>NC_143436.1:130908162-135773162 GCF_987193195.1 Phasianus colchicus
AGAGAGCAACCGACTTTCATGCTGTGCACCCCTGTCACCCCCTCTGAGAATCCCCCTGCACGACATTTACTTTAATAGGTCTAATTATAAAGAAATGCACTTTTCAATCAGAACCGAAGAACCAGTAGGTTTTCTTCTTTAACATGCCAACCAGCTGTTTTGAAAGGTACATCTCTAATCTCTTTCCTTCCACATGTTCAAACAGATGAAAGTAATTTTGTGCTCAACTGTCTATAAGTAATTAGACTGGGATGTAAAGGAGTCTTTATGTATCAGTTCAGAAAGAGCTACACTCTTAGCATACAGAATAATTATTAGCAATCTTCTTCATCTGTAAGGTATACCTTATGCATTTTACATGAGTCCCCATTATTAACATAACCTGACTATCAAAGCTCCATTGAAACTGGTGTCTTCTTTTTCATGTAACTGACTGAAATTCCCCAGAAATATAGTAATTTGAAAACAGCGATGCTGATGATTTGTTTCAGCTGTAATTTGTTATTTTTTTTTCTCTTCTTTGTTGTTTTCCTAGTAAAGACCTAAACCAGTGGGGCTCCAATATACACAAACAAGTGTTCTGCTTTTGCTACAAGATGGATATTAATATTCAGTGAGGGTCCTAGAATGCTGCCTTTTGTCAGATTCCCAGGCTAAATTCCCTTAATCTTATTAATTAGGAGGTCACAAAAAGAATACTTTATTGGGAAACAAAATGTGTGCTCTAAAGATAGCTTAAATCACATCTATGAATTTACTAGGAATGATGATGGCAGAATACTTCTTTAGAATCCGCCTCAGGACTGTGCTTGACATCTCTGCAAATGGGGTAGGGCAATTACTGGTAAGTCAGAGGGGCAGAGGCAGCTTTTGAAGTCTAGCTATTAAAAAAAGTTGGATCATCTTTCACAAGACAAAGGAGAGGTTCATGATTGTGATGGTGCCAGTATAAAAGAAAACTGGAGAGAAAGCATAGAATATTTTAGGGTTTGCATTCGTACACATAGGAATAGACAAAACTGATCAAGGTTGGAAGGAATGTACTTTCAGGAATGATACTTTCTTTCTATCTTGTGTGGCAGGCGTTTTTTGAAAACTAAATTTCTTCCTTAAAATAAATCTCTCACTTTACAGCTCCATTTCATGGCCACATCTTTTGAGGAAATAGAGTCACTATTTTCATGGGCATAAGGTGTAGTCTCAGTTAATCTAGAATCACAAGAGTGCTTTGAAAGGGGAGTTTTTTTTACTCACAAAAATGGAGATGATTATTTGCCAACAGGAGGGAGATCTGAATCATGATACCAGAAATAGAATGGCCAAAACCACTAATTCTTTCTGTTACTGCTTCTGTACTGGCCAAAAAGGAAGCAGTGTTTTGTCCAAGTGCACATTAGAGTGACACTGCCTAACCTTCATGGAGTGTCATTGCAAGTGATTCAGATACACCGTATCTATCCCTAGAATAAGGCAGCATCTATGAGTACAATGAGAAGTTGTACAGTAACGCACTGAAAAGCACTATTTTGACATACTATGATGTACATTGATTTCTCCGGAAAAAAAATGCTTCCTATTTATTTCCATGGAAAAGACAAGAGATACAAAGATCACAACAGCACTTTATTTGATAAAGCAGATTCTCAGCTACAAAACACTATTTTTCAACATAGTTACCATCATTAGCTACACTTTTTCACCAGCAACATACCAGCCTGCATGTCACGCTTGAAAAAAATCTGCACCAGTGGAGGTGACCCATTGTCACCATCACCACTGCTGAAAAGCACCACCCACCACCTCACTGTGCTCACATTCACTGTTTGGTCACCATCAATGTTAAGCAAGCATTGATGGATGTCAGTGGGCGCCATTTTTTTCCACATAGAGGAATTCAATGACACCTCTTTGTCCTATCCACACTGCCTCTCTGCTTCTGTGTGTTGAACAGCAACAACATGTAATGGAATGTTGGTGGGAAGGTTCAACCCCTGCTGTGATATCACTGACATCTGCCTCTGATATTGTGAGCAAACATAAAATAGGAGCAGTCCTTACATATAGCATTGCCAGGAACTGTACTCTACCAGTGTGTAAGAACACCAAGCTCCTACCCTCAAGAGCTGATTGTCAAACAGACAAGAAGTAAAAGACCAAAATGAAACAGAAGAGCAAAGGGAAGATAGAACTTTCTGTTACATGGCTTTTTACATTTGTGAGAAGTGATCTAGCAGGTCAAACTCAGGACATTCATTTGCCAACTGCATGACAAAGGTTTTTCAGTGAAACACTGTCATATTGCACCAAATTATCTCACTGCATTCAGTTCAGTCTGGCCAGTTCTACATTAGTAGTAGGAATAGAAATAGATCAGATGTACACATCTTAAATGTACTGGGGAAGGCTTGAGAAAAGCCCAGAAGTGGACTCAGCCATTGAGTGGCTGGAAGGAAGGAAGGATATGCGCAGCTTCAGTGGGGTAAGCTGAGAGCTGACTATGTTGCACACTCACTACCAACTCCTGAAACAAAAGCACACACTATTCTAACAAATCACACTGATACATTCAAAGAAGTTGTGCTCAGAAGGGATCCTGCACAAGTGAAATCAAGGAAAATGGAAATATTACTCTACGATTCAGGTGAGAAGGCTGCTTTGTTTTTGTGCTGCTTGTATGAGTGAGGGTAAAAAAAATGTTCTAGATTTAACTTTCAGATAGATAAAGATTACTATGCACTACGAGGAAAGGAAATGTTGCAATGAAAATACTATCAAGCATGCATTTTTCCATTAGAAATCAATTAATCTTTGCCTCTCCCAGAGTTCAAATCATGTGGCTTCATGCGTAACACTTAATGTATTCAAGACTGCAACATAAGTATCCCAGGGAGACACAAAAAAATATGAAAACAGAACAGGTCTGGAGCTGTGATTATGTCATGTGTTCTTATCCTTCACGTTATTAGTTTTCTTGGAGAGCAAAGG
The DNA here is from genome assembly GCF_987193195.1 of Phasianus colchicus. Taxonomy (NCBI): domain Eukaryota; kingdom Metazoa; phylum Chordata; class Aves; order Galliformes; family Phasianidae; genus Phasianus; species Phasianus colchicus. The sequence goes on from NC_143436.1 coordinate 130,911,148, forward strand.
TGTGTATGATACACTACAAATGTTCTCTCTCTGCAAATATCCAAAATAATAACTTCCACATTATTTATTGGAGATGTTCTTGGATATTAGAAGCACTTAGGAAAGAATCCTTTCCCATTTGCTCTGCAATTTCCTTGCTAGATGATTCTTCTCTTCACATGGACTCCTGAAGATTATGGGCAGTATAACAGAAAACATCTGAATAAATAGAAAAGGTCTAAGTAAAAAAAAAAAAAAAAAAAATACTATGTTTTTATGGACAGAATTACTCATCTCCTTCACTTATACACAACTTATTTGATTCAGTAAGTCCCTCCCACTTGTTCTAGGAAGAAATGTTACTGTTTGTGTCCACTAATACTTCATACATTTGCTAAAAGAATGATTACATGGTGTCTAAGCACATACTAAAAATTAAGTGAAATTTACTCTACTGGAAGAGAACTGGCCACGGGGTCCATTCATGTACAGTTTCTGAGCCACACCTCCCCTCAGTCATTCATTCTCATTCTCACATGTTTCAGGACTGTTATAAGCTTTTATAGACCAAAGCAATGATGCAGAATCCTGCTCCTCCTCACACACACCCTGTGAACAATGAACTTAGATGTATCTGAAAGACTTTGAGAGAAGGAAAATTTTATCTGGGGAGATAAATGCATTGCAAATGCTTTTTAGAACAGGTGAAAAGAGGTTAAGAGCAGTTCCCAAGAAGGGCATAAAAGTTTTGAAATGAGAAACTCTGTGGCTCTGGATTTCCTCTCTCCTCTGTAACAATAGGCTTTACCACATGATGACTCTTGATCTAAGAAGGAACCAGGACAGCCCAGCTCGTTCTGCAGGAAAAAATGCTGTTTAACATTCAGAAGTAGCATGACAGTCATTCCCCTCCCTGAGATGGAAACACAGCATTTCCAGAACACACAGATGAAAAATAAAAAGACAAATACAATCCTGAACTTAGCTCTACTGTGTCAAGCCAACTTTGGGATAGTCCAGCTGGCCCCTCAGCATGCTCTGTGAGGCTCATTCATAGGCTTTGTGGGGCCTATGTAGCACATAACATCCAAAACCATTTACCCTGAAAGAATAATAAAATAATATCTAATAAGAAGGAAGGAAGGAAGGAAGGAAGGAAGGAAGGAAGGAAGGAAGGAAGGAAGGAAGGAAGGAAGGAAGGAAGGAAGGAAGGAAGGAAGGAAGGAAGGAAGGAAGGAAGGAAGGAAGGGAAGGAAGGGAAGGAAGGGAGGGAAGGAAGGGAGGGAGGGAAGGAAGGGAGGGAGGGAGGATGGAAGGGAGGAAGGAAGGGAAGGAAGGAAGGGAAGGAAGGAAGGGAAGGAAGGAAGGAAGGAAGGAAGGAAGGAAGGAAGGAAGGAAGGAAGGAAGGAAGGAAGGAAGGAAGGAAGGAAGGAAGGAAGGAAGGAAGGAAGGAAGGAAGGAAGGAAGGGAAGGAAGGAAGGGAAGGAAGGGAGGGAGGGAAGGAAGGGAGGGAGGGAAGGGAGGGAAGGAAGGGAGGAAGGAAGGGAGGATGGAAGGGAGGAAGGAAGGGAAGGAAGGAAGGGAAGGAAGGAAGGGAGGAAGGGAGGAAGGGAGGAAGGGAGGAAGGGAGGAAGGGAGGAAGGAAGGAAGGAAGGAAGGAAGGAAGGAAGGAAGGAAGGAAGGAAGGAAGGAAGGAAGGAAGGAAGGAAGGAAGGAAGGAAGGAAGGAAGGAAGGAAGGAAGGAAGGAAGGAAGGAAGGAAGGAAGGAAGGAAGGAAGGAAAGAAAGAGAAAGAAAAGAAAGAAAGAAAGAAAAAGAAAGAAAGAAAGAAAGAAAGAAAGAAAGAAAGAAAGAAAGAAAGAAAGAAAGAAAGAAAGAAAGAAAGAAAGAAAGAAAGAAAGAAAGAAAGAAAGAAAGAAAGAAAGAAACACAGATCTTCAATGTTTTCTGGTTAATTTCCTGCCCATGGTAGAATTCAAACTGTAAATAAAATGACAACTAGGACTGCAAAGCCTGTAACAGTCACTGCTTAGGTGCTAAAAGGGTTGACTTCTACATGGGAAGAAGAGAGACCTCCACAACAAGGGCCTGTCTCTTAGCACCTGAAGAGGGACTGGAATGGGATGGGAATGGCGACTGATTACTAAGGACAGCCCAGAAATCCTGGTTGCCCAGGCAGTGCTGAGAGGACACTGAAGCCCATAGGCAGGGATCTGAGTCTAGATGATTGAGCACGCATAGGAAAAAGGGGATAATGAGCTGTACAGACTTTTGAAAGTGTGTTTACTTTAAATGGCAAACCACTACATTTTGAGAAAGAGGTCTTTTACCTGGCTGATCTCAGCCTACCCCAGCAGGTGGCATAGCTCTGCAGCCTGCACCAATTGACTTGGCAGGGTTTTTCCACCTTTGGTCACAACAGCATCGCTAGAGATCTGGGTATTTGGTCTCACTGTACCCTCTTAAAGAGCAAATAAATACACTTGTGGTCATTTCTCGAGCAAGGGCAGATTGTCATGGAGGTCCCCAAGAACCTGCTATCATGAACTGGCTAACAGAGCTGCTCAGCAATGTCAGAGGGAACATCACAAGCCTCTAAAACAACAGAGATAATTTCCCTGGTGGAAACTCACGACCACAGGAATGTCCAAGAATCATCAGAATCTTCTGAGGCAAGAGATGCTTTGAGAGGAAAAATGAAGAAACAACGGACGAATAAATAAAGTGTAACCTCTCCCACAAGCATGTCCCAGTGTTCTTGCTTCTTGAGCCCAACAGTTACAAGCTTCCAAGCACAGAATTAGATGGTCATTTGGGTCCTTTCAGTTTTAGGTCAGGAAATTAACAATATTCTGCACAAAGAAACTGCTATTCCCAAGAAGTGAAATAATGCAGCATATATGAAATATAAACAAGACTTTCTATTAGCATCCTATCTCCTGTCAGTGAAACTCTCTGTATGATCTAACCGAACTTCCTTGCCTTTCAATGGCCATCAGATATAATTCACTCCACTGAGATCACACAATCTGAAGTCCTGTCCAGAGACATCTCAGAGTGGGATTAATGGAACCCATTCTGAGGAAGGTAGAGCAGAAGCTGTTGCCTGGGAGTTTACAACCTTTGTAATAGGCAGTACAGGAAAGCTCCACAGCAGGCAGATGGGTTTCTCCATTCCGCGGGAAAGAACTGCAGACAGGCAGAGAAAAGATTACTGTAATGCTGTTGCTTCAACTGAGTTAGGTGTAGGCATATTTCAGTCTGGCCCGTTTTTGATTCTGCTGAGGAACTCATCTCAGCTACTGGTGGTGATAGTAGAATTATGGAAATTAAACAATCAGGTACCAGCCTTAGTTCTTTGTTCTCAGTGGCATAATAAATACAAGTACCTTCACTGGTGAATAAACAGCCACTGAAGCAATTCTTTTGATCTCTGACCAATCTTCAAGCATTTGCTCTTGATTGGTCCATTATGGGTCCAAGCTCTTTCCAGGACAAATTATTGATCTCTTTGAGTTTTCACTAGGGCTGTACTTAATTGTGAGGAACAGTCTGAAAGAAAGTATTGCCAGTTCATTCTGAACTCTGAGTTCAAAGGAGGGACGTGTTTCCTCCTGGTTTTTAAATGTTCACTCTTCATTTCAGGTTGTCTTTGAAAATCACTTTGCTTCATAGGGCTTGTTTTGTTTTCGGCATTTTTCCCCTCTAGAACATGACCCATAAAGAATTCAGACAAAACCAAATTGAAGTGAAGAAAAAAAAATAGAGCAAAACCATAGCATTTTATCCATATTGAATTCTTCGCTGTCTACTGTGTTCTCTCTCTGTCACCTGAAATATTGTTCCTCCCTGGGAAAAAAATATTCAACACAATTTTTAAGCAGCTTGGTTTTATTGGGAAAGGTGATGATGAGTTAGTGGTAATATGAGTCAGACTGAATGCTTTCATGTGTCATGTCTCATCCAGAACTCTAGTTTCCTTTTCGCTGTGAGAACACATTTACAAGGAATGCACTTTTCTCATCTTCATTTGTGCACACTACTAAAAACACCTCATTATTTGATACAGTTGGCAACTGTTTGTGCCCAGGACAGAAAAACAGACTTTTGGGGAGAAATAGGTGTTTCTGGCAAGATTGTTCAAGGAATGAGTAAAGATAAGTGCTAGCAGCCTCCCTGCATTCAATTTACTCACACTTGTTAAGCATTTCTCTTTGTTAACTTCTTCTAGAATGCATCATGATTCCATCAGACTCTGCAGGATATCAAGGTTTTGTGTCGCTATCAAGACAATAAGCTTACATGCGTCCCATCCAACTTTAGTCACCTAATTAAAGCCCCAACGCTGAGACCTTGGATTTCTGTCTATCAAAAGAGAGAGAGTAATTTATCCAGGTAAATCAGAACTTAGGATGACTGAATCATTTTCCAGAGACACCTGTGGATCTTGGGGGGCCAAGCTACCTTTAAGCACTTCAGCTACGTACCTGAAGTTAAAAATGAAAAAGCTGGGGCACAGAATCTTCCCAAATCACAGCCTGACAAACCAAAGAAAGAGCAGATGATGTGTGCCTAGTAATGTCTGTGTTGGCAAGAGGATGAGAATCTAAATGTGCAGATGAATGATGAAAGCCATTTCTCTTGGACTGCTTAACCCACAACAGCCTGGTTCTGAAACTTTCGGTTTTCTCTATCTTGGGTCCTCACTATAGTAAAGTGTGAACTAAAGCCCTTCACTGACCATAAGAACATTACTGATCACAATATGAAATACATAGAAATCCTACAGTAAAAGGTCTGAATTGAAGATGCATATATATTTCCTTAAGTAGGCGGATAATATAGAGCCATAGCTCTGCAAAACTGGCTTATTGCATCATTTCAGGAGCATATGAATCTTCTAAAAGCAATAAAGGGCATATTAAGTTTCCAACTGCACCCACTTTTCAAAGCAGGTACCTACAACACCATACCATAATCAGAGTTAAACGCAAAGACATGAGCTGTTCCTTAGTGTATATGAACCTGTGTAAATTACATGTCATGGACTTCATATAGTAAAAAGAACAGAAGGGGGGGAGGTGGTAAAGGGAGAGGGAAGTTCCATCTTCATATTTATTTTCCTTCATAAATATGCATTCTCCCTATGACCCTCTTGTATCCTGACACAGAACTGTGCTGTTTTTCATTTTACCATTAAAGAATGTCACATCATAAAAAACCAGCTCCAACAGACACGCATAAAATCTCAGACTCAGCTGAGCCTACAGCTTTCTTTGAATAATCAAATGCTTCATGTAATAATTTTTAAACTGATAATTATGCACTATTTGATCAGCTTGTATGCTCGTAATGGACTCCTGATTAACAAACACTACAGTGTTTACCTATTTTTCCTTCTGGGGCCATCTACCTATCTTCTGCCTACACAATTCCCTATTATTACTGTTTCTGAGTATAATTTTTAATATATTTAGGAAACAAAAATAGCATTCTTCCCTTCCCTTCCCTTCCCTTCCCTTCCCTTCCCTTCCCTTCCCTTCCCTTCCCTTCCCTTCCCTTCCCTTCCCTTCCCTTCCCTTCCCTTCCCTTCCCTTCCCTTCCCTTCCCTTCCCTTCCCTTCCCTTCCCTTCCCTTCCCTTCCCTTCCCTTCCCTTCCCTTCCCTTCCCTTCCCTTCCCTTCCCTTCCCTTCCCTTCCCTTCCCTTCCCTTCCCTTCCCTTCCCTCCCCTCCCCTCCCCTCCCCTCCCCTCCCCTCCCCTCCCCTCCCCTCCCCTCCCCTCCCTTCTCCTCTCCTCTCCTCTCCTCTCCTCTCCTCTCCTCTCCTCTCCTCTCCTCTCCTCTCCTCTCCTCTCCTCTCCTCTCCTCTCCTCTCCTCTCCTCTCCTCTCCTCTCCTCTCCTCTCCTCTCCTCTCCTCTCCTCTCCTCTCCTCTCCTCTCCTCTCCTCTCCTCTCCTCTCCTCTCCTCTCCTCTCCTCTCCTCTCCTCTCCTTCTCTCCCCTCCCATCCCCTCCCCTTTCATCTTGTTTTATTTCCTTCATTCTTAATGCTTCTTTTTTCTCTTTTTCTTTCCTTCTTTCCACTTTCTTTTTTTTCTTCCTTCTTTTCTTCTTTCTTTTCCACCTTTTGTTAATTCATATGTTGGTCAATTATTTATATTACACTTGTAATGTCTTGTGAATTAACAGTTTCTTTATAGCAAGTGCCTATGGAATTCGAAAGCTAAAAGGCTAAAATAGCTACACTTCTACATTTTTTTCCTGAGAAGACAGTAGTCACCACTACCGAAGACAGTAGTCACCACTACCCTCTCAATGAGATTAGAGGGTCTTGTAGTGTTTCTGCTCCATTTCTTGAGAAGGCTATATCTGCCTGTGAGTTTCCATTGTTAACTAAATTTTGCCAGCATAGTAGACAATATCTTCCATGAAAATTCCTGCCTAAGGAGATTTAGTCAGTGATTAGGAAGAGAAGTGCTCTCCAGTCATCCTGGACATCTTCACTGTATGGAGTTGCAGGGTCCTATCTGGGTCACCAAAATTGTCATCCAAAATCCGGGAAGAAAACTCTCTAATTCCAATGTGGTGTTAGAAAGTGACATTCCTTTATTCCTCACGGTGCACATCGGGCAACTTGACAAGCAAGTACACACTCTCAGAGTTCAGGTTCTACATTTGTACAGTGAAGACATACATACGTGGTACTTTGGCATACATAATCACTTTTTTCCAAGATCTCATAGATATGTACTAATGTCCCTTTGGGCATGCTCAGTGGTATTCAAAGTGGTCAAATGCCCACCTAATTCTTCCCTTTTTTCACCATCAGCTTCATCACTGAACTCTTTGACTCACTTTAGTTCACTCTTCCGCAGTTTGGAAGGTTTCCATTGCTTATTAGGCTGTAGTGAACCACCTTTTCAAAACAGTGTAACAGCGGAACCTGAGGAAAATGTCCTTGTGCATTTTAAGGCAAAATATAAAAGTATTCTATTGTGACTCCAGTATGTCTCATGAGACAGAATCACTGAGACAAAAGATAAAAGTATTCCATTATGTCCCCAGTGCAAAATTATTGAGGAAAAACAAGACTGTTCACCCACTAAGACTAAAATGGAAAGTTTCCGAACTATCATTTATAGATCAAGGGGCATCTGGATAAGGAGCTATGAGATATGGTTTAGTGGCTTGTGGTAACAGTGGTAGTGGAAAGACGGTTGGACTAGATGACCTTATAGATGCTTTCCAACCTTGTGATTCTATGATTCTATGATTTCTTTTGCTTAAACTAATATAATTAATATACTAATCCCTATTCCTAAGCAAACCATCCTATATTAATACCACAGCTTACTCTGCATCTAATATAGCCAATAATAATCTCACAGAACATGGGCATTGAGATCCCTTCACCTCTAGTATCTCACTCCTCTGATAGCATCCAGCAACCATAAGGGATTCAAAGCCTTCATGTCAGCTTATCTATTTGAAGGTAAGTGTATTTAATTCAAGGAGGACATTGTGCAGGTGATGCAGTCCCCACATGCCTCTTCCCATTATCCCTTTCCCAATATTGCTTTGGCATGACTTCAGTCAGCTGCTGTTGGCTGAAGGCACAGAAAAACTGGATTGACCACTCAGCACCATTCTCTGACTCACCAAAATGCTATTGCTGAACTCCTCTTCTGGCTTTCACTTATAAAAACAAGCACAAGGGGGAAAGAAAGAACAGGACTGCCCTTCTCCCATGACATTGTCAGTGTGAAACCAACCCATAACATCCACTTAACGCCTCTTTAGAAGAGCTAAATGGATTTTGTAAATTCCTTTGATAAATTAGTGCTGGTGTTATTCATATAAATCTTGGCATTAGAATGATTTACTTCAACTGCAGCATTATTAATGTTCAGTAAATTAGGTCCTTAAAATGGCATTTGCCATGCCATTAACTGAAGATAATCCACAAAGCTCATTTCTAACCCCCTTTATATTTTTTCTAATGTCCTTCATAAACATTATTGTCATTCTCTTAGACGTACACAGTCATCAGTATATTGATAGCTCTGACACAGTATATGCTTCAGATCAATCACGGAATCAGGCGACTAATTTAGACAATCTTTACTTGTGGTCAGAAGATTCATTATTTATGAGTGCAAACAAAATTGTATCATTGTTCTTCAATTCAGAACACATGTTCCTTGGAACATCAGCTATCCTCAGACTTTCTTTAGTCAAAGTAGGTTTAGGCTCAGGAAAATGTTGGTAACTTCAGAAAGTGGCTGAACAAACATCTTTCAGGAATGAAAATAGATCCCTTGAAGCAACCAGGAAAAAAATATTTTAAAAGACTTTATGGAAATATAGACATCATAAGCCTACAAATGTACTGTTTGTGTTCCTAAATGCAAAGCATATTTATAAAGTTGTGTGGTGGCAGGAGGCACATTCACAACACACACAGTTTTATTTGAGGGGGGAAGATCTTAGAAGTCATAGTTAGTTGGCCTGATCTTTAAATTGCATGATTTTGCAAATACAAAAAAAAAAAAAAAAAAAAAAAGTCAAGCTTAATACTAGCAGTACGTTTCTGTGAGATATTAAAGCATCCTCTAATGAAATGGAGATGATATCATTGAATCATTGAATGATATCATTGAATCATTGAGTCATGTCTCTCTTGATGAATCTGCAGAGCAACTGACGTGTAAGCTGACCTCACTGCATCAAGACAGGAGAGCCCACACCCATTAAAGTAGATAACAAGCTACACGGTGAAAAATTTGTCTGATCAAGAGGATCTAACTCCTTAAAGCTATTGTTACAGTTATAGGAATAAATATCTTCCATTTCTTTAGGCCAGTAGTGTGTCTTAATACCAAAACGAGAGATTAATTCTACAGCGTCAGTTCTGTGACGCTAAAAGCGAAGCAAGCAGTCTGCCCAGTGAGTTTTTCTTGTGACCACTGTTATCTGAGGCTGCCTCAAGACAGAATCAGAACCATGAGGACCATGTCAGATGATTTAGGAAGTTACTGCCCTTCAGCCACTGTTAACTGGCCCCAACCTATAACATAATATTTAGCTAGGCTCCCCCCCGCCTTCTGCTTCAACACAAAATACAAGTACTCAGATGAGGGATCCACATCAATATTTTAGCTGTTCAAGCGTGGCTCAGAGAAGACATTTGATTGTGCCCTAGTAATCTATTGATCTCTGATGGAGCTCTTGTCAGAAGGCCACCCTCTAACCCTTTCTTCCTACTGCACACTCCCAGGCTTATGCGTCTGTTCATGCAAACAGAGGAAATAGCAAACTCATACATTTGCCTTTTATTAATCACCTTCAGAAATAAGAATACAATCATTGGAATGTGTCATGCTGACAGCTTCATAGCCTAGCTATCTATCAATACCCAGAAGAACAAGATCAGCTTGATCATACTCAATTTCATTACATCTATAAGACAGAGTTAATTAGTTCAATAACCAGGTCAATTTTCATTTCTGCACTCAGACTGTTCAAACAGTGCAAGCAGGAAATGGCTGAAGAGTATTCCTGTAGTGAGCTCCAGGAACTGGCAGGAAATCTTAAAAGAGGTGGAGGCTGCCATACAAGCCCAAGTCCACATATGAGGAATAGGAATATTGTGCCTCCTTGCCAGATGCTTAGAGGTTTTAGGAACACGAAACAAAGAAAGGCATACAAAATGCCCTGAGGTTGTCAGACATTGCAAAAAATAAAAGAAGTTCCAGTTTCATCTTACTGAGTTCATGGTGCCAGAAACCAATCGCTGCCTCCAGGGGTGCCCGCTCTCGAGCAGAAGATCTTTGTATCACTGCCATGCGCTCACTGGACTTCTTTTCTGAGGCCGAGATTTCTGCAGCCCCTCTTGAAATGTGCCTAGTGTCCACCCGCTCACACACAAAAATCATAAAATATCATCAGGAATAGTATTTTTAGAACATGAAAGTAATAGAACATGAAAGCCGTGATTGCCACAACAGAAGTCCGGCTTCAGCTCTAATTAATAATGCATGCTGCCCCAGACACTTCTTGCTTTCTATATGTAACGGTGATGTGCAAGCTGGCTTCATCCAATTCTTAATGAGCACAAGATGCTGTTGTGGCTTTTGTTACCTGTTCTTCATTAGTTATTAGTAACAAAACACTGAAATTTATTGGGCAAGACTAGCTAATTGAAGGAACATATATGAAAAAAAACAGGACATTCCTTTATATACAAACTATACCAAAGGTTTTCTTGCATTTTTATTTTGAAAACAGAGAATTAAATTTTAAAAACTTTCATGATAGAACTGTTTAGAATACAAAAAGAATTACTGGAGGATTACACATCTTCAAATTCTCTTAACATAAAGGATAAAATTTACTTGAAAAGCACGTAATACCTGAACTTTGGGGGGGAAAAAAAAGTACAGATGGTCCAGTAACATAAGCTTTACACCTTTAAAGGTTAAACTTTGTTTTACTTCTAGATTTTTACTGTTAAAAATGAGAGAAAGGAAAACAGATTTATATTGGTATAAATTTCAGCCAGCTCTTGTAAAATTTTTAGTCTCATTCACTCAGCCTTGAGAGTAGGGCAATAACTGATTTCTTGCAGTCAGGCAACAGGGAGAGCTGGCTTCACTCCCTAAAAATAACTGGGCTCATTGTGGACTTCAGCAGTAATGGGTAATTATAAAACTGAAGTTTTATTAGCCCATCGATGAAACCCCAGCCACACAGAAGATATAAAATTCATAACAAATATCAGAGCTTTGTTTCTTTTAAGTCTTGCATATATAGTGTTACAGTATTTTCATTTCTGTAAGCTGATGTAAGATCTTAACTACATACGCCCCTCTCAAAGAATCTTACAGTATGAATATTATCATCATCACTCAGGATGATTGTGTGCAAAATGGACAGTCATTGGTACCTCCTGTTGTGTCTTACCCACGCTGTATTTTCACCTTTTCGCCTTGTGGTAGCTGACTGTTTTAAATAAGATACGCATACCTCTCAGTTACAACAGCGCACTTTCAATGCGGCCAGCTGTGCTGCAACAATGTCTGCAGAGCTTGGTTCAGTTTCTTATGCTGTCCTAGAAGAAAAGAAGTACAAGCTATTTTTAAAGCCTACATTTTCACTTGTTCTTGTATTGATAATCTCAAGGCAGATTTAGTAACTCACTTGCAGAGTTCAACTCAGATATCTAAAGATAACCCTGAAGCAAGCTTCCATATCACTAACATTCTTCACATATTATTTTGCTGATCCCGAGAGGGAATCTATAATAATAGAAAGGGAATGTGGAAAAGGGAAACTGTAAAAGAAATATATTATATTTGTGGTCTTGAAAAGGAAAAACTGCATTAGAAGTGTTTAGCCTTTGGCCAATACAAAACCTATGACCATGAACAGCCTTTTACAGAAAAATCAGATGCATAAAGAAGAATCAGAGGAATGATCAGAGCTGTTTGTATTTGGAGTTGGAGGAGTTTAACTCAATACATTTTCTACTATTCTGTTAATTAACCAGGTGCAAAGGTGCATTAAAATCTAAGTTTAGGGAATGGCAGCTAGGAAGAGATATAATTAAAACTAAAATAGACCTTAGGTCATAGCATTCCTCCGTACAGTGCCGTATGTCTGTGTTAGGGGCACTATTATGAAATACACTGCTCAATCCTTGTGAGGGTCATCCTGCAAATTTGCAGTACATGTTAAGAGGGAAAGTCCGCTCAGAGCCTGAGATCATTGTCCAGGTGCTGTTGATGGACAGTCATGTGAGGTGACAATGCTGAGGAAAGTAACATCCTGGAGATCCCTTTTTCCCCATTAAATTCAGAAGGAGCCCATACAACTAACTTGGCATAGATACTTCAGTTAAAGCTGAATGAGATGAATCCAAATGAAAATAAATTACCTCTGAATGGATAGAAAGCATAATTTTGAAAGTTGTGATGCCAGAGGCAACCCAAGGAGGCTGACAATGGGCTGCAGGCCACAAAGATCAGTGCATTTCCATGAAGCACTAAATAAACAATGGGAGATGGAAGAAGAGGCCTGCATTCCTTAGAAGGACAAGATGTACAAAAAGTAAACGCATGCTTTTAAAAAAGAAAACAACTAAGAACAGTAAACAAAGCAAGCTGCTTCTAAAAGTAAACTTGAATCACTAAATGTGTTTAATGTAAAGAACCCAGCATGTGGCTGCATCAGAAATATACATTAAGGAAAAAATCTTGTGTCTGGAATAAATTTCCCAACCATTTTGTTTCCTTTAATAAGAGAAAAGAGTATGGGGGGAGGGTGTCTGACACCACAACTCTGCCTTTTCTTAACTGAGCAGAAAAGATTTTAAGGGCTGAAAACATTTTACAGAGTAATACTGGGGATGAAAAAAGGAACTAGACTTTACCTATGTAACGGGATGACAGCTACAGAAGACAGGATATGTCCTCTACTCAGCTGCCTGAACATAAAGTGCTACACAGTTTATGGAGCACTGCTGTATTCTTGGCATCCTGTAACACTTCATGCTGGTTTCCTGTGTACTTCATAGAACCATAGAATGGCTTGGGTCGGAAGAGACCCATGCCCGCTGCTACAGGCAGGGCCACCAGCCTCCAGATCTGGTACTAAACCAGGCTGCCCAGAGCCCCATACAACCTGGTCTTGAACACCTCCAGCGATGAGGCATCCATAGCCTTTCTGGGCAGCCTGTGCCAGCACCTCACCATTTTCTTTGTGAAGAATTTCTTCCCGACATCTAATCGAAACCTTCCCTCCTTGAGCTTAAAACCATACCCTCTTGTCCTATCACTAACTACCCAAGTAAAAAGTTGATTCCTCCCCTTTTTATAATCCCCTTTTAAATACTTAGATGTTTGGGATTTTTTTTCCTTTGTTGGATAACATTTTTTCTAGACAGGTTTTCTGCTTGAAATACCATAGGGAATTACACATAACATTACACATGCTGATTTTTCTTGCCATTTATTACTATTTTTTGGTGAAGTAAAAACTACTTATTCTCTGACCAACGCATTTCAATACTTTGTCAAAAACTTTAGCATAAAAGTTACCAAATAGCACAAAAACGAGTCAATAGTAAGATGCTATTAGCATCAACGTATTTTATGGGCTGACTGAAAATGTTCTTTTGCTCTACTCAGATAATTTGCAATAATATTACTGCAAATATTACTTGTAACATTTCATCAAAACTCCTGCAAAACTAATAAAAATGAAACTTTAACACTCATCTCTCAGCATAGATATCATAAGTCTTACCTCTACATATTGATATTTCACCTGATAACTTGGAAGTTGGGATATTGAACAGCTAATCTTAACTATCATATCTGAGATTGGGCATGTGGCATTCTAACACTTGAAAATTCTCTTCTATATCATTTATCTAAAAATACTCACCCTTCAGTGTGTTGTAACAAAATGCACAGTGCACTTCCAAGACATTTCCTCTGTTGCCTTGGAAATATGTAAGCAAACTTGCAGAAAGTTTGAGCTTCTAGACTACCTAGAAAGGCATGGCTTCTTAATCCTAAAAGCCCGTCTGTAAATTCACTGTCCATTTTGTAAACAAGCTGACATTTGGACACTGTAGTACATGCTGTGCATATTAGTGTCTTTAGTATGCAATGGGAACAGAAGGTGAGAGTGTCCATCAAACGTACATCTTCTTGGGCTTTCCTGCAAGCACTTACAGTGAGGCAGGACTGTGACTGCCAGTCTGTAAACCGCATGGGCATGAAGTGGGAATGTGAGCATATGGCATTCTAATCAATATTAGTTTGCAAGACTGTTCTTTCTACTGCAATGCCATGTCTCCATGACTGACAGACACAGGCAATTGATAAAATAGATTTCCTTGGTACCTTGCATTCTTTCTTTTCCTTCCAAAAAGGCTACTTTGAAGTGGTAGGCAAAAAGATGTTAGGTGCAGAAATCATCCCACTTATTACCCTTTTGGTTATGCCTTAGGCATCTACAAACTCACATGCAGTGAAACAGTTTGTAAATCACTTGCACTTAGAAGAGACACCAGTCAATACAGCTGATGGATGTGGTACCATCAACATGTGAAACTATCTACACTACGTGTAGATTAGTGTGAGATTCTGTTCTTCATTTGTGCTTCTTACTGACAGGGTTCAGGTCCAACATTTGTCTAGATAATTTTGGAGGTGAAGTCATCTGTCTTGTGATCTGTCCCACATCTCATAAATCTCATGTTTTATTTTCACTCATAACTGTGCAGGTCCAAAATGTGCCCTCTAATTCCTGTGGATAAAGTTCATATTCTGTCACGCCATTACATTTTTCTGTTCAGTAGATTTGGGAGAGCTCTTAACACTTTTTCAAAACTATCCTACAAAATTTCTGTATCTGCAACAAAAACACTTGAATCAAGAAGTCCAAGAGAATCTGTGGGTTGACCTACTTGCCCACATCTTTTCCAGCAGAGTGTATTCTGTTTCTCTTTTAAAATTCATATGCAGATACACAGAATAAACAGTGGTCTTAAGTGCATATAAAATCTTGAAGATGGGCTATATTGCAGAATTAATTTCCTGACCCTCTGTTTAAAAAATATATTAATAAGTAAATATCATTTCACAAATGTGAGATCCTATATTAATTTTACAACTATCATGAAGCATTACATTATAACCTAGGGATATTCCAGATTTTACAGCACACCTGAGTTATGGAAACATAACTCATGTTATTCAGATCAAGCATTTTTAGATAACACAGTCAGACAAAAAAAAAATCTTTAGAGTATATTACAAGCTATTTTGCATGAAATAAATGTTGAGAGAGCATTAAAGAGCTTAGGAGTTCAACCTATGTAACTTTTTTTTACCAGCTTTACAGATATAAATGAAAATGTCAAGTGCCTCTAATAGGTTAGTTTATGGGACTGTGGTAAGTATTTATAGAAATTGGTCTGGATGATTTTCCATTAGGTGCAGTACCATGCAGCTTTTGGCTCATGCTTGAAGGAAGTTATAAACCAAAGTGGGTTCTTCATTCCTCAGTGTTTGACATATTCTGATTGCAGAACATTTGGGGTTTTACACGATTTATTGTAAATAATCTCTCCTATAATGTTCACAGCACAATAATTCACAACCCTGAGGCAAGAGAGTTCTGCAAAAAATGACATTATATGGAAGATAACTTTTCAGAATTTACCATTTGAACATCATGTCCAGAATCTATAACACATGTAAAGTGGTCAAATCCTCATTTTTCAAATATTTTTTCCTATCATTTTGTGGTATTTTATTAAAAATAGTTACAGCCAGCCTAATAGCTTGACTGATAACCCAATATGTTACTACATCCCACAGCAGGATAAGTTGAAAGTAAGGAAACAGGACTTGCTCTTGGATGCAAGATGCCCAGCACTGGGTGCTGTGTGCTGAGAGTAGTCTGATCATGTAGTAAGAGCAGATGAGAAAAAGGAAAGGCTAAAATGTATAAAAAGTATACACCATTAAAATTATGTTGTTGAAATAATACATTTTCTTACAGAAAAGAACAAAAAAAAATTTGCTTTCACTAACCTTTAAGTAAAATTGAGAGTCAGTCCTTTTCCCTGGTATTAACCTGTTGTCACCTGTCTTTTCTCACTGTTCCCTTTGAAGGTGAAATTATGATAAATTATTATTATTAATATTTATAACAGCAAAAAGAACACTCTGTACAGTTGAATAATTGGACTTAGAATCTGAGCATTTGGGTCCTGTTGCCAGGTTTATGACCAATTCAGGGTGTAGAGGGGAATGTACACACTTAATTAAAAGACTTCTTGTTCTTCTCCCAACCTTTTCCACCCAGACCCCTATGTCTGGAATTTTAAAAAGCTGTTAAAGAAACTTAGATTTCCAAGTGCAAATCCATTATAAATAGTCAGCAGCAACAGTTATAAGATATCCATTCCCTTATAAAAGGGAGGAGAAAGGTGTCTCTGAGAGGCAACTCACTCTTCAGGGATTACAGAGGTAACCTTCTCAGGCTCTTGTAGTCCAGGATCAGAACACTTAGGGCAAAAACATGGCAGATGTTGGGACAGAGGCTGTAGCCATCAGGAATGGATACTACTTTGGAGGAAAA
This sequence comes from Phasianus colchicus, assembly GCF_987193195.1. NCBI lineage: Eukaryota > Metazoa > Chordata > Aves > Galliformes > Phasianidae > Phasianus > Phasianus colchicus. The sequence goes on from NC_143436.1 coordinate 130,927,282, forward strand.
AAAAAAAAAGAAAAAAATAGGCAGTCTCTTTGAGGACCTATGATCTTTGGTAGCCTTATGACAGAGATTCTGGCAAGACTCCCTCCCACTTTGCCCCATGTTACACCTTTCTGTCATCCCGTGGAAGACATCACAAGAGAAGGATCGCTGGCTTCACTCTGTTCTTCAGTGAATGTCTGAGTTTCCAGGAGACAGCCGGGCACACTGTAGCTGACCTGAATGATCACTGGTGTCCCAGTGAGGTGAGCAAGGAAACTCCTGAGTCAGGGCAGGCATTCCAAGGCAACGCACTCCCAGTAACAAAGGCTGAAGACCTCTGTGCCGTAGAGGTGGTCTTCCTGATTCAGTGCAACTTTCCCAGGAGACCTGGGACTGCAGAGTAGACAAATCTGCACTGAGGGAAATAACCAGTTCGAAGTGGTCTGGCTGCAGAGATCAATACTCAGAGTCTTAGGACTGGAGCTCACAAGAGCTTTACAGGCAAAGATCAATTACCAAGTTTTAACTCTTCATGATAATAAATACACAGAGCAGCATTTACTAACATTGTGCAGTGTAGCTTGAAAATGAGAAATCATCTTTCTTCCAAAAGAGGAGTACCTTTTTTTCCCTGCTTGCTATGAAACCAGTCTCATCTCCTAAGACAAAACTTTGACTCTTCAACACTTTTCTCAAAAGCAGCCTCGTTTTATGTCTACCTAAAAAAGACAATGATATTTTCCCTAATGTTTTATCTTTATACATCATTTAATTCATATCCTGACTTTGCACTGAGTGCTAATTTGTCTCTTTGTTCACTAAGACAATCACCTCCTTTATCTATCACAGAGTACAGTGCTAACAGGTTGGATCTCTCAGTGGGGTAGGGTTCCCTGAGAAATTTTGATAAGGTTTAGGATGTTTAAGATAGCAGAGAAATTAAATGTCAGTGATGCCTTCTTTAAAGTAAGGAAAGAGCTATCACATCAAGAACTTGCATGTTTCTGTACTTCAGATTAGGAGGAATTCTTGCTAACTCCTAACAGGAGTAAAAAATAAATAAATAAACAAAGATACATGAGCTTTAACTGTTGCATCTAAACCCATATTTCACATAAATAAATAGCCTAGTTTACAGAAGCATGAAAATACCAAATGTTACAGTGCTTCCATTTACTACAATCAGGAAACTAATTCCCAGGGGAAAAAAAATAAAATGAAAACTGTTTCAAAGCAGATCCTACTTATCCTATTCATGGGATTTGACTGGCTTGGTGTTTTCATGATAAATGTTCTGCAGAACTTGAACTGCTGTTCTTTTCAAATTAGCCACAAAATTGTAATAATTAAAAAAAACCTTCAAAAACCAAGCAAATTGTAAGCCGTATGGTGCTGAGCAAACAGACAACTAAAGACAATATTCTGCAAGTTGAGAGCTCCCAGGGCTCTCTGTTCCCCCCAAGGGATTAAGCCTAACCCCTAATAATGGCACTCAAAAACTGTCAACCCCAATTATTCAAATTCTGATCGTTTCCACCTATAGAACAGGGAAAGTTTTGGGATCTGCTGAAGAAAGGGAAATGGTAAGGAAAAGTGTTGGAGGTAGACCAAAGAGGTCAGAAGGGAACGAGGACCAAAGCGGTCAGAAGGGAATGAACCAAGCAAAGAGGATGGGGGCAGAAGGGAAACACAGAATAGAAGCAGTCCTCTATGAACTTAAATTGTTAGTGCATACTAAATGACAAAACAGGGCACCTAAATCATGCTAATGTCTATTTATTTGGTTCTGTAAAAAAGCTGTTTGCTATCAACTGCGCACTATCATCTATGTACAATTTGATGGTGATACCAGAGGGAAATCCTCCATAGGTTGAAACAGACCAAACTCCTGAATATAGATCCTCGCCCACAGGCCATCGTTAAAAATGGAAATAGGCCTGATTCCCTGAGCTGCAGTGAATGACCGGGCGTAGCTGTGCAGGTTGCTGAAGAGGTCGCTTACAGAGAGAGTTCTGGATGCAGATATTTATGAAGGTTAAAGAACAGATCCAAAACGTGGAAAAAATAACACCTCAAAATAAATAAATAAATAAACAGAGGCTCTGGGTGACATTTTTCAAAGCATTCAGAGGGAGATGAACAGATGGAGCCTGTGTGTACTTCCAGTGTTGTGTTTTGAACTTTTAGCTCAAAAGGCCTAGGGGTAAAATTAACAGTTAATAAATATGAAGTTTTCAAATATTTATTGCTTTGAAAGAAATTGCTCTAAATAAAAGGAAGAGTTGACACCAGTCAAAATAATCCCAGAGAAACATCTTTGTCCGATCCTCAGGAAAACCTTGCCGTTTTTCTTTCCTCTCTCTCCTGCCTTTCCTTGTCACTGCTTATTTGTTTGCATATTGATGCTCATTTATTGTCAGCACTTAATAATTCATCTCAAATTACCAAGGCTCCATCGTTACAAAATATGCATCGTCCCTTTGCAGATCAGCTGTGCAGGCTCAGACAAACAACACAGCAATAAACATACCATGTACAACACTCTTTTTGTCCAAACTACCATGGCACTTCAGGTGAAACACATCGTGCATGGCTATCATGGCAGGGTAGGTAGAAAAAAGAAAAGTCAGATGCTTAAGTCTTTGTTGTGAACACCACAAATGCCTACATGAAAAGTGTGTCAGCTTCTGTCCTCATCATCCACTGTAGTGGCAGTCCTGAGTCTTCCAAACAGAGATCAGCAGCAATCTTTGAAGACAGTGCAAGATTAATGAGAGCTCAACCTCTCTGTACGTCAGGGACAAGGAGTTCGTTGTCACAGGGTTCACTTGTCAATATAAACATACAACACGCATTCGTTATTATTTAGAGAAGAGTATTAGTCATTAGAAGTCTAAATCTGAATATCTTCATCATTATTACTAACCATGCAATACTAATCAGCTCAAGAGTGAAAGCTGGAGTATGACATGAGGCACACTGTTGCCATACCTGAGCTGTACCCATCCATTCTCTCACCACTCCTGAGTATACCTTGTTCCTAGTATACGACCTCAACTCCTCTAGAGTAATGAGAGGCCATTCCTTCCCATCCTATTGCTGTTACCCAGGAGAAGAGTCCAACCCTCACCTCAGCACAATGTCCTTTCACACCATTGTAGAGAGGGACAAGGTTTCCCCTAAGCCTCCTCATATGGATGGTTGGGTCAATCCCTAAGCCCTAAAAGGTTTAAATCTCACAGTGAGTAGGCTGAGGGCTACTAGTTGTCTGACACTACTGTGTCTATACACGCTTCCAGAAAGCTTCTCCTTGTAGATGAATGGGTAGGGCAACTTCCTGGGGCTGGACTGGGCTTGGAGGTCTCCAGTCTTGTCCCCCCACCAGTTTTCTATTTCTGTCACATAGATGCATCCCATACTAGCCTGGGCTTTAGCTCAGCATTAAAAGGACAATACAAGACATTCATCAAAGCAAAAATGTTGACTGTAAAATATAATGGATTTGTATTCAAAATGTTGTAGGCATGTTGACTCTGCACTAATACTGTGATTCTGATGTCATTAAAAAAATCCAGCATCCCTCTCTAATGTTTAATTATCACAAACGTTGAAGCAGGGCACATAAGATCGCATCCCATAGTGCTTAATGGGAAAATAACATATTGTCACTGTACTTATTGCAGTCTACTTCAATTTCAGAACATTTTTAAATCAGCAAGGAGGAGGAACATAAAAAGAACTGAATGATGCTGTCAGGCTTAAATGGATGCTTGCTGTTCAATTTGTAAGAGTGGTATACCTGAATACAGGCACATTGCTGCTTTATAAATATGTATAGTAATAATTCTGGAGAATGTGTAGAGGAAAGCATACTTAGACTGGTCAGCTTTTTATTCCTTGATTAAAAAAATAATAATGAGCTTTTCACTACAATTTTCATAGTGGCAAAACCACATTCATGCTGTGTCTTTGTGGATCTAAGTAAAACAGGCTTGACCCCTGAAGTCACTTTTTAATAATTAACTCTCTCTAAGTTCATTAAACACTAATTGAAGCTACAGAAGAAAAAATTGTGAAGTATATGCAGACAGACAGAAACACCAAATGTGATTAAAGATACTGACTGCGCTATATATGTTCAATACAGAGCATGCATTATATAAATTTCAAACTCAATTCCATAGAGATTTTCAGCTCCTTTATCCCATGATGAATTCCACCATGCACAGTGCTACTAAAAGTTTTATTAACAGAGTTTCAAGCTAAATGACAAGGATATCCTAACCAATAATCTTCGGAAAGATTTGGAAAAATAGGCTCCAAACTGTACAGAAGGAAGCTCCTGAAGAATTTTTCAGTCATTTGAAATGAGTTTAAAAATGGACTAAGAGATTCAGCAATCTTGAGAGACTAAGTTTTCAGACCTGCTTTAGTTTGTAGATTTAAATAAATGCAATAATTTAAATACATTATGTTTCACAATTTGCATTGTTCACATCCAGATTATTGAAGTTTTGTTATTCATATCAAGATTTTTTATTCACTCCACAATCAAAATGAAATCTGCAGTAATCAATAAACAATGCATATTGCTAGACCATATAGTAAGATCTTAAATAATATTTCAGCACACTGCTTTCCAACATTCTATCCCTCAGAACCAGGAGCATTTTAAGCTTGGGTTCAGACTAACAATATTATACACCTGTCCTTTCTAGGTTATGTGCCAATGGATTTCTTCTCGAAGTGGACTACCCACTCTTGAAACTATTGTTTGAAGAGGATCTCTGTGTGGCATGCAGTTCAGACTGAGTATTTCCTGAGACAGACAGACGGAAAAGAACTAAGAGTCTGAGTCTGGGTCTCAGGAGATCCAATTCTGTCACAGTCTGCTGCATGACTCAGGACAAATCATTGAGCTCCCCTGCCATAGCAATCATGTTAGCTGTAGTATTTCTGCTATGCTAGAAGTTTGCAGAAGAAATAGGTACAGAACCTCTCCACTATCCATTTGTGTGACTCCAATGAATCCAACGAATCCATAGATCTAGCCAATGCTGCATAGGTAATGGCTAATAGAATGAGGTTCCAGTTTCATTGGGTTCCTCTACATATTACTGTAACACAAACAACATAAAATCAGAGCATGAAAAAAGCCTGTGGTTTTCTACTTTATACATATTTTTATATACATATATATAAATTTAGTCCGGACCAGAACCCTGGTCTAGCAGCCTGTGTCTCTTGCATCTAAACCCAAAACAGACACAAGACCTGGATCTGTATCAACTCTTGCTCTCACACTGGTTTCTGGTTGGAAATAAGTGCAGCACACACTGAAAGGTCAGTTCAGCAATTGCCATTGTGTACATGGCAACTCAATCTACTTAAAACCATGTTACCCTATTTAAGAAAAGATACCTGATGAAATGGTTATAATACCAGTCGTTAGGGACCAGGTGACACTGAGCACACGCTTTGCCAAAAAGTAAGTCGCTTAATTATACCTATGCAGTCACTCCCACACCCATTCCTACTAAAACAAACCATACTGTCAAGCTGTACGTTTTCCTCAGCAGCCAAACATCTCCAATGTGGCAGTTCTGCTGAGCATACATCTAGCAAGGAGACATTGTGTACAAGTCCTTGCTCACTCCACTGCTTCTGGGAATGCACTTGGAAATCCTGATTGGACTGAAAAGCTTGCAGACAAGGAGGTGACAAGTGCTCTTCTCTTGGCTCACCATAGCTAGAGGCAAGACCAGGAGGAGAGCCCAAATAGACAATAAATGCACAGGTTTACCTCAGACATCACCACATTATGCACCACACTACAGTAATGATATTAAAAAAAAAACACATTTGAGTTCCAAGAAAACAAAAGAATGTCCAAATTATAATACTACTACTTCTGAAACAGTTTTACATTCTTGCAGCTGGTAAACAACCAAACTTTTCTTAGTTTAAAAACAAAATCTAATTTATTTCGGGATTTAGACTTTTTTCTGCCACATTTAATCAAGAGAAACACTGCTGATAACAGTTAGTTCTCACTACTTAAATAAAAGTGTTTTGCCATAGTTCATAATAATAGCACAATAAAAGAAATAATTTTAGCATGAGATACAGAGATTCCTTGGAGATTATACATGCAAATTGCACTGAATCCAAGCTACAGTTCAACAAGAAAAGCAATATTTTGGGACAACAGTTCTGCTTTTGTAATGAGCCTGTAAGATTCATTCCACAGAAATAGCTACAGGTATATTATACCCCATGAACTATTACAAAATTAAACTTCATAAGCAATATGCCTGTGCTTTGTGTGATGCATTTGCTAAAAAAATCATTCAATTTATCATGTTTTCCTGAAGCGTTATGAGACAAGGTCTTTGAATAAAACTCATTTCATTAGGCTATCTTGTTACATGGGAAGATAAGATCTACACTTGACTGAAGACACCATTCCATCATGCCCATAATCACCCTACCTGGAGAAGTAAACATTCAGGACCTTAGAAAAATGGCATTGCACTGCTTCACTAATGTTGCTGAAGGAATACATTAAAAAGAAAAGGTCCAGGAGGACACAGTGAAAAATTATCTGAAAGCAAATTCAGGCACTCAGAAAACTCTTCAGTATGCACTGGGCGCAAGTGGTTCAGGCTGGGAGTTCACCTCAGCCTGGGCAAATAGCATGGAGCGGTGTGAGAGGAGTACATTACCATGGGTAAAAATCAGACCTGGGTCATGTACTTTGCAATGCCTGTCTTGCTTTCCCATTGACAGTTTAAAAGGGACATATTTTGAACATTATCATCTACCCAGTCTTCATGTGGATGCTGCTGCACCAGCTGTAAGACACACATATTTGCATAGCTCATATTGTTATATATTCCAAGAGGAGGTCTGAGATCTAGTCCAAGATGTGACAGGAATCTACTGTGTGGTTTGAGGTTTAATTTTTCTGTGCTTCAGTTTCTCGCCTACAGAGAGGAAAGTGATTATAAGTGCCCAAAAATAAGGTGTTGTGCTGTTAATATAGAAGTCCTTCTGATGTGTTTAGATGCCTGCAAGCAAATATTCAGAACTAAGACAATTTGAAGGTTGGTGTACTTTTCTTCCAGTTTCCTTTTTTTTTTTTTTTTAAATGTTATAAAGCTCCAACCTGAATACCTCCATGCCTCCTATGAAGTTCATTCAAATAGTCAAGGCAGAAGCAGAGCTCAGGTTTAACAATTGACAGTGCCTGTTTCGTATGAAATGGTCGTCTATCATCTTGGTGTAAGGTCACATAATATACAGAATAGAAAAGAAAAACCATATCCCCAGGACATATAAGCATCCCCAAAATTTTGAACGAAATATGGGACAAGGTCTACCCACAAAATTAAGATGTTCCTGGTTGGAATATCTGGCTGCACGTTATACATGGACTCCCACTGACAGCCATAGCTTTTTGGCAAAACTGGAAACCTCTTTTTACTTTTCTTGTTTAATTTTCAGTCAGAGAAGTTCCTTGATACAGCTAACTATGCAACTGCATGACTGCTCTGGGCAGTCCCAAATGTAGATAAGAACATTTGTTTGAAAGGAGATGGGCTTCCGGGGGCTTATAAGATCTTGTTCTTTTGCAACATTAAATAGCGTTCTAGGTGATAGTTAAATGTATTCATAAATGTTGCTCCAATTGCTATTTATTTCCCAGCTAAACAATAAGTCTACACCCTTCCTAAGAGGATTTTTAAATATGCAATGTTGTTCAACTCTTTATCAATAAATGACAGAAACGGGACTACTAAGAAGCATTAGTTTTCTGTTAAAAAACACTTCTGAATAGAAAATTAAGAATATTTTTATTTCTTTCAAATTTTCAAATTTTATTTCTTACAAACATTTTTAGTCCAGCTGTGAAAACAGGAATAATTATTTTTAGATATCAGTGTTTTTGCTTTTTTACACATTTTCTTTCATTTTCGCATTTTTTACCTTTTCTTCCTTTACATCCTTTATTTTGTTTTATCAGTGGGAGAGAGAGAATGAAAAAGGCAAAGCATTCTTTTCCGTGAAAAAAAAGGAATCCATGTAGGATGTTTCTTATCATGAATACGTTGCCATTTTTCTTTAGAAAGTGAGCATTTTTCAGCTATTATGTCTCAGTAAACAAGAGATTTAAAAAAAACCATGCCATTTGATCAGCTGTTCCTAACATCTTAATTGTGGGATACTCTTCTACCCCCAAGAGTGATTCCCCTACTAATAAATGCATTTCACTCACAAAAGCTGCAGACAAAATCTTAGATGTATTTTCTTGTCTTTGACTTCTACTGGGGCCTCACACAAATTCTTGTTCCAGACTGCAGTTCCTCACAGCTAAGTCTCTCCTTTACAATCAGTGTAAGGAAAGGCTACAATTCTCTTAATGATATGTGCATTCAATCCTCATTCCTACCTATCCTGGTGTTCATTACATGGATTTTGGATTCAACAGTGTATATGTCAGCCGATGTGAGAATCTATCCTGGAAATTCTAAATCGACTCCAATTTCAAAATAGCCAGTGAGAAGTGAACTTTTTTTGAAGTTCATGTTTGATGAGGTGCTTGAAGGAAATGCATTCCCTCTGTCCCAGCTAAGCTATCAGCATCCAGAGAGAAGTAAAGGACAAAAAAGCAAGCGAGAAGGCTCTTCCTTCCAGCTGCATACACTGCTGACATTAGGATTTGGACACAACACAAAGAAAGGGCACAGGGACAGTGAGTTTCCATTTATGCAGGTCCACAGTGTGTCGAGGAGCTGTTAAAGACTGCACATTCTTTGAGGAAGAAATTCTCTTTTTGCTATAAATATCTGTTCTGCACTTTGCTGTGGGTTCCTAGCAGGGGATTCACCAGGATCACCACTCTTACATATGGCACATATTGCACTGAAAGACTCAGAAATAAACTCTTTTATGTCAGGAACCATAGAAAGCCAAAGCTCTAGGAAGCCGAAGCACATCACATTTTACTCACAAAGCACTTGATTCATCAGGAATATCATAAATGCTGGGGATCAGTCAGGAGATGGCTTTGTCCTAAAGCCCTTCTTCAGCCACTGCCACTGAAGGCCACTTCTAAAGCACTGAGGACGAGGACCACATTTTAATATTCACGGATGCCTTGGTGTGGGTTACATTTGATTTGAAGTCCATACTCTCATCACTGACAAGATCCTGGCTTGTGACAGGAAAGAAAACATATACACATCCTCAAGAAGAGACTGAAAATGAAATGAGAACAGAACACGGGGAAAAATAATGAGAAAAATGGAAAGAAAAATAACCTCTTTGAAAGCGCATTCCAGCCTTTTATAAATTACAATCCCCAAAACATTTTTTCAGTTGTGCTGCACATCCTTGCATAATGAATTCAAGACTATTAACAGTAGGTTTGATTTTCTTAGTTACCTTTTCTGATTCCCTTAGAAGTAGTCCACTGACCCTCAGGGTCCACTGGAAACCGCTGTGACAATATAATTATGATTTACTAAGTACGAAGGGACAAATTTTCAAAGAGCAGAGCTGGAATTTCACTTTGTAAATGCAAGTAATAATATTCAGAGCAACACAATTATATCCAAACATAGCACGCTTAGAAAATGTAGGCACACATAATTTCTTAATTGTTAATTAAGAAATTCTTAATAAATGTCTTTATAGAGGACCTTCTCACAAGAAGTTCTCTTTCACTCTCGTGCTGAACTCTCAGTCTGCCTGTTTTGTACTTGGCAACATTATATACTTTTAAGTTAAAAACCAGCCATACGATACCAGGCCATATCCTCAGCTGGAGTAAATCAGCTCTGCTGAAGCAACAGATCCGTGTTGATGTACACCAGCTGAAGTCCCGGACAATTTTTCAAAATAAAAGTACTTTGAAGTGACCCAAACTACAGCCTCCTAACAACCCTGTATGGCAGATGAATGTAAATCTCACGAGTCGTTGCAAGAAGCTGATCTCCCATTTTGACTGAAAATAGACCCATCACAGAAGTGATGTATTACACCTCTCCTTTATTCTCCAGGAGAAGGGTGCAGGTGAAGGGAAGTAAAGGGCAGAAAGGGTCTGGGGCTATGCTATGTTTCTGAAACCAGCAAGACGATGAGGCTGTGGGTATCAGCTTACCTTCAGCTCCTGCTGTAATCCCACAGTATGCCCGACACAGGTGAAGGTCATGTCTCTGTCACTTGGCAATTCACAGTCATTTACATCTAGTTGTTTTGCGAGTGTGCATGTGTTCAGATGAGCAGAATGGCTTGTGAATTGGTAATAGGATATCAGAGCTTGTCGCCAAAAGGCCACTAGTTCAAAACCAAAGCAGTTGTTCAAGCAGCCGAAAGGCGCTAACTTTCAGAGAGCTGCTCAGCGGCTGAAATGAACTAACTTGGCGAATTCAACCTAGATCTCCCTTGCCATGCATCCCTATCGCAGAGCTGCTCTGTCGCTGTCAGAAAGGACACCTTGAGGATATTGCCAACAGAAAGGCCAAGGGCCAATGGTGTGGCTGTGTGGCTGATATCCTCCTCTCACCTCAAGCAGCATGTTCTACAGGAGGGTAAGATATTTGCTGCTGGGGGCAGCGTGGAAAATGTCACCTGCTGCTGTCCTTGCTGGTCCCATTCATGGAGGTTAAAGTGTGACATCAAACCCTTGGATGTTAAACCTTATGCCTTTCAGAATCATTTAGAAAACTTGAATAAAGTGCTGTGAAGACAGTAATAAATAAACATGCAGAGAAAGCTGTAGCAGGCTTCAAAAAAAAGCACTTGCAAACCCTATAGCTCAGGATACCTCTTACTAAATTTTGCTGACAATGCCAGCAGGCGCCTGGTGGCAGAATTACTGATTTGTATTTATTTTTTTTTTCCCTAGTATCTGTTTTATCAAATGCTTTGTTTTTGTTTTCACTATGCCTATAGGATTCATACTCTTCACTTAGCACCTGCTTCCCACCTAGTAGATAACCAATGCTTCAGGTCCATCTGCCTGAAGAGGGGCAGAGAAAGGGATGGGGAGTCAAAGAAATCTACTGTGACAGAAAGCAATATTTAACCTGCTTGCCCTCAGCAGCGCAAAATAAGCAATATGTGCCACAGCCACAGCCCAACCCCAAGTCTCTTGCAGCAAGTAGCAGGGTATGAGGAACACTGAAGACTGTTACTTGTTGTGACTGGTGTTACAGGCAGCCCTAAAGTACCGACTACTCTGGCTCTGCAGATATTGGTGTGTGAGTTGAACAGATAAATGCCAGCACGGTCCTGTCTGTAAGAAATGCAGACAGCTCTGTGAACTGATATGCATCTGTAGAGGCAGAAATGGGACTATATGCTGTTGAGGTACTGATAGGAAATGCAAGCCTTGAGCTCCACAGCCCTCAGGAGAACTTGGGCATGAGTCAGAGCTTTGTATCTGATCTCATTTCAAGTAAACAGTCATCTCACAGAGCTTCCTGTAACCTCAGAAATATCCTTCCTGAGCCCACAATTGACCACCTAAGCTCTACCACACTTTGGGTCACAGTAAAGTAAAATGACAAAAATATCTTTCTTGTCCATTGCCTGGAGAAATTTCCATTTCTTCATTCTTCCACAGTTGTTTGTACACCTGCACAGACGATTAAAAACTTCAGACCCACTGAAATCACCAAAAGTTGAAACATATGTACTGTGGCAAAGCAGGTGGGCACTGATTAACAAAATCTGGTGTCTGGAAGGAACTGGTAAGCACCCCTCTTCTGATAGAAATTAAAATCATTCCCTGGTTTTGGTGACTAGCTAAGCCCATAGTTACACAAAATTAACCAAGAGGCAATTAATAGAGCAAAAGCAGTCCCAGCAGCAGCCACTTTCTTGTTGAAAGGCATAACTTCAAAAATACCCACTTGTTTGCCAGGTCACTTCTAGACAGCTCTGGGGCATATAGTTAAAGACTGGTTTACATTTCCTATTTGTTTGCAGAATGGCACCCCAATAGGTGCTTGGGGGAGGTTTATTAGCGTCCTTTGATTACTGTACAGACCTTCATTAAGCACTGTTCAAACACAGAGCAAAAGAGAGTCCCAGCTCTTACAGTTCACATGCCAAAAGCTTGGAGAAGCACAGTGAGTAGCCCCACAGGCTACGACACTGGACAGTAGCAGAGGCAAGGAAAGGCCCAAGGGCTCTTGATACCTACTCACTCCCAAAACTTATCCATGCCACAGAGTCTTCCTCTTGCTGAAACTTCTTGTCCCGCTTCCATTTTATTAGTCTGTGGTAAATGTAATTCCTAGAAGAGCTTTAAATGGGAAGTGAACAGAGATTTTTGACAAGGGAAACTCCCTCTTTTCCCTGCAGGTGTTCAAACATTTGCAGTAGCATAGAGAGATGAGTTGTGCACCCCACCACAGTGTCTGGCACCAGTGTCAACAGAGTGTGGCCACAAATAGCAAAGCAACACTGCATGGTCCTCCAGCTCATCCTCCACTTGCCAATGCTGTGTGCGTGTGACCACTCTGTCTCCCATTTTGTGCTAATCATCCCACTGGAGGCAGCTGTATTTAACTTTGAGGGGGTTTTGAAGAAGTGAGGGCCAGTCGTTTTCACATTTCTCAAGCTAGAACAAACTTGGAAAATCCACTGTTGGGAAATCCCATGTAATGTTTATTAACTGAGCATAGAAAGTGTTCCCTTATCTGGTATGTGTAATAACCTGCAGCTAAAAGCAAGTGTCTTCCAGAGACATACGTCTACTTTTGTAGTTTTCTACCTTGTAAGATATGAAAATCTTGGTGCTCACATGCACACTTAAGCCTGTGTGCAGACAGTTGCTTTATTAGATAGCAAGAAACACCACTGAAAACAATGATATGCCTGTTAGTCAGTAATTGGCAAGTTAGAAAACTCCAGCAAAGAGCTCTCTAATTCTGACTGACAGTTGTGTATTTTTTTCCTCCATTGTCTTTTACTTAATCTATCGCAAGGTGAGCTCAATGACAGTTTGAAATAGCTGAATGGTGGGTTTATCACATCTGACTGCTGACTCTGCCATGAAGATGGCTGGTGTAATGTTAAAAATAGTAGTCATGAGTTGATGCATTTAACTATTCATCAACAGAGGTGGCGGTGAAAGTTTTCCCAAATTTCTTGAGAAAATGAAAGAAAAATGAGAGTCTCACTTACAGTGGATGATTTCTGACAAACCCCAAGCCCATGGCTACCTGGTCACCATACTTTGAATGAGAGGACAGAATGAGTGAATGTAGAGCAGGATAAGGCTGAAGCATGAACATGGAACTAGCACTTCACATGGTCAATAAACTCCCTGCTACTGAAGATTCCCTTAGCAGCTGCCCATTTTCAGGAGTCCTGAGAGCCGGGAAACCAAATCAGTTTAGTTTCCCAGATGGTTCCAGCCCCAGATAGGCAGCATCTGGCCAGGTTTTCAAAGGGCTTATTACAATGTGTATTGAAATTTTTGGATGAATTTGGGCTCACGTATCCTGAAATACTGTAACTCTGTTATGCACAGGTGGGATCTACTCATGTGTGTATAACCATGAGCAGGGCAGAGATTCCCAGGAAGTAATGCTGAAAGGAAGTTTGCAATTGATGAACTGAAAAATATATTTCCCTCACTGTGGGACAGAAGAAAGCTATTTATTTTAGGCTCTCATGTAATAAATGTATGTTTCTCTTGCTTAAGTAGTGTTCAAGGCAATACACTGGAGATTCTGCCTAGCTGTGCTCACACACAGTGAAAGAAATTGCAAAGTCATACAGCAACACATTACAAATGATAGGTATAGACTGATAGAGTGAAACGTCAGTGGATCAGCTAAACTGCACACGTACACTCATATATAAACTAGCAGACGCTTTAATTCAGGAGTGTATTGGTATTATCAGGAATCATGAGCTTTGAACTAAGATCAAAGGAACAACAATGTCATGCTATTGTGAAAAAAAAAAACCAAGCAGAGTGCTGAGCTGCTTATAAAAAGAAACACTACTTGCAAGATGTGTGAAGTTAGCTGGTTCTTTTCCTGGTAGGCAGGTCACCATGGGAGTCCTGCATTCAGGGAGACCTGTATTCAGGTTAGGTGCTGCTGCCAGAAGGTGTCATTTAGAGGTGAGCAAAAATGAGAAAAGGTCCACAGGACACAACTTGGAGTAAAGGAAAGACTGAAAGAACTGAAGTTGTTCAAGAAATAAAATTGAGAAGATCAGTTGTAGTCCTCAAGTATGGAAATGTTCTCCTGTACAAAGAGAATAGTCTCTTCCTTACACCTATGTTTGATAAATCAAGAAATTGTTGGTTAAAATAACAGGCAGGATAGTTCAGGCTAGATCCAGAGGCTTTCTGACAGTGAGGATCATGGAGCACTGGCACAGATTGTCTGGCAAGGCCATGCTGTTTTTGTCACTGAGGCATACATGAACATCTGCCAGAATGAGACAGATCCCAGGTACCCACCCAAGGCTGGATCAGACAGCTTTCCCAAGACCCCTTTCAGCTCTGTGATCTCCTAGCATCTCACATTAGGTGGTATTACTCAGTAAACCTATGAACTGGTGCACACCATGCTTCTGCCCAAATACATTCCTGAAATGGCTCAGCCATTACCTCCTCTTTCAGAGCATGCTGGTTGGCCAGCCCTCTGCTGGAGGTACAGAAAGGCAAAGGCAACCAGAATTTACATCCTAAAGCCTCCCTGTTGTTCTGCTCTGTTACATGTGGGCAAAACAGTGTTCAAAGAACCCAGTCTAGATGGTTAGTGAGCACAGATGTGCTATATTCATGAAAGGCAGGTAAGTCATTCATATTAGTATGGTGGAATTTTAAAAAGATTGAAAGACAGGTGCTGGACCATTAGGACCTGGCTACTTTTGACACAGAAATAAGAGTCATAATAGCTTAATTAATTAGAGATTAATTTAAAAAAATATTTGTGGGGTTTAAATCAACTGAGGTGTAAATGATATTGAATTGCTAATTTCTTGTTAATAAGAAGTATGGATTTGGGGGGCTGGTAAAAATGAACTTCTATCATGCTTTTATTCACTAGCATTATCATTCCTTCTGCTCACTCATTACTATTATTTTTAGCTGGTACTGAGAAGATAATTTAACAACAGGGTGTCTCAAGAACGAATTCCCTAGTTTTTCTCTGTCTGTTTTTACACTGTGGGATGTGCATAAAAACAAAACAATTTTCCCAATATGAATAAGGAGAGTACGCTTTACAGCATGGTAGCACTGCTAAGAAAACAAGTCATTTAAATAATAAAATAGACTTCCACACGTGGTCTCACTTTTGGACAAGAAGCAGCCAGCTGATACAAGTGTTCGCAGTTTACTCACACAATAGGAAGTTTCTTGAGATACTCCAGCAGAGAAGTGACTAACAGGCATAACAGAACCCTCTGAGATAAAAAGAAACCAACCCAAACTTTCATATGCAAAACTAGTCCAAAATAAACTGTTTTCTAAGGCTTATAAATTTTTAACTTTTCCTCTTTAAAATATTGTCTAGCCTTGGTGATGGCAGAGATCTGAGATTCCTTTCAGTCTTCTCTCTTACCTTTCTTATATTCCACGTTTCCTTTTCTCTCTAACTTTTCCACGTGTGATATTAAACAGACGTAAGAGAAATAAAATGTCCAGAAGAAAAGGGTTAATATTTGAAGGATTTGCTACATAAATGAAAACATAAACAAAGCCACTCCCTAGATTATTTCTAGGCTACAAATCCTTAAGTATTCGAATCAGTACTCGAATCTTTGAATTTCTGTATGACTACCTGAAATTGCAGGGGTTGAGCTAGATGACCTTGTGAGTTTGTTTAATACTATTGTTTTTTTCTATAAAAGATTGTTCAAACAAACCAAATATAATCTACAAACAGATGAGATTTTCTCATCAGGAACCCAAATGTATTTGTTCACAAGACAATACATGCTATTTTTCAGCAGTCAATTCCATGAAAAGAAATACACTTTATGATCTATTAGGCCAATATGAAGTAACTCAGCTTGAAAGATGAATTTAAGTTTTCAAATAACCCAGTGAAATGAGTATGAAAGACCTAAAGATCAAGAATTATTCATAGAAATTATTCAGACAATGGTCTCAAATAACCAACAAATGTGAGAAAACTGCAAGCTATTAACAGACAATTTACACGCCGTAAGAGAGGCAGTGTATGAAATGAATTACTCAAGACAAAAAATTTTAGTACTCAGTTTTACTCCAAACAATGCTTTACCAACAGCACCTTTCCCACAGACCAGGTCATTGCCACAGTGTGTCCAGCATACTGATCTGTAAAAATGAGGTACCAAAATTCAACACCTAAATTAGGGAGCAGCTTCTTCTGGAACGTATTTGTAGACAACCGCTACAGAGGGACACAACATCTAGTTTGGACTCATATTCTGGATTGCAATCTATTTTCTCCATAGAGAAACATGAGTTTAAGCTCCTCATTTGGATACACTGGGAGTATGAAGTGATATGCTGTGAATAATTATTATAGCATCCTGCAGAAAATTCTGGACAGTGGCCAAGATGGACAGTTCCCATACACACATGGGAACCAGTCTGCAAGGACAAGCATGGCACTATCTGGCTTTCAGGCAAGTAATCTCAACAGAAAACCTCCGAGCCCTTTTCTAAGGAGGATCACTTCCCAGAATCAGTGGTTCTGGAAAGTTACTGTCAAGGTACAGCCAAGTAGCAGAGGTACAGAGATACACAAAAACAGAAGCAAAATCCCTCATCAACTAATAGGTAGAGATGTAGTGACTAGGAACTTCCCCATTCTCCAAACTGTCAGATGTTTACACGATCAAGATGGAGGCATTTCCTTCCTAGCCCATACCCCTTGGTCTTCCATTTTCCATCTGATGTTTGCTCTATGCTGCCAACACAGACTTGCCATGATGTGACTTCTGTGGAAAAGAAAGACCTAGTAGACTAGTTCTCACCCTCTGTGTTGTGTTCCTCATCACTTGGGCTTGCTTTGCTGTTCTGACTATGACTAGTAACATTGAGTGAGTAATTATGCAGAGTTCAATGGTGGTACTTCTCCAGTTTATGTGCATATTGTTGGCAAAACTTTTTTTTTTTTTTTGCCCCTGAGAATTTGTGACCAATTAAAAGTCGTATGTTTCCTTCCCCAAGAAGAGCTGTCGTGACAGCATTTTGGCCAAATTTCATTGATGTTGTCTCACTAAGTACTCCTTGCAAAATTTCTGGAAAGTGTTGTTCTTCCCCGCTTTCCATCTTGAAGTGGCTTTAGAGGTTTCTCCAAACTGCTAAATAAATCTCTACATCTACCCATTTACTCTTAAGTAGTAAGATACTCTATTTCCGTTTTGGAACAAATGTAGTATCATAAGGCTCCAAGAATTCCATCTCTTTCCTACACAATCCAAGATGGTAGAACATCCTTAAAGCAATTGCATTTTGAATTTATGTCTTTTGTCAAGAAATCTCACAAAAGATTTGTGCTGCTTCAGAACTACCAAACATGATTCTGGACCTCAACTTCAAACCCGGACTTTAAAACAGACCTTAAACCTGATATGGAAATTGCTTCAAATTTCTCCTTTAGATTGCAGCCTGGTTTTTATTTTCCTCAAACCAGTTTCCTCCTCTTTGCTAGCTGAATCTGCAAACGCTTAAAGAGGCACCTAAAATTTGCTCACCAGGCTTAGCTTAGCTAGAAACAGATTAGGCACAAAGGAAAAAAATCAACCCTTTATTTTCCAGAATGACTTTTTTGCTAAAGCTGCCCAGGAAAGATGGGATGCCAACTCCAACCCTTGCCATACATAGCTGGGATTATGGCAGAGAAGATGTTTGTAGTCTCCAGCAGAGAAACACTTTAAGGCATTTAAGGCACCCTGTGAGCACCAGCTGGAGTTTGCAGCTGAGGCAGCTGTTGCAGTATGTGGGAAAGAGTCCTGCAGATTAAAACAGACATAGCAGCTTAAGAAATCATTTGGAGTGAGTTCCCAGTGTAGATACCCCTTCTCCACTGACAGCTGTGTCTATGGAGGGAGAATGGAACATGCACTTACTCCAAAGCCTGGGATGCACAAAAGGGAAGCAGAACAGATTCTCCAAATTGCCAACAAGCACTTTTACTGTCTTCAGACCCTCGCCAGACTGTCATTAGGGAGCGCCACATGTGTGTGGCAGACATCGCACCAGACACAGCTGTTAGCAGCTCCTTGCAAGTGGAAGGCCAATGTCACTGCTCCAGTTCTTAGCTGGGAAGGGATAAAAAGAGGAAACTCCATTTAAATGCCAAATACACATCACAGACACACATCTTTTGGAGAGGAAAGACAGAAGCTTCCCAGAAGCCTTGTGTCTCCTCTCCCTCTGTTACCTGGAGCAATACCTTGCTGTTGTGAGTTTACATGTTTCTGAAAGGTCAGAGGATGAACAAGCAGTTCTTTGTAAATCCAGAGATGAATACTTGTGCCCCTGATCTGTGTTCCCACACCCCTCCTTTGCAGCTATGACAAGGCAGATCCCAGGACTATATATCACTGAAAAGCAGTGGCTTCTCAGAGAGCTGGAGCCTGGCCACATCTCAGACTCAAAGTCTGGACTTAGAGAAAGAGTTGAATGAAGACCTGGATGCTTGGCCCATCCCTACCCACCCCTCCCAAGCTTTCAGCAGGAGCATAGGCCATGTGGTCAGGTCCACCGTGAGGGGCCTTTTTTGCTCATCACACTGCAGGATCACACCAAAGTACCTCTTCGTACAATTTTGAGGTTGAGCAACCACTCCTGGTTGAGCTCCACAGTATGCAGACACACAGAACATGTCTGACCCCAGATGAGCATTCTGCAGCTCTGAGAAGTTCCCAAGGCCTGTGGAAAACAACCTGCCCCCTTTGTCCCTCTGCCCTAGTGGAAACACCTCCAATCCATGAAGCTTGTTCTTTACCTACTCCCAACTGCCATTTCTTGTTGCAGGAAAGCAGGACATAATCCTGCCTATGAAAACTAATTTGCAAGTGTAAAATGCCAAGATAAGCACCACGTTTCACTCACAAAGGCAGAGACTTTCATATTTGCTGCAGTGAATAAGATATAGCTTCCCACAGTTAAAGCAATTTGGCAAGACTCTGCCTAGTAACACTGTCATCAACTCAAAGAAATCTGTTTGATTAGATACCAAACCTTTCATCTACTACACTAACATCACTTTTATGCTCCTCTGTCTTTTAATTTGGCACACCAGTAGCACTGAGAAGCCACGAAATTCCTGTTGTGCTAGATGCTATGCAAACACATGGCAAATATTCACCGCCTGCCTTCAGGCCTAAAGTCAGCAATCAAAAATACAGCACTAACTTTCCAGTTACAAAATTACTCCCAAAATACTGCAGTATATTATTGCACTGTCCAGAAACATCCCAAAAGCATGCAAGAAAATTGCTCTGCATTACAGATACCCACTTTTCCTGTAAAAATACACTGATTATTTATGGGGAGGGAATCACATTTGGGCATACTGCATGGTGGCAGTGCACTGCTCTCCTGCTCAAAGCACAACAGGTGCTGGTGCTGGTGCACTCCATTGCCATGTGAGTTATTGCTCCATTACCAGCCTGAACCTGGAACTCTGCTCATGCTGCAATAACAAGACAGATAGGTCTTTATGAAATCTACACTATTAACACTATTTGTTTTGCCATGAGTTGACAACTTTAGTAAATTGTTCATAATTGGCTATCGAGGAAAAAACGCAACTCTGCTCACCTTTATTATGGTATTGATTTTCAATAATTGGTTTTCTTTTTGGGGGGGAGGGGAGGGGGCAGGCCGAGGAGGGAAATGTGTGCATTGCTTTTGTTTTGTACAAGAGCCTACAAAGAAACTGGCAGTGTGCGTATGATCTGCATCTTAAACTTCACTGTGGGGAAAAAAAAAAAAAACATATGAAATGAAATGCACACCAGAAGTAGCAGAAGCAAAGATTTACGTGTTTTGTTTTGTTTTGTTTTGTTTTTTTCTGGCATTATATTTTAGCATTAAAAGAAAAGAATGGAATTAACCATGTAGCTAAACACGATGGTAGCCCTGTAGGAGACTCATGTTAGTCAAAGGCTGAAATATATTAACATTAAAAAACTCCATAGGGTTATTTTAAATATTCATTAGGAAATTTACAAGCTTTGGTGTAATGGCTGAGGACTCCAGTGTTTTTATAATTGGAAGCCAGGCCAGTGGAAACTTTCTCAGCCATGGGAAAACAATGTGGCCCAGTTTCTGTTCCTATGTTAGAGATTCTTGATTATGCTTTCTAATAATAATCCCCTGAACACATCCACTCACACATACCTGATATTACAGTATCATTGTGTGGCATCACTCATTATCAGATCTTCTCTTGGACATTCCTTTTTTTTCCCTTCCATTTTTTTAGTAAAAATGCAATCATGACCACAGACCGAAATAGAGCATTCTCCTCTTCTTCTTTCAGATGAAAGGGACAGAGTTGCTGGGAAGAATGTAAAAAGGGTCTAGCATCACTCAATAGGTAACCAATTCAGAAAATTTGTTGACAAGCACCAACACCTAGCATATACCCAAGGAAATTGTCAGAAACTCCGTTTAGAGATAACTTGCTCCAAATTCAATTAGCACAAGATTACAAACTAAGCTAGAAAAAGAAAGAGTATATCTGGTGTTATTTTTCTTTCTTTTGTCTTTTTTTTTTTTTTTTTTTTTTAATGTATCATTTTTAACTGCAGGATAGCCAAAAAGTCAGCATTCATTCAGTTTTCTGGCCTTTGTTTCCTTGAGAACAGGAAGACTGCTGAAATTTTTGCTTCCTCACTTTCTTGTTCCATAGATGTCAAATGATCACCATGAAAGACTGGGAAAGGAGAGTTCTGAAGATTTACCCCTCCCAGGAGATCTTTGCCCAGATTTGCTATAAAACTCAGTGTAATCTTTGATCTTCCAGTGACTTGTACTCTTCTCTGTTACTTGAAACCCAGCATTATTATTAAGCTTAAGTAGATTGCTTTAAACTTCTAAAATATTTACTCTCCTGCCTCCCAATGGGATGTTAACAATAAAAAATAGTGAAGGCTTCTACATTTGTTTTTACTTTACATAAACGAATTAAGCAGCCTCTACTAGACTCGTTTAGACCCACAATAATGTAAAGTGAAGCAACATAAAAGAGCTTCTACATCCATGTTTACAGAATAGAAATTCTACAATTTTTGGAGGTAGAAGTTTAGAGAAGGTGCCTAACTCATCTTTACTCTCTCAGCTGTGAGCAAACCTTTCCCTGTTCGTAAGGGAAACGTGTGACACTAACAGCTCGGTTGTTTGCTTTTCTATTTTCTCAACTGAGTTCAAAGGACTCACTTGATTGTATCCCTACCCCCTCCCCCACCCTTCATCCTTCATAACCATTGTTTAATGAATTTTTATTAGAAAAGCATGGCTGCAGTTATGAAAAAAAAAAATCTGTCTTTGAAACCAGGAGGAGAGTGTGTTTTCCCTGGCATTAGCCTGTTAGTTTTTAATATCAGGTTTGCACTGGAGTTGACTCCTGGTGCATTTTGGAACCATAAGCCAACAAAGTGAAGCTAATGGGAAAGGAAATAATACAGGAGAAGAGAGCCTCTTTTGAAGTGTGGGCTGGAAATCTGCACAACTCTCTCCTTCTCCTTCTCCTTCTCCTTCTCCTTCTCCTTCTCCTTCTCCTTCTCCTTCTCCTTCTCCTTCTCCTTCTCCTTCTCCTTCTCCTTCTCCTTCTCCTTCTCCTTCTCCTTCTCCTTCTCCTTCTCCTTCTCCTTCTCCTTCTCCTTCTCCTTCTCCTTCTCCTTCTCCTTCTCCTTCTCCTTCTCCTTCTCCTTCTCCTTCTCTTCTCCCTTCTTCCCCCCATTCCATGTAGCATTCTCCTCTCCTCATAAAGAATGACTCTTGCTTGTTTTTTGTTTAGAGGATGGGGACCAAACAAAAACACCAGCTTAATGTCAGCATCTCAATCAGTTAAACTTCTGGGAAAATCATTCCCTGGTGGGGAAAAAAAAAAAAAAAAGAAAAAAGAAAGAAAAAAAAAACTAATAAATCAGAATAAATCAGTAAACATGAGGAATGAATATATGAGGATTTAACTTTATAGTTCTGGACAACATAAAAGATACTGCCTTCCACCAAGCTTTTCACTGCAATGTAGTGTATACGTACTGCTGTACGTATCCTGTACAGCTTCTGAGAACCAAAAATGCACACAGTACTTTTCGGTTCAGTGAAGATACTGGAGTATGTCATAGGTGCCTCAGAGACCTATTCACACTTCATTGTATTAAAAACGTGAAATAAAGATTTGCAGACAGAATCAACTCCATCTCTCCATGTCAGTGATGCAAAGCATTGCCAGAGTACAGTAATTGACTTGATCCCAGCTGTTTATTATAGCTTATTCAATGATGGCAGCCCTCATGAAGCTCAATTTGGTTTATACAACTCTGAGAAGTCTGGGCTAATGTTGGTTTTCTTTTCTCATTTTCTCTCAGTTATAGCTTCATTATTTCCTGGAGAAACAAGTGGTCAGTGGGAAATCCTCTAAGTTAGTATTTGGAGGTTTGCCTATTTGGCCTGTTCAGTTGCTTTGTCACAGACCTTCTTGTGACACTTGGGTAAACTATCTTATCTCAGATTCTTAACTGTTTAATGGAAATTGGACTCAAAAATAACTTTGCAATTATGTTTTTAACACTGCAGCCATAATCACACCTTTCTATCATATGGCAGTACCTGGGAGAAAATATTAAAGAAACAGCAAACATTGCAGCACTAATGAATTATCAAAGTATCAAGAGACTTGAAAAAGAGATGCAGTGGAAAGTGAAAGAGATCACAAACTTGAAAAATAGTATATAGAAATCACTGAATTTTTCTCATTCTCTCTCTTTCAACTCAACAGCTATAATAATTCTGTGCTTTTGTGATAATGGAAATTATATTAAAAGGATCATGGAAATGGCTAAAAAAGGAAAATAAAATATTAAAAATATAATGTGTTAATAATCAGGGTCATTTTTATCGAAAATGGCATGCTAGAGCCTGTTTTCATCAATGCTAGAACTCCATCATCTTGTTTTAACATAAGCCAACATTTCCTTGACATATCATCTAGGACTGAGTTACTTGTGTCTTTTCTTGGACGTCAAACCAAAGCACAGTTGGGATATCAGATGTTGGTGGTGTGGCAGTAGAACTTGAACCTCACCACTAATATTCCATTACTTTTTGTTGCTGTGTGACAGATGACAGCAGAGGGGTAGTCTGACAAAGTGACATCTGACATGGAAGTGCGGATGAAGCAAAGGTGTGTCATTGAATTCCTCCACACAGAAAAAATGGCATCCACTGACATTAATTGACACTTGCTGAATGTTTATGGAGACCAAACAGTGGATGTGAGCACAGTGAGGTGATGGGTGATGCATTTCAGCAGTGGCGACAGTAACAGTGGGTCAACTCTGCTGATGCAGATGTTTACGAGCACAGCATTGTTCACTGCTGGTGAAAACATATAGCTAATGGTGGTGACTGTGTTGAAAAATAGTTTTGTGTGTGAGAATTTGCTCTACCAAACACTGCTGCTGTGCCCATTTATTTGTTGTTGTCATTTCCATGGAAGTAAATAAGAAGCATTACATTTGGAGTGATATGTGTGATACGTGATATATGTGATCCAAGACAATTTCTGCTCATTCAGTGCAGCCCAAGCAAGCCAGAATGTTGGAGACCCACAAGCTGGCCATTTTTTGTTTGTGTGATGATGTATGCAGGAAGTACGTGATGACCAAGTGTATCTATGGAGTCACGGCATACTGGCAGCTACCCTCTGCTGTTGTTTCCAGTGGTATCTGGACTCTTAGCTGTATTTAGCACAGAAGGAACTAGTGAGAACAAAGGATGGAGGGTAATTTCCTCCAAATGTTACAGTCCTTTTGAAAAAGAATTCCTTCTTACCACCAACATTATAGACTTGTTTATTAAACTAGGTAAGTATGTTTCTCTCCTGCAACAGATTGAGCATGAATTTATGAAATAAATCCCCGCTATTTCTTATTTGCTGTGTTTGTTGGTGATAAAAGAATGTTGATAGAACAGGGCATTAGATAGAACAGTTGCTGAAATATCTCTCTACATGTTGTGAGACACTTGACAAATGATTAATACTAGGATCCAGTTGTGCACATCTGACCAAGGACCAAATATGTCTAGGCTCTACAGAGATAAGAGAAAAGTAAATAAAATTCCATCCAGAAAGCATGCTAGATAAACAGAAAACTACATACCTTACCTTGCCACATGCTTTCATGATTCTCCATTAAAATATAATTACACGGTAGTTGTATGATGTTTTTTAAACTTTCAAGGCATTTTAATAGTATTGGTTTTCTTCTATAGTAAGATATCAGAGTCAGAGTTAGTTACTCTGAATTCCTGTTAAGGCTGATGAAAAGAAAATGGGCATTTCCAAGACCCAACTCATTTTCTCCAACAGCAGAAGCTATATGAATCATATCCCAAAAGAACATATTAGTTTCCATCACCTATAGAGCAAGCATTGAGTGGCTAGATCAGATGTAGCTGTCCACAGGAGAAAAGGTTGAGACAGTGATTCCCATTCCAAAGCAGAGTTTTGAGATTCAGTGAGGGAAGAATGCAAGGTGCTGGGAGGCACATGGCCTGAAAGAGGCTGGAGTGTTGACTGAGTTGTGACAGAGGAGTTTGATCCAAGCTCCCTGTGTACCAGTAAATTTATACAAACTACACAGACCAACCCCCACTGACTTCCATGTGTCCTCAATGCGAAGCTCAACTTTAAGATACAAACTGCCCTCATTTGCCTCTGTGATAGAATTTTCTTCATGACTTTGGTGGCATGCCCAGGTGGCACTAATTACCCCTTCTGCCTTCAGGAACTGCAACTAATGGTGTGCCTGCATGTGTGCAGGGAAGGAGCACTATTTGGAAATCTCTGTGCTACCACTGACTTGCTGAAGTCACTCCTTCAGCTAGGAGGTCTGAAATCCAGGAGGCAGAAAAATCTTACCACATGTCTACAATTGGCAGTAAGCAATCACTCACTGAACCATTGAATATCCCAAATTGGAAGGGATCCACAAGGATCATGGAGTCCAATTCCTGGCTCCACTCCTGCTAGATCCTACAGAAACAGCAGCCTCCCAGGCTGAGAACTGGGCCTGCTCTTCTGGCCCACATTTGGGAAGGTAATCCATGTTGTCACACCTTCTGCAGGAGTCTGCATGAAGCACTCAAACTTAATGGCCCAAGACTGCAACTGCACGCTCTTTTCAGAACCAGCACTGTAACCCTACAGAATTTAAATCCTATAGGTACGTGTCACAGAGTAGGAAAGGCTACATGTCACCATTCAAGGCAGTATGGGGTATAAGTACTAAAAAGACCAGCTAGGAAGGTAGCAAGACTGTGCACCCGTGAGTACTCACAGAAAAACAGAGGTCAGAGCCATACACAACAGGAGGCATTTACCCTTAGGAGGGATTCTGAGAGGACAATTGCAAGCAGACCTGGCTCCCACGAGCTCAGGAAGGCAAGCTCAACCAACTTCATTTCCTGACCATGTTACAGCTTCCCTGTGTTATGGAGCAATCTGAATTTACTTCAGATGATTTCTCTATGCCTTATCTCCTCTTTGGTAGAGAAGAATTAATGATTTTTCAACTATCTTTCTGCCAACAACATGCAAGCAGCAGATAAAGAGTTAAATATAGGACCAAAGTGGAGTCAGGCTGCCTCAGAAACCTGCCCCATCTTTCAAAGAGGGCTGATGAAGCAAGTTGATCAAGAAAATCAGAGTCTGCGCCTGAAGGTTAGCTTGGTTGAAACAGAGCCATCCTCTCCGAGTACCAGGCCAAAAACAGTTTATTAAAAAGTGGTGAGTAAACCCCATGTGCAGAAGCAAGGGGAGTCGTTCCACATTTTTGGCACCAGAAGGCTAGAGGAACCCTCACCTGATGTCATTTTAAAGTGCTCTGCAAATACACTAAATAAGAGTGGGGTTTCTGCACAAAATGAAAACTTATACAAACTCCTAAAAAAAGCCAAACTTTAAACACGTGAAAGCTTATGAAAAATTAGATGATGTGAAAAACACTTTAAATCAAAGCAGCAGGTAAAGCTGGAAATAAAGTTATCTTCAGTTAAAATCTCTATGTACCACATTGACGGTAATGCTTCATTTCCTGCAGACTGTAAGTAAATCAAAGCCTACTTTGGGTTTCCATATCTGTCTAAGATCTCATCTCCAAGAATGTATTATTTTGGCATTTCCCACATTGGAATTACCTCTGGTCTAAATTTGGGTAATAGAGTATGATAACATATTAGCGAGTAATAAGCATGAAATTTTTATCCATTTTCAAATGTATTACTGAGAAAGAAAACAAACACATAAAAAAGCAAGCATTTCAAAAGTAATCAGCAATAGAACCGAGAAAACAAAAGACTTAAGTCACAAGAGAAAAATGAAAGGAAAGGAAAGTATAGCTAATTGGTGGCACTTTTCAGAGAAAGAATGTAAGAAAAACTGCATACCTATACAGGAAAAGTAAAACAGATGTGTGAAGTGTCTGACTGAGCTATTGTTTTAGCTTTGTAATCTAAAATAGCTGACTTGATTTCATTTTAACAAGGGATTAGTTTAGCAGACAGTTTGGATTAGCAGCAACATATATAAATAAACATGCTGCTCTTAAAACTTTAAATACTCAGCTTACAAGATGCAGAACAACAAGAACCAGAAAAATGCTAGTCTTGAACTTCTAAATTATAGAGGCAAAACACATGTCCATTCCACAGAGACAAGGAATTAGCAAGAGCCCTCACACTGAACAATGTAATGTATAAAATATTTGTGCTTATGATTTCACTGAGAAGCAACTCAAGCACAGCTCAGTGCCCTAATTGCAGAGGATTACAAAATATTTTACACCTAGCTATTTTAAGAAGGACCAGATCATACTTCACTATTCATACCTTCTTACGAGCAGAAACCCAGCACACCAGAAATCATGGGTTGGATATTTTGGAAAAAAAAATAAAAAATAAAAAAAAATCTGTGTTGCTGCTGCTATAGGAGAGGGGAAAAAACACTGCAGCTAAAGAAAGCCCTTTTTCAGATACACTTTTCATACAAAAGCAGAGATCTTGTCACTGGGGCAAAGACCTGCATTTAGATATACAGAATCACAGAGAACACTGACTTGTAGAGGGTGAACCCAGTGCACCCTGGAATAGTAACTATGTGAGTTGTTATAACATTTTCCAGTTCAGCTCCTAAACTCCTGCATGCTCTCTACAAAGATAGCCCAACTGGAATGGCTTACCTTGAAAAAGAGTAGAGCAAGGAGAATGTAGATGGTGCTGCTCTCCACATCCATGACAAATGGGCTGAACCCAGCAGTTTTTAACTGCAGCAAGAGTTGTTCAAGCTACATATTAGTATCTGCTCTAATGGCAAAAATGCAAGTTGTTATGGAGATTTTTTTAGTGGAATTCTATAAAATGAGTTAGACATACAACTGTGAGAAAAGTCTTAAGAGGGCAGGCCATGGGCTGTTATCTGTGGTTCCTCTCATTTTTCATAAGTAAGATTCATCTGATCAAATCCTGACAGACACAATAGATACCACAAGCTGTATGGCAGTCAGACCCCAATGGGTACTAAATCCATAGGTTTTACGAGTCCAACGTAAAATCAAGAATGTTCAGCAAGGAGTTACATCCATCTGGAAATACATCTATAAAAGAGTGTTCCTGAAAGAAAGACCTTGCAGGTACAGGAAAGCAGGCCACCAAAGAAATCAGAGAATGTCAGGAAGGCTGTAATAGTAGGTGGAGGAACGTACAAAGGTCATTTTTGAAGCATAACATTTACATCTAGATCTGTCACTAGTCATGGCAGATGCATCTTTCTCCAACATGGAGGACAGCTGCCTGGAGCCCCAAAGTCTCAGCAAGGGGCTAATTCAGAAACAATATAAAGAAGGGTAAAAAGGTCTGGACTCAGAAACTTGGAAAAAGAAAACTGAGGGAACACGTTGACAGCATCCTTAAGTGAGACTTTGGCCTAAGTATCACCTGCCAATTCCATCCTATGCCATATGAGAGGTGATATTTGAACGCTCTTACATCAAGGAGAGCTGACTCAACAGAAAGAGCAAGGTACAAAGAAATGGACCAAGAGCAGAATTATTTCAAGGAAAATATAAGACCAGGTTACAGTTGTGCCCCTAGAAAGTTACTCAAAGGAGATTGACATGTGAATTAATTTGGAATAATCCTACAGGAACTCATTAAGAAAGGGATGATCTATGGCAGTGTGCTGCTGAGGAGAGGAGAGGTGCTGCTCCTTACAGAAGACCTTCTCCTCTTTTAAGAAGCAAGGAGATCATAGAAATTTTCATCAGAGAGGGAGCTGTTTCTGATAAGACAGGGCATGGAAACTTTCTATCTGCACACAAGTTCAGTGTCCCAAGGAAGAAGTCTGATGTCTACAAAGTCATTACAAGGAAGAGCTGAAAGTGGATTGAGTTATCAGCTCAGCAAATAGTTTATGACAGGACACAGGCTTCACACTAACTCAGTAATGTCTCAAGACTCTTCAGGTTCCATGTGGACTTTTCTCCACCTTTCTGAACTTTTTTTAGCTTGCTCAACTGTAACAGAGGTTTATTAATGAACAAGTTGCTATTCCCCAGTGTGTTATTCTGTTTGCTAAACTTCTGTTTAGGTTTTCATAGTTTATATTTTAAAGTAGATATAGTAACAAGTAGTAATTCCTTGTAGCTATGAACCCAGGATAGTGTAGAGGAACACAAGCAGGAGATGATAACAGAAGGTACACATGATGATCCTGGAGACCCTTGAGCTATTAATTTATCAGTGGTCAATTACTGATGATTAACCCTGATTCCAAAACAGTGGCATCTCAGGCAACCCCATATCCAAGACCTTTCTTTCCTCAGAGCTGTGATGGGGAAGTGCTGATCAGGTCAATTGGTTCTCCTACAGTCACAGCTTTCCCCCATGCCACAGTCACCAGCAATGTGGGAAAAACACAACCACTGTGTTATAGTGAGAGCCAGCATCATCCAAACTCAGGTGTCTAAAGAAGTTTCCTTAAGTCCGTGTGGCTCAAAAGTATAATAAGATCATTTTCTTAAGAATCCTGAGCAAATCATTTATCATGATTGGGGCTATCCTGGGAAAAAATGGTGCTTTGGTCTCGCTATTTCACAAAATGACTGTTTAACTGGGAACCAGCCAGATACCAGCTGATCTTACCATGAGGAATCTAATCTGTAGTGACAGATTAGTTTCAGTTTTTGAACAAACAGGCTGTTTTCAGTTTTTGAACAAATCCTCTTCTCCTAAAAGATGAGGGAAGGTCAGCCAATTTGCTAATACAAGGAGAAGCAGAAGATCTATCAGTAACTTAGTCATCTGTTTGCCTACAGTGTTCTTCCAGACATGGATGACAAGACACAGGAGTAGCACATAGCTGGAGGAGAGAGCTAAAAGCAACCCTGACAGAGAACTTAGGAAATCAAAAACAGCTACAGATCCGGTGTGCTGAGGAGTTTTGCTTCAGGGAAGAGCAAATGGATTTTATTAGCACATCCAATCCAAGCCTTCTTTGTATCCATGGTCCACACCAAAATTTCACCAAACAGAAACTTATCCAAGCATGGCAGCCCTGCTTGGATTACATTCACAGTACAGTGAGAGTGGCGCAAGGAATCTGGCCTTTGACACATGCTGATCTTTTTCTGTGCAACAGCCTTAAGTGTCAAAACCTAAAAGTTGCAAATAAATCATGAAGCTGGGAGTGAAGTAATATTTGTATGTGCTGCCTGCCTGCTTCCAGCCTGGCCAGCATCTAAAAGGCAGAAAGCAGAAAAAAAAAAAAGCAAGCTTTGACTACTTCAGGATATTTTGCCTGAATAAAAACTGTGAGATGTACCGTAACACCATTTTAATTAAAATGTGATATCAACTGGATTTGAACCACCACCTTTGATACCAAACTCAGCAACTTTATGTAGCGTGTTTGAGTGAAGATAAAAAATTAATGTGTTAAATAATTTAGGCATTAGAGAGAGTCCCATGACCATAATATAAACATATTGATGTTGGCAAGAAAACATTTATTATTAATTTTATGTAAGAGATACAAAGTTCCAGGTGCATCTCTTAATTCATGCCAAACTTTGTAGACATATAGAGTTTCATGGTAATTAGAATTTACTTATTTGCATCAATTTACGTTTACATTAAGAGAAAGAAAAAGGATACAGAAGGAGGATCATTATAAGATTTCTGTGTATATGTAGCCTGAGCAACCAGTCTTAATAAGTACTGAGTGCTACTATAGTAGATGAGTAGTTGTTTACAATAATACAAAAGGTATTCACTTCCCATTTTTGAAATTGTCATGGCAATGCCCCAGATTTCCTACACAGTCCTGAATAAATATCGCCTAAAATTGATTTTCTTCTGTTACTGTCTTCCTAGAATGGTGACCTCCATCTACAGAAAATCTGGAATAGTGCTCATAACACATACATGTATACATACCATCTGAACACAGTGTGCGTTACAGATACACATACATACTTTCAGGAAGTATATATATATATATGCATGGAGGATAAATAAAAGTGTGCAAACACCACATCTGTGAGGAAAAAAAGTGTATATTCTTGTTGTTGTTAATAATCAGTTGGCAAAGAGACGATCCTAAGGTTTCTTTAGTGTATGTGTCTTTGAACAGAGCTCATTTTCTGAATACTGCAACTTTAAATGAAGAAATCCCTTCACCTACCCTCATTTATATTCAAAAACAGATATTACAGTAAGTCACTGTGTTTGCTCTCTTCATGATCTAGGCCCAAATTTCCAAACAAAAATTTTTGTGCCAAAATTTTAGACCCCTAAATTTGGAGGGGAAAAACAGCGTCTTTATGTCTGTTATCCTTACTCAGCACTTCCCTGCTCTGAAATAACACGAAGTGAGGCCGAACAGACCGGCCAGCACCGAGCCCCAATGCCAGCAGCTGCGTGGCGCCAAGGAGGCAGTGAGCCCCAGGTGGCACCAGGCTCTGGCACTAGGAGCACATTGGGCAGGGTGGCACTTCTGGCCTTCTCCAGCTCAGGTACTGCTCTGCCAGCACTCCAGGCAGCTCCCACGATGGCAGAAAGAGATGACTGGATCTGCATTCCTCAGACCCCAGTGCAGGAGAGCCAGCTGGCCGTATGGTGGGACTTGTCTATAATAACACACATCTCGTGTGCTTCTAGGTCATCTGCTGCACTGTTAAAATGGGCACAGTGCTGAGAGCATAAATGCAGAAAGCAAGACTAGAAGAGGTGGTACGATCAAAGAGCTCTAAAGAGCAAAATCAGAATGATTCCTTCTTTCTCTCCGTTTTTCTTCTTTTGAGAAATAACAGGAAGTGAAGGGAAAAGGAAAAGGAAAAGGAAAAGGAAAAGGAAAAGGAAAAGGAAAAGGAAAAGGAAAAGGAAAAGGAAAAGGAAAAGGAAAAGGAAAAGGAAAAGGAAAAGGAAAAGGAAAAGGAAAAGGAAAAGGAAAAGGAAAAGGAAAAAGGAAAAAAAAAGAAAGGAAAAAGGAAAAAGGAAAAAGAAAGATGAAAGAATAAGCAGCAGTGATTCAGTATTAAAAACAAGCACGATTCTTTGCACATATGATTCCTCTGAGAGACCAAAGTTAATGAATAATAATAATAATTTTTTCACTATTTCTAATTTTTATCCCATATGAAAAAGATAAAATGCGAGAGAACAGTTTTCTGTGGAGATGGGTTCTCCAAACCTGATGGATCTAAGCGACCAGAATTTTGCAGGGAGTTCATAAACAGAAGCTAAATATCTTTGTCTTTAACATGATTCCAGGCACTGAAAGCAAAATTTAGATTCAAATTTGATCGCATCTTAATTAATACCGTATTAAGCCAATGGTTCTTCTAAGCACTGTTAATATTCATAATTCAGAGTTGTGCAGAAATAAAGGAAATGAATGCCTTCCCACAAGATTTTGTTCACAATATATCAAAAAATGAGGCCCTTCTGTGGACCATACAGTGATCTGTTTAATTTTCATTTGCAACTTACACAGGGAGAAATGCCATGTGCTATTCTCAGCGAGCAACCAATGTGCTGATACTACATGAGCTGGCTTCAGCTGGGATCCTAGTGGCTTTGTCATGGAACAACACATTTAGCATGGTTTACCATACAAGCTGGAGGACATTTCTAACCCAGTGAGACCATCTGGCTGCTAGATTATAGCACGTGTACCTAGAGGAACAGGTGGGGTGAGCGAAGTATGCCAGCTCTGTAGCAGTGCCCAAAAGGCATACCAAAATCTTTGGACAAGGCAGTGTAATAATTTGCTGCCTGAGACAATATCTGCTTGCTGGAGGTTCTCATCATCTGCCTTCAGGATGCAGCAGGATTGATGTGCTGTGCTAGCCAGGACACTGGGATGGCCAACATTTTTGTCCATTTAGCCAGTGCTATTTAATGTCCCTGTGCCTCTGCTCACTTTATTAAAGAGAAGGACAACAGGTTGTTGCTTTCAGGATTTCTCCTCCCAAACTCTTTTCTGCCTTGCTCCAGGTTTGTACAAGGCCGAGTAAGTACTGGAGTCTAAGCACTGCTGTAATAATAGAACCCTTGGGAAAGGTATCACTTTCATAGCTGCAGGTGTTGAAATATTCACCCTGAGATCTCAGCCTCATTAGCGCTGCTAGCCAGCCTCCTTACTATTGAAAAAGTTGTTACAAAGCTCAACCTATGTGAAAGAAGTCAGGCTCTGATTTGGATGTATATCAGCCTCCCAGAAGCACCACCACTTCTGGCGCAACCCAGCTGTCAGTCTTAGTAAAAAGGCCAGGAACTGAAAAGGTTGGAGACTGAATCTACTGGGCCCTACAAAAGGTCATTCAAGGTCAAATCAGGGTGGCAATATGGGGAAACTGGCTGTGCTGGAGCTCCTCTGGTGCCCGTTCTGCAAGGAAAACTACAGTCTTTAGAGCTGTCACCTTCTTTCACAACCACTAAATTCAGACAAACATTTTTTAAAAAAACATCTCAGAAAAAGTTAAACTAACAAACTCTAAATAGGGGAAGGTGTTAAATTATGTGTGGCCTCATTCTTGTGCTCTCTCTGACAAACAAAATGTGGCCAAAAGGGAATTATAAACTATGATGCTGGTAAACTTTTCTCAGACCCTTTATTTCAGATTCCTTATAAAAGAGTTGATACCCTGGATATATAGGCATGCTGTATGATATAAGCCATGAGGAGAAGGGAGAAGAGTGATTCTCTTCTCTCTACACACACACACACACACACAAACACATATGTACACACATTCCCATTGAAATGAATGAGCCCATTCATAGAAACACAAGTTCTGTTGGTTTATTAGGCTTGGAACCAAGTCACACCATCTCAACCTGCCAGAGTTAAGTTGTACACACCAGAAAAATGTCTCACCTGCAGTACCTGTCAGCCTATTTC
The DNA here is from genome assembly GCF_987193195.1 of Phasianus colchicus. Lineage (NCBI taxonomy): Eukaryota > Metazoa > Chordata > Aves > Galliformes > Phasianidae > Phasianus > Phasianus colchicus. The sequence goes on from NC_143436.1 coordinate 130,960,938, forward strand.
ATATTAACGTAAGCACTATAATTTCTGCTATCTGCGGACCAAATCCTAAAGGCCTCATCCAGCCCTGAAAATGAGCAAAATGATCTTTCCTGCCCCGTATCAAAATTTCTGGACTAGCCACCTCCTTAGGAGGCAGGCAGTGTTTCCCGCAGGAATGACTGCTGTGGGGAGGAGGGACATTCCTTGAGGTTCCTCTTTCAGACACTTCTCAGAATCCCTCCCTCTGGGTGGGTTGGCATCTCCTCTTCCAGCAGGAGCAAATGGCCTATCTTCCACAGGGTCTTTACTGATCAATCATAGGTCATGGGCAAGTTGCCTCCAGGCTGTCTTCTGGCCCTCAGTAGCTCTTCCCTCTGTGGTCTTCAGTCCTACTCAGCAGCGGAGGTGCTGGGAATAATCCCCGCTCTGCTTCCAACTGTCTGTGCACTGCAACAAGAGTCTCACAGTGCCCTGCCAAGCTGCTCAGCCTTTGAAGGCACAGTCCCAAATACCACACGTTCCATAACCGAGTCAGAATGTAACGACAGCTATAATTAAAGCCATTATTAATGTAAATACATGAAATCACAATAATAACTAAACGGTCCAATGGAGTCTGAAGTTATGCCTTGCTTCCTCTGGCACAGCAGACTTCTGGCTCCTGACAGAAGATGGGACAGCTACTCGTTAAGGCTCATTTGCAAGCTGGAGACCTATAGCCTAAGTGTGCTGCCTCTGTTTCCTACGTCACGCCCTGTTTCTCACTGGACCAGAGCTCACTGGGACTAGCATACAGCTGATTAAACCAACATTTTGCAGCAAACCACTTACATTCATACATATCTATTTCTGGCCACTGCTGTCATGTTAGGCAAAATACATCTTTGATGTCTATCATCGGTTGTTTAGCTGTATCACCCGACAAAATTGTCTCATTAGAATCAGAATAGTAGTAAAAAGCTCTTAGACTTCTGTCCTGGGCTTTTTCTTCCTAATCAGTACATGTGAGTGCTGCAACAAAAGTAGTATCTCCTGTTTTATTATGTTGGCCCATGATGTCAGAGGCGGATGTTGGTGATACGTCAGTAGGTGCTGAACCTTACCACCAGTATTCCATTACATTTTGTCACTGTGCGACGGATGGCAGCAGAGGGGCAGTCTGACAAAATGGCATCTGACATAGAAGTGTGTATGGAAGCAAAGGGGTGTCACTGAAATCTTCCATGCAGTAAAAACAGCATCCATTGACATTCATTAATGCTTGCTGAACGTTTATGGAGACCAAACAATGGATGTGAGCACAATGAGACAGTGGGTGGTGCATTTCAGAAGGGAAACAGTGACATGAAAGACAAGCCATATTCCAGATGGCCATGCACAGATGTCACACTACAGAATGAAGAGTGTCTCAATCAGCTCATCATGAAATTTGCACCAAGTTGTATTATCAGTACAACTCTTTCCTACACCTTGATCTTTATTCATAGCATATGTAGCAAAACTTAAGAAACCCTTCCATATCACTGTCAAAATAAATCTCTTCATTCCTTTAGTATTTTTTTCCTCAAAGAATTCATATTGACTTCCATGACTACTTTCCACATACTTTTTAATAACTACTTAGAAGTCATGATTCTTGAAACAGGATATCATGATAGTAGCTCCCCTTAAGTTGTTAACAGTGGTGAGGAATGTGCTGTTCTTGTCAATATTATTTTAATTACTCTTTGTAGTGTTTCATCCTATGTAATCAATCTGAATCTCACAGTCCTTAGTTTGCTGCAGAACACAAAAGTTTTTTTTTATTAACATAACATGCTAATGTTGAATTTCTTCACCACTTCTGTCAAACACTTTAAAGAGTGTGTCTACCTCACTAAATTTCTTCCAGGTTCAGATTCAATTTACAAATCATCCATTTGTAGTTGAAAAAAAAAGTGGGCTGTGAATTCTCTGGAGTGTTTGCAAGGCCATTTTCAGTAACAGCAATAAGTGGTTTGCAGTCGATTTCAGCTAATAAAATAGTAATAGCTAAGGCCTCCCACAACTAAGACATGAAGTCTTTTACAACTATGCCAAAGCCTCCTTCTCTATCTGAGCTTATTAACTCTCATTTCCTGTTAGCATCTACTATGCATAAACCAATGTTCTCTAGCTGTGACCACTCTACTGCAAGAAGATTGTACCAAAATCTTTCATAGAGGTAGAAATGGACAACATAGTTTTGTGCATTCCATCCCCTTAAATTATTTCCTTTTACACCTTGTATTTTTATTAAGGTCAAGGAATGCCACCAAGTGCATTCTCTATTTACTTATTCAGACAGCAGCTTAAGGTACAGTTGTCCTAATATAATCCATCATTCTACCAAATCTACTATTTATTTGTCAACTGCCACAGTTTCACTGCTACCTATGTGCCTGGCCAAACAACCCTTTCTCTCAGGTGTGTTCATTATGTTTCAGAAAATTACATTTTGTTGACATCACTCTAACCCAACAACTCTGTTTCTGATCCAGGATGATCAGCCATTCCAGTCATTCTCTTCTAATATTCCAGTTTCTTTTACCATCTTTCTCAGATTAAGATATCATCTATGGAGCATCAATTCATTCTGTACCATCAAAACTTTGTTGTATTTCCTGATGAAATAAATGAAGTGCTGAATGCGACCCAAATGGAAGTATGAAGAAACAAGATTTTCTCAGTAGGACACGGAAAATACACAAAACATATGTTGGAAATTTCTAAAGCGATTCCCTTGAAACTGCTGATACATCCAGCACATAAAAATGTCTGGTATTAGACAATTTCCCTGAAAGTGATCTCCTAACAATTACTGTGATCTTTTTTATTATAATCATTTTTTGTTTATTCAGTTCTTCTGGCCCATCCAGGTGCGAAACATACTGTCCCTCTTTTCTTCTCTACAGATGAACAGAGAATGTACTCACAGTCCATTCTCCTATGCATTTTGGGGTTCTTGGGGTAATAAACTCACCCTGTTCCTTTTTTAGGCTCTTCCTTAAGAGGAATGGAATTTGAATAGGAATAGGAACAGGTGGGAAGTTGACTCTCCATTCTGATGTACATTCTGCTTTTTCCCTGGCTAATGCCCTCTAACACTTTCTCAGGTCTACTGTCCTCCCCAGTGAACACATCCTCTGAATGAGAACAAAAGCTTAATACATTCTCTGTTACATAATGGGTACTCTTCTTCAGAAGGTTAACACAGACTGTATCTGTCCATTTTATTAACCACCGTGTTAACTTTAGTTGCTATTAGCTTACCCCTATAAGCCTCCCTTACTCTCTATTATCTGCTTCTTGTCAAGAGGATAACATTATTTCAATCAACACACCATCATGTGCACCAGTATCCAATTTAAAATGAATAAATGTCTTACTTGCTTTCAGGATGATAGTCCATTCATCTTCTGATGAATTGCTCTTATGAGGAATCCCCCAGAGCAAATGGTGCTGTCATTGATCTCCTCGATGCTTCTTCTTACAAACTATTTTGCAGTGATATAATCCAGCACATATCTTTTTTCCAGTTTATGGTTTCTGCTGTTTTTCCCATACCATCTGCAGGCTGCTTTCATAGAACTCCTGACATATCTTCCGCAAGCATCTCCATTTCCACTGTTTTAGATTCTCCACTATGTTCTCTCCTTTATTCTAAACTAAGGAACTGCTAGTTTGAAAAAAATTATTTCTTGTGTCAAGTGTTAATTCTTGAGGTCTATCTTAGTTTCAGCTGTGATGGAATTGTGTTCTTTAGATTGTCTGGTATGATGCTATGGTTTTGATTCTAGGAGAAAAACAATGTTGATAACACACTGATGTTTGTAGGTGCTGCTAAGCAGTGTTGTATACAGCAAAGGCCACTCTCAGCAAAGGGCCTAAGGAGCTGGGGGAAAAAATAATTAGGACAGCTGACTTGAACTGGCCAAAGGGATATTCCATACCATATGACATCACATGAAAGGAGTTTTGAAGGGAGGAGAAGTTCATCTCTCCCTGTTCTGCTGTTTGGTGGGCTAGCTGAGCATCATATGGGGGGTGGTAAGCAATTGATTGTGTATTGCTTTTTGTATACATTCATACAGAAAGAGAGAGAGGGAGAGAGAAATAACTATTATACTTTCTTCTATCTTAGTAAATAGTTCTATCTCAACCCATGAGTTCTACTTTTCTTTCCTGATTTTCTCCCCCGTCCCACTGGGAACAGGGAGAATGAGCGAATGACTGAGCGGTACTCATTCACTTGCTGGGTTATACCACAACGATGTTCCAACAGCAATTTGTTTCAGATCCCAGACACAGTTCCTCTGTGACCAAGATTTTGCCCCACTGCATTGCAAAATTTTCCTTTCAGTCAGAGAGAATATGACTGTTACAGGTTTCACCTTCTTTTCTAATCTCCTTATAAAATATATATTTATTTATTCCAATATTCCATAGTAAAATACTCCTGAACAGTTTTACCATTACTTCTGACTGACAAAGTAACTGGAAACAAAAGAAACTCACTGGGACTTAAGTAACACCTATTGTGAGACGCAGGTATTATCTTCCATCTGCCCTTTTATAAGGAGATCGAGTATGGGGTCATTCAGGTTTCTATTGTGATCCTCTACACATCCCGATTTTTTTCTTCCGTGAAATGTTCAATAGCTTCATTCTTCTACTTGGCATACTTTCTGCATTCCTTTTTATTCCTAGTATCATCAGATACCTCTTGGTGCTTAATCTGTGCACAGGAAGTTGACCTGGTGTCCTGCCCATTTTCCATCAGTGTGCATAGCTATACCAACTCCACAGTCTTCAGCTAGATCAACTATCTGGAACCCCTCACCTTTACAGACCAGAGATATAAGCCCTGCCCTGTGGCTTGCCAGCACAGTGGTTCACAAGTGCCACGCTGACAAGGATGACATCTTGAAGGAGTTTCTGAGGCACTGAGGTTGCTTTGCTGCCTCAGGGGATTACAGAGCCTGAAGCCATATTAAATGTTGAACAGATTTCTCTCTCATATACTAGGGTTTCTCAGAGACACTGAATTTGTCTTCTGTCCAAAGCTCACAGAGTAAGCTTCCCAAATGGGAAAGCACTCTTTCTTTCCTAAAGTTAGTTTCCCTACAATGGAAGATGCTTCCCCTCTTCTTACCAATCTTGCCAATTGCTCCAGGACTGGAGCAATTTCTCTCATCACTTCCTAGGTGTGAAAGTCATGTAGCACATGTTCAGCAAATCCAGCAGTTCTTGAAAAGACTGGATTTGTTACACATGCAGGGTGCAGATGGTCTGCACACAGCCAGTAAATGTGCTGCTCTCAAGATGCCCAGGACTTAGCACATCTGTTCCAAGATCAGTGGTACAGTAATAAATTTTAAAAAGCAAATAAACTCACACCTTTTGTATATAAGAGAAGCAGGCAAATGTCACAACAGATAAATTGAAGTGAGAAAACATAATTTCCCTCTGTTCATCCTTGACTACGTCTTTACCAGAAACTTCATGGCAACACCAGGCTTGCTGCTTCATGCTCTAGTTTACCCATTCTCAGTATTATAGGTCTCTGGTTGTGATGAGCAAGGCTCAAACTACCCACTTGGCCCAAGCAGGTCATCACCTATCTGGAAATCCATTATAAATAAGAACAGCCTTCCAGATTCCAGGTGGTTAAAATTGCCAAAAGATACAGAATCACACAGAATCACAGAATTGTGAGGGTTGGATAGGACCTCTAGAGATCATTGAGTTCAACCCCCTGCTAAAGCAGATTCCATACAATCGGTTGCACAGGTAGTCATCTAAATGGGTCCAGACAGAAAGGCATAATCTGGAAAAAAACTCAGCACAACATAGCAGAGGCAGAAAAAATATATATAAAGAGAATATTATTTAAAATATTGAAATACCTACCATATGAACATCATACACGGGCATATCTGCAAATTCATAAAAGGTTTGAGGCTGCTGCAAGGGCTGATCCAGTAAGTAATGATGCAAATTATAATCTATTTGTCTCCCACCTACATAAACAAATCTGTCTGTATATATTAACAATATCAGGGTAACTGAGAAAGATGCATCACCAGCCCACGAGCTACTGCCAAGAGGTAGGATGTACTCTCGGATTTTATTAAGTCATGTAGGAATATAAGGCACTTAACAAGCTAAAGCTGAATCTGAAATTAGACTATGGTAATATCACCTTTATGGAAAGGCCCAATGAATTAATAACATCATAATCTAATCATTTTTTCCACATTGTCAACACAACTGGTTTTGACTGAAATCCTTACAATTCACCAACAAAATACTACAAAATGGTACAAGAATTTGTAGAAAAGTTTTCATCTTCTGTGTTCACTCACACTTCATGTTTTTAAAATAAATGCTACTACAGCTTTGGTCTTCCCACTGCGTAATTTCAGTAGGATTTTCACATTAGGGCTGGTCTATCATCTGTTTATGGAATATTGAACTTTTGCCGGGGAATAAACTACTTGACATAGTTAAACTATCCCCCTCCAAATTCCATGTTCTCATCATAATCCCAGCAGATCTTCAGATTCCAAGAGGAGCAGTACTATTACAGACCATCAAAAGGCCAATCTTTACTCAGATGCAGGGCTCTGGAAGCACTTTTCTTAATCCAAAACAAGAAGTCGGATTAAATTTTTCATCCTAACCCTGAACAAATCCATCACTTTAAACCCTCATGACTTAAAATATTAATAGTTTTTTCCCTTTTGAATTTGGCAAGATTCTCCCAAGGCAGTAAGAAAGATGATTCCTTCAAGTTGGACCTTCATAGCTCATTGTGTCCTGTAAAAAAAACAAGAGAGTGGTTTTACTGACATCACTGAAAGTGCATTGTGGTTACATCAGCTGAAGATATAACCATATACTTAGTACCTTTTGAAGTAATAAAAACTTGCCCACAGTTATTGTTGTTTTAATTTGAAGATTGTATTGGCTGGTCACGTGCACAATTGTAAAAATAATTTCCAAATATCCGTTTTTCAAAACAGATTTGTCATTAAACTGAGATGACACATGATCATTCTTACTGCCAACTGACCAAATGAAATAAAATCTGACAGTGAAAATTGGATTATTTCAGAGGTTTTTTAATCTACTATATAATAAATGAAAGAATAATTTGTACTCGCATCTTGGTTACCAGGAAAGCTTCTGACAAGTTTGGAGCTAAAGGCTAGGGACACCAAAAAGGAAGTTTACAGATTTGTCAATTGTTTTCACTCTGAAAGATTTCTCAGAGTTTGGCTTTAGGAGATTTTTTTTTAAAGACTAGGTATTGAAGTACATGGTATGGAAAGCCTGTTACAGTCTGCTGTGGAGAGGGAAGAGGGGATCTCATCAGTCATACTATCACCATTCTTATTACTAGCTTTCCAAGAGAATAACACTTCAGCAATTTTGGAAATAATGATATGGTATCACTTGAACCTTCTCATTCCACAGTAAAGTACCCTGAACAATATCATTCTGGAGACCATTCTTGTAAAAAAAAATACAAGCTAAAAATTATTACTGATTGTAAAAGTTGGAGTTGTAGTAAATAAAAAACACTTACTAGCCAAAAGTATTGTGACCACATTCACATACAGAGATAACTGCCCATGCAACATAGGCTCTAGCTCATTGAAAATTCTTCTTCAGAAGAGCCCAAATTAATGGAGTGGTTATGATCAACACCAAGCACTGTCCCTTTACTTGCCAGTGTTCGTATAGAAAATAGGTTACTGTGCTTCCCTCAGTAAAGAATTTACAGGATTGAGGGATCCTGGGAAATTTCTAATTAAATACAATAGATTAGGAGGTCTATGGTATTACAGTTTAGTTTGGCCATCCATCAACATTTCATAACCCTTAGCATATTACTTTGATCAGCCATGTAAAATGTGAATGAAGTAGAACATTGACAAGGTTGAGCCCCAAGAGAGAGGGAAATTGAGAGAAAGAGAAGGAAGGGTGGGAAAAAAAGCTTATTGAAAAGAGTTCTGAAAGAAGAAATAGAATTACGCTAATGTTGGCAAATAAGATAAATGGGTATCAGTATTGCAAGTTTTATTATATTTAGGGTTTGGAAATCAGATTTTCTATCAGAAGAGTAAAGCTGTCTCTCTTGTCCTCAGATCAAGATATGCTAAAATTCAAAATACATGACGTAATAAGGAAAGATAATCAGCCTTCCAGTACCAAAACAATGCCTGAAAAATTAGTCTTAGGTCTCTGTTCTGCCCTCAAGGTATTTTTTCTGAATATCATGATCAGATGTGTTATCAGCAGACAGGGAAGTCAAGTTATCCCTAATGAGACTGGGGCCGTAGACCACCCCTTCGCAGTATGTGGTAGCAAGAGAGAGAAGCATATGGAAGTCCTGAGTCCCATAGACAGAATTTTACTTCCATTGACCAAAATGTCCCTTCATGTCACATTCATACCACAGTCAGTAGAGAGCCACAGTCCAGTCCTAAAGCAGCATGCAAGACAACAGGTTTTCTCTAGTAAACATCTTGATGGTCCACAGCTGGCAACCTGATCTGAAAAAAACAAAAAAGAGTTTCTGTAGCTGAGTCTCTCTCCTCCACAAGCACTTCAGAAAACCCCAGCTAATCCCTGGGATTATGGAACACCCAGTTCAGTAGCACTGATAGACAAAATGTTCAGCCTTGTTTGTCCCTAATTCTTTCTAAGTGAACAGGGAATGGTCCTCAGGCACAAAGAGGCTTATAAGCAACAGGCATTTTTCTCACTGTGGTAGACTGCCCTCACTCGCCTTCTTTCCTAGGTTCCTCTAAAGTATGTAGATGTTCCTTTGAGGCCTATATGGGGTTCAGCACAGGCTCAGCCAATCCAACAATTCTGGAGGCCTGTTATTCCTATGTGGTAAATCCACTACAGCCAACTCCTGCCATTGCCAGTGCTCCTGTACAGTGGATCCTGTATGATGGGGGACTGGATGCAGCCTACAGTCTCCTCTGCCACTAGGAGAAGCTATTTGGCCCATCTGACCGGCACGGTAAGGCAATACTGTTTTATGACATATGGAAAAAACTAAACACAGGAAAAGTATGATTTAATGAAAAGTGATTTCTGGAGTGCCGCTACAGATGCACTCAGCTGCATCGCATAAATTGTAAGGAAAGACTCTGGATTTTTGTGCTTTATTTTGCTTTAGGGCTTTTTCTCAGCCTGCTGGATTTTCTCAGTGCAGGTTTCTGCTGCTTCAGAGAGATTCTGAACTTATGTCTCAACGTTTTTTTCTTTCTCATGTATGAAGTTAATTGCTATGAATGCAGAGAAGTATATTTTTTCAATAGACTTTTATTTTTAATACCAATATTTTTTTGTATCTATCAGGAGTATGATTGATGTTTCATTATTGGCCTCACCAGCTTGAGGAGGTGGGATTTCCATCTTCAGAGGGTTGCATCTGCTAGTGTGAAAGATTTAAGACATTCTCTGCTATAGAAACAAGTGCAGACTGCCTTTTTATGCCATTTCCAGGAATCAAATCATATTTCAGCCACACATATGCTGATCTGTTATCTTGAGATATTTTTTTTCTAAGAATTACTGGTTTGTGTATGACCTTCAGACACATACTTTTCATTGCAGTGAGCTGATGTGAAGAGTGTGACAATCAGCCAGGGTTTATCAGTGCCCCACAATCACACCTGTCTGTGCAACATGGGTGGTTTCTGTAGCTAGGTCACCAACCATATCTACAACAGGCATGCCATAAGAGGTAACTCTGATAGTCACAGATTATGAGAGCCCCACACATTTCTTTGTTGCTCTTCTGCATTTCCATATTGCCTGGCAGCAAGCTTACTGGCCTGAAGCAGATTAAGGATTTCTTATGTTCTCCTGGGATGCCATTTTATCTCTTTGTCTCAGTTTCCCTTCCTGTAAAATGTGCTATATTTCCTACTGAAGAGTGTTGTTGTGATTAGTTTTAAATGTTTGTGAAGCATTCTGAAGTTGAAAGGTTTTGAGCAGTAGTTCCTGGCTAAAGTTTACAGTGAGAGCCTGTAGAAGTATCTTCCAGCTCCAAGCAGCAACTGAGAAGCACTTAAAGTAGCTGTAAGGAGGGTGAGGTGATATAATAAGAGAGCAGGTCCCTGAGCACAGATATATCTCACAGCTGGAAATATATTTTCATGACATTTGGAATCACTTTACTGCATTGTATGCAAATATTTATACTTCTTAAAAGAAAAAATATCCTAAAACACAGAGTATTATAAAATTCCAAACCAGTATAAATTATTGTCCCTATTTACAATGTAATTTTTTGCTGTATTTTTAAGTTCTCTGTGCCTTTGATAAACAGTAATTACAAAATCAGAAATAATACTGCTGTTTTGATTTTTTTTTTTTTTTAATTAATCCTACATCATGTATTACAGTCATCATGACCAAATTCTAGAAATTAGTCATGGCACACTGGAGTGGGGGACTGTTCAAGATTCAGATACTTAAACTTAGGCATCAATAAAGATGGCTACAGAAGAACAAAGTGTCCATCTACTCAACTAGGAGACCCATGGTTTAATCAGCTGCCATTTCGAATGCTCTTGTGTATTCTGTGAAGTGCTAGCTGCCTCCCACAGGAGATAAGGTAAGAACATTTCAAATGCAGAAATGAGTAAGCCTCAAAGTATCTGCTCTAAACTCCATTGATTGAATTAACTAGACATTCATCCACTTCAGTGGGAGTCTTGGGCACTGAGCTAACAGAAACCTGTATAGTCAACGTTTGTATGGAAGTGAAGCTGTATCCCACTCCGAAACTTAACCATTACCTGAGGCTGAAGCACATTATTGTTCATCTAAGGTATATTTTCCCAAAGTTTTGTTGTCTGACCTTTGTTTAAGAGCTAGTAGAAAAATTGTATAAGCACTGTTCCTGATAGTTACAAACCATCCCTGTCATAGCATAAGAAGAGTTACAAACCAGAATGAAAACCTACTTTTATATGATACTGTCTCCTATTTGCCGACACAAATATTTATTACTACAATAGACAGACTTTATTTTGCATTCTTTTGGACAATCTAAAAAATTTTTTTCCTGTAGTAAAGACCTGTCTTAGCTAATGGATGGTAAGTCTTTGAGTCTTGAGCATCCAACAGCTACCAAGCAGTTCAAGAGTTGTTGCCAAGCTAGCCCTGTCTTACTGTTTGAACTGAGAATTTGCTTGTTAGATGTTAGAAGTCAGCAGAAACAAGTTGTAGCAGAAACAAGCTTCACTACTGGCACAGATGGAAAAGAAAGTGGTGGGAGAAATAGGTTGGAATTCCTAATGATTTCTATCCAAACGTTTGCTCAGTAGAAATACGTGTTGATGTTTTCCTGAAAACATCCTGAAAATCTGGAGAAAAGCAAAAGGAAAAAAGAAGAGAGCAGAGGTTTGCTATGCAGAAAGAGTTGATTTCTGCTCCTTATATAATTTTATTTTCTGGATTTACAAACACCAAAGAGCAAAAAGGCACTGAATACTCTTCTGCCCCCAAAGAAACCATAATTATTTCTGGCAGCATAAGCCACTCTTTCCTCTAAGGGTCACAAATCCCATATTTTGCAGGTGGCTCTCAGAGAATGCCAAAGGATGTCAAAAACTACATGAGGCAACACAGTTCTGACTGAGTACATGTCTGAGGAGGCCCTAAAATGAAAGCTACTCAAGGAAGTGATATGAGACAAAGAATCCTTCTCCACAGAAGGAGGAGTTAGGGATGTTGGTGAATGAAAAGCTGGACATGAGCTTGCAGCTTCCTGTATCAAAAGAGAGGTGGCCAACAGGAGGAAAAAGGGGATTGTCTCCGTCTGCTCTGTCCTCATGAGGCCCCATCTGGAGTACTACATTCAGTTCTGGGGCCCTCAGCACAAGATGGTTGCAGAGCTGTTGGAGTGGATCCGGAAGAGGGCCACAAAGTTGATCAAAGGGCTGGAGCACCTTTCTTATGAAGAAGGGTTGCAGAAGCTGGGCTTGTTTAGCTTGGAGAAGAGAAGGTTCCCAGGAGACCTCATTGAGGCCTTCCAGGAGTTTATAGGAAAGAGGGGAACTGACTTTTTACATGGGTAGAAAATGACAGGACAAGGGAGAATGGCTTTAAACTAAAAGAGAGGAGATTTGTGTTAGATGTTAGGAAAAATTCTTTACTCAGAGAATGATGAGGCATTGGCACAGGCTGTCCAGAGAAGCTGTGGATGCCCCATTCCTGGAGGCGTTCAAAGTCAGGTTGTCACTCACCCAGAGCCTGATCTGGTGCGTGACAATGCTGCCCATGGCAAGGGGGTTGGATCTTGATGATCTTTAAGGACCCTTCCAACCAAAGCCATTCTATGATTCTATGAAATTTTCCTGAGATAGCATAATATGACCAATTACACTAACAAAGAAAGATCACCCTTTTGTTTAAACCTCATCAATTTTTTTTTTTGGGGGGGCGAGGGGATTAGAACAAATATTAGACCTAAGGTACTTCTCAGCCTACCACACATCTTAGTGGTATGTCAGAAATCTCCAGCAGCAACAGCATTGCAAAGGAACTGCTGATATCTCCTCAAATGCATATATTATTCTATTTTTGATGATATGCATATGTCAATCTCAGAGCAAAATTGAGCCCTTAGGGCAAAATTCTCCTCTCAGATCCGCACATCAATGGGAGTTGCCCTCATGTATGAAGAACAGACTATTGGAGTTGAGAGCTGCTGTGTAGGTCAGAATGGAAAATTTAGTCTGTTGTGTTTATTTTTGAAATAGTAAATTTAAAACATAAATGTAATTTTCTCTCATAACAAAACATTTAAACAAAATCTAAATCTGGCCTACAAGCATCACAGAAAAAAAAATACCATGCTCACAAATGTAAGCAAATATTTAACTCTGGGTTTTTGGCGGGAAAGGGGAGGTAAAAATATGTCTTCAGAAAAAAAAAATGAATACATTAAATCCTTCCCCTACAATGGTGAATCTCTTCAGAATGAAAACACTCTTTATTATAACACGCTCACTGGGGACAAGATGCTTGAAGGATCAGTTTTGTGTAGTCCTTCATAAGGTAAGAAATTACATTCTTAGTGACTTCAGGTTTTTACAGGCTGCTTGGGCACTTACATAAAGAAGAAAAGCCTCATTTCACCTAACTCTCCATGAAGCAACTCCAAAATATATCATGGATTTCCATTTACCGGAGGGGACAACGAAGAGGAAGGCTCCCTAATCTCAAGTAGCCATTCAGGAACATGAGGGTAGTCTTCTCTTCTGCACGGACCAATTTTGCGTGTAAATTTTGAGTCACAAAATGTGCATGTGGAAAGAAAGTAGCCAGTCAAGGATTTAGTCTGGGAATTGCTGCCAAAGTGTGTATGTGAGCCAGATCTGCATTCACTTTACACATGCTTTTCTTTGCATGCTTCTTTAAATGATAAAATTAACCCTTTCATAAATGGTATGGAACTTATACCTCCCTTTAATTCCTGATTAATTTCCTCTAATTGTTAATTAGAAAATTAGCAGCTATTAAAATAATGTTTAAAAGTGTAGATCGCTTTGTATGTCCTATACTGATATTTGGGTGCACGTGAACTTCACCTGGAAATTTGAGGTTGCTGCTGCCAGTTTGTAATGCTGGCCTTCTGATTTAGTGTTCAAAGACTTTCTCTCTTGCTTCTGCTGTTTTGTCCCTTTCAACATCTTCTTGCTTGAAAACTTCTATACTCATTAGTCACTATAGAGATCATTAGCACACAGCTTTGGCTCTCTGTAACTGCTATAAACAAAGACATAAAGTGCTTTCTCATGTTTCTTCATTGCATTTTCAGAGACAGCAGTATTCAGGAGGGTAAAAGACTTACAGCTTCAGATGGATAAAGTAGAAGCAAAGCAGCAGCCAGGGACAACACCTAAGGCTTTGGAAAGACGGCATTAGTTTGAATTATTAAAAAGAAACAACCTAAATTAGTAAGTCTGCTAATGCGCCTTTAGGAACCACATACCCTAACACAAATGTTTACGAATTAGGTAAGCATTTAAGTACCAGTTAAATAAATATTCAGTTATAACCCGTTCTGCCTGTGGACATATAGTTAGAAATCTTTGTTTTTCTGATTTAGATACCATGGATATCAAACGGTAACGAGGATAGCTATAAAAATTTTGCATCCTATTTACACTTGAGAAATGTTAAACTTTCTTTTTTTGTTGTTGTCAGAGGCTCTCTGGGAAATATTTCTTGGGCAGTTTTTTTAACCATAACCTGAGAAGAGTGTTTATTTGCAGCAATAATCACTGCTGAGTATCAAAATTAACTTCATTTTCATTAGTCGGACCATGAGAGTATTTTGTAATTTGGCTTGTAAAATTCGTGCAATGAATAATTGAAAAGCCATTATTGAAATAACCCTTCTTTTCTAACATGGCTGCTTGTGTTTCCCAGATGAAATACAGCATGTATCTGTTGCTATAGCTACAGTCAGTTTCTGAAATAAACATTACTTCTTTCTCATTCCTATGTCTATATACAAAAAGCTAAACTCTGTCATCTTTTTCAGCCATATGCAATGTAGGAAAGGCAATCTATTTCAATAATAATTTTATTAAGCTGAAAAAATGCATTATGTCAAAAAACAAACATGTAAGTGGTATGAAAGATGGTAATTCTCAAAGTTTATAAACACAAGGTGAAATATACATGTACAGACTTTCTAAAGAAAGAGTAAGCTTTCAGAGACTCCTGTCAATATCTAAAACATGAGTAGGAGGAGTTTAACAAGATGTGGGAGGAGGGAGAAGGTTTTAAACAAAAAGCAAGTTCCCCAGTGCATGCTTGTTGTATCCCTTGGATTGTAGCCTTGTGCTTTCCTGAGCCTTGGAAGAGAAACCTCTATTGCATGGATGAGTAGAATTGGGTAATTTCATTTGATGAGTCGGACAATCCTTTTTAACCTTGTGCTCCTGCAGCAAAAAGAGTTTGTGTACTTTTCAGATTTCTCATTTACAGTTTCCAAAAATAACACTCAGTTGGAAGAACTTGGGAGACCGTTCACGAGGCTTAATCTTGTCCTGTTCATGCCAAGAGAGCCTCATCCAGCAGACCTGAAGGATTCACACTATTGCAAGGAAAACATACCAAACTTCTGTCAGTAGGGCATAAACTAAATATTCAGAGATTGTTTTTCTGTCACCTCTAATGCATGCAAAGCATGTAACTAAAGACTACAATAAAATGACATCCCAGAAAGGAAATCACAAATGCATGTACAAATGAGAAGACAGAGAAAGCATCACACAAGTTTCATCGAGGCCCACTGCCAACTAAGATTAGAGATACAGACAAAGATAGATTCCTACAACTCAGACCCAAAGTGATGGCCAGGAGTGTGTAGAATATAAAACAGCATTTGTCCTGTACCCTCAGCAGAACCACACCGAAGTGTGTAAGCAGTTAGCCCTCATAATGTTGGATAAAATGTGTGGATATTCTAAATACTTGCTTTTTTTTTTTTTTAATAACTCTTCCTCAAAGCATAAACAACACAAAGAAAAGTACGCCATATCAACTCCCAAGAGAACAAGCAAACAGATATGCCCTAGAGCATATCTTAAGGGACAAAGGGTTAGAACACTTTTGGACCACTCCAGATATTGTCTTTCAGGATGGTAAGTACTGAGACACTCATGACTTTAAATATATGAAGCAACATATTCAATAACATCAGAACACAAGCAATCAGCTCCTGCTTGCCTCAGAAGGGCAGCTCCCAAATAGATGCTACAACATTTGAGTCAATAGAAGATGCAGTTCTACTTGTAATACATTATGACATTCTACAATAGTTTACGGGTCCTAGCTAGAAGTACTCTTCCTTCACATTGCATAAAGTGACTTAGATCAAGAGAATAAAATTTTCTAGGCCCTACAAACTTCACAGATTACAACCCCAGTGAACAGTTGAGACTAGTCTAGCTGGTGGCATGACTGTACTATGCTGCATGATAACACAGTGGCTGCTGCTGCTCTTTCAAAATTCAGCACTGGTCTGGCAGGACCAACCTCTATCACCGTTTTTCCAAAAACTCTGTGAAAACTTATGCAATCTGATTTTTGCCTGTTTATAGAAAGGCCACCATTGACTTCAGTTAAAGAGGAAGACTGGATGGAGAAAACATTCAGATAAAAGGAATAAAGGAATACTGAGTAACAAAGAAAGAAGATAAATTAACATAATTTTTTAAATCTGAGAGAAACTGTCACTCATCAATGTGCCTTCCTGTTACAGCAACAGTCATAGGGAGCAACATAAAGTGAATGAGGACCAGATTGAAATATTTGCAGTAATAGGTCTGAGAACATGATTTTCTCAGTTTTTAACATACATGTAGTTTTGATGGGATTTAGCACATAAGGACCAAAAGTGACAAGTGATTTGAACTTACCATCTCTTTGTCTTCCTTTATTACTCCTTATTATCTTCTTGTTCATCAAAGCGACTCCAGACCTCCTGGTATCATCTATTGTATCATTGGCTCAGAAAGTATTCATTGTGAAAAAATATATTATTTATGCTTTTTTTGTGAATAAAAAATTGAACTCTCCTCAAAGAAAATATACTAGTTGTTATTTAAGGCCTAGGTATGCTTCATTTCTAAACTAAACTTCCCAATTATTTAGCAACGAGGATGAAGTGAGAAAAAATTCTAAGATACTGATTATTATGTGTCTCTCTGTTAAGCTAAAGGATTCCCTTGAACATATCACCCTAGTACAAACCCTGCCACCCACTCCATGTCAATTCCAGGCTGGACTTTCTAAAGCCACTGTAATCTATAGCAAATATCTCCCCATCACTGACCAAAAAAAAACCTATGTGTCCCTGCAACTTTGCAAGTCTCAAACACTAAAGAAAAACCACATGAGATCCAGAAATAGTAATTGTACTGCACAAAAAATTGCTTCAGCATTTTATCCATACTACAGCTTTCCCTTTATAACAAGGTTAGTAGCTACAGGAGGAGCAGTAGAAACCTTCTGTACTAAGGATGGCTGGCACTTCTTGCAAAGATTTTGTCTTGAGTCCTGAGGCTCAGATACACAGAAAAGTCAGTACAACCACAAATATCCATATATGTGTTCATAGTCCTTGGCAATCATGGTATACACTGAATTAAATTAGCCCTTGAAGAAAGAGCTCATTTGTCAACCAGTGATAACACATTCATTCATCTCACCCCCTATGCCAGGTTAAGGCCTGTGTATCTCCTAATGAAATCGCTTCAGACTTGATCAGATACTGCATTTCCCAGCTGTTCCCCTTCCTTTGAGCTAACTTAACTTCAGTTTACATGCTACAGCTTTTACAGTCTGAACAATTATGTATCCAGCAGCATCAGCGCCACATCGTAAGTGACAATGGAGAACACTTCACATAGGATGCACCAGGATCCATCTGGATGGAATGAAAAAAGAGACTCTTTTTCCCAAGTTCAAATAACATTCGTCCTGCAGTGAATGCACAATTTGTTCACAACAGTTAATTTCTGGGAGTCTTTCACATCCTTTACTGTTAAGCAAAGACTCACACTGCACTGAAAGCTTATGTTAGATAAGAAATTTACTCTTTCTGATGTCTCATCATGAGACCCCAAACTCTTTTTCTTTGACCATCCTTCATATCACAGAATTGAATCTCCTGTACATTCTTTGCCAATAAATTCAATAGCTCTCATTTGCCCATAGTTTATGACGTCGTGATCATCCTTTTCCTATTAACATATATCTCTAGACTTCAGCAGAGTCTGGTGTCTCAGACCTAATGGTTCTACAGTGCGTGCAGTATGGCTTTTTTTAATTTGTAAAAGAATAAGTAGACAATTATATATGTATATGTTGAAGGAAAAGATTCTTAAGGCTGAAAAACTAAGCGTTCATTAATTCATTATACACCCAAAAGTCAGGAAGTGCCATTACTGGCATTTACTCTGCAATTGAATTCTACTCCCATGTGTATACATATTATGATACATACTTTAATTATATGATAAGTCTTTTCATTTTTTTTCTTTTTTTTTAATCCACAGGACCCCAGCTTTATTCATTGCACAGTGTTCAGTGAATACACCAGCTGCTCAATATTTCTCTTTATCCTCATGCTTTATTTACTGCATATCTTCTGAACATTGCACTGAATACAGAGTTACTTGTTGCCTCATGGGTTTTGTGCTGATGCTCGCAAATCTAGCATATCAGTACACTCTAAAGATTAATGAATTTATGGGCACAATCTCCATCACACTAGGGGAGTGTGATTCCTATGTACACACTAGGAGAGTGTCTTTCAACCCATTTTACAGACTGAAGCAGAAAGACACAATGACCTGCCCAATGTAAGGCAATAAGTGAATGGTATATTGACTGCACAGATCTACACCACTGCATAATGTTGCTCACTTCCTGAAGGTCTCAAATCTACATAGCTTCTGCTTATTAAAGTTGTGACAGTCAGAGCTGTGTATTTCAGTACATGAGCCTCCTGATCTTGTGATTTTAACTCCCAAAATACAAGAAGCATATATTTCATTCTGGAAAAAGGTTTTACTACCTTCAGCATACCTAGTATCAGCTTGGAAGTCTGTAACTGTGCTAATGACAAACTTGCTCTTTTTGCAGTTTTACCTCGTCTGCATATAGATACCTATTGGTACCTCAAGCAAGTGAGGAACACCCCTAGGAAACAATTTCATTTACTTCACTGACCTAATTCAATCCTTGAACCTCATGGACAAACTAAGATACATGTCTTGAAGTAAGAATTTACCAGATAACATCAGATAGAACCACATGAAATTGCTTCACTAAAGACCTGAAGACTGTATATGTGGCAACTGAAATTCTGTCAAGTTTTGATTAATTTGTTTTTTACTGTTTATATGTTTATGTACATCTACGTCACTCCCCTAACAACATCTTTCTACAATCAGGAAAAGAGGAAAATTGAAAACTTTGTGAAATCTAGGAACTTTTCTGTACAGGACTAATAAATTTGGGAAATATTCAAATTTCTCATACTGAGCTACACCTACAGGAAACTATCAAATGGTTCTTTTTTCCCAAGTATGTGTAGAAAAACAGGTTGTGCTTTGGTTGACTGTCATATCAGAAAAAAAGTACAGTAAGGAAACCAGTTAGAACCGAAATCAGAGCAAAAGGAGCATTTGCCTGCTATGTAATCAGAACGTCATCTACTATAGTCAACTCATTCCCAACAAATCCCTACCTAACTTGTTCTATAAAGTATTTCTCCAGAACCAAGAGCTCTACTTTTTCAGCTACCCCACCTATTCAGACAGTGCAAGCCAGGAAAACCCAAACTGTAGAATCCCATGTGAATCTAGTAGCCACAGAGTCATTATGTATAAGGAAATGTCCTCTAAAGAAACCAAAGTGACAGAACCACTGTCACTTCTGCAGTGGAGCACAAGAAGGAAGCATGTGGAAGATACCTGCTATGGAGTTGGTCTGTCCAAATAGACGTGTAGCCACAGAGCAAGTAGATTGCTACAACCGAGCTGGTTTAAGGTACACCCTTAATACATCCTTACTACACTCATCTATTTGCTTAAAGTGACTATATGCTTCCACTGACAAGTTCTGCTCTAGATGTCTGACTGTAAACATCTGAAGTTAAGCAAGATGGAACAGATGCCCAGTTTCTGTAATTCAGTCAGGCTGAAGGAGGAGCAAGCCTCCCAGCCACAGAGACCTGTCAGGTGCCAGGCACACACAAAAGCAGAACATCATGCTCATGGAGATATTTAAAGAGTTAAACAAGACTACCTGCAGCCCACAGGCTTCAACACAGTTGGAGAAGTAGCCAAGAGCCTTGTGTTAGGTTTTGAAACTAAGCATTTAAATTCCTCTGAAATCTAATTTCAGACTGAGGCATTAAGTCCCTTTTTTGAACCTCTTGGTAGCAATTATAAACCAGCAATTAAATGCAAGACTAGGATCACTACTCTTAATCACATTGTTAACAAAGTCTGAGTATTTGGGGAAATGAAATAAATTTCCTTCTGTTTTGTAGTGCAATCATTAGTCATTTACATGTGGTCTATGAATTTAGATCTACTTTTTTGAAGCTTCCTCTGCAGACTTGAGTATATAGGTCTCTCTTAAGCTGGACTGTTCTGTATGCAAGCAGTATAGGACTGAACCACTCATACTGGTAAAATTTCCACAGTTCACAGGCATTTGTGCCAGCAGATACTTGGTTCTGTTTCCTGTGCAGGTCCTCATAATTTCACATGTTTGTAGCTCAAAAAACAACAGCCTAAAATAGAAGTTATTTAAGAAACAAGAAAATTTTACTGACAATTCATAAGACATTTATTTTCTTACTTATTTTATTCTTATCCAAATCAATTCTGATCCTACAGAGGGAACAAGATACAGTAGCTAAAAATGCTGATGGCAAGAGGGCCAAAGATGTGGGATTTTTTTACGTTGGTTTGGTTGTGAGTTTCTGTTGTTGTTGTTTTTTAATTAAAAAAATAAATTTTCATGCCCAAAGAAAAGGGGAAACCGCATTCAAAACTGTTGATGAAATCAGAAAGCAGTTGAACAAGCAGCCTCTGGAAAGCATGCTTTTGCGAAAAGAAGCTCTCTCTTTTTTAACATCTGAACTGACTATGAGTAGACCAAAAAAAAAAAAAAAAAAAAGCTAAAACATTTATTTGTAGGTTGCTATTAGTCTTCTGTTGAAGCTAATCTTTCAGCACACGCTGTTACCACTTTATATTTTTTTCTGATTGCTCTTACAGTGCATGCTACAGACAAGCTCTTACTGCCCATGTATATTTAAGAGAGAGAAAGGAAGGATTAATTTTCTTATAATAGCCTGTCTGTTACATAGCTAATGACAGGAAAAACAGGATGTCAGTTTGTGGTGTTGGCTTAGAGAGAAACAATAATCATGATGTGGGAGTACTGTACCAATTGCTTTCCAGCTATTTTCCAGGTCAATCCTCCAATAGATGCAAATACTTGCAGCACATACAAGGATAGAAAAGCTAGGTGCATGTTCCAGCTTCAGTTTATACAGTGAGTTCCAGTCAAGACATGCCAGAAGCACATGGGGGAAGGGCTGTGACATGGAGCTGCCCATCATGCAAGACTGATGAATTTTAAATGCAATGTGTATCAAACAAGGCAGGTCGACGCTAACTCTTGCAACTAGTTTTGAAGTTTAGAACCTGGCTCACAGGCTGCAACTGAACAGAAAGATTCTTACTGGCCCAGTTTCCTTTGGCATGAATGAAACAATATGTACATGGAAACACGAGGGTTCAGGAATCCCTTTCAACATCAAAATGCTGGTTTGCTGTTGGAAAGAGCAAAACTATAGCAGGAAATTACATCTAGCAAAATGACAAGAGGAACATGGAAAAAATTCTTAATTGTTTGACATATAAGTGCCTGAATTACTGCCTTGTCCCTTGATTTAAACAGTCAACAGACCAGAACCATCAAATACAACCCATGAAATGGTCCAGTATGCAGAGTCCTTTATTTCTCTTGATGCTAAGAAAAAATCAGCAATCTGAAAAAAAAAAAAAAAAAAAAAAAAGTACTCAAAGATGGAGTGCAAGAGTAGATTCTGATTAGTCATCTCTAAGCTACGTCTTGCTTTCTAAAACTAACACAGAAGCTAGTGAGAGATCTGTAAGTAGAGCAACTACAGAGTAAGACGCATTGCATTCATTCATTCTTGCAATGAGAAAAATGAGTGAGATATTAAAAAAAAAAAAAGTGTTAAATACAGAAGGAAAAGCTTTGTTTTAACAGGGGAAAAATGCCTTATTATTTATAGTCCCTTTGGTAGTAGTAGTTGTTTTGGGTATTCTTTAACACGTGATTACAAATATTTATAAGTTTATTCATATCTCACTTTTACAAGATGTACATTCATATCATGTGATTCAACATAATACACTTTAAAACTGGAACTCAACATGTTTGGTGAATTCATGTAGGAGCATGCTGGCATAACCGAAACCTAAAAATAAAAATTAAAAAAAAAGTTGTGTGTTTGTTCTTTTTTTTTTTTTTTCTCTTCCACAATAGCAGAGGGTTACAAATCTGTAAGACAAGTCAGTTTCGGAGATTTTTTTTTCACTTTAGCAATCCCTGAAATGTCTGTAAACTCAGACACACGCTATGTGTACATAACCGAAACAATGCAATGGTACTGCAAATAGTACTGGCTGCTCATAGTTTTGCAAAAGCAACAAGTTTTAAAAATATAAAAATAAAGGCAAAGCATTGTCAAATTTACACTCAACATAATTAAAATAATACACATTTAGAAATTTTTAAACAAAACAATAAATAAAACATCCACATACATTAATACAAAGAAACAGAGATATTTGCCTGTCTTTAATGTAATTAATACATATCATAAGCCTAGATTCATGAAAGTATTGCCTTTCAATAAATATCTTCAGCTTCAAAATCTGATATTTTCTACATTCCTCAACTGATTTTAGTTAAATATCAATTTTTGACATAAGGTGTATGAATCTGAAACTGCATCAAGTTTCACTTGTTTATCAGAAATCAGAAAGTTTCTAGGCTAACTTACTAAAATTAGGCACCAACTGTTAGCAACAAATCTAACAGACAAAATTTGAGGGATATCTGGTGACACACACTTTTTGAAGAATGCCTCAAACACCCAAGCCTCTGGCTTTTCACTTGATCTAACTAGAAAGCCCAATGAACAAAAATAACCAGTGTAGTAATAGACACTGAGTTACATCGGTAGGCCCAATGGTGCACCTTTTAAAGAGATGTGACTTAGAGATGTTATCTTACAGAAAGTGGAAGGCTCTGTTCTTCTCCTAAGGAGAAGAAATCACACTCTGTAGCACACTGCATTTCTTTTCATTGCTTCACTGTTTTCATTGTACCAGGCCTTCTCCAGGTCTACAGCATCATACCACAACAAGTAGAGTTTTTCAAGTGATTGAACTATAAGCACTTGCAATGATTAACGTGGTTGATTTGAAACTTGCTAACCATAGGAATTCTGCCACATGATGGGGGGGGGGGGGGGGAAACAGACATAATGGGGTTGGTAGGCTGTCTACAAATGAGCAGAGGGACACTTCAATAAACCTTCTCAATCAAGAACAAGAAAAATCCAACCACATCAGCTGTGTGCGCCTTACATAGAGTACCATTAGTAAGTGGAAGGACGCACCTGAATTGTTAGATATTACAAAAATCAACACATTCCTAAGAAAGACATGTAATCTTCTTTTTCCATACTTTGAAAATTTTCCTCAAAATGCAGGGGGAAGAAAGCCTGCCATCTCCAAAGTAAGAGTACAAAAAAGTAAAATTACCTGAAAAGAAAAAAAAAAGAAAGAGAGGGAAGGGAGGGAAGGGAGGGAAGGGAGGGAAGAGAAAGAAAAAAGAAAAAGAAAGGAAAAAAAAAAAAAGCAAGAAAAGAAATGATGTGTTTTGCCTAGCACATTTAAAAGAAGAGAAAACATGCATATTTTTTTGTCATGCACAAAAAAAAAAAAAAAAAAATCAGAACCTGTGTTTCCGTCGAGGACCTGGATTTCTGTAGGACTACATGTCTATTTTATTTGAGTCAAATGTCTCAATGTGTCACTGTTATGCCAATCCAAAATCTGTCCTATTATTATTTTATAGCAAACATCAGATTAAAAGACATAGCAGATAAAGCATGCAAAGAATTGACATCAGCACACTTGGTCTGTGCAAAAAATATATTGTGGGAGAAGCTGGAAATGTGGGGCTTTCTAGCAATCCGGGCATGCTGTTGGGAACTCAGATTTTCAGTTCTAGCCCTAGCACTGCCACAACTTGACCCCACTGAGTCATAAACAAAAATCCCATTGACATCCAAGGTCAGCGGATCAGACATCATCTTCACGTTCTGTGGAGACAGCACACAAGTGCACGCTGCCACTCTGAATCATGTTTGATGATCCCTTTAAGACTTCTGACAAAGCCAGGTATGGAGTTCAAATTTCTTAGAGCCAGGCCTCTGCTAGTTACTGATCTGAAAGGTGTCTAACACCACAAGTTTCTTGTCAGAGTATGATCCAGGTGCTGCTACGCTACAAAAACAAAAATATGCAGTGCTGTCTGTTGGGGGATGGAACCTGGCTCTTGATTTATATGCCTTAATTTCTACAACAATGGGGATAATAACTCTTACCTACTTCATAATGGGAGAGGATTAAATAATAAACATTTATACAGTGCTTTGCAAATAAACATTATGTAAATGCTAAGTATTATGATATTAACCAAAATGTCACTACGTCTATATGACCCTACTAAGCAAAAAAGAAAACAATCCAGTATAAATTTTTTCACACATTTTCAAGTCAGTAAAAATGAACCATGGAGTCAGCTTGCTATTTTGATACAAATGGATGAAGTACTTCAGCCTATTCAATAGTTCCAAAAGATCAGAGGCTTTTTTTTTCATTATAAAGAGGCCCACGTACTGCAAAAAGTATTTCTATAGACTTGTTTATAAACAACATCATTCATTTGGCAGCCATTCAAGTTATTTCTCAAAACACCAGACCAAACTTTTGAGGAAGATTCTTTAGCAATCTACACACACTAAATGAAGGTCTCCACAAGAATTCTGCCCAGTATCTGCTGTTTTGATGATCTTGGAAATCTTACACTTCTCAGTGAAGGATAACACAAAGATTGCTCTGGATGATGACAGACCATAAATGAAAGTTGGCATGCCTGAGAATCTAATACAGTTACAATACTTTTAATAAGCACCTCAGGACCTTGGCAATCTTTTCTTCAACGTCGTCAAGAAAAAATAGTTAAAGAAACGCAAAGAGAAGACCACATGTTAACAGAGATGGAGTAGACACTTCAGATTCTAATCTTGTATGGATCACTGGAGCTCCACATGGTAAATGGAGCCACAGTGATTTACATTTAATGAGAAGTACAGCCCTGTACATGGTAGCCCAGGTAGGACTTCTCGTTTCTTCCTAGCGATGTATGGATGACAAGAAGAGGTCATCCACAGCAAAGTTTCTATACCACCACTGATGCAGCTGACCCCTTCTAGAAATAAGGAAATCAGAAATGGGTTTTGGTTACAGTGCACCCTTTTCACTTTGTTTCACATTAAATGCAATGCAAGAGTGGCACAAAGTGCCAAAGTACCAGTTGGTAGCTTCTCAGCAACATCTTGTCTCTTAACCCAAGTGGCTCTACCATACCACCTTCAAAACAAGGAGGTACTCTTGCCACCTTTCTCCCTTCTGCAGTGGAAACCAAGGCTGTCCTTGAAACATTCATTAACAAGTCTTAGCTACTCAGAGAAACCAAGAATTTTTCATTCTGTTAAGATGTACGACAAGTCATTATCCCCCTTATTTTTTGTGAGCAGGGAACTACATGCACAGTACCAGCATTTTTTGAATACAAGAAGGAATCTATGCATTAAAATTTCTGAGAAGACTACACAGATTTCTGCTGTGTACGTATCTATAGTAAAACATAGTAAAAGCGGAACAGTCATTCCTGCCAATGTGTGAGGAATGCATACATGCATCCTGTACCATTGTGGGATTGGTAGCATTGGACAGCCTCACTTAGAAAACGTCCAAGAAAATTCAGATCCCGACCCTATCACTTCAAATGAGTTTATTCTGTAGAACTGCTTAGGGGTAAAAAAAATCACTCCTTTGTGAAAGTCCAGCACAGGATTGAAAAAAAAAAAAAAAAAATCACATAAACTCTCAAAAGAGGACTTGAAAGGGAAATAATTAAATCACAGGCAGAGATAACAAGTAGTTCACCAAATCGAAAGTTTTTGGTCTTCGGCACTTTGCATCAAATTCTGCTTTGGTGGCTGTGGGTATCCAATATAACAACTTGCTTGTTATATACTAAAACATCTCTATAGTAAGCTTTATTTTAAATACGCACGTGTTAGAAATGCTGGAACCATTCTGAATATTTCCCTTTTTAGCCAGAAACTCATATATCATCATGAATAATGGTTTTCTTTCTAGGAAATGTTTTCTTTCAATAAGAAAACCTTAATTGCCTGAGATTTTTGTCCATATTTCTCAGCAAGGAATAACGCTATCTTAATATATTGGTCTTGTTTCAAAAAGGTACTGGGCTTTCACAGAGGTAGAAAAGGCAGGTAACATTTCTCAGCTCCAGCTAATCCAAAGCATGACTACTTCTCACATAATAAATTGAAGGGAAATGGCACAAACTTGACACTTCAGAAATTTCGCTTGCTAGAAAATATCAAAACTTGAAGGAGAAAAAAAAAGACAAGTGTCTAAAATTTATCTACAGCATGGGGTTTTTTTCATCCTACAGTATTATTTGGATGTGATAAATATCAGCAAAAGCCCAAACTAGTAATGGATCACTAAAAAGCAGGCTTAATAACGTACTGTTGAGAGGATAACCATTCATCAATGCAGGCCTTGATAACAAAAGCAGCAAATAGCTATCTTGTTAGGTGCAGACAAGACCAGTATTTGTACCTTCCTCTCTCCTCCCCATCAAAAAAGAAAAAAAAAAGGAAAAAAAAATGGAAGAAAAAAAAAAAAAGATGTAATAAACCAAGCAGAAGCAAATAGCATAAAAAGTAGAAATGTGGAAGAAAGGGAGAGAGGAGGCCAGTAAACCCAGACGCTTTGGTAATATAATTTAAAGGATTTTTGTACTCTCCATCATTTTTGGATTTATATTTGTTAGTTTGTTTAAGCTTTAGCTTAAGGTTTGGTATCTAAATCACAGGCAAATTTTTTGAATGGCCAAATATTGAACTTGTCCACCTCTACAGAACGCTTCTGTGGGTTTGTTTTTTTTCTTTACTTAAGAATGATTGCAAAAACATCATACAGACTTTTCAGCTTACTTCCCAGAAATATGGCACATTAACTTGACTAGAAATCATGGCATCTACCTTTTCCCAAATGCGATACATATAATTTTATCCATTCATAGGAGACTCAGACCATCATTTTGGCAAGGAGCTGCAATGCACCAGTCTGAGCATAAAGGACTTAAGTTATGGTTCTTGCAGAATCGGTTATTAACAGAATAAGTACGGCTATTTTTTCTTTAATCTATAATATTTACAGTATTGCACTTTACTGCACTTAATTGCATTTCACTAAAATTAATGCTGCATCAGTATTATGCCTTAAAACCGTATGTCCGTCTTTATCATGTAAGTCATTCTTTCTACATCCTGTAAAACAGCAACATTTCAATTAAACAATCCAGACCTTCAGGGAAAAAAAAAAAAAAAAAAAAAAGTTAGAAAAAAATGACCTGTTTCTATGGCACAACACATCTCTTTGAGTTCAGGTAACTCTGGCAAAACAGGTGCGTTTCCTATTGTTCCCATCTTCCAGGTTATCATTAAGGATTGGTAAATTCTAGTCTCTCTCTGCTTTTTTGTTTGTTTTGTTGTTGTTGTGTTTTTTTTTTTCCTTTCAAAGGACATAGCCATTTGAGACGCACTTTTTTTTTATTGCTGCTTTTTTTTTTTTTTTTAATAGGAAAGAAAAGAAAAAAAAAAAAAAGAAAGAAACTGCCTTGCCTCAAATCCGAAATTCCACATCTAAATTCAAACCAGTTCTGCAGCAGCAGCTCCTCAGTGATGGAAGAGATTCATGGCAGTGAAATAATACTGTTGGCAACAAAGAAATGTCATCTTTAATGGAGACCAGCCCCAAGGATTTATTATTTATTATTATTATTATTTGTTTCGTTTCGTTCTAATATACTTCTGATCTTCCAAACGTGTTTAGTTAGACACATGCACAAGGTAGCAAAACTGACGGGACAGCAGCAGGTGACGGGATGCTGACGGAGCAATCGACTTTTGCCAGGCTCAACAAATCCGAAGCGTCCCCCACGTTCACGGCTTAACGTGACTCAGAGACGGTTTCCTCTCCCATTTTCCTCTGTCCCCCTCTCTGTCTGTCTGTCTGCCTCTCCTCCCACCTACTTTCTCCTCCGCGGAGTCTCTGGGTTGCGTGGGGTGCCGGGGGCGGTGCGCGGCCGGAGAGGGATGCGGGGCCGCGAAAGTCCTCTCTGGGAAAGCGGCGGGACGGAGCTGCCGGGAAGAGCTGGAGAGTAGGGTTGGGAAGGGGGAAAGACATCGAAAATAAAAACGAAGGAAAGGGGAAAAAAAAAAAAAAGAGAGAGAAAGAGAGAGAGAGAGAGAAAAGAAAAGAAAAACCGGAAAACCGGAGAGCGGGGCGGCAGGGCGGCCCGCAGCGCAGCTCTCCCCGCGGCCGAAGGCGCTGCTGACGGGAGCGGGGCTGCCTTGCGGAGCTCCTGGACCGCGGTGCTAGCCGGAAAGGAGAGGCGTGAGGCCGAGAGGCCGGAGCGTGTCAGAGCCCCAGGGCCTCGGCGTGCTTGCGGGCCTTCAGCCGCAGGTCGGCGATGCTGGAGTTCTTGCTGTTGCTCTTGGCGGCTGCGGCCACCACGGCGGCGGCGGAGGCGGACTCCGCCAGGGAGGCGATGGGCAGCCCGAAGGGCGGCGGTGGGAACATCAGGTAGGGAGCGTGGGCCGCCAGGTGCGGGTGCAGGTGCGGGTGCGCGTGGGCCACGCCCTCCAGCTGCAGCTGAGCCTGGACCTGGGCGGCACGGAGACACCGCGTCAGCACCGTGTGTGTGTGTGTCCCCAACCCTCCCTCCTTCTTCCCATCCCCTCTCCGTGTTAACCCCAGTGCTGAAAGCTGAGTTGGACGTTTTCTCTCTCTTTTCTCAGGGACGCCCCTTTGTAACCCCACACACGGTAGGACGGTGATTGCCTCGGAACCCTTCCGACGTGTGAGAACGCGCGGTGTTGGCACAGAGATTTCAGCTCCGCGGAGGGGTGTAGGAGCGTGAGTGGGGGGCGGGGGGTGGTGAGAAGTAGTTTATTTATGTATTTAATTATATGGCTCCAAATATGGCTTTTCAAAATCAATACAATTAATCTGTCAGCCTCCACGTGCCTGCGAGAAGCAGGAGGTGGCCGTGGGTCCCTCCGGGCCCGAAGAATCGATTCGCCATCCATTGAGCGAAATAGTGGAAGCGCTCGGCTCCAGGGGGGTTGTGCGCTGAGCTGCGTGTGTCATACGTGCCCTCCCCCCGTACGTGGGGCTTGGGAGCGTGGCGAGAGATGGGGGGACAGGCAGTGAGAGCGGGGCTGCTACCTGTTGGAAAGGCATCCTCAGGGCTCCCATATTGACGTACGGGGCTACTCTGCAGGCGTCTAAGTGGCTGGCGGTGCCCAAGATCACACCTGTGGGCACAGACGAGGCCGGTGAGCGTCGAAGGGACCCTGCACGCCCCCCAGCGTCCCCCCGGCTGGCCCCTGCCCACCTTTGTGCATCTGGTTCTCCTGCTTTCGGCACTTGGCTCTCCTGTTCTGGAACCAGACCTGCGAAAAGAAAATGCAAACAAACAAAACAAACAAACAAAAAAAAAAAAGGAAAAAAGAAATTGGGGGTAGACGAGGCAGTTGCTAAGAAAGCGGATTAACTGCGGGGCTGAGGCCGGAGGGAGAGGCTCAGAGCAGCTCCGCTCAGCTCCGTCCCCGGGGGCAGAGCCCAGCCCCGAGACTCTCGGCGTGCTGTGGAGGGCCCGGGGGTACCTCGCTTTTTTTTTTTGGGGGGGGGGGGGTCTCCCAACAGGAACTGAGCCCGGAAGCCCCCTCACAGTGTGGGGGGCCGGCAGCCGCCGCTTGCACCTAGTTCCCCGTTACTGTCGCCGTGCCACCCGGCTGCAGCGGGGCCCCCGCTGACACAGCTCGCCGTGACCCCCCGCGGTCCGGCTGCCTTCCCTATCACACCTCATCAGTCCGGAGCAGCCAAAGCCCACTTGAGCGACGGGACAGACCGTTCCCCCGGGGCTGGGAAGGCTGGGGACCTCCGAGGACAAGCGAGATACAGAACGGGAACAAAGGGCCGAGTCACTCCCAAACGTAGGGAGGAAAAAAACGCGCTTCTGTGGACTTCTGAGCAGACACTGCGACGTCTCCCATACAGGGTACACAGCAGCGCTGTACCCTTGCCGAGAGACGCCCGTAAGCAAGCAGTCCTCCCTGCCTCCAACAGCCTCCTTTCTAGAGCACTCCTAACGCCCATCCCTTCACCCATCACCGTGCCCCTTTGAGGGACTCGGAGTGGCGGCTCTCCCCATTGGCACCGTCAGAGACACAGAGCAGAAAGCACCGCAGAGCCCCATCCTCACACAAAATCTGCCGATTGTGGACAAACATTGACTTTCACCGCTGATAAAATCTTGTCGCTAAGTAAACACCTCCAACCTTTGATGTTCTCGCACTTGCCAAGAGATCATACGGTTAATTAATACTAACTGCACTTCCTACATCAAATTTTGCCTCCAAGCTTTCTTCAATTGCCTTAATGATGGTCATTTACAACGGAGTAATTAGTGCAAAGAAAGGCTTCCAAAGGCATTAATTACCTCGGGTACCTCAGTGATTTTCTTAAGCAGGAATCGGCCCTCTCTCCTTTCCAGCACCGTTTCTCCTACCTAGAGAGGGGGCGGGCGGACGGAGGGGGCTCTGCCCGCTCCCGTTCCCATTCCCTGTTCCGTTCTCATTCCCATTCCGGGTGCAGCCGCCTCGCAGCGCTCCCGGCTCCGCGCAGGGCACGGGGCTGCGCTCGCTCCGCAGACGCGCAAATCTCAGCGACGCGCAGCGCCGCTCCATTTTTTACCGAGGTTTGCATACAAGAAAGCAAAGTATCACCGCACGGTCGCGACAATAATGCGTTTTTTACAGTTGTAAATCCTTGCAGGAAATCTCCTTGCGTGTGTTCCCCCCAACCTCCGCCCCGGCCTCCCTCCCCCCCCCCCCCCCCCCCCCCCCAGTCCCCGCTCTCGCTGCCTCGCCGAAGAAGTATAAATTGTCAGGAGGAATTTAAGCAGCGTTTAAACAACTTCTTCTGCAAATCGGAACATCTTTCAAGCAGAAATTGTATTTAAATCTGGAAAACGAAGTGCCCTTTCCCTTTAGCTATGAAAAAATAAGGTTATGAGGTATAAAAGTGATGAATTAGCCGCCGCGTTAAGCGATAATAAATCAGGCTCGGTGTGATTCGCGATCAATTCCAATTAGTCATGAATATGCTAAGTAAAGCGCAGTACACTGTTTTAGACAGTTATTTCTTCATTAAGGATCACTCAGTGATTTCTTTCACAAATGCTCTAATCTGATTTCCTTTTGATTTCCATTAGAGACAGTGAATAATGACATTTAATTTAGCCCTGCACCATAAACCCAAAGATATTTGTTGTAATTGAATTACTGCCTGCTCCTCACTACGGTCTCATAACTTTCAATTATAACCCTGACAGCTGGCTGATATGAGTTTCCAGTACAACACTAAAAATAAAAGGTTAATAAGGACTAGCTACCATAGGAGCTCCAATTTATTTACAGCAAATTTCCACGCTAAATTGAAACTATATCCTTTAACAGCAAGGGACAGGCGCTTCAGAGAGGAATTAGAGAACAGTTCTGAAAATATTACGAAAATCTTTCCCTTTCCCCTCCCTTTCTGCTTTTTTACCACTTCCATCTCCTGATGGATACCACGCTCTGTTTATTTCTTAATTAATTATCCATCTCTCCTCTTTTCCCTCTTGATATTTCTTTCCTTTCTAGCGTTATTTTCATTCACGAGAACATCCTTTTAATATACATATATATATATTGTCTTTCTCATAGCCTGAACCAGCGTTGCCTTTTTTTCCTCCCTCTCTCTCTCTCTCTCTTTTTTTTCTTTTGGTGCTGTTTGAAGCTCTGCGAGCACTCGAAGCACCAATTTCCCTGCAACTCTGCACATCCTGTTAAGGTGCTGCTCAGTAATAAAGTACTTGAAAGAAAGAGTGCAGAATTCAATTACAAGTAATTTATTTTTATAGAAACAGTACATCAAGGCCTCGGAAAGATATTACAGAGCCCAAGTAAGAAGATCTGGGAAGATGACATAAGAGTTGATGTCCCCTTCAGCAAAAGTTTAATCTTTTCATTAATTTATATGGTGTGCTGAGATCAATCTTCCGGGAGGGCGCCGGCCGGCAGCGCTCAGCACCCCACGATCCCCCGCACGCTCAGCAGCCGCTCACACCGGGGAAACACGGGCTGAGGTGGGGGGGGGGGGTTGCGGGAGGGGGAACGAAGATCCTCCAAAAGCCAAAGCGTGAACGCAAACCGCCCGGCTTCGCTACTGAATTCGGGACATGCCTCCAGGAGGCGGCTGTTAAAGCGAGGCGGCCGCTTGTCACACAGAGGGGGGTGCGGGAGGAGCAGTCCCTGCCCACGGGCTCCCAGCGGGGCCTTAGGGACGGGAAAAGCAGCGGCCCGCTCCCCCGCAGGGCTCGAGCTGCGACGGGTGCCTACGGCACCTCTGGGACCCTGCTCGATGTCCTTAGAAACGCGCATCCCCTGCTCCCGGGGTGGTTCGTTCGTTCGGAGGGTACGGGTGGGAACTTTTTGGGGGTTTGAGGTTGGGTCTCTGAGCACCGAGTTCTGGCTTAGCGAGGCGGTGTCCCTCACGGAGCCACAGGTTGGTGCCATTAATTATTCCTGGGGTTCTGGGTTTGATTACGAAACCTCTGTTGTGGAGACGCACTCCCTCCTTGCCGTCAGCTTTGGGGAGGGGGTGTATTTCCCTCGTACCCAGCCGGGAACCGAGCTAAAAACAATCGTTGCCGAGGACAGAGCCCCCGAGGCTGGCGGCCCCGACGGCCCCAGAAGGCGCAGCACCCGGACCTGTTGGCAGAGCTTAGGGGGCTAATTGGTGTTTAGCTGCGTCCGGAGGGGGGAAGGGGGGACTCGGCAGATGGGTGCCATGCATTCATACGCTGCGTGAGGCGGAGGGGCACCTTCCCCCCGCCCCGCTAATCCCGTCCCCGAGCACCCGGCCCCGCGCACGGCGATTATGGTCGGAGCTTTTTTTTTTTTTTTTTTTTTTTTTCCTAACGGCCCCATGAAAGGAAGCGGGGGAAGAAATGAGGATTAAGAGAGAGTTAATGACGCGTTTGCAAGGGAAAGTAGGATGACAAATGAAATAATAATAATAATAAAACCAATCGCGCAGTTCCTAGAGACACATCGTCACCACCACTCCCCCAGTCAATAACGATAATAATAATTGTTTAAAAAATCATTAAATCGCGTTCCTAGGCAATGAAAGGAGCGAGTAGCTGCCCTCGGGCAGGGCAGGGTGTCAGGACGGTACAGCACTCGTCTCCTCCGCCTCCCGCTCGGGACGGAGCGGACACCGCGCTGGGATACGCCGGCAGCGAGCAGTGACGCTTCCAGACATAGAGCCTTTCTCTTACCTGCACCCTAGCTTCAGACAGTCCCAGCCTCTGGCTTAGTTCCTCCCGCATGAAGGCATCCGGGTAGTGAGTCTCATCAAAAAGTCTTTCCAGCTCGTTCAGCTGCTCTAGTGTGAAATTGGTTCTGCTTCTCCTTTGTTTCAGCTTGGTCTGGCCGTCCTCGTCCTCCGACTTCACGTCCTCCCGCTTCTCCTTGCACTCATAGATCCCTGCGGGAGGAGATAACAACACTGAGCCCCTCGGCACCGCTCCGCTCTCCCCCCTCCCTCTCCGATCCCCACCTGCGGGGACCCCGCCGGGCGCCGG
This sequence comes from Phasianus colchicus, assembly GCF_987193195.1. NCBI lineage: Eukaryota > Metazoa > Chordata > Aves > Galliformes > Phasianidae > Phasianus > Phasianus colchicus. Next base: position 130,994,706 of record NC_143436.1, read on the forward strand.
CTGCCGAGCAGCGCTGGGCCGGGTCGGGCCGCGCCGTCGGGGCTGGGCCGGGGGCCGCCGGCGGACTGAACACGGCCGATTCCCGACAGAAAATCGAGATATTCGCTTCTGTACATATACTTAATTTCCCTTTGCTTTCTTGAGGCCCTGCTATCTCGCGGTGGTGAAATGGGATTTCTGCTTTCCTCTTTTCTCCCGAAGTAAACTGGGCTGTGTAAGCAGCTCCCCGCCGCTATCACGGTGAAGCCACGATGGAACTGTTCGCCTCGTAACGAAACTTTCCATGGGCTGACACCGGAACCCTTTCCCCCTTACCACCTCCCTTTCCCCCCACTCGGCACGGCGTGAGCAAAGGGCTCAGGGCTGGAAGTATCCCCAGATCCTCCAAACACTCCCTCCTTATCCGCAGAGAGGCTTTATTTCCCTCTTTCCTCCTTACTCTCCTCAGTGCCGGGAGGCCTAAAGCCCTTATAAACTGGACTAACGGGAAGGTAAGCGGTGCTGGGGGGGGAGGGAGTGCCCGGGACCCCCCTGCCCCGCGAGTTCCAGGTCGGGGCCGTTTTTCTTCACCAAGTGCGTACGTTTTATACATACACACAGATAATAAATACACACATACATATGTACACACATCCGTATACACTCACATACATATACATGTACATATCTACAAGCCCATAAGATTAGAGCACAGAGAAATTCAGATGACCGACTGCACAGCGTCACTTCATTGACCTTCACAGACTGTCCCGAGCCGTGTCTGTGCTGAAGCAGATCTAGCACCGGGCTGAGAGCTCTGCCTTCACTTCTGCCCGTCCGCTCCCCGCACAGCTCTGGGAAGGGTCCGGCCAGGAGGTGTCGGCTGCTCAGGGTGCATTTGAACCCCTGTCAGGAGCCGGGATACGGACCCAGCAAATGCCGACAGCGAGAACGGGCCGCTCCCAAGAGCTGTGTCTCCTTTCGGAGATACGGGTCTACAGCACATCCGCACTGGCTATAAAATATTAACAACACTGAAGTCACACGCAGGAATCAGTTGAAATCCGACTGCAACCTGGCGTGAATTTAAGCTGTCACAGGCACCTCCGTGCGCTCCAACTCCTCCCTTCCATCCCCACCCCCGGCCCCTCGCCATAGATGAGATTAGCTAAACACACAGCCAGGATTTCGATACACGAGGAAAAGGGGCAGTAGCAGGGAGATTTATTTTTTCACTCGTTCTCTTTTCTTTCTTTCTGTTTTTTATTTCTCCTTTTTATTTTTTTCTCCTTTTTTATTTTTCTCTTTCTCTCTCTCTCTCTCTCTCTTTTTTTTTTTGTTTGTTTGTTTATTTATTTACTTGTTTGTTTGCTTATTAAGATTTTTTTTTTCCCCCTGCTGTATCCCGGTCTCATTTCCCAACCCTCTCCCTCTCAGTAATTCCGCTGAGGGCTCCCTGTGCCGCGCAGCCCCGCTCCCGATCCCGGCAGTGCTTTGCGGGTACCGGCTGTGGCCGAAATGGGGGACGTGGGGCTGAGCCCATCGCTTCCAAGGTGGAAAAGGGAAGGGTACGAAACCAACGCTGGGCCTGCATATTAAACTGCCTTTCACCCCGTGTTCTACTAAACGAGATCAAACAGAAGGAAGAGGCTGAGAGGCCTCTCGCTGTTCCCCACCTATAAACCGCTTTTGTTGCCCCTCTGCCGGCAGCTCCCGGGCGGGCCCACCTGTCCCACCACCCGGAGACACTTTCTCAACTTTCTATCCCCCCCCTCCTCACACACACACTCCCTTTTTAATTCTCTCCCTACGAGCGTGGCCATGATTTCAGCTCGGAAACCGCCTTTAATGTCAATTCCTTCCCGAAACGCGGGACCGCCGCGTCCCCCCGGCCCGGCCCGGTTCAGGTGATGAGCGGGGGGCATTCGGGATGCGGAGCTCTCCCCGCACCGCAGCGCACCGACTGCTCGGAAGCACTGAACCCCGCGGGCGCGCTTCGCCCGCACCGATCCGCGCGGATGGGCGAAATGCCCCGTGCGAGGGGTCGGGGGAGGCCCGAAGTTGCGGCTCTCTCCGCACGGTGCCGTGCGCGGTGCGCGGACGTACGCTGCGGTGCTCGGGGAGGGGGGGTCGGGCCCACCGAGCTGGGGTTTCGAGGGCCGGGAGCGGGCGGGGGGCCCCGCTCTTACCTTCCGCCGTCCTGCCCGCGGCAAACTCCTTCAGCTTGTCCTTGTCGCTTTCTACGTGGTCCTTGAAAAGGTGCACGGGGCAATGATTGCTGCCCTCGGTCATGTCCGGCAGCGCCGAATCGGAGTTCCCAAGCTCCCTGGAGCGAGCCAACCCACTCTCCAAAACTTCCCGATACGTGATGGTCTCCTTCTTGTTGCCGCCGCCGCCGCCGCCGCCGCTCTCTTTGCTTTTCTGGTCGAAAGATTTGGATACAAAAGCCGTGAGTTCTTCCATGGCTGCCCGCGCTGCTATCCACACGGATCCCCCGGCCTCGGCCGCGCTCCCCGCACGCAGCGTGCGGCGGAAGATGGGCTGTGCGGGGTGAGCTCACTCCCGCTGTTATTTATGCCTTTCAATTTGAGATCACACTATTTATACATGGCCACCTCCGCCCAGCCCCCCGCTCCCCGTCTGCAGCAATTACCGCCCGCTCCGTGGTCGCGGGCGGACTCCCAGCAGCGATCTCCCCCACCTCAGGCCAGCAATTGGCTTTCTTCTCGTTTCATCACCGCTTGGCATCTCCGCACCTTGATTTAGGGAGGCGAAAGGGAAAAAGAGGGAGAGAGGAGCGGGAGGGAGGGGGGGACGGAGAGAAACCCCAAACCCCCCCATCCGTCTGCGGGAAGGGGAAAGCGATCGCCCGTCTCCGAGCGGAACCGGACCGAGCCCGGCGGCGGCTGCGCTCCCGCGGCCACGGGAGCGAGACGAACAGAAAAACATTGTTCAATAAAAAGAAGGTAACGAATAAAAAAGCTGCCGAGGTGCTTTTGTCGCGCTCTTTGGGAATGCCGCCGGATACAGCGTAATTCAATGGTCAACACCGCAACCGGCCGGGCACAACGCTGCCGTGCGCTGGGGGTGCGCGGGCCAAGAGCGGTACGTGGGGTCGGGGGGAGCGAGAACGGAGGTGAGGGGGGGGGGAGCGGACACGGCGCGGTCCGTCGTGTGGTGTCAATGTCAGCGCGATGCGCGGAGGTGCCGCTGCGGGAAACGCGTGTGTGTGGCTGCGGAGCTGTCCTGCTGCGTGCGTGCGGGGCGGTGTGTTAGCACGGGAGTTCGTACACGGCAAATGGAGCGCGACATCGTCTGCCTCTCTCCTTTTTTTTTTTTTATTTTTTTTGCCTCCCTTTCTCTCTCTCTCTCTTTTTTTTTAATTTTTTTTTTTTTAAATATCTTTTTTTTTTTTTTTTTTTTTTTTTTTTTTTTTTTTTTTTTACGGCACCCACCCCTCCGGCTTTAAGCACGGATCCGGTTCGCTTTCGGGATTCTGCCCTAGCTCCGTTCGGTGCCAACGTCCCCTGGCCCCGGAGCAGCCCCACGCCGCCGCCCCGCGCTGCCCGTTGCGGAGGTTCCGGCCCGAGCGCGGAACCTCGTCCTTTTTCGGGGAGAGAGCTGGGAATGAGCGCAGCGTTAAAGCCCCACTGATACGCGTAATGAATCCGAAGGAACCCGCGGCAGCAGAGTTAACACCTCCGCGGGAGGAGGGGGGAAATAATCGAGGAAGCAATTAATAAAGGGCTTTAAAAAATCAATTTCCCCCTGCGCGAATTGGAAGTGATGATGGAGGGGACAGGGATGGATCGCTGGGTGTCGGCAGCGCGAGTTGTTGTGCCTCTGTGTCTCGGCCGCGTCCTTCCCCCAGAGCTGGCGGAGGGGCCACGGACGCCGAGCATCGTAACACGCGGAGCTGTCAGCACGAACGCTCCGCGCGCATCACACGGCCCCGCATTAATAATGCGGGCAAACGGGAGACGTGGGAGCAATGTCTTAAAGAAAAAAAAAAAAAGAAAGAAAGGAAAAAAAGCGGATTCCGGAGCCACACTCAGCCATGTGCCTGCGTCGGAGCTTATGCTTATGCTCGGCGATGTTCACTGCACTTCGGCTGCCAGAGTTTGCCCTCCCCGGACCGCTCTCCCAGTTCCCAGCCTCGCGCCCTGCTGCTACGCCTGTGGCTCCTGTCCTCGAGGACCAGGACAAACCCACCCCCAACCCCCCCCCCAAAAAAAAACAGCTGCCAGAGGGAGGGAAACCCCGTGGCACTCCCGTTTCTCCTGCCCCCCCGGGTCAGCCGTTCCCCTCCCCCCTCCCCCCCGCCCCGGCTCCGGCAGCGCGGAAAATGAGCAGCTCGACGGCACCGACGGCTGCGAGGAGGCGGCCTGTTGGGGAGCACGGGCGTGAGGGCACCCGCCTCAGGGTCTCTCCCAATGCAAAATGGGAAACAAAGCATCGGAAAAGGAAAGGAGGAAAAAAGTGGGGGGAAAAAAAAATAAAAAGAAGCAGTACAGATCGCAGCTCCTCCCCCCTGGGGACCCAGCCGACGGCCCACACAGGGGCGCGGGGGTTGCCGGACCCGTCCCGTCGCAGGTGGGGAGCGGCCCCTCCCGTACTGTGAGGGCAGCGAGGGCACGAAGAGGAGTGCGGATGAAGGTGAGGGTACTTTGGAGCCCGTCACAAACTTTGGCTGCAGATGCGAGGGGGAATGGCGCTTAGTGCCGCTCTGATAACGGACTGGGTGAGAGAGGTGGGCTGGGGGAGGAGGAAGCAAGGAGGCAGAGGGAGGGAAGGAGGGAGCTGCCGTTCCCTGCAGGCACGGAGCTCCTGGGACACTGTCGCAAAACTACTTCGCCTCCGCGGGGAAGACATCCTGGCACCCTATGGAGCACCCGGACCCCATCCTTCCCTCCCAGCACGGCCTCAAAGAGCTCCGCGCCACCAACTCCCACACTCCACCCCCTTCCAATCCCTCCCCGGAGCACAGCGTTGATCCCTTCCCTCCCCCAATTTCCACCCCATTTTCTTCCCCCTTTCCCCATCCTCCTTCCTCTGGCTCCACGGGACTGAACACCCCGCAAAGCAACCCCCCTACCCCGAAAGCACCCCGCACCCCGATCCCCGTCCCGGGTGTTCTCAACCCGGCGCCTGCAGCGCTCGGGGCAGCATAAAGAGGCACTGTGCGAGCATTGCCCGGCGGGAAGCGTCCCCTCACCCCGTGCAACCGAAGAGAGCTTATTTCGTCTAATATCCATATATTGGTGGGTTTTGTTCCCCCTGCAAAGGGACCCCTTGCCCGTGAGGGGCTTTCTCCGAGCGAAACGAGGGGAATCATTCTGAATGAGTGTCAGCGTTGCCTCAGCTTTAAGCATTTCCAAAGCAAAGCGTTGGATTTCATATTTCTAAGAGGAATTTACGTTTGTACATTGACTCACGGCGTGACGTAGAGCGGAGCCGATTCCCTCCCTTCCCTCCCCTTCTTCTCCCCCCTCCCCTCATCCCCCCCCCCCCATTCAGCTGATTTCGGTCGGAATGGGGCAAATAAGCCAAAAGCGAAATCCCCGCTCGGAACCGCGCGGTAAGGAGCGCTGCTCAGGGAGCGCCGCTCGGAACACAGAGCAGAGCCCTCTCCTCCACCTCATCCCTCTGCCCCCCCTCCTCCCTCCCGTGATTAATTCCGGGGCTGTAATCATGGATATCGCACATCAAACCCTCCCGCCCGCTCTACGGACTCCCGCAGGTTTTTATTGGTTTACATGAAAGCGAGTAAACATCTTTCCGAGGCTGCCCTTTCAATCGGGCTCCATTTCCAGGGCGCATCATTGCGAGGATAATTTGTTTTAATAATAAGAATGGATGCGGCGTTAATGGGTTTCAATTTGTGTTTAGGAAAAAAAAAAAAAAAAAAAAAAAAAAAAAAGAAGGAAAGCATGAAAGCATTAAATATTTATCAGTATCGATCGAGGGGGTCAGGATTTTACAGCCGTCCTCGCACAGTTCATAGATGGGATTCTTTTCCTTTTTTTTTTTTCTTTCTTTTTTCTTTCTTTCTTTCTTTCTTTCTTTCTTTCTGTCTGTCTGTCTGTCTGTCTGTCTGTCTGTCTGTCTTCCTTTTTCTTTTCTTTTTTTTTTTTTTTTTTTTTTTTTTTTTTTTAATTTAGGAACCTGCGCCGCGTTCTCTTTTTCTGCTCTTTATTGATTTCCGCGACGTCCGTCTCTGCGAGGAGGGCTAATAGATTTTCATTCAGATGGGTCCCTCCGTCCCGGCGATGGATGGCTGCCACGGACCCACCCGTCGGTGGCATTAACGCGGGGCAGGGGCTGCTCTTCCGTCATCAGTGCGCCGCTTCTTCGCCTCACTGCCACCTGAAAGATTTCTTTGGGGGCCGTGAAATGGCCCACAGGGTGGGGGGACTGGAGGACGCATTAAGGAGAACGCATTCTTATATTAAGTCTTTTTTAATAGAGTATTTTGGTTTTGGTAGCTTCAGCGGAAAGATTTTTTTTTTTTTCCTTTAATCTGTGGCGACATATGGTGAAAATTAAACCGTTTCCTCGCGAACCTCGTCTTAAAACATTTCTGTGGAAGTTTTATTTTTAGGAAAACGTTTGCAAAGGAGAGAGAGAGAAACGACCTCGGACGGAAAGCGAACGGCGGAGGGGCTGTGGCCGGGGCTGCCCGAAGTGCGCTGCCGTCGGGGCCCGACCGGTGGGTCCGTACGGAGCGCTCCGGCAGGGGGGGGCTGCAGAAGCGAATGGAGTGCGGCAGAAACGCGGAGGGCTTCGTTCTCGTTAGTCCGACTCGTAGAAATGCAACCAAAGGGGTACATCAACTAAGCGCGAAAACACACACCCGAGCGATCCCCCTGATTTCGGTAGCTCGGGATAACTCGAGAGGAATTGGAAGAGTCTGTCAGGAAAATAATAACGACAACAATAATAATAGCAATAATAATAGCCGGAGGAAAAAGGAAAAAAAAAAAAAAGAGAGAGAGAGAGAGAGGAAAAGTTCTGAGCCGCAAAGTTTGCGTCGATGGTAGGGACGCAAAATGCGCGCAGAGGGCCGTTCGCCTCCCCCAGCCCTGTGCGAGGGACGCTGCAGCGCTGAGCTCTGTAATAATGATTAATAAGTCAAAAGGGCATATTTTGCTTTTACGGTATGCAGCGCTCCAGGGAATATTCGGCGTACGGCTTTAAAACGAAGTAGGGATATTTACACACATGCACGGAGTTAGCAACAGCACCAAAGGCAGAAAAAACCTCGAATATTTCAGCGAACTATTACATTTTTTCAATTATTTCCCAATGAGCATTTCAATGAACTGTTACATTTTCCCAATTCGCAGGGAAGATTTATGGGATTATTAAGATTTCTAGTGGAAATATTATCCAGTGGAAGTTTATCGTCTCTCAGGGGCTGTACACCATTTGATATCAATTTCCAGATGTTATGATCTTTTTTCAGAAAATAATTGAGCACATTACCTCTCTTCCTACAGAAGACCCTTTCGGTGTTTATTTATTTATTCTGTCAGGGGCACGGCTGTCTCTTCTCCCCCAGAACGAAATTTCTCGAAACGTTCGAGCAAACTTAAATCAGGAACTGCTCGATCCTCGGGGGAAGGAATAATTCATTTGCGGGGTCATTACGGGCAGAAGCCCGTGGATTTACCTCCGCTTCCATACCACGCTACACGCGGAGGACGCAGCCCACGACTGCCGCCGGTGCGTTCCGGCCCCGCGGGCGGGCGGCACTCGGCGTGGGAGAGGCGTGGGGCTCCGCGGTCGATCCTCCCGCAGTGGTTCTCGCCCTGAGGTGCCCGCCGGGCGGCCGGGGGGCAGCGGTGCGCTGGGGAGGGCAGATGTACGGCCGCCTGTCGGCCCCGCGCCCGTGGGCTGCGGGTGGGCGAGGAGACGGACGCCCCGAGGGTCGGGACTGTCTCATTGCTTCCCTATCCGAGGGGATGGGGTCTGAGTACTTCGGGTGCTTAAGCCCTAAAGAGCTGCAGTGCCTCTGCTCAATGAGTGATTCACAGGTCGCCTCGGCTCGTGTTTATCGGGGCAGTTAAAAGAAAAAAAGAAAAAAAAGAAAAAAAAAAAACGATGGAGGGGAAGGGGGGTAGGGAGGAGAGAGAAAGAAAATCAACTTTAAGAGAGTCAGGGTTTAAATAGCAGCCTTTGATATTTTGACAGTAAAATAGAAAACACTTAACAGGAGTCAAGTTTTGATGTCTGAGGCTGGCAGCGCCCCCTAAAATTATATGGCCCTGCCTGCTGCTTCAAATTGGACCCAGGACCCTGTAACGTCTCTCTGGGTCTTTATCTGCAACCTTTCTGATTGCAAAACCATAATTGTATCATTTTACACCGGTCAACTAAGCGAGTGCCAGTGGAATAAAATCCACAAAGTGCGCACACATACCAGTGCTCCGGCTCAAGCAGTCTGTTCTTTGCAAGTTGTAAAGGCCTGCAAATTAAATACCAATTACTGGAAGCAATAAAACGTTTTTTATTGCACGAAATCTACTTAAAACAGAAAAGAATAGCCGTTTTATTTTCGGCAGGGGGAGGGGAGCAGCTCATGAAGACATATATTGGCAGAGAAAGATTATATACAGTGCCTGTGCAGGGCCACAATGGAGACATTCTCGCGGCGGCGGCAGGCAGGGCTCCGCGTTGCAGGCAGGGCTGCGCAGAGGTGCTTATGATCGGGATTACCGTAGGTGAGAGCTGGGGAGGTGGGAAGCCCGAGAACAGTAGCTCTAGGTAGAAGAGAATGAGCGCTGCAACCAGGTTATCCAGCAGCAGCCTGCTGGGCTTTCAAGCCCCCCCCTCCACAAACGAGGCTCTGAGAGTTTGGTGGGGAGAATGGCACGGGTTCGTCCTCTCCTTCTGCTCCTTGGAGCTTTGAGGGAAGAAGGGGTTACTGGCTTTCTGCCTTGTGAGCAATAACATGGAAAGGCTCCTCATTCCCTGCTGCAGGCTGACTCCCAGCCCTGTGGTGGAATGGCCCCCGGGAGGCAGCTGGGGGTGCTCCCTGGCTCCTTGTCCCATTGTGGCTGCTGTTCCCTTGCAAACATCCCCAACTTTCCACGGAGCAAAAGCCACTATTGGGAGGAGCATTTACCCAGATGGGACCCTTGGCTTTGCCCAAGCTGGGCTGTTCTTCCCTGCAGCGCAGCCCTGTGTCCAGCACAAAAAAGAAAGAGTGGAAGCAGCCAGAAAGACATGCTCTGGCAGAGGAAAGCCAGAGGGATAAGTGATGTGACAACCTTCATTTAGTACACTCAGCCATTGAATGGCACATCCAAATCTCTTTCTGATACACACAGAACACTTCTAATTTCCCTAGAGTTTCCTTATGAGGGGAACATCCTGTCCTTGTGGTTTTCCCCTGCATTGTGCCCATATTTCAGCCAGGGCTTCCCATGCTGCCAGGAACTGCAAGTGACCAACAGGATGCGGCCTTGCAGCACCCAGCATACACAGCACGGAAAACTGAAACCCTGCTGTGTGCTTCATGGTCATTTCAAAGGTTTCCTCTGCCTGCCACACCTATGGCCAGTTTTTGGAAGCACTGATAGAAGCTGCTTTTTGTGCTGGGGCCTGCAGGCTGTGAGCAGCCTGCTTGGGGTAAGCCTCGCTGCCAGACCTGGCTTCATGCAGAGCCTCAGGTCTGTGCTGGCTTCTGAGAAGCCTGGGGTGACAGCAGGGCTGGGACCTGCACTCCTGGGGCACCCATGGAGCAGTGGGACTGCCCTTCAAGCCTGGTGGAGCTGCTGCTCCAGTGGAATGGGTGATGCTGGTGGCAATAGAAGCAGCCAAGTGGAGTATGTGCCCTCCTTGCCCCACACTGAAGGCTCTGGGTCTTGTCCCAGCTGCTTTCTTTTATCAGATCTGCCCCACCAGTGGTTTGCCCAATGCTTGCTCTTGACGACTCAGCTGCTTGGCAACAAGGATGATGCCTTCAGAAAGTGTTGGGTCCCCTCTATTAGCCCCAAAGAAATGGAGGCCCAGGGCTGACATGCAGGCCTCTCTGCTTCACAGAGTCATACTGTTCCTTTTGGAGCAGGGGGTGGGAGTTGCTATCAGGGAGAAGAGTGATTATTCTTTTTTTTTTTTTTAAGAAGGAAATCTTGTCCTCAACATTGCTAAGCAAGCAGCACTTAAGCTTTGGTGCACCCACATCAGGCCACACGTTCCTTGCAGATTCACTTCTGTTTAAACTCCTCGCCATGCACGCAAGCTTTCACCCATCCACAACGATGAGGAGATTTCTGGCTTTGTTTAAAAATTGGCTGCCTGCAGCCTCCTCCTAGCTCCTCTGGGTATGCATGAGCAGCTGTGGAGAGCTGCAAGGCTAGCCAACAGACCTTGTAGCCCCCACAGATGTCAATTAGTTTCTCTCGGGCTTCCTTTGGATGCACCGGGGTCTTGAGACCTCTGTGTGCTGACTTATTTGTAAAGCATGAGTTACTCACTAACTCCATGTTATTAATTAGTAGATTATCAGCTCTCCGTGGTTAGCTAGGCTGCAGCAGGGAAGTTCCGAGGTACACACCAAGAGTGCCAAGCTATTGCCACAATGGGACAGCAAAAAGTGCACAGAGGGATAGGGAAGGTTTTGGAGCCCTGAGTGCCTTTCCAGTCTGGGAGAAGGCAGAAGACAGTCTGCTGCAGCTCCATTGATGCAAATAAATGAGAGAATGGAGGGGACAGATCTTGGAGAAATATGCTACAAGCTGGTGTTGGGCTAGAGGGACAAAATCCTACATAAGCTAAGCTGGCAACAAGCAGAAAACAAGGAGCAGGGTGCTCAGAGTGTAAGGAGAAAGAGAGTTAAGTACATCGCCTCTGGACACTGCAGCTTGTTAAAGTGGTTAAACTGTCTGTGCTCCTCCAGGGACCTTTGGTAGAAGAGGCAAAATTGAATGCAACTCTGATTTGCCTAATTTTCTTCATCCTATATATTTTTCGTTCCTCTCTGTGCTAATGAATCCTCACTGTGTTCATGGGGAGTGAGGCTTGTCAGCATTATCAGAGTTCATGGTGGCCTTTCTCCAAGCTATGGCTGTCCTTGCTGTGACTCGGTGGGGAGTTTGGATAGGGACATCAGGGCAGGAGGGGGCAGCTCCCCCTGCCCTGAATGCCACTGCTTCTCTTTGAAGGAAGACATGCTTTGATCTAAGGTGTGGCATGGAGCTCAATATATCATGTTATATACAAGGTTTAGTAAAGAAATAAAAAAATCAGGAGGCCAGTGCTATTGTAATATGAAAGCCTTGATGTAGATAAAAGAAATCAGTGAGAGGCAGGAGTAAAAGAACAGGGCACGAAAGAGGGCTGAGAGGTTGCCCGGCTGTAGTTTAGGAACACCTGGGTTTTGCGAACTGGAGGAGGTCTCTGGCTTTGCCATGCATTTCCTATGTGCTGTTGAGCAAAATCACTATTTAATCTCTCCCTGCCTCGGTTTCCCAAGTTCAAAATGAGTTGTAAGAGAGCATCTTGCCTTCATTTGCTTGCCTTATTTGCACTTCAGGGCTTTGCTTCTATTTTTGTTGTGTCTACTGCTCGACGGTGTCGTGTCGTGTTCCCTGGGACCCTTAGGCATTTTCCATACCACAGAAAATAAGTTGAATGGGTCCTCTCCCTTTTATTCCTTTGGCCTCGGCACTTATCACATCTCCTTCCTGGAAGCCAAATGCAGGGCAGTATCTCACAACATCTCCACATGTTCCCTGCCCATCACCAAACCTGCAGTTCTCAGGGCGATGTTGCATGGAAAGACAGGAACCATGCACGATGTAGACCCCGCACCCGCACCATGTAGATGCACGGATCCTGTGCTGGAGTGGCAGGAGAGAGCAGAGCCCAGCGTGGTCTCTCTAATTTAAGACATGTCTGGATGTAAAGCCGCAGTGTGTGTTGTCAAGTTCTGTTGTCTTCAACATTTGTAAGTGAAGTGCCATTCTCTTCAAAAATCCTGTCCCACGTACCTCACAAATCACCAAAGGTGAGGCACCTCAAATTAGAGAGTGCATTTGAGAAGGAAGGTTTAAGTAATTACGCACTGTTAAGTAATTACACACTGTTGGGCTTTTTTTTTTGTATTACAGTAAAAGAGGGGTATGATCAGATTAAATCTGGCAGACCTAGCTGGAACAGTTTAAGGAGTCTCCATCACAGCTGTTTTTGCCATGCCTCTGCCAGAGGCAACCTCTTTCTCCCTATGACAGGGAAGCAGTGGGTGCTCCTCTCAGCTGCTTCACGTGCACACATAAGCAGCAGTGAGGACTGCTGCAGTCACAGTTTGGGCAATTGCATGTTCACTTAAATACTTGGAACTACTAATCCCTATTTTTTACAAATACATGAGTGAAATGCATTGGGGTTTTCTGAATAATTTTCCTTGTTTAAATTTTTACGTCATAGCTCATGTGATTGTTTTTCCAGAAGCACACAGATGCAATTAATTTTAAAAATAACTTACTAGTAAAAGCAACTAAACATGGCTATGTTTTTGTCCCTTACTTTCTAAGATTTTTCATAAAAAAAAAAGAAGAGTTGTTTTGTTTCATTTTCATCCCTGTTTGTTGTTTTGTTTTCCCACGGCAAATATCCAGGCTCTGTGGACACAGACTTCATGCTGCTTGAGGGAGGAGATGTGAAAATGATACCATCCTTCAGAGAATCGTAATGTGAGCAAGGGAGAAGAAAACTTCCTTTGTGGTCTATTTGTGCATTACCAGGCAACGTTCCTGTGCCTCAAGATCCTCCATATTCAAATATATCATCCTTACATAACAGATAGATTGGATGAAATGTCAAACGTAAACTGTGGACGCTTAGAATTTCTATTACTTCTAAAGTGATTTTAAAATAAAACAGGTCCAGTGGGAGAGAAATTGCATTAGTACATTTTCTAATCCTAAATTGTACTTTAAGAAAGATTTTTGGCAGGAGTGGTTGAACAGACATTTCTTAACATTGCTTCATTTTTATATTTTATTAGACAGTCGATCAGTAACAAGGCTCAGCAGTCACCAGTTTTTCCTACCTCCAAGTTAGTCTTCAGCTGCAAGCCATGTGACCTCATGTGTTTCTCCTATTTGCCAAGCTGAAAGGAAGACATCAGGCTTAGGTCTGGAAGTCATCTTCAGTGTAAAGAATGATAAAGAATTTTGCAAAACAATCATCCAAAATTCTGAAATTTATTTGCCAAGCAAAACTATTTACAGAACATTAGTAATGCTTTCTTGTCTTTTTAAAATTATATTTGACAAACAATAAATTACATAGACTCCTTAATCCAAGTCAACATTCACTAGGAAAACACTCATATAACCTTCATATTCATGTTCTTCAAAAAACTGAAGGAAGTCTTATGAGACATACACAGCTATAAGTGCGTACAGCTCAGTTGCATATGGGACTATACTTAGAGTTGGACTGGGTGACCCACTGGGGTCCTTTCATTCCTGAATTACACTGCCATCCTAAATATCACTGTTTACTGTGTTTCTGATGGACACAGACCATAAATTTCTGATGCTAAATATCAAAACTACTAATGTAACCGCCCTCTCCAGAACAGACTGGTCCCGAGTCATTTGCTCATGATGGAGATGCACGACACTTCCTTCTTCTTGGGAAATAGATTTAGATGCATTGCTGCTTCTGAAATACTGAACCTTCTATTCTTGGCTGTCACCACAGGGATTTGGGATTTCTGTCTTGGCCATGATCGTACATGACTTGGGACATGGAAGTGTGCAGGTTGGGAGAGTAACCAAGCCAGACCCATCCTACTCTGACAAAGAATTACCTCTTCATCCTGCAAGGTCTCACCCTGAGATCTGCTGCATTGTTGCTACAGGGCTTCAACACAGGCCATATTAACTAACGGAGAAGGGAACAAAAAGACCAAGATTTGGGACAGAGGTTTTAAAGGGAAGTTTATTCAGGTATCTCCATCCCACAAAATGCAAAGTGAAAGGAACAACCTAAAAACTGCATGTCACAAAACAAAGAAGGGAAAGGGCTGGATGTGCTTAGAATAGAAAACACAGTCTCTAACTGCAAATATGATTATTTCTTGTCCAACATTTATTTCTGTGTGTGTGTGTGGTGCTTTCCTTTGTAAACATTGCATTTAGCATAGGTTTAGCCAAACCCAAGACAGGTATCTCTTCATCCCTAGCAGCAATATAGTGTGAAATTAAAAGGCTGATTAATGAAGTTGCCATTCCGATAGGCAGCTCTTACTGCTCTTCCATAATTCAAAGGGTGAGTCGAGATAGAGGTGTAGATAGCTTAAATGTATGCTGACATGCCTGGTGCTAAAGCGATGGTGGAAAGCAGTGTTTATAAATGATGGAAACATTATTTTAGCAAAGGAGCTCTTCAGAGCTGAAAACACAGAACCACAGCTAGCTGGTAAAACATCGGTGTTAAATGCAGTGGGAATCAGAGTAGCTGCAGCTCAAGGTCTGAGCAGGCTTCACATTGTTGATGTGGGTTGGGGAAAAGGGAGTTTGCACACAGTGCAAGGTGATCCCAGATGTTGGTGCTCACATTTGTGAGCTGCCCTGCAACACTGGCCTCTGCCAGGGGCAAAGAAAGCTACAGAGCAGAGATGTTTCTGGCTCCAGAGAGCCTTCTTTTTAATGCAGTTTTCCTTGCTTATTCATTTTTTTTTGCATTTAACCCTAACAGAGATTTACTTTGACAATTGTGAGAAGGGAGGTAAGCCCAAGCAGGTGCATGGGGCTTAGATGCAGTTTCACTAAGCTTGGATATGTTAACAGTAAGAACAAAAAAAGAGAACAAACTGGAAAAAAAAAAAAAAAAAGGCAAAAAAAAAAGCAGAATAGCAAATGTTATAGTGTTAGGTTGTATCTCTTTAATATAGCTCTTGCATAAATCTGGAGCTGAGTATTAGGTTCTTGAATGTGACTGTGAACTGAGACCTAACTATGAAATACGTTTATATATTTGAAAGGATTGCCCATAATCCACAAGTACTTGTATCTCATCAGTCAGTAATTAATAATTAAAAAAGCAAAACAAAACAATAAACAGATATTTAACATTTCAATACATTCTGTAATGCAATCTCAGATATTTTGTCTGACAGAGGTATTCATGGGTGGCTGATGTTAACTTGTTGAAAAATGCCTGCAGTGAATCAAAATGTGTAAACTGAGAACATAAAAGCTTTTTTTTTTTTAATTCTGTCTTTTTTTTTTTTTTTTTTTTGTCTTTCTGACCATATTTCTCTTCAGCAGGATGTCCTTCTTCCACACCTTTCCCTTTGTTAGATCCAGTGAGATCCACCACCGTTGAATTACTCTGCAGGTCTCCCTGTGCTGAATTATCTTTCAAGACTCCACACATTTCAAAACGTTCATCTGGAGGAAATAAAAGCCCTGGCTATCCAAACAACAGTAAAACACTGGAATCAAATTTATATAACAGTGGTGGAAAAAGACAAAAAGAAGGATGAAAGTCCTCTAGGAGGTCACAGATTGATTCCAACATGCTTACAGCAACCTCTGGTTATTCTGAACACACTCTGCTCTGGTATAAACAATCATAATGGTGAGTTCAGGAAATCTGCATCCTTTTCTACAGTGAGAAATTTTCTTCCCAATCCATGGCTTATAATATATGGTGATGACAATATGGACTGCATGGCGGGGCTGCAGAGGCAGTAATAAACAAGGATGCTGTCTTCAGCTTCTAGGCGTTCCCAGAAAACAGCAAGAGCCAGGATGGAGTTCTTCATGATTTCCTCCTTGTTCATTCCCTCCTGCTGCCCCTCACCCAAATGCAGCATGCCCAGCTAGGAAGGTTAGCCCAAGCACATTTACTCATAGGTAAGACTCATAGATAGCAGATTTAGCCACCTTACAGTATATGGAAAACATAAAGTACATATCAAAGTCTTCTATTAGTGTCCAAAAACACTGTGCCACAGAATAAAACCAGAAAGAGGAAATTCTTACATAAAATATCAGACATTTCTGACTGTCCAGCTCTGCTGGAGTCACGCTAAACTCCAAAGATGAGTAGGATGAGTCTTATTCACCTGCACAATAACAAGATCTCACAGGTTCATAGAAGCACAGAATGGCTTAGGTTGGAAGGGACACTAAGTACACTGAGTACAGCCACCTGCTGTGGGAAGGGCTGCCCCTCACCAGCTCAGCCTGCCCAGGGCCCCAACCAACCTGGCCTTGAATGCCTCCAGAGATAGGATATCCACAGCTTCTCTGAGCAGCCATGTTAGGATCTCTTCCTAACATCTAACCTGAATTTATCCTCTTTTATTTCAAAGCCATTCCCCTTTGTCCTGGCACTATTTGCCCTTGTAAAATGTTGATCTCACTCCTTCACATGATCTCCCTTCAAGTACTGCAAAACTGCAATGAGAACTCCCCAGGCTCTTCTTTTCTCCATGCTGAACAAGCCCAACTACCTCAGCTTGTCTTCATAGGAAAGCTGCTCCAGCCCTGTGATGATCTTCTTGGCCGTCCTCTGGACCAGACCCATTCCAAAGTCTTTCTTGTACCAGGGCTGCAAGTTACTGCCTGTAAACTTCATAGTTTACTAGGAGTTGTTATAACACAATTTCATTCTGGCAGCAATATGCATGGCTGTGGACCATGATGTTCTTTGATAACAGTCCACAGTTTGAAAATAAATCTTTCTGCTTATTATGATAAATGCACATATGACACTCTGAAAGTAATGCCTCCTATTTATTTCCATCAAAACTACAACAGCTCTAAAGAGCACAATAAAAATATTTGACAGAGCAAATTCTCAGCTAAGAAACACTGGTTTTCAGCAGTCACCACCATTGTCTATGCATTTTCATCAGAACAAGAGTTGAATGCCACACTTATAAAAATTTGCACCGGTGGAAATGACCCACTGTCTCTATTGCCACTAACAAAATGCAACACCTACCTCCTCACTGTGCTCACACCCACTGCTTGGTCTCCAAAAACATTCAGCAAGCATTCAAAAAATGTCAATTGCTGCCATTTTTTCCACATGGAGGAATTAAATGACACACCTTTGCTTCAACCGCACTTCCATGCCAGGCACCATCTTGCCAGGCTGCCCCTTTGCTGCCATCTATTGCATGGCAACAAAATATAATGGGCTGTTGGTGGGAAGGTTTGAGCTCTACTGCCATACCACCAACATCTGCATCTGATGTTGTGGGCCAACATCATAAAATAGGAGGTGTTACTTTTGGAGCTGCCCCCATAGATGTACCTATTGCCTTTTACTAGACTGAATGAGACCCAGTCATGTAGGTATCACAGTCTCTATACTTTATCTGCATCTGCATTATTTGTCCACAGAATACTATTTGTACATAGGCATATAAAAATGACTGGATTTGTGTATCTGTACATTTCTGTGTCTCTGAATGTAAAAGGAATATAAAAAGAGCTTGCACGCTATGTACTACTACCTTATAGCTTGAGCATACATAAAAAGGTTTATTCTGTATTTTTAAATAGCAGCTGTCTCATAGTCTACGTGGCTTTATCTACCAACAACTTGTGCTGTCAGGTATCACTGAAAGAATATCAGGTTAACTTATGCCTTCTCTTCCTACAATGATGGTTTACCGTAAGAAAAGTATTAAAGGTGTACAGTTTATTTAATCAGCGATTTTGCAAGTGTTTTACTTATGTCAACAAAGAACAAATTGTTTATAGCTTCTGGTATCTGAAAGGCACTATGCAGCATAAATTATTCAAATCAAAGCAACATAAATCTTCGTACAGCAAAGGTGAAGCTGCAGAATTCCTGGCTGTGTGTTACAGCTTTGGGTAGGACAATGACCTCTAATCAGAACTCCTCAATACAGTCCTTACACTGAAGATGCCAACTTGCCACTAAGGACCTGATTATCTATAAATTTATGGGAACCTGCAATAACTGGTGTTTGCCTCCTGATAATGTTTTCTGACACATATCAGGAGATTCAGCTGATCTGTGTTAGAGATTATTGTACAGAATCTGCAGTTTATACAGGCAATGAGTAGACAGAAGGTCCATTTGAGACCTTTAGCTATAGAGAAGCACATAAGGAAAACTGTTTCCATAGAAACATGCCCCACAGCTGTAGTTAGTATAGGAAAAATAGTTTTATGATTATTTCAATGAAGTTCTACCTTTTGTTTTCAATGCAAAATGTATACAATAGGTTGCTTCACAGCATGATCTCAGTGTAGCTGAGGTCTTACATGTGAAATTCACCCCAACGTGAAAGAACCCCGCATTTCCCTCATGTGTTCCTGAGAGCTTTATTAGATCATGTGCATAGCGTCTCTGACAGAATGATTTTTCCATAAAATAAAATTGCTTTTCAGTATTCATTCTCTGTATAATAAATGTTTACTTTTATATCAATTCACTACATTGTACATAAATTTCTCAGAAATTGTGCTTTAAGGGTAGAGAATCAGATAAGCTTCCAACAAACTCAGGAGTGGAATGTTCAGTGATCCCAGGAGGCGAGACAGGCCCAAGAAGAACCATAGGAAAACGGAGGGTGGGCACAAAGAATTTGCTAACAGCTTGGCACCATTTTCATTCCACTTCAGATCAGTTCAAATTTAGATGGAAAATTTCTGATCAGTTCCCCGGAAATGACAAGGTTGCAGCGTCTCCAAACTATTCAGTCCAAGCTATTTCTAAGAGAGTGTTTTGCCCTGTTCCTTGGCACAGTTGTATGGGGGCAGGATCCATCTTGTGTTGGTATGAAGGTAGACCCACAATTTCAGATTTTTTTCTGCCTCTCATTTCAACAGTGTTAACAAGGCTGCAGATTTCCCCTTCCTGCATGGCATAAGCACGCATTTTGTTAGCTGTTACGATGTACGTACGCAACACGCAGTTATTTGACACTTGGATTTTTTCTTCTTCATGAGTTTGGAGTTAGTATAGCAGAATTGCACCAAGTCACACAACATGCTGCGAGATGCACAGATAGGAGCTCCATTTGGGACATGAATAAGTGAACGAGCCCAATATACAAGGATCTAACACTGAACGTGTTGAAGTCTGTTCGCATTTGTGTGTTTCTGGTAATAGCACTGGTTATTATGTTTCTTTTGTCAGTTTCAAACAGAATTAGGATGATGTCCTTCTTGACAAATTTTGCTCATGGACCTTTCACCAGAACAAGACCATATCCATGCAAAATCAGTGTGAGCTGGACAGATATCCTGTGCCTCCAAAAGGCATTTTCCAGAAAGCCCCATTATGTACAGTGAAGGAAGCCAGAGCAGATAGAAGATTTTTAAACGACAACATATAGCAGTTTACAGGGACAGAAGGAGGAAGGGGGGTGGGAGGAAGGGAGGGAGGTTATTAACCTGAGTATGATCCCACATGTTGCTTAACAGCACTGTGCAGCAGATCTGTGCCTGCCCATCTGCGTCCCCAGGTGATTCCGAGCATTAAAGCTACATCCTGAAGTTGGTGCTGAGAAGTGGATTCACCTGAGTGTGCTTCGGAAGTGATGTCCTACAGTTCACTGACTCAATATAACTGAGTTCATAAAGCTCAGGTGACTGGGTAAGAAACCAATTCTAGGGGAAACTATAACACTGCTGCCATTTTGGGCAAGCAGAGAGGTAAGCGGTGGCTGCACAGCTCCTAATCCTACAGAATCCAACAATCATACTACAGAAAAAGAAAAAAAAAGGGTAACTATCACAGCATAATTTTAACAATAATGTACTAAAACCATACTGACCTGAACTGATTTGGCTACAATGGATTTGGAGAAGCACCTCAGTAAAAAATAACGATCTGCAGTTCAGGAAGATGTATTGAATAATTCACATGTACCAGACAAATAAACACTCCCACATGCCTCCAAAGCACCTCTAAGGAAAAGTTTCTTTCCAAAACAAAAAGAGATCACTAGCTTAGTCATTTTCATTTCAAGTTTGCAATATGACCCAACTTGGCTCCTCCACAACTACAGCAAGGCTTCAAGACGATTTTCTTCATAGCATTTAATTTGTTAATGGGATTTGCGTGCATACTTCCAAGGAAGTATCAAAAAAGTTGGCCTCATTGTTTGTGATGGCTGAACAAGGGGAAGAATAATTGTGTCATACAGAATCTATCCCTGGTCTCCCTGCAGAGACATAATTATGCATCCAAAACTTAGAGAGGTGGAAGAGCCAGCTCAGATTCCACCTAAATCTGAAGGATTAATCCCTATGTCAATTTGAATGGTACAAAAGATCTGAGCATAATTTCCTCTTCTGCCTTGTGGTATACCAGATTGCAGATGATTGCACATCTTATTTTAAGGTTCTCCAGAGAAAAGTTTCCTGGGCTTTCTTACCAGGACTTTTGACCACAGAACAGCATTTAAAGGGAAGGGTGCTGGAACAGGTCGACACTGGCACTTGAGGAGTGCAGGAAGTGAGTTCCAGAGACGATAAAATGGGGAGAAAATTCACAAGGCGATCTGAAGATGACAGAGGAAATTTTGGCAGAATGAAAGGAAAGGGCAAAATTCCCACTGACTCAGTGGAGCGCAGAATTTCCACCAAGAGAAAAATTTTTCTGAGAGGAAAAATTGTTATTAAAGAGCAGGAGCCTGAGATGCATCAGCACAGTGAACTGCCATGCTTTCTGCAGTGCCATGAGTCAATACTGCTAAATGCACAGAAAAAGAGACCTGCAGTGGAAAGGGTCAATGTAAACAACTCTTGCTGCTGGCAGAATCACCAAATACAAAAATTTGACAAAAGAAGGAAATAGAAGTGGGTTCAGGCGTGCCTGAACATTGTGTGTATTGCAGAGCAGCCAGATCTGCAGCCACCGCTGCTCCAGACCACATGGCCACTGCACCCCTGGTTGCTGCTTTTGCGGGGTATTCATTTAGAGATGGCTTTGCTTCTTTTTCTTTTTGGGGAAACACATGAAGTGACTCGTTCTTTCCATATTTTACAAAAGAAAAAGCAAGAAGAAGGGACACTGTAAATTGAATCAAAAAGCAACAAACATTTCTAAGGCTTCTGAAATCAGTTCAAGCTCTATGGCAATGCTAGCCCAGCCAGGGGCTCCTCAGAAAGCCACAGCAAAAGGAGGACTTAACTCTGATGAGACACATGGGACAAACACCCTCTATGAGGAGTGATGGGACGTGGCCAGGGAATGTCGTGGTTCTATTACCAGTCCTTCTCTCTGCTTTTTGTTTTTACTGTATTGCAGGGGTCCATTTTAATCTGCTGTTATTGTTTAGTTTTGCTTTTTTTTTTTCTTCTGCCGTGCTATCCAGTGTATGACTGGAGAATAGAGAGAGTAGAGAGAAGCAAATCCGTTCTGCATCAATAGAAAAACATTGTATTTCTGAGGAAAGGAAAAAAGGTGCTTTTCCCAAACAAGGCTGTGCCTGTGTGCCTGTTGGTTTGTGCAGGGCTGTTATCAAGCCAAAGGAGCCCCAGCGATCGTGCTTTACCAGCAGAGACAGAACAAAGGATTATTAAAAATAATATAAGCCTACAACATATGTTACCAGTACTAAAATTGATGCACATTCCTACCTAGTGCAAGGGAAGCCAGGAGCTGAATTTTATCTTGAACAAATTCAGAAAAGAAAACAGTTTCAGGCTCTAGCAGGGAGGCATTTGTGTCTGTGCAGGGGGGAAAAGGCTGGGAGTGGTGAGGTTTGGTTCGGACAAAACTCAGCCAATTCCCACCTCCTTACACCCTGAGTAGGTCCCGCTTGACACAGCACCCTCTGCACGTATTTTCCCCATGCAAAAGCTATGAAACAAAGTGAGGAGCAATCAGACAACTGCCAAAAAGCAGCAGGATCAGACTCACAACCTTCAGACCCAGAAACCCATTTCACAAGACATTTTAGTACCTGGTACAAGTACTTGCTCACAGTGGTGGCACTTAGGGATTGCAGCCAGAAATTAGGGTCTCGTTCGATGCAGCCCACCATGGTCTGTCCTTGCTTTCTCCCAGAGCAAAACCACTTGGGGTTCTGCACGGTCTGGGAAGCCTCAGATGCAGCTGGGCTTGCAGTATCGTTGCACATCTGACCTCACGGTTCCTGCAAAGCAAAGAAACTTGTTTGTAATGATCGCACATTACGCTGCAATGGCGCGCTGTCAACACATGCAGCGTTATGGACTGGAAAATCCAAATACAGTCTGCAAAGTCATTGGAGGTTTTCCACAGAGTACTTGCAAGGGCCTCTCCTAATTGAATTTGCCAAAATTCACATGAACTCAGATTTAATCCAATCAGTTCTACATCACATGTCTTTCAACATTGACAAAATATTTTTTTCTAATTGTGACTCTCTTATAGAACCAAATGAATCAGAAAGGGACTTAAATGAAAACCAGTCCAGATTGTTCTACACTTTAACCTTACATCTGTGCTTAATTAGGATGCTCAATTTCCCTAAACTCCAGTCATAAAATGTAAGTAATCTGTGGCCTGTTTGTCAGTCATTATGGGGCAGCAGACCTGCAAATCAAGGCCGGCTTGAGATTGCAGGATGCTGTTCTACATGGTTGTGGAGAAAAGCATGGGAGATGTGTTTGTGCTGCTAGCTGGAGAGGAACTGGGAGAAAAGCTCACTGGAAAAGGCATGTGAATGACCTACATGCTGGGAATGGGACTGAGCCTTTAAAGAAGAGAGCAAATGAATGTGGAGAACAGCTGTGACTATTTAAGGCTCCCCTTGTTCTGACTGCATGAGGCTCTTATGAAAGGTTTCATAATAGCTGGTACTGGGCAGTGTTTTCAGCTGCAGAAAAGGCAACTCCTTCCTTTTCATTTTCATGTTAAAGCCACTCTCTTCAGCCAGCAAGCTGAGAAACCTCTGGGGCGCAGCTTGGTCCTGCACACCTTGCAGGTCACCGAGCTCCCTCCTGCTTCCATTGACGTGGTTTTTGGAGGGGCTGTGCTGTTAAACAGAGCAAGGAACCCTGTCATGGCCCCAGATCCCCCTTTCCTAGGGCTTTTGAAGAACCTGGGCCATCTCCCTGGCTCCATGTGGCAGCTAGCCCTGCCCCAGCCCCACCTGGAAGCCACAGCAAAGGAGCGCTGGGATCTCCTGGAAGGGCTTTTGGCACTGCTGTGTGGAGCTGCGCCCTGAACATCTCATCTTCTTGCAGCCAGCAAAAGTAGCTGCAATTAACCCACATCCTTAAATGTGTGAGAGAAGCTTGTCGTCTTGAGTTGTTAAAGATGCACTGCTCGGGTCTATCACAAATCACTGGAGGAACAATAAAACCGTACCCGACACGCCAAGGTCTGTCATCATTCATTTCAAACATGCACTTCAGAGTGTTGCTGTTATGTTGTTTTTTGACATCTTGAGATCTGCATGAGAAATCCCTGTGGATGTTCTATAAATCCACATCTACAGCAGTAAGTTTTTCATTGCATCAGTGTTATTAAATATATATATATACACTTATATATATATTATTTGGTGATGCTGAATGAACAATTGGCCTTTAACTCCTCCTAGACTATTAGGTCGTACTATAGGTCAGTGAAAAGGTAATTTTCCCTAGATTTGTAATAAGGTCTGGGATTTGACCTATGACCCCAGTGTCACAAGGTATTCATTATCTCCACACAGATGATATACAGGCAGAGAAACATATATTTTTTATAGAACTGGAAGAATTATATTTGATGGATTCATTTTATTAGATGGATTTTATTACCTGGATAAACTCAATTAGCAGACCTCATTAATTTTGAAAATGTAACTTATTTACATTGAGCTATTCTTCCTGTGGCCATTAACATTCACAACATACAAACTTGAGCTCAGAGCATGACAGATTTTTTTTTTGGTTCAGTGGCCAAATCTGAAAAACAAAAGGAAAGAAAGAGGAAAATACCGTATAGCCAGAAGAGAAAACTCATTTTGTATCAATGTAGAAATCCCTATTTAACCTATAACAACAATTTTTTCCTGCTTCTAAAGTTTATTTTCTTTTGTACTACATAAATACTAGCCAACATTCAAGATGTCATTTCCTAAAGCGAAACTGAAATGTTTTGCTTCCAAATCAGTAAAAACTAGCACTTTGTCTTTTTTTTTTTTCTTTTTTTCCCAGGGATGGAGAGGTTTCTTGCTTTGTCTTAATGTAGTTGATCCCCTGCATCTGGGCTTTTGGAACAATTTCACTAGGCCAGGAAAACATTCCACTTGCACTGAGTGTCTGTACTTGGGAAAACATTAATGTCATGGAGTAAGCACAACATAAAGGGATAAAGATATAATTAAAAGATATCTGCATAAAATGCACCCATAACAAACCATACACATTGCTACAGGTTTTAAGAGGAAAAGGACTAGTCTGTGAACCACTTGTCAGTACAATATTGTCTCTCAATTGCAATGCCACCACAGTCACAAAAACCCACCCCTTGTACGGCAGATGCTATCAGCCTTGGTAGAAAAGTGGAGTGAGATGCCAAGAGCAAAGGACTAAAATTAGGCTACTTATGATTGGAGGTCCAGATCAAGCTATGCTTTTGTAGCCAATGGCAAAATATGAAGACCCTCCAGAGAACGAGCCATCCCATACTGTAAGACAGGAGCCTAAGGCGAGTGGGGAGGATTAGATACTTGTGATCCCTGCTCATGCCACCATGCAGCGGGATCCTGGGCAGTGCAATCAGACCATCCATCTCATGTGCAGGCTATTTGAGTAAGTGATGTGATTCCCATTCTCCTGCAGCCTAGAAAATGTTAGCAAGGCATGCACTGATCTACGTCTAAGGATGTACAGTGAAGTTCCCTTTCCATTTCCTGCAGCCCAGAGCTGCATCAAGGTGGAGAGCTCTTGGCACAGGGATGTGTGCACATCCTCCAAGAGATGTAGGAGATATTATTACTATTATATAGGCAAGAAAGGGCCACAGACAAAGGCGGTATTGCCATCTCCTGATGCAGAGCTCTTCCTCTAAGGGCTTCTCCTGATAACATAATACAGAACTACCACAAGGTTTTACCAGACAGTGGCTGGAATCTTGATTGGTGGTAAGGTAGCCATACAGCATAAATAACCACTTCACTGATGTAGGGGATCCAGTCCTTAGTATAATGTCTAATACTACTGCTAATGTCATGAATCAGCTTTTATTTTGAGACTGATCCACTTGTGTGTCCGTCCAATGAACTCCTGTTAAAAGACCAAACCTGCTAGAGGATAAAAATTCATTAAAAGTGAGAAGCAATTTACAGTGGAAAATTGACCTATAAAACCAACGCATTTCCATCACACTAATCCAAAACATATCTCAGAACGTAGGTCTGCACTCCAAAATAGGTCTCGTTAAACCAACCAACCTGTTAAAATTATGGGCTTAGAGCAGCAAGCTTGTATATTTTAATAGGACTTTCATGTGCTGGGCTGTAGTCCTAGGAAATTTTCTAAGAAAGTGATCTCACTTCTCACATCTCAGGAAGCGTTAGGAAGATCTAAAAGCAAAACACATCACTTGGACATCAGCGTAAGCAGCTTGCAAGGTTGCTGCCTTCTCACTCTTTGTACTTTCCTGCTTATTTTTGCATCTAATCTCATCTCATGCAGTGAGAATGTTTTTGCCTTTTCCTATCTACCAAACAGTTTCCCTGCTCCATTGCAAAAATCCTCCTCAACCCCCTACGTGACTTTCTCCTGAATTCTTAACCTGAAGGATTCTCGTTCTCCCTCTGCAAAGCTCCTGTGCATGGGGGACACAGTGGGGCAGCCAGTACGAATGTTCTGCAATCACTCCACAAAGCCCATGAGATGTGTGTAGATGTGGATGCTGAGCAGATGACTCACTGCAGCCAGAGCAGGAGTATCACACATTATCCGGGAGCACGCCTACCCTCAGGACCAGCCGAGAGTACTTGAACCAGGATCCTCCAGCATCTGCGTAGGAGATGTGGGAGGCTCAGAGAGGGGAAGGAGAGCATCTAACCTTTCAGGAAAGCCAACTTTAATTACTTAAAGCTCTAGGGTCTACTCCAAAGCCTGTAGAATTCTGCAGAAGGAATTCAGTGGGTTTGCAGTTGCTTATGGTTGCAGGGTTGGATCTCGGTAGAGAAACAATGAGGTGTTGTTGTGTAAAGGGTTCTGCCCTCAATAAAATATTTCAATGCATAATAGATCTCTACAAGCAGGAGAGTTTCACAGTCATCACTGGGAAGACACTGCATGCTTGTGCTTTTTTTTCCTGCCAATATCGAAATGCAGCTTGATCTTGAGTCCACTCTTATTATTAACTGTTTCAAGAGAGTGAGAATTAGAGTAAAATAAAACTAGTAATATTTTTTTCCTCTTCTTCTCCTGCTTCCAGATGTCACAGTTGTGAATAGGCAAGGTCTTTTAAAATGGTAAACAAACATTTTTACAGTAACACAATTTATGAATCTGACAGATTACTACACAACAATTTGATTTTATAGCATAGAGATAGTAGCACAAGGGTGACATTCAGCACGAGGCAAAGAAGGCACATACGTCAACCTTATTTGTGTCCACTGTCACTGATCCACCCTTCCCATTCATCAGTGATCCACATTTTCTTTGTTCAATGTTTTACTACTAATGGAGCCACAGAAGCCTGTAGTATAATCCTTGATGTCACTTGGAAGTGCTAGGTCTAGAACATTTCTCTCTCCTGACACCAACCTTACACGCGTGGGCAATACCTCTCAGTGCCTCCTTTGTAGTATGTCCATTTCCACACTGTATGACATCTTCTTGGATGCTCCATTGGAGCTCCTCCATGAACTATTTGCTGAATCAAAGCACTTCCTTGAGTGTCTTATTTATCTTCACAAGTACTAGAATGGACTATTCTTGTGCTTGGGCCCTGCCAGCATTCCTGAGCAACCTTGTCCTTCAGAGCTGTCTCCCCTGGGATCCCACCTACCTGTTTCCGACGTGATCTCCAAGAAGACCAGTGTCTGCCCTCTGCTGCTCTCCTTCCTCACTGTGTTCAAAATCTCACACTTTGCTATTTCATGGTCACTACAGCCAAGGCTGCTGCTCATTTCCACATCCCCATTCTGTTCTTCCATGTCAATGAAGATCAGATACAGCTCTCAAACAGATCACCCCTGGTTGGCCAACCCAGTACCTGTTTCATGAATTTATTCATGGCAGTCTCCAGAAACCCCATGGACTGCTCATATCTCACCACACTGATCTTCCAACCCATGTCAATGAAGGTTAAATTCCTTCGTAAGAACCAAGGTTAATGATTCAGCACAAATTCTTCCTGTGCTCTAAAAGAGGACTCTTCCACTTTCTTACTGTGATGGGATGCCTCTAACACACACCCACTATAATGTACCCTTCACAGGCCTTTTTCTTGACCTACAAACTTTCCTCCAGCCCATCATCTGCTCCACTGAGGAGCTCCTTGTACCCAAGATTCTACTTTTCACATGCAACAAGTGTCTTGCCTCCTCAACTTCTCTACTTATCTTCTCCTGAAGAGTCAGTAGAGCTACTCCAGGGGTACAGGCTGCTCCCCCAAATCTCAGTTACTCCAACAACATTGCAGTTAAGCAAAAAAAAAATCTTGTTTTCAGTCTTTTTGCAGTATCTCAGAATCTATTTCATTTTTAGGACTGCGTCTAAAGGAATGGAGTCAGGAAGAAAAAACAAAACATCCTTTGGTTACTCTCAGAGGATAGAAGAGCAACCATGGCTTTTATTAAACATCTGCCAACAGACAAAAACATAGATATCTCAGAGCAAAGACAGCAACAGATTTTGGTGCCAAAGTGGAGGGCTCTGATGGAGTCTAAACCAAGGTGCTTCCATTCCCCTTGCAGCTTCCTGATGAGCCCTTGTGGCCTTACCCCAGGGGAGCAAGGATGGCAGCAGAGTGTGCAGTACTAGAGAGGTCCAGGAACTTCCAGAGGTAGCCAGAAATGCCATTGACTGCTCACTGAGGGTCTGAATAATACAAAACTCAGCAGACTCATGAGTCAGCAGAGATCTGGACTCTTCATGGTGGACAAATGTATTGATTCTGTGGCAAAGTAGATTTTAAAATGTTGAAAAAGCCATGCTGATGAGTATTGCAGGGCCCTATCTGCAGAGACACAAGGAGAAAGTTTCAACACTTCCTTGGAAAAATAAATTATTGCCATTTCTGAGACTCTGACATGGGCAAAACTTGTCCTCATATGGTATAAACTCTTGGTGAGATGAGCTTCATAACTTTAACATGATTTCACCACTCAAGAGTTAAGTAGCCATCCAAGACTGATGCAAATCAAAACTTTATGCTACTCTGGGACATGCTACATTCCTCTCTCTTCTTGTGATGATCTTTGTCAACCATCAGATCGTATAATTTAAAATAACACAAATTCTGGACCTTTTGACATAGATCTTCCTCCCCCCCCCTTGCACCCAAGGAGGGACAGTTTTAATTTTTACCAGATGGTTTCAGACTATAAGAAACCATGTGTCAGCTGAGGGCTAGCCAAGAACAGGTGTGCCCCACCCTGTCCCAGAATGCTTCTTCCCATCCTCCTGCTTTCCACCCAAAAGGGGGGGCGGGGGTGAGGGGAGCCAGCAGCCCTTGTTCTGCACCACCAGAGAATTATGTCAAGCCAGTTAGTACATCCAGGGGTTACGTCTGAGATGCTCTGTACAGAGGTAAACTGAAGAAGTCTGTTCTTTTATGTTAAGAAAGACTCAGAGATTGAGGAGAAAAATAGCTTATTTTAGAATTAAGTGCATGAAAATGCTTAATATATTGCCAGAATGTCGTTGAAAATCAGGAACAGGATAGCAAGAAGTCTAGAGAAAATGATCTCTTTGAGTCAAACATTAATAATATGTCTGCAGTGATATAAAGATGATCTCATGTTCGTTATTATTTCCCATTTGTGATCTTTTCTTCTTGATATAGGCTTTCTTTTCTTTTTCTTTACTCCCAGATGTTGTAAAGTTAATTACACAATCATTTTTGTATGAAAAAAAAAAAAAAGAAGAATACTGGATACATGAGTCACTACAGTGCAGCACAGAATGAAGGAAAATGATCCTCTAGATCTTCAGAAAAAGGAGAATTGTTCATAATCCCACAGCTAAAATCCCTCAGTATTCTTCAGCCAGAGCCTACTTTTTGCAAGGCAGAAATTTGCACTTCAGGTGGAGATGTGCTGGGATCATTCTCTGTATGCAAGCTACAGAATCAGAACAGCCCTAGTAAAGTATGCTTGCCGGCAAAAGGTGGAGCAAATGCAAGCACATGTAGGGGGAAGTCCTTTGCAGACCCGTGTGTCATAAACTTTCTGTCCACTGTGTCTCACTGTCCCACATGCAAGACAGTATGTAATCAGCCACTTGTATTGGGCAACACACTCATTTATGTATCCTTGGTACACATAAAACCCACCCCTGGAGCACACAGTTGCTCATTCAGCCTGGAAATATGCTAAATGACCCAATGTGCCTGAGATTCTATAGGATCTGTAGACATAAATATAGGTATGAAGACACACAGTAATGTTCAAAAAGTGTGGATGTTGCTCCATTTTTCAAAAGTGGGCTGCATTAAAAATTATTTCTAGCTTCAAAACATTAGTTGAAATACTCTAGTATTAATTGAAAACTTTTTCAAAAACACTCAAAAAGAAACCAGTGCCAGCTGAAAGGCAATCAGAGAGAATCATAGAATCATTAAGGTTAGTAAAGACCACTAAGATCATCTAGTTTAACCATCAACCCATCAACTCATCTCCACCCATGCCCACTGACCATGTCCCTCAGTGCCACATCCACATGTTTCTTGAAAACTTCCAGGGACAGTGGCTCCGCTACCTCCCTGGGCAGCGTGTTGTAATGCCCCAAGCTCTAGCTTTTTGGTTGTATCATGACTGAGGCTCTTCCATAAGGCCTCAGTCACAGAGGTCTCTGAGTGTCCCCTGGAGAACGCGGGGAGCAATGACTGCGCTGCAACATAGTGTTGCATCCCACTGGTGATAACGGCACGTGGGTGCAAAAGGAGAGGACTTTTAGAAAATCCTTTGACTAATAAATGCTGTTGAAAGCCAAAGGATTTTTAGGAAATGAAAGTTCATGGAGTCAGAGCGTCTGAGTCACAGAGCACTGTTCCTCTTGTCATTTCATTTATCAACAATCATTTTCCCAGCTTTTTCCTGACTTCCTTTTGAAGGCTGATGGGTCTTCTTTGGCACACAGGGTGACCAAGAGACAGGTCACCACCTCTGAGTACTTAAAGTTAACTCTTTGACTGTGTTTCAAGGCCTTGGGGGATTATTTTGTAAAATAGATTTTTTAAAATACTCCTCACCAGATTTGTCAGGTGATGAGACATTTTATTAACTTTGTTGCTATGAATTTTTATTAGGCCAATGAGGAATATTCATTCCTAAGGGGCTTGAACTAATAAAATTGTAAAATGAAAGGCTGTAACAAGTGCTTCATCTCTGGATAGCTGCATCTTTAAAACTGAATTTCATCCAGTGACTGATCTTGACTTTTTCTGCTTTTGAAAATACATCTATTTGCCTTTGTTGCACTGTGGATCTTAAAGTCCTGACACCTGAAATCCCATGAATATGTAAGAAGCCAGATTTCATCACAAAAACAAAATGAAACCCTCAAAGTGTTAAACAAAGAAACATATAAACCCCTTATTGATGTAGATTCCTGAACTGGCCAATTTTAGAGCCAGAAAAGATTGTTGCAATTTTATCGCAACTTTCTGTACAACAGAACCCCTACAAGTTCCCCATATTAATTCATGTCTTAAGATTAAAAGCCATGCTTCCAGCAGAATGGCTGTGTACAAAAAAGAATTTCATTTTGATTTAAAAATTTCCAGTAATGGAGAATCCAGCCCAATTCCGTGTAAATCATTCCAAATGATTAATTATCCTTGCTGTTAAGAACACGCACCTTCTTTTTTGGTCTGAATTTGCCTCAGTGCCTTTTCCAGCCATTGGTCTTATTAGTCACTGCACCTTTGTCTGGCAGACTGAAAAACCCTGAATTACCTAAATCTTTTCCTTGTGGAGGTACTTATGGGCTATAATCAGTTCACTGTTAACCTTCTCTCTTAGAAGTTACTTAAATCTTTTCCTATTAGTTATCCTTTAATTATTCTCAGAGCTCCTCTCTGAACTCACACAATTTTTTTTTATAACCTTCCTGAAGTTTTGGCACCAGATCTCAGCATGGGACCCAAGAGACGAGGGCACTAGTGTAAACCGCCATGGAAATATTCTAACTCTATTTTTTTATTATTTATTATTTTTTAAAATACAAACAGGGACTGAATTCTGATCGTTCTCATGCTCAGGTTGTTGTCAGATTTTCATCCTGACATCAAGACTTGTTCCCCAAATTTTACCCTTCCACAGAAAGAACCACCCTGTGGAAGTCTGACCTGCAGACAGAGCATTTTGCATTCAGCCACACTAAAAACTTATTTGACAAAGACCAATGTTTTCTCTCTCTATCAGTGACTATCTCCAAATCTCCTCAGCTGTGAAGAACTCCATCCTGGCCTCTTAAGTTATTACTACAAAACAAACAGGAGAAAAAGTCATTATTTGGCCTTCTTGATGGAGTCTTCCTATCTATAACTAGATTTGAACATACCATTGAACACAATCTCAGTCTTTTTAATATGTGACATTGATTTTATAATATTCTGCTTTGTTATTCAAGATGTGTAGTTCCATATACAATAATATTGATATTTATTACATTGCAAATATTCCTACTTCCATCAACCAAAGCTGTAATCACATTAAAATTTATACTGAGCTAGTCCAACAAGATTGTCTTATACAAATAATTATTAGTGATATATCCCTCCTTTAAATTGCTATTAATCTCTTCCTATCTCCACTCTTCTGCTGTTTTTCGGAGAATGCTATCCTTTGACTTAGGCATCTCTTCAACTTTTTCTAAATATGGGTGCATCTGCTTTTTGAGGAAGTCTTTTTGTTTCCCAGGATTTACTGAAGCTACATTAATGAACCAGCAAGCTTTTCAGTTCAGAGGCTGAAAGTCTCAGACAGGATAATTTGAAAAGGCCTTGTTTCAATATCTGTAATTTAAGAGTCTTTAGTTAATGTGGAATGGGGATATATGTAGGTTGCTACAAAAATAATGTTTCCTATCCATTTCCATGGAAATCACAACTGATACAAAGAGCACAACAGCACTATTGGATAGAAGAAATTCTCGGCAATAAAACACTATTTTTCTACATAGTGACCACCATTAGCTATGTATTTTCACCAGTGATGAACAAAACACTACATACCACACTTGTAAAAATCTGCACGGCCATCCAGAATGGAACTTGTTTTTCACATCACTATCACCACTACTGTAACAGACCATCTACTGCTTCACTGTGTTCATACCCACTGTTTGATCTCCATAATTGTTCAGCAAGTGTGGATGAATGTCAGTGGGTGCCATTTTTTCTGCATGGAGGAATTCGATGACACATCTTTGCTTCATCTACACTTCCTCGTCAGACACCACATTGTCAGATTTCTCCTCTGTTGCCATCGCACAGCAATAACATGTAATGGAATATTGGTGGGAATGTTCAACCTCAAGAACCATATCACCAAAGTCTGCCTCACATGTCGTGGGCAAACATCATAAAATAGGAGACATTACTTTTGGAGCAGTCCTTGTATTTTATCATTATTACATAACTTTAATAACCTATCAGCTTCTTCCTCCTTGTTTCCTCCAGCCATGGTGCAGAAAGGTTTATTGAATATTTCAGATTCTTAATGGCAGTTCTAACATGTCTGGTTACAGAAGTAGCACTTTTACTGGGATTCCTTTTCCTCCTACTGTCTTAAATTCCCCTGGCTATATCTTTCCCTTTCTATCCTTTTTCTACCCTCAGCAGTTTTCTACATTTCATAATTTATCCACACTATTATCCACATTTCTTTTTTCCATGTATTATATACCAGATTTTAATTATTATGCATATTTCTCTTTCCATAAAAAAAAAACTAGTTGTTAAGCTTTTGTTCTTGACTTAAAGTTTGTCGCCTTTGGATAACTTATAAATATTATAAAATAATTCAGTCTTTCATATTTTGTCACTTTAGCTCTTCTAAGCTGAATTATGTCTTCTTTATTCCAATATAGTAAAATTGGACTCCTAGAAACTTTAAGTAGTTTAGTACTACTGTGATACTTTAATAGTAATAGTAATAGTATCATTGTGAACTTTATGTGCTTTCTATGAACCAATGCAGTCGATCTGAGTCAAAATAATCTCCAACATCTAGTTCTAAGATCAGATCAGCCCATTTTCCATCCAGTGTCTTCTGATATCCAGTGGAAGTGTGTGTATGCTCATCACTGAGCAAATCCATTTCTTTTTGCTTATTAATGGGCCCCTTGCAGTCCTTGAAGACAATTAGAGATTTTTCTTCAGGTCCTTGGCACCTTAATTAATTTTGTTCTGGGTATCTTGATTTTTCTGCTTTCTCTCTCCTTCACCAATAAGCTCACTGTTGTTTAGCTGAATACTTCTCAGAGTACTGTAAGCAGCCTGTACATCAGAAAACTAGTTTCCATGTACTACAACTACTTCTGAGACTGGCTAACCTGGCTTTCCTCTCCTTACCACAAGGGAGGCAAATATTCCCTTGAAGTTCTGTTTGCCTCCCCATCAGCTAGCCTTGGGCACATCTTTCATCCACTCATGACCTATGGAACTGTTGCCAGCTGGTGGGACACCACAGAGCCCTGGATCAATAGTGGCAGGCATGGCACAGACAGTAAGGCTGAAAAGTGAGAGCTGCAGGCTCTCCCCCAGTGACATCCAACCAATCCAGTTTGGGCCTTTCTTGAAATCTGCCTCTTTTTTGAAAAAAAAGTGAGGTTTTGCAGCCTCCTAACTACTGAGAAGGGATGTCATTAAGATGAAAGTGTGGAGGGCAGTCAGGGCTCAGCTAGGACCTCTGGACACAAGTCTTCTTATTGTAGACCCCAGAAAGCATAAGAGAGAGCATTCCCTAACGTTTGTACTGTTCAAATACAGAGGTTTGTCCCTTCCCAAGCATGCTCTTAATGTATTTGTTCACTTGCAAGGTCCCTGGCACCCCAGCAGGGATCCGTGGTAGCATGATGTGCAGGAATGCCCTCCCAAACCAGGTGCTGCCAAATCTACGAGGTTGCCCTCTAGCTCAAGCTCCCCTAAAATTTATCGGAGGGTTTGTGTGTGTCCCATAAGCTTTGTGATTCATCATGTTAAAAAGAAATTGCTGAAATTCCACTGCTTTTGCAGGCTTTTTTTGGTAGATATGTATGGAGCAAAGCAAGTCCAAGACCTTCCTTATCGTGCAGTGTTTTCCTGCCTGTCTGTTCA
Organism: Phasianus colchicus; assembly: GCF_987193195.1. Lineage (NCBI taxonomy): Eukaryota > Metazoa > Chordata > Aves > Galliformes > Phasianidae > Phasianus > Phasianus colchicus. The sequence continues at coordinate 131,029,131 of NC_143436.1, forward strand.
CCTACACTACAGTCAGTCCATACCTTAAGATCATTCTTCCTGTTTTATTTGTCTTCTTTCTGCTATTTATCTGCTCAGCATCCTCCCATACCACCAATTTTGCATCGCTCTGAGAATTGCTTGGCATTGCTGGTCACCACTGACTTTTCTGCTAAGAAGACTTGAATCCCCTATTCTTTTTTCCCTTTCTGTTTTGTTATTTTTTTATACATTGATTATATCAGTAGAGTGAAGGAAAGTATTACAGGGAGAGACAGTTTGGTAAGAGAGGCATTGGAAGGGAAGTCAGCATATATTTGTGCTGTCAGTTTTAATGCATCATTTGTTGAATCTGTATATTTTATGTGGTCCAGAAATAGTTGCTGCATATCTTGTCCATCTACTGTTTTATCCCGCAATTGGGATGTTGTTGGTGTTTCATGTTCTTTATTAGTGCTGTCCTTTCATTAATCCTTGGGATGGGTACCAGTTCCCCTGGTCTGACAGTTGCAGTGGGGTCTGCAGCGTGGCTCATTCTTTCTTCCAACAGGACCATTCTCCATGCCACTCTTACTCAGCGCAGTTGCAGAGCCAACCCACAGACGCCAGCAGTAAAGGCAGAGCACCTATGGCTAACAGGGCTCAAAGCCCCTCACATGGAAACCCGCAGCGATGCTGTAACACCTGTCTCTTTTTTCAAGGTGATCTACTCAGGGTTTAAACATAATCATTTTAAAGATAGAGAAAATGAGGCAGTGGGTTTTTTTAAAACTTTACAGAACAGAGACAAAATATAATTTAAATTTTCCAGATTCTCCATTGTGCCTTAAGGTTGCCAGATTCCTTACTGTTTGTACTATTCAAACACCAAAGCCCACTGCAAGCTCTACACATGGGCAAAAGGGCTGAGCTGTGCATGTTACTTGAGGAGCACCAGCCAAGAGACCTCCATTCATTGTCTGCTTCTGTGTTTTCCCATAGTCGTGGACCATCAAGATGAAAGAATCAGCCCAGGTAACAGAAATGCACCTGGAAAATGAGGCAAGCATTTGGATAATAAAAGATGGGGGGAAATCAGGTGGAGATACAAGGATTTTACAGATTTTTTTTAAATTGGCTGAAAAAATTAGGTTTATTCTCATGGGGCTGAGAATTTCAAAGCTAGGAAACCAACAAACCAAGAAAAGATTGGGTGACATAGCTCACAATTTCCTGCATGAGACTAAAATTCTGAAAAGCTGATTCCACTGTGCCAGGGGAGGGCTGGTGGCTGAAAGAACAAAGCCTGGCAGACATCATGGAACAGACTGGTTTGTAAACAATCACATGTAGAGAAAATATATTCATCACTTTCAGGAGACGTCTAGAATAGGAGCGGTGAATTTCCCATGTATTTACAAAATAGTTTCGTCATTCAGGTGTTGCACTGCAGCTGGAAGAGAGCAGGAAGCTCTCTGTAGGGTGTGTATATTGGTGGTGGAGAAGGATGTCAGAAATTGGTCTTGTTTTGTCTTTCTTTCTAACGGGTAGACCTTGAGACAATACCTTGGATCATTCACAGACTGAAGTAGAAAGGAGGAGTAAAGTGGGTTGCATTTATGCCTGCAAAGGAAAAGCAAGAAAAAGTAGATGTCAGCTGGGAAACTGGCACTGTGCAGCAACCGAATGAACCCAGTAGAAACCCATCTCCAGCAGAGAATGCAGAATATGAGCTGGAGTCTGGACAACCAGTGCCCTGTTCTTCCTTTCCCCTCAACACACTGACTGTGTACAGTTTGGGATCAAACCCTCACAGACACCTAAGTGCCTCTTTTCCTCTGATTCAGTAATCTGCAATCTGGTGAAACCTCATAAATCTGAGTGCAGTGGTTTTTTTTGCTTTGTTTTTCTGCTGCCCTTAATAGAGGCAGAAAGAAGCCCAGTGTGAACATTGTAGATGTTGCTCAGAATTTAGAAAGTGCTTCCAGATATGTTAGGTTTTCTTGACAGAAGAAATAAAATAAAGTCCCAAATTGCCAATATGTCACTTTAAACTGAGGTAATTTGGAGGTTTTCTTGATACTCATAATCCTTTGAATCAACTAAGCCAGACATGCATTATCAATAGAAGAAAAAAAGTGAAGGAGGAAGGAAAACATATTGTCTATGAATACAGTACAAAAATAATAAAGCACTGAAATTACTATACATTATGGTTCACTGCTTGCAAATACACTTACGGAATAAATTCTCAATTAAAAAAAAAAAAAAGGAGGTTGAAGTGGAATAATTACCACTATGTTTGTCTGAGACAGCATTTTTCCATTAGCCACAATTAAAACAGCAATGGTAAATTAAAATAATTTCCCATTTTGCACTTATTGCAAGGAAAAACATTAAGGAGGAAAAAAAAAATAGGAGGAGCAAAATGAAAGAAAAACAAAGCACAGTAATTAATATATTGACAACTTGGCATAATCTCTGACCTGATCGATCATCACGAGATTGTGGTTTTATTTAATTAGCTTATGATAATTTCATACAGAATCCCAGTGTGCCAATGAAAACTGGCAAGTGAAAACGTTGACCTTCTGCTCACATATGCAGCGCTGCCTCTCAGCGCTAACAGCCTATCTGCATCAATGCTAAGCGGCTCCTGTCTGACATGAGAGCCGCTGCATCGGGGGGAAATCATTACTGCCCACAGTGAGATCAGAGTTTGGCTCTTTTTGGCGTATGAGAGTCTGGGGAGCAAAAGGGACATCGTTTCTTGCCAGAATAATAATTGGGTGCTATGCAATTATGGAGCGCCGCCATCAACTGGAAATGAACAGACAAGTTTCTTTTTGTTTGTTTTATTAAATGCTGTTATTGTTATTTATTACATTCTTGGTCATCAATTTTCTTAGAGTTGCTAACAAAGTGCCACATAAATCCAGTCTGTCCCTTCCTGACCTTTATAACATCATGCAATTTTCCCCACTCACCCTTAATTCCAGATATAAACTAATGCGAAAACATGCGTTTTGTTGAATGGCAAGTTTTCTACTGAAGGCATTTCTTTTGCAGTAGGAAGCGACTGCATTAGAAATAAATATCTTAGCCAGACCTCCTGCATACTTCTCCCAATACATAAGCAAAAAAATATGTTGTGGTCAAACCTACATTGTTCCATTTGCCAATTGCAAAATAATAATAATGTTTGATGGGCAAAAACTCAGCTGTCAGGGGAGAAGACAGATGATTCTGCTTATTGAATGCTATTGACTTCATGGGGCCAATAAAACAACTCGCAAATAAAAGAAAGAGGAACCGATTCATGTCCTGAGATGGTGTGACGTAGCCTTTTTCTGTTTGTATAATGTTGTGATTAAATATGGTGGGGCCCTGGGGAGCGAATTTTTTATTTGAAGGTTAAGCCAATATTAGCAAAAAATAAAATAAAATTAATCAAATGGCCCAGAGCATCACAGCCGCAGTTGATTCCAAGAATGTTTGGTTACAAAATGAGCAACCGACTAATTGTGTAAATGCTGTTAATTAGCTGTGCAGAGCCCCTAACTGGGCTTTTCCCTGTAACTAATAAGAAATCAATTAGCTAATGAAGTGGCCATTAAATGCTATGCTAATCTTAGCTGGGATATTTTTAATGTTTCTTCTTCTTCTTCTTTTTTTTTTTTCTTTATGATCCTTCCTAATTGCCATTGCCATACGGAGCTCACAGCTTTCAGCATGTCTAATGAAACATCATTATATCATAACTGGCATTCTTGGAAGAGTTAGTGGCAAACCTGCTTCCCAATTATTTTTAATTGCCAGACATACTCATAACCGGGCCTTTTACCGCGTAGTTCAGATCCCTGCACTGTCATGTAATATACACAAAGATTGTGTTTTCCTCTCTTTGCATATGAAGCGTGGTTGCGGCATTGGCCGCACCAGGGACTGCACGCAGCACCCTGTTCCAGGACGCAGCACCAGCCTGTGCTTGTCATTCAGCTGCAGCCCGTGGGGCCTCGGCATCGTGTTCCCGCTCAGCACTAAAGCTTGATGGATCTCAGGGAGGGTTCACCTTTGTTCGAGGACGCCCTGTGCCCGGTAAACATCACCCATGGCCAACCATCCGTAACTACAGATGCAACTGCAGCTTCTGGGCGCTGTGATCTAGCAATTATTATTGGGATTAGCAATCGTGGAGTGTGAATGTCTTCAGTAAGTCCTACTGATTTTGTTGCTTTCTGAAAGAGTTCATTAGCACCATTTGTTTATGCCTATAAAGTCTAACTTAGAGAAGGGAGAGAGTGCATCTCTTCTTTAGGTGGCACGGCTGCAAAATCAGAGAATCATCAACACAGAATCAGTATTTCTTCTTCAAAAGAGCCCTTTGTAAGGGGGGACGTGAGACCGACTCCCAGTTTTTAAAATGCTCCTGAAGCCACGAGTTTTTATTTACCACCCCAGCACCTATCTGGTAATGGAATCGTGCTTAAACCCTGAATCTCAATGAACTCCTCTAAATCTACTGGTGCTGGAGCAGGTTATGTGTCCGGATTAGGCTGGCTCCTCCCTGCCCCCTGGAACACAATGGTACTCGAGACATCTGTGCACAAAATACGAGCTTTTTTAAAGAATGTTTTCAAAAGACAGTCTTGTCTCTCCCGCTCCCTCTTTTTTTCCCTCCTCCCTCCTTTTTTGGATAACATGCAAATTGAATTGGTTAATTCTGCACCCCAGTTTCAGGAAATCTGCCACCAGCAGCTGCCACCGTTTCAGATGTCAGGAGGATGCAGATACACTGTGACATTTTGTTCATTAAATAAACAAACCAGGTTCAGACTAACAACATTAGGTAGAAAGCCCCATCAATTCTTGTACATTTAGTTCACATAATAGGAAGTGACAATTGTTCCTTAGCTTCATAAGCACTATATTGAAGAACAAAAGGAAAAAGCATACATAATGTGGCAACAGCAACAACAGTTGCCATAAAATCCTGCAAGGTTGATTTAGATTAATGAGGCACATAACTTTTTGCCCAAGGCTACTTAAAGTAAATATGGCTACAAACATGGCTACTAGGGAAGAGGAAAAAACTGGCAGGATTTTTGTCTCTTACATATGGGCTTGGTCTTATTTATTTGATTTGACTATCAAGTAAGAAAACTACTTTGGCAATAGACCCCCTATAGATGAATGATTTGCACAGTGAGGTTATATGAAAACAAAAACAAATCATGCACAAAAATAGACTGTTTTTATACAGTCCAGTGGCATAATATTTTACGCAAAAAAAAAAATGTTAACTAGCTTGTTGACTTCAGGTTAAAATGAGAAATAGTAAAAACTCAGATTAAAAGCCTTAGATGTTTTGAAAAATCAATCTGGCTGAAATATATTTTCTGGCTTTTGCACCAATCAAATACATTCTGATTTTTTTTTCACCTATGAAATATGAATAGCCAATATAACAGGTAGAATTCATCTATACATGGTCTAATGTGAAATTCACAAAAACTGGATATTTTGTAATGCGTTAAAAATAATAATAATAATAATGAAGAAGAGTGGACTATCTAAAATCAGACCATCCTAAGGTTTGGATATCATAGATAAGGCTGTCATTCAGACTTAGACTGAAAGGTACAGACAATAGAAAAAAAAAACCCTTGCACATTAATATGTATAGCACCACGATGTGGCTCTTAATATTCCAAAGGGACTTCAGCAACTCCATGGGAAAAAAAAGTCAAGCATAGGCTGGCTCTTGTAAATCCTGGCTGATGGAGGCTGCCCCACTGGAGGACGTGTGCCCCTTCCTTGTGCCCTCATCTGGCCTGGCCTTGCTCCGCCCCAGGGCCTGTCTGCACAGCTAATGCCTTGTGGCCATTTTGGAGCATCTCCGTGGGCCCATCTGTGGCCAAGGGGAAGGGAGACAAGGGGACGTCATTTCTAGCTCCTTTCTCCTGCAGGATACCTGGGCGGCCTGCCCTCAATGCCACAGTCAGATGTGGATCTGGCAGGTGTGGAAATATACTTTCAACTGAACAACCCCTATTGCCACCACAGCAAGTTGTTCCAGGACAGAGTGGCACCAGTTTAAATGTGGTGGGGTTCTGAGCTCTTGGCTTCTTGTCAATATATCCCTACATAGGAATCCTGGCTTCCCCAATCTCTGTTAGGCATCTCAACATGTCCAGGACAAGTGAGGCAGAAAGCCTGCTCCTTTCTGAAGAAGGTGATACACAGTGCAAGATGAGCAGAGGTGAAGATCAAAAGCAGGCGCACAGATTTCCTAGTGCCCAAGTCTGAATTCTAAAGAAAACTGTTTTTACTGGACAATGTTACTCATCTAAAATTTTAAAATAAAAAAGCTAACATGTATCCGCCTGATCATTCTAGATTAACTTCAGCAGTTTTGGAGGACTCAGATTGTTTCTGTGGACTAGTTTATTGCTCTTCTGGAAAAGATATGCATGCTTTTAACTTCATGTATTCCCACTTCTTGGAATAATTTTTAAAGGATTTCCCCCTCTTAGATCATAGGATGAATTGATTCTGCAATGAACAAGGAAATTTTTCCTTTTAAATGAGCCAGTTAATTTCCTTTATGTGCTGCAGTTTCATTCAACCATGCAAATTTGTGTGAATATCATTCCCAAGACATGTCTATTTCCAGTGAAAATATGGAGATAATTTTCATTTCCTTGGTATGAACAGCTTTTTAAGTGAAGAAGCATGATAGTCAATGCTTTGCGAACTGAAACAAGCACTGTAAAATCTGTGGAAAGGGATAGTTATAATAATGTAAGAAATAGATCACATTTAGAAGAAATCCCAATAGAAAAACAATTGTGATTTTGAGTGACATTCCCAAAAAAACAATGAACGAACAATATGTTTTTCAAATATTCTCTTGGGTTGGTTTTTTAATTCACTGTTATTTTATAATAGACAGATCAACTTCCCTCCCTCCTTCCCTCCCTTCCTTCCTTCCATCCTTCCTTCCTTCCTTCTTCCCTGCCTCTCTTCCTTCCTTCCTTCCTTCCTTCCTTCCTTCCTTCCTTCCTTCCTTCCTTCCTTCCTTCTTTCCTTCCTTCCTTCCTCCCTCCCTCCCTTCCTTCCTTCCTTCCTTCCTTCCTTCCTTCCTTCCTTCCTTCCTTCCTTCCTTCCTTCCTTCCTTCCTTCCTTCCTTCCTTCCTTCCTTCCTTCCTTCCTTCCTTCCTTCCTTCCTTCCTTCCTTCTTCCCTGCCTCCCTTCCTTCCTTCCTTCCTTCCTTCCTTCCTTCCTTCCTTCCTTCCTTCCTTCCTTCCTTCCTTCCTTCCTTCCTTCTTCCTTTCCTTCCTTCCTTCCTTCCTTCCTTCCTTCCTTCCTTCCTTCCTTCCTTCCTTCCTTCCTTCCTTCCTTCCTTCCTTCCTTCCTTCCTTCCTTCCTTCCTTCCTTCCTTCCTTCCTTCCTTCCTTCCTTCCTTCCTTCCTTCCTTCCTTCCTTCCTTCCTTCCTTCCTTCCTTCCTTCCTTCCTTCCTTCCTTCCTTCCTTCCTTCCTTCCTTCCTTCCTTCCTTCCTTCCTTCCTTCCTTCCTTCCTTCCTTCCTTCCTTCCCTCCTTCCTTCCCTCCTTCCTTCCCTCCTTCCCTCCTTCCCTCCTTCCCTCCTTCCTTCCCTCCTTCCCTCCTTCCCTCCTTCCTTCCTTCCATCCCTCCTTCCCTCCTTCCTCCCTCCCTCCCTCCCTCCTTCCTTTTCATACCACATTACCAAGCTGAAGTCCTACACCAAACCCTTAAGAAACTTTTATAAGCTCTTACATCTATATACATTTTGTAATGTAGCATTTAAAATTCTCATCAGGGATTCATTGTCAGCATTGTAGGGACATGGATTCATTCTAAAATCTGCCCATTGGGGAAGCCAAGTACTACAGACTGTTTGAGTAATAAAGGAATGAAATATTAAGGAGTGAAATTTCATATGGGGAATTTGTGGATTTCACAGGACTGAAAGCCCCAGTCGTGATGGGTGAAGAGATGCCAAAGACTTAAGGCCTTAAAATAGGATTTCCATAGATTTATCTAAAAATGGTATATTACCAAATCAAGATAAACTAGTTTAAGAAATATTTAAGCCAGTATACATATGCTTACGTGAGGGATTTGCACTGCTACCACCAGATGGATTCAAAATCATTTTAGTTGACAGTGCTGCAGCTTTTGTAATGTAGGTGAGTGCAAGCATTTGCAAGAAGCAAGGTGAGCAGAAGCGAGTTACATACTGGCTACCATTAATCTCAGAGACAGTCTTCACACTGTACACCACACATTACTGAGAAAGAAAAAGAGATTAAACAGGAATATAGGTAATAAACAATTTTTTATTTTTCAGTCTTGAAGCCCACTGTTTGAAAATTACACAAATTGCCTTCATAACAAAAGAAGGAAGAAAATCTGCACAGCGTCTGCCATCCCCTCCCACCCTTTGCAGCAGGTCATGGCGGCTGTGCTCCTTGTGAGCATGGAGAGCATCAGCAGAGAACTGGGGAGCCACTCAAACACAGCTGAAGCTTCTGGGGCCGGAAGGTTCCCTTCCTTGACAGAGCTGCAAGTTTCCCAACTGGTCCTGCCTTGATTCCTGGAATTTTACCCCATCCTAACTTCCTGAGCAACCAATTAAATAAATCCCTTTGATCTGAGCCCTAAGATTTTTGCTATTAAACTCGCCTTGTCTCTGTCAGCACCAAACACTGCTCCCTCAGCAGCAGAGAAGGGCCAGAGTCCTGTGTTCCTCCAGCAGCCGTCCCACTGCCGCTGCCCAGCTGCTGCCTGCCCCTGGGGCTCCCGTGTGCTTGGGGAACGCAGGCAGGAAATTACGTTTTCCCTCCTTGTAATTAATAAGAACTAAATATTTGTGGGTTCGGTGACACTTTTTCAATTGCCGAAGCCAAGAAAAGAATTATTAGCATTTACAAATTAAAAGGGAATATTTCTTACAGAATTTAAAAGCAAAAAAAAAAAAAAGACAATATGCAATACAAAAAAAAAAAAAAAAGTGTTCTTTTGGAAGTTTTGTTAAGGAATTCTTTAACAGTTGCTGTGGGCAAATTTTAATGCCAAGTCTGATTCCCTGCAGTGTGAAAGCATGCATTAAATGTTAAGCACATGAGTTATCTCACCGGCTGTAAGGCGACTGTCCTCGTTCTGAAGGGGAGCGCAGGCTCCAGAGCTCTGCAGAGCGAGAGCCCCAGTTTGCAGTGCTCCTCCTCTGCGTGCTGCTATCGAGTGTATGTTCTGCAGAGGTCACTGCGCAGAGTCTTTTTACAATAACCATTCTTACTTTGGAAACGCTGCGGCCACACAAATGGTAGGAGATGCAATATGGAGCTGATCTGCCTGACAGCATATTGCCAGCACATTTTTAGGTGAAACATGTTGAGCCCTGAAAACAGCTAATAGGCTTTCCCTGAAACAGCCAGAGCATCGCTCGTAGCCTGGCTTCGGCCACGATCCGGAAGAGAATTCCAAGGAGCTTTGCAGTTCACCACTTGTTTTGCATCTCTGCAAATCCTGTGTTATGTTCAGATGGTTTCAGGGATTAAAGAAAAAATCCAAGTGTTTTTTACAGAGGGGAAAAATTCTCTTGATCAAAGATTGGGGTGAGCCTCGCTCCGGCTGATCGTTGTATCGTGTTTAAACAATCGTGCACTGCAGGTTCCAAGCTTCTTGTTTTCAGATTGGATTTGCTAAATCAAAATCTCCACATCTGCGTTCCTATTAAGCCTCCATTTTAAGACTGTATTGTTGGTCCTCTGCTTTAAGCAAAATAAGTACTGGATCCTGAAAGCAAGAATTTGTACAACCAGGTCTAATACATGCCTTTATTGTTAACTGCCTCATTCCTGTGATTAAAATACGTACCCTACAGAAAGATGAGCCATTGGTTTGAACAATTCTGTCTGAACTCAATTGTAGGAGACAAATATCAGAGCTGATTTCTAAGGTGTGTAAAGGCATGCATTTTTTAAACCACTGAAAGGTGCATTGCAACACTGACAACTGCAGAGAGCACATCCAAAATTTTGGATAAACACTTCATACTGTGTTATGTTTTGCAGAGGTCATTTCTTTAACATGTTGGGCTTGAAACGTACATTTTGTGCCTATTCCATTAATCTGATAAGCTAATACAAAATTATTTTAATTACTTTTATTGAACCACTGTATATGCCTAAGTCAGTATGTATATTATAAGTAATAAAAAATCATTATTAGACTTGCTTGAATCATTCATTGAGGATAAATTATTTGACAAATACAGGCTTTTTCTCTGAATGTGACTTGTTTACTTCTTTATGAGCAATCTTGTCTTCCCTGAACATATTACTTCTTATATGTGGGGATTTTTTGGGTCTGTTTGTTTTAGAAAGTTGTTGGTTTGGGGTTTTCTTGAATAATGAAGGGTATTCAACCAAAGACTGCAAACTTCTTGCTCAGATTATTCCTGATCTGGTTGCATGTGATCACTTGGGAGATGTGGATGTGCCAGTCATGGAGACTTGGTTCTGGTTGCTGGTAGGCTGGAAGAGGATCCCAAGGATTCAGGGGGTCTGGGTATTGCAAAGGTAGAGGGTTAGATCTCTCTGACTTATGCTGCTGCATGGTGAGCTTGTCTTCGGTGTTCTCAGTGTGTCATGTGCAATCTCTATAGAAAGCTAATCATTTTACAGGGATCATGAGCTGAACAGAACTAATGTATATTTAATAGCTCATGAAATCTCCAGTGACTGAATGAGGAGCCCCACTCGAGGGCCAGAGGGATGAAATGAACAAGTGAGATGGGACAAGGACCTCTCACAGAGAGTGAATTCAGAGAGAAGATAGCCTGGCATCACCATGGATGCCGAGTCTCTCCTGGGGCTAACCTGGGCACTCAGAAACTTCACAAACACACTGATCACACTGCCAGAGCCTGTAAATATCTGGGGCTCCAGATAAAGTGGCCCAACGCTGTCAACTTGTAAATGAGGACAGGAGTAATATAGGGAGGAGGACATGAAAGTCCAGAGCTGAGAGGCACATGGAAGGTGGAAAGCAGAGGGCACATGGAAGCTGGCATGTGCCTGTCCCTCACAGTCCCCACTGGAATGCAGCATCCACTGGTGATGGTTCCCGCAGCAGTCAGCCTAAAGCCATGAATGTGGGCTTGCCAGGGGATCCAGGAAGAACCCAAAAAGTGGGCAGCTAGGGGATGTGTCACTAAAGCAGCGGCTGGGCCCCCCACCAGCCTCAGGAAGGACATCTCAGCTGTGGGCATTGCCCAGCCTAGGGCAGGCTGCAGGAGGACATCCCACAGCTCTGGATATCCCCAAAGTGTCTCAAAGACAAATGTTGGAAGATGAACACTCGGCAGAGAGAAGAGTAACAATGAGCACTGCAGTTTGCTCGAAGATGCCTTTGTCTTGGCTGCTCTCATGGAAGTTCACAGTAAGAAAGGCTATTGTGCTGACAAAAACGCATGCAAACAAATGTTTACATAAAACAAACAGGGGAGGGAGCAAAACAGCAAAGGGAAGGGTGTCCTGGTTATGGCAGGGTTTCAGGAGCATCCTTTACCATAGGTTGGCTTGCTCCTTTAGATTGACTGTCACCACTGAGGTGTGGTGACCCTGTCCTTGCTGCAGAGATGCAAAATGCAGGTTGCAGCAGGCACGCAGTCAGTCTCACGGTGGCAGTGCCAGCAAACAGCCTATGGGATGGAGGGCATCACCCTACAGCCCCTTGCATTAAAAGGAGCAGCTCAAGCCCTGCCTCTGATGCACGTTTTGCTCCTGATGTGGCAGAAGAGATTTTTCACTTTTTGCAGCAGTTCCACATCGCACAGAGCACAAGAGGCGTGGAACAGGGCACAGGTGAAACCTGCCCATTCCCAGCATGTCGGGTACAGAGCCCACACGAGCCACGCTTTGCTGATGTTCTCTTTCATTGAAGATTAAGCCTCCATTTGTTTTCCAGCATTTGATGTTTCACTCCTAATGATCTCCAGGCTCAGCACCAAAGTTGTCTCCCTGACAGCGGGTGCCAAGTGTGATTACCGCCTGGCTCAGATCGCACCTCGCCACGGCCGTACTGCAGCAGCCAGAGGCAGCGCCGGCACCCACACTGCCCTGTGTATGTATGTGCTCCATTGCTTGCTTTCTGGGTTGGTGGTTGGTTTGCTTTTTGGTTTTTTTTTTTTGGTTTTTTTTTGTTTTTGTTTTTGGCTTAATATAACTGCACAAAGGCAACACTAAATAAGGAAAATATGCTTCCCAGTAACCCAGACTGACAAAAACAAAGATGGCATGCTTGTATAATTAATTACACATCTAACTTTTTTCAGCTTTTCTTCCTTCCAAATACCCCACCACGGCTTTGCAGTCCAGGCTCTGAGTAAAGCAGAAATAGATGTAGAATGAGGAAATCAGTATACATTATTTTTCCCTTAAAATACACTACAGATCTTAGGTAACTCCTGAATCTTGGAGTCCCTCCCTGACTGCTTTCTGCTGTGAGAGCAATTCATTAAAAGTTAATTAAAAGGTGAGGTTCAATATGTAGTTTCCTTTAGCTAATCCTCCTAAGGCAGCTTCATATGGCACTAATGTATCCATTTTGTTGATGTTAGAAAACAAAAAGGCAAGATTGTCTAATTAAGAGGTTGGTGTTTACAAGAGAGAGGTTTTCTAATTGGCAACTTGAAGTCCAAATTAATCTTAATGCCACTCATTTAAGCATTCTCAATTGAACTTGGACTTTTCCCCAACAAGAGCCCACAAAACATGAATCACTTCCAGGGCCTGTCAGTACAAAAGCATTCAGCCTCTTGCTCTTTCTGCACCCAGGCCCCTCTGGGTACCCAGCTGTGCAGCCCCTCGCTGCCTGAGCTGCTGCCCTGGTAGGGGAATCTCCTTGCTATGGACTTTGCCAGACAGATCGACTCCCAAAGATGGAATTTCTTCCCCTCTTTCTGCATGTTTTCACTCGAGCATCTGAGCGTGTGTTGTATTGCCACATACATCAGCATTTTTCTAGTAATACATTTTAAATGCTTTGCAGAAAAGAACATGCTTCATCTGATTATCCTAATGCCAATCTTTTTCCTGTCTAATAAAAGACAAAAGCATAACAACTGTATTCCTGCTAATTCAGGCTTATTTTGACAAAAGCTACTAACTTCTTGCCTTATAGTGGGAACACAAAAAAAGAACACAACACTCCCCCTTCCCCACAAATATGAATTTACAATGCCCAGACATGTCTAAGAGAAAGGGCAAAATTATCTGAAGTGGCTATCACTCAAGCAGTTTTGGCCACCCAGACTTTAATTTTGGCAACCATGCTGGTAACAGTATGAGGAGGAAATCTACAAGCTATCACAAAAATAAAACAACCATTTCAAGAGAAAACCAGATCTAAAATATAAGCTATCCAGGACAATCCTTTCCTTTTTGAAAAAAAAAAAAGGAGCTACTGGCAATAACAAAAGTTGATATGTTCATCAAAGAATGTCACACAGCTGAATTAAAATTGCAACTTGCCCTGAAAACAGAAGTACCACCCAAGGGCTATAGAAGGTGACTTCTTATTTACAACATTTTATATTGATTTTTGTCTCTGCAGCCGTCACCGGCAGCTCAGCCATTCGGTATGCCTGTGTCTGTGTGTATGACAATCTGCCTCTCCTTTAAAAGAAGCCACGTAGGCAGAATGTTTTCTACTTTTATCTCAATGTACTTCCTGCGGTAAGCCTATGCTTGTCAACAAAATCTGAAGGCAAAAAAAACATCCCTGGTCAACATGACACTTTTCACCCGACATTTCCACCTCTTCTTGCTTCTTCCTCTTCGTTCATTTACATGGCTGGCCTATGATAGACAAAAAGAAAAGGGAAGGAGGAAAAAAGCAAGAAAATAGTCTCATCTCCTTGAAAAGCTATGGAGGACCATGAACTCCAGTCTATGCTGCTCGGACGCCGCAGACTTGTTATGCCGAATTGGGAGCAATGCGGTTGGAAAGTATTCACTGCTTGCTAAAAAAATGTGCTGGGTACGCCCTTGAGTTCAAGGTATGGAAGCTAAATGTGGGAGCAGCCTTCCTCAATTCTGAGTTGCAAAATGTACTGAAAGAAAGAGAGAAAAAGAGAGAAAGAAAGAGAGAAAGAAAGAGAGAAAGAAAGAAAGAGAGAAAGAAAGAAAGAGAGAAAGAAAGAGAGAAAGAAAGAGAGAAAGAAAGAAGGAAAGAAAGAAGGAAAGAAAGAGAAAGAAAGAAAGAAAGAAAGAAAGAAAGAAAGAAAGAAAGAAAGAAAGAAAGAAAGAAAGAAAGAAAGAAAGAAAGAAAGGAAGGAAGAAAGGAAGGAAGGAAGGAAGGAAGGAAGAAAGGAAGAAAGGAAGAAAGGAAGGAAGGAAGGAAGAAAGGAAGAAAGGAAGAAAGGAAGAAAGGAAGAAGGAAAGAAAGAAAGGAAGAAAGAAGGAAAGAAAGAAGAAAGAAAGAAAGAGAGAGAGAGAAGAAAAGAAAAAAGAAAAGAAAAAAAAGAAGAGAAAAGAAGAGAAAAGAAGAGAAAAGAAAAGAAGAGAAAAGAAGAGAAAAGAAAAGAAAAGAAAAGAAAAGAAAAGAAAAGAAAAGAAAAGAAAAGAAAAGAAAAGAAAAGAAAAGAAAAGAAAAGAAAAGAAAAGAAAAGAAAAGAAAAGAAAAGAAAAGAAAAGAAAAGAAAAGAAAAGAAAAGAAAAGAAAAGAAAAGGAAAGAAAAGGAAAGGAAAAAAAGAAAAGAAAAGAAAAGGAAAAAAAGAAAAGAAAAGGAAAAAAAGAAAAGAAAAAAAGAAAAGAAAAGAAAAGAAAAGAAAAGAAAAGAAAAGAAAAGAAAAGAAAAGAAAAGAAAAGAAAAGAAAAGAAAAGAAAAGAAAAGAAAAGAAAAGAAAAGAAAAGAAAAGAAAAGAAAAGAAAAGAAAAGAAAAGAAAAGAAAAGAAAAGAAAAGAAAAGAAAAGAAAAGAAAAGAAAAAACTTATTTCACATACATGGGAACGCCCAAGCCTTCTGGTTTGTCCTCAGCGTGCAGACACTAGATGCGCTCCAGTATTTCTGGGAGCAGGAATAGCGTTCTGGATATGTTGAAATTAAGAGGTTTGAGAATGTTTGTGAGTCTGCTGAGTTCCTCGCTGTGTTTTCCAGGAGAGGAATGTGAAAGAGTTTCCCAGTTATCGCCTCCATACCTTTGCTGAGAATGGATTCCACAAATCACGTGAATAATTAGTGACACTCCTAAGCGTCTAGCACCGTGCCCATTTATTTTCTTGGCACAAAATGTATTAGTTCTGCACGATTCATTTAGTTTACATTTAGCAAGAGATAAATTTTATTTGGAAGCCATACTGAAAGACAATATATACTCTATGTTGGAGGAAAATCTATTTGCTCTAACACCATAGGTTTCTTTAAAATAAAAATCAGGAGAAATAGCACGGAGTTAATTTATACTAAAAACCTAATTTTTGCATAGCTTTAGATTGTACAAATCTCCTGACTAAATGGTCTGCAGTGACCTTTTCAGAAATGCCATACTCAGAGCTAAACTCTCACCAAAAAATGCACATTTCTGTGATCCCCTCATTTAGATAATAGCTCTGGGCCTTTTGCTATAAATGTGGAGTGAAGGGAGGGAAGAAAAGAGAAAGTTTTTCTTTCTGCACAAACGTTAATGAGACTTTTCAACTGTGCTGTAGAGTGGAGGAACTTAAGCCTCTTGAGGTGTTTCTGTTTTCCAGGCTTTGAGCTCTTGCTGTGCCTTGCTTTCTCCATCCCACCTCCCAGAGGCCTCCAACAACCCATAGCTTTGTCTCTCGGTATTTCTCAATATAACCTACACTCTACCAGGACCACTTTTTGCTTTCATATTTCAGCAGAAAAGCAAATAGAAGCGGAGACTGTTTGATGTATTTTAAGTAGAGAAGGCCAGTAAAATATTTTTTAATGGGGATATGAAGCCTTTCAGCCAACAGGATGCTGGTTCAGTTCCAGCCCAGATGAAGAACAACTAAAAGTTGCTACCATCTAAAGGCTATTAAATCCTTTGTAAAGTGAGTAGCTGCCTAAGTACCGTTCCCAGTGGCCACATCACAAAAATACACTAACAAGTATGTCTGTCTTCAGCTTCCCTCTTGCTGCTTTCTCAGTGAAAAGACGAGGAGTGAGCCGCCACGGGGATCAGCCATCCTTTCAGGAAGGCTATCAACACTCCTGAAGGTTTGTGCGCCAAGCTGAAGTCTGCCCAGAGACTTTCTTATGTGCTGGTAGGTTAAACTGCATGAATGTATTGATGTAAGTAGAGTGTCTCTTGCACTCCCTCTCTGACAGGTTAACAAGTGTAAATCCTTCAAAATACAGCTTTGGAAAGCACGGCTCTAGGCTGTCCCCAGCACACAGGAGAATGAAACACTAGGCTGGTAGCAGATAGTGGCCCCGTCTACCCACTAGGAAAGCAGACATACACGGGAGCAGTGCCACATCCTGGCAGGGAGGGCACAGTGACACATCCACAGCCCTGCAGAGATGTACACAGAGGTTGGAGAGGAAGTCTTGGCACTCAGGGTTGGTGATCGACCCAGTACACATCTGCCTGCAGTGGAATCCTAGTTTAGGATCATTAAATTTGGAAGAGACGACTAAGATCATCTAGACCAAGCATCAGTCTGTGCTTCCATGCAACAGCTAATGCTGAGTGCACTGATGGAAAAACAAGCAAGATTCTTCCTTAGCAGGGTGCCTGTTCTGCTGAGTAAATGCTGTTTTACCCATACATCCTCTGTTGTGCAAAACATAGGAGGAGGGAGGAAACATGAAGCAGAAGTCTGAGTCAGGAATGTAGGAATACAAACTATATTTTCATGCAAACACACAGACTTGTTTGCTAAAAGTTTCCCATACATCAAATTAAAACAGATAAAGCAACAAACACAGATGCCATTTACCCATAGGAAATAAGCTTGCCTTTATTTAGCCACTGAAAATGTACTCCTGCTTGTCTGTATCGCTAACCAGCTTGGGTAGAATGATGTTTTGATGCCAGAATACCCGTAGGGTTTACAGAGAACGTATCATAAGATTCACAGTTACAGACACATCTTCATAACGAAGCAAATTGGATCTGGACAGGAGCCTTGTGCAGAGCTACTTTGCTTGCAGAAGACTGAGGGCATTGGCAGAAGAAAGATTTAGCACCTCCAGAAGCATGCTGCAAAAATGCAAATACGTCATTGGGTATTTCTAGACTTGGAAGAGAGAGGAAAGCTAAGAATGACATTCTGTATTTTGGGACAGATGCTTCCAGTCATACTTGATGTTTTTAATCCTTTTGTGAATATGGCCCTATGTCTTTCCACGCCTTTCACATGGCAGAGAAGGCACTTTCCTGCCTCCCAGCGGTATTCAAAAACAAAACCTGAAAGGCTGTGAGGCACACACTCGTCAGAGAGCCAAACCTTGGACTCCATTTCTGCATGGGTTTCTTTGTGCGGGGTAGTGTCTGCAAGGCCCAAGCCATAAAGGTCCCATTTTTGCTCCATTCTCCAGTGGTTATATGGGCCTAAAAACCTGCAAGTAAATGAACTCCAGCCACACGAGTGGTTCTGGTAAGCACAGAGGGTAGAGTTCCTCCTACTGTGTTTGCACAATAAGACACTCAATAAAGCTGCCTCAGTGCCGAGTGACCTGAGCCAGCATGACCTATAGAGGGACACACATGGCAAAGAGGCTTTTAAGTTCTCCTTTTATTTGAGGCTTAGGATTGGTTTACTGTTCTCCATTTTCTTTTTCATAATGTAGAGCAAAACTTAAAAGTGGCCTCAACTTGTAATGAAAGCTGCACCAAATTTTAGCAAATAAATAGCCACTTAAAGAAAAAAACACTACTGTCCTGGCTGGGAATTTTAATAGTGCTGCGCTCACAGCCAGACTGCTTGTAACTTTTCTATTAAAATGTTAAATCGAGAGCATTAAACAGCTTCCAATTAAGGGGTATATTATCACCTCGATGCACAGGGAGTTTCACACGTAAATCCCTATGTATTAAGAAGAGAATATACCCTGTGGCTTTTTAAATAACAAATAAAAGTTAAAAGAGCTTTTGCAGGAGGTAGAAGAGCCATGGCAAGGCATATATTTTAACACACACAGGGTGGAAGAAAACTAATTTTTAAAACTGCATAGAAAGAGAATTTATTTCCATTTTTTTTCCACTATTCCCAAATATTTCCACTGGGGCCTACTTACTAAGATGAAAGTCTAAGTATTCCATAAGACTAGAAATAATGATATATGAATGCCTTTCACATACACGGTGTGGAGATGTTATTGGTCATGCCTTTTTAAGACTGAGGGCATACTTTTCATTTCCTTGGTGTCTTCTCTATGAGTCAAAACTCAATTTTGTGTGAGGCAAAGCAAATCTATTAATTAATTTGAGTTAATATTACTAAAGAGACAGAAACAGTTAATAAATCCCACAAGCATCTCTCAGGTTCCTAAGGGCCTTTAGAAGTAAAATGTGAAGAGCTGCAAGCCTCCCAGTCTCTACTGATTTTTACCATTTTCAGTGTAAATGCAGGGAATCATGCACACTTGGAAAAATCACACGTCACTGACAAAGTTAATTAGGGATTATTGACTATCACTGCTGCCATTAAAGCCAGAAACGGTCCAGCCATAACTTTTCCCAACAGCCACTGTGAAACCAGAGGCAAGTCAGTTGGCCACCTCATCTCTTGATCTATAGGTATATCTCAGTCATGTCAAGGCAGGAAGGACACAACAAGCAACTGAAAAGAGTTTTCAGACCACGTGCTTGTGGGTGTTGAAGTAGGGCAACCATATGACATTTGGCTTAGTATGGACATTTGGCTTAGGTGGTGGCCACAAGTTTGGGCAAACAGGGCAAGGAAGGTGATCCTGTCCCTCTGTTCTGCTCTGGTGAGACCTCATCTGGAGTACTGTGACCAAGTGTGAAGTTCTCAGTACAGGAGAGATGTGGACCTGTTGGGATGCTTCCAGAGGAGGGTCATAGAAATGATCCAATGAATGGAACACCTCCCCTAGTAGGACAGGCTGGGAGAGCTGGGACTGTTGAGCTTGGAGAAGAGAAGGCTCTGGGGAGACCTGAGAGCGGCCTTTCAGTATCTAAAGAACGGAACAGACTCTTTAGCGTGGTCTGTGGTGACAGGACAAGGGGAAATGGTTTGAAACTAGAATGGAGGTGATTCAGATATCTGATGGAAGAAAATAATTTTTTACAGCGAGAGTGGTGAGGCACTGTCACAGGTTGCCCAGAGAGATAGTGAATGCCTGGCCATGGAGACACTCAAGGTCAGGCTGGACAGGGTTCTGAGCGACCCATCTAGCTATATGTGTTCCTGTTCATTGCAGGGGAGTTGGACTAGAGGTCCCTTCCACCTCAATTCTGTGATTCTACAATTCCCTGAAAGAAAAAAATAGCATTCAGGCACAAGTTTCAGATGGAAGCAAAGGAAGCTACCTAATTTCAAAATTTCCACTGTATGTTTGAGAGTAAAAAGACCTGAAAGTTCTTCACTCTCTTCCACTACAGACTGCCAAGAGCACGGCACTTCTGAAAGGTTTAGCGTAAATTCTTGGGTTTTCCTTCAAGACTGAGCATTTATTTGACAGTCTTCACAGGACACACCAACACAGACCAAGGTAGCTAACTGCAGATGTCCAATTTTAAAAATCATGTTGTTCTTTGTTTCCTTAGAAATTAGGTTTCTCCCTTCCCTTCCCTTCCCTTCCCTTCCCTTCCCTTCCCTTCCCTTCCCTTCCCTTCCCTTCCCTTCCCTTCCCTTCCCTTCCCTTCCCTTCCCTTCCCTTCCCTTCCCTTCCCTTCCCTTCCCTTCCCTTCCCTTCCCTTCCCTTCCCTTCCCTTCCCTTCCCTTCCCTTCCCTTCCCTTCCCTTCCCTTCCCTTCCCTTCCCTTCCCTTCCCTTCCCTTCCCTTCCCTTCCCTTCCCTTCCCTTCCCTTCCCTTCCCTTCCCTTCCCTCCCCTCCCCTCCCCTCCCCTCCCCTCCCCTCCCCTCCCCTCCCCTCCCCTCCCCTCCCCTCCCCTCCCCTCCCCTCCCCTCCCCTCCCCTCCCCTCCCCTCCCCTCCCCTCCCCTCCCCTCCCCTCCCCTCCCCTCCCCTCCCCTCCCCTCCCCTCCCCTCCCCTCCCCTCCCCTCCCCTCCCCTCCCCTCCATCTTTTCCTTTTTTTTTTTCTTTTCTCCTCATGTTGTTTCTTTATTAAGTAAATGCTGTATCTTGTGAGTTTAGGGTGGACTGTTGGTAAACCTGTTATCCATCACAGTAATTCATAGAATCTGGCATGTACCAGATGGACAATATTCCATTGTTTCAAGTGAGCTCTGTCAATCTTTGCCATTGATATTAAACAAAAGTCAGGATTATTAAAGCATATGGGTACATGGCCTCATACACTGGTTAAGCCTTTGCTTTGAGAATGTGACTGCTGTTGTTGAGAATTCTGAAAATATATATAGTGTGCTACAGTACACAGGGAATCACAGATGTCAAGGGGAAATGATATGTGAAAGCAGTGTACGTTTAAAAATGCAGCACTACTGTACCTGCTTAAAAGAAAAAGAAACTTTCCTCCTTCTACCTCCCTCCCCCTGTTGCCAGTTAAAATGAACTGTCAGAGCCTGGATAAAGATACAAACAGGATTGCATACCTTACCAAGCCTACAGTGACTCTTAGACTTTGATCTAATTCTATTTGCTGCTTTATGATGCATGAAGCTGTCAGATAAAGAGGTGTTCAAAAAAATCCACTCGAGCTGTCAGGGCTGACAAGCCCTGTGATGGATTACAGAGAAAACAAAAGGGTTATCACCTTAACCACAAACATTTATATCTTTTTTTCATAAGGGTGCTTCAATCAACATGTAGTTACCAGGGTGCAGGTTGTTGTGAGCCTGTAGGAACACAGATCCAATGACACATGTTGAAACAGCATTTAAAAAGTACAACACACATGCGTTGGCACTAATATGCTGCTGACATGGTACAGTTGTGCTTACTTAGATCAAAGATAAGAACCCTATAGTTTTCTATATAAAAAGGATTCTTTCCTGAAGAACAGATTCCCCCCTCCTCACCCGTCTTTCAAAGATTAAACACAGTCATAACAATTTGAATGGGGTTTAACTCAAAAAAGCCCAGTACTTAAATATGCCCATATGATTACTTACACAATAGAAACTTCAGCATAGAATAAAGAGCAGTTAGCATTTGGCTCGTGTAGAGGAAACAAAAAAAAAAAAAAAAAATTGCTCTAGCTCCTTTTTCAACATCAAAAAGCAATCTCATGGCCCATTCATCTACCACCTCTTCCCTCTCTCGCCTATCAGTTCTTTAAAGGCCATTGCAACAAACAATACTGGACCTGAAAATCGTAAAGCAAAGCTAATATTCTTGCTCTAGCACTGCTTCTTTGACACTTTAGGAAGGAGATAACAAAAAAATTCAAATACATCTAGACTCTTACTTGAATTCATAATACTAGCATTTTACGTGTGGTTTGCACTCTGGATCAAGACAACTCATGTTCCCTTTTGGGCAGTATGTGCATATGCTCAGAGTGACTAGAGGCTATGCTACACGATGCTAGGTTCATGTTTAATTCTTCAGTGGCTGTTTATCCCTCTGTTTAGTGTTTGTGATAATGAAATTGGCTGGACACTAAACTTAACTGAATGGGTTAAAAAAGGAATCAGACAATTTATGAAGGACAGGAAATCCAAGAAGTCTCCAAACCACAGGGGGTAAAAATGTCATGAAAAGAATGATTTTTCTATGATTCCCTATTTCCCCATCTTTTTCCAAAAACCATATTACTAGCTAGTGTCTAGGAGAGGATATGGACGTAGGTGGACCTTTGGTCCAACTTGTTTTATCTCTATAGCTCTAAACAAGGGAACTTGCATCCACAGCAGGAAGTTTTTTGCCAGGATGTGTATCTACTTTAGATATATCACACACACACTCTCTAGAAAAAGCCTGCCAAATTAGTACCAAGCTGTGGAAGTTAACACATACCAAAGCGGGTTAAATGAGAGGCATCTTCATATCTCATCTTGGGTATGGGTGCCAGATGTTTTGGGTGGGAGACAGGTCCTCATTGAACTTTGCAGTGCACCTCTGATGTGAGAAAATTACTTGGTTTCGGATACTGGAAAGACAGCAAAACCATTTTGAAACTTACCAAATGACGTATTGTGTTACAACAATCAGCACGCACAGGCTTTTAGAAGGGAGAAGGAAAAAACAAAAACAAAAACAAACAAAAAAAACCCCAAACCCTCAGAATTCTGATAATAACAGAAGAAAATCATATTCTGGATTTACCTACATGACTATTGCTCCACAGGGCAGAAACCTGGACTGCGTCCCCTATGCACATCAGAGTAGGATATGAACAGGGAAAGATCTCATGGGAAAGCATTTGGGGCAGGATGAAAAGCTGAGAGAAAACTAGCAGGACTGAAAAGAATTATCTCAGACAAAAACGGACCACCTGGCAATCACAGTAAATCGTGTCCATATTAAAGTTCTCCTTTCTGATCTCCCCGTAATACCTATTGCCTAAAGAAAAAGAAAAAGTTCCAAATATATTGTTTACACAATAAAATCTAGAAGTCTTCCTTAAGTACACCTATATTAGATATGTTAGTGAGCAGTCATAGAGGAGAAAGAGAGCACCTTTTCTTCGGTAATTCCATCAAGTTTTATGGTTGCTCCTCTTCTCAGCAGTACCTCTCTGGCACAACTCACCAAGCACTAGTAGACACAAGCATTACCATCATTCATTAAACTATATTCCTATGCCACAGCCATCCAACAAAGCAATAAAACTCCTTTTCAAAAAGTTGAAAGGCAAGCTGGTTCAGATAGGCCATTATTAGTATGCGCAGAGTGTACATTCACAGGCAATAATACAGTGGGAATTCAGCTAGCCTGAGCATAGGCTGATGTGAAGCATATGATATTACTTATGTAGGCATGAAAGCAATCTGCTTTAATATCAGACACTTTAGTGCAAAGAATGTCAGGGTTACCAAAGGTTAAAGACAGGCCGATGGATTTTTTTGTTGGATTTTTTTAGCACAAGCTGAAAAAATGTGGGATGACTCTTTCAATTTTCAGTTTTTGGGGGCTCCTGATTAAAACAGCAATAAATGATGCCAGTTAAAAACAACAGAAAGGTAAGAGCCAGAAAACAGGACACCATGCACAATACACTTTTTTTTTTCCCAGAAAAAAAGGAAAGTGTGTGAAGTGGCCAACCCCACCCTGCCATGCTGGGAAGCATTGCCCCAGCACTGATGATGCTGGCATGCTCTGAGCCTCATCCTTTTGAGCCTTTGGGTAGTGCTCAATGAAGGCATACGGCCACAGCCAGCCAGCCAGAGCCTGATTCTTGGCCACACTATTGGGCCAAGGGCTTGGTGAGCGCACGGCAGGCTGCAGAATCAGGAGCTGCCTGGCCCCTGGTCCCTGCAATCCCACACTTGCAACCCACCATGAACAGCTGTTGCAGCACTTTGAACTTTCACTTTTTCTTTAATAAAATTAAAAACCAGGCACATAACCAAGCTGAGAGCTTCCAAAATCTCAGGTGGGAAGCATTACTGAGAACAGAAGCCAGGCAGACTGTTTTCCAGGGGCTGATTGCTTTTTCAGAGTGGATTAGCATCTATTTTTTTTTTTCCCCAGCGCTGGAATCCTTGGGTATTGGGGAGCCAAAGTAATGGGGGATCTCTCATGCTGCTGGGTAGGGAGCCATGATAGAGAACAAAAAAGGAAAAGAAAATAAAGAGGTTTCTCACATTTTTCTCATAAACACACTTCTATTTGATTTCATGTGTTACTGAAGATAAAAAATGTAAATATTGAAGAGAAATAATGCAAAGCATCATGAAACCATTTACTTTCATAACCTACTATGAAGCCACTAAATCCCCCTTATACACTGATAGCCTTCTCTCAGGCTGCTACCTGTCTGTAAGTCCTCACATAGGACTGTGCCAATAGCTGACAGTTTATGACACATGCAAAGAAAGAGAGAGAGAGAGAGAGAGAGAGAGAGAGAGAAAGAGAAAGAAGGGGGAGCATGCAGTGAAAGGAAGACAGATGGGCCTATCAGTTATGTATATTGTGACCCACCTGCCAGTCACAGCCCCATGGGAATGTGGCATAATAAATACTGAAAAAATGGAAAGTGGGAATTAAACTTAAAAATAAAAAACAAAAAAACAAAAAACAAACAAAAACAAACAAAAAAAAAACCCACCATCATCAACAACCAAACATATTGAACAAAGTAAATTGTCTGGAAGGAAGAAGTGTAATAAAGATTTTTTAGGAGCATATAAATCAAAATTTCAAAAGAAATTTGCCAAACGGGGTCTCAGCTCATGTGCAGTCAGTGGCAGGAGGGCGTAATTTGTGGATCTAGAGGATGATTGGCAGCACGCCTAGGTATGAGGGGGTTGATGCAATACATATTCATGATGGCAGCATGTATGCTCTGAGCACACACCCTGCCCTAGCAAATCCAGCCCAGCTGAACTTCACCCCCACCCAGGAGCCTCTGCATGTTCTTGTACTGCTCTGAGTTTCATTGTTGAGTGTATGTGTGTTTGTGTGCAGATGTATGAATCCAAGCCCTGCAGATCCGACCAGACCAGACTTCATCCTTCCAGTCTAGTCTCAGTTCTTGTCCCTCAGAGCTCTGCAATAACTCAGTGTGGAACTTCCAGCTCATAATGACCATCTATTGTAATCTGACCAAGAGAAAATCCATCTTGCTAAGCCCAGAAGTAACCATAACATGTTCTTTCTATGCTGAATTTGTCTCATGATAAATCTCACTTCCCTTCTCAAAAGGCATGAACTAGTAATAGGATGAGAGGTAGTAGCCTTAAGTTGCACCGGGGAAGGTTCAGGTTGGATATTAGGAACCATTTATTCTCAGAAAGAGTGATGAGGCAGTGGCACAGGCTGCCTGGGGAGGTGGTGGAGTCACCGTCCCTGGAGGTGTTGAAGAACCGTGTAGACGTGGCACAGTAGGCATGGTGGGGATGTACTGATGGTTCAACTAGAGGAGCTGAGAGGTCTTTTCCATCCTTAATGATTCTATGAAATCAAGAGGATCAATTCTTGCTTCTCTTGTGTATTTCTTTCAATCCACATCAAATTGTGTTTCTACAACATCATGGAAATCTCATCCATCCTCATCCCAACCACTTGCTTCCCTAGCCTCCATAGTCTTCCTACTTTGTATGAGTATATGCATCACAGATTATCCCAGTCTGCAAATAGACCTATGGAAAAAAAAAATGTTTTTCCTTTGGATAGAGACCATTGTGCATCCAGAGACATCTGCATCTACCCATCTCTTTCCAATAAAACCTTGCATCAGTCCATGGATATGACTCTTCCCTGCAAAATTCTGTCTTCTATTTTACAAGAAAGGCTGTACGGTGGCAGTGCTTTTCTTTTCCCTTTCTACTCCCCTTTTCTGATTCTGAATTCACTCTCATCCTCTGCTTCCTGACCGCTTCCTGTCACTGAAGCCCTTCTCCCTCTCCTTTTGCCTCTTACTCATTCATTTCCCCATCAGGAAGATATGCAAATGAATACTAATTCTAATTTAAGGACCTCTTTGATGTAGGCTCTATCTAACTAGCAAAAAAACCCTAGCATTATCTCACTTAATTTCTTCTCTGACCTTTCCATTGCTTTTAACTTCAAGAATCTGTTGTCTTCACATCACAGGCAGAAAGAGAAATCTGTGATTGTTTAACTGTTTTTAACAACGTTTGAACTGAGGTAAGTACCTAAGAAAAAATACTAGCAGAAATGTTTTCTTATATTTCTTCGTATGGGAAGAAATAAGACCTCCCCAAACTAGAGACATGGCTGCAGAATAATTCTGCCATTACTGGGGATCCAATCCACATGTAGAAAGACCAGATGGAAACTCACAGTATTTCATGGATCTGAGCAACCAGAAAATCAGATGCAGTCCTTCAGTGTGGTACTCCGTCTGGGCAAGTATCACGTGGCTGGGCAGTGGCAGAAAAACCCACCTTGGGTGACATCCTATCAAGGTTTTTTCATGAGATCTAACTCCCCATGTAGAAACAAATAACTACATTTGTTCCCAAGCTCATTCATCATCTCTGTTTCTTCACAATCCTTGCTGTTTATTATTTTTTCTAGTTACGTATGGTCTAAATATTCCTATGTTAACATAATTAAAATTTTGAGGTATTTCATTGATTCTCTACAACCCCCTCACCCAAAATCTATGGAACAAAGCCAGCTAATTCAAATACATCTCTGAACTACTCACTCTAGGATGTGGTCTACATGAAGATGATTACCACTTGCACTGTGCTCCTGACTTTGCCATGTCACTTTGACATTTAGAATAAAAATTGAGCTAGTTGTATTTTAGGGACTGTCTCTCCACAGACCTCCACTAAGAAATACAATGATGTAAACTTCAGTTGTTCCATGTTAGTGATGGTATTTAATACATATAAAGTCTGAGACACAAGTGCACCCATCAACAAATACACAAGATGACTAAAGGAAGTACTTTCCCCTACAAAAAGAGTTCTTAAAACTCCATGGAAATCAATGGTCTTGGAGAAGAAGGACAGAGCCAGATATGAAAAATGAACAATTTCACTGGAAAGTGGTTGCAGCAGTATGAAAATAAAGGGCATACGAACATCTAACACTGTAAACAACGAAGAATAAAAAATGTATGGAAAACTTGAGTGAGCTGTATTTTCTAGTAAGATAGAAACAGCATTTAAAGTGAGTATAATTTGCAGGCAGAGCCTGTGGAATTGATATGCAAAGAATTTGCAAAGAAAAATGCATTGGGTAAAGACATGGGAACAACTCCTTTTTTTTTGTAAAGGATGAGTTAAAAAGGTTGATGATATTTCTGTGCATAGCACTCGAACTTTTGAGGTCAAAGTTGCATGAGTTGCACTGCATTTGTTCAAAACAAGAAGATCAGTTAATTCCTCTTGCTTTGAAAGTGAAGGCTTGCAAATATTGTTCGGCTCATCACCAACTTGTGACTCTCCGCCATTTCATTCAGTCTGTGAATTCTCTTTGCTTGTTCTTTCATACATAATTAGATATCGGAACAGGAAGTGAGACCTCCTCATCCTGTGTCAGCTGAAAGAGACAGTGCACTCTCCCATCCTCACCTGCCTCATTGCAGGACTTTCTTGAACAGACACTTCAGTGTATGTCAGCTATGCCAATGTGTCTCTGATGAGACAGGCAGATTATTGCATCTAGGGAAAAGGCAACCCATAAAAAATACTCACCAGTGCTCCACAAGCCAGTGGTTTCCCTATTGAAGCAGAGTGATTTACAGGTGATGTGTGCAGCCTGGAAGATTAATCTAAGTATCAGCCTGACAGTTTTCACACTGGATAAGAATAAAATTGATGGATGAAAAAATATAAAAATATGTGCTGCATGTTTAATATATTTTCAATCTTTCCAAAAATATACCTGAGAAATATATGTGCTCCTTCCTTGGAAGAAAAATACGATTTGATCCTTCTCTAAACTACCTGTAGTGCAAGCAGACATTAAGATGGAAACCAAGGAATCATAACTCTATTTATTAACAGAATCACTGGGATCTAAAAGACTAATGTGGGGAGTGCAGTCATATCCAATCCCACATGATCCATACGAATTCCACAGTTAAGTCCTGATGGGCAGGTGACAGTCATAGGCCTGATCCTCTAAAGACGTTAAAAGACCAACTTAGGAAGCAAACTAAAGGGAAAGAAAAAAAAAAAAAAGAGAGGCGTCACGTCAGTCACAAAACCTTCATAGTAAGAAACAGTTTCACTGAAGTTGGCTGAAACTAATTGAGAACCGTGAAAGAACATTTATAGTTCTAATTCAGATGCAGGTTAATACAGAAAACCTAGTGACACCAAGGATTGAAGATGAAAAACTACAACACAATAGATCGCAATAGGTAAGTCATTCTGTCACTCTGTGCTTCATTCTCAGGAAACAAGAGGAAAAGATGACACTTTAGGCATTATTGAACCTGTAGTTCATGCAATACTCTGCTTCGCAGAGCAAGAGTTCCTTATGTAAGTTCCCTCTCAGCCACTGAAAAGCAAGGATTCATACAAGGCTAGCCCATCACTCTCTGTCTGTCCTCTACATCATGCCACTCAAACCTAAGCCCAGTTTGGGTCCATTCACACTGGCAGCCAAGAGGGCACTTGTGAAGCCTCCTTTGAAGGGTGTATAGACAAATGGTTAAGAAAAATGCATGTCTAGAGGATGCTTTTCAGAGTATGGGGAGTTCTGCAGAGATCTATTACGATACTCAGGCCTTATCTCTATACAAACTTATCTCTGCAGTTGTAATTATGTTACTTGGGTGGAAAGCAAGGCAAGCAGGAGCTAGTATATCCCATGTTCATAGTCACTGCTAAGCCTACTTTTTCCCAGTAGTACAGATACAGTCTTTTTGATCCCCAACCAGAAGATCCACTGGGCAAAAACAGACCTGGGGTCTTTCTGTGGGTTGCTAGACTTGTTACTTCTTTTTTGATTCTGCAAAGCTAATTCCTTGTTTTAAAGTTCTGATAAGCCACACTTCACCATAAGATCTGAGGGCAGGCAGAGCACATTCCCCGTTGCAAAGACACTGTTAAGTTGGGACTCCAATAGCAGAAATATTTAGACAGACTTTTACGTGTTATTTTGTTGTTTGTACTCTTTGTGTGATGGCAATGAGAGAACAAAATGTAGTTCCTCAGAAAGTTAATCAGTATTGAATCAAAGCTAATAATTTTTCCATGACAGAAGCCTGAAAAACTGCGAAAAAAATATAAAATATCCCTAGAAGAAACATGTTTGCCTTATTTTTTTCACTGGACAGTACTCAAGGTTGACAAGATCATTCATAATGTTATTTCCTCTCTTTCCCTTTTTCATCTTCCTATTTTCATTTGTTTTCCCCCCTTCTGTTGATCATGCCTAGACAAAGCAAGAGTCGAACCATACTGAGCACCTGAAGGAAACACCAAACACATTTTGTTTCACTAAAAAATGCAGTAAGAAAGCCTCATTCTCATATTTCATTATAATTTTTTCCCCTTTTTAAGGCCTGATTTTGCAACATTCTTCAAACACATTCAGTTTAAACAATTTTTCCTTGACTTAGGAGCACCATGAAGGATCCAGGTGCTGTTCTGTAGAGAAAACCAAGACGTCTCTTTTCACTGCATCAGTGAATGCAGTGAATGATCAGATGATCATTCCATCATCACTTACATGGACTCATTTACCCACATGATTATTTGTCTTACCTTTCCTACTTTGTGCAAATACATTAACTTTATTGCCTGTTTCTTTCCCTCTTCTCACTCTCTCTTCAGTGTTTTCTCAGTGTGACCTCTTATGCATGAAATAGCTTCCTTCACTTTAATAAATTTCCGTACCTTCTTCCTTCACCTCCTGTATCCACTGTTTTTGTATCCAATGTCCTCCTAAGTTTCTGTCCCTTAAAACTCAGGTTCCCTGCAGATTGTTGAGTGTTCTGTTGTTACTGATCCTCACAGCTTTTTGCTGGCTGAACCATGAAAAATCAAAAGGCCATTGAGATTCATTTAGATATTGATCAGATCTAGGAGCAGATTCTTTGTATGTAAAAAAAAGCCCATCAAGTTCATATGTGGTGCCTAGTATTAATATGTCTGTCATAAAAGATTGCTATAATTAACAATGAAAGATAAAAAGAGAAAGATCTTTTTCTCCCCATTTTCCCATCCTGCTTACTTTGTGCATTTAGCAATTGTTTGCCTCAGCTTTATGGCTCTGTAGGCAATAGGCTTCCATTCTCTACATTCAGCAAAAGAAGCTTTTAAAGACACAATAGTAGCAGAGCTATAGAGGAAGACAGGCTATAAGCAGCAAGCAGAAATACACAGGAGGAGACCTGAACTGCTGTGTAAACAGTAGAACCCTAGAGGTGTTCAAGGCCAGCCTGAATAGGACCCTGGGCAGCCTGATCTGGTGGATGGCAGCCTTGCCTATGGCAGGGAGTTGGGACTATATGATCTTTGAGGTTCTTTCCAACCCAAGGTATTCGATAATTTGATGATCCTATGAAATAGGTAAGCCTGGAATAAAATATGTTTGGCTGGCTGGTTTGAGATTCACCCCACATTTGGTGGGGTGGCATGTTTCTTTCAACAAATACTACACAGTGAACACTAGCATCATAATGCACACAGGTAACTTCATTGATGCCCATGAGGTAAGCAGAGGGGCTGCAGAGGATTTTCTGTTCCTGAAGCCCCAGTAACCCAATAGGGCAAGCAGCACGCAGGCAGCAGCACCTGCCCAGGTTTGCTGGTTTTTTTTTGCAGCTGGATCAGTGATGGGAGCAGTCTGCTCCCTCCCCAGCCAGCAAAGCTCCCTCAGCTCACAGTCTATCAAGTATGACAGAAGTATGCCTTAAGTCTCTAGCTAGAAGATTAAAGTTTTACAAATCTTTTAAAATCAGCCAGACGTCTCTAGCATTACTTAAAGCTTTTGCCTCATTTCAAGCCTGGGTGCTCCCCAAAACTGGACTAGAAATAATAAGCATGAAGGAAACCTCTTAATTGCATCATAATAGAGGGGAGGCCTGCTATGACTGCAGATTACTGGCACTACCTCAAAAAGCACAGGAGAAACGTAACGGGTTTGCAGTAACTTGCATGAGGAAAGAACCAAGGCAATTGCTGCATCCTATACTGCACACCAGGGAAATCATTGAAAGGGCTCTGGGCTTGTAAATCTGGGCTGGTTTCCTGGTAAGAAAACAAACGCAGCACTTCAGCTGCAGCTAGCACCATGCCCAGGTATCTACAAACTGGTTTCACCACACCTCCTCCAAACACTTCCTCCCTGCAGACCTGGCCCACATCCATGTAAATTGCTAAGTAGTTTCTTCTAGCAACTTTTATTGGCTCCATCTGTGTGCCAGCACCTACTGACTTGTCACAGCCAGAGCTGCTTAACGCACTGCTTATCCTGAGGTGTGTCCATAATGCCGAGCATGGTGGCCCTGGCTGAATTGTGAGGCTTCATACACTCTGTAGGACTACCATAGGTCTGCTTTCAATCTTTCAAAAGAAGATGTCCTAAATATAATAGATACCAACATAGCATGTCCAAAATGCTTAGTCCTTTACCCTGCTACTGGTTCTTCTAATGTGCTCCAACAGTGGGAAGGTTGTTGCTGCCATTTTACCAAATTCCTCTTTGGAGGTTTAGAGAGCTTGCACTGGGACTTGGTGCTGCTCCTGCCTTTGGTGCTGGACATGGGCACCCATCCATGGCACCCTCACCCACATCAGCAGCACCCTGATATTTCTGGAGTCCTGCCTCCATCCTTCCTTTCACCACCATCCTTCACTTGGCCTTGGTTTTACTTCCAGGGCTGTCCTGTTGCTACCATGTATCATTCACCTCCCCTACTAGCCAGGACTGCTGCTTTCAGCCCTTTCTTTGGGCAGCTTGCTGGACACTTCCTCCCAGATCTGCAAATACTGACTTTGCTTACTATGTTCTCAAGATAGAATGAAATCAGCCCAGCTCTTCAGGCCAGGTTCTTGGCTGAGAGGATCTTTTTCTGTCTAGTTAAAGAATCATAGTATCATGGAATCAAAGAATCAGAGAATGGCTTGGGTTGGAAGGGACCCTGAAGATCATCTAGTTCCACCCTCCTGGACAGGATAGCCACTCACCAGATCACTCTGCCCAGAGCCCCATCCAGCCTGGCACTGAATGCCTCTAGGGATGAAGTGTTCCACTATAAAATGATCACATCTTGTACACACTACTTATCTCCTGCCCAGTAGCAAGATAGATTTAAAAATGTATGGAATAAAAAAAAAAAAAAGAATTTGGTTTTGTTTCAGTTACATTGAAACAACTTAAAATTTTATTCCTCTTAATCAATTTCTTTTCAGTTTAATTTAAAATTAAAACAAGCTGTATTTACCCTTAAATATAAAACATGCAAACAATCAAACTTAATTAAAATAGTCCTTAAGCAAGTGCACACCTACTGCTGTTTTCAAGTCAAATGGGTGACATTAAGGAAGTCACTGTCTGAGCACCAAACACAGCTGTTGTTGAAGCAGTAAACCAGCTCTTGGCAGGGCTGATTTGTTCTGCAGGTGCCAAGAGGAAGTTTCTTCACTTCAGCTTACTTCAGCATCAATACCAAATAATTGGCTCATGCAGTAGTGGGAAATGGAGACCCGCCAAAAACCTGGAAACCTTGTTTTCCAGTTGAAGAATGTGGAAGAGTGTGAACTATTGTTTTCAGAAGTTTAAAGGCCAGGGATTGCCACAAAAAAAGACAGTTCAAAAGTCTGAAAAGCAAAACTTGCTGGCAAAGATAACTTTTCCTCTTAAAAGAGAAACATTTCATTTGCCATAATACGATGTAATGATCAGATACTTTGAATGCCATGGCCTGACTGGAGTCACACTGATTTCCTGACACAGTTTTCATCCAATCCCTGAGCCCTTCCATTTCCTTTGCTGTTTATAGGCACGTAAGCAGGGTAGCGTGTTCCTCTCCCCCCAGTTTCTCTGACAAGCATATCCCAGATAACACTCTCTTTTCCAGCAGGGGACCTTTTGGCTTACACCACCATTGACAGGGAATCTGCCACAATAAATTCTGCCTTCCTAGCCCTCCGTGGCCCAGATCTGGGTCTCCCTGGCATAAGTGTGCTGCAGACCTGTGCAACTTCTACTACCAGAATCAGCACCCAGAGTTCTCCAGGGTGTTCCTAGAGATGGCACCAAAAGGAACAAATCTTGGTGTGATGTGTAGAGTGATTTTCATCAGATATTACAACTGGAGAAAATCCTCTGGGTTCAATACATAATAAGAAAAACAGTGCAGCCTGTGGCATTACAGTATTTGAAGTAAGGCCAGAGCACCAAATAGAAAACTAAGTTGGACTAAACTTCAACGCACCATATTTGAGGAGGCATAGACAGTTTTCTAATACTGAGTTTGGGCCGAAAAATAACCTGTGGTTTTATTTCTCAATATTTTAGGGAAAAGAAAAAATTATTATTATTATTCATTATTTGTACTTCAGTTGGGGAAAAAAAATGAAAATCAGTTTACCAAAGACATTAAATATGTCTACTTTCTGTAAAATGTAAGAATTGTCAGGGTTTTATTTCAAGGAAAACTTGAAAGTTGTTCTTCTTTAACTGAAATATACAAAAAATTATACATTCAAAAGAGCATTTAATAAAAACAGCAATGATAGAAAATATTTTGTCTGACACTTCATCTTTAAATCCCCCTAAAACAGAAGATTCACTTCTGCAGTGGACCCACCATGCTATGAGATCAAATTATGGAGCTCTCAGCCAAGAAAATATAGTTCAGAGGTTGCTGCAAGTAATTACTGACATGGCAAAACAGCAAATTAATTCACACTATGAAATAATTATATCCTGCATCACTTTGACTTTATATTTATGCAATTATCATTATTATTACTCTCTTCCATCTGAACTCTTGACTGAATTTGACTTCTAAGGACCATTTTCTCATGTTCCTAACCTTGCATCACTAAGTGAATCCCCAAGCAATGAATGACACTTGCTTATATAAATTCCAGTGTTATCAGTTCGTGAGAGTTTACTCCAAATCTCCTGTCAGTGCTCTTCTTAAAGTTCCAGTTCCAGAAATCAGTTACTCACATAGAAATTCCAACTTTAATTTCAAGAAAGGAAGCTTCTCACTCTCAGGACTACAAGGAAATGCTTGAATGAAAAATAAAAGAGACTTAGATATCATAAGGCAAATAAAAATGTCCACAAATGATTACTCTTTACAATCACATTGTTATTAAGTCAATCTCTTGATTTTAGGGTCTTTGTAAGGGACATCTGGAAGGACATTTGTGCTGGGAGCTGTTGGTCATCTTGCTAGATGTTCTGTCTTCTGTTCAAGGGGATTCTATGAATAACACATTCATCTATTTTTACATTTGCAGAATTTCTATCAATATCCTTCAGCATTTAGTATCCAAAACCAGAAGTTATCCCCACCATATTTTGTTCCATAACAGTATCGCTTTTACAATTCCTGGAGTCATTAACGTAAACTGAAACTTCTCTCTTTTTTTAAAATATTCCTTGTCTCTAATACCAACTGAGTCTTCTGTTCCTCGTCTTCTATGAAGCAACATGTTGCATGAAAGTTCAATAGACAGAAGAAATGACCCCAGACATTAACTTGTGAGATAGTAAGTGCTCACTTTTCCCTTCTCAAATGTCTCTTCACTTTACCAACTCATTCGCATTGCATGTGCTGTAGAAAAATACTTTTAGAGCCTTATCTGTCTTGTGAGTGCCCAAGATATCAGTGAGTTGTTAGATTTTGTTCTAGGGAAAAAAATGTCATTCTCTGTTCAAAAATGCAATTCAGTGAAAAGAAAACAATGTTTATTTCTTGGTTCACCCAATGGTAATACTATACAGGAAACAAGTCTTTATTTAGAAGAAACCAGAAGTCGAACCAGAGAGACATTTAGCTTGCAGGTGTCAGTTTATCACTTAGCAAAACAAAATTTCCCTTTTCAAATATTGTCCTTCTGCATTATGCACTTTTACCAGTTTAAATTATTAGACTGCTGCCCAGCACTGTAAATATGGATGTGCTTAGAATGCCAACATATTCAGACATCTACATCAGCAATAAAATTTGAATTCATGCTCCTTAAAACTAGGCTGCATAATTTGAATTTGTATTCACCTTCCATCCTCAATCTTGTGCACAATTTACCATGCATATCTGAAAGTAAAATGTAAATCCAAAACAGGTTTCATGCTGCTTAGAGGTTTCAAGACTTGCCAGCACTAGTTTAAACAACAACAAATGGCTTTCCATACTTTTTATTATATGGACCACATCCTGGACAGAGCTGAGCTTCCTAGATAAGAAAAACCCTTGTGACTTCCTACCTACATTTCTTGCCTCTTTGGGGCTTTTTGAAATGATCTATTAAACAAACGAAAACAAATCTGACTTCAGAAACCTCCACAATTTAATGTTTAATTTCCATTTGAAAACTCTGTGATTTCATTTTTATTCCAACAGGAAATCTCCACCATTGGTGTACATTTCTTTGTCCTTGCTGAAGTTTATATTTGAAAATATCATTATCACCATTGCTTTTATAGTTAAGTGATCAAAGTCAAAGAAGAGTATTGTTACTAAGACCCAGAAAGCCTCAGTTAATGCTTCTGGTCCAGAGTCTCTTTGAAAGATCTGTTAGATGATTGAGCTGGCAACACACCACTTTCCTACAGGCTTTTCTAAGGTTAATATTTAATGCTGTCGGCACTGATGTTTTCCTCAACAAAAATCAGTGTAGCTCAGCTCGTGTAAACTAACATCACTATTGCCAGATATGACTACAGATCCATCTGAAGATCTGTCCCTCTTTTATTTGAAGTTCCTCATAAGAAGACCACTCTATACATCATTACCTATGCCACTCTACACAGCACTGTTTGAAACACCAAAAGAAGATACCAATCAATACCAAAAGTCATCCTGTTGCCACATGTGATGAGTCACCATCTGTAAACTTTTAATGTGGCCAGTGTTTCCTTGTATCTTAACAGTCTAAATTAGCTGCTTTTTAATTATCAGTAAATCAAAGACTCACTGTAGACTTTCCAGCCTTTGTTGTTCATTTTTTCCTGCAGAAGAAAATAATCTGGAGATCAGTGAACCACATATCGAATGCAGCAAGACATCCAGCATACAGGCCTCTTGGGTTGAGCAGACAGCTCCCACCCTGGTTGGTGAACAGTGCCCCATCTTCTGCCCTGATCTGCTTAGTCCCTGCTCACCCAGGCTCCAGGTCATCCTGTGACAGCATTTGCTGTACGGATGCCTTCAAGTGCATCAGGCAGCGTGTGAAGGACATGACAATATTGCCATGGCCACCTTGTTAGAAGCCTTCAGTGTTCTTAGCCCTCCTCACTGACTGTGACATTATGGATGGTCACTTCTCCACTCCCCAGTCATGCTGAGAGGGACGTTTGGCTCTTGTATAGCAGCTTTCTGCTCCCTTCCTGCAGTCAAGTGAGAGGGGACAAGGTTTAGGCTTTGAATATCCAACTGTGCTTTCTTCCTGTGATTGGGAGGTTTTGACACTGTGTAGAGTATAGCCAGTCATCCTCACGTTACATTGAAGGTGGTTAATTATTTCTTTTTCAGGATGTCTCACTAGGCATCAATCAATGTTAGACTGGTTAAGTGAATTCTTTTCTTGCTTAACTACAGTGACAAGTATTAGATTATTTTGGCCCCAAAACTTCATACTGCTTATGTTCTCATCTTCACAGATACGCTTTGGGAATGCATATAGACAAAACAATTGAGCTTCAGAGATGCCTTGGGGAAGTAGTCAAACAACTCTTTTTTTTTTAAGTCTGAAATCCATAGGTTCATCCACAGATCACTGTGAAATCTCATCCAGCAAGTGTGAAAAACAGTTCAGTAAAATGTTCCATCTGGAGGAGAACTAATGTTTCCAACCTACGGTTTACAACTGCAAAAGTGCCATAATTTCTTAGCATCACCTCATTTCCATCAAGCATATCACAATTTGTGGAAGCTGTCAGCTCACTGTCATCTTTTCTTTGGAAGAAAATAACTAAAATTGACTTCAAGTTGATTGTTATTATAAAATAAAGGAACAACTATTTTGATATCTTCAAACCATTTTTTCCCACCCTAATATGGACTTTATCTCCATCTACCAAAGAAATTTCTTCATAAGGCTTAGAATTAATGTAGAAAGATTCATGTACTCATGGCATGGCGTAATCAAAAAAATAAATACCTGAATACATGCAATATAAATATTTACCAAAGACACCCATTGGACAAATATTAAATATATATCCTGAAGAGCTGGAGAACAAGAGATTTAGACTACCACACAGAAGAAAAACATGCGGGGAAAAACTGAGCCAGACTGGCTTCAAGGGGTAATACACAACCTGTTATTGCTCCAAACGCTGTGAGAAATGCTCTTGTCATTTTGTCATACATACTTTGACAGAAAGGTCAGAGGAAGAATTTATGGGAATACTTCAGTCATTAATGTGTGCTACAGAGAAAAAGTGATCAATCAGACAATGACGTTTTTTTATTGTTTCAAACTACAATGCCTCATGTAATGCAGCCCTTTCCCATCTTCATCATTTGACGAAAAAAAAAAAAAAGGCAAACAAACAAACAAATTTCATCAAATCCAAAGATTCCAACCAGCATTTTGATGACATTCATAATCCAAAAGAATACATTTTCTTTCTGTTTTTCCCTGAACCATGACATATTGCCACTTTTAAAAGGTCATTTCTACTGACATTCATGAGTACAGGAGAGAAGCTTGCTCTTTTGTAAAACATTGCAGAGATTTTATTATTATTTCACCTCTCAGTGTTTTTGTTGAAGACTGCATCACCAAGCCAGCTACTTTTTCCTCTCAGCTCTTATCCCAGACACTTTTAAGCAATGGTCAGAAGTTACGAATGATTTGATGCACAAATGAGCTGGAAGTCACCTTGTATTTATAATCCTGGCGGCCTTTTGCAAGCCAAGGAGACTCCTGATTCTGGGAGCCTACAAAGAGCAAAAAGAAGGAGCTTTTACCCAAGATGAAGACTGATGACACAATTGTTCCTCTCCTCAGTCCATAGTTCATTTACTTGGGAAGCAGCCATGTTCAAGGGAGAAGCTAAGAGAAGGTTTCTGGCTGCTAGGAATGCAAATGCATTAGTTTAAAAACCTCTAAACAAATAGACTTGCCATAAGCATGGTAAAAATTACCTTCAGTTAAAAGAAACCATATTTTTTCCAAGTGACTAACATACATGCTAATATTTACTGTTAAACATTTTTTCCTCTAACATTTAGACGATTCAAACAAATAAGTATAAACCTAACTTACAGTTGCCTATGGGACATTCATCTTGAGAACGCAGAGGCTTTTTAGCCAGACCAGCCCACAGTTTAGATATGCCAGCTGCAACTGACACATTATGCAAGACGTGCAATCGATGACAAGTGCTTGTATGGCATCCTTTTGGATAGTCTGGCCAAGACATAGTCCTCATCAAAGCAGGCTTCTATCAGGTTTGTACAAGATGCTGTGGGCTCCAGGATCTGCTTTGATGGCAAACCAAGGCAGTGTGTCTCATTGCTCTGCATTTTGAGACAGTTATAATAGGAATGCGAGCTTGAGAAGAATGGCGTAAGAACAGAAACCTTTTTTCTTTCCCACCTTTGATGCCATGCTTCAAGCAGTGAAGAAAGGGGCAGACAGAGTGGCTGTTTCTAACAGAGTACTTTGCTGCATCAGAGAGCTCACAGTCTCTCTCCTTTCTCAGGGGAGCATAACTCTACCTATCTGGCCAATCAGCCTGTAAGGAGATGAGAGTGACAATTGGTCACCGGCATGCATGTGAAGGATGAATATCTCAAACCAGATTTATAAACACAGCACTTTAAAAAAATCCATGCCGTTGGAGGTAAATTCAGTGTACAGGTCAGATGGAGATATGACTGTATCATGCATAACTCTCGAGTGAATAAAAGCATTGTCATAAAATATTTTAGGTAGGCAGGTAAGGAAGAAGCTAGCAGTGATGCCAAAGCTTCAAAAGAGAGCTTGTGCTTTGAGCCATTGTAGCTTAAATTAGCACAAAAATACATAGCTCACCTTCAAGAGAAAGAAGAAAGGATGATTAACATGGGCAATGGGCCTAGGGTTTGAAAAAGGCTATTTACAGACATTGAAAGATGTAATGAGGAAAAAAAAAATAAGAAGAGCTCAGCATAAGGTGCATAGTGGAAAAAACAGAAGCTGGGAATTATTAACTCATCAGGAATAGCAGGTGAGAAGCAGCATTGCTGGAAAAGACTGGAGGACCATGGCGGATGGCAAACTCAGTCTGTGCCTGCAGTATTCCTTAGCAGACTTGAACAGGGGGCATGGCCCACAGACTGAGAAGGGATTACTCCCCTCTACGTAGCACTCATTAGAACATGTTTAGATACCATATCCTGTTTCGGGGCCCCCAGAACAGGACAGCCAAGGATAGGCTTGGAGGAGCACAGTGGATGGCCCCAAGGTGTTGGGGTCTGCAGCACCCACTCTGTGAGGAGCAGTGGGGGAGCTGGGCTGGGTCAGCCTGGAGAAGAGACAGCTTTGGGGTCACCTGATAGTACCTGATGGCTTAGAAGGGGCCACCATGGAGATGGGGCTGAGCCCCTCACTGTGATACATGGTGAGATGAGAAAATAAACAGCAAAATGGCTACAGAAGACGTTCAACCAGACTATAAGGAGAAGCCTCCTCCCAGTGAAGACAGCCAGGGCAGCAAAGCAAGTTTCTTGAAAGCTCTGCCACCACTGTCACTAGAGGTTTTCAAGACCCAACCAGACACAGCCCCTAGCAGCTTGGTTTGGCCTCAGGGCTTTGAGCAGGAGTTCGGAGCAGAGATCTCTGAGGTCTAATCTAAATGATTCTTCATAAGTTAAAGGATTTTCATCAGTGATTCAGCCCAAAGTTTGATTTTGAGTAATTTGAACATGTTTCAGTAAAGGTTATTTTAAAATAAAGAGCTTTTCTCCTGAATTCTCATTCTAGAAATGCAAATTGCAATTTGAACTGAACATACTAAAAGGAGCACCAAGTGAATAGAAATAAATAATACCTGCTGTCTCTTCCCCTTCATTGTAAACTTTCCCAGTTGCCTAGGTTAGAGGTTGCAAGCAAGTGCCTTTGCCACGCAGCAAATGCCTTCTGCTTTCATTCCCTTTGAAAACACCCCCATGAAAGCTGCTTCAAAGCCCCAAACTGCAAAAGGAAAGATTTGACAGTAAAATGTGAGGAAGTCATTGCTTTCCTAGAGAAAGGAAATATCTGGGTTCTCTGGTCGCTATAGCAACACTCTGTAAATATGATTAGCATTAACAAGAAAGTGTATAATCTTGGGTGAATCTTTTATCTTAACTTACTTTTATAACTCATTTTAAAGGCCATTCCTGGTATTATTATTATATGTAAGCTCTTTATTGGGCTGTTGGAAAACTCTATGAATCACACTCATTTCTGTTATAATTCTTCTGGCTCACACTAACAAGAGTAAGTACGTCTCTCGGTCTATGACCAAAGAGACAAAAAGATTTTCTTTAAAGTTGCACAGCAAGAGCTGCATATTTATGAGAGTACGCCACTTTGAGGATTATTTATCACAAGTAACAGACTATGCAGACAACTGAGCAACCTTATTACAAGTGCATACACACTGGCCTATTTCAGTTGTACACATTTCTCCCACTCCGTAACAAGAATAAAATTACATGATAAACCTGGGTACGTCACCCTGAGCCACTGGGAACATCCACAGCACTGTGGTGCATCATCTTGCTTAGATACATACCTGTGGTCATATTGTTCCTCTTCTCTTCCTCTTCTCAAAGATTGGAGCAGGCTCCCAGGGTGAATTTCAGGGACAGGTAATAGAATAGTTAAAGGAGCTCGTAATATCCCAGGGTAAAATCTAGTCAGTCTTTCCTGGGCAAACACAGTGGCATTTTCCACAGGGAAAAAATTAAAAAAAAAAAGACTTTCTGTAGACAGCCAATATTAACAGGGGCCTGTACTGTATCATCAATGATCTCTGGTGGGAGAGAAAGTATCATACACTTTCCCCGCTTTAGAAAGACAGTAGTACAGCTGGATGCTGTTTCCTTCCATTGCAATGTGCAGTTTAACTACACACATGCAAACAGATTCTCTTTTTTCATACCCTAGGAATATGTACTATTGCAGGTGTTTCCAGTGGACACTTTTCTTACTCTTGAAAAGTCATTTTAAGTCTCACTATTTGTGAATTTGAGTCTTCAAATCCTTATCTATATGAAAAGATCCACTAAGATATAATGGGATCTGCCCGTGTTAACAGGGTTGAAGAGTTTCCCATCTCTTCCCATCTTGAAGGTCACTTACCTTCCTCAGTTGCTCAGATTGAAGCACTCATCTTTTCACTCATATCAGACTGTGCAGTGTTACACACCACCAAAAAGAAAGGCAGAAGAGAGAGCAAATGTCACCACATCTGATTTACACTGCACTTTGTGTCCCTACTGCTCCTGATAGAGAAACTTCACAAATAACTAGTTAAACTGGCAGCATGCTAAAGCCACGTGCAAATAGTAATATCCCCTTCAAGGCTGTGAAGAATCAGGCCCTCCTATCTCCCACTAATCAGGCTACATATCAGGTATCCTCTTGGCAGCAAAGGGATCATATAACAAAGACAGAACATGCCTAGTATCTAAGATGAAAAAAAAGGTAATAAAGCTCCACTTATATCATGTATTGGTCCTTTTGGACAGTCTTTGGAGCATTACTGATGTCAG
The DNA here is from genome assembly GCF_987193195.1 of Phasianus colchicus. Lineage (NCBI taxonomy): Eukaryota > Metazoa > Chordata > Aves > Galliformes > Phasianidae > Phasianus > Phasianus colchicus. The sequence continues at coordinate 131,070,720 of NC_143436.1, forward strand.
TCCCATGTGCTAGTTGCCTTTTGAAGACCTTCATCTGTTTGAAGCTTTTCAAACACTTTTGAAAGAATGTCTACAAAGTCCTGCAAACGCCAAGAGCACTTGATTTAACACGACTCTAACTAAGGCAAAATGAACTGAAGCAATTTCTCCTGTCCCTGCAGGTACTGTGTTGAAATATTTTATCTGAAGTCTTCAGAACTATCCCATTGAAAATATCTTTTAAGAAGCTTCAGTCTCTTCACACATCAAAAAAAGTGTACAGTGTATTTGGAGGGAGGGGAAAATCCCTAAAATCAATGTTGTTATTGCGGTCCTAATAGGCTCTGCCATATTCTAGGCAGTCTAGTTTTGATAGCAGCAAATTTCATTAAGATCTGTCTTGAGACACCACACAGTTTCAGAACTCCTTAGAAGTCAGAGTTTTCTTTCAAAAACATTTCAAGCAAAGGCTATAAAAATACGACTAGGGGTCTTTTCCTTGATCACAGTGGTACCTCTGGGAAGGGAGTTATTGCTACTTTTGTAGTTTGGTAAAAAGGGGCTACTGTCCATTCTTTAAAGTGATTTGTTGCATCACAATGTGGGGTCTGTGATGTCTGTTTATAGTCTCTGTCTCCTCCTACATGCACCTCTGTCACAGTGCTTCTGCTGATGCTGTATTTTGTACATTTTTTAGAGAAATCTGCCATGTAAGAATATGAAAAAATACACAAATGATTAGTCAAAAACATGAACCGTTCATGAGAACAAAGTCACTTATAAATCCATGGTTTAATGTATATAGCACAGTCTGAAGAACAGAATGTGCATGTCTTGGAAGTGCGTGGTGTGTAGAGAGTGGGAATTGCAGAGAAAACTTTGGAAAGCCGCACTGAATAATAGAAGCAGTTCAAAAAAAAAAAAAAAAGCGTTCTCATTCTGGGGGCAAGAGGTTATCTGTAGTGTACGTTACCTTAGCAAAATGAAGGCTCCCTTAGAGAAAACAAAGAAAATGTGGTCCTCTTCCAAAAGGACTGCTATTCAAAAGGGATTACAAAATAATTTTGAACTTATCTTTTTAAGCAGGTATCTGTCAGCCGGACAACTGTGGTCATACTGTGCTTTCCTAAGTCTGCAGTAACTATATGTTGAGGGGAGATCACATGTAATATAAAAAATTTATACCAGCGCATCTGTAGGGTAATCTCAATGCTGCAGACTCCAAAGAGGAAACAGAACCATTTACTTCAGGAATAACCTTGGCCTATTCAAGAGCTGTGGGTCATAGAGACAGAGAAGACAGATAGATAAAAGCAAGTCTCCTGGTGGAGAGCTGGCTGGTGTAAGGCTACATAACCAGGCTCATAGGAAGCCTGCTAAATGTGTAAGTAACCCATTCCTGTTGCCATTTTCTGCCACAGTGCTTGGCCAGAAGCTCATGGTCAGAGCAACTCTTGGCTCAAAGGTAAGATCAGCACAAAGGTACCTCAGGGTGTGTAAGCTGGCATTGCCTTTTTCTGTCCATGAGATCCTGCAAACACAATGTGGTTTACAACTAAGGTGGGTCTACCTCAGCACAGAACATTCAGTCCATGGCAATTCATCTTCTGCCTCCCTTGGTATTTCCTTCTTACTCCACAATTCCTTCTCTAGAATAGGTAGGTTTTGACACTCATTATTTGTACTCTTTCTCTCATTAGCTCTATCTGGTAATTTATTCCATATGTTTATTACTCCCAGCACAGTGCTGGAGTTCCCTCATGTCTGTATTACGTTCTCAGTTTCCTATTAAAAATATTTGTCTACCTACTTAGGATTCCTTTTCATAATGATAAAACTCTCTCCCATTTAATGTCTTCACGTCCTGTTTTCCAAAGATAACAGAGCCATTATTTAACCTGTGCTCAGACCTTAATTGCTGTTGTTCAGATATGCCTTACACTACACTACTTCCAGGGAATCTGCAGACAGAAGACTGCAAAATTAGAGAGGATATTACTGTTTTTTAGAGAGAAGTGCCATACAGACAAGCAAAGAAACACTGATATTTTAACTTTTTTATCCAAACAGAGCCTGCCTTGCTCCTGCAAGTTGCAACCATGTCTCTCCCAGGAAATTTCATTGAGGGTTTCCTGACCATCCCAGCTCCCCTTCACATTAGTGACATGACTGCACCGCTGGGCTCAGTCCTCACCTTTCTGCAAATGAACACCTTTCTCAGCTGGCATTAGCCTTTTGCAGGTATGACAGTAGATCCAGGAGGCTAATTGCTACAGGTGAAGGTGAAGTCAAAGAAAGAGAGGTTAAAAAATAGATGAATAAGCACAGTAAAACATCTTGTTAATCTTTTGGGTGGAGGAGATGAATAACATATGAAGGTCCCACTCTGAATGGCCAGAGTTTTCACTCTCTATCATCTATGATAGGTCATGGAGAATTGGAGAGATACCTGAGGACTGGAGGAAAGCCAGTGTCACTCCAATCTTCAAAAAGGGCAAGAAAGAGGAGCTAGGAACCCACAGCTGGTCACCTTCACCTCTGTCTCTGGGAAGGAGATGGAAGGATGTAATCTCCAAGCAAATGGCAGAGAAGATTATCAGGAGTAGTCAACATGGATTCACCAAGGAGAAATCATGCTTGACCAATCTGGTAGCCTTCTATGATGTCATGATCTCTGAGTAAATGATGGGAGAACAGAAGATGTTGTATATCCTGACTTCAGCAAGGCTTTCTACATTCTCCCATAACATCCTCGTGAGCATGCTTATGGATTGCAGGATAGATGAGTGGACAGCGAGGTGGAGTGAGAACTGGCTGACTGACAGAGCTCAGAGGGCTGTGGTCAGTGGCAGAGTCTAGTTGGAGGCCTGCAACTAGAAGTATTCAGCAGGGGTCAGTCCAGTCTTGTTTAACATCTTTGTCATTGATCAGTGAAGGGACAGAGTGCACCCTCAGTAAGTTTGCTGATGAAACAAAGCTGGGAGGAGAGGCTGACGTACCAGAAGGCTGTGCTGTCATTGAGTGAGGCATGGACAGGTTGGAGAGTTAGGCAGAGAGGAATCTTAGGAAGGTCAATAAGGACAAGTCCTACACCGGAAGAGGAATATCCACAAGCATTAGTACGGGTTAGGGGCTGAGCTGCTGGAAAGGAGCTCTGCAGAGAAGGACCTGGATGTGCTGATGAGCAACAGGAGGACCATGAGCCAGCAGTCTGGCTAAGAAAGCCAATGGTATCCTGGGGTACATTAATAAGAGCATGGCCAGCAGGTCAAGGGAGATGATCCTCCCCTTCTACTCTGCCCTGGTGAAGCCACTGCTGGAATACTGCATCCAGTTCTGAGCTCACCTGTTCGAAAATATAGGAGTCTACTAGAGAGAATCCAATGAAAGATTGCAAAGATGATCAGGGGCCTCTAGTATCTTCCTTATGGGGAATGGCTGAAATACCTAGGTGTGTTGAGACTGAAGAAGAGATAGGATCTTATCAATGCTTACAAATATCTAAAAGGCAAGAGTTAAGAGAGTGGCGTCAAGCCCAGTGACAGAAAGAGGAGCAACAGTCACAAACTGGGACACAGGAATATGAAAACTTGAGAACGTAAGAAGAAAATTCTCTACAATGGGGGCTTCAGAGCCCTGGAACAGACAGGTTGTGGAGTCTCCTTCTCTCCTCCTGGATGTTTTACTGTGAGATCTACTGTAAGGAATCTGCTTTAGCATGGAAAGTGAATTACGTGGTCTCTATAGGTCCTTTCTCGGTCCTATGATCCTGCCATAAACTGCCAAAAACTAGCCAAGAGTTCCTGTAGCACTGTTAATTGTTGAGAAGAGACCAAAATGAAAATGCAAAGCATCACCAAGGACATTTTGATCACAGGGATAGGATGAGCCAAGAAACATGTGCCAGGTTGCCATTTTGTGCAGTCCTTGTCCCCAGGCTGTACCATCCTAGAGATTCCCAAAAGAGCACACATCCCATTTGGAGCTCAATAAGGTGAAGTAGAAGCAGTTTCTGTACAAATAGATGGTATTGAGACAGTGTGCAGCACCGACAACTGTCTCAGTGACAGATACTGTCCCTCTGACTAGATACAACGTGATTCAGACTGATAAATAGAAACCTCAGCAAGGAGACAACCAAAGTCTTTATGGGATGCAACAAACAGCATTGCTAACTACCTTTATCTGTTAACTGTGGGGAAGAAAGCAGAATAATGCCCAGCTTTTCTTGCAGCAGACATCGAGTACATTAATATTAACATGTAGCTAGAGTGATTTTAGAAACCTTGCTTTTTTATGATGGTTGAATTGTCAGAAAAACTGTATTAAAATCCTATAAACCAGTTGTGGGTTTTTCTTTTCTTATATTGTTGTTTGGGTGGGATTGGAGGGGGGCTGTAGAAATAGATGCTGAAAAATGGTTGTCAATGAACTGACTGGAACAGAAAGCATTGCATTAATGAGCTGTAATTTTTTAAGATATGCCTTGGTATAGCATTGTCATGTCATTTTGCTGAAAGTTTTTGCCATCTACCTAGATGAACATTATTGCAGTGGGAACTTTATTGTCTTTATTCATTTTTTTAAAGAAATCTTGTAATATTAGCATCCTCTTTTCTCTATATATTGCATAGTCAGTTATAAATTGAAAGCTGCATTTTTTCCTTTTTAAACCAGTCCTAGAATGTGAAGCGATGAACTACAAAAACAAATGAAAAGCCACAATGTGCATATAATTGAAAAATGATTTTAAAGCCAATTTGTGGTGGCAAACGGCAGGTCAACAGACTGACAGCAAGAAAAGCCTGTTCCATCTCCATATCCTCTTTAATTTTACTTATGAAAATTGCCTCTTAGCAGTTCTTTACTGATTTATCAAATTAGATATATTGATTTTTGTGTATTTTTAGTGGAGGGGAAAAGAAATCATGCTTTTATGGAGTAATAATGAGCTCAGCAGAAAGCCTTAGCTATGATTATGTCAACAGTTTAGAAGTAATCTATATTACTAAAGCCAATAGAAGATTTCATTTACCTAGAAAATAACCAAGTGGAAAACAGCTTGGTGAGGGCATTAGTGCACGCCCAAAATCTAGGGTAGATTTGCATACAGTTGAGACGATTAGAAAAAAAGGGTCCTTATCATTGTTGTGAAATCAAATCGAACCTCTGGAGTACCCCAAATACACAGGGTGGCACTGGGCACTCTATGTTCTCACACTTCACAGGATTTGAAGTGGGTTTCCATCTCATTTTGCTAATATTGCATCAGACAGCTTTGGAAAACCAGAGAGAAATAAACCACAATGCCACAGTAGTGGAGAATATTTTGCTGTATGTTTTTTCAAAAGACAGTCTCCTGAGCCAGGCATTTGAATCATAAGGACTTCTGGGATGGGATTTTCACTCAGAGATCTCCATTCTTACGTGGATTAAGAGGATTAAAAACCATTAAATGACCATCCTCCAAGTCCCTAAAGCAGATTTGCCTTTTTCTATCCTCCTTCAACTGGGGCAGACTTGGGGGTAACAAAGTACTGCACAAAAGGCTTCCTTAGCATGACAAAAGGTGAAACAATCCACTGAACTGCCAATGTACCAGACAATGAAGTCGGTGCAGTCTACTCAGCTCATTTTCATCAGAACAAATGGTATCAAACTTGGCAATGGCATTGTTCTTAAACTTGAACATGGGGCTCCTTTTTCCCCCCTCTTCTTTTTTTTATTTTTTATTTTCCCATCCGAAGCTCAAGGTGTCATATTAATTATTTAAATCTTCAGAAGATTTCAACTGTATCCTCCAAGGCTCTGCTCAGTGCCAGAAGGTCTCCAATCTGCATTAGCTTTTGTTAATTAGAGCTGAAACAAGGACTTTGATCTCAATGAATATAATAACAACAACAACAACAAAAAAAAAGCAAAACTTCCTGTGTGATTTATCTTTTACCTATTTTCTGCCTTTACTGTTTTTCCACTCTATTAGACTTTGATTTACCTTGTCTGAGTAACATTAAACAACTCGGGTACAAAAGAACTTAAACAGCTTCAAAAGCCCGACTGAAATGGTAGTTAAATGGTACATGAAGTGATCCTGAGTCTTTAAACTTTGAGAGAAAATGACACCATTTTACTTTATTTTATTTTATTTTTCGTTAGCAGGGATCGGCGTGGGGAGGGGGGGGTTGGTTTGTACAGCATGGATGCTTGTCTACTGATGTCAGATATCACAGGTTTTCCTGTTGGGATTGATCTTTCCTCATTAAGAGCCTTGTTTCTAGAGCTATAGCGCTGATAGAACAGAAGGCCGGCGATATTCTGCAAGATGTTCCTCATGCATCAGCCTTGCCCTGAGTTTGTCGCCGTGCTTAGATCCGAGAGGGTCACTGCCAGGGCTTGCCTTGTTAAAATTTTTCTCATTAACATTTATCTTATTGAATAGCTCTGAAAGGCAAATTTTTTAAGCCCAGAAAGAAAAAAAACTAGCAAATTTTAGAATCAGATGAGGTCTAGTTGTATATTCATTTGAGCAGGAACTTATCGCTGTATTCCCCTAATATGAAAAAAAAATCAAAGAATAACCAAAAATAACACAAGTAAAATCTACATCTGAAATATATGAGATATGTGAGTGTAAATTTTCATTGTGATGGACAAAGAGTTGTGGTCACAGCCTTCATTAATAACAACATGCAGTGCTGAAAATATACCCTGTGTCTTTTACATAAGGCTCGCTACAGAATGGTGCAGCCCCCTGAGACTGGTCACTCTTGATTTAGCTCATTTTAGAGGGAATAAATTAAAGGATAACTTTGTGAATTCTGGACAGAAAGTAGGAAAGCTGAAGTGAATAGTCTTAAAAAAAAATAGCTAAGAACTATGATAACCTGACTTAGAGGAAGGAAGTTTGTCTAGAAAGGAAGGGGATTTTGTTGGGGAAGTTTAAATTGGATACAGGGCTTGAGACAAATGCTGCACTGCCAATGGGAGCTTCAGTTGTGGGCCCAGGAGAGTCTGGGTAGGACATTGTGGGCCTCCCTGCTCACAGCATAAATGTGCTTCCTCTCTGGGGCTGAAAACAGGCTGGGAATTCAATAATGGTCCTGATATATCCCCTGTCAAAAGATGCTGAAGACTTTCAACTGGCTTGAAGATGCTTCCTGTCAAATGAAGCTTCACTAGAGGTGCTTAGATTGAATCCTGGTGATATAAACACCCATCCCTTGGTTGACTAAGACAACCTTTTCCTATCTACAAACCTGTTTGCTTTCTTTCCGACCCAGTTTCCAACCCACTGTACCAAAAGTGGTGGCAGGTAACAGGCACATTTCTGGTCACCCTCAGCAGCCATCTGGCCTGGATGAAGCTAGAGATGTGAGAAGAGCTGCTGCAGCTGATCCAGCAGCAAGGAGCACAACACGTACCACATCTCCACTGCAGCAGGAGGCTGCAATTTTGCATCAAGAAAAAGTTTTATACTGTGACCCAAAGCATGAGCTTTCACCACTGCTTCTTTGGAGTAGAATTGGGTGGTTTGTGTTTTTTTTCACAAAGCCAAGTAACATTGGAGGCAAAATCAATATAAAGTCAGAAACGTCATGTCAGGAAGTGTCATTCCTTGTTTCCTGAGTAGAGGTGCATGAGAGAGGAAGGGCTCTTATGCAGCAGTTAAAAGGGATATCATAGAACTACAGAATCAAAAAGTTTGGAAAAAAACCTCCAAGATCATCAAGTCCAACCATCAACTACATGACAGTAATGATGCTACTTTGCCATTCCTCTTCCTCTGAATTACTCAAAGTTGAGTAGAGAAAAGGAAGGAGTAGCAGATTGCCTACAAACAGAGGTATTATGTTAAACCAGGACTTTGGATGCTGTTACTCAGCTCACCATGCTGATCTGCTATCCCACCACCAGCAAATCCTGACAGCATCCTGTAACACCTGAAGTCTCCTCCTCTGCCTTTTCCCACTTTACATTCTCAACAGATCACAAGTTGTGGAACTCCTCTACAAATCTGGGCTATTTCAGACTGGGAAGGATAGTGTGCAGGCCTCTGGCCCTTGAGAGGAGTTGTGTATTGCCACCTTTCCTTAAGCTACTGTACTCAAAGAGAGCTCATGTGGCTTTGCCCACAGATACTGCCTTTAAGGGACAGAGTCCTCCTCTATACACAGTTTTCTTTTACAGGCTGGGAGCACTGAATTTACATTTTAAGTACTGAAAGCACATAGCCACAACGCTGAAGCTGCTGCAGTGCAGGAGAATGGCCGAGGCTGGTGCCCCACATACCCATGGATACCCAGTCTCCCTTCCTGTCTTTCTGTGCTCTGAGAAAATTGATTCTGGCTTTGCTTCACTTTCATCTGTCAGCATAGGTTAGTTTAGTTCATACTAATGCTATCACAGACATATGCTGATTTTTGTGCTTATATGCTCAGCCAGGTTTGTCCATCTCTTTGGACTCTGCATGAGTGCCAGCTCCTGCTCCATGATGTGATCCTGAGAGAAAGGGAAGCAGTGTCATCCCAGTATGAAGTAAGACCTCTCCTCAGTGGTCTGGGAGGATGCAAGAGAAATCGAGAGACTCTGCACTGGGGAGCACACTGCCTTTGGAGCAGGAGGGGCAGGATGCCAGGTAAGTGGTGCTGAGGATGGGATGACTGCCACAGGTGATTAGCAAGGTAAGCCCCCACCCCCTCACACTTTGTGAACTGCTTTCAGGGACAGCAAATGTTCTACAACAAATGCTTCTCAGAGATGCCTGCTGCAAAGGGCTGGAGTGTGTTGAATAAACTTCCTCGGTTCTGTTCTAAACTCAAGGGATGCTATCCACTGGTCTTCAGAAAGCTTATTTCTTGGAAGCAAACCCTTGGGATTTGCTTTGAGGTTGGAGTTTGCTGCTTACCCTAAGATGCTTGGCTGAGTTTATCAGGAAGAAGGCTGAAGTCAGAGGACGAGTGGCTTATATTTGATGAAAAAGACCAGAGAAAATCCAGAGTGGGCAGGAGGTCAAAGCAATGGACTAGGGAAATGGTCACTTCTGCAACAGTTTCCCAAAAGGATGTAAGGACAGCAATTGCTTTCATCACTGTCATAAAAAAAAAGATGTTGAAGCAGTTGAGACATAATCTTATTCCCCTGAAAGTCAAAGTAAAAATACTTATTGACTTCACAAAAGCATCATTAGCCCCTAAATCATGAAGGTTTCTCTCAGGGTATGAGTTTTGTTGGTTCACATAGAGTACTCTTCTACATGGTAAAATATAGAAACTTGCCTATTATTTTAACCTACTAATCCTACATTTCCCTTAAATTCTTCTTTGGGAGAGGGGAATTGATTATCACTTCTAATTGCTGTACTTGTTTTAGAAATTATCACTTTAAAGCCTTAGCACAGATTCACAGAATCACAGAATGGAAGGGGTTGGAAGGAATCTCTGGAGACCATCAAGTCTAACGCTCCTGCTAAAGCAGGTAGGTATCCTTCAGCAGGTCACACAGGTAGGCATCCAAACAGATCTTGAATATCTCATAGAAGGATACTCCACATCCTCTCTGGGCAGCCTGCTTCAGTGCTCTACCACTCTAACAGTGAAGAAGTTCTTCCTTGCATTAATATGGAACTTCCTGTGTTCCAGTATTTGTTCATTGCCCCTTGTTCTACTGTTGAACACCACTGAAAAGAGTCTACCACCCTACTCTTGACTCCACTCTTGACTTATTCTTTTCCTGTATTTATTCTATTTGAAACTCAGATGATATATCATCTTATTATTACTTTTTACAGCTATTCTTTTAGATGGGCTCAACAGCATCCTTGATTTAATTCAGTACACCTCCATATAAAACAATAGTGTGTTGTATGTTCATAGCTTTATTTGAAAATGATGTACACAATAATATGTTTCTGTCTGCAGATTGTATCTGATTTAGCTGACAAAAGATTGCAGCAGTCATTGTGGCCAGAAGCTATTGGAAAGCAGCCAGCATTAATAACAAAATAAATACAAAGCAGAAGCAAGTGATGACATAAAACACAAGGACAGTGGGTTACACTTTTCTGCATGAAGTGGCATCACATCATGCACACATTTACCAATAGGGTGAAAAGAACCCCCCAGGTTTTAACTTCTCACACCACTGAAATGGTCCTATTCTAAAGAAAGCCCCTGGGCTCAGCACAGGCTATCCTGAAAACAAACACCCCACATGGCAATCATTCTGGGGATAACACAACTTATGAGGAAAGACTGATGTATCTAAAAGGCACCATGCAAATAGGAAGCCCTATCCAAGAGACACTTAGTACAAAGACCTGCTATTTTGACTCTTGCTGCTGCCATCTATTTTTTAAGCTTGATGCCTTTGGCCTTGTAGAGCCAAGTGACACAGCTAAAACTTAGCTCTGAAGAGTGCAGATTTCATCTCAGAATTGCAGAACAGTGGAAACAGGCAGAATAGTGACCAGGCTCCCAGCTGAGCTTTTTCTGGGCACATTATAACATTTCTGGGCACATTATAACATGAATGCTGTCATGGGGAAGATGACAACAAGATCGCTACCCATGCAAGCTCTAGACTGTGTGACCTCCTACAGCAATGTTACCACCTACTTGCACCACTGCTTTGTCAACCCCAGAGGAGGACAGAAAACCTCCAGCGGTGAGGGCCTCTGCAGACTTTGAAGCTGAAGTCAGTTATGCACACAAAGTATCACATTCCTGTGATTTAAGTCAGCTACAATTTCTTCAGGTATTCCATTTCCAGACTGAGGTATGAAACTTTGTTAGAATACAGTCTCAGAAGATGGGAATGGCTGCATTTAGGTCTTTGTCACTGACACTCCACTATACCTGTCAGGAGAATCCTACCCAGTGACTCCAGGGCTCTCCAGGAGCCAGGAACTGGCTTTGAAATGCTCCTCTGTGCTGGAGGGCACAGCTGTTGTTTTCTCTGGGCTGCATTTAAGCCAGCTTCTCTTTGTTCAGATCTTTCTTGTTTCCCTGATAACTGGAGTCAGTGTCTGCTTCAAATGATGCTACATGCATCACCAGCATACTGTCCTTATTTGTGCCTGCAGCATTTCATAGTGTCTTCTGGATGTTTAATGATGATGTGCAGCAGATGTTGACTTCATTGGAGTTACTCAGTTTGGTAGCACAGTTTGGACTTACTCCTTTACCTTAAGCAGCAGTGCTTTACTGAATTAACTGTTGGTAGATTTTGATAAGCTTTCTGAATTGCAGTAACTCCCAGAATTAGGGATAGTCATTGCCCTACAAAGTTTGCAGCTGCTGGATGCAGCAATTGAAGGTGGAAGTGCAATAAATGAGGAGGCCAAGGAGACAAGAGGAAACAAAAGAAGGAGACAAAGTAGTTCCTCGGGTAAGATCAGGGCCAGCATCAAGAACTCTATCAGGACAATCTGATCACGGCCTTGTGCTTCGAAGGAAAGGAGTTTTAAAGAAGTGTTTGAAGAAGAACAGTAATTAGTTAGGTGATCACATATGTGATCACATATGGCAGCATACAAACAATCCAGAACAAGATAAAACTAATAAATGATTAAATGAGAACTGCTGAAAGAGGAAAGGAAAATGTGCACTGCAGAATAGCATATTCGATTTGCTTTTGACAGTAAAGTTGTCAATGAGTAGCCTTTAAGTCTTGTTTCTCCTCCCATTATCAAGATATACAATCAAATAATGACAGACTCCTCATTTGAACCAGACACTGAATTTCATTTATCTTGAGAAAACCTTTCTTTCAAAGTGTTTTGCCCACTTGTTGAACCACTCTGAAATTAAAAGCTATTCCTTTACCTGAAATTCACAGACTAAGCAGCAGCAACTCTACTACTCTACACTACGTGCCTTTTTCTTCTTAGGTCTCTCTGAAAGTGGAACACATTCTCAGCTCTGCCACTTTTCACCTCAGAAAGGCTATTGTAATCATTCTGTGTCCTTCAGATAACCTACCAGATTAATCATGGCATGTATCACTGATCACTCAAGTCAGCTTCTGTAAGAACATCTCTGGAGTATCAGATCTCTCCAGGTGAACCACAATTGCAAGTGCCATTGTTGAAAGACCTACAATGCTTATGCACTGGTTCACACCGGGGATGCTGAGCTGTGGCACTTCCACTGATGCGTTCTTTACTCAGTCTTCAGCCATTCTAGGCCAAATGGCTTGGTACCAAAAATAGAGAGGAACACAATTCTTTACCCTCTTCTTAACTATGGATATACTCCTGGATGAAATACAAGGCTCTCTAATGACATTGAAGCTGAAGTCAGTCGGCTTTAACATCTTATTTCTAACGAGTTATCACTTACAAGGTGTGGCTGGACCAGGAGTATCAGAGAAGAAATGACTCAGTTTCTCCATAACTGAGAACTGTGGGAGATGGATACACTTCAGAGGGTAGTTCTTTCTGTTTTTAGCACATATTTTACAATGGGGACAATCTGGAAAATCTTATTCTGTTTATTCCTTGTGTAGTATATCTTAAGCAGTTCTCTAATTGCTCATTCTTCTAATGACTGAAGAGATTAATAGATATATGTTGCCCAGAGAGATTATGGATGCCCCATCCCTGGATGCATTTAAGGCCAGGCTGGATGTGGCTCTGGGCAACCTGGCCTAGTGGTTGGCAACCCTGCCCACTACAAAGGGGTTGAAACTGGATGATCTTTGAGGTCCTTTACAACCCAAGCCATTCTGTGATTCTGTGGTATCAATCAGTGTAAGGGTCTAAGGTCTGGTCTGTCACTTTGCATAGCTATACTTAGCTAGTATGGAAAAGACTAGAAATCTCAAACATACAAAGTATTTAAGGCACCTGTCAGGATCTTTTTTTCTGCATTTATTGAGAAAATAGCCACAACTTTGCATTATTCCTAAAGAATGATAAAACTGGTCCTTTATTCATTCCGCCCAGTGAGCCTTTCAACAGGAAAAATAGTCTCTCACAAAATCTTTCAGGAAAAAAAAATATTATTCTGTGTACACAAGTACTCTGCAAAGAACAGGAATTTTCTGGAGTGAGGATTACATCCTTGATAGTGCCTTGAAATCTCAGCCAATACTGCAACCTTATTATGTCAGCTTTGTTAAAAGACAGAGGAAAGCACTGGTCCCTTTCCCAAAGGGCCTCCAGTGTGGTGTGACTAAACAAGTTGGAGATTGCAATGAAGTTTGTGTAGATCTCTTGTTTCTTCTCCTGGTTCATTGATGCCCTCCTCATCACCACACAACCTAAGGACTTTCTGCAGGACTGTAATCCACTGCTGATGGATATATTTACATTGCAGGTGGTTTATTCTTCTTCTCGGGTCTGCCTGAATTTTGGAGAGAAACATAAAATTTGTGGTAGCTTTAAGTTTCTCATGGATATTGTGGGGAAGCTCTCAAGAAAGCTGGGTTTAATTCATTGGCAGTGAACAGTTCTATTTCTACTTAAACAACAAAGCTACTAACCTGGAGCATAAGTGCACTAAGACGTAAGCGCCAGTCAGTGGAGAAGTCAGAGGACATTTAAATGTTCTATTGTTAGAAGGCAAATAGCTCTTTTATCAGTGTCTCCATCCATCCATTCATCACGAAGAAAATACAGAAATGGGGCTTGCAGTGGACACTATGTTTGACTAAATCCAAAGTAAATTCTTTTGACCACTTTCTGCATATTTTCAGTGTTCTGTCCCTTATGTTCTGTTTGTCTGTGTATTCTCTTCTCTTCTCTTACAGAAAGGTCAGCAAAAGCCTGGCCGGGCAGTTGCTCCCCTCCTCAATCCCCTTATCGTGGGAGGAGTTCTAGGTCAAGGAAGGAGTGTGTTCACCCTCTCTTCCTGCAGCTGTTTGTGTTTCTGACAGAGAGAGATCCAGTCTCCCCTGACATGAAAGGGAGATGTCAATCTCCATTGCTTTACAAGACAGAGACTAAAAAGGCAAGGGTGTCATAAAAGCAGATGATGAGAAACTGCTGAAGGCAAAAGGGAGTTCCTTATTGTAAGCAAATACAGTCCCTACACCTCCCTCACTTTCAGTTCCCTTTATTCTCGCTTTTGACAAAGTATGCATTGCCTTTCACGTCAGCTGCTACACAAAACTAATGTGGTTGCTTCTCCAACTCACTCCCGTGATCCCCACTTTCATCCATTCTGACACCTCTGAATTGGTCTGCACACTCAACTATTGCGTTTACATTGGGATTTTGTGTGTGTCTGTTTGTTTGTTTGTTTACTGCATTTTGGAGGGGTTGTTTTTTTTTTGTTTTTGTTATTTCATTTTGTTCTTCCTTCTTTTGTTGGTTTTGTTTTTTTTTTTTTTTTTTTTTTTTTGTCTGGTTGGTTTCTTTTGTTTAAAGGGGTGATGAGCTGGGGTGGAAAGAGCAATTATTCCTTTAGTCAAGGTTCTTATCCAAGGGTTCATTTAACCTGGTTTGAATGTGTTGCTGACTCAGAGGAATTAAGCTGGAAGATAGCCAAGGCCCGAAAAGAAAGTTAAGACACAATGAAGTTAATAGGCTCCCATTGGCTGCTTTTGTTAGACCTAGCCCTAAAAACAAAAACAAACGCACATGCAAGTCTGATTTCCTGTGTGGTAAGCTGAGTGCTTTACAGGGACTTCCATTATGTCATGATTCATTATTTCCTCCTCTCAGCCTAAATGGAGCCTGAAAGTAGAATTAGTAGCAATAGGATCTTCATTAAAAGAGCTCTTCTGGAAAGGAGAGGATTGTGTCTTCCGTGGGAGGGGTCTCGATTTAGCACTTTCTTTGTTTATGGAGTACTGTACCTGCACACAGCACTTTAACACAGCCCCCTTTTGAAAAAGCCTGATAAAAATAGAGAGAATATAGTTCAGTCATAATTAAGTAGAATTTTTTAGTAAGTAATGAAGTAGGTGACGTTTATGTTTCTACAGACTTTTAATGTGGTTCTGTTAAACTCAACTGAGAAGTTGATCCCTGCCATGAGCAATACACGGAGCTCAAAATTATTCAGGGAGTTTACCTTTTCTATTAAATTCTTCTTCTCGTAAGAAATGAGACATGATCTCTGCATCTGGGAGGGTTACAGTCTTCATGTAATAACATTTAGGCCTTGCCTTGTAAGTCAGAGATACTACACTCCCTAACAGTGCTCTAGACCATATGGAGCACTGTCTGGGAACGATTCATACTCAGTTCTGCTTCCACTTAGGGCTCAGACCCTAGGGTAGAAGCTTCATCTGATCAGCAAGATTGCCGGTTGCTTCCAGTTGGGGAATTCTGCAGGCAGAAGTGGGGGCCGTGCCTGAAGTCAACAGGACATGTCACTGCAGTGGCAAAGATGTCCCTTTTTTTCCTGTGCAAGCAGACAACAATAAGTCTGTTGATTTGGATGGTTTGTGTGCTGCACAAGCCCAAGTGCTCTGCCCCCAGTTAACTTCTTGCCAACTGTATAGGATAAGTGCTACTAAACGCATTTGTTTCAGAAGTCCATCTTGGAAGAGTCCCTTTCTGTCTTTTAACGTCACAGAATCTGGATTTCCCATTTCTACATGGCAGTTTCCCAAAAACATTTGCAAACTGCCTCCTACTTTTTAAAAAATGTAGATTGCCATTTAACCACAATGCATCTTCCTCATTGTTTAATGTCTCAGTCAAGGCCATGCAACGAAGCACGACTGGCCTGTATGGTAAACAAAGCAAGGTTTGGTGGCTTTTGTTCCTCCAGTCGTCAACCTACCTTTCAGCCTCACTCTAGCAGTTGTGGGTGAACTAAAGGATACAGAAGATTATCTTGCAAGACATTTGGCCAGCACTGCTTTCTTTTGGAAAATTAGTTGTGCTTGTTGGACGTGCCAGTCCCTTGCTCCAGGACCCATCTCTACAAGGAAATCTTTTAATTACCTCTTCCCCCCAAATGACAGCTTTCACCACTGGAGTTGAGTTCTTGGACATTAGCAATTGAATAGGAAGCCTTCGTACTGTATATCATTTTAATCTTTCATGTTTAAGTAAGCCAGATGGCTTATTATTACAAGCTCTGTTTCAAAAAGGCACAAACTTTCTATCAGAGGATTTGTAAGATGATAGTAAAAAAGGGAGATTTTGCATCACACAAAATAGCCTGAATTTTAATTGCCCATCATAGTTTGGCAGCAATTTTCCCGTAATTACCATTCCTGCTAAATGAATAGGTGGATTAAATGGATAACTAAAATGGCATTGAAACTTCCTAGAATGGAGATTTATCCTCTAATGTATGGAATAGCTAAGTAAAGTTGTCAGTTGCTTGGGTGTAATTCACGCAGTTTTAACGTTTCTCCTCAGCAGAGGATCTGTTTTACTAGCAGTAAAACCTTGTCTGTTATTGGTGGGGCTTTTTGCTAGTGGTGCTTTATCCCAGCATTTCAGATATGTCAGATGTCATTTAGAGCGTTTCACACAGAAGCTTTTGATCGATGAAGTTGAAAAATAAAAGATGCTTTCATTTGGGTCTTGGCTGAGTTCCTTCCACACACGTAAGAATATTGTTCCTGTTCTGCCTCCTGGGGGTGTAATCCCACAGTCATTTATCCTTGTAACACACCTCTTGTACACAGTCATGTACGTAGTCACAAAAAAAGGCAGAAAGGACAGCTTAGATGAGTTATGCTCCTCCCGTGCATGAGTAATAGTAACATAGAAGATGGTGCAATTTAAACGCATGCAGAAACATTGCTGACATGTGAAATGAGGAGCAATTAAATCATTATTGAGACCATTGGGATGGCAGAATATAGTCTCGCTCAAATGCGTATGGGTTTTTTTTAAAGCTACGTGCATTGAAGAAACAAAATGCAACCTAAAGTATGAATTTATGGATCACACTAAATGTATTGGTCCTAACCAAATATCATGTGACGAATAATAAAAGCTGCTATTATTTGGCGTGTCAAACCTTTCTGTAACAGTGTCTGTGATCCCCCCTGCATCCTTTGAATTCAAGGACAAAATTCTCTGGGCTTGCTCTCTCATATACAAGACCGGCGTTATGCCGTTCAGGCAATGCTTAGATGCCCTAAGGTCTGTTTAAGTATTATTTACATCTTCTGTGTGGCTTTGTGCCATTGCCAAAGTGGGGTAAAGGGCATTACTTGTCAAACAGAATCAGGCCATCTGACAGAATGGCTGTCATTGGCTGTCACTGAATTTGTGATACACAATATGTAGAGCCAGGTATGACAGCATTATTGAGCTGTCGGTCTGAGGCATTAAGTTCTTCTTTCTCTGAGAAGATGTGACAGAGCGGATATATTTGCACAAATGAAGTTTGTATCTTAATCATGACATCCTATAGTTAGTTGGGTGGAATTCATGCTGCTTAATTTTATCTATTAAAACGCTCAGCCAAATCAGCCATGTGGACACCATTCAGAGTAAGCAAAGGGATTCATAGGCTGCAGATGTCATTTTTAGGACAGGATGAGTTGTCCTGGAGTGGACACTGAATGTAGAGGCTGCCTCGGTGACTGCCTCAAACTGGATTTCTATTCCTCGGGTAGCCTAAACAGGCAGGAAAGTCAGATATCCTTCATTTAAGGTGGTGATTTAGATCTCCAAAGAATATGGAGTTTTGTTTCCCCTGTGACTAAATACAACCAGTTCATAAAGAAATTCATGTACTTCTTTCTGCTGAAAGTCAGCAAAAAGGGTAATCATTCCTCATTTTCTGCAAAATAATAGACATATTACTTGTGCTATCTGAGCAGCTGCCACTCAGCATTGCTGTTTCACTTGAGGGAGAGGGGAAGTTAGTAAGAAACAGCAGGCACAACTGAAATGCTTTCCTGAGAGAGCAAAGATTTTAGCAGGGTTTCCTAAAGACTCAGGATCTCTTGCCAATTTGGCAGATCAGGAGACAGCAGCCTTGAAGCCATGGCATTTCTCTCATTGTCACACGTCATATCCAACGTTAACAAATTGCCTGAGCCACTGATCTGATTGTAGTTTAGCAGCTCAGGTTGTAGCTTTCTGAGGATTCATTCTGCTCAAAATAATAGTTGATCACAGATGTCGAAAGCTTAACATAAATATTAGCAAGCCATCTGAAAAAATGAAAGGAAAATCTTTTCTGAACGTGTTTGAAATTACATAGTTAATAATCTCAGCTGCCCAAGCCTTATTGTCTTAAGAGGTTTAAGTGGACCTGAAGTCTATTATCCGCATTAACAAAGAGTTTGTAGCACTCCTGGGGGCAGTGCTTCCCAGTTTGGTATAGCACTGTAAAGTAAAGCCGTCACTGCACCTCTGGGAACAGTGACACTATCACAGATTTCAGCTCCTGCTCTCTGCTGTTCCCAGACAGGAGTGCCGGGTTTAACACAATCGTGTCATCTAAGAGGCAAAGCTCTCTTCAGATAACAAGTCTGGGAGCTGCTATCTAGCATCGTCACGCAACAAAAAGCTGTGCTGCACATCAGCTGCTGCATCACAGCCACGCTGCACCGCGAGCTGCCCAGTGCCACACACACCTGTGCTGCTGCTCTCATGAAGAGGATGGGGGTATTATTTTCTGTGGTCTTCTATTCAGAAAGTATTACGAGAACTGTAGCAAAAAGACTGATCAGCTGGATCCACAGATGCACTGCATTGTTCGCAGGACCAGGACTTGAGTCTGCTTGTGGGCCATTTGAAAACTGATGCAGTTAATGAGTGTGATTCTTCTGCTCCGGTGCAGCTACACCACAAGTAACCCTTCTGTGTGGTTATGCTGGTGAAAATTCAATCTGTTCTTTAAAGGAGCAGAAAATTAGAATTTGAGCTTTTAAGGCACTATAAATATATGTATATACATATATATATATAAATATATATATATATATATACCTGAACATTCACACTTGCTTGAAAATATCTATTAAAATAGTTCTGTTCCAACCAAGCACTCCCCTGCTGTATTTGCAGTTCAAGAATCCATCTGTCCAAGTGTTTTAAGCTGCCAGCCATCACGAGGCTCTCCAAGTGCCATCCACACAAAATCTATAGTAATTGCAGCCCTCTGTCAGTGCCCGGGGACCAGGAAGTGAAATTAAGTGGTGGTGACCAGAAACAAAATGAAGTTCACCAAGCTGTAATATTTTCATCGTCCAATTAGAAAGAAATGAAATCACAAATGTGTGGCACACTGTGAGAAAGAACCAAAATTTAAAAATTAAAAAGAACTCATTCTTTTTAATTATTTTCCTGCCAATAACCTAAGATATTGAAAGTAGTCTCGGTGAAGGAACTTGAGAAACTCAGTTTCTTTAAAGAATATGCATTTTCTTTAGCAAAAAGCGGTGAGGCCTGGCCTGTGAAGGGACGAGGTAAATAAATCTGTGCAAGGTACGCTGCTGAAGTTACTTTTTCAGCAACCAACCTTTGAGGAAATCCCCCAGCAGGGATTGATAATGCAGAGTATCTACAGCTGAAAGCAGTTTAACAACTGCAAAACAACTGGTTGCTGAAGGAAAGGAAAAAAAAAAGGTAATAAAAATAAAGGAGGCTTTAGGGAACAGAAATCATTTTCAAACATTGTAATAGTTAAACCATTTTAACCTTACATCCATTACTTGCAAACAAATGTGACATTATGAATCAACTGCAGTTATGTTGTTAATAGACTTTATTAATAGCAAGGAAAAATAATATACAGAGTATCCTCAATGGATGTATAACTACCCTCTCAAATGGAGTTTCCTGATATTTCAAATGAATGGCGGGGTTTATTTTGGCAGCAGCATCACATAACTAATGTTTCATATTACACGCAAAAAATGATTTTGGTGCCATTCTTGAAATGAAATGTTTCATTTCAATAAAAGCTTGTAATTGTAACATTTAAATGCTATCATTAATAGCGAAAAGAAAGTTCTCCCGGCAGCATTAAAGAGTGAACTTCCCTGCTCTTTCCTCTATTACAGCCAATGTCTTTTTATTGTCTGTTTTCATCTCCATTTTACTTTATCTGCCAAACTACTTTGCATTTCAAGACATTTCCACTCACCTTGAGTTCTTGGTTCAAAAAGAAACAATAAAGTTTAATCTTTTCACTTGACAATGATGTATGGGTCTGCTGAAAAACACTTTTCAGGTATTATCATTAAAAAGTCTCCCATTTTTTAGTTTCTCTCTGACTCCTGGTACAGGGGGAAATACAAGATGTCACCCACGCAGGAGCTTTTATCAAAGCTCCCAATAATACCACTTAATTAGAAACCATAGCCTGCTAATGTTCTTTCTGAGAGCTCCTCAGAAAAGTCTTCCCCTAGCTTTAGCCATTCCTCTTCAGCTAAACATTGTCTAATGACTTTATTAGTGATTTCAAAGGCTCACGAAGGCTACCACTCCACTCTTTTCTTTCCAGATTACATCTTGCTGGTCAGGGAATTTGCTGAGCTCTACCATCAAGCAACTGGTTCGAATTAGGATTTTTTTTCCCCCTCTCATGCAGTTAGCTACTTATTAGCATTTGTCAAAACAAAGGGAAAATGCAGCCTCTGAATGTTTAATATTGTTCAGCGTTCTCTGAGAAACGCCATCAGACAATGAAAATACAGCAATTGTTCCCCATGCTGGAACGCGCGGCCCTGCTGAAACCCTGCCGGGCTTACCGGGAGTAAATGCCCTTAACTCAATCAGGCTGATCACATAACTGCGCCAGAGTTATTTAACTTTTTTCTGGGGTATTTTTATAAAAGCCTTGGAAAGAATTTTTAAAATGCACGATTCGTTATGCAGGAGCCATTCAGCAGCCCGCCAGCCAATGCAAACAGACTGCCTCACCAAATAAATGAAAACTGCCTGCCTGATAATAAAAAGGTTTGGGTGGTATTCGTTTTGTTGTGTTTTTTTTTCCTCCGAAAACTAGTGCTTAAATATATAATGTTACCGATTCTCTTTCCAGGTATTTACCAAATCTGGGGGCATCTGTTAACAGGGGGGAAAACGCTTTTTCCACTGCAGGCTCTCAAATTTACGTTCAGCTACATCGAGCTCAAATACTCAAAGGATGGGAGCTTCCTTTCCAAAGTGGATTAATTTCCTTAAGAACATAAAGCTGATTGCACTCGTTCGGCTGCTTATGCTGAAAGCCGCTGTTTTATCCCAAATAGAGAGGTGTAATGGGATGCTGGGAGAGAAGGAGGTGCTGTGGAAGAAGCCATGTTAATTACATTAAGAAGCAGATTTTGCTCATACAGCCCCTCGAGTACAGGCCGTGAATTTATCATTTCAGCTGAATGGTACATTCCATTCCACACAAAGCTGGAGCTGAACTCCCTCTCTCTCACTCATTCACTATTCAGAAACACTTAAGAAATTATTACCACATGTCCAGGAGTCACTCATGATGATGACCACTAATGCCATTCCTCTTGTTACAGTATTAACTCAAAATACACCACTGTTGTCTTTGATTAGCACGAGCAAAGCTAAGAACAAAGACATACCACTGACATAATGACAGTTTTATGGCTCCCGTCTCAAAAAAAAACTGCTCATTAGCATTCAAAATATAAAACACTCTCTTCAATACTTCAGCGCAAAACGACGTAATCTTCTTTTTGCCGAGAAACCTCAAAACCACTGGCAAGTTACTTATTTCCTGCAACACACATCTGGGGGACCTGCTAAATATGGAAAGGAAAACACCAGGTAAGCTGGGCCAAACAGATATTCTTCTGCAGTCCCTTCTTGCAGCCACAGGACAAAGCATTCCTCTGGCCCAGTCCCCATAGCAGCCATCCCAGGGACACTCCAGCAGTAAAGTGTCTGCAGGTGTGGCAGGAACCAGCCCTCTCCGAGCTCTTGAGTCCACGTGCAGGCAGAAGGGCCCTTTGGCTTTCTCCTGATGAGCTGTACAAAACAGCGCACATGAAGTTAACTTTGGTGGTGCCTTCCCCTCCTCCCCTACCTCTGGAGGAAGCCTGACAGTTTTCCCACTAGGTCCCTCTGAAGTCCAAATCAATAACCTATTTATAAAATGCTTCCTCTAAGCATGACAGAAGCAGCTATTTATTTGCTCTTCAGTGTTTAAGCTAATGAGGTACGAGCACATCTGCAATAACTAAAAATAACACGCACCTCATTGATATTAATGAACTGACTGGACTCCCATCCAGAGATGCTCCGTTCCCTCTTTATTCCTTTGCTCGGGGAGGAGATGGACCAGAGGGGTGGAGAGCTCAGGTTACAGAGCTGAGGGCCCGCAGCCAAGTGTGCTCCATCTCTGGTCCCCAGATGTTGCTATCAAGGGAGCCCTATCTCCTTGCTGCCACACGCAGACATCTCCCACAGTTGTCCTAGAGAGCTAACTCGCGTGCAACAGCAACGTTCGGGGAGGGCTGGAGCCTGCTAGTGAAAACATCCATGCAAATGTAGCACCATCGATCTTCAGTGCCACAATGGTTCATCACATAGCCCACATAGGGCTGCGAGGATCAAAACAAACACATTGAGTAGCATGTAGAAATAAACAGAGAGAGAGGGCAGCCACCAGCGAGGAGGTTTTCCATGTTCCTCACACTTCATGCCAACAAGAAGTAAGCCACATTTTGCACTTGCCTGGGCTCACAGATTGAAGATGTTCCACATGCGAAACCTCTGGGAGGGAAACTGCCTGACACTCTCGGATAAGGCAGCACCACACATGGCCTCTCCTGCCAGTCTCACCAGGGAGGCAGTTTGCTGCCACCAGATCACTCCTGTTGCTGAAGGAAGCCAGAATCTCTTCGTGTCTTGTGTGCTCTGCCTTCATGTGAAGGAATCCAAATCTCCTCTGTGGATGAGCTGGTAGGGGTGGGATGCTGGGAGACAACTGGTGAGGCTGCCTGACAGTGCTGGTAGAGTTGTGTGAGCTTGTTCTGCCAGAGACCCAGGCAGTGTGATGCAAAGCACAGAACCCCAGCTTTCTCCAGCAGATAGTTCTCCCTTAGGTCTTGGTCTTAGGACCAAACAGAGCAAAGCTCCTCAAAATGCTTTCAGCACTGAGGTGGCCTCAGCCTCCCTTTGCTGCAGGGCCCTGCGTGGGCAGCTCAGGTGAGCCCCAGGGTACAAATGGAAGGCACTCACAGGGAAGCAGGAAAGCACTGGTGTTCCCCAGGGCATCGGGCAAGCAGGCAGCACTGTGCCAGTCCACACAGGAGCAAGATGCCCCTGCCCTCCCAGCAGCATCCCAGTCTCAGTAGGTCAGGTTTTATTCTGGCAGACAGGCTGCCCACAGCCTTCAGCTCTACTCCTCAGTATGGCAAGGGTGAGCTCTGCTCGGGCATGTTTCTGTGAGGGTTTTTAAAATTACATTCTGCTTATGAATAAAACTTAGGAGGAATCTGCAGTCAGAGGAATCAATAATCTAATTAGTAATTAGTGCTAATTAGAGATTTATTAGTTCAAGCTACTCATAAATGTTCAAGTAACGCAAAGCCACTCATGAGAATACCAATGCAGCATTTAGTTAGAATAAAATACCATGTGTACTGCTCCCCAGGATTTGAGCTTTCATTACCACAGGCTCCAATCTTTCTTCCAAACAGAAAAGACACTAATGAATGGTATACAGATTGTGTGTGAGAAGAACATCAGTTTTTATTCAGCAAGATGAGAGAGACTTAAACCAGAATTAAAGATAAATTACATGTGAGGGATCAAGTTTTGCTCTCATTTACACTGATGTAAATCTGGAGTTGCTCTGTTAACTTCAGTTGTGTTGATTTCAGTGATTGCGTATTTATATTAATGATACCGAGCAAATACTAAAAGCAGTAGGGAAAAAAAAAAGACCAGCATTTCTTCCTTAGCAGACTCATCTGCAGCCTGGGATTTTAGAGAGATCAATTACTGACATTTTGTAGTTGAAATGTTTGCATATGTCAGTTGTAATGAGTCCAAGAACTGGGTTTCAAATGCACAGAGCCACTTAGAGTGCTCCAGTACAGTGTACAAATATATCATTTTACATGCCCAATTTTGCTAGGAAATGGTATAATGTGAGACACCCATACTCATCCATACCTGCTATTATTGGAGTGTATATGGAGGCAGTGATGTTGGTTCCTTGAAATCCCTGAGAAAACACCATCACACACACACACAAAAAGACAAATAAATGAAATGTGTTTGGAAATGAGACATCTGAAAATAAATGAGTACCCCAAAAACCCAGCTGAGCGGGAACAAGAGTAAAACCAGGAAGATAAAGCCTGAGAAGTCAAACCAATAAAGACTTCATCATATCAAGAAATTCAAAATGGATGCTAGCACGCAGAGAGATGCTGTTGACACTGAATGAACTATGGATATACAGATCTGGGAGAACCAACACCAAACCTTTGGTTGCCACTTCCCAACTTCGGTAAAGATGCAGTGTAAAAAAGCTTTGAGATTGGCTCAGCTTTTTGGCTCTAGATGGTGTCAGGAAACTACAGCCCTAATGCATCACTCGCCGGCATGAGAACTTATCAACCTGTTCATGACCTCCCCTAACACCCTGCGTGTCAGCAGGCAAGAGAGGTAGGATTCACTGATTGCAGTTCTTGCACTCATGCTTTCCACGTGGTTCTAATTCTCCCAGGAAGGCACTAGTTAAAATATTGATGCTGGGAATTGAGTCAGTCTGGACTACCTGCTGTGCTCTTAGCTGCCCAGCGAATTCACACAGATCTGTACACGACCACAGGGAAACAATAGCTCCAGTGTCTTGCAAACCCACTTCTCTTCAAGTTTCAGCAATGCAGATCATCACTAATTGGAGGCCCTCTGCCAAATACAGCAGTGCTGGTAGGATCATATTTTGAGA
Source organism: Phasianus colchicus (assembly GCF_987193195.1). Classification (NCBI taxonomy): domain Eukaryota; kingdom Metazoa; phylum Chordata; class Aves; order Galliformes; family Phasianidae; genus Phasianus; species Phasianus colchicus. The sequence goes on from NC_143436.1 coordinate 131,095,505, forward strand.
GGAAGTTAATGATCCTCCATGCCATGATGCTCCTGGAAATAAAGAGGAAAAGCAGACCCATAGTTATCAGATTGTGTAAGACCTGGACCCCACGAGTCCCCCAGGCACTTTCCTAGAAGCCAGAAGCCAGCACCTGCACCTCCAGTCTCACAGCCAGCAGGAAGCAAAGTGCAACCCCCAGCATGGTCTCTATCTCATCTGAGGCAGTGGAGAAACCCTCAAAGGCCAGAAGCAATCCCCAGGACACAAGGATACCCCAGGTTTTTGCTGAGTGCTGGAATACCTAACAATAAAGATAGGCAGCTTACAGGATGGCCAGCATGAGATTTCTGTGTGAGTGAAGTGGCTATATGCTTTAGAAATCCCCAATAGAGCTGCCTCCTGAGGCTAGGAGATACCTTTAAAACTCTCTCCCATGTGAGTAACAGCTGTGCATGAAACATCAGCAAATGTTCTGGGCCCCATCCACCATGGGCAGAGCTCACTTTGGAAATCGTTTAAGCTGGTGTCCTTATGAACACTCAGAGGGAGTAAATCTGTTGCTACTAATATTCCAGCTTGCAGCTCTGCTTAGTTCATTAATCGTGACACAGAACTGTGCACGAGATTCAGGATGTATAGCTTTTAGCAATCTGCTTTTTTATGCTCTGATCTACTCTTGTGCTTAGATACCACAGCAATGGGCTACTTAAATAGAATAGCTAGAATTCTTTGTTCTTTTGAATCCCTTCTCCATATATAATGCAATTAAGCGTGTTGTTAAGGCAGTCCAGATGGGCACTGTGTTATCCTCTGATATACCCAAATATCAAAATGTTAATGATTGTATAATGCTTCATTTAGTTTGTTTTTCCCCCAATTTCCTACTAACAGCAGCTTTTAAAGTTAAAAAAGACCAAAAGGGGGGAAGAAAAAGAAATCTTACCTACAGAAGTTACAGTTATATGAAGAATGTGATCAAAATACCGTTAAGCAAATAGAAAGCTCTGCTGATATCTGCCTCCTTTTCTGGCCAGTCCACAGGAGACATGAGCTTTACTGTTCCCAGGTCCATGGGCAAGAAAATTGCCTGAAGCCGTGGAGGGTTTTGACTTCTAACAGAGAATACTCATTAGGCAAATGTTGGCTGGGTTCATTGCTTTCTTCTTTGTATTTATGTACCTGAAGAAGGAATTTGGCATCCTGTATCTAACTAGATGAAAATTGCTCATTTCCCAGAAGTTCATTTTATTCACATGTGAACCACTGAGTACTTGATATCTTTGTGTGTTTTAATTATTTTTATTATGCAAGTTAGGTCTGCTTTGTGGTAGGAGACAGATCTTGCTTCAGAAACCTACAACCTAAATATTTGAGACAGAAGGAATCAGTGAATGATGGCTGAACTACAGCTAGGGCCCTGACTCAGTGTTGAAGTTCAATTTCGTGTTTCTCCCAGTGTTTGAACAACTCTCTTTGGATGTGATTCAGCTCAAACACCTGAGTTTAGCGATTCAGCTCCCATTAAAGGGGGCACCGTTTTTTGCTCAGCTGAGGAGTACAGCAGGCTGTACTACCAGCACCAATGGGAGATCCATTGGACAATTCCCAGGCCAGGGAAACATACACACCAGCTAGAATAAGCACACCACAGTGTCAGGCTGCCTGGGAGCCACAGTCACCCTCTGGTGCACCTACCAAAGTCTGTGGAGCATACCTGAGGGAGGTAATTCAAAGCAGGACCCTGATTTAAGTGGGCTGAATCACCTGCTGGAAGACCCTAGCTCTATGCACTGCATTTACAGAGAGACAGATAAGCCAGATCCCTCAAATTAGGTGGTGACAATACCACCTAAAGGACAGATTTCTCATTTGTATCCTGTCAGTACTGCCAGTGCTGTCACTGACCTACAGGAAATGCAGTAGAATTCCTGACTTCACTGCTTTTACCTTAAGTATTTATTGTTCACTGACTTCCCTCATTAATGAACATCAAAATCAGCCCTGCAAAAGCCTTCCTTGGCTGACTGAATGCCGGGCAACTGCAGAAGGAAGCAGAAGGTTGCTTAATCACCTCTGAAACAGAAGGGGCTGTGCTGCCAGATCCCAGCCCATCTCTCTGGCTCTGGGCTTCACTTCAGCCATAGCAGTTGCAAGGAGGAGCCTGACTCCACTTCTCTCCATCAGCCTCCTCCTTACCCTGTGACACCAGAGAGGCCATGGAAAGAACTAGGAGGAGGCTCTACAAGGAACCCCTCATCCCAGCCATCCTATACATCTGGCTCTACAGCCCCGATACTCAGGGAGTTTGCCCCAGAGGATGCCATTAGCCCAGCCTGATCCCACTCCCAGCCCCTAAATCACACCCAGTGGTTTTCATATGTAGAAAAAAAACTCAGCATATGGCATGCTTATCTGTCTGTCCTCCCATCCCACAACTGCAGTGATGCAGAGCACTGCCAGCTTGCCCAGCTGCTTTCACTTTCTTTCTCTTTTTGGCTCCTTGCAACCAGACCAGTGCAAATCTGTTGCCAGCACCAGTGGCATCTCTGAACATTGAGCAAGCCCTTTTGTTCAACCTCTTTTCTCATCTGGAGTTTTTAAAGATAACATGCAGACACACTAACAACAAGACCTGTGAGTGGGAGGCTGGCATGCATATTAAAACTCCTGCAGAAAAGTGCCTGATGTGCAAGTTCACTTGGCACTTTTTCTGTTAAATTACTGAGTTGTTTGACCTCTTTCTTCTTTCTCCCACCCAACCCCCCATTTTCAAAATACCCAAAGCAATTAGAGCACATTAGAGATTAAATCACTTGTTAAATTTCAGTTTTTAAGTCAAAGCCAATTCCTAACTGTCGCAAGTAAAAAAGCACCTTAATTGCAGTAAAGCTTAGGGCACTTTGCTGGTCCGAGCTGCCAGATTTCAAGAGGATTATTGCTATTATAACACGGCATCAGTTAGGCAAGGCAAGACACCGCTAACTTCCTGAGTGGGATGTGAAAAAAAAAATGGATTTTTCCAACAGTTGAAATAGAGAATATGATGCTATACTACATTTATAATGATTGGTAAATCAAACTACGCATTTAACTCTCTGAGTAGATTTCAGGTGGGCACAGAAATTCACTTCTGGTTATTCTCCTCTTCCCTCCAAATGAATTAACAGCCTGAGGGGAAATCCTCTACCTGTCTGACACTAATGCAGACTTTCCTAACTAATACTTTTCACCTATGACAGTCACAGGTCAATCCCAGTGCTTGGCATCTGGGATGGAGTTGGCCCATATTTTCAGCGTGGGAGAACAAATAATGCTGCTGGTGCCGTGGCCCCTTATGGTACATGGGGCTCTACTCTCGGGGTGCTCGCAGGGGAAGCTGCCCACCTGCCCCACAGAGCAATGGAAGTGAGCCCCAGCCCCAGCCCCAGCCGAGTCTCAGGTGAATTTTAATCCTTCATTATTCAGGACATACTGTTTTTTCCCTTTCCCTCTAAAATGACAGTCATGCTGTTAAGCATAATAATTGTTCATGAGTGAGCACTGCTTTTTGTCCCTCTTGATTTTGCCTCTAAGGCAGGCTTCTTACTCAGCAGAGGTCAGGGGTCGCCTGCTAAATCATGCATACCCACAATCCCCTGTGAATTATGCAGTTGACAAACTGCCGCTAATGATTAGTACAACCTGCATTAAAACCCTGGCACTAAATTGATATTACTTGAGTGATGGATTACACCTCTAATGAGCGGATTATTGCCACAAGTGACCTTGTCGGCTGAAAGAGTGTTTCAATATAACTAACATCTCTCCCATTCTCGTGGCACAGCAGTTCTAAAAAAATATTCCCTCTCCTTTTTGATATATTTTTTTTCCCTCCAATGTTGCTTTCTAGTCTTTCAAACAAGGGGATAATCTGTAAACAACACTTCTAATGGGATTAGTCATTAGGCTGTACCCCAATTAGCACAGCCTCGTGCCTCTGAAATAGCCGGTGCTCAGAAAGATAATTTTGTTCCGATGGAAATTGCTGTTCTTGCTTTGCTCCATCTTCCTCAGCACACCGAGTCTCCCCCTGCCCCCCAGCACCTCGCCTTTCTGCTGGGGGCTCACAGATGGACTTGTTGCCGTTATATGAAGAAGGATGAAATGACGGAGGTGAACTTTCAAAGGAAGTCCCCCCGGCTTGCAGGACATATGGAGCAGATGTGTTCAGAGCACCCTCCTCACAAAGCACTCGGCCTGCTCTCCAGAATCAGGCAGCACACTGGTGTTTGTGAGGCACTGTCAGAAGGGCCTGGACTCACTGCACCCGAGCAGTGCTAATTCACAAGGAGGGAAGCTGTGCTAAGTGCTTCCCCAACCACCAGCAGCCTCCTGCCAAGGGGCTGCGCCCAGCCGAGGCCGCGGCCTGTCTGTGCAGCTAATGGACCCCTGGCGGAGCCTCCTCACGCCTTTGTCTGCACGCAGCCAGTGGTACATTCACAGCTGCCTGTCACGCCACACAAGTACAGATGAGGCTTGGGGGGAACACCGCATTGATGGAATTAATTGAGCATAAGCCATGCTGACTGGCGGGGAAAATCACATGAGAGAAACAAAACACACGTGCCTCGCCAGCTATGTGTGCTAACAAAGGACGAGCAGCTACAAACAAATAAAAATCGTGGCAGAGGATGTCGGCACGAGCTCTTTATCATCGGTTGGCGTCTCACTCCCAGAGGGACCCTCATGCCCCTCGAGCGCAGGGCTCATTCCCCCAGTCAGCAGCACTGTGCAGGGAAAACCCAGCTGAAATGAATTCACTATTACAGTCCTGTGACAACCTTGGGCAGGATCAGCTTCAATCTCCTAGCCCACCTTGTTTCTCTGAAACCACAGGTCTGCCTTCCCCACTACTCCCTCTCATGCTATCCAATGCGTTTGATGTTCTGCAAAATAAAGCCCTCGTGCTACAGCTGTAATGACAGCGTGTTCTGGGGATGCCCAATAATTAATCCTGGGAGGCCCCCACTCCCCTGTGCCCTGAGCTGTGGAGATGGGGCAGGGATGGAGAGGACAGCTGGTGGTGCACCTGTGGGCACAGCTTTGAATACTTCTGCCCATCTCAGACCCTGCTGGACCCCATCCTTCTCCAGATGATGGATATGGGAGAGGAAAAGTGCCCTCAGTTTGCACTGAGACATTGCAATGAACATTGGAACTGGGCAGATCACCCCTGCACATAGCAGCTGGCTCCAGAATAGCCAAGACAGTAGGAGCCAGGGGCTCCTAATGAGCTTCTTTTGCCTCATGTCCATGGGTGTTCATGTGTAGAGCCCTCTGCTTTTTTTTTTTTTTTTTTTTTTAAATTAGGTGTGTCTTGGGACAGCTTTACTGAAAGAGAAAATAAAAAGTCCCAGTTTGAACCTGACACATATGTTCACCCTAATATTGCCACTTGGCAGGGGAAAAGGGGTGAGAAGGGGGAAAAGGATATTAAAAATATCTCTAGCAAAGAAAATGTATGATGCCCAGATTTATTTCCTTCTACTCACAGGACAAGCTAACAAAGCTACAGAGGAATATCCTGCAGTGACCAGGGCACTTACTATGTGAAGCACAAAATGAAAGCAACAGGATTTATGATGATGCTGAGAATGAGAGTGATGTTACCTTGGCATCCAAGCCATCGAGCATGATGTGGCTGTCGCATGCATCAGACACCTAGTGCATGACCAGTGATGGGACAGGTGGTTCAGCTGGCTCTGTGGTGATCCAAGGAAATGCAGGACTGCTGTTTCACAAAAAAAATAGAATCAGAGAACGGCTTGAGTTGGAATGGACCTCAAAGATCATCGAGATTTAACCCCCTACCATGGGCAGGGCTGCCCCCCAAAAGCTCAGCCTGCCCAGGGCCCCATCCAACCTGGCCTTGATCATCTCCAGGAAGGGGTACCACAGCTTCTCTGGGCAGCTGTGCCAATACCTCACTGCCTGTTTCCTCAGGAGGCCTTAGGAGAGCCTCCACCTCCCATCTTCATGACCTGCCTTGCTACTCATGCAACATGTGCTGGGTCAAACTGCTTCTCACCCTGCTGAACTGTTCCTCATCTCTTCACCTGCAGAATAAGCCTGTACTATTCATGAAGGCAGACCTAAAAATTTCCAGCTTTCGAGGCTGCCATTTTGGACAATGGTGATGAGAAAATTCATGCTCTTTCCCAGTGTGTATGAGAATGATATACTCTGTTTCTCTGCTGCCTGGTGTGAAGTCTGAATGCATTCCAAAATTATAAAGAAAACATACACAGACATTTTTTCTTCTTCTCTCCAGCTCTTTTCCATTCAGAGTCAGCAGGGAATGGACTTTGTTTGTACTTATTTATAATTGTGGTACATTGAGGAATGTTCAGTCAAAGAGATGTGTTTCACATCTTCCTCAGAAGTTCATGACTATTTTGATCTTTTCCAAGCACAGTATCAGGTACATCTCTGCTTGCTTAGAAAGTTTTGTATCCTGCACATGCAAGCTCTGTTCTTAAGGATGGCAAGCCAGCTTTTCTGTGGAATGTGTTGTAAGTGGGAAGGAGAACATTTTGGTTACACGGTTCCTTCCAGTAAATTAGTTGCTGCCTGGTTTTGTTCTTGTGAAGATGTGGCCTAACACCTGCTATGTCCTATTATGAAAAGCAAAATGCAGCTCACTGGAGTAATTCGCTTTTGGCAGCAACATGCAAAGATGGGTGCTGTGTGCTGAACCAATTGTGCTGCCCACTTAGCACATATTGCCCTAATATTTTTATAGCTATGTACACAGAGAAGGGCTACTCAAATATTTTCCACAGAAAAACAGTTTACTGAAGGTTTCCATAAAATTCTGCTTCTTTCCAAGGAAAATTCTGACTACTGGCTGAGAAACTAAACAACTGAAGACTAGTGGGCTTTTAGACTTGGAGCAATAACCAAAAAAATGTTAATGAAAAAAATGTAAAAATGCTGATACCAAAAACAGAACGGCTCTTCCCTTAGGAAAGCTTTATAAAGCAGTTGGTGCTTTACAAGACAGATAGTTTTTATGCTTCTCTTTCATGTAGAGGGTTTTTTATCTGGACTACACGGCACATAACATGTGGCACTCAAAAACCTACCATGAGGCAATCAAGAAAATACACTGTAGCACAACAGCTACATAAATATTTGAAAGAACGGTCACCAGTGAGAGATAGAACTTAGACTGCTATCTTTACTAACTAATCAGTTGTCAATCTCAGAAACCAGGGACTCTTGCTGGAGAAGCCTTTCTGGTACTTATTTGAATCAATGCCCAGTCTTGCTTCTGCCTTAAAAACAATAAAAGTGTGCAAACAGTGTTTGTTTTGGAGAAAAGATAATATAATAAATTGTGTAATATATGCAGAAAAGTGTGTAATATGTGTAACAAAAGCTTTAAAACTCAGGATGAACAATGAAGTATCTGAACATATTTTATTCATTCCATCATTTTGAACACATTACATGATCTAAGAGAAAGCCTAACATAGTTTTTCTCACTGACTCAAGATGGCAATTCTGGAATAGTTAGGTACAACAAAATGTTACGGAAGAAGACGCAGCTTGTTGAAGATAAGAAAAACTTAGCTTTTCTTACACTAAAATTCATTTGTTTAATTTCCCATAGTTTTATAAACATCAGTTTTTGAGATGCTTTGGATTGAGACAGAGACTCAAGCCAAGGAATCATAAAATCCATGAATGATTATGTTAAATCCAAGAGATTGGGACTTAGTTACTTAGTTTTCTATGTAACTCTATTACACTAGGAATATGCTAAACATGCATGCTAAAATCCTGCACTGGCAGAGAAATGAGATGACTAAGTCTTTTCCATCTACACTTTCTCTGGTTCCAGGTTTCTGTGGTTTTGTTTTTACAAATTATTTCAGGAATCCTTTTTTTCCTATAACAATGAGCATACTTGTTCTCTGTTTTAATCAGCATGAGACACAACAAGGCTAATATTATCATATATTAAGTAATTGAAACACTTGGCCTTGGTGATATCCCAGGAAATTACCCCTCCCACTGGGTTACATCACTAAGACAGCACAGTTCTCATATATTTTTCCTCTTTTGGAGGAATATAGTAAAATGCTAGCTAAAGAGAGAAAAAGAGGAGTCAAACTGTAAGGTGATTTGTTTTTTGTTTTTTTTTATGAATACTTACATTTTTTGATTGTGTTTATTCTTATGACAGTCAACCCTTCCAGCTATTCAAAGACCACTCCAGCATGAGCTCTGTAAATACATAACTTGAAGGCTAGCCAGGACTATATCAGGATCCTTACATTTGACCAAAACCACGCTACTCTTAATCTCGTGAATAATCTGATTACAGTGTACCAATTCAGGTCAGTTGCCTAACTTTAGGAGCAAAGGGGAGCTGGAAGCAGCTATGCTTTTGAGGACTCTTTAAAGCCAAAGGATGATGTTAGGAGTGAGGCACTGCCAGATGCAAAGTATCACTTTATGACCTTCTGTGAACGAGGGAGTCTGGAAAGCACATGTGCTGCACTGTTCTGTGTGGAAGCCAGGTAGGGATAGAAAGAAGCATCTTTGTTTTGCTTTGTGTAGTTAAAAAGTCCAGTGCCACAAACTTCCACACCTTGAAAAGCTTTGGTTTCAGCGAGTGATTTTGCTGTGGTCATAAGGAGCATTTCCATTGGTATGATCTTGTGGAGCTGCATCTCAATATAACACTCACCTTAATCTGAGTTGTCACAGAAAAAAAAAAAAGTAAAGGTCAAATGAATATGCACAACTAAAATCTGACACTCTAGGTAAAGTAGTAGGATATTGATATAGAACCACTATGGTCTGCAGAAACATCTGAGAGCTAAGAAGTATTGCAAGTGAAATGTGCACTATACCCAGAGTGTTAAAGCATGGTGCACCGTGTTAATAATTCCCACAGAAGCAAAAGCCAGTTTTCCAATATTTACTGTAAGCCAGTGAAATACCTTTATGATGCTTTCTCCTTCCAGTAACAATGGATACAGGGAGAGCAGTTTCTTTTTTCAAAAATCACTTTCCTCTTTTCTTCCCTCAGTTTCTTTATGCTATGCAGCACAGAACATAATTACTTTACACTGTAGGCTCAAAAAGTCACTAAGCAGCTGATAAAAGGCAAAGAAATCAGTATGATTTTCCTGCTGAAAAAAGGGCTTTTCTTATTGGAGCTGATAACTTTCACCAAGGGCTCCAGGCTTTTGTTACATCAATTTGAGGAGCTCATAATCTCTGCATTATGAATGTTCAACCAGGATATTTCTTGCTGTAGTGCATCAGGCACCTTCAATATCACAGCTCCTGTTGTCATTGTTGGCTAAACAGCTTTTGACACGTTTTCGATATGATTACATTAGAACAAGTGGGTCATGATTGATAACCTAATATTCAGGCCATGCAAATCATCAATCACGGGAAGTATATTAATTATTCAATGTAACCATCTAATGCAAGAATCAATGTTGGAAATGAAGAAAAGAAACTCACAGCTCCCAGCAGAGGCTACACCAGATAATAAAAAAGGAATACTAAATAATCTCAGCCCATAATCCTGTTTAATAAAATCCATTTATTTAGCTGTCAAAAACATGATACAATTATTTAAAAAAACAAGGTAATGAAAAGTATTTTTAATTTTTTTTGTGTGGAAAAGAGATTTTTGCAACTTTTACGCTTTGATTAAATGTGAGGTCTAAAAATACTCTGTAAATAATGAGAATAGCTATGACATATGTTAAGAAAAAATATCACTCAGAGAAAACAGATATTCTCAGTTATGCTTGGTGAGGTTAAACCAATTATGACACTCTGACACATGGTCTGCAGCTACCCAAGAACCATACAGATCCCCTACACGCACAGCTCACAGTAGCAAATCCATATAGCAGCAGACACATTCCCTCCTTAAGTCATCTAGTGCCAAAATTTCTTCAACACTCAGAGCAACCCTATAAAGAAGAGCCCTTGCACTGTCTGCCATACTTCTAATGCATCAGAAATTTTGGCCAGAAATGTTTGTAATTCAGAACGTGCAGATAGGCAAATTAGAAGGTACAAACTTAATGACCCACCCTGCTGATGAATTGTTGCTTAGTGGAGAGGGGAATTAATGGCACTTACCTGAAAAGTAGCTCTCTGCAGGCATTTTCTGACCTATATTCTCTGCTGCCTTTCACCCCAATGATTTTTCAAATAGTTTTGCTTGCTTTAAGCAACCCAGAAGATCTTAAACATAAAAAATCTCTGGTAATTAATGCTGGCACATCAGCATTCACCAAGGTGGGAGTTTATGCATGGACTGCTACATTTTCCTTAGAATGGGACCCCTCATAATTTCCACCCCAATCACTTTCTTAATAACTCTTCCCTCCTTTCGTAACAGTGCCTCACCCCCCGTCAACAAGGCATCTTGCAATATTTGGCATAATGTGGTTTAAAGTGTCACTGAATTATCCTGACATAGCTACCTTTCAATAAATGCATTTTAGCTTGGAATCCCTTTTTCCATGTGCTTTCCTTCTGCATTTTATCCTCAGATTTTCAAAGTATACCTTTTATTCATAAGATTTGGTTTACTTTCAAAGGAAACATAAAGATGGATTGGTTTCTCTGACAGAAAAAAAGTGAGATTTTTAATGAAAGCTCTACCACACCAAAAGGAGGAAGAAATGTAAAGACAGGATCATTTACCTTCCTCTGTAAATACAGAGCTACTCTTTTGGAGTATGTCCTATTTCAATTCTGAGATTTATAGAGGTCTGCATGTACTGACTTTTTACATGGGTAAAGAGTGATTAAACTAAGAGTTTAAAACTGTTCCTCCCCCTACACAGCATCTACCTCCTGAGATACATCCTATGACTTCACTAGGTCAGAATCATGGATGTTGTAGTTTACCTTCCTGCTAGAAAACAGCATAATAGTGCCCACCAGCTTAAATGGGAAAACAATTTGGCAGTGTCAGGTTCAAGCTTATGGAGAAGTGCTACAGCACTGCTTATGATCTTCTGTGTGCACATGGAGAATCATGATGGCTTGTGGGAGCAGCCAGTACCCAAAGAACTATTAGTTCTCTTTGCCTTTATTTTAATGTAGGAGATTTGAAACAAACTGAATAAATGAAATTTTATCTCATTTCATAAACCTCCTTTTAAATGTTGTCAATCTGGCTCTAACTTAAGCCCTGGACTGTATATTTCTTAGTTTCCAGGGGTCTAAAGGCCTCCAGTGCTCATTCTTACCTCAATATCGTTTGAGTAAATTACTCAGACTCGTTCCCACCCATCACCTTTCTTTTAATACTTGTCATAAGAGCCTGGATGCTTCAGGCCCAGACCTATGCCAGCACTAGATGCATTTCAGAATCTGAAATACAACCCTTCTCATATTTCCAAACCTCTTCCCTTCTTGGAGATACATACTAATTGAATCCAAAAAACCTAGAGATGTTGTAGTGTTCCAAACACAATCAGTTTTTAGCAAAGTAAGAATGGCTTCAAGTTGGTAGGCCTTGTTCTTACAAGGAGTATCCATTCTTTCATTAAGAACCTGACCAGGTCCTAACTTGAAGAAAAAAAAGCATATATGCATATACTTTTATATATGTACGTATAAGTGTATGTTTCATTTTGGGTTTACCACTCCTGTGAAACATTGTTCTGTAATCTCACTGATGTAATAGGTAGAAACTGTATGCTATTTTCCAGCCACAGAGCATTCATGACAAGTTTTGCTCATTTATTTTGGTCTTAACATTGTTCTGTGGCTCCTCTCCTTCCCTGATGTCTATTTTTCTCACTCCACTCCATAACATATATATATAAAGTGATCAAAAGACAGAGTTAGACACTCTAGCTTAGTTTTGTTAGATTTACAAACCAGAACAAGGAAACTATAGTTCTTGACAAAATTTATAAACACCACTTTATCTACTTCTTTGCTCATATTTCTTCACACTCCCTCAAATATTTTGAGGATACCTGTTAAAGTCTGACTAAAGTTTAAAATCTTATTTGATTTCTACTAGAAATAATAGATTTTCATTGTCTCTATTCTGTGTAGTTTCTTTATATCCTCTTGGAAAAATCCACATTAAAAATGACCTGCAGTCATGAAAACCTGACCCTTTTTTCCAGTGGTTTGCACAAGTTTTCCTTACTTTTGTTCTATCTTCTCTGGTTCTGCTTTGTCACTTAACTACTTATCATCTTCATCAGCCAGTCAGGTTGTTTCCCTCCCCTCTCCTACCTACAAATCTGTCACTTAGATACCATCCCCACTGGGTTCACATGAGAAAACAAGCTTTGATATGGACAAGACCCTTCTCATTCTTGAAAGGCAATCCATTTAACCAGATTATCTTAAAAGCTAAATGACCTCTGCAAGGCTTTCCTCTGGCAGCATGGAAGTCAAAGTCTGGAGAAAATGCAGAGAAGCCCCATAGATGTAGTGGAATATAGATCTTAATGCAGATGGAGATGGAAATCCACTATATCAAGAAGAATCCTTAAACTATACAGTCTCTTCCAAATTTTCACATTGATAAAATTCCTCATATTTCCTTTCTAAAAGCATGGTGAAAAATAGAAAATTAGTTGTTGAATCAAAGCTTTACATGTTGAGCCATAATAAAGGTGTACTGAATTTTACAAGAGAGTGCATTTGCTTTAAAGGAGAACAGAAGATGTGCATGTTCAGCTATCTTCTTTCAGCTTGTAACAGTGAAGAAATACAGGCAAAGCAAATGTGTTTAACAGTTTTCCTAGACCTCTATATTCAGGAGGCAGTACAACTGTGCTTGTTTGTTGCCTCCCCCATGACCCAGATCACAACTTTTCTCAGCCCAGTGCACTAACACTATCAAGTTATTGATGAGCATTGTGATTCACTGGAGAGGACTCAGCAAAAGAAATTAAAAGGACCTTTCTACTGTAACATTGCAAGGCATTTTGAGACTGCTAAAACAAATGTTCTCATCTCTTATTAAGCACTTGCAGTTCTTCTTTCAAGACAAGTGAAATGATGGCACTGAATAAAGTAAGTTCAACCATAGTTAGAGTATTTTGACCACTATAGAGCCACACAGGCCTTCCCAATTCTTGCCATCTCTTGTTAGTACATTCAGACTTTTCCTTTAAAATATTTTTTAGTATATCTTTCATGTTTAGATCTAAAACGTGTTGTATTTACCCGAGAGATCAGACCAAGTTTCTGCCTGCAAAACATTTAGACAGATTTAAAAAAATATATTTGCACAAGAGACCAAGACTCGTCTTAATGGTTTCCCAGGCAATTACATATTTAGGCAATCAAAAAAAAAAAAAAAAGAAAAAAAAAAAAAGGGTTTCCTTTCATGCCTCAATGGGCAGTTGATTAAATACGCATTATTTTAGCTACAGATTATCTTTTCAGATTTTCAGTTTTTCAGCCTTTAAATCAGAATGTGTATATTGCTACCTATCTTATCTCTTGCTAGCAGAAGAGAGGAGAATCACAAGAAGTCATACAAAAGTCAACTGAGTCCATAAAATTGGAAAGATTTGGTCAAAGCCAGTGGAGCCAGATAGCCCATCAGAGGATAGAACTTGGACCAGTCTGTATCATTAAGTTACTTATAGCTTCATCTCATTTTATCTCTTCTTTGTAATTTATAGAATTGTGTCAAAACATAACTTTGTCCTCACATCTCCAGAAGAAAAAGATGAACTTTTCTGTCCTAATTGGTGTTGAAAATCTCTTGGGCCAGATTGCCTACCATTTCCCTATCCAAAGATTCTCAGCATAGCGTTGAACCTGTTCTCATGTCATCATCTGTGATCACAGTGCTGCCACTTCAGCACATGTTGCTCACAGGACTGTGGACTAGAAGAACTCCATCGTACTACTATGCTGATGCATCTCTGAAGGCATTAAATACCTATGCTGATATCTACAAATGGAAATGCCTCTCCTCCCCATGCTTCAGGGTCCTGACTCAGTAGTACTAGGACATTCACAGCCCCAAATGCTCCCTGAAGGGAAACTCTCTAAACCTTTTGGTTCAGATTCAGTGAAGAGGTCACTGACTGCTTTTATGACAGCATGAATCATCAACAGTTGGAAGAACTGCCCTTATTTCCTTCTACCTGCTTTATTTCACAGATTGTTTTTACCTTCTCCCTCTAGGATATTCTATCTGGAGAATACTGTTTCAGTCAATTTTGAAAGATGTTTCTCTCTTCATTGAAGATGTGGCTCTAAATGGCTTTAGGTATAGAGGATGTAATGCTAGGTTTGTCAAAATGCCTAGACAGAAGCATAGCTATCTAGCTGAGGGAAGAGGAACAAGAACATGGAGACGTGCACAGCAGTATGTTTTGTAAAGAAACCAATGAAGTTGGTATGCTTGGACAACATCCTATAGGGTTGTATAGGCAAGAAAATGGATGGAACATCTCAATCATGAATCCAAACAAAACTGAAACATAAAACAGGCTCTGACTGCTAAGGCTGTCAAGAATGAGGTGCCTTTGAGAATGCCTAGAAGCAAAATGTAGGTTCCTGGAAAACTAAACACTTTTGTAGCAGCAGAGTTTAAGTAGTAACTGAGACAAAGTTTTGAGAATGAAGGTTTTGGACTAAAATAGCAAAGCCCACTTGAAAACATTTGTCTTTTCATGGATGTGGCCTTAATTTTATCAGTGCAATAATTCCCATTCTGCAAAATGAAGATTAAAAAAAAAAAAATGTACACAAAAAGTCTGTGATGCAATGAACCTTAAAGGAAAAACGCAAGCATTTGAAACAGAAATTACAGTTCATAAGTAGCTTTTGCAAAGAAGAAGTTCAACCACCAGCAGGCTCTCAGAAAACATATTTTTCCTATGGAGCAGTGTAGTCATGCACCTAGCCCAGGACTGAACACATCAGTCTGTGCTAGCTGATTGCAAGTTCCTCATCAATAATACCTTTTATATTTTTGACTATTTTTATCATACCATGGAGTATATGACCAGATATGTTACTTCATGTATGCAGCACAAACTATACGTAGAACATGCATGTCCCTTATCCTATACTGTTCTTGCTTTGAGCTGTCCATTCTGTAGCAGATAGAAATGCTGCTCTTCTCCAAAATAAGCCTTCTTCTGTTTCCTCCACCATGGAAATTGTCCAGAGTTCCAGAGAAAGGTTTGCAGGCATTTGTTGCATGCAAATGTCTGCCAAATAAATCATTGTATATTGCAGCACAACCCCTGAGGGGGTTTGTACCTATGGAACTTGCTACTGTCACTGCACTTCCCCACATACCTTAATCATGTTATTCATTCAGCAAGAAGGATGAATGTTACAGCATTAGACTTTAATCCGTGACTGCTAAGGATCTGATTCTCGGGGAGAGTGAAAGCAGGAAATTCAGGGAAAAAACTTCAGGTAGGAGTCAAATACCATTATTTCTCAGCTCTGGATTTAGGCAAGGATTGTGTTATAAGAACATTTTACCAAAATACTTTAGAAGAAACTGCATAAGCACACATTCATATACATGTATGTATGCATCTACCTATGCATGTGTTTATCTACAGTTTAAACATCACCATTCAGGCAGTGAATATGCAACCACTTAAAGCATTTGTCAGTCTTATCTACTGTCCTCGGGAGGGTAGCTCTATGGATCACAAGGCAACTTTAGAAAAAATGTTTCCTCTACCCTCTAATTCTCTGGATTTTTTCCACAAACACAATAAAAGTGAAATAGAAGCAGGGATCAGAAGGAGAGAAGCCTAGAGTTTAGCAGTAATCTAAGAGCTTGTATTTTTAATACCGCTAGTACTTTAGAAAAGTACAGATTTAGCTGCTATCTCTGGAGGCAGTGCTCTCTATATGATGGGCACTATTAGTTCCTCAGGTTGCCCATGACAGTAACACCAACAGGATCACTTCTAGGGATATTTAAGCTTTCAGGCCCCTGTTAAAATTGCCAGCAATTATGCTACTTGTGAGCTCCTACACAGCAGACCACTCTAGAGGAAAATAGAGGAGCACTATGTCACACCATATAATGCAGCATGAAAATTAAAACTAAGAGTGATCAACACTTTTGCTTACCTGTATCTTTCCTATGTTTACAAATCAACAGCTGAGAGATATAAAGCTATGTTGTTCATTACTCACTTGTTCCTTCAGCATGCCAGCTTCCAGCCAGTTGCTGTTATTCCAAACTCAACTAGGAAAGCAAAAGTATCAGACAGGATAATGTCACTTTCCATATTTTCAAACTATTGTGTTTATTAGAAAAAAATAGAAAACACAAAAAAGAGACCGAACAAACTAATAAAAAGAGCTAACACAATATAGTCCATTTTAAAGTTTATGAGAATCAACCCTAAGGGTTTTTTTACAGCTTTTCTCTTGAGCATGTTTAACATCATCACAGTCTGTTTAGATCACCTAAAGATGAACTCTCATTTTCTTGTCTGGTACATATTTCTGATCTCAGCTTTTCTTGAGGGATTGACCAGCTCCATATGGATATAAGGTGTCTTCAAGCCTTCTGCCTGTCTCCCTTCTTGTCCTTGTTCCAGCTCTCCTATTTACTAATATAAAAGCACAGTATTACAGAATGGTTTGGTTTGGAAGGAACCTTAAAGATCACCTAGTTCTAATCCCCTGCTGTGGACATGGACACCTTCCCCTAGGTCATATTATCCAAAGCCCCATCCAGCCTGGCCTTGAACACCTCAAGTGATGGGGCATCCACAGTTTCTCTGCGCAACCTGTGCCAGTGCCTCACCTCACCATCCTCTGAGTAAAGAATCTCTTCCTATCATCTGATCTAAACCTACCCTTTTTTAGTGTAAAGCTATTACTCCTTGTCCTATCTCCATTGGATAGAATACTGCCTTCCTCAAAAGCCTCTAAGTCTAGGAAGAAGCAGCATGACAAGAGTCATGAGTATCTGAAGGTGGATATGAAAAAAGTCTCAGCTTGCTGATCAAGTCACCAGTTTCAGTAATAAATTATAATGGCATTATTATAGCAGATAGTGATCAACTGCATTTTCCTGATCTAGGAAGAGATTGGGAAAAAACTCTTTTTTAACTAGAGAAAAATATAGACATTTATTCCATGTCTTCATCTATCAATCAGATTTCCCAACTTTTTGATGAAATCTAAATCTAAATCTAAAGACTTGCTACAATATTGATGCAGTACATCAATCCTTACTGTTTTCATTCTTCCAGTACGTATCATTCTCCTCAAGATATAGTTTAACCTCTATCTGTTTCTCAAGTAGGAGAAATCTGAAGTACAGGAATAGAAGGACTGAATCCCATTTCTGCTATTACCACCCAGCTCAGACTGGCCACGGTGCAGGGCGTAATGACAACCATGACATTCCTGAGTCACCGTGAATTTGCTGCATCAATTTCATAGGCAAAATACAAAAGATTATAATGAGGAATGGTGATAAAAAGTCCGTTCTTACCATGCCTGCAATGCCTGGAAAGAATAATGGTATATGGATAATCTCAGTTTACTTTCTTGTGCATTATTACCAATCGTTCTATGTCAGTGAATGAAAGTACAATGGTTAACATAACGGATTTATAATTACTACAGCTTGATCTATAATTAAAGGATTACAAGTGTAGTACAGTTTTCAGGCATAGGAATGGAAAAGAATATGGTGAAATATAATATCTGGCATGAAATTCTTGCTGACTGCACTGCTGATTGCATACCAAAAGTGATTGAGTTCTGTGCCATATCAACCCAATATGCATGAAACACAGAGGAGTGAAACTAAAAGTGCCTCTATCATTTGAAACACAAAACAAAACTGGGACCAAAGTCCAGGTTAGGTGTGTGCTGTGTGAATGATGATAGGTTATTAATCTCCTTCTGACTGAATCAAATGATTTGGAAAATATCTATATTTATTTTCATATAACGAGGAAGATAATTTAAATATATATATGTATATATGATTTTACCCCTATTATTTTCTGCACAGTGGTCCACTATAGACCACACTTAATCATGCTCTATGAACTTTCCATGGATGGGCACTGTCACACTAAACCTCAGAGATTCACTGAATTGCTCTACAGCCACTATTCTGCGTCATGGCCAAGAACAGTAAATGTCTCTTTGGGCCACTATACCTGATTGATTGCCATTGTTTCAAAATCTTCTGCTTACATCCCAGTGCTTCCCCAAGATGGAATCTCATGGCATATCTCTGGGTATTCAACTCTTATCCTTTACAATACTAGAGAGCCTTGCAGCAGGACTAAATGAGCTTTGCTTCTACAAGGGAGAAATGCAGTGGCTGTACATTCCAAATGACTGAATGAATAATGGACAATTGAAAATCAACTGATATTTTTTTTAAATGCAACTGGTGCACAATTAAAAGGTGACCAAGTTATAAAAATACACTGCAAT
The DNA here is from genome assembly GCF_987193195.1 of Phasianus colchicus. NCBI lineage: Eukaryota > Metazoa > Chordata > Aves > Galliformes > Phasianidae > Phasianus > Phasianus colchicus. The sequence goes on from NC_143436.1 coordinate 131,113,958, forward strand.
CTTTAAAAACTGAAGTTCTGTGCACCATGAATGAAGTCAAGATATTCACTGCTGAATGAATTGGTCCAATTACAGGCACTGGTTTCAAGAAATGTGTGCAAGAAATACTTTTCTCATTATAATTCTTTAGAGATATTATTATTATGGAATATACTAATTTAAAAGTACTAATATGAGCTATTATAAATTAATGAAAGTTACTTTCTCAAAGGCAGAAATACTTTATCAAAAAGGGATTTCTTACATTTTTCTACCACTTCTATGAGGTTACATTATTTGGATTTAGCCCTAAGTTTTGGCCCGAAATCCAAGCACAAACACATATGCACTCTTAACCCCTAATGTCACCCTGGATGTAAATGTTATTACTATTTTTCTCTTAATTATGTTTCTGCTGGTTCAGCCTCTGTTTTCAAAGACATTCAGTACTCCGAACAGTGTGCAGATTTTCATGAGAGCACGAACAAACTATTAAATCACAGAGAATATTTAGGATATGCAAAAAATAGTTGTGCACTCATTTTTTTCCCTCTTTTGACTATTTACTTCTATATTTTTCATAGTTCACTGGTCAATATCAAAATATCAGCTATGTTGGAAAAAAAAAAACCAAAACAAACAAAAAAAACAAGCAATAACAGACAGTGTCTTTGTGCAAAAATATACCCTATTCTGACAGGACATTTTCTTTTCACTTTTATAACAGATAAGCCATGTTTTTCAGGACAAATAGGAAGACACAAGCATTACCCCTTGCAATCCAGCTTTTCCAAAGCTGTGAAGGTGAGATGTTGTGCCACAGACCAGGTTTATTTTTTTGGCTCTACCGTCAGCCATGCTGGGCACTCAATTTGGCCTTCTGTACCTCAGAAATATCATCTGTTAAACAAATAAATAAATAAATAGTATACTCAAATCTATGGCTGACAACACTAATGTAGCTTCTCAGTGCTTGAATAAATTGGGATATAAAAATGAACACCACAGACCAAGAAGAGAATTCCTCCTACAAATCCATGAGGCTGCTCCACAGCTCTAGCCTAGAGTCGGTGACTAATATGTCCCCTTCTCATCCTTCCTGCATGATGGAAAGACCAGAGTCTGATAGTTTCTGTCTGTGGGACTTGGACTTACCCTGTACGTTGAAGTGCTCCTACACAGTGGCTGGCTGCAGAACACCCCTCCATGTGGCTGTATGTATAGTCAGCTACAAACTGAATGTATAGCCAGGCCTGCCTTTGTCCCAGACCTGCTTCTGCAAGAGAAGGGCATGATCAAGAACCAGCCATGAAGAATGGAAAGCAGCAGACTCAGCTATACCACATAACCATGCTCAGGGTCAGATCCCTAACTGTATTAATACATCTCAAGAATAAACTAAGTTAAAATAAAAAATAAAATTTAAAAAAAAAAAACCTAAAAATATGACTCTCTTCTCTTTCTGCATGCAGCCATCAAGTGCAATCCTCAGTCCCCGATTTTACACCCAAGTTCATGCTGGCTAATCTTTCTCCAGCACTCTCCAGAGCTCTGGCACTGCATCAATACCCAACGCCATGTCTCGAGCAGGTTCAATAGATGTGGAAAAAGCACATAGCAGAGTAGAGAGATATCTGCCTATCAGATGTTAAAACTGACAAGTAGGAAGCTGGATAAATATATTGCTACCAAAGGCTGAGGTGTGATGTACAATTATATACAAAGAGATTATATCTACTAAACTAGGAGTTAGCTGTCTTTTTCCTCAATACAGTTTTCCTTGATGTAAAAGGGGAGGAGAAAAGCAAAAAAATTGTTCAGTAAAGGCTCTCAGCGATTGCACCTTGTTAGCATATGGATTTTGGTGTGAGCTCTCCATGAGCTTAAAGAGAAAAATATCAGTATTATTTCCTTCATCATTTTATATACTTTTATCATGTTCCTTCCTAACTGTCCTCTTAGACTGTAATCATTCAGTTTCCCGCCAGATACAGAATATTTGCAATGCCTTCAATAAATTTAATTGCCCCCCCCCACTCATGCTCTATATTTTCAGTTATAATTACATGATGACATTCCAGTATTTTCAGTGTTCATTAGTCTCCTGGTTTTCATATTTCTCTTGTTTTTAGTCACTGTTGCTTATTGATTTGCCAACACTGACAGCCCAACATTTTTCTGCAGCAGCTGCAGTTTATTTAGAACCCAGCAATGTGAACAAAGTAGATCAAAATATTCCTTCCAATATGTATTAAGATGTATTTGTCAGCACTGAATTTCATCTGACATCATGTTCCCCGGCCGCTGAGCTTTGTTAAGTCCCACCAGAGTTCCTCACACTGTTACTTCATCTGGACTAACCTAAATAATTTTGCAGATTGTGCAACCTCACCATTTCCCTCCGCAGCTTCTTGCAGTTTATAAATGGATCAGTTAAAGGCTTGGGATCGTGCACAGTAAAATCACCCTATCATGCTGAATACCGATCATTTATTCCAGTTAGTTTTGGACCTCAAAGCCAGCTACAGTCAGTGACAGAGTTTCACCCCTCTCCCCTCCTCTAGAATGACTGGATTTTGTTGACTTGTTTTTCTCAGTGGCTTTTTGAGAAATGAAAACAGTACCTGCTAGTTCTCAGAAGCTGAGGATAACTAACATGTAGTCCTGGCTGGCCTCTCAGGTGCGGAATGTATTAATTTGGATGGATATCCCATCTTTTCACACCTCGGCTTCCTTATCCAGGGAAAGCCTCCTTAAATGCTTGCCCTGTTTTTATAGTATGCTATTGGCCTCTTCTGAGGAAGGAGCTGGGATAAATAGGCCTTTGGTCTAGCTTGGTACAGCCATTCTTATGCAGTAATCTCATCTTCATTATCTGAAATATTAGGTTTCAGGTCGGGTTTTCCCCAGACTCCCTGTGATGACGAATGATTTAAAGAAATCATTAAGACAAAAATGCTCAAAAATGGCTGATTTTGGATGGCATACGATGAAAGCTTTGTATCATGTCTGAATGTAAATATCTTCCTTCTTACTCTCACCTACAAATCATTAATGGAGATGGTAAAATAAGACAAATCTTATATTAGTACACCCTCGAGCCCATCAATCATTTCTCTTTCTCAACAGAATACGATTACCTTTGTTTATGATTCTTCCTACAGTTTTGAATCCATATGACAATGTCCATACCCAAGCACCTTTCAATGAATTAAGAGAAAAATATTTTGGAGATGCATCTTATGTTTCCCACGCTTTTATTATCTGTATCTTCTGAATTGTATTTTATTTTTAAAAAAGAAAAATAGCAGGCAAGCACATATATAAAACAGTTTATAATCCTATGCTTGTCTTCAAAACTCCACTGAAGATGCATTTCTTTCTTTTTTTTTTTTTTCTCAGATGTGTCATTTTATAGTGTACAAATGACTAGTTAAACAAGACATTTAATCATTTTTTATTTTGGGAGATTATTAAAATACTTGTCATTATTTAACACTAGATTTGTGTGGCTGGGTCTTAGACTTTCCCACTGCCATAAACTAAAAGTCTCTCCAGCATTAACACCTGGCTCTACATTGACTGATATTTTAAATTAGCAGCTGAAGAGTCTGGATGAAGAGCAAGTTAATAGTGTTTGCATTGATTTGCTCTTTGTAGCAAGGCATACGTATTCTTTTGACTGTAAAAAGATTAATCAACACTGAATATTTGGGTAATATTCCTGTTCTAGTCCTGTTTCTTGCTGCCAATTTTTCAGAAATATGTGAGGTTTAGAGCAGCGGTGATCAAGCTTTGTACTTTTGGCACAAGGTCTGACATCTGGACCACCCAGGTGAAAGTGCACTGAAGTTCAGGAATCAGTTCCTTCTAAATGCCTGGGAATGTCTTCTTCAAAATGGTGTTTGGGGCTGATCCGTGAATTTTACGTATGCTGCAAACATCTGTTTATGCTCTCTGCTCAGAAGAAGACCTCCAAAATAACACAATCAAGTAAACTCCACAACCAATTTGTTGCTTCCAAGAGCCCAAGCCCTAGACCTCCAAACCTGAGCTTTGCAGGAAAAAGAATTAAAAGGCAGGTTAAGGCAACTGCTCAGGGATTCTTTATCATTTTCTACTGCCATTTAGCCTGAAGATGCCATGTTCCACCCACAAATCACATGTTCAGCAACCAATGCACTCAGCCACAGCCAGCCAGTAATTGTTTGCTGCACAAACTCTGTAACACTTCATTAGTTTTGCCACAATTCTCCTTCCACTGAATGCAACTTCCCAAACGAAAAAGCACAGGGCAACATTACAACTTCCATCTATTTTTAGTGCAACTTTAAAAAAAAAAAACAAAAAAACAGGAAATGCAATTGAGGAAAAGAGCTGCTCGCACTTTACAATTTAAAGCAAAAATATGGCCTTTTTTTTCTGTCAATCTTACATTTCTCCAATGAGACTGTGAGAAATGTGCAAAGCTATGTGATCATTTCTGACAGTTCTTGGCAGCTGGGCAGGCAAGCATTGGAAAGGATACCTCTCTCGCGATCCAAGATTAAATTTGGACTGAAACACAGGGCTCATTTAGGCAGCAATTAAAGGACCTTATAGACTGAGGGAGAATGAAATGATAAATGCAAAGAGGCTTATTTAATGGGGATATTAAGTAAACTGCTGGTAAAAATGCCCATTTATCATCCACTGATTCCTAATTGGTTTCCTGTTCCTGCTTGCATGTGGCATTTTCAGAAGGAATTACCTTCCTTTAGTGCGACTGTTGCAAATGCAATAAATCAAGACCATAGATTTTTAGCTAATTTAGATGGAGGCTAAATTGGAGCCAAAGCATGCAAGAGTGCTTGCAATTAATGTTCATTACAACTTTCAGCTTCAAAATCAAGAAGGATCATTTCAATGCACCATAACCAAGAAAGAACACGATTTCAGGAGTTGGCCACCCTCTGTATGCTCAACCAAAATCTCCTGCTTTTGTAAGCAACTTGGCATTCCTGAAAACTTCCTAAGAATTTAGGCTCAGTTCTAGAAACTTTTAAACACCTGTCCTTCAAGAAAACCCCTGACTTTTTTTTTCATTGCATACCTCCTCTGTGTATAAGGGCAAACTTAGACTGAAAAAGCTTATCTTCACCATGTCATTATTGATCCCATCTCCTGGCTAGTGCAACATAAATTTTATTTCCACCAGGTATTGTGAGTGGATAACAATCTTCAAGCTGAAAAGTCAATAAAGTAAACTCCTCCTTCTGAAGCAGCAACTTCATGAGATGGTCTACAGCCTTTCAGCATATTACTTTTTCAAGGGGTCACCTTTGCAAAAGAGAAGAAAAAAATCTTGCTAGCTTGGGAATTTCTTCCTTTTGTCATTCTTGTAATGTGCTTTAGAGATAGAATCTCCGTCTCATCTTATGGTATTTCACTGTTTAATAAATGAAAACCACTTTTCAAAACACAGTGATCCAGATTTTCTTCAGCTTTGGCACTGAAAATCTCAATATAGCGCTGTTATGTAGCGTTATGAGCGTAAACAAAACTTGGTTAGCTACTGTAAATTCCAAACAAAACAAAAAAAATATATATCTCCTGCTTCCTGAATCTGCTGAAGTTAACAAGACTCATTCATATTCATCTTCAGATTTAGTGGGTCTTAATCCTAAGGAAAGTTTTTCTATATATGTCAAGATTTTCTTTATTTCTCTTAGCCGCTGAAAGAAAAGATTGTTTGTTTGTTTATTTTTCTTCCAAAATTGACACAATCTGAGTACCTTATGGCACTCACGAGAAATGGATTGATAAACACTTTCTATCCTTGGTGTCACAAAACAGGCAAAAATCTATATTTCATTTAGACCTGAACACAGCTATAGTCAGGTTTTTTGTTCTCTCCTCTGTTAGATCGTTTACCCTTTAATTCCATGTTTTTCTTTTGGATCACCACTCGCAGAATTAACATTCAGAATTTACTGCCTTCAGAGATGACATATTTGTTGCTTATGATCGGTTTTGAGTGGGATACGTTAAAACCCAAGTGGGTGATAAAGAAATCCATTAACTTACTGACACACAAATCTTCCATCTTCCTCTGTAATGTACCCGTGAATGGTTAAAGGCAGTACCCTGGGGAAGATGAGGGTTACACTTATTCTCTTCCAACTATGTGCAGATAAATATTCATTGGGGGAAAAAAAATGACATGGAAATACAAATGTTGGTACTAATGTTCATAATGAGAGATCATGCTGTGGAGAAAATGGGTTGGTAATCTGAAGATCCAATTTCCATTTTCCACGTTTTGCTACCAACTTACTATTTCACCATATGCAAACTACTTCATTTTTCCATATCTTATCTTCTCCCTCACAAAAGCAGGTCTCTCATTCTTGCAGGTGAGAATTACCATACAGAAGTGCTAACTACTTTTACTTACTCTTTTTTATACAGCTTCAGAATATTTCCCCTGAGTGGCAGCACAGAAAAATGTTGGGAAAGGCCTGGACATACTCTGCCATCGCTGAAAGCAAGTAGTAAATGTTCCTGAAGTGAAACAGTCTATCTAGCTCTTGCTTCAGTAACTCTTCCGGATTTATGCTTGCTGCACACACAACTGAAATGACACACATTTCAGTGTTAAAAGAAAGTTCATGATATACAGAGGAGAGCACTTAAATTTGCCATTCCCTCTAATGATTCCAGTTTGTTCGATATTTGATAATGCCAGCTGAACTTCCAGGTAATGAAAGTTCACATTTCATTTAAAGAACACTTCCAACAATAGAAAGATACATTTTACCAAGTACTTATTTCCTGTTTTTTAACATTAATCCAGTACATTAATACATCAAGGATATGCCCAAGTTTGACCGTCACATATCCCTGCTCCAAGCCTATATCTTTCTTCAAATGATGATGCCTGCCATTTGCAGGAATTTGTCCCACTCCTCATCAACGCAAAAGTAAGCCCTCTACGGACCCAGGACAACCCAGGGAATGACACAAAGTAGGGCCAAGTTCCCCAATCCTTGCCTCCTCTGAGTGTCCACTACTGTGTCACAAGCAGCAAGATGTATCTGCCTGCTGCGAGCTCCCCCATCTTTCAGCCAGCCCACAAGATGAAACTAACTTCTCTCCATTTTCTTTTTCTGATCATTACAGACCAGAAGCAGATTTTCCCAGCAGAGAGTATAAAGTTTTTCGGGCCTGGTCCACTGTACACTTCAAAAGGCACGGACTGTAGACTTTGGTCTACAGACCTCTGAATTCCAAATATTTGACCTGAACCTGATCTCATGTTCATGACATTTATTCTACTTCTATTCCACTGAATCTAATGGAGCCACTGAAGTGTTTTGTTGTTGGTGGTGTTTTTGTTTTTTTTTACCAAGGCAAGTAGAATCAGAATATAGCCTCAGAACCAGTCTCTCTTAGCTAAGCAGTTTGACAATTATTTTAAAGCCTTCTCCTTTTATAGCTCTCAAGGCCTCATGGTCTTCAGAAGGGATGATGTTTGGGTTTTCTTTAAACCAAATGTAGTTTCTCTGCCAAGTGTTTAGTCCAATTAAGTCCCAATTTTATATTACTTTTCAGCCACATGTTACAACAAGCAACAGAGTAGAAGCCCACATATGGTTTTTGATATAGGAATAATGAAACTCAAAGAAAGAAAGAATTGAATTTCCTGTGGTTCCTTTTAAAAATATAAAATGTGTAATATTTTAATGAACTAAAATCAGTACATATGGAATATTACTTGGTCCCCAATGAATACAAGGTTGTACATTAATGGAAAAGTCCTGCTGATGTAAACGAAGAGGCAAAACACTGCACTAAATAGCTATGAATTTATTACTCAACCAAAACCATGTACAGAATTGGTAGAAGTAACATTCACTGGCAGAAGGAGAAAGCATATTCACATTAAAAGCAGCTGCCTGCAGCCAGTGATGGCAGCAGGAGTTGCTTCTGATCTCACATGCCCATAAATGATGAGTAATTCCAGTGATTCTACAGGGGTTGCAAGTGCGCAAAACAGATATGGAGAAATCTTAATCAGCTTGTGGTGCAGCTGACTCCCCAGCCTCATAAACTCACTAGCAAAACGTGCATGATACTGCAGGTCAACTACATTTCATTGTTTTTAATTGACATCCCAGTCCTGTCAGCAGTTCATCTAGCCCAGTGTCAGTTTGTTACCTGTTTGCTACTGGTTAGTGCTCTAGAGGTCCTTGAATGCAAAAGCTCAGTAGTACATGCTACTGGTCTTTCCCCCACACAAACGCATAGAATCAGTGGCCACCCAGAGTGCTAGAGGTTTAGCTCAAGCTGTTGCTATTCATGCTTTTGACATCATTGATTCAGTCCCCAGTGTGTCAGCTAAGATGCCAATAACCATGTATGCACCATGGAAAGATTCACCTCAGGGGGCAATGGCTAATACCAACAGGGAAGGCATAGCCTTCAAACTTGGATATCATATAGTAAACTTTGAAGGTGTTCAGAGCAAATTATTTCTTCTGTGTGGGGCCAAAAGAAAAATCCAAAGTTTCTTTTCTCCCTCCATCTCTTAATCACTTTCCATGGGTTAGGAAAAGAAAGAAGTGACATAATATAGTGATCTGTGCAACTCACCTCAAAACAGTTCTGTCTGAGGGATGTATTGTTACTATTCTGTCCCTTGGCATATATTATTCCACAGTATTCTTCACATTTGGAGGGTATCAGACATAGGAGAAAACAACTGCAGTAAGTTCAAAACAGCACAAAGAAAAATACAATCCAAATCTCCTCGACAACAGTAAAATGCAACAATCTGCAGGGATAAAGTGACCATTTCAAAATTAACTGCAAGGATTTACAGCTGATAATTAATTACATCTCTGTTATTATGTCAGGTAAAATAGTAGCAGTTATAAACTAATCTATATGGAATCACAAAGGAAATCCTATTTCATTAAGTGGATGAAGCATTAATGAATTATTCTTTCCATTTTTATCTTCATTTCATAAAGTGCCTAACAGGAGGTCAAATTAAGAGACCAAATTAACATTTTAAAAAGTCACAGTGAATGCTACACCACAGTGATTCTAACCACACTATTCTTTATCATGATGGAACTTAGGCTATTTTAGCCTTGGTACTAGAAATTAGTAACAGTTATTTCCATAGAGGCCCATTTTACCTGAATGTAAATCATTCCACAAAGTCACGCAGGAGAAACAAAAGCATTACTCATTTTCTACAAAGGTGTAAGCAGAAAGTTCTAAATTACTTCCACTTTCTCCCTGAGTGAGTTGTAAGAAGGAGCTTTCACAAATCTCAACTTGTGCTTATGAGGAAGCCAACAAAGTCTAAGCCAATAAATCATATTCTCTGTTTTGAAGGTCTTTATTTAATTAATGGTTGTTTAAAGCAACATGACATGATCACTGCCCATGTAACAACACACACATGTGTAGTCTTATACACAGCTACACAGTAGAGCAGCTCTCCAAATCAAATTCCAATCATAAAATTTTGTTTTCTTTGCCTATTTGTGTTTCTTTACATCACAGGCATTGTCCTGCTAACAAGGTTTCCAAGTCTGTTATTTATTGTTGGTAATTCCCATTTTCCTCAGCTAACATTAAAGGTTTATCACTCCAATGTCATTATCTCAGCATTCTGAGGAGTTTTTACTTTCTTTGTGTAATGGTGTTTAATATGTCAAATATGCATCAAGTCTGAGGGCACTGAGAGTTTAATAGTTTGGAGTAAGTAGTGAAGTCACATCTGGAAAACAGCATTTCTTGGAGTCAGAATAACAAACTCATCTTACCATTATACCAATCAGGAAAGTTTTCTTTATAGAAATAAAGTACTTTTAAAAAATACTTTTTTGTATGCCAATCTTCAGAAACATCAGTGTCAGGGTGTAGCTGAGCCAGTCCGTCTAATTAGCATGTGTACTCTCAAATGCATTTTTCCTCATTTACTCATAACAAGGTTTAATTTGGAATGCCTTTATAACATTGGTTTAAAAAGATTTTCCATACCACATGTATAGGGAAAGAAGTAAAAATACCAAATGCAAATTGAACTTCTCCTCTGCCAGTAACTTAGATGTGCCATCCTTCCTACCTCCTCTCCCCATCTGCAAGCAACCCACATCCTCCATGTCTTTTACTAACAGCTGCTCTTTCAGAGCAAGCCATTTTACAAACATCCTTTTCCAGCAGTGCCTGGCGTCTCCACTGTCCTCCCACACACACATCCAAGTGTAGGTTTTCTGTTGGCTGGTATTCTTCCTTCTACATATTCCTCATTTTTTGAGGGTCAGACTTCCTTTTCATGAGGTCCACCTCCCTCCTTAGGGACTTTCCATGCTATAAAAAGAACTCCAAAACAGCTTTGACTCTCTCTCTTCCTCTGTCTATCAGCAAAGGGCATTCTGGGTGAGTTGCCAGCATGGAAAAAACTGTCTGATACCTATGGCTGATAGCTGTGTTGGGAGGAGAGGGGAAACCATGACCAGGAACACTAAATGGAAGTCTTTGCTAGCCGTCAGGATTCATCCCATGGATAAAGTAACTGAAGCTGCACATACTGTTCAGGTTGCAAAACTTTTGCAAGTTCAGGCTACATTTGGCTTGCCTGGAAGATCCATAAAACAGCTTTCCAGGTCACAAAAGTTTATATCCTGGACGTTTTATATATCCATAGCTGAAAAGTTCTTGCGCCACCAAGAATTATTGCTATTGTAGTGCACAGGAGTTCCAAGTAAGGAAAGGGCCAAGTATGTCTGAAGTGCCCTTTTCTTCTTACTCAGCAAGGGATGGCTACCAAAGCACCTATAAATGTTAATTTTTCACCACTATTTTTAATATATTTACTCTTGTAGAAATGCTTAAGTAGGAAGTGCTAGGCCAGTCCAGCTGGCACAATGGAAAAATCCACTAAGAAATATTGTTTTTAAGATAGGAAGTTTTATAGCTCTGTCACGAGTACTATTATACCTTTATCTAGCCATTTTCGTCATCAATACATCAGTGACAAAATGTAATTCATGGCAGGCAAATTCATCACTAAGACTGTACGATGTGCTGTGTGGAAAGTTTTCTTAGCTGACTGTGGAGAGAAGCTCATTGTCTAGTATAAACCACCTGGACTTTTAAATGGCTGAAGTGGATGAAATCAACTATGTTCATGACAGACACCATAAATAAATCAAAACCCCTTTTTGTTGATCTACAGCAGAATCACAATTTCATGCCAACCCCTCAACTTCAACCCAAAAAGGCAGAAAATAAGGAAGAAAAAAATGTGATGATCCCCATTGTAGTTAAAGCAGATAATCCAGCCATCTTCTGATCATCCACAAAATTAATTCACAGATATTTAGATGTGCAAAGGAAACATGTTTGTGTTGGTAGTAGCTAACAGTGCACTTTAAAGGAATATTTAGGAAAGACATGTTTGATAAAAGCCACATTTATCCAGTCCAGGGAAAATTTCTTCCACTCATACCCCTTTGGCCAGGGAGTCGCTTGGTTGGGATCACAGATGGGACAGGTTGAGGAGAGTCAGCTCAGGAACTTCTGCAGTTCAGGAATCCAGAAAAGAGTGTGGAAAAATATGTTGAATATTTTAGAACCTGCAAAGTGTTCAGCATGGGTCAGTCAGATCACAGATCTGTTCTGTTCTGGCAAATAGAAAACTGCAAAGGGAGATGGGACGTCAGGATATCAGACAAGCTGCAGAATGAAGTTGCTGTCTGCTCATTTCTTCAGTGCTGCCTTGACCACATAAAAAGTAAGACCAGAAAACGAGACAGAATGGTCATACTGGCCAGCCATCCTGATGGCAGGCCTCCAACAGGTGGAGTAAATTATAGAAGAAAGAATGATCTGTTTTGTACAAGAGATTGCCAGATAGTTCCCAAATGTGTTAAGAAAGCTGCAGACTATTCAAACATCTTTGGGTGTATCTTGGTTCCTCCTCTACCCTTACCTTGAAAAAGCAAGAGTGTTACTTAAGTCAGTAGCTGACTTGATTAAGTTTCACTTTGTTCAGATGGAGCAGCTTTTGTTTGGAAAAGAAGCACAAAAATTTCCAGGAAAATCAAGAACAAATGAGACTAAGCTGATTGGCAAAAGGGAAATGACAAACACTTGACACAGTTCTATATGCAAAGTATCAGTGGTTTTCAGAGCTCAGAAATCCAAAAGAAGGAATTGGCTTTTTATGTAGGACCACAGAGAGAAGTCCAAAGCATAATTTTGCACAAAAATGTGCAAGTTTACATTGGTCTGAAATGAAAACACATTTCTTTCAAGTACTATCAAAATGGCACAGTGGCTTTTTGAGCTATGTCTTTTGGTTTTACCCAGCAGGCCTCTATTCTTCACATCTTTAAAAGTCCATGACAAAGCTACAAATGAAAACTATCTTTCCAGATATGGTCCCTTTCAGCTATTCATTTTCTCTTTCTCTCTGCCAGTTCAGGAAAAGCTGCTAGTTCTTTCTTTTCAGCAAGTCCATGATTACTAAAATACAGAAAAAAACTGCTCTGAAAACAGACATACAGGCACACAGAAAAATTTGCTAACATCATAAGATTAAGGTATTCCTGGTGACTTTACCATGTTTTCTAATATATCACTTTAATTTGAAAAACAATGAAGTTTATAGCCCTCTTTAATGCATTCACTATGTCAACCAACTGACTCTGTGGCCAAACAGACTGAAATAATAGCTTTATTCATTTAATAGGGTGTTAGCTTTTGAAGTTTAATTATCAAGTATAGGAACTCTCCACATTCAGGGAAATGCAGACTGAATTATGAAATCCAGTTGGCTGCAGATCATTTCTACTCCATGTTAGTGCACGGAGGAATTTCGATTGCGTGCATGGAGAAGTGAAATCAGATCTGTAGATTCTTCTTGTTGCCTCTTACAATCCCAACATCCGATCCAATCCCTGCAACCTCCTGCTAATTTCCTTCCAAGTCCTGACAAATTCTCCTCCTCTTTCCCCATAGTGGCCCCAGGGAAAGATGAACTTGATTGGACTGGATTTTTCCTTTCTACTTCTGTCTGTACTACCCTTTGGAGCACTCAGCATTGCAGCTTTGGCACAGACATCAACAACCACATCAAAAATCCTGACACTTTGGGAACCATCCCAACTGCTTAAGAATCCTCCCAGGATTCACAGGGAAACACGGGGACCTTTCTCTGCTGTTTTACTCGTTGGACACTCATCTTACCCCTGTGTGAGCAAGTGCAAAATATTCTTTACCTAGTGCAGAACTCGTAATTTGCATTGCCTGATAAAAATTATACTGATCAATCCAAGTGGCAGATCTGGCCCATCCAGTCCATCCATACTGCTGCCTTTCTTCCTGTGGCCTCAAAGGAGATCAGGAACAGTTGTCAGATCAGCACACATAGAACAAAAGCCATTTGGAAACCTCTTACACTTCCAGCACATGGTCAGGTACTTGGAGCAATGAGTAGCCACAGTCACATGGGATATGGAGACTGTCCCCATGTTGGCATTTAGCCCCAGTTCAGTGAAGAAAGTTAAGACAATCTGAATTTTAATGATCTCAGACAGTAAGGTAAGAATGGCACAAGCCATGTGTCTGCAGCAATGCATGTCTGCTTGGGGTGAGATTTCTGAGAGTCTGAAGCTTTGTGAACATTAAGCCTTGAGGTTAATAACAAGATTCTAAACAATCTCTTAAAATGTCAATACATTTCACCCAGATCATAAATCCAAATGAACCAAATTTGGTGAAAATCGTACAAATCTTCTCCAAATTCAGCAAAGGCATTTCATCTCAGCCTATAGGCTTAAATGTCAGCCTTTTTTCCTAGTGCCCAGTTCTCAAGCAATGTCTAAAATGTTGTATTTGTTTCAGTACACAAAAACTCCCATTTCAGTCACTTCCAATACCTCAAAAATGACTAAGGATTTCATTTAAACATTCCAGTAGTAAGATGGGCACTGTAAAAATCATTCATTCCTGTGCGAATAAATTAAATTAACAAAACTTTTCACACAACTGATTAGAAACCTCATGTTTTTTAAGATTTAAGAGTCATAGCTGAAAAAAAAAAAAAAGCCACAATTATTCTGATTCATCTATCAATTATATATCATAGTAAGCATCTTATTGCATAAATTTTGGGACTGTAGTAGATGAATATATAATAGCGATTAGAAAGCATAAGATGATCAAATTCAGCAGCTGCACTGTGACTTTAACCAAGAATATTAAGACACTAATCACAGCCCTGATAGAATAGGAAAACACAATGAACTGCGCACACAGCATTCATGGTAAACAGATCTGTGATTTCTACGCTAATATTAAAAGGCCATCTAGAAAAATAAAAATTTGGTTTTTAAAATCTTGGTTCTGATAGGTAAATTCCCCTTGGCTAAGAAAAGACAAATAAGACGTAGTAATTAGGAGGTGTTATCCAATATGCAAATCAGTTCCTCCAGGTTGCTCTGGAGTTGCTGAAGATTTTTCAGTGGGTTTATCCAGAGACAGTGGATTCCTTAAATAAATAAATAAAAAATCCTGGGAAAGAAGCCACAATGAAGGAATGAAGAGAATCTGCCCTTTCACAGAACATCTACCTGACATGTCGCTTGCTAAAAAAATGTAAATGATTTAAAGAAAGGCAAAGCAGAAATGTACATCAAGTGCCATTATTTTATCCCCCACTTTAATCACACACTGCTGTTCAGAATGGCTTGGGATGTTGGTTGTTACAGAAGAGGTTTCTGTACCATTATTAGTACCTCTGAACAAATGCAGTGAGCGGGGAAAAAAAGGGGCACTGGGGGGAGAGGGAGAGGGAGAAGGAAATGTAGCAGTGGTTAAAGCATAGTTTAATAACTCCAATCTCAGTCACTTTTTTCATATGTATTGTATGTGCAAGTCCATAGTACAGCATAATGTGTCATAATTTGGCCTCCAATTCTGACAGCACTGCTTGACTTGGGCATTAAATCATTGCCCCGAGGAATTCACATTCTGGCAATTCCTGATGGTAGGACTGTCATCTCCTCCCACACATGACCTATCATTTTTGACATGATTGAATCAAAATTAGTCAGTACATTTAGATGTAAATTAGAGACATCCAAGAATAATAATGAGCACAAAAATATAGCTCTGTGTAATTGACACGGCAACAGCTTAGTACAGTCTTCCACAGTGTCCTCGAAATTATTAATATCATGATAACAGAAGCACTGTATCAAAAAAGTGAGAAAACTTTTCCTTTTTTTTTTCTTTTTCTTTTTTTTTTTTTTTTCAGAGGGGCATATTTAACTAACCTTTAAATCCTAAAGAAATCTATAAGGCTCACCCTCACTGATGTGGATGGGCCATTTGCTGGGCCCCTCCACCAGGCAGGGCTGCCCACTGCAGGCTGTGGTTCTTCCCAAAAACATGCATGGGGTCTCCAGTGCGCATTTGCTTCCAAGTGCCACCCCACATCAGCACCACATTTGGTGTTTTCTCCATTAAAAGCCTCTTTTGTGAGCATGTGTTCCGACCCTCAAGGGTGTGAGCTTGTTGGGAAGGTGCCAGAAGCCACCAGCTTCCACACCTTGCCTTCCTTTAGGCTTCCCAGCCCTGGGGAGCAAAGAGGAAAATCCCCAGGGAGCAAATGAAGGAGGAGTGCTGGTACTCTTGGAAAGAAATAGGTTGGAGAGAATGGCAGTCCTCCACTGGATCTCCCTCCTCTGTCAGGGAAGGGACCTCCATGTTGCTACAGCCTCATGCGGGCTGGGTGTGTGGACAACAAGGCCTCAAAGTTCAGGGATGAGACCCCCCCGCAGATCTGTAAAAATGCAGTATACAACATCATCACCACCACACACCCCTGAAGTACTCCCAAGTCAAGTAGGAAGAGAAGGGAAATGGCAGAAATCTGGGGTTCTTTTCTTCATTTCCCCACCCCAGTCACCTTCAGGGCAGGCAGACACAGCCACCCCTTTTGCCAAGAAAAGGACAGGCCACAGCACTAGAGCCAGGCTGAGACGGACAAAACTGGGCACTGTATTAAGAAATATTTCCATCTGGTTTCAGCTTTTTCACTACAAAATGTTATTTAATGTCTCTGGTGGTGACATTTTGCACATGAACACGGCCCATCGTTGGCTGTCCCAGAGCTGCTGGGCACATCACGACTGGAAAGCCTGGTTTTGTTGCCCCACAGGAGAACAGGTAACTGTTTAGGACCAAAACAATTCAGCAAGTCCTTTTTTTTTTTTTTTTTTTTTTTTTCTATGGTGGGAGCATTTACATGTGTTAATATGGCAGTCAGTGATCTCGATAACCCAAGTCTGTATTACTACCTTGAAGCAAACCTAAAATCTCCTGGGGTCATGCCAACATCTCAATGGTTGCGTACTGAGTATCTCCCTAAAGTCTTTGATTACCATGTTGCCGGGGGAAAAAAGAAATTAGCTGGAACAATTTCTGTGTCAGTTGTCGGTGATGAAAGAGGAAGTGCCCAAGATTACTATGTCCTCGATGCACTTGCCATACCTTCACTCAACAGAGATGTTAATATTTTGAGTAACCAGGTGAAGCAAGTGTCAAAGCTGTTTTATTGGAATATGTTTTTCTGGAAGCCACAAATCATGAAACCATTACTGAAACAATATAGCAAACACTACAAAAGTTTCTCTGTGCAGAGCATATATGACCAGAAACGCTGCTTAGTGAAACAAGAACTGCTGAGAAAGAAAATTGTCTACCATTTGCAACTCGTTTTTTAGGACTGGTTAGCATCTTGCACCCTGAACCTTTCAGTCCTCAGGTGCTTAGCACCTCTGAGAACATGGCTCATGAGTGCATGTAATGTGAAAAATGACAGAGCTTACTGGGGCAAGAATTCACAGCCTCAGTAGTTCTATTTCAAACAAAATAAAGTCCATATTTATATTTATAAAATATTTCTGTAAGAGGAGAAAAACACAAGTAGTTCTTGTGCAATTCGGGCAGATGCTCAGCACTTTTCCCTTTCACAGTTGTTGAAGGTAAAGGGCTTGTTTTTCAGATGTTTTCTGCCCTACAGTGTCAACTACCTTTTGAGTTTGCTGTAGTACTCAACATGTGTGAAAGTGTCACATCTCACATTCATGACAAACTCTGTCAGGTAGCTGTACAGGTTGCTTCTCTGTTTCTTGGGATGAAAATGATCCATGTATCCACGAAAGGAAAGCAGAATAAATAACTCCAAATCCAACTGCAGCTTGTGCCAGCTTTGGCTGGATGAGATTAGTTCTGTAGGACATGTGATAAAGAAGTTCAACTGGACTCATAAAAGATGGCAGCAGTTAAACTAATGAAGACTTGGGCACTGTACAAAGATTTACAGTCACATTAGCATGTCTATGCTAATTTATCAAAAATGAAGGACATTTCAAAATACTGTTTGGATTTGATACAGAATGCCACTAAAAAGAACTGGCATTTAGGAATGTAAAAAATCCTCTCTGGTAACAAAGGGCTTTGAAATCAACACAGAATGCCTGGCTTTCTTTCAATGATTGTGCCTGGAAATGGCTGTCATCTCCTATTTCTTCTTAACAAGGACTGACTCCGTAAGGCTCTCTTATTTATGAGGCCTTTTTCTTTTTTCAGCACAGGAGATGCTGCTTCCGGTAGACATGACCATAGTGGCCAGAACTGACTGAAGAATTAAAGTGAAGTAAAAAAAAAAACCAAAAGAGGCATCCCTTATATTTCTCTGAGGGGAAAAAAAAAAACCTGAAAATAAGAGAAGGAAGGCTGAGGAGGGAACAAAGAAAGCAGGAATAAAAATAGGAATGGAATGCCTTTTTGGAGTAACTGGACTAGATTCAGAAGACTCAGGAGAAGGACAAATGAAAGAGTTGACAAAGGACTGAGGAAAGCACATTCCCCAGTTTATGCAGGATGCAGCTGAGGCTCAGTGAAGCTCTAGAAAACTGCCAATGGAAATGAGCCTGGGAAGGAAAGGCTTGTATTTTAGTGTTACCAGAGTTGGAAATCTGAATTAATCAACTTTAAGTTCAGGATAAGAACATCTCACTAAAGCTGGAAATAATCAGGGCATACCCCCTCCTACACTCCAACAACATTATATTTTAATTCCTTGCATTTCTGGAGTGTGAATTATGTTCCCTTAGCTTCTGGTGACAGTGCTTCTGCTAAGTCCTCCTGCAGTTTGCATTATATGTAGCAATCAAAAAGCTCAGATTAGTGGTTGAATTCGACACCTCCAAGAAGCCTAAAAAATTAAGTGACATTTCTGAAGTTTCTTGAGAAGGTTGTGAATGTGACAGGAAGTCCAAAACAAGGACCCCAGGCATTTAGAGTTGTATGGTTAACTATTTCAGACAAACATACTTCGTGTTTGAGCCCTATCCCTTCAAATTCATTAGAGAGATAAAAACAAGAGAGCAAATTGCTACAATAAATCTCAGTTATGCTATACAGAGATTTCCCACACATTGAGGCAGGAAATATTTCTTGCTCTGGAAAGAAATAGTGGAATTACCCACAGGAAGGAAGAGAAGTGCTCTGAAGGCGACTTCCAGAGTAGGGCCCTACTCTCTAGTCATGCAGCTGACTGTGTATAGTTTGGCAGATTAATTGCCCAAGCAACATTTATACTTTTGTATCTGCCTTTTTTTTTTTTCTTTTTTTTTTTTTTTTGTCTTACCCTAATGATACCAAGGAAACCAAATGCAGAAAACAAAGTTGTTAAATATTACATTATAAGAGAGAGCATAAAGCGCCTTGATAAGGCTGACAAGCTGGCCTTGTGGGGAAACATTGCAAAAATAGTTCTTGCAAACTTTAGTGATGCTCTGTTGAAACAAAGTCTTCAAAAATTGAGACAAATCCCATCTCAGTCTGACATGCAACAATAATAAAAGACAAGCAAGATATACAAAATTTCTGTCTGATAAACAGATCGACCAAGCTACATTAAATTAGGTAATTAATACATACCTAGTTTGTCAGAGATGTTTAGAGGAGCAACTTCATGCATGAAGGTACAATTATGTCTATAGGCAATCTCCTCTGGCATTCCTTTACTTGCTAGGAAAGTGTCTGATATTGCTAAAACTATTAGGTGTCTCCGATATATTTTGAAGGAGAGAATAAGACAAACTATATAGCTCTATTTAATGATTGCCTCTACATTTTATCAATGACTGGTCTAACTAGGACAAGGTGAAAACCCGCCTCCAGCTCTGTAGAGGCAGGAAAGCAGAGTGTGTGTTTATTATCATCCTGGTGAACAGAAACCCACAAGTAAAATAATCATGCATTGTTATAAATAGGGCAACTTAAAATCCACCTGAAAGGAAGAATATCAGTATCTTACAAAAGTGCACTGTCAAAATAAGCTATGTACCACATGAAAACAAATTATTTGGTAATAGGTATTTTAATCTTCTTTCCTTTGGTATTTTTCCTTGTATTTCCACTTCAGCAAATGGGAAACATTTTGAATATTCTGTAACACTTCGATTTAACAGTCTTCATCACAATAGAGAACAATTCTGTTATTACAGAGGCCTGCAGAAATTGTGGAAAAACTGAATTATTCCCCAGATTATGTTCTGGTTGCTTCAAGTGACCAATCTTTCTGCGTGGCAGGAATTCCTCAGCAAAAGACATGTTTTCTCCATCTTGCCTTTGAAATTCTCTGACTTTTTTTGATTTACAGAAGACATCATAAATTGTGTCTTTCTGTGACACTGCAGGAATTAGGCAGACCCTGATACTAGCTGTGTCACAGAAGATTGCATTCTGGAATGTCTTTAGCAAATTAACTAACAAACACCAAGAGGATTTCACAAGAAGGAGATAAACTAAGAGTTTCATACTGATCTGTTGGGTTTTTTCTCACATTCTCATGAAAGTCTAACATTATTTCAGTTTTCTTTTAAGTACATTTGATTTAAAACTATGACAGAGAAAGAACACATTGCCTTACAGTATGACAGCTTCTTATGTATTTTTTGTTTATAAAACCACATTTCTACAGGGACTGATTCCTTCTCTGAAAGATTTTAAACAGATTAAATATTTGTATCGGAACTGTAATTGGCTTTAGTAGCAGTGTTCCAGATCAAAATACTTTCCCTAGACCTAGCTAGGATTTATCCAGATTTCAAAACCTCCCTTTCATTCACACATACTCAACACCAAATATCTAAGGCTGAGCCTCAGGAAAAGATCATCTTTTAATTCCCTGGGCTATCTTAGAATATGTTATTTTAACTGCCAAATTCTCAAAAGTGTTTGGTTTTTTTTTTTACACACATTGTCCATCTGTATCTCAAATATCATTGTTCCTGAATCCTGCACCTGCTCTTAGTCCATTGCCACAGATGCTTTTCACCAGATGTTGGAAAAAAAAATTGTTCTCAATTGGCTGCAGTACAGTTGGCCTTGTCTCGGATATTTATTTATTTATTTACTTATTTTACTCAGTTCATTCCATGTTTCTTTCATCTGCAAACTGAATGGGAGGAAAAAGGATCATTCACATGAACATATTGTGCACATTTACAGTCAGAAGGAGAGCTAGAGAACTTAAGTTCAAGCCATTATGAACAAACATGCAACTCTTTGCTGTAAACATGATATCTGGAAATTACCTATTGTTACATTCTTATGTGTGTAAAACAAAACAGAAGAACCTTAAAAGAACGAATGTTTAAGAACAAGTTCCAATTCCCTCCATAGGAACAAACATGTTTTTAATGAAATACCACAGAGAGGAAGATGGTGACCTTTTCCTGGCAAGAAACAGAGGATCGTATCGGAGGAAAAAGATCACATGGAAAACAATTATCACACATTTTAAGTTTTGAATGCACTGAAGGTACTGACCCCTGTTGATCATTTTTCTTCATGTTTCTTGCATATTTGATCATAAGTTAAATAATAGCATGGACTCTGAGACAGCCATCATTAGGCTTCAGAGTCAACAAGATATTAAAGTGAAAGGAGTGAATATAGGCCATTCTGAGCTGCTGTCTCCAGTTATTACAGAAGCTAGAGGCAACACGGCATCAATTTGCTGTCAGTCCAAGTGGGGAAGGCTATTTTTGCAATTATATGCTAGAGGCTATTTTTAATGAAGGATTAGAATTTGGAGCACAAGATGACAGCTTCCTAAAACAATAGGGCTTGTTCAGCTGCTGTGAGCCAACATCATTCATCCGCTGAGTCGTGGCCCTGATCCGTCAAAGCACTGGATCTTCAATGAGACTATTTGCATATTTTTCAGTTTTATTACTTGAGCACCTGGAAGCTTTTTGTCATGGGCAAGAATGCCAGTGTGAAAGGCACAGCAACAAAACAACTCTGTTCCTAGCAGCTTACAGTCTAAACTTTCTTCAAGTGTAGCATACACCCAAGCGTTCTCCTGGATCGAGGCCTTCCTTAATCTCCTAATCCAGTACCTGTAACACAGATGTTATCAGACAGTCGGCAGGCATGGTGCTTCTTCCTTCCAAAGTGCACTAGTTTAAAATAAAAATAAAATAAGATAAAATAAAATTTTTAAAAAGCTAGGGAGAAATTTGAAAATGACAGTAAGACAGTAGGAAATCCTTTTTGGTCTAGAATACAAGTAGGAAAATGCAGATTGCCAGCTCATAATGCTGAATCTAAGCTGGAATTTTTTGTACTTAAGAACACAAGTGTGCTCTGTAATATCCTATTTTAGACAGTGTGCTGTCTTCTAGGAAGTCTGAAGCTTGGTTTCAAAGCCACCAAGTCCTTTACTATGTAATTAATTTATTCCATTAAAACATACTGCAAATTCCTTGGCTGAAAGCAGCAGACCTTTGAGGGGGTGAGCTGGATTCTCAGCTGCCAACCCTTAAGCTTAGTGGAGCAACAAAATTAAAATGGGCTTAAATTGTCATTTTTGGAAGAGCACTGTTTCCCTTAGTGTTTTGGCTCATCACAACACAGACTGTTGACATGCACAAAAATCTAATGCAACATGGTGAGTCAAATTATTTGGCTAGTGTCACTCTGCAGAAGTCTGTCACTGTGTTAATACCCAGATTTGATAGATTTTGGAAAAAATGTCATTGTATACCCAGTGTTCAAGCTCTTTCTGCTGGGAGCACAGTGAAAACTACTGGACTTTTAGCACTACATAGAATTCTCTGGCAGGCAATTACCCTGAAGCTTTATGGTAATAACTTAACACGCAATTAGGGAATATTACGCAGAAATATCTGCAGATAAATTAAAATAAACAAACTCCAGTGTTTGAACTTGAAGTGTCAACAAGAACTTGAAGTGTCTTTCAGTTGCAAAAAAAGCACAGTCCTTGTATGTTTAAATAGGGGAGACAGGAACAAGAGAGGAAAGTATTTTATGACATTGGTGAGCAGATGTGTTGTCCATACTTTATGAAGGAAATGGAAAAAAAAAAATAAAATTAAAACACACAGGGAGTTCAATGTATTTATTTTACTGAAGCAAGATTGAGAAGCTACATGATTTAAGTCTGTAAACACCTTCTTAGATAGAAAATATAGTAAAAAAATCTAGAATAGAGAGTACAACAAGAACCCAAATGCCATGGAGCTGAAACTAGACAATTCATAGCAGAAGAAATGTATGTGTTTTTAATGCCGTAAGAAGGCAAATAAAATTGGGAACTCTGCAGTAGTTTATTTTAATATCTTGGCCTTTTCCATGCAAGATTGAACATCTTTCTGAAGATATCATTTAACAGAAGAACAAGTTATTTGGGTTCTGTATATGTAATTTAAAATTCATAATGGTCTGTCGTAATACAGAAGGCTTGAATAAATGATCACTTTCTGGTATTCAGCTCTATAAGTTCTTGGAGAACAGGTATAATTTCTTACAACAAAGATTTTCACTTTTCACTAAAACAGTCTACTTTAAAATAAAATCATTGTTTAAAACCTCCTTGTGCTCAGTGAATAAAATGGGAGCACAGGTTAACTAATTAATGTTTGTTGGTCTGTGTAATATCAGATTGGACAATTTTGTCTTTTAATGGCCAGACAAGATCACTATCCCACCCTACGCAATGTTAATAAACAGAGAATAACACATAGCCATTACCCCTAAGAGCCCACATTTCAAGTCTGACAAACAAAGGAAAAGTATATCATTTTGACAGCAAACGTTCTGTTAATCCTACAATTATTCTTCGTGAAAGGGCAAAGTAACGGAGAAAAAAAGAGGACAAAAGTAACAGATGAAAAGACATGGAAGAGAGAAATGTGAGAGAAATAAGGAAGTAAGATGAGGCTAAGATAAGAGAAAGCCATGTAGAGCTTATGATGTTTTGAGGAAGAGGAAACGTGAAGGCAAATATCCAGTCGGCGTATGTATATTATACAGATTGAGTCTGTAGAGTTCTCCAAAAATTTGGCTATGTAAATAGAGTCCCTTTGGCAGACATCCCTTAACTCTGCTTATCATTGGGACAGAAATATTTTCTGAAACCTCTAGGCATGCCATGCTGGGCTGGGAACTTGTGGCAGCTTTGTGCGCTAGTTGTAGGTAGACTGGAAACCTACCAAACAAACAAAAACAGTTAGTGAGGAAAGTGGTACAGAATTGTCTATACGAATTATCTTTCCTCTATATCAATAGTATGCAGAGAGCTTTTCCATGTGTTTGTGATTGTTCTCTGCCTGACTCGGGTACCACACTTGATGAAGTTAGTATTGTCTATCTGGATGGAGTAGTGTATCCACTTTTCCCCACCCTGATGAATGCTGAGTAAACAAACCAGGATGTAAGGCATGAGAATTTCACCTGCCTCAGTTTGCACTGAGAGACAACATGCCAGCAGAGAATCCAGAAGCTTCGGAGATGACTGTTGACTTTGTAAACTGAAATGAGATGGCACAGAGACCTTTCTTCCCCATGGTTCTTACTTTTTCCTGTATTCGTGTCATTGCCTGATGGAGAAAACAAGAAGCACTTCTTTCCTTTCCACACAATCAAGAGGATAGAAAGCACTGGTAACACCTTCCAAAGGAAAATGTCACCTGCTTTGTCTCAGCCATTTTCCATCTCCAGAGTATTAGTAGTGGAACTGTGTTCACATACCAACAAAGGGAGGAAAGTTACAACAAATGGTTGGACAGTTATGTCTTTCTCCTGACACCACTTAGTGTATAGTGGTCAAAGACATTTAATTCAGCCAATAGGTGATCATAGGTCAGGTTAAAACCGGCAGGAAAATAATGCACAGTTCCCAGTTCAAATTTTACCCAACCTGGGCACAGCAATAGTATTCATCCAGGAAAACCTCACAGAATTCCCAAAATTATTTCATTAGATTTGCACTCCTGTATCTGAGAGAAGAACTTGGGGTATTCTGTGCCATCATTCATTTACAAAAGAAACATAATGATGTATCTGATTGCTTTCCTTTTTTCATTTAAAACAAATGAAATTTTATGGAAAAAAAAAAACAAAAAAACCTGATACTTTGTAAGTTATGGGTTATCCCTAAAGACTTCTGAATAAAGATTATAAAATTAAATACAAAATGTAATTTTTCTTTTACTTCCTTGTACTGTCATATAATATTTTCTGTCTGAAAGACAATTTTTTATTCAATTGAGCTAAACCAATGGCTGACAGTGAGGAAAATGCACACAATAGGAAAACATCTCTAAACATTGTTTCAAAACACAATTAAAAGAAAAGTAAATGATACCCAATGCAATGTCTTTAAGTTGTTTTTGAGGTTGAGAGGACCAGGGCTGCAGGAGGCAGGGGGCTTGTACTCAGGGTCCTGCTCCCATCTCAATGGAAAAGCACAGGATGGGCACAGGGGCAATGCCCTTGACCACATGTCATGACAGGAGCATTAGAGCTCCAGTGGCTTACATACAAATTAGTTCATACAGATTTTTTTTCAGCTAAAAAGCTGTTTCATAAATAGAAAACCCTGTAAATGTTGCACACTTACAGGTTTTATTTGAATGTTACATGATGTCTGAGCACTAGTTGGGGGGATTAAAAGTTACATTAAAAAATTACAATAGACATAAAAATCAGTGTAGTCTTATGTCCTTTGAGTGCAGGAGTGACTAGTGATTTTGGAAGGCCAAACTTTCAGGGATCAAGTAATTTTTATTTCCTTTAGGTCTAGTTCTTTTCTCAAGGAGAGAATTCCACTGCTAAGAATCTTAAAATTACTAAACAGCTTCTGAAGATCTCAAGCTAAAAATGTACCTAACCACATGAGATTGATTTCAGTTGTTTGACATCGAAACCCAACAGTTGCCTTTTCTGAGACCAAAAGCAAGGGTTCCTTTATCTGATAAAGTGTTCTCCAAAATGAACTCATTGCATCTGACGGAAAATTAACACAGGGCAAAGATGATCACAAAAGACTATGACCTTTCTCCTATATAAATATTTAATCAGGTACTTGACCTCACTGGATTACAAATTAACAGTAATTGGGACCCAAAAGGTTTCCTCCTCTTAACAATCTTTTTTTTTTTCATTTGAACATGTTATTAAATTGGTTCAACTATTTTTTTTAGTAGAAGGGAATTAGTAACTTATGAAAAATATATTGAAGGACATTAGGAAGCCTACCATCCCTCTTGCCAGTTTTCTGAATCCACACATCCCTTTTCTTCTGAATGAAAAAAGTCACCTGTTCTCTCTAAGTTTCATCTGAAGAGACTGTAGACATGAGGCATAATGTTGTTAGTCCTGAACCCCAGTTCCAAGATAGCAGTAACTGAGAGCTTGAGAGACACCTGTTAATGTCATTTTCTCCTTGTACACAACAGAGAGAGGGAAACTTCCTCCAAAGCTTTTGAACATCTCCCAAAGCAGCAAAGGATGGATTTTGACCTAAGCTGGGACCTCAGATTTATTCAAGATGATGATTTTCCAGCCTGGGAATTTTGTTTGTAACCATCTTATTAAATAATATCCACATGTCATAAAGATTATATGGACAAGCCTGTCCACTCACAGAGCTCTTGAGTCCATGATCTGCAGTCAAGCAAAACTGCCACTGAAGTTTCCAAGGGGACTCTGATTTGCCCCAGGCTTTTTGACTCAAAAAAAAAAAAAAAAGAAAAGAAAAAAAGATTTCTTTTTCAGTATCTGCTACTACTTATATTTTTATCAACAGTGCAATTACTCACCCTGTATTTTCAAAAGTTCATAAGGCATACTGAAAATATTGATATGAAAGGAAACATCACGTTTTTGGGATAAGTTTTTTTCTACTTTTAGTGGACATCGAATAATTTACTTCAGTTGTGTGCAAGTTAAAAGAGAAAAAATGCAAGTATAGCATTTTTGTGGGTGGGCTGCTTTTTATTTATAACCGTAATTCTAAAATAGCTTTGAAATGGCAACTCTATATTAGGACAGAGATTCATCCTTGCCTGCAAAGTGCTGTGAGCATGTTGAGTGTCCTGCTCCACAAGAGCAGTCACTGTGTCACAGTGGGGTCTGCCTCCCACGCAGGAAGGTTTTGTCTCCCTGGGACTGCACATGTGCAGCTTCCATTCCAGTGGGACCTGCAATGCTCAGCACAGCTCATTTGCCACCTATCAGATCTACCAAGACATGTTTTGGATGACCAGAGATTGACTTGGAAACTAAATATGAAGAGGAAGTCCGTGGAAGGAGGAGTTCAGGGTGATCTTATCCAGGGGCAGTTGGAGGTGGTTTTTACTTTTCAGCTGGCCACAGCAGAAGTGAAAGGAGAGCTCAGAGAAATGACTGGGAAATAGCTCTTCGGATCGATTCAAATCTTCCCCGTGATAACCTGAGTGCAAGGGCTGATGGAAGTATAAAGGTGACTTTGTGCTCAGTGTTGGTGGCTGAGTACTGCTGATTATGTCGTTCTAGGAGACACCCAGTGCCTCATCTTGAAGACCAGAAGATTGTGATTGTGTTCACATTCCCTCAGCAATGGGGATAACTGACTCTTCATTAAGTACGGAACTCCTGACACACCACACACTGTGCTAGGCTTGTGCTGGGATAGCTAATGAGGGAATTCTCCAGCTCTTTTATAAGGTGACCTTGTAGCTCTAATGTAAAAAGAACAGGATACGAGCCAAATACCAAAGTCCAAATAAGTTTTCCTATAAGCAGAATATCAAGATGATAAGTTTGCCTGTGAAGTCCATTCACTGGCTCCAATCCCAGAATGTAAACCAGGTGATGTATCTTCACTCCCCTTTTCTGACAGCAGTAATCTTGCCGAAGTCTGCATTTCTCGCTGTGGCAAACACCTGATGACTGTTACAGTTCTGCATCCATTTTGGCTTCTCTAGGCTGTTTGCCAAAAATCACAGTTGTATGTCGTCCTCTGATTAAAGTTCGTCTCTGCGTCTCAAATATCTACATAGACATCTATGGATGATTTTCCATTTTGTTTCCAGGGTTCTCTTGTATCAAGCATTTTCCAAGCAAATTTTTCCTCATGCAGAGCATGTGCTCTGGTTTGCTTCTGGATATGTAAGGTTGAAGGCTCAGCTGAGATGCTCACATATGAGTACCTACCAGATTTGAAATGCCTATAGTGTCCACCATGGCCTCCAGCTGCCACTCTGGTAAGAATCCCATCTCCTCGAAGTCCTGCATCACATTTGCTGGATCTCTGTGGATGTTCTGGGTATGCCTGTACATCTTAAGTGGAACTGGTAGCCTGTATACGGGTGTTATAACACATGAACTGTAGAAGTATTTGGGCGTTCAGAATTAGCGTGGTAATATATCTGTTCCCTTTCTTAGCAGTTGAAACACACTTGATCATCCTAAATATTTTCAACTAGTTATATGTCTTGAGAGGTTCTATACTTATCCACTAAGATCATGTTTCACTTCTGAGTTTGGAACTTGGAACATTTAACTAATACAGACATCATAGCTCAACTTAGAAACCTGCTTGAAGCAGTTAAACCATATTTTTTTTTTTTATGTTCACTACTTATTACATCTCTCTTCATCTGTGACTTAAGAACAGCTACACTACAATATTTTATAACTCTTCATTTCAAGGTGTTCACATTGATAACCTTTTCCCTACATTTTCGTTTGTCTTATTGTGATAGCTATTCTTGGACTTTTTCTGATTGATTTCCAGAAGCCCAATGTGAGCATGAGATTGCTGTTTATCACTGTTTATCACTCTCTGCTTTTAATTTGTATGGTCATTTGAATTATTCACCCATCATGCAGGTTTTATGCAAAGCTTCATGCACTTGTATTGATCATAAACTCTTTTTGGAAATCTTTCACCCAGACCTTTCTTGAGTTTTGCAAAAAAAACCAAACTATTCTTGACTTCATGTCTTTTGACTCTAGACAAAAATCACAAAATTTTCTGTGGCTGTTTGCTTGTTTTACTTAGAATGCGAAGACATGCACCTGTCCTGTGTCATTGCTGTAACCCTTGGAGCGTCTGCAGCAGACAAGTAAGGCATTGCTCATTTTATGCTTTACTTCTCTCATTAATTTAAGATTGACAATTTGGTGTTGTTCAACTTAAGGTTGTTTCTTCTTGCAGGTTCCAGTATTCTCCACCATCATTTCTGATGTTCAGTAGCAGTGCTGTCCCATTCTACTATGTCATTCTCATGCATTTTCATTCCTGGGAGATCTCCTAGTGTTTGGGCACTGTGCTGCAATACGTTTCTGGTGCTAAATGGATTCCAAAAGGCAATCTCAAGAAGCAGCATCTGCAAAATTTGAAAGTACAAATTTTGAAGCATTCAGTGTCCAGGCAAATCTGCCAAAACCATCCCTCTGCATCTCATCTTCTGAAGAGCTTGCCTTCTGCCATCTCAGCAAACATTTCATTCCTTGAGAGCAAATGGAAATGTTTCCCTTTCTAAATGATCTTGTTCAGCATCTTGCGGTCACTGCAAAATCTAAGACCAATCCTTCCTGCTATTTTTCTCCACAGCTACAAAGAACATGCCTGTTTTATTGCCCTGGCTGATCCTGTGAATGAAGCCATCTGTTGTCATGTTTTGCCGCACTTTTATTAGTGCCACATGTAAGAGATTCTGCATCTTCCATTAACTGTACCTCTAATGTCACCAGGTGACCCCTTTTTTCTACGATCACGCTTCACTTCACGCATTGGCACATTCACGTCTGGTTCAGGTTTGTTCCCGAGGCTATGAATCTACTGGGCTTTTTGCACACATTCCAATGATGAGACCAAGCTTATGCCCACGGACTACTTTCTTTCCTTAGTGCATTACCACAAAGCCTTGTTTTACTCTTTGTGCCTTTGAACATCAGTGACACTTCACACTTGGCCAGGCCTGGAATTTGTCCCCCGCTTTCAGATTTCAGTCTCACCTTTGACTTCTCCAACTTTATTTTTCTTTTGAACAAGTGTGTTTCAGTTTCTCTCACTTCTTTCATTTGTGCTCCTGGGCCTAATTTGTGCGTCACATGGAGGCCATTTGTGCTTTGTTTTATTAGCCATTCTTTTGATTTTGCAGCATCTTTCTTTGTTGAGCAAATGCACAGCTCTCCCCTGCAATCTATTTATTCATTTCATTACCTGTTCTAGTCCGAGTGTTTTTGCAAGCGCATGGATTCTTTTCTTTTCTTGATATTGGCACATACACTAGACCTTTTTATATTTATTCATATCAGCTGCCAAAGCTATTTTTGGCCTTAAAAAAAAAAAAAAAAAAAAAAGGAAAATAAGAAAGAAATATCTGTATTTCTCTATTTCTCCTACAGATCAATTTAACTGGTATTCAAAGTCACGGGCTCAAATATTTAGTGAGACTATTCGGAGGGCTTTCAGCTAATACACCTTGAAGTGTGGGGTTTTGAATAGGGGCACATTTCAATGTCCCAGATTCAGAATAACTTGCCTGCTAGTCTTGAGTCTGTGATAAGTTAGTCTATTGTTCCATTTATATTCTTGATAACACCTCCTCCAGAGGCTTTTTTTTCCCCGGGGGAGCTTTGAAGATCAAATGACCATTCTTCCACTTCACTCTTGAAAAAGTTGGTACTTCTGTGAACCAAACTCAGTTAAAAATTTTGTCCCTTTTCTGTTTTATTTACCCTTACATCTTTCAGATAGCCTCTAAATATCTCTCTGATTTTTATCTTTTTAGCATTCAGCATAATGTTAAAACGTTGCAGACTTTTATCTACTCCGGGCATTGGCTCTTCAGCAAGAAGAAAAACAAGCTTCTATTTTTCTACTCAAGGAACAGCCCCAGTTGAATCTACTTTTGTTTTGTTTTGGTTTGTTGTTTCTTTCCTAGTGCCTGAAATAGATCCTCTTGATGGCCTGCTGATCAAATCAGGGAGCCACTCTAACTGTGTCTGTTTGTGATGAAAGCAATATCTCCCATCCATAAATCAGCAAGTGCCCCATCAGCCATCCTGCGAGCGATCACTGCATGTCCAGCCCTTATGACTCTCCAGGCAATCACAGAAGATTTGCAGACCTGCCAGCTCTCCATCAATTTGTGAAAGTTGGCCCTAATGAGGAAAGGAAAATGTCACACTGGATTACACTTCCCTGGACTTTTCACCAAATCCAAAACACTCTGCTTCACTTCCCACTTCCTCTTGCAATTCATCCCCTTGCTTGGACTCTTAACACCCTGGTTTTCAGTGCATTGCACCAGTAGGCCCTCAGACTGGTGTGCCAGGAAGGCAAACTCCTAAATTTGGATCTGATACAGCTGATACAGCAGTGTTATACAACAAGCATCCACTGTAACACCGTACTTTTAGTAATGTATTTTTAGGGAAATCTATGGCATCTTTTTATAAATCAAACAAAAAATGGCCATGAAAAATGAAGCTGTAAGACAGGAGGTTAGAAAGCCAAATGGATCCAAATGGATTGGGCAAGTGCTTCAGATACTGCAGCTGGCTCGGTCAACCTGTGCAGTATGCCTCCACTTCTCTGCAACTGCCTTGCCAGCCTTCCTGCCAGGCTTTATGCAGGACCATTTTTAACCAGAACAAAATTGCTTTGTCTCCTCTCCAATGTAAGTAAAAACCTCACTGGCTGTACTTTCCATGAGTCATCTCAATTTCTGGTTTTGGACTTCTTTCAAAGTCTCAACTGGTTCATCCAGCTCTCTTCATATTGAGCTTTGTTTCATGTTTGTTATTGTTTAGCAGAATGTTCATAGACTGCAAATGTGGACTGGGAATTACTGAGATGTTTGTGGGATTTTTATTTCATTTTCCTCTTCCTTTTTTTTTTTTTTTTTTTTTTAAAGGTAGAATTGTTGTATAGGTTGTAAATGTTGTGTTCTTAACAAGTCAGGTGTAAGCACTGTGAAGTTCATTTAGGGTCTGATCCTTAGTACTGAGCTAGGCCAGTTTATCCCCGCGAAGGCTTTGCAGCGTTGCTTTGGGATTTTAACTGTCATAGTATTCTTCAATAATGTAGCAGGCGGTCGAGGGCTGAAGTATTATATTCAGCCCTTTGAAGTATGCAGCGGGGTAGGTTGTATTGCTGAAATGAAAGTGAGCATGTCAGAGGGGTTATGGGGCGGGTGGAGTGCTGTGGTGATAGGGAGTGAATGTCAAGACCATTGTACTGCCTTCAGTTAAAACCTTATTTCCAGTCAGAGCCTTCTCTACTGTTCAGATTGCCAGAAGAAAACAGTTTCTGATATCATAGTTTAAATATATATACACATATTTTTAAATTACATACTGTTATAATGTCAGCATGCAACAAGGACCGCAAACACTAATTCCCTTATCATGGTTTGCTCACTTGTTTATTTTTGAATGTATAATAAATGAAAATGCAGTCTTGTTCATCAGAAAGTGCAAACACATCTTTCAGGGTTCGTGTTTATTTGGATTTGGCCTTATTTTAAGAGTCAAAATATTTGCACCCAAGGATATGTATTATTTTCAAACCAGCCAGGTCATATACCTATAGTCTAAGACTAAAGAGTCACTGAGTATGTGGCTCATAATTGCACGAGTGACAGAGGTACATGCCTGAATTTCCAGCATAAGTAAGATTTGCTAGTGAGGGAGGACGTTGGAAACCCCATCCATAAGTGAGCATCAATTTTTAGATTTGTGATTGGATTCAAAGTCTAATTTAAATTTAAATTTCATTCCGTGTAAATATTTTCAATGATTCTGAATGTAACATGCCATTACTGAGCGAGAACATTCTCTTGTAGCCATTGTCATCCAGATGTTGTAGTGTAACAAGAGCAAAGAAGTCATGAATCATGTAAAAAAAGGCTTAGAAGCAAAAATGTTAGATTAACTGGTCAGACAGTCCTATATCCTACCTGCATTTAGTAGGGGTAAAATAATAAAATCGATGAAAAAACTATGAAAAGTTACTTTTATTCAAATCCTTGCCTACTTTGGGATATTTAAAATGCTTTTTTTTTTTTTTTTTAAATTTTGTACATGGTTTTATCCCTGATAATGTAAGAACTGTGTTTAATTTTAAAAATATCCACAGTCACACTTTTTCTGCTAGAAATCCTGTCCTTTTGCATGAGACTTCTTCAGCTGAAGTAAAAATATGCAACTGCCATGCAACCATCCCATCCCACTGTGCATTTCACTTGTGCATTGAGTGTTCTCTGTAAATACGAAGAAAAACCTACAAACTCCCAGCATCCAAACAATTGTTTCTTTTCATGTGGAAACCCAAACTAAGGTCCAGAATAGGCAAATATTAACCACGATTAGTCAAAAGATGTGCTTAAGGACAGCATTATGGTACATCTATATATCGCCTCCTCCACGGTTCACTGAGTTAAAAGCAAAAACATAAACACGAGGCAAACATGATAGGTGCCATTACAGTATTTTAAGAAAAGAAGCAATCCAGTGTTTATGAAAATTTAATAACCATTGACTTTTTTTATTATTATTATTATTATTTCTTATTGTGGATCCAGGACAAACTTTTATTTGACAACCATATGTCCTTTAAAAGAGATCCATACAACTTCAAATAACCCAGACTGCTCTTCCCTCTCTCTCCCTCTCCCTCTCTCTCTCTCTCAATCTCTTTCTGTCTCCCTTTTTAATGCCCACATCTCCACTATCAGGAACAAATATGATTTCTGATTGAACATCACTTTATTTGCCAGTTCTGTGGTCTTTTCTTATCTTGTTCCACACTTCTCAGGCTTTGTGGTTAAATTATGTATTAAGGTCAATGTCAAAACACGGAAGATCTGTAATCTACAGGGAGCTCCCTTTTATTCGTTATTACAGTGAAGGCTGAGCACAACTGTCAGGGAGCTTGGGATGTGCTCAGCATGGAGGCTTGCTACACAGCAGGGCTCTACAAAGCCTCTCTCCTTGTTCTCCCAGGACGAACCCTTGATAGATTTACCCAGATAACCCATCTCACTTTAAAGCTCTCTTGTCTCTGCTTCAATCTGAAAGCTGTCAAGTGCACCTATATAGTAATGTCATAAATCAAACGTAAAATGTGTACACTGGAGACACTGCGAGTGTCATGTATTCACTTGTACTTTGAGATCTTCTAAAGTAAAATGGTGTCAGAATAAGGAAGGCTGGGAGGAATGTTTTTTTCCTTAAAAACGACAGAATATTTGAAGAGGATGGCTGTAAACTTTTTTTTTAAACTTTGTTTCTATAAAGCCAAATTCTGGTTTATCTTAAATTAATCAGGGACAGCTATTTAGTAAATAATAAAAAAAAAAAAAAAGGAGTTGTAAGATATCCATCTGTAAACAATGTGATTTAATGCAAGACCATGTATTGATTTTGTTTCTTTGGTTTTCTTCTTGACAAGCATTTGTCAACACAGATTTGTATTAGTTCCCAGGTTTGTTTATTAAATACGCATCATTCTTTCCCTGAACTAGAAAAAAATCTCCTGAAGCAAGAGTACAACATCAAAGAAGAATCCTAAAACAAGATGCTAACCATGACGAGAAAGTAAAGGAGAACTATATGTGGAAGGTGCCAGCGCTGAACTTAATTTTTTCTTATCCTCGGATAAAGAGAATTTTAATTTTTTATTGGCAGAAAGGGTTTTCTATTTCTTATTTAGTGGAGACTGCATTTTATTTTTCTTGAGAGAAAAAGGGATTGCATTGCAACATCTAGGCTGCCTTGTGATCAAATAGCTCCTAGCAAAATGTAAGTGATCCTGCGATTCACACTTTCTTGACTTTAAATGTTCTGTCTGAAAACCTGCCTACTTTGAGGAGAGTTTGCATACAATACTTAATTAAAGGTATCTGTGAATCATACTGTGTCAGAAGGTCACTAAGCTACGTATTCCATACTGTATCCCAAACGAGTTTGACAACTTTACATCATTAAACTGCAAAGAGCAACAGCATAACTTTAAAGAAATCTCATGCAAAGAAACCCTACAAAAGGATTGTGTCTCCTTTTAAATCATTTGGAATTGAAAAGTATCCAGTTCAGCTGGGATCCAGAGAGCGTGCATTATTTGGTGGAGGGTAAGGTGAGGCCCAAAAGGTGTTCTGCTCTGGAGACAGATGTGTGAGCCTGAGCTATAAACCAGCTGGTGCCAAAGGTCAACCCAGAGGGTGCCAGATTTCTGGGGCTGAGGAACCAGTCCAAACAGGATGTGATATTAGTTTTTTCATTCCCTCTCCTACTGCTGGCTGCAAATCCCTGCAGCTCCTTCACCAAACACACCTATGGTCTGCCCATGTTTATGATGGCTCCTGGATCCTTTCAAAAGGCTTCAAGTATGGGCAGTGACTTTCTCTGTAGTCCATACAACTAACACAGACATCTTTGCTTTATGAGGTGTTACGTTTTCCTAATCAGTATCATTTGTATTCTTGTTGATTCGATTTGAAGCAAAAATCTTTGTGGATAATAGCAACTGTTTCATCCTCTTTGAATTTGAGAATGAAATCCTTCACCTTCGAAATCGCAACATGACCTTTCAGGAACCACAGCATAAGAACGTAAGGTTGGCCATGTTGGGCCATGCTGGGTCATAGATCCAGAGATCCATTTGCCCAGTAACTTATCTCCTCCTTTCTCAGCCAAAGAGTGTAGAAACTGGTCGAGTAGTGGTATCCAACAAACTGTTCACAAACCCTAACAGTTTGTTGTTCAATAAATGAATAATTTCTCTGTGTGTTTTAGACATCCGTGGACTTTTCTTCCATGTGTCCACTCATTGTGTCACTATTTAAATTTAAGCATCCACAGCAGGAGTTTCACAAGGTAACTACACATTATTTCAAGCAAATATTTGAGCAGTTTACCCAAGATCTCTAAAATGGAAAAAGAGAAATGCTAAAATACACCTGCTTCAAAGAAAGCTAGAAAGGGGTTAGAGACTGTCTTGTCTTGTTGCCATCATCTGAAATTTTTGATTACTCCAAGCAGTAAAGGACTTCCTGCTTTGTACTTTGAAGTGTGTCTAGATATACAGCTCTACTTGTTGTGTTGTGTAGAAAGACATGGTTTAATGAGCAGAATAGTTGCAGTCTGTGCATCTCCTTTACTAGGAGAACTTTTCTCTCTCCGTCTTAAACATTTTAGTCATTGCTGAAAATGAGTAAGCCTGAAAACAGCTTTCATACTCCCCATCCATCAGCCAAATTTCTTTGGGGTGATCTTCAAGTAATATCTATGACCTGTGTTACTGAATTGTGAAAGAATATATCACCAATTGTATCTTCACACTGCAGGATTTAGTTCTCTTAGAGGAGACATTGGCTAACAGAAAAAAAATATCTTGGGATATCTTGGGTGGATACTTGAATGTATGAATTTTTGTATACTTTTCTCAGGTGAAAAAGCTTCTGTTTATAACTAAAATTAAGTATGGATTTGCATATTGAAAATCATTATTTTCCAGATTGTTGAAGTACAGACAAAAGCTTCTTTTTATGACTAAAATTAAGTATGGGTTTGCCTATTAAGAATCATTATTTTCAAGATGGCTAAAGCACAGACAAAAGGAAATAGAGCTTTATTTTTGGATAAAAGTATAGCTTAAGATGTGCATAGAAAACACACTTTTGACTTTGAACTGTAATAATTTCAGTTTCTTTCACTCTGTTCAAGAAGAAAATGAAAAAACAAAAAACAACTTCAGATTTCACACTGCCTTTGCTCAGAGAAAAGTTCTTGTATCCACTCAGAGATGTCTCTGGGTTCCAAAAGTACCTTGAACCCTTCAGATTAATGTAGTAACAACTAGTCTGACATGACTTTTTCCTCCTTTCTTTTTAATAAGACACAAGTACATCACAAGTACATTTGTTGTCTGGTGTTCTTTTTTTTGTTTGTTTGTATTTGGAATGTGGAGGGCATACCCTAAAAGCTCAGGGTTGCATTATTACCAGCAGTACCTGATGGAGAGAGCAATGAACAGTAACAAATATAAATCACATTATCCTCCAACATCCGTATTTTGTACCTTCAAATTCTTTTCAGTGTCAACATTCCTAAGTGGCAGCAACAGTAAAGAAAAGTCCCTGAAACCCCTGCATATTTTTAAGGGGTCACTCCAGAGAGCAAGTTTATGGCTTTCTTTAAATTCATGTTTTTATATTCTCAAGCCGATGAGTGTCAGGCTCACCACTGCTTCACTTTACATATATATGCTTTCCACTTCAGAAGGAAAAGCTATGGTGCATCTGAAGCACACCCTATCTGAAGAGCCATGAAAATAACTTCTGACTACCAGGCCTAATTAATGCCTCCATGCTGACCTCTACATCCAGCCCATATCAAAAATGTTACAGCAGAGCTGATTCAACATGAACTTAAGATCAGGCAAGACCTGGTACTAATGAATACTAATGAACAGTAATTACTGGAACTCTGCCACGGAAACCCACTGCAGAGACATATGCTAATGGGCTTTACACAACCAGGCACAGGACTTCATATCCACTAAGAAACTTCCACTAGAGTAAGAGCAAAGAGAACCATATGTCACAGACAGCCCTGTTTGCATCCATTTCCTACCTTGCCCCTTAAGCCTGACATCCAGCTCCTGCTCCATACAGGTCAGCTCACATCCAGCCTGTTCTGCTTCTTCATCAGAACAGGGGGCCTTTTCCATCCACTTGCCATCTGAGTTTGCCTTTCTGCCCTTGGTTTGCCTTCAAGGTAGGCAAAACTTTGCATGTGGAGTGGAACGGGGTTTTTGGTAGGGTGGGTCACAGTCTGCAACAATTGGGCAGATAGCATTACCTGGCAGTGAAAGAACATAATGGGAAACAGAACAGAACACAACATCCATGCCTTCCCTGATATATTTAAAGGCAATCTAGCCCCAGAAGTAATGCACAAGATATTTTCAACATGGTGGTGGGCAGTTTGACTCCCTTCTGCAGTGTCCAATGGTGGTCCTAACCCCTCGTGTGGATACCCCAATATCAATGAAAGTTTCTCCTGACTTTCATTGACTTTATAGTGATTTCAGAGATTTAATTGTAGCAATAATCAATATTTATAAGAATAAATGTAAAAACATCAAGCCCTTAACTGAGGTGCTTATGAAATAAATTCTGGGCTAGCACAAAAAAAAAAATTACTCAGGCATAATGCTGCATCAAGCATCTAAAGATGTTGGTGTAGGACATCATGGAGCCAAAATGGTTATCTCTTCCTCCCTGCACTTACAGATTCTTGATTCCCACAACCCCCATCAGTACCTGTGTTTTTGTGGAAGCTTCACCTCCTGGAATCATGAATTAGAACCTTGGCTTTCATTTTACTAAGTAAGCAATTTTCTAACAGTCCTGGGGATGGGTAAATTCTTGTAGATATGAACAGTAATGGCTCCAAAAACAGAGAATTATCAAAAAGGTACTTATTTATTGACTTGTTTTAACTATGTTATTTAAGTCAACCTTC
This sequence comes from Phasianus colchicus, assembly GCF_987193195.1. Taxonomy (NCBI): domain Eukaryota; kingdom Metazoa; phylum Chordata; class Aves; order Galliformes; family Phasianidae; genus Phasianus; species Phasianus colchicus. The sequence goes on from NC_143436.1 coordinate 131,151,854, forward strand.
TCTGGTATAGACATTGAATTGCAAAACTCAGAACTACATACAGACTGCACAGGGATTGTGCTGACATTGTTTCATGCCAAATAATTTGAATTCATCTTTGAGCTTAATACACAATGACTGGCCTTTCTTTACCCCCTGAATTCTCTGCCACCAGGTTCTTGCTGGTCATACCTCAATCTGACTATTTAACATGCCTTGAATTTGCCATGTGTTAGAGATAACAGCTTCTGTGCTGGCCCTCCTGTCCCTAAATAAAGGAAGGAGTTTCTGGGGAAAAATAAAAATAAAAATCTCCACAGATTTCCATGGGGACAGAAAGAAAAGAGAAAACAAAGACACATAGCATGTCTCTCTTTACTTCACCTTTGGTAACTTGGCTGCATGCTCCTACCCATACATTTAAGATTTGGGAGCATCTGACTTTTACCTAGCAAGAGATGATAACTCAGCATGAGTACCTGAAATGAGCAGAGAAAATGAGTGCCGCAGTCACACAGCTACTTGTAGGGCCATGGGTATCAAGAAATGCAGCAAGTTGTGGCTACTGCTGCTTCTGATCAACCATCCCCAGCTCTCTCCCACTCCATTTGTCCCTGCTATATGCAGAGGTGTCCCAGCATCTCACACTTCCCCTGGCTTCAGCACTTACAATTTTCTGAGCTAGGGACAGAGAGATTTGTATGTTCTGGGGGGCTGGTTTAACCTGTGAACTTACTCAGGAAGAGTGCTGACTGCATTAACTTGCATTTAAAAGTTCCAAGCCTTGTGTCCAGAATACAAATATTTCAGTTTTTCCCTGGAAATAAAAGCCTAAATCCTACAGAACCTGAACCTACCACTTCATCTGTAGGAATGCATCAAACAATAGAGAGCCATCCCATGGGCAATCTATTTGACACCTGGTTCTTACTTCTGTACTTTTCCATCTCCTCTCCAGCCTCCTCCCTTGTCTCGTCCCTGCTGCGTTCATATCTTGCTAACTGAAATTGAACTAAACAGGACGTCACGATGTACCCATAATGGTCAGCAGAACAAGAGGTGTATTTGTCAGCTGTAACTATTTAGGAAAAACATGCATCTGGCAGCTGAAAGCCCTCAGTGCACTTGACCTTCAGTCTGAAACAGCAAGCAATCGAGTTGTTCTGCTACCATCCAGACAACACATGAAAATCCATATTTCTTGACCTCTAGGCTGTTAGTGGAGTTAATCTCATTTCTACAAGTTAAGGGGTCCAATACTTTCCTTGTCTCTTGACAAGTACTTCTCTGCCTAGCATTCTGGCATAGCTTGTGCTTCTTTAGGTACCTCCTGATATTCCCTAGAGCTTGCAGAATGGGATGATCATTTCCTTTTTTTTTTTTTTTTCAAAGAAGAATTTAATTTTTTTTTTCCTCTCATTTTCTATTCTCCAAAAAAAGTAAGAAATTGCCTTCATTGCTGGGGCCTGAATCTGACTGGATTATTTCTAGAAAAGATAGACAGTATCTTTAATCAGTTACTACAAGTTGAAGGAAATAAATGCAGTGTTTATCTGCTTTGGCTTTAGGGCTGCTCCTCCTGCCACCAAGGTTATTCATTTGCCAGGCATATGGTCCCAGAGCTTGATAATTTATACTTAGAGCTGCTTGGTGTCCTGGTGGACTGTAAGGAGCTGGGTTTGAATGTGATGATATACAAAATCCTAGGCAGCATTGGTCCTAAATCTTGTCAGCTGTCCATTACTTCTAGCAGAGGGGGACAGGGTGTAGCAGTAAAAGGCAACTCTGAGTACAATTTAATTCAACTTTGTTGTCAACTTGGATGAAAATTTACTAGAGGACAGAACAGGAGAGGAGCTCTCAAACAGTCAAATTCACTGGAGCTTAGATGTACTCCTAATCACACAATGCTGCAACAACTAGCTTTCCCACTCACTTAGCAGCTATAAATGCCTCTGAGAAATTGTCCTATTATATCATCTTGTTCAGTCAGAGATATTATCTAAATGACTTATAACCTTATATCTACACAGGTAAAGCAACACATCAACTACTTATTCCATAAATGCTTTAACATTAACAATTTTTCTGAACAGTGTATTCACTACTTCCACTGTTCTTTTCCTTTCAAAAGGTGTTTGGAATTACACGTACTGATTTAGCATTCCTTATGAACAGGATGATATGGCAACTTCGGTACTGATATTCTTTAAGTTTCTTTAAAAATGTACTTTGGAGGACTGGAGATGGAAAGATGTCCAGTCTTGTGAATACTTTGATATGAACAGTGCAAGATCCACATATGAGAAGAAAGATTTCCTTCCCACCTGGTAGCACCCTTTTTTTCTAGAAGGCAAAGACCCACCTGTCCTCTAGCCTCTCCTATGAAGAGCAACTTGTAAATTTGAAAGACTCTTGAAAGGTAGCCCCTTTCAAAAGCTAATCTGTCATTTCTGATGTCTTCCTTTTTGCATGTGGTAAGACATTACGTGTATTTGAAAAGGAATCCAGGCTTCCAGGGAGCTTAGAATAGATGCTGATTCATTCCTAGCAAAAAGCTCTTCTGAATGTTAATAATCAATCATCTTGTTCATCAGTATGTGAGCAATCTGCTAAGCATCTAACATATTTCAGTGTTTCAAAATACAATACGTTTTGAGCCTCCGCAAATTTAGCTTCCATCTTCAAAGTCTAAACCAAACCAAGGACATTGGCAATATGTAGCATTAGCCACTCCTGAGCCTGCTTCCCATGTCATGTTCTTCAAAGAGATACACAAATTTCAACAAAGCTCCACACTTCTCTATGAGGCTAGATATCATTGCATACATTTAAAATATGGTAGAATTCACGGCAGATTAAAGTGTTCCATAATTTTAATCATAAATTACATCATCTGCAGACTGGGACTCAATCATTAAAACTTTACAGAACTAGGCTACAAGTTAGCTCAATAGATCACTTACAACCTTTAAAATACGTGGTAAGCATAAAAACTTTCCAGGTCCTGGCAGTGGAAACAGATCAGATGCTCAACAAGCTGGATTTTACACATCAGTCATGAAGCACGGGAGCAATTTGGATTTTTCTGAGAGACAACAACAACTCTTCTGCACAAGACTTGAATCCTTAAAGCCTAGTCCAAAGTTATCAAGACAAAGGTCAAGACAAGGTGAAAATGTATAGATTTTGCAAGGTGCAGCACAAAGCTCTGCACAACTACAATCCAAAGCAGAGTAGAATCAAACGTATACCAGATGCAGTTATTTAAAAAATCTAAGAAAAACTATGATCCTATAAACCTTTGGCTGACATCACTTCAAAATTAGTAGAATCCAGCATACTCTTCCCATTATTATCTGGCTATGGAATTGTTAAGCTGTTAACAATCATTACATCACCAGAAAAGGTGTTGCTTTAGTAAGCTGTCAGAACAACATGCACCCCTTAAATATTCCATAAAGAAATGTGAATACCACTTTGAAGGGGAACAAACGTTGTTTTAAGCTATGGCTTGATGGTATCCTTGTACTGCATCATTCAGGATTCAGAATTCAGGTGCTTGAATAACATCTTGAAATCACTGGGCTGGAGGTGGACCAAAAGAAGTCTATCATGAAAATGAATCACTCATCTTTTAGACTGCACTGTAAATAGCAATGAGAAAGATCTGGACTTGATAATAGAATAGATATGAGTATACTGAAAACATCCCATGAATCCCACAGATTTAATGAATGGTAGGAATGGCTGCTTATCTTAGACGCTGCTTAAAGGACATTTCTATATGAAGATGTTACCTGAGTTTTTCCACTGACTTGACTGCACCTTAAATCAGGTCCTGCAGGGCTTGAGTCTAATTTAATTACAGAAAGATAAGTGAGTTTTTAAGTGAATCTTTAAAAAAGTGTTCTCTCAGTCTCTGTGTTCCTATGCTTCTTTATTCAATCACAGTTTTTTCAATGTTTTTTACTGCTTTTGACAAAATATGTTACGACAGCATTTTAAAAAATATTTTCAAATTATCACCTTCAGAAACTGTCTCCAAATGCATACATTGTTTGTTTGTTTGCCGAACTTACAGAAAAATAATCTCATTCTGCACTAATTTCTTCATCTTCTTTTATCCTTCAACTCATTTCATTATAAATCTCCTTCAGACAGATCTCACTTTGATTCACTTGATCATAATATCTGTTGTAACTTCCTGAACAGAATTATTTATACTAATTTCCTTAAAACTATTGCATTGGAATAGCACTGGAATAGACTTCCCAGGGAGGTGGTTGAGTCACCATCCCTGGATGTGTTTAAACACCATTTGGATGTGGTGCTCAGGGACATGATTTAGCTGAGGGTTGTTAGAGTTAGGGTAGTATGGTTAGGGTGTGGTTGGACTCGATGATCTTTAAGGTCTTTTCCAACCTGAGTGATTCTACGATTATATGATTCTGTATGATTGTTGGAGACATTTCTCAGTAGTTAGATCACAGGAGAGTAGCTGGATATCTGTCAGTAATATGGGAGGAAGCTTTGTCAGGAAACATCATATTCCAGTTTTGTGCAAGGAAAACTTGCTGGTGTGTTACAGTCAGACCAGGAAGCTGTGGGATTTCTAGACAGGGATGCTTGCCCAGAACCCTGTTCATACCTCAGTTTGTCCTCCCTTTAACAGATAGCACATTTCACAAAAGGAAACACAAGAGCAGTGTCCAAGTATATCCATGTTTCTGCACTGAAGGCATGAATGTTCATTGTTAAAAACAGTTAGCCACCTTCATCCCAACAAGGACATACACTGTTTAACATTAGCAGAGAATGTGTAACCTCACTTATACACCCATATGGTTTTATATTTATGGATGTACAGGCTTAAGACAGAGCTGAGATAGACACATAGCAAGAAAAATGATGTGTATGAATGTGTTCATGAATGATTGTATTGTAAACATAGCAATTTCTGGTGGTTACGTACCATGACAGAACCTACTTGAGGTTCTTCAGTCCCTCCATCAGTCATAGTCAACTCAGCCAGTTATATACCACTTTTCTGAACAATCCATACTATGTAATAAATCAAAAAATTCCAAAATATCAAAGATTTTTGCTTTCAGCTCTTCCATTTCTGTTGATTGGTGAATGATTGTATCACAGGAAGAGATTGCTGATGTGAAGGAAAAGAAAGATAGCTGTTTAGTGCCTGATTTAAAATATGAAGACAGAGAAAAACTTAACAGTGTTTTTCCCCTTCCCTGGAAAAACACAGCTCCTGGAAAAAAACATTGAAAAAATCAACCATTTAGTAGAGACATCTGATCTCTCTTGATGGGGAATGCCAGCGTAGGATGAAGATACAACCAATTCTAAAAGTGGCAAAATGAGGAAATGAGAGGTAGAAATGTCTTCTGAGACATTCAGAGAGAGCCTATGGCAAGACTGGGATGGGAACAGAGCTGCAGATCTCAAATTTAAGCCCTCTTTTTTATGTGTTGATCAGCACTGCTCAAGTCCCAAAGAATGCTTGGTCAGTAGGAAGGAAGGAAGGAAGAGAGGAAGGGAGAGAGGAGAGGAAAAGCCTTGGAAGAAATCTATATTTCAGAGCCATTGAGGAGAAGTATCCTCCCTCTCTAGTCTTTCAGCTGTTCATTTTGTGCTTCCTTCTTTTTTACTTCTTCAGAATTCTTCTGTCCCAATCCAGAAGTGCTGTCATTCTGTGCATACAACAGAAAGCTCTGGAGCATGGGCACTGAGCTTCCATGTAATATTTCTCTTCAATTTGCCACTAGACTTTATGTGTGCCTGAAACTACTGTGGATTCAGTGCACAGACAGTGGAATCCTGCCACCCAAAACATAATGGAGAAAGAGCAGAATTTGCCCGTTAGTCAGTCCCTGACTGTACAGCATTGTCCCCACAGACACCATTCTTTTCTTTCCCCATTGTATCCATATTGTCAAAAGTGATAAGTCAAAAGCTTTCTTTTGTACAGCTGAAAAGATTTATTTCCCAAGCCTCCTTTCAGATTTGATTGTACAATTTTCATCATAAATGAGATTACTGTGTAAAAACAAGAACTTTTCATTCCAGATTTTTGATAGAAACAACCATTTCTCAATTTTTCAAAAAACCTTTTTTTTGCTCTTAACAAAGATCTTCCTGAATCTGGTTTTTTTTTTCTGAACTCAAGTATTCAATCCAATTAAATTACCATTTCTACATAGTATTTGGCATAAAAAATCCTACTGTTTAATACATGCAGTCATTTCTTTCTTCTGTCCAGTACTTTTTTTTAATTCAGCTGTTTGTACATTGAGAAAGATACATATTTCATCAAAAGATCCAATAACACAATGAACAATTACCCCTTCCTACCTTCAAAAGATTGGACTTGTTCCCCTCTTGTTCTCATGAGGTATGCAGCCTCCATCCAGATTCTACCGAAGACAACGAAAATATAAATTCTGTTTTTAAAGCAGATAGTTCAGCCACTTGAAAAGCACCTATGGCAAATCCAGGGCATATCCAGAAGGAGGCATCACTTTCATAAATGGAGAAAGACACCAGTTTTCAAGCTAACAGTCTGTTGCTCTCATGTGCTTGAAATTCGCTAAAGCTATTCTTTTATGAAATAGACAAAAAATTTAAAATATCACGTGACACAATATAACCTATTGTAGCAATAAATCAGAGGTTCTGATCATGATCGTAGATATTGTCTCTTATTGCCTACAAAAGAAAGCACAAGCCAGATATCCTATTTTGTATCCAGAATGTCTCTAGTGGTTTAGCAGCTTTCTAATGAATATCAGCTTAAAATAAGCTCATTTCCTTTGAGATCTGCTTCTGTGAAGGCAATATTCCCAAAGAAAACCCATGACTGCTAACTAACCTTTGTTATACTCATATGGCAATGATCTATTGGCCTAGGAAGCTTGTACACATTGTATAATTCTCAGTAAAAGGTAATTTTTTCCCTGGGAGGTTTTAAGAAAATCTCTCTTTAAAATGTTGATGTAATACTAATTCTCTTTCCTGACTGATTAACAAAAAAGTATTGCTACTGCAGAGAAGTGTCAACGAATGTGACGGCAACTTGGCCTTGATTTGAAAAACAGCAGAGAAAGGTAGAAGACTGTAAGAGAAACTATAAATGTACTGTACTATACAGTGTACTTAGAGAGTGTGAAACCTTTTAAAGTCTTGTGTATGAAAAATGAGTTTTTATCACTTATGTATACTTTGCACCAATTTATATTGTAGAAGATGTAGGCTTCCAATGCAATTTTTATTGCATCCCATGAAGGCTGTAAAGAGTTACCACACAGTACCTTATGCTAAATCAATCAAATGAAAAGAAAACCCATTATTTTACTGCACTTTCCTGACAGCTAGAGTGCAATAATGGGAAACTTTTTCAGCAACTAATCTGTATCCAGCATAATTACAGTGTTTAATAGTTTAGTTTTGACATATTTGTTACTTAGCTCATTATCTTCCTATAAACCTAGATCATCACATTTAATGATATTTCAAAAATACGCCATCCGTGTGGAAAAGTTTTAAGCAACAGCCTTTCCCTTGCTCTTTCAGTACCTCTGGATTCTGTTGTTTGATTAGTGGATGCCCTCACCTCGTTTAAATATGCTAAAACACTCACCTCTTCTGATTAGCAGAGTCTGCCATGCAAAGCCTTTGTGTTGCACTTTCTACTGATTTGTACTGTATTACATGGAGATCCAAGTATGCGCCTGCTCTTTTCTATTGAACTCATTTATCTTTGACGGTCAGCCTCACATGTGCATTTGGTGTCAAGTGTTGGAGAGAGAAGCAGGCACAGAAATGCTTCTTCTCCTTACTCTTAATTTTTGTACTGAAGGGAATGGGGGATTCAATGCCTAGCAATTGCCTTTCAAGTTGGCAGCAGAACCACAGATAATTATCAGAGTTTGGATTTGAAAACACTGTGCCAGACAAAAGGCTTCTTGACAAGTCTGCCTCTAGGGGATGAGAAAACGTAGTAGGATGAAAATCTCTGTGGTCTAGCACAATGAGCCACAGCAGTATGCAAGCAGCTCTTGGGTCAAGCTCCCACAGTGGTTTCAAGTTGGTGTTGGTACCTTTCACCATCCAGAGTAGGGGAGGATTGAATAAGTGCTCTGTGTTTTGCTGTGTCAAAATTTTTAGGCTTTCTGATAAAATAAAAGGACTTCTGGCCTCTTTTCTCCTGGCTATCTTCCATTTCAGCTGATTTCAATGTAAATAAGGGGGGCAAGCAGTGGTTACTATATACACACACCATTTCAAAAACACAGGCTTTAATCTGATCTACTGACACATTTAGTAGCTCTGATGGCAAAACTAAAGCTTCCAGCATCCCCTTACCACTGACACACCTTGTGAGCTAACTGGGCAAATGGGACAGCTCTGCAACAAGCAAAGGTTCCCAGAAGGGAAGACAAGGTGAAAGATGCTGTCAGGTAGGAACAAAAAAATGGGCCTACATCATTAGGTCTTCTATACATGCAGAAAATCTTTTGAAAAGACATCAGGTGTGCCTTTCTGCCGAAGTCCAGTGAAACCATTAAGGTGTCAGCTCTGAAATTGTAGTATGCCAACTTTTGGATATTACCATCTTCATAGGTCAAGCTTTGAAACATCATAGCTAATATTTTATCTAGCAGTTTTGGCTACCCTCAGATGATACGTGATTCTAGCTGTCAAACAGACACAAGGCTCATGGCACGTCTCACTGATCTGGAGAAGTCACACTGGCAACTCTGAGGTAAGAACTAAGCCTATAGGCTGAAAAAGCCTATTAACATTCAGCAATGCAGTGTTTCAAAGTACTTCATTGCAATGGAGGTATATGTGCGGGCAGCATGCTGGAGTCAGCCCTGTTTCCCACACAAAAAGTATACTGTCTCTTGAGCACACAGGTCACAGCCTCCAAACACAACTGAACATCTCCCTTATGGCAAGGCGAGGGATGGCCAGTCCTCTTCTGGGATGAGTCAGGGACACAAATTGTGTTTATGCTTCCCACATTGCCTGCAGCTTTCCAAGCCCTGCAGCCAGTCTTGTACAAGTCCTCTTCAGTTTCAGTCCTCCCATCTCTGAAAAGAAAATGAAGTTCTGGCTTTAATGGACCAGCCAACTACACATAATTAGGAACAGGGAAACTAGGGTCATACCTAGCTGACTGATCAGATCACTGGATGCTGGGAAATCGCTCTTAGAAGAGAAAGTTGAGTTCCCAAGGGGAAAAGTGTCCTCTTGGTACAAAAATATTGGCAAACCTGGAACCCAAGTGTTTCCATCTCTTGATGAAGATATTATTTTTCAACGTGCAAAAAAACAAGGGAAAAAGAGAAACCAAAAGAAAACACTTTTCCCCCATTAAGAAAGTCTCATGAAAACTGTTCTTTCATCTAGCATTTGATACTCAAATGCACTTTCCCATTCACAGCTGGATGGAGAATTTTTTTTCAAGTTCAACCCTAATTTATTTATCTTAAAGCAGGCAATGTACTGTAATTTTACAATAAAAGACTCCCAATCAAAGCTTACCTTATCCAGAGGTAATTAATACAAAGATTGTTGAATTAAAGATGTGAGTCTTGACACTTTGGCGGGGGGTAAGGGACATGGTCTCAAAGGCCCAAATTATTCCTGAAACAGACCAATTAACACCATGTATCTTCTTTTATGTTAACTTCAATTAAGGTTTCTTAAAATTTTTAAAGTTATTTTCTTCTTTACAATCTCAGAATGTCAGAAATGTACATCAAAGAAAAACGCTTCAGTGTGAACACCATAGGTAACGCTCATTTGCACACAAATCTGCATATTGCAAAGGAGTTCAGAGCCCATTTTGCATGAATTATTGCCGGATGTGAGTCAATGAATTAAACAGCTAAAAAATAACAACCATCTAAGTGATGATAAGCTGCACCTACTTATGTTGACATAATGAATTTCAAAAAAAAGCACGTCAAAATTTGAGTTTAGTTTCAGTAGAAATAAAGAGGTGATTTAAACTGTGATGCTAGGCAGGACTGCCTCTGTATTTTAACATAGTTTTCAAATTCATTTTGCTCATCATGGTTCAAAATTCCTATATTGTGCGAGGATTTTTTTTTCCAGAAATGGATGAAATTTCACACCCTTTCTCTTTTTGTTTTGTCAGTAAATGCATTGGCTTTTTCAGAATTATATAGTGTATGTCACTTTTATGTAGCTTTTATTCTGCAGCTATCTGTAAGATCAGTTTGTCCACGTACAATTCCTCTTGCAAGATGCCATTTCTTCATTTGCAACCGATGTGCGAGAGCCTCATTCCTTTTCTTGTGCTGGTGCAAGAGATATATTTCTGAAGGTGTCACAGCAAAAAGGAGTGGAGGTTAGCATGTCTAATGCAGAAATATCTTAGTAAAAAAAAATAGTCGTTTCTTCAAAGAGTTAAATTTTAATCGCAAGCAAAGAGCAGAAATGCAAAGGACTTCAACACATCATCTTATTTTTCAGAGTCAAATCTACCCCTTCTAGAACCTGTATGTGGTTCCCATTGACTCCAGTGTGCTCACCCCTAATAAGAACAGGCTGCAGACAATGGGCTCCTCTGTTGGGGCCTTTTCTTTTCTCCTTTGCAAATTCTCCACACATGGAGCAAGATCTTTTTCTGAGCTCGTCTGCTCTTTGTAATTGTTTGACTGAGTGCTTTTACGAATATATTTGGGTTTACGGATTTTCCACCAATATTCATAATGAGTGTTTCACAGGGCTTTTGCCCTTTGGAATTAAAAGCCCATGTTTTGTGACTCGTTATATATGTCACTTGGCATACTTCTGCTCTCCTCATCAGATGACATCCCTTTTTATAAAGACAGTGTTAGCTGGAGAAGTCAGAAGCTGTTTGAACTCTTCTAAAAACAAATAAGGGCTTTAAGTAGAAAGTAATAAATAGGATTAAAAAAATTCTGATTGCATCTGAGAGGAAATATTTCACAGTGAGAGTGGTTACGGGCCAAAGCAGGCTGCACATAAAGGCTATGCAATGTATCTGTTCTTGTAGACACTCAAAACATGACTGAGAGAGGGTCCTGAGCACTGACTTAGAAGTACCCATGCTTTGAGCATACATTTGGATTGAACATCCTCCAGAGGTCCCTTCTGCCCTAACTCTGCCCACAATTCCAACCTGTAGCTCTAGAGCCTTAATAGTGCTAAGAAAGAATTGCCAGAAATCAAGCGGGCCAAGAATGTGATGTAGTTAACAATGTGTATATTTTCCCATATATTCTCTCTACCCTCCTAATAGTTGCCACACTCACAGTGATGGTTAGTCCAGTGGTGGTTAAACCCAGAAAGCATGTCCAGGAATAGATTTGGTGGTTCTGACTAACCAACATATATATGTAGTAACTCTACTGTGGACTTTTCTATAGTTCATTACGTTTATTATAGTAATTATAGCAGCTTCATCTTCAAAGAGCCATAGGAGAAGTGGAGCCTGATCTCAGCTTCCACTACATTAAAAATTGCTTAATCATTCCCAACCACCACTGGAATGAGTAACAGTTAAGGCTGAACATAGGCTTTATATCTGTTTTGCTCTCTAAAGACTCTCAAGTGTTTGTAACTTACAACAAATTTTACACCTGTATCACCTCCTTTTTTTTTTTTTCCTTTCTGTCTGTGATCACAGGGAAAAAAAAAAAAAAAAAGAGGAGAGAGAGGGAGAAAGAAAGGAAGAAAGAAAAAGCCAACTCAGCTCAAATTCCATCTGTTTTAGTTCATTTTTTCTCTGATATGTCAGTATTTTTCTAAAGACCAACTGCGATAAAGCTTATCTTTGATCAACAATTCTGAAAACACTGGCTATTGGCCAGAACTCCATTTCTTTCTCAATTTGGGCTCAATTCAAAAGTCTCTACTTTTTCATGAACTCTGCCATGAAATTTCTAAAGAACTGCAAGTTCCAATGAGGGGGAACCATCCTGCCAGGGTAATGGGCAAATTGTGCTATCTTTGCTGCTTAACTAATCTTTTTTTCTAAAATCTATTATTAATCCTTATCTTTCTAACAGTCCCAAATCTCACTCATGGGTATTGCAGAAAACCCTACTTATTAAGAGTGAATTTTGGCTTCAGTAAGGAGGACATTCTAAACTCTCTTGGTTTTAAACTATAAAGAAATCTGCCTGTAACACAGACATGTTGTTCCTCAGCTGCAGATTGAGAAGTGAGCAAGATCTGGTATCTGACATTTGGCCAACTGATGGGATTGTGTCAGAGAGTTGGTGTTTTCAATGAAAAGTCTGTGTACAGACATTTATCCGCAGTATTACTGAGTAATACTGAGCGTGAGTCTAATTCCTTCTCATTCAACCTCAAGGAAAGCAACAGAGCTATAAAAAAGATTCCCTCCTTATGCACACTTGCTTAACTCTTGCTCCACTAAGCATGAGCCATGCTTCCATCAGCCCCATGTAAAAAAAACACAGGCTGAGAGAAAGCCATTGGGCAAGGAGGGCAATTCCACACAGTATTATACCAGGGCAGGGTAGCAGAGGAAGGGCTTGCCAGTAGTTAGCAGTGAATATTCACTTAGAGACAAGTTATTAAGGCTATTTAGGCTCTAACCTCCCATTCAAAACATGCTGCAAGGCATCTGAATTGGTTCATTCAAATCTCAGGAAAAAACAGAATGCTGTAATTTACAGTCAAACTCTTATATACAGAATTATAGAATTCAGACTGCAAACATCATCATAAACCAAATCCTCCAGAATTCTCACAATTATTACTATTAGGCCAAGTAATCATATCCAAAGGTAAATGATGGAAGCACAGTTGCTCAAGTTATTTAAAGCTAGATTGGACAATTCTCTAGGGAATGCTTTGCGGGGAGAAAGTAGGGACTTTGTTAAGAGTAAACTGAGGCTATAAATAGGAAGACATTAATGCTGTTCAGCATTACTGAACTGCAATGCCGTTTTATGTTTTTTTTTAATAATCTGAAACTAGGGAAATTCTCACTTCTGGCTTTTCATTCATTCTGCAATGTTGTAACTTTTACCTTTCTTCTCATCAGATGTCAGAAACATGGGGACCTTGTGCCTCCCATAAGCTTGTGTGTGACTTTTGATTCCAAGGTTTGCAGCCTGCATTCATTTGGTTGGTTCAGAAGGGCTTGGATCTGAAGTTCAGGAATCTTAGAGAAGAAGGTAAAAATGAGTGCTGTCCAGAAGCTTTGCTCTGACACTCCCAGATGAGGAATGCCTAAAAGGTTTTTCATGTATTTGCAGCTATGAGCAGGTAAAGAAGTTTTGTTCACACATTTAAAATTAAAAGATAGCATTTTTATCCCTGCTTTAGTAATAGGCTTTGGAGGGTGCCATATTTTCTTCTGGATGCCAGTGATGGACAACAGTTACTTTGATTCATCTAGAAGTTTAGGATAATAAGATGAATATCTGACAACTACAAGGAAATAGTGGGCTGTCTCCTTACCTCCCTGCCATTGTAGGGATTTACATGTAAGCAAATGAAGGCAAATCAGAGATAGAAGATGTTTCCAGTTCAGAAAAGTCCATGGTATGTCCCCTACATGAATCATGCATCGTACATACATAAAAAGCTCTGAAGATCCACGCTTTCAGGGTCTATATGCTATCTACAAAGGCAGAATTTCAAGGGAACCTGTATCAACAGGAAAGTTTGATTATTTGAGGAAGGTGCTCTTTGTGCATGTGTGTGTGTGTGTGTATTTTAAACTTAGGGTGACTACTTCCTTTGCCTGACTTGAACTGTTTAAGAATTATTTGTGCATTTTCAGTTCAATATTCAGCGAAGATTGTGGAAAGGACTCTTCCTGCTGCTGGATTTCTAATTCTGCGATTGCATAATTACAGGCACCCTCATGCAGGATGGTTTATCATTAAAATAAACCTTTTCTTCAGGTGCTTCCTTCAAATGGAGTTTATGTGCCTGTCAGTGTGAGATAGAGCGGTGTGTATGTGCACCTCTGAGATCCGCAAGTTTCATTCTGCATTCACCACGAAAATGGGACATGACATCCAGCACTAGGGGATGTTCAATCATTTCTGACCCACCTGCACCCTTGGCTTGTCAAGGCCATGCATCTGCCTTCTCAACTCAAACAAACAGCTCAGGGGAGCAAGAGCTTGTTTTTTCCCCTTAGATGTTAGCATGTAAGTTTAAGCAGAAGCTGAGGAAATTGTTCTATGGACAGATACACTAGAACTGGGCAGACAGTTTTTATAGGCTGGGTGGCATGCACGCAAACAAATATATTTGAATGCACATAGAAAACATTCAGTTGGCCTAATTCCCATCCCACTCTCACACATCTTTTTTGTCATGTCGCTATGCTTGTCACGTTTTCCCACAGGAATAGCGGGCAAGTTGTGTGGACAAGTATGTGAAACACCTACAGGAGGGCTATCAAGCAAATCACTGTTCATGAAAATAAATAATGGCAGCACTTCCGCTCTCGCCATGAATGCATAAGGGGACACATTGTGAGATGTGTCAGACCCCTCACTAGTTCTTGCCTCGGTTCTCTGAGTCCTGCTGAATACTGGTCCTTTTCAATGGTTAAAAAAGTCTCTGGAACTGTGGCATTCCAGGAGGCACAAGCCAGGCTCAGACCCCTGTTCTTGGGCAGTTAGTGTCTTTCTTTTCCATCTGGAGCAATGGGGCTTTCCTGTTGGCTCACAAGAAGGAAAGTCCAGCAGCCCCAGCACCACAACACATAGGCCTTCAAAGACCTGGGCCCTCCCCTCCCTACCACTGCTGTGTGTGGCCTCCAGGCCTAAAAATGCTTTCCTTTTGCCATAGTTGCTGCTTGTTTTAAGCCAGAAATGGAAGGAAGGAAAAACTTTCCTGCAAGCATTGTCTTATCTCACCGTGTGAGACAGATTTTGTGTGCAAAAAGCTACTAAAATGATTGTGGCCCCGCCACAGCCACTCCCCACATGGCTGCTGCTGGCACCTCAGCAGTAGTGAGAAAGCCAGAGAACCACACCAAAGAGAAGAAGAAATGCGGGCCTTTCAGCAAAGACTTGCAACTCCTTTCCCCTCCATCTCTCTCAAAGTCCTTTCAGCAGCAGCTTGTAGTCAATGTTTGTGGATGTGCAGCGCTCTGCCTCCCCCGGACCTTCCCACACAGACATGCCACAAGACATTTGCACATCCTCCTGCTGAACCTGGGCTCCAATCAATACTCAGACAAACAGCCACTGCAGTCACCGTCTGTGCTAGCAGCTTCTGGTTGAAGACAGAATTAGCAGGAAGGCATTTGCCGATGGAAAACAGGTTAAAAAACAAAAATCACTGTTGTTTCTTCTCCGACAAAGATTTGGAAGCACCAATGTGCACCCATTCTGATCAATTTCATTTCCAGTAATTTATTCAGTGGATCTCTGAGTTCAGCCAGATACACGTCCCCAGAGGATATGCCTTTAACAACAGCAAGTCAGAGGGTCCACTCCTTTCACAGCTTAGTCTTGCCCACAATATTTACTTTTCCACACCCATTTAGTTTTATGGCCATATATTGATTATTTTCCACACTTCTAATTACATACATTTGTAGCACAAATATTTTCTAAGTTGTGTCTTCTGCCAGGACAATAATACAGGGGAATAGAAATGCACAAAAATTTGATTTGCAGTGGTTATCCATGTCAGTGCTCAGTGTCACTGCTGTGCTAGGATTTTGAACAGAAATTTATCTTACAGGAGACTGCCTTTGCCTTCTACATGATGTGGCAAATTTCAACCTAATCCTCGCAATTCACTGGTAGACTTACAAGAGTCCACGTTAGAAGACTGAAGCTCTTCAGTTTTCAGTGGACGCTGCCTCACCTGGCTTATAGAACTGCTAATTCTCATTGCTCCCACAGGATTTTAATCTGACACTTCTCAATATTTACCCCTCTTCAACCAAAAACTGACATGCAAATCTGAAATTAAAAACTGTGTGTGGGGACGGGGGAATGGCTTACTTTATAGCATTTGGGGGTTTAGATTCTTTGTTGCCTTTTATGATGCTGTGAAAACTTGTGTGGTGAGTGACTCCAGTGGCAGAGTACGTCTTTTTTTCACAGCACAGAGCAGCCTAGAAATAAATAATAGCTACAAACAAAGGTGTAGTTATTAAGTCCTAAAAGCCACTTACAAATAATGTTTTCCACAAAATCTGCATATCAAAATGCAAACTAACCTGCAGGTAACTGTCCCAGCTGCTGCTGGAACAACAAGGCTGCATTTGTCATTCCGAATGCAAACTAACATAAACAATCATTCTATTCTATTGCATCAAGTCTCTTTTCAACATGTTCTGGACAAAACAAGGTAATTTTCAAGCTGAAACTGAGGAAGGTGTACAGAGATATTAAAAAGGTGCAAAAAAAATTCTGTAATTACCCTCCCTTTTTTCAAATTAACAGTTATTCATCGTTTTTGCAAAGCACAAGGCAAAGAAAGAAGGTGAATACAGAGATTAATGTTGCTCCTGTTTATCCAAAGTTCACACTAACCATTTCTTATTTTTAACTCGTTCAGAAATAAGTCATGAAATAAGCAGAAGAGAGAACATATTCTTGACTCAGATTAGGCTAAAAACAACAGGGTACATATGGTTTCCCATTAGACCAGTTTCCCTGTGTTTCCTTGATACGATGCTTATGTGTAATGTAGTTAGTAAACAGGGACATGATTCAACACTTCCTCCTTTCATGCAGACTTTGATGCCTGAGAAAAGTCCCACCAGGTCAGAAGGGCAACGTACCGTGCAAACAACTACCCAAGAGATTTAGAGATGAATTACATCTTAATAATTAAGAATCTTTTTATTGCCAGCTGTTTCTCTAACATATACCCAGGACTTGTGGGCAATAATTTTGACCTCCCAACCAGTAATATTTAGGGTGGGGAAAAAAAAAAAAAAAAAAAAAAGACCATTTTACTTTTGCCTAGTCTAGAGGGCTTTGGCCGGATCCAATGAAACAAGTTGTAACTGCTGGTGCAAAAAGTAAATTCAGTACTGTAATCTATTGAAATGCTGATTTCGGTACCGTATCAGTAGATTACACTGTCATCTAGTGGCAACTACTCAACTTGCATCCCAAAATACTCGAGGCCACTCTGCGGATACTTACTCAGAAATTTTCTCTTGACCAGCTTTCTAGAACAGCAGAATGGGGAAAGGCCCTTTCAAGGAATATCACCATACTAATGGAAGACACAGGCATGTATTGTGGACTTTATCCCCCTGCATATTTCAAAAACAAAAAGCCCTGAAACAACTATCTCAGAAGATACATAACCCACCTTAAACTTACTCTACTTCCTGAATAATGGAAGGTAAAAACCACGAGCTGAAAGTTAGAGAAAAGCCAGAGCTCCCTATTATGATGCAAAGAAAAACACACAAGGGAAACACATCACATTAGGGACTAGCTGGTGATATTTTATTCCTTTTAATAGGTCTGCATTTCACTGGGATGTCACTGACATAAGAATGCATAAAGCCAAATATTACATTGGAAATAGATTTAGCAATAAAGTCAAAGGGGCTTCCAGATGTTTGGAGAACATAAATGGTAAGGAAAAGGACAAATTCATCACTGGATGAATATGAGAAGTGGTTTAAGAGTGATTAAGAACCCACAGGTCAATTTAAGAGCCACAAGTTTAAGTGTTCACCCCATTCTAACATAAAACTGTCCATAAAATATTTGATTAAGGGATTGTTAGTCAATCCATTATTGGCAGAGCCTGCCAGAAAGAGCACAGTGGCATGGAACAGTTTATTAGTCTAAAGTACTGACCAGCCTGCTCATAGAAGAACCATATTTAAACACCAAGGCATGACATTTACCACCCCCTCCCCTACCGCTCCCCAAATGTATGCACAAATATATTTGTATAAATATTCTGGAATAGATTTAAGAACACTGTAAGAAACTAATAAATTATTTTAAAGTAGGTAAAAAAAACAATGACATTCAAATTTCTCCAGACACCAACCAAATGCATACAAGCATAGGATTCTGCTATCTTTTACTTTTCTGAAGGTTGTCACAAATATGAAAGAGAGACAGAAAAGAAGTACAAGGAGAAGGAAAACAAAACAAAACAAACAAACAAACAACAACAACAACAACAACAAAACCAGCAGTTTAAACCTGAGCAAAGACTAAAGGGTGGACCCTTTTTTAGGTTAAAAAAAAAAAACAGACAAGATCTCCTGGACCAGACGCTGACTAAGAGAGGAGTGTGGCACAGATACTGTGTTGTGGTCCTTAGCTGATTTCAGTGTTCAGAGATTGAGATGGGTAAGATCTGGGGCTGTGTGGCTGTGACCTTGTCCTGAAGCAGAGATCCTCTGCATCCTCATGCCATAAGTACGTCTCTGCTCAAGGAAGAGCCTGGTATGTCCAGATTTGCACCAAGAGCAGCTGTTCCTGTGACTACAGCACCACAGATTTAATCTATCCTTTGGACTAGCAAAGGGTCATGACTCTCATAGTTATCTCCTGCCTGCAGTGGGCAGATGGTGTAACCATAAAAAGTGCCTGTGTAAGAGAAAGTAGCTGTGAAAAAGCTCTTTTCAGTCTGCACCTAGAAAGCAGTCTTTCAGAAAGGTTGCTGTTATTTTTTTTAAATGCTGATAGTTACATTTTTTACCAAGCTATTTTATATTCCATCTTGCATTTCCTGCTCTTTTGCTCACTTTTGTGGATTACTATGGGAAAAACAATAGCATTTGATGGACTAGACATTTGGGTTGCACTTGTGCAGATGTCCTGGTTGTGAAATCCTGCATACTCCATTATCCATTATCCCTTTCCCAAGCCATTCGTTCTCCAGTGAATTATCTTTTCTATGGCTGTAACAAGTAAATTTTCTGGCTTTCACTATTCATGAGGAATGACAGTGTTCCCTAATTTATTTGTACTTACATTTTTGTAATTTGCACAAATGAAATGATCTATAGGAAAAGATTCTCAGCAGTATAAATACATGTTATCACAAAGAATGCATTTGTAACAGCATTAAAGAAACTTCAAAACTAAAAAGCATTTTGACTGCAGCAGGTCATTTAATATGCATGCCCCTCACTGAAATTAAGCAACATTAGCTAATCATTGAAGAAATAAGAGAAGCAATATCTCTGTGTGAATTAAGAATGCTGGCTCTGAAAGACAGTTAATTGAGATCTGAAACACGGGGAATTGCAAGCAAGGGACTACAATACTTGGAAACAGCATATGCTCCGAAGTTTCACAGCACTTCCACTTAGCCGAAAAATGCCTTATTTTTCAGGTCTGCCACGGTAGATCATGACAGGTTTTTTAGGTCAACCTAAATGACAATTCATCCACCTGCAGTTATGGCTCAGGTTTACCTAAGAGAAAGGTGAGGACAAAAGAAGAGCTACTGTTTTATCCTGTTGCTTCTAACTTGTGCACAGTAACATGGTTACTGCCGGCAGTGCTTACCACTCCAAGGCCTCAATCCTAAGGAAGTAGCTCTTTTGCTGGCAGTAGCAAAGAGATGTCTTTTCCCAAGGTATATCCATGGGTGGGCAGAGATAAGAGTGCTGACAGCAAGTATATAGCAAGTAGGCAGGAGGTGCTGTGGTCCCACATCAAGGACCTAAAACCCTCCACAGTGATGTAAATAGGTGAGCAGAAGCATTGTATTTCTATGAAGCAACCTAATGCTCAATCTTATAATCTTGTGTTGATTATACATTCCACTTTTTCATTATTCTTCTTGTAATGAGCTCTCAGTTATTCAGGGAAATGGGAATGGTTGGAGAGAGAATAACCCAAATAAAGCAAGAACATAGGTAATACGAAACAGATGTAAATTATGTCGTAAGAACACAGTAAATATATTAAACTTTGAAAAACAAAGCTGATATGAAGAATGAGGTAGAAAACATAATGAAAATGAGGTGTCAGGGGAAGTGGTTAATCCACAACTTAAATGATCTTCACGCAGCTAATCAAAAGTCTACTGTCCGTGCTCACACCTGCAGTAGGCCCAGCTGCTGTCCTTTTAACTACAAATGGCAGCCTCTGCCTTGTATAGGCTGAGACTGTAGAAACCTGAGGGGAAAATACTGAAATATGACTTGTCTTGGTGGCGGACGTCCAGTCTCTCATGCACACAAAGGTCACTCAAATTGTAATTAGTGAGGGTGAAGACCAGAAAATCACAAGACTGGTACCTAATGCTTTGCAGGGCATAGCTTCCTAGCAGGGTGCAGATCTCTGGAGCTGGGAACTAATAGAAAGCAGCAACTGGGCTCCATCTGTGTGCAGCACTTTCTTCAAACCTTCATTACTGATGGCTGGGTTGAGACAAATTCCAGTCGGGCTACACACTCATTCTTGGTGCACTTCTACAAAGTCAAGATGTGCTTTAATCTCTCAGAATTTGTTAAAGTTAAAAAACTGCACTGAAAATCACACATGCTAAAAAGACATTATTGTCCATGCAAAGCCTATCCTTCAGGGCCAACCCCAGAAACATACTGCCTGCTTTCAGTACTGACTGAGAAGAACTGCAGAAATGGGTCACAGGGCCAGTGAGTCTTCAAGGTTTTAGAGTTGGAGTCTTCTTGCTTCCTTGCTGAAATACAAGTATTCACAGAATCATAGAATGGCCTATGAAGTCCTATAAAAGGACTTCAAAGATCATCTAGTTTCAACCTCCCTACCATAGGCAGGTTCACCAAATACTAGACCACGGTGCCCAAGTTCAAGAACTCTTTCCAATTTCTGCCAAAAGTCTTCTTAATTTCAGTAGGTTTGGGACATTCATGAAGACTCCAATTTATGTATTTGCACTGCCATAAAGAGTTTCAGAGAAAAACTGGAAATGTGCTGGGTGCTGGCTAAAACCTGTAGTGCGTGATAAACACTGTCTCAAAGAATTTACAAATAAAATGGATGGGACAAATGTATTCCAGTTTTACAGACTGAAGCCTCATATTACACTGAACGCCCATGTTACAGCTCAACATTCAATTTATATTCCTGAACCTCATTAAATTCCTCACCTATAAGTCTCTTTGTCTTTTAATTGTGTCAATTTACTTTATAATTCACCTCACTTACAGAGGTTATTAAAATTGACAACTGCAAGTAAACCTGGCATAGTTTAAAGCATGAAATAGGAGGACAAGCAATTCAGTTCCGCATCCAGCACAGACTTCCGTGGTCTAACACGTCTAACTAAGTTTCCCACTGTTTTGCTTGAGTAGATATGGGTGGCAGCCTACTGCCAGCCACAGGAGATTAAATAACTCTCAGGTGGACCAGCCTGACACAAGTCAGCTCAACACTCATGTGCCCACAGCTTTGTGCTGTATATCAGGACTTGTCTTTGTTTGGACAACCTCTCTTACAAGAATGAATGGTCTTAAACAGAAATATCTTAGTTCTGGGAAAATCACTAGTGGTAAAGGTGAAACAGAACCATAACAACATTAAAGAGAATACTAGCTCTATATATTTATAATTGACTTCTTTCATTTGTGTGAATGCAATGACTGCATTGGTGATAGTGAGATATGGCAGAGTCTTTTCTAGTTCCATTACTTTCAGAAATGGCAGAAAGAAAGGCTGTTTCATCTCACGCATTAAATTGTTGCTTGCAGCTTGTCTTCTGCTCTTTTAACTCGAGTCTATGCTCACATCAATTACACTTAGCTGATAGAGCTGCATCCACGAAGAACAGCCATGATTCAGGGCCGCACATCCCACAGCCAGCCCTTGCCAAGAAGCGCATGCGATACTTCCCTGCAACTCTGCTAACCTCAAACCATCTTCATTTCTGGGAACTTCTGTCTGATGAGGTTTGTCAGCCTAGTAACTCCAAGGGATTTCTCTTCTGAAAACTTACCCACTCTCTCCCAAATCCCTTGTAAATTTTTTTTATCTCCACTAGGCCTACTAGCTACTTCATGACAGGCAACTTCTTTCCCTTTGTTTTGAACCTGGCTATGGAGCTATGTGCACCTACAATATGACCCAATACAGCTGTTCTTATTTTTTTGCACAGATATTTGGTTTATGAGACAAAATCTGCAGTTCATACCTAATATTTGCCATGAAATGCATGGAAGAGAGCTGGCCACTTCAAATGGGATTCTCAGCAGCCATCTGGCTTGCAGTGTTACTGAAACTAACTGATAGGAAAAGCTGGGAGGGAGGGTGTTTAATAAAAACCCTGACTTCTCAGGCTAAGGTCTCTAAGGCCCCAGGGAAACATCAATGTCGGATGAGGATTCATAGCCCATGCACTTCACCACCGCTTTCATGCATTATGGGACAAGAGGAGGAGCAATTGGGCAATATGACAGGAGAAAGGACACTAGGCCAGGAAGATAGGAACATAAAAATTATTACCTAACCTTCCACATCTCATCTCCCAGCAAAGAGCACCAGCAGCTGTGCTGTGCACTGCCCACGTGAGCGTCAGGGAAACAGCAGTGCAGCCTCTCTTCCAAAGGAAAGAAATGTGGAAAGCACTTTCTACCCAGTGAGACTTATCACACTTAAGAGTCACAAACAGGTATGTAGCCATGAAACTCACAATACTGCCTTATTTTTTCCCTACTTAGATTAAAAACTTTCCTGTCACACTGCTTTGTCATATGTCCTCCAAATGCGTGCATAGAGCACACCTAGATTCTCGTGGTCAGTGCTCAGCTTTTTACTGCTTCTTCTCTTCTGTAGTGGACAGATCCACCATTTCATAAAGAATAAATTTCCAGACTTTAACTAAGCGTATAGAAAGAATGGATCTCAGCACTTAGTTACTAACAGTGGACCCTGCTTGTGATAAAAGCTTTCCTGGGGCTGAATTTGCTGTTCAGAACTTTTACAGGGATTTGCCCATACTTCAGAGCTTGCAGTTTGTTTTCTGAGGAAGGTGTGTGTGCATTTTGAGCAGGTTCATCTGATAATAGTCAGATAATATGTTCCACAGCTAAGTATCTTCTAAAGATCACAAAACTTACATTGTTTCCTGCAGAAAAGATGGCTGCGATTTTCATTACAAGTAAAGCACCTAACGTATTACATGTATTTTCTTTATCATGAACCAACTCTTATTTCTGCTGTCATGTTTGCTCTTCAGAAGCTGCTGCAAATAGGAGGTGGTTTTCTTGGATCAGTTATTTTACATATTTGACATTTGTAATTTACAATGGATAATCCTTACCTTAGATCAATATGCAGGCATTTCTTCTCCTTGATTAGATGACAAAACTTAATGAGAGAAAAAAAGGTAGATAACTAGAGAATGACTGTTCGCATTAATATTTCATTGCACACATTACTTACCCCTAAACCCATACATTAATAAATCCAGCATCATTGACAAGCCATAAACAGCATTAAAAAAGGCACACAGATATAGTCAAATGCATGATGAGTACAACAAAATTTTTGCCAAGTCCTTGCTTTTCAGTAGCCAGGCAGCTCCAGCCAAGCTGCCATGTTGTTGATTTGGGTTTTTTTTTAAGGGATTGTTGTATCCACAACTGATAGATTTTATAAACCAGTGACATAAAATGTTGACTAAGAGTTCCTTTTCTCTTACTTCTTTTCCTTTTACTTTAAAGTCACACTAATCTAGTATATCTCTGCAGAAACTTTACTTAACATTTTCCTTAAGTACCTTTTTGAATAAGAGCCAAAGATCATAAAATTAAAAACTTAAGACTACAGAAATCAAATTAATAAACTAGTGTGTCTGGGGGAATATAGAAGAAATCACCCTAGCATAATACCAGCAATAATAATCACATATGTATATAAGCATACAAGAGTGTGTGTGCATAAGTGTGCTTGTGTGTTGGTTTATACTTATAACCTTTCTTGGAAAGCCATATTGCATGGTAAAGCACCCAAGAAAATGTTTTCTAGAAAACATGATAGAGACCATACAGAATATATGAATATTCATAGCTGTCAGTAATCATTTCATGCCTCAGTTATAGTCTCTATCAACTCACTGCCTCCTGTGGCAATTGCTCACAGGGCTGAACACCTATGGTGTGATGGGTTTTGGGGGTGTACTACTCCTACAGGGCAAACAACTTGGTACTTACTGGTACTTACACATAAATGTTCTCAGAGGTCCTTACCTGAAGTCCATAGAAAACCATGAGAATGTGCATTTTCTTTGATAAGTGCCTAAATTCATGCCTTAGTTGAAGTTTGCTTTGCTCAGCTGAGCAAAGCAAACCCCAGTTTCACAAAGTCCAGTTCAGCCATTCACTTGTAATCAGCTGAACCTCAGCTTCACCAAACTTGTTCATACGCTTCCAGAAACTATTTTACAACCAAACAGTGGCCAGATCTTCAAACAGCCATGAAATGGAACATTTGCTTTTTGGTTTTTAGAGCCTATAGATTCAATTGTACTTACATTATATTCTAAGTTGTTCCTACCACCTTGAGACTTACCAATTCATTTTACTTTTGTTAATGAATTCTTGCATAGAAAATGAAGAAGAAATGTCAAAAATGTCAAAACATTTTCCTGCATACTTCTAGTGAAATGTTTTATTTCATAAACATCAAAGTCGTGTATCTTCATCTTCCAAATAAAACACTTGGAAAGACACCTTTTGGTTATAAGTAGAAGTGAGCTTTAGATAGGAGGCATTAGAAAGGGTTAAACAACTTGATAATTAAACATTGAATTACCTCAAACAGGCTGGAATTGGCACTGATATTTTTTTTTTTTAAATCAAAATCTTCAAATGCTTTGTGAGGTAACTCTTAGCTGTGTGGAAATGGCTTAGTAGGTTGAGATGATTAGGAAGGACTTGTCATCCCAAATTTGACTGCCAGTTTTGACAACGCTTCCTCAATGACCTCAAGTACATCACTCAACATCTGCACTTCAGTTTCCTGATCCACCTA
The DNA here is from genome assembly GCF_987193195.1 of Phasianus colchicus. Taxonomy (NCBI): domain Eukaryota; kingdom Metazoa; phylum Chordata; class Aves; order Galliformes; family Phasianidae; genus Phasianus; species Phasianus colchicus. Next base: position 131,176,816 of record NC_143436.1, read on the forward strand.
CTTGGGTTTTACTAGAATTATATCAAAATCATCTTGTGTGAAGAATATTCATTTACTAGTATGGATTGTCATTTACTTATCAGTTTATCTGTGACAAGGCTGTCCTGTAATGTCATTGTCATCTTATTAACTAGGAAATGAGAGTCTTAGGTGTATTTTTATCCCACTATGGATTACAGGAGTTTGATCGGTGTGGTTTTTTCCCATTCCTTTAAATAATCAAGTGATTCTTCCAGTGTATTTGTCCGCATTTCTAATCTGTACCAGCTCACAATTGCCTCTGTGTAGTATTTCCTTCAATAACAATTATATTGAGTTGCAGAGAATAATAAACATAAATGTCTTTGTAGTCACGGTGCAGCACATGATTTCTTTTCTGATGGAGGAAGGTTTCCTTTATAACCTACTGCACGTTCATGTTGATTTCCATACAAGGAAATGAAATGAGTTTCCACAACCATGCTTTCTACCACCAGTTACACGCCAGCTTGCTGGCACGTTATCAGCAATGCAAAGCAAAGTGCACAGAAGCAGGTATGCGTGCTTAATTTGTGCTAGGGGACCGCTTAGAAATTTTGCGGTATCAATTACTGGGTCAAAGTCCACAGGAAAGCGGCAAGTTCCCAGAGCTCCTTTCTTATCCGCTAGGTGGCATCGACTGCTACGAGCGGTGTTAAGGGGATGTGGCATCCGAGGGGGCAGCGCAGCTTCTCGAGCACCAACGAACAAGTCAGGAGAGAAGACACTGGACATTTATCAGGAACCACAAATTTCATTTTGTAAAAAATGAAAATGAACCCAATTGTTTGCTGAGGCTGCAGCTGTAAGCACTGAGACTCGAGGCTGCATGACACTGCCGGAGCAGCTTGGAAACATAAAGAAGCTTCTCTTGGAAGAAATGGGAGATTCAAGAGCATCGTCTTGAGGATAGGATGCTGGCACTAGAAGAGATAAATGATGTCCCCAGTTTTGCAGTGATCACCAGTGAGAGAGCAGAGGTGGTGGAGTCGCCGTCTGTGGCAGTGTTCAAGAGGCATCTGGATGAGGAGCTATGAGATATGGTTTAGAGGCTTGTGGTAGCATTGTTAATGGGAGGAACGGTTAGACTGGATGATCTTGTAGGTCCTTTTCAACCTTGTGATTCTATGATTCTATGATTCTATGATTCTATGATCCATACTACCTGAGCACTTCTATCTCAAAACTGCTTTCTGAAATTAAAGAAAAGGCTCAGCATGTAGCCTACAACCTTTCTTAGAGTCCAAGATCATCATAACGCATCAAGAGCATGAGGGGGTAAATCTTTACGTGGTGTAAATTTGATTAAGCTGCAGTAATGAATACCAGGAAAGAGTATGACCACATGCACTGAAGGGCAACAAAGCTGTGAAAGGTCTGGAGCACAAGTCTTATGGAGAATGGCTGAGAGAACTGGGATTGTTCAGTCTGGAAAAGAGGAGGCTCAGGGGAGACCTTATCACTCTCTACTATGACCTGAAAGGAGGTTGTAGCAAGACGAGTGTTGGCATCTTCTCCCAGGTAACAGTAATACAACAAGAGGGAATGTCTTCAAGTTATACCAGGAGATATTCAGGTTGGATATCAGGAAAAAATCACCTCTCAGAAGGAGTGGTGATGCATTGGCACTGGCTGCCCAGGGAGGTGGTGCAGTCACCGTCCCTGGAGGTGTTCAAGAACCAAGTGGATGTGTCAAATAGGGACATGGTCAGTGGGCATGGTGGGGGTGGGCTGGTGGTTGGACTAGATGACCTTAGAGCTCTTTCCCAACCTTTATTATTCTATGACTGTATGCACCAGCACACAGACTCATTGGAGAATCCAGAGGAAAATTCGGGTCATCTGGGAAATCTGCCTTTTGCATGTGGAAAGCATTTGGGCTTTCCCAGAGACAGGGAGTTTGTTCTGAGAGTTTGTTCTGCAGCTCAAGGACAAGCTGTTTCACAGCTTGGCAGTTTGTGACAGACATCAATAAATGGAAAAAACTGATTCTTAACAGAAGTATATATACATTTTGGAGGATGTTTGTTAAATAATTCAAAGTAAATAATAGGTGTGACTTCATTTTTTTATTCAAATCCAGCAATAACACCTCACAAATTTAACTTTAATAGGACTCCAGTATAGCTATAGATGCTTTGTCAAACAGGAGTGAGTTTCATCACACACAGAAAAATAAGGAAATGCTTCACGTCTTGTATTCTTTCTGGAGAAGAGGTTAAAAGAAGTATGAATTTCATTTTCAGTCCTAATATGTATTTCTATTAATTTTCCTTTTAAAACCAGCTCCAGATTTTTCTATTCCTTGCTGAAAAATCAGAGAATACCTTCCATCACCCCATCTGCAATATGTCAAGATTTCCAAACTAGTAATGCATTTGTTTATCAACGATTTATTATTATTTTTTAATAAGGGTTTTGTTTTCACAGGCTATATCCTGGACAGTAGTCATATAAGTTTATTTTTAAAGCTATGGATTTTGTTTATTTTGAAATCTATGGCAAAATTGTGGTAAAATTTTCTGCTAAACATTCAGAACCTTTCATTGCATGCCAGCATGCCCAACCTTTTCCTCAAATACTTCAGTTGTGTTTATAAATCCGCATGATTTTTTTGAAGATACCACAGAAGACTAGTTTAAAAAAAACTAGTAAACTGTAAACTAGTTAGTTTACATGCTACAGCTCTTTTTGCGTCCTTGTAGCAGCACCTGGGTTATTTGCAGCTTTCTATTTTGTTACTACTATATGCCACCAGATCTGCACAAGTGCTTGCTGGGTTCTGCCAGTTATTATGATACACAGGTGTTTTTTTTTAACATTAAAAGGTCCTTGATTTTAGCTAGATTAAAGTATTTTGATCAAAAGACGTTTTCTATTGTACTTACAAAGAAGTAGGTACAAACAGAGCTTGTTAATTTTCTATATGAAGTAAACTTGATCTTCAGATACTCAATCTCTAATGAAGGCACATCTCCCATAATCAAATCTTCCATCATTGATTATGGTCTATGCCAGGCCAAATCCCAAAGAAATCAATGGAAACTCATCTTCACTGACTCTAAGGCATCCCTTATACTCAGTGGTGTTGATGATTGAACTGCTGGGGACATCTAAGGAAACATACATACAGTTTCTTCTGCAGAATGTAAGAAGCAAGATGAAGTGACACCCAGGCTATCACTACTATACACTATGCAACCCAACAGAAGATTCTTAAGCAAGAAGAAAATTTTTGTTGCATGTTTATTTGCTTCATGCTGACTTTAAGAGCATTTTCTCATTGTTTTCTCATCAGCCTTTTTTTTTTTTTTTTTTTTAATGGTCATTATTAGAGCATTATTTCTGCAAGAAAAGGAGGTGGAAAAAGAAAGATGCTTGAAAATTTGTTTTCCTTGGAAATTCTGTGCTTCTCAGCAGTGACATGTTCACTTTCTTACTCGCTTTAAGAAAACATTGCTGCAAAGACTTTGGTTAGTTAAACCAAGCAAGACATACAATATACCTGCAATATTGGCAGGTATTTGAAACTCCTTTGCACCTTTTCTATTACACCAAGATGAATACTGCTCTTTGATATAGATGTAGGGTCTGATCATATTCTCATCAAAGTTAGAGGCAAATTTCCCATTTACTTTAATAGTGCAACACAGGGACTTCACAAAATAGACAGGACATCTTTGTATTTTCTACTGAATATGAAAAAGGAAAATCTGAGTACCAAAGTCTTTGATCAAAAAGAAAAGAAACACATCTTACAGGTTTTTTAATAACTTTTTTTCCCAATAAAAAGAGTAAAAAGAGTAAAGTTGATCTGAAATAATTATACTTGTTTGAAAAGAAGGCATATCTCCTTCCTTCCTAGCTAGGTATTATATCACTCAATACATGGACACAAAGACATAATATAAAGTAATAAAGAGGAAATATAAAGTAAGATTCAGACACATTAAATTGCTTAATGAAAACACAAGAGAGAGAGAGTGAGTAGAAAATATGGTTTCCTTTATTGAGAAAAATATCTTCTCAAATGCTTAATCAATAATAAAGTTCATATTTCCTGAATTGAAATATTTTTACATTAAAAAAAAATTAAATATCTTTACTGAATATAGATTATCATTTTTCTGCAGCATGGCCTGGCAGCATCCTGGATAGATTTTTCTCTGCCTAATCTGTTTTCATTCTGCAAGTAACTGTTCCAAGCAGCACATTTCATAATTTCATTTCAGATCATTTCTGTCACCGAATTCTATCCAGTAAATGTAAATATACATTTGCAAACACTCCTTGGGAAAAGGGAAATCCTGTAGGATCATACTGCTGGTAATTTGGAGATGAGTCAAATTAACACGGAACATTTGTTTCCACTTAACATTTTTAGGCTTTTGCACTACAGAGCAGATTGAGGCTTGAGTACTACAGTCAAACTAGTGCTATTCCACTTTCCATATTCTTTGTTCCTAATTCAATGTCCACGAATTACTAAATATGCAGAGTCTAAAGACTAAGATGCAGGAATGCAAGATATTCTCACCTACTCCACCATCTTCTATCTGAATATCTACAGTACAATCTATTTCTGAAACTTCTTGCTCCATGGGGAAGAACATAAGAATTAGTACTTAAAATAGCTGTCCTTTCTGGAAAGCCATGGAACATTCATTTTCTCTCAGAACTCAGTGGGAGCTTTACATTTCCTGCTTAGCATAGCCATCTTTTTCCCAATATGGAACTGCAAGAACCGGGTACCAGCACAGTGTATTTGGGTAAGACCCAAACCTCTGCATGCAGTTCCCAAAGGAAGAGAGGTAGAAAGACATGGCAAATCTGCAAGAAATCATTAACTATGGTATCAGTGGATTTGGAGCCTTCATAGTGCTCGATGTCTAATAGGATGCAGATTCTGTGGCACAGAGATGCAGAGATCAAGGATAAAAAGCAGAAAATTTCTAGTGCCGGAGAAATGAGATGAAGGAGTATCTGCAGTGACAGACCAGGAAAAGAGTTTGGGATGTCCTAAGAGGTAGGTGTGTAGACAGGCAGCAGTCAGGTATGCTGGGAGATTTTAATCATAGAATCACCAAACCATAGAATCACCAAGTTTGGAAAAGACCTCCAAGATCATCTAGTCCAACCATCCACCTACCACCAATACTTCCCCACTAAGCCATGTCACTTAATACAACATCCAAATGTTTCTTGAACACCTCTGGCACCCGGTGATTCAACCATCTCCCTAGGCTGCTTGTGCCAATGCTTTACCACTCTTTCAGAGAAAAAAACGTTCCTAATACCCAACCTGAACCTTCCCTGCACATCTTGAGGTCATAACCTCATGTCTTATTGTTAGTTATGTGCAAGAAGAGGCTGGACCTCACTTTGCCACAACCTCCTTTCAGATAGTTGTAGAGAGCAATAAGGTCTCCCCTGAGCCTCCTCTTCTCCACACTGAACAATCCCATCTCTCTCAGCTATTTCTCATAAGACTTGTGCTCCAGCCCCCTCTTCAGCTTCATTGTCCTTCTCTGGACAGGCTCCAGGGCCTCAATGTCTTTCCTGTAACAAGGAGCCCAAAACTGAACACACTACTTAAGATGCGGCCTGACCTGAGCTGAGTACAGAGGGACAATCCCTTCTCTGCTCCTGCTGGCAGCACTATTTCTGATGCAAGCCAGAGTGCCACTGGCCTTCTTGGCCACCTGGGCATACTGCTGGCTCATGGTCAGCCGAGCATCAACCAACACCCCCAGGTCCATTTCTGCACACAGACTTCCAGCCACTCTGCCCCAAGCCTGTAGCATTGCTTGGAGTTGTTGTGGCAAAAGTGCAGGACCTGGCACTTACATTTGTTGAACTTTGTCTCAGCTCAGCGATCCTGTCCTGATCTGTCTGTTGGGTCTTCCTATCCCCCAGGCAAATTGACACTTCCTTCCAACTTGATATCACCTGAAACTTACTGAAAATGCACTCAATCCACTTGTCTAGGTCATCAATAAAGATACTGAACAGGACAGGCCCCAGTATTGACCCCTGGGGAACACCAACTGTGTCTGGTCACCAGGTGGATTTAACTCCATTCACCACCAATCTCTGGGCCCAGCCATCCAGCCAGTTCTTCACTCAGTGTAAGAGGGTACCTGTCTGAGTCATTGGTTGCCAGTTACTCTGGGAGAATACTGGGGGAAAAAAGTGTCGAAAGCTTTGCTAAAGTCTAGATAGACTGTGTCAACAGCCTTTCCATCATCCACCAGGCAGGTCACTCATCACAGAAGGAGATGAGTTTGGTCAGGCAGGACCTGCTTTTTGTGAACCAATTCTGGCTGGACCCAATCTCCTGGTTCTCCTACACATCATCTCACTCAAGATGATCTGCTCCATAATCTTTCCTGGCACCAAGGTCACACTGACAGGCTTGTAGTTCCCTAGATATTCCTTATGACCCTTCTTGTGGCTGGGAGTCACAACAGAAGTACACCTCTGGGAAAGAGGTGAAAAGGCACCACTGCCACTCAGTCGTACAAAAATGTTGAAAGCTTCAAGCTCTGCAGGACTAGACCATTTCTTCTCTATTTGTACCGTGATCCAACATCAAAACAATTGAGATCTATCACTTATGTGGATAGTGCTGTTTTGGACAACAGCGTATCCAAGATATGTGCCCAGGGCTGGCAGATACAATGGAGAACCTATGGAAGATGCGGTCCTTCTGGAGAGACACTCGCCTGACAGCTGGGAGGCTTCTGGTCTTCCAGTGTGATCTGTGGTTAGGAGAGATACTTATTCTTTACCAACTGGTCCAAAGAAGAAAGACATTTAAAAGTCCTTATGGTAACAGTTTCTACAGGGTACTATGACTTGTTGACAGCCAGATCTCCACACTGCCCCACCTTAGCCCAGTGTTGATGTGAGCCGACCACCCTCCTTCCCTGAGTGCTTCTAGAGAACTCATTAACAATTAGTGACAATTGGTAAGGTTTTTTTAAGTTGCACTTTTCACATGGGGGTGGGATAATGCAGTGTACAGAGCATGTTTGCTCTGAGCCATGCCCTTGTGCAGGCTGCAGGCAGGCCAAGGTGGGCCAGAGCCCCTCACATGCTGTGTGTGCCACTGGGTACAAATGCGCAGCAGCTTCAGGAGATGCTCTGTACAGCCTGTGCTGGAGTGATGGGATCCACAGAGCAGGGCTAGGCAGACAGAGAGGGAGAATGAGGTGACATATGAGTGGTTACCCTTACAAAACTGTTAAGGACGTTACATATCAACCTTACTGAATGCTCTAGTGCATTGAAGTAATTTTATTTGCATATCCGAGTTAAATTTGGCTAGTTTCTAAGGAATATTGCTATAGGCAGTACGCACGTACTACCTGGAACATCATCTCCTCCCATTATAAACGTCTAATGATGGCTTATAAACAGAAACATGGTCAACCTAGAAATAAGCTGTCACACAAAATGCTGACATCTCTAAATGCCTAGTGTATCCGAGGGATTTTTTTCTCATTAAAAATATTGCATTTGTTTTTCTCAGAGGAAGTAGAAGTCGTAAGAAAAACCAACATTATGTGACCTAATCTTTCTCATTTTCATTTTTAATTTCCCCAGAATGGAGCTAGAATTGCTCCATTCCTTGACACCAAGTGCCATGACAACTACCAGATCCATCAAGCCACTTGTTACCTGGGGATAAATATATGTACCGAATGCTTTAAGTCTTTATAAACCTATTAAATATAAATAACTAATATGATTTGACCTAGATAGCTGAATGAAATATAACATCCCAGCTTTAAAAAAAAGCCTAAGTGTAAAAGTGTTTATATTTCTATATCTCATGAAGACTAAGTAAAGTTGCTACAATTAGTTCATCAGTTGTATTTATGTTTCAATAGAACTCCTGAAATGCTTTCAAAGTAAAAAAAGTAAGGTATTCAAGACTTTTACATAACTATTGTATGATATAAATACAAATTTCTACAAACAGTGTAGTTAAAGTACTGAGAATATACACTTTTTAAAAAGAGATGAATCTCAAGTCTGGATAATTATGAGAGTTGTTCCAAAAGTAATGCTTCCTATTTTATGATGTTGGCCTCTGACATCATAGACAGCTGTTGGTGGAACGGCAGTAGAGGCTGAACCTTCCCACCAATATTCCATTACATTTTGTTGCCCTGTGACAGATGGCAGCAGATGAGCAGTCTGACCAAATGGCATCTAACATGGAAGTGTGTATAAAGCAAAAGTGTTTCACTGAATTCCTCCATGCAGAAAAATGGCACCCATTGACATTCATCAACATTTGCTGAACATTTCTGAAGAGCAAAGAGTGGATGTGAGCGCAGGGAGGCTGTGGATGGTTTCAGCAGTTGCAAGTAACAGTGGATAACCTCCACTTGTGCAGATTTTTACAAGCATGGCGTGCAGGCTCTTGTTCATCACTGGTGGAAATGGCGACTGTTGAAAAACAGTGTTCTGTAGATGAGAATTTGCTCTATCAAAGAGTGTTATTGTGTTCTTTTTATCTGTTGTGGTTTCCATAGAAATAAATAGGAGGCATTACTTTTGGAGCAACCTATATAGTGTCAAGGAAAGAGTATTTTAAATTGCCCTTAAAGCTTTTAGCATTTGCATCTTACAGAAAGCATGAAGGTAAAAACACCACTTCAACAGTACTATCCTATGAGATAGACTACAGTTGCACGTATGTTCAAGCATGAATAAGCACGATAAAGATGTATGAATTTCTTATCACTAACCCTTACACAAACATTATTTATGAACAGGTATATCCAACTCAACCGTTAGTCTGGCTTTTCCCTTTTATCTTGTGGTTAATTGATACTTGGTAGAATATTTATGCAATACCAATGTCCAGTCTCCATTTTGCATTTTGATGTGCAAACACCAAAAACATATCCAGCTTCACTCTTAATCCTTATAAATGATACTATCATTTTCACAGACAATCTGTTTAAATATACTAATGTGTTACCTGAAAAATATCACCTTTCTGGCAGCCAGCCTTTGCGAGGGAGCATTAGGTTTTCGTCTGAAAAAGAGATGCAAGGCCAAGCCTCGCGGCGCTAAGCTGGCTCAGGGCTTTCATTTAATTAGCACATCTTCTACTTGGCCAAATTTAAATAAATGCATTTCTTGGTAATACAGATTTTTAAAAAGGCCAAGCATTTCCACCCTGTGACCTAGATAAAGAAACTGCTTAACAGATGAAGGGCTTAGGGTTCTCTGATTGATTTCAACTTTATTCAGCTTAATTCTCCAATTGTCTGACCAGTGTTACCCCATTCTACTGCAGATTCAAGTATCTCTCCGGTCTTCTTCCCTCACACTACTGACTACCCAAAGTCTTTATTTTGTATTTGATTTTAATTTCTTCTTCTAAATATCTCTCTGATCAGATAATGGCTTTTCCAGTTTCCCAGATAACATCCTTAGATGCTCAAACATTAATGGCTTTGCTTCCAGCTACTGATCTGCCATATAAATCTATTCACACACCACAACTCTTGTTGTAAAAATTGGGTTCAACTCCATCCCAAACTTCAATACAAAATCTGTTTGAAATCCACTGCAAAACAACTATCTTTGTGATCCTGATGTTTTGACTCATTTGAACAAGTCAGGAAGCCCAAGACAAATGAATTTCTTCTGTAGCTGGAAGGCAGATAAAATAAGTTTGGATGAACGTACCCATATAAACTAATTACATTAGACTCACCATTGCCTTTCATCCTGTACCATACTCATTCATCTTTTGGTCAGAAAAAGGAAGAGAAGGCTGCTTCTTCCTAATCTGTATCACTGTCATGCCTGATTCAGACCATATGAGCTCCAGAAAAATGTACAAGTTTGCTTGAGGCAGAATCAGGCCCAGAAGTTGGTGAAATCACTCTTTCTCTGCTTGGAAAATGAGAGCAAACCACACTCACAGAAGTGTAGCAGAAAGAAGGACTGGAAGAAAATATAACTGATCTTCTCATTCATTTTGTCCTCTGTGGAATGTTTTATAATCTGAGTTTTCATTCCTCTGCCACATGACAGCCAAAGTGGAGGGAAAAAAAGAGATAAATATTTAACTAATGTATGAGAATGCTTCTCAAGGTCACCCCAATTATTTATTATTAGATTTTTTTTTCTTGGTTTGCAGCTGTTGTAAGAGAATTCCTTTCACTCAAGTATCCCCTGGCTGCAGTTTCCATCAGAAAATCTATTTACTGGAATTGAATACAAAGACTACCAGGTATGTACAGCTGCACTACAGAAATGTATGTTATCTGGTCATTTATTTCATGATATTCCATTTTTGAAGAGTTTAAATGTGTTTGAAAGAGGAGCATAAGTGTACAGGGTTAGGAGGAAAATTACATTAAAATGAAAGCAACAAATAATCCCTGTTGAAGATACGTCTAAAAAAGAGAACCAGGAAAATGAAGCCCCGTGTATGACCCAGGGTTAATTGTACTCAACTATGTATGAAATATATGCACATTTCTATGAGGAGAAACAGAAGCGTGAGAATGAGCGTTTCCAGCAAATGAGGACAACTGACTCGATGACGCACAAGCACCATTAGCCACAGCCCTTGGAGACCCAAAGCAAACAGATAACTGCTCCTATCAGAAGCAGCAGGTATATAGGACAGAAAATGTAGAAGCACAACAAATTACAGGACGATAGACTCACACTGTAGAAATAAGCCAAATGATAATAAGCAAAGGCAAACGAGGACAATAAGAGATGTCAAGGGTAGACAAATCAGCTACATTCCTTGCACAAGCAGTTAAGTTTGAAATCTGGGAATGCAGCATTTTGGGACCAGCTGGGGACTTCTGCTGAGCCAATGCCCACCAGCTTTGGATCAGTGCTCCCTCTGCAGGCTGGCAATGTTGCTGAAAATGCACCACTGGCAAAAAGCAACAGTAACAGTGGCATACGGGTAAGTCAGACAGCCCCTTCCTGTCAGTTAGCTGCTTTCATGCAGACAGTAATGCAGTTATAAACACATTCCTTTAATTTGTTCAGTGTTGTCCCCTTCCCGACATCACTGCTGCACTGGACCTCTCTAAGCTGGGGGTCACTCCATACCTCCCAATTCATCAGCCACTGGAGTACTATCAGCCTGCAAGTCCTGTTTGATGCTTGCTCCTTTAGATCATACAAATACACACATGAAAACAATGAAACCAGAAACACCTCACTCTCCCTTGGGCATGAAAAACTAGGGCATCGCTCATAGAAAATGATACTGTTGGCCAGAACAACTCCTGGGCTGCTCCAGCACTCACCAAGCCCAGAGTCAGACTGAGGGCAGCAAGTGTCCAGACAGCAGAGACAACCAAACGTGAGCCCTCAGATCCAGACAGGCATCACAAGAATCCAACACGCTGCTGTACCATGTTTGGCATTTAAAACCCCACACGCATGTATCTCAACTCCTTCTTCAGCACATGCAGCCTGCAGAAAGCCAAAATATTGATGGAGTCGCTTTCTTGCATTGAGTGCCAGTTTTTTGGCTTCTCTGCTTCTTACCTTTAGCAAAGCAGTTAGCTTGCTAGTGTGACCTTTCCTGTGGGGTTCACATGAGTGATAAAGCAGACTTGATTTGCTATATGCAATGCATGGGTGAGAAAGGAAAGAGTGTAAATGTATGCTACGTTTAAGGGTATAGACTTTGGCATCTGGATTTTCCTCCTCCCTGTATCAGCACAATGCTGCTTTTAAACACGTTATTTTCATATTCTGGCTGTCCTCATTTTCTGTGAACTATTCCTCTGTCATTTTCACTGTCACAGGAATCAATACACAGTAATGATATTACATGAGTGGGTGTGTTAGCCTTGCAGTAACTTCTGGAGACACAGACATGTGGTTTATTAATTTACCATATATCTTTGTCTGGTTCTATTCCTCTAGTCCTCTTACCTACTTTCTGGGGCCTCGTGCTAAGACTGCACAGTACTGAGAAGCTATAATGCACATCTCTGCTTCTGTTCCTACCATGAAGGTCAGCCTAAACAAAACCAGCTCATACCAAGAGCCAATAACCAAGGACACCCACTACTCCTAAGAAAGCTGCTTCCATACACTGTTTATTGACCTATATAGAGCATTCATTTCTCTTTATCAAGGCTGTTTACACAAAACTAATTAACAAAATCAGTATCATTGTTTCATAGACACTTCCACGCAGACAACAAAAATGTCATTCCAAAGATGTGCTAAATAAAACTCCAGTTCCCCTTTTCACTGTTCAGGTTACCTTTACTTGGCCACAATACAAGCACATTTTCTAAATCTGCACTTACTTAACATGCAGGATCAGACCAACCTGTCAGTAACACAGAACAGTGAGAATGAATGCAATAAACTTCTAGGCTGCCATCAGCAACAATAAATGGCACAGAATGACAACAATCCTTCCACATAAATACTCATCTTATTTTTGCTGAACTCTAACTTCTTGTTTCACAGTGCTTTTGTAGACAACACTTCACGTGATTATGGGAAGCATTTAGGATGGAAGAATATTGTCACACTCCCTTGTATAGTTATATTATGAAACTGTGCAGAATTAAAGGAAAAAAATATTTCAGTAGACCACTCAGTCAGCATTGCACTTCAGGAGGAAAAAACAGTACAGACATTTTGTATATTTGCAGCAATCAAAAACCATTTCTCTGTATAGTTGTGGTTTTTAGGCATACATTCAGAATAAAGTATATTCCACTGTAAGAGAAATAGATGCTATTTTTTACCAGGAGAAAAGCCTTTTATGAATGCTTCTATAAGACAGTTTTATGCGTCTCCGACATGCCGTTTACCTGACTTGCCATAAATGCATTGCTTCTTCAGCTACCTCAAAGAGAGCAGCAAAAAACAGAGGTATGGTCAGCCAGCTATAATAGCTGCACATGTTACTGCCTCACAAGCAGATAAAAGGCTGATGATAGGAGAAGAAATAACAAAACTTTATCTCTGCCTAGCTGATCCCACGGAATTCAAATAGTCTCTCAAGATTTGGAAATTACTACACATTTTAAGTGAACGAAGAAAATACCAAAGCATTAGAAGGAGATAGAGAAAAACATTGTGTTATTTGACAGAACAGAATCATTATATCATTATTATCCTTTGATAAAGAGAGGTATCATCTGGTGCATCACTTTTGATAGCAAAAGGAGATAGGCAATTCTTCCTGCGTTCAATAAATAACATGGATTTGCACATATTTAGCTTAATTAACACTTGCAACTAAATATAGCCTTATGTCTTCTCCTGACTGCTCGTGATGCAATTTATAAGCTTCCTTGCAGCAACAGTAAGCCTAACATTCACAGTAAATATTTAGGAATTTTGCAGTGCTGATGACATAACTCATCACTCCAAACATGACCTGCAGTCACTGCAGAGGCAGTACTGAATATGCAGTGTGTGTACTGCCTCTAACATCTGCAGATGCCAATAAGCAGAAACACAGAAATCCTTTTCCTTTACTTTACTTTTTGCAGGTTCCATTGTTACTGTTTCCTGAAAGGTAGGCCTAGTGACTACCATTTAGACCAGTGCCTAAGATGCAGGGAAGAAGAAAGGAACTTCTGGCTGCATTGGCAGCTTCATATTTTTCTTTGCTTTTTGGCAGCATTTTGGAAGAGCTATCTTGCAACCGAAGTCAAGGCTGCAAGGAGGGCTAATGTAAGTTTTCAACTGTCTTGAGAAGCGAAGATTCATGGGAAAATAGCTGTTTTTTTGTGTATTTTTTTGTTCTTGCTGTTGTTGTTTGTTCTGTTTTTTGAAATACAGTACATCTTTGGAGGCCTTCAGACTGGGCAAGGACTAGCACTTCACTCCCTTCCTGCAGCTGGAAGAACCTCACCTTGTTCCTGCAGTGGAAAGAGGAGCGGGCAGCACAGTAATATGCACAGATACTTTTCTATCTGAGTTATTTAGAACAGATGAATTTGAGGCTTCCTTATTCATCCCCGGAGGAGTTGTCTAAGGAGTTCAATATTCACAGTTATGTATTTTTAAGCAAAACACATAAATTATATCAGAAGCATACCAGCTTATGGGTGTTTTATGCCCTGTTCATATAAAAGCTCATTCAGCTACCTCCGTTTCAATCTCTGGGGAGTGCAGGAAGGGAGGCATTAGTTGGTGAACTGCACAGAGTTACCACTGAGGAATCCCTGCAGAGGATCTCTAGCAATATAATTTTCATCTTCTTTCTTCAGCAGACAGCAGCACAGCCACTAGAGAACACAAAAAAGTTTCTCAAAGCTTAATAGACTTCTCCTTTCTACATCTAGCAGTAACTTGTCCACAGTAAGCCTTTGTACTTGACTGTGGATCCACAAGTATGGTTTTAATCTTAGTTTAGACTTCTTAGTTTTTCTTGCTAGCTGTACTTTTTCTGATACTTAGAATTATAGAATACCTGAGTTGGAAGGGGTCCCTGAGTCCAACTCCTGGTTCCACAAAGGACCATACAAAATTCAAACCCCATGTCTGAGAGTGTTATCCAAATGCTCCTTGAACTTTGGCAGCTTGGGGCCATGATCACTGCCTCGGGAGGCCTGTTCCATGCCCACTGCCCTGTGGTGCAGAACCTCTTCCTAACCCCACCCAACTCTCCCCCGATGCAGCTCCATGCATCAAACGCTTCAGAAATCCCACCCTGTACAGCATCATCTAGTTTTCAGAACACAAGAGTCTGCTGCTTAGTTTTTTCCTTTCACATTTCTCCAGTCAGGATTCTCCCTGCAATCAAGCAAGGCTGGCAAGTCTATGATCATGCATATGGTATATATTCTCCATTGCGCATGTGATAAATAAAAGGGTTAGGGTAAAGAACAATTCTGCTTTGGTTCTTATCTGTTTCTGAAGCATAGAAGAAGGAAAGGGATGTTTCTTATTGTAAGACCCAGCCACTAAATGAAATAATTAAGAAAATTATACGTCTGCCAATCTGATATGATTTACACTGAAGACTATTCTGTATACACCCATGTAAACCAATTATATGATTGAGTTTATTTATATATTTATTTATTTAATTGTTTGTTTGTTTATTCCTGAATGCAAGTCATTTGTCGCACTTATGGAGAGGATCCTTTTGAACAAATCTTGTTTGAGTAAAGGCTGGAGAATGTTACCGATTTATTGCAGGGTTTTAATAAGTCTGTGATCCAACTACCAACAAAGTAAACAGGAAAAGCACTGCTGCAGCCAGGCTCTCTCTGGGTTTTTAGCTGATTCTGTACGTAAAGAAATTAGCATGAATGGGGAAGAACAAGTTCAGATTTAACCACCAATATGCATTCCACAGTACGCAATTTGTTGCTAATTTTAAAAAAATCTAAGAAACAAGGCTTTGTGGACTTACTTTTTCATTAGAAAAGCTCAATAAATACAAGTATTAGCACTCTCCTAATCCGCTCTCACCAAATAACATAACTCATTCTAGCCACTGAAATTTTTCCCTGTTCATGAGTTTAAAATTGATCACTCAAAAAAAAAAAAAAAATCAAACACTTTTAATTCTTATAAATTGATAGCTCAAGGTGTTCATCTCATTTAGATTCTGATTCAAAATAAATTTAAGACCAGCAGTCTCATACTGTTAAGACACTCATATGAGTGACAGTGATATCCCCCCAACATTTCCCCACTTCTCCTGGAATGGAACAGAGAGAGAAGGTAGGAGTTGATACAGTTCCAAGGAGCCTGGGCTGCCATCCACAGTGTACACTAAAAAGTACACTCTCCAATTGCTAACATACAAGCCTTGTTGCAATTTGGCTCTAATTATGCCAGCCTAGGACCTCAAGGACATGGACATGCAATTGCACATGGCGATGCTGCTCTAACAAAGTACCTTGTCTGCTGCTCCACTTGTGTAGTATCTTCTCCATCGTGAAACACAATAGGACTGAACTTACTACTTTACCCACAGGAAAATCCTGACTCTTCAGTGATTGATCTCATTATCCTAACACCGTGTGGAAAAGGGTTTTGATATTTAAAAAACCTTCCCAAAAGTATTTAATTAAGTAGGTCAGTCTCATACCTAGATAACTCATTTCCTTTGCTACGAAGCAGTCATCAGGCTGCACTTTCAGTGTTTCACCGTTACAGTGACTCTCTTGCATTTAACAATTCCATATGTACCCTATATTGTTTATCTCTGTCCTTCTGCACCACTGGCTCAGCCTTGCAAATCCAAACTGGTACCCAGCATCAACTGAGCCGAGCATCTCTAGCATCTTACAAGATATACAACCAGCAAATCATCCTTAGATATGACACTTTTACTTCTTGGTTGCCTACATCTTCAGGCTCGTCTGTTCTTACAGTGAAGCCTCTGAAGAGAAGAGACGGTGTTCTGTTTTATCTCCGTACATTTGCAATGCCTGTAATTCTACTTGACACTTGTCTCTCCCCAACTATTTTTCTACTGCATAACACCCATGTTACTGCATTATGCAGCAGTCCACAGCCCATCCACTCCTTTACACAAAGTTTGTTAAAAAAAAATCAAATTCTTCTCTGCAATCCAGGTGGTTTACATTATTTTTAATTCCCTTTCCAGGATTTAGGATTTAATTATCGAATTTCTGCAAAAGGTCTGCCACATATAACTTCATTTCCAAACACTGAGGCTTAGTTTGCTTAGGAACATTACATTCATTTATTTTATTTGACATTTATTCTTGTATTAGTTTGCTATAATTCCTTTTAATTCTAATAATAACCCGGTTTTATTTTCTGCTCTATATTTATAGCCTTTTGTTCCCATCACCCAAGCAGTTGTTTAATGGTTAGCTACAAATTTGCATCTGTTTGATCTCAGGTGTCTTACTGCCTAAAGAATTAATGGTGCTTTTGATAATATATACTCCAAAGGTATATTGTTTTGAACAACTCTTTTGACCTACTTGTTTCCATAATGTTTGAGGTATCTGTCAATGTGATTTCTCTTTATCATTTTTCTTCCCTTCCCTTTACCAGAGGCTGATTTTCTTCTAACAACCTATTTCATTTCAATTCAGTAAAACTCCCTTTATTTTTTAATTTTCTTAGGTTATTGAAGTCCCCGGCTTCCAAAAACATTAATTTTACATTTTGTCAAATAGAAGGAAGTTCAGTAGATTCAAATAAAACCAGACTGAATAATCCTACCTATCTAATATCCTTATTCCTTCACTTTGAAAAATTCAGCAACTGTGGATGAAATTCTTGTTCCTGTGATAGGCTGAAAAGAAAATTAAAGTAAGTCTTATTACATTAGATCTGAAATACAAAACTCCTTGTCACTTTTCAAAAAAGGAAAAAAAAATTACTCAGATCTCTATGTAAGTATCACGTCAACGCTCCTGATGCACCTAAGTAGGAATTTTATTTTACAAAGACCCCGATCTTGCAATCCAATCTGAACAGAAAAGCCCTTTCACTTCTACTGAAAGCCAGTGAATTCAGTAGGCACGAGGCTTACAAAGGTATCTGGCACTTAAAAATGCAGACAGGTGCATAGTAAAATCTTCAAAAAACGTATAGGAAGTGAATTCCTATCAAAATACTTTCCAGCTCAATCAAGTGTCTGTAACACAACACACTTTCCTTTAAATGAACCAAGCCAACAAAACCAAAATATTATTATTTTTTTTTAGGAAGCATTCCAAAGAATTGGGATTTCTGCCTTATGTCACAAGAAAATGCTGCTTTGGAAAGGTTCAGGCCATGCAGGCTATGGGACTGCAGAATTTCTGGGAACATGATTCATCTCCCTGCCCTCTGTGTGCTCAGTAACTTGCTGACCAGCAGCACGTTGCTCCTGCTCCCCAGCAATATCAAGCACAGGTGCCTGATTTCACATCCCCACAACCTGCACTTGCGCCAGGGCTTCTCTCCAGAGAAAATGCAGGTGTGTTTGCTCATTTCCATTTTTTGAGACAAAGATAATTTTTTGTTTTGCAGGAAAAATAACTGCAGAGTCAATATATCACGTTTACTAATTACCCAGTGTTACAGGTACAGCAAAAAGACAATATTCAAATTCAGATTATTATTATACACTGCGGTAAACTTTGAAGGTTTCCTTTCCAGGTGATACCACAAATATGACTGCATTGGGCTTCAAGGGCAACAACATCTTCATTTCACAGAACATGAGAAGTTTCACTACCTCCTAACTCAGAATGGGTACATGCAGAGTGAAACCCATACTCCTTTGAATTATAATGTATTTGAAAGCTTGGTTATATATGATGCTGTCTTTCCTAACTAGAGAGACTGTCAGCAATTATGACATGATAAAACTATTAAAAATGAACACTCACCAAACATAGATTGATTTCTTCACAGAAGAGTAATAACCGCAGTTGTTTTGTCCTGGAAAGAAGGAATGATCAAGAAATGACTGGAAACAAAGCGGAAAAATAAAGATAGACAAAGAACACTGGAGCTATGTAGAGCTACAAGTGCAAAGCACTGTAATTAAGGCGGCAAGTTTAGGAGGTTTCTATATATGCACTCTAGGATCTCACTAGAAATCTTCTTTCCTCTAAAATTAGCCTCACAGTTAGCTAAAATGCCCTTAACAACAGGAGAGCTGCGCAGCCAGCACAGGCATGCCACACAGTGACACTGCTCATGCAGTTTAGAAGGGAGCAAGCGTAGCGGGTCTTTGCTAAATCATGGCTTGGGCTTACAACTGCTAGCATTGCAAAGGTGGCCACATTTGAAAGGGTCTGTTTTCTTTTGTAAAACTAAATAAAGAAAGAAAAAAGCAAGCATTTTTATGGCGCGACAGTACCATCTTTATATAATTGTTTTGAATACTAATCAATTAGCATTTGTGGGTCAGAGGGGGAAAATTGCAGAAAACTGCAGTACTGGAAATTGTCTTAGATGGGAAACTGATTATCAACATTTGAGAATCAATATTCCTTCACAATTTTTTGCATACAGACAGTAACAATTAGATATTTATTCTCTCTCTCGCAACACTGATGAACAGCTTCAAACCAAACTGGTTATAAAGTGATAAAGAATTGGACATAACATTTTCATATGGACTTTCAGTGCCTTTTTACAACTGACTGAGAATGTTTTCTGATTTATAGTTAAAAAAAAAAAAAAAGTTTAAACTGCTTGACAAATATTTCATTGTCCTCATACAGCTCACTGCTGCCACTTGTTTGGAAAAATGAAAGGTAAGTTGAAAAATGCACCTATTCCATTTTCATCTCTAATTGAATTCTCTCTTGACCCCCTTATTCCCCATGGCTGTATTTCAGGTTTTGATGATAAGAAAAAGAATTTTGTATTTGGATAATACAATTTTCTCACTTGCCTTCAGCGACCTTCAGCTCAATTTCCTCTCCCCAGAGACACTGTATATTATAGAATTGAATCAAATTCCTTATTCATAGAAAAAAAAAGTCCCAATTTAATCTGAATATTCAGCATTTTACACTGGTCAGGGTGATGGATGGCATATTGAAATGCTTTTGGTTCAGGTAATCAAATGGTGGAATTCAGACTTGTATTGAAAAAAATAATGAAGTCTATTCAATATTCTCATAAGGTGCAAGAAAATGCACATTACACGGTAAAACTGGGGCTTTTTTTTTTATTACCTAACCAATAACATCTCCATTGCAAAAAGTATAGTAAAACATTAAGAATTTATGTAGGTTAGAGCATGTGAGAAGCAGACACTGCTGAGGGAAAAAGCAGGCATCTTCCTGAGAGTCCTCAAATGAAAAACTGCAGAATGGGGGGAAAACCAGATCTGTTCCCTGTATGTACCTGCAGTGCTCAGCGCTGGCTTACTGAAATCCTTAAATATGTTTTTAAATGCTTTTCAAGAAAGCAACACAGGCTTTTGAATCATTTCCAGTTTCTGATCTCCTAAACAATTTGTAATGCTTCGTTTCAATTCCCAAAAGTTTTGTCAAGCAGCAGCATCAGGTTGCTGGTGGTTTTGGAAAGGCTATTGGTTTCATTTTGGAAAACTGCTCTGCTGGGTGTGATGTATTAAGCCAAAGTAACGATGGACTAGCAGTTTGGTACCACTCTACTCATGTACCATACTTGGACATTTGGACCTGGAGGATGTGACTCCAAGAAAACAAGAAAAAAATGATGTTGTGTGGATATGGCTCTAGTTAAACATTCACTGACTACCTTAATTTATTCCAGTGGTGCATAGCATTACCCTGTTCTGTTTTTAAATATTGAATTAAAGTTCTTTATTTTCTGCTTATTTGGAGTATTTAGGCAACAAGGAGTGCCTAATTGTCAGCACCACTAGCATTTAAATGCAGCATCAATTAAATATTAAGGCACTGCATGAAAACACAGCAGTTGGCTGCCTTTGCTGACTCTGCTACAGCTCTGCTACAGGAGGGGAAACCTCTCTGTGTCCATCTCCTCTCCATACACACACGTCTCTGGAGCACAACCTCTATTTGGTAAAGGCAGAGGACATGAACCTCCATATGGGTAACTGCCATAGCTCAAGAGCGCGAGGTGCCCTCCACAACCTGGGAAGAACATCCTATCTCTTTCCACATCACCAGCAGCTCACAGTAATAATGCTTAAACTCTGAATTCCCAGGTGGGCACACAGAGCTCAACACAATGCCAGACATTGTCATTGGCCATTTATTTCCTATAGGTAACCTGCACGTGAGTTAACCTAACAGTTTGTGTGGCTTCACAGCCACAAGGTAAAGATGGATCCCAGGCTGGATGTGGCTCTGGGCAGCCTGGTCTAGTGGATGGCAACCCTGCACATAGCAGGGGGCTTGAAACTAAATGATCGTTGTGGTTCTTTTCAACCCAGGCCATTCTATGATTCTGTGAGGGGTGAGACACATGACAAAATCGCACACATAAGCACACTCCAGAATAGAGCTCAGATTATCAGACATAAAAGACATGACAGAAATATTTTGAAGTAGAAGCTCGTAATGTTGAACTAACCCTTTCAAATGAAGAAACATTGGTGGGAAATGATGAGTGCTAAGAACAACAACTTGTGATCCACCAGCAATGGATTAGTGGGAGAAAAACAGACACATAAATACATTCATCTCAGACAAGCTCCAGGAAAGAAAAAAAAAAAAGCAAGCAAGAAAAAAAGATTTCATCTTTCTGGCTTAGCCCCACAAGAGCAATTTAGGAACCAAACAGTACATGTCATCACTGAATTGGTGTTAGGGAGGTTCTGCAATGAGAGCCATGAACAGTTACACTGATGAATGAGAAACTGGTGTCCAATTACTGCTCCCAGAGCCCTTAGCTCTTCAGGAATAGCAGGAATAAAATGCAATATTTTATAAGTGAATGTGAACTGATACCAAAGGCATACACAAAGGAAGGAAGTGCTGGGTGCTTTATATAATCAGAATCACAAAAAAGAACTTAAATAAGTGTCTTTGTCATAGAACAGGATTTAAGCATGTTATTTTGAAGTAATCCAAGGACGTGCTTGCACTCTGTCCTAAACAGGATGGGAAATAAGCACACACTTCTGACTAATTAATTGCAATACATGGTCCAGAGCAGTAAGGACTTACGCTGCATGTGGTTACTTCTGTTGACATTTATTTGGAACTCTTTTTGTGATCACCTTTATCTATATGAATACAAAACTGATACACAGGAGAGAAATGTACGCAACGTAATACAAAAGGTAAATAGGAAAAAAAGGATTATTTTTGTTGAAAAGTGGCATTCAGAGCTTGATCCTTCCAGAAAAGTTCTCAGTACTCTTCCTGTAGGAGCACAAGGTCCACAGGCAGTGGGGACAGTACGGTTGAGTGACGAGGCGCCAGCGGCCAGGGAATGCCAGCTCTGAAATGAACAGTCTGGTTTTAAGTTACCATGGGGGCTATTCCCAAAGGCCATTTTGGCCCAAGGGCACAGGGAACTCTCACAGCTGAGGGATAACAACAGGCTCCTTTGGAGGGCAGTTCAGATCAGGAAACCACTCAAGCCCAGAGATGTCTGCATCACTCGGATCAATTTAATCCTTGCTAATGTTCTACAGACATTCAAATAATATCCTTTAAATTATTTTTCCCAAGACTATGTGAGTCATTATATAAGCCTGGTACTCTTTTGGTTTGCACTTATTTCCAAAATATTGTAGTATTCTTCTAATGACCCTGATCTATTCTGAGTTCAAATACTATATCTGTACCCTGGCAGTTGCTGTCTGTTGTGACACTATCCTCTCTTTTCAGCTGATAACATTAAAAGCTAAACATTAGTTAGAGGGAATATTTCCCTAACCTTGTATCTGCAACAGATTGGGGAACAGCATAGTCAGTCACAGCTGCAGTCTGTTTGATGAGTGCTGCGTAAGAGCCAGACAACTCACCTGCTGACAGCTCTGCATCCTGGACAACTGGGCAAGATGGGGGCCCTGAAAAGGACTACCTGAACTCACAGCAGCCATTTGGTTGTGTGCCTCATGTGCCTTCTTCAGACAGAGGGCAAACAGCATTGTGACAGTGTACAAAATACCCTGCTCCAGCATTCAAAGGACTTTTGTTCTTTCTTGGAATGCTAACTCCAGCAAACGCGGACAGGAGCAGAGGCTCCTATATTAGCTGGCACACCACAGAGGAGTTGCTGATACGCTGCGTCTCGTTCGCTATGAATGTAAGCCAGCTTGGGTAGCAATTTAATAAAGCAGCTGAAGCTAATGCCATTTTTTTTGGCACCACATAACAGAGTTTGTTGTAGGGTCACATATATGCATATAAGGGGTCATGTACCAGCAAATTTTCAGGAAATAGTAGACATGCTCGTTATTAGACTGAATTGCTGTCTGGCTCCAATATCTGAAATATGTAACCAACTCTTAACCCTAAGTCTCAGTGCTGTGGTGCATTTAAATCACAAAAACATGTAGATCTTTATATCTTAAACTAAGTTTCTAGAGTAGGAAAAGAATACCAAGAATGTAGTACCTGATCCTACACAGAAACACTTGAAAAGCAATACTGCTGGAATGTGACTTTACTGACACAATATTTAGATTCATAAACACTTCCCAAAATCTGAGATGGCTTCTAAAATCCTGATTGTAAAATAATTATTCTGGGGCTCCTATATTTTTTTTATTTGAATTTTTGAGCCATTAATTTTATATTTCCAAGACCTCCTTTGACACAACAGAGGCTCTTTTTAACATACACATTTAATAGAAGATAATATTGTTTCATAACCATGAGACTCTGAAGTTGAAGCTTTATAAGAAAAATACTAAATCTTATTAAACTCGTGATAAAATTATTGGTGTTGGCAACCCTGCAAACATACACCCAGAGCTGCAGTGTTTCCCTCCTCTAACAACTGTAACTAAAAAGACTTTAATGAGAGCAAAAGAATGTGGCTCTGTCTACTCAGAATCTTTAGGAATTTTCACTTTTCCCTAATGGAAATGAAAACAAATACTTTTTTTTTTTTTCTCCCTTTAAGCTTTTATGGACATCTGAGTTGACTTTTGTAATGAAGAAGGATTAAGCAAACTCAGGGAAATGATAAATATGGTTTGTATTAGTGTACTAATTAGCTCATAAATTCAGAAGTAGTTAATCTTTTAGTTTTGCTGAATGAAAATAGTGGTCAAATCACAGATCAGATCTTGGAACTGGAGTAATGCAGTGGTGAATTAAAACCCCCTGAGCATAAGCGTCTGATCCTATAGCATTATGAAAACTGGAAGTTTTGCTACTGGCTTTGAAGTACACCAGGTAAATTTAACCAAAGTTGTAAAATATTACTCAGGCAGCCAGATACTTAACAGATAATAATAAAAAGTGTGATTTATTAGGTGTGTGCTTCTCATTGTGTTGTAATCCAGCAATTAACTATGTTAATTATTTTTAGCTCACAGAGGTAGTTACAGCACTAGTGGCCAGCATAATCCTACATTTTACTGCAGTTTTTATTTAATGGATAAATGTACGTGCACAGATATTCAAAAACCTGGTTGCCAAGTGATAAAAATATACTTGTCCTTCACTTCTTTAGAACTGTCATGGTAGAAAAAATGAGTAAAGGTACCATCTGCTTTACACTGCTCCCTTTGTTATCTGATGAAGAATACTCTGATGAAACACAGAATAACGCATATTCTTCCCAAAACAAGTTTAATTCTTAGTTCTTTGAACTGGGTCCTTGCCAGGTGGTGGAGATGCATGGGTCCAGCAGACAGGCAGGATTCACAGCATGGTAGCAGAGTAGCTGGCAGACCCTGCAGCTGCTGAATGCAGTAACTGAGAGTCTCCTCCTCTAATGGTTGCACCAGAACAAGGTTAGAAGAGAACTGGGCTCAGTAACACTCAACATGGAGAATGAATAGACTTGCATTCTCACACCCCATAAACATCCTCATGCACACCTTGTTAAACACCACCCTAGAGACTGCATTTCAAGAAGTTTTCCATAAACTCCATGTGACCTGGATACAATGCTAGATAAAACCATCTGATAAAATACAGCACTAGAAATATGTGAACCTGGGATTAGAAGATCAGGATGGCTTAATGAGGAACCAGCCTTCGCATCTGGTTTGATATAAACATGGCCCAAGCCAGGGACCTCAGCAAAAAATATCCCACTGATAGTAATTCAGTAAAATGGACAACAAAATGTTCATTGCTAGCCCTGCACTGACATGCAGTAGAATTAATCTCAAGCCACGACAGCAAATAACTGCTGAACCAATTTTCTTCTTTGGCTCATAGTACATGTGCTGGTACAGTGTCTACATTTTATACTTTTTTTTTTCCTGCAGAAATGTAAATACTCCCACATGAAACCAACCACTCACGTAAACAGCCAGCCAGCAATAAGGCCTTAGCCTGACTACACAGTGAGCTAAAATGGAAGCGTGTCAGCAACCACAGACTGTTTAAATGCCTGTACTCATGACACAAACTGACAACCTCCAGATCAGTTTGTAACTATGCTTCTGATTCTCACTGAAGGAGCTGCAGATCTGCAAGCAATCTACCAGATCTGAAGTAACCGCAGCATTCCACCTCAAAGTGGTCAGAGATAGCCAAAATTCAAGCTTCAGGTCTCACTGTCACGCTCTTCTGAGAGCATAGCTGGCTGCAAACTATGTGCACCAAGTCAGCACTGCTGACATTTTTTGTCTGCATATGATGCTACTTCTGGAGGCCATATGATCCGTAGTTTACCATCCTAGTGCTATTTTCGGTAGGCAGCTGTAAGAAAGGATGAAGTGGAGTGGTTAGCTGGTATGGGTGGGTAGTTTAAGGGATTCCCAGTTATTAACGTTCTCTTAGCTTTTCCCTTCAGTTTAAGTGAGGTTGCATAAAGCATCCGATGTTCTCTCCACTCTTCCCAAAAATAGTATCAGGACTAGCAGTTTTTGTGTGAGTGACAGACTGCTAGATTTCATCTTGCAGTAAGTGGAACACAACATTCACACTTCCCTGAAGTCTCTCTGACTGCATGCCATAAGCAAGTTTACAGGGAAAATCACTTTGGCAGCACATCCTCAATGAGCACTCATGGCCAAAATTTTAAAATACAGCAACTTTAAAAAAAAAAGTGACTGCCTTGTTAGAAATATTCGGCACGCTTGCTTCCAACTAAGTTAACACATTAGAGAATCAGGACACAGTTATTTTTGTTGGGTTAAAACCCAACTTCAGATGCCCAAATTTGATAACTTTGAAACGTGTCGGCAAAAAGCTCTATGGGAAGTCTGATCAAAATTCAACATTCTTCTTAAAGCAATATCTTAAGGAAGCACTGCCTTTTTTCCCCATGTAATACGTGTTTGAAAAGCTCTAGAATAAGAACTCAGATATATCCTGGCTGGAGAAATGCACTTTCATCTAGAGCATGTATTTCATCTCAATCTTACATGTCCTGTGGAATGATGACAACTCTATATTTGAGATAGCATAAGACATCAAGCACAGCCCTGTGCAAGCAGGTGAACTTACCACTGCAAATACATTGACCCTACCTAACTTCAAACTTCAAAAATGTGGTTGTATACACCTCAGACAACAATCTGGATTCTGAATCAGTGAAGAAAAATGAGCACTTTTAAGTCATAATTCATCTGCCCTAGGTTAGCTATCTACTTCAGGATAAAGTTAATCAGGCTTTAGAACAGCCTCTACATCCCACCAAGCACAAAGGGAGTGGAGACAACTCTTTCTTATCCAGATTTCTAAGCTGTATATATCCAAGGTTATTACAGAAAAAGCCCAGCCTTTCTTGAATATAAAATGCTGGAATACTCCCTATGACCATCACTGCCTCGCGTCACTACAAGTGACAAACCAGGGCAAAGAAGAACTTTGATATTTAGCCGTTAATGTACATCAGCAGTACTGCTAGTATTCCTTCCAACATCAAGCCTGGAAAACAAGGTCAGAAATGCAGCAAAGCCAAAAGGAATTAGAAGCCAATGTGGCTCTTCAGGTTCTGCAACATCGCTTTAACTTTCACATATCACCTGGATATTGCATACTCAGTACTTTCACAGGCAGCAATTATTCATTTAGTCTTTCAAATAAACCCACCCTTAAAACAGACACATTCCACATAAACTGTAACGCAGTAAGAAAGATTTCTGATTTCCATACTTCGAAACCAACAGAGAAAAGGCACAGCTTCTGTACTTATCATTCTAGCAAAAACATGGAAATGGTAGTCAAAAGTGAGTTCCAAGTTCCAGCTTTGGTGGAAGATCTAAACAAAGTGGTTCATTTTAGGCATTTTCCACTTTTGACCAAGTTTGGTCTCATGCATCTCTACAAACACACATCTCTAATGGTAGACATACTGTTGAAGAGACCTGATCCATCCAGACGCATGCTCAAAATATCCCTGTCAATTGCAAGTATTTTTATGACTTGGTGATGGCGCCCAAAGCACTTTCTGTTTAACAGAAGACATGTGGAATTGATTCCTTTCTCATACCAGTGTTAATCATGACAAATTCTAATAAAGTCAGAATTAAATTGCTTTGAATATACAATAGCATGCACAAGAGAATACTGTGACTGTGTGTACTGCTCAGATTTTTTTTTTCATTTCTTTTGTCTTATTTCTCCTTCTCCTCTGGGAGATATCATTGCCAGTTTCAACAAAGGGCAGCATCTCTATGCAGATGATATCCAACTCTACAACTCTGTCAACTCACTCTCTGATCCCCTTCTTGCCACCTGTCTTCAATATGTCAATCACCAGATGGCTACACCATCACTAAGGAATGCTTCAAAGGCATTCAAAATGTTTTAAAAGTCCTCTTTGTTCCATGTCTGTGGCTCTGCTATCAGTCTTCTTAATTCAGCCCTTCAGTTCTGGGCCAGAAATTGCACTTCCAATCCATAACAGAGTTCTCATTTTCTTTCCCCTGCTTTAAAGCTACTTCCACAATATTTACAGATTTATTCATACTTTGACATCTGCTTCTTCTACTTTATATTGAATGCTTTGCTCCAGTTTAGAACAATACCATTTTGCCCAAATTTCTAGATTTCACCAACTGGCAGGAAACAAAGCACTCTGTTTCAAAATGTGGGGAATCCCTCAAAAATTTCCAATGCTTCATAGGTTTTCTTGAATACAGAGCCTCACCTTAAATTTATGTAAATGCATTTCTATGTCTACAGCAACAGGTGATAGAATCATAGAATCATAGAATGGCCTGGGTTGAAAAGGACCACAAAGATTATCTAGTTTCAACCCCCTGCTATGTGCAGGGTTGCCAACCACCAGAGCAGGCTGCCCACAGCCACACCCAGCCTGGCCTTGAATGCCTCCAGGCACGGGGCATCCAGAATCCCCTTGGGCAACCTGTTCCAGTCATCAGCCTCTAAAAATCCATTCAAAATACTGACAACAATATCAGCCTTGACTTTGCCAGAAGATTGTAATATTTTGAGTATTAACAAAATATAATTGTACTGATGTGTACCAGATTTCTCTCGTGGCATCTAATCTTTTGCTTTCCCTTAATCCTTTCTCTCTCTGTTCTCTCTTCTAGCTCCCACAAACCATGCCCATTCCTTCACTTATTCTATTTTAATCTTACCTTCAAACCACTGAGACACGTAAATGGTGTTGTCTCTGGCATAGCCTCAGCTCCACAACATCAACATTTCACAGAGTGGTGGCATCAATCTGTCAGAAGTGTTCAGAGCACCTCTCACACTGAAGGAAGAGCACAGAGGCACACCCACATAAGGAAAATATAGTACTGTGGAAGGGGGATCTGAGGTAAAAATACACAAGCCACCGATGTACAAAATACTGAGGAAAAAATGACCTTGGGCAATGCCACGCCATGTAACTTTGCATTGACAAGCACACCTAGAGCCTCATTGATGCATCATGAAGATGGGCAAGGTCTCTATGCTTGGTACCCTGCACAAAGAGGTTCTCTAAGAGACTCTTTGTTGGCTGAACTCCCTCCCTTTCCACCCTTTTGATGGGACAAGGGGAATGGTTTTAAATTGAGACAGGGGAGGTTTAGGTTAGATATTAGGAGGAAGTTTTTCACTCAGAGGGTGGTGACACACTGGAACAGGTTGCCCAAGGTCGTGGATGCCCCATCCCTGGAGGCATTCAAGGCCAGGCTGGATGTGGCTGTGGGCAGCCTGCTCTGGTGGTTGGCAACCCTGCACATAGCAGGGGGGTTGAAACTAGATGATTGTTGTGGTCCTTTTCAACCCAGGCCATACTGTGATTCTATGATTTGTAATCCCTTAGCAGTAATGGCAACAACAGCAATAGCACAGAAGCACAGGAGAAGTATTCTGTATTCTCCTCTCAGTGGACTTAGCAGCTAGAAACCACAAGAAGAGGTGAGTTCGGGGGCTGCGAGCTCTCCTCGGTGAACCAGCACGCTGCCAGCCGCACCAAGGCCCGAGCTCAGCCCCTCCACAGCTCCAGCCCGAGCGGCGAGGAGGCTCCGCCACGCAGCCGGGCAAGCGGCTCCGCCCCCTGCGCGTTACCACAGCAACCGCTCGCCGCGTCTCCGCCGGGACGGAGGAGTTCTCGCGAGGTTTCGGCGGGCAGGGGCGGTGGGCGCGGGGCGGGCCGGAAGGCGTTGCAGATTTGAAGGTAGCGGCGGGCTGCGCCTTGTGGAGGTGGTGAGTGCAGGTTGCGTCTTCTTCGGGCGCCTTGGTGCTGCTTGTCCGCTTTTGTGCCGCGCCGCGTCACCCCGAGCGCTGCTGGGAGCGCGTATGCTTCGCGCTGGGCCGGGCGCGCGGGACAACGGCCGCTGCTGTGCCGTCAGTTGGCGGCTGTCCCGCGTCCCGCCAGTCCCGGGGCACGCAGGGCGCATGGGCGCGGCCGGCCCCGCCGCGGCTTGGTGTGGGCGTGGAGGCGGGCTGAGCAGCCACGTTGGTTTGTTTGTGGAGTTAGCGGAGCAACGTGGCGACCGGTTCCGGTGCTGCGTGTGGTACTGGGTCTCAAAAAGAAACGCGTGTGCTCGGCGTGATGAGCTTTTAAAAGCGCCAGTTCGATAACTTGGCTGGTAGAGAATTATAAAGCCCCTGGCAAAGGCTGAGCCTTGGTGGTAGCAGCGCGTTCAGGTGTTGGGTTGTGCTCGCTTCTCGTGTTCGTGTGCTCAGTCGTTATAAGGCTTCTCTGGTGGAGTGTTTGGAGTGACTTTGTGTAAAAGGGAGGGCTTGAAAGTTAAGCGTTTCCACAAGCATCTGGCAGTGTGAAGGCTAACGTGTCAAAAGTTAAAAGGTAGGGGAAGAAAAAAGAAAAAGAGGACTCACAGGGTTTAACCTAGCTAGTCAGTAGGTGGTTTGACTGCAGAGGTGGTGATGGTAACCTGTTCAAGGTTACTATTTCACTGTTAAGCCCTAGTGCTCTGGCTTCTTGAAGAGCATGTATTTTCTCAAGTGAACAACTGAGCTGAAATGATATTATTCCAATCTTCGGGTCATATAAAGCTGATAGGACTAAAGGTGATGGCCTGAAGGTTTGGTTTGGGTATTAAAAAAAACAACTTCTCAGAAGGAGTGGTGGTGCAGTGGCACAGGCTGCCCAGGGAGGTGGTGCAGTCACTGTCCCTGGAGGTGTTGAAGAACTGTGTGGATGTGGCACTGAGGGATGTGGTCAGTGGGCATGGTGGGGGTGGGCTGATGATTGGACTGAGTGATCTCGGAGATTTTTTTCCAACTCTTATGATTCTGTGTTGTTTCACAGTGGCTTTAAAAAGTGTAGAAGTTAATATCAAAATATTTCTGTTTGTGGACTATGAAGAAGCCCTGAGGAGGGATCTCTGGGAATATGCTTGGATAGAACTCATGTGGCAATATTAGTGTGTCATGGTGTGAGGTTTTACATCGAGCACAACTTTCAGGGTGAAAATTGAGCCTTCGGTCTCAGCTCTTGACTACAAGGATTGACTCATAAATCTTAGTCATGCTACCACCAAGGCTTTGCATAAACAGTTTGCTTATAGTTTCATAGTTATTATGAAGTGCAGCTGTATTTTTTGAAGGCTATTTGTTACAATGAGCGTGTATTTGAAGATATATTCTTGTAGGCAGCCCTATTTGAGGAAGTTAAACTGAAGTTTTTCTCCTCAATCTCCATCACTCGTGCAGTATGCCTTAAACTATTTGCTGGGTGTCATGGTTTTATGATTGATTTGTTTATTTATTTTTGTTGTTATTGATATTCCATGTCATAACATCTCGTAGTGCACTGAGAGTAAAAAAAATTAATGCTCCAGTTCCTTGGACTGTCAATATGTTCGGGTACCTGGTTCTCTGAGAACAACAACTATATATCCCAGAAGACATTCACTGTTCTATTCCTGTTTTCCCTCTCTTCCCCACCTGCCCTTTTCCTTTTTGGGCCGATGGGCCTGTAGGCCTTCTGTTCCATCGTAGGCACAGATAGATGTAGAGATAACACCATGACACTGGGCTTGACTAATGACTTATGCTTACAGAATGATTCTTTGCCATTGTAGTCACATGCTGTTGTGTCTCTCCCCACACCTGCTGCATCCTGTGAAGACATAATATTAGCACTTTTATTTAATGTTGTAGCTTTAACAGAGTTTGTTTTTGTTTTTCTTAATAGGAGTTCTTGATTCTGTGGGACACTGACAGTGAAGTGGAATAAGCAGATAATTGTCAAACCTTTATTTTGAATTTCTGCCAAGAAGGAGAACTTGTAGAAAATGCCACCTGGGAAAGTTCTACAGCCTGTACTGAAAATGAAGGTGGATGAACTCTTTTTGTGCTGGTTGAGTCAGCCTACAACTCAGCTGATGCTGAAGGACTGTTTGAAAAGAATCAAGAATGAGGAAAAAACTGAAATTGGCAGTGGAGATGCAGGAAACAGTGAAAATGAGAGGTTCACAACTAAAAATTCCAATTTAAAGCAAAGCATATTAGGAGATATCAGGCTGCCTTTGATGCCTTTCACTCCTCCTCAGCTTTCTATTTCTCTTCCATTAGCAACTTCAACCAACCTAAGGAACACATCTAATGTTAAAGGAACACGTAGGTCATCAGGAACCAGAGTTGTAAGTTTTGTTTCTTACTTATTACTCCTGTTTGTTGAAATGGAAGTGAATTCATGTTTATAGGTGTGGTGAGTTATGCAAGTAATGAGTTTCCCCAACAGGAGGTGTTGGGATTGGAGCAAAGCAGCAGCACAGAATGTGAAATATCAACATTAGCACTAATGGCTAAGCAGCTTAATGTTTCAAAAGACTGTCTTAGCTCCTTGCACATCTTCTGCTTTTTATAAGATGTGCACACTTGGCACAAAATGAAAAATGGATTGTTTTTATTTCCATTATTTTATTAATTTTTGCAGAGTAGAAAGCATCTTAAAAATGCCATATCCTGTACTTTGGTTTACCTGCCCTGTTTTTGAGCTACAATTTCAAATACCATGTATAATATTAATCTGTCTTGTAGCCAACTTGCATCTCTGTGTTCATTTTGGTGGATGAAGCATATGTAAGGAAAGATTAGAATAAACAATTATTCCCTTCTGAAGAATTACCCTCTGTGATAAGGTTAAGGCTAGTATCAAAATTCCTGTGTTTCTTAACGGCTATGAGCAAATGAGAAGTGGTGGAAAAGCTAGAAATCACCCTGTAAAAGAAAAGGAGGAAAAAAAGTACTGAAAGAACTTTTTACTGAAAGAAATGTCCTTATGTCTGTTGAACAGTGTCTAGTGTATGGGAGTGTGGTGGAGGTGTTGATGGTGGGTTTTCTTTTTAAGAGTTGGAGAGTGAAAGAAATAAACTTAAAAACCAAAACTTAGAAAGGCATAGGCATGATAGCCATGACTAACCAGGTATCATGCATGAAATATGTCTAATATTTTTATTTAAAAATTTAGCATTTTATCAGGCATGGTAGCTTATAAAGGGTATTTAGTTTACAAAACATCTCTTGTTTATAACATTTTTTGCAGAAAGTAGCCCAAGACAGGTGTCAGTGCTTCAGCTATCACATTTAGAGTAATGAGCCCTTTCAGTATAGATGTAATTGTGAATAAATGCGAATCACCATGTTTGTTTGCAGTGTTATTTTTATAAAATACTCTCTTGACTGCAACTATTTCTTGATCTGATGATGCCAGGCACTGTTGTTAGTACAAGACTCCAATTTGTCTCTAGTGAGTCTGCATATTAACAAAGTAATTGTTTTGGTACTGCATGGTACACTCAATGCTTCCTTTCTAAGAAGGTCTTGATTTATAATAGACAATGTCTTCTATGCATGAAAGACATCCCTGCCCCCAGCCTGATATTTTTCGGTGCAATCTACTTTCTAGACCTTTTAGTAAATTGTGAAAACAAAACTGGATAGAAAATGATCTGATAACTGATGAAATGAAACATTGCATATACAGTTTGCCTTATATCTAAGGAGTTGTTAACAGAAGCATGCTGTTTCTGCCCTAGTATTATCAATGTGTATACTGGTAATTCATAAGTGTTCATTGCTCCTGACTACTCTCCTTGTTTGATGAGTAACTCAATCCATTTGCCAAACATTATGTCCTAGGGAAGCCATCTCAGGAAAGAGTAGAATGGTTAGAGCTGAGAATGACTAAATATCAGTTAATTTTTGTCTGTTCCTGGTGTTCATTGTGTGTGTATATACCTCTATTTTTATACACTGAAGTAACAATGTGACCTCTGTTTTGTGCTAAACCATTTAATCTGAGGTGTTGGGTTTTTTGTTGTTTTTTTTTTTTTAATACTAATCTTCAAGTCTAGTTCAACACCCTGCAGTCCACGTTTCTTAGATTTAAGACATTACGCTTAGTATCTAAAACTTGCCTGCACTGTCCTTACCAAGCAGGGACATGTATGTGATGCATAATCTAGCCAGACAGCAAAGCACAATGATTTATTGACATAATTTTTATTTGTTCATACCATCATATTTCCTGTTTTAGTAAAAATGAAGAGAGCTAGCAGATGCTCAGTCTCTTCTTGTTTCGAACGAAAGTGACCAAAGGGGATTAGAAGCCACTACTTATTTGTTTGCCGTAACTTCTCTTCATGCACGTTGGTTGATTGCTTTAAGTAGATATCATAAAGAAGAACTAGAAGAGATTCATAAAGATGCAACGTGGCTTACTTAATTGGAATCATTTGCATAGTGCTGCGAAGGAACCTAAATGGATAGGTTGTTTCTTTCCTAGGAGTTGGACAGAGGGAAGTTTCCAAGCAATAAGGAAGTTATTTGAGGATTTATTATTCAGCTTAATTGAACTTTCATACAAAATGTTTCAAATCTTAAAGGCTTGTAAAATGCATTTGCAGCAAGCACTGGCTCTAAAGATACTGCCAAGAGTCACATAATTGCATATTCTGCCATGACTGGATTTTCTCACAGAAAGCTCTTCCTTCTTATGTGCTTATAAATTACCCACTGCAATGTCAAAAGTGGTGCATCTGGCTTTGTACATTTAATTATGGTTCACAAATTTAGCCACAACAGCTTTACCTATTTCATTTGAGATTAAGTAAATTTGAGGTTCTTGTTTCTGTGAATGAAGGGCAGTGTATCAAATAGCTTTTTTAAAAAGAAAAGGCTTGTTCTTCAGCTCTAGTAATAGAGATTTATATTCTTAGTAAGTCCTAGAAAATGCTAAATGTCAATGTGCTTACTTCTGTGTGCCTGAGGGTGTTATTAGAAAATGGTTTTCACGTCCCATCATGAAGAGCTGGAGAGTTATTACCTTTAGGATCATATAAGTCAACTGAGGCATCTTACTGAAACTTTTTTTACTGTATATGGGAATGCTGATAGAGCAGGTCACAGGCAGTAAGTTCATTTTATATGCTTTTTCAGTGTCATTGAGCTGAATCACTACATTTGATTATGGGTAATGTTGCTGTACAACTCTTTCTATCTCTTGAAAGTTGAAACTCTTCTGAAGGACATAAAACAAAGAAGCTGATAACAGGAGAACTGTTATCTTCGGGCCATAACTAGGTAATTATGAATACTTAGGAAGCGCTATTTTCATACTACAGGTTTCTGTACTTCAAATAACAAATACTGCAGAATAGGAAGCATTCTTGGAACACCAATCTTGAAACTAATTAGATAATTAAGCTTTAACACATAGTCAGCTGCATACAAGCATATGAAAACCCAAGCTGGTGTTCTGATGGTAATTGCTAAACAGTAATAAAATTACTGTAGTTGACAACTACTGTATTAAAGGAGATTTTATCTCTTTCAGAGGTTAGCTTGCATATGAAGTTTAAATTTCATTTTTATTCAGAAAGTTGCTACATGTTTTTGCTGACATACCAATGCCTTGTCAGAGAAGAATGTTCTGACTTTGGAACAAGATGAAGCCCTGTACTGGTTGGCAAGTCTTTTAGTTTCTTGGGTGATGAGAAAACCTACGTTGTCTGTACGGACAAAACATTGAGACACTTGTAACAAGGATTAATTTGTTCAGCTTGACAGAGTGCTTGAAGCCAGGTTCTGGAAGAGCACTAGTTCAGAATAGACTGCAGGCTTAATTTTCAGATATGTTGTGAAATCCAGACCAAACTCAGTAGTGGCAATTCGTCCTCGCGTGTTTTGTTGCAAGTGAAAACATTGTTTGTTTAGGGGTTGGATTTTTTGTTTGTTTGTTCATTTTTTTCCTCTTTGTTTGTCTGGTGTCACTCACAGTGAGTTCAATTTCTGGATGCATCTATTGTGCAAGCATAGTAATTGCAAAGTTCTGATAATGTGAAGGGCTTGATAGTGCCCAGTGTACTGCAGTTATATGATTGTGATTTGTAAAACCTTAATGTATTAAAATAACAAGAAATCAAAGGCGGAGAGGGACTTCAACAATTATCTTGAATGTTTTATGAGTGTAATATATAGGGGAAATTCTAGAGCTTCTAAACTTGAGGCTACTTGTTGCTGTAGTTTTCTTTCAACCTCTATTTCTACTGTGCATGGGTTTAACAGTGTTTCTGGCACGCTAGATTATCGTAAACATGGAAGATACACAATTGTGTGCTGTTCATCACATTGTCAAAAATACCAGGCCTCAAGGTCTAAAAGATGCCACAGGCAAGATGTTTAATCCAAACCAGCTGGTGTGCAAGGTATCTGGGGAAACAATTCACAGAATTTCCTATGGGCATTTTGAAAGGGGGTAGTGTGGAGAGATGTCATATGATCTGAAGAAGTTCAAAGTTATTTTCCATTTCTCTGCAGGGGCAACCTTCGACATAAAGGTACTTCTTAGACAGGTTTTTGTATAGCCTTTTCTTGATAAACATACTGTTCTGCTTGTTATCCTGTGAGTTATTGAAGCTTATTATCCCATATTTGTGATTTTTTTTTTTTTACTACTTCGATATATTGTAGCATGTAGCTTTTTTTCATCACTTCCATTCTTATCAAATTTCTGTTTGCAATTAGTTTGATTCAAATGTAGTGGTACTGGTAAATCCATCTTAGCTTAAAGGGAAGCTAAAATGAAATTGTTTAACATTAAGACAGATTTGAGTATAAGAACACTAAGAGTTGCTTATTGGAACAAATGAGCTCTTTGGATGACATGAGTCTCAGATCTGCACCCTTTAGATCAGTGGTGGGCTGTTTCCATGTTCTGCAGGTGTCTGTGCTTTATGTTTTGGGCAAACCACCACTAACAAGGAGTATAGAAAAGTAAGAGGAATTACTGTCTTTGAATCCAGGCAGCTTTTCACTCTGGTAGGTATTGAACTTTGATGTCGGTCTTGACATTTCAAGAGATTAGTCTTGTACCTTGTCTGCATCAGAATTGCTACCTAACATACCCTCATATCAGAAACAGGCTTTGTACTTAGCACTGGGAGACATGAGTTATGTTAAGATTGCACAATGCACTAGGTTATGTATGGTCTAACACATGCAGAGTTAGGGAGTGTATTAAGGAAATCTAGTGTTAGTAGTGCTATCTCCCATCACTGTGGTGGTGAGGTGGTGGATTTGGCTTCCAACTCAAGCCTGTGACTTAAAAGCAGACTGTAAATAATCTGGTATCAAGATGATATACTTCTGGGATGATAACAGTGTGCAATGACAGATGTCAGAAATAACGTTCACAGTGAAAGTCTTCCTATGGTGCCTACAAAGGAAGGATGGCCAGAAGTTAATAATAACGTCTGGAAGAGTGCAGCTATGGGTATTCCTAGATAATCATTACTAGTTTCAACTGTGGTGAAATAAGTGGTCAACGTAAGCAGTGCCAGTGTATGTTGTATATATTGTGGTATTTTTCTTAAGCTTTACTGTACTGAATAGTTTGGAACAGAAGAATCATTGTCTTGATTGGAGAACTAATGATTCATTTTATGTGAAAATGATGAACTAAAAGT
Organism: Phasianus colchicus; assembly: GCF_987193195.1. Taxonomy (NCBI): domain Eukaryota; kingdom Metazoa; phylum Chordata; class Aves; order Galliformes; family Phasianidae; genus Phasianus; species Phasianus colchicus. The sequence continues at coordinate 131,213,759 of NC_143436.1, forward strand.
TATTTACTGTTGCAGCTATTTTGGTACTGTCTTCTTATTACTGTATGTTGGACCCTGGGCAATAATAGCATTTAGTCTGTTCACATTCTATGCTTTTCTAAAAGAAATAGACGTGTCTTGTAGCCCTCATTTGAAGTGGCAACTGTACGTGAACAAGATATTTCTATCTTACTGGAAATTCAAAAATGTTGTATATGCTACCTGCTGTCTTAGACTTGTTGGTACTTCTAGTGATGGAAAAAATTGAATTCAGAATTATACATGGCTTTCTTTAAACTTAAAATTCATGTGACAAATCAATATTTTGATAAAATTGATAACTAAAAGATACTCTCTCCTATGTGAATAGCTATTGCTTAAAAGCAAACAAGCAAAAAATTGCTACATGAGATCATTACACATAGATACTTACTATGTCCAGTCTTTCAAAACATTTAATGACCGATGTAAAGCTACAATTGCATTTGAAATAGAAGTTTGTATTAACACGTAGGCAGTCTGAGAACCCATCTTAGATTTTTGAGAACCCTCCCACATGTCCTCTGCTTATTGTCAGCAAGAAATGAGGTTGAGGCCAAAGGTATGTATGAATTTACTTCAGTACAAAACAATTAATGCAGTTCATCCTATGAACTAGATAAACCTAGACAATGACTGTTCACAAGTAAAGGATTTGCACATGTAGCTGTCTTGAAAAATTGAAATGAAAGGCATCCTAAATAGTTTCATAAACTAGAAAAAATACCTGTTAAGCACTCTGTGTTCTCTGCAGTCTACAAGTGAGTGCTAAACTTAATGTTTTAGCTGTGATATAATACATAATTCCATTGTGTTGAGTTGAATTGTGTTCTTGTCTTCCAGTTAACCGCAAGCTAATGATAGTTGGTAGCTAAGATTAGTTTGTGTTCAATCAGCAATGGATACAAGTTAAATTTATTCCACATAAAGCTAACCAGCAATCAAATGATGTTTTCAGGTGTGTAGTGGTACTTCATGTTAGGTGTATCTCATTCCCTTAGCAATCACTCTTCTACCTAAAAATAAATAATAGCCTGAAGATCTAGAGCTGCCCTTGTACTCTTTCTTGATCACAGGCACTTGCAGTGATAATGGGTTCTTGAGGCTGTTATGTCCTTACTGCTTAATTTAATATGAAACTAGCCTTACATATTTGATCTATGTAGATCTTAACTGAGAACTTTGGCTGATTTCAGGCAACAAATAAAATCAATCGGAAGTGTGCAGGAAGCCTTTCACAACATGTGCAGGTGTAAGAAAGCAATGATTATGCAGGAAAAACTTGTGTGGGTGATGAGGAAAAGACAGCAAAACTGTCAATAAAATGTAAATGAAGGGCCTTAATCTGGGTGCTGTTGACATCACCTTGACAAAACAAAGTTTGCAGAGCTTACGAAACTGTTGGACTTGATCTATTTTTAGAATTCAGCAGAATCAAGAGAAATGTTTCTAAACAATTTTCTTCCCATAAAAGCTAGCTGTGTATTGATAATCAGTCTCATGTTAGTATTCATAAATGTACTTATTTTACAGCAAATACCTTTTTAAAAGTCTTCAGTTGCAACTTTGGAAACAAAAAGTTTTGAAATACAAGACCTTTCATTTTGTTCCACATTATTTATTTAAAGAAAAAAATCTTATTCTCCTTATTAAGCAGTATAGTTTTATAATTTCTATCATCTTTCTATTTCCTGTATCAGCATGGCAATATTAGGTTAAGAGACGGTCTTAATAGGCGTTCTATCAGAAATTCCACTGTTAAGTTATAATTTGCTGTCTTGCTGACTTTCTTGTAGAACAAGTGGGTCCGTATCTTAAGTTTCTTGATTTGTTATTTTTGCTTAAGGCCTTTGGGGAGTGAAATCCAAAGCAAAAACATATGCAGGAATCTTTCCTGCAGCTGTCACTTACTCAAAATTGCTGTCTTGTGATTTCAGGGACTAAGTTACATGAGGCATTAGCTTATGTTGCTTGCGCTGAAGCAGTGATTGTGCTTTCACAGACAAATCATTTTAGTTTTGGAAATGATTAATTTAAAATTCAGTTGATGTAAAATGAGGTATTGAAAGTTAGTGCTGTGTTTAGTAAGTTGCTCGACAGTTGAGGATCATAAATTTTTTATTATATCGGATTACTCTGTCAACTTCTAAAGTAAGGTAACAGTTGGTAAAAGTTACCAATCTCAAAATGAATAGGTATCCAGAGTGGTATGTGTGACTTTGAAAAGCTGCATAATGCATAAATAAGACTCCTTTATAAAAGTTTGTCTACTGTGGCAAAATCCAAATGGTATTCTTAATCAGCTTGACTCTTCATTTCAGTATATTCTTCACTTCAGAGGCATACACTGGTAAACTTACATATGTATGAACAAATGTAGCTTCCTCTGTGGATAAGCCCCATCAGCATCATGGTTCATTTGAAAAACAACGTCCTATTAGAACATGTGTAACTTTAATTTGTATGAGCTGTAGGAGAGATTTTTTTATTATACCCATCTGCTTGATAGTTACCTTAGCAGCATCAATTTGGGTGTGCTTCTTTTCATGATCTGATGAATAGTGTCCTCTGAAGATCATGAAGAGTAAATAGGTTCCACCTGTGGAGTACCATTCCAATGACCTGCTTCCACTGAATCTCTGTTTATGTTGTGCATGGAAAAAATAATGTAAGAACTGATAATGTTTTCCAAAGATGGTAAGAGATGGCAGAGAACATGAAAATTCTTAACACTATATATATTATCCATTAACCTTTGGTCCTCATTTTTATTTTATCCAGTGCTGACACTTGCTGAAGTTAGTCTGCCAGATGCAGTTAGCAATCTAAAACGTCCTGTGCTATGTCTTTGGAGTCCAGGCAGTGTAATCATAGCAAGGTGACATGTATCTTATCTTGCTTCTAATCTAACAACGGCCTGTGCATGGTGTACATACATGGCATTCTTCTAGTAATGTGCAGAGAATCTGATCAGATCATCCTTCCTGGTCTAGCAACATGTATCTTGCATCTAATTGGTGTCTTGCTGTTCACTGTGTTACCTCCTAAAAAAAAACCTTCTAATTCTCGCACAACTGTGGAAAGAACATCCAAATGTTGTTCTGTCAACTGGGCAAGCTGTTTAGGCTCAGGGTCTTAATGATGCTCATTCAAAGAAAGTTAGGGATGAGTAACAATACTCTATTATTCTATTCATTTCAGGAGTACATTGTCCTCTTGTTCTTTTCTCATACAGAGCAGTTTTAAATGGGTGGATGCTAGCAAGAAACAAGTTAGATAAGGGTCTGAAGAGCATCAGTTCCATCAGTGTGAGAATAAATAAGCTTCAACTTTATGTATCCTTATTTCATAGTAGAGACATATGTTTTAGTCAGTGAGAATAAAAATTGACATTTATGAATTCAGTCTCAGTAGGTTCACCCCAACCCTGAGTGGATCAGCTTGTCAACAGGCAGTCTTGGTTGCTTATGCAGTTATTTGGATAAAAACATAATTTTCTGTGCTACATTCTTTTTGTTCTTTTATTTTTCCATTCTCTAGAAATGTCCCATTTTACATTACTATCTGTCTAAAATTCACAATCAGTAAATCTTGCCTCGCTTTCCTGATAGGGAAATATTTTGTTTATTGCTCCTAGAATCATAGAATCATAGGATGGTTTGGGTTGGAGGGGATCTTTAAGATCACCTAGTTCTAACCCTCTGCTATATGCAGAGACACCTCCCTTTAGACCAGATTGCTCAAAGCCTCATCAAGCCTGACCTTGAATACTTTCAGGAAGGGAGCATTCATAACCTCTTTGGGCAACCTGTTCCAGGGTCTCACCTCCCTCACAATAAAGAATTTCTCCCTAATATGTAGTCTGAATCCACCCTCTTCCAGTTTAAAACTATTTCCCCTCATCCTGTCCTTATGCCCTTATATAAAGTTCCTCTCTTACTCTCCTCATAATAGTGTAAAATAACACATGTGGCCAACTGTGACGTTCCCTCATTCCTACAAGGATGTTTTCCCCTACAAAGACACTTTCAAAGAGAAGTGGGAGTTCTAGAATTCTGTCTAAGCAGAGCTATTCTTCAGTCATTTATTTAGACTCCTTTTTGCTGGAAGTTATGTAGTACTGTTAAGCAAAAAAGTACAGCAGATGCTACTGAGTCTGTGTAGGCTGTGTTTTCTCACTCTGTCCATCATAAAATCCAATCTGACTGCAATTGACATCATTTTTTAATCTTTACCCACATTTTTCATTCTTCTTTAAGAACTGCTAGTACAGCAGTGGTCCAAAGACCTACTACTGTTTTGCATGTTTTAAAGATCTGCAATAAATGATGCACCTACACAACTAGAATCACATTTACTGAAGTGCAATGTCATTTGCACCTACTGTTGTGCAGTAACTCTGACCAAAAATCATTTGGTCAGTTGAATGTTCAGTCTGACCGTGGAACTTGACAGTAAGGAGTGGGGAACCAAATAATTAACAGTCAGATACCTGGTATTTACCCAAATAATGGAGCTCTCAGTGTATCAAAGGTCAGGTACAGACTTATCTGGTCTAGAATTGGCTCTTAATATTATTAAATAATGGGAAATCTAGTCAAAGTCTTTTGAGAAGACAGAGGCAAAAAAATAAAACAGCATTTTAGGGTTATTTGTTTTTTTGGAGGCTGTTTTGTTGTTGTTTTTGGTGGGTTTTTTTGTTTGTGTGGGGCTTTTTTGTCTAGCAGAGAATTATTGCTTTTATCTATCTGTGTCTGTCTTCTGGTATATTTATTAGTTTCTTCTTTGCCTTTCCTGCCATGTAGTTAGTATATTTTGCTCAGCATCTTTAGCTGCTGGACTCCTTTTTTGATATATCTTCCTGAGCTATTTACTTATACCAACAGTGCATTTTTCTCCCTTTTAGATACCTGAAAAATATCCTTTTTATTAAGTTTGTCATGTTATTCCATCTGTTTCCTGTATTCAGAAAGATGTTACCTTGCCTTAGTTATCTTTACTGCTCTTTTTTGTCCCTCACTAGTCAGTTACTTTTGTACAAGGCTTTACTAGCTGTACATGTTGACTGTTGTAGAGATAGGACAGTTGTTTCCACAATAAACCCAGGACATACTTGCATTTCTGCAGCATGGCAGGCTGAGGAGGGGTTCACTTACTCTGCACACTGTTACCATTGAGCTCGTTCATGCAGCCCTGTGTATACTGTATCCAAAGGCCAAACAGGCCTTCTGTCACTTTGGTTCAGGTGTAATTGGGTTAAGATCTGGCAACTAGGTTTTGTACAGCTGAACACAGCACATAACGCTGCTGAACACTGAAACACGTTGAGTTTCTTTTCTTTGAAACTTTTGAATGGCTGGATGTGGGTATTTTTTATAGTATTTGAGATTGGTTTCCTATAATCTCCTGAGACTTTAGATCTACTATCAGCATATGCTTTTGACTAGGAATTGCATTTTGTCGCTAAACATTTAAGGTTTTTTGGGATATGATTCAGATTTCTGTTTCTTCCACGTTACCCAAAACATCAGTGAGCTGTGTCCAACTCAAAAGCTTTTGTGTTGCAGCTGCGTAAATACTGTGCTGCTATTGCACATGCTCAGGCCACTGTTAAAGTGGTAAACTCCTTAACCACAGTCCCTTGAGTCACTTCCATTCACAGTGTGTATCTTTAGCTTTGGAAGGAAGCTCTGAGCATGCATCTTCCCTTCTGTTTATCTAGCTTATAATAAGCTGCCAGGATGCTTGAACGGCTTTATGGCTGGCCTCCAGCCCTTCAGTCAGGAAAATATTTTGCTTTAGCTTCTGCTGGAGAGAATTCAGATTCAGGGGGAATGTAACACTACACCTGGATGTTCCTTGTCCAAGCTGGATGGAAGCTGACTTTCCCTTTCTCCTGTGACTAATTCATGACTGAGAAGGTTAAAACTGATCTTAAGGGGCTCTTAACTGCACTGCTTTAAAAGTACTCGTACCTTCCTAAATACAGCAAAACAAAAACCCTTTCTGTTTAGATGGTGAGAAGGGGGTGGTTAATACCTGCCACTGTACTTACTCCTCACAGTGTATTGCAACTAAATGTTCACTTAGATGTAGATTTGTTGTATGTTGCAGCCTGTATGCTTTTGAAAACTATACATGCAGGTATGTAAGTAACTACTAGATTGGAAACCAAACCAGTGGCAGTAGGGCTAATACAGCGTTAAGCTAACTGTAGAATTGATATTATCAGCTAATTCTGGCTACAAAATGGTATCATAACAAGGAAACACAGAATATTCAAAATATTGAACAAAATATACTAGTAAATAGTGATAGGCTCAGAGCTCCATTTTAAAGAGGGTGTAAAATCCACAACTCTTCAAACTGGGGTTGAAAACACCAGTGTCTTACTAAGGGTCCTTCAGGGAGATTCAGGTGACTAGGAGCTTCAGTCCCCTAGCTTAACTCTGTGTGGCAGTCAGTCATCTTAATGACAAACAGCCACCTCAAATAAGAGCCCAGTTGTAGTAGTGAACTCGTGCACATCACCTTGTGAGAAGGGGTGAAAATCTCAATTTAGGTAAGCGGATACCTTTCCTTACATATCTTTGTTCTCTAAAAGAAGGCCTTTTTCTCCCTAACCTGAAATGCAATCTGCTTTGCCTGTGTGCAACACAACCTTCCTGACCTTCCCCAAACATCTCAGTCTGGAATTGGTATCTGCTGCCAGAGTAGGATTCTTCTCCTACTCTAAGACCTCAGTCCCCCATCTCAGGTTCCAGGCATGCTGCTGTTGTGTGCACACTCGCTGCTCTCTCCTGGCTTCTTCGTGAGTCAGGGTTATAGCTTAGTTGATCTGATCTTCCTAAGAGGCAGTGAGTGACAGCTAGATTTGCTCTGTGCAGTTTGACAGTCTGGTCATGCCAAACACAACATGTCTGACTCCTGCCTAGTCAATTCCTTTCTTGTTCTTCTACTTCCGAGAGAAATAAATATCTTCATAACAAGTTGCAATAAAGAAACAGGTGGGAAATGCTGGTCACTAAATTAAACTCAAGAAAACAGACTTTTTGTCAGCATTTACTTCCTAGTAGTATCTGATAAAGTAAAAAGGAACCAATTTAGACAAGTTGTGTTTCACTAGTACCTTTTCAGTTTCTTTTTTCTGAATCTCAGAGTCTGTTGTCGAGTTTCACTAAATTGATCCATGACAGTGGCTATGAATAGAAGAATTAGGCTAAAGATCATAAGCACAGTGCAGAGCTAAAATAATGTCAAATTAGTCAAATAAGAGAAAACTTGAGCTTTGTAGTGAAACAGTTGTTCTAGTGTTTTTTGGTATGTGTACTTCTTTATCTAATCAAGAAAGTTATTTAAAGCATGAGGGATGAAAACATCATGACTGGCTCTATCTTGTCATTCAGTAGATTTGCTTTTGCATGACTGGTCAGAGGTATCAAACAGGCAATATTCTTAGAGAATTTAAGGGGCTATGAGTATTTACAACTTGATTTTATAATGTGAAAACTTTCAGTTATCATCTAATATGCATCAGGCTGTAGAAGAGGATGGATAGGATACGGTGTCACTTGAATTTCTGCAAAAACTAATCACATTCCTGCTTCTGGGAAGGAGATTGCTGTGGTCTGAAAGATTGCATTATTCCTCATAAAATGCATTTGAGATTCATTTAACTGAAAAGAGAGTGTAATGGTACCTAACTCTAACTTTAGTGCTTTTGAAATTTGATAGACATGCAGTGTAACACATAGGAGTTTTTATAAACATCAGTATCTATTTGAGCAAGAAAAGTGTCTCCTGTCAGCTTTGCTCAGATTTTGTTGCATCATTGATATTTCTAACGTACTTTTTTCTGTAAAAGCATTTGCCTCAGTGCTGCTAGTATCTTCTGCCATGGTATTTGGGTGATCAGAATCTTATGATACAATAACTGACATCTAGATGAATGCAGAAAATGTTTCATGAAGCTAGTTGAGCCACTCCGTGTGAGTTTGCAGCTTTTTCTGTTGTCGCTTTCCTTTTTTTTTTTTTTTGATGTAATAGGATTCCTGCTTAAGGGCTGAAGAGCTTAGAAAGAGTTGAACTGCTGTTTAGTAAGCCTTCGGTGAGGTACTTCATTGAAGCTAGACAGTGAGTGTTTTGTGACAGAAGGAAAAGCTGAGGGGGATGGGAGGAGGAGGAGGAAGCTACGACATGACCACGGCTGGCCTCTTCACATTCCTCCAGGGCTTGCTTTTTTAAAATTGGAAGCTGCTTTTATAGATGCTGCTCCAAACAGGTTTGGTTTTTTCCATACTATCCCGTTTAGACTTTGGAATGCATGTATGAAAGGGCAGGCCCCCAAAGTGACTTTCCAATCTGTTTTCGTGATTCCAGCCAAGTTCCCTTTAATGTATGGAGCAGGCGAAGTTGAGCTGACTCTCTCATAATATCACGGAACTCAGACGCAGCTGCTGCTTTAAGTGGCACTGTGTGATAACACAACAGCTCTGCTATTTACTGGGACTCAAGTGCCTGGACTGGCACACAGAGACATTATATGAAATCCGAAAGCATGAGGATAAAGGAAATTTCTTTGCGGCAAGATCCTGATCTAAGGAAGGAGTTGGCACTGCTAGCTCGAGGATGTGATTTTGTTTTACCTTCTAGATTCAAGAAGAGACTGAAAGCTTTTCAGCAGGTCCAGGTTTGTCTTTCAGATCTTATGCAATTAAGTTACTGTAGTTAATTGTGCTTCTTCAGCCACACAAATTTCAGGAAATACATGTGAAAGTTCTTGCTCAACTAGCAGTGTTTCAGTAGGTTTCTTATCTGGTGGTGTCTCTGTTTTAGAAGACTATGCAGGTGGTTCTCTGCAAACAAACAAGAGGCAGGAGGGCTTACTGAATCGTGTAGTGTAGATAAAGTGTGATGTTTGCACAGAGGTGCATGCAATTAGGTGTTGGTGTGCTTAATGCCATTAGACTTCTATGATCTGTTTTCCATAATCTGCATGCATTTTTTTCCTGGGGTTTTAATTTACCTTTTACTGAAACTAGGCATATAAAATTGGCTGTAACTGTACTAACTCAAACAGAATATGTTGAAAGGTGCTTTCTTACTTAGGTGATGACCCTGAAATTCCTTATATTGTTTACTTCATTTGAGTTTGGGAGAGATCAGTTGTAGTAGCTCTGTGGCAATATGTGCCTCTCTGCTCTTTTGCAACAGTGAGTTAAATCCACCATTTTAAAGTGAGCTCACAATTGAAAATAGAAACATTTGAAATGCATACTTAGTAGGAAAACTTAAAGTGAATGTTTCAAAGAGATTTTTTTTTCTAGGAGAGGGGCAGAGGCTTTCAGCTGCTTTATTGGAAAGTTGATATTTCCTTCACCACCACCTACCTTGTGTTTTGGTGGTATGTGAATTCATTCGCTTTGTCCTTACCTCACCTTCACTTCTAATTCATGTACTAAAGGTACATCCATGACAGCATGTATGATGTTTGTTTTATACTCCTTTTTAAATAAGGGAAATTTGGCATTCAAATAAAAATCACATTGTCTTTGGATTTCTGGCTTTTCCAATCATTCTAAATATAGCCTGCTACATAATTTTGTATTCAGTGCACTAGTGTCCCTTTCAGGTGACCTTCAAGAGAGGGCCATGGAGCCCCGTGATGGTAAAAAGGTATTAGGGTGGTATCTGCTATGTTGTTATTTCAATTTTCTTTCAACTGAGTTTTATAAGCAACTTTTATTCCCTTGCTGAAAGCTGAGTTCAAGTGCTGACCCCCCTCTGTTTTATGCCATTCAACGTAAGTTTGTGAATGAAAGTATTTTGCTGCTTGAACTTTTGATGATGAACATCAGAAACTACCAAAAGAAATGAAAATTATATCCTTTCTTACCCAAAAGATAGCAGTTAATATTTAGGAACCTCAGAGTTCAAGGTGAGCTTAGTTTAGTTGTGGCATCCTGCTGCAAACAAACGCTGTTATTACCATGAGTGGTGCCCCTTAACTCTGTCTGTCTTCCAGCGAATGATAGTTGGATTGCTTGAGCTTGTACGAGGTTTTTTTGTTTTGAACTTGGAAAGATTTCAGTATAGTAGGATAATGCATGTCTAAAAGCAACCAAATCCTTAACAAAACACCTTGTCTAATCTGTAGTTTTTTTTCTATTTTTATATGCTGCAACAATGAACAATCATTTCTCATTTTTAACTGGCTTTGCACTTTCTTGGTAAATGGCAATTGTAGCATAATCTACCTTTGGCCACTTAATTGTATTACAGACAATATTGTGTGGGCAGAACAGGCTTAATAGGAGTGTAAAATTAATCTTGCATTTTTCTTTGCTCAATTTGATATATTTCATTTGAGGTTCCTCATTAAATGGTACTTTCCTTCTACTTCATAGTACTAAGGAGAACTTCTTGGAAGTAAAAAAAAAAAAAGTGTTGCTAACTGTTGGTGTGGAAAGTTTGTTTACTTGACACTAATATTAATTTCAAGTTGTGCCTCATGGGTCAAGTGCATTTCAAAGAGCAGTTGTTTATCTTCTACTACATAATCTTTAAAGAAATTTCATGTTGAAATGAAAAATTGCTTAGACTCCTTGTAGAACAACTTGATCTACAGTTGCTGAATTTCATTGCCATCAGAGTTTAGTTTCCTATGCTACTGCAGTGTTGGCTTCCAGGCAGAGCAGACAGTTCATGTATCTGATGTAAAATCGAGCAGAAATGAAGGTCAACCTATTTTTCTGTACTCTTACTATACCTTTGTAACATTCCCATCAATGAAGTTTTGGTAAATCGTTAGACAAATGTCAGATTCTTGTTAGGATGTTTAGTGCTGTGGAGCTAACCTCTTAAAGAGTAATGGTAGTGGATATTGAGATGGAATGTGTGGCTTTACATCTGCTCTGAGGTGTTTTGGAGTGATTGTGGGTCTTGCACATACTCCAGGAATCCTGAAGCAGTAGTTTTTGCGTAGAGCCACACAGGTTATTTGTAGATAGTCCTCTGCCTTTTGGAAAAAGAGTGTAGCAAACTAGCTGTATGTACATCTTTAAATAGGCAACCAATGGTGAGATGGGGTTGCATTTATTGATGGAAATTGATAAAACTGAGCAAAACAGGGCTTCCTGGGAAAATCAGTTCCTCAAGAACAGGGTAAAAACAACATACAGCTGTTGGAGTGCTCTGTGTTTTGGGGAACTGAGTTTTTGAGTAGTTGATTTTGAACAGAACTAAATTGAATGTGAATTCATCTTCTCACATTGGCTGTTAGAATGACCATTTTCAGACAATTTTATATCTCCAGAATATAGTGAACTGAAAATGTAGCACTTGAAGACACGCTGTGTCCATCTTGCTCATCAATTTCTCTGAAACTTTGGAGGGAAACTATCACTATGTCAAATGGACTGGCAACTTAAAGATGTGAACTGAAAGGCTTATTACCAGCTGGTAGCAGAGCTGGGTATTCTAGCCACCAGCTGGTGACATCCCTACCTGTCAGAACTGGAATGTAAGCAGGATCATTACCCAGGCTATTTGAAGAAAATACATCTGAAGTTGAAAACAAAATATTAGCAGAATAAAATATATCTATGTGCTTACATATGTGTACATGCTTACGTATGTGTACCTTAGTGTTAGTTAAACTAGGAAAATCGGTGGTTCTGTATTTTTTTATTTAATCTCATACTGCTGTGGTGTAAATCAGGTGAGTTTTAATGTGAAAACTGGGCTTTTTAAAAGCCAAATAAATTCATGCTGAATGTGATTATTTAAAAACTGGAAAATTGCCCTAAATCTTGAATTAATCCTTTAAATTTCAGTTCCAGGACCAATGCTGGCATGTTCTCTGATATTTTAACTGCATCATGCCTTCAGCTGCTGTTACTGCTTGGTGATCCCCACAGCTGAATGCGTCACACCTCAGCGTGGAAATGGCAAGCCTTTGGTTCTGTGGCCACCTGTTAATGATACCAAATGCTGCTTACGCGTGCTATTTATGTCAGCTGAATGTGAGATATTTCAACTTCTCCACTGTGCCTACAAGATTAGCTTTCCTCCTGAGTGAAGTTAGATGTTAGTGCCTCTTGATTGCTTTTGCACTCCTCTGTTAGCAACGTGTTCTTTAAACTGCTTTGGCACGTTTATAATGACAACAGATACAGAGCCTGTGGGAGTTAATGTGTGCTGTGCTGATGTGTGGTTGTGCTGCAGTGCACTGATTCTTCTAGTGATTAATATAATGTTCCAACTTCTGAGAGAAAGTAAATTTCGAGAAGCTTCATTGAGGCAGTTGGTTTTACATCTGTAGTCATTAGAAGTCACTTATGTATTAGTTAGAGGTCTCCAATAAGCCAGTTTTCCTAACAGGGTCTTTTTCTACCATAATCTTCGTTTGGAAACCCATTAGCAGCTTTTGGGGGGTGGATGGAGGAGTAGAACAAAAAGTGTTTTGGGGGGGGATGGGAAATAGGAGTCTGACTCTAGCTGATAGCTATGCGTGATATTAGTTTGTTGATATAATGCCAATTTATTACAGCAGATGCCAGCATTTAAGACAGAATGAAAACATCCATGCTGCCCACAGAGACTGCCTTGTTAAGATGAGAGGTTTCCCATAAATGGTGCATCACTAATGGCTTGCCAAGCCTTAGGCTTTAGCTGTTTAGAGGAAGCTGTAAGCAAACTGATGTTTTTTTCTCACTTTTGCAATAGAGACTCCTGGTACGAGCTTCAAATGTACTGGCTCCATTGTGGCAGCACCTTCCTTACCTGCTTGTGGCTGGCACTAAATTTATGCAGATGTGTATTGCTTCTGTAGAAAAGCCAATATGGTGCTTACAGCTTGCCTGACTTGCGTTGTGATGAAGTGTAAATGTCTGTACCTTCTGCAGATAAATCCTGACCCAACAATTCAGAGATTGAGGAGTTCTCATGTACTTTTCCCTCTTGGAATAAAAGTTTTACTGCCTTTTCTCCATTATAACATACCCTTACCTTTATAATCACTAACATTGCTAACAGTATGTGTCCTCTGTCAGTGGTACCAGTTTGTTTCCTAGAAAGCCTGAAACAGTTTGTTACACTTCTGTAAAATATCTTTCGACTTTTATATGATCAGAGAGATATGTGATTGCTTTCACAGTCATCTGAATCAGAATTGGTTGGGGCATTTCCAGACTGAAGCTAACAGGACACTTACTGCAATTGCTGACTGCAGCTCTGTAATGAGGCTGAGTTTATTTGATAATTTTTCTTGAGTAGATTTTTTCTAAGCTCAGTTGCATTGAGTGACTGAAATTTGTTGTAAACACGGAAGGCTGCAGAGTTTACAAATTAAGTGGATGTCTGTCTTAGCCCTATTTGTTACTTCTGATGTTGAACTGATGGCCTGTCCTGTCAAGGGCTGTTTTCCATAGACAAATGTTAGAATTGCCTGAGGTAACTGACTGTCAGTTTTTCCCCATTAAAATGATGTTTAGTCAGTCATGACTCCTTTGCAGGTAGTGAGTCCCAGTGTGATCTGCTAGCTGTGTACAATCAAAATGATTATGTACTAGGAGGGTCTTAGCAGCTAGTCTCCTGAAAACAGTTGAGGTGACAGAATGTGCCAGTTAAAAAATAGGAATACTGATTTAACCTGTGATCAAAGTATTTTCTAAGAAAGCTGCAACTATATGAAAAATTGGGTACGTTATTGACTTGGATGCTTCATTTGACATAGTTCATAAAATGGAGAGTGCCTGATAACAATTCACAGCCATTAGCGCTGTTGTACTACTTCTGTCTTAGCACAAAATATAGTAGAGGTTGCCTTTCTTTACCTGGATTTTTTTGATGCTTTTTTTCTCCCTTCTCCCCATTCTATAATCCATTATCATTTTCAGAATAGGCAGAGGAAGCAAAATGTGTTTTCGTTGGTTAGTCACTGCAAGCTCTTAAAGGATTCTACTACATCCAAAGGCTTTGGTAAAAGTTCTGTCAGTAAATAAAGCAAATTTCTCGCTGACATGTGAGATACCTTCTCCCCCAAAAGCCACAAGCACATGAACAGAATGTAACTACCTCTTCCTTCTGCTATTCCACTTGTGCCCCATCCCAAGGCATTTCTGAATAAATCATGACACTCTTTCTAACTGAAGGACTTTTTTATTGCTGAAGTTCTATGTAACTACGCAAAAAAATAGATAAAGGCAGCCATACCTGGGGGAGTTTCTACAGCAATAATGTGTTTGCAGTAGCAGGACTGCATTACTTGGTTTCAGCTATACCAAATTGCTACCAAACCTACCAAATCAGGATTGTCTTTTAATTTCCAGAATCATAGTTGCGGAACTCAGGTATGAAATCTGTTAGTGCAGTGTCTACAATACTGAAAGCGAGGAGACTGGCAAGCATGTGCCTTAATGGTTAGGTATCATGCAGAAAAGTGATGTTAATGTACCTCTGATGGAGATACTAATTAAAATCATGTTTTGGTCATTTGAAAACTTCCCCTGTGCTTGCATGTTTATTCCACGTTACTTCTGCGTATGTGGATGTAATACATCTTGTCCGAGGTGGCGTGCTTCCCACTGAATGTATTTTTATTGCACAAGATGTTATGTATGGAATGTATTTCATAGCTCTAGGTGGAAACTTTTCCTGGATTCCGCTACCTACTATCTCCTCCTACAAGAGAATTAACATGCTATCCCAAATAAACCTGTGCAGATGATCAGGACAGTGCATGCTCTGCTAAAATACTTAGACTTTTTAACGTAGATTTCTATTCAGTGGCTTTCTCACGGGGCTTGTGTTGACTGTTGAAGTGTGGCTTGATAAATCAAAGGAGAAAAGAATTACTGATAGTTCTACAGGTATCAAAACGTTTTGGAGCAATTTTTTTAAGCTTTAGTAAGACTTCTAAGCCTATGCAGCAGTGGTGCTTGCCATGGCAATTTCACTCAAACTTCTTTCTCTAGCTATGATGTGATAAAGAGTAAATAGCTGAAGTGCTTGTTACTCTGCTATCTTGAGACTGAAAAGGGGGAGAAATTTGATTCATCTAGCAAGCAATTAACATCTCTTTTCCTCAAAATCACAAGCTGCCACACCAACATTATTTCAGTGAGAAAATAAATATTATTCTAGTTTGTTAATAAGATGGATTTTCTAATGTTAAATCGTAGAATTAATGTAGATTCATATCTCTGCAACACAGTAGACAGATTTTTCTGAAATATCTGAAGTTGATACTTGCTCTTGGCATGGACCGCATGAGAAGTGTGTTACTGCACTAGAAGTACAATAAGATTTGATGTTGAGTGTTTAAAAGTAAGTAAAATCATACAAATCAGGTTTTCTGAGCTTTCTATTTGCTATTTGGCCACCAGCTGTCAAAACAGTAAGGGTTTTGCCTGACCTTAGCAAATGGAAGACGGTTCAGACCAATTAGGTTCATCAACTGCTTGATCTCAAGCTTATGTTAAGTATCTGCACTATGAGCCTCTGAACACAATGAAGCTGACAGAGTTATGTGAAAGGTTGTCCTTTATCAGAGTTGGTTGTGTGCACTTACAGCAAATAAGAAATTGAATATATTTTTTAGGATGTGATACTCTAGTTCTAATTTCATACTTGCAACTGCAAGTTGCAGTGTAAGTCTAGAGTCTTCCTTAGACTTCATATTTACTAGTGTAAATTCCAGAAGGTGTCAATTCCAGAAACTCCAGACTGCTTCAGTTCTGCCAAAATGGGACAGTGTGATAGATGGCTCAGTTGTTGGAGTAAAGTCACTTTAAAATTAGGGGCTCTCGTTTGTACTGAATGACAAAGCCAAAAGACCATACCCTTTTTTATAGAAATATTCTTGAGGGTCAACTGCCAAGAACATGCATAAATCAGATGAGAACGATAACAGTCAATCTGTAATAATGAGAGAGTGCAAAACCTGGCACAGCATCAGGAGACACCCAAAGTATTTGCCAGGGCAGAATTTCAAGGTGAACTAAGAACTGCAACACGGACTGTGCTGGGTGAGTTACGGAACAGTTGTTTCCTTATATTGATTCATGGGATCAATATGTATAAAATCAGAAGCAGTGTAACTTAAAGTACTTTTCTTCTTCCTGACAGCATATGGCTTTATGGAATAGTGTATTCCTTTTTCTATTGCCTTTCACTCACTGTAGCACTAATTTCAAGTGACTACAGGCCAAACTGGATCAGGGGACTGATCTGAGTTAACACTAACAGCAAAAGCAAGCCAATTTAAAACTCTGTCAGGGCTAAAATTAATAGATGTTTATCTCTTACTGTGGAAAGAAGAGCATGTATGATAAAATTAGTTTTTATAGCATGTCCAAAAACAGCTGCCACATAATAACCGAAGGCTTGGAAGAAGCAACTGGGACTAAAGCATTTGTTTCAAGAGGACTTTTGCACGTACTGCCTGACACCATTTTTGGCATAGGCTCATTCTCTGTAGATGTGTCTCTAAGCTTGGCCATCCATGCGCATTTTAGATTTCTGATTATGTTGAAATTAAATGCCATCTTAGCATAGTTTTACAAGTAACGTAGGCTTATTTCAAACAAAATCACCTTAGTGTTCCTCTTATCTTCCTGAAGTTAGAATCATGTTGCTTCTAAATGGCACCAACTGTGGGGAAACCAGATGAGAGCAAGTAAGTGTAAGGTTGCTTTTCAGCAATCTTGGTGCCTCAGGGCTCCACTGCTCTGTGCTACCACTGGTACAGGCACAAAGGTCAGTAAGCTCTAGAATCAGGAGGTACAGGGATACTGTGGATTGGCTTGCCTTGATGCCATGCTGTGAAACTTCATTGTAAGCTTTCAGACTAAATTACTGTTCTCAAGCTATTTTTCAGAGCAGTAGCTAGATTTTACAGAAAGAGTCTGCCTGAGAAAAAAAAGTTTTGAAAGCTTTAAATTGTCAAAGGAGTCTCTTGTTAAGCGTATGAGGCTGAATGGGAAATAATACAGCCAGTAAGTTCTTGGAATAATAAATCTGTCAGTATGGTTTGGCTAGAACAGGGGAAAAACATCACTGCTTTAAAACAGATAATTGGAAATCCAAATGTCTATTACAAGATCAAGCAAGATGATGTTACAGAAAATAAGTTTTCCTGGGCTTGTCCTTGGAGTAATTCTAGAATTAAGTTGACTTACCTGTCCTGAAGCAGATCTTTGAAGGAATTTTATTATACCAAAATACACGGGAGTTTGGAACAGACTGCTGAAATTAGTGTTTTCCTTGCAGATGGTCTGAACTGGTTTTATAGTAGTGTGAACCTTAAATCTGGTGTTTTCACAGTTTGCATTCCATAAAACTTACTGATCTTGTCACTTGCTTGTCTAGAAAGAAATGCAGAGTTTCACTGTATAATCAAATAAAGCAGAAATATTCCTGGAACTTTATTCTTCAGATTGCTATGGAAGACTGGGGAGGCAGGAAGGCTGGTGAGGTGCTTAATCCTTTCCAATAATCCTTTCCAGCTTTCTTACAGGTAACTGTTTTTTACGTTCACTGTTACCTTGTAGCTTTGATAGACCACAGAACGCCTGTATTCTGTAATAATTTACTCTGGCTTCTAAGTGGGTGACTACCAATTTTTTTGTTTGTTTTATAATTTAAATTCGTGCTGCTCTTTGAGTCTTGACTTCTGTTTGTTGTCGTATCAATTGAAGAAGGGAACCTCCTGCAATGTCCTCATTTTCTTGCTGGCTGCTTCATAGTTCTTCTAAGTGTGGGTTATGGCAAAGTTAGAATTTAAAGAGCCAAATGGTACACCTCTGCAGTAAATCTTCCTACCTCGTTATGCACTCTGTTATACCCAGGTAATACTTGCATGCAATGTGATATGCAATAATAGAAGATTCAGTCTATAGAAGAGCTAGAATTGTTTATGCACAACACAGTTAGCTGCAACATTCTGCTCTTTTTTGGTAACTTCCCCAGTTAAAAACTTAAGTCTTGAGCCAAACTTCTACTTATTTGGTAGGTAAAATTATCCTTTATTACCAGCTACTTTTCCAGTAGCACTTTAGGCAATGTTTCACTCAGCTTGCCTAGTTTTGAAAGTATGTACAGTCACTGAAGGCTCCATTGTAGTTCCATCTCTTTCATTAAGGAGAGGAAAAATGATATTTTAAAAGCCTTCTGTCTTCATTTTTGCTTAGAACCAAGTTAACTGCTGAGTGCTTCTCATCTTTTGGTAGATGCAAGAGGACAAAGAAGGAGACAGAACTTCTCTCAGTTGGAGTGAAGGCTATCCATTTGCTAACGTATTGCTATATTTTAATTATGATGTTTTCTTTTGCTTGCGCTTACAACAACTGATAAAGGATCTGGAGAGTTGCAAAATAAAACAAGAAGTTTGCCCATTGAACAGTGATGCTACTAGGATATAAATTTTCACTTCCTTTGTAAAAGTCAAGGCAAATAACCATTGGATAACTGGACAGTTCTTAAGCTGGTGTAGGTTAGGAATGAAAACTGATAGTGTTTTAAAGGTTTTCTTGAATTTTCTTTATAGACAAATCTTACATAAATTTTGCACTATATAGAAATTTTAGGGGGGAACCCACACTCTTCATCTTCAAGCATAAAACTTTAACTGCAGTGGCAACTTTATAATGAAGTTACAGATTCTGGACTCCGATACACTTATTGAAAAGTGAATGCATCTTTGAGTCTGAGGCTTCAGCAGACATTTGCTTGGGTGAGTTATTTGTAAGCTTATACAGCCATAATCTTTAGCTCATAATCTATGAGCAAGGATATTACAGTTCATGTGCCATGGCAGGTTACGTGAAACTTACCAAACTGGTCTCTTATGGCAATTTAGCTTACTAATACTAGTATTGAAGCTTTTAACTCAAAGCCATAAGAGAATATAGGTCGGTTTTCAAGCATTAAACTGACCACCGAAGTGGAATAGTTTCATAAAAAGAATAACTGTTGCTCAGTTTTTCAGTTCAAAGACTCTCCATTAGGAGACTTCTAGCAGTTATTGCTAATGGAGAAATTCCCTGGCTAGTTGTAATTCATTTTCAAAGAGCTTAATCTCACACAACTAAGCATTTTGGCTGCCCTGAAATAACAGTTGTCTCCCTTCACATCTACAGAAGGATCTAGCTGAAATTCTAGAAAGCAGTGGCACTTTGAGCCCTTCACACTTTCCCTCATTAAGTGCACGCAGCAGAGCAGTCTCAGCTGTACTGGAAGCCTTTCAGTCCTCAGCGGAGCTCAGGCTGAGGGAAGAGAAGAATCCTTGGCCCTTCTTGGGAAGGCGAGGAGAGGGAGGAGGTGTAATGCTAGCTTTGTAGTGCATTAGCTGGAGCAGCTCGTTTTGGATGACCTGTTTCTTTCTTTGGTGCAGGCTCTTATCCCCGTGTTGACTGATGTTAACAGCACAGTTCAGTTGTCCAGTAGCAAGTTGCTAGTGGCATTTAGGAAGTGTTAGTGTGCTGAGAACATCCACATGGCAGATACCGTGTGAGAGCTGTGCTCTGAGCTGGCTGCTGGAGGGCACAGGGAATATTCTGTGTCAGTTTGCATTGTCCCCTAGATGGTATTCTCATGAGATGCCTGTATGCAGATACCAAATCAATCTTCCAGAAAGGCAGATCTTAGGCTTTCTAAAGCAAACAAAACATTTTTGATTTCTCCTTTTACCTACTTTGAGAAACCAGCATGTAGTAATGGACAATATCCTTCAAAATAGGAAGAGGGCTTTTATTTTGCAAGGGCAGTGTGTCTATACTTCAACTGAAGATAATATATACAGTTCTACAGATTAATTACTGATATTAACTAAACGAGCTGAATTCAAAATGAGACCTAAACATAACTCTTGAATCTTAGGAAAAGCAAATTCCTACACATACTTCTATCTTCAGTTCTGAACCTGTTCCTTATCTTCTTCCTCATAATCACTATTTGGCACATATTTACAATGGACAAAGTAATTAACATAAATAAAAACCTCTACTGTGTAACTCTCACTTAATGTCCAAGCGAGCTGCATGTACTAGAACAGTTCTTACTGCAATTCCTGCACTGAGATTTCCACATGCATTTAAGAGCAGCTTTTAACCTCGTCTAATGGAAGTAATTTATTATGTTGTAGACCAAGATACCTGCAGTAAATGATTAGTTTCTGAAAAGAACACAGAATTTCAAAAGGACAAATAGTTCTGTTGATAACCTTCCTCCTCCTGGGACCTTTTCCTATTTAGTTTTCTCTCTGCCCCTACTTTTCCTTTTAAAAGAAACTTCTCTTTTGATCTGAAGCTCTATGCTTTCATAGCCATGGATTTTGAAATGCCTTTCCTGTCTGTCTGAGGTTTTCTCAAAATACTGATTTACCTCATGTTACCTGAAACACGGAGGGCACATTAGCAGTCTGTAATGGATACCTGTCCTCAGCTCAGATGGGACTGTCTCACTCAGCAGACACATTAACACTTGCTCCTTTGTGGCAACTTGAGCAATTTTGGGGGGGAGCAGCTCGGGTAAATGGGGAGAAGGGAAAATAAAGTAACTTAGCTCTCTGGAACAAACAGAAGACTTGGGAATTGTTAAGTAGAAGATTTAATTGCTTGAGAGCATGTTAGCTATGTGACTCCATAGTACCAATCCAAGGAGAAAGTCTTTAGTATGCCTTTGCATCGGGAAGCTGCAACAGCCACACTAAAAGTGCTGGTGTGTTGAGCTGGATTCCTAGACCTAAACAAGGTATTAACCCAATCACTTATGTTATTTGTAGTGCTGAAGGTAATGGTGCTTTGAAGGTTAAAATTTTGCTGCCTTAATTCCTTCCCAAAATTTGAGAGTCTATAGTTAGAAAGGATTTTTGATACCTCATGGCACTTTTGTTCTAAATGGAAATCTTATTCAGTAGGACTCTAAAATAATGAGGAGGTATCAAAAATTGTAATTTACTGGATTCTTAGAAAATGATAGATGTTGTCTGACTTTAGTTTTCACAGCTTCGAGGTATGATTTTCCTTTAGGCAATGAAACCTGTAACTCAAGTGAGGAACTTCAGCAACTGGGAACAGGAACACTGGTTTAGAGGAGGGGAAAGAGGTTAATTCAGACTATTTTGGCACATGTTGTTTTCCATTAAAAGCTTCTGCGTTGGAACCCTGAAAAATAAAAAGTGTTCTCCATAAGTCCTTATTTTTTTCATGCTTAAGGATGAGCATCTTTACAGGCCCATTGCAATGATGCTAGGAAGTAAAAGAATGGTTCTTTGAGTTGTCTTTTTATTTTTTTTCCCCTTTAATTCTGCTTGGAAATGAAATGTAATTCAGAATCTTCAGCATATTTACCCTAGAATAAGCTATCATATAGCATTAACCATTGTTTTTACATTTGGAGAGTGGCCTTGAGGTTAAGGGTTTAGTTTAATGACAAATATTGAGTTGCTATTGTGCTTGCTATCTTTGCTTCTCTGTGTTATTGGACTTTTTTTGCACCTATGTACAAAGTAAGCTTGTCTTTACTGGAGTTAAATCAGTTGAAATAATTTTGCTTGTTATTGATAATTTATTTCTTAGTAGTGTGATATCACAAATTCTTGAGAAAAACATTTTATGGCTCATATGGCACAGTTGTGTACAGTACACACACAAAAATAAAACCTTCAGTCTCATTTACTTATGAAAATCAACTATTTTTAGGGTCAAAAAAAATGCATCTGCTCTGGAGCTGCACTAAACAGGGTGATCACTTGTAACAAAGTAGACATGCTCATTTCTGAAGTTCGAAGCTGTAAAATTAGAAGTATTTGAAAAGAAAATTCTTTCATGTCCTGTCTGCTAAACTAGAACTCAACATTTTTCTTCTGAAACTGATAACCTGAGTATTTTAGATGATTTTGAGAAGCTGTCTAGTGTATTAATCTTGAAACTTGATAGGTTGAAGATTGAGATTGTCTTACTAACTTCATAATGTACCAGAAATCTTTCTAAATGACAGTAGCTGGAAACACTCCTGAATTTTTCCAGAGTGCTCTCATTCTTAAATAGCTTATTCAGCCTGTCATCAAAAATCTCTTTGAAGGTGTGTTGTAACAGATAATACCAGGAGAATCGAGTCATCTGAGGATGCCCGTTATATACATGATTTCATTGTACCTGACTGTCAAATGTGTATTTATCTATTTATATATATTTATAGGTTCAGACAAAGAAGGAAGAAACGTTGCCACCATCGCTTAGTCAAACCATTCCAACTTTCTATTTTCCTCGAGGATGTCCTAAGGAAAAAGTAAACATAGATGCTGTGATTGCCAAAATTGAGAGAACTTTCTCACAGTTTCCAAACGAGAGGGCAACTTTAGATGACATGGGGAAAGTTGCAAAGGTAAGAGTTTGTTAGCTAACTGCTTTCAATACTGTACATCCATGGAAAGAATATGTAAATTCTCTGTGCTTTTCCTTGCATTGTGTGTATTCATCTCCTACTAAGTAGTGCCAGTAAGACAGTTGTGTGGAAATCTTTGTATTAACCATGTCTCAAAATGCCCTTACATTATGCTTACGGAATGAAATGAACCATAGAACCGAACGTGTTCATAGATTGATATGCCTGATGATTTCTGACCTACATGATATTAGTCGTGCAATGAAAATGTTACTGTCCTTGGTATAAAATCTTTCAAAGGCTGTTTACTCATTTGACAGTGTCGTGAGCATCCATTTTAAAGATGCTGAAATACAGAATGGTTTAGCAACTTGAGAACTTAACTCTTCACTCATTGAAGAATTATTTTACAATTACTGTAGAGTGACAAAATACTGAATTAGAAAGTAGCTAAGATTGTTCATATGTTATGTAAAGCACAATAAACTAATTGATTTAACATTACATTTTAGCTTTTGAAATATTGATCTTGGTCATGAGCCTTAGGTTCTCATTCCAGTTCTTGTCACTTTGTATTTCAAATCCAGGGTTTAGAAAAATAGAAATTTTTCTGTAGACCAGAATTAAGTGATGAACTGCCAGTTTACCCCACCAGAAGTGTTTAACTGCCACGCTGAAACACAGGGTTTCACAGCTCCTTTCCATGTAGATGTGATGCTTCAGCAAGAGAGCTGGAAGGGCCCAATCAACTACAAGTCAATGATGAAAGGCATCCTCTTGAAGGATGGGGGAAAGCCTCTCAGACCAAGGAAACTTTGTCAGAGTAACTTTTAAAATATGTATTTTTAAATGCTAGTTGAAGTATTGCATGAAAAGTATCCGTTCTTTTTCTCCAGTGACCTTACATATCTTACAGTATTGAGTTTTATTTGAGTTTCAAATGAGAATTTCAGATGTTAGCACATCTGACCTCTCCAAGTCATAGTTAGTTTTAGGTAAAAGGCACTTAGCTGTTAGGACAGGGGAAGCTTGGAGCAGACACAGAAGCAACACTGTAGGTACATAGGAATTCTGAAACTGTGGAGGGTATACCCAGTAAGTATTGTGAAGCATACAAACGATGCTCAGTGCAGGCTGACCTGCTACTGAAAATGGCATAAAAAATTTGCATGCATGCATGTACAAGGATGCAGATGAGATAGGGAAAGTTGCAAAGGTGAGAATTTGTACAAGAAAGTACAAGGAGCTGTTGGAGAGGGTCCAGAGGAGGGCCACAAAGATGATCGGGGGGCTGGAGCACCTCCCCTGCCAAGACAGGCTCAGGGAGCTGGGCTTGTTTAGCCTGGACATAAGAAGGCTGCAGGGTGACCTCATCGCAGCCTTTCAGTACCTAAAGGGAGCCTACAAACAGGAGGGGAATCAACTCTTTGAAAGAGTTGATAACTGCAGGACAAGGGGAAATGGTTTTAAGTTGAGGGAGGAAAGATTTAGGTTGGATGTCTGGGGGAAGTTCTTTACAGAGAGAGTGGTGAGGTGCTGGAACAGGCTGCCCAGGCAGGTTGTGGATGCCTCGTTCCTGGAGGTGTTCAAGGCCAGGTTGGATGGGGCCCTGGGCAGCCTGGTCTAGTATTAAATGGGGAGGTTGGTGGCCCTGCATGTGGCAGGGGGGTTGGAGCTTCATGATCCTTTCCAACCCTGGACATTCTGTGATTCTGTGAGTTGAGATATCTTCTGAAGCAGACAAACGTATGTTAGCTGTTATCCAGAACTTTTGTTATCCCAGAGTTTGAGACAGCATGAACAGTTACACAACTTAAACGTATCCTCCCATTAGCAGAGCTTATTAGCATAAACTCTTTTCAGCTGCTTGGAGCGTGAACATGTAACTGCATTCATCTATTAGGAATGCTGCAGGATTGCCTTATATTTTACTTTCTTCTACTGAACTTTGGCCTAAAGCAGTTGTTTTAAACTACTTATTTTGGAGGGTGCAGCTGGTTTCAGAAACAGTTAAAATAAATAAATAAATAATCTGTGTTTATATAGTTCAGAAATGCTTTTAATCCCCTGCAGATATGTTTAATGTTACTAAAAGGTTTCTCCCATGATGTTGCCTTAATGTTTTTTCTTAATGCTTGTAAAACCTAGTTTGAGAGATTTATAAATGAGGGAGTAGCTCTCGAATAAAAAATCAATGAGTTGACTTGATGTATACTCTAATTATAGGCTTGTGATTGCCCACTCTACTGGAAAGGTCCTTTGTTTTACTGTGCTGGAGGTGAACGAACGGGATACGTGTCAGTTCATAAATTTGTTGCAATGTGGCGGAAGTAAGTAGATTACTTTTTCAGAGATGCTATATTTTTATTTCTTTAATTGAAATGTGTATTTTAAGCTCTGAATGAGATCCAGTGTGTAAAGGGAAAGAAAAGAATTTCCTGTAATCAACTGCTGATAGCAAACTTGTACGTGAGAAAATGTAAGTATATCACCACTTCTAAAACAAGCAAACAAATCTTTATTTGTTATGATCAAAGACTTTTAAATATTGTTTGATAAATAGCCAGCCATTTATCAGAAAAGTAAAAACCATGGGTGTAACTTGCAGGTGGCAGTTCTGAGCAGAATTGCTTCTTTCTAGTTTACATTCTAGTACTAACTTGAAAATGTTTTCTCATGCAAGCAGTTGTCTTGTAGGTGGGTATTCCACACAACACTGCTCGATAACTTCCCCTATAGCTTAATTTGCCATGTGTGACTAACTTTTGAGTTAAATGTTGTGGTTGCTGTTTCATAGGTTTTCTCAGAGGATGCCCATATGAAGTAGTAACAACAATTTTCTGTGTACAGTAGTACATGCATATATTTATATTTCAGAATACTTCAGACCTGCTATGACGATGCTGCAAAATTTGTTCATCTTCTAATGAACCCTGGATGCAACTACTTAGTGCAAGAAGACTTCATTCCTTTTTTACAAGTAAGTTGCAATAAGAACTAGATCTGGAAAGCACAACTAAATTATGAATTCTTTTTTTCAATTTTTTTCTTTTTTGAGCTTACTGTACATTTTCATGGTCTTCACTAAAGCTTAATAATATTTTAGAGTAACTCGATTTGTGTGGTCCACACTAGTGAGATCTTTTAAGACCTATAGTAAGATGTATGGATCTAAAATTGCTTGCAGGAATATCAGACAACTTTTAGGGTTTTGAAAGGTAGTTGAAATTACAAGGGCTGTTGTGAAAGCAGTGTCTCATAATATAATATGTTAGTACACAATGTCAGGGTGGATACTGGAGGGATGACAGTAGAGGTTGAAATTTCCCACCATTATTCTGTTACATTTTGTTGCTGTGCGACTGATGGCAGCAGATGGGCAGCCTGACAAAATAAACAGGGAAGTTTATTGCAGATGAAGCATGTGTGTCACTGAATTTCTCTTTTCAGAAAAAAATGCCACCCATAGACATTCATTGACACTTAATGAACGTTTATGGAGACCAGATAGTGAGCACAGTGAGGCAGTGGGTGGTGTGTTTCGGCAGTGACAACAATGATGTGAAAGACAAGCCATGTTCCAGACAGCCATGCGAATGTTGGTTGGTTTTTTGTTTTTTTTTTTTTTTGGAAGCACAGTATGCAGGCTCTTGTTCGTTGCTGGCAAAAATACACAGCTAATGGTGCTGACTGTGCTGAAAACAGTGTTTGGTAGCTGAGAATTTGCTCTATCAGATAGTGTTAGTGTGCTCTTTGTACCTGTTATAGCAACACCATGGTAATAAATAAGAGGCATTACTTTCAGAGCAGCCTTTGTACTTCAGGAGGGCCTTTGGAGGGCAAACTGGATTTCTGTATTCAAGACCTAACGCAATTTCTCTCAAAGAGCACAAAGAAAATACATTTCTAGAACCTAAATTGACTTGAGCGAACTATCGTCAGACACAGAATTACAAGCATTGCAGTCATCAGTAGTATTCGTCTGTTCAATTTATTCAATATCTTCTGTCCATCTGAAATACGGGAAATCACCTGTTTATATGGCTTTTAAAATATAATTTATTTTTTAAATGTCAACAGTGTTATTTGCATACAGTGTGCTTCAAATGAAATTATTAATTGTTGTAGTTAATTTGAACTGTTTTAGTTAAGGAAGAGGATATCTGCTAATCTGTGTTCGTTGTTCTATATAGACACTAATGGATGTTGTTCATTATATTGTTATTCCTTTATGTAGGATGTGGTAAATAGCCATCCTGGCCTATCATTTTTAAAAGAAGCATCTGAGTTTCATTCTCGGTACATTACCACGGTAAGTGTTTTTTATTTGGAAAAGCTATTTTGGTTAACTAAGTATGAAAATGACTAAAATTAGACAAAATGTATAAGCATCTTTGTCCTTTGGGGGGGAAAGTTAAGTATGCTGCCAGTTTTCATGTCAACATGACTAGAAATATTGCAAAGAAAATTAATTTCTTGAGTATCATAGTAGAAACTGTTGAGCTTAATGCAAGGATGAGAAATACCAAATTGTAGAAGTGTAAAATAAGTTGATGAACATTTAAATAAAGAACAGATTGTTATCTTAAAGACTTGATTGTCAGTATAGACTATTGGAATTTTGACTGTAGTCTGGGATTAATTAAATGAAATTTTGAAAGAAAGGTCTATGTTCACATGATCATGTTCAGCATCAAGTAAAATAAAGATAATACTGAAACTGTTTACCACATCCATCTCCAGGGATGTGGAAGCTCCATTTCTCTTTTCCTATGGCGATGTGAATGAAGTACTCTTTCTGTACACAAGGGAAAAATCAGTGACATTAAATTTTCTCAATTGTAAACAAAGGCAGCCAATTCCAGTGAAGTCTCAAAAGATTAAAATTCCACAGAGTAACATTCCTTTCAGTCTCTGTGCATGTGAAAACTAGTTTAACAAATCTTCCCAACAACAAAAAAAAGACAACATGCAGCTTATAGTTTGACCCAGACCTAAATTGTGGAAAATCTTTTTTTTTTTTTTGAAGTATTTGGTTTTGGTTCCTCCTATCCTTCATAGAGAGACTGCCAGCCTATCAAGTAGATCCCTATCAAGCAGTTCTTTTAGATTTTGCTTCTTGTCTTAATTATTACATGAGCTCCCAGAGCTTTCTTGTCAAATGT
Organism: Phasianus colchicus; assembly: GCF_987193195.1. Taxonomy (NCBI): domain Eukaryota; kingdom Metazoa; phylum Chordata; class Aves; order Galliformes; family Phasianidae; genus Phasianus; species Phasianus colchicus. The sequence goes on from NC_143436.1 coordinate 131,241,328, forward strand.
GAGTAAGGGAAATGTTCTGACAGTGAGTAGTTTTCTTTATTAACAGATTGTGGTTTGTATCAAAGCCTGCTTTGCTAAAAATTGTGGAAGCTTGCTATAAGAAGGAAAAGGTTTTACCATTTTTAGCTACTTTGCTTTGGATGAATAGCTTATTCTAGTAGGTCTGAGCCTAGCAATGTTGAATAAATTAGTGGTGCAAGTACTTGACTAACAACATTTAGTACAGTCTTCAAGAGAAGTCCGTGTGTAATCAAAATGCCAGAAAAAATACCAGTATAGGTAAGAATACAGTAAGAATATTTGAAATGCCAATCTGCAGGTCAAAAATGACAAGAGGACTGTCTGCCATTATTTCATGTCTTATTTCTGGATGGAGTAACTGCTTTTGGTAAATTGACCTACATGGTCTTCTAAAGTTCTGTCTTGGAAGCTGCTGCTGATATAACTGTAGGTGGTTTTTCTATGAGATAAAATCAGGTGTTTTATGCTTGTCTTCAAGGTAGCTTTAATCTTGCTACATGAAGCTTTATGTAAAGGATGTTGTAAGCATTACAGTTGAAGATTTAATGTCTTCTCCTGATTATTTCCAGTTGCAAGTTAAATGATAGATTTTTCTGCCGTGTTTCTCTGTATATTTGTATTCACACTTATGTAACCTTTAACTCTATAATGAAGAGAGCATCTTGTTGGTTGGTCAGTCTAGGGGGAGCAATTGGTTCTGTCTGTTAGGCAGGGGTCTATGTTGGTTGGTCGGTCTAGAGGTAAGGTTTGGTGCATCTCTGCCCAAGATAAAGCTGAAATACATTACAAACTCTTGTCCTGACAAATGTGATACCGCATTCAGTCTGCAAGTACGTTGTGCATATGCCTGTGAATTCTTGAAACTGTAATCTCTGTATTCCACAATTTCTTCTCCCTTATGAGAAACTGTTGTGCAGCACAGTAAGGAGAGTAATTCTTAAACAGTTGGCTTGTACTGTGCTTTGATTCACTTTGGAAAACTGTTTTTTATGCTTATTCCCAGTTGTCTCCAGCAAACATTCAATTTTGTTTTTATTTTTAGACCAGTTAAATGTATAACAGATGAGATAATGACATGCAGATGGATTAAGTTGCAAAGCTAAAGCAAAACCTTTTTAGAAAAAATTGCTTTGTAGTGTAAGCCAAAAACTGGGCCTTCCCTAAAATCACAATTAGAATTGGGCTAATTAACTTCCAAAAGCAGACCAATCTATTCTCCTTTCTAGATCTATTGAACCAGCTGTTCTTGTTCAAAGCATGAGCTGCAGAGCTTGCTGCAACTTACTGCTTATGGGCAGCTTAAGCTTTATTTTAAAAACTTCATGGAAGAAGTTGCTCTTCTATTTGTACTTCAAAACAGTTGGTTTCTTTAAACTATTGATAATAACGCAATTAAATCTGAAGTAATAAAAACTGAAATAAAAAGGCCTTTCGTTTGGAAAAGGGTTTATTGGAGAAGGGAAGGAATTCCTTAAGAGATTGCCTTTTAGCTAGTAACTACTGTTCCAAATAAAATGCTGTACATATACAGTATTCAGTATTTAGCTAATCAGCAGGGTACAATTCATCTCCAGTTAAGCAATTACTGCTCATAATATGCTCAGGTTTTTTGTCTGGTTACTGGTGAATGAATTATTTGAGATGCTCATGTGCTTAAGTCAAAATAATTGAAATGAATATTTCAGATACAGAGAAATGGTGTTTTAAAGTCTAATGTTTATAAATTAAACCAAGCAAATTGTGTTAAATGCGTGAATTAATCAAAATGATCTACACATGCAACTGATTTAAAAAGATTTTATGGATAATCAGTTGAATAAATATGATTTTGATTCTTATATCTTATATGACATATTTCTATGTCATAGAAAAGTCATTCTTACTAGTTTTGTTACTCAGAAATCATTTCTGTGCTGTTTTTTATAACTACTGTCAGTTTTTGTCTAGCTTTAAATAGAATGAAATGGAAAAAATGTATTATCTGTCCACCTGCAGGAAGTATTCTTCCTGCTAGATGTTTGTTTCTTGTATTTGTGATTATGCTATCAGAAGTTATGGTATCCCTCAGTGCTCTGGTCTTCTTTAAACAGACTCCGTTCTATTTTTGTTACTTCATTTATGAAATACTTTCATAGCAAATACAGGTCCTTAAATCTGAAGCCATGAAATATATTAATAGCTTTATTGCCTATAATCTTAGAAGATGGGATGGCAGTGAAATTGTCAATAAACGTCTTCTGCATAGCATGCAAGTATTCTGCACATTTACTGTGTAGGATGTGGGTACTGCAGCACTGAAGTACACTACCTGGATTAGTTTAGGTATAGCTGGAAATAGCTTGATAATATGACGTAGCACATGGATGCTTCTCTCATTAGTAGTGGGAACAACAGACTTGTAAGCCGTTCATTTGGGTGGGAAGATGGAGTCCTGTAATGCAACTGAGCTAAGACTTATTTTTGATCACAAATGCTTAAGAGGTTGTTCTCTTGGCATGCCTGAGATCACCTTTTTATTTTCTTACAGGTTATACAGAGAATATTTTATACAGTAAATAGGTCCTGGTCTGGGAAAATCACTTGCAATGAGCTCAGGAAAAGCAATTTTTTGCAGGTAGGTACTATCTTTTGCAAGATGTCTTTACAAGTTTAAAACAAGCACTAGCTAAATGCTTCAGGGAAAAAGATAGGCGTTTCCTTCTCTTGCAAAATCTAGTAGGGACTAGATTATATTAATTCTCCTATTATAGAATATGTTTAACTGTCACTTTATGTAGATCTGTATATGTGCAACTCTGATTAGCAAAAGTCTAGCTGATCTCGTTCTTTTGTGGATACTTTAGCTTTCAACCTTGTCTGTGAAGTCTTTGCTGTCATGCTGTATGATGTTCATTGTCTCAGAAGGTCATGATTCTTCCACTGAAATACTGTTAGGTAGCAGTAATATTAGTCTGGTTATCAGAACTCAGATGATTCAGCAGCTGTCTTAAAAATTCTTTAATGTGTTCTGTTTATCCTTCTGATAATAGAATGTGGCATTATTGGAAGAGGAAGCTGATATTAACCAGCTGACAGAGTACTTCTCATATGAACATTTCTATGTTATCTATTGCAAATTTTGGGAGCTGGATACAGACCATGACCTCTATATTGATCGGAAGGATTTAGCTCGACATAATGATCATGGTATGACAAATGAAGCATCTTTCTTTACATGTGTTAAATTACTTGCAAGCTTTCAACTAAACAAGTGGTTAACTGCAAAGGCCAGTGTTCAGGAGTCTGTTCCTGTAGCTGATCCTCCTTGCTCAGGGGAATAAAACAGGACAAGTAACCTCTGATCCTGCTTTGTGTCCAGCAATACCAGATTGGAAGAGAACTCAGAATTTGAATTCCAATCTTGGCAAAGAAGTAGAGGAGGAAATAGCTCACTTCCCCCCCCCCCCATTCAGATCAAGCCTACATGCTTAAAAACTTAATTCTTGATGTATTACCAGTGGGATTGTTTTGGAAACAATCTGTTATTATTAAAGTAGCGTGACACTTATGGCAAGGTATGGAAGGAGAAAAAAGTAAGGCAAATATACGTTGTTACTTTGCTTATTTTAAGGCTTGATTTATTCAGCTGCAGTATGTTTTCTTTAAATATCATTTAGTAGCTTTCTATTTTCTGCATTCAAAACATACAGTCACTGAGATTCTGTACTCTTGCACACTCCCTATTTTAAATGTTCTTGTACCTTTTATGGAGCTGTTATTTTTTTGTATGGTTTGTGTACCTTGTCATCATTGTCCTCTTCAAGACTAGAAAGTTTACTCAAACACTAACTGACCATGGAATATTATCCCAGATTAAAAAGAATGAGCATAATTCAGATTGCTTTTGGAAGCTTGCCTGTAGAAGTCTTTCCTTTAGGACACTGAGGCAGGAATATTTCATTTGTGAGGTTGCTCTAGTAGGTACACTGTTTATAAATACACACACACACAGAACTTGCCAAAAGCAAGGGTACGTGAAAATGTAATGGCATTTGAAAACGTGATTTACTTGTTAAAGAACTAATAAATGCCATCTTACTAATCAGCCAATGTTATTACTTCTGCTACGTCACTGTTTCTGCATCGTCTGAATTCAAAGTAGGTTGGTTCGAGGGCTCAAATGGATTAATGAGCATTGTAGGTGATCTTTCTTACAGATGTTTATATATGAGGTTTCTGATAAACTTTTCAGCTAGACATTATGTAGTAAAAATAACGTGTACATCACTGATACAATTTTAAATCTTTCTTTCACAGCAATATCGAGTAGAATGATAGAGAGGATCTTCTCAGGAGCAGTAACAAGGTAATTATTTTGTATGCTGATTCAAATAAAGTCTAATATATAAATATTTGCTTGCAAAATGGAGTATCATTATCCTTAGAATTAAACGACTTCCCCTTGAAATGAAATCCTGAATTTCAGGATTTAATACTGAACAATCTCCAGAGTGTTCTTGAAAGCTTTGGCTCAGCCAAAGATCTTTAGTCTTTCTTTATTACTACGAGCACTCATCACTTAGTATTATATGGCATAGCAAGGATGGGAATAAGGAAGGGAAGAAATGCTGGTGTTGTTCTCGTATCCTTAAATCCTGAGAAGCTTTCAAAGGGATTTGGGATTTTAAATACTACTCGTACAATCAAATTTGCAACAGGTCCTTGCATCAGGGTTGCAAAAACAAGTCTAGAATGTGGTTGACAAACAGAAACAAAAGCTGAAATGAGTAACAAATGAAGTGGACAGATATGTCTACAGCTTACACAACTGTGTGTAGGGAAGGATTAGGAATGGAACATAACAAGCTGTGAACTGCTTACCTAACTTTTTGCTAGAAAGGTTGATTGTGTGTCATCAGAATGTATTTGGGTGCTGAGCTCCGTGGTATGAGTAGAAAAAAATAATTTTCTTGTCACGTATACTTCATGAATGTTCTGTTTCCTTTTTATCTTCTTTTTTTTGCATCCAAACACTTCTAGTTGATGGAGTACACCTTTTTGTTCTTTTGCCACCTCTTTAAATATCCACTGCAGTAGCAACAGAACTGAACTCATAAGGTCCTTTTTCCTTAATGATCATAGTCACTGATAGGTGAGCTTCAAACACTGCATCTTTTGGTAGGTGAACAGTTAATAGCACTAAGGAAAATAATCTTTATTTAGTAAAGCCTGGGTGTTTTGACATAAATTCTCTTTTTTTTTCTGTTCTGTGTTGATTGTCAAGAGGTAGAAAAGCGCAAAAAGATGGAAAAATTAGCTATGCTGATTTTGTCTGGTTTTTGATATCTGAAGAGGACAAGAAGACACCAACTAGGTAAGAATGTATTTGTTTTATCAGAAATAAAGACTGGCTTATACGGAGACTGCTGATGCTCAGCTAGAACTTAAGAAACTAAATCACTAAAAACATGAGTAAAATACTGGCCCAGCTGGTTATATCATTCTTGTTTCTCAATGTCTTTGATTGTTGCTGTATAAAAGTCTTTAATGTCTAAGCAGATAACTATTTTTCTTTATGTGCTATAGGTTGATTACTTATAGACAAGCTCTAACATAAATGGAACTACAGTTGTTTCATGATACCAGTGTCTTTGGAACTGTACAGCTAGCATTAGTAGTAGAATGTTTGTTAGAAACTTACTGTGTGATGTGTTACTGGCTTGCTCAATATGAGAAAACAACTTGAGTTTAGATACACAATTGTATTTTTACTTGGCTCCTATCAATCACTGTTTAGATGGGTTGATAGTGATAGAACAAGGTGAATGATCTGCCCTTGAGATAGGGCAGATTTAGGTTAGATATCAGGAAGAAGTTTTTCACACAGGATGGTAACACATTGGAACATTTTGCCCAAAGAGGTTGTGGATGCCCCATCCCTGGAGGCATTCAAGGCCAGGCTGGATGTGGCTCTGGGCAGCCTGGTCTGGTGGTTGGCGACCCTGCACATAGCAGGGGGTTGAAACTGGATGATCTTTAAGGTCCTTTTCAACCCAGGCCATTCTGTGATTCTGTGATTTTTATGTAAAGCCACATGTTTAAGTTTTTTCCTTCCTCACCCCCTCACAACTAAAAAGTGTGTTTTCAAATGCAAATAATATTACATAAAAGGACAAATACCAGAAGCTGTTATCACAATAGTTTTTCTTGCTTAATGACTTCCTATGGCATTATGGACTGTAGTTTTAAAACTAGTTTTGCATCTGTATGTAGAATAGCCTATAAAACAAGCACTGTAAATTCTGAAAATTCTTGTATGCTTGTGTAAACTGCTTGTTGCTGTTAATTACTGAATTTCAGCATTGAATACTGGTTTCGCTGCATGGATCTTGATGGAGATGGTGCTTTGTCTATGTATGAATTGGAGTATTTTTATGAAGAACAGTGCCAAAAATTAGATAACATGGCCATAGAACCCTTGCCATTTGAAGATTGTTTGTGCCAGATGCTGGATCTCGTGAAGCCACAGTATGAAGGTAATAAAACCCTTTTCCATTCTGTAACTCCTGTCTTTTTGGATAAAGATCTAGAGAACCACTAAGAGCGTGGTCATACCAAAAATAAGCCTTTGGATGGTCATCTCTCTAAAGTCTATTTAGTTATTAAGTAGTTATTAATAGTTTATTAATTGAATGATCTTCCAAGGATGGGCAAGCATTCATTTCTGTACTAACATTGAATATGCTGCTTAAAAATTCCTTGAATTCTTTTAATGGATAATAGCCATGTTTATTCTCAAATGACATCTTTTCCACCACCTGGCTGAAGTGATACTGTCAAGAAAATCTCCTGAGACTTCTGTTCACTTACTACTTACCTATTCCTGTACTCATTTAACTGAGATTCCTTCAAATAGAAGTTTCTGAATGGTGTTTGTCTCTACAGATCAGAATCATTTTAGGTTAAAAGGAATTTATGACAATAGTCTTTAAAAAAAAAAAAAGACAAAAAAACCTGAAAGTTGAGCTATTCTTAGATGTTGGCCTTTCTCTATGTTCCTCTCAGCCTTTAGCAGACTTACATTCTGTCTTTTTGCATTTGGCTTGTATAACTTTTAACTGATCAAACTCGAGTTTACCTTTTTAGAACATGATGATCACCTCATATTGAGCATCATAGAATAACAAATATTAAAAGTATTTTGCATGCCTTGGTAAGCATATTACTGCATTGCTGAATGGTTGCATACTGCATGTTCGTGGCTTCTACCCCATGTACTGTTTCTGATATTGGTCACAAGTTTGATAAAAACTTTTGTAGCTGTGATCAACAAGTCTTCAAGGATTCCTTGAACTCAACACAACTGAGGTTGGCATGTATCTAAGTCTAATGTCTGAACACACATCCGTGGTTAGCGCTGATAATCCTTTTTGTGGCTATGCTTTTTAATGTGGACTTCAGTGTGTAAAAGGATTTGGCACACAGTCTGGTTGCTATTCTTATACAGGCTCTGGATCGCAGTAAATGTGGAACCTGCATATTTGTCCTTGAAGTGTTTGATAGGAGTAGTAACCTCTACTACATACGCTCATGTCTGCTGTTTTCACAGTAAAAAGAAATTGTTGAACATCTGTGCTTTTGTTTACCAAATATAAAGTTGTGCTGAAGTTTTGCATTTATGTACTCTTTTAGATGAGGCGCTGACTTTTGCCTACTATTATTTCAAGAGTCGCTTCAGTTGTGCATAGAGGTTTATTCTGTTTACTGTCTACAAAATTGTGGTTGGACTATAAATTAATAGTTCTGCTTGTTGCCCACTTCCTTTCCAGTATTGAAATTACCAGAAACTTTCTTTTGTTGAAAGAAAGACACTTGTCTTTTATGAAGACATGAAGTTTCACATACTAAGAGAATTGAAATAACTCAAAATTTGTTTAAGAGAACTAAAAGCTTCACTTTATGATTTAAATAAAGTTAATATGAATTTGCTAGGTGAAAACACTTGTAAAGGCAGGTGATAAAACTGTAAATGAAAAAGATGTAATATGTATGTTTCAGCTGGAAGCTTTAGCTCTAGATATCAGTGGAATTAAACCCAAGATCAGCATGCGTAATCTAAAGTGAGGGAGGATTAAAGATTAAGTGAAATAAACTCTTAAGAAAATATTTATGTTAAATGGTTGCTTACAGTAATATCCCAGACTTAAGGTGTCCCTTCCAAATGCTCCTGAAAGGCAGACATTTTTGGTAGTGTCTCGAATAAACGAGATTTATGTGTGTCTGACGTACGATGTAGATGATATAAGGAGGTTGTGAAAGGCCTTAGCTAGGGGAAAGAGTTGTATGGGACAATGAAAGCAAAAACGAATTGTGAAGATTTGATGGGTTTTCATAAAAACTGATGTGGAAAAGACAAATTAAGAAAAAGCTCTTCTATTGTTTTCCTAACACAAAACTAGCCTCACAATTGATGTTTCAGTTGGTAGATTTGTACCAAGTTGTATCATATTGTATGATACAATATGTTTTGTTTCAAGATGCCTTGTGTACCAAGAAGCAAATTCTTGAATTTGTAGAGACCTAAATTTAGCAATCTTGATTTCATTCTAGTCTTATTGGTCTCTGAGAGACAATGTGGGTGTCTACATGAGTGTTAGCTTTCTAAGCTCCCGTTGCAGTAAATGGAAACTAGAGAGCAAATCAGTGAACCAAATATAGGTGCCAAACTTAAATTGGGAGCTTATATAACTAGGATTCAAAATCAGTTGCTTGGTTGTGGAGAGATGCTGCCACTTGAGATGACCTGATACATCAGACATCTGTGTGGGTCTGACAGATACGACACAGGTGCCGTGAGGGATTTATGATGTTCTGGAGCATCAGCTGTAAGCTAGACAGAATATACTCAGATGGTGGCAGATGTGTGGCAACCATTTCCAAATGGAATTGAGATTCAAGGCCTCAACTTCCCTCCAGTGCCCTTGAGCCATACATTGTTAAAGGCTGCTAAGCTGGGTTACTAAGCTGAGGAAATACTTTGTAAGTCTGGCTTCTATTGAGCTCTTCCTTAACATCTGCAGTTGGCTGCTCTTTGACAGACAGTGGCAGACTAGCTCTAGATGAGGCGTATCAATAAATTCCTAACTTTCAGCAATAGCCATCTGTCCTTCCTTGCACATCTGATATTCTTCAGTCTTTCTGAGGAAGCTCAATAGTCAGCCTTGAAACAAGGTAACGTTTTCAAGCAACTCAGCAGGTATTTCCAATGCTTTGTTATCCATTATTGGAGAATTTCTTAAGAATCACTTCATAAAACAAAACACCTCTGAATTTTTAGCCTGTTGCTCAAGCAGTAAATACTGGTCAAGCTGGACAAGTAAGAAAAACTACTCTCTATAAAAAACATTTGCATGAAGCACAGTCACACTCTCAGATCTAAAATATATACTTGAATTGTTCAGATCAAATAGAAATTCTTATCCAAGTGAGAGCTGAAGGAGCTCAGTGAGATGGGGGTTACTTTCACTTATGTAATGCAGAATAATTCAGGCAAAAAGAAAGGGGAGCCACTGTCATATAGGGAAGAGAGAGGGATGCTGCCAGAGGAGATTCCTACCTGCTGCCCAAACACTTCTTGGCAAGGAATGAGTAGCTCATTGGAGGCATCCCTCTCTTGAGGAATTTTGGATAATTAACTTGAATGTTTTTTTTTAAATCTAAGTGTGGTAGGTTGCATCTCACTCCAATATATTGAAAGAAGCAGGATAACATTTAAAGCAAAGGAAAATATCTGAAATACTTAAGTTACGTATTTCATCTATTTGGACCTCCTACTGTGTTGAGCATAAGTAGCAAATGTTCTTAAGCATAACAGTAACTTTTGAGTAACATTTCTCCTTTTTGGAGAAAGGATAATCACAGCTTTAAATATCTTATTTCTTGTGTACAGGAAAAATTACTCTGCATGACTTAAAGAGATGTAAGTTGACAAATGTGTTTTTTGATACCTTTTTCAACATTGAAAAATACCTCGACCATGAACAGAAGGATCAATTTTCTATTTTGCGGGTGAGTATGAATCTGTAAAATAAATAATAATAATCTTTCTAGGTACATGCTTAATCATTAATATAATAATCATTATAATTAGCATGTGATAATGATAATATAATTATCACTATAATTTTGTCTAACTCACAATGTGGTTGCTTAGGATAGTGAAGGTGAAAGTCCAGAGGTCTCTGACTGGGAGAAGTATGCTGCTGAAGAGTATGACATCTTGGTAGCAGAAGAGGCAGCAAGTGACCAGTGGAATGATGGGTAAGAATGCAACTTAGCTGGTACATGGCCTTTCTACTGTTGTAGAACCTCACCATCACTACTATCACTCATGCTATTTTTCTAGGCTAGTGTGTTGCCTGTGTTTAGCCATGTGCTCAGTGATGGAGGAAGGAGTAACTTAAGTGCTCTGATGAGTGGTGGCCCTGAACAGTCCATACTGAGACTGGTGCTGTTTAATATCATCACTGTTGACATAGACAGTGGGATTTCGTGCAACCTCAGCAAGTTTGTGGACTAAGCCAAGTTTTGTGGTGTAGTCAACGTGGAGGAGGGAAGGAATGCCATCCAGAGAGACTGATCTGCTTAAGAGGTGGGCTTGTGGAAACCTTATCGAGTTCAACAAGGCCAGGTTCAACAAGGAAGGTCCTGCTCTAGGGCTGAGGCAATCCCAAGCACAAATATAGGCTAGATGATGGGTGGAATGAAAGTGTCTCTTCAGAGAAGGCTTAGTGGCATTGGTGGAGGGAAAACTTGACATGAGCCAGCGATGAAGTGCCCTCGCAGCCTAGAAAGCCAGCTGTATCTTGGGCCACATCATAAGATGTGTGGGGAGGGGGTAGAGGGAGGTGATTCTCCTTCCATATCCTTTGCCCTCATGAGACCCCAACTGCTTTCAGTTCTGGGAGTCCCAGCACAAGAAAGACATGGAGCTGTTGGTGCAGGTCCATTCCCCAAAGTGTTCACAGCCAGGTTGGATGAGGCCCTGGGCAGCAGTGGAAGGTGTCCCTGCCTGCAGCAGCGGACTGGGACAAGATTGTCTTTAAGGTCCCCTCCAACCCAAGCCATTCTGTGATGTATAGTATGTGAAAAGGGGAGAGCGTTTTTAAATTTCCTCTAGTATCTTGGAAAGGTGTGAAAGTTGTATTCCATGAAGAAACAAGAGCTTGGAAAGAGATGGGAATTTTGCATTTGGTTTGATAGTGTTTGAATAACTATCTTCTGAGTACGGGACAGACAGAGCCTACAAATAGTATCTGTGCTGTCCTTTATTTTTGATGACTGGAAAAGCTGTTGTCATCTCTCTGTATTGCTATGCAACAGGCGAATTAAAAATTTGAGATGTTAGCATTTATTTAAAGCAAGTCCTTCTCTGAAAGATAGCATTCTATAAGAATTAATTCTATAAATTAAAGGGTTGCATGTCAACATGGTCATTTTGGTAGAATATATGTATTTTCCAAACCCTTTTTTTCAAATGCATAATTTAGTAAAGCAACTCTTAGAGTGAGTTTTGGTTCCTATTTTGTAGGTTTCAACGATTTTGGGAAGGGCAAAATAATGTTTTCTAAAGGGAGGGGGTGACTCAAACTGTTTTTTACTCAGCCTGATCTTTAGCTGGTGTTATTACAAAGTGTTAGGTTTAGCAGGAATGTTACTGAAACTGGGTTAATAGATTTGTCTATGAAGCTATTCAACGGAATCACATTCACAAGTGAAAACGTTTCTTTCCTCCTGCTTCTGATGCTCTTGCTGCTCTTTAGGGCAGTTTGTTTAGGAGGTTGTGGATGGACTCGATGACCTTCAAGGTCTTTTCCAACCTGAGCAATTCTGTGATTCTATTATTCTACTCTGTTAGTATTCATGATGGATTTCTAGTGATTAACATTTTTTGCACTGTCATTCTCTGAGAGAATGCTTCTCCTTATCACTGCATAATACCATTATAAGTCAAATTTGAAGAATGCAGCAGGAAACAGGTTTCGTGCTGGATAGATACTGCAGTGTCTAAAGCCTGTTTGTTGCCTAATCTTGTTGAGTAGATGGAAATAATCCCACGTTGGGCTGAGATTCAGTAGTACTTGGGGAAATGTACATGAACTGTACTTGGCCTAGCCCAGGAAATGGTCCATTCTTTGATCACAGAATCACAGAAACACCAAGGTTGGAAAAGACCTACAAGATCACTCAGTCCAACCACCCATCTTTTTCCAATGCTACATTCACTAACATTAGTTACACACTTAGTTATCCACCATGATCAGCAGGTGGTTATCAGTAAACAGTCAGCTTTTGTTTTCCTGCTTCTTGTTTCCTTTCACTTCCTTGTACTCATGACTGCTTCATTAGGCACTTCCTAACATATCCAAACTTTGTCACCTGTTTTTAGATATGAAGCTGAACTGAATCCTGTAGACCATCAGAAGGCCAACGTCCTGAAGTATCAAATGGAAAAAAGACCGTTTTTTGAAATGCCTTCCCATCTGGCTGATGTAGACTTGGATGAATACGACTATGAAGAGGACTTTGAGTAGCGGTTGCAGTCATCACTTGCAGAAGAGAAGGGACAGTCTGCAGCAGGTCTGCTACACACCTATATGTTTCAGTGGGTTTTGGTTCCAGGAACTCAGCTTAGTTTTGTGCTAAAAGTATTTAATCACCAGACTACCTTTTACATAAAAGAAATGCATTTGTATGGAATGACGAAACTTTTTGTATTTATTCAATACTCTATAGTTTGTAAAAGAGATTAAAATATTTATTTACAGATGTTGCATAATTCCTTCTTGGAAGAATAACACTATTTGACTTAAATCTACTGTTTTTAAAAGAACTCTGTAATTCTAAGTTGACGTGTGGTGCACTGACCATCTCCATCCCTTATGTAAATAGGTATTCCTGTACTGCTGGGAGGTGAGGAGGCGATGCATACCTGGCTGGCAATGCGTCTTTGCTCATACAGGTTCTAGGGCTTTTCTGCCTTGCCAAGGAAGAGACGTTACTGTGAGCACAGGATTCGTCTCTTTCTTACAGATAGTTTCACTGGACAAGCTGAGCGTTTTGGTGCATAAGGAAAACTAATGCCAGAAACAAGTTGCTTCTCTCTCTTCTCCGAGTAGTCCTTATTTGCCTCAACTTTAACTTTGCTTGGCCTTTTAAACTTCAGTGTTTTCACTGACATTCATTATAAAAAGACGATTTAATAGTGAAGTCTGTTCGTGTTCATACTTGATCCAAAATGAGAGTGTTTGAATTCTTGTAGAAGGAACCAATTTTTTAAAAAATCCTTTGTATAAATGTTACCTGATCAGTGATGTGCACTAATTTGTTGTGGGCATTCAGTGCTTTTGTCTGTCCTCCCCTTCAGTTGTTTGCTATTGACACATTCCATGGATATTCATTCAGTGTCACAGCAGCTTGAAATTGTTGCCTCACTGTTAAACAGATTTTGTTGGGAAAAAAAAAAAATGGACAGAAAGATGTAAGTTATTTTTTGGTTGCAGTGTAGATGTTTTAAAATGTTTTAAAATCATGTTTGTATTTGCAAATAAAGATTTTCATACGTGTAATGTAACAGTTCTAATTAATGCTATGTTCTACATATATTTAAATGGTTCTTTTAATAAGAAGTTAAGGTATTAGGGGTTACAAATGTATGCAGTCTGGTTAGATAATTACACCAACCTGCATATTCAGAGCAATTGAGCTCAAGCAGCCTTTTTCATCCCAAAGGCAGTGATGCTGAACAGCTGGATGTGGGACAGAGAGATGTGCTCCCTGTAATTTTGGGGTTTAAAACAGTAAAGAACACCAGACAAAAGGTTTATGCTCTGTTCCCTGAAGTTGCCATGCGGAAGAGCTCTTTTAGAAGATAACGCTGAACTTGTTTTGCTATTCAGAGAATACAGCATTCTGCTTTGCTCTGCTTGAAATCCTTCAGCTGGAAGCCAGTTTCTTACAACCACTTGTCCACAGGCACCTACAGCAACAGCCTCTTTTACCACATTTCTCCACCAAACAGCACTATTTTCTCTGCAAAGGCTGTAGCATGGTAGCTATTATTGCTACCTTGTGGTTAATGAATTGCCTCTTTCTTAATCCCTGCTCTCAATTACACTTCTGCTATCCAGTCCCCTCTTTTCCTGATAGTCTAATGGAGCAAATCATGGCATCACAGTAGAAATGCCTTTTCTTGCAATACCCAGAAAGATTATTGTACTTTCCTCCAGAAGGAATATTTCCATTCCACATACTTTCTTATGACTTTAAGAGCATTTCCCTGCTTGATGAGGCATGAGCTTTGTGTTGCTACTGTACCTGCAGTACCCATGAATAGCAATGGTTAATGTGGTTTATTTTACACAGTTACAATCCAAAATATATAGAGAGAGTACATCATATATTTATAAAAAAAAAATAAAGCTGATGGATTAACGGAGCATACAGTTCTACAGTACAGCAAAGCAGCAAAAAAAAATCCCCAGCCTCCTCCCTCCAACCAACTCGTGTAAAGATCATTTCCAAACTCTTAACGGAAACATGATGATGAATGGTCGTATTTACAGCCTATTTACATTATCTTTTCACGCTTTTCATTTTCCAAGTAAATACCACATGATTACAGTGTATGGAGAATTTATTCCAGAGGAAAATACTCAGCTGGTCCGCTGTTGTTTTCTTTGTTGCTACAAGTCTTGAATCAAGTCTCTTGAGCACATGCCCTCATCCCCACAGGCAACAAACGCCATTTCTGTAAGCACTGGCATTCAGGAATATTTTCAGATGATTGGGTCCAAGTCACCTGGCATCACCCCGCAGGCTCTTTTCTCCCTATGCTGTGATTGTGTACAAGGAGATGATACACACTTATCCAGTCATCCTGGGCACCCCAGAAGGTAAGGAGTGCATCAGCAGAACAATAAATAGATGAGATCAGAGCCAGGGCAGAGTCTTCAAGTCAGAGTATGTTAGTACCCTGATTCCAATACTTGGATTGGAATTTCTTCCAAGACCACATGGAAGTCAAGGATGAAGTTGAGTAATGATGTTCACAGCTCTCCCACCCTTGAAGCACACCACCCATCACACCAGGAATCCCCATAACCAGCAGTGCGGAGAATTCAACCACAGTGCTAGAAACTGGCACAGGGTGGGTGCCTACAGGGGGGGACTTGACCTGACACACATCTCCTGCTGCCTTGCTTGATGCCATTGCAACCACACTGTTGAGTTTTACAATTTGAAGAACGAAACGGTACCATGTTCTTCATTTCTCTTCATCTTCTCAGTTTGTTAATTGTCCTATACCAGAAGAAAAAATAAAAGTCAGTCTCACACTATCAAGAAAACATCACATAGGGGCACATAAAGAATGAGAAAAAAAACAAAGCTTCCAAACATTTAGTGATGTGTCCACTGATATAATTAATTTCTTTTGTTATCTATCTTCAGTAGAGCTGCTCCAGGCCCATTGCCTAAGCAAATATTTTTACATTTGAGCAAAGCCTACTACTTTTTCTTCCAGTTGAAGTCAGTCAGTCCACTACTCAGATATGAGGTGAAATCATTAACTTAAAAGAACACCTCATTTAAAAAGTAAACCATCAGCCAAGGTCTTTGAATGCAGCTGTTGTTAGACCCCAGATAGCCACTAGAAATCAAGGGGTTACCTGAATCACTACCAAAAACTCAGTGAAACACTATTTGCATTGTATCAAAAGTTCAGAGAGCAGAGGGAAATGCAAGAGAAAAAAATTGAAGGAAATGCTCAGCCCTTGCAACAGCTGACACAGCAAACCTTCAGAGGAAGGAAGGGCAGTGACCAGCTGCAGCCCAAGAAGCCTCATACCCTCTCTTTTCTTCCCCTTTCATTCCAGTTACTGCTGCAAGACCCATGGTGTACAACAGCCTACTTGAGTCCATGCACTCCACCGTCCCATGTCTTTCACTGCCCCAAATACTCATTCCTCAGCTAAGCTGAAACCCAGACAGGCAGCTGCAGTTTGGCTACACTCTCCTACCCGATCCCAGAGGCACAGTGCCCTCAGGATAAACTCCAAGCTACACTAGCTGCCACTCAGCCCACAATACTTACATGCTTCCCTTTAAATCCCCAGCTGGTTTGGGGACAATCTAGTTTCAATAACAACTCCAAATGGAAAAGGGTAAAAAGCAAAGAACAGCCCTGGGCTGATCCCAAGTTGTTGGGATTTTTTTGGTTTTTTGGTTTTTGTTTTATCTGAAAAGCACAATGCAAACACAATTTTTGAAACAGATATCATTTCTTACAGGCCTATGGCAGTACTATCTCTGCAAGCTATCAGTAATATGAAGCATGAAGCACTGCAGCAAAGGGCTCCTAATATGGTTTTAAACAGAGACAGGGGAGGTTTAGGTTAGATATTAGGAGGAAGTTTTTTATACAAAGGGTGGTGACACACTGGAACATTTTACCCAAGGAGGCTGTGGATGCCCCATCCCTGGAGGCATTCAAGGCCAGGCTGGATGTGGCTCTGAGCAGCCTGGTCTGGTGGTTGGTGACCCTGCCATTCTATGATAATTAAAAGCTTCACAATATGGGAAAAGGAAACAGGATCTTCTCATAATCCCACCAACCTGGTCTTCAAAGTATCTAAGGATGCCCACATGCTGCAGTACCAATTGCTTCAGAAACACAAATAGATGTCCTGAAGAAGGAGACCTCAGATACAGCAGGAAGGGAAGTGGGGAGAACCCCTTTTCTCAGCCAGCAAGGGGCCACAAGAAGAGCACGAGAGCTCACAAGGTGGTTATTCACAAGGTTCTGAACTCTTCTTCCTCCACCCCACATAGTGCTGTGTGCAGCACTGGAAAACAATCCAAAATTACCTGTTCTGCACCAACCACATCAATATCAACATCTTCACTTGTGTCTTCTGCCTGTCCCTTCACTGAGACATCTTCTGTCTTAATCTCATCTTTGCTGGGGTGGGGAAAAAAAAAAAAGAAAAAAACTTTATCATAAGAAACACTTTAAGAGAGATTTCACATTGCATAAATTTGATTAAGGCAGCTCTGTGACATCAGGGGACAATCGAGCTAAAGGAGCAAATGTAGAGATTGGTCTGAGGAAACAAAACACGCAAGCCAAAGGGCACACAGTCTGCTCCCTTTGCCCACAGAAGGATTACAAAAAACTTAAGGAGAGGCGGTTACAGAAACTCCAGCTATCGATGCTAGGACAAATGAAAGAGCTCCTAAGACATAAAACTCTTACCTGCGTCTCCTCTGCAGACCTCCTGGACAACGCAATGGCAAACGTTCCTTCAAGTGCTTCTCTTGAGATTTCAGCCTCTTTCTGCTTCTCCCTCCTGCAGAGGTAAGCTGGGAAGCACGCTCTAAGGCTGCTTCTTGGCTTGCTGCTTCAGTATGGCTGGTTTCAGGCAAAGACCCTGGAAGAGAGTGAGCTATTCTTCAGCCTCACCCTTGGAGGTCACACAATGGACATTTCTGACAGCACTGTCTCCCACTACTGGGAAGCAATAGAGGCCAAGCTCAAGGGAATATCTGGAGCAAAGCATCCACTGATTTCATTTTCCCACTCATCATTTTTGCAATTTAGATTTCTCATCGTGGCCCCAGTCTTAAGTGCTATCAGTACCCTTGGATCTGTATCACCCTCAAGAAAGAAGGGCCTCTAGGACATAAAGGAACAAGATTTTTGAAGGCAGACCACTGAAAAAATCTGAGAAAGGATGAGATAAACTTAAGGTCATTCTGGAAAATTCCCTTTCCTGCCCATATTACACGTCCAAAGCACTTAGCACTTTTACTGGCAATTGTTTTCATTATGGATTTACTACATTTAATTAATCCCTAACATAAGTGTGCAAGAAATATCTCTTTACAGACTGGAAGTCGATGAGAGCAGCCCACCTAAGTACAATTCTTTGGAATAGAAATAGAATCCTAGTTTAGAAGGCAAGGTCCCCCAGGAATTCAACAGAGAACAATTTGGCCCAGATCATCTGGGGAACCAAACTCTGGAAACACCTCTCATAACCATGTGCAGGGCCTAAAGCAGCAATGCCCTTAATAGCTGAAAGCAATGAACCAAGTCCCAGTAGCACAGACCTCAGTACAGAGAATTCACAGTTATCATGTAAGGTCTCCCAGGCCATCCAACCTTCTCCCATTCAGTGACCGAGAGACCTTCAGCAACAATAAAGCTGAAGGCAAAAGCCAACAGTTCCAACTGGAAAGTCCATAAATATCCAACAAAATGTGGAACTGCTAATGCAAAGCATGAAGTGCATTTTAGCTGTGTTTATTTTGTCCCAGCAAATTCAGAACAGTCAGTTTTCATACCGTTAGATAATTTCCTTTTAAAAGGCAATGCCTTCGATGTGCCCACGGGAGGCCATTCTCCCGAGCTGCCAAGGATGGAGCTCTCCTCATCTTCATTTGCCAACAAGGAGTTTCTGTACAAAATCAATGGCTGCCATTTGTCTCGGCTGCAAGGCAGTGGTTCTACTACATACCTCTGCAAGTAGTCATACCTAGAAAAAAAACAAAAACAAGTGTAAGAATACTCAGTATTTTTTCACTCAATATCTACACAGGGTATTGCTAGGATGGCGTTTTCCTTTCCCTGTCAAAGGTGCAGACAAAACCGTCAAGGGAGAAAATGAAAGAGCATCCCTTTCCTTATTTCTGCTAATCATAGACATCTCTAAAATATGTGAATATTGAAAGTGCAAATGCCTTCTTCCTTGATTTCCAGGAATTACAGAATTGCATCAGTCTCCAAAAAGAAATTCCCTTGTACAAAGTCATTGCCAATTGCTGCTGCCAGGAGCAGCGTGAACAGATCAGGGCTCTGAGAGGGCACACCACTGCTCCTGGTTGCCCTTTTCTGCCCCAAGGACTGCAGCACACAGATCATCTCAGGTGATGGCAGGATGGTACTTTTGCTAAGAGTGACTGTTTAGTCAATTACTTTTTCTTTTAACGAACAACCAAAAAAAACTATTTCTCTGTAATATCATACCAAACTCCATCCAATTCTCTTTGGTTCACAATATAATTCGAAGTGTCTGAAAACAGCAGTTGGCACCTTTGTAATCATGACAACAAACAGGCTGCAGAAACCATTGCTTCCAATCCTCTTTCTGCCTGAGTCAATCCATAGACATGATGCTGGCCCTCCTCCCAGGAGAATAATCACCAAGCTACCACCTCTTCTGGAGCAAAGAGGTCTCCTTCATTCTTTTTGAAAAAATGTCCTTTGTCAGGATGCTTCTGACAAAGTCTTTCTGACTTTTCTGGCCCGAGGAGGCTGTGGATGCCCCATCCCTGGAGGCATTCAAGGCCAGGCTGGATGTGGCTCTGGGCAGCCTGGTCTGGTGGTTGGCGACCCTGCACGTAGCAGGGGGGTTGAAACTAGATGATCATTGTGGTCTTTTTCAATGCAGGCTGTTCTATGATTCTATGATGATCCATTTCTGTATCATAACAATAGGAAAAGAAAACCAAAGTCTGACTCAGACTGAAACTGGACATTCACTACATTTCAGCTACAGCTCATCACTTGGAAATCAAGCCCAGTGTGGCTAAAACAGACCCCACATTAGCAAATACCAACAATGACAGTTTTAACACCAGCCCGTACAGTACATTATTCTTCCTCTGATTAAGAGCGTGGCCTGGAAAATATCAGACATTTCATTTGCTTTGCAAAAACAAACAGAATTGGTACTGTGAGGTTAGGGTAAGCGCCGACTCCAAAACAATTACAGTCATGAGGGCCCCAGGAATCAAGAAACCCTGGTAATGGAATTTGTCAGTTTCAAACAAGCATGGATTGTAACTACTGTTTAGGGGTCTAATCCAACTCCTGTCCGTGTCAATAGAAAGACTCCTACTGATTCAGAATCAGGACCTTCATGCTGCTTGTTATTCAATAACTCATTTCTTGTGTGCGTCTTGTGGCACAGACCAAACGACAAGTTTGATATTTCATGGCCTGGGCAATTACAGACAGCGGAGGTTAAAATCCATTTACTTTGCTGGTGTTGAAATATTCTCCTTTCTAACAAATGCCCGTATTCTGCATCCCATCTGTTAAAGGTACGTTCACATATGTTAATATACAAACCTGGACATCAAACCTATGATTAATAATAAAAATGAAAGTAACCAGATGTTTATTTCTAAAAGTTAATGTTGACCCAAAACATTCCGTCCAGTAATTTATGATGCAGCTAAACCTAAATATTTCTAAGTGGAAATACAATCTCCAGCCCCTGCAAGGCGTTTTAGGCCTCCCAGAATAGAAATCGTTACTCCAGAAAAAATAGCCTGAAAGTATTTGTGGATAAAATTCCAATTTCCCCCTTTGTGATTTTATTGTTTCTCATTTGTTCCCAGCAGCAGTGGGTGAGTCTGAGGCAATAAGGACTAAAACTCAAGGAGCATTCCCTGCTCAGTTTTATATATCCCACAGAAGTTTTCAATAACTAAACCTACTTGAGTGGATAGAATACATTCAGGGATATACTTGTAGAATATATCCACTGGTCAAGAAGTTAAATATAGCTATAGGAAAAAAATAATAAGGATACGACCCACATTAATGATGAATTCTTTTCCCCTTGTTTAATTGAAAATAGCACTCCTTGGAGGTAAATGAAATCACAGTTTTCAAAGATGGGTTAACAGAAATCTACTTATTGCACAAGTATCACCACACAGATGATCACAGACCTTTCAAATCCAGGCAACACGGACAGAGAGACACTCCGAAACCAATTGTAGTCTTTGATCTCAAAGACACTCTCTGAGAAAACTGCATGAACAAAAAGGATAATCCACAGGTGGTGAAACTTCCACTTTAGACTTAGAGAATTGTAACCAATATATGCCAAAGATTTTTTGGCTCTTTCTGCATTTAATGTTTGAATCACTTTTTTTAAAATGTGTTGTCTGGGTAGCTGGCGATTGGCAATTAATTTTATTTGTCATGTAAAGTAACAGAAAATTTTACATTTTACCACTTCTGACGCCTGTTATATAAACCTTGTTGAAGACTCCAATGGAAGTTAATCTCCAATTTCAGACAAAGTGACACAGGAACAAAGAAGTTACATGGAACTCAGCAAGATGAACACTGGAGTAATTTACTAAGACATTCAAAAAGGCAGACATGTCTTAATGCTTCATCTTACTCGCCCACATCTTCAAATGTGCTCTCAGAAAAATGGAAGTACCTGTCATATATTTGGAAAGAGGTATTAGAGTGCCTTGTAAATATAGGATTGAAGTGCAGAGATCCAAGATAAGCAGCACTGACCAGAGAAGCAATGACAAAGATCAAAAATAAGGAAGTTACTTCCTTGCCAAAAATGACTGCTGTTAAGACAGCCAAAGGCAGTAACACCTCTCTGTTCAGGCCCTGTAATACCAAAGTAATAATACTATTCTTATATTATATTTAAATACATAAACCAATGTACAACACAGGGGGCCACCTGGATCAGGGCCTACCTCCTTGTAAACAGTAAATTCTCAAGTTTAAATATCTCCATTACTAATAGAATCATGTGTATTTCCATTCCATGGAACTCATGATTCAGTCCTGAGCCTGTGGAATTTGACTGTTACAATGCAATGATCCAGGTTTTACCTCATTCTCAATATTTTCTGTTTCGTTTCTCAGAAAAGCCTTCTTGCCCCTACACTAGCAAGCTGCAAATCTCTGCCACTGTCTTTCCCTTAGAAGAACTGCCACATGTGTCACAACCATGCCTGAAAGAGTTCGTGAATGGATACTGCACCTTCAAAAGTAAGTACTACAAAAGCTACTATAAAGTTCTATGAGTGTCTCTAAAACCAAGAGCTGCAAGGGCAAATTGATTTCAGAAGTTCTCTGAAAAGCCCTTGAGCAATTTCTCCAGCACTGAATCACTGAAGTTCAAGTACCCCGAGTACAGACAGACAAAACACAACCTGTGCGTGACAGTGAATGAGATCTTAACTTACACTACTCTTTTGTCAGGCTTTAGCAGCTTATTGGAAAATTCACTGATGATTAACAGAAAGCTTAAGTTAGGAGGCAAGCATTTCCCATCTGTTCCAGTAGCTCCTTGAAAGGCAAATTCAATCCCCTCCCTATTAAAAGAAAACAAAAATTGAGTGAGAATCAAGTAATAATATAAAAAAACTAACAAACTCAATGGTCATGGATAAAGCCATGCTACATGGCACATACTTGTGTATCATGGCAACAGATTCTCTAGATTTCAGCTGGTCCCAGCCAAACGTTAGCGAAAATCGCCGTGCAAGTTCTTTCATATTTGTGAAGGAAGCAGAAGACAAGTCCGCACCAGTACTGCTGTCTTGGCTTTCTGCATATGTCTGAAACAGCTGCAAAAGAAATCCCAGATCAGCAACCACATGTAATCCTACAGCCAAACAAAGCTTCAAGAGAACACAGAGAGATGCATGCCAAGCAACGATTAGCTTACACAGACAGAAGCCTTACAAAAGAGCAGGTAAATCATATATTCCAACAGTACACAACTGCAACAAGCACCAGGAACTCATTCAAAAAAGTGCTGCTCTGTCTGATAGGCACAAATTTACAAAACAACAGGTAAAAAAATATATGTATATAAAGAGAATCAATTCCTGAAGGTGATGGCCCCACCAACATCATCTCCTATTGTTGAGTCTTCCAAATCAAGCCCAAAAGGACTATTTGCCTGAGTTTTCAGAGTATCGGAATGCAAATATGGCACACAAGTTTGGTGGCAGCACAGACCAATTTCCAAGAGTGAGACTGGGTCAAAAGCAAGTCTCAAGTCCAATTTCTACATTTTGGTGTTTGCTTTTTTTTCCCCCAATACTACATGGAGGTAGCTTGTTCCACTCAACCTGTTAACTTTCAAGGTCAAGCAAAGGCTAGAAATGGTCTGTTGCCTATGTGATACATAAACACAAAGTCCCGACTGTGTCAGCAGAATATATGTAGCCAAATGCTGCTTAGCTTTATCTGGAATCGGATTTCAGGGGCTGGTTCATAGATCTAAGCCCCTGGCAACGTGTGTGAAATAAGCAAAGCTCAAGTATCAGCACCCCCCGGGAGGAGCCTGCTCTGTGGCTTACAGCACAACCCCAAGCTAGTAGCAGTTCTGGTCATGGGCAGAGCTGGCAAAAGCAGCTGCTAAAATAGCTGACTGGTCTCATCAGTTAGCAGCTGCAGAACTCTTCAAAAGAGCTGAGCCCCACTCCCTTCCATGAAAAAATAGTGGAAGTACTGGAGCTTAGAGCTGGCCAGCCACAAACACATATGCTGTTCTTCAAATTCAGTAGGAATTAAGGTAGTCAGTAAAACACAGAATAATATCCTTAACCTTTGTTAGGGTTAAGAGATGTCTACCATGTCCCAAGAAAGGCTCCGTGATCTCAAAGATTACACCAATTCTTAACACGCTACACCTTTCAAGATTAAAACCAAAACAAAAATACACATTTTATAACAGGTGCAATGATCTGAAAAGAGTTTAAGATGTGCAAAAACACCTATGAAAAAAAAGCAAGGCCAAGGAAACAATTTCTTCCACCAGGCTTTCTGTTTAATTTGAAAAATTATGGCAAAGTAGGCAAAAAATGCTGATATGAATGCAGCTGTCATAAAGAACCCCCACAATCCTCTTGTTTAATAAACTTACCTGCTGCAGACAGAGAATCAGTGTTTTGGCACTCTGAATTTTGTTATTATGCCTTGTCCTGCTTAAGGTTTCTTTAATTATGTCTCCAAAATCATTGTAGGTCTATTAACAACAATAAAACAAATGAGAATTATAATTTCCTTATCACAGTGCTGAGAATACATAAAATACACAACTGTGTTCATGTCACACAAGTTTATCAAACACTCCCAATATCAGAACACCCAAGCTTTAAACAAAAAATCAAAACTGGACTTTACTACTATTTCATGCATAAAACAAAAGTATGCTCCTTTAGGAGTAATGTAAAAAACAGCAACTGTTGTTACAAAAGAACAAAACCTCCTCAGGAGAATAACAGACAGTTTTATACATCTAAACAGTGCTTGCTCAGTGAAGATCAATATCCATATTCAGGTATTCCAATGTCCTGTTAGTTGACTCAAGGCAGCTGCCCACTCTGGCCTGTTCTTAGCTCTCCTGAAACACACCTCAGAGCAGCTGAAGCTCTACCAGCTGCCTAAGCACACGAAATCCAGGCCATCTGAATGTGAACTGTGTGTGCTGTATGAAGTATGTTGATCACTTCAGCGTCAGACACTCCCTAGCCACAGTCTGCTTCTCTGTAATGGCCCCTTTGGAGAAACCAAGGAGCAGATGTTCATACAGATACACTCTCTACTGAATTTTCAGTTCTTTGTCTGCAGTGATGGACCTCTGCAGAGCAAAAAGGAGAGTCTGTTTCAATCTTGCTTGATTTTATAGCCCTTCTGTGATTACACAAGGGTTCGGAGCCATAGCACTATTAACCCCACATCTTTCACAAACAGCAGAGTCACTTTCAAGCGCTGAAATGCACTGATAGAGAAAGCAACCTTATATAAAACATCACCTTCACATAATGCTTATAGATCTCAGCAGCTGCAGTCATCTCCACCACATTATACACTATTAGCTTGCAATATGCCGCAAGAAGACTCCGCTTTTTGTGCAAGTTGTCAAATTTGCAGCTCTTGTCCTTTCTCTCCTCCTCTTCTGTCAGGCCTAGGGAAACAGAAGCACTGAAGCTTTGTTCTACTACTTTATTGAAGGTAGCTCAATTTTAATAACCAACTTTCATCTGAATAGCACAGACTCAGCTGTTCAGCCAACATGCTAAGCAACAGATGCTAGCGCTCATTTCTGTGTATGTCAGAAAACACAGGTTTTCATTTCCACTTCAAAGTTTGCAGCTGATGACAGTGAAAGCAAGTTATTTGCACCATCTTCTGCTCTGATCTTCATAGGGATTCTCACTTCCACAAGTCAGAATCTCCTTGTACAACAATGCTCACAGCTAGAGAACAGAACCAAACACACTGCAAAATAAAAGGCACAAATACAAAAAAATGGAAGAGAGCAGATGTACTGTAACCACGTTTTTTGTTTTTGCTTTCCTTAGAACAACACAGATGCTAGAAAGCCAACATTTAAGCAATCTCACTTCACTGTGAATAAATTAAGCCTCTGCAACATGAGGTAACTCCTTGCTGGACAATTTGTGGAAAGCAAATATTCTTAAAGTGTCTTCCAGCACAACTATGGAAATGTTTTGGGTGAGCTTCTGCAGCAGGAGAGCTGCAATACACTCCTTACTGCTGGGAATATAATCTACCAAGTGCCAAAAGGCTCCAGTCTTCGATCTATGATTCTGATGCACACCATTTCTGCTCCCAACATCACTGCAGGTCTGAAAACAAACATAAGTGACTGATCAGAAGTACCTGCAAATTTAAAGTTAAAACTAAAATGGACCAGCAGCCAGCTCTGCAAACATTCAAGCTCTACACATCCGCAGCACAACAAAATCACTTGTGCAAGAAGAAATCTGCAATGGCATGACAGGGAGGCTTTGAGGGGAGAACTGAGAAATTAAAAGCATTACACAAAACAGGTTTGAAACAGACCTCAGAAGGCCATTTAACCCAAAATAGGACAAACTATCAGTTTCCGATACATAACATTGGCAACTTGAAGCACAAATGACTTCAAAAGTCCCATGACCAGGATACTGCAAACTCTGAGCATCTTTTCTATTTTATCTCTACATTTGCCATTAAGGATTCTCTTCTAACATCCATCCCTCTTGCTGCAATTTTAGCCCAATGCTTCTTGTATATTCACTGTGACTTGGAATCTTGTGGTGCCTAAACTGAACAGAACTCCATGTGAACAGCTGAACAGGCCACATCAAAATCCACTAGTCCTTCACTCTGATAGCTTGATCAGAGTCCATGCATTGGCAGAGTTGTGCTGTAACACACTTCAAGGCTTCCCACAGAGATGGCTAACACCATCTCTGTCACCAAAGTCAAACACTCATTTCCAGCCATACGTGCATTACATCAGCCCTTTCTAGCTAGCAGTGAATTGGTGCTGATTTCCTGTGGTTGATCCACATCAGATACAAACCAGTTAATTTATATTAATTGAACAATATTATAAAGGGGCCAAGAAAAAAAAAAAATCAGCCCCCTTCCCAGGTATGTTAAGTGCAACCAACAAATAACAGCAAAAATGGTAGGGTCTCATCAGCAATGAAAATACCTAACCTTTGCTTCCCTCTTCTTCCTCCACAAAAACATGTTCCTGGATAAAGAAAAGCAGCTTTTCCTGAAGCGAAGTGCTGGGAAGGTAATCTAGAAGTCCTACTGCTTCTTCATTATTATTTGAATCTTGATGGCTCAAAATCAGCAGCCAGTCACAGAGAATCGTGAAGGCCTGGATCAAGCAAACAAAACCAATGAAAGATTTAGAGACCATGATACTTTTCATGCCAACTCCAATTTGCATCTTCAACAAACTCAACAGGTCAAAATCTGATTTCTACCCTACTTACCCCTCATAAGCTAAAGATCTCTGATTTCCCTAGCCTGTGATAAAATGCCACAGCTGAGCCCTTCCCAACCCATACCTTAGGATACAGTATACACAAGTACTGCACATGAACATCACCTAAAAATCTTCAAATTCCCCTGGATAGGAATAAGTATTCTATTACACCACAATATCTCTCTTTTTAACATGTGAATCATTGGGTAATTTCTCCAAATGTTTCATCTCTTACGTGATGTTCACAGCACGGCATTAAATGCAGTGATAGAAACCTGTACAGTGATCAGTCTGATCAGAAAAAAAAGTGATCATTAAAAGGCAAACTGAGTCATTCAGAATCAGGCCTTGATTCAGCAGATTCATGCAGACACATAGCTATATTTGACTAAAACACTAACTGTTGTAGCATTTTAATTAACATAACTTTAATTTTTGTCTCAAATAAATAGTTGAGGGTTGTTTATCTTAAAGAGCTTTTTCTCTGCTATGAGAGAAAAATATTCAAAAATTAGTAGAAGGAAATGCTGCTATGAAAAGAAAGAAAGGCATTTAAAGAAGGACTGAGCACAAATGTCAGTTAAGTAATATAAGAACACAGACCTTTTCTCTTACATCTTTGTCCTTATGGTGCAGGAAGTACATGCAAATCTCACTGAAACGCCTCAGCTCTCTTCTTAATGCCAAAAGAGTCTTCTAAAAATGTATGTAGGAAAAGTGACAAAGCAAAGATTTTAGAGACTATGTTTCAATAGAGAATTTTAGAACAAACAACAACTGCACTTTTATTTCCACTACTACTATTCGTTTAATAAAGCACAGCTGATGACATTATGAAAGAAGATGAAATCTCACAGAAGCAGCAGCCATGAATTTAAAAACTACATTTTGTTTTCAGGGACGATAACTAGAATAAAAAAAGTCAGTCCATAAAAATACATACTTTTTGCTCTCACTCTGGTACAGAAAAGTGACAGATAGTGGTACATGTGCATCTGCTACACTTGCTGAGGCTTGAGGTGTTCAGGAAGTCACAAAATTTGGTTCTCCACTTGTAGATCTAGTTGCTCTGATAGCGTTTAGCCCCTTACACAGCCCTCCAAGCAACTACAAGGTATGCAGAATGTACTTCAGCATATCCTTATGACACAGTGACAATGATTTCCACTTTACAGATAGGAGTGGAGTCATTCAAACTCTAATCCATCCCACCTAACTTTCCACACCCAGCATATGAGCTGCCTTCTGGAATTGCTCTTCTCTTTCCTTCTACTGACTTCAGAGGGAACTCAGTTTAACTACACTGCTAACTTTGGCACTCACGGACACCTCTATTACTTAAGACAGTGTACTTGATTTGCCCACAGCTACAAAAGACTTTCTGATCCTTCTCCAGGTCCCAGCTGCTGCACTGCACTGAGTTCAGGGCAATCAACAGAAGAGGAATGCCCTAACAGCAGACCTGGATCTAGTGCCATGCAAGTGTATCTTTATAAGAAGGGGGATCCATTCCAGAGCCTACTAAGAAAGAACAGAAGGGGAAGCAAAACATTGCCTTAACACCATTAGAGGAGAAGCAGGGAAGAAACAGTCCTGGGGCTGCTGCCCAGGAAACATTCTTTTTTGCTCTTGGAACTTCTCTCTCTGCCAATAACCAGATTTGGTCCTGCAGAGTGGGCCGTAACATTGTGCTTCCAATCAAAATCTACTCCCATAATAAAAGGCCAACTTAAAAATTGCCCTGCCCCATTATCAGGCAAGCTAATAGTGTCTGGATTGGAAGGCAGAACATATTAGAGCAGTGAGATGCAGACATCCACTCAGGAATGGAATGGGACAGGAATAGATAGTGAATCAGTCACTGAACGGGTAACCTCCCAGCTAGCATTTCTCACTCAAAACAAATGCTCCTGTCACTGCCCCATTCTGTACACACACGAACACCAGAACTAAGGTGACAGAATAACTGAGACTGCAACACTCAGGGTAGTCAGGAGAAACTGCACAGGTATGCATTCATATATCAATCTAAGCAAAAAAGAGTCTTCCTCCTTATGTGTCTTAAACTAGAATGTCTTCTGGAGTATCTGGCAGTGTCTGACACTATATAATGCCAAATAGGAAGGTAAGTAGTTCTCTGAAGAAATTAGGTTGAAATTTTGAAGAAAGTGATATGTCACATCACATGTAAGTAAAACAAGAGAATAAAAATAAAGCAGAGCAACAGAGCTTTCCGGAGTTTTTACTGAATATTCTTTGTCACTTAGAAAAAGGGAACAACAAACTGCTTGGCAGTAGAACAAGTTCCTTATCTCCATTAAGCACCAGGAATTCACTGTACATGTTTTGCAGTAAAAATAGAGGCATACTGTTGTTCGTTTACTCTCTTGCACACTGAAAAGTCATAAGAACTTAAAAAACAATAGGAAAAAGAGGAGAGGAATAGAGGTGGGGAAAAAAAGTAAAGGAAGGGAAGGGAGTGGGGGGTGGCAGAGAGAGAAGGAGAATGCTCCAACTCAGCTTGGTTTCCTCAAGAGAATGCATATCTGAGAATAGAAAAGCATCTTCAATTTCTAAAAGCACAAAATGATGTGGAAGGGCCAACCTTGGCAGAATTTTCTGCAGCTGCAGCTAGTTGCCACAGGAGAGAAAAATATGTGCACTGGAGAGCTGGCAGGATCACCTGAAAATAAAAACAAATACATTTATTAACAAGAAAAGCTCAACAGCAAGAAGCGCCACATTCTGATTGCTGCTTACACAACCACTCCTGCACTGTAAATATCTAGATCTTCAACATAAACTCAATAGGTTTACACACAAGCAAACATTATCTACTGAGAAACTTCATTACTGCTGCTTTTGAATACCTCTGACACCCTTATGGGTTCAGTGGAATACAACCACAGGGAGTAGTATAACCACATAACAGATGCTAACTTTACCTTAGCTTTTTAGGATTTCTCTGCAGTCTTTGGTGAAAGGCAGATTCCTCCAGAGGGCAATTCTGTGCTCTGATGCTCCATCTAAAGTAGTCTACCTTCACACACAGGCTGCAGAGTCTTGTTACTCTTTGCCAAATAACTCCAAATTCTCTTTTGAAAATGGGGTCTGATCAACATCTACAAGTGCTAGGAGTACTTCACCTTGTAATTCCATAATATACCTCCATCTTTGCACAGCCAATGTTTGAATTGACACAACCAGACAAACAAAAGGCTGCAGTTGAGACAAGTAATTACAAACTCTTCTTATTGAGTGTCAATTGGCAATCCACAGGTACAAGGTATTCCAATGTCTGATTACATGCACATCAGAAGAGGATCCTCCCAGTCCCAACCATTCCATATATACTCACCAATTCCAATCACTTTATACCAAAGCCTCAGTTTCCCAGACTGAGACAAGGAAACAGTACCTTTCTGTCTCATACAATATTGACACATAGCATTATTTAATATTTTCTAATTTTCCTGCTTTCAGCAACTCAAAGTTCTTTTAAAGTTAAGTATCAGCAACTCACCAGAACAGACAAACTCCCATGTTCCATTTCAAACTGCAGTAACTTTAAAGTCTTGTCATACAAATTCCACTTGGTGAGATCATGGGCACTGCAAGTAGAATAAAAGAAAACAATAATGACATGCTAATCAAGAAATGAAATCTCATCTGACCAAACAGGTTAAGTGAATCCTACTTTTGCCTTCATCTGGTGTACAGCAGTAACTTTAAATAACTAATTATTAAATGTCAGGGGGAAGGAAATTAAGCTTTTCATGGCCAAATGCTGCAACCTTCAGTCTGAAGCTTTACAGACTGCAATCCTGCAACAAAACTGCAGTCTCTGTGAGGACAGGAAAAAAAAAAGCTTGCTTCTATTCCTCTCCCTGAGCAATTCATTCACTAAGATCTCAAGAAGACTGAACAAAAAATTCCTTCATAGAAACTTTAGAAGAGTGTTTCTTATACTCTCAGGTGTTTGTAGCTTAATGTAAGCTTTGCTTTGAATAACCAGAGTAACACTAGCATGGATTAGCAAAGGACACATGAAGCAGAAGGCCATTTCCCCAACTCTGTACTACCTTGTATGATAATTTACTTGGTGAGCAACCTCTAGAGAAACAATCTTTTGAGAAAAACACATTCTAACAAAAGATCAAATGAATCAAAACAAAGCAGAACTGCATTTGCTGAGAGACAGCACTCACTGCACCCTCTTCAGACTGACCACCAGTGCTGACCGTAAGGTAGCATAACAGCACCCTGTTAGGAGGAAGGCACCACAACGACCCAGCTGAGAGAATCTCTGTGTCCACTCTGACATCTCAACTCTATAACACACTCTTTTTAGCCCCAACTAGGGCTGATGCTCCATTCTCAGTAACAAAACAAACAAAAAATCCATAAGCCAAGACTACAGCTCTGTTCAGGAGAAACTAAACCCCATGACATCTCTCATAGGGACCATTTTCCTTCCCTTGTGAAAATCTTACTAAACCCAATCAGCATGAACAATTCTCACTTGGCATCTGATAAAGCAACACTTAAAATAAAACAGCAGTATGTAAATAAAATCTCACTTATGAAAAGCTGCTATTCTTCTCAAAGCAGAGTGCATCCGGGAAATTTCTCCTGCATCCGTACAAAATCCTTCTTCCTAAATTTTGCAGGTTTGAGAAAGAGAAAGGAATTAGCCAGCACGGGGCAAAGTAACCGCTATGGTCTCTTCCCAACCAACCCAAAGGCTTGAATTACTTTCCTCCAGCTCTCCCCAGTCCTTACACCCTTACCCATACTACTTATGCCTTCCTCTACAGTACAAAGAAAGCAATGTGTAGTCTGCATAGAAATGTTGTAAGGCTACTGAATCCACAGCAGCCTCTCTAAACTACAGCACTGCTAACAGTGTAAAACTAGCAATTAGGCTAACACAGAAGTGCTAAACTTCACATTGGTTGCTAGGTATCTCTGGAAAGCTAACTGTTCACATGGTGCTGACTCTCCTTGCTTCCAGCTGCCAGATCACATTCAAAGATAGCTAAAAATACATTAAATACTTTCCCATAGATGCAATTGCTGCAGTTTCCACAAGGATGCTACGTGATTATGGAAGATGGTATATGCAACCAAGAATTAGAAGGGAGGGGTCACAGGAGAAAAATCTCTTTATTTAGATATGGGTTACACTATGAAGGAGTTGAAGAATCCCCTGGTCTAGCACTTATGTTATTTCTCATAAGTACACATTATCCCACATTGACATAGATATCTATTTAAGACCAACAAAATAAATCCAATCTGAGGCTAGGGAATTTTTTGGCTTGACACATTTTACAATATTCCAGGGTCCAATAAAAACCTGCCAGTGTTAACTCTCATTCCATGGCACGACACCTGTTCGTGACGGCACAGTTGATAAGATCAGCTGCGGGCTTCTGTTGTTCAGTTCAGCCAGCAAGCTATTCATATCACCACCAGCTGTTTCTACTTTTTAGAACTAAAGAAAAACTTTGAGGGAGACTCTGCAGTCCTCCTTCAAGGGGAAAGTCATCATTTCAGAAACCCCAGTGCTATGCAATCTGCAATACTGATATTTTTTCTCCTACAGCCAAAGTCAGACTACGAAGGGCATCCTGCATACAGTGAAATATGGAGAAGAACAGAAACATACCACCTGGAGAACTGCCTCATCACTTATAGATCTCTAGTACTTCTTAGCTGATCTTATACAATGTATCTTTGGCATTGTAATTCTACATTTGTGGAGCCCACTTCCAGAACATCCAGAAGACATAAAACGCCCTGTTGCTGCTGTGGACTACCCCATGTATTATTTTCACCACTCTATTCCTGCTAGTACACTCACTTAAAAAAACACAAATCAGTTTTTTTAGAAGAGCAAATCCACCTCTGAAAGCTCTGCTCCACTCAAAACAGCAGGCAAAGAATAATCCTCTTTATTTTTTCCTCTTCTGTTTTCATATGGAAACAGTCTGTTCATCTCCACAGCAAGTCACACTCACCTTCTGCCAGAAGCCATCTAGTAGCTGGTTAAGCTGTCCCATCAACTCATCTATCAGTTGAGTTCGGGCACAATCCACCTTGCTGTAGATGGCAATTTTTTCACTGCAGAGAATATAGTAAGTCCTGGAGGAAGCCTCAAGGACAGACAAGTCAGAGTGTTTGGCCACAATGCCTTTTATCTCACTCAGCAAAGCATCCAAATGCTGCAAGTGACAAAAAGGGTATTAGAGGTAAAATGTACCTAAAACCTCTTACACTTCAGATATATTTCACTTGGTCCATGAATCTCTCTATACAGGTTATACAACCAATATGAAATAAACGCCAGTCTAAGAAGCAGAGGGGTAGGACCAGTGGATACCAATGGATTTATAGCTCTTTTTCATTATTATTGTCTCTAGATCTCCCTAAAAAATAAGTAACTGTTTTAAGATTACTATAATAATTGAGACAATGGTAGTGAATAAAAATGTCTTTCCAAAGGAAAGGAGTGTCTCCAAACAACAGAAGTCTCCTCTGATAGCAGAGGATGGAGGCTGCTTCAGATCGTATCAGCAAGAGAGATCTTTCTTCACCTTTATGGAGAAGAGGGAACTTAACTTGTATTATGCCACTGACTCTCTTCCAGCTAACATTTTGTGCTGAAAGTAACTTAATCTTACCTCCCTGCAAACATCCTTGCTCAAGAATACCTTAAACCATTTCAAGGATTTCATCTATCTGTTTCTGACCATCCCTTTCCCATCAGCAGTTATACTATCTCTATTCTTATCTTTCAGTTACTATCATCCCCTAGCAGCTGGGAGTCAGCCTTCAAGGAGCATGAAACCTATTCTGTAGTAAACTCCTGCGAGATGCCAGCTTAGCCACACAGCATAACCCACCCTCTTTCTATCCAACAATGAAAAACCCCATGGCAGGCCTATCACATGAAACCAAAAACTATCGCCCACTGGGGCCAGTCACAGCACATCTGATGATGCTGAAATTGACAAGCACAAGGCTCTACTTTGGCAGCCCCAAACTGAAAAGTAAAGCCTGAATAAGATCACTTTCCTCAAGGTATGAGACCATTTATTTCTATTTCAACAGGCTTGTATTTGTTCCAAGTCACACAAA
This sequence comes from Phasianus colchicus, assembly GCF_987193195.1. NCBI lineage: Eukaryota > Metazoa > Chordata > Aves > Galliformes > Phasianidae > Phasianus > Phasianus colchicus. The sequence goes on from NC_143436.1 coordinate 131,275,110, forward strand.
ACTCTGTCTACTGTCATATAAATTTAGCATATTGCACGTGCACCGACTATCCCAATTCCTATTCACCTTCTCTAGATGTCCTGTATTGTAAACATCTAGATCGTAATACTGTGGAATCTGCAGAAGATTTGCCACTTTTTGTGCATCTGTTGAATACTGCAGAGAAAAAAAAAAAAACAGGATATGAGTGCACTGCAGGAATTTTAATGAAATATTTAACATGCATTCACAGAGCAGCTGTTAGTTACCTTTGCCAAGAGCTGAGGAAGCACCATAATAAAATGTTCAGTAATTTTGGTACAATCTTCTGATTGTATTTTCTTCTCTTTTACTGACAGAATCTGCAGACAAAGCATTTTGTTTCAATTATAGAATCTCTTAGATCTGAGTGGAATTTTACATGTAATCCAAGGTTAACTTAGATGCCTTTATCTAAACCAAATGAAGCCCATATAAAGATATTATTCCATGGAGACAAACAGATGCTTTTTGATTTTCTTGTTAACCTTAAATTAGATGCAAATCACTGGACAACTATACTGTGTGGATAAAATATTCACCATTTGTCAATAACTTACTTTGTATGGCTCATCCCCTTCGACATCCACTACTAAGAAGATCTACAGGTCAACAGACAACGTGCCATTTCATAAAAATAAGCCATTTAATTCCTGGAGATATAGGAATATGCTATCTGGCAAAGCACATAAGGCAAAAAAAAAAGTGATCAAAGCACAATGAATGAGAATAAGATGCACTGACTTTTTTGGCTGCACCTCTGCCCACTGGAGGATGACCTTCAGCTGCTTCTCTAACCGTTGCGAGGATAATTTCGATGAGAACACTTTCCTGATCATCATTGAGCACTGTAAATAAATCAGTCTCCTTTCAGCATCACATAAAAGCAAAACAAAGATGCATCAACAGCTAATAAAAAACCTGCCCATTTATCTGGATAACTGCAGAAAGACACTACAGAAAGATGCTGCTAAATAAACATTTCAAGTGTGTTTGATTTAATTTGAAGAAAATTATTTTCTACCTTTAGTGAACACAGCAGCAATTATTTGTCCCCTAAGAAAACTTCCTAACAATATATCAACAACACACACGGCTTCACTAAGGCTTACCCCTGCTGACTACTGTCTCATTTAGTATAAGCCTGCTTCTTTGAGCTTCGAAATGCTTCAAGTCATTGGGTCTGCAAACTTGAATTTCAGACACACAACTGCTTCCTGTTCCACTAAAACAACTATTATTTAAGTTCACTTTAAAACATTTTTAACAAAAATCTAACTCTTTAACGTGTAAGATGTCAACAAACTCAACACATTGTCCTTTTTCTCTCCAGGTATGAATAGTAGCCCAAAAATACTGTGTTTCAATCTCTTAATATTTTTAGATTCTCATCTTTTGAGCAAACAAATGAAAGAAGTGAATGCTACTTAAGTTTGTTTATGCAAGTATTCTTGCAAAGTTTCTAAACTAATGTTACATAAATACAGAATACTAAACAAAACAACTATGTTGTTACAAGTATCACATTGGCAGGGCACTGAGTCACATCTGCTTTGTGGCTCTTGGGGGCCACGATCTGGGATCAAAGAGCACTACAACATGGAATGGTAGGTACTAAACTAGCTGAAGCAAAGTTCAAAAACAACATCAAGACATTAATTCGGACAAATATAACCTCTTTGCTCACCCACCTTTTCCATCTCCTTCACCATCTTTTAACAGAAGAGTGGTCATGCATTCCCAGTCCTTCAGGAATTTGCCTGCCCAGTCCCACAAGCTGTCTATGAGGTATGCCACATGTTTGTGTAGCTAGGGATTAAAAATACAAGCTTATAGAAGCATCAATAAAAGAAAGAAAGGTTCATATGTTCCTCTCCTCTTTTTTCCAATTACAAAGTTGTCATTCAAACATACATTTATACACAGTATTCCAATATATTTAGTTTAAATGTTGATTAGCCTCAAACAACATCTTTAGTCTATTACAAAGCAAGTAATTGGAGAAAAAAGCAGAAAAAGCAGGAAAAAAGCTGTTCTTCTTTCTCTTATTTCATGTTTCCTTTGTAATTTAAATAACCTCTAAAACTAGTTTCCATATTGCTTTTATATTGCTTTCATAACAAAAAAATCCAACCTTGGGACAACAAATAAGTTGATAATTTAGATAATTACGTCTGAAATTCTTTACACATATATGTAAAATGGCTGTGCCTGAGACACTTCAACCAGACATAGGTCTACACCACTGCAAAAGCTAAACAGCAAAGCACAGCACTTAATCTGATGAAATCTCAGAAAAACTACTCCACTCTTCGCATAGAGCCACAGTACAGCAACCCCCATCTACCTGCTCTAAGGTGCAGATGTACCAAAACCCATTCACATGGTGGCATTAGTCCTTTAAGTTGCTTTCAGAAGCTGCTTCAGCTTTGATTCTCTTCATTAGCATGGCTGTAAATCAGTCTTAAAACAACAGAACAGAAACGCTCAATTCTGTCTTCATTAACAACTCATCCTAGAGAGTGAGAACATCTCAAATACCAATATTGCAGAGCTCACAACTAGAAATACTCTCCAAATGGAAGCCAGTACTTGATTTAATATGCATCACTGGATTGAAAAGGTTTACACTGCAGGGGCTGTTCTCCTCACCTCACTATCCAGAAAGAAACGTATTAATCTTTTCAGCTGGTCAGTCTTTGCTCCAACCTTCTTTTCTCCTTTGCACAAAACTTCTTCACCTCCCTCATGACTAAGCAGCCTGCCAACAGAAAAGGAAGCCAATTCAGTTCTGCCACATTCCCTTTATGCTCATTTGCCAACACAAGACAAATTCTTTCAAGAGCCCCATGACTGTATTTTTTCTAAATACATACTTACTCTAAATCATATTAGACTTTCTTAGGAGATGAAAGGAAAAGAGATTAGATTGCTTTCCATTATGAGAGATCTGCTGTCCCTGCGGATGCAGAGATAATTTCTGACAGTTTAAAAGGTACCCTGCCAACTTTCTGGACGACAGATGCAGATTCCACAGTGTTGAACATATACTGAGGTAGACATTTTCTCATACTGCAGAAGGGGCTAGCTTTAGGCTGAAATTAAACATTAACTCAGTAAAAATATTGCTACCCAATCACTACTGTACCTCTTCTTGAAGATAGTATAGCATCTTGTATTTGCACGAGGCAATTTTACAACATGCTCAATTTTACAAATACAGTGGAAAAACTGCTCACAATATGATATTTCCATTTTCCTCTTCACCCTAAATGAGCACGAATGCACTGCTCATAAGAAGTTTTAATCCCAAAACACATACAGCAATGCCATCCCCATAGATTCAGAGGCCCAAATGGCTTGGATTTAAGAGCAAGACCACAATACTCAGTGTCAGTATAAGCTTATGCTTTCAGAAAATGCTTCTGCTGGTATAATTTATACCAGCTCTGTAACTAATTGATGTTAAAAATGCAGACACTGAGATTTCATATGTACACCAAGAAGAAAAAAAAAAAAACCCTTATACTGAAATTTTTATAACTAGGAAAAGGAGGTTGTCGCTAATATCTCTATCACACCAGAAAAGATGTTTCTGTACTAGTACCAGAGTCAGAGAGAACAGGGCAAAGAACAAGAGGTTTAGAAGGTCAGAGTGTCTATGCTGCACTGGGAAGCTGAGAATAAAAAGTCAAGTTATCAAGTCAATCAGTTTAGTGGCAAAAGACAGCCATATTCTGAGAGGAAAAACAGCTGATTTATTATAGAATATTGGGTCAAGCAGAAAATGCTAGCAGATGAGATAGAAGATTCATCAAAAGAGAAATTTCTCTTCTTTTGTCTTTCTGTTGGATGTGGCAACACAATCTCTAGAACGTCAGCAGCCCAGCTAGATAGGAACAGGCAGCTAGGAGAAGATTCTGCATACGTGAAAAACACAAATCATTATTTCTGAATTTAGGCAAAAGGCTTGCCTAAATAGTTTTATTTTCATTTCTCCTTGTAACATAAAATTACTTCTCTCAGCCACAGAGACAGAAAATTTATTTCTTCTCTTTTTAGCACACCAACTCCATTCACTTCATGCAACCATTGTTATAAGAAGGCCATTTACAAGAGTTACTCTTGGGGAAGATAAACCCTGTACTTCATTAACCTGGCAGAAAATTGGGAGGGCTTTTTAATCTGCTGCATCTCTCATTGTTCAAAGCCTTTACAATGTACAAGGCAACTTCCAAAGGGAAAAGAGGAGGCCATTTTTGTGATTAATCACCAATGCTATGGAAATGCAGCAGTTGCCAGGTGATGAATTAGCTTGTAAGAAGGAACGCAACAGGAAAAGAAAGAAGAAAGGAGGCATACTCTCAACATAGGATGGTATCTGCGGATCAGTCAGTTGTTTCATATTCTCTGTGTTAGCCTTGAAACTTTTCTCATACCTACTGGGGAGCACTGTGCAGGGAAACAAATGATTACCCCCAGACAGAATTTCTCTTCTGATTGAGGAGAAGAAAGCACATCTACTATCCTCATGGTATATACTTCCAGCAGAAAAAAAATGAATGCTTAATATCCCTCTTAAATAAATCCACCTTCATTCTGAAACAAATGAGAATATGCAAGAAATAGGCAGGCAGACAGAGATACCTTTTATAAAGGAATTCCCCAGCTGCTACTGCAAGTGGACGGTGTGTGGTATAAACAAACTGGTATAAGGTTTCACAGTCTTCAGCTGATAACACATCCTCGCAGTTCCTAGGCAAAAATAACAACGGAAGTTATAGTTCAGGTTTATCTGCAAAGAACACAATGAATGAGATGTCCAGTTTTATGCTCCATAGCCTCGCAACTTGTTTACGTAGCTAATATTTTGTAGGACATATCTAAATACGTTATCAAATGGGAATGGCAGCATTTTTTACTCATTTTGTAGAGAAATTGAGGTCTATACAAGCTATGAGTAATAAGGCCCATTGTATGGACAAAATATTAACTTAAAGTATAATTAAGGTTGATTAGCGGCCAAGATAAAAAAGAGCAATAGTGATCAAAGAGGAAAATGATGCATCTATGCTTATTGTCACCGAAGATTAAATAACAAGAAGCCTCCATCTTGCAGTACAAACTCTTCCAAAATGCATTAGTACAGTATTTTAAAGCTTGTACTCTGTTACACTAGGCCTACAGAGTCACACACAAAATGAAATCAAAATACATACTTGGTAGCAGTGCAACCTTTCTGTCCAAACACACTGAAAATCACTTTTTTTTTTTTTTTTTTTTTTTACAGCCATTCAGCTACAATTTTTTAAAATATCAGAGGCAACTAATACACCTAGAACACTTTATGGGAGTTAGCAATGGTGCTAGTATCAACTGTTTATAAAACATGAAATTGAAGCATCAAGGTTGAATAATCTAAAGAGGAGATACCAGATACCAGAAAAGAGAAGACCAAAACAAGGGTTACAGTTTCAAATTGCTTGCTTTCTACTGCAATTGCAATGTCGTTCAGCTAAACTACATGCAAGAATGAAACAGCGACATATGAGATCCTTCTGCTCTTTGCAACCAGGTGAAAAACTTATTTATCGTTATGATCAGCTGTCAGCTAGTGACAGTATAAAGCCACTTGCAGCTGCAACCCTGTACCACTTCTAAAACTGAGCATTTGTGTTTTCCATTTTGTGGGACCGATGCCTTTAGAAAATTAGCACCCCTTCTTGTGCTTGCCTATTTATCTCCAACCCTAGAACATCCTTTAGCAACTTCACAAGTCACAAAGCCCTAAAATATTATCCTCAAACCTGACTGAAATGAAGTGAGCTCTCATTAGGTGAGAGCACAGCTGAGGTGTTGATTAAAAATACTTTTTGTAACACAGGCTACGAGTTAAAGAAATGGGGAAGGGGAAGCACTCATTTCTCAAAGCCCACAACTTCTCATTTATAGAAGTTGAAACCTCATGAATTTTATCTTTACTATGTATTTACTCATGTAGCACTTGAATCTTTCACAGTTTTTCTGAGTTTGTTTATAACGGCCACTGGCACAGTAAAAAGGTATTTAAATGGAAGTGCTGATGGTCTGCCTCCAAAACTGATGGGTCAATCCTGCAAGATAATGTTTGCCCTCAATCAAAAAGAAATTCCAGCAGGTTCTGGCAACCTCTTTTAACATGCAGTTCCCTTGAGTATGTAGTTGTGGTGACAGAACAAATAGAAAGTGCTCTGAGTATATGTAGATATCATGTAATCAGAATAAAGGAAAATGTTCACGTGATTCTCATCCAGTCATCTACAGAACTGGGCAAATAGCGTAAAAATGTGTTTATTGTTGTTAAAAAGGGAGATAGAAGTAACATGGAGCTTTAGCATTTCTGAACAAGTATTGATGCATCCTGAGATACCATGAATGTTAGGGAATGAAGCTTGAAAAAGAAGAAATTTTGGTGTAACCACACTGTGATACATGATCTAAAACCGTATGGATGTGGCTGCACCGAGGGACGTGATCAGTGGACATGGTGGGGGTGGACTGATGGTTTGACTAGATGATAGAGAAATCTTTTCCAACCATAAAGATTCAGTGATATTTGAATTTACTCATCTTCATAGGCCATGTTTCCCTTTTCTTTGCACATTTACAGAAACAGTGAGACCTGTGTGTCCCTAATTTAAAAAAAAATTCCTGGAGTTACCTAAATAATTTAGGCAAAGTGTTCAGCAGCATGCCTGCAGTCTCCTTGCGTAGAAGTTACAGATTTTGCCTTGCCAATACAAATGAAATTCCAACCTTCTTGTTTTTAGCTTTGCCTTCAAAGAGGTTAGGACTTTGCTGCACTTACACTAGTCCAGAGCAGTGTTCTTTTTCTCTCTCCCCATGGCAAAAGTAGGTCAATTTTAACAGCTCTGACCATTTACGAAACAGCCCCTAGTAGCACAGAAGCAATGGAATGAGAGGAAATGCCTCTGTGTAATATCACTGCTGTCCACATTCTGTTCAATCACTGCTCTCTGTGAGACAGTGAGGTTTACACTCAGTACTCCCACTCAAGTGAGAGCTTAGAGGGTTTTACTTGCCTCTGGAAGTAGCAGCACCTGGCTACACTGCTACAACTACCAGTAATAATAGTACAGTAAATCAGTGTCTTTCTTTTTACATACATAAGCCAATAAGCACACATTCAAAGAATACTTTAAATACAGTAATAATACTGCTGCAAATTTACAGCCCTCAGAATGCCAAGCAATAGATAAAGGTTAAACCAGAAGTGCCTGCCAGTGTTTAGGTGTCTAAAAATAAACAGGCACGGCCTTCCACATACCAATGTCATGACACACCATTTTCTCTGTGCTTCAGTGTGAACATAGCGTAGAGAAGCTGTGAGAGATCACAGACCCATTTTGTTCTGCCCGTGGCACCAGTTGAAAGATTTCCTATCTTGCCTTTGTTCCCTTTCACTGCATGAAAGAGGCATGACTATATATGACTGCTGGAATCACCTGTCATGATCTGTGCTATTGCTTATATCATGGACAACAACCAAAATCACAAAATAAAATAAAAATACACTTGATGCACTTTTCAAAGCTTTACTACTTTACTCTTTTTGCTCTTAATGACAGAAGAAGATCACGTAGAGAAAGATCTGGCACATGGTATAGAGACACTGGTAATCCAAGGTACAGCAATTCAAAAGAAACTAGTTTATTTTGCATTTAAAATAAATTCTAATTAAATACCCAAATCTACAAATACACTGCAAAATTGTTACTACTGCATTAAGCACTAACATCCAAAAAACACTTCTGATTGCATTCTATTTGAGCAAACAGAATACAGTAGCTGATTTTTATAGTTAATGTTATTTCCTTCTTTCCACCCTTCATAACGTGTGTTTCAAAACAGCATTTTTGTGTAGAACAAGAGAGAGAGCAACATGGTTGCCATACTATAGCCTAACAAGAATACTTCCCTATGCACTTTAAAATAGAAATAAGATGTTGCACTGTGATTCCATGGCTATGTTGTGACAGAGGTCAGGAAGAAGCACATTAGAAAGATGCTGTATGGTACTCTGTTTTGACTAAGAAATATAACCACAGGAGACAGACATTCCTCATTTGGTCAGCTCTTCAGACAGGAAAGATAAGATTTCAGAATAGCAGAGTTGTTAGATGACAAAGAGTTGCTGAAGTTTAAATTCTAGAAAAGTAAAAACCTGCAAAGATAGGGAAAAAAAAAAAGAAGGCAGAGGAGAAAGCACCCGCCTTTGTTACATTTTGGTCTTTCACTTTTGCTTTGTTTGTAATAGGCTTCACTCCTCTAAATGACTGCCCTAACTCCACCTTAATAGGAGTGTGGGCCTGGATGAATCACAGAGGAGCTTAGAGGAGCTCCATGCCATTCCCTTCTGCTAGTATGTAGCCTGCTGCAATTAAGTTACTAGTGCAAGAAATCAGAACTGTGCTGTGTAATTTGCTTTACTAAAGAGAGAGATTTGTACTGCTACTTCTCCACCAACATCTAAGTAACATTTACTTAATTTTCCTGAAAAATACTGGACAAGACAAAGGTGGTCAACTTCCCTATGCAAAGCAACTTCCTCTCTTAAGCTTACTTTCTACAATCACATGAAAACATATTTTATAATAGTATTTGAGCCTTCAATACAACTTGACTTTTTCTCTGAATAAAAGCTTTCTGAATAACCTTGCCAGATATGATGCATTTGCCTATCAAGTTTCTTTCTCTTCCTCAGTCCACAGCACTCTCCACTGACTCTGAATTACTTGCCACGGTATATTTTGCCAACTCCAGTTTTCAAGATTCTCCTAGAGTGTAGGCCCTCCATCTCCAACCTAAAACTTCCATCCCAGTCTAGCTGAGAAAAAGAAGGGAGATTAATTTTTTTCCTTTTTCTTTAAGAGTACAGAGACAATGTATCCCTACGTGACTTGGGCCTTTTGTGCTAAAGAGAACACCCAGAATTAACAAACCTCAGCTTACTGACCTTTAAGTTAGATAAACCCTACTTACCACTGTCAAAGTACTGAAGTGAGAATTAATGTATTTATCAGCTCCAATAAGTAGTTTAAATGAGTTCCCAATGAGTACAATATACTCACAGCTTTCACTGCAGCAGCTCTTCCAGATTTCAAACTTCAGAGGTTTGTGTTTAAAACTCAGTTTAATTTCTACTTACATTTAACTAATGTGATACAGGGTAATTTTCTCCTTCTTTGCTCTTTACATTTCACACTATTGGTAAACTTGTGCCCTTATGTGCACTACCTGTTAACTGAAGTAGGTGAATGCAGTTATTTAATTACCTTTACAGCCTTTTCCAAACTCTCTATTCTTTCAGCTACTTAAGTACACAAAAATGAACTGAATTGTCTGGCAGCAGCAGCCCCACTGATCTAGTTTACCTACTGAAGGACGTTTGCAGTAAGATTACTTGGCTTCTCATTCTGACTCCATTTTTTATCCTTCCTAGTTCTACTCCCTCTCGAATTCTTTGCAACATTAATGCTAATAATTATGTATCATTCAGTAGCATTAATAATTTCTGTTACGCTATGCCTGACAGGCTCATTCATTTCAGGATCACATCTGTAAAAACAGGAATCCACCAGCCCAAAGAGCTTGGCATTCAATGGAGACAACATACAACAAACAAGATAGCTCAGCTTAGAGACAGACAAAATGAAAACACAAATATAGATTTGAAAAAAAAAAAGCAGGTATACACACAGCAAGAGGGCTTTGAGTTCAACCAATTCAGTTGGCACTGTTGTGTTTGTTTTTGTTTTTTTTTTTTAACGCAATACACTTAAGTGAATTGAAAAGATCGGTATTTTCAGTGTTTGTCTGGCTGAACAGAGAGAGAATATAAAGGTCAGCATGTATGTTAGAAGTTCCATGGGCCAGAGTGGTCACTCTGTCCATACTACACGCAATATAGGGTGTATATTCCACAGCAGTGACATGCAGTGATGGTTACAAGACAGCCATTACTAACATATATGCAGTAGACTTGCAACTGTAAAACATCACAAAAACAATTAATTAGCAAGAGGTCTTGCTACTACATCTACTCATAAAGACAATAAAAGAGAGTTGCTGATACAGTATTTTTTGCCCAGGAAGGTGACAAGAGCACCCAACAAATTGGAGGGAAACAGCTACTCTTGGTTTTGCATCTCTCTACTACATGCCATTAAATTACAAGATCTATTCCAAGATTAGAGTCATGTCCTACAAGTCAGTACCTGACCAGTTAAGTTCATGCCGTTTTTTTTTTTTTTTTTTTTTTTTAATAAAGACTTCTTGTTAACCGATTCCATGATTCCAAATCAAATATAGAAAGTTCTTACTGATGGATGTTCTTACTTTAAAAATGGAAATGGTACCTTTAAAAATAGAAACTTGACCTGAAAGGTCTTTCACACCTCACTAAAAACAGTAATTTGGGCAACTAGAATTCAGTTGCCAAATCTGTAGATGGGCCATCCCCAGAGAAGCCAATAGGGCATGACTAACAGCTGCACAAAAATTGATTACAGCAATACATACAAGATAGCTCCTGTAAATGGCACCGCTACATTTGTTATTCTTTGCAGATAGGGGAGACACTGTCCACAGCCTCATTTCATGCTTTATTGAATGCACCAGGCAGCTTTACTGTTCAACATCCAGGTACCAGTTTTGAACCACCATAAGCACTTATCTTGCAGTCTGAACTTTCTTGCTCCCATAACATCAGCAGTGAGTCCCTGCTGATATCTGGAGGTACTGCAGCATAAGCCTTTCCCCTTGCCTCAAGAAAAGCAACTCAGTGCAGGCTCTTACTAGGAAATCTGTAGTGGAGACTGTATTATCTACGTTCTCTTCAGGAAAGTTTTATAGACTGACCATTATCTATCTTATCAAAAAGAAAATCTGTCACTGAATTTGCCCACTATGTCCCCAATTACAATAATTAAGCAAAATCAGCAGCACTCAAAGCAACTGAGAGGGAGGAGGACAGAAAGAAGGATGGCTACACAACAGATGAGTAAAAAGAAACAAGTATGTATTGCTATGATTCCACACAGCCTAACTGAAAATAAAATACATTCATTCTGATAATGAAAAGTACATCTGACAATGGAAAAATGTCACTGAGAAAACTTTAGATGGAGCTTACACTGGAAATCAAACTGTATTAAAGAAAAATCTGGGAAAAAATTGCTTGATGAAGAAAGAAACATTGGTCAAACTTTTGCAGTTTGCACTAAGGAGAACACGATCACACATAATAAAGCCAGAGACTCTAAACAGCTGCAGGGCCAATACAGCACTTGTTAGTTCAGATACAGAACAGGGACAGCCATAACTGGTGTTCAATATCTTTGTACTTCAACAATGGTGTGCTACTCCTCCTGGCACAGGGACACATTACACACAGACACAACACTGTGTTTTGTTCCAACAGCTACACACCAGAGAACCAACTGATGTAGAAAGGGATATTGTAAACAGAAACAATACAACCCTATCTAGGAGTAGTGAGATCCAAACAATGGTACTTCCTTCAGAAGAGCATGCTGTATTCATAGTGGTCATATGCTGTTCTGATGCACATGTTGGAGTAACCTAGAGAAATGCCACTCAAATCAATGGAGTGTGGAATAGGAGTGAGTCCAGACCATATAGCATCACTTCAATGTATAAACATATTTGAAATTCAGTGTATATACCTAGAACACCATATTATTTGGTCCACTAAGTACTGCATCCTCTTCTAGCAATGACCAGTATTTCTGGCTTAAATGGAAAAGCAATTGCTATTGAACAATGCACTATGCTGTACATGAAGACAAGCAACTGCATCAGCAGAATCCATCTTAAACCCTGAAACAGAAGAGACACTTACAAAGTCCCCCAAAATCTCAACTGTATTAACGAGGAAATGCACTGGGCTTTTTTAATCTTGTTTTTGTTCTGGAAAAGAGGGACAGAGAATTTACTCTTTGGGTACTTTGCCAAAAAAGTTTTTTCTAAAATAAACACACTGCTCAAGGATACATTGGAATAGGACTCACATATTTCTATAATGTTAGTCCAGTTTTTCCCACCCCTTCCAGTCTGATATTACCCTTCCAAATCTATGGCTGACCAGTAATTTCCCACCAAAACAACTTTCTGTTAGTTTTCCACTTCAGCACAAACAAGATGTCATATGCTTGCTCACTCCCTGTCAGTCTACTGCAGGCTTAACAGCTCCCAGATTCTCTGCCACGAAGCAAAGAATCTGGTAGCCCAAATTCTAGCAACAAAGTTCAAGGCTTCCTGCATGGGGGAAGATGGCAGAGCTCCCTGAGCTCCTATTCAAGATCTGGTAAGCCTGGGACAGAATGTTATACAGTGGGAACTTCCTGGAAACAGGCAGATGCTTGGTTTGAGAAAAGCCAACATCAAAACTCTTTGGAATTTACTTTCAGGGGAAGCGTTAAGATAAAAATAATGTCATTTTCATGCTGAATCTGACTGCAAAGGTTTTCTTAACATTGATGCTTCCCACAGAAAGAAAATGCCATGTCTCAAGCAGTTTTAGCTGTAACTCATATCCTGCTGGGACCAATAGCTTCTCTGCATGTAACTGATTACAGGAAGATTTATCAGAATTTTATCTGGATCTTGTTGCCATTAAAACAATACAGTAAATTAAAAAAGAAATTATTTACTGTGACATAAGCATCAAGAGTTTCATGGCTTGAACTGCTACTTCATGGTCCTTGTCCAGAGGCATGGACACAATTCGATCCTAATGGATGTAAAATGACAATAAAAAGATGTAACATGTTTTGTTCTCAATAAACATATATTTTTGCTACAGCTAGATCATCTACACCAGTAGAGCAGAGATTTATTTTTATTTCAGCAGCTATTTCCTAAGAGACACAAGGCAACTTGATTACTACCAAGTAGTTCCCCAGCCCCTGAAAATTAACAGCATGTTAATTTTTTAACTGAATTAATCATGCAGTAATATGTTGGTTTTTTTTTTCAGATGTAATGTATGCGTTCACAAGAAATCAACTACAGTCTACAAATTAAAAGTGACTGACAAGTTGCTTCCAAAATGTTACTACTGACACTTCAATATGTTAAATGGAGGTAAGCCTCAAATTACAAGCATTATATAATCAGTTTCTCCCACCAAAAATAAAGTGCATGTACCTACACATTACAGAAGCCAGTGCTTTGCTGGAAAGATAATTAGGAATTGAGTCATAAAGGTGCTTCATGAAACAGCAGCAATACTCCTGACTTCTAAAGTTCACATTATTACAACTTGGTGCATATACAAACACCTCAGAAACACGGTAGTTTTCCTGTCCTGTGTACCCAAAGACTCAGTCTGCAGCGCAGCTTGTATCTTTAAGGCACATTAAACTTTCAAGCTTGTTTCAAGACTAATCGCTTCCTCAATAAACATATCATTTCTAAATGTCTAAATCCATTTTACTTTGCATCTTCCTTTTTCTAACAGCCCAGATGTAAGGTGTGGAAGTCCATGAATCCTGAGTTTGAAAGCTCAAGGGTAACAGAGGGAGCACATGAAATACAGCTTATTGAAAATGGATTGATGATCACGTATTTACATTTCCCATCATTAAGGAAGTGGGATTTCAACTCTGGGAGATGTCCAATCAGTCTGCATCTGCTGCTTGGATTTCTTTTGTTTCAACAAGGAGGAGGAGTTTGGTTTGGTTTGTGGGTTTTTTTGTTTTGTTTTTGAGTGTGTTTTTGGGTTTGTTGTTGTTTTTTGATGTTCTATTTGGGAGGTGGAATTTGCAATAATCCATTTATATATATTACCATCCTCCAAACAAAGAGACATCTCAGTAAAAACAGACTAGAGCTCTTTCATCAGTCTTTGAATACCAAGTTGCTTATGCAGTTTGCAGTTATGCAGAGCTTATAACAAACTCCCTTCAAAAGGAAAGAGAGAACACTACCAAAAAGCTGTTTAAAAAAAAGTTAATCTTACATAGCCATGCTCCAGTCTGAACAATTTCTTCTTAAAATACCAAAATCTGTATATTCTTATTTGACAATAGTCTATGGGTATTTCTTACTATAAACAACCGCTCTGCCATCTGGGTAAGCACTGCACCTTTTGCAAAAAGAACATGAATTACCACATGCAGGCACTGATTATGGACTGATTGAGAGGGACTGTGCTAACAGCTCCTCTTCTCACAGCATCTTGAGATTTCTTATTTACATACCATAAAGACACTGCCCCATTAGGACAAGAATAGCTGACAAAGTCATTACAGAGGGCAGGATTAAAAAAGTAGAAGGCTTATTTCTTGAATGAGTAAGGATGTTGGAATATGATAAAGGTTTATGCATACATGTTGGAATATGATCAAGGCATGTACATACGAAGTCTACAGGGTCAGTGCAGGCACAGAACAAGCTCTCAAAATTTCACAATGTCACATGACTTGTTCAGTTAGGAGATAAAAGATCCCTCTTCAAGAGTCATACTGACATGGTATATCAGCAAAGAGTTATTCCCCTATCAGTGTAATACATTGTCAATCAAATATCTAAGAGCTCAACTAATTATCAAGAATAGCAAAAAAAAAAAAAAAAAAAAAAAACACAAGACCACTGGAGTATCAAACTCCTTCCCACCTTCCAAAGTTCTTTTTTAAAAAGTCTGGGCCATTCTGGATAAATGATGGAGGTAATAGTGCACGTTTACATCATTCTGTGCATAAATAACCTGAAGTGAAACAGAAAATTCCACAGAAGCAGAAGGAAACACCTCTGCGAAATTCCTTCAGCCACTCAGTCAAGCAGGCTGTTTCTGCAATACTCTAAGCTTCTGTCAGTCAAAGGAACGGGGAGATGAACTCTGACCAAAAGCATCACAGCCTGTGTATATACCCAACCCAGACTTAAATAACGAACAAACCAGCAATCTATTTACCTTGAATCTGCTAGTAAAGAGATCCATCTTGGAAACAAGTTCTTTTCTGCTGTAAATTCCCTGCAGTCCCAAAAGACACTTCAACCGCACTTCAGCTTGCTATAAGAGAAAGAGAAATCCACTAATATGTTATCTCCGATGTTATTTATTATTGGCATATATACTAAGAGCTCCATGCAGGTGCCTGAAGCACATTACCTAAATGCTACCTCGTTTTCTTTATTAGTGATATCAGTATTCCACACTTTGCATACCTCTTTCCCTCTCTCCGAGAAAGCCTACAGTGAGCCAAATGTGAAAATGACATAAATGCTTGTTAGGCTCCCTAAAATTCAAAGAAACTCTCCAAAACATAATAGTTAATACAAGCAACGGAGTGCAAAAGACAGTCATCCATTTAAATATATACAAATACAAGATTACAGATGACCTACTTAATACCATCAGCACTCTTCTATACAATCAACTTTGTTCACCTCCTTTCAATGTCTGACTCAGTCAACAGTTACACCTCTACAACAAGGACTCCAAGAAATTCAAGCCCAGCAAAACTCCCCAAGGAAGAAATACATCTTAGAAATGCACCAGCTTATAATTATTGATTCTCATAGAACCAAAGATCACAGAATACAGTGGGCTAGAGGAGACCTTAAAGATCATGTAGTTTCAATCCCACTGCCATTGGCAGGGTTGCCAGCCATTGGCTCAGCATGTAACCTACAAACACCTCCAGGGATGGGGCATCCACAGCTACTCTGGGCAGCCTGTGCCAGTGTCTCATCACCCTCTGAGTAAAAAATTTCTTCTGAAATTTCTTGTCTAATTTCAACCTACCCTATTTTATCTGAAAATCATTACCCTTTGTCTAATCACAGCACTCCTGGATAGAGTGTCCCTTCACACCTTTCCTGCAGACCCCCTTTAGGTACTGGATGGATGCCATTAGGTCTCCTTGGAGCCTTCCCTTCTTTAGGCTCAACAAGATCAGCTCCCACAACTTCTCCTCACAGAAGAAGAGCTCCAGCCCTCTGATAATCTCTGCGGCTCATCCTGTGGACGTGCTCCAACAGCTCCATGTCCTTTTCATGCTTGAGACCCCAGATCTGGATGCAGTGCTCTAGATGGGGTCTCAAAAGAGCAAAGCAGAAGGGGATAGTCATCTCCGTTGCCCTGCTGGCTACCCTTCTTCTAATGCAGCCCAGGATACACGTGGCCTTCTGGACTGCAAGTGCACAGTGCCAGCTCATATTGAGCTTTTCATCCACCAACACCACCAAGTCCTTCTCCTGCTCTCCATGCACTCATCACCCAGCCTGTATACACATCTGAGATTTCTCTGAGGTGCAGGGTGCAGGACCTTGCACTTGGCTGTACTGAACTGCATAAGCGTTGCAAGGGCCCACCTCTCAAGTTGGTCAAGGTCCCTCAGGATGGCATCCCTCCCCTCCAGCATGTTATAGATACAAGCACTGCTCTGAAAGTAATGCATGCTATTTTATTATGTTGACCTAGGATGGCAGAGGTGGATATTACTGGTATGGCAGTACAGGTTGAAACTTACTGCTAATATTCTCCTACATTTTGTTGCTGTGCAACAGATGGCAGCAGTGGAGCAGTCTGCCAAAATGGTGTCTGACGTAGAAGTGTGTCTAACATGGAAGCAAGGGTATGTCACTACTCCAAGATAAATGCCAGTCCATGGAATAGCAACACGTGAATTCCCCAGGAATGAAAAAGTTCAAGACACAGTTCTTGGCAGGTAAAGTGATGTGTGCTGTCCTTTGAGAAAAGGGTGATTCTTCTGGATTTCCTGGAACTCAGATAAACCATCAACTCCAGCAGCTCCATTCCAATGCTGACTAAGCTGAAGGCTCAAACTTACAGAGTCAGGCCAGAGAAGACAACCTTTCTCTTGCAGCACAATAATAACAGGCCTCATATCAGTCTGAAGACCATGAAGCACATTGCCAGTCTTGGCTGGACTGTCCCACCAAACTCAGTGTGTAGTCCAGATCTGGCATCTTCTGACATCTGTCTATTCAGGCCAATGAAAGACAGACTGCGTGGGTAACATTTTCCCAGCAGTGATGCTATTACAGCAGCTGTGAAGCACTGGATCACCTCAGCTGGTGAAGACTTTTATGAGCATGGCATGCAGGCTCTTCTTGTTTTTCACTAGCAAAAATGCATAGCTAATGGTTGTGACTATGTTCACAGAATGTCCAGGGTTGAAAGTGACTTCAAGGATCATGAATCTCCAACCCCGCTGCCACATGCAGGGCCACCAACCTCCCCATTTAATACTAGACCAGGCTGCCCAGGGCCCCATCCAACCTGGCCTTGAACACCTCCAGGGACAGGGCATCCACAACCTCCCTGGGCAGCCTGTTCCAGTACCTCACCACTCTCTCTGTAAAGAACTTCCCCCTGACATCCAACCTAAATCTTCCCTCCGTCAACTCAAAACCATTTCCCCTTGTCCTGCTACTATCTACCCTTGTAAAGAGTTGATTCTCCTCCTGTTTGTAGGCTCCCTTTAGGTACTGAAAGGCTGCAGTGAGGTCACCCCGCAGCCTTCTCTTCTCCAGACTGAACAAGCCCAGCTCCCTGAACCTGTCTTTGTAGGGGAGTTGTTCCAGCCCCCTGATCATCTTTGTGGCCCACCTCTGGACCCTCTCCAACAGCTCTCTGTCTTTCTTGTACTGGAGGTTCCAGACCTGGACACAGTACTCCAGAATTTATTGAAGGTGTCCCCTGTCATTAGTACTCCTGCTTCACAGATGTCTCAAAAGAAGAGGACTTCTCTTTATCCAGCTTTTAAATCATCTCCTGTGCATCACTAAACCTTTCAACTGACTGAAGCTTTAGATGTCATTAAGGAAGTTATTTTGAGGATCTAACAGAATTATCACAGTGTTCCTTAAAAACAAAACAGCAGGGATATCTGCCAACACTGTAGGCCTTGAATCAGTCTCTTCATTAATTCTTCCTGCTAACCACAGCAGCAAGAAAAATTAAGGAAATCTAAGAACGGCGGCAACCTACACATAGGCTATCTATTACTACAAGTTCCAGTTCAACTCTTAGGATGGAAAGCAAAAGGATGACATCTTGTAGCAAGGTTTGACCAAAAATTTTGCATAAGGCAACTATTTACTAGAAAAACAGAGTGAAATATCCATAGATGATAATGAATACTACTCTCTAAACATGCATGTGATAAACCAGCCATATATATTTTCCAAACTGCGTTCACCTTTAAAGTTAAAGACCTAGTTTGAGGAAGAGAACCTCGTCCCACCTTACTGCTTCCTACAGCCTTAAGTCCTACACAATATGCAACTCCACTCAGTCTCAGCTTGTTACCTATAATCGCCTACTGCCAGGAGTGGCACAGGCTGGAGCACTGCACACTGCTCAGCCAGTGTGCTACAATCCTCATTTCAGCTGTCCTCAGTATCTTACCATGAGCTTTTCCTTAAGAACAGAGACATTTTTGGTGGATAGGGACTTTTTCGTTTTGTTTTTACGTTTCTAATGATTTGTTGGATGGTCATGTAGTTCTTGGAGAACAGCTAACAATTAGTGACAGTGAAGGGAAATGATATAAGCACATCTTCATTCAGGATACTCTGAACATATATCATCCTTTGACTGTATCATAGTATATTTTGCCCCAGACTACAAAGACTGCCAGCAAGACAGGGAGCAGCTCTACTGACATCAAAGAGCTTTACATGGACTCCAGCACTGCTTAGACAAACTCAGTTACAAGATTACAGTGTTGCTCCTATCCAAGAGATGGGGCTATTCAGTAAGCCTTATAAGTACAGGCTAGATCATGGACGATTTTACAAGGTCAGGCTGAGTAACTGCTCCTCTTCAACACTCTCCAAACAACAGGTCAAGAAAAACAGGTCTACTTTTGAAATACTGAAGTGTGAAGAAAATTCAGCTTACCTACCCTGTCAAGGTAAAACACAGTTTAAAAAAAAAATTGCTCCCCTTCCCCAAAAAAATGTCAGCATGCATACAGAAATATGATCTTTGGAAAGAAAACCATCATGTTAACATGAACATTTGAAGACAGAATTTCAGAAATTGTTAGAACAATGGGATCTGTTTTACAGTCATGTTGCTTGGGAGACAAAAGTTCTTGAGATTTGCCAGGAGTATCACATGATCAAGACAAGTTAATTTCAACAAAAATTTGCCCTGAAGACAAATCTAGATTAGCATGTTGGGAGGTCTCAAGTATGAGTGTGTGCATGTGCACAAGCATCTCCATTCTCAATGCTTTTGCCTTCTTCTCCGCTGGTTTTCCCTTCCATTTTCCCCATCCTTACTCTTCAACATCTCAATTTTTCTGGTGTTTAACTCTTAACTTCTTCCACAGCACTTCCATTTAATCTGATTGCTGACTTAGTAGCTATATACCATCTTTGAAGAACACTAATGCCTTTGAGCTTATAAAATTATTACATAAAATTGTCCAATTGCGCGTGGCAGTCAAGCTTATTGTCAAGCTTTAGAAAAATAAAGTTATGTTATTTCTAGTAGATGAACATAAACTACTTGAAAATGTATCTTTTCTGAAAATGCACTTTTCTGAAACTGTTATTGAGCCAAAGAGGGATGTTGATATACAACTTAAGGATGTATCACCACTGAATTTGGAAAATCCTCTTGCACCCAGACAATAGTCTTTAACATAAAAATACAATGTTTCAAATTGAGGTATGATGGCAAAGCAGTATGTCATGGGGAAGAATGACTACATTCAAATTAAACATTTTAAGACAAAACATTAACTTTATACTATTTTTTTCCTCCTTAAAGACTCCCAAGTGACTGAACTTAATATCTGTTCACAACACTGCAGATGACCCTGGCCAGATTTTCCCCACAGTTAGGAGACTTCTGTGGTGGTTCAACTCTGCAGTCTGAGTTGTTTGACAAACATCTCTATGGAATATTCTAAAAGCAAACTGGCTCCAGAAGATATCAGCTTCTTACTGCCCACCACCATCAAGGCAGAATGGGCACACTTATTAAGGATGTAATCTTCAAAAATTACTTCTTATTCTCAGTTTGATAATTCTCCTAACTGAACATACACTAAAAAGATATTCTGATGAGATAAAATTAATGCAGAAAAAGACAAAAGACAAAATCTTGAATGTAGATTTGCTGCTTCTGAAAATTTACCTTTAAAGAAATAGCAGAAAGCAGAGAAATAAGAGGCTTTGTGCTCCCCCTTCTGGCTTCGTGGTAAGCTACAATTTTGTTTACAGAACACATATCTAAAACTAACACAAAACAGAATTTATACATATTTTAAAAGGTAGCCTGCAGTAGTTCACTGTGACAATTTCAGTAAATAACCATTCATGATAAATATCTCTATCTTTCTCAAATCTGTCACGTGTTTTAAAACCATGAAAACAGCTTAAGTTTTAGGATTCTTCCAAATCAAAAGTATTCCCATCTACTGCCCCCATACTGAAGAAAAATTAAAAACTTTACCTTATCATACAGCATCCATCCAATGTATTTTAAGTAGCTATCATTTAAAAAAACATCTGGGTATGTTTTAATCCAGTTGCCAATTTCTTCAATGCAAGTAGCTCGTATCTCAGGGACCACATCACTGTGAAATTATAAAAATATAATATTAATAAATTAACATGCCTAATACACATTAAAATATTATTTGTAATATTCTTTCCTGGAATTGCTGAAGTATACACAATCCAACAGATTAAAAATACATTTATATTAGTGCTCCAAGTTAGCCTTCAGTCAACAACTAAGCCACTTTTAGCTACGCATTTCACAGAATCATCACTGTGAAGTTGTAGATACTGTCTCAATCACAAATGTACAGCTCTGCAGCCAGCAGGCAAAATTTAAGAAGCAAACTCTATAGAGGTCATTTGCTAAATGCAAATTGCTTAGAGTAATGTAACTGCTATATTTTCCTGGACAACATCAGTGCCCCTACGACACTTAACATGATTCTATGTCTGAATCATCTAAGCAAGAGCCTTTTGAGAATGTAGATACACCTCACAACTCTATTTTATTCTTACCGGTAGCGACTTAGAAACATCCCTTTGAAAATAGCATGCATCATGTTCTGTATCTCCACAAGCTTCTGATCATACTGAAACAGAAAAAGAATTGAATGCTTCAATTCACTTCACATGAAAAATCTGCATCAGTGCACTTACAGCACCGCTGTGGTCCAAATCACTATTACTTACTCATGATACCAACACAAAATGAGAGGTTTCTACACAGACAATTGACCTTTTTGCTGCTTCATACTGATAAAAGATTTATTAGGTACCAACCACAAGCCTTGATAGAAAACACCAAATATTTTTGATATGGTGAGTCTTCTTGCATCAACACAAAGCACAACTAGTATGCTATCTTCACATACAGGTTTAAATTCTCCTTTTATGCACTTTAACAGAGACGGAAGAGAGGCAGACCAAAGAATTTTCAGAATGGGCCTAATACCACAACGAGCATGTCTTTTAACGAAGTCCAGAACATCCAGCTTTGAAATGCTGGAAATATGTTGCTTAAGGTAAACATTTTTTCATCAATAGTATCAGAAAGGGTGACAAAATTGGTTCTATTTCACCCTAACATGACATTTTGTCTGTTTTTCCTGTAAGATCAAGATATTAAAAAATCTGATCTCACCAAACTTCTTCCTAAGGAAAAGGGGCTGCTTCTATACCAGAAGAATCCTTGGACATTCAAAGCAAAGAACACAGGTAAACAGCTCTAAAGTGACGAGTAAGAGCTATCCTTGACTGCCATACACTGAGCTACCTCAGTGCAGATTTATTTCTTGTAGTCAAAGTCCTGCCTCTGGAGGTGATAAGGAGGCATTTGACTGAGCAGAGAAGAAACAACAGAAACTAAGTACAAGATAGATACAGGTCACGTTATGACCATTTTTACAACATTTTACTTATCGAGAGGTGACAGCTATCCCATGTCCTTTTTCATTCGTTTCACATGTTGAAATTTAGTTAAAGACCTACAACTTTAACTTCTAATATGCATAAACATATGAACTGCACTTCCACACCAGAGCTCCTAAAGAAATTGCACGTGCATGTAAACCTGGATTTGTGTAGGGATCAAAGGCTAACAAAGCATTTAGGACAGACATTACAAGTTAACAGTATATAGGACAGTTATCACCTTAGTAACTTTTATTAAGCTTAATCTAGGCAGGCAAAAATGCTCTGCAGTATGCATTAGATAAGGATATAAACCTCAAAGAACTATAGCAACTCAGAAATAAGCAGTCAGCAATCCTACGTTTTACATCTTCACTCATCTCCCATACAAAACACCTGCCTAACCTCTTTCCTTTTTCTCTCTAGCTGGTCAAGTCTGTAATTGGTCTTCTTGCCACTTATCCTGTTCTTTTCCACTTCATATAATCGCTGAGCATTGTGCTTGTTGACATCAAGGTTCAGATGCACGCTTATAACTGCAGTCAGAAGTTTCATTGCTGTAAAGGAAACAAACCCAACATATTCAGCTTAGCTCAGATGTATATAACAAATACATCCACCACTTTACCACAAAAAGCATAAGGCTAGCCAAACCCAGTTTATTATCCACAACAGAAATAACACTACATTAAAGTAATTTGTTTTAAAATACAGTGTTTTAAAGGCAGATGATGATCAAAAGGAAAATGTAGTATATTACTGGCGATTTACACTTTTGGCAACAGTTCACTGGCTTGTCAGAGATGTAATTTACTGGGCAAGACTCGTCTTAGTTTAAGTAATTCCATCTGCAAAAGAATCTAGAGCTGGGTAATAGGTATGTTTCAGTTTTAAAAAAAAAGTGAAGCAGGTCCCCCAAAAAGGCTGGCAATCTTAACACTTTACTTGAATTAACAAAACTTTTTGTTCCTTTAAGAACACATTGGCTTGTATATATTTCAAGTGGTTTTCTGAGCCTCTGAAGCAAGCAGTGTATTTAGAACAAATTACACATCAGTGTATTTTATGGCAGAGAGATCATGCTGCACCAAATAAAAATGTGGTACAAGCAGTGTTCTTTTCAGCATAGATACCACAAGAACAGCAGCTCGCCAAAGAAAGCTTTCATGGATAATGCATTTAATGCAACCTCAACCTCACTGCATTAATTATTAGAGGGAGGAAAACTATCAACACAGAAAAAGCAGTAACTGATTACAGAGAGATCATGGCTGAATTCTAACGTTAGTCCTCTCAGGTATTAAAGAAAATTTCTTTATAAAGAAAAATCAGTATAAATTAATCATTTTGTTCAGTTACAAATGGGAATAAATAAATTATATTACAGCAATGGACATTAGAAGGAAAGCAGTGTTAATGAAAAAGAAGAGAGCAATTGCTCCAGTGGAGACTTATCAATTTTGGAAAGTTCTGCTTTGTACACAAGTCAAAAAAAAACATATCTATAGCTACTCCATGCATTGCTTTACCTGCCAAAGTGCTCGTGTGTCTAAATGCTCTGATCACAGAGTCTGCTAAGCCTGTAAGCAGTGAGATGATGGTATCCATCAAGTAGCTGTCAAACAGAATGCTGCACTGGCATTGTTGAACAAGTACTGCAATGAATTCACAGAAATTGGCCTTGAACTTCTTCCAGTAAGGTCCTGCTCTGATCACAGGATAGTCTTCATTGCTCTGCACGTGGAAAAAAACAGTAAAGAAGTGTACATGTACATCTCTCCCACTGAACACTAGTTTTGCTGACAGTCAGCTAAATCCTAGCTCCTCTGTAACTTTTCTCACAGTTACTACTACAAAGTAAAGACATGCAACTACGTAACAGGCAAGCACACCTAGAAAGTAGAGTTACACTGTCATGACAGCTCCAAGCTTAAAGCAGCAAATGGGAGGTGGCTGTGAACACATGGAAGAGGACATGTGAAGCCACACACAGTACCGTGAATAACTTTTATTTGCATAAACCATGAGCACTCCTGGCCTCTACTTCCTCACAGGTAGTACAGCAGTATTTCCCCCACACAGCTCTTCCTGTTTCTGCAACTGTATGGTAAAATTCAAGAGGAAACTGATGCAACTGAAAAAGAACTGTAACAGCTAAATTGTTTTTTGGTTGGAAGAGATGGTTGTGCTGGTTTTGACTGAGATCAGAGTTAATTTTCTCTGTAGTAGCTGGTATGGTGCTTTCTTTTGCATTTGTAATGAGAACAGTGGTAATAACACACCAATGATTTACACGTTGCTGAGCAGCGCTTACATTAAATTGAGAACCTTTCTGCTCCTCATGCTGTCTACCAATCAAGGAGGCTGGGGGTACACAAGAAGCTGGGAGGGGACACAGCAAGAACAGCTGATCCTAACAGACCGAAGGGATATGCCATACCACATAGTGTGCTCAGCAATAAAAACTGGCAGAAAGAGACAGGGCTGGAAAAGGGGCACTAGGCAAGATGGAATTTGACTTCCTAAAAAACTGCAACATGCAATGCAGCCCTGCTTTCCTGAAAATGGCTGAACACCTGCCTGCCAATGGGAAGTAGAGAATGAATTCCTTTTTTTGCTTTGCTTTCACCACTTTTGTTTTACCCATTAAACTGTCTTTATCTCAATCCATGAATTTTTCACTTTTACATTTCCATTCTTTCCCCCATCTCACTGAGGGTGGCAGACCAAGTGGCTGTGCAGAGCTGAGCTGTCTATCAGGGTTAAACTACAACAGTGGTTCAACACATAATCACACAGAAGTGTCTTAAAACAAGAGACCTGACAGCAGGAAAGCAGAAACAAACAACTGCAGCATAGGGCAGGATGAGACTATTTTCCTCAGCAGCACTGCCAGCACAAAGAGTTTAATCAGACTACAGTTTGAAAACAAATACTGAGTCATTCACCTGTGCCACCGATGCTGGTACCTAAGTCTCTAAAACCCCCCACACACACAGTAATAGGCAATCTTTCTGATGTTACACAAAGAGCAAGTTATAAATGTGTTCACAGTACATATCTTTAGGTCTTTTCAAACCTTGGTGATTCTATGACTCTATGACCATGCCAGGAAGAAAGCAGACAGATGGCAGACTCAGGAATGCCTGCAACCCAAGGTGTATCAGGAAATATGGAATCTCGTATGTGTTCTTGATCAGGTTACAAGACTTAGTTCAGACTTTACATTAGTAGCAAGTGCCAAGTAAGAAAAGAAAGGAATGCTGCAAGTGACGTATGGGAGGAGTTATTAAAGCTGTTTCTTTTTTTAAAAAAAAATATTCTTCCGATCAAACGTCTGTTTGCAAGAGAATGTCTTTATAAAGAAAGCTTTTGAACGAAACTGTCTGCCAAAAACTCCATGTACCCATGTAAAGGTTGCTGGAAGGGATGGGGAATGCACCAGTCTCTCTAAAACACTATAGGAGGTGGTGCTGCTTATCCAGCAGACAGCTAAGCATCATACAACAATTAGTTCACTCTCTGCCCCTCAGTGGAATCGAGAAGATAATTGAAAAAGTACAAGGACTTCTGAGTTGGGATAAGGACGGCTGGATAAGAAAGAAAGAAGAAATAATAAAACCAGAAAACTAAAGCTGATGATGCACAGTACAATTGCTCACTGCTAGCTGACCAAGGCCCAGACAGTCCCCAAGAAACAGCAGCCCTGCCAGACAAGCTGCCTCAGTTTTATTGCTGAGTATGAGATCACAGTTTATGGTATAACCTTCTAGACAATCTGGGACAGCTGCCCTGGTTCTGTCCTCTCCAAGCCTCCTCACTGGCAGGGTGGTATGAAAAGCAGGAAAGTCCTTGACATGACGTAAGAACTGCTAAGCAACAACTAAAACATCAATGTCTTATTAACATTATCCTCATCATAAACGTAAAACACAGCACCACAACATCTACCAGGAAGAATTACCTCAGCCAGTTCAGGCTGCCAGAGCAGTTCAACTTAGCTAGCTCAGTAAGTTCTCTTCAATTCCCTTTAAAATCAATAGCAAGGAACAGGCACTCCAAAATGCGGGTGGCTTAAACCCAAACCAGAGGTCGAAAACAGACCAGATGAAGTGTATCTCAGCAGTGCTTAATTATCTCTGTTCACCAATACACATTTTAATATCACTAGTTCTCATGTACTTCCTTACACTGGAGACAGTCGCAGAATTATGCAGCTGAGATACAGCTACAGATACACTACAATTGAAGAGAACTACAAGAGTCTTACCACATCCACTGGCCAAGTAACTGTTAGGATCCAAGGATACGCAATGAATTTCTTGTACTGCAATCCAGTTTCCTGCAATGCACGAGAAAAGAATGTAAATGATTTTTCAATGAAGTGTCACAGTTAATTCATAAAGATAATCAGTAATAATAAAAAATAATACAAACCACGCATTATATCTAAAAACCTATTACAACTTAGGATAATTTGTACTATATATATCTCACACAATCCAATGTCTTAAGAAAAATCTAATCCCTTCTCATTGCTTTATTCTTTATATACAAGCAGTGATGGAAAGAAAAAATGGTTTTTTAATAAAAAAGTTTTCTTGCTACAAGTAAGAGGCGATTTACTTTTAAAATTTAAAAGAAAACATATACCAGGTATAATTCCCATAGTTAGTTCTAATACACACCTTCCCAACATCTCAGTATCCATTCCTTTCTAACACCTAGTAAGTAGGTACTGTTAAACAGCTAAAGCCTTAAACAAAACAAAATACACATTCTGAGCTTTTGAAATTATAGAGAAATGTTTTCAGAGTGAGTATCAGAGATGTTTCCTGAAATCTACAATTACTACAAAACAAAAGGCAGATAGTCTGTAGTTTTTATTAGACTCAATGAAGCACTTCTATCGCCACCTGGCTATACACTACAGCAATAAACTTATTTATACTCTCATTAATTTTTTCAGCAATGAAATGGGAGAGGAACCTATAAAAGAATCATAGAAAGATTTGGGTTGAAAGGGACCTTTAAGATCTTCTAGTTCCAACCCCCTGCTTATACACCTCCCTCTAGACTAGGTTGCTCAAAGCCTCATCCAGTCTGGCCTTAAATGCTTCCAGAATAAACAACTGCTGCAAGAAATAAAATTCATACAGAAAGAAAAGCAGCAAAAAGAAACAGCATAGATTAAGAAAGAGGGAAAAACAAAAAAGCAGCAGTCCTAAAGACAAATCTGTCTCTCCAGTGAGATATGCTGTGGCACACAAAGAGTACATAAATGCCTCTGAATCACTATATTAAAGCCATGTGCTTCCAAGACCCATACAAGCTACTCCTTGAGCACCAGAGATAAGAGTCTCGATTCCTCTTCCTCATTCCATTAAGAATTTTCACATATGGATAAGATTTCTCTGAGCTTTCTTTCCAGAAGGAAGTCTCACCTTTCTCAGCCTCTCCTTAAATTAAAAATTAATAATTATCTTTGTGGTGCTTTACTGGACTCCATTGTGTAAACCTGTATCTTTCCTGTACTGGAGAACCCAGAGCTGTACTCAGCACTCCAGATGTGCCTCAGCAGTATAAGCAGAGAGGAAGGATCAGCCCTCTCAACCTGCAACAGACGCTCTACCTAGAGAAGGCCTTCTTTGCTGCAAAGGTACACTGCTGGCTCATGTCCATCTCATCACCCACAAGGACACAAAGATCCTTCTACATAGGGCTGCCTTGCTAGTCACCAGCATGTAACAGTGCATATAGTTATTTCTCCCTAAGTACACGGGGATTCCTGGGAGAGGTTTTTCTCTGCCCTATTCTTCAGCCTGTTTGTAGAATCATAGAACATTTAAGAGTTGGAAAAACGTTGCAGACAGCTTCCTCAGCACTTGCAAGTGCATCCCAACAGGGCCCATGGACTTACTAATGTTCTGTTTGCTTAAGGGCTCCTAACCTGATCCTCTTTCTGTTCTGCATCCATTGTCAGCAGGACTGCTGCTTCATTTAGCAGCGTGACCACATTTTCCTTAGTTTTCTTTTCAATGTTTATATACTTGCAGTTTTCTCTTCCTGCCCCTCACATCTCTTGCCAGATTCAACACCACTAAAATTTTCCACTAATATTAACAACAATTTTGCAAGGAAGAATAGTAATACTCTCCACTCTCATTACTTACAGCATTATCACTGTTCCATTAAATATTTTTTAAATGTAAATAGTCCTGCAAGGCCCTGCTTCTCAAGTAACTTAGTTATTAAATCATGTTTCCATTTTATTTGAAAAAAAGATAACTTCATGAGAAAAAAAAAACATGCAAACACAAAGTGGAAATAATTCATTTTAAAACAACACTCTACTTTGCTCCTATCACACTTCTGCTTTAAAAAAAAAATGAGTTTAATCCCAAAACATTTTCGCAGTCACCCAATATGTGGTTAATATAAAAAAGAATTGCACCTCAGACACCATTTTATCTGTATTAATTTGACAGTCATAATATATCAAAAGTAAACCAAACAAGCTGTCAGAAATTATTCTTAGGAATATTTCATTCCAGATAAATTATTTTAAGAATTTATTTTACAGTCAGTCTATTTAAAAACAGATTAAGAGAATTTCAAAACTCACCAAATTTAAAAAGATTTAGAGTATCGAACACATTGATTACCATCTAGTATTTTTCATGAGTAAAACACTTATCAAAAGTAGCACATTAAATAACTGTCTCAAAACTCAAGTCAAATCTCAGAAATGCTGCTATCATAGCATGCAGAATACAGCTTCTGAGATAGCTGTAGAACTTTTCTTTTTACCTACCAGGACAGTAAAAACAGTTACAGAGCAGTAACACACTACGGTGACAATAACAATCATAAAAATCATAGAATCATAGAATGACCTGGGCTGAAAAGGACCACAATGATCATCTACTCTAAACCCCCCTGCTATGTGCAGGGTCACCAACCACCAGACCAGGCTG
Source organism: Phasianus colchicus (assembly GCF_987193195.1). Taxonomy (NCBI): domain Eukaryota; kingdom Metazoa; phylum Chordata; class Aves; order Galliformes; family Phasianidae; genus Phasianus; species Phasianus colchicus. The sequence continues at coordinate 131,304,089 of NC_143436.1, forward strand.
CCCAGAGCCACATCCAGCCTGGCCTTGAATGCCTTCAGGGATTGGGCATCCACAACCTCCTTGGGCAACCTGTTCCAGTGTGTCACCACCCTCACAATAATCACATCCATGTACCTTCCAGAGTATGTAGCCTATCATGAATGCTATTTGGGGTTAATTAAGTTGGGAATGAAGTGCCAGATTAATAACTCACATGGCCAGACATTTATCAGGTCATTCCTGTCAAAAGTTAGTCCAAAAGCTAGTACAGTTCTAACACAAGGAAAGACACATTGGCAAATTCATCCTCTGTGGGAATTTCTACAGCAGTTGGTCTTTGAGACATGCTCAGTTAAAACAAGGCTGATGGCTGCAGCTTGACAAACCAATTCAGAGAGAAAAAAAAGTACAGAAGCAACTGTGATAGTGCTGCAGAAAATCTGATGTTGGTCCGCTATAAGTTGCTATCAAAAGAACTCTTAAGAGACAGACTCAGAAACATCAAGTGTGTTAATTCTGAAAGTAGAAGACAAAAAAAAAACATCCTGATGCTAAAATAGGTCATTACAACACCAAATTTCTCTTGTGAGGAAACAAAATTGCTTTCCTGAAGAAAGGGAGTGCGATACAGCTCCTGATAAGGAATAGGAAGTCACAAAGTCAAAGCTGCACCTACCTCATCAAAGGTTTCTGTCATTTTTTGCATGACATCCATCTTGTTTGAATGAATTCTGTTTGCATCTTGTTGGTGTGAATTTTGAAACATCTCTGCTGTTACCACACCTAAAAAAGTGATTTTTAAAAAGAATACTGAGAAACACATAACATTAACCACAGTAAGAACTTTATGTCAAATTTAGAAATACCAGAAGATAAGAGTTTACACTGGTATGGGCAATATATACACAGGGAGACACATGAAATGGAAGTAAAACACAAATTAGAGAAATCAATCCTGTGTTTCCTTGTGTGGCAATTTGGCTACTTGCCCTGGCAACCAGAAGGACCAACTGTATGCTGTGGTGCATCAGGTTCAGCCCTGCCAGCTATTCCTGCTCTGCTCAGCACTGCTGCAGTCTCAACTGAAGCACTGTGTGCAGGTTTGGGCACCACAAAACATGGACATAAAGCTATTAAGGGGCATTCAGAGAAGGGCTACAAAGATAGTGAAGGATCCTAGAGGGCAAGACAAGTGAGGAGTGGCTAGGGTCCCTTCTGTTGAACCCAGAAAAGAGGAGACTGAGAGGAGGCCTCACAGTGGCCTACAGCTTTCCCATGACAAGAACAGAGGGACAGCCTCTGTTCTCTCTTGTGACAGCAACAGGACCCAAGGAAATGGGATGGAGCTGAGTCAGGGAGGGTCAGGTTGGGAATTAGGAAAAGGCTCTTCACCAGAGGGTGTCTGGCCCAGGAACAAGCTCCAATCTGCCAGAGTTAAGGAGAGTTTGGACAATGCTCTCTGATGCAGGGTTTGAATTTTGGATGGTCCCATATGGATCCAGGAGTTGGATTCGATCCTTGGGGGTCTCTTCCAACTTGAGATATACTATGATTCTGTTTTCTCTGGCCACTCATTTACTGCAAAGATTAATTAAAACTTAGCCCATTGTTAATCAAAACGTTTTCCACAGAAGGCATATTAAAGAGCCAGAAAAATAATTTCATGTGTAAAAGGTATATTCTAACTGCTGAAATACAATCAGAAGTTTTAAGTGAACTAGCTAAATCTTTTAATTGTCATTCTGAAGCTTTTAGCTAGCAAACATACTTCAGATTACTCTCACCCACAGGCAATCAAAAAAGTTCTTAAGAGAGCCAATTACCTTGGCAGCCTGAGCACTGAATGAAGAAGTTGATCAGATCTAGAAGTGCCACATTCCTGTCTTGTTTGTAAGCTTCAACCCAATCATCTACCACACACTAGAACAGATTAAAGAAACTCATTAGTCAAGAGCTGAACACAGCGTGCTACATTTCACTGAGGACATCCACAATGGACACAAACATTTTACTGTCTCCATTAAATTATGAAAATGGCAATAAATTCCACATCATTTTGTTCCATTTCTAACAGAACATACAATAGGCTCTTCTGAGGCAAAATAAAGCCTTGAACTCTTCATTCCCAAGTTCTGCTTGAGCCAATGTTACAATTCACAGACTCTCTGTTCCCTGTTAGCAGGGAAAACAACCTCAGCTTTAATAAACTTAACACACAAAAAACAAAACATCCTTTTCCCAATTTCTTGTTACCAGTGAAGTAATTGATGCACTTTTAAAAACTAACTTCTGCATCGTTAGTAACTAGTATCAGCAACAGTCCCTCCATGTTCCCTTCTCCTCTAGTACCTGGTCTGTGCAGAATGCTGAAATAGCCCACTTAACCTAGAAACCAACCCTAAATTTCACTTCTACCGAAGTCCAGACTACAGCCTGTATGTGACAGAAGGTCACTAGTTATCCAGCCTTCAGCCCACCCACAGTACCACACAGGATCTCCAGCAGCAGCAGCCTGCACTCAAACTGCTGCCTTTTCAAGTCCTTCCCTTTCACACAGCAGAAGCTGTGCTCTTCAGGGAGCAATACTCAAGATAACACAGCTTCTGCTGTGGCAGAACATGCCCATCCAGATGCAGATTGTGGAAAAAATAGTGCCTCATATCCAAAACAGAAATACGTTTTTCACACATGCATACATGCGAGACACTACATACTGGAGGCATATGTATAACCATATATAAAACAAGTGAAGCTCCAGTTTTTAATCTTACATACATGTATACAAACATAACATACAAATATGAACATGCTCATACAGAGTATGGGGAGGTTGACTTCTTCACACTGAAGAAAACTGCTAACTAAACAGAAGCAGGGGAAACCTGATGGTTATGAAACATGCCATCAGATTGCACTGGAATGGGGTTAAAAGCAAATTGCTAAAACAAAGGCTTCCTCAAAGAAAAAAGAAAAAAAAGGCCTGACTTTCAGAATCCTGAACAACAAAGCTTCCTCCTGTTAATATTTTCTGTATTTTTTAGCATTACTGGCTTCTCAGATACTGCTTTAGGTACACATGTAGGTGGCTCCAAAAGTAATGCCTCCTATTTATTTCCATGGAATCTACAACAGATACAAAGAGCACAATAACACTATTTGATAGAGCAAGTTCTCAGCTATAAAGCGCTAGTTTTTAATATATTCACCAAAATTAGCTACGCATTTTCACTAGCAAGGAATGAAAGTCTGCATGTTGAGCTCATAAAAGCCTGCGTGGCTTGTCTTCCACATCACCACTGCTGAAACACACCACCCACCATCTCACTGTGCTCACATCCACTCTTTGGTCTTCATAAAAATTCAGCAAGCATCAACAAATGTCAGTTGGTGCCATTTTTTACCATATGGAGGAATTAAACAACACACCTTTGCTTCATTCATACTTCCACGTCAGACACAATTTTGTCAGACTGTCCTTCTACTGCCATCTGTTGCACAGCAACAAAATGTAACAGAATACTGGCAGGAAGACTCAACTCCTTCTGCCATACTACCAACATCCTCTTCTAATGGATACTGCCAAAACAATAAAATAGGATGCACTACTTTTGGAGAAGCCCTTGTATGTCCTTCCTCCTTTTAAATATTATTTTCACTGATTTAATGAAGATCCATTCTTTGCAAGAACCATGCTCACGTTAGTTTTCCAAATACACATTTGTTACCCACCCATGTGAGAAAAATAACAAAATTTCAAGCACACCCGAGTACAAATAATTGAAACAACCACTGTTTTCCCACCTTCCCTCCACCAACTCCTCTCAGAATTCAGAGCTGGAAATACCTGCATGGCCCGCTTCCCCATGCTAACCACTTCAAACAATGTAACTGCCTCAACCACTTCTCCATTCTGCAGCTGGCTCACTCTTCTGCTACTGGAAGAATTTCTCCTTATGTTTTCACACTGTTCTCGGACCTTCCGTTTTTCTCTCTGAAAAGAGTCAAGCAAAGAGAGTACATGACAAAATAAAATAACAGCCAACCACAGATAATTAATTATTCCCTAATAACAAGTTTGCCTTACTCTAATTGTAATGGTTTGCCCAGACTGCTATAAGCCTCAACAAGACTGACACAGCATCAAACATGACTACAAGGAAAGGATTTACCAGTTTGAAATTTTTTCCTCAACAAGTCATAAACACAGCAAAGTTAGCTGGAAAGCAGCTAATGAAAGAAGCTTCTATACAACTGTGTAATACCCATAAGGCATTTTTCAATGATAACTGTAATTTCTGAAGAGTCAAAGGTATGCACAAAAGTTCCTCTGCACCTTTTCACTCAGAGTAAACAGACCACCTGCAAATTAACATCAGCTGTGCAAAACGCACAGCTAAGGAAGAACACACACTGAAATGAAGTGACTGTTCAAAAGACAGTACTGAGGCTCTGATGCCAGCAGAATTTGGGGGTCAAGCTGGAGCCACTAACTAGGTTCTGGATACCCTGCATTGCAATTGTTTCTTGAAATACTCTGTTTTGTAACAATTGAATGTGACAAAACAAATGCTATAAACAAAATAAATAAACAAACTTACAGATGTTTTCAGGTTGCCATTTCTCACAGAGCTGTTGTTCTGCACAGTACACTCAGGCACAGTCTCATCACGGACAGCGTTCTCTCTAAAGCATAACAAGCACATTGAGGCAGTTAGCAGTGAAAAGAACCAAAACACACAGATACAAACCACAGAAGAAAACAAGAGCATACATACATGTTTTTATATTCCTACCAATGTAGAATGGCTTGGAAATTAAATTTTGTTACAAAAAAAAAAAAACTAACTTTAAAACTACAAAGAAATTTGGAATCTTTTCCAAACTATTACCTTTCCTAGAAGATACACAGGTAATTAGAAAACTAGAGAAACTATCAAAGACATCAAGGAAGGAGAAATTAAGTAAGCAAAAAAGAAAGCAAATAAATGAAACAGAAGGCTGACGTTGACTTAAAGCAGCCTGCAAGAGCTTTGCACCATCAATCAATAACATAAGTATACATCCACTTTGTAGGTCCTCTACACAAGAGAATAACATTTGATGGATCTACAGCCTAACACAAGAGAAGTTTTACTTGCTCTGTAAAACATGCTGAAATAAAAAAAAGACACAAAAAAATGATTTTCATTTGCAGGTCATTGCTAATATGATGGAAGAATAATTTTATAAACAAAGATGCACCTTTTGGGGGATCTGAAGCCATACATTTATCTGCAATGAAATCATGCCATTTTTCAGCATTCCCAATGCTAACAATATGCTTTGCGAAAGGTCATTTGAGCAGACGAGCTAGATCCCACTTGTGCAGCAGGTCCAGTACTGGTGGCTGGCTGCTATGGCCTCCTTTTAAACTACGGTGGCCAGGACATGAAGCCAGTTGACTTGTACTATAAGAAGGCACAAAAAGAAAGTAAATATGAGAGCGTACAGTCACTTAAATTTTCATGATACTGCTGCAACAAGAGAGTGTGCTAACACAAGCGAGCACTTTACAGAGAACACAACAGTGTATTACACTGTCAGATACAGTCAACTCTCCAATATCCAGATGGAGAATTAAATGTGCTTTGGATGCAGAGCCAGCTTGAGTCCTGCTAGGTTTATCAATGCCAGACAAGCACCATTCATCTTCCAAAGACAGCTTCAATCGGATAATGACTCTGCAAAGCCAATCCCAAGGCTGTGTACCATCAGCTGCAGGATGTAGGTCCTGATGTTACTTCGGTAGTGAGAAACTTCCATTTAAACATGGCTCTGTTTGCTTCTTGAATTTATTGGAACACTGTCCTGTAAGTGACGCAGCACTGGGCTTCTGAAGATTCCTATGTTGCTGTCCAGATTCCATAAAAATATATCCAATTTCTAAATAAAATCATGAAAATGTGTACGTCTCCTACAGAGAAAAATCCAATTACACCCCAAGAACTTCTCCTTACAGAAAAGTCTAGAACGTGCCATACTGTTGACAGGTGCAAGCTGGGAAAATAAATTAGGACAAACCGATCCTTAAATTGGTTGTCTAGATTTCTGCATGCAATAAAAGGAAGGAATTGTACTTCACAACCAAGTCAGCATGCCATGAACAACACTTTGCAGCTTTCAGAACGCTCCCTTTGATTTGTGATTGAGAACCACAGAAATTAAGTATCTCAAGCACTACCAAAAACTCCCTGCGTCAAAAGAACAAGCAACAAGATATTTTGCTTTTCTAATGCCAGTTAGTTCTTCTCAGATTATTTTACAGACCACAAATAAAAAAAGATCTGAGTGATCCCTACACATCTGTAAAGGAGCTGCCTCTCCTATGTGATTAAACTTTTCCATTCCTAATTTTTTTAAACAACATACAACATTATACTGCTAGATTAACGTGTTTGTACTTGTACTAGTACTACAGCTCAGATGCTAGCTGGCATTTTGTTACATGCTACCTGTTTCTGCAGTTTACCTCAATGTAATATGCAACATACTCTCAAGCCTAAGCTGAATTAAAATATTTAAGTAATGGGAGAAAAAACAACCACACTGCTGCAGGATATTTCAGCCAAACACTTGTCTGAACACATGCTAGTTTTAACATCTCCATCTAGACCATACCTCACTGAAGCTTTAACTCATGCGGCTCCTCCCCAAGAGCCTCCTAGACGTCCTGAAAATGTGTGCAAACATTATGCACACAGAAAAAACACTTCCACATAACTGTCCACTGATCCCGTACTGCTACTCTTGTCAGCTTATGCCAGGCAAAATCTGCCAGTAGCAAAAGGGTTAAGCAAGTCAGTGAAAGCTTGGTATATGGAATAGCAGGCTTACTAAAGCTCAGCAATAATGAAAAGACTGTTGACCTACAACTTCCTCATGTGGGCTAACAACTCCAATAAAACTACAGCTCTGTGATGAAACCAGTCAGACTAACTTTCACACACGTGCTAAGCACTGCTGAGAACAACCAAGGAATTTAACTAAGCACTAAAGAGCTACTAAAAAGCCATTCCATTTCTGAATCATTTTGGGTATCAGTGCACCACAGCACTTAAAAATTACTTTAAAAGATTCCACATCATAAGCCCCTAAACAATAAAACTGCATGGGGAAAAAAAATTACTAAGAGCCTTCATAGCTTGATCCTGCTTTGGAAGGAAAAAAAAAGGGGGCATTTTCACTTTGGTACAAACTTCATTATGAACTGGACTAGTATGTTTTATTGCATTTAATGTATTCTTTAATTCCCAAAAATTTTAGGTTGATTAGCAATCCTTGAAAAGCCTTTAGATCTTCTTTGGTCTTATTTGGTTCCTTTATATTTAGGTGTAAAAATCCCTGTACCTAGAAACATTTAATTTTGGCAGAGATATTTCCAATGCCTTATATTATTAGTACTCATACTTCTTTCTTTTCTTTTTTCTCTTTTTAATATTGCTATTTCCAGCAATGCTATTCATAAGGGAGGTAAACACCTGCCCCAATTAGACAAGAGTCTACAAACTGAAGCCATTCCAAAATTAAGTATTTCCACTGATTTCTTTTTTTATCTGCACAATTTCTTTAGAAGAAATTGCAAAAAAAGAATTAAGACACTCTCTTAATTTCTCAAGCAAAACAGGAACTACTGTATCTAGTCCTGAAGATGACACAATTATTACTGCAGCAATCCTTATGCATAACAATATTTATAATACCTTTTCAACTACATGAACATAACAGGAGGTACAACAAATTTCGAAGCAATGTGTTGTTTTCTTTCTCTCCACGTCAGTCTGCACCTCATCAAGCATTCTGACATAACTCACTGCCTTGTGCACCAGTAAGGAACACTTCCCAACCATTTATTTTGTTTCTGTCAGTGATCAGTAAGAAAGCACAGGCAGAATGCCATTCCTATCTCATCATAATTCTGACCTTTAGACCCTGCTACACGTGCCCCACAGGCACACTTTCACCATGCCTTCCTGCCACAATACAGTCCTTTCACAAGCACTAGAAGTGTTAGTGATGAGATAAAAATACCTGAAGCAGGAAGGAAGCAAAGCCCTTCTTCCAGTCCTCAAACAACACTATTGTGAGAATTTCTGAGCTCAGTTTTCCCAACATAAGTGTTTCAAGCAGACTCAGAGACTCAAAAAGAAAGCTACCTCCGTAACACTGAGGTTATGTTCCTATGCAGACTAATTGTTCTTTTTACATTACTGGACAAATCCTACCAATGTAATTTTTCAATTTCTTCACCTTTCTGAGACAATATTAGAAGTTCAGCTAAACAATCGCCAGGTGCCTTCTTGCCACTTTTGACATTGCAAGTTTGATTACAAATGAAACATTCTGAAGAGGCCATTTGGCAAGCTACGTTGATTAGCATCACAGGCTAAGGGCACCTCCAAAAGCTTAGGGAAGCAAAAAACCTGAAGTGTGCCTGCTCAGAAGGTGACCAGAACAACAAAGGACAAGCTACAGTGAGTCCAAAACAATTAATGCTGGATACCTAAGAAGTTTCACTCTTTGAAACCTATACAAGATATGCACACATTTATCAACTTTTCTGTATCTGCTCTTTCTACTTCTTTGTTCCATTCTTTAAGTAATACGAGCAAATTTGATTTATAGATCACCTCAACTTGATGCCTAAAAATACATGCTTTGAAAGGCAGGGGGAGACTTGACATATCCCTGTGAAAGCAGCTATGGACAAGTACATCTTCTCTCTATGCCCTATGATGGAAAGGAATACACAGTGCCAATAGGCAGACCACAGATTAACTTAGCACTCTTCCATTTCAGCACTCTAAACATTACTGCAGTGAACATATACGCCAAGACTATAAATCTGCCCATCTTTACTCCCAGAATCACAGAACGGTTGAGTTGGAAGGAACCTCACAGCCCATCCAGCCATGGACTGAGCTGCCCCCCACCAGCTCAGGCTGCCCAGGGCCCCATCCAACCTGGCCTTGAGTGCCTCCAGGGATGGGGCACCACAGCTTCTCTGGGCAGCTGTGCCAGCGCCTCTGAGTGAAAAGTTTCCTCCTAATATCTAATTCAGGCTAGGTTTATTTGCACTCCAATGAACAAGGCACAGAAACAAGACCAAGACCAGCATAAAACACCACGTTTAGAGGATGCTAAACAGTACACCGAAGGTAATAAAACACAGACATTGGTAACAAGCCCCAGCACATCACAAAATACCCCTTTTAACCCTGGCACCCCCACAACACAAAACCCAAGAGGCAGCACCCTCAATTACAGAGAAAAAAAAAAAAAAAAAAAAAAACTGTGTCGGGCCTTACTTGTGGCTGGGGAGGTTACAGGCTGCGTTGGGCTCGGCTATCATTTCCACTACATTCTTTCAGCGGCACAGGCAGCGAGCTGACCTGGCCGCGCTCACAAGTTAACGTGTCTCTTGCGGGCAGAGCGGCGGCAAACTGTCGAGAGAAGAAAACGAGAAAGGTTAATTACACGTTAATTCATTAACTCCTCCAAGCGCCAACGCAGCTCCGGGGGAGAAATGAATTCAAAGGGGAAGATCCGGGGTCGGGAGCCCCGCAGCCGGCAGGATCCCCGCAGGAGCTCCCGTACCCTCACGCAGGCCGCTTCTTGTGGAGGTAACGGCACCGGCCCGCCGGGCCTGGGCGCCTACACGGAGCCGGCCGAGGCGACGGGCGCGGCCCAACCGACGGCAGCGGGAAGAGAACGAGGAGGAGCAGGAGGAAGCCGTGCTCGCTCACCCGCCCGCTGTGAGGGGACGTCGCCCTAACGGCCGAGCGCGCGCCCACACCGCCTCCCTCTCCTCAGCCGCAGCCGCCCGGGCCCCAGCCCCACCGCCCGGCATCAATCACGGCCGCCCCTCAGCCAATCAGCGGCGGGGATGGCGGTCACGCGGGGCGGGCCGCGCAGACTCGCGGAGCGCCGCTGCCGCGCGGCCTCCGTTACGGCCCGCCCTCTCGTCGCGATCGCGCCATGGGGCCCGGCCGCCTCTCGCGGGCGGCGCTGCTGCTGCTGCTGCGCTGCCGTCGGGCGCCGGGCGCGGCCCGCTGCCCCCTGAAACCGCCGTACAGCCGCTCGCTCGGCGCTGCCGCCGCCGCCGCCCTCCGCCTGTGTGCTCCTCAGCGGCCGCCGGACGGGCGGGCGGGCGGCAGGGGGCGATGGAAGGGAGGGGCGGGCGCTGGCAGGGGTGACGATGATGATAATTATAATGACGGCGACGAAGAGGAGGAAGACGAAGACGACGAAGAAGATGACGCAGAGCTGGAGGAGCTGCTCGGCCCCTCGCCGCTCGGGCCGCAGCTCGGCGCGCACCGCGTGGCTGTGGTGCAGCCGGCGGTGAGGTGGGGCCCGAAGAAGCCGCTGCTCACCACGGGTGGGTGGGAGCGGCGGGCGGGCGGAAGGCGGCACCTGCAGCCCCCGGTGCTCCCGCGGGGCTGGGGCAGGCGGGAAGGGCTTGGAGCCGTTGGGGCTGCGCTCTGTCAGCGGGGGAAAGCAGGGAACGGACGGCCCTGGGCAAGTTGTGTGTGGGGTTGTGAAGGAGTGGTTTTGTGCGCTTAGGAACACGAGTCGCACGGACATGTGCTGGGTGCCCGTCCCTGGAGGCGCCCAAAGTCAGGCTGGACGGGGCTCTGAGCAAACTGATGTAGCTGTAGGTGTCCCTGTTCGTTGCTAGGGATTTGGACTAGGTGGGCTTAAAGGGTCCCTTCCAACTGAAGCAGTTATACGATTCTGTGGCACATTCACCAGTAAACCTCTTGTCACGGCCTTGTGGAGGAGCCTAAATTCTATTCAGCTTCATCAGTGCAACAGATTACAACAAACTATCCTTTTACAGAATAAAATTTGTAACTTTTACAGGATTTACATAACTGTTTCCACTTTAGAACTGGAGGAAAAAAAAAAAAAAAAAAAAAAAACACCTATATGTCACTCGAAAAGTAGAGCCTCCTATTTATTTCCATGGAAACACAGATACAAAGAGCAAATTATTTGATAGAGCGATTTCTCAGCCACAAAACACTAGTTTTCAGCACAGCCATCACCATTAGCTAACCATTTTTGCCTGTATTGAACAAGAGCCTGCGTGCTGCAAGCAAAAAAATCTGCACCAGTGGAGGAGACAGATGTGCATGGCCATCTGGAACATGGCTTATCTTTCACATCTCTCATGCCACTGCTGAAATGCACCACCTGCTGCATCAATGTGCTCACGTCCACTGTTTGCTCTCCATAAATGCTCAGCAAGCACTGATGACTGTCAGTGGGTGCCATTTTTTTCTGCATGGAGGAATTCAGTGACACATTTGTTTCATCTGCACTTCCACGTTAGACACCATTGTGTCAGGCTGTCCCTCTGCTGCCATCTGTCACACAGCAATAGCATGTAATGGAACACTGGTGTGAAGGTCCAGCTTCAACTGCCATACCATCAACATCTGCTTCTGATGTCACGGGCCAACATCATTAAATAGAAAGCATTACTTTTGGAGTGGTACTTCTGGAGTACAAAGGCACCTTTTGGTCCAATTGTACAGAAGAATAACAGCTGAATCTACTGCTCTGGATAGACCCTTGTAGCCCATGTTATTTCGTACAGGGCTTTGCACTGTGGATATTTAAAATGAACAAGATTGAAATCTGCGTCCTTAGCACATCAGAAACCAGCGTAGATCCTTATATGAACAAGTACCACTGGAGTTAGCAGCAGGTATCTTAGTTGTTACCATCAGAGTGTCTGGTATGATGCTATGTTGCAGTTCTAGGAGGAAACGTTGTTGCTAACACACCAGCAATTGTAGTTTAACCCTGCAGGTGGCTGAGCACCACTCTGCCCCTCACTCATTCCCCCCCTTCTTAGTGGGATGGGGAAGAGAATCTGGAAAAAAACAAAATTAGAATTCATGGGTTGAGATAAAACTATTTACTAAGATAGAAAAAAGGATAGCAGTTATGATCATGTATGTATATATATATGTATATCCATAAATGTATGTACATACAAACGTATATAACAAGTGATGCACAAGCAGTTGTTCACCACCCCCTGGCCAATGCCCAACAAGCCCACCAAAAAGCAGAAAAGAGAGAGATGAACTTCTCCCCCCCTTCAAAACTCCTTCCACATGATATCATATGGTATAGAATATTCCTTTGGCCAGTTCAAGTCAGCTGTCCTAGTTCTTTTCCCTCCCAGCCCCTCAGGCCCTTTGCTGACAGTGGCCTTTGCTGTATACAACACTGCTTAGCAGCACCTACGAACATCAGTGTGTTATCAACATTGTTTTTCTTCTAGAATCAAAATCATAGCATCATACCAGATACCCTGAAGAAAATAATTCCACCCCAGCTGAAACTAAGACACAGTGAAGTGCTTGGTTCAGAGTTTTATTTTATGCTTTTCTTGTGTTTTTCTCCTAGAAAAAGTTGCATTTACTGCATCAGGGATAGGTCTTTACCTAATAAATTTGAGGAGATAAAGCATAGTACGGAGGAAGGAATTAAGTTTGACTGTCACGTGTAGATTTGTGGGACCATAGTAGGAACACAACTGCTCATACCAGACCCTCTGAAGAAGACAATTCCATCCAAGCTGAAACTAAGACAGCAAAGTATGCAATATTAATAATTCTTCACATATTGCTACAAAACAGCAAGGAATTAATCACATACTTTTGTGCTCATCTGAAGTAAATTTATTTTAAACCCAGTTACTCATCTTAGACTAAAGCACACTGTTTAGGCAAAAGGCTTTCTTGATAATAAAATCCAAAATTCTTCAAAATCAACAATCATAAAAATAATTTACAGTGGTAGCAAGATGCTTTTGTGTAGTAAAATTACATCAAACTATGAGTTTAAACAGCTCCTTATGCTGCTATTTGAAATAAATAGATGAATAGAATTTAGGTGTTGACTACAATCTTTCCCTGTTTGTCCATATCTTGTTGTTACTGGAAATTTAAGCAACTGATAGGTTTCAATCTTTTTTTTTCCTTTTTCTGTGTGTGTGTTTCTAAAGCTGAATTACAGATTGCTGAAGCCGTTGCTCTTGTAGATACCCTTCAGAACTGGACAATTTTAGATAAAATAATTATTCCTACCAAAAATCCTGACAAGAAGTTCATTTTCGGCAAAGGAAACTTTGAGGCTTTGACAGGTAAGAACTGAGATTTTTCAGCACTGCATCTTTGTCAGAGGAAACCTTCTGCAGCTGAACTATTTGAAGACAGGTATAAACATTGAGGAAGAGTAGAGGATTTTTGTAATCCATCCAGTAGCTTTGCTAACAAACTAAAGTGGTGTTTTTAAAAGGTAACAAAAGCAACACCAAATAGAATTGACTCATACTTATTTGAAAATATGTCTGGCAACTTAATCTCTATGTTAAAGTGATTGGCGTAAGTGAGAAGGGCAGCTGTTTTTGACATAGTGTGAAATCAGTGCAAGTACGACTGTTCTGTGGTCAAAGAGTATGATGTCATTTGGTGTTTTATGAGCTCTGTGCTCAGTGCAAAGTGGTTTTATATTCTGTATATTTCAAAAAGAGAATTGACATTTAACTCTGCATTTTTGTACTGGCTATCCATCTTCTAGAAAAGATTAAAAAATTGCCCCACGTGACAGCTGTCTTCTTGAATGTGGAAAGAATATCTTCAGTAACAAAGGTAATTAAATATAATATCAAATCATATTCTTTGAACCATGTTATTTGGAAGATGTTGGTGATATCAGTAGGGTCAATTCTGGCTCTGAACTTGCAAATGATGATAAATGAAGCTAGCTGGACTGAATTTTGTGATAAGCAAGCTTAATTCCTGTTATATTTCTCCAGTTGATTTAAGGGTATTTCGTGCAGCTATCATGTATGAAATTTTCCTGCAGCATAATGGCCATTTAGACTCTGCTCTCACTTCTGCCACAAGCTCCATGTAAAACGTTGGAAAAGTTACTTAAGTCTTTTATACAAAATGGGGGTGATAGCACTGCTCTGGTTGTGAAGAAATGTCAAGGTTTTGGATTAGATGCATGCACTAATTTCTGTACCTCTGTGGATGTTGTATCTCTTTTCTGTAGTGCTATGGTTGCTGTATTGTATGTGAGCTATAAATTGAATGTGAGCTATAAATTCAAAGCGAGCCTGTATTTCAATTCTTTATATATTTGAACTTTAATTCCTGATGATTCTTAAAAAGAAAATGCATTGTAAGTGGATAGATTGCTTGGGGGAGAAGCATGCTTAGCTGTTCATCTTTTTTTTACTTTTTTTTATAACACTATGGTAGTAAAATAACTGGCAGATGAACTCTAATGTTCTTTGAAATACTTAGGCAAAGTAAAATAAATACTTACTAGCTTTTTTTGCATGCACAGTGTCTTGCAGGGTGTAAAATAGTACAAACACTAAGCAAACATGAATCCTTTGCAGATAATTTTGAATACGTGCCCTGGATTGTAAAATGAGTGCAGATAGATACCTTTAAGAGACAGTTATCTTGAGCACTTCAATTTACTGATGAAATGGAAATTGAAAATGTTTCATAAATGTTACCATCTTCTACTTTTTATTCCATAATTTCGAGTGTGAGTCTTTTTAGTATTAGAGTTACTAAAAATCTGTTCTCAAATCTAGATTTAAGTGCAATTTGACAGGGTATTGGTTCAAGAAAGTGTATGAGGATCAAACACTCGGGTCATTCTGGATCAAACACTTATAGATCATTCTGGATTTTAGAGATGGTGATGGGAAACTGCTGCATTCTTTAAGTACTTTGAGTCTATTTTTCTGAATTTGGGCAGTTTGTGGTGAGGGATTTAGTACTTCAGGGAAGGCTGGTCATGCAGTAATTGTACTGGCTTCCTCCCTGCCTATATATATATATATATATGTTTATTTTAATGTCAGTAACTGTTCTGCTTTTTCTTTATTATCTATATCTTTTGCCATATGAGCTTTTAGTAATTATTTTTTGTAAGGGCTTAACCACTGAGATTTTTCATTATTTAATGTTGTGAGATATCCATAAGAGCTTTTCAGAATCTATTCAAGGCGATAAAAGGATTCTTGTTGAATTCAGTGGGCCTACATATAAAGTTCTACCTTCTAAACTCATCTTTCTTTCTGCCCTATCAAAATTTTGATTTGGGGTGCTCATAATCATTATCCATCCATTTAAAGAGAATCCTCTGAGTCCAGCTAACCATAATCCTGTGTATTAAGTGATTTACTGATATTCTGTTATTGGGCAGAAAACATCTAGATTGTTTTGTTTTACATGGCTAAAGAAAGAACTGGAAGATGCCTGGGGCGTGAAAGTCTTTGACAGATACACAGTTGTGCTTCATATTTTTCGTTGTAATGCCCGAACTAAGGAAGCAAAACTCCAGATTGCATTGGCTGAAATTCCACTCCTCAGGTACCTCAAGTTGTCCAAAATGCATACAGATATTTCCGTATTTTGGTGACAATTTTATTACACTAACAGTATAGTACTGTACTGAAAGAAAAATGATGCTGTTTTGGCTGTTGCATCCTATTCTCAATCATTGCCTGGAGCATACAAATTGGAACAGGTTGCCCAAGGAGGCTGTGGATGCCCCATCCTTGGAGGCATTCAAGGCCAGGCTGGATGTGGCTCTGGGCAGCCTGGTCTGCTGGTTGGTGACCCTGCACATAGCAGGGGGGTTGGAACTGGATGATCATTGTGGTCCTTTTCAACCCAGGCCATTCTATGATTCTATGAACATTGAAATATTTGCTTTAATGTAATTGCCTTAAACTTGTACAGTACTGAAAGACAAAACCAGTGTGTTGAGTAAATAATGTTACAAAATATATTTCTACTTGAAAGTTCCTAGTTCTTTCTAATGCGGAAAATGGATTGCAAGATTCTACAGGAATTAGGATAGATATATTTCCTATATAATATAAATAGGTATAATAAGGAAAGCTACAAACAAGAAATATTAAAGGCATTGATTTTGATCTGAATTAGAAACATCTGTGCATGGAAGCTGGTGTGAGTTGCATGGATGTATCAGTCATCTTTGGCTTTCTGAAATTTCAGAACAACCAGTATAATTTACTGAGATGCATCGTTTTTCAAACCAGAAAATAATGGATTTTTTCAACAGGCAGTTTTTCCCCAGGAGCAGTCTTTATTTACACCTCTTTCTTCTAGTGTTTTCATCTGTACTGTTAGAATGTCAATAGTGCTACATATTTACTAGGCATTTTAAGATAGCTTGATTAAAGTAGTCCGCTTGTAATTAATTATTACTGCACTGCCAGGTCAAATCTAAAATCGGAGGTGTCTCATCTAGATCAGCAGAGAGGTGGATCAAGATACATCATGGGCTCAGGTAAAGTGTAAATATTTTCATGAATTAGAGGATTCTTTTTTCTCCATAATTAACATATTTAATTATATCTTATTTTACTGGGGGAGGCTGGGAGGAAAGGCAGTTTGTGTTCTGCATCTTAATTAAGTGAATGTACAAAAGATTTGTGGGAAAGTAACTTTAGTTGTGACCATAATAAAGTTTTAATGCTCAATAAGTGGCCATGGGCAGAGTATTTGTTACCACAGGAGCACATCATAAGCATACATGGTTATTCTAAAGTGTTTAGTGTATGTTTTAATAAATATTTATCACTATGATTCTATGTTTGGCAAGAGTACATAGTTTTAGTTGCTTATTTATAATGTCATATCCTCCAGTGGTAACTCACTCAATTTCCAGATATCCAAATGTTATTTAATGTTCTGTTTTAGGCTGTTCTGCCAATTACTCACGTATTTTTCAGGTGAAACTTTCATGGAGACACAGAATCGTCTCTTGAGAGAAAAAGAACTTAAAATTAGGAATGCCTTGGAGAAACTAAGAAGAAAAAGATCTTTGCTCCGAACTCAGCGCAGAAAACGCGAGTTTCCAATTATCTCAGTAATGGGCTATACTAATTGTGGTAAGTAAAAGCAAAATTGTAGCACAAAAAGCGCTAACCTTGTCTAATTTCTAATAAGAATGTCTAGCCAGCATCTGATTTTAGTATAAATAGGCTTTGTATTTTAAGTAAGTTTTAGATTGTGTAATGAGTGCATGTCAATTAGGTTATAATTAGGAAAGCAAATAATGTTTGTTACAGTAAGATGTTTCTGCAGACATGTTCTAGAGAAATTCCTAATTCCTATTGTGTGAAAAGGATTTTACATTTAGTGTTGAAGACTATTGCTAGCGTCCTGTTATTGGGCTCCTCACTGCAAGAAAGACATCGAGGCCCTGGAGCATGTTCAGAGAAGGGCAACAAAGCTGTGAGAGGTCTGGAGCACAGGCCTTATGAGGAGCAGCTGAGGGAGCTGGGATTGTTCAGTCTGAAGAAGAGGAGGCTCAGGGGAGACCTTACTGCGCTCTATACTACATGAAGGGAGATTGTGGTGAGGTGGGAGTTGGCCTCTTCTCCTATTAACTAAGAGGAGATAGAAGGAATGGCCTTAAGTTGAGCCAGGGGAGATTCAAGTCGGATGAGAGGAAAAGCTTCTTCTCCAAAAGTGTGGTCAGGTGCTGGAACGGGCTACCCAGGGAGGTGATGGAATCACTGTCCAAGAAGGTGTTCAAGAAATGTTTAGATATTGTACTGAGGGATACGGCTTAGTGGGGAAATATTGGTGGTAGGTGACCAGTTGGACTGGATGGTCTTGGAGGTCTTTTCCAACCTCAGTGATTCTGATTCTATAACTCTGTTATGTCTTATGATAGAGAACAGTACAGGTCACTAGGTGAATTCAGAAGAGTTGGGTAGCTAATCTGAGAAATTTAAGAGACGCTGTAGCTTTTCATTGATTAATGTATAGTATTTAAAGGAATGCTTTTAAGATAATCTAAGTAAAGCCAAAGCTTTTTTTGTAGGTGGTTTTTTTGTTAGTTTTTTTTGTTTGTTTGTTTTTTCTAATAGCTTACAACTCAAACACAAGGCATAAATTGACACTGGACTACACTTTTTCAGTTTACATTATTTTAAAACTACTTCATTTTATTATTCAACATCTTTATTAAAAAGAAACTTACCTTGCACTAATTTTATGATCTGTTACACTGATACTTTAAAGCTACTTTTATAAATGAAGATTAAACAAAACATCTATGGTAGAACTTTGCACACATAATGGAAGTACCTTAAGCTAAGGTGCTCCATATATATTGTAGATAATGACAGTAAATTCTGTGGAATATTCATGAATAGTTAAATACAGTTCTAGTCTTCTGTTCATGACAGAACACCTAATAAAAGCATAAAACTAATAAACCATATATTATTAGTATTTCTGGTGATTGTTGGATTTAACAAGAAAATATTAAATTGTTTTATTTAACTTCAAAAGAGAAGTGCAGAGGAGTTTTGAAGTGTTGTCACTGGCATCATTCTTTAGGTAGTCTTAGACGTGAGACGTAGGTAGATCAGTGCAGATCAGTTCAGTCTGTGATCATCTCATGATTTCACAGCATAACTCTCAGATGTGGCCTTAAACCCAGTTCCAAGTTTAAAAAGTTAAGATTATCTTGGATTTCATGACATAACATAGATAACAAGTCATAGGCTAGACTTGACTTAAACTAGCGATCTAGATACAAAAGTATATGTTATATCATAAAACTCACCTGAATCTTGCAAATTAAAATTTTACTTGAAGTCACTAAAATTTTCTCTTTTTGTTTTGGTTTTATTTTAATTAGGGAAAACTACATTGATCAAAGCATTGACTGGGGAAGCAGGAATTCAACCCCGAAATCAGCTGTTTGCTACTCTTGATATTACTGCTCACGCTGGCTATCTGCCCTCACGTATGGCAGTTATATATGTTGACACTATTGGGTTTCTGTCTGATCTTCCACATAATCTGGTTGAGTCCTTTTCAGCTACATTAGAAGAGGTTGCTTACTCAGTAAGTAGTTGACTAAAAATATTAAAAATTAAATCAGTTTTCTTTTAGATAATCTTTGCCCCATCAGAAAGGGGAAACTTAACTGGCATGCTGTTCTTTGTATCTGATGCCCTTAATAACATGCTTTTACTTTTGGCAAGCCCTGAAGTGGTCAGGCCATTGGACTAGGTTTTATTTTTATGTCTCTTCCAACTGAACTATTCTATTCTCCAGGGACAGAGATATAAACAAAGCTTGTGTCCTCAAATATAAAGAAATTCAGTGGTAGTTGGATGCCCAGCCGAATACTTCTGGGGATTGGACTGTGTAATAACAGGAATTTCAAAAGCTAACTGCAGCTATCACATTTGTTTTTTCACATGTTAGGTGAAAAGCAATAAATTTATGTTTCATTATTGTTTCCTAAATTTTGAGACAGTATCTTGAGCAAAGATGCTGAAATATTTTGAATGCAAATATTGAGTTTTCTTGGTTTTTATTGTGGTTTGCCTTAAATTTGTGACATCTCTAATCATATATGTTCTTGAAACTGGTAACTTTTGTATAAAGCTTCCTAAGTGAATCACCAGTAACAGTATCTCAAGAGCTATGGATAAGGAAGGTATTGATTTAATACCATTCTGATAGTTCATTTTATAGTGTTAACCTGACAGAATATTTTCTAGTGGATAGAAATGTAGCTCGTATAAAACAAATGCAAAAATAGTATGAAATGTCTACAACCCAGTAACTGGAATGTTCCATTAAGTAACTTTTGTATATTGATGCTTGCTAGGATCTGATAGTTCATGTGAGGGATATTACTCATCCTGAAACCATCCTCCAGAAAGCAAGCGTTTTATCAGTTCTAAAGAATCTTAATCTTCCAAGCCATTTACTGGAATCAATGGTAGAAGTTCATAACAAAGTGGATTTGATAGAAAGGTAAGCAAGAGATGTCACATGTACTTAAACATTTCTTATGTTCTGGGCGCTCCTCAATTCTAGAAGAGCTTCCACACTTCTGAATACATGTTTTTCCATCTTTACATATACAAGTTTTTCAATCTTTACAGATGAAGCCATAGTCTTAAAACTTAATTTATTATCCTTAAATTTCAAAAGAAATCATTTGTGTAATTATACAAGAAGCAGTCTCTGTAGGAATGTATGACATAACACAGCTAAATTGTCTGTGCTTGAAATATTTTCACAATCTAATCTTTACTTACAAACTTGTGGATAATTATTACTTTTCAGCTATGAACCCACTGAAGAAAATGCTTTAGCCATTTCTGCTCTACATGGGCATGGTTTAGAAGAGCTGAAAGAAGAAATAGAGAAAAAAATTCTGAAAGCAACGGGAAAGAAGATTCTGACAATTACAGTCAACTTACAGGGACCCCAGCTAAGGTAAACAATTTTGAGTTTTAAGAAGGACAAACATGAAACTCGTAGTCTTGCAAGTCTTAAATTTGCCAAAACATACCACACTGATTTTAATTTTCTTTAAGAACTGCTGTGATAACTGTCAAAGTCTAATAGCTTATTGAAAATAGCCACAGTAGATACTGTGTTTGTACAATAAGATAACTTTTTGAAAGACCATTCCACCGGTCCTGGAGCCAGATTTCTGGGGGAAAAAATCCAAACCAGAGATTTGAAACATTTATGTAAACGCTATATTTTATTTCCAAACAGCAAGTAGCAAATGAAAAGTTAAGTGAGGAACTTCATCTTTTATGGCATTGAATTACTTGGATTGGAACATGTAGACCAAAAATAAAGATCACATTTTATGCACTACAGGATACCTTTAAGATGCTAATACACTCTCATTTTTACAGTTGGCTCTATAAAGAATCAACGGTTCAGGAAGTAGATGTCATGCCTGATGATGGCACAGCCAGGGTGAAGGTGATAATCAGCAACTCTGCTTTTGGCAGATACAGAAACCTCTTTCCTAACAGTAGGTTTTTTGTACCATGAAATCCTTCTCTCAAAAAAGAAACCGATCTCATTAAGAAGACTGGAATTAAGCTAGTGGCCTGGATACTGGAGAGTTTCTTAACCAGTTGATGTTTTTGACACATTGTAGAAATGGACAGTGATTCAGAAAACTTTCATTTGAAAACAACAGTTTGAGCTTCATTCTGGCAGCAAGTAATAGCAGTAATTTTTATGTTGGAATAGTCATTGACTCTGAACCTCAAATGTGGAATCACAGGATGGCATCTAAGTTAACCTTCAGGAAAATACTACATCATATAAAGACTTTTTTAATTCAATTTTTCAGAATAAAATATTTGTTACAGACAAGGTGTCCCTTGGTTATCAAAAAATAAAAGTTACTGAAGAAAACATTGTTGGCTGTATATAAATAATACGGATATTTCCATGTATTCTGCTTGAATATTTATTTAAAATAACTGCCATTTACTACTGCAGTGAAGCAGAAACAAACTGATGTGTATATTTAAGCAAATAATAAAGTGAAAAGTGAGCTGTGAATATCTCCATCTACAATACCTACTACTGTGTCAATTCTTAAAGAAAAAACATCAGTATTACAGAAAGGAGAAACAAAACTGTATTTCAGTCTTTAGTACACAAAAAAGATTTATTAGGTAAAGTGACAAGACACTTGAAAGGTACAAAAGATAGGCAGAAAAACATTCTCATTTAAAACAGTACTTCGTGCAGGTGGCGACTCTTTAAAAAACTAAACTGAATGACTGCTGTATATGAAGTAAACACAAGCGAGATCAAGAATAAAAAGCACTGTAAATAAGCATTTAGAAAGTCTTCTAACTAAGTGGAATGTTTAGTTTTCACTCCTACATAGTCTGCAATTGTGGGAGATTGCATGTAGAGGTAGCATCTTAGCCTTTCATCCATAGAAGTCAAAGGTAACTTTGATCTGGTATCAAGTAGCCAATCCATTTGGAAGTTAGGCAGCTACCTACTGCAAACACAACATCTTGCCAGACACTTGAACTCTATTTCTATGTGCAAAGTGCATATAAAAAGTGAGGTATATTGATGAAGCTGCATAGTAACTTTATACAATGCCTGTTTTAGCCCTGCTCTTTGTCCTTTCTCTTACCTTCATGATCATCTGTTATTGCACAGTTCATTTAAAAATTAGAAAAATAGAATTAGTTTACATAAAACAATGTTTAAGCAAGTAAAGAATACTTATCAAGAGGAAAAAACTATAGTACTACAAAAATAGGTAAATAAAGGAAGATCAGTTGTGAAACCTCACATAAGCATGACAAGTCAATGATCTGTATTTTTAGAGCAGTCTGAGTTCAGACAGAAAGCAGACACATGAAACTAATTTCTAATGTAAGAGCTGTTTTTACAGCTCCTAATATAAAAACATTTTACTGCAGCAGACAAAACTGTCCAGGGGCCTGGCTGTGGCAGAACTGGCATCGATGATAACAAGAACAAAGTGTTCTTTTACACATCTCTTAAAAATAGTAGGAATGTTGTGACTACCATGGTAGTGAAATGGCTCACAACTGATATTCGGCACATCATACAGCTGATACTAGATCTCCAGATTGATGTACATATAAAGATTGTGGCAAGTAAGAATGTCAGTACAGTGTCTTTGATAGATAAAAAATATTTTTCAATTGCTCACATTGTATATTCAATACAAACCACGAAACAGACGAGTTAGTTTCACACTGATAAAATACTGAGAATTGGGGTTGCAAGTACGTGCAGAAAGAAAATAAAATCACAAAATTATTTGTGCAGCTAGTGACATGTTTCTACTTCTTGCTCATATATTAAATAGTTCTTGAGACTTTCAATATTGTCAGCTGCTACAGGATCTAAACACCTCCCAAGTAAATTATGCCTATCCCACATTTCTATAGTGACTTCAACAAGATCTTCCTGCTCTCTTTTTTCAAGAAAAGACTTTGTAAGCCTGATGATGTTGAGAGAGTGTTTCTTAATGAGCTTTTAAAAATCCCTGGTTTAAGTTAACCAGATGTTTGTGTAGTCCAGGATGTTTAAATCAGGAGATATTAAATGCACACAAAGTCTTTTCAGCTTTTCAAAGATTTTTTAAAAAGCTGAAAATGAAATGCTCTTTGTTCCAGACCCTTTGCTGGGACAGTCTAACTGAGGATTAATTTTTGTGTTAAGTTCTATCACATCTCTGACAAAATCATCATTTCCTATGAAGTCTCCAGCAATGATGTTAATACATTCCTTTTGTGGTCCTGGATACTGCTTCCTCACCCAGATTTTCAAGCATGGAAGACTCCGGAGTGTCATTGTCTTCAATGATCCAAATGGGTGTACAAGAATATATCTTAAATTTTCAGTAAGGTTAATCCCCGCAACAAAGAATGTTTCTGAAACAAAATAGTGAAAGGTGACACATTAAATACTCCTCTGAGGAGAGCAGAGACTGCTCAGCATTGCATTAACTCAAGGTCTAGTTCACTGGGAATCATTAACATGCTTAAGAATCTTTCCGTATTGTTTCATAGACCTAGAACTGTTTCAGGGGGCTGTCTTCCTTTATTGCTATTGAGTGCCATACTGCTTTTTCCTCATCCTTAGAGCTGTCTAAAGCAGTAAAAGCTAGCAAGTACTGGGCTCAGACAATAGTCTCTTATATGTGACAAGGGCATTGACAGCCAGCTGGCTGCCCTGCAACGAGGGGAAAGGGCTTGTGTTCTTTTCCACATGATCCCATAGATGAAAGAGCTGCTGCGATGGTATAGCTTACATACACTTGTGCACATGTTTACACAACCAGGAAATATGATGTGCAGTGTTGCACTCACCCATGGGTGGGCAAGAGCACTCAGCAACAGTAAGCATCTAGAGCATGCAGCACGCATAACAGTGTTATATCCCTCAATGCTACGAACTCCCAGTCAACTATTTCTATTTAGTTTGCATTACTGTACATGCCCCTCATTTCCTTCAAGTAGCCCCGTGTGGGTACCTGGACGGCCCATCCGCTTCATGAGTTCTAGAAACTGGATGAGAGCATGAGTGGTAGTTTTGTTTCCCCACCAGTATGGGATTGCAGGCCACAGCTCACAGTGCTTCAGCACTTCCAGATCTTCTTCATATGAGACTATAACCTGGTAGCCATGCTGCCACATGGTCCGCAGAGTCGGAACCACCTAAGGGAAGTTAAGTCTGGGTTGAAGTCAGCAGGAGCTGCGAGCCAACAACATCAGCACCCCTGAAGTTCAGATATCTAAGTGTGAAGTCACCTTGATAGCGAGGCACAGATTTGGTTCAAATAATGCTGCTAAATGTACATCCGGACAAGTTGTTGGATGGGTTACAAGCTGAGTATTTTTTTTTTTAAGTGCATCACCCATTCTGCAAGAGGAGCTAGGAGGACAAAGGCCTACAGCCATCTACAGAAAAACACACAATGAAACAGGAATGGTTAGGGCAGCACTGCTACGCTGATCCAAGTTTATCACCAAAGCCATTCATGAGAACTCAACTGTTCAGACTCAGTAAGTAAATACAAATCTTAGATGCTAATCTGACTTCTGTAAGGGGAAAAGCTTTGGAAATTGGGAAACCTCAGTCATTCTGAATTGAGGGAAGGAAAAACTCAGAAGAAAACCAGATTGTCTAATACAGGTCTGTTTAATTTAAATGTTTCAGTATGAAATTAAATTTTCCAGTTCCCAAAAGTTGTCATTGGACAGAGTTGATTGGACACCGATTTTATTTATTTATTTATTTATTTGCAAACCCAGTATTTTAACATACATCTTTGGGTTTTTGTTGTGTTGCTTGTGAAGTGGAAATGGTAGCTTCATGATGTTACAATTAACTTCTCACTTAAAATAAAAACCAAAGTGGAAACATTTTAATGCAAATCTTTGAAGAGAGCCAGAATGAACATAGAAATCCCTCTTGCTTCATCCATGAAAGAGAGTGTGAGCTCGAGTTAAATCAGAAAAATACCTCAAAATTAAGACATAAGCAACAAAATAAGCTACAAAATCTGTGATTGACAGAGGCCTATGCTTTACTGCAGCTGCCTTTCTAAAGCTCAAACCTCTTAAAAAAAAAAAAAGAACAAAGAAAAACACATCACCAGAAATGTAATATATGAGCACAGGTGCTTATTTTGCAAACAATGCAGAGATGAAACTGTAGACATCTGACAAATAATTCAGATCAAAGGCAATTACAATTTTAAACACAATATAATGTTGTCACACTGTGGCCTGTACCAGTACTACAGGTCTCTATTTACAGCTTCATAACTGCACTGACACTTACTTTCATTTGACTCAAGAGATGCAGTCTTGAAAGACAGTAGACATGAGATGATTTTAAAACAAGTGAGCAAGTATGAGGCTATGTGATGTTAAATCTGAATTGGTGATTCTGAAAAGGTCCACAGCCACCTAACCTGCAAAAGTGTCACCTACAGAAATGGCAGGATCCACTGTACTAGTCACACACCCTCTGGAAATGAAAAGCATTCCTGGAGGAGGGCAATACTCGGCTTCACCCATCTCCACTGCCCATCCTTCTTCCCTCTGGAAGCAACACAGAAACATTCTTTTTCATAGAAACATGGAATCACAGAACGGCCCAGGTTGGAAGGGATCTCAAGGATCATAAAGCTCCAACCGCCTCTCCACAGGCAGTACCACCAACCTCCCCATTTAATACTAGGCCAGGCTGCCCAGGGCTCCATCCAATCTGGCCTTGAACACTCCCAGGGACAGGGCGTCCACAACCTCTCTGGGCAGCCTGTTCCAGCACCTCACCACTCTCTCTGTAAAGAATTTCCCCCTGACATCCAACCTAAATCTTCTTTCCTTCAACTTAAAACCATTTCCCCTTGTCCTGCTGTTATCTACCCTGTCAAAGAGTTGACTCCCCTCCTGTTTATAGGCTCCCTTTAGGTACTGAAAGGCTGCAATGAGGTCACATCACAGCCTTCTCTTCTCCAGGCTGAACAAGCCCCCAGCTCCCTGAGCCTGTCTTTGTAGGGGCGGTGCTCCAGCCCTCTAATCATCTTTGTGGCTCTCCTCTGGACTGTCTCCAACAGCTCTCTGTCTTTCTTGTACTAGAGGCTTCAGGCCTGGATGCAGTACTCCAGATGGGGCTTCACGAGGGCAGAGTAGAGAGGGACAATCACCTTCCTGTCCCTGCTTGCCACCCCTCTTCTGATGGAGCCCAGGATACCATTTGCTTTTTGTTGCTTTTTTTTCTTTTTTCTTTTTTTTTTTTTTCCCATTTGCTTTTCTTCTTCAGTCACATGACCTCAGAGTATCACCTTCCTTCAACAAACTACCAGCAACAACTTGTCCCTCTTGCAATTAATCACTTCTTTTTGTTTTGAAAATGGCCATGCATCTGAAAAAAATTTGGTCATCCTCTCCAGTCTTGCTCTGCTCAGCCACGACTTACACGCTCAAGATATATGAGGAAACAATAAAATGTTTTCACTTAGGTCCTCTGTTATTCAGCTGAGGCCTGAATTATCAGAAACCCCTAATTTTGCTGAGAATTGTTCTATTTTAACTCTGCTGTACAAAATGCTTTGAAATGGTAATACTCAGCCCTTACTGATCCACCAGCTTCAAAGGATTAATTCAAATCGCAAACAGGGTCATCATTATCCTGCACCCTCACATCTCCAGAGAAAACCCTCTGTGCCTGTGCATCTTTGAAATGTTAATTGTTTAACTGCTAAAAGCTCCCACACCCTGTCAAGAGAGAAAGCTAAAAATCTCGGCTTCCAAAACGTAGCAGTCAAATAATTTCCAATTATTAAAATTAAAGCTTTTCTAGAGGTTTGGGTGACTGAAAGCTTATTAGGCTGTCTGGAAGGTCAGCTCCAGCTAAAGTGGAGGAAGGAAAGCCAAGGCCACTATTGTGGCCCCTCTCTGACAGCAGCTGCTGGTGTCACCACATTCCCAAGTGGACTGGTGATGCACAGAAACCTCTGCACCAACTTGTATCCTGTTGGCAGCTGTAGCAGAGAGCTCCTGATTCAGACTGATCTACCTTCTCCCTCCTCACCCGGCACCTCTGGCAGAAAACTCATGAAGCTCAATAAAGGCAAATGCAGTGTCCTGAGCCTGGATGGAGTAATCCCACACACCAGGACAGATTGTGGACCCATGTGCGAGTCCACTGTGTCCAGCTGGAGCTTTCCCAGTATAAAAAAGACTCAGATGTGCTGAAGTGAAACCAGCAGCATGCAACCAAGGTGAGCAGGGGCTGGAAATTCAAATACAGGCTAAGAGCTGAATCTGTTCAGCCTGAAGATGGACAGATCTTACTACTGTCTGCAAATACCTGATGCGTGGCTGTAGAGAAAGAAAGAAGCAGCCAATCCTCAGAAATGCATGCCAAAAGGATGAAAGTCAACAGTCACAAGGTGCCACAGGAAAAATTCTGATTAAATATATGGAAAACAGGTTTACTGTGAGAGTGGTCGAACACTGGATCAAGCTGCCTAGAAAGGCTGTGGAATCTCTACCTTCAGAGCTATCTAAGAATGGACAGGATATGGCCCAACACGGCTTTGAAGTAGGTCTGGTCTGCCTGCTGGGGTTGAATTCCAGAGTTCACTTCCAACCTAAGTTATATTATTCCGATGCTATAAGTATCACCAAATAACTTATAATCATTGCTGTGAAAAGGAAGAAAAGGCATTCTTCTGAATTCTGTCAATAGAAGAAGGTAGTCATCTCCATCTAAAACTGAAAGCCCTTGCCATAGTCTGGCAACACTTATCACAAAAATCTGGCAGAGTAGCAGACAGCAGCTGTATCCCTTTATGGTCCCACAAATCTACACATATATGACAGTCAAATTTAATTCCCTCCTCCATACTATGCTTTATCTCCTCAAATTTATTAGGTAAAGACCTATCCCTGATGCAGTAAATGCTACTTTTCCTAGGAGAAAAATACAAGAAAAGCATAAAATAAAACACTGAACCAAGCACTTCACTGTGCCTTAGTTTTAACTGGGATGGAATTGTTTTCTTCAGAGTGTCTGGTATGATGCTATGATTTTGATTCTAGAAGAAAAACAATGTTGATAACACACCAACGTTGATAGTTGCTGCCAAGCAGTGTTGCACAGAGCCAAGGCCATTCTCATAAAAAGGCTCAAGGAGCTTGGAGGAGACAGAATTAGGACAGCTGACTTGAATTGGCCAAAAGGATATTCCATACCATATGACATCATGTGGAAGGAGTTTTGAAGGGGTGGGAGGGCATCTCTCCCTCTTTTGCTGCTAGGGGAGCCAGCTGGGTGCTGGTCAGGTTGTGTGGCGCATATACATTCATTTATAGATAGATAGATATAGGTATTCATAACTATTATCTTTTCTCTTTTCTCTATCTTAGTAAATAGCTTTAACTCAACCCATGAGTTCTATTTTTTTCCAGATTCTCTCCCCCATCCCACTGGGAAAGGGGGAGTGAACAGATGACTGTGTAGTGCTCAGCCACCTGCAGGGTTAAAAACCACAACACGCTGTAATACATCGTCCTTTAAAAGAAACAGAGAAAGATCTCATACTTACATTTCTTGGACACAGTTTACACTGGAAAATCTGTTTTATACAAGTAATAAGATGACAGTGAAGTTTCTCAGTTAATCCATCAAAATTTCTGCAGGCCAAGATAACAACTTCCTGAGGATGAGTTTCCAACCACTTTAACACCTCCCACAGAATATCCTATAAGAGAGAGTCAGGGCAAGTTAGAAAATCATGCCATGCAGAGAAAAGGAAGTAAAACTTTTCCATTAATGAAACCATTAATGGCAGGATAGAACCACAACCACTGTAATGAAAAATCAATGTAGGTTTTCAGAGTATGGACATCTTGTAGCCCACAAGGTGCTTCAGAGAGAAAAGCCAGAAAAACCTACTTTCTGCAGGTTTGTGCTGATTTACTCCGGCTGTAGGCCTAGCACACTACATTTAATAGCTTTGTATTTTGGTAATACCCATCAATCTCCTTAAAGGCAGATCATCAGTAAACCCATCTTCCCAATCTTCTTCAAGGACAAACACAATGTTGGTGGCTCTTGATACCTTCTTTTTAGTAACTTCTGTCTGTACTGGGGAAATATGACTGCCCTGGATAGCATCCTTGGACTACACAAGATAAACCCCAGAAACATAAAGCACTTGGTAGAACATAGGTGGTAGAGAGCAAGGCACAGCAGTTCCAGTTTGAGGGTAAGAAACTGATCAACACTGAAACCTTAATTGCAGCTGCTGAAACCAGCTCAGTAACCAGCCCTGCCAACTTTCTCTAGTTCAAAGTCCTCTCATTAGGAAAACAAATAACCTATTCAGAAAACCTTGGGGAAGCATTTTCAGATTAGGATGGCCCTTACATAAAATAAGCAGCACCATGTTTTATATAGCCATGTATATAGAATGTATAGCCATTCCAAAGGCAAGGGCAATACCTGTACAATAACTGTTGTGTATACCATATGCACGAAATACAGATTCATAGATGGATCGCTAGCCTTGTGGGCAATCCTAAAATCCAAATATCTAACTCCAGCCTCAAGTTGCTCCGTCACAGTTAGCACCTGGAGAGTTAAACAGAAGACAAAGGTCCTGAGAGTTTGAAAGAGGTTTGTTCCTTCACATTAGATAACTGGAAAAGGTATACCAAATTAGCCCTACCATTTCCACATCTTTCTTCTTTAAAATGGCACTGTAAGGTACCAAGTCATAGCTTCAAATTATTTTACTATCTAACAAGAGGATCCTGATTTCCCCGTGGAATATACTCCAGATATAGGCTAGATTAGTTTCAGACTTCAGCATTTGTTGTCTTCTCAAAGTTAAAAGATCCATTAACCTGCGCATAAATACCCAATCTCTGTTCACAAGGCTATTTGTATGAACAAATCTTGCAGGATCAGCACCTCAGAAACTCTGTATTTATTTTATTAGATCAAAGACTTTACCATAGTTGTCTCTATGGACCTCACTCATCC
Source organism: Phasianus colchicus (assembly GCF_987193195.1). NCBI lineage: Eukaryota > Metazoa > Chordata > Aves > Galliformes > Phasianidae > Phasianus > Phasianus colchicus. The sequence continues at coordinate 131,334,043 of NC_143436.1, forward strand.
CCAATGGAAGGAAAAACAAAAATAGAAAAAAGTACTGGCTATTGTTCTCTTTTTAGGATAAAGTCTCTTTAAAAGTTTGAATTAACTCGCAGAAGTCCTACAAACAGGCCTTCTGTCTTGGATTTCTCTCCATCTGGCTTTGAGAGCTACACGGGACAGGTTACAGAGCTGAGTCTGGGGCAAGATGTCCCAAAAGACACATCTCTTATATTTATCACAGTCCTCTTTCACTAAGAGAGAATAATCAAATGAATTTAATACATTGACATCCTACTTTGTCTCAGTTCGACCTGCTTGTATGGACAACGCTATTAGGTTTCAGAAAAAAAAAAAATAGACTGTACTAATTTAAGTCAGATAGGATTCAATTAAAGCAAAACCAGTGCAAGGTGTTGTGCAAAATAACCACTCTTCTTAGTGCTGGGACAGAAATTAAGATTTCTGGCAGGATGTTCACCCTGCCTAGCTCTAGCCATCCACCTTTATGCTCATGGAGGGGAGTTCAATCTGAGCTGCAGATGCCCTCAGGTGCTGAAGGATCATAGGAGCTGCCAGTGTCATCCTCCACACTGCTTGGTTTCCTCCAGGCTGGAGAAGCCAAAGGAGTGATCCATGCCCAAGACTGGCTTCCACATGGGGTGCAGAAAATGTATGGCTGTAGGTCATATGTAACCTTTGTGACCAGAAAGTGCACCAGATTGATTAGTTGCTGTGAACTGCCTTTTGGACAAATTTCTTTCTTTCTACCAACTGACTGGGAAAACTAGAAAGATTAATCCCCTTAATTAGTCACTTGGATTTGGACACTAAATCAGACAGCACAACTATTGCCTCCAAGTGCAAAAAGAGGATGTTTTGGCGACTCAGCACAGCTATCTCACACCTGACATCCAGGCTGAGAGCTGACGTCAGCCATTTCATAGGAAATATATGGGTCTCCAGGCTGACACACATAACAGTCAGGGCTGGGGCTTGGCATAGGGCCATCCAGGAACGCCATCCAGCAGCAAGATAACTCGATCACTGCTCCAGATACCAAGGGACAGAATCACCTTCCTGCAGAGACAACCTGGCACTAAACAGGACAGGCCTGCAGCCAGGTCTTCCCCATCTGCCAGGCCACCTCCCACTCAGCAAGCTGGGCTCCGACCAGATAATGACTGTAATGATGCATGGAGCTTGTTTATCTCCATCAAGAACATCTTGTCCACCAGCAACTGGCAGGTGAGGAGGATCTGAACTCATCATTGGCATGAGCTCCAAAGTTAAAAAAAATGGTTCAAGAAAAGACCCTGCGATAAGTGAAGAAGCCTAAGGATAATTATTGCCACTTCTCAATTATTCAGTTTTAAGTCACTACTAATGAACTACTCCTTCAAAAAGAACGAAAGTGAAAAGATTTCTGGTGTCTCTTTGATGACATGAAAGTCCGTTCTTTAGAAAAATCTTCAAAAGCACTAACTTAAACTACAATCCCCAATTTCATCTTTAACATACATTTGTGAGGAACAGCGGGAGATAACTGCTAGCTTAAAATTCAGTTGTTTTATAAAAATGAACTAAACCTTAAGTGAAGTGTCACTTCATTCTCTTAATCTTTAAAGTCCCCTTAAATGACATTTTTGCCTTTGCAGGTCACTGAAATATTTACACAATAAAGCAGTACAAAACAGGCACCTCACACAACAGTGACAATAAAAAGGACATTGCTTTCTGAATTAAGTGCAAGAAAAGAAAAACCTTTCAACTAACTTATTTTGATTAGGGTAATATCAAATGTTAATAATAACAATAAGAAAACTGTAAGGAAGACGAATTTCTAGTAGTCAATTTTAAGCAACGTCTTTGTGAATCCTTCCTGTCCAAGCTGAACGACTTTTCCTTACAAATGAAGATCTGGTACACACAGCACTGGTACTTCATGACAGCTGCTGGCTGTTCTCTCATTGCTTTATGGGAGAACATGACCATACTTTGCACTTCAGCACAGAACATTTAAATATGTTCAGGCTTGAGAACATCAGACATTTACCTGTGTTATGGACCACTTCATAATAATGGGGCGTACAATGCAGGGCATACATTTATTTAAAAACTTCACCAACTTGGATTCATTGCCACTAACAGCAGAGTTCTTATCCAAGCAGTAGGTCATAGTGTCATGGCTCCCTACAGAATACAAAAATAAACATAAAATACACGTCATTTCTTAATTACTCAAGCACCACAGTGCACGATTGCATTTCACACACACACCTGACTTGTCTCTTCATTTACAAAACAAACATATGTTGCCTGACAGCTTATGCAGTTATGACAGAAAGGTAGGCTCCTACAGAGCTCAGTCACCTGCATTATTAATGTGAAATCCACATAAAAGGATGGCACTGCAACTTTTCAGTATTTTTCATTAAAGCAGTTCCCACTTAAATTCCATATCATTGTTGATATTTGCTTTATACTGCATTAAAACAGTTCATTTCAATGAGTGCCTTCCACCAAAACAAGTATCTTGTTGTGAAAACTCTCTTTTTTGGGGAAATAAACAGCTGACAGAATCACAGAATCACCAAGGTTGGAAAAGACCTTCAAGATTATCCAGTCCAACCATCCACCTATCATCAACAGTACTCACTAAACCATGTCCCTCAACACAAAATCCAAATATTTCTTGAATACAGAAGAGTACAGAACAGAATATAGACAGAAGGAATGTACCAAGATCATAAGTCCAGCTGCCTGATCAACATGCCTCTTGAACACTGACAGCCATGGGGCATCAATTACCTCTCTAGAAAGCCTATTCCAGTGTTTGACCACCCTCACAGCAAATAAATGCCTCCTAATGCCCAGCCTGACTCTGAAGCCTTAAATCTGATACATCTTGTCATAAAGGTTCATTTACATATGATACAACTTACAACGCCTTCAGGACAGGCAGTCAGTGATCTTGCTAGCTTTTTCTGTGCTATTATTTCTTCTCATTTCCTAAAGCATCAATAAGAACAGCTAAAAACTTGATGACCTGATTTGCTGGGATCTTTACAGGATATCTGCAAGGAATTTGCAAATCATTTTGGTTTTTTTTAAATCCTATGTCAAACAAAGCAATCACTGATGCTAGAAACCAGCTTCTTAAAAGGTCAGTCTAAACTGGTGCCAGTGGCAATACTTCTAGTTGCCAAAGCGAAAGGACAAGATCATATCTGAAATAAAGAAAATTCTTTGAAACATTCAATAATAGAACAAGACAATAAACTATTGTTCCTTTTGAAATCTAGTTTATGTCTATATTTTCCTGCTTTAAATGACCCAACCAAGGTTATCACAGATGGAACGTTGGCAGTGAGGACATTCAAACAAAAGAGTTTGTCTTAAAAGATGTATGAATCAAACCATTAAATATCCATGGACCAAATCCAAGTCTAAGAGAAGTGAACATGATTCCATCAATGGGCGTTGCATCTGCTGATGTCATTACCATGGATAATAACTTTTCATTTAGGTGTCTTCATGTGACATCACCAAGTTAAAATGAAGAAGGGTATATCCACAATACAGCAAATTTGATTCAAAGATAGCGAACTAGCACAAAACCAGGCAGCTTCAAAGCTCTAAACAACTCCTGTCCTGAACCTGGTTCAACAGAGTGCCAACTGCTAAGAGTTGCCTCTGTCTCCTTGTCATGCATTCAGAAATCACATTCTCAAGTTTCTTGCATGCTTTGTTACCTTCTCTATCTGAGTTGAGCCCAGTCATCTCATAACCCTTAGGTTATGACACATTTATCATGCCCTAATGACCGGAGGGCAAGGCTGGCTTCTGTGGGAAGATGAGTAAGCTTCTGTTTCCGAATTGGGTTTCCTTCAGACATTGCTCCCTCTGAAAACCTGCTAGAGCTGTCTTGACCTGGTTGGTCTTGTTTTGTTCTATTCTGATCTGAGCTAGACCAGTTTAGTAGGTCAGCTGGAGAAGAAGCTTTCTTTCAAGCTACATGACCTGCAGTGCACAGTAAAATCATCAAGTGTTTGTTGAAATTGACTTGTCTTAGAATTAAAGAATATCCCACAGGGATCACAACTCCAACTCCTAGCTGCACATAGGACCAGCCAAAATTCAAACCCTATGTCTCACAGTGTTGTCTAAATGCTTCTTGAACTCTTGGTAGCTTGGGGCCATGATCAAACTGCCTTGCAGAGCCTGTTCCAATGCCCAACTACCCTCTCAGTGAAGAAACTTCTCCTAATATCCAGCTCGATACTCTCTGACATAGCTCCATATAGTTCTTCAATCATTCTTCCTGCCTGTTCACTGTGAAAACAACAAACATTCACGAGAATACCAAGATCATTGTTAGGAGTAGAGTCAAGAAGTCAAAAGCACATATCAACAAGTTCTCAGCATTCTAGCAAGAAACACCACTATGAAAGCCCTTTAGAAGTAACATGGTTCCTTTCATATCAAGGAACACTGATTTTTTAATGATTTTTGCAAGAGGATTACTTATCTTCTATCATAAGATAGATACTTATTTTCTTATCTTGTTGCTCTACCTCCTGGTAATCTCCTATCATGGAGTGACAGCTTCAGTAGACAAAGAAAGAGCAACTGATATAATCTACCTGGACTTCTACAGGACCTTTGATAGGGTTTCACATAACATTTTTTGTTTCTGAAGTGGAAAGATAAGAATTTGAAGGGTAGACTATTCAGTAGAGAATGAATTGTTTGAATGGTCATGGTCAGAGGGCTGCAGTCAAAGACTCTGTCCAGGTGGATGTCAGTAATAAGCAACGTCCCCCAGGGGTCTGCACTGGGACTGATGCTCTTCAAGATATATATCAACAATCAGGAGAGTGGGATCAAGCACACCCTCACCAAGTTTGCTGACATCAACTTGAGTGGTACAGTTAATAGAAAAAAAGAGATGCCACCCAGAGAGACCTGGACAGTCTTGAAAAATAGGCCCACAAGAACCTATTGAGATTCAAGAAGGCCAAGCACTGCACTTAGGTTAGTGCAATCCCAAGTACAAGTACAGACTGGGAGAAGAACAGAAGAACTGGACAGCAGCCCCTTGGAGAACAACTTAAGGGTCCTGGTGGACAAACAGCTGCACATGAGACAGTAATGTGTGCTTGTAGCTCAGAAGGGCAACTGTATTTGGGGCTGCATCAGAAGAGTGATGGCCAGCAGGGAAAGGGAAAAGATTGCCCCCCTCTACTCTGCCTTTTTTGGCCCCATCTGCAGCTCTGTGTCCAGGCTTGTGGCCCCCAGCTCAAGAAAAACATAAATATGTTGGAGTGGGTCAAGAGAAGGGCCACAAAGATGACCAGAGGGCTGGTTCACCTCTCCTATGAAGACAGGCTGAGGCAGCAGGTCTTGTTCAACCTGGAGAAGAAAAAGCTCCCAGGAGACCTCACTGTGGCCTTCTAGCACTTCAAGGGAGCTTACGACAAATAGAAAGACTGACTTTTTACATAGGCAGATAATGATAGGACAAGAGGGAATGGCTTTAAACTAGAAGAGGGAAAAAATTTATTAGATACTAGGAAGAAATTTTTCACTCAGAAGGAAGTGAGGTGATGGCACAGCTGCCCAAAGAAGCTGTGGTGTCCCATCCCTGGAAGCACTCAAGGCCAGGTTGGATGGGGCCCTGGGCAGCCTGAGCTGGAGTGGCGCAGCCCTGCCTGCAGCAAAGCACTCAAGAGCTAACAGTCCTCCAACGAACAGTCTTCCCTCAAGCCAGTGAAAGCAGGTTCTCCCAAAATTTCTTCAGACAGAATGAGGAAAAAAAATCTGCTCAAGACAGCAGAGCAATGACCAAAAAATAATAATAATTTTTTAAAAAGCTAATAATAAGCAAGTCTGATTGTAGCGCCAATGAAGATACCAGCTGTAATGCAACTATATTTACCCATAATTGGATACATCTAGTTTTCAGAAACAGGGACCAGCAGCTATGCAGTAAAGTTCTTATCTACATTAATAAAAACAAATACATTAATTCCAAGTCCCCATCCTCCTCCCTTCTTCTTTTTTTTTCTCCTATAACTTCCCAGCCTCTTTCAAATAGTGCAAAGAAACAAATAATAAGGTGAAATGTTGTCTCCTTTTGGAGTCATTTTAATTAGAAAAAAAGTGTTAATAACACATTAGAAAATTCCACCGTAGCCAAAATAAACAAATGCTCAGATTATTAACGCTAATCTGACATGATGATGCATACGCACCTTGCACATCTTGATGCTACAGAAGTCCCATTTTCTCCCCTTAAGATCTCCTCCCTCCCCCCTAAGAAAACCTCCAAAATACTCCCCCTGGCCCTTCTGCCTGCCACAGACCTCAATGAAAAAAAACGGCCTTCATGAAATAAAACAAGCAGGATGTTCCAGTGCTTAAATGACATGCTAACAAAACAGCAGAGAACAAAAGTTAATCTTTACCTGGAAGAGATAAGTTGAAGAGGGGAATATCCCAGAGCGTTTCTGGTAATTTTGACATCCACTGAGCATTTTCATGGCACATGTGAATGGAGGTCTGCAAAGGGCCTTCCATTAGTACTGTCCTAAGACTTCATAGACTGTCCTGTGAGGGGAAAAAAAAAAAAAGAAAGAAAAAAATGAATAAGAGTCGTTAAATCATTTCACAATCCCATTGGACCTGTGCAGAATGCATTTATTCCTATAAATAGGAAATAACAGCTATAAAATGACAAGCTTTCTCTCAAAAAGGTCATGAGCTTTGCAATCACAGAACTCACTGCTTTAGACAACACTCTCCCGATGTGACACCAAAGGTACGTTCTGGCTTCAAGCTGGCAAACAAATCAACTGGAAGAAGAGTGCAGCCAAAGCAAACAAGGCTCTGATGGTGGAAAAACGATTATCTACAAAGGCTACTACAACATCATGAAGGGCAGCCCATTTCCAGTGGGAAAAAATGCCTACTTCCTGAATCCTTGACAGAAGCGGGAGAGGGACTGAGTCTGCTGCCCACAGGACCCTGGAGATCACAAAGCACCATACCAGCTGCCAGATCAATGCCTTTGTGACAAGTCCTCATTTCTTCTATTGGACAATGGATTTTCACATCAAGATGACTCTTGGGATCAAAAGGGAAAACTTCCATCTTCTTATTCCCTGTTTTGAGAAGATCTCTTGACATCTGCTCTTATCATCCCTATGGAGCCCATGATTATGAGAACTTCAGCTGGTCAGACTTTCCAGAAAGCTACTCTGGAACTGCTCTTCTTGAACATGGATCTCTCCAAGATCTTCTGCAAAGTTTGCAATGGTCAGGAGTGCCAGCAGATGAACTCCAGCTGAGAAATCATACTAACCCTCACTTGAGTGCACTAATCTGCTTATTTTTCACTTTGTGCTCTCCTGAACAGTGCAAAACATGAAGACAAGCTCCCTATGTCATTTTTTCTTTTCTTTGTAGGATGTTGCCTAAAGTTCAGGCGATGTTTGTAAAGATAAAAGCCTTCCTTTGTTTCACTCATTTCAAGGGTCTTTCTTACCCAGCTAGGTAGTGGAACACTTTTTTGATCACGGCACAGTGACTACCTGTGATAATATCCCACCTTCTTTTTTCCTTCTTTCTTAAAAAGTTGGCACTGTGAACATTTCCATCTTTTCTGCTGCAGATGCAGCAGTCAGATAAATACCGTGCAGCTTTTGTGCTGTGCCAGCCTTCCTGACTTATCTTTGTTCCTTCTTGCCACATCTCTGCATATTCATTCCTGAGATTGCTTCTCCCCAGCATATTCTTCATCTTGTCTGGGGAGATGGTTGGTTCTTCAGGATTTACAAGTGAGCGATGCTATTTATATGAAGAACCCATGGTTTCCTTAAACATTGTGCAAGAAATTTTTTTGGCAGCCACGTGAGGTCATCTGGAAGGTAATGTTAGCAATTACTTCACTAAGTTCCATGTACACATCACCTATAACAGATACAATCTGCTTTTACATCCGATGATGCATGTAGCATCGCTCACCCAGCCAGCCCAGCTGCACAGTTGATGCGGCTTTGGATCAATCCAACCGAGTTCCTGCAGCCCAGCTGAGATGCTGACAATATCACGGCGATGGAGGGAAAAGCCCAGTGACATTGCCCTAGTGTCCCACATGTGATCTGGGATTTTCCCCTTTGGTTCATCCAGACTTTGTTTTCCACTAACCTTTCAATGAGCCAAACTTAAAAGAGGCTAGAAACCAGCGCTTATCAACACTTTTCAGCAGGGGTTTTCTGCCATGTTCGTTCCCTATGGAGGCTGACCATGGTCCTCCAGCTGGCACAAGCTGCTGCTGTTACCCTGACCATGGTGGGACAACAAGAGCACCCTCTTGGGCATAGGGAAGCCAGTGGGGAGCAGAAATAGCAAGATCGAGCTGATCAAAAGAGATCTAACCAGGTTTTGGCTGTGCTCCTGCAGAACACAAGCCTGAGATGCTCATATCACTACTTCCTAACTCAGCTGCCACCTCACGGTTAGGATGCAGCATGACCTTTAAGGCAAAACCAAGGCTCGCCTGGAAGAATGAAATTGTAACTGCTAGCTACCGCTTTTCATAAGTAAATCTCAAACTCCGCAAAGGAGAGCAGTGCCTTTATTCCCACCTCCCTGCCCAAGAACCTGACGACAAAGCCATCCTCTGCACGCTGTTGCCACGACGAACCACCCTCAATGCCCACGAGCTCCCGCCCGCTTTCTAACCTAATCGTGCTACGCAGCTTAATTACAACGCGAGGATTCTGCCGGGACGCAGACAACAAACAAGCAGTAAGGCTGAAATACGCCAAGAGCTTCGGGTGGCATCGCCCCGGGATGCCCCCAGCACGGCAGAGGGGCCGGGTGTGCCAGGGACCCGACGGCCAAACGCTGCAAAAAGCCGTCAGGAAAATGAGATTGGCGAACGTCGGACGACATAATTAAAGCATTGGCTGCAGCCTAACCGGGAGCAAACCAACGCCACGGTAATTACACGAGAGATTTTCATGTGAATTACACTGATTGCAACGACGAGGACTGAATTGCCAGGTGGAAAGGAGGAAAACAAAACCAAAAAACACCGCACGGCGTTACAGCACCCTCTGCTTGCACCCTGCCATCTCACCGCGGGCAGACAGACTCCCCCTCCCTCTCCACTCCCGCCTTACCCACCCGGAGCAGCCGCCTCGCCTCCATCCCATCCCAGCTCCTCGGGGCACCCGCGCAGGAGCCAAAGGGGAAGAGGCCCGACCCCGCCCTCTCCCGGCTCCGGGCAGCCGGTTTGGGAAGGTGCCGGGGCGGGAGGAGTCAGCCCGAGCGCCGGTGGGACGCTCAGCGGGCTGAGAGCGTACTGCTGCAGGAGGGAAGGAGCGCCTGGGGACAGCCTTCAGCCGTCTTGCAGCTGCACTGGAAATCTACCAGCTCCAAAATAGCTCGAACGTGTACGTTAACTGCCTGCTTTGTCCAACAGGCAAAAGAACGAATAAAGAGAACAAACTCTTTTTCTACCGTAGGACAGATTTCCTAATGGGTCACCAGCAGCAGAACGGGGATCAGGGCCCATGTTCTAGGGTTGTATGATGGCCAGTGCAAAGGAAAATTCAGACTGCTGCTGTGCTGGGCCTCTAAATGCAAGGGTATCTTTTCCAGGTGTTTCTTTTCCACCATCTTATTTTGGTGGAGCAAGCCTTGCAGTGGCAACAGCAGCCAGACTAGATAACGTTTCAGATGAGCAAGGCAAATCCTTCGTGAGTCCCAGGGCAGCACGGCTGCTGAGGATTCACAGCAGTGTCACAGCTCACACTGTTGCCCATTGATAAGTCTCTTCTGCAGATACAGAATAGACCTGTGACTGGTCGTAAAGCTAAGCACAAAAAGAACACCAAGAGGGATGAAATAGAGCAAAAGAGAGAGTAATAAAGATGCTGTTTAAAGGCTGGGAGGATTTGCCTCAGTATGATAGAAAGTGGCTGAGAACAGTTAGAGGACAACTATTGTCATGCTCTTCGTTAAAATAAATGGGAATGTATTTCAAATAGGAAAAGTTAAGAGGAAAAAAAAAAACAAACCTCAATCCTTAATTTACTTAGAAATTTATGACTGTGAAGGTATGACAAGAGAGTAACCAGATAGCCTCTAGATGCTATCATGATGGAAAAATGTAAAGCACTTGTGAAGCAAACTTGGGTGAAGTTGTCAGGATTATCTGGGAAAATATGGCTATGGAGAGGGAAATTTAAAAGCTGTTTTTGTGTTGATTTGATGCAAACAACCGAAAACAAAGAAAGAACCACGGAACTGAAATCCCAAAACATTTTATTTTGCAAGAATAAAAACAAGACTTCAAGTTGTAATGATATGAAGTATCTGTTGATTCACATGAAAAGAACTCTTGCAGGTCTCACCTCAATGGAAAGAGCCCTCTCTAACCCATACCTTTTCAAGTCTGAGTTTGGGTCTCAGTTTTTCTTAAGTTGCTCTGGAATTACTGGAGATGTCAGCACAGTGACTCATGTTTTAGCCCCTAGACCACAAACTCACTGGGGGGATATGGGAGCCAGTAAAAGGAGGAATGACAGGAAATTAATCAGCAAACAATTAAGCCCTGAATAAGCACATCTCCCAAGGAAGGGTCAAGGCAAGGATAACCTTCAGCAATATTTGCAGATGCAATGACAAGCAGATTTCAAGATGAAGAACGTGGGGGAGGTGAAAGCCCAGGATTTCTCACCACAGTTGCAAAATAAGCGTCTGCATTTAAAAGCCTGATAGTGGAGTTCAGAAATACAGGGCAAAGAACCTCTTACCCAGAAGGAGCTTTTGAAGCATTCAGAAATGAAAAGGTTTAAAGCTGGTAGCATTTGAGAGCGTCAAAAACAGGCAGATATACAGGCTTCAGCACTGTATCTTGACAAAAATGCTGTGGATCAGAGTGAAACATTTCTGGTTTGTTAGTCAGAGTGACACCAGGCAGAGAAGCTTAACCTGGACTTTATACATTTCTTCAGACCTGGCTGCCAAAAATACATTGCACTCAGCCTGAGAGAAACCAGTCAGCGTTTCAGATGACTTTCAGGTTTGTTAGGTTTTTTAAAATGTTTTCAACATTTGGGATATTGCATGAGATTTTTTTTCTTCCCTCTCTGTTGTTTGTTATTTTTTTAATTATTATTACTATTTTCAGCCATTACACATCACCTTTTCCCTGTGCTATAGCATACAAAAATGTCACAAAGCATTTCAACAGCTTTAGCTGAATTCCCAACATTTGAGGTGTTGGTTTGTTCTGCGGACATTCGCAACACCCCAGCAATGTGTGTTTGTTCCTGCTCTAACTGACTGATAAATCCTCTGATCTCTCACCCAGTTTCTGTCCTTGGGAACAAACAGGTAGCTTAATATTTCAGAGAGGAGGCTGTGTATTTAATAGCAGCAGTTGCAATGACTCCTGAGAGCAGAGGAAACAGTGAGGAGGTGGCCTGCAAGAACAGCAAGGCCTACAACAGCAGGGCTTAAAACAACAGCAAAGCTTGCAACAACAGTGGGGCCTACAACAACAGCACTCTGGGCAGTCAAAAGGCTCAGGAAGGCCTTCAGCACTACAGTCACCCCACAGCTCTGGGCTTTAGGGAAAAAACTCAAGCCAGGCCTGCCCAGAGTTGGTTTCTGGTTCTCAGTTCTTGTTTTTGGGCTTTCTGTTGCTGTATTGACTCCGAGCCTGCAGTACTGTGTCACATAGTCATACTCAAGAAATTCAGCTACTTCAGAGAATTAGAGAATCAAGGGTAAATCTTCAGGAAAAGGATTGAGATGGTCAGGTTAGTTCAAGTTGCCTCATCTTCCAGCTCCTGGTTATACGAAAATTGCACCAGTCACTTTGTGACACCATGCTGGCAAGAGTCCTGCAGCTGAAGTTAGCTCTGCTGGACAAGGAAAGATAAAGTGGCATAGGAATCACGAGGAACTACTGGTTCTTGTTGTCTTAAATAGGTAATTGGCTTTCTCTGTTGGACCGCTGGATCAGGAGACCACAGAAGACCAACTAGCATGTGAAGGCACAGGAAAGATGCTCATGATGTCACAGAAGTAAAGGTTGGAGGAGGGGATAAGGAAATCTCTCTCATCAGACTCAGAGACTAAGATAGGAGCAAGAAGAGAAACAGGCATTTTTGCTAAATGTATTCTCTACATGGTGAGAACTCATCTACCTAGAAACTAGGGGGACATTAAAAATATTGCATTCCTGTCTGCTAAAAACATTCCAGGTACAGAGGATGAAAAAGGGAAACCTGCTCCTTCCATTCCCCTCTTTTCTGAGCTTTTTTTCCTAGTCCTTTTCCTGGATTGTCCTTCAAAATTATGTGGACACAGCCAACCTGGGCTGTGGCAACTATTTTCTCACCACGCTACCCATTGTACAGTAATCCTTTTTTTTTTTTTTTTTTTTTTTTTTTAATAGCTGGAAAAGATCAGAAACAACCTTTTTCTATGACAGTCTGATCCCCACGCAGAAGCTGAATCAGCAACTTAGAGCAACAGAGCAACATCTTTCCTACAGGATGGCATGATGTACAGCAGCCCAGGCAGGAAGGGAGCTGTGGCATTACTGTGCCCTGCCCATATATGTCCTGTGTGCAGCTCCTAACCTGGTGTCAGTCAGTGGGGAGAAATGGGAATGACTCCTTTAACTTAAATTCATCACTGTGGCAAAATTGAACGAGTAAGCCTTATGTCTTCCAACAATCTTGATCAACGTCACACCTTCTTCCTGTTATCAGCTGTGAAAACCAGGCATCTGCATCCTAAGGGATACATTTCAAGTACCTTTGATACTGGGCGAAGGCTGAAGCTAAGGGTGTCTGGATCTTTAAGACAACCAGACCTTAATTCCTGTGGATTTCATGCAGGTTAAGCCTTGATGGCTTTGGTTTCATAATGAATCTTCGGGGAATAACTGTAAATATTCTCTAAAAGTTTGTTCCTGTTCCTTATCCCCATCCCCTTAATGTCATGCATTACTGATTTGCATTGCCAGTCACTGTAACCACAGCCTGCCCTGGAGTAAGATCTTTCACTCATGACGTGACTTCTCTACCGACAGAATAATAAAGGTGAGACAAACAGGGTGCTCTGTGCAAAAGCTGCCCTCCTCCATGCCCTGCAAAATCAGATCTGTTGCATTTATATAGGTAAACTTGGTGCTCAAGTTTGGTCTCAGCATGCATATCATATGTATCTAGCCATGTAGGCAAAAGCATACAAGGATGGACATCTAGGGCAGTGCAGGCATGATCTGTAGTGACCTGCAGTAGATGTTCATTCTCCAACAGAACATCGCTCTGCAAACAGTACAAGTTATCTGAGGCAGAGGCTAGAGGTGCAGGGCTCTGGTAGCTGAGCTCAGTATGTCAGGCTGGGTCAAACACTGCTAACAATAAAGGTTAAGATCTGCAACAGGAAAAGATGATGTATTAAGTGGTTCTAAAAGGGCCAGGTGACCTAACAAAAAAATTTGTCCTTCATTACATTTTTTTCCTTTATTACAGAGTAACAAAACACCACAGCGACCTCCTGTGCTGCCACAGTACAGTAATTTATAGTACAGATAAGCTACTGAATACATATCACTGTGTCTTCTTTTTCTGTCACCATGGCCTAAAAATAGCCATCTATTGGTGGATTGCTTTCCATAGGTATTTGCTGAAAGCTTATATCAGGAATGCAGAGCTAAAAAATTGCACAAGATACACGTGTGCTGCAGCTACAGGTAAATCCCACTCTTGCATACTTGCATAACAACTCTGCTAGAAGTATATGTACAAACATTCTTGTTAGCACTTCCCACCCGCAGCCAAGTCTGTGGTATGCTTTATTTTGCCTAAGTTTATTCATCGCTATCCAGAAATACACTCAGTAATGGCTCACCTCTCCCAAACTTTCTAAGAATAATAAGTACTCTTTAAGTTGTTATATGGCATTTCTACTTAGGGGATGTTACTAGCACAGCATACAGAACGCAGTGCTATCTGGCCACAAAAACAGATTTACCAAGCCTCAAAGTACAACATTAACAAACCACCTCTTATTAAAGGCAGTGGCAAAAAAACACCACTCAACATCTGCTTGAGCTCTGCTGTTTGTGTTTGTGTTTAACAAAGGAGAAACAAGAAGGTACAGAGGAGCTGTTCTAGCTAAGACCATTGGCCTACTTGCCAATCATTTTTTTCAGTTGGACTCAAGGTGCACTAAAACTTTTCTAACTACCCCACGCCCTGGTAGGACTTTGCACATCCCCCTATGAGGAAAAACATCCATTGCCTGTTATAAACAAATCATGTCCTACACAAGTCTTGGCAATTGGCTTTTCCAAGGATTATGATCTTTCTGCCAAGTTTTGCTGTATAAACAAAGTTTTCTTACAGTTGTGTGTCTCCATAACTGTGCCACCTGCACTGATTGTGGCAGTGGTAACCAAGCAATTTACAGTAATAAAGGACTGTAACAAAGCACATTTACAGGAGTGTATTAGTGCATTTATTGCAGTACACGTGTTAGAACTTGGAGGGAGCAAGGACATCTGTGACAAGTTGAAATGCAAGTTTTTCCTGTTCCTTGGTTACACATGAAGAACATGATGGCACACTCAACTGTGTGCTGCTGAACCTATTAACTCTTTGTGACCGAATAGCTATGTTATTGGGATGAGAGAAGTTTGTTCTATTTGTGGGTGAGATCACAACCATCAGTTACAAATTGACATTGCTATAAATATACTTGAAGCATTTCCAGTCATGAAATGGTCCTCAGATCTTCTTATAGGGCCCCTGGCGTGGACAAAACTTGGTATCAGGCTAGAGAGTTAGACCCTTATTTTCAGTCTTTCTCCATTTGGAAGCAAAGTTCAAAAGAAATTATCTCCGTAACCTGGTTTCCAGCCCAGGAGAAATTAACACAAAGCCAAACAGTTGGTGACAGAAAACAAAACTAGTAAGCTATCTTGATTTTTTTATTTATTTATTTTTTTAGGAAATAAGATTTTTGAAATCACATTATCTTGTATCTCTCTTTCTTCTTATTTTTTTACACCCAGTTACATTTTAAATCAGAAGGTAATTTCAACCAAAATTATTTGTGCAAAATAGACCTTGCTGGACTAACTAACTTGAAGTTTAGATTAGGTATCCTTTTAGCAAGCGAGGTACATGCAGCCACACTGTCATCCAACTCTGCTCCTACCATATCTTCACTTTTATTCCATAAAGTTCTGAATACAAGCTAGCTTCTCTTGAAAATCTTCAGAAAGCAAAGAGCCTAGTATGCCATTCGTCTAGCTGAGATCAAATCAGCTCAACTTCTTTCTTGATTCTGCAAGAGGAGTCTAATTTGGACAACCGGGAGAAAAGAACCTATAATCCAGGTCAGGAGCAGCTGAAGGCATTGAAAGCTTTTTATCCAAGATGGAAAGTATGAGAAATTTTAAATACATCACTCACTGTGACACTGTCAAATAGGCAGGCAAAGAAAATGCCACCACACTGTAGTGAAACAAAGATGAGATTCAGCAGTTAGAGAGAAAATGGGTGGCTAAAAATGAAACATGGTTCTGTGGACTCCACATCCCTATTTTCCAATCAAGCAGGCTGCTGGGAAGGAAACATGCTGCTATCATGTTCCTACTGCTTTAAAGTACATTATGAGATCATTACTTAGAGCTATGCCATTAAAGCAGGTCTAAACAAAAGGGGAATAAGTGTTCATAGAAGAAAGAAGATTGTTTTGAGAAAATATCCATAAGCCATCAAAAATACATGAAACCTACTCACTCTGCAGTCCTGAACTTCCTCATGCTTACAATTGAAGTGAACAAAAAATCCCCCAAATGATTTCAGGCTTGCAGCTGTTAGCACGAGACTGAGAAGTGCAGTTCTGTTTTCTCCTGCAGCCTCTTTCAGGTCCTTTTTTTCTTACAGACAGAGCTTAGGACAATGTGGTTCTACAAGAAATGTAGGATATAGCTGGATGAGCACATTTGTGCAGTGGTTTGTGTTCCTTTTCATTGCTCTGCTTACCACAGCATGAGGCTCAGAGAGCCGAGACCAGTGATATGCCTGTATCAAAGCGCTTGTGTGCAACAGAACTGCAAACTTGCAGCTTACTTTTCCTAAAATGCTGTCTGTAGACTCTGTTTACCACCTACTTTTGCCCTGATAACAAAAGCTGATGGTCAGGATGTGTGGCCCTTCCCTTGGATCCAATCATCTAGGCTTTCTACCAGTGCTTTCAAAGAAGAACCAGCTAACAGTAGTGCAAACAGACAGGGCAAGCTGCTATCTAAACAGCATGCATTAGGGGAACCACCTGAATAGCAGAAGTCCCCAGCTTGTGTAAGGCCTTGGCATGCTAATCAATCATAGCTAAGTAGAAGTGTTTACACAATCTCCAAATACTGTTTAATCCAACACTTAGGGCAAAATGTCAGGCTATTATCTTGCCAAAGTGTAGAGTGATGTAGAAGGCCATAAAATTTCTTACATGAGCTTTCTCAATTCAGGCTATAAAAACATGACTCAGAAATTCTGACAGAGCAGCAGCGTCAGCCTGCACTTCTAGCAGCACAGGAATAGGCTTGTCGCTGCATACTGTTGCCTGCCTTGTCTCAATTCAGCAAGCTTACTTCCAAACAAAAGCTAACAATTTTGCTCACTGTGTAAGAAACCTGGAGAACAGCCTGTACCTTACTGCACTCTTCTTTAATACACACCTCCTAGGGCTAGCCCATGGGCAGCAGCCATAGCTTCTCTTTGAAATGCATGCAAACTCCAAATGAAGAATGGATTTTTTTTTTCCCCACAGATACTTATTAGCCCTGGTAGTCTCTGGAGGAGTTTCTTAAGGACACACAGTGCCTCTTCAAGCTGTACGTACTAGTGCCCCCAGGGAATTGCGAGAAATTCAGATAGCTCCTAAGGAGAAAATCCCCAAATACATACTTCTTGCATGGGCAGATGGCAAAGGAAGGCTCCTCATAGAGCAACCAAGTTCACATTGTAACGTCCCACTGTCACCTCTCCCTGCACACACACTCTTCGTTTTCCAGAGGGTATTATGCTCCTGCAGCACACTGACTACTTCACCTATCAGATCTTGGCATCACCTGGAAATTTATCCAAAGCAAATTTGGATCACGTGGCTCAGCTCCAAAATGCAAAATTCATCTGACATTCCCAGCTATGTAGCACCCCCAGAGAGCAAGTTGTGACATCCCAAACTAAGACCAGACAGACTGCAACCCAGAATTGCCTCTTTCTCTCCACCAGGCTCTCCTATGAAGACAGGCTGAGGGAGTTGGGCTTGTTCAGCCTGGAAAAGAGAAGGCTGTGGCCTTCTAGTACTTCAAGGGAGCTTATAAACAGGAGGGAGATCAACTTCTTATGTAGGCAGATAGTCATATGACAAGGGGGAATGGCTTTAAACTAGAAGAAGGGAAGTTCAGGTTAGATGATAGGAAGAAATTCTTTATTCAGGGGCGGTGAGGCACTGGCACAGCTGCCCAGAGAAGCTGTGGTGCTCCATCCCTGGAGGTATTCAAGGCCAGGTTGGATGGGGCCCTGAGCAGCCTGAGCTGGTGGGGGGCAGCCCTGCCCACGGCATGGAGTTAGAGCTCAATGATCTTTAAGGTCCCTCCCAACCTAAGCCATTTTGTAGTGATTCTGTGATTCTAATGCTTAAGGCCCTGCTCCTCCAGCAGGCTGCTTCCAGAGGAATGAAGCCTGTGTTGTAAAAGAGATATTCAGACAAATTTGCTTTAGGGTGTTGCAGAGAAAATTTTTGTATCAAATTCAGCATTTGGGTGAGATTCAGTAAGAATGGATGACGCCAACAGAGGTCAGTGTATCACTGTAACTCGGTCTCTTAATTTTAGTTACTAAAACTAGTTCACCTTGTAGATAATGACTTTTCCAAAGTGGGGAAGAGATTCGAAAGATGCCTATAAGTAACATCTTTTAAGAGGAACCGTCCTAGTTACTAGTTCTTCGTAAGAATAATAAGTGCAAACAAAAGGTCACCCTATTTTAGAAGGATAAGAAAGAGTGAATGTAGCACCTTTAGACATTTATTCCTCCTCCACCCTTTCCACTACACACAGAATTTTAAAACAAATGCTGAAAACAAATGAGAACATTATAAAATTGCCACTTGCGGTTTCAATTACAAGAAAGGTCACCAATGTGGTAGGAAATGCACCTTATGAACTACTGTTCGCCTTAGGACACTGTTGTTGCATCAACAAGGAACTGTACAGAGACTTGAAATGTATAATGCCATTTGTTAAAGTAAACAGAAAGTTTACTTTCTGCTCTGTTGAGAAATCCCGAGGGACATGTAGAAAATAGCAACCCTTTCTCAGCAGCCTGCCTCTTAATGAAAATCAAGAGCAAATTCCAGGAGTATTGACCTCAAAACAGCCCCTGGCAGCTTCATGCCTGCAAGCTGAGCAGAGCTCACCGACACTGAACATGTGATGAGGATGTGCTCCCAAAGGTGACTCCCACTCACCTTTGTGCAAGTGGCTGCAAACATAGCTCCCTGGCATTCAGAGTGCATGGGAGGAGGATGAAGCAACTGCAGTAGCAAGGAAAGATTCCATCTTTCCTCCTCTGGCTTGTTAACATCTTTCCTGGGCAGGAACCTTTGCATTCCTTTCTCTCAGCAGTTACTCCCACAGGTTCCCCATTCCCAAAACCTACTGCAGTCTTCATGTTGCCAAAACCCAAGCTGGACCAGGAACCAACAGATGGGGCTCTGCTGGGGCTCTCCAAATCTGCTAATGATTTCTTATGCAATCCTGTTTGTGCCTCAGTTACCCAAAAGCTGAGATTACAGCAGTGATCACTCTCCAGCTCTTCCAGGATTGTTTCTGTGCATCTGTAGCAAGCAGGGTATCGGCTTTCCTTTGGAGTCCTTTATACTCAGCCTAATACAAGCAGTGTAATGAACATCATGTGCTGCAGAGAGAGTCAATTATCACTGGAAAAGAAGCTCATATCAAATAAAGGAAAATAAACTGAGCCATGGCAGGCTCCACTATTCATTGACAGAGAGGACTCCTGTGCTGACCTACACAGATCTCTTGATTAGGGAAGACCTTCAAGTACTAAGGAGGTAGAATAAAACTCTGTCACCACTCAGCCTCACAGCCTACTGAGAGGCCATCACTCAGTGCTCTCCCAGCTATCATTTTTACCTGTTGGCCAGTGCACCTACATCTGAGAGTGCGGTCCACGTCACCAAAATATTAAGGTGGGATTCACCTCATCTGTCTTCACAAACAAATACCTGCAGCATAGATGTCTCCTGATGTCTGCACTTATCCAACTAGGACTCCTTTTGCAATCAAAGGCAGTAAATAATTAAAAGATGTAATCCTCTAGTCTTAACAAGACATCTAAACTCAGTCTGCTGAGTTAAACCCTGGAGCTGTCTGTATCTCTCTTCATCAGAGTGAGGAATTTGTTGAATTCAAAGCAATAACCTTTTATTGAACATCACAAACAAACAGGTTGGAGAAGAGCAGGGAGCCGTGGCCCAGTTGTGGGTCTGGCAGAGGGGATAAAAGAGCACACAGCTTTGGGCAATCATCCCAGAAGCACTGCCTTCAAGATAGTGAAGGAATTCCACACTGGAAGACACAATTCCAGGCCTCAAATTTCTCCAAGCCAGCAAAAAATACAGCCTTCCTCAAGCCAAGATAGTACAGGCAAGTTTGTCCATAGCATTCTATTTTTTGGGGGAGGGAATTGATGCTGAATCACTCAAAAAAAAACAACAAACAAACAAACAAGACTGTCTCTAAAATCCCATAGTATCATCTCAAATTAATCTACATGTTTTTCTGCTCATTTGCTCTACAGCAATATTTCAAATCATCTGCAGCTTTCATCCTTGGTTTGTATTTCCTAGAAGAAAATAAGCACCTGCTTCAACCTTTCTGCAAATGCATTGAAAAGAAATTTTATGTCATATTTCTGATGTTCATGTCAGTACTGGCTGTGCCAACTTGCCATCACGTAAGCAGGCACAAGCTGCTTCAAAGAAGTGTGTGCAAGTTCTGGTGCAGCAAAGAGTAGAAGAAGGCTGAAGGAGGATCCAGGTGCACACATGATGCACAACACAAGGCAGGACTGACCAAAATTAGTCAGCCATTTCCCTGACACACAGCATCCAACAAGGTAGTCAGAAAACAGCTCAAAACCCACCCGTAGGCCTTATAGTTGGGGAAGAGCAGGAGGAGGAAGGCTAAAATGCAGATTTTTTACCAGGAGCTGATAGTATCTGTAATGCAGAAAGATTCTGGGTTCTGTGTACGCCCTCATTACCTTAGACAAAATCTTAATACTCTCCGATCAGAGAACATTTCCCAAAAATTTCACATTTCAAAACTAAAACCAGCCCAGCACCCTGTGAATCAGGCAAGGCTTCCCCTACTCTTTCCAGTCCTATTTCACATTCCTTGGCTTTCCTGTAGCCTGCCCATCACTGCTCTAAACTTCTAATGTGACCATGTCACCTCAACAGTGATGACAGATGGAATTCCACACATTGCAATACCCCTTTCCACATTAAATACAGACAGGTCTGTTGTGGACCAGCCTAACTGTTTGGGCCTGAGATGTTTTAGGAAGAGGAATTATCCTTGCAAAAACATTGGTTCAGATTTTTCCTTCATCATCATCTCCCTTCAGGTAGCTGAAAGAGTTAGTAGGCAAGGCAGGCCAAAGTTCCACGTCTCTCCTTTGTAGGAGAGACATTATCACCTTCTGCAATCTCAATCCACACTAACAGAGCGATAACAGCAAGGAGGTAGCAAAGATCTGTATTCAAAGATATGCTTGTAAGTCTGATGCTTATGTGAATATGGAGCATGATAGGGTCAAGATAAAAAAAAAAAAACTGTGAAAAGCTAATTTATTTCCCCAGGGTGACTGACTCTTTGTTCTGTCAAGGACTTATTTCCTTGCAGTAAGCAGCACTTAGTGAATTTATTTGAAGTCAAATACTTTGTGTCTGTCTCTTCTCTCATTAACAAAAAAAAATCTTTAGAATTTCTCTTTGAAACAAGGTTCATAATCTGAACAATAAACAGATAAACAAAGCTTGTTAGAAAAATGATTATGTTTTCTCACCCACTTAAGAACCTGGATACTTCCATTCTGCGCAGAGCCCTAGATACAACAGTTAAAGCTAGTGTAGCAAACCTATATCCTTGTATTTGCCAGTTCCAGGCCTGTGAAAGTATGTGGATACAGCCGCAAAGCCAGTACAGCTGTGATGCTTAACCAGCTTCATCCACATCCTAGCTCCATTTATGAATATTTGGAAACCTCAATTTAGACGAATTTGGAAATCTATTTAGAAATAGGTTTTCACAAAGCTGTGTCTTTTCAGGCAGGCAAAATAGGCTATTCAGACTATATACTGCACAAGCTAGAAAACACAAGGACAAAAATATTCCCAGGTGAAAGCATCCAATTAGTGACCACTACCATGTTGACAAGCCCCTTCATATTCTGCCTACAACACATGTAAGGGAGAGGTCCAACCAGCAGGTTACCCCTGAAAAGGCAGCAGACCTCTGCCATGCATTGCACTCAGTGGGGCTGATCCCCACCAACGCATCCATTTGGTCATCCAGAATCATCTCAGAGAGTATCCTCACCAAGGCCTACAGGCACAATATTGTTCCCAAAATGCACAAAGGGAATAAACCTAGTCCCATACCTCCTTCCTTCATGCCTTGTGCTCAAGGAAAAGAGCTTCAGTTTGATTAACAAGGCTGGAACATAGCCCCACCATGATTTTCAGTAAACACTTCTTTTTTTTTTAGAAGCAAAATCATAAAACAATAATTTCTGAAATCTAAAAAGTGAAATAGCAGGTCTCTGAGCAACAGAAAAACATGCCTCTTTCATCTTTTCTTCAGTTTGGGAAGCCTTGCTAAGCTGAGGGAGTTCCCAATACACTCCGACAATGGAGTTTGAGTGATGCACACAAGATTTCCCCTTGGAGATAGGGGAAGGAGGTGCTAGAGATTTACAAACCAGTGAGTCTGGATTGCATGCCCAGGGAAGCTCTAGGAGAGAAATATGAGAGCAGTAAGGATTTCTTATGGGCAAATTGTTTCAAAACAATCCACTTTTCTTTTCTGGCCGAGCTTATTGGATAGGCAATTTTGTAAATAATTGGATTTTTGTTTAATTAAATGAAGTACCTGCATACATTTCCTACTTTTTAATTAAAAGTTAAGACACTTGACTATCCTCCAAACATCCTGCCTTCTCATTCCTCTCCAGAGTGGGTAAACAGGAAATCTTGCATAATTCTCAATGTTCTTTATACCAGTTTGTCATAGGTATGGTGCCAGAAGGCATTTAACACCTTAGTTGATAAGAATCCCCAGCTGCTTAATTACTACTGGAATTGTAAATAGGGGAAAAACCAACAGTAGTAGTTCAGCAAACATTAGAATGAGCTTCAGAGAGCCTTTATTTACTAATTTACTAAGTTACTAATTATCAGGTCAAATAGCAGAGCAAGAAAGCACTTGCTGATGACCCAGTTCGATCACCTAGAACAAGCACTGAAAAAGTACCTAGCACAGGTTTTACAGTACACTCCAGTAACCACACTGAGATAATGTACTCCAGAAAACCCTGTTCAATGGCCAAATATATTCAACAGTTCTTAGCAGACAAAGCTCCATTCATGGCACTGAGCTGTGTGGTGCAATAGATACATCAGAATGAAGAGATACCATCCAAAGAGACCTGGACGGACTTGAAAAGTAGACCCACAAGAACTTAATGATGTTCAACAAGGTCAAGTGCAAGGCATTGCATTTTTGGGTCAGTGTCATCCTAGATGCGAATACAGACTGGGAGCACTCACTGAGAGCAGCCCTGTGGAGAAGGACTTTCGTCCTGGTGAATGTAAAGCTGGACATGAACCAGCAATGCATGCTTGCAGCCCAGAAGGGTAACCGTATCCTAAGCTGCAACAAGAGTGATGGTCAGCAGGGAGAGGAAAGAGATTGGGGATTGTCCCCCTCGTGAGGCCCCATCTGCAGCACTGTGCCCACACCTGAGGCAAGAAAGACCTGGAGCTGCTGGAGCAGGTTAAAAGAAGGGCCATGAAGATGATCAGAGGGCTGGAGCACCTCTCCTGTGAAGACAGACCAAGGGAGCTAGGCTTGTTCAGCCTGGAAAAGAGAAGGCTCCAAGGAGACCTCACTGTGGCCTTCTAGTACTTCAAGGGAGGGAGATCAACTTCTTATGTAGGCAGATAGTGATAGGACAAGGGGGAATGGCTTTAAACTAAAAGAAGGGAAGTTCACGTTAGATGATAGGAAGAAATTCTTTACTCAAAGGGTGGTGAGGCACTGGCACAGCTGCCCAGAGAAGCTGTGGTGCTCCATGCCTGGAAGCATTCAAGGCCAGACCGGATGGGGCCCTGGGCAGCCTGAGCTGGTGGGGGGCAGCCCTGCCCACGGCAGGGGGTTGGAACTGGATGACTAATATCTCTCCCAAGCTAAGCCATTCTAACGATTCTATGATCCTCTGACCCCAAATTTATTTCATGACTGTGGCCCAGTTCATCTGAAAGGGGCAAATATACCACTTACCTCCCCCACGTCACATCTCCCTTCAGAATGGACAGACATTGTCCTGGGACCCAGAGTTTATCTACCTTCCGCCTGATTACAGCCTTCTACCTGATCTGCTTGTCAGCAGGTCCCCAGCCTGACACATAAGGGAGCAGTGCACTTCACATGTTCTGAAAAGAAGAAATCCACCCCAGTTGGTTCATTCAAAAGTACTAGGAGGGATGCTGGCTCTGGAGAAGCCAGCCAAAATTAGGGGCGATCTGCATACCACTCTTCAGCTCATAAGATTTTCAAATGCAATTTTCTGCATTTTTAAGCAGAAGCCTACTTTCATGTAAGAGATAAGGGTAGGTTGAAGGTCTCCTGCATGAATCCTGAGGAGCCAGTCTCAGCACTGGTGTAGCCATTCGTGTGGAAGAAAACTCTGCACATCTCAGGCAAACAGAGAAATGTCAATAAAACACATTTGCCCTCCTAGAGAAGAAAGAGGAAGTGAAGGAAGTGCAAACAGGAATCTGGGCAGATGTTCAATATGGCATTGAAGACAGAGAGAAAGATTACATATGAATCTGACAATGAGCAAAATGGACTATAAAGAGACAAGAGAATGCTGACCAAAATTGAAATTACTCTAAATAGAGAAAGAAACTCAGAGGGAAGAGAAGAAAAACTAAAATGAAGGGTGAAAAAGCAAGACTTGAAGCAGGAGAGGAAGAGAGGAGCCTTTCGTGCAATAAGAAGCTAAAGCCATATATGCAATAAGAAAGTATAGAAAGCAAAGGGAAGTCCAGACATCCACGTGCAAATATGACCTCTGGTGGGACAATTCTATAGAGCAGTTTTCAGTTATCATAGGCTATATTCTATGACCCCGGTAACTCAGAACCTGTCTGCAAACCAACTGTGTGTGGTTTCTCAGCTTTTTCATGATAATAACTTAATGAAAAAAAAAAAAAAATCCATAAACACCTTTTAAATGTGGTTGTGTAGTTTATTTTCAATGCATGAATGGTAGCCTAAAGGCAAAACAGAAAAAAAATTGTGGCAAAGAAAATAGAAATGACCTACAACCTAAAATTGGAGCCTGAATACTTCAAATCAGAGATGAAAGGCCACAGCAAAGGAGCAGTCTTGTTCCAGTTATCACTCTCAAAATGTGTATTAAAATCAGCTGTATCATTTCTCTTACATCATTGTCTCATGAAGAGACAGACCAGGAGCCAGATCTGCTTTGGGAACCACAGAGACATGAAAATCCAGAGCTGGTCATCAGAAAGCTCAAAAAAACTAAGCTCAAGCTCAAAGAAGTTTATGTAAAGTCACAGAAGACTTTGTAACACTTTACCTCTCTGACCTATTGTAACATAGCATGGGCCCACAGAAGAAAGTATATCTTCAGTTCCAAACAAGCACATTCTCAATCATGGGTTTAGAAATCCTCGCAGGGATGATTCTGTAGTTCATTGGACTTCTCCTTCCCCGAATTACTAGAAGAGGCAAGCACTTCTCATTTGTTACTTAGTGGTAACTCCTAAGCAGCAAAAAAATTCTGTGGGATCCCTTTAACACCCAGGCCTGTTATCTGTTGAAAGAAAGAAAGAAAGAAAGAAAGGAAGGAAGGAAGGAAGGAAGGAAGGAAGGAAGGAAGGAAGGAAGGAAGGAAGGAAGGAAGGAAGGAAGGAAGGAAGGAAGGAAGGAAGGAAGGAAGGAAGGAAGGAAGGAAGGAAGGAAGGAAGGAAGGAAGGAAGGAAGGAAGGAAAGAGGGAAGGAAGGAAGGAAGGAAGGAAGGAAAGAGGGAAGGAAGGAAGGAAGGAAGGAAGGAAGGAAGGAAGGAAGGAAGGAAGGAAGGAAGGAAGGAAGGAAGGAAGGAAGGAAGGAAGGAAGGAGGGAAGGAAGGAAGGAGGGAAGGAGGGAAGGAGGGAAGGAGGGAAGGAGGGAAGGAGGGAAGGAGGGAAGGAGGGAAGGAGGGAAGGAGGGAAGGAGGGAAGGAAGGAGGGAAGGAAGGAGGGAAGGAGGGAAGGAGGGAAGGAGGGAAGGAAGGGAGGAAGGGAGGAAGGGAGGGAGGGAGGGAAGGAGGGAGGGAGGGAGGGAGGAAGGAAGGAAGGAAGGAAGGAAGGAAGGAAGGAAGGAAGGAAGGAAGGAAGGAAGGAAGGAAGGAAGGAAGGAAGGAAGGAAGGAAGGAAGGAAGGAAGGAAGGAGGGAAGGAGGGAAGGAGGGAAGGAGGGAAGGAGGGAAGGAGGGAAGGAGGGAAGGAGGGAAGGAGGGAAGGAGGGAAGGAGGGAAGGAAGGGAGGAAGGGAGGAAGGGAGGGAGGGAGGGAGGGAGGGAGGGAGGGAGGGAGGGAGGGAGGGAGGGAGGGAGGGAGGGAGGGAGGGAGGGAGGAAGGAAGGAAGGAAGGAAGGAAGGAAGGAAGGAAGGAAGGAAGGAAGGAAGGAAGGAAGGAAGGAAGGAAGGAAGGAAGGAAGGAAGGAAGGAAGGAAGGAAGGAAGGAAGGAAGGAAGGAAGGAAGGAAGGAAGGAAGGAAGGAAGGAAGGAAGGAAGGAAGGAAGGAAAAAATAAAATAAAAACATTCAAATGTTGTGTAAAAAAATATCATAACAACCTATCCCTACATCAAGAGTCTCTTGCTTTAAGAAGAGTCAAAAAAGAGTCATTACATGGAGCTCTTTAGAATCTTAGAGCATGAAGAACTTTAAGATTATTAAGCACTGGTCACTAATTTTGGTAATTTACACATTATCAGTAAGCATTACATGTAGTATTATTTTACCTAAACAAGCCATACCAATTTTTAAACAGCTTTGCCCATACAAAACACATGTGAGTTTGGAAAATACCAATTCCCTTTTATAGCTGGAAAAGAGATAAAAGAGTTCATAATAACCTTTTGATATTTAATTCTCTTGTGGCCTCCTAAACTCTACTGCTTGAGAGATGTACTAGTTCTCAGCCATAGGAAATCTCTTCCAAGCACTGCTTTCCATTAGAAGGACTCAGATCCCAGGGTAGAGCCCATCCCTCCCAGAACATGTCTTCATCTATTGCCAAACTGATAATGCAGTTTAATTTTTTTTCCATTTCCCTCACTAATAGCCCTTCCCTTCTACACCATTGGTCAACTTCCAGGGAATGATAGCAAATGCAATTGTAGAGCAGATGGACTGCAAAATGAAGACAGAAAAAAAAAAAAAAACAACTTTGGATATTTTTTTCCCCTGGAAAAAAAAATATGTATTGTTAATTATTTAAAATGTAGAGCCCACTTTTAACTTTCAAAAAAAAAAATCTCACAATCTGGGGGAATGGGATGCATACTTTTGCTCTGGTGACTTATTTCCTTACAGTATATTACAGAACACGCTATATAAACAGGCAAACATAGGAGATGCAGGCCTGAGAGGTCTAATTTACAGAAAGATCTAAAATCCCATCACCTTGAATATCTCTCCTGCCTGAGGCTCCTTGGCCAGGGTGGCCTCGTCCAACCCATCGTAGGCAGACGTCACGTACATCTCCGCGTAGTCCTTTCCTCCAAAGCAGCAGGAGGTGATCCTTGAAGTTGGCAGCCTCACAGTTTGGATTCTTTTTCCTGGGAAAAATATGAGAGTTTCCAATTCCCTTTTTACAGGGAGGATGCAAATGTGAAGTTACCATGAGTGAAGGTGTCACAGCTATGGGTGTTTACTCAGAAGGCACTGCCCTTGCAGTGGAGCCAAGCTCAGGCAGTGGTCTCCTCCAGAGATGCTCGTGGAGGCCAGGCTGTTCCACAAAAAGGGCTCAGCCAGAGCAGGCCTCACCTGTCTCTGGATCAATGCGGATCACTCTTCCTCCATCAATGCAGGCCACCCAGAGCTTCCCCTCTGCATCAATGCACATCCCGTCAGGCATCTGCTCCTCCTCCTCCAAGTGGTACACCAGTCTGGGGCAGGCTGCAGGAGAGGCACGAGACAGCTTTCCAGGAGTGTCTCGTTATGAGCAAGGCACCCCTGAATTTAAATATCAGCAATTATCTCTCTCTCTTAGGCAAAGATCAAGAATTGCACTTATTTTGAGGGCCAGCAAAGCCCCCCATTTTGATTAGGCCTGGGTACCACATGGGCTACGGCACAGGGCCTGCACCAAACATGCAGGCAGTGGCACAGGATCATTGGGATTTCATATTTTGGGGAGAAAATCTTCTTATAAAATCTGTTTTAGAAATTATTTCTCCTAAAATTTAGACAGCAGAGAAAGCAGCAACCTGAGTAATTGCAATTATTTTATATGATTTTCACACACGATTACACCAAGGTCAGACTGACCGGAGCACAAGGGATGAAAGTTCAGCTGTTCCAACTCCCATGGAGCATAACAGGTTGATACAGCCCAAAAATACATCACAGTTTTGACTGAGGTTCTATCAGTCGAGCTCATATTTGAATTTCCTTCCTGCATAAAAAATATTTATCTAGAAAATGACTTTATGTGAAATTTATCCAACATCTTCAGATAACTTTACCTTCAGAAATGAGAAACTTCAGTAGCAATGATAATTTGTTTTCTAAAATACATTTCTGTGACATACTTGCATACTAATTCTGCATTCATATTTATGAAGTGAATATAATTGAAGCATTCCAGTAGATGGCAGTCGAGAATAAACAGCACCCTTGTTAGCATAAACTAATTATCAGGATAAATGGCTTCATCCCTGCAGCTCCTTGGGGACGGCTCTAAACGCAAGCCATCTATCCAGCTGAAAGTGCTAAAGTCAAAGGACTGTCAAAAGATAGTTCACCAAATGCACCTGCCGTATAACTAAACTTGAGAAAAATCACGGTCAGCCTGCTAAGAAGCTGTAACGACAAGATATGAGATCAGATAAACCACAACATATTACACTCCCCAGCCTTGCTGCATAAAGAGCAAAAACACTCCTTGAGAACTCAAAAAAAGTGTGTGTACCAATCTTTCCAGTGCACACGTCATAGCTGAAGGCATGCACAGCGTACGCCAGGCTGTCAATGTGAAAGAAGGTCCTGTGGTCCAGGGACCAGTCCAGACCATTGGAGATGTCCACTTCATCTAACTGTTTTATTACTGATAGGTCAGGGAAAAGAGTGTAGAGAGCCCCTTGCCGTCTTGCTCGGACCCCTGGTGCTGTCTCCTCAGCCATCGTGCCTGAAAGAAAGCAGAAGTGTTGCTTAGGATGGAAGAGCTTGTTCCCACAGGAACCTGCTTGGCCAGAAGCTTCCTCTAACTTTTAGCAAGAAGTCCTAGCAACAGGCATTGTTGTCACACTCCTTTAAGCTCTCGTGACTTCAGCTGTTATTCATTGGATATTGAATACTCTAGTCCAATAGTATATATTTCCCAGGCTGTCTCAAATAGTGAGAACATCTCCAACTCAAGGTAACACTCGGTAACAAAGCAGCTGAAGTGTGGAGACATTGTGAGGATGGAGAGTTTGTAGAAATGGGCCTGGAGAGGTTCCTATACACCAGTGGGAAACAGCAGGGTGGTAGAAGAAAAGAAAAATCCTCCCCTCTTGTCAGTGAGAATGGGGCAGAATGGGTGCTGTCAGAGTGGTGAGACAGAGAAGAGGAGCTGTCCCTGGAAAGTGATCCTGGCAAATGGCAGGACAAGTTTCTGCATCTCCGTGAGCTTTCAGTCTTAGGCAGCAAGAGTGAGAAGAAAGCCACAAGACACCAAAGGCTGAGGTTTTGCGTACAGCCCTCAAAGAAAAAAGAGGATGCAGGCAAGTGTCATATGCTCTTGTTTTTTTTGTGGGCTACTTTTATTATTCAAATGCACTGTGACCTCAAAAATGTAGGTGCTGTAAATCACATGGCTACCTCAGAAAACAGTAAAGAATAACAAAGTTGAGGTTTTAAAAAAATCAAATTATTCTTCAGTATTGCACTCAGCACTCATTGTTTAGTTCTGATTCACCCTTTTCCAAAGAGAGAGTTCAGCAATGTGTAAGCTTCTAATAGGGAGTATTTACATTTTCTTTCAGCTGTGACAATCTGTTTCAGGTGGTCTCATAGATTTCTGAGATGGTGGTCAAGATTTCTGAGTTACTTTTACAACATTTGGCCATACCTGCTGTTGAAATCACTGATCCACTCTGCACAGCTAGGAGCAGGTGTACAAAGCAGATTTTCTTTAACTTCTCTCCCATTCTCACTCTTAAGTCCAGTGACACATCATCCCTAAAGCATAACTGGGAGCCAAAGGTATTTGCTGATTTTAGCAAATACAAAAGAAGACAACACGGCTGGCTAGCAGATAAAGTGTGGGGCCATTTCCTCTCTCATCAGTCTCTCTCTGCTCTTGGCTGTGCCTGGGAGGAAAACAAGCACAGGGACACCCTGGCTGCATTGCAACCAGTGGCAGCCAGAGGCTTTCTGCCAGTATCGTTTCCCGCATGCTGCAGGTTTTGGGGAAATGCCATCTGCCAAATAGAAGCAGAGCCTTCCTGCCTGACAGTCCTTATGGGCAGCCCCTGCCCTCATCTAGATCAAAGGATTCAGGATTGCATGTCCTCCTCCGCTGGGTGATCGGAGGCTGAAGCAGCAGCTGAGCACAGCACTCACACGATCACCCACACTGGCGACAGTGGTTTTTGTGGGGAACTCAACAAAGGAGTTGACATGGAATAAAATGCACTGCATAAAACACACCGTCATTGGTTTCTCTTTGCTCCAGAAGAAATTTCTGCTAGGGACTTACCAGCAAAATACCTCCCCTTTGGATCCACTTTGCCATCATTGAACCTGTTGTTGGGTTTATCCTGCTCAAGCTCAAGGATGGTGGTGACCTTCTGGGTGTCCCAGTCCAGAAAGGCAAACCTGGTCCCCAGGGTGATGACGTAGCCCCCACGTTGCCGCAGGGCCACAGAGCTGACACGGGCATCTGTGGGTGAGAGGGAGCAGAAAAAGATGGGCACCTCCGGGCCCACCAGCAGCCCTGATCTCCCACAACTCTCCAAGGGCACCCCTGGCCCAAGAAAGGCCCAGCTGATGCAAACAGAGCAAAGGCAACATTTCTCCAGTCACCTCTGCGACATCCTCAAGGACAACATCTTGCCATCTCCACGTCCTCCAAATATCCCTATCTGCAGGGCACACACAGCCCTTGGGACCAAGCCTTTCCCTCTGCAGACACAGAGGAGACTCCTGAGACAAGTGAATACCCACGACAGCGGTGCCCTTACCCACAGACACGCACTGCACCTCATGGCTGACGGCGCTCCAGCGGCAGACTTTCTGGCCGTTAATGTCAACGTAGATGAGCGCGTTCTCCCGTTCTTCCCAGACCGGACATTCCCCCATCCGGTTCTTCTCCTTCCCGATAGATTCAATTCTGATGGAGGAGGACATGGCCTGAGGGGAAGAGAGTCAGGAACTGATTTAATGAAAAGCTCCCAGCGTGTGCATTTTTCATCCTGACAATGCTTAAAAGTGGAATTTGTGACTGGCAAAGCCCCTCAAATCCCAAACAGTGGAATAATGTAGGAGGCTCCTGTGACATTTCCGTGGTCTCAGGTTTTATCCTACCTGCTTTGGTTTGAGCAATCACCTCTTTTACACAGCTATTGCAAAACAGAGGGGGCCTTGGCTCCCACAGTCAGCGCTGACAGAGGTGCCACTGCTGCACCCACCCATCAGAGATGAGAGATGTGCCCTGGGAGCCGGCCAGCCCCTGACACAATACTCTTCCTATAGCCTACTATTGTTTTGCAGGCATTGTTTCCCAGCAGGTGAGCTGAGGATAAGATTTGCTGATAATTCATTAGCACTAATAACTTCAAAGTGAAATGGGAAGAGCCAGTAACCACCACGAGCAAAAATGCCCACATTTTGGAGGTAGGGGACCGTTCTCACTCTTTGGTCCCAAGGTGAGGTCAAGACAATTGGTTTTGCCCTAGAATATAACCTTCTCTCCCCAGAAACAGTGTCCAAAGAAGATGCTGAGAGTGGCCAACACACTAATTACTAAGAAGTGATTTTGTATGTGTGCATTAGGGTACGGGATTGGTAGTTATTTGACCTCATTGGTTCTTTGCCCAACTGCCATGTCCATATGCCTTCTATTTGTAATATATACAGAGCATCTCTGGGTCTCTGCTTTGACACTAGACTTCACTGAAGAAAGATGCAGGCAACATCATGTCTAAAGTAAAATCCAAAATTCATTGTGAGATGCCAGAAAAAAAAGAACCTCCTAAAAGCCCATTTTGTGCAGCGCCTCACAGCTGCTGCCCACAGCACTAACATGTCAGCAATGAGCACGCAAGAAAAAAATAATACTTCCAAGCAGAAACCACCAAATCCTGCCATATTCTCCCCAAAAGGAATGCAAAAGGCTAAAAACATCCCGATCACTCTGGCTGTGTCACCTCTGCAGAATGTCATCAGCATTTCAGCCTCCTGAACCCATTACAAGAGTGGGGCAGTACACGTTATTTCCTCTTAAGAATGAAGAACTAATGTCAAAACATCCACGTGAAAATGAAAAGCAAAGCCAATTCAAGTCAATAACTGGCCGTACAAGGGTCCCTTTCTGTTTTACTCCCTCCCCAGCCAGCAAACATCGTTTCATTTTTAATTTCAAGCCAAAGCTCTGCACAAGACCACATACAGCTGAAGCTTTAATGCACAACAGCAGCCGTGTACAGCGAGGAGTTGTAAGCACCATCTTCCCTGGGCCAAACAGCTGAGCACTTCCATCAAGCTGAAGGGCACCAATGTGAAACTCCGTGAGTAATCAAAACAACACACCTGCTGAGGAAAGGATTGCAGGACTGGGGCCGATGCCTCTTTTCCAGCATGAAACTGGCTGCTGTTTTCAGAGCTGATTAAAAATGAGTAAGAGCTGATGCTATCAGCAGCGGGCAGGAAGCCGGCCGTGCTTTCCATGCAGTCAGCAGGTGAGGCCGCGGGCTGAGAGCAGCACAACATACGATGGGAAAAGTCCTTGCTCAGTGTTTTCTTGTGTCATGAGAGCAGGAGAGGAAGAGAGACACTGCACCACACATGTGCCCTGGGGCCAGCCCCATCTTCCCCAATTTAGGTGCAAATGAGTATTTCGGGTGACAAAAAGGTGTGTTGGGGTGGCTTCCCAGACTTTATTTTTCCCCCTTGTCTGGCATTGGCCATTTTTTGGTCTATGGAAGTGCAGGTGGGTGATGCTGAGTTCCTCTTCCCACCCAACCCACCCTGAAGAGGGAGGATGGTCCTGTGTGGAGTCAGGAGTTGGATTTGATGATCCTCCTAGCTAGGGGTATTTTATGATCCAAAGGTGATAACGATGTGAGGAGCAGACAGGAACATGGCAGGTACAGAGCCCTGCTGGGAGACAGCCAGGGCCACCCATGGCATCCTGGCCCCTGGCAGAAGCCTGTCCTGAACTGGCATATGGGAGCAATGCATTTCCTTACCTATGTAAGAACGTAACAAACACTTTAAATTGATGCTCAAATTATTCACCCACGTAAGTAAATAACCGAGTTAGACCACAGTCATCATTGTTTCAAACCCAGAGATAACAACTTTAGAGCCCTAAGCCAGAGACCTGCTCTAATATTCCTCACCAAAGCCAGTAGCACTCCCAGCCCCAGCTCCTGCCATGCTCTCACAGCTGTGCCTGGGCTGAGGACAAACCCCAGGCTGCAGCACAGCACAGACCTTCCACCTCTACCACAGAATCATAAAATTAAGGTTGGAAAAGAGTTCAGTGATCATCCAGTCCAAATACCAGCCCATCCCCACCATGCCTGCTAACCATGCCCCTCAGTGCCACATCCACATCCCTGGGGACAGTGACTCCACCACCTCCCTGGGCAGCCGGTGCCATTGCCTCACCAATCCTTCTGAGAAGGAATTCTTCCTAATATCTACCTGCAACACTACTCATTTTGCTTCATTCTTTCTTTCCACCTAAAATTATACCTCTGAAGAAGATTTCATGTAGAATTATATATGTACATATCATTCTATATATCATTTATTTCCCACTCATCTCTTTTGTCCTGGTGACTTGACCTCCCCCACCACACACAAGCCAAGTCATGCAAAGGCAGGAAACCTTTTCCTCACCACATTAACAAGAAAATTGTGCACACTGCTGGGCCAGCAAGCAGCTTGGGTGCAACTGGAGGCTCCTGCTGTCCCCCTGCCCAGGGACCCCCAGGCCTACAGCACTGAAGACATCCTCACACCACCCCAGACATGATGTACTCACTGGTGCACCTGGACCCCAACAGAGTTCTTCCCCCAGTCCATTTCTGCCTCCCCAGAGGCCACCTCAGAGGCTTTGTG
Organism: Phasianus colchicus; assembly: GCF_987193195.1. Lineage (NCBI taxonomy): Eukaryota > Metazoa > Chordata > Aves > Galliformes > Phasianidae > Phasianus > Phasianus colchicus. The sequence goes on from NC_143436.1 coordinate 131,368,005, forward strand.
GTCTCCAGGCACAAGTGGTGCAAACCTGCAGCAACCTCCACCATGCACTTTCATCTGCCTTTAACTCTGCCAGTTTGCAAAGCACAAATGTAAAGCAAAGTTGGCCACGCACCCCTGTACTTGTACCTGTGTCTGGGGCTTCCCGCTCCCTTGCAGTGCTTCCTGCTGGGCTCCAGCCCTGCTGATCTGCTCTGGTGCTGCTTCTTATAGGCCCCAGCTCTTCCCAAGCTGGGGGAGTGTAGCGAGGCACTAGTGCACCATGCATATTAATGCAGTATTTAAATACTGTTATTTCTCTTGTGTTACCTACAGGCATGCACTCAGACAATAGCACTGAATTTGTTACTGCGACTATGCAAGTGTTCAGCAAATCTGTTGCTCCTCTCCTTTTTTCACCAGACCCTGAATTACCCTTGCATAGCTTCTTCTCCTTAGAGTACAGTTCAACTTTACTCCCTCTGGAAACTTTGCTTTGCATGTAATTTGACCATCCTCAGCCCTTAAAGTCTTCCTTCAGCCAGACAGTCCCCTCCTGCAGCCAGCAGTGCTGTCCTGGTGACAAGCGACATGGTTAGAGCTCATGAAAGCAATCACTAACACACTCCAGACAGCCACTCACCCCAGCAGAAGTCCACTCAACGGTGTTGTCCAAAAACCAGGGGAGGCCTTCTCGAGGGCTCACCCTTCTGTAGGACTGAGATGGCCCCTTCCCGACCTTCAGATGGGCAGAGCTGCAGCTCCCCCGGCACACAGTGCTACCTGCTTTTATTCTGGCAGAGCTCCTTTACCTGCAAAGGTTTATTTGAGATTTCCCCAGCTTGGTTGGGAATAAATACGTTTCACCTATGACTATAGATTTTGGTCACGAGGATGAAAAACCCCTCAGGGCACAGCAGCTGCTCCTCCTGATACAGTTTCTCCTGTCATTGAGCTCTTGCTCAACCCAACACGAAATCAAGTAAGTACCATTAATAAGACAGAGACTGAACAAAAGCCAGGAAGCCTTCCCTTCCACCAGCCAGCAGGTGGGAGGGAAAGGTTGGGCAGTGGCAACTGCTCGGACCATTTGTAGGCCCACGCTCGGTCAGGAAGCTCCAGTTGGAATACATCCTGCTTCCCAGGATGCTGGAGGCAGCTCTGGCTTTGGCACTGAGGGCTGCTGGACTGCAGCCAGGTTTTGGCAACATGGTAAGCACAGCTCTGTCAGCAGAGTGGGCTCTTCCTCACCACTTGGTACCTGTGAAACCGGCTGGAAGAAGTGCAGCATGCGATCTTGTGAAAGGGAGAGCTGGCATTTCTTCCTATAATCTCTAGGTAAGTGTCCTGTGCCTGCCCACCCTCACAGAGCAGTGGGCACAGAGGTGTGTGCCCAACGTGCCTGCCTGCAGCCCCCCACAGAGGATGGGGGGTTTGGGTCCTGCATCTCTTTGTGCCTCTTGGCTGGCAATGACAAACCCATCTCCAAGAGGACCTCTCACATCTGAACAAATCAGTACTGTCACCTCTCCTGTACACATAAAGAAAACTGCAAATGAGGCAGGAGAATAAACAATAAAAAGAAAAAACGTTCATAGAATCATAGTCATGAATCATAGAATGGCCTGGGTTGAAAAGGACCACAAAGGTCATCTATTTTCAACCCCCCTGCTATGTGTAGGGTCGCCAACCACCAGACCGGGCTGCCCAGAGCCACATCCAGCCTGGCCTTGAATGCCTTCAGGGATGGGGCATCCACAACCTCCTTGGGCAACCTGTTCCAGTGTGTCACCACCCTCTGTGTGAAAAACTTCCTCCCAGTATCTAACCTAAATCTCCCCTGTCTCAGTTTAAAACCATTCCCCCTTGTCCGCCCTTGTAAACAGCCATTCCCCCTCCTGTTCATATGCTCCCTTCAAGTACCGGGAGGCCACAATGAGGTCTCCCCAGTCTTCTCTTTTCCAAGCTAAACAAGCCCAGTTCCCTCAACCTTTCCTCACAGGAGAAATGCTCCAGCCCTCTGATCATCTTTTGTGGCTCTCCTCTGGACCCATTCCAAGAGATCCATGTCTTTCTTGTGCTGGGGGCCCCAGGCCTGTACACAGTACTACAAAGGGGGCCTCACAATAATTGAGTAGAAGGGAACAATCACCTCCCTCTCCCTGCTGGCCACCCTTTTAATACAGCCCAGAACACAGTTGGCCTTCCTTGTTTCAAGAGCACACTGCTGGCTCACGGCCAGCTTCTCATCCACCAGGACCCCCAACTCCTTCTGCACAGGGCTGCTCTCAAGGAGATCTTCCCCCAGTTTGTATAAATACCTGGGATTGCCCCAACCCAAGTGCAACACCCTGCACTTGGCCTTATTGAACCTCATTAAGTTCACATGGGCCCACTTCTCCAGTCTGTCCAGATCCCTCTAGAAACAAATTATTTCATTAGAGGAGAAAGTTACAATATCCAATAGTTTATTAGGGTGAGAATCTTTTACTACAACAAAATATACCATCAGATACTTCAGTCTAAAAATATTCCACGTATTTCATTAGTTTTTCATCCTTTCTTGACGAGGTATTGTAATTGTGTTATGGTTTCAAAGCAAAAGATGCTGAACACCCAGATAAGACCTTCTGACTTGTCTTGCTTAAGTCAGTTTTCTTGAATCCATTCCGAAGAGTGCACATCTAACCTGCAAATGGATATGGTGGGATTCCTTTCACCCCAAGCCCAGTGATCTACCAAAAAAAAAGAGAGGGGGGAAAAAAAAGATAAATGCATTAAGTCACCACTACCAAACATTCTTCTTTCACAATCACGACTGCTTTAATTTAGAAAAGGATGGTGTCCAACCTGACATACTACTGCATTGTGTATCCAGCTTGACACAGGCTGGAATTTCAACCCACACTCTTTACACACTAAGCGATAACAGGCCAGAGGCCACTCCTCAGTCCATCGTCCATTCCCCAAAAGCCTCTTCTCAGATGCTGCCAAGCCATAGCTCTGTAATTCCCCCCAACTATACGGAAGCAAAGGGTCTTTAAAACACAATCCTCAGGTGAGGTATTTTTTAAAGAGAGAATTTAGTTATAACTATCTAGAGAGTAAATAAAAGCAGATGTTTTTATCTGCCATTGTTTAGGGTACAAAACATCTTTCCGTAATAAATAGAAAACTCCCTCCTGGGAGGGGAGCAGTAAGAAGAGGTGAGGGCATAGGAAATTTGCACTGTCAGCTACAATATGCCATTATTACAGGGCCTACAGAACATTTCCTGACCCATTTTATTTGCTAGTATAGATGTCACCAGTAATAAATTTTAAATAAAGAAACATTTTCAAATCTCTGAATACATTTAAGTTTCTCCTCCTGCAACAGGAACCAAAAATATGAACTTCACATGTATGAATAGCATTCTAACAACCACCTTCCTCCTGCTTCCCACCACTCCAACTGTCGTGTTGTCTAAGTGCAGGAGGAAAAAAATGGCCTTCTAAAATGAAAGGAAAAAGAATCATTCACCTTGAAAACCCCACCAGCCTGCGGCTGCTGTGAGAGCCGCTCTCTATCCATCCCATCGCTGGCAGAAGTCACATACATCTCTGAATAATCCTTCCCTCCAAAGCAGCAGGAAGTTGTCTTGTCAACAGGAAGCTTCACCGTCTGGATTCTTTTTCCTGGAGAAAAGCATGCATGCTGTTTCTTGTTTGTCTACTTACAGCAAAAAAATTTAAACAAATTATTGCAAATAAGCCCTGTGGAGCCAGGTGCTCCACAGAAGCAAACATGGGGGCCCTGGGAGGTCCCATGCTGTGTTTCAGCACACTCATAGACAGTGGGACACAGAAGGCAAGTTTCTGTTAGCCACACTTCTGCCGACCAGGTGTTATTTGACAAGTTTCAATCTCAGTTATCACAAATGAATCGTGACCCAAATCCCAAATTAGAGCATGTCCTCTAATTAAATGCTAACATCCATAGCACAGACATCCACATCTGAGCTCATCATCTAGGCTGCCATATAGGCAATGGAAATGGAGTTTAATTCCTCCCTAAAACAGGTCACATGAAACCCAGCCCAGACCTGCTGACTTCTCTGTTTTAACTACAAAGGAAGCCTGGAGCGAGCAGAGCTCGTGCAGCTCTCACTACACCGCCACTGCCTGAAGTTAAGGAAGATTAATTCCTAGAAGATTTTCCTGAAATTTTAATAACCTTTCAAAGAAAGCTTGCATAAAATAGAGATCATGGGACACGTCTGAAGTTTACAAAAAAAACTCAGGGCTACCATAAATATTATGCATTTATTATGCAAAGAAATAACTACCATCCTAATGACAGAAGTAAACAGATTGCCTCTGGTGTTAATCAGAAGATTGCTGAGACACTTCAAAGCAGATTTTTCCACAACTCCTCCAAATTCCGGACAATATAATAATGGCTTGTAGCCATCATGCCTGTCTTGTTTATCTACAACTGACTTTCACTTTCTAGAAATACATACGAATCTCTTACAAAATATGTGATTCCCCTGGCTCTTCAGTTATGTGTGCACAAGACTTGGTCCCCTTACAGTAACACACTGTTCAGTGATGTGCTGAAAGAGCAGAATAGCAACCCTGATATTGGGAACTCTACAAAAGAATGAAAAAGAATGGAAAATTGGGTCTGCTGGACACCTCTGAGAACTTTTTGGTCAGCTTAAAAGTAGGGTAACCCTTTGCCAGGATGTGTTTATCAAAGCATTTTTGTCTAATTTATTATGTCCTCCAAAACCTTTGCCTCACCCAACAAGCTGTGCTTTGGTCTCCTGCAATGCAGTATCAGAATTGCAAAGAACTGACAGAAGCACACACCAAAGGCCTTCACCTGTTCCACAACACTGAGCAGGGCACAGGCACAGTGAAAAACAAAGATGTAACTGTAGGTGTCCCTGTTCATTGCCAGAGAGTTGAACTAGATGACCATTAAAGGTCCCTTCCAACTGAAAGAATTCTGTGATTCTATGTTTATTAAGCCATAGGTACAGTTCTGCCACAATTTTGGCTCAGGCACACCTGGTTGGGGTTGCTGCTCCCCAGGGATTGTTTGGGCTCTGTTTTGGTGTGAGAAAATACACTGGCTGTGCAGTCTAAGTTACAGTATGGCACATACTGTACACATACATCCCCCACATGTGTGGGATTAAGGGACCCATTTTACTTGCTAGCATGAATGTAACCCATATACCCAAACCTTGGGACTGAGAGAGATGTGTGGGTTTGTTTTTGTTTTGCTAAATGCCCTCACACAAGAGCTGGATACTTTCATACTGTCTTGCTTTCATTTCCGAAATAAATGAAAGAAAATAACAAGCTAACAGTGGTGAAAGAACCTCTTGTATGAAACAGACAGGGAAGTTTGACTCTGAGATTCCTTATGTTGCATAACAAGCTTCTTTGACACTGACCCATAATGATAAAAGAAAAATCAAAATGAAAGTTTTAAAAAAAAATCATAGTCAGTGTAATGGTGCTTAGGTTATATACAAATGTGGTTATCTCCTTTTTTTTTTCCCTGAGAAAAATAAATTTATCTAAATATCGAGAAAATTGTGTGAGAAGAAGCCCTGTGTGTTGCCTGGGAGTGACAAGGACCAAAATGAGTTCCAAGGCAACTGGCTCCAGCAGCACTTAGTGGTTACTCAGCAGCTGGAAGTGGAGAGATTACATGGCTATATTGGTTACATGGTATCTCGTAAAAAACACTCCAGAGGCCATCCGAAAAAAAACTGTCTGACACAAAGTCTGAGCAAAAAGGAGAGGGAAGAGCATTCAGAGGGTGACAACACACACCAAAGGAGAAGAGGCATGAGCCCATGAGATAAGGGAAGAAGCCCCCAATTGCATCTGCAAAGTGGTCCCAGCGCGAAACAGCCTGGATGATACTGTTTACAAAACTCTGAGATGAGCAATGCCTTCCTGGAGATGTGAGAAAATCTGCACCTGGATGCTCTGCAATCCACCCAAAAAAGTATTTTTCTATGTTTGGTATCTCTAGATGAGAAAAACTTCAACAAATCTTTCAGAGACCCTGTACAATCAAGGGATATAAAAATTATTGAAGAAGGAAGAATTGGAAAACAACTAATTCCCCATTAAAAGGCATGGTTTCATAAAACCAGATCACTAAGTGACTGGAAGGTAAGACAAGAGTTGGCACACACACAAGTTAGACATCCTTTTGAGTCCTTGGAAAGCCAGTGGGATCAGTCAGCACAGCCTTTCCCTGTAGCACATCCTGAATTTAAGGGCAGCAGCTACCTAGGCTAAAGAAGCCTCAACCTGAAAACCTGCTTCACCCTGAACCTCAGAAACTACATTTAGAAAAGATGCCAAACCAACAAGTTTTCTTTCCCAGAGCTGCTGGGATCTCCCAGCTGGAGCTTCGTCCTCCTGGGGTTGTGTCCTGCAGGACAGGAGGAAGTCCCACAGGTTGGCAGAGCCTTGGGTGAGTATAAATAAAGAGAAGGGAAAAGGCCACCTGAACCTCAGTTAAGATCCTGGAGGAGTCAGAAGAGAGGTGGCAGCCTACTTGGTGCACACGTCAGGCTCTGCAGCATGCTGCAGAACAGGCTCACATCAAGGGATGCTGGCATTCCTTAGTCTGCAGCCCCATAAAACCCCATGATTTCTGTTAGAGCAGGACCAGAACAGCAGATCCTGTGCTGCATCATGCAAACCTGAGCTGTCTGAGATTTGTCAAAAACAAGTTCTCATTCCCACTCACTGGCCCCTTGCAGACAGTGTGGTTCAGTCTTTCTCAAGTGCTTTTCAAGAGTTTATACCCAGACAAAATCATGCCTGGCAGACCACCAAAGATGAAGTGGGAGTAGCAACACATGGCAGACTCAGACAATGGGCACACCCAAGACATTACTGTGGGAACGATAAAATGCTGTGGGATTCATTAAATATTTTTTTGTGATTTCAGTTGCAAAATTTATCATGCAAATAACGTTCAACAATTAAAAAAAAAAAATGTTGCTAGCATCAGAATCATGTGAAACTTGTATTAATTTCAGCAGGGTGCCCACAACAAAACACCATGTTAAAAAAGCAAGACAAAAAAAGGCTTAAATCACCATTACCATTTCATGGCTTATCAATAATTTTCCACATCATTTATTATTAGTAAAGGTGAATACCGTGGATGCCTAGCTACTGCCTACCCACCAAGGGTGATAACACAGATGAGCTGTTCCAAAGGCAGCTAGGAGAAATCTTTGGATCCACTGGCCTCATCCTTATGGCAAATTTCAACTTCCCAGACATCAGCTGGAAATATCACATTGCCATGACATTGCAAGTCTGCAGAATTCCAAAAGAAAGCTGAAGATCACTTCCTGTTACAAGTACTTAGTGAGCCAACTAGGAAAGGTGTCCTACTGAACCTGTTGTTGAGAATTGAGAAGGCTGATGGTAGGTAGCATTGCAGCAGGTGACCATCTTGGCCACTGTGATAACAAATTAGCTGAGTTCAACACTTCTGGTGTAAGGAGAAAAAGGGCCAGCAGAGTTGGAGCCCTGAGAATCAGCTCTGGAGTGTTTAAGGGTCTGGGAGAGCTGGTTGACTTTTAAGAACCACCTTTCAAAAGCCCAAGAGCAGGCAATCCTGTTGTGTCAACAAGTCATACTGGCCGGTGTGGTGTCCGACAACAAAATAAGCTGTTCTAAATATGTCAAGAGTGAGAAGAGGCCTAAGGAAAACACTGGATTGTGCAGATGGTCACCTAGCAAGTAGAGATGAGGAAAAGTCAGAGTTATATTTAGTACCTTTTTTGCCTATTTTTAATATTAATGTTAATATATATTTTAATATTAATGACAGATCTTGAGCTGCCCAATCCTCTGAGTTGGAAGAGCATGACTGGGGGAGTGCTGACTTTCCATTTCTGGCCACTGAAATTGTAAGGGACTATTTGCAACAGTTGAATGTTCAGAAGTCTATAGGGCCTGACGGGAATGGACTTCAGAGTGCTGAAGGAGATAGTACATTATAGCTGGACAGCTCTCAACAGTTCACCAAAAACTGAGGAAGCCTGTGAGATCCCCACTGACTGGAAGCCAGCTGATGTTACACCCAGATACAAGAAGGGTATAAAAGAAGACATACAAAACTATAGAGCTGTTAACCTAAACTCAGTACCCAGAAAAATGATAGAGATTGTTCTGGGTGCTATAAGAAGGCGCTTAAAGAACAAAGCTATTATCAGGCATAATCCACATGAGTTCATCAAGGGAAAGTCCTGTCTTAGCGATTTGATATCTTCACACAGTAAGGTCACCTGCTTGGTGGATGAAGTGGATGTAATCTTTCTTGATTCTAGTAAGGCCTTCAATATCATCCCTCACTGCATCCTTCTGAACAAGTAGCCCAGCTATGAGATGAACAGGTACGTGCCACGCCATACTAAGTGTGGAACTGGCCTTGCAGGGGAATCTAGATAGACTAGAGCATTGGGCCATCAGCAATGGCATGACATTCAACAAAGAATGGTGGGTGCTGCATCTCACTGCTCCTTGCAGCTCCCTGAGTAAGGAAAACAGAGGGAGATGCCGGGCTCTGCTCCTGGGAAGTTATGGCAGGACAGAACAGCACAATGCTGCATAAGGGGAGGTTCAGACTGGGCATTAGGAAACATGTATTTACCGTTTAGGTGGACAGACATAGGAGGTCTTCCTAGAGAGGTCTTGGAGTCCCACACCTGTCAGCATTTGAGATGCATTTGGACAATGCCCTCAATAATATGTTTTAACTTTTGGTTAGTCCTGAAGCAATCAGGCAGTTGGATCTGATGATCTTCGTAGGTCCTTTTGAACTGATCTAACTATTCTCATGTTCTATTCAAATGTTTTATTTTAACTCAAACAATTCACACGTGTAACAGTAATTCCTCACTGCAGCTTTATCTTTTCCAACGCAACAGAGGCTGGGAACAATGGAAACTTATTTACAAATTGCTTCTAGAAGCAATAAAAGACACTTGCTAAAAACAAACAAACAAACAAAAATTTAAAAAAAAGAAAAAAAAGGCTTAATAATAACAGTTGTACCATTTCTGTGTTGAGGGGAGAAGAAAAACTCACATTTTTTTTTAAATGCAAGGACTCACCTGTCTCAGGATCAAGGCGAATCACTCTCCCACCATTGTAGCAAGCTACCCAGAGTTTGCCTTCTGTATCAATGCACATCCCATCAGGAATGTTCTCCTCTTTTTCCACTTTGTATATACTCCTACGGTTGCCTGCAAGGTAGAAGAAAAAGTACAACTAAGAGATGCTCTCTTCTGGTGTATCACTCATGCTCCATATTTAGAATAGAAACTAATGATTTAGAATAGAAACTAACAATTTTAAAAATAAATATATATATATGATTTAATATGTATATATATATATATTCAGAACATGAACTATGTATTCTGAAAGCAGACTGAATTCTTTCAAGTATGGTTTGCTTCCAGTCAGAGAACTGGAGATTTTCATCAGACTGCTGAAACGTGCCAATTATCAGTGTTACAACACAAAACTGACCTTCAGCTACATAAACTGAGAGTTTATATAAACAGAGATTTAGGAAAAGCAATAACTTCAAAGGCACAAAAAACACTGTCAACTTAAAAACAAATAGTTCTATCTGAATTTCTATCCACTGTTATTAAAGAAAATTAAAACCAACTTTGCAACATTGTTTATTTTATGCTCTGACAACTTCAATGTTTCTCATATGTTGCAATGCTTTTAATGAGTTTCTTTTGTGCTCCTAGGGATTATCAGATTGCCCACAGAAAAATAAGCAGGGGGAAGGAGGGAGAACCAAACCATTTCCTAAAGAAAAAAAATAAATCATAAACCAGAAACATAGTAAAGACATCAGGACAAGATGCTACACCTAAAATGACTTAAAATGTTTTAAAATAAACAACATTTCAAATTGACAGGATTCTTTTAAGGCAAAATCCTGCAGTCTGTGTATTCAAAAGCAATTTCTTAGTCCAAGTCACTCAAATTTTTGTTTTGCCCAAGCATGTAGGAGCCCTTATGGGCTTGTTTTGCTTTGTTTTAAATGAGTGAAGGAAGAAGACTTTTGAGTTACTGATTTCCAGCTGTTGCTAAGATCTGTCTGCTTGGGATTTAAAAAACAAAATAGGGTGAAAAAAAATCTAGAGAAGCCTAGCAGCAGTTTTGAAAAGCTAGCCTCATGCAGCCACGGAAATCTAAGCATACAAGGAACACTGCCCTTTTTATGCAGGAAGAGCAGGTCAGATCATGTTTAGTAACAGGAGTCCAGATTACTACTCAAACTCCATTATGCAATTGAAATATTTTATATTAGCAACTGCCTCTGGTTTGTTTGAGATATAGACCTATGGGAGCACATATGAGTTTTAATATGGCTTCTGCTGCTTAGTTCTAAGGAGGATTCTGAAGAAGTGCACACGAAGCTCAGAACCTAATTCATCATCTTGGTAATAACCAGAATGAAAACTAACACCACAATCTTCAGGCACAAATGACTATTTTAAAACACCACAGTTCGTACCAATTTTTCCAGTTTGGAGGTCATAATCAAAGGCATCCACTGAGTAGGACAAGCTGTCAATATAAAAGAAGGTTTTGTGATCCAGCGACCAGTCCAGCCCATTGGAAATGTCCACCTGATCAAAGTGCTTCACCACAGAGTGGTCAGGGCAGAGCATGTACAGGGAGCCCTGGCGAGGTTCCAGCACTGCAGGTCGAATCTCTTCAGCCATCGTACCTGTGCAGGGCCATAGGGCAGAAAGCAGGTTCAGAGGGAATGAACAGGGTTTATTGGCAGCCCCTCGCTGTGATGATGCCCACACTGCCAGTAGGAAAAGGGAGCAGCAGAGAGGCTTCAGAAATTCAGGGAAGAACCAAAGAGGAAGGTAGATTTCAGAAGTGCTTGCATCTAGCAGATGACAAAAGAGCCTTTGTTTTGACTGCTGAAATGGCATGCAGTCAAACTTCTGCAAAATGTTTTTACTTTCAAAAATAAAGAAAGGTGTTGGCAACACTTAATTTCCAACATACCTTAATATTTTGTATTGAAGAAGCATGGGAAATACTTTCCCTCAGAAATTGTCTTACAAAAACAAATCTCATCTTTGTGGCTCTACGCTGTCAGCTAACAGTGGATCTTGTGGAAAAGCAGGCTAAGGTAAACCTGAAGACCTAACTGCACAGCAGGTGCACAGAGCAGTGCTTTTAAAGCTGGGAGAGAACCAGGAGATGGCTGAGGCAGGAAGATATCTCTGGCTATCACCTAGTCTCACCCCTGCTCAGAGCATGTTGCTCAGGACCAAGGTCGGTCTGGTCTTGAATATCTCCACAGATAGAGACAGCACAGCTGCTGTGGGAAACCTGCTCCACTGCCTGACCATCCTAACAGATGACCAGCAACAGAGTTCTCTTGCATTTACACACAATTTCCTTAATGTCAGTCTATAACCTCTTGTCCAGAGTACCACTGAGCAGAATCCAGATCCACCTCCTTTACCAGCACCCTACCAGGTTCTTACAGCCAAATACCCTTGAGCCTTCTCTTTTCTGTGCTCCAGTATTTCCACTGGCACTCTGTCAGCACTCAAAATGAGCACACCAACAGGGTAAAGACAAGGTGTCTTAAACTAGGCAGACCCTGAATAGTAGCCCTCTTTTTACATAAAGAATCCTGATCAGGTGGTGGCCAGGTGATCCAAACACATTTCTAAATGAGACTGAATTCTAATGGAAGACCAAAAGAAAGTCCTTACTATAAACCACATATAAAAATACATGTGAACTATATAGTTTGTATTTTCATATATGTATTGACTACAAACCAACACTACATCTCCAATTGACTGCTGCATGCTGACAGTAAAACCACAGAGAAGGAGCAGGGCAAGCACTGAGCAACCACAGAAAGGAACCAGATGCAGCATACCTGCAAAATACCTTCCTGCAGGATCTATTTTCCCATCATTGAATCGGTTCTTTGCTTTATCTCTGTCCACCTGAGCAATGGTGGTTACCAATTGCTCTTTCCATTTCAAAGCAGCAAACCTGGTTCCCAGCGTGATGACATAATCCCCCGACTTCCGAAGAGCCACAGAGCTCACAGGAGCATCTAGGAACAGGAAGGGAGGAATGTGCCAGTAATGGCAGATTAGTATACAGTAGTTAAATAAAAAATAAAAATTAAAAAAAAATGAGTGTGAAGATAACATCTCTGTAAAAGCCTCCAATCAGATGCAATATAAAGGAGAGCAACTTTAAACAGAGCAATAGAATCTGAGATAGGATTTAACAGAAAAGACTTAGGAATATGCATAGGACTGATCACCAACTCTCTAACTAAAACATCTGCTGTATTTATAGCTCTGTAGAGATATAGTTTTGCTAATGCTTACAACCACCATAGCCATCCGTGCTGCCAAAAGGAGCCGCCCCCTGGTGGCCACCAGCTTGTGGCACCCTTTGGTTTGCAGCCCCACCAGAGACACCACCACACAAGAAACGCAATGCAGGCACTGCCCAGCTGCATGTGTGATGATGCATGAGGAATGGGGAGGAACACAAGGGCAAAGCTTTAGGGTGCGGAGTGTTCCAGCCACTCCAGTGCTTACCAGACCCTTGCTTTCTCCATGGCGCAACAGCCTCTATTTGCAAAGAGGGCACATGCATCTTTTCATATGGCCCACTGCACTGAACCAGGGCTGCCAGGAGCTTTGCTGGGCCCTGCTGAGGATGTACACGTGCAGCACAGGCAGCAGTGTATCAATAGGGCACTCTCGTCTCCCCAAGCTGCAGGGTCACAGTGCCACCAGCCCCAAAACTCTGAGGAGCAGCACTCATTCCAGGTTCAGCTTGGCTAACTGCCCCACTCAGATGTGTAAGCACACTGCTGAAGCTGCAGGTAGCCCTGGCTCAGCTATGCTGGCAAGTGGGTGCCGCTTTCTTCTTCCTGATAAAGCACTGCAGGAAAAAGGGTACAGCAGGCCAGAAAGATGGAAGCAGACACTACACTGCTCCACGTAAACACAGTGTAAGCCACCATATCAGCCCTCATGTCTGGCTTGGCCGCAGCCACCTACAGGGCTTTGCTGAGGAGCATCCACTGGAACTGCTCTTCTTTGCAACACCATTATAAGCTGCACAGGAAGGTGGCTGTAAGGTTATAACGGTGTTCTGCCTGACAAGCAGATAAAGGGCATCTGAAGCTGTTGCTAACCATAGGGCTACCATAATTCTCTGTGAGCTTCAGTAATGCAACTCTCTCATTTTTCACTTCGGACATCAACCCACTGTTTTAACTACGTGCACTCTCTGACTGTTCTTTTTTCTCCTGTCTATACATTGTGGTATTCTCAAAGGCACAGCTATTCTTATCACTATTTTACTACTAAACAGAGGAAATGGAAGGAAGTTAAAAAAAACCAAACAACCTGAAGCGCAGCTACTTTAGCTGCTATCCCTCCTACGTTTGCAAAGGCTGATCAGGAGACCTGAGAGCAGCCTTTCTGTATCTAAATGGGGACTATAAGAAAGAAGGGGACAGACTCTTTAGCAGGGTCTGTTGTGATGGGACAAGGGGAAATGGTTTCAAACTAAAAGAGATTTGGGTTGGGTATAAGGAAGAAGTTCTATTACAATAAGGGTGGTAAGGCACTGGAACAGGTTGTCCAGAGAAGTGGTGGACGCTCCATCCATTCAAGGTCAGGCTGAATGGAGATCTGAGCAATCTGATGTAGCTGTAGGTGTCCCTTTTCATTGCAAGGGGATTGGACCTTTAAGGGCTCCTTCCAATTCCAACAGCTCTATGATTCTATGATCACACCACCTGTGCAGCCCAAGCCAGGGATGCAGAGGGTGGGCAGCGGCACTGCTGCAGCCAGGTCAGGGGAAGGGAGTTTGGGAAACAATGTTTCCAAATCAGCGCCACTCCTCCTTTCATCTTGAAACTGGTAGCTATGCTGATTTTAGGGGCAGAAAGTCCAGATCAATGCACTGTGAGGTGTTGGGTGGGCAAATCAAGTGACTTTCACTATGAGTTACTAAACGTGACACACCACTAAAACCCAAGTTAAATTATGTCAGGAGCTGCCCTGAGACGGACCCATAGAAATTTACATTATCACTTCCAGAAGTTAATGTACAACTGTTTATTAGTGCTAGCACACCTCTTCTTTTCTGGAACAAAGCCCTAAACTATTGAACACAACCAACCATTGAGCATCACAGAATCACAGAATGGCCAGGGTTGGAAGGGACCTCAAAGATGATGAATCTCCAACCCCCCCGCCACATGCAGGGCCACCAACCTCCCCATTTAATGCTAGACCAGGCTGCCCAGGGCCCCATCCAACATGGCCTTGAACACCTCCAGGGACAGGGCATCCACAACATCTCTGGGCAGCTGTGCCAACACCTCACCACTCTCTCTGCAAAGAACTTAAAGAACTTGCATCACCAAGCACCACAGCAGCTCCTTACCCACGGACACAGCCTGCACCTGCCCGCTGCCCGCATCCCAGCGGCACACCTTCCTGCCCGTGATGTCCACGTACAGCAGCGAGTTCTCCTTCTCGTCCCACACCGGGGACTCCCCGAGCCTGTAGCGGTCAGTCCCGATGCACTCGATCTTAACGGAGGACATGCCTGAGGGGAAAGCACGGCTGTATGCACCCGCGGGAGCGCAGCGCGCCCGGGCACACGCAGTTCCCCACCGCGAAGCCGGCACGGGGACCGCTCGGCCCAGGCCCGTGCCCGGCCTCCCCGGCCGCTCCGCAGCGCCTCTCTCGGCGCCGCCGCTCCCGCCGGGCGTTGCGAGCCGTACCTGAAAGAAGGAAGGAAAGAGAGAGTCGAACCCAGCGGTAACAGCGCGCCTACCTGCTGCCGGCCCGCACCGCCGCGCCCGGCCCGACGCCGCCGCTCTTATACGGCGGGAGGCGGGGAGGCGGCCACGCCAGCCCGGGGCCGAGGGGCAGCGGCGCGGGGCCGGGCCCGGCCCGCGGCCCTCCCCGGGGCACTGCGGGGCTGGGCAGAGGGCCGACGGCGGCACACCGCGGGGTCACGTAGTTGCAGTGCTTCTTCCGGAGCCACTGAGCCCCGAGGCGGGCAGCCGGGCTCTCGTGGCCCTGAGCCGGGTCTGTGCACAGAACAGTGCGGTTTCACTCACAGTGCGGTTTCACTCACAGTGCTCTGATCTCGTTCACAGAATCCTCCCCTACGACGACAGGCTGAGGGAGCTGGGCTTGTTCAGCCTGGAGAAAAGAAGGCTGCGGGGTGACCTCATTGCAGCCTTTCAGTACCTAAAGGGAGCCTACAAACAGGAGGGGAATCAACTCTTTGAAAGGGTGAGTGACAGCAGGACAAGGGGAAATGGTTTTAAGTTGAGGCAGGGAAGATTTAAGTTGGATGCTGGGGTGAAATTCTTTACAGAGAGAGTGGTGAGGTGCTGGAACAGGCTGCCCAGAGAGGCTGTGGGTGCCCCATTCCTGGAGGTGTTCAAGGCCAGGTTGGATGGGGCCCTGGGCAACCTGGTCTAGCATTAAATGTGGAGGTTGGTGGCCCTGCATGTGGCAGGGGGGTTGGAGATTCATGATCCTTGAGGTCCCTTCCAACCCTGGCCATTCTGTGATTCTGTGACCCGAGGCAAGTTATTACTGACTGCCAGCACAGAAAACAAACATCCAGGAAAAAGAAGTGCCACAGTAGCTCTGGGTTTTGTGCATTTCACAAGGAAAGTCAAAAAAAAAAAAAAAAAAAAAAAATCATTGAGAATTTAATCATAGAATCACAAAGGTTAGAAAAGACCCCTGAGATCACTTAATCCAACCACCAGCCCATGCCCACTGACCACTCAGTGCCACACCCACACGGTTCTTGAACACCTTCAGGAACAGCACCACCTCCCTGGATGGTGGTCACTGCCTCACCACTCTTCTTAGAAGAAAATTTTCTCATTATCCAACCTGAATCTCCCCTGGCACAATCTGAGGCCATCATTCCCTCTCGTCCTATTGCTGTTACCTGGTTGAAGAGGCCAACACCCATCTCGTTACAACCTCCCTTGTAGAGAATGATAAGGTCTCCCCTGAGCCTCCTCTTCTCTGAACAATTCAGTTCCTTTAGCCCTTAAGAGTTGTGCTCCAGACTCCTCGCAGGTTTGTTACCCTTCTCTGGACACGCTCCAAGGTCTTGATATCTTTCCTGCAGTGAAAGGCCCAAAACTGAACACAGTACTCAAGGTGAAGCCTCACCAGTACCAAGTACAGAGGTAAGTTGAAACTCAGCTGTCGCTTTTCACAAAACTCAGCCATGTGTGCTGCTCTCCAGGTGCCCTTGCACACAGTGAGGCCATTGTGCATCAACAGGTCACTGCCTATGCCAGCAGGAGATGCTCACAGCCCTGCCCCACCAGCAACCTCTGTGCTCCTCACTGACCTTGGCCTTTGCCAGTGTGGTTAGGGAGCATCAAAACAAGCTGTGTATTGACACACACCTTGGGTGAAAATTAACAGATGATGCGCGCTCCATGTTACAACACCAATTCTCCCTTCTGCCAAAGCGTCAAATATTTTGAACTTAGACCTCTAGTTATGTGGCACAGTGCCCCCCCCTTTGACTTTTCTGTAATTGCTAACCCAGGCTTGCTGAAAGACAAAACAGAGGAATTTGTGCGTTCATCCACTCATGAGTGACTTCGTGAAGAGTAACTTGGCCTCAGGTTTACCAGTAGAGGGAAGAGAGATGCCAAAGGAGCTGGCCACTTCCCACTGCTGCACTGCAACCACAATGTTTACCACACGATGAGTGCTAAGAGGAACACAGCATCCCTGTGGCTTCCCACCAGCCAGTGGCACAGAGGTGCTTGGTGGGCCCGCCTGTTGCTGCACCTGGTAGGACTCCTTGCATTCACTGTAATCCAGCTGCATGGGAGTGGTGCATTATCACAACCACTAATAACACAAGGCATGAGAGATCCCACAAGGGGAAGAAGTAGTTCCACCCAACAAGAGGGGGTGGTGGACAACTTCACAGCATGTAAAAAGAAAGCAGTTCTTGCATGTGCAGGTTCCTGAGAGGCTGCAGTTCTTTCTTCTTTTTCATGAGCCCAACCCTGCTGTTTCTTCATTTTTAGAGCTATCTCTGTCTTTTCTTTATTTACTTTTCTTAGTATATAGCTGGGGAAAGCAAGATGAGAAGTGGACACTGCCGTGCATTTGCTTTCAGCCAAACATCATTCATGAGCTTTTCTGCCTGGATCAAGCTTTCATCTGTCAGCAAGCAGCAGGTAGGTGAGCATGCTGAGAGCTCACAGCCATGTACTGCTCTGGATGATCAAAACCAGGTCTGTAAGCACTCACATGATTTGAACATTTGCCAAAGCTCAGCATTTACCTGCTTTGCAAACATCTCCTTGAGAGAAGGCAGCACAAGGCTGGTAAGCAGCAAACTTGTGCCCGCTGATTATTTTATATGGTACCTCAAGTCTAACACACCTTGCTAGCATGCTGTCAAGGAAGTGAATGTAGAATGGATTAGGAGCCCTAAATGGGGGGATATCTTTTCTAAAAAGGATTGCACCAAGTTACCACGAAGTTGTATCAAAGCATTTAGCCTTAAAAGACCAGCTTCTGTCACGGAATTATCAAAGGTACCCTTTACTTATTAAGATTTATTGGGCAGGCTTCTTTGAGCATCATTTCTTGTGTACTGGGCGCAAACCCAAGTAAAAGCATCACAGAATGGAGTGCTATAACCAAACACATGGTGTGGCCCCTCTCGCTGCAGATGGTTTCTCAAACACCCCTCACACTGCCACATGTGCCTCCCAGCTCCTGTGTCAGCACAGCACCTGCTAGCACTAGTTCCTGCCATCCCAGGCCACCTCACAAAGCTCGAGTGTCAGGCCGGGCCTCCCCAGCTCTCTGCTCCTCCAGTGGGGAACAGGGAGCCTCAGAAAGGGTGAGCATTCTTCCAGTGGAGCATGGCCAAGAAATGTTTCCTAATGCCTTGCTTTCCTGCTCTTTGTACCCCATGTGGCCTGGATTTGCATTTTGCTTGCCTTGGGAAAAAGAAAGATCATTGATATGTCCTGTGGCAGCTGCAGAATTACAGCCACAATGGCAGTATCAGTAACAGTGCCCTCAGTGTTCGCAGCTCTCAGGCACACAAGCCCTTCTTCAAGCCCAAGTCAGAAGCAAACCTCAAATTAACTGCAGGTTTGGGACAACTGCTCTGAGTTTAATTCAGTGCATTCAATCAGACAATTCGAGAGGAGTCTGTTTTCTGGATTAGCTGCCTGTGACCCATGTAAACGATGACTTGCTCACAGTTATTCCACATCACCTGGCCTATCCAGTTCTCCGCCTTTAGTCTTATTTTGGCCAGGGGAGACCAGGGGACAGAAGGATAATCCTGTGCCCTTTCAGAGATAGCAGAACAATGCTGAGCCATCAGCTGGAGGAGTAGAACTGCCGTCTGGCCCTATCCATCCAGATGCAAATGGAGCCCAACTTATCAGTGATGCCGCAGCATCACCCCAGGAGATAAGAGAGGTGGAGCCATGGAGGAATGCACTCAGACCCAGCTGATCAGGTGGCAGCGGGTGCCCACGGGAATGATTTCTCCCTTCAGCTATCTCATCTCTGCATTTCTGGAGCCAACACCATTTTCCCAAATGGCACACAACACATTCTCTTTTCCTAAGTGCCATCCCCAGCGGGCTCCCTGTGGTTACCGAGGCCTCAGCAAATATGAGGAGTGGCGTCTTGATGTCGGTCACAAGTTCAAAGGCTATTGGACGACCAGAAAGTTTCTTGAAGACATCTTTTATGCACTGCTGTTGCATTAGGTTTGGAATTCCTCCTCAGGTCACGGGCCCACCAGTCTGGCTGGAAGAACGCCTCTGTAGCCATTAGGGCACCCTGTAAAGGAATGCCTGTCGAAGTGCCCGGTGCTCATCTCCAGGATGCGGGCAGGTGGGGCAGCACCTGGGGGAAAACAAGAGACTGGAAAAAATGTCTTGAGGATGGCAGAGTAAAAAGCCATAAAGGTGTCATTAGCAAGCCTAGCAGATTTAGAACAATGCCTCAGATAAGGCAGCCCAGCCAAAACAGATACCAGCTTCAGGGCTCTGGGAGAACAGCCCGACAAAAGGCAGAAAGGCAGGGCAAGGTGGATCTAGGACACAGCCCCAGTCATGTGAGGCCTGCTGGAGAAAGAGATTATCTGGAAGCTTTACTCGTAGAGGCAGAGAAACTAATGGGCAAATACCTGAGGCTGCTTCTCCTTACACAGCAATATAAATTTACCCAAACTACATGTGAAGGAATTATTTTTAGAAACACGTGCCTGCACATCTGCTATTTGAAAACAACTCCCCAACTGCTATATAATTTTTAGAGAAAAAAAAATAGTTTTGCTTCAAGAAACTCTGCTTGCTGTCCCAGCAATCTAGTTCTGTCCCATCACTGAAGAAGAGTCCACTTGCAAGAGCGGAGCGGAGCTGAGCTCTGATGCAGTTATCCCAGAATAGAGCCATAGAAATCGTTTGAGTTGGAAGGGACCTTTGAAGGTCATCAAGTTGAATTCCCCTGCAGTGAACGGGGACACGTACAGCTACATCAGGGTGCTCAGAGCCCTGTCCAGCCTGTTGGGGATGGCCCAGACTAGTGGGCAGTGCTGCAGAATTGCACCCCAGAAGGTGCCAAGGTCTGCTGTGCCATGATGCTGGCATAAAGGAAGATAAAGAAGCAGAACCAGAACTCAGGACTCTGCAAGCCTTCACATATCCCTAAAGCAGCAGTACTAAGCCACTCCATTGTTCCTCATCTCTGTCCTTTGCCAGTACTTTTCCTTTGCATGCCTAGCTCCCAGATTGTGCAAGGAGCTTCCTCTTACTCATTAATTCACATCAAATGACTGTTTTCCCAATAGATGTGTCAATTCCCTGCAGTGCTAAACCCATCATAGGTACTAGGATCATCTGAGTTCACACTGATCGTGATGACTGGCTTGTCATGTTATCTCAGTTCACACAGGCACATTTAGTAATTCAGTCACTGCACACACTTCTTGCTCTGCCATCTCTGCCACACAGCCTGCATGCCTGGCCATCACCCAAGACTGCAGTGAGATATGACATCAAAACCAAGCATGAACTTTGAAGGCTGTTTTTAATAGTCAAGCATTTGTCATTTCTCCTTGTATGGTTTGGGATTCGTGATGCAAAGAGAACATTATACAAAGGATGTATGTAATGGCACAGTCAAAGCACCAGTTACAGTTAAAAAGTGTTTTCTCTTTAGGCAAAGACAAATTCAGAGACAGTGGTGCTGGGAATCACCATGAAGGCCCTGCTTGTGTTTGGGAGAGTTTGGCCCAAGTTACCATCAACAAGTAACCAGACTGCCATGGCTGTTGGAACTCTCATTTCTGCAAATCAGCAGCAGCTGTTACCAAAAGAGACAAATGGCAATATCCATGTCCTTCTTTGCCTTTCTCACACCCCAGGCACAACCAGACTGTACATTCAAAGAGATGAGAGGCCACTAGTCAAAAAGCCACTAAAAGGCAGTCCCTTGCTGAAACCAGCAAGCACACCTTCAGGAAAGAAATTTTTGTCCTAAAAATCAGCTGACATTCTATCAGTCATGGCTTCTTCCTACTGCTGTTCTTTTCCTCTCCTCTGTATGCAACTCCACTTCCCTTTTCCTTCTTCCATTTGGTTTTCTACCCAGCTGTGTGACTCACTGCCCTGTTCCAGCTGTCCCACTCCACCTCCACTCGTTAGTACGTCCAACCACACACACCTATGTTCACTGTCTCACTTCACCATGGCCTCAGGCACACACACAGCAAGTCCCCATCCCTCCAGGGCAGGAAGGATGCTGTTGGGGTTGCACAGCTGTTCACTCTCCATCCTTGCTTTTGCTGCCTCCTTTCCTGCCTTATCCCCAGCCCTGGGGCATCAGCAGCTTTGGTCAAGCAGCATGGTATAGCACAGCATCGGCCTGTGTGAGGAGGGGGAACTACAGCAGAACATCGAGCAAAACCCACACACAGCAGCAGTCTGGGAATGCCAATCTGTTCCTTGTACAGCACCAGCCAGGTATTTGTGCATGTATGAGAGTGTACAGGAAGCGGGATGAGGCAGGCAGCCAGGCCTCAGATCTCCCTCTATAACTTAATTTGTACAACCAAGAGAAGCAGACATACTAAAACACGAGCAGACAGACAAAAAAAAGTGAGATCAGTGCAGCAAATGGTCTGTCGCATTTGCTGGGCTAGGCAGAAACCAAAGCCAGGCATGGACTATTTGCTAAACACAGCACATCAGCGCTCAGTGACTCTTTTGGGGGACAGGCTGAAGGGAAAAAGTTTTCCTTCAGGTTTTGGCTTGTTAAAGTGTTACAAGCTCAAGTGGAAATGATTTACACCTGATGGATGCGGCGCTGCTGTTGGACCAATGAGTTTAATGACCTATGGACACGGAGAGTGAAGCCCTAAATAAATCACAACAAATGAAAATACTGTTAGCAGTTTCATAATTTAATGAAAAAGTACTTGTAAAAAGGGGACATCTGAAAAAGACCGAGTCCATCTTGGAAAATTGAATATATATATATATATATTTATATATATAAAACAAAATGCAAAAACACACAAAAAAAATAAATCGACAAATAAGGTTAAGAGGTAATACTTCAAACAGTTAGCCACCGAACACACAATAAAAACTAGCAAATGCACTTTGGGAACAATACTTGAGAACTACACAACCAAGGGCTCCTTCATATATCTATTAAAATCACGTAAAAATTAGCAAAACCATTGCCCAGGGATGAATAACCCCGGAAGAGCAGAAACATTGAGTTTTGCTGAAGCACCATTTTCCTCCCCTCCTCCACAC
The DNA here is from genome assembly GCF_987193195.1 of Phasianus colchicus. NCBI lineage: Eukaryota > Metazoa > Chordata > Aves > Galliformes > Phasianidae > Phasianus > Phasianus colchicus. The sequence continues at coordinate 131,389,944 of NC_143436.1, forward strand.
GCTGCTGGCCACAAAATGACATGAACACTTTGCTCACCTCCCATTGCAAGCTCTGTGGAATTTCGTGACCAGGAAGAGGATTGCTAATAAATATCGAAGGAGAACTTAGAGAATCAGAACTGGATCACAAATGAACAAACATCTGCTTCCTTATTCTGAACGGCCCATGGCTTAGAACGCAAAGCATTTCCCTTTAAAATAAAATATGTAGAAACCTAAAATGCTACTGTATATTTACACCAAAAGAAATAATTTTGAAGATACAGCTCTAGAAAGACAAATTACACAAATATACATAAAATCAAGAAGTGGGAGGGAAAAAAGAAAAAAATAAGATGCGTGAAGCAAATAGATTAGAATTGCCAACTATACTGGGTTGTATTTTTTTTTATTATTATTTCACTACAGAAAAGTCCTCCAGCCCTGACCTGCTAGTCCTATTGCAAGTAGAGAGATTTCAAAGGTTAAACCAAATCTAAAAACGTTGCTGTAATTTCCTAAACAATAAATTAAGATGATGAAGGAAAGCAAGCTGTTGTTTGGGTTCTGCATAGTCATCTTTACGCGGGGTGTGAACCTTCCTAGACAAAATGAGCCCTCTAGGGACAGAGGGTGCTGCAGATGGCTGGAACGTGCAGCATGGCTGAGAACAGCGCAGTAGTTTTGCCTGGAAAAGAAGAAATTTGTCTCTATTCAAACAAAAAATCCCGGATCACATAAACAAACCCGAAAGGGTTTCCCCTTGTTTCTCACTTCCTCTACACTGGTTGAAATTTAAATACCAGTTAACAACTGGCTTTAAAGCACATGCAAAAAGCTTTAGTTTGGGAAACAGCAACTGATCCAGAGGTTGAAAAGCAGCTTAATGGAAGCAATAAGTTTTCAGCAATAAAAAACATACTCCAGATGATGACTGGCTAAAATTTTACAGTCCTAGATGCCAGAAGCAGGGCTCTTAAGCCCACATTTAGGCAGCTAGGGTTGAAAATTTGTGCCTACGTAAAAAGTTTGGACAAAATTATTTCTAATTCAGCTTATTTTAAAAACACCAGGTACAAATACCTCTGGATGTGAAATCTCAATTTCAAGAGGAACCTGGCATCACTGGTGATTGCCTAAATGTAAGTGTCAAATAGCATTTTTCTTTGAAGTAGTACATCTACTTTTGTAAACACTATCCACAAAATTAGCCATCTGTACTTGTTAGCTGGGTAAAATATTTACAAGTGCATCCCACAACAAGCAACTATGTACAGAGATTAAAAAAAAGCTGAAGTACTACAAGTTGTATATTTACAAAATAAGCAAATTATTGTGAAGAGAAACACAACCCTCAGCAGGAGCGGGGAGCAAGGGCACAACAGAGGTCAGCAAGTTTGGCAGCTCCAGCAACACCTGCTCCAACTTCCACAAGGAGCCTGCAGACACCCCTGCGGCTGGAGCCCTCCTGCAGGACAGCAGGGGACCGTCACTTAGTAGTCGCTTGGGCCTGATCCAGCAGAGCACGCCGGTACGTGCCTGGGGAGCTGAGCCCTGAGTTCTGGGAGAAATCAGCAGGACTCAGCACGGGAGTAACTCCAACACATACCTAAAGTGCCTTGCTGGATCAGAGCCGCACTGCAGGTGCCATAAGAATGCGGTTTCAGTGTCTCCATTCGCGGTTCCTTGCAACGTGCCAGAGCAATGCAAGGGCTTTTCTAATGCCTGTCCACCACAAGATTGACATGAGGTGGACATCTGGCCTCACACACGTGCTGGCAAGGAGGAAGCAGTTTCCTGAATTTACGTAAGGATCAACCACTTCGTGCTTTCCCAGATGTTCAACTCTAACAGAACCCATCAATTTCTTCGTGACTTTGCAATAGCTCGGTTAAGCTTGCAAAGGCTGCAAGCCAATTCACAGTTGAACAAAACTACTCTGATTTCACTCCCCTTCCCATCTCCCGCTGCAGTTCTTCCTAACGTAGCTCCTGTGCTGTTTTCTGGAACCTGTGGATGCTGAGCTTTGCACTGGTACACCAGAATACACAAAGGCTGAGTTACCCCGTGGGGGCTTCTAATCACCTTTGTACCGAACTGTGAGAAATCATATTCTTTTTGTTTCTATTGTGACACTCTCTTCCAAAGTCCTTATTTGGGCTTTCTCTCTCTGAGCTACTCCGTCTTAACCTCATTTGCTCTTTATTTTCATCGCTTTCTGCTTCAGAGTCACTCAGCTCCAAGTCGGGACAGTACCCATCATTGTCCTGGTACGGAGCCCCTTCGAGCGTCTGCTTGCTCCACAAGCGTTCTTTTGCTGTGAGCCTTCTCGTTGGCTTCTCACAGCACCGCAAATCTTCCGTTGTCCTCACCAGGCTGTTAGTGGCCTCCTTAAAGGACCGACTAAAGTGTTCAATGGTGGATTTTCTAAAACCACTCTGGCTGGCCAAATGAGCCGTCAGCACAGACTCTTGTTCAAAGGGCGTCTGGCTGGAACTGTCCCTCTGGCTCACGTCGCCAGTTCTGCCCATCAGACCATTGGATTTGGCCACCAGCCGCGAGCCATCCTGCTGCAGCCGCCCATTCCCGATGGAGGACTGTCCGTGCAGAGCAGCCTGCAGTGCCAGAGGCTTCCCTGATGGCTGGCCCCGGTGGAACTCTGGCACCTGCACAAGACCGGAGTCCTTCGCCTCGCCACGAGGCTTGCCGATCCCTCCTGTCACAAGCAACCCATTACTCCTGGTGTCGTGCTGATACCTGGAGTAAGATTTGGCTTTGATTTCAAATGCTTCCTTTGACATCGGCACGCTCCTTTTGCTGTAAACAGTGCTGTTGTTGTCAGGAGAGAGCGGTCTGTTGCCTGGCTTCAGCGAGTTATTTTTGCAATCTCCTAGTGCTGATTTGGGCATTTTTAACTTCAGGGTGATCCTGGGAGGTGGGTAGAACAGTGTGTTCTCTAGTGCACTTGTCAGGGTATGGCCTGTGTGAGAAAAAGACGAGGGAGCAGAAGATGAGAAGACTTTCAGAAGAAGAGGTAATCATTTCTTTACCTGTAGGGTTTTGCAGACTATGAGAAGGTCGTTCAACAAGAAGCATTTGCAAACAATTACTGTGAAACTATGTTAGGACAATAAAGAGAAGTCAGGCAACTGTAAAGAGCTCCATATCACTTACCAGCTCAGCATTTAGGTACGCGTTTTTAGAATTTTGATTAAAAACAATAACGTGCCCTTTCATGGGGCTTTAAGCCAGTGAATTGAAGCAGTTCTGAGACATGACTGAAGTAGTTCCAACAGAATTATAAAAAGCTCACATCCAGCTTTGGATTGAGAAAAAACAATGCTTCAAACTGAGTTGCACTTTGAACTTAGTTCAGTTCTCCGCTTTGTTTTATAAAATTCTCTGTTTTTTTTCCCTCTCTTTTCACTCCAATATATCAGTCACTGTGATATAATACGCTTGCATCACCATTGCAAAATAGCTATCAAAACATTCTAACAAGCTTTAAAAAGCACTTGGCTTTGTCTCAGTAGACATTTCTAATAAAATTTCATTACAGAAAACCAAAGTGCTTTAGAGTACTGCTGCCTCCACCAAGTATTGTAGAATCATAGAATGGCCTGGGTTGAAAAGGACCACAATGATCATCCAGTTTCAACCCCCTGCTATGTGCAGGGTCGCCAACCACCAGACCAGACTGCCCAGAGCCTGGCCTTGAATGCCTCCAGGGATGGGGCATCCACAACCTCCTTGGGCAACCTGTTCCAGTGTGTCACCACATTCTGAGTGAGGGTGTGTCCTAGTCTCATCCGAAACAATTAAAAAAACAAACAAAAACCTGTCAGTACTAACAAAACTTATCCATGATCCATGGTTCAAGAATAGTGAGAAAACACAAAGCTTTTGCTCTAAGTTGGTTATGGAAAACACAATAAGTATCTTGAACAAACATCAAGATTTCTATTTCACGCTGCAGAAGCAATTACCTTCCTATTAAAAAAAAAAAAAAAAAAAAAGTTGCAATGTAATATATACTCTTTCTAAATCATAAAATATCCCAAATTGGAAGGACCCATAAGGATCACCGGGTCCAGCTCTTGGCTCTGTATAAGACCACCCAAAGTTGTGTCCCTCATTTCAGGACACAGATTTAATAAAAATTAAGGGCGGGGTTTGTTTTGGTACTATTCACTGTTAGAAACAAGAGTGCTTAAACTCTTTTTGAAGGAAGTTTAGTAACTGCAGACCACAAGCTAAGAAATGCCCCTCCATGACGCTCATCAAGTACTCAAGGCAATGTGAGAACAGCAATTCCTATCAGTCACTCTTCTCTTCTGCCTGAAGAAATTAACTACAGCAAGCAAAAAACTTCTCAGTTGGAGAGCAGAGCTTGCTGTGGGCAAATAGTAGCATGAAATAGCAGCCCAACGAAGCAAAAACCTAGAGATCTCCATCGGTTTGTTTCTGCTTCCTGGGTGTCACAGTAATTGGAAACTAACTGGCATATGGCAGGAGCATCTATGGAATACGAAAAGATTCAACTCAAGATTTTAAAAGATCAGTGTTTGTGGATGTTGCTGAATTAATTAATCGCATATCCAAAGAAAGTTTTTAAAGGCAGCTGTCAAACATTAAAACACTAAGCAGAAATCTAATGTGAACTTTTTTTTCAGTTCGTTGTAACTTATAAATATTTTACATTCATATGATTACCTGCAGCAATTTCCTGATTAATGAGCTGAACTTGCAAATTGAAGACCTGTTCATGTACTTTACTGTGAGACAGCTTCAGTTTCTCTCTCCTGCTTACCATGTAGCAGAGATTTCTTACCTGCAAAAAAATAACAGACTCAGTATAAAATTAAAAAAAAAATAAAAAATCCTGACTTAGGGAAAATATTGGATCAACAACAGAATTACAGACACATTGTGAGCAAAATCCCTTGGCAAACACCTCATGAATGTTACTGAACATATGTAACTATGAATATAAAACAAATCTTGCTTTTTTTTTTTAATTGCCAGTTTACTGAATGCCTTGAATATGTTTCATGAGATAGCAGAATGTATTTTCATACATTCTTCATATAGAACAGAAAGGGAACACAAAATTCCAGTCAAAGGAAAAGAACATGATCTGCAGCTTGCTTGTTTGAAGCCTACTTCCACCACACATTATGCTGGGCATCTTACTGCAGTCAATACTCAGTTCTCCCAGAATTTCCTTGCAAAATGTTTCACAGAATGATTTTTAACAGCTAAATTTGTTCATTTCTCCTAGGATTACTGTTACATTAGAAAGTAATACTTTTAACAAAGCTACTCAATAGAGCTGGCACGTTTGGACTGGAATTAACGTGTAAATCACCCCTAAAAGAACACTGCAGCTTCTTGTGTATTTGAAACATTTTTGTTGATTCATTCAGCAGTTTATTTTCAGACCCCACTGTAGTTCCACATATTTCTGCCTTCACTGTTGGAGTTAAGAGTAATATTTCCACCTACCATAACGGAAACAGGAAGAGATGAAGAAAGTTGAGATACAGACCTGAAAGAGCCTGCAGAACACAGAAGCAGCACAGGGACTGGCTGAAAGATACTTGCCATGTGTACTTCCCCCCAGCACTTAACTTGAGCTGTTCAGAAACTGAAGCCTCTCTCCCCAGAAAGGAAATTCCAAGATTCCCAAATTAATTTTCACCCAAATACATATGTGAGTTGGAAATCTTATGGTGTGAGAAATTCAGAAACTTTGAGATAGATTACAAACTACCAAGCCTCTCCACTCAAAGTAAATGCATCCATTTCAACACAGTCAGATGTAAACCAACCACTGATCAAACAAAAAGGAAAAGCTTGAAATGCTTCATTGAGAAAGCAAACAAAAAAGAAAACCTTCCATTCAAAGCATGTTATGTATTTATAGAATATACATACATAACATATTTAGGTAGGGACCAAATTCCTGCTCCGGATTTTGCTCAAGGACTCCATCTTTTCCGAATACTGGCTAGCTGATAATATGGTAAAGAGCCAAGCTGAATACTGGTAAAAAGATCGTTTCCTTTTTACTCTACTCAGCAAAGCCACAGGCTAGGCCTGGTGGGTTGTTTACCAAAAGCTAACTAACTGTAGCATCCTGGGCAGCTACGTGCAGGGAAAGTGTCCAATTTAAGAGCATGAGATGTGATTCAGCCTTCCCTTACCTAGGGCAGGCTGACAACAGCACACTGTCAAAGAAGGGAGATGAGTAAGGGGCCTGAATCAGATGCCACAGGAAGCTGTCTGAGCATAAGCCAGCATCTTTCTTGGTGCGTGGAACCAAAAAGCCTCTACAGTAGTTAACCCAGGACTTCACCTAATTGCCCTCTAACTATGAGGGTGAGAAGGTCTGCTTCAAGTTTTTGTAGAATCGTAAAAATGTTAAATCACACTCACCAAAGAATACTTGGTGCTTTACCTAGGCAAATTCAATTTACACTGAAATCAAAGAGTCAATGCTCAAGTGCGTCCATGGAAACAGACGTGTTACATTATACAAAGGAGAAACCTCTAAGCAAGGCAGGAAGCGTGGTGTTCACAGTGGATCTCTCATTGCACTGAAAAACGACAGCTCCCGAAAGTCTCTGCAACATGCAGCGTACCACCAGAATGGAGTTCAAGTTCACCTTTTTATTATTATTATTTCATAAATCATCTCCCTGTGCTTCTCTCATCCCCAGTTTTGTTTGGACAAAGCTGCTACTCACTTGCACATCGTTTTTACCAGTTAAACTCTTACCCTCTCTAGGTCCTGCCTCAAATGCATGAACATCCTCATGCGAGTATGAATGCTATCTTCTTTTGGCTGCACCAAGCCATTTTCTTCATCCTCCTTGGGAGGAAACAAAGGTTTGTTAAAGTTACTTTTCCGCTTTAGTTTCCAGTAATTGTAGATGAAGTCTACAGCAAGTTTAGGGAGGCCCAGTTCTGCTGAAACATCCTCCACTTTAACTAGTGAGTAAAACTCTTCTTCCAGCTCCCGGAGTTTCTGGGCTCGCAAACTGGTTTTCTCACTCTCTGTTTGCTTCTGATCTGTTATGCTCTTGGGATGTTCATCAACATCAGGCAGCGAATTCTGTTTGTTCTTGCTGTGCTTTAGACAGTATGACTTGAATTTGACCTCATCCCCATCATCCAGGATAGTCTTCATCTCTAAGCTATGCTCAAAGGCACAGGTGACATGAAAGGCAGTGATGCAGCTTTTCACTGAACACTACAAATGAAAGACATAAAACAAGAAAGTCACTAAGAGTAGTAACAAACTAGGAAAAAAACATAATTACGTGAAACTTCATCCCTACAAAACCAGATTTAAGTACCCTGAAGAAGTCAGCTGATATTTCTAAGTCAGAGTCATGTGATTTGTTATTTTTCCATCTGTGAACAGCATTCAGTGAAAAGATCAACTTCTGATCCACATATTAACAGTACTTATCTCAGCCTCATTCAAAGGAAGGCAGTTGATAGAAACTTCTCACTCACTACGCTGGACTGCTCAGGGAACAAATTTGTTAGCAGCCAAGATGATATGGATAGGGAGCTATCCAACAGTTGTCTTCATTGAAGGAAAATTCAAAAACCTTAAAACTTCCCCATCTCGCAGACTCAAGAGTCACAGAAAGACAAGTACATACCTGAATGCAAGCACCGGTTTTCAGTTTGCATAAACTACACACTAAAGCCCATCGACTTGGTGGAATGTGAGAGACCTTTGTGATCGGCTCCATCCTTTCTGGGCAAGCAATACTAACCTGAAAATAAAAAACAGCATGGAAAGCAGTTATCAAGGCAATAAAAACAAGCTCTCCACTAATACCAGAAGTATGACTGCAAGTATGACCACCATTTATCTCATTCAGAGATCTCTGCGTGCTCATACTTCATAACAAGTGACTTGAAGAGATTCCACATGAACAAAACAATATTGTGGAATGCGATTAGTTTAACCTGGTGGCTAGAAGTTGTCATTTTTCAGACCATTTTAGGCAGCTACAGCATGCCTTGTTATGAACCATTTAAGAGACTGCAGCAAGCGATAGCAAAGTTTATTCCCTTTCAGTTCTGTCCACCTATCCACTGTGATAGAAATTTATCAGCTGCCTGCTGTCCAGATTGGGAATATGGACATATAGAATATGGGAATTACAGACTGTCCTCTATAACTTGAACACCAAAACAGATGAAAATTATCTCCTTAGTCATCCCCAAGATGCTCCTGAGCAACAGGATTTATCCACGGGCAGAACAAAATTAGTCAACTCGGAGTGATCAACATGCAGAAGTGGGTCAGTAACCAAACGGCACGTGGCAGAAGACTTACAGAAATACAGTGCTTAGCCTAGCTATAAAGATCTCCATGCTTCTTATGGGCAATTCACCTGTTTTGCCAGTGGTGGGATAGGGGTCTCTTTGCAAAGGTACTTCAGCTATCACCTCATGCACATGTTAATTTTAAAACCTGCCCAATCCCTGATGAAGAAAAACTTTGTTTCACCAGACCTCCTCTCTGAGGCAGGCATATCCAAAGATAGCAATGCTACCTTTATCAAGTTTGAAAGTCCAAGCTGCTATTCTCAAACTGAGTATTTTTGACACTCTCTCTTTCCTATCTTTTTCACTGTTTTGATCAACAGACAAGTAGGTGAGAAAGCAAGCTTTACAAGAGATTACTCCATTATTTTTGCATTTTAAAAGGTTGATTAGTAGTTTGTAAACCAATGACAAAAATTGACTCCAGTAAGATTTGTTATGTAACTTAAACCAAGCCATATTTTCTGGAATATGCCAAGGTCAGCCAGTGTTGTATGGCATTCCTATTTAGCCCAGTGACAACTGTGTGCGCCCATCCCTGATCTATAGTATCCAGGAGGCCAGTAGCAGCTGCACTCAGCCTTCTCTTTGGTCAAAACCAGAGTCAGAAAAATTCTTGGGAAAAAACAACAGGACTTTGCACCTAAAAAATGGGGAGGCAGTATGTAGTGTCCTCATCAGCTAGAGATGAAAAATAATTTCATTTGTTGAGGACTTCCTATAAATCAGCGGGAAAGAGACAAAGCTGTCCTTGAAACTCTTGAACGGTTCCACAAATTCAGGTTCAGCAATCTTAAATGGCAAAGGTAGCTTTTCTGCTTCCAAATTGACCAATCCAACTTGACCCGGCTAAGAACAGAGCTGGTTACAAGTTGTACAGGTATTTCTAAAATAACATTGTACAAACACTGACCACAAATCTTGTTTCAGTTACTAGAAAGTAGGCAAGATTTCCGTTGGAAATTATGGGGTTGCACTAATTTGCCATGTTGCCAATATTCCCTTCAAAAAGGAACCAGAAACTTCAGTGATTTTTTTCTGTAGGCAGTTGCACCAGCTTTTCACTGTGCATACCAGCAGGAGTTGGAACTCACACATATCTTCTTGTCACTCTCTGCCCCTTTTCATCCTCTCCCTGCTCCTTCTCCAGAAATATTTGTTAGAAATATTGCCCATTCAGCTTATAATGCTGCCTGTTTATGTTACTCCACTTTGTAAAAACACAAAGAGGTGCTTAGAGTCAGGTGCAGTTTATTTATACTGGCCTCGTGCCGCCTGCATGTTTCTAACGTTCAAAGAGAGGAGTCAAAGCAAAGCCTGTTTGAATTTCACTGTTCATGAGGGATCCAGAGAGCACAGAAGCCAACCTTTTCTCTTCCCAAAACCTCCCATCCCGAGATAGAAATGACCGCCTGCCTTAACACATAGCTTCTCTGTTATTTCTTTATGTTGTGTCCGGTTACATTTTGTCTGCCATACTCTGAAGAAGTAGCAGTGGGAGAGAGTGAGAACAGCAGGCTGTTGAAGCCTGCTCTCTCCAATTTACGCACAGAGCTGACATCTCTGTTGTCACCCTGCTATCTGCTGCTCCACTAATGGCCCGCCACCAGCAGCTGTGTGTTAGCAGGCAGTGATCTGCACCAGTGGCTGGGGAGGCACCCCAGCAGCTGGAGCACAGCCACTCACAGCAGCAGCTGAAGGCGGTCATTTGACAGTTCTGCAGCTGTAGCAAGGAAAAATTACTATCTGCTTCAGCCAACAACGCACTGACCGAGGGAAGATGTATCTGCCATTGGTCATCTAAGGCAGATAAATGAATTTTAAAACAACGTAAATTTTCTTATGTCAAAGTCTCTCCCTTTTTTCCAAGAATATCTTTTAAGAAATCACGGAAGAAGAGACACATTCACACTAAGAGACAATGCTGGCAGAAGAATAAAAAGGATAAAAATCAACAGTGAGTACACTTTGTGAAGTAAAAACCTTCAAACGTCCCAAACAGCTCAGTGAGGGTCAAGACAGCCTTCCCACACCATTACTTCACAAGGAAAGGGAGGCAGGGAAGAAACAAAACAAAACAAAGCATTCTAGGGAGTGCTGAATATATTGGCGATGGGAAATACCTGGTGCAACTGCCTACAACAGTGCTAGCCTACATTTATGAACTCAATCAAATCCTTCTTGGATCTTTTACCACAAACATGAGCATGGCCCATTTTCCTCTGCACTCTGCCTTGCTCCATTTTGTTAGGGGAGTAGTGGGGAAGTGGCAGTGACTTTATTATTTGTTTCTTTGTGGGGCATTCCAAGGGAGTAAACATTCTTCCATAAGGTATTTCAAGGTCTTGAAAACTCTGTCCCTTTCTAGTCCCCTAGAGCACATAAAGCCATGGTGTCTCTCCAGATAAGAACCCAATGTTTTAGCAGAGATTCTCAAAAAAAGCCAGGCTTCTCTGGTGACAGAATTGTAGTTCATTTTGTTTTTAAAAGCACCAGGTGCAGAAGAAGAGGCTGAATGGATCCAAGAGGCATTTCCCACCTCTCCTGGCAGATGCCACCTCCTTGCTATGCCTGACACACTTGGCATGGGCACAGAGGGGAGGAGGTGCCTGAGGCCTGGAGCCATCGACTGGGCTGTGGGAGCAGCTGGATTCAAGCTCTCCCACCTGGGCAACTCTGCTGGCTGCCCTCCCTCAGCCGGAGGGAGGTGAGCAGGTAAGAAGGCAGCAGGTGCTCCCTGTCCTGTGGTCAACTGCTTTCCAAACCTGCCAGTTCATCTCCTGCTGGGGAGAACATCAAGGCAACCACATGCAGAAAGGACCTCTTAGGGAAACCAGTCTGCTCAGAACTAGGACAGCTTCCAGCCAAGACACTTTAGAAATGCAGGAGGAGAAGGCAGGAGACTTTTATTTATTTATTTTAATCTTTTTTTTTTTTTTTCCCTCTGCTCCTTTCTCCCTGAAGGTGGATGAGACAGCAGATCTATGAGCTGGCCTGAAGGGAAAGCAGAACTGCAAAGATAAGCCCACTGACAACCAAATATATGCCTGGCACAGAGCTAGGAGCTGCACACTGCATCAGGCTGCCATATTAAAAAGCCATCCAGAATCTTGACATCTTCTTTGTGAAGTTTTGCAAACGCAAGGCCTGGCTGCTTGAGAGCAGAAGGTTTGGGAATAAGGCATCCTTCAATGTCATGGTGGCAACAGATGCGGCTGCAACCTCACACTACGCCTTCCACTCTAAGGGATCTGCGGATCTTACCAGAAAGAAAGCACAAATATCATTCTGAGTACAGAATTAAACACACAGGTCTTCTATACTTGAGTGACTATTTCAATTTACAGAATTATAAATGATGCTAAACCTCATTCTAAATAGAGGAAATGTAAAGTTTCATTATTAAGCTCTATATATGAACACAAGCATCAATCTAAACAGTCCCTTCTTATAAAATATAACATAGAAGAAAAAAGCCTCATCTCTCTACCATTCAAAAAAATGTCTGATTTTAGTGCAAAGAACTTATCTAGAAATATCTCCCCATCTTAGAATCCATCCAATATATCATAGAATCATATAATGGCTTGGATTGAAAAGGACAACAATGATCATCTAATTTCAACCCCCCTGCTATGTGCAATATATATCATCCAATGATGATATGTGATGTATATCATCCAACATGCCTGGCTTTTTGTCTCAAAAAAAAAGGACGTATTCAGTGCAAATTATACACTTAAGTGAGAGCACACAAACTGATCAAGAACTAAGGGAGACAAGGATGCTGCAGTTGTGCAGCGAGTACTGGCTTACATCACTAAACCTTTCCAGCAGGTCACTCAGATCTCATAATGACACCATGAAGAGACTGCAGTAAATGGGGAAGGACAAAGAGATTAATTAATTAATGAACATGAGCTGGACTTTCTCCCAGTCTTCAACAGATTCTGCAGACTCACCAGAATAATGCCCATGCAGATACCTTTAATCATGAGAATGTGAAAAGGCAGAGGAAGGAAGACAGAGAAGGTGGAGTAGGAGATTAGAATACAAAAGAATGAGGCAGAAATTCAACTTTACCTCTGGAATCCAGAGAGCACAGCTCACATGTGCCCACTTGGTCCCTGTCCTGGTGGCTTTCATTGCACCTCCTCGTTTTGGACACAGGAGGCACTGAGGATGTATTCCCAGAACACAGGTGCGGCACAGCCAGCTCCCTTCCGGGACTTTCAAGATTCCATAGCATGCCTTGGAAGAGAAAAGGGATTGAGATCATTGCACTGATAGCATTTTACATCCAAACATTAATTCTCATATGGCATGAAGCTTTCAAATTCTAAAAGCACAGTTTGCCCTTTACTTAATCTTTCTCTAATTTCTTTACCTTAAAAGGAGTCAGGTGATCAAAGAGGTTAACAACCTATTAAAACAAAGCCTTTTCAGGCCAGTTTATTTTTAAAACATGTCTTGGTGTTATTTGTTCTTGTATGAAACAGCCATTGTAACTGAACAACACTAGTATTACAACCTTCACCTTTGCATTCAGTGTCTTTTTATGTTTCAGAAGTAAAAAACAGGCATCTCTTTAAGCTCACAGTCTTCTACTGTTAACACCTTTATGCTCTAACATTATTCTAGTCAGTTGTGAAGTGATAAGAACTGTTTGAAGATTCCTTCCTGTGACATTAGATTACTTTTGTGGTTACAGTTCTAAGAACCATTTGTGACTTCAAATATTTATATATAATATTGCCTCAAAAATTACAACAGTATATACTGAAATCATAAGGTTCTGCTTTTTATGCCTGTTTCCCTGAGGCCTCTTAGAAACTGAGAGATTTATTAACTTTTGCTAACTTTGAGAATAAAAAAGTAAAAAAGAAACTTAATTTTGCTTTCTAGTTCACGTTCCTAGCAGTTCTTAATGGCTAACTATACCTGCACTAGACACATCCTGCTGTGTCTAGTGCAGGTATTCAACCTGCCCATATTTGAAACCATTGGTTGCCAAGGTGCAACTCCACTCAGCTGCCCCCAATAAAAGCTTTATCAATAAAGCAGATTTCAAAGGAAATAACACCATTCCCAACACATACCAGGGAACAGTAACATTGAAAGCCTTGAGAGAAGAAGATTATTAGCTATAACCCAGTCTCTTAGATTCAAATCTAGTACAAATTCCCCATGCTTGCTTTCCCAGCCTTCTGGTTATAGGATCTTGGTACTTAATGTGAAGAGATGACCAATACTGCACAATCATGCTGTGTTGGGAGGGAGGGTGAGTTCTCTGAATGAAATCCTGCGTTATGAAAGCATCAAGTCAGACTAACCCAAACGTTACTTTCACGTTTGGCTGTTGTAAAGGCCCAACAGGGGGAGCTGTGGTCTAAATTTTACAAGTGATTTTTATTTCCTGTTAAGTGTTACATTCTCACCAACACTTTAATATTACCAATGCAAAATCACAGAATCGCAAGGTTTGGAAGGGACTTCTAGAGATCATTGAGTTCAAGTGGCACTACACCAAAACATCACTTTTAGGAGGCTGAAAATGGACATATACCACTTCCTAATTCAATTCAGCTAATAAGTGGAGGTGATCTAGACTAGCAAACCAGTAACTTAGCAATCTGAGCCAGCATGAGAGGGCACTGTGAGGGAGGAAACCTCTCCCACTCCTCTGCATCTCCAAGTGGTGTGCTGACAAACAGACCTTAGGCTGCTTGGTGAACTAGAGCCCATTCAGAATAAAACCTGAACTGATAAATATTTTTAGTTGGTTGTTTGCTGCTATGCTTTGTTAGGATTAGCTCCAGCCCAGCTTCTGCTGAGCAGGTCCAGAGCCTGTGGCTGGGGAAGAGGCAGGGTTAGAAGGCAGCAGGCCATCAGCTCCAGCTCTGCAGGCAACCCCGAGCCTTGTGCTGCAAATTCCTCCATATTTTCAAGGGGCACAAGCAGGGGCTGCCTCTGGAGCCAACAGCCCAGCTGTAAAATTCCTTCTCAAACAGGATGCACTAAAAACCACAGGGCTCAAATCCACTTTAGTTATGAGGATACCTCTGCCTGATGAGACTGAGCTTAGTTGGTGCAAGGTCCTGGCTACACCTGAAACACCACAAACATGAGCAGCATTCAGACCAAGAGCACAGCTCTTGCAGGTGCTTGTGCCCTCTAAAAAAAACCAGTCTGTTAAAGCATCTATCCACGTGGTTTCAAGTGGCTAAACTTGGAGCCAATTCACCAGTCAACTGAGGAGGAAAATGCCCCAGCTGCAAAACAAATGATCTTTTAATATATAGGCTGCCAGCATTCTCTGGCCTGTTTATTTACAAAAGCAGATTTACCAAGGATGTGGAGGGGAACTGTTTATGCTTGTAGAGCAAGTATTTGTAAGTCCAGACAACGCTTCACGTTACAGTTAGACTACACAGACTATGCTCAGCCATTTATCTGCTGTAATTCTCAGAGTACAAAACTTGAACTTAGTATTCTATATCACCCTTTGTATCCAGAGAATCACAAAGGTCTCCAAATTAACATTTAATACTGATTCAAATTCCACACTTGCCAAGCTAAACAAAGATGACAGGACAGTGTCAATACTTCTGCAGGCACTGACCTGATGGACGCAGATATTACACTTGTCACAAAACACCATATCGTTCCCATCTTCACTGTCAGGAGACCGACACACATCACAGATGACATCTTCATCATACTCTATACCCAGACCTTCTTCAGTCTCAATAGCGTGATTCATATTCTCATGACAGTGTCGCTCCAGCACTTCAATAGTTTTTTCCATTGTGTTTTCATCCAGAGGCCCGCATCCTACAATGCAGAATAGGGAAAAAGGAAACAGAAAACACTCAGATGCCTCTGACCAAGTCTGAGAGGCAGAAAAACAGCAACTACTGCAGTACAAACGTTACTTACATTAAAAATAAATGAATCTTTTTTAAAGCTCACTTGCCAATATTACCTTTACCTCATAAATACAAATACAACTACTGGAGTAAAAGTTTGAGTTGTACATAAGACTACATGTTGAAAAAAGCACTACAGCATAAAAGACAGCAGCTTCTATAACTTCTTGCTTCTCTCATGTAAGTCTGCCTCCAACTCCATCATTCTAGGAAACACTGATGACTTTCAACATCATACACAATGTTCTTTATTCTGAAGATAAATCCCTTAGCAAATAAAACTTACCAAGTACACTTTAAATGTTATGAAGATACAAAAGTTGCCATCACTCCTTGAGTGGCCAGCACAATGGATATGAAAGGAGCTCTTATCCATTTCTTTTTATAAAACAGTAAATAAATGCACTGTTAGCAATCCATGGCACCCATTTACTTGAACACTATGCCTGCTATTCCCATTACCACTAATCAAATGTAGTGTAAGCAGATCTACTTGAAAGGATTTGTTTTGAGATTGATCCTCAGCTTGAAGCTTGTTCACTCTACAATGTTCACAGCTACAAGAAATCTCAAAGTCACATCCCCTCAAAAACGTCAGTCACAAATGCTGCCATCGTCTACTGTACAAAATTTATTTAGACTAGCAAAGGGACATCCATGCAGCACTGATACCAGAGGCTAACATCACTGTAACTGCTGGATTATGTACAAGAATACATGTACTAATATTGATTTCTTGTTACAACTGATAAACAATGAGATGAAAAAGATAAATGATTGTTGATACGAAGTGCCTGTTATTAAACTGTTTTCTCTAATGCCAGGATATTTTTTCAATCCAGATTAGGTTGCTCAGAAACATCTTTAGTCAAATCTTGAAAATCTCTGTGGATGGAGACTCCAGTCCCAGAAAAGCTTTGGTTTTGAGAACAGCACCCAATATGGTTAGGAAGCTTGTCCTCACACCCGCCTTTAATATACATCATTTTGCAGTGGAGCTCTGTCACGAGCTCCCTCCTTTACCATCTACTTATTTTCCTGAATGCCTGGATGATCATTCTTGGGCTTGGAGGAGATTATCCTTAAAGTTTTGCTAGCTCTCTCCAGCAATTTCACCCTTCAGAGCTACCTTGCAGCAGCAGATCCAATCCAGCAGTTCCCCAAATAAGCAGAAGATTGTTCTCCTTAAGTCCAGGACCAGAAGGCTTCTTTCTCTCCTTGCTCCCGTCGAGATCTCAGTTTCCACTATTTCATAGCTGCTACAGCCAATGCCAACACCAATTAACTCATCCCAACTAGTTCTTCCTTCTTCATGAATAACAAATTCAGGAGATGTCAAATAACTCTCTTTTTTCTATCTGTCCTTCATCAAGAAGCTGCACTCATCCATGAAGAATGTCAGTCAAACAGGCTATCCCATCACAGCTTGACTAATCCAGCAGCAAAACCTAATTACTCCTTTAAGAAAAAGGCACATTATAGCTCCTCAGAACTCTGTATTTTGCAGCAATAATATGCTCAATTTTTTAAAATGGAAACATCTGTTTTTCCTATGCAAAATTTTTAACTTTGAAAGTCCTAAAACTAATTCCACCTGGTGTTGGCTTTTTCTCTTCTGTGTCAGTCTGCAGAAGTTGCACATGATTTTGGATGTGATGAAGTTTTAAGGCACAAAAGGCAAAACAAAACACTAACTGAGCTAGCAATTCATTTTCAACATTCTATAGCTTTGCCATTTTTGTTAGTGCTTAAAGATCTTTAAGAAATCTCCCAACAGAAATTAACAGCTGCTTTAAAAACCAGAATGTATTGTGAATTACCCATTTCGGTAAGCTCTTCATTTAGTTCCTGGAGCCAAAAGATGTCCATCTCATCCAAATCATAGCGACACACAGATTCTGCCAATTCCAAAATGTTGATGTAACCTGGTTCTGTAGGCTCTTGGCTGGAACAGTGGATATACTTCCTGGGTCGTGTATACAGTACTTCTTTCACCTTTTCTGCGACAACCCTACGTATGTAAGGTAAAAAGGAAACACAAAGTTGGCTACAGCTTTTTAAGACTCAGCCTTGAAAGACATAAAATATTTGTTATCAACAGCATTTCACATACTTTAAGTTAGTCAATAAGTGAAGCCAAAGTGGGTAGACAGGATTCTGTAAATGTCATCTCTTCACATAAAGTATGTTAAGGTTGGCTATGTATACAAAATCATTTTTTAAATGCAAGCTTGCACATAATATTTTCAATTTAAGAAATGCTACTAGAATGGTGATATGAATGTTCTTGAAACGCACAGAAAGTATTATGCACGAAACCACCTATGATCTTGTCAACTGATGATCTTCAAGACACCAGCTTTCTCAGGAAAAGCTTGATTTATTCTGCTGCAGGCTGTGGGGGAGGGAAGAGGAAGATGCTTGCTCTTCATTCGGGTTAAATAGTCTACCACTGTTTTACAAATGACACTTTATCCATGCTGCATAAGTATTATTTTTGTTCTGCAAGAACGATTCTGTTGCCAAGTAAAAATGTACAGTGGAAAAACAGCTAAAAATCATCCAGGAAGTAAGGGAAAAAAAACTAGTGTTTTCAACCTTTCCATTATTTTGTGAGATAAAACTTGGTGTTTGCCTAGTACACTAGCCTATGGGAATGGAGAGACTGACCCCAGCTAGATAAAAGTCAACCTTTCTCTGCATTTATTCCAAGAGGCCCTGCATGTGAAAGGAAGCCAGGGAGATACCGAATGGAACGGTGCCATGCATGAGAAGCTCTGCATGCCTTCCAGAGCTAGCCCTCCCCAGCACCAGGAGAAAAAAAGCTGTGGGAAACAAGGCAAGAGGAAGAAAGAGGGAGTAGGCAAAAGTCAAGCAGTATCCCACATAATTCTAACTGGACAGTGTCTTTTCAATGTTAGCACTATGTTCTTCTGCCACTCTTCTCCACGGCTTCACGTCACTTACTTTTTTTCTTGTTCTCTTGTGAGTTTTTCTGTTCTCTGGTCCAGCCAAATCTATAGCAATTTTTTTCCTCTAATGTAATATTGCTGGTATGAGATGCAATATATTTATTTCAACAACTTGGTACTGATAATAGCCTCAGTGGAAATTAGATTATGCTGGCACAAGCACTTTCACTGGACAGTTCATTTATCTTTGTCTCAAAGCCCACCCTGGCACCAATACTTCCATGTTACAACACACACTTCTACCAGAAAAGGTTGCAGGACTACACTGTTATATTTTCCTGGTCTAAGTACAACGTGAGAGGATGAAAGATCTATCTCCTGAAATTGAGATCACTGAATACATATATAATGCTTACCAGCTATTTGTAAAAGAGAAAGCAGAAAGAATTAAAACTTTGGCAACAGAAACAAAAATTACATTACACAAACAAGTGAGTAGCTTTCTCAGGTATCAGTTATTACTACTGAGTGGCTTCATCTTACTTTATATAGGGAAGCCTTACAAGTAACATGAAAACAACACAAGATTTGGGTTTATGTTTAATTTAACTTCCCACACAAATGAGAAAAGTTCTATCCACGTGATTCAGGAAAAAGTAAATCCCCTTTTTAAATTTTAAATGCAGATATTTGTCGTATACAACAGAACCAGATCTGAAATGCCACAGAAATGTTTTCCAAATTGGTTTATTTGGTTTAAAAACAAGCTTGGA
Source organism: Phasianus colchicus (assembly GCF_987193195.1). NCBI lineage: Eukaryota > Metazoa > Chordata > Aves > Galliformes > Phasianidae > Phasianus > Phasianus colchicus. Next base: position 131,408,889 of record NC_143436.1, read on the forward strand.
GGCTGCTGCATTTGAGACTTAACTATAACAACAAGGAAATGCCAACTGCATTTAGACCACCACTTTTTGACAGACCACCTTCTTCGAGTTGACACTCTGCACACATCTCTATGTCTAATTGCTGTTACCTGAGAGATGGCTGTGGAATTGTTTCTGGACTGGCTGGAACTTGGACTCCTTTCTCCCATTCCTGTTTCCACGTGTCCGCAAAGACATAATATTCATCGGGGTTAACATGGTGAGAATCCGGTAGTTTCATGGCACTAATGAGATCCTTGCGGAACACCTGCAAAGAAAACCCAGGGAAGAGAAAGGCTTGAGGAAAAAAGGTTGCCCAGAGGAAGTAGTAGATGAAGCAGTAGATATTTTCCTAGTTTGTACTGAAACAATGCAAATTCGTTGATAATTTTTTGAGGACTGCCAACACACAAGTACATTAATGTGCAGTATGACATGAAGTTTAAGCTTCTTGTCAGAACCATGATGCTGCTCAAAGTCTAATCAGAAGGAAGAAGGTTGTTTCAGGTAGCCAAGATGAAGGGGAAAAGAGGCCTGTACCTAGTTTACTACTTGTAATACCATTTTCAAACAGCTCATTTTACTTGCCAGTCTGCATGCTTTATCCTAACTTAGGTACAAGGTAGGATATGTATATACATATATTTCCTCTCAGTTAAGCTGCCTTTAATTGCCATATTCTTCACAGGCTAAGAACACTTGCCTTGGCAAGGTTGATATATAGGCACTTGTTCATCTCTAAGCCCATCTGAGACGTTAGTGGTCAGGATCTACAAGATCAAAGACAAACTGCTGCCTCTATCAAAAACACAAACTCTGCATTGCTCTGTACAGCGATGCTGCTGCTGCAGAACAACCCAGCTCAGAATCCTTTAGCAAACCTATCAGGTGAAATATGCAATTGCATATCACCACAAACCTATCCATGACAATCCTCTAGCTGCACCGATCAACCTTTGGTTTAAGAAGATTATGTTTTTAAGAACAGAGAACCATTATCAGTTGTCATAAAGCTTACTTAATGTAAATACCTGTCAAATAGAGGTGCATGAAATTTAAAAAAAAGGGCATATGAATCCCTCTTTTGTTGCTGTTTGATTGGTTTTCATTGTCGTTATTTTTTTTTCTCTCTACTGATACCTTGTACCAGTTTAACATTCATTAAAACAGAGCAGTGACTGTGGCTCGGTGTTGGTGAGATGTCACAACTAATTAACTGTATTGTCACAATGAGAAATCAAATCTTCAAAGGGTAATAAAATGAAAACGGAAAATACCCCTGCAATCAGCTGTGGAAGGCTGAACTCCTCCTTACTAAATTTGGTTTTATAGTGAGAATAGTAATAAAAATACTTCAGAGCCAAATATCTTAATGCACCCTTTTCAGTTTGACAGCACCAGACCACTTGATGTCTACTGCAAAAATTCTCAGCTGTTCTTGGAAATCATCAAGTTAACTGCTACTAAAAAAAAAAAAAAAAAAAAAGGCACTATGCTTTTAACTAGAAACAAGTATTGCAAGAGGCTGCTGGTAGCTTGGAGCTTAAGGGTTGCTTCATTATACAATACAGCTGCATCACTCACAGACAGTTGGGAGCTCAACCTGAGAACTCAACAAGCAACCAGCAATCCCCTGAGGCTTCTGTATTTACCACTAAGGGGTATCTGCTTTGCTTTACATCAGACTGCTTACTGCAACCTTCTGTCTGCAGCTTTTTAGGTTTTAGAGAAAACAAGAGCGAAAGTAGAAAGACCATAAGCACCCATTTTTATCCAAGCAGCATGCCTACATGTCAAAAATAAAATGTGATGTGTCCTACACCATTTAAAAGAAATTTTCGTATTCTTTGCTATAAGTAGAGCTAGGTTTATGAGGAAAACTAAAGTTCCATAGAAAATCCATGAGGAAGAAATAATCCGGTGAGAAATTCTATGACTGGTTTAATCATTAGAAAATATATTCCTCAAACCTTATCTAAGGTAAAGCATAAAGCACTTTTACAAACTACCTTTTCAATCACTGAGGAAACACAGGAGAGGCTCATAGCAAACCCAGTGTTTTTCAAGCACTGAAAGAAAAACGCTGTGAAAGGCATTAGTATTCCAACTACATCAAACTACATTGCTTAGCAGCAAATTCATCTTCTGATCATCCATTATGTATGTGAACTGTACCATCTCTATTTTTAAAGCACAAAACCTGTGGAGCATGAACTTTTTTTTCCCCTATGTCTGACCAGTCTAGTACCATGTAAGCAACACAAAGTTCTCTGCTTCAGATCGCTACAATTTATAAATATTGGTATCACTGAAGGTAAAAGATTTCATCAATATAAATGTAACTGTTGAAAACTTAAGAAAAGCCAAACTCAGCTTAGATTTCCTAACAATACTTTCCTTGCTTTTCATGCTTAAGTACAACTGAGTGTTTCCTGCAGACACCTGGAATTGTCATAAAGACATCCCAACCTGTAGCTCATCTCATTTCTCATGTCCTCACACACAGCCAGTCTTCCAGCAGGAAAATACACTCAGAGGACAATGTTTGAAAACATGTGTCTTTATCACTTGCTCTATACTGCGTTCTAGAAGTAAACCAAAACACCCAGGGGACCCAAAGAGAGCTTTCTTATCAATCAAATAACTTTTTACTCCAGCAGCCAGCCCCTAGGCTAAGGTCTGAGCCACTCAGTGAGGAGCAGACACACACGTTCAAGATTTAGATAGCCAGCTTTTCCTCACAGTTGTGTCTTTTTGGACTCTTATTGCATCCACAAGGCACTGGTCAGTCCTACTGACAGCACAGCCCCTCCTCTTGGCAGCAGCCACCTTTACTTCCCCAGTTAGCCCACACGGCTGGTAGCAAACCAAAAGCAGTTGCACTTCTCAGTGTACACAACACACAAGCCTTCAACTCTATTTCAGCACACAAATCGAGAAGAACTGAGTAAGGAGCACACCTGGTCTAGGCAAGCAATGCCCTCCCATCCCTCTGCTAGGACACATGGCACTTCATGAAGAGGCCCTGGCCAAGGGGAGCTCCGGCACTAGAAGGCGGCTGCTCACGGCCGGTGTGCACACAACAGGAAACTGCCCACCCGCCAGAAGCTTCCGCAGAGGTTACTGTGTGACAGGGGGATTGGTTTTACATATTTTTAGCAATTGAAAGTCCTGCTTAGCACTCAACTGTTTGTTCTGAATTTCTTTTCATTTAGCTGCCAGGAACTTCTAAGTTTCAGCTGAGAACGGTGCAGCAGTTAGTCTGAATGAAGTCAATGAAAACAGTGTTCGCTTGTGTCACAGAAATAAAACTAAGCATTTCATTAAGAAACTATAAAATATTTTTCACACTTTAAAGCTGAGACTGAAATCTAGAAGAGAAAACCTTGCTCTGTGGTCTAGTCAAGCTTTTTGCTCTGCAGTAAAGTCTGACAAGATTTGCTCAAGCAACAAGAACTCAGGCACCTCTAAAAGATGCACTGCTGTCTCTGGGCCTTTAAAGCCTAAATCCTAAAAAAATCCTCCTTAATAAGCACTCTCTGCTCCTCCACCAAGTATTTACAGTGACACTGTGGAGCTGTGGATGGAAAGATATGGTTCACGTGTCATGTTTGTTTTTCAGGCTAAGTCCTATTTGGAAATTATGCTAGAAGAGCACGTCCAAGGAAAATGAAGCTCATAGAATCAGAAGTTTGTAAACGCATCACCAAAAGCTGTCTATGACTTCAACATGAATCAATATACAATCTTCTTCACACGACCCTCCCTCCTGTGCTGACTCTATGAAAAAATCAATTCTGTCTAACAAAGAACATCGCTTGGAGTGCAGTATCCTTATCCACTAGAGATGTGATGGAGGGTACAAGTAATGCTGTAAAGAACTTAAGTGAAATATTAGCATCCAAGACAGAGAGCAAGTCTTCACCATACAACAGCCTTCTACAGCCTCCATCTTCAGCAAGCAATGCAAATATTGGATCTGTACAGAACTTCAAGAACATTCTGTAACCAAGCAATACAAATCTAAAGCCACATTTTGGGAAAATAAAAACCAGATCAACAACAAAATTCCAATAAACTGCAAAAAAACCCACAATAAAACAAGAGTCAGAGACTTATTTCAATTCTCTCCTGTAAGCTTCTACTGACACTGACCACTCACCACATCCTGCCCAAATGCATGTGGTCCAGGAGAACAGACTGGATCATCTCTTTGAAACAGCAATAAAAATGGTACTTCTTGTGACGTTGAGCTTTTAAGCATCTGACCACCTATTACTAAATTCCACGATGATAAGACTACCAGTGGGAAGCACACATCAGAGGTCTAACTGAAGTATATGTCAACCACTCTGTTTGCTGTCACAATCAAAGCAGGATTTCTGCTGGATTGCATCTAATTGCTTCGTGCTAAGGCTTCCCCTGGTGCCTGGCAGAGCCCCTAAGGAGTAAGCAGCATTACATTTCATTGCCACATACTTGCTACCTAGAAACAGAAGACCCTGTCTTCTGAGACAGAAACATAAAATACCCATTTTTAAAAGGCAGAATGCCATCCCCCTGCCCTAAGTCTGCCAGAAGAGTACCATCAGAAATACCCTCAATATCCTCTCTAAAAAGAGAAAGCTGAAATGGCTAGGATCTTTCTGATTTTTGCATCTCCTTTACGACCCAGAAGGCCAACTATGAAATTCCAGTTGCCAACTACTCATACAACAGCAGGCATTTTCTCTAAAATGTACAGTAAACTACATGTGAGTTTTTCATCTTTTTGATTATTTTTCAAATTCACCTTCAGAAGAATGTTTTACGCTTTTTTATTCCAAAGCACCAAAGCTTATTCCACCACGCACCACCTCCAGCAAAAAATTAACACTTACAAAGCAGCAGTTTATACCCAAAATTACCACATAAATAATAACATGGAAGCTAAATGGTACTAAGACCTATTACACGTTTAACATAACCACATCGTATCTGAGCACAGATAGTCTCATCTAATACATCTAATCTTCGTACAGATGTTTGACAATGTCTGCCAAAGGCTGCCTATCTACTGAGAATGAAGCTGCAAGGTGCCCACCACTTTCCAGAACTTGGTGGGCTCATCTTCCCAAGGTTGAATTATTATTGTTAGTACACTGCAATCTGGGCATTAAGTTTCTGAATTGAGGCACTTTATTAAACAGGAGTATACCCTATTACAGACAGGATGAGTTGGATGGTTTGTTTTTTTTTTTTTTTTTTGTAGCAAAGCAAATCAAAAGCAAAATAATTTAAGAATGAAAATGAAACTACAGTTCCAGGGATATATACTGACTAGACTGAAAAACTAATGTTAAAAAAGCTAAGGCAGACGGGAGTAAGTGTAGCATAAAACTTGGGCTTCTCAAACATCTCAATAATAAATCCTAATCTTCAAACTCCCACTCCCAAAAACTATTTTTATGTATCATCCAAGACTCGAGAAAATGAAATATTGCACCTTTCAATGGAGCAGCCACAAGTCTTCTGAGCCTCCTTTACAGGTGTATATAGGAAGAGTCAGGAAATCAGACAGTAAATCAACCACACCTAACATCAAGTCTCTGACAGTATTATCTCACGAGCCAGAAAAATGTGCAAGAACTGTGTAAGAACATGTCAGGTTTTCTTCAGATATAAGCTTCAGATTTGGGGATTAATCCTAACAATCAATTTTTCAAAATGGTATTAATTAAACAGATATTTAGAAAAATCTGTACTCGTTATCATCTGTTCAATTCCTTTTATAATCATGTTTAATTCTCAGTCTCAACAACTTCCTGTGGCAGATGAGCTTCACAGTCTAATTATATGGTGCACGCAAAAGGATATCCTATTAATTGCAACAGACTTCTTAACTTCTGGCCTCGTTCATATTATCTTGCCCTTCCCAGTTTCTCCGCCACAAAGACAGGCAAGACTGAAGCTCTACCTCTGCTCTCTCCAGACCATTTATACTTAACTGCTTTGCCTACTCATCCAGTTCCAAAAGTAAAACAGCTCAGCTTTCTCACAAGCAGGCTCTTCCATGCCCTTATGCATTCTGGTCACCCTTTGCTAAAAGCAAAAAGATCAAAAAAAGCCCAGCAAGGTTGCATTTGTCATTTACATGAAAGTACTGTATGTTCTTCTTCAAAATCAACTAACCCACGCAGGCTAAAATGGAGCTCATCAAAATGCACAAGGCATGTTGACCAGCGGTCTTGAGAAGGCTGCAAAGATGACAGAGTTGTTAAAGTTAATTCAGAATCTTCTAAGGTAGGCGCACGCAGAAAGGTGACAGTCTCCTGTTCCATTATGCATGGCATACGCCAAGCAATATGATTTAATCACGGTGTCCATTCATTCACAGAACAAAAATGACCGCTTTCAAACTGCCAAAAGAATCCATTCTCTGCTCGCAGTCTAATCTTACAGGGTGCTCCTCAGGATCAAGACCTACAATTTATGTGACAGTTAAACGCCACTAAAAAAAAGTTCCACATGTGCAATAATGAAAGCAGGCCATTTTCTTGTGGAAGACAAGCTACATTTCACATGATAACACAGCTGTCACTATCAGCAATGAGGGACCAAGAACTAGAGTTGCCACAGGATTCGAAACCCTATTTGCAAAGTGAGGTAAAATACTGCCACCTTATATGGGTAGGTTTCATACAGAAAACCACCACGCTTCTAACTTAACTCCTTTACAGTTTTAAGATGGAGCAAGTACTAAAAAGAAAATACATAAGCTTGAGTGTCATATAAATCTCTTTGGCTCTTTTGTGCCTCCACTAGCTTGAGGCAAAAGAAATAGTCAGCTTTTCAGGATGGCCCAGCTAAAACGTTTTCCCTGCAAAAATGATTCCAACTATTCTGCCATCGTTTTCTGCTGCAGCTTCCAAGGAGACAGGAAACAGCAAAGCACAGGTTTCATGCTGAGCCAGACATCCAAATGCTCCTAACCTGCTACTCCCACGCAGCCTACTGTTCAGAGCTGAGCCCCTCCTGTCTCAGCTCAGGTCCATAAGGGGCAACTCTGCAACTGGCACACAGCCAATATCACCATGAAGCTCTGAAAAACTGTTCAGACATATACTTCAGGCCTGCCTTAATATTAGTTATTCAAAGTAAATGCTAAAGCTAATTGGATAGCAGAATTGTCAAGACACCATTTCAGTTGCTTGCAAAAGATTACAACCCAAAAGGAGCACAAGAGAAAGAGCTGCAGCCTTGCTCCACAGCATCATCTTAGATTCTCCTCATCTTCTCTGAGCAGCAGGGTGACACAAGAAGGTCCCACTCAGAAGCATCCCTTCTGCACAGATGCAAACATCTGGTAGGCAGGCCCAGAGAACAGGCTTGGACATCTGCACTCCAACATTATTCCCTGTCCCACAGTAAAAGAGGGGAGATTTACGTTAGATGTTAGGTGGAAATTTTTCACTCAGAGGGCAGTGAGGCGCTGGCACAGCTGCCCAGAGAAGCTGTGGTGCCCCATCCCTGGAGGCGCTCAAGGCCAGGTGGGGCAGCCTGAGTTGGTGGGGGGCAGCCCTGCCCACATTAGGGGTTGGGGCTACACAATCTTTGAGGTCTCTTCCAACCTAAGCTATTCTATGAAGCTCACTCCACTGATAACATTGCCCGCGTCTGCTTCCTTCCTGAACGGCTGAGAAAGTGGACAAAATCCTATGTATACATATGCAAAATAATCGAGAAAGCCAGACTTACTGGCATGAAAGAAAAATTAATGTATGAAGACCATGAGCAAAAAAATTCCCAAACAGCTATTTATAGCTTTGACCTTTTAGATTTTCTGCATCACTAACTCAAGAAACAGTCTGCTGCCTGGCAAGCAGAGGTGAATGAAAGCAGAGCACTGCCAACTTGCTCAAGAGATCCCTTACTGAGGGGATGCTGTCAGCACGAAATTTCAAATTTCTATCCAATACTATCACAAAAAACTTGTGGAATTACTGTAACATGATTTTTTGAAGGATGTGTGATAGGGTCATTCTTTGCTTTACACTCTTGTCACTAGTTGGTGCGTTAATAATAAATTGCAATGCTCTGCTGACAGCAGCGCTTCATGCAATGCACCACTGCATGCAATCTCCAGCATATGATTTTCTAGGGCTTGGAAGAAGTGCTTGCTCCCAGCAGAAGGAAAGGAAAAACAGGAATGATAGCTAAGAGTCTTATGCACCAAGGGTAGAGATCATTACTGCCACCCTCCCTACCAGTCCCCTTCTCAGAGGACTTTACTTTTTCTGTTTTTGTTTTTGTTTTTTTTTAATTTTAATCTTTAATATTGCAGTATTACACTTGGGACACTCTTCCCAAAGAGGACATCTTCTAAGATTTGATTTTTCGAATTGTTTTTCAAACTGGGGAAGGGGGCTCCTAAACAGAAGATGCGAGAAAGATGCCAGCATTACAAGAATGATGATGTTATGAATACACTTTCTAAACTCAGTGTATATTCTAGGCTTTGCTCTTCAAAGTTTTGTATTTTTCAAGCTTTGATGGGCTTGAAATTTTGTCTTGAAGCAGGTAGAAAACAGCAAAGATCACAGAAAGAGGAACTGAAAACACTGCACATTTTAATTCCTCCTAGAAGTTATGTAAATAAGAACACTTGTAAGCTGCATTCATGGACCACATTTTCATAATTATTGTTTATACATCCACACAGTATGGAGAAAAGGGAAAGTAAACAGTAACAGGACAATTTTTAGGCAGAAAAAAGCAAGACAGGGTGAAGGGTCTGGTGCTAAGATGTATTTGCAACAGCAAGTCTAGCAATGGATTTGTTTCTGCTCCCATTTGCCCAGTTTGGCAAGTAAGAAAGCTACTGCTAAGAGAAACATGAGCAACAATTACAAGAACTCAACAGCCACAAACTGTTTTGAGATTGACGTTCTCACAGAACATTAATCCTCAAACACTTTAAAGGTAAAAAGTATAATAGACTTTTCTTAACCTTGGTGGCTGCAAACAAACACTGTGTAGATAGCTCTGGCCAATTTTGTTCTTCCTGAAACATTCACACAAGATTCCCTTTTACAAAATGAATCTTTGCATCCTCTTCAATTTACTTGTAATGAAAATTAAGCTTTCAAAAAAAAGGACACTTCTTGAGCATTTACCTTACTCTTACCAAACCGAATTAATCTACTGGGCAACATTCAAAAGTACATTTGCTGAATAGCTTTTGGTATATGAACACAAGTTTTATGTTTACACAGCCTCTCACAGTAGTATCTAAGCAGCTAAAAAGCTGCTGTTACTGTACAAAGAATTACTTCTGGGACATAACTCTCAGTTTTACATTCTACAGAAGAAAAGTATGTTTTGTCAGTCTTTTTCTCAGTAACCTCGGGCATCAACAGTCTTACAAGCACGCTGAAGGACTCATTTGGAGGGAATGTGACAGCAAGCAGAGGGAATTAACTACAAGAAACATTTCTCCTATTTGCAGTTATCTGACTTCAGCCCTCAAGAAAGCAAGCATCAAATATGGAGAAGGCAGCCAACAAATTCTCCCCAAGAAGGGCAACAGATGGGAATCGTTGCTAGGATGGATTTCAGCACTGCATTGTACATAAACACCAATGGAAAAGGACTCAATTAGCAAATGCAGATCCAGTGAGAGTGGTGATAGGTGTTAATAGGCAGGGAAGGCAAAATAAAACTCTTACTGAAGGGAACAAGTGAATAGTGAGAAAGTAGCAGGAGAGTAAGCACTGCTCCTATGTAACTCGCCCACTGGGGTGTCCCACTGTTCTATCCCAAAGCAGAAAGAAGGCATCCTTCTCACACACACATATACATGAGCCATTTCCTTCTGTAGCATGCTTTCAAATCACAAGACCAGACCAGCTTTTTCAATATCAACATGAGTCAACTACATGTCTTCAATGCCAAAAGTCATGATGGGACACCAGAGCTCCTGTATTAGTCCCACACTGAAGAAAAACAGTATCATGGAAGCAACAGGTAACAAAAGAATGAGCTGGCACCAGTTCAAAGCTCACTATTTCAAGGCATAGAAACTTGAAAACGACATGTCAAAAAACACTGGTAACCAGTCTTTAAGCTTGGTTCTTACCTCAGCAGGTTTCTTTTGTTCATTTGCTGGTGTTTTTGACTTGCTCCTGTATTTAGCACAAGAAGAAAAGGAAGTGGAAGGACCTGTTTAAAAAAACAAACAAAAAAAGAACCATTACAACTAATTTCAATTCGCAGTCACTCAGTACAACACAAGGCACTCCAATCTCATGACTTATCTAATTCTTGACAAGATATGGGCAAAAACCTCTTCTGTAGCCTGTAGGCTTGAATACAGCTCCTTCTTTTCCACTTGTTCTTTGTAAAACCGCAGCACTCTGAACTTTTGGGTACATTCTGCTCTGCTCAATACAAGTGTGAATAACAGAACAAACATGCAGACCACTGTCCTTCATTGCCTTTCTATCAGAAGTGGAAGGAGGAGCAAAACTCAGGACAGAGCTTGCACGTGCTAGAAAAGCAAAGTGAAAAAAAAAAAAGCAGTGATACTAGAGGATACTGATGAGAAAGGCAGGAAAGTATAGTGCAATGTCTAGACATCTCAGAGCAACACGTTAGTTCGGTATGTTGCTGAGCTGTAATAAACATGCTAATGAATCAGCTGTTAAATACAGCGTTATTAGATGGGCACAAGTTTTAAAGAAACAAGCAAGACTCTGCCTTACAGTTTCTTAATAAGCACAAGAGGAAGCCGCAACCTCAGCCAGATGTGCTAAGGAATTTTTAACGAATTTCACGGACTTGTCTACCAGGCTATTAGGCCACCAGACCGAAGAGGAATGATGAAGAACCAGATGCTGCAACATGAGCTCTAACAGCTCGGTCTTAAGGCTGAGGCTCGGCATATGAGACAGCAGGACTTTCAGATAGATCAAGCCATACAAAGACTTCCTCTGGACAGAGAAGTTTCTCTTGGAGTAAAGAATTATTTTTCTCAACTCTGAAAAAATTATCCTCAATTTCTAAGTAAATTTAACTCCACCACAAGTTTAGTCTCCTTTTCCTCCCAAAACAGGATCTAGAACATAGAAGACCACAGAAGATGAGACGAAATCAACGAAGAAACACTGTTTTAATTATACGAGGTAAAACAGTTTGCCCTCAAACCACAGAAGGAAACCACAAGGAGGTGACAGACCAAAGAAAAACTAGCACATGCTACTTACTCTCATTGTCTGAACTGTCACTGGTGCTCAGATGCCTGTGGCGTTTCATCCTGACGCATCCTAAGGAAGAAAAAAAAAAGTGTTGATGGTGACCATCAGAAGATGACACACTGTGTGGACCTGCCAGCTCATGCCAGTTCCAGAGTAGAAAAGGAAAAATTCCCCTGAAGGAGAATTTTTGGGCACCATGTATGGAAACGATCACCCCCAGTCTTGTTATCTCTTCACAGAATACACAATCACAGTTCACATTTAAGGGAAAAAAAACCAAGCCCAAAGGGGTCCAGGTAAAACGAAGGGCACTTTTTAAATAATTACAGAAAATGGAGGCTGATGCCACTGAAATCTTCTGGTCACAACCTAGGTAACGTTAGCTCTTTAGTTTGTGAAGCCATCAAAGGTATAAGCAAGAAATTCTTACAGAAATTCCAGGGCAACTCCATTAATAACAAGATATCAGGCTTTTTGGAGTCAGTTTTTAGACATACAACATGTACGGAGAGTGGAGAAGGTGAAAATTCTGAATAATTACTTAACAAAGGAAGGATCACAGTAGGGACCACTAGGCATTCCAAACAAGTACCAACACAACTGCATGTACATTCCCATCAGTCCTGCCATCCAATAACATTCCACATTACATTTGTTAAACACAAACTAATAGCAGTTTACATGAATACTGGTAAATGAAAATCATCCTTATCCTTTTTAATGGCTTGAACGTGAAAATCATTAGATAAAAGAATCAACAACAACAGAAAGTGCTTTGTTTTCTTTTTTTCGAAGCACAAGACAAGCATAAGCAAGTTACAGACTTCAGGACAGAATTCTGGGTACATGAAATATCTGTGGTACCAGAGCTGCCAGCCTGACTGTACCTGAAGCTCAAACAGCTCCATTTCTTAAATAAAACAAAATCATATGCTTTTTTAAAAAAAAAAAAAGAAAGAAAAAGAACAGGGAAAAAAAAAAAGAAAAAAGAAAAAAGAGAGAGAGAAGGAGGGAAGGAGAGAAAAGAGAGAACAAGCACAGCTAAATAGCCCATTTGATAAACTCTCCACATTAGTTACTGTAAATGGGTCCTGAGATTATCCAAAGGCCAGGGGATAAACAGGATTTCCGGATAAGAGAAGCCTATCCAAAGGCTTTGAACGGATTGCAACTGAACCGTTTGCAGCTGAATTGCTTAATTTAGCGGAAATTTTCAGCAGCCTTTACACTTAAGTGTGAGTTTGATCAGTGCATTTAGATTCAGTACTCAAAGTTTCAAATTCTCCTTTGATCTATCTTTCATAGAAACACACTGCCCACACCACCAGAAGCTGAAAAGGTAAATGAGGCATGTGTTTTTCAGCTCAGCATACACAGAAAGCCAGAGTTGGGTATTTAGCCTGAAGGGGACAGTGATTAACAGGACAAGGTATCCCTTTAAAAGCTTACCTATAAGCTCCCACCAGATAACTTACTTCATATAATCAGCCTTGCTCCGGGCTCAAGCAACCTGGGGGCCACCTCAACCCCAAGAGCAGTGCCCAGCAGCTACACATCTAGCAAAAAATCTGTCTGCCAGGCAGAAAGGCCTCAGGCCAGAAGGTCTCTTTTTTGTACATGTTTGGGGAGCTAAGCACTAGGCAGCGAGGGAAGGAGAAGATGACTGCTCTCATCTTGCCAGTTCCTGCAGTTCAAAGGTGTGGGCTTCAACCAAAAGCAGCTAAAATGGCACTGCCTGGGTGAGGGCTTCTCCCCCCCAGAGCCAGGCTTGCCACAGACCAAGCCCTGCTGGGAAGGAGCAGGCTCCACCTGCCTCCTTTGCTGTGGCTGCAGCTCCATGCAGCCCTGTTGCCCACACCCTCGGGCACACTGCAGGGCCTTAGGAGATGCTGAGAAGCCACATATACGTGTGTGGAGAAGCACTGCTCATTGCCATTCCTTAGCACTCGCTGTTCGCTTCATTTTTATGTTGGGATGAATTTTTGAGCAGCTGTTAAAAGGTGCTGAAAGCTTATGGCAGGCGACTCTCGTCTTTTATAGCCTACATAAACATGCAGCAATAAAACCTCTTTGCTCCACGTTCAAGACAGCAGCTGAGGAGCACAGCGTTCAGTTAGCGGGGTTAAATGCAAGGTCAGAGCACAGCACGGCAGGGATGGCTGGGCACTGGGCAGGGCAGAGAGGAGATGGCTACTTTGGGGACAGCGCACAGAAACAGTAAATGTAAAAAAAAAACCCACCACTGTACACCTCTGCTAACCAGTGAGAAAAAACACCACATTTACAGATGCTGCATTTCAGCCGTGGATTTATAGCAGCTCAGGCAGCAGATTTACACCTCCATCACAGCAGACAGCAGCAGTTACCCAGGGTAAGAGCCCCGCGCAGTAATAATGCTGGATTGCAGCCTGATTTCTGCAGCAGTATTAACTGCAACGACCATGAATAAGAACCCACTGAGCTACAACAAATCACAGAGCGCTGTGCCCAGAAGACAGGCCATTAGGGTGAGCAGCATGCTACGCACTCTCCATAGGTGCCCACCTGGCGTGGGATGCAGCACTGCTGTGCTAGTGCCACCTCTGTGGGGAATGGGAGAGCCCAGGCATGGAGAAACAGCCATCATCTGTCCCCTGCTCATCTGGAAGGGTGGAGATGCACACGTGGTTCAATTTTGTCCCTTTTCTAATTTCACCCTCAAAAACTACGGTGATTATGTCTAGAATAAGGGAGACATCGGGAAAAGATCAGATATGAAAGTGAGAAATAAATTCATGAGAATACCAACGCCCTTTTCTAGGTTCAGAATACCAGTTATAATGAATGACATGGCAACCCAAAACGAGAACTAATTTATTTCTTAACACACAAAAAGAAAAAAAAATTTCATAATGGATAATATTTTTTCCACAGAATAGTTCAAAGAAGAAATTCAGAAAACTGCCTCAAGTAGATGCTACTTATAAAGGAAAAAGAGATGAGAAAAGATGAGCTGTCATTAGGAACATGATGGAAATGTCGCACAGAGAGCAGCTAAAAACAGCCTCTTTCCAATTCCTTTATCTTCATTCAGGCTTTTTGCAAATTTGCCTGTGGAACTTTTGGTCTGGATTTGAGAATTTACTTTTACACTTCAAACTTCCCAGTAGTTCCCATGCAGAAGCTAAGAAAAGCAACGAGTGTCATACAGACAAGAACTTCCACGCTACAGAACAAAGGAGGGAAGTGGCTTCAAAAAATTCAAATAAACCTTACATCTCATTTCCCAGTTACCAAGTAATAATTCTCACTCTCATGAAAGATAAGAAGGGGTGCTTTGGCTGCGGACTCAAAATGTACTCAAGCCTTCTGGTGAAACACAGATCACCTTAGAAACAAATACTGAAATATGGGAATGTAACATCTTTTGGTATAATTTTTTTTTTTAAATCAACAGAAGGACTAACAGATCACTCACATGACAACAAATACAAACTTGAAAGATGCTCACCTTCAGAGATCTTTTAAACGAAATATAAAATGAAGGAGTAACATTAAGAAATCACCACGTCGCAAGCAAAGAGGCACTCGACTCTCCAGGCAGCTACTGCAGTGGAACATTCCTCTGCTATGGATTTTAATGCCAGATACCAGAACAGTTCCTGGACTCGAGCCACGCTCCACACCGGCTGTGTGCACGTCCCTGATCTCACCCAAGAGCTAAGGGGAATAACCAAAGGTCCAGAAAAAAGGAATCCACAAAGCCAGAGAAATCCTCCTCCCTGACCCCAACAGCAGAAGGAGGGTCAGCACGCTCTACATCCTTCGGGCACACAAATAAAACACAGAAGCATGTTCTCCTGAGCCACAGGCAGTGAAGTGACACTGCCAGCAACCACCTGGTTTCCCAAACACTGCCTGGATGGAGCTGGGACTTGTGCTGCACCCAGCTCATCCTCCTTTGCCCGGAAAACCAGGAAAAAGCCAACCTTCACTCACCTAGTTGGAACTAGATAACCCAAGCTACAAGTAATCAATGTATCAGCCAGCACACACAAGGATGTGGTAAGAGAGACAATATCAGTATTTCTAAAGCCTAGGGGAGATGTTTTATGATTAGTCATTTCTAAGTTATGGTTGCTCCTTTTGGCTTACCCTCCAGTACCTGCACTATACAAATTCCAGTATCTCCACAAAAAACAGCCACTTGGTTTTGCCACTACTCTTTCCTCTCCCCCAGGAAAGCCAGCAGAGCACTGAGTGAAGGCTCTTTCCATCTCTTAACAGTCAGTTATCATGCATTACTCAAAAAACCAGTCAAGCAGTACATGTAAACAGTAGACAGTTCACAACATTTCAGAGCCCCAAAACACCTGCAGAAACATTTTTCCCTGTTCAATTTGCATCAAAGTAAAAAGCTAAATTTGTAACACAAACCATTAAGGGTCTATCCTCTTGTCCTAGCATATCTTTCAGTAGTTTTGAGCCTCTCAGTACAAGAGAGGCATTGAGGCCCTGGAGCATGTTCAGAGAAGGGCAGTGAAGCTGTGAAGGGTCTGGAGCACAAGTCTTATGGGGAGTGGCTGAGAGAACTGAGATTGTTCAAACTGGAGAAGAGGAGGCTCAGGGGAGACCTTGTAGCTCCATACAACTGCCTGAAGGGAGGTTGGGGGTCAGCCTCTTCTCCTGTGTTAACTAGCGACAGGATTAGAGGGAATGGCCTTAAGATGCACCAGGGGAGATTCAGGTTGGGTGTCAGAAAATAATTCTTCTCTGAGAGAGTGGTCAGGCACTGGATTGGGCTGCTCAGGGAGGTGGTGGAGTCACCATCCCTGGAGGTGTTCAAGAAATGTTTAGATGTTGTACTGAGGGACCTTAGTGCAGACCCTTTTCCTAGTGGTTTAGTGGATTCACCTACTGGTGATTGGTGGACAGTTGGACCAGATGATCTTGGAGGTCTTTTCCAACCTATCATGCCACAGTAAAAGAGGCAGCAGAAAGGATGAGGTACCTGAGCCTGAACTCAACACAGCACATCATGCAAGAGACACCAGAGATAAGTGCACAAAATGAACCCTTAAATCCAGGTAGGATTTCTGAACAAAACAGAATCCCTGGGGTATAACAGTCCTTTCTTCCTGGCTTCAGTTTGCTGAAGAGAATGGTTAAACATGTATGTGAGAAACGCAATACCTGGGAAGACATTTAGAGAAGGAAGAGGAAGCAAAAAATTTAGGGAACTGCAACACAAATGCAAAAAACAGATTAACTTTCAAGTGGGACAAACAATAGCATGCTTTCCCTGTCTTATTAAAAAGAAAAACAGCATCTATGTATATAAATGAAATGACAAGCTATATGCAAATCCCAGATAAAAATTCTGTACTTGCATTGTACAATATGCCTTGTCTCCAAAAGAAATAAAAGAGGGAATAAGGGAAAAAGAAAAAAGGAAAAAAAGGCAGAGGCAGTAGGTAGAAATTTCCAAGTCTTCAAGATGTGGCTTATGTAACTGTTAAATTTAGATTAGGAAGCAGATTATCTCGAAAGGTCTTCAGGAAATGTACTACAGTAAAACCATTTAAATAGGTCAAATTTCATAGTCAACTGTCAGGGAAATTACAAAATATGAACAGAGTTAATACAACCTTTCAAATAACTAGAGGTAGAGGGATCACTTGTGTTTGAGTTTTTTATTATTATTTTTTAATATCCTATCCAACCTCACAGAGAGGCTACATAAATGGGAAAAAACACCCACTCAGAGCCTGTGCTAGCAATATTTGCTGCAATGAAAAGGTTTGAAAGGTTAAACAATTCATAGGAAAGAAAGCTCAGGAAAGAAGTAACATTGTTTCTCTATTTCACTCCAACCTGAAAATTAAATAAATGAGTAATATGCTCCTACCAGATGCACGAACCCCACAGCAGCGCGACCACATACAGCCCATCCTCCCTTCACCTTCAAAGGAAATTTTTTTATTATTATTATTTAATCTTTAAAGACTGTAGTGAGCCTACCACACACTAAAACTCTTCTTGCTGCTACTCCACATTAGCACGAAGCACTTACCGTCCATCATTTTGCTTGGTGGTTACAGGAGGAGGGTCGGCGATGCCACCTGATGCTTACAACAGGTTGTGTGGGTGAAGCACAACCCACCCAGGCACAACTGCCTCCCCTACCTGCAAAACCAACATACAGCTCTTCACTGCTGTGTGTGAAGGCAGCGGGACGTTTCCATCAGGCAGCTTCACCCACATTATGTTTCTCTCTTTAAAGAAAGCTGCATGCTTTGCCTGAGCACAACCCAGCCACATGGGCCAGGCAGATACTGATGTATTTCTGCCCATTAAACACTTACACCTTCAGCACCAATCCTGAAGGCAACATGAATCTGAACAGAATCAATTTCAGAGAATACCACTGGATGGACATAAATTAAACCAATAAACAAACACACACATGGCTGCTCAGGGCCGCAGGCAGGATCCTTACCCTCCCCGCAGTGCTGCTCTCAGTTGTGTTCGAGGCTGAAAAATTAGGACACGGCCCCACTGGCTGCAGAGAGAAGAGAGAAGAGAAGCATACCAGGCCTGCTCCTCACCCACATCCAACGGCCAAGCAGCAGCTCCAGCACATCCAGATCAGGAGATGTGTGCAAAGAAGAGGGTGGGGGAGAGCAGTAGCCCAGGGCTGTACTAATTGATTCCCAAAGGACAGCCGGCAGCAGGGAGTGAGTTCAAACACAGACCCCAGCCTACACATGCACAGAACCACAGCAGTGGGTTTTGCAGAGAAGCAGCCATCCCTGTGCTAGGAACACGTTCACATCAAAGAGGGTCCTGCAGCAGAGGTGAAGCTGCTGATGAGGTTTGCTATCTGCTTTATCAAGTTCCTCAAGATAACTGGCGCTTGACATCAATGCTAAGGCATCTAACTACCAAGGGATAAGAGAAAAGACAAAATAAAACAGACCTAAAATATCACAAACCGATGTGAACTCACTCAGCAAAGGTACTGCCAAGGACAGCATCAGCCTTGGAGAAGACTGCTGTGGATGTGCTGCTACCTCTGAAGGAGCAGCCCCTGCACCAGGGCTGCCACCTAGAGCCAGGCAGGCACTGAGGGATCCACAGAGGGTCTGCAGTCACAGTGAGGGAGTGTGTCTCACCAACACCACCAAGCAGAAGAAACTAGGAGTATTTCTTGTGGCTTTCTATTTTAAGAACTGCTATGATTCACGTTACCTCAGTTCCTGGTGCTGCGCGGTCTTTACAGTCCCCACCCTTACAACAGGCTCACGTTCAGCTGAAGTCCCCAGTGTCTCAGCACTGCAGTGCAGCACCACCCCACAGCAGGTGGGAGCTTCCACAAAGGGGGACAGTAAGGACACAGGATCACAGGTGGGAAACACAGCCAGTAAACTAGGTACTGCCTGGATTCCTAACCAGGGAGGCCTGATGGCAGCTGCAGCTCCTCACAGGGAGCGGAGGGGCAGCGCTGAGCTCTGCTCTGTGTGACAGCGACAGGGCCCGAGGGAACGGTGTGGAGCTGTCAGGGGAGGGCAGATGGGGGTCAGGGAAAGGGGCTGCACCACAGGGCGGTGGGCACAGAACAGTGGGCACAGCCCGAAGTGCTACAGTTCAGGGAGCGTTTGGATGCTGCTCTCAGACATAGGGTCTGAATTTTGAGTGGTGCCATGTGGAGCCAGGAGTTGGACTCAGTTATCATTGTGGATCCTTTCCAACTCAGGATGTTCTGTGATTCTATGACATTATCAAAGAGGGAAGAGTGTAGAAATACATACTGTTTGGGATTAAAAGTCAACATTTTTTTATACTACTAACAGCATAGTCAATAGTTCCCATATTCTGCAAGATATTTAAATTAATCACACTTTTTTCATACTTGCTAATAAAAAATTAAAATAGGTTTTACTGTTCTTTTTTTCCCTCTAAATCTCAAGTGATAAAAGCACTGACAACAGTAACCTGCATTAAATATTTTATTTGTTTTGACTCATTCATTTCTTGCTATAATGCTTTAAAAAAAGCTAACTGCTTTGCTACAAAGTTTGCATCTCTAGCAAAACCTAATGGTTTGCAAGGAGGCAGAAAAACACTGAGTTAGACACAACTTTATAATCTACTCAAAGAATGAGAGAAAGAGAAAGCAAGAACACAAATATTTTCCTATTAGGAAACATTAATTTGTCCATTTCTTTCCTCATCTGACAAGAAATGGTTTTCATTAACAAGTTTAAAACAAACAATCTGGACGATTAACTTTTCCTACTAAAAAAACAGCAGCAAGGGAATCGCTGGATACAAACAATTAAAGGGAACATGATATCACAGCCAGAACTCAAAATATTCGGAACATTCCAAATCTTTAGTTGAATACTGAAATCCTGCTATATTTTCTATTATTTCCTGTTATGACATTTTCATGCAGTTATTAGTTCTCCATGTCAAAACATGAAAATATAAGCAAAAACTTACTAAAAGGAATGAAAGCATTGTTTTGGTTTTAAGAATGTTTTAAAAGGCTACAAAACTTGTCTTAATAACTGCTAACCTCAGATTACTTGTAATGCCCAGACAGCTAATTTAATGTTATGTGCTACAATCTGTAAGACTGAGAAAGACCTAAGATGTTTTAGCCGGTTTTAAGCAGATTTATAAAAACATAAATAGCATTCTAGGCTTCTATAAATCACCCAACTCAGGTGGACAATGACATCCTGAAAAAGTTACTGTGACCAACAGGGGCCCACTAGGGCTGACACTGCCATGAAAGGGATGACTGCAGCTGCTCAAGGTTTCTACAATGCCACAACTTGTTGGAGAAAGCAGTAAGGACTTGGGTCAATCCGATCACATACAGTTCAGTTTGTCATCCAATGGCCAAGTTGAGGCAAAAGCACATTTTCACGACAGCAGCACTCAAATAGGAGACAATGTACTTTCTATGCCAGGAGGATTAAAGAATTGTTGCAGCTGACCTGCCGAAGCTGCAGGGTTGTGAGATGCTGAATCTGACTCCAAAAGAAGTCCCACCATCCATTCTCCACTCTTGTACTGGGATGAACATAAAAAACTACAAGCCACAGAAGTAGGAAGGTGTTTCACCACATCTTTATTCACAGTTAAGAGCCCTCAATATGCTGCAGCTGCTGACAAGATAAGAAATAAGATCTCTGCTGAGAAACGGGGAGAAAAAAAAAAAATGAGAGGCTGCAGCTAAAAACACAGCTGTAAAATTGAATGAACAAAACTAGAATTGAGATCTGCCATAGCAGATTCACCCCCTACAGCACAGGTGCTCTTAAGACACAACAATCCATCACAAAATCTGCAGCTGATGTTTTAAAAGTGCAACCCCAGCTTGGTGGGGAGGGTTTTGTTCTGTTTTTCAATAGACTTGTACTGGAGTCTCCTTCTTTGCAAACCTTACTTGGTGCAGCTGGAGAGATGAGGAAAGGATGCAGTTGCAGAAAGTACCAGAGCTCTGCAACAGAAAGATGGCACAACTGAACCTGCACCCAGGCCTTAGCAGAATGAAATCACA
This sequence comes from Phasianus colchicus, assembly GCF_987193195.1. Classification (NCBI taxonomy): domain Eukaryota; kingdom Metazoa; phylum Chordata; class Aves; order Galliformes; family Phasianidae; genus Phasianus; species Phasianus colchicus. The sequence goes on from NC_143436.1 coordinate 131,429,694, forward strand.
AAGGTTGGAAAAAGCTTCAGGATCACTGAAGTCAACTACCAGCCCGACCTACTAAGACCCACCACTAAACCATGTCCACATCCACAGATCTCTTAAATACCTCCACACATGGGGACTCCACCACTTACCCAGGCAGCTGGTTCCAATGCCCAATCAACCTTTCTATGAAGAAATTCTTCCTGATATCCAATCTAAACTTGCCCTGGTGCAAATTGAGACTGTTTCTTTACGTCCCATCACCAGTCACCTGAGAAAAGAGACCAATGCCATCTCACTGCAGCCTCCTTTCAGGCAGTAGTAGATAGCAGAGGTATCCAGTCTCCTTTTCTCCAGTCTCTCAACCCCAATTTCCTCAGTTGTTCCTCTCAATTCCAATTCTCTCAGCTGTTCCACATAAGTCTTGATTTCTAGTCCCTTCTCCAGCTTCTCTGAATGCATTCCAGCAACTCAATGTCCTTCTTGTAGTGAAAGGCCCAGAACTGAACACACCACTCAAAGTGAGGTCTCACAAGTGCCGTACAGAGGACAATTATTTCCCTTGTTCCTCTGGCCACACTAGTTCCGATACAAGCCTGGATGCCACTGGCCTTCTTGGCCACTTGGGCACACCGTTGGCCAGTGTTCAGCCAGCTGTCAACAAGTACTGCCAGGTCCTTTTATTTAGGCAGCTTTCAAGGCACTCTTCCCCCAATCTATATTGCTGCACGTTACCAAGTCTTGCTCAATGCCATGTGATTGGACTTGGCCAGTCTAGGCTATTCAGATCCCTCTGCCTTCCTACTTCCAAAGAGATCAATACTCCCACCCAACTTACTGTCATCTGCAAACTCAGTAAGGGTGCATTTAGTTTTCTCATCCAGGTTGCAGACAAAAACATCAAACAAAACTGGCCTCAATGCTTGAGCCCTGGGTAATGTCACTGGTGACTGGCCACCAACTGTATTGAGCTCCATTCACCGTGACTCTCTGAGCCCAGCAATCTAGCCAGTTTTTCACCCAGCAAACCATACACCTGCTGAAGGTCTAGAATTGCCAGTTTCTCTAGGAGAGAAACTGCATATCATTTTGTCGAAACATTTACTTCATTTGCTTTAATAAAATTCAAGTAAACAATCCACAGCCTTCCCTTCATCTTTTAAGTGGGTCATCTTGTCATAGAAGTAAATCAGGTTAGTCAGGCAGGACCTGCCCTTCAAAAATCCATACTGATGCTTCTGATTACTTGATTGTCTCTAAGGTCCATGCAATGGCATTCAAGATGATCTGCTCCATGATCTTCCTGGTACTGAGGTCAGACTGACAGGTCCCTAATTCCCTGGATCCTTCTTCCTACCCTTCTAGTAGATAAGAGTCACATTTGCTAACCTTCTGTTAATTGGGACCTCCTTAGTTAGCCAGGACTGTCAGTAAGATATTAAAAAGAAGCTTGTGAGCATTGCCTCCAGCTTCTTCAATGTCTTGGCTGAATCAAGTCTTGCACCACAGACTTACAGATGTTTAAAAGATGTAGAAGGTCACTCAGAGTTTCCCATCGGATTACAGAGGCTTCATCTCAGCCCCCATCACCATCTTCCAACTCAGGAAGCTGGGTACTCTGGGAACAACCGACATTGCTAATGACGAGCCATTGCTAAAGACCAATGCAAAAAAGGCATTAGCTGCCACAGCCTTATCTTCATTTACATCAATACATTTTCCCTCACTGATTTTCCTCACGCTGCAGTTGTGCTGCAGGAGCAGCATAGGTCCTGGCTGATCCTTTGGCTGTACTCTGCAAGGAAGGTAGAAGGCAGCTGCCTGCTTAATCTCCAAGTCAGTACGTACACAGCGATGCCACAGCACCTGAAGGACACCAGTAAAAGGTCTTAGGTAGATGAAAAATAAGGACATTAATTGTACAACTCTAAAAATGAGGTCCTTGTACATTCCCAAATCAGCTGTAGCATCAAATGTTTTATGAGAACACCCCACAGAACTGAATGGTGATACATCCTTCCAGCAAGGTCTCATAACAGTGAAGCACACCAATACAAGCCTGTCTGGTTTCATCTACTGTGCCTACTGGACTATACAGAAAAATCTTTATTGATGATCAACACTAACAAATCACTCATTTTTGCTAAGAACAGGGAGTATTTTCTCCCTCGCTCTGGTACCACTGAAGAAAATGTATCTGCAGAACTTGAAGCTCCAGATCCAGCTGTACAGGGAGCATGCCATGGCTTGAGGATAAGAGATGAAACAGAGTGAGACTAACTAGGTGAGAAAAGAGGATGTAGAACAGGAAAAATCTGCCACAAGTGGTAAAGAAAAGCAGACTACTCACTGCTTCTCATGGCCCAGAAGACCAACGACACACAAAATTAAGGGGCAAAATTTAAGTCATTAAAAGCAAAAAAAAACCCAAACAAACAATCCAAAATGTCTTTACACAAAATTGGTTAGAGAATCTCAGTCCTATGAGATGTTGCAGGGGTTGAAAAGTAAATAGATAGAAGAGAATTTGGCAAGCAGAGGATGAGGGCAATTAAACACAACATATGACATAATTTGCCATTCACACAATCCCAAAGTCAAAAATCTACAAGAAATAGAGTGAGTGTACACTAGTGCAACAATGGTATCTTTTCCTCAGTGTCCACGTCTGACCATTATTGGATATAGTGACTGGTCTAATTAACTAATGGAGTTAATATGAAACCAGAGTTACACTGAAAAGTTCACATCCATGCAATGGATCTTCTTTTTTAAACGCATCAGTTCCCAACCTGATCTCTGTGAACTATGGATCAGATATGTGATCTACACCATGGTAAATACTGAAAATAGCACATTTATCAGAAAAAAAATGGAAGACTGTGTGGAAGAAATAGACCTGGGGGTGTTGGCTGGCGCTTGGCTGAACATGAGCTAGTAGTGTGCCCAGGTGGCCAAGAAGGCCAATGGCATCCTGGCTTGTATCAAAAATAGTGCTGCCAGCAAGAGCAGAGAGGTGATCATCCCCCTGTACTCAGCATTGGTGAGGCTGCACCCCAAGAGCTGTGTACAGTTTTGGACCCTTCACTACAAGACATGGAGGTCCTGGGTTGCATCCAGAGAAGGGCAACGAAACTGGCGAGAGGTATGGAGCACAAGTCTGATGAGGAGCAGCTGAGGGAACTGGGATTGTTCAGTGTGCAGAAGACGAAGTTCAGGGGAGACTTTATCACTTTCTACAACGACCAGAAAGGAGATGGTGGTGAGCTGGGGGTTGGCCTCTGCTCCCTTGTAACCAACAGTAGGACAACAGGGAATGGCCTCAAGCTGTGCCAGGGGAGATTCAGGTGAGATACTAGGAAAAATTTCTACTACCAAAGAATGGCCAGGTGCTGGAACAGGCTGCCCAGAGTGGTGGTTGAGTCATTATCCCTGGAGATGTTAAAGAAACATTCAGATGTTGCACTAAGGGATGTGGGTTAATGGGGAAATACTGGTGGCAGATGGATGGTAGGAGTATGTGATCTTGGAGGTCTTTTCCTACCTTGGTGATTCTGTGAATGGAAGAAGCAGCAAACAGCATCCTGAAACAACTCAAAACATATGTGTGCATATGCACATACATTATGCATGTGTAGATGTACAAATTATATAAACTATTCCAAAAGCACGTAAGGGAAAGCTGTCTCTGCCTTATGTTACTGTCATTGGAGGTGCAAGTTCTCCCTTTTGTAATCACAATAAAGAATGGTAAAATTCATGATTAAAATCTCCATGACTTCTACATAGCTAATTGAAGAACTGTTTCAGGAAAACAGTTGCTTTGGAATCTGTTACTCTGGCATTTCTTGTCATTTTTAGTATCCGCCACAACGTAGCAGGGAGGAACCTATTTATATCTATTCCTAACTCCTACAGCCATGTCAGCATCTCATAGAAATATCTACCAAACACACACTGTTGCAAAAAAAGTCTTTACTCCCTTTTCCAGGTGTTGCAGAGTTTAACAAAGATAAGAGAAAAACAAAGACAACGTTCTGTACGGAGTTAAAAATGGCTCAACCAAGTTTAAGCTGAAGGATATTAACAGGAAAACAAACAAATCAAAAACAGGCTGTGAAAATTTCTCAAGAACTTTTAAAGTTTCCAAGTTCAGAAGATGGAACAGGATGATAGATAATACTTCTGCAGAGCAGGAATTACTTGAGTTATAGCATTCCTGAAGGCGATTAAGAATGCATTCCTGTAAGTGACAAGTTAGTAAGCAGATACACAATGCAGAAAAACACATAGAAGTTTATCAAATTCTTCTTTTTTTTTTCAGCCAAACATTTTAGTCCGCTGAGATGTGATCCCTTTCCTCACAGTCCTACATCTGAAGTTTAAGAAGCCACTGCACTTCCATTTCCTTCAGTTTTTCTAAATCTAGATGACTAGCATAGTGATTTCCTGCAAATTCTTACAGGTTTATCATCTCAGATCTTTCCAAGGCACGCATCTGAAGCTGTTCTGTTTCTCTCCTCACTCAGAGAGGAGAAACAAAGCCCACAGCCAGAATTTATGTTGTTGTGTATTTGAATTCTGTAAATTAACCTCTTAAAAACTTACTTAAAGTAGTTAGGAAAAAAGCAGTGAAGTTTAAATGCTTGCAAAGCCCAAGGATAACAGACCCATCTTAGCTGAGCCATTAATTTCACAAGTTTAATCTGTTCAACATCGTGTTTTCCAGCTGCAAGGGCGAAACACATTACGTTTTAGCCCTGCTCACAGTACAGAATCAGGCAGGAGGAAAGGAAAAGGCTGTTCTCTTTGTGAAAGAACTGCTAGGTCCTACCTCCTTGAAAACAAAGGGAATGGGAACAGTCAAGGCCAAAACTCCATTTACAGAAAATCAGTGGGTTATGCACAACAGCAGCTGCACTCAGACCTTCAGAGCCCACCTGGAGCCTGCAGATTTGATCTCTAAATTCTGAGAATCAGACACCAAAAACTAGAAAAAGTATTTTCTTTTGTTCTTCCATTTTTTAAAAACGTCAAAGTAGAAGCAAGCTTTGAATTGAAAGTCTTGAAACTGAGATCACTGCATCCCCTCTCTTTGCCCCTCCTTACAATGTTTGGTAGCCAGCCAAATGGCTCAGCTTAGCTCCACTTTCCACATCAGTCCAAAAGTAGAATAAGTACTAAAACTTGCATCAGGAGAGGGGCTTATAATCACATTAGAGACACGCAACAGAGACCAGCTACCTCGGTTCAGTGGACAGCTTGAACAAGGCTTCATAATGAGGTACAGGTGTCGGCACTAATTAGGAATACTCAGCCCGCTGCTAACATCAGCCCCCAAAGCAGTGACTGCACTTTAATCCTTTCAACCACATAAAAGGAAAGCAGAGAGGGGCAGATAAAAAAATATATATATAATAATAATAATTAAAAAAATTTTTTTTAAATCTCTGTAAATGCCCATGCAGAGGATAGAACATTTTTCCTTACTTAAGTGTGAGCGAAGGAAAAACAGAAGCATCACAAAACTCTAGGAAGTTTACTATGGAGTATCCAAACATGTAAAAAAGAACCTAAACGTCTGCATAGCTGGACTTTTTGATTTTAGGAAGAGTATCACAGCATCAGTATGTATTCATCACAACTATCAGAATTTATATATGCATAAAAACATCAGCACATAACATAATGATATGATATGATATGAAACTATTCCCTCTATGCCTACCAACTTCCAGTTCTTACAGGGTACATCACTACAGATTTTAACTGAAATTATTACAAGGACTTCTGCACACTGGAATCTCATCATTAACTGCTTCTTTTGTGACTTTCTCTCAATTGAAAGCCTTTATACTCCTTTAGATCCACAAAGTTTTCATTTAAAATGTGGTATCTGAATGCTGAAGGTATGCAGGTTCAATTCAGGCATTGTAAACACCAACACGTGCATTATTATTATTATTTTTAACAAATATGAATTCCTCCTTCACTTACATGCCAGGTCACGAGGTAGATGTTTTCGCTTCATCTGATGGCATCACAAGCTCCTAAAAAAATGAAAGGAGTGCTATTTAGGGAGGATTGACACCAGGCATTTCATGTTTGAGCTACAATTTCACTTTTGGCAAGTAAGTGAAGGGTATGTCATATTTTTATTGCAATTTCCCAAAGAAAATTACACTTCTAAAACCTAATTTCCCTAATTCTCACTCAGTTTATGGAAAAATAAAATGCACCAACTGTACACACAACACACGCTACAATATAAAAACACAAACTACTACAACAATAAGTAAATCCATAAGAATAATCTTAAAGTCAACTTTGCCATTTCTATGAATAAGAACCATCTTTACCGATATCAACAAAATGAAACTTAACCTAGAATATTCTGTTTCAGGAATATGAAACTAAATGTTTAGGTAACTGCCAGCTTATTCAGCTAGTCTAAAAGGTTGATCTCCTCCGATATGCAGACACTTGCTTTATTCTAGAGGGTCGTGGATGAAGGGAGCATGCTTATAAATTCACATAAAGGCAAATTAAAAAATAGCTCTAGAGAGAAAGGGTCGAATAGCTCCAGCCTGAATTCCTCCCCACATTCCTCAGGCTCCTCTGTGATGATCCTGGACAGCTCAGCTTCTCTGGCAGGGGCTCTGCTTACTTGCTCTTTTTAATTGACTAACTCGCTTCAAGCAATAAGAATCATGGAAAGAGGAGGCATTTCTCTGCCCATAATCCCCTCTTGAGGGGTTATGCACATGTACGTGAGCCTATTGTAAGGGACACGACAAAAGCATTACAGTTGTTACACCCAGTAGATTTGTGACAATGCTCCTGGGGGTGTCAGCCACTAAGAGCTGGGAAACGCAGTATTAGAGAACAGAAACGAAGTAAAAGATGAAGATCTGATATCTAGGCACACATAACTGCCAGAAGAAAAAGAACAAGGGTGGGTGGAATGGCACTCTCTCCCTGAAATAAGCCAGCTCCCAGCCCATGTGTCAGCACCATGTTGCTGCTTCGCCACCCTCCCGCAGCAGAGGGCTGAGTCCCACAGCCCAGCAGCCAGAGGAGCAGCAGGCAGCCCATTACTGAGAGCAGGCATTGCTCAACTGTGCCTGTGCCATCAAAGGAGAGCAGCTCCTTATAAGCTGGAGAGGGGGCGGAAAAGAAAATTTTAAAAGAAAGGCCCACACAATATATTATAGCTCCCCTATTGTGACCCAACAGTATTTTATAGTTTTAACTACCGTTTTTCTTTGATTTAAGGTTTTGGGGCTTTGTGTTTGCGTGTTGCTGGGTTTCCTTTAAACCATCTCAGTGCCTCTTTCCCATCTCCTTGCCAGTCCCTGGCTACGTACCCATGACCAGCAGATGAAGCAGCAGCCAAGGCGAGGTGCCCGGATGGTGACTGGCAGCACACAGCCTGGCCTGCACCTCAGGCAGCATGCAGGCCATTGCTGAGGGACTGGCATGGCTGGATGCGAACCAGGAGCCCAGCCTCTGCCCTCAGGAGGGCAATCCAGTCTGCAGCCCACAAATGAGGCTGAGCAAACAGGGGGAACAAGAGAGCCACCTCAGAACTTGCCAGGGCTCCACAGCAAAGCCCCATGGCAGTACTGGCTCGCCCTCCAGCTGAGGGGACTGCACATACAGTAGAGGGGCTGGGGGAGAGATGAAGCTGAACAGAGCATCCTGATCGATTTTACAAACCTGACTAAGCAAGTTTTTTTTCTTACAAAAATGTTTCACTTCTGAGTTTCCTTCCTTAATGTCCCCCACTGAATGCCTTTAATGTAAATTTTCCATAGAAACAAAAGCAAAGCCTTGGTCACGGCAGCTCAAATGGAATCATTAAAATGCAGTGAAGCTTACAACTTTTAAGTGTGAACAAAACCACAGCCTCTGCCTCCCAGCTGAACCACAAAACTAATATATTTTTTAATCATTCATTAAAAACACGTTTGTTTGCTCAGTTAAAGGCCAAGATGAACTCCACAATACCAAAAGGTTCAACTAAAATTCTCTCTCTTGTTCCTTACCCATTCTGCTGTACAGCTACAACCTGCAGTACCAGTTTTATTTATTTCACAGTATATACAAAATAGCAAGGAAGATATAGCTAGCTTGTTTGCTTTAAGTTGTTTTGTTTTTTTTTTTCTGTTTTGTGTGTATGTGGAGGGGATTAAGTCAGTCCTAATACACTGACTCAGAAACACAAAGCTGATTCATCTCAAATGAAGGAGTAGGGGCTCAGTGCCAGAACCCCAGCAGAGGCAGGTGCCAGCCCCCAGGGGCAAACAGAGGCCAGGGGTAACAAACAGGGAGAGGTAACAAACAGGGAGAAGCATGCACTGTACCAGCAGGGCCTGGTAAACAAAAAGCAACACAGCAGCAACAGAAACTGCAACACAGTGCAGTAGAAAAGAAAAATTAAAAAGGTTTTTATAGAAACTAAGACAGCATAGATACAGAAAACAAAACTTGGAAATGCAAAGAAGCTTTCTGTTAATACTGCCTGTGAAAATATTGCATTACCAGGAGAAAAAACATCAGAAAGACGTGTTTCTTAAAATCCAACTTTTAACATCAGAAAGGCAATTGGAATCAAGACCAATGCTTGCAGTTATTGCTACCTGCCAGCACTCACCAACAGCCAAGCCCCCAAACCAAGAACTGCCACTGTGTGAAAGCAGTGCTTTGTGCTTCCTTCCTTAACCATACCACACACTGATGGCCACTCTCAAAAGAGAATCACAGAGAAACGATCCACAAGGCACTGGAGAAGGGCAGTGAGATAGGACCAAGATCTCATGACATTGCCAAAAATGCATGTCCCAGCTGTGCTTCATGGGGACACTGCCACCTCTTCATGCCACCCTTAGCAGCAGAAGCTTCCTAGACAAAAGCCAGCATCCCTCCTCATGTGGCTCAAGCCCTTCACCAGTTTTCTACTAGCACCAGACACACAGAGAGCTCTTCCTTTCCTGATGCTGTCAGCATCATAGACGCTATTCTCATCATCTTGTTTTTATGCCACTGCCTTCCCCAGGCCAAAATACAACTGGCTCAGTCACCTCTGCTCACAGACCACGTTTCTTACATTTCTGATCCAGCTTGTTGCTCTCTACTATCCCGCCTAGGGCTGGTCCACAAAAAACAATAGGAGGTTGTGATGCCTAAATCCAGGCAAAGTATTTCAGCTGTACACTTCCCTACATAGAAAATTGTTCTTTCCCATTATGCAGCTTCCAGGCAGTAGCCCCATGTACAAACCCAAGTGTGTTTGCTTTTTGCAATAATGTGGTCCTGCTGCCAAAAAGTTAGGGAAGCTTCACCAGCCTTGCACCCCTCAGCCTCTACTGCACTCCATCCAGCTCCCTTCAGACTGCTTCTCCAGTTTGTTGGGATGGCTGTTAGCACAAGGTATCTTCCAAGCAGAAGTGGAACCCCACTCAGCTTTAGCTGGATATTTAATGAGCATAGTCCTTATTCCTTGGTCCACACCATTAATCAGTTATTAGTTAATACAGAACCTTGGAGAGACCAAGGTTAAACTTAACTAACTCCACGTGTCTTATTTAAAATTAATTAGTAACTATCCTCTCAGATTTCCAAGCAACTGCAGACATTCCTGTAAGCACTTCATCTAATCCACGTCTCCCCAGCTGCTTCTGATAGCGTGCCTTTTCTGATAACTTGTATCACCTAACATGCAATTCCCACCTCACAACTGACTTGCAGAACTGCATATTAGAAAGTTGGTCTTTGTGATGCTTCATGTCTCGTTCACGGTAAATAATCCCACAGATGTAACAACTGCTTAGCTGGGAAAAGTATTAGAAAATCATTTCCAATTTTTTCACAGACTGTTTCAGATATCTAACACATGTAGTCAGCTCCCCACGGACTACCAGTAACATTACACAGATGCCTTACAAAAGGCAGATCAAGCTTTCAATGCTACCAAGGCAGCACAGGCAATAAAGCCAATAGATTTCAAGGTTACAGATAAATAATAACATGAAGCAGGAAGGTAATGGCAGTCTTTCCCTCATAACTACAAGGCAAGAATCATTAACAAGAATCCAGATATACAATGGATACTGCTTTGATGTAACTGAGGAGATGCTTCTGGGCAGCAGTCATCCTAAGGGGACTTAAAGTAGACAAAATCATCAAGCTTTGAGAAAAGCATCTTGAAATCCTTAGTAAGCATTCATAATGAACTAGACTGAATTTTTGATTGTTTTAAACTATGATCTGTTGCTTTTCCTTTCCAAGCCTCAAACAGCGCTGTCTTCACTCAACATTCAGGAGCTTCTCAATTTTTACCCCTGTTCCAAACTGGCCACAAAGACCCTGGGATAAATCTACAAACTTGTTGTAGAAACCTAAAATAGCCCATTTCTCCTTAGGAAAGATCAGAGATGCAAAAACCATCTAATAAAACCTGCCACTCTCTGTCACCTTCACTTCCTCTTACCCTCACAGAAACACTTTGTTGTACCTTCACAGCCTTGAGCCTACTGTTAATAGTAACCAGCAACTCCATAATTCTCAGCAACCAATTAGAACTTGTTGGGAAAATCATTTCCCATAGCGGCTTACCCCATTTCAGATGAACAATACAACAGGATGTCTAGAATGACAGGTTTCATAAGACAACTAACCAGTACCATCAACCCCTTGTTTTATGAATTGCTCTGAAGTCCTTGGCCCCCAGGCATTTGGATGGTGACCCAATGGAGCAGTCACTTGGCCTGTGTACAGAGCCAGCCATTCTGCAAAATGCTCACATCTTACTTATTGCTTGAAATTACTTGTTTCACAATGTAATTAGCGTATACACAGACAAAAATAAAGAGATTCTGGACCTGAAGCAGCTGCCCTACAGGAAAAAGCCACCAAGATCAAAACACACCTTAATGCGCACATCAAGTCATTTACACTCTTGATACGCTGGCAGGACATTAACGCTGTTGGAACAAAGCAATGGGTCTGTGAGAGATCAGAAGTTATGGGATAAAATCCAAAGAAAGAAAATAATTTCAGCTTAGCATTAAGGAAACTTTCTGACAGTAAGAGCTATTGGTCTGCATCCCCAAGGGGAAGAACAGAGGCTGCAGCTCTTGACACTGAAACAAAGACTGGATGTTGGACAAGAGTGCTGGTGCCCACTCTGCCAAAAGAACATCCCCAGTTCTGCATTTCTCAAACTGGCCTGAGGGCGAGGCAGCAACAAATGGCACCCAAGCACAAAAAGGAGAGGCTTGCTTGGCCTGTTGGCACTAAGGATGGCACACACATGTTGCTGTGGATCCACAGCAAGCTCTGTGCATGTCCTCCAAAGCACATGAGCACACCAGTACCTCCTGGTGAAAGCTAAGTAATCTCAAGTGGCTTATTCCAGCCCTACCTCTCCTCCCTCCATCACATAGAGGGCTCTGTGTACTCTGGGGGAAGCTGCAGCATGCAGCTGCATTCAAGGACAGTCACCACGCAACAGCACAGGCACATGCTCCTCTTTTCCAAGATGAAATGCTAAGGAGATACATCACTTCAGTACATCCTGGTACAGAATGCTCTTCTCCCTCAGAAAAGCTCATTCTCTCAATGACAGGTCACACAGCAATACAGAGTTATGCAGAAAGAGCACATAGGCACAAAGTTGAAGCCTGCAAATTAGGATCAAAGTATCGACACCGCTGACAGGAGGCTTCCTGAACCCAAGATGCCTGGAAGGGGATAGAGACAAACGTGACAAATGTGGTTTGGTGCTATCAAAAAGCTAAAGAATGAAGCTGTCAGCCAAGAAATAAATGTAAAAAAATAAAGTGAAAAACAAGCAATTTATGACAATCTGGAGCCACAAAACTAACTTCAGTTCATAAGGAGAGAAAATACTACATCTTCCCATCAGCCACTTGATGTTAAGTTGGGGTTTAACTTTCAAATCTCCTCATTCAACTTGCACATCCTGTTCTAAATACATGGGGTTTTTTGTGCATTTCCTAAAGCAGGGTGATGGCAGCACTATTTCATCTAAAGTTCTGAAGGGAAACTCAAGAAAACATTGCAGAAGCAATCATCTAGATGACCTACTAAAAGCATCCTTTCTCATAGCTAGTTTCCATTATTTAATGGAAATTATTTGTGCACAGTTAAGGACATCTTTAGTGGAGATCTTAAAATTTAAAAAAATGAAATGTTCCAGCAAGTGTGAGAACTTCTAAAACATGGTAACAGATGTCATGTTTTTGATGGCAGAGCCACGTTGTTCTCATAAACTCCACAGAAAGTCTCATGACCCTACAACAAACACGAGAGCCACAAATGCTGCTTCTTGGATCCTCCACATACAGGCAATACAAGCGACCAAGGGGTGGATCTAAACTTAGGATTGCATTAAGACCAAACTGTAGACTTCAGAGCTTTCAAAGTCAATCCCTGGCTCCAGATCAACACCCCTCATCCAACTTGTGACATCGGTTACCTGTGAGACCTCATAGGAAAGCTCCCTGCTCCTTCTCTCTAGCCATCACACCAGCACTTAGACCACCACCTCCCCCTGCAATGAAACTAAATTGAGTGCCCACACCTTGCACCAGGATGATGCAGACAAGGGCTGGAGCACAATCACGGCACAGTTACTGGAGCACCAGACCAGAAAGCACGTCAAATGAGCCTTAATCAACTTCATCCTTTGTGGCTACAAGTTCCACAGCAGCAACCAAAAACGCATTTCTCCCTGAAGATGATCTTAAATCATCAGAAAGGGTTGGGGGAGGTTGTTTGTTTTTTAATTGCTATGAAAGAGAAACCTGCGTCAACTCACAAATCTTGTTCCAAAGCTGTTCCCGCTCAGTCAGACAAAACAAATGAGAAGTTCTGAGGAAAAAGCAGAGAAAATGTGGCCCCAGTGGAGGCGGCAGGCACTAATGTCAGCACCAAAACAAAGCCAGCAATCAGCAAGACATTTATCTGATTAATTTGTTAGCAGAACTCCTCAGAGAACACTGAATTTATTTCTGCTCAAAATCTTCAGGTATACTGGGGGATTCAAGATCAAGTGCAATGCAGACTATTCCTTCAGACCATCTGCTGCCAAGAGAGCTGGCTGACAAAAGGGAAAACGTGACCTTTAATAAAATTCTCTAAAACAGAGATCTTTATAATGTTGCCTTTTTTTTTTTTTTAAAGCAAGATTCCTGTTTTGTAAAGCTGCCACCTGTGAGGAAGGTGAGAGGCTTTGCCAGAACCAGAGCATTCAGTGCTTCTGGACCAGAGAAACCCGCAAATCAAGAAGGCCCTGCACCAATGACCTGAAGGCAGAAAGAGAACGCAACTTCCAATAAGAGGATTGTGCACTGAGTTTTCACTCCTGGTTAACTGAAGCACAAAAATCAGTTTTTACTGCTATAATCCTGTCAAGATCTCCACAGCTCCACAGAGAAAGTAAATGCAGGAGCTGAGCTCTTCTCCTCTGAGAATTATCACCACACAACTACAGTCCGGCCAACTACATCTCCAGATGCCCATAAGACTACAAAGAGGTGCTACAGAGCACCTCAATGTTGCATAAAACCTCTAAAAGATCCAGAGATGCCAGGTCACGGAGCAAAGCAAGCTCAGCTTCCCATGTAAGGGCTGCCGCTAACACTACTCCTTCAACATCAAACGTGCACGACCGGTTTGATCATTATAAAACATTACACCAGTGCCTCAAACTGTTAGAAAAGCTGGTTTCTTTCCTGGAATTAACTTAATATAAGCTTCCTAAGATGATTTCAAGGAGGAAACAGAAGAGCATTTTGACAAAAAAATGAAATAAGATAAGAACAGAAAATTGGAAAAGGCTTTGAGAACAAGTGCACCTGAAGTCACTTTTGGAAGCACTGTGGAAGTTACTCAACTAAGTCAATACTTTGCCATTATTTTGTTTTTCCAGCAGTTCTTCTTGCTATATATGTGTAGGTTTTTTTTTTCCCCCTTTTGAAACATGCTTAATATCTGCACAAAGTAAATGGAGCTGATGTACATTTTCAATCAAATACACAGATTCAACTTGCTTAACCAAGCAAAGCATACATATGAACAGGCATAAAAGCATAGAAATTCGTGTGAAATACATGAACAAAATACTAATTAACACAAGCATTTACTGAAAAAAAAAAGAAAAAGAAAAAGAAAAACCCCAAACAAATAAAACAGAAAATGATATTTTATAATGTGAATGACTTATTTTCTGCAAATGCTAAGACTCGACTTGTCAGTGGGCAATACCTTCACATAAGCACATGTGAACTCTCACAAATGCGCCAGCTACACAGAATATTACCTCATGTAAAAACTGATGGTGGGAAACACCATCTTCTACCAGACCTATCAAATCTACACAGATCTTTCCATAAAAAAAATTAAAAAAAAAATCCCCAAAGGTTTGCCAAAAAATATTTTCAGGCTGACTACAAATAATCTGGAAGTCCATTCTGTCTGGAATTTGGTACAGGAGACAAATGTAATGTGACCTAGCTGATTTATAGGGTCCCAAGAACACTGTGAGACACTCACGAGAAATGCCTGTGTTCTATAACAAGAAAGAACTTAGGGAAGTCAAGGAAAAGACAAGAGGGGGCAGACAACAGGGGAGTACAAAGGCATCAAAGACACTGCTAGAAGAGATAAGCAGGAACTATAAATCACATCTGAGCTGCTATGTGCGTTTGAGGCCTCCCCTCCTCCCCTTTTTAATTTACTTTAGAGCTTTTTTCAACACTTAACCCATTCATACCTCAAGTGGACTATCTGAAATACTGAAGTTAAGCACACAGAAGTGGGGACACAGAACAAATCTGTGTTAATAATCTTAAACACAGAATGAAACAGCACCTGTAAGAGCTAGTAGATGTCAGTCTGAGCTCATGCACACTTCTGCTTGCATAGAGAGGCTTCTGAAAGCCTAGAACAAGCTAAGAAGACACTGGACAAAGGATCCAAGACAGCACTTAAGCCAAATTAATCCCTGTAATGGGAGTCACAGACTCTTGACTGATATCGAGGCGACCGTCAGAAGCTTTCTGATAACTTACATCTTGCCTTGTGAAATTTTCTGACGTTTGTAGGGGATGAAAAATGAAAACACGATGTTTTATCTTGCAAAGAATCATATATAGTCAGTTTTAAGCAAAAGAAGACAGAGAATACACTAAGTACTGGTACATAATCTAATTTTCAGCGTATTTGTCTTTTGTTGAGCTCAGGCCAGATGCTTCACATTTCACAACAGCTATTCCAGTTATTTCACCTCCGTATAGCTGTCCTATCAGCACAAGCCAGGTCTCCATCAAAACTGTAACAGCGTACATGGATGCAACTTGCCTGCCACTGCCTACATCGCTTTCAGCTCCTGCTGCAAGTAAACTACGCGTACTTTATACTCTAGATAATAAAGCACAGAAAATTCATTTATGCAACAGGGACAAAGCATTGTGCAAAAATAATTTCCATCGAAGAATCAATACCATTAAGCAGGAGTGAATTTTCCTTCCTATCTATGCCAATGGCCATTACAACACTGTTGCTCATAAATAAGCACCTTGTATTAACATCAGCCCTTCAGTTCCTCCCTCGCTCTCAGCACATTCTGTTACAGAACTGCAAGTCCAAATTCGCCTGGCAAAATGCTTCACTTACTTCTTAAGATTGCTCATTTCATGCTACGCTGGAAATGATTATGTTGTTAACATAAGGAAAACTGCAACTTCATTATCGGGTTTAAGTATCTGCCTTTCAGTTGCTTAAATGACAGTCAATTTGATTCTTTCAAAAGAACACAACAGCTCCTGAATTAAGCCGATGTGGAAGAGTTGCTGGAACTCCCCCAGACAAGGTTAGGGCTATCACAGCGCAGCAGTGCTGATGACCAGCCATCCTTCCCCTGTCATATCACCAGTCGGCGGCCTTGGAAAACACAGAAAACTATTTTCCGTACTAGAAACAAGCATTCCTTCTCCTTCCTATCAAACAACACTTAACAAGGTTTACCTTTCACTGCAAATCATCACCTGTTATCACCACTTCATTTCAGTCCATTAGCTGCAGCAAAAAGAGCCTATTTGCATCAAGGGAGGCACAGGAGCACAATTCTGCCACTCTCCTTCCTCTGCAGCACGCTCCTGCCTTGCTAACAGAAGCAAGGGACACCCCATGCCCTTCTGCAGAGGCTCCCCCTCACTCTACCACCAATGCACCAACTGCTTGCTCCTGCATTTCGACACGCACACGGCATGTTTTAGCTGCATGAGCCCTTCTCTGCCAGAGCCCAAACCTGCTTGGAATGTGGCACTACTTCAACGATGACTCCACTATAGCTGCTCCAATACCAAAGCCTGTAAATCAACACACGAAGAGTATTAAAGAAATGCAAGCAGTTAAAAGCAGAACAATGAAGAGAATTAAAAACCACAAGTAATCCCGCTAGGGACATTTCTTTCCTCCCTTGTCAGAACACACACTTCTCCTATACACTTTGTGCACAGCAGCCCAAAACCAGGGTTTTCTGTGCAGCAGTAGAAAGAAAATACTGCCCATTTATTCCGCTGTACATGATATATGAGAAGATTTAAATATCTAGTGCAAATAATAATTTTCTCTATATTTTAATACTCCTTAAAGCAAGCATTATTTAAAAAGTGCCTGGCTTGCTCAAAACAGCCGCGCTTTCAAAGCAGCAGGAAGGAAAGCTCTGTGTATAGTTACAATTTTCAAGTGCTCACGAACACCCACATCCCTCTATCAACCTAACAGCTGTGTCAATCTAACAGCAACGTCTTCACGTTAACGAAAAACCAAACAAACACAAACCTTTTCTCTCAGACTCCTATTGTGCACTTCACCCAGGCGAAGCACCTTGCTCACACAACACGACACGATGAAGCACGGGCAGAAGCAGCACTGCTCACAGGCTGGCCCCACACAGGCCTCCTGATGCCAGCCCCAGGTCCTGTACCACAAGATGGCAGCTTCCCGCCAGCTTCGTGCGCCGCACGCACTGTGGCACAATGCTGACTAATTGTGACCAGCACTCCCACCCTATGGCATGGTTATGTGCTGGGGAGTAAGGTGGGCAGCACGCTGCCCCTACTACCAACCTGGGCAGGTGGAATAGGAACAGCAGCCTCAGCCTAGCAGCAGCTTCCAGTAGGTGCGGCAGCTTCGCACAGGCAGCGTTTGTAGGAATAAGAAAAGGTGAGAAACAAGAAGAAAAGGGAAAGAAAAAGAAAGAAAAAGGAACAAGTGAAAGAGGCCTGGACAGTAGAATAGCTAAATAACACACGACTTCCTCCAGATGGTGTGACAGGCCTATTTGTTTCAGCAACCAGTCAGGCATGTGTATAAACCTGTTTTTTAACATCTCCCTCCAGTTCTAATTAAAACACACCGAGGCATTAACAACATGATATGTTACGTTCAGCTTGCAGTTCAATAAGCAAGGCATTTCATTCTGCAATTCTGAATGTAAGGCAGCAACAAGCGTAAGGAACACAAGTGCTCCAGAGTGTTAAATACAGTTCAAGAAGCAAAGGTTCCATGCCCCATCCAGAATCTTAGAATCACAGAATTACTCAGATTAGAAAAAGATCTTCAAGATCATCAAGTCCAGCCACAACCTCACCATACTACTCTAACTCCAACAACCCTTCGCTAAATCATGTCCCTGAGCACCACATCCAAACGGATTTTAAACACATCCAGGGATGGTGACTCAACCACCTCCCTGGGGAGCCTATTCCAGTGCTTAACAACCCTTTCTATAAAGAAGTGTTTCCTGATATCCAACCTAAACTTACCCTGGCAAGGCAGGAGGCCGTCCCGTATCACACCAGGCCCTGCAGACCTCAGTGTTCTGCCACTCTGCTCTGACCTGTCCTCCACCAGCATCCAGCCCTGACACAACATTTAACGCACCCAGCAACCTCTCGAGACACAACCAGCATCTGCTGGCTTTCATGACATAAATATCACTGATAAGAGCTATTATTAACTTGTTAGTTTCTATTTTAAGTAAAGTATCTCAAAATTGCATTTATGTCTCCAATTACACGAAGCCTTAAGTGTTACAAGCACTTCAAATCTTCACAAAACAAAGAGAGATGCCACACAGTCAAACAGGAGCTGCTTCCCCCTCCAGACATTCCATAGATCTGGGGGAGCTACAGCCAAGGGCGTGCAGTGGCCTAGGGAGCCAGGAAAGCTTAAACCTGCACAACAGAGCAGCAAGCTCTGATTAGGTTTGTTTTGGTGTATAGTGAGCAAAGTAAGCCTTGCTGGATCTGGATGCAGGGCAACTAGCCAAAGCAGCATGCCATCACTTCTCTAGTCAAAAAGATAAGGTTTTGGATACAAAATATGGGAAAATATGACACCTGCGCTTGACATTTTATTAAGCTTCAAATTTCAGTTAATACAACATTCTTAATTAGTGAATTGGCCTGAAAAATGGACGTAACACCACCCCACCGAACCTCTTCGACTAACAGCCCCAAGCCCACAAACCAGCATCTCAGGATTCGAGAAGACACACTGCACAAACTTGTAGCACATTTTCACCTATGCATCATAAAAGATGCACTGCCCAAATGGGCACCTGTTCTTACTCTCAGTACGTCCCAGCTCCTGCTGAGCTAACAGAAATCCCAGTACTCCCAGTCCTCTAGGGCAAAATGGATTCTGAAGACCGAAATGCTCACCTAAACAGACCATGGGGAATGCCCTCGGGCTTTGATCTGAGGCAGCCCGTACAGGATTCAACCATGCTCTTCACCAGAAAGCCTTACCCTTGCAGCAGCTCTCACTACAGCCTTGCACTCTCATGTTCACACCAAAGGTCAGGTCACATATAGACAAAATCCACACATGAGCTCTAGCAGGCTCTTCAGGTAAATGCTGCTCAGCACTCCACACATAGCAGCTATTGCAGTGACCACATATACGTGAGTTATACACATCTATGCAATAAGTGTGCATCAATAAAGCCTGCAGCAACTTCAGTTATCTCAATGAAACCTGGGTGCAAAGTTTCCACTGAACTGCAGGAGAGGAAAGCTGGGTTTATTCCAGTACTACACTGAGGTCCTCTAGGCCAGATCTTTAGAATCACAGTAGACTTGCATGATTTCAATGAAATCCCAAATAAAGATGCACTCTTGCCAAAGAACACCACTGCACATGTTCCAGTTCCTTGGCAGCTCTTTGCAGATACCTGCTACATGTACATGAAACACGTGAAGCTGAAAACTGCTGCACTGCCTGACCCAACCCAGGGGGAATTTCACTGCTGGGGGGAAGAGAGCGCAGCCAGTCCTGTACAAGGAAAGCAGATAAGGAAACATAAAATGAAGGACAGGTAAAAGAGAAGCAGCTGCAATTATCGTGATGCCTTTTGCCATATACAAAGGCAGCCTTCTTGGAAAGGAGCTTTGTCATGTCATGTCTAGCCTGGAAAGAGGTCAGAAGTTCAGTTAAAGAAAAAGAAAAAAAAAGAAAACAGCCAACACTTCAGGTCTTAAAAGCACCAGTTTGGTTTTAATGGGAAAAGTGCTTTCTTAGCATTTTTCCCTTTCATTCCTTTAGATGAATGCTCTTCTGCTGTCCCACCAAGGAACTCCGTGGCAGCTGCAAAAAAGCACTGTGGCCTCCCTCCCCAGGCCCACCTCCCAATGCTTCCAGCCAGTGCTGGGACATGCAGTGCCTAGCAGGTGCACGTACTGCTGATGCTCTGTGGGGCAGCCTGCAACAAACACCAATGGGACGTAACAAGCTGCCTGCAGACACAGCGTTTGCATGCACCGAGATGAGGCCATTCCTTTCACCATTAGTTTTAGCGGAAAGGCTCTTTTATGTCAACAGAGAGGCACAACAGTTTCAAGTTCCCGGTGTGCTTTAATCAGAGGGTTTCTAATCAAAATTGGATGCTACCTCCTCCTTTCCTCTTTAATATGCTGTACCTGAAAGCTGTGGTTTTGCACTAACGTAGTGATGTTTTAATTAAAGCACGCAGCCGCTTGCAATTTCACAGAATCACAGAACCACCAAGGTTGGAAAAGACCTATAAGATCATCCAGTCCAACCATCCACCTATCACCAATGGTTCTCACTAAACCATGTCCCTCAGCACAACATCCAAACGTTCCTTGAACACCTCCAGGGTTGGTGACTCCACCACCTCCCTGGGCAGCCCATTCCAGTACCTACATTTGCGAACAACATCTCAACTCATCAAAAAACAAACAAAAAAGAGAGTCTAAAAGGAGGGGGAAAAAAAAAAAAAAAGGAAGAAAAAAAAAAAAGGAAAGCATGAGTTCCCCCTATAGGGATGTACCTCAGGACAGCCCACACCCAGCACCCCCCGCCGCCCCGCGTTACCTGCGGGCTCACGTCGCAAAGCGAGGAGGCCGGGCCAGGTCCGCTCGGAGGCGCGGAGCCCCGCCCGCCGCAGCCCGCTCCCCGTGCCCGCCGCTCACCTTGGAGCGTCGCGCTCGGGCCGCCCGGCGGAGGCGTTGCGCCAGTGCTTTATTGTCAAACTGAGTTCTAGCAAGTTCCGCGGCGTGCCGGCAGGAGACACTCGGCACCGGCAGGACGCCCGCCCGCCCGCCGCGGCCCGGCGCGGCGCGCCTCCCGCCCGAACAAAAGGGCGCCGAGTCCCCGCGCCCCGCCACGCCCGGCCCGAGCGCAGCCGGCGGGAGGAGAGGCGGAGCGGCCGCCCGACCCGGCCGCCGGGAGCCGCCGCAACTTTTCCCTCCGGACGCGGCCGGACCCGCAGCGCACAGCGGCACGCGTGCGGAGGCGGCGGCGGGCCGGGTACCGGGTACCGCGCACCGCGCTGCCCGCCGGCCCCGCGCCGCCCCACGTACCGGGCCCGCACCGCCGCGGGACGCGCCGCCCGCTCCCTTCTCCTCCTCCTCCTCCTCGGCCTTGGCGCCAAGCGTCGCCTCCCGCCCGCCGCAGGCCCGGCGGCGCCTCCCCCGCGCGCACAGGCCCGGCGCGGCGGCCCCGGCGGCCCACCCCCGCCCCGCCTCCCCGCGGGCCGCCCGGCCGCGCTCACCTCCCGCCGCCGGCGAGGCACGGCCCGGCCCGGCGCGCCGCCGCCTGTCCGCTCGCCGGCGTGGGCGGCCGCGGCCGTCAGGGCTGGCGCCGACGCTCCCTCCGCGGCGGCTGCCGCCGGTGCTGCTGCCGCTCCCGCTGCGGCTGCTCCTGCTGCCGTCCCGCGCCGGCGCGCATCGCCCCCGCCCGGGCCCGTGGCCGGCGGCGGCTCCCGCCCTGCGTGCCGGCTGCTCGGCGCGCCGCGGCCAGGCCCGCGCCCGCCCCCACCCCTCCTCCGGCCGCACAAGAGCCCTATTGTACTGGTGACACCGCCGGGCGGCAGGCTCCGCCTCTTCCCCTTCCCTCCCTGCCCGCGCCGGGCCCTTCCTGCCGGCCGCGGGCTGCGGCCCGCCCGCCCCGCCTCGGCGCGGCCCCCCGGGGCGGGGCGGCGCGGCGAGCGCGGCCACGCGGAGCGCCCGGTGTGGGGGGCGGCCGTCCGGCCGCTCTGTCGCCCCTCGGCTCGGCTCCCCGCGCCCCGCCGCTGACTCACCCGCCGCAGGGCCGGCCCCGGGCCCGGCCGCTTTCCAGCCGCTTCCGAGGGCGCCGCACGGAGCGCTAAATTTAGAGCGTTTGGCCGGAGTTACGCAAGGCTCCTACCGAATCCCGAAGCCTACCTTAGGGCAGCGCTCGGCCGGCCGGTGACGGTCATCGTCCGACCCGCGGCGGAGCTCCCCGCTGGAACGGCGTTTGACAGAAATGGGCACAATGGGCGGCATCGTTCAGAACGAGGGAAGCGACGACCCAATATACGGCAAACCTCCTCCGTTACTCGGCTTGGTGCCCACGCGCAGCCCCCATGCTTCTGCTCCACGCATCCCTTGCGTCAGGCACGGCGTGCAGCTTCTCACCCCCTTACCGCGGGCCTGCCCGCGTCGCAGGCGTGGTGCTGGAGGCATGGGAAGGCTGCTGACTGCACAGGAAGCCACGCATGGGCTTCAGCAGGGTGGGAAAACACATTTGGTGTCCTATATCTAGGAAAAGGTACGAGCAAAAAGTGTTGTGCAAAGGAGAAGGAAGGAGGAGAGCACCAAGCGCAGCAGTGATGGCTTGGTATATCTGAGCTTCTGCACCATGCTGAGGCAGCAGCCAAGCAGTGACATGAGACAGCTCATGGCAAAGGAGACAGAGCAGTTCTGGCCACAGGGTCCCTCCAGCCCAACACCTCTTGCTGGTTTTGCCATGCTATGACATGCACACAGCTTCCCCAGGCCCAGGGAGGTACTGCCATACAGCACTGCCATGGGCACTCTGCAAGCTCACTCTGCTTTTCGCCTGGACTTCCCATGCACAGCACAGCACGCCTACTGACTAACTCTCAGCAGATCACTTCTCCAGTACTTCTCCAAGTCAGCTACAACCAAGGCCATGTTAGTTTCTGACTGTAGAACGCTGCTGCTAGCAGGGACTTTCGTGGAAATTGTATCCGTTGCAAAAATACATCTTGTCTTTTGATAGCTGGTTAGTATTCCTGCGTGTAATGCAAAATGTAACTTTCTACAAATGCAGTTAGACAGCAACCAGTGACGCTGACGCAAATGACTTCCTTCACGCACCAGCGATCACCTCATTTGCCTTCTGTTCATCAATACATACTTGCCAGGAAAACACTCTGAGCCTTCTCTGAGCAGCTTTGGTAAACCACAATATCAAGCAAAACACCAGGCATAGCTCTCCCCTATTCCCCCCCCCCCCCTTGTGGTAGCCTCTATTAACCTGAGTGGCCGTGGCGTTACAGCAGGCAACAATAATGAGACAAAGAGATTTGAAGTCCAGAATGAAGAGGACTCAGAATGATAAAGTCAAGTCTGTCTGTAGTAGGAGTAGACCATTTCCTGGTCATAAAGGGAATTTCAAACCTGATCAAGTCAGACTGAAAGGAAACCATATTCAAGTACCAATATTCATTTGGATTTGAAAACTTTTTTGTCATTGTTTTTGCATCCATGAACCCTTATGGAGTACATACAATGGTTAAAGTATTGGTCATTTTGAAGGACAAGGAGGTTGTGGAAGCCCCATCCCTGGAGGGGATCAAGGTCAGGCTGGATGTGGCTCTGAGCAGCCTGGTCTGGTGGTTGGCAACCCTGCACATAGCAGGAGGGTTGAAACTGAATGATCATTGTGGTCCTTTTCAATCCAGGACATTCTATGAAGAAACATTCCCAAGAGAAGTCTTCTGCTGAATTGCTTTTTATACAAAAGACTTCACTAGAAGCCTGTGCCAGGCAAGATGCTGCTGGGCAGCCACCTTCATTGGGCATGCTTGGGATCACACCATCCTGCACTGCCTGTCTCGGGTCAGAAGCGAAAGACATCCCACCCCAACCTCTGGTTCTGCAGTAAATCCACATCTGCACATGTAACTTCTAGCAAACTATTTGCCATTTTATACGAATTTTTACAGAATTACATTTGCATTTGCTACTCGTTTCTATAGGAAAACGTAGCAAGATAAACAAATAGGAAGCAGTTTGCACATTGTTGCTCTTTGCAAAGACACATGCAACAGTTTCCACTTTTTCCTGAGAAAGGATAAACTACAGATGCTCTTGCACACCTAGAGAATATGAGGAATTTGCAAAGCCAGATGTTAACAAGTTGATAAAATATAGCACACAAACTTTAAGTCCTCCCTGGGGAGAAATGCTGTGGAAGCTAGAAATGTAAGAGGTATGGTCAAGATGAAACAACGTATGCATCTATACCACACTCAAGTTGAACTGAGTCGCTATGCAGCTACACGAAGGCTGCACACAGTATATTGCGTATTAAGAAAGTTACACTGAAGTAATGTTTAACATCTGAGAAGTTGGGTCACTCAGAGTTTAACATGGACTCGAGCAATGAAAGAGGCATCTATAATTGAAATACCTAGAAGTACTGCAGTTAATTTCAATGGAAAAAAAAAAAAATACTGTTTTCTATGAAACCTGCTATCTCTGATCAGATGCCAGAACAGTGAAGCAGATGGCTAACAGGTCAGAGCACCGTGAAGGAGCAGCTGGGGCAGGGAGGGAAGTAAGAAAAAGGTTCATATCCCTTCATTTGTACCCCCCTTATCTCCAAGTCTTTGTAGCATTCCCAGCCTGGACACGTAATCCTCTATGGGAGCAGCTGTAGTTATCCCTGATGCAAAAAGAAACGTGCCGACACCAAAGCTTGGCATTACTCCTTTCTTTAAAACCTGCAGATACTGCTTAAAATTTGATTCATTGGTAGATCAGGCTCTGTTGATGAAGTCTTGATATCATGCCCTTGAAATGAGAGCAAGCACTGACAACTACTTGGAAGAGACAGAGAAGCTTACCTCCCTTATTTTCTTTTCACAATGAACAAAATTAGTGAAGTGTTACAGCAAAGCACAAACACCCACCTGCAAACAAGAGAGCTAATTATTGCTGTGGAGCAACTTGCTTCTGCTGGGGGAAAAAAAAAATGCAAAGTAGAGTCTCATCTGAGAATCATTAGCTGTCTCAAAATCCTCTTGTGACTGAAGTGTTTCTTTCCGATATGAAGTATTAGAAATAGAAGCAAAGAACACTCAGAGCTTCAAAAGATTATTGTTTCTTCTAAGGCTGAAGCCAATCCTTAAGCACCTGTTGGGGCAGCTCTCAAAAGATGCCCTCGGGTCACAGCACAGCCCTTCCATTTAATCTGCAGAACTCTTTATTTTTTTTTTTTTTTTTTTTAAAAAAAGCACCTGAAGTGTTTTTTAAGAAGGGATTTCAGAAATGAGAGAAAAGGGTCTCTCCTCCTAAAAAGGTCAGCACATTCAGACAAATAAAGCACTAGCATTGCCACAAAGCACCTACTCTCTTCAGAGCAAAACACGTGTTGCAGCTTCACTTCCCAGGATCTGACAAGTTCAAAGATTTGTGCACATGGAGAACATCTATTTATCTGTCTCCTTCTTAAACAGTAATACAGAATGGAGAGAACTGCCAGCAGCTTTCAAACCGTATCTGTTGGTATTGGGAGTCTGTATCCTAAACACATACCAGTACCTACCTACCAAAAAAGAATCAATGATAGCTGCATTATTGTGGAAAGTTATTGCATCTCTTATCTAAAAGAGTTGGAAAACTGGATGCCCTGATATGCCAAATAGGATTGTTTGGGAGAAATCTCCCTAAAGTACTTAGCATTCACCTAGATAAGAGGAAATAAAGCTGCCACTCCTTAAGTGCTCAGAAATCTCAAATCAACTGTCTCTCCACGCCTCCTCCCAAAAAAAGAAAAGGGTAGTTTCCATTCTATTTTTGAGACACATAATTAATGGCAAAACAACAATAACAACAACAAAAAGCATACATCTATTTGAGTTTTTTTCAACATCACAAGGACAAAGCTGTATAAAAATTAAAGCAGAGATTCTCACATGACTTTATGAACTGGGATTCAATCATTACAATTCTTATCATAGAATCATTATAGAATGTCCTGGGTTGAAAAGGACCACAACGATCATCCAGTTTCAACCCCCCTGCTATGTGCAGGGTCACCAACCACCAGACCAGGCTGCCCAGAGCCACATCCAGCCTGGCCTTGAATGCCTCCAGGGATGGGGCATCCACAGCCTCCTTGGGCAACCTGTTCCAGTGTGTCACCACCCTCTGATGGAAAAACTTCCTCCTAATATCTAACTTAAATCTCCTCTGTCTCAGCTTAAAACCATTCCCCCTTGTCTTTGTAAGAAAATGAAGTAGGAAGAAAAAAAGAAATACATACCTCTCTTCCTGACACTAAGTCCTTTGAGGTCCTAGCTTCATGGTGGTGGTTAACTTTAAGTTTAACCCCATCATTTTAGTGGAATTTGTAAGAGCAATGCTTTTAGCATTTGCAGTTTGGGAACATCAGACAAACCCTTATTTACATACTGTTCAAGAGCCTCTTAACCTTATTTCCTTCACCTATCAACTTCATTTTAAGGAAGCTTTTAAGGACAAGCTTCCTGTACTTTTTTTTTTTTTTTTTCTCAGAATGTTGGGAGAGAAAAATCCATGTGGATTTGGAAGATTTCATCAGGCCCTTGTAAAGTTATGGCATTTTAATTGTTTGTGCTATTGCAAAGAGGAGACTCATACTTGACAGATCCTGGTCCTGCATTCCAGGAGAGCAGTCAGGTACACCATCAAAGCATACAAAACCAAAGATTAGAATGTTTAGAAAACAACACCAACAAACAACAATGTACAGTTGCACTTTTTTTGTGTTCACAAAACTTCAGAGCTTTTTAAAAGTTTCTCACTTCCCCCTCTATTTTCTTCTCTTACTCAGAACCAGCAACGATTACATATGCATCAACAAGACTGCATGACCACAGACGTTACTAGCAACAGTCTTATTGCACTCAGGCATTCTGTTGAAATGAAAGCAGTGAAAAGCATTCTTCTAGAAAACTGGACAGATAACCACGTCCAGCCTGTTAATACACCAAGACTCCCAGCCTCTCACATGTGCTTGTTTTATCAGGTTTAACACTTCTCAGGTTGTTCATATAGAGATGACTGTGTTATTCACCCCACAGAAACAGAGCTCTTACTCGATGTTAAAGAAAAAACTCCAGACTGCCAATACAGCAAGATGTTATTTTTTCAGAAACTGTTATCCTCAGCAAACTGCTATAGCTCACGTTGCAAATCCTGAGGTACACAGGGAACTGGATGGACCACAACAGAACTGTTCTTCTACCCAAACAGATGCAAAACCAGCATATTACAGCATGCAGTTTAAGAAAGTGCTGCGGTCTACTTGTACCATCCTTCCCAAATCCAGGCTTTGGATTACTTACAATCAGCATTTATGCATAGCTTTTAATAATGTCAGACTAGAATTCAGATGGTTCAGACCAGGTTTAAACACACCTTGGAAGAGCTGCTCCTGCAGACCTCCAAACAGTTACAGCAATCACCCTTATGGATTCAGAAGGCTTACTCATTCATTTGGAGGGAAAAAAAATGAAAAAGAAACAGCATAAATGAGTCAATAAGGAACTGGAGAAGTCTTACAGTTTAGGAACAATTCAGGTATACACCTGGGTTGTTTCTAGATCTTAAAGGATTCAGTTCACTCCAGCTTTTATTTAATCTTCAGGAATAAAAGACTGGGGAATTGACAAATTCTACAAGACATTATCAGCAACAGTAATTTAAATATGCACTGAAAGCTGAATGCTGTAAGAATAAAGCCTACATGATTAAAACTCATCATTTAAAAGATAATCAGATACAGAGCTCCCTCAGAAGCATAAATCAGTAAAACTCATTTTGCCCCTATTAGTCAGAAGGACTGAAGCGCATATTTTGTAATACAAAGTTTCAAGCTCCTTTTTGGAATGGAAAATATTTGTCCCAGTTATATAAATGCAGCCTGGTATGTGGATTACTTCTAAATCCACGCATTTTATGCATGACTATCTGGATACGACAAAAGAAAGTGGGTGACTTCCTAGGAATTGGACACAGATACAGAGCATCTGCTGGCTAGTATTTGGGACTTGACTGGCAAACATTGTGAAAATGCTTAAGCTTTACTGCAACTCAGATACTACAATTAAAAAAGAAAAAAGATTAGTGGCAACTCAGATCCAAGTGAGGTGTAAGATTTTAATTGAACTGTAAAAATGTGAAACAGCCTGAGAACAGAACAAAATCTTTTATTATTTAAAGCTTCCCAACTGATCTTGTTTCAACAGAAAAATATATTGATACAGTACTTCTTAGCAAACATTAACGCTTCATGAAAGTTACTCTAGACCATCTGTGGCTGGAAAATTCTCATTTCTGATCAGTTTAAAGCTTTCACTCTATTATTATAAACATCATGACCTGTTTTTGATGTGAGCACATCACTATCGCCCATCCAGTATCCAAAAAGTATCCATAGTTAGAAAGCACAAGACTCCTACAAGCTGAAACAAAACAAATCAAACAAGCAAATGCCCAACCAACCACATGCGTGCACACACAACAGAGAGAAGTGCTTTAACAGTCTGCATCCATGTATCTCTACAGTTTGATATAAGAGTATCTTCTGGCACATCTTATTATGCAAGAAGTAAAGTTAATCATATCCTCAGTGACTCTGGGGAAAAATCCCTGCTGTCAAAAATTTACCTTTTTGGAGGATGGATGACTGCACTGCTGTCAAAAATGCATCTTTTTCAGTGGAAGGATGACTGCAGAGGTAATGCCTATTTTCAATTAGCTCCAAATATCTGGCAATCACACTCTGTGCTTAAACACTGAATTCCGTTTTAATATTTGATTATAATTTGCAATGATTTGCAATTTAAGAAAGTCTTCCAGAACCCAGAGTTTACATTTGCAATGTTTATTATGAAATACATTCACAGTGCAATGCAAATTACACAAAAAGCTATACAAAAAACATACAAAAGACTACACGAAGCACGTACCATTCAGTAATGCATGCAGTATCTGATATACTCTTAGTAAGGCTAGAAGTGTCTTAACACCCATTAGCAAGAAACTGAAGTCAAAAGATAAATAATTGGATTAAGAAACTCCTTCATTATTTAGGTTTTTAAAAATTAAAAACACTTTTATGTAGCTTAGCATGCAAACAATGCAAAAGAAGCAACACCCTGCTCATTTCCAGCATGTAAAAAAGGTTTTCAATGTTTCAAGACAAGACTAATTTTCAATCACTCATCTTCTCCTTCATCAAAAATAGTCACAAAAAACAACTCAGCACTTTGCTTCCTGATCAGGTTGAAAATACAAAAAATAACCTGTAACATACACATAATCACATGTCAGCATATAAGATTAGAAACATGACGTGTAAAAGTTTAGAGATCAAGATGGTCCAATACAGGCAGTGCTCAGAGAAGTCACAATGACTGTTTTGAAGTACATTACACAGCTTTATTCATATCAGAAAAATGCACTTGCAGTATGGACCCAGAATAATTCCAGCAGTATTCATTGATGAGCTGTGCTTTGTGCACACACCTAAGATTTGTAGCTACTTTCCATAGCCTCACCTCACACATCATACAAAAAAAAAAAAAAAAAAAAAATCCTAGCTGGCTAAGAGCAAATAAGTGGCAATTTCTTCTATCAGTCAGATTTAGGTGGCAGTTTCATTTTATTTCACTCTATTGAATAATAACATTTTACAAGTGACATTTTTCTGACCTTCAGTATGCTAATGGTTTCGTGACTTCAGGAGACATCCTTCCTTATTTAATCTATGCATAACTTTAATGAGAGGTCCTAAGGACATATTCTCAATATCTAGTTTAAACTAAGGGCATGTATTTGCATAGTAGCAACAAAATGACAGCTCAGAACGTCTCTCGGGCACGACAGAATTATCAAAGAACCTGTTCTCCTGAAATTCATGTGCTAATTCTAAAAACAGCTAGGAAGAGGTGTGTATTCAGCTTCCCACTTGTGGAACTCTAAAGCTGTGAAATGGATGAACTGTGCATCAGCTGAAAAAAGGTTTCAAGATTTTACTTTCAGATGGACAGTGCTAATGAGGACATTATTGCTCTAGCATCTCAACACAGCCAAGGTGTGTTCAATTGATTGTAAAGGCTGCATATAATGGCAAGCCACAATTTTAATTAATAAATTCTGTTTTGTGCACTTGCATGCACAAGAATTACAGAGGGTTTATAAACCCAGATGTAAGCATTAAGTTCCTGTGGAAAAATCAGTGGGGAACTAACATGCTAAAAGAAATTAAGTAATCATATACTTAATATTCGTAAATATATGCATCCTAATAAGCACTATATAGAAATAAGCATCCTTATTGTTAGCTGTTTAAATAAATCCAAAATGACAGTAGCACTTCTTCAGTCCGTTTTCTGAATCAATCTGTAAGCCCTACAGCAAAGAGTAGTATTCTACAGCCAATTTTCAGGGTTACTTTTGAGACTAATCCCCTGCTCTCGAGTCTTAACAATGAAGAGCTTTCTTAATGCCATCAGAGCCCTTTCTCTGGTTCCTGGTTGCTGCATGTCCCTTATAGCAAGTAACAATGTGCCAGTGTCATTACTCTCAGAGCTCAAGGGAATGTCAGGTATATCCCATACATGGCATGGGAATACCAGAGGCAGACACATCTCCAGAGACCCTGAACGAACCATAGAGCTCTTTAGACTTTAGAGCATTTTCAGCTGAGTACCCATGATCAGAGTTCACTTCAGAGCAAAGAGCCTAGCAAGTGCTCACTCACCAGACTGCTCGTATGACGACTCTGCGTAAATGCCCCTGCAAACAGATTTATGCAAAAAAGATGCCGAAGCAGAATAAAGCAGATGCACTTTTTTTTTTTTTTTTTTAAAGTCATGCTCTGTTTCTGAAAGAATGCTGCAAGAAAAATCCATTTCAGACTAAGCTTTCAGAAGAACTCATCAAATACAATTTCCTCCCTGACCTGCAATGAAGACAAATACACATATAGGAAAGTTTTGGACAATGAGTGTCACAGGAATATACTTTGCTAAGAAAGTGTCTAAATTAAACTTCACAATTATTAATGTGTCAAATGTATATCAGCATTGCACTTGTCACATCTTCCATTAAATGCTGACAAGAAACATTCAAGCGTCAATAAAGGTTTAGAAATCACTGTAAAAACAAGTTAGTACAAAACCTCTGTGGTTTCTGGAGCTGAAGTGTAAGTCTTGAGCACAATGCACACAAGGAGGTATGTTGTTTACTCCAGTTTAGGTAACATGGTATTAAAACCATCAAGAGCTTTATAAAAAGGAATATATGAGAAATACAAATCCAAATGACAAAAATTCTCTGATACTACTGCAGTATCTAAGTGACATTCAAGTGCGGAGTCAAACCATACATGAACACTGCTGTGTTAAATTTCACATTCCCATCCGCATATCAGCAAAGTTGTAGAAGTTGTCTACATCTTGAGACGCTGATGCCTTGCTCTCCGACACAAAAACCTATTTTAGTAAACAAGGAAACAGTTATGCATCACTAATAAACAAGTTCAAGCAGTTTCTTGCTTGTTTGGAGCTAATTATGACTATTTTTGCATTTCATGAGAGACCCAACAAAGTTGGTAGGAACTCCCTTGCACTCTATTCCCAAAGTCTTAGCTGCTGCTTCAGATAATTGTAGGTGTTTTATTTATTTAGAATTAATTAGATTTGCAATTTGCAAAATTGATCAACACATGCAATTCCAAGGTCTAGGACAATCATCTTCAAGAATTTCCAGCAAATTAGCTACAAATGTCCCAGGCACCATTTGAATAGATCAGTGTACCAGACAGAAGGGTTGCAACAGTTCTTCATGCTCAACAGTCTCAATAAATAAAGGATACTTTCAATTAAAATACTTGAATTATTATTATTTCCTACTCCTCCAGGGGAAATTGCCACCCTCTTACCATATCACATATGTTTGTGCAGCAAACAGCTATTCTGAAGTGCACTGAAAGTGTAAAAATGGGCTACTCCAGATAATCATGCTCACACAGCACTACTTTTCTGCTTCACCTCAGAGTACCATGTCAACATATACTATGACAGTTCCTTGAATTGGTTTACTCTAATATGGTTCAAGATGAATATCCTGTTATCCATCAACTTCTGATTTCAGAACAAAATTGTCTATTTCATCACAAAGCAAGTAGCTTCCTAGACTACTGCTTGCAAGCACAGTAGATTTCTGCTTGAAGGGACTTGACAACACCTACTATTTATCTGGCAGTTTGCTGGTGCAACAGCAATTTGTACCACGGTCATAATAGTTGAGTATGTTCTTTCAATATCCTTCCCTACCAGAATATTGCAATCTACATTTTGAAGAGGATTTTATAAGTGATGAGGTGAATGGATAGTGCAAGAAAGGCATGCACAATGGAAAAAAAAAAGAAAAAAGAAAGAAAGAAAAAAAAAAAAAGGACAGATATAGCAAGACCACACAAATCAGAAGTTCTGTTATGTGTATATAGCACAGAGGTCTCTTTGCAACACATTGTTTCTACTAAGCAGCTTTAAGACTTCTGTAGAAGACTTAAGACTAGCTGGTGCTACTGCTGATGATTTTTCTACCTGTACTAGAGTACCTCAACAGGTATATTAGATCTAAATCAGAAACAAAAATTTGGCTAAATTAAAGTTATTAATGGATGAAGTTAATAAATTAATAATTTTGAAATGCAAGCGTAGCTAGTTGCTTAAAAGCAGACTGATTTCCTTGCAAAACCTTACAGGGTAAATGCCTTCCCAAGAGCTTTTGTCACTGCTTTGTGATCAAGAATACCTATAATTCTTTCTGAGCACTGTAACAACTCTCAAGCTGTCCAAACGATAAAGGCAGCCAGCAGTGATGTGAAATAATTTTACAGAGCATTCCTGAACCTGCTGGTAGTAATAAGTCCAAAGCCTGCTACTCCCTAGGTTATTTCTAAATTATGACCTAAGAAAGATAGTTTCCTAAAATGTATACTCACGATGTTCAAGTAGCTAGAGATCCATACACAAATGTAGCATTTATCTGATATTTGGGGGTTAAATTGTATCTAAATAAAAGACAGATCGGAAGCCCGAAGCCTTGCTTCTCAATTCAGCCCAACAATTATTTACAAACTGAGGTAGGTTTTACTATGGAGCCAGTCTGTAAAGAGAAGATTGAAATCCAGGGGCAGGAAATAATTCCACATTTGGAACCCTGAAGTACAAAGATTACTTCAAAGTATGAAGTGCAGTTTCTGAGGTTTCTGCATGTGTCCCAGATCAGAGCATTCACTGTGTTATGACAACAGACACCAGTCATTTTAGCAAGGAAAGTATAAGTTTTTATTTGTTCTGATAATTAATATAACTTCAGCCTTTGAACAGAGAAACTGAGATCTAGAAGAATGAGCTAATTATGCACCCAGTATCAGCTTTGTTTGATATGAAAAAAAGAGAAGAAAAAAAAAATCTAGCTACATCAGAAACACCACAGTGATCTCCCAGTTAAAGAACTGATTTTTACGGTAAGATTTGCAGAGATGACTTTTGGGTCCCAAGAAAGAACCAGCAACATCACACCTGTGCCTAGACTGCAGTCCTAGTATTTCCCAGACTCAGAGAACCAAAATTCAAATCTGCTACACACCCGACTTTCTCACACAATAGCAAACACAAAAAAACCTTCAATCATTTAGCTACATTTTAGATGACATTACAAGGCTGTTTTCCAGAATCTGGGCAGTCTAATTCCCCCGAGCAATCCTTTTGAGATGAACTGAAAGACATCAAGGAGATGTATGGACACTAAGTCCCAAAGACATTCCAGTCTTTTTTGAACAGTTTAAAAGCAAGGGGTTTGCCTCTTTCCTATTATCAGTAATACTGCTCCCTTGCAGAGCTCCAATTGTTTCCAGACTCTTTCTCAAATCCACTGCCATTCAAAAAAAAAAAAAAGAAAGAAAAAGAAAAAAAGCAGACAGCAAGCAAAAAGGAGACATGGTATAAAGAAGGTACAGTAAAACAAGTTGACAGAAGAAAAAAGCAAATGCCTTTGAAGGAAGGCAAACTGCAATATCCCTCAAAACAAAAGTAAATCTTGAGGAAAGCTGGAATACTATTAAACCCTGACAAAGATGTGATACTGAAGTCTCCTTTATGATGTTCTGCTCTATAAGTCTTGGAGAAGAGCTTTACTCTGTTAAATCAATAGAATTTGTTTTTACCACTGTATGGAAAAAGTTTAAGGTGAAAATCCTTTTTTAAAATAGATATGGGAATTCAGTACTTTCATTAACAGGGGCAATTTTTATTCCCTCCTGCAAGCAAACTTGAGTTTTGAGCAAAACAAACAAACAAAACCAAAACATTACTAGGATATTTAGATTATACCGTTCAGGAACTTAAAAAGAAAATTCAGTACACCAAAAGTACAGCTTGACTGTGAATTATCTTAGATGTCCTTTAACATTTTCTGCTAATAAAGCAAAACACCAGCTTACCTTGGTTCCATTAAAAACATCATTTACAGTGTTTCGACATCCTTCCACAGCACCATCTCCATTGAACTCTAAAGCAATGACTGGACCTAGAAGACCGTTTCATCTGGAATCAATACTGCTTTTAAGTCTGGCATTAAAACATTATAGTTCTCATCCCTTAGGGAATTGTGAAGCTTACAAGAATCATTTCAATTTTTTGTCTGAGCAGCCATAATACAGAATTAAGAAACAGAAACACTTAACCATAGCTTAGAAGTATGATGTTATCTGTGCAGAAAATATCTGCAATTCCATGCTCATTTTTGCAGAGGCTCTAGCAGGTTTCCTGTTTTATTTCTTGAAAGACAGCAATGGCAAGAAATGCTGAAGAGTGGAAGGCATCGTGCAAGTGAGTCAGATTCTACAGCTCAAATAGTGAGCCATTTCACAGACATCTGCAGCATGACTGAGTCATTCAGGCATTTTTACCTCAGTACCAAGATAGCAAACAGTCAGATTTTCAGACTTGTTCTCACCCACCATTTTCAGATCCCCTTTCTCTGCTTTCATTCTGAACATGTTATTTCTTCCCACGTAGGTGCAAAATAGCCCTTAAACTATTTTTCATCTGAAAAGTATAACTTCTGTCCTATTCCTGCAGTAAGCATCATAGACCACTTACATTACTGTAAAAAAATCATGTGTTGCTCCTAAGTTTGGGAGCATGTTTTGAGCTTCAGCATACAACAGATGGCAAGATGAAATTACTTCTATAGGAACAGATAATAAAACGATTACAGTCAAATCAGCAAAAACACTTCAAGTACTCTGACAGAACACTGTTTATAAACAGGAATTTAACACTTGCCTGTTCTATACAATCGCTTTAATATGCATACGGAAACACTGAATATCTAGGTTCTTTACCTAAGCTTTGCTAAGCTAATAGATTTTTGTTCTAGAAAGATGAGCCTCTGTTGACCAGCCCAGACAGATCTGCTTATGTCACAGCTCCTAAGTGAATTCGTTCATTTTGGATGCCTTCAGTTTTGACTGGTTCGGTGCCTAAATGAAGCTTCCAAACTTCACCTCAATTGGCTTTATGATTTTCTCCTTCATTCTTCCATCTTCTCCTCTTTCACCTTCTCCAGAACACTCTACTACCAGCTAGATTTCTGCACTAAGAAGAGAAACAAAACTGTATATAATCTCACCTCTTTCAAGCAGCGGAATGAATTCTGATGCATGCTGTTGGAAAACTCTCTGAGCATCCTCTGCTTTCATTGAGACCTCTTTGGTCTGTACCAGCTGAAAGCCTTTGCCAGTCATCTATTAACAGATAAAGAATTCAAGCTAAAATGTTTCTAAGGCATGTAGCTCAACTTTAGTCTATTCCAGTGTAGACTGGATACTCATTTCCCATATACATTAAACCACGGAATAAAAAGACCCTTTTTACTCTTTTCAAAGACCATTTGCTTTTTCTACATTTCTGTTTATTTCCATTCCATTCATCCAGATTTTATCCTTTGCCCTAGTGCACCTACAGGGGTAGGTGTGAATTTCGGTTTTATGTTCTGGCCCAGGGTTGTAGTTTTTTCCACAGTCTCTCACAAGCTGAAACTAACAGGAGTTAAAAGCATTCAGCATCCGGAGTCAAGCAGTTTGTTCTCATTAGACTGTAATAGCTCAGTCAAGCATTAGCTCAAATGCTTATCTATCCACTGCCGAAGTTTTCCATTTTGGAAAAAAAAGTTACAAGCTCTCAAACACACACAGCTCTTTACTCTAAACCCAGTAGAGACACTGAAGGTACATTGTCCCGGTTTTGATTGAGACACAGCTATTTTATTCATAGAAGAAATCTGGTGAGATACTTGGCTTTAGGAGAAAAACGATGTTTATAACACATCAGTGCTTCCAGTTGTTGCTGAGCAGCTCCACGCAGAGCCAAGGACGTTTCAGTTTCTCAGCTTCTCATACTGCCACGGCCAGTGAGGGGGCCCAAGGAGCTGGGAGGGGGCAGAACCAGGGACAACTGACCTAAACTGGCCGAAGGGATACTCCATATCATATGACAACATGTAAAAGAGCTGTAAAACTGGGAATTGGCTGGGGGGCAGCCGCTAATCAGAGGCTAACTGGGCATTGGTGAGTGGGTGGTGAGGAACTGCTTGTGCATCACTTGTTTTACGCTTACATATATTTATTTTTGGCTCCCAAATGTGAAATAATTCAAGAGTTGTCACCCAGTTGAGCTGGTGCTGGGAGTGAGTAGAAGAATATGGGCAAAAGCAGTTGGAAAAAAACAGTTCAACAGACTTTAATGATAGTAAATACTTCAGAAACTTGTGACTGCAGAGCAGAGCAAACAAGCACTTGCCAAACTGCCAGGGAATTGAGTAAAAAACCCCAAAACCTTGAGGATCCGTGATAACTTCAGGACATATATCACAAATATTATTTTTTTCCTCCCTCTTCCTTTTCTGTCCTAGTAAACAGCTTTTATCTCAACCTGTGAACTCTACTTTGTTGTTTGTTTGCTTTCCCTGATTCTCTCCCCCATCCCACCTGGCTGGCAGGAGCAACAAACAACTGTGCAGTGCCTAGTTACTTGCTGGGTTAAAACCACAACATGCATGTAAAAGAAACACCTCTATTCATACATCCAAAACATAAATTAAATCTACAGAGTAATAAGACTTCCCCAGCATTTCACTAAGTAGTCTTTTAGATTCTCCTTAACTCTCCTTTTTAAAGAGGGACTAACAGGGGAGAACACATCTAATACCCTCCTTACTGTAGCTAATCATTCTTCAGAAAAAATACCTCTTACTTATCTGTGTTCACTGAAGTAGCTGTTAGTAACTCAGTTCCTGATAGGGATGGGGGCAGGTGAAACCGGGAAACACCCTAAAGCTTTTTTTTTTTTTCCTTGTAGTTAAAAATTGAAAGAAAGGAGCTCTATCGTTTGTTTGATTGCTCATACAACACTAGGATCAGCAACTTTTGCAGATACCTCTCTCAAGCTGTAAGCTGTAATTCACTTATTGGCTCTGCTCTGTCATCCCTGGCACTCCAGAATGCTAAAAGCAGCCAGCCACTCCCAGATTTTAGCCCAGTGAAGACCAAACTCAGCCAAGCATAGGAGCTCCTGCCTTACAGGAAAAAAAAAAAAAAAAAAGACAGCTGACCAGTTGTAACAAATACTCACTGAATTTTCCAGAAAAAAATTCCAACACTGGATGGCAAGGGCAGGGGATAGATTGCATTTAGCATGTTATTTTTATAAGTCTCTGTTAGTGCTGGCAAAGCTTTCAGAACAAATAGCCTTGATAGACTCTGGGGGCAATAAATTTACAAGTTCACTGGCTATCTCCCTTTCACAAGCATTGACAACCACTTATTCTATACTTGGCCAAGTTCATTAATGAACTACACATTTTCCTCAGTGTAGGTTTCGTGTGTTGTACTGGAAAAATACACTGGAATTATTAAAGAACAGATGTGCCAATCACAGGACATTAGTTGTAAAATAACTCACACAGAGGGTGGTGACACACTGGAACAGGTTGCCCAAGGAGGCTGTGGATGCCCCATCCCTGGAGGCATTCAAGGCCAGGCTGGATGTGGCTCTGGGCAGCCTGGTCTGGTGGTTGGCGACCCTGCACATAGCAGGGGGTTGAAACTGGATGATCGTTGTGGTCCTTTTCAACCAGGACATTCTATAACTGTTTGATCAGGATTAGCTCCGTTCTCTTATCTTGCTTCAAGGTTTTAACATGCAGCTGATTAATATGGTACGGGCAGAACCTCAGCGTTCTCTCTTCTGAAGCACCAAGGCTATCCAGAGAAAGTTCAATTAGAAATTCATAAAGTTGAACAGAGAAAAAGGTCACTTACCTCATCAATTAGCTTTCTGGCATTCGCAGTTGTGTAGTCACCAGCAAAAAACACAGCCAAACACGATTCATCACTGCTCTTCTGTCTCTGCCCTCGAGTTATTGGTATTATGCTCTTCATAGCATCTGTAGAAATTCTGACAGCTTTCAGCTCTTCAGAAGTGGGCAGAGGAACATAATCTTGAACCACAGCATCCTCAGGCAAAAGGCCCCAGTTATTTTCTCCTGACACAGGAGTAAAGTCATGGATGTTGCTCCATGTGTTATTGAAGATACTCAGTCCAGCATCTTTAAATTGTAAAGCAAGCTCAGGATAATAGTACTGGAAACAGCCAAATTTCATACCTGTGGAGGACTCGATAATGGGTTGGGTGGCACAGCACAAGAATACCTCCAGCTTTCTGCAGTCCCGAGTACGAAACTGTTGGCAGGCTACTATGCATTTGCAATCTTTGCAGTCACGGAAAAACACACTGCCTTTTATTGGTCCTAAAAAGATTTGGCAGTTTACACAGTCATCAATAGTGATCGTAGCAGAATAGTCAAATATGTAGATACTACAGTTTTCACAGTCCTGAATGACAAATTGTTGTCCTGCTACTTTTCCAGGGAGTCGACCCACAGTTTCATCTTTCAGTCCAGAAAAAGTGTAATCTTTTGGATCAACCTGAAGGAGAAAGGAAAAAAAGCACATGAAAGTCTTCACGTACAGATAATGTTATAATGCCAAATGTTAATTGATTTGGATTATCTGAGATATTACAGATCTGTACAGGATAACTTGCCAGAAAACTTCAAAGAACAGATATCAGAGTGATGAAAGATCCTTTTTAACTAGGCTACTGGAACACATAATATTGAGCTACAACAGAGAGCCGAAACTAAACTTCTAGATACTCCAGGAAAAAAAGACAACAAACAAACAAACCTCACCACAACTCAGTTTTTTCTTTAGAAAGGAAATAGGAGGGGGTTCTAAACTGTTTCTACAGGAAAGACAGTCCAGAGGATTATGGTAATAATAGTAATAAATGAACTGGACAACAGCATTAAAGATTCATAAAGCTGGGAAGACACAGTACCTCCTTTTCAAGTAGTCTTCTTGGTCTTATGTTACCATGCCTCAACACATTGCAAGAAAACATTGTTGCTTTCAAGCAGCATCTCCATCATGTTTGCAAACAACAAAGAGCTTGCTTATCCATGCCACAGCATTATCTTGTGCTAACAACTCCAGCTTGTGCTAACAACAGCAGCTATAAGCAAGAAGCAGAGATTGGCAGTGCTGGCACACAGGTCATGTTTACAGACCTCTCCTGCTCCACTCCCCAGCATTCTTCTGCCTGCAAGAGAAACTGTGGCTCTCCCCAGCACCCTGTGCTCAGAGCAGTGACCAAGGAGCCACGTAGTGCCGAGGGTGGCACCTGATGCAGCTGGGCAGCATGAATAATACAACAGCTGCAGTCAGAACACAGAAGGAAATCTGAGCTGTGTTCCTCCTAGTTACATGACAGTCAAGGCAACTGAGCTTTCCCAGAGCAAATTCTACTCTGCCCTCTTGTGAAAGCTTATTAAAATAGCACTCAGGAGCATACAAGTACCTGAACTATTCTAACACCAGATCACTTCCCAGAACTGCCCTTTCAGACCAAAGGCTTTAAGGCTTGCTATGCTGCAGGCAGTGATAAAGCAGTACAACAGGCCCTGAATAGCTCAACTGGCAAGAAATTCCTTCTCCACAGTATTCTGAACATTCACAGAAGAGAGGGATCAGAAAAAAGTCTTGGGTTTCTAAAACCACAAGCAAGAAAGTGCATGTGTCATGGACATGCACTAAAGCAGCTCAGTCTAGATAGGTTTTCCCTGAAATAGCTCCTGGAAGTTATATATGTCTACTAACTAATAAAGTGTGCTCTTACATACATCATAACAGACTTCCTGACACAAAAGTAAGTTAGCAGCTGATGAACCTTCTCCATGGATATGAACTCCCAG
The DNA here is from genome assembly GCF_987193195.1 of Phasianus colchicus. Classification (NCBI taxonomy): domain Eukaryota; kingdom Metazoa; phylum Chordata; class Aves; order Galliformes; family Phasianidae; genus Phasianus; species Phasianus colchicus. The sequence continues at coordinate 131,469,662 of NC_143436.1, forward strand.
TAAGCTCTTTTTGACCAAATTCAGTATTGCTAGCACAAACCTGGGACAGGTAGGTGGAAGAGTTACAAACAGAACTGGAAGGCTCGAATTAAAGGCATCACAGCACAGAGACTGAGCCACACTGCATGATTAAGATTCAATCTTACACAAGTCTTGTGTAATGTTACTTATCTGATCCACTGAGCATTCCCAAGGCACTGAGAGAATTGAAGTATCAGAACTGCTTTTGGACACATTCTTCCCCAGCACCTCCTAGAGCATTTATGGATGGATGTGCATGTGTATAATATGTACAAACATAAATATTTATTCATAGCCTTGGGAGACAGTGATAGTGCCCTGTAACTGATACAGATGAACAGTTACTTCCCTTAGGAAGGAGAAGTTCAAAGTTCCCAGAACTGGCAGCTTTTTTAGAAACATCACACCTACTGTGTCCTTCTAAACAAGTCTCTTCTAAATGCCTCAGAGACTGTATTAGCTTGTCCAACATCAAGTCTTCACAAACACCTGTGAAACAACTTTCCTTTACTATTTTAATTAGGCATAAGTGAATAACACTGGTTTGTCAGATAACCCTCAGGTTACAGAATCTCAGATGAGAGCACTTGAGAAAGAGGAGCATTGAGTTCAATGATGTTCTGTATTAATTTAGATTGAGCAACAAAATCAGCCGATTTTCAGATTCAAGAGCTCATTTTTGTTTCCCTGATGTGAATTAAGAGTTGTGTGCTGATGCAATTCTTACCTCTAAGTTTGTTCACCACTGTAGGGTGCTGGTCAATTTCTTTTAATTCTACCTGGCAGTTTTCTTTTCAAAGACCAGAAATATTTATTGATTAACACAACCATCAGAAACAGAGGGACTGAATGAACTAGACCTCACCACTCCCCCTGCCACACGAGGTTACTACCCTTAAGAGCAGTCAGTAACCCAAGAGGCTGTAGCACATCTGAGTATGTCAATTCCCTTGGGTAAAAGAAACAACTTAGAAAAACATCAGGGCAGGATTATAATTTTAAGTACGCATTCGACATCTGTTTATATGCTTATCACTGAGCTTTATGCGTAATAGTCCTCAAGCCTACAGGTATCACCATGAGGTTAATACTCCACTAACTCACCTTCCTTCCCCTGAGACAGACTGCACTAATTGCTTAAGTTTCACCTCCATAGCTAAAAACCAGGCTAGGAAAAACAAAAGCAACAGAAGATAACATTTGAAGATTCACACAGTGAGAAGCAGAGATACGTAGATTCTCTACCCACTTATCTGGTACAACTCTGTTGTAGAATCCTATGCATGTGACAAGCTAGCAATAGAAAAATCAACAGTTTGATAATTCACCTACTTATCCTTCACATTTGGATAAAGCTTCAAAGAATTGAAGAATCTGTATATAGTTTTGAAAGCCCTTTTCCCCAGATTGGTATAATTCCAAACAACCACAGTATTTATAGGTGTAAGTTTTAATGCTTTCAGCTGAATTTAGAGAGTTTTAGAGTAGAGAGTTCTGCATTAATGGATATAAGCACAGCTCAAGAATTGAAAACTTCTAATCAAAGTGCTATGTGTAGGTTCAGGAATAATTCTGTAAAGTAACTTAAAATAATTAGATATGGTGACCAAAAAAAAAAACCCAAAAAATTGCTGCTTACACAATAGTTTTTCTCCTTAACAGAAAACCACAAGTCTCATCTGTAGTCATCGGAAACAATGCTGATAAGTCTATTACAAAGGACTGGAGAACATATAAAGCAGTGATTATAAAGCACAGAGAAAGAAGTGATGGCAAGCAAAAGTTTGCCATGAATGCTCTGAACTGTAGCAAATTCTGCACCAGCAAGTAACACTGTAGTATGCAGCTTTTCTTACTGTGAACAACTGTCTTGCAAGAAGGCCAGAGGCCAGGAAGGCAGATGAAGTTCTCTCTCTTCAGCTCTGGCAGCTCCCACTTGGAAGACTGAGAAGTACCAGATCCTCACAGTTTTCAGTGCTAGCTGTACCTGAAATCACCAAGGTCCCCAAAAGCTTCTTTCTGGTGTGAGTTCATGTTCTAAGAAGACTTTTCTAAGAAGCTTGGTCGATCAGGAAAGGAGTCTTAGTCAGCAGTGATTGCCCACTACTAGCAAGGAAGCAGTGCAGTTTTTAATGACTGTGGCTCTCCCCTAGTTACTTGTACATAGCCTGCAAAACAATGACTTTGAAGCCTGTCTAAACCACTGACACAAAGATCTTCTCTTAAATATTGTTCTCAAAAATCACTTCCTACCTTTCTAAATTGTAACAAATGGTAGTTCTACTACAAATTCATATACAATTAAGAGTATGTAAGGATTGGCTGCTGACACAGTGACATTAAAGGCGCAGTTATAGGGCAGGCACACAGACTTAAGAGGATTTATGTGCTATTTTTGTCAATAGGGGAATTAACAGAAAGGAAGCAAAAGAAGTGCATTCCAGGCCTAGGCAATTCCTCACATTAAATGGAATTGGTGCCCTTCAGCACTGAATTGCAACATCCACTGGAGAAAGTGTTTGTTGAAGTTACTCACCTCTGCCTGACTTCCAGGTTCCCAGCAGTAACAAAAGCTGGAAAGAGGGACAATATCTGCAGAGTCTAGCCACTGCCATACAGTTTTCCATCTTGAAGCATCTCCTGTACACCTTGACTTTAAACGCAACCAATATAACAGCCAAAAGATATGTTTCATTCTATTCTTCAGAATACCTCCCTTCTTTCAGGATAGAACAGCATAGAACAGCCACTGGCAGACTTGTCTGAACAACAAACTGCTGCCAGATACTGCAGATAGGAGAAAGACAGAAAGACAAAGCTAGAATACACTTTCATCAGCCTTAAATGAAAATATTATTTAATATTAACCTGTTGACTTTCTCAGTTGGTAGATTGTATTTTGAGAAACACAGCAGTAGTTTTTCCAGTGCACTGAAAAGCCTAATGTATCAGAGTATCTGATCTGAGCATTAGATCTCAGAACACCACCTCCCACTGCTTAATAACAGACAAGTCAAAAAGGTTAAAGTGATTTCACACTTGTTCAAAAATAAAATATAAAAGCATTATGTGAAAGAGATGTAGACAATGCAAGACCTTATCAGCTCAGACCATTCCAGCAGAATCACCAAATGTGAAGTAACTAACACAAAACTATGATTCATGTGGCAAGTTAAAGACCTGTTTGTGAGGTCTTCTTTGGTTGTGGTTTGGTTTTTTGTTTGTTTGTTTTTGGGGGTTTTATTTTTGTGTGTGTGTGTCTGGTTTTGTTTTAAAATGTTTGAATTCAACTACCAGAGCCTGACAGTAATTATCATTATATGTTTCCTACCAAATATAACACTTCATCTGCAAGTCAATGGGCACAAAAGAAAATTTTCTGGCTAGGGAAGTCCATCTAAGGAGGATGAGGATGAGAAATAACAGCAAAAAAAAACAACTCAGTTGCTTGTGTTTCCCCTCTTCGCAGAGGAGATCACAGCATGTAGCTGTATCAGCCATCTCAAAATGTAAAACCCCAGTTCCTGTCTGTACGTATCCATGTTTTGCTGTTGCTGTAGTTATTATTCTGGTCCTGTAGGCAAATGCTGTTTAATCACTCAGAACACAGAAAGGTAGGAAAGAAAAAGGGAGACCAAGAACAGGAGGGCAATCTTATGTTGTAGATGAAATCATAGCTGAAGGCTGAAGAGATTTAGGCATCACCAAGTTCCTCTTTCGCATTTGGTCAGAAAGGGATATGATAAGCCTGCAGAATGTTAAGTAGTGATAACACTCTGTCATCTGTGCTCTGCTTATTTATCTGGAATCCCATAGAAGAAAGAAATAGAACACTTTTTGTTTTCAGTAAAAGCTCATCCTTTGATTCCTCTTCTGCACCGTAAGTAATCTTCACACAGTTCTCCAAATCCAGAGGTCAGCAAACATTACAGAGATCCCAGCAGATTTATGATGCAATCTGAATTTGATTAATTTTTAATTATCTAAAAATCTAAAAACCATATAAAATACATTATTATGTATAATAATACATAATAGGGCACATACAAATCTGAAAAGGCCCTTCAAATTCATGTCTTTCTTTACTTTCAAGTAATCTATCAGCAGCTCATAGCATTTCATATTTAGTTTTCTACAACATAGTCCATTTTCAGGGCTACTACACTGGAGTTATATGGTCACAGAGTCTTTGTTGAACTACTCTTCAGCTACACAATACCAGCAGTAATCTTCTTCTGTCAGAAGAACGCAATTAAGACAGCCTACACTGTGCTGTGCTTCAGAAGTGGAAGAAACAACTTTGCTGGAAGAACTCCTCAAGTTCAGAGCTTCTGCAGCATAGCTGACAGATAGCAGTCGCCTGGTTTCACATCCCTGTACAGACAATCAAGCACACAAGAGTGCCTAGGTTATGCTGCCTACAGTAGCAGTACATGTGATGTACATATGATGTACAGTAAGTACATCAGCGTAGCTTGAATTTACAGGAAGCTGATTGGAGCCTGTGAGCAGCAAGATTTATCCATCTGTAAGAATGTATAGATGATATCCTGCACAAACTGTAGACATTTGCACTCTGCTTGCAGAACTGCACTACATAACCAGAACAGCATCACTGCTCATAATAGCCTGAAATTAGAACACATTTCACACCTAACGCATTCATATTAGAAGTAACAGGAAATGCTGATGGTTTTTAAAGTTCATATTTCTGACCGAGTTGATGTTTTTAGAGCACAAATTTGATGCATTCGATGATCAAAGAGCCCTAATGCCGCAAGTTTTCCAACTGCCACCAATCAAACTTTGTATACAAATACAAATTGTGAAATGAATAAGTGTACTTGTGTGTGCTGCACCAAAAAATGAAGCAGCAATAGAGAACTGGATAATGTGTCTGAGAGAATACCTAAAGCTACCACGTGAACACTGACATGGCAACACTTAACACAAACTGCGATCAACAAATCCAGCGCAGAAAGAGCTCAGCATTCCCTTGCCTAAAAGCAAGCATCTCAGCTCTGCTCTCCTGGTTTAACATACCAAGCATATACTTAAAGACCAATGAAAAGTAACGTTGCAGGGAGTGAGAGAAACGGGCTGGAACATGAAATAAATGTTCTTGAGCTGTGCTGTACCAATTTAAGCAGCTACTCTGGTGGCTTCCGTAGTTCAGTAGAACAGCCCAAACTCACTGATTCTTCCAGTTTTTCAGAGTATTTCACACAAAGAGGAAGTTATATACGCAATACATGACATACTTCCCCCCAGTGAGACAGCTTGTTTGCACTGTAAAACCTCATCTGTTACCTCAAGCCTACCTCCCACATGCTAACAATCACCTCCACAGCAACAAGGTTCGTTGTCCTCCCAGTCCAGTGCGTCTACGGCCCAGTTTTCCACCTATTACACAGTTTCACAAGTTAGTGCCATTTAAGTAAAACAGTGTACAGAAAAGCTCATACGAGTTAACCTTTAGCTGACGAATTTGCTCTGTGATTAGGTCATATGGTTTCGAGCGCTCATTTAGTCACGTACTTTGGCACACGCTCACCCTGCTCACTCTGGGACAGGTTCTCAGCACAGCCCTGTCTCACCATAAGAAGTCTCCACAAGCACCCTACAGCAAGCCAGAGCACAGATCAGCCTTCTTTATCGCCAGGATCCGATCCCTCCAGCCTCCACGCACAGTCCCTCGCTCATCTCCAGCGCAGCCTTTCTTAATCCACTTAAAAGACTTAGGAGCAACCCCGGAGCACCTCACCAAGTAGAGAAACACGAGCGAGCTAAGCACGAGTTGCAACCAACACGAGCTCACGCATCTTTCGGCCACTCGTACACCACGGCCTAAAGGTCTGGGGGCCCAACGATCGAAGCTCACGCCGGATCGGCAGCGCATTCTCGCTCCGCTCCCGCTAACGGGACGGGCTGCCTCGCGGCGAACACGAAGCCACAGCTGCCGGCGCGCAGCCTGACAGGAAACCGCATTCCTCTCGCCCGCCCCGCCGCCCCGTACCTTGGCTCGCTGGTCCCAGCTGTACTGCGGCGCCTTCTCCTCGCCGGCCGCCGGCTCTTGGCCGGCTCCTTGCTGCTGCCCGCTCTGCGCCGGCTTCCTGCGCTTGGAGAAGAAGCAGCCCATGGCACCGGCGGCGCCACCGCCTCGGCAACCGAAAACCGCCGCGCGCTACAACCGCCCCGCTGGCGCCGCCCGGCCCGGCCCGCGGGGAGAGGCCGTGCGGGACCGAGCGCCAGCGCAGCGCCTCGCCGCCCCGCCCCGCTTCCGGCTTCCCCGCCCGCCCCCGTCTCCCGTAGCGACCGCGACAGCTGGCGGCCCGGAGAGGCGGGGAGGTTTCTGTCTGGAGGCTGTACCGTCGTTCCGAAACGTTTTCTCCCGGGTTTCACGGAACGGAATATCCGGAGGCGGAAGGGACCCGCAAAGATCACCGAGACCAACCCCTTACTCCACGCAGGACCACCCAAAATTCGAGCCCTGTATCTTCTAGCAATATCCAAACGTTCCTTGAACTCCTTCGCCGTACCCACCGCCCTCCGGTCTGGCGAGGAGCCTTTCCCTAACTCCCAACCTGTCCCTGCCCGGACGGCTCCGTGCCGCGGAGATGAGAAAGTTGATGAGACAAAGAGAGGGAGAAATCATACCAATTGCCATCACGATCAAAGCAAACTTGACTTAGCGAAAGCTTTAGAGCCTTTTTATGTAAAATAGAGGATGTGTCTCCTGCTGTGGGAGCAGAAGATAAGAGGATACACCCTGGAAAAGCAGCAGGGAGCTGTTCTTGCCCGATTTCAGAGCGCCCAGGCCAGCAGACCCGCATCCAGAAGTGGTTTTTAAGGCAGGGGTGACGGATGTCCTTTTGGTGGTGGCTCTATCACCAAACCTTGTGCTCAGCAGGTCTGTTGCCTGCCCTGAGCTTTGGGTGCTACAGCCACCTGCGTGCAGCAGCGATACTGACAGCACCATCAGTCTCTGAGGTCTTTTGGTGAGCAGGTCCTCCTTCTGTACATCTGCTGAAAAATCTGAAATCGCTTTTAGACAGAAGAAATAATACTATTTGATGCCTTTTTGTGAAAAGCTGAAACGCCATTTAATTAATCTATGCAAAAAATTAAAACTACATAACCAGGAGGTTGCTCCCTCACATCAATAGATTTTCTGTCATAACGGAGGACTTCATAGTCTCCGTGTGTTGAGACCACTTCACTGTGCTGAGAAGCAGCTGGTTCTGCAATGGAAATACTCATCACTGATGTCAATACCATTTCAAAGGGTTTTTAAATGCAAGAGAAGAAAGTAACTCCTGCATTTGCCTTGCATGTGCTGTAATGTAAGAGCTAGGATTTTCCACGCTATCATGACCAATATTCTTGTCTTGCAAAATCATCAGTCCCACAAGAAGTCAGGGCTTTATACGGCTACAGCAGATCAGGACATGCCCTAGGTTTTATCTCCAAACCTCCAGGCTGTTTCCTGACACCAAAGCACCAGGATATTTCTTCCAAACCAATTTAATATGACTTATGAGCACATGACTTCTTCAGAAATTGCAAATGCCCGGCTCAGTTCTTCATTCTCCATTCATACTCCAGGCAGACTCAACCCTCTTGGCCTGTGAGATTTGATACAATCATAGCCTGAAGTGTAGTAATGTAAGATTGCGATAACACTGTAGTCACTACCAAACATTATTATACTTACTTTAATTTCAACAAACTGCCGTAATTAGTGACTTCCCTCCTGGGGATGTTATGAAATATACCTAATTACACTGTAATACGGAGCTTTCTGATCCCCAGCTAGCAGTTTCTAGGTAACTGAAAAATAAGACATTTTCACTGTAGAGGTTACATCCTAAAAGATTTGGTGCAACAGCTTGGCGTATCCATGCTTTTTGTGCTGGCTTCCGTCCCCGCACGGCTTTGCAGTGCAGAGATCCCAACTTCCTCCCTTTCTTTTTTTCTGACACTCCCATGCATCACCTCAAGGTGCAGGGAAGGAGCTTATTCTCAATAAACACTGGAACCTGGAAGCTTGCCCAGGCCCTAAACAGGTAGTGAAGGAAGCGAAAGCTCACAGCGTGCACATCTGCACTCTTCATAACACTGGACAGAGTCTGGCTCTTTGTGCTGCTGGCAGCTCACTGCAATGCACAGAGCCAAACTTGCACAATCTCACTGTGTTCTGTGTGCTCGTTTTAAAGCTCTTGGAATTGTATTATTATGAAAAATCTGCAGAATGTCTTGTTTAAAACTGCTCTTTAATCCTGCTGGTTATAGAGAAGTTGAAAACTTCACCTGTAAGACATGAAAATTAGGAAGACTGAAATCAAAAAGACTTCAAAACTACTGTTCCCTAAAATCTCAGCTCATGTTTTCCCTACCAGGAAGCATTACAAATTCCATACCTGAGATACTAGCTGTGTTTTGAAAAGGATTCCTAGTTAAGATCAGACTCACCCATCATCAGACTCATGTGAAATTGTGAATTAAGTGTGAGACAAATAGAACATGATAGTGGCAGTTCCTTATGTTGTATTCAGCATAAAGGAAGAGAAGGATGCTTTACTGCTGGGCTGACTCTCTGAGGCTGAGCTTTGATACATGTTTATGGCAGAAGCTTTCCTAGAAAAGATCCCTCACCTCCAGATGCTTATCTGAGTCCCCAGCCACCTATACACGTGTTTGTACAGACGTGTGGCAAACTGCACTGGATAACAGCTGATCATGAAAAGCAATCGTTTCAATCAGACATCTGTGCATTTGAGTTTAAACAGACACTTTTTTTTTTTTTTTTTTTTTTACAGAAGCAGATGATAAATATACTGAATAATCTCATACAGCAACTGTCACACATTCTGAGATCATGCTGGCCTTTTTTGGTCCCTTTTGCAGATTTTTTAATGCCAGATACTCTTGCCGGAATGAATGCCAACAGAAGTTGGGTTGGACTTGAGACCAAGATGGACAAATCATATGGCTAATTTTGCAATAAAATGTATGAGAGTCTATTTCGCATTGTTACTGCTGAATTTGGGCTAACAACTTCTTTTTTTTTTCAAGAAATATGTTTGAAAAGCATCTTTTTTTCCAGCATCTCCCTGCATATAGAATTCAACCCTGGTCATTGGCAGCTTTGTTCAATCACAATGCCATTGGACAACAAGGGCATGTTCTTTTCATAGCTGTCTTCAGCAAGGAGTCTGGCAGCCATGACATACATCTCTAACACTGGGGTTGGTGAATCAGGAGCAACAGGCCAGTGCGGCTGTGTCACAATAAGGAAAAGCACAATCAGGAAAACTGAACAGTTCATATCTGCAAACTTTTTTTGGTTCCAAAAAACCTCCTCGGTGTTCCCAACCTCAAATGATTTCCTGGTAAGGAATTACACCATATACACAACCCTTTTTCTATTGCTGGTGTTTGGGACAAAGATGAGTGGAGTTCTGTGCAGACAGGGAGTAAATTATTTAACATCCCTCTTAAAAGGATTCACAGAACTACAAGTCCTTTCTGAAGTTTTTTTACTAAAGATCTAAAGAGCCAAAAATTTCAGAAAGGCATAAATTAAATACTGATGGTCAAATGAATGAAAGAAATATTTGAAAGTAGACCACGATTTAAATTATCCAATACATTTGAAGCATGTATCCTGGTATTAGGACAGCATAACGTATGTCACAAGACCCACATTATCCTGAATTTTGCTGCAAGCTGATCTCTGTGACAGAAAGTCTGCAGATGAAAGGGATTGCAGTTTATTTAAAGGGCTGCTGGTGTTCTGACTGCACGTACTGAAATAGAGCAAATTAAGTTTTCAGCTGTAAAGCACATTCTCATTTTGCAATAATCGTTTCATAGATCTTACACAAGAGCCCAGATCCTAGATCCTTTTTTGTGATAGGAAGAGAGCTGCCACAACCTGAGTGTTGCCTAACATATACTTTGCCAGAGAAGTTTGTGTTCCACCTGAACACCGAGCAGGGGCAGGCAGGACTCTCCAGTTTGATGTTAGATGCAAATGCAATGAAACAACAACAAAATCTGTGGAGAGTATGTTTGTGGCTTATTTTTAATTAGATAGCAATTCAGATAACAAGTTACAGTGCTGACTCAGCAAGGCATGTATGCACATGCCAAATGGTTAAAATGAAGATGAGCTTTAACAGCTACTAAAGCACAGTCCAGCAGCCTTTACTTTCTTCCTTAAGCTGCTGTTAGCAGGACTTTTTTTTTTTTTTTGCTCTAGGCATTCCAGTTCCCTTTGCATCCTAGTTAAAACCAAGAGAAACACTTGCCAACATGCATCTCCAGTTACTTTACCTTTTATCCTTGTCTCTAACACCCAATGTTAGGACTGCTCTGCAGAGTGCTTTTCTACATGTAGACTTCAGAAAAGTTTCACTCTGCTGCAGTCCTAGTATGGAAGAGGAAGGCCAAAAATAGACCGAGTAAAGGTTGCTTGCTCTAATCATTTGATACCTTTTTGTCTTTCACCTTAGAAGTTGGATGAAGGCTCTCTCTTCACAAGAAGCTACATGGAGAAGACAAGGAGCAATGGATACCAGTTGCACTGAGAGAGATTTCTCCTAAATCTAATATTGATATTGATTTTTTTTTATTATTATTATTATTTTTACAGTAAGAACTATCAAACTTCCTCCAGATGTGGCAGAGTCCCCACGACTGTAGGTTTTTAAGGTGTGACTGGACAAGGTGCTTGACAGTCACATCTAGGCTTCCTTTTCCTACAAAAAGTTGGGCCTGGTGATCTTTTGTCATCCATTGTAACCTGAATTGTACCACAATTCTATAAGGTTATCCTTTTTAGTGCCTAACTAAGTTTTTAATTGCAGGACAGAAGTTCTGTTTGTGTAGAGAGGGACAGCTGAAGCCTGTACACACTGTCCTCATAATTTGGTGGTGTGGCAGACCACCAAAAGCGATTGGTCAGAGGCAGCAATGTGTTAATTTGCTGTTGCATAATTCATCAAAATTTGTTTATCTGAAGTCTTATTTTATGTTGTCGCACAGCCTATTGATGTTCTTCCAGGTCCAAGCAGTTAATTTTATGGGGTAGCTTTATCTATGGTGCCAGCCTGCCATGCACATTGTCTTTGTGGGTGAGAACGGTGGCTGGCCAATGTTCCCAGGGAGACTGGTGAAAAGTGAGGTCTCCAACAAAAATGTACAAGATATCACTTATTTGCAACCATGGTGAAACCCTGGCAAAATACACTCAAAGGCTATGTCTGTGCTGGACTCTGCCTACACTTAATTTAGGGAATTACACAGCATCTGTATCCCTGAACAATCCCCACAAGTTGTAGGGGATCAGGTCAAGATTTTATAGAACTTTAACAGCATTGTTTTAATATTCAAATGTTAACTGTAAAAAAAATTCTGCTGTTAACGTCAACAAATAAAGGATTACATCTTTTTTTTTTTTTTTTGCCTTTTCTTCCTTTTCTGTCTGTTGGCAGAATATATAATAAGCATTCCAGACACTGTTTTTGGAAATACTGCTACGTCACAGTAAGACACTGAGGAATAAATTAGTTATACTGTTGATAGCACAAAGTAGCAAGGGATTCTGCAGAGAGAGCAGGTGGAAAAAATATAAAAATTAGTATTAATTGGAAGAGTTAAAATTCTAAAGCTTGGCTGCATATTAGGAAGGCTTGTTGCATTAAGTCTGGTTTTCAAATAATGTAATTTACACTGAAGGAGCAAAAAAGTCCAGCACAGAAACTAATACAATAAAATAGTCAAAATGGGAAAAACTGGGGTGGCATTAAATATATGTTCTTGTGGAAAATTGACTCAGTCGCCAGAGACAGGTACACATTAGACTAGTCTGGCATAGGGAGACATTCCTAACAGTTCAGATAGGTAGAAAAATAGTTTAATATTCAGAAGTGAAATCCCGATTTCTGTGAGTCTGCACAGGGATAATGCACACTCTGTATAGCCTGCATACCGTTTAGGCTATAGATCTTGACTTAAAGATCAAAAGAGAAGCGACTCGGTGCACAGCTGGCTGATGAGGAAGGGAAAATGGAAGATGTCTGAGTTAATGCAAATGACACTTTCCTCATTCACCTGTTGGCTGTTTTACACGATTTATGCCTCTCTCTTTCTACGCATTCAGAAGTCATTCAAACTGCAGTAGCCTCTTAAAAATTTGTAAGCAAGACAGGCATCAGGACAAGGCCAAATCAAGAAAGAGAATAACCAGAGTCCAGTAAGGATGGCTGTCTTAGGGACTCATACTTTACTCCATTTCTGATGTATTTCAGTGAGACCCACGTCCCCAGCAAAACAATCTATTGATTGTCTCTGTTTTTAATTAGATGAGGAAAAATCTATCACTGCTGTGCATCTTTAAGAAGTTGCATGTTTTCAGTGCAGGTGAACTATTTAAAAGCACTTTTCTTTTGAATATTGCAGTACCCACAGGTGTCCCCCCCTGCCATACAAACCAGAGCTGTGGGCAGCTTTCCTCAGCCCCAGTTTTTCTAGTTAGACAGGCACATCTCTCTGAGTTTGCCACCCAAAGCAATCTCTCTATAATAAAGCCAATAGAGAAAAACTTTGGAATTGCAATTCAAATCCACAGGTAGGCAATTTTTGGGGGTAGCTAGTCTGACTGGTCTCAACTGTTGGGTTTTTTTGTTGAATATGAAAGTAAACCTAGAGTGAGGAATACAGACCTAGACATTGAAACATCAGCTGTCTAAAGCCAACCTTCTAAAATTGTTTTAGGTGAATCATGCTTTTTATGCAGAACTGTTTATCATTTATTGTTTCTAGCACTATCCTGTATGTTATAGGCACTAGACATAAACAGAACTGCAGCTGTCAGTGCCTGAAAGGGCTTGCATCTGAAAAACAGCAAATCACACACACACTAAAGAGGTGTTTGGTATAACAACAGAGCTTCAAACAGTTGGCTAAATTATAGTCACTTGTTAATCATGAAGGATTTTTAGAGATTAATATGCTGAGTAAATAAGCCTGTCTCATACCTTGAAACAAATCCACTGAAAGTCTTATTTAGGCATAAGAAAAGAGTTTGAACAGTTTTGTAAGATAAGGCAATCACAATGCTAAGTTTCTGGATTAATTAATGTGCTCTGTGATCAATTTGGTACATCGCCTATTTAAGAAGATTTTTAAATTTTAAAGGAATTTACTTTCAAGTTCCTCTTTCTATTTCACAGCTGCTCACACACCAAAGGACTAAACAACAGATTATAGAAAACAACAAGCAAATAATTAGGAAGTGTCAAGAAACAGCCAGCTTTCATGAATGAAAAAGAAGTACACAAGAGAAAGGCTTCAGACCCAGAATGTGAGTGCAACTAAACTTAAACACAAACAAGAAAAAAAATGCATATTCCATAAGGTGCAGTTACAGTTGTTGAAGTGCCCGTGCACCTCTCCCTGGTGCGGCAGAGCACTGGGATATCTTGTGCTGAGGGGCTGCTGGAGACTGCTGACTGCCTGCTCAGCATGACTCAGACTGGAGAACATGATGGATGGGGAGGAAAGCCATGGGAACTGGCCCAGCACCTCCACAGAATATCGCTGGGCTGTCCCAGTGTGTCCCGCTGTCCTGCTGAGGCCACACCAGCTACTAACCCAAAGAGGATGTTCTATGTGAAAGCGTGGTTCTGTAATCACATAGCCAAGTTCAGTTTTCTGCTGCCACATTTGCTTCCCTTTCCACTCTATCTTTGCACCAGTTTCATCTGGCAGCAATGGTCCTACTTCTCCCTGTTGCCATAACTCAGGCACTGAGTCACTCTTAGCTTCTTTCACTCAGGGGACTTTGAACCCTGAAAGGGGAAGTCAGTAATGACTGCTTCTGTTCTTCAAGGGGATTAGACCCACAAAAACAGGGAAATGGAACATTATTCTTCTGCTAACACTAAAAAAATGGTTTTCCTCAACTTAATGAATCACTGCAAGAAGATGCTGGAGGCTTTACTTCCCAGTACTCATTGCTATTCCTTCTTGTACTAGTGTTGCTGGTTCCTTATTTCTCTACATGAAAATGCATGGGAAGATTAATGACCACGTGTAATTAGCTTACAACAAAAGTATCGCTGCAAGACATTTACTCTGCTGAGCATTTGGAATTCCTGCTAAATTAAAAACTTTTCTCAGCCTTATCATGGCAGTGGGACATTTGGGCCATCATAGGCCTGACAGTAAGGCAGAACACATTAGAATAAACTACCGTATATATGGTAGTACCTCCATAAGCATGGTTTTTCCTCACTTTTATCAGATTGCTGCACAATCTTGACAGTGCCTTGGGCTTAATGCCACTAGAGGTCATGCAATGTATTTACTATCTAAGCTGCTTTTGAAAAAAATGCTCTAATACTCCACATTTGCTAGATGTATTTGCAAACACTGCTTTGGCCTGCTGGATGCCCCTGCTTTGCATGCATGACCAACACAATAAATCATAATAAATCACCCTACTTTTGCTATTGCCCATTTATTGTGAATAGCACAAAACTGGGGAAGGATAAAGAACTAGGAATATGCAAATAATCTTCACATGGAAAACAGTCTTTATAGAATGAAATATGCTATCCATTAGAATAAGAAATAAAAAGGGAACTAGAATCCAGTGTCATAAGAAACCCTCTGTTAACAGCAGCAAAAGTACTGACCTGACTACTATAATGCTGATTCTGCTAACATACCTGCCTTTGGTTTTTCCCACCTTTGTGATACACCTTGAGATAATATTGACTGCATCTTGAAGCAGCTGACAACTCTGTGTTTTGATTCCATGCTTTTTGGAGTCTTTCTCCTCCTTGCCTTTGGCCAGCAGCCTAACAATCAAGCAAATAAACACCCCTTTCAATAGCATCCCTATCCAGCTCCTTCTCAAATAGGCATGGTTATGGGGAGCTGTCAGACTTCACATTCTGTCACAACATGGCCCAGACCCACTGTAATTATTAATTTGGTAGATGCAGAGCTGTTGTGAGAGGGATCAACCGTTGGAGCCAACATGTTTTCTCATGGAGCTTCCCATTGTCACTAACCAAGACATTAAAACTCGCTCAGTGGCACTGGCCTCACCAGCCCATGTTTGCTTATTCTTGGGAAAGAAGAACCAGCTATCAGTATTACCATTAACTGATCTTATTCAGAACTTCTATCTGAACCTTTCTCAGTGAGGTAGCCTTGGACTCAGATTTCCACCAAGCTGTGGGGAAGTGGCCGCCTACATGGCCTTTCAAAAAACATCCCCAGATTTCCTACACAATTTGTCAAACACTGTAAAATGTGATCAGTAACAGTCAATCAATTGTTCAGTTTTCACAGTAATAAAAATCTACAACAAAATTGTTCTTACCTCTTGGAGATAAGGGTCACTCTCTCAAAATTTTGCCAATCTGGGAAACTGTGGATATAAGCATTGCTACTAAAACTGATATTGCATTCATAATTTCACCAATAATAATCTCATCTCATTTCTTCATACATTAATAATCTCATCTATGAGTATAAATATCTGAAGGGACAGAATAAAGACAACAGAGCCAGGGTGCCCAGTGGCACACAGGAGCTCCCTCTTAACACCAGGAGAACTTCTGTGCTGTGCAGGTGACGGAGCAGCAGCACAGGCTGCCCAGAGGCTGTGGGGTCTCCTCCTTGGGGATCTCCAACAGTTGCCTGGCTGTGGTCCTGGGCAGCCTGCTCTGGGTGGCCCTGCTGGAGCAGGGGCTGGACCTGAGGGACCCAGAGGGCCCTGCCCGCCTCAACCATCCTGTGATTACTGGACAGTTCAACTGCCAATCTGTCACTCCGTGAGTAATTTATTGTCTGTGTAGAGGATTGTTTGGATTACACCAATTGGCTGTATTAGTATATTGTTAATAATTCAGCACTTTCAGCAGAAGGAGAGTCTAGGGAAATATGACAGGCAAGTTAGACTGAGCAAACTGCGAGGCTTCCTCCAAAATTGCAAAGCACAAAGTGCGGCATGTTGGTGCCATTTATCACTCAAGTACATTTCTCAGTGGATGCTTTAGGATCAAATATTATTAGAAAAGCTTGTTTTCCTGTAGAAACAAAACAAAACAAAACAAAACTAGAAGTTTTCTGCCTTTCTTCCGGAACAAGAGTAAAAATAAATACATTTACATATAGCTTCCTAAGACAGATATATCCTTTTCCTTTGTATGTCTAACTATGCCTAACTCATATTTCATACATCTAAGTGCCCAATTCAGATGTAACTGAGATACTTAATATAACCTTACATGCAAACATTCATTTTCTAACCTATGCAATGCCTATAGGCATACTGTATTGAGTGTAATCAAGATTTAATCAAATGTAATTTTGGCATTCTGATTCTCTATCAAGAAAGGAACAGCAGGCTTTTCCAGAAGAGCTTTGTCAAAAGATCTGGTATAGCTGTACTAATCTACTTGTAGAATATAGATAGTTTTTCCCAAGCTCGAATGCCATAACATTGTGCTCATATCTTTCTCAGTCTTTCATCCTTTGCACTTTAGAAGTGAAGAAACATTCCATAGACATTGCTTCTAGTAGTGTCCAACAGCAGAGAGCATCGATTTGCATGTTTGCAGCTTTGATGTTCAAATAACTCTTCACAGAGGTAGACGATTAATTTTGCATGGGAGGAGGTCCAATTACAGTTCACGTGCCTCAAACAAGGCTCATTTGCTCTTCTCCAGAGCTTTATCATTATTATTACTATTCTGGCACAAGGCAAGCCCTGAGAAATAGAATATTCACTTGTTTAAATATGTATGGGGATGTGCTATGAGAACAGATCAGCGATCACTGAGCTGCTTAAAGCAGTTATAACACTGAGAGTAGTAACCATGGTGTGACCTGCAAAGAATAATGAGCTACCTTCTGCTGATGAATAAGGGGAAACCTGCTTTGTTCTTGGTAGAACAGCATTGCCTGGTCTCATGAAAACAGCTAGAAGAGAAAAGCAACTTGTTGGACATGAGGGAGACAGCAAAACCCTCTCCTGCGGATAAAATTCCTCATATTTCTCTCAGACATTTTTTATCATGTCTTAAAAGTTGTGAGATGTGACTCTGTACCAAGGAACAACTCTCACACCTTGCAAATATCACAGAAGAGCTTCCTCTAGGTACACTTTTGTCTGCCAGAAAGGCTAATGTTGATTTCCTTGTTTGTGTGATGAAAAAATGGCAGTTTTGAAATTTTCTTTGATGTACAACACCTCTGCTAAACTGGCGCTAATAGAGAAACAAGTCACAAATTTTGGTAATTCCAATAGAACGGAGATTAAAACAAATTCCTTTTTGAGCCTAAACATGACATGTTCTTCAGGATTTTATTGCAGAACACTTAGCTGTCTTTAAAAAGATGTCTGCAACAAAGCGCATTTTTCTGAAATCCCAGGGTGTGGGGATGTGGGAATGCTGACATGGATGGCCAGGGCGACCCAACTACTGCCAGATGCTGGCAAGAGCATGGTAATGGGAGGCAAGATCACGATAATGGGAGGCTTTGGCTTAAAGGGGAGAAAGGAGAAAGAAAGGAATGTGATAAGGACTGCATTAGCTGCTGCAACGTTATTCTGCATGTGAATCAACACTGCATTCTGGATTAATGTGGTAGAAAATTTGAGTGCAAGGGAAGTTGCACAAAGACATCACATATCAAGATAGGAATTTGTCTGATTTTCTGGTTTGTTATAAGTGCAAGCAACTGGGAGCATTTCTCTATCAGAATCAACCCGATGAAGGCATGTTAGACCAGTGGAAATCTCAAAATGCTTTCAGCAAATACCATGTGCTACCCTAAACAGTTGCACAATACAGAAAAGGTCTGGATAGGGGCAGAAGTTCTTCAGTGCGATCGATGAGGGGTGAACAGTGCAACCACCAGGAGCTCAGAGACAGAGGAAGGTGTGAAAATAACACTTGGCATTTGCCTAACATCACATTACACAATTATAGGATCAAGAATAAACACAAAGGGCGTATTGTGTGGTAACAATGAATTGCTTAACAAAGGAAATGATAAAATTGCTGAACAGACTACATGACCATGCTCCTCGGAGTCTGAACTTGTCAATGAGAGAAACTGGTTGGCAAAAAGAATGGCATGGGCTGATCTATATCTATAGCCATGGCATTTTGGTTGCATTCTTGTGAATCAATCCTTTGAGTCACTCTTAAATGCACACATTTATTTGTATTTTATACCAACATACTCCAGGTATATCTGAATATACCTCCAGGTACGGCTGAATTTAACTGAATTACTGTATTTACTCACTTGCATCTCTATGCACCATTTCATAGCTTTACTTTCAAGACTCTTGTCATGGACTTATATCTAGAGTTATCTCTAGTTAATTGGGATTGAAGCTAATAAAACAAGTAAATGAGAGAGAAATTGTTCAAAACCAAAGTCCTTACTCAATGCTGAACACGAGACAGCTAAGGGAGCACATGCTGCAGAGATAAGCAGTAAGAAGAAAAGGGACATCTTGTGACTTGCAAACAGTTTTATCTTTCCCTCTGAACGGAAAAAGGAAATGGAACAGTGAAAATCTTCTGGGTATGAAGTTCTTTTTTTTTCAAAGAACCAGGTATCCGGAAATAATGACAATCCTGGAATGAAACTGGAGCATTAACTCTTTAACTCCCAGTGCTCTACAAAATGTTATGATGTGGAATAGTGATAACAAAAAATCATAAAACCATGACAACTCTGCTGTGACCCCACCTGGCCACTGCCTTGCAACTCCATAAATACATATTTCTGCCTCAAGTGAGAACTCTCAGGCAGCAAGCAGAACTAAGATCTTTGACCGGGACCAGATACAAATAGAACAAGAGAGAAGAAAGCAGGAATAAAACAAAAGGGCCACTTGGCTAGATGAGCAGTCTGACTTCTGCAGTGTATGTGGAGGCCTTTAAGCACAGGTAAGAAGCATCCTAGTGCCATCTGTAGGGCACGTGAAGAAGGTTCAGCGCAGAACAGCATGGGAAGGCAGGCAGAGACCTGCCAAGAGGTCTGGAGCACAGCTGTACCAAAGAGTTACCGTGGGGATGAAGTGCAAATAGTGATGATGTCGCTGCTGTTCCCAATGGACTAAAAGCACCACACCAATCTGCTGCAGACTGCCACGCAACTCTCTTAGAAATGTGCTGTAAGGCCTGGTTCACAGAGGGACACAGAGAAGCCTGGCCTAATACTTTTTGCTATTTGACACCATTACTACCCAGATGATCCAGTTAAAGTCAGTAAAACTATTCAGGCACCATAGTACCAGTCAATGAAAGTAAAGACAGCAAACTTGAGCCAGTAGGAACCAAATATACTGTGCTGGAAAGTGTGCATCAAATTCCCTAGCAAAGACCTGCTAGAGAAAGTGCAGAGTTGAGGAGACTTTAATTACATCACAATTAAATATTGATCTCCTAAATGGACAACCACGTTCCTATCACCGATTTTTTGACACTTGGTCACATCCATGTTGTTCAGGGTAGGAATGAATTATGCCCAATTTTATGCACTACAGTGGTGAACATAATTGTTTATGCAATAAAAAGAATTTTGGGACAGTACCCAGTGATGTACTGCTTTCAGTGGTGTTGTCCCTAGGATGAGGTCACAGAACAGTTTGAAAATGACTTCTCAGATCATCCAGTCCAACCAGCAGCCCACCCCCACCATGCCCACTAACCACGTCCCTCAGTGCCACGTTCACACAGTATTTGAACACCTCCAGGGATGGTGACTGCACCATCTCCCTGGGCAGCCTGTGCCAGTGCCTCACCACTCTTTCTGAGAAGAAATTGTTCCTAATATCCAACCTGAGCCTTCCCTGGCACAACTTGAAGCCATTCTCTCTCATCGTAGGTGATACTGGGCAGAAGTGACAAGAACAGTGCAGCAATCCAAACACTTGTAAGTGTGGCAAAGTTGTGCTCATGGTAGCACTGATATGCCAAACTATGGACGAATGTTTTATTCCACAATGAATACTGCTGAAAAAAAGAAAAGAGTAAAACTGAGTTACTGCCTTGAAGTATTAAAAGAATTGCCTTGGTATTACTGCTGCTGCCTGGGGGGCAAGAGGTGTAGTATATCCAACCCACATGGATTTTGAAGGGTACAGCAAACTACTGATGGAAGACTTTGCAATATGCAACTGAAGATGCTGACGGCAGGTCAGCAGAGAGGTAGATGAGTTACGACATCAATGTAAATTTTTTCTTAAGACTCACTTTAAACAGAGGAACAGGCATTACCCGGCAGCACATGATAAAGAGCAAAGGAGAAGACAATCTGTTATGGTCATTCAGCTTTTTGTTTCACAACTTCATCAGCACTGCATGTGTTTAGCACTGTACTACACACCTGTAGGCTGCTGTGAGGCTGCAGGCTGTCACACCCCGAAGACCTAAGAGGTGTAATGCTCCCATTGTAGCAGCAACGTTAATTTTAAACGTGCAATTTAACATAAGACAGCCTGGAGGCAGTAATCTTCAATAGTTCGTGTAGGTTTAAGAGCTAGGTCTTCAGGGCAAATTAATGCTTTTCATCTCTAAGAGGCTTACAAACGAGGGCACCACCAATACAAACTTTCACTGTTGTGCAGTCAAGCCTTTACAGATAATTGTATGCAACCATACTGGGTTTTGAAGGCGGAAGAGTTCGTATAAATAACACATTTAAAATAAAAATGGGGATTTGCATAGCTGTCACCTTGAAAGGGTTCTAAAAAAAGGTCCTTCTAAACAAAAGTGTGTGCAATAAGAGGTGATGCCAGTTCCTCAAGCAAGAGGAGACAGTTTAGGGGGAGACCGCAGTGAGTATCCACAGAAAGGGCCGTGCAGCAGCATTTGGGCAGAGGACAGCCCTAACTAAAAGAAAGTTGAAGGAGAAAGTTCCAATTTTAGCTTGGTTGTGAAAACCGACTTTTCTTCCCCTGCCCCAAAGCGAGGTTGGTTTCAGACCCCGAGGCACACACACTCTTTCCCAGCAGGGATTCTACACGAAGACCGCCGAGGAGCGGGTGATTTCCTCCCACTGTCCCACTCCTCAGTGGGAGTGATGTCTTTGCAGCAGATGCCTTTGGGCAGGAAATCCCAAGCGAGCAGCCTGCATTTTAGTCATTTTTCATTTAGTCATTTTTCTGGGGGTTGGACTCGATGATCTCTGGAGGTCCCTTCCAACCCCTACGATTCTGTGATTCCTCCCTCTGAAACCAAACCCACCGAAGCACCACGCGGGGACACACAGGAGTGCTTCAGGAGCATCCGAGCGTTCCCTCTTCTTTTGGCAGAACTTTCGGAAGCGGGGACGGTGCCGCACGGGGACGGCCACCCATCCCCTCGCAGGTGCGGCGGAGGACAGCTCCGGCCTAGCTCAGCCGGCTCCGCCCGGCAGCGCCAAGCCCCAGCCCCAGCCCCAGCCGGGGGCGGCGCGTTGCCCGCCCCACCCGGCCCTCAGCCGCCTGGAACGGCGGAGCCCACGCGCGGCACCTCACGGGCGACCGCAACCAGGAGGCGGCGCTGCCCGGCCCGGCGCCTTTAAGGGGCCGTGGGGGCGGTGGGCGGGTTCCCGCTCGCCGGAGCCGCCCCCGCCGCTCCCCGCCGGCGGCCGGGCAGAGGGCAGCGCCCGCGGGCGGGAGCCGCGGCCATGGCGCTGCCGCTGCTCCTCCTGCTGGGAGCCGGCGGGCTGCGGGCGGCCGAGCGGAGCGGCGGCGGCGGCAGCAGCAGCAGCAGCGCCATGGAGGAGCTCGCCACCGAGCAGGAGGCGGAGGAGAGCCACAGGCAGGACAGCGTGAGCCTCCTCACCTTCATCCTGCTGCTCACCCTCACCATCCTCACCATCTGGCTCTTCAAGCACCGCCGCGTCCGCTTCCTCCACGAGACGGGGCTCGCCATGATCTACGGTGAGCGGCGGGCCTGGCTCCGCGGCCGGGGCCCGGGCGGCTGCTCTGCCCGCGGGGACACCGCGGCGGCGGGGGGAGCGGGGGGCACCGCGGGGCTGGGGGCGCCCGGTGCCGCCGCGCCCGTGCGTCTCCGGTGCCTCTTGCCGCGGAGCCGAGGGGCAGACGCAGCCTTCGGTTCCTGCGGGGCGGGAGGGCCGGCGCCGCGTGCGGAGCCGCGACCTGTCATCGTCCTCCGCTCCCGCGGCTGGAAGGCCGTAGCGTCCCGCACCGCTCCGCTTTGCGGAGCCGCCTCGCTCGCTGGGACCTATTGGTGGCAGTCGGAAGCCCTGGGCCGTGCGGGTCGTCGCTGGCTGCCGGTCGATTGCGGCGAAACCGGAGAGCCTCGAAGGCGCCCTCCTGTCGTCCTGAGCCCCTCGGCGCTGAGCTGCCCGCATCCCGCCCAGCCCGCAGGGAAGGGGCTGAGCGGGAGGACGCAGGCGCTCCCCTGATCTCCGGAGCTGACGCTCCGCTCCGGCCGGGCATTGCGCTGCGCTGTCAATGACACCGAGGTGCTGCCGGAGCGTGGCATCGTGCTGCCAACTTACGCAATTGTATTTGGTGCTTAGTTTGGTGCGCAGAGCGCGGCGGCGCCGACGAAGAGCAGCCATCCATTTAAAAAATGATTTGTCCGCCCGCGATTGGTTATTGCCTCGGTGCCAGAGGCCCTTCTTCTCGTTCATTAGCTAAATCGGTTCCTGCCGAACGGTGCGAAACACCTCCCCGGCGCTGGTTGGGGTGAGCGTGTGCCCGGGGTAACCACAGCCGAGAGATCCCACGCTCGAGGGAGGAGGAAAGGAGCTGTTTCTTCCTTGATAGATACTGCTGGTTTTCCTCCCTGATGGGTGCTGCTGTGATCTCTGTGATTGCTTGCAAAGCAGTGGAATTTTCCTCTGCTGATGCTTCTATTTAAGCCATCCCAATTTGCTCTTAGTCACTGATACCTTTGCTGCACTGCTGTGCGTTTCACGTATGCTTGTTGCTGGAAACTGACAAATTAAAGATTGGAGATATGAGTAAATAAGCGCCATAATAATCCTTAGCAGCTAAACGGGAGATGGTAGATTAACTGTGCAAATGCTGATTGGAAGTGACAGAGTGAGGCTGTTGAAGATGTTATTTAGGTATCACCTTGGTGTTGTCACCTTCAGGAGCTGCTGTAAGGCCATGTCAGAGATCTGGGTGTTGTGCTTCGTGGTAGAAATCCTGTGTGTCTGGAGAGTTGATGTCTGTATGCCCAGATGCCCGGGATGCCCTGTTACTTGTGTGTGTTTGGGTGGGCTGTGAGGGAAGAACTGTTCAAGCGAAAAATTCCTGCCTCTCATTAAATCCAAATTAGTTTGCTATAACTTCCACTTCCTGATCCGTGAAATTGATGCTGGGTTCCCGGTTTGATGTATGAATGCTGAAATTCTGTACTCAAGAAAGCACTGTGCTATGGCTCTTTCTGCACCATAAGCAGCACTGCCAGAACGATTGGCTCAAACTACTGCACATTGTTGATGTGTCCTCATTTAAATCATTTTATTTTCATGGATCATCCCTTGATGCACACACCTTCTCAGTGAGCCCCTCTGGTATATCAGAGAGCATGCTGTTTTCCCTAACAGCAGTTTTTACAGTGTGTAAATGTCTTTGATGTACAGGAGATGCAGGCTGGCATTTAAGGGCTGGTTAATTTTTATCATGGTAACAATGACCTGGAAGAATTGTTCTTGCTGGATTTTTGGTCTCACTCTGTTCCCTTATAGCAGCATGCTATCAGAGAGCCTTCCCTGAGCTCAGTGGGAGCTGGGTGGCGTGTTGCTGTATTGAGATGGTGAGAGGAGCAGCTGCCTACAGCCAGACCTCTCACCAACGTTTCTGACTTATCTCTTCTGGGAACCCTGCTATGAGCACATCCTGCTCCACTTTGATATTTCTTTGATTTGGTCACACATCTGTTAAAGAAAGTATGCATTTTACTCAACTAAGAGGAACTGTGGCCCCGATACTGCTGGTGCTGCTAAAGTTCACGTTTCTTCCAGACTTGGAGCTTTGTGTTGTCTGTGGAGCAGGAGGCATCTGCTGTAACTGATACCACCACCAGTGTGGTGGGCCATGACCCAGTCCTCGATGCAACCAAGGCTGCAGCTGTGGCCAGACTTGCTGTGTTATGCAGATTTGTAAGGCAAGTTGCTTTGCTTCTTAAGGCCATTAAAATCATAACACAGTCTTTCCGTGTTTCTTGTTTCATGTTTTGTCACTTCCTCTTCTGTAGAGACAGGCACTGCTTGTCTGCTTGTGCTATGCTGACGTGCTAAATGTCTTCCCCTGGAAATGTGTGTTGAGACGTAAAACAACCTGAAGTTTACATAAATTCTTACATGACTTACAGGGCTGCCTTTTGATGTGATGTACAACTTAACATCCTATTTTTGATCAGGCAATGTGGAAGTCCCAGAGCTTGGCTGCATGTGCCAGACCTCACAGCTGTGTAAATGGAAGGGGAAAGGATCTTAACAAAACTGGAGGTTCAGGTTCAACACAGATTTTAATTGATTACACACCATGTCATTGCACTGTGCTTATGCACAGGTTATTCCAGAATATACATTTGGCTTATTAAGTGCTAAATACAATTGAATTCTGGTCTTCAAGCTTTAGCAGGAATGTTGCTCTTCTGTGGCTGCCTGATCAACAGTAGTACTAATGCAAGTCATTATGGAGCAATTAAGGACTTCAGGCTTTGTTGACACACGTATGCCAACTTGTGACAGTGGCTGTGATGCTCACTTTGCACTGTTCCGAGTCCCAAACGTAAGGCATGCTGGCTTGTGCCCTCCCTGAGCTGTGTGAGGCTGTTGTTTTGGGGGCTTGCCTTGCTCTATGAGGAATGTTGGGGAACTGCGAGGTGTGGGCTATATGCTCTGAGAGCACTGGAAAGAGCTCTGTGAGGGCAAATGATGGTGGCTGCTGGAGTTCTGCTCTCAGGGCAGCGGCTCTCTGAGTGTGTGGATATGTCCTGGCTGTATTGCAGCCATCAGGCAACTACCTTGTCCCTTTTTGTAAGTGACAACTTAGGCAACTGGCAGCACACACGTAGCACAGGTGTTGATCCTGCTGGACTGTAGAGCTGTTCTTGAGCTGTGTGTGGGCTGCACCTTCCAGCGCTGCGGGCTGGCTGCTTGCCTTGGTTCTCACTTGTGCTCCTTCTATTGTGTGCCTCTCCCTTCTCAGTCTTGCTACTTTCAAAGGTCACATGCTGCCCGAACAATTCCATCAATGCCTGGCTTTGTAGCATGCAGACAAGTTGAGGTAGCAAGGTCACTTGTTACACCTCTAATGAAAACTGTATATCTGAAAATAAAAGTAAAATTGGGCTTCTGTTTGAGGAAAAACAATATGTGAAGGATTATGAAATGTCAGCTGCCTTTTGCAAATGAGAAATGAGAGATGTTCAGGGAAAAAAAACAAAACAAAACTAGATTTATTCTGAAATACTCAGTATTAGAGTAGATTCTCTTATCCAAAGAGCAAATACAGAAAGGCCCATCGCACTGCAGTGCTTGCTGTTCCAGTTCTAAGCTGCAGACATGCTGGAGGTGACTTAATGCATCTCCATGACCATCAAAGTAATGGCAGTTTTGGCATTTAATAATCCACTTTTATGTAGGCATTCTAATATTAGATTTAGGAGCGTAACTCCAAGCACTCCATTTCAAGAACACTGTCCTTTCTTTGGCACCCTGCATGTTCTTTTAAATTAGTTGATACAAACATTCCAAGTGAGTCTTGCTCCATTTGTGGGCTGTTCAGGATGTCTGTCTGAGTTGTACTGCAGATCTTGTTTCTGAGCTTACTTTGTGGTCTGTGACCAAGTGGAAGTTCACATTTTATCTTTGAGAGATTGCAGAAACACTGTATTTCCGCTATGAATCCACCTCTATTTCAGCTCTGCTTTTCAGGTGGGGTAATTGAGTAGCCTGAATGTTTCTGAAATCTCTTTGTGATACAATTCAGTTATAGCCCTCAGGACAATGGTTTTTTGAAAGTGTTTTTAGTAGCAGTCAATCTAAATCAGTTAATATTTGTTGGTTAATGTCAGCTTTCCAATGTTCTATCAAATCAGCACTGGTCTGCCTTTCTGATCACTGGTATGAGTCAAGAGAGAAATTACGACCTTGTATTTCCTCTTTGTAAGCAATCCTTACTAATCCTTGCTGGTAGGGTAACTGGTTTCTAAAGCTAGAACTGCCCTACAACACCAGGCTGTTGTTGCAGGAGAGAAACAAGTCCTGCAGAGCTCATACATGTGCTTGCCTTGTGTTCATGTGTGTCTGCACAGTGCATGGCTCTGCTGATAATGGTGTGCTGAGCTGGGAACAGGTAACCTGATGTCTGGTGCATAGGTTTGTTGTCAGACAGCCATATTCTTCTATAGTACATTACAGTTACTGTTACTGAGACTTTCCTCAGCCCGTTTTGTAAGATTTTTTTCGTAAAGCTTTCTAGTTTTTCTTTGCCAGTTTGCAATAGAAATAGAACTGTAAACAGATCCTCCAAGGAATCTCTTTAAAAGAATGTGAAGTCCGAGTTCCTCTGTAAATGCAGAGCTCTTCCAGTAGCCTCAGCGCTTGTTTTAGATGAGAAGGCTGAAAAGGGGAAAATGAGTGAGTGTGTAAAAGCTGTCAAGTCTTACAGGCTGCCCAGAAATGTTTCTTGGGTGCTGATGGTATCCTCCTCTCAGTGCTGCTTTACTTAAGAATTGAACTCCATGCTTCTGGGAGAAGATGAATGTGACTGAACAAGTCTGGGTTTTCTGCTGTCTCACTTAGTATGGTGAGCTGGGACTTTCCTGTATGGGTAACAATAGAAGGAGAAGAAGCATTTTCTTGGTCCTAATGTGAGTGGTGCATAAGCTTGAAGCTGAATTTGCCAATGTAATGTTAACATAAACCTGAGGCAAAGTAGGACAAGCAATCTGGACATTGTTCTTTCTGATATTTAATTTAAAAAATGAATGTGCTGAACTGAAGTGATTTTTAGCAGTGGCCTCTATTGCAGCATCTTTTATATCTATCGCTTTCTCACTTTGTGCAAAAGAAAGACCAAAGCATCATAACACCAAAGTCACCTTCACATGCAGCAATTAGATGCACAGCGGGGTGCTTTCAGAAGTGCCTCTGGTTCATCTTACAGATAGTCTGGGGCAGTGTCTAGGTGCTGCAGTGCAACCTATGAAACTCTTTCCTATATGACTGCATGACTTGGGCTCACTGTCATAGGTAGAAACTACAGGGTTCTGCTGGGCGTGCTCCCAGCCCCTGCTCTTGGCAAAACTGCTCTCTTTCCAAACCTACTCTGTGGAGTAAAGACAACATCTTAGAGTTGGGTGAAGCCTTTCTCTTGCTTTGCTGGGGAAATATTTCCACTGCTTACACCTCTCTGACCAACGACTTTTGTATTTGTGAATGGCTGTTTACAAGGGTGGATAATGATAGAACAAGGGGGAATGGTTTTAAACTAAGACAGGGGAGGTTTAGGTTAGATATTAGGAGGAAGATTTTTCGTCAGAGGATGGTAACACTGGAACAGGTTGCCCAAGGAGGCTGTGGAAGCCCCATCCCTGGAGGCATTCAAGGCCAGGCTGGATGTGGCTCTGGGCAGCACATAGACTTCTCCAGTTCCTTATTGACTCATTTGTGCTGTTTCTTTTTCATTTTTTTTCCCTCCAAATGAATGAGTAAGCCTTCTGAATCCATAAGGGTGATTGCTGTAACTGTTTGGAGGTCTGCAGGAGCAGCTCTTCCAAGGTGTGTTTAAACCTGGTCTGAACCATCTGAATTCTAGTCTGACATTATTAAAAGCTATGCATAAATGCTGATTGTAAGTAATCCAAAGCCTGGATTTGGGAAGGATGGTACAAGTAGACCGCAGCACTTTCTTAAACTGCATGCTGTAATATGCTGGTTTTGCATCTGTTTGGGTAGAAGAACAGTTCTGTTGTGGTCCATCCAGTTCCCTGTGTACCTCAGGATTTGCAACGTGAGCTATAGCAGTTTGCTGAGGATAACAGTTTCTGAAAAAATAACATCTTGCTGTATTGGCAGTCTGGAGTTTTTTCTTTAACATCGAGTAAGAGCTCTGTTTCTGTGGGGTGAATAACACAGTCATCTCTATATGAACAACCTGAGAAGTGTTAAACCTGATAAAACAAGCACATGTGAGAGGCTGGGAGTCTTGGTGTATTAACAGGCTGGATGTAGTTATCTGTCTGTCCAGTTTTCTAGAAGAATGCTTTTCACTGCTTTCATTTCAACAGAATGCCTGAGTGCAATAAGACTGTTGCTAGTAATGTCTGTGGTCATGCAGTCTTGTTGATGCATATGTAATCGTTGCTGGTTCTGAGTAAGAGAAGAAAATAGAGGGGGAAGTGAGAAACTTTTAAAAAGCTCTGAAGTTTTGTGAACACAAAAAAAGTGCAACTGTACATTGTTGTTTGTTGGTGTTGTTTTCTAAACATTCTAATCTTTGGTTTTGTATGCTTTGATGGTGTACCTGACTGCTCTCCTGGAATGCAGGACCAGGATCTGTCAAGTATGAGTCTCCTCTTTGCAATAGCACAAACAATTAAAATGCCATAACTTTACAAGGTCCTGATGAAATCTTCCAAATCCACATGGATTTTTCTCTCCCAACATTCTGAAAAAAAAAAAAAAAACAGTACAGGAAGCTTGTCCTTAAAAGCTTCCTTAAAATGAAGTTGATAGGTGAAGGAAATAAGGTTAAGAGGCTCTTGAACAGTATGTAAATAAGGGTTTGTCTGATGTTCCCAAACTGCAAATGCTAAAAGCATTGCTCTTACAAATTCCACTAAAATGATGGGGTTAAACTTAAAGTTAACCACCACCATGAAGCTAGGACCTCAAAGGACTTAGTGTCAGGAAGAGAGGTATGTATTTCTTTTTTTCTTCCTACTTCATTTTCTTACAAAGACAAGGGGGAATGGTTTTAAGCTGAGACAGAGGAGATTTAAGTTAGATATTAGGAGGAAGTTTTTCCATCAGAGGGTGGTGACACACTGGAACAGGTTGCCCAAGGAGGCTGTGGATGCCCCATCCCTGGAGGCATTCAAGGCCAGGCTGGATGTGGCTCTGGGCAGCCTGGTCTGGTGGTTGGTGACCCTGCACATAGCAGGGGGGTTGAAACTGGATGATCATTGTGGTCCTTTTCAACCCAGGCCGTTCTATGATTCTATGATCTATCTCCTCTAACTCATTAGAAAACAGAAATGTGGAGCAGGAGCTGCAAGTCAGCCATCCAAAATAATAAGTGAGACTCAGAGCTGCAGCGTGTTAAGGGACACTTCCTACTTCCTGCGGATCATGCAGTTGCTATCTACCCTTTACAGCTTGCTGTGTACCATGGGTGTTCTTTCCTTGCTGACTGCTGCGAGTCCTGCACTGAACTGTTTCTGTGTGTTGAGGAGAAAACCTCAGTATTTCTCTCAAGGCTGTTATGTCCACTTTGACAGACAGAAATAGTGGCTTGGGTATATATATATGTATATGTGTTTTAGTGAGTCCTAATTTGTGATTCAGGATTAATGCTCTATCCCCATTTATGACTGAATATAGCCTTTCTCCTGCTTTAAACTAAGTGGTGTCTGTTGAAAGGAATGTGATACAAGCAATTATTTTTTAGAAGGGTATTTATCTTGAACAGTTTTTATCAGTGCTGTAAAAATGCACAGTTGTTCTCAGCAGATCAGATCTCTTCTGTCTCTGCTGAAGATGGGTAATTTAGTTCAAATATACTGCTTTTTTCCCCCTATTAAAAAGCACTTCAGCCTGCAATTAACTGAGTGTGAACGAATAAAAGAGAAATGATATAAAATTGCTTTTTCATTCATGCCCTGATATCAGACAATTCACTTCACTTAGAAATGCCAAAAGGCCCCTAAAAGCTGTGAGGAAGGAGCTGGGTTTTATCGGAGTAGAGATGGTCAAAAACTCCCCCTCAATTAGAGTAGAGCAGAGAAAGCTGAACTATGCTCTTAGCTGAGGGAGGCATGTGCTGTCTGTGCTTTCTTCCTGGCTGTAGCATTTCATATTTAGTTTCAAAAGCTGAGCTTAAGCTCTGAATTCCTCCTAATACCTCTGCAGGTGTGAGAAAAGCATGGAAAAGGAGTGTATCCTGACCTGGTGTATCTCCCAGCTACTGGCTTAGCTACTGGCTTTGCCGGGGCCAGAAGGGCCTGACAGTGTCTGCAAGTGTCTGCATGCCTTTTTTCTGCTTAAATAAAGAGCATCCATTTTAGGGAAAAAACACATTCTCAGTAATAGTTTTTCTTTTTCTTTTTTCTTTTCTTTTTTACTTGTTCTCCTGCTCTCTCATCATGAAAGTGGGGGGCTATTCTTAACCAAAAATAGGTGTGAAAACAAAAGAACACAGTATAATGTATTCCAAAATACAATGATTATATTATTTATTATATTAATTATTATTAGTATTATTATAGTATTATTATATTAATAATACACATCATCTGTGTGTAAGATGACACAATGTGACACTGTGGCTTTTTCCATTGGCAGCTTGCTGAAGTGAGGTGTCCTGTGGCTGGATGTCCTGTGTGTGTGAAATTTGACACAAGTGCCAAGTGTCCTGCAAGGATGTGGCTAGCTTTTGGTTTCGAATCTTTGAATCCACTAGGATAAGTAGTATCCCCTTCCATGCTAATTTGGAGAAATAAATTATTTCCTGCCCCCCCCCCCCCCTCCGCACTTCTTAGCACGTCATCAAGTCCTTGACCAGTGAAAGGGGAACTTGCATTCAAAGTGTCACATGCATTTTGGCTGCTTCACTGCTGCATGTCTATGTGTTGTCCCGTCCATGTTATGTCATTTGCTTACTGACTGTGTGCTTCTGTTTCTTCTGGGGGTAGTTTCCTTACATTTATCTATGAGATAACGTGACTGTGTTCCTTAATTTGTCCTCTCAGTGAGCAAACTAATAGTGTTGAGCCTCAGCATTTGCCTTCTTCTGTGACTGGAGAACTTACTTGCTTGAACTTTGCTGAACCTACATGTCTTCATTATTCAGCCATAGAGCTGAATATTTCCAGAATTAGTATTCAGTAGTCTTCAGAAGTTGGGCTTAATGGATTTTAAACTGCTAAATGTAGAGAGCTCCTTGGCTGCTCCAGGGGGATGTGCTACATGGGATGGAAGAAGCATTTGCAGCAGCTGTGAAATGATGCGTGGAGTTGGTATCACTGACTGCACTGGAGTTCTGCAGTTCTGGGAAATAGAAAAATAAGCCAGGAGGAGGAAAACTGGAACAAATGCTTCTGTGTTGTTGAAGTGGTATCCTGTCTTTCCTCTAGCATTGCCTGATATTCATGTATTCAGAGCAGAGGACAGCAAGTATGTGAGGCCTTCCATACGCACTCTGCCAAGGGACAGAATGCAGGGAGTATTTCCCATTGGGCACCATTTGATGGGAGTAGATTTTTGAAAGGAGGTAAGTGTTTTGGACACCATGATGGTGGAAGTGAATCATCCTGAACCCTGGAGTGGACTTTCAAGCGAGTAACTGAATATCAGTGCAATTTTAGCCTGAACATTACTGTTTTTCATCTCTTGACAAACAGATTGTGAAGTTGATTTTTATCTCTAGAAACTTTTAACCTTTATACCTTTTAAACCACGTTTGCATGTGTTAGAGCAATATGTTTGTTCTCCGTCCCAGACACATTCTTCAAACTTTGGGAGCTTGAATGCAAAGATCCTGTTTATGTACCAGCTTTAATTTTTCTCTGAAGTTCTGGCTTATTAAGTTGTTATAAGGGAGTTTGCTGCTTCCAAATCTGTCTTTTGGACAAGGAGTCTCTTCAGAACACACAGAAGTTTCTTGGGCTTTCAAAAATCCCATGGGTGACCTGATCATCTTTTACAGGGCTTTATGGACGTAAAATTGATCTTTTCTTCAGCACAACATGGCTGAAGTAAGCTAGTGAGTGGTTTCCTATGGAAGATCTGCTCGCTGAACTGCAGTAGCTAAATAGAATTACTGCAGACTCAATTTTTACATTTGCCTGCATGAAACAGAGAACTGACAACACACATCTTGGTGATACCCCCCCTTCCTTCCCCATATATTATCTTCAGAGAATCATAAAAAAGAGTTTATTTCTCTTGCTGGCAAATACTTGAGTGTATTTATTTCAACATTTCCAATTTCAGACCCTAATGGTTTTAAAATCTCTTACAAAATGAAAAAGGTACAACAGTTATTCCTTCTTCTCTTCAGACAAATAATTAAGGTTCTCATTGTGTCAGGTGCTTTCCATTGCAGACCTGTGTTTTGTCAACCTTAATTAGGGTTCGAGGACACTTTGCATTAGATATTATAGGGTACATATGGCAGAGGCCCTGTGCCAAAGATTATAAAGTCAAGGCAGGAGGTGCAAATACAGTATATTTTGTTTGTTAACACTTTCCTGATGAAGCTTAATCTCTGGTTCAGGTCCATAATCTTTTAGCTACTGCTTAAACTTACAGCTGTATTCTTTTTATTAAACAAACAGTAACAACCACAGAGGAAATTAACCATCTGAAGTGTTTGGTTTGTTGCCATCACTGGCCAGAGTTATGGTTTCTCCGCTACCAGACAAGCTGTTTTTCAGCATTAGGTTCTAACTCTGCCACAGCTCTGAGAAAAACTGGGGAGTCTTGGAAGCCTGAAAGATGATGTCTGTGTGGATTTTGGTGGTCTGCTGTACCCCTTTAATTTTCATGCAAGAGGTGCTGACATAGATACAGATAAATTTTGCCCTCCAATGTTTCCTCTGGGTTTAACTGTCTGTTTCTGGTCTTGTTTAGATATCCTGGAAGAAGTACTATACTTCAGCATTTTATTTACTTTTGTGGAAATCACCTTCAACTCCTTCCTTATCTGTTTTTTTTGTTTTTGTTTTTTAACCCAAGATGTAGCCAGTATATTTTAATGCTGACAATTTTGACTCCTGTTTGCATACCAAGCCTAATTTTTCTACCAAAACTAAAAACCTTTGCTATTTTCCCTGCCTCCTGTGACCATGCAATTGGCTCAAGAACAAAATGGTTGAAACAACCTTGTGGTCAGGCACTGCCCAGGGAGGTGGTGGAGTCACTGACCTTGGAGGTGTTCAAGGAACATTTGGATTTGGTGCTGAGGGGCATGGTTTAGTGAGAACTAGTGGTGATAGGTGGATGGCTGGACTGGATGATCTTATAGGTCTTTTCCAACCTTGGTGTTTCTGTGATTCTGTGATTTTCTACCCCTCTGTTGCCACCATCTTGTCACACATGCCTATTCCTTGAGTGTTGCTGACATGATCTGTACTTCTCCTGCAAACTATTTAAGCTTTTTATGTTCTTCCTTGGCAACTATATATATATGCATTTATTCCTATGTAACAGCAAAAGCTCAAGCTTTCATTGCAACGCTGATTTTTTTCAATGTTATCCAGGTGATGGAGGACTGTGTTCAGACTTATCTTTGCTGCAATATTAATCATAAGTAACTTTTTTGTTTCTCTGTTCTCAGCTGTCCTCCTGGTTCTGTGGGTATTGTTATAGATTTTTCATTTGTGTTGAAAGAATCAATGCTTTTGTGATTTACCATTACAATTGTCTCTAGGAATATTTAATTGTAATGATTGTTTGATATTTTCTAGTGTAACCTGCTAATAGGCTATATCAAAAGCAAGACCAGATTTTTAGTCCTTCAACTCATGGAAGGCTTCAAGTTTGGCTTGTAGGCAAAGTATAAATTCTTCAGCTGTAAGAAGAAAACTTATACTGAATCACAGAATGGCCTGGGTTGGAAGGGACCTCAAGGATCATGAAGCTCCAACCCCACTCCCCCACACACACACCATAAGCAGGGCCACCAATCCACTTAATGCTCTTTACCAAAGTTATGCTATTGAATTCTTTTGAAGTGGCGAGTGAGGAAATCAACTCAATTTGTAATGCTGGGTTATAAGGAATTGGTAAAAGTAGGGTTTTAGTGGACCTGTTCTACTGAGATCTTCAGGATCCTAATTGCAGAAAAAAGGCAGTACTTAAGAACAAGAACTGACTGCTTTTGCGGTGATGGCAAAGTGCCAGCATCCAAGTCCTGCAGTGACTGCATTGTGTTTTCCTGATGCTGAGATCCTTGAACCGGTCACATTCCTGACCCACATGTGCTCCCACGTACTACATGCATGCTGCAGAGCTGAATGACACTCTTTCCAGATCAGCCTGTTCTTGGGTAACACTGTGTGTCTGAGCACAGAACCTGTTTTCTGATGCCTCGCTAAATCGGTGACAGCATTTTCTTTGTACTTGATTTAGTGTGATAAATACACTTTTAAATGCGCAGACAGTATTTATAGATAATTAGACATTTAGATATATGTATTTTTTTCCCCCTAAAACATTGACTAAAGAATCTTAAGCGCCATCTTCCTATTATTCTGCAACATAATAAACAGAGGCTATGTGTTACGGAAAAAAGGATCTATAAGTCATACATTGCCATTGATCACAAATTGATTTCAATTTGGTGCATTTTAAGAATCATTTATACTCCTAAAATTCACAATTCTTACTGTAGGCATTTTACCTGTTGTGTGGCATTTGCTTAAGAAACTTGAAAGAGCATCTGGTTGACAAGTCTGAATTTCTTAGGAATCCCTGAGTGGGCAGAGAGAGGTTCAGTGATTCTCCCAGGAGATGTGCTTGGGGACTGCTGTGAAGGGTTGGGAAGACATTACTGATTCTTAGTAGCAGCTAAGGAAACCACCATAGGTCTGTTCCTTATTGCTGGCCTTCAAAGTCAAGGAAATTAAATGCAAAAAAACCCTCTTGTTTCTAAAATGCTAAAAGTTCACTTTTGTACTGTAACTTAAACTGTTATAGTTCTGTGGATTTAGGATTACTACTGGGATGTTGTATTTGTGTTCTGCTGGATTAGTGGCTGCATTGACAAGAAAAATCAATGATTTGGGGTTTGACGTGCTTGAGGATGTAGCCGTTTCATGGTGAACTTCAGTGAACAGGTGATTAGCTGGTACTGAAGAGGTTGCCCACCCTGTCCAGAAGAATTTGCTGAACAAAGAGCAACAAGAAATGTCTGACTGAGCTTTATCTGCAAGGGAAGACTTAGCCAAGGAGGAGGCAGTAGATTCAGTTGGATTTATTGAAATGGGCTGATGCTAAGAAGAAAATATTCTGGGAGAGAAGGTATTTTTATTTTTATATTGGGGATGGAAAAACAATGGCTGAAAAAGTAGATGTTGTCTTAAAAGGGGAAAAAAAAAGATCAGTGGTTTAAGCTCTTCATTGTTATGTTCCTGTGCTATTTGGCAGACTTTTCTACATGGTCTTTGGGTCACGTTCCAATAACCTCAGGTCTTTGTGGCTATAAATAGAAAATCCTGGGGGGAGAAAAAAGGCCACCACTTTTCCTCAGGAGCTTAAATGGGGAAGAGGCTTCTGGCTGAGGCTGGGTTTATGCTGTAGAGGTCTATGTCTTCTCAGAAGGAGTGTTGAGGCAGTGGCCAGACTGCCCAGGGAGGTGGAGAAGTTACCTCCTTGGAGTGTGGATGTGGCACTGAGGGACGTGGTTAGCAGGCATGGTGGGGATGGGCTGGTGGTTGGACTAGATGATCTGAGAGGCCATTTCCAGCCTTAAGTATTCTATGTCATAATTTCTTTAGAGCACGGTACCAGTTGCACCACCTCCCAACTAACATGGCTATATTGCTCAGCCCATAAAAATATTTTTAGTCATCTGTTTACACTACTCCTTTATTTTGTTCTTCATACACCTACCCTGCTTGACATGCCTAGCAAACCTGAAGGGATGGCATGATAGCAGGGAAAAAGGCAGGGCATGTGGCAGGGGCGTTGGAGATTCATGATCCTTGAGGTCCCTTCCAACCCTGGCCATTCTGTGATTCTGTGAAAGAAATGGCTAGGGTACTGCTGCTCATTAGCCTAAACTGAGGATCTGTATTGTATTAGTACATTACTCATCTTATAAGATTTTCTTGGTCCTTTATTTCTTTTAAATTTGGTGCAAGATTTTAGTTACCATTGTGATGGGAAAAACATGGTTCACACTATTAACTTTTTTAGCCAGATTTCACTATAGCTCTTCCCATAGATTGCTGGAAAAAGCCAGTCATTATGCTGATTTCTGAATGTGTACTTTTTATACACACAATACCTGCTAGTTGTTTTTGTTTATTTTTTAATTACTACATTTGTGGTGTAAAACTGGGCTGATTGTGATCTGATGAATGCTTTTCCAATGATCTTATAGTTCCATCTGTCAACATTTGGTATGAATAACTGGGCACACCTTTTCTATTTTGCTGCTACAACAATCCTGTAGAGTCCAACAACGGCAATACTGTAGCTTTCCTCAATGTTCTGCAATTGCTTCTGAAATAGTTCCTTCTGACATAAATAATGTAGTGGTAGTCCAAATAGTCCAGTTGCTTTGGTGTGATAAATAGCTCTGATCTGAAAACTGATCCTTCACACTTGTGGTCCTATATATATATATATATAGGTCTTTTATTTATATATATATATATATATATATATATATATATATATATATGGTCTTTTATATAAAACAACTTCCTGTAAGGAGCAGCTCCCTAATTTGATCTTCCATTTATTGTCACTTAACTAGTTCATATTTCATAACAAGTTTTCATACTTAAACTGATACAGCCTCATTAAAAGCTTTGAAAATAAGGACTCCAGTGAATGTATATCCACTGGTTTATTGTGTAATCTATTTTTAGAATTTGGGAGATGGTATTCTATTCACATTGTGTTACAGCAGAAGTACTGTAGCAGCTGGTTTGCCTGCTGCTGAGAGAAGGTTCGCTGATGTGGAAATTCTCTTGAATTCTTTGGCATGAATAGGCATCACAGCAGTAACTTAAGAGCTACTTTAATTGTTATGGCTTCAGAACGTATCAGTGTCAGGACCTGACATGAACTTACTGTCTGTGTAGAAGCAACACAATGTTCCACAGTGCCCTGTAAGAGCACTTTCATATGCCAGTAATCTAGTGCTATTTTTGTCATTCCCTCTTTCTGTGAGTTATTGATTCCCAGGTAGAAATGGGTGAGGAAAGGTCTTCATATTGTGTAATTGGGAGTGAGGATGCAAAACAACTTTATTTATACAGAAGCATTTTGCAGCTTTTCAAGTATGGCATCTGAATGTTCTAATGCTTTGTAAAGCCTTTTTTACTTAATTTCCTCTATTTTCCTGTTTTTTCAGAGCATGTACCTTTGTGCAGATCAGCAAATCTTCAATAGATGCTTTGAAAAGCCTGGATTTTCTTTGGATGAGTTTATATTGTAGCCCCATTGCTGTTCCTTACAATCTAAAGAAAGCCTGCATTCATAAGGCTTACTGCATCTGTGAAGGATGAAGAACAAGTGGAATGATGAACTCCGGTGGCCGTGAATGGTTGGATTGTCCCAGACACTTGTTCAGTTGGCAGTATATTGTGATGTATTTGGGCTGGCAAAAACGTTAGCTTTGGGGAACATACTGGTTTTATTAAAAGCATAAAAGAGTACTCAGAGGGAATATATTCTAAGACAGCATTTGATATACTAGTGTATCCTTCAGTCAAGTGTGATTTGTTTATTTCTCACTAAAAGCTTGTAGCTTTAGATTTCAATTCTACTTTCTGTTGTTAGCTGTGCTTGTCTTATCAGACAAGTCTTAGCAAAAAGCTACTTGCAGTTTTGAGAGGGATGCTGCATTTTTGTCATACCAGGAACAGTGGAGAAGGAAAACCTTATCATTTTGGTTAGCACTTGAATTGATTCTGGAGCCTGAAACATTCTCTGTGTTCTCAGGTAGAATTAGTACTGTGACCAAGAGTACCATGCTTTAGGTATTCACTTTGCAGATTCTCTCATGGTAGTTGACAGTAAATGGTGTTCTGATAAAGCACTTCAGTGGTCCTATCCCCAGTGATAATATTCTCCCCTAGGTTCTGTGGTGATGAGGAGTAATTAATTGGTCATGGGGAAGCTGCTGTACTGTTGTGTAGCATACAATGACTTCACAGTTGCTCCCATACCAGACCAACTAAATAGAATTGCATATTAACAGCTTGCTCTTTGTATAGCAATCTAGTTTAACTACTACCAATACTTTAAAGGTTAGGAGTCTAGTACAATGTCACTTAAAGTAAAGAATTAGAATGAGTTTTTTTGCAAAGCATTTTGTAAAGTACTGTTAACTACTGTGCCAGACACTGCAGACCAGAGTAAATTTGTATTCCTGACTAAGGTTTTCAATGTCATCATTGCTAGGTGATTTAGGAAATGCACAGACAAAACATAACACTTGTGTTAATATCAATTATTTATTGCACACAAACTTAATATAATGATCTGAAGAATATTTCAGTTTTGGTTTTTTGAATTTTCTTTATGGAATCAGACACTTCAGATGTTTTGGTTGAGTCTACAGGCAAACATGGAGCCTTTGGATGCTCACACTTACTGAAGTGGAACACGTTAGTGAGGCTTTTTGAAGGCTTCTGTACTTAGACCTAGACATACAGCCTTTTGCTAATGGTGTTTTGCTAATGACAGTTTGTTACTAATTACAAATCTGGTAAAAAGAGTTTTTTGAACAGCAAACTAAAATCTTGTAAAGAGTAACTAATTGAGATACTTGTGGGGAGGAAGTTAGAGAGGGAAAAGATTTTATTTCCTCAGTGATAACACAGTGCTATATGATACATCTAAGTGTGTATTTTTAATATTGCTGTAATTCAGATTTTCTGTGATATTGCACAGTGATGTACTTTTTGCAAATCTCTGTGCATGCATGCATGTTCCCTGATTTGGCAGGAGTTATATGACTGCCTTTCCTGATATCAGACCATCTATCATTATTGCTGATAAAAGCTGCTAACTGAATATTTGTGTTTCTGTAGACATCAGTTGCTAACCTGTTACCTGTTGGGCTTGATTTACATTGCTGTATTCACACCAGATAACTTTTCTTTTGTGTTCCTTTTTGATAATTTTGGTAGGTCATAGAATCATAGAATATCCTGAGATGATCCACAAGAATCATCGACTCCAACTTGTGTTTGACAAATCACAGCAAAGGAACTTGCCTTTATTGTACGTTAATGCAAACTAGCTTCCACACTACTTCTGGAACTGAAAATCAGACTATGATGTCCAGTATTCCTACACCCTGATCATGTGGACTCCTGGGATTTTTTTTCATCAGGCCTTTTGGGAACTGCAGAAGCAATGACTGTCAGATTCCAAAAATGCACTGGACCAGCCTGTGCTCTGCATGTGTCAGTTCTAAGGGCATCATCTGCCTATGAGCATGCCTAGCCTATGTGTCAGCTGCTAACTGTGCTAGTCAAATTGCATTTTTCCTTGGGTTTGTTGACTTGAGAGGTCTATTTTGTTGATGTGGTAGTCTCTTCTTAGCTTCAGGAAAAGAGCTTGTGAGTGTTATGTAGAGGTTTCATGTCACACATCCCTCCTGAAGTTTGCCTCATTCCTTTTCCTGTTCTTTGGAGATCTTATTCCCAATCACTGGAGAGTCGCTGAACTTCATTAAATCCTGTCATGTGTTTGCAGGGCAGTGCTATTACTCCATCTTGCAGGTAAGAAACTGGGGCTAAGAACAAGATAAAAAACATTTGCTGAGCCTTTTTCAATTGTCTTCTTATAGTGCTTGTGATGGGGATTTTGTTCTCAGTGTGATCCAAAATATGCTTTTAGCATCATTTCAGTTTGGAAAGCCTGGTGTTCTTGCAAACCGTAGCTGCAAATACATACTTCAAGAATGCAAAGTCATGGCCTTTGTGAAAAGTCTCTTGTGGTTGCACCGCCGAGGAACTCTTAGACACAAGCTGTGAATCCAGCTCTGCAGATAGCATGGTTTTACTGTAAGACTACTGGAAAAGACTCCCTTTGGTGATATGTTTTCCAAATTTTACTAAATGGAATTTGGGCTTAGTGTGTAGCAGCCTCCTCTGAGTTATAATTTGTCTGATCTTAGAGTAAATCCCAGCAGATGTGTGTTAGATTGTGGCTGGACATCATTTTTATGGTGTATGACTCAGTGCAATATTCTTCTGTTCTTTTCTGGGAGCAGAGGAGGTTTTCCAAAGCAAATTGAAATGAAGGTTGCTGCACTGCATAGTAAGAGTGGGAAGCTTTAAGTGCCTTACAGAAAAGCGTGGTGTTGGAGTTGAGATAAAATAATGATTGTTACCAAGGAGGGAAGGTACAAGTAAAGGAGTGCTGCTCCACGCAGTTCTGGCTACAGCTTCTTTGCACTTTGCTCTTGGTCTTGTCTCAGCTCTGGTAGCTCATTGTAGTCCAGTCTTTTTTCTCCCTGTTTGAGCTGTAATTGTGCCCTCTCTGCTCCACAGTCTATAGGTACGAGGTGTCCCATGAGCTTCTGTGCTGAAGTTTTAATCGGGGTGAATGTGGCAGCCTAAGTAGGTGTTCATTGTTAATCTTCCCACTTCTAACCAATGGCAGAACTGTGGTATGGGTCTCTTGGAAAGGCAGGTAAGCTAGCTCAGAGTTTTTCTAGTGTAAGTGATCTCTTAACAATTGCAGCACAAAATTTTTACAGGATACTTAGTTTAAATCATAGGCATTAACAGGGATATGTCTTAAGCCTAGCAAAATAACTAGTACGAATTTTGTTTGACAGAAGTTGCCTTGCCTT
This sequence comes from Phasianus colchicus, assembly GCF_987193195.1. Classification (NCBI taxonomy): domain Eukaryota; kingdom Metazoa; phylum Chordata; class Aves; order Galliformes; family Phasianidae; genus Phasianus; species Phasianus colchicus. Next base: position 131,510,475 of record NC_143436.1, read on the forward strand.
TATGAAACATTTAATTAGAAATTGGAAGTGTGGAAGTCATTTTTCCAACATAAATATTTTCTGCTCTTTGTTTGCCAAAAATCCAAAGTTACACTTTCATACAAGTATACCTTTCACAAAACCTGCAACAACATAAGGCGAGGATATCTTAGAGACCAGATCGCTCAGGCTGTCAGAATTGGATTGCAAAGTCTTAAATCTTGTTGGCATCTCTGCAGTTTGTCAGGCCATAACATTTAACAAGAATTTCAGAGATGAAATTGTCCACTTGATGCTGAATGGCTCCCTGGGACTTGGATATTCAGAGTGATCTGGTCCCTGAATGTAAAGAAGATGTATACAAGGTGCAAGCCACATCTGTCAGTTAAGTCATATAAATGTCTGCTGATGCTTTGGAAAAGAGCAGCTGAGGCTACTCTGTGAAGATTAACTTTTTTTTTCCTGCTCGGAGCTGTGGGGAATCCCACTGAAATATGGAGTTAGAATAAACTGGGTTAGGCAACATTTGTGAAAATCAGAGCACTTTCACTTCCAAACCTGAAATGATTTTAGTACTAGTTTTATCTTTGGATACACAAGAGACAATCTTCAGAATTGCTGATTGTCTGCTGGGACATATCTATGGAAGTGAAAAGCTTTTAAACTTTGATTATTTTGTTTTCTGTTTTAGTTAGGCATGGAAGCTGCAAATGGTTTGTAAGATCATCTCGGGTTTTTTTCCTAATATATCCCTGGAATTTAATTTGGCCTTGAACTTCAGTTTGACAGTTAAGTCAGTGCTTACATTTCAGTGTGATGATTTATTTTGTTTGCAGTTGATTACTGCTATTTTTCCCCCACCCATCTTGATGAACAACCTGAAAGATGAGTATGTGGGAGCTCTTAGAAACTCCTAATGGCTTTTAAAAGGCAAATCATTAAATAAGAAGTCTTTTTAGTACATCAGAGACTTCAATGTCTGTAGAATATGAGCTTACGATTGTAGTACTTTTTTGTAGAGCTTTTTTCAAATGTGAATTGTACAAAGGGAATCCATTGTTAGCCTACGGAGTATAACTCTGCACTGTGACTTGTTAAAACACAGCACGTGTTTTCTTCTAGGAGGTAGGAAGTAACCTGTTGGGCTGAAAATACTCCATCACTGGTAGGTTGGAAAGCTCCAAGTGTGCAGATAAGGCAGAAATTCTGATTTAGGGTTTAGAGTAGGAATGGGAGGAACAGTCAAGCCAAGGGTTTGACTGTTTTTTTTTTCACTAGCTGGTAAGCTTGAGCTCTTGGGAAGAGATGAGAAGACACTTTTCTACTGGCTCTGGGCAAGAGCCATTCATTTTATCTGGATGAGGACATTGAGTGCACCCTTAGTAAGTTTGCAGATGACGCCAAGTTGGGAGGAAATGTCAATCTGGCAGGGGGCCCTACAGAGGGATCTGGACAGGCTGGTTAGCTGGGTTGAGGCCAGTGAGATGGAGTTCAGCAAGACCAAGTGATGGGTCTTGTTGGCCACAATAACCCCAGGCAACACTTCTGACTTGAGGCAAAGTGGCTGGAAAACTGTGTGGAAGGACGTGGAGGTGTTGGTTGGTCATGGCTAAACATGATCAAGCAGTGTGCCCAGGTGGCCAAGAAGGCCAGTGTTATCCTGACTTGTATCAGAAAGTGCTGCCAGCAGGAGCAGCAAAGCGATCGCCCCTCTGTACTCAGCCATAGTTAGGCCACACCTGAAGTGCTGTGTTCAGTCTTGGGCTCTTCACTACAAAAAAGACATTGGAGGCCTTGCAGCCTGTTCAGAGAAGGTCAACGAAGCTGTTAGGTGTCTGGAGCACAGCTCTAATGGGGAGTGGCTGAAGGAACTGGGATTGTTCAGTCTTGAGAAGAAGAAGCTCAGGGGAGACCTTATCACGCTCTACAACTCCTTGGAAGGTTGTGGTGAGGTGGGGAGTCAGCCTCTTCTCCCTCATAACTAGCAGTAGGACTACAGGGAGTGGCCTCAAGTTGTGACAAGGGAGATTCAGACTGGATATTAAGAACACTTCCTTCTCAGAAAGTGGTCAGGTGCTGCCTAGGGAGGTGGTTGAGTTAGCATCCCTGGAGGCGTTCAAGAACTGTTCAGATGTTGTACTGAGGGATGTGGTTTAGTGGGGGAATATAGATGGTTAAACTGGATGCTTGTGAAGGTCTGTTCCAACCTTGGTGATTCTGTGATTTGTCCCTGTGGCCTCCCTGGATGTCAGGGCGTTCAGGATGGCTGTACCAAATCCAGGTTTGGTGGAGGCAAAAGGAAAGCTTACAGTGAGTTGCCATAGTTAAACTACCTCCAGTGAAGCAAATCTGCAGTCTTGTTACCAGTGTGGCTTGCTATTAATTAGTGTATACACACTGCCATTAATATACAAGTTCATATGGTAACCAATCTTGGTGTAAGTACTTCTTTAAAGTAAGTTGTCAAGGGGTGTTTTTCCATGTATTCAGATAATCATGTCTCCTAAACAAATAGTCTAATTTCAGCGTGTGATTTTGAAAATCAAGAAGCTTTTGTAAAGAATTTCATGTGCTCTGAGGGCAGCTCTCTTCATGAGCAATAATGACAGAATAGCAAGGTGGTATAACTGGTTATCTACATAAACCAATTTTTTTTTTCTGTTACTTAAAACTATTTATCTGATATCAGAGTCCATTAAATGGTATTGCATGTTGTTGTGACTGGTAGTTGTTCTATTCTGTCAAGCATTTTTAATCTAAGATGAAATAGATGATTTGGTGTTTTCTTTAAACTTGAATGGAGATTTTAAAAGAAAATTAACGTGGCTGGTTGATTAAAATAGTCATGTATGCAAAAATGGTCATGGACAGATCTGTGTGGGGAGCAGCAGTGCTTAGTTTTCTGGCCTGGTTCATCCATACTACCTTACATGTGGATGCTAGTGAGTCCCTTGTCCTTTACTTTTGCAGATGGTGTGAGCTTAGGTTTCTGATGACAAACATGGAAATTACCAGGTTTTTTATACATACAGTGTGCAGTTAATACTTTTAAGATCACACTGACTTCAGCAATTTTATAACCAAGCTTGTCATAAGTAGTTAACCCCTTGTGATGTATTGATGAAAATCGTGTAACGAGAAGAAAGGTAGGGAAGTTTGGTGCATATTTTAATGACAATGGAAGTCCAAAAGACAGCATAAATGGCTATATAGAGATAAAATGGTTAGGATAAATGCAGATTTTGCGATGCACTGTGGTTCTGCGCATTTAAGTGAGATTAGCCTTGGGAAGAATATTTTATTCCTTCCCTTTTTTTTTTTTTCTGTTGTAATGCCAAGGGGTCTTGCATCAGGTGCTTGTAATGTTGGTAGATGCCCTGGATGTCAGTGGGTCAGATTTTTCAACACACAGCAGGAATTGGCTGCTATTCAGCTGAAATAAATCTGATCTTACTAAATCTCAGCTGGCACTTTGTGGACTAGGAGGGGATGTTACCTGATAGGTTCCCAACCATCTTTTCCTCACTGGTGAGATGTGCCAGGGTTTGAGTTGAGATAGGATGCAGAGACAAAGCCAAATACTGCTTGGGCCTCAGGTCTGTAGGTCGAGGAGGCGGTGAGTGGGAAGTGTAAGGGTGAGCTTGGTTAGAGGAAGACTGCTATAGCTGAAGGCAGGAAAGCCAGTCACAAATAAGAAATAGTTGATTTATTTGATCCTCTATTCAGCTGTTAATAAGTACTTAGAGGTTTTTTTTCTTTGGATTTTTAGCATGTGAAGTGGGATGGATGTCAGAGTAGCTGAATCAGCAGGTTAAATGGCTGTCAAATGGGATTGAGAGCTGTGCTTTTTTTGTGGGAAGGCCACGGGCACACTGTGCTTGTGCACAGAGCAGTCACCCAGAAAAATAACATGGAGAGAACACACAGCTCCCAGCTCTGCTCTGGGAGACCTCTGTATGGAGAATGCTGTTCCACGAGATGGAATAGATCTTGTGTTTGAGACTGCAGGTGGATAGGGGATGTTACAATGAGACTTCCGTGTTGTGGGACTGAGGGACATCATTAGTGGGTGTAGTTGGGTTGGTTGTTGGACTAGATGATCTTTAAGGTCAGAAGAGATCTTTATGATTCTTTGTCCACAGGAAGCCATTGGGTAGTTGCTTCCTACCTATTCTGCTGGCTATGTGTGTTTCCCAGGAAGCCTCAAGCATCAGTCTTACAAGCATCCATCAGCCTTCTACTTGTGGCTTCACAGCTAGGGGTTTGCCTCAGTGGGTGGGATTTCCCTGAAAATTCAGTCTGCTTGCCAACTTTCTGTTCTGTGGATAGGAGGTTATTTTGTTAATAGATGGATGTGGCTTGGAGCAAAAAGGCTTTGGAGGGAAAAAAAAACAAGTGCTGGATAGTTCTCCTTGAAATAGCTGAACACTTTTTTGATGCAGATTTTAGTTTGTTCGCCTTGGTCATACATCTTTCCAGGTTTTTTTTTCTTAAGATTTTGCTTGGTCCACTGTTCAAATCAGAAGCTTCCAGAAATGTTCTTCAGGATGAAGGCTTCTATACGCTTTGGTCACTTTAAACTTTTAAATATTTTTCAAATGAGCAAATGCCTCTGGCTGGGATATACTCTTTGTTTTTAGCAAGAATGCGGCTTTAACTATAGCTCTCTTTGTAGCTATTGAGGAGTCTTTGAAACCAAAGCCATGCAGAAATGGATATGGGAATGGCCTCAAGTTGTGCCAGGGGAGGCTCAGGTTGGATATTAGGAAAAATTTCAACTCTCTAAGAGTGATGAGGTGTGCCCATGGAAGTGATTGAATCACAGACTGTGGATGTGTTCAAGAAATGCTTAGGTGTTGTACTAAGGGACATGGTTTAGTGGGGAAATAGGTGGGGTGGGATATGTGGATGGTTGGATTGGATGATCTTGGAGGTCTTTTCCAACCTTGGTAATTCTATGATTCTGTATTTCTTGCCCCTTCTGTCTCTACCCCCTCCCTCTGTCAAACTCTCAAATGACAGCGTCAGTAGAGATTGCTGTTACTTAATGAGTTTCTGTAAGGTTTCAGATGGAAGCCCCAACTCTTTGCAGTGCTGCAGTAATAACTCTTGCTGCTGAAGCTTTATGGTGATATACTGGGATGTGTGTGGGGAGTATAAGTATCTGGGCTTTTTTTTTTTTCTTTTATAGGATAGCTTAACTTCTTGCTAGTGCCTGAGATAGGTGATATTGTGTAGTTTTATTTTTTATTTTTGGAAACAGTTTACTGGGTTTTTTTTTGGACTCAGGAGTTTGTGGCTTCCTGTTTGAGGTATGCCAAGCATTTCTAGTGTATATACACAAATGGAGAAAAAAGCAGTAACAAATATGATTGAGTAGACAGTTTTCTGTTAGATGCCATAGAGCTGTTCATGTTGTTTTTGTCAGGGTGCCTGCCATTCTGGTCCCAAATATGTGTAGGGGAAAAAATCTCAGTGTTTGAGTTTTCCCTCATTTGATTTAGAAGCCTGGGTTCAAAGATGCTTCAACACTGCTCCTGCAGAAGGGCATTGGGACCACTGGTAACTGGTGCTCTATAATGAAGCTGCTACTTCATGAGTCAGGAAAGACAATTGCAGGGTGATTGAAGTCACCCTGTGTTTATGTGGTTGCCCATTGCAGCTTGTTCTTATAGGAATGCATGTGGCTTTAGCGTGTGTATGATTTTCACTGCTTTGGGCTTTTTAGCTAAGAAGGAATACTTACATTTCTGAAAGTACAAATAGTCTTTTAAAGTATTGTATATAAAATACCTGACAGCAAATACTTTATTAAATATGTTACCTGAAAAAATGGTTGTGCAGTAAGTGAACTTGAAAGCACACAAACAGGGAGAGCTTAATTGCAGGCTCTTATCTTACTGATAATCTCTAACAAATATTTGTGCCATCTGTAACGGACAAATACTTTACAGCTGCAGTATCCTATTTCTTTGTTAAGTGTGCCTCTTTAAACTGTCCTCTGTGGCTCATCCCGTGACTCCATGGAGTCACTACTGAAGTTGGGAATTGTCAGGAGCCTTCACTCAGTCCTGTGCTGGGACCAGAGGCCACATGATCTTACCACAAGATAGCAGTCTCTTCCATGACCAAGCTTTCAGTGTAAGCTGTTGGATATATGGGTTTTGCTCAGTTTGTATTTATGAATGTTAGATTCCAGAGGGGGAGGGGAAGGAGAGGCAACACGTATTATTCCTGGTCACTTATTTGCTGAGTACTTAGGATCACATTTCTGTGTTACTGTCTTGCTAATAGTGCCTACTCATCCTTCCCAGTTAATTGGAACACACTAATTTTTTTGCAGTTATAATTGTCTTGTATAGATTTTGAACTGTGAAATGCAGTAATTTCAGATCATGGAGTGCTGCAATTCCAACATTCTGATAGTTATATTTTTAATGACTTTTTTTGCTATCTTAAATTTATTCTTTATTCAGTGGTGATAATGGGATTAAAATATATCTGTCGTCTTCTTTAGTTCATTCTTTTGACCATGTTGCTATGTGAGTATGTAGATCATACTAACGTGACGTGACCTAAAAAAAAAAAAAAAAAAATCCTAGAAAAATAATAATTAAAAAAAGTCAGAACAGCCAGACATAACAGTTAGTCAGACGATAGTTTTGGCCACCAGACACTCTTGTGGCCTTTCTGGAAAGTAAGGTTTTAAAGAAGGCAGTAATGTGCATGTTGCGTGTGTCTGGCAGCATCGAGTCAACAAGTTAATTTGATGTTTGGGTACTGTGTAATGGCTCAGCAACTTTTTCTGAATAATCTTTTTATTTGTTTAAATTCAGAGCTATGCTTGCTTTGGCTTATTAGGAAAATGCCCTTGATAGTGTGGCACTTGATGTCCTAGAAGGAAGAATTAGTGCAGACCAACATTATTCCGTTAACATTGTTTACTGTCTTTTTATGTCCTTATCTAAAACAATCCTAAAGCAATGACAAAGCGTGACCTTGAGTCTGTTGTTCAACCTATCAGATTCTGGATATCCCCAAAGTTTTATTCGGGTTTCAAGTCCTGGTATCATGTGCCTCCATTCCCTATTGAAAAATGCTCTTTTACTGAAATTCAATGAGGACTTGGAAACAATGGTTGAATTATTTTCTTTGTAAGAAGCGTTGAAACTTCCTGATAAATCACTGTGAAATTTGAAGTATGGTTTGTCAAGTTTGGAGGCTACCCCTGTATGAGGAAAAGTACTTTCTCTGGTGGTACTTTGGGTTATTTGAAATAACCGTGGCATCTCAATGCACACAGACTACCATCCTCTATTAAAATACATTATGTGATAAGTACTCCGTATTTCTGGTTTTCTGCTTTGAAGATATTTGAGCAGGGCTTTCTTCCATCCTTCTCGACAGGTTTTCCTCCAACCTTGTCCGCAAACTGGTAAAAAGTTCCATTTGAGAAAATGGAGGAAGAATCATAAAATGATTAAGGCTGGAAAAGACCACTAAGATCACCAGCCGTCGACCCATCACCATCATGGGACACTGACTAGCCATGTCCCTCAGTGCCACACTGATATGTTTCGTGAACACCATCCAGGATGGTGACTCTACCACCTCCCTGTGCAGCCTGTTCCCATGCCTCACCGCTCTTTCTGAGAAGAAATTGTTCCTAATATCCAACCTGACTCTCCCCTGGCACAACTTAAAGCTGTTACTTACTGTCCTGGGAAAAGAGGCCAATCTCCACCTCACCACAGCCTCCCTTAAGGTTGTTGTAGAGCACAATAAAGTCCCCTCTGAGCCTCCTCTTCTCCAGACTGAACAATCCCAATTCCCTCAGCCACTCCCCGTAAGACTTGTGCTCCAGACCCCTCACAGCTTTGTTCTCCTTCACGAGGCTCGAGGGCCTCAATGTCTTTCTTGTAGTGAGGGGCCCAAATTTGGACTTCCACACGTGAAGAAATCCGTTCTTGCATATTTGCCTTAACTCTCAAGTATTTGCCATCACCTCTGACCACTAGAAAGGTGGTGCCAGGGTGCCTGAGATACAATGATACACTGCTCTACCTGCCTGGCTGTGCTGTGAAGGGGAGGCAGGCTGCATGCTAAAGTGCCACTGGGCCTTCTGCTGGTGGTGTTACCCAGCTAGATGATGGCTTGGCTTAGTGTTGATATCAAAATGCACTGCTTTTTTTTTTTTTTTTTTTTTTAAACTGCTGCTGTTAGTGTGTGTTTTCTCTTTGCAGCATAAAGTACTTGTCTGAGGGGTCTAAGTGTCTGTAGGAAAGAGTGCACATTGCAGGACAGTTCAGGCTGGGGGGCCTCTGGCAAGGGTCTCATCCAGCCTTCTGCTCAAAGCAGTCGCTGCAGACTGTGTTGCTTAGGGCCATGTTTGTGTGAGCTTTGCTGCATGCAAGGATAGAGATAATACAGCCTTTGTGGGCAGCTTATCCTGGTGCTTATCCACTTTGCTGGTTTTTATATTTTTTTTTAATCTTATTCTTCTTCCTTTGTGTTGCAATTCATTTGCTGCTGTTGGTCCTAATCTCTATGCGTTTTCTGAAGTCTCTCTCTTCTCTGTTTTCCCAGTGGGTAGCTGTAAACAGCAGTAAGATCTCCACTGAGTCTCCTTCAGGCAGAAATACAGTTATAACAACTTGTACTTGATGTGGATAGACCCCCAGCAGTCTGTGCCCAGGCCTTTTCTAGGACAAAAGAAACAGTATCTAAGCTGGTTTTAGTTCACCCATTGATCCAATTCACTGATTCACAGTTTGAATTCACTGATTGAGTTGTGTGTCATGGAGTGCAGATGCCTCCAGTTCTGAAATTTGCCGGCTGTTGAAGCTTCCTGAAATCTCAGGGCTAATTCTTCAGCAGGGAACTTGTCTGGAGAATCACTCAATTCTGGCCTGGGTTATTTGTGTCTGAACTGCTGAAGAGAAGGTTCTGGGGTGACCTGATAGTGGCCTAACGAGGACTGTAAGAAAGAAGGGGGCAAATTCTTTGTCTTTTGTTGTAGGACAAGAGGAAGTAGTTTCAAACTGAAAGAGGGTAATTTAGACTGGACTTAAGGAAGAAGCTTTTAGAATAAGAGTGATAAGGCACTGGCACAGGTTGTCCGGAGATGTGCTGGATGCCCCATCCCTGTCGGGCTGGACAGGGCTCTGAGCAACCTGATGTAGCTGTAGGTGTCCCTGCTCATTGCAGGGGACTTTTAAAGGTTTCTTCCAACTCTAATCTATGATCCTAACTCCTAGACTGATGTCAGTGACTTCTATGCTCAAAAGAAAAGGAAGGTAAATATACTATTTAAAATGATGCTTTCTTGGATTGTTGTTGACTATGTCTGAAATCTAATGGTCTTACTATCACTCGTGATTCTTTTTAAAAAGGAAAATGGCAGTGCCAGCGTAATTTCCAATATGATGTTCTTTATGTACCAGCTGCATGACTAGCGTTATAGAGGCAATGTAATGGCATAAATAATTTCCCTGTTAAAAGTGAGAATGCCAGTCACGCATTGAAGGCAAGGCATTAAGTATTAATTTTTGAGGTTAGTCTTCACGAGAATCCTTGTGGGCAGTGGTGCAAACTTGCCCTTACAACAGTTACCACAAGCAACTTATGGCTTTTCTAAAATTTTGCAGTACTTATAGCTCACCTGTAGATCTTTCTCTTGCAACAGTCCTGCAGTAAAAGGCAGTGCTGAGTTAGTGGCCCTTCAGATTTCCTTCTTGATGAGCTAAAATGTTCTCAAGCATTCAAATATTTGCTCTACTGATCCACATTCTTCATTTACTCTTGATCAGTGAGATCATGTGAGGTGAAGGTAGCATGGGGCTGGTGTACTGATACTTTTGTATTTATTCCTAACTTCCATCCCTCCTTTCACATTTAAATAAGCAGTACTGCTGTACAGCATCTGTGCTTGTGTTATCCTAGAAATAGCTGCTAAAGTAAGTGTAGAGTGCCTCACTAGGTTTGCCCATTGAGCAGTTCCAAGTCTTATTCTCTTCTGTTCTTTTTCTGCAGCTGTGACTCTAATGTTCCAGAAATGCTTGAAGTCAAATATCTAGAGAGAATTTATAAAGGATGAACTTGCCCTCTGTGTAACACATGATGACAGGCAGCTTAGGAGGGCATCTTTTCTGAAGCTGTAAATCAGGCTGGTCTGTCTGCTTAAAAAGCACTCTAGTTCTTACGTCTTTAGTTGTTTGGGACCTTGGGGGGATGGCTAAGTATATAAGCTTTCTTAATGTTATTTCATCAGATGAAAAAAGTCTGTAGAAGTGATCTAACAAATCCAGGAACTTTTTAGTCTGTAGAAGAGCGGATGTTCATTGGAACCATAAATGCTTCCCTACAGTTTTCCATAAAGACTTTGAGCTTATTTAGAAAAGTGTTAATGACTTGAGGCTCTCTGCAGCTCACTTCTGTCAAATGTGCCTAGCTGGCACACTTCACTTGAATGCTCAGAATCTGCTCTTTATGGACTGTGTGATAACTATAGCAGCATGCCTGTGCCTTTGTGAGATTAGGGATCTGTTCCACTCTTGTGACTCATCTTCTGAGCAACCAGTTGCCTAGTTGTTTTTTCTCTGATGACGCTTGCTCTGATTTGTGTGGCCAGTTTGGACCCCACATGTTTTCACACCTATTTCCTTTCAGGACTGAGCCCTGTGCAGTTCTAGGCAGGACCGAGCCCTAGCAGCACCTTCCCTTGACCAGCTGCCACTGCTGATGGCCTCCTACCTTCATTTTGGCCACCCTGAGGAAAGCAGTAGCTGCAGACTTCAGTCTCGGCTGCATCCTGATGTTGTTTTTTCCTGCAGTTGTTGTGAAAGGAGTTGTAAGATAGCAGCCTGACAGCAGGGATCGGATGCTCCTAAACTGTGTGGTGCTTGATTGGAAGGATGTCCAGTTTGGTATTTTATCAGCAGGAAGGGTACAAAACAGGATATTTCCCAGCAGCTGTTGTAGTTGATGGTTAAAGTATGTTTAATCTCAAACATTAAATATGAGTTATGGATATAATTGTCATGTATTTGAATCCAGACTTAAAATAACAGCTATGTTTTATTGCAGTGGAGAAAATGTATGACTGAATTATATCCAGTTCTGTAATATAATCACATCCTGCTCTGTAGTGCATCCTCCTAATACAATGGCAACAAGGGTTTCCCATTTGTTTAGCAAGGAATACACTGAATGATTCTCTCTGAGCCTAAGAGGCTGCTAAGTCTATCCTCCTCAATATTCTCAGCTTAGTAGCAGTACAGAGCTGGTTTTGTGCCACCATTGTGTATGAACTAATCTATGGAGTTTTCTTTGTTGCTTCTGATTTACCACAGGGCTTTGGCAGATCCTGGTTAGCTGAATTTCTAAGACTGAACATCTTCCTGATGTATTGCGTGAGCCTAGCCCTCTCTAGGGATGAGGGGAGTGAGAGCAAAAGTAAGTTTTGGCAGTCTGACTAGTGGGGTTTGTGGAAGATGTCTGCAGCCATAATTGGCAGTGCAAATGGCTTGAAGTTGACTGGCTATAACCTGTCATTTTGTGCATAGCTGCATTTTTATTGCATCAGTTAAGTGTAGCTGTAAAATACTCTGGGGTCGTATGGAACGTGCTCTTTAAAACTCTGTATTTAAATTGTCAACATTTTGAAATGTCAGTAAGTAGTCTTATCTTGCTGAAGAGTTTAATTCCCTGTGTTCTCTTTGAGTACGTACTTTTCTAAATAAATAGTCTGTTTTCTAAATAAAATACATCTTAATCTTCCCATTACTTTTTAATGATCTTGTTGCCATTATGTTCTCCTGGGGACCAGAGAATAGCCACCCATTCAAGTGTCACAGCTACTGTATTGTACCTTCTTTTACATCAAGACTGTTTTTCTGCTCTGAACCTGGAGAGAATAGGGAGTTGGTCTTTCTTGTTTTGTTTGGTTTTTTTTCATTACAGTTCAATTACTCTTTAGTATATGCCATAAGGTTACATTTTTTGGTGATGTGTGGTTTCTTCCTTGTTATACCTCATTTATTCTCTTGTTAATACCTGTCAACTTTATTTACCATCTGGAGAAAGAGATCTGTGGATGCAGAGTGAGGGTTACAGAGCAAAACCAGCTCTAACTACTGACCTGCCAACAGAAGGATCATTTCTTTATTGACAGTCACCCATCATCACCTTTCAGCTGTCTGCAACAAGGATTAAATTGCAGGTTATCTTAAGACAACAGGGAAGACTTAAAGGAGGTATCGATTTGTGTACTTCTTAGGCCAAAACTACTCTGACCATTCTTACCCATTCCTCCTGTAGGGCTGGGCTATCATTTTTCACAGTATGTTGTAAAAGGGACAGTGGTCAGTTAAAAGCTTATATTTCTTCAATATTTTTCTTGCTTTGATTCCTGGCATGGTCCTTCCATTTGGTTACATGTATTTATTTATTTAATTGCTCATGCTAATGATGCTCCTCTTACTGATAGTGTTTTCTGGTTGGATTTTCTCTAGGCTGCCTGAGTAATTATTTTTATGTTCCTGAATGGCATGTCTCATGTCTCTTGCGGTTGCCCATTTTTTACCTTGTTTTATTTCTGTTTAATGAAAGAGGTGCAGCTGACTTCTTTGTGCATACCATATGAATTTTAGTTGCAGAATTGGCAAGTACACAGGAGGTTGTGCAGCTGCCATTGTTAGCTTGCTTTGAATTGCCAGGCAGAAAGCTGCATTATTGCTGCAGCTGTATTACGGTATTTTACAATGAATAGTTTCAGTGAAGTACATTTTCAGTATTCTGTATTGTATATTTTCAGCAGTTGTTATTTGGTTATATCCTACTCAGTTCTGCTCAGAAGAAGGTGAAATGTTTGTTATATCTCAATACTCAGCCTGCAGCACAATTTGGAGTTTAAACACTAGAGATGTGAATGAGGGTGAGGAAGAAGAGAGATGAAAGTGAGTATTTTGTATGTCTCTTTGAGCAGATACCAGATTTTACAAATTCATTAGTAGCGTCAGCATGTTTGCTTGGGTCTTCTCTTCCTTTGCAGGAAACTGATAGCAGCCATTCACGTAAACTTCTTGTGTTACACCTCAGCTGATATTCCAAACTCAGAAGCTTGGTACAGGAGTGTCAAATCAGCTTCATGGATTTTTAATCCTCTTTTTCCAGGACTGATTGTTGGGGTAATCTTGAGATACGGCACTCCTTCTTCCAGTGGCCGTGATAAACCCCTGAGCTGCTCGCAGGAGGACAGACCATTCACAACCCTGCTGGTCAACGTCAGTGGGAAGTTCTTTGAATACACACTCAAAGGTGAAATAAGCCCTGGGAAGATTCACAACGTGGAGCAAAATGACATGTTGCGAAAGGTGAGGGTAGGCCGTTTCTTGTGGATGTGTGCTGTTTGGCTGCATGCTTTTTCTTCTTGGTGCTCTTAAATCTACAATTCCCTTGAATGGTACTATCAAATGTCATTGTTCTTGGTGGTAACAGTACCTCAATGCTTAATTGCAAAGCACCTTTTGTACTGTGTTGCTGCTGCCAAAACTGTGTTCTGTTGCTACAGTGTAGTACTTTCCCAAAGCCTTTGAGTGCTGCTGGAGACTTAGCCTACGCTTCCAGTATCTGTAGAATTCATGAAAACCAGCAGAGCAAGAAAAGCCTGATGCTGCCCTCTGTAATATGAGGTATAGAAGGAAATGAATAGTCATTGCTTCCTGGTGTTATTTCCTTGTTTTTTTTTTTAATCTGTTTGCTTTCAGGAAATAGTTGCTGGTTGCATCCTGTAATCCACCAATTTAAACAATCTGGTTTTAGAAATGAAACTCATCTATCAACTGTTGCTCAGATCTGCTATTTCCTTTCTTATTTTATTCAGTGGCAGGAATTAAACCTCTTCAGTGTGTAGCAAAGCTAGACTTTGAAGTACAGAATTGACACTTCAGGATTGTGTCTTAAAAATACTTTCAGTAACTATGACGAGGATGATTCTGAATGACTACGAAGGTGGCTGTTTATATGTACCTGTCTGCTATAGACAGCTGAAGTGAGCTGACATGAGCCCTATTCTGGGTGTGCACGCCTCATATTAGTCTTCACCAGGTCTAGTCTCACGTGTATGCAGGTCTTGATTGAATTATAAATGATTGGTTTTGTTCCTTTGTCTAGTATAGTCTTTCACGGATATCTGCAGCATCCACTGAAACACTTGGAAATGATGGTGACTCCACTTTGTGAAAACCAGACTACTATATGACTTGACTGGCTGGCAATAACAGTGCACTGGCTAGATTCAGGAAAAAAAAAACCAACAAACGTCTAAATATAATTTCATCTGCAAATACACAAATGTCATGTACAATTAGATCCTTTTCCAGCATCATTTCCATTAGAATTAATTTTATTTCAAAAAAGGGACTATGTTAAAAAGGGACTATGTTTGGAACTGTTGCAAGACAGTTATCAGTGACGAAGGCAAAGGTTTTTTTCCCAGATGCTGTTCCCTATGGAGAGCTGCAGCTTTTTGCTGCTGTGTCTTTATAGGGCTGAACAGTGATTTAGAGGGTGAACTTGGCCAATTAACTGTTATTTCAACACTTAAAAATAGTAACTGTCAAAAATGAAAGAGGAAAAAATACATAAACTATGTGATTGTTCCTAATTTGTTTCACATTTTATTTATTTATTATTTTAGGTTACATTTGACCCAGAAGTTTTTTTCAACATTCTGTTGCCTCCTATTATTTTTCATGCTGGTTATAGCCTGAAGAAGGTAAGTGTAATTGTCTAACGAGGAAAATTTCTTAATGGGAGACTGATCTGTTCAGGAGTGCAGTCTCCATTTCAATCATTTGTGTATATCAGTAAGAAAAATCTTGATTTCCTCCACAGATGGTTAGGTCATACTGTTTTAAGAGAAAATACTTCATATATACACACATATACACACGTGTGTGTATATGCACACTATCAGTACATTAAGTTGTATCTAATCTTGCTAATTTGTTTTCCTTTGTGCATTGCCAGAGGTCAACATTAGTTGCATTTGAGCTAAAAGATATGCTGCTAAAAATTGTTAAATGTCCAAAATGCAGTACATTATATTGAGAAGAAGAGCCAAAACTGAACTCCAGTGGGAGTGTTTCAGACTCTGGATAACAAAAGGGCCCAGATTGTTGTTTCACTAGAAGATGACATAAATTACTCATGTGGTGCATGTTTTTAGTTTAGAAGCTAGGTCTTTCTTACTATATCCTATCTGTATACATATTACCAAAATTTTGTTGGACAGAATTTGCATTGCAGTAATTGAAGAATTTTTCTGGAATGCAGCAATGAATGTAAGTGTGATAATGCACTGTTTTTTTGGTTTTTTTTTTTACTTATTTAAACTTGTTTTTCTTTATTTCTTAAAATATTTCTATTTTATTTTATACAGAGACATTTTTTCAGGAATTTGGGGTCGATTTTGGCCTACGCCTTTTTAGGAACAGCAGTCTCTTGTTTTATCATTGGGTAAGTGAAATTTGTGATATTTGTCCCTTGAGTTCATTGAGCCATTCAGGTAACTTTAATTTTGTGATCTGTTTGAATGTTATTTCTGATTTTGCCACTCAAAATTAAAGCATAGCTTTTGCTGAGATTTGACTTCTAAACAATACTGACCCCAAAACAATACTGTCAAGTTTGAATCACTTGACAAGTCCAGAGTACTAAAGAGCAGTGTTCAGTTTTTGATCTTATGTTGTAGTCCAGAATGAAACCTTTTTAGACTCCTGTTAGAATTAACTTTATTCTGAATTGTAGGCACTACTTGTAATAGAATCTTAGCTATCAAATTTCTGGAGATGTCCTTTCCATTTTGCATGTGCACATTCTGTCTCTCTCCCTCACTGATATGAATATCTACATCACTTTATATATACGTGCACATTTGGTTTAAGATAATCATATTAGCTTACTTGCATACAATCACTTACACAGCTAATATTATTGTGTTCTTGGTGCATGGATATTCTGAAATACAGAAATCCTGAGTTTGCATAGGTGACTTTGGTTTCCATCTCTCAATTTCACTACATAGAAATACTTCAAAAGCTATTCTCAGTTCAAAGCTTTTTCTCCATGTATTGTGATGGGAGAAGCAATACTGAGGGGAATTTTGAGCATGAAAATGTTCCCTGTGGTGGAAAAAGGAAGCAGCCTGTGGAGTTTGTGCTGGTTGTATGAACAGAATTCACGCTGTGCTTACTTTATATATGCCGGCTCATGTCTCACTCTTAACTCAGTTCCTAGAGAAGAGAGGAGACTTTATTTTGAGAGCTTAGGCTGCAGCACTGTCCCACAGAGCTCCAACGTAACAAAGCCCACCTGAGATATTGTTGCTTGTGGTTTTTCTTTGCTTGTTTGAAATATGCCAGCTTGTGTGACTTGGACTGTTTTATCCTCTCTCTTCAGGAATCTCATGTATGGGGTTGTGAAACTAATGAAGTTGGTGGGACAGCTCTCTGATAAATTCTATTATACAGATTGCCTCCTCTTTGGAGCGATAATATCTGCCACTGATCCAGGTAGCTTGCTGAGCAATGTTTAATGACCTTCCAAAATGATCCTGTTGCTAGGATTATTGGCTGTATAGCACAAATATATTAATGGTACTTCATTTTCATTTATGTTATTCTAACATCTCTGTTCTGAAATGCACACAGATTCTGGGTGCTGCGAAAGCTATTCCATCAGTTTGGTGATTATGTGATAGGAAGTTTGGGGGCAAATCCAACTTTCCTGGTCATTATACACTATGTTAATTATTTTTCCCAAACAGACTCTTTTTTAGCATGCTTCAAGTTTAGGGCTGAAAATAAATTACATTGGATATCAGGACTTCTATGTCTTTGTTGCATCTGACACTTGATATTTTCAGAGCTATATTTGAGGGTTTTTTCTTTTTTTTTTCTCCTTCAAATGAAGTTCATGCTATACAAGTTCAAAGAGAAGAATGCTCTTCTGCAAAGTAGTCTGAGCTTTTGGCAGAAAATTGAGTTATCCCTCTAAATCCAGCATGTTCACAAAGGTGTCTGTGCTTGCCAAGTCAGTCTGGAGAGTTGGTGGAAGAGCAGGGCCAGGGGATGAAGTGCTGAAGTATGAATCGTGACATTTAAAACAGATTGTTTGATGTGCCCAGTGTTGTTTGTTGTGAAAATGGGAAGTAGCTCCTGTAATTGAGCTGAGCTCTGAGCAGGCTGTTTGCACACTGTTTTGGCCTTCGTGCAAAAAATTGCCATGTGATTTTTGAAGCTTATATATGGGAACATCTGAAATCATTCTTTCATGTCAGACTGGAGCCTTTTTTGAAAAGACTGCTGTAAATATTTAGCAGTCTTGCACATATCAAATCCTGTGCAAATGCATGCTCCTGAGGCACAAGGTATGCTTTGGGGAACATTACAGCCATTAGTGCAATGATTGAAAAACAATAAAGCTACGTTAACAATCCACACAGCAAGAGCAGCACAACATTTCTGTTGGTTATCTTATATGGAACACATTTTACCAAAAAAAAAAGCAGAGCATTCTAAAAAAAATAGCAGAAGTGTTTTGTCTTCACTGTGCCTGTGCATCACAGGGGCTTTGCTATAAATGCTGTGCATGTGGGAGGGCACAGAGCTCCTGCCTGATGAGGCTACCCTAAAACTGATGGCGGAACTGTTTACCTGTAGATAAACATGGCTAGTCTGTTTCCCAGATTGATTTTGATCCTGTGCTTCAATTCATGTGTTTTGTTGCTTAAGGCAAGCTGGTAAGTCTGCTTTCTCAGCTCACAGTCATTCCTGCAGTCATCCATGTGGTTTTTGTCTTTTTTTTTTTTTCCTGCAGTTACCGTGCTAGCAATATTTAATGAGCTGCATGCTGATGTTGATCTCTATGCTCTTCTGTTTGGGGAGAGTGTGCTGAATGATGCTGTTGCCATTGTATTATCTTCGTAAGTAGCTACTTGAATTTCTACTCTGAAATTACTTAACTGTTTTAAATGCTTTTTTTGAGGAAAAAAATTTCTATTTTAGACATGCTGTTTTAAATTTAAGACTATTGCCTTGAACTTGACAATATATATATCACAAGCTTTTGCCAAGATTCTTCAGGCATACACAGACCAGAAAAGAAAAAATTGCCTTCAGTATGGGTTGGTCTGTTCTGTTGTTCATTTTCTGCTCTTAAAGATTAAAACCATTCTGATGCCACTTCTGACTTCTCACTGTGTTACTCTCTTCCTAGGTCTATAGTTGCCTACCAGCCAACAGGTGAAAACACCCATGCTTTTGATGCAGCAGCATTTTTCAAGTCAGTTGGTGTTTTCCTGGGAATATTCAGTGGTTCTTTCATGATGGGAGCAGTGACAGGAGTAGTGACAGCTCTGATATCCTTTTATATGTTAAGCTCCTCCATATGAGAAACCATGTTCAGGTGCTAACAGTGCTCACCTATTTCCTGCTGTAGCAATGGTGACTCTAGCTTATTTCAATCTGAGTACAAAGATTTACTTCTGTCTATAGAAAGATACCCACAGAAATGACTCTTTCCAGTATAACTGTGGCATCACCAGATGTATTAACGACGTTACTGCATGCAATGTGTTGCCAAAAGGTTTAAAGTCAATAAGAGGCTCTAAATAGATGGCCTATAATTCAGTTTTAGTAATTATGAATAGCAATTTTTAAGGTAACTGAAAGATAACTGGTGTTTTGTTCTGTCTTCAGCAGAATCCTTGACAGCTTTTTTTTTTTTTTTTTTTTTTACCCTCATGAGGTTTTTCTGAGTGTTTTTCATTCAAATGCTTTGCTGAAAACCTCCTGTCATGCAGCTTGGAATAGACTGTACCTCTGTCAGAGTTAACATCATGACATTGCGTGCTTTGCATGACCTGCCCTGCTCTCTTGACACTTATTTAGTTTGATCAGAACTCTGAAGCACTCAGAGAGCAATCTGTGTGGGTTTTGCTTTGGGCTAGGGCAGTAAACCTTAAGCTTGTGGTTCTTCTTCTGGAGGGGAAAAGAATCAATTTTTTTTTGCTTTTAGACCAAGAAGGATAATAACATTGCTATGTGTCCTAGCTTGCTTTGATCTCCCTAGACGTCTGAAAACTGACCTAGAAGGAGTAAAATGTGATATTTTGTACAATAATAATGAACCAGTGATTCTTTATCTTAAGCAGTAGTGTCTCAGCTGTATCTTGTTACAGGCACACCACTCAGATTTGCCCGATTGTATCCTGCATAATGAAAACTTTTCAGATATAAGGAGGAATATGTGCTATGATGCTTTTGTGTTTTGTCTTCCAGTTCCACTGTTCTGCAGTCGATGTGACCCAAAATGATGATTCTTAGACTGGCTTTTAAGCTACTGGCCACCTATAGGTCTAGCTGCTCAAATGCTGTTGCTGTGGTTTTGGCTTTCTGAGCAACTTCTAATTGCAGCTGAAACACTTTCAGATTCATTTTGTAAAATCATGTTCTAAAGCAGCAATTGGTTCTTGCTGTTTTTAATGCTTTGCTCAGGAGGGTGCTATGAGACTAGAAGGAAGGATGCTGTTCACAAGACAGCCTCTGGTTTAAAAATAAATGCATAAAAATGCATGAACTGTTGCTTAATTATATAATTTTAACTATTTTATTTTGGAAAACTACTTAATGCTGTGTAATAATGTAGAAACTAACTGCAAATGTGCATTTTACTCTTTGCTAGTTAGAACCTGTAACTTCAGTCATGAGTGAAGTTAACAGAATCTTACTCCCAAGCAGTGTTCTGTACCTCTGTCATAGCTGTGAAGTACACATCACCATACATACCATGCAGTCATGCACTGTCCTTTGAAAATAGACTTATTTTGCAAGTGCATTGCAGACAGTATATTTAGACTTGTTCTGGCTTTCAGCAAACTGTCTTGGCCTCAAAGCCTTTGGTTATTATTATTATTTTTTTAATAACATTTAAAGTATTGCATAACTTTGGTGTTTTCTTTCTAAATTGTAGAATCTGCCTGGCTGGAATGAAGTGAAGCCAAAATGCCATGTCTAAGGAATAAAGAAAGAAAACTCTTTGCTTTAATGTTCAAATTAGGAAAACAAGTAATTATTTTGAAGTAGTACTTCAATTTGGTCAATTAAAATAAAATAAATAAAGTGATTTTTTTTTTCCTTTCTCTCACCCTCCTCTTCCTCCAGAATGATGACC
Source organism: Phasianus colchicus (assembly GCF_987193195.1). NCBI lineage: Eukaryota > Metazoa > Chordata > Aves > Galliformes > Phasianidae > Phasianus > Phasianus colchicus. The sequence goes on from NC_143436.1 coordinate 131,530,689, forward strand.
ACAAGCCTTAATTTTGAATTTAGTAAATTACTTTGATATGTTGCTTACACTCTAATGGCAAGAGAAATAGAGTTTGATTCACAAGGCTACCAGAGAAGACTGGAAATGAGGATTCACTTCGAATGGGGCCCCTTTTCTGACTTCAGGAGATCAACCTTCAACCTCTTCTTCTCCCATGGAGCAACAGACGTGACTGTCTAGTTGCTAAAGAAATACATGAGTTCCTTTTGAGTCAGGCACTGGGATAAGTTTGTAGTGGGATTATCTAAGTCTTCTGTGGAAGATGGTTTGTAAGTACTGCTCACGTGGTTGTTGCTGCTTCAGAAGTATGATATTACACAATAAGTCTGTTGGGAGGTAAGAGTGATCCATGTAATGTAACTGTATCTCTTCAAAAATGGCAGGGAGATGGATTATGTAGGAAAAGGACCATGCAGAGAGTAACAGCTGTTTAGAAAATGCAGAGTTTTATGTTTTGTTTAATGCCAGCAGTCATGGGGATTTTTTGATCATGGTTTGGGCTTTTGTTTTGAGTTCAGCCTTCTGGCAAAGTAGGATTGTGTCTGAAGTTGCATTTGGAATATGTGCTTCAGAGCCCTTCCCTCCTCTGAGCCATGCAGAATGCCAACAGGAAGCAGTAGTGTGGGTGGGGAGCAGGTAGCCGGGCTCAGGAGTGCTTTGTGCTAACCACTGAAATGCTGCCAGCTGTTTGCCTCTGGTGTTAATCACTTGTGGCTGTGAACACCGTATTCTGTGACAAAGCTCATGGGAGACTGCTTCCACTGAGTCTTGTGGGCCAACTGAATGCTTCTTGCAAGAATCACGAAGAGTGCTGTGAGCTGCAGACCTCCCAGGGCCTGTGAATTTCCTGTGAAAGTGGGACTCCTCATTGTTTTTAATGTACTGAACCATGACTCCCCAAGCAGCTATGTTGCCATTAGCTTTGATTGTGTAATGCTGCAGAGAGCCCTGGATGCAGCTGTATTATTCATGGAGAGGAGTGGTGGATGATGGTGCAGCCCTGATGTCTCTGTCAAGGTGCTGATTGCCTTCCTGTGGACAGGGAGAGTGCTACATCTTGCTGTTCCAAGTGTCCATACTGTTGTTCTCTTGCTGTTGCCTTGCTTGGATTTCAAAGACTGCTAGCCATCAGCCTTCAGAAGGACCAGAGATTTCTCTACCACTCCTGTAGCACACTAGTTCTTTCTCTATCTCTTTGTATAGTTGTGCACAGCTATTGACACCTGAGGTATAGTAAGTTGTGCTGTTTACTTGTTGCCAAAATAGTGAGAGAAGGGGGAAAAAAAATCCCATAAATGGGAACAAAAATTTTGAAGTATGTGGAGAGCTGTATCTAAGGCAGCTGAAACTTGTTTCAGTATTCGCTACCTACGTGAGCTGTTAATTCGGTGTGTTTGACATTATTCAAGTTCTCTCATTTGGAAGATAAATTTGTTTTTTCTTCCCATTAAAAATGCTGAGCTTGCTGTGGTTGAGCTGGTGTTTTCTCTAAGATGTATCAACACAGGGAGAAGAAATCTATCTTCTTGTAGGCAGGATCTGCTTTACCTTAAACGTGCAGAAATATCCAAACTTGCTGAAAAATACTTCTCCACAAATCTGAGTGGAAAAAATCAGATAAATGTGCTTCATCTCAGGGCTTCTGTGTTTGAGATCAACCCTGTAAATGAAACACTTCTAAATGCATTTTATGGCTTATCTAAAGGTGACCAGTGTGTATGCGTGTGGAAATCATTATCTAAAAATAAAATATACTGGGAGGAAAAAAAGCAATCTGAATGAACACTGAGTATCTATTCTTTCCGTGCTGGTACTTTGAAGGGAAATGTGGTATGGAATAAGCTATTAATTGAAAGAGGTGAGTTACGCTGCAGCTGTGCAGCACACGTATCCAAAATTAATGACTTGAAAGGGAGACCTCAATTCTGAAGTTTGTCTTAATATCATGATGGAATCGATCAAAATAAAAAAATCTTTAGCATTGGTTATTAGCACATAAAAGCACTTTTCGTAAATATTAGACAGAGAGAAGCAGAAGGACCAGTGAGTTTCTTTTATTTGTGATCCCTTAACAAATGACTTAACGTGACGAAGTTTACCAAGTTACACTGCTTCCCTCTGCTGGAAACGGCTCTCTTCTTCTTAATGTCTTGGAGCACTTTCTTGCTAGCAGAAGCCTGTGGATTTACTGGTGAGTTGGTGGCTTTGAGCACACTAAGACAGAACTCCTGCCCATCTTAGCCACGTATCCACTTTCTCATTAAACCTTCCTGTGAGAAAACATGATGTTAGCACTTAAAGCTTCTCTGTGTTCTGTACAATGCCATAGAGGGTGGTACTCACTGTGCAGTAAAAGCTCTTAAGAGCAGCTTTCATTTGGCTTAAAAGCATCTGTGTCCCAGCATGCCCAGCCCCGTCCTTGGTTTGAAAATGAGGTTCATAAAATCTCAAGGTTAGGGGTAACTTAACAGGACTTGAGAAGGGAAAATATCTTGTGCTCGCATAGTAAACAGACTGATTTTTACATGTAATTCTGTTCACAGGTGTAGTGGCTGTCCTGTTCTGTGGAATTACTCAGGCACATTACACGTACAATAACTTGTCAGTTGAATCGAGAAGTCGCACTAAGCAGGCAAGATCCTTTCACCTTTTGTGCAGTGTATTGCTATAGTGCTGTGTACTGGTATTTTGAAAAGCGCATTTATTGCTTGGCCTTTAACATGTAATTTTTTTCTTCTTTCCTTAGCTATTTGAGGTATTGCACTTCCTGGCTGAGAACTTCATCTTTTCTTACATGGGTTTGGCACTGTTTACTTTCCAGAAACACATATTCAGCCCAGTTTTCATCATTGGAGCTTTTGTATCCTTTTTCGGTTTGTTTGAGGCTTGTCTATTTTCATGTGTGCCTGTAGACTGGTGGTGCGTTTTAGCTTTATCAAATAAATGACATTGAACAAATAAATGGTGGTTGACCAGAGTGTTCCTGTGTCTTGCAGGCACAAGAAGTCTAAGAAAATATTCAATTAACACTTATCTGCCACAAAGTTGTTGGCTCTGCACCTGAGCGGTACAAAAAATAATGTAAATTCAACAGAGATTACAGAAGTTGTCAGGGCAAGCAAGGTAGAGGTAGAAGGTTTTGACTTCTAAACTTTTCTTGATTTTTTTCACCAGTCTGATCCAAAAGAAAAATTGTTCCTGTTGCTTTTGTCAGTGGAGAAGACAAAAATATGTGCCTCCGCTGTTGATGGCAAGCAGTGCTTGCAATGCTGTTGTGTTCAAACTTTTGTTCAAACTGGTATCCAGTTCCCATCATCACTGGCTGACTTGTTACCTGGCTCTCAGCTGCCTCAGAACCGTGCACTTTGGTGGTAGTCTCCCTCAGATAAGTTGGGAGTTGCTAGATTCCTCTCTCCCCTTGCCCCCTTTCAAAACATGTTGTATACTTATTCCATCACTGTATTCCTGGAGGCTTGAACATTCAGAGTAATTAAAAGCATGATTGAAATGATGGACACAGAGGTTCATGTCTTGATTTCTCTCTGCCTACTGCAGGAATAGGCCTCTTTGCCATGGGGATAAAACCCAGTAAAAGGAAACATAAAACCACCCTATTCCAGAATATGTTTATTTTTTCTCCACCTTACTCTCTCTCTCATATCTGTACTACTTCTAAGGATTAATTGCACTTATATTTATTTTTCTTTGATTGTTTACTTTTTTTCTGAAACACTGAAAAAAATGTTCCACATCCTCACATCTATTTTTTCTGAATTAACAAATGTTCTAAAGCCCTGTGACCACTGGTTGAAGACATGGATGAAATAGTTGTCTGGTGTGCTGAATGTTGTTACTTTTTTTGTTTTTGCTATACCCATCTGTCCTCTGCCCAAGCTATGCCATCAGTCTTGTTTCTCTTCAGAATTTCTGTTCTGTTCTCTTCCTGCCCACCTACTTTTATTGCATTTTTCACATTTCTTTGTACTACAACACTTAACCTTTGTTACCTCTGGTGTAACTTTTTTTTTATTTTTATTTTTTAATTTTGAGGAAGATGAAGGGTACTAGCACCCATGTTTTGCCTTAGCAGCTGCCTTCCCCACTGAGTTAATGCCTTATGGTGTGGGATCTGGGGGGATATGTAAACATCATTACTGTCGAAAGAGAAAGGTTGGACTGCAAAGGCAGAGCTAAGGCCTCAGTGTTGTTAGCAAAATCCTACTCATTCTTCCTACAGGAGTTGGTCATGATGGCAACTTCTGCAGTGCTCAAAAGAACTGCAGTAGAAATTGCTTACAATAACTGCATGAAGCTTTTTGTGGAAGTAATGATCAAAATCTTAGCTCCATGGAGGTAGACTATATTGTTTTACTTCAGTATTTAGGTGTAACATCAACCCAGATAAGTCTTGAGTTCTTTCATGCTTTTGTTTGTTTTCCATAAGAGAGCTGCTTCATTCTTCTAATGTTGTTATCCTAGCAGTAAATAAACAATATTGTGTTGTTGTGTAATAGGATTTCAGCTTACTGGTCTAATTTGTACCAAAGTGTTTCTTAGATGGGTGGAGTATTTTTTCAGGTTTCTGGTTATTCATTGGATCTGTAGTGCAGGAGTGCAGGAGCTTTTCACTTATGGTTATGAATTTCTGCAGTACTTTTTAAAAGCTTTTTGAACCTCACTCTAGTAATGATGATTATTCTTTAATTCATCTTTGTAATTTCTCTGAACCCTTAAATGCCCACTGACCAGTAGGTCACATTGCCTGTAAGAGCAATGATAATAAACACTTGCTGGTCTTTTATATTGACTTTCTTTCTATGCTAGGGCTGCATTTCTGCTGGTTTAAAATGCAATTTTATGTTGGAGGTGGTAGTTGCTTAAAATGTGGTATTTTAAGTTTTTGTTTGCACAGCTGATAGTCTTCGTACTAGATGTAATTTAACTTCATTAAAAACACATGGTTATAATAGTCTGCATTCGGTGCAGTGAGTTCATTCTGCACATGTTTGGTGAAAGTCTGTTCTATATAGACAGGAATAGCCTGGCACTTGATATCGTTGCATGAATTTCTCATTAAAACAGAAGTTTCATGTTAGAGCCAGGTGCCCAAGAGTGTATTAAAATCCCGGGAAGGTGAAATCCTTAACCCTCAGCTGTGAACAGATTGCGATCTTTTTGGGCAGAGCTGCACACATCTACCCCCTCTCCTTCTTGCTGAATCTGGGCAGAAGGCATAAGATCAGCTGGAATTTTCAACACATGATGATGTTTTCAGGTAAAAGAGCAAAAATGTTTAGTAAAGCAATAATTCTTTTTAAATCGTAAGATGTGGATTATAAAAGCAGGAGATAGTTCTATAGACATGTAGGTTTCCTTAACAGAAGACTTGGCAGCTGTAGCATGCTTTCATATATCTTTCAACTTTTGTAGAAAGTGTAATGTCTGAGAAGAGTGACATCTTGAAATGACAGCTGCTGGCAGCTTACGATCGCCTCATGTTGGGAATAGAGTATTTTCAATTCAAGTGTTGAAGAAGTGTGCATTTTCATTTAGATTCAGGGAGCTGTTTGATTTCCAAAATTTATTTTGCTGTTGTCCACAACTTGTTTTTTTTCCCACATTTCTTTCCTATTAACTTATGAAAACACTTAATCCTTAGCACTTGTGGATTCAGCAAGTTACAGTCAAAGTCATCCCAGGGCATAATTCCTCAAGGAAACTGAGGGAGTCAAAACACTTGTGAGAGTACTCTGAACCTCTTGTTTTCTGCTTATCACTTTAAGCCTATATGTCTGGAAAAGCAAGGAAAGATGCTGTGTTATGAAGGCATGATTGCACTTCAGAAGCTCTATTTCATTTTTTTTCACATAGGTCTCAGGGGAGCCATGGCCTTTGCTCTGGCCATACGAGATACTGCTACCTATGCTCATCAGATGATGTTCTCAACAACTCTCCTCATTGTCTTCTTCACTGTGTGGATTGTTGGTGGAGGCACAACTCCCATGCTGTCATGGCTGAACATCAGGTCAGTATGTACCTGTATGCTAGAAAAACTTCACTTTTCAGGTGGTAAACTTGTTTGATGCTTGCTAGATGTGCTCTAGGTATTTAGAACCTTCTATTGTTAGTGCAGGCTGGTTCAAAAACAAAACAACTGAAAAATGTACAAGATGTTGCTGGTATTTGGCCTAAGCCTCCTAGTGGTCTTTGAGTAAGCTTATAGATCCTTGTCAGCCTAGTAGGATGTGGGAATAGCATTGCTAGATACAAGAAAGAAAGTATTAGCCAATCTGTTCCCATATTGACTTCTCATCCTATATTTCCCCATCTTCTGCCTACTGTAATGGTTGTGTTGTTTTTCAAGTTAGATAGAGATTTTAGTGCTATACTGAATGCACTTTAAACATTTATATGAACAAAATTAACACTGCTGAACAATGGAGATAGATGGGAACCTGCTTCTCTGAGTGTTTCCTCTGTTTTGAGGTGATCTATGGAAATGAGACAACACAATTATAGTCACGTGTCTGTAAATTCTGGTCAATACTTAGTACTTTAGGGCTGCAAGTACTTTTGTGTTTGAGACTGCTTATCAACAGAAGCCCTAAAGAATCATGATTCAATTCTTAAGGACAACTTCTGTTGGCAATCTGAAAGCTTTAGTAGTTAGTGTAGGGAGGGAAGTATGGTGGAGCCTAGTTATGCTAACCAGAATGTCTACTGTTGTATTGTGCTAGAACAGGGAAAAACAATCTTAGGTAAAAAACAGTTTCTGTCTTAGGAAGTACTACCCATCTTCAAGGATTGTTGCTCTTCTTGGAAAATTTCCGTGAACTACTTGTAGTAATAGGTAGCAGGTGCTTTCTAGATTGGGGAAAAAAAAAGTATGAATGGAATAGGACTCCCAGAAATGAGTTTGAAGGCAGCTGAAGCCAAACTATCTGATACAATAATGTCAACAGCAAGTTTTGAAGTTAATGGGATGAGCTTACTAAAAACTGTGATATGTCAGACTGCCTGACAACCTGTCATTAAGGATATGTATTTGGCAGAGTTGAACAGTTCTGTGCCAGGAAGACAGCTGCATTCAATGTCAGATGCTTTCAGCCTGAGAAATTACAACAGTGATTTACAATATCTCAGCTCTGTCTAGCAGCAGACACTGGTAATCCTGGTTTCCTTTTATATTTTTGTGCCAAACAAATCCATTTTTGTCCTTTAAATGCGATTTCCAGATGTTTAGCTAGCACTCCAGGAAGAGGTATCACTTCCATGTAGTCAGGGTCACCAAAGATCATACCACTAGCAACAGCATGTGCAATACCTGGTCTTGAGATCAACAGCAAAACAATTCCACTGCTCCTGAGTCATTTTTGGTGTGGTATCATTTGACCATTAGTGATACTTCTAAGCTCAGCCTGACTGGTGTCTCTTTCCATATGAAAACTGTTTAGTGATTCTGCCAAGATGCCTGGAGTAGGTACCACGTGCAGCTTTCCATTAGGCACCTCTGGAAATGGAAGCAGATTTCTGGCTAATAGTGGTATGTAAGGAAACCCCATACTAATTACAGCAAGTCAGGCAGATGGTATCTGCTTGACCAGCAGTGTAGAGAAGTTTTCTGAGGCGTGGGATACAAAAAAGCAGGAGATGAGTTTTTGAAAGCCATAGATAGGTTAAAAAAAAAAAACTTTTGCAGTCTACCAAGCTTGAATTGGGCTCAAGGAGCCTCCCTTCCTGGAGGAGCAGCTGCCAACAGACAGTTGGCTGAACCATGGGCTGGAGTGTTTAGCTTTTAAAAATGTTAACCACATTTAAGTAATTATTTTAATCATCACTTGTTTGACATGCTTGGCAGAAAATAAATGCTTAGTTTTCCTATGAAGAGAAGGATATAGTGTCAGCAGGGGAACTCCACATAAGAAAGAAGTATTGCAGAGAACTGCTTGGGTCTACCTGCAGCTGCCCTGAAGACTGTGGTGTTAGTCACTGAAGCTGCATTTCTTAGGGATGACCTCAAATTCGTGCCAGAAGGTGGCAGCCGTGTGCAGCTGATGAAGAATTAGAAACTTGGGTCTGGTATACTCCGTTGTGACAAAGTCCTTTCTGTGGGAAAGCACGAAGTCCCGCCTCACTTTTCATATGCAGAGAAGCGACAGATTACTTTCCAGCTGAATTTTTAGACGTGTGCTGCTTTTCCATCACTTCCCCCCGGTGGGTGAGGTTGGCAGGAGGAGATGAAGGTGCTCTTCTTTCCCAGTGCCTCACACAGCTGCACCGTGTAGTGCTGAGACAGCGCTTCCTTTGGATGCTTTCTCAGCTCTGGCACTTACCGTAAGATAACAGTGCCAGAGGCTGGAAATAAGTAGTGCTCCTGTATAGGATTGTTTAGCAGAAGAGAGATAAAAAGATAGAAGATTCATTGTTTCCTAGAGCAAGTAAATGGAAAGAAAAAGGAAACTAATACCATTTGTGTGTGGGACTTAAATGCTGGGATTTGTGCGGACTCCTAAAAGTCCATCTCTTGTGTGAAGTTCACAGCAGTTTCTGGGGAGTTAAGGAAGACATAAATGAGGAGATCTGTAAGATTAGCCTGCACAATTTAAATAGAACAGTAGCACAGAGCTGGCTCCAGCCCAGACTTTCTGCCTGGCTTGGTACCACCGTGTTCATGCGGAGGTAGCTGTGTGCATGTGTGAGGCAGTGGTTATGCAAGGATCTGGAGTTGCTGTAGTTCAGGTGGAGGCATGTGCCTATTGTTTGAATTGCAGTTGGGTTGCATGCTTTGTTCTTTTCTTCTGGTGATCCCTTCTCCAACTTGATGTGAAATATATTAAAAGAAAAGTAGGTCAGAGGGAGAGGGTAATGTGAAAACTAAGCTTTGGTAAAGTACAAAAGGGGCCTTATAAGCAGTAAGGGGACTGAGTTTTTACATGGCCTAATAGTGATAAGACAAGAAGGGAATGGCTTTAAACTAAAAAAGAGGAAATTAAGGTTAGATGTTAGGAAGAAGTTATTTCCTCAGGAGGTAGTGAGTCTCTTGCACAGCCTGCCCAGAGAAACTGTGGTTAACCCATTCTTGGAGCTGTTCAAGACCAGGTTGGATGGGGCCCTGAGAAGCCTGAGCTGGTGCCCAAGGTCCCCTCCAAACTGAGCTATTCTATGATTCTGTGAAAATAGACAAAAATGCCACGTTCCTTGCTGTGCTCTGTTCTGAATATCTCAAGTAATCAGAAGAGCAGTTATATTTTAAGGATAAGGTATATAACCAATTTCCAGTGGTCAAGTTTAAATGTACAACCAAGCCAAGGACCTGCTGTTTGCAGTGGAGGCTTCACTGGCATTTGCTGCTTAACTAGTTGGGGAAAGTGAGGTTGTGACAGCAAAATCCAAGCAAAAATAATGGGATCTTCAGGTGCTTTTTATTTCTGCCACTTGACTTCAGGTGAGTTTAAAAATTAACACCAGAATCCAGTGTAAAGCCATGACATCATCTCTATTTGAATTTGTGCGCTGTCTTGGGTATGGAACATCTTCATGTATGTGAATATAAACTGATTTTTTTTTAGTAGTAGATGTTTTTTGATAGAAATTAAAACAACTTACTTCAATATTAAAAATGAAAATCTCTTACTTTGAGGTTAAAGCAAAGAAACAATTTCCTGTGTGAAGCTTTAACATTTCCAGTAAGTTAGCTCTGTAAATCAAAACCACTGGCAGAGTTCCTCTTTTCTGAAAAGTAGCTGACGTACAGCTTCATTTATTTGTTATAGGAGAAAGAAGAGGGGAACTTATCGCGTTTGTATAGAAAAATATTTCCCTTTTTTTTTTTTTTTTTTGTTGGGGTTTGACCTAGTTCTTGCTGAGTGAAGCAGTTCATAGATTAATGTCTGCTTCTCCTTCATAAGCTGCTTCAAACATTTGTGTATTTTAAAGAACTAATTTCAATTATATTAAACCATCTTTTTCTGAATCTTAAACATGAGGATTATAACTTTCCATTTAATATACTTAGGCTGTCTGGACAGTGTCAGCTTAGATATTTACTGCTTTCTGCATGACTTTGCAAATATAATCTTTCAAGGAGCTCTTTATCTAGTGATATCTTTTTTTTTTTTTTTCCTCTTTAAATAAGCAAACAACAGAAAAAAAAAAAAACAACCACAAAACTAAATAGTCTCAAATAGTTGTTAATGATCCTAATAACCTTATCTGGGTTGAAGGGGAAACCAACAGCTTGATGACAGCGTCTGGATGAATCTGGACCGGGGTGGTCCAGCTATTAGGCTTTGGATAAAATGCCTTTCTTGAACACCGTGTTTCAGTGTGCTGCAATGACAAGTGATGCTGGAATCCAGCCTTGTACTGTGTCTGTGTTTGGGGTAGGAATTGTTCAATAAGAGATCGCACCCTTCTGCTTTCCTGCCTATTTTCATTTTTCTACAATTGAGATCCCTCATTTGGTTTATCATTTTCTAAGCCTGCCTTCTAACTGCTTTATTTTGCCTCTATAGGGTGGGCATGTGCATTGTCCATTTCCCTCTGTTGTAAGCTCCTTCCTTTTGCCATGTATTTCTGTACTGTTTAAACCAGTCTTCTTTCTATATTCTCTTCTCCATATTCTGCTTTCTTTGATTTCTTGTCATCAGTCATGAATCTTTTTTAATGGGAGTGCAATAGAGCTGTCGGTTCTCCAGCCTTGCTGGACCAGCCCTGTGAGACTTTTCCCTAGTAGGAGAAGGATTACCTCCTCCTTTAGATGCTTGGATATAAGCATGTCAGTTCTTGTGGTCTGAAACACAGCTATTCTCACCAGAGAGAAAAAGAGTGAGGAACACCCAGACTCTGTAGGATCTGGGTTGATCTATATAGAGCAAATGGGATAACACGAGTTTAACTGATCAAGCTCTGCCAAGCCTGCGTAGGCAGTTTCAGGAGTCATTATCTTGGTTAGGTCAAGTGAAGTAATACCCAAAGGTTCCCTAAAGCTGACTTCTGCAGCAGCTTATCCAGTTCTAGAGTTTTTGAGTGATCAGCTTTGGTTTTATTTTTATTATTTAAAATATCTGAATGGGAATTGCCTTCTTCCTCAGCCACCTTCTACAAAATAGTTGATCTCTTCCAAAATAGCTACAATTTTCCAAAAATGCTGCACTCATACTGATGTTTTCCCAGATGTCTGTAATACTGACTTGGCAAAGGTACAGCTAAGAGAAGTCATAGAATTGAAGTTAGTGGGCAGTTTTTAATTTTAGCTTTTGCAACATATGCAAACCTTTCTCTGTGCTGGATTTAAAAATCTGAGTACTCTGACCTGTAATGTATGTTGGCATGGGAACTAAAGATCCAAAACCCAAGTCTGGCATTTGCCTTAGCTTTGAAGGGTTAGACTACTGCATGCCTTCAGTAGTAGCACAAGCTTGACCTTAAATATTTGGTTCTTAAACATGCGAGTCTGCAGTCAAACTGCATACCTGTTCTTTGTGAAGTAAGACCTGTGTGGATTGGTGGTAACCTGGGCTCTTATTTCATATAGGTCATATACAATTGATGTTGTATGCCTTCATGCAGAATTGGAGAGGGTTGGGGTGAAACAACACCATGAATTGCTAAGGAACTTATATTGGAAAATACTAGAAACAAAACATGCTTTGACTTGTTTATGTTTGTTTGTTCTTAAGTACAGTAGAAAACGACAAAGAAGTGGTAAGAGTGCTCTACTGTGACTGAAGATTAATTATCTTGGATTTTTATTAGCTTACTGTTAGTTAAGCCAGTTGAGTATTTTATGTATGTATTACCAGTATTTGCTCTAGAACTAGTAAGTGGTGGCATATGCATAGATTTCTGTTGTGACTTTTTCTTTACTTACTTTCTCCCCTCTGGAAAATACATGGGTCCAAAGTGCTGGGAATTGTCTTTGATCAACTTTGTCTCCCTGTAGCATTTCTCTTAAGAGCTCTCGAATATCATTTCTACAGTGTAGAAGTTATGAATGTGTAGCCTGTCGTGAATTCAGGTGTTTTCCCTAGCCTGAATCTGAACAAATGAAGAACGTTATTGGACATCTCCATCAAAAAGAGCTGTTATTGTTAATTTCTGTGATTTTTGTCACTATGCCATTGTTCTGTCATCCTTATTTTTGTATTTTGTCTGTTTTGTTTGGGGAGGGGTTTTTGTTTTATTCTGCTAGGCAGTTCTGTAAAGCTGTCATCTCATGAGCATTTTGTTACTCACGTTCCATTCTTGTACTGTACCAGAGTTGGTGACCATGTTCCATCGGTGGAAGAGATGAGTGAAAGCCGCTGGCTGTATTTCAGGTGACACCGTGCTTTCCTTGATACCAAATTAACCTGGTGCTTGCCTTCCTTTATCTTTGTAACACTGTGTGCTCTTCTTCTATACTATGGCATGCTACTGCTGCTTCTCCTCTTTTGCAGTGCCATAGATATTCCTCACTTCTGAATTAGATTTCTTCTTGAGAACTGTGGGAGAGTGTGGATCAAGCATCAAGTATTTAACCTTATGAGCAACCAAGCAACCAAAAAAAAAAATACCCTACCAGTAATTTTAGCTATCGTTCATGGGTAATTAATGAAACAAAACGAATGTCTTTGGCCTGGGAAGGCTTGAAAGCTGAGAAAACTATGGATGTGATCTTGTTATCCTTAATCACATATACAGTTTTAGGCATTCTTTGGGGCTACTACACACAGCTGTTCAAGAGGAGGGCACTTCTGCAGATGATTTATCTCAGCCTCCTTGAAATGTATTTTCCAAAAGTAAAGGTTGTCAGACTGCTTTGTAGCAAGGTGCTGAGTGGAGATGACAAAGAATCAGCTGGTTTTCTCTAGAACTGACAGGAAAAAGGGAAATATCTCAAAGTAGAGTGTATTTCTATCATCCTTATGTGCCACTATGTACAACACACACACTTTTTGGTGTGGAGCAATAGTAAATTTTTCACATAGCCTGCCACGTGTGAAAGTTCTGTTGAGTGCTAAATTTACCAGAGGTGCACTGTGTTAGCATTAAAGCAGCACATACAGCAAATGTGAGAAGTACTATTTATTATGGTCATTCCTGGCTGTCACTGCAACTACATATACTAGGATGTAATAGTTATATTTTGGTAACTTCTCATCCAGGTCTTGTAAGGCCTTGGAAAGGCTGCTGAAATATCAAACGAAACTCTTCCACCTTTTAAAAAAATGACATAGTGGAGAACTTGAAGTAGTTTTAGCTGTTTTTTTTTTTTTTTTTTTTTTCCCCACTATTCCTTTCCACATTTTTTGTTTCCGTGTTTGTATCAACTATCTTCTAGCATGCTGCTTAGATTGCTGAATTGTACATAGCCGTAGTGTTTGAGCGTTCCAATATACTTCTTGAGGCTGCTGCAAGCCCATAATGCTCCATCCCTCCGTGATCACTGTGGCCCCGCTCCACATGGGTCCATCCTACAATGCCATCCACCCTGAGCTGATCCCATGGAATTCCCATGGGCTGCAGCATTCCCAGTAGTGCCCCAAACACAGCTCCATACCTCAAGGCCCACCCTTCAGGCAATGCCCCATACGAGTCCCCACAGGCGGCAGCTCCCCCAGCCCTCCTGCCCCAATGCAGGCCCCTTTCCACAGGGTATCCACAGGCTGTCCCTCCTCCAGACCTCAGCCACCACTGCCCTGCAGGCTCCTCTGTGGCTGCACGGGGAGATCTGCTCCATGCTGTGCCCGTGGGCTGTGGAATGTTTGAGTAAAACACCAGAATCCGTAGTGAGACTTCCTACTCTGTGCCTCTGATCTCTGAAAGGGAATTTGCGTAAGCCAACACAGTAACAATTTTTCTAAATGTGAAGATTGTTTAGATAAATGAAAAACTGTCTTTTGGCTTTTATAGCACATTTAAGTTATAGGAAGCTTTTTAAATGTACTTCAGGATGTAAAGTGTTTTTCTTTTTTTTTTCTTTTAACAATGAGAAAAGAATTAAGATAATAGCTATCCATGCATATGCCAGCTTTCCTTGTACTTTCAGTTATGAAAGCAATTAAGAGTCAGGTAACTAAATGTTCTCTGAGCCTCTCTTCCTTGTAAAGGAGCTTGAGGGGATACCTGACTCTTCCTGTGTTGTTCTGTTTCAGGTAATAAAAATGAGACTGTCTTAGAAATTGGGGGTGCAGGGTCTACAAAAACAGTGCTTGTCAGGAGAGCTATGTGTATATATGGTGAAACTTGACCAGATGGACTTGCTTTGAATAATAAATGCTTTCTATACATTTCACTCTGGTGAAAGATACTGTACTCTAGTGAAAGTAGTTGTGGGAATTCAAAATAGTATTGTATTTTGTGTTAATCTGTGAACTGAGGGACAAGCTTTGAAACATGAAGTTAAGGGAGGGGAGAAAGTGGCTATAAAAAGAATTCATTAGAGAAATTCAAAATATGTTACCCTGAAGAATAATTTTGAAAACCATTAAAAAGATGAATCTGTCCACATGTTATTTCAATTTTGAAAGAAACTTCTGTAGTGTTTTTGTTTGTTTTTTTGTTTTTCCTTCTCTGAAACGGGAAATGTTTTAATATATAAAGGGATCATCCTCTTCAAGAAGCCGGTGAACCCAAACACCTGCCCTGTGATCTACTTTTCCCTGAATAGTATGGTCATCTTGCTTTGGTTGTCTTCTCAGCCCCTTTCCACTGTCTCAGGGAAACTAAAAATCTCCAAAATCAAAGGCACAACTTTATTAGTCGTATAGAAGCTGAGATGATTGTTTATGCTTTTATATAACATGAAGTGAATGGGTAGAAGCAAGTTAAAATTATTTTGGGAATGCAAGCTACGTTCATCTTCTAGAACAAGTTTTGTGGACTCAGTTCATATTGCCAGCTGCATGGCTAACTCCAGTCTGGTGGTTGTTTGTAGTGCATTGGACCTCCCTGATGATGTGCAGTTGGAACTAGAAAAGCCACAAATCTTTATTATTATTATGTGTTTTTATGAAGGAATGGTCAGTCTCACATGTTGCCGTACTGAACTCATTTCCTGATGTTGGGTGAGGTAACTAGTTTTGTCTGCAGAAAGCCCTTCTTATCCTGTCTTCACTGCTTAGCAATGGCCTAAGCAGTAATGTGTAAGCTCTTGTAACCTTGCAGGGATCTTTAGTGTGGCATTTCATTCTGGCACATGTTACAGTCTGGTTCCCAGTCTGTCCAGTACATGATGCTCTTGTTTCTTGCTATGAAAGGAAAAACAAAGGGATGAGGAGACATGAGAGACTCAGGAAAAATCCAAGCCAAGGACCCAGTCAGCACAAGCTCAATGTGAGGTATCTGCAGTTGTCTTAGAGCTGCCTTCTGGATTTTCCCTGAACTACACTGTTGAATTAGGCTTTGGATTGGCCTTGAGTCCACAAGGATAAGTTAAACATTTACTTCAATGCCTACTTTTCTTTTATAGAGTTCTGCCCTGAAACTATTCAAGGGTATTCCTTTTTACTTTAATCAGCGCAATCTCTGTCTGAAAGTAAAGCATGTCTGGATCATTGATTGCCTTACATGAGCATACATCCCCTGGATGGACCTGCAATGTTGTGTTGGTTTCTGGTTACTGTTTCAGAAG
Source organism: Phasianus colchicus (assembly GCF_987193195.1). Lineage (NCBI taxonomy): Eukaryota > Metazoa > Chordata > Aves > Galliformes > Phasianidae > Phasianus > Phasianus colchicus. Next base: position 131,546,326 of record NC_143436.1, read on the forward strand.
GGAGATTCCATAGGCAGTATGGCTAGAAAAAGCGTACACAAAGTCTAGGTAACAAATTATACTAAATCAGCTCAGTTTCTTCTATAACTGGGGAAATTAACGTGAGCCATTTCACACAATGGTTTTGTTACTAAATGCTTCCTTCTCCAGTCTTTATGCTATGTCACAGCACTGAAACACAAAGCGTTTGACACTAGCAGTCTTCCCTTACATGTGAGGTTGTACTTCCTTGTGGAATTTAGACTTCCAGAGATTAAAAGATTATGAGGATTTGAGGCTGGACAACTCAAGTCTTAAGAATAGACTGGGAAAGAAAACAAGGATCATATTAAATTCCTGTCCTGGGTAAGAGAGCCAGGCGAAAGGATAGTTTGGTAGTAAAATGCCCAATAACAGTGCAAAAAGTAGTAGTTTCTTATTGATATACTCTTCTATAGTCATCCACAGTCTTATCATACTGACCCTCCCTTGGGTGAGTGGCTGGACTATGCAGACCATTGATAATCCATTCTGACAGTTTTGTGTTAGGTGAATGAAACTTGCATCAAATAAACATGGATCTTCGTAAAGTATTTTTGACACTTTACACTGTTAGTGCCTTAAAAAAAAAAAAGGGACTTTATGTGTTTCATTTGTTTTCTTAATGGTATTTTTGAGCCATTGTCAGGCCCATTGGGCAGTTGAGTTACTTGTGTGCCAAATATTTAGACTGGACTTTTCCTTAGTCTGTGATTTTCTGCTATTGGACATGAGGAATCTTCTCCACTGAAGAAGATATCACACGCATTTCATCTTTTATACCAAAAGTGGTATTTGCAAATATCCTGGAAGAATTGACAACAAAGGTAAGCGGTTAAAGCTGGTGCTGAGGTAGAGTTAAAGCTGTTACCTTCAGGTAGTTTCTGCTTGTGTGAAGAAGCATCTTGTTTAGCTGTTTGACTGCACGGGAATAATGAGCAGCTCTTCTTCAAACTATTCTCATAATCTCTCTGAATGCAGCTTTGCTGGATGCTTAAGGTGCTTTTAAAATGCATTCTGCCAAACTTACAGCATTTTCAATCCTCAGTAACACCACTTGCTTTGTTTTCCTAATGTTTCTGTAGGGTTGGGGTTGACCCTGATCAGGACCCTCCACCTACTAATGACAACTTCCAAGTCTTACAAGGAGTAAGTAATTAATATAACTTCTCTATTAGGCTGATCCTTATTTTATAACTGAGATGATGAACTGTAGAAGCTACGTGCATGGATGAGACCTTTCTCTCGTAGCTGGCAAATCAGTTATGCATGTTACTTTATAACATTCAAATAATGCCCACCAAAACGGTTGTGTCGTTAGGTGTAACACTGCGATGTCTCCCTGCTTTTCAAATTTTTGTATGTATGTGTAAAGCCTTAAACTTCTCCCCAGATATACTAATATGCTCCTTTTATAACAAAGTGCTTTCCTCCTCCTCCAGCCAAATGCACGCTTTTAGCATTGTGCAGCATAAATGGTCTCCCCTTAAACTGACTCAGATAATCCTTTTGCTTCTGTCCCATAGTTGCTAATAAATTTTAGCCCTTGGACTCTTGCTTAGAATCAAAGATTCTCAAGCAGACTTCAACTCTAGCATAATGTACTGGAACCCAGTTGGATCTTGCTTCTATTGCCTACCATCCTTGAGGCAAAAGGAGCGTTGAAAAGATGTCGCTTATCTTCAGCAGACTTTCAGTGAATCTCTAGTGCAGCATTCTATGCATCAGTAACAATCAAAGAGTTGCTTTATCACCTACAATACATTGTGTGTAAACAAGACTACTGGAAGGACATTGTTCAGTTTACCTTGTTTGTAAATTGACTGAGTTCACAGGAGTGTAAGGTCTGAAAAGAAAACACTTCCTGAGGTTTAACTGGGAGCTTCCTCTGTACAAGCAACTCTCCATCACATGTTCTTCTGTCCAGACCTTAATTTACACTCTCCCAGACAGTATACTACTGCAGTGACACTAATTGTTCAGTAGCACAACTGGTTGCTTATGCAGGAGCCAGCAAGAGGAAAATGAATTTGAATGGCAGGAAATGTAGATGACTGGATCCAGAGGATGCATAGGGAGCAAGCATGTGAACTTTGCTTTGTAAACCCTGGATTGTGTGATGCTGGTGTTCAGACTGGCCACTGATACGTGTGTGAGATACTTGCTGCATTTGGGATCGGTTTTCTTATTAGCAGTCTCCAACTTTGTGTGGGATTTTGCATCTGTTTTTCCTTTTTGTCACAGATTGTACAGATATTTACCTGCTCAGGAAGCATCTCTTTCATTACAGAAAGTAAATTAGGCATCTCTGTGTTCTTTGTGGAAGACGGAGTCCAACACGATAGATTCCTGTAGATTGCATGTATATTCTATAGATTTTATGCCTGGAAGTGACCAGAAGGCTGGGCCTCAAAATGCCATTTACAATGAAGGCCACAGTTATGGCATAAAACCAAGGTTAGGAAGTGGTATTGTGGTATGATGGCTTTCAGACTCTGCTTGTCAGTATCAGTGGAATTGCTTTAACAGGAAACAGCTACAGCCGGAACATGGGTATTTATTCTGTTCTCATTCAGTGTCTGTGTGGAAATAACTTGCTTGCTTTTTTCCCATGTAAACATAAAGCACTTATCCATTTGTTTCCCTCTTTAGCTGTGCATTGCATTCCTAATGGAGTCCATTAGTCAGTTCCCTTTGGATTCCTCTGGCTTTCGCAAGACCAGAATTGGCAGCAAGTCACAGTTAAAGAAAATATATTGTTTGGGTTGGGGAGGTAATGAGTTTCAACAAAGGTTTAACTCTTGGTGAATGAATCATAGGGTGTTGTGATTTTTTTTTTTTGGGGGGGTGGAGGGAAGAGGGGTTTGGTTTTTTTTTGTTTTCTTTCCTAGATGAGGAGTACTCCAAGACAACTCCGTCCTGTTCTTTTCTAGCAGTTTGGAAGATGATTCATGCAAGGCGTTCTCACATCATCTGTTTCCCTGGGCTTGACTTTGGTCTCTGGCCAAAAAAAATGTAACAAAAGTAAAAACAAATGCAGCTGTAGCCCAGCTGGTGTGAGGACTTGCTGCATAGCTAGTGAGGGGACTGTATTTTAATACTTAGCACTTCTGAGAGCTGGTGTGATATAGCACTTAGGAAGTTTGCATTATAAGCTTCCTCAATTGTGATTTTATTATATATTCCCTGTTAAGTGTAATTCTTTTAAGAGGGATGTATTTTATTGGTTCTGCAGAAGTTTAAATAGCATGCTAAATTCTCTTATTTTTCCAAGGAAGCAGTAGGCTTAAGGGAAAGTACATGACATACTCCTTGAGTTAAGAAGACCAACTGAGTAATGAACAGTCTGCACTGTCCTAGTTCATTTATTTGGCAAGTAGGATCAGGATAGCAGAGAGGCTTATTTATCAGTTTTGGACTTTTTTTCTTCCTTGTTACTGCATTAACTATGTGATGAGCATTAAGGCTTAAGGTCCTTGCCACCAAGTTACATTATTAAGGTAATTTGAGGACCTGCTTGTTCTCTGCATGATCATATGAGGGTTTTTTTCTACAGAAAGTAACCTCAGTACAAGCAAGTCTCTAAATAATAATCTTCTATAGTCTACATACCATATTGAAATATTTCGGCTTTGTTGCACGGGACGTTATAATGTGAATGACTGGAGTGTATAATTTATCATAGAATCATAGAATCACCAAAAAACTGTTTTTCTCCTGAAATACTGAGTATGCTTTTATTTTATTTCTAGGATGGTCCAGATTCGGAAAGAAGGAACAGAACAAAGCAGGAAAGTGCGTGGCTCTTCAGGCTGTGGTACAGCTTTGACCATAAGTATCCTTCTGAAAAAACACTATTTCTTCAGGACATGGAGTATTCAGATGTTTTTTGTCCTTGCTGTGTACCCATATGTAGACTTAGGCACTTAAGAGAGTCAGATATGACAAAGATCAAGTATTTGACAGGTTTAAGACACAAGACTGATACTTCAGCTTGTTGACTTGGAAAGCAGACCTTTCCATTTAGTGCTTGATATGCCAAACTTGCCAAATGGCCAAAAAAAAAAAGTCAATTTTGTGAGTTGAAGTCCTGCGTAAGCAGTGAAACAGACAATTAAGTATTTCAGATCCTCTGATTTGTTCTATTAATCTGCTGATGTTCAGAGCACAAACTAGTTTTCTAGCACATTGTGCATATCTTACACACAATTCACTGGTGAACAGCCACCTGCTTTTGTGATGTGAACCCTGGTATGGGAAGTTCTGGCACTAAAAATATACGTGTGATCCAGCTTATTTCCTTCAGTATATCCAGAACTTCCTATGAGTGTTAATGCAGAGTGTCCTTTTGTGTCTGTATTGTACTGTACTACCTCTCTGAAGCTGTCATTGTGCCTTGTTTAAACTTCACAGCAATTTTCATGCAGCTGTCCTGTCCTTCGTGCTTGTGGTTTTTTGGTTTTGTTTTCTTTTTTTTAACTACTTAGTGTGTTCTTAATGAGTTTATACAGGTGTCCTTCTGCAAATGCTCACATTCACTGATTAAGAAACAGGGAAGTTCTTTTGGCCTTGCCAAGTCACTTTACCCAAGAACTTAGATGTTTCAGTACTTGATTCCTTGTAATCTAAGGCAGCTAATGGTACCTAGATGCCTGTGATAGGGTCTTGATCTTGTTGCAGCTTCCATCTGAGAAGTGGCTGTACGGTCCAGGGTGTTGTCTGTTGGTTGGGTATTGCTGGCCTGCTTGGAGCACAGTAGCTTCCTTCCATGCCTTGTACATCAAGATCAGCCAACCAAGGAATATTGTTGGAAGCATTTAATCCTAATAGCTCTTCAGGGTAAAATCTATTTGTCATCAGTACTTTCATATGCTGCTGAAGGGACAGAGCTCAGAAGTGTGCATGTACTAGTTTAAATATTCATAAATGTTAGTCATTTCAAGCAATCCCTTTGAATGTAGTGACTAATGTTCAGCTGTATCTAGGTCAATTTTTGTACTAATACCATGCTTTTATTTAAATCAAAACAAAAAAAAACAATTTGGGTGCTAAGATCAGGAAGGACCTGGCTGTCACTGATTGCCATTCCCCCCGCCCTGAAGGAAGCAAGCTCTCCTTTCCCCCTGCCCTTTACAAAGGGGTGTGCCTTATGAATAACAGGAGTAGTTGATAATACTGACTTCCCTTCAGCAGCCACAGTAAGGGGGGAGAGCTAAGTGAAAATTACAGTTTAATTAGGTGTTCCACACAAACTTTAAGGATACATAATACATTTGCTTTCTCAGTGGCAACTAGCAATCATTAAGGAAGCTTTCTGTGAACTTCAGGCTGACAAAAATGACATCCAGAGGCAGAGCTGTATCTTCAGTAAAATTGTGCTGCTTCTGTTGTGAGGAAGCATTCAGATAAACATCTGCTGCATTTAAGTTGCACGTTAAGGGGATGGATGATCTGTAGAATTGTTACCCCTACCTACATCTAAATGTCAAAATATTTTTCTTTGCTTATGCATTCACATGATTTATGAGTAAAAAGGCAGATTGTCTCAAGATTTGCTCTTCACAGGGGAATTCAACTTGAAAAAGATGTGAATAAGATGCATTTGGCAGCGTGCTAATGCTGGCTGTTGTATGCAGAGCGCTGTGCAGATGAGTAACTGGGATCTTCACGCCTCTGGAACGTGGAGTTCATTCAGTGTTGTGGGCTGTGCTCTGGGTTCAGCCACAACTGTTAAATGAGAAAGAAACAGCAACTCTGAAGAAATACCAGGTGTCTCTTAATGGGTTTGCTTTTTTGTGGTAGACTTACTGCTGGCCTCTCTGCCATGGGGAAACACATAGGCCAGTAGGTTACATAAGGGCTGGGGAAGAGTTTTTATTTCCAGGACTGGGTGTTGCCACGCTTGTTGGGGAGGGGAGGAGGAAGCCTAACTGCTGTGGCATAATCATACCATGATGTGTTCCAGTAAATGCACTGTGCCAGGCTCTGCTGAAGAGGAGAGATACCTCTGTTTAAACAGTCTGTCTTTTTTCGCCTACTCTTTTTTTCTTCTTAAACGCTCTCCTCTGCTGAGTTAGAATCAGGGAAACGGTACTAATTCACAAATGGACTTGATTTTTCTGTATGTAGAGGCTTAAAGTAGCTAGAATACCTGCAACGTGCTTATATTTAATATAGTCAAACTGATGTTAGGAGGAAAACGAAGAATTGTGGTCCTGATTTCTGACAGTGTTGGATGTATTGGTGTTCTCCCCCAGCTCTGTTCTTGTACCAGGCAAGATCAATATGCTGCTCTGTAGCAGGGACATTTTTTTCTTTTTTAATTGTTATTATTTGGGGATATCATCAGTCTGAAGTAATAGAATGAACAAACATGGATTTACCTGGGGTCTTTCCCATGCCCACTGTCATCTTGGCAGCATTGCCTGGGCAGATGCTTTCGTTCCATGCTGTGTTGTGTGATTATGGCCATACAGTCTTCCCCCTGCCTTTTTGAGGGCCTGTGGTATATGTGTGCACAGAAATGATGTTTTTGAACCAGAGTAACTGCTGTAATCTTTTGGGTGTTCTGATGTCCAAAACACTTCATGTGTGAACTGAGCCATTCTAAGTCATGCTTGAATTTCGAAAGATAAGATTAATAATTTCTTTGAGAGCTCTTTCCTTTAGGTCTCCTTAGGCTTTGTCCAGACTGCGGAGATCTATGGTCACACCTCTGTGGCTCACTGCTCAGCCGAGAGTGGACAAATGAGGTGACTGTATTCTCTTGAGGATATTGGGTACATAGCATTTTGTTACTTGCCTGTGTTGAGTCTTGCAGGTATACCACCTTGCTACCTCTGTTTTGCAGCCATGAAACTGCTCCCACCTGTAGAGCAGCAACACGTTAACATTAAAGCACATGTACCTGCTTGCTCCATTTGACTCAAGCCCAAAAGCTGGAAATGTTGCAACTATATGAAGCTTCCATAATTTAGTTAATTCTCTTTGCAGAAAGCATGTGGATAAAGAAACCACCCTTAGAAGGATCAAGGGTACATGGGGCTGAAGAGGGGAGATGCTTTTCATTTATTTGTTTAGTGGATGTTATATGTAATTATTGAGCAACATGTCAATCAAAAGCAGAACTATATTTATGTAGAAACTGTCTTTTTGTTTTCTGTAGTGGTTTTCAAGCACTGAATCTGTTTTCCTTAACTATTCTAAGTTATTTAAAGCCAATTCTCACTCACAGTGGCCCTCCATTGACCACAACTCTGCCCAGCTGGTGTGGCCTCATAGCCCGCTGCCTGACAAGTCCCCAGGTTTATGATGTAAGTAAAATATCTCAATACTTCTGTGTTTTGTTTTCTTTATGTATATGATTTCAGCAACTTATTTACTTGGGCAAAGGTGGTAAGATATATTTATTGTAAGTAACTGCTGCTGTGTCCTAGGCAGAAAAGAGTGAAGATAGTCAACCTGAGGCAACAACTTCTGTTAGAGGAAATCAGAGATGCTGTTATTGTTCAAATACCATTTAATGATATTTAAGGATATTGAAAAATTATAGATCTAATTAGTAAATTAGTTGTTCACGAATAACTTCAACATGTTTTGTCCCTTCTTGACACTTTTGAATAAGATTCCTTTCCTGTTGCTAAGATATTTCTCCTTGAGAAATGACATTGACATATTTATCCATGCCAGAAGGAAATCTGGTAGGACATCCCTACATCCCTTCATTGTTTCCACAGTGAAATTTAAGATGACATTTCAGAAACTGTTTATCAGTTACTTATCTCAGTCTAACAGGTCAGCATACTAGCTGTGTGGCCATGCCTTGCAATAATTAATGCTGCTTTCTCCTGTTACTCTTGCAAGATTCTGATACATGTCCTTCCTATCTGTGAAATGCTTCTAAAATCTTACAACTTTCTATGAACTGATTTGTAAATACAGTCTTTGTACTGGGTGAATGCTCTGAATTGCATGTTCTCCAGAACGGTCACATATTTGCTATGTTCAAGTAGCATAGCCAGATTCTTTTATTTGGGCCAGAATTCTATTCTTATTTTCCTAGAAAGTTTCAAATCCCACATGGAACTTTGAAATACTCCTCTCATTTCTTACTGTATTAGAATCTTGCTTTTATCTGACAGTAAGATTTCAAAGAAGTTTCAAACTTCTGATGCTTATTTAGAGCTATTAGTAATGCAAGAAATTGGCTCTGTTCCGATCTTTGCAATGCCACTGGAGATCTTAGAACAGATCTAGGCTGGATGGCATCCATCAGAACAATTACTCTACTTGTTTATTACCCACATGGCTATCTCTGTATGATCTTACAAGATTAGATCCTCAGTTACTGGATAAGTAACCAGGATGAGCAATGTAGGCTTTGTCTTTCATTTTATCTTATACTATATTGGCCCTTTTTTTCCCCAGTACTTCTCATTCTTAGTTGCTACCATATTTGTGATGTACTTTTCTAACATTTACGGTGTTGTGAGCAAAAGTAGAACAAGGGGCAATGGGCAGAAACTGGAACACAGGGCGTTCTGTATAAACACAAGGAAGAACGTCTTATCTGTGAGGGTGACAGAGCACTGGAATAAGCTGCCCAGAGAAGCTGTGGAATCTCCTTCTATGAAGATATTCAAGACCCAGTTGGATGCCTACCTGTGCGACCTGCTTTAGGGAACTGCTTTAGCTTTGGGTTCAACCTGATGATCCGCAGGAGTCTCTTCCAACCCCTATGATTCTGTGACTCTGTGCATGGAAACTTACTTAATTGGATTAGTTCTGTGTCACACTTCACTACCTGAGGTGAAGTGTTAATTTCATCACTGCATAACACATGGTTTATGTTAAAAATGCTTACAAGACTGCTTGCTACTTTTAACACTCATAACGTGGAACTTCTGCATTGTATTTTTTTACTGTTTGTATTTTGTTGCATTGCTGTCTTAAGATTAGGGTTATCAGTTTGAGGTGTAGTTTCCTTTCAAGACTTCCTAGCTCTGCGATTGCTTTTTACTTTTTCAAAGTTGGAACTAAAATGCACAAGAGGCTGCTGTAGTTCGTGTTTAAAATGATTACTTTTAAAACTTTCCTCCTGTCTTTCACTTCAGTGACCTCTTGGCTGGGCTTTACAATTTATCCTAAAGTAACGGAGGTAAATTTGAATTCCCTTATGTGTCCTTTGAAACTAGCAGTAATTCCCTTTTCTACCCACTACTTATTCCATTTGGATGAAGCATCTGTGCTATCACTTGCTCTTCCTGATGAAGCACTCCTGGGGATTTTGGCTTTGCTTGTTGGTTGAGGAATGTGCTTTGCCCTACGTGTGCTCCCACTTGTTTTTCTAGATTGTTTAGCTCTTGTATCCTGCAGAATGGGACGCTTGGTATGAAAGTACCAGAGAATTGAATGTAGTTTTCTAAACGTGCAAATCCAATAAAGAAACTCCATTTGCAGTATGCCTAAGTAATTTTCTGATGTAAGTTTTGCCACCTGTGATGCCTGTGCTGTATTCAGCATGAGAAGTCAAAATACTGCCTATCAGCAATAAAGTCTGGCTTCGTAGTAAGCTTAAGCAGCTAGAGCATCTCTGGTACACATTGTTAGGTGTGTGACATCTCCACCAAATGTTATAATGAATAGACAGAATGCTGTGAAGTTCCTTGAGGTGAGTGGGTAATGGTGTGTTAAGTCACAACAAACTTCGGTTTTTTGCAGGGTTTTGAAGTTAGGTACTTAGCCATGATAGTTCGTGAGTTTAAATAGTGAAGTTCAGACCTATACTGCTTGAGTGAATTGAAGTTGCTCCTGCAGAATTGTAGGGGACTACAGAGGCCAGTTTAGGGTTATTCTTGGAAGAGTTTCAAGTCTCTGGAGATCTACTTGGATACATTTCCTGTCTTTCTTGAAAGAATTGTTCATGCTGTATGAAGCACAGTAGGTTTACACACGCATTCTCTTTGCTTGTAAACATATCATCAAATCCAAGTACTACATGGGTTTGGTCATGTGTGTTCTGTGGGAAAGTGTATGAAGTGAATTGCCTGCTGTTTGCATTGTTGTTCAGTGAAATAAGTAAGAGCATCTCAACTAGCAGAAGGCAATGTTTCTTCACCATACTGTGAGAACACTCTGTTTTCTTTGGAACAGATCCTGTTTATGAACAAGTAAGTACAGCCTGGGACAAACCAGAAAGGACTGAGTCAGGAATTCCCATGTAGTATAAGGCTTGGGGCCCCTCTCCACTCAGTATTGTGCTCCCAAAAGCTGCCTGGCCTTCTGGGAACTCAAGCATAGTGTGTTTGGATCTACTGTCCTTGCTGCCATTAACTTGCTGTTAAATGGCATTGTGGAGCTGGGAGATGCTCTGGGAGCTTTTGGTATGCCTGTCCTTCCTTAGTGCTTCTGCAAGGGCGAACACTGTGATAAGCAACTTGTGATAACAGCTTTGCAGCATCTTTGGTTTAGTGCCTGAATACTGCTTTAAAAGCTGCCTGCTTTTTGTTCTTCTCAGTGTTTCTGCTTTTTGTCTTACTTGGAATGTCTCTTCTTCAAAGATGGTGTACATATAAGGATGACAGATGTTCTTAAATAGCTCATTTTCTTGTGGCTTTCTGAATTGTCTTAGTCTTGTTTCCCAGACTTATTTTTTCGATAGAAAGCTTGTAAAAGTTGTTTCTGTGCACTGTATCAGAACCTTTCAATTTTGACCTTATCTTGAAGATGCTGGCAATAGTTCAGCAATTTTTTTTTTTGCAGTCAAAAAAAGGAGAAATCTTAAACTGCATGTATTCTTTGAGAACAGCACTTTTTATGGCAATAACTTTCAGTAATTAAGGATAAGTGTGGATGACATGATGGTTCTGAGAAATTAGATTCGGTGTAAGTGGGGTTTGTCTTGCACCTAACACTGAACTGCAGTGTTTTTGGTAAGCTCGTGACACCTCTTTTGGCCCTGACTGGCTCACATTCTATACCACCTAGAGGGTTCTGCTGCCTTACTTTGGCTGGTTCTCATTCTGAAATAAAAACAGGAAGTTTTTCCAGGAAGCTTTATTTAGCAAGACGCAGAGTTTTTCATCAGACATCAATCAGAACTGTCAGTCTCAACTATCCTGAATTACTGCTCTGCAATTCAGGTATGGTTTTTTTGGTCAGGCTAACCACATGCATCCTGTATCAGTTGGACTTCACCCTCGTTCCTTTGCTACCGCGGAAAGAAATGGTGTACTTTGAGAATATGGTGTGGAGAGCATTCAGCCTACTGAGGAGAACAGTGATAAACATGCTTACATTTCAGATCCTGCTAAGCAATATGGAGCTATTTGCATAAGGAAATGCTTGCTTTTGCTTGCAAAAAAGCCAGCTTTATAGTACTGTTAGAGTTTTCTTCCACTATGAGAAAAACATAATTTTTGACTAATTCTGGCATTTTGTCTCTTATGAAGACCATGCTAAACATGGTACAATTTAATGTTTTGCTGTTGTGTTGTTCTGTGTAGGGAAACTGACTTCGAGCATTTTGTTATACTCATAGAATCATAGAAAGGTTTGGGTTGGAAGTGACCTTTAAGATAACCTACTTCCAACCCCCTGCGGTAGGCAGGGACACCTCCCAGTAGACCAGGTTGCTCAAAGCCCCATCCAGCCTGGCCTTGAATGCTTCCAGGGAGTGGGCATTCACAACATCACTGGGCAACCTGTTTCAGTGTCTCACCACCCTCACAATAAAGAATTTCTTCCTGATATCTTGTCTAAATTTGCCCTCTTCGAGTTTAAAGCCTTTTCCCCTCATCTTATCACTACCAACTCCACCAACTTCTAGTCCTTGACAATCTATTTGATCCTATCTCTACCAAAATAAATTCATAGGGTTTCATGAGCCACTGTTTTGAATGATTTTGAAAAGAAACAATTCAGAACTAGGTAAAATTATGAAGAAAGCATTTTCTTATATAAGTGTGTCTTAATGTCATGGATTGAGAGTGTTCCTAACAACTAGGCTAAGTAATTGTCCATTTAGTACTGGGTAAACATTGTAAGCAGTTAGTTAGCTTAATTTATGAACTAAAAAATAATCTACCAAGGAAATCTTGAATGTTAAGAGTTTGAATTTAGTGAATTCTTACTAGTTTGTATGAGTCTTTTACTTCTGAACTTACTGAGGTAGCGAAAGATACAACTCAGACTTTGTAGTTTAAATGCTTAGTTGCACTCAGTCTTAGGCTTTCTTTTTCCTGAATGGCCTTCTGAATTATCATATAAAGAATGGGGTAAACAGCTTCTCTTTCCTGTTCTACTTGTACTCTTCCAGTGCTAAAAAATCACCAGTGACTTGTCTGAAGATTTAGTTCTTGGGTTCAGATCCCAGATTCGGATCTGCCCGCAAGAGCTGTAGTTATTCAGAGTACAGCAAGCTGTTTTGCAAATGCTGGGTTCAGGGTTACTTTGAACACTTCTTACAATGGAATTTTACCTTCTGTTGCTGGACTTTTACTTGCTGTATTGACATGTAGGTAAACTTGTCTGTTCAGTTATCTTTTTGGCAAAGACTCATGCTGCACACTGTATAAAGGCTTTCCTTTTTTTTTTCAGAATCAAGAACAACTTAGAGAAGAGGATTCTGATTTTATTCTCAATGACAGTGACCTCACTGTGACATATGGCGATACAACAATAACTGCGAACGGTTCTTCTGGCCCCCATACAGCCACCACCAGCCTTGATGGCAGGAGAACAAAGAGTAGTTCAGAGGAAGCACTGGAACGCGACTTAGGAGCAGCAGAGCATGAAGTTGCAAGCAGGGGTACCCGGCTAGTATTTCCTCTGGATGACAATGTGTGATTATTGACTCAGTAAAAACAGCTCTCACTCTGCAGATGGATCAAGGAAGACTGCTGCCCACTGTGTCACTTGAGGTGGGGGTGTTTGTTTAAGCAAGTGAATGTGTTTAAGTGGTTTTACTAAGGTCTGAAGACGTCGCCTATTTTTTACTCAAGATGCTGACAGTGGGGATTTTCTAGAAGTCTGAAAATAGACAAATGAGAACTGGTCATTCTTTTACACCACACATTGAATCTAAGTATAACTAGCATGCTGCAATTGTCTTGTTCAGCTGCAGCAGCTCTCTGTGAGAAGAGGCGTGTGCCAATGTTGTCGTAGAACTGAGCTTGTCTTGGCTTAGCTTGTGAATGTGGAAGAAGAAATATAAATGTGATGATCACAGCAATCAAGAGGAATGTGTATGTATCTGAATGTGGAGAGATCCATTTACTTCTCTAGTGAGGTTGAGAAATCCAGAGGTAAAATGGGACGGTATGCCTTAGGACTACAGATGCATGAATGCAACACTGGCAAGTCTGTTACTACAATCTGTACTTAATGAATTTCAGGGAAAAAAGGGAAAATAAGATTTTGTTACTGGCTGTGTGTTTAGATAGGAAGACACTGAGAGCTGTTTGTCCCTTTAGCTTTGGGCATCTTGACTGCTACCACTAGCTGAACTCCTCTTGCCTCGAAAGAATAACACCCAACTTCTTGTGGTCTGAGATATGGCTGACCTGACCCAAGCCTGGAGCCAGGCTCTCGGGTAGAAGTCAGGGGATAAAACTTCCTCTACCTTAAGGTTGCTAAAAATCAGGTGAAGATAGAAGTGTGTCTTGGGCTTGAGAAAATGGCTGATAAGAGGAGTGAAGGAAAAAAGAGGGAGAAAAGGGGGGGAAAAAAAAAAGCAGTACTGAACTTTCACAGATGTTTCATTTTTCTCAGAAGAGTCCATGGAGTCTGCTTACAGTTCTTGTGTGTGATAAACAGCAAACATTTAATTAAAAGGACAGACAAATATACTGGCTTTACCATTTGTGTCTACCTAAAAGAAAGGTGTTTACTGCTATTCTCTTTTGCAGAGTAGATGTGAAACTTCAGTGGGGCATTGCACAATAATGTTTAAGCTACAGAAGCGATGAACTGTAGTATCATCTTAAGTGTGAAAAGGGAAAATCTTTGCCTAGTACTTAGCCCACTCACACGTAGGCTAGCTTTAATGTGATGCTAAACGCTTCTTACTTTCCAGGTGAGGCGATATCATTGTCTTTGCTGATAGCTGAAAACTGTGGCACCTTGAAGAGCAGCTCAGCTATTCAAAGCATGCTAAAATGTCGTGTCGTTCTCATGTCTCAAAAGGTTTATTTTTTTAAAACAACTCTGTGGCCCACTAATGTGATGTAATATTGGTTTGTCTAAAAAGTGTGTTTTCTTTCTTGCTGCCATTTCAGTTGTTCCTCATAAAATTGTGTGTGAGTAAATACCCACTCTGTTTCTCTTTAATAGTTAAACTTAATGCTGGGCTAACGATGACAACATGCTGCTGCAGAGAAATGCTGCAGTCCTATGGTCAAGTCTACTTTCTTTCAGCTGTTTGTTTATGAGTGATCTACCTCCTGTATGTGTCCCTCCAACGTACGTTTTTACTGGGTATTGATCTTTAATGACTGCCTAACATTAAAAAAAAAAAGAGGAAGCAAAAAAACAAGAAACTTTTTATTTGTGGGGTGGGAAAACTGAGTTCTGTTCTTAGTGGGTGAAGAGTAACAAACCCCAATAAAGAAAGATCTCTGAGCAGAACTGATCTTTGAGTGCTCCAGTTTCAAGAAGGACAAAGGTGGCAATGATCCATGCTCTATTTATACTCTTTGTAGCTTGGCTTTCATGGGGTTTTGTCTTGTTTTTGTTTTTTGTTTTTTTTTCCTGAGTGCTAACAGTAGAAAAAGCATTTACAAAATTACTAAAACAATTTATTTAAAGTAAATGGACTTAATACAGTGAGGTAAACTTTACATTCATCTTGAAGGTTACCCAGAGAGGTGGTGGATGCCCTGCCCCTGGAGATATTCAAGATCAGGCTGAACAGGGCTCTGAGCAACCTGATGTAGCTGTGGACGTCCCTGTTCATTGCAGGGGAGTTGGACTAGATGGCCTTGAAAGGTTCCTTCCAACTCAAATGATGATAAGCTGAGGAGTCTCAAATCATTTTGAGTGAAAAACAGCTCCTTCTGCAGAGATCTGTTGTTTAGAAGTAAAAATTGTTTGGTTGGCTTTCTTGGGGAGACTGAGCCTCTGAAATCAGTAGTAAACCATCCCGGTACAGATTCCTTTCTGTCCATGTTCATAATTCCAGTGCAAAGATATATGGTTTAATGAAGTTTGCCAGTAAGCCCAAAATGTGACTCTGAAAGGGCAACCAAAATTGAGTCTAGCTTCTGTATTCCAAAATGGGTTGAAACACTTCTCCAACATAGTGAGAAGAGGCCTACATATGGATGCTTAATTTTATTCCTTGATTTATTCTTTTCATTTTATATCTTCCAAAATTGGAGTTCACTGTCAGCCAAAGGTAAGCTACAATGTTTAGCTGCTTCTTACCTCACTGGTCCTTGTTCAGAACTCCCACATTTCCTTTACTAAGGAAATAGGGGGAGAAAAGGAAAGAATCAGAAAATGCAGATTAAAAAACAACTCTTTGTCATGGAAAAATAGTATATTTCACCAACTAGTGTCTTCTAAAAGATCATTTCAGTTCCTTTCCATTAAGATAGGAGAGAATTTTTCACACAGAGGGTGGTGATGCACTGGAACAGGTTGCCCATTGATGCTGTGGATGCCCCATCCCTGGAGGCATTCAAGGCCAGGCTGGATGTGGCTCTGGGCAGCCTGGTCTGCTGGTTGGCGACCCTGCGCATAGCAGGGGGGTTGAAACCGGATGATCGTTGTGTTCCTTTTC
This sequence comes from Phasianus colchicus, assembly GCF_987193195.1. Taxonomy (NCBI): domain Eukaryota; kingdom Metazoa; phylum Chordata; class Aves; order Galliformes; family Phasianidae; genus Phasianus; species Phasianus colchicus. Next base: position 131,562,125 of record NC_143436.1, read on the forward strand.
AACCCAGGCCACTTTATGATTCTATGAAGATGCCAGGCTGGCGAGAGTTTGACCTGTCTGTACAGCAGATGTAATTTCTTTCAACTTTGGTGTGAGGTTTTGAATAGAAAGCAAAGTAGAAGATTGCAGTGAATAGCAGTCGATACATACTAATATATGCATCGCATGGAAAGAGAGGACGTGTGGGATGGTGGTCCTTGCAGAACAGGGTATTGCTGTAGTAGCATGGGATGTTGCAGCTGACGTGGCTGCCCTTGTACTTGGGACTGAGAGATTCCTCTCTTTAGATTTTTGCTTTCTGCATCATCAATCAGACTGAAAGCCTTCGCCTGACGTTACCAAGGAGTTTGCTGACTTGAGTCCCTGCAGATGGGCAGAATGAAGTGCCTGATCTTCTTGCATACTCTATAGAAGCAAATCCTGACAGTAAAACAAGAGTGGTCTGCAGGAGTTGTTTCTTATGCCAACAAGTCTTTGATTTAATTGTATTCAATTAACAATACACAAGCGTAACACTAACATCATGTTTGAACAGACTAAGAAGTTACCTGAACTTTTCTGTACGTTCATCTACAATGTTTGGGAGAGGAATTAGACGTTCATTTAGAATTAGAAGATACTAAGACAACAAGTTAGGCACAAAAATGCCAATTTTCTACCTGGTTGGGTGAGAAACAAAGGTGTTTTGAATCAGTCACCCTCTTTGTGCTGAAGAGCCAATTCTTGTACCTTCTGTGGGATTCTAGGCAGATGCTCAGTTAAAGGTGAAGAGCTGTTACTGGGTTCTGTGAGTACAAGGAACGGTACAGGAGCAATCCTGTTACAGATGTGGGCTTAACAGTGCATTTACATTTTTGTGAGAGGTGTTTCAGTGCTGCTGTGGGCTTCAGCAGCAGCTCCAGCACCCTGACTTCAAGTGAAACCCTCAGAAAAGAGGGAGACTGGGGCAAGTGTGTTCTTGCTGTGTGCTCCATGTCTGATGTGCGGGCACCTGACTTGTGCTGGGGAAAGGAGCAATATAACCTACCTTCTCCGATTCAAAGAAAATAAACAGTGAACAAGCATATCAGAAATAGTGTTGCCAGTAGGAGCAGGGAGGTGATTGTCCCCCTGTAAGTGGGGGTGGTGAGGCCACGCTTTGAGTACTATGTTCAGTTTTAGGACCCTCACTACAAGAAAGGCACCAAGGAACTGGAGAGTGTCAAATGAAGGGCAGTGAATCTGTGAAGGCTCTGGAGCACAAGTCTGATGGGGAGCAGCTGAGGGAACTGGGCTTATTCAGTCTGGAGAAGAGGAGATTTAGGGGAGACCTTATCACTGTCTACAGTGACCTGAAAGGAAGCTATATGAGTTGGAGTTGGCTCTTCTCCCAAGTAACAGTGGTAAGATGAGTGATATGATAGCCTCATGTTGTGCCAGAATAGGTTCAGATTGGATATTAGTAAAAATTTCATCTCTGAAAGAGTAATAACGTATTGGAACAGGCTGCCCAGTGAGGTGGTGGAGTCATCATCCCTGGATGTTTTCAAGAAAAGCCTGGATGTGGCACTGAGTGACCTGGTCTAGAGCAGTCACAAGCATGGGTTGATGGTTGGACTAGATGATCCTGTTGGTCTTTCCAACCTTAATGATTCTACTATTCTAAGGGTAAAGTGTTAAATATTTGGAAATTGACCAAGTCTTGTCCTGTTCCAAGGCTATGAATTTCTTGGCCTACAAAAAATGTTTTTTCACAGTGAAGAAATTTCCTTTGGGGAAAGGACTGCAAGAAATGCAAGCAAAGGAAAAAAAAAAAAAAAAAAATCCACGACAGCGTTCTTGGCTGATCTGAGGTGAGTATGTGGCAATGGTTCCAGTGGTGTTCACCAGTATGATGGCCACCGTGTTTTACTCCTGGCAGGTGGAAGGACCTCATAGTAGGAAGTGCAGCAGCCTTAATAAACAGTCCGAGAGATTTATAATAACTAGGAGGTCACATCCTGTGATTTTAATCATTCAGCAGGACCATTTGTAGGTTGGTGTGGAAATGATGGTCTGTCTTGTGTAACTTCTATTGAACTTGGCTTGCAATCTCTCTTCTGGCAGTATTGATCAGACTGAACAACAAGGCTCCAAATGCTAATGTGTTTTGCATGCCTTTTAAGGAGAGGTGCAGTGTTTCTTTTAACTCTGTTTGAAGTAGCTTGCAGGAATAACATGCCTGACCTCGGGCTTGGCAGACATGGTCTCTGCTTCTGCACAAGTGTGGGAATGGAATTTGAGTACTCAGTAGTTTCAACTCGGCATGCTTTTCTTTAAGATGGGGGTGAAGGGAGAACATTTTTGAGGAGAAACAGGGAACTTGCAGATACAGCAGCAGCTTGGAGTATTCCTCTCCAAAACATGGAACTTATGACCCACTGGGACTTATAAGCAAGGGAGGATAAGAGATGACTGGACATCATGCAGGAGAGAAGGCAGTAAATACCCCACACAGTAATCTCTGTCGTAACTGGAGTCGCAGTAAGAAGGATGGAGCTGCTTCGTAGCATGAAAGTGTTCCTAAGAGAAAAACACATTGAGTAACAATTTCAGATGTTCCTACACTGAAAATTGTTCTTTGCAAGCAGAAGCTGACACAAACCTTACTAGGAGGGTCGTACATCCCAAGTTTGGAGAGGAGATTTGCACACTGTGCAGTGTGAAACCACAGAATCCTCTTGGTTTGTGATGTTGGGAGTGCCCTTCTGAGAAATGTGCCCACAAAGTGAAAGAGAAGGAAAGAGGGGAGGAAACAGTGAATTTCAGAGCCAGGAAATGGCTTTAACAGGCAGCTTTACTGCAGGAACAGCATTGTAAACAATTGTTGCTGTTAATCTTGCTGTCCCAAATGCTGAGTTTGGCAGATTTCTGCATAACTTATCATAAAGAAAGGGTGATGGGATAATGCAACAGTAATTCAACTGTCCCTTATCCTAATTCATCATAGATTTGAAGGCACTTACAAGGAAAGCCTGATCCGATTCTAATGTAGGGCAAGTAAAGGAATGTTTAATGATTTTTTATTTTTAATAATTTCACCCTATTTTCTTGAATCTAAAAAGCCTTCAATAAGTTTGGATGTAGTTTTTAAGGTAACATCAGCCTGATGAATGTGAAAGTGCCTTAATCATGCATAGACATAAACAAGATACAAGTGTGGGCCAATCATGTCTGTGTTGCAGACTCAGATGAAATTCCCTATCTTGATTTGTTATGTGATTTCTACAGGCTTTTGCTGTGGAACTTAGGTACTTGTGACAGGCAAAGGGCTTAAGTACTGGGATCAGTTCAGATTTTCAGTTAATAAACTATCTGGTTTGGACACTCTATCCAACACACCTTTATCCTATGCTACTTTCTTAATCATGGTCTGTTACGCACCACCCTTCCTGGGTGGGCTTGCAGACTTTCAAAATGTTGTTGAAGTGTGAAGCTTTATCTGGGGACCAAACTTAACAGGCAGTTTATAATAATACATACTGGAGTAAAGGACTTTCCATTTTTTGTTTTCCATGCTGTGTTGATGAGCTCGGTGCTGTACAGATCATCTTGAGAGAGATTACTGGGCACATGCAGGACAACCAGAGGATCGGGCCCAGCCAGCATGGGTTCACAAAAGGCAGGTCCTGGTTGACCAATCTGATCTCCTTCTATAACCAAGTGACCTACCTGATGGATGAGGAAAAGGCTGTTCATGTAGTCTACCTTGACTTCAGCAAAGCCTTTCACACTGTTTCCCACACTATTCTCCTGGGGAAACTGGCTGCCCGTGGCTTAGACAGGTACGCTCTTTGCTGGGTAAAGAACTGGCTGCATGAACAGAGCCAGGGAATGGTGGTGAATGGAGTTAAATCCAGCTGGAGACCAGACACAGGTGGTGTTCCTCAGGGGTTGATACTGGGGCCTGTCCTATTCTGTATAATTATTTATGACCTGAATGAGGGGATTGAGTGCACCCTCAGTAGGTTTGCACCATGGGAGGCTCAGGTTGGATATTAGGAAAAATTTCTACTAAGAGTGGTCAGGAGCTGGAACAGGCTGTCCAGGGATATGGTGGAGTCACCATCTCTGGATGTGTTAAAGAAACACTCAGATTTTGTACTAAGGAATGTAGGTTACTGGGGAAATATTAGTGGCAGGTGGATGGTTGGATTGGATGATCTTGGAGGTCTTTTCCAACCTTGGTGATTCTATGATTCTGTGATAGGTGCCAGTGGGGGGGAACCCAGTTGCAGTGGTATGGGTAAAGGCAGTGCCCCTCCCAGGCCCATATTCTGTAGTACAGAACTGGAGAAGATGTGTATTGGTGCACGTAAGTGGGCAGCAGTCATATTTCTGGAGAAACAAACATTCAGGTTAGCTTTAGTGTTTGATAACACAATACTTTTTGTTGGTCTCCTGCATTTCTTAAATCTTAAATGTTTCTGAACTCAAAGGCATCCCATATAAGAACATTTGATATGTAAGTTTAAAAAAAAAAAAAAAAAGTGGTAGAAGTATTCAGGCTTCATTTTTATGCTTGAGCACAATGCCAGAGCTGTGCTGTGCAGCTTGTGGAAATCTGGTCAATTAGATAGCAGTAATTGGAAATACTACAGTTGCAGCCCACTTTGATGTGGTTATTTGGAGGAAAAAAAATGTGTTCCCTCAGAGAAAAAGTGAGTGCTTGACTTAAAAGGGTTTTGCTACACTGTTAAAATATTTGACTTCAGCCTGTAATAAATAGATTGAATGTATTTTCAACTAATAATGTCTCTGACATTGCTATTGCTGGGGCAGAGAGAAGTAGGCCGTGCAGCTCCATGTTACAGCATATTCATGAAGTTTATTTCTGGTTGTAGTTTAATCAAAGAAGCTGTCATCCAACAATTCCAAATTTTGGTCCCAGATTGCCTGACTTGTCTTGGTGTCAGCACAGAGTAATGGCAGCAAGCAGAATGCCAGGAGATGGGTAATTACCATGGTGAAATAGCAGCTCCCGTCATGAGTGGTCACAGTATTTTGATGATGTTAAATAGCAGTGGGTTATTATTTAACTAAACAGAGGAGATAGAGAAGAGAGGAAAAACTAAAAATGTATTGTAAAAGCTGTGTTGTAGGGATAGTGTTCAAGGAAGACAGGGAATAGATTTCAGTTAACACGCTTCACTGACCACAACTCAGGTGGCTAACTATATATTTATTTAATACAATGTCCTTAAGCAATTATAGTCTTAGCTAGCAAATGCTCAACAGATAACAATTCCAAATGTACACTAACAAACAAACAGTCCTGGCAAAGCATACAACAAATGATATGCAGCCCCCACTCCCCACAAAACCACTACGTAACTTGTGGAAAGTCCAAAAGTACACAGCACTGCACAAGCTGCCAGGTAATGGAGTCTGCCCATTCCTCCAAAGCACGATATTAGAAAAATTCTTTGAGAGGGGGCCATAATCAATATCCCCTGGCAAGAAGGGAGATTTCAAAATATTGTTGGGGAGGATAATGTGACCTGACATTCAATGGTTGGTGCAGACATCACTGCCCGTGGTGTGGGGGTGTCAGTCCAGCTGAGGGGGGATTCCACAAGATAGTGGTCCCTACTCTGGAGCACTTCTCCTATGAGGAAAGGTTGAGGGAGCTGGGATTGTTTAGCTTGAAGAAGAGAAGGCTCCAGGGAGACCTCATTGTGGCCTCCCAGTACTTGAAGGGAGAGTATAAACAGGAGGGGAAACGGCTGTTTACAAGGGTGGATAGTGATAGGACAAGGGGGAATGGTTTTAAACTGAGACAGGGGAGGTTTAGGTTAGATATTAGGAGGAAGTTTTTCACACAGAGGGTGGTGACACACTGGAACAGGTTGCCCAAGGAGGCTGTGGATGCCCCATCCCTGAAGGCATTCAAGGCCAGGCTGGATGTGGCTCTGGGCAGCCTGGTCTGGTGGTTGGTGACCCTGCACATAGCAGAGGGGTTGAAAATAGATGATCATTGTGGTCCTTTTCAACCCAGGCTATTTTATGATTCTATACTCTGTTAGTGACTAGTCTCTACTGACACTGTTACTTAATTGCTACAGCACAGGCTGTGTCTGCTGTATGGAGTTAGTCTGATAAGCTGTGTGTGGCCTGCTTCAGAAAAAAGCAAGGAAGACTTCCCCTGGGTTCTACAAGAGTTGGTTACTTAAGCCTAGAGCCATGGAACCACACCTGTGAGTGCTGTCCCATGTTTTGTCTTGGTGCAGCACAACCTCGACATGAAACAACACAAGAGAGTGGCATTACATTCAGGCAGAAGTTGCTGGGTTGGGCTCTTGACATTGGTTTAGGCCATGACTGGGAGGGCCAGGTTTATCGGTTCTCCCAGTGAACCGGGACTGGGAGAACCGATAAAGCTGGCCCTCCCAGTCACATAACTGCTGCAGGCTATATATCAAAAGGGTAAACAAGATGACTGGGCAGAAAATCACTACCAGACCTTCACCTGGTCCTGTTTTCCATCCCTCACCCAATTATGCCTTTCCCTTTCTTCTGCCTGCCTTTTCAGGAGAATCCCAGAGCTGGTACTTCTGACTATGTTTGAACACAAGGTTAAGGCCTCATCCATGCACTCCTTTCCAAAGATAAGAGGTCTGTGTGTTGCATGGAGCTCCTGCTTTGTTAGGAAGTTTCAGGTCAAGTGTGAACACAGACACCTGCTGTAGGTCAGCCAAGTTCTTTGTCTTTACTTTCCTCACTATGCTCACAGCTTGATTTAGACCTTGGATTTGCTGAGAAGTAGTGGGTATGTATGTGCTCCTACAGCTCGTGTAGAAGTCACTGGAGTTACATGGAGTTACTGTGAGCTGCACCAGGAGAACCCACAGCCATGCCATCTGGATTCAGGCCATCTATCAAACCTCTGATTTGATTGGTAATGGTGGTAGCTTGGCACATGCATATATATTCTGTCTTTCAACTGAGAAGTCAGGAGGCCAGCAGCTCAGCTGTATCCTCACAAGGCAGAACTGGAGTTCCCATCCTTAAATGTGATTAACGATTCCCAGACAGGAGTATCCAACACTTGTTCAGATAACCTGCTATTTAAGTAAGGGCCACAAACAGCTGACAGTAAATATTATTATTAGCAGCAGCAAAATGTAGATGTACATCAATATGGGTGTGATAGAGGGAACTGCAGCTGGAGCAGGTCCAAAGAAGAGCAACAAGGCTTGTGAAGGGCTTGGAGAATATGCCCTATGAGGAGAGACTGAAGGAACTGGGGCTGTTTAGTCTGGGGAAGAGGAGGCTGAAGGGAGACCTTATTGCTCTCTTCCAATATCTGAAAGGTGCTTACAACAAGAGCCGGGTTGGTCTCTTCCGACTGGTGACAGGTGACAGGACGAGGGGAAATGGCCTCAAGTTGCACCAGGGTAAGTTTAGGTTGGATATCAGGAAACACTTCTTTACAGAAAGGGTTGTTAAGCACTGGAATAGGCTCCCCAGGGAGGTGGTTGAGTCACCATCCCTGGATGTGTTTAAAATCCGTTTGGATGTGGTGCTCAGGGACATGATTTAGCAGAGTGGTGTTAGAGTTATGGTAGTATGGTTAGGTTGGAACTGGGACGTGTTTTAAACAGCAGTCGTTCTTGATCCTTTTCAGTCATGAAGTTAGGCTGAAGCCTATACCTGCTCTATGCTTGGGAATGTAACTTTTCCAATATCACACTGTATATGCACATCAGGAACTTGCAGACAAGATAGCGCAGTTCCTCTACCTGCTCTGAGTGAGGGCAAGCCACCCTTCTTGCTCCAGTTCACCCAGTGCTCAGGAAGAGAAGGAACCTCTGCAGTAAATCTGAGTGTGAGAAGTCATGGTTTGCTGTAGTTAAGTAGGTTTGGGCATTTGAAACATGAACGTGCAAAACTGTGTAATCGGGTAAGGGATGAAATTCAGATCTGGTATTTAATGAGAAAGGAATTCTTCTTCAACATTACCAAGCGTTATATTGGAAAGCAAAGCCCTAAGAAGATTACAGTTATTTCCTGCCTACAACCACAGGGCTTCTTTGTTCAGGGCAATGAGGAACTGATGCTTTTAATGCTACTTGTTTTCAGATCTTCTGTCCTTTTTTTTTTTTTTTTTTTCCCAATCCAAATAATCTGTTGTTCTTTTGCTTTTGCATCCTTCTCAAGCTGTGACTAGTTAGGCTTTTTAAGGGTTCTCAGTAACTTCTCAGTGTGCAAACACCAGCTGGATATTTGAACTAGATCAAACAGGGGAGGAGTGGAAATAGTGGTAAGAGATGCTGGTAAGAACTGAACCGTGCCTAATGAACTGTGGAAGTTCGGCAGTGTCTTTCTTTCCCCCGGGCATTCTGTGTATTCCCTAATATAGTCAATAAAGATGTTTGTGTTTGCCAACCTAATATTGCTTTTCTGTTGCAAGATATCATAGGTGTTTAGACCAAATTCAGTGTTTGCAAAGAAACTGAATTTTGTTCATCCATTCATCTCCTGTTTTCCCTAAGCGAGAGTGGGATCACTAAGTGAAAGCTATTATTCCCACTAGACTAACCCACACACATAAGACCCACTGACTTCTGCAACACACTCACAGTACCCGAAGCCCTGTGTGTTTTTGAAGCTGGGAGCAAAGAGGTTCTTCACTTTTGTTTGTTTTTCATAAACAAAGCTCACATTCAGTTTTGTGCAGAGCTTAAAAATGTAACTTTTTCTAAATCTACTGTTTAGGTGTTCTGAACCATTGATTAATGAAATAAACCTATCAAATCCATGTATATTAAAAATGTTAAAACCAAGCCTGCTCTCTTCTTATGGGACAAGAAATTGTATTTAAATGCTACATGATTATGTCTACTCTGAGCAATGAAAGCATAATAAGCTGGCATCTTAGCACAATATTACAGAGTAGTTTTCAAATTGGTGCTCAGATCTAAAGATGCTTATAGCTGCAGCTGCATTAAGAGAAACTATCCACTTCCCCAGAACTTTTTACCCTCATTGGTTTAAAGCCATCAAATGCAGAATTACCATCTCACAGGTAGATAAAAGCCTGCAGACATTCAAAAGTCGGTCTTGGGAATTGCTCTGTGGGACCTCTCACTGCTTCAGCATTCACCATATCAAAGCATCGTTAGAAGAGGAAGAAATTGTATTAATCAAATGCTTACCTCAAAATTATTCTGTCAGGCTCATAACGTCACAGGAGACTTATCTCCTATTTAAGCTATTACCATGCAATAGAATCATAGAATCACTGAGGTTGGAAAAGACCTCTGAAATCATCTAGTCCAACCATCAAACCACCACCACTGCTATGCCCACTAACCATGACCCTCGCTGCCACATCCTCACAGTTCTTGAACACCTCTGGGGATAGTGAGTCTGTAGAGAGCAATAAGGTTTCCCCCGAGCCTCATCTTCTCCAGACTGAACAATCCCACTTCCCTCAGCTGCTCCCCATCAGACTTGTGCTCCAGACCCCTCACAGCTTCATTGCCATTCTCTGGACACACTGCAGGGCTTCAATGCCTTTCTTGTAGTGGGGGGCCCAAAACTGAATGTAGCACTCGAGATGCAGCATCACCAAAGCCTAATACAGAGATGATCATCTCTCTGCTCCTGCTGGCTGCACTATTTCTGGTACAAGCCAGGATGCCCTAGGCCACCTGGGCACACTGCTGGCTCATATTCAGAAGGCTGTCAACTAACACTTCCCAGATCCTTTTCCTCTGCACAGTTTTTCAGCCAGCTGCTATACTTCCACAAGCAAGCCACCTTTAAGTCAGTTTTAAAATGAGCTGGGTTTGTTTGGTCTTAACACTGCTTTCTAGGAGTTTCCTTCAAGGTTAGCATGACCAGTCTGCAGGGAACACATTAACCCAGAGCAGGGAGCCAAGAGCAGCAAGAGGTTTATTCTCCGTGGAAATATTAAGACAACTACACATAAAATCTTGTCAGAAGATAAAGGTTAGCCCCTTTTTAATCTGGGAACAAAGTTTGAGTAATATCAGCTTGATGCTTCTAGTGTGAATGTAGCAGCTTTGACTGTAAGTTCTCAGAAGAGCAACCTACATAAATATTCTGGTAAGGATTTACCAAGAATCACTGCAAGCTATGGCTCCAATTTACAATTTATGGTGGAAAATGAAATTCATGCTAAACTTCTCAGGAATATAACTACAGTCACTCAATCAGAAAGACACAACTCAAGGCACAACAGGTAGGAGAGAACACCTCTCTTCATGCATGAATTTGATGTTGTACAAACAAATATTTATCTGTTTATCTGATATGGCAGCATTAAGGCAGCACTTGGAGGAGTTCTGTGGCTTGAGTCACATGGAGCATGGAAGTTGCTCAGTGCAAAAGGATGAATGAACCCCAGAGTGCTGTGTCAGAACTAGAATGGTACAACTGAAGCCTGAATAGGAAGCTAATAAGCTTTAAAGCTGATTAACATGGAGTTTTTTTGTGCTTCTTGTTGCTGTTGTGTAATAAACAATCATATAACATGTGCTTCTGCTAAGGCAAAGTGACAAAATTTCCAGAAGGAAATGGTGGCAGGCTGTTTTCTGCACCCCAGGGAGAAATAAAAAGACTTAAAGCATGAAATGATTCTAACTGATGGCAGAGAGCACTTTTATCAGCAGGCATCCTGACTGCTGGGGGCATTTCTGACTTCTGAGAAAACAGGGCAGAAATTACTGAGTTAATGATGTGGCTTTTGCTCTGACCTTCACTTGTGGTACAGCTCTGGTAAACTGTACTCAAATCCTGGTAAAGACAAGATGACCAGAATTTTTAAATGATATGAACTTGTTACAGAGTATTCCGAAACAAACTGCTCCATTTGGAAGCCTGCTCCACAACCACACAGTTCTTCTAGCTGCCAGGCTAAAGTGATTCACTACTCACATACAAATTCCTGTTCTTGTGCCAAAGTTGTCCATGGCATGATTACCTCTCCACCTCTCTGCTATCAATTCTGCTGTGTGCTGCTGTCCTCCTTCCACCTTTCCTTTCAGGCTAAATGGAGTGAACAGCTCTGTCTTCTCCAAGGTAGAGGGCTCACTTGATATTTCTCTGTATTTACTAAAAGTCTGAGTTAATTCACCCTGAGCATGGGTAATTAAGACACAGAGCATGGTACTGCCATCATACATGTGCCTTTTTCATGGGAACACAGAGGTCTGAGAGCGTTCACTGAAGGCAAAACCAATGCAGATGTTTCCTGGTGTAAAATAAAGACACATAAACATACAAAAACCACTTTTACTAGCACATGCTAACAGTTTTTTTGCAAACATTTGGCCAACTGAAAGTAGTAACAGTAAAAACCAAACACGTGCATCCCTTACGTGGAAGTCATTCCCCCTGCCCAAACTTGTCCCAAAGTGCCACAGTGACAAAATGACCTCATAGATCCATCTCTGAGAGCAGCTGGATGTGGGTGCGACACATCCACATCCCAACCCTGGTTTCAAAGAAGATGCACTTCACTGAATTAAGTTCCCCAAAGAGAATTAAACCTTGAGCTCAACAAGAAAAGATTCAGCCTAAATACAGTTAAAGTTTGTCAAAGTTAGACAGTTAGAAACGGGGAGAAAAACTTGGGGGCATCGGGAAAAGCCCTGATTCCTGTTCATTAACACCAAGAAACAGTGTGCAGGTCATCAGCAGGGCACAACAGGTTGGTGATGGAAGCCAGACTTGTCTGGTGCCAAATACCAAGACAGCATGACTAGCAGGCAGTACATCAAGTCCCACGCTTGCAGAAAATCACCACCTCAATTCCTTTGGGTCTACAGAGCTCTGTTCTTCACCAAAATGTTGTTTAATTGCATGACCGTAATAAACCCAGGAGTTCTGCACTGGTTGTCATAATCTGGCTTACTGAAAGCTGCAGTAGTGATGTTTGAAGAGAACTTCATGTAGAAACTCAGAACTTCTCACCATACTCAGTGAGCGGGGAAAGCACTGAGCAGACCAATGCAACACCACAGCTGTTCCATAAGTGACTTTGCGACCATTCTCCACGACCATTCCAGCATTTCTCAGTGGATACTACATCAGGGAGAGCTTTGTGCTGGCAAACAGAAACCAAAGAAATAAGCACCTCAGCGCAACAAATACATTTCCATTGTATCTAAAGTATGTGAGTACACAGCATGGGGATCTGCAAGTGATGTGTCAGCACGTGTAAGTAACACAAGGGGCTGAGCGTGTTTCTTCAGTCTGCACTTTCACTGCTTCTCACAATTGTGTCACTGCAGCTGTCGCCCAGCAGTTTAAGTACAGATATAAGGTGGGAACAGAGCAATTAGCAATTCCAGCACGGAAATACCTCACTTAGAGCACAGCACTTTACATACGATTAGAAGACTCAAGTTTCTACCTCCCTCAAGGCAAAATCACCACAATCAAAAGTTAAGTAAAACCAGATGACAGAAATAATGGCGTAAGCATTTGTCGGTTTTGTTCCCAGTTCCAACTACGACTTAATAGATTAAACCTGTTAATTCATGACATGTAACATGGCACAAGCATAGACTGTTCCCAAATCTCAGTCTAAACAACTAAAGCTCTGCAGCCCAGCACCAACTGATTCCCAGCCTGCCAAGTTCAGCTCAGCTGCAGCGTGCTTACCAGTCCCCTGTGTTCTAGAAGATGCCCAGCACAGCAGCAGAGCTCATTAACCAAGCCACAGAAGAGCAGCCACTGCCAAAATGCAGCTTAACTCTGGCTGTCCTGCACCCAGCACCCAGAGGCTGGGTGCCCTTCCAGAGAGCTCTTCCCACAAAGCTCCAGCACCCACCCCCCAACCCCATACATTTCTTCTGTCCTTTCAGGCACGATGCTGTTGTCTGACATTACAATGTTTTTCCTACAAGGTGCAGGTTACCAGGCCAACAAGGATGCACCGTAAACATCCGCCACAATGCTTTAGGAGCAAAGTAGGTGGTGAGCCTCAGCTGTTCTCCTGGGATGATGGCATTTCAGTAGGTCCTGCCTGGGCTGAAGTGCTGCAGTCACAACATCTGCCATTGAGCAATTGCTGTCTAACCCTTGGTGCTCTTGCACATCCTGCACTCTCACTGCTACTTCTTCATTTTTCAGTTTTGTTTGTTCCCCGCTGATCTTTTTACAGGGCCTTCTAATAAACTCTCACGCCCTGAACACAAAACAGAAATTGCACTTGCTGTATTTTTATACACTTTGCAGAACAGAGCCCTTCTCATGGTACACACACACAAAAAAGACAAGAACTAGATCGGGTCTTAGGAGAACAGCTTGGGGTGAGAAAAAGACTGAATGAACCACTAACAAAGAGAACAGGAAACTTCTGTGGAGAAAAAATAAATCTTGATACAGAAAACACACCTGTCAAGTATGGGAACTGTTTCAGAAAACAGAATAGTTTACAATTAGTGGATTTTTTCAGCAATAGGCATGAATTTAGGTTGGGCAACAACACTTCTCACAACAAACCAGTAAAAGCGAACCTGAGGGTGTGTTTCCCACAGCTCCTTGTGTCACACCACTGCATCCTGAGCTGGCACGATGACGTTCTCTGCCAAGGTGAAGTGAGTACTTAACAGCTGCACCGTACAGTTCCTAGACTGCAACCTGCTGAACACAGACCAGCACAAAAAGCACCCTCCTGACTGCATCTGTGTCAATGCTAATGGCACTGCTCTTGGGTGGGAAGGCCAAGGAAGAAAAAGAGCTACAATAAATTATGGTTGGCCCTAACACACTGACATGTTTTACAGCGCAATACCCAGAGCATGAAAAACTACAACGCAATGCAAACGTTTCTTGTAAGATAACGTGACTTCTTTGAGCTGCCTTCGTTTCCAGCACTTTATATAAACACAGCTTTGTTCTGAGCCTGGATTATCCTCCATCTGAAGCCCATGTTCTCACTTTGTGCTTGAGGATTGTATGTCAGCACCTCCACAGCCTTATGCACTCCCATGGTACCATTTAGCTGCTGTCAGATTGGAACGGACCCAAGAGCTGTTCCTAAAAAGTTACAGTGAGTGCCCACAAATCTTCAACCTCCTGTCCCCAAGTAAGCAACGGACAAAAGACACCTGCATACACACACATGCACCCCTCCTCATACGAGCCCCAGAACACATACAGGAAAACAACACCTGAAAATCCAAAATGAAACTTAAGGATGCGTTGCAGTTTTTTTGTTTTTTTGTTTTTTTTTAAATACAGACTTTTAGTTGGGGACTTCTTTTCCCAGGATGGATTTGCTCAGCCCTGTGTGGCAGCGTTTGCTCTGTCCACATGCAGGAGCTACAGCTGAGAGGATGTTATCACTGGGAGGGGATGTGAGCACAGGAGCCCCGTGCAGCTCATTGTCTCAGCCAGGAAGCTGGGAAAGAAAGGCATTCTCTCAGTCGATTGAGAAAACAAAAATGGAAATGTCAAGCATTCGCCTCCCAGATAATGTCACTTCTACAGGAATCTGCAAAAAGCACGTCCGCCACTGGTATCACACCTATCAGTCTGTTAGAACACTTCTCTTTAAAAAAAGAATTACAGTCTAGTTTAGAAAAGTGCAGACTTTCTGGAACAAATGTCCTCAAGACACAGAAGCAGACAAATGCTCATGCTGATCCTCCCAGTGCTCCGAGGGCAGAGCTGCAGGTGGGAGCTGAGGGAGGTGCGGGCAGTGCCTGCAGGACAACCAGGCCACGGGCACAGCGGCTCCTGCCAGGCGTGGGCAGCCAGATTCCAGGAACAGGGAGTTCCGCAGATGCTTTCTTCACCTGTCGTAACAGTGATACAACGGAACCAATTTTATGCTCCGGAAAGGGCGACGCTCTCATACGAGTTTTCTGAGTGTTCGCTCGGAGTCTTTGTTTTTATCAATTTAATACAAGTTATAAGAACTGACAACTCTTGGTGGGTCAGTTTCGTGTCCAGTAGGCCTCGGAGCCCGGTGAGGACGTCCCCTACCAAACACCTCGGAACTCTTAGAGACGCGTCCCTGCCGTCCCCTCGACGCTTGGCGGCCGTCCCCGACGCCCCTTCGGAGCAGGCGCTCAGACCTCGCCGTCCGCCGGCCCCGCCGCACACGGCCGCCTCGCCCTTCGCTGTCTGCCGGCGGCTCCCCATCCGTCCCCTACCGCCGCTCCCCGGCGCTGAGCGGGTACGCGAGCAGGCTCATGGCCTCGCCGCACGCCGCCTCCACCTGCCGCACCTGCTGGCGGCTGAGGCGCTCCCTCCAGGCGTGCACGGCCTCCCGCGCGTCGCGGGCGGAGATGAGGAAGGGCCGCTCGGAGGAGTAGGCGGCGCCGCGGGTCATGTTGACCACGAAGGCCTCCATGGCGGGCGGCACGGGCAGGCCGGCGAAGCGCAGCAGGCGGCGCAGCTGCGCGCGGGGTTCCCGCACCAGGTCCTCGTAGCGCAGCTGCGTGTAGCGGCGGCGCAGCGCGGCGGGGTTGCGGCGGGCCAGCAGCAGGTCGCGGAGCCACGCCTGGCAGATCACCTCCAGCGCTCCGCCGAGGAAGAACTCGGCGCGGTGCTGCGCGGGGGCCCGCCCGGCGCCCAGCAGCCCCAGGCCGGGCGGGAGCGGAGGCTGCTGCGGGCGGGGCGGCCCGCGGGGCTCGGCGCGGTGCCGGCTGCGCAGCACCTGGATGCTCTCGCGGAGCAGCGCCTGCTTGGCCTTCAGGCGCGAGTTGTGGACGGCGCGCGGGTCGCGGAAGAGCTGCACCACGCGCAGGTTGAGGCCGGGCTCCCGCAGCAGCGGCAGCAGCGCGCCCAGCTCCAGCAGCCGCACGTCCTTGATGACCACCACCGGGTACTTGCGGCACTCGGCCTCCAGCTCGCGCAGCGCCCGCGGCGGGCAGCGCTGCTCGCAGGCGGCGCCGTCCACCAGGCCGATCTCGCGGCGGGGCCGCGGCGCGGCGGGGCAGAGCGGCGCCGAGCAGATCACCTTGTTGGTCCGCCAGCCGAAGATGCCGGCCGTGGTCAGGTTGGCGGCGGGCGGCGCGGCGCCCAGCGGGTCGCGGGGGGCGGCGGGGGCGGCGTAGAGGCGCAGCACGGAGAAGTCGCAGCGGAAGAGGGCGCGCAGCATGTCGCGCAGGGCGCCCTGCAGGCTGAGCGCGTCGCCGGGGTACAGCGCCTGCCACAGGTGCCACATGGGCTCGTAGAGGTAGAAGACGTCGGGGTGCTGGTTGAACAGCTCCCCCAGGAAGGACGAGCCCGTGCGCCAGGTGGCGTGCAGGTAGATGTGCCGCTTGCCCGCCCCGCTGCCGTTCCCCGCCGCCGCCGCCGCGTCCTCGTCGTCGTCGTCGTCGTCGCCGGGCGGCGGCGGGCGCTGCTCCCAGCCCCACTCGCTCAGCGCCTCCTCCAGGCTGGGGCAGCGCCGCAGCAGCGGCTCCTCGTCCGCCCGCGCCCGCCGGGCTCCGTAGTCCAGCACGTAGGGCACCAGCAGCAGCAGCAGCAGCGTGTAGAGCGCCAGCAGCAGCGCCAAGCGGCGGTGCTCCCCCCGCCAGCACCACCGCCGACGGCCCTTCATGGCGGGGCGGGGGGGAGCGGCCCGGGAACGAGCGGCCGCCGCCGCGCCGGCACTCGGGGAAGGAGGCGAACGCTCGGCGGCGGGGGTGTGGGCTCGGGGCGGCCCTCCCGCCGGGAGCACGCCCACGGGCACGCCGGCCACGGCCGCCGCCTCACGGCGCCGCGCGGAACCGCCGCACCTGCCCCCGCCGACCCGCCTGAGGCGCTGCCCCGACCTCGGGGCCGTGCCGAGCCGCGGGGTGCCTCTTCGCCGCCTCCTCGCCACTCTTCGCTGCCCCAAGTCCGTCCGGCGGGAGGAGCGCTGCGGCTCTCTCCTCAGCACAGGGGGAGTGTCGGTCGGAGCTGAGGAGGCGGGCTGGGTGCTGCGGGCTCTTTAGCTGTCCAGAGACAGAACGCGCCGCAGCGATGGGAAGAGTGCGAATGCCTGTTTAGAGGCGGGACCGGGTAAGAGGCGGCTATTCCAGTCTGCTGTGGCTTTCAGAAGTCTCAGCCGCGTTTTTGTTTCGGCGCTCGCGGCGGCTGGGTTGTGGACATCTGTGCATGAAGCGGGCACTGCCGCGGCACGTCCGGACCTGGGACGTCAGGGGGAAATTTTGGACGTCAGGGGGAAATTCTTTACAGAGAGAGTGGTGAGGTACTGGAACAGGCTGCCCAGAGAGGCTGTGGATGCCCCATCTCTGGAGGTGATGGGGCGCTGGGCAGCCTGGTCTAGCATTAGGTGGGATGATTGGTGGCCCTGCATGTGGCAGGGGGGTTGGAGATTCATGATCCTTGAGGTCCCTTCCAACCCTGGCCATTCTGTGATTCTGTGACCTCCCGATGTCCCCTTGTACCCATATCTGGTTAACTAGCCAGGGACATGGTGCTACCTCCTCAGGCTCAGGATGTCGCCTCTTTTAGGCTGCTAAGAACGGATGAAATACATCTCTTCATTTGAGATGGAAGTCAATGAGATGTTGACTTCGTGTATAACCCGCTGCAGGGAACCTGCTGCAGCTGGGGGTTGGAGCAGATGATCTCCAGAGGTCCCTTCCAACCCCTGCAGTTCTGTGATTCAAGTGCTTAAGTTCCAACACTCGGCATCAAAATACGCAGCACACCTGCAGGTGCTCACAGGTGGATCCCAATCCTGTGCTCCTGGTTAAGGTGAGTATCTGGCAGGAAAGAGACATCCCTGTCCTGCCAACTGCGTGGCAATGGATGGTGTCCCAGAAAAAGAACAAATATAATAACACAGCTCTCACATACGTGATGTTTTCACCTCCAGAGCAGTCTCTGCATTGTGTGTTCACCTGTGGTGAGGCACACGGCATAGCATTAATCACCAATGTCACACATAGCTGTGTGGAAATGACACCTTAGCCATAGTTCTAAGAATGCTCTGTGTACAGTGAAAGCGTATAGATACAGAGCTTATAACTGCTGTGCATTTGTCTGCCTGGATATGTAGGAATAATATAGAATCATAGAGTCATAGAATAGCCTGGGTTGAAAAGGACCACAACGATCATCCAGTTTCAACCCCCCTGCTATGTGCAGGGTCGCCAACCACCAGACCAGGCTGCCCAGAGCCACATCCAGCCTGGCCTTGAATGCCTCCAGGGATGGGGCATCCACAGCCTCCTTGGGCAGGAGTCCATCCAGTGTGTCACCAACCCTCTGTGTGAAAAACTTCCTCCTAATATCTAACCTAAACCTCCCCTGTCTCAGTTTAAAACCATTCCCCCTTGTCCTATCACTATCCACACTTTTAAACAGCCGTTTCCCCTCCTGTTTATATGCTCCTTTTGAGTACTGGAAGGCCACAATGAGGTCTCCTCAAAGCCTTCTTTTTTCCAAGCTAGACAAACCCAGTTCCCTCAACCTTTCTTCATAGGAGAGGTGCTCCAGCCTTCTGATCATCTTAGTGGCCCTCCTTATTTCAGATTTTTTGGGTAACATAAGAGGAATACAAAGTGATGTGGGAGAAAAAGCGTGTATCTGCCCTGCCCAGGTGGGGAGCCAGCCACCTACCTGCTAACACTCTCCTTGACCTCCTAAAAAGTGTTAAAGACTCGGCTTTCTGCAGTTTATAGTGTGCTGAGGAGATGGAGCCAAACAAGACTCCTGGGTTCCAGAGCAGAATAATGTACAAAAATCTGAAAGGAAATTCTGCCCCAACATATATTTCCCTATTTAGGTTCACTGTGGCTTTGGGCTTTTTAAACAGCAAGATAAATCAGTCTGAGCATCAGCTCCTGCTGTGTTACAGCCAGAATTTCATTTAGAACTTCTTAAGTATAGGAGGATGACAGAATAAAAACATTTTTGTCAATACTAGGCCATGGACTTGCCAAAAAACCTTGACCTATGCAAAGAATGTGCTCACCTAATATTTCAAGGAGCTCTAGCACATTTGACTTGAGTGGCATAATAATAATTTTGGAGGATTTATGAACTTAGCAAAATGCAGATGAGGATGGATAAACGTGAGCTACTGAGGTTGTCCCTTTGTAAGACATGTAGGAATAAGACAGCCTGCCAGATCTATGACAGACCATAGAAATAAAAATACGCATGGATTGCACTGAACTTTTTCAGACAATGGAGCTACAAACTTCTGTAGCAAATGTTCTGGAAAACAGAAAGCACAAATCACTTTACTGCAGGCTATGTTTTCATTAATATAAAAACATAGGAAGTTCTTGAAAGACTATCAAACCGAAAAAAGAATCACAATGAATGCTGTGCCTTCATAGTGAGGTTCCTGTGTTGAAGCAGGATCATCCTGAAAATGTTCACTTTAGTTCTTTTACGTTTGAGCTTTTTTGGAGTGGAGAGAGAGCAGGAATCCCATCACAGCTAGCATCATAGAGTATCCCATGTTGGAAGGGATACTTAAGGATTATCAAGTCCAACTCCTTTCTCCACACAAGGCCATCCAAAATCAGCCCATCTGTCTGAGCACTGTCCAGATGCTTCTTGAACTCCAGCTTGGCTCGTTTACCACTGCCCCAGAAAGACTGTTCCAGTACCTGACCACTCTCTGGTGAAGAACCTTAGGATTCTAAAAGAGCTTGAGAACCTCAGAGAGCTGGGAGGAGGTCAGACCTGGCTTATCTTGGCTTTCAGTTTGATTTGAATTTGTTCTGTCTTCAACACTAATAGTAGCAATAAGGGGGGATGATCTCCCCCCATTAACCTTTTTTTCCTGTGATTCATAAATATACTGTTTAAATAGATGATCTTCATTTTCTTCCAAGAGCATAATAACTCAGTGTGTGAGAAAGGCAGACAGATTCTTTGTTCATACGTGAAGCAGCTTGGCTGGCATCTGACTTCTGCCATTTCTTGGTGATAATTCTTTGCTTCATGCTTTTTATAAAGAAAAAGAGGGACAAAGTAGACATGTTCTGCATAGTTTAGTGTAGCATATTTCCATTCTGGTTTCCAAGTTTGTCACTGAAAGCACTGGCTGTTTTTAACCTGATATAGCATTGGCTTCCTGTGCATTATCTCTCTAACTTGATTTTTGCTCTTATGTCTCCCACAGCTCTTCAACTGACAAGAAAGCCTGTAAATGTTGGAACACAGTGCTTCAGCCCCAGAATCATTTTTATCTTCTCAGCAGAGGTTTTAAAATAGAACTGGTTGCCTCTGTATCTGTTCATTTTTTGGATCATGCATGCTCTTGTCATTTTGAAAGAGCACTTTGTGATTAAAAATAGCTTGATTATCTGATATAATTAAATGTGCTTTGCAAGAGGAGCATTGGCCTCACACACCCTGGCTGCTAATGAGCACCATGCTTGCAAACATTGTCACTTACAGACTTCAGCCAAAAGGAAGCCTGTGGTTAATGACAGCTTTCAAAGCTTAAGGAAGCCAGCAAGCTAGGACAACGTTTTTGTGTAACTGTTCTTTACTTTTTTGAAGGTTCTCTGTCATCAGGGATTTCAACATGTGAGGCACTACATACTTTGCATACAGGACCAGTCCTAATAGGTCATGGTTAGGAAGGAGAGCAGTGAGAGTAGCAAGATGCCTGGTGGCGTGAGTACCAGGTAGATCAGCACTGGGGTTTTCTGCAGTGGAATTTCCCTGAAGCAGAATAGAGACAGAGCCTGCAGGAGACCTGAAATACTGCAGGGTATTTGGGGAGACTGGGTAGAGAACTAGAGGAGATGTGGAAAGTGGAAAGTGAGAGAAAAGGAGTAGCAGAATAGTGAAGAGACTGCAGCAAAGGGCTACAGTACTGGCTGAGAACTGGTAGAGTCATAAAGAGAGTTTTAAAAAAGAAAAATAATGATTCATTTTCTGACATCAGTGATCTTCTGAGCTCCTCTTACTTCCTGTAAGAAAGGAAGGAAGATAATGTCCTCATTGAAAGTGATAGAAGATGCTACTAGTAAATACAACAAGAAAATGCAGGAGGTGGAAGGCAAAGCAAAGTAAGATGCATACTGGTGGAGGTTCAGCAGGAAGGTTAAAGGAGAAATCTGTTTCCTTACAGTGGAAATTCAGAAAAACCAGTTAAGTAGCAATGAAAAAAGAATGAGCACATATTCCGTGCTCAAACTCAATGCTAATACAGCTTGAGTATTTCCATGGATGAGTCTAATTTGAGGTACTTAAGGTTCTTCATAGCAGAGTATGATGCCCTATTATCCCATTAACAGCAACCGAGTAACCTTGCAGCCCAGCAGTGGGCATCTGCTGCATGAATAGCCAGCACCTCCTGAAAGCCTCTCCATGCCTGACAGTTTGCAGCATCTGCTGAATGTGAGTTATTCTAACAGGAACGTGTTTGGGGTCTCACCTCAGCACTAAAATGGATCTGACAGCATAATTGATAATGGCAGAAACCACAAATCTTTTTCCATTTTCTCTCAATGTTGCAGACATGCTATTGTTGAATTAGAGATGCTGATGAAGAATAACAGCAAGCTTTTGCAACTCAAGTTAAACCACTGTGTCTGTATAATTAGGGAACCAAATCTTTTACAGTTCAGTCAAGCAAAAAATTAAGACTATTTTTAACAGGGGATTTTTTTTTCCAAAAATTCCTCTGACAGCCATCGCTACAAAATACATGTAGGTCTTCTGTGCTTTGTAACTCAATACTTTCATGGACAGAGTATAATACATATCAGGCATTTTATAGCCAAGACTACTGGCTTCGTAGTCAGAACTGAAGAGGCAGTAAGAAGTAAAGGTTACAGTAGGTATTAGCACCTTGGCAGAAAACATGGAGGAGGACAACATGCTTACAGTAATCTGCTGTGGACTTCTTAAATTTGCCCAGGGCAGTTCTTTGTGTGCAAACTTTAATTGTCAGGCTCTATGCTGCTTTAGTTCTGTAGATAGTTTAATGCAATTTAAGGCTGCACACAACAATGAGAATTGTCTTACAGATTTTACTAAAGCTTTAGTACAGATGTCATCTGCTCTTTTGCTCTCACATTATCTTCACTTGTATCATACCTGTCAGAAAAATGAAGAGCAAACCCACAAACACAACTCATTGAACAACTGGGTGAGCAGAAGAAAACCACAAAGTAAAAGGTCATTATATAATTACAGGATATAGTAGCTGGTTGACAGATGAGCTACAACTAATGTTCCAGCTGAACAACGATGACAGAAAAGTTGCATATAGTTGCAGAGCTCCTGTGCAAGTTAATGAGATCTGTTCAGCTCAAATAAAATCATTCAGGCTGGTCTCAGTGTAATCTCTGCAATACTCCTCATGTTCTTCACCCAGGATAAATTCCTGCCCATTCTGCTTTTGAGTTGTCTAAAGAAATGTTCTGGGGAAACCTGATCTCTGCAGCTCCTGGAACTATCCTCTACCCAGGCAGGCTTCCTGCATCACACATTAGCTGCTGGGCTTGGTTGTATGGAGAAAAGTGTGTAGGCATTACTGGCAGTAGGATTGAATGGGTCAAATCCAGCTGCTCCAGTTTGCTGTCCATGACAATCATTAGCCAAGCAGATACTAAAACGTTCCCCATACCTCTGTTCTGAATTCAAGAAACTTTGTCCTTCCTTCACTCTCTTTAGTCCTCTCTCACTGTCTGCTTATCCTCCTGGTGAAGGGTGCAGTCTCCAGCTCCAGGAAAGAGCCCTGTTCCACCTGAGGCGGAAGCAGCAACAGCAGGCATTCCCCGTCTGTTTTGATACTGGGGTGAAATGGAAGGAAGCCCCTGTTTTACATCTTGTTTTGACAAATTGCCATACTTTGTGGTTTTACTGTTCGTTTGTGTGTTGTTTTGTTCTTCTTTATATTTCCCCTTCAATCTGCTAAGAAATATCTCCTGAAACAAAGTAAGACCACTGCTAAGCCTGAAAAGTTAACAAAATTATCAGCTATTTTAAGTATTTGAAATCATTGCCACAGCAGCATCCATCTGCATTCTTATACGCTGCTCAGGCAGGGTGCCTTTGATCTGGATGTGTCCTACAGATGGCCCTGGGCTAGGCTGAAGCAGGGCCCAGGGCAATTTGCAGGGAGCTCTGGAGGGCAGGCAGGGAGAGGGAGGTCTGTGGGTGCTTTCAGTGGATAGCATTTGGCAAATGATGGTTTTCTGTGCTGTTGGCTTTCATTTCTGCCACCACGCACTTTGAGGGATATGCTGGATACCCACTCACATCTGAGATGACTCATTGCTCTAGGGTTCAGACTCTCCCACCTGTATTTGCTAATAACTGCTAAAAGAACAGAAATGCCCCAGTGCGTTACTGTCGGTGTTAGTATACAGCTGGTGTATGTGTATATTCTCCTCACATTCCCAAAGTAAGCTTAACATCAGTGTCATATGGATGTATCTTAGCATCCTTGGTATACCAACAATTCTCATTGCCAATGATCACAGGCATTGGTCTGAGCCATGCCCGGCGCTTTGGGAAACTTTAGTTTCCATGCCTTTCTTGACCTATTTTGTTTGTCACTCTTCTTTTAAGACTGTTTTTTTTTTTAGCTTCCCTAATTCACAGCCTCAATTCTCTCCACCCAAGAGTACTCTGGGTTTTGATGTATCTCACAGCACCGACAAAAAGGTCTGTTGTAGGACACTGCAAACCAAGACTTTTCAGTCATTTAGTTTTACTGCCTTCCATAGGATCCATATGATGGCTAGGGAACGTGATATTTACTCTGCAAGGAAGTCAAATGGATCAGTCTGTTTAAATGTTCTGCCTGGGATCTAAGATGTCCTGTGTCTATTTACTTGGTTAATTTATCTTTATCCTGTGGGAGACCTGAAAAAAATGGAGTCTCTCTTTAAATAGCTCCTGAAAAAACAATTGATTAAAATTATCTGTGTTTGTCTTAGGAAACCTGTTTTCCACCCTATGTGACCCAAGTAAGAGCTCCCTGTGACCTGAGAGCCAACCTTGCGTTTTGCAGGACTGAGTCTTGCTGCTTTGACCACAATTTCTTCTCCATGCTAAAGCATAAAGCATGTAACATCCTTCCTGATTTAATTAGTGATGCCTCCATCTGTCTCATGATGAAAGTAACTGGCATCAACGCCAGCTACATGGCTTTGTTGTCTCTCTGTCCTTCAGCCTTTCTGTACTCATGTAACACATCACCTGTTGAGAGAAATGTGAATCATGACGTATTTCTGATACAGAAAACTGTATGTAGAGGCTGAAATACACTAAAATTAAATAATGAAAAGATGGCACCAAAGCTATGCTGTATCATATAATGAAAGCTAAGTTGCAATAAAAACAATTAAAATTCAAATGAAATTGAAGTCAGGTCTTTCTTATATTGTTTCTTTTATTATTTTTATACTATACCCAGTGTGGTAAATTCAATACAAAAACCAACCAGATAATTCCAAGATTAGCATTCCTTATATAAACTCTAAACATGACTTTAAGTTTGATCAAGAAACCTAGGCTAGGACTGGAGAATTCTAGTGAGTAAATATAAGATGCAGCTGAACAGAAAAGCAGAACTATTCTTTTTTTGCACCAGAAACACAGGCCCAATTACAGAACTCCCTTCAGTTTTTGCTGTGAGGGCTTTTTGCTACAATGACAGGATATTCATGTTATTGTCATATTACTGCCACGGTGCATTTATAATACAAACACCAGCAAAATCATTTCAGTAGCAATCTTAGCAGCCCTTAATTAAGCAAGAGCATTTGACAGCCTCAGATCTCTAGTTGATTTTAGATGTACAAAATAGCATAGAGGCTGCCTTTTTATCAAAGGGTTTACAATAATGTTAAATCTACGGGAATTTTTCTCACCTTCACTTGTGGCCTTAGTGTCACCCTTCTATTTTTTTCACAGTTCTACAATTTTCAACTCAACAAAGGCACTTCACATGGCTGGGACCTCCCTGCAGCTTTGGCCAGATATTGTGTGATGTTCTCTGCTGATGCTCTGCGAGCTTCTGGTTCAGTGCCTCAGCAGCTGCAGGTGATGTGCCACCACCACGTTGCAGTGCTCATTAGCCCACCCTGGTTGTACAGCTGGTGCGTGCTAATTGCCACTTGGATTTTGTACCAAGGACACAGTCTGACTTGGCCGTGTAGCTCATAGGCCCACATGGGTGTTTCAGGGTGTGGCACTGATATAAATTAAACTTTCTAAATAAAAATACAGCTGCTTCTTCAAAAAATCCATTCTGCTGAAAACTTTCTAATTTGTTCTGGCACTTAGGTAGAAAATGTCTGAATCACAGACTCACAGGCAGAGCCCACAGGGCCCACCTGCAGCAGGGCCATCTAGAGCAGGGTGCCCAGGACCACCCATGGGCAAAAGAGACATTGAGGCCAAGTTGGACAGGGCCCTGGGCAACCTGGCCTGGTGCCTGATTTAGTGGTTGGCAACCCTGCCTGTGGAAGAGGGTTGGAATGCGGTGGTCTTTTAGGTCTCTTCCAACCCACACCATTCTGTGGTTCTATTATTCTGTGATCCACATCCTTCTCCCCAGATTTCCAAGGGCTCAGCCCCATGCAGCTCGTGGCCCCAGCCCTAGTGATGTGGCGGCCATATGTATGGCATGCTTCTGTCCTCTTCCTCCTCATCACTCAGCTGAATAGTGTTGCAATTTTCTACAATGGCAGTCATCAAAGAATAAAGAGAAACGCACAGTCCTAGCTTGTACCATGTCTTGGTTCTTCAAGCATTTGGAAGGTGTTCACTGACGTGGAAACGTGAACTGCACACCACAGACCTTATCTGTACCCAGTCCCAGTCCTACACGGGATTGCACGGTGCCTGCAGATGTGGATAATGGGAGCTCTGCACCACCCACAGCTCAGGACCATATCGTGGTTCTGAAGGCAGCTGGAAGGTGCCGATAGTCAGACAACTGAGCTGCTCCCTACCCACCGGCTCTCTATCAGAGCAGACTGCAAAACACCTTGAACAGCAGTGTTTTATTTTCTGTGTGTTTAAAAATATGTGAATAAGCCAGCACATTTCTTTGTTTGGCAGATATGTCCCTGTATTTCTGTGAGCTACTATTAGGAAATGCAAATGGAGCTAGTGATGTGCTGGTTATTTAGGTGCTGAAGATTACGTGGTGATATTCCTGACCTGTGAGTATGATCTCAAGGTGTGACTGATACTCTCAGCCATCAGTGCTATATCAGTGCATGCAAAACACCAAACACTCTTCCCTCTCTGCTTCTGCTGAAGTGAAATGTGCTCCCACCACACCAGGAAAACTAGGCACGATTGGATTGGGCCTTCTGTTAACCTGATAAAGGTACTTACATTTTATGCGCAGTGGTGAACTCATACAGTTATGAAGCCTTTTCAAAAGGCTCGATTTAAGAAAACAAATGTAGGGAGCGCCAGCTTTGTAAGTGTCCCAGTACAGAGCACTAATTCAAAGGATAACCTACAGTCACATTCTGGGCAGTTTGTTGTTACAGGGAAGGCATTTGAGTAGATTCAGGACATCTGGATGTCATTCCTCTTGGACTGAAGTACTGCATGGCCAGGGACAGGTTATTTTCCTGGCCTTTTTTCTCAGTGCTCATGTTGATCTTCACCGGGAACGCTGTTGTAATAAATATAATCAGCACAGTCAGATGTACCTCTTCAGAAGAATTGAAAAGGACACGTGTCACTGCTTCATTATAAAGATACAACAACACTCAGGTCTTAGGCTAAATTGAAAATGCTGTGCTCCTCTGGCCACACCATCTGCTGAGACCTAAGGGCAGACCTTGGCTGGCGCAGCATCCAGAGACGCAGCAATCTGCAGCACAGGGGAATAGAGGCGTCCCTGCAGCAGACAGATTAAGCTTCTTTTTTTCTCATTCTAATCTGTTAATCATGCACAGAGTTTAAGTACAGCTCAAGGCACACCAGACATTGAATGATTTAATTTTGCACTATTTATTGAACTGGATTTAACTTGAAGATATGTTGTTATCCGCTGCTCAGCAGTTCTTCAAAAAAAATAGAAGTCCATAATGAGATTGCTGCCATGAATCAGTGATTGTGTGTTTAAAATGGGTCACGGGGCAACAAGGCTGGTCTGTACAGCTCCTGCCATTGCTGCTGTGATCTGCAACAGTCATGCAGGGTAACCTCTGCAGAACTCACTGTGGTGTCAAAGACAGGGGATCACCATTCAAGCACCTAACAGCACTTTTTTTTTTTTTTTAATAAGCAATGGAGGTCTGTAGCCTAAAGCCACTTCACCCAGCACAGAAAGAGAGAATACTAATGATAATAAATCCATGCTTGGAAGTAAGGGGTTGCAGTGGTAAATCTGAGCTCAGCCAAGAGGATGGGAGGCAGTGGCTCTGCTGGACTGGAGGGGAATGCATAGGGGTTCCTAGGGAGAAGAGGTCAGGCCTCACATTCACCTGAAAAGGGCTGGAATGCCAAGAATGTGTGAATGTGGTCTGGCACCTGCAAACCATGGAACTGCTGACAGCAGCACAGCAAATCCCAGAGGGAGAGAAATCACCCAACATGGATAGAGGTGTGTTTCTGGACAAGATGGAAAACCAGCTACATAACAAGCTGTGCTTGTTCAGTAGTAGATATTCTGCAGGCATTGCAGCACACATGACAGTGTGTTTTACCATCACTGGCATCCTCCCCGCATCCTTGCTGATGCTGTGTACAGGACTGTGTGTTTCTAAATCTTCCTCCTGGTTTGGAGCTGCCTGTTGCCCATGCAGTCCCACCTGCTGCAGCCCCTCAGCTCACCTCACACCTGGGAGGTGGAAGAGCTGACTGATCACATAGGCTGCCTGCTCACACCAGCTCTATTTCTTTGGGATGTAAACATGAGGAAACACTTATGTGAGGAACAAAGAAATCAAACATGCCTAACCTTAAATGTTCAAGCAAATAGCATTGTTGTATTTTTCACTCCCTTGCCACATAAGCTGGCTTGCTTCGTTTAGCACAATGGAAGATACATGCATTATCTTCTGTGAGTTTCTCATCTAAAAATGCATAGTGTACTGGAGAATCAGATTCCTCAAGAGCTGAACCCATCAAAAATCAATAGAAAGGTTAAATATACAATTGTCAGTGCCAACTGAATGCATCCATCTCTCTCTATCCATTCCTGAGGTAGATGTGTGCTTTCAATAATCACCAGAATTATTTTTTGTTTTCCCTTCTACTCCTTCTCTCCTCAATTTCCTCTCAGCCACATTCCTGGCCTCACTACAGAATTTGCTCAGATAGTAAAATATTATTTTTTGGGAAATGGATTAGAAAAGAATGCTAACCACACCAGAGATAAAACCTGTGTTGTGGAGATGAATGCATACTTCACAGCCCAGAGAGGGTTACAGCTCTTGAGTGTGGTATGTAAGTTTGCTGGGGCAAGGGAGTTAGGGAAACAAATCCTGTACTCTCTCTTAACTCCTGAACATTTTCCTCATGTTTACTGATAAAATTCTTTCAGCTGAAAGTGCTGAAAAGACAAAGAGTGGCAACCCCACCCAAGGCGAGGTGCTGGAACTAGATGATTCTTAAGGTGCCTTCCAACCCAAGCCATTCTGTGACTCTGATTATATGAACTGTTCTTTCATCCTTGCACTCTGCTATGTAGGCCCTTCAGAGGGAAAGCTCCCAGTCACATTGGTTTGAGCTATGGAGTTGTGATCATGTCCCTTCTTGTGATGCAGTATTCTTTTATTCTGATGGGAGGCCTCCAGCTTTGCTTCTGTCCTCTCTCACTTCCCATTACTCAGAAGTGATGCTCATGGCACCAATTACTTGAGTAAATGGATCTGGACAGCCGTCAGCCAAAAGATGCTATGGATGCTATGCCATGAATGCTGCCGTGGATGTCCTTCTGTCCAGGTTGCTTGCTTGTACTTAGTGCTGTTTTGGAAAAGCATGGATTACATTCTAAGGTATTGGGTTTTTTGTTTGTTTGTTTGTTTTTTCTTTTTATGACAACCGTAGCTCAAGGGAATCCTAAACCTAAAAAATATCGAAAAACGAATTGTGTAATGATTACAAAGGGAGTTTCTTTCCCTCTGACATGCAAGCAGTCTGTGTGGCAGCTATGGGCTGCATTTGACAGCAGTCACAGAGGAGCACTTTTCCTCCACACCTCCATAATTCTTCACACCCTCCCAGCCCACTGTAATCTCTGACTCATAAACAGCACAGAGATGACGACTGAGCTGATCTATTTTCAGTAATTAATGGCAGAATGAGACTTTCTGGCAAATAAGGTGACATTTCCAATGCTAGTTGCTTCTTTGGCCACCACAGTCTTCTCAGAAATTGGCCAATTTAGTTGCAGGCCTCCATCCTTCCCTTTTCCTATGTAGCTCATTCCCAGGCGTTTTGCATTCTTTGTCAGATCTGACAACAGTTCATTGTCTATTGCTCTGTCCACACAAAGATAATAAAACAATTTCTTAGTAACTGGCTAACTCTCATCATGTAAAATCTTCTTTCTTCAGTTCAAAAGGGCTGCAGTTTCATGCCTATCCATTCTTCAATATGGCAGACAGCACAGAGATCCTCATCTCAACAAAATCAGTCCCTTCTAAGTTTTCCTTTGCTTTCCTGACAATCTGTTAAGGAGCATACACACATACAATTTTGTCAAAACTTGCATTTTTTTACTTAGTTGAGTAAATGGAGCAGCAGTATCACTGACCCTTCATAATCGTCCTGTTAGCATTTCAAATGCTGCAAAAGACTGGACTTGCAGCTGGTGTGGGTACAGAGCTTAGGGGATAGCTGCCTTTGGCTGCTCCAGTTTTATACGTAGACATTTCTGCCTGGGCTTCACAGCATCTCAGGATGATGTAAGCTGTAAGAGACCTCTGGAAGTCCAGTCCTCACTTCTTCTGACTTGGTTTTATTCATCCATGTTGGAAGCACATACAGCTGAGCTGATCACCCCATCCACCCTTTAGAGTCAAAAGAGAGAAACTGGCAATATCAAGGTGCTGTTTGTTTTATCTAGTTCAAATATCAGCTTTCAAATAGGGTGACTCATGCCCAGAAACATCTGCTGTTCTCCATTTGCTACAAGGAGAACCCAAGGTGACTAATGCTGAAGCTGATGTCCTCACGGGAAACATCTAATCTGAGCACATTTAGCCCACTGTCTGTTCATTGCATTTGTTTTTTAAAAACTCCTGGCATGGCTCTATGCACTCTTTGTGTTCTTCCTACTTGCTGTGGAACTTTAAAATTTCATCCACAAAGATTGGGTTGAATCTGAATAGTCCTTATTATGAATTTAGAATACAAATGGAATTAGTTCACCTAAGTAGTTTAAAATCTCTTTTGAGGGATGATGGCAGACTTTTTTCCATGCATCTTCAGATCCAATGTTCACTTACTAGGAGTCCTTAAAGAAATCAAAAGGTCATCAAATTACAGAATCATAGAATTACAGAATGGCTTGGATTGGAAGGGACCTTAAAGATCATCTATTTCCACCACTGACATGAGCAGGGTTGCCAACTAAATCTGGTACTGTGTATTACCCATGTACAAGTCAAGGAAGACAAGGGCAAGGAAGAAAGATCTTATCACCTGTCCAGTATGTCATTTCCTACTTATTTTCTGGTGAACCTTCAATAATTCACTTGCCTCTTCCAGCTAACACATTTTTTTCCCAAGTACTAAGGAACAGAGCCCAGTGCCTCTACTCCTTTCAGTACCCTTCAACTCAGAGCAATCTGTTTCTACTTGTATTTCCTTGGAAAAAAACTGCGTTACTAAATACACCTAGACATAGTTTGTGCACTTCACTGTTTTCTAAGAGCATTTTTTAACAGTCTGCTTTCTCTTTCCCAAATGTCTTTCTGCATATCTGCTGTGCACATGAGGAAGTATCTGTATTTTTGACTCACACTGAGTTGATGGCCATAAACTGAAAGATGCAAGATGCTCCTCTTGCTCCCAGAAAGATTCTCTCTGACTTCCCTGTACACAGAAAGCAGGGGTGAGATGAAAGATGGACATCTCAGCCTGATTATTACTGAGCTAAGCTCCTGCTGGTTTATATGGAAACTCACCTGAAGGAAGGAGAATCCCTCCTCAGCCTTTTTCCTGTTATCCTAGCATTAGCATCACTGTGTTGAACACTGTAGTACAGTTTGGGTATTTTGTTAAAACCTCATGTGACCAGGTTACCCTTTCGTGATAAGAACTTCTCCAAGTTTCTAGTAATCAGAAAAAAGTTACTTCTGCCTTCAAATGTGAAATCATCTCATTTCCTGATGTTTGGCATCTTTATTTAGGTTTCACAGCTCTTGGAAGCTGTCTCAATGCATAGCTTTTTGCTTCATCAACAGCTTCATGGCATTGCTGATTGATTTTCTAGCTCTTTGTTACAGTTTTTCACTTTCTGCCTCTTCTCTCTCTTTTTTTGGTTGTTTCACGTTTTATTTAGCCAGGATTAGGCTGGTTTCTGTCCTACTTTGCTTTGTTTAGAAGGCAGCTTTTCCTCTCTTTTCACAGTTCCTGCTTCACTACTTTTTTCCAGAAAGGAGAAGAACAAATTAAGCATAATTTGCTTTAATACAAATTAATACAAAGGTGCAATTTTAGCAGACTTTTGCTCTATTCCTCAACCCTGAAGACAGGCTACCTTGAGCTACTGCCAGCAAACGCTGAAAGTATTTTCCAGACCTGATGACATTTGCCAGATGACCAGATGAAAAGTAAAATGAATTAAGAAACTAGGAAGTAGATTTGGAAAACAAATAAAAAGCAAGAAAGAAACAACAAACTTTATTAGCTGTCTGTCTCTGGTCTGATTCCCAAAGTCCTCTCTGGGTTCTGTTCAGCTGGGAGCTGATGGGACACGTCTGCAACTTGCTGGAGCACGGAGCTGGCTCCCTTGACAAGCTGTATGCCCTGGCACTATCCCCTGGTGCTAGAAACTTGTTTACAGCAAAGCTCTTCTCATGAGTTTCTCTACATGCTGCCAACTGCTGAATATAAATGCACTTCTGGAGACATCCGGTATGCTATGGCCTTGACACTTCCTTTAAATAGGGCATTAATTTATGGCTCTTCAGTTTGTGAATCATGGTCTCAGCCAGAATTAGCTTTTGATCTGATGTGGCACTTTTGAGATGTCAGACAGGGCCACGTGGCCTGTGTTCTGTTATTGACCAGTTGTCAATAGGCAGTTCACTCGCCTAATGCAAATCTATCCCTTTTGACATACAGGGTAATTAAGAGCTAGATTTATGAGGCTCCAAGCATATAAATTTTCTGTAGTGCAGACTTCAACAGCTACTTATTTGACAACCATTTCAGTGCTATCAAGAAATACAGCTTCAGATGAAGACTAAATATGTTAAGTTGGGGATCATCCTGACTATTGCTTTCAGGATCCATGTTTAGTGACAGATGACAAATTTGAAGGGGACTGCAAGAATCTGGGGGGGATAAGTGAAATGCTCTTCTTCAAAAGGGTCAGATTCTCATCTCAGTGTCATAAAGAAAAAGTGAGACCACTGAAAGCAATGAAAATATGCAGGTGTTCCAGGCTCAAAAGGAATGTTGTGCATATATGACTAGGAAGGACAGGAATTACTTGCCTTAATATCAGTATATTAGTTGTATGGCTATACAACTTATAGTAGTACAAATTAATAAGGTATACCTGACCATTAGAACAAACTGCAATATACTCTGGAGGTCGCAACCTTTCTACAGCTTTTCTACTGCTCAGGGCAGCAAAAAAGTTGGTTCAGAATTGTTCAGATCCATCACAACAAATGGTGGCAAAGCCTTTCCCTGAAACCCATCAGAACTAACCATGTGCTTCCCAAAGCCCTTCACTTTCAGAACTCCTCCACCTAGGAGTGTGATAAGACCACGTATGGCTAAAAGAAATTTTATTATATAAAAATAATCACAGTCAGGAACTTGCACAAAAAATAACAGGAAAAATAGACAGCAACTTTGACAGAAGCTTATCCACCTCCCTCTCTGTGATTTCCAGATGGCATCCAACTAACCACTTGTTATGAAAGTCATGTTGATGGTGTCCTAAATGTGTCTGTCAACATCTTCCTGCTATCCTTGATGCTGATGTGTGCTTGTCCTAGTTAGAATTCTTGGTGTAAGATGATCCTTCTCTGAGGATTTCTATGTACTATGGAATAAATATATCAGTTTTCCATGCCCCCACACCCAAGAAGTACAATGTCAGCATCAAAAACATGTATTTCTGGGACACTCTTAATTTATGAAGGTTATTTATTGTTTAGATACTCATTGCTCATTGCCTTACACATCAGTAACATTATTTTCTTGCAGTAATGCTTTCTCTACACATTCAGGCATTTTTGTATGCATGTAGCAATATAGTTTGACTTTTTAATGAAGAACAGATATGATTTCCATATTTCTAACAGATCAAGACACTCAAAGTAAATTATCCAAAGAAATTCAAGCACTCACTATGACTACCTTCCTTATGGTTAGTCTTGCAGAAATAATACTGCAGTTAGGGTGCCACACTTCAACATTAGGAAGGCTGTCAGTGGCAGATCCTGGTGGCTCTATACCTTCCAGCCATTTCTCATCATCTGTTTAGCAGCTCTGTAGGGCTCAGGGTATTTTTTTGGTGTCATCTGCCTTTGTGTTCGTAAGGTTTGTTTTTGTGTTCTTCTTTCTTCTACAGCTTCCTGTTAAGCTGTTTTACTACTGCTCTTATGTGCTCCCCATTTCGTGAGAGTTTCTCTCATGTTTTCTGAAGTGCCTGGCTTTTTGCAGTTGCACTGGCTCCTCAGTTACAGCTGAAACATTCTTTGAGTGCTTGTCTTTTACTTATGGATTGCTGGAGACTTGTCTACTCACTCTCTCCATTTAAATTAGTTTCCACTTAAATGCTAATGTCATGGCCATGCTTGCTAGACAATACAGCATTTAACTTTGCCTAGAAATGTTAAATTTTCCATAAATGCAGCATGTTCTGGAGGGCTTCATTGCAGTTTATGTATCTACAAGTAGATTTTCATGAATCAACTGTATATTCACAAAGCTAAATTCAACTTAACCATTCACCATTTTGGTTAGACAAAACCAGTCCAAACACGCCCAAGATTTACAACAAACCATCACTGTTATTTTGCATTAAAATCACTTCCTAAGCACTAGAAGTCATCCCTATAAAGGCCTCTTGTAGCAAGTTGTGACAAGAATCTTCACTTTTCCTGGTTTTATTTGTTTTTAATAGACTTATAATACCATTTGATTGCTATTTCTTTCCTTCTTCCCTCCCTCCCTCCCTCCCTCCCTCCATCTCTCTCTTTCTTTCCTTCCTTCTTTCTTTCTTTCTTTCTCTTTCCTTCTGTTTCTTTCTTTCTTTCTTTCTTTCTTTCTTTCTTTCTTTCTTTCTTTCTTTCTTTCTTTCTTTCTTTCTTTCTTTCTTTCTTTCTTTCTTTCTTTCTTTCTTTCTTTCTTTCTTTCTTTCTTTCTTTCTTTCTTTCTTTCTTTCTTTCTTTCTTTCTTTCTTTCTTTCTTTCTTTCTTTCCTTCTTTCTCTTTCTTTCTTTCTTTCTTTCTTTCTTTCTTTCTTTCTTTCTTTCTTTCTTTCTTTCTTTCTTTCTTTCTTTCTTTCTTTCTTTCTTTCTTTCTTTCTTTCTTTCTTTCCTTCTTTCCTATCTAGCAATAAACTTTAGTAGTTCTTTCACCACGTAGTTCTCCCCGAGTCAGTGCCTATTCTGCTTACAACAGCACCAAGATAGTTCTGCCAGATTCTGGAAGTGGACAACAGTGATTTTTGTCCTCGTATGTAATTTCCTTAAACTGGGCCACCTACTCATAGTAGTTTTAAGAATGTTAAAAGCTCTCTATTTTACCTGACATTTTCCCAGTTTCCTTCATTAATCTCACATTCTTAAGTTCAATCTTTATTACTGGCTTGGTCTTCACAGGTAATTTTTGGAGCCTGGCTTTCTTCCGTGTTTTGGCAGAAGTCCATCACATTCTTCAGATTAAACTGATCTCTTGCTGAGGCCAGCTTGACTCCCAGTATGTAATTCAGCATTAAGACTTGTTCTGTGCAATGGGAAATGCATAAATGCAATGGGAAATCCTCTAAGGCACTAGGTAAGGAAGAAAATTTTAGAGGATCCCTATAGAGTTGTCTGGAATTTATCACTTGAAGTAACAGGCTAAAAAACCACTCTTCCAAATCATCCTTCTTTGACTGTGCCTTTTAGGAATTCAATGAGAAGTCACTGTGGGTAAAACCATATGGAAAATCATACAAATAACTGAATAGACTTTCTCCCCGGCATACAGCCCTCTAACACTTTTACTTTTTGTGACTCAGTTTTAGATGAGCTGGATGCAAACACATAGCTCCCAAATGATTGCTTAGCATGTCAAAAGGGATGTTTGCTATGCTCAGCAAAATGTGTAAGCTAACCAGATTGGAAGGCATAAAGCAAATGCTAATTTATCTGTAAAAATGCAGTCATGAACTCATGCAAATACTCCTTCTATAGTGATGTGTATGCATTCATCAATTTCATTTCTACTCATGAAAAAGGTTTATGTGATGTATGTGTTGAATTTGATGTAGATTGATTGGTTCTAAAAAGAAAAATCATGAAGGATCCTCATCTTCAGTACAATTCGCTATACTAACAAGATTGTGCAAGTTCTGCTCTCTTGGACATCAGACAAATCAAGTCAGTTTTCATCACCAAGCTCCTTTTCACCAAATACCCCACAAATGTCTTTTCCTAGGATCGTGCTGCTGTATTTGTTTAAACTGCTTTGAGGTCTGCCTACATTCACCATGTGAACTCTCTCTTGTCCTTGCAGACTTTAGAAAAGCCCATGGTAGTTCCTGAGCTGTCATTTTTTCTTTCTTTTAGACAGAGATATTACCTTTGTTTTGGGTATGAATACTGACGTAACCTCTGCTGCCAGCTCACATAAAGAAACTTGTAGATTTCTTGTAATGCTCTGAAACGTTGCTCCCAATTATATCAACTTGCTTTAATCATACACAATGACTAGTGATCTCCTCATAAAGCACTGACATAATTCAGCTTATTATATAGCAGTTACGTCATTTGCTGTGTGTTCATTAGGAATTCTCAGCTCAAGGACAAGCAGAAATTCATTTCTCATATTTTGTTTATTCTTTAATTTAATTCTTCAAAATCTTCCATCCTATGCCTGGAAATCAGCTTCAAAGCCATCACCACAGAAGCCCCAGCTGCATATTGCAATTACATTTCTCAGATGAATAAAAAGAAATACCCTTAACAATACTGATGTTTTCACAGCTTGCAGTGGGAAGTATTTCTGGATTAATCAGCATATAGGGACATTCCATCATACAGGGACATCAGATTTGCTGAATACTTGCACATCCAAGGTCTAATAACAGATTCATCTAAGTGAAATGTCTGGAAATAACTGAAAATTATGTAAGCTCTTCCAGGGAGGCATGAGGAGGTGCTTTCCATGGAAAGGCAGTTTAGAAAATTTCAGAGGTCTTCAAGAAGTGTAAGGCAACTACTGTGTGTTACGAAGAGAAGATAATGCATGATGCTTTTTTCCTCATTTGGCTTGTTTTCCTTGTATGTCCCTTCACACCTGTGTTTTTAAGTGAAATCTATGGATTGATACTTAAATGAACTTGAAAGTTTGGGTGTTGTATTTTTCCTGTACAAGGGAATAACCTGTTATCACAGTCTTGCTTTGTTTTCTTAAACAGGTTTCACATTACTGCAGCAGACAATACTATGAAACTGTACTGGTACATTAAGTTGTAATACCACTGAACACAGGAACAGAATAACAACGTGCTCCTAGAAAGACCTGACAGGGATGAAAATTTACATCAGTGCATTTATCATGAAAAAAACCCAAAACTAATCTAGAAGAGCAAAATATTTTTAGCTGGAAAGGATAAAAAGAAGAGAAATCATTTATATTTTTTAGCAAGAAGGAAAGCAACATATGGTAAAATTGTCCAAGAAAGCTTGATAGCTTTAATGGGTGGGAAAAGTGAAGAACGTGGAAACAAAATATGACTGTGACAAACTTCACAAACTGGAATACTTGTTAATATTTGTGAAGGTCAAGTGCAGTTTCATTAGAACCATTAAAGAATGGTTCCTCAACCTCATTCACTCAGGAACACTGGAGCTTTTTCAGTATTCCAGCAAGGATTTGCTGTTGCTAGTGCAATAGTGACATGGGATACAACATGATTTCTGTCTTCTGTGACTTTACAGCACAAGGCATTACAGCCCTGATGAAATTGATGGGCTGGCTGTGCACACAAACCTAAGCTGAATCACGAAGTGTGTTACCCCCTACATTATTTAATGTCTCTTACTTGTTTTCTTCCTTTTTTTTCCCCTTCCCCTTTTTGGAAGTCTTCTGCTAAGCTTTTCTTGTTTTGTTTTGTTTTTTTTTTCTCTGTGTGCTGGGTGCATCCTTTAAGGTTTCCAGTCTTACGTCACAGTATCAGTCTTCTAGTTCTTTCTTCACCCACTGTGTCACGTTTGTGTGCTTTGGTTAATTGACAAGGAAAAGCTTATGAGTCTGATTTGGTTTCAACAACATGCATAGCTGAAGGGAGACTGTTGGCCCACACTGTCCTGCAAGACGTGTAAGAAAAAATGACACAAAGTCAGAATTTTATCTATTATTCTACTGTGTAGTTAAATTAATGCTTTAGGTGCATCAGAACTATACAGTGATCTTTTTGAAGCTGGTGTTAATAGTGTAATTGGAAGACTTGAATATGCATTCTGTTTCAATATGAATAACTTGAATAACAGACGAGTGGAAACTTAACCTGCATATGAAATACTGATTCTTAAGATTAGCAAGACTTTAACATGATGTGAAATTCATCAAATCAGCCCTACTATCCCACTGTCTTTTTTTTTCCAATTAGTCAGTTCGGCACCCTTATCTGCATTCCTAAATCTTTTTATGACTGCTAAAAATTACCAAGTTTTTTAATCTGTCCTACATTTTTACTCTGTTGTGAAACTCCAGCACAAGAAGAATTCAGATTAAGATGTTATGGCGTGCTTAAAAAACTATTGTAGTAGAAAGTTATCAGATGACCTCCTTCCTGTTAAGGATAAAGATCAGGTACACCATCTTCCTGTTGCTCTTCTGAGATACTTTCTGTGCAGCTTCTTTTGTACAAATCATTAGCTAAATTCCAAGAGCTTAGAGCCTCTCCTGGTATTCAGACATCCAGATTGAGTTTTGCAAGACCATAAAGGCAGGCCTTATTCTATAATGATAGTTCAGCACTCAGATTAGCTTCATTTCAACCTATGTTTATTATTAAAGGAAAATATAGCCATATTTATTTATAATAAATATTTTCTCTAACTTCCTCCAACTAATTATTAAATAATTATTTCTATAGATACACTGACAATGAAAAAAAAAAAAAAAAGCACCTTAAAATATTAAATACTTCTCTAAACATAGTATTTTAAATATACTCTCCCTCAATCCTTTGAAATTTATTGCATACTTTTCTGGTAGCAGCCAGCAGGGTGAAGGAAGCAACTGTCCATCTCTACTCTACACTCGTGAGACACCACTGGGAGTACTGCAAGAGACCAGGGCCCACAGCACAAGAAGGACATGGAGTGCCAAAAAGATGATCAGAAGACCTCTCCTGTAAAGACAGGCTGAGAGAGCTGGGGTTGCCCAATCTGGAGAAGGCTCCAAGGTGACCGTATAGCAGCCTTTCAGTATCTAAAGGTGGCTCACAGGAAAGCTAGACAGGGATTCTATCAGGGAGTACAGTGACAGGACAAGGGGTAGTGGTTTTGAACTAAACCAGGACAGGTTTAGATTACACATTAGGAAGAAATTCTTTACTCAGGGGGTGGTGAGGTATTGGCACAGGCTGCCCAGAGAAACTGTAGCTGCCCCATCCTGGGAATTGTTTAAGGCCAGGCTAGATGGGGCTTTGGGTGGCAGACCTGCCCACAACAGGGGATTGGAACTAGATGAACTGAGGACCTCACATAGCTGATCTGATGAATGATCCATTGGAGTCAGGCTTTCAGCTGTTATGGTTCATATCATACAATACTTTTTCTTTCAAATCCTACTTGACAAATTAGCTTGTCAGTTGTAGTTGAAAAGCAGGGGAGAACTCACAACAATCTCACTAAAAGAAATACTTCAACAAAACTTGCTTCTAAAACAAAAAACTTTTGAAACTTGCTTTTTCCTCCTCCAGCATGTAACTGGACACAGATGTTTAAATGACTTTATATGGAGAAACGTGCCTCATAGATTTGACCTAGTTCTGTGACCAAGGAAAGTCTTAGTAGAAATACATCTAGTTCATAGCAGTGTGATCTGGACAGACAGCTCTTAAGCTTCCTAGCTTTAAATCTTACTAGAAAAAAGTTGAAATCTCTTTTAGAGAGGGCCTTCATGCCCTCTCTCTGCCCAGTGCTCCCTCCCCAAGTTGAAAACAGACACCAAGCCTTGCTACTGTAGAGTGTCAAAACAAAAATAGAAAATGAGGCTTATGATGAGAAAAAAAGAAAAAAGGAAAAAAAAAAGTAGCATTAAAACCTTTTATGACTGAGGGAGCACAGATGTTATACATTTGTCCCAGCCCTTGTATCCTGTTTTGAAAGCCAGCTACAGATTTCTGATTCACCAGCTACTGAGGGTTTAGTTTTACTGCCTGGAGGCTTTAGAGTGTGTGGTTCTTCCCTCTCTTCTTGACACCTCCAATGGAAGGGATTGGCAATTTGGCCTGGTTTAAAACTCCTTGCAAAGAAGAACAAGATTATTTTTTAAATGGGACCAATCCCCTGATGCAGCTCACTGTGAAGCTCCAAAAACAGTGCAATTCAGGGTGTGGTGTGAGGGGAAAGGACTTGCACAGGGCAGCTGGGAAGCAGGAAATCTTTCAGACAGTGTTGTTATTAAAGCCTGTGTTTTGTGGGACTCAACTTGTCATGAGGCATTTAACAAGATTTTGAACCCTCCCTGTGAAAATCCCTTTTATTCTGATGGGGTATCGAAATGGGTAGCTGCCAAGAGTAGCATGCCACAAAGGGCACAGAAGACACATGCATGCCACAGTCACTGCAAAGCCTGGAACTTCCCCTTTCAACAACCAAAGCAATGGCACAGATATGCTTAAGTACACAGGCGATAGGCTAAAAGCCACAGCAGTGCTGTATAAAGAACATCTGAAGCTTTAATGTCTAATAACTTTCTTTAAATGCCGTTCATAGCATTCCAACCATTAATTGCTATGATATCGCTGAAGTATCTACTGATTTTCCTCTGAGTATTTGGTAACTTAAGGCTTTACAGGAAAGGCCCTGGAGTCCCTCTGAGCTCAGGCTCATGCCAAATTTCCTACCTGCAGGTGCACTGAGAGTTTCACTTCCTTGCAAATGTACTCTGAAACTTAAGATTTAGCCTATCTACATAAAAAATGCACTAGTGCTCCCTAAGATAACTTATAAGAGTTTCAATCTTATTTTCCTGTTGTCAGGATACACTGACTACTGTATTTTCACAGGAAAACAAAACAAAACAAAACAAAAAAGAACACCTTAGAAAGAAATATCCTTTTAAAAATGTATTTTTAAAAATGTAAAAGCTGTACTGGTGTGTTGATATATTTCGTATATTTTAAAAAGGGACACTTCTTTGCAAGGTCCCTTTTTTACTGCTCACTGTGACACACTGGCTGGCCCTTTGGTTGTGCCAGTTTCAGTGTTGTAATGCTAAAGAAGAAGGTCATTCCTCTTCACCGCAAAGAGAGGGAGAGGAAAGGTTACACCCAGTATTTGTTGGTGAAATCAGGCACAACAAAGCCTAACGGTAAAGGATATGGGGTATGACAGCTGCAGTAAAGGAAGGACTTGCAGTAAAAGGTCAGTAATCATTTCCCTCTGATTCGGATGATTGCTTTCCAGAAGGAAACTCATGCTCAGGATGCTGTTGCTGTGCTACAAAGCTACTGTGAAGGACAGAAGTGCTTTAGGCTGCTCAGTGCCATAACTGTGAACAGGACGAGGACAAAACTGAAGCTGGTTTATCACTCCACTCCTCCCACATAACCATGTACTATTACAGAATATACACAGTGGATTTTTCCAGCTATGCAAAGCAGTGCTTGGTTAG
Organism: Phasianus colchicus; assembly: GCF_987193195.1. Lineage (NCBI taxonomy): Eukaryota > Metazoa > Chordata > Aves > Galliformes > Phasianidae > Phasianus > Phasianus colchicus. The sequence continues at coordinate 131,603,272 of NC_143436.1, forward strand.
GGTGGTGCAGATGCAGCTGTGCTTGAGGACAGCTCACTGACAGCTGGACCTGTGGGGGATGGAGGAGGTTATGAAAAGGCTGAAATCCAATTTACTGCTTGTGACAACAGCGTGGATGATGCGGCACCGTGCAGAAGACGCCAGGGAAAACCTCTGAGTGGTGGAGCATGGAGCACCCTACTCTGACTTCAGACCCTCCTCACTGCCAAGACAGGCACAACATGAGATGGGTTGGAGGAGATGACCTCCAGAGGTTCCCTCCAAACTCTACAGTTCTGTGCTATTTTGGGTTACTGAAATGAACTATGTGAGGTGGGGCCAGCCCTGACTCCTTATTAGGATTAATATTCAGCAGTTAATGACCCACCCTGTGTTGTGCTTCTGTGAACAAGTGACACCCACCGACCATGGAGCCGTGGATATGGCTGCAACCACCCTGAGACGACCCACGCTCGCTGAACTGTTGTTCAGCAGCAATACCCGCAGCCCTTCACACCCCTGAGCCCTCCCACCTCCACACGACCGCTCAGCACGTACACGATCATCCTCCCTTCCCGCCCCGCGCATGCGCACACTTCCCGCCTCACTCCCACCTCCCCACACTGATGGGGGGGTTGTGTTCTCGTGAGGAGTGCTGCGAAATCTCGCGAGAGGTGCGGCAGAAGGCTCCGTGGCGCCTCCCTGAGGTCCCGTTCCCGCGCTGCGGATATGGCGGCCCCGCTGTTGGCCTCGCCCGGCCGCCGGAGCCGCTTCGAGCAGGAGCAGGAGCGGACCGTCCGCGCCCTCATCCGCAGCGTCACCGGCCTCCCCGAGGAGGAGGAGGAGAAGCAGGAGGAGGAGGAGTCGGGCGGCGGCCGGTTCCAGACGGCGCTGAATTTCGCCTGGTCCAACTTCAGGTCAGCGCCCGCGGACTGAGGAGCGCCGCTGCACGGCCCCAGGGCTCGTGTGTGGGCTGCGCTATGGAACGGCTGCGGAGGAGGGCTGAGCCGCTGCTGCGGCGTTCGCGTCAGAAGGTGCCCTTGGCGGCCTCGCCTCAGCGGGCAGCGTTTTGTTGGTTGCAGGGAAGCGAAGAGTAAAGGCTGTGCGTGGTGAGCAGGGGAGCGAGCTACCGGCCTGGAGCGTTGCTGATACCGAATGTCGTCTGAGTTTGTCATAAACGTAGTGTATTTTAACCTGCCTCCCGTAATCCTGCCTTGGCTGCGTCCCTTTCATTGTGTTACAGTGCCAGCCAGTTCCTACTGAACTTCCCTGCGCTGCTTTTTCAGTTATCACAACCACCGTTTCACTGCTGCCACTCCTGGCGTGACCCATTTCCAGTTTCCCTCGCCACCAGTTGGCTGCTGCCACTGCTGGGCCGTATGTGCTTGTAAGCTTTATGCAGTGAGTGCTGAATCCATGCTTTAATGCTATTCAAATCCAGTTTTTAGCTAAGCATTTGCATTACTGCGTTGCATTGAGTGAGGCAGGGAGTCAGCTCATACGCTCCAATAAGGCTTTTTTATACAGAACAGCGAATAGCTGCTGGACAGCAGTGCGGAGGTTTGACAAGTTCAGCTTGGATACATATTAACGAGGCCACTTGTGTGCATTGGGAACGCGGGAATATGGTGTTACTGCTGTCCCGTTGTGATTTTTTTTGTTTACCAGAAGTATTTTGTGTTACATATCACAGTACTACATTAAATCCTTTTGTAGCTGCATCAGAAACACTGCTTGTAGCAGTGGTCATGCTGAGGCTAAATGTTGCTTATGGCCCCAGGATCTCTCAAAACCTCTGATGATTCTCATTAATAACTTCCTTTCACCTTAACAACTTGCCACTGTTTACTGTCATTTCTAGTTGTTCCATCTGGTATTTATTCCAAAACCTTAGATGCAGCTAAAATCAGGCTAGTAGATCCATGGTTAATAAGATGGTTCTTCTTCGTTTCCTAAATACAGGCATGTCTTTATCCTTCAATGATGTTATTAAAAAGCCTTGCTATTAGGCTTGCAGTTTCATTTTTTAGCTCTTTACCTTGACCATGAGGTGATGTTAGATTGTTTTTTTCCAAATTTGGCTGGTTAAACTTGGCTTTTGCCTCTGATTCAGAGGCAATGATTTTCATTTCTTTCTGTAGTCATATGAGTTTAAGCTACCTTTCAGGCCTGTGTTCTTGGTATCTTGAATCTTGCTGATGTACTCAGTGCTGTTACATCCCATTTCCTGTTTTTTCTCTCTTTATTCCTAACTGAAGAACCTTGTTTGTGTTCTGACGTCTTCTGCAAAGTCTATTGTACCTTTCACAAGTTTGGGTTTTTTTAATCCCTATACACGCTACTTTGGTGGTTTATCTTTTTGTTTGTTTGGATGAGGTTCTCTTTTCTTTTAGGCACTGTCCTTTGTCATTTACAAAGGAGTTTCATTTGGGTTTACTGACCTTTCCATGTGGGTGTTTGTTTTGCCTCTGCTTGTGGTACAGGTCCCAGATAATTTGTGTGTTTGACACAGATGACTTTGACAGTAATTTTTTTTTATTTCCTTGCTCTGCTTGACTTAACTGATGACATACTTTAATTACTTACTTTGCTGTTACTGCAGTAATTTTCCATTCATCTGAAATTGCTGGTTAAATTTAAGCTGCGTTCCATTTTTCTGTTTTTAAGGCTGATTGCCCTTAATCCTCCTTGAGATAAGAGGCATGGAGATTAAATTTTGTTGATGTTTAATGATGTTGCTGAATTAAGCAGGCTTTGTTAAACAGAAAACAAGATTAAAACAAAATTGCCATCGTGTAAATTGACTTTATTTTCTTTCTGACGTAAGTTGCCTTATCAAGCATATTCTAATACAGATTTCTTATACAGATTTCACCGTTTTCTTGATGTGAACAGTCATAAAGTAGAGAGGACCATAGAGGGGTGAGTTATGTGTTTATGGATTAATTATGAATTAGTTAACTTTTTTGAAGCATTACTTGTACTTTTTTTTTTTTTAAATTAGAATACATGAAAAATTGATAGTTCATTCTGACCTGGGAAAAGCAGCAAGCTGGAAAAGATTAACAGAAAAATTTCTGAATTCACCACTTCCAAGCATAGAAGAAACAAAAGTATGTATGTTAGAGTTTCCTTCTCCTTTTTGCACTCTTGTTGATGCAGTGAGCTTCTACTGTAATGTCGTGTTGGAAATTTCAGATGGCTTAGCAGTAGAGTTTGTGGTTGCTGTTCACATCGTGTATTTTTAGGGTTGTATTCTGTAGTTTCCCTGTTTGTTTTAGAAGCAGTCTTATTGTCCTTTCAGTGTTCCAGTGTGCTCATTCTCATGACTTACAGAACATATATTTCACTGCCAAGCAAATGTTTTGTGGTCAACATTGTACAAATGTAGCTGAACCCTTGTCTAGATGTTTTAAATCAGTGGCTGAGCAGAAATACTTGTTCTTTGCCCAAATTTTTACCTTAGGTAATGAATCTGAACCTTTTGATTTTATTATTCCCAAATGGAGCACTCATGGATTGTAGCTTCCTTACTGAGGCTGCATTTGTGACTTTGGAGTGCATTGGGTTTTGGTTTTTTTTGTTTTTTTTTTTTGCCTTGATACAGTTTCTATCAAAGCATTTTAAGATGTGGCCTGAGTGGAAATAGCAAAAATTGTCTCACTTGGGTGTTTTCCATTGTGGTCGTTTATTATGAATTTCACCTTTGAAAACTGGAAGTTTCTGCTATTAGGAGGTTTGCGCTTGCAATTTGAGACGTGTTGCCCCATATAATGTCTTTAATACAAGGCTCTGTTCATAGTTGGAGTCGATTCTTGTTCTCATTGAACTGCTGTCATACACCTCTCTTTGGACTTTTTTAGCTTTCCTCTACTTTGTGGAAAAAAATGTTGAGCCCTCAATAGCTTGCACATCTTGAGTTACTGTACTGTGCTCCTTAGTTTTTTTAATTACAAACCTTAACTTGTATTTGTTTTGAGTGTTGAATAAAAACAAAAATCCAAGCAAGCATTTTATAGTTAAATGTTGCAAATATCCCAAGACTTTTTTTTTTTTTTTAATTGTGACTGGAGTACAGCTGGAGATATCATATATCTCATACTTGGAAGTTAAACTGCTTTTAGTTTTTAGCAGTGTCACATAACTGGGAAGATTGGGTATTTAACAGTTTTGTGCCTGCTAAGTGGAATGCCAGCTCTCATTTGTGGCTCTGTTGATGACCTACCAAAACTCTTTGACTAACTCTTAAGGTCAGTAATGTTCAGTAGGAACATGTTTTACTCCATGTACACTAGTTGAGGGTAATGCTGCTCTACAAAAAAATTGAGAATTTTTGTTAGAAGTGGGCTTGGATCACATTCCCAATGAGCTTTTCATGTATTTCTTTTTTAACTTTTTAAGCCCATGTGTATGGGATGTAGACAGCAGAATATCCACATGGCTAGATGTGGAGTGTTCTGCTGAAGAATTCTGGAAGGTCAGAATGAGGCCAATGAAAAATCTTGCTTCAGAAAGAAAAAGTTCACTAATGACAGCAGTGGTTGTCTTCTAAGCAAGTATTAGGAATTAGGACCATAACGCCAATCTTTGCCAAATACCACTGTTGCTATAATAATCTAGCTTAGTTGAAGGCCTGTTTCAAAACTGCTTTAGCACAGTATCAGAGTTAAAAATGTATCCTTAACACTTTGTGTAGGTTTTCAGATGAGGGAAGATGATGTGAAGATGGTATCTAAATGTAGCAGTTTTAGTGAAATGTTTTTAGCTAACTTTGATTTAGCCTCTGTTTGAAATAACAAACCATATGAGTGTGGGAAATTAGACTTAGATACCTGCAGGCCCTTTTCTTTTGTCCATGTTGATATAGCTGTGTACACTTAGCCTGGCCTAAGGTGACTTCTTACTTTCACAGTAGTTCTGATTTCCTCTTATCTCTTTTCCATATCACCTGATTAGCTGCTAGTAAGAGGCAGCTGAGAGAGTTTTCATAGTATTTGCATATTGATCAGCTAGCTAGTGGGCAGAAGAGAGCAGATAACATTTGATATTGTGCTGCAGATCTTATTTTTTAGTTCAGGACTGAGGTGAGGGAATTAATTGTGAGCATTCTTAAAGATAATAGACTGAAGTTATTTTCAACCAAAATCTTTTCAATCTCTTTTTAATTAGCTTTTTTTCTAATGTGTTTTATAGACAGATACGCACTATTCCATACTGTCTCTTCTGCTATGTTTGTCTGATTCTCCATCTAACACCACCTATGTGGAAAAACCAAGAGAAAAAGAAGCAGGTAATTTGACAAGATGTTTGTGTTGCTAACAAAAGATGCACTCAGTTAATACAAGCTGATAAGAAGGCTGTTTTTCCTTTCTATTTTATTATCTTCATCACATCGAGGTGCATTATTGATTGTCTTTTTTATGATGTATACATTTCAAATAGTCTGCAAATAACCTTTCCTACCTCCCATTTATGTTACATTCCATAATTGAGTTTTCCAGCCAGCAGGGTACCTTGGGAGCTCTTACACGCTCAAAGACAGACAGCTGGTTTCTATCCTCAGTCTCTGTCTTGCACCTTAATAGGATATGTATTGAAACAGCTTTGGTAATATAAATTCCTGTGTTCCCAATGTAGTCAAGGAAAGGTAAATACCTTTGAAGGTTTCCAGAGGGGGACCCCAGTTGCCTGCGTTCTGAAGTAGGACTGTTTCACTCAGTGCCTAAAATGAGGCTTGTGCTTAAGTTTGAGTGGATACCATCCCCCATTTGTTTGCAGTGTTGTATCGTAGACTGAAAGAAGAATATTTCAGACTAACCTAAAGAAAATCTTGCATCTTAAGATTCCTTTTTGAATGATCTCTGCACATTCCCTCGGCGGTGTTTTGAATGCACTTTCAGCCCATTCCAGGAATGTGAATATGAAGAGGTTATCTCAAACAGCTCTAATTACAGTTGAGTAAGCTTCATGTTTAAGATATAATATATTCTAAGTGTGATTTGTTACTTTTAAAATATGACACATCACATCATGGATATGTGGTGTCTTTAGGAGAGTAAGACAATTCTTGCTTTACTGTTGTTTATTGTCCACTATGCTTGTGCATATGTAAGTTACACATTTAGAATGTCTCCACTGAGCTAATGGAATAGTCACAGTTAGTGATATGTTGCATTCTTGCATGTTTTTCCAGGACCAAAGCATAGGATAGTGTAACATAATAGAGATAAATGTGTTGATAGCACTCCGTGCTGCATATTTTGAGTGTATAAACAATAAAATTGAGAACATAAAGAATATATGTAGTCAATATCACAATTTGTGTGTCATGTTGAAAGTATATAACCTTGTTAAAAGAACAATGGTGTAACCTTAAGTGCTTGACTATGTCTTTGCTTTAGATTTAGAGTATAAAGGTAATTTAAGCTCTGGAATTTGTTTTCAAAGGAGGTCAGAGTGAAGTGATACTTACTATTTTATTTTATTTATACTTCTAGAAAAGGAAGAAAAATTTGACTGGGGAAAGTATTTGTTGGAAGGAGAAGAAATTTACTTTGGCCCAGGCATAGATTCACCAGTAAGTAATTTCTTAAAGTAAAAGGAAAGCATATAAACTGTTCTGAAGTACGCTGGAGATCTGATTAAATTGCCCTGGCATGTGTGCTCTGTTTACATGGATCCTTAAAGGATTCCCTGGCACGCTGTTGCTTACTTAACACCATGAAATTCATGCAGACTCAAGCAGAGCAGCAGTAATAGAAATGCTTTTGTTATTCATTCTGTTCTGACTTAGCCTTGCGACTGATCTGGCCTCGTCTGCCTGCTGCTAATCAAAACTTCCTTTAGCTCTATAGTTAAACTCTTCTACTCCTAAATTCTGATTCCCTTGAAAGGTTTCAGAGAGAATAAATTGCTTTTCTTTGGCAGCCTGTGTACTTTTCTAACCTTTTTCCTACTTAATATAGGTGATTGCTAGCCTTAACCAAATATTGTCCATAGTATAAAGGAGTATGTAAAATTCTTAGCATCAAAGTAGAATGTATATGGCAAGAGGAGGTGAGGACTACAGCAGATTTCCAAGCAAGTTGAAATTAATGGAACGTATGTGGCTTTCCCAGATCATCCTAACGTGGGTTTCCGAAAGTTTGAATCTTGCCAGTATTGGGAGAAGTTTTGGTGGTAAGTAAGAAGCAGAGGAAGTTCAGGTCATGCTACGTTTTGAGTCCCAGGAGAAGAATTCCATCAGTAACTTTGAAAAGCACAGTATCATCATCAGAGCCTTCTCTTGTGACTGGGCTTGTGGAATATAGCTTGAAAAATCACTAGCTGTTTTATTCTGCAGTGCTCAGTTTCTGTGCAGATAAATGCAAATGCTTCTTCCACCTAAAACTTACAGCTTTAATGTTAATATAATTTAAACCAGTCTCTGTGAGACAGTTATGTTAGTCTTAATGTCCTGAATTAGCTTTGTAGTGAAAGAAAGAAAATTGTTATATTCAGCTACAACAAGTCAGTAGGAACTGAGTATAGATCTGACCATTATGTTGTAATGAAACATGTGGGGTTTTATTTCCCTTGTTAGGATTGGTCTGGAGAAAGTGAGGAGGAGGAAGATACTCAGCCTTTGAGCAGGGAGGACTCAGGTATTCAAGTAGACAGAACACCTTTAGAAGACCAAGATCCAAACAAGAAAACAGTACCTAATGTTTCCTGGAAAGGTTAGTTTAAGTATTAATGTTTCTAATCTAATCATACATACTCAGATTTTACAAATATTGCTTTACTATTCTTTAGTGAGACACTAAAGATACTTAATAAGATACTGCATTTTAGACCTATAATTCACTTTAGTGTTTGTGCGTTTAATTTTTCAATATGGAAAGCTTGATTTAATTTCTGTTGATGCTAATGGAGAAGGCTTCTGTTTATTTGTGTGAAAATAGGCATAAATACTCAAAGATAGAAATGAAAACTTCCAAAGCAGATGTAGCATGCAGCTTTATGGGTATAAAGTAAATGTTTATTATTAACTATCAGGATGCTAAAATAATATTTAATTGGCAACAGAACTGATTGACTCAGTTCTATAAAACACTTCTGAAAAATTAGTTTTATGTCATTAGAACACTGGTGGCTTATTCTTGAATAGTTTCACAGAATATTAACTATAGCAGTGGATTTTCACATAGGATATTGTTGGATATATGATATCCTGTATAAGCAGTCTGTAATATTCATAATTTGTGTAAGTAGCAGTTATCTACTGAGATTAGTTATGGTTTCTTAGTAATCACATTTAAGAAAAAAACATTTTTGTGTAATGTACTGAATGTGTAGTAAAAAAGAACAGCGTGACAAAGATGGTGATATTTGGCAGTTTATTTTTGAAGTCTGCTTTGTTTTGTATTGTCAATGGCTTATGGGCTGGTTCGGCCCAGTTCTGTGACTGGTGGGACAGAGGGACCCCTTTCCCAGGGATCTGTGCCCTGGAAAAGGGAAACGGGGAAAAGGGTAGAGAGATGGGCCCTAAAACAAAACAGCAACATCGATCTGAGGAGAAACAAACTATTTTAATAAATAAGATATTGGAATGCAAGATAATGCACTATAACGCACTATAACACAAATTTAAGCTAATAAATCAAATATGAGAGAGGGTATCCAAAAGCTGAAGGCCTTACTTTAATACTGAGATGAGACGAGTAACAGACATGAGCCAGATAATCCATCAGGTGACCTACAAAGGCCTTTTGTCTTCTCCCAGAGAGTGGAAGTGGTAACAGAGCAGTGAACAGTCCTCTGTGGTATGTAGTAGTTCTTCTCTTCATGGACAGGTACCTGGACCTAGAGCATTAACTCTTTAACTCCCAGTGCACTACATGATGTTATGATGTGGAATACTGATAATCAAACATCATAAAACTATGACATGTATATATCATATGACAATTGCCTGAAATAAAAATGCATTCTCTGAGGAACAGTTGAAAGCTAGGTACCCCTCCGAGTCTTTTTTTTAAGACATAGAATCATGGAATCACTCAGGTTGTGAAAGACCTTAAAGATCATCGAGTCCAACCACAACCTAACCATACTACCCTAACTCTAACAGCCCTCTGCTAAATCATGTCCCTGAGCACCACAACGGATTTTAAACACCATCACATCCAGGGATGGTGACTCAAGCATCTCCCTGGGGAGCCTATTCCAGTGCTTAACAACCCTTTCTGTAAAGAAGGGTTTCCTGATATCCAGCCTAAACTTACTCTGATGCAACTTGAGGCCATTTCCCCTCGTCCTGTCACCAGTGAAAAGAGACCAACCCCACTCCTGTTGTAAGCACTTTTCAGATATTGGAAGAGAGCAATAAGGTCTTCCCTCAGCCTCCTTTTCCCCAGACTAAACAGCCCCAGTTCCTAAAGGAACCTATGAGGAGAGACTAAAGTCTCTCCTCATAGGGCATATTCTGCAAGCCCTTCACAAGCCTTGTTGCCCTTCTTTGGACCTGCTCCAGCACCTCAATGTCCTTTCTGTACTGAGGTGCCCAAAACTGAACGCAGTACTTGAGGTGAGTACAACTTTACAACTTCAGGAGGTGAGACATTTCTGTGCGAGTTAATTAATGCATGATGCACAAGTCACGTGATCAAGGTGAAATGTAAGCAGTTGAAAACTCAGATTTATATGAAACAATCTTTGCTTCTGCAGCTGAGTGGATAGGCTTATTAAAAAAACACACGGAAATGTTATCATGTGTTTTCCTGAACAAAAATATCTCACCCACAGTTGTATTTTTACAGTTGGTGAGCCTGATGCCCGGAGCTGGCTGGAGCAGCATGTCGTTCCTCAGTACTGGACAGGAAGAGCTCCTCGTTTTTCTCATAGTTTGCACTTGCATTCCAACCTAGCTGCAGTCTGGTGAGAAAACAATGTCACTTACATCTTCCTTGCTGGCACGTAAAGCTAAATAATAACTTAATTAAGCGTCTTTACTGTTAAAGTATAAAGCTGGTATAGTTACTGCTTGTGTAACTGTTGCCTCTGATAAAGAATCAAACATTGCAAATATGAATAATCATTGTATCCTTAAATACAAAAAATACTGTGGAAGGTTTACAAAGAATTGTGCATTACTACAGGGAAAAGTTTGTAGTTGCATGTGGAAGTTTCAATTTCAGAAGCAAACTTTTGAGATGAAGTATGAATTTGCTGCTATGAGTTAAGGAAATTGAAACTTTACTTTTTAGCTTAGTTTTTGGAATGGAAAGATTAACTCCATAACTTTTCATACCGTTGAATATGAGATAATTAAAAACAGAAAACAAATCTCAAATTCATTACTTATTTCCTACCTAATTGTTTGCCTTGCTGCGTACAACTAGATGATAGTGGATGTTTTCCATAGTATTTCACTTAACAATGTGGAAACAAACTGACTTAAAATGTCTACATGAACATTGTATCTATCCATATACAATTAGAGCTAAACTGACCCTTAAGAGTATTGTTTCATCCTTACTGTCAGATTATTGATCTTCGATTTCAGGCCTTAAATTGTTTTCATTTCACATTTTACTAGGGACCACCACTTGTACACCAGTGATCCTTTATATGTGCCAGAAGAGAGAACACTAGTCACAGAAACCCAGGTTATAAGGGAAACTCTTTGGTAAGAGCAATATCAGAAAGCTTGCATTTTAAGTTTCTATGTTTTTGTATCCTCGTTCAAGGAAATAAGAGATTTATCTTTGAACTTGTATCTGAAGAATTATTGCAGAGTTTTTAGCTTCCAGTGTTGCTGGGACAAAGATGCCGCTAGTGTATATTTACAAAGAAAATAGTTTACTGCTGCTTGTTAAGAAGCTGTTAAGAAGAACCAAGTTGTTCTTACCTTGCCCTAGAGTCTTTTTTAATAAAGTGTCCAACATTGCAGAGTAGGTTTTGATTCATCCCATAACTGGAAGATGTCTTATTTGGAGAGGAACTTTAGGATGTGTTTGCCTAGTGTCAGTGTTTTGTTCTTGTTCTAGCAACAACTTAACAGTATGAATAGCATAGCTGATCTTTGATCACCTTTCATTTGAAAACAGAAACGTAGGCAAGGCACAACTGATTCTTTTATTAGTGTTGTTGTGAGTCCATAAAGGCAGAGAAAAAGCATTAATCTTTCTGTTTCTTTTCAAGGCTACTTTCAGGAGTGAAAAAGCTCTTTATATTTCAGTTGAATGATGGAAAAGTGGTTGTGCGGAACGATATAATTGTAACTCACTTAACCCATGTAAGTTATTTCTGAATCTCAGCTGAATGTATCTGTCAGTAGGAAGATGTAATTTTTGGGACTAGGAAGTTAACACTGCTTGTGGGAAAGTAACATTTCTGCAATTGTTCTTCATTTAGTCAGAGTGGAATGAGCTGTTCCTATATGTGAGAATGTGATGAAGCAATAAAGATGGCAGAATTTCATTGCATGTTAATTCAGATAGATATCTTGTGATTTAATTGTTAGGCTTTCATTAAAAAATATATATCTTTATTCTAGAATTGCCTAAGGTCTGTGTTGGAGCAGATAGCTGCATATGGTCAAGTTGTGTTTAGACTGCAGAAATTTATTGATGAGGTGATGGGACACAGCCCGGAAAATGTTTCTACTCCAAAGAAAACGACTGAAGCCCCATTCAGAACATACCAAGCTTTTATGTGGGCCTTATACAAATACTTCATTAGCTTCAAAGAAGAACTTACTGAAATTGAAAAATGCATCATCAACAAAGGTACAGTGCAATGGAAATTTTATGGGATATTTTACAAGAGGGAGGCACAGAAGGAAATTTTTATGAGGGAAGCATGCAAAATATTATGTGAATGCATTTTGAAACTGTGAAATATGCCATGCTTCATTTTAAAACCTCATGAATAGCAATACCAGAATTTTGATTTTCTGTTGCAAGTTGCCTTTTTACATCTTTTTCTATTTTTTTTCCCTGTTTTTTTTTTTTTCCCCAGACAAAACAGTCACACTTTCAATAGTAATAGATAAGCTGTCTCCCCGCCTGGCACAGCTAAAGGTACTTCACAAGGTTTTTAGCACAGGAGTAGCAGAAGTGCCACCTGACACTAGAAATGTTGTACGAGCATCTCATCTGCTTAATACTCTTTACAAAGCTATTCTTGAATATGACAGTGTTGGAGAAGCATCTGAACAAACGGTAGGCAAAAATCATTCTTCCTTAATGAAATCACACTCTAAAATATTTGGTAAGGCAGATTTCATTCTGCTGACTGAGTACGTTGTCCTTCAGCAGCGGAGGACAAATCTGGTAGCCATAACAAATGACTGTTTTCTTACAAGAGTTCACTCAAACTACATACAAGATTCATGAGGGGATGAGCATTAGTGAAAATGTAGTAGATGTCACTGTGCCCATTATAAAATCATGGTGTGTTACAACTATCAGTTATCATTTAAGGAATGTTGGAGTGAGAGTAATGAAAGTTGCTGTTTGGGTCTAATTGCAATGACAGAAGTAATAAGGGGAAACTTGCACAATGCACATCTCCATTTATAGTGCTAGGCCTGTAATTGTTAGTTGAATATTTTATCTTTAGAAATCGTTAACTATAGTTAAGTATATCTTATAAACTTGCTATCATACAATTAATAGGTTAGACTTTGCTATGTTCCTTGTAATATTTACTGGAAAAAATTATTTATTTTTTTTCTTTCTTTAAATTCAGGTGTCCCTTCTGTTCTCTCTCTGGGTTGAGACTGTGAGGCCATACTTACAGACAGTGGATGAGTGGATTGTCCATGGCAATTTGTTTGATCCTGCAAAGGAATTCATCATTCAGAGGTAGGGGTGCTGATGTTGGACACTCATAGTTTGAAAGTACTTCTTGATTGTTCTGAAAGAAAGGTGACGTATAGAGCAAAGATGACAATAAACCTTCTAGTAAGGAAGTTTCATCTTTTAAAAAGGAAAATACTCAACACTTTATTTTTTCTTCCTTCTCTGCAGGAACAAAAACGTTCCAGTTAATCACAGAGATTTTTGGTATGCTACCTACACATTATATAGCGTGTCAGAAAAAACAGAGAATGAAGAGAAGATGAGTGATAATGCCAGTGCCAGTTCTGGCAGTGATCAGGCCCCTTCAAGCAGGCAACACACTATGGTCTCTTTTCTGAAACCTGTGCTAAAGCAAATCATCATGGCTGGAAAATCCATGCAGCTGTTGAAGAATCTTCAATGCAAAGATGGCTCTCCACAGCAGGCCGCATCCAGGGGTGAGCTGTCAGTTGGTGGAGTATCATGCCATAGGGTAACTAACAGCATGGGAATATTTTATATAATGGTGTTTCTGTGGTTATAGAACAACTTAACTGTCCTCCTTATATGTCAGTATCATGGTTTGTAACTCCAGTTCTGACCGATAACTTACTCTTCCAATGCAACCAAGTGACAAGAACAAAGCAAACAATGATCAGTGATCAAGTACTCACTTCAGGTTTTGTTGCTTCAAATTTTCATAAACTTGTTTTCATATGCTTTCAAAACATTTCATTTGTTATTAGACAAACATGGTAAACAGTAAAACTGTGTTTCGGTCTAATAAATAGTTGTTTTTCATTAAGTGGTTGAGTAATTTCAAGGTAACATACAGAACTTCTTCAACAAAAAAAAGTTTACTAATAATTAGATGAAACTTATACTGACAATTTTATGCGTATCTATAGCCAGGTTACTTTTTTGAATGATTGTAAAACATGGTGCAGCAGGTAATCAATGTTGATTTTTTTTTTTTTTTTTTGGAGGAGATGAAATGCATTTTTTGGTCATACAATTTCTGTGGGGTTAATAGTGATAGCTGAATTATGTTGGCATCTCTATAGGCTTGTTTCCCTCTGTGACACGGTGTTGCTTTATGTGCTGAGAATTGCCTTTATGAGAAAGAAGTTCTATTACAGTCTCTAATTAGCAATGCATTTAACCAAATGCCTGACTTGAAGCATTAGATTAGCCCCACTGATTTAGAGATATTTAGTTCTAAGTACTTACCTGAGAAGTGGCCTAAATTTTGTTTAAAATCTTTCAAGCGTATGTTGGATTCTGCAGTTGGTCTTGTAGTTCAGGCAGTATTTTCTCTTACAATGAAATCTTACCATGAAACACATTGCCCAGTTTAGATGCTGAAAGAAAGAGTTTGTATACGCTGTTCCTGGAATCCGTGCAGTCTCGCCTGAGGCATGGGGAAGAGTCTGTTCCAGATATTATTACAGAGCAGCAGGCCACCAAGCAGAGCCTAATAAAGATGCAATCTATAGCAGAAAGGCACTTAGAACTGGATGATGTCCATGACCCACTGCTGGCTATTAATTTCGCCAGGTAAGTAAATAGCCACTAGATGAATGATCTTCCTGCTGTGTTGTTGAGAGCAATGTTCTGCTCAGTGACATCTGATAAAGCAAATTTTTATTGCTGCTGCAGTAAACAAGCAATCAGAATAAAGAGTAACACCAATAATCAGTGGCAGAATCTCAATAAATACTACCCTTCTGCTTAGCTGGAAGAAAAACAAATCAGTGAGGAATCGGCTACTTACATCAGTTAGTGTAGTAAATAGGTGCAGCATTTATCATGACCTTTTTTGCACATAAATAAGTGTTTGAGTAATGAATGCTCTGGTAAAATATAAACTGTAAATGTGCTTGCTTGGGATTTGTGTGCAGTATACACTCTAAAAATCTTTTTCTTTTGTCATTTCAAATAAGAAACAGCTATTGAGGTTTTTCCCAAATACTAGTTGGCAATTTCTGTGTTTTCAGTTCAGACTTCAGAGGAGGTTGTTTTAAGAAATCATAATTATTAATGGATAAAACTATCACTTCTCTCATTTGTTAGTACTATTTGTTCAAGTTAGATAGTCAAATGAATTCAGTGTCTGACTCATCCAGTCTATCAAGGCGACATCTGCAGTGAACCAGGCTTCTTACACTGGATTCATCTAGTGAGCAGCTTTTCAAACATCATTATAATAAGTTGACCTTTTCTGATACAATAATAATTAAACCTAGCAAATGTAGGTTGCCTGCAAATAATACAGGTAACTTATACTCAAGGTGCCTCAAACAAACTCTATTCTTTTCCCCAAATTGTTGCTTTAAAAAAATATATATATATTTCCTTACTGGGAAGTTCATCTGGCTACTGTGTGTACATAACAGTAGTATAGTTTTAAAAGTTCCAGTGAGAAAGGGTTTTATTAAGCTGGATAGTGTTCAAACTTGATGTTGTTTTTCTGAATTATTCCTTTAACAGTTATTACAGTATGCCATCCTATTTCATATTCTTATGCCTGGTCACTATATGGTGAAACTAATATATAAAATATTAATGGTTGCAACTGTAATGTTATATAATTCTATGTTACACAGTAATAGTAGAACTTTTAATGTAACAGTTACAATTAATAGCTGCGAACAGCTTTTATTCTGCAATCCTGTTTTTTGAGCAGAAGCTCCAATTTTGATTAAAATTTTCTAAGGTATGACATTTTTCTTCTATATATTGTGCAAATTTATATGTATTCTAACCTAAGTATTTTTATTTGATTTAATTTTTAAGATTATATTTGGAGCAGAGTGACTTTCACGAGAAGTTTACTGGTGGGGATGTTTGTGTGGATCGATCCTCAGAATCGGTCACCTGCCAGACTTTTGAACTGACACTGAGGTCTTGTCTTTATCCTCACATAGACAAGCAATACTTGGAGTGCTGTGGTAATCTAATGCAAACTTTGAAGAAGGATTATAGGTAAGAAAGTAACGTGTTTAGCATTTCTGATTATCAATGTTATGTCATTTAAGTAAAAGCAGGAATTTTCTTTTAAAAAAAAAAAAACGTGAATTAAACACCTTTCTATATTAATTGAATCATCAAGGAAATACTTAACAAAAAGGGAGATCTAAAATGGTCACGAGTGAAACTTTGGTCTATCTACTTTAAATTAACAGCAAATACATTGTTGAACACCCAGTGAAGAAAAACAGGGAAATTGTTTTGGACAGTATTTTTAATAGTGCTGTCATTTAAAACTGGAAGATGAATTTTAGGAGGTCAGAATGTATTTATATAGTCTGAAATTTGGTTATGGTGATTTAAAATTTACTACATGAAACAATGTTACGCAGTATTTTTATACAACATGAAGTAAAATGGCCTATTCCTTTTAGGTGGTTAAAGGGGGTCATGCTTTTAAGCTACCTTAAGTACTTAATGTATTTTTGTAGTTGTGTTTTGAAAGAGATGCAGAGGTACTGTTCTTCTTACTGCTTTGCGCAGGAAGAATTGCTATCATCACTTCATGGAGCTCCATTTTGAAGTCCTTTCTTACACAAAACTCTCTGAAGTTGTGTTCAGAAAGAAGGACAGGATTGCCAAACTCTAAGCCATTTTTGAGAATTGCCTGGCCTGTAAGAAGGCTGAATGCCATGATCACGTCTGTTGAAGACAGCTTGCCTTTCAAGTTGAGAGAAAAAAATGAGTTGATTATTTTGTTTTATTTGAACATGTTCAGAGGCTTTCTTGAGCAGTGGATTTCGTTACATTTCTGTTCAGTACATACAATGAAGAGTTGTTAAGGTTTGGTTTCACTTGTATGATGAAGACTTATGTAATGTTCTGTATTTTTTTCCTTCTTTAGGCTTGTAGAATATTTGCAAGCTATGAGAAACTTTTTCTTACTTGAAGCTGGAGATACTATGTATGATTTCTATACATCCATTTTTGACAAAATTAGAGAAAAGGAAACTTGGCAGAATGTTGCCTTCTTAAATGTTCAGCTTCAAGAAGCAGTAGGACAGCGCTATCCGGAGGACAGCTCAAGGTAAATGCAAAATCCTGCAAAACAGACTTTAGTTATGGTTTCTTTCACATCTTCCTGAATTAGTACACTTCACTGGCGTAGTTCAATACTAATTAATGCATATTCATTGCAAGAATCTGTTTCAGTGAAGCTTTGAGCTGTTGTCTCCTTTTCAACACAGCTCTATCAGATTAAATTAGGCAATGTTTAAGAAAGTGAAAAAAAAATCTCTAATGCAAGTAGCCACTAATTTAGAATTAGATCACCACCAATAAAATCACTTCTTTCCTTGTAAAGGTTGTCTATATCATTTGAAAGTGTTGATACAGCAAAGAAGAAACTGCCTGTCCACACCCTAGATGGCTTGACATTAAGTTATAAGGTAGGGTATAGTAACCTTAATATTGCTGCTGGTTTTTATTCTAGAATAGATTTGAAGTTGTATTAATGTGACTTACCTTTTCTGTCTCTGTCTTATCCTCTGCTGTTCTTAGGTTCCTTGGCCTGTGGACATAGTTATAAGCCTAGAGTGCCAAAAAATTTACAACCAAGTTTTTCTGCTCCTACTACAAATAAAGTGGGCCAAGTATAGTCTAGATGTTCTAAGATTTGACGGTAAGAAACTGTTTGAATAAGAGATACTCTAAAAACTTTGTTCTGGGGTCTGAGGATATAAACGGTCTGCTGCGTTCTGAAGTGAGCAGTTTGATTAAATCTGTAAAATATTAATCTCTTTTAGCTTCACAATTCAGGTATATTAAATAGGACATGCTTTTTACATCTCCTCAGCCTCATAAACAATGTTATTCGTGCATTCTTGTTACCTCTTTGGTTCAGGTCTAATTGGTTTATGTATGATCTTCCAACCCTGCTGTTGTAGGAAGATCTGTCTGCTACACCTGTTATTCATAGCTCAGGTTTTTTGTGAGTAATATCTTGCAAGCAAGTTTAGAAAACAAGATGAAAAAAATACTGAAGTTGAGATTGAAACAGTAAACTTGATAAGAATACATACTTAAGCTACAATTTAATAATTTGATGTTTGTAGAAAGAGATCTGCTGTTGAGATCTTAATCTTCAGTGTATTAATTTTATGCTTTTCCTTTCGTATATGAAGTTGATATGTGATTTATGTCCTGGAAAATCAAATTAGAAAGTTTGGTGCTTCATCTGTTCCTAAATTCTGTTCCTAAAAGTATGTGGTTTTTTATTGTTAAAACTTTACAGATAAGGCTTTGTGTTTTAAGTATTTCCCTCTTTGTGGAGATAGATAATATGCACATTATTTATTTACTTATTATCTTTTCACATAATTAACTCTTAAATAGCATTTTCTATTCTAATATTTATCAAATTCAATGTACATATATTTTCAAAATACAAATATTGCTGCTATATTTTAATAAAACACCTGAATTGCAAGAAAAATCTTATATCAGTGTATCTTACATAGTAATGAGAAATCAATTTTAAGTAACATTTTAGCTAAGTTTGTTTTCATAAATGTTTTAATATGTTTTATTTTTAGAACTAGTCTGTGCTGCAGAAAACTCACAGGTTAAAGAGGAAACTTTATTAGAACAAGGAACGCTTCCTCGATTTGGACCACAAACAGAAAGTATAAAACAACAAATACATCGCATGTTCCTCTTAAGAGTGAAACTTATGCATTTTGTTAACAGCCTGCACAACTACATCATGACTCGGGTTTGTCTTATCTCATAATTTCATTTATGCTAAGAACTTGTAACTGTAGATGCAATATTTTTTATTTAAAACTATCCAGACCAAAGAGATATAAGTTACTAAAGCAAAATCCTTTTCTAATGTCTCTTCTTCAAGGTGATTTTAATCTAAAATTTAAGCTAAAAAATGTTTCAGCTTTCACTTGGACAGTTAAAATCAATTCTAAAAATGCTTCGTAAGTTCTATGTGCAGACTGATCTTTGGATATTATTTTTTCATATCTTTTTTTTCTTCTTGGCTGTTTGTACCAGAGCTGTGTGTGCAATGCATGCCAAAATAGGCTTCTTTAAACTCTCTAGAGCTATTATGGTCATAGAAGTGTAGCTGCAGATGTTTTTTATAATGATTCTTCTAAAAAATCTCTGCTATGCAGATCCAAAAGTATTACTTCTCAAAAATAAAGGTAACATCTAGAAGGTCCATATCTACTCAGTTGCCTTCTTTTGGCCTTTAATGAAATAATATAGTCCAAATTGATTCCTCCAGAGCTAATATATCTGCCTGTGTGTAGTGATAATGTTCCTACTTGTGCAAAGTACACAAAATGTCACTGAGTTATAAGATGAATTCAGAGTTTTTACTTTATAGTAGCTGGGAGGCTGAGCCTCCACGTTAAGATTGGAAAGGGAAGAGTGAATGTATCAGGCAGTTATTGGCTCTCAAAAATGAAGTCTTGGAAATGAGTCACAGGGATTTCTGTGCAATGTAGGATTTAAATAACTGTGGTTTTCTCTTTAAGATTCTTCACAGTACTGGCTTGGAATTTCAGCACCAGGTAGAAGAAGCTAAAGATTTAGATCAGTTAATAAAGATTCATTACAGATACCTATCTACAATCCATGATCGCTGCCTACTAAGAGAAAAGGTAGGTAAAAAATGGAATATTTGATGTATTGAGTTCAGCAGGACATGAAAATAGTACTAATGATGCTGTGCCTATTTTGCAGTTCATACATACACTGTAATAAATAATCCTCTTGAGGAAATGATAACTTGTTTAGGATTAACACCGATATTGTTTCTCTTGCAAGTCTCAGCTTCATTTCTGTGAAGGAGAGAAAATAAAATTATCTACATCAGAGTTTACATACGTTTGTTTTTTAGAGATGCTGGGATTTGAACAAACAGGCTTGGAAATGTAATGAGGATTGTATACGCTGGTGTGGTAGGAAACGGAGACATGTCTGTTGTTGCAGTCATCTGTCTCATATACTAATCCTCATTGAAATAATCATGAAATGAATGAAGGCAAATACAAAGCATATCTTAACTGGGCAGACTTGTGTTATGCCTTGGAGACCATTTTTACAGATAAGATTAGAAGGCGTAGGATACATTTATGTCCTTAATAATGAAAATGTTTATTCACTTTATTAACAATTACTTTCTGATTGTTATTCCTTCTGTTTTGTTACTCTAGGTGAGCTTTGTCAAAGAAGCTATAATGAAAGTTTTAAATTTAGTGCTGATGTTTGCAGACCGTTGGCAGGCGGGTCTGGGGGCTTGGAAGTAAGTATATGTACCTAAAATAAAACAGTCATGATTTCACAGCTCAGAACATGCTTTTGAGATGTTTAACGGTCAATGCCAGAAGCTAGTCACTATTTCTTAACAAAAGTGAAATTTATCTTAGAACACAAGAAGTATCATATGCTCCTGTGAGTGTGTATTTGGTATTTTCTAATTACAAGTATGGTTCATATGTATCTTTAAAGTATCTGAAAAGGTTGTACAGCGTAGCAACAAAGAGAAGTTTTCATCCATATTTGTTCGCAGTGATAAAATGGGATGTTCATAAGTTTCGTTTATGATCTTGTTTTCTGGCTGTGATTTAAAGTTATAGGCAGCCAGCTGCTGACATTTATTGGTTCACGAAAAGTGAGATTGTTTTGCATGACTTTCATTCTAGAAGGCAGTACATTTTTGTCATTCTTAAAAATAAATGTAGGTAAATTTAAATCTAACACTTGAACAACCCTCTTTTTCTAACTTAGACTGTCCACACTATAAAACCTTTGTCAAAATTTCAAGGGCAAAAATTGGAGATGTTGAAGTCTATGAAAGTTGACTTTGGGGTGAAGATTTTCATGTAGAAACTAGGTGATCTCCAGAGGTCCTTTCCTGCCCCTACAATTGGGTGTTGTTCTGTGATTCTGTAATAAGAAAGCAGTGGGTGATCGGAGCCCTGTTTAACCTGCTGTGTGTCCTTGTTTTATTTGGTAGTGTAAGTTTATCCCAAAGAGCTCCAAAGCAATTAGGAGCAGGAATGGCTGTCTTGAAATTCCTGAAAACTGTTCTGAGTACCTCAGAATAGTAGTTCTCATCAGCTGAAACCACAAAGTTCCTCCTAGTAACTGCAGATACTTACAAGAGGATGACAAAACGCCACTTTAATAATGTTCAGGCACTCCAGTCTAAATTGGCCACAGTTTACATTTTAGAGTGGTATACTCAAATATAACTGAAATATTTTAAGTTCAAGATGGAATGCAGTGCGAAGAACATGTTGGTTGTTCACTGTGAAGTTTTGGTTATATTTTGAAGGTAACAGTTGCTTGACTGACTGGTAAGTGTACCTCCCTTCTACTTCTTTGTAGGATGGAATCCATAGAGAAAATGGAATCTGATTTTAAAAACTGCCACATGTTTCTTGTAACTGTCCTCAACAAAGCTGTCTGCCGAGGCTCTTTTCCTCACTGTAAGTACATGATGCTTTTCATATACCTGCACTTGTCACACAAAATGTATTTAAGTTTTAATCTATTTGTCAGTACAGATTAAAGAATCTAATTTGTGAAAATAATAAATAAAGTATTCAGAGAAACATAAAGCCTTACTTCTGAATAAGTTGAATTAATTAATTTTAGAATATATGTACCATAATTTATTTTTCATGGCAACTATCTTCAGTTTATCTGTTTGCTTGAAGAGGGGATCATAGAATCACACAATGGCTTGGGTTGGAAGGGACCCAAAATCATCAAGTTCCAAATCCACTGCCACAGGCAGGGCCACCAACCTCCAGATCTGGCACTAGACCAGGCTGCCAGGGCCCCATCCAACCTGGTCTTGAACACCTCCAGGGATGCGACATTCACAGCCTCTCTGGGCAGCCTGATCCAGCACCTCATTGGTCTCTCTGTAAAGAACTTCCTCCTAACATCCAATCTAAACCATCTCTCCTTGAGCTTAAAACCATTCCCTCTTGTCCTATCACTGTCTACCCTTGTAAAAAGTTGATTCGCCTCCTGTTTATAATCCCCTTTTAAATACTGAAAGTGTGCAGTTGAGGTCTGCTTGCAGCCTTCTCATCTCCAGGCTGAACAAGCCCAGCTCACTCAGCCTGTATATCTTGACAGCCAAAGTGGTCTTCTAAATAGGTAATTAAAACAAAGACCTGAAGAGCATATATAAGCGTTTTTAATGTTGCTAGGTGACAGCTGGGGAATAGCTTGAACAAATAACATTTTAATATTTTGATGCCTTAACTGCAGCTGCCCTTATGCTCTTGACTGTGTGCTAGAGGTTACTCAGTACTGGAAACAGCAGAAGAGGATATTTGTGCTTCTACTTGCAGCCTGATACTAGCTTAAATGGGTTGTCAATGCCAGTTAGAGCTAGGGTGCAACTTCTGAATTGAATTAGCTGGGATTTAGATGCACATTCATTTGTTTTTCCTCTAAGATCAGCCCTTTCTAATAGGGAAGGGAGATGGGCTTCTAAAAGAGGTTATATCTTATCGCTGCTCTTCAGTCAAGAAGAGGTTGTCTGCAACGACTGTCTGTGAGAATGGCTAACTGCACATAATTCCCCTCAACTTTTATCCAGTTTTCTGTTTGCTGCCATTTGCTGCCATTAGTATTTCAAACAAAGGAGCTTATTTCTCACCAGTTCTTACCAGTTAACCATCACTAAGAAATGTCAGAAATTCATGACATTTAAAATGTCTTACCATCTTAAATCCTGAAGTGTTAACATTTAAAAAATAAACTGATATTTTCCATTTAAACTATGAAATTGAATATTGCAGTGAATGTTTGCAGATTGATATAAGTGCAAATACTCACTTTTTTTTTTAATGGTTTGATTCACAGTGGAATCTTTAGCTCTATCACTGATGGCTGGCATGGAACAGAGCTAGCGCCTGAATCTGCTGAGCTGCAGAACAACTGAAAGCAGCATTTATGTTGAATGTCCTTTGTTAACTGTAAGCGTTTTACACTCCATTTTGAAACATATATAGTGAAATTATACTGATGGTTTGGAGCTGTGTAAAGTATTCTCATATGTAAATAATGTACAGGTATTTAAGTGTATTGCTTGTGGCTGTATTGTTCTCTGTATGTATATGACTTTGACATGAAAAAATGTGCACTGTAAAATGCATCCTGTGTGAACAATCTTGCCTGAAATACATGAAGTGTATTTTGTGCTGTATAAAGGATTTTTATTTTGTTTTTATTGTTATTATGAATAATTGCTGATGTACTGTTTCCATTAACTTTGCAGCTGTGACTAGGTCACAGGGCACTGTGCACTGGTGTGACTCAGTTCTTATTATTCAAAAGGTTGGCTGAGTTCATTTTGGGGGGAAAAAAAAGAAGCTAAGAGCCATTTATCTTGTTTGCTTAATGACTCTTAAGCACTCTTTGGGAACAATTATAACTGTTACAATAACCTGATATTAAAAAAACAACAACAACATTAACTTAATTGAAGTAGATTATTGTAGGCCATAGAATACTGATATTTTTGAATGTTAAATGATGAAAGCATACTAATTTTGGTGGTAAACTTGTCAGTTTAAGCATGATGAAGATGACTGTGAAATACATTGCTTTTACCTGTTGGATTGCTAAGATGTTTCAGAGGTTACAACTTGATCATTCTCCTTCAAAGCCTTTTGCAAACAAAACTATTCATTTAATAGTTAATTTCTTGTAAAGAGGTAGATCATAATACAGAAAGGGTACGTTTTTAGAGAAGTGGATGTAGGGCTTGTTCCACAACCCTGCTACATCCCCATGATTTTTTTTGTCATTCTGACATGACTACACCTACATTTAAAAGAAGAAAATCGCAGCCATTTGCCTTTTTATTTGAATAAATAAAGGATTAAATAATTGGAATTTGACCATTGTGTGTGAGTTTCTGCTTGAATCTCAGTGGTAACTTACTAAAGTTAGAGGGGTGTTTCTGCTGTATAAGTGCAGTATATTAATAATAGCTGTGGAACAGTGGCTCACGTTATAAAGCTGTTTTTGGAGCTGTGAATTTGCTGCATTATTTTACACGTATAAATATTGCTGTCTTGTGTAAACGAGAGATCTCAACGGGTTCCTGCAAAGTTATGGCTTTTTTTTGAGTCTTTTTTGTTTACCTGAAGAATAAGTCCTTTGGTTTTGGTGTGTATGCCTTGTGATGCTGCCAAGACCTTCCATTGGCCTGCTGGCAGCAGCTAAGTAAAGATTTACCTATTCAGAAAAGAGGTTTTTGGTGAAGTGTTGGGTATTTCAGCTATTTGCTCAAATTTCAGATAAAAAAAAAAAAAAGTCTAGCATTTTCTGATCTCTTTAGAGAGAAGTGCTGTTAGTTGGATTTCACCCCCTGTCCATTTCTTCTGGATGATTTTGACTGCTTGCAAATTCCAATCTCCATCAGTTATCTCTGATTTGAATCTTAAATTTGGGATCCTTCTCTTCAACATGGAAATGTGGCATTTCTATATGCTTTATTTCTACTTTTGGGATTTTGAGCATGTGAAAACTGATCTTTCTAAGCTTCTAAGGGGTAACTTCTGATTTAAAGCTTTTGTTGTTAAAAAATAAAAAAATAAAAAGCCCACTAGGTGGCAGATTTTAAAATTTCAAGGAATTGATTTTACGAAGTTGATCTTTTTGTGCTTATGGTTGTTGGTTTCATAATATCAAAAGGCTGGTGTGTACTGAAGTGAAAAAAGTATGTCTGATGATAGAAGTATGTCTGATCTAAAGTAAGAAATAGGAACTTATTTTAAAAAAAATGATTCTTGACTATGGGGATAATGTCTTAATGAATTATTGAATGAGAGGAAGCACAAGCTGATTTGTAGCTGCAGACAGATTGTTCTCATCCTAGAGAAATGGAAACTACAAAGCAAAAATACTGTTAGATTCTACTCTTAGCCAAGTTATCCAATTTTATGCTAAGCCACAAGAAGGCCTTGGGTTCTTGAAAAATAAGTACTTAAATGTGCATGGAGGAGTGAAAAAGGAG
This sequence comes from Phasianus colchicus, assembly GCF_987193195.1. Lineage (NCBI taxonomy): Eukaryota > Metazoa > Chordata > Aves > Galliformes > Phasianidae > Phasianus > Phasianus colchicus. Next base: position 131,628,115 of record NC_143436.1, read on the forward strand.
CACTAATCTGGGTGAAACAGCAAGCATGGATTTAGGTACTTAAAAGTAAGGATCTGGCTAAATGGTATTAGAAAAGATTATAACGTTCAAGGTGAGATGTTGCATCTGATGTCTAAGAATCTTTGGGAAAAGAAAAACAGCCTGCATTATTGGATGCTGTTAAATCTACACTTTATTTCCAAATCTTTTTTTTTCTCTCTAACTTCTGGGTGCCCTCTGCCAGAAGTTACAGTGTAGAGGTCCTTATCTGTCAGCCTCAGCACTTCTCTTCCTTTTCCTTCTCTTTCCTGTGATCTTCTATCATATCTAGGCCCCATTTTAGAACAGATTTCAGAAATTCTCTAATGCTTTCTTTGTTGTTTAGTTTAATAACCTCCTAATTAACTAGGTCCTTGGGGACCTTTGCTAGTGTCAAGCTATTGATAGCAAAAACAGTTAGCAAGCAGTTGCTGATTGCATGGTTTCCGTGGTAGCATGGATTAAAGATACCATCTCTGAATTGCATGCCCATGAAAAAACAAAATCTACCCCCCAGCTGCATTTTAATCTGACTAGCTCTACAGATTTACATGTTGCCAGCTTTCCTCCTATACTCTTTTGCTTGCTTATAGAAAAGCATTCCCACATCTGCAATTTGTAGTTAATGGATCATGCTGTGGCTTGTTGTGCACTGCTTTTATTGCTGGGAAAGCTGCATGGGGTTGTTGGTCACTGCATCTAGATAACTAATAAAATGACCAGCATTAGATGGGCCTTACATAAGGCCAAGTGAGGGATTATATTTGAGCTGTTGCTTGCATGATAGAGATGGGTCTTGGATACAGCAAACACTCTCCAAGTGCTCTGCCTGTCTCCTGAGAACTGAAGCAACAGCTCTGTTTTATGTGTGGGAGTATGGAATAGCTCCATAGTCTGCTTTCCTTTAAACCACTGTCATGTCTGATACAAAATTAAGTGTGTACTGACTCTTTATATCAGACAATTTTTTTTTCTAGTCTTGGACAGTTTTTCCAGTGTGGACAGCTGGCTGACTTTTTGCTGCAGATGTAGGTTTATTTATTAACTAATTTAGAGACAGTTATCACTTTTCTTTCTTTGTAGTTTTGCATGGTGTCATGTTCTGGGTGTCCTTATGGCCATTGTTTGTGATAGCTTCATAACAACCTTTCTGTGTTGGATCATGACAGATCATAGCATGTTCCTGTGTTGTATTATCTCCTTTGTGAGGATAAAAAGATCAGTGTAAGGACTCAGCAGGTAAAAATTAAACTGAGAGGTAGGCATGTTATTAAGCTTAATCACTAAGATACCTGGGTGGAAAGGTGTAAAACTGGAGTACATAAGCATCTTAGAAACGCATAAGCAAGACCTCTTCTTCCACGTGGAATGACATGGAAATAATTTGGGCTTCTGCAGATAGTTTTCATTCATAGAGCTTGGATAAATATTGTGCAGCTGAAAGAAAGGAATTCAAAATAGAACAAAACCAGCTGGAATTCAGGAAGTAGTCTTTTAGGCATCTGTGGGTATCTGCATAGCAAGCATAGAGCTTTGAAAAAAGTCTTCATCTGATCTGCAGGGAATTGGGTTAAGCTTGTGCTGTCTTACTATCTGGTGTTCATCTGATGCAGATGTAAGGAACAGAAACTGTCAGGAACATAACACATTGGTGTTATAGATATCAGTAAAGATAATGGTGACAGGTTAAATACTGAGTTTAAATAAATACCACCCAAGAAAGGTCTGTTTGAGATTCTAATTCTAGCCATTAGCGTCATAAAGGCCACACATACCTTCTAGTGAGTAGGGCATCAGGTAATGATCAGGTACATGTAGATATGTATAACTTTAGCCAGGCCTAGAAGGTCTGTATTCACTGGTGCAAGAATAAGAGGGATGATACAGTAAAAGGAGAAGCTGGTTATGAAGACCGACTGAAACCCTTTATCAAGTGCAGTCATTGCAGCACTTAAATTGCACAAAAATGGAAAGCAAGGAGTCATGGGGGAATTCCAGAATGTAATACTGATAAGTATGCCTCATGATACATGAGAGTGTAGACATTCAGATGGTGAAATGGGATCTTCCTCTAATTCCTCTGGGCAGCCTGGTCTGGTGGTTGGTGACCCTGCACGTAGCAGGGGGGGTTGAAACTAGATGATCATTGTGGTCTGTTTCAACCCAGGCTATTCTATGATTCCAATATACAAAAAAAGTAGAAAAGATCTTGATAAATAAAAAAGCTGCATATAATCAATTATCAGTATTTTTTATCTGACTTCATGGGTTGGTATAAATTTGAGTATGGAAATGTCAGTGAAGAGCAGATTGCTCCACTTGTGGGGAAATACTCAGTCACTCAAATGCTTCAGAAGGAGCATGGGATATCAGCCAATCCTTAGGATAAGGTGAAGCAGCCGCTCCTGGCACAGGGTGACTTTTGGCACAGGTGGGAGCTGTGCTCCTGGGAAGTCGTATCACCCAGCTGGAGGCAAAATGCTGTAGATCAGATCTCACTGGGAGCTTTTAGCTTTGGAGTAAGTTCCCTGTCTAGTGCTTGCAGACACAGCATGTTTCAAGTCTCCCTTGCTTCACTTGTGGCTTGGGAACTGAGGTCTCAATGCTGATGTAGGCCAAGTGCTGCACTAAGACAGGGCTGTTGTCAACTCTGTGCTCGGGACAAGGAAATGAAACCACTCCTTCATTATGAAGGTGAGTTGTTTTTTTTTTTTTTTAATTTAATGACCTCACTGCACTAAGTTTATGATGAAGTGTATGATAGCTTGCATTGAGCAGTATCAGGTAGAAACAGAAGCATCTGGCTCTGGTTGTCTTCTGCAGTTTTTACTGAGCTGAGTTAAGAAGCCTAGGGATCATGGGCTGTGATGGGTGAAATTCATTCCATCAATGCAAACAAGTTGCACAGAGATATGCTGGATGTCCCTGGAGACGTTCAAGGTCAGGCTGGATGGGGCTCTGGGCAACCTGATGTAGCTATAGGTGTTCCTGTTCTTCACAGAGGAGTTGAACTAGATGGCTTTTAAGTCTCCCCTCCAATGCAAACAATTCTATAACGTACGCACTCAACATATATTATGGAGATATCCTATCAGAGAAGAGCAAGTAGCCACATCCTAGAAAATAAACTTTAATAGACCAGCACTGGATTGCAGCTCTGGGTACAGCACTGGAAAAATAACTGAAGATATGTCAGGAACATGGTGAAATGATAACATTCTGAAACGATGCAGAATTTCTCCACGAACTGTCGGAATTCTTGATGATGTGGAACGGGTGGAATAATTTGACAAGACAGTAAATGAAGTACTGAGAATGATGGGCTTTGCAACTTATTCCCACTTTCCAAAGGATGTTACGAGAAGGTTATTTAAGGAAGCTTAGTAGAATGGAAACTCATTTGGAAAGGAAAAAAAAAAGACACCAAGTGAAGGAATAATTGTTCTGTTCTCAGCAAACCCAAACCATCAGCTGTTGAAAGCAAAGGCAGAAAGTTGCTTGCTACAGCAATACTGCCTCATTTGCTAATGACTGCAGAGGATTTCAATAGTGGAAAATGTTGGGTACAATTTTGGGTACAATTTTATAAGCAAGCAGCCTTTGGGGAAATACCAAGGTGGTCTGGAACTTTCCAAGCTGTAAGCTGGTAGTAACCCCTGCGCATAGCATGTCTGTTTACCCAGCCTACCGTCGCTCACAGCGATTCTGACAACCTTTAAGGAAGAAGCAGCAGCAGTTTCACATTGTAATAATGCTTCCACGTTCATCTGATGAAGAATGAGAAATAGAAGGAAAGCAGAACTGCAAAGAGGAGAATACTGAAAAAAGAAGGCACATTAAATGGAGGAAGTACTTACGTGTTCGCTGTGTTTTATAGAGAAATCAAAGGTGGGGAAATAGACACTCTTGGTTTGGCTGGGTTTCAATTAACAGCAGCGCTTCAGCTACGAAAAAAGCCATACACGAGCACCACCTAGAGGAAAGATTTTTAGACGGTTTTGCGTTGCGTCCCCTTTGGTTCCTTAAGGTTAGATCCTCCACCCTTACTGCTGGGCTCACCGTCCTGCCGGAGAGGCGGAGGGAAGGAAAGAAACCACGTTAGTTTTCTACGCAGACGAATGCCACCGGGGTGCCCCAGCACCGCTGTCCCCTCGCACATTCGCAGTACAGCTCGGACGGGAGCACGGCCTTTCGTATACCAACGAAACAAGCCGCCGATGTCGGAGCGAGACGCCGGCGGGCAGAGAGGGAGGAGGGGCCGGCCCGGGCGGGAAGGAAGGGAAGGGGCGGCAGGCTTGGGACGGGCGGCGGGAGGAGGGGCTGGGTCGCAGGAAGGGTGTTTCCCTGCGCGGCTCCCAGTCCGGTGACTCACACAGGAAACTCCCCGCCGGGCGCGGCCCAGGAGCGAGCAGCCGGCCCAGCGCCGCTCTCAGCCGAGCCGAGCCCCGGACGGGTCCCCGCCGCCGGGCAGCGCCGTTCCCGGGAGCCGGCGGCGCCGAGCGGGTGAGCAGCCTCCGCGGCAGCGCTTCCCGGGAAGCGGAGCGGCCTGGCCCGGCCGGGCCCAGCGCGGCGGCGGCGCTTCGGGTGCGGCCTCGCCCCCTGCCCGGTCCGGAGCGGCTGCGCCCGGGGCGCGTCCCGCCGCTCCTCCCGGTGTCTGCCCCTGGGTTTTGTGTGCCGTCTGATGGGCTGGGGCTGCTGGGGCGGGGGCCGTAAGCTCCCGCTGCCTCGGTGGGGCCGTGTTCCGGCACCGTTCGGCGGGGGGTCTGGGCAGAGTTTGGGCGTGTGCGTCGTTATGTAGAGCGGGGAGCCCTGTGCCTGCACGGCGGGGAGGAGAGCTATCTGAGGGGGCTTCTCCTTGCTTAGAGGGTCGCACAGCGTCGCGGTGATTGTGGGGGGCACGAAGCCTGGGCTCTAATTGCAGCTCCGGTCCTTGTTGTGTTCTGCTTGCTTGTTACGATTTTTATTCTGAAAACTTCCCCGTGCGTTAGTTTGTTTTCTAGAGTGGAGGTTCTGATAATTATCATAAGGTAACTTTCCGTTTTCTGGATTGCGCTTAAAAATTACGTTTATACAAAGAGTTTATAATGTTCAGACTGGGTTTGTGAGCTGCGTGCTTGAAACTGGTGCTGGTCCTCACGTCAGCGCTCTTCTGCTTCTTGTCCTTATCTCACTTTTCCCTGCATCCTTTCAGAAACCCTGGCTTTTTCAGCATGGAACTCCCCCTGGCTTAACGTGAAAGGCTTTCCCAAACAAGAGATCTGTGAGGTCTGGCTGGTGTGGGCAGCAGCGTTTCTGTAGCTGCCAGGACCAGGAAAAAGGAGGTGGTGTTCGAAGCAGCCTGCAAAATGTGGGGTGCTGAACGGACACTGCTGAGGGTCACAAGGAGGAGAATGGAGCAGTATTTGAGTTGTGCTCAACAGGGTTACCTGAAAGCTTCTGACTGCGATCCTGCTCATTTTAGAGGAGCTGGACTACCTTTAAAAGTCCCTTCCAATTCAACGTGATGTTCAGAGCTCACAGAATCATTTATCTACTGAGCGAATCTGAGTTACAGAAATTGTTTTTAAAAAATCCATGTAGTAGAATGGGGATGTTTCACAAACAGTCTGAATTTTTCATTATTTGACTCTTCTGTGCTTGTTTTACATAGAAGAAATTGTATTTCTTTAGTGTACAACATACACTCAGTATCTAAAGTATTCATTAATAAAATTATTGGGTTTTAAGTTTGCTTCAGGTAGAAATCTGCCTCAGGACTTGTACCTACAAACTCTCCTGACTTGCATAGACCTTGAAGTGTAATTATGTAATTAACGGATATCAGTTCCAGCTGCATCATTTATGTTAAAAGTTAGTCTGATGTGCTCCTTGGTTTTGCTTAATGCTTTGTTTATTCTCTGTGAGAGAGAGCTGTCTTGGAAGGTGACTGGTTCCTGAGAGTGGTTGTCACAATCTTTCCATAACCTGTTTCTCAGGATCATCAGACTTTTATTTCTTGTTTTGCTTCTCAGAGATTTTGAGATACTCAGACTGAGGTTTATTGAAAGCATGGAAGCTTCAGAGGAGTTGTACGGGAGCTACGAAGTTACATAAAGTAGAACAAAAAGTCCTCATAAAGCTCCTCAGACTCAGTTTTATTCATCTGCTGGCCTGGAAGCTGCTAGGATCGCTTGCACTGTTATGCAAAAGAAAACAAATTTTAGCATAATTTCCGTATACATTTTACATGTGAGTCAAGACGGTTTCATTTTGCAGTCATAGCTCTGCGTTCTTGGGGCAAATTCTTCTTGTGATTCCTTTGCTGTACCAAATAAAAGTAAACTTCAGTGCTGGGCAGTGCATTATGTCACAGCAGAAATCAGCCACATGATTGACTTGGCTTCTCTTTCAGCAATGACAGTGTGGGTTTCTGAATTGTTATTGTTTATATGGTCTTAAATAGCTGTGCTTACTATGGCAAGCCCCAGCTTAGTAAGCAATTATTCCTGAACCAGATTTGGTGCTTGTTTTTGTAGGGAAACTGCAGGAGCTTGACACAGGCTAAGTGTGAATGGTGCACCAGTGAGGTGCTTCGGATGAATCCATGCATGTGCGTGGGACTGTGATTCCTTTAAATGCTTCTGAGTTTTGTTAGAATTTGAGAGCAGGTAGTAAATGTAACAGGTTAGAATATGAAACTTGTCACAGGTGGCCTCTGATAGATCAGATAACCTCATTCCTTTTTTTGTTGGGTTTTGAGTCGTTGAATCACCAAGATTGGAAAAGACCAGACAGCTGTCCTGTGGTTCCAAGTGAAACTGCACCATTACTTGATACTCAGAGCAGCTACTTGGAATTAAATTTTTCCAGTTCAGTGGCATCTCCCTCAGCAGCCTCTCATAGAACAACTTTCTGTAGGTCTGTGATAGAATGAGCAAACAAGTTGGTAAACTCAAGAATTATTCATGGAGCACAAAATGCCTTTTCTCCTTCCATTCCTCCACCCAGAGGTATGTTAATACTTTAGAGAAAGGGTGGACTTATGCTTTTTAGATGACTGTCTCTCCCAAATAATTACTAGAATTGAGTCTCTTTAATGCTCTTATGAATGAATGCGATATAGAGTAAAGCAGTGCTGTTGTTTTTAAGAAAAAATAGCCAGCTTTCAAAACCAGCACATTGTGTTAGCACATGCATTTCAAGAGCTGACATGCTAGGTAGGATTCCAACTGTAGAATGGGACGTGGAACTCCTAGAAATGCTGACCTTAATGCACTACAGCTATGCAAGAGATCAGTCTCCAACATCTTGATAAAAGTGTAGTGTTGCTACACAATACCTAAACATACTTCAGTTCTGATGACACTTTATTGGCAGGAAATGAAAATGCTATAGAACTGAGCTTGACTTCTGTTCTTCTCACAGTACAGCCCGAATTATTTCAAGTGGGTTCACCAACATCTACTAAATCAATAGGAGAGTGTGCTGAAATTTATGTTCTGAACGTTAAGTTCAGGTGAACTGTTAGGATACATTGCTCAAGACTGACATGTAGATACTTTTTGGGTGATGCCATAAGTAGAGCTTTTGATGAAGCATTTTTACTGAGACTGTGTATTTTTATTTGCTCTATGAAAATGAAAGAATAAAACTCATCAGGTGATGAGCCCATTTAAAGGAAAATGAAAACTTAAGACACTAGTAAAGACTATTAGCTTTTTTTTCTGGAAAATGTCTTAGAGTGCAGCCCCTAGAAAAAAAAAAAAAAAACCACAATATTTTCTGTTTTGTTTTCTTTCCTCTGCTCTGGTGAAATGAGTTTGAGAACTCGGTTGTTGTTTGTATTAGCATCTAAGGACTCAGGCTGGCCTTTCAGTCCCTCATCATCATAACGTGGCAGACAGGTGCTCTGCCTACCAGCCACTGCTGTTTCCAAAAAAGGTGTACCTTTTTTAGCCATTCCTAAAGCAGTGCCATGCAGTGCTGCCTCCGAGCACATCCATATGGCACAGCAGGAACTGGTTTGCAGAGCTCCTGCAGCAGCAGAAGAATCTGAAATGGAGGCATGGAGAAAATGCATTGAGGACAGCTGCAGCAGATGGAGCAGTGGGGCAGCACAGCAAGACAAGGAGGAAAGATTAAGCAACAGGGGTGAGGTGAATTGTGTGAAGGGAAAATAAGAAAATAATAGAATATTCTGAGGTGGAAGCGACCCAGGAGGACGATAAAGTCAAGTTCCTGGTTCCACACAGCACCACCCAAAATTCAAACCCAGTGTCTGAGTGCAGTGTCCAAATGCTCCTTTAACTCCCGCAGCTTGAGGCTGTGACCGCTGCCCTGGGAATGAGAAGGGGAGTTAGTCAAGTGCTGTGTGCGCTCAGGATCCTGATTGTAGGTGAACCAGTTCCCTGATGTGACCCTTCTGGGATTTGCTGTGTTGCTGGGTGGGATAATTCAGCACTGGAATTTTTAGTTTTCCCTTTTATGTTTACTTGTTTATTCCAAATGCAAGCTGCTTTTTGAAAGCTGAGCTGCATGTCAGGTCTGTTGCATAAAGGGTTGTCAGCTGCTGCCTTTGGTCCCTTACTTTAATAAGGTGGGTCAATAAACGATGAGAAAAGTGTTTTTATTTGCTCCTTCAGTTTATGCTAATCTGTTGCTTAGGAACATAGAATAGCTCCACTCCTGCAAAAAAAATACCACACTCCATTAATCCCCTTCACAAAAAGGCAGATTCTGTCAACCCAGCACTGAAAAAGAGCATTCACACAGAGCAGATCTGGCACATTGCTTATCTCTGAAGCAGTTTTCTTATTAATTTAATAAAATTGTTTCTGCATACTCAGAATACAGAGTTGATCAGCTGCTGCTTTTGAGGCTTAATTCATAGAATTGTAGAACATCCTGAGTTGGAGAGGGCCTATAACGATCGTAACTCCAGCTCCTGGCTCCAACAGGACCAGCCAAAAATCAGACCATAAATTAACATAAAAGTGAAATGAAAGTGAAATTTTGGGAGGTATCTTGGAAGTCATGGGGGGGGGAGAAGTATCGTGATCATTGCTGTGCTGCTCTTGGAAGGGAAGATCCATTCTTTTTGTTAACTCTTACCTTCAGGGGCCTTTTGTGATCAGTCTCATGATTTATCCTGAGTAGGAACATTGCAAGGAGTATTGAAACAATTTATCTTCATAGAAAAGTGATTTAATTGATTTTCTGTAAGCCAATAACATAGAAGAATGACACAAGGGAGCAGAAGAAATGATGAAATGTTGCATTGCTACAGAGATAAAACTAAACATTTTCTGCTGTGTAGACCAAGCCTGTTCCTATGAGAATGTTGTCATTGTTTCCTATGGAGTTCACTATGATTGGTCCCACACACTGCAGTTTAACCGACCATTCAGTCATCTTTTAAGTTTATCCCTACTGGCCTACTTAATGCTTTTGCTCCTCTTCTTTAGAGGACATAGAATCACAGAATCACCGAGGTTGTAAATGACCTCCAAGATCGTCCAATCCAACTGTCCACTTATCATCACTATTTCCCACTAAACCATGTACCTCAGTACAACACCTCTGGGATCGGTGACTTCCCCACATCTCTGGGCAGCCCGTTCCAGTACCTGACCTTGCTCTTGGAGAAGTATTTCCTAACGTCCAACCTGAATCTCCCCTGGTGCAACTTGAGGCTGTTTCCTGTAGTCCTGTCACTGTTACATGGGAGAAGAGGCTGATCCCCACCTCACCACAACCTCACTTCATGTTGTTGTAGAGAATGATGAGGTCTCCCCTGAGCCTTCTCTTCTCCAGACTGAACAATCCCGGTTCCCTCAGCTGCTCTTTGTAGACTGGTACTCCAGACCCCTCACAGCTTCATTGCCCTTCTCTGGGCATGCTCCAGGCCTCGGTGCCTTTCTTCTAATGAGGGGCCCAAAGCACAGCACTTGAGCTACAGCCCCACGAGGGCTGAGCACAGGGGGATGGTAACTTCCTGCTCCTGCTGACAACACTATTTCTGATACAAGCCAGGGATGTACTTATTTTTCCCTTCCTTAAATGCTGTACTTACAGAGAATGTAGAATTTCCCTCATTTTCATCAGTGTATCTTGCCCTAAAAAGCAGGGTAGGCTTTGATTTGCTTATTTTTCATTTACTTATTTAAGCTTATTAAAAAAACAACAACAACAAAAACACAAAAAAACCCTCTTTTAGATGCATGTTTAAATTCCTGAGTTGCAATGCAATTGTGATTTTCCATATCCCTACGCTAGGCTTAATTTAAGATTCTTCATTTAATTTGAAATTCAAAGATGCTTTTGCAAGCTTTGGAGAGAAGAGAGCCAGTGTCAGAGGAAGTGCTGTTTAAAGAGCAGACAGACTTCCTTTTTGTCTTATTTTGAGCCTGGGAACATGCACAAGCACTTGGATATGCAGTGCATCTATTTAAACACAAAATGAGAAATGCTTCCAGTGGTCTGCAAAAAGACAGAGAGCATTTCTTCCCAGCACCTGTTTTCAGTCAAGTTAAACGGTGTTCTCATCTATGAAGTCATAAAATATTCTAGAGCTTCTGTAATCCAGCAGTTTTTTTATAAATTGTTTAAACCTAACCTTAAGGATTTCGGAATTCGAGTAAAAAATACTTCTTTCACAAATTTCAATGCTTGAGATCTTCCTGGGTTATGTAGAACATGACCTTACCAAAACCAATTCCCTGAACACCCCCAGGCCCCTTTGCTTTTCTCAGCAGTATTCCCACAGTGCCCCTGGCACGTTGATGGGGTTCATGCTGGTTTTAAGAGCTTACATAGCTGTGGGTGCAGCTGTATTTTGCCTGCGTCCCCTGACTGCCTGGGCTGCCTTCAGAGCTGCTGGTGCAGCTTCTCCTGTAGAGCTGCAGGGATTCATGCTGTAGTTATAGCAGCAATAGGGTATGCTTTTCCAAAAAAATTTCATTGGTGTCACTTTTTTTTTTTTTTTAAATGCATTTGTGGATTTTATAACTTTCAGGCTGTTAAAAGTGTAATTCCGTGTTTTTAGTGCATTTGTGCTCATTAAAACTTCAGGTATGCTTGGGAATGATGGTTTAATGAAAAGTCATACTTCGGGAATTTCTTTTTTAAATAGTTATTTAAGATACTGGTGTCAAAAAATGGTGATACAGATGAATCCCCGTGGTCTGACTTGCACACTATGTAAAACCATGACAAAAATGGCATCATTTTGAAGTAAAGGTCCAGAAGGGTTATCATGTCTACAACGATTCCTTGTTGCAGTCCTTCCTGTCAGGAAAGCCTGAGCTTGGTTGCCGTGTCTGCTTTTCTTACCCCAGTGATCAAGACAGAATCTCTCTCTGTGGCATTGCCTGTTCACTTGTCAGATCTCTTTTGTGCCATGCTATCAGCTAAACCTTTTATTTGTTTTTCAGGGTGGTTTTCCTTCTAGAGCATGCTATGAGCATAAGGTGCAGTAGATGCAGTTGAGAGCATCACCTGCTTTGTCCTGGGTAAGGATTTACATTTGCTCTAAGGAGCTGCTGGCAGAAACCACCTGGAAATTGTCACCATGTCCAGACCATTACCTGCTGCTGTTCCCCTCTTCTAAGCAATAGGGCTACTTACTGCTCTGATGGTTCTGTGCAGATAAATCCAGAAAGATTTCTGGATTTTCAGGACTTTGAGTGAGTGATGGAAAAGAAAATAAGTAGAGATTAGCAAGCCCAGTTACGAGGTTGAACTTCTTACACTGAGAATCAAAGTTTTTTTCAAGTTCAGCTGAACAGATCCTTGAGGCCATTAGAGGTTGTTTCTGTGGAAGTCTTGGTTCTGGAAGAAGAAGTGAAAGAGGAAATGCTTGGTGATTTCTGTACTTACAAGGAGGTCTCAAGAAACATACATTTACCTAAATTCACTTACATCTGCAGGATTTTGTGTGCTGTTTCTTGAACACGCTTAAGAACTATCTCCTAACATCTAACATCATTTTCCTGTTTTAGGTAATTATAGACTGTGAATGAGTTGTCTTCTGATTTCTTCTTTGATAAATAATTTGACCTGCGTAACTGTCACTAGAAGATATCTTAAAAACTTGTGTTTTTAAGTGTTTTTTTTCTGTTTTTTCCTCATTTAAAAAAAAAAAATCCTTCATTCCCTTGGATGTTGGAGATTTAAAAAAAAAAAAAAGGGTGCTCTTGAGAGTGGAATAGTATTAACAGCAGTCCTCTTTTTCGTAGACTCATAGAATCGTTCAGGTTGGAAAAGACCTCTAAGATCGTCTAGTCCAGCCATATCCACCATGCCCACTCCCAGCAAGGTCTCCTTGCTGGAAGAGCTACATCCTTGCCCCAAGAATGAGAGGAAAAAACCTTAATTTCTGTAGAGGAACCAGCCCAGAAACATCATTCTTCCACCAAAGGAAGGGCATTTTGGAGATACGTTTCTGTTCTGAAATGGAATCGTAGAATTATAACATTTAAAATAGATTGGCAGATCTTTTGTTTGAATATGTTTCAGTAGTAAGCCAGCTCTGAAGTTAGATCAAGATGTAAATAATGCTACAGGAACTTCAGGGTCTGGTGCCTTTCTTTTGTTTTTCACCTGGACAAAATGTCATGGAGATGGCACAGTAAGCTTCTCTGCACTGCAAACTGTTCTGAGCAGGTCAGGGCCATCTGGTGCTTATCTCCTCCACAAATGAAGAGAAAGAAGAATATCTTAATTCAAGCTAGTCAGTGGTGTTGCCCTAAAAAAAAAAAAAAAAAAGAAGAAAAACCACCCCATGATTGATACGTCTGACCCTTGGGAGCAGTGGGAAAGATGCTTGTCTGTGCAGAAGACAGGGATTTCTTGTCTGCTGGCTTTGCAGTCTGGAAAGAGTCTGGGAATCAGCACAGACACTGCTTTCTCCTGCTTGGGAAGATGGGTGTGCTCATCAAACACTAAAACTTAGCTAACCAACATGCAGATGTGTGCGATTCTCCTGGAGGGAGGATGTAAGATAATGAATGGCTTTTAATTAAGTTGTGTATGTCCAAGAAAGCATGTTCCTGGAATGCATTTTGACTTCAGTGCCGTAATGATGGGTTGTGATGCAAAGACAGCAGAAAAAGAAAAAAAAAAAAAAAAAAAGGATTGTTTTGAAGTAATTCATATGTATCTTCTGCTTGCTTCTGCTTGAGCAAATCAGTCCTGGAAAATCTCAGGTGGGTGCTCAGCTGAAAATACAGCATCACAGGACTGTAGTAAGAAAGTAAACCTTGCTGCATGAGTAAATTTACCAGTATATCTATAATTATCAGTAACTACAGTGTTTTTATCTCTTCTAATTTAGGTGAACTCTTAATCAGACAGTGGTTTGTGATTTTTTTAAAGGAGGTCTTTGAAGTTTCTTATGTTCTCTGCCAGGAGGGAGTATGTTGAAATACTAGTGCTGCTGCCCAGTAGTTTCACCTATAAGAACTCATACTGATCAGTCTCAAGGAGGCAAAACTGTTCAGTTTTGTGTCTTGGAAATTTTAGTTTCCTTAAATGATTTTTCATGATACTTAAGGGGGGAACAGAAAAGGAACCTTGAAGAAAATCTTTCCCACCAACATCGCAGAGCTCCAGCTGTCCTTCCTCTGCTGCTCTCAACATATGCACGTGTCAAAGCTGGGCAGAAGGGAGTTTCTTCTTTCATGTCTTGCTAGACAACAGGATAGGAAAAACGGAGGACATGCGTGCCAAAATGATGGCTTAGCCAGCCAAACACCAACTGTGTGGATGGCAGTTACCAAGGGAGTCTGTCAGCAACCTTAGAACAAGAGGGCTTTTGTAACAGTCTGCACCCATTTGCTTACATTCTCCCAATTCACAAAATGCTGTTCTATCTTTGTGAAATCATGCCGAAGGGCTTGGAAAAAATGTACTCTCCTGTGTTTCTTCTCACAGGGTGAGGGGCAGCAGGAAGTCTTTCTTTTGTAGCCCTGTGCATCCATTCTGCTGAGGGGAGTTTCTTAGGCTGGTGCTGTTAAACAGACAGCAGTGTAAGTGAGTGGGAGTTTGAGTTTTGCTTGTCCTTTGGTTCATATTTTCTAACTATATTTTAGTGTCGGTATCTATGGCTTTTCTTCCACACTGGGGATCTGGGCTGTGTTTGAGGAGGGGGAGGAGGATCACAGCATGGCTGAGGCTGGCAGAGCTCTCAGGCCCACTTGCTCCAGCCCCTGCTCCCACAGGGCTACCCAGGGCAGTGTGCCCAGGGCCACATCCAGGCAACTGTTGGAGATCCACAAGGAGGAGACCCAACAGCTTCTGGGCAACCTGTGCTACTGCTCCATCACCTGCACAGCACAGAAGTGCTCGTGGTGCTCAGAGGGAGCTCCTGTGTGCCAGTTTGTGCCCATGGCCTCCTGTCCTGGCACTGGACACCATTGACAGGAAGCTGGACCTGACCTCTGTGCATCCTTTCTTCAGGTGTTTAAGGGCATTGATGAGATCTCTCTGAGCTTCCTCTTCTCCGGGTTGAATGGTCTCAGCTCCCTCTTTCCTCACAGGAGAGGTGCTCCTGTCCCTTCAGCATGGCCCACTGTTGGACTCTTTGCAATATATCTATGTTTCTCTTGTATCACAGAGTCCAGAAACGTTGCTCTAGCTGTGGCCGTGGTGCTCCAGGTGTAGCCTCACTGGTGCTGGTGAGGGGAGACGTAGCCATTTCTATTCCATTAAATGACAACTCCCTTTTGCCTGGATAACTGCAGTAGTTTTCAGCATATACTAGGCAACCATTTTTTCACTGGGTTTTGAAGTAGGGATGGAGCAGTGTTTTGTGGTCATTTGCCTGTCTATTGTGGCAGCATGGGGTGGCTGTGCATGCATCTGTCCCATGGGTGTGAGGCCCAGTGGAGCTGTGTGAGTGGGAGTTTGTTTTGGTCATGAGCCTACAGGGAGGAGAAGTTTCAAGTTGGAAGAAGCCTCTCAGTTAAACTATCCCAGGTAAAGCATGTTGGTTTTTATTTTAGCTGAAGCTTGACCTATAGATACTCAGAACAAAAATATTAAAATACTGTTTGCTTGTGGTGCTCTAACTTCTTAGCAACTCTCTCATTTTCCTCCAGGCTAAAACTGTTGACAGTTCAACTTCCCTGTGGGACTTATGCCCAGATATGGAATTCTTTTGGCATTTGTTTATTTATTGAAGGGAAGATGCCATGGCCTTTGCCTGCCCGTCATTTAAGAATAACCACAGTAGCTGTGAAGGAGCTGCGCTGAGTGTGGGCAGCTCTGTCAGCAAGCACTCTTGTCAGTCCTGTCCTTCGTCATTTTTCAACAGGGATTGCAAGTTGCACAACATGTGCACTGCTTATTTATTTATTTTAATGAAAACTAACCTGCTCTGGCTCGAAGCTAAGCTGGAGCCATGGTTTCAAGAAGCAAAAGGCCTGCAGACCTGTCTGACGGTAGTTGTTAGAAATTGTTGGTGAGCTCTCTCTGTATGTGGTTTGTTGGTTTTGCAGCGACAGCTCGGCGTGCTGGTTGGTCTCTGAGGGCAGGTGGCGTATCAGTTCTGAGTGTTTCCTTCCCTTTGCTTTGGTTTTTGCTTTCACTCTGTTGTCTTTGGTGGTTTCTTCATTTATTTATTTTTAACTTCAGATTGATGTTACACAGCCTCGTGGTTACATCTGAGGG
The DNA here is from genome assembly GCF_987193195.1 of Phasianus colchicus. NCBI lineage: Eukaryota > Metazoa > Chordata > Aves > Galliformes > Phasianidae > Phasianus > Phasianus colchicus. Next base: position 131,643,781 of record NC_143436.1, read on the forward strand.
CAGTCCTTTTTTCCTGTGAATTTGATATCAGTGTTTGCTCTGTTTCTGGTGCAGCAGGGAGGAGGAGAAGTATTTCTGAAGTCAAAAAGTAAGGAGGAGGTTGTTATTCCTAATATTCATTTTAAACTTGCATACTGAAACCAAGTGGGTTTTGGTTTGACTGTGTCCCCTTCCATTATAGTGTCTAGGATATGTCCTCATCAAAGGGAAACTACCTGTTTCCCACAGTAGTAATGGTTCCCTGCTCTTTGTGGTATTCGTTTTCTGTTTATATAGTTAAATATATATACATATAAAAAACAACTACAGGTACGTGTATGTATACATACATATATGTATGTATCTTTTTAACTACAGGTGCAAAATGACTGCTCAAGTAACACTGGAGGATGCCTTATCCAATGTGGATCTCTTGGAAGAATTACCATTGCCAGATCAGCAACCGTGTATTGAACCTCCACCATCATCTCTGCTTTACCAGGTCTGCTGTCATTTTAGAAAAAAATATTGCAGTTCTTTTGCAAGAATATGTTCTCTCACAAGACAAACAAACAAAACAACAATAACAAAAGCGTTCACATTCATGATATATAAAAATTATTTTCCTTACCAAGAATTTTATTCAATATTTTGCTTTCTCTGCAGCCAAACTTCAACACTAACTTTGAGGACAGAAATGCATTTGTCACTGGCATTGCTAGATACATTGAGCAAGCTACAGTCCACTCTAGCATGGTAAGGAGGTGTTCAGGTACATACTTCTCTGCTACCTAGAATAAAAGAAGAATGATGTGTCGTTTTGCATTTCATTGAAAGAATTGTGGTAACAGAAAAGAAGTTGCCTGTAATGTTTCCAGGAGGCAGTAACACAAAAGTATGTGGCATTTCTTTTCCTGCATGTAATTGCTGGCAGTTTTAAAGTTGTCCTTTTTCTTGATCAACCAGTATTGTTGAAAAGTTTATTGCTTTCACTGTGCATTTTTTTCAGTATTTGGAGATGGGTTTTGTTGACAACTTTCTGCTGTAACTTGAATAAAAAATTACTTTTAATTCTCCCAAATTTCCAGTGCTTCTCTGTCAGTGGTAGTAAGGGGTTTTTTCGGCTTCCTCACTGTATAATGTAGACATTAGTTGTTTATTGGCATGCTTTTGTGTAAGGTCTTTTGTGGTTTTTAACAGTTGTACAATAGAAGATGAGACTTCTTACTCATAACTATCTCTGCTGGTGTTATTACTGTTTTGGGATACAAAGGAACTTGCAGGTTGCAAACACTGTTCCATTCTGAACTTTTAGTTGTTTCATGCATTTTTGAAAAATGAGGATTAATACATCTTGTCATTCTAAAAGCCATTTCACAAACTGCATATGTTACATGCAACTGAAAATTACCTCAATTTACATCAGTCTGCATTTAAAATTATCTGGCAAGTTCTTAACTTGTTTTGATTACCTACAGTCCCTAGGTGATAAGAATTTTCTCAGAATTAGATTGAATGTTAAAACATGACTGTGAGTAGATAGAATATTTTAGCTGTTGCCCAAGCTGGGCATCTGTAACTGATCAACTGTTACGCTTTTTTAATGGTAGAAACAGCACTGATGCATACAGTATGCCAGCTTGCACATGTGTTATGGTAATGCTATTTTACATACACACAGTAAGATGTATCATTTAGCTTGCAATACATGTTTGCACATATACTTTCGGATAAGAAAAATACTTTTCTTTGGAATGATGGCAGAAAAATGAATTTAACTCCTTTATTTTACAATGCTTTATTATTACCAAGTGTCTCTCTTGCAGAATGAAATGTTAGAAGAGGGCCAGGAATATGCTGTCATGCTGTATACATGGAGGAGCTGCTCAAGGGCCATTCCCCAGGTAAAGGGTCAAAAGTAAACTGTCATGCAGCGTGTGGACTTCCGTCTTGTTTTGTTTACAGATTTAGTAATGAGTTCTGAAATTAAGTTTGCTTTGATCCCTGAATTAGCAAGCTGTGCATGCCATAGAATAGTGTCTTAACACTTGGGAACTAGTTGGATGTCTTTTTTTTTTTCCCAGATATTTAAATTCAGAGCAGGTTTAACAGGTGATATGGCATGTAATAATTAGTATTTGTGTTAAACATTCTAGGTTTTTAGATGGTCATTCTCTTCTTGTCAGAGCTACGCAGTGTTTTCTTGATCTGTGTACAAAAATGAAATCCTGTGAATACATGTCTGGGAATGGTGATGGGATGGGAAGAATGTTAAGATGCATTAGGAAACCAACCAAAAGTAAAATCATGAATTGGCAATAGTTTGCAAATATTTTTATGCTAAAGTGCAAAGAATAGAGAAAATAGAGAAGAAATCTCAATTTATATTTTTAAATTCATAATGAATCTTAGAAGAATGGCATAGATTTACTAAAGCCAGCAATAGATGCCTTAAATTTGTATCGTCAAGATGACAATAATAGATTTACCAGCTTGTCATTTGGGATCTTAGTTTCTGAGGGAAATTTTTTATCAGGGGAAGCTGTAAATGTAACGATATCTCTAATTGTCTTCAGGTTAAGTGCAATGAGCAGCCTAACAGAGTAGAAATATATGAGAAAACTGTGGAAGTGCTGGAGCCAGAAGTCACAAAGCTGATGAATTTTATGTATTTCCAGGTAAATTGAATAGAAAATTTGTTAGCAAGCTTATATTCTTTTCTGTATGCTTAATATTATATGCTCAATTACTAAACCTAATTGTTATACTCTGGGGGGGAAAAGGGACTCTCAGAAGGGCAGCATTTCTAATGCCTGTCTTAACAATTTCAGCAGTTTAAAAGAATGAGAGAATTGCAGGGGTTGGAAGGGACCTCTAGAGATTGTTGAATCCTACTCCTTGCTAAAGCAGTTGCCCACAGCAGGTCTCAGAGGGAGGCAGCCAGGTGGTTCTTGAGTATCTCCAGAAAAGGAGACTCCACAATCTCTCTGTGCAGCATCTTACAGTGCTCCACCACTCTTACTGTAAATAAGTTCTTCCTTGTGTTTGTATGGAATTTCCTGTGTTCCACTTTCTGCCCATTGCCTCTTGTTCTATTGCTGCACACCACCGAAAAGAGATTCCTCCATTAAGACCCTGAGGATAAAATAGAAGGTAATTGCATGTGGTCCCTGACATTGTGGAAGGAAAGGAAATAGAAATACAACACATTTCATGTGTATACATAAGGCCATCAAGGCACAGAGACCATTTGTTGGGTGGTTGAGGGTTCTACAAGCCTCGACGTTGTAGCACCCTGTGCAACTTTGCTGCAGAAATTCATACTTGAGGCAACCTAACACAGTTTTTTCTGACCTGCCAGCCACCCAAACTAGATATGGACTGCTCTCTCCTCCTGTGCAAGCAGCTTGTCACTTTATTCAATGGATGGAGGATGTTTCTTGGCATTTTTCTGAGGAAGCCAGAGCAACTAGAGCTTGCAAACCATGGAGCACACAGAATGAATGCAATGTAGCATTTTCTGTCATCTTCGTAAACTCATGGATCTTACTGACTACAAAAATCTCCTTTCTTTTGAGGTTATTGCCCTAAACTCAGAACAGATTCCTCTTTGTATCTGAAGTTTCTATTTGTACTTGTAATCTCAGATGGCTCTGGTGCACACTTGGAAATAAGCCCTCAAATAACCATCTGCAAGCTTGGTTTTGCAAAATGGCATGTGCTAGCATTAATCACTATTCTGATATAAAATCACTTGTTTCAAAGGGATTATTTTTTCTGGCTTCAGATTGCAAATCATATTTCCAATTGTGCCAGGCAGGCTCTGTGACTAAAATCCTTTATAACACTTGTAGTACATGGAGGTGAAGCTGGAAAGGCTGTGCTTGTGTGTTCTTGGCCTCACATGCCTTAAATGCTTTTCTATTTCGATGGTACTTTTCATTAGCTCTTGCAGATGCACCAAAGTGGACTGTTGTGACAGTGGAAGAGCTCACTTAGAGGGGAAGACAGACAGGGGTCAGACGTCCAGTTGTGTGTAACAAATCTTTCTTGGAAACATCATGGCTTTTACTCCCTGACTGGTCTTTTTTGTTTTCTGTTAGAGAAATGCAATTGAACGGTTTTGTGGGGAGGTGAGACGCTTGTGCCATGCAGAGAGGAGAAAAGACTTTGTCTCTGAAGCATATCTGATCACACTGGGCAAATTTATCAACATGTTTGCAGTACTGGATGAGCTGAAAAATATGAAGTGCAGTGTGAAGAATGACCATTCAGCCTACAAGAGGTAAGCTGTTAAGGACAGGATCAGGATTTATGCTGTGGGGAGACAGAACTCCCACAAGATGGCAGCAGTAGCTCCTTTTTGGGCAGCTTTTTCTGCAATTACAGCAGCTAAACTGTTGACTAAATTGACTTTCTTTATGCTGCTCTTCCAGCAACTAAAGATTCTTCTGTCTTTTAAGGCAAAACAGGCAAGTACTTCTATCTTGGTGTTCACTAAATGTATTGGATATGCATTGCTCAGTACTGCTTTTCTTTTCAAATTTCAGAAAGCTGACTTTTTGTTCTATTCCAGCTTTTGGCATCCAGTTTTGATGCTTGTAAATCAAAGTTGTTCTTATGATATTTCAGCCTTGCTCTTAAGAGGTTGTCAATAAAAGGGTAGGTTTGGCTAATATGTTTTTGTGAAGCTGTGGCAAGAAGGCATTGGCCGTATGTGTCAAATTCTCTTTCTGCTTGATTCAGGAGATGGGAGATACACTAAGATCAACAACCTTGTGCAAGCAACAAATGGCGTTGCCATTGTACTGACTGTACTGACAGTTACAGGTCTGCTGATGTCTTAGAGGTCTGTTGACTACCTGGTAGATGCAGAGACAAGAGTGTTTCTGTTGAGTGGGGATGAATTTGTGTACAAGCAGTGCCACTGAAGTGAAATATGGTTATTGTTTTCTTTTTTTCTTTTTGCAAAGAGCTGCTCAGTTCCTACGGAAAATGGCAGATCCTCAGTCCATTCAAGAGTCCCAGAATCTCTCCATGTTCCTTGCTAACCACAACAAGATAACACAAGTAAGCTTTAATTGTCTTTTGCCAAAATACTGAATGCTGTATAAAACCTTTAAAAGAAAACCCTTTCACTTTGGTAGTAGCTGCTGATCCTGTGCAACTGTAACTTCTTGACTCATGTCCTTTTCTTCTTTTTTTTCAGTCATTACAACAGCAGTTGGAGGTGATTGTTGGCTATGAAGAACTGCTTGCAGATATTGTGAATTTGTGTGTGGACTACTATGAAAACAAAATGTATCTAACCCCCAGCGAGAAACACATGCTTTTGAAAGTAAGTTTCTTTTCAGTACAAACTGAAAGAAAGGTTTAAGCAGAACAAAGATGTTTGCATTCTTGTTGGATTTTTGTTTCCTTTTGCTAGAACCACATGAACCAAGTAACTCAAATGTTGCCCTTTGTTTTTATTCTTCAGTGTCTTTGTCTTTCTTTTTTTTTTTCTTTTATTTTAAACACTAAATCTGTTAAGAAAACTTCTAATCCATTTTTGTTCTTCATAAATTGAAGTTAGTCTAACTGAACTGCAGCCTTGTTAGGAAACTGATTCTATGGAACGGTATCTCTGTGAAGTATAGCAACAACAGAAAGGAACTAGGAAATTTTAGTTCTAAATAGGTGGCAAATTTGTGCAAAAGGCTTCTGGAGGTGATGCTGTGTATCAGAGCTTTGAGGAAACAAGTAACTTAAAAATTAGGGTTAGTAAGCAGAAAAAATGAGCTGGTATAAGTACATCTAATAAAAGAGTGCTGGGTAATGTGAAGTTGGTTGATATTATCTACTGTGTGTCTTGCAGTGAAAGAAAAGATATGGAGAAAACGCTGAATGTTTGTCTCATGACAAATATTTTCAGCATGTTTTTACCCCTGAAGTCCTTTTGCAGAGAGGTTTGTTTTTTTTTTTTTCCAGGTTATGGGCTTTGGATTGTACCTGATGGATGGAAGTGTCAGTAACATCTACAAGCTGGATGCAAAAAAGAGGATAAATTTAGCCAAGATTGACAAATTCTTCAAGGTTGGTTAAGAGAATCATTTCCTAATATGTAAAGTAGAAGGCAATTCCCCATGCATTTTAAATATACACCCAGACTAATATAATCAAATAAAACAAAGATCACTTTGAACTATCATGGGGTAAATAGCAGTTTCCTTTCATAAGGTGCATATTTCATCATTTATCTAATGTGTTTTATTCCCTGTGTACAGCAGCTGCAGGTTGTCCCGCTCTTTGGTGATATGCAGATTGAACTTGCAAGATACATCAAGACAAGTGCCCATTATGAGGAAAACAAATCCAGGTAGGTAGGACGAGGATACAGAGAGGGGAGTATGTGGGCTGGGGAAGGTCAGACCCATAAGGTATAATTTTATAATCACCTGATAATCTGTGGTAATTATTTTAATAGGATTTCCACCTTGGTCTGTTTTTTGGTGTGAGAATTTCACTATTAATGTACTTCAATGTACTACATTGGAAAGGACAGGTTATTTAAAAATCTTTCTGTGTGCTGAGCTATTTCTTGCATCAGTGGCATTGCTTTTCACCTGGGTTGGAGGATGTAAAATTTATCTTACACTAATGTAATTTTTATTTTTTCCTTTAAATATGAAACTTTCTTTAAAAGAAATGAAGGATTATACTAAGCAAGGTGAGCAGTAGTGCATGTGTATATTGTACATGGAGCAGAAACTTAGCTTGTGTCCCTCTTCTTTTTGTTTTGGTAGGAGTACAGCACAGCAAAATGGCTGGAAAATGCAGCTGTTTTATATAAATTGTTTGATGGTTTATGGTTATTGCTTTATTTTAGCAAACGTTCCTGTGCTCCTCTGAGACCTTCCCTCCATGCGGTTATGTGAATTTAGAATGTAGTGCTTTGCATTTTAATTCCTGCAGAAAAAAATGTGTATCTTGCATGTAATTGCTAAGTGAAGATCATTAGTAGCGAGCCTACTGAGCTACTAAAAGTATGAGGCTGTTTAACACAATATTTGGTAGCATGTAGTTTGTGTCTCTCTTGATAACATGTTAATAGTATTTAATAATAACTATTTTTATGTTTGGAGCATACTATAAGCTCTTCTTAGTTAAACATGAATGAAGAAAAACAAGCTGAAAGTAGCTAAACATCTTATGGCCTATACTTGTCCCTCTGCCCTGGCTTTCAGTCCTTTCTGGTCCGTCCCTAAGTGTGTGCTTTTGAAGAGAGATGGCAGTTTGTATTTCACAGCAGCAGCAAAGTGAAAGAGGAGAGGAAAGGCTTCATGTGGATGAGAAGGAAGATTTAAGGAAAAAAATGAGTCACACATTTTTGTTCTTTCTTTTTTAGTATCAGCCGTACTCTTTATTGCATCAACTGATTGAAGATTTTTTTTGTCTTCTGCAACAGATGGACGTGCACGTCTTCCAGCAGCAGTCCCCAGTACAATATATGTGAGCAGATGATCCAAATCAGAGAAGACCATATGCGTTTCATATCAGAACTGGCTCGCTACAGCAACAGTGAGGTGTGGGAGATTAGAGCTATTTGCGCAGATTTTGCATCACTGGCTAGCAGTTATTGTAAAACATCTAAAAAGTAGGCAAATCTCAGACTGGGTAAAGGATAGAGCTCAAAGACCTGACTCAGGAAAAGCTGGCTGCAAGGCTGGTGCCCGTTCTGTGCATGATATTAATGCTATTTAAATTTTAAATCTTAAACTCTGATACATCATACAAACTGCAGACGTCTTCTGTTTATCTACGTATCCCAGAAATTTTTGGCATGTCTCTTTGGGAGTAGGTTGTCTAACCTTTACTCCAAATGTGTGCTCGTAACACTTTGAGTGAAGCTATAATTTAAGAGAGGAGTTGAAAACTAAAATCAAGTGCACATGCGTATATAATATATAATCAGTGTCTTGAGTTTATCTACAATGATGTTTTGGTGATACAGAGTCCTTGTGGTTTCTATCTCTTGACCAAAGTCTGTGAAATGTAATGAGATAATTCTTTAGAAGAAGAAACTGATATTGATCTTTTGTACCCAAATCTTGACAAGTGATGCTGTGTAATGCTTAAAAAAATAATGAGAAATGTGACTGTAAACGTTGTACGCAAATTGTTTTAATTTTATTTTGTTTCCTTGTTTAAAAACATCGTAGGTGGTGACTGGTTCTGGCCGACAGGAAGCTCAAAAAACAGATGCAGAGTATCGGAAGCTCTTTGATCTTTCTCTCCAAGGCTTGCAGCTTCTCTCCCAGTGGAGTGCACATGTCATGGAAGTGGTATGTTTTCTGACGATGGAAAGCAGATGAAAATGAGGTTGGACAGGCTTTGCTTCAACAAAACAAAAAAATGCATATTATGTACTGTTCCCTTAATTCTCTTCTCTTTTCCTGCACTCCTCCTGATTCAGACTGTTCCCAGAGGATAGCGGCACCTCAGCTCTCAAAGTCTAGGAGTAATGTTACTGCTTTAAATATCCAGTAGCATGTGTCTTCTCATACACTACATTTAACTTCTTACATTTAATGTATAGGTGTTCACCTGTGACCCTTGACCAGATGCTTTTATGTTGCTCTTGGTACATGTTTGGTAGACTAAGACTTCATTTATTTTTCCATATATGTCGTTTATTACCTACATGCAGTCACATAAGAAGTCAGTGTGTTCAGATGGCTGCAGTTAGATGTTGTCACTTAGTAAACTGAAGTGTGGGAGGTCTTAACTGTACGCAAAGAAAAGATGGAAGGGCTTCCATTAGCCAATGGGAGAAAACATAAGGAAGACTTTTCGTTGGTAAATGTAGATAATATGAAATTTGAGAAGAGATAAGAGAGAGGAAATAACCTGCAGAGTGGTTTGTATCTTAATAACTTACTTTAAAAACAGATGCTAGTTAGAAAAGTAGTCATTTATATATTTTTTTCAATCAGAAACTGGTTAATGCAGAAACTGAAGAGGAGACTGTGGGAATGCTTCATATATTCCAGACTATTAGATAAAAGCTGTGTGTCTTACCTACGGCAAAGCACAACCTAGAAGGGGTTGGAACAGGTGATACATTGTATGAGAGAAGACAGATTTGATCCTGCTTTGTTATACCTCTGTAGAAATCTCTCATTTTACCTTTATACTCCCAGTTCCAGAACAAACCATAGCAGTTTTTTTTGTTGAGGCTTACTTTTGTAGGTTTTTTGGTTTGTTTTTTTTTTGTTTTGTTTTGTTTTACCTCTTACCACTGCCAATTTTAGGTCCATGCTTTTCTTTGTCTTTTTGATTTGTATGGATTCCCTTAAGTGCTTGTCGTGTAAGTTCTTCTGCCCTCCCAATGAGATTTTCTTCTGGCATGGAATATCTCACTTATTGATCTGTTTTCTGAATTCACTCAATATCCATTAACCTTGTACATACATCATGCTCTGTTTCGGTATTTATGCAGATTTTGAGAATAGCACCAATATTTTTCAGATGTTCTTCAAGAATCAGAGTATTTTATAAGCGTATTATTTGTGTTCAGATATGTTTTGTTTATCAGGCCTTTTTTGTTTCCATCTTTCTTCTCCCTGTTCCATTTTGTGAACTGCAGTATTCATGGAAGCTGGTACACCCAACTGACAAATATTCTAATAAAGACTGTCCTGACAATGCAGAGGAGTATGAAAGAGCAACAAGATACAATTATACTAGTGAGGAGAAGTTTGCTTTGGTTGAGGTAAGAAATTTTTCTTTTTCTTTTTAGACAGGGATTTCCCAAAGATTAATTCCATACAAAAGAGACAACATCTTCTGAAAGCATTTTCTATGCCTTTGTTGACTCTGAAAGTGCACGTTTTCCTTTATTCAAAACACAGAAGGGGTACACGAAAGCTAGTCTCTTCAGACTGACTTTCTCCTTTACCTATTTGAACTTGTTAATCCCTCTACTTTCATTTTCTATATTGAAAAAAAAACTTTTTGATCAAATACACAAACAAGATTAAAAAAAAAAACAACCTTTTTTTTTTTGTTCCCCAGGTGATTGCCATGATCAAAGGTCTTCAGGTGCTGATGGGAAGGATGGAAAGTGTTTTTAATCATGCCATTCGCCATACCATTTATGCAGCTCTTCAGGACTTTGCCCAGGTCACTCTTAGAGAGCCACTAAGACAAGCGATTAAAAAAAAGAAAAATGTCATTCAGAGGTAATGTTCTTCTTCTCATCTCCCTGTATTCTTTTCTCCAACTCTTATTAAAATTGCACAGTTGATAAATTTTGCCTCTTGAATCCATGCTCCCTTTGTAGTCTGTATGGTATTCAGAGCTTGTCTGATTGTATGTTGGGACTCAGAGTGGATGACTGCCAGTATGGCTAAGGTAGGAGTCCAGGTTGTCTTAGCACTACCTCAGGATTTCTTCTAACAGGATTGTAGTTTATTTCTACCCTAAGAAAAGATAAGTACTGTAATATTTGAAGAATGACTAGTACTTTTATTTTGAATAAAATTGTTGCTGTCCACCTTCCTTATGATTCAGGTGTTTCCTTGTGTCTGATATTTACATCCCATAGTCTTTTCTCTGCCCTCTTGGCATCTTGCCTTGTTTCTTCACTTCTTCTGCTTCTACCTTATTAGCTTTCCACTTCTTTTCCAAATGCTCTGTCCCACACTGATTGCTATGCTTTTCACTTTATTTTTGTGTCCCCAGTTGTTTGATTTTAAGCTTAACTTCTTTATCAGCTGTTTACTCCCAGTTTAGTTAAAGTATAACATTTGTATAAAATCCATCTGAATTTAGGAGTTCTGCAGGAAACAGGAAGTATCTTCTTCCTTTTCAATTCAAACTCAAATTGTCTTGTTTTAGTGTGGTTTTATTTGATTAACTTGCCTGCATTTCATGGTGCACGAGTACAAAATGGCTTGATGCACTCACTAAGGATCACAAAGGCAAATTCTTGACAATTGGGTTTTGAACCAGTTTCATAGGTCAACTTTCTTCTGACAAAGGAGGAGTGCTCTGGACCATCATTTTTGAGGGAACAGCGTATAATTATTATCACGTGGATCTGGCCATCTTGAAGTTGTTGGCAAAGTTGTTTGTGGTTCCTCTGAGTAACCCTGAGCTCCAGAGCACCGTTGCAGAGTTTCTGTGCGCTTGGATGCGTACAAGTCTGAAGCTGTGTGAATTCTGTTCAGTGTTTTGCAGGCCATCAGAAAGACGGTCTGTGACTGGGAAGCAGGTCATGAACCATTCAATGACCCAGCTCTAAGGGGAGAAAAAGACCCCAAAAGTGGCTTTGATATCAAAGTCCCAAGGCGTGCGGTGGGTCCCTCCAGTACTCAGGTACGTTCCCGTCTAATGGTTGTGATACTTGCCTGTGATTACTGCACGTCATATTTTCTCCCTGGCTACTTCAAACTACTTCAAAGTGCAGGTTTGTTTTGGAATGTTCAAAATCTACTTTGATTAGATTTATATTTACAAAATTACGTATATTTAACCAAATCATTTCTCTGGGTTGCTGTCACTTGCTATTCGGATGTGTGATTTTCCAAGTGTTCCATCTCTGTAATTTGATTCACTTCAAAGAAATATTTTCTCCTTGAGCTCCTAATATTTTAATACAATATTCTGGAATGATTTGATTATTTCTTAACTGTTTCCATTTTAGATTCTCTCTCATGTGGCTGGTAGTTTTTTTCTTTTAGTTAAATCTCATAAATTACACTGTTTTAAATTATAGTTTTAAATTATATTTAGAATTTAAATATAAAGCATGGGAGAGTATTTGAATCTCAACAAGATCCCTCATCTTGTTCAGTAATTAATAAAGAAGCTGCTCCCTAAAATCTGTATAATATTGTGCTACTATTAATAGTATTTCAAGTGCATTTTCTGTGGCAGTCATCAAAATCCCATACGTAGACGTTGGTTTTGTTTTCTCTGTGTAATTTCCTGTTTTATTTTATTTGTAAATTTGTTTTGGAGAGTGTGTGGCCTGGGTATTCATTGTCCAATTGAGAAAGTGAGGTACTGAGCACTTTGGGTGAAAAACTGAAGGCCACCATTGTTTGTAAATCAAATATTCTTATATACATCAGTGGGGAAGAGAACCCATGTGGATAACAGTCTTGGGTAGTAAAAGATTGCCTAAGTTTTACTAGGATGATTCTAATGAAGGTTTTGTTTTGATTTCTAATTTTCTGAGGGAAATACAATCAACTTAAAAAAAAAAAAATAATATATATATATATATATATTCATCAGTGTGTTTCTTTATGCTTGGTGTGTCTGAGAGCTTTCTTTCAGTGGCAGCTACGGGCTCATTAGAGCACACAGTTCTGTTGTCATTTTTGCTCTTGGGGTGGCACACTTGTTTGTCTCTGCTGAGGGGAGGAGGTCAAACCTATCCGCTCTAGGTACTTCTCTCTCAATCTCCTGCAGTTCTAAAATGGCTATTTATGAATTGGATATGCTTGGAAATCTGTGTGAAATACTCTGAGAAGCCAACAGCTGTCGGCCTGGCTCCACGTCTGCTGAGGTGAATGGTGATTTTTCCATTCGCCCCAGGGAGCACTGGATGGCAACGATTATTCTGAAGGAAAACCTTTCTGTTTTAGAAGTGTATTATTTTCCCTTTGCATGCTTACTGTGCTGCTTTTCATTTTTAACAAACTAACACAATTTCTCTGCTTCTGTTTTCCCTTCCTTATTTACCTGTGTGTTTTTATTAACGGATTCTCTCTCCCCTGCCTGCCCCTGTCTGTTGGTTTTTAGCTCTACATGGTTCGCACTATGACAGAGTCCTTAAACTCTGCTGAGCTGTTGAAGCAGCTCAAGGCTCTGGGACTGGAAAAGCTATTGCAAATGACACACAAGTTTCTGAGGCAGTCCTACATCTATCCGCCTCTGTTAAACTTTGGTGGTAAGACGTTACTTATTACTTCTACTCTTGTGGTGATGTGAACTGTTCCACTGCAAATGGTCTGCTGCTCAGAGTTGGTGGAGGCCCCTTGGCATGGGTAGGCATTGTGCTGCTGGGTAGGCTAGTGCTGCATCCATTCCTCTTGCCTGAAGGCTTTTGCCCACACAGTGCCAATTTTCAATTTGAAGTGGAGCAGTCGCTTACTGATAGTAATTCTCAGTGTTGCTCAACTAATGTGCCATGTGTATTTTCCTTTTTTCCCCCCTTCCACCACAATTGTTTCCTTTAATGATACAGCTTTACATGGTGAGAACTATGTTAGAGTCCCTCATTGCTGACAAAAGTGGTTCCAAGAAAACCTTGAGAAGTAGCCTTGAGGGACCCACCATATTGGACATAGAAAAATTCCATCGCGAGTCTTTCTTCTACACTCATTTGATAAATTTCAGTGGTAAGATATGGAGATGATCAGTGTCCAGCTTAGCATGTCCTAACACCTCTAACACAACCTGGGAAATGTTTCCGATTGCCAAAGCCAACTTACTGTTGTTACATTGATCAAAAAACCTTGGTCTGTCCAAACATTTTCTGAGATGTGGTATTCATTATTGTGGTAGGTTTATTTTGACTTGTAACACATTCATTTATAATGGATCAAATTTCATATTGTTACCTCATTTTTTTTTCAAATGTATTCATGCAAACAAGGGACAGATAATTCTTTGTGCATTGAAATTTTTAAAAGGAAGTCGTTTTTGTGTTTTGGGTTTTTTTTTTTTCTTTTTCTTTTCTTTTTTTTTTTTTTTCCCAAGTACAGAGGAAACGGATTCTCTGTTGTGGTAAATTTGATGTCATTTCACCACTTTTACTATTCAGTTAATTGTAATCGGAAACATGCTGTCCTAAAGAATTCACCTACTGACATTGAATGTATTTAGTCTTTGTCATCATCATGCTGTGTTGTCTTTCATTTTTGTTTTGTTACTGGACTCTTATACCCTCAAAGAAGGGGGAGCCTGTTAATTTCTGTTATAATGCTGCTGGTGAGCAGCACACCCAGTTTTGGAAGATTTTAATGTAAAAAAAATATTTTTTGTTTTGGCTCTGAAGCCTTATACAAATGAAGGCTTGTGCTGAGTGTTTACTGGAGAGGTGGGAAAATGTGTATCTGTGTCCCTGACAGTGGCCTTAGAAACTTTTTGTTTTAATTCCGTCTTCATGTGTCTGTGTGTCACTTACTACCTGTCTGATGAACAGAGATGTGTGGAGTGATTTAGTCCTCCATAAGGATGGATAATACTAATGGTCCCAGTGTACCGTGTTGTCTCCTTCATCAGCTGCTTCCCAAGTTCAGTGCACAGTTGAGGAGCAGACCCTAAATGAAAAGTTAAATTAGAAGCCTCCCATAATGGTGTGCAGAATTTTTCCATTTAACTGGTAGTCTGGTCCACTCCCACAGTATTTTCTGTAATAAGGCACCTCTTTGGAGGCCAACATGGAGTTCAGAACTATTTCAAAAAGTCCTGGGCTCTGCATTTTGAATTGAGTTTACACATTTGGCTTGTGTATGACTCAGTGCCTGCTTTTATTTGTTCCACCTTGCATCATCAGAATCACAGTTGTATTGTCCTTGGTGTACTTCTGTAAGAAGTATAATTCTGCCTTATTTATCCCAAAAGAAACCCTGCAGCAATGCTGTGATCTGTCCCAGCTGTGGTTCAGGGAATTCTTCTTAGAGCTGACCATGGGAAGAAGAATCCAGTTTCCCATTGAGATGTCAATGCCTTGGATTCTGACAGACCATATTTTGGAGACCAAAGAGGCATCAATGATGGAGTAAGACCTACTTGTGCTCTTCCACTGAATGATTATTCTTAATGATTGCCACTCTTTATTACAATGTTACTGCTTTAATTAATTTTAACGAGTCACTGAGAAGGTATTCTAAACCATCATACAATTTTCCTCTTTGCTTACTTCTACAACTCACAGTTTGTTTTTTTCAAAGTGAATAAAATACTAAGTATTTAATGTAAATGTAATTGCAGTAGCTAAATGTGTTGTTACCTGGATGAGTTCTCCTTCTATGCTTATTTTGCAGTAGACCTTCTTAATAACTCAGTATAATCAACATAATTGATTACCTACTCAATATAATCCAGGGTGCTAAGAGTAGGTGTGGTTTCACCTGATGAAAAACTGTATCTGGAAAGCGAGTTTCAGACTGCAAACTTATCTGTAAAAATTATTAAACTAACAAAAGACTTTCTTAAATGAGCAAGTATGAATCTTTATATAAACTCCAAGAACAAAAAATCTTGTTTACGTGACACGCATGTAGATCACAATATTCACAGGCTTAAAGTATGTTGACTGAACCATTTTGAAGAGCCACATCTCTACAGATATGTAACATTTTTGTTTGTTTGTTTGTTTTCATTCAGGTATGTTCTGTATTCTTTGGACCTTTATAATGACAGCGCTCATTATGCGCTTACTAAATTTAAGAAGCAGTTCCTCTATGATGAGATTGAAGCAGAGGTAAAGCAACCTTACCTACAGGAGAAAAGTAGTCTGTGTGTTAACGTGGAATTATAGAATCATAGAATTGCTCAGGTTGGAAAAGACCTTAAAGATCATCAAGTCCAACCGCGACCTAGCCGTGCTACCCTAACTCTAACAACCCTCTGCTAAATCATGTCTCTGAACACCACATCCAAATGGATTTTAAACACGTTCAAGGATGGTGACTCAAGCACCTCCCTGGGGAGCCTATTCCAGTGCTTAACAACCCCTCCTGTAAAGAAGTTTTTCCTGATATCCAACCTGAACCTTTCCTGGTGCAACTTGAGGCCATTTCCCCCTTGTCCTGTCACGAGTGAGAAGAGACCAACCCTGCTCTCGCTGTAAGCACCTTTCAGATACTGGAAGAGAGCAACAAGGTCTCCCCTCAGCCTCCTGTAAGGAAGTTAAGTTAAAGGATGAGACCTATTGCAAGAGATTCATAACAGATGGAGATGAGGAAGAAATTGCAAAGACAGAATATGGATGATTGATCTGCTGATGCGTTGCAAGGACATGTGTAGATCTTTACAAAATCCTTCACATTAATGCTAAAGACTGAATGTCATCTTCTCTTGTGCAAGGATATTTAGAAATGTTAACTCTTCTAGTTATATTTACTAAGTGGTGGAAAGTCTTGGATAAGTTCCTCCTCTTTAATACTGAGTAGCCATAAATGCACTTTTTTTCCTCTCTCCTAAGGTAAACCTGTGTTTTGACCAATTTGTCTACAAGCTGGCAGACCAAATATTTGCATACTACAAGGCAATGGCTGGCAGGTACATATTTCAAGCAAGAACTTTTATTCGTGCTTGGTTTTGCTGTTTGCTATACTTTTCTCTTTGGTTTCTTTTCCTCATAGCCTGCTTTTGGATAAACGTTTGCGTTCAGAATGTAAGAATCAGGGAGCAACCATTCAGTTGCTGCAGTCCAACCGCTATGAGACGCTGCTGAAACAAAGACACGTCCAAGTGAGTTAACTCATGCTCTTGTATTTGCATTGCTGGGCATTTTTCCAGTGGTGTTGATTTCTGTAGATGAGCAAAACTATTTCTGTGCTTTCTGTTCTGCTTTCTGAGTGGCAGAAGTGACATTTGAGATAAGCTTTTTTTGTCTGTAGAAGGAATAAACTAAGTAAGACCTTAAAAGATCCAATTTTAGTTGCAAGTATGTGTTGCAGTTGAGTAAATGCAAGCCAAATAGGGGAAATGTTGCGTGTAGAATGTTGTCTTCCTAATAACATCTTTCAACATTTTTATTTCTAATGCGTTGTTGGCACAATGTAATGGAGCCATTCAATGATGATATATATATATATCTAGATATGAATAGTTCATGTGATATTACTTCTTTTTGTGAGAAATTAGATATAAAATGTAACGCCTCATTTATTCATGGATTTATAAATGTTATCCATATACTTTGTTTCTGTGTGTTTGGAATGCAAATTCACTGTTTAAAAGTCTACTAATTTGTGGAACCTTGTAGTCCGTGTACAGCTTGTCTTGTGATTTGATGTTCGGTTCAAAGCTTAATGGCAGTTTTTCCTCAGCTTCTTGGTAGGTCAATAGACCTGAACCGCTTGATCACTCAGCGAATTTCAGCAGCTATGTACAGATCAATGGAGCTGGCAATTGGTCGATTCGAAAGTGAGGATTTGACTTCCATTGTGGTGAGTGTTCCACCTCTTTTTTTTTTTTTTTTTTAGTTTTCTCATTAAAAACATGTGTTCCTTTTTTAATAGTAGAAGGAAAAAAAAAAAAGACAATCTCAAGTTTGGCTGGAAGCCCTCTAGGTGTTCTGTCTGTCAGTAATTAACCGCACAGTCACACCTGGAGAGAGGGGAAGAGGCTGAAGAGGCTGAGCTCCTCAGGAGCTTTAAGTGTAAAGAGTACCTGTAGAGAAAGTGTATTCTAGGAGCTATGAGCAGGCAAGGAGAGTGAGCAGTCCGATGACTTAAGTTTTTGGAAATGCCCACTTCTGTGTGTGCTTATACATAAACTGCAGACCAAAACAAAACAACGCCGTAAGGAGTTTTTTTAGCCCACCAGCTTGTTTTTTGTAGCATGACAAAATCAAGGTAAGCTTTTTTTTGCAAAGGAATGAGATCTGGCGTGTGGAAGGAGAGCATCTGTGCAATACTGAAGTGTCTTTTTGAGTTAGTTTTCTGATGAAAATGTTAGTGGGCAATTTTTATTGCCAGACTGCATGAATTTGATAAGTTAATATTCAGTCAGAAATGCCAGCTGTAAGCTATATTCTATTCTGCTGGAATGAAAAAAAATAAAAAGTTGTGCAAGAAAGTTTACTATCAATCTTGTTGTAATATGTTTGTTTTTTCACCTGTGAGATTTTGACATGCATTAACTTGTCCAATTTTACGTCATCCTTTACTGGGGGTAAATAGAATTCTAAGGCCCCGAGATGGGCAGGAGTCAGGTTTTTCATGACATTTCGGAGCATAGTGTTATAACATTTGAATTACTTAAACGTCACTTTCTTACTACCTAAATGAACAGAAACCATTGATGATTCTTAGGTCATAAGCTCTTACTCTTCTTTGAGGTAGAGATTGGCAGGGCTATGTTGCCATCCATTCCCCTGTTGCCATTTTCCCTTTTTTTGATTTGGTTTTACGCAGAATCGTTTCTGCTGAAAACTGCTTAGTTTCCTGTATGGGTAACTGGTACTAATAGCTTAACTTGTAAATAACTTCTGCTGTTTTTGAAGCTAAATAAGTTAAGTGAAGGCAATTAAAAGATCAATCTATCTCTGCTCTCATATTGGACTCAGTGCTGTTGTAGCCATCATAGTGGTTCTTTTTGTCTTCGTAAGTTAACTGTTACTCACAAGCTTGAAAATCCTTTGAAAAATGGAGCAGTTGAATCAGATAGCACTGTATGGGAACATGACTGCATAGCCAAATGAAGCCCAATCTCCACTGGATATTCCTTCACATGTCATTGTACAACTATAAGCAATGCTTGTTGGTGGTTTTTGGAATGAGAGGTTGTGTTCTTTGTTTTTAATTTTTTTTTTTTTTCCTGTTTAGAGGCTGTACTGTAACTTGCCTTGAAGTTGCTAGACCAACTGGTCTGGTCATTAATGAGTTCAGTGCTCTGTTCCATAAATACTAGTGTCTCAGTGTCCGGTGTCAAAGATGCATTATTTCTATTGTAATTTATTTAAAAGAAAGTGCCAGAAACCATACTTGGAAGTATCTTGTCAAGAGAAAAAACATTATGAAAGGCAGTGCCCATATGTATAATCCACAGCTAGTGATTCTGTAGGTAATTTCACTCCATTTGTAAATGGCTCATCTTTTGTTGCCTCTTAGTAAGCTCTTTACCTGACTAAACCTCGAGAAGGATTTATGATAAATGTAGTATTATCCCTAGCAGTACTACTACAAAAGTTCGGTCACCAGTTGCTTTGCCAAGCAGAAATAACTTTGCGGATGCTTGTAATTAGGAAATGCAGAAGCTGTTTCTCAATCTGTTTCTGACTCCAGTTAAGTGTCTTTAGAATTCTAGCTTTAGCTTAGTTGGCCCGTATCTGTGTTTGAGACACTTGCCAGCAGTGCAGGCAGGTCATACCCTCAGCATCTCAGAGGGTTTGGTGGGATATAGACACAGAGCAGTCTTGGGAACACAGATTCCTTCCAGCTTTGTCACTGAACAAAGAGACTGGAGAGGAGTCAGCTGTCCATTATTCACTGATAGTCTCCTATTCAGTTAAGGCTATTTATGTACTTTGTTGAGGTTCTCTCCTTTGTTAAATCTACTGCTTGTTTTCTTTCCTCTTAATTTATTTTTTTTGTAGGAGCTGGATGGCTTGATAGAAATAAACAAAATGACTCACAAACTTCTGAGCAGATACATGACCTTGGACAGCTTCGATGCCATGTTCAGGGAAGCCAATCACAATGTGTCAGCCCCTTACGGACGAATCACTCTTCATGTATTTTGGGAACTCAATTACGATTTCCTTCCAAACTACTGCTATAATGGATCCACTAACAGGTTGGCATGGTGTAGCCTTTTTGTTTGCAGCAGTTCTCTTGCTCTCCTGCAGCTTCTCTCACAGCAAATGCTAACAAATTCCATCACCATTCATTTAGTGTATTTTTCACTGCTAGTGCTTTTCTTGAAATGAGGTAAAATGAGTCATTTTACTAAGTACTGTCAAATGTATGAAAGACTGTTATTAGTCCACAGTAGAAATAGAATTTGGTTGCTGAGGTTACGTTTTATGACATTTTATGACTTAGCTATGAAATGCTGAAAATAAAGCGCGTCCAAAAATACTGCTGTGTGCATGTCAGAAAGACATTTGGTAAACAGGATCCTCAACTGTGTGATGACGAAAGTAAAATTATATTCCTTGTTTCTGCGTTGATAAGAAGAAAAAGGGAAGAGTTTAGTGCTTGCTGAGTATGGTTTTATCTGCCTTGCTGCTGTCTTCCATGTTTCTGGAACTTTATTTCATATCCAGTGGTGGTGTCTTACTGAGCCTTCGTTAGCCAGGGAAGTCTTACCTTGAAGTGTGTGTCTTTTTGAGCAGAGGAAACTCATTATAGGTCATGCAGAGAAGCTTTATATTGTTTTTCTTCTCGTTTCTTTTTCTCAGGTGGTTAGTGCTACTTTTAAAAGATCTTTTCTGATGGTGAGCTTTTTTTGTTTCACTCAGCTTATGGTAGCAGAAGAACAGTGTGTATCTGTAGTGCTAGAGCTTTGTTCCAGGTGTCCTTCCTTCCTGCTGTTGCAGCCGTGAAGGAGAGTGAGTAATGGAAATAGGAAGCAAATGATAGGATTCAAAGTTTGAATGAGTGGAAGGCGCAGCACTTGGGCTTCCTGATTTTGTGTTTGCTTTTGGCTTTAAGCAAAACCTGATTAAAGCATTGTGAAGAGTCAGTAAAGCAATACTGATATTGAGCTGTGGCAGGAGGAGAAGCCTGTTCTCATCTTTCACTCTCCTTGGAGTGCTTCCTCTGTCTGACATGTTTTTGATGGTTTTGATGTGGTTTTGATGGTTTTGTTGTGGTTTAGAGCCAACATTCAGTCTGGGGAAAAAAAAAGAAGTGAATGTTATGTTTAAGTTTTCACCAAGAAGCTTTTGTTAGGCAAATCTGTTTGCACAGCAGTGTTGAACTGTGCATGCTGATGTGTCTGGAGATCAGTATTGGAATGTTCAGTGTGGTGCGTAAAGAATCACATAAGCATAATATTAAAAGAAAATCTTGATGAAAGGGTGATATTTCATGTGGCAGCTTTAATAAAAGATATTCAGTAGCTCCTAGAATTAGTTATTCTCTGTTCATTTTGGCTATAAAGACCATGGTACGGATAAGACCGATAGGATGTTTGCCTATTTAAAAACTGCACACAAATTGAGTTAGGCTGATTCTCAGGGTAGTTAATTCAGGATAATTAATTTACCCTGATTATTATTTATTAATATAATAATAATAATAACTTATTATATTATTATATTATTATATTATTATTTATTAATCTTGGGCAGATCTGTTTTCATCTCAAAGTAGCTCTGGTTTCAGGTGAAAATGGGAGTGTGGTGAGAATTAATGGCAGATACACAATATGGTGCCCATTGGTATTTTTGCTGGTGGAGGAACAGGTAATTTCCAGCATGGTCGTCATTTCTGTTTCTGCCTTGCATGAGCTTTAGATTGATGAGTTATCTGTGTATTTAACTTAGCACAAGTAGTTGTGTACAACAAGTACATGGGTACCCAGTGACATGCTCTGCTTGAGCTGTCAGTTAAACTCTTGGCAGGTAATGAAAGTATGTGTAAGCAAGGGAAGCAATTGAACAGTGAAAGGTTGGAAGAAAGAGAAATGAGGAAATGAGTATGGTGTATAGTAGAGATGGAGGTGCTTGGGGTGAGGAGCTGGAAGCAGAGGTCCTAAACAATGTGAAGTACCTGTGCCCCACCTTCTGTTAATTTGAGTGGAGCTGAGGCATGAAGGTTCTTCCTTTAAAGTTAGTATGTTGATCAGATTGATTTATGCCCAGCATCTTTTTTTTTTTTTTTTGAAGCTCTTTTCCTAACAGTGCTTGAACTTGGTGATTTCAAATGTTTGTAAGAGTTGAAATGTTTACAGAGCCTGTGGGTTTTATTCAGAGACTGCCGTTATTCGTGCAGAAGTAATTGAAACATGTGGCATCTTTAATTATTTGGGATTTAGGAATATTTTTATATGTGATGATGTACTGAAATGAAAAAATGAAGCTGCTATCAAAAAATACCGGAATTTAATTATTGCAGTTGCTGCTTTTCTGACTGTTACTGTGTTTCTGACCCTTTGCAGACTGTTTTTTTTTTTTTCCCACTGCTTTATCCAGTCCTTTTTTAAAGCTGTGTGAAGCTTTCACATTCATAAGATGCTTTGTGAGGGATTCACAAGGAAGCTGTACGCTGTAGGAAAAGGCATCTCTCTTCAGTTTGTTCTGAAACTGTTCTGGCCAGTTCTTACTCTGAGAGTGATCATGAGCAGCCATTTCTCATTTGTCTTTTCTGTGTTGCTTGGGACTTCTTTTAAGATCTCTCTTCATGTTTGCCCCCAGTTGCCCCCTGCTTTTCCAAGCCAAAGGGCTTTCTGCACCATGAGATTTTTTCATAGTTTATGCCCATACTTGTGCTTTTTTCATCCCTCTGTGTTTGTGGAACTAGGATGATTGGGCCATCCAGAAGATTGAGAGGGCTCAGGGGCAACTTACGGATTTTTCTTATTTGCTCCTTTTCAAGTATTGCTGCTAGTGTTCCTTTTTCTGCCACGTTTTTTGTCTTATTTCTGAGCTGATAGTGTGTTTTGTGTTCAGGGTTAAGAAAGTGAGACCGGTGTAAGACAATCTGGATGCTTATTGGGTTTAAGGGTTTCTGTATTTTCTTGAAACACTGACGCAAGCTTCCCAAGACAGCCATCAGTCCTGGAGTTCCATCTCCTCTCAACACATTATACAAATCCTGAATTCTGTGGGGAATCTCACATAAGCCTATAATGACCCTTTGAGCTCCTGAAGGGTTTTAATGTGATCCTGATTTTGGAACAGGAATTCTTTATCAGTTTCTTTTTGGGTTAAGTCCAACTATTATTTTAATCACGCCAAACCCAGGACCACTGAATTTTGAAAGAACGTTGATATTTCCTTTGTGATATTCAGGCATTTGCTGTTTGAAAAGATTAAAGCATAGCATCTTTGTACCAATCCAAGGTTTAAAGCCTCATTTTCTAGCTTAATTTCCCCCCTATTTTGTTTGCTTTTTCTCCAGTAGCACCATCCTTAAGTGTCAGCCAGTTCTTCTCAACCTCCTTCATAACAACCCCCAACCCTGCCACACGCACAATTTCTAAGCAACTGGAAATACAGCTGTAAAATAAACCCTGTAAAACAGCAGAGGGTGTGGATGACTTAGATGTTCTATGCACTCCTATAGCTTTTATCTTCCCAATTGATCTGGTCTTATTTTTGAATGGTACCTGGCACTTCATGCAGCAGCACACTGCAGCATGCTTAGATACTGATGGGCAAGCTGCAGAAAACCCAAATTAACTGGGTCGTGTAGTGGTGATTGTGTGTAGTGTGGTCTTAAATCTTCAGAGCCTATTGAAACCGTGGCCCAAATAGGAGTTTGTTCCAGTGGCAGAGCCGAATTGTAGTAGCTGCAGTTTTGGTCAAGCCAAATCAATCACTTCATCTCTGTGCTGCTCCCATAGCATGCTTCGCTTTTCTCAGCAGCTTGGAGAAGAGATCAAGATTGGTTAGCAGTGTCATGCTTTTAAGGTGCGTTGTGCCAAATAATGTGCAGACAGCTGTGCTTGACATTCATGTTCAGGAAGAGTGCACTGGATCTAGCATTCCTGAAGAGGAGTAGGGACTGTGCTTTGGCTTGGTAGGCTGTTGAAAAGATCCCTGTCCATTAGACAGGGAAGTCCAGAAGGACACTTCATGAGGAGGGAGGGAAGGACTACTGTGAGTTGAAGTTCAGTAAGTATATGAATGAGGTTGCCTGACCTGGTGTTTGTAGCAGCAAGGAAGTGGGCTCATTAACTATAGTGGTCCTTTTCAGTTTTTTCTCTTTATATTTTTAAATAGATGATGGCAGTTGGTTGTAAAGTGTTCGCTGTGAACTCCTTCCTGGGAGGTATCACAGAGACACTGACATAAAATGATTTGATCCTGAAAATACTTTAGGGCTTGTGTCATCCTTTAGCAATCACCGCTGCAAAGCTCTGTTAAGCCAGCAGGCTTTTCATCCACTTAATCTACTTTGGCTGCTTACAACCTGTGTTGATTAAAATGGATAAATTACTGAGATCATCAATAGTGATTAAAAATGAAAAGAACTGATGATCCTGTAATGTGCCAATACCTGCAGCCAGCAGCACTGGAGGGAGAGTAAAATCTGTCTCACTTTATTGTTGGTATTCAGAGAGTTGATTCCTCAGTCCTTGAAAGTGGTGCTTCTGTTTCTTGGAAGAGGAACAGGAGGAAGGCAACCTGCAGGATGTCAGAAAGAGAACATAATCTGCTCATTGAAAAAGATAGAAGAGTGCAAGTGATGCTGAACTGTAATGGTTTCTATGTATATCTTTTAGTGTTGCGGTACAAAAATCACCTATGGCTTAGGTTGGAAGGGATCTTAAAGATCAGGCAGTTCCAACCCCCTGCCATGGGCAGGGCTGCCCCCCACCAGTTCAGGCTGCCCAGGGCCCCATTCAAACTGGCCTTGAGCACCTCCAGGGATGGGGCACCACAGCTTCTCTGGGCAGCTGTGTCAGCATCTCACCGTTCTCTAAATGAAGAATTTCCTCCTAACATCTAACTCAAGTTAGGTTTATTTGAAGTTATGCATTCTCAGAAAAATAATTCAGATTACTCAGAAATTAAATGTAGTGGAAATAATTTTAAGCAGAATGGTACAATTTGCACGTGTTTGGGTGAAACAGATTTTGTTTAGGTAGCTGTTCCTGTTTTCAGCTACAAAATTGTCATAAATAGAATACCTACATATATACAAGGAGAAATGATTAATGAATCATTTATTTTTTGTGTTAATTCAATTCAGACATATTTAAAACAAAAACACATGCAGGTACAGCATTATTTTTCAGTGTTACAACGTGCTGCAAACTTCCCCTTCTGAAACTTTTTCCTAAATGCAATTTGTTAGACACTATCAGCTGGAACAGTTTGACTGGATGCAAACTCTTGATGTGCAATTCTTAAATGATTCATTTTCAGCTTCCCTATGCCTGTGCAACTTTGTACCATTTACCAAGAAATGCTAACCCACAAGCACCCTCACCCTGTCCCTCAATTTGCTTCATTTAAATTTAAAGCAGAATTAAAGTTGTTGTAGATGCTGACTAACATCTTCCTCCACTAAAACCATGCTGCTGTAAAATGTGAATTACATAGTTACATGGCACTATCACAGGGCTGATAGCTTAGGAGAGGATTCAGACTTGCAGATTCTCGGGCTCTTAGAGCCCTCAGTTCGGGGTGGACTGTTTGTTCACATCTCTTGCAGCCTTCCATATCTTTGTAGTTCTTTTCCCCTTATGCCATGTACAGCAGTAACACTGTTTGTTAGGTGTGGTTTGTGTTGCTACGTACATATTAGATCATCAGTCAAGTATGATGAAACATTCAAACCACTAGTTTGGCCACTGAGTTTTGCATTGTGTTTAGGTGTTTGGGTGTTGCAGGCTCTGTGCTTTCCCATCCTCAGGTCTGAAAGGCTACCGGTCTGGCTTTGATGTTATGCATAGACAACAGTGCTGTACAGGATAAGTGCATTAGACACACACCTAGTAACTAAAGGGTTAATAATTATGTCTTTGTTTTATTATTGTAGATTTGTTCGGACCGTGCTACCATTTTCTCAGGAGTTCCAGAGAGATAAGCAGCCCAATGCTCAGCCCCAGTATCTCTACGGATCAAAGGTTGGAGTTTATTCCCTTTACGTTTATGGTTTGCCAGTATTTAAGGGCATTGTTTCACATGAATGTTACTAAAAATATTCATATATTTTATGAATATGAAAGTTACTAGAAATGGACTCAAATACATTCTGTGGTTGTGTTAAATTCACTGTACGCTTTGTTTTTAGACTGTGCCACGAAGTCACAGTATATTTTAGTCAAAGTGCAAGTAATTAGTCTGATGGTTAGTCTTATCTGACGGCTAGAAACAGCTCCTGCTCTCAACCACCTTGCACTGCAGTTGCTTGTAGTGGCAGAGCAGGCTCAAAGAGTAGTCAGCTGGGGAAGTGAGAATGAGAGCTCATCCTGAGTGCAGCCACTTCCTTGCTGTGCTGCTGAAGGTGTGTAGCAGGAGAGACAAGAACAGATGGGAAAAACAGCTTCAATTATTGTCTGACATAGCAGGAATATAGACACTTTTACTGTCCTAAACTATCAGATACTAAACTGCTTAAATTATTTTAGAGAAAATGCAGCATTTCTTAGGCAACTTCAACCCGAGGATGTCACAGTCTCTGTGATGAGCTTGGCGTTCTGGTCAGCTCATCTCTTCATCTTGTATTGGCCTCATGGTGCTCTGCAGGTTCATGCAGAATTTCCACAGAAGCCTGTGTGATTTTTAGTTCTTTACTCTGTGCAGTTACACATTTTAGACATAATGAATGTGCTGCTCCTCTAAAGTTTTCACGCTTTAGCATGTAAAAGAGTTGGAAAGCTTCACCTTTTTGTTTTATTTTTAATACGGAACGGTAACAAGTGATCATCTGGTCCTGTGAAAAGTGTTTTTATGTAATTGTGCTCCAACTGGCAATGGTAAATTATAGGAGCGCAGGATTCTCTTTTTATTGTGTTCTTTACTATTTTAGGAATTCACCAGATGCTGTGTAAAGACCAGAAAGCTCACTGAATTTAGTACAGATTGCTAACATAATTCATCTAAATGATGATACAGTGGGGCGAGTGAGGAGGATTTACTGGGGAACATTTTATCAGTAAGGTTACATTATTAAAATGAGTTCAGTAATCCTTACTTGGAGAGCCATACGTTTTTAGATATCTGAATATTTTTTTATATTGCTATAAAGAGAAGCCATCAAAGGGGTTCTTAGATGTTTGGCTCAAAAGAGTGAAGGTGAGATGCTGGAACAGCTGCCCAAAGAGGTTGTGGATGCCCCGTCCATGGAGGTGTTCAGGGCCAGGTTGGATGGGGCCCTGGGCAGCCTGGTCTAGTATTAAATGGGGAGGTTGGTGGACCTGCCTGTGACAGGGGGGTTGGAGACTTGTGATCTTTGAGGTTGCTTCCAACCCTGGCCATTCTATGATTCTGTGTGTTTCTGGAGCAAATTTTGTAACTAGATGCACCTTTGTTAGCAAGGATTCCTTACTGGTTCTGAATTTTTACAGAAGTATATTTTTTATTCTTAACTCCAGTGTGTTTTGGAATTGAGAATATCAGAATGGAATTGTAAGAGGGAAATTTCTATGTATACAGCAAGTGATATTTCTTACACGATGGGTGCTACAAATTCCACAGTGATACTACCGTGAGATGTTATTCTGTGTACTGCACAGCCAGTAGATGCACTCTGTGGCAAGTTTTGAGTCTTTTAACTGTTAAACTGTTCAATTTCTACATGTGTGGGTAATAGAGGAATATGGAACAGCTGTGTATTCATTTTTACTGTCTTTCTGAGTTCTTGAACTACTTGGAATATTTGGGTAAGCAGTTTGTATTGATTTGATACCCAAGGAATATGTGTGTGGTTGTTTTTTGTTTTTTTCTTACTGGATTTTTTGTTTGGTTGGTTTTAAGCTTATGTAGGTCAAGACAGAGGCATGGTGGCTTGCTGTGCATGCAAATACTTAGGCGTGTATGGGATTGTAATAGTTATACACTTGCTGCACAGAATTTTTGCACAGTACTTGTTTGTGAATCACTGATGATATTTCTAGTTTTGTTCTCAAGGGGTTCACTCATTCTCATATATTTCTACATGGGTTAAGTCATTTGGTCTATGTTAATGTGTATTCATGTTCAGCGTAGACAGTTATGTCCACATTCTCTACTGCATCCAAAGTTTTCTTAGCAGTATCTTCATTATCAAAACAAAAGACTATAGGTATAACTTATTC
The DNA here is from genome assembly GCF_987193195.1 of Phasianus colchicus. Classification (NCBI taxonomy): domain Eukaryota; kingdom Metazoa; phylum Chordata; class Aves; order Galliformes; family Phasianidae; genus Phasianus; species Phasianus colchicus. The sequence continues at coordinate 131,671,408 of NC_143436.1, forward strand.
TGGCTGAGCTGGAAGCAGAGCTGGAGACAGGAAGGAACAATTGGCCTTGTAAGTGAGCAGGAGTATTTGACATTGCAATCCCCTCATACCACTGAAATGTGTGTAGGATTAGCAAAATGAATGTCAGCAGACTGAAATTTGGCAGTGTTGGCTGGATTGCAGGAAAGAGTAATGCAAGTATAAGAAATAGTCTCTTCTGGGCATTCAGAACTAACATTACATGTGAATGAATTGTAGAATTGTAGAATATCCCAAGGTGGAAGGGACCAACAGGGGTCAGTCCAGCCCCTGGCTCCACATAGGACCAATCCAGAAATCAAACCCTGTCTCTGAGAGCAGTGTTCAAACACTCCTTGAATTTCAGCAACTCGGGCCGTGCCCACAGCCCTGGGCATCCCGTTCCATGCCCACCGCCCTGTGGTGCAGCCCCTTTCCCTGACCCCCAGCTGCCCTCCCCTGACAGCTCCATGCCGTTCCCTCGGGCCCTGTCGCTGTCACACAGAGCAGAGCTCAGCGCTGCCCCTCCGCTCCCTGTGAGGAGCTGCAGCCGCCATCAGGCCTCCCCTCAGCTCCTCTGCTCTGCGCTGAGCACAATGAGGGGCCTCAGCTTTCCCTCGTATGCCTTGCCCTCTACACCCTTTACTGTCTTTGTAGCCCTTCTTTGGACGCTCTTTAACAGGTTTATGTCCCTTCTGTGTGATGGTGGCTTCCCTTGCCTGGCTGTCAGTGCTGTGCTTGCAGCACTCCCAGGGCACTGTTGGCAAGAGTACCTGATGATAAAGTGCCTGGTTCTGTAGACCAGAATTAAATAGTCAGCTTTCTGCCTTAAACAACACTTGCTGAACTTTTTCACGCTTGTATGTCTTCTGCATTTTGTATGTGCTGACTTATTTAGTGTAAAAACTCAGCCCTTGGGAAAATACTTCTCAGTATAAAGCTAATGGTTTCTATCTATACTGGTGTGCAAATAGACACCAGTTTGCACTATGCTGCATCTTGTTATCAGCTGAATTATTAATTAAAATCTTTGCCCACCACCCTTACCCATTTTTGGAAGCAAACCTGTAGTGTTTCCCTTACATTTTGAAGAGTTTATCAGTGCATTTCATGATTCACCCTGACTTGAAACAACAGAGAAGTGCTGTCATCTTCATGATTTATTTAAGATTGGTGTCAGACAAACACTTGTCAGCTGTAGGAAGTGCTGTGCAGGGCTGGAGAACACGTTGCCAACTTAATGCAACAAAGATGCCTTCTGAGGGTTTTTTTCAGAAAAGAAATACTCTCCTTTTATTTGGCACATCTTTCTGCATATTTCACCTGTCCTGGGAGAAAAAAGTAAAGAAGCCTGACACTTAGATGTGCTCATCTACTTCCAGCAAGACAAGGGTTGAGGTTTTTCACAAGCTGTGGGAGATGTGGCCAAAACAGAGCAGCTGCTGAGCCCCACTGCCTGCTGGGGTGCGTGTTGGCCCAGTGGCTGCCCACCTTGTACCTCTGCTGGAATCTCCAGGCTGTGTCAGTGGGGCAGCTGTACATGGATGTCTGTGCCAGTGGCAGCTTAAAATACATGCAGGCACAGTGAGTGTGTCCTCTCAGAAAGACCATGTTACACAGCGATGCAGAGATTTACTACGTTTTTAGGGAATGCAAAGAGATTTAAAACAGGGTGACTTATACACATAAGCGAGACAAAATGCATCATTTTGCAAAGGTGAGCAGGTTTCTTCTGTCTGAGGACTTTGCTTGATACTTTGCCATGAAGTCCAAGGCAGAGTGAGGTGAGGAGCAGATTTGGTTGTTACACACAGGAAATGCGTTTCAGCATATTTTTACTTCCTTGCCCCTTGGCTGTGCAAAACTTTGAGTGTGGTTGGAAACTGACAGCTGCTGGATGAGTTCTGTCATCAAAAAAGGAGGAAGGACCAGGAGCTGCTTCTCTGAACTGCGTTGCCCCTGCGGGAAGTCACTTGCCTGCAGTACGGAAAGGAGCCTCTGGTGGGAGCCAGAGAGTGCCAAATTAGGTTAGCCTGGAGCATCTCTTAGGCTGTGTAGAATTGTCCTTGCAGAGGTGCTGTACTGTGTGTGTCCAGCTGAGTGGAGATTTCCGAGAGATTAAAGGATGCCATGAAATCCCGATGAGTGTAGCTGATGTGCTGTGACTGAGCCGTTGCTGAGAGTGGGCACTATTGAGAGCGAGTGAGGAGTGGTCAGAATTGGGCAGTGACACGTGTACCAACAAGCTGTCATGCTCAGGGCGTGTGCTTCAATATAGCAAGCTGAGCTCTCATGTGGAAACTTCTATTCTTGTTTGTATTTGTTAGGAAAAAAAAGAAAAAAAGGAATTAAAAATTAACTTGGTCACTGTTTATGTTTGGTTTTTTTGTTTATGTTTGGTTTTTTGTCTCTTTGCTCATTTCTATGAAAGGAAAGCAACCAAATCTGCTCCCAGATGCAAGTCCATGGCTTGCTCTATGCTTCTTTTTTAACTAGCAAGCTTCTGGGGAACCTCAGCTTTCGCCCAGGGCATCAGTGGCTGCGTGAGGGCATTGGAAAGGGCCACAAAGGCAGCAGGCACAGATGGGAGTACGGCTCTGCCGTGACCTAAGGTTCCCAACTGATAGCGGGGCACTGTCCTGCTGCGGGCGCTCGTTCCCGGCTGCTGGAGACCAGCTGGCCAGGCTCCCTGCAGACTGCAGGATTCTCAATGATGGTGGCCAGCTGGATGCCATCTGGCTGCCTCTCCTCGCTGTCCTGCAGCACTTGGTTCTGCCTGCTGGGCTCCTCCACGTCATGTGCCTCCCTGTGGGAGGCCCCGGCTCGGCCCTGTGACTGCTCACGCCTTGCACGGCACAGCAGATGCAGGCAGCCGTAGAGGAGGATTGCGGCAATGATGAGCAGCAGGAGGCTGCTGGCCAGCCAGATGCCCAATGCCAGCTCCTTCTTGGTGGTGCTAGCAGATGCTGGGTCTTGTTCCAGCGTGTTGAACACCTGGCACTGGTCGCTGGAAGGGCTGGCGGACTGGCAGGTGACACACAGGAGGTACGTGGTCAGCGGGGTGAGGTTTTCCACCACGAATGAGGAGCGGCTGGCAGGCACCCTCTCCTCCTTCTGGAAGCTCTTCCTGGAGTAGCTGGACAGCACGCTGTTCCAATTGGGGTGATACATGACACTGTAAAAGCTGTCGGCACAGCTGGCCATTCTGGGCCAAATCACCATTGCTGTGTTTCCTGTGATGTTCTGGACAGTTATTCCCATTGTGGTGTTGCTGTGATGTATTGGCTTTCCCAGCAGTGATCCCCCTTCCCCAAGGAATTATTGCTTTCTGAGATGGCAGCTGAGACGCTGCAGCAGAGGGGATGCTGTGTGGATCATAGCACTCTGTAATTCAAAGAAGGAATTTGTTAGGAAACAATGCTCTTAGCTTTAAACTTTATAGTTCTTCGCCAAGTCAAAGGCTAAGTATGTGCCTGTATTAGCTCAGCCATAGTTGCTGCCTGTCCAGGTGACCACCTGTATTTTGTCTCTGAGAGATGGTGTGTTTTGCTGGGTTTGGCTTTGGGGAGCCACTTCCAAAGGGATTTTCATTTTACCATGCCCTCATAACATGGAGCCAAGGGGTAATAGCCCTCAGTATCCCATTCAGAATTTGCCTCCTCTCTTTTAGGTGCATAAATGTGATACAGTCTTAAGTCTGTGGGTATTTTGGCCAGAGGAGTTTGCATTCAGGTGACATGAGGTGAAACAAAAACTCCTCATGACTGGAAGCATCCTTTACAGTTGTGAAAGATCCAACAGGGAAAATGTGAATGATCAGAAATTTAAACGAATGCATTAATACATCTTTTCTCTGGGACAGTGCTGGAGTATTCTGGTTAGTAAACCAAGCATTTCTGTTAGGAAAAAAATCTTTGTATGTAGCCTAATCTTGTGTTAAGGGACACTGTTATGAAAAAGTGATGTTGAACCACAAATCAAACTGAAATTCTTGTCTGAATTGGCCTTAGACTGAAGACAGCCAGATGAACCACCCAACTAATTAACTCCTTACCTGTTGCAGTTACTTCTTGCCTGATGAGTGTGTTGATAAGTGGGGCTTGGGTTGGTTTTGTATTTGTTGGTTTTTGTTTTGCTTTGTTTTAAGAAATGCAGCGTTTGTTTTTCTCTCTGAGTGTCCAGCATTTTATCTTACTTATATGGTGATTTCTGTAATCCAATTCATGAGCAACTGAGTTTCTTACTTGGCAAGGGATGGCAAGAGTGGCAATTGAGTGATAAATTCTCTGGCCACCCACAAGTCTTTGATTTCTTCCAGTCATGGCTGAGTGAAAACAAAACAGCATGCGGAGCCATCACCAGCCAGTATTTTTATCTCCCATCGTGTTTTACATTAACTGCATGTTCCATGCTGTTCTCCTTTCCTGCAGGTGAGTTTGCACCTCTCTATCTGCAGCTAAGGCAGCTGCTGTGATGGCCGCACAGAGTTGGCATCAGTCATGGTGCTTAGCCCTGATGCCCTCTGGAAGAGCTTTCTCAAGCTGGGGTTAGTTGGTGAAATACAGCTTTTATCATTGTAGTGCTTTTTTCTTTTTTTTTTTTTTTTTTTTTTTGTTAATTGTTAATATTCTTTCCTGTGCAAAGTCTGGTCAGGAAGGGCGGTGATGCAGTGGCACAGGGAGGTGGTGCAGTCACCCCTGGAGGTGTTCCAGAACCGTGTGGATGTGGCACTGAGGGATGTGGTCAGTGGGCATGGTGGGGGTGGGCTGCTGGTTGGACTGGGTGATCATAGAGGTCTTTTCCAGCCTTAATGGTTCTGTGATGGTATGGTGCTGCCTTCCTGATCAAGTTAAGTGCACTCTTTTTGGTACAGCAACCAGATAAAGGAACTGAGTTTGCTGTCAGATAAGCTTAACAGAGAGACATGTTTTACATGTAACTGACTTCTGAATATCAGTAGAAGCAGAGCTTTTCCTTGCTCAGTTTTCTCCTTTCTAGCTGGTAAATCCCAGTTATTTAAAAATATGATTACTTTTTATAGAACGCTTCCTAATACTGTCTAGAATCATTTATTCATCACAGCGTTTTCTAAATAGAGTATTTGGTGCTTTACTAAATAACAATACTATTTTTTTCTGTAATTATAACACATCATTTGTTACAAGGTGCGTAATTAGGACAAATAAATGTTTGGAAGGCACATCTGGTGTTTTGTGAAGTCAGTACTTACCATTGCCTCCTGGCAGAAATGTCAGAACAGGAGTGTCGGGTGGTGATGCCGAGGAGATGAATGAACAGGCACCAAACGTTCTGCATCGCTTTCCTCAGGAGTTACTGCTTCATGCTCTCTGTTGCCAGTTTGCTTTCTCTTCCCTTCAGATTCCTGGGACTCAGTTTTCACTGCTCGCTCCTGTCTTTTTCCTCACAGCACTGCTGGTGGATGGTTTCTTTGTCTCTTCTACTTGAATTCAGGCAGGGCCACATCTCTTCTAAAGGTGCTGTTGCCTTGGTTTTCAAAGAACACAGAGGAGAAAAATGATGTCCTTTCCCCCCTCTTCCTTGCTTGCTTCACATTGGGCAGCACGCTGCCTGCACATCTCCGTGATGTGCTCCTGTGCCTGTACTGGTGGTGCTGTGAGTGATTTATGTTAGCACTTGGATGACATCAGCAACCAGCAACTCTTTTTTTTGTTGTTGTTGTTTTGTTCACTTTCAGGAGGGGAGGGAGCAAGGCGTAACTGAACAAATGCAAGCTCCCTCTCTCTACCTTCCCCTCCCTCTGTGTTAGTGACATTTTCCCTCGGTGTTTTATGGTTTATTGCACCATGGGGGGGAACAGCAATGCTGTGTGATGGGGGGTTTTCTAAATCCCTGGTCCTGCTTCACTTACTGCTGATCCCGTGCTTACAGGTAGACCATGTCAGGTGCTTCTCTGCAAAGGTTACTTGGAAAAAGGTGTACTGTTAGGTTGGCAGACTTACTGGTATGCATTGGTGAGTTATTTATAATGAAAACCATGTTTTTAGGGCTTGCCTTTCTGTGACAAATTTCTGCTGTATGAAGGGAGCTCCCTTCTAATCAGCAGCACAGAGAGCTGGTGGCAGTGGGATGCTTTAAGCCAGTGAAGAAAAATTCTCTTTGTGCTGTGGCTGAAATACTTTGGAGATGTTTAATGTTTAGATCTACCTGACTGGGAACGTCAAGAGAAAGAAAAGGAGTCTTCCCTTTTTGGGATAACTCTATAAAATGTTTCGTATGTTGGGACATTTGTCTGCACGCTTAATGTTTTACCAGTTCTCATCCTCTTCAGTGCCCCAGATCCTCTTAGTGTGAGCAGAAGTCTGCACAAATAGATTTGTTGTACGTGAGGATCTGCAGCTTTGTGCTGTCCAGTCGGTGGGAGTTTGGAATTAGCATTGTCTTCACAGGGTGGCAGAAGACACCTCAGCCATCAGCTGGGGCAGGGCCGCCTCTAGTGGGTTGCTCAGGGCTGCAGCCTTGAACATCTTCAAGGACAGAGACTGCACAGCCTCCCTTTTTGACCACTCTTACAGTAATAACGTGTTTAACTGGAGTTTCCTGTTTGTGCCCTCTTGTCCAGGCACTGGGCACCTCTGAGCAGAGCCCAGCTCCCTTACTACCCCACCAGGTACACGTACACATGGACAGGATCCGCCTGAACTGTCTTCTCTTCAGGCTGATCAGCCTAGCACTGTCTTTCCTTGCAGAACAGATGCTCCAGCCCTTAATTATCTTTGTGGCCCTTTGCTGGACCACAGGTGAAGTTGGCCAACTCCCTTTTGATCCATAGTTTCAGCAAACGTTTTCTAAATCCCTACCCAGCATCAGTTTGTATATTTCTGCATACTCTTTGATGTAGCCAAGGCCATGATTCCCCACTACCAATACAGGCTGTGGAATGTAAGGATAGAGCACAGCCTTGCTGAAAAACATGAGATACTGGTGGATGGGAAGCTGGATGTAAATCAGCGATGTGCCCTCACAGTCCAGAAAGCCAACCATATTGTGGGCTGCATCAAAGGAAGCGTGACTGATAGGGTGAGGGAGGTGATCCTGCCTCTCTGCTCTGAGCTGGGGAGGCCTCACCTGGAGTACTGTGTCCTGATGTGGAGTCCTCAGTACAGGAGAGACGTTGGACCTGTTGGAGCATGTCCAGAGGACCTCAGAAATGACCCAAGGATGGAACAGCTTTCCTCCAAGAACATGCTCTGAGAGGTGGGGCTGTTCAGCCTGGTGACCTGAGCACAGCCTTTCAGTATCTAAAGGGGGGCTATGAGAAAGAAAGGGACAGACTCTTTAGGAGGGTGATAGGACAAGAGGAAATGGTTTCAAACCAAAAGCAGGGACATTTAGGTTGGATGTAAGGATGTTTTTTACAGTAAGGGTTGTGAGACATTGACACAGGTTGCCCAGAGAGGTGGTGGATGCCCCATCCGTGGAGACACTCAAGGTCAGACTGGTCAGGGCTCTGAGTGACCTGATGTAGCTGTAAGTGTGTCTGTTCATTGCAGGGGAATTGGACTAGGTGACCTTTAAGGGTCCCTTCTAACTTGATTCTGTTTCTTTATAAACTCCAAAATGCAAGGGTGCATCCCAGACTTGGATTTGCTTTAATCTTGTGTACAGCTAGGGGGGTTGCAGAAAAGAGATCCTTATTAATTAGAGAGAGCAGTAACTGCAAAAGGCTGTATTCTGTGATGAGGTCCTCAGAGGTTTACAACACCTATTGTGAGCTGAAAATTGAAGTAACTTCTTTTAAGATGTGTTGTACGTAAAATGAACTGTGTAGAAATAGAAGTTGTGCTTCAAATTCATGCACCCATCATCCTTTTCTACTTGTGTAAACAGAAAAATACATGAGGTAATGTTTGTGACTCTATAAATGTCAAGTGAAAAATGTCTGGTGAATGAATACTTTTCTTGCTTAGCAAGGGAGTTCCTGCCTTACAAAAATGAAGCTTTCTATTTTAACTTTTTGGATAGAGAGTAAGATGCAAGGTTTACATTGTTTTTAATACTCAGCGAAGTAGTGTTTAAATGAGATTATTTCTAAGATGCAGTCAGCTGAGATTTTCATTAATCCAATATTTTTTTCCTCATTTCAGGCATTGAATCTGGCATATTCAAGCATCTACAGCAACTATAGGAATTTTGTTGGCCCCCCTCACTTTAAAGTCATCTGTAGGCTTCTTGGCTATCAGGGGATTGCTGTGGTGATGGAGGAGCTGCTGAAAGTCGTCAAGAGCCTGGTATGCCCTTGTCTATCAGTTTTGCTATTCCAAACAGCTTCTGGTAGGAAATATCTTAAGAAAAATAAAATGGAAGTAGGATTTCTAAGGAAACTAAGATCTCAGCTTAAATTAAAATGTTGCACCCACTGAAGTTCAATACAAGCTGTATTTGGGAGTGCCTAGTGTCTCATGAAAGCAATAGAAGATATGCCTTGAGAAGCTGAGCAGTGTTTTGAAAATCTTGAATTCTGCTTTGGGGATTAATTTAATTTGTGGAAATCTATGCTGCTGGGTCCTGCATAAACTCTGGAAAAGTATAAATGTTTCAATTGACTTGGTTGCAACTAAAAAATGTACCATAAATTTACTCTCTCAGAATGCTTCAAAGCAGCTGGAGTGTGCTTTCTGCCTTCTGTGACTTTAGGGCTTTGATTAATAATGTCTCTGACAGATGACCCTTAATCACAAGGAAGGCTTAATCTCCGTTCTTTATCTAGAAGTGGGTAGCATCAGGCCTATTCAGAGGAGTGCTCAGACCATCAGATGTTGGAAAAGTTGCCCGTACAGCCTATGTATCTAGTATTGGAAACAACCTTTTTTGGAACTAGGAGTTGAGGGGCTGTTTGTTTACTTTGTGAACATCTTTGCATACAGTCATAATGTGTTGCTGGTAAGTTTAAGCTACAGGAATGGTTTTTCCCTCCCCAGCTCCTGTTTCAGCACGCTGCCAACTTGGTCCAGCTGTAACAGGTGCATAGCTGTACTATTCATAATCTCACTTCAGGCAGTTGACATACTGTTTATTGTCATTCCAACAATGTTCTAAGTATGTTTTTGAAATGTCTGAAAAGATGGAGCCTGTTTGAAGGACTGCTATGGGGAATGGCTGTTTACAAGGGTGGATAGTGATAGGGCAGTAGGGAATGGTTTTAAGCTGAGACAGGGGAGGGTTAGGTTAGATATTAGGAGGAAGTTTTTCACTCAGAGGGTGGTGACACACTGGAACAGGTTGCCCAAGGAGGCTGTGGATGCCCCATCCCTGGAGGCATTCAAGGCCAGGCTGGATGTGGCTCTGGGAAGCCTGGTCTGGTGGTTGGTGAGCCTGCACATAGCAGGGGGGTTGAAACTAGATGATTGTTGTGGTCCTTTTCAACCCAGGACATTCTATGATTTTATGTGATTCTATGATATAATCTTCAGGGAAAGATGGAAACGTAATTTTCATGCTTTGGAGCTGAATGTTGGTTTGTTGTTTTGAGGAAGATTATTTTTACTTTTTTGCAGATCACCTCAATTCATTACAGGCAATATGGAACAAATAGGCATTAATAAAGGCGGCTGAAAGGCCTCGAGGTGGGGAGGGGTCCTGGTGCTTGATCTGAATGTTGCTCAGGTGTTGAGAGATAGGTGTCTAATGGCAGGAAGGTAAAGTGACGGTGGACTGGAGCTGTGTCTTAACTGGTGTACCTGCAATAGCTAGTTTAAGCTGTTACAGACATGTCTCGTACTAAGCATTGTTCTTTTGCTGCTTTTGAAAACATTCTGATGAACTTGTTTACTAAAATCAAAAAGTTGGTTGGACAGTAGAGGCTGGCTGTAAGAACAGATGATGATTTCCTGTGCTTTCTTTTCCTTCCTGGCTTTAGCTGTCAAGCCACTCTTCCTGTAGCAAAAAGCAGCTAATACCACGTGAAGGAAAGTGCAGCTGTACTCATTTGAAAGAGTGACCTTTTTTGAAGATGATGGCTAGCACAAGGCTAAATTCAAGACCACGTTCAATCTATATGTGGCTTGAACACAATTGTTTTTCTTTAGCAACACTGACACATTAACAAGTGCCTCTTTTCTCTTAGTTACAAGGGACAATTCTTCAGTATGTCAAGACCCTGATGGAAGTGATGCCTAAGATCTGTAGGTTGCCAAGACATGAGTATGGTTCTCCAGGTTAGTTCACGTTTGGTGTTACTATAAACTTAATAAAATGATACTAATTACCATCTTCTAGATTATATGTACCTCTGTCTGTCCCTCCCTCTCTTCTCTGTCCCATGAAACAGAAGTTAGTCATTTTTTTCATAGCAAGTATCGTTAAGGGCTGAGCTTTCAGAAAATACTTAATAAAGGATTAGATGGTGTTTTACAACTTCAGCCTCTAGGGAAAATGAAAGGATGTCTGTCTATAGACAGCCTTATGACACGATTACCTTGAGCTGGGATATTCACTATAGTTTCTCATCCTAGTCTTTATCACAAACACATCGAGCTTTCCCTCTGCAAGTTAGCCTTTTGTACCAGTGCTGTTAAGGTGTCTCATTTAGATAATCCTGAGTCTCCAGAAAAGCCTTTATTTCCTCTTGCTTTGCCCTTATGAAATGTAAACTACTGCTGAGGGGCAGACTGGTCCTGCCAGAGCAGTTGTGTCAGAAGGTTGTGCAGGGAGCACCTCGGCCTCTTAACAGGAAGTATAACAGTTGGAGAAGAAGAAATGTCTTTGAAAGTTATATGCCACTATGGGGAAATAATTGGCTAATTAGTATTTATCACATTGTTCTCTGAAATTTTGAAACTGCTTCCCCCCCTTCAAAATAGTCCTCCTCCACTATATCTAATTAACACAAATTAATCTTTTAATCTTTCCATGTGCCACCCACCTCCTGAGCATATCTTTATTATTTCAGAGTTCTTCAGGTTTATTAAATGCCACTCCAAATGGAGTAAGGTTGTTTTTTCTGCTTCCCACAGCTTGCTTGACGCTCATTACCAATGTTAAATGAAATCGAGGACTCACTAAGTGTTTCCTTCCTGTTTTTCTCCCTGGAGCGTAGAAATGGATGACTCATGGTACTTAGCAGCTTAAAAATAATCTTTCTGAGATTTTTAGCCACTCATTAAGTCCTGACCACAATAGCATGTATTCTCAGATACAGAGTCTGCATCACTGAGGTTTGAGGTGCTGCAGGTGAGGTTAGGAAGCCTGTGTTGTCTTGCCAGAAATGTTCAACTTCAAGAAGTATTAGGGACCTAAACAGAAACTTTCTCCTGAGGTAAAAAGGCAAACTATCCTATTAGAAAGGCAAAACATTATTTGTGCAACTGTTCACAGAGATTATCTACTCTTGCTGCAGGACCTAAACCTTCTTAACATTCTGGTTTTCTAGAGAACACTAATAACTTTGACCTCATAATTACTACTTGAGGAGAAATCCTCTATGATTGGATTCCTGCTGTCCTGAGATGTCAGAGTTCTTCATGTTATGGTAGAAGACAGCAAGTCAAAGTGGAATGGATCTCAAAAAACCCACTTGATTCTGTTCCCTAAGCATGTCTGTGGCTGGTGCACAGGCTGATTTGTTCTTAATGGGTATTTTTCTGTGCTGAAATATTTCTAGCAAAGAACACTTGATAACTTCCCAGAAAGTCTCTTCCAAGAAGCGGCAGAGGCAGCCTTTATAGCACAGTCACAGCTTTTCTGTGTTCTTATTGAAGCTACTAAACAAAAAACATGTATGGAAATTCAGGGGGTTTTCATCCAACTGTAGCATCACTGAAGAATTGCACTGCTGTCTCTGGAGCCTTTCCATCATGAGCTGCCTGCCCTTGGAGTGTGTCTGATTGGTGACGAAAAATGGTCTCTGTGATGGCAACCTGCTGTAGATTTTAGCCCCAGCCTGGCATGCTGAGAGGAATTGTCATAGTGTGGAGGGGAAAGGCTCAACCCACATTTGATTAAAAAAAAACCTGTCCTCTCTTCTCTGTGCTAAAATCTCCTCTGTACCGTTTCTGCTGCTTATTTACCTTACTCACTTGCTTGCATTTTCAGTGTGAACCAAGTGCATGCTAACTGTTGTCTCTTGCTTTCTCTGCCTCTGGCAGCCTGCTGCAGAAGCAGCGTTCAGTAGTTGTTGTAGTAAGTTTGCATCTTGCAGAGCGTGTTTGTATGCTGCTTTTCATCCCTAACTCATTTAATCACTTCTTTATACCTGCCACTACCTACACATAACGACCAAAGCTATGACTCCAGTTTATGGATTAGGTACACAGATTCTCATCTGCCTCAATGTAACATTCGTTCATCAACTTAGAATTAACTTCCTGAGTCCATTCTCCACAAGCAAAGCAATTTAAGTTTGCTCAGTGAGGCTCCAGCTATTTCATGTGCTTCAAACTTTGATTGAGAGCTTTGTTTGAACACCACTGATTGCAGTTCTGGGAGCTCTACGTGATCAGCCCTCTGGACCTGTGGATTTCTGAAGAGAGATTTATTCTTGCTAAAAGGAGCAGAGTACAGACAGTGGCATTACAATTGTTCAGGACTCCTGCTCACCAATGGTTTTGTTTCCATAGAAACAATCTTACAGCAGTGGGAAACTTGCTCATCTTGTAGTCATAAAAATATTTGTCTAAAAATACATTAAGTGTAAGGGTTCTTGAAGGGACCTGTTAAAGTCTCTGAAGCTCTTAAAAAGAATAATAGTTGATAAAAGTCTGAACTTGACTTTTGATCTTGGAAGTAAAATTTTTCTTCTGGTGTTTTCCTAGGATTTACATACAGCTTTCCTCCTTTTCATAAACAAGTATTTCATGTCCTGCCACTCTGAAATGCCGTTAGTTGTGGTAAGGAAAATAGTTCCTCAGCTCTGCTGTGAGATGAGGCTTAGAGGCCTGCTCTGAGGCAAAATGTGCATTACGGAATGCAAGAGGCCATGACCTCTTGTGATCACGTGTTTGCCCTCCATCTGGGAGAAGCCCCCCCAGCTTTGAGGCTCCAATTGGCTGCCAGCTGTGCTGCCATCTCTCCTTTGACCAGATGTGGTGCTGGCTGTGCCTTTCTGCTCAGCACAGCAGTCCAGCAGGTAACTGTGTCCTCCTATAAATCTTCTGGAGTATCTAATGAGGACTGGAGGGAGCCTTGGCTAGAAGAGAGCAGTAGTGGTGAGAGGGAAGGCTAGCTTGGGGCATAGCAGAGGGGCTGTGGATGCTTCCAGTTTTTTCAGGTTTTTTGACCAAACTTGGATCAGTGGAAGGGTAGATTAATTTTGCTGGGGAGCCATGTCTTGAATTCTCTTGGGGGAGAACATGAAGGAAATTTATTCATAGGTTTTTCTGAAACTTGTCCATTGGAAAAGAATGTTGGGACATGGGAAGATGCACAACAGGAAAAGATAGGAGTGCTGTTGAAGGATTTGCAGAAAAACATAGGGGATACCATTTTCTGAGCTCCAATATCAGATAACTCAGCAAAGCCAAACTTTCAGAAGCTTTCCATACTGTATTTCCTTCTGTCTGATTTGGACGCAGAAAGGAAGCTGAGAAATGGCACTGAAAAACTTCCAAGAGGCAGTGGTATTGGAAATGCCCTTCAGGTGTCCATACTTAACGAGAAAAGAGGTAATCCTGGTTTTCTGTTGACAAAACCCTGCAGAAGTGTACGTTATGTTTTCATAAAACAAAATCCTAGATGATTTTGAATGGACAGTGAGTAACACAATAGATATGAAGACCGATAGGATATTTATTTCTAACAAAATAAGCAGTGCACAGGCTTCGTGGTCAGAATTCCTTTTTCTTTTAAAGGAATGGTGTGACTTCTGGGATGCAAAGCTAATTAATGATGTCTCTACTGAACTAAAGAAATAATCATAGATAGCACTTGAAGGTCTGTAGGGGAATGAACAAAAAGTTCATTACATCACCCGGTTTCTTGGGAACAGTTTTGATTCTGCAGATTAGCAGCCTTCACCTCACAGTTGTTAAGTCAGCACTGTGCAGAAAATAAGGCATAACGTGAGTAGATCCAGAGTTATTTTCAAGATCAACTTTGTTGTTAGTCAGCACCTTAGGTCTGTAATTAATAGCCAGTAGCTAATCTTTGAGGTACCAGGCTTGTTACAAGCTCTGGAACGTTTGATTTGAGTCTGTAGGTGTGAATTGAGATTGTTTTATAGAAAATGAGAGAGGACCCAAGTGAAGAAATCTGACCATGTGTTGATTTGGTCTGACTTCCTAAATTAATTAGTGTACAGGCTGCACAGCTGAAACTTGGCATCTGTTGTTTGAGCACTGTTGAGATGGAGCCTAATCCTTTACTAATCTCTTGTGCTTTACTAGATCTGTTTGATCTCAGCAGAAGCAAGGCTGCTATCTGTGTAAATTAGAAACTGGGATTATATGACCAATTATTATTGCACCTAGCGTCATCCCATCTGCAGGAATAGACAGGTTTAGTTAAAGTTGCTTTCTTGGAAAGAAGGAGCAAACAGATTCATTTTCCTTGCAAAATACAACATGTATGTTAACTCAGTAGCTTACAGCTTGCACCCACAGAGTTAGGAGGATGGAGGCTGCATGCAATTAAATGAAACTAAGACAGTTGGTCTTTCTGCAGGGCTTCATTATGCGCATGGAGTCTCATAGGAATGCCCTTCTGTGTGCTGTACAGTACAAGTAGATGTAACCAGGAGCACCATCGCTTAAATATTAATAGAAACTTGATAATGTGCTGCTGCCCCAGGTCTCCACTGGGGAGCAGATTGTGTTTCCAGCATCATTTCTGTTCCATCAGAAATTGCCTGTGTACTTCTGTAAACTTTCTTCTGCTTGACCCCTAAATCAAGCGCTGCATCTAAGGGAGGTAGTTAATAAGGCTTTTGGAACAGCTGCGTAATAAATACGGAGTGTCAGATTCTCAAAATAATGACACCATTTTGTTCATGAGTGCCTGTGTGTGGGTGCGTGCATTTGTGTATCTGCATATGGCCATGAGAGCTTTCAGGGAAGAAAGAAAAGTCTTTGTTAAGGACTTAGGGAGGAACTCGGTAACTTGGAGCAGTTGCAGAAGACAGTATGTAATTTTCATAGAATGAATCATAGAATGGTTTGGGTTGGAAGTCACCCTTAAGATCATCTACTTCCAATCCCCTGCTATAGGGAGGGACACATCCCTCTAGACCAGGCTGCTCAAAGCCCCATCCAGCCTGGCCTTGAATGCTTCCAGGGAGGGGGGCATTCATAACCTTGCTGGACAACTTGTTCATTGTCAAACCATCTTCACCTCTGAAGCCTATCCAGGTCCCTCTGAATAGCATCTTTTCCCTCTAGCATGTCAACTGCACCACGCTGCTTAGTGTCTGTCATATGCAAACTTGCTGAGGGTGCACTCAGTCTCACTGTCCATGTTGCCTACAAAGATGTTAAATAACACCGATCCCTGAGGAATGCCACTCATCAATGCGTCTCCACTTGGCCACTGAGCCATTGACTGCAACTTTCTGAGTGCAACCATCCAGCCAGTTCCTTATCCAGCGAATGCTCCATCCATCAAATCCATTTTTCTCCAGCTTGTCAACCAGGATGTCATGCAGGACAGCATCAGACACTTTGCAGAAGTCGGGGTAGATGACATCACTTGCTCTTCCTTATCTACTGATGCCGTAACTCCATCATAGAAGGCTACCAAATTTGTCAGGCATGACTTGCCCTTGGTGAAGCCATGCTGGTTACCACCAATCACCTCATCCTTATTTTCTGTGTGTCTTAGTTGGGCATTCAGGAGGATCTGCTCCATGATCTTGCCATGCACAGAGGTGACACTGGCTGGCCTGTAGTTACTTGGTGTTCATGATGTGAACCTCCCTCTTCTCTGGCTCCTGCTGCTTTTGGGTGGACTTACAGCCCTGATTTGGTTTCTGTTGCACTTTCAGTATGGGTTTAGGTAACAGCTTTCCTTATTGCTGGTCACTGTTCTTTGTGCTGTTCTTGATTTCCCTGTGTGCTGTAATCCTCCTTTTTTACATTTGCTGTAGGTGACATCAGTTATTCTCAGGATTTCACTGGAGAGCTGTCCATGTAACATTAATAACATTCCCTTCAGCTATATTTCAGTTTCTTTGAATCCATCAGAGTCAGCAAGCATTCATGACAACTGATGACCTCCGTTAGGGTGTCTGTTCTGTTTTCCCTATCAGTCATCAAGCTGGGTCTGAAAACCCTCTTCACTGAAAGCATGGAGGAGCACTCCTTTACTGCACATTTTCTGTTGACAAACAGATCTTTGAGATGTAGCAAAGGCAGTTCTGGCTCCCCTTACTGTGCACTTTACTGATGTTCTCTGTTGCTAAATTTAATGGCGTGAGACTTTCTGTAGAAACGCGTGGGTTAGCCATACTCTTCCTTCCTCCTCTGTAAATTCTTAAGCTCTTCTGAAATTGAGGGATTTCCTTGGCATGGATACACTCCAGCATGTATTTTGTGTTGTGTGTTCCCCCTGGGCTGTCGTCTTGCTGAGTGAATATGGAGGCTCATCCTCTGTATAGGAATCATTCTCCAGCTGCATCCAAGCAGCACGTGGGAAGGTGCTGGAGGCTCTCTATGTTCCTCATTGAGTGTAATGGAAACTCCTTTATCTAGCATACAATCCAAAAGCTTTGCATTACGTATTTTCTTCTATCATTACTCTTGAGGTTGAAAAGGTCAGATTTATGCAAACAGATGGAAAAATGCTGATGGAAATATGTTATAAAGAGCCTAGAAGCTGTCTGTCCTACTGCAGTTTTCTGCTCTTCCTCACCCACCCTGCATATCTCTTCAGCCTCTGTGCTGCTGACCTGCAGGAGCCACCTGAACCCAGGGGCTTCTTGAGCTTGCTTGTAAACCAGGAGAAGGCGCAGCCTTTCTCTGGAGTGGGGGAAGGAGTTGGGAGTCCATCAATGCATTAAGCCTCACTGTTGTTTGGGAGAAGTTTGAGATGATTCTGTAAGTTGTGTGGCTTTGAAAATGACAATTTAGCTGTTTTTCAGCAGTTTTTGGAAAACCTGATAGATGCACTGCTCTGACTGTGCTTGTCAGCCAGGATGTAGCGCATCCTTGCCAGCAGAGCTTGACTTGGCTTTTTTGTATTTGTCTTGTGAGATTATGGATCATGTCTCTATGGCTGTGGTGCTATCAGCTCTATCTTGACATTACCTGTGCTCCCTTCAGTGCTCTACTCCTTGCTGGCTCTGTCATCTTTGGGAAGAAGAGCTGTGAACTGAACGTGTTGGGTGGTGCAGCAGGCTGGGGGACAGAAATAGAATCAAGAATAAGAGGCTGGAACAGGACTAATAGCAGACAAGAGCCCTGTTCTATCTTTCTGCTTCTGGAAATCATTCTCTTACCTCCTACTTTAGCAGCTCAATCCAGCAGAATGTAGGCACTCCATTCTGCATGACTTATCCAGTTGAAATGATCAACACATCACTGGCTTAACACTTAACCTCTGATTGTTAATATGTTTAAATACTGCTCCTTTCAGTTTCATCTAGGAGGCATGTCCATAAAAAAATCAAAAGTAATCTCACATGCTAATACATGGAGAGCTGTACCGGTGTGATCATCACTGGGTTTCTTCCTGGCTCCTGAGTTTTGATTTTTTTTTTCCTTTTATTTGTTTGCTTCTCTGTTGATTTCAGGTATCTTGGAGTTTTTTCATCATCAGCTGAAGGACATAGTTGAATACGCAGAGCTGAAGACTGTCTGTTTCCAGAATTTGCGGGAAGTGGGAAATGCTGTCCTGTTTTGCCTGCTTATTGAGCAGAGCCTGGTAGGTGCCTGCTGTGCTGGTTTAAAACCCTGCTGTGTCTCCAAATGTACTCTCAAATTTGTGTTACTGATGGCACAAATAACAAGGTTGAAATCTGCAGGATTGCTGTTGTGGATGGACAGATAGGTAGAAACAATTTTCTATGCTGATCTCTTGGTCTTGATGCTTTTGGGTGCTCACAGAGGGAAAGATGGACATTGCTTATGAGCAATGAAAGCAACAAGAGTGGTGTTTTCTTTTTCTTTAGCTGTGTTGCCCATTCTAGGTGAGGAGAGATTCCCCACCTGTGCATGTAGGTACTGAGGCTGGGCTGTCCATCAAGGAGGGATCTTTGCTGACTGCCAACCAACCCAACATTAGCTCACTCAGTAAGCTGGCTGTGTACAAGCATAAATCCTCATGTAAGAGTCCTTCTCTCAGGTGTTTAAAACTGTTAATGTTAGCTGAGATCATGAAGCCATACTGTTCCTCAGGAGACCTGTTCAGAGTTAGAGCATCCCTCTCTAGGGACAGAGAGTAACGGGAGGGCCAGGTGAAACCATATCTTTGTGATGGAGTAACTGTCACAGTGGAGAGAAACTGGATTCCTAGAGTGGGCTTCAGGTTAATAGGGCACGAGGTGAGAGGCCAGATAGGTGAAGGCCCTGCTGCTGCCTGGGAGAATTGGCTGAGGGTGCACTGAAGTGACCAGTGCTGAAGTCACATTCAGTGGGACATGACCTTAAAGGCACTTTCTAGTAACACACCCCTGCTTGCTGCACCTCCTCTTAGTTTTGCTCTCAGTGATGCCCTGATGTCCTATCAGTATTCCAGTGTTATTCCACTGTGGTCATCTACCATAACTAGTGCAAAATTTAGGGTCTTTGGTGCATCTCTGCTAGTGGCTGAATCTTGTTAATCTTTACTGCATGGCATGTCCATTTTTGTGTTGTTGACATCGAGGATTAGAGCTAGGAAAGGCACATAGCCAGAGTACCCTGGCCTTGCTAGGGCTATGGCTGATGAACATCTAATACTAGCATTGAGGACTGCAAATAGGTAGATCCTCTGCTCCAAGAAAGAGACATGCACAGCAAAGCCGTATGTCATCTGCTGGTCATCTCTGCATGTACAGCAACCAAAAAGCAGGAGGCATCTCTCTTCCTTCCCCATATCGCTGAAGAAGTCAAGCAGCTCCTGGGAGGTGTCTCAGCCTGCCTTATTGGGAGCCGTGCCCAACGTGATAATGTGTTGTGGGAACAGTGCTGGTAAAAATAGCTGAGCTGTGCGTCATCCATCACAGCTCTGTTTGTCTGCTCAGGATCCGTCTGCCACTTTCACACCGAAATTACTCATCCTGAATTAGTCTTTTTAATAAATATCCTGTCCTTTAAGAACTGCCAGCTCAGGGTGGGAGGAGAGCTGCTGATCGCTTTGTCAATCCAAGGTAACCTGGTGAAATCATATAGTCTTTGGAAGTATTTCTGTGAAGAGAGCACCAGAGCAGTAATGTGTGCAGCTTTGACAGCAGAGGCTGGCTGCCCTCTGCTGTTCCAGCATCAGCATACTTTTGGAAGCCCAGTTTTTGTATTTGGTGTGGTCTGGAGACTCTTTATTCCTAACTGCCTCCTTTCCATTTTGTTCCAGTCCCTAGAGGAAGTGTGTGACCTGTTGCATGCAGCACCATTCCAAAACATCCTGCCGAGAGTTCATGTCAAAGGTACGGAATGAAAACACCCCGTTTGGGCAGTGCTTTCTGCTTTCCTTACATACTGCTGCACTGCTGGTGGTCACTTCCAGTCCTTTACAACACTGCTGTTACATTTATGGTAGAGGTAACTGACTCAAGCCTGGTTGTCCAGCTGAAAAATAAATTCTTGGCGAGTTGCAGTGCAAGCTACAAGAGGGAGATGAGGAATACTGTGTCAGAGATGAGTGGGGTATTTGGGGCTGTAGTAATGCCTCAATGTGGGTAAGGTGAGAGGCTTTTTTGAAACTACTGTCTAATGTACATAGCTGTCAATCACAGTGAGGTATAAGAAGCCTGGGAGCAAATAAAGTAAATGCAAGCAGTTCTTGTAAACTTTTCATGTTTGTTTTCTATTTATTTATTTATTTTTTTTTCTACTACATTGATACACACTGAGTGTTTTTAGGATTGCTTTCTTGAGTATCCCCTTTTCTTATCCATAACTGTTAGGAAATGAGCTTTTTTCCCCTTGCTCTTCTGCTTCTCTCCAGGCTGCTCTTTTGTCTCATCTCTTCTGTTTCTCATTGCCAGAGCAGATGATCTGTTCTGCTCAGAGAAATCCCATCAGCTAAAAATCTTTCAGGATAGTTTCAGATTCTTGCATCTCTCTACATAAAGCAAACCATTTGTTAGACCATTGTAAACAGTATTTCCCACTTGCCAGAGAATATTTCCTCCTTGCCAGTGACGAGGGAGTGCCAAGTGGTTTTTTTTAAGCCTTACTATACACAGAATTCCACCCTCACTATAACCCACCTTCTACAGTCAGGCAATTTAGTTGGTTAGTACAAGTGGGAGTCAAATATGTTAGCAGCAGCAGCATCACAGAGCCTTACTTTCTGTCTTGAATCTAGTAATGCATTAAACGTACACTATAAATACTTGGTGTTTTTTTGTTTGGACGTACCAATCTACAATTTAAAATATGTATTTTTTTCTAAAACCACATTGAAGGTTAACCAACTGTTTGGGGATGAACTGGCCTACAAAAATAAAAACGTATTCAGCTTCCTACTGCACTGAATAAATTGCCAGATATCAATCAAACGAATCAGATGAATCAATGCTTCTTTTATTTTTCTTTCAGAGGGTGAAAGGCTTGATGCTAAAATGAAGAGACTTGAATCAAAATATGCTCCGTTACACTTGGTCCCTCTCATTGAAAGACTGGGAACACCGCAGGTAATCTTGCTCTTATTTCTGTCTGAGGCAATTCAGGACATTTCTGGGCACTCAGAAGCCTGTTCTTTGACACAGTGCAGATAGCTGTGTCAGGAATTCAACCCGCACACCCAGCTTGCTCACATAACAGGAATTGTATTAGATGCATGGATTTGGTAAAGCTGTCGTAGCCCAGAAGTTTAAAATATTTCAGATGAGTGGAGGTGACAGGTTTGGAGGAACATTGTATTATTCATGTACGTTGCTACGTAATACATGCTCAGTGTACAGGCCAGGCTGTGAGCTGCTAATGCAAATTCAACCCACTGTGTTCCATTTTAATGTATGTAATTTTCTTAAAACAATTTCTTCCTCTTTCAGCCAGTAAATTAGAAAGCCACTGAAAATGAGTGGACATTTGAGTTGAGTTCTCCAGGCAAGCTGATGACCAAGGAGGATATTATTTTTCCACTGCCTTTGTAACTTCAGCACTGTTTTTCTGTCACTGTGGGGGCACAGTAATACTCTGTGAACTGTAGTGGTTTACAAGCCATTGAGACGTGAACTGTGTAGAGCAGAATGCTCTGAAGCAAAGCCTTCAGACTGTTTTATTGTAATGCACAGTGGTGGGTGCTGCTGTGCTGCAGAAGAGAGCAGTCAGTGTGATGGTGTAAGTGGGACAAGCACTGGCGTGATATTGCCATTTTTTGGTTATATCCGAGTCCATTTCTACTGTCCTTGAAGCTTTCTCATCTCTAGCAGCTGCAGCTGCTGCAGCCTGTACTAGCAGCAGGCCACTGAACGCTCTTCTGGCTTTCTACATCCACCCATGCAGGCAAAAACCCTTTAAAACTTCCTCAGAACAGGTTCAGAACTAGCATTACTGCATTAGCATTGCTCACTGTGGCAGCGCAGTACACATTTATTTGAAAGGGCCCTTAGATTTTTCTGAGTGCTTTTCCACTGAAGTGAACTCTGACTTCAATTCAAGGACAAGAGAAGCTTCTAGAATAAACCAAGTGAAACTGAATTATGATTGCTTTTTTTTTTTTTTTTAAGCTCCTATTACATGTTTTCCAATGACTGTACTCCAAAGCAGAGCACAGTGTGGGAACTGGATATTTATGTGAACACTGAGCTATTAGCTCAGGATGGTACTTTTCTAGAAGCATAGAATCACAGAATTGCTCAGGTTGAAAAAGACCTTAAAGATCATCGAATCCAACCACAACCTAGCCATACTACTCTAACTCCAACAACCCTCCGCTAGATCATGTCCCTGAGCACCACATTCAAACGGATTTTAAACACATCCAGGGATGGTGACTCAAGCACCTCCCTGGGGAGCCTATTCCAGTGCTTAACAACCCTTTCTGTAAAGAAGTGTTTCCTGATATCCACCCTAAACTTACCCTGGTGCAACTTGAGGCCATTTCCCCTCGTCCTGTCACCTGTCACCAGTGAGAAGAGACCAACCCTGCTCTCGCTGTAAGCACCTTTCAGATACTGGAAGAGAGCAATAACATCCCCCCTCAGCCTTTTCCCCAGACTAAAGAGCCCCAGTTCCTTCAGTAATTCAGTGTGAAGTCGTGTGGAAGAAGTCCTGTAAACTGAGTGCTTTGTGTGCAATTTCTTTCCTCAGCAAATAGCAATCGCAAGGGAAGGTGACTTGCTGACCAAGGAACGCCTCTGCTGCGGCCTGTCCATGTTTGAGGTTATCTTGACAAGGATCCGATCCTTCCTGGACGATCCCATCTGGCGTGGGCCCCTACCCAGCAATGGGGTGATGCACGTGGATGAGTGTGTAGAATTCCACCGCCTCTGGAGTGCAATGCAGTTCGTCTACTGCATCCCCGTGGGAACGCATGAGTTCACTGTGGAGTACGTATGGGCAGCTGCCGGCGGTGCACCTGCGCCAACAGCCCTTCCTTTGTTCCTTCTGCTCTGGGGGGGCTGCGAGGCACCAAACAGAGGGATTTGTTTGTGTGTCTGCTTACTGCAAAGCCAAGGGAAGCAATGCGATCGCCGGGAGGGGCTTGTGAACGCACGAACACAGAGATGATTGTATCTTTAAAGAAAATAACCCTCTATTTTAAGTACTGGCAGTGTAGAATGAATGATCCCATGACAAGCAGGCCCTAGCACATGTTGTCCAGTGGTAGCCTTACCATTACAGATGCTGAATGCAAATAAAATAGCTGGACATGTGTGCGTGTTCCTAGCCTGTATTTTCTCATCTGACTCCTCTCTGCAAGAATGAGCATTTGAAAGTTAACACGTTAATACGGTTCTTGGGTTTGGTAATTTGTGCATATCCATATTTTGAAAAACTGCTGCTGTTGAGTGCTTTTCATTGATCAGCTCTGGGGCAAATGACATATTTGCTTCCTTTCCTGTCTGCAGCCCAACGCAGAGTAACAGTGTTGAATTCCCCCTTTGTTTTCTTTGAAAATGAAATGTATGCTGCTAGAGCTGAAGTGGGGGAGGGGTAAATGTCCTTGAAGTAACTAACTGTAAGTTGTAGGAAAGCAGAAAGTAGAGGCTTCCTTTTTTTGTGTCTGTTAAGCATTCATTTGCATCACTTGTGGTACCTGGAAAGTGAAATTGATTTACTAGACTTCACAGAATTTTCTAGATTCATGTCTGTCGTATTCTGGAGTTATTTAGTATGTATTTTAGTATAATGGCTGATTCCTAAACATTTCCTGTAGCTGTGTTTGAAGGCTCTTGGTTTCTATTTCAGGCAGTGCTTTGGAGATGGCCTGCACTGGGCTGGCTGCATGATCATTGTGCTCTTGGGACAGCAGCGTCGCTTTGACGTGTTGGATTTCTGCTACCACCTGCTGAAAGTCCAAAAGCACGATGGCAAAGATGAGGTTATAAAGAATGTGGTATGTTGAAAATACTTGTTCCTTCTTAATTCACTAGAACAAACAAAAAAATCAGAGCTGTTTGTATTCAGGTGCTTTGCAGATATACCAATCACTTTTTGGAATGAAATGTTTAAAACGAGAGTACAAAAGATTAGATGCTGAGACTGGAGCCTGAAGGCTGTAATTACTTGGCTGTACAGGATTTTCTGAATGCTGCTCATCTCCTACGCTTGCACTTAGGTTATGATTACATGAAGGCAGTTGTAAATTGCCTTTTTTGTACAAAAAGCTGCAGTGTCAGAAACCAGAACGCACCTTGGATTTCTTGATTGCATTACCAGTAATGAGGAAACGTTTGTAACGAAGTGACATCACAGCATTTGGTGCTTTTCATCTCCAGAGCTAATTGTTGGTTTTTTTTCATTTTTGCAGCCTTTGAAGAAAATGGTTGAAAGAATTCGCAAGTTCCAGATTTTGAATGATGAAATAATTGCTATTTTGGACAAGTATCTGAAGTCTGGAGATGGAGAGAGCACACCCGTGGAACACGTGCGCTGCTTCCAGCCGCCCATTCACCAGTCCCTTGCCAGCAACTAGATTTCCTCCCTAACGATACTTTTTGCACCTGTTTAGGCTAAAAGTATGAGAAAGGAGAAAAACAAAATGCCAGCAGGTTGAAAAAATCCTTTTATCTGCCCTTTTCAGTCCGCCTGTGCCATCTGAGTGGTGCACTGTCTTTTTCAGTCTCCAAGCACAGTAACTGTATACAATCCATACTTATTTTTCTAGACTAAAATTTTATATACTTTGATTAAAAGCCTGCAGCTGTAGAGGGTTTGTTCTTGCAATCTCTTTGCATTCCTTTTCTGAGGTGGCCATCTTAGACCAGATCAGAATAAACATTCCCTCAAGCTATCAAAATAACAGCTGTGGAGGGTAAGAAACTGGGTTCTGTAGAAAGATTTAGAAACCAATGCCTAATTGTATTAGAGCATTAATTGCTTAATTAGCCTTTATTAAAAAAACAACAACAACAACCAATTCTGCAGCTGCTTTGTGAATAACTGATTTTTTTAGTTGACTGTTCTTTCTCTACACAAAACTATTCTCTGTGATCAGTAATTGTGGAAATGAAGGCTAACTCATGGGGACAGCTCTACAGTTACTTAAGATGGAGGTGACTGATAGTACTCCTGGTATTTCTAAGTGGTAGAACTTTAACTGATTAGAATGAGATCTCTACATTTTCCTAGTAAGAGCTTCTTCCCCACCTTGTATTTTGGTTGGAGATACAAACGTGTTTACAAGTGATAAGGAGTTCTTTTTCTCCTTGAGGAAGGAGAAAAAAAATGAGCTAAAATTCCTCACAAAACAAAAGACAGAGATTTGCCAAGCAGTCTGCAAGTAAATTTACTCTGATGCAGGTTTTCCCAGACTGTCTGTGTTTGAGATCCACTGTTCTGTCAAGTAGGCACACATGGCTGCCATGGTGGGTGGGAGATGCTAGTGCTTGATTCAAGCATTTGTTCTTCTAGATAAAGAAATGTTTCTTAAAGAAAACTGTTATTTTTTCCACAGTGGAGTGCCAGGAAGCCTACTAGTCAGTCAAACATTCCCCTCTGCTTCAGGCTTCAATAAGGAATTAAAGAAATGCTTAATTTCCTGAGATCATTACTGGTTTAGAGCTAAGTCTCATATACCTGAGGCTTCATCTTAGCCCTGTGCTACATAAACAGTTAAGTAATAGAGCCTGGTTTTTGGCTTAAGAACTCTGTAAAAATAACTAATTGTGGTGTGATTAAAGTAAATTATAATTCTCACTGGTTAACTAGCAGCATTAGGTGAACTGATCTCTAACATGTTAGAAATACTAGTATTAGTATGGATTTAGGATGACATTTTCCCTTAATATGTTTAAGAGAATTTCAGAGATTACTTCTCTGTTAGTTTCACATTTTCAAACATGGCTTATTATTTCTTCAACCAGATTTAAGTAAGTATTTAAAAAAAAACCCACCACCTTCTTCACTTAGTATAACTGCTTGCCTTGAAGTGAAAAAAGAAAGTGCACAAAAGGCATAACTGTCTTATTTTAAATTATCAAACACAATGGATCTGGAATCCAAAGCATCTATTACAATATAATGTAAAGTGTTACATGAAATTTTAGCCTGTTGCTCAGTAAGTCAGGCTGCTGTTTTGGTACTGGAAGTGGTAGCCAGCAGTCTGGTGCTACTGCTGCACAACCTGCAGTTTTTAGGGTCTTTGAAGGGCCATGCTCTGTACCTGAACAGTGGAGATGTGATGCTCCTTAAAACCAGACAGAAATTCAAATCCTGTTCTTCACCCAGGATTTCAAGGACCTTTTTTCTTGTTTGGCATCTTGGTGCCTCCTCCACATAGTCAGTTTCACAGGAGGGAGTTGCTTGATTTCTGTCCTGGTAATAAACTGTACTCCTTAAGATTAAGCACTGAAAACTGACAAAATGAGAGCAGTAAACAGTTGGCTCTAGTCTTCCCCATCTACAGGAGGAATGCTGTTATAAAACTGCATCACTAATACTTACTTTCTGCCTTTGTGAATTTACTTAAAAAAAATTACCACCAGAGCACTATCTAAGCAGTGACATTTTGGATTTGTTTTTTTTTCTGGTCCACTTCCTGAAGTACTGAGAGAGGCAGCAACTGCGTTACTGCAAGCAGAACTACAGTTCAGTGATTAGGATTGGTTTGTTGATGCAAATCCTCCAGGTCTAACAAAGCTTTAGGTAAGCAGGACTTTCAAAGGATTACTGCTGCTTGGTTGTAGCTTTCTTCTGTCAAAGACTGGGACAGCTCCCACTGCAGTAAAATGTTACAGCCATTCAGCAGTCATTTGGGGCACGAGTACAAAGGATTCAGGCTCACTGCAATCCGTTTACCACCAATGCAGAAATAAAGCCATTTATTTTGGATAAAACTGTCATTAGTGCAATACATCTTGAAACAGAAAAGGGAAATGAAAGTATTTACATAACTTAAGCAACAACACCAACTGTGGTCTGAGGTCATTTTAGTATTTTCGTAAAGTAAAAATAAGGCAAATTAAAACCCCCTTCAGTGTTTGTGATCCAAACTAATCAAACTTAAAGATTGTCTACCCACACTGTTAAAGAAGTACATGAGGTTCCAGACAAGCTCAGACATTTCACAGCAGGAAAAAAAAATAATCCAGAGTTACAGAATTGTTCTTCTCTTATTTAACAAGTAGATGTTTTCAGAACGCTGACAGACTTCCATTTCTCCTGGATGAGAGACTCTCTGTGGATTGTATTTCACTTACACAGGTAGAACTTTCTTCATCGTGATTGAAGCAGTCATACGTGCTCAGCAAAGACCCATTTGCTGCTCTGTCATCTTTTCGCAAGGAAACGGGCAAATTTGCTAGGGTGAAATTAACATCTTTGAAGGCATGCAATAAAAAGATCCCCACGATAATAGTAAGGAAGCCACTGAAGGTGCCAATAATATCATCAGCCGCCATGTGTTGCCATTCCTTGAACAGGATAGCAGAACAAGTTAAAACAGACGTCGTAAAGATTACATAGTAGATTGGAGTCACTATTGAAGTGTTGAATATATCCAGAGCCCTGTTCAAGTAGTTGATCTGCGTGCTCACACAGACAGTAAGGCTTAGCAGCAGAATCCAAGACAAGGGTCGTTTCAGCACTGGTTTTCCTGCAAAAAGTTCCTTTATAGCAATGCCCAGACCTTTTACACAGGAGACTGATAATGCTCCGATCACAGAGCAAATTGTGATGTACACAAGAATGTTGGTCTGTCCATGGCGAGGTCCCACCACAACTATTAGAATTAAAGACACAATGACAACAACTGTTGCGAAGACCACAAAACCTGCGTTTGGGGAGAAAAGGCATCTTGTTATTTATGTATTCTATCAAACATCTTAGGGGTAACAAGAAAAAAGGCATTAATAAGGCGATTGACTCAGCTTAAACAGAAAAGATAGCAAGTTTCTCGTTACTCCACCAACACTGAAGTTAAAATAAATTTAGTGTGACCTTGCTAAAATAATGAAACTTGGGCACATTACATTTACCACTCTGTCAGCCTGAAGACTCCCTATGGAATCACACTGCAGAACCTAAATCTCTACTCCACTGTGACAAGATGAAGCAGACACAGGACATCTATGTGGTATCTGAGGTTGGTAATAAAACTCTCTGCTTAGAAAAGAGTAAGTACACATCTTTCTGTATTAACTACTCAGAAATCAAGCCAGCATTTTTCTTACCCGGATCACGTAGTTTGTTGGACATTTCATCTAAAGTTTCTACTTCTTCCTCTTGTGGAGCATGAATTACCATCACAGTTGATCCAAGTATACTTAGCAAACACCCTATTTTTCCATGTAGATTAAGTTTTTCATTTAAAAAGAAGGATGACAAAATGGCACTAAAAAGAAGAAAAAAAAATGAACAAAACATGCAATTAGTAATATTTATTTGCTCATCAACTTACAGCTTGATTTGACCATACACACCAGTTACATACACAATGTGCACTTTTTGGTGAGCAGGAACACTCTTAATAGCCATAAATCACTTACAGCAATTCCACTGGCTAAGCTTTTATTCAAAATAGTGACATAGTTGATTTTCTATCAAGATACTTGCTGCAGGCAGAACTAACTTGTAGGATTTTGCAGCTCCTTTTTATACTGCCTCCCCTGAACTCTGTATCGAGGCACTTGTAAAGATCACTTTTTAAAAGACAAAAATCTTGAAAATACTCCTGTGTTGTATACAAAGTGTTTTTAAAATGGAGAAGGCGACAGTTTTTCACATATTGACATGCAGACTGCCAGAACCATTTTAAAGCAGTCACTTGGAATTTGGAGAAACTTCAAGTTATTTCTAACATTTATAACCGCTCTTCATTTATAGTTAAGAGCAAACCACATTCATTACAGCATATCTCAGGCACTTATAAATATTTAGCTTCACTCTCTGCAATCACATTGCTTTCTGTTAGTATTTCTTACCTTACAAGAACACTGAGAGCTCCTAGAGGAGTCACTAATGTAGCTGGTGCAAAAGCATAGGCAGCAAAGTTAGCTACTTCGCCTGCTCCCACTGCAGAATAGTAATGATAACAAGAAGTTAGGGTGTCTTATGCAACAAACACGTGAATCCATGTAAGTCTTCTTGCACACATGAACATGCAGTAAGGGAACAAGGGAAGAATCTAATGGTGGTGTTGGGCTAAACAGTACTTGTAGAACACAAAACCTCCATTACTATTTTCAACACAAAACAGACTGGGGGACTACAACAGGCCCTAAAATTAGTTCTGCCAAATTAGAAGGTGCTTTACTTTGGTGTCCATGTTGTATCTCCCCAGCCTGCTTACTGGAATCATGAACTTTCACGTGGAGGTATCTGCAGTGCCAGGCTACAAGGCAAAACACATGCTACAGCATACATTAAGTTACAGTTACTTACTTGAAAGAAGTCCAGCCCACCACAGCCACTCCTTAAGGTATGCATGACCACCTTGACCTGAAAGAGTGTTTGTTACTCCATTAAAAACATACATCAACAAACAGCTAGCTCTGTCACTAATAACACTGCCAAAGCATTTTTGTTTGCTCTTAAAAACACGGGCAGTCTTTATTAGCTCAAGAGACCATATACAAAAGATAGAGGAATTGAAATCATTGTCAAGCTCTGACATGCTTCTTACAGCCCGCTTTGAAAACTGATTATTTATTTCCTTTTTATTAGAAGTGGCAGTGATGATCATACTGGCTTTACAATGAAAAACAGTTCTTTCAACTCACTGTAACAACACAAAAAGCCAAGTTACAAGTCTCAGAAAAACACTGTGGAAATCAGGTGTGGCTAAGACAATCAACTACATGCATCAATGTGAAATGCAGTCACACTTCCCCATTCCAAACCAGGCACAATGAATTGTGTATCTCACTCAAAACCAACCATCTTTCAGAAGCAGACAGGACTGGCACTGAATTAAAAATATTCAGATTCAACTTTCTGAATGATCTAAGGATTCTGCAACTATCTGCATGCTCATCGCATGCTGCTCTCAAACCAATATTCTATTATAGCTCCAACGCAGTGTAATGATCCCTCATTTCCTTTACAGCCATTGGGGTGTGGGGAAGTGGCTTCTAAAATCTTTAAAACCTTAAGTTGGACCCCTCCTTGCTACAGGCAGAACTCAGACTTGGTCGCTACTAAACACTGCAAACATGAGCCTCATTTAGCAAACACAGAGACAGGCAAGAAGGAAAAGAAAGAACCTAGGTAGTCAGAATTTTATTGTTCCAATCAATACGTTGAGAGACTGATGAAAAATCAATTCTCAAAATGGTAACAGCTATACAGAAAGTGATTTAATATTGTTAAATTCAGTTCAACAAAATAAAGCTGAAAATGTATACAAGTGTCTATTAACATGGCTTTTTGTGTTGGTAATATATTAATCCGTAAGTAGAACCAAACACTGTTTAGAATGTTCCTGGCTTTAAAAAGGCAACAATGAGAGACAAACACTTTCAGTAGCTCCAAATAACAGACAACACTACAGCATATCATTACACGTGACTCTCAGTTTTCTAAAACAATCTCCTGACAAATGCAGTAAAATTCACCCTCTTAGGAGCACAGATGTAGTTAAGAGTGCTGGTTCCAAGATCAATTTGCAAAATGAATTCAAACCTTACCTAACATGCAAAGGAATAGTTTTATAATTAAGTGTCCCTACAGGGCACTGTATGCAAATCAAGTGGTATGTGTCACACGCTGAGTTAGGTGTATTTGACACCAGAGGGAAAAAACACAACCAAAACACACTGAATAAATGTTTTAGGTTCCATAAACCTAAAAGTAAAGAGATCGTAAATTCAGTGATCTATTAAGCAGTAAAACTGGAATGTCGTCAAGCTTCTTAAACATGCATTTACCTGCTCTCATGGAGCCCTTCCTAGCTAATCGGAGAAGGCCTTTCTTTTTCAGGATGAAACTCCCTCCAATAAAGATGCTGGAGCTCATAGCCAACACCAGCCCAATGCAGAAGTCATATCTCCCACGGGCTTGGCTCATCTCGCAAACGTCTGGGGACTGTCACATTGATCAATGAACTGTGGAGCTTCTGTTACTCAACACAAGGTGATGCAATACTGAAACCTGAGCAATACAAACACATGATTAAAATGGTAGAAATGTGTAACATACAGAGGATTCCTCAGCAGTTGGTGTGGCTGGTTCTTCCTGAGAACAGCCTATAGGAAGAAAGAAGCACGTGTAAGCTTGACTCACGGATGAGTGACTAACATCTTTATCTGACCCAGAATATAAAAACGGAAACCCCAAAACATAAAAGCTTCCCAGAAAAGAAAGTAAAAGAAAACAAGTGATGTGATTTATTTTCCTTTTCCTTACGTACACAGACCTGTGAGTTGCACAGCACTTAACTGACAACACCAAACAAGTAATTACTTACATTTAAATTAGTTTGTCAGAGAGCTTGAGAACAGCCACAGCATTTCTTCCACATAAACTCACTAGAAAAAGTGAAAGAAGAGCAGAAAAGGTGTTAAATTAACAGCAATTTGCCTGATACAAATGAGCCTGGATGTAAGCACATGCACTTACCAGCTATAAACAAGGAACAAGAAAAAGCCTCTGTTTGTTGATGCACGTACGAAGAACTTCCCACACCCGTATGAAGCATTTTTCTGCTCAGCTACAGTAACTATGAGCTCTCTGCTAAAAAGCACTCACCCAACCTAAGCCTTAGTTATGTAAGACCTTCAATGACAGCTTAGCAAAAAGTACTAACTAGACTGGACTAGAAATGTAGGTTTTACATATTCATCCTCTAGCTAAGTACGGAAATTCATTTCAGTACATCCTCTCTCCTGTTATGTACTGCAATGAAGATCTCCTGGATTTCATCTACTATGTAAGATTTAAATTTAAGATATCTGTATAAATCCTTTTAAAATGAAAAAACAAAAAACAAACAAAAAAACCCAAAACAAAACCCAACCCAAAGTCCTTTCAAGAAGATTAACGTCTCTCTGGTATGAAGGGAAATGGAAACTATATTTAGGCTTTTATTTTAAGGCTGCTGGTTATTATGAACATTCAGAGAACTGGCTGAAAGGAAGAAAACGCCTACAGATAAAGATAGTTTTATTTCCTGGGAACACCAATCACAGATTTGCATTTATTTCCCCAAGCAATCATTTTCCAGATAATCAAAAGCACTGCACGTGCTGCACATTGTATTAACAGGTTTTTGACTTAAGAGGGAAAGGGAGCAAAGAACAGGAGGGAAAAAAATGTTTCCATTCAGGTGCTCATTAAAGTCATGGAATTCAGATTTCTAATACTGAGAGACAGCAGCAGCCTCCCCATATAGCAGTACAGTGCCAGCATCAAGGCAGTGCAATACCAAGCACCCAGGCTCTGGCAGAGAAAGGCGTACCAATGCAAGCCTTGGACTTGATAAATGCACACTGCAAGTCTCTTAGGCAAGCTCACAGCTCTCACTCCTGCTCTTGTTTCTTTAAATTCATTGTTTTCTTCCAATACCACCTTTCCGTTTATGCTCTTGCTGCCAACTTCCATTAATTCACTACACTCCTAGGGAAACCCAGCAGAGAACCACAGGTAGGTTAACATTAAAAGTGAACACAGCTCCCCTTGTTTGCACTCTGTTAGGCTGCAAAAAAGCAAAGAAAAGCAAACTTATTCCATAAACACTCAACACAGCACTATCCAAAACACTACAAGATCGGCAGTTCAAAAATCTCCAGCCCTCTCTGATTATCCTTGCAGAAGTTTTAGTATCTTCTTTTGTAGGAAAATCTGAAATAAAAGAACTGCGAAGATCTGCTTTAAAAACCAACACAAACAACAAAAAAAACCTCAAGTGGATTCATGCATGATTCAAAGACACCTACCAAACAAAACTCCAACAAAACTCATGAGTGAGAGAGCCAGACAAGTCACCTCCCTAACTATAGCTCCAAATATTTCCTGGCTTTGAATTGCTTCTTCTCCCAGGCAACCAACAGGACCCAGGGAAATGACAACAAGTTGTGCCAGAGGAGGTTTAGGTTAGACATGAGGAAGAACTTTTTCTCTCAGAGAGTAGTCAGGCACTGGAATGGCTGCCCAGGGAGGTGGTGGAGTCACCATCCCTGGCAGTGTTCAAGAGGCGTCTGGAAGAGGAGCTATGAGATATGGTTTGGTAGCTTGTGGTAGCAATGCTAATGGGAGGAATGTTGGACTGGATGATCTTGAAGGTCCTTTCCAACCTTGTGGTTCTATGAATTCAGAAAAAGACCAACAGAAGCTAGTCCAGTTATATTACCAATGAGAGTAATTATATTGGTGTAATTTTTTATTAAAACAGAACTCAAATTGACAAAATCACCTTTCTTTGGAAGAAGAATCTGATTACTTTTTCACATAAATAACTGCTGCTTTTTCCTAAGCTTAGTTGCCCTCACAGATGTAGCCAGTTCAATTCTGGCTTGGATTGCAGCGCCGTACTTTCCTGCACAGTTCACACTGATGTTTACCTTCACTGTCCATTTCTGCAGCAGGATTGTGGCAAACCCAGCTCCTCACTGAAGAGATCTGGCTCACCAGGAGGGAAGGAAGGTTGTTGGTAGTTTTAGTTGGACTTGGCACTGTTCTGCAAAGATTCTTTAACCAAATTCGTAACTGATTTTAACACTGAGTGTATCTGGGAAATACCACAAATAACAAGCAAAGCTGCTGACAAGCTAGAATGAATCACAGAATCATAGAATGGCCTGGGTTGAAAAGGACCACAACGATCATCCAGTTTCAACCCCCTGCTATGTGCAGGGTCGCCAACCACCAGACCAGGCTGCCCAGAGCCACATCCAGCCTGGCCTTGAATGCCTCCAGGGATGGGGCATCCACAGCCTCCTTGGGCAACCTGTTCCAGTGCGTCACCAGCCTAACACAAGGAAACATTTCTTTTTCCTCTTTGCTCAGAAGTCCTTTTCTCTCCACAGGAGCACGGAGCTTAAAAGATGTTAAATATTTATTGTAACAAATTAGCTACATGTTCAGAAACATTAGAAGTGATTTTGTGAGATGAAATAATATTTTACATTTAAAAGCAGATAAGCTTAAGTAAGTATGAGGGAGTTACCAGCCAAAGAAAATTAATTATCACCTCTAATAGTTGTACATTATATGAAAGCAATAATTACAGTCAGTAAAAGTTAACATGGTGGATTGTTCTAACTTTGCCTACTTGGCCACCAGCCCACAAGAGCTAAGTAGACTGTCTTTTCTCTGAGAAATAGCCTGAATATACACTAAAATCTTTGAATGCTAGAATTCTGGATTTCCTCTCCAAAAGCTGATCTTTTTAACTGTGAATGAGATTTTATCACTAAACTAAGGCAGACCTTAACAAGCCATTTACTTCAACCGTACAGCATCATTTAATGCTGCTCCTCACTACAGGCAATTCAAACACTCTTCTCCAAGGAAGATATTTATGAATGAAACTTCATAAACACCACAGGCACGCTTTGATGTTCTGATGTTTGTTAGGAATTCTCTCATTACCTAATGATCTTCATCTAGATCTTCCCTTTGACTAACAAAACCTATCACAAAAGTCCACTCAGGCCTTGGGATAATGTACAACTCCCTCTGTCACTGCAGGTCAGGCGCTTGCTGCCTTCTGCTGTGCTGCCCTCTGGGGCCTCTCTCAACAGCCCATGCTTTTTTCTCAAGCAACAGCAACTCTTGAAGCTGTACACTGTATTTCAGCTGAGATATTATCACTTCCACAATACAGTGGAAGTTTTCTTCCACTCAACCCAAAATGAGTGGTTTTCTTCCTGCACAGCCGGCTTCAACTGTTCCAACAGTGTAACCTCCAAACTCTTTTCTGCAGAACTACTGTTTTCTGAACTGCATTTGTTTAACCAGTTCCACCTGGCTGGGCGTAATAACTTTCATTTACTCCTACAGAAGCATCTCCTTTTACAGAAATGTTTCCTGAAAAAATCCATCAGCATGTACTCACTGGCAACCCATCCCTGCTCAGTGCCATTAATTACCACTCTTGTTTCGGCCACATCACCAACACTACATGACTCACCAGAAGGATTTTAAAACAACAGGCCTGTTTTGATATGACATTACTAAGAGTTACTCCAGGCACATCTGCTCACAATTTTTTGAACTTTTCTGCTGTCTTTTCAATTCTGCTCATCTGTAAGAGCTCCATGAGAAATTCTGTGTTTCTGACTTTCAAATAGTGCACCTGCTTAATGCCCTCCCATCCACAAAGCTTTATGTGGAAGAAGAGTAGGTTCAAGCAACCAAAGCTTATAACAAGTGTACAGTGACTATTATATGTTCCCTTCTTCCCTTCCAGAGGCATAAATCCACAGGAACCAGAAACACCCCCTAACAGCACAAGTGTTGAGTAACGTACCCTTTGAAGGCTTGTTACATACATACCAATTTGTTCCAAAATCCAGAGGCATTCGCTTCTTAAGTATTTCCAACGTTAGGTTTCTAAAATATAAGTTAATAAAAATATTAATTGGTACATTAAGAATTCAGCTAGAAAACCCTGATGTCCATAACTTCATGCTAATCTTACCTTCATGCACAACACACAGAAGTGCACACAGTCTCACCTATGCTTTAGAAAGGGAGCTCACACTTTTAAAAATGCATGAGTAACAAAGTAGAGTGATTTTTCAGTTCAACATTCCCTACATACATCTCCTGTGAAACCTTACAGTTCTTTCATCCCTTTGCTTTCCACTTCACTAACTGAAAAAACTAATGTGCAATCCAAGCTGTTCCTTAGGAGGGAACATGCTAAAAGTTGAACTGAAATACTGCTGTCATCCCTTCATGTTTGTTCAGTAACTTAAGTTCTAAGGCACTTTCATTGTAAGAAAAACTAAAGTCTTAAGCATTGGCTTTGGTACAGTGAGCTTTTAGGTTGGGGAAAAAAGTAACAACACAGATATTCTCAGTAAGATTCCTTAAATCTGCAACATACAGCTAACTCTGTAACGCAAGTCTTCTGCCTCAGTCATGTTATGTGCACTCATGAACATCTGAAATATGGGGGCAGAGAACACATAAAGGACAGATGTAGCACACAATTCAGACTTCAGAGCTGCTGGTTCAAATCTCAGTCACGTGCACCTTCAAAAGGCCAAGATGCCATCCAGAGCCCAAGGAGTCCAGAAAGTAGGAAAGAGCACGTCCAATTTTGTAGGGCAAGTATAATTCCAACAGAATCAGATCACAGAATGGCCTGGGTTGAAAAGGACCACAATGATCATCCAGTTTCAACCCCCCTGCTATGTGCAGGGTCACCAACCACCAGACCAGGCTGCCCAGAGCCACATCCAGCCTGGCCTTGAATGCCTTCAGGGATGGGGCATCCACAGCCTCCTTGGGCAGCCTGTTCCAGTGTGTCACCACCCTCTGTGTGAAAACTCTCCCCAAATGTCCTAAAACAGAGATAAAGTTTTCCAGCTTTGTCCATGAGAGCACAGTCTTATGCTTATTTTTATGCGTTATGCAGACAAGGTAAACAAGGAAATATGCTTTATCTTAATAATATTAGTAGTATTTTTTTTACAAAGATGTCATACGTGCGTATAGATAGCACACTAGAGTCACAAGTGCTCAAAGCAAAAGACACACCAGTTCAAAAAGCCCATTTAAGAAGGTTTTCTGAACACTGAGGAAATGTACTCCTTTAACGTGGTATTAATAAAGAAAAAAAAAAACAAAACAAAGAGCACTCAATTTTAAGATACTGGGGGAGAAAAAAAGAAAAAAATCCAATTCTTTGCCTTTTTGTACATCCTATTCTTCCTATGCCATTTATACTTATCCTCTTCTATATAAAGAACAATCTTCAATTGCAGGACGTTCACTAAAACAGAGCGTTATTCATCAACCAAATGACTACAGCGTGTTTCGTAGCTGCTGCCCTCCTGCCTGCACTTCCCAGAAGTCTATCAAAACGGACCCAACAGTCAATGACACAACCTCCTCCATCCCCGCTGCAACTATTTCGTTACCTCATTCTCAACCAGACGAGCAAAGTTCACTCAAGTTCCACCTTGAGCTTTTAAGACAGGCAGCCTCGCGTTTCACACAACCTAAAGACACTCCGGGGCTGAGACGCCAGACGCAAGCCTTACCTTCACAGAACGGAAACAAACTCAAAACCTCCTTTCACACCTCAGACCGAAGCCGAACCCGGGCTGGGAAGCTCTGCTGGAGCTCAGCCGGCACTCAGCCTCGCACCGAGCGGCGGACGAACCCGTTCATCTCCACGGGACGAGCGCGGCACCGCCAATACCCCGCCGCCAGTCTCACGCACGCACGCACGCACGCACGCACGCACGCACGCACGCACGCGTTACCGCGGCCGGGCACGGCCCACCCGGGCCTGCCGGCTCCTCACCCGCACGGCTCCCGGCACGTCGGCACCGGGGCCCGCGGTTCGACCCCGAGGCGGGGCGGCGCCTCGCGCCCGCAGACCCCGCCTCCCGGCCGCCTCCCCCCTGCTCACACCGCCCCCCTCCCCGGCGGGCCGCCAGGCCTCCGCCGCCCTCATCTCTCCCCCGTTACCTGCTGTCGCCGCCCCCTCACGCTCCCGTCGGGAGGAGCCCCGCGGCTACCGCGCGCGGAAGAAGAGGCGGGGGAGGCCGGAGCGGGCGGTGGGAGGGGCCGGCCCCTACGCTCTGCACCGCCATGAGGTGAGGGGATGGGAGGGTGAGGACTGACGGCGGGCGGCGGAAGCGAGAGGCGAGGGCGGGCGCCTTCCCCGCGCTCGGCTGTCCCCGCCCCGCTGGTCCCGGCAGCGCCCGCCGGAAAGGGAGCGGCCGCCTCGCTCTGGGCCGGGCCGCGCCCCGCCCGCCCCGGTCACGTGGCCTCTCCCGTAAGCCTTCGCCTCTCCTTCCCCCTGGGGGCGCGGTGTGACGTCAGCGCCACCGGCGGCTGAGGGCTGCGTAGCCGCCCGTCGCCCTCAGGGCGAAGGGGAGAGCTGCCTCCGGCCGGGGCGGGACGTAACGCCGCTTAGGAACGCTATTTCTGAGCCGGCTTTGTGGCCTTCTACGGGCAACTTTTTTATATTATTATTTTTAAACGAAGAGCCATTTGATGCGTTACAGAATATTTCACGAGAAACGTGTTTCCTCACAGCCACGCGCCATTCGTTATGACTTCCTACCCCAAGAAGCATCCCTTTCAAAAATCCACGTTTTTTTTTTTTTACACTCTTACATGAGAACTTACAAACCCCATACAGTAAAAAAAAAAAAAAAAAAAAAAAAAAAGGCCATTTAAAATACTTGAGTGATTTGTACAATTTATTAGTCCATTTAACCCAGGTCCCACGCTCCTCGTGCACAGTTTCCTACCAAAACTACTTGAATCTCATATGCCTGACTGGACGTTGGCACGTTTCTCCTCAGCTTATAGTTTAGACTCTGGAATGCAGCTATACCAATTGATAAGCTCAGAGAGCCCCTCAGTTCCTTCAAAACTACTAATATACACCTTCCAAAGCTGCCGTGGAGCATTAGCCTAGATTGCCACCACTCCCAAAACATCTGCGATAGCTGCACCTGAGAGCTGTGACTTTCAAGTAGGACTGACCTGTTGGTCGCATCTCTTAGTGACAACATTTTCCTTTGCTAGGATTTCTCAGAACATGACCACAGCCTGCACAGGCTGCTGTTTCATTTCTGTAAAACTTG
This sequence comes from Phasianus colchicus, assembly GCF_987193195.1. Taxonomy (NCBI): domain Eukaryota; kingdom Metazoa; phylum Chordata; class Aves; order Galliformes; family Phasianidae; genus Phasianus; species Phasianus colchicus. The sequence goes on from NC_143436.1 coordinate 131,709,833, forward strand.
GAAACAAAACTAGAGCAGCAATCTTGGCTTACCCTCCCATGATCCCGCATCTTGCTCACCAGCTGAACCAAAAAGGCCCCTCACTCTGACAGTTTAAGTCTTGCAACTTCCAGGACACTCAAAGAAATAATATTTAGGCCTATTTTATGTCCTAGAGCAATATTCTATCCCCAGGCTTGAAACTAGACTGTTAGATGCGACATTAATTTTGCACTGGAACAGGTTGCCCATTGAGGCTGTGGATGCCCCATCCCTGGAGGCATTCAAGGCCAGGCTGGATGTGGCTCTGGGCAGCCTGGTCTGGTGGTTGGAGACCCTGCACATAGCAGGGGGGTTGAAACTGGATGATCGTTGTGGTCCTTTTCAACCCAGGCCATTCTATGATTCTGTGATGATCTATATAATAGACAGTATGCAACTATTTGCTAAGCACTTTGCAGCTGGCTTTTCTGTGTTTTGCCAGATACCAGAACTGTGAAATCTTTGAAAAAGTTCAACATCTGTTTAAACTCTTCTTGATATATTTTTTCCAGCTGTTAGTTCTGATCAACATACTGCTACTCCTTCACACAAAACACATTTTTGAGTGCTCTCAGTTCATCACAAGTCATCACAGTCTTATTTCTCTGCCATAGGTTGTGCTTAACAGAAAATTATCAAAGCATCTCTTGATAATTTACAACAGCATGATACACCAGACATGTTTTCAGAGTATCTGGAAGCAACTCTGAAAAGAAGAATGATAGTAAGCTACCTACCCTCATCCATTCTCACAGTACCGCTCCACATTCTTTGTACTCAATGAATTTCACAGCAAATGTCTGCTAGTATAAATTGTTATGCAAAGCTACGAGCAGAACTTTTCAGGGCTCAGTATCTATTGCGTATATAAACATCCCTCAAGGTTTAAGGATGAAGAGCAAGGCTGCCACCCACACAACCCAGGGAAACATTAGCAGGTTAGCAGGTTCATGCTGCATATGAGCTAGCTGACTTGTGCAGTAATTTCCAACTCCATACAAACAGTGAAAGGATTACGATAAAAAGCTATCTACCCAGAGCTGTCTGGTATCCCTTGGCAAAATATCACAAGCTGGCAGAGTTTTAAAGCAGGGTGATAAATTCAGTGCTGTCTGTAGACGGCAGAAAACTGATGAGGAAATCAGGCAGCTGTAACGGCCTCTGGTGGCCATGTCCCTGCTGCATTTAACCAAGACAGCTGAGCAGAACAAAGGATCTGTATCTGTGAGGCTGTTCCTACAAGGGTTGCGCTCCCAGATGCGACTTAATAAGCTCTGCTTAAGATCTCAAAAATAAGAACAAAAACAGTAAAAAACACGTCAGAAAAATCAACAGCATTTTTTTTTTTCCCCCTCCCCTCCACCACCTCTTGTTAAATAAAGAGAAAATGGCACTATCAGATTTTGGTCTTTTTAACACCCTCCTCATGTGAGATGTGGGGATGAGATACATACATTCATGACTGGTTATGTCACAGACTTCAGTGGTAACAGCGGTATACTCACTTACTTAAAGAATAAAAAAATAAAAGGAAATTAAAAAAGGAAAATCAGAGATGCTGCGTACAAAAAGGAAACCTAGTTTTCTGATCTTCCTATCTTGGGACATTGCATTAATATCAGCAACACCTTTAAAAATAAGATTTCAAGCACATACCTTGTGAAGAAGCCATGCCAATCTCTTCCAACGCATGCAAATTTTATACTCAAGAGACTTTGCTTGTTTTAAAATAATTTTTAACTTTCACCAGCAATAATACTGGTCTGTTCCCTATGACACAAGCCTAAAGACTGAAACAGTTCCTCATCAAAATCCCACCATTTGAAAAATGGCGTGTCTGAAAGTCATGTTTATGTGCCAGTACCTAATACAAGTAGCTATGAACTTCAGATGAAGGATTAGCTGGTCAGACACCATCATCTTCTGAAATGATTCCTGCTGTGGAAAGCTCTCGTGACAAGAAATTAGACCAGTCACACAGGTTTCCTTAGCCTATGTACAGGAGAGTATGATAACCTTTAAGCCAGTTTGAACTGACTCAAGCTCCACCAAACACTTCTGCCAGGAGTGTTTATTTTATATCTGAGCATACCTCAAGCACAATTAAAACATCAAGGCTACAGTTTTTGGTAGATGCCACCACATGATGACTGAGCCCCTCATGTAGTAATTGATCTGTACACATGAAAGAATCGTCCATCACCAGTAAAAGCAAGGCCACAAAAGTAAGGAAAATAGTTTGGGCTCATGAATTGGGATTAGACTGCATGACAATTAGATGGGTGGGGAAAATACTTTTTTTTTTTTTTTTTAACCCTGTGTGATAAAGAGGAGGAGTCACAAAACAAGCATTGAGCTAGAAATAAAATTATTTATTTTAAAACATTACAGATTAATAAATAGATTAGTTATCAGAAAACTTAATAAATAGCCTCTTATAATTTACACAAGGCAAATACAACATGCCTATAACTATTTTTTAAAAAGCAAAGAGTAAGCTTGACTGGTAAGCCATTAACAAATATATATATATATACACATTATTTGAAAGCTAATAAAATAAACCATTTGTATGTAATCCATAGTGAGTATATTGCAATAGCATTGAAGCAACCTGACATTGTGTATTTGTTGCCATCCACTTTTTCCCCACATCACATCAGAACTGTTTTTTTTTTTTTTTTTTTTTTACATTCCAGGAAAACAAAAGTTAGAAAAAAAGAAGTTCCACAGTTTAAAAAAAAGAATTAAGTTAAAAATACCCAATTTGTGTAACATTTTCTACTCTCTAGAGTAGCTATTTAGAGAGAAAAAAGAAAACAAAAATCCAAACACAAGAAAACCCACCAAAAACACTTATTGTCAGTTTTTAAGAGAGATTTCTTAATCTCTAACTTTGTAATCATTTCAACATTGTTGTCTGAAACACTTGGGCACTAATAGTAATAACTTTCCACATCATTGGTGCCTCACATCATTGGTAGATTAACATTCTGCATCACTTCAGCCTGTATTCAGTAGCACCAAAAAATTATTTCAAAGATTGGTCTCTGTAAAGAAAAGACATCAGGTAATTGATCAATGTTTGTTAATAATTGATTTAACAGTGCAGCTTCAGCTGAGGAACATCTGTAGAATGCTTTATATTTATGAAGAAAGAAGAGAAGAAGGGTACAACATGCAAAGTCCAGTTTTAAGCTCTCCATACTTATTAACCCCAGATCTTTCTTCAAATACAAACCCTCTATGTTTCAAATAAAAAGCAAAGCTAAACCTCACAGATTCTAGTATTTCAACAAACAAAATCCAGTGTTTTCATTTTTCAGTGCTTCAGTTACTTCAGAAAAATACGTATGTTCAATACAAATCAAGATTATTAATAGGAAGCCTCACTTGTCAAACTGTGATATGACAGGTTCTCTTTAACATTAGTTTCAGCTCACTAATAAATAGGCTCTATTTACATATATAATGTGTTGGAAAGTCAGTACAGCAGATAACCTTAGGTATTTTTCATTTATATGTAAGTACTTAAGGTAACAAATTTTTTTTGTTTGTTGTATCAAAAATGTTTCTATTTTCCTACTGAACATCTGAGGAATTTTTGTGTTTGACACCTAATAAAGATCGGGAGTGACACATGTAAATCCTCCATACACTGAAGGGATAATCATCAAAGTCAAGTGAGTAACAAGTAAGTGTGTTTGGTAAGTACAACAGAAGCCAGACATACAGAGTGAAACACCTTTTGTATGGGTTTGAATTTAACTCAAATGCATTCCACCACTGTAATCAGTCCATTTTACACGTGTAGACTTCCACTAGGGAAAGCTCAGGAAACAGCTATGCACGTTTGCTCCCTGAGATGATGGAACTCAGATTCTTTTTCAAGTGCTTACTTGACAGAGGTGGGAAAAAAGAGAGGGAACAGCTAAAATTCAACTTCAACAGTGCCTCCTTTTAAATCAGAAAAGCAACTGGCAAAGACTAAAAAAGGGAGGCCACGGGATGGAGGAGGAAGAATGATAACAACAGTGACAACAAAATGCTAATACACTTCTAAATTTAGAATTGAACCAGATCCAGGTACAGCAGTACTTAAAAGAACATCGTTACATACCGAACAAAGTAGCAAAAACAAAGGCTTCCATTATTTAGCATTCATGATGTAAAAGGCTGCAGATATAAATGATGTGCAAGGCCACGAGAATTTCTTTCATCTTATGTGCTGGCTTTTGACATCTGTTTTAAACAACAAGGTTAACCAGACATTTCTAGAAAGCTCATCATGGATGAGGAGCAGCTGGGGAGAAGACACCTATACATACATTTATCAGCTTTAAGGATGGCCAAAGGACCACAGAACATGGTTGCTACTTAATTCTTACTCTGCGTAGAGAGTGCTCATCAAGTAAACTTGCTTGTGTGTTGCAGAAAATAGCAAGAGTTAGATAGGGCAGTCAAGTTATTGTGGATACAATATTAACTAATAATTTGCATATGCACCTAACGTACTAGGATAGGCACTTTCTAAATAAATAGGAATGTTTTAAAACAAAACACGCAGATATGGCCAAAGGAGGTCTGAGATAAGACCACAAACTTTTTCACTTTAACCTAAAGAAAGATCTTCATGGAAACATTTGGAGATTAAAGGCTAGTACAAAACCAACACGCAACTTGTGAATGCAAATTTTGAAAAGACAGTTTGACTGTTTCAGAAAAGAACTAACATTGTTTTAAATAGTAGGTCACTACAGGTCTCATAGCTTATGTACAATTCAGATTTCAGTAAAAAAAAAAAAAAAGGGAACTAGGGTGACAAAACGTAACTGTCTGCTGATAACCAATATACCATCTTCAATCAATATCGACAGAGTTTAGTAACTATCTTTCATGGTCCAATTTGCCCCATCTACAATTCTGAAACTTTCTAGAAATCATATGAAGTATCTGCAAGTCCAAGATGGCCCCTTTTCTGCTAGTGCTATTTTATTATGTCAAGACACCCAATTTCTGTGCCAGCCTATAAGAATGTACATTTCTGCCAGTTCAGACCTGAGTCCAGAGTTGTCAAACTGGCTTCCAAACAACAGGTGAATTTAAAGATAGCATTAATTCACACACACACAAAAAAAACACTTCAGAGTGGACACTATTACCTCCACTAATCAACATTTGTATTACCCTCAGCCAGTCACAAAGATTCATGAATTCTGTAAAAAATGTCATGAACTTTTTAAAACGCTGTCTTGTAACCATACCGGGATTTTGTTTGTTTCAAGAAACATCCTGACCCAGAGATACTGAGTTCCACTTATGATTTCTGGTTTTTGCACTCAAATTAGAAACAAACATTTATTACTTTTCAAGCTTTCCTCACAAATTTTTGACTTGTGATTTTTTAACTACCAAATACAAACATGTGAAAATTAACTATTTTTGACATACAAATGTTCTCTAAAAGGTTTAACCTAAACAGTTCAGAATCATTCCACTCACAGCTTAAGCTATTGAGTACTACCTGTCAAAATATTATTGCTGAACTATTCATAAAGGTCTGTAAGTTAGTGGATCTGAATGTATGTTCCAGTTGGTTTCCTGAAACTCAGCTCTCTGAATGCCTGTGTTTTGTCAGGCTTCAATCTCCGTTTCCCATGTTACAAGAGGACAAGGCCATCTTTTTTCTTTCTGAGCAATGAGAAATTTTATGCTCTTCTGTCTCTTAAATGTTTGTTTTGTTTTTGCTGCTTATTAACTACTTTGCAACATAGCTTCTTGTGTTTAGTCAATTAGAATGAAGTAGTAACTAGTACAATCAAGCTGTGTTGGCTGGCTTTGAATAGTCCTCTCGTAGTTGTAATGGGAAGAGGTAACCTATGTCAAAGCTGTCAAAGCATCTAAGAGTTTCAATTCAAGCTAGAAAATTCTTCCAAAAATGTGTGTCTCCTGGATGCTTTACATGTTTAGAATTGAATACAGTCCAGTATTACTGACAGCAAGACTGAATTATTAAACCAATATAGGCCATCTGAAACAAATACATTCGCATTTATGCAGTATTTTTGGATTACAAAGGCACTGAAATAGTTCTGAGCTGCTTACAAATAAGCCACCATATAGGCAATGAGTCTGTGCATCATTTCCATATCTTTTACAGTCTTTGTCTGCTCCCAATTAAAAACTCTCAGGTGAATGCGGTATGTCTTAATGCACATGTTACAAAGGAAAATGCATACCCTGAACAATACCATCAGCTGATAAGTAAATAGTGAAGGATTTTAAAGGTTCACTGCTCTGTGTAAAGAATTCAATTTAAAACTCCCCCAGTGTCTTCACCACATGGCAGACCAAATTGCCAAGACAGTCACTAAAAAGGACAAATCTGCAGTCCATAATTCAGCCAACATTAGTCTCAGAATTCACAGCCTTGACGGTGAACACATTGCAGTATTAACAAATTGTTCAACTCACATTTTTTTCTTCTTATTTTTAAGGTATACATCACTCATGGAAAGGAATCAGATTGAGTGCATCAGAAACTGATGTTTTCTACCCACAAAAACAATACCCCAGGGGCAGCCATAACACAAGGATTCACACACAAGTTTGTCAGAATATCCTCACATCTCTTTTGATTGATTATCCTTTAAAGTAAGGAAATACATCAGTCTCTATGCTAACTCAATCCATGGTTCCAATTAAAGTCATTTATTGTATTGGCTGGGGTACAATGGAAAACTGCTCCTTTGAAACTGGATGGAGGCCTCCAATTCATTTCACGTAAGCCACCAAATCATCAGAGGCTGACTTCCAACCTGAATCATATTTGAATCAGTGACCTACAAATGAAAGGTTCTTTATCTTTCCCTGAGCCATCCAGTTTCCCCTCAAAAGAAAAAAAAAATTAATCTGTCTTCATGTTAGGTTTATTTAAATCTCCAATATTGAAGTTGAACTCTTTGAAGACCTGTATAAGAACAATTCCAATAGATACTGTAGTGAATCCACATGCCATTCCCAAGAAATCGACCACTCCTACATTACTCCATTCTCTGAAAAGGATGGCTGAAGCCAGCAGGACTAGAGTCGTAAACACAACATAGTAGATGGCTCCAAAAACAGAGGAGTCAAAACATTCCAGTGCCTTATTGATGTACCTGAACTGAATGATAATGCTACATCCTAATACTGCCAAAAGTACCAGACAGAGGTACAAAGCCCTTTGACTTGATGGATTATTGTGAAAAATATCTTGAGCAGCCAGCCCAATGCCTTTTGTACTGGGAACAGTGAAACTGCCCAAGAGAGAGCAAATACTGATGTAAACCATGATATTAGTAGGTCCATGAGCTGGAGCTATCCAGAAGATTAGCAGGAGAAGCATTAGCAGTACTACGCAGAGGTAACCCACGAAAACTGGAAAACAAAACAAGATAATAGCAAGGTAAGAACTCTTGGCATTCTGAAGATTTTAGCAGGCAAGTCATGTCCTGTCAATGAACCTAAAGTATACATCACAGCTATGATCTGCTGTTGAATGCAGAGCCAAAACGCTGTGCTTTCAGTGATGTTGTGGGCACCTGAAACTAATGATGTCCTCACGTTCTTTGTGGAAAGCAAATCATCAAGTAGTAAAATAGATAGCTGCACATTTGAACAGAACTTAAGATGTCTTTTCTTTTTTGTTTTTATTTAAAACTCTCTTCTGTCAGGCTTAAAGTCCCTTATGACAGACAGCTGTGATAATACCTCATTCATCACTCATTCACTAAAGCACAGCGTGTGGATCCAGCAAAAAGCATAAGCATAAAAATTGACTCCATTAACTGAGTGAGATGAGAGAGGACAGATGGAAGAACTGGGAGACCATATCATTTACATTGTAGTGTTAGTATACAAATTGGACTAATGAAAATTGTTGCATGCTTTAAAACTTTAAAGTAATACATTTCCAATTCATTTTGTTCAGATAAATTAAATTTAGACCAGAGTATATGTTTTCTTTGTTTGCAATTTTTTTGTTTTGCTCTTTTTTTTCCTCTTCATCCATAACTGTGAATAGCTGACGCTGTTAGGTTCGAGTTTCTCTCACCTAAAGCAATTAAAGAAAGTAACAATAATTGGAAGCTTAGCTCTTATGAAAGAAAAGTAGAAGTGGATCTGGCACTGGTATATGTGTCAGTGCTGGTATATGTTATCCTGGAACTTCTGGGTGTTACGAAAAAGAATAGGCATTTCAGCATACATCTCAACAGTTTATCTATACACACCTTTATCATGCAAAAAAATTCATTTGGAACATAATTAACACTTTATATAAACTTAAAATTTTTTAAAAGGTGGAATTAAAGAACAAAAGACAATGAGAATTTTCTGTTCTGTATAAAACAATGTAAATCGAGATCCTAGAATTATAGCTTTTATGTCTAAGAAAGTGATACACTCTTCCAAAATTTTAGAAAGTTAAAAGCTCAAACTGAGCTTCCTGTGAAGGAGAATTTTTTCAAAAGCATCTATATTTTCCTTTCTGCATAGATGGGTCAATAAATCTGAGGTATCCTACGTACATCAAGTCACGGTTTTCCTACAAAAACGCTGTATCAGTTTGCCTCTGTCATGTCATATTTTCTTCAGAAGTCAGCTCTCCTGTGTCATTTAAGTCGCTAGTTTCCTCCTCACGTGTTCTCTCAGTCAGCCTCACAAAATCATTCCGAGTTGAAAAAAGGAACAAAGTACCTGGATTTGTAAGTTTCTCTTCAAGCTCAGCCTGAGTTGTTACACTCTCAGACTTTGGGGAATGAATGATGAGAACAACAGACCCAGCGCAGCTCAGCAAACATCCCAGCTTGCCAAGAATGTTCAGTTTTTCTTTCAGCAAATAAGAAGCTAAAATGGACCTTTCACAAAGAAAAAGAAGATTAAGTCTGAATACATCCTATTAATAATGCAGTAAGTTACATGCCATATGAATTTCCTTCTTAAAGAAATATTATCAAACACTGAATTTTCAAATAGCCTCAAACATACTTCTTACTTATAAAAAGGAAGATTCATCCAGTCTCAGCTTTACTCAATCCTTGATGTTTCACCTCAAGAAAAGCAAACAAAAAAACCCACCAAGAAACAAAACTCATTAGCAGATAACTACCTGTTAATGATTTGGTGAAATACCATTAAATATTTTATGTATGCTATACAACCATGAGATGAAAGTGACCTTTGATTACAAAGATCTAAGGACTCAGCTCAAACACGTAGCTGACCAAAATATTAAAAGCAACGTGGCCTAGAATAAAATAATAGGTGGTGAGTAGAGCACCAGTGTGCATCACAGCATACAAAATTTCAGAAAGGCATGTAGCCCACACAACACGATGTATGTTCCCAAGTAGATAACCAGTATGGTCAGATACATAATTCAGCAGACAACAGTAGGCAGGTGCAAAAATTCTCAGAGCAGCACTCAGCACTGTTTTTAAATAATTGTACCTTTTCTCTGCAATAGCTTTATAGATAATGTCCAGATATTCACAGAATATTTTACCTGTATATTAAAATTCATTCAGGAACACTCCCTTATTTTTTTATCCCCTTCCCCTTATGTGAACATAACATTGAAGAAAGTGTGAGCATCCGTTTGCAGGGGAGTCTCTCACTTCAGAAAACTGGGCCAAACCCAATTGAATTAAAATCAGCATCAATAAACACATGTGGATTGTGGATAGCAGGGCAGAGAACAAATGTGAAACAAAGAGAAAGATCTACATAGTAAGGGAACTGTGAGTAAGAGAATGAGCAGATGAGTCCAGAATAATCAAAATGAAGGGGAAAAAACAGTTGTTTAGTGATCCCTATGGTCTGGAACAAATAAAAAAGAAGATATTCAGGAACCCTTTCTTCGCCACACTCCCACTACCACCAGTCTGTACACGTACTTCACTGGGCAAAGCAGAACAGGCAAAGTTACAACTCATCACTACACTCATAAACCTGGCATCTCCATAGCAGACGCCCAGCAATCACAGAGTCTATTTGACACCAAGTAGTAACAGCATTCAAGTAAAAACAAGAAAAATAAACTCTTACCCAAATGGAACACCAAGTGCTCCCAAGGGAGTCACTAACACAGTTGGGACTGCAGTGTAGGCCAAGAAATTCCCTATTTGACCAAGAGCCACTGTCAAGAGAACCAGAAATAAGTTTTTAAACCTCTTTGTAAAAAGAAGGAATGAAAAGTTACCCAATATTGTTTGAGAAAGATTGATTTAACTGGAAAACAGATGTTACAGATCTGCTCAGCTCTGTTAATTTTGCATTTAACCCAAATGGCTGGAATTTTTATACGTTACTGCAGGATTTGTTCAGAATGTGCATTCATGTAACACAAACACACTGGCTTACTGTTTCTAACAGCAGTGTTACTTTCGGGAGGAAAAATAAGGACAATACTCAGCAAACAAATCTAATAATGAAATATCAACTACATGCATAAAAGCTCTTCAATATAGAATAGAATGCTTCAACTTCTCACAGCATTATACAATATCAGAAGAAATTTTTGATCACTGTAAAAAAAAAATAAATCATATCCATACCAAGTCACATTAACAGTCTCACAATCTCATTTTCACTTCTCCGCTCCGTTAAAGCCAGTTCTAAAATTTACCACATTATTGAACACCACAGCTGTGATAAATGTGCTAAAGTTTTCAGTAAACAAAAAAAAAAAAAAAAAAGGAAATGGCTGGATGGTTTTGCAAGTGTTGGCAAGTTTACAGTATGTTTATAATAGGTCAACATGATGCTTACACAGTTACAATTTGGTAACTGGCAAAAACCCTGAGACTGAACACAAATTACATACAACTCAAATTTCAAGTTGCTTTAAGAGCCAATATAAACATTTGAAAACATTTCAAGAATCCACACTGTCTTTCTGCTCAGGCTGGCATCAACTATCAAATGTTATCATCAAACTGCTCTTCACACCTGCAAAGCACAGTGCACACATTAATTAATTTATTAAATGAGCTCACATTTGCATCAGTAAAAATGAAAGACCTGCGTAACCCATAAGAAGCATGGATGAGATATGCAAACTTCAAAAACTGCAAAATATGGCAAGATTATACTAATTGAAGTCACTGAAGCTTTCTCTATATGCAAGAGCGAGCCAGAAAAGCTAATGAGCAGCACTGCTAGAGCACAAGCTGGTCCCTCAGTCAGCACTGGTCTTTTGAAGGCTTCCAGCCCCTGGCAGCAGAGTAACTCAGCGACCAGCCCCAGTTCTGCATTTTGGCAGGCACACGGAGCAGCTGTGCGACTATCCTCAAGGTATCCAATGGCTCTAAGGGACACCTTGTATGGAAGGCAGGACCCACCTGGCATGCTGTGGATCTGCAGATTTCACACTTTCCCAAGTTATTCCAACAAAAGTTGCACTTTTTTTTGTGTGTGTAGATCAGCTGACTCATCTTTCTGACTACAGAACACTAATATATGGCACCAACTCAAGACACATAAATTAGGTCTCCAAAGCTTTAGTCACACTGCACGTGTAATAAGCCAAGTGAACTTACCAAAACTTTTCAGCATTACCATAGAATAGTAACCACTGAAAACAACAGACTAGGATTAACTAAGGCCAGTTAAAAAATCAAATCTCAGTAATAGTTATCTGCCTGTTGTTGAAGACCGTTGCTGCCAACCTGTCCAGTCCTCAGTGGTTAGAAATTCATCTCCAGACACATCAGTGCTGTAAATTAAGTCACTACTTCAGCTTGTGAAGGTACATCAGACTTCCAGCTTGCAAAAGAAGTACCGGTATCCCAGAAATTCTTGCAACACAAAACCTGATGCACACTGATGTGTCTACATCTGCAAGGAGACCGGTAAATGCAGATCTGAACAGCAAAAGCTGTCTGCTCCATGCACTTCAGCGGCTTTACTGCAAACAAACTTTAGCCTTTTCCCACAGACTGAACCTATTCACAGCCTTGTTTTATTGCAAAAAAGTTCAGCTTGCACTGAAACTAATCCATTAGCTAATGAATGTGAGATACCTGCAATCACTCTCTTGACTAGTGTTAAAAAAAAATTTAGCAGTCGAAAAAGAAGTCCCTCAGTAGAATCTGTAAGCCTTCCTTTGAAGTCCTCCAGTGGATCCCAAGGCCACAAAATAGCTAGGCAGTGTTATTCTGAGTTAGCATACCAACACAGAAATGCTCGTGTAGTGTCTGAACAAATACTGGGAAAACAAGTCGATAGAGTTGATGCTGGCTTTGTTAGTTGTCCTAACTCCAAATTCCATACCTGAAAAAAAATATGAAATCTCACCCAACTAATTCCCAAAGAATTACCTTTCCCTAGAAGCCACAGTTGCGTGCCTGCCCAGCCCTTGCTATTGCAGTTTGTAACGGTGTTGCAATAATGAACCTATAAAGTCCTTAATTGGTTTCTTTGTAAAATAATTGAGGCTGTGTTTTGAAATACCTGCACCTAGCTGGTAGACAAAAGCCAACTTAAATCAATCCTTTCAGCTGTTGCACCTTCAGCCAGCCAATTCAGGCAGCTCTTTTGAGCATGAAATCTTTTCCTCTGATTCCTGAACCAAAACCTTTCCTATGTAAACCATCTGTTCTGAACTTCAATACAGAAGCCTCACAGAGAACAAACAACAGTGACCAAAGCACAGATTTATTGCTTCCTAGGCAGCAGTGATCACGGAGTCAGAAGCCCACAAAGTACTAATTAAACTCAGCCTGAATTAGCTGAAGATTTCCTTTAGAAGCTCTGTTGGCTCCTACACTTGCTGTGAACCTCATCCTTCGAGGGATCTATCAGTTTCCATTCCTCTTGTACAGCTTGAGGACAACAAAGTACTTTGTTGCATCAAAGCAAAGGACATAACTGGACTCACACGTTTCTCAGAAACTCATCAAAACATTTCCAAATAATCCACAGAAGGCTGGACTAGTGCCTATAAACCAGCTTTGCCTGTAAACTCCTGTGGGTAAGACTAGGACTGAACTACAAAAGGAGAAAGCTAGTTACACTGCATGGATTGAAACTGAAGAGTGAACCGAGTGTGAGGATTACTTACAAAGACACTAAAACTAGAATTGCACAGATCTCATAATCAGCACCACGTAAGGCTTCATATTAACCCTGCAAATAAAAACAGCACTGAAACCAAAACTATCAAGCTAGAAATAAAAAAAGATACTGTTTTTAAAATTGAGGCTAAGTGCTTTCTGATCTAAAACATAACGTGCTCAATGAGCCCCTTTGTGCAGAGTTACAATTTCTTATTCAGCTTTGACTTTTATTAAAAACTGGGTGTACCAGTGAAATCCAGAGACAGAAAACATGCAAGAATCCAGTCAGAGCAGTGTGTGGGTGCCAAGAGCTGCAAGTATCGGATGGTTCAGAAAATCCAGGAAAAAACATCTGATCTGGGTTTATCCCAGCTCTTCGCCTTTTCTAACACCATCAGACAGAACAGCCAGATCGGCAGTTTAGTAAAAGTGGGATATATCTGAGGGAAAGTAACTTCACTACAAGTGAGAGTGCCAGATCCAAAATTAGAAACCAGATTTTCCGATGTCTCATTTTGCCACCTAACCACAACTTCCCCCTTAAAAAAAGAAAAAATTAAAAAAAATCAAACCATTTAAGATACTTACTTGCAATAGTGCCAGACCACCATACTATATCTGTCAAGTATGAAGTACCTGAGAGAAAAAGTATAGGAAGATGTATTAGAAAAATATGAAACTGCATTATCAGCACAACAAAATAGAACAGTTTCAATACTCTCAACTATTAAGGACTTTTATCTTAACCTTTTTCCTCAAGGCAGCCAAGTGGGAGGAAAACAAGAGAGAAGATGGAAGGTGCCCAGACCTGGCCTTCAGTGCAAATGAAACCACCCAAGTCAGAGCTTCTCAAGGGAACATAACAGCCAGAGGCTCTGATTTCCAGTTTGGAATACCTATGTACCACTAATGCTACATGACTTTGAAAAGTGTCCAAAACGGCAGCAAATGCGTTAAAAGGAAACTTAACATACACATAGAAGCCACTACTAGGAGAATGGGAAACGTATGGAAACAAAGAATTATTTGTATAAATTTGTTTGTTAATATAGCTCCAATGAAGTTGTAAACAAGAATCTATCTTGCAAGCAGATTTGGCAGTATAGTAGTGTGGACAGATCCTCCTGTATTTGAATATCTGGAAAATGCAGCGACTGAAGCCTCTGAACTACAGACATACCAACACATTTCCAAGAGGCATAAAAACTCAGGATGGTCTTCCTGGGCCTTCCCATCTCAGATGGGAACCCAGGGAACCTGTGTACCACATTTTATCATCTCTGCTTTTGTAGAGCATCAATGCTTATCACTACTTACTAAACCAAATGCTAGCCTCCATCAAACATGACTTGAGCAGAATATGAGAATAACATGATGCCAGCTTTTCCAGCAATCCCACTCTGCCTTTGTTGGGAAAACACTCTCAAGATCTGCTGGACCAATAGGCGGTATTGCAGTGAGCACATTTCTCCTATGATGAAAGGTTGAGGGACTTGGACTTGTCTACTCTGGAAAAGGGAAGGCTCTGCGGAGACCTCATTGTGGTCTTCCAGAACCTGAAATGAGCTTATAAGCAGGAGGCAGACCAATTTTTTATACAGTCTAATAGTGACAGGATAAGGAGGAATGGCTTTAAACGAGAAGAGGGGAGATTTAGATCAGGTATGAAGAGAAAAGTCTTCACTCAGAGGCAGTGAGGCACTGGCACAGCTGCCTAGAGAAGCTGTGGTGCCCCATTCCTGGGGGCACTCAAGGCCAGGTTGGATGAGGCCCTGGGCAGCCTGAGCTGGTGGGGGGCAGCCCTGCCCATGGCAGTGGTTTGGAACAGTGTGATCTTTAAGGTCCCTTCCAACCTAAGCCATTCTACAGTTCTACAGCGAGCATTCTGCAATCCCAAATGAAAGAAAGAAATAGTAATCTGCAACTCTGGAAACTTATGAAATATTAAGCGCTTGGAAATCACACTACATAATTGAAGCGAGATGGAAAATGACTAATGAAAATGGCCAGCTTTAGAGTGGGAGTAATCATTTTTTAGACTTTTGTTATTGCATATAAAATTAAAACACTTGGGGGCACAAATTACAGAAAATATTGACTCAAGTGAGATAACTTTGCAAAATATTTGCCACCCGCTGCTGTTTCTGAGGATTACTAATTGCAACGACAAGATATTATTGATTCAGGAGAGATGACAGAAAAGACTTGCAATGCCTCCTTGTTAATTATACAGCACCTACTGAAGCCAGTGGAAAAAAAAGACATCATCCGACACCGAACATCTTCATGTTCTTCATTCTGACTGCTAGGTTCAAGGAAAAGCTACATGGCTCCACAACATTAAATAGAGAGGAACAGGGTATTTGGCTGGATGTCTCATAGAATCATTTGAGTTGGTAGGAAGCTTTAAAGGTCACCTAGTCCAACCTCTAATGCAGAGACAGGAAACATTTGGAAAGACACACAAGTGAAACTCAGTCATACCTCCAGAGCAGATGTTCCACAGCTGTGACACAGCACCCACACAAACGCACTCCCACCAGCCACCTAACTCAGGGCACTACTGAGGTAATGAGGCCCAAATGTACCACAAGATGGGAAGTTCCTTTAGCAGGGCTGGGCTGGAAAGTCTTTCCTTTCTTTTTTGTTTCCCTTACAACAAGATCAGTAGTTATGATGCAGTGTAATTCCTCCATAGACAATAAAAATAGATTACAGCCACCTGGAAGGGAGAGTACGCCTGTAAAACAGTGGTTTACCAGAGACCCTTAATGTGAAGTCACTGTAGGAAGCGTAACAACTTGTTAGATCAGGCTGTCAGCTGGTGGTAGCAGAGCTGGAAGTTTGTTCTGCTCCATGCATCCGCACACACACACGCACACACTGCAGTTTCCCTACGCTCTAAGCATCGAGATGCAAGCAGCAAACTGCCGTTTGCAGCACAAAACGCAGAAGACCTCCACGCCTCGTGAACTCGCATCCTTGTTCTGACCAGGCTGCTCAGACGGCACCTTAAGTTCCCGAGTAGGTTTACATCAGAAAACAATAACGACGGGTGGGATTTTCAACACGAGAAGAGGAGCAGCGACTTCACGCTGTGGGCGCGCCTCCCTCCACCGAGAGAAACGACCACGCGGCTGCTGTGGAACGGCCCCACCGAAGAACGAACCAGAACGGCCCGAGCCAGCGGCACTGCGCGGCGGCGCCGCACGGAAGCCGAAGAGCATCGCGTGCCGGCAGAGGCGCGGCCCCCAGCGCTGCGCGGCAGCGGGGCAGCAGACAGGCGGGCTGGGGAGCGGTGCCGATGACTGCGCTTGAACGCGCCCTCCGTCCCTCACCGGAGACAACGAGCCCACCGCGCTCCTTCCCCGCAGCCCGCGGCCGCCTGCAAGGTGCCCCCGGCCCGCCCCTGCCGCGCCCGGGGCAACCCGGCGTGCCCGCGGCAGGCGGGGCTCTGCTCGACGCCGCCGTGCCGCAGGGGAGCGGGAGCCCGCCGCGGCGCTCCCCCCGCACTGCAGCGCCCGGGGCGGCGGAGCCCCTACCTCGCCCGCGGGCCCGCACGATCCCTTTCTTCTGCAGGACGAAGGTGGAGCCGTTCACCAGGCTGGACACCACGGCCACGCTCAAGCCCAGCGACACGGCGGCGGGGCCGGGGTTCTGAGCCGCCCCGTCCCCCGCTGCCGCACCGACCGCCATCCGCATCGCCCAGCCGACAGCTTCACGCACGGCGATTGCCCGGGCCCAGCGCTGCCGGCAGCGGTTCTGCGCCGGGACCGCCCCGCGCTGCGCGCCCCGCCCGCCGGGGGCGGCTCCGTGCTGCGCCGGCCGAGGGGACGGCAGCAGGATGACGTCATACCATCGATTGACCACCCCCTCCCCCCCATATACACCTGTACTCTGACGTCACGGCACGGTGCTGTGTGAGGCGCGGACCCTGTGAGGGCAGCGGGATGGCCTGAGAGAGGTCCCAGCTTGAGCTTCCCCTGAGGCAGCGCTGAGCCCTTCCCTCGGGTCCTACTGCTGCCGGTTTGGTGTTCTTCGGGCAGCACGGGGGGCATCACGTCCTCAGGGGCAGTGTAACTCCTGCCGTGACACTATTGAAAAGCAGTGTGGACATAGCACAGATCCCGGCAGAGCCGAGCTGAGAACAGCCTTCCTGCTCCACAGAGCTACTGTGTGGCACACAGCTCATGGGAACACACAGAGCCATAGGCGTTGGAAGGGGCCTCTGGAGTCCAACTTTCCTGCAAAAGCGGGTTCCCTGCAGTAGGGAATATATAAGTATCTAATTCTATGGGAGAGAGGGTTTGTCCTTGTGAGACTCACAAGATCTGCATAATAACACACCAGGTGGAAGAAGAGTTAACCGTAGCAACCCTCTGAATTTTGTGAAGCACGAAACAAGAACAAAGGTGAAGGCAAACACAGGGTAGTTATACCAGCTTCTGATCTACATACAGCCTACTAACACGTACAATGACATTTATTACAGGAAATAACTTGTGCTTTGCCCTGTGGAAGGATGAAATATGTTTAACAGCTTTCACGATTACCAAGCAAGTTTCTGAACAAAGCTCAAACATGAGCGATTTTTATAGTTAAAATCTCTGCAGTGTGGTCAAACCAAGAGTAAAAAAACCTGACAACCCCCCCCCAAAAAACCAACAGGCATCAGACATTGTAAGAAAAATTTACTGCTCTCTATCCGTACTATTTTAATCTCTAAATTGTAATGCTTAGTTATGTCTTCCTGAAGTACATGTTTGGATGGGTATTTTCACATACACTTGCTGCCTCTTTCAGCTGGTTACTATTACTCTTGCCATATAAAGGTTCTCCAGGACTAGTCACAGACTAAAATAGGAAACAGTTTTGATAAATAATGACTTTGCAAGTATCTTGAAAACCAGAGCCTGACTCCACCAATGTCTTACCGGATCGTTTCATTCAAAACATCTGTATTATCTATTTTACAAACCTTTGAACCAAGGAATAAATATACCTCAGAAATAACAGCTCGTATCATTCATATAATGGCTTAGGTTGGAAGGAATCTTAAAGATCAGCTAGTTCCATCCACCAGGTTAGGCTGCCCAGGGCCCCATCCAACCTGATCTTGTGCCCCTCCAGCAATGAGACACCTACATCTTCTCTGGGTAGCCTGTGCCTCACTCCCCTCTGGGTAAGTATTTTTTTCCTAACATCCAACCTGAATTTCCCCTCTTTTAGTTTAAAACAAGTCCTGTTATCCTATCACTATCAGACTGTGTAAAAAGTTGGTCTCCTTCCTGTTTATAAGCTCCCTTCAAGTACTGGAAAGCTACAGTAAGATCTCCCTGGAGCCTTCTCCAAGCTGAACAAGCCCAGCTCCCTCAGCCTTTTGTCACAGGGGAAGTACTCTGGCCCTTAACTGTTAATGGAAATCGGATGACCTTTCTTAAATTACATATACCCACTATATAAACTTCTATGGTAAACACAATCTTCCGATTTCTGTTGTGATAGCATCACTCCTCCTGCTGCAGTTGTCATCAGGTTTGTAGTTTTGCAAAACAACATGCTGCTGCTTTTACATTGTAGTATGACAGTGTACTGAATGTCACTGTGGTCTGATGTCTCATGAACACACAAAGTGTGTCTCTCTGACAAACTGTTCCACTCCATTGCTTTCATCCAACTCCATTTTAAGCATTCACAGTACCTAGTTCCACTTGTTAGCCACTTTTTGCTTAATTCAAGCAATATGCGAGGACTGGTGTAAAAAGTCTGCAGACTGCTTTGTAGAGGGAGCTAAAAATGCTGAAACTCAATAACAGTACAGGTATTTGGGATCAGTCAAGAGGTACCATCTGTATTTAATAGACTTATTTTGGGATCTTCCTCTTAGGGAAGGATGAATGACAGAGGTAGGTTTCTTGGAAGGAGATGAAAAAGCTGGTAGAACTTCTACTGTTGTTTATTTAGTTTTTTTTGTTTTATTTTCTGTGCAAAGTGGACATTTTTCTGGTTAGGATGAGTTTTTCCCTGATCTGCAGGAAAAAGAAAAATGCTTTAGATCTACCTGGTCTAAAGGAATGTTTTGCTTCCTCTGTAATGGCTTTGATTCCTCTGTTGTGATTGTTTTATGTACGTGAAATAAAAATGGTTTAAAAAATAAATTAAAGCAGCTGTTGTAGTGGTTTTTTTCCTATGCTAGAGGAAAATCAGATCATTCTGTATCTGGCACAAGTCTGAGAACATAGTGTGTATGCCCAGAAGTTGATCTGATAAAGTAGTTGGGAGAGCAGGGTGGAAGCCAACCAACAGCTGTATCAGACCCTGAGGCAAGAGCAGTAATTCTGTTTGGCAGAAACACTAAAGAAATCAACTTTGCCAGCAAGTGAAGCAGTAAGAACTGAGACTGTAGAGAAAACAGTAAAACAGTGGAAATCCTTTCTGTTTTCTGGCCCTTGAGAACCAAAGCCCACAGTAAATATACTTATGTGAAGATAGTTGTGTATTGGTCCGGTGAAATGTGGCCTGAAGATTATCTTCCTAAGGACTCTGGAGCATGGAAATGGATTTGGTACAAGTGGGCCATCACTGGTATGAGCTGGTCCTGCTTTGGAAAACAAGTGACACGAGTCTTGGTTTGCTGCGGGCATTCATACAATGAATGACATACAAAGAATGACAGGAAGCCTTGGTATTCTGAAATATCACGGATCCTGATGGCTCTTTGACTCTCTTCCCTGCTACATTAATAAGAATCAGAGAATACAGCGTGCAGTCTTTGGGCCCAGGTTTGAGTTTTTAAATCCATAATGATCTTTGTCAAATGAAACCATAGCACTGAGCTCTACTGCATTGTAGACAGTGGCAACAAGACTTCTGAAACATCCTATGAAGCTGGCACTTAAGAAAATCAGGCTCAGTCTTGATGCCTAAAATTGGACATCTGAATCTGCAACAGTATGCTGCCTTGTATCTTATCTGCAATATGGGAGGTCTCATAAGCTTCCATGGACTTTCCTCATGGGTGACCACTAAAAAGACTGCCGTTGGGTATACCAACTGTCGTCCAGTGCAGAGCAGCATTCTGCAAATCAGCACAACCTAATGTAGTCTGAAGATGAGTGGAGAAGTGAGGACAGGGAAGGTTTCCTTTGCTGCTTTGCCACTGTTTGTGCAGCAGAGCTGCTGTAAGTGTGCAATTCTTAAAGTTCAGAGTAAATGAAGAACAGAGTTTAGCTAAATGATAGCGGTCACTTACAATGCTGGAGAACTTCAGCTTCCTCCTCAGAAAGATCATGCAAGACTGATGCTGGGTTACTGGCACAGGCAGCACAGCAGGTGTACTGCAGATAGATAGAGCCATTTCAGCTCTCTTTCAGGTCCTTGGAAGGAACCTGAACAGTTTGCAACAGGCAAAAGCTAGGCAGCTAATTCTGATGTATGTTCATCAACATGCTGCAGAGAACCCAATTTAATTAATACCATGCCAACTCACACATGCTGAGCAGAAATCACTTCTAGATCCCCAGCAACTAGAGAAGACAGGAAAAATCACCAGTTTTCCAGATAATTTTGCAGCAGATGGTATAGTCCACCTAGATTAGTTGCAAACTAATGTGGTACATATAGTACCTGTATGCCCAGTGCTTTGTCTTCGTATTTTGGAAAGATGATGAAAGCCTAGTATGTACTAGCATTTTATCATGAACCTTTAGAACAAGTCTTCCAACAAAAGCATGATAATCACAGTAATTTTAAAAAGCTATTACAGTCCTGGGTGCAAAGAATTTGCCTGCCTTTCCTATGCCTTTGTTGTTAAGTAGCCACATTGATCTTCTGCTTGAGTTTAAGGGAGTTCTGGACCATGTTTCAGACTTACAGATGTTGTTAACTTTGACACGGTGATTTATAGAGCTACTTTGGTATACAAATGCATACCAAACTACCATGTCATAGGCACTGAATTCCCTTTGGGCTGATCTTTTCCTTTTAAATCAGTCAGCTGCTGAATCGAGTATGGTTCAAGGTATGTCTTGGGCAATTCAAATTCTCCCAAGTGAAGAACTCAGAGACACTCCTCTCACTCATCAAATAAACTCTGTCATGAGATTTGCTGAGTAGTTCCAACAATATGCATGTGGATTTTCTATTACATTGCTGCTCAGGAAATAATCTTTTCTAGCAGACACCTCAGGGAATATAGCAGTCAGCTGCCTGCTCAAAGATCAATTTTTGTAAGGTAAAGCACATCCTTTGTGCTGACACAGCACTCCAAACCTGAACTTCATTGTATTGTTTATTTTTATATAGGTATTTTTGAATAGAGTTTCAAGGCAAAATTGTTGTGAGACTGCATACTCACTACTATGTATCTGAACTGGAATTTTTTTGTCATCCAACTAAACAATAGGATACCAATTTCAGCAAGAGAATAGCTTATTATTCTAACTTATTTTCCACTTGAAGCCTCACTTTGAACCAGCCATGCCTTTGCAAACCTGTAAACCACTGAGCTTGCAGTAGCTATCTTATATTCAGTTCTCGGTGTTTGCAATATGCCAGCTTTCTAGTAATATGTTTTACCTGCTAAATACTTGCCTTCTCAGCAGGAAAGCTACATCTCCAGCTTCACTCGCTGTTGTCTCCAGGGTGAGTCCTGCAGTCTTCCCAAGGGCACAGTGAAGTAGCTTGTTTTCACTGGGAGAAATATACTGAGAAACCTCAAGCCCAGCTGTTGAATTTAAGCAGGATCCCATCATGAGAAAAGGTAAAGGGCTAATGGGATTTCTTTCTATAGAGAATCTACCAAAAAGTGCATGGTGCTAGAGGGCTTTCCATACAGTTCTTCTGCTTTAAATAAGAGTAGCTACAGAGCTAACTACTCTCATATTTAACACTGAATTTAACGTAACAGAGCTGGTTTGAGATTGGTAACAGAAGGCAGCTGTGGTAGTTATTTATCTAAGCTGGAAGGGAACCAACTGGCATGCAGTTAGTCTTAATGTGTTCATCAGCTGTTCAGAATTATCACAAAATTATCACACCTGTGGATTTACACCTTTTAATAAGATGAGGCTATATTTGTACTAAGCACAACTTTAAGATCTTAAGCGATGTCAGAAAGTAAGTCATTGTTACCATCTAAGGAAATTCATTCAAGTCCTAGCAACGTGTATGCTGAGAAGTTGGTTTTCTTAGTAGTCAAGGTGCCTATCAGATGATGAATCAATGTTAATGCACTCTAGTATGTTATAATTCCTAACATAAAGTGAGTTTTAGTAATGACTAAAATGCTTGAGTTAAATCTGAGTTCTCACAAAGCAGCAGACAGGAATGCTAGCTAACTTAGGTTAAATGGGAAGTCTTGTTTCACATTATTAGCAGATGAGGCACCAGGGATACAGCCCAATTATTAGAGTCACTCAGTGAGTTTCCTCTTATTTATTTCAGCTATTCCACTTATGCATTTTACGTGCAGCTGTCTTACAAATTTCTTTGATACTGTTTGCTCCTCAAATACTTACTCCAAAGGGTTCAGTCGTTTTTATAGTTCTTCTAATTAGCTGGCTAGTTGTTGTTGGCAGTGCTGTGTTTATACTGGATATATGAAGATCTACAACAGCAACTAATCTGCACACAAAAGCTATTGTTGTTGCTAAACTGTCATAATGAGGACTGAGAATGGGAATATATGTGTTTGGCTATCACTAACTTGAAAGTACCTATAAATATTTTCTGGCTATAGGGGATACCCAGCAAATATTGTAGGTAACGTCAACCGGAAAGACAAGTCTTCCTGTATATAGACTGCAGACTGATATAACGGTCTTCGATGTACATCATGCTATCTCTAGTTTTAATGAGAAAATCCATTTTAATTATGAATTTAGTGGTAGCCACTGCTGAAATGATACTGTGTGGCTCAGTCACGGACGACTGTAACAAATAATAGCATTTCTGGTCTGATGATCTAATCTTAAACTCAATGAAACAATGAGTTTTCTTTGTCAAATAAATATGACTTAAAAAGAAAGAAAGAAAGAAAGAAAGAAAGAAACAGAATGAAACAACACTTTTTATTAAAAAGGGTCCTGTGAACAGAAGAGTATTTTTAAATCTTTTGTCTCAGGACATCTTTCCTTCAAATGAAGCTGACTGCATAATAGCACAGTGCAAGGCAGATAGGATAATTGCTACTTCAGCATGTCTAGCAATAGAACAACAAGAACGTCTGAAGTCTCTTCCTCTCTTTGATTTAGCAAGTAGCTGAAACAGAACAATCTTCTTCCTTAATGTTTCTTTTGGACTCTGTTTGGCTGACTTCAGTATTGCCAGCCCCCAAAATTAATATTTGGGAGACTTCCCTCCTTTGTCCGTTAAATAAATCATTCTTTTATCTATTTGTTTCCTTTTAACTTCTGCTTCACTCTTACCTCAGTGACAATGACAGCTGTCTAACACTTGCTAGGGCTAGTGCAGGAAAGGCTTTAAACCTTTTCCCTTTCCCCAGAATGCAAAAAGTCATCAGGAATCCCAACTGAAAAGCCAGCTGATTCTGAGATGGACATTGTTCACCTGTGTATGGAGAAGGAAAAAATTGTCCCTCTGTATTTGGAGCTGGTGAGGCCACACCTTGAGTACTGAGTTCAGTTTTTTGCCCTTAACTGTAAGGAGGTCCTGAAGTGTGTTCAGAAAAGGGAGACAAAGCTGTCAAGAGTCTGGAGCACAAGTCTTAAGGGGAGGGGCTGGGGGTACTGGGATTGTTCGGCCTGAAGAAGAGTAGGCTCAGGGGAGACCTTATCGCCCTCTATAGCAATCTGAAAGGACGATGTGGTGAGGATGAGGATCAGCTTCTTCTCCCACGTAACTAGCAACAGGATGATAGGGAATGGCCTCAAGTTGTACCAGGAGAAATTTCAGTCGGATATTAGGAAAATTTCTTCTCTGAAAGAGTGGTGATGCAGTGGCACAGGCTGCCCAGGGAGCTGGTGAAGTCACCATCCCTGGAGGTTCTTAAGAACCATGTGGACGTGGCACTGAGGGACGTGGTCAGAGGGCACGGTGGGGGTGGGCTGATGGTTGCACTAGATGGACTGAGAGGTCTCTCCCAACCCTAAAGATTCTATGATTCCATAAATATGCCAGATGTAGTATCATATAGGAAGGTAGACATCTTAGTCTAAGAACCAGAAGTAACATTGCACTGTACCCAGAATGACTGCTTGGCTTAGGAGGAAGGGACAATGTGGGTAGAGGCCACGCCAGCCTGGTTGTTCTTTCTGCAGGTTCCTACACCCATGCCAATTTTTCCAGCAGTAGGAATAGCTGAGGAGCATTGTGTATACATGCCCTGCACAACTGATGGGGGGGACCAGGCATTAGCTCATTTTTCCTTCTGCCTTTGCAATGAGAGTGTGACTGCGTGATTACTGTCAATATAGTGGGATGTAAAAGTGTTCTTCTCTGCAGAGCCTGGGCATCTGTGTTGTAAAAACACAAACTTATCAAATGATCTAATAATGAGTAGCAGAATCAAAGCCATGGCTTGCCTTGCTAGAAGGCAGGCCACAGCTGCACAGTAGAGTGAGAACATGGCTGACATGCTGTGATTCTGAGACAAAATGGACGGAAATTATTTTTCTCCTGTCAAGAAAGAAAACAGCCTACCATTTGCATTAGTTCTTAAATACATGCAAACTCTTGCTCATCTGAAGTGTGAGATATACGTGTTGATGCTTTTCTCAATTTTTGTGGTTAGGTAGGTGGATCTACTTAACATCGGTGTGTGGAACAGGAAGTGGAATGCCTAAATGTGACTTGAGCTTCAAGGCTGCAATCCTTTCCCACTGGCTCATTGTTATTGGGGTGCAGGACATGTTCTCATTGGTCATACAGCTGTAGGTCATGTGAAAAGCCAGCAGCCCTTGTTACTCCTGGATGAAGGCTAACCCTCTGCCTCTGCCTTACTGAGCTACAGTCTTCTAACTGCCTTCTGTTTTTTAAAATTATTTTTTCAGCTTTAGAACTTTCACATTAGTGCTCTTCCCTCGAGGCCTTGAGTTAACAACTAGCATGAGTCAACAATTTCACTTTTTTTTGTTTGTGCCTGCATGTATGCACCTTTTTTTATCTTACCTAGTTCTCACACTGCTCAAAAACAATTTTCTTTAATAAAGTCACATATGTTAATTAATTAACTGAACCCTATGCTTTAGGATATATTTGTGACCTTTGGAGAGGACATGGTATTTTAGTGCAGCTGTTCTCTGACTGACAGTGGTTGCTGCATTAGGGACCTGGGGACTGCATCTGCTGGTGTGGGAA
The DNA here is from genome assembly GCF_987193195.1 of Phasianus colchicus. Lineage (NCBI taxonomy): Eukaryota > Metazoa > Chordata > Aves > Galliformes > Phasianidae > Phasianus > Phasianus colchicus. The sequence goes on from NC_143436.1 coordinate 131,735,272, forward strand.
GGTGGCTTGTCTCCAGGGAGGTGGCTTGTCCCCAGGAGCTGCTAAGAGGTGAGTAAGAGAGGGAGGAGGGAGAGATGGAAGAAAATGGCCTGGGAATAGAGCCAGGAGAGGAAGATGTGCTTGTAAGAATCCCTCTAATGGGAAGAACACATCAAAAGTGTCGCTGAAGCCACAGTGGGCTGAGGCTGAGGCTTCCTGGTTTTAATTTTGGGTGATCCTGTACAGAGCCAGGAGTTGGACTCAGTGATCCTTGTTGTTGGGTCCCTTCCAACTCAGGGCATTCTTTCACTCTCTGAAGCAGTCTGTCCATGGATTTTGAGAACTGTTGGAAAAAGTTGTCTTTTGTTACCTATGGTTCTGCTGTCCCTGCTGTGGGACACTGGTTTGGCCCTGTGGCTTGCAGTAGTCACAGACCTCTGCTTCCTTTCCCAACATCACTGTGCAGAACTGATACCCTCTGCTTCTCATTCTGGAGCAATGTGAATGTAAGAGATTTGCTGGTTCACAAAGCCGGAGCTGTGAGAGGCGTACAGTTTGCTCCAAATCTGGCAAGGGAACAAGTAGAAAAAAACACTCTCTGCACAACATACAGCCACTGAAAGCATCTATTTGATCTCTATAGTGCTCCAACCCCCTTCCAGCATTCTGTAAAAGACATCTTGAATTATTTGATAACTGTTGTAGAATACACAGGCTGCATTTTTATATTCTCCACCTTTCAAGGCACATACAGACCATTCCTGGGAGGTCTTTAATCACTAGCAGCAACAACAGCTGTGCCAAATTCAAGAGATAAATCTTTCCACAGAGTGGAAGCATGGACTGAAGGTCCTGCAGTTTCTGGCAAGCACCTGAGGCTTTTGTAGGGATTCCAAGGGAGACTGAAACCATTGTGATGGTGGAGTGGAATGTCTTTCAGTATTTGCAAACATCACTGATGGTTCATGAAAGGCTTTTCCTGGACAGTGGCTCCCATAATGGTTCTCACTCAAAAGAAGTCTCACTTTCCACAGATACCCAAAGCACAAGCAGTTTATCAGGAGCTGATATTAGCAGTCACTGTAGCTCCTATCCTAGTCTACTCAAAATCCAGCCAGAATTTAATTATGCAGGCAAATGGCTCAGATGAAGTCATAGGGGCTATCCTTGCCCAGAAGAGTAGCCCCTTCCCTTTCATATGTGCCTGAAAAAAATGGAATTGTAACGCAGATGTCTTGCCATCGAAGGACAACTCAAATTTGGATGCACCTCTTGTGCATGCTCCCCTGTACCCTATTCCTCATCATTCTCAAGCAGATGATGAACTTCCTGCGGAAGTTTGCCTGGCCACTGCTGATGACCATTCTTGATACAGCATGATGCTGGCCTAACCTGCCCCAACCTATGAGAACAGGAAGACTGCCAGCAGCTCTACAGCCCATAAGGCCCACTGTTGAGTGCAGGCCTTTTGCCAGTGTCATGACGCACCTACAGCTGGACATGGGGCCACTAGAAGATGAAACATCCAATTCCTGTGGTACAAGCATATGTTGCTGACTATAACCACTCCTATGATACCCATGCTTAATCCTCTGCAAAAGCCTAATCCACTTCCTATTCCCAGAAACAGTGAGATGGATCCAAACCGCAGTGCCAGAGTGGGAAGGAGGCAGAGGCTTATTGTTCACTAGGATTCAATAGGGAACAAACATGGAAGGTTAAAGGGCAGTGAAAAGAATGATGGCTGGCCTGTCAACTTTAACAGAATGAAGGGATTGTGAGCAAGTAAGAGGTCACTAAATGGGCAATTGCAAAGAGGTGAATCTCAGATTCCAAGAGAAAATGTATAGGTCAGCACAAGGTGATGAGAAGGGATGGTTCTGACACAAAAAAGTATGTGCTGCCTATAGCTAGCAGAATTTGTCCTTGAGAGAAAAGGTGTCAGAGGAAATAAAGCTGATGACTAACAGGGTGGAACAAATTAGATGGTTTTTGTTTTTTCTTTTGTTTATTTGTTTTTAATTTGTATTTTTTATTTTAGTCAGGTACAAAATCAGTGCAATAAAATGCCACCCAATCACTGCACACAAGCAAATGTTATGACACTAAGTGACTTCATTTTTAAAGATTGGCCCCCTGTTTCTCATAGCCTGCATTTCAGTTATCTAATAGAGAGTGTCTTGTTTATTACCTTTTTTTTTTAAAATGACAGCGATAAGCATGTCCCTTAGAATATGCCAGTTAAGATCTTGATGTCTAAAATGGATAGAGAAACTAAACATATGAAAGTGGTGGCATAGAAAATTTTGGTGCATTTTCTAAATAAAACATCACTTCAGTGAGATGAAAATGTTTCCAAGCTTCAGATTATTTTTGATGCTGACCTGTACCTATCATTCAAAAGGTCTAACCTTACCACCAGTTTATGCTAGGTATATACTTAAATACTTGGTTGAGCTGAGATCTCTGAATCATTCTCCCCTCATTTCTGTGCAGTGTCTTTCCCTACATGATGGCAAGAGCAAAGCAATGCTTTTTTATAAGTCTATCCCCTTTGAAAGAGAGAGGTTGGAGTTTCGTCAGACACACACACTGAAAAACGGTTAGTGAAATAACAAGAGTAAATTGGATGCAATAACTTCTCTTTTCAGCATCCCTTGTCTTGTTGCTCATGGTGCATGTTCCCCCCACAGCGTGGAGCTCTCTCACCAGCGAAATGGAAGGACATGCTACCAAATCCTAAACTAGCACTGGAGAGCAGCACTGTGCTAAACTCTTAAGCAACAGGCCATCAGTTTGAAAGGGAGGATGGTTAGTAATGCAGAGTGCATCAGTGCTAAATTTAATGCCTTTTTCTAACGCTTTAAATGATTTTCAGGAAATCTACTGTTTAAGGTAAATGATCAGCTGCAAATCACTGGGTAAACACGTACAGCTTTAAGTTATTTCATAGAATCATAGAGTTGCTCAGGTTGGAAAAGACCTTAAAGATCTTGAGGGGTGGCCAGCAGGGACAGGGAGGTGATTGTTCCCCTCTACTCTGCTCTTGTGAGGCCCCATCTGGAATACTGCATCCAAGTGTGGAGCCCTCAGTACAAAAAAGACAGGGAGCTGTTGGAGAGGGTCCAGAGGAGGGCTACAAAGATGATCAGGGGACTGGAGCACCTCCCCTATGAGGACAGGCTGAGGGAGCTGGGCTTGTTCAGCCTGGAGAAAAGAAGGCTGCAGGGTGACCTCATTGCAGCATTTCAGTATCTAAAGGGAGCCTACAGAGGGGAGGGGAATCAACTCTTTGAAAGGGTAGATAACTGCAGGACGAGGGGAAATGGTTTTAAGTTGAGGGAGGGGAGATTTAGGTTGGATGTCAGGGGGAAATTCTTTACAGAGAGAGTGGTGAGGTGCTGGAACAGGCTGCCCAGAGAGGCTTGGATGCCCCATTCCTGGAGGTGTCCAAGGCCAGTGGGGCCCTGGGCAGCCTGGTCTAGTATTAAATGAGGAGGTTGGTGGCCCTGCCTGTGGCAGAGGGGTTGGAGATTCACGATACTTGAGGTCCCTTCCAACCCCGGCCATTCTGTGATTCTGTGATCATCAAGTCCAACCACAACCTAACCATACTACTCTAACTCCAACAACCCTCCGCTAGATCATGTCCCTGAGCACCACATCCAAACAGTTTTTAAACACATCCAGGGATGGTGACTCAAGCACCTCCCTGGGGAGCCTATTCCAGTGCTTAACAACCCTTTCTGTAAAGAAGTGTTTCCTGATATCCACCCTAAACTTACCCTGGCGGAACTTGAGGCCATTCTCCCTCATTACCAGTGAGAAGAGGCCAATCCCACTCTTGCTGTAAGCAACTTTCAGATATTGGAAGAGAGCAATAAGGTCTCCCCTCAGCCTCCAATTCCCCAGACTAAGCAGTCCCATTTCTTTCAGTCTCTCCTCATAGGGCATATTCTCCAAGCCCTTCACAAGCCTTGTTGCCCTTCATTGGCCTTGCTCCAGCACATCAATGTCCTTTCTGTACTGAGGTGCCCAAAACTGAACGCAGTACTTGAGGTGAGGCCCCACCAATGCCGAGTACAGAGGCAGGATTACTTCCCCTGTCCTGCTCACCACACCATTCCCGATAGAAGCCAGGATGCCATTGGCCTTCTTGGCCACCCGGGCACACTTCTGACTCTATTCAGCAGACTGTCCGTTAGTACGCCAAGGTCCCTTTCCATCAGGCAGCTTTCCAGCCACTCCTCCCCAAGCCTGTAGGGTTGCCTGGGATTGTTGTGACCAAAATGCAGGATCAAACACTTTTGGCCCTATTAAAACTCATACAGTTTACCTTGGCCCAAGGTAAATGGATGGTAAAGCTAAACAGTAAAATGATTTGCAGTCCTTTGTCCCTGGGCTCCCCTTCCCTTCCCGCAAAACACCAAGTGAGGTTTTTATGAATTATGGCTCATAGAATCATCAAAAATCATTAAGTTTGGAAAAGACTTCTCAGATCATCCAGTGCAACCATCAGCCCATCCTCACCATGCCCACTAAACCATATCTCTCAATGCCATGTCCACACAGTTCTTGAACACCTCTCAGGACAGTGACTTCACCAGCTCTCTGGGCAACCTGTGCCAGTGCCTCACCACTCTTTTGGAAAAGAAATTTTCTTAATGTCCAACCTGAACTTCCCTTGGCACAACATAAGCCCATTCTCTCTTGTCTTGTCACTGTTATTTGGGAGAAGAAGCCAATCCTCACCTCACCACAACCTCCTATCAGGTCATTGTTGAAAGCAATAGTGTCTCCCCAGAGCCTTCTCTTCTCCAGACTGAATAATCCCTGTTCCCTCAGATGCTCCTCATAATACTGGTGATCCAGATCCTTTACAGTTTCTTTGCACTTCTTTGGGCACACTACAGGGCCTCTATATCTTTACTGAGTGGCCCAAACTGTACACAGTGGCCTCACCAGTACTGAGTATGTATGCTGACAATCAAGAGTTCAATCAAAGGCAAGATGTCAGAAAGCTCAGCAGCTAAAAGACACAGGCAACTCTTACAAAAGAAACAAGTTCTCAAATGCTTATCTGAGAGGAACAGTTTAAATTTCTTTGCAGGAGATAACTTATTTAAACTTTGTGTTATCTAAGGCAAGAGTTGACCCCAAATCCTTGGAAATATCACTTGTAAGACATTCAGAGTGGCTTACTCATGCCGGCAGCCATGTTTCAATGTACCCATGCAGGCTGATTACCCCAGCATGTGTTCCAGCATGGTTTCCACTCCTGCTTTATGGAAAAAGTGAGGAAATGTATTTGAAAGATTTTGGCTGTCTTACAGGTCTTGATGTATTTTAGTCCTCTGCTGTGTGGCTATAAACGTGGAGAAGAGTAGTACGGGTATGAAGTATTATCCCATGACAGAATTATTTTTAACTTGCCTAAGCTTAAATGAGGGAATATTGCACGTAGTATACCTATTAAAAAATCATGTTTGTGGGCAGCAGGGAGAAGGGCTGCCTGTTGGCCTCCTCACCAGTTGCTGATCTTTGGTGATGCTGAACTTCATGGGAGGAGAGATACCACAGCTCCCATGGAAGGAGCAGCCCAATCCACTTGACACCTGCCATTTAAATATATGTAAGTGTTTATAAGATCCCCTCTGAGTCTTCTCCAGGATGAATATTTCCAGGTGTCTCAGCCTTTCCTCATGAGGAAGATGCTCCAGGTCCATAATCATCTTTGTAGTCCTCCTCTGGACTCTCTCAAGAACTTCCCTGTCTTTCTTGAATTTTTGAAGTTATTCAAAATGGCTCTGCCAGCAGTCCTCAGGCTTCCTCATTTACAGGACCTTTACAACTTACGAAGTTTGCAAGGAAGCCCTTTGGCATGTTTACTTTGAGAGAAAGGGAGGAAAGAGTGAAATCCGGTGCTGCTGTTGGCTGACTCATGGTCCTCTGAGCAATTCAGAAAGGTGCAGCCTCCAAATGGACTGTTCTCATGGTGTAGTCTGTGCTGAAAACAATACTATAGAACCTTTCATACAATTGCTAAGATGTGTGCTAGGTAAATACTTCTCACATTCAGTAACTATGGAGTTATACACTTTGGCTTCAGATTTTCCTTTATGGTCTCAATTCAACTTAGTTAAAGTTAGAGGGGGATATTTTTGAGAACAGATCCCCAGTACTGAGAATTTAATCATATACAATATTACTGCGAAGATAATGCTGCCTTAGAGAAAGCTTAATAGGAGACCTATAGTGTTACGGAGTTAAGTTTCAAAATTTTAATGCATCAGGCACTAAGATAGAAGAAAAGATATATGATTCTTTATGGCATGAACCTATGTGTAAATACATGTAGGGCCTGTTATTCTTTAAGCCTGATAGAAAGTATTTAGGAATTCCCATTGCTCCAGGCTCCCTACAAATCCTTCCCTGAAGCCTAGAGCATCAGCAGCAGGAAGGAGACTGCAGGCTAAAGGCAGGCAGGTGTTATTAGATGATAATTAATCATGCTTCTGCTGCTCAAGGATTCTTTGCTGCCACTAATTGTGCAAGCTGAATTATTGTCTGGAGCACCTTGTTGAGGAGGAAGATTTGCAGATTTGCTTTTAGTAAGCCAGTGAATGTGGCTGAAGAATCTGGAAGTGCTTTTGGATGGCTGTGTCTATCTATAGCAGAGCTAAAACCAATGGCAGTAGGTGAGTCCCCAGCAGCAATGTATCAGGAGGGTAAGTCAGATCTGGCCCTTGCCTCTGCTGTAGAGAGGGAGAAGTCAGAAAGCACAGGTCCCTAACAGCCTTGGCTTCCTCAGCATCCCTGGGAAAAATAAAGCTTGAGAATTATCTCTGCTAGCACAGCTCAGAGTCCTTTCCCTCACATATAGTCTTTTTTCCTTAAAAGGCAGTTGCTGTGGAATTATTGTGTGAGTAGAGGTTTTGGAAATGAAACCCTGGAGCAAGAAGTGAAAAGGGAGAAATGCTTGTATAACATTTTTTCCCTCAACTTCCTACTACAAACAGAAGTGGAATACTTTTTGCTAGAATAAGTTCCTTCCTTTATGCACTGCAGCTGATAGAGTCTGATGGCACAGAGGTAAAAATGAATACGTCCCACAGTTTTAGTAACGCATGCTGATAGAGGTGCTGAAACATTTGTTTTCCTGCTCAGTGTTGCATCTCATGTATAAATCAATAATTGTAATTCTTGGCTTGATCTCTGGTATGATGATGCTGCTGAAAATGTATTGCATTAAAGCAGCAGCTGTAAAGTCAAAGAGCAAGGACAATGCATGGGGAGGCACCTGGGAGCAGCTGGAGGAACAAATGCCATGTGCTGCCCTCTGCTGTGCCCCTTCAAAAAAGAGGATGAGACATCTTCCCCTTCTAGAAAAAAAAGGTTGCAATTTCTGCAAAATTCCTGCAAAATAGCTGCAGTTAAGAGGAAAAAAAAAAAAAAAAAGAAGCAGGAGGACAAGATAGAATATGACTTAAGTTTACTTCCTTAGAGAGACAACTAATGCTGCATTGGTCCAGACATATACTTTAGAGAGATGGAAAGAAAATATTAAGAAATAAATCAGACTGAAGTATAAATGCATTGGTGTCTTGAGCAAGTTTAAAGGATTCTGTAAGGATGATGGCTGGGGGAATTAGACTGAGCTTTTGACATTAAAAAGGAAAAATCAAACCCATTCTTCAGCATCTGTGATTAAGAGTACAAATCTAAGTCATACTAGGAAACAGATGCAGATAAATCCATTAGCCCTGTCTTTCTGTTCACTAGGTGACTTCCCTGCTATGCTGAGGACGAGGGTCTACTGCAGCTGCTGCATTTCCATATTCTCTGACATGGAATAAAAAAGCTCTTACAAGTGACCCTCTCTTTACCACACTATTATAAGCTTTTGATCCTTGTGTAAGAAATAAGTTCATAATATATGCAAGAAAGAGGGTATTTTTTGGAGACTCCCATGTATAGCTGCTGGAGGCTGCTCAAACCACGTGGTATAAGCCCATCAGTGGCATAGCTGAGGTGCTCAGGGAGTGTCTGGCCTCACTGTCTTACAGGCTTCCCTTGTCCAGCACTTTGAGACTGACAGCTCAATCTCTAGCAGCTCTAGGCAGCATCATTATGTTGTCAGCCCTCTCCTCTGGCCTCATGGCATCATAAAAAGCTCTGTTCTTCTCCATAAGGAGCCAGATGATGTGGAATTAGGCCTTCACCATCATCTTTCTGTGGCTGCTTTGGAACCAGCCACTCTAAATGATTTGCTATGCAGATATTTGAGATTGCATTGCTTATGCTAATATATTTGGAAATTTGTGAAAATTAAAGAAAGTTAGGGTGTTAATGTTTGCCCAGTCCTAGGATACCTCACTGTTCTTTTTTTGGGTATTTAGATTTGTTGGGTTGACATTGATTCTGGGCAAAATAACAGGGGAAAAAATGCTGAAGCATTACATTACAGAAGTGTTAAAAGGGAAGGGATCAATGCTAGGAGATTTTGAAAGCTTCCTTGTTAAGTAAAACAGATCTTTGTCTTTGCTGAGTTGACGAATTTGCTAAAAGTAATTCTGTATATTTAATAAACTTAGCTTTGCAAAGATGTTTGGCTGTGTTTTGACCAGAGGATACTTTTGAACAGCATTAGATAAGTGTATACCAGATGAAATAACAAAGGTCACTAACATGCACTAATTCAGGTGTCCCTGTGGAGTATAGACAGAACCAGTGGGGTTCTGCACTGTTCCCACAGTGCAGATAATGAAACTTGGAGAAGGAAGAATACTCTGCTCTCATCATTCAGAGAAACGTGCACTGTCAGCTAATTCGGGTTTTGTGAAATTCAGCTAAAGAGCAAGTATGGTGGATTACCACTTGTAGAATGGGAGTGGAAGCTGGGTAAAAAGAAAAAGGGGAACTATATCCTCAAAAGCAATTTGCTGTGAATAGGATTAGGAGTCTTACTGGACAAGCATATAAATATGTGATTTTGACAAACCAAAGTGAAAAGAATTTATGGAGCTAAGTACTGGGAGACAAAATAACATCTGTGTATGAAGCACTGTATATAGCATACTGAAGTTGAATGTGTAGTTCTGCTCATAATGTTTTTAAAAACATGCTGAAAAGCTAGTGATGTATTTTGTAAATTATCTGAGAGATAAAAGAAAATGTCTGATAGCAAACAACATCTCAGCAGGCAGGGGGTGATCTGATCAAAACATAGAATCCCTTCCTTCATGGGGAGTGGGTATTGATGTTTTTCAGTTCAATGGGAAAAAAAAAAACATCAAGAGTGAGTAGTTACCAGTTAGAAAGAGGTGTATTTCTTGAATTTTCCTTAGCAATAGTGATGTGCCTTGAAGCGAGCTCCCAAGAGAAATAATGGAAGAACTTGTCTGGGAGCAGTAGTCATAAAGGGAGGGGAGCTGGGTGTGACAGCAGGATAGTGGAAGTCTCTTCACTGATAAAAGTTGCAGACCTGTTGGGTTGAACATCATCAGGTTCATCCAGCAGCCCAGACCACTGGAGAAGTCCATAGTGGTGAGTCAGTTCTGAGACCAAGCTTGAAGTTAAGACAGCAAGTCAGGGTCTCAATCACTGGGCATGCATGGGGGAACTGCTATGAGGCTTAGGCAGTGGCCCAGACCAGAAGTGTCATCCAAAAATCACTTTATTTGAGGTGCTTCTTACAGGCTTGGCAGCTGCACTACAGATTAGCCTGGAGCCTATGAAGCCCAATTCTCAGGAGCTGCAGGAAGATACACTTTGACCCTCTGATAGTTCTTCATTTCTTGACAGCTTTGCATCTAGAACAGGTGTGTATTTTATAGCATTCATGTTTGATCTCAAAGACATAAAATTGGAATCAACTACTCAAAAGTTTACAGCCTGTGTTATACTGGAAAATGGACTGGATGACACAGTAATTCTGAAATTAAGGCCTACGCTCATGTGCATAAGTTGCAGAAGTTATATTTGCTGAAGTTGTTATAGTTGTGTTTAAAATGCAACTCTGTAGGAGATGCTCAGAAAACATTTATTGAAGAAGAACTCTTATGTCTGGCCAGCTTTTCTTGCTCACCTGTGCACCATGAGTCCGTTTTGGTTCAAGGACACAATTGCTGTCCTTGTGCTGTCCTTGTGCTCAGAGTATTCAGTCCTCCTCTACTGATCTCAGTAGCTTTCTTTCATGGATTACAGTGCCTGAATTTCTCTGTCACACTTCCTTGCGTTCTGGCCATCTAACTGCTGCCCTGAGATGCTGGCGAGTGTCTTCCAGAGACCTTTCCCACCATGTGAATGGATGCTCAGAGCCTTACACAGTGCTTGTTCTGCCTGCTGGCCCTGCTGCAGGCTGGTGGGCCTTGCTCTTGGCAGGCTCAGCTGTGTCACGCAACGTGGTCTCTGAGCCAGGGCTTGAATTCATTCAACATCCTTAAAATTAAATAAACAGACCTTGAACAGAGAAGCAGAAGTGGCCATATTTGAATTCCATGAAACTTACGGCCACGGTCCTTTCTACTAAAAATACAGAAGGTATTTCAGGTCTTTTTTTTTTTTTTTTTTTTTTTTTGGCATGGAGAGGCAGAACAACTCTTATATAAGAAGGGCATTGAATCAACCATTGAAATAGGTCCCTGTCACCACACCTCTTACATGCTTGAAGTTAAGGAAGGCTTTTGTGACTATAGTGGAAATATTCTACTTTCATCTCCATGGGAAGCCTCCTAGTGTCCTAGAAAGCAACAGATTTTTTGCAATTTATATTTATCTAATGTATTCATGTATTTTTAACTACTGCAGTGTAACTCCACCTCCAAATATGCAGGTAAAGTACTGGAAATATGAATCTAATTACCTGTAAGGCATCCAGCCAGTGCTGCGCTCCTAAAATTTTTCTTCTGTCCGGTTTTGTTAGGGCTGGTCATAATCTCCTGCCCTTGATCTTTTGGGTGAGAAAAGTGGGTGAGCTCCAAAATACTCAAAGCTATTAACCCTCATTGTTGATCAGTTTCAAATGCAGTGGTTGCATAAATCTCTGGCGTCTCTCCCAGGCATCGATCCCTTTATGCCCATAAGCCTATTTTAGAACTGGAGAGGATTTTTTCAAGTTTATTGGATCATCTGGGATTTTTCTTGTGATATTTTTGCACACTGAGATAACGCGGTTTGCTTAAAATTTCTGGCAGTCCAGATGTGGTCTCAGACTTAGCCATCTGGCTGCTGCAGCTCAAAAATCTTTAATTGATTCTCCCCAAAGTGCTCTGGAGGTCGTTCATCCACTTGCATAGTATGCTGTAAATGTTAGAGAATATTTTTAGGACTGTAAGTAATTTATGAGACTTTATGTTCAGAAAAATGCAATTGTAAAATTGTTCCGGACTTAGCCATGACACAGCAGTACCTGTAGGATGGAAAATGAAAGATGTGATTTGTGCACATAGGTCTATAATATGTGCTCCAAGTGGGCAATGATCAGACAGATGGTAACATTCTTCAGAAATTCGGGCTGTTCTGTTTAGTTACAGTTTTCAGTTTTCCTTTAGTGCCATTCTGATGCTCATTGCACTGGAACTGCTGTACTTTTCTTAACCTTGTTGATGTTCTCTAGTAATACGTTGGTTTGTGAACATATTTCAGAAAAATGCTTACATTAATGTTTGTAACTCAAAATAGGGGAAGTCATGTGTTTGCTTCTGAACTCCATCAAATTAAAAAAAAAAACATACATGCAGAAATCAACTGACAGATTATTACTGAAGTACACAGCAAAGTGCTATATATTACAGTTATGACAGTAGTGAAGCTTGTGTGGTCACTATGGCATTCTAAAGCACATAAATGAAGAACGAGATCAGGACTTCTCAAAAGCTGTGACCTTTAACTTATAGGGAAATTCTATTACTTACTTAAGATGGCCGTGCAAAGCACTTTCATGATAAATGATGCTGATTAATCAAAAAATGGTCCATTTGCTGCTTTATTTACTGGCTGACTTGTTAGTCTACAGACTAGCTGTAGACCGTTTCTCATTTGTTTTCATGTGTGAAGTGGGTATGTCAAGGAAATACATGGAAGCTTACCTTGAACATAATATTTGCATAACGTAGGCAAAAATGTTTTACAATGCAAAATCATATTTACTCTGTGTCACTGGTAGAGTTCAGAAAGAAGACTTTGAAAACCTAAACAGCAGAGCCAAATTAATATGTGCAAAATAATTTTCATTAGCAGAGCTATTTGTTTTGTACTCTTTCACTTATTATTATTCTTTATTTTACTGGTGTAATATTTTAGACATATTAAAACTAGTGAAGTGTAGTCTTTATTGCAGTTATAGGGTGAATATTTAGTGCTTAAAGGGTTAACTCTGACTTAATTTAGCCAAGTAGCAACCCTTTCTAGATAAACTAATCTAGCAAGACTCTCATTTAGATTTAATATCTGGAGCTATTTGTCAGTGAAGTAAGGCAAAGCAGCCCTTAGAGTCTGTCCACATTTTCTGTCTTCACGATCACCATAATCTAAAATACACGAAAATTACTAGGGAATAGTTTAGTAATACAAAAGCAGCTGTAGAACATTCTTTTTTTGTTTGTTTGTTTTTGTTTTAGAGTGGTGAAATACTAAAGCTATGTCAACGCCCTCATTTCTACTAAAATTCCACTTGAACAGGATGTAATGCCAGCAATCTACAAATCTTTCCTACATGCAGAGGCACTGGTGATGTATTAGCTGCTGGAATTGTAGTTGGTTGTGCAAATGCAAGTCTGCAAAACTTCTGCCCTTATGCACTTTTGACCACTCGAAGTATCTGTGAAGCTACTTATGCCACTTCTGCTAGTCAGTTGAAGGTCTGGTCTTGAGAGCTGTTAGCTGCTATTGGCTCCATTGGTCTCTATCAGGCAAGCCAACTTGCAGCTAATAAAGTGTGTAACACTTTCACAGAATAGCAAAGGATGCTAAAATCTGTCGTAAAATACCATTTTATTCAAAATGTTGAGAATAAAAACTTGCACTTATTTTTGAGCATGTGGAATACTTGCACATATTTTTGTAGCATCTTCTACTTTACAATATTTAGGATGAGTAGGGGATAGACATAGTGGTGAGGATATTACCTCAGCATGGTCTCCAACACTCCAGACAATCTGTAAACGCTGAAAAATTAGGGAAAGGGTTGGTTGATGTGCAGCAACATGTGTGTGGGTTGGCCTTTTTAGCTCTTGCTTTTTGCTTGTGTTCAGTCCATTTGCCTTCGTGCTGCCATAGCTAAGCTTTGTTTCGCCCTCTCTGTGCTGTGACTTTTCTTCTGCAAGGGACTTCACCACTTCACCATGCCACATATCAGAAGAATGCCCTTTGGGACAACATGTCCCAGGGGCATGTTATCTTCTTGGACTGCGGTCTGAGCAACTCCTGCATCTGGTACCCAGAAGGAAAGATAGAAGGAAATGGCTATTAACTTAGCAGTTAATAAATAACACAAATAGACAACAGATTCTTTTCAGCCTCCTTTTGTATCCAAAGACAGAAGGAAGTGAAAAAGTAGGAAGACTGCAGGGAACAGGCTGCACTGCTTAAAGAACTCAACATGCTCCCAGATGGAGTAACCCATTTGCTATCGATGCTGTCATTTTGTATTTTGGAATTATTTTTTTCTTAACATGCTATTTAGGGACACTTGAAACTTTTTATCCTAGCCTGATATTTTGATATTAAACAATGAAAACTTGCTATGAGACAAAGCAATGCATTTATGTCTATATTTTTGTCATAGTGGCTAAGGTTAATAAAATTTGCTTAAACTTAGGAGGAAAACTATTCTGACATTTCAGGGAATTTTTAGTGACCATTCTGAATTCCCATTTTCTGACCAGGGAATTCTACAGTCAAAAACCACACAAAATGTGAACTACATCCAGTTTGTAATTTCCAGAGGGACAGGTCTAACACAGCATAACAGGACTAACATAGCTGGAGTGAGTAGAATGAATTCATTATCAGAATGAATTACAGAAATGAATTACAGAAATGCTGTGACCTTTCTTCTTATTATTTTTCTTCTTCATATTTTCTTAAAGATCATTGAGAGAACCAAGACAGTCCAAAGGACTAATGGAGAATGGCTGATATTAGCCAAAATGTGTCCTCTCTGTATTTTACGAAGTGTGAGTTGAGAAGTAAAGATCACTGGTTATAATAAAAAGAAGTTTGTTCCAGAGTTTCTGATAGTTTTCTATTTTAGCTGTGGAATCCTGCTGACTCCTCTCCAATTACATGTAGTATGTACCACTGGAAATCATTTATACCTGATTTAATCAATATCAAATTTTGTATCTTCAGTTGTATTACCCAGGTGAGAAGTAAATACAACCCCAGACTTCACATGGAAATTCAGCTGCCTATCCTTAAAACAGGAAGGTAGCTTACATGACTGAGTAATTCATAAAAGTTAAAGGATCTTTTTATCTACAAAAAGTTATTTCTTAATAATATATTAATAAATGACTCCATTAATGCCAGCCTCAGAACTAGTTAGCTGTAAATGTGCCAGGCCATAAACTAGATCTACCTCTTGGATATCATTTCAATGTAATTTACGAGCTTCAAAGCCAGCTCAGGTTTTCTCTGGTCTTCTTCAGGCTGTGTGAATAAATAACAATATTGAAGAGAAAAGCAGATGTAGGAGAAATAAAACGAATGTAGCATCAGTTATCGGGAAGCGTTGATATGGTAAAGGCTTTATAAAACATTGATGTCTCAAATGTATCATGTCAAAAGCTAGAGACCACCTGGAATGGACGTAGGAACAGAGGTCACACTCTTTGGATGGTGGAGATGGGATCATATGTACATTCAATGCTTTGAAATGTATGTGTACACAGAGTCAAAACTACACACAAATACTAGGGGCTACTGTGTGAAGGGATAAGGCTGGAGTCTTACCATCACAGTGTAAACATCTCAGCAGTCAATCAACCTCATAGAAAAGGCTTTATAGGCATTTATTAAAATCTTATATAATGGCAGCAGGTGGACCAGAAATTCATCTTAAGTAGGGAAGAGAAGACCTAAAGAGGCTTGTTTCCCAGTGTTGCAGGTTCCTTGGTTGTAATATTCATCAAAGCATTATGAACAAAATAAGACGAAAAAAACTTTCAAGGTCTACTTTTTCAAAAATACTGATAGTTTAGATGTTGAAATAGCATGACAGAGAGACAAATCTGTGATCTGTTTGTGATCTGGTGACACAAAACTACCATACTGAAGAAAGCATTAGGAGATAGGTACAAGCACTACCTAGGATTTAGTGCTCTTATCCTGAAGCAGAAATTTATTGCTTGAAATACTTGATTTTGCTTGCTCAGAACATTCCACAAAGCCAACAGAGACTAGCACAGGAACAAGATGAATCACACAATGTCCGGATGGGCTGTTTACCTTCATATTTGAACAAGTCACATCATTTTAGATCACCCATGCTGATCCCCTCTCAATTTTTAGGGTACAAAACACATTAACATGGCTGAAATATCATGTGGTTCTCCCTTGAGAATAAAACACTTCCTGCAATTGTAATAAATGGGGTGAGAGTTGGCAAAACAAAGAAGGAGCAAAAATCTCCCTTTATAAATTGTCACATTGGAGAAACATGACAGAGATTGTCTACAACTGTTCTTACACATCTGAGGAAGGGGAGCTGTGTTCAGTTTCCTGATTCAAAAACCAAGCAGATTGAGGCTGTTTTGTGCTGATATTCATTGTACATATTAGGGACAGATCCAACAAATTATCTTGATTTCCTTTCCTCCTGTCTTCCCATGTATATCCCCAGGCTTATGCTTTCACCAACCTGTCCTTGACCTTTCTATTTGGCTGCTAATACCTCTATTAGCACCAGGCAGCAAGGACAAAATGTGGCATAAGTCCAATATATTCAAACGTTTTTTTTTAAGTAGATTTTCTTTTTTTTTTTTTTCCTTATGAAGCATTTCTGTATGGAAGGATACCATATGGCTGTAGGTTAACAAACTCTTTATAGAAACACTGCTTCCTTTCCTGTTTAAATGAGTAAAGATTCCCATCAGTGTTTCCCCGTATAAAAGCTAAAATGTTTTTGGCCATCTTCCAAGCATTAGAAGAAACTCAATACTTGGTAGCTTCTAAATGGAAAGAATTAAAATTAGCATCATACCTTCTTATATCGTTGGAGATTTTTCTCATGCTTTGATTATTGGCTAAAGGATATTGTTCCTATCTCTGTCTAGCAAAATTTCATCCTCCTGCATCCACCTACACTACCTAAAGGGCATAGACTTGAAGTCTAGATCTTCGAGTGATCTAATGCTTTTCTCATTTTGCCAAACCATTTCAATTTTGTTCCTAACTCTTCTGCAATGAACTACTCTTTGCATTCTGATTTAGGGGGAAATAAACATTTTTGTTTATCTGCTTGAACTCAAAGTTCAGAATGTACTCACTGCCCTAAATGGATACTGATTGTGAAGCATGTTGCAGTGTCTGTGATGGGTTACCTTCTAAACATTAACCAGGCAACTAGCCTTCTGCCTTGCAGAACGCATTCACATACTGATAATCTATTTGCACAATATTATGATGATACAGACTCATTCTGTCCTCAGGTCAGAATAATAGTAAAATGAATTTCAATTTCTGATGCAAAACAAAGTGGATTTTTACTAATAGTAGCATTGCCTTGATGCTTTGGTGGATTTTAAAACGCTATCTTAATGATTTTGAAAATCTAATGTTTGTTGATGAACAGCTATATGAAATTCTGCTACACCCTTTCCTGTATAACAAATTCTTCTCATTTCCATAGGTCTGTACTGGATATCTGAATGTTTATGTAGCATTTACTTCCAAAGTCTCCTGAAGATCTGCCTAATGAGTATACTCGAGCTGGCATTTCCAAAGCTAATATGTGAGTCAGAGAGCAACATCCATCTCAAATACTTTATGAAATGAATATTTTGAATTGATAATTTAAAGAACAGACACAGAAACAGAGAATTATTTCCTTATTCCTGTGTTCAGAGGTGCAAGTCAGATCAGACTGGTTTGGGCTGTAAAGCAAGAACGTTTCTGGACAGAAAAATTGGGGCTGGCCCGGGGGAGGCAAAACAACCTTTCTTCTCTGTAATGGGGGATGTCACCTGAAGAATACACTGCTGGGATAGCATTCTTCTGGGAGAACAAAAACAAGTGTATTTGGCACTGGATGAACAATATAAGGTACATGAGGCTGAATTCTGAGCTAAGAAAATGAAAACTTTACTGCTTGTTGTAATGAGGACAGGATTCACCTTTGTTTTAAAAATAATTAACTATTCAAAATGTAATTAACAATGGAGTCTAATTAGCTGCCTTTGGAAAGTGTGGCTTTATTGTGACAGTTTTTAATTGCTCTATCTTTCATTTCTTTTTAATACCACAAATTGCTTTCCCAGTACCATCTTTGCAATTGAGCTGTATCAACTGTACAATGCTCCGTGATTTTTAGGTAGAATACTTCACAAAATAAAAATGTTACAAGAGAAAAGTGCGCTGAAATTCTGCGTGTAAACAATATTTGTCATGAAGATCGAGGTAAAGCAAAAAGAAGGGGCAGATTTAACTTAATTCTATGTTATACTGGAATAGTACATTTTACAAACTCAAACGGGCATGTGTCACTGTCCAGTAAAGGTGGAGTGAGAACATCTTGGACGTGTGGACGAATGTGAAGCCTATGGGTTAGAACAGAGAAAAAGGTGAGAGGTAGCACTGTGACCACTGCAGGTGGGAAAGGAGCAGAAAGTCATGTGTAGAGGCGGACACTGTTTCGTTGTCCTGAGGATGAACAGGGAAAGAGGATGGGGGTACTGATCGTGAAGGGCTTTGGTTTTTGAACACGGAAGCTGCTTTCTTTGGTTGTTCTGCTTATGTAAATCATATTTTTTTTCAGTAATAAAAATGTCTAGGAGTAACTGTCATGATGACTATATGGAAATACTAGCGTGTGGGGAGGAGGACAATCCTTTTACATTCTCACTCTGTTCTGTTTTCTCGCAGTAGGAAGCACTCATGTGGAATAATATGTACTGACCGATTTGAACTGACAGCATTCTTTACAAAAAAATAAAATGAAGAAATAATGGTCCTCATCATGAGTTTTTATTGTGTAAAACCGATATTTTGGCCTACAGTTCAGTTCAAGGGCTTAAAATAATAAAGGCTAATCGTAGAAGTTTCTTACTTTCTTTGGGAAAGCCTTCATCACTGAGAATAAGCCAGGAAATTCTTTGTGACCTGTTTTAAGCTCAGAATGGACTGGATTTTGTATTTTTGCGGATAATAATACACAAAGACTTCCAAGCTCAGTGGGACAGCTCAACACAAATAGCTCTTGAAAAAAATTACAAACAAAAAAAGCATTGTCTTGCAGTGAACAGTTGGGTGCTGCTCTTACAGAGATGGTTTTCTGTCTCTTCCCCGTGCATAACAATTATTGAGATCAAGTGAGAAAAAAGGAACGCCCCATATTTCACTGCTGTTATAACAAAAGAAAGATTCCCTGAAGCTCACACATTTAAAATATTTATTAGTAAAAATTTAACAGTTACACCTAAAATGTCTGCAGGTAGGACTGGATATGATTTCATATAAACATATACTTTGATGTTTTTGGTCCTTGATGATTAAAAAAATACCATTCTCATAATTTGTTCATTTGTTCTTCTTTTGTGGAAGCTACTGTGTCCCCTGCAACACGTTCACAGCAAAAGAGAGGTCTCTTGCACAAAGCCAGGCATTTTTAGAGCATACTGTATTGTTTGCAAGTGCTCTAACAAGTGCAGCGGAGAAAGAGATCCTCTTAGAAAGCATTCTGATATATTTACTTTTTAATTTAATCTGTATTAATAGTGATTTGCTAATATGCCTAGAAGCAGATACATGTGAAAGACTGACTGTATCTGTCCATGGAAATTAGATTTTTCCACATTTGTCCATTTCTCTAAGAGTAAACAAGAAAATATTGTGAAGGTTTTGGCAGACTTGCAGTGGAAGCTGAGAGCCTTCTTCCACCTTCACTAGGCTGCCTGCCCTGCAGCTCCTGAGGATGTTGGTGTCTCTAAGACAGGGACATCGAATCTACTTAATCATCTTCTTGTGTTTAATGTAGGTTGCTTTAGCAAGCTGATACACAGAGAATGATGCCTGGAGAACTGATTTAAAAGATCATATAATCCTGCTTTAAGATGGAAATATGCATCATAAGAGTGGAGTGCTTGGCTGTGGACTGGCCAAAAGCCAACAGCACTTCAGCTGCTTGCCTTCAGAAGTCTGTCAGACACTTGTATTACCACCTTCACTGCCTTGGTCATTCAGTACAGAAACAACAAAGCATTGTTATTTAAACAACTTCACAATAACTTAGTTACTGGTAGAATTATTAATAAAGTACTGTGTATAAGGACAAACTGCAGGCATCAGAGCCTTTGTATTTTCTGATTATTTGTTAAAATAAAATGATTTTTATTAATGTCATCAAAGTAATTATTGAAACTGTTTTACTGAACATACTTTTTCTCTGTGGAAAATTTGATGGGTACATAATATTTCTGTAAATAAGAGTGTCATTTGAGATTGTACCATGCTATTACAGCACATTTCAAATGCAAATTAAAATTACTCATCAAAAGTGAAATCTAAATCTGGAAATACAAAATAATCCACAAATTCTTCAAAAGTATTTCCATCTGTTGAATTTCCATAGTTACTGCCCCCAAATATGTTTTGTTATTTCTTGAACCCAGTGACTACCTGCTAATTGGACTAGAGATTCAAGTCTTACAAGTTAGCTTACAAGTTACACACTCTTCAAACTATTTTCATCAAGAGCACCAGACGATTACTGCTGCTTGCTATTTAATAAAAGTAAGAAATATATCTGAAATGCATGCAAATGACATTTTTGGAGAGCCAAGCAAATAAATGACAGAGAAAATAGCTCATGCAAAGTACCTCAATGAGATTCAACTTGCAAATCATTTAAACAAGCAATAGGCATAATCAATGGGGACTATTGTTTCAATGTAGTTGTACTAATTCCTTCTAGTTTGGCCTCTATGAATTGCAAAGTGTTTTTTAAACTTATTTTAATATGAAAATATAACTATTTCCTTACATTTCCAGTCTACTAGGAAAGAGGAGACTAAAACATTTCCCATCCTGGTGTGCTAGTCCATGGTTATGGACTAGCCGTAGTAAACGCGACATGAAACACATAACAGAACTTTCAGTTCCCTCATATCTAACATAAAGCTTTTGACGTGCTCACACTTGGGCAGATTTTTCAAGGGAAACTACTTTTGTTTTTAAAGGTTCATATTTTAAAGTTTCAGAGAGTAATGTGAAATTAGAAATTTCTATATATTATATAAAATTTCAGGTAGTTCATAAATGTTGCACAGCATTTCACTTAAGGAAGACCAGGTCTTGACTTCAGGGAGGTCCATAGTGATTGACAACCGGAGCAGCTAGGTCATAGCAGCATCTTTTCTGTTACCTTGAAAATGAACACCTGATAGTCAAATTCACTATTCTTTACCAGTAATAATTATTACAGTGCTTCTTAGAATCACGGAATGGCTTACGTTGGAGGGGACCTGAAAGCTCATCTAGTTTCAGTCCCATGGATGTGGGCAGGTTGCCACTCACTAGATCAGACTGCCCAGGGCCCCATGCAATCTGTCTTGAACATCTCCAGGAATGGGGCATCATCTTGGTTTCAGCCCAAACAGCATTATTAGCACATCAAAGTCTTGGTTGTTGCTGA
The DNA here is from genome assembly GCF_987193195.1 of Phasianus colchicus. Lineage (NCBI taxonomy): Eukaryota > Metazoa > Chordata > Aves > Galliformes > Phasianidae > Phasianus > Phasianus colchicus. The sequence continues at coordinate 131,756,102 of NC_143436.1, forward strand.
CAACAACTAAGGAATGGGATGAAGTTCAGCAAGGTCAAGTGCCAGGTCCTACACTTTGGCCACAACAACTCCAGGCAGTGCTACAGGGTTGGGGCAGAGTGGCTGAAAGACTGTGTGGAAGAAATGGACTGGGGGAAAGAAATGGACACTTGGCTGAATATGAACCAGCAGTGTGCCCAGGTAGCTGAGAAGTTCGATAGTATCCTGGCTTGTATCACAAATAGTGATGCAAGCAGGAGCAGGGAAGTGATTATCCCTGGGTACTTGTCTTGGTGAGGCTACAACAGTAGTGCTGCGTTCAGTTCTGAGCCTTGCACTACAATAAAGACATTGAGGCCCATCAAGGCTGTGTCTAGAGAAGGGCAATGAAGCTGTGAAGGGTCTGGAGCACAAGTCTTATGGGGGATTGGCTGAGGGAGCTGGGATTGTTCAGTCTGGAGAAGAGGAGGCTCAAGGGAGACCTTGTAGCTCTCTACAATGATCAGAAAGGAGGTTGTCAAAAGGTAGGGCCAGCCTCTCCTCCCATGTAACTAGCAATAGGATTAGATAGAATGTTGCGTCAGGAAGATTCAGGTTGGATATTAGGAAAAATTTATTCTCTGAAAGAGTGGTCAGGTGCTGGAGTGGGTTAATCAGGGAGATGATGGAGTTGCTGTCCCTGGAGGTGTTTAAGAAACGTTTAGATGTTGTACTAAGGAACATGGCTTAGTGGGGAAATATTGGTGGTAGGTGGACATTTGGACTAGATGATCTTGGACGTCTTTTCCAGCCTTGGTAATTCTATGAATTATGACTGTTGGAAGCACACCTTGGGAAGAGCCACCACCTTCACTATGTGGCCCAGGTGGCCGGGCAAAGCTAGTACTGTGGCTTGAATTAGGCCAGGGGCCATTCCATACCATGTGACACCACATGGAAAGCCATGGAGCTGTAGGAAGTTGACCACAGCTGGCTGCTGCTCTGGGGCTGAGACCTTGCATTGCTAGCAGGGCTTTGGTTGGCAAGTAATTGTGTTGCAATTATGAATAGATACGTGTATATGTACATATATATATATTTATCGCTGCATTTCTATTTCCATATCCCTCTTCTGTCTGTGTACATAGTTTTTATCTCAACACTCAAATTCTATTTATTTTGTTTCTCTCCCTCATACAATGTTGGGGTGGAAAGAGAGTAGCAAGCAAAAGGCTGCATGATGATGAGCTACTGTTGGGTTAAACCACAACAGGACCACAGCTTCTCTGGGCAGCCTGTTCCAGTGACTCACTGCACTCATTGTGAAGAATTTCTTCCTAATGTCTGGTTTAAACCTATTTAAATTTACCTACCTTTATTTTAAAACTGTTGTCCTATCACTACACTACAGGACAAAGAGTCTCTCCCCATCTTTCTCATGGGCCCCTTTAGCTACTGGAAGGCCACAGTGAGGTCTCCCTGCAGCCTTCTCTTCCTCAAGCTGAACAAGCCCAGCTCCCTCAGCCCATCTTCATAGGAGAGTTGCTGCAGCACTCTGGTTATCTTTGTGGCTTTCCTCTGGACCCACTCCAACAACTCCATGTCTTGTTTCTTAAACAACAACAAGAATAATAAATATTACGTATCTTTGTCTAAATACTGGTATGAGTCTTAGTCATATCAGAATTTCATGGATGTGCAGCCTGTGGCTTCACATGCTAGAGTTGGCCAAGGCCAGTTTTCATCCCACCTACCAAGCCCAGCTCCCTTCTTCATACTCCATCCAGCACAACCCTTCCCTCCGGCCTCACTCCTTCAGGCTGTTTCTGCCACTTTTGTTGCCAATGAACTGCTTGCTACTGATCCTTTTGCTGTGAAACTGTGGTTTTATTTATGTGGAACTGAAGCTGGTCTCTAAAGGGAATATATATGATATATATATATATTTAATGCATCCTGGGCTCCATCAGAAGAGGAGTGGCCAGCAGGGACAGGGAGGTGATTGTCCCTCTCTACTCTGCTCTTGTGAGACCCCATCTGGAGTACTGTGTCCAGGTGTAGAGCCCCCAGTACAGTAAAGACAGGAAGCTGTTGGAGAGGGTCCAGAGGAGGGCTACAGAGATGATCAGAGGGCTGGAGCACCTCTCCTGTGAAGATGGGCTGAGGGAGAAAAGAAGGCTGCGGAGTGACCTCATTGCAGCATTTCAGTACCTAAAGGGAGCATATAAACAGGAGGGGAATCAACCCTTTGAAAGGGTAGATAACAGCAGGACAAGGGGAAGTGGTTTTAAGTTGAAGGAGGGAAGATTTAGGTTGGATGTCAGGGGGAAGTTCTTTACAGAGAGAGTGGTGAGGTGCTGGAACACGCTGCCAGAGAGGTTGTGGATGCCCTGTCCCTGGAGGTGTTCAAGGCCAGATGGTTTGAGGCTATGGACAGCCTGGTCTAGTATTGAATGTGGAGGTTGGTGGGGCTGCATGTGGCAGGGGGGTTGGAGATTCATGATCCTTGAGATTCCTTCCTACCCTGGCCATTCTGTGACTGTATGATTGCTACTTTGCTACTGTTGGACTGATTTAGGCTCCATCTGCAGTGCACATTAACACCCCCGGGGCTGGCTGTTGCGTTATGACACCTATACCACCCAGCCGCCCTGGGGTTTGTCATCATCCACCACCGCGACTGGTGCTGAGACAGGAGCATCAAGGCCCACAACCAGGAGGCTGAGAGCCACCCCTCCCTCTCTGCTTGACCCGTCTATCCCCATCGCGCCGCTTCTCTCGATGGTTCGCACCGGATGTCCCGCCTCTCTCCTTTCCTGATTTGTCGATAGCCTCGCTGACGTATGCGTGTGTGTGTGTGTGGGGGTGGGGCAGAGGGGCTGTGCTTCCCCAGTTTCCAGTGTCGAGGGAGGGAGCATTCAGCGCCGCTGTCGGCGGAGGGGGGTGGGGGGGGACGGGCGGGAGCGGGAAGGAGGGGCGAGGATAATCCGGGGATAGCGGGCGGTGACAGAGCGGGCCGGGGAGCCGCCGCCAGCACCACCACCACCACCACCACCACCACCACCATCGCGGGCGCTCGGTGAGTGCTGGTCGTACCCCGACGTCTCCGTCCGCTGCCGCGGGGTGGGGGTGAACCGAGGGAGCCAACCCCCCTCCCGTCGCCTGGCTCAGCCCCGCGGATATGGCCGCAGTGTGGGGGTGGGGCGGCCGTGCGGGGGAGGGGCTGAGCCCCGAGGAGGAGAGCGGCGGGTGGGCGGCCCCGCTGGCCGCTGACCGGTGGCTTGCGTAATCTGCCATCGATCCGCCGTGCCGTGGGTGAGGGGCGGCGTTGGGCCCCGCTGGGCGACGCGGGGAGGGGAGCGGGGCTGCTGGGGGGCGGTGGTCCGGCCGTGCTCAGCTTCGAGCGCGTTGCCCTGTTTGGCGTTAAGGGGTCTGAGCTCCGGGGTGGGGGGTAGTATTGAAAGATGAAGCGGAGGCCATCGTGGCTAGGACAAAAATAACCTTGTGTGGCTTTTCTCGCGTGCTGGATGGCTGTCTCTGTCGTTGTGTGGCAGGTGGGGCTGCTCGGCCAGCCTGGAGAGGAGGCTGGAGAAGGGAAGATGTCCTCGGAATCTTTCTGTCTGGCTGCCCAGGCCAGGTTTGACTCCAAATGGCTGAAGACAGACCTGCAGGTAAGGCATTGGACTGCTGCGTCGCGCCTTTCAGTTGTGGATTGGGGATGCTTGTCATCCAGACCGCTGACAGACATCAGCAGCAGTGCTCTTGAGCCAGATGCATGTACATCAATGTGAGCTTGAAGGAGCACAAACTCATTTTGAGCTGCATTGTTGCTCCAGTCTCTCTGCAGAAAAGCAAGCTGGGCTACATGTGTGTTATTTTTGTAGAGAGCCAAAGCACACATCTGTTTGAAATCAGAAGTTCTCCATTTAGGCTGTCGCTAAACTTCTTGTCTGCCTAGAAGCTGGCAGTTCTAATGCACGAGAGAACTGCTGTGAAAGATAATCGGAATATAATTTATATTTGAAAGGGTTCAGATATGCTTTTACCGTCATTTTTTGGCTAACAGGCATAGGCTTCCTGGTACTTGGTGGAAGTTTTGCTGTAGAAGATGGTCTGCTTATTTATTTAGCTTATGTGATGCAAATACAAGCACATTATCCTGTTTTCCCAATTCAGATGTGAAAGCTATGAGAAAAACATTGAGTAATTAGAGTGATATAGGTCAGTTTTGGATGAAATGGGCGAGTCTTTGAGTTGTATGACTTCTTCCTTCTTCCAGATGTTACACATAGATGCCTTACTTTGAATAAACCTCCAACTTCCTGCTCAAATCACTGAAGTTCCTGTTGAGATAGGCAAGTTGGGATGTTAATGTTTTGATACAGATAAAGAATTTTAAAAAATAAATCCTGAGTGACTTTACCCAAAATTATGTCCTGGGTGGTCTGGGTAGTTCAGCTGTTGCATTTAAACAAGTGTCTATTACTGTGCAGTTGTGATCCAGAAGCAGCCTATCTGCACTATTTTACATCTAACAAGCTAAATCAGATTCTGGAATAACAGAGCCTTGAAGGTTACATTATACAGTAGGTTTTGTATGTAAATATTATAAAATGACAGAGGTTGGTCTTGAGTTGGCTAGATGATTCTGTCTTTCCTCCTTTATTCTTTCTAGACTTAGAAGTTTCTGTCCAAAGTTGGTTGTTTTGGCATAGGAGGTAAATAAGTGTAGTACAAAACAATTCGAAGATGAATGTGTGAAGACATATAAAAATACTATTCTGGACACTGAATGCTGGGTTGTAGCGTTGCTTTGGCTATTGTAGAATAGAAGAAAATTGTAGCTGATGAGTGACAATCATTTTTAACTACTGCTGAGTGTGTGTGTCGGCTTCTTCTTTTATTATACAAGATGAAAAATGTGACTGTTGGTGTGATTTGTCCTATTTTTCCTTTCATTTATAAAGCCTTTTTTCAACATGCCTCCTCTTTTTTTTTTTTCTTTTTTTCTGCTTATGTACACTTTTGACAGCAGAGTTTCAATTGCCATTCCTACCTTAAGGATTATTTGCAACTAAGTGTATATAATTGCAGTGATGTACTTGTCTTTTATGGGATGTTTGTGCGGCCAGTAGGTTGTAACAATTCCATTAAACAATAAGAAATCTTAATTTATGACAAATTTCTATGAGCAAGTTCTTCATAAAATTTCCTTGTGAGTAATAACAAGTTAAACTTGTTATTTACTTGCCTTGTAATTGCCAGGGTATTCCCTTTGCTTTCTTCCAATCATACTCCAGCCAAAATAATGAGATTAATGACATAAGAGAACAGTAATCGTTTGTGATCTCCTGGACACAAGCGTTTTTCTCTTCTCTGGAATGTGAAGAGGCCACCAAGGTATGATATGATTTTCTTACGAGGTTAGCAGATTTTGGTATTACACAGGTCCAACAACAACAAAAAGGATTGATAGTATATATGGATCTCGTATCGCTGCTTTTGGTGTATTAAATGGCAGATGTCTTCTGTCAAGTACAGGGGTTTTAGGCTCTGGGGAATTTCTCTATTGCATGATTAACTATTTTAGCTACTGATCAACTAGCACGACCTAGCTGCTTGTGAGATCTCTTTATAGGTGTAAATCTTATACCACTCTATGTTCTGAACATGCAGATTTCCTGCTGCGTGTATTTTTACCTGCTATCTACAGAAAGGCCTTGTCAGTTTTCAAGGGACTGTCAACAGAAATTGAAATCATGATTGTAATACTGGAGATTGTAACACAGGAGAGATTTGAAGAAAGACACACCGATTTGAGTGGATGAATCAAAACAACTACAAAGTATTTCTTAGAATTTGACTCTGAAACTCTTTACTTTGCAGCTAGCTTTATATATCTTTTTGCTGTACAGCAGTACAACAGGCTAGGAGCGTGTTGGTAAGATCCTTTGGAGAAAGTTATACTGGGGAATCTTTATGCTTAGAAGACATACAGAGGTTATTCTATCATTAAAATTAGCTTTTTTTTTTTTTTTTTTTTTTTTTTTTTTGTATTGAAGTTCCTTGTTGTTGCTTAACATGAGGAATATAATTAGAATTGGAGGATAATATTTCTTTAGGTTGGCTAGTGATCTCCAAATTTTGCCTTCTCCATTTTTTTTTTTTTTTTTTGCCTCTGCTACCAGACTGATGTCTGTGGCAGCTATTGTTAAAAGCTTAAAGGCACTGAACTCTCTCTGAAGATCATTGGATTCTTCTTTACTTTAGTTCAAGACAGTGTTGCATTAATAATGTAATAAATGATACTATAACATTATGTGCATTAGTAGCTGTATTGTAATAGGGTGGTATTATTGTAATAAGAAAAGAATGATACGTGGATTTTAGGACGGATTGTGTTTAATCACCTTTGAGTGCTACTGTTGTAGCTTGTATCCAGTCCAAATTTAAATGCCCTTATTCAGTTTTAGGATGTTTGTGTTAATAGACAAAGTCAGTGTGCTGTAGCATCTTTTTATAGTTGTTAAGAGAATATTAAAGACACATGTCCTTTTGTAGGAACACTGAGCCTTTATCCTGCAGCAGTAACTGAAGTGGTATGAAATGTTAGTAGAAACTGCATGTAAGCAACATAATTTTTGCTGATCTGAAACTTATCTGAAACTAATTTAATTCATACTGTGATAGGAAGCCTGAATGATCTATACAGACCTGCTTGCTGCCCATAGCTGTTTCAGATCCTTTTACTGATTTTTATAAGGAATTGGCCTGATATCATGTTTTATGGCTGTTAGCATAGTTTAGAACTAGACCAATGTCTAGACACATTTGTTTTGTGAGCTTTACTTTACAAATGTTATTATTTTTATCTGTTCTTATTAAATTACTGATTCCTGTTGAACCAAAGTTAGGCTTTGTGTTGTCTGAAAGAACACAATCTGCTACAGTAGCTGAAAAATTCAGATGGTTTAGCTCAAGTGTGAGATTGCATCAGTATTACCACATGTAAAATTTTTTAAATGCAAATGTCAATAATATACTGTATTATCTAACAGCTAAGTAATCTTTGCTGCTAATGTTGGAATATCACCTGTTACATTCCTAATATTTTTTTAGGTTTGAATTAATGCATTTTAAAACATCTACTTATGTATATCTTTTATGAATGGGAACTGTCTCATTTATAACAAAATCTGTATGCAAGGGGAGATTGTGTTTTAGTGGCTGCTCTAATAAAGACATCCATTTTTGAAAGAGAAACATTAAAAAAAGCAGGATTAAAATTGTTTACTTAAACCTAGATATCCACTTTGCCAAGTCAAATTGTGCTTAAAATAGTTCCAATTAAGTGAGCGTACTGTGCTACCCTTTTAGAACCTTATGCAGAGAACTTTAATTAGTGATGGTTGAATAATGAAGAAGTAGAATCAGTCAGCTAATGGGATGCTTGTGTGCGTTTGATGTTTATTGGTCTGCTTATTCTGTATCCTGGGGAGGACTATAGTGCTTAATAGCAGAGGATAGGGGAGAAAAGCTTTCGTTTTCCTGCAGCAGGGAGAAATATTTTAAGCAGTAGTGAAGGTACAAAAGCAATCTACAGTAAGAATAGGATGCATTTTCACCAGTTTTCATTCAGTTCATGGTTGGCAGGCTATTTGTCATTTTATTTTTGCCCAGATCTGAGAGAAATCTTAAGATGAATCAGCCACCTGTAAGAGTTGCATTTGTCCCAAACCTTTTCACCTTCTCTCTAAAGCTTAATTCGGTGTTCTGATTTTTATGAAAGATTAACTGTTCTAGCATCTAGATTGGTATTCCTGCTTGTAAGATGATGCAAATAAATGATATCTTGACTGTTTCAAGCAAGAAACTAGTGAAATTTTTTTTTTCTTTTTTGTGGATTTCCTGTTTGTTTTCTCCTTAGATTCAGCATTCTGATTAAAAAAAAAAAAAAAAAAAAAAAAAAAGAATAACTGCAAATCAAAACTACTACTATATTTTTAAGGGTAGCAAAGTTTGCAATATAGAATTTTTAGTTATTTAAAAATTGACGTAATGCTGTTCCTTCAAAACAAGGGGAAAGGAGGTAAGGAGTATGCTACATATGAAATGAAAGGCTGGAGAAACTAAATTCAGTGCCCAAGTGTTTGGGTTTTTGGGTTAGTCAAAGCTACTGCTCTGCAAATGGAGGAAGTTAGAGAATTTCTCTTCCAAGTTTAAGGGTAAGATTTGATTTTTCTTGGCTTATGACTATCAACTGTTAATAAACTTCTACAAATGGCAGCCTGGTAGTCTGTTAACAAAGGAACGTTTCTAGTTTAAACCCAAACCTATTGAAGCAATTAGAGGACTGCTGAACTTTATTATCTTTGTTATCAGAGCTTTAGAGCAATGTGTTAAACCTAATGATGTTCACTGTACTTTTTATAGGTATGATAAGCAGCTGGGGTCTCAGGGCATACATTAGCAGGAAAGGAAGGAAGCTAGCTGGAACATTGAAAAGACAACAGAACAAGGAAACAAATATAAAAGAATCAAAAGAGTGAAAACAGTAGACAGATTTGGGAAAGGATTTACTGTTTCTCTTGTGGTTTTCTTTATTGTTCCTGTGTTGAAAATATTTTTCATCTGTTTCTAAAGAAAAATCCATTTTAATTAACGTTTTACAAGCAGCTAATGCAGAAGTAGCTGAGTAGAGGAACAGATTCTTCTCCACCCCCACCCCTCAAATGCTCACAGTTCCGAGGTGAAGGTTATTAAGTAGCTTATATTTTAAATCCATAATGACGTTTATGATTATCTTCTGTTTTCAATGCAGTTATGTAAACAGCAGTCCTACCTGGATGAGTCCTTCTGATGTTTTTTTTTTCTTTCTTCTTTTCTTGCATCATTTTTCTTGAGCTCCAGTTAAGTTTTATAGAGGCTTCTACTCCCGCTTGTTGTGGGAAAGTTGATGAAACCACATCAAGAACGTGATCTGTGGACCACATGGAAGAAACTTTGTCTGATTTAAAGCGGTTGACTTTTAAAAACAATCAGAAGTTGTGACTTGGTTCTAAATAACCTATTGAAAGCAAATCTTGCTTTGAGAATTCTCAGAAGCTTATCCAGTTGTGGTTGCAATGCTTTGCGTTCTTGAAACTTAAGGAAGCAGTAATGCCAGTGCCTTATTCTGTAGAGCTGGTAGTGGGAAAGGGATGTGAGGGGGTAGAATTTCACTGCTAGGCTCACTGGATGGTAGCAACAGCATATGTCAGCAAACTAAATACACTTTTGACTTTAATTAAATCTTGTACCAGACGGAATAAATTACAGTTTAACTGTAGATATAAGATTAGCAAAAGATTAGGGAGAGGTCTGCTTAGTTTACAGTACAGTTCACTTTGAAGTCTCTTCAGGCCCTTTGTGACTTGTGAGAAGCGGTTAGTGCTGAGGTGCTGGTTTGTGAGGGAAGTATGAATTTGGTGTGATCCATACTTTGGAAGTGCAAAGATAAGAAGACATGGTCTGAATATGAGAGTATGTGGTAAATGATGGAAGTGGGCTGTGGTTTGTAAATATGAGGTGTGTAGAAGATGAGATTGCTGTGGTCTTACCTGGAAGAAAGTCAGGAGGTGTCATGGGAAAGATGAGGGAGATATTGGGCTGGGGAATGGCCTTTAATGTGGTGGAAGGAGTAAGAGAATTAAGAATGTGTTCTGAGGCTGAAGGGTACTGTTTAGTGGGGTGGAGTAAGGCATTGCTGTTGTCTCAGGCTTGGGAAGAAAGTGTGTGGGTGGTAGGACAAACAGACTTGGGGTTTTTGTGGTAAATTTACAGAGGGTACATTGCAGGAGGTGTTGCTAGTTGCAAACATTCAGTGAAAACTTACTCAGTTTGTTAAATTAACCTCTTTAAACATTCACAAATGAAGTTACTAAATTATTAGAGGGAAGGATGTTCGCATAAGTCAAATGTCCAGTGGGACAGTGTTAGGCCTGTACTCTTGTACTTGCAATCCCAGTACATCAGAAGTGATGAGGGAAGGTAAAGTATGATGCACTCCTGAAGAATATATGTGAAAAATCATCATGAACCGTTTCTTTTTCTAATAATTAATGCATTGAATTGACTGTATGATATACAGACTCCCACAATAAACCTAAGGTACTAAATTTTGTCTGTTCATTATTTATTCATATTAAAACATACTGGCTTTGTATATACTAGTATATTGTAATTAGTACTTGCGTGCCCAATGAACCAATTGGAAAACATGGTGAGAAAACCTACTGATTGATGAGCCAGGAATGCAGCAGATTTCCTGATACATCTTAAAGCACTGTAGACAGAAAGCAACCAGGATTATGTAATCAAAGCAGAAATTTGGCTTTTATGCCATAGAGGTCACTTATTGCTACCTTTAGCTGCTGGTTTCACAGAATCACAGGTTTGTTGAGGTAAGCAGGAACCTCAGGACCCACCTGCTCCAGCCCCTGCTTCAGCAGGGCCACCCAGAGCAGGCTGCCCGGGGCCACATCCAGGTTGCTGCTGGAGATCCCCAAAGAAGAGACCCCACAGCCTCTGGGCAGCCTGTGCCACTGCTCTGTCACCTGCACAGCACAGGAGTGCTTCTGGTGTTTAGACAGAACTTCTTTTGTTCTTTCTTAATATGAAATAACTTCTGGAGCGTGTTTAGCCATGGTTCTGAAGGAACTGAATTGGATGTGCTTGTATTTTTGTCTTTACCTCTAACTTTTGACTAGACTGGGGTTCAGTTTGTGCACATGGTGCCTTGTCCTGGCATAGGGCACCACTGAAAAGAGCCTGGCTGAGTCCTCTGTGGACATTCACAGCCTTTTTCTTATCGGAGAGGTGCTCCAGTCCCTTCATCATCTCAGTGGCCCTTCACTGGACTCTCTCCAGTGTGTCCATGTCTCTTTTGTACTGGAGTGCCCCAGAACTGGGCACCAGTACTGAACAGAGGGAAAAAGTCACCTCCTTCCTGCTGGTGATAGTTTGCCTAATGCAGCCCAGAATACCATTAGCCTGCATTGCAGTGTGGATGTGTTCTTGGCTCATGTTCAGTTTGCTGTCCACCAGGCCCCCAGGACCTGTTCTGCAGAGCTGCTTCTCAACTGTGTGCCCCCATCATTCCTTGAAAACCCAAACTTCACTTGAACTGTTGGCTACTGTAGCAACAATTCACTGTTTAATGTGTCTGCTGGACACTGAATAGATTAATGGTGAACTTGTTACAGTTGGAGTTGAGTTGCCTTCAGCTATGACACAGGAATTAATTGTAAATACTGTTCCTTAAATGTCTTTTCAGTTGGCTACAAGATAATAATTATTCGCTACAAGAGAAGTCTAATGTTTCTTTACCTTCAAACTTGCCTCCATTTCTGCTTAACCCTTCCCCCCCTTCAACCTCTGATAAAATGTTAACTGCAGGCTGAATGAGAGAAAGGTTGTTTTTCCAGAGAGTGCTTACAGTGTAAACTTCCATGCAATATGTTTGGAGAAGGAGGGGGAGCTGTGTCTGACCTGTAATCTCGGTGGTTGCTTTATCTTTCTGCAACATACCAAGAAAATGACTTGGATAAGAATTCAGACTGTAAACCCAAGGCAGAAGAAATTTTGTTTACTTTTACAGCTTTTAGTTGCTTAGAAGACTTGGGTGAGCTTTGTGCTGTGTGTAAAGATTAGAGGTTGAAAAGGAGAGAATTTTCATTCTGCTTAACAGCTTTGCTTACAGAGGTAGTAAGTTTTATCATTAAAATATTGTTGTGTTATGAAGAACTTTGAATCCAAAGCTTTTAGGCCTTTAGTGTGAAAACTAAAGGGAAGTGACAATTATTTTCTGTATCAGGGTGATTTGAGAATGTAACGTAAAATGTATGAAAATACAGTTTAGTAAACAAAAGTCTTTGTGTGAATCCTTCAGTGATATAGGAGCCAAAAACACTGAAATAGCTGTTAGGTATTTTTTCAACTAAACCTATTGTTAAGAATTGGGAAAAATAAATGATTTAGGTGCCCCACTAAAGAATATGGCCATGTCTTATGAAAGAGGTGGATGTCTCTTTCTCTCTTTCTCTTTTACTGTTGAAATATTTATAGATCTAGAACAATATGAGAAACACAGTGATGAAAAAGGGTTCTTTTCTTTCTTTTCTTTTATGTTATTGAAGTGCAACTTTAGTTCACTCTATTCCAATTTTTAAAGCAATAAGCCAACTGTAAAGTGTTTAGCAAAGCACAGTATCTCTGCAGAAGGCTTATGTCTTCTCCAGCTCTGAAGAGCAGGAAATGTCACCTTCATTAAAGTACAGTAACAGCACTTGTGGTGGTGTACACCTGGTAAATCACAGGTAAGTTGAACAAGATCTAGGTCAGACTGTGTCTTTTCTCTCATATTCCCTTGAGGTCAGGAAATAACAAGTGAGAAATGTATACGCTTTGTGATCTTGTATCTTATGCTGAAAAAAGAATGAAATCATTAGGACTTGTTGAATTTCTGAAGTGCACAGTAGGAAGTCAAAAAGCTGATATAGGAACACAGTTTGCTACAGTGGTGCAACTTACTTCAATTTTTTTGTCTTAGCTTACTTAAATCAGGTAATGATTTCCCTGCTATTGGTTGTGACTCATAAAAACTGTAACCTTTCCTAAAACATCTTTAGGAAACTGATCAAGATAAAGTATAAGTGGACTTACACGTATGGGGCAAATATTTGCAGTAGCTATATAAGTTATTTATATTATTCCTCAGTTAAAACATTTTGGATTTGAATGTTAGTTACAGTTATGTTACAAAGATGCTTCTAAGTTAAGCTTTCAGGATTTTCCTTAGATGTCTCCATTGCACGGCTCTAGGATACTGAAGACATTCTGTTTTCTAGTTTCACTTACTCCCCTTCTTCCTTAGGCTATATGGTTGCAAATAGTAGCCTGGTTTATTAAGGAGTTTGCTTGATGCAAGCACCTGTTTTACAGCATTCTGGAAAGCAGAGAGCATCATCAGAAGAATATTAAGTTATCTTGGTTGATGGGGTTCTTCAAGGGAGGTGCAAATTGGTAAATCCTTGGGAGGCCAGTCTTATAGTTGGTAGTTTTGTGAGCATTTCATGCTGGCAGGGTTCTGCCATTTGATCCACTGTGTTTGTTCCACTACACACTTAGTTTACTTGGAACTGACCTGTGCTGAAGCTCAGACACCCCTTGGCTCTTCTTCCCCTGAGCACAGCTTGCTTTAGTCTTCATCAATCCCATGATCTGGTTCAGCAGATTCTCACACAAATGCATTAATCTGCATGTGAGAGGAAGCATTGTTGCAGCTGGAAGGAAGAGGGAGGTTTGTGACCAGAGCTCTGCACAGCAGGGTGGTTTGAACTGGCTGAATGTGCCTATGAATGCATGGCCTGGTTGTCATGTGTTCTGTTGAGTGCCCTGCTCCTCAGTTGCTGGAAAGGAGGCTGTGCTGACTTCCTTCATGCTTCCCCATTTTTTGACTTTATGTATCATAGCTTTTCCTGAAGGGAGAAAGGATTTCCCTCACATATTTACCTGAATTACTGCATGATGTCATTTTGAATACATGTGCAGTTTTGAGGTGATCAAATCGTGCTTTTGAGGAGAACTATTCAACAAAAGAAAGATCATCTTGTTGTTTTTGAGTCTACCTAAAAATGACTGCTTTCAGCTTTTAATCTGAAAATAGCATAGCTGGAGAATCAGAAGATGGTGCAAGTCTCTATCAAACACACAAAGAATTTACTAGTGAGATGATACATGGTGGGTTTGTTTTTTTTTTTTTTTAAATTTTGTCTGGGTTGATTCTAGGAAAAATACAATTGCAAGTAATTATACATAATTTATTTTTAACAGCTTGCTTTTACACGAGACGGACTCTGTGGTTTGTGGAATGAAATGGTAAAAGATGGGGAGATCGTGTATCCTGGAACAGAATTTACACAGAATGGTGAACTACCTCCAAGAAAAGGTATGACTTTTCTTAAATGTTCGTTTCTTTTTTTTCTTTTATCATGATGATGAAGATGGAGTTCAGAATTTGTTGTATCGCAAAGTTTTGGTTTCTTTTCATCTGCTTATAAATTTGCCACTGTTTTTATTCTGAATGAAATACACTTGAAAGTGGTTTCCTAAAAGTCTACAGGAAGGTAATTTCTGAGTCTTCAAATGAAGGCTTAAATCTGTTTTGGTCTTTGGAAACTGAACACATTATAACCAGATGTGATATGATGAGTGAGGCTTGGCAGTGTCCTCTTGGTTACTTTGCTCAGTGTGTTTACAGCTGAGGCCATGGTATAAAGGAATTGGGCTGGGGAAGGGGTAAAGGCAATGGTGCTATTTCTAATTTTGTTTGTGGTCTTCATGAAGTGACTAAAAGGTCAGCTGAAAAATGCCCACAGTGTGACTGAGCATGGGGTGCTTTTTTTTGTCTTCTATTCAGATGAACAATGGCGTTCTTTTGTGAGAGATTTTATGAGCTTAAGATTTTACAGAAGGAATAGTTTTGTTAATAACTGTTGTTGGATATCCCATGGTTTTAAGTTTTCTAAAATAGCTTGGTTTGGCACACCTTTTAGTTTTGCCTTTATCAGTAGTGTAGTTTGCAGAAGATATTGCTAGTTGAAGTGTTTCTTCAGAAAACTTCATGCAGAGAACATATTCCTTCATCTGAAAGTGATTCTCTGCCATTGTTTGGCCTGAGCTGAAGATATGAAAAGATGATGCATGGGATGACCCAGAATCTGGCATATCTCTGATTTTGGTTTTTTTTTTTCTTTTTTTTTTTCAGTTCTTAAATGTAGCACTGGCTCTAGATAGACTGGTTTTCTGAGACATTGTGAAGCAAGCTAAGATCTTCTTTGAATCGTTAGCTAGGTTTAAAAAGCACAAGTAGCCTGCCTTTTTGTTCCTTTGAAGGGGTGAAGTGAAGCTACAATAGTTTAGATATTTGAGTATAGCCTTTTCAGGCTCTTGGCTCTTATAATTAGTGCGTGAATTCTCTCCCAGTGAAAGTAACCTGCTTAAATGCCATCGAGCTGGACAGTAAGATTTGTGAATTATAACCATCTCATTTACTAGACTTCGTATTTGTTAATCAAGGCTCTTTCTGGAAAGTGTTGGTCAGATTGTGTGTTTGATTCCATTAGGCAGTAATGAGTCAGGAAACCAGAAGAAATGGTGTTCAGCTGGCACCTCTGAATATGCAGCTTCATTAAGGTAAAATCTGGAGTAATTCAGTCTGTTTAGTTGGTAGGTAGCTTTTTGAAGAAATGATGTACAAATCTAAATCAAGAGGAAAGAGAAAGGTACAAGGTAGAACAATGTAAATGCTATCATTTTTATATTAAAAGTAATATATTTAATCTCAGTGTTCAGATTCTGCTGCTGTATTGAATAATTTGGAGATAAGAAATGTTTCTGTAAGTAGTCCATTTTGTTGGGTCTCATTTAAGAAATGTTGATTTTTTTACTCATGTGTTGCAATTCCTTTCTCTTCACTAGAGCTACAGCTCTGTTATTGCAGGCTGGGCTGCTCTGAAGAGGCACTTCATTCTTGCAGTGGATAATCAGCAAAAGGAATAGACTGGAAGAATATGCTATTGGTAGTGAAGCATTTATTTTCTCTCTAGGAAGAAAGTGCAAATATATATATATGTGTGTGTGTGCATATTTTTTTTCCTATTAGTGGAAACTTTTAGTTAGGAGTAGCCTTGTTTTTTTTGTCATGGCACTTTCAGAAAGATGTGTGTGATTAATGTGTTCAGCAAAATGTGTCTGCATGCTTCCAGTAACATCTAAGGACACAGCTGTGACAGCAGTGATGTCCAAATACAGGTGCACTTGTAGCATGACATGTACTTAAAAGGGAGCTGCCATCAGGAATTTGGAATCAGATGAATACCTTGTACTGGAAGCTGTGTACTGAAAAGAGTAAAAGGTATTAAATAACTTAGGAAGTCATAACTGGAAGTTTTGAAGATGTCAGTTAACCACATAAATCTATTTTTTTTGTTGTTTCCACAAACTTCTGCATAGGTAGAATTCCTGTTTCAATTAACTTTCTTAAGTTTTAATTCAGAAGTATAAAATGAGTTTCACACCTCTGTCCTATTACTGGGTTTCCTCTTCTATTCCCCTCCAAACCTTTGAACCTTTGTCAGCTTGATGCTGGTTAAGTTGCTGGTACTCTGAGATCCTGGGTTATGGGAAAAGGGACTGTAACAGATGGCTTCGTAGATAGAACTTCATGCTAAAGCTATTATGTCCCAGTCTGATCTTTGGCAGAGAGAACAGTGATTTTTTTTTTTTTTTTTTTTGTATTGGGATTGAAATATTTCCTGGATCTTGGATTACGAAGTACTATTTTGGAGTAGTTGTAAAATGCAGCTCTTGCTTAAAGCATACTTTTGTAATGTGTAATTGTTGCCTCACGATTGACGTGAAGGTATTCATAGAGCTGTCTGCTGGGAAACAGTTGCAGGGTTTTTACTTCTAAGTAGGATTCCTGACTGGATGGGTTTGCTGAAATTCAGGAGCAGCACAAGATCTTCCTCTAATAGAGGTGACTGAGGCCATTACAGAGTGTCAGTTGTTTTCTTCATTGAATAACAAGTGTATGTTCCAGCTTCAGTTGCTTCCATTTTGTTACCTGCCTGTGAGGGGTTAGGCCACATGTGGTGATTTCTTGTGCTTTGCTTTGGGAGCTGACTTATCCTGCCTCAGTTAGTTTCTTCAGTTGTTCAGTTGGAACATACCTACTTTAGCTTGGAGGTCTAAGATTATAACCAAAAATATAGTTAAGAGAAAGTTATTGCAGAGAACTAATGCAGTTGCTTTTGCCCCCTACAATATTCACACTTCATTCTGATAATAATGAATATCACAGAATCATAGAATGGCTTGGTTGAAAAGGACCACAATGATCATCCAGTTCCAACCCCCCTGCTATGTGCAGGGTCGCCAACCACCAGAGCAGGCTGCCCAGAGCCACATCCAGCCTGGCCTTGAATGCCTCCAGGGATGAGGCATCCATCCTTGGGCAACCTGTTAATTTTAAATTAAAATGGGCTGTCAGCTACTGCTTCTTTTCGTGTGTGTTGTTTTGTGGACTGCCTTGTTATTTGTCATTTTGGCCTATGCTGGCTTTACTCAAGATTTACTCCTTCCTGCCCCCCTCTCCCTTTTGTAAAAAGTTTCTTTTAATAAGGGAGTTTCTTTTAAAAAAATCTCTTTCCTTAATGTAACTGAGCTTCCATCATTTTGAGATCTGTGCTGCTTCTTTCAATTTAGACTGACCAGCTTTATCCCTGAAGAGAAAGTGGTTATGTGCAAGAATAGTGACAAGTCTGTGTGGAACGATTTGTCATGGGCTTTGAATGTGATTTTTAGCTCAGATCCTTTCCCCTTTTTCCCTTCCCCCTTCCTATTCTGCTCACACAGAAAACTAAAGAGACTCTTAGTTTGTGCTTGGATTTGCTTGTGCTTAAAGTCATGGTTATTTTTATACAATACAAAGATGAAGTTCCTGCCTGGATTGGAACCTCTTCTGTTTGCAGTGAAGAGCTAAGTTCATAGTCCTTTGCAGTCAACCTTTGCCAAGGATCTGCTATAAAGCATAACAAGTTCTCTTAGAGCTCTTTGCAAAACATAGTGTCTTGGCACAGCACCCTTCTTCCCACTAACTGAGATCCCAGCTGCTGTGGAGTGTGTCTGTGCATGTGTGGGTGAGTGGAGAAACACTGAGATTATGGTGGTGGTGTGGGAATATTTTAAACTACTTGTACTCAACAGGTTGCTTGATTTAACTGTATAGTGGAATTTGTGCCTTTTAATATTGTTTGTTTGTGCTTTGGAATAAAACCAGCTCTATTCAGTCGTGTTTTGGACATGTTTTATCATGCTAATGATTGCTGGACTATTGGCTGCTCACTGGTATTTGAGAGAAAGGTTCATATTCAGTATAGATTCTGCTTGAAAGTGAAATATGCAGATGTTATCCTGCACTCAGGTGACCTCTACTGTCCCTTCCTTATCTCACAAGCTGAACCTCAGCGTGCATTGTGCTGTTGTCTCTCTTTTTTTTTTTTTTAATCTTTTTTCCTGTTTGCCTTGTCTTTGTTTGCCACCTCCTGTGTATTACTGTGTGTTACAGATTACGAAGCATGGACTTTAAATACAAATTTGTATATATAAGACAGCTTTACTGTGGGTGTTGCTGTTGTCTCCAGCCAAAGACATTTTTAACAAATAGGCAGTCACAGATCTAGTTACAATCAAATGAGAGTTCTTTTTTTTTTTTTTTTTTTTTTTTATTCCAGGCCAAATGGAAAGAATAATTGAATGTATTGGAAATTGTTAGGTTGTGTTTATATGCTCCGAGAGCTTTTGTTATCCAAGTGAGATACAAGGAGAGTGTGGGGCAGGTGCAGTAGATGTGCTGTGTCTGGCTGCAGCTTTAAGGATCTTTCTTATTATCATTGTCTGAAATGTGCTTCTGCTTTGGGGTGGTTGTTGGGATTGTTTGGATTGTTGTGGCTTGGCTGTCTGGGAGTCTGTGCAGTCCAGGCTGGCAGATAGGAGTGGAGGACCAATGGTTTCTAGGAGCCTGATAAAAATGACTGAGACTAATCTCTTCAGGGCTTGCTTTTAAATGCTGGTCTTCAGAAATTTTGAAGGTTATTTTTAGAAGTGAGGGCCATAGTCATATGCAATTGCTTATGAAGCCCTAAATTGCAAAGCAGTCGCGTTGAACTGGCTGAAGGTAAGGGGATGGGGATCCACGTCCCCGGTATGAGTGAGGAGAGACTTTCAGCTGTCTACATCTACTGTATTTAGCTAACTGGGGCTTTCATGCAGTCTTTGATTACAGAGATAAGTGACTAATGTCTGTTTTCTGTCTTAGTGAAAGTAATCCTTAAAAAGGATTGCAAATGCTTTTCTATTGCTTAGGGAGAAAGCGGTGGTATTATTTTCATTGCTCACTGGTAATTACTAAGATGATAGATACACTAGAGACTTTGAAATACTGTTGCATGAAATTAGTGTAAATGCTAATATATAGACCTTTTTGGTTTTGAAATTAAGACAATTTATTGTATTTTCTGTGCTGAAATATGAAAGGAGAATGCAGGAGAAGTGCAGGTAGTAGGGAGCCAAGTCTGACCTCAAGTGCACTCTTTGCAATACTGACTTTGTGTGTTGGTGTGGATTTAAATAAAGTTCCCTAGGAGGTTACAGCAGTGATTTCTGGATTTTAAGGTCTCTGTCTTATGAAATGTAATGTAAGACCTACCACCTGTGGCAGTTAACATGGTACATACCATGTTTCCTCCCCTCCCCCCTTTTTGCTCTTAATGATAGACAATTGTGCTGTAAAAATTGGGCTCCAAGTTTCACCTTATACCTTTCTGATTTAGAACTGGCTTAAAGCAGGAGGTAGCTTAACTGGTCGTTTTTTTTTTCCTTCTTTAGATGATAGCACTGAATGCCAGACTGCATCAAAGAAAGAAGAGCAAAATGACAAAGAAAAGAAAGAAGAAGAAGAGGCTCCGCCACCCACTTACAGGGCCAAATCGATTGTTGAGAGTTGGGTATGGGGCAAGCAACCAGGTACTACAGTTGTTTTGGTGATTCTCACTGAAGCAATACATGTTCTGTGTTGATTACTACTTTTGTAGCGTTGCAGAGTAATTGGATCAAATGTACTTGTTGACAGATACATCTGTTAGGCTAGTGGAAGAAGTTTGGTAAGTGCTTAACTGAGAATCAAGTTAAACATTTACTATAATTGCTTTCAGATTTAATTAGAGTCGTGACTTAGAGAGTCAGTTTACACCTCTCATGCTAGTTGAAGGAGTGATAAATTAACTTGGAGCAAATGCAGTTATACAGATAAATGTTAAGATGTCTTTAGAATATTTCTTTCCAGTTACAGACACTAAAAAGAAATTGCTTAGGTTCTGAAGCCTGAATTTTCTGCAGGTAATAAAGATTTAATAGGTGATTTTTCTTTTTTGACTTCATGGTCTGGTAGAGGAGCTTGAGTGAATCATGGGAGGAATGTTGGAAAGGTCTATTAAATTAACTGTGTGTCCTGGCCTTTGCTGACAGTAATCTCACCTGTGATTGCAGACGAGAAATGGTCTGTGTGTTCACTTTTTCACCCGTGACTCTGTACAATACTGATTTTTATATTGAAAGTTAAAGTTCCCTATTACTCCTTATTACTGTACAGCAAACTCACTGTCAGAAATGGTCTAAGCTTGAAAACAGCAGTTTCACTTCAGTGGTTTGTTTTATAGTTCTGGTGCCTGATGTTGCCCAATTCGGATGCTGGCATGTACAAACTTTGGAGACACCTGTTATGCTCCTATTCCTTTCCCCTCACTCAGAAGCACTTGAGGGTCCCTGGTGAGAGGGCTGTCTCTTTAGTGCCAGAATCCAGATCTGCATAGCCTTGTTTTCTGGGGAAGCTATTTCACTTGTTTCTATTGAGCCACAGGTCAACTGTCAGTCTGCTGTCCTCTGCTCTGTGCCAACCAGCTTGTCCCCTTTTCTTAAGGACAGAGTGGCAGATGGACTTGCTGTCACTCTAGAAGTGGGACAGAATTTTGCAGTACAGGAAGAATGAGAAGAATTGCAATTACACTGGGAGCTGGGGGGGGGGGGGGAGAGTGCTGAAGAAGGGGGAATGTGTTGGAGAAATGTAAGCTAAAGGTCACATTGTTTTTGTGTTGTATTTGTATTTAGTATTTGTTGATGAACAGTAAAATAAAACAAATGTAAAAATAGTTATCTAAATACAAAGTATCTTACTAAATTTCTCCCAACATACCAAGTTGATTGAGATGGTACTTTAAGCTCACCCTCCAATTATTTCTTATAAAATATTAAAAAAAAAAAATAGAAAAAGGGTTATATGTTTGTACGGAGCTTATAGAAATAATAGATTAGCTTCATATACTAGATTTGTATTCCTTGGTATCTGTTATCTCTTGTGCTTAAAATTTGTATCACTTTGATCAAAGTTAATGTCTGTGACAGGCAGATCCTTAAAAAAATACTATAAACACACTTGTGTTTTATTAATAGAGTATTTTGATGGAGCTTTTGCTCCTGATTGTAGGTAACTTTTTGTTTTGCATTTCTTAGAAGGAGAGATAACAATTGCCTTTTGCATCATCCAGGTTTCTGTGGCTTGATAATTAGTTTTTGGAAAAGAAAATACAGAAGATTATTTCGATCTTGGTGGTACTTTTCTTCTTTTATAAAACACATGCAACTCTTTTAGCTCTTCTTCTGTCATCTTTCTGAAAAATAAAATGAGCCCTTGAATATTTGTCTGTCAGAAGAGTGAAGGAGTTTTTCAGAAGGGAGAATTGTTTCTTAAATGTATTCCTATTGATCAATTTGGAATGAAACATTTACTGTGGGTTTTTTCTTTGTTTTTATATATATATTTTATATTCCTTGACAAGTAAGGTATAATTTAGAGATGTGAGCTTGGAGTTCTTTTAGAAAAAGAATTGAAGAGGCATTTAAAGTCTGTGTTTCACGTTAACACTGAGCTATATCTGTTGAATTTAATGATTTACAGTCTTACATTGTCCAGTCATGGCTTTCATAATGTATGGTGTATATCCATGTTTTGGAAGTGGTGAATACAGTCTTATTTTGCCAATAAAGTGTGGAGGATCATGTTATTGAACTTCAGTGGGCTGATCCAAGTCGCTAGGCCTTGCGACATCCTTCCTACCTAAGGGCTGAGGGATTTTGAGAAAGCACAAAAAAAGCTGCTCAAAAAACATGTTGAGAAGCAGTGCTTTTTGTCTTCCTTTCCTTGTCTTGGCATGAGTTCAGAGAAGGAAAATATTTTCCCCGGTTGTAATTTATGCTGAGATGACTGTACTGCCAGAACGAGGGCAAAGATGTCACAGTTGTTTTTTTCTTTCTTTTCCCCCTTAGCCCCCCCAGTGATCTTACTATGTTAAATGCTATTCAAATGTATAAGATAGTAATACAAATGTGAGTAAGTCATTATTTGACTTTGCTTTTTTCTTCTCTAGATTCTTAGTGTTCATCCATTTCATATTCAGCTCTTACCTGATGTCAGTGTTGAACTGTTCTGGCCTCATTTTGACATGAGTGCTCCTTTAAGACAACTTCCCTTTGTCCTGTTCCCTCAAGGCTATGTGTTCATCATTACCCAAGTACTTCTGATTCTTCTTAAAAGCCTTGTTTTACTACTATCATTGTTGTTTTTCAGATAGTCAGGCCTGATTTATTTTAGCAGTGAATTGAACTGTTTTGCAGTAAATCACTTTTATGACATGGAACTCCTGGAGGTCTCCTTGTGTACAAGTGAGAGCTTGTTTATAGATAATACCATGTCTTGTTTCCTTGATAGTACTATCATAGCTAATTGCACTGAGAAATGCTTTGGAGGCATTACCTAAGGTAGAGGGGAGTAAAAATTAATTGTGTGACTTCAATGAGTTGCTCTTGAGAAATGTGTCACTACCAACAGCAATGGGATCTTTCTGCCTTTCTTATGTAAGAAAGGGGAAAACATGCTGAAGTTCCATCCTATAAGGGATATTAACTAGGGAAATAAATCTAAGTTTATACTGTGGTCAAAAGAAATTAAAAGAATTCACAGCATTGAAATTTCTGTAGTTTTTAATAAATTCTAGATCAGGTCTTTTTAAGTTCAGATTCAGGAATGTTGATAGAAACAATGGTTCAGTGAAAGGAATCAGGGCCTAGCTCCTGTGTTGTGTAATTTTCTTCTCAAAACTGTTACCTCCCTATTTTTTCTTTCACTTTTTTTTTTTTTTTGTTACCACTTCAAACAGATTTTAAGTCCCCCCCTACATCTAACTTGAAAATTACTGTCTGTCTCCAAGCATCCTTTTGCTTGCTGTTTATGCTTTTTAGAGGATGTCCCTGAAAACACTCCCTGAGAAGCATAAAACACGTGTGTGAAGGTGTAGATGAGACTCACTTCTTGCCATTCTGTTGTGTGCCTGAGTATTTGAGCATCAATTTGAAGAAGTTTTGCTCACAATAAAACTTTGAAAATCAAGCATTCATCCACATAATGAGAAGCATTATGATTGTGGTTGCGGGTATTTGCTGTTGTCTTTGCTGAGTACAAATAAGATGACATCTGCCAATGGGCATCTTTTGCATAGGGGTGCAGAAAGAAGGAAGCTAAAAGCTGACCACACATTAGAAACTGTATTCTTTCTCAGGATGGCTTAGATTAGCAAGAAAGTCTGGGCCCACCTGCTCTGGCCCCACCTCCAGCAGGGCCACCCAGAGCAGGGTGCTCAGGGCCACATCCAGGCAGCTGCTGGCAATCCCCAAGGAAACCCCACAGCCTCTGGGCAGCCTGTGGCACTGGTCCGTCACCTGTGTAGCACGGGAGTGCTTCCTGATATTTAGACAGAACCTCTTGTTAATATGCTCTAGGAATTTACAGCACATTAGTTCTGCAGCTGTCAGGAAATGGGAGCTCATTATAGCATTGTATTCTTCACAAATTGTTTGAATTTTTAGGTCTGAAATCCCTCTACATCCTATCATCTGTATTTGCTTTTACTTAGACTTGTGGCCCAGTGAAGTCCTTGAAACTTTTCAGTTTGATAGGGGCATTTTTGCTGATCATCAGTTTACCTGTTAGAAGCCTGCAGTGTTCTCTGCAAAAGCTACTGCCATAAATGTTAAGAAGCCATTTAGTATGTTAATTCCTATTAAAATACTAAAAAGGGAGCAGACATGCCTTGGTAGGCAACCTGTCTTAGTCTCATGTCAGGTTAGTGTTCTGTCTGTGGCTGAGATGGTTTAAGAAGTTACAGTTTTTAGCTGCCTGCTTTGCCCCCTTAAGTTTGCTGACATAACCAAATAGTGCATCACTGCTTAACCCTATTCTGTCAAATGATCTAGGTTAAACACTGCTGGTATTTTTCCTTCTAATGCAGGGAATTTCTGGCAGGATGAATTAAGAAGTGATGACATGTAGTTATGTTAGCTGCTGTGGGAAGGGAGGGGTGTGATGAATTTTAACAGAAGATGCTAAAACTCTTATATATCTCTCCATGGCAGCCAGAAACGTATCTGATTATAGTTGTCATTTAACAAGTATTTTGCTAATGTTAACTTGAGAATTTAAACTTGTACATTATGACTTCAGCTCTTACATTGTACATATGGATTAGATAAATAACGTCTCCACTCTTTGTAAAATAACTCACAAAGCAGAATGTGGCAAGGGGCATTTAGCATCAAGGAGTGACATGAACTCTTTAACTAAAAGTGTTTCCTGTAACCTTCTTAGGTGAAATTTGAGTCATTACTATTAACAGGCTATTATCTCATTAGTCTTTTTAGTTCCTTGGTAACATATGTTGTTCAGATTTGGTCGACTTCACTTGATCCATTCTTTGATGTATTTAAATCTTTCTGAAAAGAAAATTATTTGGAAAAAAATATAGATTTGCTATGTAATAAGAGAAGATTTAAAGAGAAGGAAGTGTGTAGATACAGCTCACTTAAAACAAAACTGAAGAACTTACCTCTAATAAAGTAAGAGCGTCCTTGGTCCAGCTTTGAGATAACTGAGATGTAGGACTACTATAGCTAACATTCTATCTGAAATAGCTGTTCCAGACTTTATTTACACTTCATAATCTGAAATGGCTACAGTTTTAGGGGTTCAAATGAGAAGAGTAAAGGAGAAGATTTTTTCAACTAAAGTCACTGAAGCTAATTACTCAGTTTTTTAATGGTTTGAATGTTGCTGAGGCAAGTCATATTTTCTACGTGAATAAATTATTTTTGCACGTAGTCTTGAAGTATTTGAAGATAGTATGTTGTAACTGAATGATTAGAAGGCTAAATGCTTCGAAATTAGATTCCTTCCAGCCATTCTTTTTCTGCAAAGAAAGTGATGAAATAATTGTGATTGGTTCCTTTTACTAACTCTTGTATTGTCTTAATTCGACTTCATTTGTTGACAGGAAAACAAAATAACTTGCTTCTGAAGTGATAGTAAATGATACTGTGAAATTTTTCTTTAGAAACTTTTGTAGTCTATCTAGATCCAGTTATCTTGAAGTATTATGTTGATCTTCTGTACTGAAACAGAATTGAACCTTTGAGGTTTTTAAAAAGTTACAGCAATGTTTTTTTCTCAAATAAATCAGTTGTCAGATTGCTGAATGTGATGCTGAGTATCTTACAGGTTATCACCAGTATGCATTGCTGAACTGCTGGGAATGAATATCATAGAATCATAGAATGACTTAGATTGGAAGGGACCTTAAAGCTCATCCAGTTCCAACCCCCTGCTGCAGGCAGGGCTGCCACCTACTAGCTTAGGCTGCCCAGGACCTCATCCAACCTGACCTTAAATGCCTCCAGGGATGGGCCATCCATAACCTCTCTGGGCAGTATGTGCCAGGGACTCGCTGCCCTCTGAGAGAATTTATTTCTAACATCTAACCTAAATCTCCCCTCTTTTAGTTTAGAGACATTCCTCCTTGTCCTTTCACTATCAGACTATGTAAAAAATTGGTCTCTCTCCTGTTTGTAAGCTTCCTTGAAATATTAGAAGGCCACAATGAAGTCTCCCTAGTTCCTAGTCCCTTTTCCAAGATGAACAAGCCCAACTCCCTCAGTCTTTCTTCACAGGAGAGGTGTTTCACCCCTCTGATCATCTTCATGGACCTGGACCCTCTATGACAGCTCCATGTCCTTCTTGTGCTGGGAGCTTCAGGCCTGGATGCAGTACTCCACATGGAGACTCACAAGGGTAGAGTAGAGGGGCAATCCCTTCCCTCTCCCTGATGGCTACCCCTCTTGTTGATGCAGAGCTGGATACAGTTGGCCTTCTGGGCTGCAAGGCTCACTGCTGGCTCATGTCCAGCTTTTCATCCACAAGGATTCCCAAGTCCTTCTTTGCAGGTCTGCTCTCAGCGTGTTCTTCTCCCAGTCTGTACACATGTCTGGGATTGTGCTGATCCAAGTACAACAGCTTGCACTTGGCCTTGTTGAATCTCATGAGATTCATGTGAGCCCATTTTCAAGCTTATCCAGGTCCCTTTGGACGGCATCCCTGCCTTCTGTTGTGTCAACTGCACCACACAGCTTGGTACTGTTCGTAGATTTGCCTAGAGTACACTTGATCCCACTGTGTATGTTGTTGATGAAGATGCTGAAGAACACTGGTCCCTAGATAAACCCCCGGAGGACACCACTTGTCACCAACCATCACATGGACACAGATCTGTTGACCACAATCCTCTTACTGCGACCATCCAAGCAGTTCCTTATTCACTGAATAATCTACCCTTCAAATCCATATCTTAACAATTTAGAGATAAGAACTTTATGTAGGACCGTATCAAAGGCCTTGTGTGTGTATACGTACGTGTGTGTGTGTGTATATATATATATATACACATGCATATTTGTAGGTACACAGACATAGTATTGTGTGTATGCAACAGTTTGATTGAAAACTTGTTCTGCTTGACTTGCATGCTATGACTTTTGTAGGTTTCTGTTTTTTATGCATTCAGAGTTTGTATTGTAGTTTGTATCATCAGTTGCAACAGAGAAGCTAGGATCTTGGAAACAGAAGTAATATGGTTGATTGGAACCAATTCTAGAATTGAGCAGTTGTTGTATTTCAGGGAAATAAGGAGTTGTAATCAGAATGTAAGTAGTTTGAGAGTTCTGTTTCTTTCCAGCTATCCCCATGATGTATGTTTAGAAAACACATTATTCTGAAAGGAAGGGCTTTGTCACAGGAGAACATGTCATTCTTAACTCCTGGGAACAATTTTAGGGACTGTCCACCTTTAAATAATTTTTCTGCTAGGAGGGAATTACGAATACTATAGCTCTGTTTGTAGACTGCTGAATTGGGGATCTACTTGATTTCTATATCACTAAGCGTAGACATTGTCTTTCCCAGACATAAGCAGTAATGGAAGTGCTGCTGACTGTTTCTTTAATATTCCTGAGGATATTTGAGAATGTAACATTGGGAATGAACGTGCAGCATGAAATAGCTTGCCAAAAAGAATAATATTAAAAAAAAGTCTAGCTGTAAAATAAAACATTGGTTGTTTCCTATTTCACCGTTGTGTCCCAGTGGTATTAAGAGATCGCTGGGGTGCATTTAGGAAGGGAAGAAAAGCAGTGTTTGTCTTTTCTGTTGGCTTATTTGGAGAGATCATGATGCTGGTATGTCAGCACTGACCGTGTTCTATTACAAGACAAACGCTAAGTCATGCTTTAGGTAACAGCATTAACCTCAGAGCACGTAGCAATTTTAATATTGCTTCTGAGTAGTGTTAATACTTCGCAACTGAGACTTGTCCTTCAAAATTGTGGTTATTGACCTCAAAGTATGCTGGAGCTTCAGGCTGCAAACTAACATATTAATCCATTAAAGGTTACCAATAAGCTTAAACCAAACAAACAAAATGTGCTTTAAGCAGGCATTGCTTTGTCTTACTTTACGTAGGGATCTGAAGTAGTTGTGTGCAATTTCTTAACTGTCAACCATACCAGGAAATTTTATAGGATAAATTTTAAGGACAGTTTGCTTTTTTGTCATATTCTTCTGTGAATCAAAGTATGGATGTGTGTGATAGCTGCTGTTGCTCTTGTCTAGATTTTGAAGTCCAGATTAGAAGGAACACTTTTTCATCTGTTCTTACTGAACAAAATAAGTTGTTCCTCATAGATAGAAAAATGCAGATTGCCTCAGGGAAAGGAATCTAACACACGAAATACTGAAATGTGAGTAGCAGTGTTGAAAGCAGGCTGGGGTGATGGCTGACAACAAGCTGTATGCAACTGTGCAATGTAATATGGTGGTAGAAGAGGTCACTTGAACTCTCTCCTGTGTATACAGAGGCGCATTGCAGAGAGGGGACAAAAATTTGATGTATTTTGTAGAGTTACGTATGAAAAAAAAGCCTCATGTCTCATTAGATAGTTTTGAGCTCCAAAGACTGCTACTAGTGTATTTCTGTAGCTTAGAGATTGCTACTCCAAAATGTGTTTTCTTTTTTTTTTTTTTCCTTTGAGGCTGTTGCCATCTATTCATAAACACTGTTACATATATGTAGACATGCTTTTTGTTTTTTTTTTTTGGGGGGGGGGGTGGCCCTGTGATCAGACCAATAGAGGGAAAGGAAAAACCACTCTTAAGAAGAAACTTAGTTGATCTTCATCCTAGGAAATAATCTCCATAGAATATAAAAGAAACCAACCAACCAAAAAAAAAACCCAAACAAAACTAAACTAAACAAGTCAATGATGTAACAACAACAAAGCACTGTTCCCAAATTCTGATTTTCCAGTGTTTTGGAGCTGTTGTTGTTATCATCTGTCATTACATTATTAGGACTGTAGAGTGTTGAATGCTTTTTTTGGTTAGCAAAGAATTAGTTATCTGCTGTTGGTGCATAGGCCACATCTTCAATTTGCTGATGATACCCGTGTCTTTTAAATTTCTTGCATAATTTGTTTCATAATCTAACCACTTCTTGGCAGTGACCCTACAGCTTCTGAGAGTTATTCTATGACTTCTGAGAAACTTAAGATGACTGATATCATTGGAAAATGAAAGTATGCCCTCCGTGTTGTTGCTTAGAAGTCTAGCACTGAGGCCTGCTGCTGATAAGAGTTTGCCATATAACTTGTTTGTTTGGAACACTTGCATAAATATTTTCTATGATATTTTAGTTTCAGACATGAAATATAAAGGTTCAGATGTATTCACACAATACCAGTTTTGATGATAACATTACTTTTGTCTAAGCATCTGTTAAATATGACTTGTAATTAAGTAGTACATACTGTTAATTAGCATTTGCACATTACATATAGAAGCAGTGAATTTCACTGGGTTTTGCAATTCAGACTTCTGGTCAACTAATGGTTTTTAATTTGTCTTCACATTTGTTGACAATGTATGTAACAAAGATGAATGCTTATCTTTCTCTGATTTCTAGATGTGAATGAATTGAAAGAATGCCTACATGTACTAGTGAAGGAACAACAGACTCTGGCCACACAAACTGCCACAACAGCTCTTTCAGCTATGCGGCTAAAGCAGAGGCTTGTTATCCTGGAACGATATTTCATTGCATTGAACAGAACAGTTCTTCAGGAGAACGTCAAAGTTAAGTGGAAAAGCAATAGTATCCCTCTGCCTACTGTGGACAAGAAAAGGTAATGAGTTGTTCTCATGCATGGACAAGTTTATATTTCTTAAGATACCTGGTGCTTTCTACCATAGAGTTTTCCTCTTTGGCAGATGTTTACTTATGATGTTGATGGCTTTTATTATAATTCATAGAATCATAGAATGTTTTGGATTGGAAGGGACATTTAAGATCACCTAGTTCCAACTCCCCTGCTATAGGCAGGGACACTTCTCACTAGACCAGGCTGCTAAGCCCCATCCAGCCTGGCCTTGAATGCTTTCAGGAAGGGGACATTCACAGCCTCTCTGGGCAACCTGTTCTAGTCTCATCACCTTCACAGTAAACAATTTCTTCCTAATATCTAGTCTGAGTCTCCCGTCTTCCAGTTTAAAGCCATTTCCTCTCATCCTGTGTCTATATGCCTTTATAAAGAAAGCCCTCCCCAGTTTTCCGGAAGGCTGCCTTTAGGTACTGGAAAGTCACTGTAAGGTGCCCTTGGAGCCTTTAGCCTCCAGGCTAACAGGCTCCCAGCTCTCTCAGCCTCTCCTAAGGGGATGTGCTCCAGCACTCTAATCATCTTTGTGGCCCTTCTGGACCTACTCCAACAGCTCCACGTCCTTCTTGTGTTAGGGACCCCAGAATTGGACACGATGGTCCAGGTGGGGTCTCATGAGAGCAGAGTAAAGGGAATCACCTCTCTTGACCTGCTGGCCACGCTTCTCTTGATGCAGCCCAGGATACTGTTGGAATTCTGGGCTGCAAGCGTACACTGTTGGCTCATGCTGAGTCTTTCCTCAGCTGACACCCCCAAATCCTTCTCCTTAGGGCTGCTCTCAAGCCATTCTCTGCCCAACCTGTGTTTGTGTTTGGGATTGCCCCAATCCAGGTGTGGGAATTTGCACTTGGTCATGTTGAATTTCATGAGGTTGGCATGGGTCCACCTCTCAAGCCTGTCCAGGTCCCTCTGGATTGCATCCCTTCCCTCTAGCATGTCAGCTGCACCACTCAGCTTGTTGTCATCTGTAAACTTGCTGAGGGTGCGCTTGATCCCAATGTCCATGTCACCTACAAAGGTATTAAATAACACCAGTCCCAGCACTGATCCCTGAAGAATGCCTCATCACTGGTCTCCACTTGGCCATTGAGCTGTTGACCACAACAGCTCTGAGTGAGACCATCCAGCCAATTCCTTATTCAGTGAATGGTCCATCTATCTAATCTATTTTTTCTTCAATTTGGTGACCAGGGTGTTGTGCAGTGTCAATTCATACTGTAGTTGTTACTCTTTAAGCTATAATCATACTTTCATTGATGTATTCCTTTTGTTCTACTCAGATAGAATGTATGGAGAGGCCATGTCATGAATGATGCTGGTGGGCATTACGTTGCTCCAATTACATTATTTATTTTTTATTAATTTTTGTTCAATTATGTGCATATCAAATTTAAAAATGCAAATACATTAAAATTGAACATAGTTTTTCTTAGTTTGAAGAAGAACTATTATAATCAGACATTTTACATGAAAACGTTTCCAGAGAACCAGCCGAATAATAAATTGTCTGGTTGCCTTCCATGTCAAGATAGTTTTTTGACCTAAAAATAGAAAAATTCTGTCAGTGAGGCATTAAAGAGGCTTGTCAGTTGTTGAATTAGATTGCTGTCTGACTGAACAATCAATTCAGCTAAGGGAATTTTTGTTAGCTTATCTCTAGCTTCTAAAATTGAAGGAGACAGTAAGTAGGATTGTAGACTAGTTATTATGGGATTGTTCTGACAGTGATGTCTTTCACTGAACAGTCTATTCTCTGAAGAATGTTTTTTGAGTTCTGATTCAAAAGAACACTGCTGTATTTAAGTTACCAGACTGCTAAAAATGCCAGTTTAAAATTTCTCTCTCTTGAAAGAAGTTCTGAGCAGTTCACTTTCATTATCATGTGAGATAAAAATAAAACGATTGTCTTCCTAGGAGAGAACAGTAGAGAATTAAAAGCTTACTTGATTAATGCGATAATTTGATTAAAAAGTAAAGTTGATAGAAATGTTTTTAACTTTGTGGGGTATTAATAAAATTCAAGTTATCTCTCTTCTGTACACAAACCAATACAGAGGCTGCAAAGTGAGATATGTGAGATAAGTGAGACGTAGGACACTTGAGTGGAAAGACAGACAATGACAATAGTGGTGAAATTATCTGTAATTGAATGTTCACAAAAAAAAGTCTGTGAATCTAGTTTATACAGTTCAAATACACTAGCAGTATAAACAGCCTGGATAAATAATAAGTATGTGAAGTATTTTACATCTGTGTATTTTTAGTAAACTATCGTAAGTTTAGTAAACTAAGTAAGTTCTTCAGAAACTTCTCTTACGGAATGATGGCAATCTGGTTGTTTATTGTCAAGGATTAAATTAGTTGGGTTTTGGAACAGATGAGGTTAAATTTTTGTTGTTGACATTTTGAGGCAGTTACAATTATTTATAAAAATTGTATAATTATATATGCATGTGTATAGTTAAATTACACAATGTATGTACTTGACAATTTTATAATTATTACTAATTTGTGTAGTTGTTAAATACATAAAGCTGTATAGACACAATGCATATGTATTTTTTTTTCCCTTAGCCCACGACCTGTAGGTAAAGGTGTCGAAGGGCTTGCACGAGTTGGATCCCGAGCAGCACTTTCATTTGCATTTGCGTTCCTCCGTAGAGCTTGGAGGTCAGGTAGGTCTACCCTGTTGCAGCACACTGTACGTATTTTTGATTAGAAAACAGGTGATTCATTGAATCATGTGTCTGAATTAAATGTATAGCTCTGTGCAAACACTTATTTAAGATTTCCATAATTGTATTTTATATTTATAAAGTATTATAAAACCAGCGGTACTGTTGATCAGAGATGCCTGAGTGGGTTGCCATCCAAGCCAATATGGCTGCTGTATTGTGCTGGGTTACTTTTAGACTTAGCAATACAAATTCAGTTTTCATGAAAAGAATACGTTACTAATACCAGGTTTCAGAAAATTTATATTTATTCTTCAGACAAGATAGGTCGCAATGTAGCTGCAGGATAGTAGTAGTTTAGAAAAGAATTTTGGAGCAGCAGTGTGAAAACTGTACTTAGTTTGTGTACTTGCCAACAGCTGTCATTTTTCAAAGGCTCGCACTCAAAAGTTTGAGAACTGTCATATTGACTTACCTATTTGTCTCAGTCTGTGCTGTTTCTTCAGATTGCAACAGTTTGGATCTTTTGTCTAGGCTAATTCTTTTTCTGCGTACCTCAGCAGATGCACAGTGGGACAGCCTGTTTTAAGACTTGTCACCTTTCTGAATGCATTTTTTGTGAAGCAGGTTGTTCTTCAGAAGTCTTGCAGACAAAATGTTTGTGTGAAAATTGAGAGCTGGTATATACATATTATTAAGTAACTTGTAACTTGAGACCAAGAAAACCCCCCCTGCAAAATTCTGTATTAAAAATTTCTGTACCTTCTGTGAAGTTGTAGCTGGTATTCCTGTGATCCTTAGGTGAAGATGCAGACCTGTGCAGTGAACTGTTACAGGAATCACTTGATGCACTACGAGCTCTTCCAGAGGCATCCCTTTTTGATGAAGGGACAGTATCTTCCGTGTGGTTGGAAGTGGTGGAAAGAGCTACTAAATTCCTAAGGTCTGTTGTGACTGGGTAAGTTTATTTTTTTGAGTATTGCTGAAGTGTCTGTTTAATGGCAATTTTAATGGCCAACTTGCATCTCCTACCAAATGATGGTGTAAGCAGAATATTTTATGAAAAAATAAAAAGATAAGTTTTCTAATTTTACACTGAGCAAGTAAATGGTACATGAATTGTTGAAATGATGCTTTTTAAACATGATTTAATTCTTTTAACTTCTTAAGAAAACTCTAAACTTGAGTATTCTGAATCACTCTGTATAAACCCTCCCTACATTATCATTAATGTAAGTTGTATCCATAAAAAGAAAGCTTTTGGTAATACAGTATTTGTGTACACTTAATTGTGCAGCATAGTAATATAATACAGACTTGTATGCATAGAGAGGGAAATAAAGATATTCCCTTTAGACTTGGAGCACTCCCCTGCTTTTACCTATTATAAGATGACTCTTAAATGTGCTCTTTTACAATTCTTACAAGAAATTTTCTTTTGAATACTGCAAATACATCTCTATAGTAAATATCATAAGGAATATTTGTGTTTCACCTGTAAAAAATGTGTTTTTCATGTTCTTAGTATATTTAAGAGAGCTGAAGAATAGATGGTGAAGCCTGGGGCAATTTAAATTGTCACTCCAAAAAGTTTTCTTAAGAAGAAAAGCTAACACTTACATTTTAATTAAGAACATTAAATTATTCTGTAAGTTTAGTGGTTTTTGATGTATGGTTTTGTTTAAGAAATATCTATTGTTTCTAGTTCTTTCTTAGCTAATGTATATCATTTGATTTTTAAACAGAGATGTGCATGGAGCTCCCAGTACCAAAGGACCAGGGAACATTCCATTGCAAGACCAGCACTTGGCACTTGCTATATTGCTAGAACTGGCGGTGCAGAGGGGCACGCTAAGGTGAGTAGCATGAGCACTCTGATTTTTTTAGCCATCATTGTTAATGGAATGCCTTGAGCAATGCCTGTCTTCAGTTTTCTTTGGTTTTATGTAACTGTGACTCAAAGCACACAAACATTTTCTGCATTGCAGTAAAGTTAGCTAGATTGCAAAATGCATTTTTGATATTTTGATCTCTCTTTCAAATGGAAAGATGTGGCTTCTGATATTATTAAATTAAAAATGTAGAAAGTAATTTATCTTAACCTAAAATGGTTTCCTGAGAAATGTTTACTAATGAAAGATGTAAACTTACTTTTCTTTCAGCCAAATGTTGTCTGCAGTTATGTTGTTGCTTCAGCTTTGGGATAATGGAACAAGGGAAACTGATAATGAGCGATCTGCCCAGGGAACAAGTGCACCTCTTCTACCTTTGTTACAAAGATTTCAGAGTATAGTGTGTAATAAAGACATGCCCAATTCTGAGGAAGAGATTCAGGTACTTATCCTTGGTTTATCCATAAGGGACAAATTTTATTGGCTGGCTAAATTAACTACAAACAAAACTATCCAAACAAAATTTGGGCTTACTTTAACAATAGTATTTTCCAGGTGACGTATGTGCATATGTATGCATGCATTCACTTGTGTTTTGTTTTCTTTGTACATCTGTGTTTTTGGAGATCAGTGAAGGAACTCCATAGTACAATTATAGGTAAACATTGTGTTCCAGAGCTAATGCTTTTGTAATAAGTAATTACAGACGTGGCCTGTTATCTTTTCTGCATATTTGGATTGTTTTTATATAGTTAATTCAACTACAACTTTCAGCAGATATTACTGAGATTGTGAGTGTAATAAAACTATTTACTGCATTTTATCAACTTCCTGTTTTATTCAGTCATCACTACAGTTATTGCTATATTTTCTCAACATGTGCATTTGAGATTTCCCTTCAAGAAAGAGCATGTGCAGAGTTGAATCAGTTTATCTTCTGCAAATATTCAAATGTGTTCTTTATCTGATGTGTAGCAGCATGGAAATATTCAGATATTCTTCTGACTGCTCTTTTTTCTTTTTTAGCTGCTGACCTATCCTCTGAGTCCAAATGAAAGTTTTCTTAGGTATTTGACTTTACCACAGGACAATGAACTAGCAATTGATCTGAGACAAACAGCTGTTGTGATCATGGCCCACTTGGATCGTCTTGCCACTCCATGTATGCCTCCACAGTGTAGCTCTCCTACATCTCATAAGGTAACTTATGCAGCATCAAATTTAATGTATTTCCTAAAATTGTAACTAGTTTTCAGTTTCAAAGTTAGCAACTCTAAAGATTGCCTAATTTTCCTTCTTTATTTTCACAAAGTAACTTTGAGTTGCCTAAATTTGTTTGGATATCTTTAGTGGCATTCAGAACTCTCTGAGTCAGCCTAAGAGTGTAATTCTGTGGTTTGGGAACCATTCTTTCTTATCACAATACTAAGGCTAATTCAGCTGTGTTTTCAGCTGTTCCCATTGTTTATCAGAGAACATTCTCAAGACCAGACTTAGTATATGTTGGGTGTTTGACAAAACCAACACAAAAAAACAACAAATTCGGCTCCCTCAAACCCCAGTTAATGTTAAACTTCCCATGTTGAAAATCTCTGTACACTTGATTCAGATACCTATAGCATGTTCTGTTACAGGTTAAACTGAATAAGATGCATGCAGATCTTTATTTCTGATACCCTGTTAATAGTTAAGCTTCACTGACTACTGACAGTAAGCAATAATAATAATAATCTTCTACATGCTTTTTAAATAAGTTGCATGTTTCAAAATAAATGCTTACAGAATTTCTTATTTTCTAGGGTTCTTTGCAGGAGGTCATTGCTTGGGGTTTAATAGGTTGGAAATACTACGCTAATGTGAGTGGTCCAATTCAGTGTGAAGGACTTGCCAGTCTTGGTGTTGTGCAGATTGCCTGCGCAGAGAAACGTTTTCTAATATTATCTAGGAATGGGCGAGTCTATACACAAGCATACAACAGTGATACACTGGTGAGTTTTATCTGTCTGTCTTCAAAAACGTGTTCTCTTAGGCATTATGACATACCATAGGTCTGCTGTTTAAATATCTTGGAAGAGTAGGTGAATGCATGATGATTTTTGTGAGCTTTTATTTCTGTTTTTGAATTTTCAGAAGTAGTGGCTTTGATCTCTTCTGTTGGTTTAATTAAATGTATCTAATTTCCATAGTTTTTGTCAAGCTAGAGGATTAGAGTAGAGTGATAATTGCTTTCACTGATATGCTGGCCTTGGAAACAGCATAGAAATTGGCAGATATTAAATGTATTTTAGTTCAGTAGTGTAACACCATTCTCAAACTGCAGTTTCTCAAACAAAAATATTTGTCACTAGGATTGCCTCTAAGATAAACAGAATTTTATATATATAGTTATGACTTTGTATGTATGGGAATAAAATAACTTCAGAGTATAATTTTTATCAGATTTAAATAGTAGTTTGACCCTTTTTTTCCTTAAGCTTCCATTGATTTGTTAGATTTGACATGTTTGATAAAACCTTGGGAAAAATATTTCCTGTAATACATAAGAAATTGTTATAAGTTAATTACTTTTGTTTGTCTCACAGGGACCACAGCTGGTGCAGAGTCTAGCTTCCAGAAATATTGTGAAGATTGCAGCACATTCTGATGGGCATCACTATCTTGCTTTGTCAGCAAATGGTGAAGTTTTCTCTTGGGGTTGTGGAGATGGTGGAAGACTAGGCCATGGTGACACAGTGTACGTAATAAATATTTTTTTTTGCCAGTGGTCTGAATTCACACTATAAACTGTTTGCTTGTGTATACAAGTGCCCATAAGAAGTATTGCTGAAATACAGCACTCTACAATGAGTCCATTAGTGAAAGGTGTAATGCTCTCTGATCATGATTTATTAAAGGATGCGTGTACTCTTTCAGTCATTATCTGGCAAATTAGGCAAGTAAGAGACATTGTTAATAACAATATTTCAGATGCTCTTCCAGTTGTATAGTTGTGACCATCTCAGCAAGCAAATTAGCTGTTAATTTTGGCATAGTAACTGATCATTCCTATGTACATAAGGCATTACATGTTTTGTCATGATCGCAATTTGTTTATCAAGAATTGCTTGCCATAATGACAAAACATGTAACACCTTATGTACATATTTCAGACAGCCCCATTAGATAAGAAGATTGAGATTCATAGCCTCAAAAACTTTGTTACTATACAAAACAGATAAAATATAACTGTTAGTCCAATTTTGTTTTAATAATTTGGTTTGTTAATTTACTAAATATTTCACACTATGTTAAGCATTTCACTTGCAGATGTGAACATATACAGAAAGATGTGGTTTAATACCACTTCTAATATTTTTAGTTCTGTGTTTGTGCTACTTTCTGAAGTACTTGTAGGTAGAGGATGTTGTAGTGAATATTATCAGGCCTTTTATTCATGGTTTTGTAAATCCACAGTGCATTTTTCTCTAGGAACATTGGTTCAGATGTCAGTGTACAATCATCTTTACAAATGCAGTCATGTTACATACATCATTCCACTTATGTCCCTCCCACATTGAAGAATAACATTACTGTCCTCCTCTTGTGTAGGGGGCTGTCTTTGAAAAGGAGTATTCTGTAAGAGTGCAAGTGTAAGATATATTTAGTTATTGTGTCTTCCCTCAGAGTTGAATGCCCTGTAAAGCATTGAGTTACTACACTAGGCTTAGAACTGTCATAAAATTATTTGTTCAGAAATAGCATTTAAAGGTAATAATTTTTATAGTAGGCTAAATTATTTTTGAAAAACACTTATTAAGTAATTGGAAATACAAATCTTAGTTGTCAGACATCCCTTCAGTGGTTTGTAAGCTGTTAAACAATCTGAACTTTATTTTTGGCTTATAACTCTATTTTGGTACCTCTGACTGCTACTAAGGTAGGTAGAATTGCATCAGTTATTTTCTAACAAATATGGCCCACCTCTATGTACTCATCAGATTACTGTTTGTGAAATTTTCCTTCTCTTTCAATAGCCCTTTGGAGGAACCAAAATTGATATCTGCTTTATCTGGAAAGCAAGCTGGGAAACATGTTGTTCATATAGCCTGTGGAAGCACTTACAGTGCAGCCATTACTGCTGAAGGAGAGCTGTATACATGGGGACGAGGAAACTATGGCAGGCTTGGTCATGGTATGTTAAAATCAGTTATTTGTCACGTAATTGCTAGTGCTTCTTTCAAACATTCTTTTATCCAACCTACCTATGACTGATTTGAGAAGCCTGGGTGGTTTCTTACATTATGAGAAGGATTGTATCAAAACTGCTAAAGCTCTGAATTCTGGACAAGGAAGAAAAATCTTCATTGTATTGTCCATTCCCTTCCTTGCGAAGCAAAAACTGTCTTGTAAGTTAAATCTGTATTGGATATCTATGAAACCATATGGGAGCTCAGTCATGATACTCAAATCTGAAAACAAATAACTCCCCCCCCCCTACCACCCCTTCTACTCCTCATCCCCTCTAGCAGCAAAGCATTCAAAACCAAACAAACAGAAACAAACGGAAGAACCTAGCCATATTGGTTTTGCTAATCAGAAAGCTGTTTTGTTTTGAAGGTTCCAGTGAAGACCAGACCATCCCAATGCTGGTCACAGGGCTGAAAGGTCTCAAAGTTATTGATGTATCATGTGGAAGTGGAGATGCTCAGACTCTTGCAGTTACTGAAAATGGTTAGTAGCAAAATGAAACACTTAAGCTCAACTTTTTCTTTCATTCTAAATATGCTTTGTTTCATTCTAAGCAGATAGTGTGCTTATTTATAGTGGCTTAAATTCTTTAAAAATTTAAAGCTGAAATTCTTTTTGGGGAGATACATATATGTGCATTTATCTATTTTACATATATTCTGTGCAAATTTATATGCACATGTATATATTTAATATATTCATTTAGAATATGAAAATTTTTATTAAAATTTGTTTCGTATACATTTCAGACAGCTATGTAAATATCTAATAGATAAACAAAATATTAGTATATATACATCTACATTTTATGCGTTGTCTAATTAAATAACTCATGTTGTCACAACAGCGAGATTTTTTGATTGTGTTGTTTACATTAACCCATGGGAAGTGCCAAAGGGAGATTCTATTGGAATCAAACTTCCCAGCATCCCGGAACTATATGCCTAGTTTGAGACAGATTCAGAGTCTGAATTTCACTATGTGAGGTTATGCACCCAAGTCATTCTTTAGAAGGGAAATAACTCCTGAAAGCTAATTCTTCTACTAAAATATAACTGGTTGTGGTGATATGCACAATTTAAAAGCTGAAATTTGCTCGTTCAGGAAGTGAAAACTTGGATTTGAATTTTTTTTTAAACAGATTCCCTTCTTGCATGCTTCCATTGCTTATTATAGTGCCTTACAGACTAACTTATACAAGGAATGAATACACTCTAGAGTGTAAAACAAAGCTTTCTTTTCAGAAATTTCCTAATCAAGGCTTGGATTCAGTGGTGCATTTCAAAAGATGATGATAATAGACAATGGCACTTTTCATTTCATTTTGTGAAATTGGTTGAATGACAGGAACTGAAAATTAAGAGCTTTTGCAGACAATTTGACCCTTCACTGTGGAAAAAAATATTTTGCAAGTTCTTATTAACTGTAGTAATGTGATTTGCAACAAATTCTCTACTGCATATGCTTTTCAGAAGGTCTTTTTGCATATTGATGAACTTTAAATGAGTTACGCTTTTATGTCTAGTTTTTCAACATGAGAATTTCTCAGATCAGGAGTCACTGTTCAGATCTTTCTCATCCTTCTTATTTTCTTTCTCATCTTTCTTATCTTCATGAACTATTAGACATAACTGATACTCCTAAAGTATAATTTGAAAATTGTGCTGATTAGAGAATCTCAGGTTTTGAAGAACCTGTTTGTCAGAGCAGAGAATTCTTTAAAATGAAAAAGCGGTGCAATATTTCTGATTTTCTTTCTCTTGTTTTAAAGGCCAGGTGTGGTCGTGGGGTGATGGCGATTATGGAAAACTAGGAAGAGGAGGCAGTGATGGCTGCAAGACTCCCAAGTTGATAGAAAAGCTCCAAGACCTGGACATTGTCAAAGTTCGCTGTGGAAGTCAGTTTTCTATTGCTTTAACCAAAGATGGCCAGGTTTACACCTGGGGAAAAGGTGACAATCAGAGACTTGGGCATGGAACAGAAGAACATGTTCGATATCCCAAGCTACTGGAAGGCTTGAAAGGTAATTATCAGAGGTGGAAAGTGTGTTGTTGTTGATGGAACCTTTAACTGGACGCTAATGATCTAAATTATAATGACAGTATCACATACTCTGCTGTCATACTTTATGCTGGGCTACTGGCATTGAAAAAGATAATAATGCATATTTCCCATCTCTTCTGCCTATTATACCTTTAATTCAACAGGCTCAAAGCCACTATGTTAGGACTACTTTAAATGGTGCTTGTCTTTATGTTGTACTAATCCTAATGCTTTGCTTTTCTTAGATTCACAGAAAAATTATTGTGTAAGATGTGTATTTTTTGTATTGTTATGCAAGTATTTTTCACTGGTTTGTTACGGGGGGAGTTATTTCTTGAATTTGATAGAAACCTGTAGTTCTGTAGGAGAGGATGTGTAAGAAACCTCTTTAATTGCACTATCTTTCCTAAAACTGTTGTTCATATGCAGAGTGTGGTCTAATTGAAACTAATGAGTACAATACAACTTCGCAGTCTCAGTGTATAGGTGGGTAGATCTTCTAATAAGCCTTTCCTGAAAAACTATGCTAGTAGAAAGGGTACAAAATAGAAGCAGTTTGTTTTGAACTTGTGGACTTTCACACTTTGGTCGTTTCTTAAGAAACTTGAAGTATTTCCTTGATTTTTCTTTTGCTGTTCTTTTCCAGTATGCTACTACTAGCATCCGTAATATGTTGACATTGAAGTACAGCTGTAATTAGCACAATTCTCCTTACCTCTGGCATTTTTCTGTTAATGATTGTAATCTAAGTTATGTTTTCAATATTTGACTTATTTTTCAGGAAAAAAAGTGATAGATGTGGCAGCTGGATCTACGCATTGTTTAGCACTGACTGAAGATAGTGAAGTGCATAGCTGGGGGAGCAATGATCAGTGTCAACACTTTGACACTTTACGGATCACTAAACCAGAGCCTGCAGCTCTCCCAGGATTAGACACAAAGCATATCGTTGGAATCGCTTGTGGGCCTGCTCAGGTAAGTTTTATTTTTGATTTGTTAGTTGTGATTTGTCTTTGTCTCTCTCTGGGACTAGTTTTGTATGCTAATCCCAATCTCTCTTTCAGTGCTTGAATGACTTTTCTTATTTTTTATTGTGGACAGTTTTGGTAAAAAACAAATTATATGCAATTGCTTTGCCAAAAAGAGATGACTAGCTTTCCCTCTGGATATTCTGAGAAATACTGATATTCTTCCACTGCATCCCAATACAGCAGTTGAAAACCTGTGTAGCTGAACAGCAAAGATAGTGAGATATTTGGATTGCCATAACAGCACTTTGGAAAATGTGTTAATAATGGGATTAGTAAGGTTTTGTGTGTATATGTAGAGATGCATGCAGAGGTGTCTCTTCATCAGATGTGCTAATGTAATTTCTTCATCTTCTGTTACTGCTCAAAAGCAGTAGTGTGAAACGATTATCTATTTTTAATCAATGTTCTTATTTTTGAGAAATAACAGTTGAATTTTGCATTTCTTTTCAATTTGTAGAGTTTTGCTTGGTCATCGTGTTCAGAATGGTCAATAGGCTTGCGGGTTCCTTTTGTGGTGGATGTTTGCCCCATGACATTTGAGCAATTAGATCTTTTACTGAGGCAAGTGACAGAGGGAATGGATGGCTCTTCTGACTGGCCTCCTCCTCAGGAAAAGGAGTGTATGGCTGTGGCGACATTAAACCTTCTAAGGCTTCAGGTACCTTTGGTTTCTTACATATTGAGCGTTCAGTGAAATAAATATTACAATAATTTATAATTATATTATAAATAAATATTCAAAGGAAATTTGATGGACAAATATAGCAGATTTAATGTGCTTTAAAATGTTTTTATTGATTAGAAAATGAAATAAATACAGTATCACTTTCTATTCTCTGAAATTTTGCAGCTGATGGTCGTTTTAACTGTGACTTACTTTACAGATCAGAAATATCTCTATCACCTCCCTTTCCGCAGAAAGCTTTTCTTCTCTTCACAGCGTTTGGATCTTATTAAATACAAACTATAAATATAAAATATAAATGGCTTAGGCTTTTTATGGTCTTTGGGATTTTGAGCATTTCTAATATTTTTAAATAGCGTTTCCAAAAGTGTGTGTCCTCTTTAGAAGACACCTACACTTGCTGAAGATGTGCTACTTTTTCTAGCGTAATGTAGCAATGGAGAAGATGCTTACATTACTCTTCAGGTTATTAGGGTTCAGAATTTTAGGGGTATAGTTTGTAGTCTCTGGGTATTCATTCATATTTAGTACAAATTAATGCAAGCCAGCATTTCCCTATTAAATTTTACAGATTTGCAGATGAGATGTATTATATCTAAGTCAGTGAGCTTACTCGCTTGCTCTGGGACTGACTTATTTTTTCATTTCCTTGTCTCTTCGTTGTTAAAATTTGCCCTTATTTTTCTTTCTTTTTTCTCTCTCTTTTTTTTTTTTTTTTAGCTTCATGCTGCCATTAGTCACCAGGTGGATCCAGAATGTCTTGGCTTAGGTTTGGGCGGTATACTGCTCAATAGCCTTAAACAGACAGTGGTAACACTAGCAAGCAATGCTGGTGTTCTTAACACTGTGCAATCCGCCGCTCAAGCAGTGCTGCAGAGTGGATGGTCTGTGTTACTGCCAACAGCAGAAGAGCGAGCTCGGGCTCTCTCAGCGCTCTTACCCAGTGCAGGTTGGTCTTAAGATGAAAAGCTCTTTGGGTGCTTGCCTTTCTTGGTCATTAATAGTTCTTTCTGTTCTTAGTTTCAGGGAATGAAATGAATGTAAGTCCGGGCCGTAGATTTATGATCGACCTCTTGGTGGGCAGCTTGATGGCTGATGGAGGCTTAGAGTCTGCGCTCAATGCTGCCATTACTGCAGAAATTCAGGTATGCTTCAACAGCTTGACAGTTATGTATAAATAGAGTAAGAAGATATATCGAGTGGAATTATCCTCTCTTGACCTGAAACTTGAAATGTGAGCCAGTGTTTGTATGAAGGTATGAATCATGTTCTCCTTTTTAGAAGAGTGTTTCTTATTGTTGCCTAGAGTGATGATTTTAGCAACTGTAACAAATATTTTCATAAAGCTTTGTGAAAGAGGCATAATTTCACTAAGTGCTTTAGAGCCTTCTGTGGATTTCTTGAGTTCTTTGCTTTCTTGATTCTGACCATGCTTTTCCAGCAGAAATATCATCAGAATTACTTAAGAATTAAAGATGAATGAATTCTTTGCAACATTTCAAATTTTTGTAGGCTCAGTTTAACTTGACTAGTTATACAGTGGATGAAAGAAATATTTTGCATATATTGCCTTCTCCAATATGCTGTCAGAGATGGGACATCCTTTTTACAGACTGCTTTAAATTGCTGTATTTATGTATGGATGTGAAAGTATGCTAATATATCCTAATGTATTTCCTTTTTCTGTTCCTTTCCACTACTGCTAAATGAGGGGGGTTTTGATACAAATGAAATGTGTGCATTAAGTTTTGCTTTATGCATTAGTATTAGTAATTAGTACTAGCATTAGTGTTTTTGTGTTTTTTTTTTTTTTTTTAAACATTTAAAGTCATGCAAGACCTTCTAATTCTTAACTGCGTCTACTAGGACATGTGTACATTATTGTGTAGATCAGAGATGCCTGAGCTAGCTTTAGGTATAAGCTGAAAGTGATCTAGGTGGTAGGTTGTAGCATACAGCACTGCACAGGGTAATTTTGATTCATTGAAACTTGGATAAATTAGTCTCCACAGAGTTCTGTATGTCTATATTTCAGTAGCAGATCTAATCCAGGTTCTGCAGTGGACTGGATTTGTTACATTTATAAATAGAGAGTGAACATGCCTTCATTTTTAAACTGTGCAGCAGGTGCTGTCATGTCAAAACATTCACGGAATAGAAATAAATTGTTAACTTTTTTTGGTGTAAGCAGAATTCTGAATTTGTCTAGCCTTGTTTCCTCCTCTGCTTTTTCTTTTTATGTTATGATTGTTTAAAACAAACAAACAATCAAACAACCCCATCCTGCATCATCCATATGGAAAACAATGTACACATTTGTCTGGTAGGAATTGTTTCATTTCTGGCATAGGTGGAAGTAATTTTATCTTATTTTCATGAACACTTACTTTACTTTAGCAAAATGTTTCATAATACGGTTGCTTTTTTGTTCTTTTTCTTAAACTTGTTTTACATTTTTAGGATATAGAAGCAAAAAAGGAGGCACAAAAGGAAAAAGAAATTGATGAACAAGAAGCAAATGCATCTACGCTTCATAGGAGTAGAACTCCATTGGACAAAGACCTTATTAATACTGGAATCTATGAATCTGCAGGAAGGCAAAGTTTGCCATTAGTTCAGTTAATTCAGCAGTTACTAAGGTAATTTCTTCAAATGTATTTTATTTTTGTACAGAAGATCTGTTTAGAGAGACATTTTATGAGCTAGTCAACTTAAGGATGACTGGTGAGCAAATAAATGCAGTCTTCTGCTAGAATTTTATCTCCACAAAATTCAAGATATTGAACATCCTCCTAGCTTGTAGGTACCTGTGCCATTCTATGTAGGAGAGAAGTACAGTATTACAATTAATTACCAGATTTTTAGAAAGGCAGGCCACTTTGCTCTTAAGAGTAGGAAGATCTGCATAGGTGCATTTAGAACTGAACATTTTGCATCAAGGATTCCATCTGGGGTTTTAGTTGAGGAAGAAATCAGAGTTCTAAATTCTTGACAGTGAGAAAGAATTGTTGAATACGTGACCTTTAGGATGCTGAGTATGTAACGTAAAATAGAGTACTTCATTA
Source organism: Phasianus colchicus (assembly GCF_987193195.1). Classification (NCBI taxonomy): domain Eukaryota; kingdom Metazoa; phylum Chordata; class Aves; order Galliformes; family Phasianidae; genus Phasianus; species Phasianus colchicus. The sequence continues at coordinate 131,800,979 of NC_143436.1, forward strand.
AGTGTGATGGTAGCCATGTAATTTAATCAGTACTGAGACTCTTCTGAACTAGATTGTGTCATGCAGACATGTTTTTATAGTGCGTAATGACAAAGATTGATGTGTTTTAAATACATTCACAAAAAAAGCTTGAGTTTTTGGGTACTATAGTGCAAACGAAGGGACACCATCCTACCAAAAAAGAAAAAAAATTGTGTAAGTTTCTTGTATGTTGCTGAAATTCCAGCAAAAGCTTAACCTAGATTTTGATGGCCTGTCTTTGCTATCAACTCTTAAGTACTTTACAACACTTGTGTACCAATCAGGAACATCGCATCACAGACGATAGCCAAACTGAAAGATGTTGCTCGTCGTATTTCTTCCTGCATGGACCATGAACATTTTAGCAAAGAGAGATCTGCTTCTCTGGACCTGTTGCTTCGTTTTCAGCGTCTGCTTGTTAGTAAACTTTATCCAGGAGATTGTGTTGGGCAGGTCCCTAATACATACAGTAAGTTACCTTCAAAGAGGGATTGCCATTTCAGAAGTGTATGACAGTTTTTGAAGTCTTTCTTAAACATGACTGTGGTGGTTTTCTGTGCTTTTCCTGCTTTTTATACAGGTCCTGACCAATTAGGTGTTGGCTCTTTATTGAAGAAATATACTGCTCTTTTGTGCACACACATCAGTGATATACTTCCTGTGGCAACGAGCATTGCTTCTACTAGCCATAGGCATTTTGCAGAAGTATCTTATGTTGTGGATGGAGATTTAACAGGTAGGTTGTTATTAGCTCCTTCCCTTTCCCTCTGATAAGATAATAACATGATGTTGTAAGTTTTCTTGAAAGTGTTAAATGTGCTGAAAATAAATAAAAATAATAAAAAAAAAGGAGTCTAATTAATATTTAGATTGGTACAAGTGGAGGAGAACAAACTTAAAGGAGGGGGATGAGAAAAGACTGTTGTACTAAAACAGTAATAGAAAGTAGAGTGTGTTGCCTGGTGATTTACTTTCATTATTCTACAAATCCAAGTCTTCAAATATATCTGAATACTGGCTGTGTTTTCCATGCTTTAGGCATCCTTCTTCCAGAATTGGTAGTATCTATAGTGCTACTCCTCAGCAAAAATGCTGGACTAATGGAGGAAGCTGGTGCAATCCCTCTGTTGGCTGGTTTGCTAGAACATCTAGACAGATTTAACCATTTAGCCCCTGGGAAGGAAAGAGATGACAATGAGGATTTGGCGTGGCCAGGAATAATGGGTATGTACAAATACTATCTGGACTATTTATTTCTGTTTTCATTAAGTAGCTATATGAATTGGTTTCTATTCACAAACATCTCTTGGGAAAGGATCTGCTTTAGAGCACATATTTTTATTAAACAATTAATTAGGCAATATATCTGCCAGTAAACTCTTAATATATATTTTAGGCATAGGGTTAAGCAGGTTAAATGCAGCTTTTCAGAAAAGTAGATCACAGCATTTAGCATTTTGTGTAATTTACAACATCCCATTTCATTTTTGCATTTAAAAAATGTGGATTTAGACCGAAACTAAATGCATATACAACATCTTGCAGGCAAGCAAGCATGTACTAAACTGAAGTAATTCTCAGGAAAATCAAATGGAGCAGTAGTTTGCCAGGATAGTGGTTGTACTGCCCTGCCTCCAAACAAAAACAGCTGTGCAATGCCTGATCTATCTCAGTGTGATATTGATCATTACTGCATAAAATAGAGCATAGACACAATTTAATTGCAAACTATACATACAGGAATATGTTAATAGTTATTTTGACTTCTGAACACGTCAAAAGACAGCAACCTTTGAGTAGAAGTAAAGAGTTTGGGATTAAATGACCATTAAAAAGATGTTCAGTAAATCTTTTCTGTGTTTCTGTTGATAAATTCTCTGTTCTGTTTTATACCCATAGGTTCATTTTTTACTGGCCAGAGTTGCAGAAATAATGAGGAGGTAACACTTATACGTAAAGCTGATCTAGAGAACCACAACAAAGATGGAGGATTTTGGACTGTGATTGATGGGAAAGTATATGATATAAAGGACTTTCAAACTCAATCTTTAACTGGCAATAGTATACTTGGTGAGAATCAGCATCTGAATTCAAGGCACAAATAACTTCTGCTTCTAAATTAGATGGCATAAACAGACTTTTAGATACTATACTCACTGGTTCATTCTCTCATTAGCTCAGTTTGCAGGTGAGGACCCAGTTGTTGCTTTGGAAGCTGCTTTGCAGTTTGAGGACACACGAGAGTCAATGCACGCCTTCTGTGTTGGCCAGTATATGGAGGTAAAAATGTTATAATAGATGTACAGTACCTAAAGTAAAGTATTACTTTGCTTTCAGTGTCCTTGGTGGAACTCTGTACTAGCTTTCAACTCATCCTTCTTTTAACCAGCCTGACCAGGAAGTGATTTCAACACCAGATCTCAGTACTTTATCATCACCTTTAATAGACACAGAAAGAAATTTGGGCCTTCTCCTTGGACTACACGCATCTTACCTAGCAATGAGTACACCACTTTCTCCTCTGGAAGTTGAATGTGCAAGTAAGCAAAACTTTATTTTGATTTGTCAAAGTATGCAAAAAAAGCCAAATTAAGAGATTGTCTTGAGTTCTTCAGAGAATAGCAAAATTGAAGTTCTTTATTCTTAGCATTAATTACTGCTACGCTCATCAGGATCCAAGCATTTAGCAAGATTTAGATAAGAATTACGTGATAATTTTGAACAATTAAACATCAAACATTTAATAATATGCAAAAGACAGAATGTTGAAAGAGAAAACTGCGTAACTGCTATCTCTGTAGTAAAGCTCACTCACTATACAGTGCCTGAAGCATTTGTGCTGGATGATATCATGTTGAATACCTTAATTTTAGTGACTAGAATGTATACTTTTAATCACAGAATAATAGTTAAAGCCATATTATCTCTAAACAGGTGATGGCAGCTTTGCTACTTCATTGTTTCTTAGTTATAGAATCCTATTTTAGTCTGAAAAAGCTTCAGCAAATAGAAGAGGTCTAAATCTTCTGTACTGAGCTGTGTGTGCTTTCATTTCTAGGATTTGTTGAGTCTTGATAGTTAAGCTTTCCTTAGAATTTACATTTGCATTTTTTAAAAATTTTAGAATGGTTGAAGTCATCTATATTTTCTGGAGGCTTGCAAACTAGTCAGATTCATTACAGTTACAATGAGGAAAAGGATGAAGACCACTGCAGTTCACCTGGGAACACAACCCCAAACAAATCAAAACTATATTCACATCGACTAACTCTGAGCGACCATTCACAACCCTTTCTCCAAGCTATTGCAGATAATAATATTCAGGATCACACTGTGAAGGTAAGCCATTGATAATGAAGTGGTGCTGAAGGCTGACAGCTGTGTCATGAAGCATTCTTGTTGATGAAAATTCTCTGAAAGTTATAGCAGACAATAGTTGTTGTCACTTCAGAATTACTCTTCAGTGAAAGGAATGATTGAGTACAAGTAATGGGTAAAACTTGCTTTAGTCCACTCAATATTTTTTTTTTTTTCCTTCTGATATTTTGAGTGGAAGAACTAAAAATTATAAATGTATTCTTATGGGAAAAAAATAATACATTACTTGTGATATCAGGCTTCAGTATTATCAACAGATAATGCTCACCTCTTTTTGAACTAAGGTGTGTTTCTCTTAGTATGTGAATGCATTTTGGATGTTAAGTGTATGTTTACCTTAGTTTAAAATCCCTCTGTACTTGTGGGCTCAGGTCCTCTCTAGTAGGAATCATGGATATTAAGACTTCAAGATTTTTAATAATCTTTGTCTTCTGTAACACCCTCAGAATTTCTAACTCTTTGATTTCAGCTTATTTACAAAAAAAAACCAAAAACAACAAAAAACACACACAAAAAAACCCAAACCTAAAAGACAACACAGAGTCCTTAAGTCCTTGGGGAGGACAGAATAGCAATAACTGTGTGTCAGGAAAAGGCAATTAAAAATTGTGTTAGGTGTCTTGGCTATCTCAAGAAGAGGTAAAATCAAAGATACACCAATGTTACTGTAGTCATGTTGGTCTTCATACAAGAATGATATTGGGTATTCTTTGTAGTATTGGGTTGTAATTACTGTTTATTAAATAGTGCAAATTGTGGTATCTCTGACTTTCATGTGTTAGTTCAGGCTGTAGAAGTTGCTGGATGGTGTATTTTGGATCCTTTTGTTATGCTTAAAACCAAAGTTAAATAGTGTCTTTTGTGTGTTTTCATAGGACTTCTTATGTCAAATAGAGAGATACTGTAAACAGTGTCACTTAACAACACCAATCACTTTCCCTCCTGAGCATCCTGTGGAGGAAGTAGGACGTTTGTTACTGTGTTGCCTTCTGAAACATGAAGATTTGGGTAGGTAGACTTGTGTCAAAGCTGTTCCAGACTACAGTTTGAACCAGTTTAAATTCTATTATTCATGATTTTGGACATGCATATTCAAAAATTGTGTTTTCCATTAAGGTCATGTGGCATTGTCTCTTGTTCATCCTGGTACCCTTGGAGTTGACCAGGTGAAACACAAAACCTTACCAAAATCTGTAGTGGATGTGTGTCGTGTTGTCTACCAAGCAAAATGCTCACTGATTAAGGTAAGCCACTCACCTACTGAAGTTTAGGTTATTTTTTACTAAGTGGTTTTATTTAAAGTTACTTACACTTTAAAAAAATTGTATATTAAAAGTAACTGAATCTTTCAATGATTTTTTTACAGACCCATCAAGAGCAAGGGCGTTCTTACAAGGAAGTTTGTGCTCCAGTAATTGAACGTTTAAGATTCTTATTCAATGAGCTACGTCCTGCAGTGTGCAATGATCTCTCCATAATGTCTAAGTTTAAACTTCTGAGTTCTTTGCCCAGATGGCGGAGAGTAGTTCAGAAAATAATTAGAGAAAAGAGGAAAAAAAGAGGTAAGGCAATGTTAATACTGTATTTTCTTTGAAAAGGTAAAAATGAAGCTCATTTCAAAGTTTGCTGTACTTTTTGAGACTTGCTTTCTGCTGTGTTTTCATGTTGTCAAAATCAATGGTTACATGTCAGTTCTTAGAGGAAAATCAGGCAGGGGAGAGAAAGTTTAAGTGAGGCATGCTTCTTTGCATTCCAGCATGTTAAAAGTGATCCATTACTATCAGTTCTTCTGGTTTTTGGTTTTAGTACAGTTTTAGTACAGTTCATGAGTATTAAATAAGATACCACTTCTAGTTGTTGTATTAAAGCAATGTAGTCGGAGGACTGTACAACTGGAAGTCATTAATGTGAAGAGAAAACCCTCAAGTGCCTTCAAATCGGTCTTTGTAGATATGAGCTTACTGCAGTTATTTCCAGATCTAATCTTATAGTAGTTAGAACTAGGATTCACTTAGAGTACTGTTTCGATTTATCACAGGCAGATCTTATACATTCTGTATTCTCAGCTGATTATATAAACCTGAAAATGTGATACTGCAAATACTGTCAGATTGCAAAAAGGAGTAATTTTTTTATTGTTAGTGCCAAAAAAATCAGAATCTGCTGATGTGGAAGAATCCAAAATTGGAAATGAAGAGAGTGACTTAGAAGAATCCTGTGTTGTTCCTCACAGTCCTGTACCTATAGATAAAAGGCCCATGCCAATCAAATCACCCAAGGTAGGATATCAGATTTTAGATCAGTGTTATAAATGAGAATAACAAGATAAAAAAAACTAGCTGAAGTGGTGATTGCTATCAGTTGACATGTAATATTTCAATAATGATGTTTAGAGTATATAAGTTTGGTGTATTGTTTCGGTAAAACTTGGAGTAATTCTTAACAATAAGCTTGGATACTGAAGATATTTAGAATGTGTGTATCGAATATGTTCAGAAGTGTTCAAATAAAGCTTCATGGAAGTATTGCCCAGGGATGTGGAGAAGTCACCGTTCCTGGAGCTGTTTGAGAAAAGGGTAGAGGTACTACTCAGGGGCATGGTTGAGTGGATGATATCAGTGGAAGGTGGATGGTTGGACTAGATGATCTTAGGAGGTCTTTTCCAACCTTGGTGATGTTATGATAAAAGCAGTGATGAGTTGTTTTCTCTTTTCTGAATAGTAATGAATTTGAAATTTTATGTAGCCTTTTTAAAGCCAATAGATAATGAGTTAGTAATAATTTTATGTTTTTTTACTGGCTTTGAAGAATTTCTTTTTATCCTCCTAGTATTTTAAGTTTAGACATGGTTTAATGTGAAATAACTTGTTGACAGTAATTTAAAATTTGTTTAACGTGTTACATTCGTATTTTACAGGATAAGTGGCAGCCACTTTTGAGTACAGTTACAGGTGTCCACAAATACAAATGGCTGAAACAAAACGTCCAAGGCTTGTATCCACAGTCTGCACTCCTTAACACAATTGTTGAATTTGCACTTAAAGAAGAGCCAGTTGATGTAGAAAAAATGAGAAAATGTTTATTAAAACAGGTAAAGTGGATGAAAATGGGTTTTAATGTATCAGCAACTTATAGAAGTACAATATTTTTTCTTTTTCCTTTTTGCAGCTGGAAAGAGCAGAAGTTCGTCTAGAGGGAATAGATACTATTCTCAAATTGGCAGCAAAAAATTTTTTGCTTCCATCTGTACAATATGCTATGTTCTGTGGATGGCAGAGGCTTATTCCAGAAGGAGCCAATATAGGGTAAAACTTTTTTTTTTTTTTTTTTTTGCTTAATTTTGCTTTCACAATTCAACGAGGGAAAAGAATACTTAATTTCTTTTGTTCTTGTTTTTCTTATGTAAAGAGAACCTCTTACGGACTGCTTGAAGGATGTTGATCTGATACCACCTTTTAACAGAATGCTTCTAGAAGTAACTTTTGGAAAACTGTATGCATGGGCTGTTCAGAATGTCCGGAACATCTTGCTGGATGCCTCTGCAAAATTTAAAGAGCTAGGTGAATCTCTTTTTGTTTTTTGCTGTTGATTGGGGATAAAACTGTTTTAAATTAACATAATTACATTTTCTGAAGTTCTCAGTAATTAGAATTTTAAAATTAACTCCCTTGCTTTCTGCTGAGAAATATTATGACTTCCTGTTTGCGTGTTGTCTGTCCTTCACTGAACCCTAACTCGCTTTTCCATATTTATGAGAATGTTGCTTGTTTTCTAGCATCAGGTTATTGATTACTCATTAATGATATTTTACTATTAAAATCTGAATTGTTGCAAAAAACTTCCATGGAAGTTCAGCTTGTAAGTTCTTAAAGCCAAGTGTGGAATCAAGCCATACTCTAAGCCACCAATCAAACAAATTTTCTGTTTTACTCTAGCTTCCAAATGTCAACTGGCTTTGTTATTTGTGTATTAGGTGTGCAACCTGTTCCTCTGCAAACAATTACTAATGAGAATCCAGCAGGACCAAGTCTTGGAACTATTCCACAAGCACGTTTCCTGCTGGTCATGCTCAACATGTTGACACTGCAGCATGGTGCTAATACTTTGAGTCTTCTTCTTAACTCTGGTATGCTAGCACTGACGCAAACGACGCTGCGGCTGATAGGTATGAGAAATTCTGGTTTCTTGGTGTTTGGAAGTAATCATGTTTACATGTTTATCTACCCAATCTACAGAATTCACTACTTAAAGATAGTACTTGAAGCTACTCACCTTTATCTCTGCCACAAAAAAGTAGATATGTAGGTGGAAATTAACTAGAATTTGGGAGCGATAGTGTAGTTTTTATGGAAACATTAAAAACTGCATACACTCAGTTTCATCTGTTCTACCTATTCTCAGTCTGAATATTTAAGCAGGAAGCTTTCTTTGTGAGATCAGTTGGCCTGTGGTGTTTTTTGATGTGACTCAGGTGCTTGTTTAACTGGTTTTCTTAGACAGTAGGAAATAGTTGTTTCTGTACTTATCTGGATTTTTCATATGAAGTTCTTTCAAAATAATTTCTGTTAGATAACCATTTACCTACTGGCTAATAATGATACCTGTTCACCAGAATTAAGTATTTAGAGCCCCTTGCATTCAAAATCTTTATAGCCCTTTATTTCTAAAAGTTATTACTACTTTCATGTCACAAACTTTATTTGTGGCACAATTGAAGTGTGACAAATGTCATTATAAAAATTTGGATTTTTTTTTTTTCCTTTTAGGGCCTAGTTCTGACAATATTGAAGAAGATATGATTGCATCTTCTCATGGAGCTTCTGCCACAGTCCTAGAAGAATCAAGAAAGGAAACTACACCAGTTCAGCTCCCTGTTTCTGGACCAGAGCTGGCAGCCATGATGAAAATTGGTACCAGAGTGGTGAGAGGGGTAGACTGGAAATGGGGTGATCAGGTACATCCTTTTTCATACAGATTTGGGTGTGTTAAAACATGAAGTTCGTATGTTTTTAAATTTTATGTCCTATTGTTTTTACATTCCAAAGTTTTGGAGGCTTAACACAAAATAGATTATTTGTTTAATTTCATTTTTGGAGATTTTTTTTTTTAAGTGAGAAAGTTCTGAGTCATAATTTGAAATGAAATAGGACCACATGCTTACTACATAATATCCAGTTTGAGCTAAGTGTGTGGTGTTTACGTTGTACGTTGTAAAACAGATCAAATCATGAATATTGCTGCAGTTCACTGGATAATTTCCGTAAGGGATTCTGAAATGTTTTTCTACTATACACCAAATTTTGAAATGTTATTGAATTTTTGCAACCTAATCTTCAGGCTAGCAGCAAAAAAGTGCAATAGAACTTTGATTACGAAATAACTTTGTTAATTTATAACCTGAAGTATTCTATTCTGTCAGGATGGGCCCCCTCCAGGTTTGGGTCGTGTAATTGGAGAATTAGGTGAAGATGGCTGGATTAGAGTGCAGTGGGACACCGGAAGTACAAATTCGTACAGAATGGGGAAGGAGGGAAAATATGATCTCAAACTAGCTGAGCCACCACCAGCAGCTCAGCCCACAACAGAGGATTCAGACACTGAGGATGATTCTGGTAAGGAAAAACAAACAAAGCAAAAAAAAAAAACCAAAAACCAAAAAACAACAACCCAGAAGCCACTGAAAAACAACGAAACTAAGATTTTTTTTTAATAAATCTGGAGGCACAGTTTCAGTTGAATTCAAAAATTGACATTTTAAAATATGAAAAAAGCTTCTCTTACAGGAGAAAATGTTGCATCTAACAAAAATAATGTAATAGGTGTAGATTTCTGACCAGAATCTTTCATAAAATGTCTTTACCATGAGAAAAGAGGATGGAGAAGGTTAGTGTTGTGTTTGTTGCGTATTCGTGGGGCCAAAGAAAACGTGATTATCCAATTGAACTAATTGGTTACCGATGTTAGGAGGTATATGTTGGAACATTTATTTGTGCCATTCTGAAGTGTGGTTTTGCACAGCCTAACTATACAGTCTATTCAGACTTCTTGCCTGTTCTTTCCATTATGTTCTGAATTTCTTCGAAGTAATTTAGTGCTGGAGCAAATGTATGAATTATTTGCACAAAATATCTGGCTTGTAATTTGCCCTTGTAATTGGAAATAAGGGCTCTTCATGTTAAGAGAAACTCAGAGCAAATATTTTCTTATCTTATTTGTTTCAGAACATTTTTGGGAAATAGAATAAATTGATACTATTGTATATTTTTGCTTTTTGTGTCTTCCTGCAGAAGGTGAACAAGTTGAAAGGAATCTTCACCCTACATCCATGATGTTGACAAGTACTGTGAACCTCTTGCAGACATTGTGTCTCTCTGCTGGTGTCCATGCTGAAGTCATGCAAAGTGATGCTACTAGAACTTTGTGTGGTCTACTCCGTATGCTTGTCGAAAGTGGTACAATAGATAAATCAGGTATATTATTTAGTCACAGTCTGATTCAGCAATGTCTCTATTTTGTCTTACAGCCCAATAAACTTCCTCTGGTGCTAGTTTTTAATCTTTTAACGCTAAAAAATGTAGTTTTGGATGTTTAATTGTCAGTAGACGTGACAAATAAGTTTTCTTAGAACATAAGCAGGAGCAACAGGAGCAATGTGTGAGATGCTGAGATTAGGATGTATGCAGTTTGCTGAGATAATGAATTTCTTAGCAGTCTCTCTCTTTTTGAGAGAATATTGTGACTGGATAAATTGTGTATGTTTCCTAGTTCTGTAATTTCAAGAGTAATGCTGTTTGTTTCCTCTTTTTGAGTAGTTAATGATGAGAACTATTTTAAAGGCATATTTAAAGGCATATTAATTGTTTTTGAAGGCACATTTGCCCCACCTTGAGTACTGCGTTCAGTTTTGGGAACCTCAGTACAGAAAGGACATTGAGGTGCTGGAGCAGGTCCAAACAAGGGGAACAAGGCTTGTGAAGGGTTTGGAAAATATGCCTTATGAGGAGAGACTGAAGGAACTGGGGCTGTTTAGTATGGGAAAAAGGAGGCTGAGGGGAGACCTTATTGCTCTCTTCCAATATCTGAAAGGTGCTTACAGCGAGAGCGGGGTTGGTCTCTTCTCACTGGTGACAGGTGACAGGACGAGGGGAAATGGCCTCAAGTTGCACCGGGGTAAGTTTAGGTTGGCTATCAGGAAGCACTTCTTTACAGAAAGGGTTGTGAAGCACTGGAATAGGCTCCCCAGGGAGGTGGTTGAGTCACCATCCCTGAATGTGTTTAAAAACCGTTTGGATGTGGTGCTCAGGCACATGATTTAGCAGACGGTTGTTAGAGTTAGGTAGTATGGTGAGGTCGTGGTTGGGCTTGATGATCTTTAAGGTCTTTTTCAACTGGAGCTATTCTATGATTCTGTGATTAAGGAAGCTAGTTACAGGCTCTGAAATTTAAGTTAATAGTTATAAGAACAGTTTTATATATTCTGTGTTATAATTTGTCAAAAAAACCCCACAAAAACACAAGAAACTGAAGCTGAACTCCAACCCTGTAGCATATACAGAATTACATAGCTGATGGAAAAGTTAACTGTTACATATGTATCTTTCTATTTTTAGCTTCCTTGCCAAATAAATTGGTTTATAAAGAACAGCACAGGAGTTGGTGCACATTGGGTTTCATTCGAAGTATAGCACTCATGCCTCAGATGTGCAGCACTCTAAGTACATCTCAGTGGATAACTTTGCTAATGAAAATTGTTGAGGGGCATGAATCTTTCACTGCTGCTTCACTACAAAGACAGGTAACGTGTGCATTTCAAAACTATTTTGCTTTGTCTTTAAAAAACAAAAACAAAACCAACAAGATGGGAAATGTGCTTATGTATTTTAGTCTTATGTCACTTATGTTTTTCCCACTGCGTGTTTTTCTACGCTAAATATTACAGAGGAATTGGATTCACTTAAAATGTAACCATAAAACATATCTTAACATATTCCTTAGCAAGCCAAACAGAAATCACAGAGCTACTGATTTGCTATAGCCAGAAAGAAATCAGTGTGATGGAAAATACTACAGAGGAAGGTGAACTTGTTAAATATTCTTCTTCTATACTTAATGTTTGAGAATTTCCGTGATGTTTGGTAACTGACTGGAATAATGCTAATTTTTTTCTCATTTTAGATTCTTGCTGTGCATTTATTGAAAGCAGTCCTTCCATCCTGGGATAAAAATGAAAGGTCAAGAGACATGAAATTTCTTGTGGAAAAACTGTTTGGTTTTTTAGGCAGCCTGCTTAGTACCTGTTCTTCAGATATCCCATTACTCAGAGGTAGAGGAGTTTTTCTCCAATGGCTTATTTTTATGTGTGGAAAATGTGTGCCTTAAACTGATAACTGTTGTCTGACTACTTTTTCTTTGCAGAATCTACTCTGAGAAGGAGAAAGGCCAGACCCCAAGCATCTCTAACTGCAACTCACAGTAGTACTTTAGCAGAAGAGATAGTGGCACTGCTGAGGACACTCCATTCGCTAAGCCAGTGGAATGGACTCATAAACAAGTACATCAACTCTCAGCTAACCTCCATCACCCACATCTTTGCAGGAAAACAGTCAGAAGGGGTAGTTTCCACGTTTTAAAATAAGCTCATTTTTATAGCATTGTTTATTTTGAAATGATAAATATTAAATGTAAACAATATTAAGCTTAATTTTGAAACCATTTTTTATATTTATAAATGTATATATTTGTGTTATAATTTTTAAATTGAAGTACGTATAATTAACTTTTTTTTATTTTAAAGCAGATCAAAGCATATGTTTTCTCCCTACAGTTAATTGTATTGTTCTTTTTTAGGCTGTTTTGGATGACTACTTTCCTGACACTGAGAATCCAGAGGTGGGAGGCCTAATGGCAGTGCTAGCTGTGATTGGTGGCATAGACAGTCGCTTGAGACTGGGTGGTCAGGTGGTTCATGACGAATTTGGAGAAGGCACAGTGACGCGCATCACTCCGAAAGGGAAAATCACTGTGCAGTTCTACGACATGCGAACATGCAGAGTGTGCCCTCTGAATCAACTAAAACCAGTACGTTTTATTTTATTTGGACTTCAGTACAGGGAAGGGTGTGTTTTTGTGAAATTAAAGGCGCTGTTACGATGCAAAGAAAATATTAATTCTTTGTTGAGTAAATACTTTGTCATTCAAGACTTACAGTGCTCTGAATGCTAACCTAAGATCATTTTTTGGGGAGGTGAGGAAAAGGGATTTAAGCTGAAGTCTTTGATTTGAGGTAAAATCTCAAGTCCTGACAATTTGATACATGGATCTTGTGTGAGAAAAGCTTGTTTATTTATCTTTATTTGCTAACTAATGTAGAATATCTTAGATGTTTTCACTTGAATCTTAATCTCAAGTTGGTTAGTATGGATTTAGTGAATGCACAACCAAAGTAAGTGTATAGTCAACTTCAGGGACTGCAGTTCTTCCTTGCTCTAGCTGTGTTTCCAATACAAGCCTAGGAGTTTAGTAGGGAATATAAATCCTCTCCCGTTCTTCCTGGGGAAGAACAATAATACAGATGTTACTTCTTCCTTTTCATTAGTTAACAAAAATTTGAATTGTGAATAATTCTGTAGAATATTTATCTGTTTTTTATTTTTGTTTGGTTCTTCCTCTGCCCAGCTTCCAGTTGTGGCTTTTAATGTAAACAACTTGCCTTTCACTGAACCCATGCTATCCATTTGGGCTCAACTAGTAAATCTGGCTGGAAGTAAAATAGAAAAACACAGAATGAAGTCTCCTAATCAAGGTCTTTCAGGTACACTTATTTTTGCTGTTGTTCTTTTAAAGGGCTAGATATTCTCTGGGGAAAATACTGGAAACAGCTAGCATACGTAAGAAAAAGGATTTTCTGGAACTTTACCTTGTTTTCTAGTCAACGTTGAGTAATATGTACTTAGAAGACAAATATAGCTGGAAAAGTATTGTCCTTCACCATGAGTGAAATACTGTTTTTACTTTGAGAAAATGTAAATGTGGTTTAGGGCTGGGCTTGTTCTGTTGAATTGTTATAAATACTGTATGTATATGACAACTACTGTTACTGTACTATATATGAGCTGCATGGTTGTCTGAGGTGTGAAAAACAAGACAGTGGTATTTTTATCACAGGTCATGGAATGTATACAGACTTCTTATTTAGGTTCAAATTAACATATGTTTGATAGCATTTCATAAGCTTTCACAAAGAGTTAGAATGTGGACTGGTTTTTTTGCATTGAGGTTGTATGAATATTGCCTTAATTCTGTAATATAAAATATTTGTAGTGCTAATGACTGCTTAATGTTTCTCGTAGGTCAAGTGGATTTGGATCTACTGAGATGCCAGCAATTAAAGCTGTACATCCTGAAAGCAGGCCGAGCTCTGCTCTCTCACCAGGATACATTAAGGCAGATCTTATCTCAGCCAGCTGTTCAGGAGAGTGCATTAAATCCTGGAGGTATTTTGAAATGCAACCTGATCATGTCACTGTTTAGAAGTTAGAACACATTACTATAACCTTGGCTAATTGCAGCTAGAGCCTAGAAATTAGGTTTGCCTTCTAAAGATCAAAAATTAAAAGTTAAAATTCAGAAGAGATTTAACTTTGTTTATTAAAAGCTGTTGCAGAAGAAGCAACATTTGTGTGGTTCTAAGTGATGTGACAGCAATTTGATTTATTATTGTAAATGGATTGATACCATTAATCCATTATAAGAGTCACAGTGATCAGTCTACAATTACTTAAGTTGCTAAATCCTACTATAAATCGAAGTCACAAACAAACATAGTTGTAAAGATTCTCTTGCTCTTGAGAAGTCATGTACAGAGGCATCCCTGCCCACAGAGAGATCACTGCTGTGCAGCCTTCTACTTCAGCAAGGACAGCTCAAATTAAGCTTTCTCTGATATTGGACTGTACTCTTGGATTGTGATCATGACCATGAGCACCCACCTGGTGTTCTGTTATTAGTGAGCTGTCCAGTGTAGGGAGAGATTACATTGTGGCCAGTTGTATTCATAAACCTGTGTAAGAATTCAGTCTAGTGCAGTAATTGAGCTTGTCTGTCACAAAAGCACTTTAAATTTTCAGCTTACCTTTTGAAGAATAAATGGGTCAAGTTTTTGAAACTGAAACATTTGAGTTAGCAGAATTTGTAGGTCTTCTATAATTACAAAACTTAAAGTATGAGATCCCATATAGCCATTCCTTGGAATTCGGATGTTTTGTGGTTTCCAGTGCAGCAAGTACCAAGTTATAATATGTTCAGCAGAACCTCAGGAGGACTTTAAGGAACTGTAGTTTTAATTTATATGCATTCTCTAAGTACATTCATTCTACACTTGAAAGTAAAGTAAGTTCTACCAGCTTTCAGTAGTGCTGTTGATGCCCTTCTAGCTTATATTATTTTTTTGGGCATTTTTGTAGCATATAATATAATAATGGTAAGCATGTAGTATCTTTAATGAATTAATGAATATATGTTTAGTTATATATTTCTGATTTTATTTTCAATCATCAAATTTTAAATCAGCAGGAATAGCCTTTTTTTTTTTTTCTTTTTTTTCTTTTTCCTCTGGGGATGGAACATTACTTCTACCATCATTTTTCTAGGAAGGAGAAAAAACCTGCAACAATATTAATATTCAATCAGTTTGAGAAGGAGAGTTCATCATGGACTTCTATATAGTAAAGTTATTGTAGAAGGGTCAGCTCTTAAATTACTTGTGCACTTTCATCATCTAATGAGCAGTTTCTGTTAGGCATGTTCTAGTGAATTTTTGTAAACCTGGTGTTTAGCATCCACAAATGTCTCATTTGCTTTTTTTATGGAAATTGTGGTACACGTTTAATCTTAAATGCATCTTTCCTATGGAGAACTGTGGGAGAAGTAACAGTATATTTTATCTATTGATAGGCCCCCAAATAAGTCCCCTGGTTGTCTTATACAACATGCTTATTGATTAAAATATTATTTTTATTTCAAGAGGATGGAGCAGTTGCCTCTCCTGACATAGGAGATATGTCTCCTGAAGGACCTCAGCCTCCCATGATTCTTTTGCAACAACTTTTAACAGCAGCTACGCAACCATCACCTGTGAAAGCAATATTTGACAAACAAGAACTTGAGGTAGAGTCTTCGTTTTCTGCTAATAAATGATTTAGTAAATAACCCTTTCTAATTCACATTCCATTTAAAACTTGTTAAGCTATGGTTTTTAAAGAAGAAAAAGTGACACCGAACCCTTTTGTTAAATAACCGTTAATTTCAGTCTTGCACACACATCCTGTACTGCATATGCTTGTTTTATTTGGACTGATTTATTTGTTCTCATTTAGGCTGCTGCTTTGGCAGTATGCCAGTATCTGGCAGTAGAGTCTACTCATCCTTCAACTCCGGTGTTTGAAGACTGTAGCTCTAGTGAGGCTACAACACCCGTGACTGTACAGCACATCCGACCCACAAAAGTGAAAAAACGCAAACAATCTCCAATTCCACCTCTCCCCATTGTAGTACAACTTATGGAAATGGGATTTCCTAGGAAGAACATTGAATTTGCACTAAAATCTCTGTCTGGAACGTCTGGAAGTGCTTCTGGGTTACCAGGTATTTCGTTCAGATGACATTATAGAGAGAATGAAACTTTGCAGATTAAAATGCTATGTAAAATGGATCAACCTGGATGCTATTCTAAGAATGCCAGAGAATGCCTCAGTAAGAATGTGCTTGTTTTATGTGTTAGGCGTGGAAGCTCTCGTTGGCTGGTTGTTAGATCACCCTGATGTTCAGATTACTGATCTCTCTGATGCTGACACTGTCTCTGATGAGTATTCAGATGAAGAAATAACAGAAGAGGTGGAAGAGGCTGAAGCTGCTTGTCCTGTGGTAAGTATCATTTTCATAAAAGCTAAGTCATGCTAACTGACTGCAAATTTTGTAATTCTTTTCTCTCTGTGCTTGGTTGGAGTTCAGAAACGTGCTTCTCCAGGCTTTCAAGACCATGTTGGCCATATGCTTCTAGGAGATAGTGTAAATTAATTCAGGAATAATCTGTAAATATTTATGTAAGAGAAGCACAGAAGGGGGGAGTGGAATTGCAGGTGTTTTTTTCACTATGGGTAGCTGTATGTATATCTGATAGTTCTCAGTTTTATGTAAACTGGTCTGTGCAATCGAGTAATATTTTTCAAGGACTCCTTTTATTTTTATTTTTTTTAACTTCCTTTGGCTGAAAAATAAAAAGTGAAACTTGTTGGTTCCAAAGTGTGACTAAAGAATTAATGAATGAAAGGCAAAAAAATACCGGTAAAATAACATACTTTTTCTTCACGAGAACATTTTTCAGACATTGACAATTAAATAGCTTTCATGATAGAAAGATGGAGATATCTTTTTCACCCACTGTTCTCTTTTTTCCTGTGCAAACACACAGCCTAAGGAATGGAATATGAGTGTATGTATACCAGGCAAAGTAGGTTACTCACAAATCCTCTCTGCACTAGTTTTCTTTGGCAGACAGTTCTCACACAAGCAATGTATAGATTGCTTCACACATTCCGAAAATCTGCAGCTATATTCTTTGGCAAGTTGTTCTGGAAACTAAGCTTTAAAGTAGAGCATGAATGCTAGCTCTGAGGAGGGTTGATTTGAAGATTTTTCCTGTTCTGGCATTATCACTTGGTTATTATATATTTTTTTGGTTGGATTGTCTTCATTTTCTGCTATTTATTTGAATTGATAGTAAGCAGATTTTGTGACTGATACATGTTTGTGTTGGATTTTTTTTTTTTCAGTCCAATGGTGCTGTTGTAACAGAGAGCCAGACATACAAGAAACGAGCTGATTTCCTGAGTAATGATGATTATGCTGTATATGTGAGAGAGAATATTCAGGTAAGCATGGAGATGAAAGCCATAGGGAAAACTTAATCCTTTTTTTAAATCACTGCAGAGCTATGGCATTTTGTTGTTCTTTTTCTGTAGGTCGGGATGATGGTTAGGTGCTGCAGAACCTATGAGGAAGTTTGTGAAGGAGATGTAGGCAAAGTTATTAAACTGGATCGAGATGGATTGCATGACCTCAATGTACAGTGTGATTGGCAGCAAAAGGGTGGTACTTACTGGGTCAGATATATCCACGTTGAACTTTTAGGTAAGTTCACTGTTTACTTCTTTTTATCAAAAAACTGGCATGGTATACAAAGGGAGATTGGTTTTGGAGAGTGGAAAGAACACTTATGTATTTATTCTTGCTACTGCTAGGTTTCCCACCACAGAGTTCTGCCTCTCATATCAAGATAGGTGACAAAGTGCGAGTGAAAACCTCTGTTACTACACCCAAATACAAATGGGGATCAGTTACTCACCGAAGTGTGGGAGTTGTCAAAGGTAACGTGTGTGCAAAATGGGTCATGGGTAATAAAACTGGAAACCACAGAGACTTTCTGCAGTGTTTAAGGAGAGAATTTTTTAGACATGCACTATTGTTTGGGATGTTGCTTGATGGTGAGATGATAGAATATATTTGATGTCAGTGATGTATTTAGAGATGCATACTCTGTGAATGCCCCTTTTTGAGCTCTTCTTGAGATCTTTAAGAATCTGCAGCTTCCTGCACATTCCTAATTCTCATTTATATTTTGTCTGGATGAGCCACAAATGTAATTAGTCTCTAAAAAGTATATGTGACTTGAAGACTTTGTATGAAAGTGCAGTATGCTAATGGCAGCCTGTAAGTGAAATAGAAATTATCCATAAGGCCTCAGTAATTTTTAAAGAGATTTTGGTCATTCTATTTGTGATTGGAAGTACTCTCTTCCTTTGGAATTCAGTTAAAAAATTTAAATACATTTTTTCTGTATTCTGTTTAAATATATATTCTATTTATATCATATATATTAAATAACTGTATGTAGCTAAAGATTTTTTTTAGATATTTTATGTATTTATATATAAAAATTAAAGATTTTTCTTGTCTCTTTCTCTCTGCCCTTACTCAGGGTGTCTGATCAAGTCAATATATAGCTCCATTACAATAAAAGATTCCTTATGAAAGTAACTTTTTTTTTTAATCTGTTGACTGTG
The DNA here is from genome assembly GCF_987193195.1 of Phasianus colchicus. Lineage (NCBI taxonomy): Eukaryota > Metazoa > Chordata > Aves > Galliformes > Phasianidae > Phasianus > Phasianus colchicus. The sequence goes on from NC_143436.1 coordinate 131,819,497, forward strand.
GTGCTGGACACTTTGATTTCATGGTGATTTGTAACACATAGTATTCTCTGTATGCTTTTGCAACAGCTTTTAGTGCCAATGGAAAAGATGTCATTGTAGACTTCCCTCAGCAATCTCACTGGACTGGCTTATTGTCAGAAATGGAACTGGTCCCCAGCATTCATCCTGGAGTCACGTGAGTGATGAATTAGTCTATATAGGTTATCCGTTGGCCTTACTACCTTGATCCCATTATCTTGACTGATGGCACCATTAACTTCTACAATGAAAACTGCTCAAAGTATATATACTTTTCATTCTTTTGTGAAATCAGGTGTGATGGCTGTCAGATGTTTCCTATCAATGGGCCTAGATTCAAATGCAGGAACTGTGATGATTTTGACTTTTGTGAAACCTGTTTTAAAACCAGGAAACATAACACCCGACATACTTTTGGCAGAATAAATGAACCAGGTAAGCTTCAGAATCCAAATGTTTCATAGATATATTTAAAATATGATTAATATGTTTTAAAATAGCAGTTTTAAATTAAAGCTGCTTATTATAATGAATGTGTTTGGACTCATCCTTTAGACAACATAGTGTTTTTAACATAACATAGTGATGCTACAATTGCACATGCTGAACTACACCGAAATGTCAACCATTAAGCATTAAACACTGTAGTGTTAAATAAGCTAAAAAAAATATGGTTGTGTGGCAATAACTCTGTCAGAAATGAAGAGAAAAATAGTAAAATCAGCCTTTTCATTTTAAACATAGGTGAATGAATCCTCAGGACAACAGGTACAACCCTGAAATACCTAAGATTCATTCTTTGACTCTGTAACAGTTTTGCTTAGTATGTGGTGGCTGTTGCCTTAGTTCCTCCATCATGTGGAGACTCAAGTGGTATGACAAGAAAGGGAAACCTTTTGAAAGATTTGTCAGAATCTTTTATTTCCAAGACAAGAACAGGTGCAGCCATTCTAACTCCCGAATCTTTGGGTTTTCCATTGTTATTAATACCTGAAACAAGATTTTATTTCTTTTCTTTCCACCTATCTATAATTCACTGTAATATCTAGCACTGCCAAGGTTATGCTCACCATTTGGATTAGTTTGGAAAAGGAATGAAACTGATTCCCTACTAGAAATCTTGAACATGCATTGCATTTGTGTGATGGTTTGTTTAAACGGCAAGAAAGACATGTTGTTAAGAAATCAGTTAATATGAATGTACAGATATTATAATGTGTATTTGTAATCCTATTCGTTGCACTGTGTAAAAGTTGGAAGAGTTGCAATGTTATTTTTGTCAGACTTACTAGAAGCTATAAACATCAGTGAAAGGGACATAGAAGTAAATTTTTGCAGGGAAGAAAGATATGGCTCACTAACCTTCCTTATTTCTTAATAACCTTCAGAATTTTTTGAGTGATTAAGATATCTATGTCTATTGTCCTATAAGGGATTTCTGCTGAGAGTTGGCTATGTAGTTTTCATGTTCTCTGCTGGTGTACAGAATTCATACGTTGTGGGCCTGTTTTTTGAACTGTATGTATACGTGGCTATAAATTTTGATTTACATTTCAAAACGAAGGAATATTTTAGGAATTACTCTTTATGATTTAAGTAATCACTCTTGGTAATTCCTAAAGATATTAATTTTCTGTAATTTTGAAATACTTATTTTTTTTACTGAATCATGCTTGGTTTACACATCAATCATAAGAACAAAAAATATGACACCACAGATGACAGGCATGAAAATGTGTATTCAAATGAAGTACTTACATCTCGTTTTAAAAAGCAATCAATTTCAAACTCAGCTGGCGTTCTTACATTTTCTACCTTGACATTCTATGTCCGAAGTCTTTGATTTCTTCTATTTCCTTTCACATTGTTATGGGTTTAATAAAACAAAATTTTCTTTTATTTAACAATGCAGGTCAGTCTCCAGTGTTCTGTGGGCGTTCTGGAAAACAGCTGAAGAGACGGCATAGTAGCCAGAGGGGAATGTTACTGGATGATTGGTCAAGGATAGTGAAGAATCTCAATGTCTCTTCCTCTGTGAATCAGGCTTCACGTCTTATTGATGGCAGTGAGCAGTGCTGGCAGTCTTCTGGCTCACAAGGAAAGGTAACTTGAAGTTGTAATGGGTTTATTTTCATGGGGATAACTACTTACCTCACTTTGCTAATGTGTTTGTTAATTCAAGTAAGAGAGTAAGTAGTAAAAACAGACATCTGAAGTACAACCCTGTGTTTCTTCATAATAAATGTGTCTATTTTTTAATCTATGCATCGTCATTATTTCTTGGAAATTGTAAGGAAAATGTATGTTTTGTGTTTTTTTTTTTTTTTTTTGAAACACAGGGTAATTATTTTATTCTGTGATTGGCCATAGGCAATTTCAACAGTCTATTCAGTAACTGATGTAACTGATGACAATTCTTAGCAATCATTGTGTATGTTTTACTCAAGGAGTTTGTTGTTCTTATTAAGTAGAACTGTTTCTGACTATTTCTCACTTGCTCTTCTTTATTTATCTGTTCTTATTGGCCCACAGCACTGCTTGGTGGCCAGTGTAGGCACTGGGATTTGCAGCTAGGCTTCATTCCAGTGTGCTCTCTTAGTGGCTATGCTGAGAATATCCCCAAGTATCCTTCCTTCAGGTTGTGGGTGCTCACTAACCAATCAGAGATTTATGTTGTGTTCCATTTTTTGACCAGTAAGATCAAGGTGCTTTCTCAGTCTTCTCAGTAGTGTCGCTCTTGAATAAAATCAATTACTTGCTGCTAATGTTTCTTTTGTATTAAGAGTTAGACTGGCCAGATTTCCAACCTTGTAGATATTTTTTATACTACCCAAAAATGTTTTGCATTCTTCATTGAATGTGTACTCTTATTAATCATAAAATGGTCCTAAGAATACTATCTGAAAATGAAATTATTTTTTTCCCTAGCACTGGATTCGCTTAGAGATTTTTCCAGATGTTCTTGTTCACAGACTAAAGATGGTAGTGGATCCTGCAGACAGCAGCTACATGCCATCTTTAGTTGTAGTTTCAGGTATGTAAATACTCTCTGAGAAGCTTGAAAAATACTTTCTTTTTAATGTCCAGCAGCTTCTATTTGTCTAGTTTCATTTAATATCCATTTATCTATTTAATATGTGCAATGTCTGTTCCTGACACAAACTGTATTTTACTGTGTCTTTCTTTCAATACTTTTTTCACTAGGAGGCAGTTCCTTAAATAACCTTATAGAGCTAAAGACAATCAACATAAATCCTACAGACACCACAGTGCCTCTTCTCAGTGATTGTACAGAAGTAAGTGAAGTTTCTGTAAGGAGAATTATTTTTGTATGCAAACTGAAAATTATTTCGTTGCAAGAGAGGGATCAGAAGCACTATTGTGATTATTAAAGCGTGGTATCTTGCTTTTCCTGCATCTTAGAAGCATTTCTGGCAGTTGTAAAGTTAATTATCCTGCTGAGTTTTATTGTAAATCACAGTGCAACTATAATATTTATCTTTAGCAGTCAATATATTTTAGTTTTTGTTTCTGAAGTAATTTAATATACCTTTGAGCCAAGGTGGCATTCCAGTAAACATAAATCTGGGGTTCATTTTAGTAGGTGATAAAGCTCATTTCAGATAGTAATTCTGAATGTTTTCAATAACAGCAAGAAGGAATATGTAACTGAATTTTCAGGAGATTTAAAGTGAAATCATTCTTAAAATTTATGAAGCCAAATGCTTATCTTAGAGTATACAGTTCTGAAAAGCAAAATATTTGAAGTCGCAGATTAATTTTGTTATGGTGACGAAGTCAAGCAAAAGTTCAAGATCTTTCCTGTCTATTGTGAACATGCAGAGAAACCAAAAGATGGTGATCTAGATTTTTCTTTTTAGTATCACAGGTATATTGAGATTGCAATCAAGCAGTGCAGAAGCTCTGGAATTGATTGCAAAATACATGGCCTCAGCATACTGGGACGTATACGTGCAGAGGATGAGGATTTGGCAGCAGTTCCTTTCCTTGCTTCTGATAACGAGGAAGAGGATGATGACAAAGCTAATACTGGAAGGTAGGTAACTGCAGGTGGAAAAAAGTTGGCAAAAAGACTTAGTTTCTATATATTCTATTCAGCAGATTAATCATGAGGAGTGCAACTTAAGTAGATTGAATGTAAAGAGAAATATATTTGTCACAACTGTAGGTAGCTCATTTGTTGATAAATTCATGAAAATTTTCACACTGGTAAATTGGTAGCATTTCATACAGTTCTTTTTGATTCCCAAAACTGAAAACCTAGCTGAAAATATCTTATGTAAATACTTAAAATGTAGTGAATATATATATATTTACCACTACTCTAAAGATATTTTGTTTAGTTTTATGTTTTTATTTTTCATTAACACTCAATTGTGATGACTTCATTTGGATATTGAAACCATTCAGAAATGTAAAATAAGTATGAAATAAAAGTATGGTTGTGCTGTAGTAAGTTGCTAAACTGACTTTTTTTTCCCTAAATGTACTCAGTCTTGTTAGAAAGAAGGCAGCTGGGCTGGAATCAGCAGCTACAATAAGAACCAAAGTTTTTGTCTGGGGACTGAATGACAAAGATCAGTTGGGAGGACTGAAAGGTTCCAAGGTATGTTATTGATTTAAATATTTTTAGTATAAAATATAGGCAGCTAAAAATAAAATGTGCAAACCTCACACAACTCAAATTTAATTGCAGTTTAATCAGAATTTTAAAGTTTATTTTAAGTTTTTTGATGTTCAGACATGTGTGCTGGCTGGAAAACCTGGGGCAAATTTCCATTTTGGTTGTTTCCCTGAAATGTAGTATGTTGGTGTTTTTTTTAGCATGTTTATTTTACATGATAGCAAACTAATTCTTTTAAAAATCTGTATCACTCTCTATATTTTGTTATTTTAAGGTTTTTTTGCATGTGTAAAATGTAGATAGCAGTGAACTTTTCTATTACCTGTAAATGGAGCTAGTTCTGTAAGTAATAAAAAGAATTTAAATTAATTAATGTCTTCTTATTAGTGTAACTTGATTACATTTTAGTGCAATTTGGGAGAAATTTCAGGCTGGTATGCAACTGCTTATACATAATTTTTGATATGATGCAAGATGGGAGGGATGCTAAAAGCATTAATTTATGCTGTAAGTAATATGGATTATTGTCAGTTGGTGGTTTTCAGGAGAAGAAAGGTAAAGCTGCTGTATTCTTAATCTTATATTGATCCATAAAGTGAGGGCTTAAGTTCTGAAGTGCTCCAATCATCCTGAAGGCAGAGTTTGACTTCCTTTGACTGAAGTGTTTGTCTCCTTGTAGAAAAGGAGAGAACTATACGACAGTTAAATTGAAGATGTGAGGGAAGAAAAAAATGAAATACATGTATAAATATGAATGAAATCTATGAAGATTAAGCTTCTTTAGGTAGAAAAATCATGCTAATATTAACTTAAACACATTATCTTTGAGGTCTTAATAAGTATTAGTATTGAAAATTATATAAATTGATTAATTAGGATAGTAATTTCAATGCTAGTTTACAAATGTCCTACAAACTTTTTTACTCATATACTGCAGTGAAATAGTCTGTTGTTAATGTTTCAACTGCTTAAAAATAACTGAATATTTGACTCTCTTATAAAAGAGAATGAGCCAGGTTTTAATGTGTGTTGATTTAAAATGCTTTAAAGGGTGCATTGGTGTCTTTTTTTATACATATATAAAATCTGCTTGATTAAGGACTATTTTGTAGTAATGAGAAAAATAGGTTGCATGTGTTGTTTTTTTTTTTTTCCTTCTTGAATTGGTCTCTAATCCTGATTGCTAAAGCATTTTGCTACTGAAAAATGTACTTGTGTTTCTGTATGCTGATTTAAAGTGTGTTGGTTAACACTTTCAGTTAGGTTCATTTTGCTGTTATGCTTTTCTTCAGAAATAAATTGTTTTTTTCCTCAAGAAAATAACTATACTAAAAAGATGATGATTGTTTTATCCCATTTCATTTTCTCTCGGAGTTTATATTTATCATATTTTCTGTATTATTTGCCTTTTCTTGGTTCCTGTCTTTTTTGTGATCTGTATTAATGAGTATCTGCAAAGCGTTCAAATAATATGAGGAGTTTTCGTATATAATAAAAGTGATAACTTTCAGAGTTTTATCACTTCAGAATAACTCTTTTCTGTAATGTGTACAACTGCAAAATATATTGGAATGATTTATGTTTCCTGCCTACTCTAGATAAAGGTTCCTTCATTTTCTGAAACCCTATCTGCCTTGAATGTTGTACAAGTAGCTGGAGGATCTAAAAGCCTTTTTGCAGGTAATACAAGTTTAAAGTATGTATCATTATTTAAAGGCAGAAATAAATTTCCATTTGTGAAACATTGATGGTATTACAAACTATTTTTGTTTGGTTTTTTTCCCCAACTTTTAGTGACTGTAGAGGGTAAGGTATATGCTTGTGGAGAAGCCACAAACGGAAGGTTGGGTTTAGGAATATCCAGTGGAACTGTGCCTATTCCCCGCCAGATAACAGCTCTCAGTAACTACGTTGTAAAGAAGGTGGCCGTTCACTCAGGTACTGTCTGTTGTTATTCTTACATATATAACTGGAACACTAAGCCTAAAAATAGAAATTGTTTTGTAGATTCTTTAGTGCTGTAATGCACCAGAATATTTGATTTTTTTTAAATTACTTTTTTAGCAAGTACAGGTTGTTAAATCGTGTGTAAGATGCTAAATTCTATGAATTTAGACCATACTTTGTTTCTTACCTGCTGGAAAACTTATAGTAAACTCCAAAGGAAGTATTTTCATTTTTAAATATTGTTAAATACTGGGTTTGTTTGCTGATTTCCTTGCAGCATTGACAATAGCAGATTAAGTTGTTATTTCTATTTTTAATGTGCTAGGAAGCCTACAGTCACAAACATTTTCTTTTAAATTAAAACACGTTGAAGCTTCTAAGAAAATAAATAACTGTATCTACTCATGCAACTCCATCATAAATACAAAGCAGTTTCAGATCTCTGAGATTTTTGCTAGACGTTCTCTGCCTGCTTGAACACTTAAATTTGTGTTTATACTTTCAGGTGGCCGGCATGCTATGGCATTAACTGTAGATGGAAAGATATTTTCATGGGGAGAAGGAGATGATGGTAAACTTGGTCACTTCAGTCGAATGTAAGGATACCAGTTTTATCCAGCTTGTAATAAGAGCCGATTTGTTTATAGCTGTGCTGTGACATGCAGTACCACTGCTGACAATGGCAGAATTTTTAACAGAAGTAAAACGTCTGTGTTCTGAAAAGATTTTTTTTCAGTAGTGTTCATCAACAATGCAGCATTGGTAGCAGTTTCAGTAGAATTCTTTATTAGTTTTTTTGAATGTTACTGATGGAATAATATACTTCTGGAGTTTGAGTTTTCTGTTACTGTTATGAGGTTTACTGAGCTACCTTGACATGTAAAACTGTACTGATTTTACATTCCTGAGCACTCATGGGAGAATTTCACAGTGTTTTGCAGAAGCCATATACATATTTATAAAACATTAATAGTGACTCTTATACAATCTTATACAACAGTATTAGAAAAAGTACACTGAAATACATTAAGATATGTTTAAATGGTATAAATTTAAAACTCGTGGTGGTAATAAGGAATTAATATTGGAATCATGAGTTGCATCCTATTTATCTTTAGGTTACTGTTAATTTTATGTACAAAATTTTTTGAATTGTAGAACTTAATGTACTGTGCAACTCTTCAAAAAATGATGATATATTGTTTATTTACTCTCTTTAGGAATTGTGATAAACCCAGATTGATAGAAGCACTGAAAACCAAACGTATCCGTGACATTGCTTGTGGCAGCTCCCACAGTGCTGCCATTACCTCTAGTGGTGAACTGTATACATGGGGTCTTGGAGAATATGGAAGGTTAGGACATGGAGATAATACTACACAGCTGAAGCCGAAGATGGTAAAATAAATGTTTCTCATTTTGATGAAATGTGAATGTGCTCATTTAGTAAATTGTAAAATAAAGGTAAAGCAAATCCAAAACCGTAAATGCAGTATGAAGATATTGTTTTGGAGTGATCTGATCAGGCTTTGGTACACCTGCCTCTGATATGCTAATTATTTCAGGAGGGCCAAAAAAGATGCAGTCTCTCTTGCTTTTTCTTGGAATATTGTTCAGAGCAGCTAGTGCTGCTGTGAACAAACATCTCATGCATCTGTTCTAACGCATAGCTGTCACTGAGCAGTGTTAGATCTCAAGTAAGCTGGACTTGATAAGCCTGGATGTCCAGTGTAACAGCTTGAAAATGTTTGTAAAGTTTTAAAGACATAATTAACGTATTTGAAACATCTCTTTCTCTTTTGCAGGTTAAAGTGCTCCTTGGCCACAGAGTAATTCAGGTTGCTTGTGGAAGCAGAGATGCTCAGACTCTTGCTTTGACAGATGAAGGTAGGAGTATCTTTTTCCAGAAGCTTTCTGGCACGTGGGAATACTGTGATCATTGTTTGACCTACAGTTTGGTGTTTGTTAGGTTTGGTGTTTTCTTGGGGTGATGGTGATTTTGGAAAACTGGGCCGAGGAGGAAGTGAAGGATGCAACATTCCTCAGAACATTGAAAGACTAAACGGCCAAGGCGTTTGTCAGATTGAGTGTGGTGCACAGTTCTCGTTGGCTTTGACCAAGTCAGGAGTGGTATGGACATGGTATGTGAAATTTGCCAAAAAATATTAATAAAGCAATTGCTAAGTATGTGTTGTATTTTCTGCTATTTGATTGCCTTAACCCCATCTGTACTTCATCTGTGTGTTGGCTTTGTCTTTTAAATAGTAAGGTCTTCGAGAAAAGCTGTGATCTGTTCAGTTGCTCGCTGTGTCTTGTATACTGTGTCTGCATACTGAGTTATGCGTTGTACTCTGCTAGAATTCCTGAGTCTCACTGAACAGATTCTCTCTTGAGAATAATGAAATATGCAAAAGAATGTTAAAGTAAGACTTTGGAGCAGAGTGGGGAAAAAAGAGAACATGGGAATCATAGTCTGCAGTTAAAACAGATTGGTAGAGTCAGGAAGTAACAAGAATGAAGAATTACAAGAGTAAGCAGAACTGATAGAAAGGACTACCTTGAAAACTCGCAGGACACTGCAGAGTTCATTACTACTGGGAAAGCCACGGAGTTGTCAATAGTGACTTTTTTTAATTTTTCCCCCTCTTTGTTTGTTTCTGCTTTTGTTCTGAGCGCAAGCCTCGCTTTTTAAGTTTATACATCTTTCTGTAAAATTTGTCCATTTCTATAATACAAATCAATTTCAGATCTCTACAGCTCAAGGTCTTACCCCATCTTTGGGTATAAATTGACCTGTTTGGTACATATAAAACCAAGGATGATGTAAATTTTTTTTGTTGTTGTTACATAATTTGTCAGCAACTGATGAATAATATAGAGAAATCCACAAAACTTATATTTTTAAAAGTCTTATTAAACGGGAGAAAAGCTTTTAGTAGAGTTCTCATTCATCATTGGTCACTAGAAACTATATTTGTCTCTCTCTTTTTCCCCTCTACTAAGTTCTTGTGGTGATGAAAGGAGTAAGAGGAAGGGGAATTTGGCAGTCTTCAAGTATGTTTTGCAAAATTCTTGCATAATTTCATGACATTACAGGATGGCAAGGTTTTTTTGTTTTGTTTCACCTGTGCATGTCTGCACCTTATGATGGCTGAGGTGCTTCTTAAGTTTTATCTTCACAAATTTGTACTGATTTGAGGGAAAAACTGTAACTTCTATGTTACATCTTTAGGTAGGCAGAATGTCACATTCACCTCCAGCACGAGCTACTTTTTTTGAGAAATTGGTTCTGGTGAGCTGCAGAAGTGAGTGAATGGTTACTAAAAAAACAATAAAAGAAATATTGACCTTTTTCCTCTTCATTCACAGGCATTTTAAGGTGTCTACATCCGTTTTTCTCTATGGCATATTTTTAGTGTGGTTTGTTTTCTGTATGACAATTTTATAAGATTAGATTATGATAAATTGAGAACCTATACTGAGGCTTGCAACAGTTTGAAGAATCTCAATTTTGTATACACGATAGTTCTCATATTTTTTTTCAAGTGAGTGAACTTGGTAAAGGATCTGTTATTTTTGGGTTTATCCTTGTTAGTATAAGTAGCTCCAAAAAGAATAACAATCAGTTTTGTAGGCGTTTATAATTTCAGTGTATCTGCAACAGATGAAATTCCATATAACTGCAGATGTATGAAAAGTCATAATTGATGCCTGTTCTAGACTGAGGTGAAATGTAGTGGGGTCATAGAATTGCAATTATCCTTTGTTTATCCAATTTTGAATAGTGTGAGTACTATAATTGTCCTGAATTTTGCTTTTATTTTTGTGTCTGTTTTAGGGGTAAGGGAGATTACTTCAGGCTGGGCCATGGCACTGATGTACATGTACGAAAGCCTCAAGTCGTGGAGGGACTGAGGGGCAAAAAGATCGTGCATGTGGCAGTAGGTGCCCTCCACTGTCTAGCAGTTACTGACACTGGGCAGGTATGTTACTTATCACCCTCCTTTCCCCTGTTTCCTCCATCCATAAAGAAACAAACTGTTAAACAAGACTGTAATAGCATCAGTGGTGATTAAATGGTGATTAAATCTATAACTAAAATACATTCATATTACTGTAGGACTTTAAATGTCACCTTAGTAGCTTTTGTAAGATTTTCCTAGTTTGTGGATTATATGTATGATCTGTTTTCTGCTTCTCACTCCTAAAACTCAGTAATAGTTATAATGTTTGGAAAGCTTCTTCTGCAGTTAACCAGCATTGTAATTATTGTGGTGTGTTGATTCAGATATCTGCAGTAATTACTGTGAAATTGACTCTTTCAATTTAGTTGTTCACTTTGAACATTGATCAGCTGATGATTTATGAATCTGCAGTGATTTATGAATCACCTAATAAAGGGTTACCTAGTTGTTTTTTTTTTTAACGTATGACAATACCTGCATTATTTAAAAATAAATAAATCGAAGCAATAGGTTCTATAAAGCATCCTGGATTATTAATACAAATTGCTCAGATTTTTCTGTAAGAGTTGTAAGGAAAAAAAAATGAGGCAATCATTGAGGTGAATTAATGAACTGAAATGTCTTCTGGCAGGTTTACGCTTGGGGTGACAATGACCATGGGCAACAAGGGAATGGAACTACTACAGTCAATAGAAAGCCCACTCTTGTACAGGGCTTGGAAGGCCAGAAGATCACCCGGGTTGCTTGTGGATCTTCCCACAGTGTAGCATGGACAACAGTGGATGTAGCTACACCATCTGTTCATGAACCAGTGCTTTTTCAGACGGCGAGGGACCCTTTAGGTGCTTCTTATCTTGGTTGGTAGACATCATCTTACAGTTTTTTTTTTAATGCCAGAGTAGTTGTGTGTGTGTGTAGTTTGACAGTTGATAGAAGAGTACGAAAAGAAAGTTCAAAGAAAACTAAAAGACAGCAAACAAGCAAAAGATCAGAAAGCATCCAATATGAGGAACACCCCCATCCAAATAAAACAAAACCTCTTCCTGTAAATGTAGATTTATAAAGGGCTTGTTCAAAAGTAAAGTGCAACATACTTTATCAAACGCTGCAAAGTCTTAGTCTTTTAATATAAAGTAGAGCTTTGTGGACATGTTAGATGGATGCTACTGTAATACTGGCCTTGTTACATGTCATCTCATGCTGTAGTTTTTATGCTACTGCTATCTTTTGTTTCTAAAGTAAGTGACTAAGAATTACTGAGAAAAGACAAAGAAGTTTCATATTGAACATAAAAGATCCAAACATTTTGCTAATTGCTTTCTCTGAAAACTGTATTTTAAAGAGAGTAAGAACTATATATATAATCTAATATATAATATTTATTTAGTATTTTTAGGATACCTAATTAATATTAATGTTGTTTGAAAAAATTCTGTTTAAGTAAAACTTGTTTTAAATGCCAATCACTAAAATATTTATATCTGTTATCCCATTCTTCATGAATAAGTGAAAAGGTGGAACAATATTTTATGAAGGCATTTGCTGAAAAGCTTCAGTATTGATTCCAGTATTGTAACTGTAGGACCTGCAGTTTAAAAATGTCCTTTAGGCTTAAATTCACAGCCACTTTATTGTGTGTATGACAGAGCACTGGCACAGCATTCCCAGAGAGGCACCTCTGAAAGCTGCCTGGATGTGGGTCTGGGTGCCCTGTTCTGGGAAGCTCTGCTGGAGCAGGGATTGAAGCAGATGGACCAAGAGGTGCTTTCCAATGTCAACTATCTTATGACTCTGTAATCTGTAATGATCTACCAAGAAATTAGATTGTTAAGTTCTGATTACGTAGTACACTTTTACTAAAACAGAAACAATTGCTTTCTCTTCTCCCCCCCCCCCCCCTTACTTCAGGTGTTCCTTCAGATGCAGATTCTTCTGCTGCCAGTAACAAGATTAGTGGCGCAAATAGTTTGAAGCCAAATCGCCCTTCCCTTGCTAAGATTCTCCTGTCGCTTGATGGGAACGTTGCCAAACAGCAGGCATTATCTCATATTCTGATGGCATTACAAATCATGTATGCCAGGTAGGCATTCAAGTATTCCTTTGTTTTAAAGAGCAATATATGTCATACTGTACCATGTTTCAATGTCTCTTGAGTCAGCTGTAAATGGTTTTGCGAGTTTGGACTTCTCAGGATAGGGCCAAGCATCACTTAAATTTTCTTTTGATGTTCATATTAGATTCCTTTAGAATAAGAAGCCTTCACTACCTGGGGAGAAACATTTATTCAGGAATGCTCAAGTATGCTGTGTAGTAGGGGTATAAATATGTCACAATAGGTGTAGTAGAAGCAGCAGCAGGGAACAGGGTTGAAAGAATAATAAAACTTTACTGTTCCTTGTTGATAGAGAACAAAGTATTGCTGTTAAAATTTATCTAGAGGAGAGCTCATGTAAAATAGGATGACCTTAGGACATAATATTTAAGTATTTAACTTTGAGAATGGAGCTAAACTCTGCCTATGGAAACCTTTGCTTATTTTATTAAGCTTTTTTTTTTTCTAGTTCAACAAAGGAGTATAATTAGGCTTATATGAATCTGTCCTAAATGATTTCAGGGATGCAGTTGTTGGAGCACTGATGCCTGCAAGTATGATTGCACCAGTAGAATGTCCCTCTTCATCACCAGCCCCCCCATCAGATGCTACTTCTACAGGAAGCCCTGCAAGTGGAGATGAATGCATGCTTGTAGGTGATATAGAAGAGAGGCTGAGCCCAAACCCGTGGCAGGACAGGAGAGGGGAGGTAGTGTCTAATGAGTTTTTTCCAACATTGTTTAAGAGTATAGCTGAAAAATGCTGTATAGTATTTAGTTTGGTGGTAAAGTAGCAGAGATTAAACAGTTGTTTTCGTGCTCTAATTTATGGAGTGGATACTTTATAACTTTGAACTTTCAGCAATTATGATTTATAGTAGCATTTTAAAGTTGATTTTAAAATGCTTGTTATTTGATCAGATAGCAAAGTAATTTTACAAGACTGATTAAAAATCTGGATTAAAAGACTATTTAACAATTATTTAATGAAATATCATTGTAAACTTATGTTAATTAATGTAGACAGAAGAACCTAAATGGGTTTCCACTCCCTTGATTCTGAACTGCTAGTAGAACCATAAAGAAGACTTGCTGCTGTAGATCTTTTCTTTCACAGACTACTGCTAATTTGACATGTATTTATGGGGTTGTCTTTTGCATTGCAGACTACACTGCGGACACTGATGTTTTACTATGTATGTTTTGTAGTATGTGGATGTCGTTGCTGACTTATCATGTTAGGAACATAAAATAGGAGCTAGAAAAACAGGGAAATAATCTGTTGTATTTGAATTTATGACTGTTTTTGAATCGCTGCTGTCTTTGAACACAAACCCTTCTGAAAAATAAATACACTCCTAAAGGATTTGTTACACTCATTGCAGCCTTTGTTACTTTTATTCGTTTTGGCTAGGTTGTTTCTTCAGAAGATGCTGTGACACCATCTGCAGTAACTCCCTCAGCTGCTGCTGCCTCTTCCCGTCCTTTCATTCCAGTCACAGATGATCCTGGAGCTGCCAGCATCATTGCAGAAACCATGACAAAAACCAAAGAAGTAATGTTGTCAATGCCTTCCTTAAAACTTAAGTCCTTATAATGCTTTTACTGAACAGTTCTGCTGTTTTAGATCATTTGAAGTTACTCTATAAATGATTGCATTTTTAAAGTATGTTTAGAGACTGGGTGATTACTGCTACTTGTTTTTTTTCTTTTTTCTGAAGCTGAAGGAATTCAATTTAGGAAAGCTTTTTCACTTGAGAAACTGGTTTAACATTAGATAAATTTTGACGTAATGCAGTCTCAGAATTGCAAATTGTGTCTTAAACTACTATGAAACTTCTTCAGACAAGTTAATACGTTTATATTCAATGAGATTCCTCTTTCATCTTCCCTGTCTGAATCTTTCTGCAATTTGTTTTGTAGGATGTAGAAAGCCAAAGTAAAGTGTCTGGCCCAGAACCTCAATACTTGGATGAGTTTACTAGTCTATTAGTCCCAGATGACACACGAGTCATGGTTGACCTGTTAAAGCTTGCTGTGTCCAACCGAGCAGGTGAAAAGGGACGAGATGTTCTCTCAGCTGTTCTGTCTGGTATGGGCACAGCTTACCCACAGGTCAGATTTTGTTATGTTGCATTTTTAACTATGTCCTTTATATTTTTAGTTTTCTGGAATATTTTTATCTATTTGAGGTATAGTTTCATATACTGGGAGGATTAGTAAGCATGAAAATTAGAGTTGAACTTAATGCATCTGAACCTTAATGACTGTGTTGAAGATGCTTCATGAATATATTATTTGAAATAAATGTAAATATCTCTGATATTTATTCCATAATATGCATATATAATTTCATATATAAATCATATATATGATTTATCATTCTGGAAAACCATGAAGCTGAATCAACCAAGTTAAGAAGTTGAGAAATATTTGCAAAATGTTCACGGGTGTGAGTTCTCCTTGGATAACTAACAAACTGAATGAATGCTGTAATACTGGCTACCAAAAGCTACGCAACAGGATATAATGCGTATAATATCTTCTTATGGGAATGAACTGAATGTTGTTTAATGTTTCTTTAATATTTTTCTAATGAGTAATGATGCGTTTGTCTTAAGATGCTCATATGACATATTTCATTTATGGCTCTGCACTGCATAATGTCTGCTTTGAAACACTGGAAGTGATTATGCAAAGCTCTTGTTTGTATTTCTTTTTTCACTAATCAAAAAGATAAATAATAAGTTTGCTAAGAATTCTGAGGGTTTTTTTAATTAATGATATAAATGACAAGACAGCTGTACTTTAAGAAATGACAACTTAGGGTGTATCTGCTCTATTAAATCAGGATTGTGCGAGACCACTCTAACAGATGCTGTAAGAGTAACAAGGTGGTATTTCAGAAATTATTAAACATCTTTTTTTCAAATCTTAAAATTCCTTGTAATGATCATATGTATCAATGATATTCTATTATGGATTTGAGATATAGTCGTATCCCTCCTACTCCAATTAAATACATGCATTTATATATCATTTTTTTGAATTGTTCAAGCATTAACAAATAAATTAAAAACTTTTTTTCCCTACTCAATCAGAATTTTTGTTTGAAACTGTTCTTCAAAAATTAGTTGGAGTTCTCTCTTTAAACAATACATTTTAATATCGCATATTGGTATATGCTTACATATTTCACTAATCTATTGGTTTATGCTTTACAATTTAGTTTTTCTGCAGTGGAAATCATTAGTTGCTTTGGCATTTACTTAATTTTTTTCATATTCTGAATGAATGTGATAGTTTATGAATCAGAATACATGTTTTTTTTTTCTTTTAAGTGAGAAAGAATGATGGCTTAGAGTTCTTGGACTAACCATGCACTGTTTTCATAAGCTTGATTCTTAGGTGTGTGTCTGTTTTTCTTGAATTAGGTTGCTGATATGTTATTGGAGCTGTGTGTTACTGAGTTAGAAGATGTGGCAACTGACTCACAAAGTGGCCGCCTCTCTTCGCAGCCAGTTGTGGTAGAAAGCAGCCATCCATATACTGATGATACATCATCTAGTGGCACAGTTAAAATACCAGGTATAGGATTCCTAGAGTTATATTGCTAAAACTCAGGTACTTGCAAGCCTGCATATGTACATTTTTTTTTCTCAGCTTACAAAAACATGTATTGAACTTTTAAGGTCATATCATGTGTTCTATTGCTGTAATAAAATGTTCCTTAAAACACTTGTATACTGCATGAATATCTCAGTCATGTGAAATACACATTTACCCAAGTTTGGGTCCTGTGACTGAATTCTGTACACTGCATCTCTGCAGCTATGTATTACTGCTGTTTTCTGTTCATTTATGAAACTGAGAATGACTGTAGTCATTTTCAGGGTCAGTAATTGAACGCTCGTCATGTAGCCTTGATCATTAGGAAATACTTTTTTCCTTCTGTGCTGTATTTTCATCTAGTTCTTCTGCTAGTACTGATACTTAAACTCTCTCTTGCCTTTACCTTTTGATATTTGTCTTAACTGTAAATAGACATTTTTTGCTATGGCAACTTCAATTGGGAATGTTCTGAACGTAATCTTCTGTATGCTAGCCCTGATTCACGTGAGTTGCCTGTAATGTAGGTCTTTCAAAGAGAAGTTAGAAACAGTGTCATTAAACCAAAGCAAGTTCACATTTCTATTTTTATTAATGAGCACAACGGCTTCCAAACAATTGCATTTGATTTCATGTGGATTTCTAAAATACTGCGTTTGCTTGTGGGATTGATTGCTCTGTAGAAGTGTGTAAATTCTTTGTTGCTGTTTAGGTGCTGAGGGACTGAGAGTAGAATTTGATCGCCAGTGTTCTACAGAGCGGCGTCATGATCCACTCACCATCATGGATGGTGTCAACAGAATTGTTTCCGTCCGATCAGGTGCTTTTCAAAAGTGTCTTGTGTGATTTACTGTTAAACATTGAATGAAATGTACCACTGTGACATAGTCCTTGTGAGCGATGTGCCATTAAAAAGGAGGAAAACGTACAAACTGATGTCCCATTTTAAATCAAAAAGGAAGGATGACCTATATACAGACATACAAAAGTGAACTTGAATCTTTGAATATATAGACTCTTGGACATATATGTTGTTATATTTTTCCTAAGAGCAGTTGGAATGTAAAAAAACAAACAAACAAACAAAAAAATAGTTTCTAGTGCTCACAGCCCATGTATTATTTTCTGCATAATCAAAGTATTTTTGAGCAAATTGGAAAGCAATTGGAAGAGGATACTTTTTATCCTTTGAGTTTTTCAAGTAATAGTTGCAGAAATTTGAGCTTTCTTTTCTTTTTTTTCTTTCTTTTTTTTTTTTTTTTTTACAGTCAAGACAAATGCTCTTCTTCTGTTGAATGCCCAAAATAGAATCTAGGCTCTGTCTTTCTGTTTTCTGCTCTGGTCTATGTACCTGACTCTACATGAACTCTCTACATCTTTTATTCCATTGTCTATGTTTTCATTTTTAAGCGCTGTTGACTTCCTGTAGATGATATAGGAGTATTTTAAATCTCATCAAATCTTACCTTTCCATCTGTGACATCATGTGCGAGAATCTAAGTAGTACTACCTGTACTTAACATTTTTCAGCACTTAATGTGACACACTATAATGTGAGCTTTTACTGTGAATATCTTTTTCCCCAACCTGTTTCACATGCACGTCTTCATGTGCTTTATTATTGAGCTGTTTTTGATTGGAAAAAGACCTAAGGCTTAATACTTTAATATATTTTTGTAATATGAAAAGATAATTTGAAAACAGGACAGTGGGGTTGTAGTAAGAGCTCATAATTGTCTTTTGAAAGTGGTATGAAAAGCACTGAAAACATACAATAGAAGTGGTAATTGAACTGTTTAAGACTTGTGTTTTGGTTATATAACATCATTATAGGTATATACATGTGCTCGTCATACACTTTTCTTTTGGAACATGTTTATGTGATGTTTGTAATATTAAAATAACCATACAGAGAAGTTACTATTGCTGAGTAGATTGGATTGGCTCGGTCAGTGTATGTGAACATGTTCATATTACTTACTGTAATAGGTCGTGAGTGGTCAGATTGGTCTAGTGAGCTGCGAATTCCAGGAGATGAACTAAAGTGGAAGTTCATCAGTGATGGCTCTGTAAATGGATGGGGATGGCGATTCACTGTTTATCCTATCATGCCAGCTGCAGGTAAAGTAATATATCTCATTTATAGAAGGGTGAGAGTATATTTACCAATGTAATTTAAATATTTACATGCCAAAGGTTAATTGTTCATTTGTATTCATACTAAGAAAATGTTTTCCTTCATATATAGCAAGCATTTTCAACAGAGTCTTGAGAGGTGCACATAGGGGAGAGAAAAATGTTTTGTAGTTGCTCTCGTTTGTCTATCTGTGAAGGGAGATTACTTCCTGTCATATACATATACATAATATATATGTGATATACATATACATAATATATGTATTTTCCCTAATGAATTCATTAATGAATGAATTATATGGGGACTGGTGTGACTCGAGTGTATGGCTTAAAGCGAGAGGCAGAGGTAGTTCAGATTGGGTATTAGGGAACAGTTCCTCACTGAGATGAGAGTGGTCAAGCACTGTAACTGGCTTCTCAGGGAAGTGGTCATGACCCTAAATGTTTTGGTGTTCATGAAGCATTAGGATAATACTCTTAGATGGACTGTTTAACTCTTAAGTTCCCCTGTGTGGAGTTGGGAGTTGTCCTCAGTGATCCTTGTGTGGATCCATTATAACCCAAGATATTGTATGTAATGAAGATGGCTCTCTCTTCCAGTTCCTTCAAAGAGAGGTGGACCAACTCAGATATAGACTGGCACTGTAGACTGGAACTGTTTGTTCAGCAGATCCTGCTTTTATTTCTGTTCTAATTTCAGTAAAATCGTCAAATCTTCTTTACCTTTTCTTTTTATTTCTTGCAGGCCCCAAAGATCTTCTCTCAGATCGTTGCATTCTTTCATGTCCCTCAATGGATTTGGTTACGTGTTTGCTGGATTTTCGCTTAAATTTTGCTTCCAATAGGAGTATAGTTCCTCGCTTGGCAGCTTCTCTTGCAGCTTGTGCTCAACTGAGTGCCTTAGGTAGGTGTAAGTCCTAATTTTAAATCTACTTTTTTGAAGTTAAAATTATTGTTTAAAGTAATTCTGGGTATTGTGTGCTTTTTGCTTCTTTAGCTGCTGGCCATAGAATGTGGGCTTTGCAGAGACTACGGAAACTGCTCACAACAGAATTTGGCCAGTCTATTAACATCAACCGGATTCTTGGGGACAATGATGGAGAAGCACGAACTTTGGTAAGAGGGCACAGAAGCTCTTTTCTAACATTTTTCTCACTAAGATGTTTGTGAAGCATTAAAAATGTTGGCCTTTATTTACAAGATTTTTATAGGTAACCACAAAATAGGAAATGTGCCAAATGAATAACCTACTTGAGTCTGCAAATCTCTGTAAAGGGGTTTTGTTTTAGAAAAAAATTAAAGCTACTTCCAGTTTTGTATCCATGTAATTTTGGAATTGTCAAGGATGATAGAAATACTTTTGTATTAGGAAATGGATGGAACTGATGCTTCACAAAGTGAACTATGGTTTGGGAAGTTAGTAATGATTTATCATGGCCATCTAAATAGCTTCCTATAGCACACAGTGTAATTTTCAACTGCTCTGATTTCTCTAGAGTTTTACAGGGAGTGCTTTAGCTGCTTTGGTAAAGGGTCTTCCAGAAGCATTGCAGCGACAGTTTGATTATGAAGACCCTATTGTGAGAGGTGGCAAACAACTACTCCACAGCCCTTTCTTTAAGGTAATGGAATACAATCAGTAAAGAATTCATGAGTAAAATTTTTTGCGATTTTTTTTTTTTTTTTTTGGGTGACTAGATCACCTCATCCGGATAGAAAAACTTCATCTAAAAGGCTGCTTTTATTGGATTTTGAAAAATTAGTCTGAAGTCACTAAGATTAGTTTGAGCAATGATAAAATCGGAGTACTACTTCTAAAATGAGAACCAAATATGTAAATAGAAAAATCAGGAATACCTAGCTAGACTGAGGTAGGTAGTTAAGAACAATATCTTGGAAGTGTAGTACACTACAGCTTCAGTTATACTTTTGACAATTTATATCTCAATTGTCCTAACAGGAATATTTATATATTTTAATCCTTTAAAATGTCCTGAAGGTATTGCTTACCTCAAGTAGGAACAAATAAGAATATCTTAAAAGGAGAGCTCTTCTATTTTGAGCAGTGTACTTCAAAGTACAGAGAAATATGCTGAGCATGTCTAGAGAAGAGCAACAAGAATACAAAGGCTTAAAAAAAAAAGCTTCCCCTGTAGTAAATGTAAAAGGATGTATCTGTCTTAAAGAAAAGAAGTTCTTAAAATATGTAAAAGGTTTTCCAGGGCAGAAGTAATCCATTATATACTGTCTTTGCCAGTAGCACACTGAATTACTTGATTTAATTGGAGGAAGGATACTTAGTTTAGAAATAGAAGGTAAAATGTTCAGCATATCATTTTTGATAGAGAAAAGGCAATTAATCTAGGAATGTTTGTCACAGGTGTACTGTGGAAATTCCTGTATTAGAGGAGGAAACTTAGACATATAACTGTGTGAGATCAGCTTGCATACACTTGATGCTGCCCCATCAGTGAGGATAATGTAGGTGGATAGCTCTTAATGTCCCCCACACTTTACATTTTCAGAGACTGTTGATGCCCTACTGGTCTATGAGCTGTTCTGCTACATCAAATGCGTGTTAGTTTTTATTACTTCTGTTGCAGCTCTAAAATCTGTTTTGTCTGCAGGTTCTTGTGGCTCTTGCTTGTGATCTGGAGTTGGACACTCTCCCTTGCTGTGCTGAGACACACAAATGGGCCTGGTTCAGAAGATACTGTATGGCATCCAGGGTTGCTGTGGCCCTTGATAAAAGGACACCATTACCTCGCCTTTTCCTCGATGAGGTATTGCCGGAATATTTTAAATAGCTTATGGAACTTAGAAAAGCATTGCATCTAAAAGACTGAAGTTTGAATTATTTTATGCCAACTGCAATCGGAATATGGTATATTTGGAATAACATTGTTTAATGCAAAATATTTTACAGGTAGCAAAGAAAATTCGAGAATTAATGGCAGATAATGAAAATATGGATGTTCTTCATGAATGCCATGATGTCTTTAAGAGAGAACAGGACGAACAGCTTGTCCAGTGGATGAATAGGTTACTTCTTTCAGCTATCATTTATTTTGTTTTGTGATGCTTTGTTGTTGTACAAATGAACTTTTTTTGTGACTTTCATTAAGCTTATTTATAATGCTTTATTTTGAATGTTAACAGACGACCTGACGATTGGACGCTTTCAGCTGGAGGCAGTGGAACCATTTATGGTTGGGGTCATAATCACAGAGGACAACTTGGTGGAATTGAAGGGGCAAAAGTCAAAGTCCCAACTCCATGTGAAGCTCTTGCTACTCTTAGACCAGTGCAATTAATCGGTGGTGAGCAGACACTGTTTGCAGTGACTGCTGATGGAAAGGTAAGCATACAATAAATGTTTGTTAGACTCCTTGTAAAAATATCATCCTGTTGTGTGTTTTTCACCATTTACATATATATATTTTAAAGAAACGAAACCATACCAATTCTGCCATTACAACAGAGGAATTCAGTGAACTGCAGCATTAAATACTTGAAACTAGTAATGCATATTTCAGTTCTTGATTCAAAACTGTTGTCAGATTTTGGAAAATAAAGAATACAAGTAACATGCTCACAGAGTCTTGTACAACATGACAGACAGTAAGGTGTGATGGTGATGATTTCTCCCTGTCAGGAGAGAGATGTAAATGGAATCTGAGTTTGTTCAGAGCCGACTTCTGATAGTTAGATATTGCAGTATCTAATTTGCAGATACTTGGATGCTCAGTGATGAGGATGGATCATTTAGTGTAATGTATAGAGGGGAAAAAAACAGATTTGTGAATTTGAAGATATCTTAATTTTGATACAAATGGCAGCTTTGTTTGAGGATAGGTACAGAATTTTAGCTGAGCTTTCTTGTTGCAGTTACATTCATCTAGTGATATACTGTAACAGGTCTGTCCTGGACAGTCAGTATCATCCTTGTTTAATTTTTCACCACGGGAAAAGGGACAGATTAATGATGTTGTTTTTGACATAATTGTGTTGAGGTAAATTACTCTTGAATAGACAAGCAGAGTAAAAAGCAGTACTGTAGTTAAAGAATTGTTTGGGACAGAGTACAAAGAAGCATCTGTGTTTGTGTGTGTCCCATGGAAGAAAGAAAACTAGAGTAGTAATGCTTGAAAGACACCTGCAGATGGTAGGTGGTTTTGTAATGTTATTACACAAAGTTATAGTTTCTTGATATTTTCACAAAATCAGCATTAGGATTTAAAATAAAATGCATTACTCATTGACAGCTCAAATTAACTTGAATGTAGCCATATTTTCATTCCTGACATGAGAGGTACTAACTTCCTTGTATTGTACTTTCAAGCATAGGTAATTGAATGTTTATGGGATAAGGGAAACTAAATGCATAGGAGTCTAGAATCTCTGGTTTATTGGGACAGGGTTAGAAACTTTGAATGTGTAAAACCTTCTATATCAAATTCAGTTTTTATGGAGAATATGTGCAAATGAGCTCATCAGTTATTATAAAACTTTAATACAAGTTTGAAAATCTAATGTGGAATTTTATTTGTATGTTTACATAATCATGCATTTTATTAAATGCTGGTCTGATTTTTTTGGCAACACAGATTGAAATTGGTGACAAGAAATGTCTGTGTTTAATTTTTCCTTGATTAAGGTTAGATTGTATTGCTACAAAAGTAGTGTGGAAAATTGTTTTTCCAGAACATATTTATGTGCACCTGACCTGGTATGTTGAAGCAGGCTCATGTTAAATTCTTTGTGTGAAACTGAATAGTTGCATGCTACAGCTTCTGAGTCTTATCTTTGGGCTTGAAAATTCACTTTAATTGCAATGGGAAAGAGCTCCTTTGAGTGCAGAACAATTGATAAGCAAAATTAAGTCACAGTTACATTGAGAGGTAGAATTATTCTCTTTCTTCCAAGACCAGCTTGTGGAGTTGGAAGAGTGGACAGTTTTTGGAGACAAAAGACCTTCTTCAGGTGGTAAAAAGCAGAAGGCTTTAAAGCTAAGCACAGACTGAAAGTCATTATGAAAAATTTACTTAGATGTGTATCAGGTCATCTCTGAAAGCAAAAGAAGCTCATGTTTATGCAGCAGAGATCATGCTAATAGGAAAGGGGCCTTGAATAGTAAGTGTCCTTTGTAAGAGGAAAAGAGATACGTGTACTGGAGGAGTTGTTCTTAGATTATATTTGTTTGCAGTATGAGCTGTTTCTGTTTCAGGTTTAATGAAGAATTTGTTGCCTTAAGTTGGTCTCCTCTCGAGTATGACCTCTGCTTCAACTTGTTTTGGCTTTGTCCTTAGATTATTGTTATATAGTACTGTGAGGGCCGAAATGAAAGCTTGAGTACTCCCTCTTCTCCTTCCATACATTCAGGAGCTTAGTATAGAATATGTACTGATGTTGCTTGCTTAAATTAAGTCTTTAAAACAATGCCACTTTTATTTTGAAAGGAAAAAACCTCTTCCTGTTAATCCATACGTTCTCAAAATTTCCAAAGGAGGATATAGAGGCATATAAGAAACTTTTCCGGTGGCCTTTGCATCAATTCCATTCTAGTATACATTCATTAAGAATTCTTCTCTTGAATGTTCTTCAAGACATAAACAAAATTAAAGTTTATTTTTTATTCTAAAGCTGTATGCCACTGGATATGGAGCAGGTGGTAGGCTTGGAATTGGAGGAACAGAGTCAGTTTCTACTCCGACTTTACTGGAATCCATTCAGCATGTGTTTATAAAGAAAGTTGCGGTGAACTCAGGAGGGAAGCACTGTTTGGCATTGTCTTCTGAGGGAGAAGTTTATTCTTGGGGTGAAGCAGAAGACGGTAAACTTGGTCATGGAAACCGAAGGTAATGCTTTGGTTTTTTTTCAAAACTATGAATGGATATTTATAATAGTTGAAATGTATTTGAATACAGTCTATGTAGAAGTCAGTGTTAAGTAGTGATGTAGAAATGTTTGTTTTCAAATTGCAGAACCACAAAATTTTTGTCAGATAAAATTACTTGGATTTCTGTGACTAAATATTATCTTCTAGCTTATCTGCAGCTGCTGAAGTCCAGTGGATTTCCTTTGGGATCTACACTGTGTATGTGGCACTTCAGGGAGGAAGCAAAACTACCATTCTGCTTCTGATGTTCACTTGCAGTTACCTGTGTTAAAGAAGTTTTGTTGTTATAGACAATATTCAGATATAAAAAGAAAAATGAATGCTCGAGTACATGGAGGAAATCAGTACAGTCTATGCTAGACATTTTGATAATGTATATTAAATTAGACTGATTTTCCAGGGTAAATGCTTAACTCCTAATGCTTAACTTTTAATGGAAATGTTTCTGTAGTTTCATTTAACCTGTTATGCTTTAGTAGAACAGGTAGTAAAATACTTCCAGCTTTTATAGACCTCTAAAATTTTGAATTGAATGAATAATTTAACATAAATCTTGAGGATGTTAATCTGGAACAAAAGTAAATAGTGAGGTAGATGTCCTCGTACTCATTTTACAAAGCTCTTCATATGTTTGTTTATGTGAATTGTCTATTCCAAAAGGTGTGTCAAAAAGTATTTTCATTTCAGCCCTTGTGATCGTCCCCGTGTAATTGAATCTTTGAGAGGTATAGAAGTGGTTGACATTGCTGCTGGTGGAGCACACAGTGCGTGTATTACAGCTGCAGGAGACCTTTTTACGTGGGGAAAGGGAAGATACGGGCGCCTTGGGCACGGAGATAGTGAAGACCAACTGAAGCCTAAACTGGTAAGAAGCCTTTGGAATTCTGTGTGGTCTTTTATTCCAGTTCTTAACTTCTGATCTGTGACTTTTAGTATTTCTGCATTGTAAAAAATAGGAGGAAACAGTGGTTGCTTTAGAGAACAGAAATGGTTTGTAAGAATGCAGTAAAAGTTGAGCTGCAAAACTTTGCTAGAGATCACTAAGCAGCTTATAAGGAATTTGTTTTGGAGAGGATTTGACCCTCCCTGCCAAACAAAACAGCAGCTCTAAAAGCTGAACAACAACACTGTAATTGTAAAGGACATAACTTGTACCAATTGTAAATGGATTTGTTGTGCTTCCAGTTTGGGTGAGGGGTGGAAGGTATCTTGAAGAGGGATTAACTTGCCTGCACCCCTCCACAGGAGTGCTTTGCACTGAAAGTAATCAGATGTTTGCATTCCCCTGCCCCCAAAAGCAAGGTCTACCCGACTTTGTTGTACAACATGCCTCCATTTTGTTGGTTTGAATGAAAATAACAAATCTGTAGATTAGTTTGAAGTATGTGAAATTCCATGCTGGTTTGGATGATGGATTGGGCTTCCTCAAATCCCTTATTTCAAGAAGGATGTGGATTAGGAGGGTGCAGTTTTTGTGCATCAGAATTCTTTTGCTTTGTGAATCTCAATTCCATACATCATCACTAGATGGCAGCATTTCAAAAGTCAAGATGTTGATTTAATTCAGAAAACAGTGAAATTGTAAAATACTAAGAGGCTATTTGAAAATAAGCAGTGTATTCAGTGCTTAGTGTACACAAGAGTAAACCAGAGAACCTGAACACATAAATAGAATATAGCCTTTGGTAACCTTACACGTTTTGTATGAATTACTTTCCCTGTGTTTTTTTTTTTAGGTTAAAAATAAAAAAAAAAATTAACAAAATTGTTCACCAAGTGAAAATAATAATTCAGTATGTGAAACATGTAGTTATTTTATTGGTTTGAAAAGAGCAAAGCCTTTTGACTTGAATTCATTTGCAAGATCCTGTTGTGTTTTGGACTTGTAGTCATGCTTCTCTCCAAGTTGGGTTTGACTTCTTTTCTGAAACTAAGGGACTGAGTCTTTATTGTAAACGAAACCTGGTGATTGCTTTACAGGTGGAAGCTCTTCAGGGCTATCGTGTGATTGACATAGCCTGTGGCAGCGGAGATGCACAGACATTGTGCCTGACGGATGATGATACAGTTTGGTCCTGGGGTGATGGAGATTATGGAAAACTTGGGAGAGGAGGCAGTGATGGCTGTAAAGTGCCAATGAAGGTATTTGAATGCATATTTTTGACTGTTTTATAAACCGTAAGATTAATGGAAATCAGTGAAGACATACATTAATATGAGCAAACTTCCACCCACCATGGGGACATCAGGATCCTTTTGATGTTAATAATGAGCTTTGTAGGATACAGTGATTGGTCAATTTTTGTGCTGAATAAAAGTTGGTTTTACGATTTTGTTATTTGGAGAGCATTTCTGGTTCCAGAAGTAGTTGTTTCCTTAATGTTTCCTTTTGAAAAGTTAGATATTTCCCAAGGAATCTTCATATTTCAAACAAAATCCATATAGCCAACTAATTTGAATAACAGCAATTGTTATAGAGATGAGCACTGTTTGTAGTTGAGAATAACATGTAACTACATCAGTGTCATTTACATACCTATGCACAGTGGATTTTATATTTTTAATCCAGAGTTGCACCTCTTTAAATGGGTGCAGGTGTCTCCATTCCCTTTCCTAAAAGACAGAATCTACTGGCCTGTTCCAAGTAGGGGTGTTTTTTATTTATTTATTGCACGATGTAACACAATTTGAACATAGCTTATCAGTCTTGTTGGTGATCAATCCATAGGATTGATGATAAAATGATGCAAGGCACAAACAGAATGAGTAGGAACAGCATATTGCAGGTTTAAGTATTTTTACAAAGGCAGCAGACTCACATCTGTGTCAGAGGAGCTAGCAATAATTAGTGTTGAGTAGCTGGAGACAGAGCCTTACTATTTCTACTAAGGAGATATAGATATTGCTGCAGGTAAAATATTAGTTAAGATCTTCAATGGTTTTCTGAATCTGAGCTTCTTTTTAGGGTTTAAGTAGTAAATAATAGAAAGATGAAAGGAGTGGAATTCTGTTAGATGATCTACGTAAGCATTTTAATTCATAAGCTTGTGTATAGGTACTGCAGCACTTAGACAATTTATTGTATGTAAGATATGCCTAAACACAGGATGGTTGATGAAACTATAGTTTTCATAATTGATTGTTATTTTATTTGCTCTTATTTTCCTAGATTGATTCTCTCACAGGCCTTGGAGTGGTTAAAGTAGAATGTGGATCACAATTTTCTGTGGCTCTTACCAAATCTGGAGCAGTATATACCTGGTAAGTATTTTATATTAGTTATTTGGACAGCATTAGATGTAACCTTCTTTGCAACAAGTATTACTGTTATACTGCCTTCACTGCTCTGATTTTTCTCTCATATGGAAAACTCTTCTGAGTTTCTCTGTTTTGATTGGTAATAAAATCTAGCAGCATACTGTAGTGCTATTTGCATGAAAAAAATAAGGTGTTTTGTCATGGAGATGTAAATACAGACTTCTTGAAGACATTGGCCACTGTAAAATGCAGAAGTTCAAAGGAGGTCACTAAAAATGTAAGCTCAAAGTGTCATGCAGTCTGGAAGATGACAGCATAAATAATATTTTCATATATTATCAAAATCTTTCTTATACAAATTCTTAGATATCTAGTTCATTGTTTTAATCTTCTTGTGCAATTCTGGTAGTTTAAACAACTACCAGACTGAAGTGTTTAGAAAAGCAAAACAAAATACCTTCCAAACACTACCTCCATGCAATATCCTCAAACTGTATGAAGTTTCAGTTTCTGAAGTTGGTAATGCTTTTGCAACTGATAGAAGCCCAATCTTCGAGTCTTACTCTTTTAAGAGAAACAAACAAAAAACCAAACAAACAAAAACAACAAAACACATGTGAATGTGGTGAAAGGACCTATGAAGAGCAAGCTGGAGCCATGTATTAAGTATTTTTATTGTAATAGCAGAGTCACATCCATGTCATATGAACTAGGGATTATTCATTTTGAATAATTGGAGTCAGAGCTGTACTGTTTCTGCTAAATATAAAATATTTTTGCCTGACTATTTATAAATACTTCTACAGGCCAAATACCTGACACATTCCATGTTTCCATTCTTTCTAATATTAAAACTCAGTTTTGAAATGTTCTGTCTTCTCTGTGCAGGGGCAAAGGAGATTATCATCGCCTAGGCCATGGATCTGATGACCATGTTAGAAGACCACGACAAGTGCAGGGGCTGCAAGGAAAGAAAGTCATTGCAATTGCTACTGGGTCTTTACACTGTGTTTGCTGCACTGAAGATGGTATAAAATATTTAAAAACGTTACTTAGTACTGAATTTGGAGGGGGAATAAAAAAATGAAACTTTAAGTTGAATATTGGTAGGCTGTCCTTGCTAAAAATGCTGATCCTCTATGTGCATATATGTATTTTGGGCTTACAGAAGTTGCATATTTCTTGAGCACAAAGTATGTCATTGATTTACAGTGATCAGTTAAAAACAACTGAAGGTTTTGAATTAATAAAAATTAAGAGTTAAGTTTCATAAATGCTGATGGTAGAATTAAAACACAGAGCTCAAAAAGTAATTACGAGTTGATCAAGGAGTAGAATTAATGGATTTAGCTTTTTTTATAGGGTTGTCTGAACTGCCTGGGGTGTTTTAACTTGGTAAATGAAGCATTGCACAAACAATATTGCTTCTTCTAAAGTAGATTGAGATACTGAATATAAGTAACAGGTCTGCAGAACTGTTTTGTAGATGCTAGTGAAATAGGGTATAGTTGCAGAAAATGAATGCTCTGAATCAAAGTTGCTTCTTAAAAAAGTATTTTCCAATTTTACAACACTAAACACCCATTTTAATGTCCACTCTAATAACATAAGCTACTACAGACTCTCTTCTCTTATGCAAAATGATGTCTTTTCTAATTCTTTTTTTAGCTTTTTTTTTTTTTTTTTTTTTTTGCTATGAAACTATGAAGTACAGACTGTTTCTGGTGTATCTGTTGTTATTCTTCTGCACCACCATTTCCTACTGTTCAGCATTAGAACTTTATTATATAAACTGTGAGGAAATTGATGCACTTAATACTAGCTGCTGTACAGCCGTAACTGTGTCATTCACTTTTACCTGCAGGATATCAGGATGGCTGTCAGTACTAGAAATCTTAATTACTATCCATGGTCTCAATTGGTTAAATGATTTCTAAATGCTTATTTAAAAACAACAATGCTTATTTTAAAACAAACAAACAAATTTCTATCTTCAGAAGTAATTTTTTTTTCTTGGTTTAGGGGAGGTGTATACCTGGGGAGATAATGATGAAGGACAGCTTGGAGATGGAACAACTAATGCCATCCAAAGACCACGTTTGGTTGCAGCACTCCAGGGTAAAAAGATCAACAGAGTTGCCTGTGGCTCAGCACATACTTTAGCTTGGTCAACCAGTAAACCTGCTAATGCTGGAAAGCTTCCTACACAGGTGATATTTTTGGCTTACTGCATTCAGTTTTTTAATGTACTAATGCTTGCTGCTGATCTTTAAGCAGACATATTTCCTTTCTAAATCTCTGTATCAGTTTAGTGTGCTTTGATTTGGCTTGGAGATGGTGTTCTACTTCTGTATTTCCAAAGATAGATTGTTTTTTTCCAGTGAAAAGGATTCTTCAGTCAGTTGTTACTCCAGTACTGAAGAGTAAATTGGAAGGAATTTTAATTTTGTATTCCACCCCTTCCACGTGAATTCATCATTGCTTGCTTTGCATTGAGAATGTTTTTTGAACATTCAGTTTTTCAGCTATTATAATGATGCATAATGCCTGGGTGGAGTGCTGGCAGGATGTAAAATGTGTTTATTTATGGATAAAGAGAATAGTAAAATTTGAAATGACAAGAATAGTGTAACTGTTGTATTTTAATACTTGCAGGTGCTTTCAGTTTAGATGTATACTGTACATATCTTTTAGACACAACTGGATTCCATATTAAGTTTTTACACTGTGAATAAGCAATTCCTGAATTTCTGATACAAATTTGCCTACCAATCTTAAGTTGTTGTTCTGTTTAATAAAATAAAGGACAGAATAATCCTAAATTATTGGGTATAATTACATTATTATAGGTTCCTATGGAGTACAATCATCTACAGGAAATACCCATCATTTCATTGAGAAACAGGCTTCTACTGCTGCATCACATTTCAGAACTCTTTTGTCCTTGTATTCCAATGTTTGATCTTGAAGGAAGACTTGATGAAACTGGCCAAGGACCATCAGTTGGGTTTGATACACTACGGGGAATACTGATATCACAGGGAAAGGTATTTATCTGAATAGATTTTTAAAGGAGACACTTGTAACTGTACTGTTTAAATGTACTGTTCAAACTGTTTCTGAAGAAAACCAAACTTTTATCTTAATTTGTTCTGTAAGTTGTATATCAGAATGTATGCATTCTGGTTATACACATATCTTTCTTCATGAATGTGTTCTTTTTATTAGGTTTTCCTCTGCCTTTCTTTGGACTGTGTATTAGTCTTAAAAATAACAGTATATTGTAGGTCTTGTTTGTATTATAGCCAAATTCTTTTAGAATAATCACTATGTTATTCTAAGGAGAAAAACCCACCAAACAACAGGATATATTTCAAATCTGTATTTCAGTTGCAATAATCAGATGATATAATACTTGATCTAAAGCAAGTTCTGTGGCTTTAAAAGAAAGGATACGTAGGAATCCAATCTCAAATGGATAAAGAAGCATGGAATATCACAGCTATATGGAAAGTCAGTCATGAAGTCTAGATATTTAAGATTCTTGAAGGATGCAACATTAATTCAAAACTTCAGTTATGGAAAGCCTTTAAAAAGATGACTGGCCTTCTGTATGATCACTAGCTTTCGATCTGAATTTTCTCACTGTCCTAGTAACTTGTCTAATCTAACAAAAAGTGATAGCCACACATAAACAGACAAAATTTGCTAGGTGATCTAATTGAAACTAGAAGCAATTAATTTTTTTTTTTTTTCTGCAGTGCTGCTCTGTATCCTTAAATAAGACACATGACCTACTATTAGGCTCTTTAGTACTCACTGTCTCACAGTCTCTCTAGGCCCCAGTAAAATTATGTAGTAGAGAAATCTGGCTGAATATATGCTTCATGGGCCAAGAGAACACCACAATTTTTCATTAAAAGAGCGAAAGAGAAGTCCATTCTATTCATGATACTTGTGCATCTTAATGTTATTAATGGGAGTCTTTAGGTAGTTTAAGAACAGGAATTTGTAGGAGGAATATTCAATATCATTATTTTACAGTGTGCAGAACAGTTGTAGAAAGATTTCAGATACAAGATAAGATGTGGTATCAGGCATATTTTATGCCAAAAACAATCATCAGGGATGCCAGAAATTGTAAATGTTGTATTTGCTATTGTAGAAACGTGGTATGATATATTTCACGACAAGAATACTGCAACTAAGGGCTGCAAACTTTTTAGATGGGATAGGTTGAGCAAGAGGGGAGGGAATTGACCTCCATGTTAATAAGCACATAGGTTGTGAAGAGTTCTAAGCCTCTGAGAAACAGCCATGACTGGTTTGAGAGCTTATGGGTTAAAATTGCTTGCTGAACCAATGAAGGACATCTGGTGGTTGGGATCTGCCACAGGCTGCCTGACTGAGGGCAGCCTGTGGATGAGGCCTCTTTGCTTCAGCTACAAGAGACATCTTGACCTCATTATGATGGGGGATATTAAAAAACAAAAACCAAACAAACTTAAAATGTTTTTAAACCTTTCTTGAAACTGATAATGTAAAATTGGATTCAAATATTTAGTGAAAGAAATACAAATAATTAAATTTGCACCAAAGAAAATTGTGAGTTTCTTTGTTTATTTCTGTCCTTCCTTGGCAGGATGGTTTCCCCTTTGAGCTTTTGATTGTTTTTTTCCAACTTTTAATTACATTTATTTTAGTGCAGCATAAGTTAATTTACACTCAGTAGCATATTGGTTGTCTAGTAATAACTGAATTTGGATGCAATAAAGCTTTTCAAGCCACTATTTTGTGTAATCCAGGAGAGATTTTCTTTAGTTTTTAGTATTCCAGGTGTTTTAAGTGTGAATTGTATTAGCTCAAACTAAAATGCTCCTTAAGTTACATCTCACAATTTTATATTCTGTTGCTCGTTTATTTTTGAGCATTTCAAAAGTAGTTGATGCTTGTTTCCATGTCTTCTATAGAAAGTCTCAAGGACTTTGTGCCTTTTCCAGTGTTTTGTGATGTACTTGGAAGAAAACTGCTTAAGAATAGTACTATAGCATCAGTTTCTCTGTTCCGTTGAAGAGTCTTTTTTTGTTTGCTTTTTCCTTAACTGAACTAAGAATATATTTATCTGTCAAATATATGCAGTATTCTTACTTGATTGCAATCTTACCACTTAATTTTTTGTATTTTCCTTTATTAGGAGGCAGCTTTCCGAAAGGTTGTGCAAGCAACTATGGTGAGAGATCGTCAGCATGGGCCAGTTGTTGAACTCAACAGAATACAGGTATCTGAAGTTGAGGATTTGATTTTAGTACGTATGTTTAGTCAACAGTGCTTAACATTCTTCAGGCCACTTCGTGTTTCAGCTGTTTGGTGTCTGAGTACTGAGGTGTTGGGTTTATGTTGGCGGATAAAACAGTGAAGCATGTTTTCATCAGACTATAAATGTATGGGGGAGGAGGGAATAGTTGAAATAATAAGTGTATGATTTAGACTATGATGAGCAAAGTATGTCCTGCTTGACGAAGAATGGCTTTTTCAAAATTCACTGTATTAGATGATTTTAGAGAGCAGAGATTCTGATGCCTTCCTTACCTCCCAAGATGGTCATATGAATAACTCCACTGTTGCTTTCAGAACAGAGGACATGAAGGGTTATGAGGAGAACAGGAAAAAGGCACTTCAGTATGATTAAGAATCAGGCTGATAAACTCTCATCCTGCATGTGATCTTATCGATTGCAGAACTGTTTGATATAAAAGGGCTTTTTCTTGTCATTGACATTAGAAAATGTAATGTTGTGCCTTAGGCCAGAATAAGGCGCTTTTTTTTTTTTTTTTTTTGTCCATAGATGTTTTTGTAATGTAGAATACTAAAACGTTTGTTTTTGTTTGAATGGACTGATGTTTGGTATTACAGAATCCTTATGTGTTTCTTTCCTTTAGTCATGTGGTTTTTCTCATTTTTTCAAATATACTTTAGGAAGTAAGAAAACTTACTCTTTGTAAAGTTAGAATCAAGAACTTGCAAAACCTGTGAATAATGAGTTATTTCTCAGTGAGCTGAAATACCTTCTGTTTTGGCTGGATACTTTCTGCTCTTCTGCCATTTTCCACAGGCTCTTAAAACTACTTCTGCTAACATTATGTGATTAAAATATGTTGCTTTAATACATACTCTGGGAAGCTAGAGGCAGTGCCAGAAATCTTCTCACTATTTGTCTTTTTATTTTTATTTTTTGGGGGGGAATTCAAAATAAGCAGTGCAAACATTTAGCTTTAAGCTGGAAACAAGGGATTGGGTTTTGGGCTTGTTTCCTAGTGTTCTTCTAATGTTGTGTTAATTATTAAAGATGGGCTTCTCTTGTATTCCTGTTCATTAATTCAGTCTGTCTTTAAATTTAGAAAAAAGCTGGTAGCATTGAGGCTTCAATTTTCATGCCTTCTTTAGGAAATGAGATATTTCTGTAACACAAGTCTTTCCAGGATTTAGCCAAGACTAAAAAAGACTGTGCTCATAATCTGCCCTGGGTTATAATCTCTTGAGTCAGATTTTGCAGAGAATGAAACTATTGAATGAAAGATCTGTTTGAATGAAATTATTTGATCCTTTAAGTAGTGGTTCAAAGCTGCTTTATGGAGTCTCAAACAGCTACAGGGTTTTCAACTTAATTGTAGATGGGAGTTCAACTGCAGTAAGACTTGAAAATTCCTTTGCTGTTAAAAGTACTTCTTACAGTTTGTAAATTATGTGGTGCAGTCAGTTCACTACTTCTTCTTCCTCTGTGTAAAATAAATGAATGAGATTTTAAAGTTGTTGTTTAGATACTGACTTGTTCTTTAAAATACATAGGTTGCTCCAAAAGCAGTGCCTATTTATTTCCATGGAAACTACAACAGCTACAAAAAACACTGATAGAGAAAATTCTCAATACAAAACATGGTTTTCAACAGTCACCATCATTAGCTATGCATTTCTGTCAGTGATAGACAAGAGCCTGCATGCTGCACTTGTAAAAATCTGCACCAGTGGAGGTGACAGCTGTGCAAGGCCTTCTAGAACATGGCTTATCTTTCTCATCTCTTGTGCCACTGATGGGATGCACCACCCATTGCCTCACTATGCTCACATCCACTTTCTGATCTCTGTAGATGTTCAGCAAGCATCAATGAATGTCAGTGGATGCCATTTCTTCCACGTGGAGGAGTTCAGTAATGCACCTTTGCTTCATATGCACTTCCACGTGAGGCCCCATTTGGAGTCTCACATTCCTTTCTGCTGCCATCTGTTGCACAGCAACAAAATGTAACAGAATATTGGTGAGAAGGTTCAACCTCCACTGCTCTGCTGTTAACATCCACCTCATCCATGGGCTAGCATAATAACATAGGATGCATTACTTTTGGAGCATGCCTTGTATTTTGTGATCTTTCCTCCTTTTAATAGGCAAAGAAATGTTAGTTATGAAGGAGAACGAGTACTCCTGGTTCAGTGTCTAATGTTTTCGTGGGTGGCATGTTGCACTTCTGGATATGTTAAGTTATACAAGATGTGAATGAATTAATGTTTTCTTCTTTTGCAAGTGCTATGCTTCAGTTTAAATGACATTCCTCCTTCCTGGTTATTGCCTTGTCCCTTAACCAAGTGTGCTTTTAAAGAACACATCAACTTTCTTTTTTCTGCATTGAACAAGCTAAGCTTTTTTGTGTGTCTGTTTTTGTGGAGTGGTCTTTCAGTGCTCCTTATCTTTTGATAGTGTATTTTTGCACTGCGGTTTCAGTTTGAGCATAGTTAACTGAAACCTCAATATACAGACGATGTCTGTGCTCTTGGAATTGTCATGCTGATACTTCTGCTTTTGGAAATTGATTTCATGACATATCCTTATCCTGTGTTTCTTTTCTTCATAGATGTCTTCTGTGTTAACAGAACCTTCTTCTCTTAGCTGATTCCAACTAACAAACTGTCATCTTTTCATAAGCATTTTTATTAGTCCCTAAGTGTGTGGCTTGACGTAATACATTTCTACCAGGCGGAAACTGGAGGTGGTCCCACAGGATGGCTGGTATTTCTCTAGGTTCTAGGAGGACGTTTAGGGCAAATAAAGGTCTTTTTATTCAGATTTGGAAGAAGAACTTAAATTTTGATCCTCATTATTTAAAAATGCTGTAGCCAGATAACAGATGTATTTAAGTGCTTCTTCCTCCTTGTTGCATTGATTGTGTTCACAATAACTGATTATTTGCTGAGGCACATCTTTGAACTTGATTCCTCTGCCCATTGCTGTTTGCTGCTAGTGAGCTGCTGCATTTCTCTTTGGTCCAGGAAAAGTTGGTTTCCATAGGCTAGCATCTTCTGATGGCAGACTGTTTTGCGGAAGCTCTTTTGGGGCTCTGGTCAGCATGTTTTGTGCTGAAAAGCTACCTCAACAGCAAGAATGCTAGAACTGTATTTCAAAAATATTTATGTTGCATAATCTGTGTTTAGTGAGACACACTAAATAAGGATTATATCTGAAACTGTTTATCCTATTCAGTAAAATGGATTCCACAGGTTACTTACTACATCTCTAAAGGACACAATTTGGAAACAGGAGCAAAGCTTCATGTTCTAGACCTCTACAATGAGAAATTAAAACGCCAGTGCTGAAATATGGCCTAAACAAATTTGTTTGAATTTTGCCATTTTTTACTGAAGAGTTCTGCTCTTTGCTAGTAACCTAATACATTTTAATACGGACATCTGTCTGTGTTGGCACAGCAAAATATCATAGTGCTAACAGAAGTGTCAATAATCCCTTGTGACATTCTTACACTATTTTGTTAAAGTTGAGTTTTAACTATTCGAGCATCTACGTGATCAGATTTAAATGCAAACCTTGTGTTGCTAGTGAACAATTGCTAAATAAAATGTACAATAGGAATAGCAGTTATGAGTGCCTTCCTATTGACTTCAGTCTAGATTGTTTGCCATTTTATTGTCACTTGAGTTGTATTTTCAGTTTGAGATTTGAAGTAGCAGTGAATTAACTACTGCATTCACAGACCACCTACTCATACCTAATCTTTTCAAGAGAAGGAAGGCTCTCAGCTTCTCAACTTCAAATTTCTTAGGCATCTGAATTAGAGATCCATTAAATTAAAACAAGTTTGCTAATGAGAAGAATATTGCAATCCAGGAAAACAAAAACCAAACAAATAACCCCCCCCACCCCCCCAAAAAACCCAAAGAAACAAAACAAAACAAAACAAAAAAACCCACCAAATTTACCAAATCATTATTTCTTTCTTCACCAATAAAGGAAGAAAACTTTTTTTGTTAACGAACTTTGTTACTGACATCCCTCTGTCTTTCCATTTGCTTCCAAGATGGACAGATAAAATGTTGAGTGGAGACAGATTAACAACGAGCCATTTGAAATTAAAATGAATAAGGTACTGGTGGTTGAGGGGAACATAGAATTTCTTATTTAGGGAAGAAAGCCCACAGAGTTGTCAGTAGTGCTGGTAAGAATCATTCTGTCTAGCTGCAATGAACATGCCTTAGTTGTTGCACATGTTTCCAGCTCTAAGCATAAAATTACTAAGATCTAACCAACGTGTTCAGAATAGTCATTCAGTCGATGCAGGATGTGGTGTGGAAGCACCTAGGTAACCAGATACTGTGCTTTTCATGTTTGTGCCAGTTTCCTCTGTTAACAGTGATAATTGTAGTAATCGCAGTTAAATAGCTATGTCACAGAAATAAGACCTAGTGGAAGTTGGCGTGCATCTTTTTCTGTTGATTTTTAGGTATACATTATTTTCACCATTGGGAACAATATGATTAAAGTATGAACTAGATGAGCAGACAGTGAGGTTGGTTGAGAACTGACTGAATGGCCAGGCTAAAAGGGTCAGCGTGTTAGTGGCACAGTGTCCAGTTGGAGACAAGGATGTGGAGGCATATCATGGGGTCCAGTCCTGTTCTAACATACTCGTTAATGATCTGGAATATAAGGTAGAGTGTGTGTCAGCAACAAAACTTGCTGAGGATAATTATGGAAGGAGTGGCTGATACACCAGAGGGTCTTACTGCCATCCAGAGGGACCTCAGTGGCCTGGAGAAGAAGTGGGTTGATAGGATTCTCATGAGGTTCAACAACAGGGAGAAGTGTAAAGTTCTGCACATGAGGAGGAACAGGCCTGCACACAAATGTAGGCTAGAGGCTGCCCAACCTGAAAGCTGCTTGGTGGGAAAGGCTCTGGGGGTCTTGATAAACATCAGGCTGAACATCAGCCAGCAGTGTGACCTTGATGCATTGCAGACTAATGGGAAACTTGGTTGTATTAGGCAAGTCATTGCCACCAGGTTGAGGAAGGTGATTCTTTCACTCAGCATCAGTATGACCACACTTGGAACACTGTGTCCAGTTCTGGGTTCCCCAGTACAAAGGAGGTATAAACGTAAGCTCTTAGTGCCCAGGACAGGAGGCCTTGGGCACAAACCGGCACACAGGAGCTCCCAATGAACACCAGGAGCACTCCTGTGCTGTGCAGGTGGCACAGAGCAGTAGCACAGGCTGCCCCGAGGCTGTGGGGTCTCCTTGGGGATCTCCAAAAGCTGCGTGGCCATGGCCCTGGACACTCTGGTCTGGGTGGCTCTGCTGGAGCAGGGGCTGGGCCAGGTGTCCTCCAGAGGTTCCGTCTAGCCTCAGCTATTCTTTAATAGTTCTGGCCTCCTAATAAGTACAAATTTTAAATTCTTTTGTCTTCTTTTAAAGGGGGAAGATGTGTAATAAGAATCTGCAATATCTATATCCAGGGTTGATTAGATATGAAATAGCAGTGAAAAATATTGCAGTGTTGTAATTTGAAGCTTGGTTCTTACTTTGTTTGTTATATACGTGTATATAAAATACTGGGTAGACCTCTACAAATGTTTCACTGAACACATTAATGTTATAAATCTCTTCTCTGATCTGCACAAGGATGCTGGCTGATATATGTTCTTGTAGTAACTATTATCATGTGTTTAATTGACAGGTAAAACGTTCTAGGAGTAAAGGTGGACTGGCTGGGCCAGATGGTACAAAATCAGTTTTTGGACAGATGTGTGCTAAAATGAGCTCTTTCAGCCCTGATAGCCTTCTGCTTCCTCATCGTGTTTGGAAAGTCAAGTTTGTTGGTAAGAGAATTCTTCATTTCGTACCATCTTTGTCTCAACTATTTTCTACCTATCTTTTTTGACTACTTTTATTTTTGAAGGATCTGGAAAGGAAGGGATACAGTAAAACAGCATGTAGGCAGAGCAATGTGCCTAAAATGTTAGGAAATAATAAAGTCTTTTAAAATAATTAAAAAATCAACAAAAACAACAAAAAATCTGCAAACAACCTTTAAGATTAGTGGAAATGGGGTTGTAATTGTCCTCAAATTCTGAAGGCAACTCTTTTGCTTATGAAGGGTATTTGCAAAACCGAAGCCTATTTTTCAGTTGTCAGAATTCAGATTTCCTACTTCCATCATTCTTTTCACAATTTGCATGTCTCTTTGAATTTTTTGATGAAATACAATTCAGATTGAGGCTGCACTGTATCGACTAAAATATACATAATATATCTACTTTAAAATGACACACAGGAGTCACTCCAGTTTGACTCTTTTTGCCATCTCTTTTATTTTGACAAGTGTTTAAAACAAAAGTCTATGTTAAGCTCTGTCAAAAGAATATTTTTGAAACTCTGGTATGTTGTTGATAATCTTCTAAAATAATACTGTTTCGAAGGAACTGGAGAAATCCAAATACAAAGGAAAATATCAGGTGTTTTTAGAAGAACAGATGTAGCTTTTAGTAAACTTCTGTTTACAGAGTTATCTATGTGAAAGGAAATCCAGTTCATTTCAAGACTTCATTTGTAAACATATTTTTGGAAGAATGTATATTTATGAGCCTGTTTTCTTCTCCAAGGTGAATCTGTGGATGATTGTGGTGGAGGTTACAGTGAATCAATAGCAGAAATGTGTGAGGAGCTTCAGAATGGACTGACCCCTCTGTTAATCGTGACACCAAATGGAAGAGATGAATCTGGAGCAAACAGAGATTGCTTCCTTTTAAATCCTGCTGCCAAGTCTCTCTTGCATATGAACATGTTCCGTTTCTTGGGTAATTACCAACACTGTGACATTCTACTTGCATTACATGTTCAGAATATTAGGAATCTATTAAAAAAAATATATAATACAAACTTCCCCACTCTTATTTAAACTTACAGGTGTCCTTCTGGGTATTGCTATCCGGACTGGCAGTCCTCTGAGCCTCAACCTCGCTGAACCAGTATGGAAACAACTTGCAGGAATGAACCTAACAATTGCTGATCTCAGTGAGGTAAGTGTGCTGCTGCTTTGTAAGTTATAACGTACAGAAGACAAGCAGACGCTAATACAAAACTGTTCTCTGGTGATTGGCTTCCCTGCTGTGCATGTTTGTAGTATTTTGTCTGACCCTTCACATTTCTGAGCCAATACGTAAGGATCACTTGTACTTTCTGTTAAAGCTGTAAATTTACAAGTCTTTCAGAAGTAGTTAAATAACTTCTTGGAATTTGAGAGCATTCTCAAATCCACTTGTGAGTTTGACTAGATAAATGTTTGTAGTCAAACTCTTTCTTGCAAGAAAATGTTTCCATAGCTGTTGGTGTCTGAAAATGAGTTGAGACTACTATGGAAGATAGTCTGAGTAAATGTACGGAGAATCACAAACTTCCTGCTTACTGAACTCACTAATTGTGGAGTTAAGAGTTAGATCTTTGTTACAAAGATGAGTTGGTTTTCAACTGCTGTCATCTGGAAATGTACTTACTGTAAAAGTACTGGGTCTTTTACATGTCAGTAAGGAGATTTCTTTTGTACCAAAACAACCATTGGATTTTGCAAAGTTGATTGCGTTTTTAAGCTTTAAATCCATTTTCCTATATAATACAGTTTCTTGGCAAATGTTCCCTGAATGGTTTGAAATCCAGAACACGTGTACCTTTCAACATTTCAGCATAATGAAATTTCATGTAATAGACTGAGCCATTTTGCTGTTTTGGAATTCACTTAGATGAGGTATGGTCAGACATTTGACACAATGCTTTTGGTAGATGGTACACAATGTCATGCTTTTGGTAGGAAGGACACAATATTGTAGGGTGCTAATAAGCTGACTTTAACTCAGGCATATTTTTTCAAAAGGTTGATAAAGATTTTATTCCTGGACTTATGTACATTCGAGACAATGAAGCTACATCAGAAGAGTTTGAAGCTATGAGCCTTCCATTCACTGTGCCTAATGCAAGTGGTCAAGATATTCAGCTGAGTTCCAAGTACACCCATATTACACTGGATAACAGAGCTGAATATGTGAGGCTGGCAATAAACTACAGGTTTGTTGAATAAGTCATTCAAATTGTTAAATGATTAAGCATTTTCATTTTGAAGTAGTAGGCTTGAAGCCTTACCTTGCATACATCCTCTTATGTATTTTGATCATTTAGCAACTTGTGAACAGCACTTTTAGTACTACTGCTCTCACAGGTTTGTTTGTTTGTTTTTTTCAATACCATCAATTGAATTATTGAATCATTAAAGTTTGAAAAGACTGCTAAGATAATCTAGCCAAGAGTGGTCCCAGATGAATGGTTTTCCTGTTCTCATATAAGGTAGAATATGCAAAACAAAACATTTATACCCTGGACACTGTAAAATAAGCCTGACATCTATGTGCAGACAATTAAATTCATGCATAGGTGCCAAAAGCTGAACTTTGCACTAAACTCTGTGGGAAGTAGTTTTCAGTGTTTGTGAAAATGGGCATTTGGTTACTTAGATACCCAAATATCTAGTCTAGACCAGTACACTGAACTTTAGGCATCTTG
Source organism: Phasianus colchicus (assembly GCF_987193195.1). NCBI lineage: Eukaryota > Metazoa > Chordata > Aves > Galliformes > Phasianidae > Phasianus > Phasianus colchicus. Next base: position 131,860,956 of record NC_143436.1, read on the forward strand.
TTATGGGAAACAGGGAGCCTAGTAGCCATCATGCCTATTAAATTATGAAGATAAGATAATTTTGTCAAAAAACTGATTCATAGTTGTTTTATTCTCTTCGACACAGTCATCTGTTGTGCAAGACTATCTCATCGTTATATGCTTATTAGCTTGCAGTGCAGTATTTGTCAATGACTATGTGAATTATAGTCCTGGCTTTCCTATTTTATTTATTTATTTTTGCTATAAGTAGTTCTGAGCCACTACCTAAAGCCATTTTTGACAGTAGGCATGAGAATTATTTGTGATGGATTAATTATAGGTCTATGTAAAATATCAAATGGATCCTAAAGAATTACATTACCTTAAAGAAATGCTTCTGTTCTATTCAAAATTCTGGCTATTCTCAGAGAACACCAGCAGTTAGAAATCTTTTAGGAAAAATGTTTAAATACCAAAGTTTTTAATTATGTGAATCTCTTGAGAGCAAATCTGGCATCTGAATAGAATCCATGTGAAAATGTGGATGCATAAGTAAAAGCATGTCTTGAGATCTTTGCTTATTTTGGTGATGACAAGCCTGAGGAGAGGATGTGACAGTAATGTGAAACTCTGCTTTGCAGAGCTCAATGTTTTAAAAATTAACTTGATGGGGAAAAAAAAAAGGTAAAATACAAATCATGGGTGGCAACATCTATCACTATCTGAAAAGATGGCATGTCTGTTCCTCAGATATCATGTTTTATGTGTTGACATTTTTCTTTCACTGTAATGCCTGTCTAGTATTAGGATTGTTTGAGGGCGCAGATGTTCTTTTCCCAAGAGCATGGTGTTTCAATAAACTCATATAGGTCAGGCGTCTTGTGTAAGTGTTCCTTGGAACATAGCTGGAGACTTAAGGAGAAAGCATACAGGTTCCTAAAAATTGCAATAGTTGTTAGTTCCAATAATTACTAGAAATGGCATTCACGTAAATTCTGGAAATATGTCTCTGCAGACTTCATGAATTTGATGAACAGGTGGCGGCAGTTCGTGAGGGGATGGCCCGTGTTGTTCCAGTTCCTCTGCTTTCACTCTTTACAGGATATGAACTGGAAACTATGGTATCGATTTCTGTTTTGCTAACTCTGTCAAAACTGAGTTGTGTTCTTCACTTATGTCTTACTAATCCCAATTTGAATAATAAACCCCACATGTAATGCTGTCTACAGTGCTCGCCTGTAATTGCAAACACTTTGCTCAAGGAAATACTAGAAAAAGTTTAATTGTTCTCTTAGTACTCAAAAGGTTATTTTTTTTTTTTATATAGCTGAGTAGTGATGTAATGAATGATTTGTGGAGATTAAAAAAAAAAAAATCTACCCCATAACTACCCCATCTTCCTCCCCCCCACACCCCTCCGAAAAAAACAACCTCACCAGCCAACCAAGAAAAACCAACCGTAGGGCCTACTGAGTTCTTAGCACAATTTGATGAAAGATAATAAGACCTATATTCTTCCCAGGTAAATTGTTTAATTCTTTATGTGATTCAGGAAGATGAAAGAAGGTTCATTATTGTCCCCTGAGAGGAAGATGTCTATTTAGTATCATTGTAATAGGAGTCTTTGCGCAGCACTTCAAATATCTGAGTGTTCATATTGTCAGTGTAAAAACCAATTAAACATTTCAAGAGAATGGGAGGGAAACAAATCACCTGCAAATGATTTGGTCAGACTTTTGTAGCTTATCATTGTATTTTATTTTTTAGGTATGTGGAAGTCCAGATATTCCACTTCATCTTCTGAAGTCTGTAGCAACTTACAAGGGCATTGAACCAACTGCTTCATTGATACAGTGGTTCTGGGAAGTGATGGAGTCATTCTCCAATACAGAGCGATCTCTCTTTCTACGTTTTGTATGGGGCAGAACAAGGCTGCCCAGGACTATTGCAGATTTTAGAGGGAGGGACTTTGTTATTCAGGTAAGATGTGTGGGATGGGTGGGAAAGAAGTAGCATGATTGCTGTGATCTAACCCTGGTAGGAGCACCACACAGCCACTTGCTTGCTCCAGCCCTGCTGTGGAGTGGTGGGGAGGGAATCAGGCAAAAAAATTTTGACAGTTCCTCGGCTGAGATAGACTGTTTACTAAATTGTTGTGTGATGAAGGTGAGGAAGGGAAGAAACCGAAGAAAAGCAGAACTTCTCGCCATCATCTGACTGATGCCCAACCAGCCCCTGAGCAATGGCAGCCCCAGCAAAATTTCCCCCTAAGCTTTTATTGCTGACCACGATGTCATATGGTCTGGGGCCTTCCTTCGATCAGTTTGAGGTCAGCTGTCCTGCTTGTGTTTCCCTCCCACCAACCTCTATGCTGGCAGGGCAGCAAGACAAGCAGAAAAAGACTTTGATTCCATGTAAACAGTGCTCAGCAAGAACTGAAACACTGGTGTGTTACCAACACTGTTTTCATCACAAATCCAGAACACAGCACCATACTGGCCACTGTGAAGAAAATTAACTCTGTACCAGCCAAAACCAGTGCAGTGATAGAAGAGAACAGGCCAATTTTATTACTGATGTGAAATTGTATTGTAGATATGGCAGTTCAATGAAGATGTAAAGCATTTATGTTTTTTATTTATTTTCTTGTTTTAATTTGGGCAACTGCCTACTCTTTTTGATTACCAGCTATTTGGCTGTTTGCTTCTTTAGATGTTAATTATTTTCCACTATCTGTCATCAACTGTTTTTTCTGCTTTTGTTCAGTACTTCATTCAGCTCAGCACCCATTTCAGTAAAATTCAAAAACCACAGTGTTCAATTCCTGTTTTGGCATTTTCAGAACAACAGAATCTATCTTAGATTGTTCCCAATCTCATATTTTTAATCAAGAAAGCTTCTGCATATTTTTTTTATGTGCTTAGTGGAGGGAAGATAAATTTGGTGTTTTTACTGTTCTTTTAAGAAAAAATCACAAGTACCATGTCAATATTTATTTGTGGTTTGGACAGCAAATAAAAAAATATTGTGTTCTTTGTTTTTGACAGGTATTGGATAAATACAATCCTCCGGACCATTTCCTTCCTGAGTCATACACTTGCTTTTTTCTCCTGAAGCTACCCAGGTATTCTTGTAAGCAAGTACTAGAGGAAAAACTGAAATATGCCATTCATTTCTGCAAGTCTATAGACACTGATGATTATGCCCGGATAGCGCTGACAGGGGAGCCAGCTGCTGATGACAGTAGTGATGATTCTGATAATGAAGATGCAGATTCTTTTGCTTCAGATTCTACACAGGATTACTTAACAGGGCATTAAAACAGAAATAATGTAAGGGATAGCTGTTACAAGCACTGAGGCAAAATGCCAAAATGACAGTGAAGCCAAGGACAGTGTAGAGTTCAGAGTATAGAGTGTGGTGTCAGAAGAATGGTAATCTTCTGAAAGCTGGGAAAGAGTGTTTGCTACACATGGTAGGAATTAAGGGTGACAGCTTAAGCCATCAGCTTAGAATAAATGGCACAGTATATGGGCATTTAACATTTATTTCAAGAGCTGAAAGCGGCCCCCCATAATGCTGCACTACATTTAGAACCTTTGTGTTTACTGAAGTGTTGTAAATGTTTATATAAATAAGGTAGTGCAGCATCCAAAAGGTAGTGAAACCTTTAATTTGTGGGTGCAGTAGGTTTTTTCATATTGTGTTGTGTTCTGTGCATCTTCTTGATTGTATATTGGAAATACTGTGCAACAACTGAATGGAATTATAAATATTTCAATTAACTTTACTAGAAGTTTGTTAAAATTTTTTGAACATTGAATTAACATTATTCCTTGAAATTCTTCTATAGATAATACAAATGGCCAATAGTTTCACCTCCACCCCTGGTTTGTATATTCTAGCTTATGCATTATTTATCTCAAATTTGATACCTTTCTGTGAAGCATCATAATTCTTATCATGGAAAGTGTACTGTATATAATTTGTGCCATGTAAATGCAAAAGTTATAATTTCCCTCCAAATAAAAACTCTGCCACAGAAAAAAAAAGTAGTATGTGTTTTTCATTGTCATCCAGATGTTCAATGGGATGAGCATTACTTCAACTCAAGTAAGAAATGTTCCTGCCACTTACATTTGTTTGTCACGAACTGCTATTCAACCAATATATGTCAATAGTAGTAGGGAAATAGAGTAAACTCAGAGCAAGTCTGCACAACATGTTAATAGCAGTGATTATGGACACTTTGCTTCTGCAGTTTATAAGCAACAAGGCTTGTGAAGGGCTTGGAGAATATGCCCTAAGAGGACAGACTGAAGGAACTGGGACTGTTTAGTCTGAGGAAGAGGAGGCTTGGGGGAGACCTTATTGCTCTTTTCCAATATCTGAAAGGTGCTTACAGCGAGAGCAAGGTTGGTCTCTTCTCACTGGTGACAGATGACAGGACGAGGGAAAATGGCCTCAAGCTGCACCAGGGTAAGTTTAGGTTGAGTATCAGGAAACACTTCTTTACAGAAAGGGTTGTGAAGCACTGGGATAAGCTTCCCAGGGAGGTGATTGAGTCACCATCCCTGGATGTGTTTAAAAACCGTTTGGATGTGGTGCTCAGGGACATGATTTAGCGGAGGGTTGTTAGAGTTAGGTAGTATGGTGAGGTCATGGTTGGACTTTATGATCCTTAAGATCTTTTCAAACCTGAGCAATTCTATGATTCTAATGCTGCTGTTGTCTGTAATGGTAAATTTGTTTTTGTATACCTGGGAAAAAAATTGCTTTTCAGGAGGTGCAGGGGATGGATGTCTTCAAGTATGACAACGTGTGTATAACATTATCCCTGAGAAATTCAGAGTATTTCATAAGGCTTAACCTTGAGATGTGAGTCCAGAGTTTGATTATTTTGAATAACTTGTTGAAGTCAAGTGGCGTTCAGGCAGTATTGTGTGAGTGCACTAGATTTTCAGAGTAGGAAAATAAGAGTTAGTTGTGCCAAATCACTAGTATTTTACTTTCCAAATTTGTAGAAAGTAATGTTAACATTTTCTTCACTAATTATTAGAATAGCTATATGCAAATATTTAACCTTGTACAGTCAAGACTTGATTCCTTAGTGCTTGTATACGGCTCCTATTCCAACTTCTGTATTTAAATGTATTAACTGTGATCATGAAATCACTTTTCCTGAGGCATACTTGATGTTTCAAAATGGTGGTGAAATAATTTGTTTTTTAAAATGTCCCAAGTTTTGAAATTTGTCAGCTTTGAAGAACTCTATTTAGTGCTGAAATTCTCTTGTGCTGACTGCTCCTGTCCTGATCCTCTGTCTTGGTGGTTCCAGAACCCAGGCCTGTGTTCTCTCCTTCATGTTTTCTCTGCTGATGGAAAAAGCTGAGCCTTTTCAGCGCCTTAAAAAATATTCAAATCCTCAAAATGTTAAGCAGCCTCTTTTACCTTTGCTGCTGAATTGAATGTCTCCTGAATATCCTGAGGTAAAGCGGTGAGAGAATCTGGTACAGCAGTGCTCATGTGGTTGTCTGATGTCCTTTGCCATGGAAACACAGGAGCCCTTCAGGCGTCCAGCTTGATCAAAGAGATGCTGTAGCCCTCTTTTCAGAAGATGATGATCGGTAAGTTATGTCTAAATGCCACAGGCCCAAGGATTGACACTGCATTCAACTACCATTCTTGAATTCAAGCCTCATTTCAGGAGCATATGAGCTACAATAAAACACTGAAGTTTTATAACTTATAGAGGGAAAAAAGAAACCAAAAACCCATACCACAAATGAGTCTTTCTTCCCCTAGTAAAAGATAAAAGTAAATACTTATTTGTAAGATGGCAGTTCACACTGTAATTTGTGGAGGAATAAAGGAAGATTTTCAAGCTTTCTTCTTTGCTTTCCCAACCTAATCAAAGAGTCCCAGATGACCTTTCACAATGCTTGTCACCTATGGCCTGACTCGAAGCATTTCTGAGCAGCCAGTTTTTCCTCTTGAAAGTCATTATTTCAAGTAGTCAAAAAATGGGAATTGCTCTTACTCAGCTTTTAGATGCAGATTCATAATCTGAGAGGAAAAAGAAACAGCTTTGCAACAGATGAAGTATTAGTGTTCTTTTCCACCCCTTTGTGTGTTGTTTCCCTATAAAACCAAAGGGCCTGATGATTGGATTTATCATAAAGCTGTACCATCAGGAAATTACAGAAGACTAAGAGACAAATCCCTGCCCTCCCAGTCTAGGAGGTTTCTGGAGTGTATGGAGGATAACTTTCTGACGTAGCTGGTGAGAGAGCCGACAAGAAGAGCTACCCCGCTTGACCTGCTGTTCGCAAACAGAGAAGGTCTGGCGGGAGATGTGGAGGTCGGGGGCTGTCTTGGACAGAGTGACCATGAAATCATAGAGTTCTTGATTCTTGGTGGAGCCAGGAGGGGGAACAGCAAAACTGCTACCTTGGACTTCTGGAGGGCAGAGTTTAAATTATACAGAAGACTAGTAGGGGGAATCCCCTGGGTTTCACTCTTAGAGAGTAAAGGGGTCCAAGGTGGCTGGTCGCTCCTCAAGAAGGAAGTCAAAGGTGCGGGAGCTGGCTGTCCCTCTAAGCTGCAAAATGAGCCTGCGGGGAAGAAGACTGGCGTGGATGAACAGGGAGCTATTCTTGAGTCTCTGAGAAAAAAAGAGAATCTACCTCCTGTGGAAAAAGGGATGGGCGACTCAGAAAAAGTACAGAGAAGTTGTTAAGATGTGTAGAGAGAAAATCAGAAAGGCAAAAACCCTGCTTGCACTTGACCTGGCCACTGGGATTAAAAGGAACAAGAAAACCTTGTTGGGGAATGTGACCACTGAGGATAACGAAAAGGCAGAGGTTCTGAATGCCTTCTTTACATCTGCCTTTAAAGGTCACACCAGTTATCCTCAGGGTATTCCACTCTCTGACCTGGTAGTCTCAAATAGAGTGCGGACAGAACGCCCTGCAATTAGGGAGGATGCAGTCAGAGACCTACTACTCCAGCTGGACTATCACAAGTCCATGGGGCCAGATGGGATTCACCCAAGAGTGCTGAGGGAACTGGTGGAGGTGATAGCCGAGCTGCTTGCCATTATCTATCAGTGCTCATTGTTGACTGGGGAGGTCCCAGAAGACTGGAGTCTTGCCAGCGTGACTTCCATCTACAAGAAGGCTTGTAAGGAGGATCTGGGGAACTACAGGCCTGTTAGCCTGACCTCAGTGCCAGGGAAGGTTACGGAGCAGATTGTCTTGAGGGAGACCAGGTGGCACTTGTGGGACAACCAGGGGATCAGGCCTAGCCAGCAAGGGTTCACAAAGGCAGGTCCTGCTTGACCAACCTGATCTCATTCTATGATCTAGTGACCTGTCTGGTAGATGAGGGAAAGGCTGTTGATGTAGTCTACCTTGACTTCAGCAAGGCCTTTGACACTGTCTCCCATAGTATTCTCTGCAGAAGCTAAGTGCTCGTGGCTTGGATGGGTATGCTCTTGGCTGGATGAGGAACTGGCTGGAAGGCCGGGCCCAGAGAGTGGTAGTGAATGGAGCTAAATCCAGCTGGCAACCTATCACGAGTGGGTTCCCCAGGGGTCAGTGCTGGGACCTGTCCTCTTCAGTATCTTTATTGATGACCTGGATGAGGGCATTGAGTGCACCCTCAGTAAGTTTGCAGATGACACCAAGTTGGCTGAAAGTGTGGATCTGCCTGGGGGTAGCGAGGCCCTGCAGAGGGATCTGGACAGGCTGGATAGCTGGGCTGGAGCCAATGGGACGAGGTTCAACAAGGCCAAATGCTGGGTCCTGCACTTTGACTGCAACAACCCCAGGCAACGTGACAGGCTTGGGGCAGAGTGACTGGAGGACTGTGTAGAGGAAATGAACCTGGGGGTATTGATTGGCTGAACATGAGGCAGCAGTGTGCCCGCATGGCCAAGAAGGCCAATGGCAATTTGGCTTGCACCAGGAATGGTGTTGCCAGCAGGAACAGGGAAGTGATTGTCCCCCTGTACTCAGCTCTGGTGAGGCTGCACCTTGAGTACTGTGTCCGGTTTTGGGCCCCTCACTGCAAGAAAGTCATTGAGGCCCCAGAGCAGGGTCAAAGAAGGGTGACAAAGCTGGTGAGGGGTCTGGAGCACAGGCCTTATGAGGAGCGGCTGAAGGAGCTGGGATTGTTCAGTCTGGAGAAGAGGAGGCTCAGGGAGACCTTATTGCTCTCTATAACTACCTGAAGGGGGGTTGTAGTGAGCTGGGGGTCGGCCTCTTCTCTCGTGTAACTCGTGGTAGGACTAGAGGGAATGGCTTCAAGCTGCACCAGGGGAAATTTAGGCTGGACATTAGGAAATACTACTTTTCTGAAAGAATGGTCAAGCACTGGAAATGGGCAGCCCAGGGAGGTGGTGGAGTCACCGACCCTGGAATGGTTGGATGTTGTGTTGAGGGATATGGTTTAGTGATTACTATTGGTGATAGGTGGATGGTTGGACTGGATGATCTTGAAGGTCTTTTCCAACCTTGGTGATTCTGTGATTCTCGTATTCAAAGTTACTTTGAATTCTTGATTCTTCTAAAACCACTTAATGGCTGCTGTGAATGGCCTGGGAGCATAGACAGGACATCACTGAGCCCCCTCAGAGAGCATAAGGAGCATAATTTTCCTGCTTTTACATGTAGTATTTGTTCCTAACCATTATGTTAGTCAAAGAAATATTCAGGTGAGCCTTCTACATTATGAAAACAGCAGCTGAATATGACACACAGACTTATAAGCTGCAGAAGAGTCTGCTGATTTACCTGTTTGTCCCAGATGGGAGTACTGATGGCATATCTGCACGTTCATCTGTTCTGCATTTAGTCATCTGATGGCCAGAGAGCTTAGACAAGGAGTTCTAGGAACACAGACCATCATTGTCTCCATTGTTTTCTCGCTGAGGTAATTCATGACCAGCTCTCCTTGATGAGTTGTGGTGCTGTGTACTCACATTACATCCTTAGAAAGGTTTCAACAGCAGTGTTTTCAAAATTTTGTCTGGATGGTGTGGAGTGGTGCATATGATATAACAGAAAATCCCCTAGCGGGATCTAAAGGTCTGTTCTGTAATCGAGTTGTTATCAAATACTCACCACTGGTAATAAGCCTTGCTTTACTCTTCCAAAACCAGTATTCACTGGTCTGAGGATCCAAAAAGGGAGAAATAAAAGACGACCAAGTAGACGAAGCTGTGATTTGTCTACCTAGAAGACGTGTATTTGAATTTATTTCTCCTTTCCACACTCAATAGTGTTTTACCACTATGTTCAGGAAAACATGCTCTTTAGCTTCAGAAGATGATCTGTTTGAGTGAGTTCTTTCCATAAGTGATAATTTTCCTAACATTTGTTCTGGCATATTTGGCCTCTGTGGCACAAAGGTGATCTATGAACCACTGACTTCTCTAGATACCTGATGTGTGCAAGTGAAGCGATGTGGCTTTCAGCTTCTCAAAGATGTCCTGATTGTGCATAATCCTTTATCTGTAGTTCGGGGCCATGCCTTGGAAGAGTTTCTTGCTTAGGCAGTGCTAGCAAAGAAAATGCTTTGAGGGATTTGAGGACCTCAGACTGAACAACTCAGCAATGAGAAGCAGTTACAAAAAGAACAAGTATCCTTCCAAGGACTTTAATTGCTATTTGGAGTCATAAAGTCTATTTTAAACTGATAGATAAAAAAGGTTTGGCTGCACTATTCTTCAGTATTCCTAAGACATCAACATCACCTCTGGGGGAAGCACAGAGGGAAGCAAACCTCTGGTGGCGCTGGAAAACAAATGGCAAGGTTGAAGAGTAGGAACTCTGATGCAGAAACATTGGATAAAAGCACTATGATGAATCTTTCAGTGTGTAAAACCTTGGGATAAAAATGGAAACAATCATTCTCCATGGTTATGCAAGACAGGTTGGAAGAAATAGGTTTCTTACAGTAGAAATAGCAGATGCTTATCATTACCACGTCTTTCTGAGGAGAGTTTTCCACCTAAATACACAGTCTTGGTAGATCATGAATTTGGGTCAATGAGAACTTTTAAAAACGTTGTTAGGCATCTCTTGGTTATGACCTAGCAATACTTGATCTACCAAGGCCCAAACAGATTTCTTGAGTCCTTACAGTTTATTTATGTTTCCGGCAGTGCTTTATTCTTTATTTCTAAAATACTTTTATTGTGACTAGGACAGGTTTAGTAATAGTACTCTATTCATCATGTTCTAACAAAGACATCCAAATTTACTGTAGAAAAAAACCTTGAAATCCCCATCAGATACTCTAAGTGAAGACACCAAAGCTTTTCAGCTACTCCAGAGTGGACCTGCACCAGCTAGACAGATCTTCTGTTCTTTGGTAACACTGTTCTCAACCAGGCTCTAGCTCCTTTACCCATACAGTTCTCCCTGTCTCCATCTGGGCTTGCTCATTTATCCTGCAGTGGAAGATAACAGATGCACTGCAGCTCAGCGCTCCTGGATTCTTCCTTTGTCGTCCTTGCATCTGCGTTTGTGTTTTATGGTCTCACAATGTAATTGCTCACATATAAATTAGCTGTTGTGACCCTCTGCTGCCAGCTGTGTTTCAGACAGCAGTGTAGCTACACCTGTCAGCCTCAGGGTAGAAAATGAATGGTGGAGCAACAAAGCAGTGCATGACAGTCTTCCAAGCAGCTCTGGAAGCAGTTGGTGGGTTAAGCCATCACATTTATTTATTTATTTTTCTTGAAGAATCACTTTTGCATTGAAATCCTCTGTTCCAAGGCTTCTCTTGGTTGTTTTGTGATGAAATCACTTTCTCCTTCTGATGCATAATGTAGCCCAGCTATCAACTGCATTGGCCTGGTAAGATGGAGGTAGGAGACCAGGGACAGGGGAGAGCGAGCGCCTCTACCATGTCCCTGCCCTTGACTCCTTCCTGTAGTTCCTCAATAGCAACTCCCTGAAACTGTTAATATCTTGCAAAATATCTGCTCTCCTCCAGGCTCCATCTCAGGGATAACCGTGTGTATTTGGGGCAGAGGACTGGGGACTCCTTGAGGCTGCTGCTGTCACAGCAAAATGCCACAATCATGTGGCATGGATAACCTAATGTTGTGTGAACACATTTTACCAATGTAAACTAGATCAAATGATTACATATAGATATTATTAAGCCCTTTGTGAGGTTAGATACCAGGTGCCCTGGAACTAATAGGAAGCTGCTAGGGATTTTGCAGTGTGGGCCCTGGCTATAGCAGTGGGAAGATGCTATCCTGTGGCCACGTAACTTGTCTTTCCAGTGTATTGTGCACAGATCCAAATTCAGGATGGCCTTGCTTAAGCCCAGTTTGCAGTGGTGTTAAGAAAACCCGTGCATAGGCATGACCAGAGGAGAAGTCTGTGGAAGCTTTTCAAGCTTCCTTTGTGGTTAAGGCACAGGACTGGGAGTCAGGAGATCAAAGTTCCCGCGTTATACAGAAAAGCCGTTTCAACACATAGGCTGCATTGATAAAAGCAATCTCACAGGAGTGCCACACGCATTTCTTTGATGAGACTGATGGGTCATTCCTACCAACCAGTGCACTGCAGAGATCCGGCTCTTCCCACCTACAGAAGGCTGCCATTTGGAAAAGGGAGCAAGGACAAATAGCATCAGTGCTCACCAGTCCAGTAAAATACACATTACTGGGTCCGTGGAACACCTGAGTGGTGAGTGCTGAGTGGGAGAAGAGCAGTGGTGGCTGCAGCTATTTCAGTCACATTGTGTCTGTTGGGAAGGATGCAACCAGCGTACTCGTAAGCAAGAAATGCAAACGGCACCACCCTTATATGTATTTAAAGAAATTCGTGTTAAGCTGAGTATTTTTCCCTGAAGATCTAGGAATTGGTCGATGACTAATGGAGAACAGTTTGAGCAAATGTTTTTTTACAGTTGCTGGTTACCGAAATGGCTCACACTTTGAGAGTGCTTTCAGATGTACTGTATGCCAGGCTTTGAAGACAGAAGAGGGGAGGACAAAGTCCCTAGCTAGAATTTGCTTACAGCATGTTTAATTTGAAAGATAGCTGTACAAGCTGTTTCTTTTCATTTGGGAGTGGTACAGACTGTATTATCATCTTCTTAACTCTTACACAACAGTGACAATCGCTGCCAAGCCCTTACTGGAGATGGTATAACAACTGCTTTGTGGCACCTCTGGGACGTTCAGGTTACTTTGTGGTCTCCTGCACTGTGCTGCACTGTGACAGTGCTGTCTGCAGCAGCAGTCAGTGCCCTCTCTACACTTCAGAGCTTCCCAACTGCTCTTAAGAAAAGAGGCGAGCTGCTAATAATGAGCACTTTACTTACGAATTTGGATGGTCTTGGGGCCGTTCTGCTGAGATTTCAGTAACTTGTCTTGCATGAAGAAGAAGGTAGATCCTACTAATAAACATTGTAATTATACTAATACTGTGCTGGGGGGGCTGCAAGGTATCCGCTCTGGGTCAAACATCATCTCGCCTGACAAGAAAGATGGTGCAGGACTAAAAGAAGAATCTGAGGTGCCTTTTAGCACACTAGGGAATGTCATCTAAGTCTTTTTGTATAATTTAGAGCAAGGCGTAACTATTGAGCTCACTGGGGTCCTCCATGTAGATCCTGCCACAAACTGCAGACTTGCAGATTTGAGCAGTGAATGTGATGATGTACATATGGACTGTTCATGCCTTTTAGTGTCATATTTTGCAGGATTGTGTTAGAAAGGGCAGTGGGAATAGATGGAAAGTATATCTCCCCAGTCTTGCAAAAATCTTAAGGTGTCCTTGCCTTCTAAGTTCACTATGCCACTGTCAGTGCTAACTGGTGCTGGGCAACCTGCTTTAGGTGGTCCTGCTTGAGTGGGGATTGACTGGGTGACCTCTAGACATCCCTTCCTATCTCATCCTTTCAGTGATCCCGTGATTTTCTGATTCTTTTCCATAGCTGTGCACTGAGCAGGCAGTCTCCAGAAGATGAGCTCCCAAGGGCATCTGGGATTTCTGCATGACAGAGGACTTTCATTTGGTGAATTCTGAATTGTCAGAAAGTGAAACGATGCTTTCCTACCACTGGGATGTACTTTGGGTTGTCAGTCGTAAAATCATAGAATCACAGGAGTTGGAAGGGACCTCTGGGGATCATTGAGTCCAGTCCCCTTGCACCATGCATGAGAAAATCCATTCATCAGAGATGAGCATTTTCATGAAGTTCAGATACATGAGGTAGGCTCTGGTCCCTGGAGAATGCACCTTGTGATGATGCAAAGCTGCCATTGCTTTTGATCTGATGGGTTTGCACTGGCAATAGAGTTTTTACTAAACTGTTAAACATTCATTATAACTCTGCATTTTTCTGCCACAGAATACTGGACCTTTAAAGAAGTGAAAGCCCCATGTTAACCATGATGAGTTAGCTCTTGAAGAGACCTGACAGTTTGTGGCTGGCACAAAGAAAACCCAAACAACCCAAAATGGCAGGTAGAAAAGCAGGAGAAGCCCAACAAAAGCCAGTGGGTACTGCTGAGTCTGGAGCTTTTAACAGTCCTATTAATGTTAATGTGAGATCTTTCTGTCATTCCCAAAGATGAGAATGCTCCTCTTCCCAGTAGAGTAAGAAGTCAGAAACCAAAACTGTGAGGTGAGTTGAAACTGTGTCTTGTCAAATACACCTCTGTTCAAGTAGATGTGTAGATAAGGGTTTACGGTAAGATGTTCATGTAGGGTAGCTTATAGGAGCCAGCTATGCATTAAGGTTACTGGAGAGAAAATTCGTTTCACCAGCATTGTCAAACATTGAGTTAGACCCTGCAGAACCTGGAGAATTTTCTGCTCAACCATTCTGGAAAATGGGACTGGGATATGTTATTATGTGTAATAATGTTACAACTCTCAGGTTGGGTATTAGGAAACATTTCTTCTCAGAAGGAGCGGTGAGGCAGTGGCACAGGCTGCCCAGGGAGGTGGTGCAGTAACTGTCCCTGGAGGTGTTCCAGAACTGTGTGGATGTGGCACTGAGGGATGTGGTCAATGGGCATGGTGGGAATGTACTGGGGTTGGGCTAGATGATCTTAGAGATCTTTTCCAACCTTAATGGTTCTGTGATTCTAAATTTCTTAGAAGAATTGTATATAAAGTATGTATGTATAAATCATACATATTTATTGAGAGAAATAAAAGGAAGAAGAATAAGTAACTTTGATGGGAAGAAAGAAGTCTTATCACAGAATCACAGAAACACCAAGGTTGGAAAAGACCTACACGATCATCCAGTCCAACCATCCACCTATCCTAATAGTTGTCACTAAACCATATCCCTCAACACAATGAACTACTCTTAAATTTCTTTTACAAAATTTGAGAAAACTTCCCAGTTTAAGCAAACTGGTTTCAAATCTTCTAGAGACATAACATCTGCTCTGCCCGGCACACAGAAATAATGGCAGCATAACCCAATTTAACACTGAGGTTAAATTAATCTCTTGGGGTAATTATTCCTCTTGTTCCACTACATATTACTGCTGGATGGGGAATGGCAGAGGGGCACATGCCATTATTCTGGAACAGATGTGGAGACAGGCACTGAGAGATGGGGCACTGGAGCTACTCACTGATTGTTTCTCTGTGGAAATGGGATATCAGCCTAAATGAGAGTTTATCTTTGTAATTTCCTCAGCTGAATTCTGATTAACCTTGAGGACATGGGATGACTTAGAAAATGAAGCTTTCCTGATGCACGGACTACTATCTCATACTTGTTTTGACGTATGTGCTCATGCAGAAGGGGCTGTATGCTCTTGTAATTACATCTTATATAGAAAGTCACTGAATCATCCCAAGCCCTTTCTCTATCTTCAGGATGCTGCTCTTCTCTCCTTGTGGCCCTGAAGCAAACAGTGGCTGTCCAGCAACCTTCCTGACCTGCAAGGACAGGCACTGCTTGGCGTGCAGGATGGCTGTGGTGGCTAGGGGCTGTGGTGGAACCAATCAGCACCGGGCAGGCAATCAATGCCACTTTTCAGGGTCCAGAGCTGAAAGGCTGCCATTGTGATCTGTGTCTTTCCTGACCGCATCTTATGACCTGGTGCACGGAGCCTCTCACAGTGCATGCAGGCGGAGATGAGAAAGCTGGGATGTGTACCCATCTCCTTGCCAGCAATGTGTTGTAAGCGAGGATGGAATGCTCACGAGTGCTCTGCTCTTCCTCTCGCTGCTAGCCAGGCACACAGTGCTAGGCTGATTGGTATAATGGAAACCTTGGTATGAAGCCCTGGAGACCTCAACCAGTAGCCATCTGGAGTAGGTTTGTCTAATATCATTGCGGGCTGATAGTATACTACAGACAGCCAGATAACTTCACTGTAAAAGAAAAAGATCACAGGGTTGCCTGGCAGGAAATGAGAGAAACACATAAGTAGAAAAAATACATAAAGGAGAAAAGATTAAAAGAAGCTGAGACTAGTTAAAAGCCCAGACACAGATCGTCTTGTGCCTGCCTGAGACTTTTCTCAGTGTGTTTGCTCAATGTAGCTCCAGAAAACATGGGCAAACAGGGGTGCTGCTGCAGGACATCAGCCTTCAGTGGAGCAAAGCACTTCCAGTCAATACAGATTTGAGAGTTTTTAATCTAACACTGAGGTAGATACTTGGCTGTGGTTAAGGCATCTCTTCCATGAAATGCATTAAATCTGCATCTTCAGGGACCACAAGTGGGAGTTGAGACCTTAAGATTTCACACTGACTTCTAAAATTTGCCAGCAGGAATCTCTTCCTACCTTATGATGGAACAATTTGTCCATTAGTTGTCTGTATCTGCATTAAGTGTAGGAGATTGATTTATTAGATTTGATGGTAAGCTTTTAAACAGATTTAATGGAAGTTGTGGCTTCAAGTGCTTTCTTGAGCATAGACCTGTGCTGATCAAAACCACAAGCCGTATCAACTCTGTGCATCATTGGGCTGAAGTTTGTCTGTGAGTCCATCGCTTGTGTGTTTTTCATAAATCCCAAAAGAAGGTACAGGATTCCTAAAAAAGTAAGTTTCCTAGGGCAGGTCCTGCTTGCCTCATTTGGTGCATGCCCTGCTCCATGCAACCCGTGCCTTGTGCAGGCTGCTCACTGTTGAGGTGGCCCTGTGGGCACAGCTGAGTCTAACTGGCTTCCCTTGTGTGTTGAATGAGCAGTTTTCACCTGCTGGAAAGTCTCTCAGGAATGCAAAAACCCCTCTCCATTAGTTTGAGTTACATGACTTTCACACAATGGCCAGCCTGACTGTAGGCTTCTTCTTCCCTACTGAAAAAAAAACGTTTGCTCCAGGGCTACAGCTGGGACTTGCTGAGACCACTGACCTTATCTAGTTATGTGTCTTAATAAGAGAAACAGAACTGCATGGTACTGTTCTCCATAAAAGCATTTACGGAAAATGGTGGAAGTCCTGTTTTTGCTCTGAAGGCAGAGCATAAAGCTAAAACCAAGCCTGGTTTACTTCCCAGCTGTGTTCAGTTTTATTCCACGGAAACACTGAGCACTGCCAAAGCTCAGTATTAGAAAAAGCAGTTTGAGTCCAGATCTCAGTTAGCTTCTGTTTCAGTGTTCTGGCTTATGGGCATGAAATCCTAAATCAAACTGAGCACACCAGTTTTCTTTTTGAAATCTTTTGCAGAACATGATTTCATAATTTACTAGTATTTTTTGTTTATATTTTGTTCCATGTGTGAAGTGTGACGTTCCTTATATTACCTCAGCTATGTACTAAATGAATTATTTTTAGATACCTGAGACATGAAAGTATCACTTTCTATGGTGCAATTGTATGATATTACTATGCTGTTTTGTTTGTTTGTTTGTTTGTTTGTTTTTGTTTTTTTCCCTTAAACTTAACAAGAGAACTAGGTTGGAGAAGAATCAGAAATGAAGGAGTGAATTTGAAGCTGAGAAGAAGAGGTGGGAAGGAAGCTGTGTTAGTTTGTCTGCTTTTCTCAGAGCTCTGTTATTAACTGGCAGTAAATTAAATTGTTTTTCCCCAGGTCAAGTCTGCTTGATATGCAGTCTGCATCACAACAATTGGTGAAGTGGTGGTCCTGTCCTTATCTTGATCTACAAGATTTTTCATCTTGTTTTCTCCTTCTGTTCTGCTGCTGATGGAGAGTGAGTGTGGCTGAGTAGGCCTATGGCAACCAGACAAGATCAAACCACCACAAAGGTATAAACTTCACAGGAAATACTTATTCTGAATTCCTGGGATTTCTGTCTGGCCATCCACTGTTAACCATACAATCACAGAATATCTGGAGGTGGAAGGGGCCCACCGCTGCCTCCACACAGCACCACCCCAAATCCAGACCCTATGTCTGAGAGCATTGTCCAAACACACCTTGAACTCCAGCACTCGGGGCCGTGCCCACAGCCCTGGGCATCGCGTTCCATGCCCACCGCCCTGTGGTGCAGCCCCTTTCCCTGACCCCCAGCTGCCCTCCCCTGACAGCTCCATGCCGTTCCCTCGGGCCCTGTCGCTGTCACACAGAGCAGAGCTCAGCGCTGCCCCTCCGCTCCCTGTGAGGAGCTGCAGCCGCCATCAGGCCTCCCTTCAGCTCCTCTGCTCTGGGTCATCATACTGATGTAGCAATTTTCAAGTACAAAGTGTAATGATAGTGTAGGTTGAATGAAGTGATGGGCATTTGGTGAACTCTTAAGGTAAATAGGGTAGTCTTCACCCCTTAGGTGTGTGCCTTTCTGATATGATGTTACTATGCTGATTGGTGATGTCTTTGCCACTTCGGACTGTGCTTGCTGATTTGTGTCTTGCGCATCACCTGCAGAGATGGAAATTCAATCTTTTTCTGTGCTTGTGCAGCATCTCCTGCTTTGGGGTCCTTAGCCACAACTGTAGCATCTAAGCAATGGAAACACAGATAAATGATGACATTGACGGAAGTGAATCTTAATAAAAGGATCCTTTTTTTCTTGGTATCAGATTCATCTTCAAAAGGTGTACTGGTTTCCCACATGATTTAGTTCTAAGCTTCATCCAGACAGCCTCTCACTTAACCCCTCCCAGCAGAATTGGGAAGAGAATCAGAAGGGCAAAAGTGAGAAAATTTCATGGATGGAGACAAAGTCTAATAAGTAAAGCTAAAATGGCCTGCACAAGCAAAGCAAAATAAAGAATTTATTCACTGCTTCCTGTCAGCAAGCCATTTCCAGGACTGCAGGGTTCCAGCATATGCACTGATGCTAAACACTGCAGCTCTGAACTAGATTCCTCTTTCTCTCTTCCTCTTCCTTCTTTCCAGTGTTACTGTTCAGTTTGATGTGCTGTGGTATGGGATATCTGTTTTGTCAGGTGGTGTCAGTGATCCTGGCTGGGCCCCCTCCCAGTTTCTTCTGCATTCCAAGTCTCTTTGCTGGTGAGATGGTGTGAAAAATGAAGAATATCTTGAGGCTGCTTTCAACAGCAGTGAAAACATCAGCGTGTTGTCAACATTGCTTTGTCACAAATCCCAAACAACACTTTACAAGTTACTAAAAAAAAAATATATATATATATATATCTACTGCACCCCAAACCAGTATAACTCACCTCCTTGAAACTGGATGGAATATCACCTGTGCTTACAAGATACCTTTAAATTGCTATTTTCATGGCGTTGATGTTGACATTTATGCAAAAAGCCTTTACAGAAAAGATATAACTAGATTTACATTCACAAAACATGATTGGACACTTCTTGAGTTACAGATCTGTTGATAACTTCCTAGAGCTTTAAACAACTGTCATGTTGTTTTTAACTGGAACCTATTTTACAGCAAAAGAGCAGCCACTACATGTGCTCTACAACCTAAAATAAACCAACCAACCAACCAAAAAAACCTGACCACTAAAAAATGTACTTTTAAATTATTAGGGGCCTCCAGCAACAGCACAAATGGTACAGTGTAACAGAAATTGGGTGATGCTCCACCTTACCACATTCCCTCACCTGACTCATGTAAGGAGCACCTCCACAGCAACAAGAGAGAAGGAATAGGCTTTGGATTTACATCAAAAGAGAATGCTGAATGTAACTATTGATGACCTTATGGATAATCATGAGTGAAGTTGGAAGTGTTCATCTCTGCCTTCAGTCATGGAAGGTCAAAAGTAGTTGTTCACCTTTGAAGAACAATTGCTTCTTTCAGAAGGCTCAGCCAACAGAAATTATTGTTAATGCTTAATAATGTGCAGTTCTGTATGGCAAAATGTCAATAGTGTCATTCTCTTTGTGAAGAATGGATTTTATGTTATCTTCCTTTTTTTTCTATTCTGCTCATATAGCTATCATTAATGTAGCATTCATTCTTTCAGTTGGCATATGCTTTGTAGGGACTGTAGCCAGGCAGGAGTATGATTTTTTTTTTTTTTTTTAACCAATTTATTTCTGACAGGGCAAAAAGAGCTTGGCTGGTGTGGTGCTTAACTAACCTCGCATCGAGTTCTGTAGTGGAATGTGTAGATCTTTGAAATTCCAGTATAAAGAATGAGAACGAGTATTTGTCAGGATAATCTTTTTAGTACTTTCTTATGGTGGAAAAACAAAATTCAATTTTTCTTCCCTTTCAGTTTTTCTTAGTGAGCACTGTTAAATCTGCTTCTTTATAACTCCCGTGGTAGTTTAAAAAGGGTATGTCTGCTCTGTTCTCCCCAGCACATTTATTCCTGCGCCTTGCCTGAACTCAGGGCAGTATGTTAAGCATTTACTCACTGAAGCTCACACCAATCTGTTTTTCCTTTCAGTCTTTGCCACTTGTTCTAGCTATCTCAGGCTTCAGATGAGCGCTGTTTAGGCAGGGAGTAGTGGGGCTGGGAGTAAACTGAGTGCTAGTTCTTCAACTGAAAGCATGTGACGGCAAATCTGGGAATTCCTGCTTCATTTATGAGAGTGCACAGGACGTAATGTCACTCTTTCCTTATCCAGAGATGCTTACTACAAACAGCTGAGCTGGATTCCACCTCAATAACGCCATCCACCCAAATAAATGTTATAGTCACCAAATGACAGGCATCTTACAACTCCCTCAGCAGATCTTTTATTTTTAGCACCTGTACACTTTTTTTTTTTGTTTTTCTTTTTTTTTTTCTTTTTTTTTTTTTTCCCCTTTTTGGAATTTTTATTTTCAAGTAAAAGAATTTTCAAGCTTCAAGAATTCTTCTAAAAAGCAGGTAAAATGCAATCTTTCTATAATACTTTAAAATAATAATAATAATAATAATAATAATAAATAAAAAATAATAAAAATCTTTTCTAGAATAGTTTAGTTCTACTGTTTTGAGAGGAAGAGTATTGATCTGGGCATTCAAATAATACATATAAAATACATATTAAAAGTTACTTGAATTTTGCAAATGTCTGGTTAACATCTGTACCTGAGCATTCAGCATTTTAAAAGACTAGTGAGACACATCAAGTATATGTTATAAAATTCTGTACTTTTTTTTTTTTAGTTACACTTTGTTTTAGCTTTGCATTGTCTCAAACATCAGCCTTTCTCAGAATATTAAATATTTAAAATATTTTTCTAATTTACTTACATAAGATTGTAGATTCTTTGGAGGCTCAGACTTGCTGTGTTTTTTGATGTATGTATTTTGCCCTTCCTATTCCATTTATACATAAAAGAATTTGTTTGAG
This sequence comes from Phasianus colchicus, assembly GCF_987193195.1. Lineage (NCBI taxonomy): Eukaryota > Metazoa > Chordata > Aves > Galliformes > Phasianidae > Phasianus > Phasianus colchicus. Next base: position 131,881,602 of record NC_143436.1, read on the forward strand.
CTTACAGTTTGAGCACTGCAAAATATGAACACTTATGCTTTGAAAATGTGCTTAGTTACACATAGTTAGTCAACACATGGGTGTTGTAGAGTGAATGCATCTCTTAAGTGAAAAAAATTTAATAGAAAATGAACAAAGTATGTATGTACTCCCATTAGTTTTCCAAAGCATTCATTTTCATGGATTTTACTCATGTTGGCTGTACTTCTAACAAGCTGTTGTGATTTTCTCATCGTCTTGCTTGAGCAGTCTGCCGGAAAGAGAGCAGTCTGTATGACCAACAATGGGCTGTTGTGTTCTGTTCAGCACAGCATTTGGTGCACGAGGATGAGGGCAAAGCCGCATGCCTTCCTCAGAGTTTGAGATTTTACAAACTGGATGTGAGCATTTGGGCTTCAATGAAGGTTAAGGCAAGAGGTCAGGGGATCAGTCACTTAAAGTTGGCTACGTAACTGTTACGGTGAATTTTTGTGTAATGTATTTTTGCGAGAACTAAATCTAGTACATATGCAATATGGGCATTGAAGAGCTGCATCTTTCAAGACGGGGCAGATCAGTGCTGGATGTTGCTGGAATTTCTTCATGTTTCTCAGTAACACTCATGGAAAACACAGCCATTTGCAACCTGAGCTCCTGCCAAAGCATATGCTATCATCAGAATTTCTGGTTTTTTTTTGAGGGCAGCTCTGAAGCTTTTATTGACAACTCGGCTTTCCCTGCAGGCTTTGATCTGTTGGTAGGAGGCTGATTTGGACTTCATCAGTTCTCAGTGGAGGCATCCATATGCTTTATTCTGAGTTAAGCAACTCACCATGAGTTAATCTTAAATACTGCTGGAATAAAGAAGGGAAATCATGGATGACAGAGCTGCTGAAGTTTAGAGTCAAACAGATACCAGTGAGTTAATAAGATTGCCTGGCTGATGGGCTTTTCCTTCAACTTAATCAAGGAGGAGAAATGGTTCCTCACTGCAAGCCTTTGGGGATGCTATTTGAGTGGAGATGGAAGGAAAATATGAGAGTGTGGACATCTGAAACTGATGCTGAGGGACAAAAGAGAAAGAGCAGAGCATTAGTTGAGGGGATTTGCCTTTGATTTTCCCTTCAGAAAGTGCATTAAATAAGGCTAAATCCTACTAGGAGCACTGAAAAATTTGAACTTACTGCCGTCTTTCTTTTCATTGCTAGAGAAATAAAATACAAAAGGGATAAAATGTGTTAGCTAAGAAGATCCTTGTTAGCCTGAGACAATGCAACAATTATGCCCATAGAATTCCCAATAACAATAGCTGAAGAAATGCTGAGAAAAAACTCCACAGTCTAATGATTTTTCTTTTTCTTTGTGACTGGATGCATTCGCCAGACCGCATTTTCTCTTGAGGATTAACTTTGAACTGCCAATTAAAAGTTATTGCTAAATCCTGTTACAGCAGAAAGCCTTTAGGTTCTTACTGTTGAGACTTGGCCATTGTTTCTCTCACAGAGTAGATTAAGCTGCTGGGACTTCAGCAAATTACATTTGCAAAATATCATTAATAGTGCCATAAAGTTTGCTTATTGATATAGTGATGATTCGGATTCTTTTTCAGGAGCTTTACAAAACCACATCAGCCTACTATACTTACTAAAGAAAACTACTGAAGTCTGTGTGCCAAAGGTTGGATGATCTTTGCTATGATTTTGGGGCAAACAGGGCAGAACACTCCAAAAACCCTACTGTTTTCTGACAGGCACCAGCTGTTACGGTTAGGGATTGCGTACTGTGTGTATCTCTACTCTGAGTGGGGACAAATGGAGCATTATTTCAGAAACCATTCTGTGGTAACAGTTGGCAGATGTTTGCATTTTGAATGTGGTCACTGCAGGACCATCAAACACTTTAAAATCTCTCTGTCTATCTAGGCACAGATCAAACAAGAAAGAGAATTGAACCCACTGATATTTTAATTTGCCTGAGAGAAGAAAGAAAACATTCTGTGTTCACCAGAAGAGCTGTACAGTGCTGCCAAAACCATTCATTTTCTCAAAGATGTGTGGAACATAAACTTATTCACTCATAAATCAACATTTGGGCTTTCATGTTCCTCTCATTTCCATGCTTCAGATCTGTGATCTCATTGAAAACATTGAAATTCTTGATCTCTGTGGTAATATAACTGCACCCAGCACATTCTTATCAAAAAAGGCAGAAAAAGGGATGTCATCTTAGAGGAAAAAAACTGGTAGCCTAGAATTAAATAAATGAAGCAAACGAATAATATAATAAGAAATAATAATTAAATAAACAAATGAGTGAACCTTCTTATATGCAGGATGCAGCATCTTCTGGTTGTTTAATGGATTTTTGGCATGCATTACTTTTTTTTTTTTTTCTTTGGAAACAATCTTCATGGCACCTATTGAGAAAACACTTAAACCAGCAGAAATCCTGCAGTTTTCAATGGGTTCGGCCCCATATCTTTGGTATTTCAGGATCCTATGAGAAAGAGTAAAAAAAGTACTGTCAAGAGGACTTAGATAGTTGGCAGCACTGGGCACAGCAGGAAAATTCTTCTTGGGAAGCTTGCAGCCCATGGCTTGGACAGGTACACTCTGTGTTGGGTAAAGAACCGGCTGCATGGCCAGGCCCACAAGGAGGTGGTGAATGGAGTTAAATCCAGCTGGCAACTGATCAAGTGGTGTTCCCCAGGGGTTAGTACTGGATCCTGTCCTGTTTAATGTCTTTTCTGATGACCAGGATGAGAGGCTTAAGTACACACTCAGTAAGTTTGCAGATGACACCAAGCTGGGAGGAAGTGCTGATCTGCCTGGGGGTAGGAAAGCCCTACAGAGGGATCTGGACAGGCTGGTTGAGGCCAGTGGGATGAAGTTCAACAAGGCCAAGTACTGGGCTTTGCAATTTGATCATAAAAATCCAATGCATTTCTACAGGGTTGGGGCAGAGTGGCTGGAAAGCTGCATGGAAGAAAAATATCTGCAGATGTTAGCAGACAGCTGGCTGAATATGAGCCAACAGTGTGCCCAGGTGGCCAAGAAGATCAATGGCATCCTGGTTTGTATCAGAAATAGTGTTACCAGCAGGAGTAGGGAATTGATTGCACCCCTGCACTCTGTACTGGTGAGGCTGCACCTCAAGTACCATATTCAGTTTTGGGTTTCTCACTACAAGAAATACATCAAGACCCTGGACTGTGTCCAGAAATGGGGAACAAAGCAGTGAATGTTCTGGAGCACAAGCCTTATGGGGAGTGGCTGAGGGAACTGGGATTGTTCAGTGTGGAGAAGAGGAGGATCAGGGAAGACCTTATTGTTCTCCTCAGGTGAACAATAAGGTTCTCCTGAAAGGTGGTTGTGGTAAGGCAGGGAGTTGGCCTCTTCTCCCACATAACAGCAATAGGATGAGAGCAAATGGCCTTAATTTGGGAGAGGTTCAGGTTGTATATTAGGGAGATTTCTTCTCAGAAAAAGTGGTGAGGCAGTGGCACAGGCTGCCCAGGGAGGTAGCTGGAGGTGTCCAAGAAGCATGTGGATGTGGTTCTGAGGGGGGATGTTTAGTGGGCATGGGGATGAGTTGGTTGGACTAGATGATCTTAGCGGCGTTTTCCGACCTTAATGATTCTTTGAATTCTGGAGCCCTGAATGTATCTCAGACAAGCTGTCTTTTAAAATGGAACAAGAAATACCTAGTCCAGAGACTACTGAAATGTCATGAAACACTCTTTAGCTACCTGGCATGTGACTGTGTCATGGAGACATCTGTCACATGCAGATTTTTTACTCTGCATTTCCAACCTCCCTTCCCATTAATAGCAATTACCCCTATCTTCCATGGTCATATGTCACAAATCAGAGGTTTTCAGTGTTGGCTGGCTCGATAAGATAGACATTTGATGCTCCATTCCTTTTATTAGTTTGAATAAACACATGATCTCTTGGGAGGGCTAATTACTGTTGTGTTTGCTTGATCTATGAAACAGCCAGCACACCCTATGGGTGCTGCATTTGAGATCTCTTGTGATCATTTCCATTCATAGATGCAATCTATTGCTAGCAGAGAACTTCACCTCTTTTACACATATCATTACAGCTACTAGTTTAATTTAACACTGAAAGCTCAGCTGCTATATTACTATTTTAATCAAATAAAGATTCTTGGCATGATAAGCCTTATAATCTAGTAATTTCAAAATTGACAACAGCTTTGATTATTCCTTTTTGGTTGACAGGGTTGCAATCTCTATTGTCTCACACAAAGAAACAGCAGTTTTGTTGTTGTTGCTGCTGTAGTAGTTGGTTTTTTTTGCGCTAGTTCCCAACTGTTGAATTCTTCTCAGGCCCAGCAGAACTGTCTTCTGTTAATACACAAGATACGCTAAGTAATACTTAACAAATGATCCGTGCAGTTTATATATCTGAGGAAATGCTGAGAGGTTTGGATATTGAAGGTTACCAGGTTTGGCAGTTCTGTCTTTGTAGGAGATGTGAAGTTTGGAGCCCTTACTAGAATCTCATTTTGTTCTCACATGTTTGCTTTGATGTTCTAGATCTGTATGTAACTTCAGGTTGGGGCAGACTACAGGTACCAGAAATTACCATGATCTAGTGACATCTTTGTCCCCAGCTATCCTGATGCTTAGTTCTTCCAGAGGTGGGAGAAAGTACTGAGACTCTCTTTGCCCTCTAAATTCTTGCTCCTAAATGTAAGACAGGAGGGCGGGTGTGCATGTGAAACTTTCATATTACAATATAGCTGCTTTTATATTATCATAAAGTAATAGGGAGGAACCCAACAGGAAGTTGTAGTGAGGGGTTATTGGTCTCTTCTCCCCTGTAACTAGCAATAGGATGAGAGGCAATAGCCTCAGGTTATGCCAGAGGAGGTTCAGGTTGGATATTAAGAAAAATTCTCAGAAAGAGTATTCAATCATTGGAACAGGTGGCCCAGTGAGGTTGTGGAGTCACCATCCCTGAGGTTTCAAGAACAGGGTAAATGTGGCACCTGGGGACATGTTAATTTGCATGGTAGTGATGGGTTGGACTAGATGATCTTAGTGGTCTTTTCCAACCTTAATGACTCTATGGTTCTAACTGCAACACTCAGCTTAGTGTCATCAGCAAACTTGTTGAGGCTGCACTCAATCCCCGTTTGTGTTATTTATGAAGGTGTTAAAGAGCTCTGGGGCCAAGACAGAACTCTGGGGGATGCCACTCGTTGCTGGCCTCCACTTGGATGTAGAGCCATTGACCACAATCTTCTGGCTGTGACCACTCAATCAATTCCCTATCTACTGAATAGTCTATCCTTAGAATTTGTATTTTCCAATTTAGATATAAGAATGTGATGTGGGACCATATCAAAGGTTTTGCAGAAGTGTGAATAGGTGACATCAGTTGCCCTTCTATTGTCCTTTGAAGCTTTCACTTCATTATTGAAAGCCCTTTTCATTGAAACAAGGTCACCCTGAGACATGTTAAATCAAATACAACATTTTATTGGCCTGTGTGGTATTTTCTTTTCCATTATTCATGGACTGATTTGTTAAAATTTCATTTTCTTCTATCATCAGACCAGGAGGGCTCAGAGCATACATTTTCCTCCCAGTCAGAAAGCCAATGCAGTTACATGATTTGTTTAGGATTCATTGTGATGGATTTGTGTGGAACTGTTAAATACAGCACAGAGAAGTGGCCATCCCTCAAGACAGCTGTACACCTTTGCTGTGCTGTGTGCCTTGTCAGGAGCAGTGGGGTGAGCACAGCAAGGCAGGAGTTTGAATACCTACCAATTCTACTTAGAAACAGCAACATTTCTGGTTAAGAGGACTGCATTTAAACTAAGAAAGTTTCTACCTGTTTTGTAGCTCTGGAAACCTTTTTATTTATTTATTTATCTTTCATAGACAAAATACACCTTCATAAACCACTCTTAATAATTTCCTCATTTCCTGATTAGATAATTAATTTTTTTTGCCCTTTTTCATCATCAGCAGGCTAATTTTCACCCAACATAAAGGAAGGAAAACCAACCCAACACAAAGGAAATCTGGGGTTGTAGATGGGGACATGTTTGCACCTCAGAGATAAAGTTCCTGGATATTGGTTTAGGGGAGAGAGGAAGAGACACTTCAGCAGCACTTTTGCATAGAAAGCAGCAGAACACATTCACTTAATAGGCACAAGAAAACTTATTGGAAGACCCTTAAATACCCCCAAATATGTATCACGATTCAGTCAAGGACCTGATCTTTTCAGCAATACTCAATCTGTTATAATCCACCGAAAGCAAGACTCCCTAAATTTTTGTGCTACTGTTTCATATTTGAGTTTATATTACTTTTTTCCTCCCAAACCCACAGTCTTGTGCTTGTACACACTTGCTTGATTTACTTTAAAATTGTATAGTGCATTGGATCTGACTACTTTAATTTATAAGCTGATACTTCACCCCGCAGATACAATTTCGTGCTGAAATCATTTTTCCTGGTATGTTTTACTAAGAAACCCAGGAGAAAAAAATGCTTTTCTGTATCCAGTAGTGGACAATTATCCAACACCTGAGCTGCAGCTCTGTCTAGGTCCAGCCCAGGCCCCTGAAAGAGCAGGAACTTAGGGATTGCTGTCAGCATGCGGGGGAATGCGCCCTCCTCGTGCTGTGAATTTGTATCCAGCTGCTCCTGTGGCCGGCTGTATCTCACCAGAAGCACTGCTCTGCCAGCTGAGGAATTTTACATAATGATCAGGACAGTCAGCTGAGGAATGAGTGTCAGCCAAGTGCACTCACTGCTGTCATGTGTGCCAGGGCCTAGCTCTCGCCTGGCGTGCTTTGCTGCAAAAATCATGATCTCAGCTTCAGTAAATGTTCTGCTAGGGGGCCTACACCACAACTGCATGTGGTGTAGTTTCTGATGGTGCCTTGCAGGGATGAGGTTGAGGATAAGCTTTAAAGAAGTACCTCAATAAAACAAGGACTTGTATTGGTTTTGAAAACCAGTTTCATGAGCTGATGTATGTCCCTGTTCATTGCAGAGGAGTTGGACCAGATGACCTTTAAAGGTCCCTTCCAACTCAAACGATTCTATGATTAGGGAGATACCCATCTCTGTCTGATTCCTTCCACTATTGGAATTAGTCTTCCGGTCCTCAGTAACATTTCCAAAGCTTTCCCACTGGTTTTGAGAAAAAATAATTAATTTGGTAGTAAGGATGGCTTGGTGGTTGTGTTGATGAGCTTGACTGTGTGAGGCACAAACTCTGTACTCATATCTCATCTCACACTGGTTTCACAAACTCAGGGAGTTCCTGGGCTGCTTTGAGTACCGCATCTCAATCATGAATCATGAATTGTCTATTATACCTAGCTTTGAAGCCAGACCTCCTTCGAGGAAGGGTTGGATTGTGTGAACTCCAGAGATCCCTCCCAGCTGGAATTGTTTTTATATTCTATGTGGGACTTCAGAGGGCTACAAGTCTTTCAGAGAAGTAAGAAATCCCAAGCTGCATCTTCCACGCAAGAAATGAATGCCCTTACCACAAACTGTCAATCTTCTTTGTGCTGATCCAAGAGGTATTTAACAACAGATAGGTTTGATGTGTCTGCAGAAATTAGTACAGCTCCAACAGCTTGTACTGGTAGATATCAGCAGCTGAATTCCCAAAGTCAGATCACACGGTGGGGTGAATGAACATTCAGATAAAAATTTAGCTTTAGATTGAACAGAGAGCTCTGTTGTATTTCCAATGAGCCTCCGGACTTTTGATGATTTAGAGTCTGTCTTTCAAGCCTGCTTGTAACCAGAATGTCTGCAGTTGTCCAGCAATGACCTTTCAATAAAGCATCATTTTCAATGATCTTTCGTCTTCCAAGAACATTTTGCAACAGTAAATAGTGAATATTTGATGCTTTCCTGGGTTCAAAAAGCGGTTGAGCAAATTCTTGCGGCAGAAATCCAACAAGGGCCATGAAGAACAAAGCTACCTCAGCAGCTCTGGAGCTGAAAAGGCCTTGGGATCAGGCTTGAAGGCAGGACATGGGATTCGGGAAGAGGGAGGGCAGCTCTGAGTTGCCTTGAGATGTATGCAAGCAGATTCACTGAGCCGTGTCTTAAATATTTCTCCACAATGTGCTTCTCTCCTTATTAGGTCAGTTCTCTAGTACCTCTCAGCCATGTTGGGAGCTCCTTTTTGCTTTCCTTTTAGGCTGGCTATATGCGATACACACAAGTGCAGTTGATGCTTCAACTTCTAATAGGAAAGTAAAAAGCCTCTGAAACTCCTTGCTAGGCAAACTGCTTTGCAGCAGCATTGAATGCTTTAGCTTGAGACCAGGAAATCTCTTTCTCTATAACCTAATGCTAACTGGCCATAACAAATCTAGAGTAACTTCACCTAAAATCTCACCTAACTTGGTGTGGGGTTGAGCAGGGACTTGGTACATGAGAATACACTTTTTATATGCTTCTTTTTCCAGGGAATTTCTTTCTCAGCAGGTATGTACTAATTTATGCAGTGTGTCACGTGATCATTTGTCTTTGGGCAGCATGGGACAGCTTTGACATTGTATACACCAAATACATATATTTGGACTATTACTATATACTGCACCTGGAGTACTGTTTTGGGCCCTTCACTGTAAGAAAGTTATGGAGGCCCTGTAGTGTGTCCAGAGAAGGACAGTGAAGCTGGTGAAGGGTCTGGAGCACAAGTCTGATGGGGAGCAGCTGAGGGAACTGGGATTGTTCAGTCTGGAGAACAGGAGGTCAGGGGAGACCTTATTGCTCTCTACAACAACTTGAAGGGAGGTTGTGGTGAGGAGGGGAGTTGACCTCTTCTCCCAGTAACAGTGACAGGATGAGACGGAATGGCCTCAAGTTGTGCCATGGGAGGTTCAGGTTGGATGTTGGACCCTGTACATTTGAACACATCTCTGTAAGGGAATGATCCTAGATGACATGTCCCACATCCTGATGAAACTCCAGCTCTCAGCATGAATTGTAGATGTAACAACTGAAGATGTCATCTGTGCATGGCATGACTGTGTTTTGTACCCTTCCTCTCTTTGTTCCTGATACCATGTTTTGCATCTTTCTTCGATAATTGCTTATGGAGTGGCTCTGGCAAGTTTCAGCAGTGGGCTTAAGTCTCAAAACTGTCACAACATACATGCTTCAGTATTTCAACTACTCTAAATTAAATAGTAGTATATGAGTTCATTTGCATTCATATAAGAACAGCAGAGAAGCTAAGTCACTCCATCTTTGCTAAATCTATGAAGCTTCATTTTGATTTCAGAAGTACCTATTTTTCTTTTTTGCCAGACATGCAAAAAAGAAAGTATTTGCCATTGACTTCAATAAGGATTAATTTCTTCCCATTTCAGGGTCACCAAGCTTTTGTTCAAAGCATTCTTCTAACGCAGCTTTAGGATATGAATACCTTAAGAGTTATCAGAGGAAGTACTAATGTGTGACACTGAACATACCTGGTGTTTTGTGAACGACAACTGTGGACATTCATCTCCAGGATTGGCAAGGAAGCCTCAGTCAGAGGGAAGGCTCTGAGGAGAATGCCCGCATACCCTGACCTTGATCCTAGGTTTGCAGAGAAAACTTGCTTGAGTTTTCACATCCAAGGATCATCGACACACACCTTGCAATTTCTCCTTTGCTAGCTTCAGGTACCAGCAGGTTGGGAGACGGCCCTTACCTAGTAGTTGTGACAGCTGTGGTTTTGTGCAAAATTCTTGGCTTATGCAGAAATTTCTGGAAATGCTTCATTTCTCATAGAAAACCACACATAGTCTGCTACTGCCATCAGTAAGCCTTTTTCCTGGAGGTTTCTACAAAGGTGGATCTGAATCCTACAGAACCCTTAAACCAAGAGGCAGGAGCTGGGCTGCTGTTTAACAGCTCTGCCTTAAATGGTTGGTGAAACATTAGACAATTATTTGGGAGGCATTTTTGATTCAGAACAGCATATTTTATTCCTTGTCTGGCTAACTGCTGACAGTGTGGCTGCTGATGGATTTGTAGTACTGCTGCAATTTAAGGCCATTTTAATATCAAATCATTACAGATTTCAAATGTATGATTAGATAAAGTTTATTGATACAATGTTCAGACATAGCACATCTGAGACAGAGGTTTTAAAAGGTTTTCTTGGAGCTACCAGAGCTCACAATTTTGGCTGGTAAGGCATCATTTTGACCTCCTGCCCTTGCTTCCTTCAGGCTACATGTACCAATTTACTCACTCCTCTCATCAGTATCAGGGATATGAAATATGTGTCATGTAAGCTTTTGAGTTTGTGGTCTATCTCCAGAGAGATCCTGAAAAAGAGAGGGCTTTGAGAGGATTGCATTGCTGTCTTTAGCAATCAAAAGGGCTTGTAGAAGTGAGGGAAGGAGACTCTTCTCCGATGTGCACAGTGACAGGCAAGAGGCAACAGGCACGAGTTGCAGTACTGAAAAACTCTGCTTGAATGTAAGGAATCTGTATGCTGAAGTACAGAACAGGCAGAGAGAGGCTGAGAAATATCCATCCTGGGAAGTATTCAAAAATTAGCTGGACAAAACCCTTGGCAATCTGCTGTCAGTTTGGAATTAGCTCTGCCTTTTGCAGGCTAACTTTCAATCTGAACCATTCTGTGGTGAGTGTTTATGTGTGAAAGCAGCCCTGCTCTGGGCTTTCTACCTGTTAAAACTGAGCAAGAATCCTCTATTTTGATATGCAGAGAATTAAAACCACAGTGTGAATCAGTAACATCCACTGTAGGGCTTTGCCCATGCTGTAGCGAGTGCCTGGGCAAGCAGTGTTGCCTTCCTGCCAGTGTAGCTGCCTAAGCACTACTGCTACCTGTAAGCCCACAGGGTCCCCTTGGCCACAAAGGTCCATATTATCAGCTTCCCAAAGAGAAGCAGGGTCAAGAAATTTCAGGTCTGACACAAGGGTTGGGTTATTGCAAGAAGCATGTAACCAAGCCCCTTCAAGGCATTTATGTAGGTTCAGTGCCTCAGGACTGGGAAGGGAGGTTGCAGTCACCAGCACTCATCGATGTAGCTTCTTCCTCTGCAGAGTGAATGCAGTCATGAGGAAGAAAGATCTTCAAATGTCACAGTTGCTGCAGGGGCTCACAGGGAGAGAGCAGAGTCAATCCTTCTCCTTCCTTGAAGGGTTCATTTTGAGAGTCTTTTGCTCTTATTGCTGGAAAATCCAATTAAAATACAATGTCTGGCTGAACTTGGTATCTTCATCCCAAAAGCATAATGAGCTCTTTGCATTTTGTGTGCATCTCAGTTAATGAGTTCTCCCCTTTTATACAGAAGCTCTGAAGACAGATTTTTATTATCTATGTCATTATTATTAAGAAAGGAAGAGTCTGAATACAGTACCTCTCAGACATCCTGCCCATGCCAAGGGCTGCCAAAGCATGTAGAGTGAGATTACAGCTTCCTATTTCATTGCTGAAGTGGCTCTATTAATAACAGTGCTCAACAGAATTTGCCAGCAGAAGAATTGCTTATTAAGCATGGAAATGTATATTTTAAAAATCCTAGTAACTAGAAGATTTATTTATTTTTTAAGCTTAATGTTTTTTTAGGTCCAAAAGGAACAGATTACTGGAAGGATTTTTTAGACAACTTTTCTACTGTGATAACTGTTTCTGTTCCCTGCCACCCACCTTTTATTTTTTTATTTTTAAATCAAAGACCTGCAAAGCCAAGGTCTGGAAACTGAATTTCAGTTGATGCTGATTTATTTTCTGAGCTGGACAAATTAACCACAAGTGATTGTGAGATCACAGACTGAAGGTAAAATTGTACAGCCATATTTTCATAGAATTCGGAGTTAAAGGGAGCTCCCAACTCCGACTTGTGCACTTGTATTACACATTCCCACATTTCAGCCAGTTTTCCTAAATGTTGGACAGAAGTCCCAGTGATAACTGTAGTTGGGAAGGCGCTGCCAGGCAGCCATCCTCAGTAGTTTGTTTCAGCAGTTAATCAATGGGACTGCTAAACATAAGTCATGAAATATGTGCCATGTTTCCTGTTTGATGGCTGGAAGCCAAAGCCAAATAAATTCAGTTTTTGTCTTGCCTTTTTCATTAAATTAGAGGGTGTTTTAGTACCAGAGATTTCCTCTCTGTGGAGGTGGCCTAGTAAGTGAGTCCATCTATTCTTGAAAAATGGGACAGCTCAAAAGCCTTTGCTCTGTCTCACACTTAAGGCCCTCAGATTATTTGCATTGTACATTTTCTGCCCTATTTCCCTTCTTTCAAATTCCTTTCCCAAAGGGGGGATCCAGCACTGTACACAGCACTTTGTGGGAAAAAAAATTCTAATATAGAAAGAAAACAACAAACTCGGTGTCTGTGCTCTATTTGTCCTTCCACGATTGGGAACTACATTTGTCCTTGCTCCACAGTGCAGGAGAATGCAGGCTGAGTTCTTCCTGCACCTTGCAGGGCCACTGCTCCTCACTGTACTGATTCATCTGTAAGCAGTCTGCAGTCTTTGTTCTTTGTCCTATTATTTGTGTAGCTCTGTATGCACAGATCCTTGGTCTGATTGGGCCCAGACAGCTCTGTTAAAACAGTTTATAATCGTAAAAAAATCAAATAGCAACACTGTCCAAAGTGTGTCTTATTAATTTTGTGGCATGTAATCTTAGTTTAAATGTGTCTCTATTCTCAAAGGGAAACCTTTCACCACTGTTGCGGCCAATGCAATACTTTCAGTGAAGCAGATGTTACTGTATGTCCTTATGTTTTGAAAGGAACAAGCTTCTGCATTCCTTTTAAAATGCTTTACATATGTTTATCACTCATTCCTAGACTACAGACAGCTTTTCCCCGCTTCATGTGAATTAGTTTTCTTTAGCACCTTATTCTCTGCTCAGCCTAGATATCAGCCTTGAGGTTTCTGGCTTTAGAGCCACAGGAAAAAACAATCCTTTTGGCAAAAAGGTAGTTCTGCATCTACCCAATCACTGCTACAAAGCCCCGGAAACTCTTGTGAATTCTGATAATCAAAAGAATACTTTATCTAACAACTATCCAGAATGTAGCAATTATCTTGCACGAAGTAAAAGAAATGTATGTCTCCAATCTGATGTGAAATTCATACATATCTTAAAATAATGTATTTCCCAAAGTGAGATCCATGATTAAATTAAAGACTTTGGGATGCACCAATTTCTCTAATCATTGTCGTCCACTTTCTTCTTACTGTTAGGGTGAGATTTCAACGTTGTTTTAGGGTGAAAAAACACACCCTGTATTACATTGGAATTGCTGCAAAGTTTATGTAGATCAAATAATCTCTTTGAAGATAATAGTCTTTATTTCGAGCAACCCTAGCATTCATTTACGCTGCATTATCTGTGAAAAAAGGATCTGGAGTAGCTACAACGCATCTTGCACTGCTCTTATGGTAGGGAGAACAGTAATTATTGTGTATGTCAGACCTAATGGTTTTGTCTCCTTTCCCTTCTGTATTCATTCCAGTACCCTGCAGTAGGAATAAGTCATCGCCTCCTGAATATAAGGTTAGGGACTAAGAGCACAGTGGATCCAGTTGCCATGCTACAGGTTGTTAGCTACCTGTTTTGCTCTGTGAATAGCAAATGATATTTTCCAAGAGTTAGTTTTCAGTATGGATTCTTGAAGGGAGAGCATGATGATGATGATGATGAAGGGCAAGAGAAAAAACAAAGCACTAAAGGCTGTGCTTATTGGTTCCTGAGCTCCTCCTTTTGGGACTCAAAGTACACATGCTCATCTAAACTCAAAAGCTTAGAGCTCTACTTGCTGTAGGATCTGCCTTGATTTGTGTCAATGCTGTGCCACCACAAGCCCTGTGTGGATTTTTCCTCATAGTCAGGAAAGGGAGCCTGCTTCTTCACAGCCACCTTACTGCACTGCACAACAGCCAGATTCCCCAGGGGAAGTTTTCACTTCAATTTCAGTAGGTAGAGCCTAAAAACCTTTAATGAGGAGTAGGAAAGAGAGAAGTAAAGAAAGAAGGGGTAAGAAATTGTGAGAAAGAAAGAAAGAATGGAAAAGGTCGATGCACATCTGCCCCTCTTTTATGCTTAATATTCCCAATGTTGCATTGCCTGCTTGGTCAGTTTTGAGTTTTCAATTGTGTAAGGCTGTCAGGTCACGTTGGACTTAGTGTTTGAAAGCCAAAAATTCTAAAAGAGCTGGAGGATCATGTGGCTATTCCTCCAGCCAAGTTTCCCTCAGATCTTTAAGCAGCTGCTTCAGAAATGCATGCTTGCTTCAGAGCTTCTGGAGACTGGGAGGGCACAGTGTTTATTGGGATTCACAGAATGACTTGCTAATGAATCTTTGGTGCAATGAGCTTTCTGCAGAGGAACATACAGTCTTATGTGAATGCCTAGGAACATAAGCACTCATCAGAGGAGGTTTGGTTAATATAATCAGCATGCAGAGACCACTTTCATTGCCTGTTTTGGTAAAACATAGTTTGGTGTACTCTCATGTACAATGCAAATATTTTGCTCAGAAAATGCAGTAAGTATTGCTACTGTAATGCACTTCCCAGTGCTGTCTGCCTCAGAATCTCAAAATAATTTACAGCTTTGCTGAGGGGATCCTACTTGGTAAGTGTTATTTAGAAGGCAAGGCCCACTTTTGCCATGAGACAGGCAGAGAGTGAAGTGGGAAACAATAATCTTGACCCTCATCTCCAGTTTGGTGGCGGCTCCTAGGCTTTGACTTCACTCCCAAATACTTAAAGCATTTTATTTGCTTTTTATTTGCTTTTTATTTGCTATTATTATTTGCTGGAACAATGAAGTTGCTTTATCACTTTGGAGATTCTCTTGTTTTTTCTTTTTAATGTGGTAGGAAAGCTTTGCTTCTATGCTGTGTTCAAATGATCTTCTTCCTAGGGATACACAAATAAAATCATTCATGACCAAATTTCCACCAACATGAAAAGAGTGTCTGCCATGGGTGAAGGAGGAGAAAGCACTGTGCTATTTGTAGAGCAGTTCCAGAGAACGGAAATGAAACAGCATTCCTGTTGCTAGACCTTCCCCTGTGCTGTGGGCCTGAGGGGCTGCTCTACCATCCCTCCCTTCCTGAATTTCCCCTCTGTGTGCCCCTGGCAACACCTTGCCAGCATGGTATGTGCAGTTTCTCTGTGTGATTTTAATCTTGTGGCCCTGGGGTGCACTCCATAGTCTTTCCTTCAGAGTCTTGGAGCCAGACATCTTCTATCTGTAACCAAATATATCTTGCAAGCTCAGCATTTTCAGCCTGTCTTGTATCTTAGAAGGGCTGGATGTGAAGTCGAGTGAAGACAGTGGAAGAACTCTCACTAGCCTCCATGTATTTTGGTTAAAGTCCCGAGGCTCACATTCCATACATTTTAGCTTGGATTTGGATTTTCATAAGCTTTTGCACTCCAGAAAGCTGCCAGCTTCACAAATCTACCTCTCACTGTGTGTGCTTTCAGCCTTTTGGTTTTGTAAGAATGTTTTAAGCTGAGAGAGAAATTAATGAATTCGTCTGGACCGTAACATGAACCATGCAGTCAACAGCATGGACACACTAATTTTCATTGATGATGCCGTACTCCCTTTGAATCTAAGAAGTAGAAATGTATATAAAAGCAGGCTCATTTGCAACACAAGGCAGTTAAAAAGAAGTGTATGGCAGTAGGGTACTAATGGAGTGCCCAAATTCCAGAAAAGTAAGTTGTAAGTACGTGTGTTTTTGTTTTCATCCTTGCTTACTCAGATTGGTTGATTTTTAATTAGTACCACAGGTTATTGAAATACTCCAAACTGAAACTTATTAGCTTAGTCACGTCTGGCCCTACTCTGTTGAAATGAAAGAAAAACTGAATCAAATCCCTTTGGCTATCTGGAAAGAAAAATAAATACTAGTGAAACTAATGATGTTTGAAATCAGAACATCTATGCCCATTTACAGTGGTCAGTCTGGCTCCTAGAATGCATTGCTGTTTGCTGTCTGTCTCAGAGTGAGGCACTGAGGTAACAGTTCTGAATAGAGCCATGAAACCACATAGCACATGAAGGAAAAATATTTAAATATCCTTTCCCAACAAATTACTTGTACAAAGTCAACAAAATCAAAAAAAATGTTTGACCAATGAACATGGAGATGAATACACACAAAATACTTAACAAACTCACTTAATGTCCCTTCTTGGTTTAATTATCTTGGATTTATTATGGCCAGTGTCAACAAATGATGGGTTGGTTATTTTCACCTGCAGTGAAGTAAAAATTAACAGTGTATAAATATTCACAATCATTTTGAAAAATATACCCAGCATTCTGCTTTGCTGGTCATTGAAACAGTTGCTGTGCTAAAGAACACTGCATAAACAAACTCCACACTGACAGATGCTAGGATGAAAAGAGAAGCTAGAGCTGTGTCTTTGTCACTGCTACCTCCATTTAAACTTCAGTTCTGTAGGAGAAAGTTGTATTTTATTCTGCTTTGCCGCATATTCAAAATAAAAGAGAAACCAGCAGTACCATGAACTCTGCTCTTTTGCACCTGTTGGTATTATCTTTTTCCATGGCACAGCTGCCAAGTCATATGGATGCTCTAATTCCTTTGTTCAAAGAGACTCCTTATCATCATCTTTTCTACAAAGTAAATTTAGGCTAACAGCAGACATGAGAAATGTGACATGAACACTTATTTCCTATCGGTATTCTAACTGCTGCAGCAATTCCAAGCACTTGCAGTTTATCAAGTTAGACACAAGAAAGATTGACACTGTGGGAATAACAATCATCTAGACATGTCATTCTGGGTGCAATAACGCATTTTTCTGCACTTCATTTTAGGGAGCCTGGTCTTCAGCTTGAAAGTAATTTCTTAAGAACTTCTAACATTCATTAGCAGAATATGGGCTAATAAAATAATAAAAATAAAAAATGGCCTTTGATGTTTGTATTCCATCTCAGCTTGGCAATTTTTTTTTTTTTTTTTCCTTAAACACAACTGAAAATAACCAGGCTTGTTTGACTGAGTTCAAAATACAGCGTCAATTAATCAACCTCTTCCTACTGGTTGCTTGCTACTAGAAAATTGTACAAATCATTCATAAAGATTTAAAGACCTCGATACACAACAAATAGGAGAACGGAACACTGCTATATGCATAGTCTGACCTGTCTGAAGACATGTCTTTGGGTTAGAAACCCAAAGTAAAAATAGCCGCTCCAGCAATCTTTAATAAGGACCAGTTATAAGTAATTTCAGATTTCAGAATACTCTTCTCCAACAGCCTTTCTGCCTCTCCTTTGGTCTCCCTGTGCTGCTATTCCTTCCAACAGTTGGTGAGGCCCAAACCCTGGTGGGGCTGTGGTGCCAGATGTTATTCACCTTGACCTCAGTAGTTGCCCACAGCTGCTCTTCAAGGTGATCTGAGAACATGAGACCCCAGTGCTTTCCCATGAATATATAACAATCAGTTATGAAAGTGCCAAAGAGAAGTACTACACTCTTAAAAGCCCTCTAGCAAGGCTGCAGTGCTGGAGTTTTCCTCATCAGTGTCAATCATTTCACCTTCTTACACAGAGGTGCTGTGAAAGGCCTTCGGCATCCCAGCAGGCTATTTAGCTTTCTTAAGACGTATTTGCTATTGATGCCATTTTTGAGAGAACACAGAAACACTACCTTGATGCCATAAAAAAGGCTTGCAGAGCTCAAAGAGGGAAGAAATCCCTCTCTGGGTTTGCATTTGGATCGTGATAGCAAAGATACTGCTTTTCCTTTCAAACCTGCTTAGTTTTTCAGCATCTCTTGATCAAAGCAAAGAGCATATGCTGAATGATTTTCAGTTACATTTTGCAATTCTCTTCTAGGATCTCTTCTTCTCTCCAGAAGACCAAGCCCTAAATTTAAAAAAAAATATCTGAATATTATATCATTTTCCTTCTGATACAGCCTCCTTTTAACATAGTATTTTCAGTTTTCAGACACATAAGCTTACATGGCAGTGATGTTGCTGCTATTTTGGCTCCAGTGAGGGTGCATCACAGCCCCTATGTACTGACAACAAAACTAATGTGCTTGAATGGATCAAGTTGTCCAGTGGCTTGTATTAATATTGACACACGTTTTTCTTTTCCTTTACCTTTTACTTGCTCAGATAAACATCAAGAAACCTGCTTTAATAACTGTGCTGTTTCAGAGATGTGACAGCATTAAATATTCAAATGGCTGAGACCCCATATTGGTCTCAGTAACTGTACAAAGTTGCTTCATGGTACAGGCTTCTTCTTTCCAGTGACTGCACTCCATGACACAAATCTTGTGATACTTGATGAGAATCATCTCATTTAAACTGAGATATCTTTCTAGTATGAAACTGCTTTACTCCCACATCCCTTGGCAGTCAGCAGGAGGTGCAGATATTTCTGGAGCACAATGCACTTCCCCTGCCTCAAGTGCTCAGTCTCAAGTGAGCCTAGTGGTCTGTTCCGCTCTCATTCCATGGGCTGTGTGAGGATCTAGGGCATAAATTGGGGACTTAACCTGACAAATTACAGTAGCTTAGTTCTCTATAGCTCTTTTCAGAAAGAGTGGTGATGCAGTGGCACAGACTGCCCAGGGAGGTGGTGCAGTCAGCATCCCTGAAGGAGTTCAAGAACTGTATGGATGTGCCACTGAGGGATGTTGTAAGTGGGCATGGTGAGGGTGGATTGGAGTTGGGCTAGATGATCTTAGTGTTTTTTTCTAGCCTTAGTTATTCTATAACTCTATGATCTTATAAGATGCTTTAAAAGTCTGCCTATTGACTTGAATAGGCTTTAAATCAATCGCTTAGGCAGATGAAATAGGAAAGAAAAAAGGAAATTACTATTTTAGCTGGGATTTCCTTCCTTCCCTCCTTCCCTCCTTTCCTCTTTCCCTCCTTCCCTCCTTCCTTCATTCCCTCCTTCCCTCCCTCCTTCCTTCCTTCTGCTTCTATTGTCATTCTGCCTGCAGTACTCCCTGTTCCTAAAGACCAAACTGATAGCTCTTCACTTAAGTTATTCCTTCAGCAAGGGCTCTTGCAAAAACCCTCCCCAAACTCACTTTTTAGACTAAGCAGTGAGCAAGAGCAGAGCATTGTCATAAAGATGTTCAGGGACCTTTTTTTTTTTTTTTTTTTCTTAAAAAAACAAATCAAAACAAACCCAAAAAAACCCTCCCAAACCCAAACCACAACAACTAATTTTGAGGAATATCTGTTTTCATAGAGTGGTACTTACATGGGGAACTGAAACTCTCAAACAGGGTGCCCAGTTGCTGTCTGGACAGTTATGGGAATCTCTATGTCATTGGCATCATCAGCTTGATAGAATGAGAAGCCATAAATTGTGTATTTTTTTTTTCTTCTTTTCCCCAGTTCTTAATCCAACTGCCCACTGCTATTGACGACGACCTCAAGATAGATACAAAACATTTCCTTCTTCATCTGTGTACAAAAACCCTATGAGACCATTCCTGCCTATGCAGAAACTCTGCCTCCTAGCTATTTATAGATGTTTTATCCAGATGAATCCTACAGCAGGAACTATCCTCTTGTGGCTAGGGATTTTAAAACGTCTGCTCTTCTGTCATTCGGGGGAAATCCCGTTTCTAGCAGGCGGTGAGGCTGCCAGCAGGGGTCAGCGTCTGCCCGTATACGTGCTGTGCTTTTCCTCCTCGATTCTCAGCTCCTTTTCTTCAGCAGCCCGAGAGCTTAGCGCTTTCTTGAGATGCAATTGGACGTTTTCCTTCCTCAAAGGAGCTCCCACTAGGGCTGCTTGCTTTTGCTGCCCGGAGTTGCACTGTTTGTGGGACTTACTTTAAAAAGGAGACTAGAACAAATCTTTCTTTCCTTTTGCCTGGTGACCTGCAGATGGTTTCTCTGCAAAGTCTTTGTCTCACAGCTTGCAGATGGTTTCCCCATTGCACTAGTTGAATCAGCTCTAAGCAGTAAGCTTCCCCAGTAGCCAGCCCTCCCCACCATGACCATCATCATGACCATCATGGCCATAGTCAGCACCAAACCCTGTCAGCAGCCACACCCAGGACACACACAGCTTCACTCACTGCTCCCCTCATTCTGTGAGGTCTGAGAAGCAATTTGTCAGAGCTCTTGCTGAGCTGGGAAGTCAGTAAGAGCCATAATCTACCAAGGGCTGCTTCCCACCAGCAAGAAGCCACCAGATGGGCAGCCGCCATCTTGCAGCAGCCCCTCTGTATTGCAGCAGTGAAATGTAAGGGTTTCTGATGAATTCCTGTGAGGTACCATGGCTGGAGCCCTTCCTCCCTTCCTGGAAACCTCTGTGTCCGTTCTTGATTGCCAACATAAAATGCAGTGCCACAGCAAATGGCTTTGTGCTGCCTCAGCTCCAGCAGATCTGGCTGTTCAGTGCTTGGGTCAGGAAAGTGCAGTACTCTCAGGCAGATATGCTCCTCCTGACTAAGGGTATGCAGCAACTTACTGTAAGCTGTGAAATTCTGCTAGATTGTAACAGTGATATTTTAAACACTTTACAATCTGATGGGAGAGACTGTAAGGTAGCTGGGCTGTAGTGATTTGTCCTGTCTAAAAGCAACCAGCTGGAACAGTTCACCTGAAAATAATTTGAAGCAATTTCTTCTTGGTCAGGCCCTATTGGAGAGAGCTTCTTATAGCACATCATCCCAGTTCCACCTGCTAAAATAGCCCAAATCAATTCCTTGGGCCAAGAATTCATGGTGTATGCAAGTAGGGAAGCTTACTTAGATGTCTTAGATGTGAGTCTCAGGCAGTCTTGTTTTTGCAGTTGGGGCATAACACAGGTTCTAAGAGGTCATGCTGATAATAGTTTAACCACATATTTCCCCTCTTGCTACTGATGATCAGAAAAAAAAAAAAAAAAAAGAGCCCAAAAACATGAAAAGGAAAGAAACCACATTCTGTTGTGGCCTGCCCTGCACTCAAATCTTCTCACTTGGTCATGCAAAGGAGGGGTGCTCCATGCAGCATTATTCTGTGCAGCCTGTAGCATCACTTTATGGGATAATAGGGATCCCATATGTAGGAGAGGCAGGGTTTTTAGAGATGACTGAAATATATTGTCAAATAATGGGTGTCAAAGTAAGCTGTTACACCATGTATGCCCAAACCAGTATCGTACTTCCTACAGTTAGAAACATTTTTTATTTATAAGAGAAAACCTACCAATTTAGAAACACTGAGAATTCTTACTTGCAAATTGCAGTGTTAGACACCCCAGCACCTTTCTTCAGTTTAAATAAATATAAATAAACATGTTTTAGCAGTCGTTATGTGGGAGTGCATGTGTGTGTGGAGTCTGTTTTATAGGCTGCAGCTTTAGGGATGAGTTTTCCCGAGTTCCTGGCCAGGGATATGTGGATGGCAATAGCTCTGCAGGGATCAACCTGCTATGGGAGGATTTCTGAGTTTTAATGCTGAAGTTCTGATCTGTTTTTGTGGGCCACAGGCTAAGAGCTGCTCCTCTCCTCCTTGCTGCTGAGACAATTTTTAGGTGTGTTTACCTCAGGCAGCCAATGCAGTATCACTTGTCTGACTTGTGGGGAAACAGTCATGAAATGTATACCTGGAGGGAAATGCATATACAGAAATGTGCCTTGGTGGTGCATCTGCCTTTGTGAACTCTCAATGTGAGCACTGCATGAGCTTCCTCTCAGCAGTACCTCTGGCCTCTACAGTACTCCTTGGACAGGGGCAGGCAGAAAGAGGAGTCAGTAGGATAGAAGTTTATTTAGGCTCAGATGATGCAGAGAGCCTTCTCAAGTGGTCAAGATTTGGCTTTAATTAGTCTTGGGTGATGCTCCCCAGCAGACATGAACAGTGGGGGATGAATGTGAATGTTGTTAAAAAAAAGGCTAGGCAGGTATAGGGGTATACCACGTCATCACACAGTTCTTCTCCCAGTAGTTATTTTCTTAAACTTGGGTTTCTGTCTGGTAATGCAGAGGTGACTAAGTGTAGAGGTAATATTTTTTAATATCTTTTCCAGTCTTAGTGGGAGAAAGGCCTTGAAGCATGGTGAGATATGCAAGACAGAAAATATAGTGCTTATGGATATTATCTCAAGATGTTGTATTTTGTAGCCTCATGGGCTCTAAGATTAAATTCTACTTCATTTTTGTTTTCAGAGATGCTATGCTGTGATTATTGATTCTCAGGAATATAATGGTTTAAATGATGATATATTACTAGCTGCACCATTTGCCACTAGCATTTTGTTTTGCAACTAAAAGCAGGTTACACAAATTCTCTTATATAAAACATTTTAGATAACCTGTTCATCTTATTAGCAACTGAAAACTTAAAGAAAAAACAAATTATTTGCAAGTATTCTAAAAACAGATGTTAAACTGCTTGGGCTGGGATGAAAGGGATGAAAAGGGATAACAAATATTGCTTATATATTGTATTAGCCCTTTTACAGTCAAACTCCAGATATCAGTTTCTAGCTGTGGCTATAAAGCCTTTGGTAGTGCATGGCTCCAGACAGATGAACACAAAATGAACTTTCCTTGGTCAAAATATCTTCTCACCTTCTTACGATAACATCTCACCTATGTCTCCTTGCTGATGGTGACACTGTAGATAAGAAAAATGAAGAAAAAATGAAAGTGAAGAAAAGTTCTGTAATTACAGGGAAATGCGGTTATTTGAGAATTTCTTGAATGGTAAATGCACTGATGTCTCAGAAGCTCAGATACCATGGTGATAGTTGCCTTAGCAATGTTTTAGCTACGTAGGTAATCACAATCAAACCTGTCTCTAGTGGCAGAATGATGTTATATTATTTTATTTTTTGCAAAGCTTTTTTGAATGTGCAGTAATGTGGTTTATGATTTTGTATTCAGGCATCAGATTTTCTTTCAAGCTTCTTGTCCTTAGCATTCTTTTATTTTTCACTGATGTTAATTCTTAAAATAAATGTCTTTCATGTTAACACTCTGTACTTATAAGAGCCTAAGAGCCTAACTGGTTTAGTTCTTACTCACCTCAGGATATATCTATCTCACACTTTTAGGGTAAGATAGGATCGATTTTAGAGTTTGTGTTTATGTTCTCATCTTAAAAAAGCTAGTACAGCTGAAGCTCATGTTTCCACAGCCTGACATCACTTTAAAGCCTGTGTATTTTCACAGCAGGTGTTCAGACAAACCAAATGTTATGAAAAAATGTAATGAGTGAGCAGATATCTTAGTTTTGACTTACAGAGTGTTTTGATAAAACCAGTACGTAAATCCATTAAGTGAGACTGAAGATGAGAAATTGTCTTTTCCATTTGCGGTTGGAAGTACTTGCATTCCAAAGTTATCTAAAAGTTATCTGTTAGAGTGAAAGGCAGGTTGGGATTTTAGCATGGGCTGCAACTGGTAGGGCCACAGGCTACCAGAGGTGGTATAAGGGTGTTGGCGGCTGGTGTTGGCCTCTTCAAGCTGTGAGTTGGCTCTCCTGACACTGCCCACCATTGGTCTCAAGGTACAATGCAAAAAAGTGTAGCTCTCCAAGCCTCTCACTATGTCTTGGGTCACCAAAAATCAGTGCTTTCCAGACTGTGGAGATGCCCTGGATCAGCTCAGTGGTGGTGCATCTGGTACTACACCAGCCATACTTGTGCTCTTTATGCTAACTGACAGATATAACAATAACTAGAGTAAAACCAAGTACAAGTAATCAAAGGCTTATTTGTGTTGATGCTAATGAAGGGGAGAGTCAAATTAGTCAAACTACTTACCAGGACAGATGAAGAAGATTATTATATGAGAGCTAAGGATACTGGGAGTAGAAAAACAAAGAAATGCAGTGCTAGAGAAAGAAATGCCACCTGGGGAAATTCTTATTAAGATTTGGTTTGCAAGCCTGCCTTTGCTTGTAGCCAAGATCTGTGTTTCTAGTGGTGTGTATTTTGGCCTTTCCTTTCAGGAACCTCTGTCACCTTTTAGTCTGTATGATCAAGAGATCCCAAAGCTGCACAAATTCATGATTAGCTTTTTGTTATTTCCATATCCAGTGATTTCTCCTGCTGGGTCTGTTCCCTAATATGGTGCTGTTTCTGCCCCATGGCCCAGCATATCTATCTTCCTGTCCTTTGCTGAGGTCTTCAGAGGGAGGAGTGGGGACATGCTCCAAAATGGCTGTTCTCCCTTGCTGTGGGGATGCATGAAGCTGACAGACCTGTGTCCCAGGCTGTTGCTGTCCTCAGTGGTGGCTTTGTCACTTCACAGTCGGACAGGCCCATAATTACATCCCTCAGTGTGCGTTCAAGAAGGGCTGCTCTCTAATGCAGTCTCTGTGTCTGATTTGGGCACTTTGTGATATTCTGAAGTGCTTTTTTTGTAACTTTTCACAATGAATTGTAATGATTAGAGTATAAAAGCTTTTCGACTGTTATGCACAAAGTTTTATTATAATCATTGTTAATAATCATATAATAGAACCTAATTTTCATCAAGGTTGTATTCACATTTCATAAGTGCCATCGGCAGCTGGTAAAATGGAATGCTGTCTCCTTAAACCTCAAGTATCCCATCTGCTTAACAAGGGGCTGCTGGTTGTGGTACCACTTCAGAGCAGCAGTGGCTTTCTGTAGGCTGGGAAGACAGTGCAGGATCACTGCTGTGGGCAGGGGAGTAGCTGATTGAGTTAGTAAAATGCTGTTGTGACAACCCCAGAAGATCTTATGCAACGGGAGATTTTCTGAGCCTGGGGCCTCTGAACAGTTCCCTGTTGGTCCCAGGCCTGCTTCTGGGTGTCAGGTGGCAGACAGAAGGCCAGTAACTTGGCTGCATCCAGCAGGAGCTTGAGTCTTATCAAATTGGCCAAAATTTGGATTCCAGTCCCACTTTCCTAGTGCTATGAGGTCTGTAAATCAGAGATAATTCTTCCTGGCATTAGCTGGATTTCCATTTACACATCTGTAAAATGATTGGTGGTTTTGGCTTTTACTTCATAAGTACAAAGCTCGCTGATAGTGCTGTGGTTGCTTGTTTCTTGTTAACTATAGACTCGATGCCTGTCCTCATTGATCCAAAGGTGATTCTGGCTCATTGTGTGGGACAAGAGTGTGCAAGTTCTGGGTGAATTTGTGGGAGAAAATTATGGCAGACATGGAAAAGGTCTCTTTACATATTTCTGTGTTCTTTATAATGGCAAATTTTGAAGTTACAAAGATGTTTAAAACGTTGAAATTATTCCTGGTTGAAATAAATCTACAAAGGAAATAGCTAAAGGTGCAAAAAAAAAAAAAAAAAAAAAAAAAAAAAGTCTACTGCTTGGCATTTTTAATATGCTTATATTGGAGTAAATATTGAGTCAGTTCAGTTTAGTCCTAATATATTTGTTTTTGCTTTAGGAGAACTGCCCCCAGGAACAGATGTACTTGGATAACAAGGATGACAGTATGGTTTCTAAACAAGAAATGGAGCTGAATCGGACCCCTTCCCATCAAACCAGTTTATCTGCAACAGTGGCAAGCAAACCGGGGACCAGAAGTTGCAATGAGCTGTGGCTCTTAAAAGAGTATCATGGCATGGTAACAAGTCTTGGAGAGCCACACACCCCCTGTGAAAAAGCAGCAATTGAAGAGGATGGCTGCATTGCTCTGGGGAACGATTTCAGTCAAGTCCCCATGCAGGGAAGGTAAGAATAAGGACAAACACAGTTTTTCTCCCAGTTCAGATTTATTTTTACCTTCTTGCAGAGAAGATATGTATTTTCAATAAGCAATTGTTGTTTCTCCCCTAAAGAGAACAGGAAGCTTAATGGGGACATCAAAGCAGTTTTAATTGCTTGTGGTAGTGTGCCTAGGCTAATTGACTGTGCCTAGTGGTAGATCACTAGATTTCCAAACCAATCTCAGTTTTAATAGCAGCCATGGACCAATTTGGTTTTTCAAGATCCTGTTTCTTCTCTAATTGGTGTCACAAACCATGCAGAAATAAGAATGCTTTCAGGCCCCAGCCCCCGTCTCTTTAGTAAAGTTGCATGTGAACTTCCAAACTGCATCATAAGACCATAAACTGAATTACTATGGCTAAGACAGAAAATATAAAAATGGCACTGATAACTGATAATGGTTGCGATGTTGCCACATCACATATTGAGTGTAAAAGGAATACACTCCTTGTGTATCCTTTCATGAATCAGGAAGAGTGTAGGTATGGGGAGTGGTTGTCCAGTCTTTGCTGGTGAAAAAGATTAACAATACTACTTATAGGTATTCAGAAATATATAGAGTATATATATATATAAAGTGAGAGAGATGTATCTATCTGAGCTCCTGAAGAACACAGGCTGCATGGGGGCTTAAGTTTTGAGCAAGATGGCTTAAATTGCAGTGATTAAGTGGAGTATCAGCACAATTTCCAGATCCTGATGCTGGAGACTCCTGTTGTAGGTCAGGAAAAACACGGTAGATTTCAAAGCAGGTTAACGTTCAAATAAGATTTTTAAAAATCAATTAATTAAAATTAAATAAATAGAACCATATTGCAGATCAGGAGTGTAACCAGAATCTTGATGAAGTCTCACCTTTAGTTAAATAGGCTTTTCAACCAAAAAGTAGCATTTCATTCCTCTTCACACGGTTCTCTGCTGCTTCTGTGTAAGTTAGGAGTTGCAGACTCAAGGGCTTTGCATAGCTCTGGGCATGCTGGTTACATCCCTACATTGCTGGAAAGGGGCAAGCTGTGTCCTGTACTGCTACATGTAATTTAGAAGGAATTCTACTTGTATTGGGAGAAAAGGAGGTTTGGGGCATTTTGTAAGTTCTCTGATCAAAGCAGAGTCAGGTTAGCCAGATGAGCTTTGCTGCTCACCTTGCTTACCTAAAGTATACATGTACTCTGTAAATCGACATCAAACAAAGTCAAGGTTTTATGAGCATGTGAAGGTATTTATTTCAGAATGAGAATTGGAAATCGTTATGGCTGTGCTTTTGAAATATTAAAAAATAATCAAATTGACATCTTGACCACAAAAGCCCTATAAATCCTTTAGAAATGATTTTTGGGGTATTTGAGGATTTGTTGTGTTGACTAAGAATTTTGTGAACAGAATAAAATCTTGTAAAAGTTCCTTAGTTCAGCATATGGTAGTGTTGAGCTAATGTCATCTGGTTTTAAAAGAGTATAATAAGTACAAGTTGTATGCAGTGTCAGGAGGAAGGCAGGAAAAATGCATCTGTAAACAAGGATTTTCATTTGTGAATTCTCATATATGTCTAACTACTGATGTGTTTACAAGTACTGTGTACTCTCCTGTTAACTATTCTGATACAGGAATTGAAAATACTGTCATATTCTTATAGACTAGCTGTCAATCTGCTGACTGTATTTCTTCCTGTTGTTTACAGGAATTTTTGTACTGACTGCATGTAACTTACTATGAATCATGTTTGGAAATCATGATCACAGGTGCTAGAGATGAAAAATACTTTCTAAACTATGGAGGAGCCCACCTTCCTGCAAGGGCAGGCAGTAGCTCCAGGTCTTTTGATAACTCTGTTTTTCTATTGAGTAAAATGTAGTCATTGTGTGATTTAGGGGTAGATGTACGATTAAAGAGCCATTTCCATGCTGTCTTACAGGCAAATACAGATCTCCTTTTTATAGTAATAAATTAGGGACTGAGAAAGGATCTCCTAAAGTTTCTTCTTGTTTGATTTTTACCTCTCTTGCTTCTGCAATATAACTGATTTTTTTTTTTTTTTTTTTTTTCCATGTGGAGATGAATCTTATCTGTCTCTTAGTGTGTATTTTAGCAAATGTATGCTAGGGGCAATTAAAACACCAGTGTGATCTGTATGACTCCTCTAATATGAGTAATTACCCTTAAATCATTGGGAACACTCAACAGAATGCAGATAAAAACATGGATAAACCTTTGCAAGTTCCCAAGTTGTTTGATTAGTTTCAGCAGAATAATAATTAACTTTTAATGTAAACTGTTCTTTGACTTGGAAAACTACTATTAAAAAAAGAGGAGACCTAATCCTTTTTTTCTTTAAAAGGGTTGACTAAATTGGCATGTCTGTATGGTTTGTTTTAATGCATCTATTTAACTTAAATTGCTGAATTATCTTTCAAGGATAAGATTGCCAGGCTCTCTAAATTGTTCAAATGTACGCTGACACAAGACTGTCTAAAGAATCTATCCAAGAGAACACAGGATTTATCTCAGTCACTAAAATTACCTTTAAGAAAATGTTCTTGAGTTATCTGGGGTCCTTCTTTTCTGAGCAGATTAGATAGTCACCCTGTTCTGGTCTGAACATTTCCATTTGTTTGCAGCATAATCCTGCGGGTATTTTGTGGCTAGTTTGCGTATGGTCGTGAGCTATCTGCCCATCAAAATACCTTCTTGTTTCCATCATGTATTGAAGAATGGTTCCCTTCAGGTTTTACTGCATTGCATTAGGCTGCTCAGGCTCTGTGTGAAAAAGGTTTGGACCATCAGTGCTGGTCCTGGAGCATCCTTCAAGCTGAAAGAAGCCAGCCTTCTTGTTAAGACCATACATCCTCCGGTGTTGTTTACCGTAGGAAATGCAGGCATTTTCTTCTGAACTGGATGTAAATGAGCTCCAGAGTTTACCAGTGGGAATGCAGCTGACTGAGGTGTATGTTTACACTGAACTGCACTATGTGCTATAGTGTTCTCTATTGGAAATACAGGTTTTAACATAGTACAAAACACCAGTGCAGACTTATTTTTGATTTTGAACTTTGTTCATTCTCCTTAGCCTTTATGAAAAGGATCAATCTGGCTATTTTTAACATCTTATTAACGAAAGTTGCTTTTGCAGTCTATAGGCATTGATCCAGGACCTTCTTAAGTCCCTTACACTGCAGGAAGATTTCACATTGCTCTGTGACAGCATGGACAATGTTCTTTATGTCTGCCCTGACATATTCAAAAGCACAGCTTACTTCCTTCCATCGTGTCTCTGCGTGTTCAGGTTGTGGCCACAAAGGAAGGTTCCTTGGTCACCTTGAACTTCTCATCATTAGTGCTGATTCCACGGGAGAAACCAAATGACATGGCTTTGTGTCAACCAAATCTGAAATTCCTTTATGATCCACAGTAAGGGAGTGATATCAGCTGCTTTCAACTTAGGAGTTAGTGAGCCTCAAAGGCCACCATAGAAAAATATATTTCTAAAGAAATAAGATGTATAGTAATCCCATGTAGCCAATTGCTTTATGATGCCATTTAAAACTATATTAATGAAAAAAGAAAGGCCTTCTTTGGAATATAAAAGTGATGGAAGAGTGGATAATTGAGTAACTATACCCTGTGGCATTCATTTCACGTTGCCCTTCTGGTCCCTTTCTCTCTTTGATTTAATTTCTGGCTATACCTCTTTCAGGTAGTCAGGTAATAACACTAACTTCTCACAAGTAGGGAGAAAAAGAAACCAAAAAAATTGGCAGTTCTTCATTGATTCTGTTGTGAACTTTAAATGAGAAATTACAGTGGGGAAAAAAAGTGATCAAACCAAGATGTAGAATTACTCCTCTGAGGTTATGTTTAGATGAATTTGGCACTGGAATTTCTTGTTCATTTTATGTTATAGCCATTGGAAGTTTTTTTCTTTAACTTTTATGTCTCGTTAAAAAGATTAATCTCTGGAGTAACAAAAAATAATCCCTTATTTATTTATTGAATCTGCTTGAATTTGTGTTTCATCAAGCAAACCTATTTATTTCAGTGTTTCTCTGGTCTCTCAGTTTCATTTACATAATCCTCACTTCTGTAAGAAAAAATGAAAATAATCAACAAAATCTGTGTTCATGGGATCAGTAGGGAAATTATTGGTTTGCAGTGAAAAGGATTGTAAGTCTGCCCCTAGAGTGATAGTGGAAGGAAAGCAGAAATGTGGTTGTGTGGCATAAGAGAGCTATTGGGCTTCACTTGAGCAAAGGATGCCTGTTCAGCAGAAAGCTTTCATTTAGTTTTCTCTACTAATAAAACATACTGAGACCTCACTCCTGATATACACATGTGTGTTCAAAGTTATTTAATTTTCTATTGTCATGTACTGTTGAGCACTCAGTGCTTAGATATTATAAAGACTCACAGTGTCTCAAATTGATAATATACTACCATTTCTGTTCTATCATTAGCAGACTAGAACCCAAGCTGCTCAACTGTTTTTTTATTCTGACCGGATGCTTTCTTAAACAAAAATGCACCAATATCAATTTTTGTTTTGAAGTGTTCAGTTGAAAGAATTAGGGCATACTAATTGTCTATTTCCACTGTCAAGCTAAAAACTATACTCAGCACTAAGTAAAAAATTTGCAAAGTACCAATACACAACTATTACTTTTGAATTCCTGTGAGATTGTAAATGTCAAACAAACAAATTAAAAAAAAACATTATTGAATTTTGGAAGCAGCTGTTCTCTTTCTAACAGTTAATAATATGGTTGTTTTGGGTTCTTCTAGTTAGACATCCCTCTTAGGCCAATTGTGGAAAAATGCCAGTAGACTACAAGCTTCAATCCTCTTTAGGGTGTGACAGATGTTTTCCCATGTAAAGCTCTTTTTAAATGGGAGAAGGTTTTGTCAGCAATGATTTTTTTTTTTTTTGGTCTTATAATGTTCAAATGTGAAGCCAACCAGAGAGCCAGACTTTGAAAAGAAACGTGTTGCATAGAGGCAATCACAGCTGAGCAGGAGGCCATGCACGGGGCTTAAAAAGCCCATGTGAGGAGCTGACAATGTAAGATGAAGCAAATAACTCATTCACTCGAGCCTTTCTTTAAGAAACTGTTCTGTATGCTTTGTTCCTGGCCCATGTGCTTATGTGAGAGAGGTAGCTCTGACATGCTAAGCTATTTGTGGAAAAGAGAACTTTGCTACAGCAGGTGGTCAAATGATATTATTTACTAAGAATTCAGTTTTGTCCTCAATTTTCTGCCATGTGGAAGAGCAAAAAATTTACAGATGAGTATTTTCTAATAATGAGGGGGAAAGGAAAACTAAACACACTAAATCTATAGCCTGCACCTGTGTGGCTGTGTTGTGTGAACATGTGAGTAGGCAGAGGCTATGTTGCTGCTGTTCTTCAGTAAATGCTATGCATGAAAACATGGCAACTCTTCCATTGGCCCAACTACTGAAGTGGAAGAACTGAGCTAGAAAAAGCTGACAGTGAAAACAGTTATGAAAGGGTGTCATGAAGACTGATGCTAAGCAGAAACTTGGGATTACTTGCTCTAAGACTCCTTGCAGAGCTTGATTGAACATCAGTGAGTCTGAGGTGGACAGAACCCAACAGCTTAGCAGAGAATAAGAAGAGGGAAGAGCCCAGGACAGGGGTAGTTTGGCCTCACAGTCCAGTCAAGGAAGAAGTAATGCCTATGTGACTGTTTTACTCATGCTTGTTTAATTAATTAATTAAACATGCTCTGTTTATGTAGTTGACACAAGGTGTAGGAGATGGACGTACATTTCCCACCCTTCTAATTCTTAAGGTTCACCAAGCTCCAAGGTATTCTTATTTATGTTTTTTCCCTTTCAATACATCTCTGAATCTATGAATCATGAAACATCCATTGAAAGAGGAGATGGAAGCCAGATATCTTTGTTTCAAAGTAAATTTCCTGATAATCAATGTTGCTTTATATCTTCCCATGCTTCTTCTTCCAGTGATTATTCTATTGTAAATATATGGGTCTCAAGGGAGAAAGGAAGGATTTATAGGATACTGTTGTTCCTAGTAGTTAGGGTAGCCAGGTGAGAGCTGGGGTGTCTTAGTTCATACTGGGTGTAAGCCAAAAAATACTGCCACAGCCTCTGCCCAGGATTGGCTCTTGGAGAGCTGCTGCTGAGCATAGAGGGGGAAGAGAGAGCTCTAAGACAAAGAGGGATAGAAAAGTATCTGGAAAGAGAGATATCAAGAAATTGCAGAAGCAGTAGAAATATTGAGAAAGAAGAATGCAAGCCCTTGCATAGGGCTACAAAGAGACCCTGGGAAAAGCTGCAATACAGTATGAAATAGAATGAGACCAGCATGTGGTGATCTGTGGAATGAATTAGATAAAAGTAAGTTAGTGCTGTGGTTGTAAGCCAGACTTTAATGCGATTGGTCCCTGGTTATGATAAAACATCCTAACTCCTCCAGCACTGCAGTTAACAAAAGACTATGAAGGTCAGTTCCAACAGAGTTAATGGCACTCCTTGTTTCCCCTGAAAGCCTTGCACTAGTCAGTACTTACAACTCTGTTTTCCAACAAAAAATAGGATGTTAGTGAGATAAATCCATTTAATGCCCTTATCCCTCTAAAAAAGACCTCAAGCAGTCCCACTCCCAAGTACAAAAATAAACCTTTTGTTTCTCCCCTCTCCTCTCTTTTCTTCTCTGTCTTACTGTTTTAGTACACAATTCTGCTTATTAATAGAGATGTGCTTCTGTATGCCCAACACTTTAAATGTCTCTCCTGTTAGAATTAATTAGCATCAGAGTGCTAATTAAGAGGACATCAGAGTGTCCTCTTTCATTAGAAGCACTGGAAGTCATTCCTCAGCCAGAGCAAAAATTTCCAGGGTAGCAGTGGTCATACATTTAAAAACTCAAGTTCATGCTAAATTGAATGTAGCTGACGGCAAAATAGATAAGTGTAAATGGAAAAAATTAGCCAGTGAGTTTAAAAAAAAAATAGGGTCACAGACTGTAGACTGGCAAATCAAATGTTTTTTTCAAAAACTGCTATTCGTAAGGAGCTCAAGTGTTTTACTCTCTGAAATACAGCAA
Organism: Phasianus colchicus; assembly: GCF_987193195.1. Taxonomy (NCBI): domain Eukaryota; kingdom Metazoa; phylum Chordata; class Aves; order Galliformes; family Phasianidae; genus Phasianus; species Phasianus colchicus. The sequence goes on from NC_143436.1 coordinate 131,914,399, forward strand.
AAGCTGATAAATGAGTCACCAAAATGCTTACTGACAGTGACCAAGCAAGCAATTCTCTGCTTGATAAGTACTAATGAGACGTAAGGGGCAAACTGGAATAATTGTGCTAATGGACCAGCAGAAGTGAGACCACACAGAGCTCTGTCCACAGCAGGTCAGAGCTAAGTCAAGGACAACACACTGAGCTGGAGCCAGGTCCTATCAAAAAGAATTAATGCACTTGATTTTTTTTTTTGCTGTTGTTTTTTTTGCTTTGCACTTTTTATGATTTCTTTCAGCCAGGGTGAAATGGAAAACAGATTGGCAGTTAGAGAAACTCACAGTTTTCAGAAATGCAGCAGAAGATACTGACTCAGTGCAGCCTGTGAATTAGCATCATTCAGAAGCAGCTGTGAAAGGCTGTAGGTTTTGCTCACACCTTCTGAGCTATTCCCTTTTCTGTGCGAGTCAGTAGGGACAGTAAACACAGTCCATCTGCCAGTGATCCAGGAATGTTTTTGTAAGAGCTCTTTTGCCTGAAGTGAAGCTCTGGCAATGACAGAGTATGAAAGCTTTTGACTCAGCCACGCTGACAGTCACACTGAGCTGCTGTGTGTGGCGGGGAACTGCCTTTGCTCTTTGAGGAGAAAGCGCTATGTTATTGATGAACTTATTGTAAGAAGTCTGATCCTTAATAAAATGCAGAGCTTCCTTGAGTAGGTAAATATTTCTAGTGACTTTTCTACCAACCCTTGTGGGCTTATGCAATTAATTTTCTCTGCTGCTTATAAAATAAAGAAGTAAAAGCGGCTTGAAATATTCTTTTGTCTCTAATCATTCTAGGAGTGATAGAAGCAACTCTGCCTCCTCAGCCATGTCAATGACATGTGAGCTGCAATCCTCTTTAGGAGTTTATTGACAGCTGGTACATCATGTAACCCTCTTAGAGTGAAAAGCAAGAACCTGAATTTAGTGGATCTGTCTGATAAAAGGAATGGTAAACCTGGAAAGGATTGTAACAAAGAACCCATTTCTGTTTTGTCTGATGTGTCTTTAATTGTGTAATCTAAACAGCAGGGCTATGCCACAGTATTATGTAAATAAGGAATTCTGTAACATCTAGCAGCATGTGGCTTCTTTGACAAGTTGCCCTGCGTACTCTATGGGGTGGCCCCCACTGCTTTTTAGTCTCGGCCAATACAACCAAATTCTCAATGCAGAAGTGTTGCAATAAATTGTCTCCAAAAATGAGCTAAGCCGGAAACTGTAAAGAATAGAGAGTAAAAATTTTGATCATCAGCCTGTGGAAAGCTATTGATTTTAACCATAAATTAAATATCAACATACACTCATTACAAATCTGTTCCTAGTTGTATAACAGTATTGAAGAGGATTATAGGGCCAGAAATATTCCAACTAGACTATTTTTTTTCAGAAGACAGACTATCCTTAGCAGAAAAGAATGATAGGTTTTCAGAAATATTTGTGTGTATGGGTAGGATGCCAGTCGCAATTTTGAACCCATTGCTGTGACAACTGAAGTTGAAAGAGCTCCATTAATGTCACTGGACCTGTCATACTTATCTTCTGCTGGAAGTACAATATTTGTGAGGCAGAACACACAAGAGCTCCACATCACAGGCAATTAATGAATGTACTAATATATGTACAATTTAGAGGAGGACTGATCATATAATTTTTCTCATGTCAATTCAACAAATGTTTTAGGTAGGATAGAAAAAAGTTAATTTTGGCTCTTCATACTTGTCAAGCACTGTATGAATCTAGGGAGATTTAGGTCATACAAATGCCTTGATATCAGAAAGTATTGACATCAAGTTCCTTATATTTAACAGTATCCTTTTACTTGTATATAGAATCAGGCACCAGGTGCCTACTGAGACTGCATATTTATTTGGAAACTAGGTCTTAGTGTCATTGCCTACATCACATTTGGTCTTCGTTAACAAGAAGGATGCTCTTAGTGATAGCTTAACTTGTCCTGTTGAGGTTACAGTGTTTAGTTATTGACCGAAGTTAAATTAATATATAAATTGCATTGCAATAACCCCACAGGGTTGAGACTCTGACCACATCTACTGCAATGAAGAAGAAATGTTGATGGTGCCTATCCTGCCTTTCTAAATCAGTAGCCTTTAAAAAAAGAAAAAATGTCTATCCATTTTTGTCTTAAGTTCAAGTTTAGTCTTTTAGCTCTACTGTGCCTTTTGATATTTTCCTTCTCCAGCTTGCACTTCTACATAATGCTTCTAGATGAATTAATTCCTGTAGTTTTAGTTCTTACACTATTCTGATTTAACTTTCACATTGCATGACCTTAACATAAAATATATTTCTACTTCTCATAGACTTTAAAAAACAAAATTTTTTACCAATTGTAATCTACATATAAGTGCCAGGAGTAAGGTGTAAGGTCATCATTTGGGCTTTAAAGTTGTTATTTTTGTGTAGAGGAGCAAACATCTTTCCATGTTGGTTCTTGATGAGCAGCAGAGCTACTTACGTGTTATAACTCTAAAGAATAATGGCTGTTGCTGCTCATCTTATTGCATTTCTCCTGTTCTCTCTATTAAAAAAAAAAAACAAAACCAACAAAACAACAAACACAACTCTTCATTATTCCTCTGCCTAGAGCACATACTTACCCTTCTTTTTCTTTGTGTTTCCATATTGTTGGAGTACCCTTCACATTTCCTGCTATGTCATACTGTACTGATAATTTCTTTCTGCAAACTACATGTACAGACCTTATTAAAAAGACTTTTGTTAGTTCAGTGGCTGTTTATCTTGGCAACAGTCTTTTTCTGTTTTATTAAAAAAATATTTGTGAGAAGCAGTGTTTTGTTAACACTATATCCATCTTTCATGCATGTGATCTATGTTTCAGTCTTCTATTATTTGGAGATGCCTTTACCTTAGGAACACTAAACCTTTTTAATACTTACAATCAAACAGTTGTGTAACTGGTCCAACACATAGCAAAGGACAGGCATTGCTTTTTTCCTGTTGAAAAGCCTGTCATTTATGTGATTTTCAAAAATTATTCAGGCAGAATCCTTCTTGAAGAAATGAAGCACAGTAAACTTTATTCTATTCTTAACAGTTCAAATTTGCTGTGTTCCATGACACCTCTACCAGGATGGGACCAGTTACAGAGATTCTTTGTCTCAATTATTTTGCTCTTGGAGACAGTCACATTGGTCTTTCTTCTTTAGTGCAATTCATTTGTAATGATCTGCTGTTTTTTCACCTGTCTGTTTAGCAGCTTAGAGCCTTCTACCTTAATGAGAGGGAAAATACAGAAAGAAGCTGATAGCAATGGGCAGCTGTGTCAGCATGGGGTTTCCCATTTTCTGCAGATACTATCTTCCTGGAGAATTGTATTTCTGTATCCAGCAAAATGGACTTGCTCTCTCTTTTCTCTTTTGTTCTTCTTTGGGAGCACAGAATGAGGTTATATTTATGTAATCTCATGTCTGGATAGCCAGAAATTTTCACGTGGATGCAAAATCTGTCTACAGAGCAGAATCCTATCTTTTTTTTTTTTTTTTTTTTAATGGTGGGCCATGTTCAGGTCTTATTGAGCTTTGGGAGGGTGAAGATTTTTAGAATATGCATAGGAAATGTTATGTAAGAATATGTAAGGTCAGGAGAAAGATGGAAAAAAATTGCCTCTGTGAGGTTACAAAGTAAGAAAAGTGTCACTATATATAGGTCCAAAAGGAATGCAATGTCTGAGAGGAGAGAACGTGGCATTTATGTGATTATAAGAACCACATTGCTATCCATAAATATGATATACATGTTGCTGGAACAAACATATCTGCCAAGTAGAAAATGAACTTCCTTCTGAGCTCTAAAAGGCTACTTTTTTTTGTAGTTGTTGACTTTTTCATTGCACAGTATTATGTTCTTTTGTGGAGAATGATTACAACTTGAACCAGGAGAAAAGGAAGCTGAAATGGTATTGCTATTCTTTATTCTCCTTTTAGGTGAGACAAGGACATTCTCAGAATTTCTTTAGAATTCATCATATATAATTCTCATTGGTTGAGTGTTTGTTGAATCTTATGTTTCAAAGTTGTCTTCCATTGGTACAGGATTAAAAATCTGTGTTTTAAAGTTCCTTGTTAACATAAATCAGATAGCTCCTTTACGACACTGTAGCCTGAGTTTCCTACCAAGCCTATAAAGAAGAAAGAAGGATGGTAGCAAAACTGGACACGACACTGTGGAATAAACTTCCTGAAGCGTGGAAACTGTATGTGTTAATAGGTTACAATGCTTTTAGTGAAGGACTGTTATAGGGAAAAGCATCATCTTTGTGAGAAAACTGCATTTCTTTTTGGATTATTTAAAAAATATTTTCCAAATGTTGACAGCAAATGGCATATTGTTATCAGCAGCCTGTTTCTTCTGCCTGGTCTCTTTAACTTATTCTTTGAGGATTTCCAGTTCTTAAATAAAAATGATCTCTACTTCAACTTGAAGATGAATACAATAACTAATGATACGGATTTACTCTTGTTAGGAAAGAGAAAATCATGTTTGGTGGGACTTTTTCATAGGTCTTTATGTTCCTAATAAATACAGAGTAACATTTCTGGTGAAAAATCTTTTGTATCAAAAAGAGTTGTAATCTAAGAGCAAATTAAAAGTACATTAAAAAGAAGCATGAAAACAACATTTGAGATGAGAGGAAAATGATTTGAAGAGCTCTGTCTCCTGACAGTGACTGCAGCTGTCGTAGAGAAGACCTTTAGATGGCCAAAGTTATGTGAATACCTTCACTGTTTTACGCTTAGCCATAGTCTAAAAAGGAAATTTTAATACTTTCATTATAACTAAAATAATGAAAAAATATAATTGAAGGACTTAAATTATACTGAAAAAAATCCCATTATCTAATCAACTTACTAGTGCTATTTCAATATATAATAACTATATCACTCCTACAAATTATTTTTTAATCTTTAGATTTTCCTGCTGTTTTTTTTTTTCTCTGCCTCCTCTGAATATTGTCTCTTGTGGCATAGCTGTGGAGAGAACTTCAGCATTTTTTGTGGATCCAGAATCAGAGATCAGAATCTAGGTAAAGTCCAAATTAGTTGTCCTAGTTATGGTGCAAGGCATTATGAGAACCTGATTATTTACCAGATATGAGGCTAAGTTCTTGAACTTGCCTCCTTTCATTTTATGTAGGTCTCTCTGTTAGTAATGTTTCCTATTTATTTCGATGAAAACTGCAATAGATACAAAGAGAGCACTAGCACTGATAGAGCAAATTCTCAGCTACAAAACACTATTTTCAAAGTAATCATCCCCATTAGCTATGTATTTTTGCCAGTGATGAACAAGAGCCTGTGTGCCATGCTTGTAAAAAGTCTGCACAAGTGGAGGTGACCCAGTCTTTCAGAGTTTCACCACCTTCCTCCTCACTGTGCTCATATCCACTGTTTGGTCTCTTAATTTTCAGCAAGCATCAACAGATGTCAATAGGTGCCATTTTTTTAATCATGGAGAAATTCAGTGACACACCTTTCTTTCATCCACACTTCCTCATCAAACACCATTCTGTCACACTGCTCCTCTGCTGCCATCTGTTGCATGGCAACAAAACATAATGAAATATTGGTGGGAAGGCTCATCCTCTACTACCAAACCACCTTTGATGTTGTGGGCCAACATCATAAAATAGGAGGCGTTACTTTCAGAGCTACTCTTGTATATTTGCCAAAAGACAAAATTCCCAGCAAGCTTACAATAGTTGAGATTCAGCATGGAAAACAAAGCATAATTTGAGGAGAGCTTGAATTTTTTAAGCTGAAGGGTGTTGTGCTGCTTGCATTTGCCTCCTCTCTAACAGCTCTCCAGGAAAAGAAGCTAAACACAGTTTCTTTCATGTTGTTAATGAGTTTTTTTCCTGCATCTGTAATTTATTTATTTTTATTTTTATTTTTTTCCCACTCTAAACAATGAGAGTAGTTTGTTTTTCATGACAAATTACCTTTTTTTTTTCTTTAAAGGTTGCAGGTATGAATAATGTTACTCCAAGTTCCTGAAATAAAACATGTGGAGCAGTAATTTGTAAAGAAAAGTTTTATAAAAGAAGAACAATAGCCTCTTTTTGATTTCATCTTTAAATATAACTTACTAATTACTCTTTTCAATCTCCAAAGCTGGGGTGTGAATAACTTATTAATCAAAATTTAAAGTATGCAAGGAAAAAATGTTCATTACATGTGGCAGTTTGTCAGTGTATGGCTTCGGTTAATTAAAATCATATCAAAATAATCCTGTTTCATCATTCTGTAGGAAAGTGTTCCCTCATTTTGAGTACTCAGTGGTCTTCCTCTTGTAAGTACATCCTTTTCTTGTATCGTCCTTAAATTAATCCAATCTTGCAGAGAGTCTTCATTCTTGAATATACTTTTTCCAGACCTCTGAGTGTACAACATCATATTGCTGCTGTGCTTAGAGAATAACCTTCTCTAGAGCTGATCACATCATCCAGGTTCTTCTCTGACCTGTCTTTCTGCTCAGGTTTCTGTCATCCCAATTCCCCAGATTGCATCTTTAGGAGGCTCTGGTCAGATAGAAAGTTAAAACATAAATTTGAGACCACTTTCTTAATTTTCCAGAGTCTTGGAATTGCTTCATGGACTATGAAAAACAGTGCCCTTCTACCCCCTGTGCTTTATTTGCCATAAATTCTGTTAGCATCAAAGTTGGCTAAGCTAAAATCCTGTGGTGAATGCCAAAGAGAAAAGCTGGCATTTAAAAGCCAGTCTGACAGAACATGCTGAAGTATTACAAGTGCAGCCATGCTTGAAGAGATGCTGATCAATTGTAATGGATTCATTTTTCTGCATGTCCCGCACTACTTGAGAATAATACCCCTTAACAGGTTATCTGTGTAATCTGTAAAGGAATAGAGTTTTTGGAATTTGGACCACTACCAATCCTGGCTACAGCTGCCTATTTCAAATTTGCAGTTTGCTGGCAGTCTCTAACAGTTAAGCTGTTTTGGCAGCACCTGCTCCTGCAATGTATTTTCTTCAGACTATCCACAGTTTTTGCATGCTACCTCTTTCCAATTTTGTTTGCTGAAGCAGAAAATAGAGAAAAAGCACAACCCCTCAGTCCTTTAAAGGGAGGCCTTTTTGAATCTGTCCCATCACTGTGTCCCTGCTAGGTGATCATGAAGCTCTGGGCAGGCTCTTGTCTCTGTCCCAGAGACACCTGGGACACCTGCTCCCTGATCTGTTGCTGTGGGGTGGGACTTGGTTAGGGAGGTCACAGCCCTGATAGCTCATCAGCTATCTTCTGGTAAGGCAGACAGTCATTGTGGCACCATAGCATTGCAGCAGAAAAGAGCTTAGTCCTCCTCTTAGGTAGAATCAGAGGAGCTTCAGAGCAGCTTAAGGATTAAGTATTTTCTTTTAGCTTTGTTCAGTGCAATGAGGTCCCAGTCAATCTCTCCTGAAGTCTTGATGGAGATTTCCCCTGGCAAAGGCAGCAAAGATCCTTGAGGAAAAGGAACTGTCAAGTCCTGGAGGTATCTAAAAATTTCATTTTACAGGGAAGTACAATAACTCTACAAAGCCTGATTTGATTAAAAAAAAAAAAAAGAAAGAAAAGAAACATAGGAAACATTCTGTTTTCCAAGCTATTTCTGAACTAAAATTGTCTTAATTCTTCAAATAGCTGAATATTGAACAAATAAAGGAGAAGACACCTCCGTCACATCCTCTTGTGGAACATGTCCACGTCTCAAGATCCAGCAGAAGGGTATGAAGTCAGTGCACTGCTTATGCCCTCTACAGGGGATCCACTTATATCTGGGTCTAGTTCAGCATAGATTTTATTACATGTTTTTTAAGTGTGTTGTTTATTTGCCTGGGGACCTGGCATGGCAGTTTCTTCTCAGCGTGAGACCTGTCTGCTGGCTGTGCCCCTTGCACTGATATTCTGTCAGGCAGTGCCACTGCCACAGTCCCCTGGGGAATCCTGTACAGTCCTGTTTTATAGAAAATTAGGAAATTCAAAGAGAAAATGAGTCTGCATTAAGTAATGCTTTCATTGCTAAATTTCTATGGCATCTTAATGGTACATGCTTTTAAAAGGTTGAGAGGTTATTTGTTGATTTAGTTGAAGCTTCATAAAACAGTCATCAGAAGATGTTTGGAGCCTGTTTAGAGAAGTGGAGTCTTTGATCCTTCCCTTGACAATTAGAATCTCATTTGACCATACCTCATCTGTGATGGATACTCGTAACAGTTTCCCCATGATGTACTGCCACTGAGGACAAATCACGACGGAGGGCTGTGTCTACATGTGGATGTGTATATTATGTGTGTATATAATGATATCGATGGATGTTTGTATAAAGCTGTTTAGTTCACAGGTAATGTTTAGAAGCTGAATGCTATGGTTTTGGTCTGCATAGCTTGTACCACATAAATACTGTCCAAAAGTGGATTTCATTTGGTATTAACAACTCCCAAATATTTTGGAAGAATGTTTTAAATGTGGTCAAGTGCTGGTATGAGGTTGCTTGTATGTATTTTTCTTTTTTGGTTTTTCGGTTTTGTTTTGTTTTCACACACACACACACACAAAAAGAGTCTATTTATTTCTGTGATATGTTTGTTTACAGTTAAAATAAAAGTAATTAGTTCAGTACGTATGACTTGGTGTGAGGATAAATGTTCTCTAATCAGAGAAGACAGTGCTTCTCAAATTAGTCTTTAGCCTATAACAATACAGAAATGATAAATTAATGCCTTACGATTGTTACTAGCCTCCTACATGATTAATTGTCTCTCATATTCTTATTCAGGTCTCCTCCTGTAGGAAACTTGGCTTAGCTTTGTTATAATCTCTTGGCTTTATGGTACTACTGAACTTTTGTTTAAGAGGGAATTTCACACTTATAAAGCTTTTAGTGACTACTAATTCAGGGAAGTATGCTAACACTATTTTTTTCCTGATGTAATTCTTTTTTTAATGTTTTATATAATTAATATTTCAATAACTTACATTCCAAACTCTTGATGTCGTTGGACAATACTTATGCTTCCATGTGTAGTTCTTCAATTCTGACCCAATCCTTTCTGTAGAATTAATAAGTGAGAATTTTGTTTTCTGTTGTCATAGAAATAACTCCTTTATCAACACTTGAATGTACAACTTAGCATATGGCAGATGAGGCATCATATTTTCCAGTGTTTAAAATGTATGCTTTTTATTATAGAGAGTGAAAACTTAATGCATTGTGTTGGCATGATTAATCTTTTCAATTTGAGGCTAAATAATAGGCTCCAGCAAAACCTACCGATTATTTTAAGTCTTTGCCAGCTAACTAGGATGAGTGTGATCTTTTTTTTTCCCAAAGATTCCTGTAAGATGCTTGCTTCTTCTGGTGTACTTGGGATTAAAAGGTTGCTTATTGCTGAATGATAGTTCCTAATACAAAATCTTCCTTTTTCTTTTATTCAGAATGGCACGCACAATCATGTTAGGAAAAACCTGAAAAGTCAGTGTCTGTATAGTCAAGGTCAGGTCTGATGCTCAAGGGCAGGAATGGAATTCTTGGTGTGGACTTCATCCAGAGTCCACTGCAGACACTGGAAGCAATAATCTGCAGTTAATGATAGCTGGTTGTTGGTGGATCTTGTAGCACTTATATGCCACTGATTCTGCATAATGTCTGAAGAGTTGTCATCCCATCAGTGGGAACAGTTGGAGACTCCCTCTTCCCTTCATTTCCTCTTCTGCTCTCCATGTGTCTTTCTGCTTGTCCAGGATGTTGGGGGAACCTGCTTTTCCCTAAACTTCCCAAATGAGTGTAGGAGATTGGTCACATCTCTGATGAGAAGCTGTAATGAAGTACAAATTACCACCAAAAAGTGTGAGCTTTGCTCATGCCTGGGAGCAGTGGCATGTCCTCAGATTGTGGGGGCTTCTACAATGCACTTGGTTTGTATTCAGACCCATATGTTTCGTAATGTATAAATGAGATCCTTTTCCAGCTGCTGTCAGACAGCTGTAACTTCATCTACAGACACTTTCCTGACTTGGCAGAACCTGCTCTATCTTCTCTGTTATAGACAGCCCTCATGTGATGCTAATTTCTCTGCTGGGTTACTATGGAGACAGAAAAAATTGTACTTGCTTGAAAGATTAGCAGTGGTATGACTTTGACTGCAAGTAAGAAGTGTAGAAAACACAGAAGAAACTCACGTTCCTGTGTAGAGAACCAAAATCTGTATACAAGACTGTCACAGCAGTAGCTAAGTGGTTAAAAACAATCTTCTGTTTGAAAAATCTAATTTAAAAAAGAAAAACCATGCCCAGCTGAAAAAATGTGAGAAGGAATATGGCCGTACCTGTGGCTACAGGGAGGGGAGCAGGACGTCTTGTTTTTCTAATATCAGTTCTACCTGTATCTTTCCATATGAGTGGTGCTTTATGAGTCTTTGAAAGAATCCTTATCAAATACATTTTCCAAGACTTTGGTTGGTTGAATGCTTTCTATTTTTATGGAATGGTGATTCAGAAGAATGAAAGTGTTTCTGTAGAATTATCGTTTTCAATTTTTTCCCATCCTATTGGAAGGAAAGTGAGCTGTAAACGTGTATTTTTTGTGTGAAGGTTTATCTGTATTTGCATATAAAAACACGTGAAAAATTCAATTATTTCATACCTTTTCATGTGATGTTTAAAATACTAATGACTGCTGACCCTGAATCGTGAGATAAAAATTAGTATCCTGCTTACCATCTCATCACTTGCATGTAGTATAAATTTAGACCAGTCTTTTAATCCTAAAAGCAGACCAATCCATAATATACTAGCCATTTACTAGACTTAGTAATTAGTTTCTCGGTAAAGTTGCTGAATTGATTGGTAGAGATAGATTGTACTAGTAAGTAAGCATGAACAAAGTTTCCGGCTGTTTTGATCAGTGTAGACTGATCACAGCTTTTGAAATACATCATGCTGATTTCTTTTCCTTATTTACACAGTGCCATGACTGAAAGCTGCTTGCAGGACAGAGGAGCCCTGAGAATGATGCTGACAGCTTTTTAGGCACTGCAGACTTGCTTCTGTGATAGTAAAGTGTCTCTGGGCATTCCTAGGTTTTGCTTGCAAAAGATCTGAAGCTGATGACAAAATCCTGCCACAGTGTCTTCGTGAACATGTGGGAGATACACAGGGGTGCTCACATTAGGCTTTTCATTCAGGGATGACTCTCACTATTGTAGTCTGTGCTACTCTTCCATGATATTTTTTTTAACTTTTCTTCCTAGAGCTTTCAGCCTTCAAGAGTCTTTTATAACTAATTAGCTTTATTGTTTATATTATTCTCATACTCTAATTAGAGTAATCAAATCATGGGGGTCTTGAAGCTCTCTTCCTTTTCCTCTAATTGTTTTTGCTTTGTCAAGCCTGGCTGTTTCCTGCTGCTTATTCTTGTCCATGCGTTTTTACTTTCTGCAAATTGATGTTGTCCTGTACTAATGGTTTTCACTTTATCTGAAGAACCTTCCACGTTTTACTGTATTGGCCATTCTTGTCAGACTGTGAAGACCTATAGTCCCATTTGAGAATTAATTGCAGGGAACGCACTAGTCAGTGGGAATAACAGATGTGCAGAAGAAAGAAGGTGATGTTTTTAGCTATGTTTATGAATTCTTCAGATTGTGTATTAGGAAGAATTTATTCTCAGAAAGAGTGGTGATGTATTGGAACAAGCTTTCCAGGGAGGTGGCATCACTGTCCCTGCAGGTGTTTAAGGAAAGGGTAGATGTAGTACTTAAGAATATGATTTAGTGGGCAATATTGATGGTGGGTGAACAGTTGGACTAGATAATCTTGGAGGTCTTTTCCAGCCTTAATGATTCTAAGATTGACTTCAGATTAAATTGTTTCAACTATCTTCCACCAAGCCTTGGTTGTCTCCTGGTTGCCACTGTTGTAGCTGTTTTGCCCTTCAGCACTGTTTGCCTGGTGGTTGCTCAGCCATGGTAGCAGTGAATACTTTCCGTGAACTCTCAGGCAAGGAGCAGAATATATCAGCTCTCATGTGTCTCTCTTGAAACTGAAAGTATGTTCACTCAAGTTTTTCTAAACAAAAACTGCCAATTCTGAATTTACCAATTTTTCTCTGTGCTACTCCAACCATTCTGCTATCAGCACTTCTTCTCAGTAGTAGAAACTACTGAGAAGTAGTAGAAGAGTACAAACTACTCAGAAGTAGTAGAAACCTACTGGGTTAAAAGCAGTTTCAGAATTTTTTTTTCCAAATTCATATGTGACTACCAAGCAACTGTGCACACAGAGACAGCATGATCTGCTGTTTCACCTTCTGCTTTCCTTTTCATCCATGTGAGAATCTGTGTGTGAGGAGTCTCTGCTCTGCACTCCTAACATACCTCAACACTGCAGTGGATATAGTGGGTTTGTGGTGGCAGAACACTGTCCTTGGCCCTCCCTGTTTCTTGAGGATAAGGATTGTCCTATGTATGTGTATGTGTATGTTTATGCATATATACATAGATAACACAAGGCAGTGTTGGTATCACCCTCCAACAATGAAGCAGAAAATGGAAACTTTTATGAAAAGTTTTCTGGTTACTGCTCTTAGATTTTGCACACATTCTAGGAGGAAAGGAAGAAAAATAAGCTTGTAATGTTTAATGAGGTGAATAATGCAAGTTTACATCAGAACTGTATATAATTTATACTTTTTGGAACCATTATTATTGTGTGTGTGTGTGTGTTTGTGTGTGTCTAGCAGCACAATCAGATAATCAGTCTTTGCATCAGTTAAATTTCTGAATGTGCGAGTTCAAGGTCCATCATCAGAATTTTTATTAACTGTGCCACCTTTGAATGCAGATTTCAAAGGTAACAGATTGCCAGGATTAGACAGAAACATACAGGTACTATTCAGTGAACACATGCTTGAAGTCATGATAGTGTTTTTACTATCTTTGTGGATTTCATTCTGTGAAAGCTCTAAGTAATCTTTCACATCTAAGGCTACAATAAGACTAGAATAGTGCTTGCTTTAAAGTATCAGAGTTTGTCCACTTAGACATTTTGTGTGAATTATGCTCTCCTACTTAAAAAAGGAAGCACTTCAATAACTTTGGAGTATGCAATCATCTCTTCACAGATGAAGTGTCAGTGCAGTGTAGCACCTGAATTCTAATCTGTTTTGCATTTCACCTGAGGTACTGGATAGTTCAGTCTCTCTCTAACACTATGTTCTCTTTCATTGAGACTGCAAATACAGTACCTAAAGCAGAGCTTGTTTGAGGACTGTGGCCACTCCTGGCTGAAATAACCACATTCATCTTCTCCACACCTAGCATGACTTCTGAACTGGTAACATGATTAAACAAGCAAGCAGATTCATTAACAGGAGGTTAATAGGATCACAGAATGGCTGAACCTGACCATTTGGCCCAGCCTCTGCTCCAGCAGGGCCACCCGGAGCAGGGTGCCCAGGGCCATGTGCAGGTGGCTGCTGGAGATCCCCATGGAGGAGACCCCACAGCCTCTGGGCAGCCTGTGCCACTGCTCTGTTACCCACACAGCACAGAAGTCACTCTTCCTGATGTTCAGATGGATCCTCCTGTGTCCCAGTATTTGTCCAGTGCTTCTTGTCCTGAACCTGGGTACCACATAGAAGTGCTTGGCTCAATCCTCTTTGCATCTTCCTGTCAGGTATTTATAGACATTAATGAGATCTCTCCTGAGCTTCCTCTCCTCCAGGCTGAACAGTCCCAGGTCTCTTAGCCATCTCTCATAAGAGAGATGCTTCAGTTCCCTGATAATTTCTGTGGCCCTATTCTGGACTGGTCACATCCAGCAATAGCAAAAGACATTTTATGTTTCCTTGAAGCTCTTGTGACCATTGCATCTAGGCTCTCCAGGAGTAATGAGATCTGTTTATTCGCTGTATGTCTAGAAAATTTCTTTGGGACTTTCTGGTGGTGAGGGCCTGCAGTTATGAATTGAATGAATTTATGTTCGTCTAAATAATGTTTGTTTTAATAGGAAATGTCCCTGGAAAAGCCAGGTCTTGGAAACTGCTCTAAATGTCTCAATTATTTCATCTCTCTCAGAAGTTTGCCCCAAAGTTAGACCCCCTTTGTCATTCTTGGTTCTCTTCAACTGTTTCTTAAGCTTTTGGATTTATATATTAGCAAAAGACTTATTAAATATGCTAAGCTGCAATATGGCCAGATATTAATCTCCGTATCTTACTTAATTATCTGCAGCACCAGGGCAAAGACTTGACTGAATCTTTTGGAAACAAATGTGCACCAGATAAAGCTTTCTTCCCTAATGCAGGGGGGTGATATGGTTGCTGGAGAGATTGTATGTTTCTCTGGTCTGTGTTCCAAATGGCAGAAATTATACTTTATTTTATGTTTGTATGTAGTATGCACACACAAAGTTATATAGAATAATCGAATGGCTTTGGTTGGAATATATTTTAGTTTTAATGTTCCACTGTGAAGTTAGGTTTGTAAAATGTAAGCATCTAAATGTGAATTATTTATCTATTGCTCATCTGGCATTTGGAGAGAATTTCAATAACTATTTTTGACATCACTTTTAGGATGAGGTAAATTTCGCTCATGCAGTCAACCATGACTACAAGGGAGTAGCTATAATGACTAGTTCAAACTTTGCGAAAACCTCAAGCTAAGAGAACACCATTCCTAAATAATATTTAACTAGTTAGATGCGTGTGTAGCAAATTATTTGTAGAACCATAGTGAATCACTGTACTACAGACTTACAGTTCTTTTTTCCCCTCTCCAAAGATACCACTTCAATTTTTCCAAACTGTTCAGCTCAAGGTCAAGAACCACTTGCTTTACAGAGAAGACACCACTGCTGAAGGTTTCCTCAGAGGAAAATGGGTGAGTTACTTTCATTTTACTCAAAATACATTTTTCCTAAGCTCTCTTCTATTTAATTGTGTATGGTTCTTTCTTATATTCTGACATCAAACCTAATGGGAAATAAAGTGGATGTCAGCAGTTGTGAGCAGAGAATTAGTCTGAAGTAGTTTGAGTGGAAAGAAGGGGCTATAAAAGAGATAGGGAATGATGTAAGGTCACAGGTCAGGTTGATTAGAGAGACCTTGGGATAAGCAACTGCAGGTTGCTCTCATTTTCTTCATATTGTGTTGTATTAGGTGCATTGAAAGACACAGTAGAGCTATAAGATGGATTCTTATTCTTGTGGATTACACATCAAATTCAGAGGCATGTCTGTCTGGTGCTTCAAAATGCTGGTTCTTCCAGGTGCACCTAAACATCACAAGGCTTTTGCTTCTCTATCTACCCAGTTGTGCCATCAAGAGGAGCTCAGTCTGTACTGAATAAGTATCTTTCTATGATTTTTTTCCATTAAAATCTATTACAGAGAAGCTAAGCATATGTAAGGTCAGTTGCATCTCATATCTGTTGAAATAAACTATTTTTTTGTTTTCTCTTTACTGAAAATATGTGACAGGTTGCCATGCATGGATCTTCATAATCCAGATTTTATCACAGATGATGATTCATGGGACAACAGCTCTGCTGAATTTGAACAGAGATTTCATCTGGGAAGTGAAATGACCAGTTTGTCTAGATCTGCTTCTTCTGAGAAATATGAAATCTTGGACAACCTTCATGTCAAGTTCAATTTATCAAAGATGAGGTCTGAATTCAAACATTATTTTATTTACTTTTTGAAGTTTCAGCAGTTTTAAAGTATAGATGGCTAGAAAATGATATATTTTCTGCAAATGAATAATGTAACACGCCATATTTAGGGTATATTTTATCATTGATAGTTTATAAATAAATCCTGATGAAACAGATTACAGCCTCTACCCAATGATCAATAGCTCTTTGCTCTTAAAAGCATTAATCAAGACACCTATTTTAAATCTGAATTTAAATAATGTTTCTATTGCTTTCAATATTTTAAAAGCCTTTTGGCTTTTCCACAGTTTTGTTTTTCAGTTTTCGGTTTCTTTGAAGAAATGTTTATCTTTAATTGAAATGTATATCTCTCTTTATATGGAATGATAGATACGCAGTCTTCTACTTACCTAACAATGTTTCTGGAATCATCATAGTAGCTTTTCATGAATATGCAATGCAAAATGTAGCCAAGAACTTTTCTGTCTTTAAGTACATTAATATATTTCACTCTTTATCTCAAAGTAGTCTTTTACCTCATTTAAGCAGGGGTGAAGTTAAAATCTTTTAACGTGCTGAAAAGTACGAATATAATAAGAGCTTAAATTCAAATGTTCTCAGGACTAGCAAAGCCTTTAGTCTCAGGTACAAACTCTCTCTGCCACTTCTAGATTTTCAACATTTCTTCTTGTTCTGGTTTGAATTGCTGATAACTCTGCAGTTTGCACGGAGCCCATGCACTTCATGCCCCTGTCTACATGTTGATCCATGGAGCCTTTTCTGACAAGAAGTTTATGACTCTTTTCCCAGTCTGTATGTTGTCTTAGCTCATCATTTCACAATTTTTTTCCTTCTTTCATTGTGCATATGGTATTGTGTGGAGTGCCACGATCCTGTACGCTGCTGAACAAATGGCGCAGGAGAATTTCAATGGCTGCAATTAGTGCAATATGAGCAGATGTGAAGAAGTTTGGCAGATGTCTTTCTTCAAGCTCTCTGTAGCTTTCCCTGGTATTTGATGGAACAAAAGCATTGAGCAGGAGAGTAGAATCAATTGTTTCCAGTATAGTATACGTTTATAGGGCTAGTGTATTTCTCTGGCAGAACTTCCTGTGAAATGTTTTCATTGCTATAGTGCTGGTTGTACATCCGGGGCCAGTTCCTTAGATGTTGCAAATCAGCATAAGTCTACAGAGATAATAAATGGAGCTAAAATGCCTGACGTGCAGATCAGACTAAAATTCATTTGGTTTAAAACAAGGAGTAAAGTCCTTTGTAGATTTATATTTCACGCATTTGCAACTAAAGTCAGGTAGGATTGTGCTGGAGGCATATATCAGTGGAGAGTTTGGCACAGTTTGTACTTCCATCACTGTGCCAGATTAATGCAGCAGAAAGAGACAGATTGCAAAACACAGACGAGTCAAAGGCTCATCACTTCTCAAATATAAGATGTTGAAAGTGCTGCTTCCTTAATACAAAAATGCCATGAAAACAAACAGAAGGGAGGAAAAGAGGCTTCTAAATTCTATGTTTAATAAAATAACCACTTCCAAAAGCTTTTTTTATCACATCTTGTCAACTCCTTGAGATGAGTTTCTGTTATTCACAGACAAGTGGTTATGAATTTATGTTTTAATTAATGCTTCTTGTTTTCTCCTTTATGTTTAAAATGAGTTATTGCTGTTTCTTTTTTCAATAGTAATTTGAATTATTATTATTTGAAATGATAATTTGGAAGTGCAAACAGAAAATGTCGAACACATTAAAACTAAAGCAATGTGGACTGGGCTTTAGTAATTCATAACATAACGAGCTCCCAAAAATACTGAAACAACTGTGATGTGAAGATAGGGAGAGTAGACAGATAGAATAGATGATGCATGAATAAGATGGCAATGTTTTCCATAAATCATACAGTAATGAAAGAAGTTATCAGCCGTGGGGTGCTGATAATGGCTTTTGTAGTCATTCCTCATTTTTAAAACTTTATTATCTTCTCTCCCACCTCAACTTGTTTTCCAGTAGAGAAAGGCTATCTGGTGCTTCTGGAAGCTACCTCACTGACTTTTTATCATCCTCCACCCTCTATGGATGTTTATCCCAGTGCAATGTTTGCATATAATTGCTACCACTCACATCTCCTAGGGTGTTGTAGCCCCTTTGTTGCAGTTTGACTGTGGTATCATATTTTCATCAGCTACTGTATTTTTTTCTGCTGTATTTTTTTTTTTCTTTTTTTTTTTGGAGAAGTCTAGTGAGGAAGGGATGTTGTTTTTTTTCAGTGATTTTGATTTAGGGACTTACTTCCACTGTGATTAAAAGTTATTTCTGACTGTCTTCAGATTACTTCACTTTAATATTTTGTTCTAAAGCATCTGTCAATTGAGTTATTTATTGCACTGCTTCTTTCTCAACTAATTATCCCAGTAACGTGAAATATTTTTCTTCTTGCTTGTCATCAGGCTTAAATCAAACCTTGCATTTGTCATTCTCTCAGAAAAGCAATGTTTGAATGTTTACTTTTGGAATAAATGGGGTGAGAACATCAATGTCTTCATTAGTGAAGACGTGTGATAAGGGCAAATAAGCAAAAAGAGTTCTGTAAATTAAGACATCTGGGCAACAAGAAAATAATTAAAGAATTGCCTTTTATGGTAAGATTTTAAAAAAACAACAAGGTGATTAAAAAATGATTAATCTTAAGATTTCTTACTTGAAAACATAAAGTTTCAACATTTCAGTTTAGAATTGTTCTTGTTTAGGCCACTCAGCAGTAAGCTCTGACATTTCAGAAGATTTGATGGCATTGTACCTCCAGAACTGGCCATTTCCTGGCATATATGTACTATGGAAAAAAAAAAAAGTCTAGATTTGCTAGAACATTTACCTAGAGTTGCTCACAAAGTATATCTGATTTGAAGAGTATTTAAGACCAGGATATCCTTAAAGCCTGTTCTTGCCTTCAAAGTGAATGTCTACTGGAAAACTGGTTTCAGGAATTTATTCATGAAAGCACCCCTCTATGCAGCAGTTTGTCCGTTCCATTCAGTCGTGCCATCTTCCTGTGTTCTACCTTCCTGCAAAGGGCTGTGCTTCTTTAAAGCCCAAGAAGAGGTCAAAGAGTGGCAAAGGTTCTGTTGGGAACCACCAGCAGGAAGATTGCTCCAAGTCTCAACACTAGCACATTCTGCAGCCTTCATTCAGCTTTTCTAAGGGGCATAACCTCCCTCTCATTCAGTGAGAGAAGGCTGGCAGCAAAGTGAGGACAGAGAGTCCTTCTAGTCACCAAGGCTTCCCATGCCCTGATGTAGTGTGATATTGTCCATGCTCTGACATGGTATGTTATTATTCTTAAGTTCTCAACATCTGAAATGGCAGAACTATTAAAAATATAGAAAAGATTTGTTTTAAAATAACTGTGCACTAAATACATGTTTCTTATATTTCAGACGCTGTCTAAAATTCCTGAAAATTTCAGTCCTTTTTATCTTTGTAGTAGTCTGCTCTGTAAGTATTGAATTTCTACCTTTTCCTCCTTCTCCTATTACATTTCTTACAATTAGTTGAAAATGATATTTGGTTTTAGGTGATAAAAAAGTCTCATGGATGGGAACAAGATGGTAAAAACTAGAAATAGTGTTCTGGTCCTTATGCCTAATCAGACAACTGCTCAGTGCACTGCCCTCCACCCTGGACAATGTGGCAGGCAATTGAGTTTGAGGAGAGAATTGAAATTTGTGTGTCATCAATCTTGCATTTAGGATGACTCTTCAGATACTGCTTAAAGCCTGGGAAATATTGGTATGTTTTCCCCCTTGGCAAAGTGTGTATCTCCTCATGTACAGACTTTTGAGCAGCAATTCTTTTGTGGAAGATACTAAAATGTAAACATTTTTTGAGGCACTCTGTTTCCAGTGTGGCTGCTGAAAATGGGCGGTCAGGAGCAGTTCCTACTAGTGAGTATTTACAGTAAATGAGAGTAGGCAGGTCTTCCCTGAAACTGAGGACTGAAAGGAAACTCTAGAAAAAAGACAGGTGAAGAGTGGTGATTTCTAGGAAGATGATAGACCCAGGGCATCTTTGCAAAATCTTTCGTTCTGTTTTGTTGCATTCTTCATTCTCTTTCACTGCTCTATGATACTTTTTTCTTCCTTTGTTGACCTTGTCTTTCTCTGAGAATTATTCTGTCCTTCGCTTCTTTTGCTGAAGACTCCAGGCAAGTTTTTTATTTTCCTGTCCTGTCTTTCACAATCCTCTTTCCTCTCCTTCTGCCCTTCCCACTAGAGCTGCTCTTGCTCTTCATTGTACCTCTCTAACCATACAAGTCCATCATCATTTTTGGCTCTTAAATTCACCTATCCATGGTGTCTGTAGAAACATGGGGATAAAATATATTGAAAATGTGACTTCGGTAGTAAGTTCACTGAGGGAAAATTATTTGTCCTTGACATGTGTACCTGGGCTGCTTTTCAGCTTTGGGGGAAACTTACCTAAAATACTGAAAGCAATCTTAAGATTTAATGTATTGTTTGAAAGTCTTTAAGTTTCTGATATAAGCTTAAGATTTTTTTTTTCCCCTAGATTTTGTTTGGCATTTACCCAGATCAACGTGTGTCCTGGCAGATGTTGGCTGTCTCGCCTCTGGAAAGCTTCTGTATCCTTCCTTCACCAAAGAAAACTTAAACTTTGTTAATGAAATGGTTGAATTACTGTTTTCTCTCTTATACTCAGAGTGGATTTAGTCTCCTCAGAGCATGGGCTGCCCTTAGATTTATTCTTTGATGCATACTGCAGTTGTGCACCACATCCAAGCTGGCCGTGATGAATAGTGCCTCTCTGTGGCGCTTTGTGGTTCCCATCCAGTTCTTATGTTGAGTTTCTGCATGAAACTTAAAGTTTGAAGATGGGATCAGCTTCTAGAAAATAGCCATGACTGTGACCAGTACATTCCCATAGCTGTAGCAACTACTCCCTGGGCCAGTGGCTTTCTATCACCTGTAGCATGTTTTAAGGATCATGATGCATAATTCATTGCAGGTGAATGCAAACCTGTTTGAAAGGCCTTTGAGGGATGAGCATTCAGTTAGTAAGCAATCAAAAACTTTTGCTACATTTCTTGTTTCCAATATATTTCTAATTTCATCAGTTTGATCTGCAATTTCTTTTACTAATATTAGAAGATGATTCAGCTATGGATATATTTTATGAGCATCAAGGGAGTGTAATCTTTTGAAAAGGTGCAGTAAGAGTTAATTCTTGAAAGATTCATTTTTTTCTATTTAATTAGACAGGTCCATAGCTTTAAATAGGCAGAGTCCATTTTAAACAGATTTGTTAGCATTCTCATTATTGCAAATAATGGCACAATATTACACAGCTATTAGTAGGGTAGATGAGGAAGAAAAGGTTAGTGCTTGGGGGCAATTTACAGTGAGAAGCAGAGATTGCTTTTTGGAAGGGAGCAAGAGAACTTTAGTAGGACAAATGAAACCTCAACAGTTAGCTCCCATCACACCATGGCTGTTGTAGCTCATTCTGCTGAGTCAGGGTGTAGTGGCATGAAATCTTTGAGTCCAAGTTTTAGTCAACTATCATAGCATAACTTGACTGGATCTCTTTCCACAGATTTTGCGTTGGAACCATAGTTACTGCACTGTGAGCATCGATTCTGCAACTGGTTATTCTTTTTTCTTGTTTCAGGGAGTTCAGACTGGGATATGAATACAATCAAGTATTTCTTTATTTCCTGTTTTATATGTAATGTCAAGATGCTTTAGCCAAATAGCTGTCAGACAGAATATAGCATTCTCATTCTTTATCTGACAAACCTGGAGCTGAAGCTTGTGTCATATGTGTCAAACGCTAGATGTTCTGTCCTTGCATTCTTACTCACTGAGCTGGGAGTAAGCAATCCAGAAAAGTCCTGCTTCGTTTTCAAGGCGACAGAATAATTCAAGCAGAAAGGTCAAGGAGAGAAATTTGTTTCTAAATGAGATTTGGAAAAGGTGTGAGCAATTCTGAATGTAATCTCACCACTGCTACTAGGTCTTTGCTCATGCAGACATAAGCTCATGTGTTTGTGTTGCTTTGTTGCATGGTGAAAAACCTTTTGGCTAGGCTTGAATAACGCTAACCATTCAGTCAGCAGTGTCAAAGATGTGATTTATGCTGGCTGAAGATTGCAGTATTCTCAGTGGACATTAAGAGCTATTCTTGAATGTCTACAAGAATTTCATGGTAGGCAGACAGGTGTGCTGTGATAGTTCTTGTCACCAAGCCCGTAGAGGTTGTATATGAGACTGCTTTGGGTGGAAACTCATGTGATACTGAATTATGCTAATGAATGCTCTTTCCTTCTTGCTTGTGTCTCAAGAGCAGTTGAAATGTGTTGAATAGGTACTAAGTATCATTCACTTGTTTTATTTTTTTTTTAAATCCTTCATCTCATTTCAATGCTTTTCCAGAAAAGCTCGTGCACTTTGAATTGTGTATTGAGTATATACACTCTTATGAATACATCTGCATACACTAGAAAAATCTGAAAAATAATAAACCAAAGGTGGAAATTTAAATAATTAAAAAATCAAATGGAGTCATCCCCACTGGACTTCGTCATTCTGGTGTTACTTAGATATTTATGTTTTTTTTTCTGTCATGCACGCGAAGTGTCAGACTTGTTTGCAGCTGTGACTGTCTCTGGCTGCTGCTTCTAATATAGTGCATCTTTAGCACTTTTCCATTTTCTCTAACTCCTGTTTGATGTTTCCATACCTTTGTTTATTGCTTGAATTTACTTTAGTTGATTTTTCCCCACTAACTTCTGTGTACTTCTTAGTATCTCACGTTTATCTCCCTTTGCTTTATCTATCCCCATGGATTCTAAGCAGACACATAGCGCTGAACTCTGCTGGCTGTAGTTTCTGAAAATTGAACCTTTCCTCCTGTGATTAGTAGAAGCTTTCTGAGTATGTAAGATGTTTTTTAACTCTAATTTGCCTATTGGCACAAGACCGAAATTAAATGGATTTAGTATGATTTTTTCGAAGTAGTGGTGTTATTGTTCCTTTTTGACAGGAACCTTAGGATTTATTTGCTTTTAAATTCAAACAATCAACTGTTTAATACCTGACAGAAATAAGTTTATGATAAGGCGAACATAAAGGATGCTTTTCTGTAGGAAGCAATATTCATAGCTCTTGTTAGTGTAAATCTGTGAAGCATTTTCAAACCTTTTGCTGAAAGGCCTTATGTTAAATGGGAAGCATCAATAATTAATGGGATGATATGCTTTTGGAAAGTGGGTTATAAAAATAGAAGAGGAGATATGGAGTCTGAAATATTACAGCATTTCCAATGTTGGGCCAGGTATCTATTCTAAGACATGAACATATTTATTTTCTGTAAATCCTTAATCGTTCAAACTTTCAAGTAACCACAGTCCATTAGCTGGTTAGTCACAGAAAGAATGATAATTATTCATTGCTCTTATTAATTAAACACAGAAGTTTTCCGTCTTGAAGAATGTTCTGAAATACTTGATGGATCCTGTTTGTTCCTTCATTTCTAAAAATTTCTGCCCTGACCTAAGCAAAATTTTAATTGTTTCTTAAGCTACAGGAAGCAGGCAGCTGTAACAGAAACCTGCGGTAACCCTTACAATCGAACTAGGCTTAATGAAATTCAGAAATAATGGGAACTTGTGGACATTATTGAGGAATTACACAATCAAACTGTACATTCATTCATTATAATTTAAAGAAGTGTCTGTCTCCCTAGTAGAGTAACTTCTTTTCTTTCCCTGCCCCTGGTTATTTTTTGCTACTTCAACATTTCATTGGTAGTAATATTGGTATTTTAAAAGAAAAGGTAGATCTTCTTCTAGTGCAGTCCTGGGTCAATGGGTCTCACATCATCTCTGTCCCTGACAGGTGTTTCACTGAGTCTTGTTTGCTTCCCTCTCAAGAGCCTCTGTACTTTTGCCAGTTACTACCATACAATGAGGGAAAGTTAGGGCAGCAATTTTGTTTTCCTTTTTCAGACTACTTGTCAGAACGTACTTCTTGTGGACCTGAAACCTAATAATAACCAGGGAGTGGATTTTGATTTTTTTTTTTTGTGTCTGGTCAAGAATTCTACAATTTTAAAATATATTTTAAATCCTTTCAGACCTGATCTGATTGTTTCCTTTGTATGTTTGATATCTCCTCATTTTAATTCTTTGTAGTGAGGACTGACATTTTGCATGTTATTTAAATTTACACAGCACCTGTAAAAAGTTCCTTACTCACTTGCTCTCTGAGCACTGTCACCACAAAACAGAACTTAGGGAAAATACATCATCTAATGTCATGACTGAACAGGTCTTTGGCCACCCTAAAAAGCCAGAGTCAAATTGACTAACTAGTGGCCATTTTCACTGGTTTCTCTCTCTCCTTGGTAGCTCTGAGAGATTTCATCATGCCCTAGCCAAGCTTAAAATATCAGAATCAGAAAGCAGAAAATATATCTTAGCAGTAATAAAATATTGAAATTTACATAATAGGCTAGATTTCTTATTTTAGTTGGATTTAGTGGAACTATTTGGAAAAAAAACTTGTATGGAAGTTGATAGGGGAGACATTAGACAGAGGAAACAAAATATGCTGACCTTATTATCAAATTCCTTGCTGAGGTAGAATGAGTTTGAATGATTGGTGCAAATGTGTTAATCATAGAGCAAGAAAAGGTCACTAGAAAAACTTGTAATCATGCCATGACCATTAGTGAGACTGAAAATCACCTTTTCTGCTCCCTGAGACAGAGATATTTATAGAAAGAAAGACTGTGAGGAAAAGAATACAGTTGGGGTGTTGAAAGCTTTTCAGCTTCCAAGAAGAACTTAAAAAATGGGTTCTTCTCCCAGGCAGTATAAGATAACTAACTAATGAAAAACAAAACAAACAAAAAAACCCACAACCAAAACAAAACACCACCAACAACAAAGCAAAGAAACAAACTCTTTAGATTGCTTTGGTTATTTTTCCTCTTCTAATTTATACTATGTTGTTGTTTTCGCCCTCCATTGTCAGACAATCTACAGTCATTTTTTGCTTTGAAGAAGACATTTAAAAATTCTTTGTTGCTGGAAATGAACTAAGCATTTTGGTCTGTAGGCAGTATTCAAGCTTCTAAGAAGATAGATGAAGACCAGACCATGTTCATTGTCAGGCAAAAAAGCAGAATATCAAAGCGTATTTGAGAAAACTAATGAAACTTCTGAAACTGATAGAGCATAGAGAGAAAGGGTGGAACCAAAGTAGAGAAAAATGGAACCAAATTCTCCAAAAAGGGAAAAGAGGAGGAGGAATTACAGTGAATTCTTCAAATGGGGAAACCAAGAGTTATAGAAGAGCATGAATTTCCACTTTGTATAATTTGAAGAGGTGATCAAAAGACAAAATTGCAGAGAGATGTAGAAGTAACCGTAGTTAAGAACAATATATAAAAATAGATTCTAAAGCCCAGGAGTGGGGAAAAAATGTGAAAAACCTAAGAAACCAGCATGAGCAGCCTGATCATAAATCAGGATCATTAGTATACATGCACATTGGAAGCTCCGTGAAAGAAAATCGTTACATGTAATAATCTCAAGGTACATTTTACAGGAGGCAGAGTATGTGATACAACTAGATGTTAAAGAAAGCATAAAGTCAGTATGCAAATAGAGAGTCTCTGTCAGTCATGGCTTTTCAGATGGTTCTGTACATAATGCATGAATGGCTGGATGGAGAGTAAAGCACGGATGAAGTACTTAGGGTGTGACTCATCCCAGCTACCTGAGTTAGTCATTCCAGGCTCTATTTATATAGTTCATAGAGAGTTGGTGCTTCTAATATGATGGTGCAAAATGAGACAATGAATTCCATCTCCCCTTTTTCAATGATTTAAAACAAATTAAAGCAAACAACTCAAAAACAGATGTCCGTGGCACAGGAACAGAAACTGGTGCATAAATAACAATATAAATTGTTATAAATTAAACAATATAATTTAGCCACTGTATCCTGTTCCATCTTGTGGTTTATGTAAGCTACAAAAAAGTAAAATGATATGAGGTCACTCTCATGTGCTCTGAAATACCTTCTAGGAGCAGAAAATACAGCTCATGGTTTAGTGCTAAGTGATGGACCTAGTCTGGTGCCAGATGTAATTACATAGAGCCACTCTGTAGTGGTGCACAAAGCGTATGCAACCCCAAATCCCTTGACAGGATAATTCACAACAGTAATATAATTTCAAGAATGGAACTACATAAAAATGAGGCAGCTTAGCCAAAGTGGAATAAAAATAACAGCTCCAGCTTTAAATCTTGTCAAGGAGATTTCTTGCTTTAAAGGCACATACTGGAATCTATGTTTCACAAATGTTCAGAAAAGAGAAAAAAGAAAACAAGTATCACGGTTAAATTGCAGAGTTAAAGAGAATATTGGAAATAAAAAGACAGTTTCTAAAAGTTGAAGTCATACATGAATGGTCAAAATGGAAAAGAGACCACATTCAGGTAATTTAAGGGAAATATAAAGCCAAGGTAAGGCATGACAGAAGTATGCTGAGGAGCAAACCGAGAAAACTCGCTGGTAAAAAACCCACCTTTTGGTTTATCTAGGTGTAGCTGAAGTTTTCGCCTAATTTGGCCTGAGTCTACCTTTCATAAAGGCTGCGATCTGCTGCTGTGTAACAATGGAATTATGACAGTTGCTAAATAGAGTTTGGAGAAAGATAACTGTTGGAACTTCAGCAGACCAGAGAATGATGTTCAGTTCCACCTGAACTCAAAGGAGAATGTTTTTATGCTAGGAATCTTTCTGATGGTTTTGTAAATGTTCTGAAGAGAATGGAAAAAGGTTCTTAAGTATGCCCCTATTTAGAGGAAAATAAGGTAAGAACCACTTTTCTTGAAAATAAGGTTTCATTTTCCCCATTTAATTTTAAACATCCTGTATAACAGCTTCTGAATGTGACATCTGAGTAATTATAAGATTTATTTTAAAAGTGTTTCTTAAAAGGAAGTGTCCGGAACTATATGCACCTGAAGCTTTCTGAGACATAAATTACTTGCTACAATTCTGATAAAAAGCAGACTGTCAAAAAGTGTCCCAAATCGTTGGGTCAATAACTTTAGGTCAGTAGGCTTATAGAAGGTATAATTAATGTCTCAAGTTAGAGATATATTTACAGTTCCAGTGGAGAATAATATTATGTATTAGGACACCAAAAAACAATGATGCCGTGTAACAACTGGAGTTGGTCTCCTTATTCATTACTTCTGGAGTTAATTTTTTTATAGTTTCCTGTGAAATTTCTTTAAGCAAATAGATGCTTGTGTTTGTTCATCTATGTTCATTCTTAATGAACAATATGTGAATGATGATGGTGATGGCTTGCCAAGCTAAACAGGGAGGGATTTATATTACTTTGTAAAGTACTGGCTCCTCACCTGCCACTGGATGATAGAATCACAGAATGGTTTGGTTTGGAACAGATCTTAAATCCCACCCAGCCCCAACCCTTGCCATGGGCAGGGCTGACCCCCACCAGGTCAGCTGCTCAGGGCTCCATCCAACCTGGCCCTGGGCGCTCTAGGAATGGGGCACCACAGCTTCTCTGGGCAGCTGTGCCAGCGCCTCACTGCCCTCTGAATGAAGAATTTCTTCCTAACATTTAATCTAAATCTCCCCTCTTTTAGTTTAAAGCCATTCCCCTTGTCCTATCACTAAGCTTTCCTTTCTCCCCAAGCCCACAGGGATGATTCTTTCTCAACCATGCCAAAAGTGGACTTCTAGCAATACTGTGTTTAAACAGCCCTAGATGTTCTGAGACTAGATGAGCCAAGCTTCTAATATGTTTGTCTGTCATGGTTGGCTGCTTTCTTAATTATATTAGTCTAGGAATGTAATTTGACCACATCTCATGCTAGATGCTCAAAAGAAAAAGAAAGAAAAGATAGAAAAGGAGCTGGAGGAGAAAGAGACAATTAGCATTCTCAGAGGAGCTTGATTATGTATTTCTAGATGTTAGAAAACTTATGAATTAAATTTTGACCAGAAACCCAAATTCTACACCAAAAATGGAGAATTGATTCTGCTTTAATTTTCCACATGGTTACAGCTTGCACAGTATTTCCCCCAGTATAATTTCAGGTATGTTTAAATAGTCCAGTTAATGATGCAGACTTTCTTCTATACAAGCACTTAAAGAGACTTATTTCTCAGGCTCTTTGAGAGACCAATCTCAAGATTTGCAAGAAAAGGACAGAAGGATTTGTTTTGATTCTTTAAGTTCTTTTTCCTTAGGAAACCAGGCCAAAACTGTGCTACTTGGTGAAGAGGTAAACATCTGTTTTCTTCCTTTCATTGTTCCTTATGCATTTTAGGATTTTAGGTGAACCATGTGTTTTCAATATAAATTGACTCATTTTTTTTTTTTTTTTTTTAATTGGAATATCTTAAACTCACTTTCACTGGAAATTTACACCTTAACAAGTTTATTGACAGCTATGAATTTGACAGATTTTCATGACTCTGCTCTGTTGAAGTTAGACATAGGAGGCCCATTTGCAGCAGATGTAGCTGATGAACAAACACAAGAATACATTTTAGTACAAGTCAGCCAGACTGAAGAAACTGGATCAAGGAGGAGACGCCAACAGCAGGTGATGGTCTTTGTATTTTCTTTTACTTTTTCTGAGTTGTGTTAAATCTTTTGTGTTACATCACGGTGTTTGAGTTGGTTGTGCTTTTCCCTGTGGTAAAATTCGTGTCAACATCAGCATTAGAAAAATAATTAGAAGAGCGAAGTTACATTTTTCTCTGTCATTGTGAGATTTCCTCTAGCTTTCAATACTTATCAAAAATCTGTAAAACATATGTCCCTTTAAAGTTCATGCGTTTAGCAACATTTCAAGAGTTGTCTTAGAAGGAAGAAACAAGTGTAAAGTGCCTTTTCACACTCACTGAAATATATTTTCACATTTTGTTGAAATTATTTTCTCACACACGCTGTCACCTGTATTGTCTTTAATTCTTTTCAGGCTTTGATTTTGTTTATAACAATGTCCTGCTGCTCCCTTCTTGAGAACTCAGTGAATTTTATGATGTGTCACTGTGTATCACTGAACAATGGAAAACAGCTTCATCATTTAATAAACAGCATTGACATATAAACAGCAGCCTCTCATTTCATATGAGGTGAAAGTCCAGTCTCTACCAATAACAACTTAGCCTGTAATGTCAACAGTATTCCCACATACAGCCAATCTCACAGTCTACATCAAAAGAATAGTCCCACTACCTCAGTGTGCTGAACAAGACTGCAATGACAGTTACTCTCTCAAAAGTCCCAGGCCTGTGATGTGGAGGTTAACCCATGCTGTTGGCCATGATCCCCAAGGATCCTCCACACTGCTGCAGAATATCACTTCCAGCTGGCACTCCAGGGATGGTGCTGGCACGGTCAGATCAAGCTAATCAGAATAACCTTCTATGCTTGCACACTCCTCAGGCATTTATCTATGTCAGATGTTCCAAGTTGGCTAAGTTTTTTTTTTTTTTTTTAGCACATAAAGTCTGGATGGACTCAGAATTCAGGCTTAATTAACTGAATTCAAGTTTCTTTACCTTTCTTATTTTAAAAAGGAGATGATCTATGTATCCACACTTAAGGACCATATTTGAGTAAACTTGCCACATATCAGGCTATTATTTCATTGGGTAAATTTTCAGAAAAGTGATTATTTTATTTTATTTTATTTATCTTTTTATTCCGAGAGGATCAGAACAAGAGAGGAGTTCTGTTTGCTGAACTCTAGCATGTGCTCTTCATGATGCCTTGGGAAAGGATTTTGTTAATGGGCCTTTCATCACATGTATCTCATGCCTTTTAGTTTTATTCCCAGGCAGACTTTGGAAGTGAACCATATTTTCTCCTCTGGGAGTCAGTCTCCTTGTGCTGTAGATGACAGGTCACTCCAGGGACTGCTGCCTGTGGGAGGACTCTGGACACTTCATCAGCTTTGGCTGCTTTCTCTTATGTAGTACTGTAATGCTCTCTTAGGAGGTCTTCCTTAAACATACCAAGGCAAGAAAGAGCATGGTAACATCATGCTGTAAAAGCACTACTGTGGTAGTCTTTAATTCCTTCCCCCCCACCCCAAGATATTTGCATTTAAGAAAAAATACCCTGGGCCACAGGGGCACCACACAGAGCCTGGAGGACACTGGGACTGAGTGCTTTGCAGTTTGTGTGGCAGGTCAAAGAGAGCTATGCAAACGCCAGAGACTCTGTACGTATCTGTCTGGAGTTTTGGGATTGCTCCCTGAAATTCATGCCATTTGCAGTGTAGAAATACCCACCATAGCCAGGTGTTGTCTCTCCAAGCTGAGACACTTAGGTGAGGTGCTTAGCTGACCTGGATGCTTCCTATATCTGGAGAACATCCTGGAGTGTCTCAGGCTTCACTGAATGAGAGGATGAGTTTGCCCCAAACTGGGGGCTGTTAATATACCTAATGAAGTGTTATGAATGTAGCCTGGTGCATGTGTTCTCCATAATAAGTTCTCCAAACATTAAAGGAGATAGAATGAAGAGGTATAAAACCTCAGAATAGAGACTTACCACTTTAACTGATGTTAATAATATTACCATATCTGACTCTTTTGCAGGTGGTATACAACTGGTCTTTACCCTTAAGTTCAAGAAGAAATCATCAAATCATCACAACCAGAACCTTTCAGATACCAAACAGGTTGGCTAAGAGACTGGGATATGAGCCATTGAAGTAGTAGTTTACACAGACTTGATGGTAAAATAATAAGACAGCATTTTAGAAATAATTTGTCACTCCCTGTTTCAAAGGGGCAGGGAAGTGTGAACCCCCTTTATTTTTAAGTGAATTTTCGAAGTTGGGTTGTTTTCCAAACACAAATATCTAGAGGGATAGAGTGAAAATATTTGAAAAGTCTCACAATTGTAAAAAAATAAATAAAAAAACAAGCACATAGATATATTTATAGATATTCATTATAAAACAAGAGCATTTTCACTCAAGAAGAAAACAGAACTTCTCTTCTTTTCCCCAGAGGCACCATCTTCTTAAATATTCAAGCTTTCCTGCAGCAACCTGGAAGCGTTCCTCTCTCCATGAAGCATCAGTACCTTCATGCAAATATAGAGGCACAAGTAACAATTGCATCCATCATCTTAGTAGGCGTCTATGTGCTGATCATACTGGAAGT
This sequence comes from Phasianus colchicus, assembly GCF_987193195.1. Classification (NCBI taxonomy): domain Eukaryota; kingdom Metazoa; phylum Chordata; class Aves; order Galliformes; family Phasianidae; genus Phasianus; species Phasianus colchicus. The sequence goes on from NC_143436.1 coordinate 131,945,396, forward strand.
AAGTCGTGTTTTGTGTTGTAATTTTATTTTTGCCCTTCACTGCAAATGGAACATGAGGAAGAGTTTTGTTCTTGGCATTTAACACACTTCTAAAATCTGTATCTGAATCCGTGCTGTATCTTTATTGTTGTTAATGAAATAAATAAGATATTTGTGAGGAAATTGTTCTGAATTATAACCAATTCTGGCAAGTTATACAAACAATGCAGTGGTTCTTGCATATTTTTCTATTACTATCTCTTAATGTTTTAATACTTTTTAAAGCATTATAATTTGGCTGCGAGAGTAAAAATGATTTTGATTTGTAAAAAGTGTGGAAAATCCTTGGTTAAAAACCAATTAAAACAGGTTAAGAAAAAAGCTTTGGTTATTCCTTTTTCTAAGGAGCCTCAAACAATAATTTGGTGTGCTTTTAAAAGGTTAAACTGAGCACACTTTTTAGTATGAGTGACATTTAGAAATGCTCTTACTGTACCACTTAAAGTGGAACTAGAATCTGAATTAACATGAGGAAGTCAAAGGATGCAGGAACTTTAAACATTTACTGAAACTTGATTTGAAAGTCTTGAGCTACCAAACTCAAAGAAAATGCCTTAAATCAGCACCAAGGATGAAAAATATGTAAGAAATAGCTCAAGCTCTGACAGATATCTTTGAACTGAAAACACCTACTTTCTGATTATCTTGAAATAAAGTACAGATACAGGAGCCTACATTTCCCCTATCTCTCCCCCTTCTATTAGTTCATGTGAGTGTTAACAATCTCCATGAATTCTCAAGTTGAATCACACCAGATGTCCACTTGTATGAAACATGAATCATGTCTATAAGGCATTTAGTAATGTCTAGCATGCTTACCATATCTCTTCTGTAACTTAAAACTTCTCATCCTGTTACCTGCTGAAATGATAAGATAGATGAACAGCTTCTTATCAAATATTAATGACACATGCAATGTGACAGACATTTTAGACATTTAGATTTGGTCATTCAGGAATAGCAATTTATTTCTATGTATTTTATACATGAAAAAAGAGATTTAATATTTAGAGAGGGACTTGGGCAAGATATTGATATAAATATATGAAAGCATGCAATGCAACATCAAAACAATCGTAATGCTTTTTAATGAAGCTTCTACTTTTGAAAAAGCTATGTAATCCCATAGCAATTGCAAAATATTGTTTTTTAAATATCTGTAGTATCTGAGGTTACATCTGAAGTTTTCATTCTAGAAAACCACTTTGGAACAATTCATGGGTCAAAGAAAATAAAGGTTTGAAACTGAAGAGCAAAACCCAGAAAAACTTTAATTTTCCTGTTGTTTATAAAAAAAAGCTCTAAAACCACTAATTTTTTTATTGTTTCTGTGAAATGATCAAGGAAAAATTTCTGTTCTTGGCAGAAAAATTATTTCATCACATTCAGAGACAGAAATAGATCTTTACCTGTAAATTTTGAATTTAAGATGTGGGAATTCGCCTATTGAATCATGGTTTTAGCTTTCTCCAGAGTAGCTATAGGAATGACAAATGCTACAACTAGAGTAAATTTTAAACTATAAATATATAGCTAGCAATAACTGAGATAGAAATAGAACTTCACAGTTTTTCAGTTCCCCCATGGATCTCTTCCAAGAGATGGATGTTAATATTTTTAGTATACGTAACACCGGCTTATATTACCTCATATTTGCTATTTATAACTTTATTGCTTGAAGTTGTGCTTTCTCAACAAATTGCACTCTATTCCATTAGCTGTTATCAATGTTAGAGAAATCAATTGGTGTTGCTGCAGGAGTGATCTCTCATGGATTTTCATTTTCTGTGTTGTTGCTCTCCTTCTTTTATCTGTCTTTATTGCAGTTTCCTGTGTCTTATTGTCATTGCCAATATAGGTTCAACTTCAGGCAGCGTGTACACCCAAGTGCATTTTAGAACTTATATTTTCACATATTTTCTTATATCTGTGAAGAAATAGTTGACATTTTATCTGTTACAATGCACAAGAACTATCTGAAGGTGTGCATCTAGCTTCTTTTGCACAGCACTTTTCCCAACACAGGAAATCACATCTTGTGCTTCCACATTCCTGAACTCCACACTCCTCATCTTTTTGTTAGTCACCAGGGAATGCACAGCAGAACAGGCTGCAAGAGCTTTTGCCTCCCACAGATACAGATGATGGGAAGAACTCTGTTGAAGGAACATGTTATGATTGAAAGATGAACTTCATTTACTGTAAACTGTCATTTTCTCCAATCTTACACCATTTCAAAGACACTGGAAAATTCTGCTCTGAAGCAGTTGTTTTCATCTTTATTGGCACCAAATCTGTAGGACATACGTCAAGTACCATTCCTTGTTCAGTAGGAAAGTCTCAGTGTCTTCTGAAGAACGACTGATAGAATCATAGAATGGCTTAGGTTGGAAGAGATCTTAAATATCATCTAGTTTCAACCCCCTGCTGTGGGCAGGGCTGCCCCCCACCAGCTCAGGCTGCCCAGGGCCCCATCCAACCTATCCTTGAGCACCTCCAGAGATGGGGCACCACAGCTTCTCTGGGCAGCCTGCGCCACTACCTCAGTGCCCTCTGAGTAAAGAATTTCTTCCTAACATCTAACCTAAATCTACTCTCTTTCAGTTTAAAGCCATTAATTTCCCCCTTGTGCTATCACTATCAGAATGTAAAATGTTGGTTCCCCCTTGTGGTAAGGGCCAAATGAGGTCTCTCCAGAGCCTTCTCCAGGCTGAACAAGCCCAACTCCCTCAACCTTTCTTCATAGGAAAAGTTCTCTAGGCTTCTAATTATCTTCGGGGCCCTCTTCTGGACCCACTCCAACAGTTCCGCATCCTTTTTGTACTGAGAGTTGTTACACTGTGGAACCTGGATTCTTCATGTATTTTTTTTTAGTGTTGTTTCTTCTAAAACTGTTTACATGTTATTTAATCATAAAAATTTGAAACACCTTTATGGTTAAGAAGAATCTAATTTTGCCTCTCCAGTTTCTAGTGGTTTCTTTTATATACTTAGCAGAAATGTGAATACTTTTGTACTTTCCCATCCTACTCTACTCCTTGATGTTTGGGTATATTGCCTTTAACTCTGGATATCTCTTACTTACATTTTCTTAGTAAGACATGTGTGTTCCCTTTTTTCTTTCTTTTTCTTTTATTTTCCACATAATCATCCTTTCCTCTTGAAATTGATTTTTCTTCATATATTGAACAGTCACATCATTGCATTTCAGTCTTCACTGCCCTCCCCTTCTCCCAGAGGAGAAAGGAGAAAAATATATATTTCTCATGGTATTTCTGAAATAATCTAATCCATACCATTTTATAGACTTGTAGAAAACAATGCAGTATTTCATTTTGTTCTTGGAAGCCTATACTGCACAGGAAATTAAAGCAAGGGTATATTAAATTAAAATAATAATAATAAAAAAACAACCAAAAAACCAACAACAAACAAAATAGAATAAAAAAATAAAAAGGTGGTTCATGTTTACCTGCTTTGATCTCAGCTCTTTTTTAAATCTGTCACGGAATTAACTAGATCAGTTTATGCCCGTGACAGGGGGCAGTAGGACCCTGCCCTCCCCACCCCCCGCCTGGTCCCACAAAATGGGAAGGAAGGGGGAAAAGAAAAAAACAGCGGCAACAATCTATGGAGGTAAACTTTTACTAACTATGATATCGGAATGCAAAATAATACAACAGGGTTCCTGAGGAAGAAATGGATTGTAAGTATGCTTTCACTCAGGTCTATGGGGGGAGCTGGTGTAAAGAGCAGATGTCTAGAGTTTTATGTTGATGTTGCTGTACTAAATTAGTTCACAGTGTATTTCAAGAAAGACTCTTCCTAATTTTGATCCTCAAAACATGCAGCCCTCTTTGATTGAGAATTTTTCAGAAAAAAGTTCTAACCAAAAATTTTAGAAAATTTACTTTTTGTTTTCTTATCTGAAAAAAAATGTGTGAAGCAGAAAAGCGTATGCTCTCTATTGCTTTCATTAATTAAAATTGATTTTCCACCACAGCCCTTTTATATTTGTATATATTATTTCTTACACTCTATTTGCTCAGATTTGATAAGCAGTCATGTAGAATCTTTTTTTCTAGTGGTACAGCATAACCAAGTAAAAGTGAGATGGTTAAAAATCTCATTTTTTCCTGTGCAATACAGTGAGATACCTTTGACTTCTCCCTTTTTGTGTGTATTAGTGTATACAGGTTGTGAGATAATATACTGGTTACCTTTTAAAGAAATCTGCCTATTCTTATATTAAAATATTTGTTAATGCTATGAAGTTATATTAGTATTTAGACAAAAAATCTTGAGTCGATAAAGCTCTTATTTGTAATTAGTAATTGCATATTTGTAGTTATGTTGGAACTGCATTAATTAGGAATATGTGCGGAGGAATCCATTTATTATTACTGCATAGAGATCACTAATTTTAATAAATTATTAATTGTGTACTCTTGTTCAATATTTCCCATTAATAGTATAGTTCATGTTGTGGGTTAAAATGGAGTGTTAGCTGTCTATGATATTTAAGCAAACCAGAAAGTATGAAGGAAATGATCTTTAAAAAATATTTTAGTGACATTATTAAATAATGAAAAGTTACCACTATCGTGATATATGGAATAAAAGTGATACTTTCAGGAATTTGAAATTCTGTGAGAGCCTCCACTGAAATTGTTTTATCACAAGAACTATCATTCATATTCCCTTATGTAGCTAACCCTAAGGAAGATCTTGCTGGGATCTTCCAAACAGCATTTTAGTGACCTGACATCTTGAATGATGTTTACAGGTCTGTATTACCTTTTAAAATGCAAATATGTGAAAGTGCAAAATCTGCCCTTAGAAGGTCTAGCTTCTAATTTTTTGAAGCATGGACTTATAATCACAATTTTATTAATTTATGGAAATGGAGAATATCAGTTTTTTTCCATATTTCTTTTCTATTATTAACTAGTTTAAATTATGAATAAGCATCTCTTAAGCTCAATTACTTTAATACAAAATAGAGTGATTTTTAATAGCATCTAACCAGCAGAAATTAGCTGCAGACATCAACATTACTACACAATTTAGTATGCAGTTTGGTACAACCATTTTTCCAGCATTGTGGGCTGGTTGAACCAATGTCAGAAATCACTTATACAAATGAAATAAGGTGTTTTTTTTAATACTATCCATGCTCACAGAGTCCTTTTTTTAAATAATAATAATAATAATAATAATAATAATAAATATCCTTATTTCCAATAAGGTGGCTATTTGAACACAGGAAATTATGTCTTAGAGGGGGAATAAGAAAACTGAAGAAATATTCGCTAGCATATGAAACATAATATGAAGAGACCGTGAAAAGCTAATCTTAAGGGAGATTTTTTTTTTCAGATGAGCAGAGTGATAGAAACTCTGGATGAGCTTACTCCAATAGGACAGAGCTAGCACCAGTTAGATAAACTACAGTTAGAACTGTAACTGTGAAAACTGCAAAAAAGAAGTGTAAACGAAGCATGGAGTGCTTTAGGGCAAGGATAGGAAAAGTTAACATAAAAATACTGTATTATCAAGCAAAATCCTCAGTTTGATCCCAATTTGCTCTAAGAACAATTTTATATTATTAATCCGAGTTTACAACCACAATTGTCTGATTTTTTAGATCTATCTCTGTGAAAATCTGTCTTTCCTCTGTATGTGTGTGTGTACATACAAGCGTGCACTTTAAAGAAAAATGATAGATAAGATGTGGTGCTTCTTAGGCAGCACTTCTGTAGTGTGTAAATTGACCTTAATTAGGAACGTCATAGAAAAAAATTACCACTGGATGGTGCTGCTTGCTATTCTGGGAAGTAGATGGCATTGCTAGCTTTAAAAGGTGCTAGCACCCAGGCTCCACTTTGCACAGAATGTTATGCTTTTCTGTAATAATAGGAGTCATATTTCCAATACTAAGTGTAAAAACTAATTTCTAAATGTCCATTTTCTATTCTGCATTGTCTTTTAAAACTAATTTTTAAATGCTATATGTTCCATTTTTGAAAGACTATCAAACACAAACGTCTTGTCTTTCTTCACTGACTATATGTGTTGATTTTTTCTGTTTGTTTTGTTTTCTGTTTGAGACAGGCAATAGAACATTAAATTAGCTTAATTGAATGTTGCTGTACAACTTCTACCCTGCCTACAGCAAACAGTTTTAGAGGGCCATGAAGTTGTAAAATTTTAACAAGGTATTAAAACTGACATACACTTCTAATGCACACAATCATGGATGAGTCTGCTCTGGGATTGCAAATGATGTCTTCCTTCAGCAAAGACAAAAATAACATGGGAGAATGTAGGGAACAGACTTGAAGTTTTGTGACTTTCTCAATTTAATTTCTTTACATTAGAAATTCTAATGTAGTTAGACTTTAGGATGCTGTGATAACTGGGGGAATACATATGATTTCATCTTCTTTGGTTTCAGGAAAGCATTCCATAACAGCAAAGGTTTTGCAAGACTGAAAACTTGTTGCCAGGCCAACCTGTCAATATACAATAGCTTTGGTCATGTCTGCCTACGGTAGCAGTCTGGTTTATCAACATCGAGGTAGCACCATCACATTCTTTTCTGGCTCAGGACCTGATATCTCTACTTTAGTCATATAGCAAATATTTTTTGTAGATAAAATATTGCAGGATTGATACGCTTTGAAACATAAAAATGATCACTGTCCTGTCTATTCACAGGATTATACTTTTTATTCATCTAACCTGATTTACACATGTCCAGAGGTCCCTTCCAAACAATATAATTCTGTGATTCTGTGATTCGTTCATCTCAGTCTATCTCTGTCCATTTTTACATTAAGACAAAATCCCCAAATACAGAGCAAATAAAAATACACACTTTTAACATTTGAGTCTGCAAGACTCTCAGACTATCAGATATTACTGGATTTTTCTATCCAGTATCTCCTGAAGGGGTATAGTTTTCTTATATCAGAGCCATCCCAGTAGATAAAGGCTGGAAAACAATCACTAATGACTCCAATGGAATAACTACAAGATATGACAGACTCCTGTTTTTTTTTATATTTAACTAATTTATTTATTTTATATGAATCTCTTAGAAATAGGTATGATGGATGGTACATGGTGATCCTAAGCACACATTTCATGCTTATGGTAGTACTATCATATTGAATTACCACTGAATTTTTTTGAAAATGAATAATCTATTTTTTTTTTTCCAAGCAAGGCATACTTAGGTACAGTGATGTGTTTTTGATACATATTGACTTACAAAAACGAGCCTGTTACTAAGATTTTCTAAGAGTTAATTCTTGTGGAAAGTCTAATTTTATGATTTGCTTGCTGTGTGTAGGTACTACATATAGATAATATCCTAATTTTCAGACTAAGATATAAATAACTGTCCTTGCTCTTAGTGACTTTTCCAATGCTTTTAGTCCCTTTGAAATCCTAGAGGTACAGAGTCTTTCAACGTCTGTTCCCCATGTGGAATCAACTCTTTGAAAGGGTAGATAACTGCAGGACGAGGGGAAATGGTTTTAAGTTGAGGGACAGGAGATTTAGGTTGGACGTCAGGGGGAAATTCTTTACAGAGAGAGTGGTGAGGTGCTGGAACAGGCTGCCCAGAGAGGTTGTGGATGCCCCGTCCCTGGAAGTGTTCAAGGCCAGATTGGATGGGGCCCTGGGCAGCCTGGTCTAGCATTAAATGAGGAGACTGGTGGCCCTGCATGTGGCAGGGGGGTTGGAGATTCATGATCCTTGAGGTCCCCGCCAACCCTGGCTATTCTGTGATTCTGTGATTCTGTGATGTGCTTGCCCCAAGAACTATCCCTGAATTCTTCATCAGTGTAAGGTATACTTTCTAAACTGAGTTGAGCAACACTCTTCTGGTTCATTAAATCCCTGCAGAATTTACTTGCTCCTACTTACCTAAGTAATTCTGAGGCAACTAATTTTCGGTTGTCCATTTTGCACTAGCTCTTGAGACAAGTCCCCTGTAAGGGGTTCCCAGGCACAACAAGGAATGCTGTGTGGCTGAAGGAGCAGCAGAACTGCTTCTGCAGAGCTCATGTAGGGTGAGGGTGAGGATGTAAAGCTTTAGGTGCCATCACCAGCTTGGGGGGAGGTATGCTGCTTTGCCTTTATCACTGGTACTGGTTAGATGGGCTCGTTAATGTACGTGAGCATGAAGGAAATCAAATATGACTGGCTCCACTGACTTTCCTTTTTTTCTGCTCCAATCTCACCCAAACCTGACTACATCCTGCATTTCTAGTCTACTCGCTTATATTCTGCTCAGATTGCTCAGATTGTACAATTTGTCAGAAGTGGAGCACATTCCATAAACTGAGCATTTGATGCCAATTAGCTTTGAAATAGATTTGCTGCGAAGCAGAGTTCAAAGTATTGGAAGGCTTTTTCGACCTTTGTTTTTTCTCTAACATAAGCCCAGATTTTCAGTTATGTTATATGATAGAGTAAGGAACAAATACCTAAGTTAGTTAGCAAAATTACCTTTTTTTTTTTTTTTTTTTTTTTGCAAATGTCAGTTTGGATTTCAGCTTTTGATGGCAGTTTTAGGTTTTGTTGTTCATTTTCCAAATGAAAAGTGGATCAAATCCTCGTGACATGAAAGACTGAAGTTTTATCTGTACCTTACTAAAACTGTTGGATTAGTTCAAGGTAATGCAGAGTACCAAAATTTATGAAGTATATGGTAGCAAATGGTAAAGTGATCTCCACGGCAGGGTTCTGAATATATGTACTATAGCAATTAAGCTAATACTGTCTTGACTGTATGACTGTATGTAGGAAAAACAAACTCTTCCTCTTTGAGAAAAATCCTTCCGCTGCTAAGGATATTTTTAACACAATAAACCCTTGCTAAAACAGAAAAAGGAAATGATATAAAATATTAAGTCAGAAAAAAAAAGCTTTCCTAGAGCAAATTTTATTTCCCTTCTCTTTGTCACTGTCCCCTGAGAATAAACCGTTGAACTATAGACTTTGTGAAGTCTAACAGGGATTTGACTGTGGATTTTATAGTAAAGGTCTCAGCTGCTCTGGAGGTGGGTGGAAAATGTATAAAGCTCATATGTAAATAAAGGTTTGTGAATAACCACCTCCTGTTGCAATGAAGCAGTGCTGCCAGTCTATCATATGAAAATGAATTTTTCAGGAAAAGAAGTATTTAAATGCAACAGGTTTCAGTGGAGAAAAAAAATAGAAGGATAAGAAATGAACTGAGGCTGCATTTGAAGCTTTACATTAAAATCACTGACAGTCATCTTTCAACTGCCATTTATCACTTATAAAGAAAGATTTGTGGAAATAAAATGTTGGGTGTGATGTATGATTTATCAAATATCTTCAGCAGCACATTTTAGATATGCATGCCCTAGATTTCAGCTAGGAAATGTATGCTCTGAAATAGCATACAGGTCACCATTTGCTCGGCTCCTAAATAATTTCCATTTGCCTCCTGGAGCACTTTACAAGATAAAGTGGTAGAATTTTGGATCATTTTTATAATGGTGTTATTGTAGTCTACCAAGAAATCTGATGAACTTTGTACAAAACTTTTAAAGCACTTTCAGGTTGATAAAGAAATTTAAACATGACAAAGCTCTTGACTGTGTAAGTCCAGTTTGCATTAAGGCTGTGGAAACGCATATTTTTAAATAACTTCAAACACAGCAAACTTATTGCATAATTGATTTGGATTGTTTTGATTTCTTATGTTAGACTTAAATTATCAATTTAGAGTATGGAAACTATCATACAAAATCAGCATTTGGCACACTATCACACAGCAGGCAATCACGAGACAAGCTTTCGATAGATAATTAAGAATAAAATTCTTATAAGACTGTTTCTGATCTCTCCTTATTATGATTTTACCTTATAGCATGACTCTCTAGTATTGCTGTCATGATGCCTACATTGCTGATACTACTTTTAACAGACTCCATTTTTGCATTTTTGAGTGTTTTAATTGCTTATATAAAATTGTGTAAATTTGCACTGTTTCTCAACTCTCAACATAAATGATATCCTGTATCAGCGAGCTCTGGGCCTGATTTGTGCATTGAAAAGATTAAAATCTGTGCTGCCTTTTTTTCAGTAGCAGTTTGTATTGAATTAACAATTGCTTTGTAAAAGACAAGTGCTATCCTTTGCTGTTTCACTGTTCAGGTAAGCAATTCTAGGTGTTCTGTTATGCAGACAAAAACAGGGATGATGGTGAACATTTCCCTTCTATGAAGAGATAGTAAATCTGTTAGTCAGGCTGTGAGGTGGGAAGCTCTAGCATGCAAACTTTCATCCTCCTTGTCTATTCTGATTTTTCTTCTCAATGACTGTTACTTGATTTTTTAAAGAAATCTTTTCAGGAAATTATATCTTACAGGAAATGCATTTTATAGAATGGTCTAAAATCTTCACAATATGGGGATCCATTTGCAGGATGGGAGAAATGGGTGAGATGAAAATAAGGTATTCCTTTGGCATTTGGCTTTGACAGAATGAGGAGGAACGGAAAAGGACATTTGGATAAGAGGCATGTTGGTGAGAGAATGAAAAAGAGGTGCTGGTATGATGTCTGCAGGATGGAAAGAATTTTGGTGGTGGTTTCTGTCAAAGGAATGAGGTGTAGCTGAACAGTAGCCCAGACAAGAAGTTGTCAGCACTGGAGATGGGTTTCGAAAAGGAGAGATGAAATAGGGAGGAAGATTTAGGTATCAAAGAAAGATATATAAGAATTATTGATGACATCATGTATTTGATGAGGATACATTGTACAGAGTCTTGAGCTCAAATGTATTACAGTCCAAGCAACCAAAACTATGCCTCTCAGTTACCCAGAACCTGTGTATCTCAGGCAGTAACTGAGATTCAAACTAATCATGCTTGGGCCAACCAATATCTGTGATTTTATAGACAATTCCAACTTGAAAGGGGAAATCCTTATGAATCACAGTTCTTTCAGCTTGTCTTTGCTTACGAAGTAGAATGAAGATATATTTTCTCAAGGATGAGAAGGATCAAATGTATATGTATGATTTCACTTTCAAAATTTCTTTGCTTTCAAAAGTCCATCAAATCTCTCAGCTTTCCTGAGGGTAAATGTCTGTGCCAATTAATTTCTGAGCTCTTTCAATTCTGTACCTGATTTTTTGTTTGTGGATTCTGAAATTCATTCTGAAATGATGTTTATCTTCTTTTCAGACTTCCCAAGGGTTTGGATTGGGTTCATGCTATTTTCCAAAACAACAATAATGATTTTTTTGCCTAACATGATGCTCTCTGAATGTGAGATTTCCAAAGATAAAAATAGTACAGGCATTAGATGGAACTGTGGTTCAGTGTGGCATAGCTTATAAATGGTATATTTTATTTTCTCCTTTTGTAAGCTGTAATGCACATACAAATAAATGGCTTGTTTACGGTTTGCTTTATGTGAAAGAAAAGCAAAGAGTCATCCACTTTTTCTGAAGCCTCCTCCAAAGCTCATCTTTTGAATAATTGTATGTGTCAGTGCTTTCCAGTTTTAATTTTGCTATGAAATTTCCACTTGGTAGTTTGCTGAAATGAAGAGTTGCACACTTGACAATATTTTTTTCCAGTACAACTTCGTATCTGAATAGTCTTGATTTGTTCTTCAGGATATATTTTGTATGGGCCCCTTGAAAAATCACTAGGATAAAGGAACTGATGGATTACTCCATTTATATACTTCCCCTCATCCTTCTACAGAAATTAAAGCATGTTTTACCCATAGATCATATAATAGAATCACAGAATGGCCTGGGTTGAAAAGGACCACAATGATCATCTGGTTTCAACTCCCCTGCTATGTGCAGGGTCACCAACCACCAGACCAGGCTGCCCAGAGCCACATCCAGTCTGCCCCTCCAGGGCATCCACAACCTCCTTGGGCAACCTGTTCCAGTGTGTCACCACCCTCTGAGTGAAAAACTTCCTCCTAATATCTAACCTAAATCTCCCCTGTCTCAGTTTGTCTCATTCCCTCTTGTTCTATCACTATCCACCCTTGTAAATCTCCCTTCTGTTTATATGCTCCCCTGAAGTACTGGAAGGCCACAGCAAACTCATGGAAACTGAAAACGTAGTCAACCCAGTATAGTCAATTATATATAGTCAAAATAGTCAAGAATACAAAGACAGAGGTCTTATGTGAAAAAATCAAAAGCAACAATATAAAATACTTAAGACCAATCAAATCTTGGAAAACCCATGACATTTTTCTGAGAATTGTAGAAGAGCTAATTGGTGAGAGTGATGATTAGATGAGGAGAAAGCCTCTAGTCTGAGGAACACAGAGGATTGCCCAGTATCTTACCATTTACTTTGTCTTGATAAGAAGCTGATCTTCCCTGGTTAACGCCTTTCATTGGAGAGAACTGTGTGGCATAATTGCAATATGCCATTGCCAGACATTAAATGTTGAGTATATTGAATGCCCTTCAATACTGTAGTCTCATAAACGTCATAGAAATGCATTCCTATCAACACTCTGTACCTAGAAATTGTAGATATAATCATGAGTTACCACACATTTTTTGTGGAAGCTTGTTGGAGGTGTAATCTGTGCTATGTACTATTATACCATTAGAACATAGAAACCCTCCTTTGCTACTATACCAAATTATTCTTCTGTGCATTTTGAAGATAGGACAATTTTTTCAATTGAATCCTAAAATTAGCCAATTAAATTGTTTATTTTTCTATTCATTTGCCAAGTTGCTTTGTTGTTTATCATTACTGTAAAAAATTTCAGTTCAAGGAAAAAATCAAAGCCAAACGTCTCCTTTTTTCTTTCCTTCACAAGTAGGCAGGAGAGCCTTGAGATGTTCGCATCCTGTTGTTTCTTATCAGCAAAATATTTCTAATGAAAAGGAAGTATTTCCAGACTGTCTTATTTCTGGCTCAGCTATAATTCTGGCTTATGTCTGAATATTTAGACACATTAATAATAAATGCTGTTGATTAGATTCGGTCTTTTGTAGTGCGAATTTTATTAATTACATTCTAACTTTAATTGACTTATTTTACACAATCTGTGATCTTCCAGACATGGTGGATTAAATAATTACAGATGAGCACTAGGAGAAAAAGCTATTTTTTTCAGGGCATGTCTGCTTTCGTACATTCTCCTTGAGAATTTTAAGTGCAATTTATTCACTGGATATATAGGCATGGACAAAAGTTGTCCATGTATTGTATATTGTATGAACAGTTGAAGTGTTAAAAGGGTATATAGATGAGGTATGAAGTATATGTCCTTGAAGTGAAAGCTTTTTGTAGAGAAAATGCTAATGTAGAAAGCCACTGCATGACAGAAGACTGCTCTGCATGTATGAAAAAAACGAGTGCACAAGCTTATGAGATCTGTCTGCACCCCAGACTACAAAGTAGACCTGGAAACTAAATCTAGTGTGTCTCTGCAGGATTTGTTTGCCCCAGGTCTGAGAGTTTTGCTTTGGTCTTGCTTTGTAAGTCACTGTAGTTCATTTGGAGACAAAAAAGCACCTAGAAAGATTGAGGTGGATCACCTCCTGGGCATGTCTTCTTCCTATGGGCTGTGAAGGGAAAGCAGGAAGACTAGCTCAGCCTGGGTTGCCCAGTATTTTTATCCTTAAGCTGAGAATATGGATTCCTTTCCTTCTCAGGTGACTGGATGTAAAATAAAAGAAACTCATGCTTAAACCCCTTTCTTTATCCCACAATGAGACAAAGTTTTCAGCCACTCCCTCAGATGTGTTTTTTTTTTTCTCTTCCTCTTCCTCTTCCTACTTTTTTGAGAGGACAGTGGGGTAAAATAAGGAAAAAAAAAAAAAAGGAAAAAAGAAAGGAGGAAAGAGAAAAGAATCAACTATAAGAAATTTTATTCTGTCGGTAATAAGAAGATGTTAAAAGGATTCTTTGATCGCTTCTTACCCTTTCTTGCAGATTGTTCATAGGACTCTTGCAGCGATGCTGGGCTCTTTGGCAGCTTTAGCTGCATTGGCTGCTATTGGGGAGGTAAGTTATTGAACTGTAAGTGCTCGTTTTGTTTCTGTCTATAATATAAAAATTCCAGAGAGTGTTATGTTGCAAATGGACGCGGTAGTCTTTTTAAAGAGAGTGAGATGGTAGGGAAGATATTGGGTTGAAAAAACATCATGGGGAAAACAGAAGAGCTTAGGGTATGGACGGGGAGAGGAGAAAAGTCAGTCTTTTTGTTCTGATTTTGTTCTGATTTGTCATTTTGTTCTGATTTGTAGGGAGCTGATTACAGATATTTTCAGTTTAATTCAGACTTACTTTAACACTGTTATTTTCAGTAATGTTAATATACCAATCAAGCTGTGTTTCTTTAAACTCTCCCCAGCTTGTTCGCACATAAAACTATATGCTTTTGTTCTCTCAGGAAAAAGAAAAGCAGGTTGTACGATATAATTCTGTTATCATTTATTTTTGTAATGTTGTATGATGAGGAAATAGATAAATAAACCAAGAACTTAATGTAGACTTTTGATAATGACTCACTTCGGATGTTGCAATACTTTGAATTAGTGGTAGTAGAAGTAAAAATAGTAATAAAATAATAAGAGATTTTTGGTGTGCCTTTAAGGAGCTTATTAATTTCATTCGTGGCTTATTTAAATGACTCACCAATTAAACGGAGTTTATATTTCATAGCTAATCACAAGTTAGCTGCTCCATGGTATTCACTGGTAATTATATTTTTTGATTGCAGAGGCCAAGTATGGTCAAAGTGGTAGAGTGGATTGATTATGAGACACTGGCACTACTGTTTGGAATGGTAATTAAGATGTATCTCTTGCTCTAAATGTGTTGAAATTCTTACATTCAATATCTAGGTGGTTTTGTTCTGATGAAAATTTGTTCCTTAAGGTGTTTATCAAAAGGATTATGAACAGACCTCTGAAAGAACCTTTGAAAATTTGGATTCTTTTCAAGTTCTTTTTTCTTCTGTAAAATCGTGATAACATACCAAAAATATAATTGAGGTTCATAATAGGAAAGACCTGTTTAAGTGCCAAGTATTATCACTTATCTTGCTAATTTTGTTTACTCAAAACCTTCCCCAAACACACTTAGCTGGAAAAAAGGTCTTTTGTTGCCTTAGTGCTATGTTTGGAACCAAAAAGAGAAAACCTGAAATGGAGGACAAATATTTGATCAGATTATGATGATAAATTATTTTAATCACTTTTGACCAGAGCTATTTATTGTCAGAAGTGTGATTTAACTCTAACACGAAATACACAGTGTATGCAGACAAAATTGCTGCTATCTGTTGACAATCTGAGCTTTTTTTTTTATTTCCTGACAATACTCCCCACCCTCCTGTCCTGCTGACAGAAAAAGAAAGCAAAAAAACCCATAAAATCTATTGGGACTGGCAAACTCCTGGAAATGTGCGAAAGTGCAGAAGCTGGTATCTTCTGTACTCTGTAGTGCATTATTGCTGAATACCCACAGTTATTGACTTATCTTGGTTAGTGACATAAGGGAGATACTTTGAGTCTTTCATGTATGATGCTTACTTAAGCATAACAAATAAAATTAAACCAGACTAATTTAGAGACTGTACTGAGAACAAAATTTCACCATATGATGATATCTGAGGTATCTGACAGCTGTACTGGATATCCCGATATGATGGTGATTAGATGCTCAAAACTTTGTCAAATATGAAAGACATTTTTTTAGGGACGCAAAGTACATCACATTGTTTTTGTGTAATAATCATTTGCAAGCTTTTTTTTTTTTTCTTCATTTTTTGGTAGATGGTTTTGGTGGCCATATTTTCAGAGACTGGATTCTTTGATTACTGTGCGGTAAAGGTAGGTTTGTTTTAGTACTCTTAATTATTATTAAATTAATTGTTAGATTTAGTAAGATCTGTGATAGGGCTTGGTGTGATAGAAACTTTCTTTGGGCAGTTTACATCTATCACACTACAAGTGACAGTGGTCATCTTGTAATTTGGAAAAATCTCTCAGGAATGAAAGGAAGCCCTTAAGGCAATTCAGTTTTTTCTGGAAAAGGCAAAGGCCCCCAGTAGGGTACACAAGTATATAAACAATATAGAGCTGAATTATCCCACTAACTTCCCCAAGACTGTAGTTCCTCTGTAGCTAAAATCTTTATTTATCTCTGGCAGTAGGAGAGAGGAAATATGGAAACAATCATTAGTTTTACAATCACAGATGATAAATGACCACAGACCTTTGCACAGCAGTAGAACCAAGGATTGCATGAAAAGGGTAATTCTGATGGATTGGCTGTAAAGCAAGTATTACCTATATTGAGGAACTCCTTCACATGCTGGAAAACTTAATTTTCTTGAGAACTGTGGAGAGAAATAAAACAAAAGCAATAAAGAAGACTGCTTTGAGCAAAAAACACCTAAAGAAAATGTGGGTGGATAGGTGCCCAAGCTGTATAGCCCTGTCAGTGTTGCTCTGAGGACAGGGAAGGTGTCCCAGTGTGTGGAGGTGATGGGAGGGCTGAACCATACTAATCCACTCAGCCCCAAAGGCAGGAAGTGGAAACTCAGCCCTACTCCTACCACAGACCCCCTTCGTGCCTGGCAGTGGAGCATGGGGTTTCTTCACATTTGCTTCTTCCTCTGCAAGGTGGAGATATTTGCATACTTCTGAGAATTGTTTTACTGCTAAATTAATTGATATTGGAGAGGGCACTGCTGGAGGTGCATGAACTTCTCTGAGCTTACTGTTGTTTCACCTTTGGTGAGGTTGTTTATCTGTCATTTTTTTCTAAAGTCAGATGGAACGTTCCAGTCCTTTGATTTTGTTGCTATTTGTTTGTTTTTATTAGGCTTATCGATTCTCTAGAGGCAAGGTGTGGGCCATGATTACGCTTCTGTGCCTTATTGCTGCAATTCTTTCTGCATTTTTGGACAATGTTACCACGATGTTGCTCTTTACTCCAGTAACCATAAGGTACTTTATTGTTATGGTTTTGGACTTACTATTTTACAGCCAGCGATCAGTAGTAAATGTATGTGCAAACATGCTTGTTTGGACTTTTCTTGGTCATCTAAATGGAAATCAAAACTTCAAATACGCCTATTTTAGTAGGGTGAAGAGCTGATGTTTTCAAAGTGATGAGTTGCCATTTTCCTTTAGTGTTGGTGATGAGTATATATCTGAAGCCTGTTCCATTGGCAGCTGCCTTGGCAGCTAATCACTGTGGTTTGTCTCCATATCTGAACTGCAATAGCATATTGTACCTCTACTTCCTTTTTTCATCTTGTAAGGAAGGAGAATATTTCTAATTAAAGCTACCTTGTTCTTTACTGGTTATATACAATTTTGTCTAGTAATTTATGTTTTACTGAAGTTTAGCCCTTCTAGTAGTGGTTGCAATACTTCTTTCTGAATATGAAACAATTTTCTCCCTACTGGTGATTATGACATTGGTACCGTTGCAGACCAATTTCATGATTTAAGATTAGATATTTGGAACAGTAACTTAATTACTTCAGGATTATGTAAATTAATAACACCAGATTTGCAACTACATTATATGAGTGTGTAATTATAAGTACTGCTTAACATGAATTTAACCTGTGTCCAGTTAACCCGGTTTAGTTTCTGAAAGATCTAGGGCTTTTTAAGATAATCCCAAGTGATGTAATACTTGCAGTTATTGTCACATTAAAGTACACAAAATTCTATTAGGATATGGTCCCATTTTATGAGGTAGTATAAAACAGTAAAAAAAAAAAACAAACATAAAATTGCAAGTGCAATTTATTCTGAATTGGGAAACAGTTGGTAAATGAAAGCTCCATTTGTTTTCTGTCTGGTTATATTTTGAAGAGATCACTTTGCCTTACTCTGATTAACGATTTCACCTACAACAGTAAGCAATTATTAAACACTAAGTTTTATTTATCATCTCTGTTGCAGGATATTTTGTATTAAATGCAATTGGGAATGAATTGAAAGCCAAATGCCAATGCATTGTGAACTACTTTTCACATGTAGAGCTACTGTAGCATTTATTCTATTTTATGCCAAATGCATTTGTAACACCAAAGAAGTTGCAAATTATTACCAAAGCAAAAATAATTTTTTCTCTCTTCTAAGCCAATAATTGCCTATTTCTGAAACTTCATGATAGAGGTCATTTTTTTCTGTTCTTATCTCACTGCCATTGTCTTCAGTCTAAAGCTTTGATCCATCACACTGTGCTGTCATTGCCATGGAAATAAAAGCCTGCATAAAATGCTACTCATTCTGTGCATATAAGGATTTAGACTGTCATTAATAAGATGTAAAACATGATGCTTGTTTCTCTCCGCATTTTGCAGTAGCCTGATAATTAATAGCTAACATTCTCAGCTATTGTTTATTTTCAAGATACTTTGTTGTTGGAAACTGGGAGAGGCTATAGTTATTCACATGTGAAGTTATATAACTGGGGTAAGTGTGCTGAGGAAGTTCAGTAGACTGCTACAGCTCACATACTGGGATTGTGCTGTACTTCAGGATTGGCCTTTCTTGGAGTACATCAGAGATTAATTCTTCATGTTACCACTAACAACAACAGGACAACCAAATAAAGAACAACAACATCAACAAAAAACGTACAAACCAAACACTAAAGGAAAGTTAACTTTAGAAACACTGGAAAAGAAGGAGTGAGGAAGATCAGCATACAAGTCTGGTTGTGGTATAGTGCCAAAACAGTTACAACTGGGCTAGCTCTACTGTAGAGCACACTTCAACTGCATAATTTTACGCTGCTAGGGGAAATAAATGCATTTTTGTACAGTTATTTTGTTCTGAACTTTTTATGTACTGACATCTGTATTGGCTGACAGTGCTTTTTCCAATTTTTAAATTGATACTCCTGGTGACAGGTAAGTGTATCAAGTTAAGCTTCTGTGCAACACTTCTCTCTTTGAAATATAGTTTTAATAATATAGACTTAGAGCCATAAAGCTCAACTCTTCCTTCAGGGAAATGACTGGCAGTGCTACAAGGAATGAGATCCTTAGGATGAGAGCTCACTGTCCAGCCTTTTCCATATCCCATATTAAGTTGGAGGGGGCAATAATTTAAGCCCTTGAAAAGCAGAGTGGATTTTCCTTCCTGCACTGTGGTCAGGAGTGAGTACAGGACATGTACTCCCAAATCACCCTGGCCTCACGGCCTCACACCTTACCACCAGGCTTTAGGGAAGGGGGAAAATTGGGAGAAGAATTAACCGGGTAAACCTAGGCTGAAAACAGGTCTCTGATGTATGAATCATGGCTGATATCCTGTCCTCTGCTTCAGCTTCCCATATGACAATCAACAACTGAGGATGAGTGCAGAGCTTGTAGTTACCCATATGTTGGTGTCACCTGGGGACCATGGCTGAGAAAGTGTGTAATACTGTGAACATGGCTTTAAATTTGAAATGCAACTTTCTGTAGAGTCCAACTCTTGGGATAATTAATTACTTCTAATTAAATGCTTTTTTAAGCACATCAATTTCATTGGCATTGACTATTGCATTGTAAATGTAAAATATATGCATATTTTACATTGATAGTTCTATAATTACTGAAATGCTTATAAAAATTAAAAGTTCAGTCATACACAACAAACACAAACATGCACACGTATTGATTTTAACATCTTGTGGTTTTTCCATTGGAAGAACTTTTCTTGTAAATTGTATAGATTTTAAGATTTAAGGGAACTTGATCATAGGGTAAGATGTTAATTTCATTTTCTTTACACTGCAGGCTCTGTGAAGTACTAAATCTTGATCCAAGGCATGTCCTGATTGCAGAAGTAATCTTTACAAATATTGGGGGAGCTGCCACAGCTGTTGGGGATCCTCCAAATGTGATTATTGTTTCCAAGCAGGAGCTGAGGAGGCAGGTGGGTACTGCAAGCTGCTTTTCTGCTAAAATTAAGTTCTGATGCTGATTTATGCTGTGATGAACCTTTTATTCCCCAGACAGCCATATGAACAGAACACAAACCATTTGTTCTGCCACACTATTTCTTTCTTATTAGGACGATCAGACAGAGAAGAGTGATCTTCTGGGGGGCAAAACTGTGATGAAGAATAGACTTTTTGATATGGGCTGAGAATACTGGTTTCCTTTCTTTATTTTGGGGGATTTTCCTTGTCAGTGACAAAGTGAAGAGGGAATCAAAACAATGGAAGGCTGTAAATGCAGAAAGTTTAGAAAAATAAGAAATGGATACAAGAAGGAAGATGAAAATCTAAACCTTTTGTACAGAATTTCTCTCAAAATTTAAATATATTGAAATCACTCAGTTCCTTCTTAGGACTTTAAAACCAGGCATAACTGTCCATGCACACCACCCCCACACCGAGAGGTGTCATTACCCCTGTCTACCCCTAACTACCCCTGTAGATTTGTCGCATGCAGTCCAGCTGCAGGTGGTGTCTTTGTCCTCCAGCCACGGTCTTTTGGCATATGGTGAGCTGAGTGGGGCTTATGCTGTGCAGTGTGGGCTCAGCTGTCTCCCACCTTCTGCCTCCCAGTGGTATCCCCAGGTACAATGGGAGATTCTAACTTCCTTCTTGCCTCTTCTATTTATGGATAAAATTGTTTCTTCATTTTACTGGGTGACTGGTGCCAAAGGGAAGGTTACAGTGCCAGGTGCTAGGGGCCTCAGAAGCACTCCAGACACCTGCCAATGGAAATGTGTTGGTCCCACTCTCTCCTCCCACCTATATGGCCCTCTCCCACCTATATGGCCCTCTCCATCCTGTAGGGACACCAAGCCACCAAGCATGTATCTTCTATTTTATACAGGTTTCATAAACGCCAAATAACTTTGTCACTAATGCCATACATAAATTCAAAGGAATTTGATGCTAGCATATGGGCTAGTATGGAAATATCTAGTATGGAAATAGAGGAATGAGGGATTTTTACTATAAAATTATTCTTTTTTTTTTCCTTTATTTTGTTTGGAGTCAGTTATGTTTCTGTTGTGTTAAAAATATTATTTTCTAATTAACTGCATACACTCAAATCATTTAAATACTGTCCAGGTTGGAAAATGTCTTTGAAAGTTAACAGTGTTGAATTAATTAAATGTTTACTCTCAAAATATTTAAAAGGTACTTCAATTAGTTTTGTTGAACTGTGACTTTGGAGACTGTAATATTCCTCACTAAAGATCTGATTACTAATTTGTACATTTTTAAACATAAAATCAGTGCAATTTTTTCAGCTTGTCTATTCTAAAAGAAAATAATTAGCACCTGCCACAAAGGTCATTTTCCAAAATACTCAGGAACTCATCATTTCCATAGAAACTTTAGCAGGGGCCACAAACACAGGAAGCAATTAAGCCATCACATCAAAAGGAAACAATTTTTTATTTTACTTGAACGTGATATTGATAATTTTAGGAGGACTCAGATGTACAAATACTATAGCAAACATGACAAGTACTGAGCTCCAAATTCTGTATTTGAAACAAGCAGAAAAACTTTGCAAGCATTTTAACTCTGGAGTATTTTCAGATCTGAGTTGGACCACAGAAAAAAAGGCGTCAGAAAATAGACAGGACAATGAGACTAGTTCTTCTTCTTTTCTATGTTCTCATATGTTACATCTCCATATCTAAATGAGAGAAGGCCAAAGACATATCCTTGGCTCTAAGGTGGTATATCATCTTTCTTCACTATTTTTGTCCCCATTGCTTATGGATGAGGACATCTGCCTGGTAGAGTGCTAAAGCAAGAGTGATGACAGGGAAGGATCATCTAGATTCCTACAGTCTCTGCTATTGGACTGATTTCTCAGTTCCTGATTTTGTCCATCCTCATTATCAAGCTTCCTTTTATTCAGTAGATAAAATGTAGATGTTGTCTTGTTTAGGAAATTAGTTCTAATAAAAGGTGCTGTGAGGATGTGATACAGGATCAAACTCCAGCCTGCATTTAAAATGTATGGAATACCTCCCATATTTATATAGAGTAAAATTTTTTTTTTTTTGAGGTGTTTCAGAGGTAAAAATTCTTGAATGCAACTGTTTATTTTAGTGACATTTTGGAAATACTTCATGCAGTATTGTTTGAAGGGTCTATTCCTGTTTCCTGCAGAAAATTGCAATTGTTTTTTCCTCTTTCGGACTTTATGAACAAAAATTCTACTTTTATCTTGAAGAGATATGTGCTTCAAACTTTGGGAACTCCATTTTATGCACATATCATGGTACAGATCGGTTCGAACCATTCATTGCTTTCAGAAAGGTCCTGTCTTTGGGAATTTCCTGAGTATCTGCAATCATACCTTTGGAGTTGGAAATTACTTGGGCTCTAAGTTTAGGATGTGATTACAGAATCTTAAGAGAATGAACGGTGAAGAGGTTTCCAGAGGAAAATGGTGTCTACTAGTCTATCAAGCTTTAATATATCTAAAAGTAATAATGATAAGTACGAGGACAATTTAACTTATGCTAACCACTGGATTATATTCTCTTACAGGACTCTGGCTATTTATAGTGTTGGTATGAAGTGTGATAAAGCTTGTGCTGTTTATCTGATGTTTTCAAAAGATTTTGGACATTCAGCATAATACTCAAAGTTATTCTTCACATTTGACATGAATTCCCCAGAAAATGGGCAGCCACAGGATCACCTGTCCTGCATTAAAGAAATTTTTAGTCTTTGTGCATGCTGCAATATTAGTTGGTTGTATTTCGAGGGAAATTGTGGTGCCAAAAATCTATGAATAGAAGTAGATAATTCTGACGAATAGAAGAGAGAAAATCCTATGTATGACTCTGTTAATGTATTTCAGGCACTGACAGATTGTGAAATAGATTCGCATAGCTTATTAGGCTATTCTGATTGAGCTTGCTGGATATAAACTTGGTAAAACTTTTAATCATTTTGTAAATTGTCTGTTCTTTCTGTTAATGTTTCATTGATTCCTCTTCTCAAGAAAGATGAAACCCTAATTAAGGTACATGAAATAAAAGGTATGGCTTTATGGCAGATTTCGGATTTTTTTCCCCATCTCTGCATGTAGTGATTATTAAAGAGTACAATGTAAGACAAAAAAGGGTGCTCATCAGTATCTCAGATAAGCATTACCTTTATGTAATTGTGTTAGACTATCAGTGATTTCTGTCTCAGCAACATCATGAGCAGCTCCTCCTGTGACAACATAAATCTCGGCTGGAAAGAATGTTTAAGCTGGTGTAGAAATAATAAATCACTCTCACTCTTCCTCATTTTATTGGCTTTAAAAAATTTAATGAAGGGCACTCTGAGTAGAAGCCCAGCATTTGCTGACCTCTGAATTACTGCACCTAGCAATAATTTTTGTTTTCTCTTTGCTCTGAAATGGCTTCATTGTTCTGGCAGTGTCTGAATTACTAGAAGTTGATTTCACATCTCCAAAAACAGTCAACCCCCAACCTCCCACACACCCTTGGACAAACAACCACAATAGACCAGGATGAAAGAAAGCCAGTGTTTAAGGAAAACAGAATGATGCTTCCTCCTAGAGCGAAATTGATATATTTGAATTTGTATTTAAAACCATAAAGCTTAGAAAGATGCCCAGTATTTCAGCTTTGAGTCTGCAGGCAATGGAACCTTTAGGTTGTTGTTTTGTTAAAATGAAATCTTTAGATTTTCATTGTCGTCTGGAGAACAGGAGAAATTTAACACAATCAGCACAGCCTCAAGTAAGGGACATTTGAGGCATGCACTGCATTTATCTGATGGATAGAAATCCCCTAGAAGAAAGTATTTCTTGCCTATTGTGCATGTCAATTCTATTTCAGTCTATTGTGCAGAAAATCTTTATGAATATGACATTTTGTTGTATGCAGCAAATGTGGAGCACTTTAAAGTATTTTTATAAATGCTGAACCCTAGCCCCAGCTGTGCAGATAACTCGGGCGGTACAAAAAACACATGGAGCGTGAATATTTGCTCTGTGTAGATGTTGCATGCCCTTACTAGAGAGTGGGCAAGGGAGCAAGAGCCACTGATGAAGTGTGCCACAATCTTGGGATCCTTTTCTATGTCCTTTCTATCTGAAATACAACATAAATCCTTTGTAACAGGGCAGCAGGGAGCCCAGGGATCTCTGTTGTTATGGTTTCTCTGTCAGAATAACACAGCAATGCACCACTCCATTCCAAGAATGTGGTTTTGATAATCTCCTTCCTCTTCAATCCCATTCCCTTTCCTATTCTCTATTTTCCTTTTCAGAAGATAGAAATGATCTCCAAGAAGCTGCCAGTTAACTGCTAATTATTTGGCAATGTGTGAAATCTACCTGCTCTGGTCATGAAAACATATTCTGTGTACTGGAAACATATACTATGTACTCGTGCTAAGCACCCAGCCCCAAGCATCAGAATGTGCAGAAAACTGGTTTCCACCATGTGCCTTTTTGACATGAGGGGCAAAAAGGATTATACTTGGTGGCATTCCTCCTCACGTACAGGGTACAAGTTTTTCAAGTTGCTAGTGACTATCAGGTTTCATTTTCATACACAGACTCCTGAGGATCATTGGAAGTAGGAAATGAGGAGGAAAGCTGGGAATGAGGTACAGGAAGAGAATTGGATCCAGCCTTGTGCTATCATGAGCAATATCTCTGTGTAAACTCTTTCCTGAAATACATGTTTTCCATGTCACAAAATGATTTGTTTCAGCTGAATTGGAAGGCTGTTTTGCAGTCAAAGCAGAGCATCATTTTTTCTTGTTTCTCAAAGGCCTCAGATACAAGAAAAATCAATGTGGTGATATTATGAAATTCAACAAAATTCTGAATCTCAGAGCAGATTCTCTTTAAAAAGTTAAAAGCTCCTGTTGTCATTTTTTTCTCTTGTGTTCGTGTCTGCAAATCACTTTTAAAGACTCCTTTGTTTCAGCTTTTATGTCATCAACTGCGTTAATTCTGACTTTTAAGAGTTTGTGACCTCTATCACATTTCAGTTCCTTTCAACTATAAGTCAAACCTTCTTATTAACCTCATTGTTTCTGTTTGTCTTTGAGATTGATGTGATTCTCCTTTCCATAGACAAATTATTTTTGTGGGTTTTAAGCAGCACGTTTGTTGTGCTGTATCTTTTGTTTGAGAAGCTTCTGCATTGCAGCACTTTAATAGCAAAGCACAATTGTTTTGCTTTAAAATTATTTTTTAATATTCAGAACTTCCAAGCAAGTGACTTTGTAAATCTTAGAGACTGCGTTAATAGAATTGACATTGAACTTAAATTCCATTACCTATCATGGGAATGTAACCAGCTTAAACTCGAGTTTCCAAGGATTCTTCAGGTTCCTGTTTCTTTTCTTCTTTCCAATAGTAGCAATTAGATTCATACCTGAGTATCTCTGCATGGTCTGCAGAGACTTGCAGTATCTCTGGAAATAGGTGTTCTCTTTCACAATGTGAACACGTTGCTTCCAGATTAAGGAAGATTTGTGTTGGTTATTGACAGTAGGTCAGGTGCAAATGTAATTTTCCAGGTTTTGGTAACTGTAGGTTGGGAATATTCTGACCATCTCATCTTACTGTATTGGTCCTCAGTCAGCTTTTTTCTGGTCATTTTGTTACTCAGAAGATAACATTTTTTTTTTTTCCAGTCAGATTTAGGTATAACTGTTTTGTACTTTTTAAAATGTTTTTAAATCTTATGTCCCAGGTGTTCGTATTTGTGCTTGAAATTTATTTAATTGTGCTTGCCTGAAAACTATGCTTTTGTTTTAAACAAAAAAACACTATCTGGCTATGAAAATTCTTTATGACTCCAATCAGGTGGAATGGGAAAACAATGATTTTTTCAATTTTTAAACTGGAAATATTTATGCTGGAATATTTCCGTGCATTATTTCACTAGGAAGCAATACAGAACCAAGATTTAAGAGAGTAAGTCCCCTAGTTGTCTTAACACACAGGAGGTAATATTAAGTTGTGCCACATGGGAAGCTGTTTTTGATTTGTATTGGCAGACAGAAGAGTCTATATGTAGTACACAAGTATTTGATACAATACAAGCCACTCGTACAAACATAGGGATAGGAAACAGATCCCATTAATTTCTAGACGCCCTAGGAAATCAGTAAATGTTCTGAAAATTCAGTTTGGACAGTCTGAGTTGTCTGGGGTCATGCTTCCTTTCAAGTGTCAATGAGATGCCCTGACAGGGTCATCATTTCAGACAAATGTGCTGCGAAAATAAGACAGTCCCTTTCTACCTGTACTTGGACATGATCTCTCTTCGAGCTTCATGAGTAACTTGTCTTTGGGAGGCCAGTCCTGACTAGGTAAAAAAAATCCGGCCCAAAAGCTAACCTTAGTACTAGGCTTCAGTGCGTGTATTACAAAATTGTGGAATAACTCAGTTGAAAGGGCCAAGAAGTCATCTAGTCCAATGTCCTACTCAAAATGTGGCTAACTTCAAAATATTAAGGGAAGTGGTTAATATTGATTTTTATAGTTTAAAACAGAACTTTTTAATGTATTATATGTTTACTTTTTTGAGAAACTCATAATTAAAGGGATTTATTCTGCAAAATTTAAATAAACATATTTATTTATTATGCCTGAAGAAATATAACCATGCTGTTGAGATGCACTAATTTTATTGCGAAAGAATATTAGGGACTTTGTGTGAAATCCTGGTTCTAGTAGGGTTATTGTAAAATACATATTGTTATCTGTTTAGGACAAAAAGTTGGCCATTAAAATTTAACTATTCCTATGATTCAATATGATTTAAAATGAATATAGAGTGATTTAAGTGATGATAGTGATTTTTTTTCATCTGTTTTACGTAGCCTAAATGTACATCAGAATAACTTGTACTGTTATTTTTGAGCTGTCTGAATTAAATTGTTATGTAGCTAGTTTCCTTGAAACAGATGAAATGCAGTGTGTACGATACAATGAGCTTTATTGCCTTCTATTTATTGTTGATTTCTAAAGTGCATACAGTTGAATACTTTTCCCTGTAGGTATTCTAGGAAAGTAACTGATTTTTAATTTGGGTTTTCATTTTTATTCCCAGGGATTGGATTTTGCAGCCTTCACAGGACATATGTTTATTGGAATCTGCCTTGTTGTTCTGGTCTCCTTTCCTTTTCTTGGACTTCTTTACTGGAACAAAAAACTATATAATAAGGAGCCGAGTGAAATCGTTGGTAAGTGTGAGCATTAAAATGTATTTATAAGCATTACTTTGAATAAGAATATGTTTCAAACAGGAACTGACCACAGTCTTCTACGGTGTTTTCAGAGGGAAGTGCCCATTTTCCTTCAAACTCTCAATATCTACTTTTACTAATAATTGTAATTTTAATCATGATATTTTCTGGCTTCTAGAAATGGATTTCTTTTTCTTGTACTAAGTTTGAGGTGTTGACACAAATTATTAAATATATTCCAAAATTTAGGGGATATCTTTCATCATTTAAAACCAAAAGCTTGAACACCCAGGTGTTCTTTTTCACAATAAGTACCATATGCTCAAGGTGCTGAGTTTACAGCTTAACTTCAGAAATATGCCAAGTTTCCCTTATGATAGGCATAGTGCACTGATGCCATCCCTTCACTGTTGGTTTTCTCCCACTTGATTTTTTCATCAATCTTTTCCTGCTCTGGGGTCAGTGAAGGTTGTTTCTTCAAGAGTAGAATAATTTTTTCAACTTTTCCCTACCTTAACTTTATCTGCTCTATCATCTCTGTAATTTAGAATGATTAAATGTATCTCTTCTTTATATTGCTCACTTAAGTTGTTTCAAGAAGTCTTGATCAATCTGATTTCACTGACATTTTCAGTAGCCGTTGAGGATGTCAGTCCCTTATGTCTGTGCTTTCATGCCTTTCTATTTGGTGATCTTTAAGTTTTTTGCCATTAATCTCAGGCTTGAGTTTGAAAAGTGAAACTTAATAATAATCCCCAAATGTCCACAGTTTCTTTATGTGGTGAAAGATAATTCACAAAGTATGATTTCCTAGTGGGTTTATACAAAGATAGCTGAATATAGCTGCTCCTTTTGCAGGACTGTTGGCTTTCACTGGTATAACTTGGCTCCATTTGTAACCTATGGAAGAAGGCAATCCCTTCTAAAGCATAATGAAGCTATCTACAATAGAACAGATATATTACATCCCCTGAAACTTTAATTCTCTCTTTTGAATATAAAGAGAGTCTAAGGTAGAGAGCTTCATGATAGGTACCTAATTTAGGCAAGATGAGTACCACTTACAGCAAGTTGCCTTGTCTCAGAGTAAACTAGCTTTAGAAGTAAGATTTTATTAAAAAGATAAAAATGACAGTCTGCTCCAACAGCTCCATGTCCATCTTGTGTTGAGGGCCCCAGAATTGGATGCAGTACTCCAGGTGTTGTCTCATGAGAGCAGAGAAGAGAGGAAATAGAGATCTGGGAAAGGAATAATCTTTTTTTCCTGGAGATGAAAGGAACCTTTGCAACACCCTAATAAATCTGCTTGTAATCATGCATCATTATAAAAAATTCTTACTTTTCTTTCTTGCTTGGAAGCTTTTTATGAAAATCTTCAGTACTCAGTGTATTTTTTTTGTAACTCCCCCAATTTTTTATTAAAAAAGAATCAATTTACTTTTATTCATCTCTCGTTTTCTTATAAAAGTGATAGCTTCATGGGCATTTCCTTGAATAACTGGAGTTGTTATATATCTCGGTTATCTTTAAATACAAAGCTTGCAAGGTGTCCTGAGATAAGTAATATCTACACAGTCAGAAAATTCATTTTGTCAAATATAAACTATTTTCTTTGGACGCAGCAGCATTATTTTGTGGACATACATTTTAGAAAATAGATGCATATTTTCTTTAATCCATAAAATTTTAAGCTTTTTTTTAAAAAAAAGTATTTTAAGAAATCAAATATGCAAAATCGCTGTTGGATTACCTTGAGTAGTACAATTTTTTCACTAGCATATTTTTGCAAGTGAAACATTGTACACTTTTTAGAGACTATAATATTTCCCTCAATTAATCTCCTGGTAATCATTGTTACTTGCATCTTAGTATGTTCAGATATAGCAGTCTTATAATTGGTGTACCATGTGTCCTTTCCCATAATCAGCAACTCCCAAGTTTTTGCTGCAAAGCTAATCAGTAGCTGCTCAATTAGAGTAAATGCTAAAGCAATACTCTTTCTATTGAAATTTTATGTGAAGGAAAGAGAAAGCGACAAACCCAGACTTCATTAGGAGGTAGCTGGAGCAATTTGGATTTTCAGAAGGAGCATAATGTGTTCCAAGATGCTTTCAGGGGTTCTTCCATCTCAGGTGGTAACGATTCTGTGATAACTCAAAATGGCTTGTTTGAAACAGCTGTTCTAATCAGCTAAATATCTGCCTTCCCTCATCCTGTCCCTGATTAGCAATTAAGCAAGATATGTGAGACTTATCTGGCATATTACTGTCCCAAGATTGTTTCAGCCTTCTATGTTCCTTAGGCTTTTTCTGATGTTTCTAGGCTATGTAGCCTATTAAGGTCAGATAAGCACTAATTTTAAGAACAAATAATATGTTATTCTGTTGATAAAGTGATATATTGATTTCAGTACTGTAGGTTACCAGTGTCTTTAAATTAGTGGCTTTTAAACTGAGCTTTAGCACTTGTAGAGAGGAAAAAGCATACATTTCTTCCCCAGTGATACCATTTACCTGCAGTGGCTTGAAGCATAGCATATTATGAAAGAAAAAAAAGGTCTGAGGAACTCAGCCATGAAAGGCATAAGCGAATTCTGAGCTACTGTGGGGACTTTTTTGAGTGCGACTTTCAGTACATAGAACTGCATCTTGTTCTATGATATTGGAAGAGAAGCTAGAATTAGGGTAGTAAGCTGAAATTTAAAAGGAGGTATATATACTGTTTCCCAATAGAATATACAAAACAAAATAAAAATACATGAGTGATAGAGGAACTAACGTTGCTGTTCTGCCCCTTCCTCCAATCCCCAAAACGTTTTCTTACTTTTAGTTGAAGTTTTTACATTCCTTACGTGTTAACTGTGCGCTACTTAGTCCCTTGGAAGCATGATAATACACTGCTCTGTTTCAGATATCATAATGCGGAGCTGTGGACTACAGTGTCTGGGAAGGTCCTTTTCCCCAGGGCAGTGGGTGACATGTAATCTGATGACAGTATTATCATCACCGTTTTTACTAAAGAATATAAGCTTTCTCTTAGTGCAGTGACTGATTTGGCACCAGTTCTCCATTTCTACTGTGTTGCTTGCTTGTGTTCCTGACCATTTTGCTTGCTGAAATAAATGCAGTTGTTGAAGCAGGAGGGTTGATGACAGAGTAGGGAGCACGTTATCCTTCAAATATAGCATCAGCTACATCTGTCTGGGAAAATAGTGCTATGGTAGTAGGATTGTATGTAATGCCTACAAGAGAAGAAATTTTCTAATTAATCACAGTCATGTAAAGTGCTTCGTGTGTGGGGAAAAAAAAACAAAAAACCAATGATACTGTTTTCCTCTACATGAAATTTGCTAAACAGATGAATGAGCAAATCTGTTTCTTCTTCCATGTGGAGCTTTGCAGCTGCTTCTCTAGCAGCTAGGGGAAAAAAGGGAAGAGTAAGAGGAGAAAAAAACGGGTATAAAACTGTGATTATTGTTCTGTTGATGTGAATGCCCCTGCTTTTTGGAGTTCTGAGATGCCCTGGGGAGTGAACCCCAGGACAGGTGGTGTGGGTTAAGGGTTAGAAGCTTTGTTACATTCTTGTGGCATAAGAGTCTTGCTTGCTGCTGGAGAAAGTTTCCCTTCCTCTCTGTGCTATGAGGCTTGCCTGGGTTTCCATCCAGATATGGGTTGGTCCTACGCCAGCTGAACACCCTCAAGCTATAATACCATTGAGATGATCTTTCAAATAGTTTCATAGTTTATGGCCTGGAGGCATAGTTTATCAGTCATGGTTTGTCAGTAGGCACCTAAAAGTGCTGAAAAAACCCGAAATTTTAAAAATGATTTAGTTGCATCATTTGCGTCAAATTGATGTAGGTTAAAATTTAATATTTTACTTGGCTTTGGAGTGTTCGTATATGTTCTCTCTCTCAGGCAAAGTTCCAGTTCACTCTAGGGTTCACTCTAGGGAGTGGCCCCTAGAGTGAACTGGACAGCTTTTAGAAGATTACCAAAGGTTTAGATTCCTGAATGCTGCATGTCCCTCCAATGCTACGCTAGCTAGCTCTGCATCCTCTACACTGTCACATACCTTCATGCTGGGCCTACACCATACTGTACAACCTTTGGGATTAACATTAGTGATGAACTACTATGATGATAATCTGTCGGACCAACCCACTACTATTTCAGATATTTTCAATTGGAAAAAAAAAAAAAAAGCCTGCATAGAGTAATAAATATGTCCAGGGGTCTCAAGGACAAGGCAAGAAGGCAAGCACTGACCCAGAGTATAAGGTGTCATGGAGCATCAGTACAGCTTTGTGTGCCACTTTGCTTCAGAATTTAGTCCTGTTTTAGTTAATAATGTTATTAATTTATTTGGTAACAGTAGGAACTGTTGCATGCTAGAATCAGTGAGAGGCAAGTCATGTATGTAGCTGGATGAAATACATCAGTATGTCTCTGTCCTGTGTAATGCAGGTGCTTTACTAACTGCTAGTAAAGCATTACTGGTGTTTAACAGAGCTGTTGAAAGCAGTGGGTTCGCCTGACTTGAAATCAAAAATAAATAAATACAGGTTATGGAGGTTCAGGTGACAGATCCAACAGGCAAATTATGCAGAGAATAATGTCCAATGAAAGGAATATTTCAAAATGTTTTCAAGCTTTTAGCGCCAAGCTAAATCTAGTTGGCAGTTGAGCAGTGCACATTGCAATTAGCTGTCCTCACCCAAAATGCTAAATTCATCACAACTTCTTGTAAACTTCTTTTACAATCAGTTATGATTAAACTCATATTGGGAAATGTTTCTCATGCCTAGAATTGAGTTTTCTGCTAAAAAAGCACATCACAGAAGAGAGAGATCAGCATGTCTTTGTGCATATTGATATATACCTTTGAGTTTCAGAACAGAAAAGGAGTGATTTGATGTGAAGGATACATGAATACTCTAAACTTTGCCCTATTTGATGTTATAGGCAACACATATATTTTGATCTCAAATTGCTTTCTCAGATCCCAGTGACGGAAAGCATTTCTAAATCTTTAACAACGTAAAATGGGAAAACTTGTTTAATTTCTTCTCTGCAATCCAGTTTGTACACTGAAAATGAATAGTTAATAGTGTATGGCATGAGTAAAAATTGTTGCTTGCTGAGATACTGTCTTGGAATCTAAGATCATAACTTTCTTATACTTTCATTTTAAACAACAGTAGGACTTTAAGCTTTGAAGAAACTACATAGTCTTATGCTCCCTGTGGACCTGCATGCTCCTTTTTGGTTAATGTAGCTGAATACATGAGAGTCATGGCTTTATATTTGAAAATGTTGAAAAAATATTGGTCTTTTATTACTTTCATCTTTAATACGTCCACTAATAATCAGGAATAAAAATAATTATAGTTATTTACTTTACGTGGATCCCAATTTTTTAAACATTTACAAACATTTTATATTTAAAATCTCTGTATATGTCCTTTCTGCTGCTTTAGAATTGATGGATTATCCCTCTCAGAAAGAGGAAACTGTTGATCTCTCTTTCCCTGTTTCAAAGTGATATATCAAATATTCTGACATTACAGAGTAAGGAAAATATGACAAATGCATATTATTTTCTGAATGCATTGATAATGCTGCCAGCATAAAAAGGCTGCTGTAATATGACTATACCTGCCTTATTCAGAAAGAAAGTATAGTACAGTGATATTTGGAAACAATAGAGAAGCACTTTACAATTTTATTATATACATTCTTCATAGATGGAGTCAGTAAAGTCAAGTTACAAATGGGAGGTACATTTTTAGGAACCTTCAGGTTTTTTTGCAGCATTTGTTTCCCTGGGTCTTTGTGTGCTCATACTGCAACTGTGGAACAATTGTAGAGATATACACTGGGCAATCTTTAGCAGTGTTTTGGCAGAGCAGTGGCAGTTTTCACTTTAGTCCTCAGATCTTCCCGGTACACACATATTAAGGGACCAGTTTAGGTTAATTTAACACATGCTCCATATCTGTTTGCTGCAAAGAGTTTCATTCTGATGATTTTTCATTAAAAAGTGCAATGACATTTTTAAATTGTTCTTATCAGTTTTATTTCTCAAAATGAGCTGGACTTATTAGCCACTTTTTTTTACGTTCAACCAGTTGCTAAAGGGTACAGTAAATCTGAAGTGAGCTTATTTTTCTCTTCATTTTGCCCTTTGGTGAAGCACTGTTTTTTCTAACTTTTGGGTTTTCAGAGGTGTCCTCTTGAGGCTTTGTCTTTTCAGGACAATGGGAAACTCATCTTTCAGTCTTTGCTTGTAGAACTCTTTTTTTTTTTTCCTTTTTTACATCTCTTTTTCACCAGCCCTGCTATTGAAATAACCTCAGTAGCTGTTTGGTTTGCTGCAATTCATTTTATGATTGGAGTGTATCTATTCACTTCCAAGCAGAGGAGTTAGTTAAATAGAGTTTTGTGCGTGTACCTTAATGGAAAACATTGGCTAATCAGAGAGTCATAGAATGGAATGGATTAGGTTGGAAATGCAAAGAATTTCATCCTAACACCTAATCTAAATCTCCCCTCATTTAGTTTCAAGTAATTCCTCCTTGTCCTACTGCTATCAACATGTGTAAAAAATCTGTGTCCCTTTTGTTTGTAAGCTCTCCTGAAGAACTGGAAGACGGCAATGAGGTCATCCCAGAGCTTTTTCTTCTCCAAGCTGAACATGCCCAGCTCCCTCAGCCTTTTTCATAGGAGAGGTGATCCAGCCCTCTGATCACCTTTGTGGCCCTCCTGTAGACCCGCTCCAGCAGCTCCATGTCCTTCTTGTGCTGGGGGTCCCAGGCCTGAATACAGTACTGCAGATGGGGCCTCATGAGAGCAGAGCAGAGGGGAGCAATCACTTCCCTTACCCCACTGGTCAGCCCTCTTTTGATGCAGTCCAAAGACTAATGAGAAAAGTTTCTGGTTAAATTTTTAATGAAAAGGATACTTGCTTTTTTTTCAGCTTTCTGAGTAGTCTAAATCCCATGGCTGATTCTGTCTGCACCTTGCCCAGAAGTAAACCCCTGGGAGGTGACTTTTGTGTGTGGCACCATCTAAGATGCCCTGCAGTTTTCTGCCTGGGCTTATGCTGCTTTGCTGCAGGAATGAGGGTCTCCTGTATTTCCCCTGCCACAGCTGTGGCGCTGTGCAGAGCATCTGAACATGCCCTAGGTGTCTTGGTGACCAAATGGGGCCCCAGCAATCCAACAGCTGATGGATATAAATGCTCCGTGTTGCTTTATGCAGCACTGTACAGATTTCTTGCATTCCTTTGCAATTATTTAGCTGAATCAGACAAAGTGTATTTTGTTGCAGTTTTGAAGACACTGCAACATTTGTGGCTCTGCTTACCTATATCCACATGACCAGTAAACTGGCCAACTCAAAGAAATAAAGACAAGGACATTTTGGACTTTTTATTTTCAGAATTTGAGCATATGCTTGTCTCCCATAAAGAGACACTGCCTCTAGGAAAGAGGCATCAATTGTTGAGCTGGAATGTCTCCTGAGGCAAATTCTTTGTACACACAGGCTTCACCTATCTAACTTAGTTCCTGTGCTTTTAAAATGGAGTTGACGGTTGCTTACTTTCTAATAATGCTGGAAGGATTAATTACACTGTATCAGGGATTTAAAAATTTTACCTTAAGTTATAGATATTACTATTACTAGATTAAGCTATAATTCCTGGTACTTAATTTCCTTTTCAATTAATGTTTAAACAGAAGTATCCCTGTTGTAAGAATTTAGGTAAGAAAAATAATTCCTTTGCTGAAAATATATTAAGCAAGAAGAGTATCTGGAGAAAAAAACCCATATTCAGAGGAACATGCTTTGCATTTTGTTAGTCACAGCCCAAACTTGTCTTGCTTTCAAAAAGGCAGATAATATATTTAGTGCACTTGCCAGTTAAAAATTGCAATTTTATGATAATTCTTATCATCTCGACAAGTTTGGTCATGCTCTTCTGAGTATCTTCAATTAATAACTCTGTCCTCTGCAGATTCTGAGACTGGGAATTAATTACACTCAGTTTGGAGGATGTCTTCTTTGTTATTGGCAGTCAGGTGGGAAGGAATGTGTGATTAAGTGAAAATCAGTCTGACTATTAGTTGGTGCAATGCAGAAAGAATACACATTTTGATGAAACAGTGTTTTCTAATATGCAGAAAATATTATCTATTTCATAGCTCAGGTCTGTAGCGGATATTTAATTAAATTCAACCAGTCCAGGGCTTCAAGTCTGTGCTTTCCATGGTGAAATATCCTAAATGACAAAAAATCCCTCAAAATATTCTTCTCTTGTTGGAAATGTACTTTCTAGAAAAAAAAAAAAAAAAAAAAAGGAGAAGAAAAAGAAAAAGAAAAAAAGAGCAAGTCTGAAAACTAATTCTAAATATATATAGCACCTTGTGGGCTCTATGAATGTACCACATGAAGCTTTTGGTATTATAATGGAATAATAAATTGGTTAGTCGACTGATCCCCAGTAAAGATAACCCTGCAAAAAATCCTGAAGACTGAGTTTTCTTGGATGAGTGAGCCAAATCAGTGTGCCCTGGCATAGTATGATTGTCACATCCCATCTGCTGAAGGGATGGGGCTTACCAAGATGTGGAAATGTGATGCAAGGCTTTCTCACTCAGTAGCAGCCAAATGCTGCCCTTGTACTGCCTTAGCCTTAGTTTCAAAGTGGTTGATAAAACCCTGCAGTTGTATTACACCATCATGTCTAAAACAATATGTCATAAACGGTCAGAAGTCCCAAACTATATGAGTTGCTACCTAAACAGTTTTGCAGATCCAAGATGGAGGGCTAGATAAAAGCACAGTTTTTTGAAAAGGTTCATTGTTCTCAGTGACCTCAAGGATTTTACATTGTATTTCATTCAAAACAAAAACTACTGCTAACACATATGTATCACCTGTAGCCATAGAAGGCTATTACAATAAAAGTGTTCCTGAAACTGAAATAGGATAAACTTTCTGTGGGATGACCTAGAAAACCTCCTTAGAAATAATTACTGAAACAGGGTCAGTACTGTAAAAAAATGTATCCTCTGTTCTGATTTTCGAAGGTCATGTTGCTCTGAAGTAAATTTCACAGCAGGTCAGATGGTCACATCCTTGGGATGTTTAGAAAACTAATGTCTGAGCAAGCAAGCATGCACTTGCTGCACATAAAGGCAAGATCAAAGCCACATGAAAACACACACATTTTTAACACAGATGAGAAAGTATTAGCTCGACCTTGCTGAAACTGGATATTAACCCCACAGCACTTCAGACTGGGAGCAGGAGTGTGAAACCCGTCAAGCTGCATTCTGCTCTGTTTTTGTGGCACAGATATATGTGATGATAGTCATTCCTTTTCAAATGAGCGGAGATTCTCTGCATGAAAATACCCAGTGGGGATCTGCATTTCACTTAGAGGATGAAAACTTCAACTTTCTTTCATTAGCAAAATCCTTGGTCACGTTTCACTTGAAAAGGATGAAGGAAATGTTACGGCAGGATAAACATACATCGTCATGAACAAAAACAGAGAGAGACTTTTTACAAGGGTATGCAGAAATAGGACGAGCGATAACAGTTTTAAACTGGAAGACAGGAGATTTAGATTAGATGTTAGGAAGAAATTTTTCAGTCAGAAGGTAGTGAGGCTCTGGCACATCTGCCTAGAGAAGCTGTGGTGCCCCATCCCTGGAGGTGCTCAAGGCCAGGTTGGATGGGGCCCTGGGCAGCTGAGCTGGTGGGGGGCAGCCCTGCCCATTGGCAGGGGGCAGGCAAGGGGCTGGAACTCAAAGGTCTTTAAGGTCACTTCCAACCCAAACTATTCTGTGATTTCATAACCAGAAAAGGTGTTGCAAAATAGCAAACTGAATAATTATTCTTTGTGCATGTTTTCCAGAGAAAAAGATAAAATCACACTCTTTCTCTTGAACTGATGATGAGAAACAGGTTCAAAGCCACTGTCCATTTGACTTGAAAATTGCATGTGAGAACAGAATGAAAGGACCATACAGCTGTTGAGGGTATTTTCCCCCTTTTCTCTGCTTGAATTACATACGGAAGATTCTATCTTATCTAGTGCAGGGTAGCATGTAGGGTATTTCAGTATTTCTTTCACCATGAAGGGTTCAGGAAATCTTTTCAATTAAAAAAAGTTTTTTCTAGTGGAGTTGCACAGGAGATTGTGCAATAAAGCCATGTTCCAGCATTTCTCCATTTAGACTTGCCAGTCTGTAGGAAAGAGCAGCTGATATTTTGCCACTTGCTCCTGTCAGAAATAGGTATTTAGAGTGCTTACAAATTCTGAGACTTAAAATTTACTCTTGAATTTTATTAAAGAATAATTTCCACCATTTCTGAGGTTTCAAATATGTTTTTTGCACAGTTCACATTCAGCTTAATTATCAAAAATGATTTTTTTTTTTTTTTTTCTGGAACAGATAGGTTGTGGTTTACAGCTCTGTCACTTTCTTGTTTATGTCCTGGAAGGGAATAGAAAATCACTGCTTATTTATTTGTGGATGTCACAAGCTGTTGCTGAAAAAGTAAATGATGTTGGGGACAGGGTGTCTGCACAATCTCATATGGATAAGCAGGACATATCCATGTTTTAACATGAAGTAGCATCAGATTATGCTCCTGGCAAGAATCACCAAATATATTACAAAGGAAAATCGTAGATCTTGTAGCTCTGATACCTATGGTTTAGGTAATAAGAAATGTTTTAGGTGAACACAGGCTGTTTAATAACCTGGAACAGTCATTTAGCTTTACATGAGTTTACAATTTCAGCCCTGAGTTATAAAGCCAAGGCAAAGAATACCATTTTGTTGGCTTGCAAGCTGTGTGCTCATCTGTGGATGTGAACTGTACAAAATCTTAGTCAACTGCTGTTCATCAGCTTCTCAGGAAGGTTATGATGGCACTGAACATCCTGACTTCAAATGTTTGAGTTCTGTCATGTCTACTTTCCTCTCATGGTTAATTATTAGATGATATGCTCTGTATTATCACTATAAATACTTGGTAACAAAGGTAGAGAGCATGTTAAACACATTTAACGCTCATTTTGTTATTAAATAGCACGAACAACTGGGGATTTGCAATAGTAAATATTAATATCACTGCTTACATCAAAATGTGCTTAAATATTTCTCATTATTTACTCTATTTTTTTTTTTTATAAATAATGCTTACAGATTGTATATGTGGTGCAAAAACTTCCATATCAATTTCTTGAGATAAGTGTCATTTGCACACTAAATATGGATCTTCAGATATAAAGCCATGAATTCTTGACTTTTTTTCTTTAGTGACATGAAATTTGAGAGGAAAGAAATAAAAGGAAGTTCTGGAAGTGTCCCATTAGTTAATGGGAGTATATGTCCCATTAGTTAATTTGGAAGTATATGTTCAGATATTTTCTGAATGAATAATCAGCTTTCATATCCTTAGGAATCTTCTGTAAAATCCAAAGCATATTTTTTGTCATGACCATTCTAACGTCTGTTGTCAACAGGAGTGAATGCTTTTCGTTTATTCTTCAAGACCTTGATAGTATTCAAAAAGATAAATCAAAACATGCTCAAAATCCTAACAACACTCCGGAGACTGATTTGAAGTATTAATTAGTCTGTTTAAACTTACACAGGATCAGATATCACTCAGATCTGCATTTTAGCAGTACATTAATGTGTGTTGGCAGGTTATGATCTGATGAAAAGCAAATATGCTACGTTTTTAGCAGTAAAGATTGTGGTTGTCTTAAGCAAATATTTGAAGACAGTACCTTTTATTAATTGGGAAATGAATTTGAGATCAATTTAGTTAAAAAAGTTGAAATGTTTCTATTAATTTTTCATTCCCTTCAGCTCTGAAAAATAAATGGTAAAAAGAACTCTGAAACTGGCAAACTCTTTGGAAACCACTCTGATCACAGCTTTCAGTCTAGGACACATTACACATACTTTGTGGGTCTTTGGTTTCACACCTACTACATCTGCTATAAGATAAACTATCTTGCTTTGTTTTAGAACTGAAACATGAGATCTATGTTTGGAGGTTGACTGCTCAGCGCATTAATCCCGCCAGCAGGGAAGAAACTGCCGTGAAATGCCTCTTGATGCAGAAGGTGCTGACCCTGGAGATGCTCCTGAGGAAGAAGCTCAGGACATTCCACAAGTGAGTGGTGCTGGCATGTGCCACCTCCCTTCCTCCCACCCTTGGTAGGATGAGCTGCAGGCACAGGCAGTTTGTTGAACTGACATGGAGCTCTTGCTCATCCCATTCTACAGTTGGAATGATATTCTAGTTTTGCTACTGTCTTCACTGACATGAGAAGATGTCAATTCTCAGCTATTTCTTGATCACAGAATTACAGTATCACAGAATGGCCAGGATTGGAAGGGATTTCAAGGATCATAACTCTCCAACCCCCCTGCTACAGGCAGAGCCACCAACCTCCCCATTTAATGCTAGACCAGGCTGCCCAGGGCCCCATCCAACCTGGCCTTAAACACCTCCAGGAACGGGGCATCCACAACCTCTCTGGGCAGCCTGTTCCAGTACCTCACCACTCTCTCTGTAAAGAACTTCCCCCT
This sequence comes from Phasianus colchicus, assembly GCF_987193195.1. Taxonomy (NCBI): domain Eukaryota; kingdom Metazoa; phylum Chordata; class Aves; order Galliformes; family Phasianidae; genus Phasianus; species Phasianus colchicus. Next base: position 131,985,288 of record NC_143436.1, read on the forward strand.
GACATCCAACCTAAATCATCCCTCCCTCAACTTAAAACCATTTCCCCTTGTCCTGCCATTATCTACCCTTTCAAAGAGTTGATGAGATTGGGTGTTACGACAGATATGAAGAACCACAGAAGCTCAGCTTCAGTGATAAACCAAGTACTTTAGGACACAACTAATGTGTAAGGTCTGAAAAATGTATGTGAATAAATGAAAATTTAACGGCCCAGAAATTCCAGGTAGCTTTTGTTTTAAAAGATCACAAATACAACATTAGTCTTTTTCCTGCACTAATAGCTTCAATGTAATAAAATGCTGTAAATTTTTCCCTGATGAAAAATTCAAATGTTCTTCAGCGGACTACTGAATTTTTCAAAACAGCAATTTACTGCTTTTTAAAGTAATCAAATCTTCAGTGGTGATATGAGCATATTCATAATTAGCCAGGTATGTATAGAAAAGGAGAAGTTTTTATAAACTAACAAAATATTAACCTTATTTTGTTTAGGTTCCAGTGAAACCAGCTGTTAATGTATAAAATTTGATGTCTGAGAATAACAGTGATAAATTCTCTGACAGTGAATTGTCTTATTTTCGCAAATAAACATCTTAATTCAATAAACAGTACAAGTACAAACTCTTATAATTTTTTCCTGATATTGTGCACTTTAAAAAGAGTGACAAAAAAAGTCTTTTTAAAAGATTGTGACATTATTAGTGTTCACAACACTTTAAAGAAAAGAATTCTGAAGTATATACAAAAATTGTATGTTCAGTTTTGAATATGAGGATTCCTTCAGCACAAGTACACTGACAGTGATGTGGAAATTCAATAACATTAACAACAGAGCTCCTGAACTGCAAACCCCAAGGCTTTTTTTGCTTCAGGGCTGACTATGCTGATAACAGAAAGAAGTAACTTATTTGAATCTTAAGACTTCATTATAAAATGCAAATGTAACACGTGTTCTGACTTCTTGGTGTTAGCACATGGCCCTTGCTTTATCACAGAATGGCACACATTACCTCCTGAAACTACGAATGGAACATACAGCCAGCTCCTATATCCAGGTTCATACTCTGGATGCTTGCTCCTTCCAAGCCTGTGGCAATCCTCATGAACCAAACTGTGTACTGGTGGTGTGTATTAGGAAAGTGGGTCTTAAGTGAATTGTCATGGAAATTTTGCTACTGAACATAAGGCAACCATGGTTCCTCTGTAGTATGAGTTACTCCTTAATGGGTATAGAATGATCTGATTGTGATGAGAGGGATTTAGTCCAATACTGTTTGGCAGGACTCTCATTTCATTCTGGAAAAAAAAGCAGGTGTCATTTTCTTTCAGGCAAATTTCACAAGAAGATAAAAACTGGGAAACAAATATTCAGGAACTCCAGAAAAAAGTAAGTAGATGGCAGTTCTTCTCAGTATCAGTGTAAGTAGACCTATGCCTTTTTATGAGGAAAATCCTTTTAATCCAGTGAAAATGTAATAAGTCTCATGGTAGAAGAAAAGCTGGCAGGCAGGCTGGCTGGCTTCTCAGCAGGATGGATATACTGAACTACATTTTATGAGTTAGGTTTTATACGTGTGCTTTAGAAAAGAGTTGTTTAAAGGATCAATAAATGATTCAGCGGTGTTCTCTTAGAATTTTAATCCACCATGGCCAGAAAGTCTCAGAAGGTGTCAATAGGTTGTTTATAACCACAATGCATGATGATAGAGTAATACCAACTCTAATTTACTACACTATCTGTAACACATCTGCTATGTTAGTTAACTAGGGATAAACCACTTGCATAAATCCTGTTTTCTTTGCTGTGCACATATTAACACTGCCTAAGTCTATATGCTGAAGCTGAACCTGACAGGATGTATACTGTATAGTAGGATTAATTTCATCTTCATCAGTCTAATCATCACATTCTTTCCACATCACTGGCACTAATGAGTACAGGCCTGTAATTGGGAGCTCAAATCCTTGGCTGGGACCTCTCTTTTCTATGTGTCATACCAAAACAGAACAAAACCAACTGGATTTTCTGTCTGGTTTTAGACCTCTTCTAAAGCATTGTATAAATGATGACCTTTTAAAAGAAGTGAGATTTGATTATACTTTAGTAGAGCTCTAAACTGTGTGGAAAAGACTGGAAATGAGAGAGGTACTCAGACTGAGATAGAAGTATTCCTTAGGTTGCTGGTGAAGGTGACTTCAGAGCAGAGAAGCAACAGCACAATGGAAAGAATTTAGGTATGAGAATGAGAGCATGAGAAGCTGGTCTGTGGTACAGGAGCTCCATAAAGATTAGGGGCATGGCATGTCCTTGAAAGATGTACGTGATGTATGAAGAATCTGGTCGTTAGGTTAGGTTATAGGTTTTCAGAGTATAATTGCAATAAAGTGTGATTTTTGTCCAAACTTAGCAAACCTGAAGTTCGCTCTGTAGTAAAAATTGCCTTTCAACTATATTTACACAAGTATGTTTTATCTCCTGTCTTCATGTTGGGTCTCTCTTACTGCATGATCATGTTTCCTATAGGTAAACATGAAATACTTCAATTTAAATATTTATGTATTTTATGCTGAAGAATAATATACAATACAGGAGCAGCTTTTTCTACTTCACACTTTTTTTTTTTTTTCTTTTTCCAACTCTGTGCACAATAAATAGTTCCTTCTTTAACACAATTATCCAATTTTTTTTCCCCTCTGCAGCACAGAATAACAGACAAAATCCTTCTCATCAAATGCCTGACTGTGCTGGGATGTGTTATTCTCATGTTTTTTATCAACTCATTTGTTCCAGGTGTCTACTTAGATCTTGGTAAGTTTCACAGTTTTATTCTATTTAATTAAAAAGTAAAAAAATAAAAAAAAAAACAGCTAACTAAACTGTAAGATTTTTCTGAGTCTATTCAGAAAACTCATGTTTTTGTAAGTCCCTGACCTTACAATTTCACCAGGTTAATCAGAACAGCAGTTTCTCAGAGCAGGCTTTTGAAATGCAGTCACGTCTCAGTCACCCCAGGAGGAAAAGTAGGTAGAGCTCTTAACTTCCTTTTTTTCTGACTTCCCAATATTAGCTAGGTGGATGAACATTACAGAGTGAGCAAATTTGACCTTACCGTAATTTCACTGTAGGCTTGAATAAATGACCAAGATTCATTATGGAGATCAGAAAGTAATTACTCTGTGTAAGAACATTTAAGTAATCTGGCATTATTTCATAAGTATAGATAGCTCTTCGTATAACTTCAAGTTACCATTATGTTATCATGAAAATAAATCATTTCCCAAAATAAAACCAAGAAGACACTGCATATGGTTGAAATAAAAATAACTACATTCTGTGCCTAGACCTATCTGTGCAGGTTTTTATACAGTTATGTGTCTAAATCCCTATAAGGACATTCTTGAAATGTCCCAAAAATAGAACAAAATTAGAACTCATGTTTAACTGAAGAGAAGTTGTAAAACCTGCCTGTACATGGGCCTATGAAAAGTTAATGATATTTTTTTTTTTGGCTGTGGAGTGTTTGGAAATTATGGAATTTCAAATTTATGTTTTTTCTTGTCATCTGAATCCCTTCACTGTGTATGTCCAGTGACAAAAAGATGCAACAGATTTAAGGATGAATAACTCATAAAGAATAAGTCATTGGCTGATTTATAATCTGCATTTTGGTTATGCACAAGATAGAGCTAGTTCTAACTGTAGAGTGGTGATTAGGTTGGAAACAAGACCTTCTGCCCCTGTTGCCACTACTTCAGCTATATTAACTGGCTTAGTAAGCTACCAGTAGCCAAAGGTGTCTCTTCTATCTGCTTGGACCTAGAGAAACACCTGTGTTGGTGTTACTGGTATCAGTGGAAAGATGTGAGCTACTGTGTCTGGAGAAATGTGTTTTTAAATAAGTACATCTATGCTGCTAAACACATTTGTTCCAAGGACTGAGCTACTGCCCTCAGACCTAGGCTGCAGGATGTCTGTGTCCATGCTGCTCAGATCTCTGCAAAGCAGTCTGGCACAGAACCGGCCCTGTGTTTCCTTGTGACATTGTAAATAGTTTTGCGTGCGTGGGATTATTAAGTTGTCAGTTCACTTTGAGGGCAGTTTTGTCGCCTAATAAAATTGTTCTAAGTTCATAATACTGAGGACATATGGTGTATTACCCTGTGTTTGTTATGGGGTTTCAGTGCATAAACTTGTCTGAGTTAATGTTGCAGTAACTGCACAGAGCAGAGTGACTCACCCTTGTTTCTGTTTGAGTGTGATTCCTGAAACAAATTGTCTTCAGAAGTACTTATTTTTGTCTGAGATGAAACAAGCTGGGTCAGTCCAAGACAGGGGTCTGAGTTCGAAGCAATACTTACACAAGGGGGATTCTGGGAAACTGGGACCTCACTGTGGACTTGGGCTATGAGGTTTCCTGACCATGCTTCTGTGCAGCAGAAGTGTGGTGCCGTGGAGCAGTATATCTTAGGAGTTGGGACATGGTTTCAGCCAGTGGCACCAGTGACACTGCTATGATGACAGCTTTCCTTTTCCAGAGTATTTGCTGTGATAGAAATGGATAATTCAGTAAAGAATACTGGTTGTTAAGAAGTTAAAAGGTATACTGATGCATTATAGCCACAAAGGTGCAATGTTATTACTATCGCATAGGAAGAAACAGAAATTGGAGACACTTGCAGGCATTTGAAGTCACTGTAGCTAAGAGCGTAACTGAAGAGTTCCTGCCAGCAATTTAAGAAATCAATTTTCACTCTTACTTTTCTGCCTCAGATGAGTGAGCACTGAACCATATAAGATTTTGTGAATAAACCCAAAATCGAAGTGTTTTTGAAAACCCACATGCAGTCAGTAAAGACCACATAGCATTGATTGCATGTGCTGCTAGTAAGACATTCTTTCAAGACTGTAAAGTAATTGGAGTACTGGAAGAAATCTAGTGAAGAGTGTTTTTTTGTTCTACTTCATGTCAGTAAAATAAGTGCAAGATAGTGACATGGTTGGCAGTGCAGGTTTTTGTAATTCGCCATCCAATCTTCTGCTGCAGTCTTGAAAGTAAACATGGGCTGTATGTGTTATTTAGTTTCTCTCTGTTCTGTATTCATAGTAAATCCATCAGATTACTAAATAAATGTTATTAAATCATATACATAACTCTATTCGCACTTAATGGAACCTGCAGACTTCTACTGAGATCTCACTGATGACTCCTGAATTCCATGGTCTTGATGCTTGCTGTCACTTACTTATCATTACTGAAGTAGTACTGCTGTGAGTTGCTATGGATTTGAGTCCTCCAGTGGATGGAAATAAATTTCCTAAAATACAGCACATCTTGTACTCTGGTGGTTTGGTTATATTTGTTCAGTAAGTTTTTGCATAAAAATGAAAGTAGATTGTAATTCAGTGTTTAATTTCCTACTAGAATAATGTTTTATACAGAGGCTTAAGTGTTAGAAATCTAATAACTTTTAATTGCATTTGGTAGAGTGAATTAGAAAGATTATAGAATTCTTTATCAGTCCCCAGCCTTGATACAGTTTTTCCATTATGAACTTGGAATCATTGATATAATTTGAGGAAATTGACATTTTAATTTAACTAATAAATTTGCATACTTAACTGTCTTAAAATGCACTTTCCTATTCAGTTCTCTTGTACCTGTTCATCTGTAGCCTAATTCTATGAAATTCCTATGTTAATGAAAAGCTAATAATGAGACTTCAAACAAACAGATATGGCAAACTTCAGACTTCTAGAGTGCTTTCATTCAGACACTATAGGATATTACTTCATTGATAAAGCATTGATAAAGCATCTGAGGAATCTTGCTTCCTTCTGCCTCTGGATCCTCTCCTTTCAGGGTCATGTCAGTCATTTCTGAGTCAGGGAAAGCTCCTCTCCTGCTTTTAGAGAGCTGCAACAGAAGATTTTGCTTTCTTCTTCAAGAAACAAAGTGTAAACTCAAGAGCAAACAAATCAGATATTGATGGTTTCACAGTATAGAGATACTGTTACTGACTCTGCTGCAGACTGTTGGAAGATGGGAAGTCACATCAGGAGAAATATAACTGTATGTTTGCCTAATTTGTACAACTGTATCTTACGTTGTTGAAACATTTAAAATCTGTGACTGAAATGGTGGAAAAGGAGGGAAATCATTGTCTTCATTTAAGCTGACTGGTTTTTGTTTGGAAGGCCACATTTTGCAGAGCCCTTTTTGATTTTATTATCAGTGCATTCAAGAAGAAATGTTTTCAATCTCTATAGATTCAAAAGACTCCTGCTGTCTTGTCACTCCTTTGGATGCCAGTCGTCATATTTTCTGACTAATTTCTGTAATTTACTGAAAATTTGTTGAAATTTACAGGCGCTGAGTGACAGTGGAGGAAAGCCCTTCATTGCCCTAAAGAGCTTCTTAAACTTGCTTAAATTTCACTGACTGTCAGACGTTCTGCACCAATAAGTACTTGGCTTACAACCACCAAATCAGGTTTTCCTCTGCTGCATCCTGCTGAGATTTTAACAACTCCCTCCATTTTCTTTTCTGCAACATTTTTCAATAAGTGGTACAACGACTTTGCTGTAGCACTGATTCTTCCTTGACAACTTTGAGATAGATTACCTGTACATGTTAGAATTAGCCATTCTCTAACCAATACCAGAAGCCTTAAGCTTAGAGATCTTTCCATGAGCTAAAAAACAAACAAACAAACAAAACCACACATAATATTTCACAAGTGAAAAAAATGTAGTCTGCATATTTTTCTTCAGAATGTGCAACACAGGTGCCTAAGGAAAACTCTAAGAACTTTGAACTGTTCTTCAAACTGTTATTCTGGAACATTTTTCTGTACTAGAGGTGGTAAACAAATAAAACCATCTTATCCTACTATCGTATATGATAGTGGAGTTATATAAATCTACCACTGCTTACAAACAATGAAATCATATAGACAAAAGGAAATAAACTAGGTTATGAAATTGTGTTTGTACTCATAGAAAAGAAAACAACATGGTTATATTTTGGAAATGATTGCTTTCAGGTGAATATATGCAATCCTTGTGAAATGTCCATTATGGAACTATTCATCTTATTGAGGGGTTATTTCATGAAATGTTTGGGATAAAAAAAATCAGAAAATGGATCAGTTTGATAAGCCAGTGTATAATTTATTGCTGAAGAACACCAGAAATCCTGGTGAGACAAATAACTATTAAGCTATAAAAAATAGTGAATGACATAGATTTAAGAAAGCGTAGACTTAATGCCAAAAATCACAGTGTTAAGTTTAGAACATTTTACACCAGTATATCCTCAGTGTAAAAAGTTGCTCTTTATTTTGTCACTGAATCTAACATTTATCCCCAGGCTGTGATGTTAATCAGTTTTAACTGAGGAAAGCTTATAGGCCTAACTGCTCAAATGATACTGAATGATCAGCTATTTAACTCTGTTAAACTCAGTATTTTCCCCTGTACTTTTGCAAACCTTTTCAATGTGGTTTGATGAATTAAGAAGCTGGATACACAGCCTGGGATCCAAGTTTTATGGACCTTTTCTTAACAGCTATAAATTATATCTGAATAATCTGTGGTTGCCTGGAAACTCCTTCACACAGTTCCCAGTAGTGTGAGCTAGATTGTTTTGGTCCTCTAAACAATTGGACTGGGGATGCATTCTTTGTATACAGCAGTAGGCTCTGCTTTCAGAGTATTGGTGGTGTTGTGATGTACATGGTATTGTGGGCAAAATTGAGAACTTATTGTTAGTCTAATTAAAGGTTTTATCCATGGAAGCAAAACACAACGTTTATTGGTCATATGCTTATGACAACACCAACACATTATATTACCCAATCAATGCAAAAGAAAATCCACTAACAAAATAGAATTAAATCTGTTGTAAACAACAAATGATACAAAATAATTAAAGAAAGAAAGAAAGCACACATTCCTTGTATCTACCCTTTGATGCTTTGCAGGGTGTAAAGCTTCACAAGGCTGAGTAGAGTGTGATGAATTGTTGATACCTTGAGAAATTTACTCGGAGAACTATTACAGGGATTTCTTCCTCCTGTTTACTGGGAAGTGTATAATGCTGATGTTGATGGCTTCTTCCTTCTTGTGCTTGAGTCCACTTGAGCTCAATATTATCAATTTTTTTTTTTTAACTTTATGCCTTGCAATTTTGTCATATATAGTACTATATAAATATTACAGACTTGGTCCCTGTCTTTTTTGTTACCTCAGAAATGGGTTTTGACTCACATCACAGTTTGCACTATTAGCAACCGCTGAGTTGTTGATAGTAGCAGGGCAGTTGATATCTTATACCCTCACCTTCAAAGCTTTTCCTATCACTCCACATCTGTATTCCTTTACACTGTATAATTAGGTTCATGTCAAAAGTAGTTCATTACACACAGCATCTAGCTATTCCTAGCTATGTAAGAACTGGTAACAGAATGTACTAAGCCACCCAATTATGCAAAAATAAGCAAAACAAAAATCAGGTATGTCTTCTATTTTTTAGTTTTGGATATATTTTGCACCATCTTTTGTATCACTTTATACTGATAGGATAGTTAATTATTTTTCTTTGCTTCTGTCCATTGTCAGAGATTTGGCTGCCATCCACAAAAATGCATTTTTTTTGCTGCAATTACTCATTCTGTGCCCTCTTGTCTGTGTAATTTTTTTCTCATATTATTTTCCATTAAGAGTCCACGTATGTGAAGCTATGTCACTGCTTTTCATTACTAATGTTTGGGTTTTTTGACCTTGTAATGTTAAACAGAACAATAAATTGTAGAATCTGATGAGAGTACTCAGCCTATTGTAGCAAGATATCTTTGAGCTATAATTTTAGGTACTTCTCTTTGGAAGATCTTTCTCTCTTCCCTGAAGGTGTTCAAGGCCAGGTAGGATTGGGCTCTGGGCAATCTGATCTAGTATTTGATCTAGTGGTTGGCAACCCTGCCTGTGGCAGAGGGGTAGAAACTTGATGATGCTTGAGGTCCCTTCCAACACAAACCATTCTATGATTCTGTGATTTTAATTCATATTCAGGACTACAGGAAATATGTCTTTGATTTTGTTGTTTGATGCAAATATTTCTATATCTATGCATAATAGTATAATCAAACGTGTCCTTATACGTAACATCATATCTGCACTTTGGTGTATGAAGGACTAACTTAGCTTAATTTGTGAGGGTTTATGGAGGTAACTGTACTTCTGATTAAACTTATGGGACACATTGTTGGATTTAATTCCTCTTATATTCAATAATATGCCATGTAAGCCATGATTCAAAGGTTAGCACCAAAAGATATAGCTTGTTATGGATGTTGTAGGCATGAGGGGTCTCTGTTTTTCAAAATGGGAAAACAAAATGGGAAACACAGAATTGCTAAGATCAGAGAAAAAGTATACTCATTTTGCTCAACTGCAAAAGTCTAAAAAAATCTGTGTCCATCATTTTGTTACCAGGTAGGAGTATTACATTTTCATCTATCAGAAGCTGATTTTTAAAGATCTCTGCTCATTTCTCACCTATTCTGTATGTGATTTTGAACACTGTGTAGCCTGATTCTTCCTATCTGCTATTATGTCTCCTAACTCTTTTTGTTTTATCCTTTACTGCCACTGCAAAGATTGCTCTCTGCCCTCTGTAGCAGGCTGGTGCTTACCTGAAGACTTGCAATTTAGTCCTATCTTTGAGCTAAGCATCCCAGAGTCTTTAAATTTTTTTTCCTCAGAAACCAAGTTTTCAGATTGTCTATCATATTTCTTTGCCCTGAATTTTCTGATGGTTAAGCATAATGCATCTTCCCTGGGTTTACTGGGGATTAAGAGAGCAGAGGCTGCTTTCTGTGTTACTTGTCTTCCATGCAGGACTGTTAAGTATCCAGGTGCTTCCCATCCTGGAGCTGTGCTGTTACACCTAGTCCTGCCTAAATGTAGAATCCTGCACCTGTCTAACCTGAACAGCACTCTGTTTTGCCCAGGCCAGCACTGAGGTGGCACGGTGTTATTCTGGCTTCAGTTTTCATTGCAAATATCTCAAGAACCACTTGAATTTCCAGAAGCGTGAATTATAAATGCGCTCTCAGTATTCATATAGAAAGACATTATTTCAAATTCTGCACACGTAAAGGGAACATACAGTACCTGCAAGTTCACATTGTTAGGAGGAAACTTATTATACGTTTCAGCTGCTACTGGGCCAGATGGAATTACTTTTACTAAGGAATACAGATTTTTCTTAATGAGCATTTGAAAGGCCTGCAGATTACACAGTATTTTCTTCCTTTCATTTATTTCCCTTTCACCTACCTTCTTCCCACATATTCTGTACTTCTATTTGATAATATTAGATTGTTTTGTATTTTCTAGTTCTTATGCTTGATTATTTCAAAATAGGATTTTTATTTTTATTTAGCAAGATTGCAATTGCATTCTTCTCATCATGAGTTATTTACTGTTCCAAATGTGATTTTCCCTACTGGGTAAAGTGAATGAGAAAAGAAAAGCACTCAAGCTATTTCTGCTGTACCATTTTTCTGGTTTCTGACAGAAGACACAAGAATGTTTTCTAGGAAGAATGCATTATGATTTTTCAAGGTGCATTTTACAATAAAATATCATTTTATTTTTCCTAAAATAAACAGTCGCTGTCTTTAGCAGGTGCTGTGTCAGTGCAGAAATGGAATTTAGATTCAGTTTCTCACTGCATTATATTTCCAGAACACCAATTGTTGTGAAACAGAGGCACTGAAAGACAGTAAAAGAAGTAGTTTGTGGAACTATAAATGGGCTGTGCTTTCATTGTAGTAATGAGAAGTTATTCTTTTTAAAATTCACTCTTTCTCTTCTACCTGGCTCTCTCTTGTGGCCCAGTAAGTTAAAAAATAAAGGAACAGTCATGCCAGTCTGTAATGCATCCTGGTACTTTCAGTTCTTTGAAAATGGAGGAATCTTTCAAATTGAATCCAGAGCAAACACAGAGACACTCAAACGTATATAACAATGATATTCTTTGCTATCTTGAACATACTTAAAAGAATATTACTTAAAAAAGCTTCTGGACACCAGTCCACTTTGAGAGGCAGATTGCCACATAATGTCTGTACAGGCTCCGTAGCTCACTTTGACAAACAGTTTGACAGAGAGAAGTCAATCAAGTAGTTACAGCCTGCACTGACAACTGTGGCCTTCAGGTATTGGAAGATGTTATTCTTGTCCAGGTGCAAGGATGCTTGAAGTCAAACCATGTCATAAATGGAGATCTTACAGAAAATCCTCCAAAACTCCTTGAGAGACTCCATCCTTCCTCTCTCCTCTTTGTTTCTGTACTGTCTTATTTCTCCCAGAGGATGGGTACCTATATCTCCTCTTTGCAGTTACTACAAAGATAGCAAATTCAGAAAAGCCTGTGCATGTAGACTGCAAAAAGCTATGTACAGCTCAAACTGGCAGCTGACATCTTTAATTCTCCAGATATCTCTGCTCGCTGGAGTACTTCAGGAAAAGACATGTTCCTTACCCATCTGTATTCCTCAGGAACAGGCTACTGTTCTCTCACTCTAAGCGGTGTGCATGGAGCTAATGCATATTGCTAAAGCCCATGGTGCAAGAAAATGCTGACTCTATCAATTCCTAGTGCATTTGTATTTCATTAGCTTTAATGAATAATTATCTCCATATAACATGTTCAAATTGAGATAGGAAGTTAGAAATAATGCCCATATTTCATCACAAATCGTTCCAGAACTACTGAGAAATTCCTGTTCTTTATTCCTTCACTCCCATTTACCTAATGCTGTCACTTATGTCTGTGCAAAATAGCAGTAAAATTCTGCTGCTGAGCTCCCAATCTGGACCTATTTCCTCTTGTAGTTTCCCTCTTACAGGAATTGCTGCCATCTATTCTTAAGGAAGATTTGGTCCTACTCTATTTTACTGGAATTTGGAGGACACCTAAGAGTTGAAATTAGCCAGTGCATGTCCATGCTGCTTTCTTTGTGTTTAGTGAAAAGAGCTATTTAATTTAAATGGACAGATTCATTTTACTCTGGGGTGAGGTAGAAAGTATCAATGACGATTGCAAAAAATGTAGTAGGTGTCAGGAATTTTGGTGGATGAGGGAAAGGCTCCGGATTTAGTCAATCTGGACTTTAATAAAGCCTTCAACTCTGTCTCCCACACTATTCTGGGGAAGCAGGCAGCCCAGTCTTGGACAGGTACACTCTTTGCTGGGTAAAGAACTGGGCTGAGCCCAGAGAGTGGTAGTAAATGGAGTTAAATCCATCTGGCAAACAGTTACTAGTGGTTTTTCCCAGGGAATCGCTGTCCCTGTTCAAGAACTGCATAGATGTGGCACCGAGGGATGTGGTTTAGTGGGCATAATTGGTGGTAAGTGGATGATTGGATTTGATGATCTTAGAAGTCTTTTCCAACCTTCATGGTTCTATGAATTGACAATTTCCTCCTCACTTTCTTTTGCTATTATGGAGACTCCTATTGTACTCCTGTCCCTGTGATTTGTAACTGATCCTGCAGTCTGCAAATGCCTTTGATATGAATGAGACTATTGAATACTTTTAAAAGTTTCCTGGAAGAACTTCTGTATGAACTTTGCCATTGCTACATTTAAGCTATATGCATACCCAGCACCAGGTGCACAAAAAATCTGCACCCATTATCAGTTTATGCCATGATCCAGCATTCAACTCGAGGAGTGCAGAGTATTGTCACTCTGAGGTCAGCCCTGGAGTCTGTTCTCAATGGGTGGTAGAAATACCAATTCTTCGCAGGAATATCTGGCATCTACTTAACAGAGCACAGCACACATACAGAGAAGAAAAAAAAAAAAAAGCAAGATTGTAAGATTGTGGGTACCTGAAGATACAGAAGGGAGTCTTCTGCACAAATGACTGCTAAGAAAAATGGCCTTTAATAGAAACAGGCAACTGCTCCAGATCTTTGCAGAAGTAGGAAGGCTGAGACAGTTATGACCCAGCTCTCCTCTCGTTTCCTAAAAAATAAAAGGACACCTGACAAAGCAACTCACCAGCTTTTGTAAAGAGAAAGACTCAATGAAGTGCAAAATATATACATCTTTTATTCCAGTGCAAACATCCAGCTTTCCTCTTGATACAGCTGAACCAGACCTTTTCTACTACTTGACATCCTTCTGCCTGCAAGTGATATAGGGTGGACTGATCCTGTCTGTGCCACATTTCATAACCAGTAGGGCAAAAGTTTGGTTTTGGAGCCTGCCTGCCTTGAATGAAGGAAGGGCAAGTTGACATAACAGTTTCTTATGACACTTTTGAGAGGGACCAGATGGGTTTTCCCACCTGGTTCTCTCTTTTGTGGTGGCTTTAGCTCTCCTCCTCTCTTGCAGTGTAATGTTCATGCATGAGATACTTTTGATCAAGCACTAATTATATCACTGTGAGAAAGTAGGGACCAAACTTGCTCAGCTTGCTGCATGATAATGTTTCAGTTGTTGGTGATGAGCAAAGCTGGCTATGAGAACTTGGATTTTGGTTCCAATGGGGCACCAAGATCAGAATTTACTCACTTAGCATTTTGAAAAACAAATATATTAAAATTAACATTTACTTCATGAACAGGTAGAAACTTTGGTTTCTTTATTTCTTCTGAAATTTACATGAGGTTAAAATGGAATAGAGCTTGCTTTTGATTTTAAGCTCTTGGATGGTTTTGGATCTCTATTTCTTTAACCTAACAGAGGAACAATCCCGCTGTTCTTGAGGACTGCTGTAGACAGCTCACTTTATTCATCTATGTGCTATGTACCAGAGACCTATTCTCCCTAAGTCACACTTGAAATTTGATTTTAAGTTTGTGATTTAAAAGATTTTGACAGCAGCGGTTGTTATTCTTTCCTCCTTACTTTGTCTGCAGTTTTTTGAATTCATCACTTTTCAACAGTGACTATATGAAATAGCACCAGGTATCTGAAAGAGTCACAACAAAGGGAGAAATGATTGAAGAGGTGGGATGCTTTGTTTCCATGCCATTAAAAAGCCTCAAATTATGTATCTTGGTTTTACTCATTAAAGAAAAAAACTACTATTTAAGTTAAAGAAGAGGAAAAGAAAGGCAGAAAAAAAGATCATCATCCCAAGGAGAAAAAAAAAAAAAGGGAAGAACTTGTCTATTTCTTGTTTGAAGTCTCATTCTACTGTTCAAGATAAATGTTCAGGAGGAATGAAATAGCTCCAGAATGCATTTCAGCTGTGCAGAGAGAGAGTGAGTATTGCTAGGAGATTCGTGAATTGTGTTCTTTGTCTGATTGCACATTTCTTCTGCATTTTTTCTCAGTTACCAAAATGTGTCTTAACACGTGAGGATGTAGAGAGAGATCCTGTCTGGAGAGAGTCTCCTGTGCTGTTTAAAGCTGATCTCTCTGCTGCTTCAAAGAGTTTTTTACTTCCTGAGATTGTCTTCTACAGCATGTAGCCCTTGATTCTTCAATGTCCTGGGGCTGCAGCGAGCCTTTCAGAAGGCTGCAGAGCCTTTCCATCTATCTTTTAACTGGGCTGTATCAAATTAAGTGTGGTCAGCAGGTCAAGGGAGGTGATCCTGCCCCTCTACTCTGCACTGATGAGACCTTACCTGGAGTACCGCATCCAAATGTGGAGTCCTCAGTACAGGAAAGACACTGACCTAATAGAGCAAGTACAGAGGAGGGCCACAAAAATGATCCAAGGTTTAGAATGCCTCTTCTGAGATGACAGGCTGAGAGAGCTGGGGCTGTTCAGCCTGGAGAAGAAAAGGCTCCAAGGAGACCTGAGAGTGACTATCAGTATGTAAAGCTCTCATCTCATCAGTATGTAAAGCTTCTTAGAGCTCAGTGAGCTCTAAGAAGGAAGGGGACAGACTCTTTAGCTGGATCTGCTGTGACAGGACAAAGGGAAATGGTTTCAAACTAAAAAAGGGGAGATTTGGATTGCATTTGAGGAACAAGTTTTTTACAGGTAGCAATGGCAGAAACACCAGAACGGGTTGCCCAGATTTTTGGTGGGTACTCCATTTCTGGAGGCATTCAAGGTCAGGCTAGATGGAGCTCTGAGCAACCTGATTGAGTAGGTGTCTCTGTTCACTGCAGGTGATTTGAACCAGGTGACCTTCAATAGTCCCTTCCAACTCAAACAATTCTGTGATTCTATGATTATGTTTGAACTTCACCTGTTGCAGCACTAGAGACGAAAAAACCTTTAACTGAAAAATGCAATACTATAACTTTTACATTGCTGTAAATAGCAAGTGAATTGTGAAGCATTGTTCTCTCTTTTCCTGATGTTCTCTCTTTTGCCTATGCAGGCTGGATTGCCATTCTGGGAGCCATTTGGCTGCTAGTGCTAGCAGACATCCATGATTTTGAGATGATATTAAGCAGAGTGGAATGGGCAACCCTTCTTTTCTTTGCAGCATTATTTGTTCTCATGGAGGTAAGATTTTGTGATTTCTGAAGCCCGAGCAGTTAGAACCGACTTAAAATGTGAGTTATGAGAGCATATCTGTTGCAGAGCAGAAGCATCCTGCATATTCAGTCCCATAGGCACAGTGAAGATTGAATGCAGACAGAGTTGTATAGAGTGAAATGGTGGATGCTGGAAGCTGATTCTGAGTAATTTTCACTGTGTGCCTGGTCCCACTTTCGTTCTGCTGCATTTACTGTGTCCGTTCAATACAGTCATTTCCAATAACTTGATTTTTTGTTCCTGGTAGTCTGTGATCCCTGTGTTCAGATAGTTTATATATATGTGTCTGTTTACTCTGAAATTATTTAGACAAGCAACAGAAGAAATAAAAGAACACAAACCATAGTTGAAAACTGCTTCTAATACTGTCTGCTACATGCAGGCTATCAATTGGCTTGACAGATATAGGAGAATGGTTTGAAAGGGTAACATCACTGAATTTCAGTTTGCAATTGTAATTGAAAAAAATGTTCAGTACTCGAGATGTGTGGACATCTTACTGTGTAGTTTCTTTGTGTCTGATGGCTTGCTTTACCCAGGCACATTTTACCTGTTTACAATTTGGTGCTTTCGTATAGATTGAATGGATTTATTTTTACCTCAAGATACTTAGAGTATCTTTGTATGAATACTCACATTTACATGTCAATAAGGTGTCTGTACATTCCCTAGAACGCTTTGGATTTTTTAGTTGTTGCTTGTTCCATTTAGTGATGTTGTCAAGTTTTGCAAAGGTGGCTGATGAAACTCCGACCACTGGCACTGCCATAGGTAGTGAAATGTCTGTATAAGTAGTCTGGGAAAAGCCTGGAATGTAACATATGATGCCCTCATATACCCCTCAGTAATTGCAAAGAACCCAAGAATTTCTAAATTGGATCTATAAAAACAGGACGGAAAACAAAAACAAAACAAAAAACAACTAAATTTGAATTCAATACAAATAGTGAATAATTCAGCTAGCTCTAATTAATTCCAAACTGGAAGTCAAAATCTGGTAACCTCTGAGAAGATGAAAAGAAACACTGATTAACATTAAGAAGCTTGTTTGAGAGCTAGAAAGTCTACAGCTCATCAGGAAATGTTGATTTACAGCACATTTATTAGGACAGGCAATTCAGTTCGTTATGTTATCAGTCTGTCTGTTTTCTGGCTCTCATAGGGGGATTTTGCAGCCATTTTTACTTTGTTTTATTGCTGCTGTGACAGTGTATTAGTTACATTCCCTGATGTATTTATTGTTTTAGCTTGAATTGAACAGTTTTGATTTGAGTGCTGTGTGACTGTACAATAACAGTAAAGCACACAGGAACTTACTTGCCATTTGCTGTTAGACTTCAGATATGACTGTTATAATTCACTGAGCTTCACTCTTACGGTTTCTCAGATCACGAGTGAATAGTTTGCTAATGAAAAAATTCTTTTTCCTGGCTCTTTAGAGTAACAGCAATTTAAGGTCATGAAAGAAACTCTTACAGATAGTCAAGAAAAAAAAAAGTGGGAGATATTCATTTATATCCCACGAATGAATGAGAGAAATACTCAGAAAAATAAGAAAAATGGATGTATCATCCCTTATGCTTCAGATTAGCAGGAGCTGACACTCTTTGCCAAGGCATTTTTCTTTTCTTAAGATTAACTATGTCAAGAAAAGAAGTCAAAGTAAATATACGCAGTGAAGTATAGAGAATTGTTCCATGGTTCAGGCTCTCTGCACTTTTCAGTTCATATTCTTGGGAACCTTCATCTCAGATGTTTCCCACTCTCAAATTATTTCTTACTGCTAGAAATGTTTTCTTTACTATTAGAATGTACATTTAAAAACCAGTGTGGGACCTCGACTGCAATACGCTTTGGAAAATTTAACGAGCTTCCTAGACACAGGAGCTCTTGGAGGCTCTGCCTTTGGGTGCTTGTCAGTTCAGTCTGGTAGATGTTTTGCAATGAAAAAGATGTATATCCTTTGAATCTCTCTTGTTTTCAACTGTATCCTCAGGTAATTTGTTTTTACAACTGTCTTTTTAGTACTTGTTCACAACTGGCTGTTGCATATTATAACATCTTTCTGCTTCTTTCTGTGACATACATTCCTGTGCCTCTCAGGATACACTGTTTTGTTCAGTCAAAAATGGTCACATTACCTTCAGTCCCTTCAGGCAGAGTTTATTTACATCAGTCATCATGACATCCTCCCCATAAAAGTGATTCATGCAAATTTTTCTGTATAAACTTTGATCTAAAATGTTACCCGATGTTTTCTGCAGTAAGGCTCTAATTTTGAGCTGTCACTCGGGAACTCGTCTGCTGGAAGGCACCAATTAGTGCAGTAATATCTCTTCCTCTCAGAGTGCACAGGAAGATCCTGGAGACCCTGTGTGCAGTTTACATCCTTGGGAATCCGGTGGCAGGGTGCTAATTGCTGCCTTTCGGCTAGGTGCTCACAGGCAATTAGCCTGGATATTGTAGGCATCTTAAAGTTGGTTGTGTGATTAGTGCTGTCACATCTCTAATGTGATGGGCTACCTGCAGACTGACTGTTGCAGGAGCAATGTGCACATCCTTCCCTCGCTTCCCTCTTTCCTGAATATCTCTTTTGTAGTGCCATGTCTGGATTCCAAAAGAAATGTTGAGTTTTACTGAAAAGAAATATGTTGTGTTGATAGATAGTTAAATAATAAGGCAGCAGTGTTAACCAGATATAACTCTGAGCTCTGCTTACTGACAACTATGTGTTAAGAAGTTTGTTTTTAAGTCTGAACACAAAGCACTCAGAAAAAATATGACAGCTCATTTTTGTTATTTCTTTCGCATAGGTTTTAAAAATGACTTTGATAAACATTGAGTTAATGAGCTCGTATAGCAACCCCAATAGCATCAAATCAATGCCATAACTTAAGATTACAAAAAAGTGTTTGTTAAAAAACTTTATCCTGAAAAGTTAAAGGAATGAAAAAATATCATTATTTTTAATGTAAGGTGAATGCATATGTTATTAAAAGCCTTATCACTTATTTTCTCTATGCTGCGTGTTTAAATGTAGATGTAGTTTTTCCTGTGCAATGCATTGTTAAAAATTAATGCAACCTCTGTGCCAGCGTTGCTGGCTGCTCTCTAGCCTATGTTTCTCAATGGGAGAGTGCTCCCTCAGATCTTCTCAGTGAGTTGTCCTGAATTGTATGCATCAGAGCTTCCTTGCCTTTACCTCTACATCTCCACTCTCTTTGCAAGCTGAAAACTATCAACCTGCCCACTCTGCTCCTTCAGCAGATGGGTGCTGGTGCCCTGTGTTGCTGGTGGTACCCAGATAGTTGCACACTCCTGCCCAGCTGAGATACAGGTGCAGAAATTGCTGGTCTGGATGACAGCTCTGCTGTCATTCTGATGTTACTGTGCCTTACACCGCACCACTCGGTACCAGTTAGGGCCTTCATCCATCTCTGTCATGAGATTTGACAGCATGTGAGTTCAATGGTTTTTATTTATTTATTCATTTTTCCCAGTGACGACTCCGAAGGGCTCTGTCTGACTGCCTGTTGTGTCTGGCATCATGACATGTGAATGCTGACCTCTGCAGCTCTGCGTAGCAGTGCTCTCAGTCAGCAGAATGTCTCAGCTATCTGATTTTCTGTCGTGGCAGGAAAACAGAAAGCAAGTCAGCCACCTAGGTCCAGCCTGAATAAAAAATAATGTGATTTTCTTTCCTGAAAAACAGAAAGGTCAAGAGATAGATGTATCCCATTCAACCTGAAAATAGTGCTTCACTCTGCACACTTGTAAGAAAAATACAACCAAAGTGAATTAAGGGCTCTCTCTCGTGAGTTAAATTTTCCCTTTCACTTTGTTTTTTGAAGGAATAGATCATTCTCCTGCAGTGTAAGGATTCAGTTTGCATTCTCCTGTTTGCCCAACAAGAATCCAAAGCCATAGCTATCGAACTGGAGTATTTTCATGCATGATAGTAACCAGGGCTGCATGAGATATTATACAGGCATTCTGTGCAAATGGGAATTGCTCCCCCAGGGAGGACAGCATGCTGGAGCTGGCTATCCCCCGGACCAGTGGATTTAGGGACAGCCTCCTCAGGTTGTGTGCCATCACAAAGCTGCCTTTCCTGTCTCCTAAGTGCTGCTGTCTCTCTGCCAATTTCCATCCATCTAAGGTCTCTTGCGTCTCTTGCTTGGTTTCAGCAGATGGGTAACGCTGTTTTTTTTTTAACTGGTCTGATGCAGCTGTTTAATGGAAAAATATATTTTGCTTTCTCTTTTCACCTGAGTCTGAACACAAGATGCCTGATGCCATTGGACCTTTTAAACACAATACATTGCTGTCTATATTATGGTTACAACTATGTCCAAGGTTTTGGGACCACTGGATAAAAAATCAGTTATCCTCAGAAAGCATGTTCATTGAAGAATGTAATCTCAACACTTCAGCTGTTCTCTAATGCCTGTGCCCCATGCTCTTTAAGCAATCTCACTGCTCTTTCTGGTGCAACCCACTTCTACAAATACAGCTACAATTTCTGTCGTGTCTGTTCCTTTCTCAAACTGCAAAGTTGCTGTAAAAGCTACTTGAGATGAATGCCAACATCTTGTGAATGAAAATGACTTGTGTTTGCTTATGTTCATTGGAAAAATGTGTCCGCAGCAGATACCTCATCAGTTGGTGTCATTGTCTTTTTTTAGGCTTTGGCTCATCTGCATTTAATAGACTACATAGGAGAACAGACAGCTTTGCTAATAAAGGTATGTTTAAAATATTTACAGTAGTTTATTAGGTAAGGAAAATAGCTTTACTCCAATAGAATAATTCTGAAAAATATTTTCATTTTGAATTTTGTACTCCTGCGTCAGCAATATCTAGAAGGGATGTTGTACTTTGGGGTGTGTATGTCTGTGCACAGCTAGAAGAAATGTCACTATAAATGAAAAAGAAAAATCTTTTCTGCAGGTTAATGAACAACAACAAAAAAAATGCTGAGATGCAACCAAATGTAAACAGTGAAAGAGGAAAATTCACGGTTGTGCAGGTTTTTTTTTTTTTTTTTTTTTGTTTTTTTTTTTTTGTCTGAAAAAAGTATCAGAAATATCAGTCCTTTTATTTCTATTGGTCTTAATTTCCTTGTTAAAAGCTTAGTAATTGTGCTATTAAATGACAGGTTATTTTCTTTAAAATGCTTATCCTATCTCAGAGCCTGAAGGAATATTAGGTGTTGGTAAATTAAACTGTAACCACCTGTGTGATTGTGCCATTAGGGAAACGCAGCAATACTGATCTCGCAAAGTCATAAATTAACCTATTTTAATTCCAGGTGGTTCCTGAGGACCAGCGCTTGGCAGTGGCCATCATTTTAGTGCTCTGGGTATCTGCTTTGGCCTCGTCTGTGATTGACAATATCCCATTTACAGCTACAATGGTAAGAGTCCTTGCAGGTTTGATATTTCTTCCTCCTGGTGCTGAGAAGGAAGCTAAGTTTGCTGGTTATGATGTGCTATGTTGTAATTTTCTTTATTCTCTGGGATTTCATCATTATTACAAGCTCATTCATGCTGTTTAGGCATCTACCTCACCATTGCTACTAGCAGCTGTAGTTGGCTGTGGAACTGGTTCCACTGTTTGAGTTGTGTTTCTGCATTTTCTCTCCTCCCCTGCTATATAAACATACATATCTGAAAAGTAGAATTGTGTTTTTGATGGACACTTTCATTATCCATCTGCTTCTGTCAATGTTTTCCCTCTAACTGCCGCGTAGTTACGCTAATGTTTCCTAATACTTGAACCTTCTGTTACTAACTTATGTAATTAGTTCATTAAACAGCAAATCATATTAAACATAATAAGTTTTTCAGCAGCTGAGTCTTAACATCAGAAAAGTAGCAAGTCAGTATTGTAACAAATTAGGGCGTGATCAGATAGAATTATTCAATCAAGATCTCTGTTTAAAGTGGAGTAACTCCTTCATTATACCATAGGAATTATTAATTGTACACCACGTTCTGTGCCTGTTCTGTTCCATTGTCACTGTGTGTCCATGTACACACTTTGAGTCAAGGTTTAAGACACTTCATACAGGACACAGAACAGTTTGGATAAATTTGCAACTGCTCTGTAATTATTTGCTACTATGGTATTTTGGTTTTATTACTGTGTGTTTCCAGTGGAACTGTAACAACAGACTGCAAACAATAGGCGTGAAGAGGAACACTGGTTCAGGATGAGTCACCTCCAAGCAAACACTTAAGGACTATTAAGCATTAATGCAAAAATCTTAGCTTAAAAGGTTCTGCCTCATCTCCAGCTAGTCTGTGAAAGTTGGTTTGGAGTAATGAAAAGGACGAAACAGCTGCATGCACAGAGACCAACATGACTTTTATGTATTCTGAAAGGAAAGAAAAGAAACTTCTTTTAAAGAGAGTATGGGTATACTAAAAATTCCTAAATGGTAGAAACCAGATTAGTTTATTATTTGAAGCCTCTCATCCCTGTACATCTTACCTCACCTTTTCAGTGCAACAGTGCAAAATTGGTGGATTATTCTTTGCTCTGGACAAGAGTAAACATGGCACAACATCACTATCAAAAGTGTCAGTACAGTATGGAATTTGTGTATAGAGGCAGTTAAACTGGATTCTCTGCGAAGATCTCAGAACTGAACAAGAATTTTAATCTACAGAGGATGCTTTAGAAAGCATTACTTGAAACAGTGCACTGAGTTGCTGAAGTGAATTAGGTCATTATAAATTGTTTACTCTTACTGTTCCTGTCTTGGTAAAACTATGTATTAAACTAAAATAAACATTGAATCTACACAACGACAAAACATTTTTCAGAGCATATCCCCTTTTTTTGTTTCACATACCATGTCATGAATGCAAAAGTCACAAACTGCCCCCCAGAAAGATGAAGAGATTGGAATTTAGTTGCTCTACTGTAATCCCAAGATTTTTACATTCCTTTCAAGCACTGGATAGTGAAAATACAGCTTTCTAATTAAGCATATTTGAATGATTGTTTATTACACTTAATTGCATAAACATGCCTAGCAATTGTGATAGCTGTCCACACATTATAGAAAAATCAATCTTCTTCTTTTTTTTTTTTTTAATATGAATAAATTCTACTGTAGCAAATTTTGAGTTAGTCATAGCCCTTGTGGGAAACTGTATGAATTCTGTATGCAAAGAACTGTGTTGCAGTGACAAATTTAATATATATAAATATATCTGGAAGCTGCATTAAGCAACCCACAACATGTTCTGTGCATAAAAAATTAATAAACCAAAACCTTATCTGCCAAGTCTTCAGCATTTTAATTCTAGAATGGCAAGGTTGTTTTTTTTTTTCTTTCCATATTGTATGTCTAGCCTTTGTCTGAATAACAAATGTGATGAATCATGTACTGATGCTCTATGTGTCATTCTATTAACCCTCTGATTTTTTTTTCCTTTTTGAAAAGGCTAAACTCGCAGTGACATTCCTTAACAAGAAGATTCATTCATTTTTAAAGTCTGTATTTTCCTAGTATTGTCATTTAAATAGCCACAGATTTCTGCCCTTAGAATGTTAGGTGATGTGATTTAATTACCAACACGCTCTTTAATTTAATTGACATGTTTTATCAGCTGCATATGCTGGAGCCATCTGTTTATATTTTTATTTTATTACCAGAACTAAAAATATAGCCGTAGTAAATCCTTCTCTTAGCTGAGCTTAAATACTGTTTCCTCAATACAATGTAACGAGCAATTTCAATTAATCACCTGGCTGCAAGGTGACTTGGTCACTGATAGGTCTTTGTTAGAAAGCAGGTAATTTTGGGACAACTACTTGTTACCTCTAAAGTATCTGAATCTTTTCATTTGCACTGCTGAAAATTTCATCAGACTCTCATATACTTAGTGCCTTTTATTTTTGGATCTTCTTTCCTTCTGCCCTGCTGGAGATTTCTATGTATGTTCTGCATTTCAATCCTCAATAAATGTGTAAGACTGAATCCTAGCAGACTGTAGACAGACGGAACATCAACAACTCGAGAAACTAGAAATAGCTTTTTTTTTTCTATTAATGCACATTCTCTGCAGTTTGAACAGAGAAGATGTCTTTTACACATTTAGTTCTTAGCAAAATGTGTGCTGTGAAACTTCAAGTTGTAGAACACCAATGACTCCTTAAAATAAAGATGTATATTGCTGTTTCACCATCACGTTGCATAAGTAGACAAGATGGGCAGTATAACTTGATGCCTTGTACTGTGCTGCACATATATGCCATAAACATGAATGAATGTTTAAGTTGCCATTTTTGCATGATGGGAGTTCGAGATTACTTGTACAAAGATTAAATTTGAGAGGGATAAAATTTAGTTTAGTAGTTCAGCAGTTTAGTAACTTAGTAGTGGCATATGCAATCCTAATCTAGAATCTTCCAGTTTTCTGTTCTCCAAAGTCTTAATTTAAAGTAAAAATTGAGCTTCCTTTCTTTTCTTTGTTTCATCTTGGTTAAATTTTCAGGATGCTAAAGAGCTAAAAGGAATCATAAGAAATACACTGAAAATGTAGTTCTAAAATTTGAAACAATTTATAGCATTATTAATTGTTAAAAGATGCAATTTGCTAGGAAAGATGGTTAATATATAAGAGCAAAGAAACCTTGCTCCATTTTTAAAAGTTCTCAACATTGATTCAAGATTTAAAGTATGAAATACGAGCATTCATATTTCTCCATTCTTGGTCTCTTTTATATTTGTAACACATCCTATGTACTTCTGAAGTCTATGGTATAAGTAAGCATTTTCTACACAAAAGTTGATTTTGATTAGGACAGCTATATAGACAAATATGCCAGCATCATTAAACATTTTCATTAGACACTCATGTTGTTCTTTTGTGTATCAGTTTATCTATATATATAATAAATATAGCACCCTATATAGAATTAAGATTAATGACTGACACCTTTCTGTGTTGAGTGTTTGAGAACATTCTACTTTTTCCAAGTACATTCATTATTTCTGATAGTTATGATTTGGTTTTTTTTTGGTTTTTTTTTTTTTTTTTCTGTTTACTTGGAGATGGATAGTCATATAGAATGTGTGAAAGTGATTAGGCTTTCCTTTGTGAGCTGTATCAACATTTTATTTAGATTCTGCCAATCAAACTGTAATGTGGAATAGTTGAATACCAAACTTTCCTAGTTAGAAAGTTTTTAGAAACTAGTCAAATATAGAGACTTCATCTGGTAAGCATGTTGAAATAAGGACTATAAAATATGGATGTTATCTTCCTGAGAAGACAGTATTATTTTCCTTCTAATATTGTTATAGTTGCTGCTTATGTAGTCTGAAGATGGAATAAATGAAGGAAACGTGAGGTTTCATAAATTTTAATTTTTACTTTTCTCTGTTGAATGGTAGCACTTCGTGAAACTGACAAAATCTGCAGTCTAACTAATTTAAATCAATATAATGTAATTGTATGATATATATTGCAGCAAACTATATCCCAGTTTACAAAATATTCCAACTTCATCTGCTTTTGATGCTTTTGTAAATGCCTTCAGCTTGAATCTGAAAGCCCTGTAGGACCAATTCAGATTTTCAAAAACATTGAAACCACAGTGGAATATTTCCTACAAATACTTTTGTATTCTGCATTTCTTTTTTCAGTGCTCAGGTAAAATATAGCAATAAATGAAGCTGAGGTTTGAAGCACTGATTTTGTGAAAATGTTGTCCATCACATAATTGCATGAAGGAGTGAGTGTGACAAAAAATACATTAAGGTGATTTTGTTGGAAAAGAGAAGCATTTGATCCTCTGCATGTTCCTTATGTATTTAAAAGAGTCAAGAAAGAGGATATGTCCATTGGCATGAATTGCTTTGCAATATCTATTCAGGACCTCTTGCTAGTGACCAAATTTCCTAATTCTTCATTCATTTTGTATCATTAAAATTATTTGGATGGAAATGTTGGTATTACACTTAATTTTTGATTAAAAAAAATTAGATGCTAGTGACTTTTTGAGATTTTGTGGTATATAGTTGCAACGCAGCATCTTCCATATTGTTTGTAAAAAGTTTGTGTGTTCTATGGATCAACTACATATTTCTGTCTGAAACACTAGAAATTTAACTGAATGTTTTGCATTCATCTTTCATGTGATAATTCAAAATTGAAACATTTTAGAAAGTTTCTTCACAGAAGTTACATGCATGCTAAATCTTACTTCAGACACATGGTGGAGATCTATACAACTTTTATTTCCTTAACTATTATTCTTTGGTAGAGATGAACTTCTTTCAATAGGGAAAACACCCAATTTAAGTTTATGTGAGTATGTGGTATTGATAAAGCATGATTTATGTTTATTTCTTGCTGCAAAAGCAGACATTTGTGGGAGCTGAGATTGCTGATCTAGTCCATTGCCTAATAATGTACCTATAAGCATAACATCTCTAATGATAATTTTAACATTCGCGATTAATTACTGTGCAGGCTTTTAAAAATAATGCACAATATTCCTAAGTGGAAAAGAAGCAATGTTATGTCAAGGAGGTATCAATAAAACCAGTAGGGTCAAGCGTATATTTGCAAAATACTTAAAAATTAAGAAGTGCAGATGCAAGCACATTACAAAACTGCACTTTCTCTTGTTATGTTGCAATGAATATTTGTGCTGAAAAGATGATAAAGTTTGAAACCTTTGATCACAGACTTTCTTCTAAGTTGTTTTTGTGTCTTCAGTCAATAGGGATTTATTGGTCAAGGAGAACTCATGGAGCTGAGCTCCTTCAGTAAACAGAAGACTAAACTTTCTGATGGGAGCACTGTGCATTTCTAGTGCAAATACCTAGCAGAGAATCACCCAACTGACTTTCTGCCAGGAATCTCTGCACTGCTTCTTCTCATGTCCTTCATAGTGCTGTAATTAGAGAGGGGCCCCTGGAGGACTGTAAGCCTCTGCTTGGCACACAGTTCTCAACGATGGGGTGTGAAGATGGCATTACTTGCTCTGCACTTGAGATCTCACTGGCAACAGCTTTAGGATTGAACTCAAAAGCAAGAAAATAGGATTGTCATTTTAATGCCTTCTACATACCTACCTTCTCCATGTCAGCAGGGCAGAGCATGACAGAAGGAGTCATCTAATTTAAAAAGTGTTGCTAGCCTGCACAGTTCAGGATTGTGTCATGCATCTGTAGTACATCGAGATACTTGCGAATAATTCCAAGGAAGTAAATAATTGTCTCTGGTTCTTGGGTCAAAATAACATAGCAGGAAGAAATGCTGTATTTAAATTGAGCTAGATGTCTTAATTCTGGGATTTGTTACTTGTGTTTGAAGTTATTTCATTTCATGTTGAAACAAAACACCATACTGAAATAAATGCAACAACAATTAGAACTGCATATTGTGCTCTGGAACTGGTGGTTTGAGAGAAACAGAGGTTGAAATCTTGCATGACTTTATCATGGAAAAAAAAAACCAAACAGGCAAGATATCTGGCGTGCTCTTTTCTTCAGAAAAAGTTAATTAATTAAGTAATTAAACAGAACTACCTATCTTCAGGCAGTGTACAATTCAGGAAAAACTGTTTAGACATTACCTTATCTTGGTTAACCAATAAAAGAATTTAGGAGTGATGATTAGCATCAATGGCATTAGGGAGGGGGAAGTAAGGGATTTCATAAAACCTGTAATTGTTTCTCACCAAAAGAACACATGCATTCAAAAAATGGTGAGCCTCATGCAGCCATTAAAGCAGAGAACATTTTTCAGGAAGCAGCAGCTCCATCTCTGAGATCAGACTTGTGTAATGTATCCGAAGAACAAATTGGAGGATTAAAAGTGATAACTGTAACCACTAGTGTAAATTCTGGATTCTGAGAAAGCATTAATTTTAAGACAAATCAGTTATTTCCATATATCACTTCCTGCTTAGTTTTTCACTGTTTCATTTTTGTTATTCTTAGTCTCTCCTTTGGTCCAATAAATTTCTGCACATCTGAGAAACAGGTCAAAAATACTATCACCTCTCCCTTTGCTAATGACCATCTTTCTACAGGCACTGATTATGCCTTTCTTTCAAACCAATCAGTTACTCGATGAAGTAGAAATTTAAACAGTTTTTCCCCAACTAAAGCTGAAGTTTCTTAGGTTTGAAGGTTGGTAGTGACTGATATCTGGTGCTAATGGAAATCTTGCCTGCTGCATGTTTGGTCGCTATGCCAATTGCCTAATGAAGTCAGTAGTGTTTGGCTACGAACCTAATTTGATTTACAAGTATTTTTTTCTATAATGATTTATTTTTATTTGCTACAAAAATATTAAATGAAATTCATAAAAGTTGCAAATATTTCCTAGGATAACATACATCTTCTGGTAAATGTAATATTAGACTAAATAATAAAATAGCTCATCTCTTCTTATGAATTCAGAGGTCTGTCACATTGATGTCTGTCAGTTTTTTTTCTGTAACAGATCAGACACCTTTGGTTATAACAAGAATTTAAGAATATTTTAGTTATTGATGCATTCTATGTGGTTGGGTCTAGGCATCTCAGCAATTTCCAGGTAGAAGAGGGATAATAGCTCTGTCCTTCAAGTTTCAAGGACTGGAGGAGGAACTGCATATAATCATTGCCAGTTCTCTGTTGAAATAGAAGGCTCCAATTGGATGCACTCATAACCTTAAGGGATCTCCAGTTTTTTCAGCAGTCAACCTGTGACAGGATTGGCCTGACATAATAAGTAACTATAAGAGTCAGTGGCAAAACTGAGCACAAACCAAGAGTGTTATGCAAAGATGCTCATTAAAAAAAAAAGGAAAAAAAGTAATTTGGATTTGCTTGTATGCTTAAGCGTCGTCTCCTGAATCTTACTCTCTTTTCTTCTTAAATCACAGATTCCTGTTCTTCTCAATCTGAGTAAAGATCCTGACGTTAACTTGCCTTTGAAACCATTAATATTCTCATTAGCCATGGGTGCGTGCCTTGGAGGTAAGTGTTTATGTGAGAAAGCTGGCATAAGGCAATAACTTTGAAATTATGTTAGGTATAAACAGTTTCAAATATGTTTAATTATTTCATTATGCAAAGCATAGTGAGGGCCTGGTGCAGCTCTTCTTGACTTCAAAGGACTCCTGGATGAGGATGCCAGTCAGTGTGTGCTGCATACACCAGAATTGTATTTTTGCCATTTCTCCTTGAAGACTATATCTGAATAAAATACAAATGCACAAAGAAGTGCAGATGGTGCTTATGGAGTTCTGATCTTTTCTGAGAGAAAATTTAAAAATATATTTAGTTTCCAGAAAAGACATCCATCATTGCTCACTGAAAAGATGCAGAAAATGCATAATAGGTGAGACCTGAAAGCTTGATTCAAAGCCTAATGAAGTTGCTAGGAGGTTTTCTGGCTGGCTTACAGAAATGGGTTGAGTATCCATTTGCTGACCTATTTAGTCCTCCTTTCTCTAAGGAAAATCTAAGGGAAATGTACCTGAAATAATGAAAGCTAATAGCCATTCTTCTAATACCCATCTTGATATTAACTGGGATTTCTTGCATTGTCAGTTCATTAGTGTAAAACAAGCAGATGGCTTCATTACTTTATATTTTTTCTTAAATTAAAAATGTACCCTGTATCTATTGTAGACTCAAGATTTCCTCTCTATTTGTTATAATAACAAAGGAGAATAGCCTTCAAATAATTTTTAAATTAATGTTTATACTTGATTACTCTTCTATATGTTCTGCAAATGGCTTATGAAGCTTCTATGACACAGTAACAAGTATACTAAGTACAATTAAAATGTGTAAAATTTTAATGGGAAATAGAGTTAGTATTGTTTTTTACTACCAAGAATGTTAATGCTAATTACATTGTACTGAACTGTGTTCTGATCCATAAATATTTAGGCAGTTAAGTTAAATAAAGTTAAAATGGATAACATAATTTTCAGCAATGAATCCAACCCTTTCTCCTCCCCAGATCCTTGAAATAGTTTCCTTTATTTATGGAAATTAAAGCCAGAAACAATTTTGTGACTAATACAAGTTTGGATTTGTTAATTTAGTTAAGTGATTGCTAGTACAAGTGACCTTAATACCAAACAAATATTACAATGATGCAATTTGCAGATTGAATTTTAAGAGCATGTTGCAAAGACAGGACAATTTATACTAAACAACACTTATTCATTTTAGGAATGTTTTTTTTGTACTCATTATTACTCATTACATTGTGACGTTAATCTGCAAATCTGCTCCCTTTTGGAACTAGTGATCTGAATATTCAGCATGTCTTTATATAGATGTTTGCCATAAAATATCATCTCTCTTCTCCATTTGCTAATCACCAAAGATACTCTGATTTCATTAAAATTTCAGATTTTTTTTAAAAAAAAAAAACAACAAACCTCATAAGGAGCTAAAACTGATGAGATTTCACTGACTTATTCTAAGCAAGAGACACTTTACCTGCTTTGGAGTCTTTACGTATATCAACTGATACTCCTACAGTATCAGTTACTGTGTTAACCCAAATTCCTTAAACCTTGATTTCTTGAAGCATTGCTGGGGTTTAACACAGACTTATATGTTTGCCATATAACACAACTATACAAATTGAATTAATATAGAAATTGTCTGATTTAAGGGTACTACTCAAGGAATGTTCATTTTTGAAAATAGACTGCATATAAATACTGTGATAAGAGGCAAGAACATCATCATTATCTGCAAAAATTTAAACTCTCCAAACAGTGCTCTATTAAGATAAAGCTGTGTGAATGCTGATACTAGCAAAGATCTCATGGGAGTGTAAGTCCGTGGAATTAGTCCCAACTAACTAGTCCCCACGTCAAAACCAGAGGCTAATGGATAGCAGCTTATTGGTAGGGAATGGAATGGATAAAAAAGATCCATAAGCAAATATTCAGAAAATGGAACAGAAGGGGCTTGAAAAAAAAAAAAAAAAAAAAAAAAAGAGGAAGTTTGAATGGCCTTTAAAACTGTTTCAAAAAACAATCTTATCAACACCTAAGTGTTGTGAAGGAATTCTCAAGGTAGGATAATCTCATTTGTAAGCAGAGATGCAAATTATATCATTATACTCTGGTGCTTAAGGCAAAAGATTGGACCTTATTATTCCTTATGCACCCAAAGGAATGTAGCAAGCAAGACTTTCTGTAGAAGAATCTGATTAAATAATACATTAAAAGTACAGATTTTGTGAGTAGTTGTTTGCTACATAATGCAGAGCTTCAGTACTGGTAATTGGATAGTGTTTCTGAGGTTCAGGGTGGGCACTGCACTATGCTTGCTTATGTGTCCATGAAGAGAACATCATCATTTGTGCCTCTATGAGAAAATGCCGTGAAACTGAAAAATTTCCAGTAGGTGCAGTTACTTTCTTCTACTGCCTTAAAGCGCACAGCCAGCTGCTGGTTTAGAAGATGATGGGATGAGAAAAGACTGTAATTTTCTTTCATTGCTATAGCTCTTGTCCTGGAAATGAAAGGACTGAATCAGTCTCAAGCAAGATGGTGAGACCTTTGCCAATATAACTGCCATGCTGTTGTGATCTTTCAACACTGTCTCCCAAAAGAAAGCTGCTTCTATTAAATTTCTGCCTTTTATGGCATGGGGTTCAGACACAAGGTGTAACCAAAAATAACATAGATAACAAAGATGCTCTTTGCTCTTGTAAAATCTGTATCTGGAAGTGAGAAGGAATGAAAAATTCTGTTTTTTAATCAAGAAAGCCAAGAACAATGGCAGCCATTGGTAGTTCCTGGGGAGGTGATCAGAATTTTGAAATTTCTGGGTCTTCCTCAGAGTTTGTAGTTCCATACTGGCAGAGGTTTTCTGTCAGGTGGGGTTAGCTTTATGCACCTGAAATAAAAACCTGGTAAGCCATCAGGAAATCTAGTTCTGGAAATTTACACTTATATTTGTTCCAGCTATCTTTAGGAACTTAGATGAAGTTGTGAATTAAGAGTTTGGTTTCCCCAGGCTCCCATTTAGTGCTGGGGAGTCTGGCATTTCCAGGAGCAGATGTTTACCCATCCACTGAAAATGTCAGATGCTCTTTGCAGAATAGATAGGAATCCTTAACATGCAGAACTTCAAGAGCTGAGAGGGATGTCCAA
Source organism: Phasianus colchicus (assembly GCF_987193195.1). Classification (NCBI taxonomy): domain Eukaryota; kingdom Metazoa; phylum Chordata; class Aves; order Galliformes; family Phasianidae; genus Phasianus; species Phasianus colchicus. The sequence continues at coordinate 132,016,963 of NC_143436.1, forward strand.
AATTAGAGCAAATTAATTCAGAGTTTGGGGTCTTCTGATTTGTCAATTCTTCTGAATGTTGATTGACCCTATTAGCTCATGTCCATCTGGACATTAACGGTCAGGGTGACTAACTAATAGCTGGAAAAATTGTATTGCTCACATGGCTTTTTCTGCATTATCTGTTAGTATTTCAATTATACTTTGAAGAGAACAAAGGGAAAAGAAAACAAGAAATTTAAAAGAAACTGAAGGAAACAAGGAAATAACTTGAATTATTTTCTGTGGTGCTCTGACAAATCTGCATTCATATTTATTTCACAGGAGAGGACATTGAATAAAGCTTTATTCATTAATGCTTCCTATTCCAGTATATGATGAAATTACGGCATCTCTTGAGACTGAACTGTATGTGATCTTTCCAATAATGTGTAGGGAATGCTGCCCTGAAATTCTGGAGGATAAATGAAAATTGCTAGTTCCAGCAATTTCAGAGTGAGAGGAGCTTTAATCACATTGCTTCTATTGACTTATAAGTTTTAAAATAACAAGAAATATGGATTCAACTCAGTTTGTGTAAGTGCATGGTCAGAAATATATCTATTCATACTATTCAATTGTGTAGAACAAAATTATTTTCTGACTTGAAGAAGTTATAGCTAAGATACTGTTTGAAGGACTTTTGTACATTTGATATATGAAGAGGTGGCATTTGTTTGCCTTCTAATCTATTTCGTTCTTTCATGAGATATTAAAAATATATTTGTAAAAGTGAAACAAACAAACAAAAAAAGGCTTCAAACTAAAAGGGGGGAGATTCAGACTGGATATAAGGAAAAAGTTTTTTACAATAAAGTAGTGAAGCACTGGAAGTGGTTGCTCAGAGAAGTGGCGATTGCCAGTCCATGGAGACACCCAAGCTCAGGCTGGACAAGGCAGCCTGATGTAGCTGTAGGTGTCCCTGTTCATTGCAGGAGGGCCCATTCCAACTCAAAAAATTCTACAATTCTATGAAAAAGGCTTTTATTAAAAATTGTCTGAAATGCTTAAAAGTGACTAGCATATGAGTTCTCACTCGTTGCTTCGAGTAAGAAAGTACAAACAGTACTTTGCTGCAGTGAGTTCTCTTTTGGTCCAAAGGGGGTATTTTTTGTGGTTTACAGTATTGCACTATTTTTCTTCTCTGTGTATTTCCTGAAAGACAATGCATGAAAGTTGCCATTGTCATAATTCTGCAGACAGAGGCAATCTCTAGGATGCATTCGGCTGTGTTGTTCTAGCCATGCAAGCTCAGTTCTTCTTTGACAGGGGCTGGATAGAGGGTACTGCCAGAACTTTACTTCTAACTTTCCTAGGTCAAAAACAGATGCAAATAATATCCATTATTCACTGGATTTTGTACTAATGACAACTGTTAAAGGAGAGTAACCTATGCTGTAGATAAATACTTGGATTTCTCTTGGTTGTCCAACACTATGTTTATTCTGTCTCTTGGCAAGCCTTCTTAAATTCCTGATGCAAGTGGGGCCAAGCACAGTGGAGAATTGCTCATCTATTATTCCTGCTGATTCTGATCAGTAAAATCCCAAGCTAGCTGTAATCTTTAGACAGAGTGAAGGTACAAATCTAGAAATATTGTTTATATTACTAAAGCAACCCTGCTTCTTTGCATGATGAGGGAAAAGTGACAGCCTTCTATACAACATGAAAAAATAAAATACTTAATATTATGGAAAAAAGTACCGTTGTGGATCCTTTAAGTTCAGATATAGTTGCAACAAAGTTATTTAACACCTTTCAATTAGAAATGTTTAAAAAGTTTATCAAGAAACAAATTACGTAGTAAAAATACAACAGTTGTTCAAGGGGAGCACTACTCAGCTTATTTACAAAATTAATTGTATACAACGTGTAATTGAAACTAGAGGAAAAAATTTGATTGAGAGAATATCCTTACCTGAGCTGGAATTTAACCAGGAATGGATATTACAATTTCCTGTTGTTTCTAAAGGTCACTGGAGTCTTTTGATGATGTGAAATCCTGACTCTCAGTTCTATGTCTGAGTGAGACAGCCCGACTTAGTTGTTTTTTATCTACGATTAGATAACTCATAATCCAAATAAAAAATAAGTTCATAGGATATGAAATTGATCTTGGATCTTTCTGAAGAGAAAGGTTGCTTCTCTGTACTTTAAAAGGCAGGCAAAGCAAATAAGTATTACATATTTAAATGACACATATCTGGAAGCAAAGCACAGCAGGTATTTTGTGTTCTGTTACTAATATCCAGTTTTCTTTCTGACTATACTTGCCATTGTTTCTGTGATGTTTACAGTGATGGAAAGGAGTAACATAGGACTTTAAACTACAACTCCAGTAAATTACAGGACTGGTTGCCTTTTATTTATAAAAAACTTTCTTTGGATATTAACTGAATGTTTCATTTTCAGTTGTAGCTCTTAGAACAATATAATCCATTATGACAGCAAGGAGTATTTTCTCTACATTGATATTCACGTGTCCAAACTGACCTCATGCTGTTTTCTAGAACAGCAAAAATCTGCAACTTTCTATAAAAATCCAAGCACACTTTTCCTTTTTTTTTTTTTTTTTTTTTTTTTTCCCACAACATTCAAACTCTGGGACATTTTCATACTTTTTCAATATGAAGTCCTGCTTTAAAGCTCAGCGGTACCATAAAGTCCTTGATGTGAAAACCATGCTCATTATCAGAGCTAAAGGAGATCCTCTAATCTTTTAAGATTACTGAAGATAATCCTCATTGACTTGAAAGACATAGAAAATAAAGTTGTGAATGTAAAATAGAAAAACAGCTAAAACTCTATGAATACACTTGGCAAGCATATCATTGTCTGCATTAAGAAAATATCAGAGACCTGCTTAGGTTTATGACACTGAGCTAATAAAGAATCAAAACCATATTGAACCCATCAATTTTTCTTAGCATGGCCATTTTTCCAAGTTTGAAAAGATAACTCTTGGCAGACATATATACATGTAGATGGATGTATGTTATTAAGAGTAAAATATGAAGTATATGGGGTAAAAGATTGTTTTATATCACCTATACTGATGAGATTTATAGTTTAGATGGTAAATCTTGGATTCTAAAATGGAAAGGATGAGAATCTGTATAATATGCAGAATTCAATTGATACTGATAAATTTGAAATTCTTTTATTTGTCTTTGTAATCTTTGTAAAGTGATTGTTTGTATAGAGTTCTGCAAATTAGAGGAAGGATAATGATCAGTGGTGACATTGGAGACTCCTACAAAGAACATGTAGAGTTCTGTTTAATTTTATTTATTTGCCTTGTGCACTTGTTTATAAAAAACCTGAAAACTACAGAGCATCCTTCTTGGAAACCTTGGCCTTTTTTATTTTCAGAATAATATAGAGTATTTTAACTCATTATGTTGTATTGGTGAGTCACTACAATATAATAATACAGACTGTGCAGTGCTATCAGAAGAGGTATTCAGTTGGAGGATAGCATTCAGGCTATCACACAGAACAAGACAAGAAAGCTACAGCAAGCTCTGAAACTCTAGGTGCAGAAGATAATACTGGTCTATCTACTTTCCTACCACAACAGACACTTTCCAGATAGTAAATCCTTTTTTGGAAAATGAACAAAATGATGCTGCTTGCAACTGTGTTTGGTAATCCAAAAGAGAAGAGGAAAAGAAATCTGAGTCTGCAATATAATTAATTCAAAATGATGAATCAAATTGCTCCATCAAACACTCTCTATGACACTAAGAAAACTGTAATTGTGTCCTGGATATATATTACTTAAACACATATTATAAAATATCTGCAGCACAATTGCTGTTAACGCACCTAAAGTGAAGAGAGGCACTCAACAGGAGTTGTCAAAGTATTTTAAACAAGGTACTTGATCCATAGCAGTGTGCTCTAGATGACACTGCTTGAAGCAATGGGGCCTTATGAGATGATACCAAGTGGTCCCTTCTAACCTTAACCATTCTGTGATTCTGTGATAGCAAAACATAAAAGCTAGGCTTCAGTTGAAAGTCAATTTATGTTAAGTAAAAACCTGAATTTTAAGTGGCTGAACATTAAAATAACTTAATGGAGAGACATTCATTTAATTTTGAGTAATATTATCTTGTTCTGCTCAGCTCAAAAATAAGTCATAAAGTTGAATAATTTCCTTTTATTCCAGAGGACTATTCAGAAAACTGTTTTTCAGTATTCGGTCCCTAGTAGTGACACATGTGAAGAAGCTGTGGAATGGAACAGTTAACTTCTGAATGTAAAAATCAGAGAAAAAAAATGAGTAAACTGGGGTTTGTATGCAGCATTAAAGGTTTTAAATTTAACCTAAATGAATATATTTTTCAGGGCGTGAAGGAATTGAGTAGCAGAGCTTAGACTTAAAATATTTAAGTCTAAAATATTTACCTTATGTGAGTTAAGCTGACTTTGAGGAGAGAAATGACTACGGTGATCTTGTATTTTATGTCTGTTCTGCAGATGTCTTAATTTGAAAGAAGACTATAGATTTATGTAGCTAATTAACAGAACAAGTGCAGGATGTTCAGCAACCTGTCTTGCTTATTTCACAGTTCTGGTAGAAGACGGAAAATTTAAGTTTCACCTTTTCCTTTCTTTCAAAAATAAAGCAATGAAAGTTGAATAGCACTCACGAATACTTACAGTAACTTTTCTGCTGGTGGTAAAATAGCGGTAGTAGAAGAGGGTAAGGTTTACTTTATTTAAGGTGTTGAATTGAATGATCAGGTCAGTGAACTCTTTGGATAAGTTAAGACTTTGATGCACCTTCAATGTTTACCCTATGATTTTTTTATGTAGACATTTCAACAGAAATATCCCTTTCAAAATATTTCCAAATAAGTAAAATTAAAAAAAAAGTTACTATCTTATGATTGAAGACTGTTTGATGAGTTCATGCAAACCTTTTCCTTCTTATTGCTTTGAGCTGAGGTTCCTGGTTATTGTGAGGACTGGCTGTGGTTTAATTAGCCAAGGCTAATTAAAGAATTCTGTAATTCTTTTTTGACTGCAAAGCTTGATTATCCAGAGCTTGTAAATTTTTACACATTAAAAATATTAGAAGATACTCAAGAGTTGTATGCACTTAAGGGATGAACATAAATGTCTCTGTCTAGTGAGGCAAATCTGGATCAGATTAGCGTGAAACACAAAATTTGTGAAAGCTGTGAGGGTTGCTTCTTGCAAGGCTAATAAAAACCATAACTGTTCAGTGTTCACTTCTGTAGACAGATTTATTATATTTGTTTGAGTTAAGCTTCCAGTAGAGAAGTGACATATTCTATGGGAGGGAAGCCACACAGATCAGTCTACCTATGCTGAACTATATAAAGCACATAGGAGAGTGCACAGCATTTTCTTTTGAAAATTGATAGGAAGAAAAGAGCTGGCTTTCCTAAATAAGTTATGGATAGACGCCTTTAATAGTAGAGATTGATTACATCAAAAAACAGGGATGAGAAAAAATTATTAATGATTCTGTAGTTAACTCTTGGTTTTGAAGTGAGAACACTTGTCTGGAACAAAGCTGCATAAAGAGATATCCTCATGTAAAGCTGTGGCTTACACAGATGGTTTCCCAGAGCTGGGGCAAACGTACTCTGTGGCTTGTCTGTCTGTTATTGTGGCTGCAGGATACTGAGTTTCATGTTTGCTGTTGAAATAATTGGATTTCAGAAAAATAACAAACACTTTTCTCTACTGGTACATTGCTAAATAACAGCCTTTGTTCAGTACTTGATATGAAAATTGTGTAGTCTTTTTCTTTGGCAATAGGCAACCGGAGATACAGGAAAGAGAAAATGCAGAAAGTTTATTGGCTAGTTCAGGTTGAGAAGTTGTGTGTAATACTCAGAACAAAGCAAAAATTCCCCATAATCAATCCCCTTTAAAACTTGCTGTTGCACAAGATCCTATCTCATTTATATTTTGAGAACCCATCGTTATGATGCCTTTTTCTTTTCTTTTTTTTTTTTTCTTTTTGCCATGGCAGGCAAAATAGCTTTGTTCATGACAATATCTTCCCTTGGATTTCTCAGTCCTTTGAGTAATAAACACTGATCCTGCTAGACACTTTAAAAGTGATTCTCCAGGCAAACATATTAGGAATGCAGCAGACAAAAGGGTTAGGTTTGCTCTAGAGAGGGTAATACCAAAGATGCTTCTAAGAACCAGTGGTATTTAGTTATAACATATGTATTGCTGCCAAGTAACACAATGAGAAAAAGATTTAAAGTAAGAGGAAACATTATTGGAGTAAACTGTCTCCCTTTTCTTGTTATGATTCTTTTCCAGCTTCCCAGCCCCAACTTTTGAAAAGACTATTAAACTCTCCCAACAGTGATTTTCAGTGCATTGCAGAGTATAATCATGTAGATGAACTCTGCTGAGGCAGAGGCTGACTGAGCTCAGGGAGGTGCACTAGGTGTGGTATGCTGTTCTGGGGCTTGAATTTAGCAGTCTTAAAAGTAGTGATGTAGTAGAGGGCAATAATAAATAATAATATTGAGTGGAGAAGAAGTCTGGAAAAAGCAGGGCTTTTGGATATGGCAGATATCAAATCAGACTTATGTAACCTTCTCAAGAGCATTCTGCTTGTATCTCTAAGTTGGATGAATATGGAAGATCACATTTTTATATGTGGGCTTTGCTTTTGAATATTTCTTGATGAATTTATATTTAACTAAAACTGTTGAATACTTTCTTATACTTGAAGTTAATTTTGCATTCCTGTAAGATATTCAGAGTAATTTCCTGTGAGAAAATAAATTTTTTTTATCACTGCTTCTGGGCAGAAGTAGTAGAAGACCTTCTACTATGCTTCTGCAGTGATTGTGCAAAGCTAGGGCAGATACTTGTAAAAATTAGCATGATCCATAAGGATTCCTCTGACATTTTATTCTCTGTTGTGTAGATAGCATCCTCACTTTAAAAACATGTCTGAATACTTCTGAGATCACATATCAAAAATGTTTCTTTTTTCTTTCGCATTAAGAAGAAAGATTCTCTTGATTTCATGGTTATGAATTGTTAAGCATAATTAACACTGAAAAGAATGCCTGCGGTGTACCAAGAAAAAAAAGGTAGAATAGGTATGAAAGATACTATGTATGGCTTACCTCAAATATATCATCTGCTATTCATATTAGAAATATTGCATTTATTTAACTGTAAGGAATATAAACTCTTGATAAGTATATGTGTTGTGGTAAAGGATGAGTTACAGTAGGAGTCATCAAAACTGGTGTTCTTTGCTAAATTCACTGGTGTGCAATTATAGCTTGAGCATACAAATAATCAAATAAGAGCCTTCACTATGTGTTTTAATGTTAACTATTCTTAAGGCTGAAGATGATATGTTAATGAAGTAAAAATTCTGTGAAATCCTAGAAAATGCTTGCTCTTCATTTGTGTCAATTTGAACGAATTTAATGTACATAGGATCCCATTTACATCTATCTAGTCTTGACTTTTCTGTGCTTCGGAGGACACAGTGTCACTGTTTCACTGCTGAGTTAAATGCCTGTCACTAAGATGGATGTTCCTGGAAGAGAAACAAAAGTTTGTCTTGGTTGTTAATTTCTGTGCAGTACTTTGAAGCATGAGTAGCCAATACCTAATTAAACTGCACACACAGTCTGAACAAATGAAAAAGAAATACTACTTTTTCAGATAACCTTAAAGTGATGATTTCTCCTCGAGTGAATTCTACTCAGGGAAATCAATGCAGTGCTGATGCAGAAGATCTTTCCATGATACCTCATTATCTGAAGGCACTACAGTAGCACATGTACAGTATGGAAGACTGTGTGTTTGGAAATCCTGGCTGTCTCTAGTCCCAGCCATGGCAAAAGTATAATTTCAGTCCTGCTCCTTTAATTTAAAGCCAGAGGTATATTCCTTGTCTACAGTAAAATTATTCTGATGGTGATGTCTGATTTTGCTACATGTAGAGCAAAGTCTTATGAAATGTTGGGAGAATGTAGACTAATAATTAGTATTGGAACTAAAAATTCTTGAAGTATTTCTTTTTTACTCTTCTAATAACTTCTGCTGTATTTATTTGCTCTGGTTGTGTATTAAGCCACATGCTTTGTGTTTTGCCTTTATTATGTGAGAGCCTAACAAGAATTCTGATTAAGTTCTATTTCATATCTCTGAGCATATATTAACTAAAATATGCTTTGAGTCAGACAGGACAAAGTAAATAAGCTGTTTTGTTGCTTATGACCAGTACTACTCTAGGCACTGTTTTTCAAAGTTTCTGGCCAATAGGAAGGTAGATCATTTCTTATCACCACACTTGAATGACATGTGGTGAATCATTTTGTGAGATGAAAATGAAAATTAGGTCACAAGTAGCCCCTCATGTCTTACAAGAGCGCTCTACAATGTTTTTATGATCTGTAGGGATATACTCTTCTTCTGACAAGCAGTCCCACTAATGTCAGGAGAGCTCCTTAGAGACAGAAAGGACCGTTGCACTCAGTTTCTTTGCAGAGTTAAAACCTTAAAAACAGCAAGTAGGAAGCTCTTCACCTAGCATTGTTCCCAGTAGAGAAGAAAAAATAGGAATAGGGAAAAAAAAAGAAGACACAGAAATAAAATATCTGTTTGGAGGAAATTTTCCTTATCTCCAGGAAATGTATTTGTACCATGTGTGACTACTTAGGGGAATCTTACTTTTACCTTAATTTGATGGATTCTTTGGTAAACTGAGATCTGGGTGACCTGAAACGCTTACTAGGTCAAAACAATTAACTGTAGCATTAATTACCTTCTGAGAAATTTTTTCTCAAACTAGAAGAATCTCCACTGAGCAATAATATTTAAAAGGGCCAAAATGAGAAGAGTAACTGTAAGCCATTGACAGCACATGAAGACTTGTGCTTAGAATAAAGGATAGTTTATGTATAGATGTATAACAAAAGAGGTGACTTGCTACAGTATAAAAGAAAAAAATCTTTTAAATAGTTTTCTCTTTTTTCAAAATTTTAATGAAACAACAGAATATAGGAGTCATTGTTACTTCCCAATTCATGATTTAGAGCAGAATTATTTGATGAAGACATCTGATCTGTGGAAGTGAAGTGTACAACTTTTCTTAAGTCTAAGGTATGACTCATGGGAAAGCTAAAGAAAATGAGTCAGTCCTTCTGAGCCTTGAATGCCTAACTTTATGTTGTAACTTTGTTGAAAGTTTAGAGAAAACACAGGAGTAAATTAGTTACTGGAAACAGCTTAGAATTAAAAAAAAGAGGTATGTAGTTCTTTCAAGAAGATAGATGCACTTTATAAACATGATATTATTTTCCTTTTGCATGCACGTCTCATAAGAGGGCCTATATAATGTAATTTGTTGAAGTTCAGTGGGTAAAGTTATTTCCTTCTATGTTAGAAAGAACTGCTGTAGCTTGGCAAATAAACTTTATATGATTTTTTTTTAATTCAGCGGATAGGTGTGTGTCTTCCAGTCTCCACTTTTTTACTTATGAGAAAAAAAAGCTACACAATCCAACCAGCAACTAATTATCCTAATTACATATATATAAAAGACTCATCTGTAAGTGTCAATATTATGTGGGGGAAGAAGGTATCCATTTTTCATAAAATCCTCAAATGTTTGTTGAAGATATTGTTGCAAAATTCTGTTTTCTTTCCTATATTATCTCATCCTTTGTTTTCAGCTCATCTGATGGAATCTTTTCATATATAAAACAACAACAACAAAAATCAGCAGGTTTATCTGAATCCAAGTCCCTAGAGTTACTTTGACAAGTGTTAGATTGGTATTATCTTCCTTCTCTATTTTTCCTATTTTATGTACATGAGAATGGCACCAGGCTGAAGCTATTTCTAGGATGTAGAGATGTTGTTTGTATGTTTCTTTTCAAGTCTATCCAACAGAAATTGATTTTTCTTTTCCAGCTAGTACATTTAGGGACTTTAGTGCAGAATAAACAGTATAAAAAACAGAGCATAACTTTAAACCACTATCTGTCTTCTGAACGGCAGGCAATGGAACACTGATTGGAGCATCTGCAAACGTTGTTTGTGCAGGAATTGCTGAACAGCATGGCTATGGCTTCTCTTTCATGGAATTCTTCAGGTAAAATTTTAAACTTTTCTCTTTAAATCTGTCTTTTACTTTCTTTATGCAAACAATTGAGTCTCCAGTGAGAAAATCAGTGGGAAAAGTCTGTTAAATAGACCTGCTTTTCTAATAGGTTTTGGCCACTGAATTGTGAGCAGGAGTCTGATCACATAGTTTTTGTGTAATGTGGATAGAATGTCTAAAGATGTTGTGATTACATGTGGTGGAAACTTCAGGAGAGAGACTAAACTTCAGAAATCCCTGCTTTGATCATCCTCAATCTTACCTTCAACATTCTAGTTTTTCTTTACAGTTTTCTTTATTTTAGTTTATCTTCTCTATTAGCTTTCCTTTCTATTGTTTATCTCAAAGCCTTCAAACCTTTTTGACAAATGTGATTAATCATATGGGAGCGTCTGGAAAAGAGCCAGTGATAAGACAATGCTTACAGCACACTTTAACTCTCTTCCCATAGCCTTCTGGTAATACATTTTAGAAAGACAGAATACCCATCAAATCAAATGCTCGGTTTTCAGGACCTTTGAGATTGCATTACAGTCTTACATAATACAAACTGATAAATAAGAGACTTGGATTTATAAACAACAGAAGATGGTGATAATAACAATAATGGTCTTGTTTGGGGCTGTTCTGCTCATATTTCACAGATATTCAACCTGTCATTTTAGGATGTAACTTGTTTTTAATATTAACAATATGCATTTTGTGTGGATTTTGTAGAGAAATGTTCTTATGGCTTCTGTGACACTGATTGAGTATCTAAGCATAAACAAAGATGTTTAACGTCCAACCAGTCCTTTTAGTAGTATTTACTGAAATTTACTCTTTGGGAAGACTGAAGATGATTCACAGATGTTCTGAAATCGTCTTTCATGCGTATTTTCAGTGGAAATAATTACTGGGAAAGGCTGTAGTCATTCCCTACAGAGGGATCTGGACAGGCTGCATAGCTGGGCCAAGGCCAATGAAATAAAATTCAACAAGATCAAGTGCTGGGTCCTTCACTTTGGCCACGACAATCCCAGGCAACACTGCAGGCTTGAGGCACACTTGCTGGAAGACTGTGTAGAGGAAATAAACCTGGGAGCACTGTTTGACGCTTGGCTGAAAATGAGCCAGCAGTGTGCCCACTGTGTCCAAGAAGGCCAATGGCATCCTGATTTGTATCAGAAATAGTGTTGCCAGCAGGAGCAGGGAGGTGATTGTCCTCTTGTACTCAGCTCTGGTGGGACTGCAGCTGAAGTACTGTGTTCAGTTTTGAGCTTCTCACCACAGGAAAGACGTGGCCCTGGAGCATGTCCAGAGAAAGGCAACAAAGCTGTGATGGGTCTGGAGTACAGGTCTATTGAGGAGAGCTGAGGGAACTGGGATTGCTTAGTCTAAAAAAGAGGAGGTTCAGAGGGGACCTTATCACCCTCTACAACTACCTGAAAGGAGGTTGTGGTGAGATGAAGGTCAGCCTCTTCTTGCATGTGACTAGCAATAGAACCAGAGGGAATGGCCTCAAGTTGCTCCAGGGGAGGTTCAGGTTGGACATTAGGAAATACTGCTCCAAGGAAGTGGTTAGGCACTGTAACGGGCTGCCCAAAGATGTGGTGGACTCACTGTCCCTAGAGGTATTCAAGAAATGTTTTGATGTTGTACTGAGGGACATGGTTTAGTGGAAAATATTGGAGATAGGTGGACAGTTGGACTATATGATCTTATAGGACTTTTCTAACTTTGGTGATTCTATGATTGTGAGGAAGGATGCGAGAATTGAATCTAGAGTGGTCACATGAATGTCGTAGTGGAATTAGCAAAAAGAAAGCAAAACCCCACTTTTGCTGGCTTCTCAGTCACTGAGCAGGTAGTTCATGTGTTTCTTCATAATTTGCCTTAGGAAAGTATTTGTCAAATGTGCCCCAATTCAGTCTATTTGGAGTCCTGGCACTAAGACATGTTACATTTATCCCTTGAGGATTTTGATCTTCCTGTTATTCATGAAGGTATCCTCAAAGCACAGAATGATTATTTTCTGCATTTCTTTTTTTTTTCCCCAGATTTCACACCCCATGTTCAGGCCCCCCTGTTGTACTTCTATCAATTCAACTAAATTACTCTCCTCTTCCACCTTGGAAAGTGCTTCATAAAACTATATTCATGTTCTTTATTCTTTCCTCTTGAAAAATCTTATTTGTACTTGAAATTTTCGTTATCATTTTAGTAATTTGGAAGACGGGTCTGAGCTCAGTTGTTCAGACACAGTCCCCTTATTCTGTTTTCCTGTACTGCAAAGATAAGATGAAATATGAAGTACAGAGCTATTTGCTTTTTTTGTTTTTGTTTTTTTTTAACTGTACATAATTTACTGTTATGTTGTTGCTGTTTATCTGTGCCATTTCAAATTCTTGCTTAATTTATTGTTCACCGTTAAACTGAAGATTCATTCAGCTTTCATGTTACTTCCCATCACAGAGTGTGTATCTCTTCTCCCTCTGCTCTGACTCCTTCAGTTCTTTTTTTCCTCCATGTTGAGTTTCTAGCCATTATATCATCAGAAGGCAGAAATAAAAGGGGAATTATGTGATATATGATTTATTAAGTGAATTAGAAGATCAACACAAAGAAAAATATTAAGTGTAAAAATAAAAATAATAGTAAGGTTTGGAAAACGTGGTAGAGAGTGGTGGGTCATCTGCTTAGTCAAGGCTAGATGTCAGAGCAAACAAATGAGTGATGTGCCTCTGGAGAGAAATGATTTTGAATGGCAGTCTTGATCCTGTAGAAAACATCAAATTTGTTATTAGGTAATTGCTCACTGACAGCAAGAACAGTAAGCAGAAGGCAAAGAAAAATAATATGCATAGTGTGATTTTTAGTCTGGTTATCAAAGAAACACACAATCATAAAAAAGACAATTTAACATAAAGAAAAGCACCAAATGTAGAATGGTACGATTTGTCTTAACAAACAGTCAGATCAGGACAGCATAGACTTCCTGCCTGGACAATTTTCAGAGGTTATCATTAGGATTTTGCATCTATTAAGAATATGGTAGAGAGAAATTTTCTTCATGTTCAGACACAACAGAAGAGAAAGAACATTGAAGATATGTCTTCTAATCAAGATGCTATGTTTCATGTTAGCATTTCATTTTTAATGATATATCTCTGAGTTTGTGACATAGCATTACACTTGGCCAATCTACCCAATGGAATTTGAAAATGACCCATAGAATTATTTCTATTACTAATAAAAACTTTGTTTCCAACTTCATTAGATAAGAAGTACTTATTGCTGTGGGACCTTTAATTATCTGTTTCTACATGCTGATAAAATACCAGCTTGATTTTTAATATTCTCTTTAAGAAGTGCATTTATAACCTTGTACATTTGCATAGTATTTCAAACACAATATAAGTCATGTTCCCTCATCTTACTGCAATGCAATACAGATCACCACTGTGTGTCTGTGATACATAACGTGATTTAAAAAACCAGAATAGATAAATGCTCAAGCTATATGACAGGAAAAGAAAGTGAGAGTTATGTTAAATGCTTTAATTTTATTTAAAGCAGATTTTGTCTGACTGTGAATGTATCATGGTGTAGAATATATAGGCAAAGGAAAAATGGATTGGATAACCATGTAATGCAGTGAGTATATGGGAGAGATTATTTGATACATGAGGAAATCAGTCTACCCTGAGGAAGAGGGTATGAGCCTGGGGGGCCTACTTGAGATTATAATGTTAAGGTAAGCTGGACATGATCCTGAAAACATTGTGCATATTTTTAGGTTTTTCATTTTTCTGTCATTGCTCTCTCTTTATATGGTATCTGAGGAGCTGAATTATTATTCTCTGTCTTCACTGGGAGTAACAATAATTTGAAAGTGTCAAAAGATATTGGTTTCTTATAATAGCTTCCTAACAAATTTGTTTTCATCATAGGATTTGTGTTGGGAGATATTCACAGCAAAAATATTTACTGTAGGATATCTCATTTATCCCTGCTTGAGAGCATTCACCCATAAAGACTGTGAAACAGTGCTTTTGAGAACTATCATTCATGCACGTGGGAGGGCAAATTTGGTGTTCTTTGCTACCCCCTGTGTAGCCTATTTATGCAACTTATTTAAAATAGCATTTTTAAAGAAACCATTGGGGTCTGTAAAGTCGTACAAATGTCTTTACTCAATTATGTATTAGATAGCATTAGTTTTCTGCATTCCAATTCATCTAGTGTTATTTTCCCCTTAATTGTTATTAATACCACTCCATGCCAAGCACTGTTGCTGTTTCAAAACTGATTTTGATCAGAATAAAACCAGTTCTGTTACCTTAAGTGTAAATTTTGATGGTTGAGACTTCAGTCAAGCAATATGATATTCAAATACCTGTACACAGTTCACCTGCGGGCTTTCTGACCAGCTGTGCAGCACCAGGAAATGGGATTTCAGGATGCTCAAAGTATCCAACCAAAATTCAGTGAACTGCTGAGCAAAGATTAATGATAAATACACACAGGTTAGCTCAGTCCCGTTTCAGTAAGGAAGAGTAATGGGTTAAATGGGTAATGAGATAAATGCTGATATTTGATATTACAACAGAATTCTCTTAAGTGCAGATGCTACACATGAGCCAGTCCCTCTCAACAAACATGTTAATGAACAATTTCAACTTGTGTAACTTCTAATATTTTACAACTTATGACTCGTAATACTTCTTTCTCTAAAAGAATCCATGTATTTAAGGTTTATTACATCACATTTTATCATCTTTATCTTGTTTTCTTTAGGTGTATATGGAACATATTAGAAGCTTTCTTTGAAATACGGAAAACATATACTTAAAATCCTATTGCACGTGAAAATGCTTTGTTTATTACTAGGCCTAGGGAATTGAGTTTAACAAATATTATTTAGATTTTAACATTCAGTACTGTGCTAGGAATTGTCAGCATTGGCCAAACAAGTACTCTCAAACAAGCAAATGCAACATTGACATCCGCACACAAGGCAATTATGAAGACGAATGTTGCTAATTTTAAATAGCTGCATACTCCATGTAAGAAAGTATTCTTGCATTAGTGTGGTACAAATAATTTTAAGAATAATTCCTGAGTTATTAGTTTTTTTTTTTTTTGTTTGTTTGTTTGTTTAAATATATCTTTTGATTTGTGCTTAGGTATGTTTATCTTTTAGGAAAAAAATATGGAAAACATAGGATTTTGAACCCTTATATAGGAGAATATTTTCTTTCCCAAATCGAAATAGGATTTATCTGCATAATGAATTTTTGAACAGAACTAAATGTAATTGTGTACCTTCTAATGAGAGTCAATGTCTTTGAATTCTTTGCTCTGTGAACATACAAATAGTGGTTTTGCTTCTCTGCTGTGAAGTT
Source organism: Phasianus colchicus (assembly GCF_987193195.1). Lineage (NCBI taxonomy): Eukaryota > Metazoa > Chordata > Aves > Galliformes > Phasianidae > Phasianus > Phasianus colchicus. The sequence continues at coordinate 132,032,509 of NC_143436.1, forward strand.
GTTGAGTTTGCAAACTAGCTTCCATAAAAGAAATGAAATTTAAATACTTCACCTTATTTTTAGTGATGTAAACACGATGTTACTGAGATATTATTGTTGTTACTTTTTTAAATAGTGTTTTTCTTCTATGGTTTCTGAAATGTGATTGTATCATTCTCTAAGATTTTTACAAAGATTTTAAGAAAGCAATTGAAATGATTTAATTTCTTATTGGTCACTCATTCTCCAGGCAAATGCATACTATTTTATTGCCACAGGGTATAATCACAGAAGTAATATCTGCCTCTTCTACTTTTAAGTTGTGAAATTTACTAAGTGTTGACATACAGATGAATGGTGAAACAGGAGTGAAATCAGATGTGCATCAGGATAGAGTGATTCCTGTAGCTAATCTACAGTTAGCTTCGTATGTGGTTTTGTATTTCAATTTACATATAAGAAACCACTTTTTTTTTTTACTTTTTTGTCCTAGCAGTCCAAAATAAAAAATGATCCCTTCTAGAATGGTGATTATAAACAAAATCTATGGAGGAAAAGTTCACTATTGCCTTTTTCTTTATGCTTCAACCTTTATGCTGTTGTCTTTGTAGATGATTTTTTTTGCATATGACAATTGCATATGATATTTTTAATTAATTACTCCTTCAACTTACAGAGCTATGATTGGTATAACATAAGTAAACACTGCAGTAAGAATAATATGGACTGATTTGTTTTGCTTAACAGTTATATTTTTTACATTTATATTTTTTGTTAATCTGCAAAGAAAGCTGAAGAGAAGAAAAATCTTGTTGCACTTAGTTGGGTGTTAAAGTTTCCTAAAGCTCTTCCCCAAACCAGTCTTTTTTAATGAATAGCATCATAATTCAGGAGACTTTCTGTAAAAACCACCTTCAAAACACAGGATTTTATTTGCAAATTATGATTTGTGCTAAAAAGTTGATTTGGAAATCAGCGTGTCTGTTCCAAAGAAGAGTGTAGTGCTTCTTCTGCGTCTCTTTAAATAGAAATCAAAGAAAAACTTGAATGAAAATGTTAGAAAAATCTGCAGGGAATATTTTTTCATTGTTAGGTGGAGTTTAAATAAAACTCCTTGTTCTAATATGTCTGATCATGAGGGTTTATATTTTATTCCTACTAATATAGTCTGAGATCAGATGAAAATATTCACCTTTCCAGCAAGCTTTTATAAGGCAAGTAAATTACCTCCTTTTTCATTTCACTGAATTTGATTTCTACCAAATACTCTAGAACTGTTTTGAGTGGTACTCTATCTGAATGTTCAGAATTTCATGGTTCTTGTAATTAAAATGTGTTATCCAGCTTTAGGTTCACGTGGAATGAAAACAGGAAGGCTCTCTATTTGATTAAACTTCTACAACATTAAGGCAGGAATTAATTTGGAGCCGCATGATGTGATTTTTGCTTTTGTGTTGAGGTAACTGTACTTTTGTGAAGTGATAAAATACACAAAATGAAGGTCATGCATATCATAGAATCATAGAATTTCTCAGGTTGGAAAAGGCCTTCAATATCATCAAGTCCAATTGTAACCAAACCATACTACCCTCCACCAAATCATGTCCCTGAGCACCACATCCAAATGGTTTTTAAACACATCCAGGGATGGTGGTTCAACCATTTCCCTGGGGAACCTATTCCAGTGCTTACCAACCCTTTGTGTAAAGAATTTTTTCTAATATCTAACCTAAATCTTCCCTGGCACAACCTGAGGCCATCTCCCCTTGTCCTGTCGCCAGTGAGAAGAGAGCAACCCTGCTCTCATTGCAACCATTATCATAGAATCATAGAATAGCTTGGATTGGAAGGGACCTCAAGGATCATCAAGCTCCAACCCCCCTGTCACATGCAGAACCACCAATCTCCATATCTGATACTAGATCAGGCAGCCCAAGGCCCCATCCAACCTGGCCTTGAACACCTCCAAGGACAGGACATCCACAACCTCTCTGGGCAGTCTGTTCCAGCAGCTTACCACTCTGTAAAAAACTTAATTATGCTGTTAAGCTGTTTGTGACTGTAGCTAAGAATAATAATAAAGAAAATCCAAAAGTTGGAGACTGTTAAATCAGGGAGATTTTCTGTAATTAAAAGGTCAGCGCATTGTTTTCCTGGATAACTAATCAATGTCAGTAGTGTTAAGGAGGATGTGGGCTACGTCTCAGTGTCTCTGCTGCCACTGTGTTCTGGCTCATGGTCAACCTCATATTTAGTTGCTGATCACTAAATTAATGGTTTGCTGGAGACTTCAGTGCTGTGATTAGGTCCCCATGTGAGAAGAGAGTATCTACAGTCTCTTTCTAGTTATTCCGCTGATGATCCTGCCTAGCCTCATGTTGCCGACTTGTTTTGCTAGCTATTTCTGACAAAGAGTAGAACTTACAAAGCCTTTGATATTTTCCCTCACTGTGTCTAGAAACTAGAAGCTGCACTGAATTTCTTGTTACCATCTCAGGTTATGTAACACATGGAAAAGTTAAGGGTTTGCTTTTGTTAGATATGGTTCCCAGTTAGGCTGTGTACTGTCTACTGTTGATAAAGCTGTTTGTTATACAAGGTGATAAATCAAATAATACAAAATGTTAATCTTAGTTAATTTGATTTGGGTACATTTTCTGGAATGGGCAGATTATTTTAAAAGTCTCTCTGACTTGCCCTGCTCAGCTGGGTTTTCTGTCATTCAGGTGATCAGATGAAGTCCTGCCTTTGATTAGCTGTTTTTACTGTGTTCCTTTGGGAGAGTGCAAATAGCTTAGATGTAAAGAAGTGAGCTAATAACAATGATCCTGATAATATTCCAAGATCTTTGTGTATAGTCTTGCATATGGAACATGAATTTTTTGAAATATTTTTCATTATTTTATGTTTAAGTTTTTTCATCTCTGTTCCCATGTTGTTTTTTTTTTTTTTTTTTCTGCCAGAAAGACAGTGACTACTGCTACTGCATATGCTTTTCTTGATCTTGCAAAATTTTTTATTCTCACAGTATGTCTTCTGAGAATGTTCTAAAATATTGCCTTTTGCCTAAGTCTTTGCTTTTTGAAAAGCAAATTCAGAAACTGTGATTATTTGCCTTACCCAGGGACTGGCCAGATTGCTTGAAAAAAATTAATTTGATTTCTCCACCAATGCTATACAAACTATTAATGTGGACTTTCTTTACTGTTTTATTTCATTGTGACTGAAGCTTCATATGTATGCCTTGAAGAGAATTCACTCCAAAACAGACTGAATTACATTCTTCTCTGAGCATAATGAGGAGCTTTTAAATCTGAAAAGTGTTATCTCAGCAAGAGCTAGGAGATCTACATCTAGTAATAGTGGTAAACTGAATGTTAAAAGAAAGAAGGTGAGGAGTACAGATATGAATATAAAAAATGGGAAGGAAGAGAACAAAATTGTTGCAAAAGAGCAGAAGTTGAAATCAGCAAAATTAAAAAAAAAAAAACAAAAAACAAAAAACAATCAAACTAACAAAAAAAAAAAAAACCTACCCCCCAAAATTGTTGTATTTCTTATATATATATATATCAGTGAAGGCTACTTACAGTAAGGGCTATTTACAGTGACTGGGAGAAGAGCCAAAGACAAGCTTGTGACTTACGGTGGCCTTTGCTTTTGCTGCTTCAGTGAGAACTCACTGAAATCCATGGTCTGTCAGTTAAATTCTGAAGCCTGTGGGTTAAGTAATTGATTGTGCTATTCCTATGAATCATTTCCATCAACTTGCAGGTAGCATAGAAGTATAATATTTTATGTATTTATATATATATAAACTGTGAGAATAAAAACAGCCTAGTTTGCCTCGTTTTTAGATTTGCCACTACTACTACATCGATTATTTGGCCTTGTAGGTAATATTATGTGATTCTTAGCAGTATTCCTACACAATGTGTAGTCTATGACATTTTATTACTTTAATATATTGTTATTTAAAAAAAAAAAAAATTACTCATATCTGTCATGGGAATGAAGGAGGGATTTTGGGATCCTCAGGCTTTAGTTTTAAAGTTGAAATCTGCCACCAAAAAACTGTGCCTTTTAGGCACAGAAAGGTTTTCTTTTTGAAGGTTTCACAGGAATATCGTTTTTGACAGATTGATTGTGTATAGCTCCGTGTTGCTCTAATAAGTTCTTTTTAATGGGAGAACTTTAATTGATGTCAAACTCTGAAGTTCAGTGACAGATGATTTGCCTTCTCTGAGTTGAGAGGTTAAAAATAATTGCCACTTTCATATATGCAGAATGAACTGCCATAAAAATATTAATTCCTTGACAATTAGATAGAGGCAAATTCAAAATAAATGGCCAGCTATTTCATTTATATTTTGATTTATTTATTTATTTATTTTACTGCAGGTGGCTATTAAAAAATCTGACATTTATTAAAACACACTTCTATCTGTGGTAGAGCATGGTTTTCTCACATTAAGAATGTTTGGGTGGAAAACCCCAGAGAGGACTGAAATTGGGTCCTGGACCATGAGCTGGGTGAAGAGGAACTTGGGTAGGGGAATGGAGACGGGCAGAATAGTTATGGTCACCGAGTACCCTTGGGGCTGTGGCAGCTTTGCAGTATAATTCATGAATCATAGAATGTCCTGGGTTGAAAAGGACCACAATGATCATCTAGTTTCAACCCCCCACTATGTGCAGGCTCACCAAGCGCCAGAGCAGGCTGTGTGAAAAACTTCCTCTTTTCTTCCATATTAGAGTTCCTGAGTTTGTCAGCCTCTTTCTTAACCTGAAGAAGGAGGTGTGTGAAGATGTACAGATTTTCTGTGAACTGCCTCCCTGGATTTTATTCAGGCTGCTGCTGTTTTCCTCTGGGTTGTAAGCTCTGACTTGCTCTAAAAGTTCTTGATCAGTGCTGCAGAGGAGAGAGATTTTAAATAAGTCTAAAGCACAGCTAAACAGAAGTTTGGCTACTGTTGAGCATGAGGTGGAAACAAATTGTTTTGTAGGGCAAGCCTGCTCCAGAGCCTGCCCATGCTCAAGCTCCTTTCATGTTAGAATCCAGATCCAGAAGAAAGCAATCCTTGAAGGCAGCTGTAAATGGAAGCAGAGGAGGAACAGCAGGAGCCTGCTATGAAGTGTAGCTTGACCAACATGAACATTGTCTTCATGCTGTTCTACCTGATGTATATTTAGCAGTAAGACACAATCAAAAAACTGTGCATCAATGAGTGTGAGCCTATATGATTTCATATAATATTATTTTAAAAGGAATTTAGCGTGGTTCATAACATTTTGGGTCAACCCTTACCTCATGGAGATAGGAGATTTTCTCCATGGCCACGTTAATCCAGGATTTTCTACTTTTTTATTTTATTTTTTGTAAACAAGAAGAAAAAGATAGAATATTTTTCAACAAGGGAAAATCATTTCCGGCCAACGTGATAGCTTTCTATGAAGTCATTACTTGCTGAGTAGATGGAGAAAGAGCAGTATATATTGTATACCTTGACTTCAGTAAGTGTTTTGATACTGTTTCTCATACCATCCTTATATTGAAGCTTTGTAGGTGTGGGATAGATGAGTGGTGAGTTGGGAACTGGCTGACTAGCAGAGCTCAGAGGGTTGTGATCAGTGACACAGTCTTATTGGAGGCATGTAGGTAGCAGTTCCCCAGGAGTCATTAGAATATCTTCACCATCCCCCTAGTCTCATTCAACATCTTCATCAAGGACCTGAATGAAGGGATAGAGTCTGATCTCATCAACTTTGCTGATAATATGAAGCAGCTGACACACCAGAAGGCTGTGCTGCCATTCAGCAAGAATGTGTCTAATTCTGGGCTTCCCAGTTCAGAAATGATTTCCTAGAATGGGTCTATCAGAGGGCAGAAAAGATTATTAGGGCCTTGGAACATCTCCTGTATGAGAGAAGTCTGAGAGATCTTATCATTGCTTATAAACAGCTAAAGAGTGGACTGGATGAGGCCAGATGCTTTTCACTGGTGTGCAGTGACAGGACAAGGGTGAACAGACACAAATTGCAACACAGGAAGTTCCATCTGAACATGAGGAAGAATTTTTTAATGTGAGAGTGACAGAGCACTGGAACAGGCTGCCCAGAGAGGCTGTGGAGTCTTTCCTTCTCTGAAAATATTCAAGACCTGAGGGGAAATGGTAGATTAAGAATAGATATTAGGAAGAAATTCTTTGCTGCGAGAGTGGTGAGACAGTGGCACAGGGTTACCCAGAGAGGTTGTGGATGCCTCCATTCAAGGCCAGGCTGGATGGGACTTTGAGCAACCTGATCTGCTGGGAGGTGTCCCTGCCTATAGCAGGGGTTTTGGAACTAGATGGTCTTAAAGATCCCTTCCAACCCAAACCATTCTATGGTTCTGTGACCCATCTGTATGCTTTCCCGTGCAACCTAGTACAGGGAACCTGATTTAAGAGGGGACTGGACTGCATGATCTCCAGAGGTCCCTTCCAAACCCTACAATTCTGTGGTTCTGTAATGTTTGTCTTGAAATATGCCCCATCACACCTGTATAGTCAGTGGAGAGGAAAAGTGAAGACTTGTCCTAACATCTTTAAGCAATATCCTAAGGGACTAATTACTTTATGGAAGTTCCATTCTCTTAGCAAACTAATAGTAGCCAGATACTGCCATGGCCAAAACCTAAGTAATACAAATTGTACCTTTGATAAGCCATATGTACAGTTAATTTATTACCAACTTTTAGGTAAAAAACTACAGTCATACAAAGAAATATTGATACGTGACACATAACTCTAACTGCTTTCAGACCTAAATGTTGAAACTATTAATTAATCTCTTTTAGTGGAAATTACACTGGTATGTGAATATGTATGTGAAAAACATAGTAACAGAGAGCAATTAACCATACATTAATATGATACAGTTAATGAAAAGTTAAGATTTCAAAATTTTAATTAATACTTATATTGAAAAAGCAGTAAATTAAGATCACGCTAACTTTAAAATAATGTAAATTTCAAACCATTCTAAAGCAGTCTTCAGATATTATTGACCAATGCAAGCTCTAAATTTTCCGAATTAGTTTTACCCCAGACGAATGTACAACAAAAAATGAATGAATGTACTATTTTAACAATTAATATTCTGGTTATCTTCATATAACAAAAATATCTCAAATCTAAATGCAATGATAAAAATGAGGAGGGGGATTCACCTTCAATTATAGTACCTGTTGTGATATAAGCTAACTTCCTAAGCTCCCACTGGAACTTTCAGTGGGGATGTAAACCCTTGATTCACTTGCCTAAAGAAATATTTATCTAGCCCTGTATCTAACACATTTTTGTTGGGCTGCCACGTGGGACCATTCTTAAGTGACAGATGTAAGCTGGATGGGACAATCTCACATCTCCAACAGCACTTCATGCCTTTGTTAAGGCTGGTTTGACTGTCTCACAACAGACTCAGTGAAATCTAATCTAATTGCAGTAAACATGCATGTTCTAAATACCACTTATTGTACTGACTGATTTTCCACTGTCCATGGTGGGAACTTAGACAAAAATAAAACACCCCAAACCTCATATATGCACACACCTGAATCTGAAGCTGAATCCCAGCATAAAACTCTCATTCTGCATACACTGGCATTCTATAAAAATTCTTCAAATAGAAATACAGAAGAGAAAAATAAGCAATATCTAAGACAAAAACATATTTATATAGAACATATGTAACACATTCATCTGTGTTCATTTTGAGTTCTAACTCACTACTCTACTCACTACTCTTTCTTCTTCTCATCCTCAATGCTGGTCTGCGTTTCCTATGTATTCATCTCTTCCCTTGTTATTTCCTGGTCAGTATTATGTAGGATTTTCTTCACCCATAAAGATGTGCGAGAATAATGAGAAAAGCAGAGATAAAGACCAAATACTTCACAAGCTTCTGAACAACTATCAGATTAAATGGTCAGGACTTTTCAGCAGGAATAGGCTGAGAAGGGTTCAAATCTATAATTCATCTTGCTAAATAAATAGTGAGAGGTTAAATGATAATCATATTCTTTAGTCAAACGCTTGCTTTCTGAGGCTGTTGACAGGGAAAAGAACTTGAGGACACAAGTGAAGGTACTCTCCCTGATACTACAAACTTAGGTCAGCATAGGGTGTGGGATTAAAAACAGGACTGGGCAGCTCTCCTCTCCATGTATTGCTTTTTTTTTCCAGGTAGACATTCCTTGCAATGATCATATTGTTATTTTCATGTGATATGAATTCAGCTTATGTGGCCAAACTGTCTTACTAATGAAGCATATGGATAATATATTGAATTTTATCCTAGGAAAAATCTTGAGTGGCTTTCCCTGAGCATCCTTGTCTTTTTGAAGATTGTATATGGGTGCTAGTCAAAATAGTTGTATTTCACCATAAGAAATAATGCATGCAGCAAGCAAGCATCATTTGTTCAGAGTATTTTGAAGGTAAAAATACAGGAAAACTGACTTGTTTTTGTGTTTCCAGCTTCTAAACTATATTTAGCTAACAGCATGCAATTCTTTGCTAGTTAGGCATACATACGTTCAAAAGCTCTCATCCCAGTGAAAATTTTGAGTGTGTATTGATTGCCCCTAAAATAATAGAAACTACAGCAGATGCAAACAGCTCAATAACACCAGTTAATAGAGCAAATTCTCAGAAACAAAACACTATTTTTAGCGACCACTGTTAGTTGTGCATTTTCACCAATGATGAACAAGAGCCTGCATTCCATGCTTTGTAAAAATCTGCACCAGTGGAAGTGACCCACTGTTGCTGTTGCCACTGCTGAAATGCATCATCCACAGCCTCTTTGCACACGTCTGCTGTTTGGTCTCCATTAACATTCAGCAAGTGTTGACAAATATCCATGGTGCCCTTTTTTCTGCATAGAGGAATTCAGTGACACTTGAAGGGCTTGAAAGGTGGGCCGATGGGAACTCACTGAGTTCAAGTAGGTTTTCCAAGGTCCTGCATCAGGGATGGGGTAATACCAAGCACAAATACAGGCTGGGAGGAGAACGAATTGAAAGCAGCCCTGAGGAGAAGCTCAGTGGTCCAGCAGTGTGCATTTGCAGCTCAAAAATCCAACTGTATCCTGGGTGCATGAGAAGAAGCATGTCTGGTAGGTTGAAGGAGGTGGTTATCCCACTCTGCTTCTCTCTTGTGAGACCCACTTGGAGTACTGCCTTCAGCTCTGGAGCCCCCAACATAAGAAAGGTATGGAGCTGTTGAAGAGAGCCTAGAGGTAGACCATGAGAATGTTTGGAGGGCTAAAGCACCTCTCCTATGAGTAGAGTCTGAGACAATTTGGATTGTTCATCCTGGAGAAGACAAAGCTCCAGGGAGACCTTATAGTGGTGTTCCACATGAAGGGCCTACAAGAAAGCTTGAGAGGTCATGTAGCAAAAGAGAAGAGTGGTAGCCTTAAACCATAAGACTAGATAAAAGAAAGAATTTCTTCACTATGAGGATGATAAGGCAGTGGAACAGGTTGCCCAGAGAGGTTGTGGATGCCTTATCCCTAGAACTATTCAGGGTGAGGTTGGATGGGGTTTTGAGCAACCTGGTTTAGTGGGAGGTGTACTTACCCATAGCAAGAAACTGGAACTAGGTAATTGTTAAGATCCTTTCTATTCTATGATTCTAGTAAAATCAGAAGGTTATAGGTGGTACTTTTTAAAAGTACTTTGCTGGACCAGGGGCAAAAACATACATTGGAAATGATGTGGAGTTTTATTAATTTTTGTTGCTTACATGGTGCTCTAGCTAAATGATTGAAATATTTTTCTTTGTGGCTTCTGCATAAAAATTTAGTGATTCATTCAGTAACATTTAGCTCTGTGACCACATTGAATAACCTCCTAAATTTTAGTACAAGAACAATGAAATTTCTGTTCTTTCCTTTTCTTATCTGCTTGTTTCCTTCTATATCATTGTTGCAGTTGCTAATGCCAACTTAATAAATATTGAATTTGTGATTTAGCATGTATAATTTATAATTTACATCTATTCAGCGAATTCTGGTATTATATATATATTTTTTAATTTAGTGGATGCAGTTGAAAAGGTTCCTTGCTGGTATCCACAATGTATATTTTGCTATCTAGGTGCTGTCATAAAAATGATGATCTGATATGCAAGCATACATTGTTCCTTGAATGCCTAATAATAACCTGTGTTTACTTCACCAGCACTGAAGAAGGATGTACTCTTAGATAATCTAATGGAGATGTTAATATATTTCTAGATAAATTGTCTGATTTTTTTCAGCTTATCAACTCATTTCTCAAAGCATTTTATCTATTCAAAAACAAGACTATTGGACATATTTAAAATTCATTAGCTAGAAATAAAACAGCACTATTTTTCTACCAAATAATTAATGCCTATTGTAAAGCATAACTTTAATAGCATGGGTCAGAGTTCATAATAAAAAAGGATTGTTTCTGTCATTCAGAAATATTTGATCAAGAAAGTGTGATGACAAAGCAACTGAGATAAGAACTGGATTTCCATTTACTGGCTGATTTTTTAAAAGCTGTCCTAACATGTATATTTGAATTGGCCAAGAACCTGATCCTTTATGCGACTATATAGCAAGCCAGTGAAAATCTGCTGGAAAGCCTTTGATTATCTTGTGCATTAAGTGCCCAGTATTTACATATCAGAAAATGAGGGTGTATAGAACTTAGAGAACTTAGGATTATGGGAAATTTGGGATCTTATAATTTCAAACAATATTAGAGCACTTCTGTAAGCATAACTACAGAATGATGCTGTGGGCATGTCACAGTAGCTAGAATGCTGACAGACTCATGTGTCACACAGGTTCTGGTGGCACGGCCTGCCTAGGGAGAGCACAGAAAGAGCTGCAGCCCTACATTTCGGGGAAAAAGAGTTTCGTGTACAGAGGCTGAGGGTAGAGGGCAGGGCAGAGGGCATGGCAGCGTTGGCTGTTTGAAACGAGAGGATGGAAGGAGTGGTTGTGATGCAACTGATTTTGTGTCCTCCTCCTTAGTCTTGGAAAGCCAGAGGCCCAGAGGAGAACACGTCCTGACCATGGATCCTCCTGACCTATGCTGGAGAGATGTTCCTTTTTCAACATGGACATCAGTACAGAGCAGTTTAATCAAACTAACAGCATTATTGCTGCAATGTGGTTTCCAGCAACTGGCAACTGCCACTGTGATGCCATGAGCATGTCACAGTGGCTGGAATGCTGACAGATCCATGTGTCACATAGGTATTGGTGAGATGGTCTGCATAGGGAGATGATAGAAAGAGCTGCAGCCCTGTGCCAGCCACTGGTAGAGGAGAGCAGGATGGTGCGCAGAGCTGAGGTAAGAGGGCAGGACAGAGGGCATGGCAGCGTTGGCTGTTTGAAACGCCAGAATGATAGGAGTGGTTGTGATGCAACTGATTTTGTGTCCGCCTCCTTTGTCTTGGAAAGCCAGAGGCCCAGAGGAGAACAGGACCAGACCATGGCACCTCGTGTCCTGTGCTGCGTTGCTGGAGAGATGTTCAGTTTCGACATGCACATCTGTACAAAGATATGTAAGCAAAAGAAGAGCAGCATTGCTGCAATGTTGCACCAGCTACTGGCATCTGCCATTGTGATGCCATGGGCGTGTCACAGTAGCTAGAATGCTCACAGATCCATGTGGTCACACAGGAACTGGTGAGATGGGCTGCATAGGGAGATCATAGAAAGAGCTGCAGCCCTGTGCGGGAACAGTTGAGGGCAAAAGAGGTTGGTGTGCAGAGGCTGAGGTAAGAGGGCAGGACAGAGTACATGGCAGCGTTGGCTGCTGGAAATGACTGGATGAAAGGAGTGGGTGTGCTGTAACTGATTTTGTGTCCTACTCCTTTGTCATGGAAAGCCAGCGGCCCAGAGGCGAACACGTCCTGAGCGGATCCTCCTGACCTGTGCTACATTGCTGGAGAGATGCTCCATTTTGCCCATGGACATCAGTACTAAGATATGCAGTCAAATTAAGAGCATTATTGCTGCAATGTGGGAACGAGCTACTGGCAACTGCCATTGTGATGCTGTGGGCATGTCACAGTAGCTAGAATGCTGACAGACTCATGTGTCACACAGGTTCTGGTGGCTCGGCCTACCTAGGGAGAGCGCAGAAAGAGCTGCAGCCCTGTGCCAGCCACTGGTAGAGGAGAGCAGGATGGTGTACAGAGCTGTGGTAAGAGGGCAGGGCAGAGGGCATGGCAGCGTTGGTTGTTTGAAACGAGAGGATGGAAGGAGTGGTTGTGATGCAACTGATTTTGTGTCCTCCTCCTTAGTCTTGGAAAGCCAGAGGCCCAGAGGAGAACACGTCCTGACCATGGATCCTCCTGACCTATGCTGGAGAGATGTTCCTTTTTCAACATGGACATCAGTACAGAGCAGTTTAATCAAACTAACAGCATTATTGCTGCAATGTGGTTTCCAGCAACTGGCAACTGCCACTGTGATGCCATGAGCATGTCACAGTGGCTGGAATGCTGACAGATCCATGTGTCACATAGGTATTGGTGAGATGGTCTGCATAGGGAGATGATAGAAAGAGCTGCAGCCCTGTGCCAGCCACTGGTAGAGGAGAGCAGGATGGTGCGCAGAGCTGAGGTAAGAGGGCAGGACAGAGGGCATGGCAGCGTTGGCTGTTTGAAACGCCAGAATGATAGGAGTGGTTGTGATGCAACTGATTTTGTGTCCGCCTCCTTTGTCTTGGAAAGCCAGAGGCCCAGAGGAGAACAGGACCAGACCATGGCACCTCGTGTCCTGTGCTGCGTTGCTGGAGAGATGTTCAGTTTCGACATGCACATCTGTACAAAGATATGTAAGCAAAAGAAGAGCAGCATTGCTGCAATGTTGCACCAGCTACTGGCATCTGCCATTGTGATGCCATGGGCGTGTCACAGTAGCTAGAATGCTCACAGATCCATGTGGTCACACAGGAACTGGTGAGATGGGCTGCATAGGGAGATCATAGAAAGAGCTGCAGCCCTGTGCGGGAACAGTTGAGGGCAAAAGAGGTTGGTGTGCAGAGGCTGAGGTAAGAGGGCAGGACAGAGTACATGGCAGCGTTGGCTGCTGGAAATGACTGGATGAAAGGAGTGGGTGTGCTGTAACTGATTTTGTGTCCTACTCCTTTGTCATGGAAAGCCAGCGGCCCAGAGGCGAACACGTCCTGAGCGGATCCTCCTGACCTGTGCTACATTGCTGGAGAGATGCTCCATTTTGCCCATGGACATCAGTACTAAGATATGCAGTCAAATTAAGAGCATTATTGCTGCAATGTGGGAACGAGCTACTGGCAACTGCCATTGTGATGCTGTGGGCATGTCACAGTAGCTAGAATGCTGACAGACTCATGTGTCACACAGGTTCTGGTGGCTCGGCCTACCTAGGGAGAGCGCAGAAAGAGCTGCAGCCCTGTGCCAGCCACTGGTAGAGGAGAGCAGGATGGTGTACAGAGCTGTGGTAAGAGGGCAGGGCAGAGGGCATGGCAGCGTTGGCTGTTTGAAACGAGAGGATGGAAGGAGTGGTTGTGATGCAACTGATTTTGTGTCCTCCTCCTTAGTCTTGGAAAGCCAGAGGCCCAGAGGAGAACACGTCCTGACCATGGATCCTCCTGACCTATGCTGGAGAGATGTTCCTTTTTCAACATGGACATCAGTACAGAGCAGTTTAATCAAACTAACAGCATTATTGCTGCAATGTGGTTTCCAGCAACTGGCAACTGCCACTGTGATGCCATGAGCATGTCACAGTGGCTGGAATGCTGACAGATCCATGTGTCACATAGGTATTGGTGAGATGGTCTGCATAGGGAGATGATAGAAAGAGCTGCAGCCCTGTGCCAGCCACTGGTAGAGGAGAGCAGGATGGTGCGCAGAGCTGAGGTAAGAGGGCAGGACAGAGGGCATGGCAGCGTTGGCTGTTTGAAACGCCAGAATGATAGGAGTGGTTGTGATGCAACTGATTTTGTGTCCGCCTCCTTTGTCTTGGAAAGCCAGAGGCCCAGAGGAGAACAGGACCAGACCATGGCACCTCGTGTCCTGTGCTGCGTTGCTGGAGAGATGTTCAGTTTCGACATGCACATCTGTACAAAGATATGTAAGCAAAAGAAGAGCAGCATTGCTGCAATGTTGCACCAGCTACTGGCATCTGCCATTGTGATGCCATGGGCGTGTCACAGTAGCTAGAATGCTCACAGATCCATGTGGTCACACAGGAACTGGTGAGATGGGCTGCATAGGGAGATCATAGAAAGAGCTGCAGCCCTGTGCGGGAACAGTTGAGGGCAAAAGAGGTTGGTGTGCAGAGGCTGAGGTAAGAGGGCAGGACAGAGTACATGGCAGCGTTGGCTGCTGGAAATGACTGGATGAAAGGAGTGGGTGTGCTGTAACTGATTTTGTGTCCTACTCCTTTGTCATGGAAAGCCAGCGGCCCAGAGGCGAACACGTCCTGAGCGGATCCTCCTGACCTGTGCTACATTGCTGGAGAGATGCTCCATTTTGCCCATGGACATCAGTACTAAGATATGCAGTCAAATTAAGAGCATTATTGCTGCAATGTGGGAACGAGCTACTGGCAACTGCCATTGTGATGCTGTGGGCATGTCACAGTAGCTAGAATGCTGACAGACTCATGTGTCACACAGGTTCTGGTGGCTCGGCCTACCTAGGGAGAGCGCAGAAAGAGCTGCAGCCCTGTGCCAGCCCCTGGTAGAGGAGAGCAGGATGGTGTACAGAGCTGTGGTAAGAGGGCAGGGCAGAGGGCATGGCAGCGTTGGTTGTTTGAAACGAGAGGATGGAAGGAGTGGTTGTGATGCAACTGATTTTGTGTCCTCCTCCTTAGTCTTGGAAAGCCAGAGGCCCAGAGGAGAACACGTCCTGACCATGGATCCTCCTGACCTATGCTGGAGAGATGTTCCTTTTTCAACATGGACATCAGTACAGAGCAGTTTAATCAAACTAACAGCATTATTGCTGCAATGTGGTTTCCAGCAACTGGCAACTGCCACTGTGATGCCATGAGCATGTCACAGTGGCTGGAATGCTGACAGATCCATGTGTCACATAGGTATTGGTGAGATGGTCTGCATAGGGAGATGATAGAAAGAGCTGCAGCCCTGTGCCAGCCACTGGTAGAGGAGAGCAGGATGGTGCGCAGAGCTGAGGTAAGAGGGCAGGACAGAGGGCATGGCAGCGTTGGCTGTTTGAAACGCCAGAATGATAGGAGTGGTTGTGATGCAACTGATTTTGTGTCCGCCTCCTTTGTCTTGGAAAGCCAGAGGCCCAGAGGAGAACAGGACCAGACCATGGCACCTCGTGTCCTGTGCTGCGTTGCTGGAGAGATGTTCAGTTTCGACATGCACATCTGTACAAAGATATGTAAGCAAAAGAAGAGCAGCATTGCTGCAATGTTGCACCAGCTACTGGCATCTGCCATTGTGATGCCATGGGCGTGTCACAGTAGCTAGAATGCTCACAGATCCATGTGGTCACACAGGAACTGGTGAGATGGGCTGCATAGGGAGATCATAGAAAGAGCTGCAGCCCTGTGCGGGAACAGTTGAGGGCAAAAGAGGTTGGTGTGCAGAGGCTGAGGTAAGAGGGCAGGACAGAGTACATGGCAGCGTTGGCTGCTGGAAATGACTGGATGAAAGGAGTGGGTGTGCTGTAACTGATTTTGTGTCCTACTCCTTTGTCATGGAAAGCCAGCGGCCCAGAGGCGAACACGTCCTGAGCGTGGATCCTCCTGACCTGTGCTACACTGCTGGAGAGATGCTCCATTTTGCCCTTGGACATCAGTACAAAGATATGTAGTCAAATTAAGAGCATTATTGCTGCAATGTGGGAACGAGCTACTGGCAACTGCCATTGTGATGCTGTGGGCATGTCACAGTAGCTAGAATGCTGACAGACTCATGTGTCACACAGGTTCTGGTGGCACGGCCTGCCTAGGGAGAGCGCAGAAAGAGCTGCAGCCCTGTGCCAGCCCCTGGTAGAGGAGAGCAGGATGGTGTACAGAGCTGTGGTAAGAGGGCAGGGCAGAGGGCATGGCAGCGTTGGCTGTTTGAAACGAGAGGATGGAAGGAGTGGTTGTGATGCAACTGATTTTGTGTCCTCCTCCTTAGTCTTGGAAAGCCAGAGGCCCAGAGGAGAACACGTCCTGACCATGGATCCTCCTGACCTATGCTGGAGAGATGTTCCTTTTTCAACATGGACATCAGTACAGAGCAGTTTAATCAAACTAACAGCATTATTGCTGCAATGTGGTTTCCAGCAACTGGCAACTGCCACTGTGATGCCATGAGTATGTCACAGTGGCTGGAATGCTGACAGATCCATGTGTCACATAGGTATTGGTGAGATGGTCTGCATAGGGAGATGATAGAAAGATCTGCAGCCCTGTGCCAGCCACTGGTAGAGGAGAGCAGGATGGTGCGCAGAGCTGAGGTAAGAGGGCAGGACAGAGGGCATGGCAGCGTTGGCTGTTTGAAACGCCAGAATGATAGGAGTGGTTGTGATGCAACTGATTTTGTGTCCGCCTCCTTTGTCTTGGAAAGCCAGAGGCCCAGAGGAGAACAGGACCAGACCATGGCACCTCGTGTCCTGTGCTGCGTTGCTGGAGAGATGTTCAGTTTCGACATGCACATCTGTACAAAGATATGTAAGCAAAAGAAGAGCAGCATTGCTGCAATGTTGCACCAGCTACTGGCATCTGCCATTGTGATGCCATGGGCGTGTCACAGTAGCTAGAATGCTCACAGATCCATGTGGTCACACAGGAACTGGTGAGATGGGCTGCATAGGGAGATCATAGAAAGAGCTGCAGCCCTGTGCGGGAACAGTTGAGGGCAAAAGAGGTTGGTGTGCAGAGGCTGAGGTAAGAGGGCAGGACAGAGTACATGGCAGCGTTGGCTGCTGGAAATGACTGGATGAAAGGAGTGGGTGTGCTGTAACTGATTTTGTGTCCTACTCCTTTGTCATGGAAAGCCAGCGGCCCAGAGGCGAACACGTCCTGAGCGTGGATCCTCCTGACCTGTGCTACACTGCTGGAGAGATGCTCCATTTTGCCCTTGGACATCAGTACAAAGATATGTAGTCAAATTAAGAGCATTATTGCTGCAATGTGGGAACGAGCTACTGGCAACTGCCATTGTGATGCTGTGGGCATGTCACAGTAGCTAGAATGCTGACAGACTCATGTGTCACACAGGTTCTGGTGGTTCGGCCTGCCTAGGGAGAGCGCAGAAAGAGCTGCAGCCCTGTGCCAGCCCCTGGTAGAGGAGAGCAGGATGGTGTACAGAGCTGTGGTAAGAGGGCAGGGCAGAGGGCATGGCAGCGTTGGCTGTTTGAAACGAGAGGATGGAAGGAGTGGTTGTGATGCAACTGATTTTGTGTCCTCCTCCTTAGTCTTGGAAAGCCAGAGGCCCAGAGGAGAACACGTCCTGACCATGGATCCTCCTGACCTATGCTGGAGAGATGTTCCTTTTTCAACATGGACATCAGTACAGAGCAGTTTAATCAAACTAACAGCATTATTGCTGCAATGTGGTTTCCAGCAACTGGCAACTGCCACTGTGATGCCATGAGCATGTCACAGTGGCTGGAATGCTGACAGATCCATGTGTCACATAGGTATTGGTGAGATGGTCTGCATAGGGAGATGATAGAAAGAGCTGCAGCCCTGTGCCAGCCACTGGTAGAGGAGAGCAGGATGGTGCGCAGAGCTGAGGTAAGAGGGCAGGACAGAGGGCATGGCAGCGTTGGCTGTTTGAAACGCCAGAATGATAGGAGTGGTTGTGATGCAACTGATTTTGTGTCCGCCTCCTTTGTCTTGGAAAGCCAGAGGCCCAGAGGAGAACAGGACCAGACCATGGCACCTCGTGTCCTGTGCTGCGTTGCTGGAGAGATGTTCAGTTTCGACATGCACATCTGTACAAAGATATGTAAGCAAAAGAAGAGCAGCATTGCTGCAATGTTGCACCAGCTACTGGCATCTGCCATTGTGATGCCATGGGCGTGTCACAGTAGCTAGAATGCTCACAGATCCATGTGGTCACACAGGAACTGGTGAGATGGGCTGCATAGGGAGATCATAGAAAGAGCTGCAGCCCTGTGCGGGAACAGTTGAGGGCAAAAGAGGTTGGTGTGCAGAGGCTGAGGTAAGAGGGCAGGACAGAGTACATGGCAGCGTTGGCTGCTGGAAATGACTGGATGAAAGGAGTGGGTGTGCTGTAACTGATTTTGTGTCCTACTCCTTTGTCATGGAAAGCCAGCGGCCCAGAGGCGAACACGTCCTGAGCGTGGATCCTCCTGACCTGTGCTACACTGCTGGAGAGATGCTCCATTTTGCCCTTGGACATCAGTACAAAGATATGTAGTCAAATTAAGAGCATTATTGCTGCAATGTGGGAACGAGCTACTGGCAACTGCCATTGTGATGCTGTGGGCATGTCACAGTAGCTAGAATGCTGACAGACTCATGTGTCACACAGGTTCTGGTGGCACGGCCTGCCTAGGGAGAGCGCAGAAAGAGCTGCAGCCCTGTGCCAGCCCCTGGTAGAGGAGAGCAGGATGGTGTACAGAGCTGTGGTAAGAGGGCAGGGCAGAGGGCATGGCAGCGTTGGCTGTTTGAAACGAGAGGATGGAAGGAGTGGTTGTGATGCAACTGATTTTGTGTCCTCCTCCTTAGTCTTGGAAAGCCAGAGGCCCAGAGGAGAACACGTCCTGACCATGGATCCTCCTGACCTATGCTGGAGAGATGTTCCTTTTTCAACATGGACATCAGTACAGAGCAGTTTAATCAAACTAACAGCATTATTGCTGCAATGTGGTTTCCAGCAACTGGCAACTGCCACTGTGATGCCATGAGCATGTCACAGTGGCTGGAATGCTGACAGATCCATGTGTCACATAGGTATTGGTGAGATGGTCTGCATAGGGAGATGATAGAAAGAGCTGCAGCCCTGTGCCAGCCACTGGTAGAGGAGAGCAGGATGGTGCGCAGAGCTGAGGTAAGAGGGCAGGACAGAGGGCATGGCAGCGTTGGCTGTTTGAAACGCCAGAATGATAGGAGTGGTTGTGATGCAACTGATTTTGTGTCCGCCTCCTTTGTCTTGGAAAGCCAGAGGCCCAGAGGAGAACAGGACCAGACCATGGCACCTCGTGTCCTGTGCTGCGTTGCTGGAGAGATGTTCAGTTTCGACATGCACATCTGTACAAAGATATGTAAGCAAAAGAAGAGCAGCATTGCTGCAATGTTGCACCAGCTACTGGCATCTGCCATTGTGATGCCATGGGCGTGTCACAGTAGCTAGAATGCTCACAGATCCATGTGGTCACACAGGAACTGGTGAGATGGGCTGCATAGGGAGATCATAGAAAGAGCTGCAGCCCTGTGCGGGAACAGTTGAGGGCAAAAGAGGTTGGTGTGCAGAGGCTGAGGTAAGAGGGCAGGACAGAGTACATGGCAGCGTTGGCTGCTGGAAATGACTGGATGAAAGGAGTGGGTGTGCTGTAACTGATTTTGTGTCCTACTCCTTTGTCATGGAAAGCCAGCGGCCCAGAGGCGAACACGTCCTGAGCGTGGATCCTCCTGACCTGTGCTACACTGCTGGAGAGATGCTCCATTTTGCCCATGGACATCAGTACAAAGATATGTAGTCAAATTAAGAGCATTATTGCTGCAATGTGGGAACGAGCTACTGGCAACTGCCATTGTGATGCTGTGGGCATGTCACAGTAGCTAGAATGCTGACAGACTCATGTGTCACACAGGTTCTGGTGGCTCGGCCTACCTAGGGAGAGCGCAGAAAGAGCTGCAGCCCTGTGCCAGCCCCTGGTAGAGGAGAGCAGGATGGTGTACAGAGCTGTGGTAAGAGGGCAGGGCAGAGGGCATGGCAGCGTTGGCTGTTTGAAACGAGAGGATGGAAGGAGTGGTTGTGATGCAACTGATTTTGTGTCCTCCTCCTTAGTCTTGGAAAGCCAGAGGCCCAGAGGAGAACACGTCCTGACCATGGATCCTCCTGACCTATGCTGGAGAGATGTTCCTTTTTCAACATGGACATCAGTACAGAGCAGTTTAATCAAACTAACAGCATTATTGCTGCAATGTGGTTTCCAGCAACTGGCAACTGCCACTGTGATGCCATGAGCATGTCACAGTGGCTGGAATGCTGACAGATCCATGTGTCACATAGGTATTGGTGAGATGGTCTGCATAGGGAGATGATAGAAAGAGCTGCAGCCCTGTGCCAGCCACTGGTAGAGGAGAGCAGGATGGTGCGCAGAGCTGAGGTAAGAGGGCAGGACAGAGGGCATGGCAGCGTTGGCTGTTTGAAACGCCAGAATGATAGGAGTGGTTGTGATGCAACTGATTTTGTGTCCGCCTCCTTTGTCTTGGAAAGCCAGAGGCCCAGAGGAGAACAGGACCAGACCATGGCACCTCGTGTCCTGTGCTGCGTTGCTGGAGAGATGTTCAGTTTCGACATGCACATCTGTACAAAGATATGTAAGCAAAAGAAGAGCAGCATTGCTGCAATGTTGCACCAGCTACTGGCATCTGCCATTGTGATGCCATGGGCGTGTCACAGTAGCTAGAATGCTCACAGATCCATGTGGTCACACAGGAACTGGTGAGATGGGCTGCATAGGGAGATCATAGAAAGAGCTGCAGCCCTGTGCGGGAACAGTTGAGGGCAAAAGAGGTTGGTGTGCAGAGGCTGAGGTAAGAGGGCAGGACAGAGTACATGGCAGCGTTGGCTGCTGGAAATGACTGGATGAAAGGAGTGGGTGTGCTGTAACTGATTTTGTGTCCTACTCCTTTGTCATGGAAAGCCAGCAGCCCAGAGGCGAACACGTCCCATGCGTGGATCCTCCTGACCTGTGCTACACTGCTGGAGAGATGCTCCATTTTGCCCTTGGACATCAGTACAAAGATATGTAGTCAAATTAAGAGCATTATTGCTGCAATGTGGGAACGAGCTACTGGCAACTGCCATTGTGATGCTGTGGGCATGTCACAGTAGCTAGAATGCTGACAGACTCATGTGTCACACAGGTTCTGGTGGCTCGGCCTACCTAGGGAGAGCGCAGAAAGAGCTGCAGCCCTGTGCCAGCCCCTGGTAGAGGAGAGCAGGATGGTGTACAGAGCTGTGGTAAGAGGGCAGGGCAGAGGGCATGGCAGCGTTGGCTGTTTGAAACGAGAGGATGGAAGGAGTGGTTGTGATGCAACTGATTTTGTGTCCTCCTCCTTAGTCTTGGAAAGCCAGAGGCCCAGAGGAGAACACGTCCTGACCATGGATCCTCCTGACCTATGCTGGAGAGATGTTCCTTTTTCAACATGGACATCAGTACAGAGCAGTTTAATCAAACTAACAGCATTATTGCTGCAATGTGGTTTCCAGCAACTGGCAACTGCCACTGTGATGCCATGAGCATGTCACAGTGGCTGGAATGCTGACAGATCCATGTGTCACATAGGTATTGGTGAGATGGTCTGCATAGGGAGATGATAGAAAGAGCTGCAGCCCTGTGCCAGCCACTGGTAGAGGAGAGCAGGATGGTGCGCAGAGCTGAGGTAAGAGGGCAGGACAGAGGGCATGGCAGCGTTGGCTGTTTGAAACGCCAGAATGATAGGAGTGGTTGTGATGCAACTGATTTTGTGTCCGCCTCCTTTGTCTTGGAAAGCCAGAGGCCCAGAGGAGAACAGGACCAGACCATGGCACCTCGTGTCCTGTGCTGCGTTGCTGGAGAGATGTTCAGTTTCGACATGCACATCTGTACAAAGATATGTAAGCAAAAGAAGAGCAGCATTGCTGCAATGTTGCACCAGCTACTGGCATCTGCCATTGTGATGCCATGGGCGTGTCACAGTAGCTAGAATGCTCACAGATCCATGTGGTCACACAGGAACTGGTGAGATGGGCTGCATAGGGAGATCATAGAAAGAGCTGCAGCCCTGTGCGGGAACAGTTGAGGGCAAAAGAGGTTGGTGTGCAGAGGCTGAGGTAAGAGGGCAGGACAGAGTACATGGCAGCGTTGGCTGCTGGAAATGACTGGATGAAAGGAGTGGGTGTGCTGTAACTGATTTTGTGTCCTACTCCTTTGTCATGGAAAGCCAGCGGCCCAGAGGCGAACACGTCCTGAGCGTGGATCCTCCTGACCTGTGCTACACTGCTGGAGAGATGCTCCATTTTGCCCATGGACATCAGTACAAAGATATGTAGTCAAATTAAGAGCATTATTGCTGCAATGTGGGAACGAGCTACTGGCAACTGCCATTGTGATGCTGTGGGCATGTCACAGTAGCTAGAATGCTGACAGACTCATGTGTCACACAGGTTCTGGTGGCTCGGCCTACCTAGGGAGAGCGCAGAAAGAGCTGCAGCCCTGTGCCAGCCCCTGGTAGAGGAGAGCAGGATGGTGTACAGAGCTGTGGTAAGAGGGCAGGGCAGAGGGCATGGCAGCGTTGGCTGTTTGAAACGAGAGGATGGAAGGAGTGGTTGTGATGCAACTGATTTTGTGTCCTCCTCCTTAGTCTTGGAAAGCCAGAGGCCCAGAGGAGAACACGTCCTGACCATGGATCCTCCTGACCTATGCTGGAGAGATGTTCCTTTTTCAACATGGACATCAGTACAGAGCAGTTTAATCAAACTAACAGCATTATTGCTGCAATGTGGTTTCCAGCAACTGGCAACTGCCACTGTGATGCCATGAGCATGTCACAGTGGCTGGAATGCTGACAGATCCATGTGTCACATAGGTATTGGTGAGATGGTCTGCATAGGGAGATGATAGAAAGAGCTGCAGCCCTGTGCCAGCCACTGGTAGAGGAGAGCAGGATGGTGCGCAGAGCTGAGGTAAGAGGGCAGGACAGAGGGCATGGCAGCGTTGGCTGTTTGAAACGCCAGAATGATAGGAGTGGTTGTGATGCAACTGATTTTGTGTCCGCCTCCTTTGTCTTGGAAAGCCAGAGGCCCAGAGGAGAACAGGACCAGACCATGGCACCTCGTGTCCTGTGCTGCGTTGCTGGAGAGATGTTCAGTTTCGACATGCACATCTGTACAAAGATATGTAAGCAAAAGAAGAGCAGCATTGCTGCAATGTTGCACCAGCTACTGGCATCTGCCATTGTGATGCCATGGGCGTGTCACAGTAGCTAGAATGCTCACAGATCCATGTGGTCACACAGGAACTGGTGAGATGGGCTGCATAGGGAGATCATAGAAAGAGCTGCAGCCCTGTGCGGGAACAGTTGAGGGCAAAAGAGGTTGGTGTGCAGAGGCTGAGGTAAGAGGGCAGGACAGAGTACATGGCAGCGTTGGCTGCTGGAAATGACTGGATGAAAGGAGTGGGTGTGCTGTAACTGATTTTGTGTCCTACTCCTTTGTCATGGAAAGCCAGCAGCCCAGAGGCGAACACGTCCCATGCGTGGATCCTCCTGACCTGTGCTACACTGCTGGAGAGATGCTCCATTTTGCCCTTGGACATCAGTACAAAGATATGTAGTCAAATTAAGAGCATTATTGCTGCAATGTGGGAACGAGCTACTGGCAACTGCCATTGTGATGCTGTGGGCATGTCACAGTAGCTAGAATGCTGACAGACTCATGTGTCACACAGGTTCTGGTGGTTCGGCCTGCCTAGGGAGAGCGCAGAAAGAGCTGCAGCCCTGTGCCAGCCCCTGGTAGAGGAGAGCAGGATGGTGTACAGAGCTGTGGTAAGAGGGCAGGGCAGAGGGCATGGCAGCGTTGGCTGTTTGAAACGAGAGGATGGAAGGAGTGGTTGTGATGCAACTGATTTTGTGTCCTCCTCCTTAGTCTTGGAAAGCCAGAGGCCCAGAGGAGAACACGTCCTGACCATGGATCCTCCTGACCTATGCTGGAGAGATGTTCCTTTTTCAACATGGACATCAGTACAGAGCAGTTTAATCAAACTAACAGCATTATTGCTGCAATGTGGTTTCCAGCAACTGGCAACTGCCACTGTGATGCCATGAGCATGTCACAGTGGCTGGAATGCTGACAGATCCATGTGTCACATAGGTATTGGTGAGATGGTCTGCATAGGGAGATGATAGAAAGAGCTGCAGCCCTGTGCCAGCCACTGGTAGAGGAGAGCAGGATGGTGCGCAGAGCTGAGGTAAGAGGGCAGGACAGAGGGCATGGCAGCGTTGGCTGTTTGAAACGCCAGAATGATAGGAGTGGTTGTGATGCAACTGATTTTGTGTCCGCCTCCTTTGTCTTGGAAAGCCAGAGGCCCAGAGGAGAACAGGACCAGACCATGGCACCTCGTGTCCTGTGCTGCGTTGCTGGAGAGATGTTCAGTTTCGACATGCACATCTGTACAAAGATATGTAAGCAAAAGAAGAGCAGCATTGCTGCAATGTTGCACCAGCTACTGGCATCTGCCATTGTGATGCCATGGGCGTGTCACAGTAGCTAGAATGCTCACAGATCCATGTGGTCACACAGGAACTGGTGAGATGGGCTGCATAGGGAGATCATAGAAAGAGCTGCAGCCCTGTGCGGGAACAGTTGAGGGCAAAAGAGGTTGGTGTGCAGAGGCTGAGGTAAGAGGGCAGGACAGAGTACATGGCAGCGTTGGCTGCTGGAAATGACTGGATGAAAGGAGTGGGTGTGCTGTAACTGATTTTGTGTCCTACTCCTTTGTCATGGAAAGCCAGCGGCCCAGAGGCGAACACGTCCTGAGCGTGGATCCTCCTGACCTGTGCTACACTGCTGGAGAGATGCTCCATTTTGCCCTTGGACATCAGTACAAAGATATGTAGTCAAATTAAGAGCATTATTGCTGCAATGTGGGAACGAGCTACTGGCAACTGCCATTGTGATGCTGTGGGCATGTCACAGTAGCTAGAATGCTGACAGACTCATGTGTCACACAGGTTCTGGTGGTTCGGCCTGCCTAGGGAGAGCGCAGAAAGAGCTGCAGCCCTGTGCCAGCCCCTGGTAGAGGAGAGCAGGATGGTGTACAGAGCTGTGGTAAGAGGGCAGGGCAGAGGGCATGGCAGCGTTGGCTGTTTGAAACGAGAGGATGGAAGGAGTGGTTGTGATGCAACTGATTTTGTGTCCTCCTCCTTAGTCTTGGAAAGCCAGAGGCCCAGAGGAGAACACGTCCTGACCATGGATCCTCCTGACCTATGCTGGAGAGATGTTCCTTTTTCAACATGGACATCAGTACAGAGCAGTTTAATCAAACTAACAGCATTATTGCTGCAATGTGGTTTCCAGCAACTGGCAACTGCCACTGTGATGCCATGAGCATGTCACAGTGGCTGGAATGCTGACAGATCCATGTGTCACATAGGTATTGGTGAGATGGTCTGCATAGGGAGATGATAGAAAGAGCTGCAGCCCTGTGCCAGCCACTGGTAGAGGAGAGCAGGATGGTGCGCAGAGCTGAGGTAAGAGGGCAGGACAGAGGGCATGGCAGCGTTGGCTGTTTGAAACGCCAGAATGATAGGAGTGGTTGTGATGCAACTGATTTTGTGTCCGCCTCCTTTGTCTTGGAAAGCCAGAGGCCCAGAGGAGAACAGGACCAGACCATGGCACCTCGTGTCCTGTGCTGCGTTGCTGGAGAGATGTTCAGTTTCGACATGCACATCTGTACAAAGATATGTAAGCAAAAGAAGAGCAGCATTGCTGCAATGTTGCACCAGCTACTGGCATCTGCCATTGTGATGCCATGGGCGTGTCACAGTAGCTAGAATGCTCACAGATCCATGTGGTCACACAGGAACTGGTGAGATGGGCTGCATAGGGAGATCATAGAAAGAGCTGCAGCCCTGTGCGGGAACAGTTGAGGGCAAAAGAGGTTGGTGTGCAGAGGCTGAGGTAAGAGGGCAGGACAGAGTACATGGCAGCGTTGGCTGCTGGAAATGACTGGATGAAAGGAGTGGGTGTGCTGTAACTGATTTTGTGTCCTACTCCTTTGTCATGGAAAGCCAGAGGCCCAGAGGCGAACACGTCCTGAGCGTGGATCCTCCTGACCTGTGCTACACTGCTGGAGAGATGCTCCATTTTGCCCTTGGACATCAGTACAAAGATATGTAGTCAAATTAAGAGCATTATTGCTGCAATGTAGGAATGAGCTACTGCCAACTGCCATTGTGATGCTGTGGGCATGTCACAGTAGCTAGAATGCTGACAGACTCATGTGTCACACAGGTTCTGGTGGTTCGGCCTGCCTAGGGAGAGCGCAGAAAGAGCTGCAGCCCTGTGCCAGCCACTGGTAGAGGAGAGCAGGATGGTGTACAGAGCTGTGGTAAGAGGGCAGGGCAGAGGGCATGGCAGCTTTGGCTGTTTGAAACGAGAGGATGGAAGGAGTGGTTGTGATGCAACTGATTTTGTGTCCTCCTCCTTAGTCTTGGAAAGCCAGAGGCCCAGAGGAGAACACGTCCTGACCATGGATCCTCCTGACCTATGCTGGAGTGATGTTCCTTTTTCAACATGGACATCAGTACAGAGCAGTTTAATCAAACTAACAGCATTATTGCTGCAATGTGGTTTCCAGCAACTGGCAACTGCCACTGTGATGCCATGAGCATGTCACAGTGGCTGGAATGCTGACAGATCCATGTGTCACATAGGTATTGGTGAGATGGTCTGCATAGGGAGATGATAGAAAGAGCTGCAGCCCTATGCCAGCCACTGGTAGAGGAGAGCAGGATGGTGCGCAGAGCTGAGGTAAGAGGGCAGGACAGAGGGCATGGCAGCGTTGGCTGTTTGAAACGCCAGAATGATAGGAGTGGTTGTGATGCAACTGATTTTGTGTCCGCCTCCTTTGTCTTGGAAAGCCAGAGGCCCAGAGGAGAACAGGACCAGACCATGGCACCTCGTGTCCTGTGCTGCGTTGCTGGAGAGATGTTCAGTTTCGACATGCACATCTGTACAAAGATATGTAAGCAAAAGAAGAGCAGCATTGCTGCAATGTTGCACCAGCTACTGGCATCTGCCATTGTGATGCCATGGGCGTGTCACAGTAGCTAGAATGCTCACAGATCCATGTGGTCACACAGGAACTGGTGAGATGGGCTGCAGAGGGAGATCATAGAAAGAGCTGCAGCCCTGTGCGGGAACAGTTGAGGGCAAAAGAGGTTGGTGTGCAGAGGCTGAGGTAAGAGGGCAGGACAGAGTACATGGCAGCGTTGGCTGCTGGAAATGACTGGATGAAAGGAGTGGGTGTGCTGTAACTGATTTTGTGTCCTACTCCTTTGTCATGGAAAGCCAGAGGCCCAGAGGCGAACACGTCCTGAGCGTGGATCCTCCTGACCTGTGCTACACTGCTGGAGAGATGCTCCATTTTGCCCTTGGACATCAGTACAAAGATATGTAGTCAAATTAAGAGCATTATTGCTGCAATGTGGGAACGAGCTACTGGCAACTGCCATTGTGATGCTGTGGGCATGTCACAGTAGCTAGAATGCTGACAGACTCATGTGTCACACAGGTTCTGGTGGTTCGGCCTGCCTAGGGAGAGCGCAGAAAGAGCTGCAGCCCTGTGCCAGCCACTGGTAGAGGAGAGCAGGATGGTGTACAGAGCTGTGGTAAGAGGGCAGGGCAGAGGGCATGGCAGCGTTGGTTGTTTGAAACGAGAGGATGGAAGGAGTGGTTGTGATGCAACTGATTTTGTGTCCTCCTCCTTAGTCTTGGAAAGCCAGAGGCCCAGAGGAGAACACGTCCTGACCATGGATCCTCCTGACCTATGCTGGAGAGATGTTCCTTTTTCAACATGGACATCAGTACAGAGCAGTTTAATCAAACTAACAGCATTATTGCTGCAATGTGGTTTCCAGCAACTGGCAACTGCCACTGTGATGCCATGAGCATGTCACAGTGGCTGGAATGCTGACAGATCCATGTGTCACATAGGTATTGGTGAGATGGTCTGCATAGGGAGATGATAGAAAGAGCTGCAGCCCTGTGCCAGCCACTGGTAGAGGAGAGCAGGATGGTGCGCAGAGCTGAGGTAAGAGGGCAGGACAGAGGGCATGGCAGCGTTGGCTGTTTGAAACGCCAGAATGATAGGAGTGGTTGTGATGCAACTGATTTTGTGTCCGCCTCCTTTGTCTTGGAAAGCCAGAGGCCCAGAGGAGAACAGGACCAGACCATGGCACCTCGTGTCCTGTGCTGCGTTGCTGGAGAGATGTTCAGTTTCGACATGCACATCTGTACAAAGATATGTAAGCAAAAGAAGAGCAGCATTGCTGCAATGTTGCACCAGCTACTGGCATCTGCCATTGTGATGCCATGGGCGTGTCACAGTAGCTAGAATGCTCACAGATCCATGTGGTCACACAGGAACTGGTGAGATGGGCTGCATAGGGAGATCATAGAAAGAGCTGCAGCCCTGTGCGGGAACAGTTGAGGGCAAAAGAGGTTGGTGTGCAGAGGCTGAGGTAAGAGGGCAGGACAGAGTACATGGCAGCGTTGGCTGCTGGAAATGACTGGATGAAAGGAGTGGGTGTGCTGTAACTGATTTTGTGTCCTACTCCTTTGTCATGGAAAGCCAGAGGCCCAGAGGCGAACACGTCCTGAGCGTGGATCCTCCTGACCTGTGCTACACTGCTGGAGAGATGCTCCATTTTGCCCTTGGACATCAGTACAAAGATATGTAGTCAAATTAAGAGCATTATTGCTGCAATGTGGGAACGAGCTACTGGCAACTGCCATTGTGATGCTGTGGGCATGTCACAGTAGCTAGAATGCTGACAGACTCATGTGTCACACAGGTTCTGGTGGTTCGGCCTGCCTAGGGAGAGCGCAGAAAGAGCTGCAGCCCTGTGCCAGCCCCTGGTAGAGGAGAGCAGGATGGTGTACAGAGCTGTGGTAAGAGGGCAGGGCAGAGGGCATGGCAGCGTTGGCTGTTTGAAACGAGAGGATGGAAGGAGTGGTTGTGATGCAACTGATTTTGTGTCCTCCTCCTTAGTCTTGGAAAGCCAGAGGCCCAGAGGAGAACACGTCCTGACCATGGATCCTCCTGACCTATGCTGGAGAGATGTTCCTTTTTCAACATGGACATCAGTACAGAGCAGTTTAATCAAACTAACAGCATTATTGCTGCAATGTGGTTTCCAGCAACTGGCAACTGCCACTGTGATGCCATGAGCATGTCACAGTGGCTGGAATGCTGACAGATCCATGTGTCACATAGGTATTGGTGAGATGGTCTGCATAGGGAGATGATAGAAAGAGCTGCAGCCCTGTGCCAGCCACTGGTAGAGGAGAGCAGGATGGTGCGCAGAGCTGAGGTAAGAGGGCAGGACAGAGGGCATGGCAGCGTTGGCTGTTTGAAACGCCAGAATGATAGGAGTGGTTGTGATGCAACTGATTTTGTGTCCGCCTCCTTTGTCTTGGAAAGCCAGAGGCCCAGAGGAGAAAGGCCAGACCATGGCACCTCGTGTCCTGTGCTGCGTTGCTGGAGAGATGTTCAGTTTCGACATGCACATCTGTACAAAGATATGTAAGCAAAAGAAGAGCAGCATTGCTGCAATGTTGCACCAGCTACTGGCATCTGCCATTGTGATGCCATGGGCGTGTCACAGTAGCTAGAATGCTCACAGATCCATGTGGTCACACAGGAACTGGTGAGATGGGCTGCATAGGGAGATCATAGAAAGAGCTGCAGCCCTGTGCGGGAACAGTTGAGGGCAAAAGAGGTTGGTGTGCAGAGGCTGAGGTAAGAGGGCAGGACAGAGTACATGGCAGCGTTGGCTGCTGGAAATGACTGGATGAAAGGAGTGGGTGTGCTGTAACTGATTTTGTGTCCTACTCCTTTGTCATGGAAAGCCAGCGGCCCAGAGGCGAACACGTCCCATGCGTGGATCCTCCTGACCTGTGCTACACTGCTGGAGAGATGCTCCATTTTGCCCTTGGACATCAGTACAAAGATATGTAGTCAAATTAAGAGCATTATTGCTGCAATGTGGGAACGAGCTACTGGCAACTGCCATTGTGATGCTGTGGGCATGTCACAGTAGCTAGAATGCTGACAGACTCATGTGTCACACAGGTTCTGGTGGTTCGGCCTGCCTAGGGAGAGCGCAGAAAGAGCTGCAGCCCTGTGCCAGCCCCTGGTAGAGGAGAGCAGGATGGTGTACAGAGCTGTGGTAAGAGGGCAGGGCAGAGGGCATGGCAGCGTTGGCTGTTTGAAACGAGAGGATGGAAGGAGTGGTTGTGATGCAACTGATTTTGTGTCCTCCTCCTTAGTCTTGGAAAGCCAGAGGCCCAGAGGAGAACACGTCCTGACCATGGATCCTCCTGACCTATGCTGGAGAGATGTTCCTTTTTCAACATGGACATCAGTACAGAGCAGTTTAATCAAACTAACAGCATTATTGCTGCAATGTGGTTTCCAGCAACTGGCAACTGCCACTGTGATGCCATGAGCATGTCACAGTGGCTGGAATGCTGACAGATCCATGTGTCACATAGGTATTGGTGAGATGGTCTGCATAGGGAGATGATAGAAAGAGCTGCAGCCCTGTGCCAGCCACTGGTAGAGGAGAGCAGGATGGTGCGCAGAGCTGAGGTAAGAGGGCAGGACAGAGGGCATGGCAGCGTTGGCTGTTTGAAACGCCAGAATGATAGGAGTGGTTGTGATGCAACTGATTTTGTGTCCGCCTCCTTTGTCTTGGAAAGCCAGAGGCCCAGAGGAGAAAGGCCAGACCATGGCACCTCGTGTCCTGTGCTGCGTTGCTGGAGAGATGTTCAGTTTCGACATGCACATCTGTACAAAGATATGTAAGCAAAAGAAGAGCAGCATTGCTGCAATGTTGCACCAGCTACTGGCATCTGCCATTGTGATGCCATGGGCGTGTCACAGTAGCTAGAATGCTCACAGATCCATGTGGTCACACAGGAACTGGTGAGATGGGCTGCATAGGGAGATCATAGAAAGAGCTGCAGCCCTGTGCGGGAACAGTTGAGGGCAAAAGAGGTTGGTGTGCAGAGGCTGAGGTAAGAGGGCAGGACAGAGTACATGGCAGCGTTGGCTGCTGGAAATGACTGGATGAAAGGAGTGGGTATGCTGTAACTGATTTTGTGTCCTACTCCTTTGTCATGGAAAGCCAGCGGCCCAGAGGCGAACACGTCCTGAGCGTGGATCCTCCTGACCTGTGCTACACTGCTGGAGAGATGCTCCATTTTGCCCTTGGACATCAGTACAAAGATATGTAGTCAAATTAAGAGCATTATTGCTGCAATGTGGGAACGAGCTACTGGCAACTGCCATTGTGATGCTGTGGGCATGTCACAGTAGCTAGAATGCTGACAGACTCATGTGTCACACAGGTTCTGGTGGTTCGGCCTGCCTAGGGAGAGCGCAGAAAGAGCTGCAGCCCTGTGCCAGCCCCTGGTAGAGGAGAGCAGGATGGTGTACAGAGCTGTGGTAAGAGGGCAGGGCAGAGGGCATGGCAGCGTTGGTTGTTTGAAACGAGAGGATGGAAGGAGTGGTTGTGATGCAACTGATTTTGTGTCCTCCTCCTTAGTCTTGGAAAGCCAGAGGCCCAGAGGAGAACACGTCCTGACCATGGATCCTCCTGACCTATGCTGGAGAGATGTTCCTTTTTCAACATGGACATCAGTACAGAGCAGTTTAATCAAACTAACAGCATTATTGCTGCAATGTGGTTTCCAGCAACTGGCAACTGCCACTGTGATGCCATGAGCATGTCACAGTGGCTGGAATGCTGACAGATCCATGTGTCACATAGGTATTGGTGAGATGGTCTGCATAGGGAGATGATAGAAAGAGCTGCAGCCCTGTGCCAGCCACTGGTAGAGGAGAGCAGGATGGTGCGCAGAGCTGAGGTAAGAGGGCAGGACAGAGGGCATGGCAGCGTTGGCTGTTTGAAACGCCAGAATGATAGGAGTGGTTGTGATGCAACTGATTTTGTGTCCGCCTCCTTTGTCTTGGAAAGCCAGAGGCCCAGAGGAGAACAGGACCAGACCATGGCACCTCGTGTCCTGTGCTGCGTTGCTGGAGAGATGTTCAGTTTCGACATGCACATCTGTACAAAGATATGTAAGCAAAAGAAGAGCAGCATTGCTGCAATGTTGCACCAGCTACTGGCATCTGCCATTGTGATGCCATGGGCGTGTCACAGTAGCTAGAATGCTCACAGATCCATGTGGTCACACAGGAACTGGTGAGATGGGCTGCATAGGGAGATCATAGAAAGAGCTGCAGCCCTGTGCGGGAACAGTTGAGGGCAAAAGAGGTTGGTGTGCAGAGGCTGAGGTAAGAGGGCAGGACAGAGTACATGGCAGCGTTGGCTGCTGGAAATGACTGGATGAAAGGAGTGGGTGTGCTGTAACTGATTTTGTGTCCTACTCCTTTGTCATGGAAAGCCAGAGGCCCAGAGGCGAACACGTCCTGAGCGGATCCTCCTGACCTGTGCTACACTGCTGGAGAGATGCTCCATTTTGCCCTTGGACATCAGTACAAAGATATGCAGTCAAATTAAGAGCATTATTGCTGCAATGTGGGAACGAGCTACTGGCAACTGCCATTGTGATGCTGTGGGCATGTCACAGTAGCTAGAATGCTGACAGACTCATGTGTCACACAGGTTCTGGTGGCACGGCCTGCCTAGGGAGAGCGCAGAAAGAGCTGCAGCCCTGTGCCAGCCCGTGGTAGAGGAGAGCAGGATGGTGTACAGAGCTGTGGTAAGAGGGCAGGGCAGAGGGCATGGCAGCGTTGGCTGTTTGAAACGAGAGGATGGAAGGAGTGGTTGTGATGCAACTGATTTTGTGTCCTCCTCCTTAGTCTTGGAAAGCCAGAGGCCCAGAGGAGAACACGTCCTGACCATGGATCCTCCTGACCTATGCTGGAGAGATGTTCCTTTTTCAACATGGACATCAGTACAGAGCAGTTTAATCAAACTAACAGCATTATTGCTGCAATGTGGTTTCCAGCAACTGGCAACTGCCACTGTGATGCCATGAGCATGTCACAGTGGCTGGAATGCTGACAGATCCATGTGTCACATAGGTATTGGTGAGATGGTCTGCATAGGGAGATGATAGAAAGAGCTGCAGCCCTGTGCAAGCCACTGGTAGAGGAGAGCAGGATGGTGCGCAGAGCTGAGGTAAGAGGGCAGGACAGAGGGCATGGCAGCGTTGGCTGTTTGAAACGCCAGAATGATAGGAGTGGTTGTGATGCAACTGATTTTGTGTCCGCCTCCTTTGTCTTGGAAAGCCAGAGGCCCAGAGGAGAACAGGACCAGACCATGGCACCTCGTGTCCTGTGCTGCGTTGCTGGAGAGATGTTCAGTTTCGACATGCACATCTGTACAAAGATATGTAAGCAAAAGAAGAGCAGCATTGCTGCAATGTTGCACCAGCTACTGGCATCTGCCATTGTGATGCCATGGGCGTGTCACAGTAGCTAGAATGCTCACAGATCCATGTGGTCACACAGGAACTGGTGAGATGGGCTGCATAGGGAGATCATAGAAAGAGCTGCAGCCCTGTGCGGGAACAGTTGAGGGCAAAAGAGGTTGGTGTGCAGAGGCTGAGGTAAGAGGGCAGGACAGAGTACATGGCAGCGTTGGCTGCTGGAAATGACTGGATGAAAGGAGTGGGTGTGCTGTAACTGATTTTGTGTCCTACTCCTTTGTCATGGAAAGCCAGCGGCCCAGAGGCGAACACGTCCTGAGCGTGGATCCTCCTGACCTGTGCTACACTGCTGGAGAGATGCTCCATTTTGCCCTTGGACATCAGTACAAAGATATGTAGTCAAATTAAGAGCATTATTGCTGCAATGTGGGAACGAGCTACTGGCAACTGCCATTGTGATGCTGTGGGCATGTCACAGTAGCTAGAATGCTGACAGACTCATGTGTCACACAGGTTCTGGTGGTTCGGCCTGCCTAGGGAGAGCGCAGAAAGAGCTGCAGCCCTGTGCCAGCCCCTGGTAGAGGAGAGCAGGATGGTGTACAGAGCTGTGGTAAGAGGGCAGGGCAGAGGGCATGGCAGCGTTGGCTGTTTGAAACGAGAGGATGGAAGGAGTGGTTGTGATGCAACTGATTTTGTGTCCTCCTCCTTAGTTGGAAAGCCAGAGGCCCAGAGGAGAACACGTCCTGACCATGGATCCTCCTGACCTATGCTGGAGAGATGTTCCTTTTTCAACATGGACATCAGTACAGAGCAGTTTAATCAAACTAACAGCATTATTGCTGCAATGTGGTTTCCAGCAACTGGCAACTGCCACTGTGATGCCATGAGCATGTCACAGTGGCTGGAATGCTGACAGATCCATGTGTCACATAGGTATTGGTGAGATGGTCTGCATAGGGAGATGATAGAAAGAGCTGCAGCCCTGTGCCAGCCACTGGTAGAGGAGAGCAGGATGGTGCGCAGAGCTGAGGTAAGAGGGCAGGACAGAGGGCATGGCAGCGTTGGCTGTTTGAAACGCCAGAATGATAGGAGTGGTTGTGATGCAACTGATTTTGTGTCCGCCTCCTTTGTCTTGGAAAGCCAGAGGCCCAGAGGAGAACAGGACCAGACCATGGCACCTCGTGTCCTGTGCTGCGTTGCTGGAGAGATGTTCAGTTTCGACATGCACATCTGTACAAAGATATGTAAGCAAAAGAAGAGCAGCATTGCTGCAATGTTGCACCAGCTACTGGCATCTGCCATTGTGATGCCATGGGCGTGTCACAGTAGCTAGAATGCTCACAGATCCATGTGGTCACACAGGAACTGGTGAGATGGGCTGCAGAGGGAGATCATAGAAAGAGCTGCAGCCCTGTGCGGGAACAGTTGAGGGCAAAAGAGGTTGGTGTGCAGAGGCTGAGGTAAGAGGGCAGGACAGAGTACATGGCAGCGTTGGCTGCTGGAAATGACTGGATGAAAGGAGTGGGTGTGCTGTAACTGATTTTGTGTCCTACTCCTTTGTCATGGAAAGCCAGAGGCCCAGAGGCGAACACGTCCTGAGCGGATCCTCCTGACCTGTGCTACATTGCTGGAGAGATGCTCCATTTTGCCCATGGACATCAGTACAAAGATATGCAGTCAAATTAAGAGCATTATTGCTGCAATGTGGGAACGAGCTACTGGCAACTGCCATTGTGATGCTGTGGGCATGTCACAGTAGCTAGAATGCTGACAGACTCATGTGTCACACAGGTTCTGGTGGCACGGCCTGCCTAGGGAGAGCACAGAAAGAGCTGCAGCCCTGTGCCAGCCACTGGTAGAGGATAGCAGGATGGTGTACAGAGCTGTGGTAAGAGGGCAGGGCAGAGGGCATGGCAGCGTTGGCTGTTTGAAACGAGAGGATGGAAGGAGTGGTTGTGATGCAACTGATTTTGTGTCCTCCTGTTTAGTCTTGGAAAGCCAGAGGCCCAGAGGAGAACACGTCCTGACCATGGATCCTCCTGACCTATGCTGGAGAGATGTTCCTTTTTCAACATGGACATCAGTACAGAGCAGTTTAATCAAACTAACAGCATTATTGCTGCAATGTGGTTTCCAGCAACTGGCAACTGCCACTGTGATGCCATGAGCATGTCACAGTGGCTGGAATGCTGACAGATCCATGTGTCACATAGGTATTGGTGAGATGGTCTGCATAGGGAGATGATAGAAAGAGCTGCAGCCCTGTGCCAGCCACTGGTAGAGGAGAGCAGGATGGTGCGCAGAGCTGAGGTAAGAGGGCAGGACAGAGGGCATGGCAGCGTTGGCTGTTTGAAACGCCAGAATGATAGGAGTGGTTGTGATGCAACTGATTTTGTGTCCGCCTCCTTTGTCTTGGAAAGCCAGAGGCCCAGAGGAGAACAGGACCAGACCATGGCACCTCGTGTCCTGTGCTGCGTTGCTGGAGAGATGTTCAGTTTCGACATGCACATCTGTACAAAGATATGTAAGCAAAAGAAGAGCAGCATTGCTGCAATGTTGCACCAGCTACTGGCATCTGCCATTGTGATGCCATGGGCGTGTCACAGTAGCTAGAATGCTCACAGATCCATGTGGTCACACAGGAACTGGTGAGATGGGCTGCAGAGGGAGATCATAGAAAGAGCTGCAGCCCTGTGCGGGAACAGTTGAGGGCAAAAGAGGTTGGTGTGCAGAGGCTGAGGTAAGAGGGCAGGACAGAGTACATGGCAGCGTTGGCTGCTGGAAATGACTGGATGAAAGGAGTGGGTGTGCTGTAACTGATTTTGTGTCCTTCTCCTTTGTCATGGAAAGCCAGAGGCCCAGAGGCGAACACGTCCTGAGCGGATCCTCCTGACCTGTGCTACACTGCTGGAGAGATGCTCCATTTTGCCCTTGGACATCAGTACAAAGATATGCAGTCAAATTAAGAGCATTATTGCTGCAATGTGGGAACGAGCTACTGGCAACTGCCATTGTGATGCTGTGGGCATGTCACAGTAGCTAGAATGCTGACAGACTCATGTGTCACACAGGTTCTGGTGGCACGGCCTGCCTATGGAGAGCGCAGAAAGAGCTGCAGCCCTGTGCCAGCCCCTGGTAGAGGAGAGCAGGATGGTGTACAGAGCTGTGGTAAGAGGGCAGGGCAGAGGGCATGGCAGCGTTGGCTGTTTGAAACGAGAGGATGGAAGGAGTGGTTGTGATGCAACTGATTTTGTGTCCTCCTCCTTAGTCTTGGAAAGCCAGAGGCCCAGAGGAGAACACGTCCTGACCATGGATCCTCCTGACCTATGCTGGAGAGATGTTCCTTTTTCAACATGGACATCAGTACAGAGCAGTTTAATCAAACTAACAGCATTATTGCTGCAATGTGGTTTCCAGCAACTGGCAACTGCCACTGTGATGCCATGAGCATGTCACAGTGGCTGGAATGCTGACAGATCCATGTGTCACATAGGTATTGGTGAGATGGTCTGCATAGGGAGATGATAGAAAGAGCTGCAGCCCTGTGCCAGCCACTGGTAGAGGAGAGCAGGATGGTGCGCAGAGCTGAGGTAAGAGGGCAGGACAGAGGGCATGGCAGCGTTGGCTGTTTGAAACGCCAGAATGATAGGAGTGGTTGTGATGCAACTGATTTTGTGTCCGCCTCCTTTGTCTTGGAAAGCCAGAGGCCCAGAGGAGAACAGGACCAGACCATGGCACCTCGTGTCCTGTGCTGCGTTGCTGGAGAGATGTTCAGTTTCGACATGCACATCTGTACAAAGATATGTAAGCAAAAGAAGAGCAGCATTGCTGCAATGTTGCACCAGCTACTGGCATCTGCCATTGTGATGCCATGGGCGTGTCACAGTAGCTAGAATGCTCACAGATCCATGTGGTCACACAGGAACTGGTGAGATGGGCTGCAGAGGGAGATCATAGAAAGAGCTGCAGCCCTGTGCGGGAACAGTTGAGGGCAAAAGAGGTTGGTGTGCAGAGGCTGAGGTAAGAGGGCAGGACAGAGTACATGGCAGCGTTGGCTGCTGGAAATGACTGGATGAAAGGAGTGGGTGTGCTGTAACTGATTTTGTGTCCTTCTCCTTTGTCATGGAAAGCCAGAGGCCCAGAGGCGAACACGTCCTGAGCGGATCCTCCTGACCTGTGCTACACTGCTGGAGAGATGCTCCATTTTGCCCTTGGACATCAGTACAAAGATATGCAGTCAAATTAAGAGCATTATTGCTGCAATGTGGGAACGAGCTACTGGCAACTGCCATTGTGATGCTGTGGGCATGTCACAGTAGCTAGAATGCTGACAGACTCATGTGTCACACAGGTTCTGGTGGCACGGCCTGCCTAGGGAGAGCGCAGAAAGAGCTGCAGCCCTGTGCCAGCCCCTGGTAGAGGAGAGCAGGATGGTGTACAGAGCTGTGGTAAGAGGGCAGGGCAGAGGGCATGGCAGCGTTGGCTGTTTGAAACGAGAGGATGGAAGGAGTGGTTGTGATGCAACTGATTTTGTGTCCTCCTCCTTAGTCTTGGAAAGCCAGAGGCCCAGAGGAGAACACGTCCTGACCATGGATCCTCCTGACCTATGCTGGAGAGATGTTCCTTTTTCAACATGGACATCAGTACAGAGCAGTTTAATCAAACTAACAGCATTATTGCTGCAATGTGGTTTCCAGCAACTGGCAACTGCCACTGTGATGCCATGAGCATGTCACAGTGGCTGGAATGCTGACAGATCCATGTGTCACATAGGTATTGGTGAGATGGTCTGCATAGGGAGATGATAGAAAGAGCTGCAGCCCTGTGCCAGCCACTGGTAGAGGAGAGCAGGATGGTGCGCAGAGCTGAGGTAAGAGGGCAGGACAGAGGGCATGGCAGCGTTGGCTGTTTGAAACGCCAGAATGATAGGAGTGGTTGTGATGCAACTGATTTTGTGTCCGCCTCCTTTGTCTTGGAAAGCCAGAGGCCCAGAGGAGAACAGGACCAGACCATGGCACCTCGTGTCCTGTGCTGCGTTGCTGGAGAGATGTTCAGTTTCGACATGCACATCTGTACAAAGATATGTAAGCAAAAGAAGAGCAGCATTGCTGCAATGTTGCACCAGCTACTGGCATCTGCCATTGTGATGCCATGGGCGTGTCACAGTAGCTAGAATGCTCACAGATCCATGTGGTCACACAGGAACTGGTGAGATGGGCTGCAGAGGGAGATCATAGAAAGAGCTGCAGCCCTGTGCGGGAACAGTTGAGGGCAAAAGAGGTTGGTGTGCAGAGGCTGAGGTAAGAGGGCAGGACAGAGTACATGGCAGCGTTGGCTGCTGGAAATGACTGGATGAAAGGAGTGGGTGTGCTGTAACTGATTTTGTGTCCTACTCCTTTGTCATGGAAAGCCAGCGGCCCAGAGGCGAACACGTCCTGAGCGTGGATCCTCCTGACCTGTGCTACACTGCTGGAGAGATGCTCCATTTTGCCCATGGACATCAGTACAAAGATATGTAGTCAAATTAAGAGCATTATTGCTGCAATGTGGGAACGAGCTACTGGCAACTGCCATTGTGATGCTGTGGGCATGTCACAGTAGCTAGAATGCTGACAGACTCATGTGTCACACAGGTTCTGGTGGCTCGGCCTACCTAGGGAGAGCGCAGAAAGAGCTGCAGCCCTGTGCCAGCCCCTGGTAGAGGAGAGCAGGATGGTGTACAGAGCTGTGGTAAGAGGGCAGGGCAGAGGGCATGGCAGCGTTGGCTGTTTGAAACGAGAGGATGGAAGGAGTGGTTGTGATGCAACTGATTTTGTGTCCTCCTCCTTAGTCTTGGAAAGCCAGAGGCCCAGAGGAGAACACGTCCTGACCATGGATCCTCCTGACCTATGCTGGAGAGATGTTCCTTTTTCAACATGGACATCAGTACAGAGCAGTTTAATCAAACTAACAGCATTATTGCTGCAATGTGGTTTCCAGCAACTGGCAACTGCCACTGTGATGCCATGAGCATGTCACAGTGGCTGGAATGCTGACAGATCCATGTGTCACATAGGTATTGGTGAGATGGTCTGCATAGGGAGATGATAGAAAGAGCTGCAGCCCTGTGCCAGCCACTGGTAGAGGAGAGCAGGATGGTGCGCAGAGCTGAGGTAAGAGGGCAGGACAGAGGGCATGGCAGCGTTGGCTGTTTGAAACGCCAGAATGATAGGAGTGGTTGTGATGCAACTGATTTTGTGTCCGCCTCCTTTGTCTTGGAAAGCCAGAGGCCCAGAGGAGAACAGGACCAGACCATGGCACCTCGTGTCCTGTGCTGCGTTGCTGGAGAGATGTTCAGTTTCGACATGCACATCTGTACAAAGATATGTAAGCAAAAGAAGAGCAGCATTGCTGCAATGTTGCACCAGCTACTGGCATCTGCCATTGTGATGCCATGGGCGTGTCACAGTAGCTAGAATGCTCACAGATCCATGTGGTCACACAGGAACTGGTGAGATGGGCTGCATAGGGAGATCATAGAAAGAGCTGCAGCCCTGTGCGGGAACAGTTGAGGGCAAAAGAGGTTGGTGTGCAGAGGCTGAGGTAAGAGGGCAGGACAGAGTACATGGCAGCGTTGGCTGCTGGAAATGACTGGATGAAAGGAGTGGGTGTGCTGTAACTGATTTTGTGTCCTTCTCCTTTGTCATGGAAAGCCAGAGGCCCAGAGGCGAACACGTCCTGAGCGGATCCTCCTGACCTGTGCTACACTGCTGGAGAGATGCTCCATTTTGCCCTTGGACATCAGTACAAAGATATGCAGTCAAATTAAGAGCATTATTGCTGCAATGTGGGAACGAGCTACTGGCAACTGCCATTGTGATGCTGTGGGCATGTCACAGTAGCTAGAATGCTGACAGACTCATGTGTCACACAGGTTCTGGTGGCACGGCCTGCCTAGGGAGAGCGCAGAAAGAGCTGCAGCCCTGTGCCAGCCCCTGGTAGAGGAGAGCAGGATGGTGTACAGAGCTGTGGTAAGAGGGCAGGGCAGAGGGCATGGCAGCGTTGGCTGTTTGAAACGAGAGGATGGAAGGAGTGGTTGTGATGCAACTGATTTTGTGTCCTCCTCCTTAGTCTTGGAAAGCCAGAGGCCCAGAGGAGAACACGTCCTGACCATGGATCCTCCTGACCTATGCTGGAGAGATGTTCCTTTTTCAACATGGACATCAGTACAGAGCAGTTTAATCAAACTAACAGCATTATTGCTGCAATGTGGTTTCCAGCAACTGGCAACTGCCACTGTGATGCCATGAGCATGTCACAGTGGCTGGAATGCTGACAGATCCATGTGTCACATAGGTATTGGTGAGATGGTCTGCATAGGGAGATGATAGAAAGAGCTGCAGCCCTGTGCCAGCCACTGGTAGAGGAGAGCAGGATGGTGCGCAGAGCTGAGGTAAGAGGGCAGGACAGAGGGCATGGCAGCGTTGGCTGTTTGAAACGCCAGAATGATAGGAGTGGTTGTGATGCAACTGATTTTGTGTCCGCCTCCTTTGTCTTGGAAAGCCAGAGGCCCAGAGGAGAACAGGACCAGACCATGGCACCTCGTGTCCTGTGCTGCGTTGCTGGAGAGATGTTCAGTTTCGACATGCACATCTGTACAAAGATATGTAAGCAAAAGAAGAGCAGCATTGCTGCAATGTTGCACCAGCTACTGGCATCTGCCATTGTGATGCCATGGGCGTGTCACAGTAGCTAGAATGCTCACAGATCCATGTGGTCACACAGGAACTGGTGAGATGGGCTGCATAGGGAGATCATAGAAAGAGCTGCAGCCCTGTGCGGGAACAGTTGAGGGCAAAAGAGGTTGGTGTGCAGAGGCTGAGGTAAGAGGGCAGGACAGAGTACATGGCAGCGTTGGCTGCTGGAAATGACTGGATGAAAGGAGTGGGTGTGCTGTAACTGATTTTGTGTCCTACTCCTTTGTCATGGAAAGCCAGCGGCCCAGAGGCGAACACGTCCTGAGCGTGGATCCTCCTGACCTGTGCTACACTGCTGGAGAGATGCTCCATTTTGCCCATGGACATCAGTACAAAGATATGTAGTCAAATTAAGAGCATTATTGCTGCAATGTGGGAACGAGCTACTGGCAACTGCCATTGTGATGCTGTGGGCATGTCACAGTAGCTAGAATGCTGACAGACTCATGTGTCACACAGGTTCTGGTGGCTCGGCCTACCTAGGGAGAGCGCAGAAAGAGCTGCAGCCCTGTGCCAGCCCCTGGTAGAGGAGAGCAGGATGGTGTACAGAGCTGTGGTAAGAGGGCAGGGCAGAGGGCATGGCAGCGTTGGCTGTTTGAAACGAGAGGATGGAAGGAGTGGTTGTGATGCAACTGATTTTGTGTCCTCCTCCTTAGTCTTGGAAAGCCAGAGGCCCAGAGGAGAACACGTCCTGACCATGGATCCTCCTGACCTATGCTGGAGAGATGTTCCTTTTTCAACATGGACATCAGTACAGAGCAGTTTAATCAAACTAACAGCATTATTGCTGCAATGTGGTTTCCAGCAACTGGCAACTGCCACTGTGATGCCATGAGCATGTCACAGTGGCTGGAATGCTGACAGATCCATGTGTCACATAGGTATTGGTGAGATGGTCTGCATAGGGAGATGATAGAAAGAGCTGCAGCCCTGTGCCAGCCACTGGTAGAGGAGAGCAGGATGGTGCGCAGAGCTGAGGTAAGAGGGCAGGACAGAGGGCATGGCAGCGTTGGCTGTTTGAAACGCCAGAATGATAGGAGTGGTTGTGATGCAACTGATTTTGTGTCCGCCTCCTTTGTCTTGGAAAGCCAGAGGCCCAGAGGAGAACAGGACCAGACCATGGCACCTCGTGTCCTGTGCTGCGTTGCTGGAGAGATGTTCAGTTTCGACATGCACATCTGTACAAAGATATGTAAGCAAAAGAAGAGCAGCATTGCTGCAATGTTGCACCAGCTACTGGCATCTGCCATTGTGATGCCATGGGCGTGTCACAGTAGCTAGAATGCTCACAGATCCATGTGGTCACACAGGAACTGGTGAGATGGGCTGCATAGGGAGATCATAGAAAGAGCTGCAGCCCTGTGCGGGAACAGTTGAGGGCAAAAGAGGTTGGTGTGCAGAGGCTGAGGTAAGAGGGCAGGACAGAGTACATGGCAGCGTTGGCTGCTGGAAATGACTGGATGAAAGGAGTGGGTGTGCTGTAACTGATTTTGTGTCCTACTCCTTTGTCATGGAAAGCCAGCAGCCCAGAGGCGAACACGTCCCATGCGTGGATCCTCCTGACCTGTGCTACACTGCTGGAGAGATGCTCCATTTTGCCCTTGGACATCAGTACAAAGATATGTAGTCAAATTAAGAGCATTATTGCTGCAATGTGGGAACGAGCTACTGGCAACTGCCATTGTGATGCTGTGGGCATGTCACAGTAGCTAGAATGCTGACAGACTCATGTGTCACACAGGTTCTGGTGGTTCGGCCTGCCTAGGGAGAGCGCAGAAAGAGCTGCAGCCCTGTGCCAGCCCCTGGTAGAGGAG
The DNA here is from genome assembly GCF_987193195.1 of Phasianus colchicus. Lineage (NCBI taxonomy): Eukaryota > Metazoa > Chordata > Aves > Galliformes > Phasianidae > Phasianus > Phasianus colchicus. Next base: position 132,075,447 of record NC_143436.1, read on the forward strand.
AGCAGGATGGTGTACAGAGCTGTGGTAAGAGGGCAGGGCAGAGGGCATGGCAGCGTTGGCTGTTTGAAACGAGAGGATGGAAGGAGTGGTTGTGATGCAACTGATTTTGTGTCCTCCTCCTTAGTCTTGGAAAGCCAGAGGCCCAGAGGAGAACACGTCCTGACCATGGATCCTCCTGACCTATGCTGGAGAGATGTTCCTTTTTCAACATGGACATCAGTACAGAGCAGTTTAATCAAACTAACAGCATTATTGCTGCAATGTGGTTTCCAGCAACTGGCAACTGCCACTGTGATGCCATGAGCATGTCACAGTGGCTGGAATGCTGGCAGATCCATGTGTCACATAGGTATTGGTGAGATGGTCTGCATAGGGAGATGATAGAAAGAGCTGCAGCCCTGTGCCAGCCACTGGTAGAGGAGAGCAGGATGGTGCGCAGAGCTGAGGTAAGAGGGCAGGACAGAGGGCATGGCAGCGTTGGCTGTTTGAAACGCCAGAATGATAGGAGTGGTTGTGATGCAACTGATTTTGTGTCCGCCTCCTTTGTCTTGGAAAGCCAGAGGCCCAGAGGAGAACAGGACCAGACCATGGCACCTCGTGTCCTGTGCTGCGTTGCTGGAGAGATGTTCAGTTTCGACATGCACATCTGTACAAAGATATGTAAGCAAAAGAAGAGCAGCATTGCTGCAATGTTGCACCAGCTACTGGCATCTGCCATTGTGATGCCATGGGCGTGTCACAGTAGCTAGAATGCTCACAGATCCATGTGGTCACACAGGAACTGGTGAGATGGGCTGCATAGGGAGATCATAGAAAGAGCTGCAGCCCTGTGCGGGAACAGTTGAGGGCAAAAGAGGTTGGTGTGCAGAGGCTGAGGTAAGAGGGCAGGACAGAGTACATGGCAGCGTTGGCTGCTGGAAATGACTGGATGAAAGGAGTGGGTGTGCTGTAACTGATTTTGTGTCCTACTCCTTTGTCATGGAAAGCCAGCGGCCCAGAGGCGAACACGTCCTGAGCGTGGATCCTCCTGACCTGTGCTACACTGCTGGAGAGATGCTCCATTTTGCCCTTGGACATCAGTACAAAGATATGTAGTCAAATTAAGAGCATTATTGCTGCAATGTAGGAACGAGCTACTGCCAACTGCCATTGTGATGCTGTGGGCATGTCACAGTAGCTAGAATGCTGACAGACTCATGTGTCACACAGGTTCTGGTGGTTCGGCCTGCCTAGGGAGAGCGCAGAAAGAGCTGCAGCCCTGTGCCAGCCCCTGGTAGAGGAGAGCAGGATGGTGTACAGAGCTGTGGTAAGAGGGCAGGGCAGAGGGCATGGCAGCGTTGGCTGTTTGAAACGAGAGGATGGAAGGAGTGGTTGTGATGCAACTGATTTTGTGTCCTCCTCCTTAGTCTTGGAAAGCCAGAGGCCCAGAGGAGAACACGTCCTGACCATGGATCCTCCTGACCTATGCTGGAGTGATGTTCCTTTTTCAACATGGACATCAGTACAGAGCAGTTTAATCAAACTAACAGCATTATTGCTGCAATGTGGTTTCCAGCAACTGGCAACTGCCACTGTGATGCCATGAGCATGTCACAGTGGCTGGAATGCTGACAGATCCATGTGTCACATAGGTATTGGTGAGATGGTCTGCATAGGGAGATGATAGAAAGAGCTGCAGCCCTGTGCCAGCCACTGGTAGAGGAGAGCAGGATGGTGCGCAGAGCTGAGGTAAGAGGGCAGGACAGAGGGCATGGCAGCGTTGGCTGTTTGAAACGCCAGAATGATAGGAGTGGTTGTGATGCAACTGATTTTGTGTCCGCCTCCTTTGTCTTGGAAAGCCAGAGGCCCAGAGGAGAACAGGACCAGACCATGGCACCTCGTGTCCTGTGCTGCGTTGCTGGAGAGATGTTCAGTTTCGACATGCACATCTGTACAAAGATATGTAAGCAAAAGAAGAGCAGCATTGCTGCAATGTTGCACCAGCTACTGGCATCTGCCATTGTGATGCCATGGGCGTGTCACAGTAGCTAGAATGCTCACAGATCCATGTGGTCACACAGGAACTGGTGAGATGGGCTGCAGAGGGAGATCATAGAAAGAGCTGCAGCCCTGTGCGGGAACAGTTGAGGGCAAAAGAGGTTGGTGTGCAGAGGCTGAGGTAAGAGGGCAGGACAGAGTACATGGCAGCGTTGGCTGCTGGAAATGACTGGATGAAAGGAGTGGGTGTGCTGTAACTGATTTTGTGTCCTACTCCTTTGTCATGGAAAGCCAGCGGCCCAGAGGCGAACACGTCCTGAGCGTGGATCCTCCTGACCTGTGCTACACTGCTGGAGAGATGCTCCATTTTGCCCTTGGACATCAGTACAAAGATATGTAGTCAAATTAAGAGCATTATTGCTGCAATGTGGGAACGAGCTACTGGCAACTGCCATTGTGATGCTGTGGGCATGTCACAGTAGCTAGAATGCTGACAGACTCATGTGTCACACAGGTTCTGGTGGTTCGGCCTGCCTAGGGAGAGCGCAGAAAGAGCTGCAGCCCTGTGCCAGCCCCTGGTAGAGGAGAGCAGGATGGTGTACAGAGCTGTGGTAAGAGGGCAGGGCAGAGGGCATGGCAGCGTTGGCTGTTTGAAACGAGAGGATGGAAGGAGTGGTTGTGATGCAACTGATTTTGTGTCCTCCTCCTTAGTCTTGGAAAGCCAGAGGCCCAGAGGAGAACACGTCCTGACCATGGATCCTCCTGACCTATGCTGGAGAGATGTTCCTTTTTCAACATGGACATCAGTACAGAGCAGTTTAATCAAACTAACAGCATTATTGCTGCAATGTGGTTTCCAGCAACTGGCAACTGCCACTGTGATGCCATGAGCATGTCACAGTGGCTGGAATGCTGACAGATCCATGTGTCACATAGGTATTGGTGAGATGGTCTGCATAGGGAGATGATAGAAAGAGCTGCAGCCCTGTGCCAGCCACTGGTAGAGGAGAGCAGGATGGTGCGCAGAGCTGAGGTAAGAGGGCAGGACAGAGGGCATGGCAGCGTTGGCTGTTTGAAACGCCAGAATGATAGGAGTGGTTGTGATGCAACTGATTTTGTGTCCGCCTCCTTTGTCTTGGAAAGCCAGAGGCCCAGAGGAGAACAGGACCAGACCATGGCACCTCGTGTCCTGTGCTGCGTTGCTGGAGAGATGTTCAGTTTCGACATGCACATCTGTACAAAGATATGTAAGCAAAAGAAGAGCAGCATTGCTGCAATGTTGCACCAGCTACTGGCATCTGCCATTGTGATGCCATGGGCGTGTCACAGTAGCTAGAATGCTCACAGATCCATGTGGTCACACAGGAACTGGTGAGATGGGCTGCAGAGGGAGATCATAGAAAGAGCTGCAGCCCTGTGCGGGAACAGTTGAGGGCAAAAGAGGTTGGTGTGCAGAGGCTGAGGTAAGAGGGCAGGACAGAGTACATGGCAGCGTTGGCTGCTGGAAATGACTGGATGAAAGGAGTGGGTGTGCTGTAACTGATTTTGTGTCCTACTCCTTTGTCATGGAAAGCCAGCGGCCCAGAGGCGAACACGTCCTGAGCGTGGATCCTCCTGACCTGTGCTACACTGCTGGAGAGATGCTCCATTTTGCCCTTGGACATCAGTACAAAGATATGTAGTCAAATTAAGAGCATTATTGCTGCAATGTGGGAACGAGCTACTGGCAACTGCCATTGTGATGCTGTGGGCATGTCACAGTAGCTAGAATGCTGACAGACTCATGTGTCACACAGGTTCTGGTGGTTCGGCCTGCCTAGGGAGAGCGCAGAAAGAGCTGCAGCCCTGTGCCAGCCCCTGGTAGAGGAGAGCAGGATGGTGTACAGAGCTGTGGTAAGAGGGCAGGGCAGAGGGCATGGCAGCGTTGGCTGTTTGAAACGAGAGGATGGAAGGAGTGGTTGTGATGCAACTGATTTTGTGTCCTCCTCCTTAGTCTTGGAAAGCCAGAGGCCCAGAGGAGAACACGTCCTGACCATGGATCCTCCTGACCTATGCTGGAGAGATGTTCCTTTTTCAACATGGACATCAGTACAGAGCAGTTTAATCAAACTAACAGCATTATTGCTGCAATGTGGTTTCCAGCAACTGGCAACTGCCACTGTGATGCCATGAGCATGTCACAGTGGCTGGAATGCTGACAGATCCATGTGTCACATAGGTATTGGTGAGATGGTCTGCATAGGGAGATGATAGAAAGAGCTGCAGCCCTGTGCCAGCCACTGGTAGAGGAGAGCAGGATGGTGCGCAGAGCTGAGGTAAGAGGGCAGGACAGAGGGCATGGCAGCGTTGGCTGTTTGAAACGCCAGAATGATAGGAGTGGTTGTGATGCAACTGATTTTGTGTCCGCCTCCTTTGTCTTGGAAAGCCAGAGGCCCAGAGGAGAACAGGACCAGACCATGGCACCTCGTGTCCTGTGCTGCGTTGCTGGAGAGATGTTCAGTTTCGACATGCACATCTGTACAAAGATATGTAAGCAAAAGAAGAGCAGCATTGCTGCAATGTTGCACCAGCTACTGGCATCTGCCATTGTGATGCCATGGGCGTGTCACAGTAGCTAGAATGCTCACAGATCCATGTGGTCACACAGGAACTGGTGAGATGGGCTGCAGAGGGAGATCATAGAAAGAGCTGCAGCCCTGTGCGGGAACAGTTGAGGGCAAAAGAGGTTGGTGTGCAGAGGCTGAGGTAAGAGGGCAGGACAGAGTACATGGCAGCGTTGGCTGCTGGAAATGACTGGATGAAAGGAGTGGGTGTGCTGTAACTGATTTTGTGTCCTACTCCTTTGTCATGGAAAGCCAGCGGCCCAGAGGCGAACACGTCCTGAGCGTGGATCCTCCTGACCTGTGCTACACTGCTGGAGAGATGCTCCATTTTGCCCTTGGACATCAGTACAAAGATATGTAGTCAAATTAAGAGCATTATTGCTGCAATGTGGGAACGAGCTACTGGCAACTGCCATTGTGATGCTGTGGGCATGTCACAGTAGCTAGAATGCTGACAGACTCATGTGTCACACAGGTTCTGGTGGTTCGGCCTGCCTAGGGAGAGCGCAGAAAGAGCTGCAGCCCTGTGCCAGCCCCTGGTAGAGGAGAGCAGGATGGTGTACAGAGCTGTGGTAAGAGGGCAGGGCAGAGGGCATGGCAGCGTTGGCTGTTTGAAACGAGAGGATGGAAGGAGTGGTTGTGATGCAACTGATTTTGTGTCCTCCTCCTTAGTCTTGGAAAGCCAGAGGCCCAGAGGAGAACACGTCCTGACCATGGATCCTCCTGACCTATGCTGGAGAGATGTTCCTTTTTCAACATGGACATCAGTACAGAGCAGTTTAATCAAACTAACAGCATTATTGCTGCAATGTGGTTTCCAGCAACTGGCAACTGCCACTGTGATGCCATGAGCATGTCACAGTGGCTGGAATGCTGACAGATCCATGTGTCACATAGGTATTGGTGAGATGGTCTGCATAGGGAGATGATAGAAAGAGCTGCAGCCCTGTGCCAGCCACTGGTAGAGGAGAGCAGGATGGTGCGCAGAGCTGAGGTAAGAGGGCAGGACAGAGGGCATGGCAGCGTTGGCTGTTTGAAACGCCAGAATGATAGGAGTGGTTGTGATGCAACTGATTTTGTGTCCGCCTCCTTTGTCTTGGAAAGCCAGAGGCCCAGAGGAGAACAGGACCAGACCATGGCACCTCGTGTCCTGTGCTGCGTTGCTGGAGAGATGTTCAGTTTCGACATGCACATCTGTACAAAGATATGTAAGCAAAAGAAGAGCAGCATTGCTGCAATGTTGCACCAGCTACTGGCATCTGCCATTGTGATGCCATGGGCGTGTCACAGTAGCTAGAATGCTCACAGATCCATGTGGTCACACAGGAACTGGTGAGATGGGCTGCAGAGGGAGATCATAGAAAGAGCTGCAGCCCTGTGCGGGAACAGTTGAGGGCAAAAGAGGTTGGTGTGCAGAGGCTGAGGTAAGAGGGCAGGACAGAGTACATGGCAGCGTTGGCTGCTGGAAATGACTGGATGAAAGGAGTGGGTGTGCTGTAACTGATTTTGTGTCCTACTCCTTTGTCATGGAAAGCCAGCGGCCCAGAGGCGAACACGTCCTGAGCGTGGATCCTCCTGACCTGTGCTACACTGCTGGAGAGATGCTCCATTTTGCCCTTGGACATCAGTACAAAGATATGTAGTCAAATTAAGAGCATTATTGCTGCAATGTGGGAACGAGCTACTGGCAACTGCCATTGTGATGCTGTGGGCATGTCACAGTAGCTAGAATGCTGACAGACTCATGTGTCACACAGGTTCTGGTGGTTCGGCCTGCCTAGGGAGAGCGCAGAAAGAGCTGCAGCCCTGTGCCAGCCCCTGGTAGAGGAGAGCAGGATGGTGTACAGAGCTGTGGTAAGAGGGCAGGGCAGAGGGCATGGCAGCGTTGGCTGTTTGAAACGAGAGGATGGAAGGAGTGGTTGTGATGCAACTGATTTTGTGTCCTCCTCCTTAGTCTTGGAAAGCCAGAGGCCCAGAGGAGAACACGTCCTGACCATGGATCCTCCTGACCTATGCTGGAGAGATGTTCCTTTTTCAACATGGACATCAGTACAGAGCAGTTTAATCAAACTAACAGCATTATTGCTGCAATGTGGTTTCCAGCAACTGGCAACTGCCACTGTGATGCCATGAGCATGTCACAGTGGCTGGAATGCTGACAGATCCATGTGTCACATAGGTATTGGTGAGATGGTCTGCATAGGGAGATGATAGAAAGAGCTGCAGCCCTGTGCCAGCCACTGGTAGAGGAGAGCAGGATGGTGCGCAGAGCTGAGGTAAGAGGGCAGGACAGAGGGCATGGCAGCGTTGGCTGTTTGAAACGCCAGAATGATAGGAGTGGTTGTGATGCAACTGATTTTGTGTCCGCCTCCTTTGTCTTGGAAAGCCAGAGGCCCAGAGGAGAAAGGCCAGACCATGGCACCTCGTGTCCTGTGCTGCGTTGCTGGAGAGATGTTCAGTTTCGACATGCACATCTGTACAAAGATATGTAAGCAAAAGAAGAGCAGCATTGCTGCAATGTTGCACCAGCTACTGGCATCTGCCATTGTGATGCCATGGGCGTGTCACAGTAGCTAGAATGCTCACAGATCCATGTGGTCACACAGGAACTGGTGAGATGGGCTGCATAGGGAGATCATAGAAAGAGCTGCAGCCCTGTGCGGGAACAGTTGAGGGCAAAAGAGGTTGGTGTGCAGAGGCTGAGGTAAGAGGGCAGGACAGAGTACATGGCAGCGATGGCTACTGGAAATGACTGGATGAAAGGAGTGGGTGTGCTGTAACTGATTTTGTGTCCTACTCCTTTGTCATGGAAAGCCAGCGGCCCAGAGGCGAACACGTCCTGAGCGTGGATCCTCCTGACCTGTGCTACACTGCTGGAGAGATGCTCCATTTTGCCCATGGACATCAGTACAAAGATATGTAGTCAAATTAAGAGCATTATTGCTGCAATGTGGGAACGAGCTACTGGCAACTGCCATTGTGATGCTGTGGGCATGTCACAGTAGCTAGAATGCTGACAGACTCATGTGTCACACAGGTTCTGGTGGTTCGGCCTGCCTAGGGAGAGCGCAGAAAGAGCTGCAGCCCTGTGCCAGCCCCTGGTAGAGGAGAGCAGGATGGTGTACAGAGCTGTGGTAAGAGGGCAGGGCAGAGGGCATGGCAGCGTTGGCTGTTTGAAACGAGAGGATGGAAGGAGTGGTTGTGATGCAACTGATTTTGTGTCCTCCTCCTTAGTCTTGGAAAGCCAGAGGCCCAGAGGAGAACACGTCCTGACCATGGATCCTCCTGACCTATGCTGGAGAGATGTTCCTTTTTCAACATGGACATCAGTACAGAGCAGTTTAATCAAACTAACAGCATTATTGCTGCAATGTGGTTTCCAGCAACTGGCAACTGCCACTGTGATGCCATGAGCATGTCACAGTGGCTGGAATGCTGACAGATCCATGTGTCACATAGGTATTGGTGAGATGGTCTGCATAGGGAGATGATAGAAAGAGCTGCAGCCCTGTGCCAGCCACTGGTAGAGGAGAGCAGGATGGTGCGCAGAGCTGAGGTAAGAGGGCAGGACAGAGGGCATGGCAGCGTTGGCTGTTTGAAACGCCAGAATGATAGGAGTGGTTGTGATGCAACTGATTTTGTGTCCGCCTCCTTTGTCTTGGAAAGCCAGAGGCCCAGAGGAGAAAGGCCAGACCATGGCACCTCGTGTCCTGTGCTGCGTTGCTGGAGAGATGTTCAGTTTCGACATGCACATCTGTACAAAGATATGTAAGCAAAAGAAGAGCAGCATTGCTGCAATGTTGCACCAGCTACTGGCATCTGCCATTGTGATGCCATGGGCGTGTCACAGTAGCTAGAATGCTCACAGATCCATGTGGTCACACAGGAACTGGTGAGATGGGCTGCATAGGGAGATCATAGAAAGAGCTGCAGCCCTGTGCGGGAACAGTTGAGGGCAAAAGAGGTTGGTGTGCAGAGGCTGAGGTAAGAGGGCAGGACAGAGTACATGGCAGCGTTGGCTGCTGGAAATGACTGGATGAAAGGAGTGGGTGTGCTGTAACTGATTTTGTGTCCTACTCCTTTGTCATGGAAAGCCAGCGGCCCAGAGGCGAACACGTCCTGAGCGTGGATCCTCCTGACCTGTGCTACACTGCTGGAGAGATGCTCCATTTTGCCCTTGGACATCAGTACAAAGATATGTAGTCAAATTAAGAGCATTATTGCTGCAATGTGGGAACGAGCTACTGGCAACTGCCATTGTGATGCTGTGGGCATGTCACAGTAGCTAGAATGCTGACAGACTCATGTGTCACACAGGTTCTGGTGGTTCGGCCTGCCTAGGGAGAGCGCAGAAAGAGCTGCAGCCCTGTGCCAGCCCCTGGTAGAGGAGAGCAGGATGGTGTACAGAGCTGTGGTAAGAGGACAGGGCAGAGGGCATGGCAGCGTTGGCTGTTTGAAACGAGAGGATGGAAGGAGTGGTTGTGATGCAACTGATTTTGTGTCCTCCTCCTTAGTCTTGGAAAGCCAGAGGCCCAGAGGAGAACACGTCCTGACCATGGATCCTCCTGACCTATGCTGGAGAGATGTTCCTTTTTCAACATGGACATCAGTACAGAGCAGTTTAATCAAACTAACAGCATTATTGCTGCAATGTGGTTTCCAGCAACTGGCAACTGCCACTGTGATGCCATGAGCATGTCACAGTGGCTGGAATGCTGACAGATCCATGTGTCACATAGGTATTGGTGAGATGGTCTGCATAGGGAGATGATAGAAAGAGCTGCAGCCCTGTGCCAGCCACTGGTAGAGGAGAGCAGGATGGTGCGCAGAGCTGAGGTAAGAGGGCAGGACAGAGGGCATGGCAGCGTTGGCTGTTTGAAACGCCAGAATGATAGGAGTGGTTGTGATGCAACTGATTTTGTGTCCGCCTCCTTTGTCTTGGAAAGCCAGAGGCCCAGAGGAGAACAGGACCAGACCATGGCACCTCGTGTCCTGTGCTGCGTTGCTGGAGAGATGTTCAGTTTCGACATGCACATCTGTACAAAGATATGTAAGCAAAAGAAGAGCAGCATTGCTGCAATGTTGCACCAGCTACTGGCATCTGCCATTGTGATGCCATGGGCGTGTCACAGTAGCTAGAATGCTCACAGATCCATGTGGTCACACAGGAACTGGTGAGATGGGCTGCATAGGGAGATCATAGAAAGAGCTGCAGCCCTGTGCGGGAACAGTTGAGGGCAAAAGAGGTTGGTGTGCAGAGGCTGAGGTAAGAGGGCAGGACAGAGTACATGGCAGCGATGGCTACTGGAAATGACTGGATGAAAGGAGTGGGTGTGCTGTAACTGATTTTGTGTCCTACTCCTTTGTCATGGAAAGCCAGCGGCCCAGAGGCGAACACGTCCTGAGCGTGGATCCTCCTGACCTGTGCTACACTGCTGGAGAGATGCTCCATTTTGCCCATGGACATCAGTACAAAGATATGTAGTCAAATTAAGAGCATTATTGCTGCAATGTGGGAACGAGCTACTGGCAACTGCCATTGTGATGCTGTGGGCATGTCACAGTAGCTAGAATGCTGACAGACTCATGTGTCACACAGGTTCTGGTGGCTCGGCCTGCCTAGGGAGAGCGCAGAAAGAGCTGCAGCCCTGTGCCAGCCCCTGGTAGAGGAGAGCAGGATGGTGTACAGAGCTGTGGTAAGAGGGCAGGGCAGAGGGCATGGCAGCGTTGGCTGTTTGAAACGAGAGGATGGAAGGAGTGGTTGTGATGCAACTGATTTTGTGTCCTCCTCCTTAGTCTTGGAAAGCCAGAGGCCCAGAGGAGAACACGTCCTGACCATGGATCCTCCTGACCTATGCTGGAGAGATGTTCCTTTTTCAACATGGACATCAGTACAGAGCAGTTTAATCAAACTAACAGCATTATTGCTGCAATGTGGTTTCCAGCAACTGGCAACTGCCACTGTGATGCCATGAGCATGTCACAGTGGCTGGAATGCTGACAGATCCATGTGTCACATAGGTATTGGTGAGATGGTCTGCATAGGGAGATGATAGAAAGAGCTGCAGCCCTGTGCCAGCCACTGGTAGAGGAGAGCAGGATGGTGCGCAGAGCTGAGGTAAGAGGGCAGGACAGAGGGCATGGCAGCGTTGGCTGTTTGAAACGCCAGAATGATAGGAGTGGTTGTGATGCAACTGATTTTGTGTCCGCCTCCTTTGTCTTGGAAAGCCAGAGGCCCAGAGGAGAACAGGACCAGACCATGGCACCTCGTGTCCTGTGCTGCGTTGCTGGAGAGATGTTCAGTTTCGACATGCACATCTGTACAAAGATATGTAAGCAAAAGAAGAGCAGCATTGCTGCAATGTTGCACCAGCTACTGGCATCTGCCATTGTGATGCCATGGGCGTGTCACAGTAGCTAGAATGCTCACAGATCCATGTGGTCACACAGGAACTGGTGAGATGGGCTGCATAGGGAGATCATAGAAAGAGCTGCAGCCCTGTGCGGGAACAGTTGAGGGCAAAAGAGGTTGGTGTGCAGAGGCTGAGGTAAGAGGGCAGGACAGAGTACATGGCAGCGTTGGCTGCTGGAAATGACTGGATGAAAGGAGTGGGTGTGCTGTAACTGATTTTGTGTCCTACTCCTTTGTCATGGAAAGCCAGCGGCCCAGAGGCGAACACGTCCTGAGCGTGGATCCTCCTGACCTGTGCTACACTGCTGGAGAGATGCTCCATTTTGCCCTTGGACATCAGTACAAAGATATGTAGTCAAATTAAGAGCATTATTGCTGCAATGTGGGAACGAGCTACTGGCAACTGCCATTGTGATGCTGTGGGCATGTCACAGTAGCTAGAATGCTGACAGACTCATGTGTCACACAGGTTCTGGTGGTTCGGCCTGCCTAGGGAGAGCGCAGAAAGAGCTGCAGCCCTGTGCCAGCCCCTGGTAGAGGAGAGCAGGATGGTGTACAGAGCTGTGGTAAGAGGGCAGGGCAGAGGGCATGGCAGCGTTGGCTGTTTGAAACGAGAGGATGGAAGGAGTGGTTGTGATGCAACTGATTTTGTGTCCTCCTCCTTAGTCTTGGAAAGCCAGAGGCCCAGAGGAGAACACGTCCTGACCATGGATCCTCCTGACCTATGCTGGAGAGATGTTCCTTTTTCAACATGGACATCAGTACAGAGCAGTTTAATCAAACTAACAGCATTATTGCTGCAATGTGGTTTCCAGCAACTGGCAACTGCCACTGTGATGCCATGAGCATGTCACAGTGGCTGGAATGCTGACAGATCCATGTGTCACATAGGTATTGGTGAGATGGTCTGCATAGGGAGATGATAGAAAGAGCTGCAGCCCTGTGCCAGCCACTGGTAGAGGAGAGCAGGATGGTGCGCAGAGCTGAGGTAAGAGGGCAGGACAGAGGGCATGGCAGCGTTGGCTGTTTGAAACGCCAGAATGATAGGAGTGGTTGTGATGCAACTGATTTTGTGTCCGCCTCCTTTGTCTTGGAAAGCCAGAGGCCCAGAGGAGAACAGGACCAGACCATGGCACCTCGTGTCCTGTGCTGCGTTGCTGGAGAGATGTTCAGTTTCGACATGCACATCTGTACAAAGATATGTAAGCAAAAGAAGAGCAGCATTGCTGCAATGTTGCACCAGCTACTGGCATCTGCCATTGTGATGCCATGGGCGTGTCACAGTAGCTAGAATGCTCACAGATCCATGTGGTCACACAGGAACTGGTGAGATGGGCTGCATAGGGAGATCATAGAAAGAGCTGCAGCCCTGTGCGGGAACAGTTGAGGGCAAAAGAGGTTGGTGTGCAGAGGCTGAGGTAAGAGGGCAGGACAGAGTACATGGCAGCGATGGCTGCTGGAAATGACTGGATGAAAGGAGTGGGTGTGCTGTAACTGATTTTGTGTCCTACTCCTTTGTCATGGAAAGCCAGCGGCCCAGAGGCGAACACGTCCTGAGCGTGGATCCTCCTGACCTGTGCTACACTGCTGGAGAGATGCTCCATTTTGCCCTTGGACATCAGTACAAAGATATGTAGTCAAATTAAGAGCATTATTGCTGCAATGTGGGAATGAGCTACTGGCAACTGCCATTGTGATGCTGTGGGCATGTCACAGTAGCTAGAATGCTGACAGACTCATGTGTCACACAGGTTCTGGTGGTTCGGCCTGCCTAGGGAGAGCGCAGAAAGAGCTGCAGCCCTGTGCCAGCCACTGGTAGAGGAGAGCAGGATGGTGTACAGAGCTGTGGTAAGAGGGCAGGGCAGAGGGCATGGCAGCGTTGGCTGTTTGAAACGAGAGGATGGAAGGAGTGGTTGTGATGCAACTGATTTTGTGTCCTCCTCCTTAGTCTTGGAAAGCCAGAGGCCCAGAGGAGAACACGTCCTGACCATGGATCCTCCTGACCTATGCTGGAGAGATGTTCCTTTTTCAACATGGACATCAGTACAGAGCAGTTTAATCAAACTAACAGCATTATTGCTGCAATGTGGTTTCCAGCAACTGGCAACTGCCACTGTGATGCCATGAGCATGTCACAGTGGCTGGAATGCTGACAGATCCATGTGTCACATAGGTATTGGTGAGATGGTCTGCATAGGGAGATGATAGAAAGAGCTGCAGCCCTGTGCCAGCCACTGGTAGAGGAGAGCAGGATGGTGCGCAGAGCTGAGGTAAGAGGGCAGGACAGAGGGCATGGCAGCGTTGGCTGTTTGAAACGCCAGAATGATAGGAGTGGTTGTGATGCAACTGATTTTGTGTCCGCCTCCTTTGTCTTGGAAAGCCAGAGGCCCAGAGGAGAACAGGACCAGACCATGGCACCTCGTGTCCTGTGCTGCGTTGCTGGAGAGATGTTCAGTTTCGACATGCACATCTGTACAAAGATATGTAAGCAAAAGAAGAGCAGCATTGCTGCAATGTTGCACCAGCTACTGGCATCTGCCATTGTGATGCCATGGGCGTGTCACAGTAGCTAGAATGCTCACAGATCCATGTGGTCACACAGGAACTGGTGAGATGGGCTGCATAGGGAGATCATAGAAAGAGCTGCAGCCCTGTGCGGGAACAGTTGAGGGCAAAAGAGGTTGGTGTGCAGAGGCTGAGGTAAGAGGGCAGGACAGAGTACATGGCAGCGTTGGCTACTGGAAATGACTGGATGAAAGGAGTGGGTGTGCTGTAACTGATTTTGTGTCCTACTCCTTTGTCATGGAAAGCCAGCGGCCCAGAGGCGAACACGTCCTGAGCGTGGATCCTCCTGACCTGTGCTACACTGCTGGAGAGATGCTCCATTTTGCCCATGGACATCAGTACAAAGATATGTAGTCAAATTAAGAGCATTATTGCTGCAATGTGGGAACGAGCTACTGGCAACTGCCATTGTGATGCTGTGGGCATGTCACAGTAGCTAGAATGCTGACAGATCCATGTGTCACATAGGTATTGGTGAGATGGTCTGCATAGGGAGATGATAGAAAGAGCTGCAGCCCTGTGCCAGCCACTGGTAGAGGAGAGCAGGATGGTGTACAGAGCTGTGGTAAGAGGGCAGGGCAGAGGGCATGGCAGCGTTGGCTGTTTGAAAAGAGAGGATGGAAGGAGTGGTTGTGATGCAACTGATTTTGTGTCCTCCTCCTTAGTCTTGGAAAGCCAGAGGCCCAGAGGAGAACACGTCCTGACCATGGATCCTCCTGACCTATGCTGGAGAGATGTTCCTTTTTCAACATGGACATCAGTACAGAGCAGTTTAATCAAACTAACAGCATTATTGCTGCAATGTGGTTTCCAGCAACTGGCAACTGCCACTGTGATGCCATGAGCATGTCACAGTGGCTGGAATGCTGACAGATCCATGTGTCACATAGGTATTGGTGAGATGGTCTGCATAGGGAGATGATAGAAAGAGCTGCAGCCCTGTGCCAGCCACTGGTAGAGGAGAGCAGGATGGTGCGCAGAGCTGAGGTAAGAGGGCAGGACAGAGGGCATGGCAGCGTTGGCTGTTTGAAACGCCAGAATGATAGGAGTGGTTGTGATGCAACTGATTTTGTGTCCGCCTCCTTTGTCTTGGAAAGCCAGAGGCCCAGAGGAGAACAGGACCAGACCATGGCACCTCGTGTCCTGTGCTGCGTTGCTGGAGAGATGTTCAGTTTCGACATGCACATCTGTACAAAGATATGTAAGCAAAAGAAGAGCAGCATTGCTGCAATGTTGCACCAGCTACTGGCATCTGCCATTGTGATGCCATGGGCGTGTCACAGTAGCTAGAATGCTCACAGATCCATGTGGTCACACAGGAACTGGTGAGATGGGCTGCATAGGGAGATCATAGAAAGAGCTGCAGCCCTGTGCGGGAACAGTTGAGGGCAAAAGAGGTTGGTGTGCAGAGGCTGAGGTAAGAGGGCAGGACAGAGTACATGGCAGCGTTGGCTGCTGGAAATGACTGGATGAAAGGAGTGGGTGTGCTGTAACTGATTTTGTGTCCTACTCCTTTGTCATGGAAAGCCAGAGGCCCAGAGGCGAACACGTCCTGAGCGTGGATCCTCCTGACCTGTGCTACACTGCTGGAGAGATGCTCCATTTTGCCCTTGGACATCAGTACAAAGATATGTAGTCAAATTAAGAGCATTATTGCTGCAATGTGGGAACGAGCTACTGGCAACTGCCATTGTGATGCTGTGGGCATGTCACAGTAGCTAGAATGCTGACAGACTCATGTGTCACACAGGTTCTGGTGGTTCGGCCTGCCTAGGGAGAGCGCAGAAAGAGCTGCAGCCCTGTGCCAGCCCCTGGTAGAGGAGAGCAGGATGGTGTACAGAGCTGTGGTAAGAGGGCAGGGCAGAGGGCATGGCAGCGTTGGCTGTTTGAAACGAGAGGATGGAAGGAGTGGTTGTGATGCAACTGATTTTGTGTCCTCCTCCTTAGTCTTGGAAAGCCAGAGGCCCAGAGGAGAACACGTCCTGACCATGGATCCTCCTGACCTATGCTGGAGAGATGTTCCTTTTTCAACATGGACATCAGTACAGAGCAGTTTAATCAAACTAACAGCATTATTGCTGCAATGTGGTTTCCAGCAACTGGCAACTGCCACTGTGATGCCATGAGCATGTCACAGTGGCTGGAATGCTGACAGATCCATGTGTCACATAGGTATTGGTGAGATGGTCTGCATAGGGAGATGATAGAAAGAGCTGCAGCCCTGTGCCAGCCACTGGTAGAGGAGAGCAGGATGGTGCGCAGAGCTGAGGTAAGAGGGCAGGACAGAGGGCATGGCAGCGTTGGCTGTTTGAAACGCCAGAATGATAGGAGTGGTTGTGATGCAACTGATTTTGTGTCCGCCTCCTTTGTCTTGGAAAGCCAGAGGCCCAGAGGAGAACAGGACCAGACCATGGCACCTCGTGTCCTGTGCTGCGTTGCTGGAGAGATGTTCAGTTTCGACATGCACATCTGTACAAAGATATGTAAGCAAAAGAAGAGCAGCATTGCTGCAATGTTGCACCAGCTACTGGCATCTGCCATTGTGATGCCATGGGCGTGTCACAGTGGCTGGAATGCTCACAGATCCATGTGGTCACACAGGAACTGGTGAGATGGGCTGCATAGGGAGATCATAGAAAGAGCTGCAGCCCTGTGCGGGAACAGTTGAGGGCAAAAGAGGTTGGTGTGCAGAGGCTGAGGTAAGAGGGCAGGACAGAGTACATGGCAGCGTTGGCTGCTGGAAATGACTGGATGAAAGGAGTGGGTGTGCTGTAACTGATTTTGTGTCCTACTCCTTTGTGATGGAAAGCCAGCGGCCCAGAGGCGAACACGTCCTGAGCGTGGATCCTCCTGACCTGTGCTACACTGCTGGAGAGATGCTCCATTTTGCCCATGGACATCAGTACAAAGATATGCAGTCAAATTAAGAGCATTATTGCTGCAATGTGGGAACGAGCTACTGGCAACTGCCATTGTGATGCTGTGGGCATGTCACAGTAGCTAGAATGCTGACAGACTCATGTGTCACACAGGTTCTAGTGGCACGGCCTGCCTAGGGAGAGCACAGAAAGAGCTGCAGCCCTGTGCCAGCCCCTGGTAGAGGAGAGCAGGATGGTGTACAGAGCTGTGGTAAGAGGGCAGGGCAGAGGGCATGGCAGCGTTGGCTGTTTGAAACGAGAGGATGGAAGGAGTGGTTGTGATGCAACTGATTTTGTGTCCTCCTCCTTAGTCTTGGAAAGCCAGAGGCCCAGAGGAGAACACGTCCTGACCATGGATCCTCCTGACCTATGCTGGAGAGATGTTCCTTTTTCAACATGGACATCAGTACAGAGCAGTTTAATCAAACTAACAGCATTATTGCTGCAATGTGGTTTCCAGCAACTGGCAACTGCCACTGTGATGCCATGAGCATGTCACAGTGGCTGGAATGCTGACAGATCCATGTGTCACATAGGTATTGGTGAGATGGTCTGCATAGGGAGATGATAGAAAGAGCTGCAGCCCTGTGCCAGCCACTGGTAGAGGAGAGCAGGATGGTGCGCAGAGCTGAGGTAAGAGGGCAGGACAGAGGGCATGGCAGCGTTGGCTGTTTGAAACGCCAGAATGATAGGAGTGGTTGTGATGCAACTGATTTTGTGTCCGCCTCCTTTGTCTTGGAAAGCCAGAGGCCCAGAGGAGAACAGGACCAGACCATGGCACCTCGTGTCCTGTGCTGCGTTGCTGGAGAGATGTTCAGTTTCGACATGCACATCTGTACAAAGATATGTAAGCAAAAGAAGAGCAGCATTGCTGCAATGTTGCACCAGCTACTGGCATCTGCCATTGTGATGCCATGGGCGTGTCACAGTGGCTAGAATGCTCACAGATCCATGTGGTCACACAGGAACTGGTGAGATGGGCTGCATAGGGAGATCATAGAAAGAGCTGCAGCCCTGTGCGGGAACAGTTGAGGGCAAAAGAGGTTGGTGTGCAGAGGCTGAGGTAAGAGGGCAGGACAGAGTACATGGCAGCGTTGGCTGCTGGAAATGACTGGATGAAAGGAGTGGGTGTGCTGTAACTGATTTTGTGTCCTACTCCTTTGTGATGGAAAGCCAGCGGCCCAGAGGCGAACACGTCCTGAGCGTGGATCCTCCTGACCTGTGCTACACTGCTGGAGAGATGCTCCATTTTGCCCATGGACATCAGTACAAAGATATGCAGTCAAATTAAGAGCATTATTGCTGCAATGTGGGAACGAGCTACTGGCAACTGCCATTGTGATGCTGTGGGCATGTCACAGTAGCTAGAATGCTGACAGACTCATGTGTCACACAGGTTCTAGTGGCACGGCCTGCCTAGGGAGAGCACAGAAAGAGCTGCAGCCCTGTGCCAGCCACTGGTAGAGGAGAGCAGGATGGTGTACAGAGCTGTGGTAAGAGGGCAGGGCAGAGGGCATGGCAGCGTTGGCTGTTTGAAACGAGAGGATGGAAGGAGTGGTTGTGATGCAACTGATTTTGTGTCCTCCTCCTTAGTCTTGGAAAGCCAGAGGCCCAGAGGAGAACACGTTCTGACCATGGATCCTCCTGACCTATGCTGGAGAGATGTTCCTTTTTCAACATGGACATCAGTACAGAGCAGTTTAATCAAACTAACAGCATTATTGCTGCAATGTGGTTTCCAGCAACTGGCAACTGCCACTGTGATGCCATGAGCATGTCACAGTGGCTGGAATGCTGACAGATCCATGTGTCACATAGGTATTGGTGAGATGGTCTGCATAGGGAGATGATAGAAAGAGCTGCAGCCCTGTGCCAGCCACTGGTAGAGGAGAGCAGGATGGTGCGCAGAGCTGAGGTAAGAGGGCAGGACAGAGGGCATGGCAGCGTTGGCTGTTTGAAACGCCAGAATGATAGGAGTGGTTGTGATGCAACTGATTTTGTGTCCGCCTCCTTTGTCTTGGAAAGCCAGAGGCCCAGAGGAGAACAGGACCAGACCATGGCACCTCGTGTCCTGTGCTGCGTTGCTGGAGAGATGTTCAGTTTCGACATGCACATCTGTACAAAGATATGTAAGCAAAAGAAGAGCAGCATTGCTGCAATGTTGCACCAGCTACTGGCATCTGCCATTGTGATGCCATGGGCGTGTCACAGTAGCTAGAATGCTCACAGATCCATGTGGTCACACAGGAACTGGTGAGATGGGCTGCATAGGGAGATCATAGAAAGAGCTGCAGCCCTGTGCGGGAACAGTTGAGGGCAAAAGAGGTTGGTGTGCAGAGGCTGAGGTAAGAGGGCAGGACAGAGTACATGGCAGCGTTGGCTGCTGGAAATGACTGGATGAAAGGAGTGGGTGTGCTGTAACTGATTTTGTGTCCTACTCCTTTGTGATGGAAAGCCAGCGGCCCAGAGGCGAACACGTCCTGAGCGTGGATCCTCCTGACCTGTGCTACACTGCTGGAGAGATGCTCCATTTTGCCCATGGACATCAGTACAAAGATATGCAGTCAAATTAAGAGCATTATTGCTGCAATGTGGGAACGAGCTACTGGCAACTGCCATTGTGATGCTGTGGGCATGTCACAGTAGCTAGAATGCTGACAGACTCATGTGTCACACAGGTTCTAGTGGCACGGCCTGCCTAGGGAGAGCACAGAAAGAGCTGCAGCCCTGTGCCAGCCACTGGTAGAGGAGAGCAGGATGGTGTACAGAGCTGTGGTAAGAGGGCAGGGCAGAGGGCATGGCAGCGTTGGCTGTTTGAAACGAGAGGATGGAAGGAGTGGTTGTGATGCAACTGATTTTGTGTCCTCCTCCTTAGTCTTGGAAAGCCAGAGGCCCAGAGGAGAACACGTTCTGACCATGGATCCTCCTGACCTATGCTGGAGAGATGTTCCTTTTTCAACATGGACATCAGTACAGAGCAGTTTAATCAAACTAACAGCATTATTGCTGCAATGTGGTTTCCAGCAACTGGCAACTGCCACTGTGATGCCATGAGCATGTCACAGTGGCTGGAATGCTGACAGATCCATGTGTCACATAGGTATTGGTGAGATGGTCTGCATAGGGAGATGATAGAAAGAGCTGCAGCCCTGTGCCAGCCACTGGTAGAGGAGAGCAGGATGGTGCGCAGAGCTGAGGTAAGAGGGCAGGACAGAGGGCATGGCAGCGTTGGCTGTTTGAAACGCCAGAATGATAGGAGTGGTTGTGATGCAACTGATTTTGTGTCCGCCTCCTTTGTCTTGGAAAGCCAGAGGCCCAGAGGAGAACAGGACCAGACCATGGCACCTCGTGTCCTGTGCTGCGTTGCTGGAGAGATGTTCAGTTTCGACATGCACATCTGTACAAAGATATGTAAGCAAAAGAAGAGCAGCATTGCTGCAATGTTGCACCAGCTACTGGCATCTGCCATTGTGATGCCATGGGCGTGTCACAGTAGCTAGAATGCTCACAGATCCATGTGGTCACACAGGAACTGGTGAGATGGGCTGCATAGGGAGATCATAGAAAGTGCTGCAGCCCTGTGCCAGCCAATGGTAGAGGAGAGCAGGATGTTGTGCAGAGCTGAGGTAAGAGTGCAGGATAGAGCACACCGCAGCGTTTGCTGTTTGAAATGACAGGATGGAAGGAATGGTTGTGATGCTACTGATTTTCTGTCCTCCTCCTTTGTCTTGGAAAGACAGAGGTCCAGATGAGAACACAAGCACACGATGGATGCTCCTGCCTGGTGCTGCACAGCTTGGGAGGTGAGAGGTGTTCCATTTTCGACATGGACAACAGTACAGATATATGTTATCAAAAGAAGAGCATTATTGCTGCAATGTGGGAATGAGCTACTGGCAACTGCCATTGTGATGCCATTGGCATGTCACAATGGCTAGAATTCTGACAGATCCATGTGTCATACAGGTTCTGTTGGCACGGCCTGCCTAGGGAGAGCACAGAAAGAGCTGCAGCCCTGTGCCAGCCAATGGTAATGGAGAGCAGGATCGTGTACAGAGCTGTGGTAAGAGGGCAGGGCAGAGGGCATGGCAGCATTGGCTGTTTGAAATGAGAGGATGGAATGAGTGGTTGTGATGCAACTGATTTATGTCCTCCTCCTTTGTCTTGGAAATGCAGAGGCCCAGTGGAGAACACGTCCTGACCATGGATCCTCCTGACCTATGCTGGAGAGATGTTCCTTTTTCAACATGGACATCAGTACAGAGCAGTTTAATCAAACTAACAGCATTATTGCTGCAATGTGGTTTCCAGCAACTGGCAACTGCCACTGTGATGCCATGAGCATGTCACAGTGGCTGGAATGCTGACAGATCCATGTGTCACATAGGTATTGGTGAGATGGTCTGCATAGGGAGATGATAGAAAGTGCTGCAGCCCTATGCCAGACTGGTTCAGGGCAAGGAGGATGGTGTGCTGAGGTAGAGGTACGAGGTCAGGTCAGAGGGCACTGCAGGGTTGCTCTTTAAATCGACAGGATGAACGGAGTGTTTGTGATGCATCTTATTTTGTGTCCTCATCCTTTGTCTTGGAGAGCCAGATTCCTAGGTTTCAACATGACCAGACTCTGTTACCTCCTGTCCTCTGCTGCATTCTTCCGTCTCCCACGCAGATTGCTACACATGAGGCACATTCATTTTGTTCGCTTAATGTGAAGCTCAGTTCCATTCTGCTGAATAAGTCATGTCACTTAATGAGTCTAATGCTGATGTTCAGGATCTAATAATCTGTAGCTTTGTATTCAAAATCCAGCTGCAGAAGTACCTGAAAATCACAATGTGCTGGATATCATGTTGCTGGGAATAATCTACTAGTGGTACTTGTGTTTGCAAGTCAGTCCTTTTTGTGTTGAAATTTTTGCTGCTATTATGACATACGGCAAAAGGAAACTGTCTTAATATTATAAATTCAAAAAGCTCTCTTTAATGATAACTATTGTAAAATGTGGAAAACCAGTAACGCTGTGTTTTCTTGCCAAATGAATGATTTGCATCATCTTATGTTGTGGCACATGTTTTATCTATTGTATATCCAGCAGAAACTACCTGGAGCCAAACAGCAGCAAAAACAAACTTTCAGTCTGCACTTCAGAAATATTTAGTCAGGATGCTCTCTTTGAAGATGCTTTTGGACTATATGTAGAGTTTATGAGATGTTTCAGTAATGTGACATGACCCTGGAGGCAATACAAGAAACATAATGCAAGAGATTGTCTTCTGGCAGATGGAGTTGTGCCTTACTTGCAGATATTTTCAAGTCTGATTATGAAAGACTAAATTAATCTAGGGATATTTGTCTAGCTTTGGGACAGAAATCATTTGGTCATTTTAATACCTGTTGATTGCTTTTTTTTTTTTTTTCCTCTTTTTTTCCCCCTCATTCTATTTGTGTTTATTTTAAATGTAATTCAGGGAGAAATGCATTCCATAAGAAGATGCAGGTATATAAATTAACATAACAGAGCTTCAGTTCTCTAGATTCTATGAGTTATCTGTCAGTCCCAAAGACTACCATAATATGTGATACTGTGGACTGTGAATTGATAAAATCAAGGAAAAAACCTATTTAATGTGGGTAAGTAATAGCATTGTGTCAGGGCAAAATGGAATGAGGCATACTGGTAAAGTAACCTTACAAAGAATTGTAGAGGATTCCTACCAGTGCTGCGAAGGACTACAGGAGTAATAAATAGAAAATATGACCAGTGGTGATGAGGGCTGACAACAGGATACAGATGGAAACATTTTCCTTTTAATAAACAGATAATTAATGAGGAGGAGTAGGCCTTGATAGTCTATGAAAATTGGAAAAGCTTCTGTTTTATGCAAAAGAAAACTATTGGGAACTTTGAAATCATTGAACTGTTTCTTCTATTCTTGAGGCCAGATGAAAAGATGTGGAGAAATTGACATGAGAGAGCCCTAGGTGAGCATGTTAGTTATGCAAATAGTTACTTATGCAGAGGTAATCTGCAAGGAGTTTAGGTATAGGTTGGATGTGAGAAAAGGTATGGGAATCCAAACCAGCTAAAATGATAGGTGAAGGTAAAGTGTACAATTGAAGTGTTATGAAGAAAGGAAATGAAGGAGAAGATTTACAGGGAGAAAATGAGGCTTGTGCTGGGCTACCATTCAGAGTAAACTCCTCCTGGAGATCAATAACTGCCTGGCAGAGGACTGCACTAAACTAATTTGAAAAAAATTACAGTTAGTTTAATTAGAAGGATTGAGATCAGTGAATTTTTAGCATAAGGAACACTGCTGAGTTCTGTGTAGTCTGTGGTGAAATTTATCAGAGATGAGAGGCAGTGAAAGAGGAACAAGAGGATCAAGGACAGCATCTCCTTAGCAAAAGACAATACTATGAAGTACCTTTTAAAACATATAAGAAGAGAGATTTCTGGGGAACTAGATGAAGCTCTCATCAACATCCAAATCTGGAATAGTACAAGTAACCAAGTCAAGAAGAAGAAATAGGAGAACAAGTAAGAAACACTGCTTCTGGCTTCTCATAAGAAGTTGGTTGAGTGTGTTTTGATGAGAATTATTTTCTTGGCAGTAGAATGAAATGCTTTAGTTATATAAAGTATTTGTAAAGTTTATGTCTCTGATGGAAGAGAAAAAGGAAACAGGTTGAGGGTCAAGTTGATGCCTAAAATTAAATCTGTACTTGACTATAGTAGTTTGCATCATAGCTTAGTTGAGGAAAATCCTATTTTTAGAAACACTTATATATACAAGCATAGAAGAGATCTACATG
Organism: Phasianus colchicus; assembly: GCF_987193195.1. Lineage (NCBI taxonomy): Eukaryota > Metazoa > Chordata > Aves > Galliformes > Phasianidae > Phasianus > Phasianus colchicus. The sequence continues at coordinate 132,098,738 of NC_143436.1, forward strand.
ATTTGCTTTAGAATGTGGAGCTGACACAAACAAATGCTGTGAATAATTCACAAAATTTATGCTCTTCACAAAGAGAAATAGGAAGCAAGTAATATATATCTTCCACATTGCCTTTGCAAGGCCTTTTGGCTTACAGGGTAAACTCATTTCCTTTTCCTGCCAAAAATGCATATCCATGCATGTCAAGAAAAAGTTTTATCCCTGATACACCAACATTCAGTATCTGCTTGTCACAAAATCTGCAAAGTCACTTCATATATTTACACCAAATTTTGTTTTCTGGCATTGTACAACTTCTCCTCACTTCAATGGTTTCTAAGATGATCATGTTTTGAATATTGTACAGAAAAATCTAGTGAGTGTATTCTTTGGGCACAAAGTGTATTTAATCAGTGTATATTCTGAAGTACTAGCAATTAGTGTGTCAGTGCACAGAAGAATTTGAAATACTAAATACATGCTGAAGCTTATCATTAACTAAATTACTTCAGTGACACTGGTGCAAGTTTGTTTCCATTTTAACTACCAGGGCATGCTATGTTTGGTGCAAACTAATGATATAGTTGCATTTGGAAAAAAAAGTAAAAACTCATTTTTCTTATTTTAATGATTTCAACCAAGGCATACAAGCAGTTTTTGTTGTTGTTGTTGTTTGGTTTTTGTTTTTGTTTTTGTTTTTTTTTGGCAGATATTATTTTTCATTGTGAGAATACCTAGACTTTTCATAGATGAGGTACACTGCTGGAATATTAATTTTGGGATTTGTGAGATTTCTGAGCAGCATTCGCTTTTTAGAATGTGTAACTTCTGAATACAAACTGCATGAAGAAGAAGTACTATCCCTTGGAATAATAATGACAAACTATCCCCTATTCTGGTAATGTTTTCACGTTCAGCAGGTATATGCCTCAGCAGTATACTGGTTAAAATGCTCCTTGTATACGAATTTCATTAGAGATTGTTTATTAGAGTTTGTTAATTAATTCATACAGTTACTTTAGAAAATTTTGGTAAGTGAAACTTCACTTTTCTATTATTAAATTCTGAGCTATATTTTCTGCGAGTATCAACTGCTTTGAAATTTGTGATTGATCTGTGATCATTTTTCTTTTTTTGTAGCTTAACTACTATTTTAGACTTTATGTTTAAATTATTTCCTTGGGGACTGCATGAAATTTCAAATAAAAATGCATTCTAATTCATGCTCACTTTTAACTTAATGATTCTTTCTCTTCACCATTATGTTCCCATGTCTATAAGCATTCTGATAAGTTGGAGACTAGAACTATGTAATATATGCACACCTAAAGGTAGATTCTCTAACCATTCTTGAATTATATCATAGAAACAATTTGGCACATCTCATGATCAGTTAGTTACTTGTTATGTCTCGTATAAAAAAAAAAAACAACAACATTTGAAAAGCCTTTTGTTCCTTTTCATCACACCCTAACTTTTCATAGTCTTTCCTGTATAACCGTACTGCTGTGAATGTGTCTGTGTGTCTCCCACCTAGTAACTTCTGAATGTGCTTATCAACTTCAAACAGATTTGACAGGGGAGAGAACTGTGGGGAAAGGAAGCTTAATTTCTAAAATATAATTAACATCCCTGAAATGCCATCAAAGTTGGTGGCTGGGAAGACAAAAATAAACTTTATTAGTATTCCACTGAGGAAAAGTTTAGTCAGAGCCCACAATTTACACACTGAAAAAAAAAAAAAAAAAAAAAAACAACACCAAAAAACGTGTAGGAGAACATATTAACTTATGGAAGAAAGCTTCGCTTAGAGCTTTCCACTTCTTAGATGGAAAGTCAATCAAAGTTAATGCAAATTTGTTAGACACAAATTGGTAGGAAATTAGGCTTCATTACTTCCCAGTGTTCACAGACCTGCTTGTCAGTAAGGGTGAGACTGATCTCACCTCACCTTTCCATTCTACAGCATTGAGATCTTTATTTCAACTAATTGCTTCTAGCTCTCATAAGATTCAGTAGAGAGAAATAAGTTTTGGAGGCTAATTCATTTCATCCTAATATAAAAATGTAATGGAAGGCAAACTGTGTTCTAGAAAGATTGGTAGCTCAGATTTAGGCTTGTACAAATGTGTCCCACAACGCATAACTTTTTACCACATATTAACTTTTTAAGGATAACTGTGGTTAAGGGCATGAAGGAGTGTGTAGTGTTAAAGATAGGATCATTAGACAAAACAAACATATTGGGTAATGAAAAGCAGAGGCAGCACTCAAATTCAGGAAGATGCAGAGAGGAATGTTTAATGAGGAGGGACTGCAGCCAAGAACTTCTGTATAAGGAACAGATGCTGTAGTAATAGGAGTAAGATGGTTTGGCTAGAGTGTTTTGTTCATCTGCTTATAGTTCATTAGAATTAAGCGTAAATTGATTGCTTGCATCTTTGGATTTTAAAGAAACAAGTAGCTGATCAGTCACCCTACTACTCCCTGAAATGAGAGCACTCAAAACAGCATGGTTTTGAGACTGGACTTAAAATCTCCTTTCTTATCTGATTCTGAGTTTCCCTATCCGGAGAAGCAAATCTTCAAATCCTCTTGAGTGTTTTTGGCTGATTATCGCCACTCCTGGCTTTTCTGACTACTGTCAGACTAAGGGTTTTATGGGTTGGTGTGAGGCCAACATTGTCCCCAGCAGAGCATATGAGCTGTATGTCCAGGAATGGGGTTTGAGCTCATAAAAAGCAGGGCGAAAAAAAGTCATGTTCTGCCAAACTGTCTTAAGCTAAAGATAAGTGAATTAGTGGAAAAGGGGAATTGGAGAAGGGAGCAAGTGCAGCCTAATATGAAAGTGATTGTAAGAAGAGTATTTGTGAAATAACTGTTCACTTTCATACATTTTGTCATTTGATTCAGAGAGATGCAAAGCCAAACTGTCTTGAGACAGTTTCTCGGTTTTATTTCATAAAATTTGTATGTAGTTTTTGTTATTGAGCAAAGCATATCTGAACTCTTACATGTCATTCTGCTGGTATTAATAGTTTTTTGTTATCCAAAGAGTCACTACTTTTTGCAGCTTCACATAGTTATTACATCAAGTGCCTAGCGTGCAGTTGATTACAACATGCTAAATTTGATTAGACAGTATCATTACTGAACAAGGGACTTATTCAGAGAATATAAAAATTATAAAGTGATTTTGTACGTAAATAGAGTACTTTGATAATCAACAGAATTAATAAGGAAGTGCTTTATTGAAAATATTTACTCGGAGAAATCTTGTATCTTTAAACATTATTTTACAAAACAATTTATATGAGTTGCAAACACAAGGGTCACTTAAATGGCAGAAAGGGACACAAAGACTTGGAAATCCCGAGAACACTGGTGGTTTGAACATTACTTATATTTGCCTATGAACTTTGACTAATAGGCCTTCTTGAGAGAAATTATATTAATTCACCTCAGCTAATCTCACTTTACCCTTGTTTCATGTTTGCTTGATGACAAAGCATCATACAGAAATTCAGAATTACATCAGAGTCATACTTTTACATGACATTTCATTTTTTTTCAGAAAACTTCATATTTTAATAGAAATAAGAAGATGGGCTTCCCTCTGTTACTAAATAAGAGGTCAATCTCCCCTTGTGTATAGCAAGATGGTCAGATGAAAGGAAGATGTAATATTTGTATTATCTTCATTATAATGCATTTGAAATAAGAACAACTCAAAGTAGTTGTATAGTATATTTACTATTCTCAGGATAGTAAATATAGCTTTATTTTCTTGCGAAAGCCATTGTTTCTTACATAAAAAAATGTGGTTGTATTAACTATATCTTTTATTTTTTTTATTACTTTAACTTAGTAGTCGTTTTTGGTAACCTAAAATTATTATGATGCCTGCACTCAGGGGCATTGAGCACGGCATACATTAATCTAAGCAACGTTACATTTCTATATGTCAATTGAATAATAATTTCCTGGTCAATATTTGCAGTTGTTTAGCTTCAGTGGAAGAGGTTACTTAAATAGGAACAGTGAAATTTTATGCTTATATGTAGCAGTTAGATAGGCTAAAATGGCAATGGTTATTTAACAATATTAATTTGAAACTGATAGTGACTAAGACCTACTTTTTGGGAAAATAAAAATAAAGTAATATATACATCTTGTGGTAGGTTTACTATTTCAGTAATAGACAAAACACTGTTTTGTGAGAAATGTCTGTATCAGAGAAGTCTGGAATATACACAGTTGCTCTATCATAAATTTAGGTAAGCCTCTTATTTACTTTCTCAGAACCATCTAATTGTCAAAGTGATTTTCTGTTACACTGAACGTCTCAAAAAACACAGAAGCAACAACTAAATATTGCAAAACCTATTTTAGCAGCCCTGACATATTCATTTTTGCACTGTGAATCTCGCTTGTTTTGTATTAGTCCATTTCATTAGTTGAATGTGCGTATCAGAACCTTTCAAACATTTCATGAAAACAATTCACTGCCAGCAACATAAAGGTTTTCTATTTGTACTATAATCTGTACCCGAGTCTCTTAAAGTACTGTTGTAGAAGATGTAGTTCATTGATTTTTTTTCTCTTCTAGTTGTCTGTGGTGATATTAATCTTCTTACCTTCAAACTCACAGCTATGCTTCACTGGATAGATTTATAGTAGAGGAATAAGTATGGGTTTTGTAATGAGCTGAGTCAATTTCATATAGTTCTGTTCCTTAAGCTTTAGAATGATGTGGAGCTTTCATACCAGATTCAAAAGCAATGAATTAAGGATCGAACTTGTTTTGGGGTCAATCTGGCAGATGTAGAGAAAAAATGCATTTCTAAAAGACGATGGTCCATCTGAGGGTGACATGAAGCTGTGATAAATTCAAGAAGTTACTAATAGAGCATCATGAATCTTTACACCACAGTTAATCTTGTGTCGTAGTTCTTAGCAAGCAAGAAGGGAACCACTCTGTCTATATAGAATGTGTTCCCAGAATACACTTAATGAATAGAAAGACTTGTCTGCCTGTAGGACATTTCAAGTTAAAGCACCAATGTATGGACCCCTAGGGACTATTTAGGTACTCAAATGTTCTTGACAGTTTTTCTCTTTAATTTCAACATTAGTGGACCATGAACTCATGTGAACTGAAACTATTAAAATTTAACAGTAGAATTTTCAAGAATGTGTGCAAATTTAAATTTGCAAAATTTATTTCAGCTCAGTTTAGTGTACTGGTAAACATTTGTCTAGCTGCACCCTTGCAGCCAGTAAAAATAAGTTTGGTCTCTTTGGAGCACGAAGTTTAGAAACAAGAGTAAGTATGTCACATTGAGAAAAATAAGAAAAAATGAGAAAAAATTCCTCAGATGAAAGATTAACAAAAACCCAGTCAATGGCATACTGTTTTTGCCAAGATGCAGCATATAATATCACTCATCATATATAGTCATAACAACACTACCTGACAAAGAATGGAGTTGTTACTTTGAATGTAAACTTTCATAGTTTTGATAGCTTGCACTGGAGATTTAACCTTGTGTACTGTGGTATTTTTGAGAACATCTATTGATGAAAAAGAGAAAATACACTCTTTATGGAATATACAGATAGAATTATTGATACAGTAGTAGGTATAAATCAATTTAGGTTTTAAAGAGGTATGTAGATTTTAGCTGAATTAAAACTTCAGGAAAGCTGCTTACATACAGAGATGTCTAGCAAAAGTGCTTGAAGGACCTTTGTATGATGTAGGCCTTATGTATGATAAAGAGTAGGATGACTAACACAGTAATTGCAAATGTTTTTATTTTACTCTGCTGTATCTTTCTTCTGTTTTCTGTGGTAAAACAAGGTAAAACAGCAGTGAATTAAACTAATTTTTCCTTGAATGGAAAAATGCGAATTAAAAAATGGAAAGACATGTCCAAATAATTTCACTCTATTAATTTAATTTACTGGAAATAGAAAAGCAACTAGTGTAACGTAAGTCAGTTGTATTGGCTACATTTGTTTTCTCAGGATATTGATTATTTCTTGATGTTGTGATATAGTACTGATGGTCAAAGTTATATAGAGATATTGTTGAAGTTACTAGCACACGAAAGTTCTTGTCCTTTTTTTTTAAAGAGCAAAGCAAAACAATAGAATTTCTTAATATAGTTTGAGAGATCTAGCAACACTGAAACTCAACTACTCTAATTATTTGTTTAAAGATTTAATGGTACTGGAGGTCAGAATCTAAAATTTCCTTGTATGAATGAAGTCTGGTGGTCATAGTCTTGATTTTGTAAAGGCTTCTTTCTGTTTACAAAAGTGTGGATTTGATCAGCCCCTCTGCATGCCAGCACGTTGTACTAATGTGTTTTCTTCTGGACACTAAGGAAATATCAGCCCACTTGATGTAAAATTAGACTAGTATGTGATAAAGAATTTCAGCTGCATAAATTGGATATGTTAGGCTGTCATGATCACCTTATACATTCTTTTAAGGAATTACTGGTATAATTTCCTTCCTTACTGAAGGAAAATGTCAATTGGCCCTCCTCAGAGCAGGAATATTTTCTGTTCTCTGTGATCCTGGCCCTTATCTTGTCAGGAGGCTAATGCAAGCCTTCTTGAAGAAAGAATATGCCAGAGATGTTTAAACGTGGTTGGTTTGGCCTGGATATTGATAGTCAAGTAGGAAGCAAGTGGTAGTAAACTTGGGAAAATCTTGCTAGTTGCTTTGGGTAATTCTATCATATTAAGAGTTACTAAACTTTTACTTGAAGCTGCAGCTTTTCTGCTGGGGACCCTGACAAGTGTTTCATGTCATAGGGCACATCAGTAGAAAAAAGCCCAAACTTGCATGGGTACTATGAAGTTTAACAAACCTGAGAATCCATACCATCCTACTGTTATGTTGGCTTTTGGATTTCTTCCAGAGGAGAGTCTGTATCTGTGGAGTGGGGATCACTTGTTTTACCTATTTGACTCCTAATCCAGAACAGCACTTATTTACATTTTCTAAATTAATAATGAGATTATTCCTATTCTTAGACAAGTGATTTAAAGTTAAGAGACTTTTCAAATGTTGGCTTGTATATGCTTCTGTCTGTAATATAATTATTCTAAGGCCTGATTTATAGAGCAAGGTAACCAGGTTATATGTGCTCTGTGGATTAGTAAAACTCATCTCAATGTGCACACATGTCTGAGTCTAGCTTCCTTTACATATTGTGGTACTAATGAGCTTGCCGAAGTCATTTTTTTTCTCTTTTAAATGTGGGGTATTTCTGCTGGCCATTGAGTCCTTAAAGATAAATGCAAAAAGTTCGTGTTTCATTCCTGTTGTCTCCTAGACATGAGGTTTCGAGCACTTTGCATACACTGCTAAATTGTATTTGTTAATCTAAAGGAATAGTAGAAAAGTTAGAAAATTAACTTGAGCAGTTTTGTGAGGGCTGTGTTGCTTTTCCTTTGTAAAATGTCACTGTTCTGTGTTTTCAGGTTTGTTTCTGCATTGGAGCTTATAATCTTTCATAGGTCTTTGCAGTTTCACCAGTTCCTTTTGGAGTTTTATGTTAGGTTCTAATAGAAGATCTAGATGGTTTTGTCTTTTAACAGCTAATGTCTCTCTCTCTTTCTTTAAACATTCAATTAATTTTTTTAATTATTATTAGTTTTAGCTTGAATTAACATGTTTTCCATTTTCTTTCATTATATCTCATAGGGGTTGCTAGCTTTCCATGTACGAATAGCTTTTGGATAGTTACCATAGTCTCTTGTTCTAACAGCCCTGCATTTTATCCTATTTGTAACACAGAGATCTAAACAGATTCTGCAGCAAATATTCTATTAACAGTGATTTGAATCTTCCAGGTGGAGCTGGCAGACCAGTTAATTTTATTTTTGCAATGAATGCAGCTTTCAATTTAGGTAATCAAAAGTTTGGAAGGTCAAGGAAGAGAGGACTAATATTTGTTCTGCACCTAGTAGTCAGGGTTACAGCAAATGTTGCTTCTAGATCTTCTAGGCTGTAGGAGGCAAAACTTAATACCTTTAGGTTTTCTTATTCGGAATTTGATTTTCCTTATTTCAGTTTAACTTCTTTCAGTGACTCTATGGATAATCTTGGCATAGGCTCAGAACAGATAAAATATCACAAGAAATTATAATAATTTTAGCAATCAGAAGAAAACAGGATTATAGGTTTTGTTCTGTGATTTCAATTACACAGTAACACCTGTGTGTGGTAACTAGTAGGTAAGAACACTGTAATTTTTATGTAATTCTAGACTATGTGAATTTCACAGCAATTTAATGTTGCATTAATTCTTACTGGCAGTTTTAGCCACCTGTTTTTTGAGCGACAACATGTGTCAGATTTGAAGTGGTCATGGGCATGAAAGAAATATTTTTAGCTTTTTTTTTTTTTTAAGCATAGAAAATAACAGGAAAGCCTATACTTTCAGGTGGAGTGGTTTCAGGTGGAGTGGATCAGTATGTCAAAGACTTGAAATAATGGAAAGGTTGACAACAAAAATGATGGGAAGGGCATAAGGCAGTCTGCACTGCAAGGAAGGGAAAGAAGAAATAGGATGACAGTAAAGTGACCACAGATATGATAAAAACAGAGAAATTAACAAAGAGCAGAATTCCTAGTGGATTTGAGACTAAGTCAAGAAATTAAAAAAATTTCCTTTAAATTTCTACTCCTTCCAGAAGCCAAAGAAAAAAAGCTTAAGAATTAATAAACAGAGTTGGTAAAAATGAATTGTTTTTCAAGAAATCCTGAGCATTTTTTAAAAATCAGGATGAAAAATCAACATAATCTTTTTAGAAAATATCTCCATAGGAGAATGTGACAGCAAAAAATCACTATAAAATTCACTTTATATCTAGGATTGTTAGTTGAAATAATTTGTAGATAATGCTGTATAAATCTAAAATACTGAATAAATTAGGAAATAACCATATTCACAAGCATGTCTTAAATTTATAAAGGTAATTTTGTCTCTTGGTTTTGTTTTTTTTTTTTTCCCCAAAAGTATTTCACTATGTTGTGTGATCTTAGCTGAAATACAGAAAACGGATTTGCTTATTGAGCTGTACTGTGTTAGGCTACAACTTTTGAAGACCTTTGTTAGCTAGCTGATTTTTGTTTGACTCTTGAGGGTTATGATATTTTCATTAAGATACATGAATTTTGTAGTTTTACCTTACTGTTGGAAAGAAATACAAGTTACTTTGCAAATAAAATTGTGAAGCTTCATTAAAAGGTGTAACTTCCCTGTCATTTGGAAATAACCTTACATATCTTCTCAGCATGCCCACATCTGAGTCTCATTTTTGAGGCTGCTTTCATAGGTGTATATGTGCTTTCAAAAATGAGCTTATGATAGCAAACTTCTAGAGCAAGGCATTGCATGTGATTAGAGAATTTTCAAGAATTATGAGATTTATCCATCATTTGTTCTGTGTGAAATATTTTCAGATGACAAGGCAAGCTTCAGGTGTGCTGTACTGTGTTGAATAAAGGGAGGAAGTAGGTGGGTGAGAATGTTGTATTTTCTGTAGAACATACAATATGGAACTGATATGAAGTGAGAAGAACAAAATGTTAAGCCTGATGTAAACCTCATCAGTATAATTTGAATTGTGTGTTAAACTGTGTGTGCAAGCCAGAATAGAAGTTAGCTTTAACTCTTACGTCTGGCTGCCTCCAGAATTCTTTCACTGCCAAATGTTTGGTCCTAGGAGATTTTTGCTTTTGCTTTCCCAATCAGTAATGACTGAATGTTCCCCACTTCCTTGCAGGCATGGTTTTGCACTGGTACCTCAGAGGATATACAGACTGTGTAAGTTGTTAGCTGTGTCTGCAGTTAGAACTGTCAGGGTGGTGGTGCCTGTAGGTGGTGTTTTTATGGGTAAGAATGTTTCATGCCCCAAATTAGGCAGTACAAGATGATCAACTTTGGTCTTGTACATCCTAGGCCCTGCTGGCTCTCAAAGCGCCACAAACTAGAGCTGCATGATATGGCAAGAGATCAGTTTGTTCAGGAAAATGCAACTTTGACCCCAAAGGATTCTCTGTTGTTATTTAGAAATTATGTTGGATAAACTTCTAACCTAAGAAAACTGCAATATTCACCTCTGTGGGTACTAATTACAAATGGGATTTATTCCCAGAATAATCATCCACCAGTTTCCTTTTATTCTAAATACAGGGTCAGAAAACTTGCAGTGAGGCTGGATCAAAAATAACTAGATCATTACCCATGAAAAATGTTCATTTTCCTGGCTGGTTTGTGTGCCTGTGTTTGATTTCTCCTAATGCGTACCTCACACTTTTCTTCACAGAGTTTCACCTTGTACATTCCAAATTCTCATTTTAATTAGTCAAGAACATGCTGAATTCTGCTCTCCACAGAGTCTGACATCTCTCCTGCACTGGGGTGATTTGCAAGCTTTTCACTACTGGATCACTGAAGTTATTAATAAGCAAAACTTTGTCCAAGACAACTCCCTGGGGCTGCTGCTTGAAATGTTTCTAGTATCTCACACTGAACTAACATCTGCTTGTGTATATTTAAGCGGTGTGATTTTTGTTTAGATTGCAAGTTTGCATGTAAAATTCTGGTAGAAAGAGGAGGAGGAGAAAGTGGGGGAAATGCCAGGTCCTTTACCCATCCCTTCCTCTCTGCAGCAGTGAAAAGCGCATTTTCCCTGAACTGGCTACAGAGAGTTAGGGTGAAACCTTTTGTGTTATTCAGGACCTGTGAATCTCCCTGTCTGCAACGGCCACAAGAGATGGAAAAACTGCCCAGTGTGGGATGTCTTTGCCCTCTTCCCTTAGATGATGTATAGAAATGTCACACCAGATGCCTTTACAAGATCTTGTAAAAATGTATTTTCATGATGAAGATGCTGATTAGTGTTTCTTACTGTATGGGAACTACTGAATCATGGCCTGAACCTCTGATCGGTCATCTGAGGCAAGCAATGAGTCACCCACAGGAGCACAGGTGAAGGCAATTCACCTGTGCTGCTGGAAGCAGTGGAGCCTGGCTCCACCTCTCCTAGACCCATTTAAGAGCTGAGTACCAGGGGGAAAGGATGTCTTCTGGAGATCCCTCCTCTGGAGTTTTGTAGTGAGCCCAGGATGTGGGTAAGCGTTCTATCCTCTTTTGTATAGTAACCTGCTTAGTCAAACTCTCTGATGTATTCCATTATTATAACATCTGTACATTTATTGATTATATACTTACTAACATGAAGTATTAGTTGAGAAGGAGATTTTAGAACTGCCAAGCATTACTGATCATTTCTCCTGGGCAGGAACAACAACTGACGTGTTACTTTATCACTTTAAGGTGAATGCTGAAAATGAGCATTGGTGGAAAGTTTTACATTGTTTAAAATGTGCTCTTATGTTTGGCGTAACTTAAGAAAATGTAGGTACCTAAACGTTATGTTGTATGTAGCCTGAGACAGGAGCTGTGTCTTCCCCTGAGGTAGAGCAATAGCATGAGTGGGCACTGATCTGACGTGGGTAATTGACTGTCTCTGCAGTAACTAATATTCATGAAGTGATCTTCATCTCCTTTCTCCCTGGCACAAATTCCACATAGAACTTGATCCAATTACATTTGTGCTCAGGCTAGTGGTCCTGAGATTCAGGCCAGAAGTTGAGAGGAAATTGTCCGTGTTGCGAGAGTAATGGTTTCATAGCTGGGCTCTATGCAACCATCCATGCTAAATGATGGCAATCACAACTATCCAGGCTGTGTGTGGCTCCAGCTGCAAGTTTGGCTCCCTCTGTGAGTATGGGCATGATTACAACTCCTGCATGTCTGTATGAGATCCTGTGTAATCCATCCATTTTCCTGCATGGGCACCCTTCATGCCCAGTCTCTTTCTCTTCTCTTTTTAGTGATTGAGGAACAGTTAAGTCTGTTTGGATTCTTCCATCCCCTCACAAATCTTCACAAAGGTGTTACGTTGCCATTCAATGCTGTGCTGCTGTGTGTTCCCCAGGGAGGTTTGTTAGGTTGTATTAGTACAGATTAAGATCTGTGCTATCCTCGCTTCTCTCAGTACCAGTTCTTTGCTTGCTAACTGTGAGGTCAATAAAGTTCTGCTTTCTGTCAAATAACAACCTGTTTTCTTGAGAGAATTGTAGCAGTCTCCGCTTCACCAGCCTGTCATATGGATTCGGCTGCAGGGAACATCCATGAAATATACTGAAGGATGTAGGAGGATTTTATGACCATGCTATTTTATTTCTATAGCCATTGCTGTCTTTTCGTTTGTTTTTGCCTTATCTGACATATTTATGTAAATGAGATTAGGGAGGACTGGAAATCAAACACACTTAGATGAAGAAGGAAAGATTCGGAGCAGTTGGCTAGCCATCAAATTAATTTATTTATTTTTGGTTTTTTGTTTTTTGTTTTTTTTTTTCTAAATAATTCCAATGTAAATAGCTTTAGCTTTTCTGTTTTGCAATGTTACCAGCTTGATCATAGTTTAGTCCGTACTGAATAAAAACAACAATGTTAAAGATGAATAATGACTCACTTTTTTTCTTCAAGTAGTTGCTCAAAAGCAAGGATCTAAACAGTCAAACTTTTAAAAGAACGCTTGCAATGTAATTACACATGCTCATCTGGAAAAAAAAAAAAAAAAGAAAGAAATGAGCACTTCCAAATATATTTCAGACTTCTGAGGAAATATTTGAATGCTGTGAATATCTCTCTCCAGAATGTCAGGAGACTTTGGCACACCACGTCCTAAATCCCAGAGAAATGGAGGAGAAATCCACTTGAGCTGGGCATTGGAACTGTCCTTCTGGGACATGAAATGCATGTTCATGAATACAGGATAATGACAGCCTTTTCAGAGGGATGTCAAGGAATCAGAAATGAGATGATCTCTTAGTCCTGACAGTCTTGTCCCTTAAAGATTTTCAACCTTGCTGGTGTTTCTTTTTTTCCTTTTTTTTCCTTGGCTTGCCTCTAACAGTACATTTCAGTTTCATTTTGATAGTAAGTCAAGAACAGCTAGCATTATGGGAAAGCTTGTTCTTCACTAAATAATTCCAACATTTGCTTCAGAATGTTTGAATTGTACTGGTTTCCTAATTGGTCAGTCAGCTTTGTAGGCTAGGACTGATTTTTTTGTGTGTGTGTATCTGGCTGGGGGTAGGATGCGATCTGAGTTCCTGAGATGAATTCAGTTATCAGTAAACTAAACCTATGATCATGAGTTCCTTTGTTCTGTTGGTCACATCTATACCTCCTTCAGTCAGTTTTTCAGCAAAACAGCAACAAAATAAATGTGGCTTTTGAATATCACAATGCTTAGAGCAACACTGCAGCTGCAGGTAGGAGGAGGTGGAGGGGGCAGACTACAATGAGACACTGAGGTATTTAATTTTCATTTTATGTAATTTTCTCCTATATTCAGGAAGTGTTGAAGAGATTAAATGTCCCAAGAGGCCTCTTTTAGCTGTACTTTCCTAAAATAAGGTGTTATTCATGCACTCAAGCTCAGAAAATGGTGTTCTCCTATCATCAATATATGGGCTCCTAGAACCTTCTCAAAGGCTCCTAGCAAGCAAAAGCACAACTAATATACCCATATGTAATAAGTAGGTCTTACTTCAAGAAAGAGAATAAATCAAAGGCTGCACTTCAGAAAACACTACCATGCTTTGAAGAGGTTTATGGAAGATCTTGGCTAGACTTGACAAAAGAAATTACATAAGGAGTCTCATTTGTCACATGATCATTTCTCACCAAAGTTTTCCTTATGATTTTAGTCACATAGAACAAATTGGTGTGATCACAGCAGTGGTTCTTTATAGTCCTTCAGTGCCACAAAACAACATTGTTTAAGTTTCAGAAAACTAACTCCCTTCTTTTCACAGATGTGGAAGACCTACAAAACTAACAGAGTAAGAATTGGTGAATTCCATAACATCCCTTCTAGTTGTCCATCTCTGCTGCCTGTGTTTGTCAGTCTAAAGAAAGCTGTAAAATATAATGGGTGTGGTCTGAACAGCTTAATCTGTGATGTAAAGCAAAGAGCTGTTTTTTAACAGAACAGCACAGTTTTAGTGCTTTTGCAACTGTCTGGGGTTTATTTCCAACAATTCGTTGATGTTCAGCTCTTGATTCAAAACTTATTGAGAAGTACAGAAAAGAAATACTATCTTTATGTGACTGCAGCTCAGAAGGAAAACAATTTAAAGAGTTTGAGCCATAGATTAAGTTAGAAATTAGAATTTCTACCCTAGTAGATATCCTATAATTGCTGTCTAATCTTAGGTGATACACAACATTGGGATAGATCATCCAGTAACTTCTAAGAATTGTTATTTTACCTGTAAGACAAAGTAAATTGAAAGTGACGCATTGAAATCAATGAAATTATGTTGATTTCAACCACAAATCTCTTAAATAGGCTAGAAATAGAAAAGTAAGGTTGAGTACTAGACTCCCTGTCATAATCTCACAATATGTCCATGCTTTTGTCACTGCTATATTATTAATATCATTATTATTATTGATCTTTCTTTTATTGTTGTTTCAGGTTAGGTTTCCCCATGATGATCGTGTCCTGTACCATCGGGATGTGCTATCTTCTTGTTGCTCATGTTGTAGTAGGTTGGAATTCATAATAATTTATACATTCAAGACTCAAGGAAGCTTTTCTGTTTCATTTGATTTGTATAACAGAACACTAAGAAGATAAATAAAAGGAGAAAGTTGTGTGAAACTCCCACATAAGGTATCAACCAAAATGATCGTGTCAGGTTTGGTCATTCTAACCTTCTGTTCTGTGAACAATTTGCAGAACAAGACATTCCAAATTAAAGAATCCGTATATATAAATATGTAAAAAATAATTATGCAAATGAAAAAGCATCACTGTGAAGGAATATATTGTGCCTGGAAGTTTATGTTAACACAATCTGAGTGTAGTCACAGATGAAAAACTCATTCGCAATGGGAGATGTTCATTAATTTCTTTTAGAGTTTCATTTATCTTTGTCAATGTATTTAGCTGTTTGTATTCAAGTAACTAATATTCAAGCTACAATAGTAGACAGTTAAGCAGACAGTCTGTACACTATGGAAGATGTATCATTATCTATGTTTAAAAATAAACTCAACTCCTGAAAACGTGCTATGGAAGAAATTATTCTTTTGGATCTGGGATTGCATGCTATGGAAGTTTTTGTTTTTTTTTTTTCTTTTGTATTAAAGCTCCTAATCAGTGTTAAGCTGCATTATTTTATTTTTTTTTCCTTAAAGTTATCAAATGCTCCTCTCCTTAGCAAAGTACAGACATAAAGGGTGATAAAGCACTGGACATCTTCCATTTAATTATTAAGTTGCTTCAGTGACAGAGTACTCTAAGTCTTTAGATAGGTTAATACACTATGGAAGAATGAGATCATACTTGGCGTTGATTTCCTTCTCTCTGATAACTTATTAAACTATATATATTGTTTTGTATAATTGGATGCCAGAACAGGTCAAATTTCTCATTATGAATATTAAGTCCTGTGAGGGATTCAAGGTTTCAGTCCAGCTTCCAATACTTTTGTGGGATTGGCCTTAGTTAGTGGCAGTTGTGCTTTATCTTGAGTCAGAGAAATTGGCAACTTGATGAGTGCAACTCAGGTGAACAGGGCTGAATTAGAAGAAGCCAGTTGGAATGAGTAAATGCAGCTTTTACTTGTGTTTAGTCTTTGATATAACTTGCTAAGTGAGAGAAATGGTCTCTCTCTCCCACAGAGGATGTGAAGGTAATCATCCCATTTCACTCATATCCAGATTTTATACCTTACCTAGATAATTTCTGTAAAACTGCAATACAGTTTTAAGACAGTGAGCAAAAGGCTCCATGATGCCATTCAAAGAACGACTGGCTCCCACACCTGTGTATTAAGAAAGCATAACAACTGAACAACCCTAAACCAGAAAAAAAATCCTAAAAAACATCCAAATCAAAATGAAAAATAATAAAAGACCCTAAAGATCGTTCCTTCAGACAACATCTGAAATTGAATTTGTCCTGTTTATATGTTGTGGGTTTTTTTTTTTCCTTTGTGAGAGTGGGTTAGTCTTCAATAATTAGTGTTCTGCTGCAACTAAAGAAACATTAATGCTAATCAGCTTAACATTGATTCCTGGTTAAAAATAATTACAAAAATTCTATAGCTTTCAACTCTTTCACTTTGGAGCAATCTTGGTGCAGGCACTGTTTGTGCATGAACTGCTAGGCCCTGAAGAATGCAAAATCAGGACTCTGCTGAAACATGTTTGTTCTTATCTGCCTTTTTAATTTTATTTTGCTTTTTTTCCCACTCACCAGATTTAAAGCTCTATTTCTTTTTCTATTCTAGTGAAACTCTCAGCATGTAGGAGTATAAAAATGAGGCTGTGGTTCCACAGCACAACTTACAGATTTGTTATATTGTTCTTTTTAAAGGGTAACAAAAGCCCACAAAACAACACCCTTCCAAACCCTAATCCTTCTCCTAGAGCTTTGAAACCCTCTTGCCAACCTTAAGCTGGATCACGCTAATAAAGTGATCACATTTGTCGACTTGAAAATGCACATCTGCATTTACAGTTTGCTGGAAGGAGAAAGATGTAAGTGTAGCAATTCATTTCCACTCACTCTTCTTAGCCAATGCTCTGAAACACTTCAGTGGAAGGGAGATCTTGCTGGCTTTAGAAATGATACATCAACAGGATTCAAAGGAGATTTCCTTTCTGTTTTATTACTTGTCCTGTCAAGAAAAGGCAAGTAGTGTATAGGGAGTACAAAATCACACTGATCATGCTTTTAGTCAACTGAATGTAAGGCTAAATGCATTCTGCTTCTAGAAATTTTCTATTATGGTATAATGTTTTCCTGAGGATTTCCTTCAGATGAATTGGCTTTCCTTCCCTAAACACCCTCCTTTGCACAGCAAAGACCTCTTGAAGAGCTCATATGGCAAAAGAAATGGTAATAAGAAGATAAAGTTGTTTGCACAAGGCTTTATGTGACTGTAATCTAATGTTCAATTACCAGAGAAATAACAGTGATAAACATGTTTTTGTGGCCTCTTGTTGTTGTTTCTCACATTAGCTGACAATCTGCTAAAATGAAAATTATCCAGGTACTTCAGATCACTTCAGGGTAATGAAGTATGTTTTTCACTGTCTCCATTATCGTTATCAGTGTAATCTGCATGTTAGAAAGGCACAAGTTAGAGTGACTACATCCCTGTAAGAAATAGTGTATAGGATCCTGTAGAAGTTGAGTGAATTTGAAGAGTGGGTGGAATTAATTCTTGCAGTGAAAATCTCTCTAAAGGGTTGAGTAAAATATTAGTTAAATAATAAATTATGTAAAAGCCTATCAAATTTAGCAGCTTTGGGGCTGATTTCAGAAGACTGAATTCAGCGTTCAAGAGGCATCTGGACGAGGAGCTGCGAGATCTGGTTTAATAGCTTGTGGTAGCAGTGGTAGTGTGAAAACGATTGGACTGATGATCTTATAGGTCGTTTCCAACCTTGTGATTCTATGATTCTATGATAATTGTCATCAACATCCTTTTAGGCTTACTTTGTGGTGTTTGTTGTAAGCTATGGAGTAAATACAAATGTAAGCCTACTTGAGATGTATTTCTCCTTGAATGAATGGTATAAATGGTGAATGGTATAAAATGCAGCAAGACAGAGATATGTGAATTATATCATTACATGGGAATGTAAGCAAAGCCTGTTAAAAGAACTATCTCATCTTAAGAAGGGCAAATACTGAAAGCAAGGAAAGAAGCAGGAATGTACTAGTAAAGAGGAGTGTAAGAGTGATCCAAGGTCTTTGCAATCCAGCATGTCTCCAACAGACACATAGTATATGCCTGTGAAGATCCCAGGAGTAAGGTGAACATAAAATGCTGCTTTCCCCAAATACAGTCCCCAGATTTCAGAGGTTTCTGTGACTGAGAGGCTTCTTGAATGAGCGGTAGCATATCTGTATTGAATTGCAACTAATGGATTGTCCTAGTACAAACTTTACCAGCACATTGCTGAACCTGTGTAAATTCAACATCTACCTCAAAGAGTTTCATAGATACATTGTGGGGAAAATATTCCAGCTGTTTCTTTTGAATTTGCCCTGTGCTAATCTAATTTCTAAGCCACTTCTCTCCCAACTCCTTTCCTGGATCTTTTGTTTGGGAAGAGTCAGCCCCTTCTACCTTTTTCCAAATCACAATTATATGGATTGATTTCCAGTCTGGAAATCACAGTCTGTTTGCTTGTTTCTTACTTGGAAACATTCTCCTGTCTTTGTTTATGGCTTCTTGCGTCACTGTAGCTTCGAGTCTAAGGGATCAGATGTAAGCATCAGCAAGATAAAAATGCCTGCTGATTTACTCTGTTTTTCTATTATTTCCTAAGAATTGTTGAGATCTGACTCAGTAATTGGACTGTTGCTGACAAGTAAATCAAGGATATATTTTTATAGAAGAGTTTCTTATAATTACAAGCTTCATTTCCTGAGTAATAATTACTAGCTCTCATTGTTTAATGTGTAAAATCAAGGTTATTTTTTTTGTTCCTGCTCTTACACTACAACTGTCCAGACTGAATGTCATTAGCCATTTTTTTTTTTTCAGTCACCTGCTCTTTAAGGCTTTTCTATAATTCTCCACCATTATATCATCTTTGTTACCCTGAATAACTCACAAACTTTCATGTTTAACCTTTTACCTCAAGAGCTAGGTCATTTACAGGTATGTTAATAATCTCAAAGCTAGTCCAACTCCCTCTAGAACTACATGAATGAATCGTACCCCTTATTACACAGTAGGTCAATTTACTTACGAGCTATTGGACTTAATATAGCTAACCTTTGTCTTATAGATCAAATCAAAATTTGTTTAAAAATTGAAAATATTTTCCAATTTGCAGAGTGAGTTTTGAGGCTATCTTGCTAGTGGATATTGCTGTGGGGTGACTGAAAAAATATCACTCATTTATGTAATGATTTAGAAAAAAGCATTTGCCTTGAAAAACAAATGTAATAATTTATTGTTCAGGGAACTCTTTTATACCCATAAAAGGAGATTTGCCTTGTTGAACAGGCTGCTCATAAGAGCTTATTTTAGCCCATACTAAATCTTCTTGTACCATGTTTTGGTCCATTAAAGAAGATACGGTTTTCTTAGCGAAAGTTAAAATAAACTGTGTAATTTCTAAGAAGCCAAAATTTGAAGGTACAATTGGAAATTAAAATTGTGTGATCACTCAGAAAAGGAAGGGTCCCATTTGAGAACTCAAATATTACTTGCAAAATATTTTTTAACAGCTCTTCGGACAATTTGTACTGCATACTTTATTCAGAAAACCAGAATAATTTTATATTTATATATAAGGAATTTATATATATATATATATATATATATATAAAAAATATTTATATATACAGGAATAGATACAAAAAGAAAAGGCTTCAATTTCCTGTTTTGTTGCTAGATTTCTCTGTAACTTTTCATAGCCATTTGATTTGTTTCTATATTTGTTTCTTGATTTTACCCAGCATTCTGATGTGCTTTAAAAATGTACATTTCTGTAGGGATGCTGTGGGCTGTAGGCTTTGTTGATCAAATAGGAGAGCATTAGAGTTCTCTGCAAACATCATCTTTTATTTTAAAGGCACTAATAAAAAATATGGAAAAATATCAGCATAACAGCTATCGATGCTTACGTCCTATGTTAACCCCCATTAAAAAGAATTCATAGGTTTCAAATGACAAAAAATCAATGCAACCTGAAATAGGCACAAATTAAAAATGCTAAGCATGAGCTTCCATGTTTGTTGTAATGGGGTGCTAAGAAAATGATTGGGAAACAAGCCAGAAAATAAAATGAAATAGCTCAAGCATTAAATTAATACTTCTGAATTCACAATAGGAAATTCTAGCAATTCTGAGTAAGTGCTAACCACCTCATACAAAGGCAGCATATGAAAATCTGAGTGATTTATTAAGGGCAACAGGAAATCAACAAGTGTTGGAGTTTTACTGAGGGAAGGATTTAAATCTTTCTCTGTAGATGCTCTAGAGAGAGGACTGTGAGAAGAAATCTTTTTTCGCGTATTGCTTATTAGTGGAAAATGTTATAGGATTGGCAATATCCTAGTGCTACTTAAAGTGACAAGCAGAAAAGGGTTTTTATACCATGTTTAAAGTTGATTGCATGATGTTTTTCTTTTTTCAGGTTTCTATTGCCACTTGACAGGCAGCAGTGATTTATTAGCTGTTTTTTCAGTTAGTGCTTTGCCTAATGAATCAGTAATGGAAAGAAAGCCTGCTCAAGATCTGGTCTTTGCCAGCACTACTGTTATCCTAGTTGAAGTAAAAGGCCCACTGATATTTTTATGAAAATCAACTCACTTTGGCTTGTCCATAATGTAAGGGCTGCCCTAATTGTACAAGACAATATGAAGAAGGGAGATGCAGAGTGTGTAAACGAGAAAAAAGTACAATCAGTGAGGATACACGTATCTTTCTCTTTTTTCTTTCTTCCCAGGTCTTCCCATTTCCTCTCCAATTAATTGTCTGCCAGATATTTTCCTCCTGATAGACATCTGCTGTTTTAAATCTGCAGTCTTCATTTCTTGCTGTTCCTCTAGTACAGCAGCTGAAAACAAAGCCCCAACTTGTTTGCTTTGTCTCCAGCTCTTTTCTCCAGATGATCTGTGCCTACTCTTGCTCAATGATGTTGAGAAAGGAAAATAATTGTTATTTAACAAACAATGAGAAGATAACATGGAACAAGTTTAGATCTTCCTTAGTCTCCTTTGTTTAACTTAATCCTGCTATTTCATATATTGATCCATTGTACTTTCTCACTTATAATCTCTCATGTACATTTTATGTGTTGG
The DNA here is from genome assembly GCF_987193195.1 of Phasianus colchicus. NCBI lineage: Eukaryota > Metazoa > Chordata > Aves > Galliformes > Phasianidae > Phasianus > Phasianus colchicus. The sequence continues at coordinate 132,119,669 of NC_143436.1, forward strand.
TCACAAAAAGAATGTGAAACTCTCATTCAAAATTAAAAACTAAAAACCCCAGCAAGTGCAACAGTGCTGCAGCTGATGAAGATAAATGGAAAAGCCTCAGATTGACTCAAGAGTCTTAATGCTCCATGATGTTGTTTTTTTTTTTTTTTTCTTTGTTTTTCCTGCATTCACTTTTGAGCTCAGGCAGCTACAAATTATAACTCCTGAATTCAATTAGGTTCCCAGAATTCCCAAGAAAAGAAAATCTGCTAAGTAATATCTATTTGGGGTTTGTTTTATACATACAGAGTAACTTACTTGCTGCTTGAAAATGTATCAAGATCTGTGCTATTAGTTTGATTATAACATATAGGTAATTTGATTCAGAACAGGATGTTTAGTAGTGGTTAAAGCTGTGGATAAGTGTAATCTATTTCATACATGCACTGTCTTAGAGATATGTGCATTTCTGTGGGCAAAGATCAGTCTGTGGTCCCAGGGCACAGTGTATGACTAATTTAAGATCTGGTTGGAAAATCCATTCTGGGATTAGTGTAGGCACAAAATCTGACATCTGAGCTAAATGGTGTTCTGATTCTCCTTTGCTTTTAATTCCAGCAGCTCTGGATCCAAACAGTGCGATTTGACTGGTCAAAATATATGACACGAATATATTTTTCTAAATCTTCACTGTGTGAACATGAGAAAAAATATGAATATGAAACTGAAGACAAATATGAATAACATATTGAGATATTTGATTTTACCAGCTGAAGTCAGTGTGTTGCCTGATTGTTATTTTGTTGAGCTCAAAGGCCTCTGTTAACTACTGTATACTATAAAATGTGTGCACAGTGATTGCCAGCAACAGTTCAACACAATCCATTGCAAGTAATAAACATTGGCATTATAGGCACAGTTTTCAGTGTTTACAGTAATTAAGGCCATTTAACACTTTTTTTTTGTTTTTTTGTTTTTTTGTTTTTTTTTTTTTTAATTAGGAACATGATTGAGGGGAGAGGAATATTAACACTTAATTATACAATCCTGTCAGTTGAAAAGCTCTTGCGTTCTCATGTGTCAGAGACAGATTTGTCAGAGACTGACATGTTGTCATGGACAGAGCTTAAGGTGTCCTATACAAAAAATCTAAGCTGATGCATCATAAGCCTTTGAAAAATCTTACCATCTTTTATCCTGGCAACTAAAGTCCCTAAGAGGGATGCATATGCTGCATCCAGGAGCTACTGAAGGCTGAGGAAGCTTCTCACCTGAGAATTCACTACCTGATCTTTCTGAAGTGCTGATTAGCTTCAGTCATAAATTGGAAACTCCAAATTAACAAACAGCTTTACTCTTAAACACTGTCTTGCCATCTATCCTGCTGAAGGGTTCTTGTGATAATAAGTTGAGTGACGCTTATAGGACGCTCCGAGGATGTCGGTGAGGAAATCTGTAATTCTGGTTTGAAAAAAAGAGCTCTGAATGGCATTCAGTGAATGTGATTAATGTGTGACTACACTGGCAGCTGATGTAAAACAGCACGGCAAAGAGAGATTCCTAACACTTATCAAATAAAAATGACTGTGTTTTTGTGAAAAAATCATGTCATACTGGAAGTGAAAACTGTGTGACAAAGAAAGTGAACAAATGAGCTGTCTTAAATGTAAAACTTTTGATTCAGAATATACTCCATTCACAGTATTTGATAATTATTTCATGCTACTTTATGCTAAAAAAATGCTTCCCATGGGGCAGACTTTCAGATTTGACACAGTGCTGGTAAGATTTGGAAATTTGCTTTAAAACAAGGAAATAAAGTTAATTTTCTACAATGAATGTTCTGCGAAATTAATACTCTACAATTTCAACTTAATTTGGACATATTTTTGTGCCTTTTTACAAAGATATGCATTTCATTTAGTAAATTGTAATAGTTTTCATATCTAATTTCCTGGAAGTGTTTTCTTATACTCTAATGAACTAAATAAGTGTGGTCAAGATCACTTGCTTAATTACTTTCCTGAAGCGGGGCTTAGACTGAATATTTAAGATTATCTTGATGCTGTTATTTTGACCCTCAGCACTTGGAAAATGGGAATGAGTTTGTCACTGTAAATGTATGGCATCTAATTACCCTGTTTGTAAATGCAAATCTGAATGTTGAGGATCATGAAATAATGTGTCCCCAAATTACAAGCCTTTAATCAAATAAACCTATCTGACACAAGAAATAGGGACAGCATCCTTATTTTCTTTGTAGAGGGCCCTTCAAAATTCTTCAGAAATCCATGGACCTAGGGACAGTGAACACTGTGTGTGAGAAAAAATTCAGGCATCACAGAAAGTATGATTTCTTCAGAAAAGCACAGCTGAAAAGAACAGGTTGTTTGAGACTGACAGTATTCTTATTATGTTAATAGGTTTTGCACTAAAAAAGAATATGCATTAAAGTCCTGAATTTTGTAAACAAGCTATCAACAACACTTTATGTATTCACATTACATTTTGTCTTATTATTCTTAGTAAAATTGATGACAACTTGCATTACATTTGATTGTGGAACGATAAACATGTCCCAGTGACAGAAGATAAAGGAATTCATACAGATTTCTTCTCTATAGAACTGAACAAAATATCTTGCATACCATTTAGTTCTTCAATGTGTTTAAGAGGAAAACATTTCATAATTGCAGGAGGTAAAGAATACTAAAGGCATTGTGTCTCATTCCAATTCAGAGAATGATAGAGGAAAATGATGGCAAAATGTTTGATTCAGCAAATGGGAAATTTATATTCAATTTGAAGTCTCTGTGTGATTTAACAGGATAGCTGGAGTCAGTGCTGTTCTCTTCTCAACAATTCTAGTTAGCCTGTGCTTAGTGGCTAGTTATGAGCTTTTCACTTCTGTTGGTTTTACCATCATTATAACAGGGAGGCTAATTAATCAGAACTGCTTCAAACAACACAGGTGAGACATTTGCTTAAATAACTGGGGGATGACTGAGTTCAGGGGTGGCAATGAAAGGAGAGAGGACATCCTCAGCCTTAATTATGAACCAAACAAGTCCTTGGGCTGGAGCTGCTGATTCAGACATCAGAAATGTTTGGATCCTCATCTTGGTGGGCTTTGCAACTCCCCTGCTCATGACGTCTAGTTTGGAACTCTGCAGTGGATTCTTCCAGGCTGCACTGCAGCAAGAAGTAAGATTTTGCTGCTGATGTGCTCAGGAACAAGTTCTAACATGAAAATAACCCTTTAATGTCTCCACCCCGAACTATCCTGAGGGTCACAGATCCCAGTGCCTTCTGATAGCAGCTTAATTTTACACTGAGTTTTGTGGTGACTGTATGGTTTGTCATTTCCTCCAGTGACAGCTCAAAATAACTGCTCAGTACAGACAAGGGGATCATCACAGAACCAAAAGCAAAAAACAGCAAACATGCAAAAAGCTCCCCAGAGAAGAATGATGCAAGAAAAGCACCAAAAATATCCTTGCCTGCACAATTGCCCTTCTAGGAAGAAATGTTTTCAATCCCTTGGCCTGCTGGAAAGATTTGCTCTTTGTTTCTGGTGTAGTCACAGAAACTGTAAGAGAGACTTCATCCTTATTTATATCAATAAATATATTGCTGCTTCTCTCTGATGATTGATGTGTATAGTTCTATCCATATGAGCACCGCAGTGACTCACTGTTTAGTAGGTGTTTTGCTCTCTATTAATTCTAATTCTGACTCTTCTGACCATAATAGAGCTTTTTTTCTCAGTATAACTTTATGTCATGACCTTTTAAACCTTTTTCAGTTAAGTACCTGAGGCTCTAAAGTGGTCCTGTGGAAAACTTCAGCTAAATACTCATTTTCTCCCCATGTAGCAAGAAGTTTTTGACTCCTCTTGTTTATTTCTGAGGAGAAGCAGCCCTCCCAAATCTTCCAACAATTATTCACCTCTCTAGTATAGAAGAGTGCTTCTTTAATGACCTTTTCTTGTAAACAAATAGGTTTGGAAATGTAGATTTGCGACAGTGTTGAAGGAAACTGTACTAGAAATCTAAGCCAGCAAGAGGAATTGAAATTTAATTTACTTTCTGCAAACCTACTAGCTCTTACAATGAGATACACAGGTCAGGACATTGACATAAAGTGACAGACTGCATATACATATAGAGGCAACTAGAATGAGAGGCTACAGAAAACCAACACTCAAAGATCTGCCTAGAGGTTACTTTCTGTTGTACCTGGTGGCAACACTTTTGTGACTGAATGCAGAAGCTTGTGTTTTCTGCCCAGAGAAACCCTGTCTGGAAAATCCAGTGTACCTGTATTACAAAGTATCGTATCTGTTTTTCTGAAGGAAGAAGAATTAATATATCTGAAGCAGCTGATGTGCAATAGCCTAATGGAGACATGGAGACACAAAGCTGCCCCTCCATGAGTATCTTTGTTCTCTAATAATGATTATCTTACCTATTATTGTGTTAACATCCACTTAGCTATGTTATTAATGAGTTTAACTCCACTGTTTATATATCATTATGGAAATTTCTGTAATGTTAGTAGGCCTCTGGTTCTGTTGGACTGGTTTTATTAATAGATAATGTATTGAGGTGGAGCCGTGTTGCCTTTAAGACTGACCAACCCAGCCTCTCACCTAGATGTGTGCATCAAGATCTGCTCTGTGGTGATGCACTTGCTCACAGAATTAAAATGGATGATCTACATTCACTTGGTATGAAGCTGAATGCATTAATTACAGCAACTCCAACTCTGCTTTGTTCTGGTTTATTAAATGTGTTAAATTGATACAAAATCCCTTTTAGACATGAATACACAGTAAAAGAAAATCAATTAATTAGAACTTGGATTAACTGAACATCACTGTTCAATGAAGTGGTCCCTGCTGCTATATACATAGAAAGCCTTAACCCTCCAGTGGCTGTGACTAAAGGGCACCAGACTGAATCACATAAGCAGTTGTGTTGGCAGTAGATAATGATGAAAGTTCCTCTTGTATACTGATAATAGGAAGTCTCATCTGTATCAGATGAATCTTTATTATTTCTTAAGAAAGCAAGCCAACAGCAAAAATGTTAGCTGTAGAAAGGGGCAAGCATAGCAGTAAATGCTGATCAACTGTGCTTGAATTATCTGGTTTATCAGATCTACTAAGATACCCTTGTTACCCAGGCACTAGTTCGATCAGCTGAAATCCACACTGCTTCAAATGCAGTGTAATTGCTCTGAAACTCTAGAGAAAAGGGGATTAGTCTGTATGACAACCTTCTATGTGATTCATAAATGCATTTGAAAATGTGTTCAAAATATGTAAGCATCAGGCTACATCCCCAGATTCCTGTATTGACTGAGTGTGATCCCTCAGGGTGTGTGGATATTCCCACCACCTACCTTTGGTATTGAGTTTAAACGCAGAAGAGAGCTGAAGACAGAAGTCCAGACCTCCAAGTCTGCCCTTAGAACCTCAAATCTGTTTGAGAGGGAAAAAATGCAATTGCTTAAGCCGAAGAGAATGCTTTTTGACAACAAAATATATCAGAAAGTGTTCAGTCCAGGTCTGTGTCTGAGGTATACAGGCAAGAGTGGGAATTGTGTTTTGAACCCTTTGTTTGGAGCTGACTTTTTTGTTTGATTGCATAAGGGAAACCTTTCTGCTATAAAACTTAAAAGGTACCATTAAAATGCTGCTCCGTTGTTGAGTAGAATGCACAATTTTTTCTCTCTCCTTCCAACTTGACCATCTCTTTGTCTTTGCTGCTATTAACTTAATTCCTGCCTTGCAGGTTTTCCATTTCTTTTATGAATATGCTGCACTGATACAAACACATTTAGATTTGTACTCCTGAGTCTATCCTCAGGAGGTATTACTAGTGTAACTACATGGCATGAATAAAGCAATATGACTTTTTGTGTCCTTATTCTTTCCCCGTGGCTGTTCTGCCTCAGATACACTATCATTCAGTATCACTAGAATTCATCTACTTTTCTTCCTCTTATAGCTCTGTTTTATTTTCCCTTTTAAGATGTATGCATTAAACATTTCTGTCTTCCTTTTTTTCCCCTTCATTTAATCTGCTAGGTTTCTGTTTTTGCTTAATTCCACCTAGTTCCATTCTTTTTCTTTCTGTTGCTTTCTGGCAGTTATTTTCTTCTTCCAAATATTTACAGACTTCTTGAGAGTGGAAATTGGACCTTTTTTTGTCATTTACTCATTCTTCAACTTTCTAATACTTCAGATATCTACCAAAGATTAATTTTATAAAATATATGTATATTTGATGTCTCTGTTTCCCTTTGGGTAAAGGAAGGAAAAAGATGCTACTACCTTTCCAAGACCTCTATCACTCTATCAGTTTATATATTTCTCTCCTAAAGTGTGATTAAAGAAAATTTTGGACACTAACTTGTGATGGTCTGTTCAACATTAGGTTGTATGCATGACATATTGCACATATCTCTGCCCAAGAAGTCCAAGGTAGAAAAATGAGGCTGTTACAGCTCACTAGCCAGGGTGCCACATTTGGACTGTTGAATGGCGGCAGGTGTATTTATAGTACCATTGATCACAATCCTCTCAATCTCTATAAAAGTAGGTTTCTCACACTGTTATTTTCATATAAGTACAACCTTTCTACGAAGAGAGGCTTAAAAAAGACAGAAAATGCTGGTGGCAAAGTTTATGTGGTGTAAAGCAGAAATATTTTTTAAGCTAGAAATAACCCTAATTGTACACTATTGTGCATGTCAATAGGACAAAATCAAAGACCTGTTGGCAAAAAACAATCTTGAGAATATTCTAACAATTCAGCTGCAGCCCCAGAAGTGACCTGTGACATCAGTAAGTTACAAATGCATTACTTAGAATATAATCAGTATTATCTGTCTTCCTTTGAACCCAAACGAATGCAATGTAAAAAAAAAAACAACAATGACATATACAGCAGCAGCATGTAAATATTTAGTAGCACTGTTGTGGCCAGTGCTACCATGCTGTGGTTAAGAATTTTACAAAGTTGAGTGAGCAGTATAGCCAAAGGGATAATGAAAGGTTTGTGTAGCTGCAGGTATGAGAAAACATAAATAAGAACCCAAACTGACAAACTTTAGGCAAAATAGCATTAGTGGGAACAAGTTAATTAGTAAATTTGAGGCTGGAGAGATTCATTATAGCTTTCTGCTATTGAAAAAAGATAATAAACAGGAGGGAAATCAAATTTTTACATGGGTAGATAGTGATAGGACAAGGGGAGATGGTTTTAAACTAAAAGAGGGGAAATATAGATTAGATGTTAGAAGGAAATTTTTCACTGAAAATGTGGTGACTGCCCCAAGAAGCTGTGGTGCTCCATCCCTGGAGGAGCTCAAGGTCGGGTTGGATGAGACCCTGGGCAGCCTGAGCTGGTGGTAGGCAGCCCTGCCCATGGCAGGTTTTGGGGCTGGATAGGCTATAAAGTCCCTTCCAAACCAAACCATTCTGTTATTCTATGATTCTATGAAATTTGATTGTGGTTTGCTTTAAAATTTAATTCTGGCCCAGTTTTTCAATCTCTTAACCTTTTCTGTCATAGCAACCTAATCACAGAATCACAGAATCACAGAATTGCCAGGGTTGGAAGGGACCTCAAGGATCATGAATCTCCAACCCCCCTGCCACATGCAGGGCCACCACCATTCCACCTAATGCTAGACCAGACTGCCCAGGGCCCCATCCAATCTGGCTTTGAACACCTCCAGGGACGGGGCATCCACAACCTCCCTGGGCAGCCTGTTCCAGTACCTCACCACTCTCTCCGTAAAGAATTTCCCCCTGACATCCAACCTATATCTCCCTTCCCTCAGCTTAAAACCATTTCCCCTTGTCCTGCTGTCACTCACCCTTTCAAAGAGTTGATTCCCCTCCTCTTTGTAGGCTCCCTTTATGTACTGAAAGGCTGCAATGAGGTCACCCCGCAGCCTTCTTTTCTCCAGGCTGAACAAGCCCAGCTCCCTCAGCCTGTCCTCATAGGGGAGGTGCTCCAGTCCCCTGATCATCTTTGTGGCCCTCCTCTGGACCCTCTCCAACAGCTCCCTGTCTTTCTTGTACTGGGGGCTCCAGACCTGGACGCAGTATTCCAGATGGGGCCTCACAAGAGCAGAGTAGAGGGGAACAATCACCTCTCTGTCCCTGCTGGCCACCCCTCTTCTGATGGAGCCCAGGATCCCATTTGCCTTCCGAGCCGCAAGGGCACACTGCTGGCTCATGTTAAGTTTTTCGTCTACCAAGACCCCCAGGTCCTTCTCGACAGGGCTGCTCTCAAGGACCTCTCCTTCCAGTCTGTAGGGATGCCTGGGATTTGTGCATACACCTATCTGCAATGCAGTGCAACACAACACACCAAGAAACTTTTGTGCCTCAAAGCTGGGGCTGATGCAAGCACCAGGAGGTACGCTGTTATGCTGACACTGGCCCTCCTAGCTGAGGGCAAGACTTGATCTCCTTTCAAAAAGCTGATGTACCCAGAGAGATGAGAAATACCTCTGTGATCTCTAGCATCTTCTTGTTCCTCAAAGTTTGGTTATTCTCAGAAGCAAAATAAAATCCCTTCAGCAACATCCTGCAGAGGTACAGAGAGGACCAAATGCTCATGACTTTCTCAGGTGACAAGTGATAAGATATGAGAAAACAGCCTCATGTTGTACAAGTAGAGGTTTAGTTTGGACACTGGGAATCATTTCTTCATAGCAAGAGTGAGATTGGGTGTTGGAGCAGATTGCCAGGGAGGTGGCAGTCACCATCCTTGGAGATTATTTGAGAGATTATGGCATTTAGGTACCCAGCTTAAGGATGGACTTGACAGTGTTAGGTTGGTGGTTGGACTTGATGATCTTGAAGGTCCATTCCAACCTAAATCATTCTCTGACTCTTTGACTCTATTTGCCTGTACCATGTGGGAGGTCTTAGCAAGGAAGAAAAGTGTTTTTTGTTCTCCATTTGCTGAATTTCATGTGAATGGATGCTAAAAGGCCACTCTATCATTCTATTTTCACTCAGAGGGTGGTGATGCATTGGAACAGCTTGCCCAGAAAGCCGTGGATGCCCCATCTCTGGAAGCATTCAAGGCCAGGCTGGATGTGGCAGCCTGGTCTTGTGGTTGGCTACCCTGCTCACAGTAGGGGAGTTGAAACTAGATTATTGTTATGGTCCTTTTCAACCCAGGCTATTCTATGAATCTATGATTCTAAAAACCCTTGTCCCCTAACCCATGAGTATTTCCTTTCCATAACTATCAGAGCAGGCAGTTTTGAGAGTAGCAATGAAGCTGAGTGTCTGTGTTTGATATTCAGCTGACTGGTGACTTCTAATATTTTCAACACAGTTTAATCTGACTGTGGTCAACCACAGCCTGAAAGGCTTGTGTGGCAGCAAAGACTTTACAATCCAGTAAAAATAAGTATGTACAGCGCTGGTGACCTCAGTTTGGTGGTTCTTGTGTTCCCTTTGGAAACAGTTATGTGCAACTCCCAAAGACAGAGTACAACCCCTTTAAAACTTTCCACTTCCAGTATAATGCCTTTTCTTAAACACATAAATTGTGAAGCGTAATTTTCTCTAACATTTCCCCTGTTAAATGTTAGCTAATTTAGTCCAAAGAGACATTGAGTATTAAATTAAAAATGTAGAATACATGTCAGAAATTCAGTATTTGTGTACAAATATTCAGCAGTTATGATGAAAATTAATTCCAGGATTAAACTAATCTACATATTCATCTTAGTCAGTTGTGTTCAAAATAGAAAACAAGAACATTGGATGAGTAAAGTTAGTTTAGCTAACAATGTATGAATATTCTGTGTTTAATTAATGGTTTTTAATAGTGCCATTTTTCTACTGGAACAGAATCACCTTGTCACCATTTCTCTTATCTTTTACTTCATAGCAATGGTTGGCTTTCATGTGCTTCACTTGCTACAACTTAGATTTTAATTTTGTGTCTTATTCTCTCTTGACAGTATTTGTCTTTCTTTCTTGCCTCATTGGTTTTAGATAATTATTTATACCAATTTTACTTTCAGATTTTTGTAATCTTGACAGCTTTGCCTACAGGGATGTTTTTTTGTTTTACCGTACAGTTTCACAACTGTTCAGCTGTTCTGTTGGGATCAGATACCTTAGAATTTCTCCTTTATTGACAGGGATAGGTTACTTGTGGTACTAGTCTACATTCTGGGATGCTGTTCATCTGAAGACTCCCTTATGTTTCAGAGTGGAGAAATTTTAGGGACTTTTTATTACCTTACCAGTGATGCTCTGTGATGTAGCCCAGACTTGTTCAGATACCATGACACTGATTTTATAGTACCAAAGTTTTGGTTCAAAGTCTTTATCAGGGAAGAAGACAACTATGAAGTTTACTTATTAATTACTCCTGATACTATTTACAAATGCTGCCACTGCTACTGGAAGAGTTGTAGCTCTGACCACTTATGATGCTTTGGTGAAAGGCCTGGATGACATTCAGGTCCATAATCATCTAAGCATACACTACAAAGGTGGTATAGTTGCCCATGTCCACACAGTGGATACTCTAAGGAAGTCAGTCAAAATAAGCTCTCCAGGAATTATCCAGCCAAATGGGGAAGCGAGTAAATGAGTTGCAGAGTTTACAGTGCCAAGAATCCAGACTGAGGAGAGAAATAACATTTGTCAGTCTTACACATATTGGACTTCTAAAGAATTTCGTTAGGAAAAAAAAAAAAAAATATATATATATATATATATGTATGTATATATAACTTTGTTTTGCTGTATTGCTTTCTCTTCAGAGAAAGTGGAATGTTGTCTTTTTTTTTTTTCTTTTTCTTTCTTTTTTTTTTTTTTTTTTTTTTGACACAGGGATTTGTGAAGGTAGACTGACTGCTTCACTTAGTTTTGTAAAACGTGACTGAAAAAACCCACTGTCCAGTAGCAAAAGAGGTGTAAAAAATAAAGAACAAATGTTGAGTACAGGCAGATCTCTTCTCTGAAACAAATGATTCAGAGTAAACGTGAAAATTTAATTATCTAAGATGTTCCAAAGTGACCTTTTCCTCTTTATTATTGACTTACCTCTTTTTTTTTTTTTCTATTAAATAAAGGTAGATTTTTTTATCTTTATTTGTTTAATACTTCTTTAGAGAGATAATTGAGTTTGGCAGACCGCAATTGCAGATGTTGGTAGCAAAAAGACACGTGGATGTTATCTGAGGCAGAGGTAGTCATCAACCAGACTGAAACCTCCAGACATCACAGTTCCTGAAGGGAGGGCAGAGAGCTCATATAGGCAAGACATTGCTGCTCCTTCATCCACCACTGTGCTGAGAGAGTCAGTGGGAGAGTACTTTAGACACACTGCTTTTTTAAAAAATATAGTAAATGGTTGTCTCCATTAAAAATAATGGAAGTTTTACCTCTGGGTTTTAAAATGTTTAGATCTGTTTTCTTTTCATTTTCTTTCTTTCTTTCTTTCTTTCTTTCTTTCTTTCTTTCTTTCTTTCTTTCTTTCTTTCTTTCTTTCTTTCTTTCTTTCTTTCTTTCTTTCTTTCTTTTTTTTTTTTTTTTTTTTTTCCTGAGTATTTATCTTGTAAATCAATATTGCTACATTATTTCCTAAGGCTGACAGTTTGGTGGCCTTCAATTATTCTTCTCCCTGTAGAGAGGGTTCCCTCAGACAGTTGCTGCCTCCCATAGGGGTGAGGTGCTATTGCACCTGACTGCTAGATAATTGTTTACCTCAGGGCATGCCACGTGCCATCTGGGACTATAGGTGAGAGAAGAAATGGGGTTATACAAGGAAATCATGCCAAAACTTGTGTGTATGTACATGTACGTATGTATACATTTTCATACACTTATATATGCAGTATCCCAGGTAATTAGCAATAGGACAAGAGGTAATGGCTTCAAGTTGTGCCATGGGAAGTTCAGGTTGGATATTAGGAAAAATTTTGTCTCCAAAGGAGTGGTGATGCAGTGGCACAGGCTGCCCAGGGAGCTGGTGGAGTCACCGTCCCTGGGGGTGTTCCAGAACCGTGTGGATGTGGCACTGAGGAACGTGGTCAGTGGGCATGGTGGGAGTGGGCTGATGGTTGGACTGGGTGATCTGGGAAGTCTTTTCCAACCTTAACAATTCTGTGATTCTATATCTCTACGCAATCATATATCTGTATATAAAATGTCTTTTAAATCTTTTTTTCCATGCAGAAAGCTTCTCTACCCCCACGTTCACCAAGACTTGCACTGGCTGTTACCAGTGTACACTTCAGCTGCAGTTTCTGTGCCATGCAGAATTCACTGTCCTGATGTTGGTACACTTGTATCTGTAAGGAGATCAAATGAAATGCACTGTATGTAATTACCGTTATTATTTTTCTTATTTGTGTTCTTACATTCTTGCATTCTTCACAAAAACAAAAAGGCCTGCAGCATATGTTTCTCAACCCCATTTACTCCCATTAGCACACAGACATATTCTGTTCCAAATTGACTTTTAAAACAGACGTCGTATCGAATCCATTTTAAAAATAGTTTCTACTTACCCCAGGGAGATCTGGAATCCTTTAAAGCCTACAGCAATTTACATTCAGAAAAAAAAAAAAAAATGTTCAAGTCAAGCTTTATCAGCTCATGCTGTGCACAGTTTGGGATGTTCAGAGCAGATTGTAAAAAACTAAGAGCTTTGCAACTTGTAGCAGTATGAAGATAGGGCTGATACAGTGTTTAGGATAAAAGAGCAGCTTTTTTTTCTTAAATAAAAGGAACAAAACCAGTGTTTTGAACCTTGGATGTTCTCTGCTTGATTAGAGGTGTTAATTATTTCAGCATAATCACTGTCTGTGTTCACCAAGTGTGGTCCCCTCAGGACACTGTGCTACCTCTTATCTGCTGCCTTTGAATGGCACCACTCTGCTCAGCTGGAATTGTGCTTTGCAAAGCGTGTCAGGCAGGGTCGATAGATCTTTTCAGCTCTTGCTTTACAGCCATGTATCTACCTGAGTGCTCTTTAGTTATTAATATGCTTTGTGTAACTGGGCATCGTGAGAGGAAAAGTTATTTTCCTTTTACATATTTCAGTAGTACACTGAACCTCGTATTAAGCAAAGATTTGGGGAATAATTCTGGGATAAGAGCAGGAAAGTTCATGGAACCATCCGTAACCCCACTTATGAAGCTTTCCACTACCTTTATGGGGCAATCCTAGGTCTGCCTGAGAGGAATGCAGGTTTTGGTATATGAGCCATTGAGCTTCTCATGAGTGCGACTACATTTTAACAACAGCAAATGGACATCTTCTAAGCAGGCACTCCTTGGTCTTTGTGCCAGAATGTGGTTCTTAAGTCTAATAAAGAGAAGAAAGTGAGAAAAGGGGTGAAGGAGAAACCAGACTTGAGTCTGGAAAGCTTCAAATCCAGTTTGCATTTATCAATGACTTCAAGATATTTATCTCATTTTTAATTGCACCTAGCCATTGCTGACATTACTGTTCTTGGGTGTTCTCCTTGTTTTCTGTATTTCCTCATGCTAATTTGTTTTTTCCTTTTTGGTTTCCTCAGAACATAATTGTCCTGAGAGAATTCTAAATATTAGCAACAGAGCTGGGCCTTGAGTGGATCTTACAGATATATTCTGTACATGAGTATTTGTTTTTGTATTTTTTTTTTTTTTTCAAAGAAATATCTCTTCTTCTTCAGCAACATCTCCCTTGAAGTTTTCATGGATCGGAGTCATTCTCCTCTGCCTTCCAGTGTCCCTCACTACAAAGAAAGAAAGTCAGAATCTTTTCTCTCTATTTTGTTTGTTGTCCTGAAATTCCTCTATTGCCAGATTATAATTTTGAAAGGCAAAAGTGATTCGAAAATCCAAAGTTTGCTTTTTTTTTTTTTTTTTTTTTTCAACACTCTGTGTGGCTGAGCTCTCCTATTGGAGAACATCTGAGATTGCCTTGCCATTTCTATGAGACTGTCTTCAAGTGTCCCCACTGGCTTTTAAACACTATTCCTTCCTTCCATGCCCATCTTGCTCTGGGATGTTCTTCCACAAAGGGAAGAGAAGCCAAGCACTATTGGAGACCTGGATCCTGGGATTTCACTGACTCACTTGTCATGCCTACTAGTCAAACTTCAATCATTTCTTTCTTACAGCATCTTTTCTTAGTTACAGAATCTTTTGACTGTGGATTTCCCTAGGGGAATAATGACAACATGGGTTATCCTGAATAATCACTGCATTATATTTATGCTCCTCCATCTCCTCCCAGTGATTAAATGTAGACTATTCCTTAATATTATGCTCTTTAAAGATCTGGGAAAGAAAAAGAAAAAAAATAATAGCAATAATAATCATCATCATCAACAACAACTTTAGTGGGTTGAGTTCTCTGGCTCCCACTCTTTCACCAAGCATGTGATTCTTTCTTGTGCAAGTCACTGTGAAAGTGGGTATGTCCCTTCTGCTCACCCAAGTTCAGTAGTTACTGTGGCTCCATTGTGCTGTTTTCGGTGATAATGAGTGATTCTAGTGTTACACAGCATTTATGGGTGAGATGTGTTTGACTGGGAATGTATCTAAAAGTTTTCATTCAGACTGGATTCCCTTATTAAAAAATAACAAAATTATTGTTTGAGACATGGTCTAAACACCTAGAATCTTAATAAGATGATCTTCTTGAATAGAACACAAATAATGTAAATTTCCAGTAACCTCCTGAAGAAAGAAGCTTGATCCTTATTATAATTGCTAAATAATGGTTGATAATTTGCTGAACAGGGTTTCACTCCAAGACCATCACAAGAAATACACTGAAAGTAACTAGAAAGATTAGTTGCATATTTTTTCAGCTGCTTTTAAATCTGAGCAGATTATGATCCTGATATTTCAAAGTTGCTGAAAAATTGTGGAGACAAGTTCATGTTGGAGATCACAGCTTTTGAAGTGACGACTGATATTTCTCAGACTTCTGGAAGATGGCAGATGAAACAACAGATCTTGTCACACTAGCAGGCAGATAAAAGCAGAACCAAACTCAGTAAAAATTTTGAAACTGTTATAAAATCTCTGTATTTGTTAAAGTATTGTCCCAGTGACAAGGAGAACATTAAGATCTGAAACATACACTTTCTGATATTCTACCAAACTATCATTCCTGCAATCCGCCACCATGTTATAGCTGTGAGCCCAAAATTTTGAAATTGGTATTTTGAAACTGGATTTTTCTGGCTGCTGTTCAGCTCCATGGAGAAACAGGATACTCATACCTTATGTTTCAAGGAAGGACTTTCTGGAAATGAGTCTTGTCTGAAATGGTTCTATGTTGCATTCTTTTCAGTATGTCCATATCTCTCTTGTGCTGGGAAGAACTTCCATGCAAATGTTATTTTTCTAGCTTCTGAATAGAGAATTGTGAATAATTCCTGAGTTTATCAAGTGATAATTTAGGCTTTGGAGTAAGTTTCTGCTAATACAGATATCTCTTATCTACCACCATGAAAACTACTACCATCTTTTCCTTTTTTTTCTATTCCCTTTTCTCTTTGATGAAACCTCCTTGGGCAGCTGGAATTAAACCATTAAATGGTTTAACTGGGGGAAGTTCTTTACAGAGAGAGTGGTGAGGTACTGGAACAGGCTGCCCAGAGAGGTTGTGGATGCCCCATCCCTGGAGGTGTTCAAGGCCAGATTGGATGGGGCCCTGGGCAGCCTGGTCTAGCATTAGGTGGAATGGTTGGTGGCCCTGCGTGTGGCAGGGGGGTTGGAGATTCATGATCCTTGAGGTCCCTTCCAACCCTGGCAATTCTGTGATTGTGTGAAATGCTGCTGGGTTGAGCCTCAGAAAATCCTTCCTTCAGCTACTTCTGGCAGACACTGTATGATAGTAGAGAAATACTCTTTATTCTTCAGTGCTACAGAGATCTGAGCTAAAATAAAGGTGGGGAAGACTTGCAGGACTTGAGCTGAAAAAGGCTTGAGAAATCATGTTGGCTACACAAGAATTTTTGAAACATGTGAGCAGGAGATCTTCATGATGCCACCGGCCATCTGGCTGCAGAAAAAACAGGGAGAAGAATGATGCACTGAGGCTGCAGCCCCAATATGTGCCACAGAGGTTCTGGATATGTTTTCAGTGAAGATTGATTGTATCTGTTTACTGGTATTATATTTATTTTTTCACAGGTGAAATGTAAATGCTTTGTTGGAGTTAATTAATCAACAAATTCATGGGTAGATCAAAACACAATTAAAAATTAAGTTTTTGTTTCCATTTTTCAAATAGTTTAATTTTTGTCTGTTTAGTAAGGAAGGATTTTTTATTTTGAGTTTTGCATCTGTATGCAGTCATACACAAATAGTAGGAAAAAAACACTGCATCTGAGAACCTGGAAGAGGTGAGGCTGTGGCACCTCTATGTTCCAGGTCCAAACAGCATGGGACTGAAAATGCATTCCCAGTAGGCTCCTAGAGTAGATTTATACACTGCATGTATACGTAAGTGCATATATGTGTGTATACATGGGTGGCCACATAGATCACAGAGAGACAGCATTCACATGAGCACAAACAGCATCAGTGGCCTTGTCATGATTCTACCTGTGCTCAAGCAGGATGGAGTTCTATCAATGGGTGTTTATATACACACATGAACAATATGGATCCCTCCAGCAGATGGGTTCAGACACTCCTCTGATCAGTAGCTATCCCTGGATCCCAGTTTTCTCAATTGATGGTTCCTGGACGTAGCAGTCTTTCAAGCTACAGACCCCCTCCATTTGCTGGTATAGACCATTATGCACACACACACATACACACACACACACAGAGTCTTACCCCTAAAGACCTTTGACCTTATGGAACCTCTGGCAACTGGCTGGGACCTGCTTGGTCTCTGCTGTAAAAATTCCCTCTCATCCATCCCTTAGAGATACAGATGGCTTCTAGCTAGTTGGACTTGATCCTCACTAGACATGAGTGCTCATTCCATACTTATGCTTGCTCTGGCTGCTACACTCAAGACTCACATAGGTAAGCAGCATTGATGAAAAAGAGTACCAACCAGTCAACTATTTACTTGACCAGATACTTCTGTCTCTTGTTTCTGACTTTTATCACACTTATTCCTTCCCAAGGGGTCTAAATTCATTCCTTTCTCTGCTTTTGTTTCCTTCCCTAATAAAATATGTAAAATATCATAGGATCATATAACGTCTTGGGTTGGAAGGCATCTCAAGGATCAAGTTCCAACTCCCTGGACACAGGCAGGGTTGCCAGCCACATTATCCAGTACTAGATCAGATTGCCCAAGGCCCCATCCAACCCGACACTGAACACCTCCTTGGAAGGGGCATCTGCAACCACTCTGGGCAACATAATCCAGCACCTCACCACTCTCTCAGTAAAATATTTCTAACGTCTAATCTGACATCTCTCTTCCTGACATCTAATCTAAATCTCTCTTCCTACCATTTAAAACCATTTCCTCTTGTCCTATCACTATCTACCCATGTAAAAAGTTGATTTCCCTCCTGTATATAAAGTCCCTTTAAATGTTGGAAGACCACAATGAGGTGTCCTCTCAGCATTCTTATCTCCAGGCTGAACAAACCTTGCTCCCTCAGTCTGTCGTCATAGGGGAGATGCTCCAGCCCTTGGATCATCTTCACAGCCCTCCTCTGGACCCTCTCTAACAGCTCCAAATCAACCTCGTCTTGGGGACCCCAGACTCAGATGTGATATTCCAGATGGGGCCTCATGAGGGCAGACTAGAGAGGCACAGTCACTTCCCTGTCCCTGATGGACACCTCTTTTTTGATGGAACCCAGGATACCATTGTCTTTCTAGGATGCAAGTGCACTCTGCTGGGTCATGTTCAGTTTTTCATCAACCAGGATCCCTAAGCCCTTCTTTGCAGGGCTACTCTCAAGGAGTTCTTCTCTCAGATTGTTTACTATGTGGATTACTCTGACCCAAGTGCAACACCCTGCACTTTGCTTTGTTGAGCCTCATAAGGTTCTCAACAGCCCACTTTTAGAGTTTATCAAGGTCCCTCTGGATGACATACCTTTCTTCTGCTTATCAACTGCACTGCTCAGCTTGGTGTCATCAGCAATCTTGCTGAGGGTGCACTCAGTCTCAACATCTCTATTAAAGTGTACTTATCTGTCATCAGTAAAGATATTAAAAGCAGACAGCTCAGGGACACCAATTGTAACTGGCCTCCCCTGGACATTGAGCCATTTACCACCACACTCTGGCTACAACCTTCCAATCAATTCCAAGCCCACCAAATATTCCAGTCTTCAAATCCATATCTCTTCACTTTAGAGAAAAAGATGTGGTGAAGTGCCATGTCAAAGGCCTTAGCATCCTTCCTAAATATCTCATAATAAGTTCTGTGCAATCCCCATATACTCTCCTTCTGCATTCTGTAAGGTGTTCCCTATACAGAGCCCCTCAGTCCTAAGATTCTTCATTGTTGTCTCACTAGGTTCATTCATCTTTCACACAATGAGTTTCATGCTGGGATCGTGGGGCTGAGGTTGTCTTGGGTCAGCCTTAAGAACGGCCCAGATGAGCTGCCTCTTCCTTTAATTAAGTCTTCAATTTGTATGTTCTTACTATTGCACCAACTTTAAATTAAAACTGCTCCTCTGCAGATTTGACTTTGAAAATGTAATTTTTTTCTTCAGGCAACATAGAAGCACATTTATAGCAGAGTAACTTTAACTATAAACCTTCTGAAAGTCAGCTTTACAATAACGAAGTTTATCAGTGTTTTCTGGTTCATGCTTTGATCTCCGTATTCCAGTAGAAATATTCCTTCTGCAGTGTCCTACAGATTCATAATGACAATATGAATGTGATTCTGCAAATGATATATAAGACTAAAGTTTTCTATTTCAGTCAGAGCCTATCAGCTCCACTGGACTGCACAGGTGTAACAAAGTCCTTGTAAATTCAAAAGTAAACTGCATAAAGCAAAAGGTCCTCCATGTGAATTCCTTTCTCTGTCTGTCCTTGTAAGCAATGTTGCTAACTTTCTTGCGATTTGGGGTTTGTTTCAAAGCCTCAGAATCTTGGTTTTCTTTTTTTTTTTTTTTTTTTGTAATTTTCAGCACTGCAGATAGAAACTTGAAAATGACAAACCTGTGACAACTTGAAGATGAATAAAATGAATAAAAATAAAGATTTTTTAAAAATGTTATTCCTTTCGTGTATCTCATTGTTTTTCCACAGCATACTGCATGAAATCTGCATAGCCACAGGAGTATTGTAGAGAGGCAATGTAGCACATTCTAACGTGAATTATTATTAAAAATTGCAGTAGACTCCAAGGACAAGCAATTCTAAAGCTATGAAAACAAACTTACGTCGAGGTGTAAAAATAACAGTTTATTTCATCTGAAAGTAAAGTGAGAGTGCTGAGGAAGGAAAAAAAGTAGCTGCTCTCATAATTCATTTAAGATCATGTACGCCTAAGTCCTAAAACTCTCACACTTCCAAGGTGGCAGTTTGTACTTACAGTCCTCAGTGGAACTACATAAACAGTATTTGTGCCCAACATACAGAAATAACGTTTGAAGGCAGATCACAGAGTACTTTCAAACCTCAGCAAACCCCTAGCATCTTCTATCATTCAAACTGTTTGTGTTTCTGCAAATGTGCAGGAATGTACTTTTTTTTTTTTTCACTCAGAAATTATTAAGATTGAAAAAGACCTCTAAGATCGTCTAGTCCAACCAGCAGCCCAGACCCACCATGCCACTGACCATGCGCCTCATTGCCACATCCACACGGTTCTTGAACACCTCCAGGGATGGTGACTGCACCACCTTCCTGAGCAGCCTGTGCCACTGCCTCACTGCTCTTTCTGAGAAGTTTTTTCTAATATCCAACTTGAGCCTCCTCTAGCACAACTTGTGGCTGTACCCTCAGTGATTGCACTTGGAGGCACATCATGTAGTTTTGATGCTGTGTTCTACTACTTTTCTTTTTATAAAACCTGTTGTTTTATAGCAAATATTTATGACAGAAATCTTACTGTTTTATCCTGAAAATGAGTAACTTATTTAAAAAAATTTGAAAATCATATAGATCTATGTGAACGTGTGGCTGTCAGATGAAATCCCCTAAGGTTGGAAAAAAGGAAACATCACTTCCATTTATAAGAAAGGGAGGAAGGAGGACCCAGGAAACTACATACTGGTGAGAATCACCTCTGTGCCCAGGAAGATCATGGAACAGTTCCTCTTAGAACACATTAAGTCATATGAGGGATGAGAGGGTGATTTGAGACAGGAAGCATGGCTTTACCAAGGGAAGGTCATGCCTGACCAATCCAGTGGCCTTCTATGGTGGAGTGATGACATCAGCGGACAAAGAGAAGGAGACCAATGTCATTTCCTGAAGTTGTGTGAGCCCTTTAGAAATAAGGATGGCCCCCCATCACATCCTTACCTCTAAATGGGAGAAATATGGAATTGAGGAGTGGACTATTCAGTGGGTAAGGAATAGTTTGGAAGGCCATAGACAGAGGGCTGTGCTGAATGGCATTATGTCTGGGTGGAGGATCGTAACGAGTGGTGTCTGCCAGGGGTCTGTCTTGGGACTGGTGCTTTTCAACATCTTCATCACTGACATCAATGACAGGCTCAAGTGCACCCTCAGCAAGTTTGCCATTGACATAAAGCTGAGTGGTGCAGTTGACACATTAGAGGGAAGAGATGCTGTCCAGAGGAACCTCGACAAACTCAAGAGGTGGGCCCATGTGAACCTAATGAGGTTCAACGTATCAAAGTGTAAGGTTCTGTGCTTGAGTCAGAGTGATCTCAGGTATGTTTACAGAGTGAAAGAAGAACTCCTTGAGAGTAACCCTGCAGAGAAGGACTTGAAGATTCTGGTGGATGAAAAACTGAACATGACCCAGCAGTGTGTTCTTGCAGCTCAGAAAGCCAGTGGTATCCTCAGCTCCATCAGAAGAGAGATGGCGATCAGGGACAGGGAGGTGACTGTCTCCCTCTACTCTGCTCTTGTGAGGCTGTAGTACTGTGTCCAGGTCTGGGGCCCACAGAACAGGAAAGATGTGGAGCTGTTGGAGAGGGTGCAGAGGAGGACTGTGAATATGATCCAAGGACTGGAGCACCTGCCCTATGAAGACAGACTAAAGGAGCAGGGTTTGTTCAGTCTGGAGATGAGAATGCTGCAAGGAGAACTCATTGTAGCCTTCCAGTATTTAAAAGGGATTATAAACAGCAGGGGAATCAACTTTTTTCATGGGCAGTGAGTGATAGGACAAGAGGGAATCATTTAAGTGAGGAGGGAAGGTTTAAATTGGATGTTAGGAGTAAGTTCTTTTTAGAGTGGTGAGGTGCTGGAACAGGCTGTCCAGAGAGGTTGAGAATGGAGGTGTTCAAGACCAGGTTGGATTGGGCCCTGGGCAACCTGGTCTAGTGCCAGATCTGGAGGTCAGTGGCCCTGCCTGTGGTGGGCGTTTGGAACTCAATGACTCTTGAGATTCCTTTTAACACAAGTCGTTCTATGATTCTATGACATCACCAAGAAAAAGCTGTCATTCTAGTAAGCTCTACTGTTTTCTAAAATTTTATCCATGATCCGCAAGTGTGGAAATGCCTAGTGTTAAACTAAAAGTTTTAGTGTGCTATATGTCTATAAGTAATAGACTTTGATTTTTACAAGCCAGATATTTAAGTGATTACCAACTTTATGCTCCACCAAAGAAGCTTGATACCATATTCTATTTTTTGTTGTTGTTCTCTTTTAAAAACCCACGTCTCCCCTCCCCCTTAGTGATCTGGAAGATAAGATGTATGAACATCTATCACATTACATTTGCTGGATGTAAGAATTCTAGCACTTAACAATTAGGATATCTATGCCAATATGGCAACAGAGATGATGCTTGCAAACCCAATTTGCCTTTTTATAGGTGGATCTTACTGCACTGTTTCTTTTTAAAATGTGTCAACAGATGTACAATGAAATAGAAAGCTGCATTTTTGTCATATCTCTAGTGAGAGCAGCAGTAGGTCTTTTGGCTGTTTTGATGTGGAAAAAACTTATTCCCAGATTCAGGGTTTTCAGTGTAAAAGGATTTCATGATATACTCTGTATACAATTACAAATCTGGCTTTTATATTTGACTTCTGAAGAAGGGTGTGCTCTTACCATTTAAAATACCATTTCCTTGCATTGCTACTTTTTTTCTGGGGAGAATAAAGGTAGTTCAAAAGGCTTCTGGGTGCATTTTGAGGATTTGAAGGAGAAACAGAGAGGCTTTTTGGTTGGATCATTGTGTCTGTCTTCAGAAAATATCATTTATTTCACTTCTCAAGAAACTACATTAACCCGAAAACAACAAAGCCCCAGATTGTTTCTTTGACATGCATTATATGCAGAAGAAAAGGAAATGAATGAGAGTATCTGGTCTAATTTTTTACAACTCTGAAAATAAAGAGTGTGTCTGTAGTTCTCTACATTTCCCCAGATGGGTGCCAGAAAAAGAAAATGTGCAATGAAGGTGATCTCATTTGGAAATAACATTGTAGAGATCAGAGGCACCGAATTGCTTTCATCTCTGCCTACAATCCACTTCCTTTGAGAAGCCACATATGTTCAAATAAAAAACATAGGCCAAATTAGTTTTGTGACAGCCGGTCCCCTGCAAATGTACATCATCTTCAAATATGCACCAGAGAAGAGAGTTTAAATTTGTGTTTGTATCCTAATCCTCTCAGGATAACATCAGAATTATCCAGACACTGTCGCTGCCTCTGGGTTAAGTAACAGCTTCCAAACCTGCCTACATCTGTCAACAGCAGATTGCAGCTAACACCATGCCATTGGCACTGTGCAGATGGAGACTGATTAGGAAGAGTGAGGAGATTGTGCTGCTTAGTCCCGTCCTTTTGTTTGTAAATTAATTAATGTGTACATTACATTTAAAAAAATACACTAAAAAAATACATGTAACTTATCCAGGTTGGGTCAGAAAATTCTGTAATGATTCTGAATATCTTTTGCCTGTTTTTCTGTAGGTGTCTGCTGCGATTTCCCAGAATAGCAGAAGAAAGCGATTAGGCAAAATATTTTTTTATTCCCCAACAGCTCTTTGCAAGATTACTCTTTAGTTTATAGCAGAAATTTATTGCTGGACACATTTTTCGACCGCCTGAATTCCCGTTAACAGTGAAATGTATCAGATGCCAGATATTTCAGAGGTCTTCTATTTAGCTTAAGTGTTTGGGTAGTTATCTACTATCCTTTTACTTTGAGGCTTCCCTAGATTCAAATAAAGATTTCTCCTACATCTAATTCTGCCCATTGTAGTAGGCATCATCAACGAGCATTTGCTATTTAGCAGACTAGTAACATAACGAGAGAAAAAAAACCACACTAGGGAAGAGTGCTCCCTTCAGCTGAGAAAAGCAGTCCTTATGAACAGAAGTGATAAAGATGTTCAATTTTTTTTTATATAGCTGGCAAAGATGAGGCATCTGTACCAAGTTAAAGTGTGCTATGCAAAAATTAAATACATTATTTTCTTTACAAGAGAAGCTATAGGTACCTCTGGGATACCATCCTCATTTGTGGAGGAAGAAAGAGGAAAACCTGCAATGTAGTTTAATTTTGCAGCATGCTTGTGAATTTCTGCTTCATCCCTTGCTCCAAAAAGAAGGCAGCAAATAGGGGAAGTGTTTCAAAGAGAGCTTGTCTCCTTCAGTATTTAATTCATGCTAATGACTGTATGCAGAGCAGGTTGCTTTTGAGAAGGGTCTACTCTGGGCTGACCAGCTATACCTGCCACAGTAGGTTAGCACAGAAAAAAGAATGCTGAGCCAGTCTTTCATTCTAGCCTCAAATTAAGGAATTCATGTTATTTAGAAAGCAGAAATGCAGAAGACAATTCACTGTGTTTCTAAGAGTGTTTGGTTTGCCCTGGACTGGTTTAAGCTGTGGGAACTTCATGCTCACACTTCTCTTGAAACAGAAGATACTGAAACTTATAAAATATAGGATACTTATATCTCCTACAATATCCAATAGGCTTAAGGCTCAGATTTCATGAGTAGTGATGTGTTTAGACATCAGTGTGGGGTTGTGCTGGATGAGGGCTCAAAAGATCAGTGCCTGCTGTGGAAATAGAGTCATTCAGGTGGGTGGGTTGGGAGGTTGGTGTGGGAGATGTGGGAGAAGACCAGTGCCATCAAGACAGGACATCAGCAGGACCAATTTGAAGCCATCCAGCACTGTCCTCCGGCCCTTGCAGGGCTGATGTTGCTCTGAGACCTCTGTAGAGGTCTCACAACATCTTGACTGAACATCACTACTGTTCAAGCCATTCACCCCCAACACACTCAACCACCTGGATGCCCACCTAGGGTATCCAGCTCTTTTAATGTGCAGAGCTGAGATGAGAAGCTGTTTGCTGAGCCTGACCCCATGTGTAATAGCCTTTCTTACTCTCCTTAAGCCATCCCTGTCAGAAAGATGGGAAATTCTTCCTACCATACCTTCTTTAAAGGCCTCGAAGCTATGACTGAATGACTGAACCATGCCTGGCTGTGTCTTGAATGCAGACTGTTTTGGCAGTTGTGGAAGCATATGCCTAGTGTGCAAGGTGTCCTGCCTTTCCTCCTAGGGACGCAAGGGAGCTGTCCTCTTTTCCTACTCTGTGTCACTGATTGCCCTTTGCTCAAAGATGTGTCTTCCCTATCCTTGCCCCAATAACTGTTCCTGCCAGAGTAAGAAAATGCTTTTCAGTAGGTGAGGACCAGAAAATATACCAGTACAGTAAGTACGACAAATGAATAGGAGCAGATCTGTAGACCAAAGCATAAGTCTATGAAGACTTGAGAGCTGCTTTTCAGGGAAATTTATTTTGGACCATGTTTGGCTTGCTCTTGCTGACAGCAGGCCTGTTAGGAGCTGGAGTGCCTTAGGTGTTCTCCTGATGTGAGTTTTCTGGTTAGCTTTCATCTAAGAGCGACTTAATTTGTACAGTCTGATGTCACTTTAGCAACGTGAACCAAATTCACACAATAGGAAGCATGAGAGGGAAATATGCTTCAGAAATGTGCTGTTGGTCAAACACCAATTCACTCACTCAAAGAAACACAGAAGACTTTAAAGTAGAGAATGTGATACCCTTGATCTGGTTGTTAAGTGTGGTCCACAAGCCCTTGAGTATCCATCCTTTTGCTAGTTCAGGCCCTCTGTTTTGTGTATTTTGAAAGACAAACACAGGCTGTGCTAATCCCGTTGAATATAGAGAGATATTTCCTCAGGGTGACATCTTCCACTGACACAGCGTTAGTAACACCACTTGTGCCAAAAACTGCAATGAAAAAGTCATTTGAGAAAGGACATATAACAGAACAAAAAGGTTTATTGACCTTGCTTTTGCAAGAGAATATTAAAACCTGAATAAATATACAGATGCAGAAAATTGTTTTATTTTGAACTATATGCATCATAATTCTATAGAGGTGCTGAGTACACTTCCTGCTCTCTGAATGCTATTTGCAGGGCTTTTCCATAGTCACCCATTGCTTTTCCTTAGATCACCACAATAGAACAGAGATCACAATAACATCTGAGTTGCACAACTGATCAAAATTCTATTTTGTCTGCTAAAGTGAAACATTTGCAAACATTTATAAGCTGTTATGTGATAAGGCTCTTCACTTATTGCTGTTTCACTTCACATTGCTAAACATTCTTCAAGCTAGGAAGAGGAAGAATATCTCAGTGGTAAGTTAATTAAGGGCCTTGCTGAAAAATGTAGGTTTGAATCCCTGTTTGCATGAATATTCAACTTACACAAAGTATAACAGGAGGCACTGTACTTACTGATAGTTTAAGCATCTTCTGGGAGGGCTGAAATGCTAGTTCTGAACAAGGCAGAATGGGGATTTGAACTGGGGTATCCAGTGCTCCTCAGCAGTGGAGTTATCAGAAAAGGTTCTGGGGCTGTTTTGGACAGAGGAGAGGTCAATGATGTTGTGTTCCCCTTATTTTTGTGGATAGCCTCACAGGCTACTCAAAGGTTATTAAAAATCAGAACATTGAGGATGGGATGTCAATATCATTGGATCTGTCTTAAGATAGCTGAACTGTTTATGCAGCACTGGAGATTAGGTCCCAGGCTGCTCTACAGCTGAAGCCAAAGGTGATATTCAAAGGCATTTCAAGTGGCTTTAGGCACCTGTATCTGGTGGCTGAGCCTCAGACATTGAAAAGCAAAAAGAAGCTAATGATTTTTACTTTCTCTCATATGGCCAAAGATGAGTGCTTATCAAACAAAATACATTCCCCAGTAATCTCCCTATTTGTCTAACAGCAGGTACTTACTCACATGATAATGAAGAATAGTTTAACAAGGACCATGCCATTGTTGTCTGTGAAGAGCAAATGAGGTATTTCAGTGCACTGTTTCACTCACAGATTTTTCTCCAGGAAACACAGGAGCAGAAATTCTTAGGATGGTACAAGCAGGCTGACATTATGAAGTGTTAAGTGTCTAGAGAAAATGAGATGGTAGCTCAGGGCAACACGTTCCTCGTTTAACTGGAAGAAACATTTCTGTAGGAACCAGAATGATCCAGCACCAGCAATGGCTTTGCATTGTGTACTGCACTGGGCTCTCCCAGCCAAGCTTTTGGAGATGGCACAAAATCACATCTGAGAAGGGGGACTTTTTTTGTCAGCACAGGTCGTGTAAAATATGGAATTTATATAACAGTGTTTCAGGTTTTCTCGACTCAGACATTTGCTTCAGTGCACACTGCAGCTCAGACTGTCACTTAAACCCTGAAAACATTGTCTAAGTGCTTTCAAATTTTGCAGTTCAAAGACAGCCAGCTGTAGTTACATGAAAAAGTGATAGATCATCAGCAATTTTAATATTTAAAAGTTCATTTAATGAATTAAGTTGCAGTTACAGAGGGAGCATTGTGATTTCCACACAGTAAGCAGGTTTATTTTGCAGGGCTCTGATGAAGTGCCTACTGGCTGTGTTCTCAGGTGCTGCATGTCAAGCACCATTGCTGTCCTTACATGGGCTGTCTGAACAGCATCACCTGTGCATACTACTTTAAAAATATCCTCAAGAAAGAGACTGTGCTTAGCAGTGATATATGCCCAGAGTAGACATTAGTTATCAGCTGGTAGATATGCAGCTGACTAAATCCACAGCTTTACTCAAGGTTATGATGAGCTCATATCCACGTGAACATTATTCAGGTGCATTTTAAGAGGACAACCTCATGAGTTTTATGCAAGTGTAAAGAAATCTCATAAGTTCCACATAGTCATTCATGTATTCTGTGTAGTCAAGGAGACCAGACACCCGCTTGCAAGCTGCTTTCCCTAGGTAACAGGCTAGGTTGTTCAACTAGGACAGGCTGAGAGAGCTGGGGCTGTACAGCATGGAGAAGGCTCTGGGGAGACCTGAAGGTGTTCTGTCAGTATCTAAGGGGGGGCTATAAGAAAGAAGAGGACAGACTCTTTAGGAGTGTCTGTGATGATAGGACAAGGGGAAACGGTTTCAAACTAGTAGGGGAAAGATTTGGACTGGATATATGGATGAAGTTTTTTTACAGTAAGGGTAGAAGAGGTTGCCCAGAGAGGTGGTGGATGTAAATAATAGCTAAATTAAATTCCAGTCTTCCTGCTGCTATCCACTCAGGTAGAAGCTCAGGGGCAGCACTCTGCCTGCATTTTGAGAAAGAGGGAATCATTTTCCAGGGTCTCCTCTATTACGCCAGCCCCAGTGACTGCAGTCAGGAGTCACTGGGAGGTGCTGACCCAGCCTGGGCTGCCCCTGCTCCTTTACAGGCCTTCTGACAGGGTGTGAGAACACTGCCTCGTGTTTTGGGGGATTTCTCATTACCCTTTCTTTTTATTCTTAATTCAGTATATTGTATCTAGTTATTCTGATAGCCCTTTCTTCATCTGTTTTAGTCTCCTGAACTGGCAAACTGGCAAAACTTTTTAGATATTTTTGAATGTGCAATCTTTGTATTGTATTTCTACTTATTTTCTCTTCTGATACATATTCATTGCTTTGGATTTACAAATACTGAGATGCCTCAGAGCATGTGAAATCTGAAGTCCTTTCTGTATGCTGTGTTCTTAGTGCATTACCATATTATTAACTCATGGACCTGTTATGAGGACTTGGGTGAGACTCAAAGTGAAGTTCAACATGTTTCCCTCAGACAACGAATTGCTCAGCTGAGAAGGTTTACAGTGCCTAACACAATCCTGTACACCTCTTTGCATACACATTTCTAGGGGTGACAATCCTGTTATAGCCAGCCTACAGACTGTCACAACAGCTTGCCTGGTGTGAGGTGGTAGGATGCTAATTATTTTTTCATGCTGTTTAGAAACATCCCCCTTTTTTTTCTTTTTTTTTTCTTCTATACTCATAGCACAGGAAGGAAGCTCTGGAGAGCTCTAGAGCTTGGTCTGTGCCCAAAGAGATTATCTTTGCAATAGGAAAATCCTCACTATGGCAACTAACAAGGCTTTAGGTCTGGGTTATGTTTGCCGTGTAGCAAAAAGCAACAATATCATTTCGGAGAATCTGGACCATTTTGTGTGGGGGTTGGAAATTCTGCATATTACGATGGTAAATCTGTCATTTAATGGATGTGTGCAAATGAAAGGAAGGAAGTGTTATTGTTTTAACTCTCACTCATTATGTAGACTTGCAAAAAGTTTGGCTATGATAGCATAGCTCTGTCTTGATCCACAGAAGGCTGTAAGACAAGTAAGTTTTCAGGAAAAAATCAGTAAAGCAAACAAAATTTCTGGTGCAATACTATTCATCATTGACATCATTTTAGAACTAACTGCTCTGGGCTGATGTCCTTTCTCAGAGTATAATTTTTTTACTCAGAAGTTTAACTGGATGACTAATAGATTTTTCGTTCTAGTGGATGAGTAACAAATAAAAAAAAAGTGTGAGACTAAATAAAAGTAACAATTTCTTTCTTTAATACTTTAAAGGAATTTAGACACATTCTCTCCCAAGTTGTACTGCAGTTCAACTTTTGATATTTACTTGTATCAAAGCTTGATCCATGGTGTTGCAAAGATATTGGTCAGGAATTACACCATCTGGACTGATCTGACCTAGGGAAAGAGTAGCTGAGCTTTCAGACCTCTGTGCCTCCCAGTGAGATTCTCTTCTGTTTGTGCCTGTCTCTGCATCTTTGAATTTGCAAACCGTGGGCATCCTTTAAATGCATTTGACTCAAGCTCCAGTAGCCCCGAGGCAAAGCTTAGTATCCTGCAGTGCTGAGCTGGTCAGTGTGACATTTTTCAACATCTGGTCTGGAACATTTTAAGGACTGTAAGTAACTAGGTTAGCTTTTTCATTCAACTTACTTTTTGATTTATATACCGTGACAAAAGGTCCTCAGCAGGTTTCATTTTTTTTCTCCTGGTGATCTGTACACACCAAATATTCAGTAGAAGTAAGTACTCCAGGTAGATGATTGAACTATGCCACCCTGGGAAAGCAGAGTCTTTGTGTGCAAAGATTTCCTACAGCACAGGAGTGAAGATGAGTGAGCGAGCTGCAGCACCTCCATCACCTGAGTCCCCAGAGCCAGCCCACAGGGTAACAGCAAGGGGCTGTTCATCACAAAGACTATCTGCAGAAACAACTTCAGATGCTTCAAAATTGCTCAGTATTTGTAAAACTAAAGATATAAAAGTAAAATAATACCTTTAGCGTAGAGGATATGTAGCTAATAATGCTGAGATTGGCACCCTAGCACTGTAGTGATGTTTGATGTGGAATGAGCTTGTGGTATAACACCATTCTCATTTCAAGATGTTCACAGTGCTTTTCAGTAGTTTAAAGATTAAATTTTAAATTAAAAATGCCAGCAACGTATGCCAAATAAATTTCAAGCACCTTTTTCTTTAGAAGCCTATAATGTGATCAGTGACTTACAGCTAGTTTCTGGGATATCTTCACAGAAGAGGAAGTATTGGCTGAGCACCATACACACGTATCAGTGAGTAATACTTATTAGATATATAAACAACTATTACGCAAAATGTTATTTATTAAGTCTTTTTTGCTTCTAGTATAAGCTGAATTTTAAACAACAATGCATAGGAAAAAGTGGGGAAGAAGGGGTAATTGTCATGCCAGGGCAATCACTTACTATGAGAAACCTAACGTGACACTGTTAGAGGTATAAAGGCATGAGAATTACAAGGATGACAGTAGGAGAATGACATAGAAAGAAAAAAAACAAAACCTCACAGAAATTTAGGCAAAAGGTTACAGAGCAGTAAGTGAAAGATAAATGTACGGTTGCAAATCTGAATCTTTAGCATCACAAAGGTTAAGGCACAGAGCAGCAGGGAACTTCAGTTGTTTCATGGGACATACATTGTTCCTCAAAGAGAGACAGACATGATCAATAGAAAAATAGATAGACCACTTGTAACTTGACAAGGTTTTACAAGTTCCCTTAATCGCTCTGTTTCCTCCCTTTGCATCTTTCAGAGCAATAATAATTCCTGGCTCTATATACCAGTGACAAGAAGTCAGCTTGACAGCTTCACAGGAATTTGGTTTTGAACTAAGAACTCTCCCAGGGGCTGCAAGAAATGCTGCAGTAAAGGGAGGAAATATTAGGTGAATGGCAAATATGTCAACCACTGTTGTTGAAGGATGTGGAAATGTAGCCTCTCTGAGGATATTTAGAATCAAAATAATTCCGTGCTTTTTAGGTCTTGCTGAGCCTGAGATAATTTCATGATCATTGTCTGCTGTCATGCAAACTGACACTGAGTGAGTGAGTATCCCAGCTGCTTGGTCAGCCAAAGTTCTAACTGCCAGGCCAGTCTTTGTGAAATCTCCATCATTTTGGCCATCTGGTGCACATCAAAAATGGGAAGTATTGCCAGGAGAACTTAACAAGACAGAGCATCCTTGCTTAACCTGTCCAAGTTTTATGAACTTTATCTCAAGAAAACTCTGCCTAGTTACTTAAGAGTAACAGCTCTAATGGATATTGAAGTCAAACGTCTGGAAAGCTAAAGAAGGTAGAGTGAAAGCTAACAAGCAAGAAATGTTGCTGCCTTGATAAAAATCAAGTGCCTCACAGGGATTTCTAGCAAAATGGGGACTTCCTGGTAAATACGGAAAGTGGTTTCTTCTGGAGACCAAAACATTCCCCTTGGTGAACAGACTGTGGTGGCCACTGATAGGGTGCTGTAGGTACTGGTGGATTGTTCAGGCTCAGGTGATTGAAATGACATTGTTGATACTTCTTTTTTTGTAAATATTTTCAAGTTATAGGCGTTCTGCTGCTACAAACTGATAGCGGGCAATTTTGTTTAAGAGTAGTAATTTAAAAACTGCAATCAGCTATGTGTACGGTGCCTAAAACCATGATGCTACTCTTAGTTTCATGGTTCAGTGCTCAAAGTTTGTAAAAAGGAGAGTGGTTCTACACTGAAAACCCTTGAGAAATGCCAGTCTGAATTGTCTGTTTATGAATGTCATTAATTACTGAATGCCCAGGCATAGTAACCACACGGAAAACTGTTGGTGATAATAGCATGACTTCTCCTAACGGTTTTCTTCTTTGCAAAACTTGCTTGCTTTTGCACCAATTCAAGTTAATTAATAAGATGATAGTTTAAAATGTTCTTTATTTTAACCCTAAAATTCCAAAAAAAACACATTGTTGCAGTTCTCAAATCTATACTCCTGTTACAGCACCTTTTTGGGGCATTTGTACTGAATTTTTTAGCCATTTACAGAGACCCTGCAAGCAGGTAGTACACAGTTTTGAAGGATATGAAAATTACATCTTGACCAGTACATACAAAATATAGCCCATATTTTATATGCTACATAACTTATTATACTTCAAACTCCAATAAGATATTGAAAGAGTCGTTGCAGGCTGGCAGACATTAATTGGAAGGACAATGACTGAACTCCTCTGTTGTATGGTATAGAAGATGTTTATGAGTTGTAATCCTCTAACAGCTCTGTTATTTTTTTTCCCTTTAGAATTTTATCCACTTCCGTGTCAGTGCATTCCTTCCTGAATTCTGGAGCTTCTAGAGATGCTGTCTCAGCCATCTTATCTCTGTCTTCAATTTTATCATCCTTTTTCAGTTCTACAGACTTTTCACCATTCTTTTCCAAAACTCAGCAATTTCCTCAGCAGTCTGAGTCAAATTTTAGCCCAGGCTAGAGACAGTGCTCTAGAAGTGGCCCCACATGTGATCAGCAAGGGGAACAACTACTTCCTTTGATCTTCTGACTGTGATGCTGCACATACTGCCCAGAATACAGTTCATCTTTGGTCACACTGTTGCCCTATGCTCAGTTTGATATCCTCTGGGACATCTGGACTTTCCTGTTAGCTACTAGCATGTTCTCAAATGCAGTTGCAGTATTTTGCATTTGTCTTTGAACTTCCCACCTGATGCTCCCACTCTGTAGAGGTCCCTCTGGGTGGTAGATCTGTACTCCATTTTATCAGTTGTAGTTTATAATTACAAAAAATAGTTTATAAACTTGCACAATTTGCAAATATTTTTCATTGTATTCTTTCCTAAAATTATGTCAGTAGGAATACAGCAGTACTTCTTACTTACAACCTAGAAAAAGCAGATTTGAAACTTGGGAAAAACTTTATATTGTGTTCATTCACTTGTGTATTGGGCCTGATTTTCAGTTGTTATGTGTTGCCATTATTCTCCACATTGCCTTTAATTTTCTTTCTCATTGTTTTTCTCCCCTTTCTTTTGGTTGAAAAGGAGAGAAGTGAATGAAATCCAAAGTTCTCCCAAAACAGTGGGAAAATCACCCTTTACGTCAGTAGATCAGCATCCTCTTCAGTATTTCAGCTTCCCCGCTGTAAAAAGAATGACTTCAGCTGAGAGAATATAGTGAATGAAGAACACACCAGAATATTTTATAGTTTACATTGCTAAACATAACAAAGCCATAAAAAGCTTCAAAAGTTATATGAATACACAAGACCTTTGCAACAGAACAGCACATTTTGCACTTTATATTCATTTTGACTTCTAATTTGCCTAAAGTCCTGCAGAGGGAAGCATTTATGTTTTGATAAAAATGGTCAGCATACATGTTTAGTGTACTTAGGTGGCCATGTTTGCATAGGCAATAAGAATTTTAGTTTAATCTTATCTAATCTAGATGAGAGAGCTTCTGAGCAAGAGATGCCATGTCTGTGCAGTGAAGGAGGCACTTATCTAACAGAATTCTTAAAAGCAACATTATTTCCAGATGCCTTATGCTTATATTGTGTCCTCATTTAAACTCAAATGTCAGAAAGCAATTAACCATTTTCATCCTTGCTTCTGGCTGAATGCAGTCAGAATGAAGCTGTCTCATTTTCAGAACATTTGATAGAAAGGGCTAAATTTCCACTTCAATGCGTGGGCTTCATCCCTCCACCTCCTATAAACATTAGTGGGGATCCCTTCTCTAAATCCCCTGTAGTACACTGAAAATCTCTTCCTGTTTATAACTCGAGGTCATGCTCTTGTTTCTCCCTGGATTGTATCCTGAGGGGATTATTTCCATTTTTATGCCCATGCTTTCATATAAAATAGAAGGACGTGGTTTTAACAATTCTAGGCAGTATAATTTGCTTTTCATGAGCTTCATGATTATTATGTTTCAGTTTTTATTTCCTTTTAAACCTGCTCACACCAAGAGACATTTCTT
The DNA here is from genome assembly GCF_987193195.1 of Phasianus colchicus. NCBI lineage: Eukaryota > Metazoa > Chordata > Aves > Galliformes > Phasianidae > Phasianus > Phasianus colchicus. Next base: position 132,153,439 of record NC_143436.1, read on the forward strand.
CTGGCTCTGAAACAACAACAACAAAAAAGTACATCCTCTTTGACTATTTATTCAGTTTTATTGCTAGTTATTTCTATACTTGCTTCTCCAAGACCTGAAATATCAATCTGCAGCTTATCCTGACTGACACCTAGAAAGAATACACGGCATTGGACATGTATTCAGGTCTTGTTTTGGTATACTGCTGGGAGTGTCAAGGAAACACTGGGAAGCACTCTCAAATTTCATAGCATACAAGTACTCCTTCCGTGGAAAAGCATCGTGTTGGGTGTGCATAAGGTGTGTTACTGACTTGTCTGCTCAGTATGTAATAGCAATTACATGTACAGATCTGCTGATCACAGCTGCCTCTTCAGGGTGGAGGAAAGCTGTAGCAAGAGAAAGCTGAGAAGCTTTAAGGCTTTAAGAAATACCCAAAATGTCTAGCATGCCTGGAGAGCAAAATGAACATGCTGTACTCAAAGGCTGTTTACAGCAGTCCATAAAACATGCCTGGCAACTATCCTGGGCATTGATGTCAATTGGATACTGAATGTAAAGAGGCTATCTTACTCCCCTAAGCATTTTGCCTACACACCAACTGCATGCATGGTGGTGATGGTCCCTTGCATGTGCTCACTGCTGATTCATGCCTGGGAATCAGTTATATGGAGCAGACTGATTTGGGCCTGAACTGCCCCAGAGACAGTCCACCTGTCTACCAGTAGAGAAGGCTACACTGGTATAAACTATCCGTACAGTTTTCACACAGACATTTGCTATGCTAGAAGCATGAGAAGAGCAGTGAAGATGATGGGTCAGTTCAGGCTTTACCTCAGTTGGCAGCTGAGGTACAAAGCTTTTACACAGGGACCCCACTTCATATATATGTCCATCTTACAGCATATGTTAATAATGAAGATCTCCCACCCTTGTTGTTGTTGTTGTCACTCCTATCTAGCTTAGATCACATCCATTTTATTTTGTTGACAGACCCGTATGTTCCTTAGATTTCAATCTTATTTTTAAAAATCGTTTGGGTGTTCAGCTGCCTCAAACTTCCAGAAAATTAGCAGAGTTTAGGTCACAAACCACTCAGCTTCATCTGTGAAGACTGCTCTGTGGCTCCCAAATACAGTTGCATCCAGGGGCAGTGTCACAGCTCAGCTGCACAGGACCACATCTGGACCTGTTCCTGGAGGAACTCAAGGACAGGCTGGATGGGGTCTGGCCAGCCTGAGCTGGTAGGTGGCAGCCCTGCCAACAGCAGAGGGTTAGAGACAGGTAATCTTTGGGGTCCCTTCTAACCCAAGCCATTCTATGATTCTATAATTCTATGATTCTATGACCACTCTGTTCCAGAGCAGACTCTCTATGCAGACCTTCAGTTCAGCAATAGTATGCCTTGGTACATTAAACACCTCTCAGAATACTCACTTCAAAAACTAGCTCAGGAAAGGAGATGAAGAATAGTACTTGAAGTAATAGCTTTATGGACATATCTAGGATGTTGAGAGTGCTCACTTCGTATTACTCATGAATGCAACCCTAATAATGATAAACAACTAGGGCACCTGTTCTTGATTTTCCACTGGAAAACAGCAACACCATCTTCACACACTAGATTTTAGTTCACTGAACAATGAGAAGTGTTAGAGCTTGAGTCAGAAGGAAGAGTCCTGACTGATGAATGACTCACACCACGCAGAAAAATCTTAAATACGGTGATTTTGCCTACCAGCAGTTCGACTTGTTTAAGTAATAACTGCTGGAGCTGGTTGCAAAACAAATGTGAACTTTTAAATAGATTAAAAATATTTAATAAGAGAAAGATTTGTTGTACGTATGCCTGAAAGCCACATCCACCATATCTTACCTTGAAGAACAAAAAGATGCTCCTACCTTTCTCCTACTTGCTTCCAAGTAAACACTTGAATTTTTGAAAAAGTAATGATCACGTGCAGGTAACTTTTAGCCTAAGTTACTAAGGCTAAGAGTGTGGTAGCAAACAGTGTATGTGTTACAATAGTTACCTTATTTCTTTCAGAGAGCTTTGAACCAGATTCATTAGATGATAGAAAAGATCGAAGTGCAAGCCCCTAAAAATCAGGAAAAAGTCACTCAGATCTTTCATTTTTTTGAGGAATGTCACATTTTTGAGACTGAGTATTTTGCTGCTGGCTATTAAAAGTCTCTGGTACATCATTCATTTATCATTGTCTTCCAGCACTTCAGAGCATAATTGTTTTTTCTGCCACATGTTTCAAAGGATTTGAAGACAAGTTTCAAGAAAAACCTAGAGATGCAGGCTTATGACAGCTGTATCCTGATAACGGAACATGTTAAATCCTCAGGGAATGCTGGGAGCTCCTCTTAATTATCTGCACAATGAAAGTCCAACTGACGGCACATTTCTTCTCCCTTCACATTTTTCATTCATATTATATTCTTTTGGGGCATACTCACCGCACTTTAATAAATTATGTTCATCTGTCTATTGCAAGTGACATTTTAACTCTTGAGTATCTGTAGCACCTGTGGCTGTGTTAAGAGTAACTGCTGTGGTGCTGAAGATGCTACCTTCTATAGTGTTCAGGTCAGTTGTGTTGAACTTGAGTTGACAGATGTTGGCCAGCTTTAAAATCAGTGAGGAAACCTAAGAATTATATCCAGACTGTGAGAGCTTGTATGTGTAACAAAGTCATTTTCTTTCAATTCTACCCCTATTTTGTCCTTTAAAAGGATATAGCTTAAACAGAAGGTTTGTTATTCCTATTTATTCTTGTCCCGTTATTTCTTGTGCTGTGCTGAAGTGAAGAAAACAGAAACAAAGATATAGAAAAGGCAGGTTAGAAAGTATTTATATTCCAGCTGCTTTTGGTTTTCTTTCTAATACATTCTTTATTACCTGAGGTTTTAAAACTTCCTTGTGATAAAAATAGTGAGGTCATTTTTTCAGGATGTCAGCCTACCACTTATATGTCATCTTTTTAAGGGACTAAACTCACTGCTGGGTACTTTTTGCAAGTAATCACCGAAGGAGATTGCTTAGGGGGATACCAAAATCTCCTTAATTTCAGAGCCTCTGCTAGAAACATCCACAGGTTTAACAAGTTCAACAGTGGATAGAAATGAATGAACTGAATGACCTATTGTGATCTTCTGTGTAACAGTTTTCTTGAAATTTGTATGAGTTAAATTAGAAAGATGAAGCAAAAGGAAACAAAATTTGTCAGGAAAAGAGAGGACAAAAACCAGCACTTCTTTTCTCTTGAGTTTTAAAGTGTAGAATGAAAATCTGAAAAAAAAGGCATTGGTTATCCTACAACTTCTATGTGTTATAAACAAGTTCTGAACAAGCTGACCAAATAAAATACTGCTCCTGGAAATCTGCACAGCTATTCAACAAAATAACATTACAGATTTGGTTACTTCCTTCCAAGTGGCTTTATTTACAGTGGATTAAAGATGCTTAGAAACTATGTGAAATATCTTAGATTTGTCATCTTCCTTGTAGAGAAAATCTCCCAATTGCTTTTCTTTGGATATTCAAGTACTGACACTAAAAAGAGATATAATTCACAATAAGTGAGTCAGATTTTTAAGTTTCCTTATCTCCTACAAAAGTAATGTAGCTTTCTATAATATTAACAGTATGCAGTATTCACATAAGGACAATAGATTCAGCATCTTGCAGGAAAGGGATTTTCCTTTACACGATTGAGCACAAATTTTTAAAGTTGCATCATTGCCTCTGTTATTCTTGCTTTACCTTTTTCAGAATTATTTTATGACTAAGTTGTACTTGCTTTACTTCATTAAAATGCTGGAAATCAGGGCAGCAAGCTCAGAAGAGTGCTGCCAGGATTCACTGCTCGTGCTTCTAAGACCTTTCTCTGCACACTTGAGCAAGTTCTGTTTCTTCCCTTTGTTTGTTGTCAGTGTTTGCACTGTGTTTTGGTGGACATCTGGTCCAGACAAAAGAAAAAGAAAAAGAAAAAGAAAAAGAAAAAGAAAAAGAAAAAGAAAAAGAAAAAGAAAAAGAAAAAGAAAAAGAAAAAGAAAAAGAAAAAGAAAGAAAGAAAGAAAGAAAGAAAGAAAGAAAGAAAGAAAGAAAGAAAGAAAGAAAGAAAGAAAGAAAGAAAGAAAGAAAGAAAGAAAAAGAAGGAAAAAAGGAGGAGTGAAGGAAAATAGGTCAGAGCTGAACTATAGTGACTTTTTTTGGTTATCCCTGAAGAAGGCAGACTTCTAGTCTAGTCTAAACTATAAAGTAAATGTGTGAAGCAATAGCATATGAAATAAATGTGAATTAGATGCTCTTTAAATAGCCTTGTATGTTTTAGCTTTATAGCCTACCATTTATTATAACATCTGTCTCTATATATTGTCCCACCACTATAATAGTAATGACCTCACAAACATTTTTAAAAAATGAATAATTATAAATAGTTATTTTCAGTGAAGACATGCTCAATGGAGACATGGAAAACAGTAAATAATTAAGGTTGTTAAGCCCATCTCTGAAAAAGAAAGCTATAGTACTGGCAGCATTACAATGACTTTCTAGGTCAAGTGTTCCCATGGACTGCTAAATGAATTCTAGCTCATCTTTTCAGAGAAAGCTTAGTCTTGACACAGACAGGCATGTAATTAACATCTTTGCTACTTAGTTTCTGGTTTGTGACATAAGAGTACAGATAGGTTCCATGACGCTTTTTAAAGATGCTCATGCTCTTTGAAAAAGTAAAAAAAATGCTACCAAAAAAACCTGTGGTTGTTTGCATCTATTTTTCTAAAGATGATATAAGGCAGTGAAGAATCTGACTCCTGATATTTTCTGTTTAATATGGCCAAAACACTCAGTGCTGTTCACAGAAAGTGGAAAGAGGTAAAATCTTCAAAGAACTCACTGAAAGAAATATAAACTTCCAGTGAACAAAAGTGTGCTATGCCAATACAGAAAGTACTTTCTCATTTCATTAAATCATAGAATCATAGAAAGGTTTAGGTTGGAAGGGACCTTTAAGATCATCTAATTCCAATCCCTGCAGAGACAGGGGCAGAGACACCTCCCTCTAGACTAGGTTGCTCAAAGCCCATCCAGCCTGGCCTTGAATGCTTCTAGGGAGGATGCATCCACAACCTCACTGGGCAACCTGTTCCAGTGTCCAGGAAAGAATTTCTTCCTAATATGTAGTCTAAATCTATCCTCTTCCAGTTCAAAGCCACTTCCCTTTGTCCTGTTGCTACCTGCCCTTATAAAAAGTCTACCCTCAGCTTTCCTGTATTTCTTTGTTCTTAAGTCAATGGACTGTTACAGAGAGAACAGCAGTGAAATCACTAGACTGATGATTTGTTCTTTTCATGTACTTCTAGAAGCTAACGCAGTTCATGCTGACTCTTTCTCTCTGGATTATTACTTCATTGACAAATTCTGTGCTGCATCAGGTTTTTCGCAATGGTCGGTGGAGACACCTGCTATTACGGAATTGTATTTCAGAAACTGATTCATTAAACAAAGAGAAAAGAGTATTTTTTAGCATGCCCTGTGCAAAGTCTGTTACAGAAACTATATTAGGTGTGACAAAGGTGAAGAGATTGTGTCTCATATTTATTCTGGACCTGCTCACATAAGCTTGAGGAGATGCATATTATGAGGCAAATGTTGGCATTTCTGTGCATCCTGCACCAAGCTCAGATGTGAGATGGCAATAAGAACTATGAAATTAGTTCTACACTGAATTAGCCACCAATTGTACTAGAAAGACAGGGTTTTCTAAAATCTTCCATCAGCTCTTTTCTGAAAAAGCCTGAAAGAGTGAGGGCTGGGGTGTAAATATTTGATAAGTCTACAATGAATAATCACTGGTGACTTGTGAAGATACAATTTCAGGACCCCATGGTTAAATAATTTATAAATAGAAGGTATTAACAAAAAGAAAGAACTAAAATAAAATGCACTTTTGGTCATAGCTGGAAGTGGAGGCAAGGTGTATTCCTCTCAAAAACTTCATGGCAAACTGAGTTACTCTTGATAACTTTTTCTTTTTAGAAAAATTCTGACAAAACCTGACATTACAACCACTGCAAGGCACATGAGGAATCATGCAGAAAAAAATGGTCGTGTACTTCAGGTAACTTCAGGGAGAAGTTCTTAAACACCCTTAGACACAGCTATGTGTAGAGGTTAATAACCAATAAAAGACTATCATGAATTAAATATGGAAATAAATACATTCTTTATTTTAACTTGCCAATAAGATGTCAGGCTCTATTCGTATGGTGAAGCTACCTACTTGGTAATGTGACCCTTAAACTGAAATATGATCCCTCTTTGGAAATCTGAATCAGCATGCAGATCTTGTTCTGGACTTTAGCCATCAGAAGGGAGGATTTCTGCTGAGGACAGATAAAGCTTTGTTAAAACGCATTAAGAATTCATTCCAGAAATTAAGTTTTAAGTTTCTTATTTCATATACAACTCAGTGAAATTAGTCTTCTTTGATAAATAATAGTTTTCTTAGAACAAGAATAATATTAATAGCTAAGAATAAATTCATAGTTTAACTTAACCTTTCAGTAAAGTATATATGACACCTAATACAAGGTTTTAATCTTCTTTCCTCTGAGTGTTCTTTTGCAATGGACCCTTATTCCCTCCTAGCATCCCTTCAGAAAAAATCCCTCCATATTCATGGATGCTTAGGAGCACAGCTTGGGAGCTGTTATGGAGGATCCAGAGGAGGGCCACAAAGATGATCAGGGGGCTGGAGCCCCCTATGAAGACAGGCTGAGAGAGCTGCTCTTGTTCAGCCTGGAGAAGAAAAGGCTGTTGGATGACCTCATTGCAGCCTTCCATTACCTAAAGGGAGCCTATCAACAAGAGGGGAGCCAACTCTTTGAAAGGGTAGATAACAGCAGGACAATGGGAAATGGTTTTAAGTTAAAGGAGGGAAGATTTAGGTTGGATATCAGGAGGAAGTTCTTTACAGAGAGAGTGGTGAGGCTGGAACAACAACAACAGCTGGAACAGGCTGTTCAGTGATGTTGTGGATGCCCCATCCCTGAAGGTGTTCAAGGCCAGATTGTATGGGGCCCTGGGCAGCCTGATCTAGTATTGAATGTGGGGGTTGGCAGTCCTGCCTGTAGCAGGGGAGTTGGAACTTGATGATCTTTGAGGTCCCTTCCAACCCAAGCCATTCTATGATTCTGTGATTCTTAATGTGGCTTTTGATGATAGAGTTTTATCAAATGAAGGCAGGCAAAGCCATCTATCCATTTCATATCTAATGCTGTGGAATGACTTAATAGTTCAAGTTTGTTTAGAGTGTACAAGTATGTAAGGGTAATTATTATCCAAGCACTGTATCTAGATGAGAACTGTACTTCAAATTGGAATGAAAATAAACATAATAAATAAATAAATAATGTGAATGTAATCTATAGCATATACTTAGTGTATGTTCTCTATATGTGTCTGCTCCACATCAGTGCAGCACACATGTATATATGCTGTTTCTAAGACATATAACAGTTTGTCAGTCTCACAGGGAATTTTTCTAATTACATTACCATTTTGAGTAGGTTTGAATATGTCCAAGACCCTGCAAACAGCTACACTGATATCTGTGTGCTATACTCATTTTTTGTATACTTCTATTATATTCATATCTGTAGCCATAAAAAAAAACCTTTTCTGTATTTAAATAACTCTGATTCTGGTGGCTGAACTTGCCACTTGAGTGAGGTCAGCTGAAGAGGAATAGTCTTTCTTCTTTTTAAGATGATAATAATATACTCACTGCTTTATATAAACTCACTTTACACAGCCCAATGAAGCCAAAGAAAATATATTACTGCCTGACCTTTTTTGTTTGCACAAAATTTCAAATCAATTCAATTTTGTACTTAAAAGATTGTTTATCTGGGTGATGAAAAACTAACCCTCCTAGTTGGCTCCTGATGCAGGAGTCCTCGCCCATACAGCCCTCATATTACTTTACTCCTTGCTATGATCCTCAGAGGTGGCACCTTCTGTGTGTTTCCCCACCTCTTCCTCCTGTTTTTTACCTCTGGTCCTCCTCAGACTTTGCTTCAGAGTACTGCTGCTCAGGTATGTAGGATCGTTCTCCTAACTCACATCCTCACACTGCTCGTGGTCGGTAAAACCCATCAACTCCTTGTGCCAGTGTTGTCCTTCAGTCTTCCTTTCACATTCTTCTGTCTCTCTGGTACTTTTTCTTCATAATATCTCCTGGCCTAGACTTCTTCATATCAGACCTTTTTTTTTGTCTTCTCTTATACTACGAGCTTCTCTCTCCCACTGTTTTAACATATCCTTCTACACTTTTTCAAAATCCAATTGATCTTTTCTAATCACAGCTGACAAAAAAAATATGCATTCCATGTATGGTGTAACTTGTAATTCTGCAATAATGCTCATATTTCCCTGTCTCCTAAACATCTTAAGATATAATTTCTCTTTTTTAAAATGTAACCTTGTGTTGATTTCACATAATTATGGTGTCAGTGGCTAGACTTTCCAGACCTCTGCCCCTGGCTCCTTTCCTCCTCCAGAGTCCATCTCTTACGAAGAGTGGTGAAACTGTCTTACATTTTGCAAATAAAGGAGTAAAAGATTAAAGAGAACAGTGCTTACAATTTTCCTGGCAAACACAGTTAAAAAGTAATGGCAATAAAAGTAATGAAAATTCTAGTTGGAAAAAATGGAAACTAATAGCTTCTAAAAATCAGACAAACACTTTAAAGAAACTTGAATAATAATTGCAGGGAAAAGAAGTGGGAAAAAGAAGATGCATTAAAATGGTATAATGATCACTTGCTAATTCTGGTTACTCGTCCCACTGGCTAATTGACCCTGTGTATATTCCTCTGTGTTAATCACCACTCATTGTGTATCATAATAGCTAAGAAGACCAGCATTTTCTTTTATTGCTATTTTTAGTAGGGTTTAACATTAGCAATGTTTGAATTCTTTGCTATCTATTAAAATGTCTTTCTGTTAGAAGAGTTTTATACATTTTATTTCTTGTCTAATATGTGGATAGTCGTGTGTAGTACAATGAAAACTGTGCCACTAGCTACCTATAAATAGATAATGCCAACTTAACTAGTTATATTCTGACCTATACTCATGAGTAATATTATGGTTGAGTTTCATGGGCTCCATGTGAAATAGATGAGGAGTAGAAAAAGTAGAGCTGTTTTTGAATGAGATGATAAGCATTATATTTTATTCAAAACTGTGCAGAATAAATGCAACCTGCAGTGCCATGTAGCCACATTAAGAATATTTTAACAGAGCCTGATGCAAATCTGATATTTAAATCCAGCCTCATCTTTAGAATGATATTCTAATGTACTCAGAGTCCCCTGTTTCCAACTGTGTGTGGTTTGTATGGTGGAGAATGCATTACTGCAACTATATTCAGCAGAAGAGATTCCATAACGAAGTTTTAAAATGATCATAGTCAAGTAAATACATTCCTTTCTGAGTGGTAAATCAATACACAAACAAAACTTTGTGTTAGGAATGGAACTGTTTCTTTTTTGTTTCAGATGTGAGAAGACTAGGAAAATTTCGGTGAGAACAAAGTGCGTATCATGAAGTTTTTCTAGGCCCAGTTTATCTTCTGCAAGAGAGGTGGGAACCCATATGTGGTCTTGTGAAAGTGATGAACTGAAAATGGAATCAACAAGGGGATGCATAAGAAGAAGAAAGTAAAGTTTCAGGCTATAAGCCTTGTGGAAATACCTCTAAACTTTGACCAGTTCTCTGCTTAACTTCCTGCTAACTTCCTCAGTCAGATATGACCCGATGGCTGGGATTTTTAATAGGCTAAGGAAAGTCTCAGTAAGGCAAAGTCATTATCCAATTAGTCTTAAGAAGACAGCCCATGAATAAAGGACTTGGGCTGCAAAGTAACTGTTTGCTGAAAACAGGTTCAGACCATTGATCTTTACTGTTTTTGAATTTAGTGGCAGTAGATTTTAGAAGTATAAATCTCTCCCTCAAGCTATTATCTCCAGTATTTGTACTACTGCTTGTTTAGTTCAACCTCCTTCTGTACTAAAAGGGCAGACTCAAATTTGCAGACCAGCTTCTTCTACACACATGACACATTATACTGTGTGAATATATGCTCTCTCAGGGCTCACCTACTTCAACTGGTTAAATCTAAAATGTCTTAAATAGCTGTAGAAGAAAACACCTTCCTGTTAATACTTTTCTCAAGAGCTTTTCTCTAAAGCCCCAGTCTACCTACTCTCTATTATCTTTCACAGCTTGAGCTATTCTGCAAGGTTAATAATTTTAAAAATTACCCTACAAAACTCCTGTCTGAAATTTACGTACACTTAATTTAATATAAACTGAATGTGTTGATTTTTTTCTCAGACATCGCCTAGGCCAGTTTCCTTTTTTTAACAGATTGTCGAAGAATGGAAGAATGGTTCTGTTATCAGTGGAGATCCTCTTTAGCAGGGTCTGTTGTGATAAAACAAGGGGAAGTGCTTCAAACTAAAACAAGGTATGTTTAGACTGGATATAAGGCAAAAGCTTTCACAATATGGGTGTGAGGGACTGGAATAGGTTGCCCAGATAGGTGGTGGATCCTCTGTTTTGTAGAGAAAATATAGCTTTGGTAACTAGTAGTAATATGTGAAAAATACATGTAAAATACATAAAATACACATTTAGAAGTCTTAGAAGTTAGAGTGCATAATGGTGCAAAGCCTCCTGGCTGGGGAAACTTTTGGTGCTGTGATGATCGTTCTAAGACCTGTACACTGGGGAGTTATAAGGAATTTTTTCCCGTTTGTTTTTCTGTGAAGTATGAACACACTACTTCCTAAAAATAAAGGAAAAAGATTCCTCTAATCATGTTGTTTTTGAGAGAACGCTTATGCAATTAAATGGCCAGGGGAAAAAAAAAAAATCTCAATAACCTTGGTAATAAAGGGATATATCTACATAAAGTGTTTCTGAAGAGGCAAGCTCCAGGCCAGACAGCAACCAGCTATTAACTGTGGTGTTGCCAAGCAACACCACCCTGCTTTCTTAAAATTAAAATGAGTTCCTCTCATATTTCACAGAGCAATGGGTTTGGAATGGAGGGAACACACAAGCCCTAGAAATAAAAAACTGGAACTTTGCAGAGTTACTTATTCCTTGTGTAGTTGAATAATTTATGAAATTTCTTATTCAGTAGCACAAAAATTTATTTATTGTGGACACTGCAGTAACATTTGAGCAAGTATGTGTATTAGGTGTAGCATACTAGCATTTCTGTATAGATTTATCAAAATCAAATTATAAATCTTTTCTTGCTACACTGTTCTTTGTGAGCACACTTCTCTTTCTACTATCTATCTCATATTGGCCTGGGATGAAGCTGATGATAATGGGTGGCTAACAAAGAAAGGACAAATGCAGATGATGACCCTCGTGAAAAATAAAACATGTCATCATAAAACAACAGCCACATTGCAGACAAATATTTCCTCCACAGTATTACCCAAAGAAAATGACTAGCAAAGTCTCTGGGTGAAGAATGTGAATTTATAAACTAGTGAGAAGCCTCATAATACACAGGAAAATTAGACTATAAGGAGAAGGCTCTTCCATTTTCAGCTTAATCAAAGAGAATGTAGAACTCTGCAGAGTGAAAGCTTGGATATGGAGCTGAGAGATGCAGTAGGAATCTCTCTTAGGGATTCCCAGAAAAGGGGGCTACAGTATACTCCTTTGCTACCTTTCTATAGTACCTTTCCATGAATGAGAGCCATTGACTTGCAGGTTTCCCCCAAAAGGTTATATGAGAGAGAGAAGAGGAGGCTCAGGGGAGACCTTATTGCTCTTGATAACTACCTGAAGGGAGGTTGTAGTGAGCTGGGGGTCGGCCTCTTCTCTCGTGTGACTAGTGATAGGACTAGAGGGAATGGCTTCAAGCTGCGCCAGGGAAGGTTCAGGCTGGACGTTAGGAAATACTACTTCTCTGAAAGGGGGTTGGGAACTGGAATGGGCTGCCCAGAGAGGTAGTGGAGTCACCGACCCTGGAGATGTTCAAGGAACGTTTGGATGTTGTGCTGAGGGACTGGTTTAGGGAGAAGCATTGGTGATGGGTGAATGGTTGGACTGGATGATCCTGTAGGTCTTTTCCAACTTTAGTGATTCTATGATTCTATGATTCTATGACATATTTACTCCTCTAGGTCTCAAAGAGAGAAATAAGGTATTCAAAATTTCTTGTCTTCTTATTTTCAGAATACTGAGAGTGCACTGGGAGAAATCTGAGATATAGGAGCTCAATTTTGGTTCATTCTTTGAGACATGAAACTAAAAAGAGACCTCAGAAAATCAAAAAACTCAAAAGGCTAGATTCAGATATGAATTGAGGGTTTCCACAGGTGAGATAGATAGCTAAGCTCCTGAGATGGAGCCAATAGAGGAGATGCATTTTAATGAATTATCCATCTCTTACTCAAAGGATGGATTAGACGCCAATGTTTGGTCAACTGAACACATGTCTTTAGGCTCCCTGGTCTTTACAGCTCAATTGTCTAAAAATAGGTGGCTAGATCTAGGTCACCTTTCATGACAATTAGCACCTAGACAGTAGCTCAGAGACTAAGTCACACAGACTTGATGATATCTGAATGTTAGGATTAATGTTCCCCATGGCACAGAATTCCGTTGTATGAACAATAGTACCTACTCCCATTCCATACCTTTGCAGATATCCATCTAGCTGCTAGATATCATTCTTGAAGGATACAGTCCTCCATTCTCCTGCCACTTCATTTCACCCTCACGTTTTGTACCTTGCATGACATCTAAAATGGTCCTGGATGTTTTTGTTTAGGTGGAAGACCCCCTGGCATCAAAATATTTCTCCTCTTGCAGAGAAGCCTGCTACCAGTTTTCTGAGGATCTGACTAGTGCAACTGTAAAGCAAAAATTGAGATTCATCTCAGAATCTCATCAGAAGCTAGAAGTATGGCAGCAGGTTTCTGTTGCTAAGCATACCTGGCTAGGGCCATTTCAAACACACAGTATTATCTGAACATTCTGCATAGGCCTGGTAGGTGTTATAGTGGACCTATAGGACGACTGGTCTGGAAATGAGGTAGGCTCACTTGATGGATTTAAAACAGCAAAAAGTACCAGTGTTTAGGTAACTGAATCCCATTCTAACAGTCTAACATTGCAATTGTCTGCAGTTAAGCAAGATAAACATGGAAGGAGTTTCCCAATTAATTATATCTTAACTGCATTTTTTCTTTAATTTTTAGCTTCTTAAGAAAAATAAATACATATGTATAGAGAGTCTATTCTTTTGATGCTACCAATACCTGAAACTTGTTCAAAATGGGTAGAATTCCATGCAAAGATTTTGTAAACAGTTTTGGTTCGTGCAAATTACAGACTAAAAGCTTGCATTTTGAATGCAAATGTAAAGGTATTTACTTCACTAAAAAGGAAAAAAGATGTGTGAAGAGGTGATAGCACAAGATTCACCTATAGTTTTCATAACTATATAAGCATTACTGTTGTGCTGAATATTCTTTGGAGAGGTTAACAACCTCCAAAGCAGTAAGCTAATGAAATTTAATAGTCTAAGATAGAGTGACATTTCTTATGCTGACATTATGTCATGCTCTCTGATCTACTGTGCTGCTTGCACTGCTTAGTAAAGGTGAAAATTATTTCTGATCTAATTCATCTAAAGTTTGCTCCTGCGATGATGTTTAAGGAAGGTTAATTAGTGAGGTGTCAATTACTGTGAAAGCACTATATAGCAGATGGCAGGATTTCCAGAAGTGAAAAGATACTCCATTTTTGTGCGGCTTGTGATCACAAGTTCTTAGTAGTACTTTTAAAACTGAAAAAAAACCTAAATAAACAAACAACAAAACAATGTAAATTAAAGATAATTGCTCTTTCCCATAAGCAAAACAAAGAAACATTCTTCAGGTACAGACCACACAGTCATAACTGTATGAGTGGAAGTGACATTCTGCAGTAATTTTTCACTTCATCTGTCAGTTTTCTCCAGAAACTCTTCTCTTTTTCTCTTTCTACAGAAAGTCATCTGAGGTTAACCCCTTTCTTAATGTGTGAAACTAAATAGAATATCTCTACCTTGCCAAAAGTGATTAAAGTATACATGGGACTTCCGTGGCTTTTTCTGATTATAAACTGAAGATCATCATCATATTCTGTTTCCTGTATTATTATCTAAAAGGGAAAGAGCAGAGGCATCTCAGATGGGAATAGAGTCCTAAAACAAAAACAAAAACAACAAGTGTCCCTAAATTTGAAAGGTTCTATTGCAGTGTAGTTAATGTAGGATATGTTGATAATGATATTTCTGAGAAATCTTCTATTCAATGACAACATAAAAATCTCTTGGTTGTTTTTTTGTTTGTTTGTTTGTTTTTCTTTGGGTGTGTCTGTGTGTGTTTGTGTGAGATGTGAAAAAATGAGAATATTTTCAATCATCACTCTTGACTGATTTCTGTCTTTAATGGTCTATTTTCTTCTGCAAGGAACCAGTAAGTTTTTACAGGAGAGTTACTCTCTTTGGCAAACCACAAGATCACAGGGTGGCTGAGGCTGGAAGGCACCTTTGGAGATCATCCCATTGAACTCCCTACTCAAAACAGGGTCAGCTACAGCTGCTCAGGATTGTGCTCAAGTACAGATCTGACTTGTGCTGATTCCGAGGATTGGTATCTGAAAGCAACTGTAATACTTCTGCTATGCTGTTTGGGCTTGAACAATTTTCTTGTAATAAAGAAAATGTTATAAAGAAAGCCTTCAGAAGGTTAGAATGATTCAAATAATGGTCATAATTATTTACACACGTATAATGTAAAAAAAAAATAAAAAATAGTACGGATACATATGATTGATTCTCTTAAAACTTATTTGAAATGTCTTCTGAGCCTGATTTATGAAATGTACTACATTCCTTGAATTAGATGGGACCCTGAGTCTTAATTAATGTCACTGCATCTTATTTAGAACTGTCCACAGAAGGACAGCTCCCTTATATTTTATTTATATGTTCCTATTTTTTATCATTGTCTTATCTTGACTTCATGGCTTTAATGAAACATTTGGGTGCCCAGTAGAGATAATAGGAGTGTCTGACATTTGCAAATGCCACCTTAATAAACAGCTTAGGTATAATAATAAACAGCCTAGGTATTGTCACTGTCTTGACTAAACATTAGAAGCATGGAAAGTAACTGCTCCTTTCCAGATAGAGCTTATGAACTGTTTTTAACCTATAAACAGTGGATAGACTGTTCTGCTGACTTAGGAAAAACAGCATACCCAAAGTTTCCCCTTTTTCACCATAACTCCCGTTGATTAATCTTACAGAAACATGAAGCCTAAAGATCACTTGTCTTCTCCAATTACTTCTTCCAAGTACTGTAGCCTTTTTTGTTTGTTTGTTCTTTATTTTTCTTTTGGCTTTCATAAGTCTTAATTTTAAATATATGGATGTTTTTGACAGTTGTTTTGTTTATTTTTATTAAAAAAGAAACTTGCAGTTTTCTTCTGTTACCTTGTTTTATTTTGTATCTCTCTGACAAAAGTCAGCACCAGTCCAAGACTTGTCTTCTCTGGTTTAGGCTGTTCAGTAATAGGTATAAATATGGCAGTCACTTCTGCAGACTGTGAGAAGGAGACACAAATTCTCTGGCTGTATTCATGCCATCCCTCGGTTTGCAAAGGTGATTTTGACTTCCTAGTGCAAAAATGAAAAGCCAAAGCTGTGAATCAGGATTAACACTACATTGTAGTGTTTTTAAAAGATAGTACCACAGATCTTAAACCTCTTACGAGACAGTTGCTGTTGAATACTTAGAGGAGAAAGAGGTTATTGTAGATTTGCTGAGGGAAAAGGAATTTCCATGTGTACTTTCTTGTGGACATACTACAGCGATGCTGTCAACGCAAACTTGCTGGAAGAGGACTAGGGTCTGTAGCATAGCTTTATGCAGTTTAGCATATAGGGATCTCTGCCAGGTGGTGGAGACATCAATATGAATGAAACACACTGGAAAGCAGGCAGCATGAAAGAACACACAGGAACCTGTCATTTGCCACTACATAGTAGGAAAAATCATAATATATATAACTAATGTTGAAAACAACAGTAGGGAAATAATATGTAACTAAAACACTAACAAGACAAAAGAGGATTTCCTTTGTTTGATACCATTCCACTTTATGCTGCTGTAAAAACATTGTTCTAATCACACCCTTGGTATCCTTTTGAGGTACAAAAAAAGTAAATATTATTACTCATAATTCACACAGAGAGAGATGAAGCAGAAAGGTTAGGCTATCCAAAACAGCAGCAGAGGATATTGGCAGGGGGGACAGTATTATAACAAGGAATTATTGAATTCCCAACAGATCACACCTTTTATGCTTGAAAAACAAATCAAAAGAAGATTAAAAAAGATTGCTGGGGGTAGTGAGGGGAAGCATGGGCAAAAAGTGAAGAGGTCAGTGGCAGTATCAGGAGCTGAAGGTTCTGTGAAGGTAAGAAAAGAAGACAAGATAGCCTTGAAAAATAAAAACACACAGAATGGTGAACTTGCAAGAAGAGAAATACCTCACGGATGTTGATGTCTGCTAATGTCCAGTGACTCACTGCAACAAATCTGTTCCATTCCAAAGTCTGTCCTGTCCCTTGGTTGTGCCTAACCCAAAAATCACACCCCAAATCTTTCCTTCTCAAAGAGTGGAAAAAAGGATATTTCAGACAAGACTACCAGTAGCAAAAGCAAAAGAAAATTTGATCAAAAATATATACTTTCTCTTATTAGTGGAAGTGTTCTTCATCAGCAGAAATAGACTCTCTACATGACACTGGAGCTTAGTTTGTCCTATCAGAGTATTGGCCAATTAAGCCAATTATAGAACTTTTAACAGCTTCATCAGCTGAGCTATTCTAACTGTCTGTATGCTTTAGGCCTGCTCAGACATAAGGTGAAATGCTTTAAACAGAAGAGGAAGAAGCTACAGATTTTTTTTTGCTAGCTGTATATATAAAATCAAATTGCATTTACACTCTAAGCCTTTCTGAAGAAAAAATGCACTAGTGTTCATAGAGATATTGTAATTTGTGTGTTTATCTCAAGGAATGCTGGGCAATGCTTCTGTATATAACCAAGTAGCATTTTCCTGAAATTAAAGCTCTGTCCAGTTAAAGGAAATCTGAAGACATTTCTAACACCCGTCTGCCTCTTTCGGGAGATATACTGATGTTCTTTTAGCATAGTTTTGTATCAACAGCTGTATTTCTGCTCAACCTAGTGCTCTTTTTGAGAACATACCAGTTTTCAAAAGCGAAAAATAGAGAAGCAAGGGCAGAAAGACACAAACCTTGGTTTTGCTGTTAAGACATTAACTACAGTCTGCTAGCTACATTGCACATGTCATGCAACCTCCTGGCTTGGAGAGAATGTTGGAACAAGTGAGTTCAATGCCACTGACTTAAAAAGGTTTACATCCAAAATATGAGTATTTGGGGGATATTTTCCCACATATAAACATGATCATTTATTAAAATATGTGTTGGTGGAAAAGGGGACAGTTTTCGCTAAGACTGTTCTGGGTCTGGTATTGTTAGATCCAGAAAAAGAGATTGCTAAAAAAGTATTATGCCATTAATTATATTTTCTGTTCTGTCTTTGAAAAATCTAGCGTCCCACAGCTGTGGTGTAGAGAAAATTTTGTGAAAAAAAACCTTTTCCAGGTATTTGTTCTGAGTATACTTGGTCTAAATATTAAATTCAGGGAAAGAATGCAAAATCTGTATTTCAGACTTCTGGCATCTACACATTGCTACCAACACAAGAGCCCTTCAGACTTTTATCAATCATTCAAGATGGCTGATAGAATTTCTATTTAATTTGATTAAGTGGCTACTTTCCTTTCTGTCTGTTAAATTGTATGGCCTGCTTCTATGCTATTGCAAGCTTTGAAATTCTTTTGTGATATCCATTAATGAAAAGGGAAAACAAGAACCAAGAACTCAGTATTTTTTCATCCATTTGTGGAGAGTAAGCAGAACTGTCTAGAACATATCAAGTCTAAGGAAGATAATTTATATGTATATTTTGAAGCATTTTGCAGCATTTCTCTTTAGAAAAGCAAACATCTTTCTTTTGCCACTGGAAAGAATGTAATGATTATGCTCAAGAGTTGAAAAGCCTGTGTAATTAAACTGCATCCAATTTGAATGGTTTCTTAAGTGAAGTGCTGCCTCCTACAGAGCTGAGATGAAGAAGCTGTCACCAAAAAGTAGGTTCTGCTGCTTTCTTCTGTAGACAAAATTTCCCTTAAATTCAGAGAGAAATCTGTGTGCGTGCCCAGTACCTTTCCGAGAAAAAAACTACCTGTATGCACATAACTCTTCAGGGCAGCAGAATAGGCTGCAAACCAAAGTAAAAACATGGCTAATAAGAATAACTATTCAAGGCTTAAAAACAGCAAAAGCCTTTGATGCATTTGAAGGTTTGGCCTGTGGGAAAATTAACTGTGCAGGAGTGATAGAAATTTTGGAAACAGTGAAAAACATGAAAGTGTTTTGGGTAAAAGATAAGTAGCCTGGTTGGAAATGCTGCAGCTGCTTACTAAGTGCTGATTATGACAATGGTTCTCTTGGGATTCTGGAGATGTGTCGCACAACCTCCAACAATAGTGAATCAGAAGACAATGAAATATATCCTACAGAAGCACTGGAAATCTCATTCCTCTAAAATTGCTCTATACATATGCTCCAGTGTCCACAAATAGACAAGGAAAATGGAGAAAACTGCAAACAATGAGTAAGAATTCAAAGTTTGTTCTTACTTAACTGTAAATAAAGAAGCTATGCAAAGTAAGGAGAGAGTTCCTTGGCTCAAAAACTAGGAAAGATTGTTCTTGTGTTAATAAAACACATATTGAGCAACTTAACAAAGAAGGGATTTTTAGACTGGATACAAGGAAAATGTTTTTTATGGTAAGGGTGGTGAAGTACTGGAACAGGTTGCCCAGAGAGGTGATGGGTCCCACATCCCTGGAGACATTCAAGGTCAGGCTTGAAGCACCTGATTTAGCTGTAGGTGTCCCTGCCTGTTGGACTGGATGGTCTCTAAAGCTCCCTTTCAACTTGTATGATTCTATGATTCTATGATGACAGCACTAATGCTTGCAAGTAGTTAACACCAGGGCAAGGGTAGGGAATAATTCTACAAGTCAAAGGATCAGTTCAGCACTGGCAGTGTTAATCAGTATCGATGCACACTATGTGCTAGCTTTGACAAAGTTTGCTTAGAATATCACAAATTGCAGTCTGTAGCATGCATTGATTTGTATTTCAAGCTTCCCTACCAAATCAAATGAACTGTAATTAGGAAGCTGTTTTAGCTGATCACTGTTCATACTTCGTCTTCTAGGATGAAAGTTAAAATGATTTCGTACTTTTGTGTGAAACTACAGCTTGTATGCTCTCAAGGACTAAGTAGATGTGGACTCGTGCTGGGAATGATAAGTTACTCCAGACCACGAGGGTGCTGTTCATTTTGGCTTACAATTCCAGCTTGTTTAAAATTTTGAAACAGTTGTTTCATTCTTATCTTTGCCTATCACCCCTGAAACATGGTTGTAAAATGAATTCAAATTAAACTGGTGAAAACCTATGGATCAGCTAAAGGGACTGTATAATTTAATCAGTGTGGAATCCAGGAGAATTTCCACCTTCACATAATTTCTTACAATTTTTCTAACTTTTACTTCTTCTCAGTGGCTGTTTTCTAATAAGAGCACAAGGCCACTTCAAAATTGGTGTCTCAGAAGAGCAGGTCAAACATATGTTGCCTATCCAATTGGTTCATCTTAATGCACCTTAATGCACCTTGCACTGCAGTACCCTTTATCAGCTGTTTCATAAACAAAATATACTTTTCCCCTGTTTGACCACACAATACTGCATCCAGAAAAACTTCTGCCTACAGTTCTGCTTCTCTGCAGAACTCATATTCAAAACAAAACAAATTCATCAAAAGAAATAATGTGATGAGAAGGACATGTATAATGACTTCATTATTTTAGTGTGTTATGATCTTGCCAGGAAAAAGTTACTAAAATATGCTCTACTAGATGTTGTTCACTTGCAAATTTCAGCAGTGTTGTTATAGCTACTTGGTTAACTCCTGGAAAGTAAAAGAACAAGAGATGAAAATGAGATGATACTGTCTTTAAGTTGCACAGAAAGGAAAAAAACTCAATGGGTTTGCCCATTATATCTATTTAGTGGGCAAAAGCTAACTAAGAAGCATTTACATTAGTGATATTTGTTGAATAAGAACATGCTTTACAAGAAAATCTCTAGATTGTCCATTTACCTCAGTTTGATTCACAACCTCGAAAAAATACAAGTGTACAAATTGGATTTTTTTTAAGTGAAGCTTCAAGTAGCAGTTGCCTAATTGATAATTGTTAAGGTGTCATCAGCTCAAAGGAACAGTGAAGGAATCCCTTCTGAAAGGGATATAACAGAGATATCAAATACTTGGTATCAACTGCTGCTCTACAGGTATCCTACTGCAGCACATCACCTGCTGATGAAGTCAGTCACAGATCTTGTCAAGGAATGGTCAAGGCTGAGAAAGAAGAAAAATAAGCAACCATTGGAGGTTTTGCAGATATAGCAAAAGATCTGTCAGGTGGCATTTGTTCGACCTAAGAAAAATTACATAATCTTTGCCAAACATATAGAGTCAAAAATCGCCAGGAAATAAAAATGGGTATAGGTATGGATGTTACAGTAGGATTCTTGCCCTTGGGGCTTCCTTAAAAATCAGCAAAAACTTTTAAAATGCTGTTTTAAAGGGTGAAGCAGTGAGAGCTTGAGGTGAATGAGGCAGTGGCTAGTACCTGGTCCTCAGCTGTGTCTGATGTTTAGGAAAAATGAAGGTACTTTTTATCCTTACAAACCCAAAATATTTCAGAGTGTTTAAATTAAAGACAAGACTAATCAGAAGTCTGCTTTCATATGGGACTTTATGGGTTCAAAAAAATACCTCTATAATTTGGCAAAACAAGAGCTATGTCAGAGGTAGGTCAGACAAATGCTGGCAAGATTGTTTACTCATCATATTTACACTGAATTTTAGCAAAATCTGGAAGAACTGAC
This sequence comes from Phasianus colchicus, assembly GCF_987193195.1. Taxonomy (NCBI): domain Eukaryota; kingdom Metazoa; phylum Chordata; class Aves; order Galliformes; family Phasianidae; genus Phasianus; species Phasianus colchicus. The sequence goes on from NC_143436.1 coordinate 132,174,648, forward strand.
AAAAATGACAAATAACATATGGGGTCTGTGTTGGGAAATCAGTTTAGCAGTTTGTTTATTGCTAGCTATGTGTAGAGAAAAGTGAGTTTCTTCTCACATTTACTTATGGCCTTGTTATCCCAGATTTTCTCTGTAGCTTGTTAGAAGAACGGACAATTTCAGTGTATTATTTTAGGCTTCTACTTTAAAAACTGATTTCTCTTTAAGGTTTGCTACTGTGAGATAATGCAGGCACTCCAGTAGGCTTTGGGGAGTATGGTGCATAAGCACTCAAGTTGTCTGTTCACAGCCAACTTGTTTTTAGCATCTTTTGAATATAAATGCAATGGTTAACTTTGGACCTGAATTAAGAATTAACTATATACCCTCTCTGTAGGCTACTAGCTCAGCATGGCATTAACAATGTCAGAACCAGCATCATACTTTATCTATCTCCTTGAAAGACTCATCTTGCAAAAAGTAGTCCGTAGCTGGATATTGGTCATTTAGATTCTCTACTGTTTTCCCAGGGCAAAGTTTGAACCATTACAAGAATCCAGATTGTCTATGGAAAGAGACAGATGTGTCTACCCCATAGGACTTATGTTTCCCTTCAGTAGTGTCAGACTTAGAACAATAAACATAAATCGGTGTTTTCTATCTTATTATGTGTGTCTTTTTTTTTTTTTTAACTTATCTTCATAGCTATGTAAATTTGTACTGAGTTATGCTGAAGAAAGGCAGGATATAATTCAATGATATCTTGATCTTCCAGTACCATTTTCATTTTCCTTCAACCTCCTCCCCACATCTCCAAAAGAAAATTCTAATAATCCATACACTATTTTGTGTGGCTAATGTATATTTAATATTTTATAAGCCGAGATAAAAAGTATTGGCTCTGGGACAAAGAAAGTAATCACTTTGCAAATGAGTAAACAAGCTTGGTAGCTACTTGCACCAGATGTAAACATGCACGAGACACCTGTTTGGTACATGTGACCAAAGGGTTGTTGCGCGGGTATAAAAGGTTGTAAGCACATGCAATAAAGGTCTTTGTTCTGCACCAGCAATGGAGTTTGTGACTCTCCTGCCACAATTAGCTCTGTGCATTTTAGCTCTTTATCTAGTTGAAAGGGTTGGGATCCTACCTGGCACTCTGGCATATATCAGCTGTATATGATGATCTAAGTCAAGTCACAGATTTCTAGTCCAAGCTTTATGCCATCAATTTTGAAAGATTTAAGCATTGGTACACATCACAGAGTCTTGTAGTCCTCCATACCATATCTGTTGTTACTACCATGCCTTTCCCTTATTTCCAATAACCAGGCACAGTTTTCCCCATCTCCTTTTGCCCACCATATTCCTGCTTCTTTCTGCACCATTCCTTCTTTCCATTTTCTTCTTGCTCAGCCCCTCTGCTTACCTACAGTCATTTCTGTTCACTTCCTTATTCACTACCCCGTCACTCCTGGTTGCTTGATATGCCTTCCCATTTAATAAAAAAGAGTTTTTGTGAGGAAGGCAAAATGGCTGTGGACTTAGAAGATGTATTAGGTAATTTAATACCTTGAGAGTATAGTTTGGTGACAAAGTTTCTTCAGTCCATTAGACCAGCAACCCATTGTGCTTAAAGTCATGAAATAATATTACTAAAAACACACACAGACTATTCCTATAACAAACATTTAAGTACACAAAAGATTTTATGTGCACACGCACACAAATATTTTCTGGAATGTAACTTTGTGTATTCAAATATTTTCCCTACTGAAGGCAAGAAAATGTGCTGTTAGAAAGAGAAAGCAAGCGTAGACATGAGCATTTCATTTAATGCTCACTACTGTAAAAATGATGATAAGATTTTGAAATCTTCAGCAGTGTAGCTGAAGTATTGAACAAATGTAACCACTTGTTTGGTTTTTTATCATTTTTTGGGGGGTGGAGGGGAAATGTGGTGAACATAATTTAAATAGCTCACAGAATTTAAATGGAGAGAAATTTCTTACTGATGTATAAAACGCAGGCCTGTTTCTCTGTGCCTTGTGTACATCCTGAACACACACCTTGAATATGAAATGACCACTGCTCCAGTTGTCATATTAATGCGACACACAAATAGAGCACTTCCTAGCAACATGGCAACACTTCTATACTATCTCATATAAAGATTAAAAATATTTTTCCTATGAAAGGGACTTTGATGTTTGCATGCTATTTTTATAGCTATTCATCAGCTTCTCTTCATACTGATTACACTTTTTAGTTAATATATACAAAAATTGTTTCCAGGCAAGTACTAATTAAAGCTATCTTTATGGACAAATAGGAGAACAGAAAGAAAAACAGCTTGAGCATAGATTTTTCCTTTAACCCTTTCAAACACAATTGGGGAATATCTTAAGGATTTTGTAAGGAAAATTTAATAATTCTTGCCTGAAACACATTAGCATTATTATTGCTTCAAAAATTCCAGTTCCCCAATAATGTAAGTAAATCTGAATTAATATCCTTATGCAGGAGGAGGAGAAACAGACAGATGATAGAACATCAGGGAAGTGTCAAAACTCGAGAAATTCTGGGTTCAGCCAGCCACTGTGTCCCACTTGAATAAGCTGACAGGAAACTCATCATAACAAAAACTATGGTTTCAGCTTTTTTTAGACAAATGTTTTTCTCTTCATTCAGGAACAAATGACATTGTGAAATCAGTTCCTAAACCACACACATTGCATATATTTTTCTGACGTCAGTGAAATTGTAACACAAATTTGAAATACTTCATATGTTTCCACTCACTTCATTCAGAGCAGAAATGGGTCTAAAATGAGATTTTCAGTGCTGTTCAAAGCAGAAATTCTGCTTTTTTTAGCTAATTCTGTAATTCTCAAATTCTAGTCTCATTTTGTAAAGAAGCATAGATAAAATTATAGTGAGTATCTATCTATGTGTGATCTGAACAGAAAAAAATCAGTCAAACTGACAGAGCAGGAGAGTTTCTAAGTTATGAAAACAGGAAGTCAAGTGGAGAATAGAGAGACTACAGGGTTTTTTTGTTTGTCTTTTTTTTTTTTTTTTTTTAATTAATGGAAGAAAGGCTAAAAAACACCCTCACATCCTTGATTTACCTCATTAGATAATCAATACATTTTTTGCTGTATCATCTGCTCAAAGATTTACTCTAGTGTGTTTTTTTTCATGACACTTGTTTTTCAGTCCTTGCATAAGTATACATGAGTTGGATTCACTACACTATCTTCATCAATAAGGACATCTTTATGTCTCTGAGTTTGCTAGAATTCACTCCTAGGATGTGTTCAATTAGGTTAGGATAAAAGATATAAAAATGAAGAGGGCTATTTGCCTCCTCTTTGTGCTGCTGGGTGACATGAAATTCAGTTTGGTAATGTCTTTGCTGCCCACTTACACAGGAAGATATCTTGTTTGGGCAAGTTTGCCAGACTTGTATTCAATGAGTTAATCAGGGTACTGCAGTAGCCAGATTTAAAATAATAGAATCATAGATTGACCCCGCATGTGTGTGACTTCTTGAGACCATGTCTGTATTGCTTTGGACAAATTGGTTTGGACTATCAAATTTATCTGCAGCTATGTAGTCCTGCATGATCTAGGCTGCCTGTTTGCTTTGGGTTGACTGTGAATTTGCTTTCTTTAAGCTGTTGCTTATACTGGGTTCAGAACAGTAAATAACCCCCAGTGGGCAGTTTTTTACTGCAAGTTAAAAGAGAACCTTGAAAGAAAACATCTGAATTTAAATGTTGCCATTGTTTCAAGGCTTGTGGATATTAACTAGAGATAAAACAAACAAACAGACAAACAAACAAGCAACAACAACAACAATGAACCTTTGAAATTCCAAGTCTTGTTTGGTAAACAGTACTTAAAGTGGTGGGTTTGGCCTTTAACTCAATCATATAGCTGGACTAGAAATCAAGAAAAACCCTAAAAGAACTTAGCCTTGATCTAGACTATTTGAATTACATGAAGGCTATGTGTATGTTTAATAATGTTGTAATGGAATGACAGCATTCAGCAGAACTGGGCCAATATTTCTGCAAATTACGAGTGCAAAACTCCTTTTGGCAATGTGATGAGGTAAAATGCAAGCCCAGATGGCTTCACTTACCAAATGAGATGAAACTACTAAATAGAAATCATCTATATACTACGTGTGTTAATAGGTTATGATTCCATTAGAAACAGCAGCTGTATGCTAAGACTATGCGCAACAACATGAAATAGGATCGATACTTTGAAAAAATTCTTCAGTTTACAGAAAGCCAATGAAATGATAGATGTGTGTGACTGAGTAAACTGTTTGCTTGAATGTCCAGAATATATAAAATGCAAAATATTTGTATTTCATGTTGATTGAATTATTGAAGAAAAAACTCAATCTATTGAAAGTCTTTAACATATTCCACATTATTTCTCCCATATCTGCTTTCTCTACTTTTTCCTCTGCTATGGAAAATGAATCTTTTTACTTTCACTGCTCACACTAGCTAAATGAATTTAATATTTTTTTTTTCATTTTTAGTCTTATGATCGTGTTCTCCTTCCACCAAGATTCAGTTGTTTGAAGATACATACCATTTACCTTGTACATGTAGCATAGGCATACCTTTAAATGCTTTTCTTCCTCATCTAATAAGTTTTTTTGTTTGTTTTGATCAATGTGAACAACTCTTACTAGCAGTACATGCAGTCACTATATGTTTGGGTTGATACAATTATCCTGAGGAAAAAAAGTAGATATAATGCCTATAATAACAATACTCAATATCCACAGTTCTGGCAATGGGTTAAATCCTTAGAGATATACAGAAATCCTGAATAATCACACTTTGTCCATACTCGCTTATTCTGAATTAAATTCATCCTAAATTGACCAAGGACTCAACACTTTTGAAATTTATCAGCTCTTCAAAATGGGGCTTTGTTGAGATAGAAGTTATATGAAGAGCTTGTTGTCTCTGTGTACTTAAAAGCAAGCAAGCAAACAAACAAACAAAAAACACTAATAAAAATAGTCTGTGTTATTTTGATGTTTTACTACTTGGAGTTCACAAGGTCATAAGGACATGTACTTAAATACCCATACAGTAAGTCAAACTATTGGTTTTTAGCCAAATCTTCAACTAAAGCATCAAATACGGTGATGTAGCCAATGAAATCACAGCAGGAGAGTCCTAAGATTCCCTGCTCTTTTATTATGTTTCTTCATATAGTCTGTCAATTTTTTAGTGGCAAAACAAATAATTTGCATTATTTCAGATGCAAATGTCTTCATTTGGCTGTGTGATTGTAAATCTAGAGGCAGTCTATTTGCATGTTGACAGTTAATCCCATCTTTAAACACTCTACTGAACTGAAATTTCTGTGAACCTAAAATTTGTCAGTATTTTCCACTCCCTTGAATATGTAGCTGTCTTATTCATACTCTGTACTTACTGAATTGACTGACAGTGAATAATGAAAATGTGTTATATGGAATTGTATAACATTAGTACGTACAACCCATTTAAAATGGAAAGGTCATTTAATGATAATCAAAGTCACTTAGTGATAATCATTTGTTCAGGTGAGTATGGAGTATTGTGGGGACTCATAAATGTGTGCCTCATGAGCTTCAATGACCGTGACTCAGCACGCATTTTTGCTGGTAGCTTTTCATTTCCTTTTTGTATTTTTTAAAAATCAACATTAACTAACAGTTATTTAAGAAAATAATCACTCTTTTGCTACACTTCTATTAAAACACTGCACTGAGAGAGTTCTGATGGCATGTTGTCTTTGTTAATTATGTTTACTAGCACTGTGCACTCCAATTTTTTAATGGGCATTTTTCCACATGTCTGCAAGACCATGCAAGTCAGTAGCTATCAGTGAGTGGCTGAGGTGATGGAAGAAAATAATTTAGTCCTTTTAATAGTCATAGGTGGCTGTATAGTAAACATACTATGAATTGAGAAGTCAAGGGGAAGGTGCAGACAGTGTCTCATTTCTTTCCTGTAATGTGGGCTTATCTTGTCTAGGCGGATGGGGCCAGGCTCTTTTCAGTGATGTGCAGCAATAGGAGAAGGGGAATGAGTACAGACTGGAACACAGGAGGTTCCATCTGAACATGAGAAGCAATTTATTTACTATGAAGTTGACATAGCAGGCTGCCCAGAGAGGTTGTGGAGTCCCCTTCTCTGGAGATAATCAAAACCTGCCTAGATGCTTTCCTGTGTGACTTGCTGTAGGGAAGCTGTTTTAACAGGGGGTTGGACTCAATGATCTCCAGAGCTCTCTTCCAAATCCTACAATTCTGTGATTCTGTGATATTCAGTTAAGATATAAAGATGAGCAATAATGACAGTGGATGAAAAAACTGATTTAATTTGTAGAGGATATTAACTTTTTTTTTCACTCTTTTTTTTTCTGCAATACATTTTTTTTTTTCCTCTGAAGTATGATAAAGTACAATAAATTGTTTTTTAAAGTTTACATTATACTTTGTTTCATTAGGGTCAGTGAAAGGATCATGGCAATTTATCCTGTAACACTTCATATTTCAAACTTTCATGCTTTTCATGTATTGCAGCACTGCACAGTTAGCTAGTAAAGAAAATATCCTTTGACACCTATCACTGATGGGGTTATGTAAATGTATTCCAAAGCTGCAGTGGAAGTATGATTCAAAGCTTAGTTAAAACATGATTATTTGAATAAATAGGCAATAATCTTAGCAAATACCAATGTAAAGTTAATTCTAAGATAAATATTATGAAGTCGGTTATACCTAATTTGTGAAATATATCTTTATTAGCTTAAGTCTGACTTTAACGTATGAGTGTTGCACCAAAAGTAATGCCTCCTATTCGATTGCGTTGGCCTGTGATGTCAGATGAAGATGGTGGTGGTACAGCAGTAGAGGCTGAACCTTCCACCAATAGTCTGTTACATTTTGTTGTAATGTAACACATGGCAGCAGAGAGGCAGTCTGAGAAAACAGTGCCTGACATGGTTGTACATATGAAGCAAAGGTGTGTCACTGTATTTCTCCATATGGAAAAAATGGCACCCAGTGACATTCATTTATTTATGGAGACCAGAAAGTGGATGTTGGTTGGTGGTGTATTTCAGCAGTGTTGACAGCCACATTTTGGATGTCCATGTAGATTTTTTACAAACATGACATGAAGACTCTTTCATCTCTGTTGAAAATGCATAGCCTATGGTGGTGACTGCATTGAAAATTAGTGTTTTATAACTGAAAACTTGTTCTACCAAATAGTGTTACTGCACTCCTTGTATCTGTTGTAGTTTCCACAGAAATAAATAGGAGGCATTGCTTTCAGAGCAAGTTATGTCTTTTGTCTTCACATTATATCCATGTAAGTAAATTTGAATTCAATATATTACTTTCTTTGAAGCATATGCCTGCCACCAACTTGAAGGCTGGTTGTATTTTTATACTGCTACTGCTACTGGTAATGAAAAATCAAATGGCCCTTCCAGATACACAACATTTAATGGAAACAGATGCAATTCAAGCTAGTGAAAATGCTGAGGGTCCACAGTGAGCCTGAAAGCCGGACCATTTATCTTTGCAAGAGAAAGAAGGCTATAGCTGTGAGGAATTATCTCTCTCCTTTCACTCCCCATACTGATCCAGCTCATATTGGAATCAAAGGAAAGGCTCCTGTTGTCAAGCTGCAGCTTTATAATACAAGTGAGCCTCTGGAATAGAATAAATCTTCCTCTCTTGTTACTTTAGAGCTGGCTGATTCGTAAGTGCTGAGTTTTGCTGTCATCTTCCATGCTGTGCAATCCAAAGTCTCACCAAAGCAATCGTACTCATTCCTCCATGCTCAGCCTCTCAACTGAAGTAGGTACCATGGGTGAGATGCCAGAGGGAAAAAAAATAATTCGATAGAACAAAATCTATAGTGCCTCTTAGTATAATTCAAGACACAGGTACTGAAGGGAGAAAACAGAACTGAGTGTAGGCTAAGAAGTAAGTTCATTTTTTTCTGAAATTAAGGAGATGCATTGAAATCAAAGAAAGAATTACAGTGGAGATATATTATGCTAGAGGTTAGGGAAATGTTAAGAAAAATGGATAATATATGCTCATCTTTAAATAATGAACCTACTGATTGCAAGTTCCAGTACAACACTTAAAATGCACACTGTATGTTTGTCATCTAATGAGTTCGACATGGAATCAGTGGCTTTATTCTCAGGTTTGCAAACCTAGCTTGATGCTTAGTGCTTTGTTGAATTAGATACTAAAAAGAAAATGTTTTCAGGACAATAAGATTCAAAGACTGCATAGAAGGAAGAGAGAACATTGCAAATTATCATCTAAAATATATAAAGAACAGTAATGTGAATCACTATGAGAGATACAGTAATTACAACCTTCTATCCTACCACAATTATGCAATATTAATTCAGCAATGAATTTTAATTCATTGCAAAAATGTATGTGGCTTGGGACTTACAACCTATCCACTAGAATTTTGTGTGCATATTATTTCATCATTTCATTGTCGGCTAACTCATCATGCTTACTCAAAAAGGTGGGCTCAATTACTTTCTCAAAAGTAGGAAGTGTTCCTCAAAACACATACACATTGATTTCTTTTAACAAATTACCCATTTTGATTGAAAGATATTTTGTGGAAAGGTGCATTCAAGCAATAACAACCAGGCTCATATTCTGGATCTTAGATTCAGGTGGGCACTCTGGATACCTACAGCCATATCACAGAGTCTAATGTAATCTGTGTTTTGCAGCATAGTAATATAAATCAACTTCTTCCCTGCCTTTCCTCAGTCTTACCAGAAGGAACCTTGAGCCTGGATGTTGCACAGGAGCTCCACTACCATCCTGACAGCTTTCTGAATATGTCCATCCAGGGAGTAAGTTCTAATTTCTCTCTCTCTCTCTCTCTCTGTTTTTTGTTTGTTTGTTTGTTTGTTTGTTTGTTTGTTTGTTTTTTTGTCCCCTCCCCTCCATTTTCTTACACTTTTCCCCATCTTTGGCTCTTCTCCTACATATCAGATAATGAATTTTACGAGTTCCCAAATCTCCTTCAGATAACCCATAATAATTTTGTTTTTTTCCATGATAATTTTCTTTTTCCCTTTCTAATTTGCCAAAGTCTACCTGAAGCTCTTTGACTAGGCCAGATTTTCTTAAAAATTACTCCCTTAACTCAAATTTACTGCAGATGCACCTTATCTAACTGATTAAAGTTTGGATGAATTCTTCATTTTCTGAACCATTTTATGAGAATAAATGGAAAGCAGATTTATTTTTTTTTCCAAAGTCATTTATTTTGACATTTATTATTTGAGGCTCTGGAGTGGTTTAAAGTCAGGATCCCTTGTAAGAATAAGACCCACAGAAGTGGGCCCCTTGGGCTTGGAACATGAGATCAACTACTTCTTGAACGAATCTACTTGTCTTTTTAGTCTTTTCTTTTACTAGGTGACATGGACATCTGAGGAGATGGCTCTTCTGGCACTGTCTAGGGAGTGTGAGCTTCTAAACTTGGAAGTTATGTTTCCACAAGTGTAAGGGTCAAAGATTGGCTCACTCAGTTTTCACTGTTATATGAAACCTTCTGTGAATGTAGCCCTATGTACTGTAATGTGGTTATTCTTACTATTCATATTAAGACAATACATACGATCCTTAGAAGACAGAACTCATGAGTCATTACATCTGTTTTCTGATCTTTATATTCATTTTATGAAGTTTCTCAGTCTATAAATTGGAAATAATCCCAGAAAATGAATAAATGGATTACTCTGATTGCATTTTCAATTAAACTGAGAGAAAGAGAATACGTAGTGTAGTCAATCAGGAAATATTATGCTAATTACTGTAGAGATAACAGCTGTTCATACTCTTCAGATTATTAACACCTTCTACACTCCAGCAGGGAAGCTTCCCATGCAACACTAATCTTCTATGTGCAAACAACTGCTGTTCCTTCAGAGGGAAGTGGGTAATACATTCTTCTCTCTGACAGAACAATAGACAAGCAACAGCAGGCAGAACAGAAGCTTTATGACTTTTAAGATTTTGTTAATGTCATTGGTGCTAAAAACTGTACAATACATATGCTACTAGTAGAAAACAAAGGTGGTTCTTATAAAGAAGAAATCACATTCAGACTTTTATTTATAAGTAAATTACTGGATTGTGCTAGGTGTTATTTTTTTTTGTCTCTTTTGAGTTTTCCCTCTTTTCTTTTCAATCCCATTTAAAAGTGATGAATACCCCAAATTAGTTCTAAATTGCTTTTCTTAAAATGTAAGATTTTGATTTTGAAAATCAGTTTTGTAGCCAGATATTACTATTCTTTCTCTTCTTTTCATTGTCCGAATTATTGAAATAGATTCCAGCATACTGTTACCTGAAATGTCCAGTTCATGTTACATAGAGGATTCAAAATAAAAAACAAAAACAAAAACAAAAACACACATTTATTTGTTGAAAAATCTTTTCCTATCAAGGAATATTTGCTGTGATGTTTTTTTCTGCAAAATATATGATCTGAATGCTAACAATCTCTGTTCTATATCTCTCTGCATTGTAGTGATTTCTCCAAGACAAAAAAAAAGCAACTAAGTTACGGAAATATCAAGTTGAAGAGCTCTTTAACTTTTTAGACCTAAAGAGAGTTTCATTAAAGTTCATAGAAGAATTTAAAACTTATAAAATCTATCTCAAGAAAGAGGGGAGAAAAAAACATCTAGCCTTCCAGCAACTGAGATAATTGCATGATAAAACGGTCCCTTAGCACTTTGTACAGATTTTGTGCTGTGAATGAATCACTCAGCAAGGCAGGTGATCTGTGTGCCTGTGTTCTGGCTGAACATCAGCGAGATTAAAAGGTTGTCATTCTCCGCATCCCCACTCCTCTTCACCACTCCCAGTGGACAGAAAGTATAAAATCAAGATTTCCTGCATGTTTGTTGCATAAACAGTCCCCTCTAATGCAGTCCTGTCAAAGTGCTCCACTCCTGCTGTTCTTCCTCCCTGTCCCTCTTACAGCACTGTTCAGATGCATGAGCTGTTCTGAGTCGTTTTGATGGCTCCAAGAGCAGATGTGCCAGCAGAAATGAGGGGCTGTGTCTCTTGACAAAATTAAAAGTTTCTAAGTTCTGAGCAGTTCAGTTTTCAGTTATTTGAATTGTTTATAAATGTTTATAAAGTGGTACTTCTGGTCAGCCTACAACTAAGGGAAATCATTTACAGGGTGAGTCACTCAGGGTGAATCAGTTTTGCAGCACTCTGAAGTGTTGAAGTGGGTTATACCTACACACTCTGGCTGGAGCTGAGCTCAAAAAAACAGCCAAAAGCCAAATTACCAAATTGCTCTTTACCCAGAATCCAGGTACAGAAGGACAGCAATGACGTATGCCTAACCTTTTTAGTTTGTTCTCAGGCTTCATTATCTCAGAGATGTCTGATGCAGTAGTCTGTTTTTTTCCGTGGATAATGAGAGGTTCCACAGCCCACCTCAAACATGAGGCTATCTCAGCATTCACAGGAGAACAGAAAAAGTTTTATTGTTTCCTGAGAGCATATAGGAAAGGAAAGGAAAAGTGAAAGGGAATGAAAACAAGAAAGAGAAAAAGAAAAAAAAAAAACCCAACAAAACAGAAAAGGAAAAGAGAAAGAGAAAGAGAAAGAGAAAGAGAAAGAAGAAAAACAAAAAGAGAAAGAGGAAGAGGAAGAGAAAGAAAAAGAAAAAGAAAAAGAAAAAGAAAAAGAAAAAGAAAAAGAAAAAGAAAAAGAAAAAGAAAAAGAAAAAGAAAAAGAAAAAGAAAAAGAAAAAGAAAAAGAAAAAGAAAAAGAAAAAGAAAAAGAAAAAGAAAAAGAAAAAGAAAAAGAAAAAGAGAAAGAAAAAGAAAAAGAAAAAGAAAAAGAGAAAGAGAAAGAGAAAGAAGAAAAGACTTTGAACTCTCTATGGTGGAATATAGATATCAGATGCAGACAATCTGCTAGCAGGATTTTACCAAACTGATGAGTTTTTGGGGCAGACAAATCAACCTGAATATTTTGCAGCTTATCTGACTAAGATTTTCTTTACTGAATGTTAGGTGTTTTCAGAGTACATAGCTAATATGCTGTGGACTCCTTGGAAAGCAATGGTTACTTTTAGAGCAAAAGTAATTTGAATAAACGATAGAGCTAAATTTAGGATGTGGTGAAGTTAAAAACAGGAATGATTCCACAGACTATGAAGAGAGAATACAGACATTCATTGGTATGCAGTGTCAATATTAAAACAGATTAATACATCTTTTGTACTTAATTTACAGTAAGCCTTGTTCTAATTTAGTTGAACATTAAAATACAGTAGGTGCATCAATGTGCAATTCTGTTATAGAAACATGCTGTGAAGTAAGAGCACTCTTAATGGAGAAAAACTTTCACAGAAGGTGACTTTTTGTTAAGTATTATCTTAAAATGCCTAGACTGTTCATTTTTTGAAATTTGAAGTGAAACAAGAAACCCTGTTCCCTCCTGGTTTTAATAAAGGACAGTGCTATATTAAAAGATTCTGCAAGGCTTATTTTCTTTTAGATGTCTGAAGCACTGTTAGAAAAAAATTGAAATGAATCTACTTTTAGAAGTTTGCTTGCACATCCAAAATCTCCAAAGAGTGACTTCCTAGCTTGTTTAGCAGGGATTATCTGGTACTTGATTTTTGAGTCTAGCTCTTTCCTAGCAATTACTGCTTGAACCTGAGTGTAAAATTAGGCATCTGCAAAATGTGTATCTATTGATTGTAATAGTGAAGAGGAAAAGGAACTGATACTCTTGAAGAAGTGCTCATCTGTAAGTTCAATAGGAACATGTGACATGTTAATTAAATTATATTTATAGTGCAGAAGTACTAAATAATGGAATGCTTCTCATATTTCATGTTTTGGATGAGGTGTACAGGAAGAATTTAAAATAGAGGGTATTTCTCATATGTACAGGGAACACCTTTAACCTATACTAAAGCTAGAAGTATGTGATGTTGATTTTCCTACATTTTTGACAGAAAAAAAAACTAGATATGCTATCAATGTCACTCAAGTTATTAAGTTAAAGACTTCATCATTTAATCTGTTGAGGGTTTTTTTTATTTGCTTGCTTCTTATGGGTACACAAGCATATTATAATGAATATATATTTGAAAAAATTTGAAAGTGTATAAACTCAAACATTTCAGTGGAAAAATGTTACGTTATATTTAGGGGAAAGTTACTATATGATGTACAACTTCTTCTTTTGTAACCTCTTCCTGTAAGAAAATGAATACATCTCCTTTTATGTAAGTGTTCCCATGATCCCCCACAAATCAAATCAAGTATCCAATCCTCCCATGCTTCTTGATGGAGTCATGTTCTCCAGAAAACTTATCGCATATTATGTTCCATGATTCAGACTGTGGTTACACTGATAGATTTACTCTGAGATGAAAACCTTGACAAGGAAGCCTGGAGAGTAAAGAGTCTGGGTAATGCTGTGTATGTCAACATTTTACTGTTTCCTTATACCAGCAAGAGCTGGAGAAAGACTTAGCTTTGTGAAGCTGTCTGTGTAGTGTTTGCAAGTCCACGTTTTTGGCTTTTTTTTTTTTTTTTTTACTTGGGTCAGCTTGGGTTTCCAGTTTGTGTCTGAAGCTTCTCTTTGTGGTGAATGTACTAGCATTCTGTTATTCCATGTGAAATTGGCTGAATGTCTTGGGATGCCTGGGATGGTTTCCAATAGTTGTTTATAATTAGGAACATCTCAAGTGGTGGTGTTTTTTCACATCAGTGGAAAATAGGAAAAATATTTACTTTTATTACTCATTTAATCATCGGCTTTGCTAAACTGTGTTTTTCGTATATTCTTTTTCATTCTGCTTATTGCGCGTTGCTCTTTTTTTCTTTTTGTATTTTTTCTTCCTTCACAAGGATATTGCATAATTTTGTGACAGGGACTGCCTTGAAAGTGTTTGTCATAAAACTCACCTACATGTTTAGTTTGCAATTCCATGGGCTTTACATCAGCCCTGGTGTAACTGGTCATTGAGTTGGAAGTGGTGATTATTTCCACAGTACAATCACTTATTGGTGCTGCACTTGCTTTGCCGATTAATGGGAAGGTGCTAAATTAACCAGAGTAAGTGATTCATGATGTACAGCTGAGCAAATCTGTCCTCCATGGGAATCTCAATTGTCATATTAGTAGCTGTCACTCCTGTAAAAAATGTATATCTCTGCAAACTAGAAGGATCCTGGAGGAGATTATATGAAATAACTGTAAAGGTCAGATCCTTTGCTCAAACTCCCACTTCCCAGTTTTTCTGTAAGGCCAGAACTAAGTTTCGGCATCCTCCCTTGATAAGGAAAAGTGAGGATATAAACAGCAATCAGTATGGGACAAGACACAACCTCCTCTAAACCCTCAGTTTAGCAAAATCCCCTCTGCTTTCTCAAGGCCTAAAGTTCGAGTCATATGAGATCAGAAACTGGAAGGCCTTTTTCTTCTTGAAGATGACTATAAATGGCAGTGACATTTGCTAATGGGTTACATTCATATATATACCACACATGCATCTTATCTGTATTCCATCATCCGGGGAAATGTATAGTGACAGAAAGCCCGCAAAGGACTTTTTTCAGGCCTACCCAGAGATGTTTCTTGATTCTGGGAGTGTGGAACCTCTCTGTAAACCTTGAGGGGAGCTCCTGACAACTAAAGTTTGAAGAGCAGCATTGGAAATAATAGTGTACAGTTTGCTAAAAGCCTACTTCCCTCTGATTTCCTCTGTCACTGCCACCTTCTCTTTCATACAAAGCAATTAATTATATGGCATTTGGCCCACAGATTCAGAGGAAGGTTCGATTCAACCTTCACATCCAGTGAGGGTAGAGTACTGATGACAGGGTTGTCACCCAAATGGGACTCTGGGATGATCAGATAATGTGTCAGTAGCAGTAACATAAAGGAGCAAATGTGCATCCAGTTAGGACTTAATGGTCTGGATGGGTGGGAATATGCAGGTGCCTGTGATGAGTACTGCAATTTTATCAGTGACTTTGAAGTGATGATAGAGTGGACTCTAGTCAAGTTTGCAGATGACACCAAATTGGAGAGCAGCCAATATGCTTAATGCCATCCTGACAAACCCAAACAGGCTGGAGGAGTGGGCCAACAGAAACCTCATAAAATTTAACACATCCACAAAGATCCTATCTAGATTCTGTGTCCTATTTTGGGCCCATAATATAGGAAAGACATGGCAAACTAGAAAGAACTTAGTGAAGGGCCCAAAAGGTGGTAGGGTTGCAGTACTTGTACCATGAATGGAAACTGGGGAGATAGGCCTTGTTCAGACTGCAGAAGGAATGGCAACAGTTCTTCTATCCAATACCTATGAGGTATGTGGAGGTGGAAATAGACTTCTCTCACTAAGAAAGCGACAAACAATGGGCACATGTTGAAATAACTGAGGAGAAATTACTTCTTTTTCTCATAGAAGTATCAGGAGCTTTTTCTACTCTCCAGTGAAGATAGGCTGAAGAAACTAGGCTTGTTCAGCCTGGAAACAGAAGGTTGTGGGGAAACCTCATTGTGGCCATCTAGTATTTAAAGGGAGTTTATAAACATGAGGGAAATAAACTAGAGATAGGACAAGGGGGGATGGTTTTAAACTAAAGGAAGGGAGATTTAGATGAGACATCAGGCAGAACTTTTTCACTGAGAAAGTGGTGAGTAGCTGGAACAAGTTGCCCAGAGAGATGTGGTTGCCCCATCCCTGGAGGTGTTTAAGGCCAGGTTTGATGGGGTCCTGTGCAATCTGATCCAGTACTTTACTTGATCTAGTGGCTGGCAACCCTGCCTGTGGCAAGGGGGCTGTGACTTTATGATCCTTAAGGTGCCTTCCAACCCAAGACCTTCCATGATTCTAGATTTTATTCATTAGGATTGTGCACTGTACCTCTGAGCCCTTTAGGTTTATGAAGGAACTGTATGCCAGTTAGTCTGACTGTAGCTGAAAGTTTTCAGGAGGAGAAGAGGGATGCAATTTTAAGACTGAGATCTGAATGATATTTTAAATCTCTTATATGGAGATATACAAACGAGGCTTCAAGATACCTAGGTTGTGGGAAATTAATCATGCTATCCCCAGCTGACAGTTACAGTGATTAATGTGCAGAGACCTTTCATATCTCAAAGCACCAGCATATTAATCTGATCAATTTAGGCAAGTGACATCAGTTATACACAGTCATATTGTAGCAGAAGTCTCAACTTTGTAATGATAGTGCTGTGTTAATTTACTTCATAAGAAGAAAAAGGGCTTAGAAGAAACCTCATTTTTGAATTTGCTAAAAAAACTTACAACTTCCATTTTCTACATAGGAGCTTTTCATAAATAGATTCAATCCTGTGAGTCAAAACGAAAAATTTAATACTTTTGGTCCTGATCCCATTAAGTCAATGGCTAAAAACAGTTTTGCTCTTTATGTTCCTTTCAGCAAGTAATTTGTGACTCATAAATTTACTTTTTTTTTATTACCTGGCAATATTTTCCTGTCACCACCTCAACTCTCCCCACTGTGTGATTTTCTGTGAATGGTTTGTGGCAGATAATGAAGCCACAGTATTTGGAAGTAGATTTATTCTGGCCAAGGCTGTTTGGAATTCTTTCTCCTTTTTGATAGGATGATCATGTGAAAGTCAGAATGAAGTGCACCTGAGAGAAAATATCTCTAAAGATATCACTGTGTAAGCAAGACACATGCCTGAAACAAGTAGAAATTTAGAGATGATAAGGAGGACCTGAAAGAATTTTTGTGATTTAAAACTCTTTTTTCTCCATGCAAATGAAGGAATATAACCTTACATCATGGTTTCTGGCTTGATATCGGTATAATTGAAATGTATTTTTCATTGCATTCAAAGCAAATTAATTGTACACAGAGAGAATAGGAAGAGGAGATATATTTCTGTATCAAATTTACAGAAACTAACTGTACACAAATATAATAAAAATAGGAGGTATATATATTTTGTTCTGATTATATTGATTAGGAATATATTTGTCATTGATCTCACTGGAATATTTTCATGTGAGTTCTTTAAAACTTTCAAGTCAAAGGAAATATAAATATGGACAGCATACATTGGAGTCCTACAAGTTTGAACTCCTTTTTTGTCAGTGTGTGCAAATGTACTGTATTGCAAATGCCATTGATTTCTGCACAGTTTTGTGGATGTAGAAGTGCATTATGAAAGAATATTTGAAATTGTGGTTTATAAAGTTAGGGTTGAGGATTACTAAACAGAACTGAATTCAATATTTCTAATGAAAGAGACAAATTTTAACAAATTTGCAACAACAACAACAAAAAAAGGAAGAATGACAGAAACTGAAAGTTAATTAAATCAGAAGAGCAAGAGGTGTAAAATGCAGTAATTTTGTACCTGCACACAAGTGGGTTATGTGTGCAGTTCTATGGACTGCAAACCTGATAATAAATAACTGACACTTGCAATGATTGCAATGGTGAGTTTCAGAGAAAGAGTCTTATGCTTCTCTTTACATTGAAGGATGCTGAAAAGCCCTCAGAAATGACTTGTAACTACTGAAAATAGTTGACTTGGGTTTTCTGGCTTAAGAATATTCAAAAGAAAAAGAAAGGAAAAGTTTTATTCTGGGGAGAGGTTGTTGGCAAAAAGAGGATTTGTGGCAGAATAAAGGTCCTTCTTTCCATATAGTATCATTCTAACTAAAATTAAGAGAGAACACGTGAGGTTAAAACAGGCAAAAAGGCATCCTTTTCACAATTCATGATACTCATTTATAAACTACTGAGGAACTTCTTGCCTTGGAAAAGTAGATTCTGAATTGTAGATGGATTCAAAAATCTGGGTAGAAGATCTGATGAAATGAGTAGAAGGGTGCATTGAGATTAACTCTACCTCATTATGTTCATGAGCCACAAATAACTTGTGATGATGTGACTGTTAAGGGGAGATGTCTTTGTTCTTATAAAGGTTTATTCTTTCCTTTTACTCTTCACTAGATGCTTGATACTGGGATAGATGGGACTTCAGTCTGACTCCATGCAGCTCCTCTCATTGTATGTTTGCATGTGTCCCATATAATTCTCCTTTTTTTCTGCTTTTGGATGACAAAAGATCAACTGGTGTACCCTGTGGATATTCAAGGTATACCTGAAGTATGATATCCTCCATGGAATTCTCACTGGATTTACTCAAGTTTCATAGGAATTTCTACAGAAGAAATGTTGACTGGGGCTCTGATTGTCTTTGTTTTATAGAGCGTATCATGATAGTAGTTCAAAAACACGTGGTTGCAAACTATTGATTTGGTACAGAGGAATAGAAAGATCTTTTTATTGATATATGCAAAAGTTTGTCCTGGTTTTATCTGGGACAGTATTTCCTTTGCAGAAGATCTTATGTTGTAGTGTTTTGAATTTGTGACGAAAACAGTGGCGATAACAAACCAGTTTTAAATGTTGTGGAGCAGCACTGCATGGAGTCAAGGACTTTTCAGCTTCTTGTGCTACCCTGCCAGCAAAGAGCTGGAGGTGGGAGGAGACACCACAAGGGCAGTTGACCTTAATAGACCAAAGAGATATCCCATACCATATGTCATCATGCTTAGCAATAAAAGCTGAGAAAAGAATGAGGAAGTGAGGGGGCATTTAACATGCTGGTATTTGTATTTCCAAGAAACCTTCTTTCCTAGAACTGGATGAACACCTGCCTGCACATGAGAAATAGTGAATGAATTCCTCTTTTTGTTTTACTTTTGTGCATGGCTTTTGCCATACTAAACTGTCTTAATCTCAACCTACAAATTCTTGCACTTCTGCTTTTCCTGCTCCCCCATGCCAGTTGGGGAGAGTGATCTAGTGACTGTGTGGTACAGAGCTTCCTTCTGCAGATTAAACCACAACAAAGCTAGTGTTTAATACTACCAAGAAATTACCACTTCTGTACATTCAGAGAAGAGTTGTTGATCTTTGGTAGTAAATTGGCACTGAAGAGATCAGTAGAAGGGACAGGAGTTTCAGTTTGTCCTCCCATTCAAACACCACTCCTAAAAAATGAAATAATTGACTTTACCTGAAACAAGCTTCTGACCTCTGTAAGTAAATATAAAGTTGAATTAAAAAATGGTTTTCATTTAAATTTGAAAACAAGTTAAACCAGGAATTTTCTTAAGCAGAAGACCTGGAACTCATTTTTCATCCCTTCTCTTTTTTTTTGAAAAAGTTTTTGATGTTTGATCCTGTAAAGTGATACATTCCTCAAAGATTTTTTCTGATCTCTGGCTCTACCCATATCAGATACCTCTGTAGAGACCAATATCATCATAACATACTATTGTGTGCTTAATAACACAAGGAATAACATTGTTCTCTGTAAGATAGAGAAAAATAGATTAATAATCAACAGCTGTAAGCATAAAGGATCACAGAAATTATTGTGCTTTGACACCACATATTTTCCTCTGTGCTATTAATTCTGTTGTTCATTTTCCTTGTAGTTGATGAATTGGAACAACCATGTCTAACACATGATTTGGCTACTATGTTAGGTAACTCTTCAGCCAAATGCAAATATCCAAAAGCATTATCTTTTACCATCTCTAAGCAGTGGCAGTAGAGGAAAAACCTAGTCCTTAAACCAATAAGCATAACATACATGTTGGCAGTGTTGACAATGGTAATTCCAACAATCTTCTTATTTACCAAAACCTGTAGTAGTAGCTGTACAAATATGTTAAAATATTTATGTCTGTGGAAGTTATATCACAAAATCACAGAACTGAATGTGTTGGAAGGGATGTTCGGAGATCATCGAGTCCAGAATCCTTGCTAAAACAGGTATCCTACAGTAGGTTGCACAGGCAGGTGTCCAGGTGGGTCTTGAGCATCTCCATAGACAGAGATTCCACAACCTCTCTGGGCAACCTGATCCAGTACTCCATCACTGTTAGCGTAAAGAAGTTCTTCTGTGTGTTTGTAAAGAACTTCCTATTATTCCTAATGAGGTAAATGATACTTTTTAATTAACAGTTCTGTGTATTCTCTTTTTTTAAAAAAAATTTTCTCTAGTCACAATGACTCATTTTTTAAACAAAATTTGAATTTTCAGATAATGAGGCTGTGGTGTTATCACATCAAGACAGTTCTGTACATACACACACACACACAAAGAAAAATACAGTAATTGTTAGAAGTCTCCCTTTCAAGGGAAATAGAAGGATTAATATGGATAGGGAGCCCATTAATTTGTTAGTTTTAAAAGGTCCTTTCCTGTAGTCTCCTGATAAATTTAGTCCATAATGCTCTGGACTCCCTGGAGTAAGAATCAAACTGTCAGTGAGTACTGGGGGTACATGTCTTTGAGTTCATGAAATCCATCCCTAGAAATTTACTGTCTATCAAACATAACGATCTATTCAGTGCAGGCAGTACTCCAGCAGTGCCAAGCTCCCTCCTCCCATCCCACACTCCCCAGGCCAGGGCTTGCTGTGCAGGGCTTCTAGAATCTGTTGGATATTTCCAAATCCTGCTGCGCACAGTGACAACTACTCATGCTGATAGAAAAGAAGAAATAAAATTGCCTCTGGATAAACACCTATTCATGAAAACTGCAAAGAATAAACTTAATTAGTGTTCTGTGCTTAAAGGACCCATTGTTCTACCTGGAATAAAGACTCCTTGAACATAATCTCCCTAGCAACCGTGGCACTGAATGCCGCAGCTCCCCATGAAAGGTCTCAGGGTACATCCTGTTTTGTCCAATCTTTTTAATCACTAATCCTTCCCGGCAGCATGGCAAAGAGCAGGTTCAACATCCCTTTAAAACAGACCACTGCTATGCTAAAATTAACTGCTGATGCTGTCTCTGCCAAGTGCAGGTAAAGAGTTGAAAGGCTGAGGAGAGCAAGATGAGATGGAGCTGAGGCTTTGATCTTTATGCATTCACATCAATTGCATGTGGACTGAGGGCTCCACCATAACTGCACTGACACATCCTACTTGCTTACTGTAGCGTGCCAGGATACAGGATGCAGCCAACCTTTTCTGACAGCAGGTCTGCCAGAGGCACCTAGATGTGTCAAAGCAGTGCCCTGGAAGTTTGAATCAGAGTAATACACTAGAAGAGACAGAACTACTCTGACAGTCCTGTCCCCATCAGTGAGAAGCACAGACTGCTTGAGAAATCTTGAATTGTGTGCAGCCAGTAGCAAATACGTTTCCTTACAATGTCAAAGAAAGTAAATGGAGTATGGTGAACATGTCAGTAAAGCATGGTGCAGCAGTTTGCATGCAGGAAATGCAGGGAGATCGCTGTGGTTTCCAGTGGTAGTTGTAAAATAATGAGGAACTCCACTACAGAATCCAGCCAGCAGAATGATCTTCTGTGTCCCATGTGGCCTCTCCAGCCACAGGAAGCGATTCAGTCACCCAGATGGGGCTTCTGAGGGAACATGCAGCCACTGAGGTCTCACTGGTGCCTGAGCCTTCAGTCAACTCCTAATGGCAGCAGTGAATACACCTGTGAGAGGTTGAGCCCAGGTTGAAGACCTGCTCAGGCTGGTAATGGAGCTTCAGGAGGAGGTGAGCAGGATGAGAAGCATTAGGGAGTTACAGAAGGAGATTTATAGAGGAATCATAGTCTGCCATGCTGGAGACAGACTTGTCAGCAACCCAGAGCACAAGAAACATGGGTTCCCCTACCCTGTCACCACAAGAAAAAAGGCGAAGATCTAAGAGTCCAGTAGGAATAGAAGCAAGTTTCTTCTCAAGGCAGCAGACAAGCCCCCTGTTTGCCTATCTATCTTAGTTTCCTAGGTGTTTTTTACATCAGAGGTATGAGACACTGGAACTCAAGGAGCAGGCAAATGACAGTGTGGTTGAAGGTCCATCGAGGTTGGAGGGATCACCTAGGACAAGTCATCCCACATATCATATCAGAACAACCTCCATGAAGAAAAAAAGAAAGTCTTTTGTAATAGGGAATGCTCTTCTGAGAGGAACCAAGCACCCAGTATGCCACCCAGACCCAACCCATAAGAAAATCTGCTGCTTCCGTGGGGCCTAGGTAACAGATATCACTAGAAAAGTCACTCACCTGATTATAGCTCTCTTATTTTTACCCCAGATCATGCGCACAGGTGATTTTTTCCTCCATCTTTCCAGTACCAAGGTTCAATATTGAAAGGCACAGATACACCCAATAGATTAATACGGAGCTCCAAGGCTGGTGCCACTGATGTATTTTTGGATTTCTTGACCATGGGAAAGTCGACATAGCATAGGGCCTGCCGGAATCTGATGGAATGCACCTTTCTCACATGAGGAAAGGGATTTTTGTGCAGGAGTTGGCAGGTCTGATTGATAGGCTGTTAAATTAGATTTGAAGGGGGAATGGGAAAACAAACAAACAAACCCAAAATAAACAAACAAACAGTTTGTCTGCTGGTTATGAACTATGTAATGGCATGCCACAATCGGAGGGACTGCATGCTAATGGGCTCTGGTGAACCAAACAAGGTTCGACAAAGCAAAATGCAATGTTTTTGTACTTGGGTCAGAGTAATCCCAGATATATATACAAAATGGGATAAGAACTCATTAGGACCAGCAGTATGTGCTTGCAGCCCAGAAAGCCAATGATATGCTGCACATAAATTCCATTCACTCTAAGAAAATGGCTCTATCATGACTTTTGGCAACATGCCTTTTCAGAGGTGGAAAAGTAATTATTTGTTCTTTCAATACTCCTCACTAACTTATTCAGCTGGGAGTTCTCCCAGGCAGCTGCTACTTTGTTCACCTGGCTTTCTTTGTCACCACCATTTGCTACTGCTGTACTTAGTCTCTCACTTCTGAGATTTTTGCAAATACCAGACCCTTTCAGCTGGTGCTGTGATCTCCAGTTGTCCAACAGTAAGTGTCTGTTTTACTTGGAGGAATGATTTCCAAAGGATGTTTGGGTCCCTCAGGGAAAGGTATAATTCAGTAATTCAGTAGAGCAGTAAGTAATCTTTCCAAGCATTAATGTCGACCCAGCATTTGGCATCATGTTAAAAAACTGTGCTGCTTGGAGCACATTGTCTTGCTGCGGTGATGTACAGCTAAATGATTGAGTATTCTTGGTTATTAATGAAATATTTCATTTTTGAGTGAAATTAAAATTGAAAAGTTTAAAATGAATTTTGATTCAAACTGTTTTTTTTTTTCCCTCTCCAGTGTTACCATTAATTAGAAAAATAAATTATTCACACAGCCCTACTGAAGATAATATTTTTTACTCTCTCTCCATTGTCATCTAACACAAGCAACGTTTACTCAAAGTTTTAGATAGGTACTATTTGAGAGAAAAATCACTTTCTTAATTCTAAATTCTGCAAATTGTAAAGGAAGACTGGAATGCAATAATCAAAAGCCCAAACAAGAATGACTACTGAGAACTGAACTGCTGGTTCACTTGACCTTAGCTAATAGACAATATATATTGAACTTGTATGAAAGCATATTTTACCCCAGAATGTGACACAGATGTACCTATAACCATTCAACTGAAACATGCAATGAATTCATACTATGATGTGCAGAAAAAGAGAAGATGAAGGTATATCCTAGTTTACGACGCTTACAGGGCAGGCATGGCTACTCATCAGCAACATAGAGGTGAAAGGGACTACTCTAAACTAAGCTCTGCTATGGAATTCTCCTCTCCATCCGAAGCCAGTCTATATTTCTGTGCTTTCTTTGGACTCTTTGTTTTAAGATTGGACAAAGATATTCCTTTTTCTTTCTGACCAATAGGAACTAACTCAGAAAAGGAGGAGCCAAAAAGGAGCAAAGATTTCCCACTTGGAGAATGCATGTTAGAACTTCCTGCTGTCTGTATGTTAAAAAAAGCCGTACTACATGCACACACAGAGAAATCATCTGCAGAATTATATCTATATAGCTGCAGCTCTTCTGTGAGCTGACAAAAATCAAGAATGAAGTAATTTAATTGGAAATAGCAAAAAGTGTGGTCTGTTTTAGATACTCAAATATCTGAATCTGAAGTACTTTGCATGGGAAAGGTTAAATTTTAAAACCTTTTATCATTTTGTAAAGCTCTTATATATTCAGTTTTGGTTGATACAGAGGTATTGTTAATTCATACTTACACTTTTTTTTTTCTCATTTTTATGTGTGGAAATTATTTTTGTTAAAAGCAAAAACATGTAAAGCATTACTATAAATGGGAGTACAGGAAAAAGATTGCTTTATAAACTTGTTTGTGCATTAGTTTTCATTGTTGTGTTTGCAGAAATAGACCTGAAGTCAATTTTCCTTGTCAGCTTTATATTTCACATGAGATTGGAGAAAAAAAAATATTTTCTAAGTTAGAAAATATGTTTGCAACATCACAGAAATGGGCACAGAGAATCAAAGGTAAGAAAACTACTAAAACTATTTTTTTATATTACTTTTGTCAAAGATGGACTAGAATCCACAAGGAGAATGCTCCTTGGAACAGCAAAATGTAATAATATATTTTCATTCTCTAGATAAAATAGTATCACTCAGGTTGGAAAAGACCTTCAAGATCATCAAGTCTAACCACAACCTAACCATACTACCCTAACTAACAACCCTCCACTAAATCATGTCCCTGAGCACCACATCCAAACGGTTTTTAAACACATCCAAGGATGGTGACTCAACCACCTCCTTGGGGAGCCTATTCCAGAGCTTCACAACCCTTTCTGTAAGGAAGTGTTTCCTAATATCCAACCTAAACTTACCCTGGCGCAACTTGAGGCCATTCCCCCTTGTTATGTGTGAGAAGAGACCAATCCCACTCTCGCTGTAAGTACCTCTCAGATATTGGAAGAGAGCAATAAGGTCTCCCCTCAGCCTCCTTTTCCCCAGACTGAACATCCCCAGTTCCTTCAGTCTCTCCTCATAGGGCATATTCTCCAAGCCCTTCACAAGCCTTGTTGCCCTTCTTTGAACCTGCTCCACTACGTCAATGTCCTTTCTGTACTGAGGTGCCCAAAACTGAACACAGTACTTGAGGTGAGGCCTCACCAATGCCGAGTACAGGGGCAGGATTACTTCCCTAGTCTTGCTCACTACACCATTCCTGATAGAAGCCAGATAGACCCTCATCCACTAAGCGGGTCACCTTGTCATAGAATGAAATCAGGTTTGTCAGACAGGATCTACCATTCGTTAACCCATGCAGACTGGGTTGACCTTTAATTTAAAATATGTGAAGTATCTTGCAGCACTGCATGAAACAGAGAAGAATCCAGTAAGCCTTTGGTAGTAACACCTATGCATCTTTTAGCAGCTTCACCAGACAAATGCAGAGTTGTGCAAGGTTGACTTCTTCTGTGAAAGCTTTATGTACTGTGAGCATATGACGCAAACTGGACAGCATCTGAACCAGGAGTTCATGTAGAACTGAAATTGTGAAGGATTACATAATACTATAGGATGGACAACTCAGCTCCTAAGAGAAAACATGACCAGATTTGTCCATGATAACATAAAATTTACTAAGTCAGTTATCAGTAAGTTACTACTGAAACTTACACTGCAATCCCTATTGTCATCAGATCCTCTTTTGCAGAACTGCTGCTTACTCAGTCGTTCATCCTTCAGTCGTGGAATACTTTAGACTTGACCCTATTGTATTTCATACTGTAGTTTTTGACTTTTAGTTCAATTTTTTGTGACCTTTGTGGGTCACAGTATACTGGTTTTGACTTCTAAAGTTTGGTTCAATACTCCTTTCAGAGAAGGGAAATGGTTCAATTATCTTCAGAATAAGTTATCTTGGAGAACGTTGGTATAATTTACCTACATTAGGAAAATTATCATATTGTTACACAAAATACAGCTTGGAAATATGGTATTATTTGTACAGGGAAAGGTTTTCTAGTAGAGTGCTCCTCTCAGAATCAATCCCTGTTTCCTAGTATTTTTTGTTGTATGCTAAGTTGATTCCTCTAGGTCTTTTCAGACATTGTATAAATTTGCCTTTATAATTTATTGTACCATTAATAATTCTCAAAATCATTGAAGTTAAAAATCAATGTAATAACATATATAGTAAAGAAATGAAAATTAAAAGTTAATATCATTTACTTCTATGAGTATGGTTGGGGACGTGGATCAGTTGACTCAAGCTGTTGTTGCTTCCATACTACATGTGTCCTTACTCCAGCAGAATGTAGCATTATTACCAGCTTATTTTAATATTTCTATTCTATGTACATTAGGAATGGGCTACATGGAGCTTTCAATGCAAGTAGGTATTTGAATATGTTTTTCTTCTTTGCAGGTAGGTAGGACATTTGTCTTATTTTCACCGTGGGAAGCCCCTGGACAGTTCTGATGAAATTCCAAGACTGAATGAAATAATCACCTTCAAAACTAACCTCAAATCGTGACCTCAATGTCATACAAAAGTTTTAAGGGATGGAATTTCAAGGTAAATGCACTGCTTTCCTGGAACGCTTTCTCTACATTTTTTTCCTTTTTTTTTTTTTTTTTTTGTAATTTTTTTTTTCTTTTATATGGGGAGAAGTTAAACTAACCTCAAAATCTCAAGCTATTTTTTTAAAAGAAATTACAATTTCTGTAACTACTTTTGTTACTTTTGATCATTTTGTTTTGTCAATAATGCAGAGGAAAAATTTCCCATGAGAAATTCTACTTCTGTCAAACAAATTTGTTGATTTTTTAAATTTAACTTAAAGTCAGTAATGATTAGCATTCTGAGAAGAAAATCATTCCTTTAGAGATGGAAAATTTCTCCTATGATTTTTAATTCTGAAGCATTGTTCATTATTTCAGATCTACTGTGGTTTATACCTTACTTTAAATGTGCTAAGCACTAAAGCTTCCACTGCTTCTAATTAGAGAGCTTTTTCCTCTGACTATTTTTCACACCATAAGTGACACTGGGGAAAGAGGAACTCTCTTCTTGCACAGTTTGGAGAAATTTTTGAAAAATGCCTGCTTAAAAGAAAAAGGCTGGATGTGGTAGTTTCACCCCCATGGGCAACTGAAGTCCACCACAACCACTCTCTGTCTTCAAAGGAAGTGGTGAGGGAGAATACGTGATGGAAAAAGGGCTTACATGTTGAATTAAGGATGGTTAAATTAAAAAAAAAAAGAGAAAAAACAAACATGTGAAGGCCACATGGAAGCAAAGAGAAAGAAGAAAACAAATTTTTTCTACTCCCATTAGAACATGATGGTTGTCTATGTCTTGGTATCCAGGCCTCAATACATGTAGCTGTTGTTCAGGACAAACAATGTTTTCACAATGAGAGCCCATCCCTTCTCCTTCCCATTTCCTAGCTTTTATTGCTGGGTGTGATTTCATATGGCATGCAATATTCTTTTGGCCAATTTAGGTCAGCTACCCTGGAGATGCACCCTCCCCACCTCTTGCCCACTCCCAGCATACTAGCTTTGAGGGTGCTGGAGAGAGCCTTGATGTTGTGCCAGCACTGCTCAGCAATTGTTGTGATATCAATGCTGTTCTAGCTACAAGGTCAGAGCACAGCACTTGATTGGCTGCTGTGGGGATAGTTAACACCTTCCCATGCCCAGGCTCAAAGAGATCAACCCACTGTATAGATATCCTTCTCTCATGGAAGATTCATTTTAATCAGTTAAAACCTTACAAGTCCTGCAGTACAAATATATTTTTCTCTGCAGTGTCCTTCTGGTCTCTTTCTGTGTGATGACTGATGGCTAGATAAGAGTAGGACACAAGGCATCCAGGGATGACTTCTTCCGGGACAATTATTTTTAGCCTCCAAGGAAAGACATCCAGGACAATGCGAGTAACTGTTTCTATTTATAATCAGCATCCCTTTCTCCAGCCGAGCACTCTAGCTTAAAAGTCAAGTGATGCTTGATGCTATGTTCAGCCTTCCTCACAAAATTATTAAAATCCTAACTGTCTACAGAATTTACATTTAGTGAAATGCTGATGCTTTCTCCTTAATGTCCTTCTCCATTCCAAGTTGAATCTGGTGAGTTCTAAAATATCATCCAGTTACCACAAGAGGACATTCATGATTTATAAGAAATTGTCTATTGTCTGTACATTTTGTATATCTTGTATGTAAATATCTTGCCTTTTTTTTTTGCACATAAAATTTTTCTAGGCATCAACAGTGAAAGGGAAGGCATAATGGGGCTGTTTGTTTGTTTTTTTTTTCCCATGCATGTGGGAAGACCTCCCAAGAACTCTTTGATGTTAATGCCAGAGCCAATGCTTATATTTCACTGGACCAGGAAAATAGCAATGTCGAACAGTCTGACCCGACATATTCATCAATTTAAGAATTCAAATTTACTATTGATAGCAGTGAGAAGTAGCAAAACATTATATTATCCTCTGCTTTCCACATTCCTTCAGAAGTGAAGAAGCTTTTCTTTTGGTATGCTACTTCACAAACTGCTTTGGAATCCACTGGCTTCCTTTGGAATCTGTCAAGCCCTCCTACCTTTTAATTAATTTCTGTGTTCTTTTCCTCTTGGGAGAGAAAATAAAACCTCATATATTCTTGAGCAAACTATAAAATGTTGCTGTTTAATCCTCTGGACATCTGTAAAATTAATTTACTTTGATAGCTTTTTTTCTTTCCCTTACTCCTCTCATTTATAATTATATAATAAGATGCTTAGAAAAACATGATGTTTATTTGATATTAATTACTTTCAAGTAAAGATCAGTGAGCTCTGGGAAATGCTCAGTGCTGCACACGCAAGAGTGTCTAAGCAGCCAGTGGTGCATGGCTCTTCAGTATAGTGGAAATTCAACTAATGACAACATGAATGTGTCCTGTGAGTTGCTGAGGAAAAAACAACAAAACAAAGCAAAAAACAACAAAATATTTCAGAGATAAATAAGGAGAAGTTTGGTATACCAAATGTTATGCAAACTGTTTTTGTAGATTAAATCTTTGATCTTTGTAATCTTAACAGAGAGTGGGGGTAAGTTAGCTGGTGTTCTTACTTTGAACTAGAAAGTAGATATGCATCTGAGAGTGGGTTTCTATAGTTAAAAGAAACCACTGGGTTTCTATAGTTACAGTGAAAAAGCACAAGTAAATAGATAAGAAAATTCATTCGTTTTGAAGATTATATGCTTTCTTCCTTGCAAGAAATGTGCGTGACTAAGTTTCTCCATCGGAGAAAATTCCACCAGAGTTAACTATTGTCTCATTAGCAAATGAAGGAGGGCTTTAGAAGTACTAGGATATTACATGGAAGTTCTCCCAAAGGAAAAAAGTTATCCTAGTATGACGTGGCAGCCAGATTACCCATAGGGGGAGAAATGACGACATTCCTCTCTCTGGTTCCAGCATGACATATGTAGACGGCATGTGTAACAGTTACATGTATACTAAGCTATTTCAGCCACTTATTCCAAATATTGTCATAGTCTCTATATAGTTCATTTAATGTGAATTTCTATAAGGACTGTTATCTGGAAAATGAAGTCAATAGAATTATTCCCACAAAATTATTAAGAATATCCTCAAAAGTTCTGCAGAAATAGGGCACATTTACAACAAAAAATGAGATGTATTTAAAACTCTCTATGACTATATTTGAGACAAGGCTTATTTCAAAGAAGTATATTACAAATGTTAAGGCTCTTCTCTTAAATTATGTTATTGTAAAATTAAATCAAGTTTTGAAGACTATTATCATTGAAGGATAAGTTTAAGAAGGCTAGAATTCAGTCACTTTCTAATTAATAGATTCCTGTATTAGTTGCTTTTAAAATGCATTTTAGCTTTTACTGCTGCAAGTAGCTATTTATAGTCTTTATTTTGCCACAGCAATCTTACGTACAGAGGAAAGTCACAAGGAAACTGGTGGCAAAGGTAGGATAGGAATTTAACCCCAAGTCTCATACAGATAACCAACCTTGTAACAAAACTGTTTTCTCCCTAAACTCATATGGAGAAAAAGTGTAGGGACTTAACTATATGTGAATGAATGTGCATATTGAATTCCACGGACTTAAGTGGTATGCTTGCTAATGGCTATGGGCATGAGTCTTTTTAAGACTAAACCCTTAAAATGCTGTGAACTCCTTTCAGGCATTAGCTCACCACATCTGTACTATCCTTCCTTCTCCCATGAGAGACTTCACCGCCTGTATATTT
Source organism: Phasianus colchicus (assembly GCF_987193195.1). Taxonomy (NCBI): domain Eukaryota; kingdom Metazoa; phylum Chordata; class Aves; order Galliformes; family Phasianidae; genus Phasianus; species Phasianus colchicus. The sequence continues at coordinate 132,204,917 of NC_143436.1, forward strand.
TTGCTTAACTGCACCATACTTCTGTACATCATATTTAATTGTTTATATTTTTGAAGTTGTTACTCACTTTGCATGACTAATTCTATAATTTTTGCAGAGAAAATGCTCAGGAAAATTATGCTGAACTTAAAATTGTTAGGTTGAATTGTATGGCTTGTTTAGCTCTATAGGTCAAGTGCACAAATGTGATCTCTAAAAGTGCAGATGAGTCACTACTTACTACCCTATTACTCATCACTCTCATCATTTATTCTAGAATAATACTGGTTCTCTGTTGAGAGAAGGAAAAAATTCTGATTTATCTTGTGCACAGGTGCAACTCCAATCTCAATAATGTACATGCTGTAGCAAGGGTTAATGCTAATTATGTGCAGAAGAATTTGCAAGATCAGTCATCACATCTTTCCTCAAAGCATAAAACTACTACTTTTCCTTAATGGGTAGAAGAGTATATAGTTCAAGATCTCTAAAATGTTAAATAACTCATTTTGTAAGAGCCAGTTAGAGAGATTTCAAAGAAACTGTTTTATATGTCTTGTGCAAGGAATGCCACTTTGAAAATATTAACCAGACTCAGTTTAGATGTTTCACAATGGATAGATACCCAGATGGCTTCTAAATCTTCAAAAAATTTATAGACATGTTCTTTAATTTGTTCAGCATTAAAGAAAGAATGGAAAATCATATACAATCTTAAAGAATAAAACAAAATATACTAGCTTTTTACTATATATATATATTTTTCCTCACTAGAATTAAAATGATTACAGAGGTAAATAATTTCCCCAACTGAACCAAAAACTTTATGTAGACTATTTAAAAATCCAATTTTCAGAAAGAAAATTGTCACTTTACAGACTTGCTTCTTCTAGGGAATCAGTAATCACTATCTAGCAAATAACATACAAAACATACTCATCTGCAAAACTATCAGTGTAAAAAAAAAAAACAACTTACTATATGGAAGACATTGCAATAAAAGCAGTTACTGTTTTTACAGGCTAACTCAATTCATTCAAAATTCAAACCTTACAGCCTAGAAACATGAATTATGAGAACATCTCCACACAATGATTTCTCTGATATACACTGAAGCAAAAAATGCAGTGTGGGAAACCAGCTCCTGCATCTATGCCTTAACTGTAGCTTTCATCAGAGAATCATAGAATCATGGAACTATTGAGGTTGGAAGGGACTTCTGGAGATCACCTAGTCCAACCCCCTGCTAAACCAGGTTCCCTACAGCAGATAAGATGTAGAACTATAAGCAGTCATGATAGAATAAGATATTAATAATGTAAAAGGAAAATAGTTCAGAAGACAATCCCTTTCTATTGTTTTATTGTTAATAAAAATTAAATTTGCTTCACAAATCTTGAGCATTTAGGTTACATATCAGCAACAGGCAATGGAAAGACTTAAGTTTTGAGTCAAAACATAGGCTTCCCTCAACAGTAGCTGTATTTAGAAAAGGGCATATTCTTAACCTATGGACTGTTGACGTAGTTTAGGTATCCTTGATTTCCTTCGGAATTCCAACCTTTAGCTAACTGAGATTTATGTCATTTGGGGTATGTTTTATTAGCAAGTAATGAGAACACAGAGTACATTTTGGAAAGAAAATAGCTTTTTGCTGTCAGATAATTTTGTGTTCTATGCTTTTAAAGATGACTATTTATTAATTGTCCTGTGTTAATTAAAGTAGGCATCATAATTTGAAATTCATGGCAGTACAGAACATAAACAGAGTATTAGTACTATGTGATACTGATTTTTTTTCCCCTAAACTTAAATCCATGAGGATTCTCAGATCACCTCTTCTGACATGTAGTGTATCATAGGAGGAGTCTCAATTACAGATTGGCCTTCCAGTTACCATTATTTGAATAGTGCAGGCAATTCACAGATATTATAAGTGAATGTATTTGGTGTGCTCTTTCTGTCCTGCATCTGTCAGAGCATGTCTGTCTTAGCATGGTAAAGCATGCAAGTGTATATTATTATTAAGAGTATTTTATATTATCATTAAGTGTATTTTAAGTGTATATTATATGAAACTTATCTGGTATAACCAGTGAATCCTGGCTGATCTACTATTAATTCAGTAATGAAGAGGGTGAAAATTATACACCATGATCAACTTTTTTTTTTTTTCTCAATAATTTTCATTCTTATTGTGTTTATTCAAAATAACTAAATAGCTGTATGAGGCCATGGAACTGTGTCATTATGCTCAAAAAAACAAATAGAAGCAACAATTTTTTTTTGTTTGTTTTACTTGGCAACTATTGTGTGGCAATGATGAATGTGCAAACAGATGTTAGAAACAAAAATCAAAATTGAAGCCCTCTTCCCATCTGTTTGCCTCTGTTTGAAAGAGGTTGACAGGGGGCATGGCACCAACAAAAGCTAAATTTATTATTATGGATAGAAACAATACTGCTTCCATTAATTTATGCAGTACCTGCAACTTTACTGTTTGTGCAAAGTGAAGAATATTAGGAATCCACTCTTGCAGAATGAGATTCCAGGAGGCTGTGAATTTGCTGGATACCAGTGTGTGTGGCTTTCCTGCTTGTGCCAGATTACCCATACAGGTAAGGCTGGCATCGACATGAAGAAATCCTGCACTATTGAAATTACACCCCTTGGTCTTCAAATACAGTAGGATGATGTACAGTTCAGTCTAACCTGAGGGTAGCTATCCCTGCCAGTCTCCGAGCTTTCTAGGAATGAGTCAGCTCCAATCTAGATGTTTTTAGGCCAAATTGATGTGTCTTGCTGACACAGATCATGCATGACACCATGTGCAGCAGCCTTTACTTCTGTGTCAGAGTTGATTTGTGTCTGGCCATCTCAGAACAAACATAGGTGGAGAAGCATTTGTCTATCCCATCCACATGTACACACTGTCATCTTTCTATAAATACAAAAAAAAAAAACCCATGCAGAGGCATAGACCATTCACGGTAAAATGCACTCCTAGCAATCACAGTTAATTGGGAAAGATGTACTGAGTACATTTACTCCACTGGAGTCTCCCCTGGGACAGATTCTTCTTACTGTTCTCATTAATGCTTTGCAATGCATCTGACAGCTAAGGAGTGTGGACATGCTGGGATGTGCTGCTCAATATCACTTGTTAACCTTCTTTTATCTTCCCAGACAACTTTGCTTAGCAAAGAAGCTTCTTGGCTTGCAGATAGTTTTGGACCTTGTCAAACTTATACAGAAGGTGTCCATAAAATGACAAAATAAAAACACTCTCAAGTATAGACTAATATTGAAAATCTGCTTGCTTTCTAGGCTTAAATGCAAATCTGCAGTACTTGCAGAGAGAAATAGCTCTTTTTGTTTTTGTTTCAGTGATACTCCATGAACACTCTGCTATCCCCATGAGCATACTCAAGAATTCAAGCCTTGTGGGAACCTAGCCCTTGTTTTATCTGCAAAGGAAGTATTTCTGGATGAATTTTGTCATAGTTACAGAGCAGTTCTTGTTCAAGCACAGTTTTTACCTTCACCACAACTTTTAAGGCTTTAATAGCATCTTCTACAGTTTCTATGTCCAATATTCAGCCAGCTTTTTTAGGGGGGGAATTAGGGGGGAGGCAGGGAGGGAGAAGGCAGAGAGGGGGATAGGGTCTGGAATTCAAATATTTTAGAAGGCTGTAGTCAATTTGGATGGCATTATTCTCCCTGGGTTTTAGCAGTGGGATTTTGTGCAACTTGGCACTTGCTTGGATATCTCAGGCTAGTCATCCATTTCACCTGTGCTGTCTGTAATGGCATTCCTTCCTTGTACTTACTGTTTTTTATTCCTCCGTGTCATTTTATCCCATAGATAATCTTGGTGCAGGTTTTGGTTGCATACACACAGTGTTGCAGAATTGTTCTTTTGTCTAGCGATAAAAGGAAAAGCAAAAAAGCATCAGTTAATGTTATGCAGCAGGGTGTACCTTTTGTCCCTCACTCTCTCATCACCTGCCAAACAAATGAAACTTAATAAAGTCTGAATAGATGAGCATGAGATAAAGGGGAAAAATGCAAAATAGCATCAAATAGTTTCTGAAGGTGAGTTAGCTGAGGAGAAAAAATGCAAGAAAAGCACCAGACTGTTGCTCAATAGAAATGGAAAGCTATTAGCAGATGGCTAGTAGGGTTGTTAGAAAGAAGGTCAGAGTCTTCACTGTCTATTTTGGCATCAGTCTTCACTAAAAAGGTCAATAGTAATCAGGTGGCAAGCTTAAAAAATACAAGTTAGAGAATGTGAAAAGTTATCCCACATCATCTGAGTGACTGAAAAACTTTAAAAATTGCCATTTAGCTCTTGTAGTTACTTTTAAAAGTGTGAAGGAGATGGAGTTGAATTAAACATCCATGATACTGCAAAAAGACAATAAAAATGCCTGTCTTTTTCAAATGGAAAGCCAAAAGAAAAAAGAAAAAAGAATGGAAAAAAAAAAAAAAAAGGAATTACGAGATTAGATACTTGATACTTCCAATTTACAGAAAATGTACTGAAATATCACAGAATCACAGAATAGTAGGGGTTGGAAGGGATTTCTGGAGATCACCAAGTCCAATCCCTCTGCCAAAGCAGTTTCCTACAGTAGGCTGCACAGGAAAACATCCAGGTGGGTCTTGAACATCTCCAGGCTAGAAGACTCCACAACCTCTCCAGGCAGCCTGTTCCAGTGTTGTGTCACCCTCACAGTAAAGAAGATCTTCCTTGTTTTTATATGGAAGTTCCTGTGTTCCAGTTTCTGCCCATTGTTCATTGTTCTATTGCTGCACACCATCAAAAAGGGTTTCCCCCCAAGTCTGAGCTCTTCTTTGTTTTTGGCACAAAGTTTGCTTTCTGAGGTGTTTCATGCGATAAGACTCTGATTTATCTAGGAGATGAGAGGTGGGTGTTATCATGTGGCAGTTGGCATGACTTTGTGGACAATTTTACAATTGAAAGCATTCCACTGGAGCTGTTTGCCTTTGAAAGAGAGTGCTGAGAAGTGTTTACTGGCAGAAGACCTGGCCTGTGACCAAGAACTCCAGCTTGCTATGGGAGACTGGGGAATGATACCATAATATCCTGTGAAAAACAGGATGCAGGTGGGCACCCCTCTGCCCAGAAGATTGGAGCAAAGGAATTTCTGCTGAGATCCCAAAGCCAGAAGCTGCCACTCTAAAGAGAGCTGACTGGACCACTCTGCACTTATAAATAAGTTTGTACAGTTGTTGTCAACTGCACAACAACCCCGACGACCCATGGTGGTGACTATCTCCTTCTTGTTTCCCACAGAGACTCCTTGCTTTTATTTTCTATCTCTTTTCCATTGCCCACCTTCCGTTCCCCATCTCCTTAAGCAACTGGGACTTGTAATAAACTAGTTGGGCTAACATTTGACCCTTTGTGTCTTAATCTTGACGTTGGGTATACATATATTAAAAGAACCTCCTCTCCTTCCTATGAACTGGAACAAGACACCCCATTAACTTGACTTCTACACATAGATATTTATAAATAGTGATAAGATAACCTCTCAACTTTCTCTTCTCCAGGTTGAACAGTTTCAGGTCTCTGGGCCTTTCCTCAAATTGGAGATGTTCCAGGCCCTTATTACCTTTGTAGCCTTCTGCTGGACTCTTTCTAGGACATCCCTGTCTTTTTTGAACTAGGGAGCCCAGAACTGGACACAGTACTCCAGCTGTGACCTAACCAGAGCAGAGTAGAAGGGGAGGTTTACTTTGCTTGACTGTTGGCCTTCTTGGCTACAAGGGCACACTGTTGGCTCATGGCCAATCTGTTGCCCACCAGGACATCCAGGTTCTTCTCCAAAGAGCTCCTCACCAGCAGCTTGACCCCTAACCTCTACTGATGCATGTGGTAAATATAATAAAGGAAATCTTATGTAAGCACCTAGAAGATAAGAAAACTATCAGCAAATATAATTTGTCAAGCATATCATGTCAGTCTAATGGAATCCAGTAAAAGCCTTATGTTACAAAGGTTCTTATATCTATCTCACTTTTTTTTTTTTTTTTTTTTTTTTTAAGGCAAGCTAGAAGAATGTTTAACAACAAATAGATGAGTGGACCTAGGAAAGTAAGATCAGACCTCCAGATATTCCAGGCCGGTTGAAGAAATAGTGCAACTCACATAGCATTTCAACAAGAACAAGGACCAAGTGAAACCTGAAGGCAAAAGCTGTGGTTTGCACAAAGGCAGAGTGGAGAACAATTGGCCAGGCATCAACACTGAATGAAGGCTTGCCCTTGCATGTGCAAACAAGCTTGTTATGTGCAAGAAACTTGAAATAACTCTTCCTATTTGTTCCTGGTTACATGTGAGTGGATCTTGGAGGACTGTTTATTATATAGTTTTTTAAAAAAGCACACATTAAGAAAAGTGAATTGCAAGTATAATTTAGAAAATATTATGAATGAGGAAAAGTTAAATAAAAGCTTGGTGTCCTTTGTTTTAGGACAGCAATATCTTAAAACAAAGATGAGGTGGTGTTTCAAAAAGTATAAAGACAAAAGGAATATAATCTCACGTTTTATGTGAAAATGAAAAATGAAATTGAAAGTCTTTAAACATATGCCAAGACTGACATAATTATAGCTGAGCGTGCCTTGGAAGGGGCAAGGGATGGGTAATCTTAGCGCTTTCTAGTCCCATGGTTCATGAACTCTATCCCTGCATCTATATTAAGTAAAACTGAGATATTAATTTATTATTGATGGTGCAATTTTTAAATTGCTTTATTTAAAAACAAGATTTTCCACAATAAGTAATCTGCAGCATGCTTTTTTAGAGCTAACTTAGAGAATAACTATATAAATTGAATAAGTCATCATTTCCATGTCTGATCTCAGCAGGACATGACCAGAATCAATGTAAGAACCTGACTCAGAACTCTAGAAAAGCTTCAATTATTTTGGATTGATTTCATTTTAAGGCATTACAGTCACACTGTGATTAATGGCTCTAATAATGGTACAGTTTTTCAGTAGAATTGTCACAGTCAGTCCATTTTTAAAGAGGCCCGTTGGGCTTTATTTCTGAGAACAAATGGGCGATGCTGACCCACCAAGAAAGAAATTAGTAGTAACTCTTAACATTTCCACATGTATTTCCCTCCCAAAGCTTCCCACTAACACAGATCTGTGTTACCATCCATTTTGAGTGCTTGTGTCTAGATTCTCACCACTACACACCACATTGTGCCTTGCTGGAGTGTCCCAGATTGAGGGTGCAAAATTTCTCTGTTTTCTGAGTCAAAGCAGGAACATGAATTCACGGTGCTTCTACGTTTGGGTATTGAATATTTGGAGTGGGGCTTTTTCAGGTGCTGCTATTTCAGGAACGTGACTCTTTGCATCAGGAATGCAATATTTCCTTGGTCATGAAGAGAGAGGGGGACCTGTGCAGGAACACAAAGCCTTTCCACTGAGTCAAAAAAGCAAAGTTTTGAATGGAGTTGAACTAATTTTGAAGCTTCTCACGACCTAGAGGAGAGAGATATTAATTTTATCTGCTAACTTATCCATTAGGCATTTATTTTGCTTTTCTGCTCTTTGCATGGACACAAAGCTGTCTTTCTCACTGTGGGTAGAATATCCCTGACTAAGGCATGCTCTGAGCATTCTCTGTAGCAATACAGGCTGAGGAAGGCTTAATATTCCCAAAGAATTTAGGAGCTGTGACTGTGTTTTGTTTCCAAAAACCTTGTGTATTTAAGTCTTGACCAGTATTTGCCTTCTGGCAGCTTTGTACACGCCAAATGGCAGTAACTGAAGAATGTGCTGCATAATATAACTGCCAACTGTTGTTCTTAGATGCATAGCAATGGTTTGAGATGATTAGTGATGGCTTGTTCCGCTGGTGAAGCAGGGAATTCCTGGTGTCTCTCTGAAATTGGCTGTGTATCACCAAGGCAGGGGACTGGGAGCTTGGCAGCCCTTGGAGGACCTGGGCTTGGGTTGTTCATTTATAATGTCACTAGCAGTGGTTCCAGTTGTGACTGTCCTGGTCCTCCCACTTGGTACATGGGTTTATGGGAGAAGCAAAGGCCAACAGAGAAGGTTTATTTATTTGTGCATGGTTTCTAAACATTCAAGAAGCCTTTGCTAAGAATTGGATGTGACCTACATCTTTGCTCTTTCCATTTTGAGTTAGTTTGAGTGGGGTTTCACGTTCTGCACCTCTGACTTCTGAAAATGTAACTAGTTGCTGAGACTCACTTCATTGCAGAAAGAGACAAAAAGGGTATCTCAAGAGGGTATCTTTTTCTTATTTATTCTGAACTCCTGTCAAGAGGTTGCAATGATTCTCTCCGTGAAGATTAATATAGTGAGACCCCCAGTGACTGCCTTTGTTGGCTAAAGTGCTTGAGCTGCACATACACCACCTGTTCATTTACACCTTTTTGTCTTTTTTTAGATAATAGCCTTAACCTTCACAGGTGACTATTTTCCACCTTTTTTTTTCTTCTCATGCTTTCACATATTTCCTATTCTAGGGATCTCCCAAGATTTGCAGTATTCTAAAATATCAGTTGGTTAAGTGCTGTGTGATAGAAGTGGCATCCAAGATGAATCATTTTTGACATACGTTAAAATTATGCAGGAATGTATAACTAAATTGTGACTAATACAGGAATGACACACTGTCTGACAACCTAGGTAAACATAAACTTCTACCCATAAATGGAGATGCTAGAATCAGCCGAAAAGCAGTGAACTCCTTCAACCTGGTATAACACAACCTGTGTGTATTGATCTCCATCTTTGTGCATAAGAGGGAAAATTGATCTATCTAAGCTCATCTGTGAATGGCCTCTGCTTAGAATGCTTCAAGGCAGAAAAATACTTCTCAGCCTTTTTCACTGAACTGGATCATAGAATCACAGAATCACAAAGTTGGAAAGAACCTACAAGATCATTTAGTCCAACTGTCCTCCCATTAGCATTGCCACCACAAGCTACCAAACCATATCTTGTAGCTCCTCATCCAGATGCCTCTTGAACGCTGCCAGGGACAATGAGTCCACCACATCCCTGGGCAGAGCATTACAGTGCCTGACCACTCTCTGAGAAAAAACATTTTTCCTTATATCTAATCTAAATCTCCCTCAACTTGTGGCCATTTCCTCACATCCTGTTTGTTGCCTGGGAGAAGAGGCCAAATCCCTCCTCATCACAACCTCCCTTCAGGAAGTTGTAGAGTGCAATAAGGTCTCCTCGAGCCTCCTCTTTTCCAGACTAAACAATGCCAGCTCCCTCAGCTGCTCCTCATAAGATCTGTGCTCCAGACCCCATCCCAGTTTCGTTGCCCTTCTCTGGACATGTTTCAGGGCCTCAATGTCTTCATCTAGGTCGTCAATAAAGATATTAAACAAGATGGACCCCAGTACCAAACCCTGGGGTACACCACTTGTAACAGGTCGCCAGCTGGACTGAACTCCATTAACAATGGTACCTGTTGGGCATTGCCCTCTAGCCAGTTCCTTACCCAAAGAAGGGTATACCTGTCCAGGCTACAGGCAGCCAGTTTCCCCAGGAAAATACTGTGGGAGACCATGTCAAAGGCTTTGCTGAAGTCTAGGTAGACTACATCAACAGCTTTTCCCTCATCTACCAGGCTGGTCACCCAGTCATAAAAGGAGATGAAGATGGTCAAGCACCACCTGCCTTTCATGAATTTGGGCACGTGCCATGTGATCTCACCCAAGATGATTTGCTCCATAACTTTTCCTGGTACCAAGGTCAGACTGACAGGCCTGTAGTTCCCTGGATCCTCCTTATGGCCCTTCTTGTAGATAGGAGTCGCATTGGCAAGCCTCCAATCCTCTCCAGATAACCAGGAGCACTGGTAGATGATGGAGAGTGGCTCAGCAATCACCCCCACAGCACCCAAGGATGAAGCCCGTCCGGTCCCATGGACTTGTGACAGTCCAGATGGAGGAGGAGTTCTGTAACTGTCTCCACCTGAATCACCAGGGATATATTCTGTGTAGCATCCCAGACTTCGGGATCAGTACGTAAAATGCCCTGAGGATAACTGATCTACTTATTAAAGGCAAATGTAAAGAAGGCGTTGAGGACATCAGCCTTCTCCTTATCCTCCTCAGTGGTCACATTCCCCACTGCATCAAGTAAAGGACGAAAATTTTCCTTGGTTCTTCTCCTACTGTTGACATATTTGTAAAAGGATTTCTTGTTCTGTTTTACTGCAGTGGCCAATCTGAGTTCAAGTTGGGCTTTTGCCTTCCTAGCTTCCTCCCTGCACACCTTAGCAACTTCCTTGTAGACTCCCCACGTTGCCTGTCCCTTCTTCCAGAGGACATAGACTCTCTTTTTCTTCCAGAGTCTCAACAAAAATTCCCAGTTCATCTACATTGGTCTTATTTCCCTTTGGCTCACCTCATGGCACTCAGGAACAGACTTCCTGGACCCCTTTACCCTTCAGGAGTGACTCCCAAGGGACCCCTGCAACAAGTGTCCTGAAAAGGTCAAAGTCCACCCTCTGGAAGTTCAAGATAGCAGTTTTGCTAGTCACCCTTCTGACATCACCAAGAATAGAGAATTCTACAATTTCATGGTTGCAAGAGGCAAGCTGGATGTAACATACATTGAATGTGTCTGGGGTGGATACAGGAGAGGGTCCCAGTGGCCTCTGCAAAGCAGGGAGAGAGCTTCAAGCTTCAGCGTGGAGCTGTAGTGTGACAGTACCATGGGGTTTGAGGCTGGAAAAAAAGTACTTACAGGTACTGAAGTGGCATGGCCATGGCAGTGTGGTGCTGTTCTGATTAGCCTCATGTGAGTTTATTAACAAAACTATAAACTGGATGCTTGACAGGTGGTGCCTCCAGTCCTGGAAGAAACTTATTAAGAGACTGTTCTGGGGTTATTGCATCAAGCACCATTATATCCTTCAAAAGATAGTAACCTAATGCCTTTCTCTGACCTTCTTCAGTGCCACCAGATCAATGAGGACTCAGTCAGCATGGTCCTACAGAGTGGCAAGGTCACAGGCAGCAGTGTATTGAAGTCGTCAGTGTATCAGGAAAAGTAATGGGATCATGGCCCTGTGCTGAGCTGGTGTTGGTGCAGGGGCAGCACTACTGTAGGAGCTGCTCAGAGCATGAGCTATCTCCAGCAACAGCTTTGTATACAGCAGGCTTCACTAGGGATGGAAGTAGGGCCCTCACCAGAGGCAAGCACTGCAGCTCTGCTTTTTCTTCTTATGCCCTGTGTTGATCTTGCTTGTTTCCAGGAAGTTAGGATTAGCAGCAGCAACTGGAGCCCTGCTCTGTCTTGGATATTTTTTCCCCTGGAATTAGTCTTTTCAATACAGTCTAAAACATAATCATATGGGAGCTTTTCTTATAAAACTTCTCAGTGAAAAAGGTTGAAGACATCATTAAAGTAAAAGCCTTCCTTAATGCCTTATATCAACATGGCCTTTACGGTTTTCATTTTCTTCCTTTCCTGCTTATACAACTTCTCAAGAATTTTTAATGGCAGTCGTTACCATGGAACAAAGACCAAAACCACAGTTCAACACCCTGAACCACTTTTACCTGCTTGCTGCTATGTCTAGTTATCTTGTAAACGTTATTATGATGCTGGTTCCAATAGGTTCTGCTGAAAGTAAAATACTACAACACAAACAATTCCAATTGCTGGAGCTGAGTCTTTGCCTGCAGCTCTCAGAGTGCTCTGCAGTTGCACACAACACAGCTTGCTAAAGCCAGGGGCAGAGCATCATAAGCACGGTGGATTTTCCCAGTGTTACTCAATGTATCCATCACAGAAACAAGGACAGACTTCCACATTTCCCCAAAGCCAGTTCAGAATCTTAATTCTGGATCATGATGCCTACTTATGAATTGCTTGCAGACATTCACAGAAATTTTAAAATGGATGTAAATGTAATACATGTATTTAGCATATTTATAGTATTATTGTCCCTATTTCCACGGTTTTGCAAAGTTTTGACTAAAAAATCCTTTTCACTTTAAATTTATGTGACTTTTTGAATCAATGCTTTGAATGAATCAAAGGAGTCACTAGAAGGTGACATTTGCTGTGCTCTGGTCCAGACGCTGTTGAGATGATTCTGAATTGTTTCTGGTCAAAACATAAGGGAGGACAACTTTGGGTTCAATTTTATGAAATCAGAGAACACTTATTTAGACATATGAACAACTATCAGCCAGGTTACTTCAGTTATCACCAAACTTTGAAATACGATAGCTGAAGCACCACTGTGGTTCAACAGTGCATGTGACCTCTGAAATTTACCCTTGCTCTTTTTTTTTTTAAGAAAAACAACAACAACAACAACAAAAAAACTAGGGCAAAATATGAAGTTTCTTTGACCAGTGATTTTCTTTGTTTTCTGAAAATCAATGTTCATACTACCTCTCAAGGGGCACATTTTCACAGGGCAAGGACAGATTATGCTTTTAATGGGTTCTGTGCAGCAAGTGTGGCAGAGCTTATTATTATTCTCTCATAGGGTGCATTGAAAAGTAACACTTAATAAAAAGGACCACAGGAAGCCAACATCAAGTGGTACCTTTTATTAAATGCAAAGCATCTGTGGCTTACACAATTTGGGAAAAGTGAAACTCAGTCTTATCTTTTGTCTATTCTTTTAAATACATCAGGGAAGAAATTACAAAGCTTCTTAGAACCTTAAATGCATAAAGACATTCAGATCCATCATAGGGCACTGGAGCATCATTGTGGAGCCCATTTCAGATGCCAGTTATTCTAGAAGCAGCCACATCCTTCTGGAGTATCCAGGACCGTGCAAGACAGGAGGACAGAGTGTCCCTGGATAAAACAATCTTTTTTGAGATTATAGGCAGAAAGAGATATTAGGTTCAGCAGATGTAACTTTAACTTTTGAATGGGTTGGACAGATCGCTATACTTCAGTGAATTGAGATTTACTTCCCAGTTCAAACTGGGTGCTTGCTTCTAGGTGTCCAGAGCCATTTGGGCTATACTGAGGCATCTGGCCTGGTATTCAGAAGTCCTTCCAGGGGTCCTGTGTGATACCTGCTCCTGCCTTGCAAGAGTCTCAAGTCTCCACATTTTCACTCCAGAGCATCTCGGATGACACCAAATGTGGGCAAATGACTCAAATTCTCCATTGACCATCACAGAAGCTTAAACAATCAGGGTGTAAATCAGTTGTCTAACACTGGACAGTCATGGAACTTCTTTTTACAAAGAAATCTCACTGAGCCTCCAAATCTGCCACAATGGCTTGAGCCCTTTGTCACATTTATCACCTGCATACAGACATTTCCAGTGCTCAAAGGCATTCCACATAGCTCTAGTATGTTTTAGCAGCTGAACTGTGATCCTTGCTCATATGCTAGGCTAATATGACCAAAACTCAAATGTAGTGGTCTGAATTTTAAATTCAATCCCATATTTTCATCTAATGATGAGAGCACAGGTATTGATAATTTCTCAGGAAGGGTGATCCCCCCTGTGTGGTTTTGGTATGGAAGCCAAGTGCTGTTTTCTCTATTTCTCTGTTCTCTCTCCTCCACAGACACAGAGGGTTAACTGCAGAGTGCAGCAAGAAGCAAGATGTAATTTTCATTGCTTTGGATTTGGGTAAGTAGTACATTACAACATATACTGAACCATCACATAGGAAGTAGTATCTGGAAGCGTGTTTTTTTCCCAAGGTACCAAGACAGCTACAACCAAAGGGTCAAGTTGGTCCTGCTGCTTTTTTTTTCTATTCTTGCAGGAAGTTCTCTGCTGAAATTGTGGGGGGGTACATTGAACACTTGGCTTGGTGAACATCATTCTCTTCTAGTTAACCCTGTTAAAGAGACCAGAATGGTGACTTCAGCTCCAAAAGCTGTAGTTCCAGTGCCTTCACAGGCTTGAATGGGGAAAAAAAAAAAAAGATCTTTGAAGGAAATTAGGGAACGTTTAAAAACTTCTTTTTTCCAAATGAAGGCTAGGCTGCAATGCAATCAGGTGATCCCAGGAAGTGAAATATGCAACTGAGAGTTATTAAAAACGGTGCTGCTTCAGTTCATTGCAAGACAGATCAGGACATTTTAGCAACTCAAAACTGTTTTCAGGAGTTTCAGAAATTTTGTGAAAAGAAAAACTTCTGCTTGTAACCACTAAATCAACGAGCCTGCAATACTTCATTCAAAGCATTTCAGATTTAGCATAGTTCCTCTGGAGGATTTGTGCCTATCTCAGAGCTATAGATCTTGGCATCCCATGATCTGATCAGATGTGGGCAGGGGAATATTGAAACCCCCTGAAACTCCTTTCATAAATCAATGTAACTGCTATTTTTAGTCAAACTGACAAGAATGTCTTATTCACAGAGCCATTACTGGTTCTGGTGAGTCTCTGCTTTATTGGATATTTTTATAAAAGTTGGTTTTAATCTGATTTGAATTCAGATCATGTGTCAAAAACTTCTTTGTACACTGGAACTTTTGTTTTATTGGCCACACTGAGATAGAAAATCATGCTGGAAAAAGGAGGTCTGATTATAACAGAAATTAATAATGTCTCTGCTTTCACTAAGCCGTGTCTGCAGTTATCAAGCACTTAGGAGCAGTATGCATTCACTCGTCGGTAAAACCCTCCTGTTCATCTTATTAAATCACCCAAAGCCAGCCTAAGGTACACGAAAATAATTGGTTCACTCTCAGTATCTCATGTAAAGCCACATATTGAAGGAAAAGTGACTAAATATGCTTCGCATTTATTTCATTAGAAGTAGTAAATAAACATGAATCAACTCAAAAAAGGACACAATAGTTAACTAATCCTACTACAAAATCTTCCAGATCAGTTAGGATTTAATCCATGCAAATATCAAATTACAGTTGAAATAAAATCACGTAACAATTTATCAGCATCACTAGCAGTAAATCCTCAGATTAGTCAAAACCGTCAAATGAATGCTGCAAATAATCACTCCTAAGTCCTAAAGTTCAAGGAGGCAAACACTCATTTAGTTCCAAAACACAATCGACATACAGCCATGGCTTAAATCTTTTGCTGGGTAAATATTTCAGAATAAAAAGCAAACGAGCATGACTCTACATTACCATTTCAGAAGCTAATTAATATTTTCTTCTTGGAAGTTCACCATCAAGTACAGATGCTGATCAGCCTGGTCTTTCTCCCTTCCCTCTCAGGGAATATTGCAAGGTATTTTGATGAGCAAATATATTAGCAGTTCTCTCACTGATCCCCACTTACAAAAATCTAGGAAAATGACAGTATTTGACTGGAAAGGAGCACATTTGGATTTATTGAAGAAATATTCTCTGGTGACTTCATATATAACTATAATTCTATTTTAGACAATGCTATAATGATTTCAAATATTGTTCTGAATCCACCCCAGCCCCCCCGCCAATCAAAAAAAAAAGGTAAAAAGATATTATAAAAAGATATTCAAACATTTCAGCTCATCTTTGTTTAGTCTTTGGCCATGCTTGGTATAGGGAACTGCCACTACAGATGAACTTACTCTGTGGTGGATGAGTGGATCATCCTTTCACCATCTTGTAATAACTTCCTTGGTCTTCTTTGCAATATGGATGTCACATATGTTAGATAGCAGGATCTGATGTCAATATAGTGACTGCATTGCACTCTGTTGCTAGTTGCAGAACTGTCTTTTGAAACCATCCATCTCTTTCACATCTCCTGACTTTCTTTCACAAACAAAATAAAAACATCAGGTACATTTTGGAGAAAGGAATCAAGTTCCACTTCAGCAGACTCTTCACGTGGTTGTCCAGCAAAGCACTCAAGGAGCCCTCCAGAGAGCAGTCCAATAAACCCTTTCACTAACTTCACCTCTGTCAAACATCTGCATACATCTCAGAATAAATCTGAATACACCTATTGACAGCTGTCAAAAATATCTTCCTTCATAAGAAAAAATTAGAGCGGGCTGACTAGATGTTAAGAAAACATCTCTTACTTTAAAGGGCACAACCTTTTCTGCCCTCTAGAATCACAGGACAATTTTAAAATGGTAATTAAACTAAAGTCATTGAAATTTATGTCTACATTTGTCTAAGGACCATTCTTTTCATTTATCCTAAACAGTTTGTTACACACTATCATAGAATCACAGAATCATAAAATGGCCTGGGTTGTATTCCTTTTATTCCTTTCTCTTTCTTCTTTTGTCTCTCTCTCTCTTTTTTTTTTTTTTTTTTTCCCTTTTATGTGTTTCATAATGTCCTGAAGGGAGGAATTTGGGGTATTCAAAATTCATTTGGTTTTTATATTTAAAATCTATATGCTTAGTGCTTTGTGAAATCCACAGCTTTGAAGCTGTGCTACTGTGGCCTGCAAAGAAATTGCAGTACTATAAACAAGTGTTGCTAACAGAATTGAAATGATGTGCCAGAAGCAGGAGCTCATGTCCAAATTCATACTTTTCACTGATACTGTATGATTTCTGAAAGCACAGCTGGTCCAGATTGGGTTTAGCTACCCTGACTTTACAGTACATAATTTCTAATTAAGGAATGAATAATACAGGAATATAAGCAAGCTCTGCTGTTAGAGTTCAGCATTTTCTGTTCTCTTTCCATTGCTGTGTGCCCTATCCACAGCTCCGTTGTGTTTACTATCCTCTAAGTTCTATCATTGTTAGGGAATCCCTCTATAAGTAGGGAATCCTAATATTTTTAATTGTCTGAAGGCCATCCACCATCAAATGAGGTCAGTGGGGTTTCTTCATCAAACCTTCTTTAAAACTTCTTTCCATTTTGATAATGGAAGTGAGTGGATGTGGGTCCCTTCTTTGCACATGGAAGATGTGGAAATTTTAGACTTTAAGAGGTGAGCTACTATGGACAAGGGGAAAACAACACCTGCTCATCCTGCCCAATAACATTCAGGAGTGGGTTCTCAGTTCTGGGTTTTGAATGACACAAAGAGAGTGCCTAGCAGATCCAATTCTCATATCTAATCTCCAGAGATGAGGACAGAAATCTTACTCTACTTACTTACTTTTCTTCTACATCAGAATTTAACACAGGTATTTTCCTGATTGCCACAAAAAATTTTGGAGCAAATCTACCCTACTGTACCCTTCAAGCACTTACTAGGAGCTCTAGAGCCTTTGTGCTACAGCTCAGACTCAGACATGTGAAAACATAAATGCCATAATGCAAAAGCACCAAAGTTTTACTGGATCTGGTCCAAGGTGAGTATCAATTGGAATGAAAAATTTACCCAAGTATCACTAATGAAAAGAGCTCTCAAGCAATACAGGAAACTCAGTTGTATCCAGACAATTGCATGAGAATATATTTTACATTTTAAAGGAACTAAGTCAAAATTAAAGTGAAATTTTCCCTCTGTAATATTTCAATCAAGCTTTCCCTCACCAAATTTCAGCTGAAACTGCCAAGACTCTCAGTCCTTGACAGAAATTACTTGAACTGAGAACAGAATGAATGGGTTCAGGTGCAAAATTTATACTGCAGTGCAGTAAAGAAAATAGAGTGCTATAAATTCAGTGTTTCCCATCCTTTTGAATAATACAGACAAAGGAAAAAATGTCGTTCTGTCATATCGGCCTACACGGATGATGGAACATGAGGTTGCACTGACTGGATGTTCAATTAAACATGATTGTTTGTTCCTGACTTTTTAAAAAGCACCAGTAGTCAAGTAGGTAAAGAAAAACACCTATCATTTACTTTAAAGGTTAAGATTTGTCTTAACCGTGAACAGCAAAAAGATTTCTAGTGGAAACTGACAAGAAAAAGAAACAGTTCTGGTAGTGATAGGCAGATCTTTTAGACCATAAAGACTTCTCCGTCTAGCTGGACCTTCATTAGAGGCCTGACTTCTACTACTTATCCAATCACAACTATTGGTCCTCAATGACAGAGTGCTACTCTCAAATTACAGTGATTTGTAGCAGAAGAAAGAAAGGACAGATATCTCTGCTGCACTGACAGAAAAAAATGGAAATGCTCTGATGAAGGTAAGACTCTTCCCCATCACATGAGCTTAAGAACGTGCTTGCACAGATGGGCAGAGGCAACTGCAATGCCTTTGGCTTTCCAAGTAAATGCTCTTCAGCTATAGGTGTTGTTTAACAGCTTCTAGTTTTTGGCTCACAGAGCGGTGTGCCAGGACCTGGCACAATCCCACACCAGTGCTGCTGCAAGTTACCTTTCCTCTGTACGCACACTGTCTTGGTCTGTCATCAAGGTAAAGCCCCAGCTTGGGACATTTATGAGTCACCAGGGGAGCTGCAGTGTTCACTGGCAGACACTTGCCAAGGTACTATTCTTTATTCTTCAGCCAAATTGGGCCACATCGAGATGTTCCCGCTGTTTGGATTGCTCTAAATGACAAAGTGCAATATATCCCAGTGGGTGACATTTGATGCTTATGAGGCAAGTCTCCCAAAGGCTAATGGCCTTTGCAGCTACCAGCTGAACCAAGAAGGTGATACAAAAGTTCTCAAAAGATTACCACATGCTTGAAAATAAACATTTATTTTTTTGCCAACTGTGGCAAAGCAATTTACATTTGTCAGATCTAATAGAGAGACTAGGAAAACTTAGCACAATGATTACAGGTATGGTCTGAGTAGAAGGCATGCATTCTGATCAGTTTTACTTCCATGTTTAATGGACTGATTGTCCTAGGATTTAAAATTTTATTAATTAAAAACTACAATTACTGGTAAGTAATGTTCTTCATGTTAATATAACCATTGCCTGTAAATGGTGTCATTGCTGAGATCATGTGCCATGCTGTATTTAGTCATAGGATTTGGGTGTGGAAATAAAACTAAATAGTGCAATCTTTTTCCTAGGTTAGAAAGAAAGCACAGTTATTGCATCAATGACAGTAATAAGAAAGGACTACCAGTTAAGTTCATTTTGAAAGTGTTACTCCTACAGGACAAGATATTATAATACGGAGGAATGAATAGCTTCTATAAGCTGCCATTGATATTTCAATCAGCGTTAAAGAAACACTTGGACATAGTTTTCTGCAGAAAGACAGGTAGAAAATGTTCAGTTAGTATTGCTCAGTCATTTTAAGACATAGTTCTCTTTCAACAAAATATAGCTCTCAGCTACAGAACTATAAGGAAGCCTCTAGCCTTTAAATTGTCTTTAAGTGAGTTTCCTGTGGAGATAAAACAGAAAAGTAGCTATAAAATCCAATCTTGATAATGGATTGCTGGATTAGTAGCTCCCCAATGAATTTTGCAGCCACCGTGATGCTGGTTATCATTTTGACAGTTACTATCCAATTGCTATTTAGAGATATATGTATTATAACATATTGATATAGAAATTAATGACTGAGCTAGATTAGCCCTTAACCTTTGTTCTGAAGTGGGAAACTACTTTAAAGTTTAGGAACATACTCTGAGTTGACATATGTACCTTTATATCTGTCAAAGACAAGAAAAGATTTTGATATAATTGAGGAAGTAGGTTTTAGCTATTTTGGAAACCAAAGTATTTATATTTTATTTGTATGGTATGGAGATTCATATTAAAAAACATCAATTGGCCAGGAAGCACATGTAGACTACATACATGTCTGGACTGCAGACCTGGCTTCATGGAGTTCTTGTATGTCATTCCTGTGACATTGTTGTGCGCTCCTCATACACTTGTAAACTAATGACCAGGACAATCAGAAGCCTCTCTTTAACCAAATAATTTCAATGGACTAAGTAGAGTACCAAAAACAAAAAACAAAAAGCAAAAAACAACAACAAAAAAAAGGGAATTATTTTTTTATGTTTGCATTGATTTGAATTTGGGAAGGCTCCTAAATCAGAACTATTTGGGAAACAAAGTGAAGGCTCTGAATAAAGCCTTGGTAGAAGAGGTAAGGGACAAGAAAATAATTTTTATAAATTTCACTGCTTTTTCTTGCAATTCATCCAATACTTTAGGCTTTTGGCTTTAGGATTACAATTGATTTTATATTACAGTACTAGCCTACTGTGGCGCAATTTTTTTTGAAAGGATTTCAGGTTAGGTTCAATTACATACTGTGCAATAGGCCTATTTGAAAAACAGAAATACACTGATAAATATTTATTACTGAGGAAGACTCAACACAGATGTTGTAAAGGGAAGAGACATGTCACAGAGTTACTACATTACATTGAAGACATTGCTATGGACAAGGAGAGAATTAGATAGCCTTTAGCCATTATTAGCTTGTAGGAGAAGCATTCAAAATGGTGAAAAAGATGGAACTCTTCAGTCATTACGTGGCTAAACTAAAGATTACAGAAAAGTATTGTGGATACTAGCTTATAGATCTTCAGAGATATCTTCAATGAAGCTATGGGAGAAGATTGCATAATGAGGTTTGAAATGTAAAGGGGACAGCTCTTCTTTGGGTCCTTCTTGGGTCAAAGACTGCTGCTGAGTGAGAAGATTCATTGTCTTGTCTTGTCTCTTGACTTCAGATGACTTGTCTTACGCTTGGCCGAAGTGTCCCTATGTCAGCCACTCTTTTTCTTTAATGTGAAAAATCAAGACTGGGAGAAGAGGGTGAAGTGTCAATAAGGAGGTATGGAGTTGGGGCTGTGCTATTCCCCCAGTCTGGCAATGACCTCCTTCTGGGCAAGGCAATGGGAAGCACAGAGGTGTAGTAGTACCTCCCAAAGGTCTGTTGCTTAGGACGGTGATGAGCAGGCTGCAGCACACTTTGCAATGTGAAGCAGTAATTAATGATTTGAAGCTGTACATAATACTGATAAATCAAGATGCAGATAAGTAATGACAATGATATATAAATATGTTAAATAATTTCAGAATTGCAAGCTATTATTCTGTTGAGACAACATTTGGTGTATTAACATTTTGTTGAGCTCTGAATTTGTTACCAGTAAGTCCAATATGTTAAATCTCCTTTTGTTTCTCAGACTGTTTTGCAATTAAAAATATGATGTTGTTCCTGGCATGAACTGAAATGAAGAGGGATATTTTCATTTGAAATGAATAGAAATCAAGATTTCTAGATAGCAACTACCTTCAGAAAGCCCTTGGTAATGATATGGCAAAGCTTAAAGTTGTTTACTGTGGAATAGTTTAAAAATTGTATTATTTTTCTAGATAATTTTAGTCTTCAAGCACAGGCAAGATGTGTCATGTGTTGGTTGTACCTCTTTTTAAATAAACATCAGTCTGGAAAGTATATACTAGAGAACCTTTTTTACTTATTTCAATCTGGAAGAGAGAGGACAAGAAAAGTTATTTTGATTATCTGTTAAACTCTTTGGTCCTTAGTAGTTTATCTTCTACGACTTTGTCTGGTTTAGTTTCCAGTTATAGCAAGAATTATTTTTTCCTTATTCCTTTCTTTTTGTTTGTTTGTTTGTGTGTGTGTGTGTAAAACCAGACTAAATAGTAAGAGTTTTTAAGGGTTATCCTTTCAGAGTAAGACTGAATCTTCTTCTGACACTGTGGCGTGAAATGACAGCAATTCTTTACACAGACTCACTTTTCTATGTTCTTTCCCTAAGCTCAGTAGAACCACTCAGTAGCTGTTTCAAACATGTCTCCTGCTTGCTTCAGCATAGTTTTTCTTGGTGTTAGCACCCAGTATTTTTTATTTGAATTACACTAATTCTTTCTCTTAATCACCAAAGAATAGGTAAATCATAATGCCCTAATAGTGTAAGTCAGTGTATTGCATGTAAATACAAAATTAGGACTTCAATCCTGATGTGAAATGATGGCTCAACAAGAAGAAGAGGAAGTGCTAGAATTACAAATAAACATGACAGTATTTAATTAGTTAATGTACTAATCAGTTCCTTAGGATTTTGAAAAATCTAAAACAATCTGGTACTGACAGATGTTCAATCACTGCATCCAGGCTCTGAAAATATTACAGCTGCATCATGAAAAAAAAAAAAAAAAAGATGTAAATGCAAATGTATGCAGTCAGAGGCTATGTGTAAACTTCCACGAGAAATCTTATTTGCTGCAGTTCCAATCAGAGTGATTCTGTTGGACGAAAATCATGAACACTGGGCCATTAATCTTATAGAAAAAAGGGTCACCAGCAAATCTGACCTCTACAGTGCCAGCAAATGAAATGTGGATGCAGTAATTCTGGATGCCTCAGGACTGCTGATTGCAGAACCTTCATGCCTCATAGTAATCCTGAGATATGCCATTTATTCTGTTATATCTGATACGACCTCTGGGACCTGGTTTTGACTTGTCTCCCTTCCCCCATTTGATTTCCATCTGACCAGATCTGTTAGTGAAGATTCTCATAACAAGTAGTGATTAAATTCTACATCTATCAAAATTTTCTGATTTCCCAGACTCCTACTGATTAAGACAGCTTTTTCAGCTATACTGCATTGATCTGTGATCTGCGTAATTGTGATCAAATTTGTATCAGGACATGAAATACTTCTCAAGATGTACAGATAAACTCCAGTTTGGAAGGTACTTGAAATCAAACAGCCCTGATAAAATGAGACTGGATGATTTGCTGTTTACTTTTTTATTGATCACTTCTGCTCTAGTGATTTAGTTATATAGTGTATTAGAAGCTAATTATTTTCTTGTAGCACTTAAAATGCTAATGAAATATGGACCGGTTGCAAGGAAATTTCTTTCATGCACTGAAATGACAGATTGACAGGCACCAAAAAAATCTATCTAAGCCTCAGCCCTGCAGAACAGCAGGTGAAGTTTAGTAAAAGCCTTTTTTCTTCCTGTAAGCTGCTTTATGCTAAGAAATATGCTTGAAGTGTGACTGATATGCTGGAGGCTGACATGCTGAGTACTGTTGACGGAGAAGTTGACCCTGATTTTGATTCTTGACATGATATTCCTCTTTTTTAATGTTTCATGTCCTTGTAAAGTAGATGTTTCTGGAAAGCTCCCTAGAGAAACACTCTTTGGAAAAAAATAACCACTTTCAAATACAATCATAAATTACAGTTATTGTAATTTAACTAAAAGTTACATGACTAAAACAGCGTACGCTCTTCTAGTTTACCTATGTCTGTTTTCTACTGAGTTTCAATGCTTGGACTTCTTATGTCTTCTAAGGAATCATTGAGGAGATTGCCTGTTGAAAATTAAAACTGCAGTAACTAAGTCAGTCAAAAAGCCCAACCGAGAAGTGCGTGGTCTTTTTCTTTCCTATAGCGCTTACAGTAAATGCTAACCAGAACTGAGAAAGGAATTGTGTATCACAGCAAGTATACAATAGAACACTGAAGTTTGTTTTTTTGCAGATATCATATCTTTTCAGAAGGTTTGAGGAATATGAAATAGTCTCAGTGTTAACAAGGAAGTCTTTTTTTTTTTTTTTCCCCAAGGTATTTCTTAATTTCAGTTTCAAAATACAAGATTTTTTAAAACAACGAACTGACAATTTTTCTGAGTCTGAGAAAGTGTCAAGCATCATCTTTCAGAAAACAGAACTTCCCTGAGATTTCTCAGTCTGGGTTAAGAATTCTGGCTAAGAGAAATTTGTTCCAGAAAGGAACCAACAGAAAGGATGTCTGCATTTTTTCACTGTCTTCTAGATAGAAGAAATAGAATTTGCCCACAGACTTACTCAACATGGTCTGTTGTGGCAGGAGGAGTGTTAACAGTACAAGCAACCCTCAAAAACAGTCAATGAATTGAGAAAGAAAACATTAACTGCACAATACCCAAAATATTGCTTTGAGCCTTTGGGGCTGAGAAGTGACTGCTCTTAATCATTTAGCCTAGAAACATCAAAAGAGAAGGCATAATATGTATTTGAAGAGAATAAAAATATCAGTGGGCAGTTTAAGACCATCTGGGCCAACTTAAGAGCATCTGTGGCACTTTGTGCAGACTTCCTTTACACACAAAGGATACTGTACAATATTATATAATTTTAGAAGGATTTAAAGGATTTAGAAGGATCTCTTGCTAAGAGGAAATAACAACAAAAAAAAAAATCGAAGATTTCTGCTGTTGGAAAAAAGAAGGGCTGGCAGGGAGGTCTCAGACAGGAATGGCATCACCCAAATATTCCTAGCAGCTTCAAGCAACAGAGTCAAAACACCAAAACGATATTGTCCTATTCCAAGCCCATTTGATTTCCACACATCCTAAAAATTTTGTTTGTGGCAATGGTCTGTTCATTCTGCATTTTTTTTTTTCTCATAGAGTTTCTTTAACTAACTAACAGGGCCTCATATTTTGAATCTGTCTGCAGATAACACCGGTGCTCAGGAGGTGTATGGTCCAGTACATACCACACCTGCACAAAGCAGTGGAAGTGAGTCACTGGTGGGACTGTACAGTCCTGATGATTTCATAGGGCAAGAGAATGAGGCAGACCTTCTGTTTTGTCTTTCTTTATGTGTGCTGAGAAAATTACCTCTTTGAATTTGTGTTTTTTTTTTTTTGTCAAATAAAGGCTTTTTTGTTTTTTTGTTTCTTTTTTTTGTTTGTTTCTTTTTTTTTTCCCCCAAAGATCTCATATACTGATTCTTTAATCTGTGCCATAAATTTTGGTAGAAAAGTCAACATTTTAAGATGGAGAGAGAGAGATTTGATTTAGGTAGATTATTTTGTTAGAAAGAAAAAATACTATGTCTGGGTAGACTTCTTTTTCTCCCCCCTTTGTTTCCTCATTAGGAAGGTGTTGGATTATTGTGCAACAGAAATTAGCTTTCCTCTCTAATACCTCAGATCCACAAGATGTTAAAATACTATTTGCAATTATGTATGATGCATTAAACAGGTTAGGAAAAAAATCTTACAGACTGTGCTACATCAGAGCTCCAGCAAATCCTTCTATGGTTTTTTCCATCTGTGAAAGACAACATAGGCCTCCCATAAAGTTCATTTTTGGGAAGCACAGATTACCCATTTAAGATTAGATCACTCAAGTTGTAGATATGGACATTTAAATGAACATTAACATTTTCTATGCCTGTTAGAAATTAAAAACCAGACACCTTATTTATAAGCCCTTGTATGACTTATATTAAATGACAGAGGAAAACTTACATGTTGCCGAGAGCACCTATTTCGTTGGCAAAGAGGTAAATATTGAAATCAATATTTCACACTGCAGGTTTTTCCCAAGAAGACACTCATTTTCATCATTATGGAGCTAGAAAGTTGTACTGCCTCAAGTTTTCTTTGACTGGCAGCTTCAGTGGCTTAATCAAGAACAAAGTGATGTGAGAAATTCTGGAGGGAAAAAAAAAAGAAAAGGATTTGTCTTCTTTTTCTTTAAGTGTTCTGATGCTTTGAACACATTTTGCCTTGTTCTTCTCTTAAGCACAAATGTTATGAGTTGGAGAGTTCTACAATCTAAAACCACAGAATAAATGACACTTGCTTTTTGTTGGGTCAATGCTGAGTAGTAATGAAACTGAGAACTGCATGAATTGTACTTGATGCTGGCTATGTCTTGCTTTGTCCCAGCTTGGTCCCCAGCCCCAGCGCACGTAGAGGGCAGCAGGGGCTCTACGCCCTTGGACCAGAAAATCCATTCTGGGAACAGCTGTTCACATTTGGCTTTTTCTGTCCAACACATGCCTTTGGAAAATCAATTGGAATCAATAACAATAACGGCAACAGCAATAATAATAAGAAATGGGGAAAATATGCAACTAGTTTGTTGTTAACATCGATTTTATCAAGCCCTTGATTTTTTGTTCAGTCATACCCAGTCATAGCTTGCATACATTATTTGAACGGGTAATTAATTAACTCTTCTATACCTCAGAGGATTTCTGCCATTGTCATTGCATTTTTAGGAGCTCTCTATTCACACCCTTCTTGGAACAAATGAATTGCCCATTGAATTCAAATTGTGCTTTGTAGCATACCTATTATTTAGTCTTAAATAAATGTCAATAAATGCTTTCTTGGAAGCTTGATTGTGTTCCTCCAGCCTCTGGCAAAAGATTAGACTGCTATAAGCTTAGACTCTTATCACTAAAGTTGATTACACTGTGGAAATTTCAGCACCTGACCACATGCTGGTTATTAACATTTTGCACCACTTCAGTATTAAGCAGTTAGATGGTGAATTTCACCAAATAATTCGCATGCACACACCAGGTAAGCAGAATTTCTCCTAAAAACAAACTTGGAATAGAGAATCGTGGTAGATGCTGTCAGTTATCTATAACAGAACTTCCATCTCTCTATTCTTGATTTTCAGACACTGTTATTAACAGCAAATAAGAACTTGACCAGAGGTGTACGTATGCACTGCATCATTTAGTGATAAATCTGGCACAGAAAGTGCTCATTCATTCAAACAACAACTATAAACATTTTGCATTCAAGCGCTGCAGCTAACAAACTCTAGTAAATACTGCAGACAGAGCTCCGCAAGAGTAAAAAGAAACAAAACAACTTCCACTATTATAATTGCTTTCCTTACTAAATAAAAACTTTGTGTGTGTGTGTGTGTGTGGATGTGAAAGCAGCAGGCTGCTAATCATATTGCTGTTGGCAAAAGATAATTTGCATTAGTGAATTTGTTACATACTTGATGGAATGCCAGGATAGGACAGGTCGTAATTCTCAGAAACAACGGAAGATAAGAATTAGAAAACTCTAGAGGCGTATTAGGAAATATAAAGCAAGCATTAGCAACTCAGTGTGGACCAGATTTTTATAGGAGTATGTGCTGTATATGGAATACATAAAATCAGGATTTGCTTTCATTTCAGTACCTTAAATCAGAAGCAAGACAGCTGGTTGGAATTATCAGTATTTGCATAGTATAACTAAGTGTAGAATTTAGAACAAATCTTGGGAAAAAAATATATATATATAATTTCTCATTTACCCCCTCATCATGTCATTACTGCTTTTCCCTTTGTAGTACTATTGTCATATATATACACTGTTAAAATGAAAGTATCTTTATTATGAGATTCTAACTGATATAGAATCACTTTTTTTTTCTTTTGAATTAAGGGAGCACTTCACTGTGCTCAGGTGTTCATACTCATGATTTCTTTTGCCCAATAAAATATTGTTTATTTCCCCTCCTCCAGAAAGGTGAGGAGGAAGAAGAGCTAAGGGTGGATGATGCACTTTGTCACCGAGGAGAATTCATAGAATCACAGAATCACAGAATGTCCTGGGTTGAAAAGGACCACAATGATCATCCAGTTTCAACCCCCCTGCTACGTGCAGGGTCACCAACCACCAGACCAGGCTGCCCAGAGCCACATCCAGCCTGGCCTTGAATGCCTCCAGGGATGGGGCATCCACAGCCTCCTTGGGCAGCTTGTTCCAGTGTGTCACCGCCCTCTGAGTGAAAAACTTCCTCCTATTATCTAACCTTAACCTGGATTCTGGGGCACTGACAATACTTATGGCTCCAAATTGACAAGGGCTCTCAGTGTCAGGTACAGATATTTAAAGACACACAGTGTAATTAGATCACCTAGTCTGACTTTTGAAAAACCAGCATTATGCTTCATCTATTTGCCTCTGTTCTGAGACTAATAGCTTGCATTTAGCTAAGTAGAAATATCACCAGCCTTGATGTGAAGACTTCAAAAGATGAAGAAATTGCTGTCTCTGTTTTTTCTCCCAGCTGCTAATACTATGAGCTTTCAAAAGTTTGTGCTGTATCTTGAAGTTATACGTATTTACAGATTTTTCTTTCTATTCTAACTTATTTCTGTCCTTATCACCTGGGATTTACCAATGCATCAAACAAAGGCTCTCCCTTTTGTGGTAGGAGTAGGGATGCACTAATCCCTTCTGTTTGGCCAAGGGTGGGACTAGATCATCACCAAGGTTCCCTTCCAACTCATACATCTTAGCTTTTGTGAAATACCTCCATGAGGTAGAGACCAGGCAAGGAGCACAAAGTGAAACCCCTCAGCTCAGAAACAAATGCACAGATGCAAAACCAGGTCTGTAAACCTGTAAGACGTAAGAAATTGTTCGGGTGAATATTTTAGCAGATTGCGAGCCCGTGAATTAAAAACTTAAAACAGTAAAACAGATATGTGTCTGGATTGAGACTATTTGCCACCTATATAACGTTTATTCATCATAGCTGCAGGTCTGCTGAGCAACCAGCTATCAGACAGGCATGGGTCATGCTGCTTGTGGAAATGCAGCTGTGAATGTGAGGCCAAATGCAAAGGGCCCTAAATTTAGTTGCAGACTGTTTGCAACCTCACAGTATGGAGTGAAGTTCTTGGAAAAAAGATGTTCTTAAATCATGATCACACTGACCTGCAATTTCCTTTTTCTTAAACAGGAGAAATCCGAAAAGTCAATAGTAATATATTTTCAATCAAAATTTACATAGATTCAGGGAAGCACAGAAAAAAAACTAGCATGTCATCTTTAGTTGAGCTGTGAAATTTCTCTTTCATTCAAAACAAACAAACAAAAAAACCCCAAACCAAACCCCACCAAGATAAAACTAAAGCATACAACAAAAAATATAAAGTGGTCTAAATAAAGATAAATAAAAATTCCATCTTCCTCCATATTGATCTCTATGATAAGAGAGTAAGTGTATTTTTTCTTTATATAAATTAATGTTTTTTTAAATTCTCACCAGATTATTACTCAGACACTAAGTCAGCAAAGTCTAGTATGCAGAATACGTTCAAGTATTAGTTGCTACTTGCTTACATTATTTCTAGTTTACTTCGTGGATTCTTTTTCAGGAAAAATTAAAAGTTTATTAAAATTGAAGTAAGCTCCTTATAAGCTTAAAGTTGGAATATGCTTCAAGGATACAACAGAAAAAATGTGCATGTGAAATTAATTCAGATATATGAAAAAGTTCAGAAAATTATTAGGAAAAAAACCTACGATTTTCAGAGCATGTACGCTCTAATTGGCTTGAAGCTTTTTCATGAATCTGAAATTATTTCAACCTTATCAGAAACCACCTCCACAATATATGAAAATTGTCTTCCCATTGTGATTTGCCTGCTTACAATACTTCTTTAATCAAACACTGCAAACCACTTTAGCAAAGTGAATAGATCTGTATGATGCTTTAAATTTATGCAGGTCATGAGGGCCCATAAATTCTTTATGCATACCACTCTCCCTCTGTGCTGCTCATCCTGCTTGGGAGAGAGTCAAACTACAGATAGCTGAACCATAACTCACACACTTTGTCTTGCTGATGTGAAAGTTTGGGGAGAAACAAGCTAAATCCCAAGACCTAAATAGGAAATAGCTGAATATGAAATAGCATTTGGGGCACTGCCAGTGCTTGTTGTGAAAATGTTCAAGAGTAGACCAAGGCCATGCATCACACCAAAAGACAGAAAAAATCACCATGATCCAGCTGAGCTAAGTTATTTCAAGTGGTTCTTGTAAATGAAATGGGGGAAAGTAAAATAGGAACCATGAGCATATATCCAATGCTTGATCACTCTTCAGCACACACACTGTTGCCAAAGTGATAAATCTGGGCAGCGTGCAGTTGAGCAGTCAGCAGTTGAGACAAAGACAGTCTGTTCTCTAATAGGAAAGCTCCACTGCATATGTATACATCTGTGTGGAACAAAGCAGTGATGTGTAGCCCTCACAGACAAGATCTCACCAGATAGCCTGGGGCTCCCACCTACCTGATGTACATAAAGGCTCCAGCAGATTCTGCTTCTATAAGTTTGAAGTGTGCAAAAGTCCAGTGTGGCCATGGGCATTTTGCTTTCGACGACTCTCAGAAATTTCCCAATTCTTTCTCCAAGTCTGATCATGCATTTTTTAACCTCAGCAGTTTCTTCATCCTCATCCATGTTCAGTTTTTTCTCTTCAGCTCTGTGTGTTTTCAGGCTGATGCTGGCAAACATTGCTTTCTGAGTCCAGTCATGCTTATGTATGGTAACTGTTCCTCATGCCAACTACTGTTAGACAATTACAAAACTGTCCTCAAAGGGGAACAGAAATCAATGTTTATTAATAGGGCAACCCGAGCTCTCTGCAGTGCTCTTCTGGGAGTCAACAGCAAGAGCAACTGCTCTGGGCTCCAGGTAATGAGAAGACCCCGAGGAAACACTGTGACTGCAAGGAACACCATAGGCAAGTGGGAAAGAGAGAGCACACTGATGAATACAGCACCAACTCTGTTTTTTTCTGCTTTTCCTAGTGAAGTAAAGCAAAAAATTAATGAGGATTACGACTTCAGATTAATGATTGCTGTGGACAGTACTGGTCTTGCAGAGGTGGAATAACAAATATTCTAATTGAGAACAGATTACTGTGAAAAACAGTGTTTTAAAATGTGGTTAGAACTATCCTGAACCGCTTCATTGTAAATTAATGAAACTCCACATCAGTGGAGTAGCTTAATATATATACATATATTTTTACTACAAAAAAAGTAGATGCAATGTAAATGGGTAATAATCAGTGACATTGGTCATCTTGGGGTCCTGGAAGCCTGCTCTTGTGTCCACATCTTGCAGTATAGATATGCCCAGTAGGGAATTGAAAAAGAGATATTGGTGGATCAAAAAATATTTTGTATGCTTGATTTTGCTCTCATTCACCGCTCTGTCTTGCTTTAAAATTGCAGTGATCTCCTATGTGTGTTCTACTGCACTGCTTTCCAATCATTGGAGACACCTTCAGGAGGCAGTGCCTCACAGAGTGAAACAGATATTGAGGATATCCTGGGGGCACTCAGTCCTGAGGGAACCAGCTCTCCCCATTGATCACACAAAGGCTCTGAGAAAATGGTATAAGTGAACAAGCAGCTCTTGGATGATTAATGTTAGGTGAAGTGAATATTCTCTGTGGAGATAAGAGGCAAGATCAGTTTTTCATATCACATGAAAGCATGGAAAATGACAGGATCTGCTAGCAAAAGTTTGCAGCTTTAAAGACGTGAATGATTAAAACAAATGGCCCTGGGAAGATATTAAAAAAATTTGCAATTACATAAGTCCTGGTCTATTGTCTTTTTAAGGTTACATATTATCTTCATTGTAAGTAATATGCTGAGGGTATATTTTCTTAACAGATGCATATACTTTTTCTATTTGACATTTATATCAAATATATTCTATGACCAGGTGTCACACACTTATAGAGGCCAACTGTTCCGTAACAACAAAAGCTGAAGGTAATCACATTTAATGACATCTCCTGGCTTTGCAATTTCTGCAAGAGAAAACAACAACAACAACAAAAAAAAAGAAAACATCCACACACAAAAAACCTCACACCAAACCAAAACACCTCACTTCATCAGCACTTTTTCTCATACATCCCTGTCACATCACTGGAATCCCCCAGGCCAGTGTGTTTCACAAACCAGCTAAGAAGGTTGAAGGATGAAAGAATTAATGGTGTATCTAGAAAGAAATAATTATTTCTTTATTATTTTGTCATACTTTACTCAGAAGAAACAGATTTTTCAGTGTAGTAAAATGGGACATAGATTGACAATTTGAAAAGCTGACCAATTTAGATTTAGGCCAGAAACTCCTGAGGAACTCAGCTGACTCCAATATAACCAGCTACAGTGGGAAGTCAGTTACCATGTAATTAAACTATTGCTTTCATTATTCTATATTGCAAAAAGGAAATACCAATGGATATAGCACAGTATTGTTGGTTTTTGATAAAACAGCCAGAGTTTCTGAAGTATTAAAATCTAAGTGATCGGATTGAAATATCAGTTTGCTGTTTTATATTTTACTTTCAAAGTGGAACTTGGACTCATACATAACAGAAATAACTGGTTGATACTCAAATTAGCAAGAAGAGAATTACACTTTGCAAAAAACAATCTTACAGGTGTGAAATGCTTAATGATGAAACCTTAACCAGAAGTTGAATATAAGATTACAAATGAGATTGACATTTTCCCTGTGCAGATTACAAGGCCTCCTTCTACACACTTCTTCCTTTTGAGCATGATCATATTCCTCTGTTCTAAAAGAAAGAGGTATATTTTTCATTCATAAAATTATTTAGTTGATGTATAATGTTTTACCTTTCTGGTACTCATAGATACAGGAAAGGATTTGCTCATGGCAGTTCTGCTGTGGTCTGCAAAAATACTGTTGTCTGAGAAAATGGGAAAATTTAAAAATCAATCTCCGATAAAATAATATATCCACTGCACTCTAAGAAGGAATGAACATTGAATATACTGTTCCAGATAGGATATAAAATAGAAGAGGAAAGCAGAAGAAATAAAACATACGTTCTAATTTTAGTAGTTGACATATGGCATTGTTAAAGCAGTTCTGCAAGTTCTGTTTAACAAAGAGTAAGTTCACACAATCACAAGTCTTGAGTCATTGCAGATTAGCAGCTTATCATTTTTCATCTGATATGGGCGTTCTGCTGCCACTGAAAATGACTTCCCTTACATTGAGTGGCATAATTCAGTCCTTTGGAGCCATGTGAGTAAATCCTAAGTGCACATTCTCTTAGGAAAAAACAAAATATTGTTTTTTGTCTGAGCCTCAATTTATAAAGCATCAGTCATGCAGTTGTATTTGTATCTGTATGAAGTATCCAGCATCGTGCTGTGAAATATGATTCATCTAATATATATGTCTCCAGGGAAGCTAGGCATCTAGACTCATGGTAAAGGCAACAGGGAGAAACAGGTGTTTCTGGACCACCATTCTATTCCTTTCAAAGTAGCCATGTAGAACAAGGTAGGTGAATTATGCCACAGCAGGGCCTTTTTCACAGCGCTGACTATAAAGGGACATGAGAG
The DNA here is from genome assembly GCF_987193195.1 of Phasianus colchicus. Taxonomy (NCBI): domain Eukaryota; kingdom Metazoa; phylum Chordata; class Aves; order Galliformes; family Phasianidae; genus Phasianus; species Phasianus colchicus. Next base: position 132,237,670 of record NC_143436.1, read on the forward strand.
CAACCTCAGATGTGGGTATCACTGCAGATTGGGTATCTGTAGTCAGCTCATTCCTGACATTACAACTGCATAAGCATAGACAAGAAAAGAAAGTACTTTAAAAGGATGTTTTGGAAGCAGCACCTCTAAAAGCAAAAAAGTAGCAAAGATACATTGTCAGTGATGGTTATTTTTCCTGTGCGCCTGCATCTTCATGGGCAATTTAATTGCTTTGGCGTTACACATTACAGTGCCTCAATGTGGATTTATTGGCATCCAGAATGAAAATTGGAGCCTAAAACAAGATGACAAAAGTCTACTCACCAAGGACAAAGTGTGCAAAAGGCATCTACCTCAAAAAGACTGTATGAAATGCCCTCTCAATGAATGACTGAGACACATCTGAACTTCCTGGAGTTCAAATGCACTTGATGGTTGAGGCCTTGTAAAAAAGTGGTTTTTTATATCTACTTGTAGTCAGACCTCTGCACCTTGCTTAAATCCTTGCCTGCACTTCCTTTGAAGCCATTGAGCTGAGATCATCAGCCTCTTTGGTATCTTGATATCAAGAGTATTGTGCTTTTGCCTACTTATGTGTACGCTAAAACACTGCTACAAATGTTTGCAAGGAAGATGAGAAACAATTTGTGTTCAGATGGAGGCAATGTGCAACAGAGAATAGAAGATGCACAGAAGATGAGAGAATATCTGAACCTGTAGTGTGAAAACCCTCACTGGACAAAGAGTTCATGGTACTCCCTTGCTTTTTCTGACTGTCACTGCAATCCAATTGTGTTAAAAAAAAAATAACGCAAAGAGAACAGAGCTCAAACACTGGAAAAAACAGAAGCTCAAACTTAAGATATCATAGAGGAGTAAATTTGTGACTTCATGTATTAAATAATAGTAGAAAATGATTAACACTGGTTGGAAAATTAAGTGACCTTGGAGGCAATGAATATGTGATGGCTATCATAGTTACATTAACACTGCATTAATACTTCATCCTTTTATGAAGGTGCGCTATATAATCAAATTACATTTAGAAAATAATTTATTCTATGCCTGTTTTACTTCACTGAATAGATTTTTTTTTTTTTTGGTAGAACTGATAAGTCGTACATAAATCATCCAGAAATATGTATATTTCAACAATAATGGAACAAATACTAGTTCAATATATTTCATGTCCTCTCTGTTAAGCTGCATGTTTCATCTGCTCTACATGTAAAGTGTCTCCACCTCTAGATACTGACTGGGTCAACTAAAGCTTAGAAATTATGTTTTTAGAGGTAAGATCAGTGGGATGGGGTCAAGGCATGAAGTTATCTAGGGCTACTTATACCATATGCTTCTTTCTTCTTAAAGATGTCTTTTTCCAAAATGCTCAAGTTTTAGAGTGTTTGGTATAGTTAATGTAGCTTTTGGAAAGCCCTTCGGAGAGGATTCCACTGTCACTGCTTTCAGAGAGTAGAAAGTTTCTCACACAGGTTGTAACAGTCAAAGATAGCATCTGGCCTATTTTGAGAGGAGAAAGTTGTGAGTGGAATGACCTGAATCATTATGTGAGCACTTGAGACTAGAGAATAAAAGCATTCAAAACCTGGTGAATTAAACCTGGCCTGAACACCTATGTTCAGTTGGATATGGTGGATCTAGTTGTCTATGCCAATGCATATTGTTTGTTTGTTTGTTTGTTTAAATAAATTTGTGCTTTCCTGACGTTGGCTTTTGAATGGCCATCTCCACTGGTGTTTATAAATGCATGAAGCAGTCATGCTGATCCATGTACTGGCAGTATTACCATTGCCATATTTATGATACACAACCTGACAGAGCTCCACCGTGCATTGCATACCTCCCTCTTTCCTCTCTTCTCCCCACGCTCATCTCTTAAACTGGTATTTCCAACATGAGATCTTCCCTTACAAAAGGGAGGAAAAGTAGAATTTTCCCTTTTCTTTTCTCCTTCCCCTGGTGATACTCTTCTTCTCTCTTTCTCATAAAGCATCAGTGATGAGCAACTGTGTGTAAAGAACCCAGGAAAAGGCCAATATTGGGGATGGCAGTTCTCTTCTTTAGGGCAAAGATGATCTTCCTTGAGAATAAATCCCCCAAGAATAGATCCCAAACGCTTCTGAAGATCAGACTGGCTAAGGAGGAAAATACAGAGAGAAGAGAGTATGAGCCCCCATCCACAAAAGTCTGCACTTTCACTGATCCTCTTCCAAGGTCTAACAACTTGTGACAGTTGTAGTTTTTGGTATCCATCTGAAAAATATTTTTTGGCAGGACTACGCATCATGATTATAAAGAAGATTGTCAGTCCTATCTTGCATCCCACACTGAAGACATGAAATCTCAGCATCCCACTGTCATTATTTATCTCTTTTCTGTATCATAGTTGGGTAGCTGTGAAGAACAATATGTTTTGCTAACCGTGTCTTTGATTGACTTATTCCACTCATTTTTTCTGGACACTGAAACAGGACTGTTAGATAAAGCCTAACATTACTAGTTTCTTGTCTGTGTCACAGGTTTTTGTGTTAAATAAGAATATAATCTACTGGTTATGGTTGAATGTATGCAGAAAAGAAATATCTCTGTCCCTCAAAATTAGTTTGTTGCACAAAAATTGTCTATGAATGTCTCTTAAGAAGTAGTTGCCATTCTAACAGTGTCATTATTTTCCTGTCATATTAAGGGTATATACATGTATAAAGATATAAATATATATATGACAGTAATTGCTCTTTAAAAAAGCATGATAGTGTCATTAGTTTATATGCTACACTCCAGGGCCTGATAAATGCATAAAGTAAATCTATATTATAAGTAGCTTCCAGTCAGAGACAGACAGCAGAATTTTGATTAGCTCTTTTGTCTTAGAAGGAATCCTTTTCACTTATTTGCCGCACAGATTGGCATTTATTTACACTGAGATGGCAATTCACTGTGAGCTCCTTTTTAATATATTTATTATAGCTCTTGGTTTTGTTTTCTGTATTACTGCTTCTCTAAAAAGCAAATTCCAGTTTTCTATTTCTGCCAATTATTTTTTTTTCTCCTTTAATATACTACTTCACATTTATCTATTTTAAATCTCATTTATTTTTATCTGCCTTTGCTGTCTTGCCAACCACTTTGCAGCACTGCTATGTGCTCTTTAGGACAGACATCAGCAATTCACAGCCACTATGATTAGGCAAACTCCTTATGCCTTTTGCCTTTTTATCTTCTTTTCACCTCTTTATTCCTGTTGTATGATTTACTTGGACTGTAAATTCTCGTATCCATCTGGTGATTACTGACTACGTGGCACTGGCCCGTTTCACTGCCAAGGCTGACAAAGGCCAACATTGTAATGCACCTGAATGCCACTGATAACAGCCTTGAAATAGACATGGGATGCCAATCTGGATTTGGATCTCAACCTCCTCAAAGTGTAACGCTGATCAGAATTGATGCTTGATTGCAGCATCCACTTCTTTAGACAGATTAAACGCATGAATCAAAATCAAAATAAAAAGCAAACAAAAAGGTAACCTTCCTTACATAAAGAATCTTTGAATTGCAAGGGAAAATCGCTTTTTCTTTTATTATTTTTCTCCTTCCTGTGTCTTGTTATTTTGAGATCTCAAGCAGAAAACTGCTAGACAAACTGTTTTGACCCATAAGAAAAAAAAAAAGGCCATTTAGATTCAGTCTATTTAAATCTTTTCTTGGCTGATTTTCAAGATGCGGTACAGACAGGAAACAATGTGCATGCCTCATATCACAGGTTGTGTACAAACTCAAAGATGATTGCACCCTTCATGAAGTACACAACATATTGCCAGTTCGGAACTGTCTTGATCCTACAGTTGTTTCTTACTATTCACTAGCACATGAATATCAGATCTGTCAAATCATTAAACAGTCATCACAGAAATGTTCTAGACATTCAGTACATGATTCATTCCCAGATTTCTGCTCTGCAGTTACCTCATCATTCCAGGAGGTATATATAGCAACCAGGTTCATGGGTTCAGATATTATCAGTTTGGAAAATAACAGATGAAAATGGGAAATAAATGTACACATGTTAAAGCAGATTTCATTCTGTTTCTCAGGATCTCTCAATTCTTTCCGTGTGTTTCCATGTGCAAGACTTTTGCTAGTCTAAGCCACTTTCTCCTCCACAAGCAACAGCTCCAGCACACAGCAGAAAGCTGCACAGCAAATAAACAGAAACTGGAACATAACGCCATCATTAGAAAAAAAATTGTACACATCAACAGTAAGAAAAAGACCCATACGATTCCCAGAAAACACCACATGAACCAGAAGAATTGGTTGATAGGTCCATGTATCTTGTGTGCCCTTATGCTTGAGACAAAGATGGTCTTCTGGAAATTTTCAAAAATCTCTGTTTGACTGAGGATGGAGAAGACAGAAAGGGTGCCAAATCTCTTCCCATACCCAACCAGGCTTGGACGAAGGCAGAATGAGTGCAGTGGGTACAGAAGAGTTAGAGGGAAAAAATATAACTTGTGTTCTTCCACTCTCTGGTTGTTTCTCCTCCTGTGTCTCATCTCTGCCACTGCTTAGGATCTGAAACAGGTGTGCTTTCTCCATCTGTGTATCACAGAATCACAGAATCACAGAATCACTAAGGTTGGAAAAGACCTATAAGATCATCCAGTCCAACCATCCACCTATCACCAATGGTTCTCGCTAAACCATATCCCTCAACACAACATCCAAACGTTCCTTGAACACCTCCAGGGCTGGTGACTCCACCACCTCCCTGGGCAGCCCATTCCAGTGCCTGACCACCCTTTCAGAGAAGTAGTATTTCCTCATATCCAGCCTGAATCTTCCCTGGCGCAGCTTGAAACCATTCCCTCTAGTCCTATCACCGGTTATACTGGAGAAGAGGCCGACCCCCAGCTTGCTACAACCTCCCTTCAGGTAGTTATAGAGAGCAATCTGTGTAGAAAGCAAGTGTAAAAATTCTGAGAATAATTAGCCACAGGATCAGCTGTAGTCATTCTGTTGAACTGCATAATTCATGACATTTTTAAACAAACATCTTGTGTTAATCTACTAGATAGTAATGGTGTGCTGAGAATCCGCCACTGTAAATGTGAAGCCAAGATTCATTTGTCCCTTTTGCAGTAATGCTAATTTGCCAAGATTCAGTTTTATTTGCCTTCCTTCCTCATGCCCCCCACTGTGTATTTGGTCTCCAGGTCTTCCAGCAACTTCTTACCATCAGACTTTGACTTTACTACCCTGTAAGTATTAGTCACAGCAGTAAATTCTGTCACCCAAGTATGCACCTCCCTGGCAATCTCACAAACCAGGTTAGTCATGCACTTTGAGGAATTTAAGTACGTTATTTTTCTTCCCACAATTTAAAACAAACAAACAAACAAAACAAACAAACAAAAAAAAACCACAGAACAGTGTTGACATTTTTTGCTCATTTAAATAAGAGCTTTCCTTCTTGATGGAAATTAAATATTTCTTTAAGGGGAGAGAAAGGTCTGTTCTACATCCGACTTTATATGGAGGGATTCTGTTAATCACAGACCTTTGTGACCAGTTTCTGCTGCTTTCCCTCCCAGTCCCAGTTATACAAAGCACTCTCTTGGTAACAGTTTGCATTTAGATAACTTCAGTATGTCAGCTTGGAGAGAATATTGCACTCAGTGTCATAGGATGCTTCACATCGTTCCTTATGGAGCTAAATCCGGCTGGCGACCGGTCACTAGTGGTGTTCCCCAGGGGTCGGTGCTGGGGCCTGTCCTTTTCAATATCTTTATTGATGACCTGGATGAGGGCATTGAGTGCACCCTCAGTAAGTTTGCAGATGACACCAAGTTGGCTGGAAGTGTCGATCTGCCTGGGGGTAGCAAGGCCCTACAGAGGGATCTGGACAGGCTGGATAGCTGGGCTGAAGCCAATGGGATGAGGTTTAATAAGACCAAATGCCGGGTCCTTCACTTTGGCCACAGCAACCCCAAGCAACTAATACTTACCCTGTAAGTATTAGTCACAGCAGTAAATTCTGTCACCCAAGTATGCACCTCCCTGGCAATCTCACAAACCAGGTTAGTCAAGGGAAGATTCAGGCTGGATATGAGGAAATACTACTTCTCTGAAAGGGTGGTCAGGCACTGGAATGGGCTGCCCAGGGAGGTGGTGGAGTCACCAACCCTGGAGGTGTTCAAGGAACGTTTGGATGTTGTGTTGAGGGATATGGTTTAGCGAGAACCATTGGTGATAGGTGGATGGTTGGACTGGATGATCTTATAGGTCTTTTCCAACCTTAGTGATTCTGTGATTCTGTGATTCTGTGATTCTGATAACAAACAAAATTTGCAGACACACTTGATTTGAACGACGATATGGTAATAGACTTGCTACATGGCTACATGGCTGCACCTTCTTACCTTCTTCAGCAGCACTAATTGTCAGCAGTTTCTAGAGTTCTCCATGTCTAGAAGCAGGCCTTCTACAAAGACAAGTGTTTGAGAAAATTGGATAGGAGAGGAGCTAAGAACAAGGACTTGAAACAATGCAACATTTATGTAATGTATGCCAGAAACTTTTCCTTTATTAAAAAAATGCTTTCCAGATAAATAACAGGCACTCAAGACAGCCATTATTTTCCTCTGCAATCATCCTTTCATGTAATCTATACAAGCATTCTCACGGGAATAATTACAAAGTATTTTGATGACTACTATTAACAATCAACTGAATTGCATTTCAGAATAGTTCCTCTCAGATTGTGACCATTTAAAAAGTATTGTTAACATATGCCCAGAAGTTTGGAGAGAAAATAGACTGAGTCTGCAAGGGAGGCAGAAAAAAAGGAAAGATTGAGCCAGATAATTAAAGACACAGATGCAGAAGCTACATGTATGAAAAGAGGATGAATATAATTATAGAATTTAGACTCATGAGGAAGAATTTAATTTTCCAAGCCTCACAAAAATAATCCTTGTGAAATCTTCTTAGAAAGTAAAAGAAAGGGTGCTCTCTTTTAAAACCCTTCCAAGTTGTGGAAAAAAAAAAAAAAAAAGAATAGAACAATAGTTCAAATGGCCACATCTGAGATTAACAGTAACACTTCAGTTAACATTACAAAACATAGTACTAGACAGTTTTAGACTCTGAAGAGAGCGGGCACAGGAAACTGCAATGCCAGCAACATGATTTTTTTCCTCTCAATCTGTTATTTCAGAACTATTTTGATACTTGGAGAACAGTTGCAAGTAGAAGTAAAACTGTAGGAATGAAGTACACTATTCAAGGAAGTAGACATTATTTGACATCAGTATTTTATAAACTCCTGGAAAAGATGGCAAAAAAACCCACACAGCATAGATGCAGGCATGATGTCTAATGAGAAGCTGAATACCAAAGGCTGAGCTTCTAGTCTGCTCAGAATCTTTTTTATTGCTAATCAGTTTTTCAAAGATAGGTAATGCAGTGGGTTAATCTGTTTATACTTAAATATTTTATGCAGTGCTCAAAGGAAATAGTTGGTGGCAATAGAAGAAAATCTAAGATCAACTAAAGCAGAATTAATAGGATTAAAAAAGATCACCAGTGTATTACTTATAGATCAGACTTGAAATTGTTCCTGCCACATACAGCAATTTTTGACATTTAAGGCAAAAGCTGAAGATGAACAACTCAAACTTAGAGAGATATTACTGAAGCTGAAGAGGACTTGACCACGACACAGAAGTAGCTGTATAAAATGATAGAGATAGGACAAGGGGAAATGGTTTTAAACCAAAAGAAGGGAGATTTAGATTAGTTGTTAGGGGGAAATTTTTTACTCAGAGGGCGGTGAGGTGCTGGCACAGCTGTCCAGAGCTGTTGTGCCCCATCTCTGGAGGCACTCAAGGCCAGGTTGGATGGGGGCCCTGGGCAGCCTGAGCTGGTGGGGGGCAGCCCTGCCTATGGCAGGAGTTGAAACTAGGTAGTTTTTAAGATCTCTCCCAACCCAAGCCATTCTGTATTTCTGTGACTTCACCAGATGGTCTGACAGAGGCAGGATGAAATCTAACAGAAGAAAAAGCAGAGCCATATATTGGGAAACCAGCATTAAATTTTTGCCTGAAGACTAGGAGCTTCAGGAGCCTTCAGCCACACAGCTTTGGCCATGGAACAGGAGTAGACATTGGAGCTGGGCTGGCATGGCCTAGAGTCACAACCTGGCCACAGGGATTGAGGCCACAGCCACCACCCCAGGGTGAGGATATCAGGTGCCATGCTACCCCAGCAGTAGGGAGGTAGGTTTTTGATAATATTTGAACTTATCATACACACATGAACTCAGAGCACCCTCTGATTGTCTGTCCAAAGATGTGGGGATGCCAGAATGGTGGTTGTGGCAAGGTGGTACTGATAAATAGCAACATGCCCAGGGGGCACAGGCAACATTGTGAGAATGGAAAACCAAAAAAAAAAAAAGCTAGCTTCAGAAAAAAATTGTGTGGGGGGACAGTAAAGAAGCCCCAGAGAGATTCCCAGAGAAAACCAGCAGATGGACTGGCTAATGGGTCCACGAATCAGGTGAACTGGGTACTGCTGCTTGTTACTGAATACGCTGAATGGGTCTGGGAAGGACCTCTTAGCTTGACTTAGTCAGACATGCAAGCACATAGGACACACTGTTTCTGATAGTGTGTTTTTATCTCCAAGGCTCCCAGGGAAACAACACACAAGATTCCCCTGTCCTGTACTCTCTGCACTCCTGAGGTTGGCATATTCTCAGCAGAAGGTGATGATAGAATAGCTGGGAAGGCTAGGAAATGCTGAGTCCTTTCACCATTCTGGACAAATCAAAGGCTGACTGCTCCCCAGGCAGCATATGAGATCCTCTCAGCACTTCACAGATCTCATCCAAGGGATCTGGCTGAGGCAAGGCTGTTGTCCTCCCTCCAGGTGACTTTTGGTGCTTTCATGACCATCTGGGGATCATTACTGCAGGGGGAAGGCCTGACAAACACAAGTGTTTTCCTGACCTGATTCAGGAATGCATCACAAGCTCCTCAAAGGCCAAGAACATGGGATTCTGAGAGTTTTACTGTTGGTAAAGCACTTGGCTTCTGTCCAGTACCCACGAAAGGGAAAAGATGGCATAAATGAGCCTTCCATTTCCTGGTTCTGGAAGGGCACTTAAAGGAGTCACTGCAGTGAAGAGCAAACAGGTTCCTCTTCTTTAACAGTACTGGAAGGAGGAGAACAGTGGAAAAAGCACAGCAGCTCCCCACTTTCAGAGATGTGACCAACACACCCAAGACCACTCCTAACCTTCAGGAGGGAGGTAGGCACCAGGGCATTTCTGGCCCAGATGCTGCAGATCCACCTCTGTGCTTGAGGATCCTGCTTATGCTGGAGCCTCAGAGGAAGTGTTGCCTTCAGAGGAAGTGTTGCCTGGAGCCAGTAGAAAAACTTGGAATTTTCTTACCATTTTGGCCCACGAACACCCGTGCTGGGTCTGGCTGGCTGGGGCAGGGGAGCAAATGTCACAACTACTCAGCATCTCTTTGGGAAAGCGTCCCTCTCTGTCTTGCTGGGTGAAAGTCAGGATGAGCAGGGTAGAATATACAAACTTTCATTCCTAAACAGTCCTCTCTTCATTTCTCATTGGCCTCTTAAATAGACTCTTGTCTATTATTCACCTAGTGAAACTTGAGTCTCTTTGAAATTGTTGTCCACAGGCAATCTGGACAAAAAGCATATTTTACAGTCAGTTCCACCCTGGCACTCCAAAGAATATTTCAGTTCTTTGGCTAACCTCTTTTTTTCTTGCCCTGCAATTTTTATGTTTTCTCTTGAATTGTGAGTAATAGAATTTCATACAGGTTTTTCAGAACAAGCTATGGAGTGGTCTTAAGTGGAGAGTATACTGCAAGAAAACATCCAGTTAGAGATATCCTAGAAACATCTTCCAACACTACAGAGGAAAAAATGCATATCTATTTTTTAAGATGGATCATGGCTGGCTTCTGAGATGGATGAGAATGACATGCCACATGTAATAAATTTGACCATGATCAAGAAGATCACTCTCTCTCTTGTGTTTTATTTCAATAACATCTTTCCTCTGACACATGTAACACTGCTATATCTTCTCTACCCATTTCTCCCCTACTGAGACATCCCAAGATTTTATTAGCCTTCTGACCACATTTCAGTAGATAAGTAAGTAGTTTTGATCCCTGAGCCATTGAGTAGAAAGGTTGCAAAATTATGCAACAATTATGGGCAGTTATGGAAAATTAAGAGCATGAAAAATGAAATCATAAATAGATGAACGTTCATTAGTCAACAGATTTTGTACACTAAGGATGACATTTCTAAGAACAAATACTGACACCATTACTCAAATTCACATCACAATAAATGTTCACAATTCATCTTGTCTAAGAAGCTGGATTGATATTCTTATAGGTATTTCTCTGATATTAATCTCCATGGTACCCAAACTCTTCAAAGGAAGAAGTGCTGAGAGATTGTTTGAAGTGTGTCTCAGGATACTCACAGTGCATTTATTCATTCCCCATATATATTATAGGACATTTTCTGTTAAATGAACGACAGTGCAAAACCCACACAACTCCAGTCTGAAATTCATTTATGTTTAAATAGCTACCAATTCCCATACATAAATTGCTTTTTGCAAATAACAATATTGTGTTCACAGATTCTTCAGCCCTGAAAAAATAATGCTACATTTAACTCTTTACTCCCTTCTTTTTTTTTTTCTTTTTTTCTTTTTTTCCCCTTGATTGTTAATAGTAGTCATCAAAATACTTTGTAATTATTCCTATGAGAATGCTTGTATGGTGGCATCGACATCTTTTGCACCCAGAAGGTTTCGTCTGTGCTACTTAAAAGAGCCTTGCTACCATATTTCTTTGCCCCTTTTATTGCAGTTTCTTACAATGCTCCTGAGTTAAGGAAATGTCATTATTTTCATTTTGCAAACAAAGATTTAAGGCAGTTGGCTAAATACATAGATTTGCAAACTGATAGATGCAGTTGAGCAAACAATTGAATGACACATTTAAAAGCTTGATTCTGGAAGTATTATTCACACAGTGACTTGGGTGACAGAAGTCCTTATCTAATAAATAGGAAAGGGTTTCGCACCTTAACTGTTCTTTGTGATGGTATGGGTTAGTCTATGAGAAATGTTAAAGAAAAGTCCTCCCCGTGTCCAAGTGCTCAACTCACTGTTTTCTCTTGATGGTCTCAGTCAAGTAGCCTAAACAAATCTTTCACAGAATCACAGAATCACAGAATCACAGAATCACAGAATGGCCCGGGTTGGAAGGGACCTCAAGGATCATGAATCTCCAACCCCCCTGCAACTGGCAGGGCCACCAATCTCCGCATTTAATACTAGACAAGGCTGCCCAGGTCCCCATCCAATCTGGCCTTGGACACCTCCAGGGATGGGGCATCCACAACCTCTCTGGGCAGCCTGTTCCAGCACCTTACCACTCTCATAGTGAAGAACTTCCCCTCCCAAATCCAACCTAAATCTTCCCTCCCTCTTAAACTTTAAAGCCATTTCCCCTTGTCCTGCTGTTATCTACCCTTTCAAAGAGCTGACTCCCCTCCTGTTTTTAGGCTCCCTTTAGGTACTGAAATGCAGCAACGAGGTCACCCCACAGCCTTCTTTTCTCCAGGCTGAACAAGCCCATCTCCCTCAGCCTGTCTTCGTAGGGGAGGTGCTCCAGCCCCCTGATCATCTTTGTGGATCTCCTCTGGACCCTCTTCAACAGCTCTCTTTCAAGCAGTCTTTCTTGTACTGGGAGCTCCAGACCTGGACACAGTACTCCAGATGGGGCCTCACAAGAGCAGAGTAGAGAGGGATGAGCACAGATCTCACACTGAAGCTTTGTCATATCTACCAGAACCCAGAAGTTGCTAGATAACAGCAGCAATCTCATGTGGTGTAAAATATGTATACAACATCTGAATCAGCCCCTAGAATTTCACCTTTGAATGCAATGCCCTAGACAATCACCTCCCTGTCCCTGCTGGCCATCCTGGAGCCCAGGATACCATTTGCTTTCTGAGTTGCAAGAGTACACTTGCTGGTTCGTGTTAAGTTTTTCATCCATCAGGACCCCCAGGTCCTTCTCTGCAGGGTTATTCTTAAGGTCTGCTCCTTCCAGTCTTTATAAATATCATGGCTTGCTGTAGCTTTCATTTATGTTCTGTGCCATGTCTGTCATCCATGCAGATGATCCGGGTACTGAAGCTGCTTGTAGTTGTCCTGATTTCATTAAAGTGAGATGAGAGAAGAAGGTATTTCTAGGGCATTGCATTCAAAGGTGAAAATCTAGGGACTGATTCAGATATTGTTGTTTACACATTTTGCACCACATGAGATTGCTGTTGTTATCTAGAGTCTTCTGGGTTCTGGTAGATATGATAAAGCTTCAGTGTGAGACCTGTGCTCATCTGGAGGCAGCTGGAGGCAATGCTGGGCAACAAAAGAGTCAAAAATGACGCAAAATGCATGTCTGAAAAAGGGTTCGTATGCTATGTCTGAGAAAAACAGTAAAAAAAAGCAAAGAGGCTTTATTCTTATCTACGTATTTTTGTTAACAACAAACGGGATCTAGATGTCTAGATTAGATTTAGCCATCTGGAATTGAGATCATTTCCAATCTGAGAATGAGAGTTTTTTATAATAGATTAATGATTTTTAAAAAGTATCAGATTACTTTTGAAAATGTTTTCTGTGCCAAGAATACCAAAGAGAAAATTTACTTTACAAGTTAAGATTACTACATAGTAGTAGGAAAAAGAAATGCTTAAAATGAACAGAAACCTGTAGAAGTTTACCAATAAGCTTTACATGCATTATTGCTGTCATTAGCTGTGATGTGCTACTGGGGGTAATACACATCTTTGTTAAACATTCTTTTATTTCTTTGTTTACATATTAAAGTAACATGGATATGAAGTATATGACTAAATCTGTAATGATGTTTATAGCATCAGAAACCTTCTGTAATACTTGTTAATATGCAAAATGCATAAATAATAAAAATGTTATAGGGGATTAATGACAAGGCTAGAATAAATATTTCTGGTTGCAATGCATCAATTAAAAATAGCCTAGTCTTAGGTTACAGTGGGAATAAGAAACAATTTTCAATACAGCAATTCATGCGAAAATTGGTCCAGTACTTTACAGAATGATGAAATTACACTATTGTCTGACAAATATGAAATTACCAAAGAGAGTGGAGAAGCAGTTTCAACATGTTTACAAAACATCCATGAACACTCTCACTGAAACGTGTGTGTGCTGCTTTGGAAAATGCTTCTAAGCACTTGGAATTTTTGTAAGGTTTGTGTGGAAAGTACCTACTGTGTCTTTAAGTATATTCTTTCAAAATCAATTACCAGAAGTGTTGGACTGCTCACTTAACCATTAATAGGATCTGAGCTGGAGAGCAACAGTGCAAATGCTCCATATGGCTATATGTGCCTCAAGTATTTCTTGAAGAACTTAAGCTGATGGGTAAGATCCCTGGTTATCTCAGAAACAGTGCTGCTATCTGTCAGCTTGCAGAAACAGGTACTTACCTCTTACCTTTGTCTATCAGGTAATTTCATGAGAAGAGTGGGAAAAAAAATGGTGAGAAAAAGAGTTTACAGGGAAGTTCTTGTAAGCTGTTTTCCATTTATCTGGGAGGAATTCTACTTAAGTAAACAGTGCCGCTATTTTCCAAAAGAGAGGGGCATACTATGTAGATTCCCATAGACTCCTATGCTATGAACAGCTGGTGACTCTCAGGCTAACTGCTGTGGTCTCCACACACTACGAAAAGGAGGAGAACAGAAGCAGAGCACAGCCCTGCTGCAGCTGGATGGCAATAGAATGAACGGAAGCAGTTGCATTGGAGCTGGAGAGCAGGCTCAGCAGGGCCACTCTTTTGTCAGGCAGGCTTTCATGGGATAAATTGAAACAGCCTATGGTGAGTCAGACTGAAGCAGCATTTAGACAGCAATGGCCATTGCCTGTTTCATACAATATCTGCAGCAATTATGGCCAGACAGAAGTGTGGCCCTACTCCCTGTTATGCCGATAACAATGGCCACATCCCTGTTTGTGAACAGAGGCCAATCTCTGTCAAAAGACTATTGTATATAAGAAAAGTATGAAATACCACTGCAGCCAGGATTCACATTCATGAGGTTCTGCCAGCTCTGAGCTATTCTTTGCATTGTGCCAAGTACAGGATGAAATGCAAGTCAAAAAGGAAGGACTGCTTACCTCTTGCACCAAACCATATGGACGTGAGAATCTGTATGCTCTGTAGTTGTGCATGCTGATCATTTTACTGCCATACTTCATTGGCAAGAATTTTGTTGTATACAATGGTATACTTAAAGCAGAAAGACATACCCCTGCTATCCACTGGGGCAATGTTTCTGCAAAGTGTAACATGAGGGGGAGCCTGTGTACAGGGATCAGAGAGATTCACGGGGAATACTGAAAACTGCAAAATATCTGTGGCAAGAGTGAAGAACAAAGTCAAGGGGTATGTTTCTGCATAGCTGCATACCAGCGCATTTCTGCCAGCGTTCATCAGATAACACAAATAAATATGAGTGAAATATTTTAAATACCCCATCGCAGACTGCTGTATCTGTATTCTCAGCAGTAACTTTAACACAAACAGGTGTTTTGCAGGTCCAATATCATATGACTGGATTGCTCAGGGCAGTTTTGTTGGAAGAAAGAACAGCTATGGCAGTATTTAGCAGAGACATTGTGAAATGATTCATGATGGGCCTCCAAAATAAACAAAGAAAAGTGACAGGCACTGTGAAGTCATTCACCTGAGGTCTGACACATAACTCAGGGAGCTATGCTACAGGCAGCACCTCACCCCACTTTAGTCTTCCTTATACAAAAGAGTTCATTGTAAGTCTGATAGCTCTAACATTAAAAACACGGGACTCTGCATTTTCTCCAGAAGAAAATAATTTCCTATTTCATCATGTTTTCCTAGTTCTTACTGTCTTTTCATTCTCACACTGATTAGAAAAGCTCATTCAGAACCTAACCAGAAAGTTAGTTGGGACACTTGGCTGCTGTACTGCCGAGCTGACCATGACTTGCTGAGATTACTGTCCCATCTAATTCTTAATACAGGCACATTTGCATGAGTAATTGCTGCATATTGTGGTGAAATACAGAAATGTCTGATCTGATTTTGTTCAGTTGACTTGACATGGAGAAGTCCAGTTCCTTTAGCCCAGAGCTCCTGGTGCAGCAGAGTGAGTGATCTCACACAGCTCCAAGTTATCAAAGACTCCTTGTATCTGTGCTAATGTGAGCAGCCTTCTCTCTGATACTGCAGGCACACAATGTACACAGGATAATACCGTGGGTATTGTAGACATATTCATGTTAGTATCTTTTTTCAGTCCTAGAAAGAAAAGAGAAAATCCTACATCCACCCCTTTTCCTCATGACTGCATTATTGCTTTTAGATCTTAGAGTGTTATTGTGCTGCATTCCTCAGTATAGCATCTCTGCTTCCGCTCGTTATAGATAATGTGGGTGGGAATAATCTTCCATAACTGTAAATGTTTATGGTAGAACTAGGCTTAGTCTAAGATTCTTTTATAGCTGCTGAAAAATAAAAGAATTCTTTTAGAGTATGTTTTATTTGACTCCAATTTCAGATGTCTGCTTAAAGAGCTGTATTCCAGAAGTGTCTGTGCCTTTCAGCTGTAAAGGGAATTTGGATGGTTATCTCCAGTGACAGCGTCTACAAGTGTCTACAAGATTTATATCTGAATTTACTCAGATGAACTTTGCTTTGTGTCTATTACTGCTTTTCTTTTTTCTTTTCTTCATTGAAATTTGATCTGACTGGACTTTTGCAGTATAGAGATTTATGTTTACCTGATAGCCCCTCAAGCAATAGATTCCTTGGAAGGGTCCTATTTTCATGGATCTCATGGATATGTTACTCTCATGCCATGGAAACAGCTGTGGGATGTCAGTTTTGGGAGATGGGGGAAGGCAGAAGTGGTGGCGATACCTGTGGGCCTACAGCACAGGGAGCAAATCTTCTGAATATTCAGATTACTTCCAGGATTATTAATGCTGCAGACATTCAACACTCTTAAAACCTGAAGGCTCCTTTTTCTGTCTCAGGTGTATTGCTTTCTATCACCCAGCATTCTGGGTCATGGGAGAATTGCACTCCCTGTTGCTTACACAGAGCTGTCATAGGCAGCTCTCTGCTATGCTACATGCTGACACAAGCAGGCTGGTAGCACTTCATAAATTACCTGTGAGTCAAAGAGTTTAAGATCTTTGTGGCTTTTGCAATTTTTGGGGTAGTTGTCTCTCTGCAAGTGCTGTAATCCTCTCTGTGACTGTTCACTACATTTCAGTAAGTTTCAAAGACACTGTGTAAATGAGCTTAGGCTGTGAACTCAGCTCACCTTAGGATACATCCTACACCAGCTAATTTCGGTAGATGCCACTTGTCACTGCGTCATCTGAGACTTAGTGCCATGTGATGAGGGCATTGACAAAAGCCTTCCACTCTGCTACTTCCTGGAATACCAGGTTTTCTCTTCCCTTGAATGAACTCTAAATCACCCACTTCCTAGAAATAGCTGCTTACCAAATGCTACTTGATTTGATTTACACAAAGCTTAAATTCTCTGTAATGGTAATTTTCTCCACAGATGTGTAAAGTTAACTCCTGTACTGGAAAGATCTTAAATGTTATAGTCAGTTTTAGCTTAGTTTTGTTTCACGCATGCAGAACTAATGAGTGCCACACTTCTATTAAGCAAATGGATGTAGGCACATAACACAGATACAGTAGCTACCCTGGAGTCAAAACTAGTAGGTAGAATTGTGCTTACTATCTTAGTTGCTTAGCCTTCCGATCCATACAGTCTCTATTTGTGAACTTGCATTGTACAAGGCCAAAGAGGAACTACTTACAGGAAGAACCTTGAAGGGAACCCATTTTTTTTCACCCTTTTGGAGATAACTATCCACTGCACAGTAGATACAAAACACAAACAGATAGAATTTATTTTATTTGTACATGTAACAGATAAGAAGAGTAAAAAAAATATAAAAAACTGGTATCCACTAGTTACTGAAATGATTGTGGTTAGGCATTTGGAACATTTAGTACACATTAAGTTACAATAAGAGCTAGAAATGGAAATTTGTTAAAAGGTTTTCTTGTGTTTGGTTATTTTTTTTTCTTACACCAAAGTATCTTCCTATATTTACACACACAGCTGAATCACAATATAACTGCTCTCTAATAGTGAACCTATTACTCAATCACACACTTCATTATTCAAAGTTAATACTTCTGCTTATTGCAGCCTGCATTTATGTAGAAATGTAGAATACACAGTGTCCACTAAAGCAGCTAGGGATTTTCCTTCATTTGCTACAGTATGTAAATGGTATAATTTACCAATTTGCAATGGGAAAATAAGATTGGATGGTATCAAATGGTTATTTTAAGAAGTTGTATAATAAACAAATTTCTTTAATTTGAAAGAACTGGGGCAGCCATACATATTAAAAAAAAAAGTCACTGACATAAATGGCATGTTCAGACTGGGACTTTGCATAATCTTAAAAAAATACATTTCTCCAGATGGTATTGAGAGGTCTCACTAGGAAAGCATAATGTTATTCTTGACATGGCTTATGTGCTACATAAAAACAGAAATTGCTCAGAGAATGAACAACCTCAGCTTGTTTGTTGGTTTTAGTTATGTCATTTTTTTTTTCACCACATATCTGGTTAAATATTTATGGCTCTTATGTTGTTTTTTTTTTTTTTTTTAACTGCCATTCAAGTAGTTGTAGCTTGTGAATACCACATCCCTTAGTCTGTTTTTTATCAGTCCAAATGAACACATTTCCTCAACGTCTTACCATTCACCTGTCCTGAGTCTCTGACCATTCTAGCAGTTACCTAACAAATCCCTCTGTTTTCTCAGTATCCCTCAGTACATGATGGAGAAGGACATGCCAACTCAGTACATTATTATTTCATACATGGCCTCAGCAGTGCTGCATACAGGGCAATGACAGATTCATTTGATCTGCTGGACACAGTCATAGCACAGCCCATTTTAGAGCTGCATGAGCTCTGTTGAGAGCACACCATTAACTTATCCTCAGCCTTCCAATTGCAGTAATCTTCACTAGTTTTTCATACTGCTCAGCTTGCTGGCTACAAACCGGTATTGATGCATAGACTTTATCATCCCTGCCCTTACTGAACTCCATGAACATCAGATTAAGTCCCAGGAATGGGTCATTGAACAATTCAGTGGTTTTCAAAGATGACAAGTTACAGAGATATGTTGTTAACTGCAATGTCAATTTATAATGGTGGCAGCACATGTGTTATGAATGCTATGAAGTTTGGGAAAATTCTGAATCAAATGCTGTGAAAAGTCACACAAGAAGTTTCACGTCTGTCATTAATATTTCAACTAGCACGAATACTAGAAAGTGGGTGAGCCAGTGGGAGTTTTGTTTTTAATTTCTACAGCTGTCATTGTGGAGAATTCTATTGGTCAAAACACTGGACCTGACATTTGCAAGTGTCATGAAAATGCATGAGTAACTTTAAATCAATAGTATTTCATAGTAAAAAATATATGAAAACAGAACATCTCAGGGCTTTGAAGAACTCTGAATATGAACTTTGCCAATTCAGTTTCTACTGAAAGTAGAAATGGTTCTGTACTGCTCTGATCAACACTCAAATGTACAAGATCTAACTTTTTCTGACAAAATGTAAGCTTTTGTTAATATGTTAATGGTGGCTGGAATTGAAGATGCCTTATGGATGTGATGTAACAGCTTCCATTTGTGTGTAAGATCTACTCCTTCCTGAATTTCAGGTAACCATAGCACTGTAGGATTCAGCATTGTTTTCCCTGGCCATTATATCACTCTGACTGTGATGCCTGGACTGGCACAGGCTGCGCTACCCTCACTGCTGTGAAGACACTCATCAGCAGTGCTTAGCCCTATCAGACTCAGCAGGGATATTGAGGTGTGGAGGGAAATAAAATCGATTCTAGAGGCAGAAAATTGCACAGAATAGCACAGATTTCAGCATTTTTCTAGGAAGGAAAGTTTGCTTTTTTTCTTGAGTGGTCTTCTTATTTTTGTGGCATTGGAGGACCTTTGGCTGACAATTACAAGACCCAACACTGCACCTTAGTAAAGGGTACCTTTCCACCTCTACTGTGATTTGTGATGCTGTTACACTAAGACTTGCTCTATAAAAATAATCCAATTTCACATAATGTAGAAACTAAAGCTGGCATAGAATCTCTCCACGAGTATATGAAAATGTGTATCTATGATGAGCATTGGTTATACAATGCTAGAGGATGGCCTACTGGCCCATACTTCACCTACATGAGAAACTGCTTCTTGCAGTTTGGAGGAACGTATAATAAATATGTAAGAATAAGCAAACATGCAAATTAATAAATAAAAGACTTCACTGGCACAAGCTGCTGGTATGTGAAACTTTAGCACGTGCCTCTTATTTTGCATTGCTAATGCCTTCCATTTATAATCCAACTTTAAAAATTTAAGTTATGTGACTATAACTATTAACTGTCAGTGGTCTTCTAAATGCCAGTCAGGAGGAAAATGTCTATTCTGTTTGTTCCTGACTTTCTGGATAGCTCTCTGATATTCAGCTTTGCTCATTTTCCATTTCACATACTGGTTTTACTGTAACTGAAAATGCCAAGCAGTAATTCAGGTCTTAACTAGATTTGTGGTGGTGATACAGAGGGTAATATAAAAAGGCAGAACTTATTGGCATGATTCATCATACTAGTTTATTGCACACTCAAGCCTACTGGGCAGGAAATGTTATTAAATTGGAAGATGTATCAGATTCTTCTGAATTTGGCATGATGAGCACCTTAAATCTTTAGACGGGCTGATGTGCTCAACTTACATTTTGTCAGCCTCTCTGTCTGACTGCAAGAATTCAGGTTGTGGTTCAGGTAATGCTCTGCTAAGGGTAACAGCTGGTATTATGCTCACACTCCAACCACAGTATGCTTTAAGGGCTAATGTGTAGAAGACATATAATCATGATAACAATTACACCTACCTGTTGTTCAGGGAATTTGGCCATAACCATATGTACTTGGTTACTGCACGTCAAACACTGTCAGAATAAGTGCTGGCCATCATTAGAGAAGCACAGAATCTGTGCTTGTTTCTGAGCAGGTAGATCAGTTCTAGTCATAACAAAACACAAAATGTGAATTGCATAACAAACTAATATCTGAAAACAGTGGAGTTACTAAAGGGAAAAGAGAGATATCTTACTGAAAGTTTAGTGAAAGATGATGGAAGAATTAAGTACACACTTTGTGAAATAAAATGTCTTTTGGAATAAACTGTGTTAGGACCATAAATAAAATATGAAAAGCTCTGACAGGGAAATCCCTAGTGCACTTCCACAGAAATCCAGGTAGTTTCTGTTTTATCTGTGGCTCAGCTGTCAACTTCGGTTTTACTGTGGACTTGAGTCCTGAAAAGGAGTAAGGATTTCGCAGTCTGAGTTGGTTGAGAACTGGTACTTCTGTTGCAATGAATTTTCAGAAACAGAAATTAAGTTGCATTCCAAGATGATAAGCCAAGAACACATTCATGTTTAACAGTAAGTGACTGGCAAAAAAATTATATTTGTAAAAACACAGAGTATAATTTTGTCAGTAAATTTAATTGTGTAAGCAAATCCATAGAACTAGCTTTCAGTTTAATGAAAAAGATGGATGGGAAAGTTTCGAAAACAAGTTTACTCACAGCTTTTAAATAATGAAATATTTATATTTAAGCAGTTTGTATTACAGACACGGATTATTTCTGATTTTCTCTTTAAAATTTATAGGATATTCTTCCCACTTTACATGAGCCCCATGAGTAAACCTTGGTTTCAAATCTTTTAGTTTACTGGCTGCTCATACTGACTATAGAAAATATTTTTAAACAATCTTCTGATATTCATTTCAGTAAAACCCCATAAGAAGAAGTCTACAATTATTCTGTGTGTCTACTCTTACAAAGATTTTCAGATGTCTGTTTCTATTGCTTTAAGTTCTCAACTCTCATAAGAAAATACAGTCACCAATATATGCACACAATACTTGCGTTTTCTGACAATGTGTATTTATTTGTATCCAGAAATACAAATATTGGGATCAAAATACGAATATAAATAGTATTCTAGATGCACAGCCCTACTCCTTAACACAAAGAAAA
The DNA here is from genome assembly GCF_987193195.1 of Phasianus colchicus. Taxonomy (NCBI): domain Eukaryota; kingdom Metazoa; phylum Chordata; class Aves; order Galliformes; family Phasianidae; genus Phasianus; species Phasianus colchicus. The sequence continues at coordinate 132,259,013 of NC_143436.1, forward strand.
GTGGAACGGATGTGATAGGGCAAAGTCATTGAGAACTTGAGATGAAGCACACGGGTGTTTGACTTTTCTGGTTAAGTCAATCTGAGGGATCACTAGGATGGCTATCTAACTTAGAATGACAAACTGGTACTAGTGCTACCTGTATTATTCAAGGCACATTGGGCACAGAATCGTACTTTCATTTCACTATGACATCACAAGCTGCACTGCTAGCAAAGAAATCACACACCCCTAAGAAAAACTTAGGTAGGAAGATTAGAAATCTAAAATTTTATTTTTGTTCTGTAAGAAAGTTCAATTTGGCACATAGTTGGCAGAGTTTATGTGATTTGTAAAATTGAACTCACTTGAAAATGAAAAATATCCATGTGTAGTCAAGTTGGAAAAAATGTTTTGAAGAGTAATTGAGAGTTCAAAGTTGGACTGAATTAAGTGGTTGGTGATTACCTGTAATAGCAGTAGACTGGACTCATTCCTTCCAGTCGTGTGTTTCTACTTGTGACAACCATGTTGGCTGCACATAAGCACGGATAAATCACAGGACTCTTTAAAAACTACAGAAGAGAATATGGGGGACTGATACTGCAATCCTTCTGCACAAAATTTGCACTCTTGTTCAGAGGAATGTTGCTTTGTGGAGAGTTATTGTTCCCTTTGAAGCACTCTGACAGTGTCCTACTTCCCTAGTCTGCCTATGTAACTCTACTGCATGCAATTATTTTATCAGCTTTCCATGAATTTCACAGGAACTCACATTTTAAAGATCCCATATGGTCTGTCCATATGCAATGGAAGGATCTCTCTAGCATGATCTTTCACATTCCTTTGTCAGCAATACTTTTCACATATGTTGTCAATATAAGCCTTTTTTATCCACTTAAAATTTAGAAATTTTGGCCTCTCATTTTAAGTACGTATGTTAAAAATCTGCCCTCCCTAAGCTTTTATAACAATCAATGGGTTGTCAACCCATCCAGAACATGATTCAAAGCTTTTCTTGTTTGCTTCGAAGAATATTTTAACTTAAAGCTCTCCCCTGGTCAAGTGGCTTGATTGATGAGGCAGTTTTTGACTTGAGCCTAGAAGCATTCCCTTTTATATTATCAATAACAAGCAGTGACCAGACTCACTGTGGGTATTTTATCCTTTGTACTGTGTCAGTACAGCTTCATCCCTCCCAGGCAGTACCATAAGCTGCAAGGAGGTAAAGCAACATTAATAGAATATTAAGTGCCATTAGGGGAGTACATGAATTCCCCTATAAGAAGATCTACAGGCTGACCTAGGCCTCCAAGTAAAGTTGAGTGTTTGATGACACCAAGGAGGCTGTTGTGGCTCATCTGGCTAGTGCTTTCGTTACTTGGATAAAAGAATATCTGGGAAATAACTGTGTCACTGCCTGGTCTGCCTGTCTCAGTCCTTGAGAAAAACTGTTCCAGGTGTATGAATAAACATAAGCACAGCTCTTCTGCTGTCTTACTTTGTCCTTCAAGCAGCAAATGATTAGAAGATCAGAATACTTGCTTTGGCAGAAAGTAGGGTATTCTCATGTGTCCAACTCTGAAGCACAGAGTTGGATGAATGTTATTGTCTAATTTCACATATATTCTGGGAAAACCCTTGAGGACTCCAGATGCATTCAGACACCGACTTGAGGACTCACAACAACAGCAAAAAAGAAAAAACTAAAGAAAATAAAGTTTGTTGAAAGGAATGCATGATCACAGAACTTGGATATCTCTCTTGAGGAGTGTGAAAAAACACTATCCAAGCGTTGCAAGTCAGTCACAATCCAAAGGAACAGCTGCTAGGTAAATTGGATTGATTAGAACAATGTTTATCCCTTATTTAGGTCTTAGTCCTAGACAATAACACAGAGAAGTATCTTTCTTTTAGTACACCACCACAGGTACAGAGTACAAAAATTCACTGTTAAATTTGTCAAAGCAATGTAGTTCAAGTGGAGACTTTTTTTTTTTTTTTCTGTTAAAGCATCATTTTGTTTTAGATAAAAAAACATAAAAACATTGCTTTGTTTTTAGCATCTGAAACAATTGTCAGTAAGTAGAATCTCTGTTTTCCAGAAAAAAACCCACACATGAATTCCAAGAGAAAAGGCAAAAGTATTAAGGTCACTGAGTTTTGAAGGAAGGCCTTTATTTTTGTCTTATGTACTAGAACCCCTGAAGAAGACAAATAGGCTGAAAATCTTATATAAATATGCCATAAGACTGATGGCACTATGCTTTTTCATTTGAAAGTAAAAGTTTCAACCCCCCCCACAGAATAAGACAGAAATCAGAATGTTTCTGCTGCGATGTGATAGATTCTGTTGGTGAATCAGTGACTCTATTTCCCACTGCTTTCAGCAGACCCTGTATGAAAGCAGATGACAAAGGCTCTTCTCAGATTGTTTGTTTTGTGTTCCTTTGTGTTTTCTCTTGTGATGAGCCACCACAGCAATGTGTTAAGTCATTAGTGAAGGAGCATCATAGGGTTGACCACTGTGCATGAATCAATGTTTCACTCTTCTGGCTCTTCCTCAGATACCTTCTAGAAATCCACAGTAAATATTTTATGGAAGTTGATAATCAGTGCCTTACAAGAACACTGTTCTTTGCGTCCCGCTCTGAGTAATTAGATGTGAATGCTGTTAGCAGCACTCACTACTAGCAGTGAAGAAAAATAAGACTTAGACATTTAAAGAAAATAAAAGAGGATGAGAAAGTGTTGGCATTAGTCATATTTTTATAGTGTTGTCCTTGAAATTTACTAAATTTATCACAATAAAATTCTAAATTAGCACAATCTCGGTCTTCTGAGAAGTGGTAATTGAACTAGCAATCAGATGTTAACTGGAGAGCTGGAGTAGGTTAGTATCATCAAGTAGAGTTATAGAGTTCTGTCCTAATAAAGGAGAGTGACCATCCAACCAGTGTCATAGACCATGGCTATAGCTCCTTAAAAACACTTCAGTTTGATGCTTGTTTTTCTTCAGCAGCATTAAATCTAGAAATGCATACTAATTATTTCATTTGTTGGCAGAAAAGTACTGAAGTCTACAAAAAGAAGGTTAGCACAAGAATCGCGCTGAGTCCTCTCACATCTATTGACAAAAATCACTACATTTGCATAGCATTAGCTGGCGGAAGGTTTGTGTCTTAGGCAGCTGGTTCTCTCCTCACATCTTCACTACTGGTACATAAGAATACCCAAAAGCAAGGTGTGGAGATGCTGAAACAATAGTTTGCAGCTTCTGGACTCAATAGCAAAGGAATTTAGCCAATTTTGAGCTTCTTGATGATGAAGAAGGGGAGAGAGGAGAGAGAGGGAGGAAGGAAGGAAGGATTGAAAATAAATCAATAAAGAAAAGAAACAAAGAAAGAATAAAAGAAAAAAAAAAAAAAGAGAAAGAGAGAAAAAAAAATCACCAACACCCTCACCTTTAGCCAGGGAATACCTCTCCAGTGGATGCTTTGGTTTTTGTCTGTTTTAGATAGTTATATAGGAAGTGACCTAGATGAGTTGAACATCAACCCTGAACTTATGCTCAGCACCTCTCAGGTGGACTGAAGCTGCCGAGTGAAGAATGAAGCATTCTGTTAAATTGCTGAATCCCAATGCAGTTTTCCTGCTACTTAGGAATTAAGAAACCTACAGATTGCTTAAGAAATATAAAAAATATCAGCCAAATGTTCAGTGTGTAAGTTGATGGCATCTAAAACAACGGTCACACCACTTAGTGGTGCTCAGGCAGAACTCCAGTAAGGTCATTGGCTCTCTTTCTGTTTCACAGGCCAGGAATAGTATATACTTCAAAACTGAGGAATGCTAAAGGCACTGATGTGAGAGGCACAAAGATTTCACTGTAAGCAAGGAGAACAATATACCTTGAAAAAAGCACTTGAGTAAGCAGCTAAGATCATCAGACACAGCTTGCCTTTTCTGTAGGGAGATCCAGAAAGAGCAGCCAGTGGGAAAAGCACTGTGAATTACGGACAGCCTCTATGAATTGAAGTGAGTGCTTTGTTTTACAGTTTAGAAGGTAACAGCAACTGTCCAGACTGTGAAGATCAAAAAAAAATATGTTAAAACATTTATAATCTTAATTTCTCCCAGTTAGCAGTACAGCCATCTTGCATTTGAAGAATGGGTGAAATTGGGTGTAAAAAGGCAGTGAACATCCTTCCCTAGATCACGAAGGGATTGGGAAAGGCGAAATGTGATAAATGCAACATGAGGTTTTAGGCTTTGAGTCACATTAGAGCTGTAGAAGTGTTTGAGATAGTTATCTTAGATGCGTGGTAAGATGCTTACACTACCATAAATATAATCAGCTAAAGGCTCATTGTATCACTACTATTCTAGCTGATGAATATGCAATCCACCAGGTTGGTGGCAGGTGGTGTAAAGGACTGAATAAGAGGAATGGGATAGATAACTGCACACCAATGAAAAACAATCTCTTCCTCCTGTTTTTGCTTTGCTAATTGTCCCAGTCTCTGCGGACATTCCTGAACTTTTGGATTCCTCCAGCTGTAGTTTTAATCATTTTTATTGACCCAACATACAAGCGAGTGTTGATGATGGAGGGCAGAAGCATCTGAAAGAGAACAAAAGGTTGATAAAGTGCTTAATGTGTTTTAATCTACAGTGTAGTACTTGATTAGAAAGTTACGCTAAAATTGTATACAGTATTTCAGTTCCACAGTATTGCTGTACACAGAGACAGCATAAACTGGCTGCAAGCTGTTATACACTTATTCTTGTCAGAATGTCTGTAAAAGAAAGTGATTTCAGCATGATAGACACCCTGGCCAGAAGAAATGATAAAACTGAGTTAAGCAGAACACTAATTTTATACACTCTCAATTATCTTGAAAATGCAGCTTTTAATGCAGGAAATGAATGTCCATCAACTTCTGATTGAAGGGAGAGAAATAAGAAGCTTGATTTTACTTCTACTCACCTTGCTGGGAAAAGCTGGTTTTCACCCAGTGAGACAAGACTAAAAAACCCTCACAGTCTTTTCTGTAACTTGGAAAGAATGCAGTGTGGTTTTACACACTATCCAAACAAGTTTCCTTTCTCACTGTGGAAGAGTAAAAAGAACTAAATAACAAAAAAGAAGCATCTGAATAAATGCAAGTCTTGAATATGAAATCATCTGATAAGAAAGCATTCTAAAAGGCTAAAAGGTATTTTGTATATTTCCCATGGGACAGTGCACAGAAGCATTAATCTTTTTCAATCTGCAAAGGAAGCAAAAGAATATCTGGAGGTTAATGAGGGTATTCCTTACTATTACAGAAGGGCATGGCACACAGATGTATGCAGACTACATTATCTAGATGTCTAGAATAATTGTATTTTGAAAGATGCAGAACCTAGAAAACTTATCTTTTCTCAGTGGCTGCCAAAGCACAAAGCAGTGAAGCAGAGAGAGTAAATCAAGCAAGAAGGAGTAAGCAGACATACGTATTCTGGAACCTGTCAGCTTATGTCCACCAATCGTTTTTTTTTGTTTGTTTGTTTGTTTGTTTTTGTACCTAACCACAGAGGAAAATATATTGCAAAGTAGAAGATGACCTTTGCTGCCTGTGTAGCAGTGGAAATCAAAAGTTGCTGCAGATTCTTTCTTGGGTACGAGTATGGAAAAGAGTGGAGTGATAAGCTTCCAAGTTCCAAGTTATGAAAGTGGTCAGAAAGTGGAGGCGATATAAATGGACTAAGTCATAGTCTTTCAAGTAAGGCTTTGATGGGACTGTGTCCTTTTAGCTGGAGTAGACAGCTATGAGCAGAAGTACAAACAAAAATGAGAACATATCACTTCTACACTTACTCCTGGGACAGTCACTCAGACATACAACTGCTAAATAAACCTCACTTTACCTATCCAAGACTGAGTGGTAGAACCTACCTTCATGCATCTCATTCATCTAAACACTCCCACCAAAATGAAATGGCTGTGGAGAGGTTTTGCAGGATCTGGCCCCCAAAGCATAACTGTTTCCAAACTCTTATTTAGGCTTGAGGTACTCCTGGTATTCTTGTAAAATATAGCCAAAGGCGGCTGTCATTGATCACATTGTAATTAAAGACCAAGATATTCAAATTCAGTTTAATTTTCTCCTAGCACTACTGAAAATGGAACTCTCCTTCAATGAAAGCCACACTTACAATGCAGGACACAGAGATTTACTGGATAATAGGTTTACAGAGTAATTTGCTACTGACAGCTATCAAAATTTCAAGATGTATTTTGAAATCAGATCATCAGAGGTTTTGTAAAGAGTAAGGTTTTGATATTGCCCACAAACATTTCTTCTCTTTGCTTCTTTTACTTTTAGTCTTTGGAGATGTGGTTTCCTTCCCCCATCTAAACCTATCCCCAGTTTCTTATATTTTGGACAAGTGAAAAACAGAAGATAAACTGCATTTATCTTTCTTATTTGCGATTGTTCACCACTAAAATTCACTGGAAACATAGGGAAACAGCATTGACAGGCAGTGATGTTCCAAAGAACATGACAGCATTTCTGTTTTTCTCTCAAGGAGAAAAGGAACTGCTTTTCAATCAAATCTACTTCTTTTCTTTCTTTTCTTTTGAGGTGAGAAAAAAAATAATCAAGTCTTTCAGAAGAGAAAAAAATACAATGTAGTTTTTAGGTATGGTTTATCATCAACGATTTGTAACTATTTGCCACTGAAAGACCTTTTTACTGATTTTTGAATACTTTCTTTGCTTAAGTACAATTATTGAGACAGTCTGTAAAAGAAGCAATTCAGTTTGACAACGAAAACCAAATTGTTTGTAAAAAATGTGTATTTTAAGAATTTAATGGTCAAAAGTTTGAAAACTACAAAATAAGTTTCTAGACTAAAATACAGTTGGTAGTTCAGGAAAAATCCTTTCAACCTTTGCTACATGTGGCAACTACTCCAACTTTAATCCAAGGGTGACAGTTTAATTTTCAAAAATGTATTCAATCTTCTGGTCAGATCCAGGGAACGTAGATAAGGTCTGCAATATTTAATTCTATGGAAGAAATAAAAATGTCCTTTGGCAACTAGGTGTTTTTTTGTTTGTTTGTTTGTTTGTTTGTTTTAATTTTGTAAAATAACATTGAGAAAAAAAAATAAGAATGCATAAGAATGAGGGCACTTTTTAGTACACTTCAATCTGAAGAAAGTCACATATTACTAGTGCTACTATAGTGATTTTTACTCCTGGCCTATCAACTGTGATCTGCTACAATGACACAAGAAGGATCTTGTCCTGCTTCAAGTAGAAGTACTTTAGAATTCAATGACCATCCTGTGTTTAACCAGTCATAAAAAAGACAGTTAAAATCTTGAAAAACTGTAGAAGTTATGCCTACAGCTGCCTGTGTGCAGAGATAGGCAAGTCATTTATTTTTATCAAAATATTAGTGTTATTTTCACCTCAAATTAAAACAAATACATGTAAGTAGGCATCTAATTCCATGATTCCCAGACCTGTGCAGAAAGTAACTTCTCTATTTTGATCTCACCAGAGACATATATTAGTGTCTTTTGATGGTTTCTCTATAGCAAGGAGATAATCAAGAAAATATTTCCCAGAACTTATGGGACATAGCTCAAGTAAGTTTAAATACAAATGAGTAGTTTCATTGGCCTTAGCTTATTTGCTAATGCCAGTGTGTGTTGCTCTGAGCCCCAGGGATATGGCATTATTTTGAAGAAACTATGGGAATGAAGAACAAAATGACATACTTAACCTTTGACAGAATTGTGTATAGCTTCTATGTCAAGGGAGAATAGTAAGAATTCTAATATACAATAATTATTCATAAACATCGCTTACACTACAAATTCAGCTGAATTTTTAAGAATCTTTCCCTTAAAATGAATAGCAGTAAGGAGATAATTCTTCCATTTTTTCTTTTTTAGGGAATTAAAATTCTTCATCACACTCTGTGACGGTGAAGGTTAATGTGGCCTTTGTAATTTGAGATGAAACTGACCATGTCCTTCACTTTTGCTGCACTTTTACCATCTCTCCTCAGTGTGAAAACACAGCAGTCTTCACCACTACAGGCAACTTTTAAAGATAGAGGTATCCAACCCAGTAGACCAGGTTAAAGAGCAGGAAGGATGTAGGAAAAAAGACCCTAGAGTAAGAGTCCAATTCTAAGATGTCTATGTGAATCCGTCCTCTCCTCCACGAGCCTGATTTACATTCTTCATAACAACAGAAAAAACTCTGGCAGTCTTTCCCATCCAGACATTCATAGACACATGCCTCTTCAAATTCTTGCCAATACATGGCATTGTTCAATGTGATGACTGTAGTTGGTGGTCTCATATCAAGTACAGAATAATTCTGAGGAGAGAAAAAGAAACAAACAATGTGATGAACTCTTACGGATGATGCAAAATTAATAATCATACGAGAAGTCACGAGACATGAAAGATAAGCTGGGAGTAAACTGTCAAAACCACAGAAATCTAGATTCAGGGACCATCTTTCTTTCCATCAAAGTATGCCTTATCAGATGAATTTCCAGAAAGTTTGTGGAATGCTAAGTTAAATAAGCTGCATTCACTACCTCTTAAACTTACCATGATTTATAAAAACACATATAGTTTGCAACAAATAGCTATGATTTCAGTACAGGATTTTAAAATGCTGTTTGACAGCTGTCTGAACAGGAACCAGCAGTGTGCCCAGGTGGCCAACAAGGCAAACAGCACATTCTGGCCTGCAGCACAAATAGTCTGGTCAACAGGATGTTCCTCTGTACTCAGCACTGGTGAGACTGGACCCTGGTATTGTATTTAGCTGAGAATTCCTCATTACCAGAAAGATACTGAGCTGCTCAAACACATACAGAGAAAAGCAGCTAAGCTGCTAAAGAGACTGCATAAAAAAAACAAACACATGAGGAGTGGCTGAGGGAACTAAGGTTGTTAAGTCTGGCAAAGAAGGGGCTGAGGGGGAACTGCATCAGTCTCAACATGTACCTCAACTGAGGTTGTAGTGAGGTGGTGTTAGTCTCTTTTCTCAGGTGACAAAACATAAAGAAATGGCCTCAAGTTACACAGATGAGCTTTCAGTTAGATATCAGGAAATTTATTCACAGAAAGGGTGGTCAGACATTGGAATAGGCTGCCAAGGGAAGTGTTGGTACCTCTGTCAGTTATGTTTAAGAGATGCGTGCAAGGGGCAGTTAGGGATATGGTTCAGTGTTGGACTTCATGGTGTTAGGTTGATGGTTGGACCTGATGGCCTTAAGGATTTTTTCCAACCTAAATGATTCTATGATTCTATGCTCTTCTTGGTGTCCACCAGGACTCCAAGGTCCTTTTCTGCAAAGTTACTTTCTAACTGAATGGACCCCACAGTGTACAGGTGCCTGGAGTTGTTCTTCCCCAGGAGTTTATACTTCTCCTTGTTGAATTTCATGAGCCTTTTTCTCCAGCCTACTTAGCTGGGGCTGGGAGGAGAGCAGTATTCATACAACAGACACCATCTCGGTACCACCTGAGAGATCTGCCAAGGTAAGGCACTACTCAGGTGCCTTGGGCAAAACATTTCAGATGCAGTGATGAAACAAGGTTAATAAAATTATTTCAGATATAGTATATGTATGTTCTCCAGGAGGAAAAAAAATGAGGGGTGGGATTGCCTGTACATAGGTTGACTAAGATTACTGAAATTTAACCTTTTAAGTTGCATCACTTCAAGGTTGGCAAAAACTCAAGTATCCTGGGAGTAATTGACTTATGTTGTTCAGCTTCAGCAGCAGTTTGCATGCAAATTTGTGACACTTAGAGTAAGCCCCACTTCAATGTTAGGAAATGTCAGAACATTTCTCACATCTTAACATTAGGAAGAATGGGTAAAAAACTTCAAAAATCTGCAGGTAAACTATCAAGCAGATGAGACTACCAACCCTAGTATTTTAATTGTATTTCTTTTTCTTGTTCAATTGCAAAAAAAGGAAACTAACCATTCAATGTGCCTTATTGACCAAAGCTTTCAGAAAATTCTTTCCAAGGGATGACAGCAGTAGTAAGTGTATAAATGCAATTCCATTTATAAGGTATTCATTGTCAATATGCAGACTTTCTGTGCTATAAACTCTTCAAATGCAACAGAAAACCTTTTTAAAAACTTGTTTTAAATTATGTCTATAACATAATTGTGAAAGGTAAACTAGTAACATGGAGCTAGGAATTGTAAACGATACACTTTGGCATATAAAAATCAAGAAATATGAAAGAGGTAGTTAAGATCGATCCTTGTTTGTGTTTGCATCAGATATCTGGAAGCAGACCATTCATCTAGCTGCTAAACTGACCTTCTCTATCATTTACATATATGTATATTATAGTATGTATTACAGTTTTAGACTTCAATTGGGTGCTCAGCTTAAACTTTACTTCAGCTCTACTTAACCAAGTATTATCTGGAAATTTGAAGAATATAATTAATTCTATTCTTAGATATGGTTCTAATACACTCCTAACTATGTTAAACTTTTAAACCCAAAATATTTGAAAATCCGTCTGAAAGTTTGCTAAAGATTTTACAGATATACACGGACAAATTATTTTCTATAAAACTCATTAACTAAAACTTCATATACATTTTTGTTGGACTTGTGCTTATTAATTTTTACTAAAATGTAATGTAGAAGTGCAGTACTATGTACAGCAGAGGAACAGAAATCTTGGCTAAGAATAGCACAGAATATTTACACTTGACCCTTCTCTCTCCCAAATCATTTGATAAGTCTTTATAGAAAGAGGCAGGTATGTTCCTCTACCACAGTCAAAAACAAACTGACCTTTTAACAACAAAGCAAAAACAGTATTTATAGTGAAGTCAGGGTGAAGTATAACACAGCATTACAGCTTTCTTAGGAATTATTGCAAATAAATGTCAACCATACATTCATGCCACCATTGCTGTCACAGAACTAAACAGGGTACTTACCATCACATGACCAAAACTGACATCAGGTAGCTTAAATAAAGATAAGAAAAAAACTATTCAGAGGAAATATAAGCACTGTTTCATATGCACCTAATACTAAATACCATTTCTTAAAACAAATCTTTAAATGCATTTCTCCCTGAAACTCTTCACACTGAGCCTTTGAATTATATTCTGCACACTTTGAAACTGCATGAAATCTCAGGAGAACATGCACCTAGTTTCCAACCACTTTAAGTCTTTATTCAACCTTTTTTATTTTTATTTTTATTTTTAATTTAGCAAACAATAGCTAAGAAAGGATTTCCTCACAAATTAACTTATACACCATCAATGTTGCATGTTCTCTCATCTTCTTTTATGTCTGGAAATATGTCTTGCCCACAAGGATACTAAAGACTCTTTCATTCAACCTCTCTAAAGGATAGCAATTTGAGTTTGATCATTAGCAAGTTCACTTTGATTGTCCCATAAATTTCTTTCGATAACACTCTTCTGCCTTTCCCATGTAATGCATTTTTACAAATAGCTATTAGAGGTTTAATGGAGTTTTCATTAACTAAGTTTATTGGTTTCCATGTTTTCTCTAATTCTGTATTATTTTAATCTTTTCCTCTGTTATTTCTTCATTCAATCACTTTCTATAGCTTGTTTCAGTCCACTTCTACTTCCTATTATTCCCAGTATTTACCTTTCTTTCTTTAGTTTCCTCCTTCATAGTTTTCCTATTTGACTTTGTACTGCTGTTTTAAATGATTATATGTAAAGAGCTGGTGTATTGTTATTGCAATGGTCTTTTTGTCTAAAAATGCAACTTTTTTTTCAAAGACTTTGTAAGTGCCTTCCTTTGTTCTTGTACATAGGAACAATTGAGCACAGGACTAAAAATAAGTGCTGGTTCCCAATATGAAGAACAAGATCCCATTTTTAAAATTCATAAATATTCTTAAACCTGTTAAGGCACAAGATAGCTGATGCATTTGAATATACACTGATGTACATACGATTGCATAACGAGCTGTGATACCTGTTTCAGTGAAGCCCTTTATGACTACTAGAAGAGTAATGAGGGGGAAAAGGACACATGGGCAGAGCTGCTGCTTCATGGTCAGCAGGTTCCTTCTGTTAAGAACAGAACTCTAGGTAATTACTTTCCACCAGCTTTCAGAGTGAATAATACCTTGAAGTGGAAAAAGCTAGAAGGAATGGAGTGTAATGAGATTACAGGATGTTACTGAATGATTCTCAACCCTCTGAGCAACAGTCTTGAAAATAAAACACTCCTGTCTTACCGACTTTTTCTTCTTAGTACAGTTTGGTTTCCTGCAGCTGGAGTAGTAGTTGAGTGTTGCATACTCCATCAGAGCAGCAAATACAAATAGAAAGCATACAGTCACAAACAAATCCATAGCGGTGACATAGGAGACACGGGGTAATGACTTTCTTGCAATGGTGCTCAAAGTTGTCATGGTCAATACTGTTGTAATACCTGAAGAGAAAAACTGGATTTATTTTATGTAACATAATTTCTGCAGGCTTAAAAGAATCTTCGGAAAACTCTACGCACAACAGAATGCCAAAGAATACAAATTTTCAGAAGAAATTCATTGTTTTGTCTGGTATAAAAATAATAAAAAACAACTGTAGAGTGAGAAGTATTTACTAAAGAAAGCTTTCCTCAGCTGTTCATATTTGTCTTTGCCCCTCAGTATACTTTTCCTAATCTCCTTAAACTTTGTTAAGAAAAGTAAAAGAAAGCCCAACAGATACGGAACCCAGAACCATTAGTACAAAGAAACAAAGCAAAATCCCTAGAAAACATAAATGAAAACATGATTTTTTTTTTTTTTCACAGCAATACTCCTTTCGTGAAAAATCTTGTGCTCAAAATAAAAAAAAAAGAAAAGAAGAAAGAAAAAAGAAAATAAAAGAACTTTTCCTGCTGATTATGAATTCTGAAAATACATTTTCACACTCCTGCTTCCTTGGGAGTGCTCCACTGCTGTTTTCTTTCTGGGTAAGGGAAAACAGAATCTCATACAAGCTTCAGATGCAACCTTAATGGAAATAGCTTTTTCAATTTGTACAAAGCATCACATCTTAGATTGATATAGTAATAATGAATATAATCGGGATTACTTAGAGTGAAATACCCTGAAACAATAAAACCAATATTAGAATGAAGTCTATGGGGTGTCAGTTATTTGGCTGTTAGGTAATTCATATCATTTGTGTTAATTCCTCAGCAGAAGATGGCTTTTCATTCTCACTTTGGACTGATGTTTTTAATCATTTGTTATGAACCACAAGTCTTCAGATAGGAAAAACTAAACTCCTCAATGACTTGGAAGGAAAAATAAAGCTCTCACTCAAATAAGTCTCAAAAGAGAGCCTGCTCTAAAAACATAACTGTAAGGTAATCTTTCTTTTTATAGTTAAAGTGGTATTTTGCAGTGGTACATAGTGTTTGAAATGGCAGCAGATAATTTAAATTATACCTTATAGTAAAATTACTTTCCACAAATGGAACTGTGGAGAGTAAAAAGTACCAGTGGATTACTTCTGACTACTTTCTCTTTACTAAAGTATGCCCACCTCTGATTTTTAGCACTTGAAACTACAGCAATTCACAAGAATAACCTGCCTCATTCAAACCATAAAAAAGTCTCTGGAAGAGCCAAAATGATGATTATTGCATGGGCCTGGATTTTCTCTTACAACAAATAACAAATAGAAACAGGAAAAAAAATGTTGCTGGAAAAACAAACAAACAAACAAACAAACAAACAAACAAAAACAAATAGCAACCCAATAGTCAAGATCAAAGCAATGCTGGTAGAAAGTGGGAAATGTGGAAAATTTTCCTTCCATGGGAAACAGCCATATTCAGTGCACATCACTTCAATATTTGCACTGTCTTGCACTGTAGTTCATTCAAACTTTAAGCTAACTGATTCATCTAATCGTATATATTCAACAACACAAATAGTACAAAAGAGTTATCCCAGTATGACTGAATGCTTTGCAGATTTTTCTCAGGTTGTGGTTTTCGCTAATTTTCTACTGCTGCTAACATTAGTCTACATACGAATTGCAATTACATTTTTGAACTTCTGCACATACACGGTTTTAGACTTTCTACATATCTTCAACATCTAAAAGATACTACAAAAATATTTGCTTCTTCTCAATTGTATCACAATGTAGGTGGCTGCCGTGGTCCAGTAACATCTCCAGACCCCCAACAACAGCTCTGTAGCTAATGAACCTTTTAACAGCTCCAGACACAAACCCTATGCATTCATCGGAGTGGTCAACTGCAAAGATTTCAGTTGCAACAAATGTTGTCTCATTAGCCTTGATTTGGTCCTTGTTAGCTATAAATACATTTTTCTTCCTGTATGACCATGTTTCAGGTCTTGGGTGGCACTCTTTGTTTTTTTTGTTGTTTTTTTTTTTTAAAGAGACTAATAGCATTCAACCTCAATTGTTTTGACAATGAATCATGTTTTGCTATCAAAATATAAAACCTTAGGGAACAGAAAGTTTGAGAATATCACAAACCATTACAGTTTCCAGATTATGTGTCACATTTCAAATTATGTCAAGGGCATGACATATGAGTGCCATGTGCAGAGCTGGAAACATTCAAAGATGGAACAATCAGATTATTACGTCCATTATTTATATAAAATATTTTCACAATATGACAACCATTATAGAAGAATCATTCTTCATTTAAGCTGAGGATTAGACTTGGTCCAGCTCAGACCTTAGACAAAAAAATGAGCTTTTAAAATAACAAAAATTCACTCTAGTGTATCAACTTTAAACCTGACACATTAACACAAGTTTTGAAATACTAAAATGAGTCCTATGAGGACACATGCAGAGAGCAAAGAGAAAGAAATGTACAAGATGATATAGTTTTACATTCCTATGCAATTGTAAGTCAGAATATGCCAGTATACACATAAGAATAAAATGAAAAACCCACTACTGCCGAATACAATATCTAGATTCCTTACCCTTTGTTCATTTTATCTATCATGTTAAGAAAACTCAGTTTGGTGAGTGGTTTTAAATGCAATAAACTTTGACAGATGAAATTGTTAAGTCTCTCACCTAGGAGACATCAGTACTGTGAAGTGAGCTTTGAATCTGTTATTGAAATTTGCAGTGCTTTGGAACTATTTCAGCAGAATTCTAACATCAGCCAGGAACAGCTTTGAAGTAAACTAGCTTCAAAAATTTCTGGTAGGTAGGTGTGAGAAGGAGCACATGCTTGTGTATAAATACCACTTTTGTGACATTTATATTCTCTGAGCAAATTCCATACCAAAGATAGAATGAATATTTGATAAATCAAAAAGGATTTTCCAGTAGATCAGTGTAGGTATACAAAATGCTTGAGAACACTTTAACCTTTAGATCACTGGCATAAATAGTTATTTAACATAACGGTTGTCAGAAAGCTGCTTACTGTGCAGTGGCATGTCAAGTGAAGTAACAGGAGTATTAGAAACTGTGGTCAGGGAGGCTCAATTTTTCTTATTTTCCTGTAGGAAAAAGTATATTGCTTTACCCAAGGTATCACTTGTTTATAAACTTCATTTCTTCACCTTTCTGGTCTGGCACCTGTTTTGAGCATTTGCTTTATTTTTCTAGGGAAGGAACTTAAGGCAAAATGACAAGGAGAGCAACGTTCACTTTTTCTTAAACGTCATCTCTAATTTCTTTTATACCAAAGCATCGCAGGCCTTGATACCCGCTACGTTTTTTTAAGCTACCATCTGAAGTTGCTGTATAGTAACTGCCTTTTTGTATTCAACATTACAGCCATTTTTTAAAAAGCGGGGGGGAGCTCAGATGAAAGCTTTGGTTTAACTTAATTCCCTTCATCCTCAAGAAAAACAACCTCCTATTTTTCAGATCATAACTTTTCTTCACATACTTGCTGGCTCTTCTTGACTGTGAACACTGGGAGAAGATCATTTTGATTACCAGAGACAGGTAAAAACAGCAGAGAGCTATTTTTTCCCCTCTGAATGAAGAAAAGTATAACTGGAGATCACAAAACACAGTTCTCATCCAACAGCTGAATTCTATTTCCATTTTCCCACTGACTCTTCTGGTGTCCTGGAGTGAATCACACTAACACTCTTGGCCTCAGCCCCTCAAAGAGTGTGTTAAAAAGGGGCTGTGATACCAAGTTTTTAGAAACCACTTAGATGCCTTTAGACAGTGCTGCTGAAAGGATGATTATAGTCCCACTTTTTCCCTCAGCAAAATACCCCTGACTGCATTTAGTTTTCCAGCACAAAAATTACTTATTACTTACTGTTATTCAGAAAGGGGTAAAACCCGTCCTTCATATAACCCTGAGTAGTTGCCAATAGCTTAGAAAATTACTCATTAATTTCAGAGAGTGAAATGTTTCCCTGATGCTAGTCCTTCACATTAATGCAGTTATACTCAGGGCAGTTTTGGTGCACTGAGTATGCAATTCATTTCAACTAATTAGCAGGATAATTTCAGTGGTTTGCCTTTGGCTGTATTACTCAGATTTTACCATGTGCCACTCTCAAAATGTGGAAGTCTGTTGCTCTGATAGATTTATAGCTTCTGTTATACAGGCAGACCTACAGTAAGCTGGGAACATTTGCATCTTGCATCCCAAGAGTCAAAAGGCCATTTGCAATTTGGGAGTAATGGGTCTCTGGTCATGTACAAAAAGAGGTGACCCACATACCTATTATTTTCTAGTCACTTTGCTTTATTTATAAGAAAGTTTTATTTTAATTTTCTATCAGAGTTTTATGAGTTAGCAATCACAGCCACTGGATACAGCCTTGGAATATCGCACTTTCATGGTGAGATATTCACAACCTTAATATAAGAATACATTTTTTCTCTGAACTTCATGCTGGTAATGGGGGTGAGGCAGGGAGAGCCACACTGTTATGATCAGTACCCTACTTTTGATTCTAATTAATTTAAATCTGAGCTGTGTGGTGTGGAGAACTCAGAGACAGGGTATGAAGTCTGCCTCCAGAAAATTACTAATGCAGATTGTTAGACATCTTTTCTACCTTTTTACTTTTCTGGTAAAAATAAGCATTATGGAAGATAAGTCAAATGGATGCTCTGCACACACATGGGGCTTTGTACTCCTAGTTGAAAACGACAGAGCACGGTCAATCTTTTCTTGTCCACTGAGCCATTCAATTTCAGAAGAAAGTTGTTCCACAGAAAAGTATGCTAAAGGCCTATTCAATTTTCTGGCTACCAAAGGAAACAGAGCCAGGAGCAGGTAATCACACAGGTGCTCTGTCCTCACTTTTAGTCTGTCTTCACACTGCCTTGGAGATAGAAGGGGTCACAGATTAGACTCTTAGGATCTTCCGTGTTGCCAGAGCACTCTGGCACTCAGAAAATGTTAGCTGGACCCACAAGATGCCACATGGCTACATTTGTCAGTTTTACAGACTCCTGTAGCAAATCTTGCAGATTTCAGTCTTGAGCTCACCTCATACAAAAAGGGTTTTAATACAGAATTATCTGTAAAATATGAACTAGTGTTGTCTGCTTGTACTTGTCCTATTAAAGATTCTTTTAGGTTTTCCTTACTATTGATCCTGCTACCATCCACTGAGCTGCTCTTGGCTTGAAAGATGCCCCTTGTCATTCACTAAAGCTGATACAACCTCTCCCTAGAAAGATGTCTAAGGATTGAGAGAGGCATAGTTGGCATATAGTTTTTTTTTGCTTAAATAAAGCTGTGGCTAGTGAGGGACTCATTCTTAGAGAGTATTTTTGATAATATAATTCTTCTGTCATTCAGCAGAAGGTTAATGAACTATGGAAACATAGATGATTTAGAAAGATGGCTTTCATACCAGGTGTTAGTACACCTTGAACAGATGACAATATGCTTTTCGTGTAAGTTAAGGACTTAGAAAGTGGGATTAGAATTCTGGAAGAGTTCAAGCGACTTTGCAGCTAAAATCTCATTCAAAGTGAATGGGCTTCAAAGTCTCTGTAGCACCTCCTTATTATTTTTCCCTTCAGATCCATCAGGGGGTGTAAGCTGGAAACTAGAACACTCTTAAAACTGGTTGCTTCTCAAAATTATTAGTGCAGGAGAGGGACAGAGAGAAACAGGATAAGTCATTTTGAAGTAATATATAAAGGCAGCACCGTTGAACAAGATGTCCTCCTCCTGACATCAAGTACAGCACCTGTGCTTTGGTGTTTGGAAGAGAGCAGACAGAGATGAATTTGCACAAAAAGTAACAACCATTTCTGGTAGATGCTTACTTATTTTGGTGGAATGGGATGAGAAATACTTGATCAGAAGTTTAGGAGAGTGAAGGTTCATTCAAATGGCCTTTCCTATCATGTGGTTTGAATAAAGGCCCGTCGTCTCACAGAAGGCCTCAAGAACCCCATGCCTGCCACCTTCATGCAGTCTCAGGGAAAACAGCCCATCTGTATCCTTTGTCCTAGTACTTCCCTGCAGCAGTGCCTCCACCTCAAGCCAGGGGATTCAGTTGCTTTTACAAATGTTTCCTGTCCAAAAAAATGTTTTCTGTTCAAAAAATCAAGTGAGCTGGTTTTCAATAATCTGTTGTCTTGTGTTGGAATGATTTAGAGGGCACAGAGATGTGAGAAGCTCTAGCAGGAGGAAGCAATGAATAGCTGAGAATGGTAACATCTACTCTTGAAAATAGGCATGTAAAACATGAAACACCTCCCCTTTTTCCTATACTGGTATAAAATGTTCCTGACTGAATAAATTAGTGATCTGCAGCGCAACCTCAGTCTGGACCAAAATGTTTTTCCTTCATTCTGATGTACACCTATAAGGCTGTTGTCAAACGGCCCTATAGGTGCAAAACCTGAAGGTTTTCATATAGACATAAGAAAAAATGGCCAGTTTCTTGGCATATCCTAAAGCACAGTGCCAAATAGCACACGATGGTCCTGACACAAATGACGTGCTGAAAAATCTTTTTCAGCACAACCTATGAAAAATATCTATACATCTAGAATGGGACTTAACTTCAAACTCACAAGCATAAAACATTTTGAATGAACTAATACTATTATATCCCACAGTTTTTTAGTGTATATAGGATATCATTTCCTATAGGGAAAGAGTTTCAGAAGAAAAAGAAGCCAGCAGTGCAATTAATTTATTCTTTAAAAATGTCACTGAAATACCATACTGAGAACAAGGGGAGAGCCATTAGTTCTAGAATATTATGCAAAATATGTGGCAGTGTCATTCCAAAGGGCCAGGGTAGTTTACTTTTAATTACTATTTAAAAGGCAGAAAACAAAAGGCTTCATTGATAAATAGACATAGTAGCATTAATATAAAGCATATATCTTGTGATCTTTTTGAAAAGAAGCTGACATTTTCGAATGACAGTATAGAAACTACATGAAGAGAGCAGAGAAAGAAATCATTAACAACTTACCTAATGCTGTTCTTGCTGGTGTGGCATCTTTTTTAATCCAAAAGGACACCCAGGAAAGAACAACAGTTAATATACAGGGAATGTATGTTTGAATAGTGAAGTATCCCATTCTTCTACTTAAGTCGAAGTATATAGTCATGACTACATAATCACCTGCAATAATAGCACAGAAAATAAATTGACATTGTGGTGAGATACAGGTAGTTCTTCATTGTGCTGTGTTTTTAAGCTCCGTAAAATACAGCATGTGAAATGTTTCTCAATGTTTTGAGAGAATCTGAGCAATAATAAAGACAAGACTTGAAATAAACTTGTCCATTTTAATTTCCTATCGTTTAGGTCTCTGAAAATGTTGACCTATTTGAACAGGCAGAGGATCTTGGGAATTCTTCATGATGAGTAATCTTTTGAAAAGCATCTTGGCTTTCCAGACTTGGTATTTCTGGATGGGTAAGTGGCCACAAACATGAATCTACCTTCATTCACTAGATGTGGAAGCAGCCCACGCAAAATCTCTCCTTCAGCAGACTGTGCTGTCCTTCTTGCAGATCTGAATGACTTCTGTTGCCTTTTTCTAACATGTGAATCAGGTGGTAGGGGTGTGTATGGCAAAGTGTAGCATGCACAGCAGTATGCCTTTATATAATAAGTTATTTATAGACACTAGAGCCTTGATGCTGGTGAAAGAGGTCAGAATACATATTTTTAAAGGTCACATCACTATAAATCAAGAATCTGTTTTTATCAGCATTCCTCCATCTAAAAGTAGTAATGGTCACTTGTGGTACTGTAAACCTTCAGAAGATGACCCTGGACATAATGCTTGTTATTCTGCAGGATACTAAAAATCATAAGATCAAGAGCTCAGTAAGAAGCCTATTTTATCTCACATTATATGATTTTCTTCACACTATCTCTTCTGCTAATCTTCACAACTCCATAGGGGATAACAATCTGTCCCTCTCTCTACATAGTAGAGACCTTATCACCTCTATCCTCAGTAGCAGCTCCCTCAGTTTCACAGCTGTTAACTATCCTTTTCTCTCAGACAGCCACAGTGATTAACAATAATGAAATTGAACTGAGACCAATTTCTGTACTTTGCTTGGAGTATGTTGATTCAATTTTAGATGTGAAGAAGAGTTTATATGCCAGAGAACTTTTATGGTGTTTTTTTTTTTTTTTTTTTTTTTGTCTGACTATGTCACTTGACTAATAAATTATACAAGCTTCTTGTTACAAGGCTTGCTTTTCTAGAATAAGATATTTGCAGAAGACGTAATTTACTACAGGTAGATAAATATGTCCTCTTACAGCAAAATTCCAAAAGAAATTGATAGAACAGAGGAATTACTTCCCAACAGATTGGTAACTGAGAGTGTATAAACAAAAGCAATGAATACAATGGATATTTTGACGATAGCAAAATATGACACAGAAAATACATTAATTCAGTAAAAATAATTTCCACCCAAAGAAACTCTGAAGACCACTATAAAATGAGTGAACTTCCATAAGTTAAAAAGTCAAAGGTAAATAAAAATCTGAGGGTGGCATTTGGGAAGAGAAACTTAGAACAATGAGTCAATAAGAAATGTTCTATGTGTTAGTACATTATTTTAAGATAGCTATAAATTGGAAGAGGTTTGATATGCTCACGGGTACTTCCATCATGCCTCTGTTAGATGAATGGATGGATTTTCATGAGTACTGTGCAAGTACAAACCTTATCACCCCAAGAAGTTGGACATTCATTCCAAAATTCCTCATGCATTTAACATACAAAGACAGAGCTTTAAACTAGAGCCCAGTGCTGTTACAAGCAGAGAGCACTGCAATACATCATGATGTAGTGAGCCTTGTGGGTTTTCACAGACTGGTTACTTTCATTCCACTAATCCCCATCACTTTTCTCTGTACAGGGAATGGCAGCAGGGAACTGACATGGGTAAGTATCCGCTGGTCCTTCTGACTTACTATTAAACTGTATCAGCATTCTAATCTTCAACTAATAAGAACAAACCCAACTACCCAATGTGACTTATCTGAATTTTACAAAGAACTGCAAATTCCCAAGTATCCAACAAAGACCCATAGAAGCACTTAAGGAATATGAAATCCTAGGATAATTATTGGGTCAATTCATTTAACCATCAATTTCTTTTCTTACCTGAAATTCACACAAAAAATTCTCACATGAAGAAGGGAGACACAGTCATATAGGCAGCAGCTGTGCATATGATCTTATATACTGTACCTTCTGTGATGTTCTCTAACTTACGTACTGATAGGCAATATAAAAAAACATTGGGAGAATAATTTTGTTCAGTAGAATTATTGGCACACAGTGGAGTAAGATAAGAATTATCTGGTTCTCCTACAAGAATCTTGCAGAACATGGAGAGGACACAGCTTGGAGAATAACAGTATTGATGGTAATGCATAGGAAAAGGAGAAGGAAATCACTGCTGAAATGGTGACCAAACATAAAAATGTTGGGGGTGCTTTTAAAGATAAACCCTTTTCTGTACTACATGTACTGAGTGCATTTTTTAATAGTTTTTGTAAATTTTGATTTACAACTAAGTTACCACTTCAGTTCTATCTTCAGCTAGTATTGGGACACCTGAATAGTTTCTGCATACAGAAGAGCAGGCCTGTGTGTGCTGTGGCTACTTTCCTTAATGTACTGCTTCAGAATGCATTATTGTTATCAAAGTCTAAATTACTCCTTCCAGAAACATGCATTATTCTCTCTATATCTAAAAGCACTTGGCTGCAGCTTAAAGAAAAGCAACTGTGCTACATATATTTCAGAATTTCTCTATACACACAAAATAATTTTACAGGTACTAAACACTCATGGAAAACTAACTTTCAGAACAAAGAAACATTCCCCTCTTCTAAAAGACCTTACCTAAAACCCATTCTGTATGTCCTGCAGGCATGAGCAACCCAAAGGACAGAAAAAGCTTTCAAAGACTCTGCATTCTTTCTCCTTGCTTCTTTACCAGCCTCCACAACCCCACCAGCCATTACTGCGACTGTTAGGACAGGAGCTAGGGCTCATTATGCGACAAAACCCTGCAGACAAGACGGGAAAACACTCCAAACTGCATATCATTAAATCAGTGTTCTTGATTTACAAGCAATCACAGAATGATTGCCTGCCCAGGAACCACTGTGATAGCAAGTATCAGGAAACTCTGAAATTCAGAGAGGAATTTTACTTTTTAACAGCTTAAGGAATTTCTCAGGAAGGCAAACTAACTTTTAACCGAACTATCAGACCAATTCACTATAATAATAGTAAGTACCTTAAGGCAAAATATTCCATGATAATTTTCTATAACAAGAACAAAAGATGCATCTTGAGGCAGGAGAAATGCAGCAAGGCTTCCCATGAAACCAAAATGACTGCTGTCTGTAACCCATAGAACTTGTATTAGTTTAACATTTTAGTATGAAAATAGGACACCATTTGGAGCAATAATGATTTTATAAGGAATAATCACTGTGGATTTTAATGAACAGTGCTAAACTATAGTCTATTTCCATTTTTTTATTGAACATTAAGGACATGCTTGACAGAACTGCCGGAATTTTATCTGCATTGTTCCAAGGACAGTTCCCTTTAAGGGTGAAGTATTTCAAGAAAATATTTTAAAAATATGTATTTACTCAAACCACATTATACTATCTTACCACATGCTTTCAGTCATCCTCCCATTATACTCTGAAGTTAACGAGTACTGCAGTCCCAATTATCTCAGAAAAAAAAGTTAAAGGATGAATGACTTTACAAAGACTGCAATATGAAAATACAATGTATACATAGAACAATTTCAGCAGGTAAGTGGAAGCTCACAATCTAATTGTCCATCACTAGAACTGGAGAATAATGAAGATTGGCAGAGTTTACCTATGTTGTTATAAGAGTTTAATTACAGAAAAAAAAAAAAAAGAAGCATAGTCACTAGAAAGACTCACACAGTATGTCACGAGTATTTCTTTAGCAGTGAGAGCATAGTATACATTGAGGCACCTTCCCTATTATCTTAACAAATCACATTTATCTAATAGTGAGCAACTTAATTTTCTAAGATTCGGCGCTTCATCTTTTCTTCATTTTGTTTTTATTTGAAAGCAAGAGAAGGCAATGTTTAATCCTGCTATTTAATATGTACATCCTTTCAATTTACTTTTTGGTTTTTACTTCCCCAAGCCCCCTAGTTTTGTTTCATGAACTAGGTTTATATGATTTCTTAACCAGCCGAAAGTTTTCTAACTGTTTGGCCACTGCCTATCATGCCTACAGTATAGTGTCCTTGAGTTACATGTACAGTTAATTTCTTTGTAATATAGGTGATTTGAAAACTATTAGCTAAAGCTAAGGACCACTCCTGTGGTCAGACAGATAAAAAGTAAAAGCAGTGGAAAACAAATTTTAATCTAAGTCAGCAGTTAGAGTAGATTTTGTGAAATGTTCACCATAGAGTTTTGGTTTTTGTTTTCGTAAAAGACTCATGCTCTTGTGTTAGTGCAGGTTTCAGGTGGGGCTGTGTAGATTTTAGGTATGCATGCTTCAGGTTCAAGGGATACAGAGTTTTTGCACATTCTGGAAATAATATTTCAGCATAGAGTAAGCATGAAACAGAGACTGTCATAAAAAATGCAGTGCTGCCTAATTAACAATAGAATTTTTCCTCCAACTCAGACAAAACAGTCATGCAAACTAGGCTTTTTAATATTCCAGGCCATCAAGCCAAACCCTCAGAAACAGACTCATTTGAAGTACAAATACAGTTGTGGTTTAACCCATCAGGCAGTGGTTTGCTCACTTCCCACAAATGTTGTATGGCAGAAAATATTTATATATCTATATCTATATCTGAATCAACTATATCTAGCTATATCATCTATACCTACACCTAGCTCTATCTCAATCCACTATGCAACTACTGGGCACCTGACACCCTGCTCACTGACTGATGCACCAAAACTGATGAACCAAACCAACCAACACTCAGCCAATCCCTGAGCAGCAGTCTTCTTGCTAGCATTGTTCAAATGAAAAGAGATGGATCAGGATTTCTTGAAGTACACTGTCTATCACTAACGGTTCAGCAGCTGGTCTGCCTACAGAGTCAATATCCCATTCTAAGCTGATTTTCCCAGATCTCTCAAGCCCAGGTTTGGAGTAGGTTTAAGTTCGAAGTTCCAAAGATCTAGTAAAATTGCAGAGGAAACAGGTGGACTGCCTCACCAAAAAGGATATATTCTTACAAGAGAAAACAAAAAAAAGTGAAAATTCAATTTTATGGTTCTCTTAGAATGAAAAAAAAAAATAATAATAATAAGAAGAAAAGTCATGAAACTGTCATTAAAAGTATCTATCTTTTTGAACAACTGTGTAAGCAATTGAGAAACTGAGGACTTCTTGTACGTTTTTTTGTGACTTCTTAAAAATGTGTCAGTCAGTGCACATCAAATGCTTTTACCGTCAGGTACAATCTTTGATCCAGAGCACTCTAGGACAAATGCTTCCAAGCCAGAAAGAAGAATAAAATACCTAGGTAATTCTGTTAAGGTCTTGTCTTGCTGGTGATGTCATGCACTTGGATGGGAGCATAATACAGCAAAAAAAACCCACCTTTGCACCTCATCCTCAATACTGAATGTTCTTGTAGTGGTCGCAAGCTCATTACATACATATTTTCTGTATAAGCTGCATGGTTAAATACACAAGAAAAGTATACAGGTCTTCAGATGTGGTATTTGTTGCATTCTCATGTTGCGTTGTTACAAGATACCCTGCCACTGCTAAAAACCTTATATAATAGCCACTGTACCAATAGAGAAGAAAAAAGCTTTTCGTCCAAAGATCTTTATGAATTTATAATTGCCTTTGGCCTCATCAATAAGCGTATGTGTGCAAATTTAACTCAGAGGTGGTTTTCATCACTTATAATTGAAATGTAGACTTTCCAGAAATACATGCATGTCACAAGTGCTAATTCATTATTGCTATCAAAGACAAATTAGTATACCAGAAAAATAAAAAGAAACCTAACATTAACTATATTGTATATGCTTGTAGACATCATATGCAGTTATATATAGGTATATTTTCATAAGTAGGCATAATAATCAAATGTTGACAACTTCCTCTTGAGTGTGAAGAGCAAAGCCCTGATCCTGGATAGTACAAAGATGAGAGGTTTTTTCTAACTCAGGAAATACTATGTCTTAAATTATCAGAACTGAAAAAAATTATGGCCTGGTTTAGTTTGGTTTTGTGTGTGTCTAAGAACATGAACAATATAACATTGAGGAACATATTTCTACTCGAGGCTATGTTTTTTTAATAGATATATATCACTATCAAAAATTGCATTTCTGATATTTGTTCTTCCTTACACAGTGACGGTTCATTTCCTTTGACTCGAGTAGAATTTTCAAAAGATTTTTTGTAAAATGTACTATTAAATGAATTATTGTCTGCTTTTAAAAGTTATGCCTATATTTCCAGTTCCTTCATCCTCTGATTCTGGCATTTAGTATTAAAACCGGAGAACCAATTAAATCATTTAAAGCTCTAATTTCTTCATACTGTTATTCTTTTCATAGTTATTAGCACATGGATAGGTAGTAAAATTGAACTCCTAATAAAGAACTGAACTGAAAAGTAAATAAAAGATCCTTTTATTTCTTGTGCCCTAACCAATTCATTATATGTTGTAACAGCACTTTCAAAAGCAGTTAATTTTGATTGAGCTGTTATCATTTCACTGTATTTAGCTGTAGCCCATATCCTCTGTTAAGTGTATGGAATGCTCTGAAGGTAACTGGGAGATTAATTAACTTCCATTATTATAACTGACTTCCAAAATGAATTCTGAGATTATGAACTTTGTAACAAAAAGTATGAACGATTACAGTGTTTGATTGCATGATTAATAATGTTTTGCTTATATGTAATACTTGCATATTTATGTGCTTTTATACGTATATAGCCTGTTACAACAAATTCACCCATTCATTCATCTCGGCCCTACTACTGCACATAATACTCTTCTTCAAAGAAGGCTATGTGAGGTTAAAACAACATTATAAGCATCAGAATTGTGTTCAGACTGTTCATTTCTATTATCTTTGGATATAATGATATTTTTATTTTAGAACATAAAATATCATTTTGTATGTTCTTTTAAATAGAGTACTAATAAAAACAATATATCTTTAATTTATAATTTACAAATAATATTGGAAAATCCTTAAAAAATGCAATTACAACAAGTCATATAATGAGAATGAAAATGTACCGCCACAATCATTTCATCCATGATCACAAGTCCAGTCTGATTCTTTGCTTAACAATAGTAAAAGCTACACACATAACCTCTACTTGCATTCATGCATCAAGCTGAGAAAAAATCAGTACAAAAAACTATGATGTATCATGCATGAACCCTTAATCATTATTCATAAGAAGATATTGCTATTTACCATACCTAGGTTTCCTTTTCTAAGAGACCAAAGGCAAAGAAAAGCAGAAAGCAGATGAAGTAAAAACAATAATGAATTACCATAGCTATCCACATCAGTAAAAGCAGACATAGTATTGGAGTGAAAATGAATATCATTTACATAGGAATCATTATTGAAGAGTGTTTACAGACTGGGAATTGTGCAGTTCTTTTAGAACAAAATATTTTTCATGCTTTGCAGAGTATCAAATACTGTAGGAAGTCTGAGAAGATACAATGTTAAGAACTTCTGCATTCACTTTGCTGTTAAAAAAAAAAAAAAAATCATGACAGGAAACCAGAAGTTTTATGTCATCTATCAGTGCTGACCACTTCTTAATTTTTAGGACTGAATTTCTCATGAGGGCTGTTCTTTGTGTAACCTTTGTACTGGTTTCCTATAAAGTTCCACAAGACTGGATTTTGTGAGCCTGTACTTCTAAAACCAGTTGAAATAGTTTTCATTTTATCAAAAAAAAAAATAAAAAATTCAACTTTTCCAAATAAAATTACCTATTTTTCTTCTACAGAATCTAATTTTATGTTTCTTTTCTTTAATGATGAAAATGCAACACTGCACCTAAATCACTGGAAGACCAATCCAGTTCTGCAAGTGGCAGACTCTGGAAAAGAATACAGAATCATAGAAGCTTTGAATCTTTAAGCTTGGAAAAGATCTTTAAGACCATCTAGTCCAACCATCAACACATCACCAACATCATATCAAATTTCTCTGAACTAATCACTGTTGTAAACACAGTAATTATAGATGAAATAGAAAAACTTCTAGAAAAGCATACTATGTCCATATAAAAAGTATCTACTAATAGGAGGTGTACTGCAGCCCTTTAAGTTCTTTCAATGCTTAGTTATTTCCACTGTAAAACCAGGTGCTTTTTTCTTAATCTGCAGTTGTTTAGCATCATTTCAGACCTTGAACTTTAAAGTATCTTTGCTAAATTGAAGGACTCTCTTTCATAAATCGTCTGTTTCTCATGCAGGTATTTAGAGATGGTAATCAACTACCGTTTATCCTTCAAGATAAACACTTATGGTCTCTTAACACCGGGAAGGATTTCCAGTCTCTAATAAATCTGCTTGCTCTTTCACGCACTCTGCAAATTCTCAAAATAACTCCTGAATTGCAGCCATCAGAGTTAGGTCTGTAATAGCAGCTGCACAATTACATAATATAGATTATGAATCCAATATCTGTGCTCAGTATTTTGGCCATACCTTCACACAAGCAGTGTATTTTAAATTGATTTTTAATTGACAAGAAAGATCCCAGTGTCTTTAGACCTGCAGGACCCACAATGACAGCTCTAATTTCAGGAAAGCAAAACCCCTAGGCTTCACTCCCAAGTAGATCTACTGAAGTACTGAAATGCCTGCTGGACTTAAATCCAGGCTACAAAGCTATCTGAACTACTTTCCACCCTCACCTATCCTTGTCATTATTGACCGCTCCCCAAGTCTTTGTGTCAAGTACAAAGTAAATGAGTTTAAATGCTATGTTCACTTCTCCATCATTAATAAGAAGTATTAAATAACACAAACCCAGAAGACAGCATCTCAACAAAGGGTCCTGAATAATGACCATTTTTCTAGCTATGACTTCAATCCTATCAGGTAGTCAAAATGCAATCCTTTCATATATGCCACAATGATTTTCTTATCACTGTAGCATCTTAATCAAAATGTCATCTTGCATCAAGTGAGATGTCTTATGAATTTACATTATATCAGCACAAAAGTATAAACTCAGAAAATGATACTGAGTTAGTCTGACAGGAGTTAGTTTCTACAAATCAATATTTATTGTTGTTAATTATATTTTTTCTTATATTGGTGTTAATTACATTATTCTTTATGTTCATATTAATCCATTCCTATTGCTGTTGCTTTATTTTGCTTCAGATCAATGCTAGGATGAAAGGCGTGTAATTACTTTGGTAAAATAAAGCTTAGCCTGTTTTATTTCTTCTAACTCCACCAAAACTTCCATGAAGACTTACTGAAATGGGCAGCAATGATCTCTTGTCAAATCTTTAAACAATTGTTAACAAGTTATCAAAATATATAATCAAAGTACTTGTGCTGGAGAAGTGGCTGGTAACAAGTATTCTCTGTTTTCCACATACAAAAGTGATTCAGGGATTGCCTGCACTCCAAAAAATCTGTGCTTAGTTTATCTTATACATCCTGTCTATCTCACACAGAATCCATGCATGTAGGGGCAGTGATTTTTGAGTTAAGAAAATGTAAAAGATAATGTCAAGAAATTCCAGGGGACACATTTGCAGTAGACATTTTCTGGCTGATGCTGTCATATACAGCTATTTTTCACCTAACATGATAGGTAGATGTGTTATGTTTTTCTACAGACCTATTTGGTATTCGGTAGCACATGTAAGTTTGCATTGTGTTTGCTGTTTTATCAGGTAGAATAAAGAAAAGTATTGATCCATATGCATTCCCAATTACTTGTTTCCAAGATACATGACAGTTGGAAAAAGGTAATGCAACTTCTGTTTGAGTGTTATTTTAGCTCTTTCTTTGTCAACTCAAGCATTTCTTACTAGATTACCATCAGTCTTTCTTATTCCCAACAATGACTGTTTCGTCTCTTCACATTTCAACAATATCACTTTTTAAATTATTGTATATTCATAAGTAAGCAATCCCTCTTACCTTTATTAATTTCCCTGGCTTGTATCTCTGGTATTTATGTAGTATTTTCTCCTTCATATCCCCTAATTCCTTCATTGTGACGTGCTTTTAACAAATTAATTTTGTGGTAATAGCTCTCTTTTTTTCCTGTTCCTAATAAGATTTTGTATAGTATACTGCCTTCTCTGATTAGTCAGTCTGTTTAGTACTTCCTAGTTCCTCTGTGAGGGAGGGAGAAGCCAGCCTAAGTCTATCCTAAACCCAAATACTTCTCATCTGTCTCTATTTATGAGCAATATTTTTATGTCCGTACTCCAAATTCACAAACTTTCACTGGTTTTCATCAGAATAATTTTCTTCTTTTAATTCAATTGGCAATAAACTCAGATTTAACATGCTAATCATGTTAGCTTAGAATTCTTAAAGACATAAAATCAGAGATTTAGTCCATCTGTTGATATTAATTTCCTTGCTCTCTCTAGCAGACTTCTTTTGCTTATTGATGAATTCTCTTTATCTGATATTCTGCAATGTGAAACATTTAAGTTACAGTAGCATAACATGCACTGACTTTTTAAAGCACTCATCTTACACGTTCACACTGTCAGAAAAGCTACCAGTGCCTATCCCCATTGCAAATGAAAAACTAGGGTTGTTTTCCCTGAGTACTTTTCAGCAACACCTTATAATAATTCTCCTTACTCTTGGGCAATAGCCTACAATTCTTTCTGCATCTTCGCTGTTGATCCAGAAAAGGAAGCATGACCATAAACAACTGCAGAGAATAATGTTACTCATAATGTTCTGAAGAAAGGGATGAGCAGTATAAGTGTTCAAGGACATTGGAGTAATGTTTCATTCACAATTCACAGTTGATTATAGAGTGAAGAAACTATACTGGAGGAACATGTCTACATCCATCAATGCCAGAAATTAATTAGTTTTTGGCAAACAAAGAAACCCAGTTCTGTGTAAGGAAGCCAGATTGAACTATGGATTTATTTTTTAACCATGATAAATTCTGAACAGCAAGAGTAACATCTTTGATTATTGCTTTATAGATTCTGGTTTTCTTCAATCACAAATACTAATGCAATTATCTAACATTGTATGAGTTCTCGGGACGGGGGGAGTGGAATGACTTGCCATGCTTTGATCCATGAATCACCTTGAATTGTCCTTTCAAAGGAATCTGGGGAGGACTGTAAGTCAGGTATGTGAAATTAAAAGCACACAAGATGAATTCTAATTGTAACATTACAAAGTCATTGAAAATTCAGAAAATTATAGAAGGACAATTTGAGAATGGCTAAATATGGGATAATCATTTCTTTTTTTTAACTATTTAAAGACTGTGCAATTGGAGTTGGCACTCCAGTCTGTACCACAGAAATAAATCGTAGAGTGTAATTCAAAGCTTTTTCCCAAATGTCTGTAAAACATTAAATTTTCATGTATAGTCAATTGAAAGGGCCAAGTCTGTTTCATTCAAGAAAAAAAGACTCATCAAAAAAGACAAGCTAAACTGGTGAAACAGAATAACTGGAAAAGCCAGAAGTTGATAGTTAGTACTTGTTGTGTACATCACTTGTTTTCTGAATGAACAGTCTTTGTTTCTGGTCCTTACATGACTGGGAATTGTCACCATGCACTACTTTCATTAAAAAACTAAGTGCAAACTCAAGCACGGGCGTGTCTTCTGCAGGCTGCAGCCTAAAAATTAGTGGTAATGCTTTCAAAAGCATTTCACTCTATAGAAAACTGATGAGGTACAGGTTTCTAAGTCAGTAATATCAAGGGAAATGGCTTCAAGCTCAGGGAGGGTAGATTTAGGTTAGATATAAGGAAAAAATCTTTTACAGTGAGGGTGGCGGAGCATTGGAACAGGTGCCCCATTCCTGGAGACTTTCAAGGCAAGGCTAGATAAAGCCCTGGGCAACCTGATCTAACTGTGAGGTCTCTGCTCATTGCAGGGGAGTTGGACTACATGGCCTTCTAGAGGTGCCTTCCAACTCTAAGGATTCTATGATTCTATGAATATCATTTCTTTACAGTGTAACTGGATGAACATGAGAGAGGCTCTATGCACAGTACTGTCTGGCACCAGACCAGCTGCTTGAAGGCCTTACTAATACTGGTGTGCAACCTAACTCAGTGGGGTCACTAGAGGCCACTGCTGGTGGGCAATCAAATATACAAGGTCTCCTGTGATTACATGCACACCACAGATTGACCAAGAGGCACTTTAGAGAGTTTTCTTCCAAGCATTAATTTTATATCTGCACATAGAATTTGTCAGCACTGGTGGTCTAATAACAAGTGTAGAGGCCTGATATATTCCACAGTTCACCCAAATTAATCTTCCAAAGAATAAAAACTAGCAACGTTTCCATATCTGAGAGACTTAGAAACTCAAAGATTAAGTGTTTAATGAGCACCAATGAGACGGCCAAAAATATTTCACTGGCAGTGTTAATTTAAGCCTCAAGCAATACTGTTTCTTTTTTACAGCCAGCCAACACTCTCTTTGCCCTATGCTTTGCTTCCACAGACAAATCTGCATATGCATATGCATATGCAATACGCAAACTGCATGCACAAAACAGTAAGAAGTTAGAAATAACCAGCTAGGGAAATTTGATTTAGCCCTGCAAGCAGGAAACTTGGGAAATATATACACAGGAAGAGTCAATTCTGAGAAAGAAGCATAAGCAAGTTTTCTATATTTCTCCCCTGTAATGGTCCTATTGTTAGAAAACCTGAGGTAGACATGGAAATGAAGTATCTTATGTACATAGGTTGGTCACAAGTCTTAGCAGAACAATTAATAGCCATGATGCTTAGTGGGCATCGATCTGATTGGAAGAGCTGGCTTAAGGAAGAAGAGTAGTTCTAGGGTTCAGTCCCTTGAATCTTCTGTGAAGGATGCAGTAAAAAAGCACTGTGCCTTGGTCTGTGCTGACAGCACTGGTTTGCTGAACACTGAACACATTGAAAATTCAATGATGAACAATTTATGCAATATTTAAGAGTGGCATTAGATTAGCCCATAGTACATGTTGGCATTGTTTAAATAGGTATTCCAAGAATTTCTGTCAATAACAAATAAAGATTGCAGTGTACTTTTATTTCAATAAAAAGTGCTTTAGAAAATAAGCTGAGGAAGGACCAAGGCATTGTGCCTACATTTCTTTTTTTCCCCTGTTATTGCTTTTAACAAAGAATGTCAATTATTGTGTCAGAGAATAACTTAAAAATGAGAATTGCCTTCTGGAACTGAGTTACTGCAAATCAGTTAGTCTTGCAGTTATAGATGGGTTTGATTATGTCAAGATGCTCCACATGAGATTCAATAATTTAAGCAAACAGTTTGAGTTCTTTGATACCACGGTTAGTTTTCCCTCATGTTTTTTTTTTTTTTTTATTGGACTACATAATTAGAGCCTTGACTACCAATAGTTTTGTGATTAAACAGTAATTTTATGACAAGAATAATGGGAATGAATACACTTGTGCACCACTTAGGTAAAAGGCAACTGTGCTAAGCAATGGTTTAGTCCCTGTAATTTGGTTTCTATGGCCCTATCAATCAGTTATGGAAAACTTTGGATCATTGTACATATATAAAATATTAATGAGATGCTAATATCAGGCGTAGCCTCATTACGCTCTCAGAAAATGAATAGGAGAGACTGTTAAAACTAAAGTGCGTGGAAGGGCCTGAAGAATTACTTGTGATGCAAGTAGGTTGCTTTTCCATTAATATTTAAGTGTATTTTTAGGGCAAAGACAACTATACTGATAAATACCAAACTGAAAATGACAGATCACCTATGAGCAACTTTTGTTTTTCCTGTGCATAGCTACATTTGGTCAGCACTTCCCTGAATTTTTAAGAATACATTGGTTACCTGTAAAAATGCATTTGGAACTGATATTTAGTAAATAATACTGCATTCTTGGAGCTTTTTAGTTTCAGAGCTTACAGAAAGATAACTCTAAAGAAGAATGTTAAAGAATTCTTAGTACCATTCATAAGCTGGTTTGATTTAAACTGTTATTTTTGGCAAATGTTGTAAGTGATGATAGGATAATTGCTTTGGCTGTTCTGCAAATAGAAGATTTGAATAGCCACAATACTGAAAAAAATGGTAATAATAATAATAAAAATAAAAAACAACAACAACAAAACTCCAAAGAAAATAAAACCTCTTTTTATTCTGTGAAATTTTTCAAATCAATTTTTAGAAATTATGAAATTTCTAACCACTTCCTCCCTGCGTTTCTTTTTGAATCAACCTTCTATCTGGTTTATTCCAGCTGGAGGTATCGATTCTCAGGCTGTCTTCATTTCTGTTTCACTGTTTCCTTCGTATGACTCCTTTTCTGCTTTAAGCAAAGAGATATCCAACTTAATTGCATTTCAACAGATCACCTTTTTTTTGTTCCGTCTAGCACCTTTGACTCTGTGAATTAGTTGGATATTATTATTATAAGAGTTTCCTATACATTGAATTTCAACGTCAGAAAATGCAATTTTAAATGATCATTAAACAGGTTTTTGGAGAATAACTGATGAATAATGCTATCTTCTAAATACTAGCCAAAGTGATCTGTACACTTGCAAGATAACATACATGTCTCCATCAGAAATAGCACACATAATTAGTTCCCATGAGTACTCAGAAGTATTTTTCCATACTTGTGGTATTTTTTATACTACTATTCATAAATTATTAATTTTAAGTGGTTTTAATCAAGACCTGGAGGATTTAATGTAGTAAACTGCATTATAAAAACCCTTCTGATAGAATTCTATAGCTATGAAAATACATGAACATGAAAAAAACTCTTAGGACTAAAAAGAATAGGTTTTGACTAAAGCTGATTTATATGTTGTTCCTTACCATCCCACCCCATTAATATTACAATAACGAACTTCAGTAATAACTGGTATTCCTGTTGACATTCACAGCTATATATCTATTCCATCCTTGAATATCTACACAGATGCACAATAGTTCAGATTGAAAAAGAAAACAAGAGGTGGAGGTCAAGTCAGCCAGGATTATTCCTTGCCCTGGAAGGTTTGTCCAGGATCTGAAGCTTTTAATTTGTCTACAATATTTCTAGTATCTACAATAAGACTTGGATGGATATAAACAAGAACAATTCTATTTCTAAATCTATATCTGTAGTTCTAAATCAGGTATGTTCTGTTTTTAGTTGTCAATTGTACTTATTTTCCCTTGTCAGACTTTTCTGGAAGAGAAAAGTCTTTTTAGCCTGGCCTGCTAAATGAGGCTCTCTCAGTGATTGTCTAGGGTAATTCTTTAAACAGGTTCATATCAAAACCAGTAGAATACAATGTTAAGAGCAGAACTTTCCTTTTTGTTCTGAGTTCTCTGTGTTGAGTAAGGAGTCTTTCAGCACAGAGTGGTGCACTGTTAATGCAGATTGCCTTGATTTTCCCTGCAGGAGCCTATCAAGTCTCACAATGCCTGAAGCTCTGCCAACACAGAATAACATACTTTTGGCAGTTCCCTTCAGATAACAGTGAATGACAAAAGTTGAAATGGTAAAAGCTTTGTGGTTGTTGCATTTAGGAGGTTGTTTGTTTGTATGTGATAAAACAAGAATCCTCCTTTCTTGATTTTCATCCAAAGTTTTACTAGACTCAATGGCCTGTTTTGAATTTATCCACTTCCTGATTTAGAAAAAAGGTTCCCCAGGGCATTTTTTTCCCATATTTTATTTGCAGACCATAGAATCATAGAATCATTAAGGCTGGAAAACAACACTAAGATCATCTAGTCCAACCATCAACTGCTCACCACCATGACCACTAAATGCCATTTTTTTTTCCTTCCTTGAGCCCAGCTCCCATCCCCCTATCTCTTGTCCCTTTCCCTTCCCATTTTGTTGGTCTCGGGGGGAGGGAGGGGAACAGGGGCCTACTGCCCCCGTCATGGGCATAGATTAATCTAGTTAACTCCGTGACACCTTAATACAATCTCTTTTCATTCCTACCATCCTACAGTCCTATTGGTATTTGAGCTCAGTGATCAGTACTGAGTGTGATCAGTTAGCACCAAATGCTGTGAAAAAAATAAGAAACTTTGCCGTGGGGCTCAGAGGTATTTTCTTGACAGCACAGAATTACTGATATCTGAGTGTCTTGCACTCCCTTCTAGGCTTTCAACAGCACTGTAGTGTTTCCACCAAGCTTATTATATTCTGCCTCTTTCCTTTTCTCAGAGCTTACTTCCTAATCGTTCTACACAAAGAGGTCCAACATCAGGTCACCAGTTTCTTAACCCCTCCAAGCCTCCTCATTCTTGCACTATGCCCTAGTCATTCAAATATTGCACTGATGCAATGGCATTAGTGCCCAACCACCCACAGCTTTCTGATCTTTTAAGATTGTTTAATTAATTTATTAATGAACCGTGAACAGCAATGAGGCAAAATCACCAAATGAGGCACACTTTCTGGCTAATTACTGTTAGAGAAAACTGGAAAATATTCACTTCTTCCTGGACATACAGGGCATTTTAATGTTTCTTTTTCTGTGATCTCTTGACATTTGACACCCTTGTGGACTGGGCCCACAAACTCCCCAAACACAGAAGAAGGTGAAGGATTTTCCCTGTAGAGATGAACCTTTGTATTTAGTAACTCTAAGGTACAAGCTCTTCCCTGCATGCCTTAATTCACAGGGTGACCTCACACAGGCAGAGTGAAGACATTTAAAACTTTTCTAGCTTTCTTTCTCAAAATGGTTTATTTCAATATACGTTTATTTTCACTATTTTGTACTATTTCAATTCATTCCTTCTTTCCTTCTTTAATATTTTGGAAGCATGATTTCTTTGGTTGCTCATGTGCTTTGAATAGGAAGAAACTAAGCATTAAACAGAATTCCCCACCAACCAAAACTTTTAAAATCTTAGATATTTAACACAGAGGTAGAACATGAAACCATAGCCTTGGAAACATTGGAGTTTGTCTGCTTATGATTGACATTGTTGGATTACCAGTTTCAGGAAAAAGTGAGTGAGAAGAGGGCTAAACATTTCCAGGTGCTTAAGTATTCATTGAATAAGATTATATCAGACTTTAATGATGTTTGGGTGGTTGAATATGTTTGATTAATAGCACTGCCATTTTTCATTATTAATGCTAAGGTTGTCAACTTAGTGAAAATCTGAACTGGAAAATCAAAGCTAGAAATCATCAGAGATCCTGTAATACTAATGCTTGAGGCTGCGTTTACATGGAACTGCAGAGGGAGAAAATTTTGTTCTTTCATCAATAAAAACAGTACGTGTTTAATTCCACAGACACTGTTATAAAAAGACATTCCAGTTTTGTTTTATCTCTGGTTGATTCTTCCATCACTTTAATTTTTTTTTGTTTTATTTTCCTTAAGTATATTTAACTGCTACTAGATGCAAATCTCAAAATTTCTACCTTGCAGCAGAACAAAATAATCTTTCTCTCTTCCATTTGATTCCTTCAGCCTCTGATTCTGTAAACCATTTTCCATTTTTTTTAGTGAAAAAAAAGACATAAATACGCCTACAGTGGGAAATAAGTACATTTTTAACTACATATAGTAAAAATGCTGAGGCTGAAAATATGTTTTTTCTGTCTTTTTATGAAGCAGATGAATTTAAGTAAAATGTTTTTAGATACTACATTCTGATTGACTGTTACTTTTACATTTGCCTCAGCCTGGTGTAAGTTACTGCACTGTATTCAAGGTTGAGAGAACCCAGTACCTTACTTCCTTTATTTCTCCATGTTTTCCTGATTTTAGAGGTCTTCTTATAATATATACCTACTTGTAAATCATGTTCCCTAAGGGTCCCTAGAAGTAGGATGAAAATAAAAGGAAGTCTACATCTTTAAGCTTACTGAATTGATTTTGCAGCACGAAAATCTGAAGCTGCCAAAAGATTAATTATTTCTTAAAGAGATAAAGCAGTGGAGGCATGAAAATCTTTAAAAGTTCACTTTCTTATTTAACCATTTAAAAATAAGTTTGATTTTCTCTTATTAATGGTGATATAATTATCCAGTGTTGACAACTGCATGTCTGATGATATGAAGTGGTGAGTAATGGGAAAAACAATGAAGAAGTGGAAAGGAGAGAAAAAAAGAGAGGCCTAAAGGGTAGGTGCGGAAAGCAGAGTTGCCTTTGAGGTGTCAGAGTGGAACCAGCAGAAAACTGGCCAATGCAGAGATAACCTTGCATTTTGATCACATCTGAACAGGCACAGTGAGATTATTAGTGATCTCCACTATTTATGATGTGTCTTTGCTGATTTGATCCAATATCAGGAGCCATAAGCTACTTTTGATGAAACACATCCCATCCCATGTTTAAAATTTTAAGATTGTAATTAAGAAATAAGATAGGCTAAATATTTCATCCCCTTTGTGGTTAGCATATCATTCTCAAATTCACCTTGACTATTGCAAATGGATGTACTGTTATTTGTTTAGTATTTGCTAAATAGCTTCAATGAACAATTTAACTACACCATTATTAAGTCCTTTATGATTTGTAGACCAAAACTTCATTATCTGTGCCTTAACTGGATGACAGCTTTCCTAAATGGGAGAGTAACAAATGACTTTAAGAACAAAGCAAACATGAAGCAGCAACAATGGCAAACCCTGTGCTAATGTGCACAAAGATTTATGAACTACATGAATCAAAATGATGAGTTCTATAAAAAATATTTAACATTCTTTCTTTTTTCTTATTCCATTCTACTCTGGAATGACTTATGGCCTTCTTTACTTAGAGAAATTCAAATGAAACAATTTCTGAAGAACATAACTCTAAAATTACATCGTATCATGTCGTTGTATTTCAGAATAGCTGAGGATAACTAAAAGTGATAACAGCATCTTTCAGTGATCTTCTGAGATCAGCTTTGAGCTTACAATAGCCAGACAATCAATTCAATATTCTTCTGAGTCATTACCAATTATAAAAATACATTAAATACTAATTATAGGGTTTTACAAAAATCTTACTGTCAAAGAGATAGTACCTCAGTTTTGAAACCTCAGTTGAAATGTAGGTTTCAAAAGTATTCTTTTGTTTTGTTTTGTTTTGTTTTTCCAGCATTGGAAACATGGGCTTTTGAATGTCAATGAGTTTGCAATGCCAATATCCATCAAGAAACTATTACATCCATAGGTTGCAGCACTTGAGAAACTGTTTTGTTTCTTGTCAGTTAGGTAAGTAGTTCAGGGAGCAATGGAGAAGATGCACATGTATTCATGAATTTGGAGACTCACAAAAGCGGTTCATCTTCAGGAAATCAGTTATGCAGAATTTAATTTACAATGCAATGCTTAATAAGGTATCAGCATGCTTGAAACAGTTTTAGGAAATTTTGTTCTTTTAATCTCAGATGAATATATAGGAGTAATTTCCTCTTTCCTCAGGAGGACTGAGAACCAGGCTTAGACTAATCACTTACATTTCAGAAATTGTTTGAGTAAAGGGCATAAAAAGGATATGTTGCCAGCCCAATTTCAGAGAAAATCACATATTATGGAAAACAGGAGCAATGGAAAATATATTTTTTGCTATGTTTTCTGAACTTCTTAAAATTTTTCCTGTTTTAAGATGTTTGTTGTGGTGTTGTTGCTGTTTTGCATAGAGCGATTAAACCTATATGAAATGCAGTTTTATTTTAAGTTTAACAGAAGAACATTTCACATTTCATTATGTTGTAAGAAATCCTCCATTCATAAATGATAGAATATTTATTGGCATCTTATAATCTTTTCTCTACAAATTCCACAATGGATCTGATTTTTAAATGCATGACATTAAAGAATGGGATTAAGCCTGTGCTCTGAAGTGAGTAATGAGAATGCGTCTGTGCAAAAGGAGCTACTGCAATCTCTAGTGACACGTCTGAAACCAAAGCTTCTACACCTAAAGTGCAGTGTAGAGTGGCAAGACCAAATCAGTTGTCAGCTACTTTAAATGCTGCTAGAGGAAGCTTAAGGTCAGATCTACATCCTTGCTAAAGTTCTCTGGGGGTGATGGAGGGAAATGTCATCAACTCAGTATTGACAGCACTCTTCAGGGATACACTTCATGCAGAAAGCTTAGTCCTGCTGCACAACGTAGCCTCCCTGCTTCAATGTCTCTGGTGGCTTCAAACAGAAAAATAGCTCAGGATTGCTCCTTGAAGGTTTCTGATGAGTCCTGGCCCAAGAGCAGAACAACCTGGAGGCGACTGAGTGACAAATAATTAAATAAATTCCAAGTGTGTAAAACGTGAAGTCCAGAGCCTGCTGAGGATATGCTTTAAGCACTGTGGAGAACTATTC
Source organism: Phasianus colchicus (assembly GCF_987193195.1). Classification (NCBI taxonomy): domain Eukaryota; kingdom Metazoa; phylum Chordata; class Aves; order Galliformes; family Phasianidae; genus Phasianus; species Phasianus colchicus. Next base: position 132,299,056 of record NC_143436.1, read on the forward strand.
AAGGATTCAGTTTTTCCAGAAGGGCTCTTAAAGATGTGGCCTTAAGAATTAACCTTTTTATTCACATAAATAAAAAGAAGTTACAACAAAGTTTTCTTCACATTTGAACGTGCTTCTCTTTTCATTCCTTTTTGTGTTAACACAGGTAACATTTACCAAGTTTTCATCTTTTTGAAGGAAGCAGTTAGGAAAATCAATTGATGCTTTTTGTTTCAGAGGAAAAACTGAAGAATAAGGATAAAATAAAGAGCATGGGCTGGGAGTTATAAGGTGAGATTACTACAAAAGACATTTGAACTAATGTTTTGTGCTAATAGATGTGCTGTATTAATTAATATAATATTAACAGTATTTCCTAGGAGTTATCCTTATTTAAAAAAACAAAAAACAAAAAACATGACTAGATGGTAAGGATTTCAAATTAGAGTGGACCAAGACAAAGATTAAAACTATGATCAACAAATTTGACTTCAACTTTGCCTGAAGTTTTTCATAATTCTGAGAAGTAAACAACTACTATATGAAGATGGATTAATTAAGAACATTTTTAACATTCTTACATGTTTCATAGCAGCATGCAACTAGTGAATGATGCATTTTTTTTTCTCTTCAAGCTGCTTTATAATTCTTTGGTGATTCTTCTACTTCATTACTCTAAGAAAACTTAGGTTTTGAACCAGTAGTACTGAAGGAATAATTTGGCACAGTGTTTACTGTATGCAAAAGACATGCCTGAAGCTGTGAACATGAAGAGCAGGAAACTCTTTAGATGCTTTTTCCACTCTAACTGCTCCTACTTGTAGGAGGCCTGCAATTAAGTGCAATGCTGAATTGAATTAGAATGTGGGTGGTGGTTCTGTACTTCTCAGATGAAAATCTTAAGCACGTACTTAACTAAAAATAAGTTGTTTTCCTTATATACAGAACTATACATGATTTTGTTCAGGGCAGCAGATCCCAAGGTCCAGGATATACTGGGGATAAGTGCAAGATTATAATTTTATGAAAAACTGGGAGATTTTCTAAGAAAGGCTGACAAAAATCTACTCCATTATCATGCAGAATTTTTCTACATAAGGATATTGTCTACTATTATAGTTTTACCAATGGTTAGAATGACAAAATGTAATAAGACTAAACAGACTTAATTGCAAGGTGCATTCAAGTAGGCAATGTATTCAAGAAGGTTCATCTGCTCAGAAGCATAGGGACTGGCAGAACTCTGTAGAAGTCACTGGCTTTTCTGAGATCTTTGGCTACGTATTGAAACACTTGAGACCATGTGTTTTCCCCCCTGGAAGCAATGAAACTCTAGCCCTCACCTTCAGTTTTTCTCAAGCTGACTATAATGAACTTTCTCTGATGTAATGGCTGATAATCTATTTTGGTGTCTTCTGCCACGTTTATTTTATAAACACCACAATGAATTATGACTGATGCCAGCCCGGATTTCTGTCGCTGCCAAATGTGATGCAAGTGGCAAGGATTCACCTCTTGTTTGCTGTGATATGCTGTGGTAGCCCTGGTTATGATGGGCTTCCTCACATTTCAGAAGTGCTGCCTCAGGTAACCCCACATCAATATTTTGATTGTATTCACTGGAAGGAACTTTGGAAACTTCCAAAAACTTTTTTCCTAGTGTGTACTATCCCCTTAGTTAGCTGATAGCACAGCTCTTTCCTGCCAACCTGCGGCAGGTAATGTAACGATACACATTGCCTTCAATAGGTGTTAGATAAATCCAGAATTGGGCAACTAATCATAGAGAGGATTTTGGTTCTTGACAGTGTAATTAGGGAGAAAGAGGTGTTGACTGAAATGGAGTTGAAATGAACAAGACTTGAATGTTGTGAATACTACCTGCAGAAAAGGATCCTAGAAGCAAAGAGCTACCATCATCATAGGGTAGGAATCAGGAAACATGACTCTGATGTGAAAGAGTAAAAGCTAATTTTAGGGAAAACTTGCCAAAATGTAACCAGTATGTGCTACAATTCTTCAAGGTATGACAAACTAAATTCTAAAAAGTCACCTAGCATCTTTCTGCTACATGTGAATAATCATCCCACTTGGTATCTTAAAATTCTCATTATGACTGTAGATTAAGCAGCGAATAAAACAGACAATATCCTGCACAATACTATGGGGTCTAAATTAAATGCAATTGCTTCTGAAAGACTTTTAGATAACATTGTAGCAACCTCAGGAAAAGGCCAAACCTTCACAGTTTGAGTTAATATAAAACTTTTGATTGAGTTAATCCTAAATCATCAATACAGCAGTCTAATGGCACTGAAGTAGGAATAAAGCCAGGAGAGCAACAGATAAAACATTTTCAATAGAGGAGTGAATGAGAACATTAATTCAAGAACATTATAAAGTTAGACACATAAGAAACTTCCAAAGCTACGAGGTAAAAACCCTGCTGAAGAAAAAGCTAATGGGAAAACATTACATAATTTTCCACATAATGTGAAAATCTTTAAGAATGACAAGTTGAGATCCTTATCAAGAGCAACTCGGGATTTTTTAGGGAAAAATCACTTCCTACCGAAATTTTCCCTAAAGAAATAAACATGGGCAAAGACCTGCCTCTGATGTTTCCACTGTCTACCTTTTTTCCTTTTGCTTTCACCAAAAAATAAAGATCTTTTATTTCTAATCTCTCTCCTCACTTGCCTATACATGAAACACTGCAATATTGTCTCCACAAGACAAAGAATAAAAACGAAGCCAGTTATGTATGCAGTTCTGCCACTCATAAAATATGAAAAAGAATAAAACCCACTCAACCAGCTTTAATAATCATTTGTATTGTTCCTAAACGGAAGATGGAAAGTGTTTCTAGAGCATGATGTACTTACCCTGATGTCACCTTACTGTTAAGCTGAGTTTTCTTAGTGAGTGACCGAACAATTACTTGGAGCAGTGCATTAAATACCCAATTTCAGACTTCCGCATGGCAAAGCTTGATCTAAGGCCAGCAACAGTGAAAAGTTTCATTAACTGCAATAGGCTGTGGATCAAATTATCAACCACTCTCTTCAAAATTTATCTTACTATCAGCTTTGGGAGATGTTTTTGTAATGAGACAGACAAGTGCTAGATTTTCAGGGCAATATAAAAGTTTTGATTCTTATAAGCATCAGTTACACTTTACTAGAATAGAAGTATTATTAGCAATCATCCATTTCATTACTGTATTTCCAACCTGAGAAGCTGATGACAAACTTACCAGAATTGTACACAAACAAAGTGTACAATATCAGAGCAAGATGAAGTGCTGTAAAAAAATAAAAGTTCAAATTTCACTTAGAAACACTACAGCTTATCCAAAATATTTGTTCTGATTTACTATCATTTGATGTGTCAATATATTTTAAAAGTCAATACAGACACAGTTGATTATCTCTGCTAAATTGAGATTTGATGTACCACAAATATTGTATCAGAGATAAAAAGTCAGTGAACAGATTATTGCTAAATCGTCTTATAAGCAGACTAGCTTTCTGTTTTCTCGTGAATAGATGTTAACTGTCAGAAAAAAATCTTATGGTATTCACTCATTCCAGAGAGGATGGCTAAGCTGGGGGTCAACACAGTGAGCCCCCCCCTGAGCAGGATGGGTGCAGGTGTGGTCCTGTGTGGCTGAGCTGTAGCACTGCCCTGGCTGCAGCTGAGCATGGAAGGCACAGAGCAGCCTTTGCAGGCTGAGTGCTTTGTAACCTAAACTCTGCTGACTTTTTGAATGTTCTAGGCAGCTGAGCACCAAAATTGTTTTTAAAATGAAAATTGAAATCCAAGGAACATATGGTCTGTCCACATCATAAAATAAATGTGACAGATTTAAGTGGGGTCTCTGAGTCAAAGCTTTGTACCTTGGCTGCCAGGTGAGGTAAAGTCTGAGCTGACCCATCGTCTTCACCGATCTTCTCGTGCATCTAACACGGCAAATGTCTTTGTGAAAAATGGGACAGTTCAGGCCCAAATCAGTCTGTGCCATATAACTGATTCCCAGGCATGGTTTAGGAGTGAGCACGTGCCAGGGACCGTCCGCACCACGCATGCAGTTGGTGTGTAGGCAAACTGCTTGGAAAGTAAGATAGCTTCTTTGCGTTCAGCATACAGTTGACATCAATGCCCAGGATAGTTGCCAGGCATGTTCCATTTATTGCTGTAAACACAACATTTGAGCACAGCATGTCCATTTTGCTCTCCAGGCAGGCTAGACATTTCATGTATTTCTTAAAGCCTTAAAGTTTGCACATCTTTCTCACTTCATCTCTTGCTGCATTCTCAAGAAGCTACGAATCTAAATGTCAGACATCAATTCAGACCCCAATGTTCAAGAGCCTAAGGACAGCTACAGCAATAATCGTACCTATCAGATACAAAAGAAGACCCTGCAATTGTGACACTGGGTTATACTTGAAGTCTAAACAGGCCAGGGGAGGTAGGTGTGTCAGGACCAAAGAATGAAGAGCAGAGGAACAAAGAATTATACCACCAAAAGCATTTTTGGTTCTATTTCTTTGTAGAGTGTGAAACTAACTTGAGATTGATTCTTTCCACGCACAGATGGGTGACAGACAGAGGAATGGGTGAAAGCAAGTTCTGAGCTGCTAGAATCCAGCTGTACATACACTCAGGCATTCAGATTTAAAACCAAAACCAAAAACCTCAATCATCTTTCTCTCTCCTTCAGTGCTCACATCAGTCAGGAAGGAAAGAACTCTACCTGGAATAATGACAACACAGCCTGATGAGGTCTTGAAGCTATTGCCTAACAAGTAAAGCATTTGAGTTTATGTGATACCCTAGCAGAAAGGGGCCAGGTCCTTGCAATGCTATGTAGGTAAAGATATGCACTCTTTTCAAATTACCTGAGGCATTTGTCTGCTTCAGAATGTTATCAGATTAACAGCAGTCTGTGCAAAATGGCCATCTGAGGCAAATCCCACTAAATTGGGTGTTTGAGAAAGAAAGAAACAAATAAACATTTGTCTTGAGAAGAATACACAAATGACTCTGGGAATGTGATAGTCTTCAGAAAAACCTGGAGAGTATCAGCTAATGCTTGTCTCCATGTGACCCACGCCTTAACCTGATGGGGGCTCCCACAGCGAAATTTGGCTTTGCCACAAGAACACATAAATTCCTTTTCTTTCCTACAAAAATCTGTTTAAGTAGGTACTTGAATTTTCTTAAAACACAAGCACTGTTTGCTTTCTTATTTTTATTCCAGGATAGCATTTTACTTGCCATTTAACATCTCCTTAAACAGACTGTGCACTTTAAATTGTTTTGTTACTAGCATTTTCCCATACAGCTTCACATAAATGTGTGAAAACAGATACTGACCTTGCTTTGTGGCACTCTGACATAGGGCTGAGAAAATCATCTAAACTGAGATCCACACTGAAGCAACAACTTCAAAATATTTCAAAATATACAACACAATTTAGAAGTTGTATGACAGGAAGACTCCACTCATCATCATCCATCTGCTATTTGCAAAGGTATACCTATTTATGGCAGCAGTTATGGCTATTTATTGAACCTGGATTTTGATGATGGGGATTGTTCAGGAGGTGCAGTAATACTGTCTGCCTGGTTCTCTGTATTTATTTTCTAATGATCTGCTACTAGCAATTTTAAACTGAGCACAATGTTGTTTTCTATTTCTGTTCTATTAGCTTGAACATATTTATGCAAAGGCTCCTTTAGACAGCAAAAATCTCTCAGGCTAAAGGCATCTGAAGAACATAAATAGAACTAGTATGGTGCAAAGAAGTTTTCAAGTAAATGAAAGTGAGATTCAGTAGCTACAAGGTTTTTGTGTTTATCTAGGAGTGTAAAAAATTGAGTGGCTTAAAGAGAATGAATAGGCTTTCCCTGGGGGAGATTTTAGCAGAAAAGCACAAGCAACGCTACAGCTCACTCCATTACATTTACTTGTAGATTCCTTCACAATTCTGAGAATGTTGTGGGGGTTTTTTTGCTTTTTTTTTTTTTTTTTGGTTTGGTTTGCTTTTCTTCTCCCAAATTCTATGATTCTAAGATATACTGCAAATACACAGTGTGCTTTTAAGCACGATGCTCTCTTTCTCACTCCTATTTTCCTGATCACCCTTCCATTGGCTGATCAGCAATTTTAAAATTTCAGGTTTTTTTTCTTATATACATTTCCTTCCTTTTTTTTTTTTTTTTTTTTTTTCTCCTGTCACAGCTCAGTGCCAGGTGGCTTAATATTCCCCCTACATTAATTATCTTTGTCAACCTTATTTGACATTGTAGTAGGAGAAGTGCTCTTGTTACGGTATTTGAGTACCTTGCCAGATGGCAACAGTGTGGGAATTCTCCCATATTTGTGAATTAGTTTGATATGACCTGACAGTGAGAGCTTACTTAGAGTGTAAGACAAAGGTGCATAGCCACAGCACCAGCACAGTGAGCTCTGTTGTGTAGATTATGTTTGTACCTTAGCATAAAATGCAGTAATCATCCTCAAGAAAAAATGTTGAATATCAATTCTAGATGGCAGTGAGGACTTTCCCTGGTTGCTGGATTATTGTAAGAGAGAACAGTCCTCTTGCAAGAGTAAAACACGCCACTATGTTAATGCTTTGCCCTGCTGGCATACAGCAAGAGGTGATAGAGCTTCTTATCTTTCTCAGACATCAGAAACAGTCTTTGCTATGGCTGATTTCCTACTTGCAGAATTCCTAAATTGCCTAGGATTACCATAAAGGTTACACAGATGTGTGGAGGGAAAAAAAAAAAAAAAAAAGTTTGGAAAGACTGAAAGAACATCAATTAGCAGAACTCTGCTGAGTACAGAATCTAGTCGTTTTGTGGCCAAAATGAACTGGCTTACACAAAAAATGGAAGAAAAGCAGCATGTTGCTGTGCAGTCAGTGTGGTCCGTCTTCATTATCATGTAACTGCTGAAAAGGAACTAAAAAAGGCATATCTGAACTGGATATAGGCAGGTAACACTGTGGTAGTTTCCATATTGTAGATGAACACACACTTTAGTGAGAAATAATAGTGTCATAAAACAGCAGAAGGGTGTGAGTTAGATGTGAAAAAAAAAGATGTAAGGCTTTTGAATCCATCTCCTGCTACTGGAGGACCATTCCCTGAAGTACATTTTCTCATATTTTGTCTAGCCTGCTTGTTAATGCCCTGCATAATAGTAAATTTAATAATTTCCCTTAGGAGGAACAGATGACACTTTAGTACCTCTCCCTGTCAGGAAGCTGCTGTTGGTATGTTGCCCGCTTTCATTTTCCCAGCTCCGTCTTGTTACTCCTAACAATTACCTGAATAACATTATAAATAATGCTGCTCTTTTTACCCCAGCTCTGCAGTGAGATGGGAGCTAGTGGGACATCTACAGGTTCCCAGAGGGTAACCCATGGGAACTAGTCTCTGGGAAGCAGCCCAAAACCAAGAGTGTTCTATACCTGCAGTGTTGCAGTGCAGCCTCCTTTTCATACATTTACTTCTGTGCTCAGAATAGATAGTTGTAGAGTTATTTTAAATTTTGCCTCTGAGACATATTCCATAGGTCCAGGTGGGCTTTGTGTCCCACGCTCCATTTTGAGAATCGTTATGCTGTAGCACAAGGCATACTCAAGGTTTTCCAATGTACCATTTAGTTTTCCCTAGTCCTGGCTCTGGATTGTTCCTGACAGTAAATAATGTTAATATTCAGTAAATCTGGCCTTGAAAATACTTTGGAAAGCAATGAAAATACCCCTGGAGAGTTTATTATAAGAAATAATTTAAAATAATCAAGTCCATGTGCAAACTCAACATCCTGTTTTTCATATATTTATTGATTGAGAGCCCCTTTTCAGTCATCTGCTGGCCAGAATATGAACAATATATTTTTTGAATAAGAATATGAACAAATATGAACAAATATATATTTTTTTCTACCTAATAGTACCAGTAGATTATCTGACCCATGTATTTTACACAGTTTCTCCCAGCTTAGTTCCCACAGCCTCCTGACAGGTTTGTTTTAGTTTTGTTTACAGTGTTTGAATAAACTCCAGGTTGCTAAAAAGTTTCAGCCACTATTTTCCTGTTCTAATAACTTCAGGAGAACAGAAATGTCATGATGGCCCCAACAGATACAGTTCAACAATGCACTCAAAAAAATGAGTGAATTGAAGCAGCAATAGCAATAATGGAGAAGCACACTGTCATTTCATTCATCTTAAAGGAACTAGATCCATACAAAAAAAGAGCGTGGGAAAAACTTTTTTTGTTGTTGTTCTAAGTTAACAATTTACTCCCTTGAAAGAAACCTAAAAATGGTTTTGTCCTGTGCAAATCAAGAGGTTGATAGGTCTATTTACTTACCAAGACACTATCAACATCTTAATATGGCCAGCTGTGTAATTCTTCCTGAAAGTGAATTTAGCAGTTCTTCACGCATCACTCCAGATGTGAGCAAAGCAGGAATAGTAGACCTTTCCTATTCCTTCTGATGACCAGCACTACTTGCATACTGTGGCACCAGGTACATGCTTGACTTTGTATCACTAAGGGACATAGGTTTAGTGACTCAGTCAGTCAGGTTGATGAGTGGATTTGATAATCTTGAAAGACTTCTCCAACTAATATGCTTCTATGTACAGATACTTTAATGATCCACCAACTCCTGGTCCAACATGTGGCTCATTCACCTGAATTAGCATTCCCGAGAAAAATGCAGGCTATAGAGATTTATATCAATAACAGAAGAAAACGCTTATGTTTGCTATATTTTGCTCTGCTAAATAACAAACCCCAAATACTCACTAAAGCTTTAGTGATGCTTCATTACAAAAAGTATCCGGTCCTGAGAATAAATTACTAATGTTAGTTGGTAGGACATGACCTACCAGCAGTGATTTCAGAGACTAATCCTTTTTTTTTATTGGTCACAGTGTTTCCAAAACAGTAACATAGTACTGCCTAAATTAGAATAGTTAATAATAGTAACAATAGGATTTTTTAAAAATTGCCATCAGTTAAACAGATGTTTACTTCCAGTAGGTTCATTCTATGTCTCAAAGAAGATTTAACCAACTGATGATTATGGAGCTTACTGCAGAGTCTGAGTAACCATGAAGCTTACTTCAGTCATACATAAAGTATACACTCTTTGAATTTTATAAGTTTTATAAGTTTTGCTATTCTTACCTGCAGAGGTGTTCACAATTTCTGAAGTATTTCTGAGACCCATAAAGTCAAACTGATAGAGTCTCCAAGACTTCTGGTCAGCAGCTTCCACTGAGTTTTTTCTCCATCTGTAAATCATTTCTTCTTTAGGATAGCCATCTGAAAATAATTAAATAAGTATCATTTCATTAAAAAAAAAAAAAAAGAAAGAAAAAGGTGATGTACAACAGTATCTGTTTCCTGATTCAGAGATATTTGAGAATAACTAAATTTCTGATCTGACTGTTCAGCTGAAGAGTAATAAGGCACACAAAAATAGAGATGTAATTCCAGGAAAACTATGAATTTCCACAAATGTTTTTTTTTTTTTTTTTTTTTTTTTTCCTCAATGGAGAAAAATTCTGATTCATTCTATCAGAAGTAAATCTCTTCAGAGATGCCATTGGTTATACTAATTAGTGATCTGGACACAGTACATTTACTGCTTCATATACACACTGAATAAGTAGGGCAAATTATATTATTAAAAAAATAGTTGAAAAAAGCTGAAAGTTTAAAAAGTGAAGATAGTCATAATGCAGTGTGTGCTACTATACTTTTGAAATTAACTCAAAAACAGTCCAAAAAAAAAAAAAAAAGCAACACATTTTTAATTAGCTTGAGATTTTTAAAGTGATTATGTTATCATCTTATTCTAAAGGCCATAATAATTAATGAGGCCTCACCTGACCTACACAGCTGAAATAGCTTCTGAATGTCTTTCTTTATCAATTTAGTACTCAGAAGCCACAGTTAATTCTCATGCCAATATTTAATTTCCTTTTTTGTTAGACTGGCATTTTCCAATAGAAGTCCAAAAACAATTCGTCAACCAGTACTAATCATAATAAAAGACAATCTAGAAAACAATGGTTTGCCCATGCCAGTTAAGACTAGATTGTTCTCTAATGCATAATCCAGTATACTTCTATTCATCTAATAATTAATGTAGTAGATGTAGATTACAAAGCAAATTAAAAGCCTAACAACAACAAAGACGGTTAATATAAATATCTAATCAGTATTTTGGATACTAATACACTTGGTTTTTGTGTTGCAAAACTGCTACTCTGGTCATGGTGCTTTTTCTTGACATTTTCCCATATGTGTCTTCTTTGTCTCGTTTAAAATTCCACCCTGCTGGGCACTGTTGTAAGGTGTGCATGACTTCATTTATCCTTCTTCTTTACACAGCATGAAAAATACCTACAAGTCCCTCAATTCTAACCTGCAGAAAATAACTATGTGTTAATTCAAATGTAATATCCACATATTTTCCATGAATGAGAATAAAGAAACAACACATGAAGAACCTAAGTAAACAACAAAAACAAGCCCTGCCATTCTCCACAAGAACTCTTGTTGCCAAGCAATTTTCACTGCCAATTTTATTGTGCCAGGCTGTGAGACCGATTCAAAGGTTAATTTTTTTTTTTGGCTGGCAGATTATGGCAGAAGATGCAGAGGTACAGTGAAAGAACAGAAAGCTTTGCAGGATCTCCAAGCCTTAACCGTGAATCCCCTAATTTTTTTTTTAATCATAGAATCATACAATGTCCTGTGTTGAAAAGGACCTCAGTGATCATCTACTTTCAACCCCCCTGCTATGTGCAGGGTCACCAGCCACCAGACCAGGCTGCCCAGACCCACATCCAGCCTGGCCTTGAATGCCTCCAGGGATGGGGCATCCACAGCCTCCTTGGGCAACCTGTTCCAGTGTGTCACCACCCTCTGAATGAAAAACTTCCTCCTAATATCTAACCTAAATCTCCCCTGCCTTAGTTTAAAACCAATCCCTCTGGCCCTATCACTATCCACCCATATAAACAGTTGTTCCCCTTCTTGTTTATACACTTCCTTCAAGTACTGGAAGGCCACAACGAGGTCTTCCAAGAGCCTTCTCTTCTCCAACCTAAATAATCCCAGTTTCCTCAACCTATCTTCATAGGAGAGGTGCTCCAACCCTCTGATCATCTTAGTGGCCCTCCTTTGGACCTTCTCCAAGAGCTCCATATGCCTCCTGTGCTGGGGGCCCCAGGCCTGGACACAGTACTCCAGATGGGGCCTCACAAGAGCTGAGTTGAGGGTTAAAATCACCTCACTCTCCCTGCTGGCCACCTCTTTTTTAATGCAGCCCATTAAGCCTGGCTCCTATTTGAGAGAGCCTCTGATTACCTGCTAAACAATGTGTAACTGAAAGCCTCAGGAGCCTTCCCAAATTGGCTTTATTTTGATACTTTCATTTCCACAGTTCAGGAAGAAAGAGGTATCAAATTCCTCCTGTCATGTTGTGGCTGCTGTGCCCTCATGCTAAGAGGCAGAGGCAGAATTGCTCCTTCCCTGTAAAGCAGTTATGGAACCACAAGGGTGCACACCAATGCGTTCTGGGTCCTAATCCTATCTCCTAGCATGGATTTATGTCCTGATACAGAAGAAAGGAAATCACTGCTCTCTTGCAATCAATAAACCAGCTTGATGCAGAACTTGTTGCCCAAATTGTGAATGTGCAGATTTTCTAGTAGATAGTTGATGGGGACCCTTTTCTCAAACGAATTCTAAAACATTCCTTCATTAAAATCACACTGACTACATGAAAATATTAGGATCTTAAAACCTGAGATTGCATTTGCAATATGTCAGGATAAGTTTGATCAGCATGATAGAACACCAGAGAAGATGAGATTTTATTTGGCGACACACTGAGTTCAATAATATTTTGAGAGGAAAAAACAGTATAGGGAGATTTTTGGCCTTTCTTTTTCATCTTATGGCCAGCCCACCAAAAATCAATTACAGTGTCAGTAATATCGGAAACTTTCTGTTGCATGATCCAATGCATAGCTGTTTGTTCCTGTATGAGTAGCATGTAGTCAAGTGCAAGTTCCTTCAGTATTCCTACTGTAGTTTTGACTAAACAGAGACAGCTTCAATTTGGGAATGTCTACTTTTAGTATTACTTATCATCACTAAATAGTAAGGAACTGACTCCAGGAGATGAGCATGCCCTTTAATCCACAGATACTGACATCTGCTCTTAGAATAGCTGTGTTACATCAAAGAAGAGAGTTATTACTGATGCAATGAGAGTTGTTTCAGCCTGTTTCAGCCTGTAACTGTTATTGTGTTCTGCTCCTGTGCTCAGTAACTTCACCTCTGCACTCATTTGAAGGGTATAATATTTCCTATGGAATAATGACATCTGCTTGGACAATATATCACAACTAAGATTCATCTAACTTACAGAATAGGCTATGGAGAATGGCTGTTGGTATGGTGATGATGGTATGCAGTATTTCTTGTAGATAGCCTAATTGCTTCTAGCCCTCTGAATGCTTCATTTTACAACATTATAAGACCTGGAGACCTCAGTGCTTCTAGAAGAAAATGTAACTTCTGCTATTCAGCCTGCAACACAACTAAGAGTGTATTATCTATAGAAATATCTGTTTTCTTGCACTTCACCAGCTTGACAAATGACAGTAAATTACCTTAAATTCTTGACCTTACGGCATCAAGCCATCCATGCTGAACAAATTGCTATCAAGTGCATTTAACATAGGAGATTGCTTTAGGATATGTGAGAATATCCATACTGTGGTGGAGCAATGCTTCAGGAGGGCAAGAAGACTTTTCAGTGGTTGCTAGTCAGTTGGCAAGGGAAACAGCTGGGAAAGCAGATGACGCTAACAACAGATTGACACTGTGTTACAGCTGTTAAGCTTCTGATAATATGCAACTCTGGAACTTCTCAACCCACGACCTTCCATTTCTCAGACATTAATTTATTTGAGTGTCTCTGTTCTCTCTCTCTCTTTCTTTTCTTTTTTTTTTTTTTATTTTTGTCTGATTGTTGTTCTGTATGCTCTGTTGCAGCTATTCTTCCAAAGGTTTTAGATTTATATGCTACTACGTAAGAATTTTAGAAAGCACCTTGACCATTTGGATTTTTATAAGATTGGCATTACATGCATTTTGAGTAATTTAAAATGGAGTGAAGAACATATTTTGCTGCAGTTAATTTTTAAGAACACTCCGGGAAGTATCCATATAATTGCTATTCATGAATACAAAGGATTGGTACCTTGAAGCTTTACTCAAAGGCTTAAACATATACATTTTTTGAAATGTACCACCAATTTTAACCCCAGTAAAACAAACATTGATAAGTAATAAATGCACTTTCTACTGTTTTGGAGGTGAACCTATAATAACAGAATGCCAAATTGTTATGACAACCTGCGAGATTCTGTGAATTTTATTTTATTTCCCTTCTGTTATTGGAATAATTGAACAAACGTTACCATAGCTTCTCACATCACCACATCATTTATAATGGATAGGTTAAGAATAATGGACAGTTAGAAATAGTCATTCTCCCTGCTCATATGGATTCACTTCCTATGGAGACTAGGTGGTTTTGCAGAACTCTCCACCAAACCACTGGAGAAATGGCCAAGGCCAGAAACATCTCCAGGCTGGATGCGAGGCGTATGCAGTCACAAGGTAGTGGAGAAAAATGGTGTGAAGTGGCACTTGAAGCACATCTGCTGTAGGAGTCAGCCCTGATGGAAAATCAGCAACTTCCGTAATAGAAGCATTGACGTATCCATGCTATTAGTGCACACGCCTCTAACCTTGATTTCCTCAGTGCTGTTTGTTCTCTGGGCATCTCAGAAGAGCGGTTGATTTCTACATGTCACTTCTCTTTTAATGGTCCTACCTCAGTAAGGTCATAGAGATGGGAGAAAGGTACTGGAAAGGGGGTCGTACCGACAAGGACAGAGACTGGGACTACTAGAAGTTTTACATGGAAACATACTACTTTACATTATTTTTACTAAAAAACAGTAAAAGTGAGAGAGAAGGAGAAGCATGTCTCCCAACTTTTCAGACATAATTTTACTGCTGGTTCCTCAAACTTTGTATAAAAATATTACACAGGCAGAACATGCTTGTAGCAGGAAAAATAATGCAAAAATGAAACTCATCTCTCCTTCCTAGCCCAGAGCATGTAATGATGAGCTAATGAAAGCAGCAGCAAAAGTGAAAATACGGGGAAGCACAAAAGGAAGGATCAGTTCAGTTAAGTATCTGCCAAGAGGCTGATGCTTGTGACTGGAGTATATATCTGAAAGACATAGCTGGATTCTAGGAAGGTTCTGCTTTTCCATGAATGTTTGATATATTCAAAATCAGAAAAGAGCATGAGCTGGCAGATAAGCTGTCACCATCTGCTTTTGCTCAGCTTACACCATAGACATGGAGAGTGGATGGCAGATTCAACTGCTGCTGATAAGAATGCTGCAGAGAGGATGTCCTGACACAATTAGAGGTAGGCCACTAGAGGCAGCCCTTTACACCTGGCAGCCGGCAGCTTCCAGTCATACTTTTCTTCCTTCGATGCTACCCAGTAAACTCTTCTGGCTAACTGGGAGACCTCAGTCAATACAGCCTCAACCAAAGTGGATTGTGAAGTCCAGGAATGCATTTTTCTGTGGTGCCATGCTAAGGATGACAAATCAGAAGCGTTCACAAAAGCTGCCTGAGCTCTTTTTCTTGCTAGCATCTTTATAAACACTCCTTCATTGGCAAGCAAAATTGCATTTTTAAATCCAGAATTGTCAGCGTTTTGGGGGAAGAGGCTTCTCAGTAATCTAATCCTGTACCTGTCTGATGTTTGTTCTTAAAAGGTGGGCATGCTTTAAACTAAAAGAATCTTGGAAATTTCCCCGAAGGTTCTGCTTGCTTAGATCTCATGATTGCATACACGTAATAGGCAGATGGCAGAAAGAACAAAGGTCCAGTTCAACTTGTTTAAAATAGAATAAAATAAAAAAGAGGTGATACAGAAACTTTGTTATGCCTTTTCAGGAGGAACCCATTGGGGTAGACTGAAGCAGAAGTAATGGAAACAGTTCTGAGACATTTCACTGTGTATACTGAAGACCTACATAAAAAAGAAAAAAAAAGAAAAAACAAACTCTTAATTTAATGCAGATTGTGTTTTCTCTGCTCACAAATGAAGGTGATTACCTTTTTTTCTTGCTCACTGATTTAGAAAGAGAAAAGAAAAAAGCAGAGATATTTTAAAAGACAGCTATAATAATAAAGATAGATGAGAATGCTGTGAAGATAGCTTTAAAAACTGAAGTGATTTATTTCAGCAGTTGTAGATAATTACACTTAGGTGATAACTACAGCAATCACAGATGTTAGTCTTTTGCCCTGTCTGCTTGCATTAGCAACTGACACCTTATTAACTGTACATTAGCCCATGAAAGATGTCGACCAACATAACCATAACTGCAGAATAATGGAACTGCCCCAAATGTAAAGGATGCATCTTCTATGAAGAATTTTTCTACCTAAAAATGTATTTTAATATGATTGTAAAACTACTTTGGCTACGAACAAGAGAATGCAGACCCCGTCATCAAAGTGGTTAGTAATTAATGCTTAATTATCTTTTTTACTCTGGACTAATCTTGATTTTTGAGAGGAGTGCTAGATGCAGGTACAATTTACTGGTACACCACGTGGCTTAGCTTTTGAGAGGAATGGATGGCATCAATGCATCTTTTGAGCATTCAAAATAGAAGAGGAAAAGAAGAGTGCTGCTATCGGCTAGAGAAGTCTCATAAGAAGGATTTTCTGATAAGCAGATCTTGCAGAAGATAAACACTTTCCTTCTTTTTTTTTTTTTTTCTTTTTGCTACTCATAGACCAATTTTAATCTTGCCTCAGAGAAAACAACAAAGCTAATAAAAAGGTGTAAATTAGAAGAGAATGAAGAAAGAAGAACAAACAAGACTGGACTGAGAAGACAGACAAGCTTTTCACTGAAGACATTTAGAGATGTGGCTTTTCTGCAGGCTCCCTTTCTGAAATAATCTGTTTTGTTGTTATTGTTGCGATTTTTTAAAATCTAACAGCTACCTCTCATGTATGGGTTACTAAGATTTGGTCACAAACTGCCTAAGTAGAGAGAAACCCTTACCCCAAGTATAATTTCCTAAAATATAGGTGGAATGGCTTGAGATCATATTCAGAAACTAAGGCAGTTTTGTTGCATCATACCTTTGCACTCTGTCCTTATGCCCATCGATCAGTTTTCCTTTTGATTCATTTGCAATGGGTAACAACAGTGACTTGTTCTTAGAAAATCGTTGTTTTTATCACATATTGATATAATCACAATTTTCTATTGTCTTGCAAATGACTTCACCTTTTCTGAAAAAAAAAAACCAAACCCAAGCCACCAAAGCAACAAAAGTTTCGTCATTCATCTTATCTTAGTGTTTTGCTATGCACTTTTATTAATGTACTTATTTTTACTGCTTGCTTTTATTTGAAAGACAATATTCAGAAGCCTCGCATACAGCAATTGTTTTTTCCTATCTCCTTGCATTGCTCTGGCTAGCTGATTATCCCACAAATTATTCCACTGGTAATTAGAACACCTGCTAAATGTTCAGATTCTTCTGATTTAGCTATATTGCATCCTCATTCTCAGCATCGTTAATGGCAAATAGTCTCATCTTGCTCCTAGCTTACTGGATATAAATTGTACCTTCTCTAAGGAGCATTCCTGCATAGATCAGTGTTCTAAGGGCACATACTGAAACCTTGCTTAGTCATATGCAGTCTTGTTCATGGATTTTACAGAATAGATGCTTCATCCCAACCTAGTATACTGTTGCGTACAGAAAAATGTGAAGATTTTACCCTTGGTTTTCTTCAATGACACTGCCTTGCAGAGAAAAACAACAGTCCTTTTTTTTTTTCCTAGTTCAGTTTTCCTCTGCATCTGGATGTTTCTGGAATATGTGCATTTTCTATGCTCCATGTAATTTAAATATTTCCTGCTTTTAAAAGAAGGTGCCAGAAAGAGACAGAATTTCATTTTCTAACTCTTTGCTCTGCTTTTTTCTTGCTAGCATGGCTATTTCATAGTCTTTGACTCTTCTCCCCTCCCTCACTTAGACTTAATGCGGCCTACAGTATTGACTAAGCGATGCTGAGAACTCAAGAGCTGTATGCCAACGCTGAGAGATCAGCCTCATTATCATGCTAAATATACACTGAGTTCCCTAATAGAAAACAAACAGTGCAAAATGAATATTTTAATAGCTAAAATTTTGAGTTTGGGTGAATACATGAACTCAAACAGGAAGAAAAAAAAATCACTGATCTGTACAGTTTGTGACTATCAGAGAATATTATGCTGTATTCAGGATATTCATATTTTTCCAGGGTAGGTTCAGACTAAATATTAGTAAATATTTATTTACTGTGACAGTGGTCAAAAACTGGAACAGGCTTCCTATATGGTTAATATCCCATGCCTGTCAATGTTTTGAGGGGCATTTGGATAAGATGCTCTATTTTTTGGTTAGCGTTCAGGCTCTTCTACTTCTACTTCTATTTCTATCAAGTGCCTAAACTCTTTAAGACTATGATAGACAGAAGTGCTGCAGAAAGAGTTCAAGTGAAGTACAATCCTCTAGATAATTATATAAATATGCTGTTTTCTAAATTTGAGGTGTAAGAGCAGAATAACAGTGTAAATCAAAAGGATTCCATCAATGATTTTTAACATAAGAAATTGTGCATTACGCATTGACATTAAAAGCTCATTTTCATCTTCAACTGCTTTGGGTATTATAAGGTAAACATAGTCTTCTCTTTACCCATTTTAATGACAATTAAGAGTACTTTCAGTACAGTACTACTAAGATTTCCCAAAGAATTTATCCATGTGTTTGTTAGACAAAGTGCTGAGAAAATGTGTTTGGGCTCATCTGAAATCATATAATGAATAAGAAAATATTCTGATGAGGTCTCAGAGCTTTAGTAATGTAAACAGCATGGTCATAAATAGCTCACAAAATGAAAGGAAATATACTGTAAAGTTTCTCATTGCACATAAATGGGGACGAAATAAGAGAATTTACTTACAAGTTTCTTCCTTTCACTGACAAGTAAACTACCTCAGCTTTTTAATTCAAACTATGATATAGGGATTTCTTAATGCTATGCACTCATTTCATGCTTCTCACATGGAACATTTAAAGATTACACAAACATGCTTTATCTTTACATTCAACTACTACTTAATAATTAGTATGTTTATGTCAAGCATGAGAGTAGCTAGAAGAGGGGTATCCATTAGCAGTACAGTAATGGAATATGTTTAGAAACATGCTTTCTCAATGTGTAAATATAATCATCATACAAATTATACCAGGTAGAAAAAGCAATAACCTGTGCTTCTAAGGAAAGGCTATAAGACTGCCTTCCTGTACAAAATAATAGTAGTAGGTGGGTACATGCTTAAAAACAAATGACATTCACTGTTTGAAGGTTGCTGTTAGAATGAAATAGCAATAGTATCCACAGTTGCCTATATACCATTTAGTTTTTAAGCTAGAAATACACTGCAACCTATGCACATTTTCCACTGTACATAATTTTTCTATCCAAATTCAATTACAAAAGTCACTGCGGTTATATTTTAAATTTACACAGTCCATAGTTTTTTTTACTAGCCTGAAAAGTATATTTTCACACCCGGGAAAACTTGGGTACCAATAATACTTTCTCTGAATTGCTATTAAACCAATTTCAAGCTTCATAAGAGATATACCAGCAAAGTCTACGGGCATCCAGAAGCCTTCAGAAATGTGCTCTGCTCAGTCAACATAATATTAATGGAAGCAGATTTCCATGCAAGATTATTATGAGTTTTTTATAAATATTCTTAGTATGCATTGTGAATGGTTAATAAAAGGTAAAACACTAGAATGCTCAAAACTGAAAACACAGCGTCTTTTTCCAATACTGTCATTTCATAGAACAAAATAACAATTTGCAGTATAAACTGAAAATAAAATAAAAATCTGTTTGGCCTAAGATCAAGCAAGGTTATGTCTTAAAAGATTTCTGAAATACTTTTGGTGCTGTTGGAAAAAGAAAACAAAATTACAAATATTTATATCTCTCTCTCTATATATATTATCATTTACACACAAGCCAGCATTCATACAAGCACAGCTTTTATTGCAGTCTAAATTAAGGCAACAAAGAGATTTTTATTATTATTGTTATTATTTTGCTAGTTTTCAATTTTAGCTTGGTGGGACTTGTCTTCATCTTACTGGCACAGCATGCAAGTCTAGGCAACCGATTATGAGTGTTAACACACTTTTTTGAATCCTGAAATGCTTACAAAATCAGAAATTCCTGAAAAGACTATGGCTAAGATGTAATTTCTCTGTTCTTAATAATAATAATAATAATAATAATAATAATAGCAGCTCAATAGAAATTATCTGATTAAATGAAGTTTCACACCAACAGGACAGTTTATTGAGTCTGATATATTTAAGGTCACACTCAATTAAATTAGGAAGAGCATTACACCATTATTCTTTAGACAACAGCAACAGCGTTATGATGAACTGATAAATACATTAATTTTAAAAGCACTAAATTTGGTCTGTGTCTTCTCTGGAAGTATTTATGAGTGTCTTGGTTTGGAAATTTACTTTCCAAATGCCTCAGGGTTGTTGCTTCTATATCTAATGCCTCTTCTCCCCCCAGAAATTAATATTTATATCTCATTGACTCTCAGGATAGTACTGACAGAAATTAGATAATGTATTTATATAGCAAGCTATTCCAAGTATTCTTCATGAACTTTTCTCACACTTAAGGTACTCTTATTCATCACACAGACTTTACAGTGTCATGCCTTGCGTCTCAATACCATAATGTCCTGTCAGGTTTGTTATTTCAAGCACATGTGTATTGAGTTTACATAGCAAGGTTTTGGTAGTGAGGGGTTGCAGAGGTGTCCTCAGTAAGCAGAGCCCAGTAGAGCCCCATTTCAGAGCAGAGCAACTCTAGCTGCTCCAAAGGAACCCACACTGCCAGAGCTGAGCCATGAGCAACGCCAAGTGTACTATGGGAGAGCGGATTTAAGGAAGGGACAACTGACTCCCATGGCTCTGAGTCCTTCAGATGGTGAGGTCCTCCAAGTCCTTCCACGACATCAGACACCGGGATCAGCTCATAAAACTCAAAATGTTGTGGCTACAAGAATGCCCCGAGAGAGCAGTGAGGTGCTGGCACGGGCTGCTCAGAGAAGTTGTGGATGCCCCGTTCACGGAGGTGTTTAAGGCCAGGTTGGATGGGGCCCTGGGCAGCCCAGTCTAGTATTAAATGTGGAGGCTGGCAGCCCTGCCTGCGGCAGGGGGTTGGAACTTGATGATCCTTTAGGTCCTTTCCAACCAAAGCCATTCTATGATTCTATGATTCTATGCCAGAGCTCCTCACCTTGCCCACTGCAGCACTGAGAGCCTGGCAGCCCTGTTTCAGAAAAAGATGCTTACTGACCCCTAGAAAATTTACAGTGAAACTACCCTTCTTGCAGCATTTAAAATGGCAATTAACGCTGGTTTCACAAAGCACTGGCCAGGTTCTGTCAATCACTTGTTTTAGGAAAATATGTGCCCATGTTTCTGAAAGGAATTACCTGTACTTCCAGTTTATGGGAAACCTTTTTATGAGAAATGCAGGTTTTGTGTATTTATATTTGGAAAAACAAAACAAAAATCTCATCATAGAATTGTAGATTCTTTGTGTATGATCATGTATGTGAAAATTCCTTTCTTTTTGGGAATTTTTGGGATAGGTTGAATCTCAGTTTCTCTGCAAGCTCCCCACTGTTCTTCATTCTTGTTAACCCTCATATCCTGACACCAATCTGAACACCATTCTCTGGAAAAGTGCACAGCTGTCATTTCATGGCTATTTCAGACCCAGTATAAATCATACTGACAACTATTAAAAGACAAAAAAAAAAAAACCGAAAAACAACCCCACAACAACCAACCCTGTCAGAAAATCAGAACCTCAGCAGTTTTTGCTTCATGTGTCCCTGGGCCAAGTTACAGTAATTAAATCTTTTTTAGCCTGGTTTGCTTAGGAAATTTGGCTTATGTAATTATATTCCTCGTATATGTTTATGTGCGTGCCATCTGTCCTTGCTTCAATAACTTTGGCACCCATTGACCAGTGTTACTGAAGATGAAGAAGGTAAGCCTCACAGTTGATATATTCTGTAAGAAGATCACAGAGGAGACATTTCTTAATAATGCCCCCAAAGGAGGAAAAGGCTGCAGCCTTATTAAGGATCAAAGATAGGCCACAGGTACTCATCCTCAACCTGCAAGTCCCTGAGATAACCAGCCTTCATTATCTTCACTGCTCCTTCAGTCTCAGTGCTGATGCTGGGAACACCGTGCTACGCCAATGGGTTGAGAGGACTGGTCCTGCAAAGAAGGGGAGGGGAACAGAGTGCCTGCTCCTGCGGATTCACATGTGGACTCATCCAGCCCTAATGCCCCATAGATTGCAGAATTCAAAGTCTCAACTTTCAGTTTCTACACATCTCTTGACAGTGTCTGTAGTATATCAGTTCCTTTGCGTTGCCTCCACCACAGATTTCTCCAGCAGCTCTACATCTTTCAACATCCTTCCCACAAGATCTTTCCCTATTTTAACCCAGTGATTGGGCAGATGCCGTATTATTCAACCTTAGCTTGCTCAAGTGGCTTGCCTGAGGACACTGAGAAAGTAGTAGGGATCACATCCTTCTGCATATTAGCAGGACAAAATCAAGGCAGCTTCTTGGACACTGCCTTCAGCTGCTCAGCACTAATAGGTTTTCTGCTTTAACTGTTGACTTTGCCATAAAGTATTATTGTTCCATGCTACATACAATTATTTGTGTCCTATTCAAAATGTGGCCTATTCAGATCACTGCTGACATAAAGTCTTCTCCTTTTACATTAACTTCACTCCTTTCACCTTCTGTCTTAACCTCAAATTTTAGTCCTGGATTTTTTTTTCCCAGTCTATTGCATTACCTTTCAAAGAATGATAGAATGGCTTGGGTTGGAAGGGACCTCAAGGATCATCAAATTGCAATACCCCTGCCACAGGCAGCATTGCCAACCACTAGATCAAATACCGGATCATGCCTTTCCTTGAAAGTGTTCCGGAAGAAGCATATGTTTTAATTATCTCCTTTTTTTTTTCCCCAGCTGTCTACTACTTTTTCTGGTTATTTAAAATCCAGAGCAAGCAATCTTCATTCTGTTGGTCTGCTCACTGAGGACAGATTGCTGGAGATGCTAGAGGCAGCAATTGTTTGAAATGTTGCCAGGATGGGAAACTCAGTTCTGACTAACACAGCATGTCCTGTGGGGGAAAGGCTTCACAGAAACATGAGGTAAAGCAGTTTGGATGCAATGGGCTCAGGTGGATGGCATAAGCCTTTAAATCTTGTACAAGTTTTCCAAGGCTCTGGCATGGGCAAAAGTCAGCAGAAACATGCACACTGCTGCCCCAAGAGAGCAAACGGCTGCTGACTTTGCCTGTGCTCGAGCTGCCTCTTCTCACTTGCCAAGAACAGGCTTCTAAAGCAAGGAAATCACAATGGCAAGAATTGATGCATGAGTGAAAGTGGAGAGCAGTGAGAGCCCTGCAGCCCCAAATATGCTCCTTGACTTGTACTTGTGTGCCAGGAAAAAAAAAAAAAAAGAAAAAAAAAAAGAATTTTTTATGAGACAGGCACTGGAGACAGGATTTGTTTTTTCTCTGGAGCTGAATCCCACTGAGAAATGAAATGGATAAAGTGCAGTCTGAATATCTTGAGATAATCTGTTACAAGATTCCCAGATAAAGAAAGGGTAAAATTTTGTAAACATAAGAGCTCTATTTCTTGAATGATAGGCCAAAAACTGTTATTCAGGCTCAACCCTAGTAACAACAAAAACTACATTTCTCAGTTAAAGGAAGGAGAACCACCCACTCATTACAACAGCACTGCTAGCTATACAACATTCCCTCTCTTAATTGTCAACAGTTTCCTGTTTCCTTTGAAAGGGGTCACAAAAGCCCAGGGCTGCTCACAGAGTCATGCAGTCCTCACACCTTTCACAGAAATTAGATCATCTGTAATGAAACCATCTGTCTCTACATGACAAATCCTGCTCTTTTCTGTGAAAAGTCTCCCATGTCTGCAAACTTGGCAACCTAAGTAAACACATGCACAGAATAATAAGTGTCCTGGCTTTTCAGCTGGATTGCCTCAAGAAATTTTCAAAGAAAACAACAGTAACCATAATGTTATCACACTGCAAGGCAGTTCAGCAGCCCTCCCAGCATTCAAGGAACCTTTAACATAATTGATGAGTAATAATGAAAACCATGCAGTAGACTTCCACAACCTCGTGTTAGGCAAGGAGTGAAAATGTAGTTGAATGCAGCCCATCACCTGCAGCACAATTCGGCAAATTGACCAGCATATAAAACCGGGTGCTGTGACTCAGGAGGACAGTTTTTTTTCCTAAAGTGGACTAGGATAAAAGCTTGACCTTTAGTTCTCCACCCACATATCTGGGTGCAAAGAATCAAAGAAATGGCATAGTGAGCAGCTAGACGAGAGAGAGAAATCACCTGTTATTTCTGCTTTCCAGTGGCAGAGAGGAGATGAGCTTCACTCTGTGCTTCATTTACCTTGGTGCTAACAGGAAACTGGCACCCAGTGTTTACTGGCAACTCAGTAACACTTCAGCATCCTTCTCTCCTCCTGATCACATACACTGCCATTTGCTCCACAGAGCTTCCTATTGTGATATTCAACTATTTTGAGCCTCGAAGCCATTGTATTATTAAAAGTATATATTTCTCTTGTCTTCAGAGGTGCTAATTTGCATGTCACATACACTAATTAGCTGAAGTGCTCCTCACTTCACAGCACCAGAACGACATACATGAGAGGTCAGTATGCAAATGTCCTCTACATGAAAAGTCAGGCACAGCTTTTTTCCTGGTAGTGCAGAGTCTTATGGTGCATGAAGACCCCTTGGCCTGCTTCTCTTTAAAGAACATCATCCAGTTTCTAAGCATTTACTCTAAGACTATATTTCTCCTTATTTTTTGATGAGATTAAGATATGGGTGAGAGTTATTTATAGGAGGTTATTATGGCTGCAGATGCTTTGAAGAGATCATTTCATGAGACATTTCCTCTACAAATGCACAGAATTCAGGAGAATTTCAGACTGAAAAGTCACTTTTTCAGACTCAGCATCTCGTAATGAGATGGCACCTGCTGCTCATCTACACTATTATGAAGCCAAGCCAAACCCTTTAAAAATGGCTACATTTTGAAAGCAAGTGATGTTGTATGTAGAGGTAGATGTTGATGCTGCTGCAAAGGCTGCCAAGCAGATTCCTTCCAAAAGGTGCTACTGTAACATGAAATACATTTTAATGATCAAAGGGACCTCAAAGTCTAGCCACTAATGCAGGGTTTGTATAAACCACAATGAGATAAGGATAGAAGGGATAAATTTCTCCTAGTCAGTCAGCTACTGCCAGCTGTTTTTGTTTTGTTTTGTTTTGATTCAAAATGTACAGACATAGTTTTTACTAAAAAAAATACAAAACAACAAAAGAAACATAAACACAAAAGCAAACAAACAGAACAAAAACCTAATTTAAAAGCAATGGCTGACTTAACTGCCTGTTTTTAAATATCACAGGAAATGCATCCCTTGTGCTTTCTTACATTCTTTTTAACCCCAAGAGGATAATCAGAACTAATTCAGTACAGTGCATCTGCAGGGCCAAAACAGTCCTGTGGCTGGAGTGCAGGGTACTTAATAGCAGAATCAGGACTCCGGCAGTGATGACTGAGCTCATCCTCCAGAGATTTTTAAGACTGACCTATGGATTTGCTGTGAGATACATGGAAGGAAGCACCAGGTTCTGCTATTCCAGAGCAAACACCAGGAAACCATAATGATCCTGTCCCAGGTTGTTTTAGTTGAGGAGGCACACGTGTTTCTGATTGAGAGTGCAGTTTCTGCCACATCAGCTCTGTTGGTGAATGAGAAGGCAAAACCCTCACCTGCTCTGTGTCCCTGGGATGGAATGCAGAAATGTGGTGGCTGTGCTGAGTTTACTTCCTCCTTTCTTTCCTGCTTGTACTGTCAACTCACCCAAGGGCATGGGGAGCCTGAATTCAATCTCATTTTGAATTACCATGCAAATCAGATGCTCAGCCTCCATTTCCAGAGGCTACAATAGGTTCCACACATACACACAGATGCTTGATGTGCAGGAAATGTGAAACTGGACCATCCAGATCCTTACAATTGCTGAAATATGAAAAATGCAGCTGAAGCTAGATGCTATGGTAGCTGCTATTCATAACATCCACAGCATGAGTTCAGACTTACGAAGTTCCTTCCATGGGATTTTAAGATGAACATTAGTAGAGCAGTGACACTGAAGTAAGCATGCAAGCAAATCAATATATCAAAAAAAAGTGCAAAGACTGCACATGACAGGCTGCTTTTATATTTTTATATGTCCTTATATCCTTCACTATACATAATTCTTTAATCTGGATATTACTATGTGTCATTCTGGACTGCTGTGTTTTAAATAATAATAATAATAATAAAGCACTTCTATAAACCTTGAAAAATTTGTGCTTTACTCAAACAGATGGGAACTTAAAGATTAATATTATGGATCAAAAAGTCTTCTTTTCTGTATTTTTTGTCAATCTTTGCTTTTGAGGAAAAAAAGAAAAAAAAGAAGGGTCAGTGCAGAAGCATGGTACTAAATCTAGAAACTAAATGTGAAAGGATAATCACTGCTTGCATAACAACTTGTTTCAATTGGATGTCACTATTTTAAATGCATAGCCTGGCATTACAGCAAGGTATGACTCCAAGACATGCACATTTCGACGTGATCTCAAAGAGATTTCTTGTATCCCCCTTGCAGTGTACTGCCAAGTTAACCACTTTTTAAGATGAAAGCAGGTTTCTGTAATGGAGACGCAGATATTTTACATCAGTGTGGCTCAAGGCCTGTTTTTTCATGTTTGACAGGACATTAAGATACATCTGAGCCCGGGAGTGTCACAGCAGAATGCCTTTCAAGGCAGGCTGATGACAGTTGTCCTTGGGACAGAACAGCTTTTCTGCAAAGGCACTACCAATCCCATTCAGCTGCAGTGCATCTCTCCAAGTTTTCACAAAGGTTTACATTCTTACATCCGTCCCCCAAAGGACAGATCTCTCCAGTGTGAGTGGTGCTGTTCTGCCACAGGGAACTATGCAGATACTGAAGACCTTCTCCCGTAGGAGATTCAGTTTGTGCAGCAGAACTACAAGATGTTGAAATCCCTGTTGCTAGGCATCATTATTCCTTTATCCATCTCACACCTACTCTGCTACTCAAGGGTGACAACCAAAACATTTCAACATGAACTTGTTTGGTATCTGTGATTGCTTGCAACACCTCTAATAAAAGGCTTGTGGATCCCTTTCACTTCTTTGGTGTGGACTAGCACAATATACACTGGGTGGAAAACACTAAGTTGCCTAGACAGCTTCAAGAGGCCTAAAATAAAGCTGTAACAACAAACTCTTGGAAAAGACCAGAAAACCTTGCCAGAAAATAAACACAGATCAAATATAAAAACCAAGAAGAAAAAGAAAATTGAACTGAAAATATAACAATTCCATTACAAAGTACTGTCACCTGGAACATGGTGCTTATCTCCAGCTGTCCAATTTATAAAAACTGAGAACAGATTGGCTGAGAGAATAATGTGGGAATGGCTAGATAGAGAAGCCAGCTTTGTGTGAAAAGAGATTAGAAAGTTTGGGGGAATTAATTAAAATAAATTAAAACAAAAAAACAAACAAAAAAAAAAAACAAAAAAAACCTAGGAAGTGTTGAGAACAGCTTTCAAAATAATGGATGACATTGAAAAGGTGGCACGAGTGCTTCTAGACATTTCCCCACGGAACACAGAAAGGAGAGAGCATGCTATTAAATTCACAGTGCAGAAAATTAAAAATAAATTTATAATTATTTTCCAATGAAGTACACAATCAACCAATGAAGTTTATTGTCCACTGATGGTTATTATCAAAGCCATCATTAAAAATCTCCAAAGACTCTAAACAAGTATACAGTTAATGAAGAGATCAGGATGTATGTGTTCATATTAAAAAATGAAATGAAAGAGAGAAATCTTTTCAGGACACATCTCAGCCTGTAGAGCAGCAGGAAAACTTTCCTCTTGAGGCAGGTGATGGGTTCCCCCATGGGGAGAGGAAGGGCTAAGATAGCTTCTGCCCAGATACCTACCAGCATTGATAGATGAAACATCTTCCCTTCCTCATCTGATTGACTGCTTTGGGGGTGACTTCCAGCCTGACTTGTGTAAAATAGTATAGTAGTGGATAAAGTGCCCATCTTATCCTTTTGTCACCTGTTGCCTGTGACAGGTTTCTGGCTACTGGCTGATTGATGAGTCTGTTGGAAGCACAGATATTCACTGTAGGCCTGACTCAGATCTACGCAGAATCCACCAACTTAACATGGGCAGATTCTCAAATTAACAAAATAGTTTAATTTTCTTCTGCAGTTTCTCAAAAATTTCAGATATTATCTGCAGCTAGAACACAATGTGGGAATATATGTAAAGGTTTGTTTTGATGTAGCAGTTTTTGTGTTTTTAACAACAGAGTACTTATGTTAATAAAATGCTCAGATTCTGCTGTCCTTGCACACTCATGAGATGTGAGCCAAGAAAATTTTCTTCCTTGCAATACTGAGCAGAGCGAAAAGGATGTCCTCTTCCAAAATAGCTTGGAGACACACTCATTATTTTAGTGTTCTTCACACTTTGCTGATAATGCATTTATTGTTTATGTCTGGGAAGCAAATATACTCCCTTTTGTCATCAGTCTTGGATCCTGATACACTTCTGCTGAGCTCTCCACCCTGGACACCATTCCACCAGTAATGTCGTAAATCATTTCTTTGCCTCAGGACCTTATATTTGCAAGGTCAATTGCTGTTGAAATGATGATTACTATGAAGATGCAGTGTACAAAGAGGCTGACAATCACAGTGCCCTTGAACACTGACTGTAGGAGGTGGCTACCATCCCATTTTCTGCACCAGACAAACGAGTGTAATACTCACTCTATGTATGGTCCCAGAAAGGAAAAAATGAATAGTTGTCCTGTGACTTTAACATTAAACAAAAATGTATCCAGAAAAAACCTTCAAAATTAAAGCTTTTACAGACATCCTGGCACATAAATTTACTTCTTTTTGGACAATCTAAATGAAAGTCAACTTTCTGCACATTTTCATGTACATAGCTAAAATTCCTTTTATTATTAAATTATCTGCTGCAGAAGAATGGAGTCTGATTTTTACTCTAAATAATTTGAAAATACAAATTTTCACAAAGTAGAGGAATAAGATTTCCTCATAATAAAATGTCATATGGTATCATCTGTTTCTCAACAGACAACTGTTCCCATTCTGGTAATGCCTACCATTATTCTAAGTCTTGGAGAGCAGGGAAGCAGAGCAGATGAGCATCAGTAAAAGTGGCATGGGAAACATGCTTAGAACCGCTTCCCCATTTTGACCAGTAACCAGCAGGGAAGCAATGCAGAGGAGAAGTGTCAGCCATGGATAATTCTGGAAGACCAACAATAGACAGGAAAAGACTCTGTAGTCTCTAGCCATATCATACTTTGCACTGCTTGCCCCTGTGTGTCACTGGTTTCCCAGTGTCCTGCTGCATGTTAGAGATGATCGTGCAAAATGTTCCAAAGTCCTGTTGTTAGGATGAGTGTGTTTTAAGTTCCATACACTATGCTGGTTTCTTGACATTCTAGCTCTTAGCTTTGGATATGTCAGTTTGATTGCCTATCATTACACTTTCTAACAGTTCACTTGATTATTTAAGAAATTATTAACCAAAACCAGAAGCCAAATTCCACTAGACCTTGTGGTGAGTCCGTCATAGAAACGACGAGCATTTCACATTCTCCTCCTAGCTTGTGCTGGGAGCACAAGAAGACAACAACTCTTGAGCAGATACAGGCACCTCCAGCCTCCATCAAAGGTGCTGTTTCTGGTCACCCAGCTAAATGTCTTAATTTACTCCAGAGTGGGTAAATATCTTAGGACACAGCCCTTGGGTTCCACCACAGACTGCTCGTAGCATTGGTATTGCTTACCAACTGGGAGTTGGTGGTTTACAGTGCATTTCCTCCTACAGTAGTTTAAGGAAACAGTCATTACTGCTGATGCTTTATTTGCAGGGTAAACAATAGATCCTTCACCCTCTATGTTTCCTGGGAAAACTAAGCAAATTCTACATTTTAGCTGAGAAGGAACTAAAGGGGTTTTGGTAAGAGCTCCTCTGAAAATTTCACAAGACTTCTGGATGCAATGGACAGTGAAAGCAAAATGGCTTCTCTCTGTGATAATTTCAGATCAAAAGAATTCTGTAATAATGAAAAAGTATTGATGGCCTTTCTTTGGTAATGAATTCAAAGTTTACAGAACACAGCAGGGACTCTGGGATAGCAATGTCGCATTTCTTAAGAAACAGGGTTATTACAAGACTATTAAATTATTTTTCAATAAAATATTTCATATGCACAAACATATAAAGCAGCTGGAAAGAAAAAAATCAAATTCTATTTCTGTTTTTAAACCCTGGTGATAAATGGCTTCCTTCAGATTCCAGGAGACACATAAATTTAAAGACAGGCTTGCACGCAGTCATGCTTTCTGCTAGCCTCTTGACTGGGGCTCAGAAATACCATCTTAAAGATAAAATTTAATTTTCACAAGAGGACTGGATGACTCTGGGAGCTGATAGTGGCACATAGAGCTTTTCGCCTTTGTAAGTTACTGGTTCAAGTAAAGGTCAAACTGTGACCGATCTTGGCTCCCCTTTGATGGCAGTTTGGGTACATGGTCTGTGACGTGAATTACTTCTCCCCATCTACTTTCTGTGTCTTCACATTCTGACACAGTCTGAATTATTTTATCTGCCAATTACTGCTGGGCTATGGGGGCAGTGGTAGTGGTGGGGAGGTCAATGACTTCTTTGTCACTGCTGAATTTCTGGCCTTCTTCTGATCAAGGTGGAAATTTTTTATTTGACAGCATGATAAAGATTAACTGCTCATCTTGGACTATTTTTATATCTGGCAGAGAATTTAATTCTCACGTGTTTTAATCCCAAGAGCTTTCAGGAAGACTTAAAATTAATTTTAAATCAATTTCCCCTTCCCCCTCACACAATACAGTGTATATTCACATAAGTGACTAAAAGAACCTCCACCTCCCTGTATGTGAGCTGGTCTTTGAATGACTGTCAATCATTTCATTGAATTGTAGACTATGGAGTAACAGCCACATGTGGGTGGGGAAAAATAAATCTATTCTTTTAAAATCAAAAGGCACTTATCATTCTGGCATACAATCTGTGTGACAAAAGAAAAGAAAAGGCACTGAAATTGTGCATTTCCCAGAAATTAAATGAAACTTAGTGAAAGTTCTTCCATGGAAGTTATTGCTACCATGCTGTTATGGAGCTCAAATATTATCTGGAGTGATAATTACATTTGTCCATGGAGAAGACAGGAGAGCAGATAATGTCTTTCCTAAGAAGAGCAGAGTCTGTTAATGCTTTCGTAGTACTTTCTGCCCGAAACCTTCAAAAGGAGGATATGATGTTAAGAACACTTTCTCATCTGTGCTGCTATCAGTATGAAACACCCTGACCTTTGTGAAGGCAATAGGTTTATGTTTTTATACAGCGGAACAAAGCCACATTAAAGGCGCAAGAACTGCAGAGTGAGAGGGTCTGCAGATGATCTGGTATTCATGAAAGGTATTTAGGACTTTGAATTTTTTTCTGTGCATCTTCTAAAGGAGGCAAAATGAGATTCAACTCTGCAAGAAAAGGAAAAAGTAGAGGAAAGATGACTTCTCCCACCTTGAGTTCAATCTGCCATCCCTCAGAGCCTGCTGCCCACAGCTGCCAAATCACAGAATGTATGAAAAACATATTGGTGTGGGAGGTTTTTACTATTTCATACATTTTTCACGTCCTACCTACAAGAACACCAAACTATAGCCCTGGGTGGTATTACAGCTTTGCATAGATCAACATGAAGTCAAAATCACATTGCTGTGATCTAAACTTACGGTTGCCAGAAACACCGGCTAAATCAATAATTAGCTTTCTGCTGCTTTTGGATCACATCAGTATTTCAGTCTGCGTTCGTTATCTTATTGGCAAGATACATCAGCTACCACAACATTAAAACTAGCTTTGGCAAGTGGAATTGCTTGAAACACAGCAACATTACAATTTTCTACTTCATTTACTGTATCTGAATATGAAATCCTCACTGTTTAGGCAGAAAAAGTTTTAAAGACAATTTAGTATCTCTCTGGAGATCAATTTTATTTTATTTCAAGCTCAATTTTATGTGGGAAACTATACCACAACATTTAACAAAAATATTTTCACCAATGTTACAGATATTGTTATACAGTTATAGAGTTCAAGTTATAGAGATCAAGTATCCTATCTTGTTCCAGTAGGAAAAGGTTGGTCAATGAAGAATACTTGGAAACCTACTACTACAGTCTACAGATAATTGCCTATTATTTTGTAGGAAATATAAAGTAAAAATGAATTTCACAGCAACTACGTATAGCTTTAGGGCATTTGTCTATCTTAATGCAAAGGAAATAGTAAAAACACCCGTTAAAATATTTCTGGAAATGAACAATTTCTTGGTCTTGGTCAAAAAGCAAAATTCAAATGGAGGAGATCTGCAAACGTACATCTGTGGAATAATTAAAGCTGGAACTTTTCCTCGGACAGGGAAAGACCAGCAGGATGTTGTCTTTTCCCAACCACACAGACCACAATGGAATCACTGATCCTTGCACTGCTTCCACCATAGCACTAATTGCAAATTCACTTATATATGAATAAATAATGACTATGCAAATCGACAGAACTCCTCAAAAATACCTTTAAATGTTTTTAGGTGTTACAATTAATAATTTATTCTTGCTTATCAGCACACTTTCATCACCTAATGACAAGAACCAGTACATTTAACTGGCACTTCAAAATAACACACAAAACAGGTTTGGAGATTTACTTTAAGATTTGCTTCTGTGATTGTTCTAACCAAATCTGTTTTGTTCTAACAAAATCTGTTTTGTTCCCATAGATACCAACATGAGTTACTTCTTTATATTCAAGCACTGTTTATATGTAAATAAAAGCTTAATGTGGGTCCACATGCAAACTGGAAGGGCTGCAGCTAAGACATTCAATCTCTTGCTTATTTGATTTTCAGGAATCCAGTCAGAAGTAAAAAGTAATGGTATGACTGCTTTGTACAAATATATATATATATATATTATATATGTGTGTGCAGTTATTTCTCCCCAAGCCAAAGTTTGCTTTTATGTATGTTAGCACAAAGGATTAATTATCTATTGCAAGCAGCATTCTGATGAAAATGAAGAAAATATGCATTAATTATTTTTAAAAGCAAAAGCTATATTTAAATGGCTTTTAAATTAATCATCATTCATGCAGTTCTTTTTTCATGCAGTCAAAAATTAAAAAAAAAATCTCAATAACTTCAAAAGTTCAACAATTTAGAATTTTTGTTTACCCTGTATCTCCTATTAAATACTTTCAGATGATTTTGTTGATGAACATCCATTTTCCTGATTTGCTGCCCAAACAGCAAACAGCACTAGTGATATTTTTCCTAGTTTCCTATGAAAAAATAGAATGAATGCAAATAGATATTCCATTACTGACCCAAGCTCTGTGGCAAATTTGCTGTGTAAATTCAGGATACACAGACAGCAGCAGAAACAGATACCAACTGATATCAGTTGTGTACCATGTGTGCTAATACTGAATTAGTCTGAATAATGTCTTTAGGTTGTCACTGAATATTACTGAGTAAATATATGCCTTTTTCCACATGGATGGCTAAATTTGCTCCTGAACTCCACACAGATTTGAATCAAGACAAATTTGGCTCCTAGTACTCCTGGAACACTGACTATTTAAAAGGCACGTTCAGTTTCCATCACCTAGAACTGATCCTGGTGAATTCCCCTTGACACTGAAAGTTGCTCCCTTGGTTAGGACCAAGGACACATTGAGAATATGTAGCCTGTAGTGTCCTGACAGTCTCAATTGTGGTATTCATTTTTCATTTTTCAGTATTGCAGGTTCATTTGTCGGTATTGGAGGGTTTGGCACTACACATTTCCTGCTTTGTGAGTTTCAATCACAGGCATTATGGAGTGACAGCAGCACTCTCCAAGAGGTCTGTTACAGTCTATAAGGGACCAGCAACTTCATCCACTATAAGTAACAAATTAAAAATGTTCACTATATTTCTAGTCAATCCTACAGTTAATTATATTGATGTATTGTTCCATGAATTGCACAAGGATGTCTTGAACTTCTTAAGTAAACAAAAAGTAATTAATTATTCATTGGATAAATTAATGGAATAAATAATTGTATTAATTGAATTAATTAACTGAATGAATAAACTTGTGTTTAACATGTATATTTGTCTTCAGAAGTATCCGGGCTCATCCAAGTGCTTCTTATTGCAGAAGATTTTAAAAGAATTACATTTTGATTGAAGACAAAATGCATCTATCTTTCCTGTTTTTTTGTTGGGGATTATATAACAGATTGTTACTTTTTGATTAAAAAAGAAACCACAAAACGTTAAGAAATAATTTTAAAACATAAATAATAGGACATATTTGCCCTCCTCCCTGTTCTATTTGTTTGTCTGTCTGTTTTCTGTTTGTTTTTTTTTTTTTATGTGATCGAACCCCCAAACAACCCACTTGTTCTTTTTCACCGTTATGGAGCAGGTAATAGCGTACACTCCAAATCAGAAAGATTTTTTTCTATTAAAAGAGATTCTCCAAGAATATTTTGTGTTTGGAATTTTCCTAAATCAGACAGGGTGCAGTTAAATTTTTACCTCCCATTAATTTCTTGGCATTCTTTAGGAATGTGTTAGCTATGCTATTTATTACTGACATCTGTAAGAAAGCATCACTCAGTCCAACAAGACATTAATTATAAATACATCTTCTGCCAGATCTAAGTATTGGATTTTTATGGAATTTATTTATGCACATAGGGCAAAGACTGTAAAGCATAAAACTAGTCATTAACGTGAAGAGTATGTGCTTTTCACACGTATATTTCCTAACATTTTTCAATTACTTAAAGTTTGATTTTATGAGATGAATGATCTCTGTAGAAGCTCATTCCTTCAGCAATCATCTTCCTTCCCTCTCTCCTCAGGGTTTCCATAATTCTTTTGCAAGTTAAAATCCAATGTTTCTTCCAAATATTTATTTGCTTGTATAGATGCACCCATATAGTTATTTCATAAAATTTAAATTATATAACAGTCTGAATGAATATTATGATTTGAATATGAGGTTTTCTACAGCAGAGCCACTGGAAGTTTGTGTTTCAGTACAGACAGATGAAAACTGTGACTGAGATGGAGAACCAAACCAGTTGGATACAATAAGATTTCCCAGAACTACTGCTCAAAAGTTGAAATAAAATTGAACCCTCGGGGAGCAAGAAAATATTGTTATCTCTACCTCCTTCTTTTACACTTTTATGGTTTTTCCCACCTTCTCATCTCCAACCAGGATCACAAACACAAAGAAAGGCAATGAAAGAGGCTATTCTAATGCCACCTGCTCAGAAGCAGAAACTAACAATGCTCACAGCTGCTGCTGTAGGAGTTTCAGCACAGGTTCACGTGCTGATAAGCATAATGTTTTGAGGGCTCTAGTTTTATTATATCTTAAAAAGTTCTAGTAAAGCTCTCCAGTTGCTCCGTCAGAGAATATAATCTATAGCTGGAGTCAGCCACATGCTGTCAAGGATAATGCATCATGTACCTAACTTCTCAAATCAGGAATAATGTGGGTCTGATTAAATCTGCTCATTAAGTAAGCTAGACATAAGTCCAAGGAACTGCCAAAGGAAGAGAGGTAACAAATATGTCCAAGTTTCAGTACTCTTATTTATATCTTTATGTATCTTCAGCTAGGAAGAGTGATAGCTTCTGTAATTTCTCTGAAGCCTGTGTCTGTCTGAATGAACTAGCATCA
The DNA here is from genome assembly GCF_987193195.1 of Phasianus colchicus. NCBI lineage: Eukaryota > Metazoa > Chordata > Aves > Galliformes > Phasianidae > Phasianus > Phasianus colchicus. The sequence continues at coordinate 132,334,419 of NC_143436.1, forward strand.
AGGTTGAAACTGTAGGAAAAAAGAAAGAAAGAAAGAAACAGAGTGCTCGGAGAGTTAGAAAGTTTTTAAGCAGTAGAACTGTTGGGCATGAGAGTGCAGCAGTCACCACAGAGTCTTTCTTCTCTTCAGGAACTGCAGAGAGACAGCCTGTTTCCAGAACCAGTATCTACTGAGATCAAAGAAAATTCTAAAAGTGGCTAAGGGCAACATGATTTGACTAAAATATAGGTGTTTGGAGGGCGTTCAAGTGGTTATGCTCCTGCAGACCTCTGTGGCATAGGATTAAATCAGGATGAACGCTTTTCAGTAATGAAATGTTTCTAATGACAAAGTTGCCTCATACCAAACTTATGTTCTTTATCTGTCCCCCACCCTAAACATGTACTGGTTCACAGGTGTCCGTCCCGGCTCCCAGCTGCTCCCATACACAGACGCAAGGTGCTGGAAGTCCTTGAGTGCTACCCCAACTAGTGGCGTTGCAGGACGCTTCCCAGGCAGTGCTGCGAGGAAGTTCAGGGAGCTGTAGTGTTCCAATACAGGTATGTCCTTGCAAAGCTCTGTTTGAAAGACTACAACTCCCAGAATATTCCACTTTTTTTCACAAACTGCTGCAGAGGCTTTTGTAAGATGACACCTGCTACAGGAGAAAAAATGCGGGGAATCAATTGTTAGCACGAAATAAGTAATTATGAAAGGGCACTTCCAAATTGACACTCCAGAATCCATATCAAGTAGCTTTCTAGGCGGCTTGAGAAACTCAGGTACAGAGGACTTTATACCAAGAGAAAAGCAGCAATACCAAAATGATTACTCAAACTTCTTGGAATCTCTTCTTCAAGTTTCAGATTAGCACTGAAAGGGGATCCTTTGGATCCCAGGTGAACTCCAAAATAAAATCAGATGGCAATATTTGGAGCAGACATAACAACTTGAATAGGAGAGCTGAGCAGTTGCATGTACTTAGGTACACACCTCTCAGCCTGGCAGGCTTTCTGTGGTAGGACTGTAACCCTATGCCATAACGAGACATATACCATTTCTTTTTATTTAAATATGTATATAATTTGGTCTCACCAAATCACAAAAATCAGTTATGTAGTACAATGAACAATGCACTTTAAAGGGAGCTGAGGACTTCTGCAAATTTCCAGTCCAATGTTCTGCAAATCTTCCGAGTTCTGACCCCCAAATATTCCGACAAGATAATTTTGCAACTATAAACTTTTCTTTTTTTTTATGCAAAAACCAACTACAGAGTATTAGATTCAAAAGTATGCTAGTTTATGTATCTTTCCATTTTTCACCTAAAACCAAATGTTCCCAGAGGCGTATCTAGAATATTTCTTGCTTTGCAATTGCTTCAAATCATTTCCAGGGCTAAATATCCTGAAGACTGATAATAAGCCACACCACAACAGAAAGAATTACCCAAGGATTTACACTCTCATACTTTTCTGACATGCAATGACATCCCTAAAAGAAGCCTGAAAACAGCAAGTAAAAAACGAGCTGTCATTCATTGTAAGGCTATGAAACTGCTTCCTTCAAACTATGAGCACCTTTAGCTTCATATTTTATTCAGTATTTAACCAAGGACAGAAGTACTTCATCAAATGCATGCCAGGCACACAAAGTTTCCAAGTTTTCTACAGCTTTTAGTTTCACCAGTTCTTGGGACTGGCCCCAGTTTCCATGTGTGCATCCTGGACATTAACACTCTTGTGCAGATGAGGTTCCTTTTTCACTGTTATTACAGAGCAATGGTTTCTTCCTTCCAGAATGTTGTAAGCTACAAAAGCTCCATCAGTGGTACTGTGATAATGATAGAGGTCAACTGATGAATTGTTTGTTGTACTGGACTTCAGGAGACCATGAAAGATACACACACCACTAGACGGCGAGATTATCATGACTATAGACATTCAGAGAATTATGTGTTATGTAATTCATTTGCATTTGCAACTTTAAAGAACAACTGGAAAGACAGAGAGGATATAGGTTAACATATACATTAACTATAGATTAACATGCTTCATATGTAAGCCTGAAGTTTATTGTATTGCAGGCTATATACTAGGTGAGTCAATTATACCATAGATGCCTGGCCCATATTAAGGGACTTCTCTAACTGCAGACAGTGTCTTCCAAGCATGTGTAGATATGAGCTTTCCACATCACTGAAAGATGTGGTCTGCCTGTATCACTAGTATCAGACAACCTCTTTCAACACTCTTCAGAGTTCTGCTCTTCTCCCCTCTTTGAGTTCAGTACTTGCACATTGTGGCATGTGGCAGTTAGAGAAGTGAGAGCTTCTTTACTTTGCCCTGACATGGTCTGCTCTAATGTGGCAGGCTCTTTCACTCGCAGAAGGACTGATAAGATCTAGCCTTCAGGATATACCAAAGCTTTCTGACCTTTCATTTGGCGATCTACAGTTTTTTCTGGAACTCATCTGAAATTGGTCTGGGTGAAAACTGAAAAGAAATCTCAGCTTTTACTCATTAAAATGTGCTAATCTTTTAAAGCTAAGTATCAATCAAAATAAAAAGAAAGGAGTATTAAATTTCATATTTAAGGATTATGGATTTCACCTTCTAATCTCACTGGAGAGTAGGAGAAACGAGCATGTTTTAATCTAAGAAGATACGTATTTTCATAGTATGCTGCAGAATATAATGAGAATATCATGGATGATTCAGAGTATGTGGATGCATTTCTTTTTGGGAAGCCCTAGGAAGATATTTAGAATCTCTAACTAAAAGCAAGTAACATAGCTATTTTAATGTAGATACTGAACTTTTCTATATCATAGAAAAATATTTTTTAATAACACAATGATTGTACATGTAACCTGGAACCTGCCTATGCTAAAAGTCCTCAGTGGTACAGAGTTTACCAAAGTGTCAATAGCCAAAGGCAACAACAACTTCCTCCAGCCCAAAGCAGGGTAAAGTATGAGGGGCAGATCCTTACATTGCCAGCTTTGGTCATCTCATGTAGCTGGTAGTGTCAGACAATATGGGAGTTGGTTATAATGGTCAATTGTTATAACCAGAATGTTTTTCAATTTTATTAAAATGAGATTTCAAATCAGACTTTAAAAGAATATTTTCAAGCAAAACTTCATTTTTTTTTGCATAGTTTTACTATAATGTAGGGAAAAAAAAAAAAAGTCACCAAAAGCATTTTCTATTTTTTTGTGTTTACACAGTTTTACTAAAACTGGAGGCATCTTAGCCTCTCTGCTGATAGCCATTCATTGCAAGCTCATCTTTTCAGAAAGAAATAGAAATGTACACTAGGTAGGTCATGTTTAGACAATATATACATTGCAGAGAGGATAGAAAATAACTCTGATGTTGGTCGATGGGTCTGCTATCAGAAAATGATCTTCAGAAAGGTTTGCACTAGCTTATACACAATTAGCTACTCCTGCTTTTTTTTTAAAAAAAAAGGGTAAGAAAACATATGACAGTGCAAATTCTAGGATCACCCACAATATAGTATTATTCAGATTAATCTTCCCCTGTTTAGGTATCCAAGAGAAATTTTTCAGCTAGTCAGCTGAGACAGTCTTCTTGTGTGTACCTTTAGAAAGTGATTCAGCACATCCTTAGTTTTCTTATGTGCATCAAGTGAATCACATTCTGGAGGTGCACTTCCTCCACTTATGAGACATCACGGGAATGCCTATGAGTAGGTGTAATGGATTCTCAGAGTCCAAAAATTCAATGATGGTAAAAAAAATTGCATGTTTAAAATATTTTAGTCATTTTACTTTCATGCTAGATCTAACTGTGCTTTGAACTCTTGTAATGGGACATGACTCTGAATATGAAGCAATTCAGAACATTTACGTACATAAATGCTGGTAAAAAGATCTTGTTTTGGTGTCAGGGAGTGGAGTCTGTCCTACAGTATGGACTTCCTGATGTTCAGTATTGCTGGCAGGGATAAAAGACCCTAGAGCAAATAATCACCTAGGATTTTTGTTGGATTTCTTGCACCTCTATAGCAACTTTATCTACTCCAGACAGAATCCCAAAGGCAAGGATGATGTTTGCAAATATAGGCTGGTGGAAAAATGAGGGCTATGGAGCAAAACAAGGAGCAAAACAAGCTAACAGTATATACACATCTACTAGTTCAGTATTGCATTGCCAGACAGTCCAATAGCAATGGGATGAAAGACCTAAAGTCCCATCAGATGTTAACCATCATATTTATTTTTTGCCTTTTCTGGTCTGAGAATTCCATGTACAAGAGTGGAATTCTAGTGGTACATTTAACGTGTTTCCTGTTTCTGTTTTTAATTAGCAGGCAAACAGAAGGTACAGAAGCTGCATGTTCTTTTTCACCTTTGCAGTTGATTTTCTGTTATCTCTGTTCCTGCTGTCCTTATTCCCTCACTGTTTATTTTGTTAACAAACAATCTGCCTGCAACTACTTCTTTCAGTTACCACTATGTCCGATTTTAATAGAAAAGTCAAAGAAGAATGATCTGTATATTGTACAAATCCTTTCAGCTCTGCAGTGTATCATTTAATGCTCTATTTCAGTAATCCTGTTTACAATCACTTGTCTTTACATATCATAGCCATCACAAAGAGAGTAGCAGTATTACTATGCAAAGATTAGGAAGAAATGACATTTGCAGTGTGGAGGGTATTACTTCATTTGGGTCACCCAATGAAGTTCATCCATCTATTCTGCCATCCATCCTTCCAACCATCCATCCATCCATTTACTACTATATAGATATAGTATTATATACAGTTTCAGTACTGCATTATATTTTTTCTTTAAGACAATTAGCCTACCTTTTGATCAGAAATACCTGTAATTTCTCTCAAAACTAATTAACTGATGTTTGCATAATATCCAATCTGTTACGGTTAAATACTCTGTTACAGTGTCAGAACTGGAATGTTAAGCTAGAGAAACATTCATCACCTTTACTGCCAAGAAGCAGAACATCATATTTTAGTTTGCAGAGAATAAAAAGGAGTAAGAAGCGTTAGGGAAAGAAAAATGTGGTTGGATGTTCACACTGATGAAAGACAATTTGATTTTAAATTAGACTTAAATCATAGATAGTACAATCGTTCAAATTATTGAGTACTATCAGGCATCTAGAGCTTAGAAGTATCACGTATATTAAAACTGCTGAACTATGATATGTATCTGATGAACATTACTTCACAGATCACATTTTATTGGGGCATAGCGATGAACTGACATCTAGGAAAGTTAAACTGATCGGAATAATTGCTCTTTGATCATTATAAACATTCACCCAAATTTAGCACTGGAATCAACTGAGCTTATGCTAAGCTACTAATCAGTCACAATTCTAAATGCCCCTATTTTGGTAAACAAGCTGTCAAAGAAAGATTAAAAGTAGTAATTTCCTGCTTGCGTTGCCTTTCTTGGTGAACATGACCTAGGTTGACAAAATATTAAGCAAAGTGCTACCCGATAACATGCAATCATTTTTGTTATAAGCCCAAATGATGGAGAACAGGAAATTCACATACAAAACATAAATACATGCTAAGTTAAATGCATTCATGCTAAATCATCATCTTACATCAACATCCAAGCTGAACCTGAGCTGAATTTTATGAAATCTACCAATAAGTTGCACAAAAGATCTATGTTGTGAGATCTATGACTGCATCTATTACTTCACTATTTTAGACTGTTACTACTTCACTATTTTAGACTGTTATACTGAGAGAAATAAAAACCTCAGATGAAGTGTCTTACAGATAACAACAGCTCAAACTTTCTTCATAAAATTTATAAAAGACTGGATATTTTGCTTCTGCAGAATTTTTGGGTCAGTCCACTCAACCAATTTCCAGCAGTTTTCAATTATTGTCTGTCATCTCTCGGCAACTGTTTCAGGTGACAAGCCACCTCCATTAATGACTTACATCCTAGTTTAATGTTCTTTAAGAACATTCAGGTATTTGTTGAAATGTGTGTTCTTGGTGGGAGAAGGGAAAGTCATGGTGCAGCAATGTTGTCATGGCAGTGTTTTTTCGTAGCAGTCAGATGGAAAACATGCTCCCTCAGCTGTGCTTTGAAAAGGGAAGATACGAGTTGAAAGAAACCTTGCTCTTTCACATGAAGTGAGCTTCTTCGGTGAAAATATGAGTTCAAAATGAAAATGGAAGCTTGAACAGTCACTCCAAAGACTGTGGAGGTTTGGATGTGGGTCAGTACACTGATTTTAAGAAGCAATAGTCTTCAAAACATCTGAACTCATTATATAACAAGCTGCAGAGTCCTTTGCTCATAAATGAACTTAATCTAAGGCTAAATCTGAATTTCTACCTGCATGGAGTATGTGGTAACCTCTGACAGCACTATCATATGTTAAAAAGGAAGCAAGAAGCACTTTTCACTAGTTTCAGTGTCGGATGCTGTTGTGTAAAAATACACAATTATCCTCAGATGAGGAAAGCCCTGTATTGCTTTAACAGGTATGGTCCTCATGAGAATTCAAACTCATTTCTATTGGCTTTGCTGAAAAATAGCTTTTTAATAATTCATGTTCTGTGTGAGCATAGAAAAGCTCACACAGAAAGGAAAGACAGAACTGGATTTTCTACCATGAGCAGCAGAATAGTGTGGCAGTTTCCAGCTCCATTTCTCAATCATACTGAAAAACAGAATTTTTGGAGAATAAGCATTTATAGAGAGAATAAGGAAGGCAGGAAAGAAATATTTTGGCTCTGATGCCAAGATGAAATTGCAAGCTCTGAAAGAGAAAGAAAATATATCTTAATTTGAAAGTTGTGTGCTATTTCCATTGTAGTACATTTGACAGCCTCTTGCACTGTATTTATTTGAACATTTCTCAAGCCAAAATCCCGCTACAAGTCCATTACATCAGTGGTGTGAAGAATCCAGTACATTGCTAATCTAGCAATCCTGCCAGAAATTGCTCAATAGTTTCAGGGCACTCATACCTGTATGTTAATAACACTTTTAACATGAACTACAAACAAGAAGACAGATTTTTCTTCGAGCTTTATACCTTTGAGGAGCTATACCATACTCCCAACATTTATTTGATAACAGAGATGTCATTTTTATTATGGATTCCTGTATTTCTTCACATAATTGAAAGCCATAGTGAAGGCACACTGCTTGTGAAGAGACCTTATTTTCTCTTACACTTGTATTCAGAATGGTTGCCAAGAAAAAAAAGTAAAACTTCTTGAGATAGTAGGACTTTATTTCAGAGAAAGACACAGAGAAAATGAATATGCTACTTGCTTTTCACTTGAGCTCTACTTGCAACTGCTTTTCTCCTTTGTCATATCATTATAGAATACTGGAAGCCAATTAACAAAAAACCATCACCACCACCAAATAAAAACCGTGCCAATGAACAAACACAAAACTTTTACTAAAAGGAGTACCGTATTTATATTGAAAAGTCTTCCATATTGTTGGTGCGATTCCTTACCTAGGATATCCTGAAATTTTCCCTCAGCTCACATTAACTGCAGTGGAATACTTTAAGTGTTAATGACTACTTCTCTTTTATTTCACTTCTTTAAATATTAATAGAGCAACCTGACCGCAGGCCATACAATGGTGAGAAGAAATTGTGACTTCAAAGAATTGATATTCATAGAAACATACAAAATTAATATTAGAAGGGACCTCTGGAAGTCTTTCAGTTCAAGCTCCCATTCAAAGCTGGGACAACTTCAAAGCCAGATCAGGCTACGTCCAGCTGAGTTTTTAAAATCTCCAAGGATGGTGATTCCACATCCTCTCTGGGCACTTGTTCCCAAATTTAGCTACTCTGATGTATTTTATTTTTTAACTTATGCCTACCCAGGATTTCCTCTGCTGTAACCTGTAAGCATTGCTTTCCGTCCTTCTGCTGCATTCCCCCTTACCCTTCCCTTCTCCCCGCTGAATGAACATGGCTCTCTCAGTCTCTCACCAACCAGCCGAATGACCCTCAGCTGGACTGTTCCAGTTTGCTGACATCTGCCTTGTACAGAGGCGCTCAGAACTGGCCTCACCAGTAAGGAAGATGAGGGAATAATGACTTTTAAAAAATCTGTTGTCTGTGCTTTTCTTAATACAGATCAGCGTGAAGTTAACAGAAGAGTGCAATGAGAACTTGTTCAATTTACTGTCCACAAAGATACCCAGGCCCTTCTCTGCAGAGCTGCAACTGAATCAGTCTGTACCCAACCTATGGATCTAATCCCTTAAGCTTGCAATGTAGCATCAGATTCAGAATAGGTTTAAATAATGTGCTTCCTGTGCAAGGCACTGAACTGGAATTAAACTGCAAGCAAGTCCTGTAAGATGTACTGTGGAGCCTTATCATAGTTTAACTCAGAAGACAGCTCAGCACCACACAGCCGTTCGCTCATTCTCTCACTGCAGGACAGGGGAGAAAACTGGAAAAATGGTAGGGTACATTGGCTGAGATAAAGACAGTATAATAGGAAAGAAAATGAAGGGATAAATCATAATAATAATTATTATAATAAAATAATAAAGAAAACAAATGATGCACAATACAATTGCTCACCACCTGCTGACCAATGCTCAGTCAGTCCCTGAGGAGCAACTGCCCCCTCAGTTTTATAGTTCCACACAATGTCATATGCTATGGAATATCCCATTGAATAAAGTCCTTGACTTTGTTGCTGAGCAACAACTGAAACATCAGTGTATTACCAAAATTATATTTTCCTAAATCCATACATGGCACCATTCCAGCCACTATGAAGAAAATTAAGTCTGTTCCAGCCAAAATGGGAACAGCCCTGAATCTTACAGAGCCAGTGATAACCAAGACCATAGGAATATGGTTATATTATATAGGTTATATAGGTTGAGTAATGACATTCTTCATGAAATATCTTGTCAACTTGTAACTCTGATCTCCAAAGATACTGAGATATCTAATGGAGAATCATACTGATGGAGCTGAAGACAATCCTACACACATCTGCCCATACCACTCTCTCCTGTTTATTACCAGACCTGAAACAGGGAAGCATAAGGAAGTCGGATTTATTAGCTTAAATATGCAATTAGAAGGGCTCAGATTAAAAAAACATCAACAATATTCACAAGAAATATTTGTCTAAACCATTGTATTTCTGAATTGTCTGAATGCAGTTATCTTCACCAGTTAACTGTCTGTGCTGTCTTATAATAGTTCTGTTTCAGGAAGAACCAGGGCAGCATTGCTTTTGCATCATGACTCATTTTTCCCTAAATTGTAGGTAAAGGCTCCTTTACACGTGTTGACAGAATCAAGATGCCCTTTTTCAACAGCATCTTCAAGCACTCAGTCATCAATGAGATTCAGCAAGGTTTCAAAGTATCTTCTAAGAGCAGCTGGAGTGACTGCTGATTGTTTATCTGATTGCCATCCCACACATAGATCTCACACACATATATGAGGAGCTCTTAAATTGAACTAGTAATTGACAGTTCCACAAAAAAAAAAAAACAACAAAAAAACAACAGAAGGTGGTATTTGTTCCACAAAATACAGTTTAATGATGAAATCCATTGGCATGGGATGTTGTAGATGCTAAAAAGGTTATATACAGTTTAAAAAGCAACAAGAAAAAGTATGGAAGTAAAATACATTGAAGCTATTAAATACAAAGATATCATCTTTAGCTCAAGATGTTCTAGTGCAGAAGACAGAGGACAGGAGAATGCACAGAGGGAGAATATTATAAAATTTCCTTTTTTTGTTCTTTTCTGTGCATTTGCACTTGGCTACTGCTAGAAATGGGCTGCAGAGCTAGAATAGTAGACTGTACACTCTTATGTTTGTCCACATATGAGTTGCTAAATACAGCACAGCATTGAGAATAGGAAAAACAAAGCTGTAATCATAGAGCACAAACTATTCAGAAAGATAGTCCAAAGCCTTTGTACATCATATTTTATGGCCAATCCTATATAATATCATCTATATGTCATAAACAGTAAATCTGTGAGACTTAAGATTCTGCATAGAATATTCTGCTCTGAATCTTCTTCCACCTTTAGGGAGTCAATCACCTACTTCAAACAGCCATTCATACTACTGGACAACAGAGTTACCAAAGAAGAGCACTGTAGTACCTCTCCCTGTTGAACAGGGTGCAATTATCATTTACTTGTTTTAGTATATGCTTATTTCTGTCATGAAGCTTATGAAGAAAAGATTCTTAAGGAAAAATTCTGACAAAAATGTAGTATCTACTATTACAGAGTCACAAAAGAAATAAATACTCAGTGTGGAAAAATGAATTGATTTGTTTGGTTTTAGGAAGTGCGAGCTGGAAGTAGCAAAGATTTTCTGAAAAAAACGTAAGTTGATTTATGTTTGCAAATGTTTAGAGGATTACATGACAATCCCTCCTAGTATTATATGTTTACTAAAGAATCAAAAATTCCTTAAGCCTTCGTCAATTTTACATTTAAAATTAGCCTTATTTTACAAGAATAACAGAACATTTGTTCTGCTCCTGGGGATTATATCTTTGAAATTGTGTAACCTTTTCTCAGGTCAGATTTGTTATTTTATCTGCTTCATTCAAAACTTTGCTTTTAAGCCTCCTACTGACTTCAGAAAACCCTATTTAATACATAACTGCTGATAGACTAACCACTTATGTATTATTTATTATGTAAATCCTTATTACATACTAGCCTTAACATCCTATCTTGGTGGGTGTGTGTAGGAACTTCATAAAGCATTAGCATTCCCTCTGTATTTTATTTTATTTATGACAAATAAAAGTGCTTTCTAAAGAGAAATATCCCATGGTTTAGTGATGTGAGCACCCAAATTATGCAGGATCAAGAATCTCAATCCAATGGATTCAACTAGTCTGCCAAAGTACTTCTGAACTTCTCACTCACGCTGGGATTTAGCTGCTCTTTGCTTCCATTCTGTAAAGTAGGATGACTTGGCTAGATGTAAATTAGGAACTTCTTGTATAAGCCTATCCTTTTGTCAGGCAATTCAGGAAAAAATAAAAATAAAAACCATAACCTGCTAGAATGTCCTACTCTATTTTTTCTGCATCAGTCTGTTCTGACAATGCAGTTTGCTGCAGATAGACATGAAACACAGCAGTTCTCTTCTGCCAGCAAATCTTGGGCATTTGTATCAGCTTCATTACTGAGGTTAAGTAAATATCTCTCTGCCTTTCATAAGTACCCAGACCACTGCCTTTTTGTTTTTAATATTTTTTTCTGCTCTTGGGAGGCATTCACTGCTTGAGTACTAAAATGACAAAAATTTGCAATAGGCAAAGCTCCGGAAAGTTATGACTTTTTAAAGAAGTAATTTTTTCCTCTCTATCCCTTGCAGTGAAACCTTTCTATCATGAAGAAAACATCTGGGGGATGATTCCAGCTTCATAAGAGACATGATGTAATTGCAGCAAAGGCGAGGACTGTTGGTTTGTGCCACTCCCAGTGGCTAATTCCTGGAGGGATGTTCAGGCTGTGCCACTCAATGGAGTGCCCTGGTGTGCCAGTCGCCATGCCACCAGCTGACCAGATTTTGTGTTTGCTGAAGTAACAATACCTTATACTGCTCTCACAGTTGGGCACTGTTGCCATGGTAACAGAAAAACTTGGTGGCAAAACACCAGCTACATAAACAAAAGCTCTAATAATAACTCAGGAACTATTTACCTTGTTATCTTCAGTATTTAGTGGTACAGTGGTCTCATTTGTTAAGTATTTCATGTCTTGTAAACATGTTGATGTTACTGTCTGCGAGGTGTCTAGCTGAGCTTTAGTGTCATTATTAAGCAGACTTAGGCTGTACAATTTCGGAACAAATATGGATAAGTACAGAAATTTTACTCCCAGAAATCTGTTCGGGGCCACATTCATACAGCTATTCTGATGTTTCAACTTTAAGGCCAATTTACCCCTGCTAATTTTAATTACCTTACAGCAACACAAAACCGGAATAAGACAAAGCAGAGAGGCCTCAGTTGGGTATGATGCACAAATCTAGGATTTTGCTGATTCTTATAAATAACAGTCTTAATCTACTTGTCAATTTAACTTTGCAGGGTGGTAATAGAGATGACAAAATGCACCTTTATGCCTTGTAACTGTTTTGTTAAGTACCAGATTCACTTGTTATCTTTTGTATTTGAATTTGTGGGGCACATTTATTTCAAAACATATCTAATCCATAACATAGGGGAAGCAATTCATGGAAATGCACCCACTACAACTGCATATACTCTTTGAAGAGGAACTTCCAACTCTGTGGACTAATCCCATACCTATGAATGACAGGTTTTCCTCTTTCCCAAGAAAGATCCTAAATGAAAGTCTTGTGAAAACCACTGCAGTTGTCTGACAGCATCCTATAAATGCAATTGTATGACGCTATTACCCTAAGTACTCCCTTTGAAGGTTCTTCACACACTGAACATTCTGGTTTTATCTTCAAGAGCTCTGTAACCCTTTTATTAAAAAGAGACCTCAGAGACGCTCTTTAAACAAACAGAGAATATTACTTCAGTAAATCAGGTCTGAAACTATTTTGCAAAGCAGTTAGTCATTAATGAAATTGTTCCAAAGGTCACTAAGTTTAGCTCAGTTTCTTCATAGGTGAAGATGAGAACTCAGTGAATAATTAATAGCAAATTAGTGAATGAATTTCACCTTCCCACTGTAGTTATAAGATCTTGCAGCAAGTCACCATACTCTCAAGGATGTTCTGAAAGCATTGTCATGTTTGTATCTCATTATTTCTACTCTTGCAATGTTTGAGCTGGTCTGTCTCTCTGCACCATTCCCTCATCTCTCCAAGCTACATTCCCTCAGTTCTCCTTGCAATAGAAATTCAAGACAGCAGGAGTACACATACTTTATCAATGATAAAGTGTCACTGGTGATCAAACATATTGGAAAGATGAGAATTAACTATGACAATAGGCTAACAATTCACAGGAAGTTTTTGGAAGTTTTGAAGTCTAGGACCCACATATGCAGAGTGTGCACTGCATTTTTTTGCAGGAAAATTTTAAAGGCTAAGCCAGATATTGGAGGGGAAGTCATCTGCAGTTTGAAAGACTAAAACAAAATGTTCTGTCATTGCATGCAGATGAAACTAGTAATCACTGCAATCATTTTTTTTTAAAGCTAACAGAGCAATTAAGCTGAAAGATAAAAGTGCTTACCACAGTGATTAAACACAGAAGATGCAGCATCTTAAGAGCACCAAAATCAACAACTCCAGGCCTCAAATGGGGTCACAAAAGTCATACAATAAATTGGATAATAATACATACAATAAAAAAGCTTCTTTTGAAAAATGGGGAGCAGTGTCTCTAGCCACTTGCTGCAAGTCAGCAGGAAATTTTACCACAAGTCTGAGGGATGTCATTGCAATGCCAAAAGAGCGTAGATCTTGTTGGTTACACAGTTCATTTACAACTGAAACTTTGTGTACTATTTATTGGATTTCCTCCTATAACACTACACTCAGCAACTGATTTTAGTGTTGAATCACACTTGTGCTATAGGTTACCAAAAATGAACAGAATTCAGTGAGTGCCAACAGTAAGACCAGTATTTCTGAAAAGACTTATCATCACAATGTATTATATGCTGAACTGTTGTCTTCCATATTATATTGAACAAATTTATATTTACCCTTTAACAAGATACTGTGTGTTCAGCTCTCTATCTGGCCTTTTTAACTTCTCTTCTATAGGCTGTCCTTTGTATTTAAAGTGTATCCTAGAACAGATATAGGCATATTTTTGGAAATGCTTTGGTTCTCTACTGAACTCTAATAAGCCTCTTAACTATATCAATATCTAAATATGCCTATTTTAGTTAAAAGTAAGCCTTCAAGCCCCTCCATCTAAAAAAAAAAAAAACAAAAAAAACCATTATTGTCTTTCTGTTTTGTATGCAAATAATATCTAAAAAGCTAACACTTTTGCTGTACATGAGTAATAAAATCTGTATGTTGATCTTTCTGACACTATGATCTTCACAAGCACATTAGTATGAAGACTTTCAAACAACAATTACCTGGTGAGTTTCAAAAGGCTCCTGGATTTTGTAATAATTCTCTGCCATAAGTCTCTAATGGCTGCATTTTGTTTTGGTTCACTTAGAGCCACGGGATGAGAGAAAAAACTTTTCCTCAATGTCTCAAAGTCTTTCCACCAAGACAAAAAAAAAGGCCCTGAGTTGACAAAGAAATGTTTGTCAATGTAATAAGAACCATATTCCATGAGGACCTCTGGGGATTCAGCCCTAGCTCCTGTTGCAGAATGACAGAAGTATCAAGTAAGAGTGAGTGGAGAATCACAGAGGTCAAACAGCAAGAGAACCTGCAAAGAAGACAAGCATTTACAGTCTTGTCCTTCTGAAACTAGGCAGCTTTCTCTGATATAAGAAAAACACTTTGTTTGAGGGCTGAGGTCTTACCAGAATGAGGAGAAGCAACCCTGTGAGCAAAGATGTTTCTCTAGACTTAGAAAGACTATGATGGTGAAGGGCCTGGAGCATCTCCCCTATGAAGAAAGGCTAAGTGACCTGGGTCTGTTTAGCCTTGAGAAGAGAAGACTGAGAGGGGACCTGATCCAGGTCTATAAATATCTAAGGTGTGAGGGGCAGAGTGGCGAGGCCAGACTGTTTTCAGCAGTGTGTGGAGACAGGACAAGGGGAAATGGCCAGAAGCTGGAGCATAGGAAGTTCCGCACCAATGTGCGCAAGAACTTCTTTACGGTGAGGGTGACGGAGCACTGGAACAGGCTGCCCAGGGAGGTTGTGGAGTCTCCTTCTCTGGAGATATTCAAGACCCGCCTGGATGCCTACTTGTGCGACCTGGTGTAGGGAACCTGCTTTGGCAGGGGGGTTGGACTCGATGATCTCTGGAGGTCCCTTCCAACCCCTACGATTCTGTGATTCTGTGATCTTTTCCAAAACTGCTATACCATTTAACAGAAAGTGTGTAATGCTCCCTACAGAAGCATTTTGTTTAGAAATGGAGGCATACAATACATCCCTGCACAACAAAGGCCTCTCATCTGGCTGAATTATGACAAGGAAGTTACTGTGAATGCTGATGTGAAAAGTGCTTGCTTTGCAGACCGTAACAAAGGACAGGTTTATTTCATACTTGGTGGAACCTCTAATACAATGCACTTGATAAGGTTGAAATATTTGCTACAAGTTTTAGGTATTTGAGAGACTAAAGAAATGCTTTTGTCCTTCAAACACAAGAGTGTTAATAAATTGTACTTCCTAAACATTGAGTTTGGGCAGCTTCATTCAGTATGGCAAATTCTGTATTCAGAATAAGTTCACTACATCTAGCAATTTTTCTGTTTTTATTTTGATGTTTAATAACTTCTGTTTTTTTTTTTTTGTTTCTTTGTTTGTTTTTGTTTTTCCTTAGTGTTTAGAAGCATGGCTAAGTATCTTTTGAACCATTTATATTTTCTGTCTCCTCAGCCCCTGTGAAAGGAACTTTAAAAATTAAATTGCATGTAGGGAAAGTAAAGCTATTTGTTTATTGAAAACTTCCAATCACTTCACCTGATGTTCCTCAGTTCTCATGTTTTAAGAAACACAAATAAATCATTCTTTTTTCTCCTCCTCTGGGTAACTGATACTTTAATACACACTACATTATCCATCCAAGTCTGTCATGCTATCTTTTTAGAACTTTGCACTATTTTTTTCTTCTTCAAGCTTAAATAATTTAGTAGCACACACAATTTTTTCACCTCATTTCATCTACTTTTCCAGGTCATTTATGAGTATGTTGAGCAGTGGAACTGCTTGTGAGACCCTGTCTCACTTGTTGTGAGACCTCACAGAATATTTTATTTCCTACTTCTTAGCCTTCAGTAATGGCCACATTTCTGTCTGCATCTAGTTTCTCCTCCATACTTTAACCCTGGAATGATTTAACCCTGGAATGATTTCCAGGAAACACTACTGGATTCTTTTATCTAAAAATATCCATGAAGTTTTCTTCTAACATATACTACAAATAGAAGAGAAAATGGGAGTGGGAACTTGAAATAAGAGTACTATTTTATTTTTCATTGACTTAACTCTCTTTTTTCCTCCTCTAATTTTAGATGTGTAAGTGTTGCAATAAGATGGTCCAGAAGGACCAACATATTTGAAAGCAGTGAGATGGTTTGAAGTCCAGGTGTATTTGTGCCTTTGTTTGCATTTGGAAAACATTGAAAGGAATCAGAGCAGCAGCTGGGAGGCAGATGATTAATCACAGAAGGAACTAAGTTTAACTCCCTTGTAGGATCAGCTTTCCCTTAATGCTCAACCTTGTTCATGCTGAGTAGTGTTTTGCTCCGTGAATCATTCCTCTGAGATTAATGTTGCTGCTGGTTTCAAAAAAGAAGACCCACTGAAGACAGCTAGGCTTTCAAGGCACTTAAATGAAAGGCAGTGGGATATATGTTTAGCAGTGAAAGCCCAATCCATCGCAGTCTAAGAGTGGCAGTCATCAGTTATAAAAAAGAAAATAAAACTCATAGATCTGAATCATTCTGATGTTCCTGTTGCTGCTCCTGTCTCTGATTTAGATTAATCTTAGTGTATGCGGCTGAAAAGTTCAGTGGTGCATGAGCCAATTCACAAGTGGATTGGGTTTCCCAAAGTTGGGCATCAGAGGAGCAGGGTGGCTGGTAAGGGTTTCCACACTCTGATTTTAAATGTCACACTTTGGCAAAACCCTCAGAATTCATCTGAGATCAGCCAAGAAGCTAACATGCAGGTAATTATTCCCTGCTGCCTTCACAGCAGAACTCCCCTTTTCATCACACATCAGTCTTTTTTTCCTTTTCTTTGTTTTTATTTTCTATCATTTTCAGCTCATCCCTTCAGCAAGGTCCTCTTCAAAAAGCTCCTAAAGTATCTGCAACTGGAGTCGGCAGGGCTACTCAGTTGTTTAAAAAAAAGCAAATCACCTTGATGAAGTTTCCAAACTTGTGGATAAGCAATCTATATCAGGTCAGAACTTCAATTAAGCTGGAATGAGAATCAGCAGAACAGTGTTCATGTCTGCACTGTAATGAGAAACAAATGCAGCACAAAACATGACAAAATGCATTGGAGAACTCAGTCTTTCTACTTAAAAATTATGGATGAGGAGTATGGCATTACTGAGAAATAAAATATGTGAGACCTTTATGGGGCTTCTCTTAGTTTGATTTCCAAAGAAATCAGCAATTCTACTGTCTGTTTGCATGTCATTTCCTTCCCTGCTGATATATGAACCAATGGGCCAGTTTCAATCAAATATAAAAAACGGAGAAGAAATCTCAAAGATAGGAAGTTTTCAGGGGCTTCTTGAAGCAGCAGCAGCTACAGCTATGTGGTTGGCTGAGCCCTGTGCACACAGACAAAATAAGACTGTGTTCCCTGTTGTCTGATAAGCATGACCTAGGATTTGGAGCATCAGCTGGGGAAAAGTGTGTTGGAAATAGGATTTTATTAGCTCTATGTCTCATTGGAACAATTTGTTATCATAGCTGTCAGAACAGGCTGCAATTCAACAGCATGGGCACTTGCTTAAATATAACTAGCAACCCAAGTACATTTGTTAAGGGGAATGATAGATTGCTGTTTAAAATGATTTTTTTTTTCTTTTTTTTTTTTTTCTAATTTCCCCTTAACTTCAGGATAGGACTTCATGGACCACAATACAATTTCTCTAAGAGTAGAAGCAACTCTAGGGATTTAGATACACATTTTCTGTTCCAGCTAAAAGTAACTTGGCATAAAAAAAAATGGCAGTCATTTTTGTCAGTGAATTAGTCATACTGAAAGAGTGGCTTAGAGAAGACATGCTCATTTGACACTGCAAGATCCCATAGCCCTCCTGATTGACTGTAATTCTTTCTGGGGGAAGTCGAGCAGGACTGCTGTATGATCTTGTCCACATAAGTAGTGAATCAGTGCTTTTTAATGCTTTACCTAATCTAGTAATAAATGCTCTCTGCTTCTAGTGCAGTCATCCACAGCTATTCTATATCACAAATATATGTACTAAGTCAGCCTTGCTTTTCAAAAATGCAAAATGGTATAGCGTATAGTTCTAGCTCAGAGGAAAAAAAGAAAATAAACAAAAACCCTACAACATAACAATAACACAAAACCTTAAATCAGTTTAACATAGCTATTTGGTGAATTCTATGGCTCTTGCTACTTTGGTTGCTCAGCAGGAATATATTACTTGGAAATCACCTCTTGTGGTATTACCCTGTGGAACACTAATATCAGACATTAAAAAATATTTGCTCATTATCACACTGCAGATTAACATCCTTGAGGAATTCTATAGAGACAAACAGCAATCAAGCAATTGCCTTTCATTAAATTATACCTAAAAGATTAATGTATTATGAAGGAGACAGAGACTACGTGTATTCAGAAGCTCTAGAATCAGCTAGCGGATGCCTTTGCAGCTGGGGTGTGTACATAACGATAGATATTATTTTAATTCCCATAAAAAGCCACCTAGCAAGGGTATGTCCGGGGCAGATGGTACCCCCAGAACAGACACATGTATAGACATATATTATTATATTTGTATTTAAAAATGGTTTTAGTGTTAAAAAAAAAAAAGAATCACTAATCTGCAAATTCTACCCCTGCATGATGTCTACATCAGATTGTGTGATTGCCAAGTACTTCTAAATGAAGAAAATCCTACAGAGAAAGCTTTACTATTTATGCTTTCAGTTCTATGGAATGGAAAAAATGAGGAGTTTCTTTGGCAGTCCATTTAAACACTCGATATCTTTTAGGCAGCTCCTCTTGTGACTCTGAATTTGAGACCAGTCAGGCTGTCAGGGCTGTATTGAAAAATCTGTGCCAGCCAGCAGTAACAGCCCTACCACCGAAATTCTGGCAGTGAGAAGGCAGAACACACAGCTCTGTAAAATGGAATCTAAAAGTCAAATTATGTAAAAGTTATCCACTCATAATTACCTAGCAGCCATTAGAACAAATATGGAGAAAGTGTCCAAAAAAAAAAAAAAAAAAGAGAAAAATGGCCCCATTTAAAAGCCAACGATCTCTTTCCTGGTAGGTTACCTTTTTATTTTTCTTTTTTTGAATAAAATACTAATGCACTCAAATGCATACAGAGAGGAAAGTGGTAAAAATAGCAGGTGGAACTGAACGAGAAGGGAAGGGTTCATCCACTGCAACTGCTAGGCACAGCCTGCTCTGAAGCTTTCATGTGAAATGTCATTTAAGAACAATATAAATAGGACTGCAAAAAGATAAAGGGATATCCCTATGCACATATATGTGATGCTGATAATTGGATGAATAGATACCTATTCTGGAAGCAACAGTTCAGTATATAATTACATCAAACTACTGTATAAAGTACATAAGGTCCAGAAAAATGAAATAAACAAAAAAAACCACTATATGCAAATTTGCAAAAATGATGGGAATTACCTTTCTAACTTATTTTCATCTCAAAATGGCTCAAGTATTCCATGTTTCCTTCACTATACAGATTAACCAATAAGCAACAATATATTCACCAGGCTGATGTAGCAATCAAATAATATCTCATTATTTGACTGGCAGTACCCCCAATAATGAAACGTGGCAGATAAAATCTCAGTTAGGTATATTCAGATAACCTTTCTTACACAGCTGGTATGTGAATGAAGATTGGATTTAGTCTGATTTTTTTTGGAGCAAGAATGGGAAACAGGATGCAGCACATTTTTGTGCTTTGTTTTCTACGTTAACTTTCTATAAGAGTTGTTGCTTCCAATTTCAGGAGAAAACAAATGATTCCATTTTGATTTCTGCTAAATTCTGAAATAACAATAAAAAAACCTGCTCTCCCTTACATCCATTAAAAATAACTTGAAGTCCTCAATACAGCAGGAAGACTAGTACATTAGTTTTCCATGGCAATCTCTACATCAAGTCAGCAAGAACCATCATCAGCCAATAAATGATCCAAGGATGGTAACCATAACTTTCAGCTGAAGGATAAATACCAAAACAGAGCTTTCCTTTGGAAAGTAACAGAAAATAATTGAAAACAGAACATCTCTACTTGAAATAAATTAAACCATAATTATTAACTGATTTCAAGTAACAGCATATAATAGAAATGCTAACTGCACCCATTTATTCTGTCTAACAAATAAAGAATAGATAGTTTTTCACACATAAGACATCACACAAAGGCTGCTGATGTCGGTGCAGAAGGAGGGTAGGAGGTGCTCCAGGCTGGAGTGGCTCCCTGCAGCCCAGGGGAAGCTCATGGAGCAGCAGGCTGTCCCCCTGCAGCCTATGGGCACCACATAGAGCAGATCTCCCTTGGTGGCCATGGGGGAGCCCACAGGGCAGCGGTGGATGGTGCCTGGAGAAGGCACAGCCCGTGGGTACCCAGGTCTGGAGCTGCAACCTTTGGAGATGGGCTCGTGATGGGGGGGCTCCCACGGGTGAGACGTGTTCTTAGATTGTATTTAGTTCTTATTTTTCAAATCTCTTATTAATTGGCAATAAATTATACTAATCTCTCTACATTAAGTCTGTTTTTCCTGTGAAAGTAATTGGCAAGTGATCTCCTTCTCATTATCTCAACCACTTACCTTATCCCATTGTATTCTCTCCCCATTTCCCTTGAGGAGGAGGAGGGAGAAGGAGTTTTGGGCAGTTCAGCTGCCCAGCATGGTGTCACAGGAAGACTGCATGCAATTTCCAGTTGCAAAAGAATGTAAATAAAAGGAAATTTTAAAGGAATGCATATCTAATTTCTGCATCAAGATTTCTAGGACATCTTCCTGAAATCTAATTGACCAGATCCTTAGGCATGTCTCTGCACAGCCTTGATGATGAACAAAGCCTTCAGCTGAAAATTCAGTTGATCTGAGAAGAAGCACAAGACACAAGCTCCAAATACACATCTGAGATTATCTGATCCTTCTGTGGTGGTACTGATTGGGTGGTTATGTTCTTTGCCTGCTCTTTGTCTCCCTCACCTCCAACAACCAGCAAATGAGGGTGCCCCAGAAGCCACTTCTTATCCTTCCTGTCCATTTGAAAGAGAAAAACCTTACCTATATCTTGACCTTATGTTGCAGCTGGTATCTGTGGCTATTCACCTTAAAGCACAATTGACTTTAAAGGCTGAGAGACAGGGAATATTCCCTCTGACTGTAAATACAAGGGAATAAAATGTGTTTTCTGCAGTTTAGCTGTTTTTCTGCAAGTAAAGGTATTCCTGAATCTGCATTTGTGTTTATTCTCATTGCCCATCAAGTTTGGACATGCATTGTAATGGCAATGTTCTTGTTCTAATTTGGTTCCTGTCACTACTGTGACTCTTAATGAATGCTTTGTGCGTGGTGTTCCTACAAATCACTTTCAGAAAGAAGTTCTGCATTTGTTTGGGATGCAAATAATCCAAGAAAAGCTGAGTAGTATATCAGTGGCACCGTTCATTTATTTCCCTAAGGATTCAATATAAGAAATCCTTTTGCTATTTAGAAAAGAAATAAAACACTATAATCAATAGTATTAACTGAAAGAGTGGCTTTATATTTACAGGGTTGTAAATATAAACTTAAGTCATTATAAATTAAGTGAAAGACCAATTTAATTAATCTAAGTTATTAGACTTTTTCCTTTGTTCAAAAACAAGCTAGGTGTAATGAGCAAACAAAGCAGGGCATTTTTAGTATTCATACCTACTCTATTCAAAGCATAAAATTCCTCTGGGAGTATTCTCCCCTTGAGAGAAATTCAGGTTTTGAGCATTCAGTTTCTTCACATTATTTACTCAGCTGTATATTCACAACAAGTAACAGAGTAAGAGAATCTACTGAAAAAGCTACAGAATTTTCTGAAATAACCCCCAGTTCCTTCAGGCAGCTGTTTTTCCCTTCAGAAACTTCTGAAAATATATGGCAGTATTTAAAACTTTGTGAAATTCTAGAAAAAAAAAAAAGATCATTTCCTCTGGAAGCTAATTATTTCTTGCTACTGGACATAATCTTTGTTTTCTAGGAACAAAAGGGAAAAATAATGACCTTGTCTTCTGAAGCTGAATTTATAATTGAGTCTTACAGAAAAATGAGTCAAAGGATAGCTTACCCATTTATTACAAAAAATACAAAGATGTATGCTTTCATCTTTGCCCAAGCTCCATGTACAGATGAGTCTCATAGTGCTTCTGGAGATTCAAAAGGGGAGATGAGCATTATAACAATATAGGTGTAGCAGTAAAGGAGACATACTTCCACAGATGCTGGAGTATGGAAGTTGCAAATATATTCATATCTTTTACCTAGAAGAGGTGTTATACAGGTGAATCTGTTTATGCACAAAGTAGGTTCAAAGAAGGTAAACGTGTAAAACAGCCATCTCTAAAAATCAAACCACACAGTTTTAAGAACAAACACAAGTGGTGTCACAAAAAATGTCATCGGAGAGACAAAAAAAAAAAAGAAGCAAATCTCAAGAATCAAGGTTCCCTAAGCAGTATGTCCAAGCCCTCAAATTTACAATGAGCTGCTGCCTTTCGTATTGTGCAGCTGGATTATTTGCAAGCTGGCTGCTTGGTGACACATACCTGTGAAAGCAAGAAACTGAACCCATATCCAGTAAGAAGTCGCTGTGATTAGCAGAAGTTTCAGACAATTTCTGGGTGCATCTGCTGGCAGTTAACTAAGCTCTCTGGTTAGCCCCTGTTCCCTGGACCCACAACTGTCCTTATCATAGAACCATGGAATCACAGAATAAAGTATTTACCTCAAAACATGCCTTTGAAGTAAAGCTACTAGTATCCTCTGAGGTGAAGATTCAGGACTCTTCTGGATTTTATTCATTTTAGAAACTTCTCCTAACAGATAGTATGGATAAATGTAAACCAGATTTGTCCCTTTCCACATTTCAGACTTCTAACTCCATCCTGGCAATCCTCCAATAGTCCTATGCATAGCCAGGTAAAGGAACATAAATCCTCTACTGTAATCTCTACAAATATGATTGTGATGGTCTGCAACACAGACCTATTCAGTGCTGATATGGAAGGAAAGGATCCTTCAGAAAATATTATTTGTACTTAGACGCACAGCAGCGCATTGTGGAAAATGAGAGATCAAAAAAAGAAATGCAAAAGATTGTGCATTACTGAAGTGACTGAAATTTGAAGAGTACTTTTCTTGTGTACAATACCCTGCTCTCAAGTACTTAATTCTGACTCTACTTCTGAGAAAGGCATGTAGCTGCCTTTGAATTCCAACAGTGAAATCGTCGTAGCTGAGTGAATTTATAATTCACAAACAAGAGAGCCAAAGGTATGAAGCATTACAAGCCTTAAATAACACCAGTTAAAGCCCCAGGTCACCCTCCAAGAACAATTCTGCTTCATATGGGAGGAAGAATATGGCAGTTCCATATGTAACGGCAGATTGTCTCTGGGAGATTGGTAGTGGAGAGATGGTTTTCCATCCAGAATAACAAAGCTTATTCATAACTAATCTTAATTAGACATAGTAATTAATTAAACAATGATTAGATGCAGTAATTAAACCCATTAATTGAATACTGTAGCTTACCCCCCCTTTTGGCAGTGAGTTTCATCTCTTTATGCATCCTTATAATTGAGATGATTTGTTTCACTTTTGTGATAAAAAAATCCTAAGTCTTAAGAGGGAATGGAACTGCAACCAGTTCCAATTCAAAACCCGACAAAGCTTTTACTTCTCCTTCTGTAATACAAGAAGCAACTGAATTCACAAGGTACTTCTTGACTTGACTTTCATCTATGTTTGAGGCAGGATGTGACCAAAAGGTGGTTCAGACTGAGGAGACCTAACCCTGATTAGAGCTCAAAACCTCTACAAGGGAACTCCTCCACTCTTCAAGCTGATTTCAGTGGACGTTTTCAGATGGCACCTAGAAGAGAACAGCTGAACCAGTCAAATTCATTCTGCACTTAGATGAGACTATAAAGAGGTGATATTCACTAAAAATTAGCCTAAAATAAGACATTTAAAAGAATTTCTCCCTCAGTCTTCAGTGATCCAAATCTGCACGATCCATTAATTTACAGGAGTGTCTCATGCTGTAGACAGGGGTGGATGAAGTAGGATTTCATGCCATCTGGTAAGAGCAGGCCAAATGTAATTCAAGATTCACTGGATCAATCAATATCGTGACCTATGGTTAGCACAGTCTTAGTCTTTGTTCCCGCATCTATTTTTGTATTTTCCCACTGTCAGCATTATATGTACGGTGCGGGGAGATTTAAAGTCCTTGATGATGATAAAGGCACTGAACAGTTCTCTCAGGTATAGTGCAAAAGCTGTTATACAATAGGGATGAAAACATTAATGTTCTATACAATTTTCACAAACCCTATATTAAACGCTTTAGACCCAAGAGAGACTCAAGAGCAGTCTCAGTAACAGTTTTCTGAAGGCCTTGCTAAGATGCCTAAAGGCTGGAGAAAGAAACAGTCAATAAACAGCCCTGTCTTCACTTTGTCTAACATTTACCTCTGAACAGCTTCAGTCCCTGAGTACCAGCCTTCGGGGATCCCAGCAGCCTGTGCTGAACTTCCCCCTCCAAGGGGGACCAGACTGCTTGCCTTGCTTTGAATTCCTCTGCAAAGATAAACTGCCTCATTTTAAACTTATGAGCTCACCACTGAATCTAATGCAGACTTCATGATTTGAGATGAGATGTTAACTAATGGGTAGATAATCACATAACAGAACACAGCATCAATATCAGAACAAGGAATGCTCCTTTGTCCCAAACAAAAGTGTTCACAAAGCAAAAGGAAATTAATGAAAGTGTCCCTGAATCTCACCCACCCAGAACTCCGCAAACATAGTATCTTAATCTTCCTTAAAGACTGCTGTTCACAGGCAGAGATCTCCTAATTACTTCTCAATGGACAAACTATGTTCCTTTTCCTTAAAATATGAAGCTAATATTTCAAAGCCACCAATCAATCTCCATCCATCAAACAAGGACATTCCTGGCTGAATGTTTGAGGCCTACCTCCATGCAGGGAGAAATTGATGGCCAATTTATTTCTTTTTGGTTAATACTTTTCAAGCCATCAGAAGCAAAGTAGTAACAGAAGCTCTACATTTCACAGAATTCCACAAACTCAGTAAAATAGAGATTCGCCTTATTCTAGAATGGTTCCACATAGACCATCATCTACAGCAAATAGGATACCAACTGTGAAACAAGAACTAGGGTGTAATTACAGTGGTAATGAAAGAAAAAGGAACAACAATCAGAGAAGCAAACACAGCCTTATGAAGAATATAGGAACTCCTGAGAAAAATGCAAACATCAAATGAAAGAAATACATAAAACCACCTCAAAGCATCTTTTCTCCCATTGCCCACACTCCTTCAAAAATATCCAGCAGCTATCTGGGACCATAAGATAAAGTCAGAATAAAGATACAGCATTGAGCCATATGTTCTTTGCACTTAAGCATATGTATAAACACAACCAAGATCTTATCTGGTATAAGATGTTAAAAAACGCAATTATGTCTAAATAAAGTTAATGGGCTAGAAAAATGGCACAACAGCTTAGAATATCTAATGGCTTTGAGAGTAGCTTAATTATGAGTACATTAATTCTAGTCTTAGCTCATGCATGTTTTCATCTATCATAGCAGTCATGAAAAAAATCAAGTCTTGCTCAGAATTTTTCTTGTTAAAAAATTTGCAGAGTAGTATTCTCTAATTTCTTTCTGATCTACTTTCAGTAAAAAAAATCCTGTGTCTGAACACTAAACAAACAGGAGTTTGAGTTGGTGTTGTAGTTTAACCTGACAGGCAGCTAAGCACCACGTACCTGTTCACTCACTACTCCTTGGCACCCTCCCTGCCCAGTAGAATGGGGAAGAGAATTGGGAAAAAAAAAATGTAAACTCATTGGTTGAGATAAAAAGTTTAATAAGACAAAAAAAAGAGGAACCAAACAACCAACAACAAAACTAAACGAGTGATGAACAATGCAATTACTTATCACCAGTTGACTGATGTTCAATCACTCCCCAAGCAATGGCAATGTCCCAGCCAACTTCCTCTCAGTTTTATTGTTCAGCATGATGTCATCCTTCTGGCCAGTTTGGGTCAGCTATCTTCACTGTGATCCCATTCAGCTCCTTGTGCCTCCTTTAATCTTCTTGCTGTCAGGGCAGCATGAGAAGCTGAGAATCTTTGGCAGCATGCAGCCCTGCTCAGCAACAACTAAAATATTGATGAAATATGAAGAAAATCAACTCTATCCCAGCTGAAAAAGGGACAGCTGGTACAATAGCAGACACTACAGTAAAAGATACTTGCTCTGGGATTTAGTTTTAACCAATAACTGTGATGTGATTAACCAAAAAGAAAAATGAATGCAAGTCCTAAGCACGTTGTATCTTTTAATGGTGCTTATCAGAGAGTTGATGACAAAACAAGGTTTCCACAAGAGTCTGCTCTGAATTCAGTATTTCTCAGTATTTTTCCTAGTAGAAGAGAAATTTCTGGATGGTGTCAAATACAAAACAAACTGGGAAAACAAAGAAAATGTCTTGAGGATAACAGGGTGTAGTTCAGTAGGAAGAAAACTTGGCACTGGACTTGTAAGTTTTGTGTTTCACTCAGAGCTGATTAGAAAAGTAACTAGAAAAAGGGAAACAAACTTATCATTGATCTAGATATATGAACTAAAAAAGTCTGTTTAGATTAGAGAAGATTATGGAAGACAAAAAAAACCTAGGTGATTCTCAACTTCTCCCATATGAGCAGAACAAAAAGTAATGGCTTAAATTTCACTAAATGAATTCATTCAGCTACCGAAAAAAAAAGATCAAACAAAAATCTAGCAGTAAGAACAGTGAAACACAGGTACAGATCATAGGCTGGTTTCAGTCTCCATAGCTGGAAATTGAAGAACAAGTATGGGATGTATTCATGGGGACCACAAACCTCAGCAGTCTTTGCTTTGGACCCTGCAGGCTCCCTCCACCTCCATTTTCTATGGTAACTGGGTGTTGTGATAGGTTTCTACCTCTCATTTTGTTTCTTATCTAGAAGGAAGTGTGGCCACTCCATGGAGGCTCTTGGGAGATGGCAGTTTCTTGCTCAGGGCCATGGTGAGTCACTTACTGGAAATGGGTTGCTCCTTTATCTGTTCTACAAGTTTAAGTACTTGAAAAAAGTCACAACTTTTAAAAGAAAAGCCAAACTTGTTATAATAAAAAGGAAGAGAAGAAGAAACTGATGGATTGTTCTTGTCATTTCTTTGCTGAAAGGCACAAGTTTAAGACAGCAACAGTAACAGAAAATGAATTGGTACTTCACACTCCAGTATACTGTGAAGCCTCCACAGTGCTATTCTTGCGATCTTTCAGATGTTACCAGTGATTCCTCACACATCAGAGAGAAATACCCCCCTTTCTGAGGCCTGTATGTGGGTTGAGTACTGGAGAAGGCAATGAAGAAGACAGCAGGATTTGAATGTTGGATATGAGGCACACAGGTGTCACCCATCTGGACGTGCCAATCTGCTGAGGCATGACACAGCCCCAAGGCCTTGTTTTCCTTCCATCAAAACAACGGATAAAAAAAGCTCTTTTTTTCTTCCCTTCTGCCTCAAAGGAACGGGGTACTGCTGTGGACCATACCCAGCTCCTTCACTATTGATGACTTACTCCTAAACTTGAACTCTGCAGGGAGCAACACACAAGCATTTAAACACTATCATGTTATGAACCTCAACTTCCCAAAACACCTGGGAGACTTAAATGCAAAACAACCCATCTAGAGACATAAGAAGCATCCTTGAAGTCAAGACATAACACTCTTCCTACATGCTGAAAACACGAAGTCATAAGAGCTCACACACCAGTCATGATTTATCGCTAACATCCCTTTCAGATCAATACTTGGGAGACTAAACATTGCTTTTCAACAAATATTAAAGCTAAGGACTTAAAATATAAAAAGCAAAAATACTGAATGCTTAAAGTTTCCTTCTTTTTAATGACAGTATTTAAGTATAGTATAACCATCGACACTGTTTCTATGGAAATGTAATTTGTAAAGTGCCTTCATGTTCTGTGAATGAAATGCCTCATTGCCATTTGACTCCAAGCGACTATAGTTCAAAGAAGACGACTCTCCAGAGATTAGTAAAACCAAGAGTCATTCAAATGAATCTCATAAGGACAGCTTCTTTGCATCCACACCAAGAGAAGCTGCCCCTGCTGCTTACAACCAGGTGCACTACAGCTTTTACCAAAGCCATCACAGCAGTGTGCCTGGGTGGGCGATGGAGTCTGGCTGAAGACAAAGCTCTTCAGACTGGCTGAGACCAACCAGCAGTCATTCTCCACCATGTAAGATATCCAGATCTGGATGGGATTTTTGTTCAGCAGACATGGGACAAAGAAAAAAAAAAAGATCCTTCCTTATGCTGTTCTCTGCTCACTGTTTGCAGGAGCCAGTCTGAATTTGACTCTGACCCACTGACTTCAAGAATCTGAATACATTGGCAGAGATTCCCTTTTGCTGTATCCTATGACCTTGCACACTAAACACAAAGCTCATGCAAACAGTTTACTGGGCTCACTTCATATTTTACTTGTGGTTTGTATCAAACTGTATTTAAAGGAAAATTTAGTTCAATTGTATGTCAACATTTTTACCCTGGTTGTTTCTTCAAGGTCTTACAAAGTTTTGCCTATCTCATCACCAAGATACATGCAGGCATGTGGTCTGGGTGGCACTGACATGCACCACACAGGCACCATCGTACTGTGGAAAACTCAACAGCAGAGTTAGCTCTTGCACACACAC
This sequence comes from Phasianus colchicus, assembly GCF_987193195.1. Taxonomy (NCBI): domain Eukaryota; kingdom Metazoa; phylum Chordata; class Aves; order Galliformes; family Phasianidae; genus Phasianus; species Phasianus colchicus. Next base: position 132,363,317 of record NC_143436.1, read on the forward strand.
ATATGTTACCAATGTGTGATACCCACTTCAAACGGCTTACTGTTATTCTATATGAGATGAGGAACCTTTCACTGAGTTACAGCACCAGGGGACATCCCATCCCTGGAGGTGTACAAGGCCAAACTGCATGGGACCTTGGGCAGCTTGATCTGGTGGATGGCAGCCCTGCCTATGTCAGGGCATTGGAACTAGGTATTCTAGGAGGTCTATTCCAGCCTAAACCACTCTGTGATTCTATAGCTCTCTGTGATAACAAGGCTTTTATGAGGTCAAGAGGAGCCATATGGAAGCTGACAGGCAGAATTTGACCCAACTGATTCCTAATTTTCTTAGGAGGCAACGAGAACAGAAATGACATAACTGTAGAAAAAGGCTATATTCATAGTACTGTATTTTTTAGTATCTCGGCTTTTTATTTGGTGCTCCGTCAGTTTTCCTATAGCTTTTCCTTTGCCAATGTTCTCTGAGAAAAGGACCCTAGAAACCAGGATACAGATAACAATGCCCTTTCACAATATTCCTATAAAAATGCATAAATAAAGCACAAGTCAGCTAGAGGGCTGTCATGGTTTTGTGATTTTTTTTGATTACTGGTATTCCATATGATAACATCATGTAGTGCACTGGGACTTAAAGTGTTAATGCTCAAGTTCTGGGTACCTGTCCAGAAGTGAAGAACAACTACATTCCCTAGGGGGCTTTGCAGTCAGAGAGGAGATATAACTCCTGGCAAGGTCACCTCATGGGCTATTCTTCATCCACTCTCCTCCCATCTCCCTGCTGCTCAACTGGACTGCACATCTCACCTCAGCATTACAGTGAGGCCTATCCACCTTTCGGACATTCTCTCATTGTATTTGATTTATTAGCTTCAATTCTAATTATATTGTATTACAGTGCATTATCTTGCATTCCGATACCATATTCAGTAAATTAGTTGGTTTCTTCTCATATCGTTAACACTGTTTTTAATTATTTTGGCGTCCCCTGTTTCCCTTTTCCAGAGGCATGGATTTTGCAAAATCCCTTTGCCCCTCTAGTCATGGAACTGGACCAAACCAGCCCATAAACTATTGACACCCTCATGGTGAAGTCATGTGCGCGCTTTTAATTATTTGCCATCAATAAAGGCCCTTTGATGAGATGCCATCTTTCACTCTTCCTCAACCAGCAGTTAGTCATTCTGACTGCACTGTGAAAGCTGAATTCAGAAATTCTTCATTTATGTAATCTCCAAAATTCACAGTAAAAAAATCTTATGGTAGAATCTACACCTCTCTCATGCACTGCAGTTATTCAGAAATGATAACATTTCTGGTTGTCAAATATTTTTAATATATTATTTTTTAACAGCTTTATTTCCCAGCCTTTGAAACATAGTCTTTTTAAATCTATCATTTTGAGCAGATGATTTTGCATTCAGAGAACACCTTCATGTAGATTTAGGAATAGAGTTCCAAACAATGTTATATCACAACATGAAGCACTAAGCACAGTACGAATGCCCTGCAACCAATACTTACATTACTGAATTCTCAGCCCACATACAATGGAGGAGACACTTCCACTTTAGAACATATGTTAAACTAAGGCAGCAGAAAGTAATCCAACACTTACTCTTGTTCTACCACCTTGTCACAGTGATGACATACTTTTGAGTAAGCGATTAGACTAGTGGTATAAATTCAACAATCTTACACTGAGTTTTAATTGCTTAAGGCTCAGCTTCATGAGAAGTTAATCTTTTCCATTTAATATTTGCTTCAGGCTTATTTAGTTCATCTTTTTGCAAAGGAATTGAAATTAGTTATCTAATTGTCTTTCTGCTAATTTGTACACTAAGCATGGATTGATGATTAGAATACTCAAGGATCTGATTAAAGTATTTTGCAGTAACAATGTGTGTGCTTCAGAAACTTAGAATTTGTCTAGCAATAAGATATGAAGTTCAAAATCTCCTTTTAAAAAACATACATTAGATTTCACAGAAGTAGAATGTCAATTCTTTCTGAGTCAGATGATAAAATATCAAAGGATGTTTGGATTGCACTGATATTGTACTCCGTAGGAAAATTCACTAAGAGGATAGTAAATACCTATCAGATACTATTCAAAATACATTAAAAAAAGAAAGACATAAACACAGGGACACATTCCATGTAATTAGGAACAAAAGATCTTTACCCTTACAATCAGAAATACATTTATTTAAATAAGTGCTTAACCAAGAAAGTTTTTTTTTTTTTTTTTTTTTTTTTGCCTGTGTAAATGAAACTTCATGGGAAGATAGAAGTTAAGGTCAGATTGATCTATTCTTTTTTTTCTTCCTATTCACTTAGTCCACTACAAATGGAAAGGTTTGAACTGAGCTTAGACTAACATTAGCCAAAGAGACATATAGCTAAATACAAGATTCTACTCTACATGGAAAAATTACAAACCACATTTTTTTTGTCTAAGACTAGATATGCTCAGAATAGTTTCACAACAGGTCTGGATCATGAGCTCATTGGTAATATAATTCTGCAGCCTAAGAAATCTACTGACAGCTCTAGTTAATACTTTGTAATTACAGGATCATGTTATTGAATTCAAAAAAAGAAGTTTTTAAAGGTTACCTAAAAATAATTTGGCTGAAACATATTTTTGAAACTTCTGCTTGAATGAGGAACAAATAATGCAGTGCCCCTTTATCAAAACTTCCGAATTGTTGCTGTGGAGAAGTTAGCATATTATTTTTTTAAATCTATTTAAATATTGCATAAACCCTTACCAATGCATTTCAATCGCATTTCATTGAAAGCTTAAAATAATGTTAGGAGTAATTCTGTCTGTTTCTCAAATTTTCTAAAATTATGCAGGAATGAAATGTTTTACACAAAACTAATATGGTCAATAGTAATATGGTTAGTGCACGTTTGTTATAAGTTTTGTATTTAAGAATAACAACATGTTCCAAGTTACATTATCTTTGTCTACGAAATACTCAGTTACAAAGAAAGCCAGATAGATTTATCCTTGTTTATTATATATAGTTATGCTTAGAGTGCTTTTTCTAATCTTCAAAATATTAGGTTGTGAGTAGGCAAGTTCCAATGAAATTTTACAATTTAGGGAATATACTTATTTGTCTATTTATAAATAGGCATGCCTTAATTCCCTCTTAATTAACTTAATAGCTTGTAATACATGGTTGAATTGGTGGGCAATGTTACAATTCTTTTCTTATTAAATATTTTGCTTTACTCACAAAAGAATATCTTAAAAATCTGATTATGACGAAGTTTGCCATAAGCCTTACTATAAGAAAAAACTTGGCTTTGAAGTTGCTGAAAGTTTAATGCATCTAACCAGACCACCTCTAACTCCTGGCGGAAAAGTGTCCACAGCTCTGAAATACAGCAATGATGTTCTTGTGTTGTACAAATATTTTTAATTCTCTCTTTTTAATTTTTTTTTTTTTTTTTGCTATTTTATTTTAGAAAGAGCTAAAAATGATTGTATGCTACAAATAATTCAGTTTAATTTCCACTGCTAACAAGTGCTGCATATACAATCAGGTAGTAGTTCAGCCAAGATAATCCAAAGTCAGAAATCAAAACTTGAAATGCAATGTAGTATCTGTACCTGATTCATTTTAGCTTATCTAATCATTCTTTTTAAGAACCTCTCAGTATAAGAATTGTCTTTCATTGCAAGGAAGTTAAAGCCCAAAAGAGCAGGTATTCATAGAATCATCTCCATTGGAAAGACTTTCAAGATCACCAGAAGAGCAGCTTCTATCACTACATATAGTGCTGTGGTTGATTTCTTTAAGAAATTCATATTAAGAAGTTTTTACTTTTGTTTTGCTTGAAAATACTGGAACATGTGTTCCTTGTGTGTAATCAATAAATATACAGATGTTATAATTAAAAAATACACAGGAAAGTTAGGCCGAATGGGCTATTATGCTAAAGAAGAATAGACAGAAAGCTTACCCTTGTCCTAGGCTCACTAAGAAAACTCCAAAAGGAACAAACTCCAAAAGAGATCCTTCCCTTGTGGTAGTCAGCTCTTAAATGGGGTCTAGGAGAGGTGGAGCCAGGCTCCACTCCTTCCAGTAGCACAAAAGAATTGTCTTCACCTGTACTCCCCGGACTGACTCATTGCTCACCTCAGGTGGTCAATCAGAAGTTCAGGCCATGATTCAGCAGTTCCTACACACCTTGGCTCCTTTTTAATGACATTTAGCTTGTCAAAATAATATTTTATCATTTTTATTAGATAATTGCTTAGTATATAATGTCAAAGTATGTAATTATCTTCTCTGGAATTCACAGTGAAATTTCCCTCTTAATTTCCATGTATCTTCTTGCTCTGGCCTTTGTCTTTCGTTTAAACACTGTCAGGATCACTACTCATTATATCTGAAATTTCCTCAGAAACTTTTCAGGACCCATTTTATGCTCCCTTGGAGCATAAAAAAAACAAACAACAACAAAAAAAAACAATGTAAAACTGAAGTACAATGTCAGACTAAAATACTGGGAATATTCCAAGCAAGATTTATTATAGATTGCTCTAAATTAAGATCGTTTAACAACAACCAAGATCCTCAGGACTCTGGGGACTGGAGGATACACAGACTTTGATCCATAGCCCTGTATGAGTAAAGGCTGACAAAATGAACAAAATGTTGAATTAATCCTCCATGACTTGCAGGACTATAATATTTGAGGACTTTATGACAACAAGGTATGCTGAAGCAATAACAATTATTACCATCTGAACTAATAATAAACTCATCAGAATGTATTAAATGTCCATAGAAGCATTTATCTTCCAAGACAACCACTTTCTCATGTAGACAAGAATTTCAGGAAAAGACAAAATATTTACCTTTCTCATATATATATAACAAATTATGTCCCAAATTTTATTATTACAGATTGTTTTTAAATACACGTAGTATGCTGACATTTCTGTTTCTAAAACATTTCTAATTCATTATTCAAGTAGCAAATTTTGTATCTAATTTTGTTTGTAAAACTGTGTACTTTGTTTTCTTTTGAAAGTAGTATCTTGAGACTCGAGTGATTCAGAAGATTCCTCATTTTTTACCTTTTCTTACAAAATATCATAGCAAAGGAACAGAAAATAGCATTCAAATATTTAAGACTGTATATATACATATATTTATCCAACTTAAACTTCCAGTGCAGCATAACAAAGTCTGTCATTTTTTAAATCATGATTCATAGACTCCAATGAGAATTTTGTATGGAAGAATTGCAGCATATCCAAAATTCAAATACATTAGTATCTTTTGGACAAACATAATGTAATGTATCATACACATTATGAGATGGAAGAGTGTTGCAGAAATAATCCTTTAAGCCATGTATTTTGATGTTCAAATAAGCAGAAAAATAGAAATTTCAGGTTACCAATATACATTGAAAATTAGCAGCAATTTTGTGACCTCTCACTGCTATGATGTGTTCAAATTAGGCAAGCTAACAAGATCATCTGAACAGTATTTGAATCTCTGTAATAATTTTACTCATAGTGTGTTCTGTCCTTTGCTAATATTTTCCATATACCTGTAGTAGCCTTATATTTATTGAATGTAATATTATCTTATCTATTACGCTCCACTGCATTAGTCTAAATGAAATAATTCTGTAACAGAGACAGTCTTTGAATTAATTTAACATGGCTTTCCACTGCAAATTATTTAACAGGCAGCCCAGTACTTTCTGCTGTCTTACTGAATACTTTGAATAGAGAGAATTTCACAGCGTAATTGTCTCTACAGCAACAGGTACATGCTTAGTCTTCAGTTCTTCAGTTAGTTGAGACTACACTGAGCAATACAAAGCTTAAACCAACAAAACCACATACTTAGGTTAAAGTTACAAGGCAAAAAAAGTCATTTAATTGTACTCAGAGTATTATAGAGGCACATATACTTTTGTTTGAAAACAAAGTCAAGGTCCTGATGAATGTAGAGGCAGTTCTTTCTGCTTTTGCAGTGGGAGACTATTTGCTCCATCACTCTCAAGAACTGTAGCAGAGAAATGAAGTTTCTTCCTTTTCAGCACATTTTTGATTGTTCATAAAGAATTATAATGAAAAGGAGACAAAAACAACTATCACTAAAAGTGTCATGACTGAATTATATTGAGAATTTTGCACTGAAAACATTATCAGAGTGAGAGATACAAAGCTGGGATATACAGCAGAACAGCTTAGAAGATACTTTCTTAAAGAGAAAACCATAAAAAATTGGATGAGAAATTTTGTAGGATTAGAAATTGACATTTCTTTTTGATCTTTTCCGAAGACTCCTACAAATTATCCTCTAATTTGAGAGCATCAATTTCTATATTACTTTTATTGTACCATTTCAGTGTCTATCATTTGAAAAAGGTCTTTTCTTCAGAGAACTACAAATCAAGAATCTAGTCTTTAAATTGGTGCGGAAGATGACAGCACTTGTGACTGCCAAAGAATCCCTTCTTATAATTCCTCTCTTTAATCAGTCTTTGCAAAGAATTCACTTTGTAAGTCTACAGTGACTGAACTTGATTGCTAACTTCCCAAAGAAGTCAAGCCACCAATGCCTTCACATATCCAGTGTCACTGCTTTAAGTACCAATTTCCACAGGCAATTTCAGCATTTCAAACATACCAGTAAATGAGATTGAAAATATCCAGCTATAAAATGTGCATCAGGCCTCTGTTATACAGAAAATAGTTTCAAATTTCAAACATTATTCATACTTCTTCACATGATGGTTCTACTTCCAGTGAACAACGCATTCTTTCCTTAAGAAGAAACAGAAAAAATAGGTGCAACACCTGTCAGATTGCCTGGTTATTCTTGGTAGAAGTTAACATGCAGTAAGATAATTCAAGTACAGGTAAATCTCAAATGTAAACTAGGTAAACTAGGCACTTACACTTTTCCCTTTCCTCATGCTGCTGCACAGCCTAGCAAAGATGACAACACCTCTGTCTGTGCCTATTAGACGGAAGAAGTATGCCTGTGTGCACAGAGAATGAAATAAATAAGTACCCTCAGACTGGATGCAATTAGAAGTCAAATTACAGAAAGCACCTACCCTGGAATCGAGACACAGCTAAAATATTGATTTCAGACTAAAATAAGATTTGTCTTGCTCATAAAGACACTCTCTGTGAGTGGTAACACATGAATTCACTGAAAATTTTCCACCTGAACCTTTCTCTGTCTGGAAAGTCTGTGTAAGGAAACTGAACTTCTGCAGAAACAACAATTTCCACAGCTACAAGAACTGAAAATAGGTCATAAATTTCCTTCAAAGGACAAGTTGGCTCCTGTGCAGTTCTACCAAATGTTGCAACTGACCTGTAACATATATATTTGGATTCAGATGGACATAAAATTGTATTTTCTTCATTCATTACATGTTATAGTGCATTTAGGCCTTTACAACTTCCTAATTTGAACACAACTGGCACTTTATGCTATCCAAATAATGGACAAAGATGGAGCTACAATGTTTTTTCTTTCTCCATCATTACTAAATGTCAGAGAACTTCAGGAAAGAGAATCTTCTTTTATCATGTTAAGTCAAAGGGCATTTACCATTGCCTTCAGAATAGCAACTATTTTTCTTCAGATTTGTCATGAGTAAGAAGACCCTTTGCTTCCTCTACTAGGGCCACTACTACTCCTTAAAAAAGTTAGTTGCTCTCTACTTCACAGGGTGTATCTTCATATATACTGATGTGATTCCTGCACACCTGTTCTAACCACATGGTTCTCTAATTTGAGGGATGAAAAAAATTATTTTCACAGAATCACAGAATCACAGAATGGCCAGGGTTGGAAGGGACCTCAAGGCTCATGAATCTCCAACCCCCCTGCCACAGGCAGGGCCACCAACCTCCTCATTTAATGCTAGACCAGGTTGCCCAGGGCCCCATCCAATCTGGCCTTGAACACCTCCAGGGACAGGGCATCCACAGCCTCTCTGGGCAGCCTGTTCCAGTACCTCACCACTCTCTCTGTAAAGAACTTCCCCCTGACATCCAACTTAAATCTTCCCTGCCTCAACTTAAAACCATTTCCCCTTGTCCTGCTGTTATCTACCCTTTCAAAGAGTTGATTCCCCTCCTGTTTGTAGGCTCCCTTTAGGTACTGAAAGGCTGCAGTGAGGTCACCCCACAGCCTTCTTTTCTCCAGGCTGAACAAGCCCAGCTCCCTCTGTCTTTGCAAGGGAGGTGCTTCAGTCCCCTGATCATCTTTGTGGCTTTCCTCTGGACCCTCTCCAACAGCTCTCTTATTTTAAACATCTACTTTTATTAACCTATACATTAGAGAGAATGGTTAATGAAGGAAGCAAATTATGTGATTGAACGTTTTCATGGATTCTGCTTCTATGTTTTATCAAGCTCAGTCCTTGTTCCAAGAATATAGATAGGAATGAAGAGCTAAGCATGTGTGATAGGGACAAGTGGTAGTCTGAGTCATGTGCATACCATAAAATGATGGACATTACATGATCTGGAAGGAGGCTTTCCTGCAACATATTTCCTTCCTTCTCCTCAATTTATTACTGCATTGTTGAAATACTGAATGGTAATATTCACTTCCAAATTACTTATGCAGCTACAAAAGCGTGTTAGTTCCAAGTTTGAACAGAGAGCACCTTTGTAATAAAGGCATTCTGGAGGTACACTGGACGTTCAGGGATGTTCTCCCTTAGCCTTCTGCACCCACAAAATATATGCCGCTGCAATGACAGGGATTCAAAATTACAAAGGAGGATTCATTCCACTGTCAGCATCAGCTGGCCAAAGGGCAACGTAGAAATCCATCTGTTTCTCTGCTTCAGTCACCAAGATGTCAGGATATCAGGCCTTCTGATGAGTAGAGACTACAGCTCTTGTGAAAAGTGGAAACTGCAAATTCTTGTGTCTCTCATACATGATCCTTTTGGAGGAACTACAGTATAGCAGCATAGATGAACTAATTTTGAAATTATCCTCATGACACAGATTCTAATTGGGTGAAAGAAACGACTTACCAAACGCATCAGACAAGTAGGATTTGTCATAGTTTTGCCCAGAAAAATTAAAAAACGCCAGTTCCAGAAGGGGAAAAGTAAGAAGACAAATTCAGGTTCAGACGTCTCAGACTCAGTGGATGAGTGGTTATCTCTGCAGTGATGCATTTACCTTGAAGGCATTGATACTGTTTCCAACCCAATGATTCACAGAATCCCAGAATAGCTGAGGTGGGCAGGGACCTCAGGGTCCCTCAGGCCCAGCCCTGCTCCATCAGGGCCTTCCAGAGCAGGGTGCCCAGGATCACCTCCAGGCAGCTGCTGGAGATCCCCAAGAAGAAGACCCCACAGCCTCTCTGGGCAGCCTGTGCCACTGCTCTGTCACCTGCACAGCACAGGAGTGTTCGTGGTGTTCAGAGGGAGCTCCTGTGTGCCAGTTTGTGCTCATGGTCCTTGTCCTGGCACTGGGCATCACTGAAAAGAGCCTGGCTCCAACTTCTTTGCACCCTCCCTTCATGTATTTAAGGACATTAATTCATTTCTGTCCACACAACATACCAGCTTTCTAACATTTTCAACTTCTAAGAAGCTGAGAAAGCTTGTTAATATTGCAGAAAGGAAGGTTCAGGGGAGCCTTACCATTATATTCTGAAGGGAAGAGTAATAAAGTGTAGCCAGGCTTCAATTAGTGGTGCCCAGTGAAAAGACAAGAAGCGACCAACACATGTTGAAATACGGGAAGTTCAATTTAAATTCAAGAAAACACTTCTCTCACTGTGGGCATCGTTGAGTAAGTTGTCCAGAAAAACTGTGGAGCATCCATCCATGGATATTCATGACCCAACTGGACACAGAGTGGAGCAATTTGCTGCTGCTAACCCCCTGAGCAGGGAGTGGGACTGGACAATCCTCAGTGGCATTTCCAGCCTCAGCCATCCTATGATCCTGTAGTTCCTCCTGAACATTTTGAGTAAACAGCATCATCAGAGACATAAAATGCCACAGTAGTAATTGATATGTTTGTGGATGTTGGAATGAAAGTAAATAAAACTGAAATGTTATCTTAGAGATTTGAGAACAGGAACAGTTTGGTTTCACTTTTAGTAGATGATCTTCTGTTACTGGTGGCAATACTCTTGACACAGGTCACAAGTACTCATGCACTGCTGAATGTACTTTATTTTTCTCAGGTACATACGGCCAATGTTTTCATTGCACCACACACGCTGTGGTCTATCATGCAGTGGGAATTTATTAATTCAACCTCACATTGCCTTCACCTATTTCATTCCTCCAAATAAGGGAAAAATATTCTCTATTCATTTATTTTTTAACTTAGAAATAAACTCAGAGATTCTGAGTTGTCATTTGTACAAATCATAGTGAAAATGTCACACCTTGAACGAATTAGACCAACTTTAATTCAGGCAGCCAATGAACATACCACTGTCCCCTTTCACTCTAGATGTCACCAAATTTCCAGACACAATATTAGACAACAAACATAGCACACTGATACACAGGAAAGAAAGCTATAATTTAATTAAAGGACTGCTGTGGGATTTAAGTTTAATATAGCTTGTAATGGCTTTTTCCATTCTCACTAAATTTTAACAATATTAATCTTTGCTCCTTGTTTCCAGTTGAAATCATCATTTATGCAACTAGTAAAGCAGATAGTGTAGACTCTATTTGTTTAAGCTCTGTGCTGGGAAAAGGAATGAGGAGGGTGATCCATAATCCACCTCTCATGCAGGGAGAAACAATCAGTGGACTGCTAAGCTAACCCATGAGTCAAGAAAGGGGATTCTTGAACTCTGGATTTTCACAAAAATGATACTACAGATCACTTTCCTACCTCAAATGTCTCACCTGTATGCCAGGCTAGCAAAGCTGCTCTTCCAGTATGTGACCAGGTAAGCAATTCCCCATAAATTTACATTACACTGCAGTTGCAATTCCACAAACTCTTTCAGTCTGAAGTACCTCTGAGACTTATAATAAAAATCTTTATAAAGCTAAAAAGCTTTAGTATTGGTAGATTTGGATTAAAATGTTGTCCAAAATCTGGAAAATACCTGTTCTTTTTTCCAGTATTCTCTGCCCTAAGACTAAACAGTCTTCACAGTTTAGAACTTTCATATCCCTCGCCCCCACCTCTCTCTCTCTCTCTTTCAAAATTAAAAAGCTTACAATATAGCAATCTGGGAATATCCTGATGACCTGTTTTAACTAAACACTTGCTTTTTTTTTTCTAGGAATTCAAATTGTGACTTGAGTTTAACAAAAAAGTCCCTCTGTTCAAAACACAGAGGTAGTGTCATCAATAGTGAAGTCATCAAAGGACATACATGCTCTTGCCTATGGTTAAGGCACAGCATGATATGACAGGTATACGTGAGTAGCAAAAGAAGAGTTAGCTTTATCATTTCATTTGGATGGTATTGCTTATCTTTTTGAGCTGTGTGGGTCATCTGAAGAATCACTGCAACTGCGAACTTGCCATGGATCGTTCCTGACTTGAGAACAAAGACAACATCACTACATATACAGGACATAAACTAAGCAAAATGGAGTTAGGAGGGTAGCATCATAAGAAAATGCATGCCTTGCAAATAACATCAGTGGCATACAACAACGTTAAGATAATATTTTAAAGGAAACTAAAAGCAGTAAGCAGTCTTGGAAAAGAGAAGAGAATGTTTTAGAAGATAGACCCTGACTGAAGAAAAGCATTAAAATATTACCATCTGACAGTTTGAAAATCAGGCAATGTTCTTCAAAACACAGTTCATAAAATGTGGGGTTTTTTTTTAATTTTTCTTCAAATTCTAAAATCCAATCATAAATACTTAAATGACAAGTGGTCCAATCTGAATAACTGGAAGTTGAAGCACCAGCAAAGGGAAAAAAAATAATCTTAAGATTCATATTATAAAAATCTGCTCAAGGCGTATCAAATACCATTTTAATTTGTCTCCAATACAAAGGTGATATCAAACAGAGCCACAGACAGAAAAAAAAGAAAAAAAAAGAAGAAAAAAAACCCACTATACTGACATATGGCTAAATGGGAATAGACTAACAGTGTTTTGATTTGTAGCAAGACCACCTTTCTCCTATGTATTAGCTTTTCAAAATCCACATGCTGATGTATTGATATAACCTTTTAAAGAAGTAAGTGACTTTGTGCCTGGCAAAGTTTGACCTTACTCAGGCAGTTTCAGAAGTTTGATACAAAGTTCACAGACACAGCACTGAGGACACAAAAGAGCTTGAAATCCCTTTCCATTTTTTTTTTTTTTCATTCTGAAAATTTGCCTGATCTTTGTATCAAACACAGACAGTGCCATTCAGAATACCTACAGACATTAAAAGGTATGCAACTCTCAGACAAAAATTGAAGTTCCCTGTCTAAAGCATGTACATAATAGTTTAGATGTGGAAGAGGAAAAAATTGCAGTTCACTCCAGAAAATTCACCAGTCAAACCGAGCAGAAGAAAGTTTTAACAGCCATGCTCACTCCAGAGCTTTCTTCATCTTGTTCAAGAAGGTCGGTAATTCTCCAGTCCTTCTATGAATGCAGAATACAGAAAATCTTACATCTCACTGATAGAAAGGAAGGACAATGCAGTGAGAGACCAAGGAAAGGTTAAAAATAATCTAAAAGAACCCTGTTATTTAAGTTGCTAAATCTGTAAAATATAGACTTCAGAAAATGAGCAAAGCCACAGGAGAAAAAAAACCCTGATAGTATATAATTTTCTGTACATTAAGTAAAGTAGAAGCATGTTTATTACCTGATAAATTCACTTTACTTTAATTAGAACACAGCAAGACCAAAATTTTTCTGATTTCTCCCCATGCTGAAATCTTAATAGGTCAATGCTGTGTAGGATGACACTGTATAGCTTAATAACATCCTTTGGCCACCAGCATATTTAAAAAATACATTTCTGATATAAATTGCACCTGGTTATAGAGGATAATCCTACCTTCAATGTCCAGGATGCAATCAGCTAGCTGATATCTAACATATATCTAACTGGAATCCTTATTTAATTTTAATAGAAAAAAGAAAAAACATAATTTTTTGAGATAGTTTTATTAATGAACAGTTGAATACTAGTCAAATACCTCTAATACAATCTACATACATTAGTTCTTGCCGTTGTTTTTTTATAAAAAAGTGCTATTTTATAGGGCAAGTTTTTTCTATTTCTCACCTAGATATACAGTTTCCTGATACTCTTATAGCCTTATTAAAGTAAGGCTGCCTTATTTTAGTTTATCTGCCTACAAACTGCCATAAAATGAGGTTTATGAGACTGAGGCTGAGTTGTCCCTCTTTGTCACAAGTTGTTATCACCAAATGTAGATGTAGCCAAATAAATATTATCTTTCACTCCTCACAGCTTTCTGAAGAGAAAGACAGATACTTCATACTTTCGGAAGTGTGTGGGGAAGGTGCTCTTCTAAAAGCAACACCTTTACAACAGGTGAGGACAAAGTAATCTCCAGAGTTAGCTTAGTCTACCACATATGTTTTACACAAAACAATGCGCACAAAGTTCTACTACTCAAATCTTTCAATTACTGTCTCCCATTAAACAAATTAAAATGACAGCTATGTGCCTGCTAAAAGCAAATTAAGTAAAACTAGATCAAAGATTTGCTTACTAAAATAAGATCTTGCAAAAAAAAAAAAAAAAAGTAATAATAAGAAAATTAAAACATTTGGAAATTTCCACATTCAAGCATTTTAGGAGAGAATTTCCCTAAAATATTTGCAAAATTTAGTACTATTGTCATAGGTTATGACACATGAATTGGGAAAGCAACAAAACTTAAACCAGAGAAGGCTAGTTTCAGTGTTCAAGGTGGCAGAAGCGCAAACAAAATTCAACATTATTGGTGTAGATATGCATTCTTTCCTAGAAGCTCGTTTTAACAATTTTAAGACACATAAAAAGAGCACAAATCAGTACACATATGCATAATTTATGCAAATATATAATATATAGCAATGTAACATATATTAAATAAATATAAATTGTAAGTGTACTTTCAGTGAAAAAACATTTACATCCATGAAGAAGAAAGGAAAGCAGGTTTCTGTTACTGATCTGTCTGATGAGTCTGTCAGGAGAAAACAGAGATTTCTTCATTCTGATTTTTCTTCTCACCACAGCAAGGGTGATTTCACTCAAGTTAGGGCCATCTCATGTATACTGCTTATCAGTTAATGGTAAAATTAACTTTCTCAAAAAACTGCAACTAATACTAAGAAGCATATTGGTACTTCAAGATTTTGTATAGCGTATTCACAGTGAACATGAAAATTACAGATTGATACTTCAGATACAGTAAGCTCTGTAAGCTCTGCTTGAGCAGGGGGGACCAGAGAAGATGATCTCCAGAGCTTCCTTCCAGCTGCAACTATTCTGTGATTCAGTGACTCTGATCAAAATAGAATTTTCTTCTTCTAAATACTCAATCAGTGCAATGAATTGGAGTTCAGAAACTACGGATACCCATGGATTGAAACTACTCTAAAATACTAAAAAGTTTCTATGTTAAGAATGGTGTAGACACATGGAATCCTCGTCAATATCACGCTGATTCAGTTAATCAACTGGCTGATTAATCTTAGCAAGTCCTCCTCATTGCAGCCATCCATTTCATTATGGGCTTGTTGACTCTAAGAGTTGAAGGGTAACTGAAACACTGCAATTGAACACTAGCTTAATGGCATTTGTCCAATTGTAGTTCCTTCTAAAAGTCAAATGAACTAACAGTTTTGTTTTTTAACTTGGTAAGCATTCATTTTGTACATTAAATAATGTATTTCATAGAAAATATTCATGGAAAATGGCAATTCTTTAAGGATAAATACAACAAAAGTGGAATTCCAGATGTGTGCTTAGGAAGATTATCTTGCCCCTGTAAAACTTCTGACTTACTTTCTTAAGGTTTCTTTAAGGAAGGAAAAGAAACTTCCTGAGCACACATGGATACACAACTCTTGTTCTATTTTGTGTCCTCCAGCCTATATATATAATTTTTTAAAGAGATTTGCCTCTAATTGCTATTCAAAAGAACACTGTACAAATGGGAGTATATATATGCCAAGAACTATTGCCTATGTCATCCTCTTTGAGTGAAGAGAGGCTACATCAAAGACTGTACCTGTCATTAGTTCTAACTTAGGGTTCTTGATTAAGGCAAATAGAGAAAACATAACTAAAAAAAAATAATAGTAAAAATATTTTTTTAAAAAAGAAGATGATTGATTGAAAGTGATACTGAGTAGTGACATATGCCAGAAGTCAAGGATTACATTAGGCAATACAGTGCTTGAGTGACTTGTACTACCTGGCCATCTGCTTTGTGATATGTTGACTTTTGGCTTAGAGAAGATTAAATAACCTTTACTGTTATTTGTCTGAAACACTGCCAGAGCCAGAAACAGTACATTAGGAATTTGTGAGATCTCTTTCTAAAATTAACTCAGGCACACAATGTTTTGAAAAATGCTCTGGGAAAAAAAAAAAACAAAAACAAACCAAACCAAAACAAGACAGTGACAAATAACTACAGTCTAGGGCAAGAACCTGTGCAAGATACCTAAGAATTTTGTTATAGAAAGACAAGTAGCACTGTAAGCCTATATTTATCACACACATAGACAGTCCTAAGTCACCAGTGTGTGCCTCATCACAGAAAACTTCTGACACCATATTCAGTGTGTGACACCATATTCAGTAGGAAGGCAAAAGATGCTTCCTTCCATGGTAACAGGTGGCAATTACTATGGAGGCCAATGAGACCATGAATCCAAATTTGCTTCCTATGCTGACTTTGATTTTGTATACAGAGGGTTTCACAGAGAGAAAAAGAACAGAAGTGGCATAGCAAAAGAATATCTAGGCAGCAGCCTGAAGGCAATATCTTATAATATCAAATTGACCTTGAGGTAACTCAGAAAATAAAAAGGAGGGGAAGAAAAGCAATAGTAATAATCAAAGAGGGTGAGAAATGCATTACAAAGGACAAATGGAAAACGAGAAAGAGGAAAAAATAGGTGTTGCTGTGATCCTAACGAGTAAACAATAAGACTGTGATAGCAAAAGTATGTCCCCAGTGACAGAAGTGGGGAAAAATTTCCACCTTACTTTTCCAGAGACATCAAATTTTTGTCAAGTTTTTCTTAGGTTTTGTTTCCTAAAATTCCCATCTTTTTATCTACCTGTTAATTATCTGTGTTATATGCCATTTTGGAATGCTCTTTTTAGCAAAGAGGTAAAAAATACATTATACATAATCTATGTTAAACTTAAAGCAAAAACTTTTTTGTATATTGACAACCTCCGTTTGTGAGAAGCTGGAATAATTTTTGGCTCAAGGCTCCTTCAGCAGCACCCATTCAAGATGTAACATGCTCAGCAAGCTTTTGGAATTATTGGTTACTATGATCATAGCAGTAAGAGAAACATATGATGCTGGGCAACCACCCTTTTTGGCTGTTGCCCTCTTTGGGCATTCCAGCTGACTTATGGAGGTTGTCTCAGAGGAGAGGGCCACCATGCAGTTAGTCCTACTTAGCAGCCCACCATGCGACAATTGCTTGATCAACTGCTGATTAGCTAACAGGAGGGTCATTAGCTATGGACATGCTGTTGCCCCTAATGAACAAAACATAAATACCCCTGACAACTACCGTTGCCTCTGATGAACAAAACACAAGTAGCCCTGACAACTAAAGCAAGACCTGACAAACCAAACTGAAGTGCCCCTGACAACCAACTACTGCCCAAGCAACCAAAACAACATTGAGAAGAGGATAAAAACCTGAAGAGTTTCAAGGTAGAACAGGTACCCCTTCCACTGAACTGCAGCCATGATGGTCAATGACATGTCACTGACCTACTTGCTGCCCCCTCTAAGGACCAAAGAAACGTTGCTGGATCTCTGGTGGTAATTATCACCACTTTACAAACCGTTTGCTAGAATTTCTCTCTTTATTATCTCTAACTTTCCCATCTTCCCCACATTCTTAGCTTCTAAGAATTTATAATAAATCAATTGGACAGCATTTGGCCTCTTCTACTACTGTAGACTCTCTCCAGGTTTATATTTGTGAACCATCTCCTCCAATAATTGGACACCTGTGTATTTGCTAAATCAGGTATTTTTCTCAGTGTTTCTTTCAATACTATCATCACTGAAATAGTGAAAAAATGAAGAATATCTTTTGCTGTAGAAATCACAAAAGAATTTTTAAAGATATTCTTTCCTACTTGCTCCTTTACTCTTGTTTGGTTAATGAGGTGGAAGATAACACAACTGATGAAGACTGCATAGTTGACTGAATTTGTTGAATAGATATAGGGAATCTAATTTCAATAGAGACCATACAAATAATAGTTGATGTAACCTTTTGATGTACTTTATTCAAGCTAGCCAAAGAGACATCAAGAAGTAATTTCTGGATTTCCAATCTTCTTTTGAATATTGAGTGCTTTCATGAAGAGTATTTGATTGCAAAGGAACATAAATCTGGACACTTATTTACACTTACTTTTGCCACTTAAAAAAAATAAAATATTGCATTGTCCACTCCTTCCTGTTTCACTGGTATACTTGTCAAACATTTCATTCATATGCTGGCACTTTCAATATCATTGCTTGATTTTAGTTTATTAATAAATTTTTCCTTAGACGAAGATAAATCTGAGACCTATGTTCTTCCTCTCCCCACTATGTTTTGTAAATTATTTCATCTCTGTGTTCTTACTGAGAAGTGGCATTTTTACAGAGCTGTTCCTCCTCTGCAGAAAGTGCCCTAGGACACCTGGGAACTTTACAGTAAGGCTGCTTTTTAGCTAGTTAACCTGCAGGCAGTAATCCCCTGTCACAAGGGGTTAGTCCATCCCTGATACAAAAATTTGTATTTCTCTGTATTAAACTTCATAAGGTTTCTGTCATTCAATTTCTCTAAATTGTCTAAGGTTCCTTTGTGTACTTCTATCCACTCCTCTTAGTCCCTCCAAGTTTGGAATGAGGAACACCAGCTTGAGGATGACCTCAGACTTGCTGAGAAGTCATTCTGTTCTACCTTCCAGATTATTAATAAAGGCATAAATAAAGAAAGCAATACTGATCCTCGAGGATTGCCACTGGTAACTGACAATCAGTTTTGTACAACTGATTAGTTGAGCTAGCAGTCCAGATAATATTCTAAGTAATCTACTTCAATTTTTTTTTATCCAATCCATATTCCACTAATTTGGCTACAAGAATACTATGGGAGACCATGCCAAAGTTTCATACAACATCCAATATTCTCTCCTTACCCATAAAGCCAATCATCACATTGCAGCAAAAATCTATCAGGTTAGTCAAGCATGGTTTGCCCTTGATAAATCCATGCTGAATATGGCCAATCATCTTGTCCTTCCTGTGCTTGAAACTTCTTCAAGGAGAATCTGCAACTTTCCAAGAGACCGAGGCTATACTTACTGGCCTATAGTTACCTGGATTATTCTTCTTGAAAATATGCGTGACGTTGCCTTTTAACAGTCATCAGTTAATTATCATAATCTTTAAAAGGTGACATAAAGTTTCTTTGCAATTAGATTGGCAAGCTCCCTCAGCTCTTTTGATCATAGAATCATAAAATGGATTGGGTTGGAAGGGACCTTAAAGGCCACCAGGTTCCAATTCCTTTCCATTGGCAGGGCTGCCTCCCACCAGCTCAGGCTGCCCAGGACCCCATCAATCTGGCCTTGAGCACCTCCAGGGATGGGACACCACAGCTTCTCTGGGCAGTCTGCTCTAATTTTTCACCACCTTCTGAGTTAAGAACTTCTTCCTAACATCAAACATAAATGTTCTCTATTTTAGTTTAAAGCTATTCCCCGTTGTCCTATCTGATCATGTGAAAAGTTGGCCTGTGTCTCTTGTTTGTAAGCTCCCTTTAAGTACTGGAAAGCTGCAATTAAGTCCTCCTCACTCCACCTTCTCAAAGAATTATATATGTCCAGCAAGTGTAAGTGCTTCCTAGTGCTATCTTTCACAGTTCAGACCCTGCCAATAGTCCTGGGGATCTGGGAACAGTCCTTATTAGCAACAAACGAGGAAAAAATGCACTAAGTACCTCAATTCTTTTAGCATCCTTTTATCACTAGGTAACATTCCCCTGTTGAGCAGGAGGCTTACATTTGTCTTAGCCTTTATTTTGCTGCCAGTGTACTTGTAGAAACTTCTCCTATCACTACTGTATCATTTCCTCATTTCATGTTTATTTGCTCTTTGGCTTTCCTTACTCAATTTCTATATGCTTCAGCAGTATCTCTACACTTCTCCCAGGCATCTTTTTTTTTTTTTTTTTCATTTTTTCTCGGTTGGGAGTTTCCTGTTCACACATAAAGGCTTTCTGCCCCATTTTTTTGACTTCCTGCAGTCTGTTCTTTTGCACTTAGGTAAGAGTCCACTATCTCTGATATGGTTTTTTTGATACTACATATGATAAGGTTTAACATTTAATATCAAATTTACTTATTTGTAGGCATTTGATGTTGTGCAGGCTTTTTTATTATTAGGAGTGCTACAAGAATGTACTGAAATGCCAACGCAAACACAAGATAGCAGATGCAATATACAGTTAAGTCAGTATATAACTGTGATTCCTGTTGTCAGTCTGTCTATGCTCATAATGGTCCTGAGCTTCCCCAGCCACCAAGAAAGAATGCATGGGTTAAAATCAGCTCATGCCCTTTACTCTATTAAATGTACATTTTGTTAGTTGTTCAGTGTTTATGTTGAGCTGAATCACATATGTACTTCTCCACCCCCTGAGCTGGTCTGACTAACTCAGGAAAACATTGTTCTCCAATAATTATCTTTGGGAAGGCTGTTTACAAAACTGCATCCCGCTGACCCACTTGTACAGCCATGTATACAAAACAAAGGTCATTCTCTAATCCTCTTTGTGTCAATATAACTTCAACTTTCTCTGTGATAATTGGTTTTCATTCCTTACATCCTAACCTGAGCTCATCACTCATCTCCTATGAGCCTACTTCCATTCTAGGGGTTTACTGACTGATCACCTCTGCAGAGGCTGTCCTTGGGGGTCACTAAACTTCCTTAAGCCCATTTGACATCCAGGACAGCCTCTCATGGGATCATACCAAGTAGTTCTATGTAAAAGTTGAAATCTGCTTTCCGAAATGCCAGAGTTGTGATTTGTCTTGCTCACTTCTCTTAGGATTCTAACAGCCAGTTCAACCTCACTGTCTTTAACTCTCTCATTCCCAAGCAGACTTTAATGCGTTTTAATCGTTTCCTTTATATGAAGTGCAACCTCTCCTCCTCACCTTTCTAGATTCTTTCCTGAAAGAACTGTATCTATTCATTGCAGAGCTCCACTCATGCAAGATGTTTCATCCTGTCCCTGTAATCCCAATAAAATTACAGTGACCAAGATTATCAGTTTTACTCTCAGAAGGTATTTATTCTGGTACTTAAATTATTCTACCTTAGCAATTCACAAGTGGTTTGACCTACAGTCAGGACCCCAGATTTATTTCAAGCCACTGCCAGCATTCAAATGTTTAATAGCAAGTTTATAAATGTTGTTCCCATTGTGGTTTAACTTGAGCAGGGAGGTCAGTATCAGACAGCTGCTCCCCAGGTGGGATGGGGGAGGGAATCAGAAAGGTAAAAGTATCTCATGGGTTGAGATAAACACAGTTTATCAGGTAAAGCAAAAAAGCTGCTCACACAAGCAAAGCAAATGAAAGCAGAACAAGGAATACATTTGCTACTTCTCAGTAGCAGGCAGTTGTTTAGCTACTCCCAGAACAGCCAGGTCCATCACACATAATAGTTTCTTGAGAAGACAAACGTTGTTATTCCAAATGTCCCCCATTCCTCCTTCTTTCTCACAGGTTTTACTGCTGATCATGACACCATATGATATGGGATATCTCTTTGGTCAGTCTAGGTCAGCTGATTTGCGTCCCCCTTCAGCTACCTGTACAATCTCATTTCCTACTGGCAGAACAGTACAAGAAGTGGAAAAGTGCTTGACCCTATGCAAGCACTGCTCTACGACAACTACAACATCACTCTGTTATCACCACCACCTTCATCAAAAACTGAAAATATAGCACCATACAAGCCTCTACAAAGAAAACCACTTCTATCCCAGCCAAGCCCATGACAGTTCCTTAACGAATAGGCCAGCAATTCACATCAAGTTATACAGTTATACAAGGCCTGCTCTGAAAGTAATGCCTCCTACTTGGTTATGTTGGCCCATGATATCAGAGGTTGATGTTGATGATCAGATGTTGATGGTAGAGCAGTAGAGTTTGAACCTTCCCGACAATATTCCACTGCATTTTGTTTTTGTGTGACAGATGGCAGCAGAAGGGCAGTCTAACAGAATTGTGTCTGATGTGGAAGTGCATATGAAGCAAAGGTGTGTCACTGAATTCCTCCATGTGGAAAAATGGCATCCATTGACACTTTCTGAATGTTGATGGAGACCAGTCAGTGGATATGAGCACAGTGAAGCAGTGGGTAATATATTTTAGCAGTAGTGACAGTGACACAAAAGACAAGACACATTCTGGACAGCCATGCAGGGCTGTCATACCATGAAATGAAGAGCATCTTGATCAGTTCATCTGTAAGAATCTAAGTATTAAGACCAGGAGACTGTATAGTGCTGAATATCATCTTCAGTGTATTGGAAACGATGGTGGTGATGCTTCAATATCACAAAGTTTGCACAAAGTGGATCCCCACAAATGTTCACACAGGAACAGAAAGAACATCATATGCAAGTTTGTCAGGAGCTATTGAACTGGTACAAGGCTCAAGGATACAATTTCCTGGATTGCATCATTACCTGTAACGAGATGTGGTGTCATCACAATGAGCTAGAATCAAAATGGCAGTCCACAGAGTGGCCACATGTGAATTCCCCATTGAAGAAAAACTTCAAGATGTAGCCCTCAGAGGATAAAGTGATGCACAAAGTCTTTTGGCATAGGAAAGGGGTGATCCTTCTGAATTTCCTGGAATCTAGATAAACCATCAACTCTGACTTCTATATAGAGATGCTGACTAGCCTGAAGGCTCGGACTTCCCGAGTCAGACAGGAGAAGAAGACAACCTTTCCCTTGCAGCATGATAATGTCCGGCCCATGCCAGTTTGAAGACTATGGAGTGCATTGCCAATCTTGTCTGGACTTTCCTACACACCTACCATACAATTTGGATTTGGAGCCTTCTGATTTCCATCTGTTTGTACTGATGGAAGATGGACAGTACATCAGTGGGCAATATTTTCCTAGCAATGGCACTGTTGTAGCAGCTGTGAAGCAGGGAGTCTCCACTGCTGGTGCAGATTTTTACAAGTATGGCATGCAGGCACTTGTTCATCATTGGTGAATGTAGCTAACGGTGGTGACTATGTTGAAACATACTGTTTTGTAATCCAGAATTTGCTCTATCAAGTAGCGTTCTTGTGTTCTTTGTATCTGTTGTAATTTCCATGGGAATAAATGAGAGGTATTACTTTTGTAGGAACATACGTACATGGCAATGACTTGATAGTTTAGATATCATGTGGAAAGAAGTGAAATTGAGGGGAATTCTCAGGTTGGGACAACACAGAAACATTAATTGTGTGAGATGTTTTTCTTCTGACTAAATTGCAGCATCCCTTTCCTAATAAAAGAAAACTCAATATACTAAGGAAATTAAAATACCAAAGTCAATGATGGAAGAAGTCCTGTCCTTTATCTTTACTATCCAGTTACATGCTATATATACAGTTGCTTGTTAGATCTGCTATTCTAATTAAAGACTACTGTAAACAACAAAAATGTACACATTTCTAGGCTAGTATTTTAAAGTGAAATTTCCAAGTCTCACAATGCAGACAGATAACTGAAAATAAGACTTACTGAGAACAGAAATTCTCTGGAATGTCCCCTCTCATCTGATAATTTGAGCACTCTGGTTAACTTAATTGCATTTGGTGTTGGCAATGCACAGCAAAGTAATCAGTCACTGTCTACAGCATTGAGCATTACGAGCACTAGGTATTTGGTGACACTCCTGCATATATTAATGAATCAAGCAGCTTGGCATTCAAAGATCTTCAGATCTCCCATGCCATCCACTAAAACGATATCCACAGCTTTAAACATCCTCAGATCCATCTCTACATCCTCACAGCATGTGAATTTGGGGTTGGTTGGCAACATACTATGATACATAAGTCTTACCTCCTCCAAGACTCTGAATCAATGTGCATCAATGTGTTAACAGATACTTGTAGATGTCTTACACTAACAGAGTGCAACACAGCTGCCCAAGCTAAAACACTGATGTGTTATAACACCAGCAAAGACATCAGGTGTTTATTTACTTCAGCACAAACTCTGAGAATATAAAGTATTCATTAAAGCTAAATGTACTGAGGTTAATGCTTATGTAGTTATCTTTACTAAAACTAAAAAAGCAGATAACAACATATATAAAAGCTCAATTCATTCATATGCATTTTGTTAGATTTCTGCTCAGTATTTATAAATAAGTCTGTGCACTTTTAACACTACATGACATTCACAGTAGTATAAGAACAGAAAACATCTAAGAAAGTAGGAAAGAAAAAAAAAAAAACAAAAAGACTCAAAAAGTGATACCAAACTCTGGTCTATGTCAAAACTTATATCTCACATCACCTGAAAAATTTAATGTCTATGTGTGGAAAGTCACAACAACTGTTCAATTTCTAGTTTTACATACAAAATAAATGTCTCTCTTTACGTTAAAATTAAATATAAGAATTTGTGAGAAACAACTTGATTGAGACATATCAGCAATACCCATTTCATATGTAACTGTACAAATATCACTGCAGTATATCCTATAAACTCAATGATTCAGCAATGGTATAAATTTGTTCTTGCAACTGTACCAAGTTTGACTGTTGCAAAATTGCTGTAAGTGTGATACTGACTGTCTTAAGATCCACCAGGGCTGGAAATGAAAGTCATGCTTTAAGGAGAGAACGCTTCTTGGAAAAAAAAAGAAAAGAAAAAAAAAACCAACCTTGCAAATAATGACACTTAATGGATTAGACAAATACTTTAAGAGGAAAATGATAAAACTGATTTGGAAATGCAGTCATTCGTGTATTTTGTCATCTGTATTATGAGTTCTTTCCAGAATTTCAAAAGGTTTTGTCTTGATAATCACTGAGAAGTATATGTCTATCTGAACAATATTTCTGTCTTACATTCAGTTATCACCACTGTCCAGAAATCGTATAGATGTAAAAGCTTCAGTGATAAATTTCTGATGTCCTCTGTATTCTTTATCTAAGTAATACCAAGAGAATGCTTTTAGTGTATTTTAGCACTTCCTCTCCAAGTTCCAACCAAAATGAAGAAAAAAAAAGTCAAAAGTATATGATAAGAAAATAACAGGGAAGATAAGTGCTGAGGCTTTTTACTGAACTGCAAAAGCTGGTCCGTTTGTTTCAGTAACTTTTTTGAACTGTCTCTTATGAAATAGAATTTAGAAAAAAGTTTAAACAAAATATGAATTCTGTGATAGATGCTTTTTCTGTTTATGTTTAATCCCTGAACAATCATGTAATTATACATTTTATTTCTCCTTTTATTTCCTTTGTTTTTGTTTGAGTCTCCTTTCTACTTTCTCTCTGCACTTCCCAATTCCAGGCTTCTTGTTACTGTGAAATTCTTATCCAGAAATTCACTCATAACTACTGGATTTTCTGCTTTTCTCCAGGTTTTCCAGAAATTCATTCATAACTACTGGATTTTCTGCTTTTCTCCAGGTTTTCTATTTTCTGGACTTGTTTTTTTAAACACATGATAGTTTTCCATTTCCCCCTCTATTAACATGTGTGTTATGAGAAATTTCCAAAGTCTTTAAAACTTTTCCTTCTGGTTTCTTCCAGCTCTTTCATTCCCCCTCTCTTATTGTAATTGCCCAGTTAAGTGTCACTTGAGATTTGCTGCTCCTATGTAGAGGCCACCCTGATCTTCCAAACAGGAGACTCTCTGAGGTCAACCCATATGATACAGATGGATCTCAGACTCTCAGTGCCTTTCTGTTCCTCCCCAGAGAAAAAAGAAACTGGAAGCAACATTTTTCCTTGCCAGCCCTGACTATGGGAATTCTGACCAAAGCCAGTCAATGTAAGAATGCTCAGAAAGTTTGGGAAAGTGGAGAGATAAAATAGTAATGGGTGAAAGGTTATGAGATGAAGGCATAAAAGCAGAGAGGGAGAGGAACAAGGGCAAAAGAGAAGAAAGAATCAGGGAGAGGGAATAAGGAAAAATGGGAGAAAAAAACGAAAAATAATGTAGAAGGTAGAAACGTCTAGAAGATGTACAAAGTGATGAAAGCTGGGAAGTGATTCTGTGGGGCTGCCTAGGAGCCAAAAAAGATCACCGACATATTTCATATACCCAACACACAAAAAGATCTGAATTAGTGTCTAATTTGAGCAGAGAGAAAACAGCTGCTGGATTTGGTGTCAGTTGTTGTACATATTGTCGAGGTGTGAATGCTAACAGACGATGGGTGGAAAAATGAACAGTATACCCAGGATGTTAAAATCAATTCCAAGAATCTGTACAGAATGGAGTGAGCCTTAGAAAATTTGAAGGAAATTCTATAACTTGCTTGACTTTTAATATTATTTGATTATATTAAGTCTATGGATGAATCCCTGTCTCTGATCAACAAAAAGTTTCATTTACAAATAATATACCAGTGACTGCTGGTGGTGATAACCATCATACAGTTAAAATATACAAAAACAACCTTACCATTTCTAAAAGGACACACACACCGTCATCGAGAAAAACAAACTGATTATAGCAAGTTGCTACAATTTGCAATTTTTTCCCCCTCTTATTTGATTCCATAAGAAAGCCAACACTGAAAATTGTTCTCTTTAAAATTTGACAGGGAAAGATGGTTTTCACAAATGTAGATTTATAACTTTAAATGAAAAAAAAAAAAAAGCTTTATAAAGAAGATTTAATATTTTAAAATAAATCTTGTTCTGAACATGAAAAAGATGTATCATAAAGGATCACAGATTGGACACGTTGGGAAGTCTTTTGTTCAATCTCCTGCTCAAGACAGGATTGACACTGAATTCAGATCCAGTGTTATTTAGGTATATGCCGTTAAGGAAGATACACATTTGTGACTGTAATGAATCACAGTGAACAGGATTATAAATAAACGTGTAACTCTCATTTGAATCACAGAAACACCAGAGTTTTCCTTCTGGAACTCCTATAGAAGTAATGAATAGTCTCAGCTTGCTTAACTTCTTAAATCTGATAGTGCCACAGACCAGGATTTTGGCTGCCAATTCTGCTGAGCCTTGACATAATAAATACTGCTGTATTTTGCACATAAATCAATGTAAAACTACAGTATAAATCCCCCAAACAACTTTAACGTTTGCAAGTTGCTGGGAACAGCCTTTTATCTTCCTTTCTGCGGTTTTGTATAGGTTGGATTGGACAAGCAAAGCTTTAAAGATTTCAAGTCTGGATGCTGGTGGAATGTGCTGAGAATAAAAATAAAGGAAAAACTATGTTATGAAATTGTTGAGTATCTCCCTTTCCTTTTAATCATAGCACTTTTATCCAAGAGTTTGTGGCTGCCTTCTCCGGCTGCCAGAGGCAAGTAACGTTGTTTTATTGTAATGTTGATTTTTAGACAACTGCTGTGAACAAATACACCATTCAGATCACAAAGTTATCTTTTGTTTAAAATCACTGCTATCAGACAAACTTCTCCATGCTCATCTGGTCCAGTACCTTCACTGGAAGTCAATCAATACAGGAAGAAAATAGCTGTGAGGTAGAAACATGCATTTCTTGCTACTTTCTTTTCTTTTTAACTTGAAAAGGTCAAGTTTACTGAATCAAAAAGTGGACGGCACTGACTATTTGCCCCCAAATGGTTCCCAATCTTTTTTCCTAAATGAGGTGGCATTTCTGTTTCATTTCAGACAAATGCGTAAGAAGCACTGTAAGTGCAAAGTAGCTACTATATTACCCTTAGGTCTTATATTTTGAAACAAATTACACATATATATTTTACATAAAACATTCTGCAGTGAAAAAATCAGAATTAGAGATGATAAAAAAATGTAAAATAGCCAGTATCTGATCAGGCCACTTACAAACAAAATTTAAAAAGTGATATTTTTTCCACTGTTCTTTCCAGAAAAGATCTGCAACTAAGCATCACTCATTCAGTATTAGGGTGCCACAGGATGTCACAGAGTAGATATTTCCTTCTGCTGAGGACCGAGAGTTCCTAAAATATTTCAAAAAGGTAAAATATAGTGTCCTCAAAAAGAAAAGTTTGTATTTCACAGTAACAACTTTTTCCCAAAGGAAAAAAAAAAAAACAAAAAGCACTCTTTTAAGAAAATTTCTCCTAAGCTCTGATATTCAGTCTTCATCAGTTCAAATGGCAGTAAGAATTCAGATTATACCATGGTAACCAATCAAGACTGTATTCCCAGATTTTTTTATAAGATTTCATTATATGAAATTTGCTTTCAAATGTCACATCAGTTAGTATAAAAGGAAGCAACATCTAAGTGTCTCAAGTCCACAAGTGAATATTTACTTTATATTACCTTAAGAAAAGCTATAGTGTTGTCAGTTTGTGTGCCAAAGGATTTGCAATAGGATTTGTTCCTTATTTTGTTTCATCCTGTTTTATTCTAAGCAGAGTAGCTGAGTACCTGCGAGTAATGAAAAGATTGAAAGCTATCATATATCTGTTTTCTCATCCTCTATCATTCATACCTGTGAGAGAAATTAAGAGATTCTTTCTATAGGTTGTTGTTCTTATATTGCTTTTTACTAAAGACTAAGCTGAAGCAGACGGTGAGATCAGGATGAATGTTCTTTTATAAGATGTTCATCCACAAATCAAGGACTACTTTCACACATACATGATTTTCTTCTGTTCCAGTGAAGTCATATCTTCAATTACGAATTTAGAAGGCTTCAATGTATCATGAGACATGGTGTAAAATGCCTTAACTAACAGACTCAGGCAGAAACTTTG
This sequence comes from Phasianus colchicus, assembly GCF_987193195.1. Lineage (NCBI taxonomy): Eukaryota > Metazoa > Chordata > Aves > Galliformes > Phasianidae > Phasianus > Phasianus colchicus. Next base: position 132,391,526 of record NC_143436.1, read on the forward strand.
CTCATCTTTTCTTTGTATGACGGATGTGTAAGGCATAGAACAGCTCTGATGTGGTTTTCTAGTAACCTGTATTGCTAACAGTGAAAATAGAAAGATATTAATGAGGGTACCTAAATACTCTGAAATTCAATTCATTCCACTTTTTGATAATTACATTTATTTTAATGATAATCACATTTATTTTAATCTTGTTTTTTCCCTGATGGTATATTTCCACAGAAAAGAATCAGAGATGTCCCATCAGGCTGCCAGAGTGAAAAGAACAGACATTAACCAGAATGTTCCCAAACTGATGCTGACTGAAATGAGTAGGAAGAGCTGCAGCTAAGGTAGATCACCTGGGGTCATAAAAAGACAATGATGCAAGTGCAACAAAAGCAAAAGATGAAAAGAAACAGTCTGCTTGCAGTTACATAGCAGCTGATGGAGCTAGGAGAATTTCTGACCTCCTAGATGCAAATGCACACCCTAGACACCTCTTAACTTCCATCAGATCTTAAGAAATGCACAAACCAGCCCTCTCCACAAAGACTTGGTTTCCCTAGGAAAGAAAATAATGTAGAAGACAATGGAATGCAGTCTCAGTGTTTTCTGCAAGGTCTCTGATCTGGCAATTTGCCTCAGGAACTTTTAGTTCAATCAACATGCCTACAAATGCATTCTTTCTTATGACTAGAGCAAAGGTTTTGTGAGAAAGTCAATAGTTCCTGAGCTGTAACAGACTAGTGGTAAAATTGCCAAATCTCAGTATGAAAAAATAATAAATTTATACTATTCATGACAAATTCAAAAATTAAATCATAACAATTCCCATTACACAGAAGTAATCTCTGCACTTAGATATACAAAAGTACAGCATTTCATGAAAAATTAGAAGAATCAATCAAAAATCTAAATCATATTGGAGAATATAAAAATATTTTAAAATGAAGTTAACATTAAATGTGCTGTCTCAATTGGTGTTACTTCTTTCTCCCATCTAAATCTTATTTATTGTTTCCCTATCTTCAGGGTTCTTTCATGGTAAGAAACATAATCCCAGTGTATTAACCAACTATGAAAAAAGACTGAAGTTTTATTATCTGTACTGTAGCATGCCCATTACATAAAGTTAATTACTTTCTAAGGAGACAGACCTGCCCCTCATAGCAAGAGATGCAGACAGACAGACCTCAGCGTCCTTCTAATGGGAGCAGATACAAATGACATTTCCCATTTTGTCCTCTAGCACTAATAACAAAACCACTTTCAAAGCTGCACTATTGCATTAATTCTTCCTCTCTCTTAGCTCTGTGTTCCCTGGTGATAGATTTTTCTTTTTCTGTTAATTTTGAAGAAGCAGAAGCAATAAACAAGAAAAGGGAGGGCCTTTTCTTTTAATACTTTCATGTTTCCAGGCTGTTTTGTTTGGCCAGGCTGTGTTAAAGGTAAACAACTGACAAGAACTACTGCAATGAGAACCTGATGTTTTCATCCTGTTTATTGAATCCACTACAGACTCTACTAACCCCATTATCATTAGTTCATCAAACCTAGCAAAAGTAAAACCACTGACTGGATTCTGGCTAAGTGCATCTAATCAGAGAGTCAATAGTCCCCACTTTTTTTTAAACCAAAGTGATGTAGGTGAAAGTTATCTGGCTGAGCCCATTCTGGTTTCTCCTTATTCTTTTTCACCTCCTCAATGATTTTGCTTGGTATCTGTCCTTCTCCTGACACTTGTGCAGTACTTCTTGCCTCTCAAAGTGCCAAATGGCTTCCCCCGGAAATAATTCTGTGCTAGTTCTTTATTTCCCTTAAGATACTAATGAACTCGAGCAGACAGTTCTCACTGTTAGGAGATGCATCACTATGACCTTCAGTATGGACCCTGAAGTGCCCCCAGAACATAACAATGCAACCAATTAAGAAAAAAAATCCATTCATTACCATAACTAAATAGAAAATGACATGCTCTTTCACTTCTTCAAAAATACACTATGCATTCTACTAGAGACCCCAAATAACTTCAGCTTCCTGGGTTGCTTCTAAGCCCATCTCTTGCCTTTGGAAATGTGTAGAAGAGGGGAGAAGGGAAATATTGCAGACAGATATGATTTGTGTTTTTTTAAGTTGCCTGTTGGTAGGTTACCTTGATTTGTATTTTCATGTTTTATTTTTTGAAATGAATTTCAGCTACATCAAGGAAGTTTACAAGGACTAGATACTTGTGGCTGTATCAGCATTTGTAAAAGTCTAACACTACAGAATGAAGGAATTTCATATGAGCATATCTGTGCGTACAGAAAGGAGCATGCGTCTTGGAAGATGCCTTAGGAAGTTTCTTCAAGGAACAAGTTAAACACTAACAATCAAAATTTGTCCATAACCTAAACAAGAAGGAACTAGGCACAGCATCGTTGAGAGTTTGGGCTCTTCTCACTATTGATCCACTTCTGAATATTGCCTGTACAAGCAAATCCACACTAGTCATTCAGTCTGCATTCTCATGTTGAAATAAAACCCCCCACAATGGTTTTCTTGCTTATGGAAATTTTTTTTTTTTACAGAATGTGTTGTTATGTCTTTGTAACTGAGACAAATCAGACCACTGTTCCAGAATGTTCCCACATTGTTCTCATCTTCCTGTGATGCAACTGTTTCTTACAAACTGCCCAAAACAGTCATTCTTTCTTATGTAAAAAATGTGACATGAGGAAGTGTGACTGTTTCCTGATGCTGTATATATTACAGAGGTGATCTCTCTGTGACTAAAGTTACAAATGTAGGGTTGCTAAGAGTTTACAAGTGTTGGATCAGCCTCTCCATACAGATCAGATTCATTTGCAAACTACATACCACACTCCTAAACAAGTAAATAACAATCATATAAACATGTAGAATGTAATAGGTGTTGTATTACATTTCCAGATGAAAGATATTTTCTTCATTCTGCATTTGTATTACACTATTTGTATCACTTGTTTTGTGCATTTGTATCACACTATCAAATTTTTGCTGAAACAGAAAGGAAAATCACACTGGCAAATAAAATGATTTTGGCTTCAAGTAAATAATGAATATAATAAGAACAGTGACAAAAATCATTGGAATTAATAATGCCTCTCACATGACAGAGATTCAGTGCCTCAGTTGATGCATTCAGCTGTCAGACATGCAAACAGCCACCTGGCCTTGCTTCAGATTTTTTATCTTATTTTTTCCTGACACTGTAAATATGACATAGTCAGCTATTTCTATTTTGCAAAAAATTGCTCATTGGCAGGTTTTTTTTGTTTTTTTTTTTTTTTTTCTATTATAAACTTGCTTCAGTACTGATTTAAAATAAAAACAAACAAAACACACAAACAGAAAAAAAAAACAATGAAAACAAGCAAAAAAAAATACACTATTTCTTACTCATGAAAAAAAATTAGAGAAAGAAGATTGGATGTTTGGGAAGATATACTGTAACTGGGATTTTTGGGACTTGCAGTTTCCTTTTTTAAAGGTAACTCAGAGCTGGGCATCGCAGAAGAGCAAGGGACAATATATGAATTGCCACTTGCCACCAACTCTCCCTGTTCTATGAGACACTGGTCACCCCTCAAGTTCAGGGAAGTTGCACTGCCTTTCCTATTAAGTAGAAGTTGTGTGTGTATTGGTGACTAAATACAGAGCTAATATCAGATTGTTTTAAGTCTGATATGCTTGTGCTAAAATGTATTGTATAAATTTGGAATCAGCGTAGAAGCATGCAGATATAAATGTTTAGAAAGGTGTCTCTGATATACTTCATACAGTGAGACAGAAAGCTAAAAGAAAGATTAGCGTCACTGATATTTATGATACACACTAGTCTGACATGAATATACCATAAATTAGATTTAGAAAGTCTAACTTTACAGTGAATGTACAAGAATAATTTGGCCAATTTCATTGATGTATAGTACAACCAATTGGAGTAATCAGATGCAAATTAGCAGAAACTCCAAATATCATGCAAACTTTTATGAGTCTTGGCTTGACTAGGAAATAAAGGCTCATAAAAAGCAAGAAGAATCTAGTGCAGTGTCTATGATGCCTTAAGAAACGTACTGAGTTGTTCTAGAAGATAAAAAACTGCAACAGCTAAAATATGCTCGTCACAAAACCTGAATCAAGAATTCCATTGATGCCCCACGACCTGGTTTAGCCCATGACAGAGAGCACAGATGGGAAGTTCGCATTTGGATTAAAGCTCCTTCTGCACAACGCAAGTCCTTCCCAGCATCTTTAATGCTACTACCCTTGAGACGTGAACATTAAGCTGCGTTCCTTCTGGCCTGTTCTTCAGGAGGAAAATTCTGCCTTCAGACTATATTAATGATTCTACTGATGACACATGAGATGAAACAAAGCACAGCTTATACCACAAAACCAGCATTTTTCTAGGCTAGGAGGAATAATAAAGAAACATATTAAAAGCATTGATGACAGCTAGTTCTTCTGGCAGATTAATAACATGAGGCTGAAAGTACTTCCTGATCATCTAAATTGCATATCCATAAAAGGTTTCATGTTCAAAGGGGTAACATTTGATTGAACCGTGTTTATATTTAGAAAATAAGGACCATTTTTTTCAAGAACCGTGTTAGATTTTTTTGTAATGCTTTTCATATTTCCCTATTTTTTTGCTGCAATATTTTACATGCTTTTGTAAATCACTTAAAAAAATTCTTGAACTTTCAGGAGACGGAAGGTACTGAAGGCTTTAAGGCCTGACTGAGCACGTAAACCATCTGTAGCTGGCAAATTTACTTCCCCTTATTTTCAACTGAACTGAAAATACTTGGATTGTTCATGAACATTTGTGTGCAAGTGGTTGCAGTAGAAATGGCATTCCAGTGATGCCCACCTTTTCCTGTCTGGCCCCAATCCTTCAGTTATATCAACCTGGGAGCTGCGGATTTTCTCACTTAGGAAAAGATAAAATTTGCTACAATAGTTCCAATTCTATTGCCTAAATAAGAGATGCTTTTTAGAACAAACAGTGGTGTCAGAACTGCAAGCAAGAAAAAGAAAGCAACAGAACCCAATTAACTAACTCAGTATGATTATTTCTATTCTTGCATCTTGCACTGCAGCTCAGTATAACTGCATCTGGTATGGCTGTCATATTCTGTATTCTGAAGGAGTGTCAAGAATCTAGGATAATCTTGAGCACATGGATGGGGATAAGAGCTGAAGATTTGTTGCTGGGCTGAAAAATGACCAGCGCAAACAATTGTTGAGCACATGTGGGTGCAAATATGCTCATGATATTCTGCAATGGGCCTAGTAAAAGGAAGAAATTCAAGAAGATCCAACAGTCCCAGCAATTGCTGATAAATCAAAACCATAGATGCCAACTAGTTGCATTGCAACTCTAATGGAAAAGATGTCCTTTGAATAGCTTGACTATACAGTCAGGGAGGCATTTGTGAACTTGGAGTGGCTAATGAATAGACAGTGGACTGCTTTGCAATCAACTCCTCAGCTTTTCTTCTGCCTAGTACTTAATCTGAAATTCTCTAATTCCCTCAGAACAACAACAACAAAATAGAAGCCACTAATACGCTAATACTCTTTATGCTCAATAGCTACCAATGCTCCCAATGATTTACCCAAACAGTTTTGAATCTTTATAAAGTTTTAGTATCTATGCTATCCTATGGCAGGAGTTCCACAATGAATTACAATTCTCATTTCCAGCCTGCATTTTGCTTCTTGTGTCTTACTCGTTTATTCTTGTGCTTTGTCCTTCAGACAGAATACCTCTTCTCCCTTATCAATGTTCACGTGAATCCTACCTACCTTAATAAACAACTTTTTCTGTCAGAATACTAAAATTAGGTCATTTACACAATGCCCAATCAGTGCTGAATATAGATAACCAACACAGTTTAACAAGGTAGTTGAGTATCCAATGTAGCACAGCAGTCTCCCACAGCTCAGAAAGATAAATTAACCCGAATGGAGAACCACTCTGATAGAACATTTTTTAAGCAGTAGTAGCTGGAGCACCTAGATCCAATGCTACCATGTTTGCTACACTGGTATCGAGTCATATAATTTATTTTTAATTCCCATTCACATACGTTAATGACACAATTAATGTCACACAATGACATTTATGCCAATGTCACAGCATCTCTGTACTAAGAAAACCTGCCCTTCGTGTGGCTGTTCAGTTCAGTCCAGCACACAGTCTGTGAAAGAGCTGTCATGCTGCACAGTAGCTCTGAATAATACTGCTGCACACATCTACGTAAGGACTGCAATAACATATGCTCACCTAACATATGTCTGAATAGGCCAGATTATTCATCTCATAGTCTGACCTGAAACGTTCAAAACTGTAATGACAGAAAGTCTTCAGACTATTTCAATACTTTCTAATTCCTGTAAGCAAAGAGATTGGAGTGCTCCACGAATGGCTCTTGAGCAAGACTGGCTGATCAGGTTAGCTGTTACTGCAAAGATGCTCTCCAAATTATTATTGTCCGTCCCAGAGGTGTTCCTTCCAAGGTGGTGTTTCCTAGTCGTAGCCAAAAACACACATTCAAAAATCACTTCAGAGTAGGCCAGCAAGTATGTTCCAAACCACCCTCTTTCACAAGATTTTCAATAGGAAGGGGGTAGATAGGTTTTGGTAAGCCCTCTCAGCACACTGAGATGGTCTCCTGTTGATAAACTGCTGTTTTCTTTTTATTCATCCTGGTAAATGGACCACGTAGAGCTCTGTATTCCCACCTGAGGAATACCAGCAGTTCCCAGAGCAATGTGAGGGTTAAGAAGTGAATTATCTGGCACTAGAAGAAAATTCTCTAGAAACAATCTGGGTTTAGCTGTTCACATTTCTGAACCATCAAGGGAAATTCATATAAAAGGTAAAAAAATTCAGATGTTAACTTTGCTTTTGTTTGTGTAGACACATGGGAAATATTTTCCAAAACATTTTTTGTGCTTACCTACTGTGGAAGCTGCAAATATTTGCAGAGAAAGAACAAAAGGAATGCAGGGGAAAGGAGTACTATGCACCATTTCTATCTCATCCAAGGACATATGTCTTGGAATCCATAATAAGCTTCTCTGCTCAGAAACTTGTCAGAGCAGGCAGTAATAAATCATTCAGGCACTCACTCAGTCATTCGCTTCATAAGTCCCACTGCATACCACGTATCTTGAGACTGCTATGAATGTACATAACTCTGAAAATACAACAGATTTAGGGAAAGAAAAAAAAAAGCTCAGACTGGAGATGTCCTACAACCATAGTAGTGCTAAACTTATTCAAGAAAAGGAACAAAACTTAGTATGAACTTAAAAAAATAAACTGTTGTTATTGACATGACCAAAAGATAGAGAAAACTGTAAGTTATTATTTTTAAATACTTCCATATGTTATTCCATCTGACAAGAAACTAAGGAATGCACATAGAACTGGGACACATTCAGATTCTGCTTGATCCTGTGTAATCTCCATCTCTTAGTTTGCAACACATGTATGTTTTCAGAGGTAGAAGGGCTCTGATCTGTAGGAGGAATCTCTTCAAATCAGGATGTGATTTGAAACTGCCAAGGAGTTGAACCTTCTGAAGTTGGCACTGATACTCCATCTCTTTAAATGAACAGCATGGAGCATAGCTTACCAGCATTCAGTACTGCCTAGCTATTAATGGAGGTCTGAAGTGGTTTCCTTCACTACTAGTGTCCACCTTCTTTGGATATTGCTAACACAGGACCTATCAATTTTATGTGGTAGATTTAATTAGTATCTCTGGACTGGGACTCCTCTGCCAGTATTGCAACAAATCAGCAGTAGTTTGCCACAAGGCAAGAGCAACTTTATGCAGTAACTAGGCATAGTTGAAGCATGCATAGATCAGTGACAAATATTTATTAGCAGGAAGGCTCATTCAGGAGGTATTTGCCTCCTGCCCAGTTGAGTATGCATACATTCCACACATCCAAACTAAGCACACAACTGTGTATTTTTACCCAGGCTCACTTATCAGTGTAGATCACAAACCAGCAAAACAGTGATAAGGGTTTGGGGAAAGATGATGTTTACACTGGCAGATTTTCTGTAAACGCTTTCCTGGGGAAAAACAAGAACAAGAATACATCCTGGATCAGTGAAATCCAGATCCAGCTGCTAACTAAGGGTCACTGTTTGCATATTGTCCATAAAAGGAAATTGATACACTTCTATCAAAGCAATATATCTATCATAAAAACACTAGGCAGTGCTAGCCTTCAATTGCTGTTTAAGAGATGTCAAAGAAAATACTTTTTTTCTAAATAGAAAGACAATACTTTTCCATTTATTTCCAGAGAACACAAATCCTGAAACATGGAGTTTTTCTAAGGAAAAAAACTTTAGTGGAGACCCTTTAAAAAGTGTTTGTAAAACATTTCTATCGTATAACTTTGGATTACAAAACCGTGCAGGTGTATCTTTGAGCTCTTGAACTTTTTCAAATGAATCAGCATGGAAAGAACTTTCTCTGACAGAAATATGAGATCTCAGGATAAACTCACTTGACTTCTGTTTTCCATCCATTTCAATAATGTATTTGTTTTGTTCGTTACTTGAGTTTAAAATATACCAATGCTAGATACAGTACAATAGTGGGACTAAAGGACAACTAAGCAACAAAAGTGAAATGGAATTTACAGTATCTACACCTCTTAATTTAGATTATGAAAAAGATGTATTACCATGCTACTTGCTATAAACTCAGATGTTCATAACTAACTGAGCTGGTCCCCAAGCTTCCTCAAGAAAACTGCCATTTGTCTTCTTATTTACACCTCACATGATTTTGTAGCTTAACATAGCAATGACTGGAATGAATATCTGCTCTTGTTTAAAGTGTGACTGTAGAATCAACTGATTAAGGCTGGTTCTGGCAAAGAATAATAGACTAAATCCATAGATAACTTCATGGCATAAATCTCTCTACCAGGAATACTAGGGAGAAAAAGAAATCCCTTGAGTGTTTAAGCAAACCTAAGCTTCTTGTACCTGTTGCAGAATGGTAGGAAAAGCTGTCAGAAATAAAAAACAATCTCATACCTCTACATGTTGCTCATAAACAACAATGAAATGAAATGTTAAAACAGTACTTACAGCTTGAGAATATCAGTGGACATGAGTGTTCATCCATTGGGAAATTATGTAGCTGCAGCTGGCACTCAGCATTGATGGTAAGCCTGTTGAGAAACCAGGTGTCTGTCACTGCACCTCAACAGTATGAACAGAGGAGGCTGCTGAGCAGCTTCAGGTGGACATGCAAGAGCTTTGATACCTATAAAGCCTGAAAAGCTAAAATGTAGACCATCCAAAGGCTCCTTAGGCTGAATCCAAAACAATAGCAACTATCAAAAAACATAAATAATTCAAAAATGTGATTAAGAGTTTTCTGATCTAAAGAAATCTGTGCATATGTTTTTCTTGAGATGATCACTAAACAAAATGGGATGGAATCAGCTGGCAACAAAACTGCTGATGTGTGTGTACATAATTCCACAAAATTAAAATTTAATAAAGAATCTTATAGGGAATCCTCTCTTCATCTGCTTACAGTGTGAAGTTAAAATCTGTTGAGTTGTTTTGGAATACTTCTCAAAAACCTACAAATCTCTGTACAGCCCCACTTGAAAGCTTTTTTTACGAGATATCCTAGCACAAAGGACACTATGTGTGGTCTTGATTTAAAACTGACTGTTGGATGGTCTTCAATCTTAAACACTGTGAAGTGGATCTATTTACATAAGCATATTGTTTTAAGTGCTCGTTTACTGTTGAGTGTTTTTCAGGAAAAAGACATTACATGCATGCCAGAAGTTATGCATGTGTGAGAGACAGGTCTTTTCAGTTCTTGGTGCTTTGTTTTTATTTTCTAATGTTATTTAATATTCAAAAGCTAACAAGCTGGATTTGGAAAAATTGCATATGAGATTTGGAGTGGCCCAGAGAAAACTTCTGTGCTGGAAAAGGTCACTTATGTGGAACTTCTGTTTTTAAACTGATTGTACAATAAAATTCAGAGTGTTACAGAAAGATTAACACCTGAAAGTAGGCAGGCAAGAGGAGGAAAAGGAAAGAAGCCTGTCTGAGCCTTTTACACAGAATGGCACCTTCTCCTGAATGCAGAATATTTTTCAGAACACCACAGAACCTAGACATGCAGTTACTGGTCCCATGCCACGCTGATTCTGTGTGATCACCAAAGTCAGACAAATTACTTGTTTCTTAATTACAGAGTGATCAATAATCTTTCTAACAATTTCTCACTTGAAAAAATACCTAATCTCACAACCCATTTGGTCAAACATTATTCATTTTTTATCTGATTTAGGGAAATTTTGTAGCTTGTATGACAGTTTTTTACGTAAATATGTAAGTCTAACAAACATTTAAGAGACAGAACTTGCTCTGAAGAACTGAAATAAGACTACAGAAAAGAAAAAAGAAAAAAAAAAACAGAAGAGGTGATTAAAGTTGTCAACAGAAATAAGCAAGAGCTCTGTCACCATGGAGCAATTCTATGAAGGGAAAGGCACTAAAAATGTCAGTAGCATTTCCAATTGTTCAATTTATTCACTACTGTTTCTGAAGGACTTGCTACTGGAGCCCAACTGCAATCAGAAGAACAAACACAGTGCTGAGAACAATCAGTGCAGAAAATGTAGCGTGAAAGCCACGTTTCTGAAAAACTGCCCTGTGGAGTTTGGCTTATGGTAGAACTCCCTTCTGAGTAATTCATCTCTTCAATAAATAAACATATTTTGATTTCCACAGGCTCTTTTTATGCAAATATATACATTATTTCTAATACCATGTAGTTGATGGTATTATGAAGATAAGAAAAATTCTAAAAGCTTTTCCTCCAGCGATTCACCCTTTGATGAGATGTGACAGACTATCTTTCAGTGTGACTTATTTGAAGAATCAAGTACTGACATTATCATGAATCTGGAAATATTTTATCTAGTTCTGCACCTAACTCTGATCAGAAAGGTTTCTGGCAGGTTTTATGGAACTACATGCCTCCAGTTTTATTAAAAATCCTAAAATAAAAACCTGAGTTCCACAATTTAGATAGACTTGTTTCCTAGACTCGCAGTTTCTTTTTCAGAAAGATGAGACTTTGCTTAAACTTTGCAGTGCTTATACTGGAATATTTCACTATTTGTCAAGCAATGTCAGGTAAACATCAGGAATGAAGTAGCAGAGGAGAACAAGGAAATTACTCCAGATCCAAAAGTGCAAGAAGCATGCTGAATGCTCACCTGAGGGTGTACAGGATCTTGCCGTCATTCCATATCCGGAGCAGCTGGTTTGGGGTGGTGATCCAGTGTGCTTCTGCTGTTTTGGAGTTCCGAAATATTGTGTCTGGGATCCAGATCAAACCAACCATGTTGCTGTTCAGAGTCAGTATTTTCATGGTGCTGTTGAAGCGAAGACGGCTGTCTGTCCACGTCTGAGCAAAAAATATATCAATTTGATATTCCTGCAATGAAAGCATGATATGCAAATTGAAATCAGTTCTATACATCTCAATACATTTGGTCTTTGATAAAGTCTATCTGGATGTGGAGCAGAATACATTCAGGCCAATGGAACTATGTTCTCTTTCTTTTTTTTTTCCCCCCCTGAAACAATTGACTTATTCATACTATTTATTTATTTTTTCTCTGGTTACTTCTGAAGACAGGCTAAACACCTTCCTTACTTTGAACCTGTGCAGTAATAATTTTGGCACTAGCACATTCTTCTCCCTTGTATCTGAAAAGACAACTGCAAGATACAATTTGTAGAGACATCTCTGTCATAGGTCAGAATGGTGAAAAGTGTGAAAAAAGAACAACACAAGTAGCTGAGGAATGGCAAGTTCCCATGACTTTTGCAATACAATTTTTGTTAGTTAGTTTTGTGGGCAAATTCAATAAATTAATAATTTTCTTTCTTCCCAACTATTCAGCCACACTTTTACAGAAGAATTCAAAATTGTTTTTTTCATTAAAGACACCTCATGTACTTCAAGTGCTAAGAGCTGTGTAGTCACTAACTTTCTGCCTTGAGTATACTAATTGCACTGTTTACATTAATCTCATCTTTTCTCTCACTCCATGTTTCCTGTTTTGTTACTCTAGTAAGCACAATAGGTATAACAATGCAGAAATTAAAATACAGACAGACGTATAGGCAAAGCTATATAGGTGAACACAGAAACACACTGATATATGCATTTAATACCCCATAGAATAAGCTGTGTTAAAAACAGCTTTTGGACCATGACCTCTGGTGATCTGGAGCCAGGAAAGCTCATGTTTGCATTTGTCTGTCTTACGTTCCTTGTCCTGCTTCCAGATTGCTCTACCTGTGAATCCTGTGGAAACATCTGGTCATGCCATAAAAGGCCCTCTCAGTGTTGCAGGGGGGCTGCATTCACAACAGGGATGGCATTTGCTCATAGGACACAAAGCGTGTGCTCTGCCATGCAGGTGAATGCAGGGCTGAGTAGATCGGAGGAAGTAAACTCCTTAGGTCACTCGTGGTACGTGCACTCTTGGTACATCTAAACAGTGGAGAATTTATGCTCTCTAATACGTCTTTGCTTTTGATCACTCTGAACTTGTTTTTATTGCTTTTTCATTTTTCACTTCCCAGGTTTCTCATTTAATAGATTCCCTACTGTAAAAATAAATGCTACTACACCGACAGCATTCTACATTTTTTATAGAGAGAAGAACCTATAGTCTGAACTGTGGAGAGCATTTTTGCTAAAAGCATCTGGTTCCCCTGCTCTATTAAATTTTTGGCAGGCCATTCTTCCAGAGCTGATGCTGTAATGCCAGGTAACCTAATTCACTGACACTGTAATCCTGGTCCTAAACATGCTTGAGGCCTCTCATCTCTAAATGGCAAATGATCAATAGGTGAAGAAGTGGTGCTAGCATCTATCCATCGATCACCTTAGGAATTAAAGGCAAGGCATCAAAGGAATTAAGGACCAGTTTTCTTCATAGCCTATCTCACTGCTATTTTTCATTGTATTAGCTTTATTTTCTTGGTGAAGCTGACAGATTTAAATCTGAAGAGACTCTTCTTTCATCTCAATGAGATGATATCTTCACACACCTAAAGGATGCAATATACTATACAGAGCGCATCTTTATTGGTACCCAGAATTCTGATCTTGTTTTATTACACTGAACTCTCTATCATTTTATCCTTGAAAGACCAGTGACAAGAGTTACTTTGCCACATTCAGCTTTTACAGAAAGGCATACGCCAGACGTGTCTGTGGGTTTCTCCAAATGCTGAGTGAGTAGAACAGCTTTTCTTAGCTCACATGTGGGAATCAATATTTATAGAATCAACTATCATTTGTATACAGCTGGCTAATGATGATGCTGTCTTTTCACAGGACAAGCTTTTGCATAATATTCATATTATTTTATATGAATGCTTTATTTTGACTGTCAAATGTTTACTAAATATAGAAGAAGCCATAATTCCCTGCTGGTAAGTTGTACATATTTAATGGAATTTTGAATTTTAGGATTTAGGGTATTCAGGATTTCACACCCTCTGAAGGAAAGAAAGCCCTTGAGAAGTGTCCTGAGAAGGTACTGCAGCTAGATCTGATCTGAGCACATTGGGCACCAGAAGCAGTGCAGGTACCACTCTGTGGATTCCTTCCAAGTACAGTACTCAGTCTGAGAAACAGATTACGTTAGCCTAGAAGCAGGGCTGCTCTAACACCACTTTTTAGCTCCCACTTTGCTTTTCCATCATTTATTATCGCAGTTAGAACACCTCAGAAATGACCCTTCTTCCACATATCTCCTCAAGGAACTACTGTAGTTTTGTTCACTGTAATAAAAATGTTACAGCTCAAATTAAAAGATTCACAGATCTTCTGAGTGAGTTAGTCTGTTAAAAATATACTTTACTTTTTGAAAACATAGGTCATGAAAAGCAAAGTGATGCTTTAAAAAGGAAAGCCAATGAAAATTTGAAAGTAAAGCATTTAATTTTTCAACACTTTATTTTTTTAAATATTTACAACATTGAATCAGAATGAACAGAAATTTTGCCCCTACAAAACAATATTTTTCAGTAAAAATGAGCCCATGTTTCCATCTAATATCTGAATTTCAATTTCATCCTTTATATTCTCTCCATTAATCCTTTTTAGGAGATGTTGGATCAGTACATCCTTTATACTAGTCTTTGCAGTTGCTTCAGTTTTCAACTGAGCAAACAGTGGGATATGCTATTCATATATTCACTCTACAAGGAAGAGACTGAGGATAGTTTCTCGGCTGAAACTCAGTTCTTTACTTCTAATGGAGTTAGCTCTATGCACACTTCAGCAAAATTACCTTTATCTTCACTGAAAATAGATACTCAATTCTCAGTGAAGTCAAAAGCTTCTATATGCTGCTTTGCACAAAGCTAGTACAGTGATCTCAAACACATAGAGCCCAACAGAAACTGACAGAACAAAGGTTCCTTTGTTGGTCTCACACACAACTTAATAATAAAACAAGACAGGATAGAATAGAACATACAAAATAATGCTTTTCCTTTGCTGTATAATACCTGCCATTTAGACGAATGCCTATGGTCAATGGAAGTTCTTCATGAAAGTCAATGGTTGCACTGAGTATCCAGGCAAGACACCAAGTTTTCAATGGAAAGATGCCTCAGTTGAAGCTACATCCTAAAGTTCTAACAACATTCTTTATGTTCTACCAAGACACCAGAACTGTTGCTAATATCCGATTCTTTCTTTACCTTTTTTTTTTTTATTATTATTATTATTTGGTAGCCATCTCTGATTATTACAATGTACAGAAGAAGAAATTAAATATTTTCATCCTCTCAGTTGCAGAAAGGCGAAATTGCATTCTTCAAAAAAATGATGCTAGGTTCAAATACAGGAAAGTGTTCTGCCACCATGTTTTCTTGTCTTCCAAGCACTCTGTCGTGCCACCAGAACAGACTCAAGATTTTTCCTGTTGTACTCATACTTATCTGGATATAATAATTAGCTATGCTGCATAGCAGCCACACTTCTGAACACACTTCTGACATCCGCCTTGAAAAGAGGCAACTCTATAGTGAAAAATGGACCTACATGTTAACATGAGGGAAAATTTTATGGAAATCTTATTTCTTATTTATTTCTGAAATAAGAAAATTTCTCTGATGCAAAATAAACTTAAAAGCATTGATAGAAAAAGACATTATCAGCTTTTATAGATTTCATTATGTTTGGCTTATCGAAAGTAGATTTGCAGAGCACATTACATGTGTAATTTAAATTTTTTACACTTACAAACTTCATAAAAATGGAATATGTTTGAAGCAGAGTTTCGCAAACTGTCCAAGTGTACAGAAAGCATTTTCTTTTCTGTGCTGTGTTCACAATGTACATTAGAGAAACTGGAAGAAGGTGAAACTAGAATATAACAATATTTCCCAATAGAAAACTAGTGATACACAGAAATACTCAGCCAAATTGCTACATACACAACTTTAGACCTTTTAAGAATATTTAAATTTTCAAGAAATTTTAAGAAATTTCAAATTTTCCTCTTATTTAGAAACATTCTACATCTACAATCTAAAAGCAATGTATGTTGGCATGAAAATCTCTTATCACCCAACAAGATTATCTTTGAAAATGGAATTTGAACATAGGTGTTTAACAACACTCACTTAACTTCCATAAGTAACCTCTAAAACCAAGAAAACACGATCCTTTCACCTTTATTGCATACAAGCAATCATTTCATGGAGAACATTTGTGTCATTTCAAGTGCTCCTTCTGTCCTTTATAAGCTCTCCTCTCAGTCTGAAACTTTTGTTGAGAAAGACGACTTAATGAGATAATTAGAAAGAGAGTCTGAGTTTTTTCCAAATCATACGATGATTTAGAGTATGTTTTTCTGGCTTTGTGGAGAACAGAGCAGTAAGCTAGAGACAATTTTTCTTTCTTTCTTTCTACTGATTTGTCTACAAAGCGTGACATAACCCAAAAGCAACAGCAGTATTACCAGCCATAAATAGTGACACACAGTCGGGGTTCAATCTATTTGTTTTTATCATTTTTTTTCACATTTTCAAATATTTTTAGCATGGTTTAATTAGTCCCTTAAAATCAAGCCAGCAGTAAATTATTTGCTCTCCAACTGTGCAGGAATGATTAATGATTGGAAACATCTTGAAAGTGTTGTGGTTTGAGGTACCTGTAGTCACAGAGAAAAATACTTTGTTTTCAACCAAGTTGTCAATTGTTTTCACAGTCAAAAGAGGAGCTAATGTATGTTGGCATTAAATGAAGCTTTTCTCTGACCAAAATGTATTATTTTAGCTGTGGGTTAATCCTCGAAAATAGTATTTAATTGGCTGTCACAGTCAGATGATCTATTTGGATGGCTATGGATAATAGTATGGTATGCCTTTGTTGCTTCTGCTGCAGCCTTCTCATTTTCTGTATTTTCACAATTCTAACGACAGTAACAAGAACAGTGTCAAGAGCCTCGTTCTTGGAAGACATATAAAAATTTCCTGCATGATGCTTTCCAGGTTCTTACTACTGCCTGACAGAAAATGCACCACCATCACAAGACTAAATTTGCTTATTATTTCATTTGCTTCTGGCTTCATAGCTATTGCTTTTTTTTATGGATCCCTTCATAATATTTTCTCTAATTCCTCCAAAACTTTTTTGTTGCTTTGTTTGTTTTTTATTGTTGAGGCTATATTTTGTTTGCTGAAGGATTACGTCTGATTAAAGCTATTACTGAGATTTCTACAAGGCTGGTATGCAATCAGCTAAAAATGCCTAAATAATTAGAGTCCAATTTAGATTATGATCATTTTGTACCCTCCATCCCCTTTGTATAATATATCAAAACACTGCACACACTATTCCATTGGCTTGAAATTAGCCCAATAAACTGTATAAAAGATAAAATCACCTTTAGTTACCAAAAAGGTTGACTTCACCAAAGTGGCTGATCCTATTTGTTAGACTTAAATTGTTCTGTAAATTATTGAGCTTTTTTTTTTTTCATTTAATTTTGAACTATTCTGTATGAAGTATGTTTAAAAAAAAAACCTCAAGTGGTAGAGCACTATGTTCAAGCAACAATACAGAAAATTACAGACAGGTTTATTCAGGGAAGCAGGAGAGAAATGAAGCTTCACAGTTCAAACAAACAGAGCAGTTTAAAAATACAGAAACAGCAGACAGAACAAACCAAATTCAGTCTGCTGTGACAGGGAATGCTTGTAACTTTTGTCAGTCATTTCCACTTCTTTAGATCAGCCTGGTTGGATCATTCACAGCTGTAGCCTCAGTGTATAATTCGAGGTCATTTTCTGCCTCAGTTCTCTGAACTCCTCACTGAGTCCTTGTCCTTAGCAGAAATTTGTTTCTTTTTCATTCAACAACATGGCTCTGCTGTCCTCCCTGCAGACCACACCAGCCTCAGAGCAGAGCAAAACCTTTGAAAGGTGGGAGCTTCCCTCTCTCTTTACTCAGAAACAGCACACAACCAAACACTTTGAGAATTTTTTTATATGCCCTTGCCACAAAAGTACAAAAACAAGGCTTTGAGATACTTTGTTCTATAGGAAATGTACCAGACATTCAAGTGACACCCATGCTGTCTGTTTATTTAGTCTGCTATTTGTCTTCAAGTCCACTTGAAGAATGTTGGGAGAAGGCAGTCTTTCTATGGTTTGAAGTCCATTTTCAATTAAAGAATATTTTGTCTGGCCCATTTGATTACTGAAAGATAAACTGAATTGGCAAATATTACCCTGCAAAGGTTCATGTGACTAATTCAGCCTTCTCTTTAGTTGTGTGGCAAGTGAGTGAAAGAAGAAATATTCCCTGAAATAAAGAAAATGTATAAGGTAAAATAAAAAGCACATTTCATTGGTAGCATGTATTAAAAATTCTTATTTATCTTTTTGATATTTCACCTTCCTATTCTCCACCATCCTACTATTTCAATTCTTTATTTTTACTCCAACACCAACTCTTCCTCTTACCATTAACAGGCTCTGAGAGGTGGAAGAGCTCAGGAAATGCTTCCCTACTTCTAAGCTTTTCTCTTAATCTAAGTTTAGCTTTACTAGCGGCCTTGAGGCTGCACCTTCTAGAGATGCCCAAAATAAATATATAAACAACGAAAACAAAAAACCCAAAATGATTAGCTTTACAAAATATGTACTTCTGAGAACTTTCCAAACTTTGTTTTTTGTTGTTGTGTTAGAAATACTTTGAATAACTTGCTCCTGTGGGAGAATTTGCTTTGACACTTTCATAAAGCGATAAGCATGATTGTTACATGGAGAATATGCAGTGAAAGGAGCAAAGTCAATGTTCAGATTGTCACCAGGGATATAAGGACTATTCAGATTAACATTGGAAGAATATTTCATAAAGTGGTTACAATCGTCTCCATAGCTGAACACTCTGAGTACAAAAAATAATAATAAAATCACAGCCTCAGCAGGCATCGTGGAGCAAGGAGGATGGAAGCTCACCTTTCTCACTCTAGTGTTGCCCTCTGGTTTAGAGCATTACTTCATTGATTTCTTGCTATTCTACAGGATGAAAGACAGCTAACCTCACAGTAAAAAGAAAAAAATACAATTAAGAAAAATCATGTAGCATTTCCTTTCCTTGAGGAAACACTTATCTGTGTCACTGCACCTATTCTGGCTCACTGGGGCCTAGCTCCAATCCTCTGTATTATAGGTAACTTCTGACACCCAGTAGAAGGAAGACCCGGAGATGCTTGTCATGGTCCATTTCCATAAATTCCTCCCTACCTCCTCCTCATTCACTGATGGATTATCACTTGTGGTTCAACCAACCATGCAACAATCACAAACACAGCATGACATTAGAACAAATACTACTTGTTTTAGAAAAAACAGTTGTAGGTCTTTTCTTTTCACCTCACTTTTAGTGGAAGAGCCAACACTCTTGCTGAATATTCTTGCTGATCATTTCATTCTGGGACTCTTCTGCTCATCTCTTTTTCTCACAGAGCATTTCCAAAGTATCCTGGTTGCTATGATCTCTACAGCTGCACTTACACAGAGGGTGTGAAGAGGGCTAGGGTTCATAACCTGTTGCAGGCAGGATCTGATGATAAGCCCTGTCTTTGATAACTGAACCAGCTGTACTTAAACCTGGTTAATTTAGAATAACAGCTATCCAAAAGATACAAGGAAGACAGAGAGGAAATAAAGGTGGGGTAATAGATGGCAAGAGAAGACTTTTGGTCACTGTATGTGTGGTCAGTGTAATTCAAATTGTCACTCCTAAGGAAACTGCTGTTGGAAGAAACAGTATCATTGAATTTCACAAAGTACTGTGCCTACTCTGACTTGTAATTTAAGGCTTTACAAAAAGAGCAGACAGAGAGACAGAGAGAGAGATTCTAAAAGCTTAATTCTATGTGGAAAGAAACCAAGGTTTCTTTTGAACTAATGAGAATTTAGTAATACAAATGCACATGGACTAGCTTGACTTCTGCACACAGTAAAGAAATAAAAATAAATCATCACTGAATAGAATAAACAAAGAAAAAAAAGATTAATCTGTGAATAAACATTAATGACTGCTCTTAAAATAATAAAGTACAATATTAAAGTCTCCTGAGTATAATTGATATCCAAAAAATCATAAAGCAAATTATAAAGATATTCAATATTTTTCAAATATTACAACAACAGATGTATCAACATTACAGTCTTATGATTTGAAGTGTTAATTTATTCAAAACAGAAACTAAACATCCCTGTTCATGAAAATAAATGTACTCTCGGAGACTGCAAACAATACTTTATGCAAGTAGTCTCTGTTAAAATCTGTTTGTTTTAATGATGGAGAGCGGGCCTTTTGACCAAGAAAGTGGGAGAGCATTTTGAAATATCTTTTATTGCCATTGGCAAGTAAGAAAAGCAGTATAATGTTTTTATGTGTACTGTTCGTCACATGTTTTTATGTGTACTGTTCCTTCTGCAAAGGAACGGGAGATAGGGCAGTGATGTAAAGACATCCATCTTGGTGAAACAGGTACAGAGAAGTTCTCTTGCAGAACCACAAGTGAGAGAAGAACTTATAAGGAGCACTTTGTGAAGAGAGAGGTGTCAAAATCAGTTGTCATGTTCCAACAGTCTCCTTCCAGAGTCATTTTTAGAGTATGTCCTGAGGCTGTGTCATATCTGAAGAACTTATGTACCACTCCACTCAGCAACATCATGCTTCCTTTCAAGCCCTCTTGTATTAGGTGGTTTGATACTCAGAATAGCTCTATCTCCATTTAAGCTCCTAATTTCAAGCAAAATTTGATCAAATTCCAACTCCCCCTACATTTCAGTCCACTCTTTTCTGATACTCATATTAAACCAGTTATTGACATTGGTAATTCTTCATTGTCGCTTGTCTGGGGAAGAAAAGTGACACCAGATGAAACAGCAGATGGCTGATTGCCATTCACTGTGCCACTGAATGACAGCAATTTCAGGAGTCCAGACTGTTCCTATCAGTTTTACAGGAGCACATTCCCTTTATACTCACCAGATCTAACAATAGCCACTTGGAGAAATTCAAAAAAGGTTTACTAGAAATTTTCAATACCTGATATTATCAGAAAAAAATGTGAAAAAATCTAAATCTAAAAAAAAATGTTAAGATCTATCTTGCAAATCTTATTAGGGAAAATGACACATAGTAATGTAATGATGTGTAAAATAAACTCACTCCTTTCCACAATTCAAACCTGCTTCCCACCTGAACATCTGTTCTTGCGCTGCGGGATTAATAACTGGCACTAGAGTACAATTGTACAGCATATTTGAAAGAATAATCAGTAATTCTGCTACTACTTGTGAAGTAGTTATACTCTCACCAATAAAAGGAGATTAATAGGGGTGCATCTCTTATAGAGAAAAAAAAAAAAAAAAACTTCATCTCAGTGTGGCCTGACTAGAAATGAAGTTGGCAGCACACACAGGTGATAACAGAGTCACACCTGATGCTCTGTGCCCAGCACTAGGGGGGTAACTAGAAGTAAGGACAGCGGCATGCCACCAAAGTGGGGAACACACTCCATCTGTTGCCATGGAAACCCTCCCACCTCTGCCCCCATCCCCAGAGCTGGTCCCCTCACTGTTGCTACAGCAACTGCTTGTCAATGCCCTCCGTCTCCCAGCTCTGCATCTCCCCACACCCACCCAGGCTTCTGCACACCAACACTGTGCAGCTGGAAGGTTAGAGCAGGGAGACAGAAGACGGGCACCCTCTCAGACAGAAGAGGCTGCAGAGGTGCTGCTTGCTCCATTTAGATGTGATTATCCTGGGATACCCTACAGGAGAAAGGCATGAAGTTGACAGCATGCTTCTATGTCCCTTTCTGTGGTGGACAGACTCAGGACAGTCTTTTGCCCATCAGCGAATGTCATCAGCAATTAATTCTAGCACAAACACTTTGCCTGTATTATTTTGTCTGGTTTACTTTAATGATGGAAGAGAAATAATAATATTGACACAGCCACATTTCTCTAAGTCTGTATATTTTGGCTGTGGTCTACTAATGTCAGAATTACTTCATTGCTAAGTATTCTTTTTAAACTAATAAGGATTTTACTTTCATTTGTATTCTGGTTCTCTTTTTCCCAATTCTAACAAACAGAACATGAAAACAAAGCTCAATCCTTACCAGATTCGTTACTGCAAAAGGTTCTCCTGCCCCAAACATATTCCACTGCAACCATTCAGGCATAATGTTTTCTGAATTTTTCTAAGCCACTTTAAACGTTTCCAGGTTATTAAATCTCCCTTCACTGGAGGAACACACTAAATCTTCGATGACCTATCCCACAGCTGAACCATAAGAAGCACAGAACTTAAGTACTGAAAGAAGGCAACTGGAAGTTTAAGGCATGAGTAATCAATCTTTTGGCTTGCCTGGGTCACACTGAATGAGGAGAAATTATCTAGGGTCACATATATGAAGGTTGCTCCAAAAGTAATGACTCCTAATTATTTCCATGGAAATAGCAACTTATACAAAGAGCACAATAACACTTTTTGTTAGAGCAACTTCTCAGCTACAAAACACTATTTTTCAACATAATCACCACCATTAGATATGCATTTTTGCCAACAGTGAACAAGAGCCTGTATGCTGCGCTCATTAACATCTGCACCAGCAGCAGTGACCCACTGTTGCTGCTGCAACTGCTGAAGTGTACCAGCCACTGCCTCGTTGTGCTCACATCCACTGTTTGGTCCCTATCAACACTGAGCAAGTATCATTGAATGTCAGTGGGTGCCATTTTTTTCTGCAAGGATTCAGTGATGCACCTTTGCTTCATACACAATTCCACATCAGACACCACTGTATCAGACTGCCCCTCTGCTGTCATCTGTCACATGACAACAAAATTTAATGGAATACTGGTGGGAAGGTTCAACATCTAATGCCATACAAACATCTGCCTCTGATGTCATAAGCCAACATCATAAAACAGAAGGCATGACTTTCAGAGCAGCTCTCATAAAATACGTGTTTAGTGTACATAAGTGGCAAAACTTATTTTAATTTTTAATTCTTTTTAAATTAAAACGTATATTAAAAAAATAGAGCAACTAAACCATAAGACTAGTAGGATATGTGACCTTGTTTTTGTGAAACTAACACATCGGTCTTGCTTGATGGCAGTGGTAACAATACATAGTGAGCTCTCAAAAATAAGAGATTTTTGATGAAATTTTACTCTTTCTGAGCTTCATCCTTGAAAACAGTTGTTCACAAATGTATGCACTGCCAAAGAGCAATGACAAGAGTGAGGGGTGACTGTGAAGCACGAGATATTTCTTTCTGGTAAGACAGGGCTTATGAAAGTCTGCTAGAGAGAGATGAACAGATTTTGGATTGCAACTCTACACATTCCATTTGAAAATTCTCAGGTAGTGTATTTGTGTCAACTGAAAATGAAGTTGCAAATAAGTAAAAAAATTAAAAATTCTTCAGCAATCTTGGAACCTATTCTCAAATTCCTTTATCAAAATGGAAAGCATGGCTGCATATCTTCTGCTGTTCACAGGATTGTGTTTAGATAACATATCAAAATACTTAAACTTATTTGCCATAACTTAACACACACAGCACTCTCTCCATGCCCATGTTTCAGCCCAGATAGAGTTAAATGGCTCACTGATGTTCAGTTGGTGCTGAGTGATGTTTGTGCACCCAGGGCCAGCCCTGCCCTGCATGATGGTACAGAGCAGGAGTCGGACAAATTGCAAGCTGTGCTGTCCTGGGCTACAGGTTGGGCATGTCTGGACTAAGGGCTAAGAAAGATTTCTACTTTTACCTGGTATCAACATACATCCACATTGTTTTCCTCACTTGAACAACCCCAAACTTGAAGCTGATGTAGCAGGAGTTAAAAACTCAGCCCGAATTCAACAACTTAACCCAGTACAGAAAAATAGATCTGTTATCTATGGCAATTTTCTATTTCACTGTTATTGTCTAAAACATATTTTATAATGCCCAGCTGTGGAGTACTGCTTTAAAAGACATTTCTCATGAAACAATTCATAATATACATTTCAATTGCCTATGAAAGGGATAAGTTATTCAGTACCAACAACTAGTACATTGTGAACAACATGAAAGAAGTGGACATTCTTTTTGCTAATGGAACCCTGCATGAATCTTTACTTTTTAATTTACTTAGATAACAAGAAGAATAAAAACAAAGGGCCCAAGGCACAAATTGTTCTAAGTAGATACTTCTCATTCTTAAGATGTAGAATGAAAGCCATGAGAAAGATGGTTGAATTGTTCTGAGGGCAATAATTGTGTGAAAAATGAACTAACAAATGAAAAAATTCTTGAAAGGAGTTATTGAACTACTGAATATTTAATTATGTATTTCTTAAAAAGCAACCTTCTGGTCTAGATGATTAATACAGCCAGCTGTCATTAGAATGAACAAAGCTTAATGCAATTTATCTCTTTCTGGAAATCCATACGAACACTCATCAGAGTTGTAGAACAGCCACCTGCTGCAACTTTGCTCATTTCAATTTAGTGACCTGCATAATAAAAGTGGCATTACCAGATTGGGATAAACGAGTGATCAAACATTAAATCAAAGAAATTTCTCATCTGGACCCTTATTTCAGCTTCGTTTCATCTTATTCTTATTACAACATAAAGGTTTAGGAGTGCTTCAGAGATGAATGAGATTGAGCAATCACAACTGGAAAGATGGGAATAGTCACACCTGATTTTGCAGTCCTTTGAAAGTAAGCCAACACTAATTGTTCAAAAAAAAAAAAAAAAAAAAAAAGCTTAAAGTTCTACTAAACTAAAAGAGAAGTTATTAGGGGACAAACTTGGAACAGTTTTCATTGCAATACTGTGGGAAGCATATAAAATTGAAGGCAATAGATGGGAAGGCTAATGATGGCATGGCAGCCATAGCAACAGGTAAAGAGACAGGCTTTCTCTAAAACATGACAATCTTTATCTAGATGAGAGTCTACAAAGATGGGTGGACATTTACAAAAGCATTTAAGTACATAAGTCATGCTTCTAGCTGCTCTCGATCCAGAAGTTTAAGTTAAGGAGAACAACTCAGGGCAGTTCTTATCAGATTTGTTCAGATACTTCATGTATCTTAAACACCTAAAGATATGCTATGTGGAAAACTCAGCAGAGTCTTTGCTAGCTGGGATGACAGCGAAGTAGGCCACAGCCAAAGAGGTTTGAATCCCAAGCCTCCACATCCAAGAGCAGAATATTTTGAGGGACATGCTGAGGGAGAAGGATGTTCTAGGTGGCAACACGTTTCACTCTTGCCACTGAAGAGGTCACTAGAAAGCTAAGTTTCACAGAGGTAGGAAAACAAGAACAACAGCAAGTCTGACCACAGGCTACTGCTTCACACAGTGTCTACTGAAATGCAGAAAGTGAGCACTTCATGTTAGACCATTACTGGATGTAAAAGAAAAATAACATGCTAAAACTTTGTCTTTCTGTCTATCTGAGTTCTCCAACCTAGTTCAAAAAACTTCTTTCTGGCCCTTCTGGCCTTTTCTTCAGTTTCATGGAAGTGTTAAAGGTCAAACAAAAGTCAGTGAATCAAAGCATCCATTCTCCATTAAAGGTACTTTTTTTTTTTTTTTTTTTTTTAATGTAGGTATCTCAGAACTCAGATTATTGTCCATTATAAATGTTAAAATGAGAATGAATCTCAGAAATTACCCAGTGTCTGGGTGCACAGGGATGCAGTCAAGCACATGGACTACAGACCAAAGGACAGGTGATGAATGCTTAAGACTGGGATGAATGCCACAGCCTTAAAGACCTCTCATTTCAATTTGACAGGCATTACAATAGACCAAGAAATGTAGCAAAAAAAGGGTATGTTTCCACCACTCATTCAAAGTTTCCATAATGTTTTAGAAATCAATTATTTTTCATAACAAAGATTGAAATACAAAAGCCATTCACACCAGCTGAATAAAACTTGGTATTAGATACAGTCCAATCGAATTTCATACATAGAAAGTAAAGACATTAGAAATAAAGACACAAAGCTAATGTGACATTAGAATCCATCTATACGTGGGTGAGAACATTCTTAAGTTGATCAAAAGATAATCAAATGGCAAAGAGCCTAAACTGATCAAGATGAATAGCTAGTAAATGGAAATAGATGATCAAGTGTAACACCTGCTGCCACAAACAGTCTCTATGTTGGAAGTATATTAATACCCTGAAGCACCATCTCCATACCTGTTAGGAATTTAAATATTAAATCTATTAATCAAAAACAAGCCCTCACTTCTGTCAGAAATATTTTCACTAAAGTGATTTGTATCCACACATTGATGGATAAAGAAAGGCTTATAACAGTTGGGATTTCATGGGCAACAGAGCATCGCTCTGTTAGTCTAAGGAGTATCTGACTTGTCACATTAAAGAAGTTTGTTTTCAATATATATACCAAAAGCTCAGTGTCAAGAAAATTGTCCCTGAATAATGGTCACTAGCAAGTTAAAAACCTATGGATGACAAGTAGTGTATCTCATGGGTCAGTACTGGGATGGGTGCTCTTTAGCAACTTCATCAATGACACTGACAGAAGGGTCAAGTGCACTCTCAGCAAGTATGCAGATGATGCCAAGCTGTGTGGTACAGTCAACATGTCTGAGGGACAGGACGTCATCCAGACAGACCTAAACAGACTGAGCAGTGGGCCCAGGTGAACCTCATGAGGTTCAATAAATCCAATTGCAAGGTCTTGGGACCGGTGCTCTTTAACATCTTTCTCAATGACATCGATGACGGAATCAAGGGCACCCTCAGCAAGTTTGCTGATGACACCAAGCTGAGTGGTGCGGTCGACACGGTTGAAGGAAGGGATGCCATTCAGAGGGACCTTGAGAAGCTAGAAATGTGGGCCTGGGTGAACCTGATGAGATTCAACACGGCAAAGTGCAGAGTTTTGCACTTGGGCCGGAGGAATCCCAGGCATCCCTACAGACTGGAAGGAGCGGTCCTTGAGAGCAGCCCTGTGGAGAAGGACCTGGGGGTCTTGATAGATGAAAAACTTAACATGAGCCAGCAGTGTGCCCTTGCGGCTCGGAAGGCAAATGGTATCCTGGGCTCCATCAAAAGAGGGGTGGCCAGCAGGGACAGGGAGGTGATTGTTCCCCTCTACTCTGCTCTTGTGAGGCCCCATCTGGAGTACTGCATCCAAGTCTGGAGCCCCCAGTACAAAAAAGACAGGGAACTGTTGGAGAGGGTCCAGAGGAGGGCTACGAAGATGATCAGGGGACTGGAGCACCTCCCCTATGAGGACAGGCTGAGGGAGCTGGGCTTGTTCAGCCTGGAGAAAAGAAGGCTGCGGGGTGACCTCATTGCAGCCTTTCAATACCTAAAGGGAGCCTACAAACAGGAGGGGAATCAACTCTTTGAAAGGGTAGATAACTGCAGGACGAGGGGAAGTGGTTTTATGTTGAGGGAGGGGAGATTTAGGTTGGACGTCAGGGGGAAATTCTTTACAGAGAGAGTGGTGAGGTACTGGAACAGGCTGCCCAGAGAGGTTGTGGATGCCCCATCCCTGGAAGTGTTCAAGGCCAGGTTGGATGGGTCCCTGGGCAGCCTGGTCTAGCATTAAATGTGGAGGTTTGTGGCCCTGCATGTGGCAGGGCGGTTGGAGATTCATGAGCTGTGAGGTCCCTTCCAACCCTGGCCATTCTGTGATTCCGTGTCTTACACCTGGGTCATGACAACTACTTCTATCATTACAAGCTGGGGGATGTGAGTATAGAGCACAGCCCTGCTGAGAAGTTCTTGGGGATATTGGTGGATGGCAAGCTGAACATGAGCCAGCGGTGTGCCCTTGCCACCCAGAAAGCC
The DNA here is from genome assembly GCF_987193195.1 of Phasianus colchicus. NCBI lineage: Eukaryota > Metazoa > Chordata > Aves > Galliformes > Phasianidae > Phasianus > Phasianus colchicus. The sequence goes on from NC_143436.1 coordinate 132,419,030, forward strand.
AACTGTATCCTGGGCTGCATCAAAAGAAGTGTAGCCAGCAGTGTGAGGGAGGTGATCTTGCCCTCTGCTCTGTGCTTGGGAGACATCATCTGGACAGCAGATGTGGAGTTCCCACTGCAGGAGAGACATGGACCTGTTAGAGCAAATTCAGAGGAAGGCTACAACAATGATCCAACGGATGAAACACCTCCCCTATGAGGTCAGGCAGAGTGAGCTGGGGCTGTTCAGCCTGAAGAGGAGAAGGCTCCGGGGAGACCAGAGAGTGGTTTTAAGTATCTAAAGGGGGGCAGTAAGAAGGAAGGGTCTTTAGCAGGGTCTACTGTGACAGGACAAGAGGAAACGGTTTCAAACTAAAAGAGGGGACATTTATATTGGATATAAGAAAGAAGTATTTTACAATAAAGGTAGTGAAGTGCTGGATCAGGTTGCCCGGATTTTTGGTGGATATCCTGTCCCTGGAGATATCCAAGGTCAGGATGAACAGGGCTCTGAGCAATGTGTTCTAGCTGCCTCTGTTCATTGCAGGGGATTTGGACTAGATGCCCTTTAATGGTCTGTTCCAACTCAAACAATTCTCAAGCAATTCTATGATTTGATGATAAGCTACTCAGAATGACTTCATAATAATTATTTCAATCAAAGAAGTATAGCCATTTCTGTGTATGAGGTTATAACAGCAACATCTTATTTAAAGTTACAAAAAAAATCTTGAAAACTATAAGTCCTTCTGACTTGGATTAAAAACACAGAACTTGCAAGAAGGGTAGCTTTGTGCTAGAAAATATCTTTTTTCTATGCTAAAAACATGACTAACATGTGATCTAAATGAAACTAAATTAAAAAAAAAAAAAAAAAGAAACTAGCAAACAAACAAAAGGAAGTATATCATAGTTTTTATATTCTTGGTAAATGTTTGCCAACTAAATTTCCTTATAATTATTGCTCTGAAGTGCTAAAGCTTAAGCTACAGAGTGAAAAGCAGATATTTTTAATGTATCAATTGAAGACCAAGAAGTTGGTATGTTGTATTTTGAATGGTTGTACCTCTGTGCAAAGATCAAGCTTTGGCTCAGTGATAACTAAGTGTTCTTCTATGGGTCTGTCCATGAAAAGGGTTTGTGCAACTTTCAGCCTCACCAAATTCTAGGGGAGCACAGTACCATTAGAATTTGGTGAGGCTGAAAGTTGCATAAACCATGCAGACTGGTTTTCATTACTTGTTGTGGAGAGGTGTGAAGAGCAGAGATTGCCAAAGCAAGTATAACACAGAACATCAGGACAGAGAGCCCTAGTGGGTACAAAAGGATGCTGACAGAGATATGAGAAGAAAGACTCAAAGATTTGTATTCTGAATCACAACAATGATTAATGATTAACAGCACATTTTCATTAATATTAGTATCACAAAAGTAATAACAAGCCAGATGATCAAATCACAGGAAGTCATGTAAAACTTCAGCAGTGGGGCCTTCACATAAGAAGTCACCTGAACGAAGCAGTGAGTCATAGAGCTTCTTTACTATCTGTTAAGCAGATATTTGTAGTAGGGCTGTGCAAAAACAAACAAACAAACAACAAACTTAACCACATCACATCTCTGATTTAAAGACGTTCTGTGCATTCTCAGCATGACCCTCTACATCAAGATATAACCATATCAACTTAGTGAAACATTTCACATGATAGAATGCTGTAATTTACCCTGACAACCAAAAGTTGATAAAAAGGACTTAAAATGTGAGTTCTTCTCACAGGGTAGTTCAGTACAAAATAAGAGCAAAACACAATTTTTCTGATTTTTCTTTATATTGTATGTATTTGATGCAGCAAGTAAAAATATTTTGAAGAATTACTTTATAATGACTTCTGGCATTAAAATCTTCATCTCACTTAGTACATTTGAAAAAAAAAAATGAATTGCTATGGTAGGCCTTAAATAACATCTTAAAGTATAAAATAAATATCTCAGAATTGAACTGGACTGTCCTTTATTCACCCATGACTCAATTCTGAATTGATTCACCTTGTGAGAAATTCACCATGTTCTTGAAGCGGTGCCTACCTCTGCATTTGCAAAAGCTCTTTTAGCTCTAAAGCAGTTCATGTTGGACACATTTTCTTGATGCCACTTGTCCAAGCATTCACTTCAGTGCCACAAATTGGAACTGCTCTGTTGCAGAAGTGCCAGCTCAGACAAAAAGACTGTTATCAGACTGATCAATTAATTACATAAAAGGCCTGCTTATCCTCTAGTCTCCAGAATGTCCTTCCAAAGTAGCAGCTATGGGTCCTCTGTGGATTTAAAGAAGAGCACAATTTTTATTACAGAGCTCTCTAGAATGATTTGGGAAAACATTGTAAGCACTCCCTTCATACCATAATTAACACAATGGATAAGACTGACACAGTCGGTATTAGTTCTCCTTTTTCAGTTTTGAGCCCTTGAAATATCAGCTGGTACATGACTAACATTTTCAACAGTAGCAGAAAGCTTGCAAAGTTTGCAGGTGAAGGGCACCTCACAGCACTGAGTGCCTGAGCACCCCACCTGCCAGATGTTCAGGACAGATGATGTTGAGGCCCAGGCTGAACATTCTGAGATGTCCAACAAAAGCATATTATTTTTTTCTCTAGCAAAAAAAAGTACCATTCAAGAGAATTACTTTTAAAAATATTTTTGTGACCCACACCCAATGTTTTTTTTTTTCCCCACATGCAACAATATCCCTGCTTTTAGGATCACAGGCTCTCATATGTTCAAAAACAAAGGTCTCCTTGTTCTTGTTTCCCCTACTTTAATGATAATATATGAATTTCACCTGTTCAGATATGATGCAAATTAATATTAAAGTATCACCACTGAAAATTTCCATGTGCACCATCAACCCAACTGCATATACAGGTGGCAATTAAATTATACAAAATCACCTCTTCTCCAAAATTCTTCCAGAAGACTTGTTTCATACATGCCTGTTTTTCCTAAAAGGATGTACTGTTTTGGGGAAATTTTTTAATACACTTCTCCAGAGTGTTAAAATTCCCACAGAAGATTTATATATATATATATATATATGTATATCTCCATATCTCCAATCATAAAGATTTAAAAATTCTGCTGATATGGTAGGAATAGAAAAGTTACTAAAACTACTCATACTACAGAGCCATCTGATATTTTATATTGGCAGGAAATAGCATGAAAGCTGCAAAAAGAGGTGATTATACTACACTGTTGAAATACTACACTTACTGAAACTGCAATTCTTATATTTTCATTTCCTTACACAATTGCTTAACTAAATGCATGCATATATTCTCCCATTATGTTTATAGAATAATACATTTGTTTGATGTAAGCATGTTGTTTCCCATAAGCTTCCAGGAAAATGTTCAAGTATAAATTTGTAATCACTGTTTCAAGATTTGTGGCCTCTCTGTAGATCCTGTAGCAATTTCTTTGCTCTGTGTAAGAAGGTGGATTGTCAGATTTGTAAAGCTGATAGCTGGTGGGACAGGCAGTCACTCGATAAGCAGGTGATGCAGACTTTTCAAGACCAGACTATGCATTTGCTTGCAAAAACATCACAAGATCATAGCATTATTGAATTGTTTGAGTTGGATGCGTCCCTTAAAGGCATTGTAGGGTCCCCTACAATGAACAGGGACTCCTACACGTCAATCAGATTGCTCAGAGCCCCATCCAACAGTGTCAAAATCTGGGTGCCCAGGTTTACACCTTTTTACTCTGTGTAATAATGAACTAATGTACTGACATTTCAATTTTTATATGGAGCATATATTTCAGGGTGTTTTTACTCCATTTGGATTATTGGCAGGTAGAGAAGTCTAGAAAACAGCCAGCCATTTTATTACCTGTATAGCAGGTCTTAGCTGGACTGACAAATAGCAAAGAACTCTATACACTTTACAGTTAGCAATATATTACATGAAAAATGCCAGATAACAAAACACTAAACTTTTCCACAGGGAACTCCATGAAGGAAAATAAAACTGAACCAGAAAGTAGCTCCCCTGCTCTCTGAGGAACTGCAGGCTGTATGGAACGGCAGCAGTAAGCAGAAGAATCCCCAGACAGCTGCCACTGACCTACGGCAGGAGAAATCCTGCTCACAGTCATGAATGCTGTGACTCTTAGCTAGATTCAATGCTAGTAGGAGCATTTACTGCAGAAGGAAGACCATGGAAGCCTCCCTGTTGCAGGACAACAGGAGGGACAAAAAAGATCATTCTTGTGTTATCTGAGTCATCCACTATAGAAGGATAGTATGGCTTGTGTAAAAAATGTGTATTCAAACACATGACAAGTCCCCAGTATGTGTCCTTGAAATAAAGAAACATCAGCCAGAGACATCAGTCATATATTGTTGCTTAGTCTGACATTTTTCCAAGTTCACAGCGGTCCTCAAGGCAAAGGAAAGGAGATCCTACATGAAACCCTTCCCTAGAGAGTAACACAGTATTTCACTCTGCTTGCTGGGACTGCAGCAATATGCAGCAATACAGGTCTGAATTGCTATACCACATTTTAAAAGTCACCAGCACCTTTCCAGAGCAATATCCTGGCAGTACATTTGCTTGGTCTAATATTCCTTCCTCATATTTCTTCCTCCTAGCCTACTTTTATATATATATAAGCAATTTCTGTTGATCTCTGATTAGCCTGAGGTAAGGATTTACCAGACTCTGAGTTATGATTGAAAGAATATATTTTTAAGTACAAATCATCACTTCATGGAGCTAGTAAACTGAAGGGGATTTGTCCCCATGGGATAGTTTTATGGAAGCTTCCATATTGAAACAGTTTCATTCCATGAAGGAAATGCATTAAATTAGGAAATGAGACTAGGAGTAGCCTCAGCTCTTTCATTCAGAATTATATTTGGTATGTGCGTATGTCAGTGGCTCTGCTATCAAATATCATTGCTTAATTGACTGGGCTAGGTCAAAATTACCGTTCCTGTTTTTTAACGCTCTAAGGTATTAAACTCTATATTCACCATGAATCAGTAAGAAAAATGAAAATATCAGAATTCTTCAAAAAGTGAAATATTCAAAACTGCTTTTTCAGAACTAGTTTATCTGTTAACTTTGATACATTAAAAATCTAAAGAAAATATTGAAAATCTCAATGGTGTTCTGCTGAAATCTCTTTAAAAATTTATATTCCCTCCTGAGGTCTTGAATTAGTTGAATCAACACTTTCCAGTATATTTGTATCATGTTTATTTTTCCCTGACCGTGGAAGGCAATGCCATTAAATTATTTGTTCAATAAATGAAAACTAACAATATTACTCAAGGTGAAACTGGGAACAGAATAACACTGACATCTTCCATATATTGGCACAAAATATCACCTCTCTTTACATATGGCCTAGTAAAATCACTATGTCAAATCTGACAGCCTTGAATACTGACACAAGGTGATGCTAGTACTGGATAGCAGATAACACCTCTACTCATTGTTAGGTGGACTAAGCTATAACTCCAAAACTTGGTGGTTTAGGATTGAACAATCAGTTTTTTAATCCTATAGCAAAACATCAGTTATTACTTTCTACTAGCCAGGAAAACTATTTTGCTTTATTCTTATCCCTCTGAAAGCAGAGGAGCATGTTAAGGCACTTACTGAACAAACTTCTTAGACTGCACAAGACAGTTCCTTCCAGTGTGACACTGCATAAGCACTACATGCTGCTTTTCCAGTTTTCCCTGATACTTTTTAAATTTAAAAAAGAGGTAAAACAAATACTTAAATTTTTCTCATTAGATAATAAAAACATCATAACATTGGAGAAATGCAAAGTAAGTAATTACTAACTAGTAGTTAGCACTGGTTACTAGAGTAAACAACATTGTTAATTTATTTAATGCCTGAAAGATCTGGGCTTGTCTTCTTCAGCAAACTCTTCCCATACATCCTCAGATACGCTGTTTCTCTTTCTGAGATATTTGTGTAACCACAGAGCAAGTCAGATCAACTTTTTAAGAAGGGAGAATATTATTTTCTTTTTCTGCTATCCTTCCAACTGAGTAAAGGGGATCCATTGAGTTCAGCTGTTTGTCAGAGGAGTAGTTGCTGCTTCTGCAATGTAATGTGGAACAATAGAGACCTTTTTCACTCTAAGCCAGCACACACTCATCGAGTCTCAGACACCATGCATGAATCTTGCCTGGAACAGGGCAAGAGCAGGCCCTGGAAATGTTTGCCCAGAGAAGCTGTGGTGCCCCATCCCTGGTGGCATTCAAGGCCAGGTTGGATGGGGCCCTGGGCAGTCTGAGCTGGTGGGGGGCAGCCCTGCCCATGGCAGGGGTTTGGGGCTGGATGGGCTATGAGGTCCCTTCCATACCATTCTATGATTCAGCTGAATCTTGTGAGGCCTAAACATGGCAGAAAATGGAAGGAACAGCAGCAGTGTCAGATCCTTCTCAGGTGGCTGAAATTCTTTTCTCTCTATCTCCATTGCTTCCCCTTCTTTTCCCCAGATAACATTCTCTACAGTCATCTTGGGCACTTCTGAACAAAATAGTGAATCTCTCTCTGTATAAATATAAATACACTAGCCTTTCTCCATCATTACAGCTTTATACACAATTTACTCATCCTGTGGTCATGCACAGGATGCCTCTCACAGCAGGCTTCTGGAGTTCAAAGACAAATTGACAGCGAGTCCATTTTACATGACTAGCTAATTTTAACATTCATTTACTTATAGTGGCTTTTGTAAGATGCTCAGTTATTAAAAATTCAAACCAAATTGTATCATTTGTGCTTTAAAGAATATCATGCTGACAAAATAGGTACACAAAGCAGTAATACATAGCTGCACTTAATAGCCTATAATCAGAGATGGCCATCAAGAATAAAGAAAACCACAACTATATTTAATGAGAGCTACACGTTTGCCTATGCTCCCTGAAAAAAACTTGAGTGGCCTATGGCTTATGACCAATTAAGAATAATTTACCATCCAGATAGTCTGCACTGGAAAAATAAAAATCCCATTTGTTTAGATTTATTTTAACAGCAAGATAATCATAGACTAATCACATATGCATCTTTTTCTCTACTGCATAATATATGTTTTCATTTAGGCAAAATTATAGAATTTTAAATTCACTGGCCTTAGAAGAATAGAAAGGTAAAACCAATTATTTTAATGAATAAAAAAGCCTTTGGGTCATAGGTAATGCAGGCTTCTAGAAGAGAAAAGGGAATCATATTATATAAAAGAATACAATATCCAAAGCAAGAAAACAGTTTGGTTTATTTTTATCCCACTGACTTATCTCTGATTTTAAGATACACCAGTATCATGCTAGGCACCAGGATAGGCTCTAAAGTTCAACGTTTCTGAAAAGACACAATAAGCTGGCAAAGTTCAAAAGAAACAACCCGAGCAACCAGATTCAAACTGTCCTACCTATTTTCAGACTAATACTAATACTATATTAGACAAAAACTGTTTTAGACTCTTACTAACAAATATTAATCCAAGATTTAGGTCCAGATGCAGGTGATTACATTTCATGCTAATTTGTGGAATTAACAGAGTTCATTAAATTGCTTTCCATAACTCGCAATGGCTCCCTCAGCAAATACCATGTGTTCAATAACACTGAAGGACAAGAGAGTGGCAGCAGTTGTGAATGGCACACACTGCTGCTTCAGGTGGAAAGAGCAGCCCAGGAGACCAGCACTTCACCAGCAGGTGAAGAGTTGCAGTAAAATGCAGTGTTCACCTCCATGAAAACACAAGGAAGCCTCCTGCAGCTGCTGTGCCAGAAGTAAAGCAGTGCTTTTAGGATAAGCAAAGTATTTCATCACCAAGGGTTTTTTTGTTTTTTTTTTTTTAAAGCTTTAAGATGGGTTTTACATTCCTCAGTGCAGACCTACATGCACAACTGCAATGCTGTTATAGGGGTGGGAGGCATAGACTCAGCAAGGCCCTTGCTCTCCCAAGGTACAACCATCAACACCGTCCCATCAACAGCAACACTGACATCCAGGACCCAAAACGAAGCACTGCAGCTACAAAGACCAAGGGATGAAGCATCACTTGCCAGCTCTGCACTGACAGATTCCAGCCACAGAGGACACTGCACCTGGATGACAAACCTCCCAGAGCTACTCATGCATCAAAGGTCTCTTTGTGATGCATAACCTTTGAACATCAAGTGGCATGCTACAAATTTTGAGAAGTGAGCATATGTCACCTTGCAGGCTTTCACCACTCCAGAACTGCTCACTGATTTTCTAGGAACAGAACCACACTATGATCATTTCTCCCCCTCAGATCTTGTGGGTGATCTGTATTATTCCTAATTATTTCTTGACTTGCATGTTTGTAAAACAAATAACAGTAATCATGAAGAGTAATGAAACCTGAAATGCAAGAGGACACCAGAATAGATACACATGAAATATAATGGTGTCATTCTTTTTAATTAAACTTTGTGGGAAACAGGTGAACTATTCATCCAACAGTATCTTGCTCTCTGAGGGTAAAATCAGTTAAGCAGCTAAATAAGCATGCTGTTGGAATAGTTACATCATGACAGAAAAACTTGTCCATAAAAACAATCCTGGGAAGAAGCTGTTTTGTTGTTGTTGTTGTTGTTGTTGTTTTGTAGTGCTCCTTTTCATCAGTAACTGAAGCATATATATCAGCTGTAACTGTCTGAGGAACGTGCTTGCATGTAATTTAGGAATTCTGGTTAATTATGTAAAATTCCTCAATATTTAATGTCTCAGTGTATAATGAATCAGCCATGAACTAAGTCCTTTGCAAATTACTGCCCACTCTGTCTGGAAGATGAATCCACAGATAATGAAAGACAGAAGTTAACTGAAATATTTAGGGTTTGGATGAACTCAAGTCAAACAAAAATAAATAAATAAATACGTAAGCCCAATTTGGTCCTAGTTTGGAAATGGGATTGGGAGGCAGAAAATTCCCGAAGTAGAAAACAGAGTATAAATTAAAGAGCGGGAGCTGACAAAAAGAAACAGAAGGTATTTGAGGGCAAGATAGTGAGAAAAGGGGCATGCTTTCATTGCTGATTTGATTTTGAGAGCGGCTGAGCAGAGAGAAACCAAATGCAGCAAGGAGAAAGAAAGAAAGGGGTGCTGACTGGCAGGAGATGGTAGTTGCAGAAGAGGCTTCAGGGTGTCCTGGAGTGTGTGATACAGTCACAAAGAATGAGGGAGTTCAGACACAAAAGAGCAACTGGACTAGTCAGTGTTTTGCTGAGATTTGGCTGTCTCTTAGACTGTCAAGGACAGAGGAAAATTCTCAAATTTTGTGCTTCAGCTAGTGCCTGTCATTGAAGAAATCTTTCATCTAAACATTGACACAATTAACTTCGGGACCGAGGCTCCATCAGTTATTGCTGTTTCACTATGACCCTACTGATCCCTGAGAAATGATCCGTGCCAATCCTGAAGGCCTCTTCTGGAAATGGGGCTGAAATGTTCAGGAACAGGGAAGCTAAGTAGCTCCCCTGACCTCAAGGACAGGATTCAGCAGGGTACAGGAGAAGAGATACTAGGGCTGGACTTCCAGACACATGCCATCCTGAGTGGGAGCATGAAGGTTGGTTTGTGTGAGCCGAAGGGAGCTGTGCTGCTCCTAGTCCATCCCAGAATCAGGTTCACCTCCCTAATGTCTGTGCTGAGAAGGAATGCCACAGACCTCATGGACAACAACAAAAGTCAGTTACACCTGAAGAAATTAGTAAGTAGTAAATGTAGACCTGTGGACTCAAACACAAAAGCTGGGGACTCAACAGGTTATAAGGCTGGTTGGCACAGTCTTTTAACCTCTCACTTCATTAGCAGGAACAAACAAATGCTCAGTCAATAAACTAGAAGAATGTAATGTTCTATCCAATTTAAATTGTCATTTTAAATATCATTAACAGTTTTCTGCAGGATAGAAAACTCTGATTAAGCCCCATTTCTACCTTGTACCATGAAATTATTTTTGATCACATAGAGATGATTTTGAGGATACTGTCACTATAGAAACTGGTGTGAAAGGAAATTCTTTTGCTCTATTTTCCCATTAGATAAAGCAAGCAAAATACTCTCTTTATTAGCTGGTAGAAATAGATATATTTGCATTTAAATATTGTCCTCTTACTCCTCTTTAACCACTTCTGTATTTGAGAATATTGCCTTTGTAAAAGCTTTCAATGCCTTCACTTAAGACTGGGGTTTCCTTTTTTTCCCTGCATGTTCAGTATGTTTGCGTGCACACCTCTACTTACATACGTCACAAGAAGCTGTGTAACAGACACCATAAACAAAAAGCAACATGAAACCCATGAAACCCTTTTAGATGGAAGCTGGTATTGACTTAACACATCATTAAACAACATAGACTTCTGGACACAAGAAATCCAAGCTAATGCTCTTTATATAAAACTTAAATCTGTCTCCATGCATAATACAAAGGGCAGTCAAGATGAGTAATGGCTTAGTAGCAGAATAAAATTGAAGAAATTTTATTTTAAATTATGATATTGCTTTGCATAGTACAGTAATATCTAGGTGCCCTGAGTCTCCCTCCTAATTTTGTAACCCCAGGTGAGCAACAGCCTATATCTACATATTTTAGGAGGTAAGATTATGGACCAGTTGCTACCAAAGTGGTTGCTATTTGCAAATACATCTGCACTGAGTGAAAGACACGGACTTTACTTGAACAAAAGAAAGGAAGAGAAGGTTGTGGATTTAGAACATTCAATACAATACAGAAAACTGAACTGCACCAGCTGAAACAAAGAGTTCTTTAAGTGTCTGCAGTTCTTTACAGGAGATCTGCATCCACCTATAAAAGAAGTTAAATGGCCTACCAAAATTTGATAGAAATCCTTCCTTTATTCACTAATAACATTCTGCCAATTATGTATTTAGTTAGAGTAAGAAAATGCTAGCCTGAGAGTGACTAGCGATGAAATCTACTGAATAGTTCCTAATTGATTATATTTTTAATAATGTTTTGGAATAGTTTCTTTTTTTTTATAAAATAAACTTTATAAGCTGAAAATATTGATTACTTCACTAAAACGTTTGTCAAAGAAAATGTAGCCTACATTATCACAGACAATTCACCAAGCTCCCTGTGAACTTTGTCTATACTGCTCCCTGAAGATAATTTACTAAAGCAAAATGAATGTCTTGCACCTGTATAAAATTTACACAGGTGCAAAAGGAAGGCAAAATGAGGCTAAGTCAATAAAATAATGCATAACTATTTGCACTGGTATAAATGACTTCAGAAGGCTGAAAACACTGAGATAAGTAGATGTGCAGTCCATACAGTTACCCAGAGTTGAAAAATTTATGTTTGTTAACACAAGGATAAATATATTTTATGACTACAGGATGCTGAATATTGAGCATTTTACCACTCAGAGACCAAGCTGCACTATTATTACCTGAATATGCACGGAATGAATAAAGGAGTTATGGTGAAAAATAATAAGGAACATTCATAAGTTATTGGGAACTACACTCCTGAGGTTAATGGGCGCCTGCCTGGGATTTCCTTCTTGTGTGTACCACAATTCCTGTAGATTATTTGTTCTCACACAAATGGATATGTTAACAACCGTTATACAGCTACCCAAGCTGCATGATTAACATTTGTACTATGTAAAAAAAAAAAAAAAATCAACTGTAACATAATAGTAATGCTGAGCTTTTAAACAAAACCAAAGGAAACAAAGGAAATCTGCTAGAAAAATGTTTGTTCTTGGGCAGTGCTATTTTTGATTACCTGTTTGTGCATGCTGACATTTTCTTTTTGCAAATTGTTTTAATAAAGACCAAAGTAGCAATTTAAAACTCCAATGCCTAAATCTAAATAGAAATGCAAATATCCCAAGGTGTTCACCAAGATGGAGGCTTTTCAAAATCAGATTATATGCCTTCAGCAAACTGAACGTCTACAGGTTGAACTCAGTGAGAAAGGACAATAGTAAATGATGGGCAGGGTATGGCAGAGGTGCTTCCAAGTGAAATCAAATTTGACTGAGAAGTGATGGAGTGATGTAGCTGAAAACATACTTCCATCATAATCAGAGAGCATAACAGGCAATCACATCAAACTGTAGCACTGCACTTGGGAAGCACAATTACAGGTGTACCTGAAAATGAAAGCAATGTGTTGTTCAGTGTGAAAGAATACAGACTGAAAATACTGATACCAAGTTTGTAGCTGAAAAACAGAGCTATTTTGTTGAACAGCAAGAATGTTAACACCGATCCTTCTGTGGTCAAGTACTCAAAACATTTACTGGCTCTCAGATTTTGTCTTGTAAAACAGCTCAGCATCAAAAGTATGGGGGGGGTGATGAATCATTTAACTGCATTCATTCTTCTGTAAAAATAAATACAAAGCCAAGAGGAAAAAATGCATGAAGAATAATTTCCTACTACAATACTTTTACACCTCCAAGACTCATAATTTTTTGAAATATTCTGAAATAGCAAATATATGTAATTTTGTGATTCTACAATATGCGGTTCTCAGATGTAATCCAGAAGCAACTGCAACTGAAGCTGACTTCAGACCAAATGAATTAAACATGTTTCCTTTAAAGCAAGCAATAGGAGAATAAAAGACATTACTTTATAGTGTGGAACTTGTTTCTTAGTTTCCATTCATACCAAATTCCATGTAAATGTACCATTTTTTATTACAACAAAAACATGTAACACCATGGAATTCTCTTTCTTCAAAACTCATTTAGCTTGCTCTGCTGCTTTGATTGCTACTCATTTGAGGCAATAATTAATTTCATTTAAAAGCTACCATTTTTCAAAGTAACTAGTGATTTGTGCCACATCCAGACTGAAATTCTTATGATAATGCAGACTTTGATTTTCTGAAAAGATGAAGAAAATCATCACCTAAAAATTAGGCCAGTTTTTTAAATAAAAATCCTGGTCAAGCAGATTATGAAACATGGTTATCCTCCCTCCTGCCTTGCAGTATTCCTTGACTCTGCTATTAAATGTGTTATATGGAGTTCTAGTTGGAGAAATATTGACTGTGGTAATGAGTAATTTGTATAAATTAATTAATTCTTGTTTTGCTCCCTACAAGTCACAAAATCCAAACAATGTAATCAGATTTGACTGGGCCTCTTCAGGCTTTAGCTAAGAATTTATCCAAGCATATCTGAACACTGAAGATAATGCAATGGGAATGAATAATCACAATTCTGAGATTCACTCTCTATTTGACCTGAAAACATAGGTTGATTTTTTTTTTCCCCAAAGAAAACAATGTATGTAAAAATAGATAAAATACTGATTCTGGTGTAATTTGTAATTTTGTGCTATAACAAAAAAAGGGGTATTTATGAATGTACTATATCAATTGTCCAGATTTCTTAAACCTGAACTATAAATGGAATAAACCATACATCTTTGCCAAAGTACTTTTTTCCTAAGAAGTTTGCCAGTGCTGTGGTAGGCATTAGAAGAATTGAAACTAAAATTATCATTACATACTGTACAGATTAACTAAGATCATGAAATCACAGAATAGCTGGAATGAGAAGAGGCACCTAGAGATGCCATTGATTTTAATGCATTTTTCCTCCAATTACATAATTCTTCTTACTCCATTCAACAAACTCTGAAATACTTTGCTCATTTCTGATGAGAGAAAGTTTTGTGCAAGGGGATTTAGTGACGGGTAATAACATCTTGGATGCTTGTGTTTTGGCTAGACTAAAACAGTATCTAAAGACTAGACTAAAGGCTAGACTAAAACAGACTGTGGTAAGATCAGATATAACCACCTTAACATACAAACCTACATTAAGAAAGTCCCACAGTTTGAAAGACTAGGTCTTAACATAAATGCAGAACTCAAATACATAAACAGTCTGAACCTTGTGTGGTTGTGCAGACCACAGAGCTTGATTACAGGCAAAACAAAACATGCTCACCTTAATTTTTTGAGAAAGTCTAATGATCACTTAGAAGGTCAGCATATCCATTGGAAAAATAACTTAAGTATTTTGAATTTCAACAAATCACGCAGTATTGGAGGTTGTCAGAGAACTCCTGGGATCACTGGTTTAACCCTCTGCTCAATGCAGCTGCAGGTAGATCAGGTAAATAAGGATATGGATCTTTGAGTATCTCTAAGGAAGATTTCATAGCCTCTCTGGGAAGCCTGGTCCAATAGATGATAATGCACATAGTATTGTGCATTCAGGCATAGCAGAGCTAGAAGAAAGAGATCTCCTTGAAGAACAAACTCTGCCACAAAAATTTCAGTAGAGAAACTAAATTTGTTGCAGATAGCTATTTGTAGGAAAAAGATAGGAGTGTATGCAAACCAATAGTACCAAAGTACAGACTAACTATAAAATGAAGTTTATAGAAAAGTTCTTGTGAACCTAACAAACGCCAGGCTTGAAAAGTTGAAAAAGATCTAGCAAGAAATGAGTTACTTGCAGCTAAAGGACAAGTGGGTAGTGTATCTCTAAGTAAAATGAAAATTGTGCTGTGAGACTGTTGTAGGCAAAACAAATCAAACAATAGAATAAAAACATCATAAATTGTGAATGCTTATTAGTGGCAGATAATTGGATGTATGAGGGAAAGTAATAATCCAAAATTGAACTTTTGAACTCTCATGTACAAGTGTTCAACTTTCTACTTGAAACTTGTATGGGCTGTTTGTAAATTTTGATAACGCTGGGTCTGAAGTGCCAAAACCTGAATGTTCCACTTAATAAAAAGACATGAAACAGTACCACTGGTTAGGTAGCTGATCATGTCTTGTGATCCTGGGAAAACTGGGGGCTGGCAGTTTGAAGAAGAGGACCCAAAAGGTGAAAATACTTTATGAAAGAAAGGTCCCTGAAGTGTGGGAAGAGTCTAGAGAAAAAAGAGGTGCGTAGGAGCAAGTAACAGGGACACCTGGAGTCCTTGCCCACTAACAGCTGAGACAGATAAATGTAAGCAGCTGCACACAATGAACTCACACAACATTCTGTCCCACCTATCTAGACTGGCAGCAATCTCCCTGCTGTGGAGGCTAAGCTGAGACTTATTGAATGCAGTGTTGAGAGGGGAACAAGTGATTGGGACAATCAGATATAATCCTCTCTGGTCAACCTGTTCTACTGTCTCACCACCTTCACTGTGAAGAATTCCTTCTTTATATCTGGTCTAAATCTACCTTCTTCCAGTTTAAAACCATTTCCTCTCATCTTGTCCCTACATGCCCTTATAAAAAGTTCCTCCCCAGCTTTCTTGTAGGTTCTCCTCAGGTACTGGAGGGCCACTATAAGATCCTCCTGGAGCTTTCTCTTCTCCATGCTGTACAACCCCAACACTCTTGGCTTGTCTAGGGGAGGCGCTACAGCCCTCTGGTCATCTTCTTCCACACCACCCTGCCATGGCAGGCTTGCCAGCCACTAGATCAGGCTGCCCAGGATCCCATTCAACCTGGCCTTGAATGCCTCCAGAGATGGTGCATTTACAATTTCTGAATAGTACCAGACCCACTATGGTTGTTCACTCTATCTCATCCATGGCAGAAACCAAATATAAGAATCGGTATAGTCAGCTAGCAATGCTATCTACCAAATGGAAAGTCTCTATCTTATTCTCATCCAGCTTGTCCTTCACATCATTATAACCTCAGCCATCTAGGTATGGATCAATTGCAAGAGACAATGCTCCATAAATGCACATGACACAGACCACATTAGACCACACTGCCTTGTGTGCAATATACTGTGCAAAGTAATTCCCCCTTTTTTTTCAGTTGATCTGCGCTCAACGGTAAGGATATTTCTAGCTTTCCAAGGACAGCTGCATACTTTATTTGAGATACACAGCTGACATCAATTTCAGGTAACAGTTCTCCTACAAAAGGAGAGCAATTGAAATGCTCAGCAGTGGCACTGCTTTAAGACATGCAGAAAAACAGCAACACAAAGAAAAAGTGGATAGGAAAAATTACAAAGAAAAGGAGAAAAGAAAAATGTAAGTCGTCAGGGGACTAATGGAAGATGGCATGTACTAAGTCTGTCCTCCCATTTTCATAAATGCAAGTTAGTCAAATACACTTGTCCAACTATTATCTTATCCAGAAAGAAAGTAAGCAACTTTTGTTGTAAAGAGCAAAAAGGGCAGGTGAAGGCCAGCAGTGCAGAACAATGAGAATAGTACATAGTAAAGAAAGAACTTGAAAGGATCTAGAATTAATTAAATCTGGTTTCTCTATGAGGGCTTTGTGACTTTTCAAATACTAAAACCAAATAATTTTCATCACAGTATATAGAGGAGAAAGGCATTTACTCATGCAAACATCATCACTTAACATTTACATTAATTAATGTGACTGTGATTAGAATTTGGGTTGGGTTTTTTGTTTATTTGTTTCTTTTTCCATCATTTGTCACAAAGTTTAGATAGTACATGAATTAATCCACGGGAAAATCAAACTGAATGGCTACTGTTAACCTTTCTGAATAATTGCAGAGAGCCAGCCAACTAGATATGTTACAATTTCACAACATGTAAACTTACTAAGCAAACACAGGCTACGCTCCTGCAGCTATAGTTCTGGCAGTTGCCACTAAGTGGCACTGTTCTCATAGCCTCAAAACCCGTATTAACGTGCAAATAAAAGCTGGGCTTGGGGAGGACGCTGTGTGGTTGGATGGGTTTAGCTTCTTGGGTGACATCCTCATGTCACCATACTCAGTTACTAGCTGACTGCTAGGCTACTTCACCTTCCAGGTCACAAACTGGGATCTGCTGGGAGGCAATAGTGAGAAGGGATCATAATTACTGGGGGCAAGCACAGATACAAACTAGGAGGTAGCGAGCTAGAACAGTAACTTGCAAAGCAAGAAACTTCAGGTTCAGTAGGAACTGCTCCTCACTCCACCCCTCTGTTGTAGCTTTGCTAGCCTATTTCAGAGCAAAATCAAATATGTTAGTTGAAAATATCAGTCTCCACCATTCTGCTAAATAGCAGAGGCTAACTGTGCACTAACGTGGATACAAAAACAAGCAGCTTGTTGAGGCAAATGTGGAACACAGGCTGAGCTTTTCTTATGAATAGAGTTAATAAGCATCAGCAGATTCTGTTCCAGGAGTTGAGTTCCAGGAGTTGAATTACTTCCTAGAAACCAGACATAAAATGTAAAAAATTACATTAATAGTATTTGACCATCTATTTTCAGAACCAATATGTACATGAATACAAATCACATTTACGGTATACCAGAACCAGATACCACCACCATCTCTACTATGGAGTCATTCAATACATCTTCCCTCATTTTGACATAGCGCTAATATCTAGGTTACCAACAGAGTCAATATAATAGTGTAGGAGATAATACTTCCTCTAACATAGTCAAACGTATAGATGCCATCTGTAGACCATTTTCCAACACATCTTGGACTAACAGTCTGCTGAGCAGTACTGGCTGCACCTCAAAGGCAAGAGCATGTGTAAAAAACATATATATCCAAAGTACAGCCACTGCTTTTATACCTTCCTCTGCCTGATGACAGTATCATTTCTTCTAGAAATTCAGCTGCAACTTTCTTCAACATGGGATGGGTTTCAGTGGCATTACTACTTTTCTGGTCATCTAATTGTATTATGAAGGTACCCAGACTCAGTTATTTCTAATGAGCTCAGTCACTGAAGTTAAAGTGTTCTTTATTCAATGTATATAAAAATACACAATCTACCTGTCTTACTCGTAAGGCATTTCCACTGAGCTTTTTTTATCTCGGTACCTTTTGATTTGCTTTCAGACTCTTCAGATCTGACCTTTCTTTCCACTTGTTTATGGTTTACACCAGGACAACATCTGTTACTGATATAAGCGATATGCAAAAATGACAAGTCATACTGGGGTAACAAATAACACTACATTGGTTGAGCTTGAGATATCTAAATGTCTTTTCTTCTTTATATATTAGTAAAGTAATAAAACAGTAAAAACTAAACAAACAAACAAAATCTATAAAAGAACAAAAATCCTTGCAGTTTTAGCTGACAGATAATTCATTTGTTCAGTAGAAGCTACGATACAATGATGTCTATGACCAATACAGAAATATCTATGAAAGAGCACAAACACTCCCAATCTCTTTCAGCTTCCTCATTTCTCACATTTCAATCATCATATCAGTATTTATGGAAATCTTACTTTTGGTAAATGAAGTCTCATTTTATGGTATGAAACCAAATAATTCGGAGTCGTTTTACGCACATATTGCCAATGAAATACAACAGTAGGCACTTAATAACACTTCCCAAATCTTAGCTCAGCTTTTAGACAGCATGTTCCTAGTCTGAAATATTTTTTAATCCTGTATCTCTATTATTTAGATCATGTGTGTCATGTCTTGCTAAGAATTCCCAGTAACATATGCCCTAGTCAGATGCTCTTCTGCTCCAGACTTACTCTTGTTTGGGGTTTCAGAGAACGTTACCCACATTCATGTGAAAAATCACAGAATCACAGAATGACCCAGGTTGGAAGGGATCTCAAGGATCATGAATCTTCAAACCCCCTGCCACAGGCAGGGCATCAACCTCCATATCTAGTACTAGACCAGGCTGCTCAGGGCCCCATCCAACCTGGCCTTGAACACCTCCAGGGATGGGGCATCCACAACCTCTCTGGGCAGCCTGTTTCAGGGCTCACCACTCTCATAGTAAAGAACTTCCTCCTGACATCCAACATAAATCTTCCCTCCTTCAACTTAAAACCAGTTCCCCTCGTCCTACTTTTATCTACCCTTTCAAAGAGTTGACTACCCTCCTGTTTATATAGTTTTAGGTACTAAAGGAGAATGAGAACATGAAGAAAATGATAAAATACGATAGGGTATGGAAGAGCTCCTATGGAGGAAGAACAAGACATTACAGATTTCCCATCTAGAAAGCCTAGGTGTCACCTGGTTGACACAAAGAGAGATGCTCTCTTTGGGTATGTTTACCTTGGCCATTAATTTCCTCAATCACAGTTAATAGAAGTGTTTCTGCAGTGTATTTCCTCATCATGCTCTATTCCTCGTGTTTCACTGCAGTCCATTAGCTTTCAATGAAATAATCAGATCTATTCATTGCCTGGATGAAAGGCAGGAACACAAGTCCCTTCACCTAGCAGCCATGTCTGAAAGCAGCTTTGTATGGCATTTTCAATTAACCTCTCCTGTTCATCAACTCCTCCCATTTTCCTCTTTCCAGTCTCTTGATAGCATCATTAACAAGCAGTATTTACATAAAATCTATTATTCGTTTATCTGTCTTGTCTTAAACCACTTACAGAACTCATAACAAAATAATGAAGGTGGCTGAAGATAATTCTGGTTCACTTGCTTAGTTAATAAAAACGGGGAAAAAAGATGACGGAGGTGGATTTTTAAAATGCTTTTTTTTTTCAACTGCTGTGGTAAGCCTACTGAGGATGACTGTGGATATCTTTCTACTCAAGTGCTCTTTTGATGTTTCTCTCACCTTTAAATGAGAAGAGAAAATATGATTTTTTCTTTGTTGTGTCCTCCTGCTACTTTGCTTCTAGTGAGCAATTCTTTGATTGCTCATCTCTTTTTCTATAAGATGGCAAATTTCTGCTTTGTTTTTGTTATTGTTAATGTGTTATTCTCTTACAAGGCTCTCTGGGCAAAGAAATAATCAGACCCTTGCAATTCAGTCCTGTAACTTTTGAACTTTCCCATCAGCAGGAATTTGACAGACAGACATTTGAGAAATAAAACCTACAGCCTGGGAAAGGAACGCTGCAAAGTAGTTTGTTCTGTTGAATGTATACACCTATTTCTTTATCACTGCTTTCATAATTATTATGGATCATAGAACACCAGAGAGATTTCTGAAGGCCTCTAGACAACACAGTAAGAGTATAACTGAGCTATGAGATGCAAGGTTAAACAGATAAGAGTCCAGCCTCCTCCAATAATGAACAGCAGAAAATGGGAACAGGGGATATTTATTTAATTTAGTGAATCCTGTTCTTTGTCCTTCTATGCCTCCAAGAAACACCAGGTGCTTCTCAAATGCCTGCAGGGCAAACAAAAAAACCACAATCCCTCTCTTAAAATTGTTTTTTTCAGAGGGTCTGGTATGATGCTATGTTCTGGCTCTAGGAGAAAAACAATGTTGATAACACACCAATGTTTATAGTTGCTGCTAAGCAGTGTTGTACAGAGCCAAGGCCGTTCTCAGAGAAGAGCCCAATGAGCTGGGGACAGAATTAGGACAGCAGACATAAACTGGCCAAAGGGATATTCCATACCATATAACATAATGTGGAAGAAGTTTGGAAGGAGGTGGGGGTTCATCTCTCTCTCTTTTCCTGCAGGAGGGGCCATCTGGGCACTGGTCAGGGTGTGTGAGCAATTGGTTGTGCAACACTTGTTATATACATTCATATATATATATAATCATATATAAGAAAATATAATAATAATATGACTATATTATTATCCTTTTCTCTATCTTCATAAATAGTTTTATCTCAACCCATGAGTTCAATGATTTTTCTGACTCTCTTCCCCATCCCACTGGGAATGGGAGAAGTGAGCAAACAACTGTGTGATGCTCAGCCTCCTGACAGGTTAAACCACAACAGTATGGTGAGACAAAAAATCCAATTAAATGTAAAAGCACACATTAGCCATTTACTTAGCAAATAGATTTATTTTCATTAATATACTGGAGAATAAGATAAGCAAAGCATCTAATGACCTTCCAGACTCCTCTCTTATCTGGCAAGAATTTCAAAAACAGTCTATACCTATCTTTGTTTTAAGGGAACTTATAGAATGTTCTCCAGCTTACACAATTGCAGGTACAGGCACAAATGTTATTCTGTGGTCAGACAGATCCCTCAAAAGAAGATCTGAATGTCTCTCAAGTCATTTCCTTCTGTTCTGTGAGTAGACAACTTTGATTTATAGACTTGTCAGATCTGCACTAGCTATCACTATTGAAATGAAAATGACTTGAGAAGGAGAAAAACTGTAGCAAGTGATTTGGGTAGTTAGTTATACAGGTGAGGAATAAAACAAATACAACTGCAGGTGTTATAGCATGCAGACTGGTAATTGTGCAGCAAGCATTGTTTCTAAAGCTGACTCCATCTGTTTATTTCAGACATGAACAATGAGAAAAGACTACAGCAGAAATCATGACTTTCCCTCAGAAGACAAGAAGTGGGAGGACTCCTACCTCTGCTGTTTGTCTTGATAAGCATGCGTATCTTGCTTCAGCATAGCGTCAGTGCCAGTTCCTTTCTGTCACTGAGACACAATCATTCCTGCTGCATTATACAAAGGACACAAACACATTAGCAAAGCCAAGCCCACTACAATATATGGGACCCACTTGACTTATGACTTGGCTTATGAAGACTTGACATTCTTATTCCTTTTCCTCCCATTTCCTAAGCAGCTATACCCAACATATAGTCAGGGATTTGAAATGTGGTAAAACTATGCTTAGCAGTACCATGATACTGCTAACACAAGGCAGCAGAAGAAATAGCAGAAGGTAATCACAGCAACATACACACTTCTCTGTGTTAACTAATAAAGGTACATCAGACTTTGTGCACAGAGGTAACCATGTTGTGGAATATGCAAGAATGTGATGTACAGAAACCAACATGGTCCCAGAAAAGCATTCATCCCTACAGCTATTATTAGCTCCCAAAAGGGTGAGATCTCATCTCTGCACATTCAGACATCCCTTCAGAGCAACAATCACTTCAGAACAATCTTTCTAACTCTAAATGTAAGTAAGCATCAGAATTTCAAGAAGAATTTTAGATCCAAATTACTCACTTATTTTGGTAGTTGGCTGCCTTGGCAGCTTCATGGCAGTGCTGAACTTCTAGACGGGTACAGTGTCACATTTACACCAACAGGCTCATCATTCTGATGAAAGGGGTAATTATTCTTGTCTTTGAGTCTACTGTTTGTTGAGATTATAAGTTGTGTGCTCTTTGTTTTTTTTTTTCCTCCTAACCCTAAGTTTGTCTTTTTTCTCTCTCTCTTCTTTATCTCTGAGGTGTTTCCATTCACTTATTTAAAGCCTTACTTCTCCGATTCTGTCACAGTGTTAGATGAGTTCTTAGTCTTTATTTTGTTAGATTTTCTTTCCTGGACTTTTCACATTTTACAGCTCAAGGTTTCTCTCTAGAAATTAATGTCTTGTCTTTAATAGATCATCTCTTTATCTGCACCATTAAAATTGGTCACTAGCAGCTTTAAAGTTTTCTTTGTTGTTTGAATTAAGAATAGGTATGTGGATAGGAAACTCACCCCTTCAGAATCCTGCACATTGAGTCCACAACAATCTTGTTATTCTGTCTCAGTTTAACAGATCTCAGATGCCTAGGAAAGATTCCACCAGCTAAGGAAACAAGATGAAATACTAGATAATGATTATAAGCTAGGATGCATCTGGATAGTGGAACTACACATTACTTCATAAGTTATGTAAATAATATCTGTTAAGCCTACATGGATAACCAAATGCACAGACTCAGAAAATGCTTAGAATATTATGTGAATGATTTGTCTTATCACAATATAGATAATGTTATCCCAGCCATTACAAAATCAGCTGGGTTTACAGGCATGCTAGTTAGCTAGACTCACTAAATCTAGTTTGTTTCACTCAAAATAGTGATTCACAGTCATGCTTTTCATTCTTTAAATATTTTTAGTAGTGTCAGTGATAATACTGACTCAGAACAGCTTGCTGGAGACACTAAATTCTACAGGCTCTCTAGAAGTGTGATCACAGAATCACAGAATAGCTTGGGTTGAAAAGAACATTAAGGATTATCTAGTTTCGACCCTCTGCCATGTGCAGTGCTGCCCCCCACCAGCTCAGGCTGCCCAGAGTCCCATCCAGCCTGGCCCTGAGAGCCTCCAGGGATGGGGCACCACACCTTCTTGGGCAGCTGTGCCAGCACCTCACAATCTTCTGAGTAAAGAATTTTTTCCTGTCTAAACCATCTCTTTTTTAGTTTAAAACCACACCTGTTGTCCTATCACTATCAGACCATGTAAGAAAGTTGGTCTTCCTCCTGTTTATAAGCTCTCTACAAGTACTGAAGGCCACAATGAGGTCTCCCCAGAGCCTTCTTTTCAAGCTGAATTAGCCAAGCTCCCTGAACTTTTCTTCCTTCACAGGAGAGGTGCTCCAGCCCTCTGATCATCCTCAAGATCTTCTCTCAATCCACTCCATCTTCTGGTTAGATATGGTCTCTCTGTAAATTTGCTGAAGTTTTTAATTTCTCCAAGACTCCTTGGTTTTATTCTTATACACATAGTTATATTTGTAGTGCTCTTGTGTGGTTTTTTTTTTTGTGTGTGTGTCACCATATGTTTTTGTTTAGGAATAAAAATGGATAGCAATGAGATGCTAAGAGCAGTGCTTCTCTTACCACAGAGAATATAACAAAGGAAAATAAAAAAAAGGGAATAGAGTTTATCACACACACACAAAAAAAAAACGGTGGAAATTGGTGGAGATTTCTAAGACATGCTTCCTAAGCAGCTAAATTTCAATATTTCACAGTGAATATGGAAAGCAAAAGAGCCTTTTGAGAATGGGATGATTTTGTTTGTTTGACTATAGAATACAGGGTAACATACAACTCAGACAGGTTTGAAAGTGGAGCTGTATCAGATACACAATGCACAGTATTCCTAGTCAACAGGAGAGTGAAATGGTTAGGGGAAAAGTATTAGCATGGAAGTCTAGCCACAGACTAGGATGAGACCTTGTAGTGTTTGTCCACTGCTCAAAAAGGAGGAGAGTAACCAAGAAATGGAGGAGGAAAAGGCATCTGGGAAGAAACTTCAGCTTCTCTTGATACAACTTCATTTCTGGGTTAAAACAAAAAAAGCTTTAAGTGATGAAAGAAATTATCCTCATCAGTGACCCTGATGAGGAGATAGTGGCCACTCTCAGCAAGTTTGCTGATGATATGAAGTTGGGAGGATTGGCTGGCACACCTGAAGGCTGTGCTGCCATTCAGCAAGACCTGGACAGGCTGGAGAGCCGGGCAGTAAGAAACCAGATGAGGTTTAGCAAAAGCAAGTGTAGAGTCTTGCATCTGGAGAGGAATAATTGCGTGCACCAGTACAGGTTGGGGGATGACCTGCTGGAGAGGAGCTCTGCAGAGAGGTACCTGGGCGTCCTGGTGGACGACAGGTTGGCCATGAGCCAGCAGTGTGCACTTGTGGCCAGGAGGGCCAATGGCATTCTGGGGTGCATTAAAAAGAGCGTGGCCAGCAGGTCGAGGGAGGTGATTTTCCCCCTCTACTCTGCCCTGGTAAGGCCTCATCTGGAGTACTGTGTCCAGTTCTGGGCTCCCCAGTACAAAAAAGACAGGGACCTCTTGGAAAGAGTCCAGCGGAGAGCCACAAAGATGGTGAAGGGCCTGGAGCATCTCCCCTGTGAAGAAAGGCTAAGTGACCTGGGTCTGTTTAGCCTTGAGAAGACTGAGAGGAGACCTGATCCAGGTCTATAAATATCTAAGGTGTGGGGGGCAGAGTGGCAAGGCCAGACTGTTTTCAGCAGTGTGTGGAGACAGAACAAGGGGAAACGGCAAGAAACTGGAGCATAGGAAGTTCTGCACAAATGTGCGCAAGAACTTCTTTACGGTGAGGGCGACGGAGCACTGGAACAGGCTGCCCAGGGCGGTTGTGGAGTCTCCTTCTCTGGAGATATTCAAGACCCGCCTGGGCACCTACTTGTGCTTCCTGGTGTAGGGACCCTGCTTTGGCAGGAGGGTTTAACTTGGTGATCTCTGGAGGCCCCTTCCAACCCCTATGATTCTGTGATGCAATCTTGGCTAAACATCAAGGGTACGAACATTTCAGAATTACAACATATTTTTAGCTGAAGTTATCCATGGACATCACCCATCCTCTATGTTATCTGTATCTGATAGCCATCTGGGAAAATGTCTTTCAATTGGTAATGGACACACCTCTTTTGTTGCTACCCAAAAGACAAGAAGTCTGTTCTTCACAGAGAGATTACTGCAACGCTTTATGGAACAATATTCCCCATTTTCATTCCCTGTACCAGTTTAGGACATAAAAAATTGGAAAATGGCACTTTTTTTAATTGAAACTGATTATCTCATATAAATTAATCCAGAAGAAATTTTTACATGTGTGATGAAGTAATAATATCCAAGGTGAGTTTCTTCCCAAACTATGGTAAATACTAACGGTCCTTACATTCTGCAACTCTCCAGAGTGCTTTTGTGCTGACAGATATTTCCTAGCCAGCTGGACTGTATTAAAGAACTTTCTAAATATCATAATGAGTATGTATACAGAAGACAGAAATGCCTGATGATGGTAACTGGAGTCTTGTGAGTAATCTCTGTCTTTTCTTGCGATGGGTGCTGTGCAAGCCATAAGTGCTGTGCACCCAAAATAAGTGAGAAAACCTCACCAAGCCTCACCAAGAGCAACAAAGTTTATGCAACAAAGGTTATTATAACCCATTGCATATTTCTGAGTCTGGTCGCTAGTAAGCACATTAGCCATATATCAATCACGCAGTGAAGTGAGATCTAGTTATACATCATATTCTCATGGTTTCCTATTTATTTGGAAGGAAACCTGGATGACACCTTGAAGTGCATCATGCCTAACGCAGCCAGGTGAGTGAGGGAAGGGATTGTCCAGCTCTGCTCTGCCACAGCCTCACCTTGAACACTGGGAAAAATTTTGAGCATCTCAACATAAGAAGGACATAAAACTATTACAGAAGGTGGTGAAGAGACTGGAAGGACAAGACATATTAGAAGGGCTGAGGTCTCTTGGTTTTCTCAGCCCAGAGAAGTGGAGGCTGAGGGGAGGCTTCATGACAACTGCAGCTCCTCATGTGGGGAGTGGTGGGGCAGAGCTGAGCTTTGCTCTCTGGTGAAAGCGACAGGACTCAAGGGAACGGCGTAGAGTTACATCAGGGAAGGGTTAGGGTGGGTGTTAGGAAAAGGTTCTTCATCAGACAATAGTGGGCATGGAACAGGTTCCCCAGGGAGCGGGCAAAGCCCCAAGTGTCTGATTTCAAGGAGTGTTTGGACACTGCTCTGAGACATAAGGTTTGAATGTTGCATGGTCCTGAGTCCAATTCCTGATTCCACTCAATGATCCTTGTGGGTCTCTTCCAACTCAGGATATCCTATGATTCTATACCTCCACTCCATAGGCGTCTTCCAAGTGTTATGACATGTGTTCTCTGATTATCTTTGTGGTCTCTTATGGACCTGCTTCACATCCTTCTTGTGTTAGGGACCCCAAGCCTGGACACAGTACTTCAGATGGGGCCTCATCAGGTCAGAATAGAGAGGGATAATCACCTCCCTCTGCCTGCTGACCACTGCTCCGTTGATGCAGCCTCAAAAATAGTTGGCCTCCCAGGCTGCAAGCATATGCTGTTGGCTCATGTTCAGCTTTTCATCCACCAGAACCCCCAAGTCCTTTTCCACAAGGCTGTTTGCAAGTTCTTCTCCCAGCCTGCACTTCTATCTAGGATTGCCTTGATTCAAGTGGAACACTTGCACTTGGCCTTATTGAAGGTTCCTGTGGTCCCATTGCTGTAGCCTGTCCAGATCCCTCTAGATAGCATTACTTCCTTCTGGTTTATCAACTACACCACTCAAGTTGGTGGTGTCAGCAAATTTGCTGAAGCTGCACTCAATCCTGTTGTCTATGTCATTGATAAAGATATTGAAGAGCACTAGCTTCTGGGGGACACCACTCATCTCTGGCTTCCGCCTAGACATAGAACCATTAACCAAATCCTCTGGCTATGACCATACAACCAGTTCTTTATCCATCAAATAATCCAACCATCAAATCCATATCTCTCCAATTTAGAGATAAGAACATGGTCAGGGACCACACCAAAGATCCAATACAAATAGATGACTCAATTGACTTTCCTTTCTTGTCTGACACCATCACTCCAACAGAGAAAACCACCAAACTGGTCAGGCACAATCTGCCCTTGGTTAGGCCCATGCTGGCTCACCTCAAACATGCCTTAACATAGCTTCCAGGAGGAACTGCTCAATAATTTTCAAGTATGATGGAGAGTGGCTTGGCAATCACATCAACCAGTTCTTTCAGGGTCCTGGGATGCATAAAATCTGGTCCCATAGACTTGTACACATTCTACCTCATAAGGTGGTCTCTGACTTGCCCTTCTATTACAGGGGGAAGAATTTTTCTCCCCTGATCCATGCTTAGAAGTACAGGGATGTGAAAGGCATGGGAGACCTAACTGCCAATGAAGGCTGAGGCAAAGAACTTGTTGAGTACCATCTATGTTGAAGCCAGTTCTTCCTTCTCATTTATCAAATGGAAATGTACCTTCCTCAGTCCCTCTTCTCTGAGGAATGTACCTGTACAATCCCTTCTTATTATTTTTCACATCCCTTGCCAAGTTCAGTTCCATCTGCACTTGGGCTTTCCTGATTTTATCTGTACATTTCCAGAGCTAAAGAGGAGCTAAGAGAGTGGCTGAGTAAAGAAAGTACACAAATTATTTACTTTGCATCTTATGTTGCCCTTTTTTGGAAAAAGCAAAAGCAGAGATAGAAATGAGATGGCTGAAAGAGAAAAAGTTAAAATCTTTGCATGCATTTAATGACTGCCTTTCCTTTGGAATGATGTGTCACTGATCTCTGTGACGGAGAAACAGATGAAGGACCCATTTAGGAAACCAAAGGAAAGCTCAACAGGAGGTGAATTAATGTTTTTCACCAGAATGGTCCCCACCATGAGCAGCTGAAAGATTAAAGGACAAATTTAAACAAAACAAAGCAGCTGTCTAGTCCC
This sequence comes from Phasianus colchicus, assembly GCF_987193195.1. Lineage (NCBI taxonomy): Eukaryota > Metazoa > Chordata > Aves > Galliformes > Phasianidae > Phasianus > Phasianus colchicus. The sequence goes on from NC_143436.1 coordinate 132,446,966, forward strand.
TTTCATCCAAAAGAGAACACTCACTGTACCTTAAAAATCTATTTTGTTTCCTGCAGAAAGTCTGCTGTGAAAGAAATGGAGTTTTTAATGATTATTTGGAGCCTCAGGGGTTAAGAGGATCCTCTGGTTCACATTACTGCTGCCTTCCCACCCCAGTGTATTTTCATGTATATCCTAATCAGTTTATTTACTATTTGAATGCTGTTTTTGATACCAGAAAGAATGCTATAATGCTATAAAATCTCTCTTTTCATAGTGAAAATGCTTTAAAATACACTTCAGACTGCTTTATAAATTTTATCTGATAATGTGAAAGCTCTGTCTTCAAGGAGTGCATTGGACAAATTAGTTTTAAGCTCTACCTTCTCAACATGAATTTAATATGTGGTTTTGTTGTTTAAATCTGTCAAGTCAAAAGAGACATGACGAGTAATGCAAGGCTGCCGCTCAGAAATGAGGCACAAGGAGAGTTTTCCATAGCAGGCAACTGAAAGAAACAACATCAGGAAGTGAAAAGGAGGGAAGGAAAAAATAGGTAAAAAAGTCTCAAGAACATCAGAAATGTATCACGGTTAGAAGCATCTGAAGCAAGAAAGGGAACTGAGGGAGATGCTAGATGTGAAAAAGGGAAGAACTCTTACTAAGCCATTTGATCATGAGTGCAGTCAGCGTAAGAGCAACTGGGTAACGTTCAAACTCTATGGTGACATTTTGTAGACACTCGTGAAAAACATTTGGTATCAGTTTTATGTGATAAAGTTTAATTTAGGGTATGTAAAAGTTTTGGACTGGGTACAGGTAGTTTTCTTTTGGAGGTCTCGGTTTCTTTTGCTGAAGGTGTACTGGCAACTAGCAAGGTCCTTTGAGTCTCTGTTCTTTTGGTGCTAAGCTAAAAAAAAATGCAAGTTGATTTTATTTCTAAGCAAGGTCATATGCTGTTCTCTGTAGTAGGAGAAACTGAAGTATCACCTCACAACTTTCTTATAAGCCAATACATACTTCTTTACCTTCATTTGGAACCACATCTTTTAACGCTAACTCAGGACACCCTTATGATGATTGTGCTTGAAGGATTCCTGAATCTTCGCTTCAAAGCTTCAGAAGCAAGAAGTACAAAGGGCACTCTACAAACTAACGAGAGCAGTAATGCAAATCATAACACGATGTTTCTAAACCAAGAACTGAAAAAGACTCAATCATAGCAAGTCACCCATCTTCAAAATGGTGATATGCAGTCTAAATGAATCCAAAGAACAGCAGTGAACATTTTTCATTGAAGGTGTAAAAAGTAGTCTACCACAACAGCTGGGTAACCTTCTATCTAGGTAGTACACTGTTAACCTATAATTATTTTGAAAAGGTATCTATTACATCTGCTAATTTCTACATTTAATATACCTTCAGATTCATTCACGTATGCAAAGTTTATTTCCATATGCCAGTCTATGGTAAATCTAATGTGGGATAACTTCCCTTATAACTTCATACAGAAGTCATATCAAAATTTCCCACTAAACTTGAATGGGGCCAAAGTACCTGAGAAAATGAAGATACTTCAGGTTTTTGGACTATGAATGCAAAAACCAGAATGGTTCTAGTATTAAAGTATTTGTTTTGGCAGTGTGCGCTTGCAACCCAGAGAGCCAACAGTATCCCAGGTTCCAGCAAAAGAGGGGTAACCAGCAGGGACAGGGAGGTAATTACCCACATCTATTCTGCTCTTGTGAGGCCCTGTCTGGAGTACTGCATGCAAGTCTGGGGCCTCCAACACAGGAAAGAAGTGGAGCTTTTGGAGAGGGTCCAGGAGGGCCACAAAGATGATTCAAGGGCTGGAGCACCTCTCCTATGAAAATACACTGAAGGAACTGAGTTGTTCAGCCTGGAAAAGAGAAGGCTAAGGGGAGACCTCATTGTGGCCTTTCAATATTTAAAGGATTTTACAAACTTGAGGGAAATCAACATTCTACAAGGGTAGATAGGACAAGGGGCAATGGTTTTAAACTAAAGGAAGGGAGATTTAGATAAGATATCAGGAGGAAGATTTTTACTGAGAGAGCAATGAGATGCTGGAACAGGTTGCCCAAATAGGTTGTGGGTGCCCCTTTACCACCTGGAGGTGTTCAAGGCCAGGGTGGATGGGGTTCTGAGCAATCTCATCTACTACTCATCTACTTCATCCAGCAGCTAGTAACTCTGCCTGTGGCATGGAGGTTGGAACTTGATGATCCTTGAGGTCTTTTCCAGCCAAGTCATTCTACAATTCCATGATTCTATGATTTTTCAAGTCTCTGATGGAAACGCATCACCTAGTCATGCATCTTTACTTTTCGAGAACAAAGATACTGCCAGAAGATAACTATATGATAATTTACTGTGTTCTTCAAGCTATTTTTAAACACCTTGCACTTTCTTTTCTAAGAAAACACAAACCTGTCAAGGACAGGGTAATACTTCCCTGATGTAAAATTGCCTCCTAAAAAATATCAATGCCTTTTTTCAGGAAAAAAAGAGAGAGATTTAATGCAGTATGAACATATTCTATATGGAATTGTGTGTCATTTCATTGACAAATGAAACATATGAAACATTAAAAGTTCTAAATTTATATGTGGAGTTGTTTAGAGGGACAGCTGGTATTCACTGTTACCTTTCCAAAGAAAACCAAGCACTGAGTAAAACACACAACCCCTGAAAATGATCACTTTTTGTCTATTCTCTTTACCCATCCCCACAAAACAAACCAATTTTTAAGCGGCAAATGCTTGCAGAAAGAAGATATCTGTATTAATGGAAGTACTATGAGAGTCTAGATTTCAGTTCTTCTCCATGTCCTCCTCTGGGAACCTACAATATTCATTTGAATTTTACATATTAAGTGTAGCGGGAAGATGCTGGGAGGGACATGTAATGTTCACCTCCTGTTTTTAACACATATTAAAAAAGAAAATTAACATAAACGTAGACACAGCAATGGACAAATGGGTAAGTGGATATCAGTTGGTAGATCGTTCATCTTAACTTCTGGAAGAGGAAGTAGAGTACCAATCCATAATACACTGATTGTATCACTGGACTGAAATACAATACAGTTTGAATGAAAAACTCTGCCTAGCTTAAGCTAAGCACAAAGGCAACCTCTACAGCCACTGGACCTCATCATACCAAGTAGCCAGGGAACTATGTATGTAAGCCAATTCACGCTAATATAAATGAAAGGATGTTACTTCAAGCTTCAAGACTTGAAAAGCATAGACCCCGATACATACTGATAAGCTTAAAGAATTTGATGCAGAGGCAGCCATGAGCCAAAGAGCTCATTACTGGTTCTTGACTTAGATTAGCGTTTGGCAATAATCGAGAATCTTAGGCTCATAACATGTCTCGACAGGCCAATCTGCAAAATTTTCTTTGAGGAACATCATGGCACCAGTATGGGTAAAATTAGGTCTAAAAATTCAAAGTTGTTCCTACTGCAAGTAGTCTAGAAAAACAGCTTTTCATCTACACTCTGCAGGTTTTCTAAGCTGCAGCTTCTTTGAAGAAGATAAAGGAGGCTTTGGCTTTTCTGCCTCATCTCATGGTAGAAGGAATGCTGATATAAAAGACATGTAGTTGTCCTGAATGTTCAGTCAAAAAAGAATCAAAGCAGCATTTTTCTTAGGCAGGGACAAGACCACAAGAAGTGATCAGAACAAAAGGGAAGACTTCAATAAATGTTAGTAATGGAAAGGTAAATAATAAAAATAATAGAAGTTGTTTTGAAAAACAGAAATTCTAAGACCTAGTCCAATTATTGAGCACATGGTCTAAGGCCTAAATGTATCAGCTCAGTTTAATAGTAAGAGCTGAATCTGGCACTCAGTATTACAATACCACTTTGAAGGATAGTATTTATATAAAGTTTATCATATATTTTGCAGATGTTCCAGCAATTATAAGACTGGTTGAGCAACTCAGTGCATAGTCATAGCCCTGGTTAGTCGTATGATTTAACTATCATTCATAATAATCAGCTTGCAGTACACACTTAATAAATGGACTTATTGTTCATATGATTTTGAAAATGCTTCTGTCTCCACAGACTTTACTGTCAGTAAGCGTTCTGAACCAAATACAAGTAGGACTTCCTGGAGAAAAACATTTAACTAATTTCAAGATTGAGCAATATACGTTTATGAAATATATTAAGCCACATAGAAATAAAAGCAGGTTCTAATATCTTTTTTTCCCTCAATCATGACAAGACATAGGCTTTCATAACATGAAAGAAAAAAGACAACCTTTAAATAAGCAGAGTTAATCAAAACTACTATTAATGCTTACTTCGTACCATCTTCTTATGTTTCAGCCAGGCTCAGCTAGGATTCTAAAAGATGTCAAAATTCAACTTAAATAAATTTTAAGAAAAACATCTTGGAAAGAAACTTGCCAGGTAGCTTGAACATGTTATCTTTTGAAGTAAACAGACATTGTAACTTAGCATAAAAATCTCATCTCTTCTGGACTCATACTCTGAAGCTGTGAAGAATGTTTTTTGTTGGTTTTTTTTTCCATTTACGCAATGCACCCACTCATATTTGTAAATTGGTACAAATTAATTCATATAGTTTGAAAGCAAATACATTCGTTTTTGAAATACAGACATTTCAATGTCAGTTTTTTTTCCCCACAGTAATTGCTTAAAAAACATCTAAAATGACAGCCAAGTGCCCATCATAGTAGATATATACTATTTTATATGATGTATAATTTGCAAGATAGTTTTGAAAGTAGACTGTGCAAATACATGAGAGAAATTCACATGATGAATATGAATTAGCAACCACATTTCTCACAGATGGAATTCTCCAGTCTTTAAATTAAAAAAAAAGACACTTTTTTTTTTTAAATAACTTAAGTTTATTGAAGCTACATTGGAAAATGAATAGGATTATGATGATAATACTGTTCTCTTCAGGTACACTGTATCTCAAAGTACACTACATCAAAACTGACATGAATTTTAGGTATCTTGAAGGCTGAATGGAAAGAGGGAATCTCCCTTAAAAGTAGTGTAATAATGCAGTAAAAGAAGGAGTATCCTTAGTGTTCTTCAGGATGACCCAGAAGAGATTTAACAAGATGACAAAGCATTCTCCTCAGCATCCACACTGCCTAGTATGCTACATCTTCCAGGAGAGATGACAAGCCATCTAAGTTCCACCATACAGCTATCACTCAAGTCTCATTCTGGCTGCATCCAAATTTTGATAAATCTCAGATATGCTCCCATACCATTTGCAGGCAGGGAGTGGTTTTATACAAATAGATCCTTACAGTATCTAAATGGGTGCTATAAGAAAGAAGGGAACAGACTCCAGTGGGGTCTGTTGTATTAGGACACAAAAAAATGGTTTCAAAACACATCCAGTTTAAATCTCCCCTCTTTCTAAGGAAAAAGCTTAGTTTACAATAAGCATAGTAAAGCACTGGAACAGGTCACCCAGAGAGGTGGTGGTTGCCCCAACCCTGGAGACACTCAAGGCCAGGTTAGACAGAGCTCTGAGTGATCTGACGTAGCTGTAGCTATCCTTGTTCATTGCAGGGCAGTTGGGCCAGATGGACTTCAAGGGTCCCTTAAAACTCAAACAATTCTGTGATTCAGGGAAAGTGTTAAACAGCCGTGAAGATTTAATACAGTACTTAATATTCAGACAAAATTGTTCATATTGCCAAGTTAGAATCTCTTCACTGGTTTAGGAGTCACGCAGCTAGGAAACTAAACAACTCTTGCTGGGATAGCTCAGCTGGGTAACAAGAGCAGACACAGAGTAAGGCATAAGGTGAAAAGGCTCTATACTAAAGGATACAGATACAAAATAATCAACAACTCCATGGAAGAAATAAGTGGCTGACAGTAGACTATTCATACATTGAAAATAAAGCTAGCTTCATCATTCAATACTATTTGCTGTAAATAGATGGATTTCTGCTGCTCTGCTGCTTGAGGAAAAAAATGCAGCATTGCCAAAAGCTGCTACAGAAACTGAAGCACTGATAGTCCCAAGGGACAAAACTAGCCTTATCAGTACATCTGTGCTGTTGCTTAATCTTAAAAGCTCCTTCATTTTTTAGAAAGCACTTCTTGATATTCACAATTTATAGCATTTTTGTTCCAGAGAAAACTTAATTCAGTGCAGTTAAAGGAACCCACAAAAACAAACTTCTTGCTCAGTGCATAAAATACATTCTTATATTGGTCTTATAACCTTTAGCTTTCCCTTCCAACCTAAATTTTATGACTATGATTTTGAGTATACAGATGCACAGATAAATAGTTAAATATTAGAATACTAGAATATTAGAAATTAGAATATTAGAAGCTACTCAAAATTAGGTATCGTACATTCTGTTTGGGAGTAGAGAAAAAAGAAAGGAAGAGAGGAGGCTGGATATTATTAAAGATATACATTGTGCCAAGCATATAGCCAAACCATATTAGAGTTTTCAGAGACACTGAAAAATCACAAACACAAGCAAGAATTAAAAATAATTTTCAAAGAAGAGGAGAAGCTTTCTAAGTGTAAAAGGCATTTTATAGTCATACTGCTCTATGACAAATTCCCACAAAGACTATCAAGAAAGTAGATAACGAGATTTGAGAAATCTCTACTCTAAACGTTTTGTTCATCTAATCCTGTTGCACACAATGGATCCAAAAGGAAGAAATCAAAGCCACTTAAAATCACACCAGCACATTTGAGGATAGAAAACATTTTGTCTTGCCAGAAATTTCAGTGGCTAGCAATGGAATCCTTTATTCACAATAGGAAAAAATACAAAACTCTCAAGTTTGCAATATGTAAATGATTTCAGTCATTTTACTCTTAAAATTATGTAGATAGAGTAGGGCTGTAGACTTCATATATAATGAGACACCTTAAACTACCAAACTGAGAACTAAGCTTAATACTGCCTTAGAAAGTGGAAATAAATCATATGTTCCTATTTCCCCATCCAGTAGAATAGTATCTATCTATCTACATCCTCTGTAATGTGAAGGAAATGAAAATACTCAAATAACATTGTAAGAAAAGGAAATGACTAAATTATAGTTTTGTTATTAGTAACAATAAAACCACTGCCTGCTGTTCAGAGAAGTCAAAAATTAAATTTAGTAAAGATTATTTCAAATGTCATAGTATTTAAATATGATTAAAATGATATAAAAATATGCAGATAAAAACATCTTGCATTTCTTTTATTTTGCTTGCTAAAAAACAAAATGAATTCCCCAAGCAGCTGCTGTTGGACTGGAAATATTTTGGCAATTTTTACAATCTATGGATTAATATTTATAAGAAAATATTTTGTATTTTGAGGAGAAGTCTCTTGGGCTGTCACTGTGCTTTTAGTGCTGCAGATGTCTCTGAATGTTTTTTTTACACCTAGTTGCTGTGAAAATAAGTAAATACAGACAGAAGTGCGGCAAGGCGATGCAGAGTTATAGTACTCCAGGTACTAATATTTTATGCACTCTTTAATGTTACATTAAAAAATTTATGAGCATCTACTCTACTAAGTCCATCTTTAATCCTGAGGGATTAAATTGTAGCTTTCTATATGACCAGCATTCCAGGTGAGTTGGTTTGAGAATCTAGCAATGAAGGGAAGAAAGCTGTTTTCAGAACCCCAGTGGTGTGTATATCATAGATTTTAATTAGCATGCTCTGCATGAATTCTTTAAATTAAGTACTGGGAGAAGGAGAACTGATTCTGTGGTCAGAGACACATGAGGTCCTCTGAACAATCTAAAAATTCTAATAGAATTACAGAATGGCTTGAGTTGGATGGGACTTTAAAGATCATCTAGTTCTAAATCCCCTGCCCCTTGTAATCTATCAATGCAGACATAGATATTTGATTGAGAATATCCAACCAGGGCAACAAACAAAATATGCAAAACAAACAGAAAACAAAAGAAGCTCAGTGATAAAAAAGCAGCCTTCAAATGTCAATTAAAAAAATCTAAACAGACTAAAGACAGACTAATAGCAGAACATAAAATACCCTATAAGTATTCTCTCTTGTAAGTCTCATATTTGCCACTAGCCCTTTCCTTACTTACTTCTGAAATTGTGATTACTGAACTACTTATATACAATTTGCAAAATGCAAAACTTATTACACTGGTTTACTGGTAACTTAGAGATGGGAAAACTGAGTGCCATGCAGAAGAGCATTGTGAAACTGTGCTATCTTTGAAATATATTCTAATTCTGTATTTGTACCTAACCCATTTCTTCACCTTCATAAGAATATTTCCTAAACTGTTATGAGGTGTAATTATAAAATACAGAAGTGATAGCATGGGCAGAACAATTTCTGAACATGTTTCCCAAACCTTAATTCAACTTCCATAAGCAATTATGAAGTGGTTGGTAGCTGCAATTCAGTGAAACTTCTGATAGAAAAGAGTTTAAAAACATTAACAGTGGGTGATTTGCATTTGACATTTACTGTACAACTGAATCACTGCTATTACAATTGAAGTTGTGGTGATATATCACAACACGATTAGCTGAAAATCATGGCAATATAAATTAGACCCACTTCAAGACAGTAAGAAAACTCAAACTCCTACTGAGATTTTTTATCTATTTATTTTAAAAAAATCTTGTAGAAGAAAAATTCACACAACGTCCTCTGACTTCAAATCTCTTTTTAGGAAGGTAGCATAAATAAGAAATAAATGAGAAGCCTAATCCAACATCTCTGTCCCTTATGAAATCTGACATCCAAGCACGCATAGATCAGCAGTCAACCTAAATGAGATAAGTCATTTCAATACAATGTCTAGTACTTCTACGAAGAGGCAAATAATCTGTAGTATTTTTAATTACACTGTATCACATTTTATGGTAAATAAAATGTTTGGGACATGTAAGGCAGGCTTGTGTACTTGATATTCCAAGGAATATCAGAAGAGTGTGCAAGTTCCTCCAAAGACTAAATTACTAGCTAAGCAAATGTCTTCATGAGACATTGAAATAAAAGTCTCAGCTGCTGAAACTGGAAAGAAAAATGAGAAATATATAATGAATTGCAAATATATACATATTGGTTCTTCTTTCAAGTGCATCATTTGATGCTGAAGATGGTTGTGCTCTACACAAAAACCAATTTTCATATGCAAAAAGCTTCACTGGCATTTGCTTCTGTAGATGCTAAGACCATTTTGGACTTCTCTAATGCAAGTGAGGATACCGTACAAAAGCAAACTGAAGAGTGGACGCAGAGCTGACAGTGTTTCCTAGAACCTAAGAAAAAGAAACAAAAAAAGTATATCTAGAGCAACATTATTTGCTTAAAATTCACTGCAAAAATAATGGGAAGTCGATAATATTCAACCCATTTTGTTAATTTACGAAGAGTCCTACAGACATAATTAGGTTCCATTACAAGACATGAGTACAAAAAGGAAAATGAGTATTTTATGGTATTATAGTATCAAATAAGGACACGCAGATCAAATCTAAGTATTCTGATTTGATAACAGTAACTTGGAGAAATCATAAAAGAAATCAGGAAAACTGCCTACTGACACTGATGCTATTGTTATATGCCAAAAGCTTGCTAGTAAAAAGGATGAGAACTTCCTAATTAAACTATGGAATGGTAAGTTTTACAGTGCTTTTATAGTTGCCTACTAATCGTTTTGAATTGCCAAAAACAACCAGATCACACTCAGGTAATTTTTAAAAAGATCTCTTAAGATATCATCATCCACTTACAGAAGAATGACCAAAAATCTCTGGATTCCTTCTCTTCCCTCCCAAAACTATTTGTGAAAGTAGGATACAATCTATGACAGACAATCTTTGCAGTACAAAGTCATGTCATTACTTCCATTTAACACTGACAAAATATATAATTCTTAAGTATAAAGTTAAGCAAAACAAAAGGAAAGGCCCTGATTAAAATCACTTTGCTGTGCTGGAATATTTTGAGACAGAACTATGAAGGTCTTGTCAATTTCTGACAAAAGTACTTGGCTGATTTATACACAAAGCAATAAAACTTGTACACCTGAAAAATCTCTTTAGGAGATATTTGCCTGTAAAAGACAATCTAGAAATTCTCAGAAGAGAATTTTATGCTGGGAAAGTATATATGATGTCTCTCCAATGGCTGATAAGCTATTAACTGCCCACTTCAAATTTTACTGAGCACCACACTCCTTTTGCTTCTTAGCAATGAAAGCATATATCTCTGATTGCAGTTTAGTGCACCTTCGTAGCCAAAGCAGCACTTAATCACAGATAACAGCTGAAAGCCACTATCAGTATGTAACCACAGTGAGGTTTAAAAGTGCCTCTGAACAAAACCTCTTGCACAAGTGGGACAGAATCTTATTCCAAGCAATTACATCTCATCAATGCATAGCATTACTAAGTATCTATGTACCTTTTGAAAGAAGTTCCATGTATCAAACCATACCCCTTGAAAATGCTTCACCAAGGTGTCCTCCTGGTGAACCAGACTTGGTCTCCGATTTATCAATATATGTTCTTACGCAAAATAGATAAACATCAAAACAGCACAAAGTTTGTTAGTTTCCAAGAGAATCCAAAGGGTGTGCAGAGGTATCTTATAGATCTTATAGGTCTTTTCCAACCTTAGTGATTCTGTGATTCTGTATGTGTTGGGCAGATTACTTCTCAGTTTACAGTACCAGACCTACGATGCTGTTTGCCTTTACAAACAGGTCTGTTGCTCTTCCTTTGCTATGGCTGACAGCCGTGCAGATGGCCACAGAAACAGAAGTTTAGATCAGAGAGCTCCTTGCAATGAGGGGAAGAGAACATGAAGAGCCACTCTGCCACCAGAGAATAAATTAAACAGAAGTAATACAGAAGGAGGGGATGAGTAGGAAAGCACAAAGAGAACAAGGTTGATGAAAGTCATAAAAGAAAAAAGCACAGTAGTGATTTAAAGTAGAAGTGGATGGCAGATCTAAAGCTGAAGAACAGTAAGAATGATCCCTCATTAAGGCAAAGATTTTAGATACAATTTATCTTCCTCAATATACCATGTTCATAAAATCTGTCCACGTGCCAACAGCTGGTCCTAGGATTCCTCAGAGAAAAACAGGTTATTATATTATATTCTGAGATAGACATGCTGCATAACTTAGGGATGTCAAAATACCTACTTTAGTAGCTCCTGATACTGACGCTACAGAGCATTTGTATTAGTTTATTGATAATGACTTACAATAGCCTTTAAACTTTGTTGCATCTGGCTTATAGACTCTTACACTTGGTTTGGTCATTTCCACATTCCAAACAAACCATTTTCTTAAACATGCTTTGAGCTTTCTCAGGTATTTTAGCCTTCAGAGAATAGGGTGGAAAATTTGAGGGCAACTTCTGCTACAATCAAGGTAGCCTACTTACTCACTACATTAGTCAATTGATCGTCAAGCACTTGATTCACAGACTTTTTTTTTTGAGGTCATTCTAAACTTGCAGAAATTTGATTTTCTGTCAGTATAACTAGAGAAACAAGGAACAACTTGTGTCTAATGAGATGGTCTACCCTTGCAACATTTAACAATGATAAATACGGCCCTTAAAAATCATAGAATGGGTTGAAAAGGACCACAACAATCATCCAGTTTCAACCCCCCTGCTATGTGCAGGGTCACCAGCCACCAGACCAGGCTGCCCAGAGCCACATCCAGCCTGGCCTTGAATGCCTCCAGGGATGGGGCATCCACAGCCTCCTTGGGCAACCTGTTCCAGTGCGTCACCGCCCTCTGAGTGAAAAACTTCCTCTTAACATCTAATCTAAACCTCCCCTGTCTCAGTTTAAAACTACTCCCTCTTGTCCTGTTTAGGTCATATTTCACCCAATATGCTAAGGTCCAAACTTAAGTTTCTGCTGAAAAAAGGTTTTGTCCTTATGTTGAATTGGAAAAGTAGGCCATTTCCCAGACATCTGGTTGGTGAATAGGACAAGTATCAGCAGGATACTCCAAACACTAAGGATATCACGTGAATCTGAACGGGAAATGAACAAAGAATCAGAAATGAATTTCTAACAGTAAGGGAAATGGAAAAATACGCATATATCTAATTTGTTAACATTACTGTTTCTGCATGAAAAAAAGAACATGGAATTTTTCGCAATATGAAGGATCCAAAACTCCAGCTGATAGTGAGAATGAGTCATCCCTATGGTACAGACAATGTTTGCATCATTCTTCTACGATGCAGCCTTTGTACGTTAGTGTCTTGATAATAAGCTCTGTAATACATTTATCTGTTTTTCTAATCTCACAATAGTAACTATCAATTCTTAATGTTATAGATCTTATAAAGTATGCATGTGCTCTGTTTTTCCAAATAATTTGTTCTATTGCTCACACTACGATTGTTTCATAAATTCACCTCTTTAAATTGTACAGCACGTGCCCACTGCACTGGTGTATTTCCCCAGACAGTTTTAGTTTATAGAGCAGGCTCACTTTATTTCCTCTGAAAATAAGTGCTAGGTGGTTTTGACTGGTCAATGCTTTTTAATTAATGACACATTGTTTCACAACCCTTGCAGCATTTCTGGAAAAAGATAAATTTTACATTTTGAGTGCAACTATGCAATCTCTTACAAGTGCTTCAGGTATATTCAAGTAAAAAAAAAAAAACCACAACAGAAATGTATCACTCCCTCAAAGCACTGTTAGGTTTTCCAGCACTCTGAGACTGTTTTTTGTTTTTAAAGAAAAGACTGTAAAATCTTAAAAAGCGCTACATACTAATAATCTCAGTCAGATTAAAACATTGTGCTGATAAGTTCCATTTGCAACCCTTGAACAATATAAAAACTAAAACTGAGCAAAGAAAAACGCTCCTTCTAGTCTTTCATATTTATTTGTATACTTCATAGTTACACCCCCTATTTTCCATCCATTTTTGGCTAAGAGCACAGTCAGTATGATCTTCTTTCATATTCTAAACAGAACCACACTGGCAGTATCAGAGAATAATAGCATTACATTTGCATTTATAAAATTACTCAATACTTTATAAAAAGTATACTAGAGGACTGAAGCAGAGAATGCTGTTTTATTCCCATTCAGAGGAGAAAATAACAGAGACTTACAATTCACCTATTTTTGACGTGAAATTTGTGTAGCAGCTAACTTCACTTTGCTGTCTGAATACTGACTAAGACAAAAACACACTTCACTATTGTTGTTTTATTTCAAATGGTTTAAACAAATTGACCCTAAATATATGTGCAGCTGGCATTTGTTGAACAACATGACTGGTATAGCAAATAAAATGAAAGCATATTTAATGAAAATCAGAGTACCATTTTATATTAATGAAGTGTTTGGGACAAATTCCCCTTTCCAGTTTATGTAATAAAATATAAAACACTATTACAAACAGTTTGGGATTTTTTTTGTTTTGTCCTTGATCAGAAGCTAAAACAACAGAAAAAAAAAAGATTTTGCTACACAGGAAAGTTGTTCTGGTATGAAAGAGAAGAAATTGCTCTAGGACTAGGCAGGATAGATTTATAAAGTCATCTACAATGCTGAGAAAAGCAGCATGCAACTGTCATGGATCATTATAGCAAAGTGGTTTTGTGCTTTCAACTAGTCTTTGAAGGCATTCTCAAAAGAAAGCTGTGTGTGTGTGGAAAGAGGGAAAGGGTAAAAAAAATACACCTGCATTAACCTTCCAGGACTCCCATTTAACTGCTGAAAATACTCATTCACACAATAGGAACAATTTCTACAGGAAAAAAAAGTACCCTAAACATAGACAGATACTTCACTGAAAGACTTATGGACATCAATCTAGTCATACCAAGCTGCAAGGAAGTGTGCAGTGCTAATACAATCCCAATCCCAAAGCAGCTTAGCAATATTTGCTTTAAGCTTGTAAAAAGTGACAATCTCTCTTCTCCCAGTAAGATTATGTGAGGGAAGACAGACTGCAAAATGTATAGGAGCTCCTTTCCACACCTTCAGATTTACCTTTTTCCAGGCTTTAGAGCACATTAGATGCTGAAAGTTCGACAAGAGCATTTCACACTCTGAACTTTTACAGCATTGAAAAACAAAACCAAAATCCAATCATCGGGGAACGTCTTATGATGTACCAAGGTGGACAGAGTGGCTGATAAAGAAAGGAGAAGAAGAACAAAAAGTTCAGAAGCATGCACATATCCATTCTTCAGGCAACAAACAAAACTGACAGAGGGGAAGAAAAGGAGACTCTCAGACCCTTCTTGCAATAGAGAGTTTTTAAGAATGAATTGACAGTATCCCTAAGAACTTCAGTCTGAACAGGATTGTCAGAGTCGTAACCATCTATATGCTAGCTCCCCAGATCTGATTTATTCATGATGCTTGTGTCTTAGAAAAGTAAGGCTGAACAGAGCTCCTTGAGAGTCTTATGCCACTTGCATTTTTGTTCATTGTCAAAAAACATTAAACAACTTTGTGGGTCACATGTAGAGGTATGGAAAAAGTAAACAGGAAAAAGACCCTTCAGTATCTAAAATATTGCAGGACTTCAATAAAAATTTTGTATTTTTCATAAGCACAGAGCCAGCAGAGCTCTGTTGTATCAGAAGCAAGTCTGATTTTTGCAACTACTTTGTTAACAAATCATACTAAAACCACTAAGTATACCTAATGTAAACAACTTTGAAACCTAAGAACACATTTAAAAAGTAATGCCAAAAAAGCAACCTTTAAAAAAAATATGCCACAAGCCTTGCTTTGTAATGATCAGAAATTAATACAGTTCATGTATTTAATATAGAATATTGAATGCAGAAATGTTAAAGACTATTTTGATTCTTTAAAATGCCAGCATAACTCTCTCAGTAGTTGCAGGGAACAATATGGCTAATTTCTATCATAAGAATGACAGTTCCTATTGCCATTACTATTTCTGAAAACTTTTGCAGATCTCTAAAATAGAATCATAGTCTCACAGACTCGTTTGAGTTGGAAGGGACCATTAAAGGTTGTACAGTTCCCCTGCAGTGAACAGGAACCTACAGCTCTATCATATTGCTCAGAGTCCCATACAGTCTGACCTTGAACGTCTCCAGGAATGGGGTATCCACCACCTCTCTGGGCAACCTGTTCCAGTGCTTCACTACCAGTATTGTAAAATACTACTTCTTTATATCCTCTTTCAGTTTGAAATCATTTCCCTTTGTCCTGTCACAGTAGACCCTGCTAAAGAGTCTGTCCCCTTCCTTCTTATTGCCCCCCTTTAGATACTTAAAGACCACTCTCTGGTCTCCTCAGAGCCTTCTCCTCTTCAGGCTGAACAGCCTCAGCTCACTCTGCCTGACATCACAGGGGAGGTGTTTCATCCCTTGGATCATTGTTGTAGCCTTCCTCTGGATTTGCTCTAACAGGTCCATGTCTCTCCTGCAGTGGGAACTCTACATCTGTAGTCCAGATGATGTCTCCCAAGCAGAGAAGCAAGATCACCTCCCTCACGCTGCTGGCTACACTTCTTTTGATGAAGCCCAGGATACAGTTGGCTTTCTGGGCTGTGAGAGCACACTGCTGGCTCACACTCAGCTTGCCATCTGCCAGCACTCTCAAGTCATTCTCAGCATGTCTGTGTTCTACCCTTATAACCTCCAGCTTGTACTGATAGAAGTAGTTGTCATGACCCAGGTGCAAGACCTTGCAATTGGATTCATTGAACCTCATGAGGTTCACCTAGGCCCACTGCTCAGCCTGTTTAGGTCTCTCTGAATGGCATCCTGTCCCTCAGGCACGTTGACTGCACCACACAAACTTCCTGGGAGTGCAATTAATCCCACTGTTGATGTCATTAATGAAGATGACAAAGAGCATCGGTCCCAGTACTGACAGCTGTGGGACACCACTCTGCATCAGTCCCCATATGGACATTGAGACACTGATCACCAGTCTATGGATACGATCTCATAACCAGTTCCTCATCGACTGAACAGTTAACCTGTCAAATCCATATTTTTTTTTCAATTTAGAGAGGATGTTGTGGATGACCATGTCAAAGGCCTTACTGAAGTATAGATAGATGACATGAGTGGCTCTTCTTTTGTTTACAGATGTAGTTAGGCCATCATAAACAGCAACAAGGTTGGTCAGGCAGGACCTGTCCTTTGTGAAGCCATGCTGGTTACCCCATGTTATCCCCATATCTTCCATGTGCCTTAGCCTGGTTTTCAGGAGTATCTGCTCCATTGTCTTCCCCAGCACAGAGTTGAGGCTGACTGGTTGATAGTTCTCTGGGTCACACTTTCTATTCTTCTTCAAAATAGGTGTAACACTGCCTTATTATTGAGAGTGGCTTGGCGACTACATCAGCCAATTCCCTCAGGACTCTGGGATGCATCTCATCATGACCCATAGACTTACAGATGTTCAGGTTCCTCAGGCAGTTGCAAACCTGATCTCCTCTGATCTTCATGCGGGAGCGGCATCGCTTCCTAAGTTCCCACCTTCCAATCCACCTGCTTGACGGCTCTGTGTAGAGCAGTCACCAGTGAAGATTGAGGCAAAAAAGTTGTACAGTCCCTCAGACTTCTCATTTTCTGTTGTTACCAGCCTGCCTGTATTGCTCACTATGGAGGGTACGCCCTACTGGACTTTCCTTTTCCAGTTTATGTACCTGTAGAAGTCTTATCCTTCTTTGTGCCCTTTGTTGAGTCCAGTCCGAGTTAGGCCTTGGCAACTCTTACCCCATCCCACACAGCCTGGCAGCATCACTATACTCATTCCAGGTTAACTGTCTCTGCTTCCACTGCCTGTGCAGTTTCTTCCTGTTCTCCAGTTTGACCGGCAGCTCTGGGTTCAGCCATGACAGGCTCTTGCATTCCTTTCCTGACTTCCTACACCTGGAGACAGATTGCTCGTGTCTTAAGGCAAGTTTCCTTCCAGCTCTGCTTCTTTTCCCTGTCCCTGAGGACAGATTCCCTGGGGGTTTTGTTGACTAACTCCCTGAAGAGCTGGAAGTTGGTTTTCCTAAAATTAAGTTTCCACATCTTCACTATATCCATGCAAAGAAAAGGAGAAAGATAAGGGGAAGGAAACTAGAAGAAGTTTCAAGGAATAGAAACTAGAAAGAGAAACAAGAAAAAGCTTTACAGCATTGTAAGTAAAAAAAAAAAAAAAAAACACTGAAATTAAAGGACCAAAATTAGTTCATTTGTCAGAAGTTATAAAATGCATTAATGAAAAATACACAAAATACGTTCTGGGGTCTCCATTTCTACTTCAAATCTTGCCTATGAAATGACATTTACTTAAATGTGAATCACATAGCTAAAATGACAGCCAGAGACACGAGAAAGAAAGCAGTCAGGGCAGAGTATACATGTATATGCACATGTAAGCATCTTCAGACATAGATGTTTGCATACTACTTCAAGACAAAACTTCAGCCTGAACTATCTATAATCACCATTCATTTGTTCCTGAAGAATATCCATTCTTCTTACTATACACAAGGTACTGATGAGGGAAAGGCATGCCTTGTCCTGCAGGACTTTTAAAGTAGAGGAGCTTTTTTTGTCAACCACTCATCTCAAAACCAAAAGTACTCCCAAAAGAAGTAGCATATCTCATTTATGCAGAATTTGCAGCAGTTGCTTAGCTCATAAGAGCTGTATTACAGATCACTGTGGATAAAGCTCTTCCCACACTGACATGTTAATGACAGCTGCTGCCTTTCAGATGAACTTCTCTTTACTGGTCTCTACTCAGTCAAAATATTTATCAGCAGCTTTTTCTTCTGGCAGTTCAAACTTTAGCCACTTTCTGTTAATTCGTACCTGTTTGCAACTTCACTGCCATGAGTAATTCAGTTGATTTAAATGGAAATATTCAAATACTCAACTTGAGCAGCAAACATACAGAATCTTTGTAATAACACGAATATCTATCAGTTTCTGATAAACATAAGGTCTAAAGACCTGAATAACTATGAAGGAAATGCATCTACTCTGACAGTTGTCATGACACAGCACATCAGCCTTATCATGCAAGTGTCTTGTTAGTATACTTTTTAATCTTTCTTTTATCTGGATAAAAGTATGTGAAAGACAGAAATATTCCTCCAGCCATAGAAATATATGGCTAGAGGAATATTGCTTACCCTGTACTTCTAAACCCGTCTTGTATCTGAAATATTATGCCAGAAAATATTTGTCAATTTGCTTCTTGTGAGATCTCCACCACCTCCTGCTCCAACTTAAGAATTCCTCACCAGCAGTACATTTGTGTTATAATCATTCTAAACAGTAACACCTTGCTACACACAAAATATCTTGAGCATTTTTTTTTTTCCAGCATCAACTAATTGCATTTTTTACTCTAAATGACTCAATTAATAGATATTTCAAGCTTCACAATTTCTATTTCTTCCAACTGCCATATAAGCGGTGCTTAATATATCAGAAAGATCAAATTACTTTGTTTGCATTCCTGACATTACTGTGAAACTTGTCATCAACATTCAGACATCTTTTCAGTCTAATCAGAAATGTGCTCAAGTCATCTTTCCTATCGCAGCATTGCCTTTGAAGTTCGTTAATTATTTCAGTGTGAAATTTCCTGCAATTTGCCAAGAATCATTCATGATAAAGAAGTAAATATTCAATTTATTGATTCACTGGAAGAAAAATATTACATTAAGAGATGTTAATTCAAACTAAATTGCTTCCTGTACTATAAAATTCATCTTAACTTAAATATTTTGGTGTTCTAGTCACAGAATTAGATGTACACCAACTAAAATATACATAATTGAACCACATATTCATTACTTTCAAAGACTACGTGATTATTCTACCCATATAAATTTAATTATTTCAATGGAACCCCATGTAGCTACTACCTATAAAAACTGTACATGTTCACAAATATAGATATAAAACTACTTCTACTCAAACATTTAATCACTCATCCTATCTTCCTTATTAGGAAAGATTCATAAGAATCTAATAAATGATATTCATTAAACAATAACTTTGTAATTCAATAAAAATGAGTTTAGAAAGTATAAGTTAGAGTTTGCATTTTAAAATCTATGTCTATTTGCCTTTAATTTTTTGCTGGCTGTGACCTATTAGAGATGAAAGCCTAAATGCACAAAGGGACTTCATCAATAAAATACTGAATAGAGGCTAAGTTGATAGACAGTAACTTAATAGTCATATTTGATACCTACATTCCCTATAACACAAGAAGAGGCTTGTTAGCTGTCTGACAATTGCCTGTGGAAAAGGTTAGAAGAAGGGCTAGCTTTTAAACCTCACTCTTCACAAAACAACGACAACAAAAATATTTCATATAGTTGTAATGGCACATTCAATTATTCAGGACTTGAATTTCTCCTGAAAGCCTTTCATTTAAAAACAAACTAACAAGAGTTAGTGAGGAGGTTACGAGGGTCACAATTTCTTTTCAAACACGGTAGAAAGGAAAACAGAAATCACTCATAAAATGTATTCTATATACCTGCAATCAAAGCTTGCTTTATCTAATAGACTTGAGATAATTGCCTTATCTCCCTTGGACAGCTTCAATACAGTCTCAGGAGAAAAAGCAATGATCTAGACAGGAGATATTAGTATTTTATGCTACTTTAGCCTATTAGGTTTTATATGCAATACAAAATTAAAATAATATAAAAAAGTTGTAGGGAAGGTAGACCTGCTAGCTTGGGAGTTAAGGCAGTCATTTGGATAAGGGAACTGGTCTCAAACCACAGAAAGCCACATATTTTCAATGAAAGAATTGACTTTTAGGGGAAAAAAAGCACATACTCTTATTTTACCATAGTGACACATCAAATTTGCAGCAACTGAATATCAGTTTGGGGGTTCCAAGTTTTCAGTTTAAATATCTAATACTCAAATGCCTTATATATTAATCATTATTTAATTCTGAAGGTAATCTCATCTTCACCATGTGCTTTAATAGAATGGCTAGGGTTGAAAGGGATATCAAAGATCATCCAAGTTCCAATACTTCGACAATGTGCAGTGCTACCAACCACTAGATCAGACTGCCCAAGGCTCCATCCAACCTGGCCATGAACACACTCAGTAATGAGGCTTCCACAACTTATCTGGACAACCTGCTTTCCTCTGTGCAAGAGAGGAGAATGACTAGAACTGCAGAAGTGTAAAATTTAACTCAGAAGAAAATGCAGTTCCAGTTTAAAAAGACAGTGTTTAAAGAAGGTGTTAAAGAATGCAAATCATAGGACTTAATGTGAGTGGAGGATAGCGGTCCTCAGGGCAGGAGTGTCAATACCATGTCCAATTTCACTGGTCAGTACAATTAGTAGCATTCAACCATCTGTCTTCAGATCTCTTAAGAATATTCTGTTAGTCTTTAACAAGTTACAGCAGATGAAACGTAAAGGCAACAAATCTCTGAGTCTATGATTTCAACCTGTACAACTTGGTGTGGAAACAGTGGTTCAAAACAAACCTTGTGAATGTTCTCAAATTCAAAGGGCTCCTATAGGTACTCTGAAACCAGATGTTGAACCTTTCAACAACACTGTCCAAGAACTAGTTCATCAGGTTGTCTGCCAAAAGAGACTGTGTAATCTTAATCCCCAACTAGAAAGCAATTTGGAAATGTCATTTTTATCCGGAAGTAACCAACAGCACCTTCAAGTACACCAAGAGTCATACGACAATTTACTTAGAATAACAGAGTTATAGAATATCCACAGTTGGAAAGGACTCACATGGGTCACTGAGAGAGGTTATGGATGCCCCATCCCTGGAGGTGTTCAAGGCCAGATTGGATGGGGCTCTGGGCAGTTTGGTCTAGCATTAGGTGGGATGGTTGGTGGCCCTGCATGTGGAAGGGGGGTTGGAGATTCATGATCCTTGAGGTCCCCTCCAACCCTGGCCATCCTGCAATTCTGTGAGTTCAATTCCCAGCTCCACACAGCACCACCCTCCAGACCCTGTGTTTGAGACTGTTGTCCAAACGTCCCTTGAACTCCAGCACTCAGGGCCATCCCCACAGACCCAGTCAGCATCTTCCATGCCCACCGCCCTGTGGTGCAGCCCCTTTCCCTGACCCCCAGCTGCCCTCCCCTGACAGCTCCATGCCGTTCCCTCGGGCCCTGTCGCTGTCACACAGAGCAGAGCTCAGCGCTGCCCCTCCGCTCCCTGTGAGGAGCTGCAGCCACCATCAGGCCTCCCCTCAGCTCCTCTGCTCTGCGCTGAGCACAAGGAGCCTGAGCCCTTCTCATAGCTCTTGTTCTCTAGACCTTTCACCATCTTTGTAGCCCTTCTTTGGGTGCTCTCTAATAGTTTTATGTAGATAAGCAACAGTAGATAAGCAACATTAGCTGTGTCAGCCAACTTCACAGATAAGTCTTGAAAAATAGCCTACACATAAGATGCACGCAAATCACATACAGAGTGGGGAAAAAAGGGTGCACACACAAAAAACCTCTCTCTGTTCTGGATTTCATGGTGTGAGGCACAGAGTATAACACACCACTACTGTGTTAATCTGTATGAGAACAACCACAAAATCTCAGCAGGCATAAGATTCCAAACTCCACTGAGGTTATAATCAGAGCATCTGAAGATTATTCATCTTTTAAGTCATATTTCTGGGAAAATGATTGGAGTAATAGACAGGAGATGGCAGAATTAATTACTGACAAAAACCTTCACAAACAACTAAGTACTTTTAAACAGTTAAAATACACTGAGTGTATTTCCAGGAGAGTTGGAAAAGAACAATGCAATTCTATGGACTTGAGCTACTTCATGGCTTGCATATCCACTGGCTTTTGAAGACTGTTTGTTAATGACAGTTTGCAACACTGTGGCAAACCAAGGCCTGTAATTTGCACATTTTATTTTTAGAAATAGTTATTGGAGCACTGTGGTTATTGATGGCTGTGAAAAAAGAGAAGAAAGCAGGGAAAAAAAAAAACCATGCAGAATTAAAAGCCTTTCAAGTTTCCTGAAGAGAGTTTTTCAGAACAAGAGGTGGGCTGCAGGATTTTTATTGTTGTTTTTCTTTGTTTTCTGTTTTTATTATTCCTTAGGGGAAGGATAGGATCCTAAGTTCAAGTGCATAGCACATGCAGAGTATACTTAGTGTGAGATGCCTGACAGGGTATCACATTCATAAAATGCTACCACTAGCAAAATGTCGTTGAATAGAACACATCCCATTGCTATAAAAAAAAAAGGAAAGAAAATGTTGGCTAGAAAAAAATATGTCAAGACAAAAAACAGGCTTTATTTCAGTTCCTACTCAATGCTGTAGTCAGAGCACAAAGCCAGACATCTAGTCACAATTAACTTCGAATGGGGTCATTAAACACAGAAAATACTCCTTCATGGTTTAATTTAATTATCACTTCAAGCAACTGGAAAGTCTTTTGACTTTGTTAGAACACAGACTAGTTTTGAATAGTTTAGTTCAAATGCTCAAGCAGTTATTTCTGAATCAGTTTCTTTCCAGAGCTAAGTTCTGCCACAGCTGTTTTTGTTAAGAGGCTCTGAAACCTGGTTACGGAATTAAAATTTTGTATTTCTGAACTAGATTATGTTTGTGTTCACCGTTTTACTTTGAATTTTCAAATATATAATGTACAAATATATGTTATCAAAAGTATAGTAACATTAGCAAGTACTGCATTCTTTCAGCAGGCAATTAGAGAGGCAGTTCTTACACTGCAAGCTGTTCCCTTTCTTCTGCTTTTACAATTTGCTAAATACATTAGGATCTTCCTTACAAATGTGCAAGCATGAGCTGCACTAAACAACCTCCAGAAAAGAAAAATCACCAAATTAGAAGTCATGACATATAAAACCACCACTCTCAAGTAGCAGTGATATAATTTAAAGTGTCAGGACAAAATTTGCTTGGAAGGCCTCAACTGTGCAAATCAGCACCCTGCCACCAGCCCTACTTACAGCTATCTTCAGCCAAAGGAACTAAAGCATTCAGCCTGCTTCCTCACACCTTTTTTGACCTTAAGACTGCAGAACAGGCAACTCATTATCTCTTGCTGAGGTTGGGATCTGAGATGACATAATATGCGACTTCAAAAGAAAGGCAAGTCAGTCATTTGCAGTACTTTGACTGTGGTTGAAAGTTCAAGAACATGCACTAATCTTCATAGAATCAGGTTGTAAGTCACTCACTCATCTTCAGTCTTATTTGTTCAGGCTTTATGTGATATGAACTATGAATTCCTGTGCAGTTCATAGGTAGACAACAACATTACTTTCAAAAGAGCACGGACAAACAGAATCAATTCAGACGGCTGCCTAGAGACATCAGGGGACTCTGTAACTGATAGCATTCAGCAACTATAGGATCAGAATTGTTGGCTGCTTTATTCTCTTTAAATTACAACCTCCTTCTAAAAACAATTTCAAAAGATACAGCACAGCAGAGCTCATTACAACTCTCATGGGTGACTGGAATAAAAAATAAAAATGAAAAGTTCCTCCAGGATTGAGTCTTTTTATTTCTCACAACTGCTGCCTTTAAACAGTGTTTTTAATACTAGTGTCTTAACAATCACACAAGTTTCCATTTCTATGCCTAGGAACATTAAGCAACATTGGGTTTTCCTCTCATTCTATAAACAGAGGTTAGTGATAAAAGCAGTTCTATAATTTCTCTTCTCAGTGAGTTCTACCTATACCTCTCACACAGTTTCTGACATTATGCAGCAAGGCAGCATTTAATTGAGAAAAAACAAGGAAACAAAACATACTTTGAAAAGTTGTGTTGCACAGTGTGTGGTGTAATTTGTCCTAGTTGGACATGCATGCTCTTCCTAATTCCTAAACAATACGTGCATAGCTATAAACATAATATGAGTTTATTATTTTCTTCCATGTGGTCCTAAGTTGATTGTTTCCCTCTAGCTCTTTTAAATGGAATTGTAATAACTTTGAAATTCCTTCCTTACATAAAACAGCAATAAGACTCCAAACCAATAGTGAGACTTGTGCAGAAAACCTCCTTAGTTTTCCTGAAATCCTTCCACTTGGAAGCTCTGCTGCTGCAGAGATCAAAGCACAGAGACACTAAAGCTCTGTAGCCTTCCACAAGAGCTTTGTAGCTGAAGGAGCACCCCTCAGCACGGGAGAGAGGAGAAGCTTGGCCTTGTTTCTACTTCCTCCTGCAGGACAGAGGAACTCAGGCAGGCTGGAAGCATTGCAGAGGGAAGTGCACAAAGTTAGTGCAGGAGACACAGAAACAGTTACAGGATCCAGAAAGATTGGTATTATTTGGTATCTAAGGCTGTATTGTATTAGAAGTGATATTGTCAGTATACTTGCTATGAGACCACTCAGTTACAAGGTGTTTGTCCAGCAGATGGGAAGTAGAAAGAAGAGCTCTTTAGACAGTAAAGCCAGTAGGCACCTGTGCTCCCCTTGATGGCCTATCAAGAGACAGTGATAAGATCAAAAACAATAAATTCAGATAACACAGATCCCAGTCTAGAGGGAAGACATTTGTTGTAAGGCAAAAACAGCTCAGAAAAAAAAAAAAAAAAAAACATCTCTATCCATTCCTCTCTCAAATTGAGTTCATTCTTGTTGACAACTCTTCCGGTGATGTATTAGTTGAAGAACTACTGTGTTAAGAATCTAGTCCTACTTGCTTTTGTCTATCCTGGACTTGAACATTCCATTACAGCAGAACAGTTTACTCAGTCCAAACAATCATCACATTAAAGAAGTTGTTCTTGTTTTCTTCTGTTTCATTCCACTTTAAATAAGGAAAATGAAGAAATATTGTGGTGCATTTGTTAAGCAAGTTCACAGCTGAAATACTTTGGGGTGGGACAAATGGAAATAAATAGTTTTTCACTATTTATCAACTTTTCTTATTGCATTGACATGCTGTAGCATTTCAAATGATGCACCAAAAAAATCATATTGATACAGGTCTGTCTTCATGAAAACCTCATATTCAGACTCCTCACTGATGAGAACGCTACAGGAATTAATGTGCGTAAAATCAACAAATATATAGATGTTATTATTAAGAAATATACAGGAAAGTCAGGCTAAGTAAGATAATAAATGGAAAATGCTTACCAATGTTGTGGGCTCACAATACTCTCCATAAGAAGTGACCTCCATGAAGAGATCCATCCTCGCTGGCAGTCAACACTTAAATGGGATCTAGGAGAGGTGGAGCCAGGCTCCATCCCTTCCGGCAGCAGAGGTGAACTACCTTCACCTGTGCTCCTGTAGCTGACTCATTGCTTGCCTCAGGTGGTCAATCAGAGGTTCAGGACGTGATTCAGCAGTTCCCATACAACATTATAATTTATTATTACGTATTTCTAATGATTATAATTAAAAAATGGGATCTTTCAAGAGAACTCTGATGAAAACTTTCAGAAAAAAAAATAATCCTTAGGCCTTTCCAAAGATAAACCAGTTCAGTTTTGAAGGATAAATGCAGCAGCTCTTCTGTGACACACAGCTTTCTATGTATTATGCTATGGAAACAGACAGATTTAGCAGCAGAGGTTAACAACTTAAGACAACATCACATTCAAGACAGCCTTATTTCTGCATGCCACAACAATAGATAGCTTGAATGGTGCAAAGATAAAGATTAGGTACTCTATAACTGTGTTTTTAAGTGCAAAGTATACAACTTAAAAGCATACCCATCATACAGTTTCAAAATAATCCTTTGAAAGCAAAGAAAGAGCTTTTTTGAATTGCTTCTTAATGTATTCAGCAAAACAGGAGTAGGAAATTAAGCAGATTGGGTACTGGCAGGAAAGGGAATAATTAATATAACCAGATAGGAGGCGAACTTCAAATATGACTGTAATAGCACATTGACACTAGCAATAAGAGATGAACTCATGTACTTAAACATAAGATTGTGACTGAATCTCTGGTTTGATAGAAAAACTGAAAACTGCAGAGTGCTTTATGTTCTTAGAAGTGCCTATTTTTCTCCATTAGCTACAAAGGGATTGCCTCACAAGCAAATGGTCTGACCATTATCTGCATCCAGTTGAAGTGGGAGTTTCTGGTAAAGCCAGTCCAAGCTCATCCCATTCACCTGCAATTCATCCCCAACATCAGTAATAACATTACGGTGGTGTTCATACACAGAACTCAAATAAAGGATGAAGCAACCAGTAATCTCATGGAAATAATCCCAAATCCTTGTCGAATCACAAAGGTATCATATCACCTTGTCCTCTGCCCCATTTCTGTCCATATCCTGCTTGCTCTCTAGGTGCTAGTGTGGCTATTAGCAATCTCAGGAAGTACTGCGTTAGCAAGCATTTCAGATCCCAGCAGCATAAGAACACACATTAAAGGTGGTCTGATGCTCCAAAAGCATTGTCGTGTTTATTGCCTGAGGATGCCTGAAAGCTTGAGATCACAAAGTAAAATCATAGATTGTTCACGTTTTGATTTAAAAATCATCCTCACAACTGCATGATTTTGATGCTTGCATATCATAATGCAGGCTTTGTACAGCATTAAGAACAGATTACATTTGCTTCCAGCTGACCAAAAGAAGTTGCAAGAAGTCTAATAGCACAGCCCCTGTGATTCTTATGATCCATTGGATCTTTGATTCCATTCAGAGAGCACTAGAACAAGTGCTACTGGGCTTGGGTTAAGTATTTCTTACAGCAAGAGGCATGTTTGAATGCAGGATTTACTGAGGTTTAGAAATCTCTCTTATCTTGTCTGTCATTTTTTTCCACCATCACAAAAGCAATGAAGATATTTTGTGTGAATATGGAAAGGAAATGGTTGGAAGGGACTTTATTGCTTCTTGAATCCTTGCTTTCCTCCCCCCTGGTACACTTCTTTTATTAAAAAGTTATTGAAAGTTGGAGTATGTATACTAAATACTTTCCAGAGACTATCAAATGACACTGAGGTTTTCACGAGACTAGAGTCTGGGTACGAAACTCCTTGGGTTCAATCCTTCTTTAATATCTGGCTGATTGAAAGTGAGCTGAGATTTCAGTGAGAACCGACAGCACAATTACCTTAGTTTGCCAGTAATCTTTATTCCTTTTCAAGCAAGAAATCCTACTTCATGCACATTTAAATGGAATCTCCCTCTTTTCTTCATGACTACCAATCCACTATCATTGCTGTGCATACCTTGAGTTGTCATGAAAAGAAAACTTCCTTTTAGTTTCATAACTTTTATTTTCTTAAGGGTTTGTGAAGATGTGACTTCAGTTATTTGAATTTGATGAACAGTAACCATTTTTCACTGCTGCCAGACTAAGATGGTTTTAATACTTGTTTGATGAAGCCTGTAGAAACATAAATGTTACTCTCTTTCAGTCTGCTTAGCTGCTTTGTTAGAGGCTGTTATCTCTTTCAGAATTTTACACATTTACCAGCACTATATCCCTATTTCACAGAAATTACAATACATGCTAATCTTTTAAGGAAATCCTCCTCTTCATTCTAGCACGCATTATAAACAGCATTCCTGGTGGTTAAGACTTTTAATCTCATTACAATGATTTATTTTTATCTACTTTCTCATGCATTGAAATTAGGTATTTAGAAGTGGTGTTTACAGATTTACTTAGGGATTCATGTACTGAAAATTTTACAGTTAGATACACAAATATTTCTTTTAAATATCAAATACTGTTCAAAAAAACTTCATAAAAACCTTGGTTTTATGGAGTATTGAAAGAAATATTATACTGAAATATGTTTAGAGGACTGTCTTTCAATCATTAGCTTTTTTTTCCCCTTCCTTCTCCCATTTTCTTTTAGACTAGAATGGAATCTAGTAATATTGCATTTGTATTAACCAGGAATTGCATTTATACAAAACAGTTATTATGTGATATTTCCTTTTTAATCCTCTTGGTTACAACATTTGTGTTATTGATCATTTCACTGAATATTACAATATTTTATACAAACAGATATTTTAATTTAAACATTCAGTTGAGTCTGAGGGTAAAGTTTTGTCCTTCATAAAGATGGGCTTTCTCCAGGGTTGTTTCAAGTCCATGCAGACATCTTCCAAAGGGCAAAAGAAATAACATTTTGAACTCGCAAATTTAAAGAAAATTTCTCTGGCCTTGCTTCATATAACATATTTATACTACATATATACAGTATAGATTTAAAAAAAAAAAAAAAAAAAGCAAAATATTTCACTGTACACATTTCTTCCCATGGAGCATAGAGAAAGAATGAATATGTGACAGATGTTAGTCATTGCTAACAGCAGTTGGATAGCATGGTGAGGAGAACAGGTTAGAACCAATACACATTGCAACTTCTAAATGGTAGTTATTCAGCATATGCTTTTATTGCCATTTGTGGCTCATTCAAAAAACAATTTGGGTTTGGGCTTGTTTTTTGTTTCAGAGCATGCTTCTTCATTTAGCTTGCATCTCCTGTCTTAGGGATGGAGAGTGGAGAAAGCGGGGGGAAGTATTCTTTTAAAGCAATACCTGTAGGGCATCATCCCTAGGAGCTTCAAACAACATCTTCAGCCCATTCTCCTACTGTCCTTTCTCAGTTCCTATGGAAGTTTTAGTGTAAACCCTCACGATGCAAAGTACAAACATTTCTGTCAAGAATGATCTTACACTGCCTAATGGATTCCAGAGGCTCTGTGAAGGCACACTGAGAGTTTTTTTTATTGTTATTACTTTAGAGCTACAGGTTTAGTTTAGTTGTGGAATTCTCCTGTGTTTGATCTATACTGCATTCATGTGCATGCATCATGCTAGCTTGGAATCTCATGAAATAAATTTTCACAGGAAGAATAAATAATACAAGATTATACCTTCACAGCTGAGATGGCAAAGGATTCTCACAAACCACTGTTATGAAAAAAAACTTTTTTCTCCTCTTGAACACACACTCTTTCTTTCTGTTACTTCTGTTAAAAGTCCCCATCAGAGTAACAACATCCTCTGAGACAAGGTAAAAAAAAAACCTGTGTTCAAAGTGTGAACCAAATCTGCAACATCAAACCTTTGCAGAGCTATTAAAATTCATGTTCTAGAACATGTAGCATGAGCTTCTTTATTACATCGTTTGGAAAAAGAACCAGTTTTTAAATGTTACTGAAAATTGCATTAGAAAAGTTTGCTTTGAAAGTCAGGAGGCGTGTTTATTACATAATAATTCTAAAGGAATTTTACTTAACAATAAAAGTAAGACCTTCACTCCTTGCAGTCTTTGTATGCAGAAGTATTATATTTCAGATTGTATATACTTGTACTTCTTGATGGGGAAAAAACACATAAAATATGATAATGAAAAAACAGCATAATGTTTAATCTTCTTAACTTCAGCTGTTCTAAACCAGGAGCCTGCCAGTTTAGGGTATGTTATGGAAAGGTTAATATTCTATAGATAATTTTTAACAATAAGAACTACTAAAATATCTAAATGATGTCTACTGATTTCTCTAGAGAGATCTTTTTCTCCCTGGGAAAGTTTTGAGAGGCTTTATACCCAGCAAAAAATGAAACAATTCTTCTAGAAGAGTGAAATTGACAAATTCCTTTCCATCCAGATAGTGTGGGGGTTTGGTGTTCTCTTTAAGTAAGTCTACCTTTTATGTCATAGTTTGAAAACCTCGGTCAACACTAAATAAATTAGTAAATAAGCTGTTATGAGACCCCATGTAAAGGACTTGTCCAAGGAGTTGTAGCAACAGTTTACAGAACTGATTAGGCTGAACAGGAAGAATAATAAGTAAAAAATACCTTCAAGGATAATAGTCACAATGCTCAAAACCTCCAGTCACACTGTTTGTTTTCTGTAGCAATCAAAATAGCCACAACTGCTGGTAGTTATGTTTTAAAGAGCGCTAAGAACACAGAAAAGAAATGTGATCATTCTGACATTCAGATTTCATTCAGATATAGGATTTTCAGATGTAATCATTCCCTTGACTCTGATATTAAGTAGATTTATCATTAATTTATATCTCACCCTCTCCTAACCATCACTGGTTAGCTGCTGTTTTTGAAACACCTTGTTAATACTTCATCTATTTGTTGAAATGCATGCAAACCTAACAAATAATGAGATCTCAGGCTTAAATTATATGCTATGTAACCACAGTACCAATGTCTTCACTATCAACTAGTGTCCTATCTTTATCTTTAAACTATTTTACAATGTCAAAACATCAATAATATCATATACAATCGATAATATCATACATTCTACAGGAGATCATATTCTCTCTGTACACAAATCCCTTCTAAGGTATAGTTTTTAATATGAGCCTGATTTAAAAACAGATCAAGAAAAAATTGCAGTGTAGAGTTCTTTCCTTTTTCTAATCTACTCTGTTCTTTCTCAAAACCAGCAGTCCATAAAGAAATATAAACTTTTCATTATTGTGTACAGGGTTTTCTTGTTTTCACTGTTTCCCACTCTCATAATCTGATGGACAGAAGTCTGAATTCCAACTCTTTTCTCAAGAATAAGACTGTAAAGTTAAGCATTTATTACATTTGTCTTCAACAGAAGTTGCATAATTCTCACCTTTGAATCTTGAATTATCAAACTAACAATTTGCAATTTATTTGTGTAGTAATCTACATAGCAATGCAGTGTAAGACTTCCTCCATGAGAAAATACCATGTTTCCTGTTAGGATGTTTCTCTGTTAGAAAGCAGAGCTTCTGACCTGGCTGTCTACTCCAAAATGCAGATATGCAGAAATTTATCTTCTCTAACTTTGTCTTCCCTCTCTACAAACCCCCTTAAAGGTCCCCCTTTCCTTTTACAAATCAAAAGATTTGTCGATTGCAAGCTTAGCTGTAGCTAATTTCTCATTCATTGGGACCACAGCATACACCTTTGGCTCAGCTATGAATTACTTTCATTTCTTGTCTCTCTTTGGCAAATAGATCTTGAGCTGCAGCACACGGTTGCTACTTTTCCTCCAAAGTAACAGTTTAGTAGTGAATGAAGCCATTTCTGAGTAATCAGTAAATTAGGTGATAGAGCACACTGAGATGCTTCTGGATGACAGGTGTTACACGTACAGAAATCATTACCACCAAATCATTTGTGACAAAGTTGTCAAAGTGTGTCGGGCTGATATTCAAAGTAAAATGAATTGCTATTCACTTTGGTAACTTCTTTTAATTTGTCACTGCTTAATCCACTAGGTGAGAAAGGTAGCTCTAGCCACAACTATAGTTTGGAGGCCCCCATAACTTGGAGCAGGTATGTAGATCCCCTGCAACACAGCATCAGTCAAAGGATATCATGTCTAGGGCAGCACAAGCAAAGCAGCCATCCTGCACTTGGCAGTCATCAGATGAGTTCTGCATGATGCATGGGATGACACTTTCTGGCAGCGGACAAGCTGCAGTGAACAACAGAAATTCAAAACTACACTGGCATGCACACAAAACAGTGTATCTCATTTGGTCAGTGTTGTACTTTGATTGTATTGTCATACACTCATCCTCCAGTTAAAGTGCTGTTGAAAGGATAAACTAATAAAAATTTTTCTGAAGATGACATATCACTGCATCTGCAAGTGTGGCAATCTGCAGACAGAACCTGTGCTTCTCAAAGATACAATTAGCTAGGAATCTAATAAATCTTACCACTAATATCTGTGCTATATGAAATCAGTTATTATAGTAAAGAGGCAAATTAAATTTAAATTAAAAAAGTACACTGTTTTAAAGACCCGGCAACTAATTTAACAGCTGTCACTTTAAACATAAAGGATGAAAATAAAATACTCGTGATTGCTGTGTTATTTACTTCTAACAACCCTTTCCATTAGAAATCACAAATATATCTTTCAGTAGGCTCCATGTGACATATTTAATTGTTGCTACCCCATCTGAGCATCTGGAGAGTATTGGGTATGAAAGTCACTGTGGCAGAAAATACATAATATAGCCAGTTAAAAGTGCACAATTTGCCATCTCAGATTTATTACTTCAACAAAATAAAAACAATCACTTGATTTAGCTGATTAAACATTGCAGAAGCAACCTCTTATAGACTCCCATCAAGCCATGTGAATCAGAGTAGTTTTGCATTCACGTTTACAATAACCTATCCTTTAGATTTCAAGATTACAGTTAAAACTGATAACTAATGAGTGTACGAATCATTACCAAGCAGTATGATCATTCAAACACATTTCCACACAACCAAATGCAAAGTCCTACATTCACACATTATAGGACGTCTTATGATGAGGTTGTACATTATCCCAGGAAACAGTGTCTCTGACAAGAATGTTGAGTCATGGTGGGCAAGCAATAGACAGGCATCCAGGATGCCTGAAGGGACTTACGTTACCATTGTTTAATTGCAAAACGAAAAATGGGATATTACTCTACCTATGCCTTTGCAAGGATTCTGGACCCCATGTTTTAAATATGATACTGAAAGAGCAAAGATATGAACAAGATGTGTCGAGATTAGAGGCTGTATGGACATGTGCCAACGTATCTATTTTCTTTCTCATTGGTACAAGAAAGGCTCATTTGTAAAAGCAGTGATGGCTGATGAAGTCAGTGACAATCTTTGATTTTGGAAGAGAATCTTTGTATGCAGACAAATACAAATAATTTGAACTTACAGACAAAAATGAACTTAAAGGTTCAGGTCTGAATGTTATGACATTTAGACTAACAGGCATAGCTCTATTTCATCTATGCAAGAACTCTTCTAAAATTCGCCTATTCAAAGCATTTAAGATTAAAATCAAACAAACAACAACAACAAAAAGGGTGTGAGCCAGTTGAACATAAAAACAGGAAAAGAGAACAGAAAGACAGAAAGGATATGATAGGGTATGAAAAGAGCAAGTATCCCATGCTAACTGTTCTACATCAAAGTTGTGAAGGAACTACAAATATATTTTTAATTCACCAAGTCTTCCTGGAATAGAAAGCATTAGACCAGAAACAATG
Source organism: Phasianus colchicus (assembly GCF_987193195.1). Classification (NCBI taxonomy): domain Eukaryota; kingdom Metazoa; phylum Chordata; class Aves; order Galliformes; family Phasianidae; genus Phasianus; species Phasianus colchicus. Next base: position 132,479,955 of record NC_143436.1, read on the forward strand.
TGGAATGTGTATTCCTCAGACTACAGAAATCTTCTACAATTTCACCTGGCATGCTTTTTGTGTCACAGATATATTTATGGTAGTCTATTATCCAAACAGGCTGTTTGAACTTCGCTCTGTTACAATGTATGACACATTCAATTTTCTGCCTTTTCTGCTTTCCACATCAATGGATTTTATATTGTCGACGCGAAGCTGAGGCACTTTTCTACTCCTCTTTTAGAAGATACCGACAAAAACATGTCCTCACTTCAAACTAATTTTCAAACACTTCACTTTTAATGCAGACTATTTTCATGACTTTTATTTGTGCTTCCAGTCTACCATAAGATTTAAACAATCTTTCTCAGGTTTACCGGACTACATAAGAAGTATTGGTAAGCACACAGTTCAGAGATCAAAAGTATTTTAAAAGTCCCCAGACTATGTTTATAAGTTGTAAGGGAGAACTCCAAAAATAATTTGATTTTCTAGCTCAGATAGGACAAAGAATTATCATACTGAAGATGGAAATTTCAGCTTTTACTAAATTTGAAATCTGCATGAGAAACGCGTACATAAATAAGCAACGTATTTGGAGGGCATTTTGGACAGTTTAATTTTGCTTGTTACAACAGAAGTCAGCTTCTTCCTCTTGCTTTCATGATTCTTTGCCTTACAAATGTTTACCCAAGGTTGTCATTGTGGTTTGATTTTGTAGATTCAGATAATTATATGCAAATAGTTTCTTTCTGCTTCACTAGCAAAATATGACAGAACATGTTTGTATTTCATTGAAAATAAAGTGGAAAAATACATAATATATTGTCAACACACAAAAAAAAACAGTTGTCATACATCTAACTTTGAAAACAACTTTTATATAACTGGTTCCAGAGTTTATTCTTTTTAATAACCCCAGATACTTTATAACTAGGGGCTCTTCTAAAAAGATTTTGAGAATACTCATTATATCTGATAGATGAATTCCTGAGATACTGGGGTCAAAAGGAATGGCTGCAGCCAGTATTTCAGACTGGTCTGCACAAAAAAATAAGAAAGACATAATCAAATATCTTGAATATAACCTGCATTTTGGAAACTGTGAAAGCTACTTTATTTTTTAAAAAATTTGTGATCTTAATCAGAGCACATTTTTTCATATTCACATTTATGATACTCACATTTTTTTAATATTAGCCACAGAAATATAAACTAGTGTTTTCCATAAAACTTATTAGTTCACAGTGCTATGCACTAGATAGTCCTTCATGGCTTGTCTTTATTATTGAAGTTCAGCCCTTGTTCTTTTATTGGAGCTAACTGTTTTCAATAAAAACCTAAGTGATGACAGTGAGCAAAGAGGTATTTGCAGAATATAGACCTAGATTAATGTACGATCCCAGAAAGCTCAGTCATTATGTTATTCACTATCTATCCTCTCTCAATTTTAGATCATTCTATTAGCCTTGTTTTAACTGTGAGATCCGTAGACAAGACTTAGCCCTAAAGAACTTTGCATTGTCATTTATCTGTCAAAGAGAATTATCCATTAAAACAAGAGTAAACCATAACAGAACCATAAAACATATTAAGACAGAAAGAACAGAAAGAGTTATAGAGTTCACTCCTACTTCAGCAACTCCAACAATATGGGATTTAAAAAATTTTACCTTGATAAAGAATTTTTTCTTCTTTCTTTACTTTCCAGAAGAAAAAAGAAATCATTTCCAGACTTCTTTTTTCCTGTTGACATTTCATTCCCAAGAAACGTTATTATTGTTCATGTCCCATGCCAGAAGCTTTCAAGACGATGCTGGACAACTTGATCTGCGTCTCTGCCCATTGCAAAGGGCTGGAACCAGATGATGTTCAAGGTCCCTTCCAACCCAAACCATTCTATGTTTCTGTTTTAACTTCCTAAAATCACATCTGCATTGACAATACTTCTACTGTTAGTATAGAGGGAAGACTAGCAGTTGGTAGCTGATTGTCTAGAAATGAAAGAAAATCTTGGCTGTCATCCATGGTTTACTCCTATCAACATCTCTCTCGTTCCAAGCAGAAAATCAGATGTAAAGTAAAACAGAAATAATACCACTTTGTTGTCATCAGTATGAGAGTCTTGTACTACTTCAGAAAACATAGAGTACTGGCAATTCACAGGATAAACACCGCTGTGATTGGTTGTTACAAACACATGTATGGAACAAGTGAGGAATGGGAAATGTATAATCTTACAGAAAGGACCTCAAGATGCCTCTTCCAGCACAGACGTTTTGATCAAGCACACCCATTTTAATGCATTCAGATTCTAGTCAAGTATTCAAAATCACTGGTCATAATTAATCCACTACCTCCCCAGAGAGTTTCTTTCAGAATTTCACTGCACTTTGAATTACAAAGTTCTCTCTAATATTCAAGCTTCCCTTTCAGGAAAGGAAACTAAAGTTTCTAGGCCAGTTTGAAAGCCAATTACAAAATTATAAAATCTTTTCATCTTCTGGCTCAAGTGAAAACTATGATGTTTCAAATGCCTTTCATGATGTCAAATGTCACAATGACTCCATAAAGCTTCTAAAATTGACATGAGCTAAGTTGAGACAATAAAATACATTTTATAACACTCCTCTATAATCTTAATCATCAGTCTTTGATGTTGAATAGAGAAAAATGTTGTTTCTCAAGATTCTTATTTCCTAGGACAATTCTTAAACTAATCAGATCATATGGAATTCAGACTGATCTTTTGTATATTTTACTGAGACTGTCTCTGTGAGTTCAAATAACTGCTAACACCTAGACTTACGAATTATCCCTGGAGACTTGCTTTCAGAATTACTGATGAAGAAAACAATTGCATAACAACCTTCACCTACCATTTTTCATGTGCTACTGTAATCTTATTTATTGAATTAGTTTAGCTTTTTCCCCCTCTAAGAACAGCTTTATTTCATTTGTTTTTCTTATTTGAAGATGTTTGCCAAACACTAAGATTTCTACATCTGGTCTTCCTAAAATATTGACTTCAAGTCAGCCTCTGCACCAAAGAGAAGACACTGGAAGTTTTAATCAAAAGAATAATACTTCATGGCTATCTGTGAGTGTAATCATCTGCATCACATTAGTTTTTCTCTCTAATTAGTTATATTAACTTCTACAACTAAGAGGAGGTGGGAAAAATCAAATGCTTTCCAGAAAAGATACTATTGTCATTCTCTCAGCAAATACACTAAAAAAATTGGAGATCTTTGCTTTTCTAAAGTCTCCTTAGGGGCAAATCATTCCGAAGAATGTTTGTATACAACTAATTTAAAGGGTGATGTCTGGTACTAAAAGACTATCGGGGCTTTTACTAAAAAAAATATTCACCCCATGAAGCTTATTGCCAACAAAGGAAAAGCTCAATGTATAGTTCTAATTAATGAAGGCTGGTTTTCTATACAACTACGTGTGCTATGGATGGATTCTTATGTCAGATCATCATGTTATAAAGTTTTTGATGATTTGCATTATGGACTCCTTTGTGTCTAATAATGTAGCTAAGTTCTTGTCTTACAGTTACCCTGCTAAAAATGACTCTCACATCTCCATACCTCATTATTTTGTATGGAATTTATAAGAGCTAACAAATCTTTAAAGCTTTTACACCATTGCAATTATCTGATATCGGTATATGCATAGATTTGAAAGGCATTCTGTTATAGAATGAATACATCAGAGACATTGCTTCTTCAAGAGAACCACCTAAGTACTATATCCTCCTCCCAGCACTGCAGAAGAATGCGTTTTATAAAATACAGGTTTACTAGGAGGTATTTTTAAAGTGACGTTCAACACTGTTCTTAAGGAAGAAAAAAATATGGTTGGTCAAAGTGTGATCTACATTTATGTTTACTCCCACTCAGTCTTAACAAGACATACATGTAACAGGTCAGCCACAAAAAGACTCAAGTCCTAGCATTTGCCTGTGGGACCCAGGAGTCTCTGATGAATTACTATGCCAGACGCGTCTTATTTGCTTAAACAAGTTTCTCATTTCTTCGGTCCCATATTTCTCTTCCTGCTATATTTCAAGCAAACACATTTTGTTTGCATAATCAAAGGAAGAATTTGTGTCCAGCAGAGGCCTACATCAAAACAGAGCACTAGAAAGCAGTCTCGATTTAAAAAAAAGCTATAAATGGTTTTGACAGAGGAAAAAAAAAAAGAGAAGGAACAGAATCTTTGGGCCTCTTTCCTCAGACTGCTACTGAACAAAGTATTAGATCCTTGTTGTTCTGTAAAACTTCCGTATTAGTATCAGTTCTCCAAATACACAAAAGGCCTGGATGGAGACTTGTGGACAAGTTGTAGGAAACAGAATGATTGATTCTTTCATTTGTTTGACAATCACAGATTACATCAACTTATTAGAAATAAAGAGGCAGATGTGAAAATTTGGAAAAGGCAAAGATTGTTATTCATTTTCAAAAAAGGCCACTTCAGAAAATTATGGTCCCATCATGTTTACTTTGGTTCTTGGAAAAATGATGGAGCAAGTCCTCTCGGAGTACATTTCGCTTCTGGGTACAAGAAAGAGAAGGTGACTGGGAACAGTGAGCATGGATTTATCGTGGATACACCATGCCTAACAAACCTTTTATTTCCTTTTATTATTAAATGATGGGACATCTGGGTGAGGAATGAACAGTGGAATATTACTCACCTTGACTTTAGCAAGGATTTTACCATCGTCTTCCACAGTATTCTCGTATCTAAGTTAAATGTTATGAACTGATTCAGCGGGCAAATATATTAGTAAAAAGTTGGCTGGATGATTAGGCTCAGAATGTGAATGCCAACGGGACATACTCTACCTGGAGATGAGCAACAAGATTACCACATCCTAGAACCTGTTTAACATCTTTATCAAGGATCTTGGTCACGTGACAAGGTTAATTCTCACCAGATTTCCAGATGTAATCAAACTAAGAGGAACGTTTGATATTTCCAAGAGAAGGACTGTTATCCAGAGGGAGCTGGAAGAGTGAGCAAACAGAAACCACACAAAATTCAGCAACTCAGGGGGCTGACTGACTGAGGGAAAAATCTGGGAAAGGACTTGGAAGTCTTGGTAGATAAGTTGAACATGAGCCAACAGGACACTAGCAGTATATAAGGCCAACAGTAACCTGGACTGTACTAACAGAAGCACAGACAGTACACTGAGGAAAGCAATTACCTTCCTTCAGTTTGCATTTATTAAACTGCATCTAGAATACTGTGTTCAGTTTTGGATCCCCAAACACAAAAATCATAGTTTGACAACAGACCACCAAGACTCTTAGGAGTCTGAAGCACTTGACTTCTGAGAAAAGGTTGAAAAGAACAGGGCTTATTCAGCCTGGAGAAAAGATGTCTTCAGGGGAACCTAACACGGGATCTATGAGAAATTATCAGCATTTCCGATCCATCCATATGCCTTTCAGTAGTGGGTAGTAGGAGGATGAGAGACAATAGGCATAATCTGAAAGAGAAGTGGTTCCAACCAGATATAAGGAGCAGTGAGGACAGTTAATCCATGAAGTAAATGGAGATGAAACAAGTTGTTTCATCTCCATCCTTGGATGTTTCAAGAGGTGACTGGAAAGGCCTGAGCAATACAGTCTGCTCCCATAGCTGACACTAGGTTGGACTAGAGAACTCCTGCTTAAATGCTTCCAGAAAACAAAGAAAGCAAAACACAGCTTCATTAAATAATACAACTTCTCTCCTTTCAAAAGATCCTTGGAAAGTTTTGAGTTAGGTTCAAAAAGAATTTAGCACTGTAAACTTGCAAATTTAAGAGTGTGCATATTTGATGGTGGTAGAAAGTGGGAAAGTCCATCAAACTTGAATACAACAGATTACTATAGCTTTGCAATTGAAAATGACAGTGGACCCAGCAGGTAAACATATATGTTTAAATTAAAGAGTATAATAATAATAAAGAAGATCTTGTATTTGTCTACATTGGTACAAATAACCAGGACTGAAATAAGGTAATTATGTATGTACATTTAGTTGTCATTCTTATGCTGAAGCTGTGCTAAATCCATGGCAAAGTTTGGGGAAATATTGGAGTCAGACATTCATTTCTCCTTAAATATATGCATCAGAAAAGACCTTGCTCCCAAAGGCATATTTTACAAAGGTACAGGAGAAGATAACAGGATACTACTGTTATATTGAGGTGAATGGGTGAATGTGACTTACCAATCATCATACAAGCAGTTCAAAAGAACCAGGCAGAACAAACATGATGCCATGGAAACATGAGGTCCCTTCAGAAATAAAAAGACTATCTCTACACAAAAAAACTTTCCAAATGTTTGTTGGAAGAGATCTCTAGATACAACAAACATACATTCATGAATTTAATAAAGACCCTAAAAATTAGATTAAATGTTAACTTGACTTCAGTGGAATACTGGGAGAAGAGCAGAAGCATCTCCCCAGACACTGAAAGTATTTCTGAGGACACAAAAATCAGAACTGAATAGGAATTTGAATGACAAAAGAAATAGCAAATTTTATAATCAGAACTACTGCTGCTGTTTCACCGAATACATATAGGAACTGTCAAAATTCTTCCCCTGTATGAATGAACATGAAGTTTTGAACTTTAATATCACCATCTGAATTCTACATTTTAGCCCCTTGTCTTTTATGAACAAATGACATTGCCAAAACTATCTCACTGCTACTTAAAAGCCTCAGGATAGATTTGGTTCAGTGAAATTTACAGATATATTAAAATAGAGTCCAAAAGCAGTATTACAGATTTCTAATCAGCACATATTCTCTAGAAATGATCATATTATGAAAATCTCTTGCTAGATAAAGTAATTCTAAAAATGGACTGCCTAAGATAAAGGTGAAGATACTCCTACTGAGATGACTGAATGCATTTGAAAAGAAAGAGGCAGTGTTTCACTGGATGCATTTACTTGTATAGAACATTAGCATTAAGTTTCAATTCTGCACATGTTCAAGCATAGATCTATTTTTAGTTCAATATAGCTATTCTTCCTGAAGTCATAGAGTTGAGGAAAATACTTCCAGAGAGGACTAGATGTTTCACTGTGGCACCCTGATGTACAAAAATATACTGACAGAATCCTGAGTTTCTCTGCACTGGTCTCTGCTCTGTAGGAGTACCCCAAGTTTTCACACTTCAGGTCTAGTGTAAACTGAGAAAAAAAATATGCCTGGACTAAAAAACAAACAAACAAACAAACAAAAGCAAACAACAACAACAACAACAACCACCTAACAGAAGTATTCTTAGCAATCCTAAAAGCTATACGGAGGATTTGTTGATCTACTGATCTGTAGAAAAAGGCTTTTACCAGCTCCCTGCAAACTAATACTATTACAGAAAAAGCTTGCTTTTTGTCAGCATCGCCACATCTACATCAAGGCCAGGCTGGATGTGGTTCTGGGCAGCCTGGTCTGGTGGTTGGAGACGCTGCACATAGCAGGGGTTTGAAACCAGATGATCACTGTGGTCCTTTTCAACCCAGGCCATTCTATAATCTCTGCCAGGGTGGTGTCTTAGTTTCAGCTGGGACGGAATTGTTTTCTTCAGAGTGCCTGGTATGGTGCAATGTTTTGGTTCTAAGAGAAAAACAAGGTTGATAACACACTTACATTTATAGTTGCTGCTAAGCAGTGTTGTACAGAACCAAGGCCACACTCAGCAAAGGGCCCAAGGAGCTGGGAGGGAACAGAATTAGGACACTTGACTTGAACAGGCCAAGAGAATATTCCATATCATATGACATCATGTGGAAGGAGTTCTGAAGGAGGTGGGAGTTTATCTCTCTATTTTGTAGCGTGGAGGGGGGCAGCTAGGCATTGGTCAGGGAGTGGTGAACAATTCCTTGTGCATCACTTGTTATACACATACATATATACATATATTCATAACCATTCTCTTTTTTCCTTTCTCTATGTTAGTAAATATTTTTATCTCAATCCACAACTTCTACTTTTTCCTCAATTCTCCCATCCATCCCACTGTGAAGAAGGGGAGTGAGCCAACTCTGTGTGGTGCTCAGCCATCTGCAGAGTTAAACCACAACAGGCAGGCACTACATGACAATATCATCAAAACCAATATTGCCTGGCTTTTAACACTTGTGTTTTTTTTAATATAGAAATCTAGCCAGTATCATATTGTAACTATGTGCATCAGGAACAATAAATAACCTCACTTTTCTGTTTTGGTACATGTCTTTCTAGAAGGTTATGCATGAACATTTCTACTTGGAGTGAAACAAAACTGATGTTTCCAATGAACATTGTTGTTACATGTGACATTTTTTACAGTAAGACTCATCTAGTAATGATCCTTGAGGAGTATGTACAAATTCATTTCTACTTAACCTGTCACACTTATGATGCCAGTCACACCTTTGATGAGACACTGCATCTCCAAGGTGCTTATGTTTCTCTTCTCACTAGGAAGAAATTTGAGAATCTTTTCTCATTTTGTCTAACAGTTATCTTCTGAGTTAGTAGTTGGTTAGAAATACCGACAGGGACTAGACTTAAAAGAAAAAGAAAAAAGAAAAAAGAAAAAATTGTATATGCCAAAATTGCAAGATTAGGAGAAGACATGGAAAACATACCAGGTAAATTGAGGAGATAAAGCTCATGTTAGTAGGGCTTAGAACCAATCTACAACAGAAGCAAATTCTGACAGTACCCTCATCTCCCTTGCATGCAAACAGCTGATGTTCATTCATACTGCAATTGGCAGTGTTTGAAACTAGATGTTCCACAGCCTGAGCCACAAATCACTGGAGCTTGCCAAACCAAGTAGAGGGGAGTGTTAAGATGCTAATTTTTGGATGGTCTACTGGATTCACTTTACAATAACCTTTTCCACTTCTTGGTAACTTCACTGCTGAAAACCTCTTTTGTCTGGAAAAGCAGAAGTATGCAAAAGGAAAGAACTCATGCTGGGGCAATGCCAGGCTTACAAGCTGGATTTGGAATTGCCTTTGTAGCTTCACTTACGTGCAGATTTCTGATGAGTATCTGAGTCAAGACACGCTGTCTTATGGCTTCTATCTTCATCTATTCAAAGCACTGTGAATACTATATATGATAGAACTAATAAGGAAATCATAGTCTGGTGCTTGTTTGCAGCACCATTATCACATTCATAGCTTTTTCTAAAGCTTTGAGATATGTTTTTATATGAATGTAGGGTAGTTTTGGTAACACACACACTGACTTTTAACGTGATCACAAAAGTAATCCCGATCTAGTGTCTCTCTGTTGCTATTTGTTTGATCTTGAAAAATGAAAGTGGATTCCTACTAAGATTTTCAGAAGCTATGTCTTCTCTAACTGTCAGTGAAACACTAGGAACTGGAAATCTGTTGGCATTTTCAATCCTTTACTTTGGTGCTTCTCTACATTTCTGAACTCATAGACCTTTAAAATTTGGCCCTAAATCAGTGACTATTTTCCACCAAACAATGTGCATAAAAAATAAAACCATTTGAACTTCCCAACTGATTTCCATTCAGTCTGGAAGCACAGCTCATTTGAACCTGCAAGCCTCAGTAAAATTTCTTGCTTCTGTTCAGCTTTACTTTTGCTTTTATTTCCATAGACACAGTCAACCACTGTTCATCTCCTGCCTGACCATTCAGTAACAAAATTTGTCAGCTTTATACTTATGTCATTATTTCCAATTTATTTGACCAGTTAATTCTAATTGCCCTCCCAGTAGAAGCCATTTATAATTCACTTCTCTGAAAAATTCATCCAAAATGAAAACAAAAACAGGGCATTTGAACTTCCTCCTCAGCCCCAGAGACTGGAACTGTTTCAGCTGCCATTTCAGTACTTCTAAACTCTTAAGTGTAATTGCTTTTATTACATCAGTATGGACCTTACTGGCTGCTACTTTTTAACCTATTTCTTTCAACAATCACATTTAACCTCTGTCAGTAAGTATGGATTATTAGTTGGAAGCAAGAGTAAAGGCATCACATTATGATGATAAATGTAATGAGGAGAACAAGAATAATCAGTTGCAGTGGGCGTTTTGAAAGTATTTTTTATCCTTTCCTTGGAATGCAGCAGCCACATATGGCTGTCCTTGCTTCCCTGCAGGCAGACAACAGCAACTCCTGGATTTTAAGAAAGGAGCTTTAGTTCTCATTCAATTATAAAACAAGCTGCTAAGAACTGACTCTTAAATCATCCTCTCACCTGTGTGAGGAGAACCTACCCAAAGTGTCAGGACTCTGACCTTACCAAGAAAGTACTGAGGGAGATGCCTGCTATCACAGATGGCTCAAGGTCTGTTTACAGGCAAGAATGCAACAAGTGTGAACAACAGCAACAAGAAACAGGAACCTGCTATATGCACATTTTGCTGGTTCAGACTCACTGTGGAGGCTTTACTTCATAAATGTAGTGCAAGTTATTCTCCAAACCATCCTTGGCTTTTCAGCAGATACAAAACTCTTAGCCATCTATAGATTCTGACACCACTCATTAAAAATGACTGTTCATACCAATAGCAAGCCTCCTACAGGCAAAATACCCTTGTTAATGAAGTAGCACAAGAACAGCCTGCCTTGTCTTATGTTGTCTTCTCCCTGTCACGAAGATGTGGAAAAATCTCCAGCAAAGATTTCTTCCCAGCACTCCAGAACATAGCAACCCCATAGACAGTTCAAATGAGCTGCTTGGAAATGATGGATAAGTGATAAAAAAGAACAGGCCTACTTCAGTTTAAGAACAGTTTATACTGATAATATATAGAAACAAATTTAAGCCAACTTTCACACACTCATATACTAGTCTATATCAGTCCTAAACTAAAACGTACTCAATACAAGCAGCAATCCGCCTTTAACTAGAACAGCTTGAAATAAACACATCCTATTTTGAGTTGCATGATGCAGTAACTTCATGCAGGTTTCAGTGGTGGGGATGAAATCTTTATCAAAAGCATAGCAATAGGACAATAGGTAATGGTTTTAAACTAAAAGAGGGTAGATATAGATTAGATTTTAAGAATAAATTCCTCACTGTAAGAGTGACTGCCCAGAAAAGCAATGCGTTCCCCATCCGTGAAAGTGTTCAAGACCAGGCTGGATGGGGTTTTGGGTAACCCAGTCTAGTGGAAGATGCCTTCTAATGGTAGGGGAGGTTGGAACTAGATCTTTGAGGTTCTTTACAACCCAAACTATTCTGCAATTCTATGATTTTGAGGCAGATATCAGGCCATGCCAGCAGAAGACCACTACTGTCGTCTACTTGAACATATTTCCCCAAAACCAGAAAGAAAAAATGTAAAAATCTGCTCCTACGTTAAGAAACAGCCTACAGCTGAGAGGACATTGAGAACTTTCTCTTTGGCACCACTGGTGCTGAAAGAGATTGATAAATTGCTGAATATTTCCTTCTAACAGATCTAAGGTCAGCAGAGATATCATGATTTTATTTCCATTTTAAAGACAAGGTTATAGTTTGGTAGTATGTTCAGATCTGAGGGCAGATTGCATGTCTTTTTTTAATTTAAATCTCACTGTCCTATAAATCTGGGCATAACCATTATCACAACACAGCCTGAAGGCACTAAACAAGAGCTTCAAAAATAGATTATGGTGAGGTTGCAACTCACATTGTTTCCTAGCAAATGGGTGGGAGAAGAATGACTCTTGGTTAAAATCTTTCTACAGAAGCATTAGGAAAAAGCATTTGTTATCTCTGTGTTTTTGAGGTTTAGCTTAATTGGTTTATCATACTGTGCTATTAGAAGACCGATTGTCTCAGGTAAACTGTTAATGGAAAGCAAATTTAATATACTACTTCCCTCTATCAACAGAGAGCAGCTAGAATGGGAAACTTTACATAAAAATAACTAGTTAGACTAACTGAAGAAGCATGTTGAAAGATGAATTAAACAGATTGTATAGCTGCAGGAGATAAATGTATTACAAGTAGATTTTTACAAGAATCTGAGTGTTGGAAATGTCAAGGGGCTAGCTTGGCAACAAAATTTCTTGCTGAGAATCTTCTCCAAGACTGATTTCGGTTATGGCACCTGAGAAGCATATATGAAATTAACATTAAGTAAAAAGGAATTTTTTATGATTAAATTTGAAGGTTCCATGTCAAATTCTGTTCATCCCGAACACCATACTTTTTATAAACTGATACTCAACAATGACCTCACACATTGTACAGACTTATACCAAGATGAGCTAGGTAGTAACTGCATTAGACTCCATTAGCAGATCCTGTTGAGGACACAAAGCTCTTTCACTTAGCACACCATACATTTTCTTTTTTCCTTAGAAGTATCTGACATGCAAGTTTCTCTTTGTGAATTAAAGAAAGAAAACAAGAAAATCATCATATGGCAGATCATATTGCTGTCACTTTCCTGGAAGGAGCTCAGACTTTTTGGCAATAGGCACACTACAATGACATGAATAGAAATGATTCAAGCACAGTTCAGAAAATTATACAAGCAGCATGTTTGCTGATAGGGAGAACTCTTACAGTCATGTTCATTAGCAACAGTTAATGAGTTGAGTTAGGCATTCAAATATCTTTGCCCAAACTGGATTGACTTTTCCACTTAAGTGGAAGTGTTAGCCAACTGAAAATCCTTTTCAAAGAAAAGAAATTGCACTAAAATATTTTTGCTGCTCAGTTTCCTTTCAGTAAATCTCAAAACAAATTTACACACTTATTTTTTAAATTCTGTAAAATTCATTCATAGGAAAAAAAATTCCCAGATAGATTTAACATGTTGAAAAGAGCAAAAAAATATTTTCCTCAGTTTACTTCTCTAGTCTTTCAATAGATTGTGCAAATGTGCTGTGCTTTGCTGTTAAACATCTTCCATTAGATACAGGAGACTGGAAAAAAGGGCAATAATGAAGGTTTTAATTAAGAAGAAAATAGACTGCTTATCAAGGATACCCATTCCTCCTTCCCTCAAACATGTACAGTTCCTCTACTGAGGTAGATGATGAGGTATACAAATGTGGTTTAAAAAAAAATAATGTAATGAAAAACTTCTTCATTATAGATTGTGAATAAAATAAACTGGAAAGCTGAATCAAGTAAGGTTGCACTGAAGACTAATCTTGGTCCAGAATTAACTAACAGTTTTATTAACCATACAAAAAAAAAAAAAAGACACCACCACAATAAATAAATAAATACATTCATGCATACATATATACTAAGGTCACATGGAAGTGGCTGTAAACAGCTACAGGACAGAATGAGAATTCAAAATAAAAACTGAAGAATGTACAGAAGGAAAATCTAATGAAATTTGATAGAACATATGTAAATTTCCATGTGTATGTAATGGACACCACAGATGAAAAAATCCTTTTGCTCTGCATGACAGTAGTAAGATCTCAAATATAAAATGAGACTGAGACCTACTTTCAAGCAGGAAACCAAGACTGGCACAGGCTGTCATAAAGTTCAAAGTTCTTCACTGATAACCTGTGGGTGAGAGCATTGAGTGCATCCTCACTAAATTTGCAAGTGACACCAAGCTGGAAGGAAGTGTCAATCTGCCTGGGAGTAGGAAGGCCCTACAGGGAGATCTGGACAGGCAGGAGAGCTGGGCTAAAGCCAACGGGATGAAGTTCAACAAGGCCAATTGTTGGGTCCTGCACTTTGGCTGCAACAACCCCCCAGGCAATGCTACAGGCTGGGAGCAGAGTGACAGGAAGACTGTGAAGAAGAAATGGACCTGGGGGTGTTGGTTGATGTTCAGCTAACCATGAGCCAGCAGTGTGCCCAGGTGGCCAAGAAGGCCAATGGCACCCTGGCTTGTATCAGAAATAGTGCTGCCAGCAGGAGCAGGGAAGCAAACACCCCTCCGTATTCAGTTCTAGCAGCTCCTTGACTACTGTGTTCAGTTTTGGGCTCCTCATTACAAAAAAGACATTGAGGCCCTGGAGCATGCTCAGAGGGGGGCAAAAAAGCCATGACGTGTCTGAGGGAACTGGCAATGTTTAGTCTAGAGAAGAGGAGGCTCAGGGGAGACTTTACCACTCTCTATAAATACCTGAAAAGAGGTTGTAGCAAGGTGGAGGTTCAGCTCTTCCAGCAGTTAACTAGTAATAGGACTAGAGGGAATGGCCACAAGTTGTGCCAGCAAAGATTCAGGTTGAACATTAAGAAAAAAATCATTCCCCAAAAGAGTGTTCAGGCACTGGAATGGTTTGCGCAGGGAGGAGGTGGAGTAATCATCTCTGAAGGTGTACAAGAAACATTTAGATGTAGTACTGAGGGACATAGTTTAGTGGGAAAATATTGGTGGTAGGTGGATGGTTGTACAGGATGATCTTTGAGGTTTTTTAACCTTGGGTGATTCTATGATTCTGTGAAAAGCAACGAAGACTACAATCACCGAAACCAAAGATCTATAATTTCTAGTAATGTCTGAATTGAGAAATGAGAAAAGTTAATTTAAAAAGTAAGAGACACAACAAAATTCATAATCTTTAAATACATAAAAGGTTAATATAGTCATTTTTTTCCATATTTACAGCACCCAAAGCAGCAAGAGGTATTTGGGTTCCTAAAAGCATGAAGTATGAAGCAGTGGAATGTGAAGTCTGAGGAATCTCCATTCTTATACTTTTAAAACTAATAGAACAACTATTGATATCGTTAGCAGGAAGATGGACTTGATCTCTGATTTCCATTCTTACAATTCTCTAATTTGCTGCTGCATGGATGAGTGCTGAAGGGGTTTACCAGCCTCCTGAGCACAGAAGATAAGAGTAAAGACACAGGAAATCTGTAAAGAAATGAATGGTTTTCACCATGCGCTTCCTATGTCACATCACTGTCTTCACAGCCTCCAATAGTACTGACACTTTCTTCTTGCATGCAGTTCACAATCACAGACATCAAAAGACAACTCCCAAAAGCTTTCTGGTCGCCATTCACTCCTTAGGCTATGCAGATATGCATCACATTTTATAGATGCATTTGATTTGTTGAGGTGAAAGACAAGATCTATTACCGAAGTATCTTTGAGGCAAAATTCAACTGCATGGAAAGAACTGTTCCCATCTTCATTTTCTGAACCCCACAGCTGCTTTGCTATTCATTTTCCAGTTCAAAAACTGCTTTTTAAATTGAGACTGCAAGAGACTGGAAAAAATACAATCTAGGAAAGTCATGGTAGTATTTTATTTCTTAATCTTTTCTTGCTATAAAGCTTGTACACAGCCTAAATAGCTCTTTGAAGCCCTATGAGTTGGATGAGGAAGCACTATCAGACTGGAGGAACTTCAATGGAAAATAGTTTGTCCTCAGATATGGAGACAGTATCAGAGATGGGATTAACATGAAGAAAACAACTCCAGCTGTGATTCAAGATCACTAACCATTACCACACATTAAAGACAGTCTCTGTACTGAAATTTCACGTTTCTGTCTGCTCACTACTTAGTTTTGCCTGTATGCTAAAGGATTCAAAGCATGCAAATTTAAATAATTTAACTATAATTACCTGTCAAACCAGATCTGCTATCTTACTTGGTCTGATGTAGCTGCATTGTTCCAACATCACATAAAGTAGTGAGAATGTAAAGGACAGAAATAATAACTACAATAATCAGCCATTGGTTGTTTCCTGGTTTTGCTCCTTATTATTATTGTTATTAATAATAAAATTTCCAAGCACATTTTTTAAAAAGTGTTAAGACCTACATTTTTCCCTAGAAGTGATTTGGACTATTTTGTTTTTAGAGGATTTCAAAAAAAAGCTGCTGATATTGCTCAGGACTACATTTATCTATTGCTTGTAGAAAATACTAAAATACTGTTTGTTTGGGTTTTTTTTTTAATGTTTTGACTTCATAACAAGTTACTCACTTCAGTAATTGAACTAAAGGATAGCATCTTAAAAAAATAAAATAATGACAGCAATAGAATCAAAGAGCACGAATGGCAGCAGCACTTTAGAAAAATGGAAAAGTGCTAAAATGTACATAAAAGTGAAGCATTCAAGAACTGACTTGCAAGACAGAGGTGATTTTCACTCAGCAGATCATTAGGGTTCTTCAACCAGAAGAGAAAGCATTTTCTTGGGGCTTCTTGCTGTTTGTTTTTTCTTGACCAAGCAATTCCACAGCAGTAGAACCTTTACACTTCCAAGCTCAGAAAATCTGGGACTGTTCAAGGACCAATGAAGTCTCTTTCCCTTGTTTTGTTTAAGTAACACAATCATGGGTGCTTGGGAAAAAAAATTTAAACCTTATTATAGTTCATATACATGCTTATAAGAGCACTATCTTTATTTTTTTTTCCCATGGGTTTAAATGTTAGTAAATACTGGGAGATTCTTCTCAACAACATATGCTTCATCTGCCCATCAAAAACATTATGCACATTCAATACTGGCAAAACCTTCAGACTCTTTTCCCCTCTGTTTTCCCATTCTGCTAAAAAAAAAAAAAAAAAAAAAAAAAACAAGCAGAAAACCCACAAAGCTAGCTGCCATTTGTAAATATTTAATAAATACTGTAGGAGAAGGTTCCAAGAATAATTACTTGAGATTATATTTTGCTACACCACAGCTATCTTCATTGGTTGCAGAGACGAATGACAAACCATTATAAAAGCAAGCCTAGCAGTGAATATTTTTATTCTTACATGTAATTTGCATGAAGTACAAAGACAACTTATAAGTGATGCAAACACTTCTCTGCAGCAAGCTGAGCTACCAACAGAAGAATCCGAGGATCAGCTAGCAGCACAAATGACTTTGGGTTATAACTTCTCAGGCTCCTGCTAAACATTATACTGAAAATAATTATTGCTCTTACAACATCTTTCTAGATTGTAAGAGCTTTCTTCTACTGATTTCAATTTCAATAAAGTCAGTATTGCAAAAGCACAGCAACAATTTCAGAAGTATGTATATCTTGGAAAAATCTATCAGGACCTAAAAATGTGAATTTAAAAGATCTCTCACTTAAGAATCCTATCACACTAACAAGTTCTGGGACCCTCTTATTCCCACAAGACCCTGTTTTTAAATCATGAGCTCCCTCCCAGTAGGTAAACACCATGCAATCCCTAAGGAAAGCAATTTTTGTTGATTCAAGAACTGAAGTTGAAAAGATTTGAAGGAAGGACAAAAAAGTTCTCAAGAAACAAATAATTGTACCTTAGCTAATATAAAGAATTCCAGTCTGGGATCTTCTAGAATTACATACACTGCTAAAAAATAAAAAATTAATGACTGTTTTCTGGTAATAGAACTATAGATATCCATATTCATCCGTAATTAGAAGGGACAGGCACAAATGTAAATTTTTTTTTTTTTTCTACTGAAAAGATGGAACACAACTTTGTTTTTGTCTGTTGGAAACCACTATTCTAAATCCTCTGAGAGAGGTTCAGAGACCAGAGTTTTCTTTATCTCATAAGTTGGTTGATCTTTCCACTTACCCCTGCAAAAAAAAATAAAATCAAATCTTGGAAAGGTTTTGCTGTAAGCCTTGCTTCCACCCTCTCTGGTTATTAGACAAACGTAACAACAAAGCAGTAAACTTAGACCTTTGCTTTCCATTATTTCAGTTCTATTTTTAAGTGAATAGCAGAAATAAAGTATTCTGGATGGGACTAAATGGAGGTGTTATTTTTTTTTCCAAGACAGCAAGACACTCTGAGGGGTCTTGTCTTCTTAAAAAGAAAAATTATAGAATTTTATTAAACTGTACTGATTATTCCACTTCTCCCAATTCAACTGATTGGGAAGCTAAACTTAGTCAATTAGTCACAGTCTCAAAGGGCAAATGCAGCCAAGTTATCAATGTTTTTTAAAAAGCTGACAGACTACCTCTACTAATTAATTAGCACACAGTTCCCATTAAAATGGGTGGACTTGTCATTAAGTCATTAAATTTCTTGGCTACTCACAGTGATTAAAAACTACATCCCCAAAGCCTTGCAGGATATTGCCTGAGTAAATCAAGGTGCTACTGAATGAAAGATGAGCAATAAAAATAATTTATAGAAATCTGAATTTAATCACTATGCTGCCAGCTTCTTTTTCAAGGGATCGGAGGGACGTTACCAATTTAAATTACAATCCCATGTAACATTACCAGAACAACAGAAATTGATGCAACATCTCTTGATTATAATCCAGGGAGGATTAGAAACTCTTCAAGTTTCATAATTAAAGAACAGTATGTCTACACATTTGTCAGTCTACCACAATATCAGAACTCCTACTAGGAATCTACAACGGATTTTTCTTAACAGGATCATATGGCTAAATCCAGAAAGAGAACATTTTGATTAAAGAAAAAAAGTTAAGGAAATTTTAATGCTATTTTTTAAAACGAAACCAAATTAAACTAATTTAAAAAAAAAAAAATGTATAAGAAAGAATATTAACATTTTTCTATGACCAGTTTTTAACAAGTGGTGTTAGAAGATGCACTTTTATTTTCATAAGATACTTAAAGTTCATTTTTAATTTTTAATAACATCAATACTTTTTTCAGTACCATGTTTTATTATTTTCTTTGCATGCCCTGTTATGGCTGAACAAATCCCTTTGTCCTATGCAAAGGACTGCGATAAAAGTTAATGAATAAACACCCACTGAGCAGAGCTGATTACTAGCATTGCCAGCTCACAGTAAGAGCACTTTGAGGAAGGAGCAAGACTTTGTCTCTCCTTGCTAAAAAGCAGTAGCATCACACTGCAAGTCATCATATGCCTCTGCAAGCAGGTTGGTGGAACAAAATTTGAAAGAGCTTGACTCTCCTCCATCGTGAAGAAAGTGAAACTGAGGCATCTTGATGATCACAGCAATTGATATATTTGCATTAGGCATTCTGAACCCACTTCACACCTCCATGGGAAGAAAGTGAAAAGCATCCCTAAAATTTTTATGCATCAGAAACAGTATCTACACATATGTGAACGAGCCCAACAGGTCAGTATCATACAGGATTTCACAGAGACTTTCCCCTCATGTAGGAAGGGGCCTACTGCTGGGTCAAGCTTGCCACCCAGAACAGTTTTCAACAGCATTAACAAGCATAGTTCATAACCTGCAGAGCATAGCCATGCTTCGGTGACAGACTCATTCTTTCCTACCAAATATCAGAGCAAGGATCTGTGACTTAAAAGGTAATGATATCCTATAGTAGTAGTGTGCTTGTCTCTTAAGCACCGTTGCTATATTTGAAGAGAACAATAAGGTCTCCCCTCAGCCTTCTCTTCCCCAGACTAAACAGCCCCAGTTCCTTTAGTTGCTCCTCACAGGGCATATTCTCCAAGACCTTCACAAGCCTTGTCGCCATTCTTTGGACCTGACACTTGTCACAGATGTTCAGTTTATCTTCCTGATGAACCAACAGGAATTCAAACTACAGCAAAGAAAGCAGAATGATTTTTCTCAAAAAAAATGTTATAAAGTTGACCTATACAATGCCCTCCAATAGATATACCTGAGGGACATTAGTAGACCTTTTCATATTCCCCCATAAAGAGAATTACATTAGATTTATTTTATGTGAATTTGCAGCTAGAAAGGGAAATTCAAATAATCAGTAATCATTCTTTTACAATCATAGAACCACAGAATGGTTTAGGTTGCAAGGGACCATAAAGATAATCTAATTCCAACACTCTGCTAATGGAAGGCTTGTCACCCACTAGACCACGCTGCCCAGGGACCCATTCAACCTGGACTTGAATACCTCCATTACCAGGGCACCCATGACCTCTCTGGGCAGCCTGTTCCAGTACCTCATGACTCTCTGAGTAAACAGGTTTCCCCTGATACCTAATCTAAATCTCCCCTCTTTTAGTTTAAAACCATTCCCCTTGTCCTTCCACTATCTGTAAAAAGTCCATTTCCCTCCTGTTTACAAGTTCTCCTCAAATATCAAAAAGCTGCAATGAGATCCCAGGAGCCTTCTCTTTTCCAATATGAACAAGTACAGCTCTCTCAGTCTTTCTTCTTAGACAGGTGTCCAGCCCTTTGATCATACTCATAGCCTTACTCACTCCAATAGCTCCACATCCATCTTCTGCTTGGGGCCCCAGGTATGGACGCAGTACTCAAGATTGGTACCTCACAAGGGCAGAGTAGAGGGGGACAATCACCACCCTCTCCCTTCTGGCCACCCCTCTTTTGATGCAACAAGTTCCTAAGAATAATTTACACAATTAATTTACAAGCAGGTTGGAAAAGACCTTAAAGATCATCAAGTCCCAGGTACAGACGCAGTACCCAAGATGGGGTCTCACAAGGGCAGAGTAGAGGGGGACAATCACCACCCTCTCCCCTCTGGCCACCCCTCTTTTTGATGCAACTGGTTCCTAAGAAGTCAGGAAAGTTTTTGAAGTCAGGCAGGTTTTGAATATCTCCAGAGAATAAGATTTCATAGTCTCTCTGGGCAGCCTGTTCCAGACCTCTGCCATCCTCAGAGTAAAGAAGTTTTTTCTCATGCTCCTGTGAAACTTCCTATGTTTCGGTTTGCTCCCATTTCCCATTGTTCTGTACTGGGCACCACTAAAAAAAGCCTGACCTCATCCATTTGACTGCCACCCTTGAAATATTTATATGCATTTATAAGATCACCTCTCAGTCTCCTCTTCTCTAGTCTGAACAGACCCAGGTCTTTCAGCCATTCCTCTGCTGAAAGTTCCCTGCCTTTCTTGGATTTGAGAGTCAAGAACTGGACGCAACACTCTAAACGTGCTCTCACTGGGGCAGAGTAGAGGGAGAGGATTACCTTCTTTGACTTGCTGGCCTTGCTATTTCTCACAGATACCATTTTTTTCAAGATACTATTGGTCTTCTTGGTCACATGGGCACACTGTTGATTCACGGTCAACTGTTGTCCACCAGGTCACCGAGGTCCTTCTCCACAAACCTCCTTTGAAGCATGTGAAGCACTGTAGTGATGGGTGTGGTAATTCCTCCGCATGTGTAGGACTCTGCATTTACCCTAGCTGAACCACATATGGATCCTCTCCAACCAACTCTACAGGTAAGGACCTCACCTGACAGCTAAGACTTTTCCAAATATGATGGAGAGTGGCTTAATAACCACATCAGCCATTTCCTTCAGGATACTGGGATGCATATTGTCCAGTCCCATAGACTTATACAGTCTCTTCAGGTAGTCTCAAATTTGCCCTTTGCTTACAGTGGGATAGACTTTGCTCATCCAACCCCTGTCTAGAGGTTCAGGGAAGCCAGACTGTGAAGACCAAGGCAAAGAACTAGTTGGATATCTCAGCCTTTTCCACATCTGTTCTTGCTGTTTCTCCTTTCTCATTTTTCAGAGAGGTTTAACTCTCCTTGGCCTGTCTCTCTGGACCAGTGTACCTGTAGAATCCCTTCTTGTTATTCTTCATGTATCTTGCCAAGCTCAGTCTGCATGCCCAGATGACATCCCTGCTACCATTGCCTGAACATGTCTCTCTTATCTCTCATTCTGACCAGGATGTCCTTGCTTAGCTATGTCCGTTTCCTCCCTCCTCTGCTTGGCTTCACATGCTGGGGAATGGAAAAGTCTTATGCTCTCAAAAAGATGTCCTTAAAGTACTGCCAGCTCTGTTCTGTTCCTATGTCCCTAAGGACAGTTTACC
Organism: Phasianus colchicus; assembly: GCF_987193195.1. NCBI lineage: Eukaryota > Metazoa > Chordata > Aves > Galliformes > Phasianidae > Phasianus > Phasianus colchicus. Next base: position 132,501,612 of record NC_143436.1, read on the forward strand.
AGCAGGTCCCATCCAATAAATCCTTAAGCAGCCAAAGGTCTGCTCTTCTGAAGTTCAGGGTCCTGATTGCTCTTTGCCAGGCCCATCTTCCTCAAAATCACAAACTCTACCAGGGCTTGATTACTGCAGCCCAGACTGCCTCCAGTCTCAATCTTTGTAATGAGCTCATATCTTTACAGGTGAGCACCAGATCAAGTAACACTTCAGCTCTGGTTACTTAGACCAGGTATTTATCTTTAATGCTGTGTTGCTTTCCCAGCAGACATAGTAGGTGGTTGAAATCCCTCATCAGAATTAGAGCCTGTAAACATGATGCATACATGCAGCCAATTAGTCTAATCAACCCATTCTCCTCCTACCCAGATCCTAGTCAGAGCTATCATTCTGTTGGTGTCATTGTGCAGTATCATGCATTAACCTCTCTCCTGTTCTTGACTACTATCCTGCCAGGTAATTTCCTCAAGCAATCTGGCCACCTGCTTTAAAAGTTCTTCAAGCCAGGCACACTCGCATCCATGATGCCCTTCTCTGTCCTCAGGTCCCTGGAACAGTTTCTGGTTGTGGAAGATTTAGATTCCTTTGAAATGATCAGAAAAAGATGGAGGAAATAAAACCAAAATGATAGCACAAAATCCTTTCCAAGAGTACTACTTAAATACTAAATTGGAAATGGGCAGGTGTGGTAAGGGTTTTTGTTTTGCTGTTTTAAATATTGTTCTGTTTATTGTAGTTTTTGGTTTTTTTTTTTTTTTTTTTTTTTTTTGCTTTCACACATTGCCAGGTAGACTCTGAAAGGAACAGGTTCTTTAAGTCAGATGTTTGATAAGCCATTTGTAGAGTGTAATGGATGCTTTTATAAACACTTTTCCAAAGCTTTCTTTGAGCTTCTTTTCAGCTATTTAGGTTCTGAATGAGAAGTATTAAAAGCTTGTATTCTGAGAACAGAAAGACATAATTGCTACAAACACCATCAATTACCTCTGATTTTTAACTGCAGCAATACTGCATATTGCTGTCAGCTAGAAAATCAAAAGTAATTAATATTCAGTGAAAATTATCTTCCAGCTGAACATGGTATTTCAGATATTATTTGGGTTTGTTTAGTTACTATATCCTGTCCACCTTAATTTCTATATCTACAACAAGAAACGCATCAATTTTTACACACAAAGAGACAGAGTCTAACACTTATACAAAGAAAAATGCAAAGGTGTTTCTCCGCATTATTCTGCCTGTTGCCTCTTGTCCTCTCTCTGGTTGCCACTGGGGAGAATCTGGCTTTATCTTTTTAAACCCTCCATTCTGACATTTAGAAATGTTGATAAGTTCTCTCCAGACTGAACAATCCCAGCTCCGTCAGACTCTTCTGTGTTGCTACAGGAAAAATTATCTCTATACTGGAATTGTTAATATTCATTTCTTTAAATTATGCTACAAGAAAAATATGAGCCTTCTGGAGGACTAAAAACAGTAATGAAGAAATAAGAAATAACACATTGATTTAATCAATTTCCTCACTCAGTTATTCAGGAAGACTTCTTAACATCTCCTTCATACAAGAAAATTTTGCTTACATATCCATAGCCTATATAAAGTCTCCACTGAGTATGGTAATCCTGTAGCAATTAGCCTTAAAATAAATAAATAAACACAACTTTAAAAGGCAAAAAAATCCAATATTTTCACATACCTAAACTGAAGAAACTGTGCGCAGAACCACACCCCCTAGTCCTCATGGGGTTGGGTAATCTCTCCTTTTAACTAGACTCTCCAGCTTCTACACAGAAGATTTGCTGTTGGCTGGGGAATTTTCTTCTCCCAAGCATGTATCACAGCTGGATACTGCCTAGAAATCATTACCAGATCAAGAGAAGTTGGGGACTAACCCTCTTTATGATGCAATTTATAGTAGGAAAACCATTAACAATTGGTGAATTAGAGATTCTCCAGTGGTTTCATTCTGACATTCTAGATTCAAACATTCCTAGGATTCTTGGAATAAAGTCCATAGGTTGTTTTTTTTTTGAGCATAGTTTTGTTTTAAGTTTCTCATCCTCCCATCTTCATACTCATTGTTCTACTTTGAATGTCTATTTTTACCTGCTGGTGAGAACTAGGCTGATCAGAACCATTCCCTTCTCTTCTTCATTAGACTTTCCCAGTATGCATCACTGCTGTCCTAGAAAGCTATGAGTCATGAATTGCTATAATCATATTCAAGAAAGACACGTGTGTGTGTGTGTGTGTGTGTGTGTGTGTGTGTGTGTTTTAAGGGAGGGGGGGGAGGGGGGGGAGGGGGGAAGAGAGAGCAGACGGACCTGGGGGGGAACAAAAAACAATTCATTTCACAAAAATATGACTAAATGTGGCCTATAAATCATGCTAAATGATCAGGTATTTGGCTAGGAGCTGTTCCTACTTTTAACTATTCTATCTCATTATTTAAACAAAGTTAAAAAAAAAAGTTATCCTGAAATTTGTGGTTAAAGGAGAAATGTGTTCAGGAGATGCCTGGAGACAGTCACTAGAAGTCTGTTTTGAAAAGTTAATCTGAAACAGAAGTATAATTCCATCAACCATGAAAACTGAGTTTCATTCAGTGAAGGAAGCAATATAAGAAAAACAATAATCTTTAAGTTTGATGTTTTCCCTTCTGTAAATTGCTCAAATAGTTTTTCCAGTGCCATTATTTCTTATATCACACTCCTATCAGATATGTTTTATTTTCCACTAGAAAAAAAAAGGATACAGCAAACATTTGCTAAAATTGCAAGTTTTTTTATGGGAATTATCCCTAACATTGCTTCATTTAGCTGTAGTGTGTCAGCTGAAAATTTAACCACTCTCAGTTTAAAGTCTGAAACTGATCAATAAGTAATGTCCTTCATGCATCAGCAAGAAATACAATCCTACACTATTTTGTGTGTTTTATTATTGCTCATTCTTTCCTTCTTATATCCCTGGGAAGATATTGACTCACTACTAATAATAAATCTGAAAATTGCTATTAAGCCGTGTGGTACTGGAGTCAGAAAAGTGAAGGCCTTGAGTCCTCACAGACTTCAAAGAATATATAACTAGATTCTTCTCTGCACATTCACATGCATCTTGGTAGTCCAATCAAAAAGTCAGACCCACCAAACATGTAGGCTACTCCAAAAGTAATGCCTCCTATTCATTTCCATGGAAAATACAACAGACACAGAGAGCACAAAAACCCTACTTGATAGAGAAACCCACTGCTGATATGCACCACTCACTACCTCACTGTGCTCATGTCCATGGTTTGGTCAACCAAATTCAGCAAAGAGTGACACAACTTTGCTTCATATACACTTCTTTGTCGGAGACCATTTCATCAGACTGCCCCTCTGCTGCCATCTGTCACATCACAACAAATGCAAGGGAACACTGTTAGGAAGGTTCAACCTCTACTGCCACATCACCAATATCCCCCTCTGACATTGTGGGCCAACATAACAAAATAGGAGGTATTAGTTTCAGAATATCTCTTATTTGATGTAAAAGAATAATAATTAGTAGAAAAGATGATATTCCTATACAATTAAAAAAACATCAGCTCAATTCTAACCTGATAATGATTTTCTGAGAACTATTATGAGCTAAAGAAAACAGTGCTTGAGAAAACAATAATTTGAAAACGGCTCTGTGTATTATATTCTACATTTGCATTGCTGACATAGTTTAATGTTCCAACAGACAGAATTTCATTTTGATTGTGCAATCCTTTTCAATGTTTTGATTTCAAAGTCAAAAATAAAACAGTTTACGCAGTACATCAATATTTCATTAAAATACAGTGTGCTTGCACATTTTGTTTTTAAAGGGAAAGAAAGTAGAGCTATTTGTTTCAGTCTTTCAAGGCACCTCTAGCTTTTATCAATGAAGTTTTGGGCTTTTTGATCTCACAACCGCAAGCTACACAATTCAGAGCCAAATTATGGCTATTGGTTATTTTTGCAAGAGACTATTTTGGTCATAATGTGTCAATAATGACCAGTACTCAACCCTCCATACCAAATATGAGTAACTAATCCATTGGCAGACTAATAGTCTATGGCATTGACTTTCATTTCAAAGAAGATCACTTACATTTATTTATCCCTTTCAGTATTAGGAAAATACAAAACAAAAAGCCACCATCTTTCTCCAGTCTTCTCAGAATTTCAGACTCACAGAATTGCCTTGATTTTCCTGAACGCTGAGGATGCTGGCTAGGAATGCTACAAATAAAATGGTTACAGACCCAGGAAATAACATTATCAAGTGCTACTATTTAGTATTGGGAATATTCCAAAATGAGATGTCAATCATTTTCCTACTACTAGTTTCTCTGAGGCTTTAAGATTACCCAAAGGGACTTTGGGAACTGTTACATGAGATGATAAATAATTGACAACTAACTGCATGTATGTGCGTATTCCAAGGGATCTATACTTTATAATTTATGAATTCCTGGAAGATGGAAACAAGCACAACAGAATGCCTGATTAGTCAATGATCTGCCCCCAACTTCAAAAATGGGGAATTCAAAGTGGAGAAACCTGAACAAAAGAACCGAAGACAAAAAAAAAAAAAAAAAAGTAATATTTAAAAACTTGACTCACAAAACAAGAGTGAGATAATCTGGTTTTATCCTTGCAATCAATACAGAAGTTTACAGGCTATATTTTTAGACAGTTTTTCATAGGTGTTGCTTCAAATAAAGAGAAAAATGTACAGGGATTTAAAGTATAACAGACCTAGGTTCAACAAGATTTAGAATCTGAAAAGAAAAAAATACAAGAAACTTAGTAACAGTGTCTTGCAAAACTAGAATCCTGGGTAATCAAAGAATCTAACAGAAAGTAGACTCTTCCTTGCATGGAAGCTCCAAACTGAAACTAGATTTAACTAATACAAACTGTAATTAGTATTTCCCACTACACTGCTTTAAGAAAGAAACATAACACTGCTTTCACACATTACATAAAGTGCGGTATGGATACATAAACATGGTCAGATTGAAAGCTTACTGGTGTTAATGGAAAATAGCTTTGATCCACTTGATTCCACTGTTAGAGACTTTGATAGAGTGAAGATTTCTGGAAGAAGCACAAAGAAGGCAGTATGAAATATGATCTAAGATTATATTCTCTTTACTCTTCATAATTACTCAGTAGCGATTATAAGGTTTAAAAGTCTCATCTCTTTTCTTTTTCATTAGCAATAAACCTGTTCTCTCTTACACTGTTATGGTAAAGTGACCTGCACTGCCTAATCAAAATGTAAAGAACCAAAGTGACCAAAGGAGTAATGCTCCTAGCAAACACAGAACAAGACTACCTCAAAACAAAACAGATGCCTTAGTGTCTCCTGCTACCCTCAGCAACATAGTATTATCTCTGCAAAGCTCTTATTTACCACGATTTCCTCTCCTCATACTGTGATTCTGTGTCTTCCTAGAGGAAGAGAAAATGATGAAAGGAATACTTCTAGACTTACGGATAAATTACAATGCAAGCAGTAATAGGCATCTCAGTAAAGAACCTGAGCCCTCACTCTAACTGTAATCTACAGCACTTTCCCTGCAGGTCCAAAAGGCAGCGTAGTGCCAAGTTTTCCTCATGTTTCCTAAAGCAGCTCAGTAATGCCCAAAAATAAGTCTATGTGAATTTGCATCAAACTTCAGCAAGAGAAGACTTCTCTGACAATCTAGTTATCATGGTGCAAGTAGTAATTAGGATCTCTTTGTGAGGATTTTCCAGGCATTCTATTGACATCACAAGAAAACATACCGTGAATATTGCCAGAGTCCAGATCTTCTCTTACAAGTGATGTCGTATGCACAGGAGATAAGGAGATGCAGAAGGTTACATTTCTAATTTTGTAGCCTTAGAATGACTGTGATAGCAAACTGGAAGTGAAATGAATCAAACCATACCATTTGTATTCTTTAAGCAATCTTCAGCTCTGACACTATTCTCTCTCTCATCTCACTATTGACTGCTAAGACTACAAAATAAACAAAATCCTCAATTTATTCCACTTAATCAAGTCCTCAGTGGCAAAATACTTATGTTCTCTAGATATTTGAACTGCAAGACAGCAGTAATAACATAATATCTCGAATGATGCCTTTACCAATCCATGCCCTAGACTGATAACAATACAGTGATCATGAAAAAGGTTTAGTTGAAAACCTCAGAAGGTAGAAAGGCAAAAAAAAACCATGCCTGGAACATTAGTTTATGATAGTGCTGAGAAAAAATAAGTGAGTAGCAAGAGAATTGTTGTAAAAGTGAAATCTACAGATGTGCAAATATCCTCATTATAGATAGTAATGGGGGAAATGTAGGAACAGCATACATCACTTAAAGCTGAGGAATTTTAAGACTTATTGTAAAATGCTTCAGCAGTGTAACAGAAAGAGCTCAGTAACTTCTAAGCAGAATGTAATATTTTCAAGGCTCTTTAAGAAGAGGTCAATGCAAAAGGAAAAAAAGTGAAAAGCATATTTTTGTTCGTGGAGGAAACCATCCATCATGAGCACAGCAGAATTCTTCAGTAACCTTTTTAGAAAGACCCAGATGCAGCTGTTTTTGCTTTCAGATGTAAAATTACATATTGCTGTTACATACAGGTGAATGTAAGTATACAAGTTAATTAATCATGTTCTATAGAAGTTTCCTGTCTCATTACATATTTTCATATCCTTGGTACTAGAAAAACAGTACAAATATTAGTATAGAACATTGCTTATTATTCATGCTTTCATACATAATATGCTTTCTTTGGATCCATAGATAACAAGAGCAAAAATGCATCAGAAGCATCCTAGTTAAAAGAATTTCTAATGCATCCTCAGTCCAAACATTACCATCATTTGGAGACGCATCTTCAAGTATCAGACAAAATTACATTTGATGTGAAGCCAAAGCATCTCAGTGTGGAAGTATAACTTTAAGCTATTAATAGAACAATCTATTTTAAGGAAGAAACACTACTCTGATTCTACACGTTCTTCCTTGGAGTTTCAGAAATTCAACTTGACTCTCATATCACACTTTCAATCTAACTCATTTAGATTTACAGTTTTCCAATGACCATAGAGCTTACTGTTGATATCAGTTAGATTAACTCTACCATTTACTGATGTTTTCATTCATGGTCTAAATGTTTAAGGTTAAGCAAATTCTTATCTGTTATCTTATAATTAAACACCCATTCAAATGTAAAGATCTAATTGTTGATCTCAAGCCACAGCATCACTGCTTCTGGCTAACACGAACAGGTACGAGTTAAAATACCTACTGGCCAAGCATCTAGTGTCATGCTCATCTGTCTCTAAATATATTACTAAGCATTTTTTAACTTTGAAAAACATCCCAAACTTTTCATGTCTTACACCTTAAAATGTTTAGGCAATCTCTTTCTTTTTTTTTTTTTGCTTCCTTCACTTAAACAATCAGTCACTAGAACAATGCAAGACCTGTATAGTTTCATGCAGCCTCAATCACAACCCCAGCCAACCCTTTCCTGGGCTCATTTTTCCCCGAGTTCTTTATGTTGCAGTAATGGAGGCTGAGATGCTCTTGTAACTTATGCATCTTTACATCAACTGCTTAAAGAAACTATGATTTGTTAACAGATTTTTCAAAAAGTTGTTTAATAACTTGCTTTATTATGACCTTCTTGCTTTAGGAATATGTCAAGGAATTCTTTGTTATTTATTTGACCCATTATGCCTTTAAATAATTATACACAAATCTCTTCTGAAAGCCACTCCAACTTGTATTGCTGAATTTGTTTTTCAGGGACTCTGTCCTTAAGGACATGCAAGATTTTGCTCTAAAGGAGCTTAATGCTGATAATCTTTCTAATAGCAGTAAATTCAAAATTTTACATGACCTTTGGAAATTCCTATTTGTCATACTTGAGTATCACTCCATATGATCATTAGAAAAATACTGTGAATGTTCAGAAAGTAGATAAGCTTTTTTTCAAAGATTTTTCTTCCCCCCCAAAAAAAAAAAACTAGAATAAATACATATATTTGCTTTCCTAGCTTTTTTGTTCCCTGTTCATAAGTTCTATTTCTTTGGCAGAATTATTGCAGCCAGCAGTTTTCCCCTTGATAGGAGGATGAAAGAAATTCTCTCCCAAGAAAATCTTAGCTTCATTAGTCTCAAAAGTATCTTGCAAACTGCAAGAATAAAATAATCAAGCTATCTGGCAGAAATAAAGATGTTGGTTCATCTGTAGCTGAAACCTTGGAGTATTAAACACATCTGTGTACAAAATCTCTTTTTCTATGACTAAATATTACCATGTTTTATCCTATCTTCTGTGATGCAATAAGAGTTAGCTAAATATAGTACATGTGTAATGAATGCTTAATGCTGTGCTACTCTCCTCTCTGGAAGTCAGCTGACCATACACATGTTGTAAATCTTTAACAAGATTTCTCTGCTAGACAAAGTAGTGCAGACCATGGCATTCTCCATAGACCTAGTCATTAGTCATACAGACCTCAGACCTGATTGGAGCATGCTATTATTCATCGTAATTTATCCTTCCATTGAAAGGAAAGGTGTGCGTAAGGGGAGCACCATGCATTAGGCTTTTACCTCGCTATGGTATAAGAATCTGTCTAGGACTGTACCCAGACCTGGCAAGCTCAGAAGTGTTTCCAGGTCCAACAGTTTAACACGTTCATAAAGTCAATGGTTTAATGACTCAAGCAGTGATATTTCAGTACATGAGAGAGATGCCCAAGGACAGACCCAGCAGAACAAGCAGTGTCTGCTACATCTCTTTACATGGCTCCTGCCATGTTTCCTTAAATTCAATTAACCATATACAATGAAGGTCAAAGTTAATGTTTCAAGGTTCATCAGACTTCTATTTATCCCAAGCTTCCTACTATAGGAAGAATGTCCAGAGCCATTGGTACATGAATGGTCTTCTACAGGTAATAAGAAGAGAATCCAAAATAGTACAAGGTTTTTGAGTGCCTGTTAGAATACAGTCAAGACAAAATGTTCTATAAAGCTGCTGGCCAGTACCTATGACAGGATTGTGCCAATAGGGAGAGAGACAGATCTGCAGGAGAAGATCAAGTGTGATCTACAGAATCATAAGGTTGGAAAGGACCTACAAAGATCATCTAGTCCAACCATCCTCCCATTACCATTGCTACCACAATCCACTAAATAGTATCTTGTAGCTCCTCATCCAGATGCCTCTTGAACACTGCCAAGGACAGTGACTCCACCACCTCCCTGGGCAGACCATTCCAGTGCCTGACCACTCAGAGAAAAAGTTTTTCCTTATGTCTAATCTAAATCTCCCCTGGTGCAACTTGGCACCATTTCCTCAGGTCCCTTTTTGTCACCTTGGAGAAGCGGCCAAATCCCTCCTCATCACAACCTCCCTTCAGGAAGTTGTAGAGTGCAATGAGGTCTCCCCTGAGCCTCCTCTTCTCCAGACTAAACAATCCAGCTCCCTCAGCCGCTCCTTATAAGACTTGTGCTCCAGACCCCTCACCAGTTTCATTGCCCTTCTCAAGACACACTACAGGGTGTCAGTGCAGGCCAGGATGCCATTGGCCACATTGGTACACTGTTGGCTCATGTTCAGCCAAGCATCAACCAACACCCCCAGGTCCCTTTCCTCTTCACAGTCATCCAGCCACTCATCCCCAAGCCTATAGCACTCCATGGGGTTAGTGTAGGCCAAAGTGCAGGACCCAGCACTTGGCCTTGTTGAACCTCATCCCATTCACCTCAGTCCAGTGATCCAGCTCATCTAGATCCCTCTGAAGGGCCTCCCTACCCTCAGGCATACTGACACCACCTCCCAGCTTGGTGCCACCTGCAAACTTACTGAGGGTACACTCAATCCCCTCATCTCTACGTCATCAGTAAAGATATTAAACAAGATAGGCCCCAGTATCAACTCCTGGGGGACACCACTTGAAACAGGTCGCCAGCTGAACTTAACTCCATTAACCACTACCCATTGGGCACAGCCCTCTAGCCAGTTCCTTACCCAAAGAAGGGTACACCGGTCCAGGCCACAGGCAGCCAGTTTCCCCAGGAAAATACTGTGGGAGCCCGTGTCAAAGGTTTTGCTGAAGTCTAGGTAGACTACATCAACACCCTTTCCTTTTCTATAGTTCCTTTGAATAGCCATGACACACAATGCTAGGTAAGAAATTCTTTGGAAAGCTTCAGTGAAAATACATTAGTGCTGACTGAAGTACAAGAGTGATGTCTACTCTTCAGTACAGGGACTGATGAGCTGGGCCTCAGGTTACTCCAGAAGTGACAAGAATAGGCTTGAAAGTAAATCTGGCAAATAAAAGAGTCAAGAGCAGAAAGCAAGAAGGAATAAAAGAAAGAAAAATTACTAGGAATACTGTGTTTAAAGAGAAGGAGCTGAACTTCTAGGAGGAAGGATTCAGTTGTGCCTGTGTTACTTCATCCTCACTTTTAGCAGATAAAGTTATACATCATCATTTCTATTTAAAACAAATGCAGCTATACTGAATCCAGAAGCAATTACTGCTGACTTGGAACTAGTTCAAACTTGAAACCCTTCCTCCTGTGTCATCTCAGGCTCCTGTTTGTGGGCTATCAGCTGTAGTTGCAAGATTGTAGAACTTTACTGCTTGGTGACCACTCAGTTACTATGAATAATCCAAGAAGTCAATAAATTGTCATTCTCCACAAACCATACGAGAGTCCTATGATCACTTTGAGACCTCCAAAATGTTACAAAGTGTTCTACAAAGGAAAAGCAGTCACCGATTGTTATGAATTAAGTTATCTGACCACGATCTCAGGATTAGTACACTGAGAATAAGCCAAATATGCCATCCTCATTGGGTATCATCTCCTGACCTCAATCATATCCACAGGTTTATTAGCCTTGAGGTTTTTTTGTTGTTGTACTTACTGTTTTTTTTAGAAAGCTTTTTTGAATATCTTTTCATTTTCTGAAAGATTCAGTTGCCCTGGAATAGAGGACACTTATTTGTGTAGTACTTAAACAGAAAAAAACCTCTTCCACTTATTCATTTATTATAAAAGCTTGTTACAGTTGCTTTTGAGCTTCTGCTGCCTGTTTATGCCATGGCTATACCTGCAGAGCACTGTTACAATGATAAGTGTTTAAATCTTAAAGGTCTTACTAGTTGTTTCGTTTCAACATTCCTTTGCTGTATTTACATTCTTGTTTTCAGCTAAGGACTCTGACTTTTTCCTATTCAGCTAGATTTTAAATCAGCAATTCAGTTTTTCCTTCAATGAGACTCTCATTTGGCTCAGTAGGATCTGTACACTGAGGCCCTGGCTTCAGTGTAGTTATTATGGAATGTCAAACTTGCTTGCAAAGAACCTACAAATAATCATTTTGGGAAACCATTTATACCACCCTGTGTTCTAAAAGCCCATAACACTTGAAATACATACTAGAAGTTTAAGAAAGAACAATAGAATGAACACTGTTTATCCAATGTAAGTTATAGTAAATAAAGTTTTGCTAAAATATTACATGAGGGTTTCTATTCTGGCCTGAGGAAAAAAATAAATAAAGGACATTTGCAATTTATCTCTTTTAAGATCATTTGGTGTTCACTGACCCACCCAGTTAACCATTCAAATCACGGTGACTAAGAACATCTCTGAACTCCACATCCAGGTGCAATTTCTGATTCCATACTGGGGCAGGACTCAAATACAAACCAATTCTCAACTCCTTGGTCTTCTGCAGTTCAGACAATGTGACTGAACTGAAAAAGAGCCACAAAGTGATCTGATAAAATCCTTGGCTTGGACAGTCAGGTGTGCAGGGCACCAGGTCTTCAGAAGAGGGCATAAAAATTTGTCATATGCCTGGCAGATTTCTTCTCTATTAGAAACATGTGCATGTGGGTGCACACACATGGATTTAAAATGTGAACCTGAGAACAGAAATGCACCTGCTCTCATATTTTCCTTGGTTACATCAAGCCAAACTAAAATTGATATACTTTCAGGGCACAGTTAAGTTCTATTGTCAACTGATGAAAATGAGCTTGTGGAACCATGAGTCTTTAAATCAGCAGGCCAACTGCTAGTTTCTCTCATTTCTCAGTACCTCCTCTCCCTTTATACTGGTCAGTAGTTTTTCCCCTACTATTCTTACTCTAGGCTTACAATTCACTCTTCACAGACGGACATACAATTGCTAAAAAGTGACAGACACAGAACTGAAAGTATGTCTTTCTTGAAAGCCAGCCATGAGTTGTAGGGTGCAACTCATCTCATTCTCAATTCTCAAATAAATGGCAATGTTTGGTCAAATGACATCTAATTCTAGAAAGACTGTTCAAAACTGCTATTAAACCTGAAGTAGATATAATAAGTAAGGTGAAATTTAGCTGGAGCTTTCCACACAAACTACTGTTCATTTTTATTGCTGTAGCTTAAAGAACTCTAGACAAAGTGAAAAATACATAAATTTCCCAAGTAATTCTTGACCATGGAGTCCTCCAAGTAGTTTGTTGTTACTATTTTTTTCCTCTCCAAAGAGGCATTTAACTATTATTGCTGAAAATTAGGCCATTTACTGTTCAATCAGTTTCCTTTCTCCTTACATAGTCACCACGTTATACTGGATTTTTCTTCAACATGAAAAGTTCCTCTCTTCTGTCCAGTTCCCATGATCATTATCGCCATCATTTCATGACTTTTGCATTTTTATAATATTGTCTTCTGTCTTCTTTTCCTAGGAAATACCACTGTTCTTGTCCTCAATCAGTCTTCCTTATCTTCCTCTCTACTCTATCCTCATACATACAGGAACTCCTTTTGTTAAAAGGCTTCCATTAGAAAGGTAATTTCAATTTAAAGTAATTAAGTGGCAGGTATACTTATTTCTTGTGTTGTTCACAGTTCCTGACTGACAGTATTTAATATGTCGCACTGAAGATCTCTCACATAATCTATGTACCACTGCTGAACACACTACACATTTTTACCCCCAAATCATAGAAATGACTTGGGTTGGAAGGGACCTTGAAGATAATCTAGTTCTAATCCTTCTGCTGCAGGCAGGGTTGCCAACCACTAGATAAAGCACTAAATCAAGCTACCCAAGGTCCACATCCAACCTAGCCTTGAAGACTTCCAGGAATGGGGCATCCACAACCTCTCTGGCAAACCTGTTCCAGCACCTTACCACCTACTCAGTGAAAAACTTCCCCCTGACCAAATGTTAACAGATGGTTCACATAAGAATTGCCATTGCAGGATTCAAGTCTACAGTGAAATGTTTTTGATCCCTCGTTTCTTAGTGTTAAACTCAGATGTCGTCATTTTATTAACTGGAAGTGATTTGCAGATATATGTATGCATTCCTGCAAACTGAGCATTTTGAGCAAAAGAGCTGAAAATGGCTTCTTCCCTGGAAAGAGAAAATTTGATCAATACCATTTCAGAAGAACAGACAGCAGCACATTTGTAGTCAACTGAAATTATTCACCTGAGAATGACCTGGAGAAGACATCTAAACAAAAGAACCAAGTTCCCAACTAGAAAGCAGAGTGTTTTTTTTGTACAGAAAAAAGAAAAAACAAACCAAGAGATGAAATAAGACATTCTATTCACAACTCTATCTCACAATTTCTAACTCCGAACAGACTCTGGGAAAAATTACTGTGGGCCAAACTACTATTCCAATTTTTATTACAAGTTTTGTTTAACACTAAATGCTACAGGAAGGTTGTAATAAATCATTTGAAAGAAATGAAGTCCCCAGAGACATCATGATGAAGCTATAAAGTTAGATGTGTTTCTGACAGAAGTTTGATATCACTATTGATCAGCTTATTCTGTCATTATTTTTAGTTCTGGTTTCTTGGAAGCAAACTGTGGGCGAGAATATAAGTTTCTTTTTATATAATCTTGAAACAACATGCTATGTATCTGCTACAGAAAAAAAAAATCCATAAGTACTGGGGATTTCTCCAACTGAACTCCAACTGTAAATCCAGAAATAAATTGGAACTTTAGATTCACTTCACTGTTGGAGGTAAACCCTAACACCATGATGGTTCTCTAACTAGCTAGACTCCTTCAGTTCTCACTTTGAAGTTTAGGCACAATAATAGGGAAATACATATATTTATTACTTCTTTTAACCTAACACACCACACCACTGGTGCCCTCAGGAAAAATGTCTTATGCCTGCAGCCCAGTAAGCAGCTCTGCCTATGTCATGCTATAACACAAAGTGGTTTATACTTAACACAGTACCAGATCACACAATATAGATTGTGTTATAAACAACACAGATTATTGAAATAAAATCAGTTACTCACTAAGAAAAAATACACCAAAAAAAAATCAATTCACAGTAAAACAACTGTATTTTTATAAATATGTAAAGAACCTATCCAGTCATCAACATATCATATATGGATACAGAACAACCAACTAGTTTCTCCATGAAAACATATATAACTCATTATCTACAAGTGCAGTTGCTCGTTTCTCCACTACTTACAAATGTAAATGATCTGCACCTTAGACTTGATTTGAGTAGCCTCATCATAAATATACCTATCCTTCAACCACCGTGTCAAGTCGTCTTACTCTTCTTATTAGAAAGCATCTGATACCTCCTAAATAATGTCAGAAGAAACTAAATCAGATAACTGTTCTAAGCTAAACACAGAACGTACAAAATGCTGTATTTTAAGATTAAAATCTTGGTGTAAGTCAAACTTCACAAAAAGCCTTGCAATAATAGAAGGTCATAAATCAGTCAAATAAGATTGGAAAATAAACTCAACATATTATTGAAATAAGAACAATAGCAACTGCTTGAAGTTCTTTCTAGGAATGATATCACGCTATGTTTAACAGGAGTAAATAAAGGTTTAACAGTGTGCTGATGACACCTTCTTGCTTCAGCTACAAGAAACATGGCACTTACAGACTCTAATCCTGATGAGGGATTTCAACCACCTACAATGATTGCTGGGAAAGCAACACAGCAGGCTCCAAACAATCCCATGGACTCCTGGAGCACACTGAAGACAAATACCTGGTCTAAGTAACCAGAGCTGAAGCATTACTTGATCTGGTGCTCACCTGTGAAGATATGAGCTCATTACAAAGATTGAGACTGGAGGCAGTCTGGGCTGCAGCAATCAAGCCCTGGTGGAGTTTGTGATCTTGAGGAAGATGGGCCTGGCAAAGAGCAATCAGGACCCTGAACTTCAAAAGAGCAGACCTTTGGCTGCTTAAGGATTTATTGGATGGGACCTCCTGGTAAATTGTCCTTAGGGACATAGGAACAGAACGGAGCTGGCAGTACTTTAAGGACATCTTTTTGAGAGCATAAGACCTTCAAATTTATTAGCTGTATATAGTTTCCAATAGCCAGAGTAAATTTCATGTCAGCATTTGGTTTAAGATTGTGTATTCAGGAATACATTTTAAAAGAAGTATTAACTGTTCAGGCATTTTCTATTTATAACTGAATTAATGCTTTCAAATAGCTTTTGTCATGAAGAAAAAAGAAATGAAGTGATATTTTGTAAGCCCATAAGCTGCAGGCAGTTAGTTCTTAACATATGCTGTTCCTTTGGGAATCTGAGGGCTGAGAAAGAGAGGCGGAGAATCTAACACAGTTTTAGGTCTTTTGTCTGAAGAGAGCCTGAGCAAGGAGGACACTACTTGTCACTGAATGTTTAAGATCCATTAGCATTCTATTCTGTTGTTGGAATTATTATTATAAAATACGGGATTTCCCATTTCAGTTCACATTACTACCATTTATATGGTCACACTATACCACTTAACTGAATAATATGTATGCATGCTTTGACAGAATATGTTTGGAATTACTACAGTTTATGCATAGTCTGCAATATCTGGCAATATGGAAAAGAACACATTCTGGCAAAAGAATGCTCTCTTTCAGCTACATTTTTATTAGCAAAGATCATAAAACATCCTGCTCATTAAAATCTGAATAACTTCCACTGGGAGTGCACTTTTCTGAAAATGTTTTCCTACAGCTGGCTTCAAGATAGATCTGCTGGCTAACCAGAGCTCTAATAGGACATTATGCAATCTACAATGCATCATGAAGGCAGTTGCATAATCAGAATAACTATTAACAGCTCCACTAAAAATGGTAAGTGCTTAAGCACAACTGAGTAACTTGGAACAAACAGAAGCAGCTACAACTGTCAGTCTGAAGTCCTGAATTCAACTTTCACAGGTTATTTTATTGCTTCCATTGGAGAAACACTGATTTGTATACACGCTTCTGTGTATTCACTGATCTGCTACACTGTACTCTCCACTACTTCCAGATAATTCAGACAAAATGTATGGAACTGGAATTCACTTAAGATTTCTATCCTGTTACCTATGCATAGAACAAAAAGCATGCATGACCCACCCCCTTTCACCACCATACACACTCCTGATTGCGGCAAAATGTTAGATTATATCTTCGTCCTGAGTATCCTAGCCCACACAAAATAAATACATTTCAGTGATTGCATGATATAGCATTTGTGTGACAAGTCTCCATAATTTCAACCTAAAAATAGCAGTGGGAAATTCAAAGTTCAGTTTATACAAAGAGAGTCAATTAAGCCTCACTGATCACACTTAATGTTAATATATAATGTACATTCTTGAATTATTTATTTGTGGTCAAAGGAGCACTGCTGGCTTCAAACGTAGAGGAAACAAATCATCATTCTGATACTATTTTGAAATATTTTACACTACAAATTCCTAGAGATCAACATGAAATTGAAAACCTTTTTCCATATCCATCACATCAATTTAGACTTATCTATACTCCCAAAACAATATAACTAAATCCCAAAGAAGTTCTAAGGAACACAGTGTTATCTAAAGCCTTAATGAAGGCCTCTGAATGTTCTAAAGAATCTGTAAAGCATCTAACAAAATTCAGGTTTTCCTGAAAGCAGATTAAAGACCCTGTTCAAAACACTTCTATAACCAGATGACTGTAGACCTACTTTAAAAAAACATATAGGCTGAGGGATTTAGGAAAAGTGCTGTATCTTTCAATTGGAAACAGCCAGAAGTTAAAAGACCCTTTTTTCATTATATTGAACATTACCACATTGTAAATCTAGAAATAAACAATGGAACTGTACAGCAAGCAAATAAAGAAGTGAAGTGAAGCACCAAATGGATTAAACATTAGTAAAAATTATTACTAATTCGTCAATTCTATGCTTGTTTTTTGTCACCTGGCAGAGTGACGTAATGTGATGGAAAGAGCAGCAGTGACAGCACGGTAACAAAGTCCTAAGTTGCAGCAAATAAGAATACCCTCAAACACAGTAGCCATCCACACAGAAACAAAGGAAAAAACCTACTCAGCTTCAGAAGGCCTCAAACAGGCATGGATCTCCAGCAAAATACCCTTACCTCCACTGTCAACCCTTAAATGAGATCTGGGAAAGGGTGGATCCTGGCTCCACCCCCTTCCAGTCACTCAGGCATTGCATGCACTTGAGCTCCCCTGGGTTGGCCCTGCCTGTCCACCAGGTGCTCAATCATTGGTTCAAGCCTTGACCTAGCATTTCCGCTACAACTGGAATGATGGAATTGGATCATCAAATGAAGTCCTATGCTGTCACTAATGACAACAGAATAAAATATTAACACACTCTCAAAACTCATATACTTCTCCTTTACTGTTTTAGTTTCACTGCTTTAATGGTTCAAAATATTACCTTTAGCCCACTATGGATTATTGCACATCTATAACTTATTTCTATTGACTTTTAACTTCTTCATCACTTGTGTCCAGCCTCTTGTATAACCAGCAATCAAATGTCATTTTACTTAACAAGTCAAACTATTGATTGATATGTACTATTCTGGTGGAGCTGAGCTAAGTTAGACTATCAGAATATAAACTTTCAGATCATCTTCCTCAGATCATCTACCTCTTCAGCTGAAGTAGCATAACCATATATCAGTTCCCAGTTCTGTCAGAATTATCTTAAAGCATTTTTCCACAGCAGGGTTTTTGACAGAAACAGATTAGATAACACAAACACGATACATACCCCACTCAACTGCCCCCAAAATGGCTTGTCTAAATTTGGGATTTTTTTTTTCCCTAGAAAGTAAAGTTTGAGTAGCTCTTTGCCATACCTCTTCCATCTTGACATCATCTTAGAGTTTCAGCTGAAGTGTCCTCCTAACTCCTATCACTAGCCCTATGCTGGTGGGAGCTGCTAGTTCCCTGACCTGATTGCACCCACTATCTTTACTTCTTTATTCCTTTCAGTTATTCTTTCTTTGCACAACATCGTAATTCAATTTAGCAAGTATTCATTTAATTTGGGGATCACAGCACTTCCTCAGTGTGTAATAGGAGTTTTCCATATTCTGTTTGTACCTGGCAGCTAAAGTACCAGGAGTTTTAACATTCTTTACAGAGGCTTTATCTTTTGAATTCCATACTTTATCTGTAGATTTTTTGATAAAGGTGCTGTATTTCACTGATTAATCCACTTTCCATTCTTAATAAGCTCCTTGCTGACTTCTAGTTCCATTTTGCCTATTTCTGGAGCCCTCTCCTTCATTATCCCTTCCACCTCCATCCTACTCCTCCTTTTGCTTGAGATAAAAGTCAATTTAGAACTTTGAACTAACTGCAAGCCTCTTTAACATTAAATTTCTGGAGTTGTGCAATCAATCTGATTTCATTAAAGAATTCACCTTAATTTCTCAAAATATTATTTTTAAAATAAATCAGCCATGTGACCCCATAATCCAACAAAAAAAAAAAATTTAAAAAAAATAAAAAATTAAAAATTTAAAAAAAAAAAAAAAATTGATACTTACAAAACCCAGCAACAAAAGCTGGGTTTTGGCCCAGAAGTTATTTAGCAATGAAGTCAGACTACAATCATATCCAAGAGTAAGTGAACTTTATTTTGACCCTCACACATTAGCTGAGAAAATTACAAGCCCTGAAGTGACCAGGCTTTTTCAGTAAAAAAGTAAAATTCTTTTAAGCTAACATCTTAATTACACAGTAAGTCAGCAAGGGTAAAGCACCATAC
Source organism: Phasianus colchicus (assembly GCF_987193195.1). Taxonomy (NCBI): domain Eukaryota; kingdom Metazoa; phylum Chordata; class Aves; order Galliformes; family Phasianidae; genus Phasianus; species Phasianus colchicus. The sequence continues at coordinate 132,520,741 of NC_143436.1, forward strand.
TAAATATGACATGCTACACTGATAAGAAAGTGGTGCAAAAGATGGTCAACTGAAGACAGAACAAGTCAGAAAATAAATATTTAAAGCCAAGAGTAATTATTATTTCTAACATCAGTGGTAATATTTCTTCTACAGACAAAAATCTTAACTAATTTATTGAGATTGGCAACTAAGTTTCAAGAAAGAAATCACATGATCATAATTTCTTCTCTTTACATAAATGAAAAGTATTAACATTAATTACGTGCTCAAATTGTTTCTTCAAATTATTATCTATATTACATTATACTATATATAAACCTACTGAGATTTCTTGTTAAGGTTTTCCCCAAACCAATTATTTGCAAAAGTAACAGGGAATTCAAAACAAGCCTGTTCCATCCCTAATTTTCTTATGGCATAGCCCGTAGCCAGCTAAGAACAGTACTGCAACTTGACCTACCTTTCCTTAGTAGGACGACATAACAATCAGGCAATTATTATCTCTCATCTGTAAAATGTCTGTTTCCAGAAGCTCTGGATAATATGGGTGCTGTTGCAGAAAGACACTGATGCCAGTCAGCATGCTTCTCCATGAAAGGTAGTAAGATTTCAGCGTAAAAGGCCTGGAACAAGAATCTTTCTGTCATGCTATCCATTGCCAGCTTTAGGACTCACAGATTTTGTGTATCACTCAAGTCTCTATTTTAACAGTCAGAACAGTTTCCTGTGAAAACTATAACAGTTATGTTTGTCGTAGAAGGAAAAATCCTTCACGCATCTTCTTTTACCTTTATTTCTCGCCTCAGCTTCTGTTTTGACAGCTTATCCTCCTGTTTCCAATATATTCATATCTTCCTCCACTCTGTTTATACTTCAACATTGTCCTCGCGGTCACGTATTTCCCCACATTACACTCTCTGTCCAAAATTCTGTCTTTCACGTTGTTTTTGGCTTGGTTTGGTTTGGTTGGGAAGGGGTGGAGGGGGGAGAGAGACAACTGCACAAATTTGTGTTGTATCCAAAACTTTCTCAGTTGCATTTTAGGTCTCGATTCTCTCTTCGGTCAAGAAAAAAAGGGGAAAAAAAAAGTTTTCATCAGGTACAAATGCAAGGTCCTACAGCTTGGACATCCAAATACTTAAGACAACACTTCTTCAAAAAAAAAAAAAAAAAAAAAAAAAAAAAGCATCCAAAATAAATTCCTTTATCTGCTGATTTCTTCCATTTCTCTTCTCAGTTTAAGTCATTTTTCCCCACTAACAGAAGTAGTTAGCACTATAATATTCCAAAGAAAATACATACATTCCTGCTGGCATGCGGAACATCAAAATGGACAATTTACTAAAGATTTGGGTTACTATACTATTTATTATTATTATACATTGGAAATACTGCTGATCAGATCAAGTTAGGGAGAAGAAAGGTTTTTCTGCTAGTGGATGAATCTTTTTAACTGCCATAGCATACATATCCTAATATTTTGTCATGCAGAGTATTAAAATACATGTAAATGTTCTATTTTTCTGCAAAATATCCTCTGGATTTTCCAGACAGTAATATGGCAAGATGCATTAGTATGTAGATTACAATGTCTTGTGAAAGGCATGGCAGGATTTCATAACTATTTAATAAGGTCATAGACTTGGCATTTGGGTAAATATACAGGAAACTAGTTTGCCAACTGCACTCTACTGTCTCCACTTATCTGTGAGGAAAGATAAATACGTATACATATAACAGTAGAGAGAATGACAATTAATTTGCCAGAATTTGGTAACAAGTCTGGAAAAGAATCAAAATGGTCCAGATCCCTTCCCAGCATTCTATGCTCTCCTTCACATCACAATTTGGTGTGATAAAATTTGAACTAAAATTAACATTCTTTGGTTTCCCTAAATCATGTCAAGATTACAATCAAAAGCTTTGAGAAATCAATACTTGCAAATGGTAAGGAAAAAGTATAAATACCATAGTACTAGCAAGTCTATTTTGGCTGTTTCATGCTTTACAAAGTACCTCTTTTTTTTTTCTTTTTTTTTAATTCTTATGAAGATGAGCCAACATTACTATATTAAAGGATGCTTAATTAATTTCCTAAAACATTACAGTTATGCTTGCAAGCTAATCTGCAAACTTTAGACTCTGTTTAAATCAGAGCTGGCTCAAAAATCCACTTTCAAAAACAAAAATAGTTTGGCTTTTAGTATCTTGTGGCTTGTTAGCTGCTCAATTTATTTCTGTTCTGTTAATTTAAAGAAATTTCTCTTGTAGACATCACAGCAATATTTACTAGACCTGCAGATTTTTCTAAAGCTGGCAAGACCAATTTTTCCAGAAAGATGGATAAAGCAATTGTAAAATAAGTTGCTTTAAGAAAAGCAAGACAATATTAAGCAAGAACAAACTCAGGCACTGGAAACTACAAAAATGGAATGCAGCCCAGAAAATTCTACATAAATAAGCTGAGCATATATTTAAAATAACAGCAATAGACTTCCTGCAACTTTAAAAAGCCTTTCTTTCAGCTAGTTTCAAGAATTTTAGATAAAATCCAGAAGTCCTTGTCAGCCTTTCATGCTACTCTTGTACACTCAAAACTTCCTTTGTTAGGCCCTATTCTGAAATTAATCTTTCAAGAAATCATTTCTATCACTGCATGGTAATGAGAGTCAGATCTTCATGAATTATCAGAAGTTACTAAATTCAAGATGTGTTTGCCAAATTCAAGCATTTTTATTTGATTAATACCTTATTCAATATTTCTCATTAACAAAAAGAAGTAGTTTGGTATGGCATTGGCTTGAACATCACTGCTGACATTATAAAAATACATTTGTTGTTCTAGGCTTGACCCCAACATCTTTAGAAAGTTGTTGGTATTTGGCAGTTAAACTTCAAGGACTATCTAAATTCAGTCCTTCTTGCCACTGCCTTTCTGAAATTGAAGTACTGTTATATATATAAATATAAGTATATATATAAATATATAAATGTAAATATATATATATAAATATATATATATATAAAATTCAACCAGGAATTCAGCTTACCCAGTAAGAATCACAAAAAACGTCTAACATGATCTAACAAGTAATAGGATGCAGTGGCATAACTCCAGACAAAAGCCAACAAACAAACAATAAACAAATAAATGCATATAGATAAATAAAAATGCTAGTTGGTACAAAAGATAACAGGATGATTATTAAACGTTATTTTTATTACTAATTCATGAAACTAAACCCATAATACTTGTGAATAAAGTATTTCAAGAATCCAGAGGAGGCAACAGAACACAAATACGCCACACACCACTGTTTTTCCTATGGATTCAGCGCAAGAGAAATGTAATTAATGGGATTTGTTTCATATTTTCTTCACTAAACTATCATTAATGATGAAAAAAGGAAATGCCAGATTATGCTTTCTTTTTGCAGAAGTGCAAAAAAAATGATTATCCAAAAGAGGAAGTAAAATAAGAATCAACTTCAACAACTTGCTAGGTGAACAAAAAAATGCAGAACAGGCTGAGCACATCACTTCTTGATCTTCTACTTCCCCTGTTTACAGAATTAATTTGCCCAGTCTTTCCACAAGAACAACTCACTTTCTTCCAAAGAGGTTTCCAACACTTCCAGAATAGATCTGACTCCACAGAAAGAGGTAAAGCTCCATCACCTTTTTGGAAACCACTACCAATATCTGAAAAAGAGGCTTAGCAATCCAGAAAGTAACAGAGGAAATGGTTTTGTTGTTTTTTTTTCTTTTTCATCCCAACACGTGGTTACTTTGCACTGTTCTTCTGAATACAAGAGAAAAATTGCATGACTCTTTCTGCAATTAAATCTCTCATCATTTATCTCCTGATATATTAATTACAACATGCACTCACAGTTTTAACCTAAAGCAAGTCTTTACAAATACGAATACATGTAACAGTAAGAATTAGCTGTTTGCTTTAAGTAAGGTACAGTTTGATCTTTTTCTTCATCTCCTTAGCATTTTCGAGCAACTAGTAAGAGAAAGAAAATGAGAAATGAGAGATTACCTACTACCTGCAAAGATTAGTGGAAAGAAATGTTAGTCTATATCCTAGGTGTTCCTGTTTTGATTTGGGAAGGACGGTCTTGTATCCTGCTGCCATGAAGGTTTTTTTCTGTGACCTCACATACATATCTCTAAGAAGAATAAGAATGAAAAACTGCTGCCCACCTAATTAACATATATATAGAGCTGCACTTTTTTTTTTTTTTTTTTAAGAAAAGTAGAAAAAAATGCAGGAATAAGTAGCTACACTATCTTGCCTGAGAATCACTTGCCACACTCATAGCATACACTTCACAGTACTCTTAATGAGTTTGTTAAATAGTTCATGGAGTGCATCTTGCCCTAATTTTCTGGTATCAAAATGTCTTCAGGACACTTCACTGACATCTTGTCATGGTCATGAAAACAGGGTTATCAGAAAAAAAGAACTGATTTACCTAATTAGACTGAACACATGCATAAGCATTTGCAGTTTGCTCAATAATGGTTTGTAAAAGCTTGGAATAGCTCTGTGATTAATATGGCTAATCTATTAATAAAAACTAAACCCCAGGAAACAAAAAACAATTCCTTTCTTAAGGAAGTGAAAAATAATTGCAAAAGGAAAGAACAGCTCTCTGTGTTTAAACATCTGCAGTTATTAAACCCCCATAACTGTTGTGAGCTTTAATCCCATGGAGATGAACCAATGACATCTGCATTGCCATATATTTCTGTTGATGAACTGTCAGCCTGCAAGAGACAGCCTGCTGTTGCAGGACTCACGCATACATGGAGAGAAAGTTCTGTAGACACCAGGATTTCCCGAGCTTCAAACGGTTGCCTTGGACACAAAGTGACCCAGACTTTTAAAAATAGAGCAACTTCTACATGTGGATTAGATAGTCAGCATTCTTTGAGTCAGCCAAATGAAGATAAATCAAAGCTCAGAAGGGCTGGGTAGAAGGTTCCTTGCTGTTCTGTCTGATTGCTAAATTAAATCAACTGGGGTTGAGAGAATATTGCAATTACAGGTAGCTACACCATTATTTCCCCAATGGGAAAGTGTTCTTTCATCCATATATTAGTTCAACCAATAAAGGCATTGCACAGTTAACATTTCACTTTTGCTACAGTCAATTTATCAAGCAGAATCAGTTACTGCATTAGGAACCCACTGAAAAGAAACCTGAATAATCTCTAGTAAGAGAGATTTTGACAGCCTGATGTGCAGCCCTTTCCCAATCCTCTTTCCCACCCTCATATTAACTTTTCTAGGATATTGATTATAACATGCATCTTTCCATGACAGCAACCAGCCACTGTCCTAAATATCAAGAAAGAAAGAGATACCCATCAATTTGTTTGCTTCTGTATATGGAGCCTGAGAATAAACAATCATGAAGTTCCCTATCAATTCTTTATTATTTTACGGTCAATCTGGCCCCATAATAAGTAACACATTGCTACTGTACCATTTAATTCATCACCAGTTTGCCTGACCCATGCATAGTCAACTATAATATTAAAAATGCATGCTTCCTACAGAACATCAGTCTTGCTTAGATCAGAAGGAAGAGTTAAACACTGATTAAGAGTAATTTGAAAAACCTAGAATGGAAAAACAAAACTCAAGATGCATCATGAGATAGAAATGGTATGTGAATGGGCTTTCTGTACTATGCCTATAGATGAGTTGGTGAGAGGAGAATTCAATAAACAGAGTATAAATTGGACAGAAAATGGCTGGATCACAGTGATCATGTGGATGTCATCAGTCTACAAAGGGATCAACACATTTCAATCCAATATTCTTTCACGTCATTAGGAATGACTTGAGTGATGGGACATGCTGCACTCTCAGAAAGTGTGGATCAAACTGGGAGAAGTGAGCAACATGCAGGAGGACTGTGTTGCAACTCAGAAATACTTCAATAGGCTGGAGAAGTGGGCTGACAGAAATTTCATGAAATTCAACATAGACAAATGCAAAGTTTTGCATCTGGGGTGAAATAACTCCAAGAAACAGGGCAGGCTGGCTGCTGACAGGCTAGGAAACAGCTCTGCTTGAAAGGACTCAAGGAACCAGGTGAACAAGTTAGCCATATATCATCAGGATGTTGTCACAGAGATAAAAGCCAACCACACAGGGAGCTGCACTGATAAGAGGACAGTGGGACTTGAAGGACAGGAACATTTTGCCCTGTTCAGCATTCATGAAACTGCAAGTGGAGCATCGTGCCAGCTTGGAGCTCCTCAGTAGAAGACATTGACATACTGGAGCAAATCCAGCAGAGGACTATCAAGAGCACTAGGAGACTGGAAAACACAACATGTGAAAAAAGATTACTAACCCTAACCCTAAATATGAACTAAATATGTCCAGCTTAAGGAAAGGGCTAAGGAGAATTCATTGCTTATCTAGTGAGGAGATAAAGAACACAGAGACAGGACAAGAGGCAATGAACACAGATAGAATACAGGAATTTCCAGTTATATGTAAGTTCATTTTTAATCCATTGAAGTGAACCACACTGAAACAGACTGTACAGAGAAGCTGTGGAATACAGACCACAGAGACTCAAAACTGCATTAGCTGAGTCCCTGAGCAACCTATTCTAATGGCACCTGTTCTGAGTATGGATTAGACTAGATGACCAGAAGACAAGCATTCCAGAATTCCCTTCTAACATAAATTATTCCATGATTTTAAGCGTGAACACAATACTTTTTTTTTTTTTTTTTTTTTTTTTTCAGATTAATAGCTCCGTATGAATTTAAAAAAGCAAAACACCAGTAATGTATGCATTTTATTTTTCTTATATTTTATTTATCACTTGAGAAGCCCAACATTAAAAAATGAAAATCACTGCCTGTGGAAAGGATCGCTCCCTGCTCTTGCAATCACCATGTAAAGGTTTCCATTTAAGAAGAAAGAAGCTGAGCAGGTTAATATGAGAAACTTGAATTTCTTCAGTTTTTTTCAGCTGGCTCACTGATTAGTGACCTCTTTCCCATGCCATTTTTGCAATTGCATGTTTAATGAATGAGAAGCCTCTTCTGCTAATAGTTCTTTCCAAGATCAGGAATATCTAAAATGATGAAAATTTTCAACCATACACCTTCAGCAATGCTTTACCACCCAAATTCCTTAGAGCTTGAATTTTCATTCTGAATGCTTCCGTATCTTCTTAGTTATCTTGATCCACTTTGATTTGCAACTGAAAAATAGCAGTAGTTTTTAAAAGCATCTAAATTTTGCACTGAAAAAGTTGTGTGAACTTTAAAAAATTTTAAGATTCATCCATCAGTGATTATAATGTACTTCACAAACAGGCAAATAGCATTACATAGCATACATTGACATTTGCAATCTTAAAATGTTACAACTGTAAGAGCTGACATTTATTCAAGTATCCCTCATATTTTTCATTTCAATGCAGACTGCATATTAGGCAAGAAGTACGCATTTAACGTTATTCATATTTATTAGATGGCAATTATATGAAGGGTAAAATCTACTACAATCCTACTATACGCTGTTGTTGTGTTTAACCTGGAAGGCAGCTCAGCATGACACAGCCAGTTCTCTCCCTCCCCTCACTGTGGGACACTTGAGAGAATTGGAAAAAAGGTAGAACTCATGGGCTGAGGTAAAAAAAAAACAGGACAGAAAAGAAAGCAATAATGGTAAAAGAATAAAAAAAAAAATAAAACAAGTTATGCTTACACAATCACTAGATGTGTTCAGCAATTGTTACTGCCAGCCAATGCCCAGCCAGCCCAAAGAAGCGGCAGCCCTCTCAGCCAACTCCCTCCTGTACTATAGTTCCACAAGATGCCATGTGGTATGAGACATCTTTTTGATCAGCCTGTGTCAGCAGGACCGTGTCCTGGATCTGTCCCCTACCACCTCCTTCTGCAGCCCCAGTCTCCTCACTGACACGACAGTATGAGAAGCTGTGGCTCTGTGCACTCACTGCTAAGCAACTACTGAAACATCAGTGTGATATCAATATTATTCCCATCCTAAATCCAAAATACAGTGCCATGACAGCTACCAGGAAGAAAATTAACTCTATCGCAGACAAAATCAGGACATGCCATTCTATGTTTCATATCCTAAAGAACTGTTAGGTAGGACAGAACAAGGACAGAAAGAAGAAACAAAATCTTGCATAGGTATGGAAGCATAGCCAGCTGGGCCACACTTCTGCTGGAAGGAGTAAGGTAAGTAATGACCAGAAAAACTATATAAAAATGGAAGAAAAGATGGAAAGAGGAGTAAGAAAGAAATTGAGTAAAATTAAGAAATAAATGGAGCAAAGGTTAATTAAATTGCCTAGGGAAAAGAAATCAGAGAAATAGAGAGCAGAATCCTTCCTTTCTAATGTGCTACAATTAACAGATTTCAGTAGCTCTTCCATTCACTTACCACACAATGTTCTCATTATATGTTTCTCTTATGTTAAGTATAATCGTATTTCCATTTAGCCACACAGTGTCAACACCTTGCAGTAGTAACCCTCAACAGAAAACACAACTAGCCAGACAGTGGCTTTTTTTCCACCTCTACCAGTAGCAGACTGTATAAGTGGAAGTTCAGTATAGTGATCAATTCTCTCTCCAGCTTCCCTTCACCTCTTGTTTTGTGCCAAGATAATCTCTTTCTCTGTTCATTTATTGTATCCAGCACAAAGGATTTGGCAGCCTAGATTTCACGCTCTCCTGTAATGTAAGAAATGTAAGAAATATGGAAAAGCAGTTGTACATTCAATACTGTGTATGATGTGATTCTCCCCTAGACCTGCAAGAGAACAAGCTATTCACTTCATCTGACTGATCTAAACTGAAAAATCTGGTCAACTAATCCACAAAACTGGAAAATGAGTTTAGGTGTAAGAAGCCCAAAGAAGAATAAATGAACAGCACTAGCTTACATGACGTGCTGTACAACCATGAATCAGTTCAGTGACATACAAGATAACTTTTGTTTTTATTACTCCAGATAAAGAAAGTGTATTCAAGCACAGCTTTAAGGTTTGTATAAAACCCATTCATTTGTCTGGTCTACAATTCAGCTCCCTAAGAAAATTTTCAAGATTAATAATTATTGAGGTAACTTTTTTCCCCCTTTGCTAGCTTTGCTTTGGCTGCTGCCATTACATACTCACCATTCCCTCTCAGGCACTACATTATTCTTTGCCCATAACAGAGTATTTTTATTCTTTTTGTACAAAGAAATCTCAGCCAGGGACTGTATTCCCTGTGTAGCTAGCACTGCAAAAAACACAGACATTTTCAACTCAGTGTTCACTAACAAAGACCTAGCCAATCAATATACAGCCATAACAAACAACTGGAATTTTTGCAGCCTGCAAAACAAGTGTCAGGACAGCTTCTGTGAGCTATAAATTAAAGTAAATACAACTTTAAAGTGTTTATAAGAACATGGTGTAAAAATATTCTTCTGTCACAAAGCCAGCTGGGAGTGTCAGAGTAACCAAGGCAAGCAAACACCTCCTTAACTTGAAGGCATATCTAGCAAAACCACAAAAATGGAAACACTTCCCTTTGCAGTACATCTTTTATTCGCTCCATTATGAAGCATTACCTGCATAACATGTAGGACAACAGCAGATATCCCTCCTCGTTTGAATGACTTATAAAGATTGCACTGTGTCTTGCATACCTGGCAAAAGAATAGTCTAAATGTGCCCACTGGTTCTTTGCTGAAGAAAAGGTCTGACAAAATTTTATGGCCACAGCCCATAAAGGGAATAACTGGCAACACTAAATTGCTTATCACAACACAAGAGATGGAAGATTGCAGGTGCAAAGTGATTCTGTCATTTCCTTCCAGAATCTACAGGCAAATGAACAAATCCTTTCAGCAGGGCTCTCTTGGAGTCTGTGTTCTTTACGGAATTATAGCATAAAAGGGGCAGAAAGGGCCGTCCTGCCATGCATTTAATGCATTAATATATGGATCTAAGCCATTCATCTGTATAGCACAGTTGAAACATATCAGAAAAAAAAAACAAACACTCAAGTTGCAAAAGAACCTGCAAACTTCAGAAAATATTTCAAATTCTACATCAAGAGCAAAGGAGGAGCTATTCCTCTGAGCGACCAGATCCCTCTTCCTGCTTTCAGCAGTTAACCTGTTTAGCAAGCTTAGCATGGCATACAAATTATAATAGCCTGATCAAATAGCATTTTGATTTTTGTTGAGGAGTGAATGGTCTCACCTTAGAAATTTGTTCTTTCACTGCCCTCCCCAGCCAAGGACAAAATCTAAAAACATTTGTTCTCACTTTGAATTTGGGTTCCTCGTTAAAGAAATAGGTTAATTTATCGTATGAAGTTGTAATTTGGGAACTGATCGGTGTTTTTGGTGTTAACAGATTTTGTCTGTGGGAAGGTATTTATCAAGAGAAATCACTGGCTTGAAAATTTAGGACAGCTATCATATCTAAAAACTTTTCTTCAACCACAATAATTTCTTTGCATCAACCTTTTCTGTGTATTTAGAGCCAAATATGCCTTCAAAGCCATTAGCAGAGACTAGAAAGGAAAGGAAAACAAAACAAAATAAAACATGTCATCAATGCAAAGGAGGAAATAAACAGTTGCTTACATGTAATAGCTCAAAAATATAATGAATAACACTAGACTGAAACAAGACATGCTAAAAAAAGAAATAAAAAAAAAGAAGAAGACGAAAAAAAAGAGGGAACCATGAGTGAAGGAGACTGCAAATTTACCACAGATATCTCTGTGGTACAAAACAAAACCCAAGACCCCAAAATATCAACATTGTCATATTTACTTCAGAGGCTTTCTAAAAATACACAAAATTTTTGAGAGGAAAAAAAAAAATAAAATAGGTTGGGTAAAATTGAGATGCAGGGAAAAACAACACTGATCAGCTGAAAAGCTTTATAAAGTATAATCGGAAAAGCAGCAGACCATGTTCCAGGTCCTGCTTTTCAGCTACAGGTTGAGTAAGCAATCTATTTTGGATGGAAAACTTTCTTTGTTCCACTCAAAGTGGAACAAGAAATAATGGCTAGTATTAGAATCAATCATTGTTATAATCTTTTTTACAGGATTTCTCATACTGAAATAGTTTAGGACTGCACCCGTAGGCTGAGTTTGACCATTTACAAGAGTAACATTAAAGAGTACAAGCTGATGTCATAATGCACTAGTTTTAAGTAAACATGTGAGCAGGAAATAAATTTACCCAGAAAAATCTGTGAAGCTTTACCTGCAACATTTGTATTCTCCTAACAAGATGTAGAATTTACCATATGACTTCAAGCAAAATACACTGAATCTTTACCTAAACTGGTACCCTTTCTATTAAATCAGTTTTCCTTGGCTAACAGAATATTTAGAGAGAAAGAAAGCAGAAAGATTTCTGTTACTCTTTGCCTCTCCACAGTCACAGCATATAATATGTTACCTGGAAATATATTTATTATATTATTATACATTGTCTGTAAGCCTCTCCCTTCAAAACATAGATTGTATTACTTTCCTCATCCAATTTACTGATCACAGTGATTTGCTTATACCATGCCTATTCAGTAGATGTATTTTCCATTATCTATGAGAATATGCAACAAACCTCATAAGAAGGATACCAAGTACTTATGGAAATAACTGGAATAGAAAGCAATAATAATTTAAAACATGCTAATTACTCAGCTTCAGTAGCACTCCAGCCAGGAGGTATAAAGTCCTGCATTCAAATCCTGTCTCTATCAGGAAGAACAAGAATCCTCTTTGATGTTAGAGACACCTGAAGACTCTTCTGATGGATTTTCCTATCCATTCTCCCTACTGTATCCCTCTTCCACCCCCAGCCCTGCTCCGCTCTTTCTTTTTATCCTCAGTTTTGATTTCTCAATACTCTTCGGACCATTCCTACTCATTACGCTCAGCCAGTCTCTCATTCTAGCTTCTACCTTGTTCAAAATAGCCACATCTCAGACAGTTCTAATCAATTTACTTTGTGCATTTCAGCACCTGACTCTATCTCCAATCCCACGTACACTGCCATCAGGGAATTCCCTCCTCCATGTTGCCTTGGTGCAGCAGAATCACTAGCAGCACAGAATGCCATTCTTTCCAAACAGATGTAGTAGCTCAAATGTAAGCTCTCCAGGCCCACTTTCAGAATGAAACATATGCAACACAGGTGGAATCAAGGGATTTAAGATACTAAAATAGTTTTTTCTCTCTGTGGTGCATGTGCAAACAGACTTGCAGGCAGATTTTCACAGTGACAGCAGAAGGCATCCCCAACATACAGGAAACACATCTTTCTCTCCCTCCTCCTTTCCAAAGCCTTGACATTTTATGTCCTTTCTAAGGAGTGTGAGGTAGTACAGCTCAAGGAGAGGGTTGCTCATTTTTCAGTGAGAAAAAACAAATGTTTCTTCCTGGTTTCCTTTCAGAAATGGCCAAACTACTTTGTCTCAACCACTCTTGACAACTGCAAGCTTTGTGATAATTATCCACTAGGAAGGGGCATACATCGAATCTTCAAAATATTCACCTGAAAACTGGTATTTAGAGAGAAAAATACCACATAGACATTCAATGAAGTTCTAGCATAATCCTCATCTATTTTACAAATATAAATTTTCTTGTAATTTTATAATTCAGGATAGATCAACTGAAACAAATTACTAGCTACTGTAATATTGCCTATAGTTTTCTAAATAAAAATGACTTTATTTTGGTCACGTTCCAAAAAATACAAAACAAAAGCAATTGGTGAATTAACCCATGGAAGGGTTTCAGAGTGTGAATGAAAATGGAAATCAGTATGCAAAGTTCAATTAGACACAAAAATAATGAAGGAGCACTTTCAAACCAAGTTACTGACTTTGGCTTCCATGCAATATTCAGTTTAAATCAGATCACTTACTTAGAGACTGACACATTTTTTACATGTGTCACATTTTAATTTAATGAAGGTTCTGATCACTGAATTGTATGTCATTTTATTTAAACAGTTTTATGAAGACTCTTAGTAACTCCATATCCGTGGAGTGTTTGAAATTTCAGAGATGCTTATCTATGCTGTCAGAGCCTCCATATATATACAGAGCAAGGCATATTAGCAGAAAAGGCATTTCCAAGTTTGGATTGGAAACTAAGAAAATAGGGAGGTTTTTTGTCTGAAAAGTAAATCAAAGGTTTTTCTATTTTTATTTTTATTTTTTCCTACTTGATAGGGTTCACAGAATAGTAGAATATCCTGAGTTGGAAGGGACCTGCAAGAATCAAGTCTAACTCCTGATTCCACATGGGGCAAACCAAGCATCTAAGAGCAGTAAGTCCAAACACATCTTGAACACTAACAGGATTGGGGCTGTGATCACTTCCTTGAGGACGCTGTTCCAGTGCCTCACCACCCTCTCAGATACCCTCTCAAGTTTTTTATGCAGTTTAATACAGATGATACAGCGCAATGCTAGCAAATGTGACTGCCAGTAACGGTACTTCTACTCAACAGTTGGACCCCCACTGCTGATTCTCCAAGCATAGTCAGCTTTATTAACAGATCACACTGACTCCATATTTTAGCTGCTGACTGTTCTGGTGATGTATTTTGAAAGAAGTCTCAGTCCCAAACACTGCTATGTCAGCAAAAGTTCTGAGCATAAATCTGGGCTAAACTGAAAAATGTTCACGAACTGACCAGTCAATGCATCGCCTTCTTTGTCCTCACTAGCTAGAATATTCAAATACTACCAGTTCAGGCAGACATTTTGAAATCCAGAACAACTCCTAAGTAATTCCTTAATCACCTTCCCTTTGCAATTTATTAATCTAGCTGTGCCACAATCCAGTTAGGTGAGTTCCAAAATACAGATCTACATTCATGTTTGTAAGGAGTTCTCCTGGGTTTTCTACATTCTACTTTCACTTTGTTTATATCACTTTTACGGTATCATCCAGACAGCAAAGAAATACTCAGGCATATTTGCATAGATACAATTTCAGATACCAGAGAATTAGAGAACACATTGTGGAAAAAATAATGAAGGTAAATTTAGTAGCTTTCAGGTGACTGCAACTGGACAATTTCCTCATTATTATTTTTGTTTTGCTTTTTATTAAATAGGGTCTACAAAAGAATTTTATTAAAGACTTCAGTGTTATGCATGAAAAACTAAGTCAGTGCCTAATGGCTTAATTGGAATTAAAAGTAACTAGACGAATTAAAATTCTAGAAGCTTCAGCCTGTGGACTAGCATTTATGGACCCATTTCCATTTGTGTTGATGCAGTCTGCCATTTACATCAGGTGAGAATCTGTATCCCTGTGGAATTAAGCACACAGCTTCAGGCACCAGGCAGATCCTTCTCTGCAGTGTATGTCATGTTTATTCAGCCCATCCAACAGAGTAGAAATTCCCTGTAGAAATGTATTGGTGTTTGTCTTTGCCTTTTCCAATAGTGCAAATTAAATGAAAAGACAGAAGTCAGTGAGGATCCAACATGTTCTACTACCAAAATAAACTTGGGTTTACTTTGGACCTCATTATTATGAGCCTTTCCACGTGGAATATTTTAGAACTTGGATTAAATTTATGTTTGGCATAATTCCATTCACTTCCTGAGAGACTAATTTAGCTCTTTTATTGTTAATGCCATTTCAAATGTTATGTATAGGTATCAGCATAAGTCAGGAACAGAGACAAAATCATTAACTGTGTTTACCTAGATCTTTACATATACCTTAATTGAATCACAAGCAAAAATGATTGCATGAACTGAATTTATCCAAAATTGTTTGTCTGATTTCAAACCAGCATCAAGATGAGAAGCCTACATCATTTTGACCAAACAATATAGCTTGATAGCTCATCTCAATGTCTAATGAAGTAATGTTTGCATAATGCATGAAGCCCAATTTAGGAAAATTGGAACTGCTTTGCCTTAAAGATCGCCAGATGTTTAGTGAGCATGTGATCAAGTGACAATTTCACCCAGAGAAATGAAGATCTTGACTGAAGCAGAAAAGTAAAACAAGAGGAAATTTTTAATTTCCATTTACAGTGGGAAAGACCAAACAATACCTGGGTGATCTCAATTTGTCAACCACCAAAAGCAGGAAAATTAAGTAACTGACATCATTAGAGAAAAAGTTGCCTTATTACTGTACAATAACCTCTGTAAATCAAAATGATAAGGCCATACCTTTCTATAGTTCACACTCCTGATTGCCTTGCGATTCACCCTCAGACTACAGGCCCTTCAAGTAACAAAGAAGTCATACTGAGCCTCTTTTCATTCTTCACCTTGATGAAATATGCACCCGGAATTTGCAAGCACTGAACTCTCAAGTCTGATGTATGGAGTCTATGTAAGCAGATGGCCATTATTTCTTTGCCTCAGTTACCTTACCAAACATGAACTATCCCGAGTCTACTAGCTGCTATTTTCAAAAATAATTTTGAGAGGTGAGGTCTGAAAACAGAGTTAATTTATTCTTATTCAGTAACCAACACTGCTAAAGGAAAAAAAAAAAAAAAAGAAAAGAAAAAAAAGAAAAAGAAAAGAGCACAAAATCCTGGGCACTCATGCCCTTTTCTTAGTCTGAGAAGGACACTGAAAACTTCAAGCCCGTTGAAAAGAACTTATATCTAACATATTGTTTTTGCCAACTGGTATTTACAACAGAATCAGAAAAAGGTGCAACAGACAAGATTATCTGTCACAAGAGTGACAGATAATCACCACTTGCAGAGATTAGCAGGAACATAAGCAGCACTGAGACATAACACCAATGCCAACATTGAGCCTATGCTTTATTTATTTCAACAGAATTAATGAAATTTCATTTCCAAACTACTTCTTGTTCTAAAGATATTTAGAAATCTCTCTCAAGGATAAGGATCAGGAAGTCTGAAATTACATGACTGTCTTATAAAATGTTCTCAAAATAGTTTCCAACCATTTTTTTCTTTCCTCATGTTACAGTTCACTATGATGCATCACATTTGTTCTGATTCTCCCAAACAGTCTTCACAAGAAGTTTTGGCTTCATAGAAGGATATTAATTCAGAAGTGGATTAGATGGCAGCTTGATATTCACTGCACTTATGTCAAACATGATAAAGCACTTGCATGACCAAGAGCTTTTCCATTTTACTAAATATATTTTCTCTTTAACAGCTGACCTAATTTCCTTCCTTTAAATCACGTTTTACTAAACCTCAAATCACAACAGGTGCAACAACCCTATTACTACAATATCATTTTTCACGACAAGCATTTCTGTGGAAGAATTCTTACATGAAATATGAAGTATTCTCCAGATTTCATCCAAATTTCTATTCTTACCTATATTGAGTATGCATTATCTATGTAAGGAAAATATCAGTGGAACTCAGGCTGATATAAGTATTTAAGAACCATCAAGATTTTTTGGTATTTGGCCACTGCAGGGAAGAGCTTGATACCTTCCTACCTTTGTGAACATAGTCCTTCACAAATCACATGTATGAGAATTACAGTGGATTACTCTAGCTATGTATTTAACACCTCCCAGGTAAAGGTACATGACTAAGTTCCTAAAGCATTTTTGAAAATCCTATTATCCTTGCAAAACATGCCAAATGCAACTCAGAACCAGCAAGAATCTGTTCCCAAGTCTTCCAAGGAACACAGTTTCCTAGGTAAGTTCAAAACACACAGCTTCTCGGTGAGCACGAGAAACAGTCAGAAAGGGAGGCAGTAGTTTCTTTGGTTTAAAAATCTCACAACTCCTTTGAGGAAAAAACTATGAAAACATATACAGAACCTTGTAACTGTCACCAGTTTTGGCCACATTAAAGTCTCTTCCCCATGTCAAGAAAGTAATGAATGAAGATTACAGTGATTTATAAGGAGAAAAATGTATGACGTTAGCAAAAGTGTGGAGATCTTTGGATACAAACATCTTCAGAACCCTGTAGACTTTCCTAATTGCAGAAACTTACTTTTTAAAATTTTTATGTTCTGTGTAGTCAGTCACTCAGCAGAAATACCTTATTTGTACTAGAAAAGGCATGTCTTTGAGTACTCAAGAGTCAATGGACTTGGAAGGAAATGATATATAATTCTCCAAGCCTTATTTCTCAGCAATGAGGCAAAAAAGGAAATTATATCTAATTAGATAACAAGCTCTCATACAGGAGGAAAAAAATATAGGCTCTTCTGAGTTTTATTCATTGTAAGTTATGTGGAAAGAATCCTAGAATAGCTTAAATTGGCAAGGCCCTCTGTGTCCATCTGGTCCAACCCCTGCACAAATAGGGCCACCCAGAGCAGGGTGCCCAGGCCCACATCCAGGCAGCTGCTAGGGATCTCCACAGAGGAGACTCCACAGCTTCTGGGCAGCCAATGACACTGCTCCATCACTTTAGGGCATTAGAGAAGACCAAAAGTAGAAGGTGATAGATAAAAATAATACAGAACAAACATATATTTATATCCATTGCTCATTTTTTCCCTTCAGCTTCCTCCTTTCCATTCTAAGTATTATTTTTGAGACTGGATTAGCCTCAAACAAACTCCATGATGGAAGGTAAGGCATAAACAGATTTATTTCAGTTTACTGTACCTACCTTCCACATCCATTTCCATATCCATGCATTGACTGAGCTTAAATCAACAAAAATGAGTCTGTGATTTTGATTTATCAGCAAAAATTCATGCAGCTTTATAGTCTCCCATAATTCATATCCTTTTAACTGCAGTGCTCCAAGCTTGATGATAGTATATGAATATGCTTAAGAAATAAGTATAGTAACCCGATTATAATCTAGCAAAATACTTAAGTTTACCATTAGTACTGTAGTTCTCCTAAGTGAACAAAACCATTAAAACTAAACTTTAAAGTAGAACTTTAGTTCTGCTTTAAAAACCAGGCTTGTTAAATCTGCAGGAAAAGATACAAACATCTTGAGGCATTCCTTTATTCTAGAGATTACGTGAAATCACTAGCTAGGAAACTTACCTCTCAAAAGTAACAGGAATTTTCTCCAAACACAAGTGCTGTACAAACAGATCAGCCAAGACAGAGGGATACATTAGAAAATGACACCCTAGGTTAATAATGAACACCAGGATATCATGCCTGCGCTCAAATACTGTTTAGCATAATCTTTGAGAGGCAAAAAGAATAACATTATATAGAAGGAGATGCACAAGATGGTGAATAATTGATTAAATTTGGGTTTAAATTAGCTTTGCCTTAGTATGGAAAGATTCACCAGGTTAAAGTTTCTATAGTTGTAGATGCTCTAATAATTACTTTTAATTCTCATATAAATAGAGTCTAAAAATGTGCAAGAAATTCAGACTTCATTATAAGCTCTGGAAATTATTTTAGACTAGTCTCCATTTCAAGAACATTCTTTTAAATACCTGTCATGCCTAGTGGAGAAATAAAATGAGCATATGAGAACTCTGATGTTCAAAGAATTCTATCAACACATTAGGGGACAAAAGAGAGTAAGGACTGTCTTTATTCTACAGCACTTAATAAAGCTACTTTTTTTTTTTTTTTTTTTTTTTTTTTTTTCAGCACTGAACAAAAGGAAGCATCCATAAAGATATCTGACATAGGTAAGAGGGCAGACACAAAAGAATGAAATAAGAATGAAATAATGAAACACAAGCAAGAAAAAATCTAAGAATTACATCTTCAGATTACCTGAGACCAAAGAGATGGGCATATATCCAGCAGATAAGCAATTAACAGTCTTATCAACAGCTACATACAGTTGCTAAGTTTGTTTCTCATAATGTTTCTTCAACATACTTTCTCTACAGCAGCATTAAAATGAGGTTCCAGTTGCTAAAAATCAAGCTTCTTCCCTCACCACCAGCTTGTGCTTCAGCTTCAGATTCCTGTAGCTACTCAGTTAAAAACATAAACCAAAATACTGGTATGCACACACACATTTTCATCCTATTGAAATTGAATACTCTGTGTAATCTGAGCTTGTTTACATTTCTGTTCTACAAAACTACTCATGAGGGACTACTTTTCCCCATCATTTGCATTCGATTCCCACTTTGTATACTGACATGGTCTCTCTCCTTTTTCTTTTACACACAAACAGTTCCTACTTCTGTAGGAAAAAAAAAAAAAAAAAAAAGTTGCAGGGAGCAATGCTACTATCTAAGTTTTATGAAACAACTTCCAAAACACTTCCTGTTGTTGACAAAAATTGGATTGTTGACAAGAACTGGAGCGTGAATTTTAATCTAAAAGCGTATGCTTCCTGGACATAATTTTGAATTGTGCCAAATAATACTGTGTTAAATAAAATGATATTAAGTATAAAAATAGAGTGACCTTGAATTCATACATTTGTTTCAAAATATAAAGCATAGAGAAAAAAAGAAAACGGAGATTTCAGATGAATTTTCAAGTTTAAAAACATGACTTAGAAAATCCATATTACCAGTGGAAGTACATTCATTATATTTACAGATGTATTTTTAAATACCAAAAAGTGTAAATGATCGCAATAGATATGAATATTGCATCCTACAAATCTCTGTCTCTAACAACATTATAATACAAAATGACAACTAGCAGATTTCTGTAACTCACTTTAAAAAGAGATGAAAACCAAAATAAAGGGATAAAATATGAACATGGGAAGGACTGAATTGGCTTTAAACATTCATGTGTCATTCACAACAATCAACAGTTTATGCTTCTTTCAAATCAGCCCAAACTCTTTAATAAATATATTAAAATATATATATTATATATAGTATATAAAATATAATACATTTTATATATATATAAGGACAGGTGTTGGGATATTTAAACAGTGGATGGCTTTTATCTGTTAGAAACCCACCTCGAAAATTATAATGGACATTCAAACATCTCAGAGGAATCTTTCATGCCACAGGCAAAATAAGAGTGTCCACTATCTGTTCAGAAAAACAGTTTCTTTTGTCATCATAAAGACATTAAAAACTATGAGTTTCTAGTAGAAGAGCACTTGCATTAACTTGCTACAATCAGTTGGTTTTTCTGTGTTGTTTTTTTTTTTTCCCCTGGAGAACTTGAGATTCTAAAAAGCTATTTTTGAAAGCAACTGGAGAATTGCTCACTGTTGAGGCCTTTGTGAAAAACAGAGTAAACCCTCAGCAAATACTCTTTTGAGTCCCCAGAAAGCAGAGTCAGCTGTATATTCCTGCAGACCATGTCATCATTGGCACAGAGAACATTACCTTGATTGCAAGCCTTTTTAAAGTGATCCCTAACATTTATTCCCCTTGCGGCACTTCTGATCTCACTCTAAGATTTCTTTTATGTCAGGGACATAAGCATTCAGGTACAATTTATCTGTGATTTTGCTGTAGTTAAGTGTCTGGGATCAACTATCCTTTTCCTGACAATTAAAGAAATAGTGATATATTAATATCCATACCCAAGTCTAATTGTTATTACAGCAAAATAACTGGCAACTTTAAAGGTCTGCTCTACAAAACTGACTTGAACATTCAATCAAACATACACTGAATGGATAGCCTTAAGGAAAATGATTTTACTTCCTAGGTTTCACCCACAGGATTAAAAGTACTGATGAAAATTGATAAGAAAATACACCTGCAGAGTTAGACCTCTGGAGAAGCTCCCCATGATTTTCCCTCAGAAGTACTGCAGATTAAGAAAAAAGTGATAGAGCCAAGGGCTAAGTTTGGAAGTACATACACAGCAGGGAAGTCCTCCTTGTACATGTTGATGATCTCACTCTTGAAATAGAGGAGATGGAAATCAATGTAATCATCTTTTTTTTTTTTTTTTTTTGCTCAATCAACTACCAACGTGCTGAGTTACTCTGACAGAATAGCTCAACTTTTAATAACAATTTAGGGGAGAAAAGCAAAAAGTTCCTGTCCTGCTGAGAAATATAGAGGAAGGTCTATACATAGTTTCTCTTTTTTTTTTTTTTTTCCCATTCCCTGAATACTGTTCTAAATTCCGTATAGAATTCCTCTCCCTTTGAGAGTTCAGATACATGATAAGAATCAGACTGAAGATGGTCACTTCCTTCCTCTTCTGCTGATGCAGGTAATTATCAGCTACTGTTTCTGTTCAGCTGTTTGCGTATCCATGATCCACTGTTTCACAGGCTATATGAAACAGTGCTTTAGATAAAAATAAATGAAAATTTTTATTTTTAGTTCCAAATACCATGTGGGCTTTTTTTGTCTTTTTTTTTTCCTCCCCCAGTATAGCACTATGGGGCATACTGTAGTCAAGCAGTTGAAATTGTAGGATGAGTAAGGATGAGTAGCTCCACAGAGCAGTTCTGTCACTGAAGAGACAAGTCATCTTTCAGTACCATAACTTGTAGATCTATGAACATAATTTCCCATATTCATGATAAGTTTGAGACTCAGAGCTCATTTCTCTCATCTAAGTTTCAATAAACTCTGAAGAAAATGAGTACAAGTTGAGCCTGTGGACAAAAGTTTGCTTTATTTATGTGCCTAACATTAAGCTCCTTCATCAATAATTAGATTTGACAATTGAAGTGAAGTTCAAAAGTGCTTAGCTAGTTCACGTTCATTTCCAGTGAGATCTACTGTCCACAAACTAGGACCACTTCTACAGTTCTATACATTTCCATTCAATTTAAATACAAGCTTTAAGCAGACTTGAATTCTTAAAACTATAAAATGCTTTTTATTTTCATTCATCGTTATTCTATTTACTGTCTTTCCCTTACAGCTATACTATCATTTTTCAGTTTTAACCAAGAAATATTCCAACATTATAGTGTTACTGACTATCCCATTAAGAACACTGACTATCAAAGAGATACAATTTGCATTCCTTTAATTGACTTTTTGTTGCATTTTTTCATCTTGGTGCCAATGGATAAAATCTACTCATGTTTTGCCTGTGCCATCATAATCATCCTCCAAGAACAACTGGTTGTTTCTATTACTTTTTCCATCTTCCTACCTGGAGCAATTCCTATCAAATGCCATTTTAATTAATATTTCACATTCACTTCTAGCACCACGAAATACTAGGTAAAAGATAATTCAAATAAGCAAAAGAGAAACTGCAAGCATCTTCGCCATTGTCCCTATTGCTTTTGAACTGAGTATCCAAGCAAATGGAAGCCATAAACACAATTGTTCTTCACATAAGTCTTTCTTTTGAGGACTCACTTTGGTACACAGCTGGGGAAAGGCAAGATAGTTACCTATTTACCAATTCAAGAATGAAACAGGTACTCCCACTGCTTGGCATTCAGTGCTTCACATAAAGAAATATGGCTAATATATTTCTTACTCTTTGCATACATGCTCAGGTTGTTCTCAGCACATAATTTGTTCTGTCTTTACTTGCCAGATTTCCCATTTCCAGAGGCAAGAGGAGTCTTACCCCAGCCAATGATATGCTGCAAAAATTTGCATTCTCCTATACACATAGACAATAACAATCAGCCTTAGTGGTCAAACTTCAAATTCAGAAGCATTTGTTCCAGAAATACAAGACGTACATGCAGCACAAGTATTGGATTCATCTATCACCATTTTACCCACCAGCCTTTGGGTATCAACACAGACATCACTAAGCCACTGCTTTGATGAGTTGGTATAAGAGCCTTACTAATAAGTAAAGACATAAACAAGCATATTTTCTGATTCTCCATTTCCAAATTCTATCAAAATAAAAATCAAACTAGTTTACAAAGACTTCTGCACTGAATTCCGAGTAGAAATTGCATTGAGAACTCACAGTAACTCATACCCCTACAGCTAGATAAACATTCAGCTTTCTTTCTAAATCTGAATGTGTTGCTGTAGAACTAGGAATGTCTTGGAGTTAATAAGACCACAATAATTGATCAACCATCATCACAGTATTATGCAAACTTTTCAGTTTTTCCAGTCTCTACACATGCAGTACAGCTATGGATAATTCCTTCAAAATTATAGTGTAAGGCAAAATATTGTTGATAATTCAGTGAACAGAAAGTGACAACTGAAGAAATGATGAATTTAAAATCAATACACTGATAACACATGGTGACTCTTCTAATGCTGTACTGTGATGCTCTGTATATCTGACTGACTCTTGAAAAAGCAACACAAGAATTTTCTTGACAGTAACTTTCTTTTATACTTATTTTTCCCTGTGACTACTACTTCACCAATCAAGATCTACCAGCATGTTATGGTAGACAACACAAAGCACAACATAACTTGAGGATTTGTCCCTTAAAGAAATACAAAAGAGTCATCTGAAAAAACAGTGCTACAGCTGAAAACAGAACTAAATCAGCAATCAGTGCAACTTATCCCAGTAGTATTTATTATCTTTTTCAAAAGCTAGCACTGATGCCGAGACAAACAGTCCAGATAAAAACCTTTGTTAGCAAGGCACTTACCATATTTATTGATGATACAGGACCAATGCTGTTGACATAAATGTCAACATCAATAACTGTTGGTTTTACTGTGAAGGAAAAAAAAAAAAAAAAGGATCATTTAATATTATTTTTATTTATCAGAAAACATCATGCCAATCACAGTCACTTTAAACATAAGGTTTATTCTTCAGCTAAAATCAGGAACTACTGAGAAGTGAGGTTATGTATTTTTAATGAAGACAACATTCTTTTCCTCCTCCCCAATAAAAACTGCCACAAGTTACAGCTCACAGCACATTATCATCATGATCACAATCTACCTCAGTGGCAATCTGTTAAAGAAAATTTTAATTGCCAAACACAGAGGCTCAAACTCAAAATTCAAGATGCTGCACTATTTCTAGTTTCACATCAGTCATGCATCATCTTCCATCTCCTCAATATTCACATACTTTGGCATGCTTGTTCCACAACAGAAAATCTTTCTAGATTTTCTCATCTCATTAGCTCTGAATAAAATCCATTTCACTAAACCTCAGCAACTTTCCTCCCTTCAGTTTAGACTCTTTCCCGCCAGCTCACATAGCCTTTGCACTCATTCATCTAATGCTCTTTGAATTTCATTTGGTTTAATCAACTCATGTTTTTCACAAGGCATTCCATGTTTTCAGACTTCCAGAGTTTAATTCAAAGACAAAGGTCAGGACAAGCTCTCTTTACCTTAGGCCTTGAGAATTTAGATTCCCTTCCGCATCTTTAGTGTCAAAATACCAACAGAACAGTTGCTTTGTCTAAAGCTTATGAAGCCTTGGACACAAAGCTGAAGGCAGATGGGAATTCCACATATAAAAATGAGTAATTTTTGCCTCTATCCTCAAATTTCAGACTAATAATGAGATGCTGAGGAGTTTTAAGTATCCAGAAAGATCCATGATTCTGAAAAAAAACATATATATGGGCAAGCTGGCTTGTCATTTAAGACTTGGAGATGTATTCCCCTCCTCGTGAAGACTACATCTAATGTTTTAAAAATAAATAAATTTAAAGAAACTTAAAATGGGCACAAACAGTCATCACAGATGACAACCATTCTCTGTAATTCATGAAGCACAAGTCGTGGACTGCATGTTGACAGGATATTAGGGACCTGTTTTAAGGTCATGGTTTAAAATTGTCTGCAATACTGGCTTATAAACTCAGATCTTCCCTTCAGCAAAAGAAATCTGAACTCAGCTACTCAGCTGAACAAGCACAACTGATTAATGCAATTCTAATTGTACCCAGCTAATAACTAAATAGGAGTCTAGCAGCTTCTGGTAATGAGACTTGCCTCAAAATGCAGTAATAAATGTCATTACATAGGAACTGGTAATAGCAGGGAACTGTAGCTCGCTCTTTTACCAAGATAACACACACTGAATAAAAGGCTCTGATCTTGTTAGGACTTAGGAATACATCCAGATGGAAGTTCAACACCAAGAAGTCCTGACAAACACTAATGAGACTAGATGCAGTGATGCACACTTGCATGCAACTGGATCTTGGTAGGATCAGGGATAAAGGACCAGAACACAGTGCTTAGAGTCCATCTTTGTTCAATCACTAGAGTTAAATACATAAACAGATTATGAAATGATAATTTCTCCTGAACGTGCTGGGCCAAATTGTCCTAATGGTGGAAAAAAAAAAAGTATTCATTGATGCTAAAGAGAATTTTGGTCTTACGTATAGTAAAATCTAATCTCTAAGCAAAAGAAAACTAAACTGCAACCACTTCCTATCCCAAACAAAATCAGCATCTAGTCTCAAAAATGCCCAGAAAAACTCAAATTATATTCCCACAACAAGAAAAAAATTGCAAGTTTCTTTAAATTATGTTTTGTTTTCCTAGTCAGTCAGAAAAATAAAATTGTAGTATAACTGCATGTTAAGTACATCTCCAGATTCTGAAACAGAAAGAAAAGTACAGTTCTTGTTGCACACAGTCTCTCATGGATATAAACAGATAGTTGAAGAACCATCAGGTGCAAGCATTACACTTAGATGGGATTTTAATTCAAAATACTAACAGTAATGAGGCAAAGATTTTAGGATTACTTCACTCAAAACATACTAAGAAAATAACTGAGTCTAAGAGTAATCATATTTATGCCTAGAAGGAACTCTTCCTGTACTAGCCTTCAAAAATAAACTGAATTGTATGGGAATAAAGAAATAATTACATGATCAATTATTTCAAGGCCTATTTTTCTATATTCTACATATAGTTTTGAACATTCAGTGCAGGGGCTGATTAAGCCCTGAGCTATGCAGAGTAGCAGAGCTGCAGATGGAGCCTTTTTTCTTTCACTGATTCAGTTCTCACAGTCTTGCTTGACAAACCACAGTGTTAATACCTCACCAAAAGCAACAGCAAGATTGCAGATGGATCCCTTGCTCTAGGACCATTTTGATATTGGCTTCAGTCCAGAATAGTTCTGGAGAACTGTCAGAAGCTCAGAAAAATTACTAATAGAGCCATATGTATATCACATGCTGGAGAGAATTAAAGGTTGTCAACAAATGCACTGACATTCTCAAAGTTCTCTGAATTGGTTTTTAATATATAGTAGTTAACTTTCCCTGAAAGACAATGAAAGTACTTACAAACAACTGCACTGTAAAGCTGCTAAACAGTGCTATTTAAGGTTAGCTAACTGCTCATCACAATCATTCCATTTTCAAACACACTGATTTTAACTGAGAAGGGGATTTTTCTAGCCAATCAAAATATCTGCAAACAAAACTAAGGTCTTGCCAATATTTAGCTAGTAGTCCCCATCTGATCCAAATGCCACGTCTTTGAGGCAGATGTGTTTATATTCCAGTCAGCCTTGTGACGATCACATTGCAGTGACATCCAAGTGAAATTTGTCTTCAAATGTCAAACAGTTCAAGAGATGCCTAGCCACAGGAGTGGTGAGCTCAGTGCTGTCTGCAAAGCTCACTTAAGTAGCCAGGTGAACACTTAGCCAGTTAGCCTAAAGCTAGGTCAAGCACGTCTGTGCAACTGTGAAATATAGCAACTAATAGGGCTCTATGTAGTCCTGACTTGGATGTATACATTTGAAGTCTGTCCAAATAACATTCATGCTCCTGCACAAATCATAAATATTTTGAATTATTTTTAAAAGTTTAATGCCTAATGTATTTTCATTGTAAGTTCATTTAAGTATGAAAAGGACTAGCTTAGGTAAGTATGAATAGGACTAGCATAAATTCTAAAATAAAGTTAAAATCAGCATTTGTTGGGAGTTAACCTTTCTTACATTGTTCAAGTAACTCTTAATTCTGAATTGTTCTGCTCTTACCAAAACACTGGTAGTAAAAAGGTTATGGATCAATATACACTTATTTCTTGAAGCAAAGCAATTTAAGGAACATGACCATCTAACAGATACAAGAACTTCTGAATGCAAAAAAATAACAAGATTGGCTCTACAATAATGAGATATTTCTTGAAAATACAGTGATATTTTACATTATTTCATTGGCACATAAACTGCTATTGTTATACTGGGATAAGCAGCAATAAATAATTACACAGTTATTGGTAACAGTGGTAGTAGTGATTACAGTGTTAATGCTTGCGTTGCATTAGTGATGATAACAATTAATATTTTCCTGCATGATATAACAGGTGACATCTAATTACTTGTTTGTTTCTGTAAGAGAAGTCATTTCTCATAAATAGTTGTGGTCAGCTAAAACTTCTGTGTTTTAAGAAAAACTACCACACTTCAAGAAAGATATAGTAATGGGAAAGTATCAATGAGGGGAAAAACAAAATAAAACAAAGAAAAATGGAAAAAAAAAAAAAACACATTCTTTCTGCATAGAGAAAACAGAATTGAACAACAAATAGAACTCAAAGACCTTCACCTGTTACAGTCAGTGAAATTCTGTTACAACTGTAATCCCTATGATTTAAGATCTAAAGAGAAATGCAAATAAAAATCAAAAGGAATATTAAAAATTAGGTGTAGACTTCAAAGAATGCACGCATGAGTGCAATATCAGGATGGGAACAGTCTTTTGAGAAGTATTATATTCACATGTAAGGTGCCTTTCTGACCAGAAGTGTGAATGACAGCATACACTAGAAAGAATCTCTCCATCAGTAAGAAATAACTTTTATTCTTCATATCTTCGCATCACCATCTATCAATCACTACCTCTTTCATCTTCTACCTATCCTTCCCTAATACACAGCTTGTGATTCCTCTAGTATTGTGGTGTTTAGGAATCAAAACTGTAGATCTTAGATGATTAGGCTGGTTTTGCAATCAGTCCCTGAATCTTCCATTATGGTTTTATTTATATCCATAGGGAATAGTTCCTATGTGAAACCAGAAGACCACATAAGAATGAAATTTGTTCCTGCAAAATCTAGAAAGCAAGGTTTGGATAAACAACAGCAGTCACCGGAACAGTTGCAAAGGAGCAACAATGTTTTGAAATAATATAAGCAGAAATTTTTTCTTCTTTAAAGATGACAGAATAATTTATTGCTTTGTGCTACAACACTGAAGCAGGAACTACAGCCCTGTACATCTGCCAAATTTACAAATGCTTGCTTAGAAAGCCTCTTTGATAAGCAAAAATAAACAATCAGAAATCCATTTCAAACTGTACTTCCGCACCTGGAAGAGCCAGCAGATTACCTGTCAGAGTAATCACAGAAGTAAGGAGAGATTGAAAATGGACTTTCTCATCTAGCAATTCCCAGATTTTTCCTGATGCTTTCCTGAGACTTTATACCACTCTCCCAATCTCATCTCAGATTTCTTAGATGAATTTAAGAAAATTAGAACAAGCAGCTGCTATAAATACTTTTTGGTCTGACAGTTAGCTGAAGAATTTGGCAAACATTAACTATCAACCAAACTTTCCTACTCACAGTGCCTCTTAAGAAAAATACTCAGTATGAGTTTGTTAGTTTGCTTCAAACCATTTCAGTAAGTAATCTGCCAGAAAACCAGAACAACACTTTTCAATAACAAGCGTAAGTAAATAAATAAGAACACATTCCTTTTTCTTTTTAAGTAGAAACACTACATTTGAGGGCTTCAGGGTCACCACAATAAATAAAACTTCTCTAGATATCTTTTTAGTACATCTCACAAGAGTTTTACCCAAGAGGAGATGTGAAATGCATGGTTTTTCCCTGAACAGAAGAGAAGCTGTAAGCCACATAAGGTGAGCAACTAAGCTCAGAAATTCTCTTTTACTCATCTCAATAACTAAAAAATTAGAAAAGCAGAACGTAAGCACGGAAAAAGTTCATTGTCAACAGCATATCCTAATCAGAAATGTTCCCGTGCAAGATTTTGTAAGAGCCTATGTTTGATGATTGTATTGGCACCAGATGAGGACTATGTGTTCAAGATGCAACTAACCTATTTTTTACATCATCTGTTAAAACTCATACACAGATTTTAGTCTTCAAGATCCAAAACTTGGGCTTTGGAGTTACAGTAGAGCATTTTGCGCATCATTTATAAGCCTTGTTATTAGTATTCAAGAAATATCAATGGTAAATTTGCAGAAGAAAGTATCAATTACTAAAGATGCTAGAGAACTAAAAACTGCTGCAGGCAAGTGAG
Organism: Phasianus colchicus; assembly: GCF_987193195.1. Taxonomy (NCBI): domain Eukaryota; kingdom Metazoa; phylum Chordata; class Aves; order Galliformes; family Phasianidae; genus Phasianus; species Phasianus colchicus. Next base: position 132,549,829 of record NC_143436.1, read on the forward strand.
AAATCCCTTCTACCCTCCCACACAGAATAGAGATTGCTCTCGTCTGCATTGAATAGCAACACTTTTCTCAGGAACATTCCTCTCTTCAGATAGGTGTGCTTTTACATAATGCATGGGCACTAAAATAGTTTTCCTATTTACTCCATACCCAATGGAAACGGGCAGCTAATGGATTTCCAGATTGGTGACTGAACCAAGTTTCCTGAATCAAGATAATTCATTTCCCTTTCCCAAGAGAAAAGAAAGCATCAATAGGAATTAAGACATTCCTAATTTCTGCTTATGCTCTTTTTCACTTCATGAGCTCTCACTAGATTCAGCAGTCTTACCACTACTTTAGTCCTGATCAAAGCATTCCCAGCTAACAGTTTATTCAAGTTTCTTTCTTCAACATAAGCTTAAATTAGACTAGCCTCCACAATCTTCTGCGGTGATCAAAGTAAAGAACTTGAAGCCAGGGCTATGGCTTTTCCTTCCTGAGAGGTAACATAACACAAGCATAAGTTACTTCCTCTCACCTTCATTCTGTAGTACCTTTACACACTGTTTAGCCCTGCAGGCATAGCTGTCTGAAACAACTCTCTCTCTCACTACTTCCTAAAAACTCTCATAAAGAAGAATTGCACCAGAAAGTGGCAATTTCACCTCGCATGACAATGCACAGCTTTCTCTGCACTATGATCTAGAAAATATTTTGATCCAGGAGGCAATAAGCAACCCTCTGTCACCACATATGGGGAAACCCTGCTGGAGCTAATTTAAAGAGTATCAGGTGCAGCAATCAGCAGCTAACAAAAACAGCTTGACAGCCACAGTGGTAATAATCTGAGGTGCTCTTTAGGGTGCATTTCTGCAAGGCCTACTAGGAAGGCAGGTCAGAAAGGAAAAAAAAAAAAAAAAAAAAAGTTCTCAGCTTCAGAACTCAAGGTTGTCACTTAGGGTGCACTTGAAAATGCATGCCTTTATATAGCAACAGAATAAAAGATGCATTCACTTGCTCAACAGATTTGCTCCTTGCATGCTTTTCACTGCTTGAGAACTGCTATTAAACTCTGCCCAGCTAGCACAGTAAACCTTTCTATGTTTGCCAACATAAATGAGCCTACATATTTCTGCTAGCTGCAATTGTACAAACCTATTCAAGGTATTGAGAGTTGCACAGCTGTTTGTGAGAACACTCTTGTCTTGAAAAACTTGGGTAAGAGTTATAAAGACAGTCTGGAAGCAAATAAAACCACCCTGGCCCTCAATACAGCTAGTTAGTGTGAAGTGAGAAGATAAAGGTATTAAACTAGGAGGGGTATATCAGTGTGCAAAATATATATACCAACATGTTGTAAAGTGAATTTATTTGGACTTGTAAATAGACAATAAATACAGTAGAGACTGTAGGGTTGAAATAGGTCACTCCAAAAGTAATGCCTCCTATTTATTTCCACAGAAACTACAACAGATACGAAGAGTATAATAACACTGATAGAGCAAATTCTCAGCTACAAAAACACTATTTTTAAACTGTTTTTCAATAGTCACCACCATTAGTTATACAGTTTTTGCCAGCTATGAACAAAAGTCTGCATGCTGCACTCGTAAAAATCTGCACCAGAGAAGGTGACCCACTCTTGCCATCACCTCTGCTGATACACACCACCCACTGCACCTCAATGAGCTCACATCTACTGCTTGGGCTCCATAAACATTCAGCAAGCATTAGTACGTGTCAGTGAATGTCATTTTTTCACACAGAATCACAGAATCGTAGGGGTTGGAAAGGACCTCCAGAGATCATCGAGTCCAACCCCCCTGCCAAAGCAGGTTCCCTACACCAGGAAGCACAAGTAGACATCCAGGTGGGTCTTGAATATCTCCAGAGAAGGAGACTCCACAACCCCCCTGGGCAGCCTGTTCCAGTGCTCCGTCACCCTCACCGTAAAGAAGTTCTTGCACACATTGGTGCGGAACTTCCTATGCTCCAGTTTTCAGCCGTTTCCCCTTGCCCTGTCTCCACACACTGCTGAAAACAGTCTGGCCTCGCCACTCTGCCCCCCACACCTCAGATATTTATAGACCTGGATCAGGTCCCCTCTCAGTCTTCTCTTCTCAAGGCTAAACAGACCCAGGTCACTTAGCCTTTCTTCATAGGAGACGCTCCAGGCCCTTCACCATCTTTGTGGCCCTCCGCTGGACTCTTTCCAAGAGATCCCTGTCTTTTTTGTATTGGGAAGCCCAGAACTGGACACAGTACTCCAGATGAGGCCTTACCAGGGCAGAGTAGAGGGGGAGGATCACCTCCCTCGACCTGCTGGCCACGTTCTTTTTAATGCACCCCAGAATGCCATTGGCCTTTTTGGCCACAAGGGCACACGGCTGGCTCATGGCCAACCTGTCGTCCACCAGGACACCCAGGTCCCTCTCCACAGAGCTCCTCTCCAGCAGGTCATCCCCCAACCTGTACAAGTGCATGCAATTATTCCTCCCCAGATGCAAGACTCTACACTTGCTTTTGCTAAACCTCATCTGGTTTTTTACTGCCCAGCTCTCCAGCCTGTCCAGGTCTCGCTGAATGGCAGCACAGCTTTCAGGCATGTCAGCCAATCCTCCCAACTTCATATCATCAGCAAACTTGCTGAGGGTGGCCACTATCCCCACTATCCCATTTCCACAGAATGCCTCTCTGCTGCCACCTGTCACACAGCGACAGAATGTAATGGAATAACGGCAGGAAGGTTCAACCTGTACTGTCATGCCACAAACATCCACTTCTATTGTTGTGGGCCAATATAATAGAACAGGAGGCATTACTTTCAGAGCAGCCTTTGTACATGAAGAATTCCATAGGAATCTTAGTTACTGCAGCATAACAAAAAAAAAAAAAAAAAAAAAAAAAGGAGGGAAAAGCAAGCTACTCTCTTCTGCCCTTTAAGTGAATATCAGTATCATTCATTATTGTTTTGTCACCCATTTGTCTTTCTACCTCATGTCTGACTAGATGTCATCTAAGTGACTCAGAGGGATGGGAAGTTCTGTCTTTCAACTTTATATTCCTTGATTTGGGGTTTTTGTCTTATTTCAGCTTTATTACCAATACTTGTGATCACACTCTACTTTCAGTTGCCATGAAAAGTGTGAGTACACTTGATAGTATTCCCCTCTAGTTGGCTTTTTTCTTAGCAGCATTATTTTACCTCAGTCTCTGATACAGAAGCTAATTGAAAGTACGTAAGTTTCGTTGGCATAAGTAAAAGTAAAGACCATTGGGGCAGCCTAAAACTCAGCGAAAATAACATCTATACTGATTTTTTAGGCTTTTTAAACTCTAAAAGAGAAATTACCAATTTCCTAACAATGCTTCTCTCAATAGGAACACCATGGGGAAAGATAATGGACAGCAGTTCTAGCTGTTTGTACCTGGCAACTGTCTGTAACTCATTCTAGTCTTGTTGTGCTCTGGGAAAGTGCTGTGGCTTAAATATTACCTATTGTGAGCACGTGGCGTTTCCCATGGCAAGTCTGTGGGATTGTGATACAATCCACATGCCAGGCCTCCTCGTATTTATATTTCAGCCATCCGCCATAACAAAGAGGTTTTATCAGGTTGGCTTGCAGAATGTGCAACAGCAAGTTTTACATTAACAAATAACCCGTGCAATAGCATCCATAGTAAAGCCCAGCCCTTGATCCCAATCCCATCCATACGCTACATCTCTTCCTTGGTGACTTGAAGTATCATAGGCCCATTGAGCTAGAAATACTTCATCCTTATGTTGCCAGTCCAGATCTACCTGAGTCACTTCAATTCCAGTGGCCTGATCCACCTGCTGGTTGTTCTGATGTTCTTCAGTGGCACAACTCTTGGGTACGTGAGAATCTTTGTGATGTTCCTTTACAACCAGGCAGCAATATCTTTCCACAGTGCCGCGGCCCACATCGATTTGCCTCTATGCTGCCACTTGATCTGCTTCCATTGCTGTAAGTATACCCTTAGGACATTTTCCATCATCCAGGAGTCAGTGTAGAAATAGAGCACTGGTCACTTCTCTCATGCAGCAATGCCTGAAGTCAGCTAGATGGCTTTCACTTCTGCAAATTGGCTCGATTTACATTTTTCTTCAATAGCTTCCGCAACTCATCATCTAGGACTCCACACAGCAGCCTTCCACCTCCAAAGCTTTCCCACAACATGACAGAACTCATCACTGAACAAGGCATATTTCTTCTCATTTACTGACATTTTATTATATAAAGGAGCCTCTTCAGCATGTGTCACCTCCTCTTCTGGAGATTTTCCAAAATCTTTGCCTTTGGGCTAGTTCATATCACAGGAGTTGGAAGGTCCATTGCATTGACATCAGATCCAGAAGTGTTCTCTTCCCCTTGAGGTTGCTGAATAGTTTTAAACTGAGCTGGGTAGGCAGAGACTAGGCCCCAGTACGTTGCAGTGATTGTGCCTCTCTAGAATTACCAGGGCTACAGCAGACCTTTTTCAACTATTCCACTAGTTTTTCAAGATTCTGCAATTATTCAGAGGTGAAGTTCCAAACCAGTGGGGGTGCCCATTGCTGCAGTCACCTGCCTGTACCACCCATACCCCCTGCCACTCATAACTCTCCTGCCTCGAGACAGATCTTTGGGTGATATTCTTAAATAATTGTTTAATCTTAAACATAACCTGGAATACATTCGTGATACATAACAGTAGAAGCACACTGGATATTCAAAATTCTCAAGAGCTATTGTAACTAGTATAGAGAAAGACATAAATGTGAAAGAAAAAGGGAGGCTGAGGAACTGCTGGACAATGTCCTTCGCTGTCTCAAAAAGCTCCTTAATAGTGAAAAAAACTAGCATAATGACCAGCAATTATCAAACCACCTTAACACTCCATGTTAACACATTCCAGTCAGATCTGCTGTTATCTCAACCCTTTGTGACCCACTTTGTGCACCAAAATGATTGTTGTGGTTTAATCCTTTCTCAGTCTGATAGGGGAGAGAATTAAAAAAAGAACAAAACTTGTAGGTTGAGATAAAACTATTTACTAAGATAGAGAAAAGGAAAAGGATAATAATTATGACATATATATAAGTGGAAGTATATAGCAAGTGATGCACAGGCAATTGATCAGTACCGACCAATGCCCAACTACCCCCCAGCAAGCAGAAGAGAGTGAGATGAACTTCCACCCACTTCAAAATTCTCCTTCTACATGATGTCAAATGGCACGGAATATCCTGTTGGCCAGTCTAAGTCAGCCATCCTAATTCTGTCCCCTCCCAGTCCTTTGTTAGTGTGACTTGAGACTCTGAAATGGCCTTGTCTCTATACAACACTGCTTAGCAGCAACTATAAATATCAGTGTGTTATCAACCTTGTTTTTCTCCTAGAACCAAAACATAGCATCATATCAGACACTTTAAAGAAAAAAATTCCATCTCAGCTGAAACTAAGACAGAAAGGTATTTCAGAAGCTGGGGAAAAGCACAGGTAATTGCCAGAAGGCTGAAGAGCACTTGGTCAGACTGCAGGTTAGTTTAAGAATATCCTTTTCACTGAAATTAATGTGCTGAAGTAAGTGACTCCTTGCTAAAGATGCTTATGGAATGGTTGTGTTCTTTAGAAAGTAGCAGGTTGAGGTTAAGGTGGGAGCTCAAAGTTTAGTTCAGGTTATGAATTACTGTTAATATTACTATTGACTTGTCATAACATAAATTTTGTACAACATTATTTATAGCCTCTTAGCGAACCAAATGAAATAAGATCATTCTCCTGAGCTAAGCAAACTAGCCACTGAAAGGCAACTCTTGAGACATAATGCTCTTTATGCTCCAGTTGAATACTGCATCTTAAGCCTGGTTTGGAGTGAGGGTTTTTTTCCTACTAGTGTCACTTGCAGAATCTCTTATCTGCCAACTTTTTTGATAGGTTAAGTGAGTTTCACAATAAATGAAGGAAAAAAAAAAAAAAGTTGCATATTATCTTCATAAGGAAGCAATGGTAATACCTTCACTGTTCAGAATGGATTACCTGCTATCTGGGTCTGGTTCCTTTTATACCATGCAACAAAGCCACAACTGTCAGCCCTATTATAACTGGTAAAAAGTGGGTGAGAATCATGCTAAGATGCTTTGTCTCCATAAAAAATACTTCTTTTTAATTAGTATACCAGTATAATCTCTTCAGTGTGAGGTGTTTTCCCTTTCCTTCCCCTCAGTCCCAAAAGCCACATACATTCTGTGTTTTATTAGTATACCACCAGATGCTATTCTTATAATGAAAACCTTCCTAAGTTCTGATAGTTATGAAGATGAGAACTCTGACATGTGTGTTCCCAAGGTGGATGCAGTTAGACATTCCCCTACTGGTGGAAAACTAATTTCATTTCTGAAGACTGAAGACTCCTTTTACCTAGATATGTTTAATGTGTCAGATTGCTGATATCCTTCACAGTGAAACTACTTCACCTAATACTTGGGCTGTTCAATCTCTCCTTCAAAATCCTGTGCTGGAAGTTTGAAGATGATGTCTGTACTGCCCAGTGCTACCAGCTGAACATAGATCTCTGCATATATTCTGACCAGCACTCATTGACATGAAAACCAAGGCCAAGCGTATTGGAAGATATTCCTTTTCTGAAAAGGAGAGAGCAAGCTCTATTCTGGCTTCTCAGCATTGACCTACACACTCTTTACAGTGGTTTAAATGGGCTGGGTTGGGCAGGAGGAAGGAGAATGGCTGAGGGACTGTTCAAAGGAGTCCATTCACTAATGGCCTGAAGGTAATATAACACTGATGTACTCTGTGCCCATGGTATGGCAAGTGGGCACTCATAATAGTCCTGAACAGTGATAGGTAATGCCTGGATTTAACCGAGCTAGCCAAAGCATTTGTTTCCCTGGGAAGGATGGAAGACTGTAGAGAAGTCACTGCCATGGCCAGCATGCATTTTCATTTGTCACAGTCTTTCTCTCCCCATGGCCTTTGGTTTGCAAAAGGGCATTCCCAAGTCACTTAAAAATTGCAATTCTGAACTGTGAAAGTCCAGAGAAGTGCATAATTTCCTAGGGTTTTCTGGCTACGTTCAGAAAGAAGACCTGCTAAAGTGAACCGATATCAGAAACAGTGCACTCAGATAACTGAGGGAAGAGTAATGTGGCATGAAATGGTGAGTTCTCTATCCTGTGGGACAGCAGATTTGTTTATGGACTTAAATTGCAATGCAAGTGCTGCCTGTAATGAGTAGCTGATTGCATGTTAGACCAAGATTTAACCCTCAGTGTCCTTTATAGGCTGCATTTCTGTTTGATTCTGAAAGTTACTTTTCTCTTCCTCCACTGGTCTATTCCATGCTTTTTATCAATTCAAAAAACATGCATTTTCTTACTATATGCTCTGTGCCTATTACTTCTGTTAATATCCCCTTAACTTACAATATATTGATACTGGGATCTTTGCAGCATGGACATGGTTCTGTTGCCAAGACAAGACTATCATCTAACCTGGAGGACAACTTCTCTCAGACAGAAAGGAAGATGTGATTGTGTGTGAGCAACCAGCTGGCAATTCAGGGAATAAAGCCTGATTCTCTAACATTCCCATGGTGTTCTCCTTGACAAATGAGGCAGCTCCTTAGCTTCAAAAGGGCAACGTTGTTTATCTGCATCAAAAGGTAGGAGGAGGGAAGAGGGACTAGGGAAGGAAGACAGGAGGTGAAGTAACTTCTCTAGCATCTGAGCAATGCTCAGCCCAAGTTCTGAAATAGCCAGATTGCTGTCAAAGAGAAAAATGGCATAGGACTGATACCTTAATCGAAACAGATAGGAAGTAGTAAAGAACTGTGAAGTCTGTTTGGTACTATATATGAAGAGCTATGTAATTTAACTCTTTTCACTACAACAGAATTTATGAAATTTTGTGGAGAGACAAAAGGAATTATTTCAGTGACAACGATTTTCCAGTGCTGCAGGATATGTCTGACCTCTATAATTTTATGGCAACTGACATGGGGACTTTGAATGATTACTTTGTCCCACATAGGCATAACATAATTTACTCTGCCTGAAGACAGTGATATGAGGACACAACGTACAAAATAAAATAAAATGAAAAAAATTATCTGAGAACGTCTTCCAGATGTTGATGTGGGTGGGGGAACTGCATTAAACCACTTCTCCACTGGATATTCAAGATCCAGTATGAAAAACATATATGTCAGTCTGGAAATAGAGACACCTGTCAGATATGATCTTTTTAAATACTACAGGAAAATAAAGTAATAGCTATGAAAGAAAATTTAAGCCTTTTTCTTTCACAGCGTGGCATATTTTGGGGTTTGTTTTTTTTTCTTTGTCTGGAATTTTTGCAAAAATAATTCAAATGGGGAATATCTACAGAAGGCTCTTACTTCCATCTAAACTCCCCCAAAGGGATGACTTAGAAAGTGTATCAATACACGTGCAATCACCAAATAGTGGTTTCACTTTTAATCAGCGGCGGAAATTCTCTCTAATCTCTTTGTAAAAAATTAGCAATGGCAAATTATCTGAGGTGGCTGTTTTCATCACTCTCTGTTCTCCATTTATTCTGAAATGTATGCAAAAAGGTGCAATTAGCGTAAATTGTAAATTATCTCTGGTTTCTGTCATACAAACTGTATGTGATCAAACGGAACAGCAGTTGTGCTTAAGCCATTCTGATCTATGCAGGTATCTACTACCTCATATCTAAATATATCCCTGTATGTATTAGTGTTGCCCATGAGGCACTTCATTCTGTCAGGTTTATTTGGAGACAGAGTGTTTTCTGGTTTGGGAGGGTAAAAAAAAAAATCTAGAGTTGCCTTCTTTACAAAAGCAAGTCCTAGTGCCTTCCTATAAGCACTGAGGAACATAACTTTTGTGATCACACTTTACAGGGAGTAGATGCACATTATTCTCTTGCCATGTCCTACTTTTTGGTTTTTAATACGCTTTTTTTTTTTTTTAATCACTCCTCAGAACCTGTGGCTTGAGTTTTCCATACACCTGTATTGGATGACAGAAGAGTAAAGTATGTTTGCAGTCCTGCCAAAGACCTCGAACTAGTCTTTCCATATCGCTGCACAAACTATACATGCAAAATAGAGTTTAGCATGCCAAATTACCTCCACATCTTCCCACGAGAACTAGCATTTAGAAAATGCTGACTTGGAAATGAACTTGAGCCAAAGACAATTAATCTCCACTTTCCAAATATATAACCAAACTGTAATACAGTGTCTTTTCTATAGATACTTTTCCTCTGTGTGTAGAAGAGAGTACTTACATCCAATATCCGGCCGTAGTTTTTTGTCATACTCTCTCAACAGCTTGTTTAGTATCAAGGTCACATCTGTGTCTTGTGTTTTTGGAGCTAAAACCCATTTTTGGTTGGTTGTTCCATCTTCATATTCATCCTCTTCAACCTTTCTGGAACTGCAATAATAAATCAAATAAACGGATGTTATTTTACATAACTAAAAATCTAAATTTACATTCTGAGGAAATCTAAACAGTCTTCTTAAGAAGTTTTGATCTCTCCCTCGACTGTGTCTATATACTCACCTTAAGCTGTTTTTGCAGCAGGACATTCCCATCAACATCTGCTAGCTATCTGAGGATGGGTCAGAACTGAGAATTATTTAGCTGTGGTCTTCTGCCAGACTCCAAAGAAGTTGTTACCCGTGAGTTACTGCAGCTATCAGAATAGTTTTTTACTCTCTAGCATTTTGTACCTTAGCATTTTACACCAACCTATCCTGACTGCGTATTTACCCAGTACATTTACAATGTATTCTTTCAAAGAGCAAACAGCCACAGTATTACTTCATGAATCCATCAAGAAAACGGATCCATCTCTTGCACATAGGCTAATAAGAGTATTAAAAATTCAGATCTTTTAATACTTCCTGATCATTTTATCCTATTAATAAATTATTATATTCTCAGTGCCCGAAACTCAGTTTAATGTATTACAAGGCTTAGAATTAAGAGCTTTCTCCTTGTACATAAGATGGATTATCACAAGTGCACAAATACATTTCATAAATTAATTGGAATTCCAGAGTCTCCCTGTGATTTTAATGATATTTTTTAAAAAAAGAACAGCACTACACCAAACACTGAGACTCTCCTTTCCTTCACAGGTGGATTATTTTTATTTTCAGAGTACGGCAGTGCAAACATGGTAAAAGTACAGTTGCCCAGAAATCACAGCTAGAGCTATTTTCACATGAGATTAATTTCATTGAGCAGCTCTTTGTGCATGAACAGTAAAATGTTGATTTGGAGATGTATCTTTTGGTATCTTAGAAACCAAATCTGTTTGATCTCTCTCTTGCTGGAGGAAATCCATGACAGTTAAACTGAGATGAAGTTATCAGGAGAAAAGATAACCTTGGTGGTGGAACCCACAGCAGTAATCATCCACTGCTTGGACCTGCAATTGCCCTGGCAACGTGATATCATTTTGCAGCATTTTCACACCAATGTCAGTAATTATGCAAGGTGCAAAGCAGCACAGAATCAGAGGTATCAGCACTGTTTATTAATGGGATGTGCTATGTCCATCAAAGCAACCTCTTTTCTCTCTCTCTCTCTCCCTCAGTCTCTCCCCTTAATAACACCACTGTCTTTTACAATACTTCAGGTCGAGAAGATTTGATAGACATCCTATAATAATGGAAGAAAGACCAACAAATGCACCACAGAGCATCATCAACCTGCAACATTGCCACTATAGACCACTATATTTGAGCCTTTAACGAAACTTTTAATTGAAACTGCTCTACAGCCAACGTGCCTTGCAGGATTAGCCATGAATCACCTAATGTGACTTCATAAACTGCGGGTGGTCTAAGTATAATTTCTATATAAAAATAATTTTTGAAATCTAGCCCCTAGGGACTTCCTATAGAGAGAGCTCGTGTAATCAAGTTCCAGAAGTACAGAAAACTTGAGGACATTTTTAAGTAGATGAGCACTCATTTATTTGCTCACCCAATGGACAGACCCTAAAGGACACTTTATTTATTTATTTTTTTCCTTTCTCCCCCAGGTTCAAGACAAACCATATGTTTTAATAGTGCAATTACAGAACCATTCTCAGAGGAGGCATCATCTCCTAGCACACACGGTTGATATTCTTCAGCTGAAACACCGCAGCGGTGCTGAATTACTGATAGGAAAGGAGCTCAGGATCATCTGTTTTTGCCTGCTGCACCCATCACAACTTTGCTGGAAGCATTCAGGCTGCATGTGAAAATGAGAACCGAGTTCACATTGGATCACGATTCCCATTTCTGGGAGCAGCTCCATTAAAACCTGTCACCAGTACAGCCGACATCTAACAGGGCTTTTAAACCCCCTCGTGCTGGGGCTTCCTAGAGAGCACCTCCAAATGATGCAAATTCCTACCTGCCTCCTCTATAGATTAAGGCTGCAGGTGGGAGAGGTTTCACAGTGAGTCAGACTAAGACCTCAGACAGGCTTTTTTCACGGTGTTTGGTGCTCCTGCTTAAAAGTTCCACTTCCCTTGCTTTTGCCTCCATCCCACGAGGCTCCTTGGACGGCATCTGAGGCTGACAAGTCCCCTGTAGCCATACGGGCACCTCCAAACTCCCTGCACATTCCCACTGCCCACAGCAAGAAGCGCGGGATGATGGGGAACCAATTCCCAGCTGGGAAGGGAGAAGAGCTGCACTCTCCTCTTCAGGGACCACTAATTCTGGTGCTGTAAGGAGACACCAGCCGCGAAGTGCAAGCCGCAGAGATGCACAGCTGGAAAACCCCGAGAGCGGCGGGTAATGGCCAGCCAGCAACGGGGCTCGCCCGCCTCATCCCGGCCCCGGGGCTGAGGAGCGGGGAGCAGCGGCTCGAGGAGGGAAAACTTTGTGCCGGGCCGGATCGGGACGGAGCGCTGGCGGGCGGCCCGCGGTGCAGGGGGGAGCGGAGCGAGGAGAGCCCGGAGAACTCCGGAGAGCCGCGGGCGCGGAGAGGGAAGGAGCCGGAGGGGTGCGGGAGGAGAAGGGAGCGCGGACTTACCGGGCGTGGAACACTGAGAGGAGGAAGAAAACCAGCAGGAGCTTAGCGGACATGATCTGGGCAGAGGCGGCCAGGTGAGAGGAGCAGGAGGAAGGAGATGTTGCAGGAGGTTCGCATGCGAACGGGGATGAGGCAACGAGGTGAAGCTCTGAGGCTCTCCTCCCGTCTATTCTCAGCTTTATACCCCGAAGAAAATACCCCCGTTCGCAATGCTCCGGGAGGGGAGGGGAGGGAGGGAGGAGAGGGGGAAGGTAAAAAAAAAAAAAAAAAAAAAAAAAAGACAAAAAAAAAGGCAAAGAAGCGGGCTGAGGGGAAACCCCGGCGGGGACCCTCCGGGCCAGGTGCAGCTCCGCGCTCCGCCAAGAGCCGCTTCCCGCAGCCGGCGGCGGGGCGGCCTCTCGCGCTGCCCGGCTGCCGCTGGCCGTACCCCCCGGGCTGCCGAGCCCGGGCCCCGCCGGGCCGCGGGGCTGGGGCGGGGAAGGGGCGCAGCCACCCCGTCACCGAGCGGCGGCCGCAGCCCGCCCCGCCCTGCCCAACAGGTACCTGCCTCCTCGGCAGCGGGGCCGCCTCCCGCCCCGGCCCCGGCAACGCGCGGTGCCCCCGCTCTCACTCGGTCCCCGGGGTGCCGGGGAAGCCGTGGGGAGATGAGCCGGCCCCGCGGGCATCCCGCTGCGCCGGGCGGGGCGGGGACGTGCGGGCGGTGCGGCTCCCGCACAGCCTTCCCCAGGCAGAGCCGCAGCGCAGCGCGTTGGTGTAAGGCTCCGTGTGGACGTGTGTATGGAGAAGTTTGCGCGCACCGTGAGATGCAGAGATACAGATGCACGCAGACGTGTATTTGTAAGATAGAACGTACACTCGGACTTGCGGGAGAGCGGACTGCGCGGATTTGTATTGGAATCGTTGGGATAAATGAGGATTTTCTGCTGTGATTGCAGCGAAGTGTGTTCAGGGCAAAAAATAGTTTGGTTCTGGACATGTTGTGTCTTTCTGCTCTGCTCCGAACAACGAGGATGCGATTTTTGGCGACTTGAGCTCTCTGGGTGTGGGGTAATATGAGATATTCCCCTTCGCTGTCAAACTGGGAGATGACAAAGTGCCACCGGGGTTCACAGAATCATAGAATAGCCTGGGTTGAAAAGGACCGCAATGATCATCTAGTTTCAACCCCCCTGCTATGTGCAGGATCACCAACCACCAGACCAGGCTGCCCAGAGCCACATCCAGCCTGGTTACAGCGATCTGGGAACAAACAGCCCCGCTACGGCGCTGCGAGCAGGCGGCTCACTGGGACTCGAAATCTCAGGGGCATCAGCTTTTGCTTCCTCCCCCGTCAGGCATTATTTACAAGTTCCGGGGGATTTGCTTTTAATTATGATATTACATTAAACAAAAAGTTCTGCTGGATGGAGGCGATTTGCTTTTAGCACAGCTTCCGCACGATGCCTAGAAATGCTCGCTGGGGAGCGATCTCTGTTCCCGCAGTTATTTATTGAAGGAACGAGATAGCTTAGGGAAAATCCGCTGCGAGCCAGGCAATTCCCAGACCTACACCCTAGGGCGTTTTTTCAGCTAAAACTTCTTTTTATCAGATGATACAGCAGCTATTCCCTCTGCCCGGGGTTAACCGCGGGTACCCGCAGCCCCATTACACACACCCCGGGCTTGCCGATGTGAGCGGCCCGCAGGAGCAGCGGTGTTGCGGGAGGAAGAGGTGAAGAAGAAGCACCGCACCCCGGCTCCAACAGAACCTCCCGGGCCGGGCCCCCGCAGCGCTCGGCCGGGGGCGGCTTCCCCGGAGCGGCTCCGCCTCTGCCCCCGCCCCCGCCGCGTCCCCCGGCGGCAGCGGGGTCCTCTGGTGGCGGCGCTGGGAAGAGCGGTGGAGGGAAGCGGCTGCCTGCTGGGTTTCCCCGGCCTCCACCCGCTGTCCTCCCGCCTGAGCGGCGGCGATGCTTAAGACTTTCTTTCTCTTGTCCTCGGTGCACCGTGTTGGTGACCAAGGTTTCCTTTCTACTCGCATCCTTTTATCTTTAAACCTTGCTCTTGCCTTTTCGACTTACGTATTCAAGGATTATAATTACCCAGCACGCGTTTTAATAAAAGAACACTTTATTACACACTGTAATGAGACTAAAATGTTTATATTCTCCGGCACAATGAAGTGGATCCGTATTTTAATTTACTTTTCATTGTGTGAGTGTATTTTCACCCCGAGGGATGCTGAAGGCTAAACCCTTTGTGGTATTTCTTGTCGCAACAGCAACTGTGCAGGGAGCTGGTTCCCATAATCAAGGGGGAAATGCGAATGGAGGGAACGGGGCTCACAGGTTGAGCACTCCCTGGCCAGAGCTGGGCTGCAGCAGCCTGTGCTGAGCGAGGAGCTAAGCAAGGGTCCTGTGAGACCAAAGCTGCTGTGAGCAGCTGGAGTTTCGCTTCGTTACAGAATGGGAGAAGAACACCTTGAGAGCAGCCCTGTGCAGAAGGACTTGGGGATCCCGGTGGACGAGAAGCTAGATTTGAGCAAGCAGTGTGTGCTCGCAGCCCAGAAGGCCAACTGTGTTCTGGGCTGCATTAAAGAAGGGGTGGCCAGCAGGGAGAGGGAGGTGATTGTCCCCCTCTGCTCAGCTCCTGTGAGGCCTCATCTGCAGTACTGCGTCCAGGCCTGGGGGCCCCACTCAGGAAGGATGTGCAGTTCTTGGAGCAGATCCAGAGGAGGGCCACTAAGATGATCAGATGGCTGGAGCACCTCTCCTATGAGGAAAGGTTGAGGAAACTGGGCTTGTTTAGCTTGGAAGGACTCCAGGGAGACCCCATTGTGGCCTTCCAGTACTTGAAGGGAGTGTATAAACAGGAGGGGGAACGGCTGTTTACGAGGGCGGATAGTGATAGGACGAGGGGAAATGGTTTTAAACTAAGACAGGGGAGGTTTAGGTTAGATATTAGGAAGAAGTTTTTCACACAGAGGGTGGTGATGCACTGGAACAGGTTGCCCAAGGAGGCTCTGGATGCCCCATCCCTCAGGCATTCAGGGCCAGGCTGGATGTGGCTCTGGGCAGCCTGGTCTGGTGGTTGGCGACCCTGCACATAGCAGGGGGGTTGAAACTGGATGATCATTGTGGTCCTTTTCAACCCAGGCTATGCTATGATTCTAAGTTGTTTGGGCTTTGTAACATCTAACCTCTTTTCTTTCTGTTTTACTTAGAATTGAAGGAATGTCCATATAGAGAAGAATGTTCAAATAGCAGAAGATGCAAAAGTAGTAAGGTGAGGATGCAGTCTGAGACACCATTACACCGCAGTGGCCATATTTCAGTGTTTGTAGTGAAACAAAACCACAGAGAAAGCCAGAAAGAATTCAAGCAATTTGATCAAGCGCTGCTTTCAAACAATATAAGTTCCTCTGAACGTTGCAATGCCAGTTCCAATCTGAGGAGCAAGGGTGTTAGGGGAAACATATCCTTATTGCGAAAGCCATTATCTCCAGATTTAAAAAAACAAATAGCTGTTCAAATGCTGCCTTCATCTTGCCTGAGTAACAAAGGACTTTCATTCAGTTTCCTTGAAGGTTTAATTTATATGTTAAGCAAGAATTTTTGAGAGGCAGGATTATTTCATAAAATCGTTTCTTTCTTAGCTTTGTACAAATTCATTTAGTTATTCCATAGAGGGCATATTCCGTTTACAAAAACCAGAAAGCAATTCAAGGTAACCGAGGAGGGTTACGATTTGAAAACACATTGTTGCCTGAATTCATCCTCAGAGTCATCTGGCACAGCTCAAATATTTGAAATAGAAACCTTTTCCATTGTATTTGACTTATTCTTTCACTCTTCATAGGTAGAAGTGAGAAAATTTGGCAGTAGGATTGCATGCACTTACACTCCAGCGCTGGATTGTTGTGACAAATCACTCTTCAACCCTTTCTCATGAACTCATTACAGGAAAAACCCATCGATAAAGCAATCCCTGCTCATTAATCCCTTTGGCTGTAACTGAGCTGGGAGGGAGCCATGCCCGAAGCACTGGGTTCCGTGCAGGAGCAGCCCAGCAGGCCAATGCAATTCCTGACGCTGCTGAGTCCACCCTGGTGTTCCATTGCAGTTGTGGGGTGTTAGGCAACATGAGGCCGTGGGTTTTCAGCCTGGAATTGATGGGCTCAGTGGAATACCTCCCAAGCTATGGGGTATTTCCTACTGCTCAGGCAGCAGCACTCGCTGGGAGACCATTGCTGCTGTCACTTCAGTTCTCAGCAAGGACCAGAATGCATGTGATTATCTGGGAAATGAAAGGCAGACAGCTTCTACAGGAATTTTCAACATGGTTTGGCATATCCACAGTAACAGAACAAGCCCTGACCGCTATTCTCTGCTTTTACCTTCAAATACAGAAAGCAATAGTCAACATAAATGGAAGTGATATCTATCCCTGGAAGTGATAAAATGTTATGTGGTGTCATAACTTTGGCGGGCAACTGTCAGTCCTGTTATACATCAGGAAAATGTCAATACATTGCTTACTAAAGCATAGGGCCTGATCCTGCAACCATGCAGCTCCGCAGGTCGTTCTGTAGCCAGTGGAGGCAAGGAGACTCCATGTGGACATGAAACTGGCTGGATTCAGAGCTCCAGCAAAGGAAACCAGAAAGTGATGCTGAAACATGTGGGGTCAGAGTCAGAGTTGGGCGTGAACAAAAACAAGAAGCATCAAGA
This sequence comes from Phasianus colchicus, assembly GCF_987193195.1. Lineage (NCBI taxonomy): Eukaryota > Metazoa > Chordata > Aves > Galliformes > Phasianidae > Phasianus > Phasianus colchicus. The sequence continues at coordinate 132,566,591 of NC_143436.1, forward strand.
AACCTCCAAGGCAGACAAAATGGCTCTGGAAAAAGTGTCCTCCGCAGATTCACAGGTTGCTTATAGGTTTCAACCACATAGTAAGTACAGCCCCTGTATTGTCCCAGAAGCACTTGGGTGCCACTGCCACAAGTACTGTGTGGCCTAAAGGGCTGCTTGGGTGTCCCTGCACAGCAGCCTGCTCTTCCAGAAGGGCACATGCAGAGTAGCTGCCAGGGCTGGGACAAGGGTCTGGCCAGGACAGTTTACTTTCTATGAAAGCAGCCAAGAGGAGGTTGTTCATGATAACTAAGAGGCACAGGGCATCTATATATGACATTCCTCCCAAGAATAGAAACTCAGTAACTCAACCCTTAAGAAGAGACCTTGTGTGTCTGTGACATGCAAAAGGAATGCTGCAGGGCACCAAGTTCTCCTCTCCGTTCCAAACAGAACACAAGGCTGATGCTCCATAGCAAAACAGCACCTAGTTCTGAAACATCCTGGTTCACTGTCCTCACTCAGCACGTACCTTTCCAAGTAACAGTGAGGATGTACTGTACACACACATTGCTTCACTACACATATATGTGCTTTCCTTCTTCTAGCTTCCTTCTTCTAGCTTCAGTGGTGATTCTTTTGGTTTCTAAAATGATAATCGGTAAAAGAATGACACTTTGCAATCAAGTGTTGAACGCCTTTTTTATTTAAACATTAAGATTAAATTACAAAAGCTTTTGGAACAAAGAAATATGCCAAGGAGGAAAGAGCTGAAAATTCAAGTTGCATTTTCTCATTCATTGTGAAAGCAAAACACATTGGCAGCAGCAAGGCATTTTATAGAAAATTTTCAGATGGACAGTACAAACACCTTCCTGTCAGAATTGCCACTGAAATACCTTGCTGTCGTGAAACAACATCCTTTCTTTCATTTTTTTTTCTTTTTTTTTCCCTGATCACACTCCTTAGTATCGTCTGATTGGTTTTCACTGTGGGAACCAATTAATTATTTCAGAATTACTGTAATTCTTTACTGTTTGTCTCTGCCAATATAACACAATCTTCTTGGGAAAACCTCCAAACATGAGTTACTTTACCTTAATAAAACCGTCTACTGCCATTGTCAAAAGTTTTATTTGCACAAATATGTTCCTAATCTATGTTAATTTCATGCAATATATCTCTATTTTTTGGAATAAATACTGAAAACCATTTGAGAAGATTCCCTTGGAATGCAAAAACCAAACATTATTTTATTTTAAGGGCAAGATTCCACCATCTTTATTTACAAGAGTAGCATCTTGCTCCCTCACTGCAAGCTAGAGGCTCAAAAGCAGTGAAAATCAGCATAGCCCCATTAGGATTTAATGCATCATATCAATTTCTATTAATGAAAACAGGGCTGAGCGGGTTTTTTTCTTTTTTTTTTCCTGTGGTAATGCACTACCTATCACCAGTAAAGGTGCTCAAACATAGCCCTACATTTAATAATTTGGCACATTTACAACTGGCATTATTCATAGTAACCTATCAGATGACAACAGTGGAGCTCTTCTGTAAAATAGAGGTTAAGCCTACAATTGTATGACTGTACATCTGAAGTATAAAAACCACGATATGTAGTACACTTGAACAGTTAAAAAATATAACTTATTTTATTTGTAAACTATCAATGCAAGATACTTAGCAGCAAAGAAGCCATGTTCAATGTCTTCTGATCTTTTATAAAGATCTGTTGCTGTAAGTAATATAATCGTCTCCAAAACATCTGAGGTTACATGTAGAAACAATCAAGGCAATATTATTTGTACATATTATTAAACATGCAAAAAACTTCCTGAAGAATATTGCCCAAATGTAGAAAGTGGTCTGGATCTCAAATTTTCCTTGGTAGCATCTGCTTTGAAGTATGGCTCACGTGTGGCTTTAGAGTCCTTCAGTTTATTTTGGAGAGTTGGCACCTTTAATAACAGGCTCCCTATTCAAATATGTGGCCCAGTAGACTAAGTTAAAAGTTCCAAACAGCACTGGAAAAATTATCCGGGACATTTTGTCAATCTTACTGATGCTGTTGTAAGTCTTTTTGCTTTCGGCAGGCTTTTCTTCCACAGACTTCACTGGAGCAGGAGCAGCGTTTGAGATGACGGAGGGGGCCGAGTCCTTTGGCATGTTTGGAGCAGGGGTCATCTTCCCAGTGCTGTACGTATTTGTTGATTTATTTCCCAGCAACTGGCGCTCTTTTTTCTTCTGTGAAAAGACCAAAATGTTAGACTGCAGGAACAGAAAGTGGAAACATTCTCAAGATGCAAACTTCCAAACCTAAGCACTGTAATCCATCATGCTAAAACAAATGTCTGTGGGCTACTCTGCCTTTGAGTCCCAAACAGCTGATTCTGTCTCAATGTCATAGCCCTTACTCAAGCTGAACTTTCCTGACATTGGAGGTAATGAAGGGAGGCCAGCTGGACCTGGACCCATGGGGCATGCACATTAGCAGCTGCTTTTGTCGGGGCCCTGCAGCTGAGGAGGTTGTGTCCTAGTGCCAGCTAAAATGCCTTTGTCAGAGAGAAGGTGACAACCATGCTATAGGTTATGCGAATGACACTGTGCAACTGCTTTTTCTTTTAGGTACTTAAGACATGTAAGATAAGCACCTTGATTTTAGCAGCTTCCAGGGCCTTTTTGCCATCCCATGCCCAACTCCTCTTGGTGAAATAGTTGACTGTTGCAAACTCAATCAATGCAGAAAATACGAAGGCATAGCAGACAGCTATAAACCAGTCCATGGCAGTAGCATAGGCCACTTTTGGCAAAGAGTTGCGGGCACTGATACTTAAGGTGGTCATGGTGAGGACTGTTGTCACCCCTGTAAAGGAAGAAAAAAAAGGAGTCAGAGATCAGCTTGGTAGAATCAGAGAATCATAGAATGTCCTGGGTTGAAAAGGACCACAACGATCATCTGGTTTCAACCCCCCTGCTATGTGCAGGGTCTCCAACCACCAGACCAGGCTGCCCAGAGCCACATCCAGCCTGGCCTTGAATGCCTCCAGGGATGGGGCATCCACAGCCTCCTTGGGCAGCCTGTTCCAGTGTGTCACCACCTTCTGCGTGAAAAACTTCCTCCTAATATCTAACCTAAACCTCCCCTGTCTTAGTTTAAAACCATTCTCCCTTGTCCTATTACTATCCACCCTTGTAAACAATCTTTCCCCCTTCTATTTATAAGCTTACAGGCCTTAAAAGATTCCTAATAAGTAATGAGAGGGCCTCAATTCAGCAGGAGAATTAGGAAGGCCACATGAAGGAAATCAATGCTTGCATATTTTGGTCAGAAAGAATGATATACTTTGCAGGTGAAATGAAAATAAGTGTTGGTCCTCAGCTGTTTACTCGTGTGATGTTCTGGTTAGCTCTAGTTACAGTGTACTTAAAAATATAATTTTAAGGATAATAGAAATCCAAATGTTACACAACCCAAAATCTCACTGGTATTTTGTCAACGCATAGTATATATGCTTAGCATTGCTTGTTAACTGGTACGTTATAAAATCAGCGATCGACCCATTCAGCAGTAACTGCCACAACAGAAGTGGGATTATGGCTTCTGTTTTCCCACGTGGAGATTGTATGGATGTAATTGTCAGTTGTTATTTATTCCCTTGACTGCAGCTCCCTCTTCCACAGAAGTCAGCAGATGACAGAGCTGCCACTGCTTCCATGTGGGGAGGGGTGTCTCAGCAGGATGAGAATGAGCTCTCGGTTACACCTTTTTGAAGGTAAGTAAAATCAGCACTGCTAGCCAGCAATGAGCTGCTGGCACCAGTATTCTCCCCATACAGGTTGCTGAACCGATTTCTGATCAAAGGTGCTGGCTGATTCCAGTAGGCTCCTACAGATGAACGGCTCTTTTAGGAACACTTGATCAAAGATCTACATACATTGCAGCTCCCACTCCCCTCATTTCTCATCCAGTGGGAATCCTGTATGTCACAAACCTTCAGCTAGGATTCTGTTCATTTTTTGCAACCTTCTAGTGGTAAGGAAGAGACCTCAAAGGATTCTTCCATGACAGTGTCTGTAGTAAATATACATTTTCTAAATGCAAAATCATATTAATTTGACAGTAATAGCGATAATTGTCACTAATTAACCTCTACATGTTTTTCCCGGATAAACATCTTGAAACACAGATAAACAAAATGTTTTGAAGTGAAATCTGTTCAGACTAGAGTATGCACTATCATAATATGTATGGCTTTTTGTTCTAAACCATCACATATTTTATCTGAGTAGGAAAGAAGAACCCACAAATCACAACAATCTGTTTCTTCCGTCTTCCATCCTTAACCTTCACAGAACTGATTACAGCGCGATTTCTGTCACAATTTTACCAAAAAGCCCACACTTTTTTTAAAATTGATTTTGACTTTAAACTGGAAGAGAACATGGGAACACCTACAACACTGCACGCAAAAATAAGCACTGTGGGTTTGTTACAGAAGATCACTTCCACAAACAAGCCCCTTTCTTACCCATGCTACAAGAAGGTGAGGTACTCACCAAAGACAGTCCGAGCAGGGACAGATTCTCTGTTTAGCCAAAACGACACTTGTGATAAGATCACAGTCATAATGCAGGGAAGGTATGTCTGGATGACAAAATAACCAATTTTTCTTTTCAGATGAAAATGTGCTGTCATTATGGTGTATTCGCCTAGGGGAAGAAAAATGCATGTATGCTAAAATAAAGCAGGCTTACTGATTTGAGGTTTTCAGCAGCTCCCCCTCTCTCCCAGTGTGAGGCTACCATTCAGCCAGTCTTAACTGCATGAAAAATGCCTGGATTTCAGTCCTGTGCCATAACAAGAGACAGAGATGCTGCTACATACCGCTGCTCTTCACATTCAGTTCCCAAAAGCAGAAGACAGCAACTAATGACTATTGCACCAAAAACCTGCCATATTTTCAGGTACCTGGCATGCCTTGGTGTTGATAGGCATGCCAAATCTGGATTGCTGACAGTGCCTCATTCTTGCCTTGCTTTGACTTGGTCCCACAAACTGTCCTGTCAGAACGATTAAGGCCTCCTACTCTTAGAAACCTGATTTAGCAGCAGGACTTAACCTCATTAAGGAACTGTTAATGCCAATCCATCGCTTCAGTTCTGACACTCCCTGTGCCCCATACTTTACTGCCTGTGTGACTGTCCTAATGTCAGTGCTGCAAGAATCTGTGCTTCGCTCACTGATACTGATACTGTCGCTTGGAATTTTCAAAGCCATCAAACTACTCCTCCAGAAAAAAAAACAAAAACAAAAACAACCCTCGTGTGCATGAAGTTTTCCTGGAATTTGGTATGCCTTAGCTCTTGGAAAGATAATCTCTTTCTGGACAGATGTTGTGCCATGTCTTGTTCTCTTGTGAAATTAATATTATACTGACTGCAGGGGGGAATTCACTAAAAGCTGCTAAGGCAGCGCTAAATTCCATGTCTTTTTTATATGCCAAATTCACAGCATTGCCTTAATCGGGCTTTTGTCAGGCCCTTTGAATTTCAATACAATCCTCAAAAAATGCACTCTGAAACAGATAGACCAGCTGTCACCTTCCCTTATGGTTCAGGAAAAAAAAAACCAACAACTCAAGCAGTTCTTTCAGACTGTTCCTGTGAAACCATATATTTGTTACTGAAGGCTTTTCATTGCTGGTAACAGCTCCCCAAAGCCAAAATCTTGCTATCTGAGAGCAGGATACTATTTCTTTTTTTTTTTTTTTTTCCTGGGAAAAATGAGAGTTAAAATCAAATATAAGAATAAAAGCCAATCAAAAAAGCCAATCAAACTCCTCCAGGCCCTAGCAGATCTCCACTCATACTGACACCAAATTAATCTAAAAGCATGCATTTTTCAGCTGGATACTGACAAATCAGAGGAATGTCCACACCGAAATGTATGTTGTATTCTGAGAGTAAAACAAAAAAAAGAAAAAAAAAAACCTTTTGACTTACCAATTTTTCAGATCCTGGAAATTCTGGGGTGTGTATCTCATATTTTCTAAAGAACGAGCTGAATGCAGACCTTAACTACTTGAGCTAAATGATTGGCTATAACCTCTTGTTGCAAGAATGGGCTGTTATCCTCCATAGATCAGCCCCTATAGGAAAATAAATAACAGACTGATTCTGCAGAGTGAATTGCAGTGAGTTGTTGCAGCCAGCACTGCTAAGTGGTTAGATTTGGCAGATTACTGCTAAGTGACAATATGGCTAATTAATGGACAATAGGTCTACAGTGAGAGGTTTTCTGCAGGTAGAGCTGCCTGAGGTGCTCAGATCTGTTCTGTATGAAGTTTACAGACTCATTCATGCTGAGGATTTTAGGCTGAAAGACTGGAATAGCACAGGACTGCCTTACCTGACAGCCTGCCTCTGTCTTTATGGCTTTCTTCTGAAGTCTGATTTTCTGGCGAAATGTTTTCCTGATGAGGGATGTGGAGATGGACAGGGGATGCTGTGAAACTGAGGAGAAAATCCTCGTGAAGTGATGTCTAATTCCCTTTCATTTAGTGTAATTTTGAACCGGGGATGCTGAACATACCTCAGTCTCAGGAGAAACCCCACTTGCTCTTTATTTAAGAGCATTCAGTTTGTGGATTACCAAAAAAATATACCAGGAGCAGCGGGATCTACGTGTTGGTAATCTGCTTTTGAGCTGCTGCTGCGCCGTGATGTGTGTGAGTCCCATTCTCCCTGCTCGCTAAGGAGTGACGATGTGCGTTATTGATTTTGACAGCATGCTTTCCAAGCTGGAATAAAGTAAATCTACACAGCTTCAGCAGAGCAATGGGATTCATATTTTCCTTTTTAAAAATGCAGAAAAGAAGTGCTTGCATTTTGACCATCTTCTGTGGCTGATTCTCACCTTATCATTTTCTCTAACCTACCAGAGCTCTTGTCTCCACTGAAATAATGATATCACCTGATTTTGTGTTTCCTCTTCTCCCAACTGCCATCTTCTCCTATTTTCCATGCTGTCTCTTTCTAAAATGCCTGCATGAAGGATGTCTCCTCCAGCAGACCTGGGGCTGGCAAAAACCCCACAGCTTATTTTTTTATGTCCTGGGACCACTGCTTAAAGCAATGCTAGAAGCTGCCTGAGTTGGCCTTTTGTTTATAGAGAATAAAATCCTGGCTCTGTTGGAGTGGCAAAGCTCCCTCTTACTTCTGTAAGGCCGCAGTTTATTCTTAGACCATAAGCTTTCTTGAGCAAGAGCTAATTTTTTATTATAGGTTTGTGCAGCATGTTTAGATGAAAATACTGCTCCTGATAGAGTCCATTCACCACTGCCAAAAGAACTCTAATGACAAATCTAGCACCGATGAAAAGTCAAGAATGGAGCATTTCTTCCCAGAGCTCTGCTACTGTGCTGCCCTTAAAAGCTGCTGCAATGGTTTTTCAGTATCCAGGCAATGGAGTTTTGGAGATGGTGCTTACAAACGTTCAGGATCTTTCCTGCATTCTCCCAACATCACTGTGCTGCAATTCAATGGGGTTTTTTTAATGAGAATAGGCCAGCCCTTAGGCTTGTTTGTTTACCTTATCTGCCTGGGCTCAGGTGTACCAACAACTGTTCTGGCATGACCCCAACATCAGGTCTGTGACATAGCAGTCCCTGTCCACACTGACATCCAGAACATTTTGGTCCACAAGAGATGCCTGTGCTGTTTTGATAGTGCTGCACATGAAACCTCCATCTCAAGGAAAAATCAAACTGTTCAGCGCAGAATGAAGGGCTGAATGCTTCTTTTATTGTTTAGGCTTTGGATATTTCATAGCCTGGGCTCCAGCTGGCAGAAAAGAAAGGAGTGGGTTTTTGTTTTGTTTTATGGCACTGCAGAATCTAAGTGAGTGATGAGAAATTCTGGATCTGGGGAACAGAACTGGGCAATCATTTGCAGACACCAGCAGGATCCACATGGACCCAGAGCCCGTATCTGAGTGTTTTCAGCACTGCAACAGCAGGACACAGCAGATGTTGGGACTGCTGGAAGCAGTGTGAGCCGACAAATATCCTCTTCAGGGGGAATAATATTTGGGGATGATAGCTCAACAAACCACCACACAGGTGGAACATGTCAGAGCCATTTTCTGTTGCATGGCTAACGTGGTCGTGATTTCCAAACTGGCTGGTGAATTGGGAGTGCAAAGATATTTTTCTGAGGAGACAGCTAACCTTAACAGCTTGGGTACAAAATCAGCACAGTCCTAACAGACTTGTGCAGGGGCAGCATTTCCATTTAAAAAGAAATCTTTTAGACAGAAAAGCATAAACATCTTGTGACACACACGAACATTTCACCTATGCAATTGCTAAGGCTATGACTTGGGTATCAAAAAACAAACAAACAAAAACAAAAAAACACCATAAAAGATCCCAGCAGTGAGATTTCTGCAGCAACTATTTTGTTTTTTAAGTTCAACAATGCAATAGATGGAAGAAATGTCTTAGATAGCCCTTCACAAGTAACCCTGATTACTGGCCTACCGCGAGCTTGATGAAGTCCAGAAAATCCACCGCTGACTGATGCTTTCCCTGTGCAAAATCGGATTTTTGTATTTTGCTAATCCCCGGTTACAATCTGTGTCCTGCTCTTTGTGATCCACCCTGCAATCAGAATCCAGTCAGCCCAGATGCAACCCAGGACATTAATATAAAATCTTGACGTCGGAAAACAAGCATTTATTAGCCTAAATCTTAGGATACAGGAGGGAACAGGCTACCAGGCAGAAACTTTGGGCTTTGTCTGAAGAGTGCCCTATACCCGTGGGCTGCGGAGTACTGGGAGCTCCTGCAGGCAAAGCTGCGCGCTGGCGGGGTCCTGGAGCTGACACACTGGAGCAGGCACTGCTGGGGCTGGGTTGTTTTCTTGCTCTGAGGAGCAGGACAAGCTTGTAGGAGATGCCCCGCTACGTCCTCTGGATCTTTTTCTTGGCCATGATGAAGGCAAGAGGGGAGCTGCCATTCATTCCAGAGAACAACGCAGCCATGATGGTAAACTGGTAAGGAAAAATGTGTATTTCTTTGCTCTTTATTGGGAGATAGCATTATTTATTTGTCCTTTTTCTATAGCGGTGCCTGCCCTGACTTTGCTTACACGTGTCTCTTGGCTGTAGGAATCTGCTTTAGCAACACCTCTGTGCCTTCTGAATGGGAAAAGGGAAGGAATAAGCTCTAAAAGATGGAGGTGTTGGTTCTGTTTCGTGGTGGTTCTGTTTCACACTGCCTGAGAGAAGCTTCCCTCAGCTTTGTCTTGTGCTCAAAAAGCAAGCTGCAAGCTTGGCTGCTCTCTCTTTATTGGGCACATTGGGACATTATGAGCAGAAAGTGTTATGCACCTTGATGCTTCGGTTCCACTAACTTTGTGTGTGAATGTAGTCCTGCCTGTTTTCACAACTAAATTTCCCATGGACAGTAACGGGTTCCTAATCTAATTTACACTTCATCCTCTACAGTCCTGTCCTCACTCAGAGCTCACCATTTTCCACCAGAGATCAGATGCATCTCCAGAAGACACCTGGCTTTCCCAATGCTAACTGCACTTCTCTTGGCTGCATGGTGCCCTCCGCTCCCCCCAGATCTTGCAGTAGACGAATGCATTGTGTAACTTGTTTAAGCCTCCGTCTTGCAAGGCCCACGTGATGCCTGTTCCAGCCTCGGCTCCCCCAGGACTCCCCCCACCAATGCAGGCCCAGGGCTGCCCTTGCGTGGGAGCCTTACAAAGCAGGGGGGCAGCTCACGTGGGTGCCCAGGCCAGGATTAAGCCTTCTTTGCCTCTCTAATGCTGCCACATCTGGCGCCTCCACACTCAGCTGGGCAGGGAATGGGAATCCTCGGGGTTGGCTCTCCCCTCCTGCTGCCACGGGGTCCCCAGACACGCAGCATGGCCACGCCACCGCCACCACCTGCCCTCCATTCCCTCTCCCCCCCGCATTGGCCTCATCAGGCAAATCGTTCTAAAGCGATGATTGAAACGGATCAAGTGCGTGGGTGGTGTTTGCCTCTGGGTGGTTCCTCCCCCAGGGAAGCACTCCAGCGATAGTGCTGGCAAGACTGGGCAAAGGCAGCTGCCAACTGGCTGCATACAGCATTCCCAGTGTTCCTCATAAACAGCAGGAGCTATAGGGCTCTCCGACCTGGTGAAGGGCCTCACAGTCAGCATGCAGCCCTCTCCATTGTAACACCACTGCCAGGAAGCCAGGAACCTATCCTACTCTCCCCAGCATCCTATGTTCTACAAACACATCCCCATTGTACTCGGAAATATCTTGCCCACCTGTACTGGTGCTGATGTTTTCAGTTCCCACAGTTTGTCCCATCAGGTGGTACTGGTTAAGTCGGGAACCGTCTTCAGCCACAACCACAGAGGTTGTGGTGCTGTTGGTCCACACATAGATCACTTCAGAATTGGGGTAAGCGTCTGTTGGCACAGGGGAAAAATAGACAGTGATGAGTAAAGCCCATCATGTAATGTTTTAGTGGATATTTAAATGATAGATGATGGGGAGAGGGAAGAATGGAGGAGTGAGACTGAATGGAGAAAAACAAATAAAGATGACATAATCATGTTTCCATATGCCCAGCTCAAAAAATATTAGATTGAAGCCTTCTAATATTACAGATGCATAGGATGGTTTGTCAAAGGCTGAACCAGTAGAGGTATAAATATAATCCATCACAAACACTCCAGCAGCTCAGAGCAGCTCAGACCCATTCTCAGCTAGCTGTCTGCTCCTAAACCCCAGCAGAAGGCATTTGCTGAAGCTGTCCCTCCAAAGCACTCATGCACCTAAAGGGTCTGGACAAGGGGGAACTTTATGACAGGGCAAGCACAGGGTCTGCTGTGTGTGCTGGCTTGGGATAAGGACATACAGAGGAGGTGCTACGTCCTGTGCTTAGGGTCTGGCTATGAATGAAAAAAGCTAGGATGCATGCTTGTGTCCCTGTGTGTTTACATGCATGTCTGCAATCCAGAGAAAGTACGTAGAAGTGGGATGGCATGGAGGAGAGCAGAAGTAGATTGGTGATGGGGGGGGGGTACACCTGCATTCCTGGAAATGCAAACATGACAAGATTTCACTCACTTGGAAGTCCTTGGAAATAAAGGCAGCGTTAGGACTGCCAACTCATTCCTTCCTCAGTAGTAGTGCTGTTATTTTTAAAGACCTAACACCTGGAGTAATTATGGTGTTATGAAAGAATTTCAGCTTTCTTTCAGAAATACTGTCAACTGTTTTTTTGTTTTATTTTCCTTTTTAAGCCTTCTCCGCAGATTATGTTTCAAAAAAAAAAACAAAAACAGGACCTGAGTACATACTTATATTTAATTAAGTAGATCTGGCACTTTTCAGAGCACCATAATCACTGAAAGCTCTCGGGTAACTTTGCTGCAGACATATTACAGAAGGCTGGAGCCCACTGCATGGACCTCTCTGGAAAGCAAGGATTACTTTTTCCCAGAAGGAGTTGAAATGCAGACAGGGTTGGAAGGAGTTCAAGTCCAATACAAATATAAGCTGGGAGTGCAGAATGTTTTTTCTAGAAAAACTCATGTTCAACACAACCTGTGTAGGAGACAACACACAGTGGCTTTTCAGATAAGAACCTGAAAGGCATGGGCAAGTGACTATTTAAAAGGGTCTTGTGTACTAAGTCCCATCTCCAGCACTGTGAGTTTTGGTTGCTGGAGTCAGTAAGCTGTCATAGAAAGCTGTGACTCCCTTAAGGTCTAAAAAATTTTCCCAGAGAGCAGTTTAACATAAGCTACTGATGCACTGTAATGGGAATAAAAACATGCTAAGGCAGTCCCTGGATTCATACAATCTTCCAGTACTTAACTCCAGAGCTTATAAACAGGAGGGAAATCAACTTTGTACATGGTCTGATAGTGATAGGACAAGGGGGAACAGTTTTAAACTAGAAGAGCGAAGATTTAGATTAGATGTTTGGGAGATGTTGCCCTCCATTGAGAGGGCAGTGAGGCCCCAGCACAGGCTGCCCAGAGAGGCTGTAGATGTACCATCCACGGAAACATTCAAGTCCAGGTTGGATGGGGCCCTGCACTGCCTGATCTGGTGGTGGCAGCCCTGCCCACGGCAAGGAGTTGATCTCCCTAGATGATCTCTGAGGTCCCTTCCAATCCAAGTCACTCTCTGATGCTATGAACATGAAATAGAAAACAGGAAGTGATCCTGAATCAAGCTAAGAGCATTCGCAGCATGATGAGCTGCAGATCACTTGGATACTGGAGTAGGTAGCAAGGAGGAAAGCATTTTTTCCATGTGGTAATTTTTTTCCATTTGGTAATCTTCCCTAGCAATCTTTAGGAAGTGCTAGCAGAGGAAGGACACTAGTCTGGATACATCTTTGGTCTGACCTTTCACACCTAACCTCAAGTTCTCATCCACACCTCCAAAAGATATGGAAATAATAAGGACATCAAAAAAAAAAAAAAGAGTTCAAAAGAGGGTTACAAGTATCTCCAGGGCCTGGGAACAAGTCTTAAGATTTGAAGCTTAAGGAGCTCAACTTATTTAGCTCACTGACAAGAGGCTGAGATGTGATTCAATCGCCAAGTATAGATTCTTGTACACATAAAAGAAACCAAGAACAGGGAAAACTCATACTACTGACAAAAGGAAAAGAAAAATTCAGGCATTGAAAGAATAGGACACAGTTTCCTGGTGGGGGAGGGATGGGGGATTTAAACAGTGGATAACCTTCCAAGATTATAGATTACTGTCACTAGAAATATAAAGATGGGATGAGATCTTTTTCATCGTATCTCTGACAGTAGCTTGTTGCTGCTGTGTTCGTGACTGGAGTTGATCCAACCTTTGGTAGCTGAACATCTATGAATACTCCATCCTTATTAGCCATGCAGCCATGCAGGACTGCCCACACGCCTTTCATGTACTTGTATTTGTAGCTGTGCAGTAAAATTACTGTAATTATATCTCATGATCTGCTTTGAAAGGCTACAAAGGAATTTCCTCCCTACTGCAAAATATTTGCATAACAAGAAGTGATGGAATTTCACCTTTCCCTTAAGAGATGAGATACCCTCCCCATCTGAGAGATGATTACAAGTTCATAGCATTCTGTAAATAATTCCAAAGGTTGCTTTGGAGATGTACAAGTGGATGGGTCACTTCAAGAAACTGCTGCAGAATACTTTATTTTTAAGTGCTTATCTGGTATATGTTGGTCATATGTTGATAGCCCCTGTGAACGTTGGATTTGTGTAGACAGACAGGGATTCCCAGAGAATTTTATTTTTACTATATCACTTCCCATGCAAAAAAGGATGCTGGACTTTTTGCTGGTATCATCCATATGTATCTCACATCAGGAATTCACCGCTACTGTGTCTCAGGGAAAATTTGTCCAGTTTTCTGCCAATGACACACAAGCTCAATGAGACACTTCCTGGTGAAAGCCCTGTAACCAAATTCCATCGAAAGTAAGACCACGTTGCTTGTGAGGCTTAAAAAGTATTCAGATGCTTTATTTCTTAGCTCTGCCTATCTTTGACTGTCCTAAAACAGCGTCTCTGCTTCAACCTGCAGCCTTTACTGGGTGCTACATATGTCTGAGTGCAGGTCTGGAGGCTTCTGCCCTGGAGCAGCTCAGCTCTTCCTCCTTTAAAAATATATATATATATATCTAATTATATATATAATTCAGAAGCCAGGAGGCACCCAAATGCATGCAGACAGTCCTGACCCCATGCACAATGCTCTGTGAGGCTGCCTTCTTCTGAAATCACAGCAGGAAAGGGAAGCTGTCTATAGATAATCTGTTAGACAAGATCATATACATGACCTCTCCATCTATCTTCTTTGCAACTGTAAAGAAAACAAAGTCTGTGTTTTAAAAGGCTGTAGTATAGGATTTTTGGCTTAACGCCTCCTTTCCTCATTCTGGGCCAGGCTATGAGAATCTGAGCTTCCTTGTGAGAAGAAGAATTGAGAAAATGCCAAAAGAAGAATGTGAATGTAAAAAGATGCAGCCACCCCCTCAGCCCATAAGTACCCTTGTGAGAAACTTATAGATTTGACAGGAATAGGCTACCCTAAATCCTTTGGTATGGCAGCTGAACCTTGATCATATCTTTTCGGATCATCTATATAAATCTTTGGGTACCTGTGTCCTTGTACTAGGTATGTGTCTTCCTACCTCAAACCTTCTGCCACATTTTCCCCTCAAACTCTAGTTATCCTAAACTTGCCTACCAGAAGCTCCAGCTCTGCTTCTGGTAACCCATGCAGTATAATTAGGCACAGTCATACTGAAAGCTGAATGTGTGGGAGTAGTCTCGAATAATGTCATTTTGCTTTTGGAATAGAGCTGTTGCTAATGGAGAGATGGCATTATTCACTGTCATACCAAATTGTGTAAAAACCTCCCCCTGTTTAAGTAAAGCTCTGGTAGGTTTTCAATCTCTAAAGCATGACAAATCTCAGCTCCTGATTTCTAGGGTTACAAGAAAGGTTTACTGCTGAGCAGGGAATAAGGTCCTCACCACCTTTACATAGTGGACACAAGGAAACAAGGAGACACCCAGACAGTAACAGAAAAGTGTGGTAAATGCTTTGGGTTAGAAAACTGGAAGAACACTGCTGGTGTTGTTGTAAAAGCAAACCCAAGTTCAAAGCCACTGAAAATACAAGTGAGGCTGTTTAACTTTCATTCTAATTTAAGCAAGTGTGCTTCTTCTGTTATTATAAATCCAATTATTAATTTGGCGTTCCTTACCATTATTTTGCTGGCTTGCCAAATAAAGTCAGATGCCTCATTCAATTTTTCTTTCTTGCCTAAGCTCACTCTTTCAAAAGACAAAAATGAACCAGTTTAGATGAACAACTGAAAATATACTGAGGTGTGATATAATTAGAAGCAAGAAAATGGCAGGAGACATTTATTTCTAGTGGGCATTTGATAAATGGCTGCAGACTTATCACCTAACAGAAAGATGAAATGAAGTCATTTCTTCTCATATCTGTTTACTCACGAGTGGATCTATTTTTCTCCACTCTAATGCCCAACAGAAATATAAGACCCATAAAGCCCTACTTTCCTGTACTCTCACACACTCTGCTATCTTCCTACTCTCACATGTCTGGCAAGGCAAACAGCAATTGGTCCTTCTTACACCTGTGAACAGAGGGCAGGTGAGCAACCACAACCAAAGGGAGGAACCAGCCTAACAAAGCAAAGCAGCCAGTTGGGAAGAACTAGAAGAATCCTGCCATTTGTCTTGGCAATGCAGGCTGCCTTGTTTTCACTTGGATTAATTATATATGAACTGGAAAAGCCACTTTGGGACAACTACTCATGTTGATTCATTGTTTCCTTTCAAGGTCTTTCTGCTACAGTTTTGGTAAAACACTACAGAAAGGATTCTAAGAGGACAAAAAGGAAATGTTCAATGCCCATTCCTATGAATGAAGCAGAACCCTCCCATACATTAAATGAGCAACCCATGAACAGGGAGACTTCTCCTGCCACAGCCCTCCATGCAGGACACTACTTCTTAGCTTCTTAAGGCAAATAAACCCTAATATCTTAAATATGGATGTCTGAGTGCAAAATTGAGATCTATGAGACCCAGATGCAATTATTCAATTATTTTTTCAAGACATCATCACTCATGAAAAAAAACAAAACCCACACTGATGTCTGCCAGGAAGTTTTCATAGCCATATGACAGGACAGAAAATATGTCAGGAAAAAAAAATCTAAAAACACTCCTCACTATCTTTCTGTTTTTTATTTAACTCATTACAACTGCATTGTCACATTCTTAGCCTTCATCATCAGATGACACGCCTCAGGATCATCAGACTGCCAGATTTTAGAAGTACTGCTAATCCTTGTTAAAGCCTATTGTGAAAGTTGCGTGTACATTGTTTTTTAGAAACTCTAGTTATGACCTCAATATACATACAAATATCTGTCTTGGGGCAGGTCCAGAGGAGAGCCACTAAGACCAAGATCAGAGGGCTGGAGCACCTCTCCTATGAGGAAAGGTTGAGGGAGCTGGGATGGTTTAGCTTGGAGAAGAGAAGGCTCCAGGGAAACCTCATTGTGGCCTTCCAGTACTTGAAGGGAGCATATAATCAGGAGCGGGAACGGCTGTTCATGAGGGGGATAGTGATAGGACAAGGGGGAATGGTTTTAAACTGATACAGGGGAGGTTTAGGTTAGATATTAGGAGGAATTTTTTCACTCAGAGGGTGGTGATGCACTGGAACAGGTTGCCCAAGGAGGCTGTGGATGCCCCATCCCTGAAGGCATTCAAGGCCAGGCTGGATGTGGCTCTGGGCAGCCTGGGCTGCTGGTTGGCGACCCTGCACATAGCAGGGGGGTTGAAACTGGATGATCATTGTGGTCCTTTTCAACCCAGGACATTCTATGATTCTATGATCTGTCTAAGTATTAGACTCCCTTAGAGACTCTTAGATAACTTGGTAGAGATTCAGATTTACAGTCTCACAATGACTTCTGCAGGGAGTAAAACAGTGCTGCTGATAAGCCATAATGTATCAGCTTGAATTCTAAGATTCAGGCTGGGTTTCTTCTGGCTTGAGCATGAACACTTTTTACTTTATTATACAGCATCTGTCAGTGCTTGTGTCTATACAACTGAGGCTAGATTTGAACTCTGTAATTGGAATTTCCATTTACATTAAGTTGATAAGAATGAATTGATGTACAAATGAGGACTTCATACACTCTATAGGAAGAAACCTAGTAAAAATGTAATTTTAAATATAAAAACAGCATGACAGTGCTAAATATGCATGGTCTGGGTCTGGGAGAAATAGGTTTTTTTTAAAAAAGTAAGCTATTGAGATAAATTTATATACTAAGAAATATGTATTCAAATATTCAATGATTAAGAGCCTAAAATCAAGAATTTTTCATAGTGTGGTGATAAATTCCACTGTTCTTACAGGAATTTGAGGGTCAGAGAAATTAAGTTAGGGACCTGAAATCATCAAAATTAAGACTGACTATTTAAACTACCATGAGCATCTTAACAGCATGAATGATCTGAATCTGTGTCACAGACAAGAAACATAACATATATAAACACAAAGGATTATAAATTGGAATCACATAGAACCCCTGAATGGTTGAGGTTGGAAGAAACCTCAAGATCATCCACTCCAGCCTCTGCTCAAGTAGTGCCACCTCCAGCCAGCTGTCCAGGACCACGTTCACACAACTTTTGACTGTCTCCAAGGACGGAGACTTAACAACCTCCTGAGTGGCTTGTTCTACTGTTTGACCATGATCACAGTAAAAATAAGTTTTCTTGTGTTCTGATAGAATTCCACCTATTCTAATTTGTGCTCATTGTCTCGTCTTGTTTCTGGGCACCACCAAGAAGAGCCGTGCTCCTTCATTTCCTCCCATCATGTATTTACATAGATGGAATAAACACCCTCAGCCTTCTCCTCTCTAGGTTTTCTCAGCTTTCTCAGTTCCATCTTTCTCAGCCTCTCCCCATATGAAAGATGCTCTAGCCTTTATTTGTGGTCTTGCACCTGACTCATTCCACAAAGAGCAGGAGCTCAGAACAGCTGTTCCAAATGTAAGAAGAACTGAGAAACTCAGAATGAAATATTTTTTGAATGACACAGTATCATCTAGATGGGACAACGGAGGACCTCCAAGGAGAAAATTACTGTCATGGACTTAAAGCAATTCTTGTATGAAACTGGTGAGAAAAGGTAATAGGACACTATCAGCTGTAAGAAGTTCAGCCTTACTAAAATGATTACTGTTTCTGTCTTTCCTGAACTTACAATAAAAATCTAATTTGATAATATGGGCAGTATTTTATATGTTTTCCCAATACAAAGTTTAATTTGATTTTCTTTTCCCATTCCACGGGGAATAGAATAGGATGTCTTCAGAAATGTGCTAGACAGGTCTCAAGGGACTTCATTACTGAGAAACAGTAATACACCTTTACTGATCATTACTAAAAACATAAGACCCTAAGTTAGATCGAAAAGACTTTATTTCAGAATGTAATTTATAAGTCACCTCTAGAAAAGGTGGGAATAGGAATGTGACAGAAGTGTCTATGGCTTGGAAATTAAATGGAAACACTGACTGTACCCACAAGGTGGTGAGAAATACAGAACTGAAGATGACTGTGAAATTCATTTTGAGACAGAAGGTTTTATGATGTGCCTTCAGCTTTTCAAAGCAAGTGACAGGTGGAAGGTCCTGTTTAATTCTAGAAGTTCCAGTTCAGAGGGGAAAACTCTAAATGACCCTATTTAGAGCTCAAAATCATAAAGCAAAGGAAAAAAAAAAAATTCCTCATGACTTTGGCCTGGAAGAAACTTTGTAATTTTGGGGGTGTGATTCATGATTAGCAGAGGCAAGGCTAGTGACTGCCTTAATACAATGAATTAGCTATTTGCAAGCTGGTACACTAAATCACAGGCATACCAATTATGAATGTAATATGAATACTAACAAACAGTTGCAGTGATAATTCACTAGGCACAGTACCCTCACAGGATGCTATTACACAGCTTAAGAATAGCTATGAGCTAGGAGCTGTGCAGAGCAGCACACAATTTCCCTCCCGGATCATTGTGGAGGCACAATTTGGCCATTGGAGCACTGCCCCTCTGAGAGATGCGCACATTTGCCACCACCACTGGCAACTCTGATGATTCACTGCCCATTCTGCGTGCCCACACAGCAATGGGGCAGCAGTCTGAGCGTGCAGATGTTCCTCAAGCAGAGACTGCAAGAGCGAACAGATGCCTTGTAGTGAAATCTGACAATGGAGGTACCTGGGCTAAAAACCATGCACAGCATAACAACCAGAGCTGTGTGCCCTGGGAGAACTAGCCCTCCAGCTCCAATCAGAGAAAGAAAGGAGCAAACAGAGAGTTTTCCTGGTGGGATGCCCTGGAGCACCTCAAAAGGCAGCAGACAGGCAGGTTAGGACAATGGAACTTGCCATCCTTTGCTGTGGGATGCTGCCATAGGTGGGCTGAATGGGGTGACTACACAGGAACTGCTGTGGGGCTGCTGTACACTCAGCTGCTCTGAGGCACCAGGTTATCTTCCCAAAGCGGCTGCTCTCATCTGGAGCAGGTGATGTCTTCCTTTTTTTGCCTATTCCTTTCCAACCCCTGTTTCTTCTTCTCACTGTCCTCAGTACTTACAATATCTTCCTTTATTTTTGAATTTATTGGCAGCTGTCTCAGTCTAGAACTAGTCCAACAATTCATTCTGTACCACAAGTAATGGTGGCTGCACAACTCTCATTCATATAGAAGGGGTCAAAAGAAGGCCCTGATGCATTCTTTTATTTTTCTCCTGGCTGATATAAAAACCTATTGCAAGAAGACTACAGCAACAGATCAGCAACATGTGCTGGGATGACAATTAAACATTTAAAATATCCTGGGACCTTCCTGACCCTACACAGGTATTTGTATGCCAGGCATATGGTAATTCCAAATTGGCCAACCACTCTGAGTGCTGTAGTAACACTTAATGAACTCTGCAATTTGCAGTCGTGGTATTAGGCAGTTGTATTAACTGCTTCATTAGATAAAACAGCACAGTCATGAGGAAGATGCTAGATATTTAATTTATTTTTTGCTAAGCAAATAAAAGTATTCTCCAAAGTGTGACTGACACCATTACTCACATTGCACAGTATCTTACTCTGTAAGCAATCTCTATCGCAGTGGTCCACTCATTCTGCAAGCTGACACTTAATATCAGCAAAGATAATGCAATCAGCTCTCCAGGAGCATCACCAAAGTTTCCTTTGAGAAAAGCGGAGTGAATTTTAGAGAAGATTCAATTTGATCTTGTTTTGAAGGGTGCTTTCAAGAACATGGTGGTTTTGGCCAAATCTAACTTCACAGAGTGAAACCATGACTTCACCACAATGAATGAAAGTTCTTCCCACCGCCATCAGTGGTACCAAGGACTCTCCCATCATAAGCAGCACATCTACTGATCTACTATTGAGAACATCACCATTTATGCATCAGTATGACCTGAGACCAACCATGAAAAATTGGAACTACCTGCAGAACTAAATATACGCCCTTTTTTTCTGAAGCCTTAATGAAGACATTTACAACTCTCAGAAGTACTGCTACACTGATAACACTGTGTGCATGTATAATCAATAGGCAGGCAGAGGCAGTAGGTTGATATATTATTATTTAGTCACTTTAACACTGCTCAGAGATCACAGTCACCAGAACTTATTCCCTATGCCCATGCTGCAGTCACGTAAATCTCAGAAGTGGGAAAACTCCCAAGTCCCTGACGTCAGAAAAGAGATCCTCCCATTCCCATCCTCTGCTGCTAGCCTGCAGACTCAAGCTTAGCTGGGTTTTCCTGAGTCCTGAGAGTTGACCCTTTAGAAAGCGTATTGCTATTCTATATACCATCCCATGCTGCAAGTATGATTGAAAACATCAGGCATATGAAGCTACTCTGAAAAGCAGCGTTTGCTCCAGGGCTCTTCAGGGCAGTAGCGCAGAATACATAATATCTGCAGTCCCAAAAATGGATGCTGGTGTGCAGAGGGAGCAGTACAGCTTCTATTTCTGTGCCTAACACTAAGATGGAGGTTGACCTTCTGTAAGAGACTTTATCCTTTTCAGCCTGTGAATATAGGCTGCTGTGGGGGGTGTCAGAGAGTAGCCTCGCATTTAGGAGAAGGGGGTTGCTGCAAGCTCTCTCTTCTTCTCTGTCCCTGCACCTCTCACTTGTGTATCACCGAGGCTTTTTCATTTCCCTTCTTATGGAGTACAAAAGGAGCATTTTGTTAATGAGCACAGAACTGCTCGAGGCCACCAGTTCAAGCTGCCTCAGTGGTAAAAGGGGTAAAAAAAGCCCTTTTCATCAGGTGCCTGTCCTTATCAGAGGAACTGCCATTTTGCATTTTGTCTGTCACTGCACTAAAATGTCCCTTCTTTGGGAACCTTTTCCTCTTGCCCACAGAGACCTGGGCCCAAAGGCACTTAGCTATTTGTCTTCCCTGTACACAAGTGCACATTTCCTTATCTACAGCCATCAGCTGACCTATTTTAGTCATCTGCTTTAGGAGGAGATTAACCTGAGCTTAAAAATATCTGCCCCTCTCCCCTGACCATAAGAGGGTGAGAGTGGTTAGCTCAGCTGTATATATTTACTCTGCAGAAATATAAATTTAGAAGAGAAGAATCCCATCTCCGCTGACAGATTTAATACTGGATGCCTTCAGCAAAGCAGTTAGCTGGTAGCACAGGCTGGACGTGAGCGGACTTCCAGTGGACGTGGTGTGGGAATGGGCAAAAAGTGCCAACCCTTCAGGCGTTCCCTCTTTAATTTCTTCACCAACCACAGCACAAACAACTTCTTTTAAAGAAACTTGCTGAGCTTGAACTGCAGCTTGCACTACACTGCAGGCTGGGCTAACCTAGCTTTCAGTACAGGGGATGAGGCTGACATGGACTCGGCAATTTGGAGGGAGGACTGATGGTTGATGAGAGACCAAGATGTCAGAAAAGAGCTGCCAGAAACCAAATTTTCAGCAGTGTCTTGCAGCTTTTTCTCTTTCTTTCCCCAAAACTGTATGCAAGTCATTTTGTCATTAGTGTAGTGCACTAGCACTGGGAGGCTCTAATTGAACCCAGGGACCCATAACGACAGAGGCAATAAAAGCAGGTAATGAACCACTCTATCTTTGCTCAGAAGAGACTGTAATTGCTCTTTGCCTACTCCATCCCCACCTGCAAAACGCAGGCAGTGGAGACCAACCTGCCTCACATCAGTACCGTGAGAATGACTTTGGAAGCATTTATGAAATATTTACAAGCCATGGAAATGGCCATCTTGGAAAGTAACTGGCATTAAAAATCTGTCTTGTAAAGCAGTAGTGCAGTATTTACCCATTTGTTCCATTTACAAATAATATCCCATTTGCCAGTGGCATAAACCCGTGATCCATAGTCGGCAACTGTAAGCCCTCAGTGTGCTTTCTGGGACATTACGGGCTACGTAATATCTTAGCAGGTTTGCACCCAAGGATCATTTGTGAGCTACAGATGCCTTAAGCCAATGAAGCAGAGAGTATCTGCATGTTATTTTCTACTGCTGACAACTCAATTTGAATCACGGCTTTCCCGTAATCAGGCAGTTGCACAGCCTTTAAATTTAGCCTGAAATCTCCAGAGCGGGAAGTACATGCTGATGTTTGTACCAACAGCAAAGCACCTGGATCTCCATGCTGCTCCGCCACAACAGTGTCTAGACCTCTTTCAGGCAAGATAAAAATGCTGCTGTGTATCTCCACACCAGCTGCTTCCCTGCCTGAAGTTTTTATTCCTTGAGCTCAAAGCCAATGCTGCTAAAGCTTTTTCCTCCTAAAAAGGAGCCCCAGGGAAGCACACCTTACCAATACAAAAACCAGTTTTATTAACAATGATCCTACTGGCCCTCTGGGCTGGAAGGGATCCGAGTCCATGGCTGCTGCAGCTCAGTGTTTGTGGGAAGACCATAGGTTTTTCAGACAATTGTTCTTTCTGACCTCCCTTTTCAACTCTATTATGAACCTAAGGGGAAAAGCTACCGGCTTCTGAACAGATGATCACAAAGAATAGGAAGTCACTGATCCAAAACCAGGCAGTATTTCACAGGAAAGCAATCGCACCCAGAGGACGGGATGGTGGCAAATGCTGAATTTTTAATGTATTTTTAAAATTCTCCCAGCGCAGACCTGAGTATATATGACAAAGGCTCTGAAAAACAAATTAATGACGGTGACTGCAATTGCTTAGGAGGAAACTAGCACAGTCTCTCCAGCATTTTCTGCAAAGTCTCTATCCTACAGGTGGAGGAAAACTGACTGACTTGATAATTTTAGGGAGCTTATAGAAAGGGCCTTTTTCATTTTTGTCACTCTAAAAGGTATGACTTTGATGACTCAGCACCGCTAAGATGATCAGAGGGCTGGAGCACCTCTCCTATGAAGAAAGGTTGAGGGAGCTGTGCTTGTTTAGCTTGGAGAAGAGAAGGCTCCAGGGAGACCTCATTGTGGCCTCCCAGTACTTGAAGGGAGCATATAATCAGGAGCGGGAACGGCTGTTCATGAGGGGGATAGTGATAGGACAAGGGGGAATGGTTTTAAACTGAGACAGGGGAGGTTTAGGTTAGATATTAGGAAGAAGTTTTTCACACAGAGGGTGGTGACACACTGGAACAGGCTGCCCAAGGAGGCTGTGGATGCCCCATCCCTGGAGGCATTCAAGGCCAGGTCGGATGTAGCTCTGGGCAGCCTGGTCTGGTGGTTGGCACCCTGCAGGGGAGTTGAAACTAGATGATCACTGTGGTCCTTTTCAACCCAGGCCATTCTGTGATTTTGTGATTCTATGATTCTATGATGAGAAACCTACCAAAAAAGTAAGAAGTTAGGGACATCTTTATTGGTTAAGTTTTGCTCCATTATGGGGTCCCATAATAATAACTGCCACAGAAACATGAATCATGCAGCCCAGGCCCAGGTTTTTAAATTCTCCACCGATTTCTCTTGAGAAAAGCTTCTCAGATTTCTGAAATACACAAATATTACAGTGTTTCCATTTTACCGTGCTCCCTCAGTCTCCTTCCCTTTGGGAGCTTCAGGCCGCACTGCTTCACGCAGTTTGGGACAGAACACAAGGGTGAAGCTGTGGCAGCACGGACTGCTCAAAATGCCAACTGAGGACGTGACTGTGTTGCTACAGATGCACATTTAAATTGAGTACAGGTCGTGCTGCGGCACCTGTGAGGATACAGAAGTAATTGCTGGTATAACCTACCTCCTCAATGTAGGAGAAACACAAAGCTCAAATAAGATACTTGCAGAAATAGTGAAGTTATCTTTATACAGAAGAGCTTTTAGTTTTGAATTTTGATTTTCAACTCCCTTGAAAGAATAGGCCTTCCAACATAAAATGCTATCCCATACCTAGAATAGAGAGAAGAGCTCACCATGAACTTATGCCACACCTAACTAATCTATAGGAACTAGTTCTTCAGAACAATGTGCAACAGATGTATCTATTTCTGAGCTAGCTATGCAGAGAAGAATGGATTTCTAAGTCTCTTATCTATACCTGAGATAGTATTGTAGAGAAATAGGAAATTCTAAAATATGATTCATCTCATCCTTAGGGAGTCATCAAAAATAGTTCTAATGAGCTGCACTACCAAAGTACTTACTTCCTTTCAGTGGCCATAAAAGGAGTCTAGACAACTAACTGCCATGTCATTGTCTAGCTAAAATTGTCACAGACCCACCCCATCCATTTTACAAGGCTCTGCTATCAATGTACAGCTTTCAATACAAGATCAACTACTCTGCTCATTCTGGAGCAGTGCATTTCTATGTCCTGCAACAGGTAAGAGCCACAGCAGATTTGGGGAAGCCTGGTGGCTCTTGTGGTACCCTATGATTTTGTGAGTATGCTTCAGCTGTGAGTTTGTGTATCAAAACGTTCTGATTTTTTAAAACACAGCCCCCAAAAGAGTCACGTGTCCACAGTTTCAAGGAATCTAGAGGCAAATAATAGCCATTTCTATTAGGTGGTCTCCAAGTTCTCCATCAATTCTATGGGATGTATGAAAAATCAGTTTAGGCTTGATTACTGTGATTTATTAGCTAAACAAGCAAAATTAAATCTCTTTACCTGAGATTTTACCTGAGCAAGCTGCATTTAATTATTCACAGATTTTGTGAAGCTGAATACATTGCTGTCACGTTTTACTAAAAAGGGATTTGAGTCTGTTTCCTGCAATCTGTTTTGGAGTTGTCCCTCCACATGTGCAGTTCTCCTGCCGTCTCACAGTTTCAATCTGAGGAAGCATAAAATCAAGAAACTTCCTGCAGGTGCTTCCACCTCAGAGCTATTATGAGCATCATGGAGAAACTTCAGCACTGGTGGAAGTTCCTTAAAAAACTTTTTTGGAGAAATTTCTCAGTGTCTGTAGGTACATGGACTGATTGTGAACAGTTCACAGCACTAGTTCACTGCTACAATAAAATCCTGGGGTAATGGTGAAGTTTCTGTCCATTACTCCAACTTCAGCCACCTCAGAGAAAAACAGTTTGAGTGTTTTCTGCCACAGAAATAGCCGATGCTCCTTCCCCTACCAAAAGCTGCAGAAGACAACATGACTCAGTTTGAGCTGTTAGAAGGGAAGATGTACATAAACCGTGTTAACGTCTTTCTTCAGAAGCCATAAATTTTACTTAGCACTGTTTTCTCACAGTCTGCAAACTCTCAGTGCAATCTACAGTGATCAATCTTCTCCATCTGCATAGCCAAATGAAATTCATCAGGAATAAAAGCCAGGCCTGTTTTTCCACAGCACTACTCGTGAGCTAGGGGGAATCTCATTATTTTCAGAATATTCATTAGAATTTCCACTTACTCTAAAAAGAATACAATTTTTACTTTTTTTTTTTTCCCCACTGAGTGACTAGTCGACAATGGATTCATGCATATATCCATTCCTCAGTACAAGATCTATGTACTCAGGCAGGGTGCCTTCAAAATATCGTTTCCATAAATAGATTATCCTTTCCAATATCTGACATTGTCAAATCACCAGTTAATATTCACTAATAGCAAATAACTAATTCATCTTCAGGGGAACCCTGAAAGCTAGGTAAAACTGATATAATTAACGCATGAGTAAAATGAGATTTAGGAGTTAAGTCAGTTGCCTGGGCAGAGGCCTTCATGGTCTGGTGGATTAGACATCTGTCCCTCCAACCAAAGAAGTTGAGTCTAATCCTTTTTCTGACATTGATTTGCTGTGTGGCCTTACGGAAAGTCAATTAACTTCTCTGCCTCAGCTGCCCTGGAGATAATGATGCTTACCTTCCCAGTGACACATGGGCATTCAGAGACCACACTCAACGATACTTTTAATGTACTCTTAAGGCCTCTCAGTGGAAGAAGTGAAACAGTAAAGCTTCCTAGCTTTAATGCCCTTTCTGTCTTACCTAATTCCTCCTTCTCACACCAAAAATAGCTTGGGGGTAAGGAGGAATTTCTTCAGGCTAAGACACAGCTTGTGAAAACATGGCTGGTGCCAGGAAGTGCCACTAGATCCTGTTTGGCCTGCAAATTTATTCAGAGTGCAGGTCAGTGGTAAAATTACCATGGGAAGTTTATTTTGAAGAAACTAGCACCCATGCCAAGCTGCTGTGACACAGAGACTGCCATGGCCATCACATCAGAATCCTGACTAGGGGCCAGAGGGGTTTCCTTGCAGAGTTCTGGCCCTCACACACCATCCCCAGCTCCCCAGCTCTAAATGAGATTCCACAGGGTGGCTTTACAGGTAGAAGGGGCACAAGTCTGGAGGAATAGCACTCATATACCACACTGCAGGCTTGAGCTGGCCACCTTCAAGCACTGGGGAAATCTACAGAAAGCAGAAGACATCTAAAATCTTCTCCATTCAGTTCATTAGTAGCTGTCCTTGAACTTCTGGCCTCTGGCAAGCATACCATTTCATGACACTCCACAGGGAATAGAATCATATAATGATCTAGGTTGGAAAGACCTTGAAGATCATCAAGTTGAAACAGCATGTAGAGTATTACTTCTGTAGTTGGTATGTGAACTGCCCAGCAGCTATCTAGGTTGGGGGTATGTGCACATACATACCATTATATCTCCTTTTCTGTATTTGACCTTGCTTTAAATTATTTCTGCAAAATATTCTCATCACATATAATGCTGCTTCAGACCATAAAATCTCCTGTATTTTAATACAGCAAACCCCAGTGAAATGGGATATAAGAAATCAACATTTACCTTTATTTCTGTGAGGAAGATTAACGCTTCTACTCTTTAATATTGAAGGAAATGTCGGGGCTTTTTCCTTTTTGCTTGCAGAATTATAGCAACTGTTCCCACCTGTGCTGACACACTGACACTCCCTTAAACTCCTTTCCCTGTGTATCCATCCTATCTCGGCCACTTTATTCTGCTGCCCTGCACTCCCACCCACTGACCAGTGAGCATTCCTCTTCTCTTCATCTTCCTGGCTTCGCCAACAGTGTGTTTAACATTTGCTTTGATGCTAGCCATTGAAGCTTTTCAAAATCCTCCTTGGAAAGAAAACCATTGAAAACAAATCCTTTGGGGAAAAATAAGGAGAAAAGCTGAAGAAGAAAGGGTCTGTGCTTGTGTATAATAAATCCCTGCATGTTTATTTTGTACATGACTTAATGCAAACCTGCAATGATGGAAATAGGAAATTAGTACTGTACTCTCCTCAAATACAGCTGGGCTAATTCAAATAAGCTCTAATTTCTTGGCTGATACTTGTGCAAACATCTGCATATCACATTACAATAAAGTACTCTTGAGCTGTCAGATCAATAACACAGACATTCCCAAGGCTGAAAGACTACCAATAGCCTGTTCCTATGTACTTACTGCAGAGACCATAGTGATAACTTGCAGTAGCTTATAAAATAAACTTGGATTGTATACTGAGTGCAGAAAGTAGCACGAACTGAAATCATAGTCAACCTTCATATGTCTAATAAAAAAAAATTCAGTCTTTCCTATGTGTTAATATTACTAGTACAGTACATAACATGTAACAGCAGGAAGGATATCTTCTCTTTTTTTTTTTTTTTTTTCCCCAAGTAGCTTTGGTTTAACCCTATATACAAATAATCACACTTTCCTGTGAGATTCTTTCCCATTTTCAAGTTCAGAATGCAATACATGGTTTGCCTGTATTTTTTTTTTTTAAGTTGAATGTAAAGGAGTATTATACCTCCAGATCTGTATTGGCCTTTCAATAAGTTAACACTGCCGAGGTAAAGAGACACACCTGAACTGACAGTGACCTTGCAAAATACTGGTGGCTGTTTAGACAGCACTGAGTTTATATGGATTCCAAGAGGGAGGGGAAAGCAATTCATCCTAAGTTAGGTAATTTGGTAATCATTACTGTAAGCAGTGTTTTTACTTCTTAGTATGATCAAAAGAAGACAATGCATAGCCAGTATTAAACCAGTGCAGATACAGAAGATAAAGACAAAGCTTAATCTTGGTAGGATTAGTGACTCTAAATTGATATGACTGAAAAAACACTGAAAAATGCTGAAGCTAGGTGGCTTTAGGGACAAGCAAATTGCCTTGCCTGGTTATTTTCAAAAGTCTTTAGAGACACTGATTGCACCTGGAACCTCTGATTTGATTACTGAAATAAAAAATGCCTACTCTAGTAGCCTCATCTGTACTTTAATTAAGAGCTTTGTATTTAAATATAACCATCTGATCCCCTGAGGTTATTTTTAAAGTAAGCTTCTGGCAAGGGACCAGTATGGTGGATTAGAGGCTTGCAACTGAAGAAAAATCATCGTTCTGCATACAATTTAGAATAATGTGTGCATATACACAAATATAGGTGTACACTAAATCATGGAACAAGATACAGGACTGGATTTATTAAAACCAAATGGAGAGAGATTTCCTCTTTCAGTGTTCTAGTTCTCTGTTAATATACACAATGCACATACTGCACCGCAGTCTGATTTGTGTGAATACTACAACAGCACAATCTGATATTTTCCAATGAAAATTCCATTTTTCTTCAAAAGCAAAACTGCAGTCATCAACTTATCTGTCCACATCCAATACTGGATGTGTAGGCTGGCTTCACCCCTTGGTATGGCTGCACACCACCCATCTGCTCTCAGCTGACCAGGAAGGACACAGAATACATGTGGTATTAAAAGGAGAGGAGTAAGAGAAGTGCAAAAAGGCTTGTACAAAGCACCACTGAACACAAAAAGCCAGACAGGGAACTTTCTGGATCTCACTTGAGAAGATAACTTACAGCTTCCAAATTTTAATGGGCAGGCATGTGCGTCCATGGGGAAATCTTCAAGCTGCATGGGACACTCAGCAGAGATGGTCAGTCTGTGGGGGAGTAAAAAGAAAACCCATCAGTTTCTGTCAATGCCTTTCTATTAAGGCCCATCGCTGTAATACCTGAGCACCAACACAAGCAAGCTTTTCCTGGCAGCTCCTGGCTTTTGCTGAGCCATAGCCATAGTCACAGCAGCCCCTGCCCGAGTGGGAGATAAAGCAGCTGGAGAGCTGTGCTTGTGTCTTATCTACTGCTCAGCCACACCAACGGCTTTCACAATGGCAAGCAGTTTCAGCAACATCATTCTTTCTTATTTGTATGTGCAGAAAGGCCTGTGCTGGTGCTCCTGCTGCAATCTCATTCTTATCTGCTTTCTGTAGATACTGCAACCAAACCTGGAATCTGACTTCTGAGTAAAGCATTGTTACAGATGCAAAGAAGTACTGATTTCTCCTATCTTAGCTATTGAAAAAGGTCTAACAGGATCATTCACCCTTTTTACCCCAAATTCCCTGCATACAAAAGGGGGAACAATGCTTGCCTTCTGCAAATAACTTTTGAACAAATAAAAAGTACATGAATTAAGTAATGCTACATTTGCAGGCAGGACAGACTATGACAGCATCTCCAAATAGGTAATTTTTTAATGAAAAAAAACCATCTGCCTGCCTCCATGCTTACTGCCTTGTATTGCCACAACAAAATGAATATTCTGGGAACTCCCACCAAGCTAAGCATATAGTGCTACAGTTAGTTTCTGAACAAATCAGGCAGACCAGTTTGGTCCTACGTATTGTGAATTACTGTCAGGAAAAGAGGGCTGGGACATTGTGCCTGGCATATCGCTTGGGGAAACAGTTCTGCCCCACTGTTGGGGAATCCCTGAGCTAGAAAAAGCCTTAGAAAAGACAGACATCTTATGGAGGTTCTGTGTGACTGGCAGATCGAGATGAATGCAAATAAAAGCCTGAGGCACATTTCTGAGCACTATGATATATTAGTTTTATTGATATAAAATACATCAACAGAGCCAAAGCTGACTTTACTAGCTGCATGCAGCACATAGCACAATGAAAATCTATTTTTAATTGGGCCGTTTTTGCTACCTGCATGTCTCAAATGGTTTGCTCGGGATGGTGAGGATGCAAATCTCATTTTATATGAAGAATACACATATGCCTTTCCCACTTTACTGTCTTAGAGACAACTGAGTGGAGACACACAAAGCACCAAAGGCTACCCTGTGCTGGGGTACTACAGGACACTGCAGGAGAGGAGCTCTGGTTCCTCACTAAGCTACTTCCCTTGAGGGACAAAATTCTGCAAGTAAAGCCTCAATGCTC
This sequence comes from Phasianus colchicus, assembly GCF_987193195.1. NCBI lineage: Eukaryota > Metazoa > Chordata > Aves > Galliformes > Phasianidae > Phasianus > Phasianus colchicus. Next base: position 132,596,907 of record NC_143436.1, read on the forward strand.
TGCCACCAGGATGCCAAAGTATCCTCTCTTGCTGCAGCAGCCTTGTGTAGCCAGACTGCCCACTTTTGATACTCCATGCTTCATATTACCACATCAAAGTGAGTATTCTTGCTATGAGAACTTCTATCCAAAAGGATCATAAAGTGTAACAATCTGTCCGGGTACAGATGGCACAGCATTCAGCAATTCAATACAACATGATGATGCCTTACTGGGGCACTGAAGCTACATGGACAATAAACTGGGGGAAACAGCTCCACTTGCTGCCAACATACAGAAATTCTGGAGCTCTATCAATATGTGGAAATGGCAAAATAAGGACACAGAAATGCAATAACAATGCTGGCTAGAGATGGTATTATGAGGATGATCTGGGAAGCAGGAAGGGAGGAAGGGAAAAAGGCAAACAGTAATCAGCAATATAAGATATAATGATCAGAAACCATAAAAAGAAAAAAAGAAGTCCAACTCAGAACAGAGATAATGTATCATTTTATGAGAATAGACAGAAAATCTACAATACAGAAAATAAATGACTAAAGACTGAGATATCTGCCCTAGGCAAAACTGCTCTTGGACATTATTTTTGTAAAAGAAATTTCAAAATCACTAAAATATGGAGTTGTCTGCAGAAAAGACTGCCCTTGGGCACCAGAGCCAGCGAAGCCACAGTCACAGAGAGCTACATGGATGAATTTAACAATCTGGTGCTAGCAGCATCCTGTCCAGAACCTGCATGCTTTTCATAAAAATCACTCTAATGGGCACTTGAAAGCCAGCCTGCCATCCTTATAGTGCATTGTTATATCTCCTGTGCTAAGTACTGCAAATTTAATTTTCTTGAGTTAAGAAACTTTGCTTGAAGTGCCATCATAAAGCTGACGTTATACTGCAGTCCATTTCCTGTTTGTATACCAGTGGTTCAAAAAAATTTTTGAAAGGCTGCAGCTCTACAACACTTTAATACTCTACACGGGTCATCTGTAAATCTCAAGGAAGGAATCCTCGTGTTCCTTCTCATACCCAGAACAGCTGGGAAGCTAAGTGAAGGAAGATTCAATGCAGAATCACAAGTAAGACCTTCTGGTTCACTTGAATGTCCTATGAATTGTAACATGCCTCTGGAAAAATATCTTATGTGTAATGAGGAAGGCTGTTGATGTTCCTGAGCTGACACTGAATAGAAATGAAGACAAGATACACAGAAAATGTGACCTAATGGAATTAAGTCCACCCCCAGAACTATTTTTGCCTGCAATAAATGTAAGGATAACATACATAGCTGGAGAGTCCTGTGCAGCCAAGACTTGCCTTAGAAGCTGCAGTCTGTCTCAGGTACCAGGGCTACTCCTGTGCCCTCCCTGAATTCCTCATCCTGCAATAGGCAGCATGTCCCTTAGGATGCTGCAGGTGCTATCTCCTGGGTCTGGGTGCAAAGAGAACAGAGTTTAGCAGCTGCAAGTGCACCCAGATTGCAGCCTTCCTCTTCACTGCACGGGTTCTCTGAAAGAAGTTCCTTTTGCAAGTTGCCTCTTGATACTGGTATGTTCATTTTCTTCTCACCTTTCCAATCCTAGGGCCATTTCTAACCTGGCCGTCTTGAGCAAGTGAGCTGGCTATGCCTTTTTGTTATACTCTAATTTTAGAAGCACCCGGCTGAGGCCCTTCTGTAATTTTAAAATGCTCAGTGAACACTCTCCTGGCTACCTCTTACCAGGTATGCATTTCCTGATGTGGGTGCAACATCTTCTAACACACAACACAGCCATGAATCCTGATAGACTGCACAGAGTTTATCACCCTGAATTTCTGCAGAGAGCTCTGCACCCCACAGTAGTTGTTTTTCATTAATATGTGCGGACCTGAAAAACAGTACCACAAATCTGACTCTTGGTTCATAGAGACTGGATTTCCTACAATACACGGGATAAAAAGCAGACAGCAGCCACCCCCTATGATTGCGGGGCTGGAAGTATGGGTTGTTGCATACAGATTTCTCTTTGGTGTATTGCTCAAGGTCTGTGATATCTGGGTCTGCTCATTCAAACATCAGCTGGAGTGGTATTTGCACACATTGGTTTTAAGCACCGTGTCAAAGCTTGCATACTCCATTTTTTACAGCTGATTACAACACAGCTTCTCCTGGATTGCTGTTATTGCAGGATGAGAAAGGAGGCCTTGGTATTTAAATATAAACCAGCCTTTTAATATGGTCACTACAGAATAATCTGACTGTGCTCACTGTAGCAGTCGCCTGAGCTACAGACCAACTCCACATCAGGGTTATACTGTCAGAGCACCAGCACTGTTCACACTAGAGCTCTTTCAAGTAGAAATATTTAAAAGCTTCCCTCCTCCACTCTCATTCTGTCTTAATAAAAGCCCTATGGGATCAGTTTCACTCAAACAGAGTTTTTGACAAGATTATAAGTAGCTGTTAAAGGTCTGTTACAATGGGAGGATGAAACTCTGATTTTACTGAAGTTAAAGGTAAAATTCTCCCTGACTTCAACGGGCCCAGTTTCATCCAAAGTATGTAAGAAATCTTGGTTCCACCCAGTGATTTATTAATATCTACAAAATTCCACTTTCATAAAGCTCTGAACGCTTACACCATTCAAAAGTTGTTCATCCAGCAAAAACCCCCAGCATACTTTAACTACTTGAGAAAAAAGTTGTCTACAAATTATTTCACATATTACCCATAATTGCACATTAAAGTTTCATCAAACTTATATTATGTCTAGCCTTTACTTTAAGAACATAAAGTGATTATCAGTGTTCTGTTTCAACGAGGTGCACTTCAGATGCATGAAATGAATATCCATATAAGAAATAAAGCAAGACTTCACGGCAAGGCTTCCTCAGTTTGTAAAAGTCACCTTCAAACATTTCTCCTGAAGAATTGAGCATGCTAATTCTTCCATTAGGCTGTTGCTTTTTGACAGATGTGGGAAGAAGGAGTTGTTACAGTCTAAGATGTAGCAAGGGAATAAAATTGAGACATTTGAGACCCAGTCACACACAGTGAAAGTACTGCAAGGAGAGACAGGAGCTCATCGGCAGTCCCCCAAGACCCTTTTGCAGGGCTCCGCAAGGAGCCTCTCACTGTTCCCCTGGTTGCCTAAGAAGGGCTGAAAGGCACAGTGCAGATGCTTAAGGGATGAGGAGGAGAAAGACAGGGAATGTTCAGGGATGCCACCATGTACTTCTCTCGATGCAAGGAGTATCATCTACTACTACTCTTGGGAAAAGTGCTGAGAGATTGAACAAAGTTATCACCTCTTTGGTGCATTGGAAGTGCAAAAAACACTTTCTGGAGTATTATCTACAGCTGCCAGATGGAAGGTGAGGGCAGTCACCTGCCTGGAGAGCAAGCAGACAGCCACAGCAACCTGTTTTTTCTTATCAGATATTAGTTCCAGTATGCAAACAAAGGAAAGAAAAAAGAGAGAGCTTTAGAAGGAGAAAGCAAAAAGGAAAAGTCACAGAGGCTTTCAGGAGAGGTTAACTCAAGCGCTGAATAACTGAGGAGGTACTGATGAAGCTGATGCATGGGAGGTTTTGTTGGCTCTAAGGTACTGGGATCAGTACCTCAGTTATGAAGCTCTCCCACCTGCCCTAGACCACAGAACAGCTGAGCCTTCTGAGTTCCTCGTTTCTGTGCCATTGTTCTGATTAAAGGAGCATTTTAACAGTGTGCTCTGGCCCTGTCTGTGCTGGCAGCTTATAACTACTGTAGGGCTCAGGCCAGAATGGGTGTGAAGATTCGAAGTGCCCTTTCCAGTATGAGGCCAGCTACCACCATTTTCCTTAGAAAAGGCAAAACGTTAACTTGAAACTCATCTCCAAACTATCTCAACATATCCCAGTCATGACAAAAAAGAGTTAGGTTTATTCAGCCTCAACCAGGCCATACCCCCAAACTGAGAGACTTCACTGCTGTGTCAGATCAGGTACTCACTCCAAGAGAACCTCAGCAGAACAATTCATACTGCACCAGCATTTTCAGTACAAGTCCTCGTACACACACGTGGATAGCAGAATAATGGAGTCCTTTGTATTTTTTCAAACTGCAAATGCTAGGTTTGTGAAGTTACTCATTTAGCCTTGACTCAGGATGCAGCTACTCACTCCATTCTCCCATTGTGATGGGAACACTTTCATAACCAAACCATTATTCCTATAACCAAACCATAACTGCTAAAGGGTTTTAAGGAATAATTTGTTTCAAATCCTGCAGAAAAAGTGTGTTAACTAGTGCCTCCTTATTTTCCCTAAGTGTATGCATATGCTAATATGAAAATCTATATGCATATATATTAAGACCTGCCATGATTCTGAAGGACTTTCCATACAGTCCTTTGGAATACTGTGGATGTGATTGATGCTGGGTTACCTAACGCAATAAAGAAGCATCAGGACATGGATACAAATTCAGTTCTGGTACTGATAACTGTAGAAGTCACCCTGAGTTTAACCCCTCACTCAGTGATGTATCTGCAACATAGTTCAGAGGGAGAAAAGTAGTTATTCCCAGGAATTCAAAATTTGGAGCTGGAGTGAAACAAAATTTCAATCCTTACCTATTTCTCCTTCTTAGTCAAGATACTACCCTTTTCCAACTTTTCTGTGATGCTTAAATGTATTATCTTCACATCACATTGAAATGTACTTTGAAAATGCCACAGAGAAGGGTCTGTGGAATAATAAGTACTCCAGTCACTGAAGTTTTTGTGAACTGTCTGTAAGTAATTCAGAGGCATGGTGAGACTGGCAGAACTCTCATTTTAACTGTACCAAATCCTTAGCATAGCTTATGTGGAAGTGAGGGAACAAGTCTTTAATTGTCTAGATTAACTATTGGAAGACTAGGTTATCCTGAGATGATCAGAGGTGGATGGAATTGATCTCAAAAGCTATACCACTCCCTGCATGTGGATTACCTTTGTATGCCCAGAGCACACTTTCTAAACAGGTGCAGAGTTAGATGTTCACACTCTATGTATAAGAGGTACTTAGAAAGGCAATGAAACAACCAACAGTGCTTAGGGACACCTACAGCTAGATCAGGTTGCTCAGCGCCTGGTCCAGCCAAGCTTTCTTTCCCTTCTGGTTCCTTATACATGATGAATACTCCTTTAAACACCATGAAGAAGGACTTCAAATCTCTCCACTACTGCAGTAGCTTCTATTTCTACTTAATTCTTGAATTAAAACCAAAAAATCTAACTAGTACTAGCAATGTCAAAAAGCTGATGCAATTGTTGATGTGGGTAGAGTGGGAAACAAGACCTCAACGAACCCATACTTCATTTTGATATGCCACACATTGCCCCATGTCCACCTTACACATTTCAGTCACAATCATCTAAGCAGCACAGCCCTTTAGTGGCATGTTGGGCCCAATGCTAACTGAGAGAAATACAACTGTTCTTGTAGTGTTGTGTATTGGCTTCTCACTAGCTCTCAATAGAAAATCATCCCATTTGGTGACAGAACTAGCAAAGGACAGCAGTGCCTGGTTTGCACATGGGATTGTCTGGCCCTTCCTTCAGTAGAAGATCCAAGTACATGAGTAGGAAGGGAGCACAAAAAACTCTGGAACATGCCAGAGGAGATGGAGGCTAAGGACTAAGATGGACATGGCACAGTGCACCCACCCCCCAATTTTGATACTGGCAATTAAACAATTTGATCAGTGCAGATTTTCTAACTGGCCAAAGGGGCTTTATTTCTTCTATTTCTGTCTGTAAGTATGGCACACATTCCTCTCTTGGATCAGGGTCATCTGGATGCACAACCATTATGTTCTTTCCTACTAGATCAAACAGCCCTTGTATTTATACAGACAGGCACAAAAATACAGGCACTATTTTCTATATAGACAAATGAGCCAGATTTAGAAAGTAATAAAGGATGAGGTAGACCAGATGGGCAGTACCAGTGTGTTTGGACTCTCTTACATCTAGACCGATATGCATATGGTAAAATAGGTAGGAGGGATTATCATTTGGCAGCCCTGAACACAAAGCTGAAATCTTTGATTATCTTCCATGGTTCAAACAAACCATCTAGAGCTCCAAAACATTACACAAGGAATTAGCCTACAGCATGACTTTATTCTGCTATATTTGTTAGTAATTTGATGAAGTCTTCAGAGAAGGGCAAATTACCATCAATTTCCTACATAGTAATAGTGTTGCTTCAGGAATCACTACTTCCTCCACCCTAACACATTCATCTGCTAAAACATTCTGAAGCATGTTAGACCTAAGAAGCTTCCATCTCAATTTGCAATATTTCCTATTCATTTTGAGTGACTATCAATACCAAATATCCTCGTTTTCAAAATCCTTCAACCCTCATTTTCTCCAAAGCCATACAACACACAGATTCTCAAATGCATCTTACTGATCACCAGTTCTTAGCTAAGGCACAGACCTCTGGCATCCCTTGCTAGATAGCCTTCTCCTCACCATCTCTCATCATGTATACAAAGTCTTTTCCCTTCATCTAAACTACCAAAGGCAGGATTGGAATTTATGGGGATTTCTTTTATTCTTCCTAAGGTACAATATATTCTCTCCTACACCCACCTAGACAAAAGTGGAGGAGTGAACCCAATTTAAGTGTGCTCACATGTTCTGCACTTGCACAGCCTTTGGCTTTATGTTGCATGATGAGGAAACTGTAAGTTCTTCACAACACAGCTAGAGGACCAGCTGCTGCCCAGAACATTCCATAGCTTTTCTCAGCTTGCACACTGCCAACCTCCAGACTACATGAGTGTGGGGGTGGAAAACACCAATGGAAATAAGCAGATAAGACAGGATTCATGTGACTAATCATAAATATCAACAGTAGCATTCCCAGGATCCTTTTTTTGAAGCTGCGAAAAAAATAGAAACCCCCTCAAAGAGTGAAGAGAAATAAGCATCTTTCACACTGAAAGAGATATCTACAAAAGTGGAGGCAACCAACTTCTTTAAAATTTCCCTTCTTAGTGCTGGGAGCAATTCTGAGCCAAGAGGCTCAGCTGCAGCCATCAACATTACAGATGAATGAAATTAGCTAAGGAGGATCCCAACCATGCACTGCCACTGTGTGTTACAGATTGCTCACTGGCAGGTTCAGTGCAAACATAACTGTACTTCAGGGGATGGTATTTCCAATTTGGCAGATGAAGATTTTAATTTCATTTTAAGTGAAATGATGAGAGAGTTCACTGCAATGTTTTGCTCTCTTGGTAATAAAAAAGACAAGAGTAGCCAAAGCAGCTCTTCTGCACCTACCAGGTACTCCCAAAGCTCTGCCCACAGAACCTGTGACCTGTCCAATGATTTGGGCAAAGACAGGGTCACAAATGAAGCTGAGAATACTTGGAGGATAGCCATCAGGGCATGACTCCACTCCTTCCTCTGTTAGGTCATCCCCTCCTTTCCACACATAGACATAGTTTCAGGTTGCCCCGTCTGCAGAAACAGTTGATATTTGTCCTGGTTCCTTCTTAAAAAATTGGACAGAAACTGTACCTGCCGCCCCCAACAGAAAGACAGAATGGCTCCTGTGCTCAGTACAGAGCTAATACTGAAGCTAGATCTTTTGTAACTCCTCAAAGTCCAGCCACACATCTCCCTTATCCAAAGATGGACTGGCTCCAGTTTGGGTTTTGTCTTTTAATCAATGTTACCCTTGCTGTGAGAGTTTGTGTCTCTGTGATGAAGGTCTCAGAAAGGCTCTGCCCACTTCTATTACCAGCAGAATAGGCTACTGTCATACACTCTTCATAGGGACTATATTTGAGCAGATAATAATGCTCATTTTTAATATGTTACACCACAGCCTCCTCCTGTGCCTTTTCCTCCCTGTGGGTAATTTCACCTCCGGATTTTTTGAAGCAACAAAAAAATCTCAGTTCCTTGAAGGACAATTTTTGAGAAATGGGGCAATGTGCATTGAAAACAGAGAAACTAGAACTGATATGCGTGGTGTTAGAACAAGAATCCTGCTGATACACTGTCCTCAGGGGAGGGTCTTTCACTTTGTTTATCCCAATTTTGTCTTCCTCCGTCAAAATCCGAATTGATGATAAGCAGCTGAGAGTCCGTGGCATCATAGCTGTTTTTCAGAACTCTGTAAGCTTCAGCCCAAAGTGAAGGAATTATTTTTTTTCTTCTAGCTTCAGGCTTTTTGAAGTTTGAATAGGAAAGTAGAGGCAGCAGGACTTTAATATGTTGAAAGGAAATGTGCATTTGTACAGTTTGATAGCTCCCAATTAGTTTAGTAATATTTATACAATGCCTAAAGCATTGTTAGATCCTTTTCTGTAAATATAAATGCATGCATAAACGAGACCTTCCTTCTGAAGTAAGAACAACACGCACAATTTGAACAGAAATGTTCTCATCTAGACAGCTGACTGATTGAAGATTCACTTTTTAAAGTACAGATTTTTTGGTCACTCCTCACTCAGGACCATGCAAGCAAATCTGCATCTGGGAAAGGGTGCTTCCTGGCACCACCAGTGCTTGCAAACCCACACATTTCTCACGTAACTATTTTTCCCTAAAAATAAAAAATAAAAACAAGCAAAGAAAACCTGACTTTCCCAATGGTAGCCTTGAAAACAGCACTGCATCTTCCCTAGTTGGTCTTATAGTCAACAGCTCTACGGTATGAAATTGCCAGCTTGCTATGGAAGTGTTTCATAGAAGAGCAGACTGTGTGCTAACACGCATCCAAAAAACGTGTAAACTTGCACATGCAATTTTAATGCAGAGTGCTAATACAGGAATTAGCATTTCCAGCTAGGTGAACTATGCATCCACTCAGAATGCCCAGCAGCGTGCTGATGCTGCCATCAAGCGGATGGCCCATCTACACAACACTGAATTTTAAATGACTTCCACAAACAGTAAAGATAAATGTATTTTGGAGCCATACGAAAGATTTTGGTAATTTCTTAACCATACAGACAAATGTCTGCACTCTCAAGCCAGTAAATTATGCAGATGCAGCTTAATGCAACAGATTCCTGGATGCACTCAAGGCCAGGCTGTCCTGGGCAGCCTGAGTTGGTGGGGACCAGCCCTGCCCAGGGCAGGGTTGGAGTTAAGTGGGCTTTAAGGTCTCCCTCAACCCAAGCTATATTCTGTGTTTCCATTATTCTGTGATTTAAATGTAGCCACAGCCAGAATCTCTTCTTTTGCTGTAATAATAAAGAGGAAATCTATTTGCACACACATTGCACACATGACCACGTGACAGTTAATTGACAAATTATGGCAGATGTTTAGATACCTAGAGATAGCAAAGGTGGCCGGGTTCTGTTCAAACTGAGGGTAAGAATGGGACTCCAAGGAGCTTAGCCCTGGCCATGAGATGAAAAGAATGTTCAGCATCTAAAAGCTGAAAAAAATCAACTTCAGTTGTCTATCAACTGCTGGCCAAAAGCTCAGTTATGTTCCAAATGCAAACATCATCTGCTTCACACAATTTTTGGCCAAAAAAAAAAAAAAAAAAGAAGGCAAACTAACAGCATTCTGCCAGTGTTCTACAGCAAAGTTTATCAAAGCTGCAGTTTCTACAGTCATCCCCCATTGAGTACAGAGAAGCTGCTCACTGAGACAGTTGAGTTCTCTTAGCTTGAAAGGGCTGCTTAAATCATTGTCCTTGAAACACAGCAGTTTTAAGGAACAAATGAGCTTTATGCTTTTAATAGCATTTATTTCCCGACTCAGATAATCTAAATATTTTTCAAGCATTTGAAGGGACAGAAGAATAAAATTTTTGCCTGCCTTCTCAAAGCCATTTTCTATACAGGTGAGAGAAATATGGGCCCTTTACCACAGCGCTCTTATGGAAGGAAAATAAATAAATAAATAGATAATTGAAAATGGAGCTGCAGACAACACTCCCCTCTAGGGGCAGAAAAAGAATTTGCAATGCTCACTTCAGCAGCGTTTCATTTGTAAACCACGTCAACAAAATATAAGAGATAAGGCCTACCAAATCAAAGACAATCAGAATTATTAAGCTATTCCCCGCAGATAATATTGCTGTTTATGAAATCTATCTAAAGAGAACATTGTGTTCTTATGTTCAGGCAGAAAGGTTTTTATACTGTACGTCACAGAAGCATATTTATTGCAGTTCTACAGCAAAATATATCCTACCAACTCCTGACCTAGACTACAAATCATGGAATGCAACATGCAAAAAATTCAGTTCACTTTATAAGTAAACATATTTATCACGAAAATATATGTACTGCCAAGTGCTAAAGCTGGAAGTTTGCTCAGCTGATCAAACTCGGTATATTTGGAAGTCAAATAAGAGGAGGGTCAGCGTCTGCTCAGCTGCTTTCCTCCTCTTCATTCAGGCAGCCAGATGCAAGGTTGCAAAAGCAATTCCGGCATCTTTGTCAATGACAGAGGGTCCAATCCTCCCAGCACAGATTACTCCTACGTACAGTCTGGGAAGCTCACAATTCCTCCTTGGAAATGAGGGGGATGAAGAGCTAAGGGAGGGCTGTCTCCACATCTCCAGATCCCGTGAGCCAAGTGAGTGGGGTGGGACCTGCAGAACACAAGGCTCATGCCCCAGCTGAGGTCCAGCATCCTCCACCAGCGCACTGCTGTTGAGACAAGAAGCCCTGTGCCCAGCAGCCTAATTTCTCAGGAAATGCCATTCTGGCAGCTCTGAACAGCCATATCTCATTCAAGATCTGCTTGAGGGGCTAAGCACAGGTCACAGCCATGCTGCACAGTGAGGTCAGATTCTTCCACTGCCTCCTGGCACAGCACCACTACTTCTGATGAACTGCCCATCAAGACAGATCGTGATCCTGAAGGCAGCACAGCTCCCTGCATCTTATCACAGCAGCCTCCCAGCATGAGTTTGAACAGAATAGGATGTACTCTCTTTTATTTTTAAAAAGTTATTACTTGCAATAGTGGAAGGGAAGCTATTTAAAAAGCTTTGCGCTCCATTTCTTATCACATACAGCATGGTTAGTGGGAATGTATTTCCATACACATGCACACCCACACTGAATACTCTACACAAAAAGAAAAAAAATATTGTTTCATGTTTTTTAGGCTACAAAAGTATTCTGCATCTCCCTGTAGCCTACAAAAGCCACAAATCCCAAGAAGTCCTAACCTAACATTTTGAGTGTGTCAGCAACACAACTCCCCAGGATCTTCACAGAAGAGGGGTAAGACTGCCTGAGGCATCCTCATCCCTTCTGCTGCCACTTGGGTTATGAGCCAATAAAACAAGGTTGCCTGGTAAAGACACGTAGCACGACAACATGAACATCTGAACCAAGCTCAAATGTTCCTGGAGCAGGGCAATCTTCCCTCTGGTACATACACAGCCTGTATGTACAGGGGTTTCACCACTCCCTGACAAAGCCACTTTCACAGATCAGCTGAGAGGCAACGGCAGCTTGCCCGGGTCTTGTTCTGTTTCTTAAGGTTTCTCCATTACTTGCATAAAAGTCATCAGGAAATGCATCAGTGGCAATCTTTGGGGGTGCACAAAGGTAGCCCTGGCTGCAGTGGGGCTGCTTTTAAGGCAAGAGTTACCAACTTTTTTAAAAAAACAGGTTTCTCTTATAGTTACTTTGACTTTCATTAATCCAAACATGTATGCATATCCTCACATAGATTCGGGAGTTTATTGCTCTCAACAGCGACCTGAGAGGAGGTTGTGGCTAGGTGGGGATTGGTTCTTCTCCCAGGTAACAGTGATAGGAAAAGAGGTAATGGCCTCAACTTGTGCCAGGGGAGGTTCAGGTTGGATATTAGGGAAAATTTCTTCTCAGAAAGAGCAGTGAGGCAGTAGCACAGGCTGCCCAGGGAGGTGGTGCACCGTCCTTGAAGGTGTTGAAGAACCATGTGGATGTGGCACTGAGGGCCATGGTCAGTGGGCATGGTGGGGGTGGGCTGGTGCCGGGACTAGATGATCTGAGAGGTTTTTTCCAACTTTAGTGGTCCTACGATTCTATTGCAGCAATCACTAATTCAGCAAAAAGCATGAGAAAAAACAGCAATACGTATAGCAGAAAATAAAGTGAGCTTTTTTTACCTTCTTTTTAACATGACCTGTACCATCTCTTAGCTTTTTCAGCAGTTGAGCAGTTACAAATGTGATTATCTAAAGCTGTAAGGATGTACTTAAGGATACCTCACATCTCCTAAATCTCTTTTCCTCTGTTCCATTCAAGGGAAGGAATTTAACAATAGGGTCAAATAACAAATAAGTAAATAATGAGGACCAGAACACCTGAAATAAACCTTAAGAAGCTCTAGGTGCCTCCATACAGAAGTGTTATTCCTGAGCCAAACAAACATTAACCACTCAAAGCCCCCCAAATGTCTACTAGCCCTAAAATGCCAGCCCCACAGCAGGATAGGAGTGCTTAACTTCACCAGGGGGCAAGTGCTCAAAATCCTCATTTCAAGGCAGCCAATGCCAGGTCCCCAGCCACTCTGCTGGGTCTCATGCATCACTACAGGCTCCTATCAGACAAGCTTAGAGTAGGCTTTTTCTTTCATCTCTTTTCAAGTCTTGTCCGTATGACTACACTCTCAGAGAAAACCTTCCTGAAGATACATGGAAGTCTTAATTACTACAGCCTAATTACTTTTAATGAGCAAATAGCCATATACTGACATGGGATTTGGCCTGAGAAGAACTTCAGACAATCCTCTAATGTCACTGATATTATATATAATATCTAGGTTATGCAATGATGAAGCCTGACAGTATCCTCTAATCAGATGAGGAGCACAACCCTGAAGAACTCAGATGCCAATTTGCTCCTCTGGAGCTGGCACTGCCAGCTTTGTTTTCAGGAAAATACTTGCTAAAACAGCTCCTCAGTGCTGCTAGCATACTTCATTTATCTCTGTGATGATTTGCCTTTTAGAACAATTAGTGAAATAGAGAAAGTAATAACAAAAGCTTCAGGGGTTCAAACTGTAGTGCCCCAGAACAAGATGCCAGTCTGTGTGGCCTTTGGGACAGTTCTGCAATTAGCACTGCAGCTACAAACACAAACAGTAAGAGGGAACAGATCTGCACTAAAAAAGCTGTACAGAATCATCGAATCTGTTGAGAATATGTTTTTCACTTAATCAAAGGAAATATCTAAGCACCAGCAGTATTCAGAAGCTACAAATTAATTGGTACTTGTAGGCAGTGATTACGTGATTCTCCTCTTTTCTTGATATTCGTATCAATATGTGTGAATGACTGGTTGCATGGCTCTGCTGGGGGTGGGGCAAGTGCCACTCTCCCCTCCTGAATTTGCAGATCTAGCTGGGAAACTGCATAAGAATAAATGAATCCAAGGTATTACCTCATTGTGTACAGCAGAGTGCCGTCATCCTCAAGGCGCAGAAGTTTGTTTGGTGTCGTCATGTTGTGAGCAATAGACTTCTTGCCATTGTGGAAAAAAGTGTCTGGTGTCCAGATTTTGCTGGCGAGCAGGTTGTTGAGAGGGAGACGCTGCATAGGTCCTTTGAATCGAAGCCTTTCGTCCTTCCAGCTTTGTCGGAAAAATACATCTATGGTGTATTCCTTGCACAAAGAAACAGGCAGGTTACCAGAGGGTCAGAGCAGCAGTGATGATTCTGAAAATGACTTGAGCCCAGTAAACACAAGCGAGTCGGAAGCCATGTGCTAGAACTTACCATCTCTGTGTCTGACACAGGGCCAAAACTGGTAACATAGATGTCTGTTTTCACCTGAGTTATTCTCTCTGCAACAAATATAGACTCTGAGTCAGTAATTGCTTTAAGATGCAGTTCGTGCTTCTGATGCATTTCTCTTTTAACAACTTCTGAATCACTCCAAAATCCCCAAAAGCTTGAAATTAAGAAAATGTTTAAAGAGACATTCCATCCCTGATCAAATGCAAATCAACCGTTGAGAGTCCAGGTTCTTTCCCTATGATCACTGGAAAGAAACATGTCCTTCAAGGTTGCAGCTCCCCTGACCTCACTTTCAACATTGGCCATAGGGTGAGTATGCCTTGGAAAGGCCTGTTTCCCTCCACTTACCAGGCTGGTTTGCTTGATGGCAGACATCAGTATTACAGTTGTTCAAAGTTAGGTGAAATTAGTTCTACTGCCCAGATTCTGAAGACTCAAGACTGAAGCCCAGAGGAGTGCCTTGAGGCTTCGAGGCCAACACACCTAGAGGCTGGCCTGGAGCCTCAGAGATCTAGAGGGAGGCCTAAACTAAAGGCCAAAAGGCCTACTAGTCACAAGACTGACACAGAAATCTTTAGGTTCTGAGGCCAAGCATGCTGCTAGAGGAATGCCAAGAGACAGCCTAAGAGTCCTCAGGGCAGAGGCACAAAAGGAGACCTAGAGGATTATAGGCATAGCTTCCTAGAAATGTCAGAAGTTCATTACATAAGATGGGAGAACTGAGCCCTATTTTCAAGCATCTCTGTGTAAAGTGAGAGGAAAAGGAGAGAAAGGAATGAAAGCAATGTGTTGGTCTCATAAGAGGAAGGGGTGGGGGTAGTCGGATTAAAAAAGGGCCAGGAAGAAACATAACAGATGGTTTACACATGAGTAGAAGATGAGAGAAATCTGGAGGAAAGAGAGCTGAGGGAGGGCTCAACAGGGTTAGGATGGCAAGTAACTACTCACATGTTACAGCTTTAAAATAGCTGCTGTAGAGGTTATTGAAATGATGTATCAATAGAGCTTTGCTGTAGCTGTCTAAATACAGGTGGTCTGGGGTTCTGTTTTTAACAGAGGTTCTTGTCACTGGCATAATTTTATACATGCTGACCAGCTAGGGAACCCTGCAGCAACCTGATAGCACCCTGTCTTGCTCACCTTAAAAGAGAGAGAAAAGAAACCCAAACTGTATTCAGTCGCAGAAAGCAGGCATCATACATGCTCTTCTCATTCAACTTAAATGACTCACACAACCAAAAGAAAAAGCCTTCAGTTACTCTTGTACGGGGCCCTGCTTGCCAGAAGACAAGTCTACTTTCTGGGCCCTGTTTGTTTAATGAAACCCATCCCTCTTATCAAGGCTCTGCTGACAGCAGGTGCCCTGCTTAGAGACATGGTTTTGTGGGCAATACAGTTGGTACAGGGATAGTTGACTAGATGATCTAAGAGGTCTTTTCCAACCTCAGTGATTCCATGATTCTGTGATTCTGTGTGAGGGTGGCAGAGGGTCACTGACTACCACCTGCACATTCACTGCCACAGCCACCCAGCTCTGCTACCTCCTAGTCCTGGGCGCAGCCGGTTGTCATAGCCATCCAGCAGGCCATCCAAGATCCTGGTGAAGATGGTAATGTTATCATTGGTGTCCTCTTTTCCTGGTGCTGTCGGTGTTTGAGATAAGCTGTTTCATGCAAAAGAAAAGAGACTCATCAAAAGCTGTTGGCATCATGGGGCGTCAGATTCGTGAAAACTTCATGACAAGAGCCTACCCCCTCCCCTCTCATTTCACCTGCTCCTTGTTTTTTCCTGAAAGGAATACTGCAGAACAAAACCCACAGCTCCTCATTCCTCATCTCTCCTCTGTATTAATTAGTTTCCCTCCTTGTAGTATGCAAATAACAACGGCATGTAGTGGGCCTCATTCCATAAGGGTTCGGCCAGGTTTGTTTTCTTCTGCTCTTGATCTGAACTCTTCATTTCAGTGAGTTATGGAAAGAAGTATTTCAGATATAGACCTTCAAGCCAGAAAAATATTACCATGTTTAATTCAAAATTTGTCTGCTCAAGTGCACATGCCTCAGATCTGAAGCTGGCTTACAGAAAAGCACCTACAAGGATTCCCACAGCACAACTGGAACTTGCACTTCTAAGACCATTTTATTTTCATTCAAGAGAATCCTGTGGCTACTAATGGTTTTGCTTACCTCAAGTTTATCAATAAAAAATGCTTCAACTGCAGCAAGCAATGAGTACCTCTTCAGATGGAAAGCTTGCTCAGACTCAGTGTTTGATTCAAGTTTAAGCCTCTACTGAAATTACCAACAAATGTTTCATCCACTACAAAGGGCACTGCTGATAACCACACCCCATCTTATGCACCCTGTCAAGGGACAGAGATTACTTACACTCAAACAATCTGAACTCACTGTGACCGACTGACCCAGAGATTAAATAAAATCTGTGTTTATTTACTAATAGTCAGCAGGAAAATAAACCTATAATTAAGTAGAGACTCTCAAAGCACTCCTCTGAACACACTGCCTTGCAGAACATTTGTAAAATATGCATTATACTTACCTAGCAAAACTGGATTTATAAGAAGAAAAATAAAGGACTTATAAACCTGGTTTTCCCTCCACAAGGCTTACACTAACAGGACCTTGCTGACACCCATGCAAGACACTTTTGGTGCAGACTGTTTGAGGACACAAGGTCTGCTTCATGCTGGTGGTCACATAGCCCCTCCCAGTCAGACCCAGTTGTGAATCTGTCCCCCAATACATCTTCTGTGCTTCTGCTGAAAAAAGAAAGGATTGCAAAGCCTCTCAGGAAAGGGGAGCAAGGAGCTAGGATGATTCCTAAAAACACCAAATGAGGAAACACTCGAACAAAAGTGATCCTCATAGCACAGGGGATGTTGGCACTGAGGTAATGGCTTTAAGTTGCACCAGGGGAAGTTCAGGCTGGTTATTAAGGAAAAATTTCTTCTCAGAGAGAGCGGTGAGGCAGTGGCACAGGCTGCACAGGGAGGTGATGGTCACTGTTCCTGGAGGTGTTGAAGAACCGTGTGGATGTGGCACTGAGGGATGTGGTCAGTGGGCATGGTACGGATGGGTTGATGGTTGGAGTAGATGATCTTAATGGTCTTTCCCAACCTTAATGATTCTATCATTCTATGATTAAAGAGACATTAGACATCCTGCCTGGTATGCCAAGCCATTCAAGACAAATACTATACTGTTTGTCAATCATGATCGAATGAGCTCACTACTGAGTGTTACAAGCGGCACTCTAACAAAAAAGGACAGGAGACGAAATTTTCACAGATTCTTCAGCTATCATAATTAACGCTTTGGTAAAAGCACTATTTAAAAATTTTCTCATTCCTTTTTAGCCTTTTTTTCACGAGAAAGAGACGTGCATCATGCTGTCTGACTGCTCCACCACATCAACGTAGGAATCCATTCCCACTTTCCAATGCACATAACAGAGAGGCAGAGAGATCAAACTTCATTTCATTTCCACAAGTTTCATGAGAAGCAGTGACTAGACAAGGGGAGAGCGATCTAAATTAATGCCTCATTAAGTAAAAATGTGAGGTCAGCAGCCATCTATTCCCTCTGGCTTGCTGACTCGGCCAGTCAGCACGTATGTAGCTCAAAAACAGCCTCAGCAAAACCAGCCCACCTCCTCTCTGCTAATTAAGAGATACGGAGGAGATTTGCAGGCAATTAGGAAAGATACAGAGAGAAATGGACTGCAGAGGTAAAAGACAGGTGGTGCAATGGGCGATGGGAACAAGGGATGGCAAATATGGAGCAGGGATTATTGTAAAGGTACGGTGCCAGGCACGTAGCATACAAAGCTTCACTAGTTTCTCTGCTCTTGAAAAAGCTTGTTATTTTTAGTGCTCACATCTGAATTCAACACCAGTTGAGCTCAGAGAGAAGATTTCCACTGAACTATTTTTGTAGGGATGGGACAAAATACAACCAGCTCTCATAACCTCTCCTGTAATACAAGTAATTGATGGTGCTTCATTCTGTCTTGGCTATAGACATTTCACCACAACACTATACATACCCTAAATACTGAAATACGTGCATAGTTTTGTATAGTTCGTAAGAAAAGCTAATTAATAGATAAAAAAGCTGGGGAAGTGACGAGGATGAAGACTCATAAAAAGTCAGCACTTCATCTGCAAAACAGCAATCCAAATTAGATTTGGCAGATCACTTTACCCGAAAAAGACAGCATCTGATGCTGACTTTCAGAGAAATGTCAGTATTGTGTGAAGTACTGTCTGTAGATGGATTACTGTTTGCCATTAATGCAAATGTTGCTTTTTATTTCACAGAAAAGTTAGCATTTTGTGTGTATTCCTGAGATTGCTGATGAAATATCAATTCCCATTTTGGTGTAAATGCTGAGGTTGTCTTTTACAATGTAAGAGCTTTAAGACGGTACTGGCAAAGTTACATACGTTGTTTTACATTACATTCTATAGCATTATGAGTAGCAAGAACACAGGTGATATCTTAAACCAATTATATCCACATGCATGAAGACTAGGTTTTATCAAAAAATTTGGCAGCTAAGCACATTATCTTCTTGTTGTGACAAAAATGTTTTTAAGGGGATGCTTTCATTTATGGAGTAAAAATAAACCTAGGAAAGAGCCTTAGAAGATGCTAAGAAAATTCAAAGATAATTAAATTTAAAGCTCATTATTGAACTTAAACTAAACCAACTAGGAATACTTCTCATTACATTTATTTAATATTGCAGTTTCAGGGTGACTGAAAATATCAGACGCTACAGAAAGAGCCATCAGAGTAAAATCCACTAACTCTCTAAAAATGCTCAGCTACCTCTTCTGATGAGTTCATCGCTTACCATTTTAATCATTGTCTTTTTTGCCATCTAGTCAAAATCGTGTCATGTTCTATTCATACTTCTGTTGTAATAAGAGGAAAACAGATTATAAATACTTCACAATTTTCCAAAAATATTTTTTTTTAAGTGAGAGACACTGAAGAAATAACTGAGGAGTACTTTGCAATTGAAAGCTGCATTTTTTTCTCTCTAAGAATAAAGTTTCCAAGAACTTGCTTCAATAGGATTAGGAATTATACCAGGCCTCAAGACAAATCAGCAATTTATGTAGAAGATGGTGGAGAATCCATTTGCACACTTCTGGATACTGTCAGCTGGCCAGATATCAAAGGAAATACATTCATTTCTCCAAGTGAGCATCTCACCATCCCTTTGTTACTGATTCTTGAGATCTGAAAACGCCGATATTGTTTTGTGAATTTGTGCACCAAAAACTCAATTCTTCCACAAAAGATCACAATATGGGATAGGGCTGACTGAAAATAATGAAACTTCAATGGTCCTTAGAGATTCTTTAAGAATAATGTCATTTTTTTTATTCACCAAGAGCTGTACTTCACAGCCTTCTAAGTACAAGCCTTCTGTGAGCATTGTGATGAAAGCCTGTTTCCCATGGGGTAACATCTTATCACCTTCACCCCCTTAACATCCATTTCAGCACCTCCCAACACCCCCTGTGCTTCCAGGCTGCCAAAATGCAGGCTCACAGGGAGCTTTCTGCTGGGCAGAAGGGTGAACCTCCACCTGCCTCCTCTCAGCATTTCTAGCAAACCTGTTTTTCCATTTGTTGAATTGGGCTGATGGGTTCATAAAGTTATCTGGAGCCACTGAAGACAGAAAAAGCAGGATACAAAACATAAATGGATAAGCACGACCATGTAAGCGTATGACAATTTACAGAAAATTAGTCTTAAAAATATGAGGAAGAGCTCCCTAGCATCTGTGACTACTCAGCAAGGCGTAACCCAGCAGAACTAGCTGCTCAGTGCTGCAGAGACCAATGTGAAGTAAATGCCACGGGCTGAAGGGGAGGTATGCTTAGCCTAAATAGCAGGATTATGTTCTCAGTGATAAGGGCAGTGAGCTAGTGGGAAACTACGTGAAACCACCAAGCTGCCACAGCAAGAGTCTCACCATGAGCAGAGACGTGTTGCGTTGGCTACAGCTACGTTTAATTGCAATCTTCTGCTTCCCGTGTTTCTACAATTGCAAATATTATTAGCAGATGGTAGCTGATCTGTGGTTACACCAACAACATCCGTCCCTGCTGGTTCAGCTCTCGGACAGATTCCTGAAACTGCATGACAAAATGCAAGCATGCGCAGGGAGCGTGTGCTGCCAGCACGTCAAGAGGGATGTCCATGGGCAGCCTGGGGCTGGCAACGAAGAGACAGTGTGCAGCAGGGAGGGCCGGCACAGGGCCAGGCATGTGGGACATCTTCCTGCTCATCCACAGCAGTCACCCATCCTGACAGCCCACACAGGGCAGGGTGCTCAGCGAGTGTCACTGCACCCCTCTGCCAGGACAGGATCCTACCCATGGGGTGCTCAACCCAAGGTGCTCTGCCTCACCACGGATCACCACATCACCATGGTAATCTTGCAGAAACTCAAATCCAAATATTCTGTTTTTTCTCTGACCTGATGGCAGGAGAGCACCCACCCCCTGCTTGCTATTGGCAGCGTGATCCCGTAGACCTTGCAGACATGAAACTCGACTGAATTCAATGCAAACCTTCATGTCAAACAGATGGAAGAAATCAGATTCTCATCTCATCTGAAAACATTCTTCACAATTATAATTTACTTCTAATGATTCAAATTACTGCCTAAGTGCTATATGCTTTAACTTTTGGTTAGCCCTGAAGTGGTCAGGCAGCAGGACTTGATGATCTTTGTAGGTCCTTTCCATCTGAGCTATTCTATTATACTCTAGTTTAGTCTGGTCTACTCTATTCCAAATATTTACCTTCAAGACAACTATCGTGAAATACTTCAGTAGCATATCTTAGTTCCTTACAGCATTATGCAACTCCAGGCTGAAATCACAGAAGCCTGAAAAAGTCTCAACCTGTGCTGGACTCGTTATGCAGAGTGGGGTCATAAAATTGTTAGGCAACAAGAATGGGGGGGTTGCATACTCTTCTCCTTTAACCTATGTCTTGAAAGTTTGATTCAGTGACTTTTCTTCAAATAATTTCTACGACCATGCCTACAGTCTTTCTTTCTCTACAGCCTACTGATGGGGATAGCACTCAATAGTCATTCCACATTTATGTTAACCATTAATCACAGACTTTTGCTGAGATTTCTGAAGTAGCCTAGGAGACTGAGATACATAATTTCTATTTATTTTACTAGGCATTGTGCATCAGAATCCCCAAAGGTGGCTTTGGCTATGTCAGCAAACACTGTATTTATGATTTAATATAATCATGGAATGACTACGGAGAACGGTAGACAAATCTCTGGCCTCATCTGTAATGCCCTACTGTATTTTGTGTCTAATTTGTGGCCATTTGACCAATCACTTTTGTTTAGCACACTGCTAAAAGCACTGAAATGTAGCAGGGCAATTCATACGTGGATGAAGCTAATAAAAAACAATCTGATAACAACAGCAAGTATTATCAGTATTAGATTCTGGATCATAGCAGTTAATAAAGCAGCCTACATGCAAATTGTACCGCTCTGTCCTGAAGAGTCAGTCCCAAAGCACTTAGCAAATTACACTCTGAAACTGCTTCTGCCTCCGAAACAGAAGCGCTGGAGCATCCTCTGTCTTTTGAGCAGGGTCAAAATTCAGCCCTAAGGCAGCGTGTGAGTGGTGCAGTGAATTGGAGCTGCTTATCTCTGCAGGCCCTGACTAAAATTACGAGATCAGAAATTGGGGGGTGGGAGGGCAGTTACGTGATGATCTCATTTTAGTGCACAGCAGCTTTTGGATAACTCACAAAAACAAGTGTCCTAGATTCCCCTAGCTGTCCTTCTCTGGCAAGTTATGGGCCACAAGGATACCTACTTGGGGCTGGGATTCAGTGTTTACCTGGGAGTTGAAAGGAAGAGTTAGGCCCTCTGTTCTGCAGTACTGAATATCTGTTCTTCCCTTAGAGGAGTAATGCAGTTACAAGGTAGACAAACCCCACACCAAAAGGTCTTGCCAAACTACTACAGTTGAAACCTTCTGCTGGGATGAAGGAAGGTCAGGAAGGGTTACAGCCCATATAATTTTCTCAGTGTGAGAATACTTTGTTAAATCCCTGCCATGCCCAAGGGACAACCAGTCCCACACCATCTTAGCCCTCTCCATTTCTACTAGAAAGCCAAGTGGGAGTTTTGCCCTAGGCTGCAGTGAAAGAAGGCTTCAGCTTTTCCAAGATGCCCACAGTGGACTGCAGCTCTTTGCCCTCCCTGCGGTGTGCAGGGCTGCAGCTGCTCAGACATAGCACCGTGTTCACTGTGGGACTGCACAAGGCACACGCTGAAGAGGGGGTTCAGTCCTGTTTACAGTACAGACAGACATCTTTCAAAGTCTGGTCTTTCTTCCAGTTCCAATCTGGAAAAAAACATTTTAATTGAAACCAGAAGCTGATTTGCATCTCCATTTTGTACCTTCTTCTAGCAAGGCACTGATGGGCATGCTTGTGAATCAGCACACGGGGAGGATTCATTTCTTTCTTCTAGTGAAATCATAAATAATTGTTCTCCTCCACAAAAAAAAAAAAAAAAAAAAAAAAAAAGAACCAACCTACGTTTCCAGGGCACTTGCTAAATGCTTCTCAGTGGCACATCCTTATTTTGAAAAGTCCATAGGATCTCTAGGTTTAGGGGAAATTGATAGCTAGGGGGTTTCTGCTTTTCTGTTTATTGAAGAACAGTCGTAGGAGTATTTCACAATATAGTTTTCTGAATGTCACCGTCAAGACAGCATCTACGGCAAAATCAGGAAACGGAATTCCTTGTTACATGCTTCTGAGAAATGCAATTTCTGGTTATCCTAGCAAGTTTCCAACTCAGCTGTCCCTCCAAGCTGTCCCAGTGCTGGAGTCTGCCCCAGCCAAGAGCACACCCTGCATCCTGCTGTGCAGCACTGCCTGTGCTGTGCCCTGCTCAGATCACTCAGGCTCCGTCCAAGCTCTCCACAATCCCCCCAAGCCCTCCTACAGCAGTAGTATGAGATGCTGAGGTGGAGCAGGAAAGCAACCCACCCCCCTTCTCCCAACACTGCTACATTCAGATCAAATGCAAAGCTTGCTTGTTTTGTTCTGCTGCTCCACACCGCATGGAGCCAAAGCTTTTCATTTCCTTCCAAAAGCCACAGCAAAAATCCAAACGTAATTGGCAACTTACCCGAAGCGGCCGGCTAAACTCATGGAGACGCAGAAGAGGAAGAAGTTTTTGATCATGATAAAGCCAGAGACCGTTCCATTGTCCATTCCAGAGGAGATGCGTAACGCAGGTGGTTGCTTGGGGGAAGGTGCAGCTGCTCACTTTGGTCTCACTCTGCAACAATGCAAAAAGAAAAAATTATCACAGGTCGGAGCAGCAGGACGGCCGGGCTCAGCCAACACCACGTCTTCTGCTCCCTGTGTTTCTCACAAACTTATGGAGGCTTATGTAAACATCAGCTGTTTATGTAAAATTCTATACTGGCAAGGACGTGCTTTACCTTCTGCTGACAGCAAACTGCAAAACAGGGAAAATTCTTGGTGGCCCACTTTTCCTTTCCATTCGTTCGTCACCGAAGGCATAGTCACCATTTTCCATGCGCCGCTTCCGACCCTTTCCCCATCTCGACAACTTCCCCACGTCTGCAAACCCAGGGCTGTATGCAGCCTCCGCATCCCCGTGCTCCGTCGCAATCTTTTCCCATTAACTACCCGGCTTCCCTTTCCAAAATCCCAGTGAAAATGCCAAGAAACACCTACTGCTTCTTGGAATCCACGCTGCTGATGCACGGCTTCGCAAAAAAATGGGGGGTGGGAAGGGGGGGTAGGGGGTGTCAAAAGTGACCTTCCTTGCAAAGGCACGGGAACCTCCCGCTATCACCGAAGCTGCTCCAGTGCCTGCTGCTCCTCGGGTACCTGCCTCAGCCACCACACCACCGATCTCAGCATCGTGTGCTACCGTTTTCCTCTGTGCCCTACGATTTAAAAAAAAAAAAAAAAAAAAAAAAAAAAGACACAAATAAAAACCAAACCCAAAGACCCCCTACTCCCCACTAAAGCCCGGAGGGAACCGCATGTCATTGCCACCCGCTCCCCACACCATACCATACCATACCCCCTCTCTACAACTTGCTCCCCCGGCCCGAACGCACAGCCGCCCCCGCGCCGCTGCCCCGCGCCGCGTCCCGCTGCCTCCGCACCGCACCGCACCGCACCGGCGTCCCGGACAGCCGCTCCCCGCAGCCGCTCAGCCCCGGACCGCCCGCACCTGCCCGCATCCCGCACCCCTTCCCCACGTTCCCAAAGTTTGCGGCCGCCATGTGAGGGTCCGTCCGCCTCTCCCGGTCAGGACTCGGATCCCGCCGCTTACCCGCGAGGGTCGAGGGCGAGGGGGTGGCGTCGGCCCGAAAGTTGCGGCGCGGAGCGGGAGCGGCGCCGCTGCCTCTCCCGCCGCTGCCAGGCGCGGCCCCGCCGCAGCGCCGCGCCCGCGCCGCCCCCGCGCGCAGCCCGGCAGCGGGAGCGCGGTGGGTGCGCGGGGCGCGCCCGACCCCGGGGGTCTCGGCACGGCCCGGCCCGGGGGCTGCGGACAGTGGAGGCGTGGGCGGGGCGGGACTCCTCGTTCGCCCGCGCACACCTGGATGCGGCCGTATGGGCGTGTGGATGGGCATAGACACCGTGTGTGTATTCGACTTCTGTAGGCAGTGCACCTGGGTTACGCCGCTCTAGGCCTGTTGACAGCACCGGTGTGACGGCAGCGTTGGGTTAGGTTTCAGGATACAATGCGGGGATGTGGTGGTGGCTGAACGGGGCAAGGAGGGGTTACTGCTCCAACGCTTTGTGCACGGGGCTCTGCAGCAAGTGTGGTGCCAGGCACACGTGTGGTGTGGGTAGGAGGTGTGCTTTGGGCTATCCGAATGTTCAGCTGACCAGGCGATACACACAGAGGGTGGTGATGCGCTGGAACAGGTTGCCCAAGGAGGCTGTGGATGCCCCATCCTTGGAGGCATTCAAGGCCAGGCTGGATGTGGCTCTGGGCAGCCTGGTCTGGTGACTGGTGACCCTGCACATAGCAGGGGGTTGAAACTGGATGATCATTGTGGTCCTTTTCAACCCAAGACACTTTATGATTCTATGATGATGGGATGGGTGCCGTGGCTACAGCACAGTCCTCACTCCTCTAAGTTCCCTGATGTGTACTCAGCATTTTGCATTACCTGTGATAAATATCACAGAATCATAGAATCATTAAGGTTGGAAAAGATCACCCAGTCAAACCATCAGCCCACCCCCACCATGCCCACTGACCACATTCTTCAGTGCCACGTCCACATGGTTGAACACCTCCAGGTGACTGCACCACCTCCCTGGGCAGCCTGTGCCACTGCCTCAGCACCATGGCTGTGCTTGGAAATAATGCTCCAATGAGGTGATGTCCCTCCTTCAGGTAGCCCTGCAGCTCAGTGTACCATCGGATCAAAAACCTCCGAGGAAAGGATCCCACCGCTGAAGGCAGGATGGGACGAGCAGCTCCCTACCCTGCAAGATGCTCCCCGGGGTTCAAATCCTCTATTTGTGGCTCGATGCTGTTCTCAGGCAATGAATGACATGTGGTTGTCCCCGGGGTGCAGAGCCAATGCCACACGTTGGTCCCCTCCTCTTTCCTTGGTGACCACAGCATCACAGAACTGTCAGGTTGGAAGGAAGCTCTGGAGATCATCGAGTCCAACCCCTCTGCTAAGACAGAATCCCTACAGCAGGCTACACGGGTGGATACAGAGTTGTGAATGAACCCTGTCAGAGCCCAAAAAGAGGCAGCATGGAGCGACGGGAGCTTTTCCCGCTGTTACTGCATAGGAGTGTTTAAATACCAGATTTCTTACAGCGAGTTGCTTTCCGTCTCCAACTATTCACACCTCCACACAGGTGACGTTGTGAGAACGGTGTTCTCTCTCCCTAACCCGACGAACGAGCCTTAGGAACTCCTGCTCTGGGTCTCCCTGCCGCTAAGGGAGCCGTGCCCTGTCCAGCGCTCCCGCAGCTCTTCGGGGCCTCACACAAAACAAAATCAAAAAAGCTCCGGACAGGATTTGCCCGACAGGCAGCAGGTTCGCTACACGCGTGTTTACCGCGCGGCAGCGCTCCAGCCCCGCCCGGCCCGGGCCGCCCCAGCGCCGTTCTCTCCCCGCGCCGCCGCCGGGGGGCAGCGCGGCTCCACCCAGCCACGGGTGCGCCGCTGGGAGACGGCCGCGAGGGGGCGCCCGCGCGCTGTTGCCCGATCCCGTCTTCGCATGGGTCGCCCCGCCGCGTGCTGTGGGGCTCTGCAGGCAGCGGCAAAGCTCACGTACTTCTGCAAGAACGCAGTTTGTTTTTTAGACGGTAAGCTTTCTTGCAAGTAAGAGCTACTTTGTGTTAGAGGTTCGTGCAGCACTTTAGATGAGAGTAGTGCTCACAGACGGTTTGCCACGGAAGGACTGAGGCGGCGTTCTTACTTTTTGCCAGGTGTGGATGTGAAACGTGAAGAGGGCTCAGGTGAGGGACGGGTGGGGCTGGCGCTGCGAGCACAGCCAGTGCGGGAGATGGGTTACCCTGAGCGCTGCTTTGCTCTGATGCCCAGGCCTGGGCAGATTGACAGAATTATAGGATCATAGAACTGTGCAGGTTGGAAAAGACCTTGAAGATCATCGAATCCAACCACAACCTAACCATACTACTCTAACTCCAACAGCCCTCCGCTAGATCATGTCCCTGAGCACCACATCCAAACGGATTTTAAACACATCCAGGGATGGTGACTCAAGCACCTCCCTGGGGAGCCTATTCCAGTGCTTAACAGCCCTTTCCGTAAAGAAGTGTTTCCTGATATCCACCCTAAACTTACCCTGGTGCAACTTGAGGCCATTTCCCCTCGTCCTGTCACCTGTCACCAGTGAGAACAGACCAACCCCTCTCTTGCTGTAATCACCATTCAGATACCGAAAGAGAGCAATAAGGTCTCCCCTCAGCCTCCTTTTCCCCAGGCTAAACGGCCCCAGTTCCTTCAGTGGCTCTTTGGATAGAGAGATGAAGGTCACATTTTACTCACCTCTGAGTGGACCAGTTACAGGTTCTCTGCTTTGTAACCATAGGTGTTATGCAAACAGCATGGGCATGGCTGTACTTAAGAGGTACTTAAGCTTCTGCGCAGCCCTTATGGGAGTCAGGTGAGTTCGAAAGCCTGAAGTAAGTGCATAGAGAGCAAACAGAAATGAATTTTGCATTCTCTCGGTGTGGCTGCTTACTGAGCAGTGGCAGTTCATGTATCCTGAAGTTCCCAGGCAATTTTCTGTGGATCTCCCACTGCTCTAAAATTTAACTTTTAGCCATGAAATATGTGAACCATTTTGCATACAGAGCAACAATAATGCAAAAGTGTTCTTCTATATTATATATAAAACTGTTCTTCTATATTCTATTAGTTAGAAGCTATGATGCTTCTAACTAATGTGTTCAACTAGAGGTGCTCAGCTGCCCCTGGACGGCCTGATCTGGTGAGCTCTGTCTGCAGCAGTGGGTTGGAACTAGGTGATCTGTAAGGTCCCTTCCAATCCAAGCCATTCTGTGATTCTGTGATTCGATGATTATGCTAAACACTGGTGACATATGCTTACATCTAAAATGTTACAGCTTTCTGTGTACACTTAGCACATTTTTTATTGCGCACAAGTGGGCATCAAATAAGAAAACTTCTGAGCTGAGGCTTTACGATGCAATAATAGATAAAATATGTTTAGTTAATTTCTTCAGAATGGCTAAATTTGCTGGTAAGTGTTTCAGCTGGCTGGAGCAGCAGTTATACCTGTTCTTGAGAAATAATGTGGCATTAGGGCAGCATTATGTATGACCATTAAAGCCTCTTATCTCGTGGTTCAAGTCCATCTTTTCAGTATCTCACTGCCTCTTTCATTTCTTGAAAGGACAGAGTACACCTTTAATTGTATTAAGCAAAAAACAACTCACTCTCTATTCTTAAGCATTTAAGAAAGCGATTGATGGAGAATAACCACAATGATTTGCTCTCATACATATGATTCATAAAGAAAGATTAATGAAGCTTAAACCAGAGGATACAAGTTGTACATCAGTATTCCTGGGTTTATGCATATGATACTATACATGTAATTCCTTCACAGCAGGAAGGAGAGAACAAATCTTCGAAGTAACAACATAAAAATCATTGAACTAAGACCGATGGATTGATCTTGATAAATTCTTCATTAAGCATATATTCAAATGTCTCATGGACAGCCTAATGTACTTAGTGATGTTAAGGATAGAGTATGTGAAGTTTAGAAATTGGTTAAATATGGCCAATGTTATTATACATACATATGTATGTACATCTCTCATATTTAGGTTATACGCTATAAATATTTATGCCTATTGATACATATTTGTACATAACAAGTCTACCTGTCATCTGGGTTTTGGCTATGTAAATGCTCAGATAAGATTGGATTAGCATGTTTTAAGTTGTTTTGATGAACTCGCATCTCTTTTGGCTGCTATAGTTACCATATTTACTGCATTTCTCTGGGTTGCTTAAAAGTGCGCTGGGCAAATTGACAGAACTCATTATCTCTGTTTGTGATCAACACAGGTATCTGTCAATGATGCCAGCAAACATTAGTTTGCACACTTGTAAAATTTTACAAATGCTTTCAAGTTACCCTTTAATGACTCACAGTAATAATTAGCTGCCACTACAAAAAATACATTAATGCATACCATTTGGAAAGATGTAGACACAACTTACATTTATTTTAGGATTTGCAGTATACTGCTTTTCAGACTGAAATTGCTGGCAGGGGTTTGGTGGGAATAAATGTTGTCAGCAGTTCCAAATCCCATTAAAGCTGACTTCTGTTATATAGATTCAAGTGCTCTAATTAATAAAATTTCAAGAAAAAAATAGCTGTTAAATGGTTCGATCTAGAATTAACATTTACAGAAAATGGAAAGAGCTCCTAAAAAAAAAAAAAAAAAAAAAAGAAGACAAATTAACCTCCAAATGCCTTGTTTTGGAAAAGTTTTTGGTGGGGATTTCAGAGTGATCTACTATAAGACATCAAGAAGATAAATATTAATGATTGAACTATATCAAGCATATACCATACCGGGTGATGTCAGTCGTAGAACTTCATATGAAAACCTTTCCTCAGTTCCAGTGCACTAAAATTCAGAAAGAAACAATTAATAGCATATATTATATGTATCAGTCACTTAGCTGGACCTTCATGTACTATAAATTGGCATAAGTGAAGGGCAGTGGAACTATGCCCATGCATCAGCAAAGGTTATGCCTTGAGTGTGACCCAGTAATTATGAGTCAGTCCACGAGTGTTTGTTGGAGTCTGAAGAATGAGATTTGCATGAATAATAAGTAGGGACTTTTTTTTTTTCTCCTGGCAAATGGTGTATTCAATTAAAAATGTAGGTGGCATGCTCACAAAACAACAGAAACAACTGCAGAGCAGGCTAAAATTTGGCAATGGAGTTAGCCAAAAGAAAAGTAGAGTAAAACACTGGAACTATTTGCATTTGGGTTTGATATTTCTAAAAGAGTCAATAGAATCATAGAATCACAATGTTGGAAACGACCTGTAAGATCATTCAGTCCAACCGTCCTGCCATTACCACTGCTACCACAAGCTACCAAACCATATCTCTTAGCTCCTCATCCAGACTCCTCTTGAACACTGCCAGGGACAGCAACTCCACCACCTCCCTGGGCAGCCATTCCAGTGCCTGACCACTCTCTGAGAGAAAAAGTTTTTCCTCATGTCTAACTTAAACCTCCTCTGGTACAATTTGTGGCCATTTCCCCGGGTCCTGTTTGTTGCCTGCGAGAAGAGGCCAAACCCCTCTTCACCCCCCCCTCTTCAGTGGATGTTTGGGATGGAAAAGGAGGATGTTGTCACAAAAGCAGTTATTAATAGCTATGAGGAAGTGGCATACAACCCATGCTTAAATACTTATTAACCCTTTGATATGGGGAACTGTATAGGAAACATTGCATGGATTTCCTTGGTCTTTCCTGGCAAATGTTCCACTTTTACAGAAGTCGTGAAGTGTTCAGGGTTCATCTGTCTGGTGAAAATGTAGACCTGCCATACCAGCCCTTGCAAGGACAGTTTGACCTGGAGGAAAAGGAAGCACCTGACCTCCAAGTTGTATAGAGAGGTCATCGAAGATTGACACGCAGTCCCACATGCAGAGTGTTTGCCTTGAACACCACTGCTGTAGTTTTTGAAAGAAGCAAAGAGGCATGGGGACTGGAGGAACAGTGTGGCACAGGGACAGGGCTGCACAAATAGGCCTCAGGATCATAAAAAAGTACATCCCACCAGCCCTGCATTGAGATATATATGTAAGTCTGATCCTGCTTTGAAACCCACACCAACTCCATTGACTGCAAATTTCAGAGAAACAGGACTACTTGCATAAGCAAGATAAGCTGGATTTATCACCATGCTTTTCACACCTTCACCAACTGAAAATTAGTGGATTAGTTTCAAATTTCCATCTACATATTTGAATGGATGGCAGACTGCGGGTCAGTTGTCCACAAGGAACTCAACCTACATGTCTAAATAGCGTCACTTGTGGGTTCAGAGAGCTAACACCCACATTAATTTTAACAGCTGTATGTACACACGACAGCAGCCAAAACATGGGAACGATCAAATGAGCAAATCATCTCAAGTGCATAGGAGAGGATCAAAAAAATAGCTTCAAAGATAAAAAAGGTGAATTAAATAAAATACAACTGCTGGAATGATTGCAGTTTGATCTACTGGTACTTTTCCAGTTAGCTAAAAATACACAAAACAAGAACTATCAAAAATGAATCAATGATTTTGATGTAGAGAGTATTGGGGTGGAATTCTGGGCATGCTCAAGACAGCAGGAGGGAATGAGTTTCAGGTGAATGATCTAATAAAAGAGTTCTCTAGCTTGTCAGTGGGTTTTCCACTCTAAATGTATTTCACCATAAAGTGCCATTTTGTTAAAATCAAGTTATGGTTCTTTTATCACAGCTTTTTGAGGTCCAACATCTATGCTAAAAGAAGGTGAATCATCACTCTGCCACTGTCAGAACCCCAGTAGCTAATGCCTTCACCCAGAGGTGGCTGACATGGTTTTCAAGAGTCTTCTGTTAACACTGTACTAAAGTACTTGCTTCTTAATGTGATGATTGACACAGTCCCCCACAACATCCTTCTCTCCAAATTGGAAAGATGTGGATTTGATGTATAGACTGCTTGGTGGTTGATGATCTGGTTGTGAGATTGTACCCAGAGAGTGGTGGTCGGTGGCTCAATGTCTAGGTGGACATCAGTGATGACTGGTGTCCCAAAGGGGTCAGCAGTGGGACCAACGCTTTTTAGTATCTTCATCAGCAATGCTGACAGTGGGATCAAGTGCACCCTCAGCAAGTTTTGGATGACACCAAGCTGTGTAAAGCAGTTGACACACCCAAGGGATGGGACTCCATCCAGAGAGACCTAGACAGGCTGCGCAGAGGACCCACGTGAACCTCAGGAGGTTCAACAAAGCCAAGTGCAGGGTCATGCACTCGGGTCATGACAACCCCTGCAATCAGTACAAGCTGGGGGATGTAAGGATGGAATACAGACCTGCTGAAAAGCGCGTGGAGGTACTGGTGGATGGCAAGCTGGACATGAGCCAGCAACGTGCCCTCATAGCCCCGAAAGCCAACTGAATCCTGAACTGCATCAAAAGAAGCATGGCCAGCCATAGGGTGAGGAATGTGATCCTGCCCCTCTGCTCTGCACTGGTGTCATGGTTTTATGATTTTTGTTATCGGTATTCTACATCATAACATCATGTATGTGCTAGGAGTCTCAGAAGAGATGTACTACAGCTCCCAGAAGACTTTGCTGTTGCATTTCCATTTTCCATTCAGAGGGAAAGATAAAACTGTTTGGGAATGATGAGGCTGCTATCCCTTTCTTTTTCTGCTCATCTCTGAGTTGTGTGCTCCCTAGCCATCTTGCCTTCAGCATTAGAGTAAGGCCTTTTGGCTTGGATTCTCTCTCTCTCTCATTTTATTTGATTTATTAGCTTCAATTATATTGTATTATGATGTGTTATCTTGCAACCTGTTATCATATTTAGTAAATTAGTTTTCTGCCTTAGCTTGTTACTGCTGTTGTTTTCCTCCTCTGGGCCCATCTCTATATTTTCCCTACCCCCTTCCCCTTTCCAGGGTGTGAATCTGTGGGTCACCCCACCCCAGCAGTCATGGGACCAGGCTGAACTGGGCCAGAACCATGACAACTGATCAGAGCTCACCTAGAGTACTATTTCCAGATGTGGAGTCTTCAGCACAGGAGAGACATAGAACTGTTGGGCATGTCCAGAGGAGGACCACAAAAGTGGTCCACAGAATGGAACACCTCTGCTATGAGGACAAACTGAGAGAGCTGGGGCTGTTCAGGCTGGAGAAGAAAAGGCTGCAAGGTGACCTGAGAAAGTTTTTCAGTAAAGGGGGGCTATGAAAATGAAGGAGACAGACTTTTTTTTTAGCAGTGTTGTGCCAGGACAAGAGGAAATGGCTTCAAACTAAATGAGGGGAGATGTAGTTTGGACATAACAATTTTTTTTTACAGTGATGATGCTGAGGCACTGGAACAGGTTACCCAGAGATGTGGTGAAAGCACTCTCCTTGGAGACATTCAAGGTCCAGTTGGACGGGGCTCTGAGCAACTTGATCTATCTGTGGGTGTCCCTGTTCACTGCAGGAGAGTTGGACTAGACTGACCCTTAAGGGTCCCTTGCAACTCAAACAATTCTATGATTGTATGATAAGGCAGTTATACTGGCAGCTGACTATTAACTGTGTGTCCTATTTCATGGATGACCAGCTTGGGCTGCCCAAGGCTTATAGAGCAAAGCTAAGCACTTGCTGTGGTAGATGAAGTCAGTGAGAGCTGCAGTTTCTCAGCACCTCCTGCAAAAAGGCAGTGCAGTTTCCAACAATGTGCACAGGGTTGCAAGCCATGAATTTTAATCCTTGCTCTGCCACTAATTCACCATGTAGCTTCAGGCAAGTGCCTATCTCTTCAGCTGTAAAATGGGAATAATAGTGGTCTCCTATCTTTCAATAAACTCATCTGTGTTCTTGAGGCATGCAAATACTACAGTGATGAGTGGCCCAGAAAAGACCAGGAAAATATGAATAATTCTGTGTTTATTGCAAGCTTTGGGTATGCAGCAAATAAGGCACTACTAACTGGCTGGTGAAGATTACTCTTCTAAGTAGCTGCTTATTTAGTAGGTGCTGTGTAATCAGTGCTTACTTATCCTGTGTAATGAATGATAAAGCCTTCTCTGGAAAAAAGAAAAAGGAAAAAGAAAAAGAAAAAAAACTAAACAGGGGACAAAACATTTGGAAAAAAAAAATTGAATACTGATGTACAGGAAAGCACAATTAGGATTTCATCGTCCATTCATATTACAGTGTTCTCTGACATTAAAACACTTGATTTTGGCAGCCATCACAACATACTTCTAAGGCAAATGTCTGCTGTACAGGCATGCGATTAGGTCTGTAACTTGCACCTTGCCATAAGTGCTTTGGTCAGAAATAGGTTTTCAGCTATGCACATGTATCCATTTTTCATGTGCCATTATCTTTGTCTAAAAAACAGGAAAAACAAATTTGCCTTTTTTTTCTTTCTTCTTAATGTCTGTTCTGATAACACAATCACACTTCTGTTCTGATATTGCATTTTTCTGAGTTCTCAGATCACTTGCAGGATAGACGACCTATTAAATTTCTTCTCACAGTGGCTCTGTCTTTGAATACAAAGGGCTCCTCTTCTGACAAACTGATTTTTTTTTTTTTTGCTATTAAAAATAGCAAGGAAAGCAGTGAAATCTACTGTACCAATGGTTTGCTAACACTTCGAGTCAAACTTTATTAGAGTAGTCTCAGCATGTTTATCCTTCAATTTAACTGCTTATTAGACCATTGCTATCACATCTGTGAAAAGCATGTGCAATACACAAAACAAGCTGCCAAATGTCCCTTCACAATTACATCGTTCAGAGATCTGAATTGTCATTCTCTGTTTTGTGTTTGTGTATACGATGTGTCATTGCAGCATTCCCCTGACAGGGTTCATTTGAGCATAGTCAGAATTGTGCTTACTTTTCTATACATGAGGCGATCTGAGCTATGCCAAGACAGAACTCGCACAGATTTGTTGGGCTTATCTCTGCCCCATTTGGTGATGCTAGATTTAAAATTTAGTCTTATCAAATTAGAACTGTGCTATCTGAAATAGTCTTGACATAAAGGGGAATCATCTGCTGCATAATACCTACAGCCTTTCAATGCGTCTAATAAAGGAGCATGTTTTATTGAATTCTAACTCCACATATTTCTAGACATTCATTTGATATTCTTATCTGCAATATCTGAGAGCTATTTGAGATAATAGGAATATACTACATAAAATAAAACAATATATGACCTCAAAGAACACTTTAAAATGATATCTTTAAAGGATTTCTTCTTTCTTACTTACACTGAGAGTCTTCATGACCAAATATTCTAGAGCAAATATTTTCCATAAATGTCTCTTTTCACCTGCCCTGATCTTATGGACTGTGCACACGATTCTTTCTGGGCATGTCAATTTGTTGCATCTGATCCCATATGCAAAGTTAGTGCTATGATTAACTCGCTAGAAAGATGTTTACGACACTGCCCTTCACGTTCCTACTTTCCACTTTACAAATGGTGCTACCAGCGATGTGCAGGATACAAACAACAGGTACAAAATTAGTGTCAGGGATGGCTGTTACCTCTTGTCACTTACGAATTAAACATCTGCTGTCTCAAACTGAAAACATTTTAAGAATAGTTTGCATATGAAAAGATTGACTGTAGAAGAGATTTCAGTGAAGAAATCTCTAGCTTGCTCTGAACGCAGCAGCCTTGCCACTCATTGAAAGACTGCCAGAGGTACATATGCCTTTGCTTTGCTGTCTGACAGAACCTGATGGCCTACATTTCTTTTAATATCTTCTGTTTAGTGTTTTCTGTTGGCTAAGTCTGCATCTTCAGCAACGCTTAGATATTAGAAAACAGAGGAATGTAAGTAGAGTAGGAATCATCCAAATTTGAATTTTCATGTGGATTCTGACATGACAGCAGAAAATGTCCATTCCCTTTAGTCACTCATGATGCTCAATGGAAAAAGCCTCTTATCATGATCTTCCAGGAAAAACAGAGCCACTGGAATACTGCTGCTGTTGTGAAGTAAGGGACAAAGATGATTGCAATAAGCAAAATTTCAGCAAAGGCCATGCTAAGCAAAAGGAATTCAGAGCTAGGATATATCAAAATGATTGCAACCTGGCTGTAGTTGGAATTAAACATAAAACTCATGTCTTCCTGGAACACCACCCTGATGCTTGCAATCAAAAACAATTTGAAACACTGATGTCTGTTTCTTGGTGTCAGGGAAAGAGATTAAGGGGAAAGAGGGATCACTGCCATCTTTCATATTGCTGAATGTACTTTGAAAAGGTCACAGTGAGACCAGAGAAACACCTGAATGGAGGAATGATGGACCATAAATCACCACTCCCGGTCTGGTTGCAGTGTCAAGCTGTGAGCAAGTACTGCAAGCATGCTTATAATAAAAAACGGCGTCTAAACCCAGCTTAGTCTGCAGTGGCAAGCAGTGGCTATGCAATAGTGACATTCTCATTTAACCCAGCTGCACACATTACAGTTAAGGTAAGGATGTTACGGTAGCAAGGAGCTGAAGCTGTATATCTTGTGTTTTTGCTGAGATGCATGAGAGAGTTGAGGTTGACTGGACACACTCAGGTGCCAGTGTGGAAAGCTGAGCAAAGTGCCTAATTAGAAGGTTGAACCATTCAGATTTCCTGTACGGGTATAGGTGCTGTAGCATGGCTTCTAGGCCTTCAGATGCCTGTATTAATAATAGAAGTCTTCCCTGCCATTCTCTGTTGCATGTAGACACTCTCGTATGTTGGTCACTTTGGCTTGGACACTTGCCATTGTGGGTCATTTCAGTTCAATCTTTTATTTTATTTTCCATTTTCCTCTCAGTCTTTCCTTACATGTATTTTCCTGGTGGCTGAAAGATTAATGATTAACCTCCAATTAGGAAGGAACAAGAAGATGGCTGCAGCATTTTTTATTTATTATTATTTTTCTTAGCTGAAAATTGAATTATCGAATCCCTATTTAAGATCCTTCTAATAAAAATGTCAGTTATCCTGAACAAAATGTTCTTTAATACTACCACTACAAAGATAACAGGGACAGCAGAGCAGCAGAAGAAGGAAAAAGCAAACTCAAGTACAGAATTGTGCATATCTGCAGATGGAAATACATAAATACATTACAAAAATGAATGGATTAATCCTCAGTGCACTCAATGATATGGCAAATTCTTTCTATATCATAGAAGATAAATATTAGCAAAGTGTTTTGATGGGGCCAAAAATTTAAGTTGCCCTAGGTGTTAAAGAAATGCTTCTCTTTGTAAATCTTTTGACTTCTGCTAATGAAGATATGAAATAGAAGCCTTAAAATATCTCTTGCTGACCATATTACAAAGTTTTCCTGTTATTTAGTTCTAAGGAAAATGACTCCGTCCCCTAGTTGATGGTGCATCAAGGTCTCAAAGGTCATTGGGATTCCCCACAGTTCATACTAACCAACTCCAGATTGTGAATGCTGTTATCCAGTACCACAGTATGGTGGGGTCCTTTCCAGAGGAGAAACATGGTAAATCTGTCCATACACTGAATTTGTTAGCAGAATAGCCCTTGTTAAGCCACAGCACCCATCTTAAGCCAGCATTGCACTCTCCTCCCATGGTGACCCTGATGAAGTCTTGGCCCATGCAGATTTTTTTGGACCATTCTGTCTGCACAGATTCTTTTCTCTTGGGTTATCACTAGTTCCCAGTCCTGTCTCACTGCAGTTCCCAATACAAGAATGGCCAGAATGCTCAATCACTCCATGAGTTTTCTGTATCTTCCCAACTATACACTCTTCTAATCACTGAAATATCAGGCAGCAATTCAGGGCTCAGTGCCAGATCTGATTCAGGTTTCAGCAGGGAAGCCATGCCATAGTTCCAACAGGAATGTGTGTATCCTCCCACTTTCTTCCAAGGCTGAGTTATGTGTTTTGCTGAGGGCTGTGTTTGTTTGTATCACCTTTACACTCCTGGCCTGCTCTCCAGGGAAACAAGACCAGGACAGTGCAGCATCCAGGACGTATCTGCTGGGAGAGACAGAGCTCCAGAATTCCCATGGGCTGCACAGCCTACCACAAAGTTCAGAGCAGGCATGTTCAGGCAAGGCACAATATGGCATATAGTTCCACTTAACCATCTTAACAGAAAAATAGAGAGAAAGTTGTTACTCATAACAGTGTTTTCTTTTTCTTAGAGTTACTGCTTTGTAATTATTGCTCTAAGTGAATTGTATGTGAAAGAGCCAATGAAAGCAGATTAGGAAGAAAATATGTCTAAAAAATATTGATTCATATTGCTAGCTAAATTAATCTTTCCAGAAAGGAAACTGGAAAAGACACCAGAACATGGCACAATGGAATGTAGAAACTGTCAGCTCCACAGGTTCCTCTTTCAGTCTAGCATCAATTGCAATGGACCTGTAGCAATTTCACTTAATATCGAAGGGATCATATTAAGGAAGGAATAAACGTTGACGTTTTGTTCAATTTGCTACCATTTTAAAGAATGAGATTTTAAACTTTCTGAAAGTTATTAGATTGTATGTTCTGAATGAAAATCAAGAAAATTTATAAAGCGTAATATGACAATGATTTCTAAAGCAAAAAAGAAATTGGATCTAAAGTTCAGTGAACTATGCCTTATTTTCATTATGGACATTCCTACTGAGAGATTTGGATAAGATTTAAAGCTGCTGCTAAATGTACAGACACCCAGTGAAATGGCAAATCTCTGTACAGCTATAATCGAGTAAGAGAGGAACACTCTGTATCCTATCCAGTGACTAACCTGCAGTGCCAGGGATCCACATGCCAAAGGGGCTCAGGGTGTGCTGGAAGGAAAAAAGGAGGTCAGTAGTTTGGGAGTAATGACAGCCCCTCTGGGGGCAGAGAAATTGGTGTCTTCTTTGCCTGATGACCACTTCATGGTCACCCAACTATCAGTAGAAAGTCAGTTCCTTTGTAGCTCCTAAATCTCAGCTCAAAGTTCATCTATATTTAATCATCTATGAAAAAGAGTTATGTGTGCCAAAAGGAAGAGCATCAGAATGTCTGAAGTACTCTGAAATGGATGTCTGATTGATTTATTTTGGTGAAAGCATTCTTGGACGCAAAGCTGCTTTCATGGGGGGTAAATACCACCAATGTCTACTGGATGATAAAATGAAGTAGTGGATTTGAGGAGATGCATATTCTCCACCTTATCTGCCAAGGAAACCTTACAACCTGGACTCATGGCATGGCATCAACAAATGGTTTAATTCCAAGGTGTTTGCCTCTTACTCCTTGAGTGAGGTTTTTGACTGGAGACAAATACCTACTTTGTTCTTTGAGGTTTCACACACCTCAGGATTATGCTGTCTAACATATGTATATCAACATTTGAGAACACTGAAAGAGAAACACTAAATGTAGTTTAAAACTACATTAAATCCTTTTAGCCATTTTGGGTGCATAGTACAATTGCTAAAGATGATGGACAAAGCAAGGCAATTGGAGACTCCTGTGAATTAACATTGAATGAATATGACTAAGTAAAGGAGTATTAATGGATTTTTATTTTTATTATTATTGTCATTTGTTTACTGCCTAAAAATGTATTTCAGACTTGAACTGTTTATAAAATTCTTGATTAGCTGAGGTATTGAAAAAAATGTGTTTTGGATATCAGCAGACTTTTTTACATATAAGGCACCACTTCACTATGTTTTAAAATACAGATAGAAGCAATTTAGAAACATCACTCGCATAAAAATATCTCAACCTTTTACTTCTTAAAAAGTCGATGTTTTCCCATCAAAGACAAGAGGACACTGAGAGTATTCCATTGTCACTGGAGGCTCATTTGGCATTTTAAACAAAAGTTTTAGCTGCTGAAGTTCTACTGAGTCCTATTAAGAACGCTAAATTAGCACTCCTGCAACAGATGGTGGGATGACCCTGTATATTCAGAACAGTTTAAGTGTATTTAGCACACCTGAAAAATCTGTAAAATAAAAATGGTGTTAGTTCTTTTCATTAATTTTAAAGCAAATTTCCATGTTTTTCAGTTCATGGAACATTTGCAGTTTTTTGTAGACTGCCACAGCTATTTAGCTAAGCTTTACAGTTATCTCACCCTCACTCTTTACGTGAAGCTGGGAAGAGATGCATACACTCTGTTACCAGCTTGTTTCTCTTTTAAATCAAAACTTCTGATGTTTAAAGAAGATTTGTGGATAAAAGAAAGTATAGCTTGAGGCTATGATACAATGCACTTAAAGGTCCCAAAGGAAATATTCTTAACAGCTACAACCAGCTCTGAAAGATAACCTAGGAATGTAAATGTTAGGGCTGGGCTCTTAAATTCAAGTTTCCTGACACACTGTGGGCTGACAGCCTTTGAATTTATAAAGACTTTTTACCTAAATAACCAAAAGAGCTAACGATCACTTGGAGTCCTTGTTTTGATCTGTACTTATCAAACAGCAGCAATCTGTAAGGAAGTATCTTCACTCATATATCCAACTGATTATGTCATCTGATTGTACACATATTCAACTTCTTTTATTCTATTCTATTTTATTTTATTTTATTTTATTTTGTTTTGTTTTATTTTATTTTTTCCCACGCACAATTTGGAGTTTAGTTTTGTTTGCAAATGTTTGTGTGTCAGGGCTCTCCTAACTCTGTTACAAGTATTTCTGTAAAACAATTTGTACATTCACAATGCAGTTTAGAATGGAATTCTAATTATTCTTCCTCATTATACTTCTTTTTCAAATAAATAAAATACTTTGGTACTTCGTGGAAAACTTATTTTTTAAAACAAAACAACAGAAAAGGAAAGAATGTTTTGTTTCCCATAGATAACCAAAAATCCGAGGAATGATCAATGAAGTAGCATCGACCATTCTTCGTGATTTTTTGTTAATCACATTACAAATGCAGATTCTGAAGATGCGAAAAAAAAATGTTGAAAAGAATAGAAAGAAATTGAAGAGGCTGAGAGAGTGGGTTTCTAAGTCAGAATTCCTCCTGTCTCCGAAGTTAAAATGCACTTCAGTGCACATCAAAGGTGCACAATCCTTGTACCAAGAAGTAGATCTTATGCCTCTTGTAATAAGAATACACTTGCCAGATACATAATGCTGGTTTGTGAATGTGTAGAGAGATTTATTTATTTATTTATTTATTTACTGACTACCAGATTTTATGAGCACTAAATGCATCCAAATTTTTCTTTATTAAAATAATGTATCTTACGACAGCACTTTAGTAGCTCAGGAGGGTTAGAAAGGACACCATCGAACTTCTGATCATCCTGGCATGTACGCAAGTGCTTCAGGAGATGGGAGAAGAAAAATCTGAAATATGTATCTGAATGAATTTCTGAGGTGAAGGACCACTAACAGAAAGAAAGAGAAACAAAAACAGTGGTTGATTTGTGGAGATTGTAGCAATCCCAACAGCAGGACAGTCAAAGACCTGAAAATTATTCCAGGGCTAGGTCACAGTAAACCAAGAACATGTATTTCTAATCACACAGGACATAAAAAATTCCTATACTAAATCAAGCCAGAGCTGCCTCTAGTTGAGACTCCTGCATCTGAAAATAGGCTGTAGCTCTGGAAAAACCAATAAGAAGTAGGACAGATAGAAGGTAATTCTTTCCTATGTGTAACCTTCCAGTTTCAAGCAGTCCAAGGTTTACGGACTTCCTCAGCCAGAGGGTGCACTCAGAATGTTGATTTTAATAGCCATTGATGGAGCTCCCTTTCATGCATTTGTCTAATGGATTTTTGAGCCCATTTATAACTTTGGCCTCCACAGCTTCCTCTGGCAACAAGCTCCACAATTTAATTATGCATTGTGTGAAAAGGACTTTGTACTGCTTGCTTTAAACCCACTTCTTGGTCATCAGAGTGCTTCTTTGTTTTTTATAGTATGAGCAATAATAAATAATCATTTATGCAGTCTATGACTTCAGATATATCTATTGTGGCTCCCCTCCTTCATTTGCTTTCAGATCCCAGTCTCAGCCTAAGTCTCGTTCTTCCTACTAATGCCATTTCATACAACTAATCATTCCTGTTGCTCATTCCTGTACCTTTATGTATCTCTCAATCTCTTTGAAGAGTGCTGCACAAAGCTTACAGGATGTGGGTAGACCACAGATGTATAAAATACTGCACCAGTCCTGTTTTGTTCTATTAATTCTCTGATTTCTCTTAGCACTTGTTTACATTTTTTACATCTGCTGAACATTTTGCTGGGACTTTGAGGCATCTGTAGTTGCTCTGGGATCTTTACTGTAAGGACAAGGGCAAATTTGTGCACTGCTGAAGTTGCCTGAAGTTTGATAGCTGTCCCTGTATTTATCATTTTTATAATTGAAGTCGAATACATTAAAAAAAAAGAAATGGTGGACTAAATGGTACAGAATCTACTGGAATAGAACTATAGAACTAGAAATATACACCTTCAAAACACTAGTGATTTAAAATGTGAGTAAATAGGAGTCTACATCTTGTGTTCTCACTTCATCCCTCCTACCTTACTTTTAAATGCCAATGAACAGGTCTGTAGGCTTGCTAATTCATTGACATGTTTCCAAGCAATGCTAAGCTTCCCAGCTCTGGCTGATGTCAAAGGGAACAAGAATTCCCTCACAGAACTGGACCTGAAAAGCATTGTTCCAGTAACTGTTTATATTATGTGACATTGTCACTTCCACAGTATTTGTGAAGCTTGATGCTGGGAAAAATGAATTTCTAGAGAGGTTATGAAAGATCAGGGATGCTATAGTGTCACCATAATTACATGTAACTTGGGCATCAGCATTACATAAAAGCATATTGAATGCTTACTTAACATAACATTTGAATAAATCATGTTTTAAATCATCATGTTCACTGAAACATTTATTTCAGCTAGAGCCACATAGTTTAAGCTTCTCATACATAAACATTTTTGGCATTATTTATGAAAACTTGGCTTGCATCCACTTAATTTATACTTAAAAAAAAATAAGAGATAGCTATGTGAATCTTATATTTATAGCAGAAATCTCCATCTTCTGAAGCTTCAGCAGATCTACAGTGGTAATTCAATAAATATGTCTATAATATCCTGGGATTCTTAAACATGGTTTCCCATTTTGCATCTGGCATTTCAGTCTGTACTTACTTACTTTTCTTGTTATGCTCCTACATATTGAAAATAATTTACTAGTGCCCTAGTGCCTGTCACGTTTGGTGGCAGTGATGCCTTGAAATACTCATCCCGGTTAGCATGGGCTGAAAAGAGAAATTGAATTTTGATGACTCATTGGAGTGAGTGCCTCACTGCTTCTGGATATCTGGAGAGAGGGTTGGCATGGTGTGCTGGGCAGTCTTTGGGGAGAAGTCTAGAAGTAGCTGTTCTCAAGAGGATCTACCTTGAAGCTTTGCACCTGGCTGTTAAAATTGGTAGTTATTGCAACACAGCCATGTAGTAGAGGCTTAATTTGGACTCAATTGTGTACACTGGGCCAGTTAACAAAAGTAAAGTGTTTTCTTCATTTCAGAATGACAAAAACTCAAATAGAATGAAGTGTGCATTCTATGAGTCTGTGGAGAGGGAGTTCAGCATCCCTTTTGTTTTTCTTTCTATGAGACTTGTGGAAGGTGTGCAGGGTTTTTTTGGAATAGAAAAATATTGTTCTTAATAGTGGTGTCCATGTTCAGATGCTTTCAGAATCTGAAGCTGAAATAGCTCTTTCTTATTGTTAATGTTACCTATTATTAGCCTTCATACCTATATTTTTATGCTGACTCATTTTGTTAGATACGTAACATCAAGACTACTTGTTAAGCATTCTGTGATTCACCAGCATTGCTTTGTGACCTGGCCTCAATCCAGAAGGGGCTATTACATTTCACTTTCCTAAAGATTATTTTCAAATGAATATGATATTTAACTTAATTTCTGCTTTCACAGGACCTTGTAGGATTTAAAGGTGTGACACGAAGTGATTATTTATGTGTAAAACTTAACTTACATTTAGTTAAAGCATGCTAGCAATTCCAGAAATAGAATACTAATGTAAAAGCTTTCCAGTTGCCTGTCTTACTTCCATTAGCAGAGATCTTCCTCCTGGAGCTCCAACATAAACATGTAAAACTTCTTGTTCTGATAAGCTATTGGATGGGCAGTGTGCTTGATGTAATGGAACAGATCTGTTGTTCCTTCCCACCATGAATGTTATTTGTCTCGTGCAATTTTACATACCCAGAAGTTATGCATCTAGCTATGCTTAGGCTCCGATCAAAGTTACTGTGTTCTTATGATACACTTACTTATACTTATCTACCCTTCTTTAGGTTTTTTCAGCTTTATTATTTGCCTCGTTGATTATTACTGTAACCTATCAAACTGGCTTAAAGACATTTAATTTTTGATGTTTACATCTGTAAGCAGGAATCCCAATAAGAGACATTCTGAATTGAGGTATCATCCAGAAGTTGTGCAGGCTTTAAAAAAAGAACACAAAGTTGTTAATTTATAGTTTAGGAGACTCCGAACTTCCCTTATGGGTTGCTCATGGTATCTTTCTCTGTACTGTAATGGGTAAAACTTCAAGGGAGCTGGAGGAAAAAGGAGAGAAAGATGAGTTACTATTTTTGTTAGTTTAATAATCCTAAATGCAAAGCATTAGCTCTTTCTAGCAACAAATACTCCACCAGCAGCAACACTAAAACCATATGCCCTCCATTTGATTTACCATCAACGACTGCCTGGCTGCACACAGAACCTCTCTGCTAATAGTGGCTCTAGGCAAGAGCATGTATAATATTCAAAGCAGTTTTTTCTTTTGTTAAAGTTGTGATAAGGATGCAAAGCATTTTAATGGGAATAATCAATTATATAACAATATTCATATACAACAAAGTGCTTTTAATATAAGTACTTTTAATGTGGTGCTTTTGTGATGGGGGAATTACTTCTGTAATACTTTCAGAAGCACATCTTCTATTGGTGCCAGGCAGGCAGCAGTAGGAAACTTCTGTAAGAGATGAACTCAATTTACTCATCATTCACAAGAAGGCATTTTTCGATGCAGGGACCAAAGGATTTTACCACTCTGCTGAATAAGAGAATTTCAACATCAAGATGTGTCTACATTTTTGTACAAGGAGAAAAAAAATGAAGTGCATTATCAGTCTGAATAAAAGCCCATTGTGAAACTTCAACATTTAAAATATGACATTTGATTCTTTCCTGTTACATTTGCCTAATCATTTTCCTGATCTCCTTTTCTGTTATCATTTTTCTTCCAAAAAAAAGAAACTAAGTTAATTCTATCCTGCCATTGGCATTTTTGCTGATG
The DNA here is from genome assembly GCF_987193195.1 of Phasianus colchicus. Classification (NCBI taxonomy): domain Eukaryota; kingdom Metazoa; phylum Chordata; class Aves; order Galliformes; family Phasianidae; genus Phasianus; species Phasianus colchicus. Next base: position 132,641,343 of record NC_143436.1, read on the forward strand.
GATGTCAGAAGTCATAAATGCAAGGTGGCCACAGAAAATATTTCACATATATAGGGGAATTGTAATTTGGCTACGCTGGGGAGTATTATCCTAAAGGAAAACTAAGGCTGACCATGCTCTATGACTCTTTCATGCTCCAGCCTCTTCAAATTTAAGAGTATTTATTCCAATACCTTGCAGCAAGGTGGACAGGCTGGATGATTGAGCTGAGGCCAGCGGGACACAGTTCACCAAGACCGAGTGCTGGGTCCTGCACTTTGGCTACAACAAAACTCCTAGGCAGCTCTACAGGCTTGGTCTAGAGTGGCTGGAAGACTGTGTGGAAGAAACTGACCTGAGGGTATTGGTCGAAGCTTGGCTGAACATGAGCCAGCAGCGTGCCCAGGTAGTCAAGAAGGCCAGTGGCATATCACAGAATCACAGAATTGCCAGGGTTGGAAGGGACCTCAAGGATCATGAATCTCCAACCCCCCTGCCACATGCAGGGCCACCACCATTCCACCTAATGCAGGATGCTAGGCATCCTGGCTTGTATCAGAAATTGTGCAGCCAGCAGGAGCAGGGAAGTGATTGTCCCCCTGTAGTCAGCACTGGTGAGGCCACAGCTTGAGTACTGTGTTCAGTTTTGGGCTTCTCACTACAAGAAAGATACTGATGCTCCAGAGTGTGTCCAGAGAAGGGCAACAAAGCTGGTGGGGGATCTGGAGCACAAAGTCTTGTGGGGAACAGCTGAGGGAACTGGCATTGTTCAATCTGGAGAAGAGGATGCTCAAGGGAGACCTCATTGCCCTCTACATCTACCTGAAAGGAGGTTGTGATGAAGTGGGTTTTGGCCTCTTCTGCCGTGTAACTAGCAATAGGACTAGAGGGAGTGGCCTCAGGTTGCACCCAGGGGAGGTTCGCGTTGGATGTTAGGAAACATTTATTCTCTTAAAGGGTGGTCAGGTGCTGAAAGGGGCTGCCCAGGGAGGTGGTGGAGTCACCATCTCTGGAGGTGTTCAAGAAGTGTTCGGATATTTATACTAAGGGACATGGTTTAGTGGGGAAATACTAGTGGTAGATGGATGGTTGGACTGAATGATTCTTGGAGGTCTCTTTCAGCCTTAATGGTTATAAGTGCACACATCGGGAAAGAGCTTAGACCTTATCCCAGCACTGACCATATGATTGCTGATATCAGATACCTACTGACAACTGTCATGTATATTTGGGTCAGTGTTGGAGCTTGAGATGCCCCTTCTCTGTTCTCCCTCTCCAGCTCTGTCCTTTGCTGCACTCAAGAAATTACTACAAGCATATACTGAGTCATGGTGAACCAAAGAAATGTGGACTCCAGACAAAACTGTCCTTGAGAATGTCAGTCAAATCACAAAGCAGGTGTGGGTTCAGGCATGCAACACTGTGATCTTTAAATCTAGAGCAATGTGGCTTGTGAAAACTACTAGCCTAGAGCTATTGGAAGAACTATCAAAGAGTAGGACTCATCTGCAGATTAGATGTAGGTGTCTTCGTGAAAACTTGATATTCCCATTGTGTCAACAGAGATCCAGTCAACACAGCTAATTGAGCCTACGCAGAGTAAGCTGGAGATCTGTGTTTTGTCTAGAATCAGACCTGAGAATCTCAGCTTAGTTCCCTTACACAGTAATCATGTACCACTGAGATGTTCCTAGGTATTGCCTTTGGACTTCAATGATCTCTTCAGCAGAGTGTAGGTCTCCTATAGGCCCTGTGTTATGTTTGACTGCCGCTATGCAGTGTCTCAAGTCACTCAGGGCATCCTGAATGGACTAGATGGTGGCATCTAACCAGAGACCTAACTGGTTTCACCAGTTCAGTTTTAGATGACTGGCTACTACAGTGGGATCCATGACATGAGAGAGGCCTCACGTCTCTGCACAGTGTACAAGGGAATTGTGTGTCCACAGTATTCCCTAGTTAACATTCCTTATCCAGTTCACATTTAATGTGAAATGCCTAATCACTCCAGGAACAGGGACCAAACCCAAGAGTTATCCTTAATGCATTCAGATTCAGGATCACTTACGCCATGCTTTTAGTTTCTTCTCTTTAACATCTAAGTAGACAGGTAAAGTAATGCACAGAGACATAAATCAGATTGTAAGATACAAATCAATACTTATTATGGAGTGCTCCTTACATTCATCACGCCTTCTCAGAAACTACTTAGCTAAAACTTATATTTTATTGCTGATCCCAGCAAAGCCAACGCATTCTATCTGACATCTTCTTGTGTTCCCCCTTAAACCAGTGGCGCTGTTTGTTTGACTGTTTCAGAATAAGTGGTAACAAAAACCGAGAGAAAAGAAAATCTTTTCTCCAGCCAAAAAATACCAATTTGTTCTGCAAAGTCAAATGTATTTTAGTTGAAAAAAGAAGTATAGAAGTAAGCTTCAAGTCTTCAGTTTTCCCCTTTTCTAGCTGAACCACATGTGTTTAAATGTATATTCAAATATCCAAAAACTCAGAGGTAAACGATTTCACTTTACAGTGCATTTGACTTCCATATACTTTTTTAGCTCAGCTAGCCAAAATAAAAAAAATAATGGAATTGGATAATGTTCACTTGAATCAAGTGCAATTTTTTTTTCCTGAAAATTATTCATATAGCTCTATCAGAATCATATTGTTGTATTGTGTTTTGCACAAAAAGCAGTGACTATTTCTTTCTGTTTTTATTTCTCTGCAACAGTCACAGATCTATATTCTCTCTTTCTCTCTTTTTAGGAATGCAGTTGAAGAAAACAAAAAACTGTATGCAATTTATGATACAAGGTGAGTAAAAAAAAGTGCTTTTAAAATGTCATTATTGCTTGTAAATGGAATGTTAACCCTTTAAAGCATTACCAAATATTATTAATATGTATATTAAAATCTTTTTTTTTTTTTTTTTTGGCCACAACAAAATCTTTATATTTATACCAAAAAGCTTTAAAATAGTAAATATTTTATATTCTTATGCACAAAATTCTATTTCTACTTAATTTCTACCTGCATCCAAGTCTGGGGCCCCCAGTACAAGAAAGACAGAGAGCTGTTAGAGAGGGTCCAGAGGAGGGCCACTAAGATCAGGGGGCTGGAGCATCTCCCCTGCAAAGACAGGCTGAAGGAGCTTGGCTTGTTCAGCCTGGAGAAGAGAAGGCTGTAGGGTGACCTCACTGCAGCCTTCTACTACCTAAAGGGAGCCTGTAAACTGGAGGAGAGCCAACTCTTTACAAGGATAGATAATGGCAGGACAAGGGAAATGGTTTTAAGTTGAAGGAGGGAAGATTTAGGTTGGATATCAGGGGGAAATATTTTACCAAGAGAGTGGTGAGGTGCTGGCACAGGCTGCCCAGAGAGGTTGTGGATGCCCCGTCCCTGGAGGTGTTCAAGGCCAGGTTGGATGGGGCCCTGGGCAGCCTGGTCTAGCATTAAATGGGGAGGTTGGTGGCCCTGCATGTGATGGGGTGGTGGAAGCTTGATCCTTAAGGTTCCTTCCAACCCAGGCCATTCTATGATTCTGTGATTCTATTATTCTATGATTCTAATAATGCTCTGTGCATTATGAGCTTAACTGAGGCTACTTCTGATCCCAGTGCTTTGTGACTGAGAGAGGGCTCACTGGCACAGCCTGGGGAGGAAGGGGTGCATTTAAAAGAGAATGAGGCACTGCCACAGGCACAGTGCTGTGCCTTGGCAGAGCATGGCCAAGGATGCGGCTTCCACATAAACACACCTCCACACTCTGCACTCTGAAGCACTTCCTTTCCCCTTCTTAACATAAGTTAAAATAAACAAACAACAAACTACCTAGAGAGGAGCAAGGCATACATCAATCAGATTTTCACTTTATGCAGCCCATAGCTTCTTTGCTATCCCTGTGTTACCACTTCCAGTACTCTTCCTAATCTTAGCAAATCGGGATTGATGCCAAATCATTTCACTGCACTTCCTTCTCCCTACTTATCCTGTTTTATGTAGGAGCATTTGCATGTATAAATGTCTTTTTTCTTTTTTTCCCCCAGTGTTTCTTTTTGTCTTTCAGATTTTCCATTGTTAAAATAATTCAATGGGAATTTTGGTTGCAAGTGTCAGGAACTCATATTTCTTACTCTTTTAGCCAGTCCTAAGTCTTTTAACCAGTCCTTATACAGATATATCAGCTTGAATCCTGGCTTGATCTTCCTTTTAAATATACATAATATTAGATATAAGCAATATATAATAAGCAGCTCACACTGATCTCCCTTACTCTGAACAATAAGGCTTGGGTTTTGACTTGGAAATTTGGCCACTGTCGTGTAAAAATAAATAAATAAATGTATGAGCAATACTTACAGCAAATCAAATATGTAAACACAAAGAACTGGGCTTTAACATTCTCTTGAATCCAGTATTAAAGAAAAAAAAAGATAACTGCTGCATATACATATGTTTTAAGAGGAATGTGCATCTGACAAAGGGATTTAATTGAAAACATGCAAGTAGAAACACTTAAGGAAGTCCTTTATAAAATAAAATAAATCACAGAAAAAAAAAAAACCCCAAAAACTCAGTTACCGCTGTTTTCCTAAACTGTGTTTTCATCAGGACAGAGACTTAAAGAATACTACTTCTAAAACATCAAGGCTTCTCTAATGTATGTGTGTTATTTTGGTGCAAAATCATTAATCTTTATGATGAAACAATCTGAGTTTTAAAGAGCCTTGATTATTTCTTCCTCTGCCAAAGTGTCAATGGATTTTTATTTTGATGTGTCTGATTCATAACGTGCATAATCCAGAGATTTTGCCTCAAAAGGAATGGAACAGATTAATATTCCTTCAGATTACTTTTTCAGATAATGCAAATTTTCATTCTATTTTCTTGAATATGAAGAAAAATAACCATTTGAAAATTAAACAGCGTCTCAAAACAATGTGGGTCAAGCTTCTTATTAAGGGCAGATTTTAGTTCCCATTACTCATATTGATTAATATCTCACTCTTATGCGGCCCACTGAAACACTAAGATCTCTACTACCTCAGAAATGTTGAGATAACAACATAAATATTTCAGTATAATTAAATGAAACCAGCAAATTATACAGCCAAAGGAAATGGATATGCAACACTGTTTGCAGTCTGCCTGACAGAAAAAGGTACAGTGAGTACAATCTCGGTGTAAAATCAACATCACCAAATATTATATACATTTTCTGATAAATACAGAGATAAATATACTACTGTTTTCTTCATGCAGTGTACCCAATGATCATGCATCATTGCTCCAACAGGCAGAGCACAGCATATGAAACTGTCCAAGCGCAGAGCATTCCCTTAGCCCTGATGCTGAGCATCCACTGCCCAGCATCCTGCTGTCACTCCAGTCTTCTGCTTCTGCTGAGATACTGTTGAGAGGAAAATAAGAAAGTTGAGCTTTCTGCAAAGAAAAAAACAAACAAACAAGCAAAAAAAAAACCCTACTGTGTTTCTGTTGAAGAGTGTTTTGGCAAAAATGGCCATCAACTTTTGATTAAATAAAGGAAGAAGTCAGGCCTGGGGAAAAAATAAAAAAAGACTTGAAAATTTTCATGTGGATTTTTTTTTTCCAGCCTGTTTTATTAATTACACCTTCTCAGCAGGTTAAACCAGCAGGCTATTAAAATTGCTGCAAGGCAGAATAGGTAAGCAGCAGCATGAGTCTCAGCCTAGTAAGATTAATGTCCTGTTTTCCTCAAAAGACACCACTTCAACTGTAGCGACAATTCTTCCTACATTTTTTTAGTTTCTGCCTGTCTCTGTTTTGTGTCTCTGAACCCTCTGTGATTGCAGTTTGCTTCAGGATAAGACTGGATCTTTGTCAACATCAGTTAAATGACAGAGGAGCTAGCGAGGAAAATGAAAAAGAAAATGTTCTGATAAGTGATTCTGACCTCAGTGTGTACGTTAGGTTATGTTCATTTTGTCAGGTAAAGCCTCAGTACCACTTTCCAGTGTAAGAGCTCGGTGATGCATTGTGTGCTGTGATCAAATCCTTCTTCCCTGATTCTCAGGCCAGACTCTTTCCTACTGGAGAAAGTCTCTTTCTGGTGACTGATAGCAGCAGTACTGCCAATGCATCAGTGAATGCAGACCTCTCTCCTTCTCTGAGCCTTCCTGTCATTGCCCCCTCTTCTCTACCTCCACTGATACTGACAGGGATGGAGAAAGCAAGAAGTTATTCCAGAATGTTGAGTGGCTCCACATTCTGCTCTCACTGCCTTCACCAATTTCTACTAAGGCTGCATCCCTTGTTCTACCTCCTTCTGAAAGGAGATGATGGGTGCATCCACATTGCATTTCAGAGCAAATCAGGGCTGTGCTTGTGAAGTGAATCATTTGATCATTCCCACTCACTGTGCTTTGGTTCATTTCACAGAGTAGTCCCAGGGTACATAAACTGGGTTTCTTTTCTATGAAACTATGGTGGAAAATGCACTCCAGCAGCACACTGAATGCAGTCTAACTGCTAATGAGCATTTAGAATTTTTGTCTAAGAAAGCACACCCCAAATGTATGGTGCAAATGTCAGGTCAACACCACCTGTTCTGCTCTGCAAAACAGCCTCAGTTGTTGCTAATGCCAACAGAGCCAATGAACTCACTGCAACCCTTCTCATCCCAAGGACTTCAGTCATGTCTGGAGGTGGCAGGTGTGTTCTTCCACATGTAACTACATCAACCTAGGGGAACTTTTTTTGTCCCTCTGCACATAATGCTTACCTTTGAAGACTAGATATCCATTCTTGAAGTGGCCTTTACCAATATGGGCAGTAAGGCAAGGAAGAAAACAGTATTATTCTCCTTGCGGTATTGATCAGATTTGGACTAGTAATAGATCTTAATCATTCACTGGCCCAGCAGTGTACTAGAAACCTTTCCGAATTTCAGTTCTTGAACCACAACATTCAGTCTCATCTTTTGCAGTAGTTTTGTTGGGACAGAAAGACTGCGTGTTGGAAAAAGAGAGAGCAAGGATTGGGAAGCAAACAGGTTCTTTCTGTTCCTTGTGCCACTGAAAGTTGATTGATTTTATCAAGTAATTAATTCATTAATTCCTTGATTATTTATGAAGCAACAATACTCTGTAGATAAGAATCAAACCAGTGGGCCACAAGGTCAACTCCTTCCCTCTCTCATCTATTAAACTACTTGCTGAAAAGTGAAACATCTCAAACAGCAATGAAAACCCTCCCTTGGTATTCTGCAGCCTGGGCTGACCTCAGGAGACACAGTCTCAGAACCTGTGTGCTCTGACTGAGTGCTTTGTTGCTTTTACTTAATAAAGTGCCCAGACTGCTTCCTGCTGAGTTTAGAAATAACCTGCTTGCTTTTTAAAAAGTGAAGTTTAGGAGTAAGTATCCAGAATTAGGGTGGTGAATTTTGGGGCAAGACAAGGAATCTATCTGTGTCCCTTTTTTTCCTATTGACCACATTAAACAGTTCCCTAAAGTCTTTGCTTCCAATATTTCCTTAAATACTCAGAGCTTTTCTGAGCCTAACTTCCAGACCGGTGCTGCAGAAACTGTGTTCTGAATCTTTGCTGTGCACAAAACACAAAGTGCCATTTTCACAGTAAATGTCACATATACTGAGAAGTCGTGATGATTTTTACCTTTCATGAAATTCATTGTATATTTCTCCTTTCCAACATCTTTCAGTTTCTGCTTGGCCTAAGTGAAGTCAGTGTCCAAAAACCAAATGCTGCACAACCCCCCAGCTATTTCCTTGTCCCATTGGCTCAAACCTGGGGAGGTTCTTTACATTACAGGCAATTATGTGGAAATGGTTGCTCTAAAAAGTCAGGAAGATAAATACTTAAATGAAGTGATAAACTATGTCAGACTTTACTGCGCTGTTGATTCATTCTTACCTCAGATGTGTTTTCGAAATACCAGAATAGTGCATTAATCAAAGTAGCATTTTCTAAAGCATTGTATTTCTGTTACAATATTGACAGCCTAATTAAGAAAAGTTATTAGTGTTTAAATACATTTTTAATCACATTAAATTCTTCATAAGAAATATTATTTCTTAATAGAAGAGAGTTAATACTTTGAATTTGTTGGAAAGACACAAAAAGCTTTCTTACCCTTATACAAAAGCAGCATTCCTCAAATGTCCATCCTTTTGTGAGGTGCTGGCACAGATGCCCAGAGAAGCTGTGGTCCCCAATCTCTGGAGGTGTTCAAGGCCAGGTTGGATGAGGTCCTGGGCTGCCTGAGCTGGGTGGGCATTGAGGTCCCTTCCAACCCAAGCCATTGTATGCTTTTCCTATAGTTTTGCTAAGATACATAGAAAGGTGGTAAGAAAAGTGCAAAACCAGGCATTGCTTTCCAATCCTTTGACTTGTGAAATGTGCATTGGCAGAGACTGGTGGCCACCAATTGCAGCATGACCAGCACAAGAAGCCAGCTAGCTGTGTGCTTACACTGTTGGCAGGGCACGATGAAGAGTGCTCTGAATTGGCATTGACAAAGAGCTGTCTCTAGAGCCAAAGGCAATATAGCCAAGTCAGCATGCTTCTGTTTCCATGCCAATTAGTCCTGCTGAAAGGACTCATTAACCTGGAAGGAGGTTAACAATAATAACAACTGTGCTGTTTGCAACCCAATCAATATTTTATACAAGGCAAAGAGCACCCAGAAGCTCACAGGCAACGCAGCAGAGAGCCCACAGGCACTAAAGCTGTTTTCCTTCATCACAGAATCATAGGATATCCCAAGTTGGATGGGACTCACAAGGATCATCAAGTCCAACCCCTGGTTCCACACAGTACCACCCAAGACCCAAACCCTGTTTCTGAGAGCAATGTCCAAACACACCTTGAACTCCAGCAGCCTGGGGCTGTGACCGCTTCCCTGGGAAGCTTATTCTATGCCCACAGCCTTCTAGTGAAGAACAATTCCTGATATCCAACCTGAAATCATCAGCTCAGGCTGCATACTCTTTGAGGCCAGTGGAGATTTTGCCATCAGTAGATAGCACAGCTAGAATACAACGCTGGAAGTCCCTGACGGCAGTATCTGGGTACCCACACATGCACACCCAAGCATAGCTGGGGACCATCTTCTCCCAGTACCCACCTCCCAGCCTAGCTCCCTGCCCTGGGACAAACTGAGGAACAGATGGGTGCAGTCACCCCGATGCAGCTGGGCAACACAGTGAGGGGAGCGGGACCAGCGGCCGGCAAACACCCGCTGCCTCAGGGACCGAACGAGCCGCGAGGAAGCACGCGGAGAGCCGCCGCCCCCGCTGCTGTCGATCCTCGGCCCCGCGGAGCCCCGCTCCCCCCTCCCGGCCGGCGGGGAGGCGGGCGGGCGGCCGGGCACCGGCGGAGGGCGGCTTCCTCCGGGGCTCGGTGACGGCCGGCCGCGGGGTGGGCGCAGCCGGGTGCGCGGGCGGTCGCCGCGGTTGCGGCGTTGGGGCGGGGGTGGGGGCTTTTTTTGGGGGGGGTGGGTAGGGCGGGGTGGGGGGGGAGAACAGGGACTGTCGCCTCCGCCTCTTCCTCAGCGGCAGCCAGGGCAGCCGGATCGCGGCGGCAGCAGCTGCTGCTGCTGCTGCTGCGCGGAGGGAGCCCGGGGCGGAGGGATGTGGGGCTTTGGGGGAGGCAGGATCTTCGGGATCTTCTCCGCTCCCGTCCTGGTGGCCGTGGTGTGCTGCGCCCAGAGGTAGGAGCCGGCGTGCCGAGCCGGGAACCGCTCTGATGGCTCTGCCCCCCTCCCCGTTCCCCAACCTCCCTCTGCCTCCCCCGTCTCTCTCGCCCCCACAGTGTGAACGATCCCGGTAACATGTCCTTCGTGAAGGAAACGGTGGATAAATTGCTGAAGGGCTACGACATCCGCCTCCGCCCGGATTTCGGAGGTGAGTGCCCGCTCCCCCTGCCCCGGGGCTGCTGCCCGCCGGCCCCGCCGCCCTGACACCGCGCTGTGCCCGCAGGTCCGCCCGTCTGCGTGGGGATGAACATCGACATCGCCAGCATCGACATGGTCTCTGAAGTCAACATGGTGAGTAGCGGAGCTCCCTCGCTGCGTGTTGCAAACTTTGCTCCCCCGTTCGGCGTCGCTTCTCGCCCCCGGCTCCCCGGGAGGAGGCGGAGAGCAGCACGGTAGCTCTGCGCGGAAAGAGGGCGCGCGGTTCTGGGGTCTGGAGCGAGCGCGGCCGCGGGGGTTCTCTGGAGGAATGAGGGAACCCTCGGCTTCTCCGAGCGGCCGTGGAGGGGCTGCCGGGCTCAGCGGGTTCAGGAGCGGCTCTGGTGCGTGCTGCAGTTCGGCCCCAGTCGATGCAGTTTGGTAGTTTGGCGATAGGAGATGGAATTGCTATTTTGGTTTTCTTTTTGTCCTGCTCCTGAATGGGAGGTGGGTTTTTCTTTGTGTTTCTGAGCGAATTCCTCGTTCTCCTCAATTTGGTTCTTCTTTCTAGCGTTGCTTTTGCGGTCTTGATGCACAGGTAGTTGCGTTTGTGGCATTGAAATCATTCTACGCATTTAAAACCTGAGCTCTGTCTCAGTAAATAGGACGCTAACATCAGCTCTACCTCAGTGCTCTGTTGCAGCGTTGCGAGCTGACAGAGCCCGGCTTCATGCACGAGCTGCACAATTTTCTTTCATTCTACCCCTTCCTTCACCTGCCGTCTCCAAAATTCGGAGATAAAAACTTTTTGCTGTGCTCCTGATCTTTTACAGATGGCTCTCGCTGGCACTCAGTACCTGCTTACAGTGCCACCGGCAGCTGCCCTTCTCCTCATCCAGAAGGGGTGAATGGGGCAGTTCACATCTGTGAGAGTTTGCTTTGGGTTTCTTGCAAATTCAGGCAGTAGAGACCTCATTTATCCCATGGAATGTTCTGTACCTGTCGCATTGCTCCTCAAAGAAGTGAAAGCGGAATCTTTGAAGAGTAATTCTGAGTTCTGGATTCACTCTTCCTACCACCACCTTCCCACCTTTGGCTGTGCTCTGTACTTAGCGAAGCAGCGCACTGGGGATTGAATTTGTATGTAACACTGTCTATGTGTGAAGTGCCACATCATAATAAATGTCAGAAAGAGATCAGGAAAGAAAACTATGGATATATGGAGCCTTGTTGTCGTTGTCTTGATCTAATTTTGGAAAAGCCTCTCAGATTTAAATAACTACCCATCCAACATGCTATAGCAGGGCTGTGAGGAAGAGTAAATAAATACACTGCTTGCAGTGCTCCTAGCCTGGGTAATTAGATCTTACAGGAGGCCAGAGTGCCTCAAGAAGATGGATGCCCTCTGGTTTTCCTGGGCAGGTGAGCCAGCCCTATGATTCCTTTAGCTCTTGCTGGGCTACAAGTCCATGCCCACTGCTTCCGAGAGCCAGAGCTCTGTGGAAGTGAAGAATGTTTTTTGAGGTTTGTTTTTTTTTTGTTGTTTCTGTTTTTTTGTTTTGGTGCTCTCTCGTGGAGCAACATAAGGTCTGAAAAATGGTGACACTGATGTAGCAACAGAAACAAGTATCAGTTTCTATAAAGGAAGTGCTGAAGTGTGGTCCTTGCAAAAGCAGTGTCAATTTACCTGTGAAAAAAAATGAACTTCAGAAAGGGCTTCTAATTGGTGAGCACCGTGCTGCAGTGGGATTTGCAGTTGGTCCTGTCTTTTCTGCCTGGGAAAGGAGTCTTCTCTGAGTAAGCCCAGCTGCATTCCAGCACTGCCCAAGTTGCTTTGTTTCGGTTACTCAGGTAACTTTATACTCATCTGCAAAGATTCTGGTGTAAATATTGAGAAACAGTGAATGAGGAAGAAAAGAAACAGCTTTTCAAAATTACAAAGTGTACCATCGAAGGTAGCATTTCAGAAGAAAAAAAAAAAAAAGTAAAGTTAGTTTGAACACCTGAGGCATCTCTGCTGAACTTCACACTTCTTACTAACCAAACTTTTAATTTTTGATGTATTCTTCCATTAAATGCCAAGCAGATATTGTTAGCATTGACCTTTTGCCTCACTAACTATTGACATCTCTGACACAAATTTCTATCTCTGAACCGTATTAGTATGGACATTAATTCCTTTGATTTAACACTAGACAATGGTGTAACCTTTTATAAATTAGCCTGTTAAAATTCATCTCTATGTTAAAAATAAAATAACCAGGGAATTAATATTCTTCAATTTTACGAATATAAATAAAAAGTTATTACAGCAAGTTTTATCATACTGCCTTCTAGGCAGCCCGTAATGTAGCTTTTGATGATACGTTGACAATCCTTTGTAACAAGAATTATAGTTTGTGTCATACGCTTTTCTATTCTTACTCAAATTGCAGCCTTCTTCCTCAGCACATCCTCAGTTACGAGGTGTTCATTTGACATTCCAGCATTTCTGAAATGTGTGCGCTTTTGATTTTTCTTTTGAAAATCATTAGAAGTCCTTCACCCTCTGTAAGTCGAGATTAGCTGTAGCTGTTTTTGGAAGAGACTTACTGAATAGTGATGCGCATCTTCTTTAGGTTACACAGGAAAGCTAACGTTTTTCTTATTTTTGATGTTATAATGCTAAGCCGGATCAAGAGAACTGATGCAAATGTCAGGACTGTGCAGCATCAGATTGTTTTTCTGAAAAGTTTTAAATCAGCAGTTTCTATTTCATCTCATAACATCTTGAAGGCATTGGGTAGCGTTATTGAAATTGTCACTCTGCTGTACTATTTATGAAGTCAAAATAATACACCTTCAAGTTTATACTTTGAGTTTGCATATATGGTAACAACAATGGATTAATTAACTTGAATTGCAAAGTGCATTTTTCAAAAAATAGCTGCAGTCTAATGCAGCTGTGCACACATGAATGCACGAGTGCATTACTTCCTTGCTGTACTTGTGAATGCCTTCACATGGTCATTTGACTGTTCCACAAACTTTCCTTTTAATTGGGTATTTAACCATCGTTATTTTGTGCACCTCTACAATAACTGCATTTAAAACTTCTGCACGAGCATGGAAAGTGTACACTAATACACATCTCCAAATATAATACTAATTGATAATATTAGAGATAATACTTAGAAAACACTACAAAACCTTTTCAAAAGAGTACTGAAGACCGTAGCTGCCAGATAACAATAGATTAGCTTTATAATAAATCATTTTGCATGATTTTTGTTGCTCATGTTCTGTGCATTCTGTATTTTGGAGATATGCTTTGCTTAGATGGTGCAGGCTGAAATAGAGAGTTCTGCTTTTTACTGATCTGTCAGCCTCTTTCCTGTTGGACAGAATACATAATTACTGAATTTTCACAGTCTGATTTTTTTTGTTTAACATTTGGCCTATGAATTAAGTGCTTTAATTCCAGACATATAATTTCCAAGCATCCAAAGACTCCTGTAGCATTTTGTCCTTAAGAAGTTAAATAATCAATACATTGATTCTCCAGACAACTCCCTCTTTAAACTCATCATTGCAGCTGGAAGAATAAGGTGCTGTGCTTTCATTTTCCATCATTTGAGGATGTGGTTTATAGTTTGGGGGAGATAAAGCCGTAGAGTGGATAGAGAAAACAAGGCGGTCCATGCAAAAAAAACCAAAACACTTTTTTCTCCTTGGAGATCATGTTTTACAGAGAATAGTCTGATCTCTTGTAAGCAAGGAATCTTACGGCACTGCTTTCTAAACTGCTCTCTGCATTCTCTTTGTGCTTACAGGGACTTATGAGCTGTTGATCCACGGTTTTTGAAAGGCTCTAATTTCAATAAAATTAAACCAGGAAAACCCAGGAGGCGTCACTGGCTATATAGTCATCCTGCTGTTCTTGAGAATACTGTACTAAGAAAATTAGTTTGACATAAAGTCAGACCATAAAGCTTATGAGCTGTTGTTTCTGAAAAAGATGTAATCTGTTCTACGCTAACACTGTATTTTTTAATTTTATTTTATTTTTGCATATGTTCCAATATAAAACTTCAGGTATGCATATGGATTCCATTGGGTGCCTGCTGATTTTTTCAGTGTGATTTTGACATCTTACTGACAAACTGTGTTTTAGTTGGTGCTGTAAGGTCAACCAAAGTTCTTACTCACATAGGACAAGTTTTGTCTGCTTTTCTTGGGTGGCATCAGGAATTATTCTGAGGTAAATCGATTAATACCTCACCTAAAGTACTGGAGACATAGGACCTTCATGCTTCCACTGACGAGATTTGTCTTGTCTTACTTTAGATGCCTGAAAAATGGGATATGATTCAGTTCATGTACATTGAGATGCATGCAATTAGATATCTAAATGCAGGCTGGATTTCTAAGCTCTATGACCATTGTTAATGTAGATGCAGGACAGAATTTGTCTGCTTAGGCAAATGTGTCTGTTGTCATTTTGGCTCTTGTGTCATACTTGGCCTCCAATTTCCAGTCCTTAAGTTCTGCATCATGGCTACATGCTCCGTACAAGTGTGTTGGATATCATATGCTGCTACAGTTTGAACAATTAAGTCTTATCAATGCAGCTTAGAGAGTCCAGAAAGCTATTTATTGTAAGTAAGGATGACATTTAAATAGCACTTATTAGGTGCCCCAAAGTATCCCTTTTGTCTCTGACTGTCTCTTCCAAAGGGTACTCTTATAGATGTTGTGTTGTGCTTGCCAGTCCTGTGCAGGTGTTTTACATAATCCAGGGCATCCAAAACAGCAACAGGCACTCATATTTAGGTAAGTTAATTCTTTCTTACTAGAGAATTCCAGCCCTTAGGCTGGATACCTTAAGCTTATCATCCAGGTTTGCTCAAGACTTAGGAGACAGAGACAGGCACTGAATCTTTGGACAACTGCAGTGCTAGGTGCTGTGAAACATAACTTCTGTTTTCTGTCACAAATGTAGCCTATGTTTCCTGACATAAACATCTACTTTCAAGTACTTTGCCAATGGAATGTGAAAGTTACCTTCTGTGAGAGATAATGATTGTGACATATTTTGTTTTGATTATTCGGATGGAGAAATTAAATGGGTTGCAATAATAGAGTGATTACATAATCATTTTATTATAACCAAATTTTCTAGCTACATGAAAAGTCATGCATGTAATACTTACAACAAATCACAAAAGTATAAAATAGAATATATAATTGTGTATACTTTTGAAAATTTTTGTTTTGATGTACATAGGGACACTACTGGATCATACTGAGTAGATATGGTAGATCATATATAGGTATTGTTTTGGCACATATATATCTAGGTATGTCTTTGATAGATAATACATGAAAAAAAGGAAAAAGAAGGAAAAAAATCTGTCATAACAGGGAAGCATCATCTGAGGCTAACATAGCCCTGCAGAGAGCAGTGTCATTCTGCTGGTGATGACCCAGCAACCAACGAGGCAGCTAGGAGACAGTAGCAAATGGTGCGGCTGGTAGAGGACCATCTATCTCAGCAGGTTACCTGCCCTTTGGTTGCCAGCTGGCAACAAGAGCATTCTTCTTTCTAATCCTTTGTCTTGGCTGGATCCATTTTGCTTTTTCAGGAGTGTCCGTGGACTTGCCCAGCTGGCCTCTGCATCTCTCCACTCCTGTGATGTTTCCCAGCCCCTGCTGAGAGGGAGAGGAAAGTGCTTGTAGAGCAATAGAAGTGTAACTCCTGTCTGGCCAGGAGAATTGACTATAAGCTTATTCACAGAGGAAAGTGGCTGCTGTGCTATACAGGGATCTGGCTGTGAAGGCAAGAAATCACTGCTTTTGGAAAGACAAGTAGTTCATGTTGCTGGAGGCCGGCAAGGGCTTCTTAGAATCTAAATCCAGATGCCAGTGTTGAATCATCTTGACCTGGATGATGATGAAATAGATGCAGTCTGTGTCGACATCAACCTGGAATACTTGCAGACATTTCAGGGGAGAGAAAGAGAATTCAAAATGATCTTTAGAAAGAAAAGGAATGTCTCTAAATAAAGAAGGTATTAGTTGAGGCAAGCAAGTGCTAGATTTTGTAGGAAAAGAAGAATCCAGTACTTAAAATGAGAAAGAATTGGCCAGGCTGCAAGACAGAAAAAGGAGATGGAGACTTTGCTGTACCAGAATCTAAAGTAAGTGGAGAAAGTGAATTCAAGTTGCTAGTGAGATAGCACTGAAAAAAAGATTCCTCTTACTCTCATGCATATGAATAGGAGTGTCATTCAGAAGACATCACTATTAGTGGAGTCTGAGCAAGAATGCTCTGTCCAGAATTGTTGCACTGGCTTTCAGGGAGACATAACAGAAGGCATAAGAGAGGAAAAACAAATGTTTTTTATTAAAATAATTAGAAAACAATATATTTCTGGCAATGGTGAAAAGTGAGTTTGTTTAGAACTGAAAAAAGGATGGAGAGTATGCATTTCCTAGTATGCAGAAAGCTGGTGGTGAGAGAATGATGACCAAATGCTCTTTGGAACTAATAGGAGTAAAGCCTAAAAAAATTAATTATTGCATTTCAGATCAGTTCTCATCTAGCTGCATTTGTTGTACCATCTTCTTTGTTGTAAGTCTTTAAGAAGGCGTAGAAAAATTCCTCTTCAGTGCTCTTGTCTCTGGAAAGACTGGCATAGCTGATAGTTTGAGATCTTTTCCAGTGCTGTGTTTCTGTATCTGTGCTCTGGTTTAATTACTTCTGTCACGGTGGGCAACACTGAGATGCACACACAAGCTTGTCTTTATGTAGTTTCAGATACCCTTGCTTATCTTATGCTGATGCTCCAAAAGATCAGGAGTCTCCCACAGGTCCCTTGTAAAATATGCCACTGCTGTAAGGATGCATCAGGCCACTAAGGTGTCATTAGTTACCAGTGTATGTATAGCTTCATCATGTTCTCAATATCCTTACACTGATGACAGCAGGTGTTGAATGTGTATTCTCTAAAATATACAGTGCTGTCTAGATGTATACCCACTATGTCTAACATTTTTTCCCATTGCTGTGAAGACAGAAGATGGGAAAGAAAGGAAAGAGCAATATTTTTATGAAGATTTCTATTCATGCATTGGGTGCTTATCCAAATAATTTATTGACAGTAGTTGTACCGAAAGCTCAGCAATGGCACAAAGGCACTGCAGACAATCTCATGCTCAGCAGAAGGTGCAAACGTAAGACCATCCATGATATGTCTGACTGTAGGTCCATCTGGCCAAGTATTCCAAATATGATACTGACTGATAAGGGACGCATAGGACAAAGAAAATAAGCATTAGTCTTCTCTGTAATACAGTTTGTAACATGAGACTTCCTGAGTCAGAGAAAGTACTGCTTGTTTAAGTGTAACCAGAGAATTATGGTCATATAATAACAATGCACTTTTCCCCACAATTTTTATTTAAATAGAAATTTGATTATATAATGAACTCTACCTATCAAGTGCAATTTATTAATATTGAAGGATAATAAAAACTTTTGGTGAAAGAGGTTGAGTAATGTTCTGTTACCATTAGAGGTTTTAACTTGTCCAGGACAAACTTTCTTGTTTCTCTTCTGTGACACAGACTCATAAAAAAATAGCTGGAAGAGGAATCGTTTCAATAGGAGAGTTCATTTAAAATTTGTAATTGAATTTCACAGTTTCTTATAACTACAGAAATTGCAATGAAAGAAATCCCTAAGCCTAGGCATGTCTAATTCATTATTCACTATTATGGATTCGAACCAATAATTTTGGCAAAATAATTTGTTCTCTCAGCAGTTAGGAGCCGGTTACAGGTTGCTGTGATAATGTAGCCTGCAATGTGAATGTAATATTGCATGCAGCAGAGAGGGGAGGTAAAACAGCTGTGCTGGGAGGTCTGCAGTTACGCTGGGTAATTGGCAGTTCAATAGCAGTTAATGACTTTTTTCTTTATACTAATAAGAATGTTGAATTTTCATTAGTTCATGGATATGTCTCCATGGCACAACACAGTGTTCTGCAGGGATGCAGAGAGAGGTATGTCTTGTGCAGCTTGTACAGTTTCTGGAATCTGTGAGGTTACATCAGCATAGAGCAGAAGTGTCAGGGGGAGTGAGGTCCATGAATAGGGCTTTTTTTTACACGTCTGGGTAGGGATTATCCAGCAGCCATCAGAACTTCTGTAGCAGAGGGGACATAAGGCAATGCTTTATGTTCTGAGGTGAAGGTGGAAGACAGCTGGGGTGACCAGCCCTACAGAGGTGCCTGAAAGTACTAACAAGGAGATGGGGTGGGAGATGATAGCAGGTTATCCAAGGATGGGTGCTTACTGTTTAGTTAATGTTGAAATGAGTTCCACCTCTTGTTCCTCTTTCACAGACCTTTTCAAAGGTGAGTGAGAAAATGTACCAAACTGGTTCACAGCTGATCTTCAGCAGCACCAGGGAATGCTGCCAGCAAGTTAGGACACAGGTAAAATTCTGTGTCTGATTCAAAGTACCAGGGGTAGTTCAGGTAAACTCTGTGCAAGTCCTGAACTGAAATACATGTAGGACACGGAAAATAACCTTTAAAAGCAAGCTCAAATCCAAGTGATTAAAAACAGCTCATCCCTTGATCTCTTAATTGAGATGTAGGATAGCCCCACTACCAGATTCTCACAGTACTTAAAGGAAGGGCTTTATTCTGGAGTCACATGTTGCTATGTGCTGATTGCATCAGGAATGTTTTAACGTCCCCCATTTAGCTGCTTACTTATCCATCATGGGCTGAGCAGGTGAGCTCATTGCTTTGGTTACATCTGATGTTGTAGGTATAGTGCAGTTCATCTGCTGTGTGAGCCCTGTTGGGCTGGGCCCTTTGCTCTGTAGGACTGGGCTGGTGCAGAGCCTTTTCAGGAGCTATGTCCCTCTTGTATTTTTTAGTGGGAAATGAATCTGGAAAAGCAAGAAACAAAATCTAATTAGGATACTAGAATGTAAACTAGAGGAAACTATTTCAGTTTAATCACAGGTTATTTTCTCTTAAGTATTTTGTATGAAGATTGCTGTCTTGTCATGGTTTCTTTGCCACTTTTAAAATGCACTTAAATTTTGAAATTGAAGATAGGAGACAAAATGCACATAAATTCTGAATTTTAAAAAACACCAACTCAATATGAGAAACCTGAGTAATAAAGTAAGCCTTGTTCTTCATTAGAGATGCAGAAGATAAGCTTAAGCCATTTCCTGTACCATAACACAGTGACACAGCTATGTTTCTCCGTACCACCAGTGTCTTGCTTTAGCTTTTGACCTCGTTGGCTATTCAGGTAGTGACACACAGCCTTTCTAAGCATTTTCTGAACATGTAAAATATGCTTTTCTTTTGGATAACAGAAGCATATCCCAAACCAATTGGCATTTTGCATAGCAAAATGTTTGCTGGACTTGCAGAATAGCTATGACCTCAATTTCCATTCTGGAAGAATCCTATAAGCTACATATCTGCTAGATTTAAGAGTCACCGCTCTCCTGATAATTTCAAGACTGTCAGTGCTTGAGGTCAGGCATGTATTCGTGATATGTTAAAACACTAGCATATTATTGGTATTCAGGTGTTTTCCCACCTGATACTTGGGTATTCTCCAAAGGTCAGTGCAGGCTGGGTCCTTTCCCAGCTGGCAGCATAGATGCTGCTACTTGTTCTGTGAATCAGTCAGCCCATTTAGACAGAAGATGTGCAACACTGTGCCACTTCTCCTTTGGACCCTGGCTGACTTTGCTCTGTATGATACACGCATCCAAAAAGTGCAATTAATTTTGCATGATTGCAACAATCCAGTCATCCCATGAAGTCAAAGAGAAGCAGTTCTCTGGAGGGAGTCATATCCTGTCTGTCTGGCAGTGCCTATATCAGAAGGTAACTTAGTGTGGAGAGCTTGTATCTTCCCATTCTTTGTACAGGCAGCGTGGTTTAGGCCAGATGTCTGTGTTACATTTCTGGAAGCCACCTGCGTGTCTTCTTGCTTCCACACTGTCTGAGCTTTTTGTTTCTCCTGTAGATTGTGTTCATAAACATATGTGTACATGCACTCTGCATGTTAGGAAACCATTGTCACAAACTTGTTTCTCAGGGATGATCTCTCTTTCGGTTTTGCCTCTTCATAGTGTTTTGGTTTTGTTTTTTGTTTTTTGTTTTTTTTTCCAGAGAATACAATGTGTTCAGCTGCATCATGTGGCCAAAATGAGCAATGGTAATGTGAAGGAGTTTGAGACAGGATTGGAGCCAGCTATGCTGGGCGGCTACCACACAATTAAAGCCAAGGGGTGACCAACAGGGTAAAAGCAGTGATTGTCCCCCTATACTCTGCCATTGTGAAGCCCCATCTGGAGTACTGTGTCTGGGCCTGAGGCCTGGAGCACAAGAAGGATGCAGAGCTTTTGGAGCAGGTCCAGAAGAGAGCTGTGAGGGTGATCAGAGGGCTTTCTCTTATGAAGAAAGGCTGAGGGAGTTGAGCTTGTTCAGTCTAGCAGAAAGAAGGCTCTGGGGAGACCATATTATAGCCTTCAAGTATTTGAAGGGAGTTTGTAAGCAGGAGAGACTCTGACTTTTTACATGGGCACATAGTGATAGGACAAGGGGGAATGGCCTTAAACTAAAAAAGGGGAGATTTAGGTTAGATGTTAGGAGGAAATTTTTTCCTTAGAGAGCAGTGAGGCGCTGGTACAGATGCCCAGAGAAGCTGTGGTGCCCCATCTCTGGATGTGTTCAAGGCCAGGTTGGATGGGGCCGTGGGCTGACTGAGCTGGTGGGGGGCAGCCCTGCCCATGGCACTGGGTTGGAACTGGGTAATCTTTAAGGTCCCTTCCAGCCTAAGCCGTTCTGTGTTCACATCAGCTCAGGTAGATACAGGATTTCTGTGGAGGGCCTCCAGAGCCCTAACTTCATTCATACAGACTAAAGGAAATGCAGAGGTTGCATCAGGGATGTTGGTGCAAGTTAGTGGACTGGAAGAGGTGGATTGGGCCTTACCTGGGCTTTTTGTGGCAGAGAAAGCATCTTGGCCTTGGACAATAAAGACTTATGAGATGTGGCTTTTCAGCACCTGAGTGTTCATATGGTGAACAAGGGTGATTAAGAGAAATCAATTTTGAAGAGGGAATATTTCATTTCCTTTTAATCAAGAAATGGTGTCTCCCTTGGCATTTCTTCCATTTTTTTTTCCCCCATAAAAATGGTTGAGCTACTTTGGAAATAGATTAGCTATTTTAAAAAGTTGATTAGCTACCTACTATTCTTTTTATAAAGCCTTCTCCTTAAATGGTCAGGAAAAAAAAAAAAAAAAAAAAAGATGAAGAAAAAAAATGGGCAGTGAATTAGAAAATGCATTTAAGAAAGTTGATCAGCTTATCTTTCCAGTAGACCCACTTTAGTCATATGCTCATATATTATTAACCTGACTGTAAAGTACTGCGTCAAGGTTGAAACTGTACATCCTTCCCAGCATACCTGCTCATGTGCTGTGAGCTGCCTTTGGAATTGCATGCAGATGCTGTAATTTTGAAAGGGAAATCAGAAGTGTGCCTAAAGTAATCTTGTTGTCCATTAGTGACGTGTTTCTTTTTCTTTACATTAAACAAGTTATCTTCAGCCCCTATCTTTTACTTACTCTTCCTAATGAAGTCTAACCCTAACATTTGTGATGCTGTTCCTGCTGTACCCTTCCTTCATTATTAACATTTAAGAGGATCTCATAGATGATCTTGCCTTATATTTCTCTAATTACCCACAGACAAAAAATATATCATGTCAAGTCACTTTCTGGCACAGAGGTTTATATATGAGCAAAGTGACTGAAAAAAAAAAAAAAAAGAATTATTCTACTCGGATTCCTTTGACTGCTGATACTAACTGAACAGCTGTCTTGAAGACAGAAGTCATAGTCATTTATTACTACTTTTCTCTAAAATACCCTGAATGATTTTTTTTAATAGGTCAAGAATGTGATCAAATCTCAGGTGATTCCTGTACAGATCTTTTGCAGTTTTTCTTTCTCTTCCCTCCCAACTCTTATCTGCAGCTACTGTGATTTAAAGCAGGAGGCTGCATTTTTCTGGTTGTTACTTTTCTAGTTCTTTTCCTAAGGTGTCCAATCTAAAAACAAAAATAACAATGGCTGTGGTAAAAAACAAATCTCCCCCACTCCCTGGAAACACTGCTGAATTAAGCTAACTACAGATGTAGTGTGCTATTTTCTGGCACACAATTAGGAAGTTATTCTGAGCTTGACAATATCTGATGCTTGCTACTGCATAGCATAATAATAAATGTGTTGTACAATTTTTTTTTTGCAACACTATTAACTGTATGACTATAACATCTACAGAATGATGTTGAACATCATCTGCACACTGCTGTGTAAGATTGCTGAATTCCGTGCATCTCTTTACACATCAATACATTATTGTAACCTCCTTCATGATAATGAAATCAAAGCAAACCTGAAACTAAATGTTATAATGAATCTATACATAACAGCAGATCACTTCTGATAAATTCTATTAAAACACAGCAGTAATGCAGTAACAATGCTGAAGATTTAGAAGATGGATTTAGTTAATTGCTTCCAGGGGACACAAAATAAAATACTGTCTTTCAAAGATGAGTGATAAATCTTCAGATGTATGGAAGTAATGGGTTTGAAGAATTGACTAGATGTGGTGTTGATGAAGGCATTCAAAGGATGAAAGTGTCAGGGTTACTTTTCAATCTGTCATTGAATTGGAGTCATATATCATAGCAAACATATTTTGTCTTAGCTTCTTCTGAGATTACTACTGTATTTCCATCTTCTTCTCCCTGTTCTCTTGCTTCTGCTGAGATTACTACTGTGTTTATATGCTTTTCAACCTGTTGTCCCTTGCTGAATTGTCGTATCTGTTACTGCCTAGTTATCTTTCTGTCAGAATGGTGGTATTTTTTCATCAGCTCTTGCAGCAAAGCCAGCCCATTGACACTTAGGCTTTTCCGTATTCTTCAGGATGCCCAACCCTACAGAGAGGCTTCCCTTTCCCATCGCCCAGCTCTCAGCTGCTGATCATTTCCTGTGTCTCCCTGTGTCTCCTTATCTACCAGTGTGCCATTACTATCACTACAGGCTTGTTCAGTTCTTTGAAAAAAATTGAAAGTGCTCATTTTTAATGCTACTGTTTTTCTCTGTCTTACTTGTTTGTTTGGGTTGTGTGGTTTTTTTTGTTGTTGTTGTTGTTTTGTTTTCTTTTTTTGTTGTTGTTGACTTGATGAACTGTTGTGTGTCATATCAGTAAGTACAAAAAGGGACAAATATCTTTAAAAGCCCACGGTGACCAGACTTTTGTGAAACAAATCCTGTTTTACTTATGCCTGTGCAATTCCTGAATTATGCCATGCTGTCAGCTGTGACTATTTCTAATACAGAGTTAGAGAACACAGGGAATGAAGGCAGAGGGAATTGTTAAATTTTTAGATTGCTGTAAGATTATAGTTGAGTGGAAGTTCCATTTTATTTGGTTATCATTGCTCAGCGGGGACAGGGTATGTTTAGTGTTTTTCACAAAAGACAGTGGTAAATAGGCAGTTATTTAGAAGGATCTACAGTCTCCATAATGAGAAACGTTTATTAAGTATTCCTCCAAAACACTTATTTTACTGATTGACTGAAAAAAACTCCAGAGGATACTATTTTTGCATCTTAGATCATATCATACTTCTGAGGAACACATTTTACTTTTCAGAGAAAATACAGTGTCAAGCTTGGCTATTCCACAGTGTTGCAATTTCAGTAGTACCCCACATCTATCAACCATCACACAAAAAGGCAGAAGTAAAGCAATGCAGCACTAATGCTGATGATGTCTTTACCACAAGTTATTCCACTGCATCTCCATATGATTGCACAAAAGCTGCATATACACTGATCTTAACATCAAGATTGGAATTTTTAATCAGTTAGGTATCATAGGCTGAATTTTTTTAGGTATTCTGAAGTTGCCGTGCAATCTGTCCTATGCAAGTTCCCTACAAAACAAGGATTTTGCATTCACAGCATTGTGAGTACTGGTGAACTTGTTAGAAGCAGAAGAATGATATGTAATTGCAAGCTTAAATCCTGAATATGGTTTGAATTTTCATTTATTTTAATCGAACTGTTTTCAGTTGTTGCCATTATCACTGGAAGTTTTCAAGAAACCTGTAGATGTGATGCTGAGGTACTTTGTTACCGGGCACGGTGGTGATGGGTTGATGGTTGGACTGGATGATCTTAGTGGTCTTTTCCAACCTTCATTATTCTATGATTGTTTCATGACCTGTGTGAATTTTAGGTCTAGTTCTGCTCTCTCCTTCTTTCTAAAAGCAGAGAAACACTTATCTGAATAATGCTGACTATTCCATTCAGCATCTTCATACAGATAAGGATTGTGTTGTTTCACTCTTAACTTTGCAAGAATATTGGCTGAAGTCCTGAAGTGCAGACGTCTTTAAAATTTGGCCCTCTATATGAGTCAGACTCTGGCTTATTTTTGTTTCCCTCTAGTAGGGTATGGAGAGGCAATTATGAGGACCAGCAGTCATGCCACATGGTGCACTTGACTTGGAGGAGGCTAGGAAGGATTGTATTTCTGTGGTCTTTACTCTGGTGGAGTTCACGCCAGGAGCTGTCCAGCTGGTCACTTCGGGATGAAGAACAAGAAATTGATTTAAGACAACTTTTCTTGTTTTTCCCTTGAGCTGTTTTGACTGGAAGCTCTAGCTGGTGAAGATCCAATCAATACATTTTCAAAATGTTTTTTTTCTTATGCTTTTAAAGCAAAGCTTTCGGAGAAAAATACTGAAACTAAATTAGAAAAATTCAGTAGCGCAGTGTCTCTTATCTACCAGCAGGTCTAACATTGTTTTGGTTTCTTTTCCCCTTGGTTTTCCTCCATAGGAATAAACAAATCATAGCCTTAGACACTGATAAAAGGGGTGAAAACTATTTTATTAATTATTCACTAATTCTAGAGGCTCAGAGTCATTCAGAGTTAGTGCACATCCCAAAGAATTTATTAAAGGCTTTACAGCTGAATTGTTATTGTCAGACTGCAGAAATTATCCTCTGTAACCAAATTTCCTGGACTGTGGACTGAAGTTTCTTCTCCTTTTCCCTCAAATTTCTTTAGCATAGCATGGGACAGCCCAGTGCAGATAATCAAATGAACAGACTGCTCCATGCAGGTACACTGAGTGGCTTTGGAAATGGTTCCTGAATATTGAGACCGAAATAATCTCTGCCATTAAACCACTGGAGGGCTTTTGAACTTGACTTTGGTCTCCTGAGCATGTCCCAGGCAGTGCCCAGGAGCTAATGCTGGCCAGAGACTGCTGCTGGCACGCAGGCAGCATGCAACATCACTTCTGTGGAGGGGGAGAGAGTTACAGGCTCAAGGTGTTCTTGTCAGATGGCCTTGGTGCCAGGGAACATGGTTCGTATTCTGGTCA
This sequence comes from Phasianus colchicus, assembly GCF_987193195.1. Classification (NCBI taxonomy): domain Eukaryota; kingdom Metazoa; phylum Chordata; class Aves; order Galliformes; family Phasianidae; genus Phasianus; species Phasianus colchicus. The sequence continues at coordinate 132,666,722 of NC_143436.1, forward strand.
TGTTTAATTCACTAGTAGAGACCTGGCCATAGAGGCTCTTTGAGAATGTATATCAAGACCTGTAGGCCTAATAAATTCCACCTTTTTTTTTTTTTTTTTAACTTTGTATCAGCTGTGTGGAGCCTCATTGAACACCCCACTAAGTCATGCCAGTTGAACTTCTGAAGTAAGGTGAATTCTCAGTTGGAATTAAATCAAGAGCTAGTAAAAATCCCCCAGTTTCCTGTGCAAAAGGCTGCAGTAATGTTTGCAGGTCAGCTTTTCCTGGAGATTTTCTTTCTGAAGCAAATGCAGGACCATGAGCTCGTAGCTGCTGCTGTGTGGCCTGTTGTCCTTGCATGATTGCAGTGGCTAGCTGGCTCTGTGGGTCTGTCACCTGCATGCTGCTTGTCCTTGGCACTGCAACAGCCTCACTGTAGAATGAGAAAAGTAACATAGGAAAAAGTTTACTTATGGAATACTAATGAGGCTAAGGTGTTTTTTGTTTGCTTGTTTTAAATCCTTGTAGAATTATTTTGCAGAATGTATGTTAAAAAAATCACAGAATCATTGACTCACAGAACGGTTTGGATTGGGCATCCACAGTTTTTCTGGGCAGCCTCTGCCAGAGCCTCACCACCTTCTGAGTAAAATATTTCCTCCTAACATCTAACCTAAATCTCCCCTCTTCTAGTTAAAATCCATTCCCTTCTGTTCTATTAGTATCTGCCCATGTAAAAAGTTAGTCCCCCCCCATTTATAAGCTCCCTTCAAGTACTGGAAGGCCTCAGTGAGGTCTCCCCGGAGCAAAAGTCATAAGCCGTCTGTTTTAGCAACACGATGGTGAAAAACGAAGCCACCTGAGACATCTGTTTATAGAAGCAATCTGTAGGATCTCCACTGCAAAATGCGTTCTCCACACAGAGTCAGCAGAGCCTGCCAGCACACTCCATAAGTTGGCCTTAGGGCTGCTAACAGGGATTGGTGCAGTTTGAGATGTACCCAAATGCTTCTCTTTGCAGGGAGAGACCCAGCAGGGGATATGTATGCTTGGGAAAGATAGTTAGCAAAAGCCAGGTGCAAGGCCCTGAATCTGTTAGCGAATGGATTACCAGAATGTAATACTAACTATGGATTTGTTCAGGGTCAGGTTGGATGGGGCCCTGGGCAGCTTGATGTAGTGAGTGACAACCCTGCCCTTGGCAGGAGGTTGTAAAACTGGGTTGGCTTTGAGGTCCCTTCTAACCCAAGCCATTCTATGATTCTATGAATTGAAATAAACATTGAAATCGCTTTTCATTTGTAGGTCTGAAAGCTTTGTATGCAGGAATTGAATGCTCTCATGGTGTGGGGCCATCAACAAGAGAAGAAGCAAGTCTTGCATCACTCAGCAGATGAGTGACAATCCCTGTTCTCCTGAGGTCCGGTCAGTTTTTGGCCAAAGGCTACTACAGTGCATCCCAGCAGGCGCAGGTCTGCAGAGTAAGGCTGGTTGCCCTATGACCGCATTAAATGCCTTTGCTGGCAGTTTACCTGGTTGTAGAAGTTCTGATTTGGTTCAGTGCACTGCACAGCAAGTTACAGTGGGAACTTAATATGTGCTCACAGAGGGCATCTCTTGTTTGGGGCCATCCAAAAGGAGTGGAGTTTTCATGCTGTCGAGGAGTTTTGCAGCATGAGCCAAGGAAGGTAAGATAGAGTGGCTAGAAGATTCACTTCAGAAAGATAATCACAATTAGGACTTCAGCACTAATGTAGGTAACTCAAACCCCAATTGACTTCTGTTTTTGAAATGAATTCTGAGGTTTAGTCATCACTTAATTAGCAACTTGCTCCAAAGCATTACCTTCATCTTTATTCTCATTTCTCTGCTGTTGATGAGAAGCAGGAGTAAATAGATGTATGAATTGCTATTTTGACTCACACCAAATATCTCTTCACCCAATATCTCTGCCCTATATCATGTCTCTGATTGAGGCTAGTATCAGATGTTTAAAAAATAGCATGAAAATTGATACTTCCCTAGCGAAATCTCCCAGCCTCTATGATTAAGTTCAGGAATATATAACAGTTATTTTCTTAATATTTAAGCTACGGAATATTACCTAGGTGAAGGTATCTATATATCTGTATAGGTTCTAGTCACATTTGTCCTTATAGGTGGTACTTTTTACAATATAATGTTTTAAGCACGTTGCCATAGTTGCTGGTAGCAGTCATTAAATTCCTAAAGCTGTCCAGTATCAATCACTGACATTGCAATAAAATCCTCGTCCTATCACTGCGTCACATTTCTGGAAGTTTCTTGCTCTCATCAACTGTTTCCTGTGAATGCTAGAAGACTTTAATTTAAAGATAGTGTAAAATACTGTGTGTGTGTCTATGACTTTAAAGGCAAAGTAATGTAAGCTCTCCTTTAAACCATAGCAGTTCAGAAATCTTGTGCAGTTTAAAGCAAATGGACTGCTGCTTCTAGTGCTCAAAATTCTTTCTGAAGCAATGTTTAAATTACGTTATTGTGAATTCGAGAAGAGAAAATCCGAATGTCTTTGGATATTCAGTCATGGATTAATTTATGTCTGAGACTGCTTTTCTTCAAGCTCCTTTTGCCTACAATACTGGATTCTGGAATATACAGTATAGGTTTGTGTAAGTCCTGAGATGAGAGTTTCTGATGACTTCAATAAACTTTAAAAAAAGAAACTGTAATACATTTTGAAAGCTGTTGGAATCTGTATTTTTAATACAGAATGGGAACTGAGAGAAGATGTGATATTCTTTCAAGAACTTGTGACTGCTTCCTTTTCAAAAGACAAAGGTTCAGAACTAAGTCATCATGAAATCTAGGGCAGGAAATCGATTAGAGATCAGGATTAAATATCACATCTCCTGAGATGGACGATATAATTTTTATTTGCAACATAAAAAGGTGGAAGACAGGATATAATTCCTGTGTCCGAGACATTCTTGAGGTAGGGCACTTGAGCACTTGTGCCCTTATCCAAGGGCTGGCCATGAGTTCCCAGGTATCACAGGTGTCATAGACACCATTTATGATGTGCACTACTCGTGCAGGCTGTTCACTGACTCGCAGTCTTAACTTCTCAGCATGTGCTTCCTCACATTCTTCACCTCATCACCTTCTTCACTGGAAACAGTATAGATTTCTTCAGACAAGTCAGTCAGTGCAGCCTAAGATGAAGAGCAAGTGGAGAATGGAGAGCAGGCAGGCAAAGGGAGAAGCTAATCCTCACAGCAGTTTTCTCTTTCTGTGGTGATGCTGTGAGCTGCTCCATTTCTTCTCTGGTGGATTATTTCAAGGTATTCCAAGACTAGTTTGCCAAAAGTTGCTGATGGAGTTGTGCAGGGAATGTTCCCCATGTTGCCAGACTGCAGTGCAGATTCCTGCTGGTATCGGAGGTGCAGACAAGGTTTCTGTCAAAGAATTAGAGTCCCTACTCTTGCATGGTATGAAGAATCACTGTAGAAACCTTCCAAAAGATGGCTGGAGTGTAGAAAAGGACAACAGGCATACAAAGTCTTTTCTTGAGGCTGCTTCCAGACACGAACTGAACTGAGTTATGAGGAAACCAGACTGCCATTTAAAGGCACTTTTATTTGTTTTTTCCTAGAATCAGCCAAAAAAAAAAAAAAAAAAAAAGTAATTAAATATTTTCAACAGAATATTTTTAAAATCTTCCTTGGGATCAGTCAGAAGGGATTTTATCATTGCATTTTTTTTGTTTGAAGTAGGATTAATTTTATATGAAATCACACTGAAATATTCACACTAATGTTTGAATAAAACAGCGCTTTTCTTCAAATATTTAATTTTTTTTTCTTTCTGAATGACAGAAAAAAATCAATACATTGTGTCAAAAAAGTGTCATTTTGATGCCATAGTACTTCCATCGATGCACAGGAAACTACAGTATTATTGCAGTCTACTTATTATGGTGCTAAGTGCTTCAAGCAAATTGATGTTGCTCATGTAACAAAAAACTGGCATAGGTGTTCCTGCTGAATCTGTTTAGAACAAATTGGAAAATAGAAACTCAGAATAGCCTTTATTTACTCAATACCATGTAGTAGCAATGGCAGAGCTAGTTCCATGCCTGCAGAAGCATATTGAAGCCTGAGCTTGATTGTTAATATTTTTATTGTTACAGCAAAGGTAACATCAGAAATTTAGCATATAATGATCGCAGCTGTGCTTTGTCACCATATTTCATCTCATGGTCTTGCAAATTTCTGCTTGAAACCAACTTATTGCATAAATATACTTACTTATTTGTTTGTTTATTGGTTACCTTTTTTCCTCAAGAGGCTACTGTGGAACAGTTCAGTCTCTCACAGTGTGATCCAGTTGCAGTTTAGAGAGAACTAAACCATACATACTTATCAAAAATTTCTCTGAGGAAATATACTTACAGTCCATTCCCATTATCCAATTACAGACACCTTTATGATTTTTTCTAGGTTACACCCCACTCAACAAAAGCCAACTAATTTGTAACTGCTATCTGTTCTTTTAATTTAGCTGAATTAGTGTATTAAGAATATGTGGGACAATGTTTGGTCCTTTTCACATTGGACAGGGGTAGATGTGGAGGGCTGTTAGCACCTTTTGCCTGGTGAAGCCTAGGATGAAACTGGTTATATCAGCCAGCAGTGTGGATGCAGTTTGTACCAGTAAGCTCTTAAATACACAACAAGGGGACTGAACAGAAACAGACTGTGTTTTTCTACATTGGGATTTTGAAAGTTGTTGACTGATGCATGCTTATGTTGTGCTGTTTATTCCTAGGTAAGACCACAGATATCACAATGATCACAGAATGCCCTAGACTCTCAGGATAGACCATACTGGGATAATTTTATACTCTTTGAGATTCCCCTGCTTACAGTTCAAGCTTAGGAAAATAACTCCATGTGCATACTGTAATGTGGCATTTGTAAAGACCATGTCATTGCATCAGAATAATGGCTGCTGCAGCAACAGGTCAGAATTAGAAATTACTCATAAAATATAGACTTAATCTTCTGTTTCATATGTAATTTGTCAATTTCTTTTTCCCAGAGATTTATTTAATAAGATTTTTTATGCTTTAACCACCACATATAATATATATGCTATATCTTCAGTACCATAAGTAGCCGTATGTAATAGTCAATTATCGTGAGGTGGAAAGTAAATATTGTAACTGAAATTGAAAGCCTTTCTCGAACTTGCAGTATATTCAGTGGAGATTTCCAATTTGACTGCTTCTTATAGCAGCAGAGAGGAACACAGCAATGAGATGACTTCTTGCAAGATCCTCATGAATTGCTGCAAAGCTTTTCATCTTGGTGGTGCCAACACTTGACATGCATCCCAGGCTTTGTCCTGCTTCCTCTGTCATGCACCTCATGTAGTTTCATAGGTGAAATAATTCCATGACCTAACATGTGTGCATCTGTCCAGAATATCTTAGTTCTGAAATAACATTTCATGTTATTTGGGAATTAGTATTTTGAAGATGCCATATATAATTTTTTTTTTCATTAAAAAATCATATTCTGCTATGCTACATTTCACTAGCTCAGTTTAGATTCAATGCCACAGAACAAAGTTATATATCTAGTTAATCACTCCTTCCTCTGACACCCAGGTTTTGTTCAGATTATTCTTTTCGGCAAGTTTTGTGTTTTCTTCATTTCTATATGAAATAACCAGGTGTCTAAGTGGCATCACTTAATCTATGTTAGTTACATATACCGGAAAATTCCTCAGTTTAAATTGACTGGAGTCAACCATGCAGTGCTATAAGGGAAGAGGGGCTAGAAAATTGCCCGATGGAAAAGAATCTGGGGGTGTTAGTTGAGAGCTGGCTGAGCACAAGCCAGGAGTGTGAACAAGTAGCCAAGAGGGCCAACGGCATCTGGGCCTTCATTAGAAATAGAATGGGCAGCAGGACCAGGGATGTGATTGTCCTTCCATACCGGGCACTGGGGAGGTTGCACCTAGAGCACTGTATTCAGTTTTGAGCCTCTCGCTACAAGAAGGACATGGAGTTGCTGGAATATGTTCAGAGAAGAGCACTGAAGCTGATGAAGGCATTGGGAAACAAGACAGATGAGGTGTGGCTGAGGGATGTGGGACTGTTTAGTGTGGAGGAGGAGAGGCTGAGTGGAGACCTCATCACACTCTACAACTGCCTGACAAAAGGCTGCAGCAAAGACAGTGTCCATCTCTTTTCCCAGGTGACAAGTGATAGGATGTGAGGAAATGACATCAGGTTGCACCAGGGAAAGTCAGGCTGGATATCAGGAAGAATTTCTTCACGTAGAGGGTGGTCAAGCATTGAAAGTGGCTGCCCATTGAGTCCCCATGCCTGGAAGTATTTAAGAAATGGGTGGTTGTGTCACTAAGGGATGTGGTTTGTAAGTGGACTTGGTGGCGTTTGCTGACGGTTGGACTTGATCTGAAGAATCCTTTCCCACCTAATTGATTCCATGGTTCTGTGACAACTGCAAAACAATTTTAGGACCAATATTTTACAAGATTGTAAGTTTTGGAATTGTTTCACAAAATACCAGAAGATAGGCAAGCAAAAATTTCAACTTCAAAAATGTCATGACTACTAAAAATATATCAACAGCAAAAATTTTTTTTTGTAATTTTGATCTTAACTAATGTTGTAGACTACCAGTAGTCTGTGTATGTAAGGGTAAAATAAATGTAAAAATTATTCATGTAACAATGTTCAAACAAGCTCATCATTATTTATAACTTGTTGATTGCTTAATAGAACATGAGTCATCTGAGCTTTCATTTGATTCTCCTTTAAGATATCTCATAATTTTGGGAATAAACAAAGACTTTGAACAATTTACAGAAGTGCGTCCTGTCCTGCTATCATTGAATTTTTAAACACGACATTTGCTTTTTGTTCAGATCCTGTTTCTGCTTGAACATCTCATATGCATTTTGGTAGAGTCTAAACACTATCTCCTTGTAAGGTAGACATTTGCCTCCAAAGTCCAGTTCTGTATTGCACTCAGTGTTCTTCATATCCAGTTAGAATTTTAGAAGGGAAAATCATGGATAATTCTGTGTTCTCAGAGAGGAGTAAGATGAGCCTTCACTAAATATTACTAAGGAGTATCCTTCTTTTAGACCTGTGGTGCTGGTAAAGCTAACTCCTGTTTTCATTCCCACCACGAGCATTTTTCTAAATACTTGCATACGATTATAAGATTTTTAAAAAGTCTTTTCAGCGTTTATTTTGATTTCTGTTTCCTGCACTAGTGTTTCTGGATATTTTTAATAGCAATTTAGATGAATGCAAGCAAATTTCAGAGGAGTGAGAAAATTTTGTCTTCTCTTTCCTGCAGTTTCACTACTGTATCAAAAGTTTTCAAAACCTGCAGTAGATCTCTACTTGCTAGCATGTCGTGGTTAAACTTCTAATGTATGCGTTTTCATTATTTTTACTGTACCCTGATAAAAGTTCCAGCAATTCTAACCTTCTTCCTTCTCTCAGTTATTTGAAATGTTCTTTTATACTTTGAGAGCTCAACAAAAATATCTGATGCTAGTGTCAGTGGGGTTCGTTACAAGTTTTGGTACTGTGGTAATACACAGTGCATATGATAATGCCTCCGGGCAACCACTAAAGGAAAAACATCTAAATATGCTGTGACTGACTTTCAAAGTCCCACAGCAACCCAAAGATTCTGGAGGCTCTATGTAGATTTTCTGCTCTGTTAATTAAAATGATTTCTTTAATGTAGAGTACCTGCCTCGATTGTAGTCATAAATTCCTAATCCCTTCGTTGTCATCTTTTAGAAGTGAGGATGATTTCTGACTAGAATTCTTCATTTTGGCTAAGTGTCTTTATCGTGTTCTTAAATGGAAATATGAGCAAATGTGGCATCACTGTTTGGGAATAGAAGCTATTTTAAAAGATAAATTTATCTTGCAATCTTTAGTATTTTCTATAACAGAGAGAAGCAGAGAAATGGAGAGTCAGGAAGAGAAATTGTATTCTTTCTTCTGTCCTAATTTCACTGCTTTTATATAGAAATCTCTTCTGTCCCTCAGAACCACTAGATTAAATCAAACTGAGGGTGACCCTCTCAGAGGGTAGTGACACACTGAAGCAGGTTGCCCAAGGAGGTTGTAGATGCCCCATCCCTGGAGGCACTCAATGCCAGGCTGGATGTGGCTCTGATCTAGTGGTTGGCGACCGTACACATAGGAGGGGGATTGAAACCAAATGATCTTTGAGGTCCTTTTCAATCCGGGCCATTCTATGATTCTGTTCTACGAAACTGAGGTTATCTGAGGCTCTCAGTTAATGCTTTTGGGAACTGGCTTGGGAGATGATGGCACTGGTGGATGTGGGCATAAGGGATGCCAAGGAGCGCTGTCCTGCACCAAGATGTCGCTGGGCTGTGGGATCCTGCAGAACTTGTGGTCCTTGAGTGCCTTTCCCTTCTACCAGCTCTGCCTTTCCTACCTTCTTCAAAGAGAACTTCCTTCAGATTTATCTGTGGAAAAACACCTAGATAACGGCAGCATTCTGCCCCATTCTAGTTACAGTTTTCTGGGAGATACTTCTACTTTATCTGTGGTGATATTATGGTACAGCAATACAGAAATCAATGGAAAATAAGGGGAGAGCTTTGCCAGAATTGTTAAAACTGGTAGTGATATTTTAAGGCGTAAATTCTGCACTGCTGTGAGGCATACTGAGGTCAACAGAGTTAAACACATTATTAATATTAAGTGACTTGCTAAACGCAAATAAATAAACATGCTTTTCTGCCTTGGTGTAATTGGGGAAAAGGTTCTTTTTAAAGCATTTATTTGTGGAAAAGTTTACTGGATACATTTTCAAGGTTCACAGTCCATTCAAAAATACAATTTAATACATGAATTTATATTTCAGGATAAAGGGATATATGCTTTAAGAGTAAAGCCTTATTTTTGCCTTACATTGTTTTCATGATTTGCTCATTTGAGAGCAACATCACTCTTGTGTACAGTGCTAGCTGGCACTTTGTTTTATGTCACGCAGTGTTTTTCCATTTACAGTTTTAAAACCAGAAGTGAATATGCTCTGGGAAGATGAGAAATACAGTTGAAATAATTGCTAATAATTAATTAGAAATTGTTTACTGCTCAGTGAAGCGACACCAGATTGACTTAAGGTTCAGCTGACATCAGATCAAGCACAAGAATAGTTTCTCTGACCACCTGATACACTGTAAATTAACACCCTAATCCTGAGATGATCTCTTCTTGCAGTGTACAGATATTGAAAAGATAAAGAGCAATCCAGTGTCATTCAAGGAGACGTAACAGATAAATATGTCATATAAGTAATCTGTATGGTGATGGTTTAGAACAAATGTGAGGGAGAGGCTGTCAATGGGAGGCTTTGGAGCAGATTTACAGTTAAGCAGTGTAAATCTCCATTTGTAAATTGTGTACCAACATGCATGCTTATGGAGAAGCAATTTTAAAATGTTAAATGACCAGATTAGTGGGATTACTCAAGATATTTTGCCTTTTCTGCAGTATGTATGCAAACAACAAGAAGAATTCTCCCTTAGTTCTGCAGGATTTTTTATGTGCTTTTTTTGTTCTTTCAGCCTGTATAATACCATCTACCTCATGCCCTTTTTTTTTCTGTGCACCTTCCTTTGATTTTGTTCTTTCCTCTTTGACTGATTTGTGCATGCAGGCTGCTGTGGAGGCATCATGTTCTGCACCACTGACAGGCTCTGTCTCCAAGGTTGAGACATCAGTAAATTTCACTTGCTTATTCAGATTTAGAATGAGATCAAATGAATAGCAGTGGACAACTTAAAAGAAACTTCTGGAGGGATCTGAAGCTTTAAGATGGTCAGTCCTGAGCTGTGTCAGTGTGTCAGGGCCAGAGAACTCAGGTAAATGGGAGCTCTGGGGAAAATAGTTTGTACAGCATTTTTGGGGTCTGTGCTAACATATGGCAATACTTTGGGATATTCAGTATTTTGTTTCTTCCAACTCACTTTTTAAAGTTTGTTTAAGTAATTTTAAGTTTGTTTAAGTTTTTTAAAGTAATTCAGGATGTATATATCTCATTTGAATAAAGCATATTTCTACAATACTATCATTATCCATATGGAAAAGTTTGACTTCCAATATTTCTTCTTCATTGCCTGTTCCAATATTTGTTGTCTTCAATAAACTTTTGACTTAAGATCTGAATCATTTTGGTGATATGATCTTAACCTCCAGGAATGCAGCTTGGAACTGGGGCATTGCAAAATCTATAGTTCACCCATAAATTCTGAACCAGTGCTGGAGCTGTGAGTTGGGCTGGACAGGAGTCATCTGGCAGAAGGCGCAGTGCAGTCAGGTGTGGTTGTGCTTTGCTTTAAGGCCATGGGCCAAATATGAAGTCTAATGATGGCTACTGCAAGTTGAAACTGATTGCAAAGCTGAATTGTATTAGTGCTTGCTAGATATAAAAATAATTAGCAGGGCGTTTTATTGTTTTATTAAGTTTGAGCAGTGAAAGTTCACATTTTCTCCAATTGCAAAGACTAGAAAATTCTAAAAAACTTTATGCGACTCCACTGTATCTTTCCTTTTTATTCTGAGTTTCTGTCAAAAGTTATGTGTCTCTGAACAGCGCTCATATAGTTAAGAACACTAGGCATCCATATGTGTGTAGTTGGGGTAGTAAATCAAGTAGGTAGTCAGCATTGAGAAATGGTATTGCAGGGGTGAAGTTAGAAGTTTCATGACATAGAAAAAAAAAAAAAGTAAAAGTTACAGGAGTTTGATAGGATCTATTTTCCTTGAAGCAGGCATTATCTTTGAGTTGACTCATTAGGTTGTTCCTTTAGAACATCTTTATGTAGGCCCCTCTGAAGTCCATCTTGACATGAATTTGGGATAATGTGGATAGTTCATAAATGGATGAAGGTAGCAAGTAGCGCCAGTTCTGTAAAGTAAATATTTGCTTAATTTCTTTAGTCTGATGTCAGGCCTTTGTGTGTAATAGAAAGCTCATTTGCTGGTGGAGGAGAAAGTGGGAGTATTTGGTTATAAAAGGGTATAGTCTTTAATTTTATAGTAGTTTTACTTACCAGCCGCATGTCTGGACCTCTTGTAGGTATTTCTAGCTGTACGTTAACAATAAATATCTCTGAAAGTTTTGGAGAAGAAAGAGGTCTAAATTATCTGAAAGTTGTAATGATTCATTATTCCTCCTTCCAATTCATTGACTTCATTGGCCATATGGCACTAAAGCTCAAACATTTTATTTGAATTTTCAGTCACTTTGCAGATAATGGCATCAGGGCAGATTGCATTGAAATCCATTGACCCTTATATTACTGAGAAAATAAAATGAATAATTGTCCTATTTTTTTTACATTTCATTAGGGAGTTGTAAAGTCTGCATGTTGTTTATCAAAAATATAGTCAGTATAGCATCACATCACTATTACCTGAAATCTGGTTACAATGTGGAATATTTGATTTGAAGACATCTTTTGTTATAACTCAGTATTTTATTTCTATGCGGGCATTTGTCTCCCTCATTTTCAGACAATGAAACCAGATTAAGAACTGATAAATGTCCATGTCATGTGTCTACATGTGTTACATACTTAGATTCAGTGTTTACATTTCAATGTTTGACCACTCAGTGAACTGCTGGTCATTTAACCAGTTAAATATGCACTTACCGAATGGATATGAAATGATACAATATGCAGTGAAACTGCATACTGTTGAAAGCTGAAATCTTACTATATTTCTCAGTCATAAAAATACTCATTTTAACTTACTTAGCTAACAGATGAAGAATAATTAAATTGAATCAGGGTTGCAAGACACTTTTAGCTTCCCTGTATAATTAATTGTTTAAGAGAAATGACCTGGGTTATAAACTATGAAGTCTGCTCTGAAAATAATGACTCCTATTTTATACATCAAAGGCGGATGTTGGTGGCATGGCAGTAGAGGTTGAACCTTCCCAGCAGTATTCCAGTACATTTTGTTGCCATGCAAAAGATGGCAGCAGAGGGGCAATCTGACACAATGACGTCTGATGTGGAAGTGTGAATGAAGCAAAGGTGTGTCACTAAATTCCTCCATTTGGAAAAAAATGACACCCACTGACATTCATCAACACTTGCCGAACATTTATGGAGACCAAACAGTGGTTGTGAGCGCAGTCAGATGATGGATGGTGCTTTTCTGCATTGGCAACCATGACAGTGGGTCACCACTAATGGTGGTGACTATGTTGAAAAAGAGAGTTTTGTAGCTGAGAATTTGCTCTATCAAATAGCGTCATTGTGCACTTTGTATCTGTTGTAGTTTCCATGGAAATAAATAGAAGGCATTAATTTCAGAGTGATTCATGTAGTTTAAGCTTGTGTACAGTTTAGCAAGACTGTTTCATACCATTTTCTTGACATCATCTCCACTTGTTTGAAAAATAATGGATGGAATGATAGCTGTTGGAAAGTTTGAAAAGACTGCGCTTGGTGTTTTCAGAGGTTTCAGCTACCTTCATAGTCTGACATATTCTGGCATATTTAATCTGCATAATTGATTGTACTTGAGACACAGTTTTTGATTTGAAGAATAAGAAAAAGCTATTTTAAAGTGAGATTCTGCTGAAAGTTGATGTTAATGATCAGAGAACGGGACTAAAGCTGCTTCTGGAGTTAGGAAAGAGAACATGGAACATTATGGATGCTCCAGTTTTAAAATACGGTACATCTCTTCTTTCACAAATCCTGTCACTGTTACTGCACATTTCCAAGTGTGAGATCACAGATCCCACTTCATATTTTCACGTGGCAGGGTGAGTAAACCTACTTTAGTGAACATCAGCTTGAATTACTGGTGCTCACAATTGCAAAACATGGAAGTTCTGCAAAGCAAACATCCTGAGGGGAAGTTCCTAATAAACAGAAACATGGAGGTTAGCATTTAGTATGCTGTTGTCCATGGCATGAGGGATACATATGGTATAGGCGTATAATGTAAATGCAAATTAAAATTGTTTACTTTGGAAATGGTAAATATTTTAGAAGGTAAAGGAAAAAAAATCTCATTGCTTACAGAGTTCTCAAACAGTTAATGCTGATAAAAATATTATTTTTGTCTTTAAGATTTGTCTAATGATAGCACCAGTCACATCTTACGATTTTAATAATGATGTTTGATTAAATGTGGCAGAGATTTCACCTGAGTCTTTAGCACAGAACTACTTCTGCCTTTCCTCATACCACTGTAACATATAGAAGGTTTTTACTGAATGACTGCATGAAAGGAATGCTTTCAATTATCCTGATTATGCCAGGCTGGCATGAGGATTGGTTAAAATGAAAATGTCTTCTCCGCCTATTTTGCCTCCATAGAAGAGTGTTTAAAATAAGGATTCTGTGGATTCTGTGTTTTGAATCATACAGATGATGTTTGTACTCCTTTCAGTAATGTTGAGATATGGTGCCATCATTTGCGTTCTCATAAAATATAATTAGCTTTTGAATGATTGCCTTCATAAATGCTCAGTCTGGGCTGCTTTTTTTTTGAGAATGCTGACAGTGGACTGTAGAATGGTGCAGATACATTCCATTTTTCTGCTGTATCACATTCCAGAATGTTTTCTTCTCGAAATCTTTAGTAAAGTTTTGGTGTTTAGTTAACAATTCTTACTTACCTCAATGTATAACTGCAGATGATAGGCATCGACAATTTATATATATTCTCAACTATATATAAAATAGAATTCTTAAAAATAAAAAGTGCCCAGCCCTAAATATCCCATTCAGGATGATGTGGGCTAAAGCAATATGCCTGCTGAAATTGAATGCATCATCAAAAATTTGTAGTAGAACTTGGAAGTTCTTGGCTCAGTGCCATCTGAAAGCCACTCTCTTAAAATATCAGACATATCAAAGCTTTCTGAACTTTATGCAATCATAAAATGTCCAGTAATTTCCTCCACACCTGAAATATGGCTACTTAGTTCTGTAGTTTCTTGTATTGGACTTATAATGTCTTTTAGCTTAGAGAACATTCCAAACGAACAACACAGTAATAGTATAGATATGGGAAGGTAAGTTTTAGAACAATATATCCTCTATTTTGCAGAGAACAAAAACTGGATTACAAACACAAAGTTGATATGTGGATGATTTGTGCTACATTTACAGCCATCCAATTTCGTGCAGGAACTTTCTCAAGTTGTGGAAGTCAAAACTGGTTGGAAAAAGTTTCTACTCTTCCATGAAGTATATAATCTCAGCAGGATCTTCACCTCCAAGGGCATACCGAAACATGCAATGGCTGAGCTTACTGGTGTGATTGTGTCACCACCCTGATACAGCTGTTTTTTCAGGACTCAGGACTTAGCTGGTATTGCTGTGGGATGATGCAGTCTGAACTTGCAGCTTTCAGGCACCATAAGCACAAGAGCTACCTGTGGGACTTTTTAACTATCCATTCTTATTGGCCAGGTCTATTTGTTGAATGTACTGAGTTCTTGTGTCTGAGAAAGACCTGCAATGTCTGAAGAATTTCTCTCTGAAGAATTTCTCTCTTTCAGTCCATCTGTTTACTTTCAGAGGCAGACCTTGTCAAGTATCACCTGTAATTCGAGTATGCAAGAATGCACAACATGGCATATAAACACTAAAATAACCTTATTAAGTAGATCTTGATTTGCCAAATTTAATCTGTCAGTTTTCACTGATAATGCACATGGATATTAAAGATATAGTTTCCTTGTGTGTGATCAGGAGATTATTCTGGGGCAGTTTTAACACTGAAGATGATAAAGATGTCTCTATCCAATATATGTCATACATTTCAAATTGTATGTAAGGCCTTAGATTCTGGAAATGACAGTGGCTAATTTGTCCATTTTTATTTCTATACCATTTAAATAAATAACTCTCCATAAGATGATGGTATGCTGGGATAAGAAAATTAGAATAGAAATTCCTGAAATTTTGGAGAGAGAGCACTGCTGCACTGCACTGAGCAGGCACTGCTTATATTTATACCTCGTTGTGTGTGCCTTTTATGAGCAGTGAAGCAATTTATGTTTTGCCCATAGATATGCGTGTTGATGTTAAGAACATTGAGCTTGCAAACTGGAAGTCATGCCTTTTACATAGTGATTAGTAGTAGAGTAGGAAAACAAAGGCTCTACCAGTCTTAGGCTGAACCTTAGTTTGAGATCCTGCTTTCACCCTTCTAATCCTTTTGGTTAGTAATTTACTCTTAGTTCTCTCAGTAGAAACAGTCATGACTACATCTAATCCTGTCATTGCAGGGAATAGGAGTCAATAACTTTGATGGCATTTCTGTTAGTGCTTTCTAACTGACCTATTCTATTCTATTCTATTCTATTCTATTCTATTCTATTCTATTCTATTCTAACTTTTTAGTGGATTTACTTATATGCAATGTAATGTACTCAATTACAGAGTAAAAAACTCCAGCATGCACTCTTTGCAATACAGTTGACATGATGTGGTCACTAAAGAGGTAAATAGTAAGTCTAACCTTCAGGGACAGTGCTGTGAACACAAGCACATAGGCTTAAATTCTCTGAATGTTTGCTAATCTTACTTAATTGCCTTGTGTCATGAAAGGTGTTCCCTTCCCCAGTAAAACTCAGAACTCCAAAATGCTGAAAATATCTTCACGGAAAAATGTCAGTAAACTAACCTAGACAGAAAGTCCTGCAGCTGCAACTGTGGTCTATCAAACTTCAAATAACTAAGCCCGGGTTTCTTCAAAGATTATGTGTTGTTTATCCTAATGCACAGAACCACAAAGAGAAACTGCAGTTTTTGTTTTTTTAAAGCATTACTCTCGGACAGATTATGGTTTTCCATTCTAGAAGCAATTCTCCTAAGATTGTTTCACTTATCAGTCTAATCTGTAATACTTGTGTAACAAATTTTCAGTAGCAAAAGCTTTTATTAGATGTTTGCAGCCAATCCACAGATGGAAATATACTAGGTGAACTGTAAACAAAGATGTTTGTTTAATGACTGCTTGCTGTTGACAGTACCCAGGTGGCAGTAAATGAGTGAAGCTGATGAGATGTGCAGACACCTGTACAGGTTTATGTGTAATAAACAGTTTTTACAGAACATTTCATGATGCCAGTCTATGCACGAGCTGATGTGTGTTGCCGTGTCCTTCATCTCGCACACAGCTCCTGCTCAAGAACATGCTTGCCACTGGGGATCCTTTCTGTTTATCTAGAAAAGAGGTAGAATTTTTAGATCATTCTCTTTGGCAATGCAGTCATCTCATTCCAGCTAGGATGATGAGGTTGATGCCAGTTCAGCAGCTGCAAGATTTAAGACAGATTTACAAAATAGAAACAAAAGTTTTGACAGTGCCTCATTCCTAAGCAAATGTTGGAATTTGTGTTGGGTATTTTGCTGATCAGTACACCTGATGTTGATGAACCACTTTTCTCTCTTTGTTCTTTTTGTTACCTCTCTGTATTGCTTCTTTGTGATTTTGTTATTTATGTTGGCTCATCTTGTATAATGGCCTTTCTAATCTGTACATCAGCTAGCAAAACTGGTAGATCACAGATTTTCCTCCTCTCAAGCTTCATTATGATGTGAAAATTCCTGTTCTCTGTGCCATCCATTGCATGTTTATATAGTCAAAATGTGATCTGACATGGCCATTGCCATCAATGCCCCTCTGTGTTGATTGAAGTCTCTATTAAAACTTGTCTCTCTGATCTTATTTCTCTTCCCCTGACTGCTTATTGTGGCTGAAATGGTCTGATTTCTATTATGTTATTGACTGTCTACTGTAGCTTTCCTCACAACCTAACAGAACTTCTTAGGGGCCAAGAAGCCAGGTTAGTAGTCAGTGAACTATAGTACAGTGCTTTTGTTTCTAATACTTTACTAGAGCATCTCATGCAGATTTAAAAAACAAACAAAACAAACAAACAAACAAAAAATCTAGCAAAAAAAAAAAAAATGTTATTAAATTATTCTTTATTTGAAAGAAAAAAAAAAAAGCCAACAAATCAAAGAAAACTTGAAGAGAATTGTTGTTTAACATCTAAATAATTGCAAATAGTTTTGGTATGTTTTTCAAAAAACATTTTTCTGTGACTTTCTTACATTTCCTTCCATTTTTTTTCAAGACGTGCGAGATTTCACAGTGGAAGGAGAGAGTCTAAGGTCAGGTTCTGATATTCCTATCCTTACTGATCAGGAATTATATTTGTAGCGATCAGAATCATTTTATATTTGGAGTTCTTATATGTTAGTGATTGGCTTACAGTAACAGTGTGAAGACACTGGTATCTAGCCTTCCATCTAACTGTCTTTTGTAACTTTAGCAAGTTTGTGTAATGTAATATGAACATTCTGTGACACAATTTGGCAACACAAATGGCAAAGTCTTTGTGTTTGGCGACACCAAGATTCCCATCTTCCCTTCCTACACATATACCTTTGGACACAAAAACAGTTCTGACTGTATTCCTCTGTGAAGACTGCTTTCAAAACCCATTAGAAAACTTCTGTTTTGTAGAAAAATAAAATTCTTTGCCCAGAGAGTTTCTTTTTACTTTTTATGTTTAATTTACTTTAATGCAGTTTTTCACAGTAAACACTTTTAAGTACTGCTTTTTCTGCATTCAGCCTCTAATGATTCAGAAAGTATCAATCACTGAAATGGTTATTAAAATTCTTAGTGAGTAGATGTAATTTAAGAGACCCAGACTGTCCAGAGGGCAGTAGACTTAGATCACTGCTAAAAATCCAAGACATGTAAACTAATTTTTGCCAGCAGTTAATCAATAGCATGAAAAGCAAAAAACTTCTGACACTTTAATAAGTTTAATTATTGTTATCTTCTCTCTGGTAGATAGAATTTCTTCTAAATTTCTGTTGAAAGCAATAGAGCAATGGAGTTTCATATATTACTACAAAATTTTGTGGGTGTTACATACCATGGATGATCAGATTTTGCTCTTCTTGTTTGGGGCTTTTCTCTTCTTTTGGACGTGAAATGTCCACAGTGTATTGATGCTGCTTAATACATGTTGTTTAACACATAGAATAGTAATTAAACACTTTTAGTGTTCCAGCGGTGTTTTAGGAATTAGTGTTCACTGCTCACAACATTCATTCCCTATTTTTCTGTTATACACATGTGCGAGTATTTGACTAATCCTTTTCTTCTTTTTTATTTATAAGAGGTAGATTGGGCTTAGCCATATGTGAACCCAAGGATTAAATGGATTGTAAGAACAACCTTTTAGCCTTGGCTGTGCTACCTGCTTATTTTGTTACTGATTGCTAGGTTGTCAGGGAAGTCAATAGGCTTCCAGTGAAATTTTGCCAGAATGCTGCTTACTCTCACTCTTTGAAATGGGAGGCAAGGAGGCAACTTTGACCCTTCTTATTGGAATGCATGGGTATGCATACCTGCCCTTAATCCTGTCTCAGTATTGCAGTCCAGGAAGGTGGTAACGTGAAAATGTATTTATTCTAAGACTGAAGTAGGAAGCCAAAAGGACAGCAAAACAACAAATAAGGCTTCTATAGCACTGGAGAATTATATTAGCTTAGAACATATGATTCTTCAGAACCAAAAAAAAGTGCCCTTGATTAACAAAGAGCAAAATATCAGAAAATTCTCCATGATAATCTCTCTAAGCAATTAAAGACGATTGACTTGGTAGGAACTTCAAGAAGTACCTCAGGTAATTGCAATTTCTGCTGTATAGAGATTTTTTGCTTATTTCATGCTGCTTCAGCACTCTTTACCATCAAGTCTTTGTCGCTTAAGTGAACATACATAATATAACAGATTTAGTTGATGAATTACATTGGTCCAAAGTCTTCCTCCTGTACATTCACTGGAATTTTGCCACAGATTAAACTTTAGCTTTTTTTTTTTCTCTTGCAGTAAATTATTTTGCATCAAGAGGCAAATGCTAATAATAGAAATAAGCTTGCGTAGTCCAACATCGTGTTAGTGGCATAATGATTTCTGCTGTTGTGCTTTATCAGCAATATGCTCGAAGATTTTGCCAGTTGAAGAGTATATGGTAAAAAGTAGCAGCACTGACATACAAGCTGTAAATTTTATTAGTAGTCCTTAAATGTGCAACATTTTAAAAACTACTAAACATAATATTGTTGTCATTCTGTCCCTGTACTGCTTTATTAACTTGCTTAAAGAAATTGCCAATAAAAAGATTTGCTTTCCCATTCTGCATTAATTTGAGATTCTACACACATCTTAAATTATACATGATGAAAAGGGGAGAAGAGAGGACAAATTTAATTAAATTAAATGACCAAGTTGAATCAGTCCAAATACATTTGGTCAAAAACTATGCCAGCAGTGCTGAAGCAGTGTTGAAGCTGAATCCAATGGAAATACAGCTAAATGATAGCAATTGAACTCAACAACAACCAAACCAGAAATAAACAGAAGAGGAACCCCTAAAATAAAGACCTGGTGGACAATAGTGACCAACTCAGTGGTTTGCTATGAATTCTAAAAATGACTCTCAGGGTATGGTTCCCAAAAGATAATGCCTTTTTTTTTCCAGGTTACCATATCTTAATGGAGACCAGTTCACTAGTTCCCTTACTACACATTCAGGAACAGAAAGGCACTGGGCACTGAAAGATTTCTTCTGAATGCACCATGACTCATAAAAACAGATTTCCCTATACATGCACAAAGAGCTTATTCAGAGGCTCTTGCTCTCTTTGCTGACAGTTAAACTATTCTTTGTTGACAGAGCTATGTATCTTTTTTGAGCTTGTCTTTCATCCAGAGTGATGACTAAAACTAACACCATGGAGACAGTATTTTTCAGGTGAAATAATGTGTGTATTCTACATACTTAATCTACATTTTATATGTTCTTCTAAATAATATCTTGTAAAATTTATTTTCTAAAAAGTGACCTTATCCTTTTCTTCCCTACTGGTTCATGAGTAGGATTGTATTTTTGTTAACTTTGATTCTTCCTTTTCCTTCAAAATTTGTCTATCTTGGATTTTTTTCTATACTGCCATTAAAAGTGTTGTGGTGGTTTGTTACATGAGTGATACTTTCTTTGGTAGGATTTTTTGTAACATATATAGGAACATACATAGTCCCTGGAGACTTTCAGGGTCAAGCTGGACCAGGGTCTTGCCAACCTGATCTAGATGTGGATCTCCCTGTTCATTGCGGGGGAGTTGGACTAGACGACCTTTAAAGATCCCTTCCAACTCCAAGGATTCTATGAATATAAGGGAAGGAAAACATCCTCATTTGTGTATTTGATATCAAAATGCTTGAAAATAGTAATTTATCTTAGAAATCCACTCAACAGAGACCAAAGTCTGGCCATTTAATATATATTGCTCTGCTGGACATACTATTTCTTAGTGAAGAAATGCCAGGATTCCTGGTAATGTTTAAAAACTGAGGATGATGCCTTCACGTTTTGTTTCAGTAACAAGTGGACTCACTTCTGTGGGGAGCTGGAGAGGTAGTATCAGCCCTGTTTTCTCCTAACACAGTTGGCTTTGCCATTTTCTCCCTCATATGCCCCCAAGCACTTCTCACAAACTTTCCCTTTAGAAGTATTTCCACTTTTGAATCCCATTGGAATTGTAGTGTTGTTAGGGCAATTGATTTTGTTTGTTTATTGCCCCCATTTTTGTCTTTTTTTGAAGGGGCTTTACTTTTGGAATATTTTTAGTCAGCATTTTTAATTGTTTGTTTTGGGCTGCAAGAAAAATGTTCACACTAATAACTTCCTTTCCTGACAGAAGTTGTGTAGTACTGTTGGATTCTAGTATTATCTCTGAAGATGTATGAATTAAGTCCTTGATCTTCCTAAGGTACGCATGCAGACTGATCATCACTGAGAAGCATAAACCTGAACAATCGCTGTGCAATCCCTAGCTCTTGCTGAAGTCTAGACACCAGGGTACACAAAAGAGCTTGGGGTGGTGTGGGCTTAGCACACGCAACCAGCATTATACTGCACTTGCTGAGGATGCTGAGCTGTAATGGAGGAGCTGCACAGCACCTTACTGTGAAATGGCTGCACTACAGTCCTACTTGTGTGTCTGTAGGGTAAGCTTTGTTGGTAAAGCCACTTGGTTTGAGGTTCTATACTACTTTGCTTCACCGTGGTTTGGACTGAGAGCAGTTGTTGTTGAGTTACTGAGTAACATCTGAAATCATTGGAATTTCACCTCTTGTGATCAGCTTTCATACATCAGTGGTACCCATAAGCCAACTACTGTGGATGTCTTATTTGTGCTCTTCCTCTTCCATTTGCAACTTCCTCTGTTTTGTTGTTTGTGGGGTTTTTTTTTGTTTATTTGTTTTTGTCATACTGCTGTGTGTGTTAGATGTAGATGCTATCTCTGTAACATTAACAAGAGTTCTGTGGCTGTCGTGCTATTCACTGGTAGGACAAAGTGGAATCACAGAATCACAGGGGTTGGAAAGGACTTGAAGAGGTCATCGAGTCCAGCCTCCTTGCCAAAGCAGGTATCCTACAATAGGTTGCACAGGTAGGCGTCCAGATGGGTCTTGAATATCTCCACTGAAGGAGACTCCACAACCCCTCTAGGCAACCTTTTCCAGTGCTCTGTTATCCTTACTGAAAAGAAATTCTCCCACATTAGTACAGAACTTCCTATGTTCAAGTTTTCCTGTGTTCAAGTTTTAGGCCATTACTCCTTATCCGATTGCTACACGCCACCGAGAAGAACATGGCCTCCTCCATTTACCTCCCATGTCCCTTTAGATATTTATAAATATTTATTAAATCTCCTCTCAGTCTTCTTTTCTCCAAGCAGAACAGATCCAGGTTACTTGACCTTTCCCCACATGGGAGATACCCCAGACCCTTAATCACCTTTGTGGCTCTCCTCTGGATTCCTTCTAGGAGATCCCTGCTTTTTTTGAACTTGGGAGCCCAGAATGCTGGACACAGTAATCCAAATGTGGCCTCACTAGGGCAGAGTGGAGGGTGAGGATCATAGAATCAGGTTAAAAAAGACCTTCAAGATCATCAAGTCAAGGATAAATAACTTCCCTTGACCTGCTGGCCACATTCTTTTTAATGCACCCCAGGATACCACTGGCTTTCTTGGCCACAAGGGTACTCTATGGTGCATGACCAACATGCTGTCTGTCCATCAAGAACCACAGGTCCTTCTCCACAGGTCACCCCCTAACCTATACTGGTGCATGCAGTTATTCTTCCCCAGGTGCAAAACTCTACACTTGCACTTGTTAAACCTTATCAGGTTCCTCTCCTCCCAACTCTCTAGTCTGTCCAGGTCTTCTTTAATGGTAGCACAGCCTTCTGGTGTGTCAGCCAATCCTCCCAACTTTGTATCATCAGCAAACTTGCTGAAGGTAGAATCTATCCCTTCATCCAGGTCATCGATGAAGATGCTGAAGGTGACTGGACCCAGAACCAATCCCTGGGTAACACTGCTAGTTACAGGCCTCCAGCCAGACTCTGAACCACTGATAACCAACCCTGTGAGTTCTGCCAGTCAGCCAGTCCTTGAACCACCTCACTGTCCACTCATCTTTCCCACATTTTCTAAGTTTCATAACAAGGATGTTGTGGGAGTCAGTGTCAAACACCTTGCTGTAATCAAGGAATGTTTTTAAACTAAGAAAGGGGAGATTTGGGTTAGATATTAGCAAGAAATTCTTTACCCATAGGGCAGTGAGGCACTGGCACAGCTGCCCAGAGAAGCTGTGCCGCATCCCTGAAGGTGCTCAAGGCCAGGTTGGATGGGGCCCTGGGCAGCCTGAACTGGTAGGGGGGCAGCCCTGCCTGTGGCAGGGGGTGGGGCTGGGTGGGCTTCCATGTCCCTTCCAACCCAAACCATTCTTTGATTTACTCTGATTTTTTTCTTTAAATCTTCTTGGTGTAGGAATTATTTGGACTTAGAAACTGACTCAGAGACTTCTGGTGGGGGTTCTTGTTTTCAATTAATCCTACAGTGCAGTCCTAATACGAATCAGTGAAAATAACAGCATCTTGTGAATTCTCTTGTGAGAACTGCATTTAAGTGCCATGCATTCAGTGTATCAAAGGAGTTTTTAAATGGACAAAGTGAGGCCCTTAAAGGATAAACTGAAAAAAAAAATCTTAATTGTGCTATTGTACAGCACTGTGAGAAATTGGTTTACAAGATGATTACACAAATGCCTTTAAATTATATTTAATATCACAGAAAAATCACTGGTTTTTATTCACAATGTATAACAACACAGTTGTCTTCCAGGAAAATCTTCTGTTTATTCATGTTAATAGGATCTAAATATAAATATTCTACTTTGAAGATCAAATTATATGTATTCTGATAAAATCTGATTTTGAAGAAATAGATGAAGTATGAATCCTACGTGAAATGTGTAAATAGGTGGTATACATTATACTTATGACTGTTTGATGAGAAGTAATTTTTGAGTACAGCGAAAGTGATGCTTTCATCTGAAAAAAATCATTTTTCTTGAAAACTAAAAATAGCATTCAGATATACTATCTAGCTATGTTGCATGGAAACCATTTTTCTCTATTATTGCACTTATGTAAGCACACTTTCCCTCAGATACTGGCTTCAGGCTGAAGAGCACAATTGTATTTTTGTTAAATTAACAGTTTAAGGTCAGGTTCTTTCTACTCTTGCTACTTCATAGAAACCTGAAGACTTCTTTCATGTAACCTCTGTGCCTTTATAGTATATGCTGAACTCTGTAACATAATGGAAGAGTTCTAAGTAAAAAAGATTTGGAACAAAAGATTTGGAACTCTTGCTTCCGTCTTCTATCCTTAGTCTGGTTGATATGGGTTACAAGTTTTGTTGGAACTTTTTCTGAATCCCAGAAGATGTTAACGGTATAAAAAATTTAGAAGATGAATGTAAGTAATTTTATTTTTTCCTTGTCACTGATGTAAATGAACCCATTCTATTCTAATGAGAAAGGATAATCTCATGAGTTACTGACTGAGGTCTTCTTTTGTTATTATTGCTTGTGTTGCTGTTCCACATGGCTAGCTTCTGGACAGACCTATAGATGTGTGGATAATGCACTTTTCAGTGCTTTTGCATCTGTGAATTCCAGTTGTATTTAACACTCAATTTCCTCTTCTTTTAATGATTATGTGACTCTAAGGGAAACATTTTGTACTACCTTTAGTTACTGAAATACGATCTTTTGCACTACCTTTAGTCACTGAAATCAGATTTGAATGTGACTGGTTCTGAACATATTTTAGCTTAATAAAGACTTTTCCTCTTGGAATTTATTTTATGTATCTTCTGTGCCAGACACTGGGACAAAACACCTAAAAGATGGGTTCTCATGGGTCTGTGGGTTCTCTGAACTACCTCACAGTGTTCCATTTTTGCTGCCTCTCCCTGAGCCTTTGGACAGTTGCACCTGTCCACGTCTGCAGTTTCTTAGTGTCCCCATGGTCTGCATGCATTGATTTCTTCTTTCTCATCTTGCAGACCTTCAGAAATACAAAGCTGCTGGAGATAAGGCTATGGTCCTCGCTGTTCATTAACACAGCATCTGTACATGTCACTGTTGTGATACGCCTTTATTATAGATGAAGAGATACTTTCGTTTCAAGGTGTGATTGGGTAGCAGTGCATGCACTCTGAAGAAACAAAAATTGAAATCTTTTTGATACTGATCTTGAAGCAAACTATTTGGCTAAGACAGAATATCATATGAAATGGTGTTTTGTTCCACAAGGCTCACCATTGCTGAAGCATAGGAATGGGATGACTGCATACAGAAGAGAATGTACAGAGAGTCTCAAAGGCCTAAATGAGAGTCTAGGCTTGTTCAGAGATCGTAAAGAACCAGAGATTGGTTCTTTATTTTAAGAGGGAATAGTAATGTGCGTATCTTGATCTATATCGATGTGTATGCATTATATATTTATGTTAGTTGTTGTTTGAAATCTTTTTGCCACTCTTTGTAAGTATCTGGTTTCAGCATGTCTATAACCATACATAAGGATGGTTTTGGCAGAAGGCTTCTGTTTCTCCTTTCCCCCAAAGGAAAAGCTTACACAGAGGCCCCAATTTCAGATGGATTTGCCATTAATCAGCCATTTCTTTCTATACACATATGATCATTATCACAGCTCGTGAGCAGAAGTAATGTAATATCTTATTCTCAGAGAAAAGACTCCAACATAGTGAATGTTGGTCCCTGTGAAGGGGCCTGGTTGGTGACACTGTGATTATGTTCTTACCTTCAGAACAACACCTGAAAGAGCTCTTGGGTCTGTCTGTTCAGATGTAAGAAAGAGGCAGATGTGATACATCCCAGTACTGCACGAGTTGTGTGACTTAACATGCACAGTTCAGTTCTCATGTCAGTTCTCTTCCAGTTCAGTGGGCTTCCATTTTTTTCACTGCTGACTTAAAGAAAGCTGATCCAGGCACTAGTGTCCTCCTGAAGTTGTCATCTTGTGGCCCTGCTGGCTGGAAAACTTTTCTCATATTGCTTTGAGAATGTTTTGTCTCTCAACTGCGTGGGAAAGAGCTAATTTCTACCATTTTAGGAATCCTGTTACTCTCAGGTGCTATCTGAAGCTGCATTAGCCTGTAGTTAAGCATAACAATTAGGATTCCAAGTCTTATTTAGTCATCTCACATCCTTCATACTTTCCTAATTACCAACAAACACTGTCCCAGAATGCCTTTCTGCTCCTTCTGATGGCCATTTTCAACTACATCTCACTTCAGATGAGGTTTATTTGAAGTTTCTGGAACAGACAATTTTTGGAGTTTCAACACGGCAAAAAGTGCTAAGAGACTCTTCAAAACTTAATTAACACCTATTTATCCTGAGCTTCATATCTTATAAGTGGCTTTACCAACGACTCTCAATTTTGGGCCCAAGGTCTGCTAATGAGAAATATCTGCAATATCTGAAAAGGAAACAAGAGCATTTTGTGTTAGAGTTTTTTTGCTTGTTTTGTTGTAGTTGTTTTTTTTTTGTTTGTTTGTTTGTTTTTCTCATCTGTGTGGGTTCTTTTGGAGAATCTAAAGACTAGAGGCGGAGTTGAGAACACTAGAAGGAAAGCAAAGAGCCAAAGGGGGGATGACTGCATCTTTTTGTTCCTTTGCTTTGTAGCAGGACATGCTCTAAGAAATGGAAACTCTCTGTATTTCCAGTTCCTCAAATATGGTATAGTATTGAAGGAAAAAAATTCTACTGAGATATTTTCCATTAGAAGAAAATCACAAATATAGAACTTCTTCTCCTAAGAAGCAGTATAAGCACCCCAGTTGTGTGCTTCCTTCCAGCTACAGAGCTTTTAGTCCCTCTGCATTTTCCATTCACCTGTGGAGAGGCAGCCTGACAGAGCTGCACAGCTATTAAGCTTAATTGCCATTGCTCTACTTTGCTCTTCTTTAACCAGAGCATGTTTGTGGCTAAAAATAGAGCTATTCTTTACTGATGTAGATATAACATCTGTAGGAGCTTAACAGGTTACATACTGTTTGCCAGCAGAATTGTGATTTACAAAATACTTGCAAGGGAGCAACTCTGCCTGTAGGAAACCTAAGCATTCTCAGGTGGGGCATTCTTTTAGGTGGTCAAATAATATTTTTTGTTTTGTTTGTTTTTTTCCTTTAAATTTTTACTTTGTTGTCCTTCCCCTCTTAAGCCCTCACTTCCTGTTTCTTTTTTCAATTAAATGTTTTTATTTTCATTTTTATTTTTTTGGCAAATGGCACATCTCTGTGTACAGGAAGAAACAACACAGACCTCATTAAACATAAATGCTCAGATAAAATTAGATTATTACTGCTTAGCATTTTATGTGCCCAGTGGAAAGAATCGAGGACAACCCACAGACTAGAGGCATATATATCAACTGTGGTGCCTGGTCCTGTTCCCCTGAATGGGAAGCAGCTTTGCCAGCTCACCACTTTGAAGTGAGCACTTCAGGCCAACCAGAGATAGCCAGCTCCATCTATTGCAGCTGGCAGACTGTTTCTCAACTGTTTTTTTGGCAAAGTGAACTCAAGGTTACTAGGCAGTGAACATGCTCTTACTGAGAGTAAACTAAAATCTGCTAACAGCACAGCTCAGTCCATCTCCACCTGTCAAATCTTTTTTCTTCCTGTTTGTTATGGTCAATTAATTATAATATCAAACAGACAGACTTCCTTTTTTTTTTTCTCTGGATTCTTGTTCACACAATGGGCTTGATCTCTTGTGAGTTGGAGTGTGCCAGAAAAGGAATGACTTTTGTTTTCTACTAGAATATAACTCCAGTAATATGATATGCAGAAAATTATTTAGAACTCCTTAGGGTAACTCTGTACTCTGGTTCTCAGAGACAAAAGAAATATGAATATTGTCATCTTAGATATCAAAGATATGGGCTGACCTATGAGCTACTGATCAGTAATATAAAGTCATCTTCTTTTTGAATGTATATGTATAACTTTATAGTACAGCGTTTGTTGCTTGTAAAGGATGCAGACTCCAAGTCCCAAAGGAAGGCATTCTCTCCTTGTGCCCAGGATAGGTAACAGCAGTCCATCCTGTGCCACTGGTTAGGATGAGCAGGATGGGACATGGCTTCTGTCTTACTCCAATTATTGGAGGAGATGGTTCAAAATATATGTACCCGAAGTGAAACTAAGGCAGCAAACAAGGCCAAATGCTGTCCAGTTGACGTATTACAAATTCTTAGCAACTAAGGAAGCTGGGGAAGTTAGCGATAGTAAAGAGAGAAATCCTAGCAAACGGTTTATATAGTGGGGATAGTCACCATCTTGGATCCAGAAGCATCTTGTTGGTCCATAGGGGGCAGCAAGTTTGGCAGCAGTGTCTCGTTGACCAGCATGGCTGCAGTTCGGTGGAGGGGCTTACACATTCT
Source organism: Phasianus colchicus (assembly GCF_987193195.1). Lineage (NCBI taxonomy): Eukaryota > Metazoa > Chordata > Aves > Galliformes > Phasianidae > Phasianus > Phasianus colchicus. The sequence continues at coordinate 132,694,682 of NC_143436.1, forward strand.
ACTTCAGAACTCTTCAGGTTTTTATCCTGATTGCTGGGACAGCAGTTGGTTGTCAGGGGCACTTCTGTTTGGTTCATCAGGTTTTGCTTTAGTTGTCAGGGCTACTTATGTTTTCTTCATCAGGGGCAACAGCACGTCCGTTGCACATGCCCCTCCCTTTGGGTAATTGGCACTTAATCATGAGGTTGTCGTATGGTGGGCTGCTAGGTATGCATATTGGCTGCATGGTAGTCCTCCCCTCCAAGATGACCTCTATAAGTCACCTAGAATGCCCAAAAGGAGCAACAGCAGAAAACGGTTTCTCCTGGTTGCCCAGCAGTATATGTTTCTCTTGCCACTGTGATCATGGTAACCATTAACCCCAAAAGCTTGCTGATCATGTTATGTCTCAGATGGGTGCTGCTGAACAAGCTCTGAGTGAAAAATTGTTCCAGCTTCTCACATGCTCACAGCCTGATTCCAAGGGAAAGCAAAAGCCCAGGCTGCTAAAGGACCACGCATTCCTGTGACTGGCCATCTTGCAGTTGAGCTTCAAGCTGGAGCAGGATGCATATCTCCATTCCCTGCCAAAACTGACAGGGAGGTGTTGAGGAAGATCTGGAAACAGACACGCAAGGCAGTGCTTGGGGTGGATGGAGCTTCCCCAGCCTTATTAACCACTGACAACACGTGAAAAAGAAGGGTTCTTAACAAGCTAAGGGAATTCAAATGGAAGGAAGCATGGAGAGGGAGGAAGCTGTTGGGATGTTGGAGATGGCTGAAGCTGGCCTGCAGGGAGGAAGGAAGGATAGTGAAGACACGGGAGTGCTGTGGGAATTGGGAATTCCCCATGCCTTTGATATTAGAAAGTGCACTGTTAGAAAACTCGTGTATGTGTGATCAATAAAGTCTGCTGGAATATTTCTTTGTTTCTTCCAGTGTGTCTCTGAGGAAATAATATGGTTTATTTATTTATTTATATTTTTTGCAGCTGCTGATGTGATATAATATTGTTAGTTGAGAATACTTTGTGGCCAAAACTTGTTTATTTATAAATGATCTCCATTAATTTGTTGATCATTGATTCAGTGATCAACACTGAATCGTATCATATCATTGATTCAATACTTCATAACAAAACAGGTAGATTCAAAAACTCATGCCATTCTCCCATGTACCTTAAAGCTAAGGACATCACTCTCAAGCAAAAGTGATTGAATTGTACCTTGAGACAGATGTCCTGTATGCTGGCTGTTTTCAAAGGCCTTAGTAGCAGAGGTTATCCTTCTTGCCTAAGAGAGCTTCTATCTCCCTCAATTGCTCCAATTTCAGGAAACAACCCTTCAAATCCTGAATAAAACAAACAATCAGCATTTCGTCTATGGATTTTCAAGTTTTAATTTGCTCAAAGACCATGCCGTCAGCATCCTGAAAAGCAGTATAATTACACAGAGCATGAAGAATCAGGCTGAGACCTGCTCAGGAACTAATTTCAGCAGCCCGGGACCCCTGGGGTGCCAATGGATGTATTAGAGGGGCTTGCCGTATTATCACTCTCTGTAGATGGTGTAGAAAATCGCACCTATCCTCTCACCAATGCAAAATTTGCCACAGCCCCTGCTGATATAATTCTGTTTGTGTCAGAAGGAAGCCATGTCCCAGGGTGAAGTGGTAATTTATTCTCCTTGGTTTTGGCCCCCCAGCTGAGCTTCCTCACAAGGGTGTAATTTAGGCATGATTCCACAAAGCACTTAGGTGTGTGTTTGGCTTGGAGTGTGCACGTTGTCCCCTTTACTGCAGTGTGACCTCTGCCCAGGAGTAACAATGTACTGAAATATTTTGGACAATATGAATTTATTTAGCCAGTTTTGTAAAGAAAAAAAAAAAAAGTGCTTTTAAGCATCTTTCAGCACTGGTGCCTTAACTCTGTTTGTCATGTTCCCTTCTAAGGAAAACAAAATATTTTGTATGAGATATATCAAGCCACACTTTATATGTTACTCACATGAGTGTCTAACCTTCTTTGGCTTTCCTTGGTCATATTGATTGAGGAGGAATTGTTTTGGGCCATATATCAAATATGTAATATAGATAATGCATGTAAGTAACAAAGCTTTTATTTATTTATTTATTTATTTATTTATTTATTAAAGCATAAAAGAAGGCAACAAAAACATACAGATATCAGGTTGGACACATGTTTACTGAGAATCTCTATCTTATAACCTGCACTGGATATAAAGAAAGGACACACGATGTGAAAGATCTGAGATGCTCATTTTTCAGGCTTTTCCTAACACTAAACACAATAAAAAGTTACTAGTAGGAAGTTCTTCAGCCAGTTAGCACACTGCATCTATAGGAATGGTGATCGTTATCAGTTGCTCCATGTTTATTCTAGAGTGTTTCTACAGGTTTTCAATTTGCAGCTATTACAATTATACTAATTATACACATAAATATACCCTGCACTTGTAGACAAAATTCCTTTTGTTTGAGAAATATACATAGTAATGAGATAATTTCAATACAAATTAAGCCGCCATGAACTACTTAATTTATAAAACAGACTTCAGCTATGAAACTTTGCATTTTGGTCTTGGTTATAAACAATATTTGGAAGTGCAGTCCTTACTCCTGTGAAGCCTCCCTGCTGTGAAGTTTTGCTTGTTTAGATTTTTTTTTTTTTTTTTAAGTTTACATTTAGATCTAAGCTTGCAAAAAATGTCTGTAGGCATATTTTGGTAGAAATGCTATTCAGATTCCACCCCCTGCCTCTTTTTTTTTTTTTTTTTTTGCCTCTAAGACATTAGACCTGTGAAGTGCAGATGTTTCCTAAGTTCGCTGTGCTGGTACAAATAGCCTTGTCTATAAACAGACAAGGAGAATAGGCACCAGGTACCAACACAAAAGTCTACCTTCCCTCTGCTCCCAGAAATGAGAGAGTATATCCTAAGCTGCATGTAGATAAGTCATAGTAGGAGCCATAAAACTGTCCCCCTAGCTTAGCATGGGGGAAAAAGGACTGGAAAGATGTTTTTTTCAATTCCTTTCATTCTTGGCCTTCAAAATATCCACCCACTTCTCTGCCAAGAACAGGATGGGAATAGGACAAAGAGCTTGCAGAGATCATGGAAAGGAAGTAGATCAAGGTTGCAGTGAAGTGGGGTGAACAAAAAATTAGCAATGGCCTGTAATTCCAGCAGCTCATCATCTGAAACAGACTTGAGAGTTCTCTGCAACAGAGACCTACACTGAATAAATGATAATTATGTCAGAGAACCAACAGTTATAAAACAACAAATACACCCTAAGTTCCAATTATACAGAACGTGGTTGACCGGACAGATGTATTCAGCAGTGGCTACTACTAAGACAAGGTACTATGGCTGAATTTCTGTCTTTCCATAATAATTATAATCAAATATTTCCATTAGTGTGTGTGTGGTAGTTAAACCCTCTCAGGATTTTTCTTTTCTAGGTCTGAACAAGCACTGACTATAGTGAGTACATTTTTATTGTATTCTTGCTGTCATTTGGATCCTGAGGTTTTGGTTGCATTGATCAGCACTGAACAATGCTTAGATAAATATATTGCCCCAGGCTTGCCTTTGCATTTAAATTCTGTGTTCATTTAAGGTTACAGCTCATTTTACTTCTCTTTCTGCTTGTAACTGGTAATACATCTCCAGAATATGTTTCCAAAATGTGTCCTTGTGTGATCCAAGCTTACTTTGGTGTCCTTCAGTGCCATTGCCTTTCCTTTTCTGGTTTTCTTCACATTATCTGTTTTTTTCCCTTTCTTTTTCTTCTTCTTCTTCTTTTTTTTTTTTTCTTCTTTTCTTTTTCAGTGGAAATGCTCTGAACTTTTTTTACCACTGACTTTGAATTCAAACTCTCACACTGGGAATCCCTCCACAGTCCCTTATGCCTATTTCATGACATTAGCTTTCGTCCTCTGGAAACAGCTATATCTTTTCTGGCTGGTTTGCTTTTGTATTATGTATCAGTTTGCTTTCTACCTTTCCAGAAAGGAAGCTATCCTTGTCTGCCTTACCCTTCTGCTACTTAAACAAAAATGCCCACACCTTTTTTAATGTAGTTCTGTTACCAGTAAGACTGTCAAGGTAAGTCCGTGCATGAGTCACTTTTTCTGGGATGCCAGTGAAACAACTTCTGGTTTTCATGCTTTCAAGGGAGATGAATGATGAGCTTGATGGACTGACAAGATGATGGCCGAAGAACAGTTGGCGATTATTTCCATACAAAAAGATATGACTGTATCAGTAGAATCAGCTGAATATGTATTTCTTCCCAGAATCCTTTTGCATGTCAGTGCTTTAGAGCATAAGCTCTACATGGTGAAGATTTTATTCATGTCTGTTCTGGACAGTAGCTACCAAGTACAGCCTAATCTAAAGCAATACTTTCAACTACTACCTTAACTGTAATAATAATAAAAGAAGACTGTTTCTAACTGGTAGCACTAAAAGCCCTTTCAATTCACTGTTATTGCTTGCTGCTATTTTGTCTCCCTGGCTTTTTTCTCCACCCATTGTCATTTAAAACAAGTAATGCCCAGATTGTAGGGATGGATGTTAGCATGCAAATTCAAAGTTGCTCTGTTTAACATTATGAACTGATGCTTTAAAAATTATCTGCTTCAGTGCTAATTTTACCTTGCAATAGAAGCAGTTGGGCTTTAAATATGTAATCAGCTGCTATCAGTAGCCTGGAGAAGTTGTCCTGTTTGCTTCAGAATAATTGCATGACCTGCCTCTCAAAGCCAGCACCATTCAATTACTAAGCTACCTAGAAACAGAAGAAAGCAGCCAGCGTTTTAGCTGAGGAGGAGCTGCTGGTGGCATCTTGCAGGAGGCTTAGAAGGAGCTGTAGGAAGGGCAATGCCCTTTTAATTCTCAGGAAAAACAGTTTTTTAGGGATGTAGACACCTAAGAACCTGGGAACTACTTTTCCAAGACTGCTGAAAGAAGATGACCAAGTCCAGAAGGCTCATAATCCAAAATTGCTATCCTATGAATAATGCATAGCACAGTAGGGAACAGTCTGTGGAGGGCTTTACAGGGCATGTCCTAGCAGTAACAACATCTTTCATGCTGTCCAACATGTATCAATCAATAAATGTTTCATATTGATTAACAAGAGAAAGGCAACTCCTAAATTCTGCAGAGGAAGAGCAGCAGGATATTGACTTGAAGAAAAACCAACAACCTTTCCTGCATCCCCTTCAGTAATATTTATGCATAATGGATTTCTTTAAACAGTTCGAATTTCATGGTTCGTAGAATTAAGCCTCCATGGACTATGCTACTACTACAGCTTAGATCTAAGAGATATTTCAGTATCTTTTCAGATAAATCTCCGGACTTGAGCAAAAAGGCCCCTCATTTAAGTTAAAAATAGCAATTGTAGCCCATGCTAATTACATTATGCACACTCCAACAGCTGATAGCCATTGACCTGTATGGAACATTTCCAGTTACAAACTGATTAAAACTGCTCCAGGCAGTCATTCTGTTTCACAGGGAAGCACTGATGCCTGATGTAATGATCTGACCAATGCTAGGCAAACGCAAAGCCTTCTAAGCAGAGTGGTACAAATATAGACAGCCAAAAGGCCATGCACTATATGCTTATCAGCTGTGAATGCTGAGAGCAGGTTTCACAGCCATAAATAATACTCAGCTGGCTTAGTCATTTTCATAACTGAATGTACAGTGGCTAATTTATATCTAGGCTGAACTGGATGCAATTTCAGCAACATCTTGGATTCCTGGGTCATGCAAGAAGTTACATGTATACCCTATTTGAACTTGTGAGTGAAAAGTATCAGTGGAAGTTCCTTTTTCTGCTCATGGCAACTCAATCACTACATCTCTTCCTCCAGCTCATCCTGGGTTAGAAAGATCTGAAAGAGTGGTACCCATTCTGTGGTTTTGCATATACAAAAGGTGTTTCCCCTTTCCTGCCAGTAGTCCTTGAGGAGTTTTATGTAAAATGTAGGTTTTTACATAATTAGGATACACATTTGAGGGCCACTAAACAGGAGAATGTAACTATGTTTGACATACTGTAGAGCCCTGAAGGCTTTAGAAACTTAGATTTGCTGTATCTGAGTAATGTAGTTGTCATAAAATCATGTTGCCCTTTCTGTATCTAAATGTACAGGTTTGATGCTGTCAACCAAAGATTGCCATATGCTGCTTGCCACACGCCAAGACATGAACGTTTATACAGGTTGCTTTGATTCTTTATACGTCAGTGTCCTACTGCATGCCCTATAATAATATGTCAAGGTGATGTAGGTCCTTCCCCAGGCCAGTGTTGCTTTGAATGGTTACAATGCATTTATTTATAAGCTATATTCTTAAATCTCTCTAAATTATTTTCAAGGTACAAAAATTGTTAAAATTATTGTTTTGCTTTGTTTTGTTTTCCTGTGGTGTATTATCAAATTTTCCCCCATTTTCTTAATGAATTATAAAAAATGATTACAAATGTAGATCGTGTAAATGTTAAAAACTCATCTATAATGAGGATATTTCCCATATGAACCTTTTTTATATAAAGTGTTAAAAAAAGAACACCCTTTCCTTGAAATTTCCAGATAGTAATTAGTCTTGTCAGGAAAGAGAAAATGGTTACAAATGATCCACTTTGGTGAGTTCTTCACAATCGAGTACATGAGGAAGAAACAGACAAGCATAGCAATAAATGACAACGAAGATTCTGATGTTCTTCATTGTAGTTCAATATGTTCCTTGCTTCCAAGCCCAGTACAAGTCACATCAACTCCCTCACCTCCCTATCACTATTAAATAACTTATATTACATTTTGCTGCTATTTTTGGCCAAAAAAGCAGGAAGACAAGGTGAAGGTATGCATAGCAGGTTGATAGGAAATGGTAAGCAATTTCAGAGTTGTTTGAACAATCAGGAAAAGGTGACTTCCATTTCCCTTTATTTAACTGGACCATCTAGGGGTTCACGGTGCTAGAGAGAAGGGCAGTGTTTGGCATGTGATTTAAAACAAATTAAACAGCCTACATTCACGCTGTAAAATTCAGTTACTTATTGTGTAAATAGGGTGATTTTTTTCTCTTATATCTTAAATTATCGAGGGAGAATGAGCTTCAGGATTATGCAAGATTCATACTTGGGATTTACTATGATTTTGTGTCATTGGAAAAAAAACAGGCAATATTTCTCTGTTGAAATAGGATGTGATTGATTTACCTTTTCAAAGACCTGTCTGTGAGCTTACTCATGTGGGTTCCTGCTGGTTTCTCCTACTTGATGATGATGTACTTTGTGGGTAACACTTGAGCATTCCTTGGAGCAGGACTAAAAGCTTGTTTTGTAGGTGAATGTCCTGATTATCTGGTGACAGAATTAACTTCACGTTTACTTCCCGATGGATGCACGAGTATTTGAATATATTAAATCTAGTAAAAGAACAAGAAGCTTTAAATATAGGAGCAACTTAAAGGTATTTCAAAATACCCTTCAGATTACCACTGTCAGGATACTTGTCCAAGAGATCTTAATTCAGACTTCTACAACTAAAGCCAGCTATCATCCCTGTTGGATATCTTAATGGATAAAAAATGAACACCTTTCCTATTGTTTTCCTTCTTTCCTGTACTGGTAGTATTTCAAGGTCTTGCTTTCTACTTCTGTTACTTAAATTGGATTTAAAATGTTTGAAGTAGCAGATGACATTAGCTCATCAGCATCCTCTCTAATTGCGAGTTTATAGTTCGAGTAATCCAGGTTGGAATTTCAGGAGAAGCAACTTGTTGGTGTTGGTTTACTGCTAGCATGGGCAGACTCCCATACATATTGGTACTGGAACAGAGGTAGAGGCAGAGCAAGATTTGAATGGCTCTTTCTTCTGTGCAAGTTTGGGTGGGGAAGAAGAAGTGGTTGAAAGTTTAATTCCAACATTTCCATGAGACTAAAAAAAGCAGCAAGAAGCAGCTATCTGCAGAAGAGCATGTGTTGCTGAAAATCACTGTTCTTCTCATTTGGGGGTGATACACAGCAAAGAACCTATCTGATCCCATAATATCCTGTTAGATAAAGTGTTGTTGTGTGGTCTGGATGAGTGGATAGTGGATATTGAATGCTGGCTGAATGGCTGGGCCCAGAGGGTAGTGGTCAGTGGTGCAAAGCGTACTTGTAGGCCAGTTTACTAGCAGTACTCCAGGGGTCAATATTGGGTCCAGTATTGTTTAACATTTTCATAAATAATCTAGATGACGGGGCAGAATGAACCCTCAGCAAGTTTGCTGATGACATGAACCTGGGAGGAAAGGCTCCAGAGGGTTGTGCTACCATTCAGAGGGACCTTCACAGGCTGAAGAAATGTAATGAGACAAATTTCAGGAAGTTCAACAAGGACAAATTTAAAGTCTTGTGGCTCGGGAGGAACAGTCCCAGGCACCAGGACATGCTGTGGTCCCAACAGCTGGAAAGCAGCTCTGCAGAAATGGACCTGGGCTCGGGCTGCTGTGGATGCAAAGGTGAACACAAGCCAGCAATGCGCCCTTGCTGCAGTGCAAGTAAACGGTATCCTAGGCCACGTTAGGCAAAGTATTGTCAGCAGGTAAAGGGAGGTGATCCTTCCCTTCTACTCAGCATTGGTGTGGCCACACTGGCAGAACCATATCCAGTTCTGGGTCCCCCAGTACAAGAGATCTGAACATAGTGGAAAGAGTCCAGCACAGGGGCACTGAAATGATCAGAGGACTGGAACATCCTATGAAGAGAACCTGAGAGAGCTGGGACTGTAAAGCCTGGATAAGAGGAGGTTAGAAATGTCTACAAATACCTGAAGGGAGGATGCAGAGAAGTCAGAGCCAGGCTTTTGTCAGTGGTGCCCAGTGCCAGGACAGGAGGCCATGGACACAAACTGGCACACAGTGCTCCCTCTGAACACCGCAAGCAATCCTGTGCTGTGTGGGTGACTGAGCAGTGGCAGGCTGCCCAGAGGTTGTGGATCCTTTCCTTGCAGACCTTCAGCAGCTACCTGGACGTGGCTGTGGGCACCCTGCTCTGGGTGGCCCTGCTGGAGCTGGGGCTGGAGCAGGTGGGCCAAAGGTTCCTTCCAGCCTCAGCCATTCTGGCATTCTGTGAATGTTAATTAAGTCTGGGCTAACCCTATACATAAACAGTGGAAAAAGGCAAAGTGGAGCTCTGAAGTATCATCTTGACATTTCCAAAGCGTTGGTGTTTCTTAGTTTTCTTGCTGAATTGATAAAAATAACAGTCAATACCACTGCTGTCTTTTTATATCCCCCAGCAGAAGTGAGATACTTTTTCTCACACATTTTTTTCTGAATTAAGAGATATTGTGTATTGTGAAAGAGGAAGTAAGGAGAAAGGGCAGAACTGTTTTACATTTAGCATGGCTAATCTTAACACAAAAATGTTCCCTTAGAAATTTACGAAATTCTTTAGTCATGTCTATAAATCACGTTTGTGTAAGTAAATTTATATTTTTACTTACAAATGTACTGTTTGTGATTGTAGGCTTTGCACAGTTCTATCTATGTGTTGATTAGCTGTATTACTTCTATCTTACATCCCTGCTGGAATATCTGACCTCAAAGAAATTGTAGCAATCACAGTTAATGCATAAAACATAGCAAATCCTGCCTCCAGGTTTGTTTGCTTTTGTTTGGTTGGCTGGTTAGGTTTTCCCTGGGACTAGGTACCAGTCAGTGATGAACAGTGCCATGCATTTGTCTCTTTGGTTTGCCTGAAGCCTTCAGTTTTATCTAGAGATTTTTCAAAAACCCACTTGGCATCAATGCAGCAAGCCTTCCTGTGTTAACCTGTTTTCAGAGAGAGGTGAAATTGTCTTAGCTCCTATCTTCATCTCCTCATATTTAGGCTGGTCCTCATTTTCCTTGTGAGGTTGGAAACAAAGGTACAATTCAGATTCTGGTTTTCTAGCTGTCCTTCTTGCCTGTAGGTGCTCTGCTGCAAAGCATGTCTTATAGCAATGTTCTGGGTTATGCACTTCTCTGCCAGCATGCTCTGCACACTGCAGACAACATGGGAGCCTTGTACCAGGTGTCAGAAACACAGGATGGTCAGGGGCACTTCTCTTTGGGTATTCCTCAAGAACTACTCTGTACTCGGATGTATGTGCTGTGTGCACACCCATTCATAACTTGTTTTCAGCTGAAGCTATTGGCTTTAAGCATTTCTTCTCTCCAGGGCACTGGTGAAAGCTCCCCTTAGTTGCATTAAGCATATGTAGTGTTGTGCAGGAGCAACTATTTGTGGCTGTTGTTCAACTATAATTGTACTCATACTGCAGTATCAGACCGACAGCATTATTTTCAGTTTGTTACCTGAATTAGTCTGCATCCCCACTAGTTGAATTACTAACAACTTTCTAAGCTCCTGCACTGGAATAATCTATGTGGGGTTTCTGATTTCCTTGGCTACAATGTCCTGAATCTTACTGAAGTTCCTGCCTTCCTTCTGTCCTTCCCTCCCTCTCCTGGCAGCCGCTAGCAGAAAGAAGTTAGCTCACAGCTCAATCTGTTGCAAGCCAGGATCTCATGAAAAGTCTGTACTGCAGCTTTACCTATAGATGGCTGCTCTCACACTGGCCTTGTATAGCAGAGGCAAGAAGTTCTTCCAGTATGTTTATCCTGAGCAAATGCCCTCAGGCTAACATACTCGGGAACAGCTGGCTGTAGTGGCTTTTCCTCCTTTCTAAAGGTCACTCCCAATAGGATTGCTTCTTTTTATCTTTCCTCACTAAACTTCCTCATGAGGATGTATAGAGATTATAGAATATTGGCCATACTTTGCCCCAGAATTAAATCATATTGCCTTATACTAAGTTCATTCAATGGCTCTTCAATAATTATTGTAAGAAAAAAAAAATCATACTTAAAAATGCCTTAGTTGAACAATAATTTTCACAGAGTATAATTTTGCCCTTCTGTTTAAAAGCTATTCTGCTACCCATCCAATTTCTCACATCAGGTTTTAATGACTATGTAAAACCAGTGATCTGACAGATAGATTTCTGATATTAATTTGCTTAATTAATTCTGTATGCAGTTAACTAGAATGACTGAATCTTTCCCTGCTGTACTTTTTGTCTCTGTGTTTGGACTTTTCAAAGATTACCTCTGTATGCAAGAGGTGAATGGTCCTGTATTTTCCAGATCTACATATACTTGAATACTTAAACTCATACCTTTGATCAGTTTTAAGTCACAATGTAAGTACCAGACATAATGACAGTATGGTAATGTTTATGTTTTGATTACTCTTCACACTTGGAAAAAACTAATGCTTGAACAGAAAGTCCACAGTTGCACAAGCACAGAGGCCAGACATATAATTCTAAAAGAAAAATTCTGTGCCAGCAGGATTCATTCTTCGTGAAGATATTATTTATAGCTGGTCATTTACTGTACATCATAGAGATATTAGAAACTGATAGGTCTACCTAATCAAGGCAAAATCCTGACCTCTCTGAAGACTTTGACAATGAGCTATTTGGGAGAGTGAACGATATCTGTCAGTGCATGTATTGTCAAGAGTGGTTATCTGAAATTTACAGCTTTGGGAGCTGAATTTCCCATTCTGATAACTTGTTTGGGGGGTATCTAGGTGGGAAAATTGCAAGTGAACATCAGAGAAAGAATGAAAAGGAGTCAAATCAGTTAAGTATTTCTGGTATCTTTCATCTCATTTCTCTTTTGACTCATTTTTAAAGAAAAAAAAAATGAAACTTTGATAGAGAAACAGCAGGGTCTTTTTCTATGACTAAGTAGGCAAAATGTAACAGAAAGTGGGAGAAGTTACACATAAAATTTGTTTGACATCAAAATTTGTGTCCTCTGTTTTTGCCTGCTACTTGTGACTCAGTCAGTTATTTCAGCCTAATATATCTGCAACTTTTGCTTCTCTCTTTTATTTCTTCTTCTTCTTCTTTTTTTTTTTTTTCCTCTAGTCTGTGTTAATTTTGTAATAGATGGACAGGTTGGAGCCCTGTGCTCAATTACAGACATCTAGCATCCCTTTAGATCCTGCCTGTATCCATCTGGCCTCCAGGTACAGTACCAGGAAGAGAGTGGGTCATCTGATGGTCCAGTCCCTTATCTGGCAGCCTTTGATTTAGAACAGTAGTAGGTTTCTGTATCTTAATAACTGAATATTGCCCACAGGCACCAAAGGAACATAGCCAGACAGCCAAAAGCTCTATGGCAAGGTGTGGTGAAGTGTAAGATTAGATCCATCAAGTTTGACCACAGACACCAGACTGCAGAAACATGCTAGCTCCAAGAAAATGAATTTTAGTGTCAGAAATCAATTCACCTGAACATATTAACGCCTATTGTAATGAATAGCTTATTAGGAAGGATTTTTGTTGGTGTGTTTTCAAAATTATCCCTCTAGTATGAACATACTTGCTTGTCTTTTCAATTAGTAAATCCTCAGATAGAGATTTAATTTATCTCTGGAAATAGAAAGAAACCTGGATTGGGCATATGATCTGCTCGTGAATCTTAATTTGTTCTATAATGTGAATTATTTCATCACTGACCTGTTTGTTCACTTATTCTTTTTTCCCCTGCTGTAAATTAAAAAAGAAAGTTTCTAATAAATATAAAAATATAGCTTCAGATGGTCTAACAAAATGAAGCTCATTTTGAAGCTAATAGATTGTTAGTACAAAAAAATTATTTACCACCTTGGGATGAAAATGTTGAGTGTAAGATGACAGAATCACACAAATGCTTGTCCTGCAGTCTGCAAGTATGTCTGGCAGCCTTAACTGTTGGAAACAGTTCTAGCTGAAGTATGTTATTTCCTACTTTATTTCTACAGACAAATGTGTTGAGTGAAGATGTTGTACAGGCATGTAGTCTGTACAGTAGGCTAGTAATCTCTTTAGATACTTTCTTGAGTGGTAAGTAAATCATAGGTGATCCTATTTACAGATCATTTGGAGGCAGCAAGAATGTAAACACAGCACTTTTTCTAAACCCATTATAAACAAATATCAGCTTTTTAGCTGTATGAATATATGGAAGGGCTGAAATGGTTGTCAAGTGTTGCTTACAGTTACTTGGTGAACATTGGAATAGCAGCAATACATTTGCAATAGACATTTAACATTCTGAGGTTTTTATCTCAGAGGTGACTTTATTTCAGCCCTAATTAGTCCAAGTTGAGTAACTTGCCTGTAGAAACTGAATCAGGAGGTTCACATGAAGTGCCTGAATTATGAGTGTATTTGTCTTACGTTGAATATACAGTTAATGGAAAGAGAAGTGCACCTCCAGGGGATTCAGCTTGCCTAAGGTCTAAATGGTCCTATAGAGCATCTTGTGTTTCCCCACTGGCCTAGGGCAATTATGTGTCTCGCTCATATACGTGTCTAATATTCAACAGGATGAGTCTGGGACTAAGGACTTTTGCTCTCTAAACAAGTAATAGATGTTTTCCTTTTCATGTCATTCATGAAAAATAAAATGTGGTAGTCGTACAACACATACTTAGAGTCATTATCCATGCAACAAAATGCAAGGCTGGCTATGGTTCAGATGTTTATTTTAGTGTGTGGTATTTATTTCCATGGAAGCCTCTTCAAAATCCAACAGTATTTTTTTATTTTTGGCTATAAAGGATTTTTTCAGTTATCTCACAAACATTCAGAATTTGGAAGCTGTAACTGCATTTGGAATCTTCCTGCATTACAAGTCATCACTGATGTGTACTCAGGAGGGGTCCAGGGCTTGAATACTCCATTATGAATGCAATACACTAGGACTACAATCCAGCAGAGTGCCTTGGACAAACTGTCATGGGGTCCCATTCCTGGGAAGTCAGATGTTGTCCACCATCCATTTGAGTGTCTTTACACTGCTTGTACAGTCTAATGGCTAAAATTTTGGACCCTCTCTTCTTTGAAAGGGGAAGGGAAGGAAAAGAGTAAGTGTAAAGAGTAAAGGAAAAGGAAACAGTGGTTTAGAGTGGGAAAATTTTAATTCATACTATATAGTCAACAACCTTCTAGAAGATTCAGAGAAGAGTTTGCTTCTGCTTTGTTTTGTTGGGTTTTTTTTGTTGTTGTTTTTTTTTAAATCTGGTTGCCTACGGTTACTAAGCGTACAATTCATGAGTCATCTTGTGTCAGGACTCCAGTAGAGTGAAAATGTTCTTTTTTTTTGAAAGATGGGAGATTGGTTACTGCATTGCAAGGTCGCAAGCTGGTGTTTGAGTGCCAGATTTTGAGAGCTCTGAAAAAACAAAACCTTGAGCACTAAATGAGCTATAAGTAACGTGTTGAAAGATACTATATTGTGGACTAGAATTATTTTATAAAAAGCCAGTGAAAAAACCCTAAGAAATCTTTGTACAGTAAGTACTATTTATTTTGTTAGCTCTAGAAAAAAAAATACTTAGCCACTGTCTATGTTAATTTATCTCATTATCACCAGTACTTATATTACTAGATTTGAAAAGGCTTTCTCATATTTGTAATATTTATACTTCAGAACAAACAGGCTTTCATGATTTCTTCAGAGATTTCAAAGAATCTTTTATTTTTATGAATGTATTCTCTCAAATGATGTGTACTCACAAGCATCAAAGCAACAATGCAAAGAATATAGGCTTAGCTAAAATTATGTTGAATTGCACAGGCTGTAAGTAAACAGTGTCTTTGGGATAGAATTTTTATTTCCATTTGCATTTTTTTCTTCATTAGAAGTCATAAAGGAAATAAAATCACTGTTACTAATTTTTCTGCTCTGTTTATATCAGTTGTCATTTATTTCATGAAAGACAAAGGGAGAGCTTGTACTGGCATCAGTTTGAAAGGATTTGCATAATTTATTGTGGTTTCAGTGTTCATATCTGCTGTCAGATCACCATTGTATACCAGTGAAATGTATTTTGATTTCACTGTGCTGTTCATTGGCAGCCCCATTTTACAAAATCTATTTTACTTCCGAGGGCTCTTTTTATCCTCATCTGCTTTTTGTGAGATCCTGGGATTACATATACTTCCAACAAGAGTAGCATCAGCAAACTGAGAGCCAAGGATGTTGTGAATATTTGAATATTTTCTAAGACAACAAAAATGTTCTTAAATCGTTTTTCTGGAGCTAAAATAGTTCATTTTCTGCAAACTTTCTGAGTGTTTTCTAGGGACCAACAGCCTACAGGCTATCAAAGATGGACGCAAAAATGTGTGGGAGTACAGAAGGGAAAATGTGATGCTTTTTTGTCATAAGGAAAACTATTTGGCAGGAATGCACTCTTTGAATTAGTTCCAGCCAGATTATATTAGTAGACAGAGATCACATAATAGTCCAAAACTACCAAAAAGGCCAGATGCGTGAAAGAATTGTGCTTATCCCACGTTTATGAGGATGCAAATAATGTGCACTCGTGTACGTCAGATGTCCTCAGAAGCATCAGAGTGCCTGCCTATGTAGTCTTGGGTTGCTTCTACATTAAAACTGACAAGATAGAAATTTGGCAAACACTTCATTTTGATTAATGTAATTTTTTTACATCTAAATAAAGTTATTTTTTTTAATCAAGTTTACTTCGATACTTTCATTGAACTGCTTTAATTAAACGAGTAGGCAAGCAGACACCAGTTAACAAAGTCATTGTGTCCTGTTGCATTCTGCAGCTTTTATACTGCCGATGTTTGTCAGTGGCAAAGTGAAAGTGCTGATAGGAAGGTGAGCATTAAAAATGCAAAAATATTGCATCAATAGTGCATAATATAAACAATGTTACTATTTTTTTATGAGAAATACAATAAAATCTGCATAGCAGTCTGACAGCTCTACTGCCCTCAGCTATCTCATACATCTCCCTGGCTTTAGCCAAGTTGTATCATTGCCTTTATACAGATATTCATTGTGTCAGCTGACATTTTACTGCTTTCTATTTTTTGCAGTCTGAAATGGCAGTCAGTGATTCTGAAAGAAAGAGGTGTTTTCACCTGCTACCCCCAGCAAACGCATTAAGCTGAAGAGGTTTGCTGTTTCTGAGCAGACTATTTTCTAGATTCATTTTGTTTCTAAAAATAATAGTAATAAAATCTTTAAACATTCACGTTTTTAGCGTACGCTGGCACTTGTATGAACAAGAAATGAGCAAAGCTGGGATTTTAACCACAGACTCTAGTCAGTTAGGCACTGATGTTTTCCTGAATTGGAAACTGAAATGGGATTGCAGCTCTAGGAATGAGCTGATTCAGCCCCTGAGTTCAATACAGAGGCAATTAGGAATTCGTTTGTTTACTCTTTTTCATATTGTAAGTATAAATAACATTATCTTTCCTTGTTCTACATCCACAGAGTGTCAATTACTTTTACATTAACACTGGCTCAAATCTCAAAAGTTAAAGATAAACACAGAGTTTTTACTAAAGCATATTTTCTGTGCATAATAAAAATATATCAATATTAAAGCTGCCTTTGAGCATGTTTCTTTTCAGCTTTTGCACTCATCTGGTACTTAATGTTTATTTCATACAGAATCAAATTTGTAAATACTAACTAGGTTGATTTTATGAATATTAATTAATTAATCATTACAGCTGTAACAGCACATGTTGCTGTGTACGGTATTTTGCCACAGCTCCTGCAGTTTGATAACACATAGCATCTTGTTACCTTTATTACAGACAAAGGAAAGTTAATGAGTTTGTTGTTGTTTTGTCCAGTTTTGTTTGTTTACAAAAGAAATGCACGCTGTCAAGGCTCTGTGTAAAATCTTGTTTTCTTGTGCACAACCTACAGGAATCTCTCTTGCATCCAGCAGAACGTCGGTCATTGCACTGACTCTACCCCCCCAAAAAAAGATGAGTCTTGGCTTTTCCCAGGGAAACAGAGTTCTTCTCTTTACTATGGTACTTTCATCCTTTGATATGTATCTTTTCTTAACAGTGAGGGTGATGGAGCACTGGAATGGGCTGCCCAGAGAGGTAGTGAGGTCTCCTTTTTTGGATATATTCAAGACTCACCTGGACGCCTACCTGTGCAGCCTGCTGTAGAGAGCCTGCTTTGCAGGGGGGTTGGACTCAATGATCTCTGGAGGTCCCTTCCAGCCCCTACAATTCTGTGATTCTATGATCTTTAGAAAGAGATTAAAGTCTAGCTTCTGATTTAAATCCAACTGGTGACCAGTAATGAGTGGTCTTCCCCAGGGGCTGTTTAATATATATTTTTTTCTTTCTGGCTTTGGAAATATTTCCATCCTTTCATTAGAAGTATAGGTTCTCTAGTGAAAATGTACCTATGCAAATACTGCATCTCCTTTAGATCAGAGTACTTGTCAAGATTCTTAGGATAGTGCATTAGGGTTAGGGTTTTTTGCTTTTCTTCTCCCCTCTACTTTCAATGAAGGGAAATGACAGATTAATATTAACACTATTATTAATATTAACACTAATATTAATATTGACACTGGAGCATGTGCAAAGAACAGTAAAGCTGGTGAAGTTACTAGAAAACAAGACATATGAGGAATGGTTGAGGGAGCTGGTGCTCTTCAGTCTGGAGAAGAGAAGGCTCAGGGGAGATCTCATCGCTCTCTACAGCCACTTGACAGGAGGCTTCAGTGAGGCAGGTGAATGACTTTTTTCTTAGGTGATATGAAAAGATATGAGGAAATGGCCTCAGGTTGTACCAGGGGATGTTTAGACTGTCTATCAGAAAGAATTTCTTCATGGACAAGATGGCCAGGCATTGGATGTAGCTGCCATTGGAGGTGGTAAAGTAACTATCCTTGGAGGTATTTAAGAGATTTGAGTGTGGCATTAAGGGATGTGGTCTGGTATTGGGAGTCAGTAGATCAGGTAGATGGTTGGGCTTGGTGATCTTGAAGATTTTTTCTCACCTAAACAATTCTACAATTCCAAAACCACTATTAGACTTCATCACAGCAGAACATTTCAGATCATCTTCATCTCCACTGCATGGATTCTTCCAATACTTAAACTAAATTGTACCCATACAAATGGTTAAAAACTCACTTGCAATGTTTCTGTGTGAAGTGCTTTCTTCTTGTGTAGTGACAGCTGCCTCAAATGAATATGGTTTCATCATTATAGTTGGAGGCCTTGCTAACAACTTCATTCCCATTTGTAAATTTTTAAACCTGTCAGGACTGTACAGTATTATGATAGCATTGTTCATGTTTTCTTCTGAGGAGAAAACAGTGAAGCACTCTGTAATTAACTCAGTCAAGTGTAAAAACATTAAGAATGAGAATAATATTGCTGAACTAAGATTGCTGAGGATTTTCTGCTTAAAATTTTTTTCTAACTTCGCAGTTGTAGTGATCAGTGAGAAGAAGTGATTATACCCCAAAATATTAATGAATATTTTGAGTAATAAGTATTTTGAGTTAAGAGTGTCAGGGTTTTTTTCTGCCTATAAAGAATGAATGAATAAAAAAATCAGTGAAGATGAAATATTCAGAATAGGAAAATGATGTTTAGAAGTAAATTTTGGAAATTTCTTAAAAAGAATTTGGTTAAAACAACTGAAGGAAATTTGAGCAGCCTGGAAGAAACATAATGTGTGCCACGTATGAGAGAAGCAAGTAAGGAAATAGAATGACTGCATCAGGATAGTTTGGTTGAAATCTACTGTGACTCATTCCTTGCTAATAAATAACTTTAATTACTGCCAACAGTTATTTTTAGATGCTTTTGAGGAACTGATTTGAAACCTATGTAATTCAAAGAAATTCCAAATGGCTAAGTGGCGTTTCCTTAATTTTTAAGTAACCATGTGGTTAGACATGAATGAACTGCTTCTCTCTTCTATGAATATCTTTTGTTCTGTAACACAATGCTAAAACATATAGCAAGATCAGTCCGTGGAAAGTACCAGCAAGAAAGGGACCC
Source organism: Phasianus colchicus (assembly GCF_987193195.1). Lineage (NCBI taxonomy): Eukaryota > Metazoa > Chordata > Aves > Galliformes > Phasianidae > Phasianus > Phasianus colchicus. Next base: position 132,713,604 of record NC_143436.1, read on the forward strand.
ATGGTCTCCCATTTTGTCATATGTGTAAATCAGGATAATCAGAATGTTTCTAGCTGAACTTTGGAAACTTTCCTCTTCCTTCTGTTTCTGCTCGCTGAATTCGTGAGCTGGTAGATTTGAGCCTAGATGAAACAGATAGCACATGAAAATGTGTTCATATCGATAAAAGCATTAGATGTTAGGTGGTTTCAATGATCTGTATTTTTTTCCAAGGCAGGGAGTTAAATTTACTAATTAGATGTTTGGAGTGATTTAGGCTAGTGAGGTGTAAACTGCTTGCATCTAACAGTAAATGAAGTTGATGCACAGCAGTATGACAAGAGGCAACACACAGCAACCAGCAAATTTCTGAAGACCAGCCCTGCAGAACTGCAGGAATGTTTGTTATTCCCAGCACTTTTGTAAGGAGAAGAAATACTTATTAAAACATAGTCACGTAAACATAAATGCTAGCTTGCAGAAAAAAAGTCTGATTCTAGCACCTTGAAATGTTGTTTTTCAGTTTCTGCGCTGTTACATCCGTGTGAACTCTTAAGTTCACATTAGAAAAATAAGCAGAAATCTATAGATCTGATTTGATGATATTGTGGCAACAAGCGTAATCTAAATGGTGCATAAGGGCAGAAGCGAGTAAGGAAGAATACATCTGGAGGAAGAAGTATGATTTCTGTAGAAGATGGGAAGCATTTAAGAGCACAGACCAAATCAGATATACTCAACAACAAAAATACAGCAAAGAGGATGAAGCTCCAGTGGCATAAACTATATAATATCTGACTGTAGGTGGAATACTAAAAGAACAATAAATTAAGATTTTGCCTGAGAACTAACTCAGTTTACAGAAGGAAAAGGTGATATCTTGCAGGCTCACTCTGACTGAATCTGAGAGAAAAGTCTCACTCTGAAAGGAGGGAAGTGTACATGTTCAATTCTGGGTTGTATTCGGTCGTGCATCAGAGCATTTTACACAAATCATTACTTTATTGTTTACTGGGAGAAAATGACATCTCCTTTACATGAGTGCAACTTCATCAAAATATGTAGTAGCATAATGTTCGCTGACCCTGGCCCATTATTTATAAATTGTCTGAATTCAGTCCAGAATCTGAAATGCTCAACAGAAATTGTGCAGCTTTTGTCCTATGGTTCTATTCTAGAGAACACTTATCCAGGCATCGATATGTCATAGATCTGGTGCATTAAGCCCCTGAAAATGCTCACAACTAACTGCAGATACATGTAAACTGCACACTGTCACTGTTTTTGAAGGTCTTCTCAGTACTTCTTCTCCTAGTGCTTTCTTTGTCAAAAGGGCTTCCATGTTTTTTCATGGGCTTCCATACTTCTTTTTGGTGAGGCAGCCCATCAGCAGATGGCATCATGTATCTCCACACACCATACAGTTGTAGCTTGGCACTATCACCTCTCCAGTACCACTGGACACAGTGCATATTGTTTCACATGCTCTTGAGGTGCATCTTCAATTTCCAGGCTCACACTGGTGTATGCGTGCATTGCAAAGTATGCACTTCAATAGAACTGAGATACGTAAACTAGTTGGTGGCGTTAGCCCTAAGTGTACTTGGACAGGTTCCACAACTTCAGATTTAGTTCAGTTTCTACTTTTAGCACTATAAATTATCTAAAATAAACTCCTTGAATCTTTCATCCATGACGATCAATGACAGCAACCGTTGAATCAGACCAGAATTAAGTACGAAACTGATACTTCCAAATGCAATTGATACATTTTTCTTCCCATAAATTAGAAAAAAAATCTGATTAATTTATTATGATTAAGCCCCATTAAAATTTGAACCATTTATTTGATGAGATTTTTGGAAAATGCTTAAGATCATAGGTAATGTAGGAGCCCACATCGTAACTTCACCTTGACACCTTTGGAAAAAAAAACCCACCCATTGCCTGTTTTTATATGAATTGGAGTTCATTTTAAGTCTGCATGGAAAAGGTTAGTGCAGAATGATGAGGCAGCATGGCTGAGTGGTTCCCCAGGCAGTCACTTGTAAACTGACTTGGAATACATCCAAACATGCAGACTTACTATTTCCTTCCCTAGAAGCAGGATAAACAGTCCAGACACATCCTGACTGCTTGTTGAGCTAAGACATAAGTGCACACATCCCCGCTCCCTCATACTACCCAGTTTGAAAGAAATCAGCGAATGTGCAGGAAGAAAGTCATGGTTTATTGCATTTTTCATTTCACTGAGCTTAACAGGCCAGTGTTTTATCCATCCAGCAAGCTATCTTCCCCTGGACTTTCACTGGCCCTTCTCTGTACCTCTCCCGATTGAAGTTTTTGAGCAAAGGTATCCATAGCTTATTTTAGTTGAAATTTTAACTGTTATCTTATGTAGTGGCACTGCTACTTCCACACTGCTCTGCTCCAGACTGCTTCACCCTCTTCAGGAAGTTCATATCTGCCAAAAAGAGAATTTAAGTAACTGGAATACGTTGTGAATGTATGACAGTTGATGCAGTTCTAACCTTACAAAAAGCAGCGGTTAATTTTTCACAGTTCTTGCTATAATTTGTATCTGTCATAACTAGAAACACCACATGACCTCACATTTCATAGTCCTCTTTTTTTTTTTTTTTTTGTAATCAAAGGAAAGTCAGTCAATTCTGATAATATAAAGTATCTAAAATAAATTCTTGCATTCCAAAAAAGCAATATTACCTACTGATATTTTTCAAATCAACTTTAAGTAAGTTTTCTAGAATTCATGGCTTCGGGTAAAGATCTTGAAAAAGTTGCTCCAGTCACTGAGTCTTCATGTATTTCAGGTGGCTCGTAAATGAGCAACAAATTACTTTTCTGAAATGGTAACGTTAACTGTAAAACAGTGATTTTTTCAACTCTTAGGTGAGGTTACTGGAAACATGAGTTAGTGTGACAGGAAGCTGCTGAATGTTTCTCTCATGTGCATTAGCACAGAGTCAGGATTTAAAGCCTGCATGCCTGCACGTACAAATGCAGGTATCATCGATGTATCTGGTAAGAAAAATAAATCATTTATATTTATGTGTGTGTAGTTATGTTATCAGGCACCCACTTTATGTATCCACTTGTAATATTTCTGCCAAGTCATGTTATTCTAATCACAACACATACATCGATATTTCTTACTAATGGCCTTTTCTAAGCATAAAATAAATCACTCTACTGGAGAACAGGGTCTGAATTCGTAGAAAGTCAATTCTTTTATTAGTGCAAATGTGTTTGTTACAGCTAGTTGTAAAAGACGACCAATCAGCCATATTTTTCAAATAGATCCATTTCTTTCTGTAGGGTCGGAGTAAAAAATGTATTTCCCAGTGTAGCATCCGATGCTTTAATGTACTCAACATCCTCCAGCAGCTCTTACACTGAAGGCCAGCTGCTGGGTTGGGGATAATGTATAAAAGCTGGCCAAATAAGAAGAAATATGAAAATATGAAGAAGTGTGAAATGAAGCTGGACATAATCTGGTGTGTTATCTCATAAAAGAGATGATATAAAACTAGCTCAGAACCCAACCAACTTTACACTCGGTGTAAATAATGCAACTTCCTCATCTGCTTCAGATGATGTTCCTCCTGCAACAGTTGTTGGCATTCATTTTGTCCTGATTGCATCTCCCTAGAAACCCATCACACCCTCTTTCTGCAGTAGATTTTATAACCCCATAGAACCCAGCAGTGTCACCAGGATCAGACAGGCGGGGATCTGTCAGAAATAGGGACACACAGCCAGAAGCTTCTCCCTTGAACAGAAACAAGACCCTACATGTCAGGCAAACAGTGTGGTCTGCCTGGAGGCTTGCAGGGCAGTTGCATGGTAGCAGCAGCCAGCTGGGTGCTGCATTGTCCTGTGGCAAGGCAGCCAAGTCCAAGAGCTGTGCTGCTAACAGCCAACTTTAAATCAGGGGCTGCACACATGGGTGAGGATGGCGGAGGGGCTGTATGAGGGGCTGTAAGGTTGGAGGAGTTTAAGGAGACAGATGTGGAGAAGGGAGCCACAGCGGATTCGTAGCTAAACTGCCATCTCCTGAAGGAGACCAGAATTCTGTCTGTATTCGTTTTGTTGTATTGAAAAGGGAAAATGCAGTTTAGCTGGGGTCTTAGCCAATTAAAAAAAATCACTCAAATAAAATGTGAATGGTGTTGCAGTAGGAAAATAAGGTCAAGAATATTAGCCTTATCAATCAACATAAATTGGGAAGAACACAGTTCTGGCTTCAAGCTCCCAACTAATTTAAATTTCACATAGACTAAATATATCTACATCTTCAAACAGTATTTTCACTTTGAATAATGTATCTCTTGTGTTTATTTGCTAACTTCCCAACTGTAAAATAGATATTTTAGCTATCTGATTCATTACCGTGTCATTTGCTTCAAAGGCATTTTACCTCTACTTCACAAAATCTAATTTTTTCATGATCGTATTTATGCTATGCATATGCGGGTATCGAAAGGTAATAATTAGATGCATCTGCTTACATTTGCCAGGAGCAGATGTTAGACAAATTAAGATGAACATAACTATCACTCAACATCATTAAAGAAGCAACTCTAATAATTTCTGAATTTTGACAGGCAGTTAAATATTCTGCATTGGCATATTTATGCTATTTGCAAAAATCTCATGTACAAAACTATCTTCATATGCAGCTGAATGAAAAATGAATTGTGTAAGTGTTCCAGGTCACAGTTTCTACTTCCATTCACCCTGGAATAGCAAGTTGTCAGCCCTGACAGCAGTGCTTATTAACACCGTGGGATAATCACACCAGCTCACAAACAGCAGAATCCTAACTGACTCAATAGAGTACTTCAGGAAGATAAGGACATAGGAGCCATGTTGTTGATTTGGACCAAAAGTTCATCCTGGCATGTTATTTCCAACTCTTGCCAATGGTGAAGGCTTAAGAAGAGTAGAAGAATAGGACTAGAATAAATCATGGTATATGTTTGATATTTGCTCAGCATCAAACTATACAACAGCTCAAGGGTTTCTGAGACCTCTGCATATTTCTGATGTCAAGTAGTGGGTAAGAGCTGCCCAGTTTAAACACATGCAACCGTATGCATATGTATGAAAAGAAAGAGTATTCTTTCATGTGTTTTGAACTCGACATCTGGTAATTCCTTCTGCTTCTCTCTGTTTTTTTTACAAATGTGGAAGTTTTGGGAGAGTTGGACTCAGTGATCTCTTGAGATCTTTTCCAACCCCTGAAATTCTGTGATTCTGTGATTCTGCGATTCTGCAGTTCTCTTCCACAACATTGATATTTGTACAGACATCTACAATATACCTCTTGGCTGCTTCATTTCCATGCAGAAAAGTCCCTCTGTGTTTTGTCCTGTCTTTATGTAGGACATGTTCTGAACCTTTCATTATCCTTTCTGGCAGTTCTTGGGACACTGTTATGCTCTGCCCTGCTGGGGATGAGAACCATAACTGCATTCAGTATTTAGTATGTAAATTCACAAAAAAGTTGTGGTACAATGATTTTTTTTTTTTTTTTTTTTTAATTTCTTTTCCAAACAGCCTTGATAATCTGTTTGCTTATTCAGAATTCACAGAATATAGAACTGATCTCTTCACAAAACTGCTGATTGATAACACAACTTTTTTTTTTCTGGAGTGATCTTGGTTAGCTCAGAAACTACTACTCCTTTTGTAATTAGGATTACTTTTTTCACTATTTCCTTCACTTTCCATCAGTATTGAATTTTATCTTTATAATTACCAAGCATTCAGAATGCTGCTATCCTTCTGCATGTTTCATTTTTACTGTTCTGAGAAATACCGTAGCAAATATAAATAGTTTAATGTGCATCCCCTGTCTGTGCTTTTTATGAGGATAATGACTGGAATGGAGCCCTGAACAGAACCTCATTCAGGTCTGCTTCTGACCTCTGCTGTTGTGAAAACTGACTATTAGGTTCTGATGTTTGTTTCTTCTATTTTGTCTGGTCATTAATTCATGGCTTTGTTGTTCTACAGGGACCATTTGATGATTTTTTTATAAGCCCTTAGCAGATCATTACTGTAGTTTTGGCTTGTTTTTGGATTTTGTTTGGTTTTTACTTATCTTTTTATTTGTTTCTTCTTGTTTAGATGTGACTTCATATTTTTAAATGCATTTCTCCCTTATAATAAAATTATTTAACTGAAATACTGGAGGTAGAATCAAAGATAGGCTGCTTGGGTGAATGTAGGAACGGACAAAGTGATGAGGAAGGCCAAGGCCTATTTAGAATTAAATCTAGCTAGGGATGTCAAGGATAACAAGAAAAGTTTCTTCAAATACATCAATATAAAGAGGAAAACTAGGGAAAATGGGGGCCCACTATTGAATGGAGCAAGGACCCTGGTGGCAGCAGATGCACAGAAGGTAGAGATATTGAATGTTGTATTTGCTTCAATCTTCACCTACTAAGACAGCCCTCAGAAAACCTGTCCCCAGAGACCAGGGAGAAAGTCTGGAGAGAGAAAGACTTTCCCTGGTTGAGGAGGATTGCATTAGAGATCGTTTAGGCAAACTTGACACCCACAGGACCATGGCTCTTGTGGGATGTATCCATGAGTGTTGAGAGAGCTGCTGGACATCATTGCTAGGCTGCTCTCATCTTTGAAAGGTCATGGCAATCAGGATGAGTGCCTAAGGACTAGAAGAAGGCAAATGTCAGCCCAGTCTTCAAAAAAGGGCAAGAAGGAAGACCCAGTCAGCCTCATCTCAATCTCTGGAAAGGTGATGGAACAAGTAATCCTGGAGGCCATCCCTAAGCATGTGGGAAACAAGAAGGGGGTCAGGAGTACTCAGCATAGATTCTCAAAAGGAAATCGTGTTTAACCAACCTCATTGCCTTCTGTGGTGGGACAACTGGCTGTACAGATGAGAAGAGAGCAGTAGATGTTGTCTACCTGGACTTCAGAAATATGTGACCTAGAGGGCCCTCCTGGAGAGTGGAGGCTGGACTAGATGATCTGCAGAGGTTCTTTTGAATCTCAACTACGCTGTGAAATTTCAATCATTCTTTGTTTTTTACTCAAAAGTAATTTTTTATATACAGAAGCCCATGTTATGATGACTGTAAACAGCCTTTTCTTCAATTTGGAAACAAGTTTCTTAATTTTTATATGATTTACTTTTTGAAATTAAATATTATTTTCACAAAACTTTAGACTTCTCTTGGTTTTAAAAGATTATTTCCTAATTCCATCAGGGTTATGGTATTAGTAGTCTCCAGCAGCTTTTTGACACGTTACTTATGCATTGCTCACAACCAAGTCTTGTTTTGTTTCAAGTTTCACCAAAAACTCTTCAACGAATCAGTCATCAGTGGTATCATTTAGCATTGTATCACACTCCAACCTGACACTTATCCAGTCTATGTGATGGTGACTGAAGTTTTTCATTACTAATTTGTTTTTTCACTGCCTCTTAGATCTCTCTTGGCACCTCAGTGACACCGTTGTCATCTTGATTAGGCAGCAGTAATTTATTTCTATTATTTTTGTAGGCCTGGAGTTTTAATCCATACAAATCATATGTGCAAAGTTTTCTTTATCAATATATCTTTCTTTTTCTTGCCTATATAGTTTGCTTTGTGTTGTGTTCTAATTAATTGCTTGCTTCTATTAAATCTCTGATGTTCATATTACATCAGTATTCGCGCTTCCAACCAGTTATCCTAGTTCCTTCATTTTACTGTACCATTTCAGTAGCTGCTGGTTGCTTATTTTTCTATGCTATATTTAAATAGTATTTTTGAGTTTAAGATAAGCTCAACTTTTGTCCTATATGAGTTTTACCATCTCCTTTCTATCTCAAGGACATAAATATTTTATCATTTCAGCCCTTTATGATTCATCACTCAAAGCTAGATTTTTTTCTGCATTTTAATTCAGCCCCCTTCTCTTGACTTCCGATTTTACAGTCCCAGCAGCTTGATCTGAACTTTGTTTAGCTATACAGACTTAGCGTGTTCCAAAAGTTGTGTCTAAACCTTTCATCCTCACACTGATGTCTGAGAGACTGATTCTACTGCCAGCATGAAAAAGCACTGCTGAAACAAGAGCAGAGATAGATGATCAAGAATATAATTGTCGTATTCAAGGAGGCTATCTGACTATTCTAACAGAAGTGCTCTGCAGAATACTAATCTCAGGCTGAAACCAACATCATATAATGTACACTACTAATACTTCTTTTGGTCACCCAAATGCCTAATGGGGAACATGATTTCTTGCCTCCTAAATGTGCTTTGCTGTGTCTGAGGATCTGACAATGGCGTATGAATTAGGTAGGTAACTGAACAGTGTTTGTAGGCTGTATCTGTGGTAGGAAGAATCCAGCTGTTCGATAACTGGACTTATTTTGCATTTAATGATTGTCACTGAAATCAGCACATCCACTTAGCTCAAGTGAATGCAAGTAATTGTTCTGTAGGAAAAGTGTTAACAAATAGCAGATTAATTGTATAGTGAGAGAAAAACTGTTTGTGTCAGTGAAATATAGAGACTAAGTACAAAGTTCTCAATATTTTCACAAAGATGCCAGGAAAATAGAAATATCTACTTCTGCCCTTCCAGTTGGTACTATGTTAAGAGAAAAGCTGCAGTACACATCTAGTGCTTTCTGCGTTTGATCACTTGAAGTAAACACTGCAGAATGCATTCACAAATGTTCCTTTGTGCAGATGTCCTGTATTGCACATATGTGCTAGTGTTAGAAAATAGTCTTGTGAAAAATACATTTACCGTAGATAGATGAAGAGAAAAGTAACCAACATAGAATCCACAGCAGGATCAGTTTTGCTCTAAGTGTTCAAAGTAGATGCAAACCCCTGGGAGCGTCAGCTGTCATCAGAGAATTCTGCTTTAAAAAGCCATGGTATTAAAACTGGAAATTTGGAAGATCAGTTGTTAAATATGCGTTGCATGCTGATCGCTTAGACTGTACTGTTTGTGGCTTCAGAACTTGGGCAACAGCATAGCTTGAAACCCTCCTTACTTATTTCTGCAATGATACATCTTGCTTCCCTAATTACAAAAGCTATTAGCAGCTCTTTGCAGAGTGTTCAGATCACATGCAAGAGGGGAAACATCCCCTCAGCAAGCCATTTTCCTTTAAAATCTCTCAGCCTAATTTTTTAAAGGGCACTGGCAGGGGACGCTTTCTTTTCCACTTCTTTCACAAGCAAGAAGTTTGTGTGGGGGTTGAATATCACGTATGCTTGCAGTATTTCTTTTTGGATGCAGCATTTGTCTTTTTTAAACTAATTTATTTTGCATTTTTTTAACAAGTTTTAAGAGTACTGCTGTCACATGATCTGTTTACTCTACCTGCAGTAATGAGATTTTAGAAAAAGCATCGTTTTCCTTTTGACTTCCCATGCATCCCAATTTTATCGCTGCAGAATGTGAAATTGGACTTAACATTACTGATAGGGTGAAATAATGAAGTCAGGGAAGCTGGAATTGCAAGTAATTAGTCTGACAGAATGGACAGAGACTGAGCACCCCTTGTCTGCCCTGGCAGCCAAGACCTGTCCCACAACCCCCATGAGCAGGAACAGATAGTTGAATGCAGCAGGGCAGCTTCAGCACTGAGCACTGAGCAGCCCCTGGAGACAGAGTCAGGCCAAGGTCAGGATGGGACGTGAGACCATGGCTGGTCCCTGATTGAGGCCATGGTCAGGCAGGACAGGCCTTCAGGAGTTGCAGCCCAGCCCTGTTGTGGCCTTCCTGGGGCAGAGGCTGGTGGCCCTGGGTCAACATGGAGGTCTGGGCAGGCTGGGTACAGTGAGGTCTGTGTGTGCCCTCTGAGCCCACCACAGCCACACAGCATGTGCTGCAGTATTGATATGTACGTGGAGAATGTTTCAAGTTATGCATTGTAAAACCATTTGATGGCCAGTAGGTTCTCACTCACTTTCTCAAATGGCATTTTGTTGCCTTTCCTGAACAGGATTTCCTTTAAGAATATTTGGTGGCTCAGATAATCGCAGACAGCAAGTAGGAATTTGGGCATCAGCCTTGATGCTTTAGCACCAGTGAGACTGGCTGGTTCCCAAGTCAGAAAATAAATAGATTTGAAGGTGAGAAAATTTAAGATGTTTTGGAGTAAATATTCCTTTTTTAAAACAAAAAGTGTGGATGAGAACAGACATGTATTTCAGTTTTCATTCAAGTGCATGTTTTCCTTAGCCCTCGGCTCCTAAATATAGTGTTGTTTTATTTTTTAACGCTTGGGTGATTAAAAAAATATTACACAAGTTCTGAAGTTTCTTTAAAAAGGTCTTTTGACAATTCCGTAGTGGAAAAAAGACTGCAGAATTTTCAGCCTGAAATATGGCTTTCACTGAAGATGGTTTTAGATGGTTTTCATGTTCAGTGACAGCAAATAAGAATGGCACAGTTATGTGCTTTGAATACTGTGACCATGAATGCAATTGTGTACATACAACTATGGAAGTAGTTGCTAATTCCATCACTGCTGCCCTGGGACACCTTACAGACACTAAAGGGATTAGATGTACAACAGAAAGCAGTGAAGAAATATGACAAGTAGCGTCAATGTGTAGAGCTCTCTTTATTTCACTTTTCCTTCAGATTTTTACTGATATTTCAGGTAATGTCAAAGAGGGCTATAATGCAACGTATTTCTGGAAAGAATAACATAGAAGTGTGACATTCTCTGAAATGAGTACCAAATAGATCCCAAATTTTTAATCTCTGCTCCTATCTCATAGCTGGCAAGAAATCCCATAGCTTTAAGATTTTAGGGCACTAGCTCAGTTCTGTAACTCAGTGGTGGCACATCCCGTGACTGTGTAGGAGGAACACTCCATTACCTGTCAGTTCCCATCTTTGTAAGGTCAGCTGCTTCAATCGTGGGAACCAGCTGACAGCTAATAGAGGTTGATTTTTTTCCTCCCTGTAGGTTGTTAGCAGGATTTCAATTAGTGTAATTAAACGTACCTGTTTTCTTGAGGTCCTGTCAGCTCTAAAATAAATAAATTGGCTCTGCATGTAACAGGTTCAGTGTTCCACTAAGCCTAGTTTTATTTTTTCTTTCTGATAAGTGACTTTTTTTTTTTTTTTAGAGTGTATATGTATTATTAATCTCATTTTTTGTTACCTTTTGAGTGTATAACATAAGCATTCAAAAATTTTTATTCTTTTCCTCTGTTTTTTTTTTTTTTTTTTTTTTGAGAACTCCATCAGATGGTGATTTTTACGTTTCATCTGTCCATTATCAAGTGGGTTTTGATTGCAGTTTTCCACACAATTTTGGGCAGCTCTGGAAGGGTATAGCATGCTTCTTTTAGCTAGCTTTCTGCCAGTATATCAGAAGGCATTATATCACCCATGTGTGAATTTTTTGTTTATGTTAGCTTTCCTTTGATCAGCCCTTTGGGAATGGAAGCTCCTGGTTACTTAAAAGTCTCTGGTGTCGAGACCTACAATACTCTGAATCAGAGAAAGAATATTCTAAGCACTCTTCCCCCTACCTGTGAAGAATTAGATAACCTAGACTGTCTTCTTGTCCTGACTTATGTCCTTGGACTGAAATATTTGCAAGAGCCTTATTTCTGTCTCCATATTTGCCTGCCAAAGTTCTAGCCAAGTGCTTGCTCTCATGGCAGCTAGTGTGCTCTAGAGCATCCCAAGACTAGGATGGCATCACCATAAACTTACTATGTGTAGAGCTGCACATGAGGGGAGAAGCCAATGTCCAGCTTTTGAAGGGTAAGCTCTCATGGCTGCAGCAGGAACGTGCTGTGAGGCAGCCATAGGTGAACGCTGCCTGATTACTCCCTTTCTTCCTACCCAGAAGCTTCTCCTCTCTGATAGTGACCACCACTTCTCCCCAGAAAGCTGGGGAGAATGCTGCTGGGGCTGGTTGCTATGTCAACTATGTGTGCAGAAAGCCCAGTGCTGGTTGGTATGGCAACCTCCTCAGAGCGCCAAGAGATGCTCAGTGGGGGAACCGGTTCCTTGGAGATGGAAACTCCTGTGCCAAAGGCTGGGAGAGGACAAGAGTGATGCGGACTATCACTTATTTATTTGGAAAACTACATTTTGAAGCATCAAATGGGCTCTTCAAGGCTAAGTATTTCCTTTACCTATCTATAACTCCCTGTGCTTCAGTAGAAGTAGGAAAAAATAATGGTCACTCGGTATAAAGGATATGAAGATAACATGGATATACAGAGGATCAAAGTGAAATTAGTGTAACTGAGATACCTTAACACTGTACTTTCTTAACAGAAGGATATTTTATCCACACGGTAGAGAAAACGTGCCATGTTTTCAACCTGTCATTATTGTAGAGTTTCCAAATGGTGTTGGACAGAAGTCTGAATCAGGATCTCATAGGTGAGATAAATCTTTAATATAACAGGGAGACTACAAAATGTTAGAAGATGTTTTGGCGACAGAGGGTATATGTGTGTGAGCGTGTGTCTGTGTGCATGTGTCCATCTCCTTCACTCGAGTGCTTGTGAACTACTAACACCAGTCTCATGCAAGGTTCTGACCAGAAAGTTCTCTTGTAAAAGGCTTTGCAAAGCAATAGGCATTCACTGACAACTGACAAAGTAATATACAGTTTGTATTGGGAAAATCACAGAATCACAGAATGGCCAGGGTTGGAAGGGACCTCAAGGATCATGAATCTTCAATGTCCCTGCCACATGCAGGGCCACCAACCTCCACATTTAATACTAGACCAGGCTGCCCAGGGCCCCATCCAATCTGGCCTTGAACACCTCCAGGAACGGGGCATCCACAACCTCTGTGGGCAGCCTGTTCCAGCACCTCACCACTCTCATAGTAAAGAACTTAATCAAATTGACAATGGGTAAAATATAATGGATAATGTTTTTTCTATAGCGTGAATATTTTTGAACCTTTTAGAACATTTTGAATTCTCAGAAAAAATGTTTAAGTGGAGCTCAGACACTTGAATAGTATTGCTGGTAAGTTCTGACTTCTTAAGGCTAGCCATTCTGAATGTCTTTATTATTCATGTTTAACTGTAACTGAATTAATGTGTGCATGAACTATTTCTCAGGTCTTTTCTGTGTATAGTGGGGGAACAGATTTACAGCTGTCTTGTCATGCATAGGATTCATGAGTTTGGCTTTGCAATTCACTTCGGACTTATTGGAAAGAAAGTAACTCAATCATCAGTGCTTCTAAAATAGCTCCTTATACTGCAGTGGCCATATCTAATTTTTGGAATTATATGGAATGTAAAGGAAGGTATTTTTTACTTACATGGAAGCTAAAGCATGGATTTTCTTACATCTTTTTATCCATTGAATGAGTATTTATTTAGGGCAGCCAAAAAAAATTGTCTATTAGCTGATGTTAATAATTACGGTGTCTGGTGGTCAAGAGAACAACGATGTGAATTTATATCCAGATGCAAATCTAAGACAGGAATTTGCATTATCAAGTGTATGCAGGACTGTATTCTCAAGAAATAGAATAACTCTTTCTTTGGATAACTCTTTTTTATGTTTCTAGTAATTTTCAATACATTTATTTTGAATGAATAATTTATTTTGATTAACTGACATATTTATAGTATTCCATTATAATTATTAATCGTAGTGTTCTATTGAGCAGTCATTTTGAAGAAACGTTTTTATAGCTAATGGATAACTTTTACATTCTCAATACATAGCAAACTGTAAACAGTGATCATCAATTTTAGATCCCAATTTCTGTTAAAATGTTTTTAATTTTATTTTGATGAGCAAACTACATTTAAATTTTTTCTTTCCTTTCTGTTGAGTGGAGGACAGAGAGCTAAAGGTAGGCAACACTGTAATAGTACACAAACAGGTTTGTTTTTAATATTGCTTTCTATTAGTATTGACAGTTAATTAGTGGTTAGTGCAGTAAGGTGCTGTTCTGGAGTGCAGTGCAATGTTTCTGCCTGTCTGAAGTGAGTTAAGACATAGTTGTACTTGTATCAAGTTCGATCTGACAAATATAATGTAGGAAAGACTTAAACGTTTATTTGAACATAGTTAACTTTTATAACATTTGTGAGTATATAATTCTTGCTTAAGATATTTGGAAATCATAGATAATGCTTATGAAAAATAGCTATATTATGATCTATTTAAATTGCGCTGGATGCCTCTTTTACTATTTTTTTACTATTTTACCTAATTTTTTTCCAAGTATTATCTGCTATTTGAGTTTTTTCTTTTGTTTTTCCCAAAGGAAAGTGTGTTGAAAAAACAACAATGTATCTGTATTTCCTTACATTAGTGACATTACTGCAGTAGAACGGTCCATGGTCTTTGAATACATAAAATAAATCTCTTGTTGCTTGTGCAGTCAAGCTTTACCCATTTTGAAGACATTTCATAGAATCACAGAATGGTTTGAGCTGGAAGAGACTTTAAAGCCCACCCAGCCCCAACCTCCTGCCATGGGCAGGGCTGCCCCCCACCAGCTCAGGCTGCCCAGGGCCCCATCCAACCTGGCCTTGAGCGCCTCCAGGGATGGGGCACCACAGCTTCTCTGGGCAGATGTGCCAGCACCTCACTGCCCTGTTGGTAAAGAATTTCTTGCTAATAACTAAACTAAAATCTTTCATGTACTTCAGAAGCATCGTGTTCATTCTTCTGTCAGGGCTTTGAATGTTATTTTGTTGTTTTTGTTGTTTGTTTGTATCATTCTTGACCTGATTTATCTATTAGTATGAAGAACTGGAGAGGGGGAAAGGTGGACCTTGAACGTGTTATGGTATTGTAGGGAAAAAAATATGATTTATGAAGGTCTTTGCAGTTGAGGAAATTGACTGCTGCTCTGTGCAGTAGTTAGAATTTCCTAAAGCTGGAAGGTCTGTATCATCTTTGACAGAAGCTGTGGTGGGATTAATCTCTTCTGGCTTTAGACATCTACCTTCTTGACCACTATATCAAGGGTAGTCATCATAAGCATCCCTGAAGGAAGGTGATCCTAAATAAACTTTTTAGGCTACTTACCTAGGAGTAAAAATCCATTTTCTCATTTTACCTGAAAAAATGTTACCTGCATTTTTTTTCAGTCCATGTTCAAACATTTCATCATTTTCATCTGGAGTGCAGAAAAAGGAGAAAATTTCCTTTATGGGTACAGAACCTTGTAAATTGGCTAGTCAAAGAATGATATCCTTGTAGGTTTTAATATGCTTAGATTCCAGTAGTACCTTTGGTAGAGCTGCCCTAAAGAACTGGGCCAGCCTGCTCACTTATATTTGCTTGTGTAACCAGATAGTTTCAGTGCTGTTCTACTATGTTTGCTGCTGATGATTTTGTAGCTATAAGCTATCAGAACAACAATGATGGTGAACAAGCATGGCTCTTATTCAATTCATAAACTCCTTTCTCTGTTGTTCCCTGACATGGTAAACTTTGGTTAAATAAATAAAATGAGGGAATATCATTGCTTATATTATTGCACATATTTTAATTAGTTAATTGATCCATTCATTACCTGTTAGCATGTACTGTTTTTTTTTTCAAAGGAAAAAGGAACTTAGCCTAAAACTCTCCTGTGTACAAATGTACTGCTTCTGTTACATTTTAGTGCCATCTAGGTTCACTCCTTTCAATAACATACAGGGACACCTTATTTCTTTATTTCTGCCTTGCATTTTGTACATTTATACATAGTGAGCTTTATGTCTACTGCAAACGTTACAAAACTCAAACACACAGCAAATTCAAAATGTTAATAGAAACAAGCTTTAATTAAGCCCAAATGAAACTGGTGAAGGATGCTCATTCCAGTACATCAGCATCAACAAGCTGGTTGCATGGAACTGAGCTCCTCCTAACGGAGCAGGGCAGGCGCAATGAGTGCTGCTTGGTTGATGGGCACTGACAGTGAGTCCCACCACAGAGAGCCTCCAACAGGCACTGCCACACGTACTTCTGGGCAGTCATCTCAGATCTGCGTTTTAAAGGATGAGCTCCTATTCACACAGTTCCATGTGGGCTGCTTTCTCCCATCGCTGGTCCTTTCTTTTCAGAGGTTTGTTAAAATAGGAACAGCTTGCCCTTGATAACCATAATGATTTATTTGCCAAGCAATTAAAATTGATTTCTTAAAGCTATAGCAGCTACCTTATTAGAGAGAATGAATCACCGAATAAACACTGCAAAGTCTCTGAGAGTGAAAGGTGTGCTGGAGTTTCATTTGCTTTGAAGAAGAGGCTTTAGGGGCTGAGGGAAACAGAGTCGGATCACTGCCTAAAGTTGGGTTGTCTCCACATGAGACCCATTACAGGAATGGTCTGTTCCCAACAGTTGTACTTAAAAACCCCAAGCAGCCTTTTCCCAAACAAGCAGCAAGCCTGAGGGCTTTTGTATCACCAGCTTGTAGAACCAGATGCAAATGCAGGTATCCTGTGGTTTGCACACCTGCTGCTAAATATTTAAATGTGTTTGGAGATGGCATAAATTTCTCAGTGTTTTGGGAAGAGTTTTTTCATTTAAAGCACTTCTCTAATTTGAAAATCAGAGTTTTGATGACCTGTACTTACTGTCCCGCTTCTATCGTTGTTAAATACAGAAATATTATTAGACTTAAGAGCAGTGATTTCTTTGATTTTAAACATTCATTTCCATATACAGTGTATTATGTTTAGTTGTGTATTTCTTTTATTTCTTGCTTAAACAAGGCTATGTAAAAATGAAAATGTTCTTCCACACCTTGAAAACTATGTGGGAAAGAAAACAAAGATTTTTCATTTCAAACGGGAAATCTTGCTGTTTCAAGTGATTTTCATCTTTGCTGACACTGAACTTGGAAGCATTCCCTTGCATCTTTATACGTTTTGATAGTAGCATGAGTGAGGCATATTGTCTAAGACTTTTAGAGCGTTATCATGACATGACCTAAGCAACTTAGCATATTCTGAAAAAAACCTGATATTTTCAGGCTGAATCTTTTAGGTTTCTATATCCATGTTTTGGATATTAAGTTAGCTTAGTGATCACAGCTTACAGCTGACCTCATAGAGCTCTACTCTATGAAAGTTATGAAAACCAAGCACTGACATTAGTATGTATTAGATGTCGGCTGTTGGTGAGAAAAGCTCTATGTGCCTGCCAGATGCAGTCTCTCACAAAGGCACATACATAAGCAACATCTTGGCAACCAGCTTTTAGAATATGATTTTGAATATTGTTTTCAAATACTTCTAGTGTTTTTCAGTTCATCTATTGGTTTTGAAAATGGGGAAAAATGCAGTATTTTTTCTGTTACACTGTTTATCATTTCACATACATCATCATTTTTAGGTAATTTTTGGGAAAGAAAAGGAGGAAAAAGATAAAAGATAACAGTAAGAGCTGCATTTCGTAAGGTTTTGGAAATCTTTCTTAGACCAGAAAGATACCTGAATTATTAGAATCATTTAATAGCTGATAGGAATATTTAATATTTTGATTAAGCTTTTATATATATAGACATATAAAAAAAAAAATAAAGCAGTAGTGAAGTAAACAAGTGACAGAAAAATATATATTTCTTCTAGTCGTGCCATGAATTATTGACTATTTATTGTAATTCTGTTTCTTCTTACCAGGATTACACTTTGACTATGTATTTTCAACAGTACTGGAGAGATAAGAGACTGGCATATGCTGGCATACCTCTCAACCTGACGCTTGATAATCGAGTGGCAGATCAACTCTGGGTGCCTGACACCTACTTCTTAAATGACAAGAAATCATTTGTGCATGGTGTTACTGTGAAGAACCGCATGATTCGCCTTCATCCAGATGGAACGGTGCTTTATGGCCTCAGGTCTGTACTTTCGTGATGAAGATTTCACAGCCATTGTTATGTATTGTTGATATTTGTTTCCTGGTACAAGGTTATTACAAACAGTGTGCAGCGTATTATGTAACCTTCCCTGCAACTCTGAAAGATGCCCATAGAAAATAAATGACACAGTCAATGTTTCTTAATTTTGCCAGAAGCATCCTCAGTCAGGTTTTATCTGTTTATGTAGAGCTGCCATATCTGGAAAGCCCAGTGGCTACATGAAGCAGAAAGGCAAATATTAATTGTAAACCTGAACATTTTGTTCAAAATAGAGGCAGTAGGTTTGAATGTGTGTGCATATGTTCTCTATAGAGAAAAAGAAAGCTGCAAACAGTTCTGGTTAAATGGATTCAGTCACTGTTAAGACCATGCCTCTGTGTACCTTCAGCAATTTTTTGAAACAGAGATCAGCACTACAGTGTTTTATATTTCAAACCAGAGCAACAAAGCATCCTTACATTATCCTGTGTTCTAACTGTTTTAGGATTGGTCTGCGTTTTCTTTGTTATCTATCATAACTTTTATGAATAAAAGCGCCAGAAAATTCCTGCCTTAATAAATGTACATAATTAAACAAGCAAAAAAGCTTGATGGAACACTCAGTGGTATAAAAAAATTCCTTTCTTTGGACAGGTCAATTCTGTATGCTCTGGTGATTTGCACAATACCAGCAAAACAAGTCTTTGGCAATGTAAGCTTTGTTTCCATCACAGGAAGTTTCTTGCATTTTTAATTGTGGGACAAAGTATAAAAATGAATGAGATTTGAAATGTGCTGCAGATGGATTAGATTTACAGTATCAGCATTTTACCTATTTTGTTTTGTCTTTTTTATCAGTGGGTGAGCTCTTTATCTGACTTGGGTCTTGGTCAATCACCTCTAACTCCTTTTATATTATAGCCCATACATCTATAGACAGCATTGAAACAAGACAAAATAAAAACAGTCTCAACCTAGTAGGAAGTTTCAAATAAGCTCAGTATGTTCAGAAAATGTCTTTAAAATTAAGCAAAATGAGCTTTTCATTTTGTGTACTTTATATGCAATATTGAACACTGCAAGCATAGGATTCTTTTCACAGGTAGTTAAATATCAAAAAAAGATGCAAGATATTGTTGTTTTTATTACTGCATCTCAAGAATCATCCCCAAAAGCAAAGTAATAAAAAATAATGGAGTTTAGAATCCTTGTGGTCATAATAATGTATAAAAGTATCTCTGCCACGTTCTAAAAATATTTGGAGTCATCCAGATAAGGATTTTCTGTTAAGCTATATTTGAATAGGCTAGCTTCCAGTTCTGCAAAATGGAAATATCCAAACATTTGACTTGATTGTACTCTCTTGACAGGGATTTCAACAGTGTCTCATGTGTGGCAACGTTCTTTACAAACTCTCAAACAACATGCAGCATTTGTGGTCAGATTTTGCTGAGTGTGAAGCAGCTGATTTACTTAATGAAGAATTACTGTCTGAAATCTTGGCAAAATAAAGAACACTTCGATCAGATGGAAGAAAATATCTAACCCTTAGCTCTCCTAATCCAAAGAGCTCAGTTTTATGTTGCTCTACCACTAGCTTTTCTTCTTGCACTGTGGTTTGAGAGCATCCTGGTGGCCTTGGGTTTCAAGGTGCAGTCTGGAGACAGTGATTCATCCTGTGGGCTGAGACCAGAACCTGGAGTTTTATGTGCCACAAAATATAGGGTCATTGAAAATAATAGGGGAAATTTTGGAGAGTTGCAAACAATCATAGAATATCCACAGAGCAAAGCAGTTCCTCAAAAGAAATGTAGCAGAAGTGATCCGTAGGCTGCGAGGGCTCTGTGTTCTCTTCTGAATAATGCAGAATTTATCATACTTTTGAAATGCTTGACCTTCAGTTATCCAAGTTTTATGTCTACTTCAGAAAAACACAGTTTGCTACTACTGCAAAAGTCTATGAAGATGAGGGAATGGATCTCTAGCCTTTTGGAGTATAACTTGTTTATGGGGAATTTCTTTGAGCATCATACTAATTTTTTCCCACCTTGTTCAGAACAATAGACAAACTTAGGACTGTACAGTGGCTTTTTCCATAATAGATCAAAATAGAAACAATGGCATTATAGACTGACAATTAAAAGCAGTCTTTTCCACTGCTTGTACATTTGTCATATGTAGACTTCTTGTTCTCAGGTAATACAGTGTTAATAAACAAATGGAGTGGAGGAATGCATTTATTTTATATGGAAGGCATCACATAGTTATCACCCAAGCATAAAACATGATAGATGTTCACAAGATGGAAAAGTTAGTTGTGATTGGTCAGATGTTGCAGCTGGACTTTGTTCTTTTTTGGATGAATATACTTCTGAATTAAGATAAAGAGAGGATCAAATTATCTGTTAGTATTTGTATCACATAGACTGATTTATATTGTAAACTTTTGGGGTACAGAGAGCATTCTTCTGTTGTTTATGCAGCACCTCCTAGAACATCAGAGATGGTGTCCCTGCACAAACTACCAATATATTAAAGGTGATCAGTTCAGGGCCACTAAGATGATAAGAGGGAAGGAGTACCTCTGCAGTGAAGAAAGGTTGAGGGAACTGGGTTTGTTTAACTTAGAGAAGACTGGGAAGACCTCACTGGGGCCTTCCAGTACTTGAAGAGAGCGTATAAACAGGAGGGGAAATGGCTGTTTATGAGAGCGGATAGTGATAGGACGAGGGGGAATGGTTTTAAACTGAGACAGGGGAGGTTTAGGTTAGATATTAGGAGGAAGTTTTTCACACAGAGGGTGATGATGCACTGGAGGTTGCCAAGGAGGCTGTGGATGCCCCATCCCTGGAGGCATTCAAGGCCAGGCTGGATGTGGCTCTGGGCAGCCTGGTCTGGTGGTTGGTGAGCCTGCACATAGCAGGGGGGTTGAAACTGGATGATCGTTGTGGTCCTTTTCAACCCAGGCCATTCTATGATAAAGTAACAGGGAAGATAAGAGAAGCTATATCCAGAGGACAGATAGTCAGAATGGAGAATTTTAACAAATAAAGATATATTATGTTTATATCTTCCAAACAAAATATATGTGTATCTGTGTTCAGCTTTATCTTTATCTGGCTTGTAATTGTTTTCCTGTCACTGCTGTAGTGATGACTTCTTGAAATCTTGTTGTCCTGCTGTGTAAGGAAGCTTCCCATCCCATAAATAATAAACCTTTTCTTCTTGGTAGCATGCACAAGTTTGAGCAATTAGCATTTGCTTTTGTTGAGCATTTGTGCAAGTTAAATTTGGTTGCTTGAAAGTTCATTCAGAAGGGACCTCTAAGCACTCAAGTTACTTTGAGTAAATGTGCTAAACCTATTCCCTTCTAACTGTATATTTTTGTTTGTATGTTTCTTACTGGTTATTTATGAAATTAAAATCTTACATACTGCTATAGTGTAAAAAGATGCTTGAGTGGGAGTGTGCAGATTCTTGTGTAGAACCAGGGCATCTCCCAGCAGACAGCTGGAGGTGGGTCGACCTGAAGTCATCCTGTAATACAATACCTGATACCTGAAAGCTTATGGGACTTAATATAAGGGCAATCTGAGGGCACATAGAATGGACAGCAGTGGCAGAGGCATAATCCTGCCCTAGGCTGAGAGGGACAATGATCCGATGTGTGCCTTTCTCACTGTCTGCTGGTAGGGACACAAATGAAAATATATCCTTGAGGTTTTTTTTTGTTGCTTGACCTACCCATTGCCTTTCTGCCCATACGACTGTCTCTCCCCATACAAAGAAATTAGAATGCATTCTTACAAAATCATCTTCCACAGTCATAGAGGTGTGACTTCTACTGTACTGTGAGATGGTTGTAGGGGATATTGCAACTCCCTTCCCTTGGATATTATGTGAAGTTATCTACCTGAAATAAGCTATTTGCTAAGGGCTTTTTATTATTTTTATGTGCATGAGAGTTGAATAAAAACAACTAACTACTACTCTCATCTGTAAATGCTGCCCATGAATTTTAAACCAGTTTACCAAACTGTCATTTCAAAAGCCTGAGGGATGAAACAGAAAGTTCTGAACAGAGAAAGCACATGGACAAAACTTAACATTGAGCATCCTATCTTTTCAAGGAGCATTTAATGCATTTTCCCTTCTGTGTCATTAGCATAAATTATCACCAGAATATTATTTGTTCAAAAATTAACTGTGTACAGGGTCCATGCCCTGTTTAAATTAGAAAAGGATCAGTAAAGAATGGACCTAATGAGGCCCAGAAAATAATGTGAAATTTATATAAGGGCACTAAAAAGAGATTGATAAGAGATAATCCATAAATTTATGATGATGACTATGACTCAGCAATATTCTGAAATACACTGGAGGTTAATCACAAGTTAGTGCACATAGCTGTATCTTTCTAAAACTTAGTAAAATTAAGTAAATCCATTAATTCCAAAAGAAAGGCCAGATGCTGTGTGAATCTCTTAATAAGTTGTTTTGGTCGTGCGTGTGCGTGTTGCTGACACTCTTGGTATAGAAGAGTTAGATTAAAAATGCAGATTCATCAGTAGTGAAATGGTTTAAAAATTCATCATTAGTGTGCTATATTGCCAGCACTGGAAATAAAAAAACAAAACTGTATTCTGAGTTGGGGGAAAACTGAAAATAAAATATAACATTTCATTGCAAAATCTCTTTTAATTTACTTTTGAAAACTGGAGAAATAAACTGTACTTTAAACCAAAGCGTTTTGCTGGACTTGCAATGTTTTTTCAACATTTCAGGCTTTTTTTCTCCAGCTGCCACAGAACCAATAAATGGGTTATTCACACAGCTCTTATAATTTTGACATTTGTAGCAGACTTTTATCGCCTCATGTTTTCTGATATAGAGTCATATTCTTTAATCTCAGCAAAGGTTTTTGAAATATTTGCATATGCAGATAGGTTCATTGAGCCCCAAAGGGGCTAGTCACATGAGTGTAAGTCTGTATTTCTGTTGAGGTCAGTGTATCTGCTGTTGTTGTAAGCTGCTGATCGTTGTAAAAGTATGGACCAGATTTTTGATTATGGTAAAGCTATTCTTCAAAGAGTCCTCCTGTGAGAAAAAAAAAAAAAGAAAAAAAAAAAAAGGATTAAAAGCTGTATAGCAATTCTATTTGGTGTTTGTATTTCAGAATCACAACCACTGCAGCTTGTATGATGGACTTGAGAAGATACCCGCTAGATGAGCAGAACTGTACTCTCGAAATAGAAAGCTGTACGTACATGAGAAAAGATGCATGTAAAACTTGGCACAGATGTTGGGTAGTTTTTTATTTATACAAATATAGAATATTTGCACTGGTGTCTGTAAGCACGGTGTGAATCAAGTAATTATCATCTGTACTTTTGTTCATTTATTTGACCTTTTAAACAGAAAGATTCATACGTTTCTACGGAAGGATCCATCCTAGGAAAACAGGTCCAGGACAGAATGCTGCAGTTTGTTGTTCCAGCCTGAGTTAGCAGAGCCACTGACTGGATGCTTATTGTAAACACAAGAGAATGAACATTCATATTTTAATCAGATTCATTTTAAAGAAGGAGATCACTATGATATTGTTTTCTTTCAGCGTGTTTTCTTTTATGCATGGATAGTCTTGCTGCAGGACCCCCTGGGCTCTTAAATCAGCTCCATTTATGGTTTGTAGGTCTGTTCCACACAGAACGAGACTCACTTTTCCACCTAGTCATGTCCTAGAACTGCAATATTCAGATATATGTTTCTGCTTCAAGGGTTCCTACTCCATCTCTGCTACTGGCTGGAGACTGTGCTAGTACATGCTCTATATATTCAGCTGGGGTCCTCCACTGCAGAAGCTAATGGAAACAGTGTGACTCACACCCTTCAGTGTGAATGGAAAATATCTGCCCCAGCTATGTTTGTATTTATAGAATAATCCACATTTTTTCTGGTGATTACTGATATAAATATGCACTTGTTATCAGTCTAGATGTGTATGATGTCTTAAATCAGACTGATCTGTGATTTTGCAATCCCTGGAAGTGGTAATGAGTGGTATTTTCTGTCTTATAGGGGCCATTAATCCTAGTGTGAATTATATAAGAATGATAGAAAGAAAGGAAAAAAAAAAACAACATTATTTTGCCTCAAACTCCTGTGCAGACTGTAATGCAAGCACATCTTCAGGAGAGATTTAGAACAAAAATTCATACACTGGTCCAACTGTTCTGATTCTTTCCATTGCCTCAAAGGACAGACCATGTGTACTGTGTTTGAAGCTCTTCTCCTGTCTGCTGTTGTTTCTCACTTGCTCTCCTGCCTGGCCTGCAGATGGCTACACGACTGATGACATAGAGTTCTACTGGAGAGGTGGAGATAATGCAGTCACCGGCGTTGAAAGGATTGAGCTTCCTCAGTTCTCCATTGTGGAATACAGACTGGTGTCCAAGAATGTTGTCTTTGCCACAGGCAAGTATTATCATTTGCCTACTCAGTATTTAATTTTCTTCTGTATGACAATTACTGTTTTATTAATCATTGTTGTATATAGTCTTAGAACTGTGTTGTGTGAGTGGCTGAAGAAATGACTCAATAAAGCCTGGAGGCAGGAGCCCATGAAATAGCATTCCTTGTTTCATTTTTCTTTTTCTTTTGTGTGCATGTGTGTCATACTTAACCATACGCCTAAATGTGTATGATCTAAATAAATATGAAGTCATTCACCTCTGAATCATCAGTTTAAAAGATGTAGCCTACAAGTTTACTGATCGTACCAAAGTATGTTGTGGCATATTAGATTTAAAAAACACAGTTTTGATGAGTGCCTTCCTACAGCTTTTCTGTGCATGTTTGTTTTGCTGTCGTATAGAGAATTTACATTCATGGTTTTTTTAATCATTGTTTGCACTGATCAGTATATGGTAATGTGTACATAGCTGATGCTTTTGTGGTATCTGTTAAGATGCTAAAATGTCATTCCTAGGTTTCCTGCTTCTTTTTTCCTTGAAGGTGGAATACAGTTTGCTGGTAACTCACAGCACTGGATGTTTTCAGGTGACAAAGTACAACACTGATTTAGACATTTAATGTTCGGTACCAGCAGAGAAAATGTTGCTATGTGTGTGTGACAAGATTAAAGCAACACAGAAAGCCTTCAGCAAGTTTGGGAGCACTACTGGGACCTCCAGATTTTCTGTCCTCTTCAGACCATAGAAATGTGTTCTTCTGTCTGTCCCAGTGCAGTAGAACAAGTGAAGCATAGTTCTGTGATGTTTGTAAGCATCACTTCACCCACTCTATGGTCACAGCATCTGAGTACACAGAAACATGAGTTATATTTCCATACAAAATGTACACATTGCTGGGATCGAAATTATTATGATGGTTTTCCTAACTGCTGCTCGTTTTGTTTCTCATTGTGTATGGGAGGCTGTTTTTTGATGGCTTTTTTTTTTCTTTTCTTTTCTTTCTTTTTTTTTTTTTAAGGTAAACAGATACTCTGATCATAAATCACTCTTTTTTGCAACCAGTGTCACCTTTGGCAGCTAGGGTTTATCTGCCCTTCCCCAGGACTGGATATGCTTTTCTAGAATGTCTCTTTTGGACAACAATGAGTATACAGAGAAATATATATCTGGGAAGTTTTTATAATCTTCAGTCTGAAGCCACCTTTCAGTTCATTGTGATATGTTTCAGTAATGACATGACTAAGTAATTCAGAGATTAAAGAGATTTGTTAAATTCATGAAAAAGAGAATTCTGAAGAGCTGTGAGAAAAATGTGTGAGAGAATGAAAACTATGGGCAGGCTTTTGTGTAACTGACCAGTTATTCAGACTTGTAACAGTTCTTTTCAACAAGTTTGTGGAGGAGATAAAAAAAAAAAAACTCGTGTCTCAGAATTTAAGACAGCTTGACATTAGGGAGTAAAAAGAGACAATCAAGAAGAACAGATTACTCCGTTTCTTGTACCATCTTCTGAAGCATAAAATTTTTGTCATTGATGGAGATAGAATACTACATCTACTGTTGTTTTGGTTTTGGACATTATGAAAAAACTTCATTGATCATGAACTTTTATGAACTTTCATGTCAAATATTTCCATTGAAAGGAATGAGCACATTTGTTTCTCAGAACCTCGTCCCTAATTCTGATACTAAATCTGATACTAAATCTAAAACATTCCAGTGAATCTGACCGATAAAGTCAGCACACTTTTGAATTTCTTCTCAAGACCAAAATTCCTATGTTCTGATTTGTATATTTTTGTGGAAAATCTGTTAGGCTTGGGATGTTTTGGCTTTGAGATACAACACCTGTGCAACTAATTCTTTCTATCCAAATTCAGGCTAGGAAATACCTGGTGAGACTAGAGTTATCTGCTTGGAAGTCTAGGGTCTACTGCTGATCTCAGACTGAACATGAACCAATAAGATCTTTTTGGCGGAGAAAAAAAACCCAAAAACATCCTTATGTGGTGTCTGACATGCATTGCTTGAGCTGACTGTTTTTGATAGAGTTCTTCAAGAAAGCTGTGGTACAACAGAAGCCTGGGGGAGATTCATAAGAATGACTAGAAGTGTAGAAAATCTAATATGTGAGATTACAGGAGATCCAGATATGGTCAGGAATTTTAAAAAAGAAAGAGAACACATAATAGAAATTGAAGTCTTTATGTGTCTAGAAAACACCTATGAAGACAGAAGGAATAACATATTCTCTTTATCCGTGATGAAATTAAGAGGAAGTAGTATTTAAATTACTGTGAAGCAGAAAAGTCTGGCTTGACCAATATCTGCTGAATGCCATAGAGACTCATGTCATAGAGCTGAATGTCATAGGAGACATCTCAGATGACATTAGACATCTCTATGCAAGCTGATGAACCATCCCCTTAGAATCTGATGGCTATTACATCTACTTCTGTGTGATTTATACCAAGAGTTTATGCACCATCTGTATGTAGATATCCACATGAAAGCACCTGAAATGTAGTGTCTAATCTGTGGACTGAATCCTCCTCCTAAATATATGTTATCAAGGAATGCTAAGAAACCAAACAGGAATGGGGATATATAACATGCCTCTTGAAAGCTTCAAAATGCATAGCAGTCCAAGCCAGATGAGCAACCTGTTGTTAGGAGGAAGGTAGTCTTAAACGTTTGAAAATTAATTATTTGGCATATTCTGAAGGATCAATCTGCAGAGTACATTTCCAGTGAACTGAAGAACGTTCTCGGAAGAGCAGATTAATATAAGAATTCTGTAACTGACCAGCTCTCTTATCTTGTTTCATACCTGCATAAAACAGCAGGGGGCTAATCTAGTCCTGGAGCTAGATATTTCAGCTCACTAGTGTTTAATGAAATTGAAATAGGAATAAGTGATCACTTTTTACCAAGTGCTCAAATGTATGAAGGAGAAACCTTTGACTTCAGTTATTAAGTATTTGTTTTCACATCTTTGTTTCCAGTAGGTTTTTAGATTTAAATACTTTAGGCCAAATTCTGTTATCTCTCTAATATTTAAATTAGCACATGGCAGCAACAAGTTACATGAGATGGAAAGAAAGGTAAAAATCTTGTCCCTGAACAGCAGCAAAACATTTTTGAGGAAAAAAAAAAAAAAAGTGTGCAGCGTTGGCAACTAGAATTTCCTGTTAATTAATCTCTACATGTACAGGGCCTTAACTGACAAATCATTATCCAAGCATAATCAGGCAGATATCAGTGTGTAATTGTTGAGCTTACAACCAAGAAATCCATTTTTATTAAATAGACTATACAAGGGCTGCTCTGAAAGTAATGCTTCCTGTTTTATTGTGTTGGTCCACAAAATCAGAGGCAGATGTTGGTGGTATAACAGTAGAGGTTGAACCATCCCACCAATATTCCATTACATGTTGTTGCCGTGTAACAGATAGCAGCAGAGGGGCAGTCTGGCACAATGACATCTGACATGGAAGTCACTGACACTTGCTGAACGTTTATGGAGACCAAACAGTGGATGTGAGCACAGTGAATCAGTGGGTAATGCCTTTCAGCAGTGGCAGCAGCAATGCGAAAGATAAGTGACGTTCCAGATGGCCATGCAGAGCTGTCACCTCTGCTGGTGGAGATTTTTACAAGCATGGCTTTCAGGCTTTTGTTCATTGCTGATGAAGATGCATAGCTAGCGGTGGTGACTATGATGAAAAATGATGTTTCGTAGCTGAGAATTTGCTCTGTCAAATAGTGTTATTGTGCTCTTTGTATGTGTTGCAGTTTCTATAGAAATAAATAGGAGACATTACTCCAGGTGTGACCTATGTACCAGATGATTCCTTTTTAGATAGGTAAAGATCTGGCTTGCAATTTTTGTTTCATGTAGGTTATGACCCATCCTGTTCAGTGAGCTTTAGCCTTCTTGTAAAGAGGGGTAAATAAACAGCTTCACAGCAGTGTTCCTTCTTTTAGGGTTTTGTTTGTTTGTTTGTTTCTCCACAGACTCCTTTCCTGTGGATTGTTTGCTGGAAGTGAGATAGGATACTAGGGATGGCAGTCTGGAGGTAGGGCCAGTAGATCATCTGTGAAGGCGTAAGAGAAATTAAAGTAATACAAACTTCCATAGTCTCTGGGAGGGCTACATAATGGAGAACCTTGCCTGCATGGTATCTAAAAATTAGGCTACCAGCTCATATTTCAGTTTCAACTTGAACTACACAAAGATCAAATCATTCTGAAAGTTCCTGAGATCCAGACCTCACAGTAAATTTTGAGCCTGGAAAAGCATCACAAAACAGCATGACGCTCTATTTACCTCTGGAAATGGAGGAAAGTGTCAACTCCAATAAGTAACTGTGATGCCAGCAAGACTGTTGATTAGACTACCCAGGAGCCACAAACTGCCTTGAACCTACTCTGAAACTTGCGAGACCGGGATTCTTTTTGATATGGTTTAAGGTGAATATAATTAATTTCAGTGTCTGCATTTGAATTAGATGTCTAAACTTCTATTACAGTTGATGGGAATCTAATCAATGGGAATACAGTCTGTAGACTCTGGAGACAAAATCAGTCCCCCAGTAGGAGCTTATTTCAGGAGTCAGTGAACTAATTCTTTAGGTTTCATTTACTAGATTGACTAGATGAACTGGCTCTCCTGTAAATGTAATTGAACCTTAGACACCTAGCTCACATATATGCAGCTCAAATCATTTACTTAATCAACTGTTTTTTGAAATAGAACTGAGCAGCCTTCTTAATTCCTACCTGCTGATCAAGAAGATGGGGCGATGTTGTATCCACCAAATGCAAAGTTTGACACTCTTTGAATGCTTCCACTGCCTCGAAACTCCATAGTATTCTTTCTGTTGCATGACCCAAAGCTTACCCATCAATAATGTGGAGAAGAGAAATCTGAAGTTTTCTATTCCTTCTTTTGCTTTCCTTCTCAAGAAATCCATAGTTCTTATATTCACAGTAAGATTTGGGTTGGAAGGGACCTTAAAGACCTTGCCATGGCAGGGACATGTCCCTCTAGAAAAGGTTGCTCCAAGTCCCATCCAAGCTGGCCTTGAACACCTCCAGGGGTCGGGCACCACAACTTCTCTGGGCAACCTTTGCCAGTGCCTCAGCACCCTCCAAGAATTTCCTCTTAACATCCAAATTAAAGCTCCGTTCTTTTACTTTAAAACCACTCCTCCTTGTCCTATCATTATCAGTCAGTCTCCATCTTGATTATAAGCTGCATTTAAATACTGAAACTCCACAGTGAGGTCTCCCCAGTTTTCTGCAGCCTGAACAAGTGCAACTCCTTCGACCTTTCTTCACAGAAGAGGTGCTCCAGCCCTCTGATCATCTTCATGGCTCTCCTCTGGACTCTCTCCAACAGTTCCACATCCTCCTTGCACTGGGGCTGACAGACCTGGTCACAGTACTCCAGATGGGGCCTCACAAGGGCCGAGTAGAGGGGGACAATTATCTCCCTTGCCCTGCTGGCCATTTGTGTATACATGGCCAAATGTTTCCCAGATGCAAAAATATGAACATAATTTTAAGCTAATATTAATTTTAAGATGTTTGTAAATTCTGATTTATTTCTGTCACATCTTGCATACGTTTGCAGCAGCATGGGTGGAATTTGTTCTAAGGATAAGAACAGGGTATGTTCAGAAATGCTTTTCTGCACTGTTGGTTTTAACTAGAGCTTTTAGGTGAGCTATTAGAAGTATCATATTTAAGACTAGTAACAGAAACACTGAAGACGTGGAACTGGTGTTGTGTGCATTCACATATCTTTTTCTTGTACAACTGCACTCAGTTTTTATCCTGTTTGCATTTGGTACAAGAAGTCACTGTTTTTTTTAATGTCTTTGTAAGTATATTAACTGTATTCAGTTAGATTGCAACTAATTTTAAAGTGCACAAATTTGAAGCTTAAATAATATAATGTTTGTTTTTTAAAAACTGGCATTGAGATTATTCATTATTTCATCATTTGTTCTGGTTGAAACAATATACATTGATTCTATAATACATAAATCCTGTGTATATTATGTACATATACATATGCATTTTTCAATTTTTTTATTAAAATATTTTTTGAAGAAAAATTCTGTTCAGCCTTAATGATTTGAGAGACCTTTGGAGGTGATCTAAAGGTTTTCATTCACTTGGATTCATTATATTTTCAACACTACAGGTAGCATGTTTCTCATAGTTCAGATGTAATTAAGGGGTATGATATCAAGAACAACTCTTCCACATAAATACCAAACTATGCACATTTAAGACTTGAAATTGTACAGTTAGATAAGCATTTTACATGGCGACCTAAGCATCTGTCTTTGAAAACTCACCAGTGCTTATCCATCTGTTCAGTAATTTAGAATAACTTACTCTCTTTTCTTCCCAAATACAAATTGCTTGGGTATCACTATATTCTCTGCAAGTTTTCTTTTAATACCAACCAGTAATACAGTGAAGGCATTTTCCCTACTGTTCTGCAGATGTCATAGTACCCCATAAAATGCTTTAGTTTCTACGGAAACTGAAGTATCTGCAAGTGTCTTTGCTTCAGCATAAATAACACTATTTTTCCTTCCTTTCTCTTAGGTGCCTATCCAAGACTCTCACTAAGCTTCAGGTTGAAGAGAAATATTGGATACTTTATTCTTCAAACCTACATGCCCTCCATACTGATTACCATTTTATCATGGGTGTCATTCTGGATCAATTATGATGCATCAGCAGCAAGAGTTGCCCTTGGTATGTGCTGAGATTGAGTGGGATATTAAAATGTCAGACTGAATGTAGCCTTTGGAAGTTGTTAAAGACTGCAACATGTTGTCAGTGTTTTGATATTCCAAAATCATTTACGTCAAAATCATGTCATTCAGTATTGCCTCAAAAGTGATAAGTTTTCCCCTGCATGCAAGAATGTATCTACCATTAACTCTCTGACATGAGCTGTTCATATGGATCCCAGACTTGTTTTCACCAAATTTAATGTTGTTGTCAGTAACTTTATCAAGGGGACCAGCTCCAGAATCATACACTAAGGGCTTCAGCGTGGGCTTTTAGTCCAGGCCAGTGTGGGAAGACAAGTGTAGCTCCAAGCCTCCACCTGAGGTCCTGACTGCTTTAACTGATAGTGGCAGGAAGGGACCTCAAGAACCATGTGCTAGTTCAGAGCACAGGGACACATCAGCTATGGACCATGACGTTCTGTCTCACCCTCAGAATGCATAGTGCACTGAGTGCATTTTTACGACAGCTTATAGTGCCATTTACCTCATGGCAGAAAAACATGGATTTAGCACAGGGTGATGATCCTAGTCCAAGACCTTTTCTGATCAAAGTATCCTGTAGATAAGAGTGGCTATTTTCAAAATATTTCACATGAAGTATTTCATCTGTTACAGAAGCATACTCACAGATAACTATAGACAAGAAAGATAAAATGGATCCATAAATAATCCTTATGATAACTCCTGCATCTTATCTCACTCCAAATTCTGTCTTCAACTGTGTTTTCCAGTGGCATATGCATTCTTACTCAAAACTTTACTCTTAGCTCATGCTATATAACTTCTCCTGTACTGTCTTCTCTTCTTAAAACTGGAGCATATTCCCTAGCTCCATTGTTTTCTTATATACCACAGCAAACCAATACTCCAAGACATATCCATAGGATACCTTGTCTCTCTATACTTTATCACCCAATATGTAATATACAGAAGGAGGGCAGCTGCAATTATACCCATGTATATGTATCTCATATAACTTCCTAGCATCTGAACTTTTATGCCTGAAAATATATTATACTAGCTGCAGTTACTCTATAGGTACAATAATTTTACATATTAAGTGGATTAGTTGGTGAATACATGTGTAGTATACACAACAGAGTCTGGCATTACCACTGAAGAGCCAATGCGTGTTCAGCATATTGCAGCTAAGTAGTAGTTTCATGGGAGGTGTAGTGTAGGGTCCAAACAGCTCTGTTGTATTCATAAATGAACTGCTGATACCAAAGATTTACCCTGGAGATATCATGACAGAATTAGGAAAACACTTGAATACATCAGTCAGCATCTGGATTTTAAATGCTGGCCAGAACTGCAATGAACAAATGGTTAGACAGAAGTTACCAAACCCAATGACATTCCATTTTTTCCTATAACAGGTTTACACATTTTTTTTCCTCATATAAGGGAAAAGACAGTCTCATGTGGTCTATTTGTCTGTAGCACAAGAGACCCTGGTTCATCAAGTAATATACTGTGATAACAGAAATATTTCAACAAAAGTCAGAGAATACATTCAAAACAAGCTCAAGAGCTCAGGTGTTCTATTTCCAAATGATAGAAAGTAATTTTGAGAGAATGACAATTCATCTAATAGATTTTTCTCAGAACACAATTAGTGCCTTGATGATTATATCTTGTATCACCTGATATTTGAGTAATAAAGTTCAGTACCATGGGCCTAATCCTTTGTTCTTTTGTGTAGCCATTTTTATGAGCTTGAAGCTGAGAAGAAATTATATTGAAGTTTAAAGGCAGTGTTTGCACCTTTGAACATACATAACTTGGTTCTGTACTGAACCAAGAAATTTCCTCAACAAAGAAACCCAGGCACAGAAGAAAGGATAGTTCATTCCACAGACTATGGGCAATAGACACTGCAAATAGAGGCTGATCCCAAGCTGATCTCAAGAGCTATATTCAAAACCATAAAATCTGGGGCACTGGTGCTCAAAACTCTGAGTTGTTGCTACTTAGCCTTAGAAGTTCCTGAATTAATTCCTCTGATTGAAGTCAAAGTAATCTTAAGAGTTCTCTCTTGACAAAGGCTGTAATCACGTGATTGTCTTATTTGGGTAGGTGATTTTCAGCTGCTCCTCCTCCTGCTGTGTTTTAAAGTAAATTGTTGATCTTCAGAAGGGGGATTTTGATCCTACATGACTATTGGTATTGCCTGCAGGGTGCCAGGATGTAATCCTGGGAGATGTATTTCCTTTAAATTAGTGGTGATCACCCTTCTATTCAGTGCGCTTAATCTTCTGGCTCTCTCAAAGAGCTTCTAAAACTCTCCATGCGGTGGTTAAGGAATTATTTCTGCAATCTAGACAACAGCTGGGAACAGACACTAAAAATGTGGGTATTAATTACTCATCTGTGTGTGCTTCTGAGTTGCTTGTTGATCAAGGCTTTGGTAAACATTTGCGAGATGACAGTGCAATGTCAAGAGTGTATTAAAAGAGGAAGTTGTGGGATTTCTGATATAAGATACAGTCTTAGGTAATTTTCAGAATCCTTATGGGAAGCAATTGCATGTAATCCTACAAGGGAAGAAGGTAATTCAGGCTAGAGCAATCCCTTGGGCTGCAAATATGCGATAGTGTTTGCAGCCACCCTCTAGACTTCTCACCCATTCCATGTGCTGGCAATGAGGTTTTTCCACAGAGCTTGGTAAAATTTCTTCTAAAATAATCCCAATGTATCAGATGCTGTCTTCATTTTACTGTGAGTTAGGTGTGTTGCACACAATACAATTTTTAAATAAGCCTGGGCTGCATATCACAGAATCAATCATAGAATCATAGAATGGTTTGGGTTGGAAGGAACCACAATGCCTATCCAGTTCCAACCCCTGCTGTGGGCAGGGACACGTATCACTAGACCAGGTTGCTCAAAGCCCATCCAGCCTGGTCTTAAACACTTCCAGGTATGAAGCATCCACAACCTCACTGGGCAGCCTTTGTCAGTGCTTCACCACCCTCTGAAAAATTTTGTCCTAATATCTAAACTAAATCTCTCCCCTTTTAATTTAAAACTTGACCCCCTTGCCCTGTCATTATTGGACCACATAAGAAGTCAGTCTTCATCCTGCTTGTAAGCTCCCTTTATCCACTGCATTTCAAGCAACAAAACATCATACATCAAAACAAACTTTTTTCACAGTTTAGAGGAAAATGTGCATGATGCTAACCTACTAAATATAAAAAATATCTGTTATAGAACCTCATAGGGTACTGCAATTCCTTGGGGTAACACTGCTTTTACCAGCAGCTTGATTTTGAGTTATATTTGTCTTGTTTATATTTGTCTTTATTTCTGTCTCTTCTGTTAAAAGAAACTGTGGTTTGTAATATGCCAGTATCTTTGTTGTTGTTTATTTCTGCCAGCATTTTATTGATTACTTACAAACTAAAGGAATAATTATAAGATCAGAAAAAAAATAGTAAAGGAGGGAGACCTATTAAAATGGTTTGCCTCTTTTACCAATGTAGACTTATTCCAAAAATCAGTGTTTTCAGCCTTCTGTGATTTTTGATTCCCATAAAATTTCCAGATACAGAACCTGCAATTTCTTGTGAATTTGAGCTGACAATAAATTTGCTGTTCTTACCAGGCTTTCAAAACAGTGCTCTGGTAATATATTTTGGGTGCTATGTCCATCCTCAAATAAATGAGGATTTGACATACCTAATAGATCTTCTGGGTACTTCATTTATGTCCAGTAGATCACTATAAAAATGCTTCTCTCCCTTCTTGACTTTTTCTTTCCTCAAATCTATGTACCTGTCTGTCTCTCACTGCTCATCTCACTTCTGTCTAGCCAGGTAGAAATTAGACTACTGATCTAAACTAGGGCTCTCAAATTCCTCTTCATGAGCTGACTACATTGTCTGATACTGAAATAGGTGTCTAAAGTAGATAGGATGAACTGCTCTAGGGCAGTGCCTTTCTCTCTCTGTCTACTCCAAAGGGACCCTACAGGGCTGACTTCAACCAACTGCTTAACTCTTAGAAATTCAATTCTGGATGATAAATGTCTTTACAGTCCCTCTGCCTTAATTTGTTCACATGGTTTTGTCTATCCAGATCCCTAATTAGTTCTGTTATTGCTTTAAAGAATTGTCTCTGTGGTGTTCGTGGCTAACGCAGAGCTGGAAGAGCACACATTTTAGTGCTTTGCGGAATGTTTCCCTCCTGTTGCAGGTCAATTTGTTCATCCCAGAGATATTCTCAGTACAGCTACAGTGGCTTTTCTGAAGCTGTATTAATTCACTGTGGTGGCGACAGGGACCCTTGTTGATTATTTCCCCTAGCTGTAGAAGGAAATGTTGTAATAGAAGAGTAATGCATCAAGCTTTAATTTTGCCTTTATTTGTAGTGTTGTCACCTGAGAGACTGCTTTCACAAATTTTTAAGCTTCTTCGCACTGACAAGGGAAATTTGCCAAAAAGGAAAACAAAATTGAAGCATTATCCACTTAGGATATGTAAGACGTGTGCTCTTTTATTTCTTTGTCTAGGAATTACAACTGTGCTGACTATGACAACAATCAACACACATCTGCGAGAGACTTTGCCTAAAATTCCCTATGTTAAAGCCATTGACATGTATCTTATGGGCTGCTTTGTATTCGTCTTCTTGGCCTTACTTGAATATGCCTTTGTCAATTACATTTTCTTCGGAAAAGGCCCTCAAAGGCAGAAGAAACTTGCGGAAAAAACAGCAAAGGCAAACAACGATCGCTCAAGGTTCGAAGGCAGCCGGGTAGGATTCTTTATTTATAGTCTCTTCTTTCCTTTATTACAAATGCTAACTGTATGGAATAAACAAAAAAAAAATCTGTGTAAAAACATCACCAACCACATCTCTTCAGCATTTTTGTATTCAATTACCTGCAAAGAGGAATATATAGTTAAGCATGCAGAAATCTAAGTGAGTATGATCTGTATGACAAGGAACTGTAAGAGGAAAACAATACTAATGCAGCTAGCTTGAAACTAAAGGCCCAGACCTACAAAAGCCTTTATATGCTTAAATCAAGTACAGTTTAATTTGTATTCATGCAAGGGAATCCCGCTTCTGAGCATACTTTTTCTCACTTCCTTTCAAGCAGATGCATTTAGAATGGGAATAACCAGATAAAGGATTAGATCTGCTCATGCTAACTAATTGGTCAGCAGAGCTGAAATGCTGTGTGTGTGGCAAAATCATCTACTGCTAGCAAAGGCCAGCAGAAAATTATGCTTCCCAGAGAAACTTTCAGATGGCTTTCTGAATCATAGCATTGCTATGGTCAGTGCTGATTGCACTCCATCCTATTTCCTCCCCTTAAGTATTACTTTGTGCAAAAAATATCCCTTTTGCTCATTTGAAATAAAAAGTCAAGATATCCAACGCTATATGATATTAGCAAACTATGTCAGTTTCAACAGAACATATTATTTTGGCTAAAATGCTCCCAATGAGACTTTTTCGTTCAGTTCAGTTGAGTAAGACTGTAGTTTATTTTTTCTATTAGCTATAGATTAGAAGAGCTCGCTGTGACAAAAATACTACCTATTTATTAAACACTGGTATCATAAAGTCATTTCAAGCTGTATTTTATTATTCCGGTGATCCTGTCTGCCATAATAACTATAATGCAGAACTCCACATAATTATTGGCAGTCATATATGTGAAATAGTTTTTGAAGCAATAAATTCATTTTTGTCCATTCTATTATGGAACCAAGATCTCATCACAGTTGGCAGCATTGCCTAGGACTAAGCTAGCAGGAAGATTGAATTCCCTTTTCTGGAAAAATAAGTAGTGATAATAATAAGAAAGCAAATGGAAGAAAAAAAGAATATCACAACTGAAAGCAATAGAGAAGATTTTAGCTGCAAGCAGGTAATGCAGATGTATGCCCTAAGGTTCTGTTTTCCCAATGAAAACCATCTAGTGAATCTCATCCATTTAAATGATTTATAGAATTCATTAGTTACTCAATACCATCCAATGCCTGACTGTTCTTCAATAAAGAGTTCAATTAGTCTGTATTGTCAGAAGTAGTCTAAGTTCCTTAATGAATAAAAAGGTGTTATTTTAATACCCACATAGCATCATTTTTATATACCAGACCTGGTTATACCTTATACATCAACCTTTCTACCTCACTTTTTTCTTTTCTTTCTGGACCATCCTAAGCAAATGCAGTGCACTGTTCTGCTGGTTTAATATTGGTCAAGCATGAGCTGAACATAAGACATGAGCAGTATGACAGAACTGAAAGAGCATAATGCTGCTTTGTCACTTGGAATTCCAGATGTGAAAGGGAAATCTGTATACTTCTACTTCATACTGTCTGTGAATATTTGCTATTTAAACACATCAGTGATAAATAATGAAGTGTGGTCAGCTTCAGCTGGTGAAGTCCACAAAGCTTTCCTGCAGTTGCTGGATTCAGTGTCTTAAGAGATGTAGTGCCAATGTATGACCAGAAATTACATGAAATAGATCTGATCAGAAGTCTTCCTTTTGAACAAGAAATAGATGGAAAATGCACATTCAGCAAATGTCTTCTCTTAATTTCTCATTTGATAAAACACTAGCAAATCCAAGGCAGAGGAGATTGCTCAGAGCAGATCAGAGATCCCATTGCTTTTGGGATGTGCAGCTCAGGGAAAATATATATCGAACAAAGATTACCAGGATTGTCAGAGATCACAGCCCTGAAGCAGGAACACACCCTCCACAGTTCTGGATTACACCCACTCTATACTATGCTGTATAGGCATCCGACAATGTAGGCAAGTCAGGTGGTCATGCTGGAGTTTGCCAAGGAAGACTACCTGAAAGCTTTGCAAACTCTTCAAGGGACTCTGAAGAGGCACTGAGTGCAAACTTCAAATTCAGTGAGTCTTGAAAATTGGTGAGTGTGATGGAAATTATGGCTTCTTGGCACTTGCTTCTTGCTTTATAGCTGGGCTGGATGTCCTGGGAAGGGCTCGACTGTCAGCAACTTTTGTTACAACCCTTACTATCTGGTGACTGTAAAAATGTGTGAACAGAGGTTGAAAAGGTTCTAGATATAAAACTGGAAAAATACATTACTTTCAGTTTGTCTCTAAGACTACCACTGTGGGTTGACCTCTCTGTTTTGGTTTAGTCATTGAATTTGCTTGTAATGAACCATATGCATGAGCTCTCTGCCATTGATTTAGAGTCCTAGCTCAGGGCACTTGGGAAAAAGCGAACGAACAAACAAACACAGAAATAAACAAATGATGGTCTAGTAGTAGACTTCTGAAAACTCTTTCTTGGAAACCTCAATCAGTTGGTTCATATATAAGAACAAGCTCTGGGAAGAACTGGGTCTTGATTTTTCTTAAAAGTTCCCTCTACCTATGGTATCAGTGCCTAAATTAAAGTCTTCTGTTTGTGGAAAAATTGACAGCAAAGAATAGGTGGCCTGTAAAAACAGGCAGCCTGTTTTCCTTTGAAAATTGATCATTATTGTTATGGATCAATTCTGTTTCTCTTGTTTCTTTTGGCAGATTCTGGCTTCATTTGTAGCTGTCTGTGCATTTTCAGTTTTACTACATAAGTTGTTTATTTTAAATAAGACTCAAATACAGCCTAATTTACAACTAAATCAGCATGAGATAGCTCTAAGGCAATCCAGTTCTCACTTTTTGTTCTCTCTTGTGATAGAGGCCACTGGCATAATCAGCTGGTGAGCATGTGTTTTGGACATTGCTCCTTCTGGGCCAATCCATAGAGGTTATGATTTGTTACAGTCCCCTGCTAAAAATACTTCTTCTTAGCTCATGCTGTGGCAATTTATGTTTTCAGTTTGGTGGGTCCAAAAGTTCAGCCTCTGGGTATCAATCAAGAGGGTAGCTATCACACAAGCTCATTCAAGCTTCAACCCCCTGTGGCTCTCAGACATATGGGAATAGCTTCCTTTGAACAAAATAATACAAAACCCTTTGTAAAAAGGCCCTTCTAGCCAGCAGTTGCTGCATGGTTTTTTAGCTCCAGAGGTTCCCAGTTCAGACTCTGATTGTTGGCCAAGGCAACGCTGCCCACCAGCCACTACTGAGGATGGAGGCCACTTTACATCTACTTATTGCTTTTAAAGCATCATGAATGGTAGCAACTGTTCTCACAAGTGGGATTTTCTTCTTAGAATGAGTGCTTCTTAGCTTCTATGGTAGAATTATCACTCTGTCTAAATTGGGAAATATGAGAATAGCAAAACTGGCAGTATACTCATGTGCATCTTCATCTTTTCTGGATGGTTTTTTTTTTGGTGCTGTTTTGAAGAGTGGGATATTTCTGAAGCGTGAGTGTGATGAGTAGGTGCCAAGTTTTGAAAAATATCTCTCAAGGGTGAGAAACACAGTTCCTGTGAGAAGAGCCCTAGTTCTGTAGTGTTTATGACATTCATTGTGCACTGAGGGATCATGTGTGTACAAACTTAGTTCAGATACAACAAGGATGACTGTCAAACTCCATCCTTACTTGATTATCAGTAATATTGGATTGCAACTTTCTAGCTTTCCTTATTCTTCATACTTTCTTTTATTTTCAAGATCTTTCCATCTTCCCAGTTCTGCTGGCTACCCTAGCTTCATCTACTATGTCGACAGCAATTTAACTGTCTCTTTCATTTATTTTGATCCTCTTAATTAATATAAGCAATTTTATTAAAGTAGTAAGGTATCAACTTTTAGACTCAGTGAGAATAATCAACAATATCAATTTTATTGTGCTTGCAGTTTAAATTATTTTTAAAATGTCTCAGGCATAAGGTAGTCAATCAGTGTTGCTTGAAGAACAGATAGCACTCAAGGCCTGGTCTCTGACGTGTTAGAAAGTCATTCACACATAACTAAAGAAGTTGAAAGCTGTAGTGTACCCCTTGTGCTTTCACCAGGCAGACGAGGTGACAATCAGGTAGCTAGATTACAATTACTACCAAAAGTAATTTCTATTTTATAGTTATAAGAGGAGATCTATTGTGTGGGGTAATGTTACTGAATAGTAATTTTGATGTAAAATAGCCCGAGACTAATAAAGAGACAGCTTTTCTTCCTCTTATTTAAACCTGCTATTTGCATTTATATTACTTCATATAGTGGAAAATATTTACACAGCATTTAAAAATTTGGGATTGATGAACTCCTAAATGTACCTATGGGTTTAAGCAAAATGCTTCCACTGTTTATTTTTGTATAGTAGAGTGAAAGACTTATGAGGAAGAACAGAAGGAGTAAAGTACTCCTTAAAATTTATGGAATATTAAACAGAGAACTAAATGAACCCAAAGTAATTCAGACACTGTCTTACTGTAAATCAAGCTGTTTCGTAGTTTCCTGACCCTAGTCAAGTGTTTTCAAACTGACATTAAAACTAAAGTTTTCCAAGAATCTTAATTAGAGGAAGGTATTTAATAGCAGCTCTTTTCATTCATCTATTTAAAAACATAATATTTAACATCTAAACAAGCCAGTATGTTGTTGCCTAGAGGTAAGAAGTAAATGGTGGAGTTTCCAGGTATGAAAGAAGTTTCAAATCTACAATGTGCTATCCTAGTTGAGTCTATTGGTGAAGCAGAGTTCACGCAAGAGTAAGACCACAGTTTCTTTGTGAGCCATCTGCTAATTTTCCTCTTTTAACTTCAGTTACTTCATTCTTCTGTGATGATATATGGCAGTTAGAGTTTTTTGGATTTTCTTAATCTGCCGTGTAATCTGTTTAGTTTAATCACAGAACCATAGAATCATTAAGATTGGAAAAGACCTCTCAGACCTCACCCAGTCCAGCCATCAGCCTATCTGCACCATGCCCACTGACCACATCCCTCAGTGCCACGTCCACACGGTTCTGGAACACCTCCAGGGACGGTGACTGCACCACCTCCTGGGCAGCCTGTGCTACTGCATCGCTGCTCTTTCTGAGAATAAATTTTTCCTAATATCCAACCTGAACCTTCCCCGATGCAGCTTGAGACCATTACCTGCCTTCCTGTCACTGGTTACATGGGTGAAGAGGCCTACTGCCACATTGCTAAGAAGTGGTGAACCTACAAAAATGATCTGTTTTTCAGCATATGATAAGTCTCACTGCATTTCAAGTTTCTCAGCTTCCAAACGGAGTCATGTGAGTGCCATTCACCTTCTGGTGCAGGAGCTGTAATTGTTCAAAGGTGGGAGGAATGGTGTTTAATAAGAGCATCAGTTTTGCGTACTTAGATCCATGCTTGTTCAGTAGGGAATTGATTAATGATTTGGCACTCAGCTGTTTTTGTCTACTTTTGTGGGCTCACTGAGAGACAATGGGAACAACCAGCTCTGGGTTCGGTCAGGGAAGAGATGGGAATGCGGGAGTGCAGATGGGGAAATGGGAAATGAGTGGGTTCAGGCAGAAAAGAGATCACAGGAGACCCAGGGACTCCAGAGAGGACAAGAAAGAGAAATGTTTAGGTTAAAATAGAATCATACGAAGCAAGATAAATTGGCCAGATGTTGTCATCTCCAATTTGTAACAATATTCAAGAACAAAGCTTGGCTTTTTCGGAAAACACTTCGAGGAGAATTTCCAGTGCACATGCTGTGACAGTTCCGAGCCAGGCCATAAAAACTAGTAAGGCTCATAAGGAGTAAAACAGAGGTTTCATGAAAGATGTTAGTCTTGTTTGTCATGAGTAGTCTTGTCTGTAATCAGTTCAACTGCTTTACATAATCTGTATCTGTATCTAGAGTAATGGTTTTCTTTGAGCCAATGTGCCATACTCTTGTGCAACTCGTGGGACTTTTCCTTACATGTAAATTCGAACAAACCTGAGTCAACCTGCACAGGATAAGCCTGTCACCGTGCTTCTTAATTCCTTGAGAGTGCTTCTGTACATTTGTCAAAGTCATTTAAATCATTACTCAAATCACTCAGAAGTCATGTTCGTGTGCAAATACTTTTTAATGTGTTGCATATATTACGTGTTCCTACTTTGCGAGATCACTTAAGATTGTTGCAAAGTATTAGGATATAGTGCTGTAACTTTATTGAGAGTTTGAAGGTTTATCCAAAACCTCAGAGGAAATCAATACAGTTTGCAGGAATAGGTCTCAAGCATATCAGATTTCAGTTTCTGCAAACCTCTCCATTTGCTCCTTCCTTGAATTTGGCTTGCTAATCTCAGTCTATTAACAAAGAGATGCACTTCACAACTGTTTCCAAATATGTTTTTTGGACATTTTCAGAAAATATATGTTGTCCTGCAGCTTCGTAGGGTGTAACTGTGTACTCAAACAAAGCTTTTACATCAGCATTGCTACTTTCCTGACCACCTCTCTGGTTTGATTTATAGATGCAGTGACTAACAGTGAAAAGTGGCAGTATCACTGGGAGATCAGAGACAGAAATTCCATTAGGGTTTCATGCAGGATTGGCAGATAAGGTGAAACAGGCTATGAAGTGTAATGAAATAAGTGGAATCAAATTAATACTTTCCTTGTGTAGGAGAAGCCTGGAGATATAACCTCCAGAGTACAAACTGACACCTCACTTAAAACAGTCCAGATCTCAATGGAAAGACAAAGTACCTATGGACTGGATAATGTCTTCATATATGGAGGTGGCAGACAGAAAAGGGAACAGAGTCTGCAAAGAGAAAGCAGTATATCCAGAGTATGGCCCAGTAAAATGTTCCTTGCTGGGGCATTTTGAGGAAGTTGAAGTAACATTTCTCAAAATCTGGGAGGAGATGGGAAAGGGTGTGACATGTACTTAGTGGGGGCTTGGCTGAGAGATGTAATTTTAATCTTTACAAGGAAGTTACAAATTGTAGGGATGTTTTGCACAACACTATTACAAATCCTGATCATAATTTGTACTGACTATAGGAAAAAAAAAAACAAACAATGCAATGCAAACTGAATCAGTGACTTTCAGAGACTCTAAGCAGTGATGGTGTCCATGGTTGTATTGTACAGCTGTGTATATTCCCCAGCTGCAGATGCTGCTCAATAGCACGTACTCGTTTCTACAAACCTCAAGCTCATACTTTCCTACCCAGCAGGTTTCTGCCAGGGGAAAAATAAATTCTTAATCACCACTGAGGCTTTTGCACTTCATAGTTCTGTTTCACGTTGTTTACTTTTATTTATAGGCACTCATCAGCATTATGTACTGTTGCCTAGAACAGCAGGATGTGTTGGATTCCTTAAGATTTTTTTTTCTTCTTACCTATGTGTCGTTCATTGTATTGTGTGTTCTTTTTTCCATTTGCAAGAAGCTTGCCAAAGTATTATTGTATGTAAATATGACTATAAATATATTTCCCAGAGAAAAGATAAGCTGTATATCTATAATTGATTAAAGAAATATCAATTTTCCAAAAATTGAACAGGATTGTAAGAAGCTAAATGCACAGGGACAGGCACATACCAAATGCATACTTTTATTGCATCACACAAAGCTTCCAACAGACCTGGTATCGGATGGCCGCATGAACTTCAATAGGTCATGACCATACTGTGTTTTCTCAGCTACTTATGTTTCCAGGATGAGATGTTCAGCTGTGCCACAGAGTTCATCTAGCTAAATCAGGTGGCAATTTAGAAAAAGGTAGTAATGAACGAAATCACAGGCTGAATTGTAGCTGAATAAATTGTGTAAATAGATTTGGAAATTATCCTGTATATGCCACGTGTAACAATTTCTTCTTGACATGGGAGGGAAACTGCATTCATTTGAACAGACACGCAAATGTTAACTAGTTCAAAATACCCAGCACAGAGCATTTATCTTATAGTGAGCAGCTTATTTCCTTTCCCAAAAGCTGGTGGGAAGTTGGAGCTGACTCCTGCAGCAGC
This sequence comes from Phasianus colchicus, assembly GCF_987193195.1. Lineage (NCBI taxonomy): Eukaryota > Metazoa > Chordata > Aves > Galliformes > Phasianidae > Phasianus > Phasianus colchicus. Next base: position 132,757,597 of record NC_143436.1, read on the forward strand.
TTTGTTCTCTGCCTATCCTCCAGCATGCAGGGCATGGGGCACAAAAGGTTGCAGTGCCCCACCACTGAAGCAACTAAATGCTGCCTGAGATGGCAGGCACTCAGGACTTTCTGTCAGTCCCACTCCTGGGAAATTGAAGTTTTCTGGACAGAGGGAACTATACCCAACTCTGTTGTTACTTGGAGGGAGCTGCAGAATCAAGTCCAGAGTTTACAAAGGCCAGAAAATGATCAGAACCTTCTTCTCATTTCCTGTATTGGCATCACGTTCCTCAGCTGTGCTCAGCACTGTGCTCACGTCCTGCTGCAGATGGAGGCTAGAGGGAGGAGTGCTACTTGTTTCCTCAGTTTAACAGCGTTATTCCTATTTAAGATCACTTACTTATCCAACTAGAAAAAATATATAATTATGCATTACCATCATTACAAAATCAGGAAAATGTATGTGGAAGGAAAAGTTTAAGAGAAAAGCTGTAAAACAGGTGTGTGAATCCAATATACAAGGAATTCAGCAGGACAGAGCATATTATGATTTCACCTGCACTTTATTCTTTTTTTTCTAAAGCCTGAATAGAACCATAGAATCATAGAATGGGTTGAAAAGGACCACAACGATCATCCAGTTTCAACCCCCTGCTATGTGCAGGGTTGCCAACCACCAGACCAGGCTGCACAGAGCCGCATCCAGCCTGGCCTTGAATGCCTCCAGGGATGGGGCATCCACAGCCTCCTTGGGCAACCTGTTCCACGGTGTCACCACCCTCTGTGTGAAAAACTTTTTCCTAATATCTAACCTAAACTTCCCCTGTCTCAATTTAAGACCATTGCCCTTTGTCCTATCACTATCCACTCTCATAAACAGCCATTCCCCTTCCTGTTCATACACTCCCTTCAAGTACAGGAAGGCCCCAGTGAGGTCTCCCCGTAGCCTTCACTTCTCCAAGCTAAACAAGCCCAGTTCCTTCAACCTTTCTTCACTGGAGAGGTGCTCCTATGAAAAAATAGCTTTTTTAGTTTTAATTAATTTCTGCTCTCGCAGAGAGAGATTCCCTTCTTTACCTTCTCTTCCCACTGCCAGTAATACAGAGATTTCATTGAAATACTTCATCCTTTAAAACACAGCTAATTTAAATGGATAGGAAAATGGTTGCTTTTGCCAAATATGCCTAGTAGAAGTTGGTAGTATGATATCCCTGTTTGTAACAGTATCTAAGTACCTGTCTCAGTTTAAGCAACTGAATATTCAGATCTTTCTGATCTGGAGCCCCCAGTACAAAAAAGAGAGGGAGCTGTTGGAGAGGGTCCAGAGGAGGGGCCACGAAGATGATCAGGGGACTGGAGCACCTCCCCTATGGAGACAGGCTGAGGGAGCTGGGCTTGTTCAGCCTGGAGAAAAGAAGGCTGCAGGGTGACCTCACTCCAGCATTTCAATACCTAAAGGGAGCCTACAGAGGCTCTTCAATCAACTCTCAATCAACTCTTTGAAAGGGTAGATAACTGCAGGACAAGGGGAAATGGTTTTGAGTTGAGGGAGGGCAGATTTAGGTTGGACGTCAGGGGAAAATTCTTTACAGAGACAGTGGTGAGGTACTGCAAAAAGGTTGCCCAGAGAGGTTGTGGATGCCCTGTCCCTGGAGGTGTTCAAGGCCAGATTAGTTGGTGGCCCTGGGCAGCCTGGTCTAGTATTAAATGAGGAGGTTGGTGGCCCTGCATATGGCAGGGGGGTTGGAGATTCATGATCCTTGAGGTCCCTTTCAACCCTGGCCATTCTGTGATTCTGTGATTCTGTGATCTTTTTTTTCTAATATTGTCATATGCTTAAAATGAATATTGCTTTCTTAAAATATCTATGATTTTAGAGATGTAAATACACCCACACTTTGCTTTATATGTCAAAATCTTTTGAAACAATGTAAATTTCCACTTTTGTCCTGTAGGTGGACACCCATGGAAATATTCTGCTAACATCTCTTGAAATTCACAACGAGGTGGCAAGCAACGAGGTCACAACCAGCGTTACGGATGCCAGAAATTCAACGATATCCTTTGATAACTCAGGAATCCAGTACAGAAAACAAAGCTCACATCGCGAAAGCCTTGGAAGGCGTTCATCAGACAGAACAGGCTCCCACAGCAAGAGGGGCCATTTACGAAGAAGGTCTTCACAACTGAAGATAAAAATTCCTGATCTAACAGATGTGAATGCCATCGACAGATGGTCAAGAATGGTGTTTCCATTCACATTTTCTCTTTTCAACTTAATTTACTGGCTCTACTATGTTAACTGAGTGACTGAACTTTTTTAAAGGACTTCAATTATAACAAGTGAAGTACTACTTGCCTGCAGAGTTTATATATATTTATATGTAAAAATATATATATATATGAACTTTTACAATGTAGAGAATACTCATGTATGTGTGAATACGTACAGCGAAGAATCGTGTGTATGTATGAGCACACGCTGAAGAGCAAAAGTATATGTATGCACACATACGTGTACGCATTCATTCTGAGGTTATGGACAATGTAACATAGAATGCACTTCCGAGGAACTTTTTAATTTGAAAGGCAGGTGTCGTCCAAAGCAAGCCTTGGGAACGTAAGTGTTGTATATTATCACTTCAAAACTTTGATGGTCATAGAAATTTTCAAACAGCTGTAATGGTGTATAAAGTCAGTATTTAGTAACATTGTTTGTAAATGCTGCCATACACACTAATCATAAAGTGATAGAGTTACACTGGTAAGTTTAAAGTAAGTCGTTTGTATTGCAGAACCATGAACAACAATTTCATCAAGCCAAACTTGTTTCTCTTTGCTAAAATTTCTTGGTTTTGTATGACCTAACACATTTTTCCCACTCATTAATGGGCATTGTTTTTAATGGTCTCTTGCTTTCTCTTCTGCAGTAAGCAAGCTGATCATAGGAGCATTGCTGTAGGTCTTTGGAGATGTATACATGTTCATAATATTTCAAACAAGCATTTTAAATGTCCATCAACAGTGAAAAGAATCTTTTGTAAGTACTGTAAATGTGCGGCACATTTTCCTTCCCTTGGACTGGTTCCAGCTGCCATGTCATTTTGAAAGAGAACAGCACATTTTTAGTGTAAAGTAGCTGAGATTTCAACTACTGTCAACGTGTTCTACATCTGCTGTAGATTTAAAGATTGTTATTCCAGTGAAAGCATAGAAGATGTCTCAGGTTATTTGCTACTTCAACATGAAACCACCTAGCTGTAGCATTTTTTAAATATGCATTCACATTATTTAACATTCTTATAACATTGTATGTTAATGTAAAATATATTTGCATAATATGCATATAAGTATATTTTCTCAATGTTTTTCTTTCCTGTGCTTGCTATTGTGACTGCATGCTATGTCATATTTTTGTTTCTGTGATGTTACAACTTTTTATTCTTTAGAATTGAGCAAATAGAGCACTTCTGATACTTTGATTCAGTAATGGAGTATTTTCATATTTTATTTATATACTTAAAGTATATACATGTACGCTTATGAAGCTCATGTCCTGCAGTCACAGATCACAAAAGACAGCAAGAAGTATGTTTTGTTTCAGGATTGTGTTCAGGCTCACCTTTCACGCAAATGTGAGCACTTTGGTTTTCATTCACATTCATTCCCTAAGCAGGTTTCCAACTTTTTCGGTCTAGTAGATTGTAGTCATCCAAGTTATGCCGATTTCAGATCTGTAAACTTAATTTGTTACTTATCAGAGCAACCTTTCTAAAGAAAAGAAGATATATTTTTTGTAAGCAGTGTTTCTATCATGTACATTCACAACTACCAACCGGTGCAGTAGCATAAGTAGATTTAAAACAAGAATTTAGGCATAGTCATGCCTGTACTCCATATGCAGAATTCCTGGGGAAATCAATAGGAAATTATGTCAGAGAGAGCTTTGAATGTTAGCTAGGGACATCTATTGGAGAAAAATGTGGATATGCACCTACCAAGATAAAAGCACCAAGATGGGGTGATGATGAGAAGGCCTTGGCTCTGTTAGCCAAGTGTTCTCACCGGTACTTGGATTACCTATGAGTAGAGCACTCATGCAGCAACACTCTGTTGCTGTTTCCACCCTTTACTCTGCAACTGAGCTGAGAAACTTTGCTCTGGGCTGAACTGCAGCATAGGCAGGGTGCAAAGCCTGAGCTGCAGTCTCATCCTGGGGGCTGCTGCTCACTGAACAGCAACGGGCTCCTTCAGCTGTCTTGAGGTAGAGCCGCAGTGTGATCCCCATTGCCCTGCCCTTGCCTGCAGGACTGCACTGCAGCCCTGCTGCATCCTTGGCACTAGCACAAACTGGCTGTAACTGCAGCTCTTAAGCACTGCAGCTGCAAATAACTGTATGGTATGAGAAGCTTTGAAGGAAACCGTGTAGCCGGAGTAGAAAAACATGTTTTTGAACAGCTCCTCAGTATGAGTTCCCATTGGTAAGCTGCAACATATTATGAGCTGTCTGATATTTCTTCCAACTGTGAAGGGATTGTAAAGCGTGTTGTCATCCTTATTGTCAAAGTAATAAAACAATTAGCACCTTCCCAAATACACATCTAGTAAATTCATTGATAATATCTCCCAAGCTCTTACCTTAATAGCAAAATATAATTAAACAAACAATACGATATTAATAAAACATAAAAATGATAGGCTCTGCTTTGGAAAAATTGCCCTAATGAAATATCTTTGAGCAAGTCCTTTGGTTAGAGTCCTGAACAACTATTCTTAAAAATGGAATTCAAGAAGAGAGTGGACCCACCCTCTCACTGTTTTTCAGTCACTGTTCTCTCCTTTCTTTGAGCTCCAGCTCCTAGAAGGGCTCTGGTCAGGCACTCTCTATCACAACTAGAAAAGAGCTTTTATTTGTGATGTGAATATGTGCTCCACATTCTGTAGAAGCTTCAGAGGCTTCAGTCAGGATTTTTATGTAGATGGACAAATTATGACTGGTCTCAGAAAAGAGGAAATGTGTGTTTTCAGCACCCCACATGGGCAAGAGAACTGAGTCTCTGAGTCTCCTCCCCCTTGCACAACTGGGAGCAGTGTATAATTGTAGCCCCCTTCAGGAAACAGTATTTCCCACCTTCCCTCTCATTGCAAAAAGTGAGCAGTTGCACATTTCAGGTTTTCATGAGATTCCATATCCATCAGCCCAGCCAGGCTCCATGGGACACAAGCAGCTTGGACTGTGAACGGACTGAAGTCTTGGTTGGACTTGAAAAAAAAGCCAGGAAATTCTCACTTAAGGTTAACACTTCATCCTTAACACACATTTTTTGTGCCTTTTTTGCCAATTCCCTTCTTCCAGTCCCAGCACCACTTCTTACACACAAACACACACACAACCGTGTGTTAAGAACAGTGTTTGCCTTGACCTCACATTTTCTGCCTGTTGTCACTTTATGCTAGCTGCAGTATATGACTTTAACCATAGGTGGCTTTAAGACTGAAAGATGATCATTCCAATCGAATTGCGCCAGAGAAATGCATTGCATAGCTAATGAACTCATTTCTAACTCACACTAATTATAAATAACATTTACACATCATTTGTTTGTAAAAGGCAATGGAAAAAAAAAAAAACAACCGGAGCTATTTGTGTTGTAGTCCAAAGGGTCAATAAGCAGCAGAAATATTATGGTGATTTAACTCTAAGTTGATTTCATCCCATTGTAAAGATAAACTAAAATCCAGTCTTTTTTGCTTAAGGCACATCTATGTATTTTTGGTATTCTTCAGCAGTGGAAAAAAAAGAATAGTAAAATGGAATGATGAAGAGATGCTTTATGAAAATATTGATAAATGAATATTCATTTATTAAAAAGGATTTAAAGATTAATCGCTTACTTTTTTTTTTTTTTCTGGGGATAGAGGGAGTCTGATGACTATGCTTGGCTAAATTTTAATGTTTAATTAGGTTTTAAATGTCATGCAACTGTTAATCTTACACAAATTTAAAGAAAAAATAGATGAAATTTTTTAAAAATTCATATGCAATTAGAAAAAAAGAATTGCTGTGCTTTTAACTATGACATCACCTAGTGTTTTCTATGGTAGATTAAGGAAGAGGGGAAAACTACAACCAATGCCATGACCTGGCAAGATCTTTAATGGCAACCCAGCCTCTCTTCCACCTTCAGGTTTACTTGGTATGAGCAGAAAATTTGTCCTCTGCTTTACATGTAACCTCTACCTGTCCAGGAGAAAAAAGAAGACACTGGTGTCCTGTTTATTTGCTTCATTAATCAAGTCATTAATATTTCAAAAAGGAACCAAAAAAATCTCCAGCTATGGGAACTGTATCAGGAACGTTAATTGTGTTCCTCACACTTGTTATTGCTAGCTGTTAGTAAGCTATTTTAGAGGGGTCAGGAAACAGGCAGATTCCAAAAAGGTTTTTTTGAGTCATGTTGTTAGCAGTTCACCAACCCCTTCCCTCAAAACAAAAATTCTGTGAAGAACCCTCTGAGGATGAATGGAGATTTGGAAAGCACATTTTTCTTAAACCTGATTGCCATGCTTCGCATTGGAGCAAAAGCTTGCTTAAATTTCATAGTAGCTAATGGTACATGTCCCAGCTTTTAAGAAGTAGCTGAAATATTCAACACTACCAATTTGATTGCAAGGCCATCGAAGTCAACTCCCTCTGACTTCAGCAACTTCCTGCTCAGTTCTAGCAACTCTTCCCAGATCACAAGTAACATCTATTTCACTATGGTACATACTATAAAAGTAGAAAAAATTACTGATGTCCCGACCTTAGCTTTGTGATTGGGCTGTCTGGGAAGTGATATACTTCATTCTGCATTTCAGAGCTGATGTACTGATAAATGTTACCAATTAATATCAGTACTGATTGATGAAGTACCAGTTATTTTATTAAAGGACTTCTTAGTTACGTTAGTCTGTTTTCTCTGAACTAATGTGGTCATTAATAACACTACTTCCAAAGATGTTGGTTTCATAGGCAGAACTGTCACAACAGCAAGGACTACCTTCTGATGGAAGAAGTGAGGCAGGCTGCTGAAAATTAAACTGAAAGTGGAGAGAAACCCAAGGCTTCACTGATTCATTTGTGGTTTTTTTTTTAATAACAAAGGCAGAAACTCTCACAAGTAGTGTCAAACTGTCCTGCAAATACAGGGTCTGAGCTTTTCCAAAAAGATTTCAGATTCTGAGTGTTTCATTTCTGTGGTTCTCCTACCTGTGAGGCCATGATCTGTGTAATCAGACATATGTCTTCCTCCGGCATATGCATGTCAAGTCCTTCAGCAGCTTACCCTGCACACCACATCACTTGCTATGCTTGAAAACTCAATCCACACAGGTGGAATATGCAGCAATACAAGAAGAACAACTACAGTCCCTAAAATCAGCCATATAGTAACTGAAACTCAGGTAATACTTAAGCAAGCATAATATTTCTGAAGGATAATATGTTTGGAGAGCTTACCTAACTTTTGCAAGGCACTGCTGCTAAATACATTTGTCCCACCAGTGCAAACTAATTTAAATCAGTATAGTGTTTTCCTTTTTTATTTTATTTTTTATTTTTTATTACTTTTTCCCCTCTTGAAAGCAGGAAAATACAGAAAGCAACTGCTCAGGGCAAGTTTTCACCTGGTGTCCCCTGACACACTTCCTCAAAGCTGCTCAAGTCTCTGCCTTGAGTCCCCCTTTGGAGGCACTGATCTTCCTCCTTTGACTACAGAGGGAGCCTTAGGCTAAATGCTGTGAGTTATCCCCCAACTTACCACTAGCACTTGGCTTCTTTCAGACGTTATTGCTCTCACAGCAAATATCTGGAGATAAAATAGCTATTATCCTAGCTGGCAGGAGGCACAGATGCAAACAGCATGTGTACTCAATCTGTGATATATCACAGTAATCTTTAGGTTATCTGTTCTAATATGGTTTTTAAATGCATTTCGGTTTATACTCTAACCTTAGAGTTTGCATTATTTTCTCCAGGTGCTGATGCTTTCCATATGCATAATACTTGGAATTCTGGGGCAGAGCATAGGGATTTTTTGAAAGACTTTAAGTCAGTTGAGCTCAAAACATCTGGGCATCTTCTCTTCCTTCACCAGTATCAGAGATCATGGTTTGCATTGCCTTTGCACTGGGCTGACTGCACCTGCTGGAGTACCAGGAGCTCCAACCTACAGCTGTGTGCTGCCAAGTGATGACTTGCTCATCTGTACCCACAGACAAACCTGAAACACATTCTGCCTGTTATAAACTATTTCCCTGATAAGATGCTGTATTAGTCTAACAACTAACTGCTGCTTCACACTCCCTCCGTCTAAGATGCCAGTACTGCCACTAGAGACCCCATTTTCCCATCTTTTGAAAAATAAGATAAAAAAGGGGAATTCACAGGCTGTTAGGCAATTAAGTATCTCCCTCCACACAACTGGGATCGAATTTTGCTGCAGGTTATACATTTGATCCACAGGGACAGAACTAATTTGGTACAGAATTCTTCCTGCCTAGGGCTACTCTTAAAAATTTGCAGTCCAAAACACCAGTAATGTAGGTATGTGCAAAAGTATTTAAAATTGTCAGTGGTGAAATCTTTCTGGATTTGTTCTTCTGGGGATGTCTGATGCAAAATACATGAGCAATTGAGGAAGCAGGGACCAGCACACAGGAAAGAGAGGTTGACAGTGGGACTAGGTGATCTTAGTGGTCTCTTCCAACTTTAATGATTTTGCGATTCTATGAATCTTCACTGCAGGCAGCCCAAGAGCTCTTGTGCTCCTAATGGCTCCTCATAGCTGAGCAGCAGGATAGTTTGGATGGAAATCCCTAGGACAATACTGAGAACATCCTTCAGGCAAATGCTTCAGGCACCATCCTATGGCATAAAGAGCCAACAAAAGCACTGCATACAACTACATCTGAGATGGAGGGGAATTTTCTATCATGGAAAGGCCTCAGATCCCAGGTAGCCTCCAAGGTGCTGGATTCTCCATAAGCGTTGTATTTCCTAGGCAGTCCCACAACGGATGCTCTGTTCTGCCCTTCAAAGTTGTCTGCCTCATTCCCCCGCCACTGCAAAGGACATCTCACTGCTGAATTTGTCCCATCTCATATGGCACATTCATCTGAGGCTTCTTCAGTTGTTGTAGACCATGGCTAAAACCAACAGAAAGAAAAACTGCCAACCTGAGGGCTATTTAAAGCCCACACACAGAGTTCCAAGCGCACATTTGTAATATTAGTTCTTTGATTAGCTGCAAAACCAACCTCCAGAGAAAACTGTACGCAGCAACAGAAGGAGCCGGGTGCATGGCAGCACTGCTGCACAGTGCTCTGCAGCTGGAGTTGCTGTGGTTGATGCTTCCATCTGGCAGGCGCACAAGAGAGATGTAAGCAAGGCAAAGAGATGGAAGTAATTCTTTCACTTGCCTATGTTAATAATATTTCAGACTAAACTCTTTCACTTGAAGCTGAAAGGTTGCTCACAAAGAAAGCCTGCAATGTGAGTGATTCCATATCATGGTCAACACTTTGTCCCATTCACCTTCCCCCCAAATCTTACAGTTTTGCTTGGAAGCTCAGGACTGTATTGGCTGTTGTGAAGTAACCTCTGATTGCTTATTGAATTTGGAAAACTGGCATGACTTCATTTGCAAAAGGGGACAATTCCAAGGCATGTTTTCATGTGAACTTCACACTCCTGATGTTGCCTTATTCTAAGTTGGAATCTACTGTATCATTAACTCATTATCTAATGTGAAGCAATGAAGTTTTTTATTTTTTTTCACTAAAGATGTGATATCCATTTGTAGCAGGAAAGGAAAGCAATTAATCTGTGTAATAAATGCTTATAGAAGTGGACATAATGGTATTAACAATGAAACAATCTAAAGGAGAACAATAACTCACTACTATTGTTTGAGCATTATCTAGTACTGTTAGCAATTACATTTACAGAGTAATCTTAGTTAATAGTGACACTGATTAGGTATTCTATATAAGCAGTGAATATAGCATACATCCATGTATCTCATTTGCTTTGACAAGGCAGTTTTTGGTGAAGCCAGTGCTAGAACAATTTCCTAATGACCTCACTGATGTTAAATTTCTCTTGATCATCATTTCTTGCAGACCTGTAACATTCTGAATGCAGATGACAGTTTTGACATTCACAAAGATGTAGGTTTAATTATCATCTTGATTACTTGAGCTGGAAAGCCAGATGCCTAAATATCATGAAAGGTCGAGTAGAACAAATCCTGATAGTCGGTATCTTTCAGTGCTAGAAATGCTGCTTGGATTGGAAGGTGACTTAAAGAATAACAAGTAATTGGGAAATCAAGGGCTTTTTTATTGGCACAGCTCTCTTCTTGCATGGAGAGACTTTGTTTAAACATCTCATCCTAACAGATGCATGAATCTGAGCTGGAGTACTGAAGACATGTAAACTATCTTAAATTGTCTCAAATAAAAGAAAACAGAAAAGAGAGATAGATACCCAAGACACAAAGATAGATCTGCTAGTTTTTCCCAGTGTCCCAAGGCAGGTAACACTTTATTGTTGAGAGACTCACATAAAGCACAGCAAGTCTCCTCTTTTATAGCAGGAAATTTGTCAATATCCTTTACTTATGTGTGCATGATTTATAAATCTATTTTCTAAAGCAATTTGAGGGTTATAAAATCATACTATTATTTAGTACACAGCTCCTCATGGACTCTGGTTTATCAACTGTTGGATAAAGAGTGGAAAAAACATCTGCTAATCACTCATTAAACTAGAATAGATTCAAACAAATGACTGCTATTAAGAGTCCCGATCCAAAGCCCATTATAGTCAACAAAAAGCTCTCAGAGGTTTCAGCAGGCTTTGCATACCACCTGAAGTTAATGTTAGCTAGAATGATGGAAAAAACTACATCTTAATTGATTACAAAATATTAAAGATAATTAAAAAAAAAAAAAAACAGATCTTCATTAAATTAATGAATTTGTGGGAAAGCTCAAGATACGGTAGGAGTCTGAAACCAGAAATTGATGGGCAGAAAGGACAAACATTTTTGAAATTTTAGTGAAGTTGTTATAGTGGCAAATGGCCAGGATGCATTGTTTTTCTCTACAGATGTCCACAAAAGAGGGCCTTACAGAAAAGATAAGCCCTCAAACAAACAAACAAACACAAAAAAAAAACAAACGACTTTCTCCCTGACTGAAAGTGGAACAGTCAGGGGCAAAGCACTGACATGCACCTGCTTTCAGGGAAAATGTGGCTATGTTTCTGGCTGGGAACTGTGCTGGCTTTGTAGAAGGTTTGTAGCTGAAATCACAACTGTTCCACTGATAATGCAATTTTACCTTGTAACAGATCATTATTCATTAATAATAGAAATGTTGATATTATAGTGTTAATAGTATTAGAATATTATCCCTGACTACAGCAGGGGGGTTGGAACTATATGGGTCTGGTCCCTTCCAACCTAAATCATGCTATGATTCTATGATTATCTAACAATTATGTAAAAATTGTTATGTTATTTAATAATTATGTAAAAATGCATGGGCCATATCAAAGAGGTGACCAGATAACTGTAGCATAGGGCATGAGATAGTCCTGATCTAGAAAGTAGAGTTTTTGGCCAGAAAATGCTTTCAGGTATACAAAAGTAAAACCACAGCCTGAGTCCTGAGCTATTCCTGCCCACTAACTCGGCCCAACAGTCCAAGGGTGTAACCACAAAAATAGGAAATTTTCACTGCAGTTAACTTTATTCACAGAATCACAGAATGGCCAGGGTTGGAAGGGACCTCAAGGATCATGAATCTCCAACCCCCCTGCCACATGCAGGGCCACCAACCTCCACATTTAATGCTAGACCAGGCTGCCCAGGGCCACCAACCAATCTGGCCTTGAACACTTCCAGGGATGGGGCATCCACAGCCTATGTGGGCAACCTGTTCCAGCCCCTCACCACTCTCTCTGTAAAGAATTTTCCCCTGACATCCAACCTAAATCTCCCCTCCCTCAACTTAAAACCATTTCCCTTTATCCTGCAGTTATCTACCCTTTCAAAGAGTTGATTGAGAGTTGATTGAAGAGCCTCTGTAGGCTCCCTTTAGGTATTGAAATGCTGGAGTGAGGTCACCCTGCAGCCTTCTTTTCTCCAGGCTGAACAAGCCCAGCTCCCTCAGCCTGTCTCCATAGGGGAGGTGCTCCAGTCCCCTGATCATCTTTGTGGCCCTAGCTAACTAAATGGCTGCCACCATATCCTGCACACATTTTCATTTTGTTGGCATTGTCCAGAACAAGACCTTAGCATTAGGAACAGAGCCACTGTGCTGCCCAAGCCAGGCAGATCACCCAGACTGACCAACTCTGTGAGTGCTTACTGCTCTAATGGTTAGAAAGTCCTCCAGGCAGAGTGTATTTACAGCTGATTTTCCCCCATTTGCTTTCGTGCCAAAATTGCCCCTTAGCTCAAATAGCAATTCTCCATCTAGCATTTACTCCTTCTAGGTAAAAATCACATCTTTCTTAACCTCCAGTTTGCTGGGCTAAAAGTTCAGCTATTTTCAGACATATCATGCTCTTCTCTCCTCTGATCCCTATCTTAGTCTCTCATGTACTAAAGAAAAAAAAGTAATTCTGGATCACTAATGACCAAACTATTATGCACCGTTTCTACCGTCTTTATTCCTTCTGGTTGTTTCTTCTTGGGTATTATTCACTGGTAAATAACGGAGACCAAGACTTCTGTATCTTTCATTGAGCTCCACTGAGAGGTAAGAGAACAGGATTTGAAGTGCAGAGAAATCCAGATGTCTACAGGTGGTAAGTATTGTCCAAGGGGCCATGTTCTCCCCACAGAGTCCCAGGGCTCAGGTCTAATACACACATCTTATGGTGTGAGCACTAACATTGTGTCCCACCCCATTCCCTGGTTTGTTTTGTCCAGTGGGAAGAGAATGACTGTGACGCACTTCACTGTCACAGGTCAGATGCACCAAAACAATATATTAAATGTATTCTGAGCAAGTTTTTGCACTTATGATCTATAATCACATGTATTCTAAGCAAACAATGTATTAGCCTATGACTAATCTGTATTCTGGGGGCCAGGAGGTGAAGGTAAATTAGAGTAGGCAAGGGTAAATTTGATTGGGTAAGGTTATACAAATTCCTAGGAAAGGCAAATCAGGATAGGAAAGGTGATATGATCTGTCTTGATACATCCATTGTGGGATGGGGTCCAAAGACAGGGAGGCCTGCAAGCTGGGGGGTCTTAGGCTGGCTGAGGGGAGCTCTGAAAGCTGTCTTCCAGCATCCTGATTTTATAGCCTTTTTACATGTGGTTTGTCGTGATAAACAAGGGGGGAGAGGAGGGGAACTAACTGTTACCAGGTATAAAAACTAAGATACTCGCAAGGGTATATAGAAAACACAACTTTGCAAAAAAGCAGAGAAACTTCCATTGGTTCCTTAAGACCTCGTTTTCAGTTCTCAAAAACATGAGGGATTGTTTATACGTTAATCAACACACAATTTTACGGTCTCTGTGTTCTTGCCAAAGGCAGCATTTTCTCTTTTCCCTGACATCTTCCAGTCAGAGCTCAGGCCCTTGACATGAGTACTAGGCCACACGCAGTTAGACATAGGTAGGTGAGGGGGTGTCAGAGGCATAGCTATGGCCTTATCCAGCCTGCACAGCTACAGGCAGATCCTGTTACTGACCAGAGGATGGCTACTGGACTGGTGTCCTGTCCTCCAGTCGTGCATGACCTCTCCCCTTCTTCAGCAGGCTGTGCCAGGGCTATACTCCACACACTGGCAGTACCTCCTCTGCCAGGGAGACTCAGCACACTGAATTACCTTGGAACCAATTACTGAAACGAAGACCACCATCCATGCATGAAGCACAGTGCTTGTGGAAATGGTATCCAGGAGGCTTAGAACCAAAACACCTATTCTCACCAGCTCAGATAAGCAAAAAACTGCTCACAGACATTGTTCTTGACATCCACCAAGGGCAGAATGGTGATGACAGCAACCCAGCACTGCATGGATCTGTGCCTTACACATCCACCAAGTTGCCTGTGCAGGTCATGCCCTGTGGGTACAGCTGGTAGCACACTGCAGCAGACATGCTTCTGAGTGCCAGAGAAGATTTCCCACTGATGCAGAGACATGTTTTAAAACCCATCAAATACTAGCTGACATTTTCTAAAATGACTAAAACTGACTGCCCTTTTCTTCTTTTTGGTACTCCACTTGCAATGTTGCACAAACATCCCTGTCAAAAGTCATATGCAATTAAAGCCACAGAACAAGCTGCCACCCTACAGCCAGTCATGACCTGATGGTTCCAACATGAACTGGGAAGACACTTGGTTTGATGGGACAGAGGGAAGCTGAAGAGCTGAAGAGAAAGGTCTCAGTATAGAGATCTAATCCTTGAGCATCTATGAAAAATTAGATTGTTGATGTCATGTAATCACGTGAGTGTTCACTCTACACCAAATTTCCAGTTCTTAAAGGAGTCTGCCCTGACTGCAAAGACCTGGGCCACCCCTGTTGCTTCATGATTTGCAGGAAGAAGGAAGCACCTCTGGCTCCAAGCCATGGTGTAGATCTGCACTGGAGTCATCTCGTGGTTGGGTCTTTCTGGCCCAGCAGTTTGCATTTTGACAGGGATGATCTTTGCTGTGCAGCAGCTCTGCAGTCAGTCCATGAGTGCTACACATGGGCTTGAGGGACAACAACGCTTGGTCAGGAGTAAGAAGCAAGTCAGTAAAGAAAGTGCCAGTTTTGAAACTGAGCAAGCTGGAAAAAAAAAGAATTATATTCATTTGAAGTTCTGTTTTGTTTCTCTTTGCCAAACAAAGCCTTTAAGTCTCCCTTTCCATCAACATGGCAGGTAAGGATGATGGGGAAGAAAGTGTCTGGTGTTGATCACCCTTCCTGCTCTGGAGCTCTTAGCTCTGGGGTGGTGATGGGACTATGTGCCCAGGGACTATCATCTGTCCTTTGTCTCCCTCCAAGGAGAATTCTGGGTATATGTGCTGGGAAAGTGCCTGCTGTGACTCTAAGGCTGCTCAACAGCTGATTCCAACAACACCCTGTAAAGATGCTCAGTAAAGGACCAAGAGCAGTTTGTTTTATTAAATACGTGTCTCTCCAAGACTCCAATTCCTTTAGGGCTTCCAGTTGTACTGTATCGAGGATGAAAACAACCTTGAAGAGGCGAAAGTTGAGTGCTGCACTAAAATTCATTCACATCAGAGCCGTTATCGGGGGACAAGAGGATTGTTTATGTTTTTCCACGTAACAGTACTTGTCACAGCTGCAGTTGCTTGCTTTTTTAATCTAATTGCTGACTTGAAATGCAAATGACTGTAAAATTTCACAGACACATTTTAAAAATGCAAATTGCATGTGACGAGAAACTCACAAACTATTTTTCATGGCCTGTGAGTAGGATTTTTGTTTGACTGGCGGTGTTCTTTTGAAAACTTCCCAGTTTGGAAATCAAGCAGTTAAGATACCTAGCTTAAACTCTGGACATGCATCCTCATATTGACAAATAGAAATTCTTGTAACATTAGGGATATACTTTGCACATACTGAAGAACAAATACACCACAGAGAAGCATTCTCTCTGCAATGTTTGCTCCCACTGCTGCATATGAATTCATACAGCAAATTGCAGGCACACATTTGTATGATATTTCCTTCAACATTTACATACTACTGTGGGCCAAACTTTTAAAAATTATTTAGCTTAAAATTCCTAAATAAATGTACATTTCCCCCTAGGATCTGCGAATGACTCTATGACTGTGGGGTCATGGAATCATAGAACGGTTTTTTGTTGGAAGGGACATCAAAGACCATCCAGTTCCAACCCCCTGCCATGGGCAGTGCTGCCACTCACTGGATTAGTAAGGATTGGGTGAGGAAGTGCAGTTTGGGATAAGCAGCTGCTCTGTTGTTGCCTGCAGCCATTGGATTGGACGTAGTACTGCTGATGTTCCCTCCCTTTCTATTTCTAATGGTCTTAGTCTTTAATATTTGTGCTCAAGTTTAGCTGTGTGCTCGCTAAGCAAGTTGGATGAATCCCAGTTGTTGGAACAAATTGCTCTTGCAGAGAACAAAACCAATCAGTTATTAGCATAACATGCCAGTAGGAGACTTGCCAAAGTTGACTTGGGCCTCCAGGCGATAATGCTGTGTAAATAGCATTAGATTACAACCAAAAGCTTGAAAATGAGGAAAAGGAGAATTGCAGAGCAGATGTGTAGCAAACAGCAAACTGAAGAGTAGTACATTGGAAAGGTCCGCATGAACACCGGCAGTCTGCAGCTTTCCTGCAAAAAAACCCCTGAAAAACGAGTTGCCACATCACTGCCACAATTTTTGTATGCACATCTAGTTTTCCCAAAGAGGGAATACCTTACTCCCAGAGATAGCCGCTCTGCAGTTTCTCAAAAAATTAGATTACTGATGTCTGTCTTAGCTTGTGATATTCAATATCAAGCCCCCCAAATTCTTAGCATCTTAGCTGAGATCATTAAAAAAATGATAAATTATATTCACACAAATACAAACTGAAGGTGGTCACTGGCAACTTAAGGTGGAGTTTGGCACCCTCATTGTTTTTGTTCCTCCTTTTGGATAGGAGCTGATATTCAGAGGGTTTTTTTTATAATTTGTTCAATGGATTTTTCAATATTCAGCAGAGCTTTCTCAGCGGATCTAGGAAATTGTAAAGATATTTTTAGGAAGCTTAAAAGTAGGATTTAGCTTCTGGGTCCTGAAATCTGATATCTTGTATATATATGTACAGACAGATTCAGGCAGAAACACTCACAGAGAGCTTCTGAGAAATCCCTGCCTTGAGCTGCCTGCAAGTGCTCACCAACTGGAGACATCTCTGGAACTGAAAGCCGAAAAGCTATTCACAAAGCCAAACAAACCCTTCTGCAAGGCAGAGCTTATGCACTTGGCATTACTTCCCTGTGGCTCTGAGGTTGAGCCCCAGAGTGGTATCTCCAGCACGGTGAGGCTCGGTGCCATGCCTGCACACAGCCTGGGTCACCTCTAGTTCAGGCAGATCCACACCATGCTCCATTACATCGTGTAAACATGCCCCTCACGTCCCTTCCGTTACTCTCTGAATGGTGCAAATGTACAGTATAATCAGTTGCATAAAGGCAGAGGTATAAATAACAACAACTGATTAGGAAAGCATCGCAATTAATCAGAAGAATGCAGGCTTGGTGAACTCTGTTGTCATTTTTAATGAACCATACATTATAATTAGAGACACCCAAGGGGAATTGTAAACGTTTGCCAGTGTGGAGTTGTCTGGAACAAGAGCACTGTATCAAGAGCTTGTTCTCAAGCTGTTAGGCTGTCTGAGCCTTCCTGTGAGCTGCAACCCAGCAGTGGCCAGAAAACTAAGAGTGGAAGCAAAGAAAGTGAAAAAAAAGAAAGGAAGAAACAGTAACAGATCAATATTTCATATTTCTGTAGGACTGTGTGTGGTTTCATAGGGTCTGCAAAAACTGCAGAAAGAATGCAGAGGCAATCACCTCCCTCCAGCCAGCAGGGAGAGAGATGATTGTCGCCCTCTGCTATGCCCTCATGAGGCCCCATCTGGAGTACTGTCTCCAAGCCTGGGGTCCCCTGCATAGGAAGGATGTGGAGCTGTTTGAGCCACCCAGAGGAGGGCCATAAAGATGATCAGAGGGCTGGAGCAACTCCCCAGCAAAGAGTGGCTGAGGAAGTTGGGTTTATTCAACCTGGGGAACAGAAGGCTCTGGGAAGACCTCACTGTAGTCTTCCAGTACTTGAAGGGAGCTTATAAATAGGAGGGAGACTGACTTTTTACATTGTCTGGTAGTGATAGGACAAGGGGGAGTGGCCTTAAACTAGAAGACGAGAAATTTAGATTAGATGTTAGGAGGAAATTCTTCACTCAGAGCTTGGTGAGGCGCTGGCACAGCTGCCCAGAGAAGCTGTGGTGCCCCATCCCTGGAGGCCAGGGCCCATCCACTCAAGGCCAGGTTGGATGGGGCCCTGGGCAGCCTGAGCTGGTGGGGGGTAGCCCTGCCCATGGCAGGGAGTTGGAGTTCCTTTCCAACAAAAGCCATTCTGTGATTCTATGATATCCTGCTATTGCATCCAAATTGCTAACACATCTCAAAGGTGGTGCACAGGACAAAACACCAGCAATAGAAATCTGTTTCTTTTAATATTACTAAACAAAATCTGGTGTAACAGTGTTATCATATGGGATATAAGAGCAAGGAATTCTGCAAATCTGTAGACATTCTGCATAACTGTAGAAAAGCAACACCTACACGGCTCAGTGGTGTCTCTGTGGAGTTTTGTACGCACAACCTAAGATATTAGCTATGGTCTACTTTGATGACTCTTCATGTGATTAATTTATGTGGTCTACATACAAGGTTAATTGTTCTTCTCAGAGTAGATTCCTGTTTTCTTTAATATGGTAACATATTCATGCTGTGGACCATCCATCAGTGTATCATCAGTTTTTCAGATAACCTATTCTGTGAATCATCTTTTCCAGATAATCTGCTTTCTTGTGGAAAGGTATGTTTTAATTCATATGCTGATTAACACTATTTTGAGATCATAGAATCATAGAATCATAGAATCATAGAATCACAATGTTGGAAACGACCTGTAAGATCATCCAGTCCAACCGTCCTCCCATTACCACTGCTACCACAAGCTACCAAACCATATCTCTTAGCTCCTCATCCAGACTCCTCTTGAACACTGCCAGGGACACCAACTCCACCACCTCCCTGGGCAGCCATTCCAGTGCCTGACTACTCTCTGAGAGAAAAAGTTCTTCCTCATGTTTAACCTAAACCTCCTCTGGCACAACTTGCCATTTCCTTGGGTCCTGTTGTCTGGGAGAAGAGGCCAAATCCCTTCTCATCACAACCTCCCTTCAGAAAGTTGTAGAGTGCAACAAGGGCTCCCTTGAGCCTCCTCTTCTCCAGACTAAACAATCCCAGTTCCCTCAGCCGCTCCTCATAAAACTTGTGCTCCAGACCCCTCACCAGTTTTGTTGCTCTTCACTGGACACACTCCAGGGCCTCAATGTGTTTCTTGTAGTGAGGGGCCCAAAATTGAACACAGTATTCAAGGTGCAGCCTCACCAATGCTGAATACAGGGAGATGATTACCTCCCTGCTTCTGCTGGCCACACTATTTCTAATGCAGGCCAGGATGCTGTTGGCCCTCTTGGCCACCTGGGCACACTGCTGGCTCATGTTCAGCCGAGCATCAACCAACACCCCCAGGTCCCTTTCCTCTTCACAGTCATCCAGCCACTCATCCTCAAACCTATAGCACTGCATGGGGTTATTGTGGCCAAAGTGCAGGAGATATTGCATCTTACTGCTGTTTTTCCAAATACGATTCTGGATAGCTTTATTATATTCTTGGCCATATTTGCCTTCCTTTAGAGTTCCCAGATTTCTCAGGGTTCCTAAAACTTTTCCTTATATAGCAATAGGAAAACTATATGCATGTTATTATATAACATTGCTATGCTATTTCATAAATATACAATATTACACAAGATATGTCTACATATGTTATTTCATAAATGTAGATAGAGACTTTTCCCACTTACTGTTTCTAAAATCTGGGTAATGAGGGTAAAAGAATTAAATTTGTTTACCTACATTAATTTGATTATTTGCAAACTACAACACTTTGGTTGGCATTTCTAGCAAGCTTTCAATCATATTAAAAGATGTGCTGACATTCTGAAGAGTGGGAGAGTAAAGCCACCACAGGAGTTCCCATGAGACAGCTGGTGGCTTGATTTGTTTAGTCAGACAATATCTATAAGTCTTATGCATATATACTAGCGCTCAGAGGAAGCAGAAGATTTTTGAGAGCCTGAAGTAAGAGCCTGACAGCATGGTTAAGTGCTTTTTTCCCTTTGGAGATTATAGCTTGCATGAAATGTGACACAAACTAGTCTGAGCTGGGAGGGAAATTCAAGGAGGCTGGGCTACAGGAAAGCAACATTTTCAAGAGCCTATCTGAATATTTATCTCATTTGGGATCTATCTGAGATCATCCTTCGGGTCAAAGACTTCTGTGTATCTAGTTCAAAAGGTTAAATATGGTTAAGCGCTTTTTTTTTTTTTTTTTTTTTTCCCCAGAGGTTCCATTTCTTTAGCTGTGTATCTGAGAAAAGCCATCAGGCATTGCCCTGAGATACATTTTATAAGTAGGTGTGAGGAATAGGAGCAGCATAGTGAGCTTCTGTTTGTGACTGAAAGATAATAAAGATTGTAGATGCACACAGCAGTACTTGAAGGCATGATCCAGAATGCCACCTACCATTAATCTTCCTCCCTGAATTTTAAGATCTTTACGTACCTTCATTTTCAATTTGACAGGCAGTCCAAAATGTTTGGATTTAAGTAGCAGAGTCACAGATCTCCTGCCTTAACCTGCTGGAATCCAGAAGTACTCTAATTAAATAAAAGTCAAATCTAAAAAAGAGGAATGTCTTTAATTAAAGAAAAGTCAAATGTAAACCAGGAATGACAGAAAGATGGGATGAGCCAAAAAAATAAAGGTGGATGTAGGTAGTCCACTTGATCAACGGCAGCCATGATGCCTACACTTCTACCCGGCTGTACAGAAAGACACAGATGCAGCTTAAAATGGTGGTGACAAAACAGTTTATACTAGTTGAGGTGAAAGAGCATTTTTCACAGTTTCCAGCTAATGCATATTTTACAAAGGCATTGCACAGAATTCTCCCCCTGTGTATATCTCTTTCCCTTTGACACACATGTTCTTCTTTTTACATAACTCAAAAATTAGAAACCTCCCAGTGAGCGGAAGATCCCAACAGTCCCGTGAGATTAGAGCAAATCTGCTCCCACCCAGCTGAAGTGAATGTTGCTGTTGCTATTGTTGTTTTCTGTCCCCAAAGTGCTCTTCATCTGTGGTGACCTTGGAGAGAAAACATGCAAAGCTATATAGACCCTTAGGACTAAGAGGCAAACAACCATATGGCTATATTTTGTAAGTAAATATTAGAATTGCTGGTTCAGAAAATCACTATCTTCTTTATCTCTGCACAGTTACAGAAGACTGTGTGACAGCATAGGGAAGCAATGCCCAAAGTCTTCTTCTCCGCTGAGGAAATGACATGTCCACGCCAGCAAAACACCACTGACTTCATTGGGCTCACTACTGGGGCAAGAATATAGTAGTAGAACATGAAACTGACAAACAAAACACAGATGACAAATCACAGAGGAGAACAAAATGTTCATCACTGATGTAAGACAAACAGCTGTTGTCCAGGTTATCCTGAACGTACAGATGGCCTGAGCTGCCTCTTCATCTGGATTTGAAAAATGACAGAAAAATAAAAACTGACTCCACTGCAAAAATAGCAGCTTGAATTTCTCATGCTCTTTTCCAACATTTTAAAACTGTCTTACGCCTTTGTTATGCCACTGCAAAAGAAAGTAGTGATCCTGGTTTTGAATCACAGGTTTTTTGCATCTAGAGGAAATTATAGAATCATGTCACAGAATCATAGAAGGCCTGGGTTGGAAAGGACCTCAAAGATCATCTAGTTTCAACCCCCCTGCTGTGTGCAGGGTTGCCAACCACCAGACCAGGCTGCCCAGAGCCACATCCAGCCTTGATCCAGTCATTTGACGTCCTTATTCCCAGTGACCAAGAAAACCCAAATACTAGTTAGGGCTAACGTTGGACTATTCATGATGAAAATATCAATGTAAAATATTTGGTCTTTTAGGCATTTTTCCCTCAAGAATAAATGACTTTGTCCCACAGTAAAACCACTGCTCAAGTGAGGGGCTGCACAACAGTTCCCTAAGGGGGCTCTTCTGCTCTCGGTGGAGCAGAATTTTCTAACAGTGATTTACCTCAACTACTCCTCACTCACAGTGCCAATAAGTTCCACCTTTTACATTCTTGCTAGTGTTTTTATTGATGGGAGGGAAGGTGATGCTTTGTTCTGTCCTACCTTCAACACTCTAGCGAATGTCTACTTGATCTCAAAATGTCACCATGAGTTGAAAAAGCACATGTGCCTCTTCCAATTTCAGTACCACAAAATGGCAGATTTTTTATGAAATACTTTTGCGAAGAAAGGAGACACCGTTCTGTGTGATATCTGCCATGGGTTGCAGGCCCAAATGAAAATTCCAAGAGATGTGTGTGGAGCCAGTCACCTAGAATTTTATTCTAGCACTCTATTTTACAGCAGAGTTTTTGCTCTCCTCCCCATTGAGACTATTTGTTTGTTTGTTTGTTTGTTTGTTTGTTTACTTAATGTTACAGACTACAGAAAAACACTCAAGGAGTGCTTGAGAGATCTTGAACTCCTGAGCAGAAGGGGAAGCACAGGATCC
This sequence comes from Phasianus colchicus, assembly GCF_987193195.1. Taxonomy (NCBI): domain Eukaryota; kingdom Metazoa; phylum Chordata; class Aves; order Galliformes; family Phasianidae; genus Phasianus; species Phasianus colchicus. The sequence goes on from NC_143436.1 coordinate 132,780,069, forward strand.
CCTGTGTATCTTTTATAACCAAGGTTCTTGCCAAGATAGTCTCTCCTCTGATACTTTCCTGTGTTCAGGAGAAGATACATGTTATGTTATGTTATCAGATGTTAAAACATGTATTTATGGGGACTCCATTTAGATGTGAGTACCTAGGCAACGTACCAAATCCCCTCAAAAAACAACTTTGATTGCCTTAATGATTTTTGTACTTATTTGCCCTCTGGATGTGCCCCCTCCTACCTCTGTTATCTTCACAGGAGGCTTCAGACTCAGACATCTGGCAGTGTCAGTTTTTACCTATGAAGATCACTCCAGGAAACCACTGATTAAACATGATCTATCAGTTTCATAAACACACTCCAGTCCCATCTGTATTCATAGCATATCTGTGCTTTTTGTGATAGATAGAAATTCAGTAATTATTTATCTAATAAGTTGTGAGGCCATAAAGAGTGGAATACATCTTAGTGCAGAGGAGAGAAAAGATTTTATTGAATAAAAGAATGTGCAAGATTTAATGCGGTCCAATATTAAAAACATGAAGAAGCCATCTGTCTTTCTTTGTGCAGAACGATTTTATGTGCTATGTAGTCATTAATGATGTATACTGGAAGAGTTTGTTCGAAGTGAAACCAGCACAGTGCTTGATGGCACACCAATTAGGGTTACTAGAAGTCAAAATGCTGTGGAAATTGGGTGAGTTACCTAGTTACAAAGAACATGAGCACATTCGTGCATTCTTGGTGTACAGCAATACAATCAGCAGAATACAAAAGCAACATCTTTTGAGAAATTTCTCTATACCTTCTCTCTGCATATGCATATTTTAGCATAGGTATATATATCCCATTCACAGATATTATATACAGAACAGTAAATGTTGTTCCATTTTAGTTCATCTGAGTAAACTGGTGGAACAATGTCTCAATATATCTAGGCACATACACTAGAATAAATATGCACACCACATACATAGACTTGTAGAGCTTAAATTCAAACATATGCAAGACTGAGTAATAAACAGCGCCAGTGTAAGCAAAATCTATAAACTCTTTAAAGGGCATTAATGCTCCAAACTCTTACAGTTAAAAAGATGTCATTATGCAGTTCAGTGTTTACTGTCTCTCATTAACTTAGGCATTGGCTTATACGGAGCACATGGAGCTAAAATAACACCACTATTTTTGCCAAAAATTGCATTCAAGAGCTGGGAAAACTAAAAATTTGCCTATATAATTTGAATTTAAATGCCCTCCTCTACTGCCAGATGTCTCCTCTACTTATGAGAAAGTCCTTTTTCGGATAACACTGGTAACACTGAGTATGTATGTCATCTAAGCATGATTTGCACCTTCTTCTGACATAGCTTACTTTTGGTGTCATTAAGACTGCAAGCAGTGTTCTCTGCATTTGGTGTGTTTCTCTTTATGACAGCAGTTCTACTTAGCAGAAAAATTCAAGGCTCTTTTAGGTACTGTCCTACGAACGTGGATATGGGCTACTCACAGGGATGGAATTGTTACTTGTTTTGCATGGGGCTGGCAGAGGCCCCCACAGCCGTGCATTGCCATGTCCCCCTCTGCAGGGACCATCCACCAAATCTGGTAAGGCAGCACATTCTGTGTTGCATTTCACAGTTCTGTCTTGACAGGTAGAGAATGCTCAGACTTTGGAGGAGTCTTTCCATATGCCAGCCCCAAATCAGAAAATAGCAACATCTTATCTTATTAACTTACCATCTCATTTCCAGTGGCATTTGCAAAGTCTTGGAGGAACTTGTTGTGTCCCTGACAGTTGTTTGTCCCACTGAAAAGCTGAGTAACGATGACTTTTGTTCCTTGGAAAGACATGAAGTCTTAAGGAAACTGAACTATAACTCATCCCTCTGTTGCTTCATTTCTCCATTACTTTCTGAGGAAGAATTGAGTTTTACAAGGGGGGTAAGCAAAGACAAAAATAAGAGAACAATAGGAATTTACATCATGTCATTACAGAATGAGATGAGGACCAAATGGAGCAAAGTTTCTGAAATTCCCATTTCCTCCTTTTAAAAAAAAAAAGATCTGTTCTGGTGTTCCTTCTTGAAGTACTGCCCTAACATTGTTGGTGGTTGGGAGAGAGTCACTGGAGTACAGGGTTTTGAGGTAGGAGAGGACAAAGAAGTGAATCAAGATGAATAAGGTCGACACTGACAGAGGTTCCTTACGTCTTTCAGATATAAGCGGAGATGGATTTTGAATTTTAGGGCAGAATATGGTCAGGACTAACCTAGTTACTGTCGATCTCTATGAAAGAACAAGAATCATGAGGCTCAGAAGAGAAAGGAAGCAAAGAAGCATCTCCTTTAGAGATTATATCTATCCTTGGGTTTTTAACCTCTTCTTTAATCTGTGACATTTGGAGTTCTTTTTTCTATGTATCCTTCAAATTTTTCCAGGAAGATGTAATCTCCACCTCAAACTGTAGAAATAAACCTTGAGTGACATATATCCACTTCTAATGATTTTTCTTCAGGGATGGTACTTGGGAATGGTAAAACACTTCTCAGCTCACTGATGCGTCTGTGTCTGACTCTCCGGTACTATCACTAATTGGAGAGTATCCAACTACAATAGACTTCCCATTATCAGCAATATCAAAACAAGAGTGGCTCAGAGGTCACATTTAATGTGAGCAAATGTACTGGGGGTTTCCAGCTGATAGCACTGTCTGGCCTAAGGAGAAGCAATGCCATGGCAGCAGGATGAAGGCAGAAGAGTACGGAGAACCTGAGGAGGAACACAGAGAAGCAACCTGGATTCCTGAACGAGTCACTGTGTCTGTGATATACAATGTTTTAGGACTTGTTTTTGTCTTTTTCTCAGATACTTGCCTTCTCAAATATGATGTATTTTTTTCTTTTTCTTTCCCTTCTCTCTTTTTTTTTTTTTTTTTTTGAGTCAGTCTTTTTTTTTGCTTCTTTTCTGCTCTTCTCTCATGTCACTGAAACTGTGGTACTGATTTCAGCCTTGAGTCACAACAAATGTATTCTTCAACTTCTGTCATTCTAACGTCTGACTTTTTAGGAAGATTTGATATAAATTTTTTTTAAATCAGAAATTTTCTTAGGACTTACTTAAGAGGAATTAATGCTTTGCAGAAACTTAGCACAGATTCATACCACAACCTCCTAACGATCACTTGAGGGCATTGGGAAGATTTGTTTCAAAACATTCTTCTTCCTCAGTGCACCAATCAAGTGCACTTGATTTTCAGCCAAAAATGCTTTCTGATAATATGAAATCTAGCTTGTAACGCACCTCATTTGGTGACATCTTATCAAAATCACTGTAGATGACAGGTTTCCACTGAATTCCCAAAAATGGATGATCAAACTAAAGTATCAGAGCTAGCGCTCAGCAGAAACCACCTGGTGAGCCTTGGACCCAGAGCCATATAGTGTGGTCTCATGTGAATTCTGCTTAATAAAATTGACGACCCTGTGAACTGGAGGCTTGCACTTAACAATGACGGGGAGAGGCAACTAAAAGTGAAGTGAAGCAAAGCGTGGTCTGACCCTGAAGGGCACTATTAAGTATTTTGGTTTGCTTCCGTGAACATCAGAATGACAGGATGAAATATTTTAATTAACCTAGCTTTTGGCTTTGCAAGCTTGGTCCAAACCTTCTCTCTTAAATGAAAGCTTTGCCCTCCACCAGATGTCTCTCCCCTGGCCTGTCCCAGTCCTCATAACTGTAGCAAAGGTAGAAAAATCTACCTTGGCAGACAATTTACACTGCTAGAAATGATCTCCCCTTCACACCGAGCAGGTGGAGCACAGGCTACTCAGAATGTGTATGTATTGATCCTATCATTCACACGCTAGGAGTAATTGTTCCCTCTGAGCATGTTTATAGATCTATACTAACTCCTGATTTCCTCACAGCATGTCAGGATTGAAGAAAATCTTTCAGAAATCTATGTGGTTTCTGGAGTACACAGAGACACACAGAAATTTCTGTGGCTGGTCTGAAGCTGACCTGCAAGGTCTACCAGGGAGTTTCACAGGCAACCTGAATTGCAGCAGAGCTCTGGACATGCCTCACAGCATCACCAACTTACTGAATGCAGCAAAGTTCTTTTCAAACAACCTTGTACTCTGTTCATCAGGGATCTATGATCCTAACCTCTTCTCTCTTAGTTATGTTCCAGGTTAGACTACAGTTTCCTATCAGGTTTAAAAGAGTTGTTTTTTCAGTTTGTGGGTTTTTTTGTTTGTTTGTTTATTTGCCTGTTGTATTTTTTTTTTTCCACAAATCTGTGGAAATGTGGAAAAATTATCTACCTCTAAGAATGACTTTATTCTCCTCCTATCTGACTTCCAGGAATGACAAGTCTCACTTTTCCAACATTTCTTATTGTGAGTGGCAAAATCAGCCAGTGATCTGTTCCAACCCACTAGCAGCACTGTAGCATGCAGAGACCCAGCCACTCTTGTAAGTGCAATGCAAAGTGCTGTTCTCTGTGCTTTTATCTCTACAGCAGCCTCCCTTCCTTCTCTTTCCTCTCCACCAGTCTCTATGAGCTCCCTGCACTTGTTACTGGAAGTAGTGCTGAGCAAGTAGCATCAAAGCCTGGCTTGCTCTGGCTGCATCTGTAGATCTTTCAAAGCTCTGGACAAAGACTGGCTGCTAGTGCCATCACTGAGTGGGAAGTTTATATTCCTCTTATAGAAAATTTATTTGGAAGACAGCCAATCTAAGCAGGTCAAAACAGGGCTAGGGAATGAGCTAATAGTTAAGCAAAAGCTTCAGAATATATTTATTTAAATTGACTGCCTTCTCCCCGAATGCCAGTTTGCACGTTCATGCACTGACGACCAGAAGAGTCCTGTGTTGTTTTGACATTAAGAAAACAAGGTTCCATACCCTAGATCTCCTTTTCTAGCAAAATACCTGATTCTCTGGGGGTAGTACAACATCTGCCCCTTCCCTCAAAACGCCCAAAGCCAGAGTAACAGAGCCCCTTCTGAACCAGCAAAAAACACGTCCCCTGGCATGTTTGTTCTGACTGACTGAATCAGCCTTTCTCATCAGGGAGCACGGGGTATAGTACCTGACATGTTGATGTGACACGAGGCAATTAGACAACGCTAGGACAACAGCCAAAAGCACTGCCTGCAACTGTGTGAGCACTGGGGATACACATTGTTTTATCTGAAATCATGAAGCAGAAACACCTTGAACATTTCATATCTTCATAGGCATCTCCTCCTTGCCAGAAATACTTATACGCCATGATCCAACTTCAATTCTCAACTGAGCTCCTGGAAGAGGCTTTGCTACAGCTTTGAAGGTAGGGTCGAGAATAAAGAATTAACTTGCCAATTGCTCATAATTGTTTTTGAAACATGAAACATTAATTGTTGAACTCATAGCTACCGTGGCTGTCTGGGAACACTGACAAGTAGAAATGGAGATGACAGGTGACACTTTGGTTCAGTTGCAGCAGGTGCACTTTCTGCCATTGCTTCTAACACATTCAGATCTTGTCTGGAGGAAGCCAAAGAGCCAGCAAGGTACAAAATAAAAGTCAAGAGGCAGAAGGAGAGACATGTTTAGAGGCAGGTAACTGTAGCAATTGCCTGGGACCATGTCTGCTGGGGGACTGATTAACGTCAAGCAATTCTAGCAATTGAGTGGGGGGGAGGGGGGGAGAGTCAGTCTTTGTGCTTCAGTTTATGCCTGAGGCCTCATAAGTATACCGTAGTTGTAAGTGAAGGGGTCAAAGCACTGACTGAGAATTTTGTTGGAGAGCTGCAAGGAGATTTACAAGGGTTTCCACCATCACTGTTTCCATGATATCCTGTACTTGCCCAGACAGAAAGACCTGTGGACCCCACTCCCAGCAAGCTTCCCTTGGCTAAGAAGAACAGTAAAGAATACTTCTCTCAAGAAATGCAGCCTTGGTGTGATGCATTAGTACCAAAACACTTGTTAAAAACTCCACTAATGGGGAAAGATTTTTGTTGTTATAAGTTTTTATGATTATTTTTATCATGTAAACTATTGATGAATATTGAGGAAAAATAGAAAGACCACATGATCTCATGCTTCTGTCTTTTACCTTAAGGTACGTTATCTGATTTCCTGTTTAGAGAATTTAGGCATGCTAACAATGTGGTTAGAATGGGTGTGGCTGTACTGATTGAATGCTTATGAGGACAGACAGGTGGAAAAAAAGTCGTAAATGCAGAAAGATGTAGTAATTCTTGCATACTTAGAATCACAGAATCATATAATCATAGAGTCAATATGTTTCAAAAAGATCATTAAGGATGATCATCTAGTCCAATCACCAATATATCCCCACCATACCCAGTAACCACTTCAGTCAGTGCCACATCCATATATTTCTTAAACACCTCCAAGGATGGTGACTCCGCCTCCTCCCTAGGCAGCCTGTTGTCATCACCAAAGTGCTCAGGTATCCTCCAGATTCAATCACAGGGTCATAATATGTCAAAATATCTCCTAATATGACAAGGATGTGAGGTTCATGGTCAGAAACAGACTGGCGAGAGTGTGCATGCCAAATACATAGCTATGCTTTGAATCTACTTAGTAAGCATGTAAGGCAGTGGGGCAGAATATGTATTTATGCAAATCATGCAGGACTGGGAAACTTGGGATCCTAGTATCTGCCCGGCTAGCTTGTAATGGTGTCTGCCTGGCCAGCCATCTGCTGAATGTTGTGCTGTCTTGCTGCTCACTGCATCATCCAAACAAAACAGACATGAGTGGCACTTCTGGTGTTGTGTTCATGATGGCAAAACTTAGGCAGACACCAGAGGACAGGACTAAATTTGGCCTAGAAAATTGAAGTGCAGAAGGAATGCTAATATACAGCAGTGCTTGCTGTCTGGAGGGGAGACAGCATAGGGATGAAACTGTTTTGCTCACAAACATCAGCAGATATTTGTCATCATGGACATAGCATAAACTGAAGGAAAAACAGACATCCTGATTCAACCCGAACACCAGTAAGCCCAAGATGTTTACTCTACGAGTAGACAAGGGCAAAAGAGTAAGGTGTAGAGATGGTGTATCTCCCCAGAGGACCCCACCAGCTCTGAAAAAGCCCTGAGTGAAGGGATATCCTGAGCAAGAAGTGGTGCCTGTGTCTCTAACAAACTCAAGGATTTTCACTAATAAAGTTTTCCATCTCCTTTGGGGAGCAAAATAATCTTTTATTATTTAGGAATTAGTTCTGTCTTCCCTAAATTTGCTTTTCCAGGATTCCTGTGCTTAAGCTGTTCAGAGCACAGAGACAGAACTAACTGAAATACCGTGGTGTATCCTGCAGCCTCCAGGAGTGTTTCAGTATTTGTTAGAAGCATTTCCACATTTGAAGGGCTTGAGCTTAATGGATTAGAACATTCTAAAGCACTGCACATTTGAATTTATTTATAACTTGTACAAATTGATGCTATGATAAATGTGTGACTGCAGGAGAGAGCTGAGGTATGTAGAGATATTGTTTATATCTGTCTCCTAAAGAGAGTCTTGTATATAGAATCCCAGAATCATTAAGGTTGGAAAAGTCCTTCAAGATCATGTAGTCCAGTCATCAACACATTCCTACTATTTATTCCTTCTATTTATACCCCTCAGAGCCACATTTACACATTTCTTGAACACCTCTAGGGACTCCACCACCTCCCTGGGCAGCCTGTGCCACTGTCTCATCGCTCTCACTGAGAATGAATATTTTCCTAATATCCAAATTGAACCTCCTCTGGGGCAACTTCAGGCCAGTACCTCTTGCCCTATCATCTCTATTATCTGGGAGAAGGGGCTGACACCCACCTCACCACAACCTTCCTTCAGGTAGTTGTAGAGAGCAATAAGGTCTCCCCTGAGCCTCCTCTTCTCCATATTGAACAATCCCATCTCCCTCAGCTGCCCCTGGTAAGACTTGTGCTCCAGACACATCACAGCTTCACAGCCCTTCTCTGGACATACTACAGGGCCCTGATACCTTTCTTTTAATGAGGGACCCAGAACTGAACACAGCATTTGAGGTGCAGTCTCCCTCCCTTGTCCTGCTGACTGCACTATTTCTAGTACCAGCCATTTAATTGTTCTTGCCAGAGCTACAGTAGAATATCTGCAGCCTGAGGACCAATAGGTTATTATGTGTCCATTTGATCACACCTCAAAACCCTTCACTTTTGGAGAAAGTACTGCACAATGGAGCTGTAGATCCACAAGACCAGTCTTCTTGTGGCTCTCTTTACTCTCTGGTGAGCACAACATTTGCAACTTTAACAAAAAGAAGCGTGAGTGGTTTGGGAGAGCAGAAAGACAGGAGTAAATAAAGCATGGTATTTATGGTTACAGAGCAGAGAATCAGTCACTTTATTTTATAGCGTAAATAGGAATTTGTTCTGCCTTCTCTGTGTTGAGGACCAGAAGGCTAATTTGTGAGTCAAATGTGCCTTTGTTACACTGGTGCATGCTATCATATCTTCCCAGGCCAACATGATGCGCCGCATCATAGTGCTATTTGCCTATAATAACTGCATGCTATTTTCACGAGCCTCGTGGCCAAAATATAATGTGTTGTATTTATACTCACAAAGTAAGCCTGATGTTCTGATGTCTGTTCCCCTACGCTCTCGCTGATCAAAAATAATTCTGCTTCAATGTCTAACGGACATATCGTAGTTGATGTCACACATTTTTCCCTTTTTCCCTTTTTCAGTCTCTTACTGAGAGCTGAAAATTCAGATTTCCTGATTTTGCATTTCTCTGCTGCAAGGTTTGCCAGACAGTGAGGCACAGAGAGGCTATGGAAGTAGGCTCTGCAGAAACACAGCCAAGCCAAAACTAAGCACCTGCCTTTGCTGATAACTTGCATTATTGTGCTCCCAGTCAAGACTAGAAAATCCTTCCAAAACACAGTATGAAGAATACCTCCCTGTCCCCAAGAAGTTATAAAATACCTTGTAGCTGGTTTTGGCCTATGGTTTTCCTCTTGTGACAACACTTCAATCAGCTACAAGAAGGCATGAATTTACTTAGCAGTTTACTTTAGGACTCGACTTTCTAGGTTTAGGATGAACTCTAGATGCCTGTTATAACACAATTCAAGCTGAAAGGCCTGGTGGGGTTCAGGGTCTGTCCTTAGGAGAGCTATTTCAAGTCATTTGTGGAGGTCTTTATGTAAGGTTGTGTTTGCAACAGTGGCATTTTCCTTTAGGAATGAAAAATTGAAAGTTTTAATTATTTTGAAAATGGCTCAACGTTGTGTGCAGTTTCAGTGAAGGTGCAGCTACTCTGTGGCATTGAAAGTAAATTCCTACACAACCATTAATTTTGCTGTTCATAATGAGTAATCCAACTAAATTCAGTGATCAGTTTCTCCTAAGGTATTTTGTTTAGATGAAGTAGTTTTGTAAGCTACACTCAGGAAAATTTTCATAATATGTTTATTAACCAGCTTTGCTGCATCCTGTCTTAAAGATACACAGGCTATACAATAAACTGACTAAACTGTAAAAGCAAATGCAATCACACTTTTTTTCTTTCTTTCTTTCTTTCTTTCTTTCTTTCTTTCTTTCCTTTTTTTTTTTTTTTTTTTTTTTTTTTTTTTTTTTTTTTGTAAAGTAACAATATATATTTTGTTTACTTTTATGGTATTTCAGGCAGAACTCAGCTACACTGCATGATAATATATCCCTTACTCCATTTTGGTAAAATGGCATGATTTCATTAGGAATAATGTTCTTTTGGATGAGTACCTAATTTGTTCAGAAGCTGTGTAGTACTGTATATGTCCTGAAGGTCAGAGTGTATCATATATGTCCTAAATAGGCTGAATCTCCCATGGAAATATCATGATTAGGAGAGTTCACTGAATTAAGCATGCAGATACTGCTAGATTCTAAATTTAGATAAGGAAAAGTTATTACAGAGATATAAAGCACACTTTTCAGAATGACAGCCACTTGTGAAACCATTCTTTTATATCCATCTCTAATAGAGAAAGCTAAAAGTCTGAGATAAACAGAACATATATTTCTTACAAATTCCAGATGGTCTCTATTATCTCTACATCAGCAACAAAAATTGTCATGGCTTATTTCCTAACTATTGTGGGCCCTCATTTTCTGATCAGTGAAGTTGGGTGCATCCAGTGAAATGTCATCATGCTCACACCTGGAATAAATTCTGCTTGGGTAACAAATAGTGTAATAGGCTGCTACTGTACTGTTCCCCCAGAGAATGCTCATGGCAAAGCCCGCATCTTATTCACCACTCTAAACTTGCAACATCTTGTAGCTTTTATGAGTTTGAAGAAAAGCCACAATTAATTGTTAGTTTCAAATTTTATTTTTGAGTGTTGTGGAGGTCAGATGCTGCCCCCCCAAATTATTCATGCAAGAGATAATTAAAGCAAGGTTGATACTGCCAGTGGGAATAAATTTATGACTTAATTTAAACAAATGGTGATAGCACACCATATTGCATTAATTTTGATGATATTATTATCAGTTTAACTTCAGGTAGTATATGCAATAAAACAACAGACTATTTTATGAAGAGCATCCATTATAAATATAATAAAAATAATACAAACCATAATCTCGGTCTTCAAATGGAATGTTAGAAAAAAGAGATTAAATAAGTCTGTAAAAATTGCCTGGGAAGTCTGTAGCATGGATGCAGTCCTAGTGAAGACTGGAGTAAGCCGACAAATAATATTGATGCACATAGAGATGCAATTTTCTGAAGGTATGCCTTGTGTTCCTTGAAGGCATGTCTTGTGTTCCTTGAAGGCAGGATGCAATGTAAAACTTCCCTCTTGATTAGTCTCAGAATATGTTTGTTGGTATGAAAGAAGGTATAGGTTCCCATCCTTCTGAAAGCCATGTTGTGCAAGGATGCTGCTGATGGTGAAATAGTCTGTTCATTAGATATGTTCTACCATTCTGATGAGTGTACCAGTGCCAATGATGTCTTTGAGCCTATCCTACCACAAGGGAGACAGGCTGTTTAATATAATATCTCCAGCATCACTGTGCCTCTGTGACTCAGTGGAACATCCTATAGGATGAATCAGCCATCTGCCTGTAGACACCAATCCAGTGAGGGGTTGGGGTGGTAGAATGGATTTCATGTAACGTGCATTTTAATTTCTACTCTTGCTAAAACTGATGATATATTATTCATCTGCCCCCAAATTCCATCCACCAGCCAGTTTATCTGGAGAATTAAGAAACTGCAAGGACAAATTCAGTAACGTTTTATATAACTGGGGGGATTCTGCAAGTTTGACTGGATGTTGTGTGATTGACATGGCCTCTGAAAGTCTGCTTAACCCACATGGGTAGCAAATTCCTAACATTGAAGAAATCTCAAGTGATTAACCAGTCTTGGTGAGTATCATATAAGCTAAAATTATCTATACATGTTTCTCTCAGATTTCTTATATAGACTATAATTATGCTACTGGAAGCTGGGGAAGACTTGATGTGCATTTTATTTCATTCAATTCTCATTCCTTTAATTTAGCTGCATATAGGGCCTAATCCCTCCTGTGTTGGGCTCATCAATTAGGTCTGAAGCCAGACTCAGACTAGCTACTGGCACCTGGAAAGGCAGTATTGGATTCATCTTGCTGGCACCCAAACATCTCCATCACATTCAGCAGAACATCTGGCTCCCAGAACAGGGTTCAGTAATTTCTGGGAGCTCCAGTCCCTCTGGAAGATCTGTGGACAGTGTGGAGGAGATGAGTCGGGGCTGTGGCCTTGAATAGGGATGTAATTTTGGTGACAAAATAATTCTGGTGTCCTTTGGCTGGTAGAAATGGCAACCATTTTTAACACAGTCAGCTCCATGTGTTGTGTCAGAAATGTTGCTGCATCGAAAACGCAATATTTCATAGCCTTATAAATATTGTTGCTGATGGACAGAGGCAGTTCGTGAATCCCAAATCTTTATTTGCAAGCTGATCATGGTATGGTGTTCATGTAAATGGTAATCTCTTAGCATTTGACAGTTTGGTTGAGGCTGAGAGAAAACCATCCTGCCAAGCTTTCTCAGCACACTGCCTCCCCACTTACCTCACTTGTCTGCCTTCTGTTTCCTTTTATCACTGATTCACTGTGCAAAATGGATGGAAAATGACAGAGCCACAGCCATCAGCTTGCTTGTCTGAAGTGACGTTTCTTGTGAATGGCCATAATGCAAGTGGCATTTATGCGACAGTATTTTGAAAAGGCAACAAATGATATAGTGTTGTCAAAAAAAAAAAAAAAAAAAAAAAAACAACCCACGTTTTTTACCACATTAAAGAAGGGTGGGCAGTTGTAATTCATTATTTGACTATCATAATATTTCTGTCTGGAATAGGTTGATGTGTTGGTATCACTCCATCATCCCTCCCTGTGAGATTCAGGGGCATGTGTTTCCTACTTTCTAGTAGGAAGAGTGAATGATGTTGGCCTGAGGTGAGCTCAAGTTGGTTCAATTCTATGCAGTTGTGCATCTTAGCAGTGTTTTTGTCCTGGATTCACTGCAGGTGTGACTTGGCGTGCATCAAGCCTTCTGCCCAACTGCTTGTCACTTTTCCAAGGAAAGGAAATCCAGATACTTACTTAGGCTGAAAAAAAATGATGCCATGCTCCAAACAGATGCTAATCTGGCTTGGGATCCAGGGCCAGTGTGCCTCAGCCAATACCCATATGCAGAGAAAGTGGTACTCTGGCTAGTATGTAACTAAGATCTGGATTCACCTCTGTAGGCTTAATTCCTTCTCCAGTGATGTGTCCAAGTTTTCTAGCAAGCATGTCACTTTTAGAGCTGGAGCAATTAGAGGGCTTGGAGCTGCTGCTGAAAATAGAATTTTACTCCAATCATTTTTCCGTTACACTGGCAGACATAACCCCTACAGAGGGTTTTATCAATCACTGCCTATGACAGTCTACAATTCTTAGCTTCCTTTACCACAGCTGTATATTATTTCTTGTCATGTAACTAATTAGGACATGGCTAAAGAAAGACAGAAAGACAGAAGACTGTAACTTGAACATGTGCTGAGTGGAGCAGAGAGAAATTGCTCAATTAAGGCCTCAGCTTCTTGATTACATTATGTTATACAAAGGGTGTATAGTCCCCACCATATTTCTGTGTAGGGACGTGTGGGAAGACATCTCCTGGTGAAAGCAGAAACTCACAGGAGTACCCTCATCTTGTGGAATTCCAAGGTCACAGCCTGAAACAATGGGTGAGCTATGTGAGTACATGAGTGCCTGAGTGGGTGGGGGGGGTCTAGAGCCACCCCTTCTGTCTCCGCAATACTTCCCATGCCATCTGAGTCTGTGTGGGTCCCCCTTCTTCCCCCACCCTTCTCTGCTGCTGCACGGCAGTACGAACAGGAGAGGGTCACATTCCTCAGCTCATCCCCTTCCCCAAACTATTACCGGGAGGAGTGAGTTAATTCCTCTGTGATATCTTTTCCTATAGCACCTATTTCTCAAATAAGAAGGCTCTGTCATTGCCTTCGTTTGCTCTACACCTCACCTGAACTTTTTTGAAATCTTATTACTGCCTCAGTTCAGTTTCACAGACTGATGTATGGTGAAGGGATTTATCCCCAGACATGTCAAGTTTCCACTATTTTCAACTAGGGCGTTTAGAGGAGATCAAAATGTTGTACCTCCTTTTGCTAGCCTGCCAGTCACAACACTTAATCCAGTTCTTTAAACTGATCTGTCTGATTGGGTTATTCCATTTTATTAATTTTAAGGGATGGGCATATGATTAAACAGACTAAATTAATTCCTGGCAGCCTAAGCCTACTGTAACTACGAGGAAAAATGTTTTAGCATTTCATTGTCATAGCAAAGTGTCATGAGCACCTGTAACGTTGCCTTAAGGAATTCATGTTGGGAATGTTTCTTTGGGGGAAAAATCTGATGAGAGAGAATTGATGAAAAACTGTTAGAGCCCTAAAAATAATTAAAACATAAAAGAAGAAGAGCTCATGTGACTAAGTATTAACTTTCTTTTTTCTCTGAGTCATTAATCCATGCATGTGCTGAGGAAGTAAGAAAGAAGATTTCATAGACTTGGCAACTGACCAAGATGAATGGTTATTTGTTTTGGTCAGTGAAATTTCTGGAGTTTCCCTCAAAATATTAATAATCTTATCAAGTAATTTAACATCTTTGTTCACAGAATCATAGAATCATATCATAGAATGGCCATCATGGTTCATCCTGGTTTGGTCTAGTTCTGTGACACAGGGGTAAAGTGACCCAAACATCCATGCCCCAGGAAAGGGGGTGGGGGGAAAAGTAAGGAGGTGGGCCTGGATGAAAGATAACAGCAGCAACGAGATAAGTAGAAACTTAATTTACTAAATATCATAGCAGGATGTGAGATAATACACTATAATACCTGATTGGAATTGAAACTAATAAATTAAATAAAATGAGAGAGTTTCCAAAACCAAAGTCTTTGCTCAAATGCTGTAGGTGAAATGGCCAGGGAGCAAAGAGCAAAGAGAGCAGTCTCATGACTCTCAGTTGGTTTTATCTTTCCCTCCAAACAATGTTTATAAGCTCCCTTCGAGTACTGAAAGGCATAAACAAGGTCTCCTCAAAGCCATCTCTTTTCCCCATCTCAACAAGCCATACTCCCTCAAGTCCTCCACAAAGCTGCTCTCAATGAGTTCTTCTCTCAGACTGTACTTATACCTGGGATTGCCCCAACCCAAATGCAACACCTTGCCTGTATAATCTTGTGTACAAAATATCTATATATTTTCTAGCCCTCACTGTCATAATATTGATGCATCTCACAGCAGTATATTTTCATTTCCACCCTTACGGTATATGATAGCAAAATGAGGCAGAGAGACCTAAAGGTTTTCTAAATAAGGGAGTTCTGTATCTGTGAGATATTAACTGCAATAAAAGCCTCAATTTCACCTCTGTCAAGTATTTATATCAGAATTGCTTATACCGTTAGAGAAAGTAAAATAGTGCTTTTTAGTTCAAATCACATTGACACCAAATGTAGTTGTATTCTCATTTGGGCTTATGTCAACATATCTATCTATATGTTGCTTTAAAAAAGCCATGTGGCCAACTGGCAGTAATCCACAGGGAGTAGGAGGTCCAGTAACAAAAGACTAAATTGACTAAGACTGACAAATATAAGCACAAGACTGGAAGCTAAACTTTTTTCCAAACAGTTTATATACTGCATGCAAAAAAAAAAAAACCAGCTATCGTATCAAGTAAACATCTGTACTCAGGAGACATAGGATATGTTGGCTCCGGTGCATCAGCAAGCTAGATGTTGTCAAGGGCTATATTGTCTTCATAGAGAAAGGGAAGGAGGGACCAGGGAATACCGTGGAAATACTAATGATGCTACAGGCTGAAAAATTTTCAAGAAGTTTTTTGATAGGGAACAGAACTGAAATGGAAAGGCAAAGATATGAAGATACTTGGAAGAGATGACAAGTGGCCTGTATGTAAAAAAAAAGACAGTGAAAAGCTTCCCAGACAAGAGTAATATGCTCAAAATTAATGACTCATAGAACTGCACTTTGCAGCAGCATTCTGAATGGATATGCAACAGGATGGATTTGCCAAAGCAGATGAAAACAATTTTGTACTAATAAAGATATTAGATACCAGGAGCCTGGATGAGAGTTATCATGTGTAAAGGAACTCATGGCAGAAGGAATCAAAAGTATTGAGCTATAGGCAGAATGTGAGAAGCCAGAAAAGAAACACTATGACTGAATGACGAGTTTAAAAAAAAGCTAGACAGTAGAGTTGGCCAAAATGAAGCTGAGAAATGCTGACATGGGAGAAAGAAGGGTGGATCCACAGCTTCCAGATAAAGGCCTCAACTTTTATCCTTTCTCTTTCTCCTTACAGGGTTGGAAGTCCTGACCAACACCACCATTGCTAGATATGTTAGTCGAAGGAAGGCCTGCAAGTGTATGGAGTCTTTTTTTGAGACAAGAATTGTTTAGACAAGAATTCAGGCCTAAGATTTGTGATCCACCTTAGAGCCTGGACAATTGCTCTCAGTTTATTCTGAGACACAAGCCACCCACATGCTGCACAAGCTTATGTGCAGAACTGGACCTTAATCCAGATCATGCTCCTACAGGCACCCATAATTTAGAGAAATCTACATATCACAGCAAGCTCAGTTCCATGCTGTGCTGTGCCATGGCTAAAAAAAAGACCACACAGGTATGGGCATAGTGCCTTATTTGCTCCTGGAAGGAGAACTTAATAAATAAGTCTTCTCTTGTGATGTATCTGAAGAGGTCATGGGATCCCTTGAGAGAGTCCCTGCCACCAAGAGACCATTAAGACACAGAGCAGGAGGTGAGGAGTTAAAAATGACATTTACGGATTATATACATAGAGGAGAACAAGAACAGTTGACCCCAGACAATTCCAAATATATTATGATTCTTTCTTCTTCTATTCATCCTAGAAGAGGTGAAAATGGTTATTTCCATTTCATTTTACCATCTTTCTGAAATAATAGTATTTCTAAGAAGTTACACTGAACCTCCAAATTTTCTGAGGGGTAATGCTGAATACAGTGGCCAAGATTTTCCTCATCATCTTTCTCTAAGGTATTTCCATAGAGAACCAATCCAAAGAGAGAAAATGGCTCAAAGTATTTACTAAACACTGATGAGAATCAAAGCATTCAAATTTTACTTTAATACGATTGTACATTGAAGTTTAGAAAAATAACTTACCTCAGTGTTAGTGTCTTAAAAAATGAATACTATAATTTAGTGAATAGCAAAAAAATTTATTTAAAATATCAGTCATAGTAGGCTTGAACTTACACATTATTAACACAATTACAGTTGTGAAAGCTGTAAATACTACCATTTAAGGTTAACTTTCTAACAATCAAGAGACATTTCAAAATTAGCTTTCAAGTTGCCACACAAAGAACTATCTTTTTTATAAATTATTTCATCCTTTGTGTGTGTATATATATATATTTGTGTATATTTCAATATTGATTATAAAATTCTTACAATCTAATTGAGATGACCTACTAAGCACTCTTTCCTAGAGTACATCCTGCCTCAGGCCTAAGCCTCCCTCTGACACGTATAAGAGCACTTTGTGAGGTGTTCTTCCAGATGCAATATAAATAAATAAAAGATCTGCTCAGTACTATGCTGTCATTGAACTTCAGAAAATAGTCATGCTATAGGCACTTCTTCCTGCTTTCCCCTGTGCTCTGTCCTCTATAGTAGAGTATCTGTTTTTTACTGGTGGAGATACATATTCAGCATTTGTCCAAACTTGTAATGCTTTCTCCTTGTGCTCTCCTTCCAAAGGGACCAGATGTTGCAGAGAGGATCTAGCCCTTCTACACAGATGTGGAGAGCTCCTGAAAAAAGAGTAGAACCCTGTTGCTAAGGGAAAATGAATCTGGAGATCCTGAAATAGGTGTGTGTGCTCTTCAAGCCCATGCTACCTCCTCAGTCTCACAGGGGTTTCCTTCCAGTGCACTGAAGGTAGAATGAAATCCTGGCATTTGACTCTGTAAATGCTTGCTTTGTAAACAACTGCTTATCTAGATACTAAGGTATAAATTTACTCTTAAATAGATAGAGGCAGCAGTCTCTCTTCTGAGCGTCTGTAATTTGGCAAGGGATTCTTACTGAATGAGACTTCACAACTTAACTGAGGCTTCCATTCTTAAGTAATTTCAAAGCAATAATAAAACCTATGAAATTGTAACGAAATCCTATGATATTTTCCGTTTAATATGCTTCATTGATTTAAACATTTCATTGAAGAGTTATGGCTTCCTTTTTATTTAAGATAAATCTTGTTTGTATTTGTAAACAAAGCAAACTTCCGGAATGTTAATACTTCATACAGATAAAGACAACATAGAAAGCTGGAACACCAGAGCTAAATACCCAAAACTAAAGCTAAATACCCAAAACTAAAGCATTCTTTTTTTCAGGACTGACAAAGCAAGAGGCCAAGACTGGACAGTCCTTGCTGTCTGGGACTAACATACCAGCCACGGTGAAACCTGGGCAACAATTTCCTCTCCTCTCACAGTTCTGTAAACCTGTAAAGTTAGAAGGGAACTTTTATGTGAGACACCTGAAGACTGGAGTGGAAGTGAGTGACATTTCAGAGACATTCAGCTTCCAAAGCGGATGTGTCTCCGACAAAACAACGGCTGTGAACCTGTGGTATGGCTCACGATTCTGTTAATCAGCATGAGGGATTCAAACATGGTATTTCTTCTTACTTGGCAACCCAATTTCTCCAGCTTTGCCTCTTTGACCTACATTGGCACCATCAGATGCCACAAGCTCAGCAAGGGCAAGAAGATTTCATCCACTGTAGAGGTGTCAAAGTTAGATGTCTGCACCTGGTCCAGACACAGCAGGATACTTTTGCAGTTATTAGAGAAAAATGGGCACCTTCAGAGATGGTGCACTAGATCTGTCTTGGACAGCAAGTTTAAGATAAGATGAGTCATCTCTGGCAGGAGATTTTCTTTTTTTTTTCTTTGAAATAACTCTAAAGGTATTTATTATATGTGTCCAGCTTAGATTTTTGGCTGTCAAAGTTGATGTAGAACAACTTTTTTATTAACTCAGTTTGCATCACTGAGAATTTGGCCCACTTGAATTAAATATTCCAATGTGAAATAGGGATATTGAATTAGGGCAAATAAAGTATGTTGTAATCAAATGCAACTCCTTCCTGAACCAAGATTTTAGGTGCACCAACAAACGGAAGTGCTTACTTAACAAGATGAAAAGGAATGAAAGGCACACTGAAGCTATAGATCTTCCAGCAATAATGAATGTGTTTTACAAATTTCTCTTTATTCCTCAGAATGATTTGAATCCCAAAATCATAGAATCATAGAATCACCAAGGTTGGAAAAGACCTACAACATCATCCAGTCCAACTGTCCACCAGTCATCAATAGTTCCTATTAAATTATATCCCTCAACACAATGTCTAAAAAAGACTTATTGTGTTTTCAGTATCATAAGGTATTTACTGCTTCTTACATCTAATGATACTTCAAGTCTTTTGCTCTTTCAAACCAGAGTAAACCCACTGCCTTCACCTTAGAGTTACTTCTCAAAGTGTCTAATTAGGTGTAAGCATTAACTTCGGTGGAAGCTGAATGGGTCTCCAGACTCCACTGCCTGCACTGACTTGGGCTTGATGCTGTCACTGAGACATAAGGAATCCTGTGGCATTTGGGAATAAAATCCCAGACAGGGACAAAAACCTGACAGACAGGACACTATGCCTTCCTAGATTATCTGTCTTAGAGGAGACTCTTGCATCCTACAGCATCAGCCAGATAGCCTTAAACATTTCAATAGCACTCAGGTACCTACTTCAAGGAAGCTGTACTCCAGTTTTCACCCTGTCACCACCATCTTTTGTTTTCACATGCTGAGCAGCTTTCAGATGCTGTTTCCATATTTCTGAGGAAAATGTGAAGCTATCAGGAGAAATGTAGCAGAGAACAGCATGTGGAAAGAAATCTAAGCACTGGGCAGCGAGTTATTGCTTCAGGGTACCCTGAGGCTTTCCCTTGTTTGTAAACAAGTGATGTGTTTCAGGCCATGAACACAGCTGTTCTACCTGGGTTGATGCATGACAGACAGCACTGATCATCATATGGCATATCTTATATGGGAGGATATAGATCTGACTTAAATATATAGCAGGGAAACACTATCATATGTCATATTGTGTGAGCTTGGCAATAACTAGCAAAAATGAGGAAACTATTAAGTCAGAGGAATAACTTAGTGGATATGAAAATTAGAATCTCTGCTTAAAGTAATCAACACAGTACAAAACTTCCCATCTATTGGCTGCCTCCAATAAAGGATGAAGAGCCTCTACTTAAGTTTAGTGCATGAAAACATCTGGCAGGACAGTACATATTCCTTACTTTAAGAGAAGTCTTCAGTATTATTCTCTCATATTTAATGTTTGCTGTGTGCTTTGGAGAAAAAGATAACAGTTAAACATTTGATGAAAAAGTCTGTAAAAAATAGCTAAATGGATGTGGGATTCTGATTTTCCGATTCATAGAAATTAATACATAAGATCAAGACCATTTTGTGAGCATTCCCATCAGTTGCTCTCCCCAGTTTGGACTTAAAAACTCTACATTACAGATTTTTGGGTAAGGAAGTATGGGGTAATCCACAATCACCTACTTTTGGATAGCATGTCTTGTTGAACAACAGCTGACAATATGCACACATGAATGTAAACAGCTCATGTGAGTATAATACCCCACGGTGTTTGAGAGGGATTTTGCTCCAAATCTAGTAATACTAAGGAGAAATCAAATAGTGAGTGTGATAAAATCATAGAATGGCTCGGGTTGGAAGAGACCTCGAAGATCATCTTGCTCCAACCCTCTGCTTCAGGCATGGTGAAATTACTTAAATTTGTGTCAGATTTCCTTAAGACAGCCATCAGCCAGGATAAGCAGTATCCAAAGGACAACAAAGACACTATAGAGAAAAGGAGAATTTGACTTGAAAAGAAGTATATAGCCAGCCTATTTAGATTTGTGCCTGATTAGAAACATGTTAAAGGGTTTATTTTCAGAAAGATAGTCTCATGGCTTGTGTCCGCATTATCACCTAGCAGCCAAGAGGGTTGGCCCTGTGGGTACAGCATGGAGGGACCCACACTTCGCACTGTGCCTGTTCCACACCAGTGCAGGGTTCTGTGGGCTGCTGGGAGGTGTGGAGTGTCACAGAGAACCAGAGCATCCCCATCTGCTACAGGGCAGTGGGCAAAGAGGGAACAAATGCCCAAGGCAGAGGAGTCGGTGCTGGTGACCACATGACTACGAGGAGTGGAGAGGTGAGGGCATGGAGCTGTGTATACATGTATGGGGTGTTAAAACTTCTAGGAATTAGTTACAGAAAGGCATTTACAAGCTTGAAGGTGTTTATAAGAAAATTGTAATTGTCTAGTACAGTTCAATTGTTCTAGTGTTGATATTGATCTTGATTATATTGCTTGCTGATTATCAATTAAATTCCTTCAATCCCTATTCAATTTACAGCAACAGATGTGAGCTTTTTCTTTCCATCAGGAGCAGGCTGTGACATGTTCTCTTCACCTTCATATTCACTGTCTTCAAGAAATGTAGACATCTGAGAGGGAGGTTCAGTGCTAAATTCAACCTTTTGTGGTACTGCTTTTTCTGTCACACATTTTTAACTTGTGAAATGCCTTATGTTTTCTCTTTGTATGCTCTACTATGCCTTCATATTGACACAGTCTTCATTCTCTCTCCATGAAGCTTCTTGGAGCAGCAATTTGGTCTTAAGAGTCTCTTATTAGAAACACAGAATCATAGATTCGTTTGAGTTGGAAAGGATGTTCAAAAGCCACCTAGTCCAACTCATCTGCAATGAACAGGGACACCCACAGCTAGATCAGGCTATTTGTAGTCCTATCCAGCCTGATCTTGAATGTCTCCAGGAAAAGGGCATCCACCCCTCTGGGCAACTTCTGCCAGTGCCTCACCACCCTTATTGTAAAAAACTTCTTCCTTATATCCATTCTTAATCTTTCCTCTATATCTTTGAAACCATTTTGTCTTTTTCTGGCACAGCAGACTGCTAAAGAGTCTGTCCTTTCCTTCTCGTAGCCCCCCTGTAGATACTGAAAAGCCACTGTTAGCTCTCTCTGGAGCCTTCTCCAGGCTGAACAGCCCCAGCTCTCTCAGACTGTGCTCATAGGGAGGTGTTCCATGCCTTGAATCATTTTTGTGGCCTTCCTCTGGATGTGTTTCAATAGGTCCACATCTCTCTGGTTCTGAAAACTCCACATCTTGACACAGCATTCCAGGTTAGGTCTCATCAGTACAGAATAGAAAGGCAGGACCCCTCCCTCCACCCCCTGGCCATTCTTCTTTTGATGCAGTCCAGGATACAGTTGACTTTCTGGGCTGCGAGAGCACACTGCTGGCTCACGTCCAGCTTGCCATCCACCAGTACCCGCAAGTCCTTTTTGGCAGGACTATGCTCTGTTCTTACATCCCTCAGTTTGTATTGATAGTGGGAGTTGCCACAACCCAGCTGCAAGACCTTACACTTGGTTTTAACTTCATGAGGTTCACCTGGGCCCACTCCTCAGCTGTCTAGGTCTCTCTGGATGGCATCCCATCCCTCTGGTGTGCCAACTGCACCACAAAGCTTGGTGTCAACTGCAAACTTGCTGAAAGCACACTCAATCCCATTGTCAGTGTCACTGAGAAAGATGATTATGTCCACAATTAAAGCTGAATGGCTACAATTTTCTGAAGGCAGAATTTGAGTCTAGAGATGCCCTTTGAATATCTTTAATTTTTTTTAATGATTAGGGGTATATAAGCTATGAAATTATCTTTCTGAAAATAGACTCTTAAAGACTTTTCTAATCAGGCAAAACAATACTCAAGAGATAAGCACAAAGGATCATTTAAAATATTTGCAAGCACATACGACACCTCGAGAGTGAGAAAACAGTTCTAATATCCCTGGGTAGTATTTACTTTGTGATTTAAATTCTTGTTACCTATTAATAGAATAGAAAAACACTTTGTTGGTAATTAGCAACTTTAACTAGCTTCTTAAACAGCAGGATTTTTCTATCAGTCACGGAGTACATTTCCTTTTTCTGTCTCATTCACTGGTGTATCCTCAGCAGGTATAAATCAATATGGCTTAAATCACATTCCTGGAGCTATGCTGACTTCTGTCTCTTGGGGATGTGCTTGCTCTACAGCCTCTAAAAATTTAAATGCATGGGCTACAGGGACTTCTGGATTACTAATGGGAAATATAGATTCACTTTGGAAGTAATACAAATCCAAAACAAGAGGCAGAAATCAAAATTTCAAAACCTCATGACTTTCTGGAATGATTCATAACTGAAAGAATATGACCAGTTTTCTTCAGACTCAGTTGAAAGTTTTTCTTTCTCTCCCTAGGAAATATAACCATTTCATAATGGAACTTGTGGAGAGATGGATAACCCAATCTCCTCAAAAAAGGAAAATAACTCTACAAATGTTCTTGAAAAACAACATTTGGAAGATTTTAATCATAAGAAGTTTTCTTTAAATTTTTTTAAATGTTGAAACACGATTTGCTAAGCTGCAATAAGAAGGTAAAAAAATATGCAAAAATAAAAGAATCTTGCATTTTTTACCATGATTTTTTCCCCTCCATAATCCATTAAAAGTGACAGAATTTGGGTAAATCAAGACTTCACACAATGTGCCCTCACAGCCCAGAAAGCCAACCATATCCTGGGCTGCATCAAATGATGTGTGACCAGCAGGGTGAGGGAGGTGACCCTACCCCTCTGCCCTGCTCTGGTGAGACTTTACCTGGAGTACTGTGTCCTGATGTGGAGTCCTCAGCACAGGAGAGACAACCTGCTGGAACGCCTCCAGAAATGGCCTTCAGAGGTCCCTTCCAAATCTAAGGATTCTAAGATTCTACAAACTAACAAGAGCAACTGGAACTTTGTGGCAAGCTCTAGGACGGATCTCAGCTTGCAGAAAAATGGAACAGGGAGACTCCATTGAAAAGGGAAGGTCACTGGGAAGGGACTGAGATGGTAACTATCAAATAGACTGAGGAGTGAAATAAGTTATTCACCAACATTTGCTAAAATTGTGCTAGTCACATGAAATAAAATTGACATCCATACTGAGAAAAACAAATGATTCCACTGTGGAGTTCCGTGAGTGTAGCTGATGACTATTTTTCCCATTAACAGAAATGACATGAAATGGCTGCATATTTTCAAGATTTATTAATGTGTCGAGTCAGTGAAGGAGGTGAGACTGACACAGTAAAGATATTCTGTCTACTCCTTCAGTTACTATCCTTCATTTGTGCTGAATAAAAAGAACTCTTCAAACTGTCATTCTTTCTCCCTTCCTATTTGGCTACAATTTGTTTAAAAGAGCAGTAGGATCTGGCTACATAAAAGTATAGAGAATCTAATTAAGGAAATGCAATGTAGGATTTTCTTCTGATCAATCTCATTTTGCATTTGCAGTTTTATTTATCCATGCAACTCCTTGAAGGCAAAGTAAGGGGTAGATACACCTGCATGTTCAGTGAAATCAGATTCATGGATTGTTCCATTTCTTCAAACTTTTTTTTCATGCTTTTGACATCTACATTCTTGTTTGAATAGATGAGTTAGAGGGATGGAAGGGATGTTGCATTAACACCTTGTTCCAGAATCTCAGAAAAAAGATGAAAATAGAGAATTGACGAAAACTACTGGAAAATAGTTATGCTTTTCAAGAACTGTGTTTGCAAGAGCTAGATTAGTCTAAATTAATTTAATAAGTGAGGAGCCTAACTATTGACGTCTGGACTCCAAGAAACTAAGTTCTTACATAGGCAGAGTGATATTAAGAGGAAATTATTTACTCAGAGAGTAGTGAGGTACTGCATAGGCTGCCCAGAGAAGTTAGGGATGCCCCACATCCAAGTGGATTAACAAGGAATATATGGTGGCAAATACTAGATGCAAAATTAATTAAAGCATTGACAGAAATTTTTTCATCATGGAAACAGTTATTCCTCAGAACTGTAGGTACTCCAAAATTGAATTTCTTTTAGAAATAGATGGACTCTTGACAGATTACTTCTGTATTTTCCCTAAAAATACTCTGAATGATTTTACCTTGCTCTGAGAACCACTCGAGTCTCCATTCTCTTCTCCAACAGGTACTACAGTTTTATCTTGTTTTTATAACTTCAAGATTGGAGATTTGATTTATTTTTGACAGTTTGTGACTGGAAGCCCTTCAGTGAATCATGCTCTTAGATGCTAATCTTACTGGGGGAACTGAAGGGATATTTCATTCTGAATGGAATCTCCTAGAGTTTTGAGTCCAAATGTCATTTTGACACTCTTAGTCTCATATGTTCTAATTTGGAACCCAACAGGATAGTGATCAATAGTTTTTCTCACTTTCTTCTTGTCTGACAACACAGAAAACATCCCTTTGGGGTGTATGCTTATGTTAAATGATGTTCCTAAGAAACCCATTAAAGTATGTTGTTAATTGATGATGAATAGCTTCCTAGTTCTAGGGAACATTTCTTGCCAGCTTCAGTTTCCTGCGGTGTTCAAATGAAACAACTTGTCCTCGGAGCTGCTGATATCAATGATGCTGCCTATTTAAGAAGAACACACAGCAGGGAATGAGAAAGCTTACAAATATCAGCTAAGAAAATAGACATTGTTCACTTTGATGTTGGTAACGTTCTTTAAGTGACAACACAAAACTCTGTAAGAAAGCAAGTGAGCAAACAGCACACTGAGATGATGCTCTGACTTTTTGCATGATTATTTCCTTGCCATGGTCTCAGGAGGAATAACTTTTCTTTCTGTAGTTGTGAACTTATTCTAGGAGCAAGGTTCTGAACATAAGGAAATGTTCTGGCCAATTTTGCTTAAAATATTTTCAGACAATTCTCTGATGTAAAACACTTTCAGAAGAAATTTAAGTAAGATTTGTTGCCATTGTTGCCTTTTTCTGGATAGGTACATATAATAAAATGCACTCATGAAAAAATAAATCCAACACAGCATTTAGAACTCTCCTACTCAATTCAAGGGACATGCAAGTGTTGTTCCATGTGACTTGTAAAACTATGGCCAAAGTCACCTGTATTCTTTAAGGTACTGAGCTGCAAACATTGACAAAATGTGAGGGTTGTCAGCAAAACAAAGAGCAGCATACAGAAGAACAAATGTATTGAATGTTGTTTTGGCTAACAGGATTTCTAGGAAATGCTTGCAAGGGAAAGGGCTGTGTGTAAAATGTGCATTATTTGAAAAGGGAGCAAGCAGTGTGTTTTGCCCCTTTCCTGAGTTTCTCAGCAGAAATGCTGTGACCTGTGGAGCAGCACGCATAAAGACTGATTAATGAGTTGTGCTGTGGGAGCTCTTACAATCTATCCTCTCCCTAAACTACTTTCTGCTGCAAGTTGGGCATACACATTGATGTGGTGCAGATTCTTATGCTGTCCAAACATCCTCTTCTACACTATTATAAAAAGAACACAAAAGCTACCTGAGGAGTTCCCTCAAAGCCAGATGTTGTGGGAACAAGTGTATGCCCACAGGTGCTCAAGCAGACAATGGTGCTGTGTCCAGGACCATGCCTAAGGGTAGTGACCAGGTCTGGAATCACACGGGGGTTGCTCAGCCCTGTGAATGAGACTGTGTAATGTTTAACAGTATTGGCACACATCATTTCTCTATGCCTAAAACATTTCTGCGTTACACAAGCTACCTTCTGTGTTTCATTTTTAATAGCTGGTCACACATTAAAATATGCAGTTTTAAAATTTTCAAATAAGCAGCTACCCTGCTTCATTCAAACACCTGGTCAGTTGTCTGCTGAACAAATCCAAGATTGCTTCCCAAAATTTTTTGAAGTTGTATATTTTTAGATAGC
This sequence comes from Phasianus colchicus, assembly GCF_987193195.1. Lineage (NCBI taxonomy): Eukaryota > Metazoa > Chordata > Aves > Galliformes > Phasianidae > Phasianus > Phasianus colchicus. The sequence goes on from NC_143436.1 coordinate 132,806,633, forward strand.
TAATGCAGGGTTAATCCAACAAATGATGTTATTCCCTGTTCATTGTTTTGCTTTTAAAAACCTTAAAATAGGGTAGAATAGTAGAATAGGGTCAAAATGAAACAAGACATACATCATACATGCAAATGGACCATTGTTTTCTCATACAAGTTATTTTGACAGTTTTAAGAATACCATGCATCTATCTCAGGATGTCTTGGCCGAAAACTTGTAAAAAAGACGAGACTTCTTAAGAAATCGTAAGCAATTCATTTTATCCTTTGCTTACATCCTTGTCACTTGATAAAACTAACAGAGAGTTTGTTCCAACCTCATGTTATCTGTAAGACAATGCAGTGAAAAGGCACGATGATATAATACAAAACATTTCATCTGGATCTTTTCAATTAGAAAATACGTTGAGGAGCACAAGAGAACATAGTTGTGACGATGAAATCCATTGCCAAAATAAAATAAGAAATTACCTACATACTAATAATTGCAATAACTTTCAAACAGATCTTCCTTTATTTTACATTTTTTTAAGTTTACAGAGACTAACAACTGTATAAATCTAATTTTAATAGAAGACTGCAAGTCTTTCAGAAATCATCGACATTTTTGAGATTTGTTTCATTTTAGCTTTGGAAAGATCTGCGTATTTGAGAAGGATTTATACTCTATTTTTATGTGGCTTACTTAAGTGCTGACTCACAGAAACTGAATCAATATTGGTATCTTTAGTGCTAAGCAGAATTGGAGGGTTATTAAAATCTAATTGATCATTTATACTACTTCCAATCTGGTGGGGCTTTTCTGCATTACAAATCCTGTAATCAAGAATATACATTTGTAGGGTTGGGCCTAGAAAACTTAAATTATAAATATTCATTTTATAGCATCCTCTCAGTTCTCCTTCATATTGCAAAGAGAAGGGGGGCAAATGTAATAACTTCAGTATTTCAAAACAAAACAAAAAAATCAGTGGTCAAGAATTCTCCAAGAAGATCCCCTATAGCTCTTCTCTATGATAGATTTGTTGCCTAAGTATGCCCGACAGGCCAACACTGTCTATACAAAGCAGAGGTTTCTGCATTCAGCAGCTTTTTAGAACACAGCAAAGGCAAGATCAAAGTCACCTGGATCTCTGCACACAATCACTTCATTTAACATGAATTTTCAGAGTAAAGTCTTTGAAATGGATGGGACTGCTACCACTGAGTTTGTGCATAGTGCCCTATTTAATATCTCAGTGGTGTAGGAACTTTTATATTATACAGAGAGAAGTAAAATGATCCTAGATGCTAATGTGTCATTGTTTTTATTACTTTCCAAAGAACATTTTTTGGATTTATAACACAAAAAATGTGTCCAGTGGCTTTTGGTTTTGTTTCTATTTCAGTTAGAGCAGAATTACATCACTTCCAAACTTAAGAGCTGGCAACCTAAAGTGAAGATTGCACATAGAAAATGGTCATATTGCCATGAAACTTCATGAAATTCCTTATAGAAGGTTGTATCAACTCCAGAAAGCTGCTAGAATCTACTTATCGAGATTAATTGTGATGTACTTCTTGAACAAAGTAGTTTATTGATTAAACTCAGTCTTGAAACTGACATTCAGTCTGGAGAGCCTGTGGTAACCATTTACCACAGTGAGAAGTCTGTTTCACTATCAACACATAAGAAAAAGCTTTGTGACTGAAAGATTCTCTGTCCCTCCCTGCAGCCTCTTCTCCTCAAACAGGTTTTATAACTGTATCAGTCCCAGTAAGTCATTGTCCTGTTTAATCAAATATTAAAAAAAAAACATTTTCATCATCAATCTCCCTCTGAAGATATCTGTGGGTCAACAGCGTAGGAAACTAAAGCTATTAACTAGATTATGAAGGAATTCTGCCAAGAACAGTACATGACTGCTCCCACAGGTCTCTAAATATCACTAAATACTTTCTTCAGTGAAGTTAATCCCTCTTCATTAATACAAAAACAGTGAGTAAAAGCTATATGCTTTAACATGACAGTAGATCAGATTCTGGCCACATGGCCTCTACTGCACGTCATTCTTGTAAATTCGGGGGTTAAGAAATTTAGGTTTTTACAAAGGTATTTTCATGCCTTCCAGTTTCTACCTCCTGCTTTCTGATCATGAGAAAAAAAAAAAAAAAAAGAAGAAGAATAAAAAAAAAAGCCTGACTTTCCAGGGGCTGTGGAGGTGCAGACAACTGTGCAGACACAGCACCAGAGTGGAGAGAAGGAAGCAAGAAGGAAGCAGGTTGCCCAAGGATGTTGTGGATGCCCCATCCCTGGAGGCATTCAAAACCAGGCTGGAAGTGGCTCTGGGCAGCCTGTTCTAGTGGTCTATGAGATGATCTTTGGGTTCCTTTTCAACCCAGGCCATTCCATGATTCTATGATAAGCCTTGCTGTGTGTTCAAAAAGAAGCTGTGAAGGAGGCTTTCTTCATCAGGAGGCAAAAATGCTCAGCCAAGGTGATTGGCCAGAAGGATACAGTGTGAGAGGTTCAGACTGCCAGCACAGGTCAGCACATTTCTTTCACTCCTTCTGAAGGCTGCTCACTGACTATGATTTTTTTGCTGTGCTTTCCTTTTCTAAATGGAAATTTAAAAGGAAGATTTTGAAGGATACCTGATGATCATTAGAACTGACTTTGACATCTCCAATGGAACTGCACCTAAACTGACCGAGCAAAGTGGTGTAGTACTAAAGATATTTCTTTGCAATTAAAAATTCAGTCTTTAGTCTGACAATATCAACTTCTTCATTAGAAGTCAGTTAGGAGACTTTAACTTGTCATTCAGGTCGAACTGAGAGAAGCTGATGATGAGATCCAATGAGCAATGTTGCAATGTAAAAAAAGAAATATATATGTATTATACATTTATATATAGAAAACTTAAATCAAAAGCACATGCTCTATTTATATACGAGTTTATAAATAAATTTTATATAAATATATATACTCTAGTTTTAACAACTGTCTCAAGAAAGTTTTATTTGCTATTTCACTTCTTAGAGAAGAAATGTGAATCTCAGAATCACAGAACTGTAGGGTTGGAAGGGATCTCCAGGGATCGTTGAGTCCAAAGCCCCTGCCAAAGCAGGCTACATCAGGTTGCTCTCTACATCAGGGTCGGCATCCAGACGGGTCTTGAATATCTCCAAAGAAAGAGACTCCAACATTATGAAACATACCATGGAGACAGTATGAAGCCAAAATGATCTGCATGTTCACATTTCTAGTCTTATTTTTGACCTCCCACATCATCTTGTCAACTTCTGTTGACTTTGGCAAACAACTGAAGGCAACTTACAAAACAAATGAATCTTAACAATTTGGGGGAAAAAAAATGTCTCACAGTTAATAATATATGCAGATTAGATGTGATTGTTCTCAGAGATTCCAGTTTGTATTATTTTGATTTGTTTCAGGTGAAAGTTAAGTGTTTGACAGTGGTTATGGAATCCATTCCTGGACATAATCAGAAGCCACCTGGACAAGGTCCTAGGCAACCAGCATTAGGTAAGTATGCTTGAGCAGGGGAGGAACCAGAGGTCCCTTCAAATCTCAAGCAGTATGTGATTCTGTAAACTACCTAGGTCCTAGGTAAGGTCCTAATCCTTAGTTGAAGACATTAAATGATACACTGGGATCTGAAGTCCCAGTCACACTTAAAATCCAAACTTCTGGGTCTTAAAAAAAGCTTTCTGTTTCAAAATAAGAGCTACACGTATAACTTAGGTAAATTGGAAACGTTAGCAATATACTAATAATAGCAGCTCTTGCACTGAAAATGGATAATGTTGTGGTTATTCATTTATTTATTTATTTATAATTTTTTTCTTTATTTATTTCTTCTTAGCTTTAGAGCTCTCATGATGCTGACATGAGCATTCCTAAGAGCTGATGCCTTCCTACAAGCAATCTTGCAAGCCACCTACCCAAATTTTCATTTCCTTCTTCCTAATGTGTGTTGCCTCACTGTCTGACATATTGCAAGCCCTTATTTTCCATCTGTACCTCAGCAGAGCCAGTGAAAGTCAAAGCATGTGTCTTACATGGCTATGACACTGCATCAGTCAAGTACACATGGATCCCTTGCAGGCTTATGACTTATATGAATGGGTAATACTTGTTCTTAAATCAGCTAATCCACTCATATATTGTAGGAGGAGTCCATACATAAAAACGCAGTGACCTACTTCTTTGATTGTTAGGATTTAACTGTTGACAGTTCGCAGTTATGTTTTGCTTCATTTCACAAAGTTCACATGTAGGAGGATGATAAATTTAAATCTGTTTTTTTTACCCATGTCTTTTTTTTTTCAATTTATTTTATAAACATTTGTTTTCAGAGTAACATTTGCCCTCAACTGCAGCAATTCAAATGAGAGCCTTGCTCAACTCTGCCAGCTACCACTATTTTGCTTATCATATCAGTAGTACAGTTTTATAAAATATCATTCAATATAAATTTTTCTGCTATGACAAACTCTCTCACTCTACTGCTATATCTTATTTGGCTTAGGTTGGAGAGGATCTTAGAGATCATTGAATTTCAACTCCTTGCCATGAGCAGGACTGCCACCACCAGATCAGGCTGCCCAGGATCCCATCCAACCTGGCATGGAATGCCTCCAGGGATGGGGCACCACATCTTCTCTGAGCAGCCTGTGCCAATGACTCACTGCCTCTGAGTAAATAATTTCTTAAATCTCTCCTCTTTTAGTATAAAGCTATTCCTCCTTGTTCAATCACTATCAGATTGTGTAAAAAGTCAGTCCTCTTCCTGCTTGTAAGCATCCTTCAAGTATTGGAAGGCTGAAATGACTGGAATTGTTCAGACTGAAGAAGACTCAAGGGACACCTTATAGCTCTCTACAAATACCTGAATGGAGTTGGTGGTCTGGACTATAGGGAATGGCCTCAAGTTGTGCCAGGGATTCAGGCTGGATGTAAGGAAAATTTATTCTCTGAACGAGTGGTTTGGCACTGAAATAGGCTGCCCAGGGAGTTGGTTCTCACTATAAACTGGATGAGAATTTTGATCTTGTTCTATTATTTCTGTTTTCTTAGCAATGAGTAGTGGGGGGAAAAAAAAAAAAAAAAGGCTGAAATTATGTGCAAAAAACAAATCAACTTTTGACTTTGTCAGTATTAGTGCAACAGAGGAGCCAAACCACCTTGTTAGTTACCTGAAAACAAAGTGGTGAATTTTTCATCAGTCTGAGAGGTTAAGTAATTCACCAGGAGGAATGGGATCCAGGAGAACAACTTCAGCACAGCTAGAATTCTTCAACCTCCCAAGCATAAACCTTCCTTCCTGCTAAGCTAACATCCCATCCTTATTCTCAGACAGCATAGCATGGAGCGTGCTCTCTGCTTCTGCTGAAGCCCTTCAGCTACATGCAAAATGTGCAGTTTTCAGGGGCTCAGATGGTGTGGCTGAGGGGGTCTGTCTCTACAGTGTTGACTTTGGCAGCCAGCTGGGGGTTGGCCGTGGTATAAGTAAAAGTAAATGGTCCTGGAGGTGTTCAAGTGCTTTATTCTCTATCTTTTCTATCTTATTCTCTATATTATTCTCAAGCAGAGGTGGAAAAAATGCACTGTGGCACTGAGCTTGCTCTCCTAGGAGGTCAGAGAGGAGGATCTGAGCCATCCAGAGAGGAACTGCAGACTTTCATGGGGGAAACAGCAACCTCATACATCAAACAGTGAAACTCAGATTAATTTACTCAGCAAATGCAGCACCAACCTGACATTAGTACAGCAAAAGTACATCTGTGTTGGCAAAGAAAAGACTGACCAAGGAAGGAAAAAAGTTTTCACGGTTAGAATGTGGTGAAGTATCTAGTAATATCTTGCCTCTTTTTAAGTCAGCACTGGAATATCTGCATATGAATCTCAAGGGGAAGCGTTTTGCAAATATTTGTTGGACAGCTGCTGGCAGAAGCTACACAGTGCTGTGACTTCTGTCATGTAAATCAGGCATTAAGCTCTTTCTTCCCCTCCACATGCTGCTACTTTACCTTACAGACTCACAAAGGGTTACTGATTTAGAGCCTTTACTAGGGCCCATGAGAGGTTAATGAGATGAACTTCATTCAAAAAAATGGTGTCATAAACACTTACTAAAATTCCTGGGGTTTCTGCATGCATTTGTCAACTGGAAATTGGAAAAAAATACAAAAGTTAATGATTGAAATTAGTTTTCCTGAAGGAATCATTAAATCTTTCTCTTCCCTTTTCTCCCCTCAACTACACCTCCTTTCTCCTTCATGGGCTCCAGTACTGGAAGCTTTCAATTGTCTAGATTGTCAGGCTTTGACATCTTAATCTCTTCCGATGAGCCTGGCATCTTGGAAATATAGCATCTGAATACTAAACATGGCATGTCCTGGATGGCCAGGCTGCAGCTGGGCCCTACTTTACTTCAGTGCTCCACTTTGCACATCCTAGCCCTTCTGCTCTCCATGATGTAGAAATGCAGCTCCATCAGCTTTCCCAAAGTCATTCTCCCTGATTTGAAAAGCAGAATTTCATCGTCTGCGAGATTTGCCTGAAATAGAAACTCCAGGCATTCACAAAAGCAAACATTGCTACAAATTCTGTGCTTATGTCATTCAATGTATTCCTAGTCAGGACAGTCTGTGCCACTGATACCAGCAGTGTTTGTTTGCTTTGGTCAGAGCAGAATCGGTCCTGCTGAGTTCATGCAAATGATATGCTGCCCAGACTTTCACATTGTACACACAGTCTTGTTCCTCTGGGAACATACAGAATCAAACATATATGCATTTATTCTGAAGGATACTAAAAAAATCTTGCGTTATAATGAAATCTACCCTGATTTACATTCACCTACAAATCTCCAGGAGAAGGGAGGATAGGGACATGATGGTTGTATGTGTGAAAGGAAGTGGGCAGCTTTGGTCTTCCAACAGACATGAAAATGCATGTGAGAGAAGGAGGAAGAATTGTAACCTGAACTGAAAAGCAAACTCCTGATTATATTTGGATGACAAAATGCAGGGACCAGTTACTGATTATACTGCTTCTTTGATGAGTATTGTGTATGCAGAGAGACTGTGCACTAGCTATACTGCTGTGAGAATTTGAAGTTTTCTTTCAGGGATACACTCGATCAAGAATGCTACCATGTGAGGCCATTGCACTGATTGTCCCAAATCACATCTCCTAAAACAGCACTTACATAGTCTTAGAGGACATATCTAACCAGAAAATACAAGAAAAGACTCAAAGTTTAAGTTATATTTTCTGCTAAAATTTTCCTAAGTTTCATAGAATCATAGAATGTCCTGAGTTGGAAGGAATCCACAAATCATTAAATAAAATTTCCACTGATGATGATGATGATTTAATAGAGTAACTATTTTATACAAAAGACTGCTACCTGTTAATGTAGACTCAAGATGCTGGAATGGCTGCTGGCTAGGTACCTATGTCCATTCTTGGAGTGTAAAGAAAAACTGATAAATAAGATATTAAAGGAGTGACTGTGGCTGTTAATGGTGTTTTGCTGAAAGTGGAAGAGACTATGCTCATCACTACTAGACTGCTGCAGCTATACAGAGACACCAGAAACATTATCTGTCTGGGTCCTCACCACCCCAAATTCTCATGTATCCTCCAAGGCTCTTCTGATGTAAGATAAAGCTTCCATCAGCCACTTTCTGTTGTGGTCATAGATCATACAGAAGGGGAAACAAGAAAGAAAAGGACAGACTCTTTAGCAGCGTTTGTTTGATAGGACAAGGTGAAATGATTTCAAACTAAAAGATGAAAGATTTAGATTGGATATAAGGAAGAAGTTGTTTTTTATAAGGTTGCTCAGAGAGGTGGTGGATGCCCTATCTTAGAAGACATTTAAGGACAGGGTGGACAGGGCTCTGAGCAATCTGTTCTAGCTGTAGGTGTCCTTGTTCATTGCAGGGGCATTGAACTAGGTGGCCTTTAATGGTCCCTTCCGACTCAAACAATTCTATGATTCTACAATCATATTGAAGACAAGGGCAATGGTAGTATAACCATAAAGGCTCTCCGGTAGCAGTCCAGCCTTGGTTGAAGGAATTACTCGAGGAGCTGTCAGTTGTGCCTGGGGAAAACACCTCCTAGAGTCCTTGGGAATCTGGACTATGTTTGGTTGGTTGTACTGATTGTGTTCCCTGCCAACCAGTAGAGAAGCAAAGGGCAGAAAAGTAGATTAGAGCAACCTTCTTCCATTTACTCTTGAATATGCCCATGCTTGCTTACTCTTCCAAGATCTGCAGCCCACTACTGTTTGTCTTATTAAAAAAAAAATAAATAAATTATTATTATTATTTTTAAATCTCATTTACTGTGGAGCTGAGAGTGAGGGTATTTTGGAACAGTTCACAGAGACACTATAGAGATAAGAGTACAAGGTAAGATGTTTATTTACAAACCTTCTTATGTCACCAGGAAAGATTGCTCATTTTGAACTGTTTGGGTTAGATCACAATTCAAACAGTGTATTGATTTATTAATGACGTAACACTGACTTGTAGTCTAAGAACCATACATGCAGAATTGATATTGGTAATGTAACAAATAAATCACAAAACTAAACAGCTACAAAATGTTAATAATCATTCACAAGTTTCTAAATGCTCTTTGGAATCTTTAGAATCCCTTTAGGACCTGCTATAAGGAGATCCTGGGAACTCCAGCACTGCACTGACACAGTCCCCACCACAGATGTAGGCCGCACTCCATGTCCATCATTGCCCAGAGATGCTGAGTTTGTCACTGATCACATCCAGGGGTTCTCCCCTTTGTGCCAAGCTTTTTCCCCTTGTTTTCACACCAATGCTTTTGTTTCAAAAGACTCTGTGCAGCAGAGACTCGTTACTACTCACTCCAGCAACCTATGCTAGATTCTCTTTGCCATGTTGCTGTGATCAGGATGCTAGACACACACACACATACACACACGCATCATTTACAGTCACATTTCCTTATTACCTGCTATTGTTGTCTATGACATTAGCCATGGGAAACAGGAGCCATGTGATCACTACCATGCCTAATGGCATACATTATCTTTCGCTTCCAAGCAATAGAAATGTTTGATGGTTCAGCTACTATACTTTAGTGAATACTGTGTGATTTTTTTTTTATTTAATATTTATTGTTTTAAAAATATTTTTCTCCTAGAACTGAAACAAATACTTCATGCTTGAATAGCCTGTTTCTGCTGTACTGCCACCTTGTAAAATTCCTCTGTTCTGTTTTTCAGATCATTCCAAAATGATTATTTTGGAAATACATGGAAGTCATCCTGCATAGTTAAAGAATTTGGATTCTAAATGTTAACATCTAAATAAGTCAGTTGAAAAAATTTATTCTGAACAAAAAATAAGTGTAGACTTATCTGAATTAAAACTTCTAGCTGAAAATACTACCTCTACATTGAATCTGAAAAGTGAGCAACCTTCGTTATAAGAAACTGAGAAGACTTGCTGTGAATTTCAGTAGTTTACATTTTTCACTGAGAATGGCTTTGCTGGTTTGTTTTGACTCGCTGTTGTATTTAGTTAATATTTCAAAGCAAAGCAAAACCTATATTTTTCTTCCTGCCATCCCAGATCCCACTGAGGGCAGGGAACTGACAGAAGCCTTTCAGCCAGCTCCAATAGCCGTGGCACATGTCGTGTGAGACTCACATGACCAGATGCCCAGATCTGCGCTGTAGCCTTTCATGTCCAACGCATGTCATTAGCAGAGAGAAGAATTTTTGATGTGTGACTTAATTCATCTTAATATGAATGTTTTAAATAAACTGTGGGAATCAGGTCTTTATCTCTCGGTGACTCTAAGCTGACCTGGGAAGACATAGCCAAGTGTGGACACTGACACTGAAGGCTTTAAAAAGTTAAGTGAAATGAATCCAACTCACTGCAGCTCATATAAATCATCACCATGAAGGATTCAACAAATAAAAAAGTCCCAGTGGCGCTCCAGAGTTGAGTGAGATCTATGTGAACACCAGAAAAATGTAAGAAACATTCAAACTAATCATCAAGCTAAACATCCACTACTGTCCCTCAGTATCTCATAAATAAGAGTCTCAGTCATAGAAGTCTCAATTACTTACTAAAAAACACACAGCCTGTTCTCCTAGCACTAAATTTACTACGACAGATTTCTTAAGCTCTGTCCTTTACAAGATGTGTGTTTTAGAGTAATCTCTAACATAAACATGTAAAGAATAATCACCATTTAAAATAACATCAGTTATTCTTTGTGCTTATATAGGAATTGTAGACTTGCAAATTGCTAGATTCTTGTTTCATAGTTTGAGGGTAATGGAGTACAGCAATGATGTTGGATAATTAGGAGATGGGACTAACGAATCCATTATAATATGTGGCATTCATTGGTAGCATCTATTTGGAGATGCATCTTGACAGTTGTATATAGACAGTAGTTTGCTTGAATTTCTAGATGGTGTGGATTTAATTTCATGTCCAAAACATATTCAGCATGATATAAGGTAACTCTTCTAGACTTGCTTGAGAAGGGTGAGGGGTAAATTCACTGCTGCACTATGAATTGGTGGCTACCACATATCTATGGTCAAGACCCAATGACATTACTGATATACTCATGTCTTCATGCTTCACCTGGAAGAAAGCATAGCAACACAACTAATGGATTTTGTTGTTGCTATAGACTTTTAATGAATTGAGTATTATTACAGATTACTCCAACTTAATGCCTCCTATTTATTTCCATGTAACTACAACAGATACAAAGAGCATAATAATATTATTTGATACAGCAGATTCCCAGCTATAAAAATTGGTTCTTAACATAGTCACCCTCACTAGGTAGACATTTTTCCAGTGATGAACAAGAGTCTGCATGCCATACTTGTAAAAATCTGCACAAGCATAAGTGATCCACTGTTTCATGGCTGCTGTGATGGTAACATTACTGAAACACACCACCTCACTGTGCTCATATCCATTGTTTGGTCTCCATCAATATTCATCAAGCATCAATGAATATCAGTGAGTGCCTTTTTTTTTTTTTTTTTTTTTTCAAGGAAGAATTCAATGACACACCTCTGGTTCATCTACACTTCCATGTCAGATGCTATTTTGACAGACTGCTCCTTGACTTCTATCTGTCACATGGAAACAACCTGTAATGACATATTGGAGGGAAGCTTCAACTTCAATTGCCACGCGACCAACACCCACCCACTCACCTCTGGTTTCATGGGGCCACATAATAAACGGGGGGACATTATTTTTGGAGGAGCACTCATAACAAAAACCCCTTGTGCTCTCCTTTCTCTTAAACAACAAATTTACAGCAAAGCTTTTCCTAAGCATGCCTTGAAATCCTGATTCAATTTTACTTTTACTTTAGCTGTTGTCAAAATAAGTTAAAATGAGAACAGGGCATTCAAAATGTCTGTATCTTTGTATTGTAAGTGGTATTTCAGGTTTGAGCATCTGTACTGTAAATAAAGATTTGATCAGGAGAATGCAGTTGGTCAGGTGAATGTCCCCCTGGAGTGTGCATTTAAGGTGAAAGATTAGTCTGTGTAGGAAAGGGGGGATGATAATATAGAAAGCAGGTATCCTTCAATATCTTCAGGTAGAGTAAAGGCAATGCTACTGTGAAATATGAATAAAGGATTAATGTGATCTTCATACAGATACGTAAGGAAAAATGAGCAAGAGTATGGAAGAAGTAGTCTCAACATCAAATGTGAATAATACAAGAAACAAGCCTTTACTTCTGGTGTCGAAGAAAATGAGGAACTGGAAAAGATTGAGGAAAAAATCATTCAAAACAAAAATTATTATTATTATTTTTAATGCAAAGATCCATTTCTTCTTGGAATAAATTATTTAGTTAAAATGCAGACTATATTCATTACTCAGGAAATGGGATGGAATATAACGGCCTCTCTAAGATGACAGAGCAAGAGTAGTGGCACCTCCAGACTTCAAAATTTCTGAAGTTTCATAAATAACTGACACAGACAAATTTTATAAACTTACAAACTATTTCCAGATTCTTTTGGGAAGTGTGAGGGGACCAAAAAAAAGAAAAAAGTTTCGCAAGTAGAAACATCATTATTTGAACAGTAAAGTTTACAACAGTTCACCTATACATCTGCAAGAGAGAAAGAAGCAGGAAAATGGTGCATATACAGACTGCAGATCATGACATTCAGCAGGAAAATGTTTCACAGCTAAGAAATTTACTCTTGAATTTCAATTTTGATGGTATATCATAGGAGGGAATATTATTTAGAAAGACTAAGATATTCACAGTAATGACTTTGCAAGCTATAATTTAAAGAGTAAAAGTGGCTCCAGGTTTTCTGTAGCATTTTTAAAGCCATATTGAACTGTAAAATAAAGGAGCCCTCATTTTCCAGATTGTTCTACTCTTCAATATAGAATTATCATTCTTTTTTGGGGGAATAAGAATGCTTTCTGGCTGTCAGCCTGCTTTCATGGGTGTCATTCAGAACTTGTCACTGGAATAACATCTGTGTTTGTTAAATGCCTTGTTAAATGTAAACCTTTCTTTGGTAGGTCCATTTCCAATTTGAAGATTATTTGGAAGTTTAAGATCTAAAGAGAGACACCAAAAGCTGAAGATTTTATCTTGGGAAAATCTTTTATTCTTATGGAGAGTAAAAAATGAATGTACGGAGAGAAAAAAAGGGACAAAGCTAACTGAAATAACTGATGCTAGAGGCACAGAAGAACTACAAATATTTTTGATTGCAAACTATGTTGTTCAGAAAAGAACCCTCATTGTCAGCAAACAAGAACAAGCACAAAAAGTCAGGGAAATTAATTATTAAGACTGTAACTTAACATCTAGTTCTGCTCAACTCTTAGGTACTGGAGTTTATCTCCAATATGGTTGTCAGAGAAAGGGCATGCTCCAGTCCTTTTTTCACAGCAGCAAAACTTGGTGGTCACCTAGTCCAGTACTCCACTCAAAACAGGTTCAGTTGTGCCATGTTGCTCAGGACAGTGCTGACTCTTGACAGCCACTATTATTAGCTAGTAATCAGTTGGGTTTTGTTCTGCTAATTGCAATCCTTTGAACTCGGTGGTCCAATATTCCACATATCTTATAGTCCACAGGACCCAAGCCACGTCTCACCAATTTGGCCACAAAAATACCGAGGGAGTTCATGTCAAAGACCTCACCACAGAGAACAGAAATTATATCTACTGCTTTCCCAGTGCCCGTGTCTCATAGTTCAGCCAGGTTGGTCAAGTATGATATGCCCTGGCTCTTTTTATCACCTCACCCTCCAAGGGCTTTCAAATGGCATCCAGGAGGATTTGCTCTATCACCTTCCCAGGATCTGAGGTGAGGCTGACTGATGTGCATTTCCCCACCTTTCTCATTCTTCTCGAAGATGATTGTGACAGATATTTTTTCCAGTCATCAGGAATCACCACATAGGCTACCAATTTTAATTTAGTTTAAGAAAAGCCATGAAAATCTTGGCTCACTTTTATTGTTACATGTTTCTTTTCAAATATTTGCTCTTGTTTATTACGCTTAGGTTTTCTCAATTCACTGGAGTTATTTCTTGCTAATTCAGCTTCCAAAACATTGAGAAAAGCAAGAAGTGACTAGGGCTGCTCATTCCACATTAGAGAAGGCTGTGACATTTTGGAGACATGCACAAAAAATTCTGAAATTTCATTCTTGAAATCACTAAGCAAGGCATTTAGAACATGAAGTATTGTTGAAGAATCAAATAGAAAAAAAAAAAACTTCTGAAGTCTGGAGATAACTAGATTCCTTCATTTTTTTCACCCTATGAAATATCAGTTAGAAAAATTGCTGGTAGTCATGGAAGAATTTAAAAGAGCTTATTTGTTTAGAAACTATCATATTCCCTTCATTTCTCTTAGCATATAAAGCATGTAAACTTTCTGGGGCTTAACATCAAGGTATAGAACGGTAAATACCTTTCTGAATGAAATCCTTTCATTGTTTTTGTTTGCACAAACAATTCACATTCCCTTGTAAACTGTAACTATAGAAGTTCAGTTCTTTTAAAATATTTTAATAGACTTAACTCTAAGGCACAAGGACCAAGTTAGTGAGACTCATGACTAGCACTGATGTGTTTGCCGTGATGATTTGTTACTGCATCAAGTGAAAACTTTGAAATTAATCCGTTCATACTTAAACCATGCTTTGAAAATTCAAAGCTCAATGCTGTGGTTTGCTTTTTTTCTTAATGAAGTCTATTTCTTATACTGACTGATCAACAGTCAGTATAAAATGATAGGCTCTTAAATCTATGGGAATTGTACTTAATGAGAATGACTCTGATTCTCATTATATTGATTTCAGTGGGAAAACTTTCACTCATTTTAATGGGAACAAGACCAACCTTTGCTGAAGATTTGGAGCCAGTCCAGTATAGTACATGAAAGGGAGGTACAACTGCACATTAGCTCAGGCTCCAGCTGTCAGACTGTGCTGCACGCTAATGTTCCCACCTGAGTGCATGGGATGAACTGATGCCTGAGGCTGGCACTCTCAGGGAAAGCCTTCATGCACAACTCTATCTCACAGTTTGGATCCTTGATAAGGATTATTAGATACTGTTCATGTAAAGTCCGGAGCCCCAGTTGCATCCTAAGAGCAGGCTGCTACCAGTAGTTTTCTTAAGACATGAGAGACTTGCACTGCTTTCAATTACAGGGGCTACAGATCCCCTTTCTTCCCATAGCCAAGTCATTAGAGCAATTCATTATGAAGTGGAAAAAACAAGAGCAGTGCTTCGCTCAGGCTTGTCCCGTCCATTGGGCAAGAGGCCAAAGCATACAATGAGATTTCTCTTATCTTCCACTGATTATTTGAAGGGAATAGTAAAAGATTAATGAGGGAAGAGTGGTAAAAGAAAACACAAATCATAGCCTGAATTTATGAATGCTGTTTTTTCTGTTCCTCAATATTTTAAAATAAAACCTGTCTTGTATTTTAAAATAAAACCTGTCTTTGCCTAAGAAGGCAAATTTAAAAGGACAAAACAACATGTTCTTAAAAATTGTCATTTCCCAGAATTTACAATAATGACAGAAATACAAAATTGCAAGATAAAAAGAGCACCTTAATAGTACTTTTATTTCTCTCATTCTCCCACTAGTTCTTAGATAAATTTCAAAGCAAGTCACTGCACAGGAGCACTTTGCACTTTGAGAAAGATTCCAGGACACTGCCATAGTTCTTTAATGTGGCTTTGTTGCTGTGGGATAACCCTCTGACCTCCAGTTGCCATTCTAAAGGCTGAGTATCTCCTGTGTTAGATCTGCCAGCCCAGCACAGATGTCACAGTCACATCAGGGTGTCTCAAATGCCCTGCTGGTGGCCTGGCATGATAAGGCAGGTAGAATGAATACCTAGGAAACTTAATCCCACCTTCTATTGTTGTCACTGCATCTAACCACATTCAAAACTTGATCAGGAATTATAGCTGTGGAAATATGAAAGTGGTATTGGTGCTGCATCTCTTCAGGAGTTCTTGAGCTGTTCCAAGAAAAGGAATATGCATAGTGCAGTGTTATGCAGATAGGTCAGCTCTGGTCCTCAAATCAGCATGTGCCACTATGATTCAAAACAACTTAGTGGGACTTCTTCAAGCCAAATGTATCCAGATAGATTTCCTGGTGCTTCCCTCAAACTTCCTTCACATATCCTATGATTTAGCCTTAAGAGTGCCGACTTAAAATGCTTTTAAGCTATTACAAATCATTGCATTCAACTGTTTACAAATGCTTTTTCCCTTTATCTCACCAAAATAACAATTATTTTTCTGAAGGGCATTCCAATGCATTATTTCCATCAAAGCCATTTCATGCTAAGATTACCACTTCCTTTCTAACATGCAAAAAACAAAATTTATGAGATTTAAAGAGAACATTCAAATAGTATATGATGCAATGAAGCTTCTTCTTTAACTGAGGAATCCAAAGAAGACTGGTAAATCTTAATTTGGATGCAGGTCTAAATTATCTTTCTCCCACTTTCTTCTACCCTCCACTTCTCTGAAAATCAGGCTTCCTTTTATGGGTTTTGTTCTCCCATTTGTATTACTGAACTAACCTAGAACATCAGAAGTTTTCAAGAGAGAAGTCAATTAAGTGAACAAAGATTTTCAACAGCAAGTACCTCGGATTCATAAGAACATAATCTATTTGCAAGATGTGATTTTTTTTCCATGCTAACTTTAACTAGTCAGTATAACTGTGCTAGTATTTGTTTACTAATTCACATTTGTTAACGCTTTTACATCCATATCCAGTTTTCATTGTACTGGTCAGATTAAACAGAGCTCTAAGCATGCCAAACTGGCTGTAGATGTTCATGCTCATTGCAAGGCAGATGACTTTTAATGGTTCCCTCCAATTCAAATGATTCTATAATTCTATGGTAGGTCTCAAGACTTGTATATTCATGTCCTGAGAATGCACGAAGACTTATTTGCTGCCTTACTGTAAGTGTTTCTAATAACTGGACCAAAAGAAGCCTAAAAACTTGACTATCTTATGATTAGAAGACCTTCAGAGAAAGAAGCGGCCTACATTTTTATCAACTTAAGACTCTTATCTTTGCTGGAGCCTATAGAAACAAATTCAACAGTGCAACACCCTAACCTCAGTGCTTATGACTAACTCAGACCTCTTGCACACTGGTGCATCTTCTGAATTTTACTTTTTGAGACTGGTAGTCCATTGTAAAGATTATTTACTTGGTTTCATTTGGATTATTTTTCCTCAGAATAAAAAGCAAACAAAAGGTATTTCATGGTTTATCATTTTCAAATATGGAATCTCTGAGTAAAAGCAGTGATGAAGTATGGCTAAATCAGCCTTCAAAAATTCTTTAAAAAGCCTTGTCTGAGGAGATAGGAGGAATTATATGTGCTGTGAAGGTGTGGTACTTGGATTAGTCACATCTAGTTGTAACTCACAGTACTCATTCCTCATCCAAATGTCAGTCAGATGATCTGTTCAAGATTTAGGGTTGATGATGCTTGATTTTCTCATTAATACCATAGTCATACTGATTCAGACTGAAAAAGCTGTAAGTCAAGTACTAGGAAATTTGATAAAGATGAAGCAGATGACTTATCATTGACAGATATTCTTTCCTTAATCACCTGCAGTTAAAAATGAACACACAAAGATACACCTGTGGTGCCAGTAAGTGCGAGCAGTTGCAGTACAAATTATGAAGAATAGAGTGTTGCCAAAAATTCATGCAGAGAAATGAATCTCTTCCTGATGGGCATCATTTTCCAAATGGGCTCCTGCATGCTGTTGTGGTATGAATTATGAGTTTCATGCAGATACAATCTGCAGTTCAAGTGCATGGGCTGGTGAACTGTAGCTGCTTGTCTAGGAAAATGAAAACAAGTGATAGCCTGGCAAATGAGTATTGTAAAATTAAATTAACAGGGAGGTTGTCTGCATTAGTCTCTGGGTAAAGGGCACTTTTCTTTAAAAATATCTTAGCAAGAGAAATAATTCCAGCAGAATTAAGTTTTTTACGTATAAGATCTGTGAATATAACTTTGATAATTCAGGGAGTTCAGTCTTGCTTGTTGACATAGCAGCAGCAAGAGAGCTCTCCTAAATGTTTCATTATTCATAGAATCTGTGAAGCAATTCCTGAGTATGAGTTTTGACCACTAGCTCCGACATAGGCTGATCAAACCACGGTAATGATTTGCTAAGGCCAGATGGTATGCCTTTGGATCTTATAAGATTAAACAGTCATTTGGGAAAAGGTGAGTTTGAAATTAGTTTTGCATAAGTTAAACCCTGGCAAAATTTTTGTCTTTCCAAAAGACAATACACTTCTTGCACTGTCCAAGTAAACAGCTACCTGAAGTCATCCCATGATACCCAGTTTGATATACACACAGAATACATTCTGACACTGATGTTGGTGATGCAAATATGAAGTACAGAGCTATAAAACCATTTTCAAAAAAGCATAATGTATTTTATATAACAGTGAACCTATCAGCAAGGAGATTTGGGAAATGGTGTGCATGGGTCTCATGCTTTGTCAGTCACACAAATTTTCCCATTTTCCAGGCAAAACATTCCTGATTTTTACTGCAGACAGAGCTGGTGGACAGTAGTTATAGTAGTTTGCAGCTTTGTTGTAAAAAATGCTCTACTATTTATGGTACTACATTTGTACATTTGATTGTGGCTGAGACTAGCTAATTCCTAAGCCTTCATTCAGGATCTAGGCTTTTGTTTTTCATATTATTTATCTCAGTGGAAAAACTTCAGGTAGTCCAGTGCTGGAGAGTTTCTCAGCAATTCTCACAATCTTCCCATTGAGTGATTCTTACATTTTAGTGAAGTCACCCCTTAAATCCTTGCAGCATGTAGATGCAGCTTGAGTTCAACAGTGGAGGAAACACTCCTCACCACTTTTCACATCCATGCCTTGTGGCTGCTCTAATTTCCTTGCGAATAACAAAAGAAAGTTTCAGAGAGTTCAGTTATGCTTTTCAACAGCAAAATCACTCCTTGCTCTATGTGTTTGTATACAAAACCCTTGTGTACAAAACCCACGTAACAGATTAGTCACCAACACTCTCCCTCATAACACCTTCCAAGGCAAAAGGTGTTCCCTCCTAATTCCTGACGAAGTTATCAAACATTATGCATTAATTGCATAAGAGATGTGTTTTAACCTTAGAATTTGCAAAAAATACTGTTCATCAATCAGCTACCTGTGGATGTTTGAATTTGTTTTTCAAAACTTCAAGCTATACCAAGTAAATATTACTTTAGAAGATAGCTTTGTGATACTTGTCTACTTTGCAGCTTAATGGTGTAATTATGATTGATTTAAGTTTATTAATCATCAAAGATTCTATTTCCTTTCTGAATAGATACCAAAAAAAAAAAAAAAAAGAAAGAAAGAAAGAAAGAAAGAAAGAAAGAAAGAAAGAAAGAAAGAAAGAAAGAAAGAAAAACAACCATAATATCTTAATGTGTTGTGATACTTACTGCAAAAACAAATCAAAAAGAAAAACAATTCCTGAGACTTATGAAACTGTAGTACTACTTCAATTTTAATAGAATAAGGTCAATGATAAAAAACCATAAAAATATATAATTAAAATAATATAAAATGTAGTTGTGCATGTTATATAAATGTATAATTGAATTTAAAAATTGTTGTATAATCACATCTCCATTGAAATAAACTTAACTGGTAAAATGGAAATGGCTTTCCAGGTAGGTGTCAAATTGAGAGCAGTATTTATTTTCCACCAGTATAGTTAATTTCCTGCATTTTTTCCCAGATTTTAATTCTCTCATCCAATTTTCATAATTGAACATTCTCATCTTTTTCCTTTCCCTTAAAAATATATATATATATAATTTTATTTTATTTATGTGTTATCTCTGCACTCATTCCACATATAACATAGAATGTATCTCAGGTTAGAGACTAAGCTTACCTCACTTTGACTTCTTTAGCTACAGTACAAATACCCTCATGTGAATGAGTTGCTGGGCTTTATTCTAATCAAAAGAGATCCAGTCAACATAAGTCAACAGAGTGTAGAAAGAAACTTACTGCAGCCTAAAATAGCCACCAAGCTTTGATTAGGTAAATAAACCTTTATACTTCATGCTTATGTTTGCTAGATCTCTGTCAGCAGTAATAGGAAATAAGACAGCTCAAAATCAGCCAGCAAATTTAATCATGATGAATCAGATTCTCTTGGTCCATTATATTCATCAGTATCTATGTACATAAGTTTCTATGATAGTTCTTTCCTTTTTCTTGTTCTTACTGCTGCAATTTATCAATTCTGCATTATTCCTACTTTTAAACTGACTTTGTGGTCCTAGGTTTATGTGACTTGGTTTCACACCTCAGCATAAATGATGTGACATGTAAAGCTTAATGCACTGCATTTTAAATGCTTACATGGATACTATATCACTATATTGAAAAAATAGCCATTGATTTCAGATTGCTTAGATTCATATAATTTTTTAAAATACATTTTTGTGAATAAACTCAGTGCTTCCAGTATTTTGTTTAATTTGAACAAAAAAAAAAAAAAAAAAAAAAAAAGAGAGAGAGAGAGAGAGACTGTGCTTAGAAACTCATCTTTTTTTTTTTTTTTCTCATAAAGTGGTTGTTTACTTTTCTCCTAGTACTTACCAGCCCCTCTTCTATTGTCAGTCCCAGGTTTTAAATCTGAAGGACACTCAAGCTTCTTCAACTCTAGAAAAAAATGGTTGTAAATTCCAAAATGAATGCTTGTAGTAGCAGTAGTCTATCCATGAAAACAAGAGTTTCAAATCAGATAATTAGAATACACTGCATTGACCTCAGATCACTAAACTGTGCAACTTACTTATACCCATGTTATTTTAGGTTTCTTGTCTTTGTTGAAGAGAAATTTGAGAACTCAGTCTGGCAACTGGAAAAAAAATCCCAAAAGCTTTACTCTGTTCTTTATAATTCAGATTGTATATATGCCTTACAGAGAAGAGTATATTTTTAACCATGTTACTGTTAAAAGATGGGCATATCCTACCCATTTCCTAGCAAGCAAGGAGTTATGCAGCTGTGGATGCCTGTGTTGTATATGCAACCCAGTAATTCCACTAGAGTAAATAAGAAAGCCATAAAACCCGCTACCTTACTGACAGGAAGAAATCATATTAGACAGTAAATGATAAAGCAGTAGTTATTAGCACAGGTAGGGTTGTCTATACTTAAAAGAGACTTTTGTTCTGCTACATTTTCCAAATAGAAGGCCACAGGGAAAACTGTGTTTGATAGGTCTGTTCATAATAGACCAGATGGGTATCATACAATTTACAACTCCTTTCTTTATCTTATCACTGCTTTTGTCTTCCCTGTGTTGTTCTACCACACTGCACTGAACACTTTAGCACCCTTTCCAGTCCTCTCTGAAACCCCCCAAGTTTGCCATCACTTTTCCGGCAGTTTGATATTTGGTTAGAAAGCAGTCAGGGTTCAGTAGATGAAAAGACTGTTTCTTCCTTGCTTCATGAATCCTCTGGATACTCATCACCAAACACAGGATATTTATCTCATATTGCATTAGAGACCTGGATGTAAATGTCTGCCCACTACTAGATTCCATCTTTTAGCATTAGAACACTCACAAAGAGAATATTTATGATGAAGCTTATGTTTATACTGCTCACTCTATTTCAGAATTATATTTTAAATTGTGGATGAATAAGAAGATATGAAGTAAAAACAGAGAGTAATATTATGCCATAATGCTTATGACCATGTCAGCATCTGCAATAAGTAACAATCACTTCATATTTGGTAAAGCTTACACATTGGTAATAAGACTGTAAAACTGCTTGTTTGAACACACAATTTTTATAAATCATAGAATCATTAAGGTTGAAAAGACTGCTGAGATCATCCAACCCAACCATCAGCCAATGTCCGTGATCACTCTAAGAACACGTCACACAGTGAAACATCTACCCTTTTCTTGAAAACCTCCAAAGATGGTGATCCCACCACCTTCCTGGACAGCCTATTCCAATGCCTCACCACTCTTTCTGGGAAGAAATTCTTCCTAATATCCAACCTGAACCTCTTCTGGTGCAATTTAAAGCCGTTACCTCTCATTCTATCACTGTTGGGGAGAAGAGGCCAAACCCACCTCACCACAGCCTCCATTCAGGTAGTTGTAAAGAGAGGTAAGGTATCCCCAGAGCCTCCTCTCCTCCAGACTGAATAATCCCTGTTCCTTCAGCTGTTCCCCATTAGAATTGTGCTCCAGACCCTTCTCAGCTTCACTGGCCTTCTCTGGACTCACTCCAGGGTCAATGTCTTTCTTGCAGTGAGGAGTCCAAAACTGAACACAGCACTCAAGCTGTATCAGCAATCCTGAGAAACACGCACAAAAAAAAAATCTTAGATTCCCAAAATAGAAGTCATAGAGGGAGAAAAGAATATGTCTAACTTCCTTAGGATTCTTGTCACCTAATTTTAGCTATCTGAAATTTACATATATATTCTAGAGCAGTTTTGCATTGTTGTTTTCATCTTTAGAACAGAGAAACACCCTTCTGAGATGTGGGGTGAATTACCTTCTGCAGATGTCTAGCTTTTCCTTGTTAAGTATAGAAAGAACTTGTTGTGATGAGTCATCTGTCCTAATTCAAGCATCTGATGGTTGATCTATGACTGAACTTCTTGCCCTACGTGTCTCATATGGTTGCTGTAGAAAAGGAAGTTCCCTCCTCATCTTTACTGTCTGAAATCTTCTTTACACTTCTGAGAAAAAGTTACCCTAAAATAGACATCTAGAGTTTAGAAATCTCAAGTCTGGCCAGATGTTTGTGTCAGGTGTCCTAAGACTCTTCTCTAACACTTACAATTCGAAGTGAAGACATTAATGTTCAGAGGAGTAGGAGACCAATGTGCTTGCTCATATGTGTAGGCACAGCACCTTGCAGCACCCTGAGTAAGTTAGCTTCAGAATCTAAACCCACAGCTCTGCTGGGAAGCAGGATTAATGCTGCTGAGAAGATCAATTAATTAATCAAGTAAGTTAGCATTACTATCTTTAAGCACAAATACACTGCTTCCAGCACCTACCCTAATATGTCTAACTGGGACTGTGGCATGTGGCTGGTGTGGGGACACCAGCACTGAAGCAGCTTAGATGCCTCTGTCCTGGAGTAACATTAGGGACAGAGACTTCTGGTGCTGAAATCGAGTGCATCTATTCGGATTATGACACTGTCCTTGTTGGTATGTTGTTTTAATACTCCATCAAGTAAACAGTAATCTATGAGATGAACTCTGAGAATATCTTACGTTAAACTGTACACTAGATAAACAGTTCAATTTCTAAGATAAAGCACACCAAAGAGCTCTAAAGTATTTTTCAAAGTTTTCCCTGCGGAAAGTTCTTTCTGTCTTCTCTGTGGTCACCCCCTTCAGAAAGACCAGCTAAGACACCTTTTTTCAAAAAGCTCTTTTCATTTTCTGTCTTTTGTGATTCAGTTCTATTGTAATTCTGCCCCACTGCATATTTTTCCTAGTGTCTTTTTTTAAATAAATCTTTTTAATTTTTCTTTTATTTGACTGCATGATATCCTTCCCTTTCCCATCTTTCCCCATCTGATTAAAATCACACAGCTTGCTTCAGAGACTGGATACCTGTAATTGGCTTTCTAATGTCATCTGAATCCTCTGTTCCACCACACAGTTCGACTCTCCTGCAGAATGGACATCTTTGTTTCATTACTTCTCTTTCATGGTCTCTTCCCAGTAATGGTTTGCACTGACTTTCACCTTTGAGCATGTTCTGAAGCTATAAGATCACTGTTGGCTTAAATCTTGCTTTCTTTTTCATAAGAGTAACTTCATAAGCTGAGCTTTACAGTAAGAACAGATGTTGAGCTGTTACTCTGCAGGTTTTGGTAAAGGTGGATAATGGACTAAAATTGATGTCCCTCATCCAGATCTAACTCTAGGCCTCAACAGTGTGAGAAAAATGGAGCACTGCTGTCCCAGAGATGACAAGCTATGATACCTGTGACCAAAGATGGAGACTGAACAAAGAAGTGAAAGTGAGGATCAGAAGCCTTGCTGCCATAAGGAGACAAGAGCTTCCAGGAGAGATATCCCCCCTCCCCTGCCCCACATCCCAGCCCTCTGCAGCCACCTCAGCAGTCAGAAGGCAAAGTTATTGCTTATGGAATGGAGTGGTGTCTCTTCCCACTGCTTCTAAGCAAAAGTTTTTCCAGCACATGTTGACTGTGAAGCAGAATTTGGGTTTTTTTTTTTTTTTTTAATCCCCTCTTTAGACATCTATTCAGTATCTGGATGAACACTGGTTTGAAAAAGTTTCTATTTATTATTCCGGGCAGATCAAAGAAACAGCACAAATAAAATAGCAATATCCATTCAAATACACTTTTAAAACGCTCTGGAGACGAAAAAAAAAAAAGAGAGAAAAGAAAAGAAAAAAAAAAAAAAAGAAAATCTCATCATTTTTACAAACCAAAGGCAAAGTGATAAGCTTTGCAATAGACTTTAAAGCTCAGACATTGCAAGGAAAAAAATAACAAAACACAGAACACGAAATTGACAATGACACCTCACCTCACGTGTTTCAGAGCATGCCAGAACACCATTCTATTCAGAGAAAAATATTAAACCCTACAGCTACAGTCTAGTTATTATAAAATCTTCAGGCACTGATTTCCCACAGTGAAAACAAAAGCACGTAACTAATATTGCCTCAGAAGCAACTGTGAATATAATTTGCACATTTGTTACTCTATGTATTACTGAACTCATTCAGCTTTTAAAGCTGTGCTTTTTGGGCCTTCTCATTTGCCTGATAAATTCATTATAGTGTTATTCATGAGTAGCCATAAATACTGTAGTATGTCTATTGTAGGTTTTTATAGTCTCAATATTTCTTCTACAGTATTTTAAAAGATGATTAAAAAGTAACTGTACTTCCTCACAATTAAAAACTACACTGAATCCATGTTTTCCTTTTAGAATGCTAGTGCATCAGTAGTAGTTCTGCAACTTCCTCTGCACTGATTTGTCTTTTTTCTGTCCTCAAGCTTTACTACATCTATCTGATGCTGTCTGTTGCAGTGCAACACCCTGGGAGAGACTGGATCTGCCAACAGCGCCGACAAGGTTCACAAGTGCAGTAGGCTCTGACTTGAGAAACTACTTGCATTTCAAGCATCTTTTTTTTTTTGGGTGATAGCAAAATCCTTGTCCCCTTGGAACTGCCTGCATGGATTTACTCACTCAGTAATGATCCGGTTTTAGAAAATTAATTCTCAGGGAACATTTCATACACTATATATCATGAGTACAGACAATTATCCAGCTACTGATGAGAGAAAAGAAAGCCTTTCATTTATCTAAATCAACTCTCTCATCATTCTCTTTCTGTTGTTTCCCAGAGGATGCTGTACCCCTATATCCTTGCTTGACTTCATGACCTCATCTCTGTCCTTGCCTGAGTTACCTGTTTCTTCAAGGCAGCAGCAGTTAGGACCTTCTCAAGACAAATTCTGTGTGATGATCTATTATTACCTCCTCGTGCACTTCCCCAAGACCTGCAGATAAAAAGTGAGGATGATTTTAATTTCTTTATGAAGTTCTTGCTAAGGGTAGACCCATTTTACTTAGATATTTCAGTACTGCCACCGAATCATGCTTGCGCTCTTACTTGTATACGCTTTGATTCCTTGTCAAGATTTAGATCAAATATAAGGAAGAAGTTTTTTGCAATAAGGATGGTGAGGCACTGGCATAAGTTGCCACAGAGGTGGTGGAACCCCGTCCCTGGAAACACTCAAGGTCAGGCTGGATGGGGCTCTGAGCAGCCTAGTAGAGCTGTGGGCATTTTGATTAGATGGCCTTTAAATGTCCTTTCAACTCAAATGATTTTACAATTCTATGATTCTATGATAAAAATTACCAGTTGAATTCAGCAAACATCTACCTTGAAATAAAAATTGTCAGATCACCATAACACTTGTGAAAGACAGTCTGTATGAGTAAACTCTGAACGTTCAAGCCCTAGAAATGCAAAGTACACTATTTGATGAAATCATATTTTTATCTTATTACACTAAAAGTCAGTTTCAACAGTAATTTATTTCTAGACTGCCCTTTATGTAGCAACACTAAGGCAACCTGAATATTCTTCTTTCTCATAAACCTTATAGTTGCTGTTCATTTATACTCTCTCTAGAAGATGAAAGAGGTTGGAGGGAATATTACAGAGGCACAACTCTCCCAGAGACTCAAGAATTAACTGCAACATTTCCCACTTCTCCAGTTGTCATCTGTTCCATTTCTGAGTTCCTTGGTGTCAGTCACCACAGCATTCCCAAGGGAACCATATGGCAACACAAGAAAAAGGGAGCTAAAAAGGCATAATCTGTGTACAGATCAGGTGAACGTCTTTCTAGATATGTAGCTCAATAATCAAAAAAAAAACTCTAAATCTTAAAACCAAAATGGTGCTGTGCCATTATCCTTTTTTTTTTTTTCTATTTTGCTGATCCTAAAGAGGAATTATTGTTCCTTGTCTCAAGGGAAGAGACTATTACTTGCCAGCAGAAATAGAAATTTAAATTTAAATTTATATTGAAAAAAAAAATTAATTTTAATACTGGAAATTAACGTTTCTCTAGCTGTAGAGAGCAGTGTAAGTGTCTATGGATCCTTTCAACTTACACACATCATGTGTATTAGGCCATTGTCTTATTGTATGTGAGTATTCACCTGTCACTTTTAAAAGAAGAGAATAGCATTTTCTGTGTAGCATCATGATCAACGACCGAGGAAACTGATTCTATTCAGCCAAGTGTGGCTCTTTCTTTATATTTATATACTCTTAAATTCACACACATACAAATGAGTTGCCCATCATCTTTATCTCTTACAACCAAACTCCACAAAAGAAAACTGATCCAGCTGACAAAATTCTGACTGTAGCTTTTATTTTGAATGGAAGTGAAGAACTCTTCTGGCATTTCAGTGCTGCTGGTCGTGACTTTGTTCAGGGGAATGGAAAGAACGTCAAGCACACTTGGTTTCTGGCTGATCTCGATACTTAAATGAGGTTCTGCTGCAGTTCCCTTGGTTGAACAAAATGAAGCAGAGATTATTTTTCAGCTAACTACTATGCTGTTCTGCCAGGAGGCCTGTATCATAATAAGAGAAAATTTCTGGTGCATCTCTGGGATACAATGTATGGATGAATTATTAGTTCAAAACTCACTATTATGTATAAAGTGACTTTCTAGTTTCCTGATTTGTAACTTCCAGGAGCATTTTCCAACTTAAATTAAAGAAGTGGCAAAGAGGTTGTGACACACTGGAACAGGTCGCCCAAGGAGGCTGTGGATGCCCCATCCCTGGAGGCATTCAAGGCCAGGCTGGATGTGGCTCTGGGCAGCCTGGTCTGGTGGTTGGCGACCCTGCACATAGCAGGGAAGTTGAAACTGGATGATCATTGTTGTCCTTTTCAACCCTGGCCACTCTGTGATTCTATGATTCTATGAGCCAAATATGTGCAACATATTCTATAATTTTCAGGTATTTCTTATGAAATATGGAAAATATTTTTAATGATAAATATATCAGAGATTTGATCCAAATGATCAATCTGTATAGGAAGGAAAAATGTTAAGGTTTAAGAAAGACTGGGAAATTCCTGCTCGCTAGATCTGCCAGTACTCTTATTTATAGTAATGTAACCACAGAAGGAACAAAGAAGATGAGAGTTCAATCTACAGTATGATATTGCAGGACATTTTGTAATGTGGGTACTATCTTGCTTCTCCAGGATGCTGAAAAGAAGTGAGCACATGTTGATATCAGTAGCAGGACTAATCCAGCCATCCATTCAGGGCCGTGGCACTAGCTAGATGCAATTAATTTACACTACATGCAGTTATTTTCAAGCACGTGTCTTTTCTAGAAAACTGATGTTACAGTACTGATGAAAAACTTGTACACTTACTGAAATTGCCTAATTCTTTGTTAGTGAGTAGCGGCAAAACGCAAATGCACTGAGAATCAGTAAGAAAGCAGTAAGGGAGGAGTGGTATCCAGAGCAATGGCAAGAAAAAAAGGTCTAATGGACTGAAAAGTTTGTTTCTTAGATTTTTCTTCACTAGAGGTAAGCATTCACAGGAGCCATTGTTGGATATACACCCTAGGTTTAAAATGGCAAATTTCCACACACATTTTGTTTATGTAACAGAATGTTTTCAAAGAAACCACAGTCCAGGCAAATCCAGAATGAAGGCTTTGGTGAAGGAGGTGGTGAAATACTGGAGCAGACAAAGGCACTTCTCCAAACAAATCAATTTTTTTAAGCAGTCACAAAGCTCAACTTTTTGGCCATCGAGGTGAAATGTAAAACATTAGTTAACAGTTTTTGCAAAATTAATCTGCTGCAGTTAAAGATGCAGCACAGACCAGAACTTTCTGAAGACAATGCTATAAATTTATACCACCCAAGATTTTAGGGCATTTTAAGGACAAAAGTGCCTGTCCTACAGTAACTAGTCAAAGAAAGGCTGGGCAATTTTTTTAATTTTTTTTTTCCATGTTCTCTTCTAGGACAGAATGGGCATATAATATCATATGAAGAATCTTTGCATTGCCTTTGATTTTTCTTCAGGCTTTCCTGCTGGATCAGATTGATTGCGTGGTTACAAGTGAGTTATATGACAAGTAAATATAGTGCAGATCGCATCTGGGCTGAGATTCTGGAGGTGGCTATTGAAGCTGATAAATTATTTTCCATACTGAAGAGCACTACACCGTGCAATCCAGAAGCATAAATCATAATATATTAATATGTACATCTTAAAAGTGAGCTAGTAAGATATTTATAGGCAGAAGCTGCTCCTCCTGCTACCACACGAGATAGTTGCCAGAGCAGCTTTTGTAAACACAATAAATGGTAGAGCAGTCCATGTTGACTGATGGAGCTCACAGAAATTCAGTTTCAAAAGGATGTGGAATATTGAAAAATCATTAGTCTTAGCAACTAAGTGGTGGAAGCTTTTCTAGACACACAGCAAACAAAATAATTGCAAACCTGGTATGTAGAGATTGCTGGGCTTTTAATTTCACCCAGGAGATTCTAGCTCTAGTAGTGTGCTGGGGTTTTGAAAGATACAAAGTGTTCTTTCATTAAAGGATTTTATTTCGTTTCTGGAAAAGTCTGACTTTTCTGGCTTTAATTCTTAATTTTTGAACAGAGCATTTGTATCTAGACGTCATATATAATACTACCCATACACATTTCAAAATAACTGTTATTAATTAAAATGCCAATTTCATCTTTAGTTTAGAACAGGCTC
Source organism: Phasianus colchicus (assembly GCF_987193195.1). NCBI lineage: Eukaryota > Metazoa > Chordata > Aves > Galliformes > Phasianidae > Phasianus > Phasianus colchicus. The sequence continues at coordinate 132,835,612 of NC_143436.1, forward strand.
TAATTAATATGCAGGAGATGTACAAATATTTGATAAGAATACAAAGTCTGAAAATTTTATTTTAATATGTCACTGCTCCATCACTTTCTGCACTGAAATCAAAGAGGACCTTTCAGTGAGCAATTTCACAAAATTATGAGAGATGAGTTCACAGCCTAGCTTTGGTCATTTTTCGTTTTTAAACAGTAGGGTGTTAGGATGCTCTAGATTGGTTTATGGTTTAAGCACTGATGCTTCATATACTATGCCATGCAAAACATAAAGAAAATATTTAGGTAGTCAGGTAAGAAACCAGTGTTGAAAAGGCAAGTTGAAAGTTATTACTCAATTTTGGTTAATCCATCAAGAAGCTAGGCTAAAGAGAAGGAAATGATGCCAAAATGAATTGATTAGATTCCTGTTGGACTGTGTCTATACTGATTTAAAGACCTCTATGTAGCACTGAGTCCAAATGGTATGGAAAAGCCCAAGTATATACTAGTAACTCTGTGCCCCAAACATTGTGGTTGCATGCAAACCATCCTCAAGGAATGGTTGCTTAGCATGCTGTGATTTGTGCCCAGAACTCTGAGCAGTACAGCATAGGGATTCTTGTTCCAGGACCAGACAATAGTCTCTGGCACTGGTTAATCTGCTGATGTAGATGTACCTTTGTTGCCCAGTGACAGTAAAGTGTTTGGGTGCTCTTCTTTCCATTCCACCAGTAAACGTCATGACTTCCATTTCCAGACCCTCACCAAATTAGGCATCAGAGCATCCACCCCCAGCTTTATCTGGAAGCCTCACTTTCCTGAAGTCACAGAGGTTTGGAGCCTGCCTAGAAACTGACACCTAAACGTCATGGGAGGACTGAGCCAAGCTCACTAATGTGGCTAATCACACAAATTAATGAAGCAAAAGGATTATGATGAGCACAATTCCTGAGCAATGAAGAAAACAAAATAAACATTTAAGGCCAGATGAGACCATAAGTATGTTCAATTTGTCATACCAAAATAGGTTTGCTTGCAACTTTTATTGCTGAAGGACTTCAAACGCATTGTATGTATACAACTCTAACACTGCTCGTGAGCAAAAAAACTGGCGATTTGCCAAGTATTTGTTTCAGATGGTTCTGATGTAACTTGAGTACTGTTTTCAGTTTTGAACTCCTCACTGCAAGAAAGACATCGAGGCCCTGGAGTGCGTTCAGAGAAGGGCAATGAAGCTGTGAAGGGCCTGAAGCACAATTCTTATGTGGAGCGGCTGAGGGAACTGGGATTGTCCAGTCTGGAGAAGAGGAGGCTCAGAGGAGACCTTATTGCTCTCTGCAACGACCTGAAGGGAGGTTGTAGTGAGGTGGTGGTCAGCCTCTTCTCTCTTATAACTAGTGATTGACAGGGCTAGAGAGAATGGCCTCAAGTTGCGCCAAGGAAGGTTCAGGTTGAACGTTAGGAAATATTTAGTCTCTGAAAAAGTGATCAGGCTGTCCAGGGAGGGGGTGTAGTGATTGTCCCTGGAGGTGTTGAAGGAAAGTTTAGATGCTGTACATGGTTTAGGAGGTGATAGGTGAATGGCTGCACTGGATGATCTTGGAGGTCTTCTCCAACCTTGGTGATTCCACGATTCTACAATTTTTACTGTATGAGGACTGCAGAGAGCTTTTCCAGGTCTCTACAATGAGCTTACACTTATTTTTGGAAAGAAGAGGGGGGAAAAAAAGGCTCCAACTATGAGTTGTATAACAAACTGAAGAGCCTCTTCTGGTTTCACTCAGCTGTATAATGAGATGATCCTGCGTCTAATCATAGAAGAAGAAAGAATGAAATGTATCTACGTCCTCTTATGTAAGATGCTTTATGGCTAATCAGATATGTGAAAACAGCAAAAGCCACTTTCATCTACTGGAACAAGCCATTGCTTATATACTTCTGAAGTTATTCCTTAGTATTTTGTACAATGATGAATGTTTAATTATCAGACAGATGTTACTGCGTCCTGTTTTCTACAAAATAGTCCTTAAAAAATAAAATAAAATGTTTGAACTACAGCTGTAATTTTTTCTTCAAGTTTTAAAAGTAATGCTATGAGGACTGCCAGCTTATTTGAGTAGTAAACATTTTATCTTACTCATTATTTCAAGCTTATTTTCTATTTATATGTATTACAGATCATATCATTTTCTCATTTACATGGAAAAAAACATATGAAGTTCAATGAAATTACATCCATGAAGCCAAAGAGATTTCTGCAAGCGTACTTCTAAGATTAAACACTCCAGAAAACTACATTGGCTTAGGGACAACACACTATCCTGGAATGGATAAGAAAAGAAAACCCTTTCAGAAAAAAAAAAAAAAAGAAGCATAATATTTTTTCACATTGTTTTTAAATTGATAGGAACAAAAATCTTTTAAAGAGAAAGCAGGTAAGTCATGAAACAGCAGGCATTTCTATTAAGCTAATGTGGGTAAGTGCAGGTATTAGCAAGACTCCACAATATGAGATCTAGACATTGTAAAAATCACTATTTTTAACAGTATGAATCCAGTTATAAACTGACATGTCATCTAATGTGCTTTTGCATATCTAACATTTTTGAACATTTATTACATAAATGAGTGAAAATAATGATAATAAGTGAAATTCACACTCAGTTGAAATTTTATGTTTTTGACAGAAAGGCAAGACAAACATCTCACTTTCTGTGTCTTTGAAAATGGAGTTCTTGACAAAGTAAGTTTGACAGATATGAAAGAAGTCATTATCCTCATTATTACTGGGTTGTTGGATGGTACCATGATATTCTATGACAGTCTACAGAGGTTTTAGGATGTGACAATGTCCCAAATTATTCCCTATCTAAAAGAGCCTAGAGGAAAAGCAAAGGAATGGAGGAGAAATAATGGTCACAGCAGCTGTGGCCAGCATACTGAGAAAGTCTTGAAAGAAGGAGGTGGCATCAAGGTGGACTTAGACCTACTAGAGCAAAAAGAGACTTCAGCCCTGGTGTACAGTGAAATAAAATCAAGAGTGAGGAAAGAAAGCTAAACAAATTGTGTATTCAAGATTAGCTGGACAGGAAAGAATATTCAGAGGCAGATGGCTTGCAGCTAATCTGGGAAGTCCTGCAAATAACTGTTAGCTGAAATACCTGCTCTAATATGGAAATGAGCCCTGCTCAGATTTGTGGCTGGAGTAGATCATCTTCAGGTTTCCCTCCCAGACTTAATTTTCTTGTGATTTTAGCGCTTGTCTGGTCAGGTCTGCCAGCCTAGTACCCTCTTTTAGATGAAAGTCATTATCATTTGTCCTCTTCTTCAGGTTGAACAACCCCAACTGTCTCAGCCTTTGTAGGAGAGGTGTTCCATCCCTCTGACCATCCTCATGGCCCTCCTCTGGACCCACTCCAACAGTTCCCACAGGCTGCTCTCCAGCCATTCACCTACCTGTGTATTTGCACTTGGGATTGCCCAACCCAAGTGCAAGACCTTGCTCTTGGAAGTGAAGTGATCTTGATGTGATGTGATGTTGAAATATGTTCCTATTCCACTTGGCATATCCTTTATTGCCAAGTTTCTTGCTACAGTATACATTCAGTGTTTCTGAAAAGATTCTAAGCACCTGATAACAGCTAAATAGATTTGTTCTGGTCCGATAATGAGGTTTGCCAATCTCAAAAGTTTGGCAGATTGATATGATTTTTACACTTCTCTAAGAATGCAATTGGATACCTTTATGAGTGGAATAAACAATATTTATCCACTGATTGGTATGTCTACAGTGAGACAGAAGGAGAAAAGAGGGAGAAAATAAGACAGAAAGTGCATCTTAATCAGTTTTGTAAGGGAGAACGTAACTTTGAAAGATACATAAATAATTCTTGCTCATTAATAATCTCAGCCTCTCAAAAATAATATACAAAAGCCTCATGCATAATTATTGAAGTACAAATCTGACACAGAAATCTCTCTTCACAATCTCTGCATTGCAATATACTTGTATGTCCATGAGGCCTTTAATAGCTGATAACCTTATAACAAAGCAAATTAATCTCCATTTTGAGCTAGAGAGAGCAGAATTTTAGCTATGATTTGATCATTAGTTCTGCACCATGGCCTGCCTCTGTCTATCACTACCCTCTCAGTAAATTTTTATTGTTGTGGTATTTATTTGGTCACAATTATCTCATCTGTACCTACACTAGCTTGTCAGAGTAAGGGCTTGTTTTCCTGTACTGATTTGTAATTCTATTACACAGCCCATCAGCCTCTTGTTTTTTCTTATTGCAAGCAGTGCCCTTTTCTTGTAGCAGCTGTGAATATTTGCCCCTGCTTTATTAGGCAACAGGTACTTGTTGTTTGCGTTTAATAATGGGAAGTTAATAGTGCCATCCCAGGCTGCTTCCTGGGAAATTATGCTCTCCCAGTTCTCTTTCTTTATTTGTGTAGTATCAGACAGTTAGTATCACATGTCATCCTGACAAGTCACAGGAAAAGAAAAGGCCCAGAGCACATGGCAAAAGGGATGCCTAATTGCAAAGATTGGGTTAAAACCTCTCCGATGGCTTTCACAGCCCATTAACCATCAAGGCCATATCAGACAATGCTGTCAGAATGGCTGTTGGCCCCAGCTAGATGTAAAAGCCAAATGCCTGGCGAAGGCATCACTTTGTGGGAGGATGCTGTCATCATGGTGCAGCCAAGTCCATGAGTGTGCAGGGCATCTTTCAAGTAGCAGGTCCCTTGAGCTACCTGATGGGAAGAGGGGTGAAGCAATTTGTTGTTTCCTTGTTATGGCACCTAAAGGCTGGGAGGGGGAAATTTTGTGGAGATTGATCAGATACTTGCAAGACACCAATGCCTTTTTATAGACATATTTTTCCTCTTTCTTGAGCAATCTACCAAACTCATTCTATAGATCCTTACAGTATCTCATCTCTAGACACAGAGAAAAACAATCTCATCCTTGTTTATACACTAATGACTGCTTAAAAAAAAAGAGAGAGAGAAAAGGTGCTAGTGGTTGCAGAGAGGATTTTGTCACTATATCTCATTCCCAGTTGTGACTATCACCTTTGAATAGAAGAGTACTTTCACTAGAAGTTTCAGATTCCTGACCTAAAAATATCTCATGTCAGCAGATGATTTTGAGCAAAACTACTGAGATTGCTTCTAAACTTCCTTCCTTCCTTCCTTCCTTCCTTCCTTCCTTCCTTCCTTCCTTCCTTCCTTCCTTCCTTCCTTCCTTCCTTCCTTCCTTCCTTCCTTCCTTCCTTCCTTCCTTCCTTCCTTCCTTCCTTCCTTCCTTCCTTCTTCCCTTTTTCTTTTCTAGAATGCAGAAAACTTTTCAGTTACATTCTTCAAACTTATTTTTTAACATTATGCTTTAATAGTGTGCCAGTTGGTGGAACTGATTCAAGGGTGGAATTGAATATACTCAATGCTGAGAATTTCACAGCTCTCTTCTGACTGAGTGTCTCGTCCCTTTCTCTGCCTTCCTCACTCTGCCTGTCCTCAGCCCAGGAGGAGATTGTCCAGACAGTGATTTTCACAGAGAAAAAGATCTATTTGTATTAAGAGCTTCTAATTTTCCCATCTATATTTTTCTTCTAACTGTTCAATTGCCAAGATTTTATAGAAGAAAATTTTCTGTTAAAATTGTAGCTTTTCTCTTTCTCAAGGGCATTCAAGTATGGATGAGTCCATTACATTTGTGTGTATATCTGAAGTTGCCTTAAGCACCTTTTCTGTCATAATCTCAAGCACTCTCCCTTTCTGACTCTGGTATAAAAATCACAGAATCAGGAGAGACATATGTGAGAGTTCTGATGCTCAGAACTTGAAAATGGGAAATGAATGAGAAGTGGCTTTTTTGTACCTGTGTTCAAGTAATGAATAACTTCTACCAGATGGAAAACGTCAGTTCTGGAAAAGAAAAAAAGAGCAACCAGGTCAAGAGACTTTGTTCCAGATAGAAGTATGTAATAATTTCAAATTTGAGTTCTCTCCCATAGAGAGATATAAGTGTGGGAGAGAGAAAGAAATTCACGAAAGCATTAAAATGACAGTCATTCTCACCCTGTGTTTCCACCTGGCAGAAGATTTACCTCCTATGTCCACTTTTGGAGTATCAGTCCAGTGAGATGTGTTGAGGGTAAGTTGAAGTGATGTGATTGCCTAAAAGTAATTAATAACCAAAGGCTGAATGCTGTGTCTACCGAAGTGCTGGGATCCAAACAACACTTGATGTCATACTCAACACATAGAAGAGCACTAGTCTCCACTTTCAAAACCCAGTCTTAATGGATACTATTCAGAAAATCTTGTCATAAATATGAAGATGCATAGAAACCAATGTTTTATGTTGTAATCACAGTCAGTGTATAGATAGCAAGTCTGAAGAGGGATTTTGTGAAGTGATGAATGGTTATAGCCAAAAACGGGGACAACACTAGAGCAAGAAAAGTTAACCTGCCTATTACTGAAGGTTTATTAGACTGAGACATGTATTCCTGTGAGAAATGGTAGGTGTACTTTCTGGGACACTTGATAACTAAATTCAACTGCTCTGGGAAATGCCTTGTACTGTAGAGAATACAGTACTATTCACATTCACACAAGTCTTTGCAGCATCTAATTGCATTGCTTGCTTGAAATAGTCCACAGAAGGAATATGGAAAGGAAAAAATATATGACAGAGAAGGTGCATGGTTGAAAAGTGGAATATCTTATCTAGCATTTATAGACTTTCTATAAAGATGTTTCAGTGGGGTATTTATCTTTTCTTTACCTAGGCTAAAACCTTTTCTTTATTTCAAGTTAGTGAAGGACAGACCCCTCCAAAATCTTCTCAGTACCTTACGGGAGAATTGAAGACTATAATGTTTTGCTTCTCCACTTCCTTTTGGTGGTATTGGGTGGTCTCCAGGGTTGCTTCATTCCTTGAGGTACTTTTTGCACTCACCAATAAGAAATAATGACTCTCCTGATATCATCAAACTGTGAAATTTATCTGTATCAGTTGAGCTCTTGGAATAGAAGTTTCTGGACACTGAGGTGTTAAGGGTGGTCAAAGAGGCACATAAATGCCATATCGAACAGAGAATTGGTTCAAAGAGAGAAACTGTCATATCTACAAACTAAATTCATTGTCCTTTAATGAATTTATAAGGGTGACTTTTCTACAAATTCTCACATGATATTTCTTTTTCATCCCTCAACTGATGATAAAATTTCTGTTCTCAGTCTCCTTGGCTCAGATTCCCCAATCCACTTACTGTTGGACATCTAATTTAGTTTCACCTGTGATGATCCCAAGCCCTTAGTCATTCCAATGAAATGAGCTCCTTCAGAGGTGTATCCTCCACTGAGTCTGGTTACTTTGGCTCCTTGGTCAAGTGCCAGAATCTGAGGGAAGATTTATTCAGAGGTGAAATTAATTCTTCTCCTTCCCTCTGTGTTCTGTAGGAGGTTTAGAGTTCTGCTGTATCCCCTCACAAATTCATTCTCTTAACTCAGAGCAGGAAGACTGTGAAGATGATTCACAAGCTATTCCTTTTTCCCTAGAAAATGCAGATAGTGAGTCTCGTACATCTGAGCCATCATCCCTGGTAAATATCACAGTACTTGGAATGGTCCAATTCATTCTAAGTAAATATTTTGATGACATCTAAGTAATGCTTGTTGGAATGTGAAGTGATGCAAGCAGCACCCAGAAAGAGACACAATGAGTGCCTCAAGTGGAGAGGCACATTTTGTTGACAAAAGCTCTAGAACAGGTTCTCAGAAATCTGTAGGCCTTATTATCCAACTATGATGTGGTAAAAGCTGGTAATGATAAGGCAGCAAAGATTTCTTAGGAAATGTGTGTAGTAAAGAGCACTTATGAAGTCTTTGACAGGTCATCCTTAATCTTTTCCTTGCTGACTCACTTACAAGAGACAGTAAGATAGTTTGGGACTGTGTTTTTTACAGCCTGCATTGCTGTACTCACCGTGAGTGCATGGTTCCCTTCATAGCAACTGTTCTCCTGAACTTTTTTCCTTGGGTTTCTAGTAGCCTTCAGAGACACTGCTGTGCTTTTTATGCATAATGGGAGGTGATAAGGAAATGGCTTTATATATACTCTGCTGAAGTATTCTGAGCCTCTCTACACCTTTTCCAGGAGGGATGGGTTTCAGTTGCCACAAGCAGAGCCCAGGGCATTCAGGAAACTATGGAAAATAGAAGCAGCAGCCATTTGTGAGGAGTAAGACACCTGAGGCTAATCATTATGGTCATAAGTAGCATGTGACTGCAAACATCAATAACCAAAGGAAATAGTATACATTATTAAATGGTTTTATTGAAAGGAAGTGCATGGGTAGGAGGGTGCCTCAGCTCTTTAAAAGCAAGACAGATGCTATGGGGGGCCTGTGCAGCTGGTTTATATGAGCACAACACTGTGGGACAAAGGGAGGATGCCTTTCAACATTAATATCTCTTTGACTTACTTTCTCACTAAGGCAGTAGCAAAGTTGAGCCCATGCCTTTCATGTGGCTGTTCAGTCCCTTTGTAGAACCGTGTCCAGAGAAGACTGTATACAAGAATCCTATTTCCCTGTCTATTTTCTTTATAGGGTAAAGATGACAAGAAATCTTTAGAGAAACAATGTAAGAAAAAAAAACAGAATGAGAAATAAATTAGACCTATATTTCTCTCATTCAATCCCACTATGGATATAGGCTTTAGCTATAGTCAAATAAATGGTGCGGTAATATATCTTTTCCTTAATCCACTCTGCCAACTTGCTATGAGGTAGTGCCACTATATGTGGACCAAGTGTGAAAGCTTGTTCTAAAATGACTTGCTCCCTGCTCTGTTAGGATGTAGCAATCAGAAACAAATGATACATTTTACCTGAAATTCTAATTAAAGGAAGTAAGAAAGGGGTCAGTTAACAAATACATCAAAGTGCTTCTGTAAATTTGTTTTCTCTCCCTGACAAGAGTGCTAGACATTAATTTATGCCTGTGGTAAATGATCTGGATAGAAATATTTGTGTGTGTGTTATGAACAAACTAGATATTCTGTTGAGTGGCAGGGTTTTTTTTGTTTGTTTTGTTATTGACGATGTTGTTTTGCTTTGTTTTTCCAAAATCCATCCTTTTTTGTTTTAGGGAATTTTTTGTCACTGTTTGCAATGTGACAATTTCAAAATCCAAGACACAGACCACAATTCACCGTTCTGGGTTCTGTCAAAGGAATTTGGGATGGCTTCTGACCCATAGTACTATGTTTTCCTATTTAATTAGATAGACTACTTCTTTGACAGTTTAGATAGGAAAAAATGGAAATCTAGGGAGAATATGACTCTATTTTGATCAGTAAAATAGACTGATATCTTTATTCCCAACCAATTAGAGAACTGAGAAAAGCTTGCAGAAAGTGAAAACCACAAAAATGATGGAGGAAATGAACAAAAGTACTTCATTGCTATTTTCAGAAGAAAAGCAGGAAAAAAAAAAAAAAAAAAAGCATATCTTGCCTTGCTATGGGCTGAGTCTGAGACAGATCTCTAGATCCAACTCCATCTTGGCAGAGCCTACTTCTGTTTTCAAGTACAAAAACAATCTCATTCAGGTCACAAAAGAGCACTAATGCATTCATTAGTCCCACTGGACTCAATGATTTGTTCAATAAAAATGAGTTGTCGAATCAAGGACCAAGCATCTTTGGTTCTTCCCTTTGTCATTTTTAATATTTTCCTGCTTCTTGTTCATAGATGGGAGAGATTTTTTCCATTTAGATGGAAATTAGAATTTTAGAATTTTTCAGAACCACAGGCATGCTGGTTATCAAGACACAGAGCTTCTGTCGGTCTTCCACTTGTCCGATTCCTCCCAGTCATTGGAGAAATGTTAGTGTGACAAACTGTGATGATCAGTGCAACTAAAAAACTAAGCTAGATAAAATAGCTGAATATTTTGGTATTCAGTGACATGAACCTTGGGCTCCTAATATGGGACCCTTCCTGGTTTATGACAAAATTTCTTATGATTTGGGTTGGATTATGTTACAAATCCAGCATTTATATCCAGTCTCTGAAAAAGCAAATTCATGTAGAAAGTACAGAATGAAATCTGAAAATTTTATAGGTCAGACCTATATAGATGAGGCTGGGGACCTTAAGCTCATCAGGAGAAAACAGAAATTTCTGTCTTGGTGACTGTGGACTTTCAATCTATACAAGCATCAGTTTTATGGTAACAATTCTTGGAAACACAGGAAGAGTTTGCGTAGCACAATTATTTTATTTCTGATGTCATGTAACTTTTATATAGCAAACTTCTTCACAACATGGCCCAAAGAATGTTCACCCTGAAGCTTTTTTTAGATGTCTGTAATATATAAACCCATTGCAGTTGCTTATTTTGTAAATGCCAATTCAAGGCTCCAACACAGAATTAGAGGTTAAAACCATGTCAGTTTGCTTAAACACTTTGTTTGGAAGCTCTGTCCTTTGCATACCATGGATCCTTGATGGGAGCACCTGTGCATTTGGAAACTACGTAGGTTACATAGTAAAAATATTAAAATTAAGTTCTGGTCATTTGGGAAAGATCTAGTCCCTACAATAATCTGCTTCTGCCCATTTCCAGATGGTATTGCAGATGTCTGAAGTGTCTACAGACAATAGCTGTAGCTGGACATTTTTCAAAAATGAGATATTTTCCACCAGCAAATATAGATTTACTTACAAATTCTTTTCAAAGAAATATCAGTTAGTGAACAAAATGTTGTCAAAGGTTTTTTTGGAGTCCTTTATGATGAAAAAACACTGGAATATTTTGATTAAAAAAGTAAAGTAGTCCCAGTGTAGAAACTGAAAGATTTCATTCCATTACAAAAGAAAAACTTGAAAACAATTATTTTATATATTTCCTGAAGAGTCCTAATCATCAGACTACCCACCAGAAATTCTCACCACTGGAAAAAAAAAAATCCATGGCAGACTTCTAACATATTATGCAAATAAAATACACTGTTGTTTTTTTTTTTTATTCAGTCCAGTGCAGCTAGCTTTAAACAAGGAGATGCTTTTGCTGTCTTTGGGCAAGAGAGGAAAGAAAAGCCTCTGTCAAGGATACAAATCAAAGATACACGATCTGACAGTCCATTCTCTGCATGTCTTCAGAATAGGTGTGAACTATTCTAACCATTATCTAATGACCTTACACGTTCTTTTCCTGGCAGTGATGACATCCATCATCTCACAGTCTAGCTATATTGCCTACCACATATACCTACGTTGTTCTGAAAGTAATGCCTCCTACTTATTTCCACATAAACTACAACAGATACAAAGAGCATGAAAACACTATTTGATAGAGTAAATTCTCAGCTATAAAACACTATTCTACAACATAGCCATTAGCTATGCATTTTCACCAACAGTGAACAAGAACCATGATAGTAAAAATCAGCACCAGTGAAAATCATGCACAGCTCTTACAATGGCATTGTTGCTAGGAAGATCTTGCCCACACAGTCCAACTTTCTCTGTGCTCACATCTACTGTTCGGTCTCCATAAATTCTCAGCAAGCACTGATGAATGTCATACCACCGCCCTCTGCCTCTGATATCATGGACCAATATAATAAAATAGCATTACTTTGGAGCTGCCCTCGTAGTTTCTTATTCATTTCCACCTAGTCAGTCAGAAAAAAAAATTAAAGTAGCCATTTTGCTGGTAGCTTTTCCTCTAGGTTTCATGTACGAATGTTCGTCGCTACTTCCCCCCTATTTTGATTTTCCACAATCAAAGTTACAACAGAAGAGTCTCGCAATTGAGATAGGATTGTATTTGAGAACTATGCTGTAAAATATTTTTGTTGGATGTTGCCCTTCTTACACGAGATATAAAATCCTGGATAATAAAATGCAGCAGAGATAAACAAAGCTTCTTCTAGATGGAGAATTGTTCATATAATAAACAACTTCTCCTCATGCTTGAGTCAGATTATCTACAGAAATGTGAGGACTTCTGAAATGGACACTGTATAAAATTCCAGCATACCAAAAGGTATGTGCAACAGAAAATTTGATAATACTTCCTCTGTTAAATAATAGCATATCCTTTAAATCAGTTCTTCATACACTGAGTTTCATGAAAACAGTTTTAAACAACAGCAGTCATCTTGGTTTTGCTTTATTATATTTTATTATATTTTGATTATATTTAATTATAATTATATTTAATTACATTTAATTTATATGGCAAACAGAGAAAGGAGACCTTGAAAGTGTGATTAAAAGAGCTAAGTTTTACTGCAAATGCAATGTTTGATTGTTGAGATCTACAATGCAATGAAAATATTGATATTCTTATATGGGAATCTTTGCATGAGCTCAAACAGTTGAATTAAAACTACTGGAAAACTTGTCTTCTTTGGCAAGAAGATTCCTTTTTCCTCAGCTAGGATGTGGTATCTTCCTTACCTTCAGCAGTATAAAGAAAAACAGTTCGCTTCCTCTGCTGTTGATTTAAACAGTCTCACAACATCTATTTTCTTGCTATGAAATTTTAATGTGATTTAAAATGCAAAATATTGGATGTCACAGATGGCTAAAAACTGATATTCCGCTAACAGTTCCATTAAGACTACTGTTCATTTAAATAATTAATTTTACATTATCTTCCAATGGGTTTTGAAGGCCCGGGCACTGTATCTCAGTTAAGGAACATTGTCTTCCAGATGTGAGGTGGTATCTTGGTTACTTCAGACTGTGCACATCTCAGTATGCTAAGACTTTGGTTACTCTTCCAAAAGGGTAAAGAAAGCTCAATCAGTGGCACAAAGAAATTGCAGAATTAAACTCTAGCAAATGTCCCCTTGGAATCAATCCAAAGGATTGCTTACCTCAGAAAGCTTCATTGTGGTCCTAACAATCTAACTAAATATGTCCGTGTCTCAACTCACCCCAACTTAATTCTCTGCATATTTATTCAGCTTTATCTTTCTAGCTTCCAAAGAGAGAAATAAGCTCTCTTTTCTTTCTCATCATCAAGAAAAAGGTCATGTCAGCCAGATGTGTAGGTTTTCTTGAAAAATATTTTTTTTTCTTTTCCAAATCAGTCCCATGTATTTCACACAGTATTTTAGTTTCACTGAATTCATTCATCACTGTCAACTAAAAAAAAGTAAATACTCTTTTGTAACTTCATAAAGTGTTTTATATCATTCTGTGTTGCCAGCTAATTACAAGTAAGCTATCACGAGTCTTAAAATGAAATTATTAGCAGACTGAAAGCATGCAAACTGTACTGTGTAAGGACAATGCACCTTCATTTAATGTTATCTACACTTTTGCTCCATGAAAACTGGCTCAAAAACGTGGACTGACAAGATGCTCCAATGGATATAACATTGTTGTGAAACTCTCCAAATGAAGAGACCCTGGAAACCTGTAAACTAAGTTGCTGATGAATTAAGTTGTCCTTATTTTGGAGATTCTTTTTTTTTTTTTTTTTTTTTTTTTTTTTTGTAATTTCTAAGTCTACTTCCATCATATGTGCTAAAACTATTAAATATTTAACTCAGATTTTGTTCTTCTCTTATGGATGACATTGATCAGATACCCTTTCCTGGAGCTGGCTACTAATGCTACCACATCACGTGTTTAAGGGAATTCTTCTACTTATCTCCAGTCTTATTACTGGAATATGAGTAATTATTAACAAACAGTAAGGCCAATTTTCTTTCTGCTTAAATATCATTTGGGTTCAATTACCTGATAGTAAGATGAACGGGTCATTAAGTTTGCTACCTTATTGATTCTAGTTTTAGCTGAGCTCTGTTCATTTTTTTATTTGAGCTCATTTTCTCTGGCTTGAACTTTGACTGTGTTATTTGACTGCAAGTTAGCTCTCATGGAAATTACTGTGAGGATGAGACCTTATGCTCCTACATACATCTCTGCATTCAATTTGGAGATGACTTCTGCAGAGAATTTTTTTCTCTTTTAGGATATCATTCCATGGCTGTAATGTTCAGAAAGACTCAGGTGTCTGTAGGACCCTTCTCTTCTAAACTGTATTTATGCAAGTGGTCTGTGCTTTTAAGATGAAAAATGCAAAAAGCAGTCACGTACACAAGCTGGTGGGAATGGGGATGCTGAGCCCATTTTTAGCAAGGGGTCACAAGCAACGAAGGATCCCACAGGATGGCACTAATGGGACACAGCATCATGGGAAGTATGGGCTGGCTTGCAGGTATAATTCAGCTAAGGGCAACTTCTCAGGTGCTGACATAGATTTCAGAGACCATGGGGTTGTTTTGGCATGAGGCTGGTGAAAGAGCCTCCACAACCTCCACCACCACAACTTCTGGGAGAAGTGAGGAGACAAGGGTTAATGGGGGAGGCAATGCTCTGGTGCCGCTGACATCTCCAGCCAGTTAGATCTAACTTGCTGGAACTACTCTGGGATCACCTAGTCTTTGGGCCAGTGTACTAATGTGATATTGCTGATTGATTACATGGGATGGATGGAAAAAAAAGAAAAAAAAAAAAAAAAGACAATCTCTAGTAAGGTACAAAAATATCATATTATATTTTATTGCCTGGAATTTCCTCATTGCTTGTTAGAGTGTTTGGGTGTTTGGCAATGAAAACAAATTGTGACTACAATGCATTTTTCAGCTAACTTTCTCAGACAGGAAGATTCTTACCTGAACTACATAAAATTTTACAATAGAAAGAAGTAGTACTTCTGGAAAGGAGGACATGCCATACTTTTGATTTAAAAATGCTTCATTTTTCTCTAAAAGGAGGAAATGACTGCCTGGCTGAGATAATTACACACAGTGTCTTTCCCATCACCATGAAATATGAGTGGCAATGATGTATGTGCCAGATAGGAATGTATAAATAAACACTTCCCAAATAAATCACTCAGTGACCATCTGAAATTCCTTCTTCATCATTGCAATGACAGGCTGGATGTCAACCTGCAACTCAGAGGGGAATATTCTTTCAACTTTTTTTCAACTTATATACTTGGACATGTGCAGAAACTTCCTGCATCCTCTGAAAAGGACTAGAAGCCCTAAGATGTTCTTCTGGTCATCTTTGTTCATCTAACCAACAAAGTGCTAGAATTCTATCTACTTTTTCTTTCCAAAAATGAGCACTTCAAGTTTAAATTGCTTTGTCTTAGAAATGCATTGACAAGTCTGAGCAGTTTCATGCCTAGTTCATACCTGAGTCCAACAAAGATACAGACTTTGTCACTGTACTGTTCCTTTCCTATTAAAATCTATTTATTATTTTAATATCACTTCTATCATTATTTTTATTATTACAAAATGAAAACCATTGAAGCTGAGTGCCAGGATAAATGTATTAAATTAGCAGATTCCACTAGTAAAACGCACTCCAGAGAAAGAGCTGATGATAGTGGCCTGCAATAATGCACTATTGTGAGATGGGGTACGGACTGTATAGATCATTCTCAATCTGTCTTATTGCAGAAGTGCCTCTTGCAACGAAGGAATTCAAGGTTGGAGGAAGAAAGAATATGCAGGAGTGTGATGCTCACAGTGGTGTTGGGCAGCTGGGACATAATGCTGACGTCTTTTCAGCACAGAAGAAAGGATTCTGATTAGTCCCACACCCAAGCTGAGAATTCAGCTGCTATATAGATTGCTTGTTCAGTTGTTAAACTAGTATATGAACAGAGGCTCCTTCCTTTTTCAATTGTGAAGAACCAAAGGAATCAGCCTTGCACTCTCCCTTAACCTTGTTTGGTTCTTTGAACAGGAAAACATAGCCACTGCCTTCAGGTGTCTGACCTTTCCATCCCAGAGAGAATGAGGATTTCATATTTTTTTCCTCATATTTTCCTGTTGCTTATCCACTTGTCTTGTTGATTGTAGGTCAGCTGCAGGAAGTTTGCTGCCTTTATATCTTCCAAAATCTGTCTCTCCCCTGGTACAGAACAGCATGCCGACAGGGAGGCTGCATTGCACTGCAGTTGGTAAGCATTATCACATCTGACTTTCAAGAGGGCAGGTGTGGGGTTTTTTTTGCATTTACCAAGCCTTTGACACTGTCTCTCACAGTATTCTCCTGGAGAAGCTGGCAGCCCATGGCTTGGGCAGGCATTCTTTGCTGGGTAAAGAACTAGCTGGAGGGCCAGATCCAGAGTGTTGGTGAATGGAGCTAAATCCAGCTGGCAACCGGTCATGAGTGGCATTCCCCAGGGGTTGGTACAGGGGCCTGTCCTCATCAATATCTTTTTTGATGACCTGGATGAGGGCAGTGAGTGCTCCCTCTGTAAGTTTGCAGATAACATCAAGTTAGGAAGAAGCATCGATCTGCCTAAGGGTAGGAAGGCTCTACAGAAGAATCTGGACAGGCTGCATCACTGGGCTGAGGCTAATGGAATGAAGTTCAACAAGTCCAAGTGCAGATCCTGCACTTTGGCCACAACAACCCCAGGCAATGCTATAGGCTTGGGGCAGAGTGGCTGGAAGACTGTAGAAGGAACACACCTGGGAATACTGGTCCACACTCAGCTGAACATGAGCCATCAGTGTGCCCAGGTTATCTAGTCTAACCACCAGCCCACTCTAACTGTGCCCACTAGCCACATCCCTCAGTACCACATCCACACCATCCCTGAATACCTCCAGGGTCGGTGACTCTACCACTTCTCCAGGCAGACTGTTCCAGTGCCTCATCACTCCTTTTGAGATTTTTTTCTTAGTATCCAGTCTGAACCTCCCATAGTGAAATTTGAGGCCATTACCTTTCATCCTGTTCCAGTCAAGGGACACACCGAAGTAAGCGGAGACAGAAAGAAACCATTTTCATTGCACTGCTTTGGAGAGATGTCAGTTCAAGTGATTCAGTAAAGCAGCAAAAAGTACCTGCCTAGTTTTGTGGTCTCCTGTAAAGTTTCTACATCCCTCTCCTCTCGCCCTCCTGCGTGATTTTTCTCTTTCCCGTGGAGAAATAGAGTAGCATGTAATGAGCCATGTTTCTCATCTACTTCTAGCCCTGGGAACCTTATTGATCTCATCAGTGTTAAATTAGCCTTGATAGTGATATGGTATTTTGGACATTACTAAGCTGCAGTGTTGCCACTTCCTAAGCAAGCCGTAGGCTTTGTTTCAAATGAATGCAGCAACAGATTAATCAATACTGAAAGGTTATCAAAGCCTGTCTCCTGATAGCAGGTTTTCGCAGTGCCCAAGGAATTTTTTTCCTCTTGGTTATACAAAAAAGCATGCTTATTTTTAGTGCTTTTACTGCCTTCTTATGGAGAGTTGTTTTCTCCCACTGACAGCCTCAATTGATCCCAAGCGGTGCCCTGGGCCCCATGGAGCTACATCAATTCCCACCCCCAGAAGGATCCCAAACCAGCCCCAATTTGCATGGAAGCCTTAGCAAACTAAGCACCTGCTGAAGTCTAACTTAAATATCTACACGTAACTAGCACACACAAAATGTTTCCCAATCTGGGAAGGAGGTCTCCGCTCCCATGTCCCTGCTTGCCTGCTTCCAGTGAGAGCGTATCAGTGAAGCACGCAGCTCCTTGAAGACCTCCAAAAATAGACATGGCCATGGTATGTTTCCACTATCAATTTTTCAAGTTATGTGATAAAAAACTTATCTCTAGACATGAAAAGGAGCAGGGATGCCCACGGATGTGTATCTGGAGGTGGGGCAGGGGGGGATTATGGGACACACTGAAGTCTGCTCCTGGATACCATCAGATTCAACGACCTCATAGGCTGAGTGAGACACATCAAGTTGAGTCAGTGGGAAAGACTGTTCCAAGGTCAACACATAGATGGAGGGTGACTGCATGCAAGTACAAGATTCAGTATGGGATGCTGGGGAAGAAAATTTTGGATTATACATTAAAGGAGGGAAGGGACAGAGACAAACGGGTATGGATGCATACATGTGAGTGTGTGTGTCCTGCCAGTGAATGATGCTCATGTGAGAACAAGAGGAGGTCTTTGAAGGCTAATTGGTAAAGTAATTCTGTACAAGGGAGGGCTTGTGTTCTGGGCTTCATCTAATGAACATGTAAGTACAATGTATTAATCAGAAAGATTTAAAAAAAGGAGGAGAGTTCCTTTTACTCTACAAGACGCTAGTAAGTGGAAACTGGGATATTCCTTGAAACATCCATCTGCCTTCAAGCATGAATTGAATTTGGACTAAAATATCCAATATACAGTAAATTTTGATTTTAAAAGCAATCTGTGAAAAGAAATATTTCCTTTAAAAAGGTACAAAGGAAATTTTCACAGCTTTTAAAATAAAGGCCTGACTGCTCTTGTGCAAGGGAAGGCAGTCAGTACAAGCACCTACCTTTGGAAGAGGCTTGACATTGTCTATTCCAAGCAGCGCCAAGTCTGTTCTCACAGCTCAGCATGAATGACACGTGTTTCTCACCTCTCTTCACCACTCATAGACTCTCTCTGCATTGCATTTTCTGTGCATTAGGTTCAAGCACCTAACTCTCTCTCTGTTGAGCCATGGCACAAGCTGGAGTTTGTGAAGCACACATGGGAAGCTCATCCCCTCTTCCTTTGTTTTCAGGTGCATATGGTTGCATATGGACTACAACCCATGTAAGTCCCCTCCAGAGGGCAGAATCAGGCATTGTTCCTGAGGGCAATAAACATCACCTATATCAAGCTCTTGCTTTGGTTCACCTTTAGGGAAACCAACTTGTGTCCATATTCCACGGATGAAGGATTCCACTCCTGAGGCAGATGAAGGGACTTGCTGTCCAGGTGCTCCATGTGTGACTCAAAAATACACACTCACAAGATCTCCTCACCCTAAACACTCCTAACCAGAATGTCACCGTGTCTTTATTTTATGAATTTGCTACAATATTTTCCTTGCTATAATTTTCTGTTTTGTTTTCTTTGTTTGATTCTTTATTTCGCTAATCCTTGTTGCAATATTTTCTTTGAGAACAAAATCAGTTATTCCCAGCTTTTTCATTTAATGGAAATACTAGTGAAAAAAAATTCACCTCCTCTTGTTTGGACACTGAGATGATGGCTCTTGTCTTGTTGAGTCTTGTCCTAAGCCTTGCTGAAGGATTCCTTGTAGCATATATAAATGTAGGATACAGCAGTAGGATGTGTATAACATACAACATATGGAACACGATAGAAGACATACGATATATGATAAAAGATGTACATCATTAAGTACATAAGTTGTAATATGAATTATATATTTATATTTTATGTTATACTGTACAGTAGATTACATATTGCTTCATATATAATGTTCATTTATATGTTATTTGTATTTATACAGTTGAAGGTTGTGGAGAAATACTCTTTGACATTTCCCTTTTCTTTTTTGCTAATTCAGAATATAACACCTTTGGGGAAAAAAAAAGTTCATAAAGTCAATTAGTGTAAAGAATTACAGAATGTGAATGTTCCTTTCCATCTGTAATTACAACTGTGGCCTTCCAAAAATGAACAAAAGGCTTACATGGATTTTCTTATTTTGATTTAATTGTAGCTCTTGTAGTTGATTTTTTTTTCTGTAGTTATATAAAAAAAATAAGCTTAGCATCATCTTTTTGTAAAGATGGAGGAAGTGTAAAGCTGAATCAATATGATTTTAAAAGCTATTGTTTAATTAGTGTCAGCTGATTAAAAAGACATTTGATTTAATAGGAGTGCAACCTGCTGGGATTAAAGGCCAATAATATCCATATATATTTTCTGATATCCATCTATGTACATAAGTTGCTCCAAAAATAATGCTTCCTACTTATTTCTGTGGGAACTACAACAGATACAAAGAGCAAAATAATCATAGAATCATAGAAACACCAAGGTAGGAAGAGATCTACAAGATCATCCAGTCCAACCATCTACCTATCACCACTAGTTCTCACTAAACCATGTCCCTCAACACAACGTCCAAACATTCCTTGAACACCTCCAGGATCAGTGACTCCACCACCCCCCTGTGCAGCCCATTCCAGCACCTGACTATTTGATAGAGCAAATTCCCAGCTATGAAATACTATTTTTCAATACTGTCACCACCATTAGCTATGTATTTTCACCAGCAATGAACACAAGCCTGCATGCCACACGTAAAAATCTGCATGGTTGTCTGGAATGTGGATTGTCCTTGCTGTCACTGGTGCTGAAATGTACACCCCATCACATCTCTATGCTCACATCTACAGTTTGATGTACAAATGTTCACAAGCCCTGATGATTGTCAATGGGTGCCATTTTTTTCTACATGGAGGAATTCAATTCCTTACCTTTGCTTCATACACTCTTCCATGTCAGATGCCATTATATCAGATTGTCCCTCTGCTGCCATCTGTCACATGGCAACTAAATGTAACAATATTGGTGGGAAGGTTCAACCTCTACTGCCATCCTACCAACATCTGCTTCTCTGTCATTGTGAGCTAGCATAATAAAACAGGTGGCATTACTTTCTCATGTGATACATTACAGTTCTCATGTGATAACTATAGATGGCAGGTTAGAAAAATGAAACTATGCACAGATGATGAAATTACCTGATAAAATTATAAAATATGACAAAGCACATGACAGTATATATGAAGTGGTCATATTGCTCTGTGTTCTTGACCCCTTTGTATTGCTTATACAAGAAGTCTCAATCCAAGCACCACAGAGAAAAAAGTCATTAAAAAGATAATTCTAATACTTTCCATATTGCAACGATTTGATCCATGAAGTAGATTCAACTTAACTTCTAATGTTACTCCAGTACTTATAAATAGTAGTGAGATTCCCAAATGTAATATGCTTGAGAAGACAGCCAGGATCTTCAAGTGCAGCTGTGATGTTCAGAGTGAACTGATGGCAGCACATGAACGAACTCTGAAGAAATGAGAGAGTTTGAATTGTTCAGCGTGATTTTTTTCAAAATAGAAAGTTAAGTTTTGTCAACATAGTGTTTCTAGAAAAAAACAACACATAGGTATCATTTTCACCAGAGGCTTTTCTAATACAAGACTTGGTAGCATCTGGACAAATGTGAAAATGCAGCCACTACAATTTAATAATTAGTGCAGTCCTCAGTGAAATACAAGTCAAGTGATTTCATAACAAAATGCTATTTGATGAGTTACCTGACCATAAAAACTAAACTGTGGGGAGAAAATGTTACCAGGACAGCATACTTGCATCCCACGTAAGGTGTGGGCATGGAGATTTTATTCTTAATTCCCTTTCAGGCAGTTCACTTTTTTAAAGCAACAGCCTGCAATGCTGTCATTTTGCCAGAGCCTGTGCATACACTTTAGTCCTTTCACAAGTAAAACACTCTTTAATTTCAGCAGGAATTATACCTGAATATGAATGACAGTGCCATCTTTGGCCCTGCTTTAGGAGAAGGGCAATTTTTGCAGTCTACTAAATTCCTTTCGAAGTTAAAATAACTCAATTGCAATTCTAATAAATGCTTCATTATGGAGGCTGGAAATTTAACATCCATGCCAAGTAGACAAAAATGAACAAATTTTCAGAATAGAAGCTGTATTCTAGGAAATTCAGATTATCGTAGGCACATAGCAAATATCTGGGAGGTGGAATTATCCCTAGTTGTGAGGCTATTCTGGAGAATAATATGCTATTATTCTTGAAATCAGCTGAAGGTCCTCTCCAAGTTTCAGACAAAGGAATTTTTCATTAATTTGAGCTTCAGGGCACAAAGCCAATAATAAACTTGATGAACACATACTTGCAGTTCAAGTCCGAAGTCAAGTCTGCGATTTCACCATCCTGTCTTCCCTTTCTCTGAAAAACAGAGTTCTCTGCACAATTCTCTCTCCTCTTATACTTTTGAGATGAGTTTCTGATACCAACCAGCATTCATAGCAGTTGTCCTGTGGGCCAAAGGCCAGAAAGAAGCTCAGAGAAATTTTGGGCAGGTCTTAATACCTGTTCAAGACAGAACCCAAAGGGAGCATAGAGAAGTCTCCAGTTTAGGGAGTGGACGGGATAGAAATGCTATCTTTGTGCCTAGCACAAGGGCTCTTACTGCAGTAGTTTCATGTTATAGTCTTATAATTAATCTATTTCCTATTATGGAGGCTGCTATGTGCTTTTAAATGAGATTTGCTTCAATTGAGAGTAGGAGGATTTTCCACTTCAGTTGCTCCTCTGTTCTCCCTTTCAATCGCCTTGTTATTAAAGAGTTTGTAGGAAGGCAAAAACTCTTAAACTTGCAGTTGATACTACACATAGAGAAGTGACATAGCCTGATATGAACAATGCGTGGGAATGAAGAGACATCTACTGCAAAAGCAAAGATGGAAATGCTGTAGTGGCGATTTTTCTTTCACTCTGGTCCTAGCTTTAAAACTGCCGAAGAGAGAATCAAGACATTAATTTCATCGTATATTCTCTAATACTGTTGCCCATTTCAGCTAATTTTCTGTGGAACTGTAAGGCAAAGATAAGGCTTCACAAATGCACTTCTGTGGCAAAGCATCTCAGTTCCCATCTTACTGGAAGTTTACAGAGTGCAAGAAAATATTTCAAGAAATGCTTTGGAGCAGAAAGGGGCAAGAGAAGGATCCCCAGGGCTACTTAGCTTCATGATGGAAATCCCTTTGATTTCCTGAAAAGGCAAGTGAAGAACAAAATTGAATGGGAAAATAAATAAATAAATAAATAAATAAATAAATAAAACAAAAAAAAAAAAAACAACAAGAGAAACAGAAGGAAGGAGAGAGCTTTGCACCAAACCAAAGAATGTCGTAATGACCCTTCTCTGAATAATTGAATATGGTGACAGTTAGTGGTACTATTACCTGTGATTAAAATCAGACAATTGAATTTGACTTCAACTGATCAAAATGAAACATTATCACTTTCCTTGCTGGGATATTCTCCACGTTGTCACATGAATAGCATTTGTGGAAAAGGAGCTCATCAGTGCACCACTGGAACAAAAGTACTACTTGGCTAAAATGTTCTTGTTTTTCTCTACACACACGCAACCATTGGAAAAAGAGAATATGTACAGCAACAGTATAATTTCCAATCAGAAATTGTCTTGTCCCAGGTGGAGTTTCCTTTCAGATATCTTCTCACCAGATACCTGCACCAGCCCTATGAGAACATCAGAAATACCAGCCAACTCAAAACTCAAATTCTTTCAGTGTTCAGTTTTTCCCATAGTAAGAGCATCACTGAGCATGCTGAGATTCAAACACACGTGTATGAGCAGTGACATTTTGTCATATTTCCAGTTAAACATTTTCCCCCATCAGTCTGCAACTGTTAGGCTAGTTATCCCACCAAGTAGGTAGCTGAACTGTCTTCCCAGCTAGCCTGCCATCAAATGCATCATGACTCCAGAAAAAAAAATGCTGGTTGGCACAGGCAGCCCATAGGTGGACTGTCAGTGGAAGGAAAGCCTCAGATCACTGACACTGTATGTACGTGATTGCTGGATAACCTTAGCTTCTTCAGACACTAAAATACAAGACATCAGCCACAGATGTCTGTTAACCTCCATTTCTGATTGATCAAGGCTTACTTAATGAGTGTAAATATGTTTAGTTGACATATTTATGAATAGCTTGGTCTCTCAACTCATGTATCACAGTGGTAGTCCCAGCAGACCTCTGCAGCACAGTTAGCTATTCTGGAAAACCTTAACACTTTTCTGTGAGTAAATGACAACATGCCTGCTTGGCCACCTTATATCACCCCATGCTGACAGCTGATTTGGTAGAGTCAGATAGCCATGTTATCTTGTTTGTTGTTTTTGTTTTGTTTTGTTTTGTTTTGTTTCACTAATAGGGCTACTTATCTGCCTGGCCTGGAAATGAAGGGACAGAACTAAATCCAAGAAAATATACTTCCTCCTAAAGTATACCTTCAGCCACAGGAGGTTGTTTCAGTTCCATATGTTCCAGATCTCCCAACATGGGATGCTGGGAGAACTGAACACATATTCAGTAGATGAGAGATCCACAGCTATAGAAATGTTTATGTCTTAGACTTTTAGCTACATGAATTCCTTAGTAAATTAGGTAACAATCTTCCTAGAACAATTTCTTTTTGAAATGCCCTCCACTATGTATTTGAACCCTGCTTCCCACCCATCTACTACCTGGATTTTCTGTGCAGAGGACCATCTTCATAGCATGCTTACATTGAACCTGATATCAGTGGCAACGATTTTACTCTTGTCCTTGAGAAGCAGTATGATAAACTGCAAACAAACAAAGTAAACCCCTCTCCTTAAGGAAATGTGATTTGGATATCATATCCAAATGAATAAATCATTCCTGAAAGGCAGAAGTAATATTACTATTGAATTAGTGCTGGATGTTCTTTTGTTAAATTGTATACAATCAAAGCAAGGTGCCAAATTGCCAACTAACTGTCTGGAGGTCGATTTTTAAATTCACGGATGAGCTAATGCATTTGTGGCAGTGATCATAAAGGGAGGAGTTCACCTTGCATTAGCCTTGACTCATAACTATAAATCCACAATGTTACCAGAAATAGATGTCCTATTTCTTGTCATTGATCTGCAAGGCATAATTTAAACATTTACATGTCCTAACGTTGAGCCTTCCAATTGCCCGAAACATCTCTCTCCAGGGAATGCTCACCACAAGGGCAGAGACTGTAAAAGTAAGAGCATCTTCAGTAAAAACTGGGAACCTTTGGCATCTTGAAGTTTATCAGAAGTCTCACGAGCCAATGAGAATCAAAAAAGAATGAGAAGAGTCAAATGAGGACATGACAGAAGGAACAAACGTATGTCAGATTTTAGTTTTGGTGGGCACGGGAAATTAGAAGAGAAGGGATTCTGCATGACTGTTAAGCAAAATGCTGAAAAAATTGCTATAAAATTAATTGAGGTACTGCCTTGTCTTTCAGCAGAACTAATGTTGATGCTATAGTCATTCTCTTCCAGAAATATTTTGGTACTAGGAGGAAAACTAATAAAAAATCAGAAAATTTTTGTTCTGCTTGAAGTACTGCTATGTGTTTCCCTGAAATTGCTATTTAAAAACAGCATGTGTGGGAAACTTTCTCTAATGAGATACTACTAACGAAAAGATGTATTTATTTAGGTGAAGTATGTGGCAAGGTTCATGACAGAGCACTCAAGATTATAGTGTGACTGAAGAGTTATTTGTAGGCAAGATGGGAAGTGCACAGATTAATTTCTAGACACGTTTACAATAATTCGTAAGTGCATATGTAAACTTCTCACCTGTTTCTTGTGAATGGTTCTTTTTTCCAAAGGTGTGGAAATTACTACTACATAGCTAATCAAACCAGCACAGTATGTCCAACCATCAGAGCAAGAGGTCTACATACAAACGTGAGATTATTGGAGTTTTGAACTCTATCACTTTTTACTTAACTATTTCAGACACCAGTTCAAAGAACAAGTATGAGGAATCCTGCAAACAGTTTACTGCAGTATCTTAGTGAGTTTTAAATCTCATAGTTATTATACTGATTTGGATATTTGCTGCTCCTATAATTTCATTTTTTACTTCATCTGAAGTAGAAGTGTGCTAAGCAGACCAGGGCTGTTGATTTAGGTAAGACCAATAAATAGATAATGGTAGAATATTTGAAAATAACTTGAAATTCAATAAGATGTTTGTGGTGCCTCATTATAAAGCCAGTTATGAAGAGCAGTGCTGGGGGGCTAATGCCTGCATGACTTCATTTTTCAGTTCACCTTTTATAGTAGTAGCAAATAAAAAGAACAAAACCCTCTGCCTTCTTCACCAGATATAGTTGGAATTCAGCACATTTGCCTGCCAGTTTTTATATGCCTGTAATTTTTTATTTATTTGCTTGTTACTGGTTTCTATTTTGCTATTGTTTTCATACAGTTCTGTGTATAACAAATGAAGAAATAGCCACGTATGCAATAGTAAATCACTTGTCTGAATAGCTCTATTATGCACTTAAATTGTTCTCATGCTACCTCCAGCTCTAAACACAAATGTAAATTTTTCTATGTTTAAATTCTCTGATAAACTAAGTAAAAACAACACTACTTTTTATACTGGAGGAAGGAATCATTAACAGTGGCTGGTCTTAACTCCAAGGGAGATGTGCTTCAGGTACCAATCCCTTGATGGTGGTTTGGAGTGTTCTGCAAAATGAAATACCCATGGGAGAATGCCTCTGTCCTTTGCCCACACACCTAGATGCCACCTAATGAAAGTTCAAGCTCAGAATCTGAGACCTTTCATGTCCAGTGGCCAAGAACCCCCGTCCTTTCGTGTCCAGTGGCCCCAGAGCTCAGATGCAGTCTGTAGAAGTGTTTCTCCTCAGATAAGATACTCAGCTCATTTGGGGAAAGGCAAAGCACACACTGACAAAAGGCTGGAGTGTCATTGCTAGCCATGTTTCTAAGAAATACAACATTACATATGACATTTTGATGTAGTTTGGCAACACCTGGGTTCATGTTTCATGGGAAAATTTTAAAGGTCTCAGCATCATATTAAGAGAAACAGAAAGATTACAGTCATTCAGATAAATCAATTATTTACTAAAAAAAAAAAAAAATGAAAAGTTCTGAACATAGCTGTTGGAAAGCAATAAGAGAAAAACTTCTCTGATTTTTCCTTGATGATGTCTATGATAATATATACTCTGTAGAGTTGAATATAATCTCCTTCTGCAGGAAGAGATCATTCATGTTCTACAAAAACTTGCATGACTTTCCACTGCTTTGGGAAGTAATACTCTGAATTTCCTAAAATAGGATTTCTTGCCAGGGACAGTTGACAAATCTCAACAGCAGAAAAATGAGGTCTTAGCTTTCCTGACATAAGCCTCATGTGAGTTGCAGTTAGAACTTTTTAAAATCCAAAATGTGGACTTTTATCAGTCTTCTAATCTCTTTTCTAGCACTGTTAGCTAATAAAGCCCTTCTTAATCTATTTTTCCCTATGCTCTCCAAACACCTGTATCAGTCTTTCAAAATTGTAGCTTTGGCATTATCTAATAATTCGTAATGCAGAAAACTCAGCTTTTATCAGTTTTGAGCTTACCACCCTATATTTCATTCAGTGTCTTTATTTTTGTTATGAGCTCCTCATCCATTTTCCTTAGGCTATAATTATTTGGTACATATTTACAATTTCTCCTCACTGTCTCTTTAAGTATTCCAGCGTTTTTGCAGAAACCTGCTAATTTCTAACTATTGCAGAATCCTCAATCTGTCTTGTAATAATATCACTTGTCATTCTGATTTTTCTAGAGTCAGGGCAATTTCTGTTGGAAGGAAGTTCTGGAGGCCATTTTGTCCAGTCCCTTGTTCCAAAGTGTACTGGCTTCGAGGTTAAGTGAGATGGAGCAAGGCCTTCTCCTCTTAGGTGCTGAAAGTCTCCAACCTGATCCAGAATATCCTGAGACAACCTTGTGAAGTGTTGATTCATGTCCATGGGAAGAAATTTTTTCCCCGTATCTGATTGTATTTTCCCTTACCGCAGCTTGTGTCCACTGCCTCTTGTCCTTGTGTGCCTGGAAAAATGCCTGTCTGTCTTCCTATACACCCCCTTTTCAACAGTAAGCAGTCAGACCTTTTTTCTTCTCATTTTTTTTAGATTGAGCAAGACCAGATTCCCCATTCTCATCCCATTCATCATGTTCGTTGTTCATCCCCATGAACTTCCACAGTGCTCCTCCAAAGAATCTCTTCTGCTTATTGACGTCTTTCTTGTGTCCAAAATTGGACAATATCCTAGACACACCTTCATAACTGCCATGTAGGAAAGAGAAACTCTTACTTTTACTTGCTGGCTATATTCTTGCTAATACAGCCCAGACTGTGGTAGTCATAATTCTGACCTATTTTTAGTCTGCTGTACACTCAGATTCCCTGGATCTCTTTGATCAAAGACCTCCATAATCCTGTATACAATTACTTCACTTTTACACAGATTTCTTCTTGTCTCAAGTGCAGGATTTTGTATTTTAGTTTGTTGAATTTCATATCTTCCTTCAGACCACTCTTCCAGACTGTTGGGATTCCTGTGAATGGCAACTCTACCCACCAGTACATCAAACTCTCCCCTCAGAGATGTGTCATTTACTAACTCCATTCCTTCCCAAAGTATAAGTCACATATGGAGGTTATCAACTCTTGAAATCATAGCATTAACTACTGTTAATAGGCACTTACTGGCTTTAAATTCCTGCCACAGATATCTTCCAGTTTTGTTTTCAGAGGTCTAATAGTCAGATAGTTCCTTCTATGTGAATTAACACTGTGTGTATAAGTATCTTAACAATATATACAGCTACCTTTGAGACATTATGCCATTTACATACAGAAGTCTAGCCTAGGTGCCTGGATGCCTGCAGCAATGTCGTTCTTTTCCAGGTTTATTTGGAGAAAGTTCTGTGGTTTAGGAGAACTCGAGGCTAGAATATTTTTTGTCTTGCCTATTCATTAGGCAAGTATTCCTGACTTTCTTCATATATCACTCTAATTATTTTATTTTTCCCTTTATTTTAACCATCAAGTCCATGTTCACTTACATAGATACTCAAATCCCAATGCATTCAAGATATTGCTCTGTGTCCAAGAGATGTAGAAATATACAAAGAATAAAGAATGAAGATCTTCAATAGCATAAGATATATTTCTGGCTCATTGCTGACATGACCTGAAAAAAAAGTTCAAGGATCTTCCAAGTGTGCTAGCTGAGTGTACCAAAGTTCTGCTATAACCATACAGCTGCTCTTATTCTAATGCTGTATTTAATGAACATAAGCAAATTTCAGTTTTTGGCCAGACATGAAATTTAGTTTAAGGGTCTCTTCCATAACTAACATATAATTAATCGTGAAATTCATGCTCCACTTTTGAAACAGAAGGCTCCTTTCCTTAAAGGCTATTCGGTACTTCATATTTAATGCTCTATACATTGCTTATTTAAACAAAGGCAGTACATGCCCTCCTGGCTTACATCTACTCAATCAACTTTGAATTTCCTTTTGAAAATCATGTCTCATGAATCCACTGTGACCAATTAGCATGACATCCTTCAGCTTGATTTTGCCATTCAATAAACAAATCTGATGTTCAAATGTTCCCAGACCTCAGTATGTTCTGAAACAAAGTCTGGCCAGCAGCTGTTAGCATTCCAAAATGTAGTGTCCAAATCCACCAAAATTAATTGTCTTTTGGATAAATAACATTTAATCAAATTATCTCATTTTATCTTTTCCAGATATGATAGGTTTCTAACTACAATTATTACTCTCTAGGGTGATATAAATACTACCTCGATCAGAACAATTAAATGCAGTGCTCTAAAGGGAACAGAGAAAAATAGAACCAAGCTCAGTTCTTAAAACATACAATACAGCTGCTGCAAAAACAATGATGACCTTTCCAAGGTACTCACTTTCAAACACCTGCCAGCAAGACACAGGTATGCTACTACGTGTCCATCCATGAAGGCTCGTGAAGTGGTGAGAGGCTTTGGGGACGATGCTATGCCCAGAATGAAGTATCATATAGCTGTTCCTGTTAATGCTTTATCCCTGCTACTGACAGGGAATGCTGGCACATGAAGACAAATGTGAAATCAGAGTTAAGAGCAATGCTGAATTCAAAGGAATCCTAGGAAAAAAAAACGGCTTGATAATCCAGCTTTCCTTCAAATCAGGTAGTTCATTCTACTACCAGTGATTCTGTAACTCAGAGTGAGTGGGTACACACAGTTCAGAGGAAAGGAAGATCAATATTACTTTATTCCTTTTGCTGTAGCTGTTGGGTGAACCTGCAAAGTGCTGGAGCAAACCTGTATGCCTAAAACAGGAGCTGTTAAGCAGCTTGCAAGAAACTGGTCCAAAAAGCAGTTGTCATAACATGAGTGCTTGATGTTTCTGCTGTTTGGGCTGCATTTTCTTTCTGAATCTACCAAAAATGGATGAAATTGCACAATTTATTTCCATGGCAGATATATTAGACAGATAGGAAAAGAAAGAGGAAAAAAAAAAAAAAATCACAACAGTAATTCATGTCATAGTTCCTGGTGGCCCACAAAAACCTTCACGTGAGACTGCCAACAGTACTTTTCCCATCCTCTCAACAAATCCATTTTAGATGAGAGATAAAAGTAATCTAAAAGAGATCTTTGCTACCTGACAATAAGTTATCTCTGGTTCTACTGTTATACAATTGATTTGCTTCATAGTTCACTACATAGACCCACGGCTCTGACCTATAAATATTAAGGTGTGAGGCTTCTTCATTTATAAACAGAGTTAGTGATGAGAGCAAATTGGATCAAGTGTTGTGGGCTGCAGGAGGTGTGAACTGAAAAGCTATCACTCTGTCTTCCTAATCTAATCTTAGTATTTATCACTTTGCTAGAAAGAATCATAGCACCATAGAATCACAGAATGGCCTGGGTTGAAAAGGACCACAAAGATCATCTGGTTTCAACCCCCTGCTATGTGCAGGGTCGCCAGCCACCAGACCAGGCTGCCCAGAGCCACATCCAGCCTGGCCTTGAATGCCTTCAGGGATGGGGCATCCACAACCTCCTTGGGCAACCTGTTCCAGTGTGTCACCAGCCTCTGTGTGAAAAACTTCCTCGTAATATCTAATCTAAATCCCCTGTTTCAGTTTAACGATGAAGTCCCCTCCTTTTGCAGTGTCTGTACTTCAAAGCTTTAAAATTAACATTTTCCCGAACAGTTATATTGTCACCTTATTTACTATGAGAAGTAATGAGGAGGTTTGAAGAGTGTAAAAGTTGACCAATCTCAATAAACATACCATTAATTTGAATGGGGAGAAGAAAGTCACACATAAAAATGTACTTTTCATGACTTATTTCTAACTCTACCCAGAAAGAGAAAAGCTCTTATTTTTAGTTAAGAGTTATTTACATTACGCTGTACGTTCCCATCAGAGGCACAGTGCCCTTTCTTCCCAGAAAATGGCCATTGCATTCATCACTGTCAGAAGTAACTTCATGCTATAGTGGTAGCCATCCCTTGACTGGTATCAGTAAGAGTTCCAAAGCCTGTAAGAAATGAAAAAGAGAAAAGAATTAGGAAAAATTGGCTTTAGTGGATTATAATGCCTGTTCTGAAAATCTTTGTGGGTAAACATTATATAGTGATGTGAAGGATTGTAAAGACTGTCTGGTGTAAGAAATGTCAGCAATGACTAATGAAAGCATCTCAAAGTTGTAATAAAAATTTTACAGCGACCCATATCCATTATAGATTTTTTAGCTACATATTATTTGTATTTCTCCAAACCATCTACGAACACCGAGCTTTAGGAAAAGTGGGATTACAGGAATAGTGCTTCACTTAGCAATATTTTACCAGCAGCTACTGACTGTAGAAAATCAGTGCACGCACTAGGGAGACAGCTCATAAACATCCTGTTGGGATATGTGCTTTGCTTTCTTAAGAAGCACTGGAACTTGAGGAACTTGGTTCAAATCATTGCCATCCCTGATAAACATCTTTATCTCTCTTTTCTCCAGCTGCACTTTACAGTAAGAATAGCAGGACCATAAAATGCCAAATGAAACTTACCGCTTCATGGAAATGTTCTACAGAGAAGGTTCATCTTTGATACTGTTTGCAAAGCACACTTGAGGATGGTTTTCAGCACAGAGCTAAACAGAAATAATGAGTTTCAAATAACCTGCAGTGGACTGGGCCATTTTCATGGCAATCTCATAATTAAGTCTTTATTTCTATCACAAATCTTACTGGAAGCCATAATTCTTCATCAGTTTCTTTTCTAAGGAGAAGGTCATCATATCAATTGGTAACCTGAAATGAATGTGGAAAAATATTGGAAAAATATTTATATGACTTTTGAATATATATTTATATACAAATGCCAAGTCTGAAAGAGTGGAAGAGTGGTCAAAAACTGGAACGTACTGCCAGGGAAGTGGTGTTCAAGAACCTAGAGGTGTATAAGAAATGTGGAGATATGGCACTGAGGGACATGGTTTAATGGGCATGGTGGTGATAGGTTGACAGTTGATCTTAGAGGTCTTTTCCAACCTTAATGATTCTATGATTCTATGATTCTGTTTGCTCTAACACAGTCACAAAACAAGCCAGAGCTAAGAAATACACAGACAGAGCATTCTAATACATTTGGAAAATAACATTCCCTGTCTAGTTTCCCATATTTTAATTCCTTTTTTTGAGAATCCATTAAAAGTTCAGAAAATAGGAGGAAGAAAAGAGATGTTCTGAACCTCTCTGAATTGTCTTGGGCCGTTCTCTTGTTGAAATTAAGTTAGACAGACATATGGAGAGCAATTTTTAGGGCTGTCTCTCTCTAAAGATTTCCAGGAGGTACCACTTTCCCTATGAAAACCACTTAAGAATCTTCACTATTTTCTAGGTTTTCGGTGTCATGTCAATCAAGAGCTGTTCTTTCTGACTGCATGGTAAGCTAAAGTTGCCCAGTGTCCCCAAGTGATTTTCAGGACTCTGTACCATTTCTCATCCCTTCCTCTTTTTTTTTTTTTCACCAGTTCAGTCAGAACTCCTGAGCCAACTGAGGGAGACTTATTACTTTTATAAAAGTATGATGCTTAAAGTGAAATAAAAGGAGCCTTTTAGAGCTTGGCAGAGTGAGAAAAAAAGGAAGTAAAATAAAATCAGAGATGAAGTAAAACCAGAGATGGTGTTATCAATTATTGTTTACAATATAGCCATTCAGTGTCAGCTGATAAACTAGTCCATCCAAGGCTAACAAAGTTGTCTTCTCTCTCTAGGCCAAGGCCTAGCGTCTGAGGGTCAGATTTTCTAGTTTTGCCATAGAAGATGCATGTGTGGGCAGTAAGTAGCATCTTCGAAGAAGAGACATTGACATAGGCTCCAGGGTTTCTTACCTATTCCTAACTGGGGTTGGGGAAATTGGGTTTGAACCCAGAATGCTCTGTATTACAAAGAATTGCAAAGCAACACTGTTCTTTTCTTCCTCTGATCCTGAATAAATAATGTATTGTTTTGAAGAAAGTTGCTTTGTTTTCCAGCCACAGGAACTTAGAGAAATCAAAGCCAGGTGAGCCCAAAGCAGAAAAACAGTCAAGGAACAGAGAATCTAGCAGTGGTGATGTTCCCCATAAAGGGGCAAAAAAACCAAAATCTGCAACAAAACACTGTTCCTAGAGTGAAAGATTTGAACCATAGTTCAAGTTGAATGCATCACAACTATTCCACTCTCTTCAAAATACCCTCATCTTATATGATATTATCAAGTATGTTTGGCTACCAGTACTTGTCTAATATAACTTAATTTTAATAGCAAATGAAATGATATACATAAATAAGGAAATAAATAAAGTGGCTTATCTCACTTAAGTATATAAGGATTGTCCAAAATGAGAGCTGTGATAATTCAGATATGAGCTAAATTTAGACTGGATTAATGAAATTGAAATAAAATATTTGTACTGTCCTGGGAATTGTTTATTTCAATAATGTTTAAATGGGTTAAGAAAGGAAAGAGCAATCATCATTAAATCAAAAGATAATTCACACACAGACACTTGTTGAACTAAACCAATTTCTTGAGTATAGACAGAGATTCAATCATTTAGCTTTCCAGCACACTTTAACATTTAACACCAGGAAGATGCTCTGTTAAGTCAATTACCCTCACAAGATTTTTAATATGTAGAAGTAACTGTGAGGCCTGTATCTGTAATGATTCTGTTTTCCTTTCTGGAATGAAAGCTGTAATAGAAACAGACTTTATCCCCATCTTGTACTGGTGTGTTGTGACACAACATAGGCACCTTGTGAAGAACAGCATTGTTTTAAATAGGTGTTTGCACTGTTTTATTTACAGAAAATCGATCCCCCATTAATTTCCACAGCTTATTTATGTCTGCAGAGATGGTCAAACTTTCACAGCCCCCCCAAAGGAATACATCTGTTTAGTTTTTAATGGATGAAATCAACCGAATAAATTGCCTTTCCAGTTTAAAAAACTATCATGAACAGAACACAATGAAAACTTTGTGCCTTGTGGAATATAATTATAACTGTCATGAGCCTCCTGTCATGTTCATTGGATTTGAATCTTTATTATGTAACATTGCTACTTAAAAACCAAGGGACTGGCTGTGCCATTCCCCTGATGAACGGAAACATGTCACAAGGCATGTTGAAGTAGGCAAATATGCATTCATTTATAGCAATAAAAGCAAACTAAAATGAAAGGAACGGAGAGGGGGCAGACGTCTGTCAAGACATGAGACCAGATGGCTTGGTGAGACACTCATATTAACCTGAACTGCTCGTTTCACCTCCCTCTGAAAGCCTCGACATAGGTAGGAAAAGGGTAAGGGAGGCCACAGATATCCCTTTAAGGAAGCACTTGCAGGTATTGAGCATCAGGACGTATTGGGCACGACATGACCTGGCAGTTTTAGGCTACCACTGTCCCCAAGCAAGGTATTTTAGTGTACCTGAGGTCTGTCTCAGGGGTTGACCAGAACAAGAATAGCATTATGCAAGCATTATCCTGCTCATCTCGTGTAAGAATCAAAGCTGGCGCAAAGGCAGGAATACAGCTGGTACTCCTTGATGGCTGTGCCTGCATGGCAAATTTTGTTGTCTCTCAGAAACAATCTCCAGCTCTTGGACAAGTAGTGCGAAGCAATTCAGAGCACAGTGCCTTGGAGTGCCCTCCAGGTAATAGCATCCAGGTCCACCCTGTAAAACACAAAGCTTTGCGACAGCCCTCAGATGTGTGAGGTGCACTTTTAGCCATCAGTTACCATTACTTTTGTGCATGTGTAGTTTATTTCAGATGTAGATTTCTGAAGTGACATGAGCTGTGCTTCATTCCTTTGGGATTTTATTTTTACAGCATGAAATACTGGGTACTCAGTGTATGTCCTGAGATCTGGCATGAGGGCAGGGGGTATTTGGAGGTGCAAAAATTGCCATGGTAGTGTTGAAGAAAAAATGCAGATGGAGCCAGTCTGGGACTGATCCTTCCACACTTCCTGCCTGTTGGGAGATGTCCCTGGGCTGGATTTCCTGCAGAAGCAAACTCAGCTTTTCGCTTTCATTTGTTAACTGATTTGTTTGTTTGCTTGTTTAATTAATGGGAATGCATCAGTTTATTCCAAAAGAGAGATCCCGTAAGCTAATTTACATTTCTTCATCATGAGCAATTATGTATTGGTTCATGTAATGGTAATTATTAGACAGTGTAGAGATACCAGCAATTCCAATATAGTTCCAATAATACATTTAGCAATCCTTCAATTCCATTTTGGAATATAAAAGCATCCTCAATTAACTATTTCTCATCCACTAATTCTGTTAAACTAGAGACAGACTTTTCAGTCACATCAAGTCTCCTTTGCACAGGGACAATAAAACAAGTCTATCACAAGTGTCTGGCTGTGCCATTCCTTGCCAGCAGCTCTCTGGCTTTCCACACCAGTACATGATATAGTTCTCGTCCAGGCACATAGCCTTTGGTCTGTTTTTGGAATGAGTCTTCTAAGGATCTAATAAGGAATCAGGACAGAGTCGAGTTGTAGACAGAGATGAAGGAAGGACTTAAATGCAATAATAACACCATTTTGAACCAAAGGAAGATTCTTAAAACAGTTTGCCATCAACCAAGTCATGCAATCACTCCCATGATTTATTTGTGCGGTGCAATGCAAGAATATTTTTCCACCTTTAGTATGGATTTGGCAAAAGTAATGTTTACTGCTATCTGCCTTTCTAAGCCGAAATACTCATTACTGTGAAACAGGAAATATTGGATCAATTTGTGGAGCAGAAGAATAATGCAGCTATTTTCTCTTGTATTACATACCATACTTTAATGACAGTCAGATTGGTTTACCTACCTAATCTTTTCAACCACATACAAATTGTTCTGTTATTAAATAATAATAATTATCCTTTATTAGTCCCTAAGTTGAATGAGTTAATAAAGACAGAAATTAGTCAACAAGGTAGTTAATAGAAAGACATACAATAACCTTGTAATTTAAAAAAAAAGCTTACTAACTCATCTGTCTAAAACAGTGGGGAAAAAAAAATGCTGTGTTATACACGCTGTCTACTATTTTCTGCTTTCCAGGCTGTTTTATCTTTATTATACATTACACTTTGTTAAGAAGGCAGTTTGGAAAAGGTGGAAAGAACAACATAAGAAAAAAGAGGATATTTTAGGAGAAACACGTGCCTCAACCTGTCCCTTGAAGGAGTCCATGCATGATCATTGCTGCACAGCAGCCTCCCAAGAAATCTTCAGAGTTCCTCTGCACAAAAATCTCTGTGGCACAGGCAACATCTTCAGCTGAATAATTAGAGGGCACTGTGCTGGCAGGATGTGTAATCTATATCACAATAAAATTAAGAAAAAGAGTCAACATTCAGGGTATTATGCCAGTGATTGGGGCAATATAATTGCTATAATTAAAAGCAAAGCAAATATTGCAATCAGACTAGGTCACTCTTCAGACAGTTGTATTCTTGACGCAAATGGAAATAAGTTCAAGAAGATTGTTTAACATGATCTAAAGCAGACAAAAATTCTGTTGTTCTGAGGTTGCTGTAGATTCTTAAGTGTTTTTGGTTTCATGTCTCAATTTTGCAAAAAGAAAGAAGTTGTTGCAATGTAGTGCAATGACTATCAGAAGCTTTTATCTTTTTTAATCCAGTGAGTTGAGCATCATTTAGATACTCTTTGTACGAGGATGGCTTTAAGGGAGCGATATAACTTCCTATTTCAGAGCCTGAGAACTAAAACGTTAGAGATTTTCTGATGGTGATTTTCCTTCAACACCCACTGAATTTTGACTTGTGCCTATACATTTCCAAATGTTTTGAGTCTCAAGACTGTACTCAAAATACATTGAGGAAAGGACAAGCCACTGAAAAGAGAAAGCAAGCCCTCTTCCTCCCAGCATCTCCAGCACCAGCCACGATGCTCACAGGGGATCACTTTGCCTTATGCTCCATTACTTCCTCCCTGCCCCTGTACACCTCCCTCCTTCCCACTAGCTTGAACAAGCTATTGCACAGGACCTGCCCAGGTTTTCAAAAATACTCAACAAAAGGAGTGGTTTCTTCATGCAAGGAATGGTCAGTGATTTCTGTGACCCTGCTTCTCAGCTCATATTACTTCCATAACCTTTTCCCCTCTTTCTTCCTCCAGACCTATGTCTCCTCACCTGACTTCTCCTCATGTAAATTTAATTTCTGTCTTATCCATGTGGCTAAGTAATTTCTTATGATGTGTCAGAGTACGTGGGCATTAACCCAGAAGCCTATGGATACTGGTGGACCACATACTACTACCATGAAGCTTCTTACACCATGAGCCCTACGTCTCCTTCCAGGCTCCCACACCTTCATCCTGGGTTCAGAGATATAAACTGAGCATCCAACGAGTACTCTGTTCCAACCACAGTTTTATCCTCCCCTTGTGACAGACCTTACCAAAAAGTGTGTGGGAGATGTCTGCGTGCACCTCACTGAGGAAAAAAAAAAAAAAAAAAAAGGAAAAATAATATTAATTATATTATAAAGACATTTGAAATATTTATTTTAACTTTTGAGTAAAAAGATCTCAACGTTTCAAGAATCTTTACATGTACCTGCCTTTTCTTGCCACTGCAAAAATGAATTCTGCACTGAATCTAGAGTTACAGGAATTTTGAAGCCAAAGAGTGGTATACTGACATCAAATTGAATTCGTTTGAAGAGATGTATTGACTTGAGGCTCTGTTCTTCATTGTGATGATATATTGATATCCTTGGACTCTTTCTTTCTTTAGCATCTTAATTTTAAGTATTTTGTATGTTTATATTTTCTCTCCACTTAATTTTCAGACTAAACACAAGTCAAGCAACGCTTCTCATTTCTCTAACAAATATTAACTAACAAAGTGATGTAATTCACAGGCCAGTTTCAAAGTGTACAGACATTTTACCTTTGTAAATGGGAGTAAAGTCATTGCTCTGGGTCACTGCGAAAAAATGAGCTTGATTCAGTTAAAATCCTTTAATGAAACTATTTAGATAATCAATTCAAATTAAGGTGTGGAGTTCCTTTTGTAAACCTTGGGTTAGGTTATAATCCTTAATGATGTCAGTGGTTGGGGTTTTCCTTTTCCTGCTATCAAATTCAACTTATTTGTGTCTAATGTAAAAGTCACAAGGGTGATTCACACTGAGAAACGTATTAATGTCCCTAATTAAACATAGCAACTGTCTAGCATAATGTGAAGGAACTGGGAAGTAGGCTAAAATTTAGAGATACAAGGAAAGGACAAATTGATACTACTGAGCTTTTTCCTAAAAGATTCTAAAAGATTTCTGCTGCAATTTGGCTTAATATACACTGAATTTATAGGTATGTAAAGGCATGGAAACAACTGATAGTTGCAATTAATTTGACTTCAGCTGTGGAAAGTACGAGGGCTAGCAGCCATATATAACCTAATTATCTTCTGCTTATGACTTAGAAGAAGTCTAAAATACATCATGTGTTTTTCACAATCATTTTCTGACTGTAGTGAAAGGGTTTTACTGTGAGAATAGCTCTGTTACAAATCACCTTGCCTATTTTTTTAAGTAAAATGGACACTTGATTGAAAAAAATAATCTGCAAGGATGAATATCCAGAAGTGTTACTACTCTGTACTCAAAAATTTAGATATTGTCATTGAAGGAAAAAAAAAAGCTAAAGACCAACAGACTAAAATAGAACCGTTGAAGAAGACACCAAAGCTGATGTCTTTTACTGCTTAGAAAATACAGTTTCACAGGTCCAACAAAGAGCCAGGGAACTCAAGTTAGAATTAGAAAATATCTCCAAAAGACAGTGAATATACTGTACCCCTTGGCAAATGGCTTTATTATTAATTGTAGTACATCTTTTTAATCATATCCATTTGAATTGCATTAGCTACAAGTCTTTTTTTCTCAGTATGTCTTTTCTATTAGATTAAAGAGTTGTATATTATATACCAGCAGTATATTATGTTCCAGCACTGATATTTACAGCAGGTGGTTATACTGCCTCATAGTGCCTTTTTTTAGTGTCTCACTGCAGGTCATTTTTCCAGATTTTGATTCACTCTTGTAATCTACCTCTGAATGACAGAGTATTTTTCAGTTTCTGTTAAGTTACAGACACAAAACATGACAGCACAAAATTATTCCGTTAAGGGGCTGTCAATTGATAGTACTGGTTCCAATCAATAAGGGTATGATTCAGCACTAACTTTTCTGGACACCAATCACTACCAACTACATATGGAGGAGCTGGATAACTGCAGTTAAGAGCATAGCAATGAATCATTGATGAGCTTTTTCAGAGGCAGTTTATGAAGGATAATTTTAGCACAAGACAATATTTTTCTGAATTAAAGAATGAGGT
The DNA here is from genome assembly GCF_987193195.1 of Phasianus colchicus. Classification (NCBI taxonomy): domain Eukaryota; kingdom Metazoa; phylum Chordata; class Aves; order Galliformes; family Phasianidae; genus Phasianus; species Phasianus colchicus. The sequence continues at coordinate 132,875,063 of NC_143436.1, forward strand.
ATTTGTAGAAAGTTTGAGAATATCTTTCATGCTACAAGATAGTAGTTGGAAATACTGATGCTTCTTCCAAATTCGGCTGCAAAGGCATTAGTCTGTTGGAGAAGGCATAGTTTAGTGTCTTCTGAAGATCACCAGATGATCTTATACTACATAAGTCTGACATCATACAAATGAATTTATTGCTTGAGGAGGCAGCACAGTACAATGAAGGAAGAACTCACAAAGGAAATTAAATGAGGAAGGAATGAGGAAATATCTTGAGACTTAGAGATGGTACTTCAAGAACTGATCTATCTTCTGCCAAAATGAGAAATTGTGGGTTAAATGCACACATCCTACAACATGGTAAGCATTTAGCAGGACAGGGCAGCCTAGAAGAGGCAGGTCTTCTCAGAAGTAAAATATGAAGAAGCATAATCAGTATGCATACCTTTCCAAGGCTAATGCCCATGAATTTCCAAAACGTAGATACAAGGAAATCTGTCAGATACAAAATCACAGAATCACAGAATTGAAGGGGTTGAAAGGGGCATCCAAAAGGGTCTTGAATATCTCCAGAGGAGACTCCACAACCTTTCTGGGCAGCCTGTTCCAGTGCTCTGTCACCCTTACCATTAAGAAGTTTTGTGTGTTAGTATGGAGCTTCCTATGTTCAAAATTATATTTCTTTGATTAGTGCATTATGAATTTCATTTTATTGGCTAAATAGATTTGTGTTTTCTAAATAATAACCTGGAAAAATTTGGGCACTCAGAATCCTCAGGGTAACTTCTTTGGGCTGTCTGTGCTCAAGACCATTTCTCCACTATGGAGCAGCTGTGTGCTCCTGAATCAGAGTTTTCATAGAATCAGAGCTTTCATAGAATCATAGAATCATAGAATCATAGAATCATAGAATCATAGAATCATAGAATCATAGAATCATAGAATGGCTTGGGTTGGAAGGGACCCCAAGGATCATCAAGTTCCAATCTGCCACAGGCAGGGCCATCAGTATCCAGATCTGGTAATAGATCAGGACGCCCAGGGTCCCATCCAACCTGCTCTTGAATGCCTACAGGGATGGAGTACCCACAACCTCTTAGGGCACCTGTTCCAGCACCTCGCCAGTCTCACAGTAAAGAACTTCCCCCTGACATCCAATCTAAACTTTCCCTCCATGAGCTTAAAAGCACTCCCCCTTGTCCTATCACTATCTTCCCTTGTAAAAAGTTGATTCCCTTCCTGTTTATAATCCCTTTTTAAATACTGGAAGGCTGCAATGAGGCCACCCCACAGCCTTCTCTTCTCCAGGCTGAACAAGTCCAGCTCCCTCAGCCTGTCTTTGTAGGAGAGGTGCTCCGGCCCCCTAATAATTTCTGTGGCTCTCCTCTGGACCCTCTTCAACAGCTCCACATCTTTCCTGTACTGGGGCCCCAGACCTGAACACAGTACTCCAGATGGGGCCTCACAAGGGCAGAGTAGAGAGGGACAAACATGTTCCTCTTCCTGTTGGCCACTTCTGTTCTGATGGAGACCAGGATATCATTGACTTTCTGAGCTGCAAAAGCACACTGCTGGCTCATGTTCACTTTTTCATCCACAGGCTTTCATAGAAGCTTGAGTCTCCTTAGCTAAGTGGCCCCTTGGTCTTTGTCTGGGGAGCTAAGAAGTGGTAATACAAGTCGGACTTGTGAAACAATTTTCTCATGATAGCAGCAAAGCAGTAGAATAGAACACCTGTGGAGGCAGTACGTTTTCTATTTTTGTAAGTTAAGCAAATACCCACCAGAAGCAGTATATACATTTTTGGGATCCATCTTGGGATAGAATGGGGATAGATTATATCAGTCCCCAGTGTTCATCCTAGGAATGTTAAATCCTACAGTTCTACCGCAGAGAACTTTTGTCCTAAATCTATATCGTTTCTTGTAGTCAACAACTCAGTGCTCTTCTGCAGTAGTCCACCACTCAAGAAGCTTTCTTTCCCATGGTCCTACTTTAACCATTTACGTACTACTGAAAACCTGAACTTTTGCTCTTACAAACACAGGTGAATTTGCTGAGCTAGATTACTCTTACCTTCTTAAGACAGGGGAAAAACACAGTGAAAATATCTACAAGGAGAAGAATACCAAACAATTTCATAAGAACTGTGCTGCTTCTTGACTGAAAAAAAAAACCCCACATCCTAGATGTAACAGTTCTGGAAACTTATTTTTGAAGGCACAATCCCTACATCTCCCATTTTTCTGACAGCTCCATATACAGTAGTAGCTGCATCTATCACAATATTTTCAGTGCCTAGTGTGATGTGTGACAAAATACTTAATAGTATATACAAGCTGTTATGGCTGTCGATGACTGAGACATAATTGGGATTGTCTTATGGTCTATTTTAGTTGACTATCTTGGTGGAGACAGCTGTAATAAAGGCAGAATTCCTCCCTGGTGAGCAGCCTACTGCCTTCCTGGCAAAAGATGCTGCTCTTCACCACTACGATCTGGCACACCATTTGGTGGAAGGTGTGGGCAGATTTTGCTGTATCAGTGTTTAACCAGTGAGCCTTGTTACTTAGAGTCTGCTTTTCATGCCTTTGCTCAAAGGAAGCAAGGACTCCAGAAAAAGTCTGCAGTGAATGAACAAGAATCTTCAATTTTAGCAGCTGAGGATCTGCTTGTTCCACTTCAAGCATTATTTACTGTGGAAAAAAGTATTCATAGTACATTGAGCCCCAGAGAATTATAATTCAAAACAAGCAAAAGCGTATAAACAAAAATCTACTTCACACAAATGTGGCAAGATAAGCAGCAGCTTTAGTGTTACACAGTTTCTCTGCATAAAAAGAAACCTTTAAGTGGTTTCATGTCTGGTTAAAAATGGTTTTCAGCACACATTTGTAGCAATGTTTCTTCTCTGTGCTCTGTCACAAAGGACCATTCCCGAGAATGGAAGCATTCAGAAAAGCAATACATTCTTACTTGTTCTCTAGTTTGGAAATCTGAAGAAATCAAAATAAAATGTATCGGAACATACATGTCTTCTGAATCTAAAGCATCAGTACTGGTTCCTCCTTTGTTTCTCTTTTCCAAAACACAAGTCAGACCAACTCTCAAGTAGTATCTTCTAATTTAAGTTGCCGGGATTCTTTTTAAAAGCCTATCACAAAATGAATGTTCTGTCTCCTACATTTAGCAGAAAGCACTGGCCATTTGCCCAAGTATCTAATCAATATGGAATTTCTATCAAGGCATATTTTGAAGGATATACACTGGTATGTGCCATATTCTGCCACTGCTTTTAATGTGATAATATGAAATTTTAGCCATAAATCAAAATCTTGATTTAAGCTTTGTGCCAATTAAGAAGATAATAATTAACATGAAATTATAGATTGAACAAAGAAATGCTTTGCTAATGCTAATGTCCACACAAAAGTAAATACTGGATAGTTATGTTCTTTTATTGCTTCTCTGCCCTTCAGATGAGCAGAGAAAAAGTTCTAGTTTAATTGCACAGCAACATAGCCAGAAATAGATACAGACAGTGACATCTGCACCAGAATTTCTCAACCACTCTGAAAATCTCCAACAACTGAATAGTACTGTAAATGGTTTGCTGCTTGGTAACTGGATGGTAAACTACTTCTGAGTGAAGAGAATTTCAAGTGCTTAATAACATCTAATTCATCCACTTTGATCTCTTTTCTGTGTTTCCTGAACAATCCAGGCTACTAAGGAACTTTTATCACCCTTGATGGAAGCATTGAGTTCTTTGATTCATTTTGTGGAAAAAAATAAGATAACAGGTGATCTTTCTCTTTTTTGAGGTGGGAGTCTTAGGGCTTTAGAGACCTGAAAGCCTAGAGTCGCACAAATTTCTTAGTGTCCTCACTGGGAATGACAGGATTTGCAGCCCTTGCCAGTCACACTTGGTAAACTGGCTGAATGGGGTTTTCTCTGGACTGCATTTTGATTTTGGGCTTTGTGGCCTACTCAGTAAACAACATTTCTAGCAGACCCGCTTTCTTGGCTTCCTTTTTAAGAAGGCCCTCATGAGGAAGGGAGTTTATTAACACCATTAGCTGTGCCTCGTAAGGCTCTCTGGCAAGGTATGAGTATACAGTCCAAAGACACATGGTTGTGTTGGACCTGGAAAGGATGCCAGGTGCTCCCTTTAGCTTTGGGTGGCTCATCAGTTTTCCATCTGTTCCAAAGCAATCACTGTGTCTGAGAGGCACACTGAGGATTTAGGTGTATGTGTAGTCTAGTTATTTGATGGCTCCCTGGATTTATGACAAGCTTTGAACAGTTATTGCATATAACTCATTGCTATTTTCTCTCCCCCCCAAAAAATGTTGTTAGAATTTTTTTAGCAGGCAGTAGTTGACACCAGAGCATGCCAGCACATCTGTGCGGATAGTGAGAAGAAAAAAAAAAAAAAAAAAAGCATTTAAAGTAAAACACCTGAACGCTTAATTCCCTTCTGCAAACCTCCTTTTGGCACTCTGCATTCAGACCCTGCACCTCCTCCAACCACGCTCTCCCCCTGGTGAGAACTGCTGTTTTGTTTGGGTAGCAGGGTTTTTTCCTCAAGGTGCGCCCATGTCACTGACTTACACTTCAGTAGCTGGTGACAGCAGTGTGCCCACTGGCTCATGAGGGCTGCAGCTGTTTGTACTCTTCACTGCTCAAACTTGGATATGCCTACGGGACCTCGAGGAAAAATGTTCATCTGAATATCCAAGGCTGCGTTGTACAATATGTTTTCTAATTTCAACACCGCGGTACGCTAGCTTCCCTAGGAGGCTTTCTTAATGCAGTCTTACTGCTCAATATACTCCAGTGGCTGCAATGCGCTTCACTCGCTGGGAATGTGGCAAAAGCAAAACCACTTGAAAATAAACACCGCTGATCACTGACAGGGAGAGAAGCAAGTAAACACAGACCACACTGGCAAAACAACAGGATGGCTGAGGTGGCTTCCACTGTTTTAAGGCAGCCTCCATTAACCAGGCTGCAGATGCTGCCTGGGCCATCAGGAAGCAGGAGGTGGCCAGAGCCCTTCTACACCATTTGGTTGCTCCACATCCAACACCTTCAGTGCATCGGCTGAAAAAGTGAGAAACTTTTCTTCTGGAATGCCATAATGGCAGCACCCCCAATGCTTTTATCTGACAGGCTTAAAAAAAAAAGGAAGAATAAAAGGCAAACAGGCTTTCCTGAACAAAAGGCTGTTCAATAGTGTTGCTGCTGGTTACAAGCAGGGTTTGAATCAATGTATCACAGCAGGATACTGCCTCCATAATGCATTGCATCAATACATCAACAAAGCGGCGTAACTCTGATACCACACCACGCCATAAATCATCCTCCCATCACCAGCTGTAGAATTTATTGATTAGCAGGATGGATATCCGGGAGGAGAAACATAACAGCTCTCAGAACGTTTTCACCTCATGTTTAAGGAATACACAGAAACAAAACTTCTCACTCCCTTTTAACGCAGTGTATGGTGTGTCTGGGAAAGAGGTGCCGTCACACATCTTTCTCCCTCGGTCTCCGGCATGCTGCAGTCTCTGCAGAAGAGCTTTTCCCATCTCCATGGCAACGGGAGGTGGAAGGCAATTTATCTTTGGAGGACCTTCTTGGTAAAGCCACCCAGAGACTTCTGCTTCCCAATCTACACCAGGGCTCCTCTTGAGAACTCAGCTCCCCACAACACATCATGCCTATTTTTCCCTTCAGCATTCCCATTTTTTTTTCTCCTGAAAATGACTAAAAGTAAGAGAAAGACTCTTGGGTGCTCATTTGGACCACCTATCTCCTCAGACAGCAGTGACAGGGCAGCCTGGGTCCCTGCTGGTGCAGAGCTGGGTACGTGGGGCAGCTTGGAGCTCCCTGCAGCAACATTCAGCTAAAGTAGGGCCAGGTGTGGATTTCAGAGCTCCCTCAGCCTTTTCTCCCCTCTGCCTGTGTGACATCACATCTCATTGCCACTCTTCCATTGCTCTCTTTCCAGTTTAAATTCTAGACGATGCTGCTCTACAGGGACATTGATCTTCTTGGTGGAAACGCTGGGCTCTCTTACTACAGCACTGTCTTCAAGACCTTAAGCAAACAAGTAAATCCTTAAAATTGAAGATCCCAGGGAAATAGCCTTTATTGCTAACTGGTAATCAAGTTATTCAGAGACTTTCTTAACATTTCCTGTAACACATAGTTGTCATACAGAATACTTCCTCTCTGGATGGCCATTCTGTTTCTACACAACTGATCAGAGGAATGCCATGTTTCTCTTCCCATCAAACAGGGGGATGCATGCTGACTGTCAGGCGGAAAAGTTCCTCATCTTGAGACCTGGGGGCAAACATCTTACAAATAAAGTCATTCAGAAACATGAGTTGCGAGTGAAGAGTCAGGCATGCTGCTGTGAAACCCCACTTCCCTCAAGAATTTTAAGTCCATTTTTCAGAAGACTGGAGGATACTGAGATAGGATATGCTTTCCATATTAGAAAAACAGACACTAGGTAGGTTATGAAAATCAAGAAGAAGCAGTTAATGTGGAATACAAAGAAAGTTAAGGAACATTTATGCAAAATAACTATTCTGAAGCAGTTTCTGATTAAAAAACAAAACAAAACAAAACAAAACAAGAAAAATCTTACTGCAAATGAAAAGAACACAACCAGAAAAGTCTAAAGAGTTCATAAATAAAATATGAATAGAAAGAATAGTCAAAACTCAACAAAGGAACATCTATATGCCACATTCAAATGTGATTATGTTGTTGGTAACACTGCATAAAGCAAATTAAATTCTTATCCTAAATGTTTTCATTGAAATGACTGGAAGTTACATCTCATTACTCATATTTTCAAAATTATTTGTGCTTCTACATTTATTTGCAAAACTATCCATCGTTAATATGACTTGACATTTTTAATATTTAATATTTTTAATATTTAATGCTCTTAATATTTGCATTGACCAAAATTTACTGGAGAATACATATCTAACTAAAATATACAATTTCCAGCTATTTTTGTAACACCTGACATTCTGCTCGGTGGCATTTCTTTGGGCTTATTTGGGAAGGACATGGGGAGATGTTAGTTTTTCAGGCAAACAGGTTCCATTTTGTCTATTTGAAATATAAATCTAATTTGAAATGCCACATTTAATATATATAATGGACTGATTTTATGTATTTTGATAGCTTCAGGGATTAACTGCTAAATGACCATGGTTTCTTATGGAAAGCACCACATCATGTGCTGTAATTAATTCCCCGATTTCTGTACCACAGTATGAGATATTAGCAACGCAAGGGAAATTATATCAGCTTCTGTCCCCATCAGTAAGTGTACACAGACATCCTTTGAGGGTCTTCTAGTAGATCCTTTGAATAATCTTCTAGTTTCCTTTCCCATTTGTGCATCTCCATAAGCCACAGGCAAAGAACGAATGTGCACCCCACCTTTCATCCTCAGTCCCCCAGCCTGGTCTGCAACTCTAACCCAAACTGAGAAGCAACAAGTCTGCTAAACCTCTTCCTTGGTGACATACTCAGAGATTTCATAAAAACAAGAGCTTTTAAAAAGGCCCATCTATTTGTTTCATCTTCACATAGACTTCCGTGGAAATGTACGCAGCGTTATAGAGTGCTGACCACATCAAACTCAGTTTTAGTTCATGAGTTACAACCACTCTCTACTTCTCCTCAAGATATACATATGAAACATAAAACTCGCTTTTCAGTTTCATTCATGCCTGATGAATTTCCTGGAGAACAGGGCCATGAATTTTTAACAGCTCTGCAAACATAAAAGCAAATAATATATACTCTTCATTCGTTTCTATGCAATTTGATGAATGAAGTTGTCCCTGTGCTCTCAGCAGAGTGATCTTCACCAGCTCAGAGGCTCGTGTTGTGTGCCAAAGGTAGTATTTCACACTGCTGCCCTGATCAGTGCCTTCCATTATGCAGAAAACACAAGAAACATTGAAGTCCACTCTTCATTCCAGGTCCATCTCTCGTCTCTGCCTGTCTGCCAGAGGAGGAGGGAACATTATGACCTTTCTAACCACTCAAGACTGCTGGGATTCCTTGTTGCCTAAGAGCAAAGATTCTCGAAAAACAAAACTTCAGCACAACTGCTGCTGACGTGGGGCTCACTGAATGCTGTTTTAGCTAAGTCCAGGCTTGCTCATTTTCCTCTGTTTCCTTTCCCAAGTTACACCTGTGGCACCTTAGCTAGTAAACTAAGGTACTAAACTAAATTGCTTCTCACTAAGATATCAAGAGGTGAATTTGCTACCTCACATTTATCAGAATGTGTGTAACTTAGTGTGGGGGCAGGAGGGAGCAACATACAACAGATTGTTTCACTAGTTTGTGTGTGTTTTATGGGTTTTAATTTTAGTACATTGTGGAGTTCCATGGGTTAAAAATAAGCTCAGGCCTATTCTTCAAATCTGAAAGCAGCTTTAGTGTAGGAAAGGCCAGTGCTTGCTTCCCGTGAGATTTACCTTCTGCAATCTACATCCTATTTTGACCTGAATAAATAAAAATGACTCTTTAAGTGCTTTTCTGACTGCACCCACTTCTGCTGTTTCTTTTCATTAAAGCTGTGGATTTATATATTTTCTTCCCAGCAACTTAATCTGAGCAGGAATTACATTTTACCTTCATCACTATACAGCATAGAAAAGTACTGTCACTATTTAAGAGCTAAAAATAATAATCCTATAGCAGCCCCCAGCCATTATTATTTTCACTGCCGTGTAGTTTTCATTTTGCTGCCTTCCAAGACATGAGTTATTTTGCTGAATATGTGAGCATGCACACATTGTCTCTGGGAAAAGCTGCGCAAATCACACAGTTTAGCTCCAAGGGGCTGATGGATTTGTTAGCAGCCTCTTTGCAGCTCTCCTCTCTCCACTGCAGATTCTACTCACTCACACTGGTCTTGCCATGGTCTTTCCCAGCCATCTGCCCTGGTAGCATGATAGCACTGTCTTAGTGACCACGCTGGGAGCTTGCAGGGCTGAGGAGCTGGGATACATCGCTTTCTGCAGTTCCTCCAACACAGCACTCACTTCTGGAGGACAATGAGGGCACGGATGGGGTGGCTGCTCCATATGTGAGTCCCTGGAGAGTGGCCACAAACACAACAGCCTATTGAGGGATGTTCAGACCCTGACCTCCAAGCAGAAACTTCCACCAAGATAGTTGGCATCTAAGATTCATTAAAAAGCTGCTATAGTTAACACCCCTTTTATATCAGCAATTTCTTACTGTGAATTCCAGGGAATGAAGTAAGTAGAGCAATTGAAAAGCAGAACAACATTATAGGTCATGCTGCAAATTCCAGTTTGTAGGAACCTAGCCGCTGTTTAGCAAGTGCCTAAACTTTAGTATAGGAGAAATTCCAGTAAAAAACAATTTGTATGCTCAAGAATCCTATTGAATTTTAACTTCAGTGAGTATTGCTTTCCTGCTGATCTGTATGCATCCTGAAATTTGCTGATAAAACTCCGTGCAGGACACAAACACCAAACTTCACTCAACCTCACAGGATGTTAGCGTCCCTTTTCTAATCATTAGTACTCAAAAGCATGACAGAGACTTTCTCTGAAAATCTAGTTTATTAATTTCTGTATTTATATATTTGTGTTATAAGATTTTAATAGAAATTCCTGTCAACATTCTACAGTTGTTTCTCCAGGTGACAGTAAGCACAGAGCTGATCTGTGATGACATATCTCCCTTCCACTTCCACTCATCTATAGACTAGTGTTACTGGGGCACCCACATAGCTATCATATCTTTTGCTTATAATCACTAGAACGGTATTGTAGATACAAAATATGAGTGATGCACACTAATTAGCAACTAGAAAGAGCTTCCTCTCTATTTTAGACCTATGGTTCTACTGCTTGAAAAGCGGTCAGACCTCTCTGAAATCCCAAATGTCTTTGATAACCCAGAATATTCAAATGGAAATAAGTGCCCCATTTAGATAAAGAGATCCCACAACAGCGTTTATGCTGGGAGCTTAGACACATGGAGACCCATATGCAGACACATGAAATTAGGTTCTTGTAAACTGGGACAAGAATGCATCACATTTTATATACATCATGATGTGATACATCATTAAAACTTGAATTCACCTTTCTTTCACTATTGCCTTTAGCTTCCCAGTGTTTCCTTTCTGTGCTCACTCCTTAATCAGCAACACCCGTAGCTCTCCTGAAGGAAGTGAGTCAAGTCTCTCCTTCCAAGGACATGGCTGATGCCAGACTCATTTGTCAAGGAGGGGCTGATGGAGCTAACCAAGCACATCCAACCCAATGATTTGTAAACTCAGAGGGCTGGTGGGGATAGATTTATAGACCACAAAGTTCAGCCCAGTGCAGACCAGAGAGATCATCAAAAAGCATTGTGCAAGTTATAGCCTCCCTGCAAAAAATTTTGAAGGAAAAAAGCATGGGATTCACTGAAACATTTCTTTTCCCTGTAAACCTGCTACAGAATACAGAATTATTCAGATGTCAGAAATGTGGTTTCCTTCTTGTCACTGTGGTAACATTAGCTTTAGGTTGATTCCTGCTGCTGCGTGACAGCTATTGCAGAAATCAATTGGAAAGCACAGAACATAAGTTTGTCATATAAGTTTAAGCAAACCAATCACTCATCTTACTATAAAATCTAACCCAGTCATCTCCCACATGATATTTGGCTACTGGAACATTAAAGCCACTACCGCAGCATCTTGGCTAATTGCATGCATCAATAAAAATAGATTCCACACAAAAAGGCATCAATTAAAAGTAAGAAGCTTTAAGAAGGCAGTAGCTTTTAATGCATCATTTATCACAACAACCCAGTGTTCTGTTCTTCTACAATTTTTAGAACTTTCATTGCCATGACAACAGGATGCAGCCTTTATACAGTGTGGGCCACATCCTGCCCTCAGTGACACAGATGCAAATTCAGAACAACTTTGCTGAAATGCCTGGAATAGCAGTGATGCAGATACAGTACAAGAGAGGCAGAACGGGACCCACTCTCTCCTTTACGTAATCATATTCTTCTTCTTTGCCTTGTCAGGAAGACAAGATGTTTTTCTCTTCTACTCTGAGTAAGCTCACAGTGTAGTGGAATAATCAGACATAATGACAGGTTAAACCACAAAGAAGTGTTACATCCTAAATACCCTATTAACTTAAATTTAAAATCTGTGTATTAACAGTTATTTAAAATGCCCAAGGAAAGAGCAAGTCTGAGATAGGAATACATTTTCTCTATTCAAAGGCTACATCTAAAACGCATGGTTTAACAAATACCTTGCCTAATAAGCAGATAAAACTGAGCCTCAATTCAGACCTGTTTAGTTGAACACCTTCACAGGAAAAGAAATGCACAGAGGGGCTCCTGTGTCTGACTGCCAAGAGTAAAATTCCATGCAGACAATCCCTTTCTCTCTGGAGCTATGGAAGATGCTCTAAAAACATTGTCCCACAGTGATCTGAGGCTGGCCACTTTTCCAGGAATTCACTGCCAGGTAAAGGTCTAGAAACTGGTTGCTTAGCCCAGTATAGGCAGATCCCATGGATTTATTTAGTCTGAATTGTCCTATGAAAGTATTCTCCAGATTGCAAGCCAAAAACACAGTTTTTTGTTAAAAAACCCAGTTGAGAAAGTACTGTACAACTTGGTAAAGCTAAATCTGCTAGATTCATACACTAATGATAGCTTAAACCTCTGCTCCTGTTATAAAACCAGATGAAGCTTTGAGGCAAATGCTACAGGTGGGTTTGAGAGAGGGATACGCAGAATTTAAACAGCAAGAGATCCTCTGCATGCAGTTTGCTCACCTAACTGGTCTTCAAAGTTCTATACAGCAGAAATACATTTCCTCCATTAAATTTGAAGAATACAGAACTGTCATCATTTTCAATAGCTCTTCATATTTTAATGCTTTCTCTGGATCAAAGTATAGTCACAGATCTACAAAACCCAGCAGCAAGAAGTGAGGTGACTTGCTACATTCAGAGCAATCTCAGAGTAATGTCATTTTAGAAATGAATTTTGCAAGCAAACCTAATAGTAGGCATTACTAGTGCTCAGACGTGACTCTGAAGACTGATGTATCAACACTGCAGTAAGGCAGTATAAGAATCTCACAAAAAATTGAAGTTTGTTGCCCAATGAAAATCAAGATTATAAAGTAAAAAAAAATGCATCTGGTCAGGACGTCAGGAGGTCAATTACTTCGTCTATCTGCCCAAAGGCATGATCATCTGTAACTACATCATTCCAGATAGTTTTTTATTCAGCTTCCATTTAAAGTCTTTCAACAAAAGATGCATCACAATTTCCAGCCGCTCTATTTCAGCTCGTTATCTTTATCATTAGAAAGCTTTACGGTGCATTTGGGGGTGTAATTACAGCACGGATAGGTATAACTGCAATGTGTTTATTCCAAGCTCAGGAATTAAGAGCAGTGAAACCATATCAATACATGCTACATCAGCCAAGTTTAGGCCAGACGAACATTACTAGCAATAGAAGCTCACTACAGTTATACAGGTATTTATTAAATACAACTGATTAGCTGTGACCATTTTGCTCCCACTGCTTCTCATAGAATCATAGAATCACCAAGGTTGGAAAAGACCTCCAAGATCATTCAGTCCAACTATCCACCTACCATCACAGTCTGTTCCAGTATCTGACTATTATTTTAGAGAATTTTTTTTTCCTGATATCCAACTAGCACAACATGAGGCCATTCCCTCTAGTCCTAATGCTAGTTTCTTGAGAGAAGAGGCCAACCTCTACTTCGCCACAAAAAACATTCTTGACTTGATTTTATTTTCTTTGAGACCACAATGTTTTTTCAAATGTTGTGGCAAACTGTGAGCACTCTGGCTTCCAAATGTTTCTCCTGATTTTCTCAGGTTGATTTGCAAGCAATTTGCAAGTGATTGACCAGTACTGTGATGCATAATGCACTTATAAATTGGAAGCAAGGAAAATAAAATTTTGCAGCACCAGATTTTTACTGTTTTTATCCAAATCGTTATCTTCAGAAACTGTTAATAAATGAATATATACATATATATATGTGTGAACTGTTGGATGCACTAATCAATTCCTTACCTGCTATTACTTGTCTATGGCCCCTGTTCAATCCTTCTTCCACCAGCTTGCATTTTTGAAGGCTCATGAAGGATGTCCATGAGTCATGGACAACTACTTCATGGCAGATGAAGTAGTTCTCTTGTGTTTCATGGCAAAATAATTTCTGTGAGACTGTACATTGAGCTTCACTGTATTGGAACACAAGAGAGAAAATGGATAACATCAGAAAAGGTGAGCCTAGACTGGGAACCCTCTTTTTGGAGGATGAATGTTAAAGGAAAACAACCAAGTACACAACCAAATTTGATAGAGATACCGGGTTATCAGTGGATCATTTTCCACAGTAAATCAAAACTGAATAATTGAAAAAAAAAACCAAAAACCAAGCCAGAAGATCATCACAGTTTTTTTATAGTCTAAGAAAATTCCAAATTGATTGTACGCTGCTGGCATTAACATGGGAGTAAGGCCCCACTGACAGCAAAATCTCTTCTAGGCATTTTACATGTGCATGGCAGTACAGAGTCCTGTTTCAAGTACAGTGCTCCTGCCAGCTTGATAATTTTTGCAGGCCAAAAAAGATTGCCCAAAGAGTGAATGTAAATGGCAGTGAGTGGAAAAGTGATGATTCAAGGTAGCTGTTGCAGAAGCATCTGCTGGTGGAGTATTTGTGACAGTCACAGTACAAACAAAAGGTGCAGTTGACACTGCTGAGAGTGACAGTAAGAATACTACCTGTGAAGAAAGAAGCCAGAGAACATGTTGAAGGAGGAAAAAAAAAAAAAAAAGTGTAAAGAGGAATATTAAAGGCTAAAAAAAATAATACTACGTTGAACACTAGATTGAGTCATAGAGTATCTTCTGGAATGCACACGGATCATTAAATCCAACCCCTGGCTCCACACAGAACCACCCAGAAATCCAAACCCTGTGTCTGAGAGCATTGTTTAAATGCTCCCTGAACTCCAGCACTTGGGGCCATGCCCACTAACCTGGGCAGCCTGTTCCATACCCACTGCCCTCTGGTGCAGAACCTTTCCCTAACCCCCAACCTGACCCTCCCTTGATAGAGCTCCACACTGTTAACTGTTCCAACATCTGAAGCTCCCTGCCTACTCCACTGGGCAGCAGAGAGGGAATCACCTCTGCAAGGCAACACAGACCACATAACATTTCAACTTTCCCCTGAAACTGCCTGCCCTTTTTCTCTCTCTCTAGAGAAGAAATATGGACCCTTCCAGTATAGGCATCTTAGTTCCAGTGGCAGATAATCATGGAATGGACTCACACTTGCATCAATGACCAAAAGCACAGCAAGTGCAGATTTTACTGTACTGTAAGTACTCTCAGAGGAAGAAAATAAGAAATGAAACAGAAGTCTCCAAATAAAGCAGAAAGACATAGCATACAGCATGCAGTACGAAGGCAGCTCCCCACCTGAGCAAGCTACTAAGAGATTTTTAGTCCCAAAGCTACAGAGTGGCTGATCCTTTAGTGCCTGCTTGCGGTAACACTCAGTGCAGTGGAATCTTTTTTTGTAAGAAATTAGGCACTGCTGTAATAAATGTGGTGAAGGAATCTTTATTTTATAATGCTTTTGTAACCAAACCAGAAGCCAATTGAGAGTCGAGAAAGTCATCGTTTTGAAAAAAATAAAAACCAAAGAATCATAGAAAAAGGATTCAAGAGATTCTCTAGTTCACCTTTCCTTTCCAAGTCAGAATCTGTTTCTCCTTTTGGCATTCCAAGGGAATGTTTATCTGACACCCACCCTTACAGACTGCAACTACTAAAGTTTTTGCAGCTTCCAGAAACAGTTTCTCCATTTAACTTGAAACTCCCCTGTAGCAATTTAGAATGGTTCCTCCTTGCCTACAGACCTACACATATTTCATTCTTTTTATTCCTTTTCTTTTGAACCCAATGCCGTATTTCAAGGTATGTAAATCTAAATAGATCAGTAATATGCTAATTAATACTCTAGTACAGTAGTGCGTATCAGTTTTTTCCAGTGATGCAAAACTCAGCATGTAACTAAATCTGCAAGATTCTATTTTAGTTCAGAAAAGTGTAACTTCTTATAGACCTGTCCTTCAATCCCATCTTGATATCTATTACAGTTTGTCCACCACACTTTACAATGTCAAGTGATTTATTGTTTGCTATCTCTGAAATCCAAGACTTCGGTAATTTTCTACTACAACAGAATTTCTCTTCCATATTTGTCTCTCTTTTTTTGTGTTTTTTTTTTTGTTTGTTTGTTTGTTTGTTTGTTTTAACAAAAAACGATTTTCAGTTGAACTTCTTTATATAGCCATCTGCATAATTACTATGACTTTTATTGAACTAGCAGCTTGCAGATTATTTACTAGATTTTGCTCCCACAGTATCTTTGGGAGTTTTGCCATTTTCTTCAATGGATATGGGACTGGACTGCCTGAAAAGCCTGGTTATTGGTTAATTCAAAGCACTGGTGAGAACTGACATTGGTACATTGACAACAGCTTGTTTCTTTCTTTTAATTTAGACTCTTTTAATTGGCTTAACCAGCACTTTGTTTTGTACAATGATTCTGTATCTCTAAATGCAATTTTCTGCAATCAAATAGGAAATGTTTCTCTCCTCAATTGACTTATAATAGGAATGGTAAAGCAGCCTTTGGGCAAAAGGACGAACTCCAGCTTGCATGCTGCAAAAACTGCTTTCTATGAGTCTGAAATCTCTGGGTGAAGAAAGAACTGTGGTAAATGAGGGACTGAATAGAGAGGTGCATGAGGAGTATGAATTTAGGCTGGAATCTGGGACTTCAAGAAGAATTAGCCTATTTATTTTCCAGGTTTGTGGCTTGGGTGACAAACAGAAAGGATTCAAAAGGCTACACCTACACCCCCCTGCTCTGAGCAAAGGCCAACTTGCTAAAGCCCATGTGATTTAAAGTAATGCTGCTGGTTTGCAGCTGCTGGGGATGGAAAAACCAAGGTTCATGACCGGAAGACACTTGCTATCAGCTGAAGATGTCCTTCACAGGCAGCAGGTGAGGATTGCCCATTCCTCATTTGCAGGAACATCCCATAGCACAGCTCTGATAGATCTCCTGACTGAATTCAATGGATTCTCTGTCCTAAGTGACAAGCCAGTCTTCACCTCTTACCTCAGTTCAGAGAAACAAGTAGGAGAGCACTCTTACACAGCTGAGGCTTCTCAGGAGGCAAGATGTGATGTTAGGGACACCTTGGAGAGAGGGGATCCAGGCTGGCCCCATGGGAGCAGGCTCTGAATGTCTAGATGAGACTGAAAGTTCAATCTGCCTTTCAAAATTCCAAGAAATGTCTTTGGAGTGGGCATATGGTTTTGGGTTTCCCTTGACGACTGGTGAGTCAAGTCAATGGGGTCAGATTATTTTTGCAGCAATGGAGGCAACAGGCAGAAACTGGAACACAGAAAATTTCACACATATACAAAGAACAACTTCTTTACTGTGAGTGTGACAAGAGCACAGAAACAGGCTGCCCAGAGAGGTTAAGTCTCCTTTTCTGGATGTGAAATTCAAGACCAGCCTGGACACTTTCGTGTGCAACCTACTGTAGAGAACCTACTTTAGCAGGGAGTTGGTCTCAATCTCCAGAGGTCCCTTCCAACCCCAACACTTCTATAATTCTGTGAATTATTTTAACAAGGGAAATTATATTTGTTGTTTAAAGGCTGTAGGGTGCTTAGTCAGCAGCTTTTTTTTTATTGCTGTGCTTCATGTTACCTTATTTTTGACTTGATTTGCTTCAGGGAAAACTATGCTCCAGAGTAATTCCAGATACTGTTCGCATTGTTTTCAGCCTGCCAAGCACTGGCCAGTTTCTAAATCATGCATATGCTGTCTCACTTTTTCACCCATAATTTACTCTGAATGGTTTCAGGAATACTTGCCCCAGTCATTTCCCAGGCAGTGATCTGGCAAGCAATTCAAAAGTGTTCACAGTCATCATTTATTCAGATTACAAACAGGAAAGCCATTTAACAGTTGCTCAGATATGGGAACTCTTCAGACCAGCTTGCTTGCCTTTTTCCTCTTGCCTTTTTTTATTGTTGTTGTTTTTTGGGCTTGGGTTTTTTGTGTGTGTGTGTGTGTGTGTTTGTTTTTTGTTAAATAGAACTGTTCTGTTGTACACAAAACAGAAAATAATTGTCCTATCATTCCTGTAATTCCTGTAATTCCCCTGCAGGAAAGACAGTTTGAGAATGCATACAACATCATGCCAGCACCTAATCCTCACTAACCCAGAGTTTGGAAAGCAAACCAGACTGATATATACTGAATTCCTACACTTTCTCAGCTTAATTACTGTGGAGTTCACCCACAGGAATCCCTTTTTAAGCAACGGGCCTTTTTACCTATAAAATATGTTGGCTATTCAGCAGAGCACAGCAGTGCAGCAGATTCTGTCAGGCAGAATCTCTAAAAACTGAATACTTTCACACTTTCACAGGAAAAAAAAAAAAAGCAAAAAGAGGATATAATCAAGAATTACAAATAATTGTAATGAAATCTTTCAAAATCTCGATGATGGAAGAAAAGTTCTGCTAAGTGAATTCAGTAGGCTTAACTGAACTTAATCTTACAGAGAAGTATTTTTAAATGGCTATCTGTGAGAAGAATGCAAAAGGTGGGTGTTTGTGTTTCTTTGCAAAATGCTACTGCTGTAAGGCATTGTGTTGTTGGCTGTATTAAGCAAGCTGTGATATTCATCAAGGCGAATGAGTTTCCGTGTATACCTGGTGACATAATTTGAAGTGGTATATTGTAGGTATGAGATCCTGCTCAAACTTATCTGCAGTAAATCTTTGTGCAGGAACTGCATTTTTTTTTTGGTTCTTCACTAAAATAAGAGCTGCTGCCTGGAAGCGTGTAAGCATTTAATTTTGTCACATAATTCCCCCAATTTCAGGCCATGGTAAGTAATACTTTCCATATGTGTCAGCCGTCAATTCCCGGTAGAGCATCTAGCTATTACAGGGTTTAGGTGTAGCTGCCTGACAATTAGCGCTGTATGTTTTGAATTCATCACTTCAAAAATGGCAGAAGAAATTGAATGGTAAAGGTTCTGGATGAATTAACTAAATCTGTACAATGGTATTTCCGAAACCTTCATCGCTATGCTTTCCTTCACTTGAGAAGAGCACAGAGCAATCTCTTGGCAACACATATATCTCCTCAGACCAAGTGAAGAGAGACCTCTACAGGTGCTTTTTCTGTCCACAGCCCTTTGGAAGCAATTCCCTGAAAATCTTCAGCACAAGATGTGCCCAGGGTTCAGCTGCCATGTGAATCGGAATGGGAGAAGACAATCACCCTGCTCCACAGCGTTCAGCACTGTCCTCATCAGTGCCACCTCCAGTACCATTCCCTCTGGGGCTGCCAAAGGGACGTTCTGTTTTTCCATTAGACAGCCTGGGATTCATGTTACTTATCATTACAACCAGTTTTGAGTCTGAGCAAAGACCCCAAGACAGCAAAACAAAACAAGACAGACAAACAAACAAACAAACAAAAAAAAAAAAAAAAAAAAAAAGGAAGGAAGCATGTGCTCCTACAGTTTTGCAAAATAATTTGTTTCTTCTGAAGAGCTCAATGCACTGCCACAGGTAGAAGCCCCTACTGCCCATACCATTCCCTGCTGGAACAGCAGAGTAAGGTGTAACCTTGAGACAGCTCTTTTTGTAAATTTTGGGAAGTGTGCTGCCTTCCTCCATAACTGATGTTTATTGACAGAAGTAAAAGTAGCCTAATGGAAAGAATGAACATCGTTTACAACTGTACTTTCTGCACCAGTCTTCAAATTGCTCTCTTCTCGCAGGTACCAACAAGACTTGCATAGATAAAATGCTGGCAAATACATACAACATGCAGGAGAAGAGGGATGCTAAAGGTACTTCCCTGACAGGAATAGTAAAGACAGTGTCAGAAAGCAGTCAAAAGCTGCTGAGCCTTTACAGTGTTTCCACAGTCTGGGTGCAAGAACAAAGCCTGAAGGAGCTGTACCAATGTTCTTTCTGAACTTCTCTCAAGATTGGTTTCCTCAGGATTGTTATGAGTCTACAAATGCCAACATTTTTCCACAAGCTGTAATTGGACATAGATAATAACAATAATAATAATAATAATAAAAACGCAGTATTTGCTTTTCACAATAACTACTTATGCCCTGAGAAATCAGTATCGTGAAGTTTGTTAGGCACAAGCAGAATTGATGGGTTTGTTGCTGGGTATATTTCAGTCATCGGGAGTAAAAACATCTATTCATAGAAACATACTGGAGAATACTGAAAACTAAATGTTCTGTTGCAAAGACAAAAGAAAAAGAAGGTACTCCAGGGAAAACACAAACCAAGAAAAAAAAGAAAACAAATAAACTCTGTCTTATAAAAATGAAGAATATGAAAACAAAGGGGTTTATTTTTTTCTAAATCTATTTTCTCATTGGTATCTCCAGGGATGTTGGTGCTGCCTATGCACACACACTGCCGTGTTTGCAACTGACAACTGTGCAATACTGCTGGTTTTCTAGGAAGTGGCTGTGCTGGATAGGAATTCTCAAGGTCTCTATTACTGCTCCAAGCAACAGCACTGATGTCTAGCATTGAGCAAGCTGCCCAGTCAGTCCTCTATCCACTGAGCAGCTGCAAATGAAAGGGAACAAGGATGGAGCATCCACAGCCTCCTTGGGCAACCTGTTCCAGTGCGTCACCACCTTCTGTGTGAAAAACTTCCTCCTAATATCTAACCTAAACCTCCCCTGTCTCAGTTTAAGACCATTTCCCCTTGTCCTATCACTATCCGTCCTCATAAACAGCCGTTCCCCCTCCCGTTCATATGCTTCCTTCAAGTACTGGACAGCCGCAATGAGATCTCCCTAGAGCCTTCTCTTCTCCAAGCTAAACAATCACTTTCCTCATAGAAGAGGTGCTCCAGCCTTTAATCATCTTAGTGGTCCTCCTCTGGACCTGCCCAAGAGCTCCACGTCCTTCCAGTACTGGGAGCCCCAGGCCTCAATGTACTCCAGATGGGGCCTCACAAGAGCCATGTAGAGGGGAACAATCACCTCCCTCTCCCTGCTGGCCACTCCTTTTTTAATGCCCAGAACATAGTTGGCCTTCTGGGCTGCAAGCACACATATGAAGACAATTATATTTGTACCAAGTTCTCAAGGGCTGTTTCATCTTTGATTGAGTTTAACTAAGTAAATTATTCTGCCACACAATCACCAACGAACAAATCAGCTGAAGAAAGATAGATCTGCTTCTGTGGAGAGCTCTGCTCTGACATGGGGCACTGCTGGGCTCTGCTCACAGAGGTCACCCTGGCAGCCCCACACTCTGAAAACCTTGCCACCTGAGCCCAGTACAGATGGATACGCCACATAGGATCACCTAGCAGACTATAATGACCTGCAGCATGTCACTAGAAGACATGTGATAGGATCTTGTTATTTTGGAATGCTTAGAAAGTACTGGTTTTCGGTTTCACTAGGCTTCCTGCTTTTCTGTAGTGCTAGATCTGTATTTCCTACTTCTCTTTTCTTTTTTTTTTTTTCAGTGGAAGCATGCACTATGCCACTGTGTGAAGTGTATAAAACTGTTATTTGCCTACTTATGAAAACTGCATGGTTACTGTACTGCCAGACCCCACCTGTGTTCTCAGGGCTGGAAAGCCCAATCAACACAGTCACCGCAGTGTGCTGTGTGTGCTAAGCATGGGTCCAGTGCATTTCACAGCAACAGTTTACTTGGCTGGTGTCCTTCAAAAGAGGGTTGAATTGGTCGTTTTTATCAAACAACTGCTGGTTTGGGTCTGTCAGCTCTGCCTGCCTGCTAGCAGCTGTGCTGCTCTGCAGTGCTGCCTCAGAGCTGTTCGGGACAGGTGTCGTGCTAGGGACAGGTGCTATGAGGAGGAAGCACTCACTTAGTGCTGCACCTTTCACAGCACAGCACAGGCGATGCCCAGCTATCTGCCAGGGTTTCATTTCCATCAGCCTAATGATAAATAAATAGATTTGCTCCATAGCAAAGAAGGCTGTATTCTGTGTCCCCATATGCCTATGCACAAAGTTGCTGCAAGCAGCAGGAGTTTGATCCACATTTCATCACACAGCGACAATTCTCCAAGCTAATGTTGGCCAGTGGGTATTTATAATGATATAATTATTCATCATTCACATAGCTAATTCAGATAGTAATTAACTGTACTCTTTTTGAGATCCTATTAGTGGATATTCACGGAGGTTCACTCATTCAAGCACATCCTTGCATTCATTTCGATGAAATGCTTGAATTCATACACTGTACCTTTAATTTCTTGTACTTTTTTATTTAATTATGAAAAGTTTAGCAAAAATAGAGACTAAAAATGCCCTCAACATTTAAGACTGGCATGCATGAAAAATCTGCTTGTATGCTTAGACACTTGAAAGACCAGGGACACCAAAGGTTTGCATGGCTTGATATACTGTGCTTGTGATTGGGCAGAGCATCTCAACACCTACTTGAAAATGAAGTATACATGGGATACAGACATATGCACCCACATGCCTGTATATCCTCAAAGGCTCACTCCAAGAGATATAAATATACACTCAGCTATTCTGATAACGTGACATTCACCTCTTACACTAACCAGTGAGCACACCAGCTAGCAGAGGAGTTAATCTAAACCTGTTTCTCTATAATTCTGATATATAATCACTCAGCTGTCAGCTAGTCGATTGATTGTTTAAATGAATTACACTATAATATCCTATCTGTGCATGTACCTAAAATCTTCGCCTTCACAGCATTCCAGCAATGACATGAGAGCTGTTATAATAAGCCAAGGGAGTCAACAGCTAATGCTCAGTGTTGTAGTATACCCCTATCCTAGAAAACAATTTCACCCCAAATGCCCTATTTTGCACAAATATATTCAGTGGTCATCGTTTTGTTGTTGTTTCATTTTGTTTTCCTGTAGGAATTTAGTAATGAGCTACACTCATAGCTACCACTTATATGGTTGTATAAGACTATAATTTGCAACGTCTACATTTTTCAAAGGCTTTACAGTTTAAACCTCTCTAGCCAGTTTTGGAGCAAATTATCAGCTACTATGCCTGAAAAATACACTTAAAATCCAATTGAGAATCAGCCTGGTCATACTGACCTGTTCAAACTGTAGCGAGGAGCAGAATCATTTCTCAAGTAGACATACTGTTATGTAGACACCCAAGGGTCTGCATCCCTCCAAGCCCACAAGTACATAAGTATTCTCATCAGTCAGAAGAGCAGTGCTGTGTATTTGCATTTTAAGTAAAAACCTACAACTACGTAGCTTCAAATGGTTAACCTGTGCTATGATATTGCATAAAATCTACGGGGATTCTGTGCCATCCAAATAACCCGTAGAATTGAATAGTTCAGTTGGAAGGGACCTTCAAAGATCGTTAAGTTCACCTGACCACATCGGGGCTAGCCAAAAGTTAAAGCATATTATTGAGGGCATTGTCCAAATGCATCTTGAACACTGACCGGCATGGGGCATTAACCACTTCTCTGAGAAGCCTGTTCCAGTGTTTGACCACCCAAAATGTTTCCAAGGCCCATGTTCCAAGGCCATGTTCCAGGCCCAGCCTGACCCTCCCCAGCACAGCTTTGTGCCATTCCTCTCCCACCATCAGCTCCTAGGAGCAAAGCCCCACACCTCCCTCTGCTTCTCCTCCTCAGGGCTCTGCAGGGAGCAGTCAGCTCACCTCTTGTCATCCTCTTCAGATTGGACAGCCCAGTACCCTCAGCCTTTCCTCACAGGACATGCCTTCAGCCCTGCTACCAGCTTTGGTGCCCTCCTCTGGGTACTTTCAAGGGGCTTAACATTGTTTTTATATTGTGGAGCACAGAACTGCACACCATAATCAAGGTGAGGTCATGCCAACACTAAATACAGAGAGAGAATCTCCTCTTTTGTCCAGCTGGTGTTGCTGTGCTTAATGCATCCCAAAATACAGTTTGCCCCTTGGCTGCCAGAGCATGCTGCTGGCTCATGCTGAGCTGCTGTCACCAGCACCCCCAGGTCCCTTCCTGCTGAGCTGCTCTCCAGCCACTTGCCTCTGATCTGTACCCACATCCAGAATCCATCCCAGGTGCAGCATCTTGTGTACTGTGGCCTGACCATTCAGCCTTAGTCAGAAGCAGACAGGACCCGGTTCCAGACGCTCTTCAAAGCATGCCAAGCCTGGGCTAGGTTACAGAGTCTGGTTTGGGCTGACCCAGAAAGCAGTGGCAATGTTGGAGCAGCGCAGCAAGTTACTTAATGCTAATAAATTTAGTAACTTCACTGTATTTCTTGCACCATTATTCCATAGCTGCAAATTTGTGTTTCCAAATAAACAAGTCACTTTATCTCTCAGCTTAATGCTAAATCTGGCCATGACTAGTATATAACACTGACTTGCCACGTCACTCTCTCCCAGTTGCTGAAATCATTATTCCAAGGTGGAGTAGGGTGTCTCCTGCCCAGTAAACTGTGAGATTCTCAGAAATTTTTCAAAAGCAGAAGTTAGCAAATTTTGGAAAAATGTGTTTTTCTTGGCTCTAGCTTTTTATAAGAACTGTAGAAACTTTTTGATACCTGGATCTTTCTCTTGAATGAGGGAAATGTGCTTCGATGCATCTGCATAATCTTTGTTTCCTGAGGAAACCAGAATGGATGTAAAAAAGAATGAAGAAAAGATGAAAAAAAAAAAGATAAATTACTGCCTACATTTTTGCACAAAAGTATTCTTCTAATGCCCAGGAATTCATTATTGAAATGTGATGAAAGGTGGCAGTGCTCAACACCTTCATCAGCATACAGGAGTCTGAAACCTTTCAGTTCAATAAACTTCAGAGAACAGGAGTAATATTTTGCTCCTCCTTCCCCTTTGAAACTTAACCAAGATTGAGAAGTTCAAAGTACTACAGAGTACATACTAAAAAAAAAAAAAATTAACAAAATTCTTCCTTAGGGCATTCATTCTTTGCATGCATTCCTAAGGAAATTAGGTATGTTAGATCACTGACTGAGTGCCTGTCTCTCCTGCCTCCTGAACATTGTCTAAACCTTTTGGTCAATTTCACATAGATCTGGTCAAAAAGCCTCAAAAGCAGGTCATCATCTGATATTCACTGAGGTCCTCATGTAGAGAATGACAGCAGGAACCAGGGTTGGGGACGGCCTTCCCCACACTCAATTTAAGGGGATTCCTTTGTGGGAGAGCCATGACGTCAACCTGCTGAACCTCATATTTTCTCAGGCATGTCCTTGACTGGCCATGGGATGGAGATTTGCAGAAGGGCAGCCTTCACTACTGGTGCTTATAACTCTCCTATCCTGCTGTCTCCTTTTTCTTCACTGCCATAATATTTTACCTGGACTTTGCTCATCTCTGACTGTTTTTTTCCAAGCCTCTGGTTCTTTAAGTAAGACTGTCCAAAAGTATTACCATCCATTTTTTTAATTTTATAATTTATTTATTTTTGAGATGTATATTACAGACATAGTTCTAGACACTACATGACTATCTAATTTGAAGATAAAAAAAAATGTGACTAAACTATTTTCTCCCTTCTCTTATGGGATTTATGAGTTTCTTTTAAATTATGAATGTTTCCAACTTGTTTTTCATTTAAGATTTAATTCGCTATTTGAATAAACTATCAATTTTCTGTCAGTTGCATCATACATGAGTCCTTAAGTCTCTGAGTGTTTATCCAAAGCTTGCTCTACTAAGCTGCCTTGATTATCCTTACATGAAGGTCAGTGGCCAATGGAAAAATTCCTTCTTCACCCACTCCAGCATTCAGACATCATTACATTTCTCAGTATGCTTTTTGGGCAAGGGGACATTTTTAAATCTGAATCATAATGAGACTTGTAAATCATGCTTTTAAAAAACTTAGAAAACCATGTCATTTTCATTCTGAAACATGAAAATGTTTCTGCAGAGAAAATATTCCAGTGTTACATCACATTTCAGGCAAAGGAGGATCCACAATATTTCAAATGAAAATTTCAAGAGGGAAGCACTGACAGAGAGGTCACAGGACTGGTTGTGCCGTTATCTCCTTGCTGTTAAGACAAACAAAAGATTTAGGAAAGTCCCCAAAATAGAGTGCCAAAGCAGTTATTTTGTAGCAGGGCAGAGGATTGTCTACCCAATAAATGCAACCCCATAGCTCACACTGGATTCTATGGAGAGGAAACCTCCAGATGAAGAAAGCTAAAACTGAATTTTCCTCAGAATGTGTTCCTACAAATTTCCTGTGCTTAACTGTAGACCTAGTGCTTAGTGAACCATAATAATTAAGGAGAACAATTTGATTTATATCTGTCCTACTTCATAGTCCAATACACGATTCATTATTCAAATATATCCTGCTCAAGATGAGGTATAACTGGGTAGGAAGAAATGCTGACTAAATGGATCCACAATTGCATCTGTTTCTCTTGAGCAGCTGGTGGCAATGAACTGTTATTAATTTTATTATGTGTTTTGTAGTTGCCATGAGCAAGCTGGATGCAAAGTTCTAAATAACAAGGTGCATAGAAGAGAAATGGATTCCTTGTTGTTGGATGAATGTTCTGTGTTATGGCTCTTGTTCTTCCTCTCCTGTTTTTATTCTATATTAACTGCCAGCAGATATTTCTGTTACTCTCTGGATGCTAAAACTATCCCAATGCTGAAATCCTCTCCCCCTCAGTGAGACTAATCCAGGTTGTTTCAGGGGAGTGGCTGGCAGTTCATCACAGATGCGACTCCTGCAATTTGTTTTGCCAGAGTATCTGAAGAAAAAATATTCCACCTTAGCAAGCCAAACAAAATATTGAAACCAACCAAGAGAAATGGAAACGCTCTATTCTATGCACACAAGGCTCCCTCCTGTAGAACTGAGGTTTTCTTTGCATGAAAATGTCTTGTGGCTGTCTCCTTGCAGACTTTATCCTGACCAATAATACCAAACGTGTTGCAGTAAAGGCAACCTAATATTCCTCATTTCTGCTCTTGCTTCCCTCACATAAAATCAACAGTCAGTTTTTCCAGTGCTCTCTTTAATCATGAAGAGCAAAGAAATACATACTGCAGAGACAATTCCTATAGTACTGAAGTGTTCTGTATGAAGTCTTCAGTGATTTCATGCCTGTGATGAATGGCCTTTCAATGCACTACCGGGTCCTCAGAGATATTCAGGATACCCCAATGGCCTCTGAACAGAAAAGGTTAGAGTAAATGCCTATTTTCTTCTCGTTTTATTTCATACTCAGTGGAGTATGAACTGGATTGGAGTGCTAGAATACTGCACAAATTAAGCTACCTACACAGAAATAGAACATGTACCACTTTCTCCTAACAAATTTCTAAACTAAAACTTTTGGTTTCGTAACTTTTTTCTATGGGACACTATCTGCCCTTTGAGACCCCATCTCACAAGGGTACAGACCTGCGTCGAGGTCTGGGAAGGTCTTGTGCCCTGCATGAGAATGATATGAAGCTGTTGGAAAAGATTGAGAGGAAGGCCATGAGGATGATCAACGGGCTAGAGCACCTCTCCTGTGAAGACAGGTTGAGGGAGCTGGGCCTGTTTAGCTTGGAGAAGAGAAGGCTCCACTGAGACCCCATTGTGGCCTTCCAGTTCTTAAAGGAAGCTTACAAACAGAAGGGAAATCAACTTTTTACATGAGCAGTTAGGGATAGGACAAGGGGAAATGGCTTTAAATGAAAAGAGGGGAGATACAGATTAGATGGGAATCTGTAAAGGGAAACTTTTTCCCTGAGGTGGTAGTAAGGCACTGGAACAGGCTGCCCAGAGAGTTTGAGGCTGCTCCATCCCTGGAGTGGAATGGGGACACACAAGGCCAGACTGGATAAGGCCCTGGGCAACCTGATCTAGTGCCTGATTTAGTGGTTGGCAACCAGTGTTTGCCAGGAGTGTTGGAGCTAGATGATCCTTGAGGTTCCTTCCAATCTGAGCCATTCTATGATTCTAAGCAAATGATACACTGAAAAGGAGAAAGACAGCCTGATGAAAGCACCAGTTGGTACTTGGATTTAGAAGCTGTTTTGTTTGTCCAGAGTGACAGAACTGGAGACATTAATGGGGGTCCATTATGTTACCAAGCTCCAACTGAATTGTTTTGTTGGGTTTTTTGTTCCTATTTTTCTCATGATTGTAAATGGTTACAGACACAAAGACACTTCATTAATCACTTTACTGTCTGGTGCATTAAACTCTTATGATTTGTGAGTTCGTGTATTAAAGCAAGAAGGACAACGAGCCAATGTTTTGAAATATTCATCACTGTTTCAATGGAATGAAAGTATTGGACTGAAATAATGAGACACCCTCATCAGGTTTTGATAACAACAATCTTCCTTTTAAATTTTGGACAGGAAAACAACAGTCTTGAACAGACGAGAACCCATAACCACTATCAACATCAAGTTTCATTTTTCTCTGAAACCGTAAGAAGGAATTCTAAATATTTAGCAGTAGAAACCAAGTATTTGTCTTGCCATAGATTCTGGATTAGCCCAGTCAATTCTCCACTAAGCAAGTAGCTTGTGGTCAGGATCTATCACAGGTGAAATGGAAGAGCTGAAGGCACTTAGTACAGCATTCCCTTTCAGGCTAGTATCAGTGAAGTCTACAAAGATAGCACTGGGAAACACAGTGGATGTACACTTAGTTTATTGGGATGGGAGCAGAGGGCTAAGGGTGAAACCACACCCTGTCCTGTTCTTGGAAAACCACTTGCATTAAGAACCAAAAGGCTGAGAAGCAGACAGTTCCTCTCCATACAATACTTCATGATTAGAGTGAAAAAAATAATTTTGCAATGAATAGTGCACTTGATTAATTTTTTCTTCTTCCTCTTCACAGAATATCCAGACACAGCTCACGATTACTTCTGATTTATTCATTGTTGGAATTTACATGGTACATCTTGTTGCAAGTCTTTTCAGACCTCTTTGGACTGATTCAATCTGAAATTGAAACTGCTTTGGTTAGCTGAGACAAGTCCCAAATCACGTAGGATTGCTCTTGTTTCCCCAGCGGATTAGCATGAGTCATAATCAAGAGAAGGGTTTACAGAAAATCATGAAGGTGTTCAAGCAATCAAAGAGCTATGTCTCTGTAGCCATCTAGCAGCATCAGCCCCAAAAGAACCTTTGCCATTCACTGGAAAACATTTCTTCTTAGGGAAGTCACCAGCTTCTGTCACACAGTAAACACTGTGTAAGCACATTTCAGTACTTGCAGTACTGTTCTCTAATCACAATGACTGCATCCTAACTAGAGCATCTAAGGATGTTTCTGAGCTCCCCCTTGCAAACCAGTGTTTAAGTATAGAACATGAACCTTAATTTAGCCTGCCAAAGTATAGAAATACCATTGAAAAATCAGAATGAAGTTATGAAAAAAAAAATCAACTACTGCACTTTGAAGGTCATGTTTGACAATCAAGCTCCTTCTGAGTATGCAGTTTAATTTTAAATATTAACATGTGAAATGAAAAATTGAATTGGAGCGACAGTCCTGTGGTTGGGAGGTATTGTCAGAATGTGAGTGGCTCATCTAATAGTTTACCTGCCTGCATCATGGCTATAAAATCTGACAAAGAGTGTACTTTTGAGAACTGTATCCATATTATACAAACTGGATTTTATCAGCTCTGCTTCTATTTTGCTACAGAAATTCACATTTCTTAGCACTTATTCATTCATTTCTGCTTTTTGCCATTGGTTTGGTAGATGAAAGATCTCTGCAACACTAATAAATGCTTCTTTGCGGGGGCACTTACTGAGCTGGTTTCAGTCATCACTTAAACTATTTAAAAAACAGAAAATAATAATTTCTTAATTCCTTTTCTGTGGCAAGAAGACTTTCTAGATTTCTGGATTATTTTCAGTGCTTTTTCTTATGCCTTCTCTTAACACTCCCCTCCCCTCCCCTTTTTTTTTCCAAAAGGTAAACACTAAACTTTGAGTGATGAGACTATTCTTTCCTCAGTACCATAGAGACAATATCACATTTTTCTTTATTTATTTTTTAATCCACACATTAAAAGACATTGATGCGTTGAGTTTTAAATAATGAAAAAACTGAGAAATTAAACCACAACAGTAAAATGTTGCTGTAATTCTAAAACTGGGATTTGATTTTACTGAAAGAACACCACAAAAAAAGTCATGAACTGTTGCAAACTACTACTGATTCCATCTCCTTAGATAGGCAGAAGGTTTTAGGCAGCAAAGAACAGAGATTTCTCATCTCAATAAGCAAGCCTGCATCCTCCGGGGGGAATCCTTTCTGTCCTAAGGAAAACTGTGTCAGTTCCCAAATGTTCTCAAACGTCTGACTCAAAAGGGTAAACTAAGGACAGGAGTCCTTGCTGTAAATTACTTTTTTCTCTCTTTAGTGGATTTAAATGAGATGTTTATTATCGCCTTAGCATTCTCGCAGTGGTTTAGCTCTGTATAATAGCAAAGCCAGTAGTAAGTTAATTAAAAGAGCTATAATGTCTGAAAGAAGTCGGCAGGTTTCTATGGGTTGCTGATCAAAGGGAAAGTGGTTCTTTTTTAACAGTGTGGTTTTTTGGTTTTTTTCTTGGTCTTTTCGATACAGTATGTCTCTGTCATCACTTACAGTTGCCATGATGACAAAATTAGATAAAACCAATCATCTGAAATAAAACAAGGTTGGAAATAAAATTATCTTGCCACCTCCACACTCCACTTCCACCCCCCCTCCACCCCCACCCCCCAAAAAGCCAGATAAAAACAAAAACTAGACCAGTAATTTATAAGAGCCACAACAGGCAGTCAAGTCAGTCTGGAACTATAATATTCTGTAATCATCCCATCTCAATGACCCAGGTTCAGAATGAGTAATGAAGGACAGAAATGATGTGCATCACTAATGTTCTTTCACTTGAGAGGTAATGATGTATTTACGTAATAATGCCATTTCAGGAGGTGAGAGAAAGCTATGGCTGTATAGTGCTTGAAATGCAGGGAGTTGTGTGCCAGTGATATCCCCTGATCAGTTGTCAAGTTTATGTGCACATAGATATTTTTAATGTCCAGATCAGTGAACTGTTTGACTCTGACAATACACTTACTTTACTTTCACATAACTTTTTTTTTTTTTTTTTTTTTTTGGTCTTTTAAAAATGGCAGCATTCCATATGATCTATATTCCAAAGGAAAATGAAGCACAATTTTCATTCTTCTCCATAGTGCTTTTGCAAACTTTTGTAAAACTGTTCATACTCTGGAAATATCTCTATACTCTGAAAGTTTCAGATCATCTGACTAATAATAATCTCATAAGCTTTAAACTATCTATTCTCCATGAATTTCTGAAGTAGGGGGATTTTTAGATGGGATGGGGGGAAAGAAAGGGTTCAATTTGTCCAACATACGAACAATGAATGGAAAGAAGAGGAAGATAGGGCTAATATGAAGACAAAAGAGAGATTTTTTTAGCTTCCTTTAATCATTCTTGTGAAGAAATGTATTCTATCAGAAATACCATTACTGTCTGTCTCTAAGTAAGCTACAGAAAGAAAAATCACAGACTTCTGAATTTTCATTTTCATCTTTCAAACATTTTGTCTTTATCACCTACAAACCATAGGATGTTATATTCCTCACACAGGTGTTTTAATAAAGATAATAGGACATTTCTAACAAAGGACTTTATACTGTTTCAGCCGAACTTAAACTTTTATAGGAAGACCTTAATTTGAAGTTTTCAGCTGGATAATTCTGAGGTCACAATGGGCATAAAAAGAGAGAAAAAGAAATATTGTTTTTTAATCCATGAATTGACTTATTTGATCTAAAAAGATGTTTTAGCACGTCATGCTTTGAAGACACTATGGATATTTACTGCTTTCTGATAAGCAATTAAGACAAAATGAAAGGTCACAACAAGAAGACAGAATTATCAGCCTTTGTGCTCTTTTTCCTTTGGAGTCACTTGCAATTATTAAAATTAAATTCCAGCTAAAACCCCTAAAGTTTGTGATGTATCATAGTGATTGGGCAGGAGAGCTAAAATGTGATAAATCTTACACAAGTGTTACATGAGTCTTTTGTATTTTCTGTAAAGAACCTGAAGCAATTTGCTTTCCAGCACAGTCCCCTTCAAATGTAAACCTATTTTAAGTCTCAGAGTGATAAAAAGAACGTAAGCAGTAAGAAATTTTGTCAACCATTTTCCTGGAACACGTAGCTTTACATTGCACTTATAAAACATAGCAGATTAGGCTAATTTTTTCTATTCAATTCAAATATTTCTATAAATACAAAATTGTTTATGTAAAAACAATCGGCTCCTGATGTTTCTGCACACTTTATTCATTGCTCACATGCTTAAATGGGCACTACATGATATAAATGCTGTATTACCTCTCCCCATTGCTAAAAAAAATGAAGATGAACAATGGAAAAGAAATAACAAATGATGATTAAGGAACGTACTCCCTTCCCTGCATAATTACCTTTAGTGGCATGAGATAATGGTTTTCATAGCAAAAGCAAACCAAATACCTGTGCCAAAGGTAATTTCAGGGAGCACTTGCAAACAGCAGATATTAAATCTGGAGGAAAGAAGCAGATCTTAAGAATTCATAAATATTCCTAAGACTGGTACTGCTGTCTTTAATGAGTTTAGACTGGTTAATTTATTTCAGACTTCTCACTGATTAGGAATACTGACTGAAATAACACCTCGTGGCTAGCGTGAGTTGGCTGAATAATAAGCAAGGCTCCTGCCATGAACAACACTGTCTCGAGTATATCTGTGAGCTTTCGGCTGCATCAGGCAGAAACACACATACAGAACTGAAGCTACTCAGGAGTAATTTATGAATACTGTATTTTGATCTAAATAACAGAGTGTTCGCTGCAAGAGTACAAGAGGGCTGTCAAGAGAATCAAGCAGTGAGATAAGGAGGATGGCTCAGAGGAAAGCATAACTCCAGCAAATGTTTGAGGTCTTTTTAGCCATGGACTTAAATTTTTTTACTTCCTCAACAGACAGCTTGCGATAATAGTTTGTCCAGAAGGAAGAAATTTTATGAATTTCTTGTAGCTGAAGGAGCTCCATAGCTCTGTACGGATCTCAGGTAAAGGGAAATGTTCAGAGCAAGCGAGTGAAGAAAGATACCTGCTTGTATGTCCAAAAATCAACTGACATTTACCAAATCTCTGTATGTTTATTAATTCTCTAGAAGCACGTATGCAGTAATCATCTAAAATTCTCTTTCTAGCTGCTCTCCTGTCTCTGACCAGGCTTCGTACCTGGTCTTGAGATGCTTCAGAGAAGACAGAAATGCAGTTACCTTTGGTCACACATATGAGACTATTAGGATGAATAGGTTATTCCTGTGAATTCATAAAGCTTCTGCTTAAGAACTAAGTTTTGAAAAAGTGTGTTCTTGAGATTAGAAAAGAGCCTTATCACTCCAGTTACTTGAAGTACTGCAAAGCCATTAGAAGTGGCACTTTTGAAAAAGAAAGAAAAAGAACTTTCCATCTAAAGCTGCTGAATTCTCCTCTGCATACAAGCAACTAACTTTCCTCTACCGCTAAGAGAGATGGCATTATGCTATAGCTGTTTTTTCTGCCAGCAGTGGGAACATAGCCAGGGGCAGCATGGAAAATAGCTGTCTAATGTAAAGTTCCCAATAGCTAATAATAAATAAGCGCCTCATATACTATACCAACATATTTTCTGGAAATTTTCCTCTCCCTTCAGACAAACAGTTCACTGCACACCAAGATTCGCACAGCAGTTATAGAGTTTGCTATAAAACCTGTAAGAAAAAATCTCCTCCTGGAGTCTGTCCCTGCAGCTTTCTTTAAGCATTAATGGTGTGACTATGCAGTCCATATAGCGCCCACAGCCTCTGCCTATGGCTGGAATAGATGATCCTTTTTAGACTCTCCTGCTGAGGGCCAGGAAAGCAGCATGTGTGATTAGCTTCCAACAGGCCCAGGCACCTGTGTGGGATACTGAGATTGCTGAAGCTGGGTTAGGTAGAGTTCTCCATGACAGAGAGTTTAAGCAGACCTAAAATCTTCATCATTGTCTGCTGCAGTTCAATTACTGTGCTTTTTTCTCCTAAGCCCAGAACAAAAAAAAATTGTAGGATGTGACAGGAGAACATGACTGGAAAAAAGCTCTTTCAGGAAATGTAAACCTTGCAGAGTGCACTGAGGAAAATGCAGAAGAGAGCATGCCTTGGCACTCAGAATCATAACTAGAAAGATGCCTCCACCCAAAAAAAACACATACCAAACCCTTTTCCACCCTGTTATCTGGAAGCCAAACCATCAGCTGCCTGAAACCCAATAATAGAATCATAGAATCATTAAGGTTGGAAAAGATCTCTCAGATCCAGCCACCAGCCCACCCCCAACATGCCCACTGACCATGTCTCTCAGTGCCACATCCACACAGTCCTTGAAAACACCTCCAGAGACAGTTACTGCACCACCTCCCTGGGCAGCCTGTGCTACTGCCTCACAACTCTTCTGAGAATAAATTTTTTTTAAGTATCCAAACTGAACCTCTTCTGGGGCAACTTAAGGCCATCACCTCTTGTCTTATCGCAGTTACCTAGCAGAACGGACTGATCCCCCCTCACTACAACCTCCTTTCAGTTCAGTGTAGAGGGTGATAAGGTCTCCTCTGAGCCTCCTGTTCCCCTACTGAACAATCCCAGTTCCCTCAGCCACTCCCCATAAGACTTGTGCTCCAGACCCCTTACAGCTTCGTTGCCCTTCTCTGGACATGTTCCAGGGCCTCAATGTCTTTCTTCCAGTGAGGGGCCTAAAACTGAACACAGTACTCAAGATGCAGTCTCATCAGAGCTGAGTACAGAGGGACAATCACTTCCCTACTCCTGCTGGCTGCACTATTTCTGATACAAGCCAGGACACTGCTGGCCTTCTTCGCCACCTGGGCACGCTGCTGGCCTATGTTTAGCCAAGCATCCACCAACATTTCCAGATTCTTTTCCAGTGCACAGCTTTCCAGCCACTCTGTCCCAAGCCTGTAGCATTAGAAGTGTTGAGCACTGTTATGCTTAAGTAATAGTTTTACTTTATGTGGATGTGTACTTTAATAGGAGTGCTCTTATGTTGAACTATAATTTAAGCACTAGATTTCTTAAAAGCAATTACTGGATCAGAAGCAAAAATCTTTGCAGGTTCATGTCCCATTTGCAGGCAGGCTGGGCGTGCTTACAAAAAGAGCAGAATATTTTCCATCCTGCACAAAGAAGGCATAAATTTTCTGAAAGTTAAGCAACACCTCTTATAGAAGCTCAGATCAGTTTTCTGGAGTGATTATTTTTCTAGTAGGGCACAGCTGGGACTTTGGCTTCTTCTATGTTTCCCTTCCCCACATCCACATTTTAAAGTTGCACCATGATTTGTATGAAAAATTCATTCTGCTGTATACCATCACAGAGTACCCATGAGACATTTGGAAGCAGCTTATGTGGTGAGTAATTGCAGAGTTTGATACACAAGCTCTGGAACATGTTGTCTGTTATTAGTTAGAACATAGCAATAGGCAAAGCTAGCAGGCAGCTGAAGATTGCAGTATGTCAAAGCAAAAGCTAGATAGGTTCATGTCCCTATATCTAGAACTATATCCAGAATCCTCTGGGAGCTTTGGATCTGGATGACAACAGCCTTCCTCCAGTTTTGTGCACCTTTAGGCACTTCTGAGGCATTATTTGTGGTTCCACCTGTTGCTATCATGAGTTTTCTCAAGGCTGTCAGTATAATTTTTGTTCTCACTACATACAATCTTATAACCTGTTTGCATCCAAAGGAGCAGGAGAGCTAGAGGGGGAGGATGGCTAAATGTTCTAAAAATAGATCCTTCTCTCTGTACGGAAGAATAGAGGGCTGTAGCTGCATGTGCTGCTTTTCTACAGCATTGCTGCCAAAATGCTGCATTTGTGTCACTGAGGTTCAGTGCCAAATCAAGCAATTGTCACCGATATAGGAGCTTAAAATAGCATAGTGGGTGACAGAAATACCTTGAAGGCTGAAGGAAGGGGAGGTGGGGGAGATTCTGATGTATTATGCTGTGTTGCAGGAAGTTTTTATTTATTTAGAATGATATAAGCACCCTGGGGAGGGATATGGTTTAGATTTACTCTGGTCTGACCCAA
Organism: Phasianus colchicus; assembly: GCF_987193195.1. Classification (NCBI taxonomy): domain Eukaryota; kingdom Metazoa; phylum Chordata; class Aves; order Galliformes; family Phasianidae; genus Phasianus; species Phasianus colchicus. The sequence continues at coordinate 132,910,455 of NC_143436.1, forward strand.
TCACAGTGTGTCTGGAATGCAAAGTAGTACTGAACTTTCCCCAAGGGTCTGAAAATGGTGCAGCCCTATTGAATGATAGATTTCTAGCATTTCTCCTGCATGGATCCCACTCTGTTGATATAATGCTGATTAAAGCAAGCACATTTCCTCTACTGCACTCCCATTCATCCCTCCATAGCCAGTTACTGCAGGGACCATGCAGGCTTTTAATTATTTTACTAAACAGAGAACATTTTTTCTTGGAAGTGCATCATGAAATTTTAATGACCGCGTTTTTCATTCCAGCAAAAAGCCCTCCAACAGCAGAAAAACCCATGTGAAAATCCATATAGATTTTACCTTTCTTTCCGCAGCACCACAGGGGATGTGGGAACCTCGGTTTTATAGGTAGATGGCTCAAGGTAGTTGAAATGGGATTGATCCAAAAAAACCAAATATCTGTGGATAAAAGGAAATGCTAAGCAATGCTAGGAAAGGAGCAGAGCAGGAAAGGAGATGCCTTTCACAACTCTTCAGCCCAGACACAGGTGGAGGAGAAACATGAAGTGCAATGAGGTATCTCTGTATCAGATTCACAGGCAAAATTCTCTGCTCACACCCTCCTCCCCGAACAGAAGAGGGCTGAGAAGGTCAATAATTGATTTTTGCCATGTACAGAAACATCAGATGCCTTACATCTAAGTGCTCTAGTGAACTACGCTGTACCTACCCCATCTAGGACATCACAGCTAGTGATCTATGTTCTCACTGTGGAAGTTTTGCTGACAGGCAGGTGTTTGTAGAGCCAGCTAAGCAAATAGATTTCATGGTTCTGTCACTACCATTCTTTGCACTGCACTTCACTCTACCTATAAGAAAAGTCCTAAAGATTTATATTTTAATTATAATATGGATTATACATTATCTCTCACTGGATAATGGTGGGTAAGATACAATTATTTAATTGGCATGCAATCATGGAAACCATCTTCTGTATCTCTTCAGTAAAACACATAGAAACTATAATTTTTTTCCATTCTTTTTTTTAATAATGATCCATTCCAACTCTGATACTGGTTCAGTGCATGGCTAAGAAACATGCATAGCACAGCAATACATAGGGATGGGATGGGATGGGATGGGATGGGAAGGGAAGGGAAGGGAAGGGAAGGGAAGGGAAGGGAAGGGAAGGGAAGGGAAGGGAAGGGAAGGGAAGGGAAGGGAAGGGAAGGGAAGGGAAGGGAAGGGAAGGGAAGGGAAGGGAAGGGAAGGGAAGGGAAGGGAAGGGAAGGGAAGGGAAGGGAAGGGAAGGGAAGGGAAGGGAAGGGAAGGGAAGGGAAGGGAAGGGAAGGGAAGGGAAGGGAAGGGAAGGGAAGGGAAGGGAAGGAAGACTGTGCAGACTGCCTACTTCTGGCTAACTTCTCTGATGAGCTACCACTGGACATGTTTTCATGCTCAGGGATTCAGTACAAGTCCCTTTATTTCCTGCATCTTCTCATTTTCAGTTGAGTTGCGACAAGAGGAAGAGAAGAGAAAAGGGAAGGTAAAATATCAAGCAAAAATGAAGCTCATCCTATAATTACATTTCATTCTAAAAGGTAAAATGTTTCTCCAGCCAAAGGTAAGTATCTGGAAAAAAAAAAAAAAAAGGAAAAAAAAGGAAAGTCCCATCATTTTTCTTTGCTTTTGGAAAAGATACACTGGGTAAATTTATCTCAAAGCTGGAATCATTCTCTGTCAGCAAATTTTGCTTCAATAAATCAAGAAATCATCACCTTCTGAAAGGTTCACACAAAGATGATCCAGTATATTAAGCTTTTGCTCTGCTTAGGGGGAGGATGCACTTGTGAAGTTGCAATAAAATGAGGTGAATTAGCTACAAGCTGAAATGAATTATAGAGAGACCTTGATAGAAATTCAAGAATAAGAAAATAACAAGGTGAAAAATAGAAATCTGAGAATTCACACTTTGCTGTAATAATACCAAAATTAAGATGTCCTTGCATCTTTCCCAGGCTGCTTAATTCCTTATTACTAATAAATGATCTTTTGTAAAGGATTTTTAAGTGGACAGAGATAACAGTTTAGTCATTTTGATGAAAAGCCAAGATTTTTCATCTTCAAAGTTCTAAAATATCAGCACACACCACTAATAACGAACCTTGTTAATCATTAGCATCCCTTAAACATAATGGGAGTAACACTCTTCCTAAGAGCTTGCAAAGGAATTGAGAAAAAAGAGGGTAGGGTTTTTTTTAGGCTAGACCTTTTATAACTAACTTTATTCATATTTTAATGAGTAATGTATGAATAAGTAGATTTTTAAGTTAACAAATGAATATTTAAGGGAAAGAGAACAGAATAAATTTGTCAATCAAAAGTCCTTCAAACCCAGGTACATGCTCCAGGCGTGATCTTGAAAACATTTATGCACATGAGTAACTCGTGACTCATGAGTCATCCCAGTGAAGTCAAGGGTACTAAATTAACCTTTATGAGGAGTGCATCTTAGGATGACAGTTTCTGTTTCATCCGAGTCAATGGGGAAGATCAGCATCTGCAAGGTAGGGGTCTAATGTAAGGTAGTCATCTAGGCCATGTCCCCCAAGCAGATGGAGGGCCTGAGGAGCTGCTGTGCAGAAACGGCTCTGGAGTGGTGGCAGGCAGCAAGGGGAATATGATCCTATGATCTGCCATGGCAGAAAAAGCAGCCATCAGCTCCTGAGTGTAGTACAGGGGCATGATCCTTAGATGGAGGAAAAGGAGTCTCACTCTCTCTGTGGCAACCATCAGACATTAGATACTGCATCCATTTGAGGCACTGCAATGCAGGAAAGACACTACAAACTGAAGGGAGCTCTTGGAGGGCCCCCAGAATGATGGGGCACTGGGCTCACGAGGAGAGGCTGAGAGGCTGGGGATGTTGGGTTGGGTCAGCCTGGGGATGAGATGGCTTCAGGTGCAACTAACAGTTCCCATAGAGCCTGTGAGGGATCACTGAGAATGTGGAACCAATCTCCTCGCAGGGAGAGAGAACAAGATACAAATATGCATAAATGAAACTGCAGTTTCAGATATGAGGGAGAACTTTTCTCCCGTGAGGCTATTCAGGCAGTGGGACAGGCTGTTCAGAAAGGCTGTGCAGTCTGCTTCCCTGGAGGTTTTCAAAACCCAGCTGGGCAAATCCCTGAGCAGTCTGGTATGATCCCACAGCATACCCTGCTTTGAGCAGGAGGCTAAACCAGATGCTTTCCCCTAGGTTATTTTCAACATGACTCTATGATCCCAGGAATTACTGACTACTGCCAAAATCATGTGAGTGGCGGTTTTCCTCAACCCTTCTCTGTGGCCATCTCTAGTGAAGAAATGGCTTCCTTTTATCTCATGAATTCTTATTCTCCTAATGAGATACTTCAAACCTATTCACTATCATGCCCTGAAACTTCCATCATATTAAACACTTTCCATTAGTTACTGTTGCTTCTATTAAAATCAAGAATGCTGCTATCCTGGCAAATCGTGTCAACTGCAAAACAACACGAACTTAATCAGCAGATCTTTCATAGAGCCAATTAAGCTTACTTCATCAGCCATCTCACTTTTTTTTTTAATTTTCCCAGTAATATACTATGATAAAAGGATTATACAAAGCAGCATGGGAAGCTCTGCAAGCGTGTGACCTCAACTAAAATAGTTTTGTATCGATAACTAATTTGCCAAGAAAGTCCACCAGTGCATTTGTAGAGAGTTAACAATATAAGTGCTTATCTGTCAGGAATCCATTTTGTATGGGTCTCACTTCTATAAGCAACTCAAACACAGGCTATTTTTGGTTACTTACGGAATTTATGTACTGACATCTCATTCCTGTAGGCTAAACGCTGACTTCCATTATAACTCTAAGAAAATCCTACTTTGTGTTTCTTAGGTATCAGAACTGTCTCAAGGCATGAGCAACTCTCTACGAGTCTAGCTAGAAACAAGGAATTGCAGTGGTTAGGAAATCTTATAGCCAGTGTTGCTGGGGCACAGCATCTGGGGTTTACTCATATAATGGGGAATATCTTCATATATCTGTACCTTATATAAAAAGTAAGAAATGACTGTGCATGATGTGCAGTACGATGCCAGCTTCCATGGGGAACTTGCACCCTGCCAAGTGCTTGGTTCCCCATTAGGGGGTAAGCAGAAGGGATGCATATGTGTACTCTGGCTAGGAGGGTGCAATCAAAACTGAAATGCTCCAACTTGAGGCACTTTGTTTTCAAGTCAGAGAGGGAGATGTCCAGCACGTTTCAGCATCACTGGGCTATGAAGCAAGCCATTCATAATTATGAAGATTCTGGAAGTTTCTAGCCTCTTTTAAAAATTCATACTTTTACATCTTGACCTAAGTCCATTTAAAATGTTTGAAGCAGATCTTGGGGGGAAAACAATCAGGAAATATTTTTGCAAAAATAAAAGTGAAAAATAATAATGATTAAAAAAAAAAAAAACTTTAAAAGGACTTTTAAAAGGAACACTCAGAAAGAAATACTGAAGAAAAAACTTATTCAGCTGTTTCTCTAGAAAAGGCCAAGTGAAAGAATCAGATAAAAGGAATTTTTGGCTGGTATCTTAATGTTTGAAAATCCTCATATTTCTCTTGCAAGAAGGCAGGTAACTAACAGGTCACAAATTTCTTCTTCCAAATCAGAAGAATGAAAAGAATTATGGAAGAAAACAGGTTTAAACAGATTTTATCCATCTGGGACAGATAGGGAAGTCCAGTGTGTCTCTGCTCTGGATGCCATCAGAAGTGGGAGAGAGACTGGTAAATAAGGAGATATATAGAAGAGAGATATGCTAAGACTATGTCTCTTTACTATATTTGTATTTTCAGTGTTTTCCATCTTTCTCTTTTGGTCATGTTAAGAAGGAAGGAGCTTTAGGATCAGAAATTCCAAAAGCAGAAATTCATCTAGAATAGATTACTTTTCCCACTGCAAATTCCCTTGTATACAGAGTAATGTAATGTCTACAAAAGTTAATGAAATTTGAAGTAATATTTGACATTATGTTTTCTAAAATTAAGGTGAGGAAATATCTACTGATAAAGTCTTTGTTCTGTGGTCAAGTACCCACAAATATCCTTTGGAGAGCATTCAAGAAGATTTTCTTTATAGCCTTCCCAGTACAGATTCCATATTAAATGAAGGATTATAAACCTGTTTCAGTAGATGGTAGAGAAGATCCAAGCTGAAAGGCTAATGAATTATCTGTGATCATTCTTAAGACTTAAAAGCAACCATAATAATAATATGGACTGGATTCTCTCAAAAGACAATAGTTTTGCAGGGATCAAAACAGTGGAAACAAAGAATTTGGGCAACAAAGGAACATGGTCGTTCTTATCAGCTTCTCCTTGAAAGATTTCTTTGAAAATATAATTTCTGGAGTGTCTGCAAATTTTCTTGGGTTATTATGAGATAATGAGGCCATGTGTTAACCCTGGAAAGCTTGGGAAAATCCTCAGTTAGCCTTCTGCTGTGGATACTTAACCTATTCAATGTTGCAACTAATCTGCAGCCAAAAAAGATCCTAAGCCCTAAGTCTCTTGCAAATGCAGCCTTGTAAGCACTTTAAGGAGACACAAGGACAAGGTTTTCTCTAGGCTCACTCATGAACTGTTTCTGGCATCTTCACTAAGAAATACTTTTCCTCTGGAGAAATCCCAGTATTGTCAGTTACTACAACCCACAGCTAAATATTTGCCCTGACATCAGATGCAGAGCCGAAAATGATGAACTACTTAAATACGCATGCAGGTTCTTCCCTTTATCCTCCTGGGCATGTTCCCTAGGTGCTTCATGCAGTGACAGTTTTCATCTGCTAAAAATATGTCTTAACACTTGGCAGTGAACAAATGTAGCTGAAATAAGGCTTCTTGAATAACACTGGAAGTTGTAGAATATGGTACTTGACTGAAGTTGCACAACAGTTTTAAAATTTCATGTTTTGTACTTACTTTTCTATTTCTAGGCTCTAGCCAAAGAGGTAATCCACATGGCATTTCTGATGGCGGTGAGCATCACTTTTCAACTGATGTTGCCCCATTGTCTTCTTTCTCAGGCCACTTTTTCAGAAGCAAACAAAACTACATTCTTTTTTTTTTCTTTCTCCTTCATGTTATTTATGTAAAGGAAGGAAATAAATACTTTTTTTCTGGAGTATGAAAAGACCATGAACAGACACTGACCAACATGTCCACCTTCATCTCAGGATCATTTTATTTTCATTTTATTTAACAATTAATGACAATGCTGCATGCAAGCCATTTTGTGACTTCTGTGTTTTGGTTTAGCCTCCCCAGAAATGCCTTTCAAACAGCGAAGGAAACAGATTCCTCCTGTCTAATTCCACTGCATCTACAGCAACATCTGCTCTCTGGGACTACGTTCTGGGTTAATACTTTGAGCATGGCTGTCCAAAATATAGACTGGAAGGTGGCAGTGTGGAAAAAAATATTATTCTTTAAATATTTCTCTTTTAAATCCTATTCTTCTTCTCCTCCTCAATTTTCAACCAGGTATACATCTTAACAAAAATATGGGGAAAAGTAGTGGGCTGATCTTCCAACAGAACTGTCTAAAAGAACAATCCATAACCATGCAGTACATAGACAAAGAATCAAAAGATTGTAATCTCATAAGCCTAACGTAACTGAGAGCAGCCTCAAGCCCAGATCAACACATTCAGGCTTCTTTGTTCCCCATGACTGTAGAAGACAAGTGCTGCTATTGGAGTTCTGTGAAATAGAGAGGAGAGCTGAATACATTTGAGTTCTCTGCTGGTGTGGCCCTGCCAAGGGCTTTCCATCCATGCTGAGTACTCCTCAGCTATAAGATGAGCCACATCTTGCTTGCTGGTCCCTTTAAAGAAATACACTTCAGCAGTGAGAAAACATAAAGCTGCCACAGTATACTTAAGATTTAGGCAGAAGCTGGAAAAAGGTAGGAAATTCTCCAGCAATCCTTGGCCCTGAGGCTTATATTTAGAAGACAATCTAAAGAAAAAGACCAGTCTAGATAAGAAATGAAGATGACATACCTAAATAATATTTTTAAGCTGAAAATCTTTGCCTCCCCAGATAGTCATAATGCTCTTAGCACAAAGCAGAATAAAATTATATCATGGTCAAGTTCACAGAGTGGGTTTAAATGATAATTCTTATTTCTTACTTAAGTTTTTTGAAGGTTGAATGCGTCATTTATGCTTGTGTTGTAATGAGCAATAAGGAGGGATTGAAATGATTGAAAAGTACATGATTATCACTATAATTTAGCACTCAGTTAATGAATGCTTGAACTGTTGTCCGTATTGCTACGGCATGGTTAGCAGGTATCCATACTGAACAGTTTATATTTGCAAGAAACTGAGTTAGTACTAAAGGTTAATCCACAGTCATATAAACATTTGATCTTGCAATGATCCCATTAACCTTTCTCGAATGCAAAGATTAGGAATAAGCAGTTAGCAAAATACGAACCTTATTTAAAATTGCAGAGCTGTGAGTACTCAACAATTTTCTTATTCTTCCACACAGAGGCAGAGGTTCAAAGGCTTCACAAAGTGATCAAGCCCAAAGCCTTACAGATTCTGTTCATGTATTAAAACAATGTTGCAATCAGCAGTTTTGGAAAAAAAAAAAAAAAAAAAAAAAAAAAAAAAAAAACCTTAAAAAAAAAAAAGATTTTTTGTATCTGTTGACTTGTGTTTGTATATACCCTGACTACAAAGTGAAGATACATCTGGAGATTCCTCTGAATGGGCTTTTCAGCATACTCCTCCACCAGGAGTTTCAGTGGGACCCTTACCACAGTCAGTCACTGAACATCTTAGCGTGGGTGATAGCCAGGTCCTCTCCTTGCTGGTCCCAAGGGTAGAGCTGTTTTGTATGTTTAAATACCAGCTGGAAGTTTCCTAGAGTCCTGTCTTTATCGGTGATGATACTTCTGATGGATGAGTAGCAGTGCTGTGAGCTTTCTGACTGATCTCAGTCAAAAATAAGTGCAGTCAACAGGCACAGCTGCAAAAGTCAACTCAGTAGTGAATGTGAGAGCTTAGAGGTCTCTGCCCATGATTACAGGCTTACTGTTTCCAGGGAGATAGGAGTCCATTGATCACAAGTCAAGGGGCTTCTGGAGGTCATCTGATTCAACCCCTGCTCAAAGCAGGGCCAACTTCAGAGTGGCCTTGCTTCAGAGTTGCCAATGACTGGTGCATCCGTGATATCATTGCCTGGCTGGGATTGGTGCACGGGGAGAAGGAGAGGGGTACTGTACAGTAGTGACCTGAATGCTGAGACCTACAGAGGATGACAGCTGTCAGCTTCATTATTTCAGAAAGAGTAGAATATCCCATGTAAAAACAAAGTGACAATCGTTGCTAGAGGATGGATTTAAAACAACAAATCATTTCAATTCTGGTAATGGATTAACCCATAAAACAATATCGAGTAATAAATCTAGCATTTTAGTCAGGAAAAGAATATACGTGTACCTGTATTTTACAGATTACTTAAATCAACTTTTATGCGTGAAAACAGAAGCTGTTTGCAAAATAGGCTATTTGTCTTCTATGAGATTTTATGGCAAAACAAAAGACATACATTAATAAAATCTGGGGGTTTTGTAGATAGTTTGTCCAAGGTTTTCTTGTCTTTGTGTTTTGGTAGAAAATAGCTGAGAAAGGCTGTTTTGCAATCATTTAACTGCCTTTATCTTGCTCAGACCTTCTTGAGGTGATTGCAAGGTGAGTTGCCATGGCATGACTGAGTCCCTGAACAGTGGTGATAAACGAGACCAGCCTATGGTACAGCCCTAGGCATGGCCAAGGGCACCTGTAAGCAGTAGCATCTGGCCGGTGGCAGAGAGGTGGCATGTGGTGGCCCTACAGCAGCACACTGTGACCTCCAGGATACCTGTGTCAGGCAGGCCTGTCCACCTCTGTGCAGGGACTCAGGAGTGCAGCCTGCCCCTGCATGATATTTAGCTCTGTAAAGGAGCCCATTTGGTCATGCTCTGCCTTCATTTATAACATTTGCTGAAGCATATTTAAAATGCTACCGCTGCTCAAAGACAGCAGTCTTCAACTGAGTATGTTTAGTGACAATTATTACCGCAGATCACGTTGACAGTGCAGATTGAAGTCTTAACCATTGCTATGGCTTCACCAAATGACTCATGTTTATTTCTCTGTTATGGCAGTAGAAGCAGCAAAAAAAATTAAATGTCTGTACATTTTAATGGGCTCAGCGTAGCTAGGAATATATTTGAACTTGCATCTAGCTAATACGCACTTGCTAGACTGCACACTTTATAATCTGCAACAAAAGTTGGCAGCCTCTCCCCACCTCTCAGCTGAGATTTAATGGAAGGTACTGCAGTCTTCTATTAATAGCATCATTTCTTCCAGCTACAGCGCATGGACTAGCGAATATACCATGAAGAATTGCCTTAGTACAGCAGCTAGAATGCATAGCATTGTCATAAACAGCAAATCATGGATGACAACATAAATGATCTGCTCACACCTTTTGACTGATTACACATTTCCTTTTGTTTATCTACTTGTTAATTTGCAAATTTAATTATTTTCAAAAGACTTTCTAAACATTACTGCATATTAGTGAGCTACTGTTGCATTACGCATTGTTAGACAGCTCTGAGTAGCAGGAGCAGAATTAAATAGCAGAAAATAATAGAAAATTAAAATGGAAACGAAATGGAAGTTCTTAAAAGCAAGCATAAGATTACTGCACATTTTCTCATCATTCAGAAACAACAAACAGCAGGAGCAGCCCACACTTGAAGACCTCTTCTGGAGGAATTGATGCCCATTTTATAAATAAAAGAGAGTGTGCATTTATAAACAAATTAGCATCATTTGTGTAAAATAACTTTAAAATATTATCTGTAGGTGGGAAAGAAAATTGCCATTTTTGTGTGAGCACTTATAGGCTACCATCAACAAATCTTCATATCCCAGGATAACAACCATAAATGTTTCTATGCAGGTGGCATGCAGACCAGGCTTGAGGCTCCACTGGTCTGGCACATTGCTGAAAACTGAAAACAGCCCCTCTTCAAACAAACAGTGCACCTCTTGGAAATGTAAGTGTAGTACAACAAAGAGCTGGACTGGCCCAGGGATGGAGCAGCACATGGTCTGGCAGTCCCCAGCTGCAGTTCCAGGCCAGCAGATTTCCCCAGCAGACATTCACTGGGAAAAGATTGATGTTTTTCCAGACAATCCTAAAAATACGCCACAACATATCTTTAAATTTTCATATTTGTAATCTCCCATTGTCTTTGCCCCCAAGAAAGCAGTAAATATACTGCAGTGAATGTCAATGCTGACAAAATTTGTAGCACTTCTTAGATTAGAAATCACCTCGATGGTCCTGCCTTCCTTGGGTGGAAGTCCTGTGACTATCTCCTAGTAATGTCACACCAGGTTTGTGAGGAAACATCGTTCAAATCAAAGCCTCATCGAGAGTGAATGATTCTGACTGTAAAAATCTGCTAGAGGTTATTTTTCAATATAATAATGTTCTATCAGGAGGATTGGCTCCAGGGCATGAGTGAAGTCCATGCCCTTCTGGCTGAACTGGGAGCCATGCAGCACTTCTACCTTGAAGCAGAGCTGAGGACAGACAGTGGCCATCCTACAGACACCAAATCACGGCATGTCACAGTGCCCAGTACCATGAACACCAATAATACCAATGCATTGGCCTGAGGGGCCAGGTGACACCTCAGGATCATCATGAAACACTGCTGCAGCATCAGCTTGCTGCACTCACCAGCAGAAATCATGGTGGCTGCTGTAGCTGATGCTGCCATCAGGGCTGGATGCCTGCAGCAAGCACTTTTTTGAAAGGATTTTATAAAATGCCCGAAGAGAAATATATTTTTCCCTCTTTTCTCATTTTAAAGCAAGAGTTTTCAGGCAAGTGTAGGTCGCAGAGAAGAGGGAGAACATGCTTTCACACCAAATTCCATGGATGATTCATAAAATCCATTTTGAACGTGCCAAAAATACCCTGAATGTTTCCTAAAAACAGAAGGAATGGATGCCCTTTCACTCTTTTTTGAGCTCCCCTGTGTATGACTGGATCAATAGCAAAAGTACCTGAAGAAAGGCTATCCAGGGAGGAAAGATTTATCACAATACTCGTTTTTTGATGAGTGCTAATAATGCTGTGGTGAGAATCATTTGGCTAAAGTTCACCACACTGTACATAGTGCAGAGAAGCTGCTGAGGCATACAAGAGCCAGACATGAAGACTGGCAAGCTGAGATGAGCAAACCTGATGCTTAGCCCTCAGTCCACACTGCAGTGCATTTAAGATGCATTCCCACCATTTCCTATTTTGACTAATGACTTGGTCGTGGCACAGATCCATGAAAGCAAATACATCCTTGGAACCAAGGAACCACATGCTGTCTTCGCGAAAATTTTATCAGGGAATATGCTGAGAAAGTCTGTTTTATGCTGCTATGATTTCTTCCATCCAAGCAAGGAGATAGGGGCTCCATTAATGTAAACTGCTGGTTGATCATCCACCACACTATGTGCTGATACAGCTGTGATGGTGGCCAAGTTACTGGAGTTGATAGGTATCCTCTGGGTAGAAAAACTTCAGTGACTAAATAGCAGCAAAAGGCTTGCCTAGAAGCAAATCATTATAGAATCAGGTGACTTAAGGCTGCAGACAAATTGTGATAGAACTATTTCTTGGAGGGTTCCACTTAATGTGATCCCTGGGATTACCTGGGATAGTCTTGGACTCTCTTGGGGAAAAGGCACGGCATGATACTCTGGCTTCATGTGCAAGTTGCTTCCCAGACCCAGAGTGCTTTCCAGCTGGTGGATTCAGGCTTGCATTCTCTTTCCTGCACATCACTCTTCTATGTATGTTTGTTTGGTTGGTTCTTGTTACACCAGATTAATGAAGAAAGCTAACACTGCAGACATTTCTGACACAATCATTCTGTTCAGAATGCAGAGTACTGAGTATGTAACATTGTCCTGCATAATTCTCCTGGTTTTCAGGTTTTTACTGTTATTGGAAGGACTCTGGTATCTAAGTTTAAGCACATAACATAGGTGCCTGGGACAGGAGCCAAGTCTCCCTCAGTTTGTTATACAGTTTGTAGAGGATTAATAGGCTCCAATTAGTTGTCCTGACTAACATTTGGAGCTGTCTGCATCTTTTCCGACTGTTCTTAATCTAATTTATTTTTTAAGATACCCTTTGACAGGCAATCTATATCTCCCTAAAAAGCACACTTTTTGGCATGATTACTAGAATATGTTTTATTTCTAAAATCAATGTCCCTTCTTGATGTTTAGCTCCAATTATTTTTTGTGCAGTCCACAGCTATGTCTTCCATTTTCTGCAGCTACATCCACGAGAGGAGGCAGTTTTGACATATCCAGTCAATCAGAGTTCCTCAGAGTGAAAAACACTCAGATTCCTTCTTCTTCAAACATCATATTTATCTCTTGTTTAACCTAATCCCTCATCTTCCTCCAAATTCTTTTAATTGTTTATCCATAGTTTTCTTAGCCCTACAAAAGCTGGATAGAATCTACTTTCTGAGAGAGCTGGAAGACTGGAGCAAAGGAAAATCACATCTCTTATTTTACATATAACATTGTCTGCTTATATAGCCAGAAGAATGTTTGCATTTTTCACAGCGTGTAATTCCGGTAAGAATCACGCCCAGGTAGCATTTCAATGAAAACTCATTTCCTTTTCTGTAGCCAGTCGTGCTTTGTCTTCTATTTTGGCAGTTAGTTGATTATTCCTATTGAAGTGCAGAACTTTTCACCTTTCCTTATTGAGCAGCATCTCATTTATTTCAGACCAATTTGTTCGATTGTTCAGTTTGTCAAGAACACTCTGATGTGTGATTCAAACCTCCGGCGTGTTTGCTATTCCCCCTTCCTCGCTCCCTGCAGCCCCTGATATGGTGTTGTCTGCCAGCTTGCTTTCTTTTTCTCACATCTTTTAAAGTATTATGGGGAACAGTAATTGAAATCAGTTCCAGAGCAGATCCCAGCTGGGGTACCTGGTATCTGTTTTGGCAGTGGCAAGAAGCCAGTGTTCTCCACGCTGAGACCTCTGTTTTCAGGCCAGCTTTGCCAAGGATGCGTGATGGCTCATCTAGATCATATCTTTCTTTCACTTAATAGCACTGGCAGACTACAAGACCATCCATGGAGAGCTGCAGAAACATCTAATCTCTCTTTGATGCCTACACACCAGTCTAAATCTTATCTTGCCACAGAAGAGCAGACATTTTCAGAGAGTGATCCCCTGGGCCTATGCTAGGCACCTCTCCTGGGGTGTGTGAATACTTCCAAAGGTGCTTGCTTCTTTCCTTTGATTTCAGGGGAGGCCAAGTGCAGGAATTAGTTTGAACTGAATGCTCATCTCATGATCTGTTTATGGTTTCTGCCTCTGGGAATCATAAACTACAGTCTCCTTGCTACTATGTCTCTGGGCCTAAACATGCTGGGTGAGGCAGAGTGCATGCGCACATGCCCTCCACCTGCAGCCTTCCACCACCACAGCTCTCCAAGGGCTCTCCGGATGATGGACATTACATCCACAGCCAGGCTAAGGTAAATGAACCAGTCCACAGGCTGTGCAATTGCAGCTGGGGACTAGCAAAGCCCTGCCAGAGTGAAGTTACATGATCGATCACAACTTCCCTTTCCTATGGCCTGAAGTTCCCTCACTAAGGAAAACTTGCAAGGGCTGTGCTGTAACAGGTTCCTCTCTAGAGTTTTGCTTTTTAATTTCTAATTTATTTTACCCTTGCTTTTATTTTTCTCCTTTCATGTCTTTTCAAGTTATCTGCTTTAGCACTGGTTTGTAGCTTTTCAGTACTGTTAAGCAACTGTGTCTAATGAATTGCAAAAGCCTAAAAAAGCTTCTGAGAGGCCTCATTTTGTTTATAGAGATGAAGGAGTTGATCAGCTCCTCTGGAAAAATAAGATTTTGAAGAAGAGGCTCTGTCAAAGTTATTTTACAATTTATTTGCTTTTAAAACAAAAATAAGTCTTCAAGAAAACTTGGAAGTTGACACTGTGTGCTGCTTTCAGAGTCATTTCTTTTCTCAATATTATTAGAAAATTTGAGAAAATTGCTGTTTTCTTTTTTCTTTCTTCAGCAACAGATATTGATTTTCCTATAAATGCTGACATATTCTTGTGCAAGGATGTAATTACTAAGCTTAGTATAGATATATAGTACACATGTACTAGCAAGGAATAACAAATATAAATCATAATTAAGGAGAACCAAGAGAATAAGTATTTCTGTAATCCACATTTCTGAAGAATATGGTGTATACTGGCAGTCAGGATTCTCGTATTTCTTACATCCCTGAAGCTCACATCCCCAGGCCTCTGGGTGGGAGGGAACTGGGGGAGTAAGTCCCCTCCACTGTAAGGGCAGAGCAAGTTCAAGATTGCCTCATAAGACTGAATGTATATAAGTCTCTAGGGTCGTATGACATACATCTCAGGGTCCTAAAGGAGCTGGCTGTTCCTGTGGTTATTGAACTGCTCTCCATCATATTTGAAAAGTTGTGGCTGTCAGGCAAAGTCCCCAGGGACTAGAGAAAAGGAAATGTCACTCCCATTTACGAGGAAGGGAGGAAGGAAGGCCTGAGGAAGTACCTGCCAGTGAGCCTCACCTCTGTGCCTGGGAAGATCATGGAACAGATCCTCCTAGAAGACATGTGAAGGCATATGAGAGATAAGCAGGTGATCTCAGACAGCCAGCATGGCTTGACCAATGTGATGGCCTTCTATGATGGAATGATGACATCACTGGACAAATGAAAGGTGACTGATGTCATGTACCTGGAGTTGTGCAAGGCCTTTTACATGCCCCCCCACCACATCCTTATCTCAAAATTGGAGAGATATGGATTTGAGGGGTGAACTATTTGGGGGATAAGAAATTGGTTGGAAGGGCACAGACAGGTTTTGGTGAATGGCATTATGTCCAGGTGGAGGCCAGTGATGAGCAGTGTCCCTCAGGGGTTTGCCTTGGAACTGGTGCTCTTCAGCATCTTTATCAATGACATCAATGACAAACTCACATGCACCCTCAACAACACCTGAGCGGTGCAGTTGACACGTTAGAAGGAACAGATACCATCCAGAGGAACCTCGGCAAACTTGAAAGGTGGACTTGTGTGAACCTAATGAGGTTCAGCACAGCCAAGTGCAAGGTTTTACACTTGGGTCAAAGTAATCCCAGATATGTCTACAGACTGGGAGAAGAACTCCCTGAGAGCAGCCCTGCAGAGAAGGACTTGGGGTCCTGGTGTATGAAAAACTGAACATAAAACTGAATATGAGCCAGCAGTGTGCTCTTGCACTCAGAAGGCCAGTGGTATCCTGGGCTCCATCAGAACAGGAGTGGTCTGCAGAGACAGGGAGGTGATTGCCCCTCTCCACTGTACCCTCGTGAGGCCCCATCTGGAGTACTGTGTCCAGGTCTGGGGCCCCAGTACAGGAAAGATGTGGAGCTGTTGGAGAGGATCCATAAGAAAGCCACAAAGATGATCAGAGGGCTGGAGCACCTCCCCTACAAAGACAGGCTGAGGAGCTGGGCTCGTTCAGCCTGGAGAAGAGAAGGCTGTGAGGACACCTCACTGTGGCCTTCCAGTGTTTAAAAGGGGATTATAAACAGGAGGCAAATCAACTTTTTACTAGGGTAGACAGTGATAGGACAAGGGGGAGTGGTTTTAAACTCAAGGAGGGAAGGTTTAGATTGGATGTCAGGGGGAAGTTCTTTACTATGAGAGTGGTGAGGTGCTGAAATAGGCTGCTTCTGAGAGGCTGTGAATGCTCTGTCTCTGGAAGTCTTCAAGATCAGGTTGGATGGGGCCCTAGGCAACCTGTTCTAGTGCCAGATCTGGAAGTGGGAGGGTTGTTGGAACTTGATGACCCTTGGGGTCCCTTCCAACCCAAACGTTTCTATGATTCTACGATGATTCCATACCTTTCTGAGCTCTTATAGATGTCTTTTTTCCCTAGTAATCCTGGAGCAATAGCATCTTCGTCTAATGACAGAAATTAATAGAATGTCTCTTTCAATTAGGTGTACAAAAATGCATTTCAAAATGAAGCCACCACATGGAGTGCAGCTTTGAGACCTGGAGAGTGCATGATCTTCCTCTTTTCTCCTCTGCTAATTCAGTTTACATACATTCAGTTTATAGAACAGCTAGTCCTTGTCACTCTGCTGCTCCTCCTTCATAGTTCTTTTATCAGAAGAGAAACATACGACAAAGGAGTAGGAAAGGAGTATGAATTAGAAAGAATCTAACAAGGATGGATGTGCACTGCCACTCTGTGTAGGAATCCCTCAGTTTCATTTCCACTTTAGACAGTTTCTGCTATTGAAATGAAAACTTTCTGCAACCTCACCTCAACAAATGGGTGAAAGACAGCAGTCTGGTCTTGTCCACGTAGCAGCTAATCTATTGTAAGAACTGAAAATCACTGAGAACACTTAACAAAAGGAGATGGGACAAATACTTTCCGCAGTCACTACTTCTGGCAACAGATATTATTTAAAAAATCACTAAAAGTGGAGATTTACCTGCTTTCTTGGTTAATATTTGCCACAAAATACGTGCTGTAAAACAGCCTTTCCTGCTGTCAGAGGTTTCCCGGTAGCCACGCTTACTTCTTCTGAATGAATAAGTAAGATCTTGTTTCCACAGACCAGATTAGCAACAAGATGTGGGCTTGCCACCAGTTTCGATGGAAGCAGGATCATCGTTGTCCTAAAGTATCCCTGCTCTGAGAAATAGCGCTAGTGATGATTTCACTGCTGTATTGTTTTTTTTTATTATTATTATTACTGGTATTATTAATGATTATTTTTATTATTGCAATAAAATACTGAGTTTTAGACAAAATACAGACAAAAGAGTTTAAGATGTAGACTCAGAGAGAGGGTGAACAACCATTGATAGAATAGCTGTCTTTCTTTTAAAAGGCTGGGACTTTGAGGATCATTCTAATGGGGAAGAAATGGGGAGAAAAGGAAGAGCTTTGTTTTAATCAATTTAAAGGAAATGACAAAACAAAATAATAGTGTACTCACTGCTGATTTGCTGCAGTGTAAGCAATCAAGGGTCTCTAGAGGTCCCTGTGTCATCATGAAGGATCAGCCTTGAAGTTTAGCCTGAGTTAAACCACCTAAAGGAAATGGTGAAAACTCACTCAATCTGTAATGTTTATAGTCTCTGGAGTGGGAAGCACATGAGGGGGAGATTTAAAGCCTCAGAAGAACAGAACCTTGCAGGTATACACTTAACCTTGAGAGCCTTCTTTTCTAGGAAAGTGGCTGAGCATTTTCTTTTAATCTCATTTACATTTTCTAAATCCTATTGTCTTCCATAGTGCCCAGAGGTATTACTGAAGGGTTTTCGCCCTCCCACAACACTGCTGATCCTTGAGCTTCTGCAAGCTCCACTGGCTTCTGTTGTCATTCCCTTTTTAATATTTCTATTTATAGTTTTATAGGTGAGAGGCCACCATTAAATCACATATAGATTGATTTCTTTTCAGATTACTTTATCTTGAAATCTCAGATGCAGTCTCTATAATTTTTCTAATACATACAGCAAATCATTTTTTTCCATCACTGATTTATTGTATATGATGTCATTGATGTGTCTCTAATATATGCCTCCTCAGCTGCATCATTCCTTTTCTATCTATCTCAAGAGCCACTGGGGGCTGATCTCACTTCACTGTATGAAATCTAGACTCTTTCTGTGTGTAGGAAATAGCAGAGGTTCCTAAATACATTCCAAAGAAGGTGGGGAGATGGTTAAATACTGAGCGCCCAGAAAAGACTCTGCTGGGACATTTCCTTCCAGCTTAGTGCTGAGTCCTGCCAAGTTTTTTGCTTGTCTCTCTATCTCCTGTCTTCCTGGTTAAGATAAGGAATTGGAAACCCCCCAGTTGGGTCACCGGCCCAGGTATTTGCCAACTGGGTCCTCCCCAGTTTCCAGCTTCCTTTCAGTCTATGCATCAGACTTATTGTAGCTAAGCCATCTTTTCTAGAAATTCAGTTACAAACAAGAAAAATGGCACCATTGGTTTCCATACCCAGAAAAACAACAGAAAGCAAAAGGAAACCCCCACACTTTGGACTTCTGAAACCATCACTTTCCCCAGCTTTACAAGTAATAATGAATTATGCTTTCATGTATATATCCTAAGCCAACACTACTGAAACATTCATCAAAAGGCAAATACAGCAGGACTTTTAGCCCACCAAAATATTGCTCCTGGCTGTGTACTTTAAGTACAATTGCATACTACTGCACATAGAGGGTACATTCATTGGAGTATCATTCAATTTAAAGAGAACAATGGTGGCGGAGAAGCTGACAAGAAGAAGAATGAGGGCAGTGCATTAATGAACTCTCCTAAATCAGTGTGCAACCATCTAGCCTCTTCAAAAAGACAACAGTCGGCACCCAGGAAAATAACTCATTTCCAAAGAGATGTGTCTACTTTTACAGCTGTGGTTATTGTTTCAGATGTATGGGCACTGTGCAGTGTACTTAGAGATAACATCTGACACATTTTTTCCTTCCTGATAAAGAAAGGGTATTATTTGTCAATGGTATTGATTCATTCTTTTGCTTGCTCAAATGGGGAATTGTTATTTAATCAAGATTTCCCTGTCAACTCAGAGGTAAAATAATGAACTGTTTTATTGACACACTTTTCCTAGTCATAGATCCTTACAATTGTTAGCAAGCATACCATTTCATTGTCCAGAATACTCTTTCCTGTATTGCTGTCTTTTTTTATGGCATTTGCTTTATTTCATAGCAGTAAGCTGATTATAGTTTTACTTAAAAACAACAGAAAAATCCAGCACATTTCCAAATATGTATGAGTTTGTGGTGAACGTAGGAACACTTTTTCTTCTTTCACTCAGAGCAGAAAAATTATGTTGCAACAAGAATTTCTGTAATTAATTGGTACAACTGATTTTCATAAACGTGTTCCTGCTGTGAGACCTACTGCCGCAGATTAACTTTTACATCCAGTTCAGGCAAGAAGAAAAAAGGCACTAACAAGCAGTTCAATAACCCCTCTCTCCTTTCAGCCAGATTGTTCCTACAATCAAATTTTATTTTTGTATACCCAACCGTTGTAGGAAAATGGACCAGTTGTGAAGAGGTAAGATAAAAAGCCATAGAGCATCACTTCTCATTTTCTCTTTGTATTCTCAGTAAAGATTTTGGCACATCTATGCTGCTTCTGATGTAGATTTCTGAGTCATAATGAGACTTTGCTGGCTCGTTGTCCATGTGGTTAAAATTGCTTCATCGTATTTCTCCAAAGAGCACACAGTGGGGATTAGAAATAGCTTCAGCATCTCGTTTTTGGAGATCAGCTGTTTAAGCATCATTGTTCTGGAGTCATGCACACCCTCTGCCCAAAAGCCAGCTTCTGCATGCCCATATGTCTGACCTCCATGAGCCTCCCCCTCGCACAGCCTAGGGTTCAGCAGCATCCTGGCTGCATCATGGCAGCCACTCTTGCCTAGGCACAGCCCTGCACAGACTCTTGCTGCCCATTGGCATAGGACCAGGTAAGAAACCAATAGGATTTGTAGAGCTCAGTGAGCACTCCTGGGCCAAAGGAATGCGTATTTGCTTCTTCTGAAAATACAGAGCACGCAGTGGAAGTGAAAATCAGCTTTATCATAAACAGGATAACATTCCCTGCCTATCTTAAGATCTGATATGCCAGAGAGAAGTGGAGGCTCTCTTGGGTGCTATTTGGACAAGGCATCCTTTTCTAGGCCTTGGAACTTCAGCCAGGCAAAAAGAAAATTGCCTGTCCTCAGAATGGGAAATCTTGCATCTCCTGGCAGCAGGACCATCAGGGTCAATGTTTCCCAAACAGCTTGTTGTGCAGCGCAGCCAGAACCTCCTTCTAACACTGTGTGGAGAATTGCAGGATGTTTCATTTTGATTCCAAATGTGAATAAAAACAAATATCAAACTCCTCCGTGAGACAGAATTGCCATTCTACATCCAGCTGCATTAACTATTCATGACTTAGCTGTGCACAGAATTTTGTTTAACATTCTTTTAGCGCACTGCTTCCCAAATTGTACTAAATGTACCACAAATGCTACAGAAACAGCTTCAAAGCAGCATGCTTGCACCACCCAAATATTTTAATGGTTCCTCCCCTGCTTGCCAATATCAACAGCATAGCTAGAACAAGCCTAGTTTGATGTACGTGCCCCAGAATCTGCCATCCCATACCGCTGCTTCATTATGAAACATAGCTAAGATGAAAGACCTTGTGCTGATTAAATACACTTCATCCGACAGGGAAAATTTGTGCTTTAAACATCTCAATCATACCTGAATTTTTGGATGGTGTCAGAATTGGCTCCTGGCTGGGAAAGCAGACTGGGAAATGCCCTGTGGGCAAGAGCTAGTCTTCCAAGGCCCATCCACATGATTTAGAGAAGCAGAAGGAACCCTCTCTGAAGAACTAAGGGGATTTGGAGACAGACACAGGATTTATTTTGGTCTGTTTTGAATTTCTATGACTCAGCCCTTCCATGAGGCATTTTGCAGTCTCCCTTGTGCAAGGCAGACATCAGCACCTTAAAAAATGTTGGTGGAAGAGAATTTTGTATTTGAGAAATGCAGATTTTCAGCAAATCTTCTGAAAACAACAAAAACAAAATCCAGGATAAAGAGATTGAATTATTCCATCCAAGGACCCTGCTGCAGAAGTCCATGCTCTTGGTATGAATCTAACAGCGTGCCAGAGGTCTGACCATGGAGTGTCTTACTCTTGGCATAAAATGTCCATCCATAAATCCTAGTCCCCGAATTCTTTGCTGAAAAGAACAAGCAACCTGATTTATTAGGTTGGAAGACACTTACAGGAATGACTTCTAAACCGGATGAAAAACTTTTCATCAGTAACAGTCCGGGAGGTGTCTGACCCACAAAATTGGTCCAAAAAGACCAAGCTTTGTGCAGGCACCTGCTTTCCTGCATTCTCTGCATCCCCTCAGGCCTTTCTAGGAGACATTTCTTCCACCAGAAGTTTGTTTTCAGTGTCCTTCTTGTTCCTTCCTTGCAATCAGTACTGACAGGATTCACAAGGAAGCCAGCTGCAGCCCTCTCCCCTGTCTTGTTCTCCCAGTGAGACTGCTTTTTGTGTCGCCAGTAGCAACTAATGAAAAGGAGCCTTTCTTACGTGGGAGTTGAACTGTCCTGACTGATAGGTATGTTTGGGATCCTTTTTGTTGCTTTCTTTTTTTTTTATGGAGGGGGAGGAGGGTGTGTGTGTGTTTTGTCGTATAGGCAGTCCATCTTGCCTAACAGTCTCCTTTCAGCAGTGGCTGCTGTTTTGCCAGCTTCCAGATGGTGTCTCTCAGATTCTGGTATCCTTACCGTGCTCACTGTCCTTCACCCTCACTGCCAGTGTTTCTTCAGGGTATAGCTAGAAACACAGAGCAGCATCTGCATACATTAATTTTACCTCCTGTCTCCGAAGTAGTGCATCTATCTGCACAGACCACACTCATATTTCATGGCACTTCATGCTGGAGCCTTTCAAGTGCAATAGTTCCATTTTACGCTTCTAATGAAAGCATGAACTTTTGTACTAGAGTCTTTGCAGGCCAGTAGAAGCTGTATTTAATCACTCCAGAGCCCTTATTAACAGACTGACAAAACCACAACAAATCTCCCCTTCAGATTTCTGGCTTTGTTCTGCAGGCAAAGAAGACCCTGTACACCCACATAAGCAAAGCTGTCAAGTGGGAACTGATACCTCTGTCACTTCTTCGCTTCTTCAGAGGTACCTGAATTTCATCTCCTTCAAAATATGCTTAAAACTGCATATATTCAGTGGGGCTTCAGACTCATGTGTTGCATTAGTGAAGCATCACATCTTTCTTCACTCTTACATGTGACATACAGTCTTTGTTCTTGCTTGTGTATTACTTATCCTGATTGTGGCTACATCCTTAGAAATACATCAGTTTCATCTTTCTGCAAAGTCCCCTGCATCTGTTAAAATCAACATTACTCAAATAGTTATGAATTGAAATACATCAGTGCGTTGAGACCTTACCTACTGAGCTTCTTTTGTGGCAGACAGCAACACTGTCTTCCCTTCTCCAATACATATGTACCTTACCACAATGGATTTATCAATGTCACCTTTTGTAACCTTACTCCAAAAGTAATGACTCCTGTTTATTTCTATAGAAACTACAACAAATGCAAAGAGCACGATAACAGTATTTGATAGAACAAACTCTCAGGTACAAAACCTTATTTTTCAACGTAGTGACCACCATTAGCTATGCATTTTCACCAGCAATGAACAAGAGCCTGCGTGCCACACTTGTGATAATCCATACCAGTGGAGATGACCCACAGTTACCATCATGAACTAAAGCTTGCAGGCACCTGAAACCAGCAAGTCAAAATCCCATGTGCTCAGCTTGCAAATAGATGATACAAGCATGAACCTGCATCTGAAAAGCCATCTTCTCTATGGGACTTGGGTTCCTGAAGGAAGGCTGCAGAGAGATTTGGGCTTAACAAGGCCTTGGGGCAGGCATAAGCATATTTTCTTTAAAATCAAGATACAAACAAAACCATGCTCACCATATTCTCCTTAGGACTGCCCAGGAGGGAGGAGAATGAGGCTGGTACAGCCCTCCAAGAAGGAGCAATCTGGCTCATGACTCTTCTTCAGCCCCTGCCAACCCATCTCTCAGTTGTCTAGAGTATGTCTGTGGGAAGAGAAGGCCTTGGGGTTGGTCCATGTTTCCACGCTTCTGTTTTCCTTTCATTTGATGTGAAATGGAAATACAGCAGCTGAAGCTGCAATTCACAGCTCTTTCCCTTCCATCCCCAGGTACTGCTCTTCAGGAGATTAGGAGACATGTGAAGGGCCCCAGGTTGCACCATGTCTGTGTAAGCAAACCCAAAGCTGTAATTACCTTTAGACCTCTCCTTGGCTGCTGAGGCGTGGAGGCTGACCTACAGCAAACTGACCATTTTACAAGTACTTCAGCCTTCTCTTTTCCATCTAATTCATAGCTAATGAGAAATTCTGAAGAGCAGAAGAGAAAAAATCAAGGATGGAAATTGTGCCTTCTTGTATTTTTTTTTCCAAAACTCATGTTGGGTTCAGGGGTTTGAGTCTCTTCCTGTTCCCGTTCCAGCCCCATGAATGCAGAGGCTTGTATTTCTTCAGGTGCAACAGGAAATAAATGCTAATGCTTTCAGCCTTTTCAGTCTTTCAAGTCATAGAACATGTGATTCTGCACTCTTGCAATATTAGATTTGGCAATTTCTAAAACACTGTCACAGCCCGTAAACTGCAAAAGAAAAAGAATTCACCATTTGGCATTTCTGAAGGCAGAACCCGATCGTATGCTTTGGAAGTGCTTGAATTTCACAGATTTGCTTTCTAAATATTCAGCACAAACTGCAGTCCACTCTTGAAAAATATCTGCTCTGTTTCACTTCTAATCATCTTGGGTGCTAGAACTAAAAGCAAAGTTTGCTGGTTTTCAGCAACAGCACATTGCAAAATCCTCATCTTGGTTTAACCCTTCTGCAACCTTTCTATTTCCATTTCTATCACACTCTGGTCATGATATTTTTACCTCCAAATGGATGACAGTATTTTCCAGCAGCATTTAATGTTGCTGCAAGCAACAAAATACTCCTTTCTGATGAGGAAACCTTTTCCTTTTCAGCTGTTTAGGGCACATTGGGAAGGATCCTGACAGGAAATCATCAAAGTTTTGTGCAAATTTTTGATGAACAAAACATACTCTGCTGACTTGCATTAGCAATGTTGGTTAGCTTCACCAGTGAGACTACTTTCCAGCGTGAGTCCTTTCTGTAACTCATATCCATTATGGGGAGAGGGGTGACACAAGTATGAGACTGCTAGATACAGGCACGGATGGATGCAGGCAGACTGAGGCTGTCTTTGTCTGGTCTGCACAGTCTGTGCCTAAGCCAGCAACCAGAAGAAGGGCTGAAGGCAGCAGCAATTTCCCAGGCAAACAGCCTTGCCTGCACTGAGCTTGCTGCTCCCCAGAGCCAGTGCTGGTCCCAGAAGGACGTTCCCTGATGAAATCTGACTGGGCTCTGAACAGGAGAGGCACTGAGCTCAGCATGGTGGGGAATCCTGAGGCTGAAGGAATCCCCTCCTGTCAGCAGAAGCAGACAGCCACCAGGGGAGTGCTGCAGACCTGCAAAAGCTGACGGATAGTCACTAAGGAGCATTGGAATCCCCTGTGTAATTTCATTGCATTCAACAACGTAAAATCAAACTTACTCCTTCTTAGTTTGTATATTTAGGCTACAAAAAACTTGTGGAAGAGAATGCTACCACATGATCATGCACAGCACATCAATCTGTAGCTGTCGTCACACTAATGGCCAGAAGTCCCAGGCGGCTGAGGAGGATTTTCTTCAGCCCCACAGGGCTCTTAGAGTCAGCACTGAGCTAGCAGGCAAGCGATTGCCCAGCCCTGGATGATGATGTAGTAGAATTACCATCCCTGGAGGTGTTCAAGGAATGTGTACATGTGGCACATAGGAACATGGTTAGTGGGATGGTGGGAATGGTTTGATGGTTGGACTAGATGATCTGAGAGGCCTTTTCCAGCCTTAATGATTCTATGAGGTGGCTGAATACAGGGCTGCAAAAGACCATGTATAAAGCCCCTGTGCTGCTCCCTCAGCTGCCTAGGACCACCTTAGGAGCAACTAGGGTTTTGGGTTGCTGACAAGAAGGATCCCACTGCTCCTGTGATGAAACATGCTGATTTTTTCCAGTTCAAACCTTAATAAAGACCAATTTAATCCCATTAGTTTGTATGACACACTGTCCTTTAGTTTTAACAAGAGCTTTTCACCTGCCTTGATTTATTTATGGTCTTCAAGCCTATCCTCCCTCTTCCTTTTTGTATGGTGAAAGCACAGATACTGTGCTTTCCTCTGGTCATGCTTCCTCCCCACAAGCACAGCAGCACTGTCAGCCCCCGCATGGCTTTTTATTTCTGCTGGAGTTCCCTTATTGAGCTGCGATGTCCGTGGTTGCATTCTATGTCCCACAGATGGTCATAGCAGAGCCCTCTGCAATAGAATTAATACTTCCTTTGCTCTCCAGCCAAACTGGAATACAAATATTGTGTGCAACTCGTTTTTCAGCTTTTTCTACAAGGCATTTCATGAAAGAAGATCATCAGAGACAGAGCTTTCTCTCTAAGATATTTTCATTATATACAGTCATAAGCATCCATGAAAAACATTACCAGCAGGTCAAGGGAGGTGATTCTGCCTCTCTACTCTGCTCTCATGAGACCCCACCTGGAGTTCTGAATGCAGTTCTGTAGCTCCCAACACAAGAAGGACATGGAGCTGTTGAAGTGGGTCCAGAGGAAGGCCACAAAGATGATTCAGAGGGCTGGAGTACCTCTCCTATGAGGACAGGCTGAGAGATTTAGGCTTTTCAGCCTAGAGAAGAGAAGGTTTCAGGGTACCTAATAGCAGCCTTCCAGTACCTGAAGTGGGCCTACAGGAAGGCTGTTCCCAGGGTCTTTTTAGAAGGGCAGGTAGTGGCAGGACAAGGCAAAATGGTTTTAAAATGGAAGAGGGTAAATTTAGACAAGATATTAGAAAGAAATTTTTTACTGTGAGGGTGGTGAGACACTGGAACAAGTTGCCCAGGGAAGTTATGGATGCCTTCTCCCAGGAGGCATTCAAGGCCAGGCTGGATGGGGCTTTGAGCAACCTGCTCTAGTGAGAGGTGTCCTAAAGCAGGGCGGGTTGGAATTAAATGATCTTAAAGGTCCCTTCCAACCCAAGCCATTTTACAATTCTATGATTCCATGATAATTCTGATTTGCCTGACTGTACAAGGTTGAAGATTTGAATTGTAATGCAACCTTGGAGCATACAACTCCCAGGGTATCAGAGAAGGATAACTGTGGCTCAGGTATTGATGTGAATTGGAGGGCTGCAATTGTGCATAACAGAATAGAGAAATCCCAGGAGGTCCTGAGATACAAGGCAATGCCCAGACAGCAGCCAAGACTCAGTTGCCCACTGTTCACCATGCCACCCTTGAGGCACGTACTACTGCTGTCTTTCTAGGGAAGACACAGGCTGTTATGACTTTGGTCACAAGTTTGCTGCCACTGAGGCAATGAGGAGTCTGGAGAGCTCAGCTGGAGCTGCCTCACTGCAGGCAGAAGCATTACTTCCACCAAAGACACTGTGGGTGTCCTGTGTCCCTGCAGAGGGAGGGGACAAGGGTGCAGCAGAGTGTCTTTAACCTTCAGCCATAGGTGTTTCTCTTCTTCTGCAGAGGTTTTTTCTCAAGCACTCAACTTTTTTAAAGCGTTCATGTTTCTTGGGTTTGGGATTTTTATTTTTTTTATTTTTTTGTAGGTAAGTATCAGCATTATTCCTGGAGGACGCATTAAACTTGCCTTCATTCTGCCTGTTTGTCAGAATGGTGCAGCTGGGCAGCAGTCAAAATTCCCACAGTGAATTTCAGGAAAATGCTCTTTGGAGAATAGAGAGGTAGACCTTCAGCATTAAAAAAGGAGTGGAAACAGTTGTGGTTCTTTTAGCAGGATTCCTGTAAGACAGCAGAGATTAGTAAAAGGAAAGTATCAGCAGAAAAATGTTCACAACGTAGTGCTGATGATTTAAGAGCAGTCAGGGATATAGCAGACATTTTAATGTGCCAGCAGCAAAAGGCTTAAAAATAAAAGAAGTTTGTGATTTAAAGGGAAAGTTATCAACATTATAACATCAGTTTGTCATTCACTTGCTTTCTCTCTTTCTTGTTCTCTCTCACCTGCAAATTGAAGAAGGATTTTTTTTTTTTTTTCTTTTAATGGAAAAGCGATTCTGAGAGAGAGAAGGCTCCCAGCCAGGGGCCGAATCCCACCTCTTCCCCCTGTACTGCATTTTTCTGGGAAGGAGAAGCTCATGCAACACAGCAGTGTGAAGAGCAGAGCAAGCTTCCAGGGTTTAAACCAAGAGAACTGACCGTTCCTCAAACAATGGATAAAAAAAGGCAATTAACAGAATGGGTTAATGGATCCACATGGACATGAGCTTATCCACCCACCCCCCAATGGCCATTTTTTGACTCCAGGACTGCACTGCAGCACTGAGCATGATATTGCTGTCCCTCACTCAACAGAAAATGCAAGCCACCTCTGGCTCATTCCAGTTCTCTGTCACCTATCTGCTGCCCAAACCTCTCTGCAGGCCTGCAGGGTCCACATAGCTGAAGCACATTGCACCTGGCTGCATCTGGGTAGTCCATGGGATGTGCAGGGCCTGCAGATGGTGCTATTTAACTGTTCATATGCCGCCATCAGGCATTGCAGGTCAGCAAAAAAAGAGGAAGAGCCTAGTTCAGATAGGTCTTCCAGATTTGAAAATATACCTGGCAATTTCAATTCCTTCTGCAGTTCTTCTAGTGTGTGCCTGAATCCTTAATCCCCCAAAGTAGCTTGAAAACCTTGCCCATTTCAGCTCCTTCCATGGGATCCATCAGCTCAAAAACAATCTCCTGAAGTCTCACTGGTCTCCTCATTTTGCCCTTGGGATGCCGCCAGCCTGGGCGGCTGCAGAGCACAATCCTCAGCTACCACAGGCATGAAAAGCAGAACTTCACGTGTCCCTGGAAGTGTCAGAGCATCAAGTTTCTTTCCATGAAGCCCCATGCCTCTAAGGCACATATCTACTTCTGTGTTTTTCCTTCAGGGAGAGGGAGGAGAGAGTAGGAAGCATAGGTGGGAAAGAGAAGGAACAGAAAAATAATAATTAAAAAAAAATAAAATAAAATAAAAAAATCAAAAGCCTACCAGCCTGCAAGGGGGGAAAAAGAAAGAAGCAGAAGAAAAGGAAGAGAATAGAGAAGTCCTGTAGGGTGAAGAAAGGAAACCTGCAGGTGAGCTTTGATGAAGTACTAAAATTTCAGGTGTTTTCCAGTATCTGTAAACTTATTTACATACATGGTTTCATTCGTTCTTTTTTTGGGATATGTGGAAGAAATAATTTACTAAGCAGAAATACATCTTTGGTATCTATGACATGGCTTCTGAAACCCTTGTGAGCTTAGGCTTCCACTACTTTGAAGATCTTTTTGACATTTCCTGCAACTTGCTCAGCTCTTCTAAGAGCAGACCATCCAGACCATCCCATCTCTCTGATCAACAGTGTAATCCTTCCCCATTCTGCAAAAACAAGACTTCTGCCCTCAGCAAGAGCAATGTGAGGATCTGTGATCTCTTGCACTTCAGATGCTGCATGTCTTCAGAATAGGAAATCATAGCATTATAGAATGGCTTGGGTTGGAAGGGATCTCAAGGATCATCAAGTTCCAACCTCCCTGCCACCAAACTCTAATACTAGATCAGGCTGCCCAGACCCCATCTAACCTGGTGTTGAACACCTCCAGGGATGGGGCATCCACAGCCTCACTGGGCATCCTATTCCAGAATCTCACCACCCTCTTTATAAGGAACTTCCCCTGATATACAACCTAAATCATTCTCTTCTTTACACTTTGCAACTTTGCTTTTTGAATACTTACCTCTCCAAATGCACCTCAGTTGGTCGTGACCTAACATATGAAAACAATAGTGTCAGTGCTGTTCTAGAAATATTTTATATTGGAATTTCACTGCAATCTTTACTAAGACATGTTTACCCTCTGAAGTCAACAGCAATTCAGATTAAATATAGACTGAGACATAGCACAAAGATATTTTTTGGTACGATAATATGTTTGTAAGCAGTCAATTCAGTGATTGATTAACATTTTTAAAAGCTGCTACCTGTCAGCTAGTCAATTGCATAATCTTACTGCAATACAACTTTGAAGTAAAAATAGGTTAATTTAAGCTGCCAGTTTTGTCCTTAGATATACTCACATTGATCTTGATCCCACAGGTCATTCTATGGTCCAGTATTAACAGAGATGTAATAACCTACTGTTGAGCTAATTCATTGCTGAGGTGAACAAATCTTACAGACATTAAGAACCTCAGAAGATCCTATCTCCCAGCTTGAAAACTCTTAGGAGATTATGTGAAACATACATTGAGTGAACTAGTTATGGGATAGTGCGAAGCTGCAACACTAGCACTTTCCAGACGATGATGAATGATAAAAATGTAGCTTGAATCTTGAAACTACCAAAAAAATACTTCTGCTTAAGACTAGATATGCATGAGAGTGAGATGACCCTCCCAAAACAGATAGTCGTTCTTTAAAAGCTTCGTCCCAGTGATCAAATTGGACTCAGTGATTCTTGTGGGTTCCTTCTAACTCAGAATATTCTATGACTCTGTTAATTTGTAGACACATCTAGCATAGGCTTTGCTATTTTGATTGATCAGACAGAATTTGACAAGGACTTTGTAGTGGAAGAAGAGAATATTTGGATCTAAAACTGAGAGTTTATATAACACTGATGCAGCCAAAGGAATGGGTTAACAGTAGGGTATCTGGTACATCTCAAACATTAACTGCAAAGGGCAACCATTCCCTACAGAAATTTTAGGATTCCTAGGAGTTACCAGAATAATCATTTGTTGGTGTAATGTTTCTCATTATCTTTTTTATTAGTACTACTTTCTGGAAGGAATTATAAAATAATTTCCCATTAAAAATGTGAAGTGATATATTGTGATGAGAGCTGAATGTCAGTGTAGGAAAACTTAAAACACACACATAAAGGGTGTTCACAGAAATATCATACATATTCAAATCCAAAACAATGTCTTCAGAAATACAAAATGTATCCCCACTACATACTATTGTAAGATCCAATATCCTAAGATCCCTGGGCAGTGGAATCACTTGGAGTCTGTTGTAGGTAACAAAATCACCACATGCTTCAAGGGTGACTGGATAGCAAAAAGGGTAAATATGGAGGCATGAACAAAGGAGAACAGCAAGGTGGTATTCCCCCTCTCAAAATACAGTGTAGCAGAGTCACACAGAGGGCTGACTGTCTGTGTCTCTACCAGTAAACCATAAACCACGTAAACCATGAGCATACCCATTAGCACCAAAAATGACTACTACAAAAAGGTCCATATAGAAACCTGTAATCTATCTTAATTTCTACACCATAATGGCTGCAACAAGCTGCCTGTTTGAAATGGCTGCTAGCTTGCACTAGCCCTAAACCACACTCAGATGTGTGGCCCAAGCCAATCTGCCTCATTGGCTCAGGCCATAATCACACCAGGGCCTGCACTGACAATCTGACAGTAGGACAACCAAGTTCAAGTGCCCAGGAGCATTTCCTGCTTAATTTACTACTACAGTTGTAATCTACATGTCAGGACTCGATATATGTGTTGGGAGGATAATGCTGAAAAATGGGAAAAGGCTCAGAAGAGGGCCGCTAAAGTAATTTGTTGTCTATAAAGCTTAGTGAGATGTTCAGAGAGCTCTATTCATTAAGTTTATTTAAGGGACCAAAAAGATGTTGTTCATGATCTACAAGATTTCCTGTAGACAACTACTCTATACTGCAGGAGGAAAGAAGATGCTGATATCTAACTCTTTAAATGGGAGTTAGATAAGCTGTAAATAAGGCACATTATTAAGCATTAGGGAAAATAACTACAGAACAAATTAACAAGTCCTCTGATGGATTCTTCATCATGTGTGATCTTTAATTTGTTTCTAAAAAACATCTTATGGATACAACAGATGCTTGGAGTCTCATAAGAAAAAGGGATCTGACTTTGACTTGTGCTATGACTAAAAGCCAGGCTAGATAATAGTACTGGTACTTTTCAGATCCTGAATCTATGATCTGATGAAAAAAAATACTGTCAATACTTCTTAATTATAAGTGGGTAGATTTCCTAATAGGTCTTGAAAGAAAGAAGGAAAATAAGAAAGAAAGAAGGAAAGAAAGAAGGAAGGAGAAAGAAAGAGTAGGAAAGATGTTTGTGTACTAGTAGTCCAAGCTAGGTAATTAAACAGGATCAATTTAGACAGAAATTACAGTTCCTTAAAGCTGTTCCTTTTACTCCAGCCACCAGCTAGAGTAAAACTGCTGTGAAAAGATAAAGTCATTTTTGACATAGCTATGCTAAAACTACCTAGTCTTATGGATACCAGTATGTTAGCTCAGCCCTTTCTAGCTGTCTAAAGAAACCAAGATTCATGTTGCCTGCCACCCACTTTTCACTAAGAGCACTGGAGTATCCTTGCCAAGGAATTCTGCAGGAATTTTGCCCAAGAGATGTTTGTGTATCCCAGCCCAACCCAAATGTAGCATGAGCTAATTGGCACACTCT
The DNA here is from genome assembly GCF_987193195.1 of Phasianus colchicus. Classification (NCBI taxonomy): domain Eukaryota; kingdom Metazoa; phylum Chordata; class Aves; order Galliformes; family Phasianidae; genus Phasianus; species Phasianus colchicus. The sequence continues at coordinate 132,941,914 of NC_143436.1, forward strand.
GCCTAACCTCGGATATAAAAATACAGCCACATTATTGCTGTATAAACACAATAGCTGAATTTGGATCTTTGTGATATGTTTTCTGCTTGGATAAGGAACCAATGACACAGACAGATGGGTTTCATTACAACATCAATTTATTCATGAAGCAAGGGCACAGAGGGGAATTCACTGGAGGAACAGAGCTTCTTACCAGCCTTGTTCTGTGTAGTGGCTGTTTTTCCTCTAATGTGAAGTGAGACAACAGGGGAGTCCTTTTGTTCCCAATGACCATTTCCCATTTTCTCGAACAGTTATGGGAATAAAGCTGCAAGCACTCCTTGTTGTCCTTTTCCAAGCTCCTATCCATGGCAATGAGACACCCTGTGATGATGGCAAAGGGAAGAGCCCACACCTCTTCTGTGTCTCAAGTCAGCAGCGACATGTGGGTATATTCTGCACAGCCCCAATAACTTCTACTCCCCTTCAGGGACACCACCAAAGCCAGACATCTGTCAGAGTCACTGCAGGGTCCATCCACGCTCCTTGCAAAGAGTACTCTTCCTTGCTAAATCCCCACAAAGCACCTAAGGAGATCTCTGGACTCTCTTGGATCATTGGGTGGTTGGACAACCCCAAATGCTGGCATAGTCTGCAGGCAGTGGGGTTGTAAGCAAAAGAATTTTGCAGAGCATTTTTCCTTGCTGTGCCTTTGGCAGAATGTTTCCTGGACCTATTTGTTTTAAAGTGGTCTGTAGCCTTTGTTGATTCTCCAATCGCAGACACTGAGGCAGTGTTACAAAATATGTATTGACCGTCAGTGTTATTTGGAACAGCAAAACAAAAAGGTGAATGAATAACAGCTGAATGTAGGTTGGCAAAAAGAACTTTGCTGGGTGACTTCCCAGTGAAAGCCTGGAAGAAATACAGCTCATACCCAAAAAACCTTAAAATCTCAGCCCAGTTTCAGAGTGCAGGAGGCAGCAGCAAAGCGTGGAGATCACTCTTCCATGAAGGAGAAGTGAGAGAAGAAAGCCTACAGACAAGCTATGGATGAGAGATTTACAGTGCAACACCGTGGCCAGCGGAAAAGATGACAGCATATACAGAGAGGGCTAACCAAAGCTGGGTGTCCCATTATGAAATCATGGTGATGCTGAGGCACAGGGACAGGCTGCCCAGGTGCAGTCAGAAAAAGTCAGCCCTCACTTGCGGGGCTGATTTCTACTACACGTATCATACAGACCCACAGTGATATGTTCCCTTCCTGTTTTACAGCAAGACAGCTGCCCGGTCAAAATGTGTTTTTCCTCACAGTAAAGAAATTGCCTTCATGTAGGCTTTTGCTGGGAAGATAGTGGGCTCATTCTAAGGCACACATTTCTTCAGACAGAGTAATCATTTATCCCACTGCCCAAATTACCTCCACACCAGGAATCAGCTGGAAAAGTAAATATCCTGTCTGCAAAACTTCAAATATAAAAACGGGGTGGGGAAGGGAGGAAAATCTGGTAAAGCTTGTGGTTTCTGAATGGCTGGATTATATTAATCTAGTTACTGGGATTCCTCAGCTTGAAGAAGCATCCCCCAGGGGGAGCGGTGCCTGCAGCACAGCATCCTGGCTCTGCACACTTCTTGAGCATGCACGCTCCGTCCGGCACTTTGTAATGATGACAAAAGCCCCTGGAAATTGAAAGGAAATTAAGGCTGTAAATAGCTTTTAAAAATGAGGTTCTTCTGCACATTTACATTTTGTATTGGTGAAGATGTCAGGTTAATGATTCATTTAGAATAACAAACAGCCACCTTGGATGAAAAATTTTTAAAGATCTAATAATGCAGGTGGGTTTCATCTCCTTTTTTTCTACAGCTGTTATTGCACTGAACTAAGCCAGGATTTATCTGCACAAGTATTGATGACTTTTGTAGTTGAGTGTAAGCTACTCTGTCTGTAATTAAACGTCCTAGTTAATACACAGAGACATCACACGCTTTGCATTGTGTGACTTACAGTACATAGGTAGTTTCAGTGTTTCTTCTTCCTTTTTCTCATTGTGTTAGTGTGTAGGAATTGCTTGATGCCTTCTAAGGTTTTGTTATGGCGTAAGTTATTTCTGATATTTTCTAGATAAAGATTCAGACAAAATAAAATCTATACCATACAGTGAGGAATTAACACCTCAGTGTTAACTTAGCATGCAATGCCTGATGTTTGCTAGGACCACAACTTGCTTCCAAGAGTCTTCAGGCACCCAGACCAGGTTACCTCGCATACCGGATGAGCCTAGTTGTACAGTAGGAGCTTTGCAGCATGCTTTTAAAGGCATTTTTAGCATAAATTTCTAATGCCAAACAAATCTGATCAAAACTCAATATAAAATTATCAGTGTGTCAATTGGTAAATAAGGTCCAAACGGCCCAGGCAGTGTGAATGAGCCATTGGAGTAACTGCAGCACTGGAGCTGAGCTCCCTGCATGTGCACTGGAACCGCATGGAGCAGTACTGATCAGTGGCCAAAAAAACTCACCCTTTTCTGGGATGCAGGGATGGGGTGGTGAATTACACAGTACAAGCTACGTGGCTTCTCATGTGCATCCTCCACAAGGTCCCATGTCACAGAAGATAGGAGTTTTGTGGTAGACAGGAGAGCAACCTCCATGGCTCCTACTACACAACCCAGTGCTGTGCCAGCTTCGGGAGAGCCACCACCTCATTATACAAAACACAATCTGATAAGATGGGACTGCCACATTTGACACCATGTCCCTGAGACACCACATTTGCGGGCTCTCAGGGAATTCCAAGTCAGGCTTAACTCAGCAGCTAGAAGGCCAGGCTTTGAGCAACCTCGCAGCTCCACAAGCTGAGGCAGGCTGGTGGATATCTGTGTATTTGAGGCTGAGTTACTTATTGGCTTAAATATCTTTCTTAAGAGACTTGGATAAAGAAACTCTGATGGGGCCACACATTCATGGACTAGGCAATGTTATATTTTATTCATGTTTATTGCGTTCATTAATAAAAATGCCTCATTAAATGCATAAATGTATTTCTTCACCAATTATGTCTACCTTTTATATATATTTTTTTATATATATTAATACAGAAAAGCAAGTAAGCACTGACATAAGATATTGCACTCTGTTGAATTCCCTCTATTTATCTAAAACATTTATTCATAAGTTCCTCTTTCACAAAGACTTTGTGAAGCTTTAAAACATTCAAGTTCATTCTTCTTCAGAAGAAAATCAGATTTCAAAATCTTCAGTAGAATGGAACATCTGAACCCCAGATCTAAAAGCTGGTAATATAAATTCTGCAAATACAGTGCAATCATTCAAAATAGAGCTCCTTTAACTCTGGAGAAATGAAGGAAATAATTTACAAAAACACACACATGAAAGCAAGACCACATCTTAGTAAGTCTGTGAGTATATGAGGCAAAATCTCCTTTAACCTCATGAGGTTCAATAAGGCCAAGTGCAGGGAGCTGCACTTGGGTTGGGGCAATCCCAGGTATTTATACAAAATGGAGGAAGATCTCCATGAAGGCAGCCCTGTGCAGAAGGACTTGGGGGTCCTGGTGGATGAGAAGCTGGACATAAACCAGCAGTGTGCTCTTGAAGCACAGAAGGTCAACTGTGTTCTGGGCAGCATTAAAAGGGTGGCCAGCAGGGAGAGGGAGGTAATTGTTCCCTTCTACTCAATTATTGTGAGGCCCCATTTGGAGTACTGTGTACAGGCCTGGGGCCCCCAGCACAAGAAAGACATGGATCTCTTGGAATGGGTCCAGAGGAGAGACACAAAAGATGATCAGAGGGCTGGAGCATTTCTCCCGTGAGGAAAGGTTGAGGGAACTGGGCTTATTTAGCTTGGAAAAGAGAAGACTGGGGAGACCTCATTGTGGCCTCCCAGTACTTGAAGGGAGCATATGAACAGGAGGGGGAATGGCTGTTTACAAGGGCGGATAGTGATAGGAAAGGGGGAATGGTTTTAAACTGAGACAGGGGAGGTTTAGGTTAGATATTAGGAAGAAGTTTTTCACACAGAAGGTGGTGACACACTGGAACAGGTTGCTCAAGGAGGCTGTGGATGCCCCATCCCTGGAGGCATTCAAGGCCAGGCTGGATGTGGCTCTGGGCAGCCTGGTCTGGTGGTTGGCGACCCTGCACACAGCAGGGGGGTTGAAACTGGATGATCATTGTGGTCCTTTTCAACCCAGGCCATTCTGTGATTCTATAATTCTATGATCTCAGGCTGAGCCCTGACCAGGAAAGATGCAAATTGCCCATCTTGATGCTTCTGGCTAGCATATTGTTAATGTAGCTGGGAGAAGGTCTGTATTTCCCTTAGTCTAAGTATAAATTACTTTTGAGATGCATTTCCAGTATTGTAGCCATGTCCAGTTAAAGACATGAGAGACAAGTTGTGTAGGGAGAAAGGACCGACCCTACTGAAAAGGACTTGGGGATACTGGTGGATGGTAAGCTGGACATGAGCCAGCAATGTGCCCTCACAGCCCAGAAAGCCAACTGTATTCTGGACTGCATCAAATGAAGCATGGCCAGTGGGTGGAGGAAGGTGATCCTGCCTTTTTATACTGTACTAATGAGACCTCATCTGGAGCACTGTGTCAAGATGTGGAGTCTTCAGTACAGAAGAGATGTAGACCTACTGAAACACGTCCAGAGGAGGGCCACAAAAATGATCCAAGGGATTGAAACACATCCCTTACAAGGACAGGCTTAGAAAGCAGGGGCTGTTCAGTCTGGAGAAGGCTTCAGGGAGACCTGAGAGCAGCCTTTCAGAATCTAAAGGGAGCCAGAAAGAAAGAAGGAAGGAGATACTCTTTAGCAGGGTTTGTTGTGACAGGACAAGAGGAAATGTTTTCAGACCAAAAGAGGGAGATTTAGATAAGTCATAAGGAAGAAGTTTTTTATAATAATGGTGGCACAGGTTCCCCAGACAGGTGATGGATGTTCTGTCCCTGGAAACATCCAATGTCAGGCTGGATGGGGCTCTGAGCAATCTAACTGAGCTGTGTGTGTCTCTGTCTACTGAAAGGGAGTTGAACCACATGGCCTTTAAGGGTCCCTTCCAATTTGATAGTTGATTCTATGATTCTATTCTATGAAGAGAGAATATAATTTGTTAGAGCTCTTGTTTTTAGACTATCTGATTTGATCCCACAGAATCCTTAGGAAATCCTTAGGAAATCCAAGCGTGTGAGGGAATGCGAGCCTTACTGCACTCCTCTTATGGACAGGAACTGGGCTGGGGGAAACAACTTGTAAAAAAGGTATTGTGGTGAGTTCACCACAGGAGCTGCTAACACCTGACTTTCAGCCCCATAGTTTAGCAGAAGCCTTTACAGACATCCTTAAAACAAACAAACAAACAAACAAACAAAAAAACCACCCTTACGTCTTCCTTCCTTAAGCAGGTTTCAGAAACATGAAATTCAGGTATGTCAGCAGCACCACTGAAGCCCACAAGGCACCCACCATTGGCCCTCCCTCCCCAGGTTTGATGAAGCCCGACGACATCTTCCTTGGAGCCTACAGCCAAATGTATCGACCACTGAAGCTTTAAGGGAAAGTCGTGGACGTTGTAGAACTGAATGTGGTGATGTTATGTGCTTGGACATGTCTGTCTGCATTGATTGTGCTTCGGGGCAGCTATTCCCCACACGGGCTGTTATTCAAAATAACTGAGAGAGATTTTAGACCTCCAGAGCTGTATTTTTTTTTTTTTTAATTTAATCTAAAGTTATGCAATATACCATTAAACGATGCTTAATGGAGAAATAGGGAAAAAAAAATGCACTTAAAAGCATCTGCTGTGTGCCATTAGCAATTACATTTCAAATTTACATGTAGTGAGTCAAATTTTCCTCAACTGAACCTGACTGGTGGTTAATGAAACTGCAGCTGTATTGGCCATGTAAGTTTAAATGCATTTGTGAGGCTCAAAAAGCTAAGGAGCAAAGTCTTCTCTTGTTATCTGCATTCCCAAGAAGAGCACAGATCTCAGTGGGAAGACCTGGGGAACTGATGGATAAAGCTCAGGTGGATAGAAGGTTCACTGCCTCATGCCCAAGGCTTACAAGAATCTTTTCAGCCTATGTACAACAAATTAAGGGAGAGATTTGTCTCTGCTTCCTTCCTTTACAGACTCAGCACTGCAGAGCTGAATTCACAAGCCAGATGCACTTACCCCCTAGGTGTATTTTTCTTTTCAAGTTATAATATTTCATCGTTTTATACTTTATTACAAATTAAAATTACCTGAATCAGAAACTTGTCTTCATGTTGGACATTCTCCTGCCTAATTTAAAGCAATCTGGGTGTAGCTTTATTAGCATGCTGTGAATCACTTTGTTGTGTAGCAGACTGCAAAAAGAGCTGTCTGAAGGATGCATTAATAATAATAAAGTTGACGGTGTTATGTGATAGTAAAAGGTGGTTTAAGCGATGTTATTTGGGATAATTATAATTAGTGGCAGTCCTTTAAAATTTCCGGCATGTGTTTTGTAAGAGAAGAAATGTTAACCCTAGTATCCTGGCCAGCTTCCAGCACAAGCAATTACATCCTCCCCACAGTAGTTAAAAATCCCTTGTTGCTTCAATTAGATGTGATGTTCTTCAGTTGCTCTCTGAAAGCTGTTCAGTTGTGTTACTGGTGCTATTATATGGCTGTTGTGTTTCAGACAAGAGGTCCCAGTATTTTAGTTATAAATGAAGTGTTCCCTGCATGTAAAAGGCTTCTGTCGAGAGGGCTCTGAGCATCGCATAAATCAATAAACACCGAACATACTTGTATTGTACACTGATTTGAGGGCAGGAATAAAAAAACAAAAGGGAAGAATGGTTCTGGAAGAAGGGTAGCACCAGGATATGAATAAAACACGCACATCTACCTGCATGCAGAGTACAGAGAGGGAAAAAAGGGCAAGAGAAGTAGCAATGAGATTGGTCTGGAGGAGAAAAACAAATAAAGTTCAGAAAAACTGATTCAGCATTGCATCATCCAGATAGTATCCAAAGGGAGCTTAGTCCAGCTAATTTTAGGCACTGAAATAGAAACAGCTAGTCTCTGGACTGCCTCTGTAATGAGTGACAGAGAGAACTTCAAAAAGCGACATGACTGATGTAAACCTCTTGTACTGCTATAAGATCCCTTATGTTGATTTCTTGCATGGGCAATTAAAACCTTGCTACCATGGTTAAAAGTCCTTCGTATCTATGGTTAGATAGTAAGTTCCTCTATTTCCAAACAGCTGGAAGAAACTTTCCCATAACCTAAACAGTTCTTGAATACCCATCCCATATCATATGGGTATTTTTGCAGAAAAATAATGATGTAACTACATCCCAAGAAGAGATTTCCACACAGATAACAATTAGTTATAGCCAAGACAAGAAAAGGTAGAAGTCATTAGAGATAAAATGCCAATGAACATCTCTGTCATGTCTTGGCAACTTAGATCATCCTACTGTATAACCAGCTCTTTCAGCTCTTTCTTCTGCCTTTCTACTTGTATTATTTTTGCATACTATCTGAATTCCATACTTAGAAGTATGTTGTTATGGTTTTGGATCATAGATGGAAGGAGGAGAGGAACACTACCAGAATATCTTCCATGTTCTCGAGTTTATCACTAGAGATGGGAGAGGGTCATTAGGATTTTTTTTTTTACTTTTATAAAATGGGATGCTGTGGCAGGAAGGCTGCTGACGTGCCTATTAAACAATCCCCACTCTCACTACCTGGTCCTTCTCTGGCTCTGTTCCCCTAATAATAATAATAACTCTCACCCACATTGGGTATGCCAGTGATGACCATCCTTTGTTGCTAGGTAACCTCACTATTATTTGGATTTTCTACCTCAGACACTGGTGTGACCCATCAAATATCCTTGTTTTACAATTAGCTGTAAGCCTTTTCCCCAACCATCTGTTTAGTACTGCAATCCCATCTGAAAGAAAAACTGCTATAGAGGGCAAGCAGATCTCAAAACCTTGACATTATTATCCATTAAAAAAAAAAAAAAAAAGGGGGAAGACAAGTGATGGAAAGAAAAGCTCCAGTTTATCTGCATATTGTAATGATAAAAGATTAAAAAAACCTAGGTCTTCTCATCACACTTTGAGTAGGAAAAAAAGAATCTTCTGCTCCTACAGCTGCAGAAATAAGCATTTATTTGAAACCAGAGGAAGATGAAGGAGGACATTAACGCAGAAAGAACAAGACACTATAATATATCCCAGAAGTTCCCTTATCTATTCATTCCAATATGAACTCTTAGGCTGTGGTCAATAGGGTGTTGAATGGTGTGGAACAAATGATAGATCACTGATATAACTTCAAAGATATCTTCTGCAAATGGTACCTAGTCTACACCTGGCAGAGAAAAGAGATGAATTTACTTTAAATTTATGTAACAGTGGCAAAGAATGAAGAGAAATTAGATGGAAGAGAGCATTGGAAGAGAATATGGAGATGAATTGTAAGAAACTGATTGCCCACCTTTTCTGCAGGATGGCAATGTCTACAGAGGGTTTCTGTGCCTGTAAGACAGTGTCCCACCACCCCTTTAGCTGACAAATCTGTCTAGGACATGACACATCTCCAGAGAAATAGAGAAACAACAGGCATTCCTGGAGCAGGACCCATTGCTACTGTAGACAGTGGTGAGTAGATGTATGACTTTGCATTATGTTTTCCTTGAACTTGGCTGGGAGTTGAAACTCATGATCAGAAGAGACATAGTGGTGATAAGGAATCCTGCAGAAGATGAGGAAACAGGTGAGCAGTGCCAAAAAGCCAGTATTTTCTGTTCTCTGTGCTGTTAGCTACATAGGAAAGTTGTGCCTCCACTACAGAAAACTCATGTGGATTAGTGATAAATTACAGCAGCAACATTACATTCAATAATTAATAAGAAACACATTTGACACCAGAGAGTAGAATGGGAAGGGCTATAATTAGGAATAAAGCTTTTCTGAGGAGTCAGACACTTCCTGAGAGACAGCATCATTGAATGGTGGCAAAGCTCACTAACCACTCGTACTTCTGCAGAATGAAAAAAATGTGAGATTAAAACCTCCATCTGGGTAGCAACAGAAGCTTTGAATCTCACCTGGTTGCATCCATAAAGCAGCAGCACAACCAAAACAAGGCAGAAGAGAGTGTATAGGGGAAGGTGGCTTTAGTTTACTTTCAGTTCTTACTGCTCTGGTCTGCTGGCAATAAACAGTAAATTACATTAATCTTCCCTGTGCTGAGTCTGCTTTGCCCGTGACAGTAACTGGTGAGTGATCTGTTTTTCCTTATCACAACCTTTTTTCACAGTATTTCCTATCTTGTGCTGATGAGGGGGGAGTGAGATTGCAGCTGGGTGGTGCTTGGCAACGTATTAGTGTTAAACCACAACAGCAGGTGGGATTCTAACAAGTGGGACCGGTTGTCTCTGTACCAGCATGTACCACTGAGGTTTCAGGAAGTCCTGGCTAACTGATTTATTGTGTTGTGGCTGATGGATATAACTGAACTGTGCAGAAATGAAAAGCAAACAATAACAGACTAATTGCGTATCCTGCATTTCCTATTATATTCAGATGCAGCTTCTTCTGTCCTGGGCTTTCTGCAGTCCTTGATTTACCACTCTCAGAAATAACCTTAGCAGTGTTCAAATGCAAGCAGAGATTATGAGATATTAATGAAAAGAAAGTTCAAACCAAAGGAAAAAAGGGAAGGATTTTATACCTGGAAAAAATGAGGAACACAGCCATGGAACAGAAGGAAGGGAGATGGGTTAGCAAATAGAAGTAGACTCTACAGTGCTTCTTACATCATCTCATATCCATTCATTCAAGATTTGGCCTTTGGCAGACTGGGTTCTGCAGTACTATTTTGGTCTAGAAAATGTATGTGGCTGTAGGGGTTGACTGAAGGTAGGGCCTACAGAAGCAAGAGCAGTAAGCTCTGTCCCCAGCTGTGAACTGTGTTAACTCTGTCTGTGTTCTCCATGGCTGACCCGGGAGCCCTGCTTCCTCCAGTGCATTCCTTCTGTCAGCCTACCACAGAGTATCCAGACAGCAGCACAAGGTGCACATCTGGCCTGGCCTTTGTTCTCTGGTTTCAACCACAGGTTTCTGTTCTCCTCAGGCAAGAGAATGAAAGCAGTCACCTACATCTCCCCAGCTGTGTTCCTTCCTTAGGCTATTTCAGGACAAATGGCCATTAGCATCTCTCTGCTGCCTTGGCTAATTCTGTGAGCAACAGTTTTTCTGCAAAGGCTCCACACCAGTGCAGCAAACCTCTGATTCACTACCTAAGCATGTGTTTCAGACATGCAGGGATGACACAGCTAACTCTGGATGCTTCGGGATGGTTTGGCTCCTAGCATGGACAGGGCTGGACTCCAGACTGACCCTTCCACCACAAAAAGCCTGTCTATCTCAGGACCACTACAGGGAGCAATACCGCAATCTATTAAGCAACACTAAAGTGTGTGAGCTACAATACACAAATTAAGGTTGGATGAATGACTGGTGAGGAAGTACAGACCCAGACCAGTTTCACTTCAACATAGGCTTTTTCTGGTCAGACCCATCATAGATGTGTTTGTGATTTTGAGACAGATAACAGACAGAAAACTGCTTTACGGTATAGCTTCATTACATGTAAGTGGGATAGGTTTGGTGTTTGGGATAACCTAGGACAGGTGGGCCCATGCACTTTACTCAGTCCAGTTCAAGTTACCGTAATGCTCAGCTGCAAGACATATGGGTTAGCTGCAGGACTGAAAGATGAGTATCACCGGCTCTCCCTGACAGGCTTGCATGCTACGTAGGTTTAAGAATAATTTGACCCAATGGAGGATCATCTGTGTGTGCACAGGTTAGAGTTTGGGTTAGATTCATTAGTAAAATGAAATCTATAGAGGTTCTCAGCAAGAATTGTTTTCTTAAGGTTGATGTTGTCATTACTGAATCACAGAATGATTGAGGCTGGAAACATCTGATCCAACCCTTGTTCAAGCAGGGCCACTCAGAGTAGGTTGCTCATTGCCAAGTCCAGGGAGCTTTTGGAGATCTCCAAGAAAGAAGACTCCACAGCCTTTCTGGGCAGCCTGTGCCAGTGCTCAATCATCCACACCATATCATAGTAAAGAGGTATTTCCTGATGATCAGGTGGAACCTCTTGTGTTCCAGTTTCTGTTTCACATCTTTCATCTTAAATCTAGCGAGAGGCTGGGGTGAAACTTTTTCAGGTCTCTGACCTCAGTGATTGTGGTTTTAAGTAGCCTGTGTTTCTCTTCTCTTATGGTGATGGATTGCAATTCAATTTCTATGTCACTTCTTCAGTAAAGCTGAGAAAATTATGTATTCAGGAAAATTCATTCTCCAAGTAGTGCAGTTAAGAAGATCATGACCTTAAATCTATTCATTAGCTTAAATTGTCAACAATTTTCTGTAGCAATTGATACCTGGACTCACAAGTGGTCAGGAACTGTCAACATGTGTTGTGTGAGATTAGCACTTAGTGAATTACAGCAGCTGAACTTAGAGGGTTTCTTCTTTCTCCTGTGCAGAAAGCATCCACTGGTTTGAGAGAGACTTCCTAAGGCTTACCATTGGCTTCATCTCAAACAAGAGCATTCTGCCAGAAGAGTTCTCAAAGCAGAAAGATTACTTCCAAGCCTAAAATATCGATGAGGCCACCTCTAGTTTGTAACAAATCATCACAACTGGAAGTATAAAAGCTGAAAAGCACGATTCATGTATTGTAACTTAAAATAGAAAGTAATTTTGTACTACTGAAACAAGAATTCACTAGGATCTTACATGTAAGGGTGTCAACAGGTGAACAGCTAATGAGAATATTCTAAATAGAAATGTATTATTTGAGGTGAGCTTAATCTCACAGTAGAGTTTGAATGATTGTAGGACTGTAGGATTGTATCAGGTACAAAGAGGAAAGATGCCTGAGAAATAGTATGTGATTATATCCAGTTAAGGAGCATTTCATATCAGAATTAATTACCTTTGTGGTTTACATTTACTGATTGCTGTATGTTCTCAGGAGTCAATAACTGCTTTTTAAGATCACTTCCAAGTTAATGTCGTTCCTGACATTCCTGACAAGGCTATCTCACTGTATGCTTTCTTCCACTTTTTTTCTCTTTTTCTTTTTTCCCCCCCCTGCATGCTTGAGAAGAAGGAGTTGCTGCTATCAAGACATTTGGCAATGACCATGTTATTTAATCAGCAGAGCTGCTGGATTAAAAAGCCTTATTTTGAAATTGATACCTTCTCCTCTTTCCAGTCTCACCTTCTAATGTTCACGTCAGACAAGTGAAAATCAAAGTTTGTTATTGTCAGGATGCACAACAACACCAATGGACCAGGATCTGGTCTTCTCTAGAAGGCCTTCCAAATACAGACTGATAAATCTGGGCATTTTTCTCAAGTGTAAATTGGTTTGGGTTTGATTAATTTGACTGGCACCACCCACCTGGACAACTTTCTGTGAAGCTGTGTTCATCCTCTGAAATCTCTCTACTTTCTAAACTGCAGCACTGATGTAGAAAGGGCATGAATACTAATGTGGGCTCTTCTGTAGCTTAAGTCTATTCTTCCTTAGGCTATGGAAGCATTTTGTATATGGAAATAATAGACTGCAAACATTACATGTATTCTGACAGCTGTAAAACCACATTTCATAAATATGGGATTTTCATAATTCGTATATCTTTTTTGCCTCATCCTACGTACACACGTTTTGCCTTTTAATAGCAAAATGGGGCCTGAGTCTCTATAAAAGCATAGCTCACCTAATGCTCTGTGGCAGGACGGCATATGACACATATTCAGTAAGCACACACATAACTACTCCCTTGGCATAGAGTGCAACAGAATTCTAAGGCAGAGATAAGGTTAAATTACTTTAATGGCAAGTGGAAAAACATCTAACAGGAAACTAATCTAAAGTGATGGTTTGTCTCTTGCACAGTGAGAGGGATATTTAATTACTGCATGCATAACTGCATGCTTTTCTTATCTGATATAAGGAGTAACTTCCCTCTGACTAAAAAAACTCCAAAGCCCATCTCCAGGCAATAGCAGACAACTCAGAAGGAAAACCTGGCCCTCACTGTGGGAGGGGAATAACCTGCCTGATCCTCTATGCTTGGGGAGCACACATGAAGGAAGTGTCTCCCTAAGAGGCAGCCATTCTCTTACATTTCTAGAAACGTTGATGCTTAGGCATTATGTTGTAATAGGGCACAAAGATGTGCAGATTTCTGAGCAAGGTTCAGGGTTCGTGCCTGATGCTGGAAATAAATAGGAAAGCACTATAAAACACCCTCATCACTCTTAATGACTCCTTTGCATTTTTAAAGAATTGTTTCAGTTCTGAATGTACTGTTAATGTATTGATAATGAAATAACATAGATCACGTTTAAAAAAAAAAAAAAAAAAAAAGACTCTGCACATAACATCTCCCTGAACAAAATTCCTTTCATCTGTAGATCAGATAGACTAAGTCGCCCATATCCCTGCCTTGAGGGCATTTTCTGTTTAGTGACATTGCTTGAGTTAAATGTTATGATGCAACTTTTAGTGCAAAGGTCAGTATGTAGGAGTCCGTGGTTCTCACTGAATTAAGGTTTCTGAACAAGCAAAATGTGTAGTTATCTCACACAGTCTCACTATGCATGTCTCTGGCTGTAAGAAATAAACTCTTCTAAAAATAAGTTTCCACAGTTACAGCCATGAAAAGAATATATGGAAAAACAAATGGTATTCTTTCTGCCTAACAAGAGAGGAGCAACTGAAGGTCGCTAGGGGTAAGGCTAGTGACTGGATAATAGTCACACCAAAGTGTGGCACCCAACTACCATACACACCTGGAGTTCCATGTATAGAAGTACATCTGCCACAAACATCATTGAAATACTCCCTTTAATGTATTTCTTAATCATGTAAGAATTGCCAGGGCCCAGGGATTTCAGTTGTTATGGGATGCCTAAGCCTTTTACATAATATGGTCAGAGATTAATGTTTCATCTAAATTATGCTAAGCCAGAAATATATAGTTTAAGAATTAATTACAGATTTTTTTTCATTCCGACCCCCAAAAATGGCATTATACCATGTTACTAATACCATTTTGGATGCATTAGAAATCTGAAAATATAAAATTTGTACCACTTAGCCCATAAGTGCTTGATCATTAGAACAGACAGCAATCACAGGGGCAACCACCTACATGAAGCAGCTGGTGGACACTGCATCAGAAACTCCCTCTGTCACCCTTATAATGGAATAGTGTTTCAGATTAGGCTTTTTTTCTTTAATCCATTTGCTCAGATGTTTTAGTCTTTGCTACACATAGGATGCAGTGTTACTCTTAGTCCCAGGCCTGTTCACCTGAGGACCCCAGGTCACACACCAGACAACAGCTTTCTTGGTAAATTTTCCCCTTTTAATAACCTGCTGAAATACACAAACCTAGAGATCAACGTGGAAGAAAACCTGAGTATTCTGCCCTATAAAAACCACGGGGGACAGAAAATTTATTAGAGGGGTATGGAAATTACATAACTGCTTTTAGTAGCTCTAAACTGGCTGTAAAAGTATTACAGGATAAAGCTGTGCATGACTCACTGCCATAAGGGTTTAGTACTCCACTGAAATTATCCACTCATTTAATTCAACCACCTGAAGTAAATTCTAGGGCTCATTCTTAATACCTGGGGCATCTGTATGACTTGACATGCATCAGGACTTGAATGTCTCAGGTTAGCACCACAGGAGTGCCTAGAATCATAGAATCACAGAATGGTTTGTTTGGAAGGAACCTCACAGCCCACCCAGCCCCACCCCCTGCCATGGGCAGGGCTGCCCCCCACCACCTCAGGCTGCCCAGGGCCCCATCCAACCTGGCCTTGAGTGCCTCCAGGGATGGGGCACCACAGCTTCTCTGGGCAGCTGTGCCAGCACCTCACCACCCTCTGAGTAAAAAAAAAAAAAATCCTAACATCTAACCCAGACCTATCCTCTTTATCCTCTTTTAGTTTAAAGCCATTCTTTGTTCTGTCACAATCAGACCATGGAAAATGTTGGTCCTCCTCCTACATATAAGCCTCCCTTCAAGTACTGGAAGGCCACAATGAGGTCTCCCCGAAGCCTTCTCTCCCCTAGACAAGACTGAACAAGCCCAGCTCGCTCAACCTTTCCTCATAGGAGAAATGCTCCAGCCCTCTTATCACCTTTGTGGCCCTCCTCTGGACCCACTCCAACAGCTCCACATCCTTTTCGTACTGGGGTCCCCAGGTCTGGACACAATACTCCAGATGGGGCCTCACAAGGGGAGAGCAGAGTGGGACGATCACCTCCCTCTCCCTGCTGGCCACCCCTCTTTTGATGCAGCCCAGGATACTGTTTGCCTTCTGGGCTGCAAGAGCACACTGCTAGTTCATATGCAGCTTTTCCCAAGTCCTTCTCTTTAGGGCTGCTCTCAGTGAGTTCTTCTCCCAGTCTATACGCATAGTATCCGGGATTGCCTCAACCCAATTGCAACACCTTGCACTCGGTCTTGTTAAATCTCTTTAGATTCACTTGTGTCAACTCTTAGAATATGTCCAGGTCCCTCTGGATGGTGTCCCTCCCTTCTGTTGTATCAACTGCACTGCTCAGCTTAGTGTCATCAGCAAACCTGCTGAGGGTACATACTGCCTATGTCATTGATAAAGATGCTGAAAAGCACCAGTCCCAAGATGGACCCCTGGGAAATACCATTCGTCACCAGCCTGTGCCTGGACATAGAGCCATTGACAATAGTTCTCTGGCTATGACTATCCAACCAATTCCTTATCCACCTAGTAGTCCAGCCTTCAAATCCACCTCTCTCTAATTCAGAGATAAGGATGTGGCATGGGACTATGTCAAAGGCCTTGCACAGGTCCATGTAGATGACATCAGTTGCTCTTCCTTTGTCCACCGATGTTGTCACTCCATCATAGGAGACCACCAGACTGGTCAGGCACAATCATTTTGGTGGATGTCTATGGTGAGGTGGGAGCCATTTCATCAGCAGGGCTGGAAGCAGGGTCTGAACAGTGCCTCTCTGCCTGGTCACCACTTAGTCAATTTAGAGGCAGTGGGCACTTCATTTGTAAGTTATGACCACATCACAATCTTCTATAGCACATTAGCACAAAGAACAGGACAGAAGAGCTGGAGTGAAGCCAGCAGATTGCTTCAGCTGCTATGAAGCCTTGATTGAGCAAGCGAGATTGAGTTTCTCTAACTAAGGTATGAAGATTTCCCAGCAGATAACACTGGCAATATAAAAAGGTCCAATCTATACACATTAAAGGCATTAAAGGCATCTTATGTTGGTAGGTGGTTTCACGAGCGCTCCATAGAGGCATGAAGTTTCTCAGATACATGAGCATGTGTGGAAGAGACCTTTTTACAAACCAGACTATAAGTAGGCTGGCATATGCTTATTTTGCCAAGGTTTGAAAGAACTTGGCCAGTACCAAGAAACATTTGCCAACAGATTTGCTCCTGTCTTCTGTATTCTGCATTGGGTCCCATTTCCTCTTTAAAATTCCTTTTTGCCTGCCTTTTTCACGCAGCACTGTCCTTACTTTTGTCAGAGAGGTTTCATAAAGAAATCTCAACAGCAGCACTGCCCTTGAGCAGGGCAATGCATGTAGACACAACAGGGTAGGGAAGGCAGAGCAGTTCTTCACCCACACCAGGCTGCAGCTGTAATGACGGGAGGATGGAGGATGGCACTACTGAACAGCACTGTCACTCCAGCCTTGTAAGGAGCTGTTGGAATGCTTCTTGAGAGCAGCTGAGATCCTGATGCAAGGCCTCTCTCCAAAAACACAGCCCCTGCTCAGCTGAGTCCTCCCTTCTGCAGAGCCTTTTATTTCCTGTTATTTGAATGCATGGAGATGCTTTTAAACAAAGCATCCACAGCTCTGCGTAAGCGATTCATGTCAGGTGCCTGGCAGAGCAGAACAACTCCTTCATTGCTTTAAAAAAAAATGGATATTAAAAGCAGCAGCTCTAATGGACCTGATTATCATAACAGTTCACCCTCCTGATATCCTAACTAAAACCCTTGACAATTAAGCAGTTCATACTTTCTCACTGTATGGACTGATTATTTTATTGGGGTTTTGTTTGGTTTCTACTGAAAATGTTCTTTGAACTGTTGATAATTTTATCCAGCTGTTACTTACTGCAAGTGCAGCCTCTAGACCCAGATGAATTCTGCCTGGTACTGATTACTGGTTTCATTTGCACTTGTATATTAATACTCTGGGAACTCTAAAATTGTCTTGGTAGGATACTTGCACTGGTATTGTTTTGTTTAAAATAAAGACAATGTTTGTGATTAAGCTAATTGCTTCTTGAGCAGGTTACCCCAGAATAAAGTTCAAAAATCCTCAACAAGAATAAACCACAGTAAATGGTTGTAAAATATTCCATTCAGAGATTACGAAGATTACTACCTAATTATAGTCTGTAATTTAAGGCAATGGCCATGCCTTGTGCTTGTACACTGACTTCAGACAAATAAACATTTAAGAAAGGCTCTTGTACTTCCTTGCTCTGCTCCATGTGCCAGCTCCTTCCCCCAGGCAGCTGTCACCTTCCCTCTTTGCTCATCTGGCAGCTGATGACTTCCCAAGCAGCCACCCAGTGTGAGGAAAGTCTCTGAGCAACCACTGAGAAGGAGTGGGAGAGCCATGTGCTCTTCAACCAGAGAAGGGAGAAGGAAGTGATTAAAACAGAAGGGCCAGCCAACAGCTATGCAAGCATGAACTTTCAGGAGCAGATTGATTCTATTTGAATCCTTCTTAAAGTTACTGACTTCTCTAAATCAGACATCCCTTTTGCAGCCAGCAGGGAGAGATAAGGCACTGCTGGAGAAAGATGCCTCTATGACAGATGTCTCAGACTGGTGGAAATATCCTCCACTCCCAAAGGTGTTAGTCTCTCCCCACAGACAATTTGACTTGCTCTAGGTTTCCTAGGGTATGACTGCGGACATGGAGCTGGGCACTTCACTCTTGTCCTGTTGGCTGAGGTCCCTTTCCAGAGAATCTGATGCATGATGTTGGAGGGCAGTGAAAGAAGGGATAAGAAGGAAAGATGGACGTTACAACAGCATGCAGCAGCACTGCACTTGGTACACGTAAAGATCACAACTGTCACTTGGCGAGTAACCTCCTTCAGGAGATAAGCAAGCCAATGGGCATGTGAGCTGCTGTGGTTTTCTCATACATGCAAGTTCAGCACAGGGCATGGATTATCTTATGGCTGCTACTATAAAGGCCAAAGAGCAAAGCAAAATACCCTTTGTTTCTTTGCCAGTTTGCATTTCCTTTGTTCAAAATGGAGTTCCCATAACTGATGAAAAGGAAGCAATGCAGTCACCCAAAGAGAAATTATTGCTTTTTTGCCTGCAATGTGTTGCCTGTTCCTTTCCCAGGCTGCCAGATAAGTTTATCACCTCTCTTCAGTTATAGAGACTCCCATTTACTGGCTATGTATGTCATGGTGAGGTTTGCAAGGCCCCTATGAAAGGGACAGAAGCCATCTTCTGACTATGTGTTGGAGGCCCGTGCATCCATAACTAAGGTTCAGACCATTCTCTAAAGGAAAAATAAGCTTCCTCTATCTGCTGGGCAACAATTTAAAACGCTCTGGCCAAATCCACCCCTACTAAATCCAACCATGGATACCCAAGAGCCTGAGGTGTGACCTCAGCAAGGACTTCTGTGTCTTCAGAAATGGTAACAACCCAACAGGGTTCCAAAGTTTAGTTCCAAATGAGGGCTCCACCACCATCTACGTTACACCCATACACACAGGCTGGGCCAAGCTCTGGGCAGGGAAAGTAGAGGCTGCTGAGAAGCATTTCAATGCAGGGTAAAGCACTCTGAACACACCGAACTCCAGCAGCACCCTACAGATGCACATACCCAGCAAGTATCTCATACGTTCCTCAATGAAGCAGGAAAACTCTGTTTGATTATGCCACTAACAGCAAACAGTGTGCACAGAAAACATGCCCATGGGTGTAGGATATTTAAAGCTTTCCTGGGTCATCTTTAGCCATGGTGTGAGCTCACTCCCTGAAAGTTTCCCAATAACTTTGCCTGTTTGCTGCCTTAACTACTCCCCAGGAGAATACTGCTTGTTTTTCAATCCTTCACATTAATTATGGACAGAATGAAAAGGTTGGAATTTCTCTTCCAAACCACTCAAAGGCTGAAAAGGAATCACGCTTTCTATCTCACTGTTTGGGGGCTGGAGAGCTGACAGGCAGAGCTATCTCCTCTTCCTCAGCTGTTGTCATTGGGCTGCAGAGGAAGAGTGCTGTGTGACATCCTGACCTATTGTCCCACAAAAGCAAAGTTCTCCTCAAATCAACGCTCTGCCCCTTCATGAGAAACCAGTGCCATCGCTGTAAACAAAGAAGAAATTTGGTCTGATTTTCTCAGCATCAAGTTTTCTCAGAGAACTACCCGATGATTCCTTTGCCCATGGACTTATTAAGACTTAAGGAATTGCATCCTACTTCCCAGCATTGTAAGATAATTCTTTCTAGTGAACTGCCCAGTGAAATTTCTCTTCTCCTGAGGCAGACTAGATGTACTTCAAGGGCTGCCTTTCTCCTCACCAATTGTGTGAGCAAGTCACACGATTTGGCTATGATGAATGATGAGACCCAGCTGCAGGTGAGCATGTGTGTACAGATGGGCACCACAGGCGTACGTGAGGCTGCTAGTAGCTCTGTGTACACTTTTGTTGCACAGTGCAGCCCAAAACAGAGATCCTTAGGAACAACACATCCAACATGAACAGAGTAAGATTTTTGTGCGGCCCTGTGCTGTGTCAGAGACATCACTTGAGGTAAACTTGGACTGCTCTTTTCCTTGTGGTACTATACAGTGTACACTTGCTGTCAGACATGCCCTCACATTTCTGCCTAACTCAGATGCTCTCACTACAGGCTAGAACAGATATTTTTATACAGTTCCGTGCTGCACAAAGTTCCTTCTCTCAGCTCCTTCACCACCCAGAATCCAAAGAAGCTGAACAAAGACTGTGGGTGTCAAAATGCATATAGTATCAGCTATACTTACCCTGCAGAGCTGTTATGAGGCCACTGTGGAGACCATGTGCTATTCTTTTTGGTTTTGTTTTTTTTCTTTTGTGAGTAGAACTTTGAAATATTTAAAAAATGCAGATGTTTTCCAATATAACCAATTCTTCAGTGCTTAGAGTGGACCAAAGATTCATGGAGACAATGTGGTCTTCAGTGAATAACTGCATCTTGATGGAAAGGGTCTGGGTGCTCTGCTTGGTTTTATCAGCTTGCAAGATGTTGGCCAAGTCATAGCTTGTCTCTAATTCCGTTCTTCTTTCATCAAAATATGGAAGATCATTGTTTTTAGCAAAACTCTTTCAGATCTACTTGTGCCAAGATGTTATTGTGTCTCTGTTGTGCCCTACTGTGTCTCTGTTCTGGGAGAGAGATTGTTCTGATGCTCCCTCTAGAAAGTCTCACTGGTTTAGGGAAAGACTGCTCAGTTCTGCTCAGTTTAAGGTTTGTAGGTAGAGGGGAGATTTAGGTTAGATGTTAAGAGAAAATTTCTTCACTAAGAGGGCAGTGAGGCACTGGCACAGCTGCCCAGAGAAGCTGTGGTGCCCCATCCCTGGAGGTGCTCAAGGCCAGGTTGGATGGGGCCCTGGGCAGCCTGAGCTGGTGGGGGGCAGCCCTGCCCATGCAGGGAGTTGGGGCTGGGTGGAATTTGAGCCCACATCCAATTCAAGCCATTCTGTGATTCTATGATTCCATATCCTATCTGAGGCAATACCAGCTTCATTGCAGGTCAGCCAGCTGCTGCTGAAGGGCAAGTGATAGCTGAGTGGGGACTGCTATATGTAGGAGATGGACTTAGGAGCAGGGGGGATGGCCTTTTTTTCCCTCCTCTTACTCCACTCTGCCAGTAGTCTTTGCCTAAATGAGGCAAAGGTTTGCTGAGTTTCTCAATGTGCTAGGAATGTTTTTTGAGAGAGAAATTTGGAGTTTAGACTCCTCCCTCTTTGTTGGCTGACGTGAGTGGATGGAGAAGTATAGGATTCTTTGCAGCATGTCAGTCAGTGCTGGAAGCCTTTGCTTGGACAGCTGTCACTTGAGGTTGACAATCTGGCAAAGACAGACTTGCACAAACTTCCATATTGTGGTTAAGGCTGTGATGTATTATAAAAGCTAGATGTTCTCATCTAGTTGGCTTCAGCTCTGCTTACATCTCTGAGACTACACAGATGGCACTGACTTGCAATCTGCTCCTGGCTGTGTCTGTGAATCAGCTACCAAAGTGGTATCCATAGAGCTCCCTCATGACATTAGCATCTTTGATCACCAGGTGCCATCACCTGTCTGCTTTCACCCAAGCAGGAATGTCTTGCGAGAACAGTTGTGTTTATTCCTTGGAGATCCCCAAAGGCCATTGGGGATACATCCATGTTTAAAATTTTCAAAGCTGACTAAGATGCTCAGCCAAGCAAACACCATTCATTTCAGCTGGGAGTCACTGTT
This sequence comes from Phasianus colchicus, assembly GCF_987193195.1. Classification (NCBI taxonomy): domain Eukaryota; kingdom Metazoa; phylum Chordata; class Aves; order Galliformes; family Phasianidae; genus Phasianus; species Phasianus colchicus. The sequence goes on from NC_143436.1 coordinate 132,963,546, forward strand.
AAATCCCCAGTTCACACTGAGCAGTCAGGGCTGTTTAAGTGACAAATGAATCAGAAATATACTTTAATCTACTAGGCTCCTAAAATGTTATGTGGCTGCTTTTTGACTAGAACGGGTCGCTGCATCTTCAGATAATTGTGCTGAAAGAAATACACTGAGCCTACAGTTGCAGTGCTCAGGCTATATTTCCACTCCTGGAAAGTGACAACGCTGTTTCAAATACACACACACTCCCATATATATGTACCCTGTCTAAAATGAGTTCATCTTGAATTGTAACAGAACTCATTCTAAAGTGCTGCACCATAAAAAAGCAATCTCTAAGCAGACAGAGATATAGAAATGAGCCATACAGAGATCATGTGGCAACAACGTGCACAAGTTCAGACTTTATGTACTATGTGGCATTAGGAGAAAAGTGGGAACAAAAAACATGAGTAGCATCTGTAGTTCAAAAATATCTATGTGTTGTTCTTTGATTTTAACAAAGTAAAGAAACAATGGCCGTGCAGGTGAAATGTGTAATTTGGAGGCAAACTGATGTGTCAACTTTTGGTTTCAGAAATAACTGTTTCTCAAACAGTGCTTAAAGTGTAGCTATGTCTGTATATGTACTGGTAATGCATATGTATTCATGTACATGCACCGGGAAGAATTTGTGGGAAGAATGAATAAACACCGGGCAGTTTTTGTTGTGCACATGATGAGAATCTACACATCAAATCTAGCAAAAACAAACCAAATGTCCAAACAAAAAGCCATTAACTTGAAGTGGAGCGTTCTTTGGGCACTGATTAAGGGAAGGAAAAAATCACAAACTGGAAGTTGAGGCTCAACAGAATGTGAAATGCCCCAATACCATTCTGCAGAACTGCGTTGCTCAGTTCCCTTTGCTGGAGGCTTTAAGAGGAACCTCCTTTAATGTGGTAGTGTTCTGATCCCCACAACTCACCCCACACACCTCTGGAAGATGCGCAGGTACTCAGCTTGTGCATCTCGGTCCTATCTCAGGGAAACAGACCACGTTTCTTATGGCACCTCTCTGGGTTGCCCCTTCTCCCATGCAGTCAAGGTGAACAATCACTGGAAAGCCATATGTACCCAATATGCAGGAGCAGTGCTGCTATATGCAGTAAGTAGCACACAGCCTTTCCACAGCAATAATTGAGGTCAAATATGCAGCATGGTGTTGCTTTAATTGCATGCTTTGCCATTCACATCTGCACCTTGGGCACCATTCAGTCCTGTGATTATGTTCCTGAACTTCTGGACTAGCAGAGAACTAATAATTATTTATTGTTTAGAAAATGTGTCTGAAATAGTATGGAAGTATTTGCTATAATTTGAGTTCCTACTGCACACCAACTCAGCAGCAGCATCTGTTTCTCATTACATTTCTATGTTTTATATTATTTCTTTATCTCAACTGTTTGCCAGGGTAAAGAAGTCAGCTGTGGTCACTGACTGAATGACATGCAAAATCCAAACCGTTATCCCATACTAAGTTTCCTGCTACTCAGGGTGCTGCTGTAGCCAGCTGAAGCCATAGCTTTCAATCTGTGATCCTCCACAGTATTCCTATGAAGATGCAAGCCCATGTAGAAATTTCCCAGATGGATTGCTGTAGGGTTGATGCATTCCTTTGTTTTTCCTTATAACCCCAGCAGTACATCCATGAACAAGGGCTGCAACTTTCCAACCAAGGACTCGGGGTCAGGTGCTTCTGTGGGAACCAGAACAGAACAAGAGCATTCAGCTCTCCTCTAACCAATAAAAGCAGTAAATCTGGAATGACTATTGAGGTTTCTAAAAGACTCCTGAAAGTGATAAGGACAAATGTTATTGCCAGATAAAGACATTTAGTCATGTATTGCCAAATGCAATTGTCTCTGCTTGGCTCAACTGAAGTCTGATCTATGTTGGTTGCTCCAAAAGTAATCTCTGTTATCTATTTCCATGGAAAATACAACAGATACAAAGAGCACAATAACACTATTCTCAGCTATTAAACACTATTTTGCAATATAGCCGCCACCATTAGCTATGCATTTTTGCCAGCAATGAACAAGAGCCTGCATGCTGTACTCGTAAACATCTGCATGGCTGTCTGGAATGTGGCTTATCTTTCACATCGCTGTTGCCACTGCTGAAACACACCACCCACCACCTCACTGTGCTCAAATACACTGTTTGGTCTCTATAAATACTCAGCAAGTATCCATGAATGTCAACGGAGGCCATTTTTTCTGCATGGAGGAATTCAACACCTTTGCTTCGTAAACACTTTCATATCAGATGCCATTCTGTCAGAATGCCCCTCTGCTGCCATCTGTTGCATGACAACAAAATGTAACAGAATATTGGTGGGAAGGTCCAGCCTCTATTGTCATCCCACCAACATCTGTCTCTGATGTCATGGGCCAACACGATAAAAATAAGAGTTGCTACTTTCAGAACAACCCTCATAGATATTGCTTCTGATCTACTGCAGTGTTGGATTAGCAAGATTAGAAACCTCCCTAAGTCATGGAAACATAGCTCACAAAAAAGCATGAACGTGGAATTACATAAAACAGACAAAATGTTACTGCTACTGACTTGGTTAAGTTCACAAAAATTAAGATCACAGTTACGGAGAGAGTGGTGAGGTACTGGAACAGGCTGCCCAGGGAGGTTGTGGATGCCCCGTCCCTGGAGGTGTTCAAGGCCAGATTGGATGGGGCCCTGGGCAGCCTGGTCTAGCATTAGGTGGGATGGTTGGTGGCCCTGCGTGTGGCAGGGGGGTTGGAGATTCATGATCCTTGAGGTCCCTTCCAACCCTGGCAATTCTGTGATTCTGTGAAAATTGCCTCCTTTCTTTCAGGCTAAAATGGGATTGCACTACAGCCCTTAGAATTCCTCGACACTAGAAAGCACCACCCTGCTCACTGCCTCTCTGTGTGGCTGCACATCACACGCCACAAGTTTGCCTTTTCTTGTTTGCTGTGGAAACTCACTGGCAGGAAGCCATCTCCAACTGCACATGGCATCTGGGCTTGATTCAGTGCACTGGTCTCACCCTGCTCGGGAGGAAAAGGGTAGCTCACTCCAGCAAGTTATTTTCTTCCTTGGTTCCAAGCACCATGGTGGCCGCCTCTGTTTTCTTTTGTTTAAGACACACCCTCACAAGATGTATCTTTAGATTTCTATGGGGACCCTAAGGAGGAGGCACTTATTCTCTGCTGCTTTATCAAACTCCAGGATAAACAGCTTGATGCAAAACACTCAAATCTGATGACACGCAGCAGCTGCACTTTTCCTAGGCTGTACTCCTAATTCTTCATTCAACCTCTAAAAAAAAAAAAACAAAAACACCTCAAAAGGAAGGAGAAAAAAATGTCAGGAACATAGAAATAATGTTCTGTGACAGCTTGTTCTTTTATTTTGTTTTTCCAGACAGAATGCAAGACTCCTGCAGTCTTGCTGTGCCTGAGAGTTTGGTCCTGCATGTCCCCATCTTCTTCAAAATTTCTTGCATCATTTATTTAATTTCAATCAAATTTGACATGAAGTTCAAAACCATTGTGATACTAAGACCTAAGCAGCTTTATGAGAATAGTCTACCAAGTACTGAAAGAGATCATTAAAAATACACCCACCGAGGGAAGGGCACTAGCATTATCTCACGTCTTCAATCAACAGAATTGCACATGATAGAGTCACTGTCATAGAATCATTAAGGTTGGAAAAGACCTCTCAGATCATCAAATCCAACCATCAGCCCACCCCCACCATGCCCACTGACCACGTCCCTCAGTGCCACATCCACAAGGCTCTTGAACCCCTCCAGGGATGGTGACTGCACCACCTCCCTGGGCAGCCTGTGCCACTGCATCACCATTCTTCCAGAGAAGAAATGTTTTCTAATATCCAAACTGAACCTCTCGGGCAACATAAGGCCATTTCCTCTCGTCCTATCATCATTACCTGAGAGAAAGAGTCTGACCCCATCCTCACCACAACCTCCATTCAGTTCAGAGTAGAGAGTGATAAGGTTTCCCCTGAGCCTCCTCTTCTCTAGACTGAATAATTCCAGTACCCTCAGCTGCTCCCCATACAACTTGTGCTCCAGACCCTTCATAACTCCATTGCCCTTCTCTGGACACACTTCAGGGCCTCAATGGCTTTCATGTGGCAAGGGACCCAAAACTGAACACAGTACACCTCTGATTATCACCTCTCCTTTATTAGACACCTGAGAATCCAACCACGAGATGCAAATCCATGAGTGAAGTAGGACTCGTGCTTGTCCCGCTGATGGAAAAGCTCATTTTAAAGCAAAGCATTAAGAAAAATTCTCATTTCTTTCATCAGTGTGACTCCTTTGACCTCTCTGGCTTCCAGCATCTGCACCCTGTCCCTCACTCTTTCAGGCTCATTTCTTTACCTGATGCCAGCTGATAATGGTTAGGCAGGTAGCAAACCAGAAACCAGATAAGGCTCATTTCTTTCCCCAGCACTTACAGCTTTTAAAGAGGGGCAAACCAGAAAAAGAAAAAAAAAAAAAAAAGTACAAAGTAATTTATGTTTATGAATTCTGCACTCAGCTATCCAAGGGGGAAGAGGGGGAGGGAAAGGGGAAGAGAAAAGAAAAAATAATGTTATATCTTTATAAAAGATAGGTGGAGCCTTTCCCTTTTAATTTCTTCCTGCAGGATTTTTACAAAACAGCACCATTTTTTGGAAGGGGAAAATTTAAATGCTCAGGAAAATATTTCTTTTCCATTTAGCTTTTCCCCACACATTTTGAATTATTTCTGAGTAATTTACACCCTTTTCAGCTAAGACTTGTTTTACTGCCTTTTTCTGTTCTCCTGCATGTTCTCCAGCTGCTTGCCATGTCTGATATTTATATCTAGACTTCAAACTGATGCATCTGCCCTGCTCTTAATCCCTGGGGAACTCTAGTGCTACAGCTGAGCTCCCAGCCTAAGATTCAATGTCTGGGCAGCATCTTGCTTCTGGGCCTCACAGCTGCTCCCACACCATTCTTGCAGCTCAGAGAAGTGTGCTTTGGGAACAAATCTCCCGGCCATCCTCACCAGTCAGGATTCTCCTGAAATACCATTATGGCCCCTAATGGACGTTTAGACCATGGGACAAAGCTAAAATTAGTCCAACATAAAAACTCCCAGGAATGTGCTCTGTATTAGCGTCACTTCCTTAGGATCAAATGCACTTCAACACCTTTTTCAATGATAACAGGGCACTGTTGAGCATGAGGGGAGAAATTGCCCCCAGATCTGCAAGAGGCGTTTCTTTATTGCATCAGAGTTTCTAAATAGTATAAATGCACTCTTAGTTTTTTTTTTTTTCTCTGCTCATTCAACTTCTTTGCTGCTCATGAGGGTGCTTCTGCCTGAGCCCTTTTTTTGAGACTAAGTCGCTTTCCAAGTTCAAGATTCCTAATACCAGTTAGATATGAGAATAACCCAGCTGAATGGGACTAGTTAGGCTGGCAGGGTTACAGAGACATTGCTTCTGACAGAAAGCAAAATGCCAGAAAAAGTTTTCAAAATCAAGGTTATCTCTGATGTTTGGAAATGCAAAGCGTATAGGACCCTCCTCCTGTACATCAGTTTGACTCACTGCAAAAAAATGCAGATAGTTTCTATTGTCTGCTTCGGGTTGCTGCAACTTGGATGATTACACATGAGGTCAGCTACCAAAAAAAAAAAAAAAAAAAAAAAAAATTAAACTAAAAAGGCTGTCAGAAGGCCAAGCTACAGTATAGATGTAGTGGTTTTCTGTTATACTTGTGATACATTGAGACTTAAATTGCCTTGGCTTCACTATTACTGATTCCCACACTTGCTGGACTGTGGTGGTACCTAAGAGAAAAAAGCAGTATCAGTAAGCTCTTAAAGTATTCCTCTTGTTGTTTCATCTTTCATTTGCCAGTGCTGGGATGTTTGATGCTTCTATGTCATGATATTAATGAATTTATGGGACTGAAGATAAAATATGAAGAGCCATCTGTATTCTCCCGTGTTACTGCACAGAACAGCAGCAAATTCCAAAAAGCACTTCCTGTGGTTCCATCGCTGAGGTTTTATTCTGCTGTAGATGGAACTAGAGTCTGTAAATAGTAATTCAGCAAATCAAATTAATGACATCGAAAGGAATTACAGAGGCAACTGAGTTACAAATTCATATAACCACATATGAGTTCCCCTTAAACAGCACTTTATGTTTTTACAAATTGAATTAGACACAATCTCATAGTGTACATTAGCAGGAATTAAATATGGAGCTAGTTCCAGTGAACCGACAGCCTCAGCATGCCCCCAAAAAAGCATCTGAGTGATGAATGTGAAGCAGTTTATGTAGACTCCACAATAGTCTGCACATCTTTATGGAGGTAAGTGAATTTTGCACGGGAAATAAATCACAGTAACAACAAACATGAGTGCTCATCATTTCCTGACCTCGTCAGCCTGACCTCCCCAGGGACCCATCAAGATAGTTCTGGGTTGCCACCGAGATTCGCATAATGTGAAAAACAGACAGGATAGAAATTTTTCCTGGCTTCAGAATACAGTTATGGACTGTGGGCAACTGAAATAGCTGCGAGATGGAAATGCTCACCACAGGTCCTTGCTCCCTGAAGCCGTGTCTGCTCCCTGTAGGAACTGCAACACTTCTAGCACGAAGTTGCTATCATTAGCTAGCACTGACTTGGAAAACATGCTGTTTGGTTGTGTATTTTTGGCAGAAAACATCCATGTAATCTGTCCTGACACTAAGTATCAACCAGCCAAGGCGTGCAGAAGGACAAGGACACAGCAGCTGGTCTTCCCTTGAGCTTCCTATGACTGCATGACATGACATGGATGTTGTGCTCACTGACCATGCTGCTCGAAGGCCCACACAGATGTGCCCTTTTTGACAAGGCTGTGAATGGAGAGAAGCAAGTGCCAGCTCCACAGCAGATCACAGCCACAGTGCTAAAAGATAACAAAGGTGTGACTGCTGCAAGTAAGTACCGAGCTGGAAAACAAAGGGTAGAGTGAAAAAAGTGCTTCAATCAAGACATCCTAGCCAAAGTGCCCACTGAAGTGAACTGGAACACAGCAAGAAGCAGCTGGGATTTAATGTAGCCATAGCGATTTTGTAATTAAAGGGAAATAGGTACTATGCTGAGGCTGGAAATATCAAGGCACTTTGGCCTACTTATCATACTGAATCACAGGCTATTGCCAAGCTGGCAAGGCTGTGTGGACTTTAGTGATAACAAAATAGCCTGTGTAAGCACTTACTGACTTTGGAAGAGGTGTTGGATAGAAACAAAGGTGTGCTTCACCGTAGCTTCTGTATGTTGGGGAGGATGGAATTATAGAAACAAAAGCAAATGCTGATCTATTTGCACTTACCATGCCCTGTGAGAGTATGAGGACTTGAGGGCTTTTTAGTTACAGCAGGTCATTTCAGCAGAATTGCACTTTTTTCTCTTTAGTTTTTCAGGTGCAGGTATAAAACAGTAGGAGGAAGGGGAAATTCTAATAATGTCCCGTCTGACCTATTTTTAAAGCAGCATGGTCAGTATTCTGCTGTTTATACCAATCTCAATGAATTCAAGTCAATGCAAGGTTATAAGTAGTTATTAGCTGCCTGACAGCTTGTCCTCCCATACCTTGTAAAGGGAATCTGCTCCAAATGAGGCTATTCCTGCTTCATTGCTTCTTGCATAGACAGTGTTGAATTTTAAATGCTTCATTGTCTTTTGCATACCTCTGTGCTGCAGCCAACATCTTGCACAAAGCCTGCTACATTCCTCTATTACCAAGGCAGATCCTGGGCAATGCATCAGTGTAATTGTTTGCTCTGTGGGTACACGCACACCAGTTCATTAGATTTGTATGTCTTCTGGTGGTATTCCTCTACCAAAGGAGCTTACTGAATGTCTTTCTCTCTGTTTCTGCTTGGACCTTCCCAGCCACACTTTTCTTTTTTGTCACTGTTATTCACTAAACCCAAATCCACTACATTACTACCAATATCACTTTGAAATCAGTGGTCCACTGGCATGCAGGAGGTGCAAAAAAAGGGGGGAAAAAAAACCCAACTTTTTTGTCCAAAGTATTTATAGTTGTTTCTCTGGAGCACAATGTGTGTTACAAATCTCTGTGGACTTCTGCTGAGTACTCAGCAGGCTTCTGCACTCTCCTATTTTCACCCCATCAGCAAGTGCACTAGAAAGTGTTGACTGTTGCAGCAGGATCAAGGAAGATTAAGGGCCGTTTGCAGAAAACGCTGTTATGCTGACACACAGAGAGAGGTGGTTCCCATGTCAGGCAATCCCTAAAGAGCTAATTAGGAAACCTGGTAAAGTGGGCAGTGGGTGGCGATCCAGCCTTGTGCTAGACCTTGTCGCTAGAGACAGAATAAATAAATACATCCTTGGATTTACCCATGGTGAAAGCAAAGACAACATTCTAGTAAACTGTTCTACAAATCCTCATCCACTGTCGTGGATCTGACCTACAGAGTGGGGACAGCTTAACAGCAGACTTACATGAAACTTTGTAGACCATGGGTGTTCAACCATGACTCAAATGCCTCCATTTCTTGGCCAGAGCCAGGCTATATTCCCCTGTCTTTGCAATCACGCAGATTGCAAAAATTTTCCTTGACATTAAGCATAGATTTAATTGTTTTAATTATGTGAATATAGTTCACCTCTGGTCACTAAATGGACTTTTAAAAATCATCTGCATTTTTCAGCTGAAGGATATGATGGAAAAAGAAACTTCAGAAAATGATGCATTTCTATTATGACATCTGCCAAACTGGTTGCTAGAAAGATAAGGAACCTGCACATTCATTTCTTAGTCCAAAAGCATTTGCTAACTCCATTCCAAACTCTATTCATTTTCACTCGCATTTGTAGGCATCTATTTCTAGCAGTAAATTTGACTGTAACTTTACAAGTATACATGACCAGTCTTTCTTGTACTAAAATAAGTATGCTGTATACAAGAGCTAATCCTCCAAAACCTATAAAAAGTTATAAGTTATATGCTAAATTGTCCAATCTTGAAAAAAAAAAAAAGAGGCATATTAGAAGAAATTGAAAGATTTTTATTGATAAAATCTTAAAAAAGAAAATAAAGTTGGCCACTCTACCACAACAGACACAGCCAATGAGGATTAGTGAACTGTACAGCTGCACAGAATATGCATCTTTTATTCTGAATAGTTACTTTAAGCAGAAAACAGACTAATTTTGTCACTGGTATAAATCAATTAGCATTAGTAGTGTTGTGATTACTTGTTCCAAACTCAAATTTGTCCATACCTTTTAAGGACAGAACCATTTGTTCTGGGGCTTTGAAGACTCTTATCTGAAATAGCTGTGTTAGGAAGATGTTTAAAGATGCGAACTGTTGGGAATGTTTTCATCAGGGCAGGGAGAACCAACCGAGCTCGCTGAGTTCAAGAAAAACAACAACCATGAGAGAGAAGGAGATTCATATCATAGTATCATTAACCCTTAAAGGCCATCTAGTCCAATTGCCCTGCAATGAACAGATATACCTCTAGCTAGATTGGGTTGCTCAGAGCTCCGGCCAGTCTGACCTGGCATGTCTCCAAGAATGAGACATCCACCACATGTCTGGGCAACTTGTTCCTTCAGGAAGGAGCAAACAAATCATGGATTGGGTTGAACTGATAAGGATGAGTAAAGTGAATGTGGTAGAAGGCTAAACAAGACAGCTGTCAGGAAGAATTGAAATAAATAGGAAAAAAAAAAAAAGACACTTTGGCATTTAGAACTAGCAGCCATGCCTGCAGCTGTTGGGGGTCAGGATACCAACACAGTGGAGCTGGATATCTAAAGAGCAAGAAAAGGCCCTTCCTTTTTGGATAAAGGCCAATAAGATTGTGTTGGGTGAAGTACAAAAATGGGTCTGTGCCTCAGAATATCCAAGGAAAATTCTCTACAGAAAACAATAGAGAGGAAAAAGGAAATATAGTACAAGCTCTTCCTTCTCCAAGAGGAGAAAAATCAACCTGAACCCAGCTAACCAGTTTCTGAACCTGAAGCTTGCTAGAACTGCAGAATTGGTGCTGCTTTGGGGGTCTCAGCCCAGTTTCCTAAGACCATAAGAGAACGAGGAGGGAGGTCTCTTGGAAAAATGAATGACAGTTTCGAACAAGTATCTTTCACCTTGACCACAGGCCCTTCTAACTATCAAACTGCAGCTGACTGGTTTGGATGAATGTTTCAATTTTAGTAATGCTAACAAAGCCCTTCAGCAGATGAACCCTTTTGGGATAGCCCTGGAATGATACTCACAGCCATGCCATTGTTAGCCAGCAGTGTTTGCTCCCTGTGTCCTCTGGAGAAACTCTGAAGTTTCTCTTTAATATCGTGTGCTAATAATACCGATACATTTTTGCAGTTAACCAAATCATCCTCAGGGAACCTAGTGGTAAACTCCCATTTAGATAACAGCAATACCAAGTTTTTTGTATCGGCACATTTTTTTAGTCCTTTGAGGAAGTGATGTCTGGAATAAGATAAGTGAGTTGCCTGTTGGGCTGCTTGCTCATTTTTCCTACACCTTTTTCTACGTATGGCTTCTGTCACAGGTAGCATGACCAGTGATAAAAAACATCCACAGAACAATTTGGCTGCAATTTTGCTCCTCTTACTTTGTGCCATACCTTCTGCATTCAAAGTCTTTAACTTAAAGAAGGTTAAAGAAATCAAGGTGGTTTGAGTCTATGGGATTGGTAAATGCCATGGACAGGTTTAAATTTATCGTTTTTAAGCTGCTCACTGCTCAGAATGAAAAAAAAAAAAAATGACACTGGATATTCTAGTACTAGCCAAAATAAATCCATTTTTAAATGGTGGTGTCTCTCACTGAATAAAAATGGAAGGGCCTTACTCTGACAACTGAGTATAACCACCTACTTATGGCACGTAAGGAGAGCAATAAGTGACTCACCCACCCACCTACACTCCAGGGACGCCAGGGCCTGATGTCTCTGTCACAGAGTTGTCACAACACTGAATTTAGACAAACAATTTTTCCTACTGCCCACAGTCTGTGCTGTACTCACCATTTGCTCACTTTTCCAGGTCATTATCTCCTAAAACATTTCAAGGTGAAAATGAGTGGGAGAGAAACTACACAAATACTTCCTTTTATTAGTAAGCTTGTACTAATATTAGCTTTCAAATCTGTTTGTTGATAAATGCTAATTGGATACCAACTCTAAGCATTGCTTTCCCCTTCTCCTGAGGTCTTTTGGACTCTTTAATTTGTGGGGCAATTAACAAATCCCTCCCGATATTTTACATAATGTGATTAAAACCACCACTAGGGGAGAAAAATATGATGTTTTAGAGTGGGCAGAAAGTACAGAGAAATATCCAGAGAAGATGGATTATGAGAGTTCCCAGCCGTGCCATCAGCTTGTCAATGACGTAAAAGGAAAGCATAGCAGTGCCTTTTTCATATGATGGTCAATGAGCTGCAAAGAACATCCCATCTGCAAAGTGATTCAAGAATTGGTTTGCATGACAGAACATCAGCCAGGGCTTCCTAAGTTTTCTTTCTCCCAGAAGGAAGATGCTTAAGGCATCATGCATGCTTTTTATAAGGTGTCATCTCAGCCCCTTGAAGTCAGTGATCTCTGTATCATGGCAATATCTGGATTTCTTTCATGAAGCATCTCTTACTTCCTGGATTTCTAGATATTCACCCTAAAGTAATGCTAATTCCTTGGTATACCAGCACAAGTGCTAGGACAAGAGGTACCTGCCCAGTGCCAAGAGGCAACGGGTACAAACTGGAATGCTAGGGGTTCCCTCTGAACATCAGAAAGCATTTCTGTGCCTAAAGGTGTTTCGGAGTCTCCTCAGAGATCTCCAGCAGTCACTTGGATGTGGGCCTGGGCACCCTGCTCTAGGTGACCCTGTTGGAGAGGAATTGGGCCAGCTGTAACCAGAGGGCCCTGCCAGACTCAGCCATCCTGTGGTTCTGTGATTCTTTGAAGTGCCATCTGCCAAAGGTCATTCTTCATGCTCAGGGGAACCATAAGTTCCCCCACTCCTTTGATAGGATGCAATATCTTCTAAAATCAGCTCCCTTGTTGTTACTGGACCCTTAGCACTGAAGCTGAAGGATGCTTATTCGGCTTCAATGGCATTGTCAAATTTGCTGATTGCTTCCACGTGAGCAGCCACCCACCGCAGAACTGCAGCTCAGGTACAGGTCCTTCCTTTTGGCACCCTCTCCCCTTGCTGGTACAAGCTGCTTTTCCCAGTTTTAGGCAGAGAACAAAGAAACACAGTAGGACTTGAATAGGACTTGAACTAGTTTGTTCAGCAAAAAGCAAGTGATAAAAAATAATAATCCTTAAACCCCCAGGTACTCAGATTGTGTGATTATTTGAGAATCTCAGTTTTAATATAAAAACTAAAGGAGGAATTTTGCCTGAAAATGTGAGTCTCAACATTTCGTATACCAGATGGCAAATAAAAGACTCAAATGCACTATTTTTCTTTTGCACATTAGAGGAGCTTGGGGAACAAAAAAAATATTATTTATACATGCCTGGCATTAGCAGTCTGATACAAAAATGCTCATATCTAGGAAACAGGAAGATAATTCTCTGAGGGCAGGCATGAAGTAGTAGAAAGTGTGTGGAGAAGATTACAGTAGAGATTGAACTACACAGAATAAATGGTGTTAAGGTGAAATACGGAGTTGGAATGATACAGGGCAAAGTAGGATGATGAGCAAAGAAAGAGGCAGAAAGAGACCCAAGGCCATGGCGTGGCTCCAGGAGATACTCACACTGGATTCCAGAGTGGAAAAAGGTAAATTTATGCTAGTAGTGCTGTGTGGGGTAGGTTAGTATTGATAGGCTGTGCTCTGGCTAAGTGTTCATATTCCAGTTACAGGTTAGACCAGGAAAACTCTGCTTCTGCTGATATAGCTTGTTGCAGCCCTCTCAAGAAACAAACAAAAAGTCATCCTGCTAAAAGAGCACTTTTGCTGATACCTCTTAATCTATACTAGGGGTTTCTGCTGGCACAGCTACGCTGGTTGCAGATCACACTTCATCACCCTCCTGATTGATGTACATACCTTGCAACAGTTTGTCATGCTGATCTGGCCAAGGTCTGTGCTCTAAGAGAGTCACAGACCCAGGCAAGGAGGGACAGAGAGCAGGAGAGGAGTTGTTTCATGTTGTACCCAGGCAGAAAATGAGTCTTTAATAGTCATGGGCCAGTGCTTCATTATATGTAAAATTTGCTTTATTTTGATCAGAACATTGTTTTGCCACTGCAGTTCTCCTCCACCCTTTAAATTTATTACAATGGCTGTTCCACACATTTCTTTCATCTACTGTTACTACACCATGCTTTCACTGACATTCCTTCTGGTTTCCCATGTATTACTTATTTAAAACATCAGTTATTTCAGGTCCAGTGCTTTTCTTGCAAGGCATACAGAAGCTTGAGTTGCAGTGTGAAATTATTGCTTTGATTTAATGAATATGATTGACTTAATTAAGGCAACAATGATCAAATGAAATCCCTCAATGATTACAATTATATTACTATACACTGTATCATATCTCTGTATCTCTCTATACTATGCAGAGATTGTATATATGTTGGCTGGAAATTTTGTCTTCTAGACAACAGAGGAAAAGAAGGCAACCAGCTTTTCCACCACTGAGAGTTACTTCCTCATCAGAAGGATGGCATCATTCAAGTTTTCTAAACCCAGGAAAAGCTGATTGATTAGAAAAAGCCTCCCCTCCCATTTTAATATACTCATTGGTGTGCAAGCTTTTATTTATTGTATTAGTAAATGCTGAATTAGAAAGCACACTAAGATGAATCACTGTATATAGATAACACCAATTTCACTACTGCACCAGCCAAAAATAATGAGTGTCCCCAAGTCCTTACAGGCTTTTAAATCATTGGGAAATTCTAGATAATTCATGAGAACTCTTTAACTTCAGCAGAGGCCATCCCTGTTCTACTTAACATTGCAGAAACACTTGGTTAGATACTGCTATTAAAAGCAGAACTCTGCTGAAGTTCATGAGGATTTATTTCTTATGGTCAGTTGCACCTAATAAAATCACAGACAATAAATTTAACATATACCACAGTGTGGTGTTTTTAAGGTATGCAGCCTTTTAGCACATGGCCTTTTGGTATGGATGGACCTCAGCATCCAGCACTGAATTTGGGCACAGGTATCAAGAGAACAAGTCAGGAGTTCAAGTTGCCAATATCACAAGGAAATTCTAGTTTGTTGTTTATCATTCCGTAGATAGTCTAAATTGGTCCCAAACCATTTCTTTTCTTGGGAGTATTTTGCAGGATGCATGTTAACAAAATCCTGAATGTGACAGAGCAGACTCTAAGAAGACTCTAAGGAACTGACAGAATAGCTGGAAGGGCCTCAGTTATGGGGCAGAAGTACTGCTGAGCTGGGGACAGGGACCTGTGGACACCCCTGCCTCCCGAGGAGAGTGGAAGAACGGAATGTGTGGGGAAACCTCCCCATACACAGCACCACAACCCAGCCTACCCCACATGAACTGCTGTCTTCCTTGCAGCAGAAGTCCTTCAGATTGTTCAGTTTCAGACACAGCAGTCAGGCTCAATGAACCAGAATTTTTTTTCTGATCAGTTCTACTTAAAGATGAATTCCCCAAAGGCAGGAAAGTCACCCTTTAGTTCTCCTGCTATTTAGGGTTTTTTTTTTTCCTTCCTTTTCTTTTCAAATCTTGTTTTTTACAGCCCATTTGCACCACTTTGCACTAAGCCTGACCCTTCTGAGTCAGCACTAGGGCACAAGACAATAAATCAAAGCCGGCCTGGACCTGCAGCAGGCTAAAAACTGTTTTCCCAGGAGGAAAAGGAGCCTGCAGCCACCTCTTCTCTCTATGTGCCCAGCATAGCTGGTCTCAATAGGAGCCTTGTTTTCACCCTGCAGCATTACAAAATCCAGAGGGGACTCTCTAACCACAGTGACTAGTCAGAATACATTGGTTTGCACAACTTTCCCTTCTGGCAGTCCTGAGTAACGAGCAGAGAGCAGAAGAGCCCCCAACTTCCCCATTACCTCTCCAGGGAAGATGTCGCTTCCCACAGACAAACTGCCTCCAAAAACTCACTGAAGCAGCTTTGATTGGCCTTTTGGGGAGAAGGCTTTTGAGAAATCTAGACATAGCAAAAAGGAACTGCAGTGGGTAATTAAATATCTCTTAATTTGAAATGACACTCAATTTAGTATTGAGGAGCAATATCCTGTATTATCTTCTTAAAGTGATGTGAAAGTGAGGTTTTGACTGCATGTGCACAGGAAATCCTATGGCGGCTTCTGTAACGAGCAGAATCATTGCCAAGCCCTCAGTGTTAAAAAGTACCAGAGACTAAAAATCTCACAGAACTGCTCTGAAAATCAGAGTGTTTTTCAAAAACACAAGCTTAATTTATGTCTTTTTACATTCTCCTATTTATTTTCTGCTTTGGGGTTTCACACCTTCAGGCTTTTTCTAGCCTAGTTTCTTGCCTTACTGAGCTAAGTTTCCTGTAAGATCCCATTCTAATAGGTTATGTAGTTTTAAGAACGGCAACAAATACCGAGTCTCGTCATAAAATAGCAAGAGTTGGCAGTGCCGTTCTCAGGATATTAACTTTTGTTTCCTCCCAAACTGCACTTTCTATAAATAGCAAGTGTGCCTTTACTCTTTCTGTGGTAAATTACATAGATTTTCCTGCATTTCTGTTTCTGCTATGACTCTATGACTCAGTAGTACTGAGCTGATGGACTGAAGCAATGGATACAGAAACCTTTGACACAAAGCTGTTATAAGAAAAAAAAAAGCATTTCTGTAAGAGGAGAGATGAATTGGCCATGGTATTGCTTACGCTTTCCCACTGTAGAAGGGGACATCCTATGTCACCAGTACAGCAACACTGGGAATTTTATTTTGTTGGCAGATGTGCTAGGGCATAAGTGGCCATGAGGTCATCACATGGCCATCTCCTGCTGTGTGTGCCTCATCTGGTTCAGTCTTGTCCTTCACAGTAGAGAAGTGGCTGTTCTGTGCTCTGGACGTGCATGAGCACGACATTAAGAGGGAGATTCACGTCGACCAGCTTTGGATACCCACCAGGGTGACTCCTCCTTCCTCTTAATGACTCCTGCAGTTAGTGGAAAATGATGAGTGCTTTTGAGCATGGGCTTCACCTGACCTGCTTACCCACTGACCCACTTGTGCCATAAAAGTCCCAGCCTCTCTCCACTAACCATGACGAGACCTCAGCTCATAAGCTTTTATTCCATGAAAGACCACATTTTACTGAGCTAAATGGTACTTTTCATTGATTTTGGTATTGGTACTTTTCAGTGATTTGAGATTATCAGCAGAAAGTTAACCTCTAAGTGATGATCAACAACTCTCTGTGATTAGTCCCGATAACACAAATATAACTGGTTGTTAAGTATCAGCAAAGTATATTTTCCACAAGTATACATAAGCTAACTGCATTTACCATAATGTGTTATTTCTGTACTTTGCAGTCTCTGCTACACTTTGACTCATTTATTCTCTAGTTTATCATACAGTAGCAGATAAGAGATAGATAGAAGCCCGCAGGGCTCATTTGCCAGCAACATGCACACAGTCAGGGTCACAGAGCAAATGTGGCAGTCCAGGTGGTGGAAGAAAGGCTGTGGCACCCTCTGAGGCACGAATAAAAGGTAAAAAAAAGCAGGGTGCTACAGCCTCCTTCCATTCAGCACTCTGATGCCAGACCCAACCTGCTTGTGAATGTCAGGAGTCACAGATCAGGCTGAACAGCTGGTCAGACAGGTGGTGGTGGAGCAGGAGAGCCTGCAACACCCAGCGTGCAAGATGTGGAATGCAGGTGCCCTCAGGGAGCAGTAGGTGGGAAAAACACACATGTAAAAGGTGAGAGGCGTGATAGGTCCACATAGCATTTCTCTCGCTTCTGTATCATACCATTATGCTGAAAAGTTGCAGCACAGCATGAGGTCCTGTGCTGCAACACTGAACATCTCTCTTGTTATTTCACACATGGAGCTCGCACACTTAGCGACTCAAATCTTCCCTCTCTGGGAATGCAAAAGTAAGGAATGGGATTTGAAGACTGCCTGCAGTCCATAATTCAGGTTGGATATTAGGAAACATTTCTTCTCAGAAAGAATGATCAGGCCCTGGCACAGGCTGCCCAGGGGGGTGGTGGAGTCACCATACCTGGAGGTGTTCCAGAACAGTGTGGATGTGTCACTGAGGGATGTGGTCAGTGGGCATGGTGAGGGTGGGCTGGTGGTTGGACTGGGTGATCTGAGAGATCTTTTCCAGCCTTAATGGTTCTATGATTCTATGATTCTGTAACTATGCCTTTGTGTATGCATGCACAACTGCATTGTATGTACCTATGTATCTCCTGCAGAATGCTGGGAAATGAGGAAAGATGCAGTCTTGGCTGTTGCCTCTCCCCATTTGATTTTGACATTTTTAACAGGTTTTTCTTTCACACTAGAAGCCTCTTGCCTTTCTTCTTTTAGTTTGAAACATGTACGCTTGTCCCCTTTACGGAGAGCCAGATGGGATATGTCTCATCTGCAAAGGGCAGAACAGATTTTGTCTGATGTGTGGTACCATGTCTTTACAGCTATTTTTATAGCTCTCCAAGTCCTAGATTCTGACTGAGGCCTCTGGGTGCTTCCATAATACTAAGCATATTAATATTCAAATAAGTCCTTTGGAACAAAGGTGATTCTTTATGAGAATTGGGAGTAATCTATGTCTCTGGCAATATTCAATATAAGAAATCTTTATTTTGGGATATATAAATATTATAAAAGTGGCCTAGTAAATTAGAAAATGTGTTAAAATTGAATTTGCTTCACCTCCTGACAATAGGGAAAAATTAATTTTTAAAATAGAATAATGATAACTCCAAGCATTCAAAAATCATGACAAGTCAAATCACAAGCTTTTACATCAGTAATAAAGCTGGGATCCTTTCTCCTTGCCTATAGGGTATTCATCTTCAGAGTTCAGGTGGATGCCATTTTCAAACTGTTCAGTGGAATCATCAGGCCAAAGGCATTTTTGGTCAATGATTTTCACATACCTACATAACTCCTGAACCATATAAAATACTTCAAATATAATCAAAGTAGATGACTCCAAGAAGATGAGAAAATGGATACTCCACTTCTAAGCAACCAGCCCACTCACATAACAAGAACACAGTGATGATTTCAAGCTGGAGGGTGTGTGACATCTAAAAGGCCAAGTATCTCTGGCTGGAAAAGTTCCTTCTTGCCTTAACAGCAGTGTCACACCCAAAGATTAAGCTCTTAATGGCCTAGGCTATCAAAGATGAGCTCATTAGGAATATTATCAGCATAATTGATGCTTATAACCTCCCTCTTTTTCAGCTATAGTCCTTGATGGGAAAAAAAGAAAACAAACAAACAAAAAAACCAACAACAACAAACAAATGTGTACAGTTCAAGAAGAGAAACAACAATTGGAATGGCTCTGGGCTCAAAATTCAAAGATACTGGGCATTGGAGGCAGAACTGTGGTTAACAGCTGGAGAAATCAGAGATCAGATACCCAGCAAAATGAAACAAGGTTTGGCTGGTGAGATGGAGGATGGCCAGAACCATCCATGAATGAAGAGATCAGCACAGAAAGGAGACACTGATGCATGGCAGGGATGGCTGAGTCAAAGCACAGAGTAATCCCAAGACCTTCCCCATATTTAGTGCTGGAATTCAAAAAAACCCAGAAGTAGCAAAGGGTGCATATTTTAGTTTGGGGTATCCAGTAAATCTAAGCCTTCAGCATTCAGCTCCTCAGGCTTTTCCAGTCAGATTCCATGTTCCTAGAAGGCAATACTGTTTACAGACTATGCGTTATCTGGACCGATTTTAAGTCAACCTCTGTCTGCCTCCTTTCCTCCAAAAGACTCCACAAAAAGGAGATGCAGATGTGTTCTAACTAACAACTTGACCTTCTGCAACTGAAAAGTTAGTCAGACTTGCACACGTATGTGTTGCACAGTTGAAGGCTGAATCTGTAACCTGCCTCGTATTTGTGGCCTCACATAGTTGAATTATGTGGACAGAAAGAGTTCAGATATGAGTTCAAATACAAACACTTCACAGAATTGCAGAATCACAGGGGTTGGAAAGGACCTCTGAAGACCATCTGGTCCAACCCCCAGTTATGCCTTCCTTATGACCAGTGTTTTACTTAGAAAGGGAAAGGAGAGGCTGAATTCTTGGCAGTGTCTCTACTGGCAACGCCTTGGCTAGCAAAGCCTGGCAGACACTGGATTTCATAGGTATTTAAAGATGGCTCTTTTGTTTTTATTAATCGCAGATTAATTTCCAGGACTTTGGATTTCTCATGTGACAGAGAGGCTGTTGTAGCCAATGGAAAAAATGTTGACTGCCTGGTGATATTTCAGTTTGCTCATATTAATAAAAAAGCATTTTACTAGCATCAAAGAAAGATAATAAGAGCTTTTCAGCTCTTGACCAGTGAAGAATAGCATACTTTCTTTTTTTGTTGTTTTGTTTTTTTAATGGTGAAGCTTTTCAAGGACGACCCTTGACTCTGGTGTGCTCAAATGAAATGGCTTTAAGCCATCCTGAAATTAAGGTTTTAGCAAACAAACACAGAAGTCTTCAGAGGCTTCCACCACAGTGCTTGTTATCTTTCTGCTGTTGTATCAATGTGAAATTCAGCTATGTGAGCTGAGGATTACATAAGAACTTTCAGCTTCTGATTAGTATCTTAATGCTGAGTTTCTTTCCTGTCGTTCCTTTATTTGTGGAAGAACAGTTAATGTGAACCTCGAGTAAAAGGTGACTACTCCAACAAAGCCACGTTGCTTCTCACAGCACAAATGTGCCATCCATCAGCATCAGCGCCTGCAGCATCCCACTGCTCAGACATGCTGTGAATAGCCTGACTGAAGAACATCCAGGGAAATGATGAAGCCACAGCTTCATCCTGTGTTTGAACTCCTGGTGCCCAGGAGTGAAGCAGAGCTCTTAGGGATATCAGCCCAGATATCTTCAAGCAGCCCGCAGGTGAGTGAAGCTTGGTTTCTGGGTCCATTGCAGAGGGATACTGTGCCCTCCTTCATCACCCCATGTCAGCATTTCCAAAGCATGGTACAAGGATTTCTACTCAATCCAGCTCACCCATGAAGTTAATTCTGCATCTATGCAAGTCAGGAGCTGGTTAATCAAGGCTCAAAAAAACAACACTGGAAACTAAAACTGGAAGGTTTTTGGTCTTCTTTTCGCAGTGCAGGATGACAATTTTATACACTCCCCTTAGAAGGCTTGAGAGAGGCAGGGCATTTATCCCATTTCCCCTTGACAAAACCCAACCCACTGGTGCTTCCACGTTCCATAAACTGGGAAATCCATGAAACCCCTGCAGCAACACCGGAGCTGACAGCAAGGTTGGCCAACTACTCTGCTTTAGCGGCTTCATTCAAAACTAATGCGTGCTGAATTAGCACCCAGCTAGTGCCTCGGGGCCTAGAAGGGGTTCATAATCACCTACACGCATCTCAAAGTAACGACAAGCATACAGCGAATCAGAGGGAAAAAGAACGACAGCCCGAGGGCCGCCTCAGCCCGCGGCGCCCGGAGGTGCCGTAGTGGCCGCCAGCCGGGCTCGGGGCGGCGCCGCGTGCGGCTGCGGGGAGCGGATCGGGGCCGCGATAAATGCCGGCGCAGCCGTGTGAGCGCTTCAGCGGTAGTAGTTCTGTTTTCTCCTTCGGAACCCAAACCTCCTCCTCCTCCGCCACCGCCACCTCAGTACGTGTAATGGAAAGTCAGAGGCGATAGAGAACGTGGCATCCGCCGCCTCGCATCCACGGGTGGCAGCGGGCGAGCCGCCTTCCCGGGCAAACGACGGCATCGGCGAAGCGTGCGGGCGGGAGGCCGCTCTCGCTCTAAGCTCCCCGCCGGCGGGGCCGCCCCGGTCCTCCCCCCGCTCTCCCCCCACCCGGTGCCGCTCCCCGTCCTCATCCCGCCAACGGGCGGACGGAAGCGCGTGGCGGCGGCCGCGCCATGCTGTACGGGCCGGCGGCCGCGTCCCCCCGCGCCCTGGGCCGGCTCCGCGGCGTGCCGCTAACGGGACGGGGCGAGGCCCGAGGGAGGAGGGCTCGGCTCGCCGCCTGCCCACGTCCCCTCCCCGGCCGAGGAGGAGGAGGAGAAAGCGAGCGGGGGCCAAGCCGATCAGTTAGGAGAGGGTTTGAAAGAGCCCTCCTCCCTCCCCCCCGGAGGGGAAAAGGAAAGCGAGAGCCGTGGCGAGCGGCCGAGGATGATAACTTAGGGCGGGAGGGCGGGCGGCCGTGCCTCGGGTGGGAGCTGCCCGCGCTGCCCCGTCCCGGGCGAGAGCGGCTCCGAGGGAGGCAGAGATGTCCGGGGGCGCGGCGGGGAGCGAGGGAGAGCCCCAGGTGCGGCCCGAGGGGAAGGAGAGGCAGAGGAAGAGGAGGAGGAGGAGGAAGAAGAAGGAGAGCAAGACGCGGCTGGTGCGCTCCAGCCTGCTGCCACCTGAGGCCGAGGCGGAGAAATCCAAGCGGCCCGCCCTGGCCAGCAACCGCCTGAAGACCACCAAGTACACGGCCCTCTCCTTCCTGCCCAAGAACCTCTTCGAGCAGTTCCACCGCCTGGCCAATGTCTACTTCGTCTTCATCGCGCTGCTCAACTTCGTGCCGGCCGTCAACGCCTTCCAGCCCGAGCTGGCTCTGGCCCCCGTGCTCTTCATCCTGGCGGTCACGGCCATCAAGGACCTGTGGGAAGACTACAGCCGCTACCGCTCCGACCAGGAGATCAACCACATGGAGTGCCTGGTGTACTGCAGGTGGGGCCGTCGTGGGTTGCAGAACATGGGGGCACTGGGTTTTCCAAAGGGCTTTCATGCTGAGCATGGAGAAACCCGTTTTTATCCTTGGAGTTGTCTTGGGCTTCTCTGTTTCATGACCTGGAGCTGCAGGTGTTGCTAAATCTCAGCGCCTTCAGGTGGAAGCCAACTCGCCCTAACCACTGGGACTTCCAAAGCACGTAGGCTTATGAGTAAGCAGCAATTAAGCATAAGTCTATGTATATGTGCTGGGCTTTGTGATGTTTTATATTTTGTATTGGGGACAGTGCATCACAAAGTGACAGCAAGCGTGACAGGCATGGCTTGACTCAGAAGCCCTTAGGCAAATCGTTCCCGGTGTGAAGTAGCCAGCCACACCAATGTGTTGTTTCAGGCATTAATTTGACTTCAGTAATGCGAGACCTCCCTCAAGTAATCTGCTAATAAATCTTTGTTGAGCAAAGGCTGGAGACCAGAGGCTTCTGCATTTGGCTTAAGAGTGTGAGGTTTCATGAACTAGTGAGCCCGAACTGTGTTTGCATTTCTAGAGAATGTGAGACAGTCCTTTCACTGAATTGCACTTCTGAGTGAATGCTTTATACTTATCTTCTCAGGTGTCATCATTCCTTGTGGCTTTGCTCTCTCCCATAGCTTGTGGATGGAGCTCTAGGTCATTTATCTCCTTCAGACGTATTTGTTTTTTGAATGATCCAGGCTATAGGTTTAGACTACAGTCTTGGTATCCATAAATCAGCCTGAAATGTCTTCTGCATTAACACTTATGTGTAAGAATCCAACTTTAGAAAACTCATGTTTTATCTTCCTCACTGTGCCTGCTAGTCATCTGGTAGTAGCTCAGAGTAAGATTTGGGGAAATTGAGTGAAGAAAATAGTTTCCAAGCATGCAGGTTTCATTTTTCATTCTGATGTGTAGATCAAACGGAAAAGGAACACGTGCCAAGAAGCTTATACTCCGATTCCACAAGCTGTCTGGGAGGGGTACTCTGGGCTGACGTAAGCACAGAAGCAGAGAGCAAGTCTCCTATTCTGGGAAAGGCGTGTGAAAAGAAATAAAATGCTAAAAAGAATCCAGAATAGTCTATGTTTTCAACATCCAGTATTTTGTTGCTTTTTAAACTCATATCACAGAAGAAATCTCACTCTGGGATATTCCACTGCCTCTAGATATGCATGGGAACACAAGTAAAACAGTCTAATTTCCGTAAACTAAAATAAGTATAACCCAGCCATGTAGCATTTATTGGCAGGGCTAACCCAAGGCTCTGCCTAGTTCTTTGCTTGCCTGTAGTTGTTCTTGACTGTGAATGCTTCTGGTGTTGAGGGAGATGGGCAGCAGGAAGGCTAGTAAGAGACTATTCTTGCTCAGAAATAAAATAGGACTAGTGTGGATGGTTAATCCAGTCCCTACCAAATAAAACCAGTTTAGAAATAAGCTGTCATGTCTCCTGGATTGAAAAACAAGAAGAATCATAGAATAGTTTGGGTTGGAAGGGACCTTAAGAGATCATCTTGCTCCAATTCCCCTGCTATGGGCAAGGACACCTCCCACTTGACCAGTGCTCAAAGCCCCATCCACGCTGGGCTTGAATACTACCAGGGAGTGGGCACCCACAGCTTATCTCAGCAGCTTGTTCCAGTGTGTCACCACTATCACAGTAAAGAATTTGTTCCTTATATCTAGTCTAAATCTACCCTCTTCCAGTTTATAGCCCTTACCCCTCATTCCATCACTACGTGCTCTTATAATATGTCCCTCCCCAGCTTTCCTGTAGGCCTCCTTCAGGTACTGACAGGCTGCTGTAAGGTTCCCCCGGAGACTTCTCTTTTCCCGGCTTACGATCCTCAAGTCTCTCAGCCTGACCTCACAGAAGAGGTGCTCCAGCCGTCTGATCATCGTCATGGCCCTCCTCTGAACCTGCTCCAACAGCTCAACATTTTTGTTATGTCAGAGGCCCCAGAACTGGACGCAGTAGTCCAGGTGAGGTCTTCACAAAAGCAGAGTTGAGGGGCAGAATCACTGCATTTGCACCTGAAGTGCACGTGGGCCAAATCCCCGTAGGGTAATGAAGCTGGAAGCTTGAACTACATCACCTGTTCAGATAGAGCTTTCTAGCTAGTGGAATACTAAGCTTCAGTATAGCTGTCTGCAGAACCCTTGTTTCTTGCAGCAGCTTGACTATTTCTGCCCACAGGCAGTCCTTAGGAAATGCCCTGCTCTTGCAATTAAAAGAAGTAAACAAAACAGGTAGCTAAAATGAATTGCTTATATGGCATAACTGCCTACTTTTTCTTCTTTTTTAGCCATTATTTCAACTTCACTAAATGATTTTTTTAAACATCTCCTAGCCCCAGTGGGTGAGATGGGACAACAAACTTAAGGTTTTCACAGATAGAAACAAAGATTCTCACTAATGTACATGACTTCTAGAGCTGAATCTTGGAAGCAGGGAACCAAGATTGAGCATTGTGTATCAAGATCATAAAGTCACTGGGAGTGCGATCAAAAAGCTGTTTTTCTCCAAAAGGTGTCCTGCTGGAGTTCTCCTTGAGGAGATGGAACTTTGTTTCCTCAGTCTCTCTCTCTGTTTCTGGAAAAATGCTCAAGCATAGACATCACAAAAGGAAGTAATAAGTGACATCTTCTCTCACCACATCCGTTTTGTGCTGATTGATTTATCAGTTCTGCTACTTTTTGACCAAGTAATGACTGTCTCTTCCTTCCACTTCCTTGTGGTGTCAGTAGGACAGACTCTTCTGCAGTGTTTGTCATAGATTTAGTGCAGGTTAATGAGCGCAGCTCAGCCCTGCATTGCCCTAGAGCTGCCGGAGAGCAGCAACTCTTCCCTTGCTGGCCATAGTTGAGTGAGATGGGATATGGCTGAGTGCTACACTGGACCTCCACGCTGCTGTGGGCCCCTTTCCAGCTGCATTCACATACATCTGAAAAAACTACTTACTTCAACACTCAGACACAGTCAACAGCAAGTGGGAAGCTGCAGTCAGCAGCTTGAGACAGGGACTATTGCATCACTGTAGCAGAGAAAAGCCCTCTGTCTTTACATCTTAGGTAATCTTTAGTGATTGAGTGAAGATTCGGGTCAGATCCCATATGTTGTGCCTTGTGTCTTCTGTGCCAGCTCATCAGAAAGGGGCTCCAGCAGCACTAGGGCAGTGCCCACGGCGAGGTTCCCTGCCTATGCAAACCGATGGTGTCAGTAATTTGAACACGAGGAAAAATGCCATTCTTCTGCTGTGCTGACTGCTTAACAGCTGGTGTGCAGGCGAGCCCTCCTTCCTCCGCTGTCCCTCCTCCACGGACTCAGATGACCCATTCACATACAACTGCTGCTGAATCAATGACTCAGTTGGCAAAACTTATCAGACGACAGAACGGCAAAGGATGATGCAACCTCAAGTAATAAGCTGGAGATGCAGCTTGTTCTCTCAGAAAGAGGAGACAGCTTTAATGTAGAAATTCTCGGTGTTTCAAAGAGTCCCTCAAAAGCTCCTATTTTCTAGACAGCTGGTAGACAGTGAAAAGACCTAATTCTTTGAAGGAATTGAAATAAGCTATTGAGTTTGAATTAGCAGAGTGTGTTGAGGAATAAAGTGTTCTGGAGAACTGAATAATTGTGTTGGTGTGTGATATAATTTGCAGGTCCTCCTTTATCAGCATGCTGGTCTTGATAGGAAAAGAGGGAAGGTTTCTTAGCCATGAGGAGTCAATGGAGCCTCTCTCAGGCTCCTGCCCTGCTTGTGACTACAGAGAAAACCAGACACTGTCTTAGGAGTACAGTTTCACAGGTCACTTAAAATTCAGATTTAAGTTGGGAAGGCTGGATCATGGAAAATCACATTGTCTCTTGTTTAGTTGGTTTAAATGTAAAGAAGTTAGACAGACATTAGAGCCTAGTCTGCAGAAGACTGTTGTGCAGAAATCCTTCACGACTTGGCAGTCACCTTAATCACATCTCTTTGCTCCCTTTCTATATTTCCATCACCCAGGGATGGAGGTTGATGTCCGGAGATCACAAATTTTTAACATTGTAGTGAAATCTTGTTTGATTAGTTACTTTTCTGGGTTATGAAGTTGGACTTGGAGGGTGGAAGAGTGATTTTTTTCTTGGCAGTTTCACATGAATATTTGCTCCAAACAAGTCCAGCACACATTGCTCCTGCTCTTAAATATTTGATAGAACTAAATTTGTCATTGGAATAGTGTTAAAACTCTTCTAAGCACAGGCTTTGTTTTCAGCGTGCTGTCACAAAGTATGGTATGTATTTGCTTGGTATGTAAATAGGAGATGAATAGTGATAACTGCAGTCACAACAAATAATGGCACTCATCCAGCAAGGAATATATTTTGTTTCTGTCTAAGTGCTTTGTTGGTGAAATTCTCTCTTCTAACACTTTTCTAGAAGCCTTATGTTCAAAACCAAAGGGCTTTGTTTTTTAGGTTTACTGTAATTCTTGCTGTGTCCACTGAGGAGCATTGCTAAAGACTGTAATGGTCTCTACATGCTGATAAGAGTGGTAACTGCTTCTTCGCTCAGCATGTGACTTAGAAAATATGTGAAAAATTGGAATGTATGACCTGATACTTGTTTTGCCAAGGTGTGGAAGATGTCGAATGGGTCTTCTCTCCCTCTGTCAGCCTGCCAGTGAAAGCTATTCCATCCTGTGAGAAGAAAGATACAGAATGTTACCAAATCCTCACAGGAGCGTAGCAGATGCCACTCATGGCCTGTGAAGTAGCCACGGGATGACTCTGTGCAACCACTCCATTTAGGTCCCATATTTTCCTGCTGACACCAGCCTCCAGGACGTTGGTTGTGACTGCCTCCTACGCTAACCAAATACACCCACACATAGTAGCGTCTTGTCCCAAGAACTGAAGGCATTTCTTCTGGTGACATTTATCACCAGAAGAAATAAACTTGTCTCATTGCTTCCAGAAAGAAAATGTCACTAGACCTGATTCAGAAGGAAACTACCTGGGATTACTCAGTTTCCTCTGTGAGTGAGCGCGGTGCACAGAAAGCTGAAAGCTAAATGTTGTGTTCTGAATTTATGTCAGAGATATCAATGTTCCTTTCTCCAGTTTTAGAGAGATGCTGCTTGGTTTACGTTACTATCCTTTGCTTCAGTTCAAGCCAAACTAGCAGTGAGTACATTCTCTGAGAGATATAGTAGTGTCTCTTCCTTTAGAGTAATGGAGTATTTTCATTTTGCAGAGGAGTTTATTATTTTGGCAAAGGAAGCCTGTGCTGTTTTCTGAGATGCAGCTAGCTGTAATGCATAGGAGAGCCCCTATGTCCATTCATTTCTACGTATGCATTTTATTTGTGGTTCAGCAAAGGGCAAATTTGATTTTTAACGTTCCTTCCAACTCAAGCCATTCTTTGATACCACCAAGTGATTTTTTTCAGGGATGTGCTGCACTCTATAGACTTAATAGCTTGTGTTAAATAGGCTGCTGCCAGGAGTATGGTGGCCACATTACATTCAGGATCAGCTCGTTCTTATATTTTATATTATCTTGAGGTCATGCTTGCTGCTAGAGGTGGCTGAAAGAAGATTAACAGATCTGCTTTCTTCTGTCAAAGTGTAACGTTTCCAAATGCATGTGTTGTTCAGCTCCACTTGAAACTGTGATTCCAAATCCCACCTTCCCCATGTCATCTAGTCAGTAGAACTGAAAATGTTTGTTAGTACCTGACAGCTATGCTATAGATCAGTATTTTGTTAGACTGCTTGTTAGCTGGCGTGGTGTAATTTAGCCAGGGCCTTCTTTCTGTGAAGTACTGTAGGAACAGCATTCCCCAGCTCTGCCTGGAAGGCTCCAGTTTTCCTGTGGAAGAGTTGAGGATTCCAGGGCTTGGGGAGGACGAGCTGACTAATGTTGGCTGATAAAGAAGATGAAAACATGGAAAGGACGAGGCTCCTTGCCACTGGGCAGAATTCACTGGAATGCTTCACCCAGGCTTTCACAATCCTTGCAGGTGGATGGGCAGGCTGGCTACCTTGACACTGCTTCAGATGTCTGAGTGCAGGTCTCCCCATGCTAGATAACCCAGTGCTTTCTTGCCTGAGAGCTGTCTGTGAGGTGCCCTTTCCTCTCTCCCTGTAATACGAGGCCTTTTGGGTAGATGGAACTTTTGTGTATATACACAGCAAGGGCAGTGTAGCTGGCCAGCTGAACACGTGGCTTCAGAGTTGTGCCCAATTTTCAGGCTTTATACTGTGCAGGCGTGATTTTAGCAACCACATATATTGAGAGCAATTAAGTACATGAAAAGCAGAATGCTTTGTTTCACTTCACATAGTTGCAGAGATGAACCAGGCAGCCTTAGTAATTTTACTTGGGAACTGGCACTGATGCAACTATGTTCATGGCCAATCGTGTCTGTACCCAGAAGAAATCCGCAGCACTAACAAGATGTCAGCCCTGCTGCTGCCCTGCAGTAACACACCCTGCCTGATCCTGTCTCACCAGGGAGGGGGAAGGACGTTGGGCAAGAGAGAGTGCATTTCAGTGAGTGCTGTAATTACACAGATGCTAAAAGACAGGACACTGACTTCTTACTGTCCTTTGTCTAGATCCAGAGGGTAGCTTCCTTTGATGTATGTCAAGCACAGATGACCCACACCCAAAAGGCAGCTGCAGCTCAGAAGGTGTGAAAGAGACAGTTTGTAGCTTTTCCTGAGCAGTGTTTGTGGTGTTGTGGAGGGGAGAGGAGGTGGAGGGAGTGTGAGAGTGTCATCCTTTACCAGGAGCTCAAGTAGGCTTACTGAGCTCTCCTTAGGAAATGTATGTACACAGTATAAGTCTTTAATGCTGAAAGACTTGATAAAGCAGGCCTCATATTGAGTTGGAGGAAGATGACCTACGCATTTCTGAATGAATTCGTTTAATCTTTGTGGCAAAACCAGGATGTGGCAATGAGAGAGTTTGAAACTAAGTTTTCAGTGCATACAGGATGTCAGCGGAGAGGAGCATCTTGCTCTCTTTTGCTGTTTCTAGGGTACAGCTACACAGTCTGTCCACAGAAAACTGCTAGCTACCCAGCTAATGGTGTGTCCTGTGCTCTGGTCAGTGAAGATTATCTAACGCTGATGAGCTGGCACACTGCTGTCTAGCTCTTTGCTGCAACATGAGCGATTCTATCTTGAGCACTGCAGGTGAAAATCTCTGCTGTGGTCAGCCTTCATCCTTAATTCTGCGGTCACAGGAGAGTTTTGACAAGCAAGGCATGTGTTTTAGGGGTGGAAAACATCTGCCATCTCCTCTGCTATTTTATTACAATTTTATTCAGTTTTGACCACAATTTCTCTAGAGTGGTGTGGCAAGTAGGCCAGTCTGCCCACTGCAGCAGCCAACATTTGCATCATATCCAGTCATTTCATAAACGCAGGCTCTGCTGAAGATTTGTTTCAGTAGGCATGGAGGTCACTTGCTTTGTTTTTGTGATCTGGTTGTCTGGAAGTACTGACCTACTTCAGGGAAGAGTTTAAGTGTTTGACTGTCAACAGCTGCACTCCAGTTTTGATTTGTCTGTGCTGTTATTATGTTAGCACTGAGAGTGTGAATGCTAATGAATAGATTTGGTATTTCTGTAGTTTTGAGGGTGTCTTCAGTTGTGTCCTTTTGGAGAGAAGGTTCAATACAAACGAACAGCATTTGTAACCAGAATTATTTGTCTTTATGTGCTGTCTTGTTCTTGCTGGATGTCTCCTGAGTTGTCCATCCAAATACCTATATGCTTGTCCTTTGTCCATTCACTTTTATGCCTCTCCTTGGCCAATTCCCTTGACCAACAACCTGAACTTGCCTGCTTTAGATATGTCAGTTGATTTTATTTGTTTGCAAACATGTTGTTGGACAAGTTGTTGTGAAGTCTCCCCAGATACTGAGGCCAACATGCAACATATTGAACAATAGTCACCTAAACACAACAGTGAGCATGTTCAGGATCTCTCAAAATGCAGACATTAAGTAAGGTATTGCACTGAGGAGATGCCAGCCAAACCCTTAAAATGCAGGAGATGAAGTAAGTGTATTAGAAAGAGATACCTATTTGGTGCAAAAGTAAATTATATCTTATCTGCCTATGTCTTGCAATTGCAGTGCATTGTTTTCTAGGTACCCACACTTATATCTGGGGGTTCAGATGCTCCCTGTATTTTATTTTTCCTCCCTTTTCAAATTCCTGTGTTCCCGTTGTCAGCTTCCCCTTGCTGTACTTCCCCTTTTGTTGTACACCTGCGAAGCGTTAAGCAGAATCTTGATCTGACATAGCTTACTAGGATAAATGCATACATTATTCTTATATGCACACTTAAAAGTGTTTTGATCTTCCCTTTTTCACTCTCATGTTCATATTTTATCAAAGTGCTTGGAATCCCCATTCCCCTGACAGACAGTTGATTCCTGTCTTAACTCTACTACATGTGCCCTGTAAACAACAGTGAGCCAACCACTGATTCTAGCTGGCAGGAAATCCTCTCAGTTGCTAATTAGGCTCTCTCTGACCTGACAGGAGTATTTCCTGAAGCAATCTGTCTTGCTAGGATATAAGGTTTATTTTACATAACTTCTATCTTATATGTGTCCAGTCTGACCAAGTCATCTAAGCCTCTGCCACAATTAGTGGAGAGCATTAAGCACTTTGAGGCAGAGCCTGGAAGTGTTTCCACTCTATGAGACACTTAGCTTAGGAGAGTTTGAATCAGGAGATCCATGCCTCTCCCCAGTGATGACACAGATGAAGCCTGACTAGGTGGCTTGCTAAATTTGAGTAAGGTGAATCCCATTAGTAAACTGAGAAGGGATAGATTTTAATTCCTGTCAGTGCTCTGTTTAATTTTTGGACTTTAGAAGAGTAGCCTGTCCTGATGGTTACATTTATTAATTCAAGATTTATGCTTTGAGAATTACAGATGCAAGTATGTTCACCTGTCTGGTGAAAGGAATAACTCATCCATTCTTTCATTTCCTGACACGTTTTGCCTTCAGCATTAGTCACTAATATGTTGTTCATACCTGTGAATTGTGTTTATATAGTTTATCTCAATGCTGAGAAAATGTAAGAGATGAGTTGCAACCAATAAATGATTTTCCTATTTGAATAACTGTTGACATTTTCATTTCTGTGGAATTTTTCAGGCAGCCCATGTAATATGAGGGATCTTGGTATTTTGGGATGTTATTTGCTCTTTAACCTCAACTGCAGCTTTTGAGGAGGAGTGTTGAAACAGAAAGTAGGAGGTTCCTAATTCTGCTTTCTTCTGTTTGTTTGGATGTTCCTAGATACTGAGTCAACTAAACTGTCTGCAAGCTGTGTCTCTTAAAAATGCAGAGGATGTGTGTTTGTTAAAAGAGTCATCACTGTCAAGTATCTAGCAGATATTGCATATGGTTATTGGGTCTATGTTTGATGTCTTGTTTGATGTAGGATCAGATGTTTAAACCTGGCAAGGGATAATGCTGGATGGTCAGGAATTGAATCAGATGGATCAATAGTGAAATTATTCTTCCAGTTCTGAGTACTGTTGATTTATCTTTGATTGCCAATTTCTGTGTTGGAATACACTGTGTAGTCATGTAAGAGATGCTGCACCATAAGAAGTTGTGCCACTGTTGGCTATGTTAAAAGTCCTAAGTTCAGTTCCTTTGAATGCAGTATTTTGACATCATCTCTTCCTGTTCATTCAGGCTTAAGTGTACTATCTGCTATCAAGTTTTTCTTACGTATGTCTTTCATTCATTCTCAGTGTGCTTTTGTGATAGGATCAGCGTTGCGTTTGAGAGTTCCTATTTCTGTCAGATCCTGTGAGAACTTTTTAAAATGTAAGTTGATCAGAAAATCTGTACCGAGGTTGAGCCAGCTATCAGTCTGCTGGTACTGCTGTCCAACCTTTTGTGTCCATTTTTCCAGGAGTCCATTTAAAGTCCATAACAACCCTTGTCATGGACTGAACAGTTCGTGATACCCTCTCAATTCTAGGAATGCCACTGTGGACTCAATTTTTGAGATCTTATCACACCACATAATAAACTTCTCGTGTTAGAAATAGCTGCTAGGAAAACATGTGTATACCTGTAAGACCATCTGCTGAAGACTGTTGCAGTGTAGGATCTCCAGCCTGACAAGAGATATGCGTAGAGCTTCCAAAACTAGAGCTGAAATGTAGTCAGAATGGAGAGTCAACAACCAGTCAATTTTGTCTATTTGTCAAGTGTTCAGTAGTTGATTTTGTTTTTATTGTTTCTGTTTTTTCTTTTCTTGATTTAATACACCAAGTGGAAACTGTCAGTTATTAGTCCAATTTCAAAACTAGCTAAGAGTCAGTTTGATTATAGCTAGTCTCAGTGAAGATAAAACTCATAAGAAAACTTAAGTCCGAAACATCTATTCCTCTTTCAGACATAAATACTGCAGAAGAATTTATCACAATAAAGTCAGAAATGGTGTTTCTTAAGAAAAACATACAGTTTTTCTACCTTTTAAAGCCTGAGTTCAACATTTTAGTGTAAGATTTCTCTAGAATTCCCCAGGGTTATTTGAAATTCAATCCTCCTTGGAATGCAGGAAGCAGGAGGAGATGCAGGAGAGTTTCTGAGGTTATTTACAGTGGCAGTTGGTTTGGCTTGGAGAATTTTTATGATGCTTATTTGGTCTTGGTGTATTAATCCATGTTTTTCCTCTGCTGTTCCTGAGTTGGAAACTTTCCATTTTACATTTGGCAATCTTGTCCCCAGTTGTTCATCCTTCATGCTTTATCACACTGGCGGTGGCTATTTTGTGAATCTTATCCGGCCTTTTATTCCTTTTAACATTTCTGTAAGCTGTCCTATCTGGCAACTTCTGGGAAATATTTTTGTTCTTTTAATTCTGTGGGTTTTTTTTAACCACTATCCACATTTATAGAAAGAATGCCTGTGATGGTGGTGCTGCATCCTACCAATAGGTTGTAAGTAAGATAAAATGAGGTCTGTGTTGTTTACTCTTCACCAACGGAAGACAGCTTAGACAACCACATCAACAGAAGGGGCTGAGGCTGGTGGTGCATTGCCCCATGTAGTCGAGCAGTATTCAAATTGTACACGGACCCCATTGCCATTCATTTGAGAGCAGTATTCTTATTTTTCCAGTTACTGAATATACATCCAGATGTCCAGAACTTCTTTGAGATGTCTCCTCGTATACCTCACTCTTTTCTAACCTGTTTTTTTTTTCAACTCATAAATTCCAGCTTGATGCTGAGAAGTTTGTTTTCACTGCAATCATACACATTGTGGAAAGGTTGCTGGCACAGGCTTCAGGGAATTCAGGTGGAGGAGATGTAAACAATTGCAACTGCGTGTTATTACCTTTTTACCCTATTTCTGCCATCTGAATCCATTTCTACTGGGAACTTAAATGAACTGGAAAAGCTTCTTTGAATGCTGATTTTACTAAAACTGTCAAGTGGTAATAGAAACCAAGGGTAAATAAAAACTGCTAATGACTGTGTTATTAACATAATTTTAAAATAGTCATTAAAAGTAATTTTCCTAGAATAATACAGTATAATAATATAAATACTTAATAATACTAAATTGTTTTCAAATAGTTTTTAATGTTCCTAACAAGACTTGGATTAAAACCTTCCAGCAGTAGGACTGGGAGGGATATGCTAGCAGAACAGGAAGAAAAAATCAGTGAACATAAGTAGTAAAGAGGCAGGCAGTATGACTGCTATCAAATACTTCAAAAAAGCTCTGCTACCTAATGTGACACATCTCTTCTCACAGTGAAGAGGCATGCCTACTTCTGGACAAAACATTCTGAGCCTCAGAAACTCAGCTGGCTGGAGACTTTCCTGATTCAATATGATATCCATTATGCAATATACTGCACGGCTTCTCTGACTTTTGTACTTGATGTGTTTCCCTGTAGTAAGCCTTATCCAGGGCAATTTGAGTAGTGAATGCAAAAGGGCATTTTTACTGCCCAGTGAGGAGGTTTGTATTGGCACTTGAAACAGGCCGGCGTGTGTCCATGGGCAGAGTGCAGCATTTTCTAGATGTCTCAGAGCTGCTCAGCAAGGCTCACTTGTCTGTGTGAAGCAGATAATGCTTCATTAGCTCCATAGTGCTGTGAGGTAAAAGCTGGCTGTACAGGATTGTACGGAGGAGGATTGTACACAGAGATGGTCAGAGGGCTGGAGTGCCTCTCCTATGAAAATAGGCTGAGGAGTTGGGCTAGTCTGGCTTGGAGAAGAGAAGGTTCCGGTGAGAAAGACCTCACTGAGGCCTCCCAGTACCTCAGGGAGTTTATAAGCAGGAAGGTGATTGTCCTATCACTGTCATACCATGTAAAAAGACAAAGAGAGGAAATTCAGGTTCGATTTTAGGAAGAAATTTTTCACTTGGAGGGTGGTGAACTACTGGTACAGGCTACCCAAAGAAGCTATGGGTGCCCCATCCCTTGAGACATTCAAGGCCAGGTTGAATGGGGCCCTGAACAGCCTGAGATGGTGGGGGGTAGCCTTGCCCTTGGTAGGGTTTGGAACTAGATGATCTTTAACATCACTTTCAACCTACATCATTCTATGATGCTATGAGTCTCTGACTCAGTTCAGATATCTTTGAATTTAGTTTCAGGATTATTTTGTATTTCAGCAGTCTCTGTGAACCTCAGTTATATGCAAATTATAATCAAGAAGATATAGTGATTTTAAAATATCTACAACTGTGAATAGCTCCGAAAAATATTCAGTCTCTTTTTTTTCAGACTGGAAAAGTATTAAAAAGATGATTGGGAGTTTAATAGGTTTTAAAACATATATGAATGGACTCTTAGCTGTTTCTCTGTAAGGAAGCAGAGGGCATTTTGTAAACATCAGTTGATTTGCTTTATGATGGGGTAGAGGTGAAAGGAGAAAATTGGTGCAGAACAGGATTAAGGCATCTGTCTAAGGTCTCTCAGGAAACTGCTAGAAAATACAAGGAAATAATCCAAACGTAATTATTTTCCTTTCTCAGAGCCAAGGTGACAGTTTTGCTTGTCAAGAGAAGATGTGATTTCATACTTACTAAGTTAGCAGTTTGTATACTGAGACAGTTATCTATTCTTCATGACTGTGCTGCGTATCAAGAAACCTTCAAAAACTGCACAGTGAACAGCCACTTAATAGAGAGTTACTGCAAAAGCAAATATTTTTTCACAGGCATCTGAAGAGTCCAGAAAGTGATGACCAAACTAATCACAGAATTTGTGTGATACTTATATCAGGCAACGCAACAACAGCTGAAAAAGCATGGTTTTCACCATGACCTGGGATTATGCTTTTGCCAGCTCCAGCTTTTGATCCTGCTTTTAACATTTTTGAAGAAACACGCTTTACTTCTTAATTTGAGCTGTGTACTCTTCTGGGAGAGGTGGCTGATGGTTGACAGTGATCAGACTGCAAGAATGGTACAGGCAGTTCTGTGCACAGCCTGCTAGGGAGGTAAGAACAGAGCCAGACTTCATGGATCAGCAGCATTGGCTTTTTCTCCTTGTACTTGAAGATATTAAAATAATCCTTCAGTGACTTTTTTAAAGGCATTTTCCTAAATGTTCTCTAATGTCCATAATAGTTTTAGATGCTGGGAAGTAAATATTTTGGTTCTAGCAATGTCGTGGTTTTTTCCCCACTTGGCATGTATTGGTGTTTGGAGGTTTTGTATTTTGTTTTGGTTATTTTTCTACAGTGCTTATGTTGAAGTCGAACTTAGTTTTGCTACCAACACCTTGCAGATATACGCACATAAAATAGTTGAACTTGCCAAAACAAGTCATTTTTTGTATCAGCATTCTTGTGGCTTTTTTTTTTTTTTTTTTTTTTCTGCTCACATGTTGTCTGAAAAGAGTGGCAGTGGAAAAAACATTGTTTCTGCAAGATTTACAAACTGACGGCTTTTTGGTCAGTAGCAGTCAGATACGGGAAAGGCAGTTAGTAAAAAATGGGCAAAACTTGATTATTTGAAGGACTTCTCTGATAAGACCACTGTTAAGATAAATTAAAAAGTAAGACAAAAGGCATCTGTTTCTGATCTCAGGAGAACGAACTGTTAGTGCTTAGAGCTTGGGCCTTGAAATTATCCACAGGAGACTGGGGCTCTGTGGCTGTTTTGATTTACATCTAGCCCTTTATTTCTTTTTGCAATGGACAGTTTTCTATGTTATGACAGATTATAATTTTGTTCCCCAAGTACCTGATCTCTCCCTGCGGCAAGATGGGAACATCACCTGTAAGGGAAAGATAGCGGTCCCAAAGCCAGTTGTATTCTCACAGGTGGAGCTCTAAGGGCATCAGGAGCTGAAGATGAGTTGACAGTATCCGTTATGTTTATCCAAAGCACTACTAAATATCCTAAATATCCCATCTGTTTGGGCTGTGTTTCCTCCCATCTCACC
Source organism: Phasianus colchicus (assembly GCF_987193195.1). NCBI lineage: Eukaryota > Metazoa > Chordata > Aves > Galliformes > Phasianidae > Phasianus > Phasianus colchicus. The sequence goes on from NC_143436.1 coordinate 132,999,984, forward strand.
CCCCCCCTGCCCCACCCCTCCAGTTTTTTGTTTTTTTTTCCCATTTAGTCTAGTGTGTTTTTGAGTTACTGAAAGGCCATCAGGCATTTTGGAGAATAGGATGGCATTCAGTTTTAAATGCAATCACAAGGAGTCCTCCGGTCTTCACTTGGGACTTTGACAGGATCTTGAGCAAGTTACACGATCCTTCTCTGCTACAAAGTTGCAGTCTACAAAATGTGGGCAGTATGATTTATTTCACAGAGGTTTTGGTGTTTAAGTCTTCTAAAAGAGGCCTTTGTTATGTCAGTCTCACTTCAGTGCCTGGCAGAATTATGGAGACGATTATTTTGGGAGTTACTGAAAACACCTGAAAGACAATGCAGTCATTGATCATAGCCAACACAGGTTCACAAAGTCCTGTTTAATGAACTTAATCTCCTTTTATGACAAGTTTACTCACGTGATTGACCAAAGGAAGACAGTTGATGTAATCTTTTAGAATTTCAGCAAAGCTTTCAATAGTGTTTCTCACAGTACCCTTCTGGAAAAAGTGTTCGGCATACAGCTAGACAAAAACATAATGCAATGGGTGAACAACTGGCAGATGGTTGAGGCTCAAAGGGTTATTGTGAATGGGGTTACAACTGACTGATGACCAGTCCTGTGAGGGTTCCTTAGAGCTTCATTTTACGGCCCGTTCTCTTCAGTGTTTTCATCAATTACTTGGATACAGGACTTGAAGTTGTACTAAGTTATACTAAATAACTTTGCAGAAAAAGCTAAACTTGGAGGAGCTGTTGACTCCCTTGGGGATAGAGGCCTTACAGAGAAAGCATGACAAATTAGGGGGCTGGGCAGTCACCAACTGCACAAGAGAAATGCCAGATTCTTCACCTTCAATGGGGCAGCCGTGTATACATGTACAGACTGGGACACAAGAGGCTGGAGAACAGCTCCTCAGGAAGGAATCTGGAAGTTCTGGCTGACAAGCGGAATGTAAGCCATTAGTGTGCCCTGGCAGCCAAAAGAGCCAGCTGTGCCCTGGTGTGCATCAGGCCCAGCACTGCCACTAGGCAAGGGAAAGGGTTGTCCCCTTCTGCTCTGTGCTGTGTGGCCTCATCTCCAGCATTGGGTACAGGCCGAAATGCCACAATATATGAAGAACATAAAATTGTTAGAGAACATCCGAAGGAGGGCTACAAAGATGGGCTAGGATCTGGAGGGTAAGACATATGAGGAACAGCTGATATCTATTGGTTTGTTCAACCCAGAGAAGAAGACAGTGAGGGGAGGCCTGATGCTCCTCACTGAGAGTGAAGGGACAGCACTGAGCTCTGCTCTGTGTGACAGCGACAGGGCCCGAGGGAACGGCATGGAGCTGTCAGGGGAGGGCAGCTGAGGGTCAGGGAAAGGGGCTGCACCACAGGGCGGTGGGCATGGAACGGGATGCCCAGGGCTGTGGGCACAGCCTCAAGTGCCAGAGTTTAAGGAGCATCTGGACAACACTCTTAGACATAGGGTTTGGATTTGGGTGTAGTACTGTGTGGGTTGGACTAAGTGATTTTTCTGGGTCCCTTCCAACTCAAGATATTCTGTGATTCTATGATGCTGTGATTCAGTTCCCCCTAAAACTGACTTGGAGTTCAGTATCTTGATTTTCTTACGTCAGGGATTTCCAAAAGAGCTAATTTATATGCAAAAGGTTTGTGCTTTTTTTTCATTGTAGCTTTGGTTGATTAGTTATGATTTCAGAGTCAGTTGAGATGAAGTAAAAAATGGGTTATTAAAAAACTGCACTCCTGGAGACAAAGAAATCTGTACCTACCATTTGTAAGGACCTGATCAGTCCCAATGCTGCTGTGGCTTGTGGACTGGAATTACTCATCTTCTCCCCTGATTCTCAGGGGAACTCTGAGATTAAAAAAAAATTTTAAATGGGCATTGTCAAGTGCCTCCAGAAGAGAATGGGCATCTAGAAACACAGAGCAAAATACCTGGAGATGTCTGTTTACTGAATAAATGTTACTGCACAATAAACATTGCCAGCTGGTGGAGGTGGAAAGATTGAGAAAGAAAGGAACAGTGCAGAACAAAAGTGTATGTGCTGTAGCAAATCACAGGTAGAAAGACAGAATATTGCAATTTCTCCATTTTGTTCCTTAGCAACAAATAATCCTATGAAATATTTGTTCCAAAGGTCAAATTACAAAAGGCTTCAAAGCAAAAGCAAAAAAAAAAAAAAGGTTAAAAACGAAACTGTCTCTCTCAGGTTTATTCTCCAAATATTTCAGAATATGAGAAATCTTGCTCAGGCAACAATCACCCAGGTTTTTACTGTAGGTAATGAGCTCTGCAAACATATAGATGTTAGCATCTCTTACATTATCATAGTAAAACAGAGGTGTGTGTTTTTGGAAGACTTGCTTAGAAGAAGTGCTGATGAGTGAGGGAAATATTAGGCCCAGTTCTGTATTCACTGACCTTCCATAGGACTAAACAGTGCAGCAGCATAAAGGACTTCAGCATGAACATCTGATCAGAGGGTAAACTGGGATTCTCAAAAGGGGGGAGGACAAAGCAGCAATTACTCTTGGTATACACCAGCCACTTAAGCTGCTGAATTTCCTTGGTTTTCTCTGAAACCATCTAGAGCAGGACGAGGTTTGTTTTGCTTCGCTTGAGCTGTTTGATGTTGGACATGCAGTTCTATCACCAGCAAGCTGTCTGTCCCATCCATCCTCTGCTGGGAAGAGTTATACACCAGAAGTTCTCTTTTTCCGTTCCCATTTGCAGTGGAAAAGCCTCAGCAAGGAGCAGATGAGAGCCCTCTCTATTGGACAAAGATAACACACCATGAGAGTGTGTTTGGGTATGCATAAAGGCAAGCTTTGTACAACTTCTAGCTTGAATGTTACAGAGTTTGAGAAGGCTGGAGCTGTTGAGCATGAGTTAATTACTACTTTTCTGTTGTTTTACACAAGCCAGGGAGGTGCATGTAACATGCTGAGAGCATCACTAAGCTTCTTGTCAACACCAAATCCCATGTTCTGTTGTTATAGGATCTATTTTGTCAAAATTCCCATAGTTTTGTCAGTGCATCTGCAGTTTTTCTAAAAATTGTCATGCTTTGTTTCTCATTAGAGGGATTTTGCTCTTCTTGTCAAGAGTGACTGAAGTTAGGACACTTTGCAGCAAGCCAGAAACCCAGCCCATGTGAGCTCTAGGCCAAGAGAGCCCCTTTATGTTACCACAGAACTCCTGGCTCATGGAGCCCTCCTTCCTGCTCATGCCTGCCACTGCTACAGCCAGCATGATGTGGAGCCTGGTGCATATGGAGTTCACTCAGATGCACTGCCAGAAGGAGAAAAGGGCTTGGGAAACCATCTTGCATATTTTATGAATTATACTCAGGTGTTCTTAAACGAAGTGGGGTACCAAAGTGCTATTTAAGGACATTTGTGATTAAAAAATTGAAATTTATGAACAGTGCAGACGTCTTGCTGAGTAAAGCTTTGATGACACCACAGGGAGCGTTCTCCTATGAGACACAGTGGCATTTTAAATGCTTTTCCATTTTCAATCACACTGAGATTTCTACAAAATGAAAACCTCCATGAAATAGGTGAATATCTGAACATTTTACATGTTTTTGAATGTCTGCTCATTTTCCATGCTGTCTTCTGTAGTTCAACAATCATTTTGTAAATACTGTCATTTTGAGCAATACGAATATTTTGCTTTTCTCATTTATACTGAGAGAGATTGCTTATAGGTAGAGTTAGTAGAAATATGTTGTTTTGTGAAGAAATACAGGAACTAAAGTTTTACATTTAGTGCGAGTTTTCTCTAGATTCTTTTAGTGGTAGTAACACATCTTGCCTCAATCCAAGCTTTCAGTTTTTTTCTTCAAGGAACAAAACATGTTCTTCACTAGGGCTGTGGGGGAGGAAATAGAGGGCTATTGCAATTAAGATATGGACATGAATGCTAGGACATAGCAGTGCTGGAGTGTTGCCTTCCCTGATTGACCATTTGCCTTAGACATTTTCTCCTTAAATGCACCCACCAGTAGTTTTCCACCTGCATCTACAAATTCTAAGAAATGCGGGAAGGTGTGCCAGTAGGTTCTGTGAAAGGTAAAAACAAGCTTATTGTTAGCAGGTTTAAAAATGCTGGGTCTGTACCTCACTAGAAAATACTTGCTTATAAAAAATTAAGACACATCTCGAAAATCTCTGCTGTCAGTTAGGCAAGGTGAAATGGTAAATTTTGAGATGCCTCATGTTTGAGACTGAAGTCTGCTTCATACTGCAAGGTCTTTGAGACTTCTGCTTATTTGAACATATTCATTTGAGCTCTTCTGACCCATCTCACCTGAGCTGTTGCCTCAACACCTTTTTGTGCAGTTTTGGAAGGGTAGAAATGTATGAAGTGGACAAAATCTAATTTAGTGCCCTCTGCTTGAAAGATGTGCTCAATCATCCTGCTATCACACTTTCTGCTCACACCCCACTGTTTATTGCCAGGATATGAGATGATGAACAAGACATTTTTTGGTATTTTTTCAGAGAGAGAAGCCTTTAGTTTATTCTATAAATACAACCTGAGCAGACTTGTAGGAAGGGCTGCGTTTCATGTATTCTTAAAGAATAATGCCTCACATAGAAGGATCCTTACTCATTTTTTTTCCAAATAGAACAGAAAGCTTATTTCCTCCAAAGAGTACTTAATTTCTTTCCCTTGGGGAAAAAAAGGGCACCAAACAACAAATAGAAAATGGAAATGTTCTAGCTCTCTGTAAAAGTTTTGTTTTCACACTTTGCTTCAACCTCATTACAGCTTTTGAGGAATAACAGTGATAGTCAGACATTCTTCAGATGGAAAGTGCTTAGGGTGTGAGTTGCTGTAGAGAAGCACTATTTTCAGTTACAACATGGCAGGTGTTTTGAAAGAAAACTGCTCTAACCTTTCAGATTACAGAGGCATCCCAGTAATTCTAAGAATCACAGTCTACAAATGCCTAATTTCACTTCTACATTCTTAATTAAGAAAGCAAATAAAGATGCATTGGAGATTAAATTTAAAAGAGATTTCTGTGCAACTTAGCAGCCTACTCTTTCTGTTCTGTCACTAGAAGCAGGAAGGATATTCACAGGCAATTTCAGGACATCTGTGCCTAGGCATGGTGCTGCTTGCATTGATGGGCGCTACAGGTACAAAAACATGTGGTTTGATCAAAGACTGAAAAATTTAAAGGTGTTGTATTGTGGAAAGTAGATCACAGTTACTGGAAAATAACTGTTGTCTAATGATTATGTTGTCATTATGACACTGGGAACAAACTCTTTAAGTGACTTCTTCAACAAGTTAGTATTTGATGCACAAAGTTTTGTCTTACAGATTTCATTTGAAAGCAAATGCACCACATCCCTTTTGACATCATCCTGCTGCTACAATTGAGAATTTGTGCATCGTTTCCCATTTGAACTTTGTTTAGATTCAGTTCTCAGGCAGTGAATTTTGTTCTTTCCTCATCTCATCATGCCTCTCATAAAACCTCAACTTGAGTAGCTGTTAACAAATTTTAATCAAGTCACTTCCCAAACTTCACTTTCTTAATTAATTGAATTGACACCTGGTATAGAAACCAGTATTATCCTTGTTCTCCAGGGTATACCACAAGCTCAAGAGCTGTTAGGATTTTCTCCTATGTAGTTTTACATTATATATTTAGCTTACCAACCAAAGACCTTTATTTAATTGTCAGTCCATTCATGACAACCCAAATTATGAAGAATTTCAAAAGAATCTAGAGTTTCACTCCCGCACAAGTCCCCTTACTTTTAATAGATGCAAAATCAGTTCCCTCTTTTTGTGTGGTATGAGTGGAAGAATCAGAAGTAAGTGGGCTGCTAGAGAAAGTGAAATTAATTATTTTTTTATATTTTTAGACCCTATGTTACATATTCCTTTATTTCTTTAACACAGTACTCTGTTTTTTCAGTACTCAATGAGGAATATATTTTGCCTTTAGTTTTCCTGCAAATCAGGTGTTGATACCAGCGGAGATCAGTGATGTCAAACATTGTGTGAAATGTTAAGCACTTTATGAGAATCAAACCCATTCCCCACCATTCTGGCAGAGGAGCGTAGGGGTTATTTCAAAGCCTTTTGCTTGGCAGAAATCTGATCATATCAGAGATCTTTTCTGCAGCACACGGAAATAACTGCAAAAAAGTTCAGTGGCTTCAGTGATTTGGGATAAAGCACCGGGACTTTCCTGAAAGGAAAAAAAGGCAAATTTCTAAAGCAGACTGCTTTGTTCTAAAAAAAAAAAATCACCTCTAAGGGGCTGCTAGAGACTAAAAACATGTGTAATTTGATTAGGGTGTCTAGGGTGTTTTTTTCCTGCTTACTCTTTTTAGCTGGTGAGAAGCAAAAAGAAATCAGTGTTTTCTTACAAGCATACCCCAGATTGATCACTGATAAATTAAAGACCTTTGATGTAGCCAGCAAAGCATACTTAGTGATTTAATAACAAATATAGCTGTTCTTGAGAAAAACTTCTCTGGCGTACACTGAAATTTCATGTTTATTTTTCTCTCCTTTCTTAAATAATAAGAAAAAATGATTTTTTTTTTTATTATTATTATTTTTTAAGAAATACTTCCTCAAGCTGATTGTTCTGCTTCAGCTAAACGTGCACTTTATAGCAGAAAGGATAAACAAGTATGGCTTTGTACTTGGTCCAGACTAAGAGACTCTGCATTCAAAATTCGTGCCATAAACTCTGCTTAAAACTTAATCTGACTTAATGTTTCTGCTGCTTTTGCTTTTTCTTCATGTAAGTTTTATGGCTATTAAGTAGATGTGCTTTTCCACCTGCCAACAGTAGGATATACATGGAGGTTAGGATGTTCTTTTGTTTGTCCTGAAACTCAAAGTTGAAATAACAACTTCCCATTCCTCAAGTTGTTGTTAGCTTTTCTTTATTAGATGGAGGAGCTGTGAATTCTAGCACTGCACAGGGCTGAGCTCCTATGTCCACTCTTAACTGCATATGACTGTGCTTTCATATTGCCAGTACTCCACATACTCAAAATGAGGACACGTGCTTAGGCACCCAAATGACTGAGGTGTCAGTTCCTCACTGATCTCACTGGGGATGGAAACTTGCCTATTAGTAGAAGCATAGGGCCACGCAGAGTGTAATAGAGAGTCAGAATCTTTCTGTTCAACAACTATTTATATTATTTCATGGATGACATGAAACTGGCTTCTGATGCCCTGTCCCTACTGCCTGCCAAATAGCTTAATTCCTGAGAACATCAGACCCTGCCCAAAAGTACCTACGTTATTGGTCTAGTTTGTTGCTATGAGAAGGATGCCCTAGTTTAGCTTTCTCAGATCCTTAGATGTCACATTCTTTCCAGCCTTAGTTTTTCGTGGCCAGTTTTATATACCTGCTTGCTCTTGTCAAGGTTCTTCACTTGTGGTTAAATTGCCATTCTTTCCCCTCATCTTTGCTCCCAAGGAAGTAATTGAGCCAGTCTCTGGGCTTTGTCAGAGGCCAAGAAAACCAAGCAGAGGTAGACAGAAATGAATTTTTCTTTAATTTACCTTGAGATCATTTGTAAAGCAAGAGACTCTTGATGGACACAAAACGATATCTTTTCCAAAATTTAGTCATCGAAAACACTGAAGCATTCTTCATTCTAAATTAAAACACTCTTAAATTCTAACATCATTAGGAAGTAACAGATTGAAACAAAAATTATTTTAAAGCAGGGAATCATCAAATTTCTGAAAATGCTCTCACCGCCCTTGACTTGTCTGCCTTGTTCAGAGCTTAGCTCTTGAAGGAGAAATCCTCTCTAAGTTCCTGATAAATTTCTTGTAAATTATCAGTTGTTTTTGAAAATGCAGAGTCCTTGTTTCCAGTGATAAGTGCCATTAGTATATAATTGACTTTGTTTGTAGTTTGTTCCAGTGGTTGTTTTTGTTAGGGAAATATCTCTGAATAAATGTGTGCTGTACCTGACTGTTAACAATAGGTGGTTCTATTAAAATTTGGAAGCCTGAGGGTTGTTTTTTTTTTTTTTCTGTTCTTTCAGTCTTTCCTTTTTTTCTTATCCCTTGAAGCTATCTAGTAGATTTCTTTCATGGCTAAGTCCAGAATTCCTTATGGGAGACATATAAACCTAATATTAGTTTGCAAAGAGTAAATATTTATCCAGGGAGATGGAGATGACTTATTTAAAGACTGACCTAATTTATTATTTAGGAAAACCACCTTTCTGTATCCACCCTACAGCCAAGAATTGTCCTTCTTTTTCCTGTGGAATATTATAGTTTAAGAAATGAACCACATAACCCAGAATATACTGGCAGGGGCAGTCTCCTAAAATGGAACTATTCATTAAACTCATTTTTCCTCCTAGAAGGTCATTGTGAAGGTATTGCAGCACATTAGGGACAAAACTGGATCACAGAAAGGTCAGAGCTCTCAGAGACAGCATCCCAGTCAGGTTTGGGTTTGTACCAGCAGTTTCAAAGAATAGCAGACATCCTCACTCAACAGTTCCATTCAGCACCTTGTTTTAAAGCTGCTTGCCAAGTATGCTCCCAGAAGAACAAGTCTTAGAAAGTGGAGGGGTCAGAGGTTGTTTTTGTTTTCTTCATTTCATCCCTGATTAAAGTAAGACATTGGATGAGGCAAGAGATTAGAAACATATAGTTCATGGTCCTAATTTAGTGTGCAATGCACAGACCACTACAATTATTGTCAACTGTGATGCTTACTTTGCTGAAAGGACTTGAAGAGGTTTGGGCAAAGAGCTGCTTTACTCCTTTAGAAGCATCTTCTCTGAAATAGAGCAGGGGACAGCACGCAATGCGGTTACACATCCTGTTCTCGCTGCAGCCGAGCACTGCAGATGTGGGTACCTCCAGGACCATTTTCCACCCCCTCAACTGCTCAGTGTAACTGCTAGTTCACTTCCTAGCTCAGTTCAGTCAAAGCGGTACAGATAAGCTTCAGCACTTCTAAGAGCAAGATTTGGGGGGTTTTGATTATTTTTGGTTTTAACTGACCTGACCTAAGAAGCTACCAGCCATTGTGCCAGCAGTCACACACCTATGTGTGGAAAGCATTGGTGTGCGGTCTGTGGTGAGTTAGGGATGGTAACCATTGCCCTCGGCCCAGCAGTGCTCAGAAAAGAAGTTGCTGCAATATATTCCTAGAGCAATGCAGGAAAATCATGAAATAAGGCCTCTGCTGGGCTACTGCTTGGGATGAATCACCAGGCTCTCAGGCCATTCCCTTCCTTGAGTGTGAATAAAATACAGGTACAAGTTTCTGTTAGCATGAATGGATGTTCTGCCGCTTGAATTTCCAGCAGTCCCATAGTCTGTGTTAGTGTAGTTGCTGCACAAGTGTAAAACACTTGATGGGCTTTCATTCTTCTATTTCTGCCTCTGTCTCCTGGTACTGTACTAAATATGCTTTCCTTCTTTCACATAACAGCTCACAGTATTTGTGAATTTATCACATCTCTTACAGAATGCACTGTGCAACCTAGTTATTTTTGTATTTCCTCAGAAAGCTCTTTTTTTTTTTTGTTTTGTTCTCTGAACTTTGCCCAAATTCTCATCCCTTTCATTCCACTGCTGAGGTCCCTGGCAAGAATTCAAACTGCAGAGAGGTAAGAGGAGTAGATGTTCCTACTAGATGATGGGATCATCTGTGTTTAGCTACAAGTTGTGCTGACCTTCAGCTGTTCATGAAAGTATTGTTATCCACGCTCTACCAGTCTAAGGCACGTGCTTCAGTGTGTTTGCAGATCCTAATCTCTATGTCATTTAGACTTATGAATTGACCAGAGGATATCTCAGCCTTCTTCCACCCATACTCTACAAACCCATGTGTTGTGTTTAGTAGCTCTCTTCATTTCTTTTTGTTACACATAAATTCCAGTGAGTTTTCAGCAGGTTTCCTCAGTGCTGCTTACAGAGATAAGAAGTGCTGTACTTAACCTGAGTATCTCGTGTCTTTTCCTCAAGCACCAAAGGTGGAATTTTTCTCTGAAATAAGGAGCTCTCTGAATATAGGCTACCGCTAATAAAACCATCCATTTTATTTAACAAAACTATGCCTGTGTGATAAAGCAAACAGGAAATAACTTACCTCAGTAGTACTATTGTATAGGTGTTTGTATGTCTGTTTTGCCATGGTGCGTCCAGCTGTCCAGCTGCACAGCTGTGATGGTGGCTGAAACTGGAGTTAATCAAGCACTCCTCTGTGACTACCTCTATGTACTTCTTACACTGTCATTTTATTATTAACCCACGTCAACAGCCCTTCGAGTAATTTATAAGCCATATAACACTGCTTTTTATACCTGATACCATTACAAGTAACTTTTCCAGAAAGCTTTCATGAAGTACTGTATTGATGACTCCACTTATAGTCATACTATCTTTTCCTCATGCCTACAAGGTTTTGGAAAGGTAAGCACATTTAAAATTATGTCCTTGCAGGTGTTTTTCTGTAACTGTTTATTGTCAGACAGGCCAGCCAAAAATCTGCAGTTGTGATCAGAGGGAATTTTGACACATAACTCTTTGAGGCATGTGATTCTTTGCAGTTGTTGTTCATTCTGGTACTTAAGATATTCTTCACCCTAAAAATACAAATGCAACTTTTGAAACTAGTATTATCAAATTCTTCTTTAAACTTGTAGGAAAAAAAAAAAAAGTTGAGAGTTCTGAGTATAATCATATAGTAGTGCCCTGTTACGCTTGGGAACAAAATCCAGGCTCACACTTTGTCATTCTGTTGTTTCAGTTAAGAAACCACCGTAACAATCCACATCTTTCCATAAACTTCAGAGTTGCTCATAAACCACAATAGAATATTTTTTAATATGAATTAGGCTAAATACTGTTCAATAATAACATGGTAATATCAGTTGTTTTATTTACAGTCACTCCTCCCTGCAAAGACATACACAGTGATGTTAAAAAGTGATTTACTTTGGGCGTGGAGTTGAATAAGGCACAAAGGCAGTTAAAATAGCAATGGTGCCCAGAAAGCTATGTCTTTTCTTATTTTTCCACTAAGCTATTTTAGAAAAGTATAAAAGCATTAGGCATTATCACTGAACTGAAGACTGGACTTTAGATTTGACTGATCTCTTAGGTTTGCTCAAGGCCATTGATTAATGTTGAAGAAACACCTTCCTCTAATTCCTGATCTATATTACGCCTCCCACACTTAGACCTAAAATTATTAGTGATACTTAACAGATTATGTTCTCTCTTCTGGTGAAAAACTGACATCCTGCCCATCCTAAGTCCTTAAGATGAATTCCCATTTGAAAGCAGGATGATGGCAACATGATTAAAATTTCCCAACTATTTTGAGATTTGGGGAGAATGTGAAAACAAACTACCAATTTCTGCATATTTCTTAAAAGTGAGATTATGGCATTCTAAAATACTTTATTTCATTGCCTTATGATCTGGAAATTTTGATTGTTCTCTTAACGCTTCATACTTGTCCCCTGTTTGTTTTCTCTAGATTTCAAAGGATGGTGCCATTGACCATGTGCCAAACCCAACTTGCCTTGGCTTAGGCTGACTGGTCGACTTGAACCAGCAGCCTTTTATGACCTTCACACTTAGCTTCTTTATGAGTTATAGCTGGTGAATTGATGGAATTTGGCTAAGCCTTTGGAACTGTCAGTATCCAGGACTGCCCGGCTACCACACCCATAGTAAAACACATTTCATTCTGAAGCTGTACTGTGTGTGCTAGCTCAAATAAATAAAACTTATCTTATTTGATGGGGATTGAAGTCTGATCTAGTCTTCCGTGGCTTGAAATATCATGCAGTGTTTTGCTGGGGAAATTATGAAGCCAGCATGAGTCCAGCTCGATGTTGGAGAGCTTCCACAGGAGTTGTCAGCAGAGAGCTCTGCTTAGTTGAAAATTGTTAGAGTGCAGAGTACTCAATTCTTAGCAAGTTTTGAGGGGAAAAAGCATGTTTTATTTCATACTAGCTATAAATCTTAGAAATATCTAATTGGAAGGCACTTAACAGTATATACATGTGTAAATAATGAAATACTCCACTGAAATAGTTGGGGGCATGCTGGATTCTTTCCTGCCCGTTCTCTGCCGTGTTTCACCTACCTCTGTGCTAAGGATTGAAGGAGACAAAATGACTGCAAGGTCTGGGTGAAGCAGTTAGATAAAATTCACTCTTCTAAGAAATAAGAAGAGCCTGTTGATAAACTGTGCTAATCAGAAAATCCCAGCGTATGGATATTAAACTTTTTTTTGGCAGGAATCATTCTATCTTTTCCCTCAGTCTCATCATTAGTGATTTATTATAAGTTTTAAGAAATTTAAATTAATTCTAAACCAGTGCAAGAAAAATATAGGTATACAGTTTCTGTGCAGAAACACGAATGTAATGTTTCCCAGATGAGCTGATATGGAAGCAGTGTGATTGATAAGAAGGTTTAATAGAATATGTCATACCTGCAAAAATGTAATTGGTTCCTTTAGTTTTACACATCATTAAAGGTGCACAAATCGCGAGTTGTACATCTCTTAGTGCTGTACCAAATAAACTAAGGTTGGCTTTGAAGCCTTCAAGAATACATGCAGCATGTTTCAACTGTAAGTATTTTACAGAGAAGTGAGATGGTGGGAAATATTTTGTCCTGAGAGCAGGAAACATCTTTCTATTTGATAACTGAATTCCAGTAATAGTTATTTCACTTAGATGTATTCCTCTTGTTCGCTGATGTGTTTGGCTGTCAGAAGTTAGCAGATTTAATTGAAATAGTCACTTTGTTTTCCTTAAAATGTCTCGTACCTCCCAGCCACCTCATTTCCCTCATATGTCAGTTTACATTCATACTTAATTATTTATTTATTTATTTTTCTAAAATCCTGTTAGTAAATACCACCTTGGTTTTGAGGAGACAGGAAAATTAATAGCATCCCTAAGTAGATTAAAAAAAAAAAAAGAAGCTCTGCACTTTGCTGTGTGAAAATTTATTCCTCCTTCTTTTAACTTTCTAATTTTTGTGGTTATGTGTGGGATGATGTATGTGATTATTACTGATATTAATATCAGTCAGTATAGAATTGACTTTGTGCATCGCCTCTCAGGTGCTCCCATGGTTTCAGGTTACTGCAGAGGCAGGTAAGATAAGATTCAACAGTGCTTTCTCTGATATGACTCTAAATTCACCTCATATATTGCCATTTCTACTAGATATATTGCCATAAAACCACTTGAATTAATATTGAGATTCAGATTTTATGAAATACTGAAAAATGTCTTTGTATAATGCGGATACATTATTGCTAGGATTTGCAGAGGCACTTTCTGAAACAGCTGGGCATGCAGCAGCTTCACAAGGCTCTCAAAAAGATGGAGCCTTACACCAATCAGAGCTGGAGCAAGCATCTCTCCAACTCTAGTTACTTTTTTATAAGTGTGTTTAGTCGAGGGGAGACTGGGGTTCTATTCCTAAGTCAGCTTTCCAATTTTGAGGCCTGTATTCCTAATGCTGAAGACAACTAGCTCAACATTTTATGTCTGCATTTTGTTGTTTTTGGTAACGGTCTTGGACCTTCATTTAATTTCTCCAGTGTGACAAACAGTCTTCTAGGGCATTTGAAAGAAAAACAGAGAAACTAAAAATGTTCAGGACAAGGAGTTGTCATCTTCCACTCTTTCAGTAATTGAGCTCTTCTATCCAGAAGAGCTGTACTGAGTCAAAAAATAAATATTGGTCTCCTACATCTCAATATCGTTTGGTACTTCTGTGCACTTTAAATAATAATCCAGCCTTCAGTGTATATTAAACGCTTGAATTTATTTCCCAGCCTACATCTCCAAGCCTGTTGTGGCCTGCAAACTGGGGGGAATCTCAAAAATAGTATGGCAAAGCCAGGAGACAGAGCTGCACAGCGCTGCTGTTTTGCAACCCTAGCAGTAACACTTAGGAGTCCAGCAAAGGTATAGTCATGGAAACAGCAGCCTTTTATTACCAGCCAGCCTTTGTTTTCCCCCATTTTCAAACTGCTGAATTTATCCAAAAATTAGAACTTTTTATCTCTCTCACAAAATTAATGAAAGTTTTCCCCAATAAGACTGGTTCTGTGTTTTTGAATGGCCACTACCTCCTTTCTGTTTTTTGTCTTCTTTGCAGGCATTCTTACCTGTATTGCACATGCATTCCTTTCTGTATGCTTATACTTTGTGTACCTTATCTCTGTTTGTGTACCTCATCTCTCTGTCCCCATCCAGTGCACTTTCCTCCTGTATGTCTTTATCAGTGCCTGACATACATGCAAAATCAGGATTCTCCTAAAAGAATGCAAGTCCAGCCTGAAGGAGACCTGTTTACTGATATTGAAATAGTAAGAAAGGAGAGGATTTCTTAATACTTATCAACAGTGAATGTACAAGCTGGCAAATACTAGTTAGAAGGCATTTTTCAGTTTAAATTGAAAATTAATTACACTGTAACTAGGTTAGTTTGATTCCACAAATACCTTTCCATAAAACAGTCCCATTGCACAGTGCTAGGTAGTGTTTCCTGCAGGAGTCTTCTGTGGTGCTGCCTCAGGCTAAGGCTAATAAACCATGTGTTAGAAAGAAAAGACTAGCAGGATGCCACCTGCAGTAGAATAGTGGACAGACAGTAGCACAGGTTTTGGAAACCTGATCTCTGAGAACACCACTCTTTTCTCCTACTTTGTTTGACAGTCTCCAGAGCATAAATATTCACATTACTTTTATTTCATAGTGAACTGTAAGAGATCAATGTGTATGTGACAGATTTTATCCATCGCAGAGCTCAGTGCATTTCATTTATTTTGAGAATGTATCAGTTGGAATTTTTTAGAGGCACGCTCTGTAGTCCGAGAAGGACTTTGGGGCTGCTTACATTGCCTGTCAGATTACAGTACTGTCACCATTTCTGCTTTGTCCTGTTTAAAAAGATGAAGGAAAACGATGGTACATAGAGTTTTCAAACAAGGTTTTGGGTCAGTAGCAATTTTTATTCCTCATCTTAAACAAAAAATGATTACTGATGTCTCCCTGCACTCCATAAAACATTCTGTTTGTTTTCCTGCAGCATTAATGGATATGAGTTTAAAAATGCTAAGGGAACATATTTGTTTGGATTACATTAAAAAATTATAATATTTGGTTTAATCCTGAAGAATTTATACATCTTTCTCACACCACTCTCTTGCTGTAATGCTAATAATCAACTAGCAGAGTAGATTAGGGTTCTGGAGGTTGTGGTGTTAGAGCTTTGGTCTCTGCAGAACGACCAAGCCAAAAGCAGCACCCAGCTGCTGGCATGCTGAGCAATGTGTTCTATGTTGGAAGGGCTCTAGACCAAATTTGTCACCTGATGACGTGAGCAGCTCTTAACATGTTTGTAGAAAAAATTCACTGTTTTGCGGAGTCAGAAAATTGTTTTCAGAATTTGTAGCTTACATTTACACAGCAGTTTGGTGAAAATTAGTGCCTGCAGATAAAAGATTGTTTTCCTTAGTTGAATCAAGTCTGTTTCATTTGAAGGGAGATTGCAACCATAAGTTTCAGTTTTAGAAATTTTACAGGCTCGAGTGTCTTCCCCTCAGTTAACTTCACAGGCATGGAAGGAAGTGGAATCCATTCAATGTCTGGAAACGTTTTATAGCTACAAGAATCATAAAAGAAGGCATGTAACAACTCATGGGGTGCCAACAAGAAATATCACCACCTACACAGATGATGTAAAAGCTAGATAAGGAGGAGAAGGGTGCTTTGGAGAGGATTTACCTTTCAACTGGATGAAGTGAAGAGGAACCATTGGGTTCAAAGCCATTAATCACTGAGGACAGAGGAGGAAAGTGACTGTAGCAATATGGGTGTGAAAGAGACTAGATGGAAATGATTGTCTTAATACGAATTTAGCATTAGGGGGGGAAAGGAAAGGCACATGTTTCAGGTCTGTTGGTTTGTTGTTTTTTTTCTTTATGAGACGTAGGTAAAAATCATCTTCAGTTATGAGCTTGACTACAAGAGATGAAAATGGTGATGTGCGAGGGAGTGAGAGAAAAGTTTGCGCAGGAATTTGCAGAATTGAGCTTTGTGTTGAAATTAAGCTAATTTGAAGATCTGTGTACTCTCTATAAAGCTGCGATTCACATTTTTTAACCTTTTACATTTCTTATAGACTTGCTGGAAACAGGTTCAGGGCAGAAAATTCTCTTCTTAGGTCTGCAAGTTTTATCTGGAAGACTAGGTGGATTTAGTTTGGAATAGTACACTGAGAGATTGAAGTTGGTTTTAAAACTGTTTTTCTCCGTTTCTCTAAATTAACTTCTGCTGATAGGTTGTAGCACACTTTTTTTGGTCTTAGTACCTGCTAGGGTGTTGCTTTTTCTGCAGAGAGCAGGGTGGCCTGCCACCTGCAGAGGTGTTTCAGATCTCACAAGCTGTTTTACTCATTTTTTTTCTCCTCCCGTAATTCAAACTCTTCCAACAAATAGTCCCTTTGTAATTGCTTGCTCTGATCTCAGTTCCTGGGATTGCCAAAACTACAGCTGTTTGCAGACAGTCCCTTTCTTTTTTTGGCTGCAGTAAAGATCTTGAAATTTTATTTTTTTTCTGTGGTATTGAATTTAAATGATAGAAGATATCAATGCAAACAACAAAAAAAATATTCTTTTTGGATTTTGGCCAGAAAGGATGCTTTTCCAGCTCACTTCAGACATACATTCAAGTACATTTCTGAATCAGGGCCAAGTTTTTTAGCCTATTTTGTAGAGTTCAGTGAATGGTAAGTGGAAATGATATAAGAATAATATTTGCAAACAGATTGTTAGTAATTACCAAAGAAGACTGTACTTGAAAAGATCTCTCTTTCTAGTAAAGTAAGAAGAACCAAAACACACTATTTATTCCTATTAGTTGGCCTGCTTACACTTCAAAGAGCAAAATGCAAGTCTTCAAAATTAACTAAAAGGGAATTTCTTTTCTATTTCTTTATAATAGCACAATAGTGAAGAAAAATTTATATTTGCATGTCCACATTTTTGTTGAAATATGTACAAATATATGCAAATTTGGCAACCAACGTGCTCTTGACAGTAGTGGGCCTATAACAGCTTCAGTGATTTTTTTAAAACTGTAGATAACGATTATGGAAAGA
This sequence comes from Phasianus colchicus, assembly GCF_987193195.1. Taxonomy (NCBI): domain Eukaryota; kingdom Metazoa; phylum Chordata; class Aves; order Galliformes; family Phasianidae; genus Phasianus; species Phasianus colchicus. The sequence goes on from NC_143436.1 coordinate 133,017,207, forward strand.
TACTTTTGGTCTTTGAATATCTGTATTAACAGGTTGAGATGTATGGTACGCGTTAGGTGACCATACCCCGTAATTTCACTGTACTGACTGTAATTCATAGTCATATTTTGATTGTAAGTCAGTGGGACAGAAAGAGAATGCTCTTATCTCTGGGAAAGTAAATTATTCTAGCTTAGAACTTCAAGTGTATTCACTGTCTCCAGTAAGCTTGGAATATTAATGAGATGGTGGCTGATTTCCTTACTTCAGAGAGGCAGCAGGTTGTGTGAAAACACAGGCCCTTAGCATAGTCAAGTTGACACTGAAAGCACTGAATTAATTTTCATCCTGGATGCTTTATGTGTAGGTACCAACAGCAATCAAGTTTTGTCTGAACTATTCAAATGTTACTGAGAGCATCTTACATTTCCTCTGTCAGTAGAATTTTGCATTTTGTGGTTCTCACTTCTTCAGTATGGATCTCTATTTCTTATTTTCACCACGAATTTTGAATTTGCATCCATAGACAGACTTGTTTTGACTCAAACCTTCAAAGATTCACATCGCTACATATGATTTGCGTCTTCTAGTTCTTCTCTGATAGGAGTGTGGAACGCTTTTATAAGTCTATGAATTTCCGTAGAAGTAAAACAATCTTATAAAAGGATTGACATGTCTGAATTCAAATTGCATCAGGGCTTAGAGCACCACAAATGGAGGCTTATGCAGTCCCCGGTTTCAACTTGATGCAGGATTCAACCCAGTGTATTTGCTCAGTCGTGAACTCTGGGAAACCTGCTTACATCCCAGTTCAGATGTAGCTGTACTAATCTTCATTTAGAAAGCATTCTTGGGAAACACCTTCTGATTATTTTAGACAAGAATTACAAAGATTTTCATACATTTACTTTGTTACAAGAACAATGTGGTAATATAAACATCTGAAGTATATAGCTTGAGGCTGTTTGCTTTTCCTTGTGTTTGTATTCTTGTGTTGTTGGAGCTCGTGATGATTCAGACAGGTAGGAAACCACATAATCTGTGAGAGCAGCTCAGTATGGAGAAACTGTAATGTAGGATAAGACACTAAGTTTAAAACTTCAGCTGTGCTTTTCAGATCAGCCTGAAGGACTAGTGAAGGCCTGTTCCGCTGCCAGCTACACAAAAGAATAAGCATTCTTCTGATTTGTTATGCTTTTTAATGCTATTTCACTCTTGAGGACATGGTAGAGCTGGAAATAGATGTTTATGCTTCAAAGCAGAGGCTCCCCAGGAATGTACACTCTGTTGCTTCTGGCAAAGCAACGTTGTAGGTGTAAGTTAAAAATGTCAGACAGTTCTTTCACTTTGGCTACCAGTATAAGCACTAGTGAGAGCAAGGCAGCAACTTCCAGCTCTTCAGCATCTGGCTTAGTTACTGGAGTAGTGATGTCTCTTCTGGGAAGTCTCATTGCTCTGGTGTTTAAGAAACTGCATGGAGAAATATCAACAAAGAAGAGTTAATAATAGTAAGTACTAAAAAAGGCTTTGAATAAAAAGATCTTTATGTTCATATTTCAGGGCCTTAGCTGACCCTTTTCCATCTTCAGATCAGGAAAAAACTATCGAGAACACATTTATTTCAAAATTACTCACCTCCTTTCTGCTGTGCAGTAGCTGGCTAGGAAAACATAGTGTGATGGGGCGTGAGCAGTGGCTCAGAAGTGAAATGTTATCTCACCCCATTGGGAATCTGCATTATGGCCATAGGGCAGGCAATTGTCATACCAGTGACAGGGCTCTAGTGAAATGTGGCACTCATCAAGAGGAGTTTACAGGATGCTACAGTGATACACATTTTTGCAAACATTTGAGTATTTTAGGGCCTCTTTTATTCACAATTAGACGTTCAAGATAAAGTCACTATCTGCACTGCTGCCTTTCTTCTATCACTGTCACAGAAGCATAGAGATGTATCTAGTTTGCTTTGCTTGCTAGCCAGTAAGCATCTATAACTGTCGGGTAAAACTGTCTACTTTGCTGTACCCACCTGGGAGAGTTTTCTTTAGGCATCAGACTGATTAGACATGGAGCTGGACCATGGCTTTATCCAGGAAAGCACTTTAATTCTCCTTTGGACCAGTCTAGGTAAACAGAGGCATGCCTGAGTTAAAGGTTTCAAGGTTTTTGCAAATTCCCTTCAGTGCATCTCTGACAAAGAGGAAAGTAATTCTTTGGTAACTCTAGAGTTAAATAAAGTTCTTATGAACTTAGACATGAGTACAACAAAACATCGTTCAAATATCCTTGCAAACCGAAATGTTCTATTTAGTTTCACATCTCAGTTTCAGAGTAGAAAGAAATGTTAAAACATTCTGCAAAAATACAGCATCCAACTTTATTTTCTTCTGTAAGATTCTTCCAATAGTACAGCCAACGTTTTTTTCTACTTGTTATTACCAGTTCTTTAAAGAGTAACTTGTATGTGACACTGCAAGTAACAACACCTTATGTATAGATTAAATCTAATTTCTCGAATTGCAGCCAAAGAGACACCCTGGGTCCTGCTGAGATCTCAAATGGTATTCAGATAGGTAAATATGTTTCCTGTCCTCAACCTGAAATGTGGATTGTCTAAATGAGAACAGGTGAGAACGTCCAGATGAATGCCATAGAAAGATGTTACCCAGAACAGAAATGGAAGGAAAAAGTAAAACTTAATAATTTTTGGAGGAACTGGAAATGAAGAACAAAGACTTATACTTCAGTTTGAGATGTTGGTTTTGCTTGTTAAATATATATGTAACAAATTATTAATATTCTTTTTAACAATTTTTTTGTTAACTTAAAATAGTAGTTGAACTCTATTGACTCCTAGAGTATGTTTTTGTGCAGTGATCAGATAGTGTGAGCTTTAAAGGAGAAGTGTTAGGATGGCATAATTATAAGGAGAAAAATAGTCTCCAAACTGAGTGTCAGTCAACAACTCCATCAGGCCTGTGTATGTAATTAGCAGGAAATGCCTTTCCTGATTAAAAGTTCTTTAGCTAAAACTGTTGCATTTAGGAAGCACGTTTCTTTTTGAGTTCTCAACTAATGACCTTGTGAGTCTATGTAGTGAGCATATGAATGCATTTCTGTGAGTTGGGTCATGTAGTCCTGAGATCAGGTCAGGCAGGGGTGTGGAACTAGAGGAATGAGAAGGAAAAAAAATCTGAATCTGTCTGAATCTGTTAAAGAATGGGATGTCTCTCATCACCTGCAGAGCCACGCTATATTTTCCTTTGAAGATACACTGTTAAGCCAGTATGTCAAACTCTCACACAGAATTGCAAACTGATAACACTGGGAAAATACCAAGGTGAAGGTTTTAGTCCACCAAATTTATGCACCTAGTTTTAGGCACTCAGATAGTATTCCTAAGCATCTCTATGCTATTAGCTATCAGTTAATTGTAAAAACTCAGCAACTAAGATCTCCTTTGGAAGAGCTTGTGCTTTAATTGTTTCAGAAGCAGATGCAGACAGAAGTGGGCATCGTGAGGTAGCTGTAATTTGAATGGCTCCCCTTCAGGCAAAGTATTGTTTCTCTTTCCATGTTTGCACAGCAACAGGCTGTGTTGAATCTTTTTGCAGTTACTTGGAGCTGTGACGTAAATATTCAACCTTAACATCTGTGGTGGTCCTAAAATTCAAGGTGAAAACCTTACCTGACAATGGGCCCACTGCTGAGGTGGCAGTGCCTTTCACATATATTTTTTTTTTTTTTTGCTCTAGATACCAGTAAGTGATGCTGGCAGGTGCAATGGTTGTGTTTGGTAGTGGCCAGGAAGAAGACATCCTAAGGAAAAAAACAGACCAGTACTTGTTTCGCTGCTTTGCTCCAAGAAGAAGTCCTCATGTATCAAACTATCCAAAGTTTTGTGACTTTTTTTGTATAGAGGATACTGGCTCATGGGTGATAATAAATGTAGAATTGGATGCAAACTGGATAAGTCTAGGCAGATCTGCCATTTCTTCCACCTCCTTGTAGGGTATCAGTGTAGAAAGTCTCAGATCAGCCGCTGCATGCCCATCCTGCTAAGTATAAGAAGTTGGCAGTCTTCTCTCCCAGTATGTCTGCTAATTGGAAGAATGATACGAAGTTACTAGCATTTTGGCAGGAAACATGGGAGTGTTGGAAATCATGCCACTTTGGGGGAAAAAAAAAAAACAAAAAAACAAAAAAACAAAAAAAAACCCCAACTAGATATTCTTCAAAACAGTCCTGAGATTTTTTGAGATCAATTCTAGAAGGCATTTTCTTATTTCTTCAGTTTGTGTGAAGTTTCATTACATTGTCTGCCTTTATACTTTGTGTTGTTATCGCAACAACAAGGTTCTTGGCCGAAAAATCATTTTTTCCGGGTAGCAAATGTTTCATTATGGTTAACAATAGTAGGGTTTCTTTCAACACGAGGTATAATGGAGATAACTCTGCCAAGAGTAATTCAGTGATTACTTCCACATTCTAAACCTGAAACACTGAGGTTTCCATAATTTGACTTGGAACAGAAAACTTAGCATTTTTCAGAAAGTGTGAATTTATTTAAAGGCACCCTTATGCCTCATTACATTGCTACACATACACGTTTGCTTCTAGCAGCTTGATAATGCAAAAAAAAAAAAAAAAAAGATATTTGAACTCCATGAAAACAAGAAAACTTTTTAATGCTCTTAAGGTAATGTGAATATTAAGGGATCTGTTTAGAAACATCAGTCATGGAGAGATTCTGTTCTTTTCAGCATTTCTCAAGAACACTCTGTTAATCTGTTTTGTCTGATTAATATCAGATTTGGAGCTTCTTCATGATTTATTTTCAGAGAAACAGATGTTATCGTTTGTGGTGGAATGAAGGCATATTCTGGGCATTATGTAACCTGCCTTAGCATTAACTTACGTTACATGTTTTTCCTTCATTCTGCCACAACATTGTAATTGTACTCAAATGATTCTCAACATGTTTCCATAGGCATTTGGCATGTTCAGGCCTTGTTTAATATATGCTTTGGTCTCTGGTTATAACAGCAGTTTTCTTAAATGTATTTCAGTGTTGCCCACCAATTCTGTTTCTGTAGCCTCTGCAGAATTATACAAAATCTCAGTTTACCACTGTAGTGTTATTGGAGTGCTATGGACTCTTCACATCTACAGTAAAATTAGGCAGAGAGGTAGAAAGTTGAAAATTAGGGCTCCAGCACAGGCAATGGGAGAAAATTCCGTGAGCATGTGAAAGAACTGTTTACAAACAGCTGAATACTAGAGTCTCCCTAAAGATAGTTTTGCCTGCTCTAGAACTCCTGTGCTTGCATTACAGTATGAGGTTTCCTAGCTTGGTTTCTAATACGGGAATTGCTGCTGTGCTTGGGTCCTGCCAATTATCCTCAGATTTTTTAATTAGCTTGTTCCTAACTGGAAGCCTTGTCCTGGCATTGTAGCCAACTGACTTGAACATGTTTTAACTCACTGGGGTCAGAGATGTACATGATGCTTTCTTTAGTTCATCCCTACTCTCTTTCAGCCTCCAGAGATGGAAGGGGAGGACTTGGCTAACATCAACAACTCTGAAGAATGTCTTGTACACAGCTCTTTGACCTGTCTCTTGTGGAGGGCTCTTCCTCTTCTACAGAATAGATTTATTGCTGTGTTTCTCTTAAAGCCTTCTGGTTCAATGGTCAACATTAGCTGGCAGGGAAGGCAAAGGATGCTGATTTCTTTTGAAGTAGGGACAATAGTTACTTCAAAAGCAGGTCAACGGATGGGCTTGGACTGGGAAACATTCCATTTGGATGCTTTGAGAGTCTTAGAAGCTTCTAGACTGCAGTCTCATCCTGAGTGGGGTACAGTATGTTGGGTAAGCCAGATAGAGCACAGCACCCCCAAGCAAAACAAGAAGATATCCCCTGCGTTTTGCTAAATGTCTGTGACAAGCCTTGTTGAAATTAGTACTGGAACCTAGGTTGGGATTAAGGAACAGTGTTACAAGTTCCCTAATCATTCACTTAGAGCAAATTTACATCAGAAATTCACACTCATTAACTGTAATTTTTGTCATTGGAGAAGTATAGGAAGCAAGAAGAGATTTCCTTCTAGTTCCATATTGTCAATTTAAGGTATAAAATTTCTAGTATATAGGCCTTGCACCAGAATAACAGATTACAACTTCATGGCCTTCACATTTCATAACGAGACTTGCTTGTGATAGCTTCACCAGACTTTTTTTAAAAGAGAGAAGGAGAAAGAACATGTAAGATTCCTGCTAAATTTTGTGCATGCAGAGTTTTTTTACCTCCCTTTAAGTGTGGCATTGCCACACTAGAACAGTTAAAACCTATTCAAAAAAGACAAACAATTATTTAAATATTCAGCCAGAGATATTTTACATCTTCAGCTTTTTGTAGACATAAACTGATGTTTATATGCCCAGAAGAGTAAAATTATTGGTGTGATCTTTATCAGTACGTGCTAAAAACCAGCATGATTTACAGAAAAACAAGAAGTATTGTTTGAGCTTTTGGATCTTAAAGATTATTTTTTGTCTATAAATTTAAAATTTGAGTAATATTTTGTAGGTTTTTTGTCTGTTTTGTTTTGCTCTTAACCAAAGCCACTCTCAAATTTGGCCCAAACCTGCAGGCAGTTCTGCTTCAAAGCAGAATGTTGGCCAAATACATGCAGCAAGCAGACTAACGCAAATTTTTAAATAGCAATTAGAATCATTTTCTCTATGTTCACACGATTGAAGTTGTAAATTTTCCCCTGCATGTTTGAAAGCAGATATGCTGGAATATTTGCCTTTCGTTGTTGCAAAAGAACATTAATCTCCAAAGGAGTTTGACTGCTGCCAGGACTATGTTTGCTGCTGACTAACAGTATTGATGTCCGTACAGCTGAGCCAGCTGACTTGTTAGCCATCCATCTCTAGCTTTCAGTCAATGTCTACCAGTAAAGATGTGCTCAGAAAAGTAAAAGCACTGGCAAGAAAGGAGAAGGAGGTTTCAAGTGACCAGGGTTTACAACCACAGCTGTACAGTTGATCCTACTTTGCATGCAAACGTGTTGCTGAAGATTAGGCTGGGGTCAGGAAGCTAGACATTTCTTGTATGTGAGCCCCATGGAATGCACCTGTCTGGAATTCGGCAGAGCTGTCTGAAATTAATAGTTCACCACAGTGATTTAACTAGAGAGTAAAAGCAGTATCTTTTGCAGAATGGTAGTAATTCGTGACAGTGTATTGTTGTGGAAGAGTTTCATCTACCTCTCCTGGCTTGAAAGATAAGAGTTAGTATTTCTGACCTCTTCCTGTCTTTCACTGTGGCTTGCTGCTTTGGTTTCTTGCTGCATCACCCCTGGGTTTGTTATAGATACTAAAATATATCTTCTGTCTTGTTATATGTGAGAGCAGATAGAACTAGAGCGGTTTGCTGCTGGTTTCTGGCCCACACATCTAGCCTAGGACTGTCTTCTAGTCCTGTGTTCTGCCAGAGTTTCCTGGGCACTTTCATGACATATTCCAGGAGATTGGATGACATCCATTTACATTTGCCAAAAGCTTTTGTCAAGGTGTTCTTTGTGAGCAGCATGGAAACCGTGCAGTAGAGCTGTGGAGGACTGGTGCTGACCATACAGTAGACACAGAATCAGGACCAAGCCACGAGAACTGGCAGGATCCCAGATTAATAGATTCAGACATCCATGTTTGAAGCATCGACTTACTAGCTGGTAGTCATAACAGGAAAGACAGCAAGATTTTCAGATGTAGGATATTAAAGACTAGAGAGACAGAAAGGCCTTTCAGAAGGAACAGATAGATGGATAGACAGGACCTTGCCAGGAAAAGTTGTGCTGGCTGTTGGATAAGTAACAAATATCCATATTACTGCATTATGCTGATGTTCTTCTGTTCTAGTGCATGGAGTGCCTGTTCTTGTCCCTCTTTTGGGCTTGGTCACTATTTCATAAATGCCATCAGATGCAGGGAATGGATCTTCATGATCTGGTATTCCTTTTCAGCCTTGCATTTTAAACTGCTGACTTCTTCCAAGTCTGGCCATGACCATGAAGAGCTCTGCTGAAGCACCTGCTTAAATGTCATTTGCTCTGAATTTGAGAACTATAAAAAACCACTTGAAGGAAACACCAAAGATGTAACAATTCACATATGTCTATACATGAAGCGCGTTTAATTTAGGTTTTCTGTCACTGCAGGCTGATGTAAAGGTGAATCATTACAGTCATGAAAAGGGCCTCTTCTATCTAAAACCTCCATCACTGAAGACAGTATTGTAGTGTACTTTGTAGAGAATATTCGTAGTTACAATTCACATTCTGCAATAAGACAGTTATAACTAAGGACTGGGTAAGAGCAGACCTGTCTGAAGAGGATTAAGCAGTCATTTTCCTTGCACGCAGGTAGCTCATCCACTGATGGCCCCTGTTAGCAGAGCTGCATCAAGTGCAGTACTGGAGGCCACCTGATTCCTGTGCCTCTCCAGAATGTGTGCAGGAGGTCTTGCATTCATTTATCCTAATGGAACCATGCTCCTGTGTCCTGAGTATGGAGTTTTTGCAATTGCCAAGAGTGTGAGAGATGAGGAAATGCTGAAATAGCAACTCTTTTCAAGCAAGTTAAGTCAAATAGAAGTTGTCCTTATAGCACTGCAGCCAAATCAAATGTCTGCACTGCTACTCTCTGTATGCATCTGAACGTCATCATACAGTTTGTAAAAATAATCAAGGATCAGCGGCCACATGTAGTAATTTGGAGTTATAGGGTGCATAGCCAACAAACACTTCAGACCCACTGTGTGGTGAGTTGAACTGCCTTATGACATGCTGGGTTTCAGAGCAGCTCCTACTCCTTAGCAGAAAAAGTGAAAGGCTTGTTTGAGCCTGAGTGTGGAGAGAATGGGTGATGTCTCTAGCTAGTACATACATTACTGCCCTCCATGTATTCTCATGCTTTACACTTAACTCATCTTACTACCTTCCAGACTTTTTTGAAATAGAAAGCACAGCCATCATTTTTGTTTCTTGCTTTATAAAATGGATGTTAGGAAAGGGCAGTGAGGAAGTTCTAGGAGATAAAACCTGATCTGACTCATCCTTGTTGCTCTACCTGACATGTTATCATTCTGGGTAAACAGATGAATAAAAGCAAACAAAGATTCTAATTCCAGCAACGCCAGTGAAGGCATGATGAGGATGAATTAGGCACGGCATCACTATCCGTAGCTCCAGAGTAACATCTTTAGCAGGACTTCCATGCTTGTTCTTAGTTATAGGTCTATTCACGTTACTACTGAAAGTAATGAATTGTATTTAAAAGAATATAAAATAGCAATCTCGCTATCAGAATCCTATTCTGCCTGTTAAAGTGCCATGAAAGAAACCTGGCTCCAGCATCAGTGAAAGGGGTCCAGTACTGACAGTAGTGTGTGTGTATACACAGTGAGTGATGGCTTTGGGAAAGCGTCAGCGTAACAGCTTCCCATTGTCAGGACCTATTTTATCAAGTTAATATTGTGGCTGTTTTGAACTGATTTTCTTTCAAAAAACTCAGCAGAAGAAAGCTATTTACCCAAATGCCAAGAGAGCACAAGGCATCTAAAACCCTTATAAAATTATAAAAAATGAAAAAATAGTTAATTAGCATGGCCTATAAAACCAGACAGGTTTTTTTTGGATGTTTGTAAATGAACAAGATCTGCATCAACGTTTAAGGTGGGTAAATGACAAAGAAATTCCATTCCAAAAAAAGTTTCAGGGAAACTAGGCAGAAATGGGCTATGTAGCAAATGGCACTATGGCTATAGCGGAGATGCTTTACAAATATTTAAAAAGAAGTGTCCTTTGAAATGACAGCATCCTTTCCTATAGAGCAGTTGAGACTGTGTTTTGGATTTTTTTTGCACATTACATGTGCTTGAAATTCTAGGTTTACTGACAAATATTGGAAGTCTCTTTCAGTAACTGATTTGTGTCTCTTTTGTCTGGGCCTTAAAGAACAACTGGTTTTCTTAAAGGATGTGGGAACTCTGACCTGGGGCTGAATTGGTGAGAAGTTGCCTCCTGCAACCTACATGACATTATCCCAGTATAACGTGAGCATAGCTGTGGACCTTCCACTTAATTCCTGTTACAGATCAAATTGGGTCATATCTGGGGTCCTCCAGCCTACATTTATTTTGTGTATGTTCTGTAAATCTCTCTTCTTTTTTCCCCCCCAGGAATGAGAAGAAATATATAAGCAGATACTGGAAAGAAGTGAAAATTGGAGACTTTGTTCAGCTTCGCTGTAATGAAATCATACCTGCTGACATCTTGCTGCTCTCTTCAAGTGATCCTGATGGGCTATGCCATATAGAAACAGCTAACCTGGATGGTGAAACTAACTTAAAACAAAGACAGGTGGTGAGGAGGTTTTTAGAGCTGGTAAGTCATTGGTCTTAACTCTCATAAGATAACAGTTTGCTTCAAATAAGGGAACTGTTCACCAGTCCACTTCACAAAGCTAAGTCTGCTTGTTGTAGTAGTGCTAATGAGTTAGTGTTATGGTTGTCATTAAAACACCAGAACGTGCCAACAGTTGACTTCATAATAGTATAAGTTTTTCCTTGAATTTGAATAGGAATTATTTGGGGCAATTGTGTGCGGTTGGAAAATGTTGAGGGGTTTTGCTGCTTTTATTGTAGCTTGATTTTTGAAAACATATTTTAACTGCCCAGTGAAAAGATCCTTAAATATAAACAGCTACTTTTCCCGCCTGCAGTCAGGAATTCAATTAGGAATTTTGCCTAAAACTCTGTGTTGCAGAATATCCCTCCAGCAGTTGGAGCATTAAAACTTGAAAAATTTAAAGGGGCAGAATGCATGCATTCTAGAGGTTTGTGTGCTGAAAATCTGTTTTGTTGCTCTCACACTCTTACTTATCTCTCCCCAGCAGCATTGTTTTAAAGCAAAACAAAATCCAGGAGATCAGTTACTATCAGCAGAATGAGAGGAAATTGCCTGAAGTTTTACTTAACAATCTTACTGAAATTGTATTTATTTGTATGCCCTCCTCTCCTGACAGCTAACCCCAATTTCCTGTATTTTGGGTGTGGGAAAAAAAACAAAACAAAACACAAAAAACCAAACCAAAAAAAAAAAAAAAAACCAACTACTTATTTTACAGAATTCAGCTACATATTTTTTCTAATAGTTGTTCTCATTTGAAGAATGCAAACTGTGGCAGCTTCTGCCATTAAAAGGCCATCAAAAGTAACTACAAAAGCCTATAGCTGTACTGAGGTATATCAGTGTTAAAGACATCCAACCAATAGGATAAACATCAATATCTCTTCCAAGTAATTGTTTGTGATAGATATGGCCCATCTGTGAATAGCATGTAAAAACGTGAGATAAACATTTGTTTAATATTAAGTGAATTCCATGTAGAACATAGACGTCCCATGTGAGCTACCACCATGACAAGAAGCTTACTCAGCTACAGGCCAAATGTCTCAAAAATTCTGGTTGTTCCAAAGAGGCTAATTAAATTGCATCTCAAAAGTCTTATCCTGTTCCCACTGAGAGGAAATTTCTCCCAGTGGGTAGAGCTCCAGGGAGGAACATAGATTATATGTCCCAGTTCTCTGCCAACACAGACATCCAATATGACCTCAGGCAAATGATATAGGACAAAAACTATAGATTGCATATAGGGATGCTTTCATATTATTAGGTACGGCTAGAAGTGAACGACATGTCCCAGCTCTTTCACAAAGGAAGACCAATAATGGTACCAGCTACCCCATTCCTCCACAGCAGATGGTTGAATTTTCATGATTCAATACCTGACACACAGCAGGAGATGCTGCTAAGCACAGTGAAAAGAATTGATGTATCCAAGTACAGTGAATCACCAGACTGCTGCCCAGAGGAATCCTTTTTGCTGGACTAGGATCTGCTTCCCTGGCAACTGCTATCATTTGGCACTAGGACTGTGATACCTGAGGGTACTTGTCAACTTCACAAACTCCTCTACTTCTGAGAGTAGTGACCTCCTTAATGTGGCCAGAGCCTTTGAGCTCTGTCACTACCCTGCAAACAAATGCATGCATTAACCCATCTTCATTAGTGATCTGAACAATGGGATTGAATGCGCTCTCAGAAAACTGGGGGTGGCTGATTCACTGGAAGGTCATGCTGCTGTCCAGAGGGACCTGGAAAGGCTGAAGGAATGGGCTGACAGGAACCTTATGAAGTCCAACAATGAGAAGGGTGAAGTCTTTAACCTGGGAAGGAACAACCCCATACACCGGTCTGTGCTGGGGACTGCTCTGCAAAGAAGGCCCAGAGGGACCCAGTACTCAAGCTAGACATGAGCCAGCAGGGCTCTTTCACAGCAGGGGTGGTTCACAGCTTCCTGGGCTGCATGAGGAAGAGTCAGCATCAGCAGGCTGAGGGAGTGGGACAGCTCTGGGCTCTGTGCAAACAGGCATGGACATACAGAACCTAGTCCAAGTGATTAAGGGAATGGAGCATCTATCATAAAAGGGAGGGCTTGGAGCACTGGGATTGTTTAGCTCAGAGAAAAGGATGCTCAGGGGGGATCTCATCAATGTCTAAATACCTGAAGGGAGGATGCATTGAAGACAGAGATAGGCTGTTTTCAGAAGTGACTAGTGCCAGGAGAAGAAACAGTGGGCAAAAACTGGCACACGGGAGGTTCCCTCTGAACACCACACAGCATTGTGCTGTGTGGATGATGGATCCCTCACACAGGCTGCCCAGAGGTTGTAGAGTCTCCTCCTCTAAGATCTCCAAAAGCCACTTGGACATGGGCCTGGGCACCTTGATCTGGATGGCCCTGCTTGAGCAGGGGTTGAACTACGTGGCCTCCAGAGGTCTCTTTCCACCTCAGCCATCCTGTGATTTGGTGATTCTGTAATATAGCTTTAGTAGGAAAACTGGAAAGGACTACTCCAGCAATTTCATGTTTTTCACACTCAGTGAGGTTTAAGTTGCTGATCTCCAGACTAGGCAGCTGAAGACTTTTAATTTGGATTCTCTACAGTTCTACAAGACTCTGTTTAGAAGCGAATGGTCGTGTAATTTTCTCCTCAGTTTAAAATTTATCAGAGACTGAATTAAACCCCACTGGGGAAGAAGGCTGAGGAAAGAATGCCCACCAGTCACAGCTAGGTTATGTGCCAAGCAACTCAGTCACGGTATTTGTGGCATGGCTTATTCAGCTTACCCTGCTCTACTGAATAGCATCAAAGCAGGCATTTTGAAGAAATCAGTTACTGTGTGGATACTTGTAGTCTGCTTCATAAACACCTGACACTCCTTGCATTTCCATCCTATTCTCCTTCAGTATCTTAGTTCTCTGTAGTGTAAGTTGGTTATGAGACTTTTCCATCCCCAAACTGTGTTACCAGATGTGTGGATAAATAATTTCTTGAAATAATTTTTAGATCATTAGGTGTCTAGCTATGGTAGCGGTAGGGTCCATAATAATTTGTGAGGGGTTAAACTGGCATCAGTGACAGAAAGCTCATTCATTTCAATGAAAACACTCCTGGGCCCCAAGGAGTCAAGTATTGAAAGAGAGCTTGTGAGAAAACCACACGTGACTAACACCCCTCTCCTAAAATAGCTGAGAAAGCAGGAAATATCCAAGCCCTGGTTTGTGTGTCAGCTAAGCTGTAGGCAAAGTGCACACCTGCAAGTTCCAAGCCCTCAGTGGCTGCAGCATCACAGAGTTTCACTGTAACAGTGTCACGTGAATCATCGAACAGAATCCTTGCCATCCTCATTAAAGTCATGGCTAAAACATGTCTGAGCACACTGTTAAATCATACAGAAGCATTACCTGCATCCCCTCGGACTAGTTTGGCTCTTACTGGTTCTTGAAGGTGTTGCCCTGCTGAGAGATACTCAGTAGGATGGAGGGAGGAAGCTGCTTGGAAAATGTTCATTGAGTAGAAGTTAAACAGCAATGTATAAACAGCATGGAATACCCAGGTCACACTTATATTTGTGAGTGAAATTCATTTCCTGTCTGGATATATTCAAGTCACCACAACTGGAGGGGATTTATTGTTACATCTCATAAAATACTTTGGAAGGTCAACATTCTCTTGCATTGAATGCTGACCATCTTTTTATCAAAGCTCAGCAATGTTTGTTCACAAATCTTTTATAGAACCTACATCCTAAGCTATTCATGGATTGGACAAGAGTGTTTCTGTATTTTTATATTGCCATTTTATTCAGTGGAATAACTTTCAGCTATGTTCATAGCTGTTTGGTTCCATCTCATTCTACAGCCTTGTTGTTCAAGCAGGAAAACAAACAAATAGATTATGTATTCCTGACCCTCTCTTTCCCACACTGTCCTCTTTACAAAATGATTCTGCCTGGTCATGTGGCTTATCATGAGACAAGAAATAAAGATTTTCTGGAAGCTTCTTCTTAAAATATCAGCTGCCCATAGAAGTCTTTGAATAATGTCTCTGTAGCAGTGTCTCAAACATTTAAAATAAGTTGTGTTACAAAGCTTGGCATTTCTGTGTTTCCTATATGAATTATTTCTGAGAATACGCCAGGGAAGTAGGTCAATAAAGGGTAGCTATTTCTATACCCACTGCCCTACTGGGCATGGGAAAGGAGCAGGGGCAGAGGTGAAACAGTTGTTTTAAGCCACTTTAATGCTTTCCTGCTTCTGTCCCTGCCCTGTGCCCACTCGTGCAATTTACAGTCAAGATCTTCACTATCAATTTGGAATTGCTAAGTGTGGCATGCTCTGGGCACTGCTCCTGCAGCCACAGCATGCTCTCAAAAGCCCTTTCGAGAGAACAGCAAGCCCAGAGCTGTTATGCTAGGCAGAACTGTCCCTTCGAACAGTCACTATTCTGCCAGCATGGTACGAAGACTTGTTTTGTGTCTCAATTTGGGATTAACAGCGTAGTTGCAGAGGACGTAACAGGTCACAGTTTCCCTCGTCCAAACCTTTGTTTGGAAGAAAAGTACTGTTCTGATTTCTTTTTGGCCTGACGCTAGAAACTGCAATAAGCAGTTATAGAAACAGTTCTCATCTGTGTCTCCAGTATTTTGCAGACATTCTTATGCTCTAAACACACGCTCAGAAGATCCAAGATCAGCATTTGTGGGCTGGGATTGGACCTCTCCGCTTCTGAATTCCAAGAAGCTGTCCTCCTTTACAGTGCAAATGACCAGAAATGTTGCTTATTTTGTGCTGCATTGATTCATCTGAATAATTTTTAGTACACCAAGAACCTACTATTTGCTAGCTTTGTGTGTTTGTTAACGAATGGAATCTGTCTAACACAAGACTGCTTTCTGTACACCGTTCTACGTTCCATTGATAGGCAAGCTGTGAAAAGTCATCAATACGTTCCTCCTTGGTGGCTTGTATGTCTGACAATTCTAGTTAGAATGTGTACCTCGTTCTTGGACTCTCAAGACAGTCAATCTTGCAAATAAAGAAATTGCACAGTAAGCAGGTTGAAAAAGAAAAAAAAGAATAGAGTTTTTTTTCAAAGGCCTTGACAGTTTCTCCTCCAAGATTGTGAACACTGTGATCTTGCTATCCTGAAACTGCAGTGCCAGGGTGTGTTAGAAATGTCAGAAATGTATTTCTGCATTTCCACCCTTGCAAACTGAAAGGATGGTGAACTGTCCACACTGAAAAACAGATCAGAGCTGTGTGTACAGTGTGACACAGCTAAGAGGGAAAGTGCTTCACTAAATCCCCCTGTGGCTGATCTAATGGTGTTACCAGTAAGTATCTGTTGGGGGAAAAAAAAAAAAGTGTTTCTTGGTATTACACAGTTTTCTTCTAGTTTCCATCCAACTTTTGCTGCTGTCTAGTCACAGCAACAATTTCTGTTGTGCTGGATCTAATAGGAGACACATTATGAAAGAAGAATCAGTGTTTTCTGTATGACTCTCTGGGTTGCTTTGCCACCACACCCTGCCTAATTGCGCATGGAATGTTTTACATGCATGTGAAAAGTTTTGTCAGCCGCTCTTCACAGAGTGGATAAGCAGATACTGCTTGGACTGCAAAAGCTCAAAACTTCCTTTCAGGTCTCATAAACTTGATTTAGGTTATTTTGATAGTATGAATCTAGACCCACGAAAAACATTTACATTTTCTTACTGCCTTGCAGTATGAAACAAACAAAATACTCCACTGTTTTCACTCAGTATGCCTTTCAACAAAGTGTACAAAGACTCACTGTAGATCGTGGAGTTGCTTATGGTTTATTAACCACTGGCCATGTCCTAGATGTTACTGTGGAAAGCTTCAGTTCAGCTGAAAACTAAGCTAAGTCTAGCAGCTACCATCCCCTTTGAGAAAGTGCATTTATCTCCCTGAGAGCTGGCGGGGGGAGATGATGGATTTATTTTCTCTTTTTCTCAAAGACTAGACCTTTATTCAAAACAAACTTGTAGTAGCATGATTTAACAGATTTAGAAAAGCCTTGCAAATGACTTTGTGGCTGCTTATTTATTTTGTCTAAAAAGCAGATTTGAATATGATCTGCCTGTTCGGAGGATTCATTTGCATGCAGACTAGCACCAAAATAACTCAGACTGATTTCCTTACAAGACAGTATGTGAGCCCTTCTGGAATATGTATAAACTCAGAGCCTGTGCTTACTGCAAGCACATTTGCTCTTCCATCCCAGTCTGGAAGTTAGGCTGAATTGACAGCTCTAACTATCATCCAGCATGTTGTTGTGTAATGTTGGAAACATCTTAGATACTGCTTAGAAAAGTAGTCCCATGTCTCCCTTTTCCAAGCATTAGGACATTTATACATCTCTTTCTTTCCCCATGAGTCCTGAACGGAAACTAGTTCAAAAGAAAAGGTAAAATTGTTTTGTAGAAGGGCTGCACTCTAAGCCTGGCTGTGTTGATAACTGTAGGCTGCACTATTTGTTAGGTACTTTAAGAAGGGCAACTCATGTTTCTTGCATGAAGACAGCTCCCAGGGCAGCTCAGTGTCTCAGTGTGGACATTCTTTTAGCATTCAAGCTCTCTTTCTTTCAGCTTTTTTTTTTCCATTAGAAAAAAAAAAAAAAAAAAAAAAAAGAAGAAGAAAAAAAAAAAGTAAGAAAGCCGTTTTCAAGTTCTAATTTACCTTAAACAGAGCTAAGGTTTCTTGTGTAGCCATCTGTATTGATTGAGCTAGCCCAAGAACAGCTAAAGTAAAATCAGCACAATTACCAGGCAGACTAACATTGAACTTACTGATATGAGCTCATTATCTCAGAAAGTTCCCTTGTCACTGCTTGGCCCACTAATAAGCTCATGCTGTCATCATGGAATCATAGGATGGTGTGGGGATCTTAAAGACCATCCAGTTCCAACCTCCCTGCCATGAGCAGGGACACATTCCACTAGACCAGGTTGCACAAAGTTCTGTCCAACCTGGCCTTGAACACTTCCAGACGTGGAGCATCCACAGCTTCTCTGGGCAACCTCTATCAGTGCCTCACCATTCATAGTGAAGAATTTATTCTTAACATCTAATCTAAAACTACCCCCTTTTAGTTTAAAACCATAACAGCTTGTCCTATCACTATGCTTCCTGGTAAGAGTCCCTTTGATACTGACAGGCCACAATGAGGTCTCTCCAGAGCCTTCTCTTCTCCAGACTGAGCAGCTCCCACAACTTTCATGGGAGAGGTGCTTCAACCCTCTAATCATCTTTGTGGCTTCCTCTGGACCCCCTTGAACAGCTCCCTGTCCTTCTTGTGCTGAGGGCCCCAGAGCTGTACATAGTATTGCAGATGAGGTCTCAAGAGAATAGATTAGAGGGGTAGAATCCCCCTCAGCTGAGAACCTTCCCTCAGCCTGTTTAACTCCTTTTGACACAGCCCGGGATACGAATGGCTTTCTCAGTTGCAGGCACACATGTTGCATGTTGAGAAACTGAACTTATGTCAACCAACAGCCCAAGTCCTTCTACTCAAGACTGCTATCAATCCATTCCCCACCCAGCCTGTATTTGTACTTGGGATCATCCTGACGCAGATGTGGGATCTTGCACTTGACCTTGTTGAACTTCATGAAGTTCACACATGCCCACCTCTTGAGCCTGTCTAAGTCCTGCTGGATGACATCCCCTCCCTCCAACATGTTGACTGTACCACACAGCTAGGTGTCATTTGTGTACTTACTGAGGGTGCACTCGATTCCAGTGCATGTCACTAAGAAAGATATTAAATAATACTGGGTCCCAATACAGACCCTTGAGGGACACTACATGTCACTAGTCTTCACCTGCACATGGTGACGTTGACCACAACTCTTTGAATACAACCATCTAGCCAATTCCTTACTCACTGAGTGGTGCTACTTCAGTAAGTGGAAGTAGTACTCTGTTGTAATCAAACAGCTGACAACTAATCAGCATACTCAGTCTTATTTAGACTGTAAGTGCTTTTATAGGGTAGAATCAGGCTACAGGAACAGTGATTGTATTTCTAACATCATCTTCAGGGGATTATGCTGTGTGTGCCTTTTTTTTTTTTTTTTTGCATTATTTTGAAAAGGTTTTCAAGGATAGAAAAAATGACTTGAAAATTTCTGATATGCACAAAATTAGTGCTCCATCCCCCACACACTGACAAAATTAGATCTCCTTGAGGGAAAAAAGAGTTTAAAAAAAAGAAAACCAAACAATGAAAAGAAAATAACATTTTTCCCTATGCACTATGACTATGTCAAATTAAGAACTTTTTTTTTTTACATTTTAGCTGAAGATTTTAGTAAAATGAGCCTTCTGTTTAGTGCAAAACACTTGCATGTCAAAACCGTTGAAGACCCTTGTTAAAGGTTACACCCAGAATGTTCAGTAAATTACTTTGATGAAGGTTGAATCGCTATGAAAAGCTCTACATCTCCACTGTTGCATCTTCAGAGATGACTTTTGTGGAAACGGAATATCTCTAGTTGGAGAGGAAGCAACTATCTTCCCTCTAAGAAAAAAAAAACACATGGAGAGCAGCTGCGTGCAGAATGTCATATTGCTGGGCAGGATCTGAGTCTGTGCTTCGACAGACCTTTATGCTCACTAAGAATCCTAGGGGACTAAGGAGAACCATTTTTCACTTGGCTATTTGACCATGGCATGCAGTCTCAGACTGAGAGATGAGGGGAAAGGATGCAAATATAAAGAAACTGAAGAATGATGGCTCACTTCCTGCTCAGCTAGTTTCGAGCAAGGTCACCATCTTTTTCTGGTTACCACTGTGCAGGTGTCTAGGCCACAGGTTTGACTGTTAAGAGAGATTAATTAAAGGGACAAAGAATTTGAATAAGACCAGATTTTTGATATCTTAATCTTATCACTGGGGGCTGAGTTGGGTAAAGAGTTCTGAATGGTGCTGGGTCCTTGACTTTCACCATTGATGTTGACTGATTATGTTTTTGTGTTTAAATATGAGTGAAAGGGGCTGAAGTGATGAAACTAAGTTTGAATGGCTGCAAGGGATCTCCCATTCCTCAGGCAATTAATCCAGCACTGGTGGAACAGTGGTAAAACAATATAAGGCAACATACTGTGCCAGTGCTTGTGCTGCAGCCAACCTCTAAAAGAGATGGAAGATTTCATTCTCCATATGGCTAGTCCAGCATCTCTTCATTGTGCTGTTTCTGAGAAAAGTGTTAGAAAATGGTAGAGAATTTCATGTATATAGAGAAAATGAAATGCTGTACTGTTTCTTACTACAGAGAAGTAAACATTTGCACTTAAAGCAATCTAAGAAGAGGTTTTCCCATTAAACTCATCTTTATTTTTATTGCTTTCTCATGACTTTTTCGATCCCCCAGCCCAATTCAGTTTTACTAAACAAGTTTATTTTTGGAACTGTTTATTCCTTTGCCATACACTGGCATCTCAGCTGAGCATGGGAAATATCTGAGATACCTGTTCTCAGAAATTAGATTTTATAATGTAATGCTGAGAACACTTGATTTTAGAGCTGGAAGCATATCTTACCACATTTGTCTCTGAGAGCACAATCCCAGTTGGCAGTATCAGTGATTAAGAAAAGACAGAAGGGCTTTATTTTACAGAACAGGAGGGTTCACAGTATAGAGGTCTGTGTAACTGCAGAAATGATTTTATGGTCTCAGTTTCCTTTGTTAGCACCGAAGTAAGGAAAGGGTCTCCTTTTCTACCAGAAAAGGCAGAGGAACATAATGAGGAACTCTTGTATTTATCTCAACATCTAAGATGTGAACCTCAATTCCACTTCTCTTTTCTCCACCTGTTACCCCCCAAGTCTTATACACGTTTTAGTACTGATAAGGCCACAGAGAGCTGTAGACATTTGCATAAACTGTTATTTACATGGGAAGTTATTTTACATGGGAACTTTTATTTCAAGAAATTCACAAACATTTCCATTCATTCATTATACTCAGGTTCATCCTTTAAGCTCTGTTACAACTCCGTGATGGTCAGACACTTAATATATGTGTATGACTGTTCTGTAGATACATGACTTGAGTTAATACTGTTCTCCATATAGAGTTATAGTGCTTGTACTTCTATTTGTTTTTGACTTAGAAGCATCAGTAGTGCGTGTTGATTTATAGACAGCAGTGCTAAGCTGTTAATTCAGCTTTCTTAATGACATAGTAACGGACTGTTTTATATCAAAGAAGAGAACACTTATTCTTTTGCCTTCTAAAAGGAAGAGATTTTTATGTTTCACACACAGCATGGTTAGAAAGCCTGTAGAAGTTGTCATGAACATTTGCCAGCCCCCAGTTAACTTTTTCAAGCTTCTTTGCTTCTTATTTTTGGCCTGATTTTATTAAGTAGCAGATTCAAAACCATGTCCCAGATGGCTAAGTATGTTTGTACACCTGTATAGCAACATGGTCTGTATGGCCACAGTCACAGAGATCCAACTTAGAGGCTGCTGCAGTGTAACAGGAAGGGACAAAAATAACTTTGTCCTACTGTTAAAAACATGGAGGTGGATCATGTCAGCTCTTAAGTAACAGAAAACAAATGGCACTAGACCCTGCTGCTCAACAAGAACCTGGTTCAGAAATCTTTAATTAAGATTTCAAAGGAGGTGTTTCATAATAGGACAAGTGGAAATAAATAGTTTCAAATTAAAAGAGAGGAGATTTAGATTGGATATAAGAAAGAACTTTTTTTACTATAAAGGTGGTGAGGCATTGACACAGGTTGCCCAGAGAGGTGGTGGATGCCCTGTCCCTGGAGACTTTCAAGATCAGCCTGGATAAGTCTGAGCAACCTGACGTAGTTGTAGGTGTCCCATCTCACTGCAGGGGGGTTGGACTAAGTGACCTTTAAGGGTACCTTTAAACTCAAACAATTCTATGATTCTATAATGTCATGGAAGAAGAATTACACAAAGAAATATATTTATTCATTGATGTTCTTTCTCCATGTTGGTTTTCTGACATTTTTTCTCATTGGTTGCGCTTCTACATCTTTTTTGAATGTTCATAATCATGAGTATTTCCATAAGGAACCAGAGAAGACAGCCAGTGTAAGATGATTGTATGAGAGCGAGGGGCTCTTCTGTTCTGTTGTTCTCTTAGCCAGCAGCTTATATTCATGTACACTTTAGCTCCATGCTTACTTAATGACACACATGGAGTCAGTGAAGAGAAGACAGCATGAGCCTGGCTGGAGCCCTGAATAGAGAACTAAACCTTAATCTCTACCCATGTGGTTTGTGTTCATCCCCCTCAGACCATTTCCCGGCTCTGCTGTCCCATTTTGCAGCTTTCAAGGCCATCATGAATTTCTTTTCATAAAAACTGTACGACCAGTTGGCATCTATATAAATCACCCATTGAATTCCTTGAGTTTATGATGAAGTGCACTTGTGCATTTCCTTTTGGTTCTGCAGTCCTGAACGTGTTGATCGAAAAGGAATTTGATCAGTAGAATGGATAATAGATGAGCACAGAGCAGAAAGCAAAGCTCTTGCCTGAAGTGCTCTGCAGTTCTCCCAGCTTCTGTCATGCATATACATGTCAGCCACAGCCTTGCTGCTCCTGGAGCGGCTGTTAATCTTCTCATTCTGTCACCCAGCCCCTCAGCAGGGTCATGGTCATGGGGGACATAGTGAAACAACCAGGGTGAAGTGGAGAAGGTGCATTCTCAGTGCTGTTTGCATCCGGAGAGAGGATGAAAGCAAGGGGTGAAAGATGTTCCTACAAGACAAAATTTGAAGTGCAGACAGCATGCCAGCAACCAGCCTGGAGATATGTTTCTCGGATATATAACTGCATGCTAGAGACACACATGGAAAGGCTGACAGAACTGTAATAGTGCCAATACGAATGCTGCCCTGTAATATTCAAAATGAAAGGTCTGTTTTCATTAGGACTGCTTTTTTCCCTGGCTTCGAATGCCTCCAGGAACGGGTCATCCACAGCTTCTCTGGGTAACCTGTTCCAGTGCCTCACCACCCTTTGAGTAAACAATTTCTTCCTAACATCTAATCTGAATCTCCTGTATTTTAGTTTAAATCCATTTCCCCTTGTCCTGTCACTGTCTAATGTAAAAAGCTGATTTCCCTCCTCCTTACAAGCTCCCTTCGAGTACTGGAAGGCCATAATGAGGTCTCCCCATAGCCTTATTTTCACCAGGCTAAATGTCTAACTACCTCTGTCTGCCTCCGTAGGAAGGTGCTCCAGGCCTTTGATCATCTTCATAATCCTTGAAGCCAATCCAACAGTTCCACATCCTTGTCCTCGGGGCCCCAGAACTGAATGCAGTACTCCAGATGGGGCCTCGCAGGAGCGGAGTAAAGGGGGACAATCACCTCTGTCTCCCTGCTGGCCACCCATCTTTTGATGCAGATCAGGATACAGTTGGCCTTCTGGGCTGCATGTGCATACAAGGTCTTCCAATACCTTATTTGCAGCCCATTTCTTTCACTGCAGACTGACTATTGTGTTGTTCCCTCATGCTATTTCCTGCAAAGGGGAAAACTTAATTAAGTCAGCAAGAGGAAGATCAGCCCCCTAGCATATATTTGCCTTGCTCTGCTGTTCCAGTGTTCCTAAATACTGAAAATCTCTGTTCCATTTAAACAAATACTACTGAAAAAAAACAGTTATAGTAGTAGTTGTCAGTGTGAAAAACTAAGCTATTAAATTGTGATGTACAGCTGGATCTGTTTAGTTCCTAAATAGCATAGATCAAACTGCTTCTTCCTTTTCTTGTGAATTAGTGGCACAGATAAATTATGCCAATGACTAATGCAGTTTAGACATTAAGACATTTCAGTGTTCTAGTATATAAACAGTCTGCATGGTTTGGATATGTAAAATCAATATGTAATTCCAATTGCACGTTAATAAAAGGTCAGATTAGTTTTATAGTGTAAATGCAGGATACTACTAAATAAAGCAGTACTAGGATGGACTGATGCATTGAGGAGATGCATTCTTATTGCATTTAAAAGCTTTTAAACTGGAAACTTATTTTCTTCTGACTGTGGCAGATCATTGTATGTTAAATATTTCCTCTGAGTTGTCCCCATCACTCCATTTCTCCCTTCTTGTTTCCTCCAGACATATACCCAAAGCCCTTATCCAGCAACTTGACTGCGGGGAAGAGTCTGGATAAGTTCCATACCATAGCAAATAAACAGAATATGATAAAAAAAAGTAGTTGTCACTGTCATCCAAAGGCATCCTGATGTGCACATGCTGTCCTACTGGAAGGAAGGAACAAACATCAAACTCTGGTTTCTGCAGCAGTAAAGTAGGGCAGATTAATAAAGGAAAATCTTTTAATAACTATGCATTATTACTATTACTAACAGGCCATTAAATCTCCTGTACAGCACACATTTAACGAAGGGGAATGTGTTGTTTCAACACCATAATTGTCGAACTAACTCATTTGGCAGAGCAGCATGTTTTGCTTCTTGAGCTCTGACAGTTTTGCAAGGTTGCCAGCAGTGCTGGAAGGGCTGGCATTTCAATGTAGAGATTCAGAATGATCTCACAGCTCCAAAGTCATGATGGAGAAAGCTAAATTCCATTGCCTTTTTCTGAGACAGAAGCCTGTAATTACTGGATCTGTCTACCTATTGGTTTCTCACTCTGTAAAATAGGCATTGTAACATTTTTTTCCCCTCAACACTTTGCCTTGTTAGGATATAAGCTTTTCAGAGAGTGGTATATCAACAGTCACCAGAGAAATAAGGGACAGTGGCTTGTTTTAAGAAAAATTTTTTTAAAAAAACATCTTTCCTTTAGCTTTCCTGAATGTTTTCCTCTCCTTTGTGCATTTGTGCTTCCCCCAGAGACACATCCCAATTATTGTAGACCTACCTTATTGTTTTAAATGGAACTCCTTATCAGGCTTAATAGGTTTCAGTAGAACATTGTTAAAGCCTAGTCACAAAACCCTTTACATCTGCAGTTTAAATGAACTTTAATTTGAAATTCAGCTACTGATTTTTTGCAATCTGACTAAGTCTACTTACATAAGGAAAACAAGCTTTTCCATTACTGAATTCAGAATAGAAATGAATTTTTCTAAGTGTTAAGAAATTTGAAGGAGTAAGATTTATGGGCAGGGCACTAGGTGTCTACCTAGCAAGCAGATTCCTGAAGAAATTAAATACATTATGTGGAATCCCCAAGTACATAAATATATCCCTGAGTACCTAATATAAATATCATTTTGTGTCCTTTTGACAAGTTTCAACCTTTCAGAAATGCTTACAAGTTACTAAGATGTCAGCACTTTTTGATAGAAAGGCAATGAACTGAGGCTACTTCGGCAAAGTCAGAATGTGAAGTCAAGCATTGGATGAAAATCAGTTTTTTAACTGAGTTAAATCTCTTTTTTTCTTTTTCTTTTTTTTTTTTTCTTCTTCATTTGGTATGTCATGATATGGCAGAAGAATTAAGCAAAAAGTGGTCTTCATTCTTCTGAAGTATCTTCTCCATCACTTTATTCTCCCATTTTCAAAATGAAAGAATTCTTATTGGTTGGGTGAAGTGGATAATCTGTAGTCACTGAAAGCTTTGTAATATAGGATATAAACATCCATGATGTGGGGATATGTATGAATGTGCTGTGCATTTGTGAGTGACAAAATAATGTACTTACTAATTTCTATATTTCTGGAACTCTCAAACCATATGGGAAGAAATGATTAAAACCTGTTTCACATCTTTCAAGACCTAATTATGATTTTCCTTTATAAACAGAATTGCGTTGTACCATGATAGTCACACTAACTGGGTTTCCTGGGTTCCACACATTATTGAATGAGGCCTGCCACCAGTTTCGTCTCGTAATCCCCCATGGACAGGCATGTGATCATCCAGTTTTTCAGACAGTTTTTATCAGCCATCCAGCTATTCCTTACATTCACCAGAGCAAAGGCAAGCAAACACATTTCTTGTGTTCAGTGTTTCAAAAAACTTGCATACTCTTGTCAGTGTGCAGCTGGTACATCTTGGACCCCTGTTGTAGAGTGATATTGCTGTCACACCGTGATGGTGATGTGAAATTAGAACCCAACCTAAGGAACAGCGTCAGCCTGGAAGACAACAGAGAACAAAACTGGAGCCCAGATGAATGATACTTGGAACTGTGTGTGTGTTGTGTCAAAAAAGCAGGAGCAATATCTAACATTTGGAAAAGAGTGAAATTAATCTTTTTTTTTTTCATGAATCTGCAAATGCTAAGATAGCATGAACAGCGTGGGCAGAGAAGTTTACACTGGTCCATTTTCCTCAAATGAAAGGAAAACAAGGATTCCCTTTTTGGCTTCATGCAAGACAAATCTGCATTTCTTGGCTCTAAATGTCATCTGTCTCTCATACTGAAGATCTTCCACAGTTTCAAGTGTATTTGAAGTTGATTGGACTGGAGGGAATATGATTGCATGCAATCTTTGAGCATTAACAGGTTTAAAAACTTTTTTGAGTACTGGTTGCTATTTCTTCTTTCCTTTAGAGTAATTTAATGTGTTTGGCTTTACTTGGACTTTGGAATGTGTGGTGCTTGTGTTGTCTTCTTCTCTCTAAGTTGACACTCACATAAATTAGTATAAACATTTCTAGTCCTTCTTTCAGACTTTTTGTTTTTCTAATGATCTTCACGTATCCTTTCAAACATACTTTTCTGTTATGTCTTAACAACCATCAGTTTGTGCCCTGAATTAAGCCCTACCTCTAGTAGGAACTCTGCTTAAAGGATAAGCAAGATATTTTGTCTTACTTGTGGTTTATAGGGACTCACCCATAGAAATAATGGTATTAATGTAGATTGATATTCTAGCAGAATACAAGAATATGAAGAAGTACAAGTTGTTTAAGAGAAAAATTTTACTGACATGAACGTACTGGCCTTAAGTTTTGCTAGGGAAGGTTCTGGTTGGATATTAGGAATAATTTCTTCTCAGAAAGAGCAGTGAGGCAGTGGCACAGGCTGCCCAGGGAGGTGGTGCAGTCACCGTCCCTTGAGGTGTTCCAGAACCGTGTGGATGTGGCACTGAGGGACGTGGTCAGTGGGCATGGTGGGGATGGGCTGCTGGTTGGACTAGGTGCTCCTAGTGGGCTTTTCCAACCTTAATGATTCTATGATTCTGTGATAATTTAGGCCTAGCCCTTGCTATCCAAAAATTTTGTGTGATATTCTGGGACAAAGTTATGTGCAGTCAGCAAATCTCTCAGATTTATTTCAACCAGAAAGTCAGTTGTTCAAATCAACAGCACACAAGGCACAAGCCTGGGAGACATGCAAAGGTACTGTATCATAGGTGTACATACTGTATAATATGTATGCTAAAAAAGAAAAAAAATCACCTCCGGCTGCTTTTTGTGAGTAGCCTGATGTTGTTATGTCTGCTTGGAGACAAATAAGTCAAATTTTTAGGGAAACTAGGTGCTGGAAAGCCTCAGTTCAGTTACCAATCTGGCTAATCTTGGAACTCTGCATTCTCTTCAGGCTATGGCAGGTTTAATACCTACCAATTCTGTACGTGGGAAATAAAGCACTTGAAAATCCAGCACAGGAGATAACCACTGCACAAAGTGCTGTTTTAGACCATGTTTTGATCATGTAGTCTGTGTCTTAACAGTGATGCACTGTGAGAGAAAAATTAAAGGTACTAGTGGAGACTTCCTTTTTTTTCCATGTACTTCTACCTAGAAAACAACAAAAATCATGTTTCATGCACTAGGAAAGCAGTGTTTTTGTTTTAACTTCCTTCTAGCTGCAGCTTCCCACAGCTTTAATATAGTAGAATATTATCACAGTTTGTTTTGTTTGTTACTGAAGTGTGGATATCGGCATAAAAAAGAACAGAACTTTGATCACTGTGAAATCTTATGTTAGCTTTGTGTTTCTTTATAACCACTAAAAGCAATCACACACAGGCAGTGTAACATATTTGTTCTTTCATTTTTCCAAAAGCATTTTCACATCAAAACACTGCTGTTGCTATAATATACAGTGTAAATCTATACTTCCATTTCACAGGGAAGAGATTGCAGCTATTTGATTTATTAATAAGCCAAGGAGCCTTTGCAACAAATCAGAATTTAGCAGCTTTGTTCCCTTACGTAAACTACTATTCTAATTGGATTTTCTCCCCTCCCAGATATTATCTGATTAAAGATCATAATCACGTATTTCAAGTTAATTGTAGCAGAACACAAGTACACAGACAGTTAGATTTAACGATTTGGGACTTTTCGTTCCAAAACTGAGTCATAAACACAGAGAACCCAACAAACAGGAGAAAGAGCATGTTGCATCGTAGTTGTGTAGAGGTCAGGTAGGTTTAGTCCTCTATAATCTTGAAAGAGATCTTCAAGATCCTTCCTTCTTTTTTTTTTTTTTTTTTTTTTTTTTTTTTTTTTTTTAATTTGTGAAGACCTTATCTCTAGTTTCTAAGCAGATTTTTTTCTTATTTGTAAAGTTGTTGGCTTTGCTGACATGAATTCATAGCAGAACGGAAGTTCAGCTGTAAAAGTGAATGTTAATACATCTGTATGGCATAGAAAAGCATGCAGTCTCTGTGATGAGTTTAGCAGCCAGAGAAAGCTTGCATTTGATTACACTGTTTTTTGTTATAAAGTGTCTCCAGGATTCTCTCAGAGGCATCCAGCAAAGGTGTTAAGATTTCTTTCTTTTCTTGTTTTAGGACTGCTGAATGAAAATTTGTACTAAATGAACAAACACTTCTATCAGTGTGTGTATTTTAACAAAAAGGCAGTCGTGCTTCCCTTTCCAGTCTATTCTTCCCCTCCAGTTTCAAATGCTGTTTAATCTACCGTGTTGGTTCTTCTTTACCACAGTACTTAGACAGAGAGTTTATTACTGAAAGACTTTGAGCAGTGTTTGTAGATTATTTTTCCTGCACTTTGGTGACGGTGCAGTGTCTGTAGATGTGCACCTTAGAAAGAAGAAGGCAAAGACACAAGGGATAGTAGTGCACAGGTTTAGAGATGTGGTAACAGATCTCAGGTGCTGAGACCTGGAAGCTTCACATTATCTGTTCCAACCAGCAGTTCTTTCCTAGTTCTTTACTAATAGTTCTACCTGTCTGCAGGGAGTAGCTGAGGAATAAGGCTCAAAGGGGATGAACATGCAGCTTTACAGGCTCTGCTCTGTTCTAAAGTCTAATGGAAGTTCAGGTGCCTCCGTAGGAGTAGATACTACTGAACATTTCCAGAATCAAACTCAGTCACCTAGAGAAGTTTAAGGCTGACCAGGAGAAATATCCCATGAACTTAAATACCAACAGTAGTTGGTGTGGAGATCATATGAATTTCTTGCTAAGTCTCAGGTACCTGATTGCCAACTTTGATATAATTTAGGAAGTCTGATTCTCAGCATGGCAATTTTATTCTTTGCTCAAAGATGGCCTCTGTTTTTATTGCTTTTTTCCCCCTGGTGACAACTTCAATTTTGCAAATAAAAGAGATTCTTCACTCTTGTGTGCTGTAGCTATCTCAAAGTGACAGCCCAGCTTCCCAGTTCACTTAACATCTCTTGTTTCTCAAAATTACAGTAAAGGTTTCCAACAGTGTCAGATTTGGGTGGTCTGAATTGTCTCCTATGTACTTTAAGTTGGTCTTCCAAGGGTATTTGGTGAAATTCTTCACCTCCTTTTAAGGAGCACCACTGATTGTGATCCTAGCATATCCTCCAGTCTCTTATTTCTTTCTTAAAAAATAGTTTCTTTTACTTCTAAATAAAACCAATATTGAAAATATATACATATTTCAGACACCTGTGTGTTTTAGAGAAGCTGAAAAGAGAGCTGAAACTTTTGTCTTTTGGTTAATATTTCTCAGGAAGCCCTTCCTATAAAATAGTCTAAAAGGTGTTAGTTGGAGTCTGTGGCTGCTCAGCAAAACCATTATAAAACATAATATTTGCAGTGTTATCACTGTTGAAAGTTGAATAAAATGATGATTCATAATTGATTCTTTCATTCAGAGGGTGGGAAAGCATTTTCCTAATGGTAGTCTGCATTTCTGGAGACAAACAGATGTCCCAGCAGCAGAAGCAGGCATCTCTCATTTAACTGCGTGGTTTATTTAATCTGTCAAAGAAGAAAGAATTTTGATTTTTATTTAACAAAATCAAATAATTATGCTGTGATAGGATGTTTTAACTCTAATACAACAAGGTGTTGCCTACAGGAAAATAAATCTGCAGTCAGCAAAAAATACCAGCTTCAGACTAATGAGCTAGAGAACCAAGGTTTTAAGTGTTAATTAGTAAATAGTTATTTTACTATATGTGTCTAATTTACTGTAGTAGATTAATTTATTTATTATTGCCATAAAGCAATAATAATAGTGTCCTTAGAAGCCCATGTTCTTTCATAAAAAAGTAAGAGAGACTTTGCAAAGTGCCTGCAGAAGTTTGGTGTTCCTCAGATCCCTTTGATTTTCAGTGCCTCTAGTCAGTGTCATTAATCTGACTGCCTTTGGAAAAAAACTGGACTTAGAGATATTGAGAAAGCTATTTAAGAAAGTGATTCTGGATATAGTTTGCAAGTCTTTGCAATAAGTCATTAATACTTCTTTTATTTCAGGACTCAGAATTTGACCCCTTGAAGTTCACCAGTGTCATTGAATGTGAGAATCCTAACAACGACTTAAGTAGGTTTCGAGGTTCCATGTGAGTATTTCATGTAATATCCTTTGGTATACACTCCCTTCCTCTAATACAGAACAAAATACATGCTGTTTTGGTTTGGTCTGAGTTATATAAGCTGTGTCATTGTCACTGCTGAATAACCTCTCCTCTGAGGGAGGTGGTGTAGTTATTAGCTTTGATTAGGTTACACTCCAGAATCAGTTTACACTCCAGAATGAGTGTATGAAGCAGTGTAGTTGCAGCCACTATTCTCCCTTTCCCTCCCCCCATGGATCGAAATAAGTCAATTTGGAAGTTGTAGGAAATAGAAAAGCAGTCCAACAGTTCAAGAGAGCCAACAAACAAGCACAATATGTTTTTCTCTTTTTATGACGATTTGTCTGTTTGATGTTTCTTTTAATATAAACGTCATTGAGGAAAATCAGGACATGAAACAGATATTTCTCCAGCTATGGCAATATTCCTTTCCTCATTCAGACCAGATAAAACAATTGGCTCATACAATGGGCATGCTTGTACGTTACCATGCAGAGTCACGTACAACCACTTAACAATTCTAAACAAACAGAGCTGCGTTAACTGGGTGCTCACCCCCAGCCAGTTTGTTCTGCTCAGAAATGAATGAGAAATGTTTTAGTATGCACACAGTGCTTTGCTTCTAATGTAGCCAGGACTATAGTGTGTGGACACACCAGCACTAGCAGTGACTTAAGAGATGCACTCTTGTGTTTTTCTAGAGTCTTTAACTTCATGCAACATGAAATCCTAGGAATGTTTTTTTGTTGTTGTTGTTGTTTTTGTCTACATTTTAATTAAAAGAGCTAAACAGACACTAATTCTTTTATAGAATACCGTAATTTATCACCTGGATTAGGAGTGATAAGCAGTATTGAATTGCGTAAATGGTATAAGGATTGAAAATTGCTGGGGCTTAGGGAGTTTTTTATAATGATGCAATTTACCAGCTCAGTTACTACTCTCAGATGTCACAAATTGTGTAGGATGTACTGTCAACTGGTGTGAATCAGGCTAGCTTTTTCAAAACTGCGTCAAGTTGTAGTGTGGGAAAATGTGTTCCTTTATTTAACAGCACAATGCCCTACAGTTCATGTAAAGATAAAAGTTTAGTATTAGACATTACTGTGTGAGAGTGTGGAACTGTCTACATTAATAGAGAACTTGCTGTACTCCAGAAATGACATTTCCAGATATAGAAATGGAAAGTTTGGCAGCTTATCTTGCACACTTCTTGTGTTTGAATCTCAGTTCCCAAATATTGAGCATAAGATCATAGAATGGTTGGGATTAAAAGACACATTTAAAGATCATCTAGTCCATGGACTAGGATATCTTTCACTAGGTCTGAACAGAGGTTGAATGCTACAGAACGCATGCATAAATTTGTCTTCAATTATGTATTTATTTATGTACTCCATGTGAAAAAGTTCAGTATCATGTAAGTTACAGAGCTGAGTTATGTAGCAAGTAACACACAGAATATTCTGGAAGGCTGTTTAACAAATGCACAGCAAAAAGTCAAGACATCATATGTGAATCTGAAAGAAAGCATAAGATGATTTCCAGGTCTCATCAACTGTGCTCCAAAACATTTACAACCAAAGGTCCATGGGACATTTGAAGGGAAGAGAGATCAACTGTCAACAAATAAACTCTCTAAGTTTGTCAGTGGATAGAGGGCTTTTTTTTCCCTTCTGTTTTTGATTTTCTTCATTAGTATCATGAAATCATGGCTACATTTCATGTTAGCAAGATGAATAGTAATTAGCACATCTAAATTGAGGCATGTAATTGCCGTGTCAAAATCAGATCTTAATTCAAAATCTTACCAGTGGTGACTGCTTGAAAGACAGATTCAGATAGCTCCTAGTTTAAAGTATCTCAACTGAAAAGAAATCCTACTAGGCTATTTAAATAAGTATGCTGTGAGGACAGTAGGTTTCTATTTTTAAAGAGGTGTATCTTTTCCTGTTTGAAATATAAAATATATCTAATGTTCTAATGTCTATGTAGACAATTTTTTAGAGAAATAGAAATGTTTGTGTGTGCATATTGTAAACTTTCTGAACTGTGATCACTATGGATAAGCAGTGTAGCACTGACAGCTCATAGTGAGAAAAGATACAATAATACAAACCAACAAAAATAGTGCAGAATGCATTGAGACAGGCCCAGCCCTATCCTGTGTCTACAAAATAGTATCATACACATTACTACATATAACTTGTGTAGTTACATTGTCATGACCTGCACTGAATGCACTCCCCGTGTGCAGATGGGCAGGGAGGCTGCCTCTCCTTAAGTGCTTGCTTCAGTACTGCCCTGCTGTTTCTGCACCCTTGTGTATCCCAAGCTATAAGAAATGTTCTGGGTAAAAAGAATAGAGTAAAACCTAACATGCCCTCTGCCTGCTTGGGTCTAGCCAGAGTATGTACAGTATGCACGGCAAACATTCAAAAATTCTGTACCAGCTTCCAAAAATAACAAAATTGGCCTTAAAATCTTGTTCCTACCTTTCTTATGTGTATATGTGCAAGGCAAAAGGGAAAGTCATAGTTTGCATTCCAACTTCTCAGCTTTTCTCTGAAAGGTAAAAGGCTTTTTTGCAAGAAAAGTAAAGAAACCTATATTTAACCATTCAGTATCAAAAGATTTGCTTGGAAAGTTCCAAAGGGAATGTGGGAAGGAAAAATAATAGCAATAATAGGAATCATAGAATCACAAGGTTGGAAACGACCTGTAAGATCATTTGGTCCAACCGTCTTCTCATTACCACTGCTACCACAAATTAAACCAGATCTCGTAGCTCCTCAGCCAGATGCCTCTTGAACACTGCCAGGGATGGCAACTCCACCACCTCCCTGGGCAGGCCATTCCAATGCCTGACCGTTTTTCCTCATGTCCAACCTAAACCTCCTCTGGTACAACTTGCAGCCATTTCCCTGGGTCCTGTTTGTTGCCTGGGAGAAGAGGCCAAACCCCTCCTCACCACAAGCTCCCTTCAGGAAGTTGTAGAGTGCAATGCCTGCATTTCTGTTTCAAAGCTTGACCTGAGTTTGCAAAGCCAAAATAATTTAAAATCACATTACAATCTTTTTAAGGAAAAAGTATATTAACTTACATGTCAGTGTCTCTCTGACAAGCTCTAGTGGTACAAAGTCCACAAGAATACACTTCAATCAGCACTGAGAGTCAGGAAGGTTCTTTTCAATGATGGCACTGAGGCCACCTTGAAGACTGCAGAGGTTTTCTTTGCGATTCTCAAGTGCTGGGAAGGAATGACAGCTCCACTACTTGCTTTGTAAGAAATCTGAGACACCAGGGAGGGAAAGAAAATACTGCCTTTTGATTACAGGATTGATAGGTCACCTTGCTATTTAGTGCCGGCTAAGTTCCAAGGGAAAACGTAACAGAAGGCTGATGTGAGCTGTCCTCAAATTGTATTTGAGTTCCTGTGTTAAACCAGGAGAGTTGTTTCTACAACAGCACATTGATTTCGTCCATGCTTCTTAAAGACTTGGTGAGGAACAGGTGATTTGGTCAACTTCATCTGGATATGAAAACATAAAAAGCAGTGCAAAGTGTGTGTGAGGATGGGCTGTGGTGAGAAGGTTCAGTGAGTGAAGGTGGTTGGCAGGTCTTGGCACCTCAGGGTTAACTTCAGGTGCTAACACCATTGCTATGGAGCAGGATCAGATGTGGTACAAGCTAAGCAAGAACAACTATCTCATTGTATAGAACAAGCACACAAGTAATCGTGCTGTCTACAATATGCCTATCACAGTCCACTGTTACAGTCAAGAACTGTAAAGAACTGATGAAGGCTATAAAATCATAAGCCAAAGCTATTACTTCCTGAGTAGATTTGTCTTTAACAAGTCCATTTATTAAAAGAATTCGTAAGTGTGGTTTGGAAACTGAATTAGGAACTCAAACTAACATCCATTTATGAGGAAGGAAGGCTAAAGCACGGTTCCATCTTGAAGAGCAAGAGGCAGAATCCCAGTAATAGGTATTTTGTGCACTATGGATTCATTACAAAATTAGTCCCCATGGTATAAGTCCAGCAAAATGTGGATAGTTCTCCAGCTGGTAATCAGTATTTACACCTATTGACATACAGCA
The DNA here is from genome assembly GCF_987193195.1 of Phasianus colchicus. Classification (NCBI taxonomy): domain Eukaryota; kingdom Metazoa; phylum Chordata; class Aves; order Galliformes; family Phasianidae; genus Phasianus; species Phasianus colchicus. Next base: position 133,051,522 of record NC_143436.1, read on the forward strand.
GTCCCCAGTTCTTAAAGCTCTGTTGGCAAAAGGTGAAACAGTGAGTTACAGATATTTGCTGAACAAAACCTCTTCTCATATGCAAAGCCCATGGGGAGGTTGGGCTAAGCAGAAGTTTTCTCCTTATGAAATCCACTTTTTTTGTAGAAGTCACAGTTTTAAGCTAGATTGCAGATTTCAGGGGACAGTATTTTAAATGTTCAAAACCAGGTAGCCATAAAGTTTGGCATTACAACACTGTTAATTTAAGCATAAGAGATTGGGGTTTTTCAGGGTTTCTCTTAAACTCTGAGCTCTTGTTAGTTTCCTATTGCTGTTGGATTTTTTGGAATTTGGAAGTGTGGTGATTATGATACTCTGCGAGGGCAGAACACATTTCAGATTGCTTTCATCTGCTCTGAGGCACTAGTATACTACTGTTAAATTACATTTTATTCATGCAGAAGAGGTCTGAAATGATTATTTGGCTTGCCTTTCTTACCTAATAAAACATTTTAACCCTATGCTTTAATAGTCATTATTGTTCAGCAGTTAATTCTCATAAGGCTGTTTTCCACAGTTCTCAATCAATTGAAATTTGAGTCAGTCCGTACAGAGCAGACAATAAGAAGTTGTAATGAAAATGTAGCATTGTTCCATTCTTCTCATGCACTTTGGTGCATGCAGTCATCAGAGTGCATGCCATTTCATCTTTCTTACAGAGCAAGACACTTCTGAAAGCAGTCTCCCTTATTGATGAACTTTCAGAAATTTTTTCCTTTCTTTTTCACTAAACTGACTGATATGCACTATCCCTGGTATATCTTTCTTAGTGCCACTGTATCTGAAGCACTGCCCTTTCCCAGTTTCCCCATATTTCTTTGATAAAAACATATGAACGCTGTGTAAGCATTCTGCACACAACTGCTCCGTAGATGGATTGTGTTTACTGTGATTGCACACGCAGAATTTGTACATGCACAAAAAGTTTAATGCATTTTCAAAGCATAGAACTGGCTGTGTACTTGCTGTAGATTTGGCCTTCTTATCTCCAGTGAACATTTGACCAGTGCATTTGCATATCCCACAGCCTAGCCAGAGCAATTGGTAGTGCTCAGTTGCACTGCTGCATGTCTGGGATTCCTGGGTAGGGATTCTGTTTTCAAAGTCTGCGAGAGGATTGTCCCAGGAGGAAGATCTAAGGGAATATTTCACCGTCAGGTTGAGAAAACTTCTTAAACTCTGAAGATGTTTCCTTGGCTTGTTGTATTACAGAGTATGATTTAACAAGCTTAATGTTTTGACATGCTGTGCTTTGTTCTGCTTTTAAATTTTCTGCAGTGTACATAAAAGTGGAAAAAAGGATGGACTGTTCAAAGAAAATCTTTTGTTACGTGGATGTACTATTAGAAATACAGAAGAAGTTGTAGGAATTGTAATCTATGCAGGTAAAAGTTGCTTTTCTGTCTGAGCACACTTGCCTTTTTATAGTTTCCTTAAAATACACCCAGGAGTCCCTATTACATCATTTGACGCAATTGCTTTTGCAGGGCATGAGACCAAAGCTTTGTTAAATAATAATGGACCTCGTTATAAACGCAGTAAGCTTGAAAGACAGATGAATGCTGATGTCCTTTGGTGTATCCTTATACTTCTCATCATGTGTCTGTTTTCTGCCATTGGTAAGTGCTCTTTAAAAATAGAAACTTAACTATCAGACTCTCTTGAGATTCACGTGCTTAGCTTCAGCAAAAACATGTGTATCTGCAGAAACATAAAATCCATATAACTGCTTTATTACATTTTTTTCCTTGAAATGATTATGTTTTAATACACAGAGTTGTCTAAATGGATTCTTAGTTTCAATCAAGCATAAATCATTAATATCGGAGATCCAAATGCATAGATTCTATCACTTCCAAAAATGACAAGTCCAAAAGAAGCCACTTTATAGGCAGTGACCTCAAAATTACAGGTAGTAGAGTATAACATGCCTTAATCAGCAAACAGATCAATTTATGACCAGAGAGTAAACATAATTAGCACAGGGCTGTGCCCCAGTACTGTCTATTAACTCAAGGCTGCAGCTTTGAAACTGATGAAATACGTAAATGTCTAAATCTTCATAAATCCAACTAGAAGATCCTCTGGACTTTCTGAAGTGTTTAAGGAAATACTGAGCTTAATACTCTTCAGGCTTTTTTTTTCTTTGTTTGTGAGAAGGAAATGAATTTCTTATTATCTGGCATCTAAAATGATTGTTAATATATTGCATATGAATTCCATATCCCTAACGTTTGTGTGTTCTCTTGTGTTTGTGTGTGAGTCATGCATCGGAAACATTAGAATGTTTCCTAACAACCACAGTGTAGTTTAATAACAGTCTTATGCCATTTTAATAAATCTCAGCATGCCTTTTTCCAGGTATTGTCAAATAGTGCTTAAAGATGAGTTTTTTCCAGCTGTGAATCAGTCCTCGTATTTGTTTCCGCTGAGTTCATGACACTTTGGTGTAGCATCTCAGTGTGGGGGAGCCCTGTCCTCGAGGTTCTGTTGAAGTGCTGCAGTACCTTAATTGGAGGGAGGCTTAATTGCAGGGAGTCCCTGCCTTCAGCTGTCCCATCCACCACCACAGGACAAGCGATGCCCCAATCAGTAGTAGCAGGCTGTGTTGCTTTGTGACTCCACTGGGCTGTGGGAGTGTAAATATGAATAGGTGGGCACACAGTAGGTGGCACATCTGATGTCTACTCTGTCACTTCTGCTCCAAGGACAGAAACCACCAGCAGAGGGCCAAAGCAAAGTGCAGGAAGTGATAACCACCATGCACAGCTGGAAGCAAATTTGGTTGAGCAGTTCAAAACCAGAGCTGACTGGTGCTGCACACATGCAAAACTGTGTTCTCTGAAAGTCAAGTGAATCTTATATCTTCTATTGAGACATTATAAGTGGAGGGAATCTGAGTCAAGTTATTTATAAAACAAGTTATGATGTAGGTCATTCTAGGTTTGGGAGTACAATCAAGAATAGAAGTACAGACATCAGTAGGAGGATATTGGAAGTACTGAGACAAAATAATTTGCTTATTTGGCTTAAATATTGCTTGTATTTTTCAGAAGTTCAATGCTGTTTTATTGTATCAGGATGTAAAGGCAAATTTACATCTAGACAGATAACGGCTTTCAAAAAATTAATTTTAAAATAGGCTTTTGTCCTCTTTTATTGTTTTCTGACGTGTAATTAAAATAATATGAATACTTCTTATGGTGGTGAAATTCATCCTTGATTTTAACCTTACAAACATCAGACATCTGTTTTAGGTCTCTCCTCCATCTTTCAGAAGAAACTAGCTGCAAATCCTAGCACTATTCTTAAAAAGACAACCTTCTGTTTTTAACAAGAGTGTATTTTTCCCAAAATAATAATATCCTCATATTTATTTAACTATCATCATGATCAGTAACAAAAGGTTTTAAGCAAAGCTTAATTTTTTTCCTGTTCTTCATTCCTCAGCTTCCCTGCTGTTGTCTGTGCTGCTACTCTTAGCCTGAACTACTGTTTTACACTAGCCAGATTGCTTTATTTGGGTAAAGTTTATCCAGAAGGTGACTCGTAGATGCTGTCCTTAAGACCAGATAAATGCCTTTCCTAAGCTCTAAGTTCTACTGGGAAAAAAAAAAAAAAGTAGGTTTTGTGAATCTCTTTCAAGTCATACTGAATAGTTGAAAACAAGTATCAATTTCCTATGTAACTCTTCTCTGAGGACCAGTTTATATTATATACCTTTATATCTTGGAGTTACTGTAGACTTTTCTCTCTTTCAACTCTTCTGCAGGTCACGGGCTGTGGGTATGGCAATACGGTGAGAAGAAGAAACCAGTTTTTGATGTTCCAGGACCTGATGGCAAATATTTGTCTCCTGTTCTAGCTTCAGTGTATTTATTTCTGACAGCAATCATAGTTTTTCAGGTATTCAAGTTGTGCATAATGCCACTCGTATTTATGATTTTCTATTTATGTGCGGGGTGTGTAGTACCCCTTCTACCACTAAGGCATCTGAGAAGATAATCAAGAAGTAGAAATGTATTTAGACACTTCAAATTTTAAATATAGAGAATGCGACGATAAACAGAAATCTAAATGAAAGAAAGTAAATGGTCTACTCACTGATGAAAAGTGAAAATTTTCTTGAAAACAAACACACTGATCACACAGTAAGGTCTCAGAGCTACATTGGCCTTGGAGAAGAAAAACACGTGAAAACTAACCTTCCCTAAAAGACTCAGGTGTTCTATTTTATTTTAAACAAGTAGGAAGAAATAGGATTCACCTGAAAGAAAACAGGCTTCATGCTTCATATCCACCCACTGTGAAACACATCAAAGATGTGGGGTACCACTTTGAGTATGATATGAACATAAGTTATATACATTTTTAACCACTTCCAGAAAATGTGGTTCTTAACAATTCTGTGTCAATGTGAACAAACATCTGCAGGCTAAAACTGAGATGCAAATTAGATATTTCATGGAGTTTTGACAAACCTTAAGAAACAGCTGGAAATCCTTTCTGGAGAAACTTCTCATATCTCTTTCTTCTGAAATTATTTTTTTTCTTCATTCATTTAATCTGCAGTGCAGATGCCAAGGCTAAAGAAATCATTCCTATGGAAAGCTTTACATATCTCATTCTGTTTTTTTGTTGCTGCTAAGGGAATTTGTAAGCAGCATATTATTTATGCAGAATAAATTCATCCTATTCTTCAAGTGCAAAACACACTTACAGGATTCTGACTGCACTGTCTTTTTGTTTTGCTTTGTTATGTTTTCCTGGCTAGTTTCAAGCATATCTTATTAGCCCAGAAAAGTTCAATTTCTGTCCAAGTTTTGATAATCACTCTTCCAGACATAACAATGAATTCAGCTTTGCAATTCATGACGTTTTCCTAATCTGACACAGCAAATAGACTATTTTCAAATGTGCTGATAGCTTCACAGTAGACATTTAAAGTACATAGCCTCTTTGCGTTCTAGACTACTGTCAAATTAGATTTTTACTAATTCAGTCTGTTTTCTCCTAATTCATTTTATTTTTGTGTGTTATAGGTTATGATTCCAATTTCTTTGTATGTTTCCATTGAAATAGTTAAAATCTGCCAAGTGTACTTTATTCATCAAGATAAAGATTTATATGATGAAGAAACAGACTCTCAGCTGCAGTGCCGAGCTTTAAATATCACAGAAGACTTAGGTCAGGTGCAGTTTATCTTTTCAGACAAGACTGGGACGCTTACTGAAAATAAGATGGTTTTCCGAAGATGCACAGTTTCTGGAATAGAGTATTCCCACGATGATAATGGTGAGCTCATGATCTTGTTTTATATCTAACTGCTGTACTTTGGTGAAATGTGAAGTAGATTAAAAAATTGCTGTAATCTTAAATCAGAAAGAAAAACAAAAGAAATTGCATGTATCCACTCAGTAGACTCCATAATAACTGTTTTCGTGTTATTATAATTTGATGACTTTTTCAGCTAGTAAAGACAGTCTTTTCAGAATGTTCTCTAACATTGACAGCATGTTGTCAAGACTGTTAGGGCTTCAAGCTTTAGCTTCTGGTCTAGTAAAGCACTTCAGCACATGGCTAATTTAAGCAAATTGGATAGTATCACCAATGCACAACTGATTGTGTGTTTGAAGTGTACAATGCAAAGTACCAGCTTTAAGCATGCAGCCAGATAGGTCTCAGATTGAATAGCTAGAATAAGAAAACATCATAACATAACAAAACATAAACAAGTCTACTGGCTTTCATATTCACAGGAAACATAATCTGATCTGATAGCATATTTTATGTTACTTTTATCAGGTTCTTTTCAGTGTTCCTGTGTATGTGACAGGTGTCTGCATTAAGGTGTCTCCATTGCAGTTGACAGACTGTGCCCAAGTGTCAGCATTATACACTGAAAATTCACTTTTGGTCACAAAGGAAAATGGGGATTGTCATCTCTGTGTCATCTCATCACCCTATCAAAATAATGAAGTGATTTCCTGTTTTTTGAGTTGTTTACAGTTAGTGTCAAGCTTTTTTTTCTCTGACGTTTTATTGTTACTGTTTTTTTACATAACAGATTTTAATTCTTCAAATCATATTCCATCTATGTATCAGAAAATATCAATAGCTATAGTATTGCATTCTTAATTGCAAAAATTAGATTTCCTAGCAGAACATTACAAATCACTGCTTTAAAATTTTTTCTTGAAAGCCATTACAGAAGTTCAGCTTGCAAAAGAAGATATGGAATAAGAGAAATAATCAAAATAGACTGGAAAAAATCTAAAAACTTTTTAAGATTCCAAGATGATAAATAATATTTTGAAGCTTTGGATTATGCAACAATTGTTCTTTTTTGCTCTTAGTTTAAAGTAGTACACTACTTCATTGTGCACTCTTCTTCAGAAAAAACAGGGTGTTTGGGTAGTCTTATTATCCCAGTGTTAGAGAAATAAGAATTAAAATAGAGAAGACTTCCTGCCTCTGTACTGTAGGTAAGAAAGAAAGGAGAGTTAGTATTAAGAGTATGTGTCTGGACTCCTAGTTGTGATCTCAGTACTCCATGTTCATTCTTTTTTTCCTTTGCCATTGATTGTTTGCTTGTTTGTTCTAATTTCAGAATGCAGGAATGATGATGGTACTGCCAACTAAAACAGTGCTGAAAGTGTATTTTTATGTGTTGAATAGCATCAGTGGAGGCTGAGCTCAGGCTCTTGAATTTGAGGCTCAACTTTCAGATCTTCTTTTTCTCAAATGTAATGCATTTAACAGAAATCTAAGTTTATGTATGCTTTCATTTTATTATTTGAGGTTACAGTAAAAGTGTTTGCAAAAGCAGTTCACTACAAACAAAAGAATAAATTAAGCACCTAAATAAACTAAAGTAATTCTTTTTTTCTGTCATTCCTTTCACTTACTCCTGTGTTTAGGCTACTTCTAAATTCAGTTGGTATAAAATCGCAGACATGAAGGAATTTTAAAAATGATATTTTATTTACACAAGGCATTCTAAACTTTATTTCTTCTCCTCTACAGAAAATAGAACTTTCTCAGTCATTTTATGCATAAATAGTGATCATTTTTACTGCTTTTGTTCCTTATAATCAAGAAATTAAAAATTATTCTTCATTCAGGCTTCATTTAAGCTGCTTGCCAGTCAGATTTTCTAACTGTATCTTAACTTCTCTGTTGTTGAAATCTTTTTGTTTAGATAGATAAGATGCTTACCACAGCTCATTCTTTTATAAGAGGTGCATCAATAACATTTCATTGCTCTGTGCTTAATTGCAAATTATTTGTTAGCTGATTTTCAGTGTTTATACTTGTGTATCTGAATTCCCCTCTGAGGTTTTGGGATATATAACTGTTGGATGCCTTCCAGCTTCCCTCCTGAGACTTTACTGAAGACTACATGAGTTAGGAAATTCTAAACACTTTGATTTGGTAGGTGATATGGCACTGCCATATATGCAAGAAAACCTAATAAAATGCATCTACCTTTTCTCGTCCACTTCAGTGATAATCTGGGTCTTTCTTTGCTTATCTGAATGTTATTCAGGCATTGTGATTTGTTACTTGGAATCAAACTCTTCTTTCAGTCTTTCAGATGAAGGATTGTATTTAAAATTTTCCTACATAGGTCAAGATACAAAAGCTGAAGATAACAAGTCATTTTCTACTATAAAAGAGATTATGGAAATACACTTGTTCAGAGCTCTTTGGCTTAAGTTTGTTATTCTGCTGTGGCTGGGTAGCAGTGCCTGTTATTACAGTTGCTTGATCCTTCCCATGATAAGATCCTTTTTTCAGCTACGGATAGTTTTACAAACCTTTTAACTATTTGGTTAAAGTTTCCCATGCCAGATGTCTGCCTCAGGCATGAAGTCTGGGGGAGTAATTTCAGTCAGAACAGTTCCATTCAGGAACAAAACTAAAATGTAGTGCATTTTTTCCCATGCTAAGAAGTTCTGACAAATTTTACTCCAAAGTTATCTAGAGCCCCTATATTCTGAAGTTCAGCTATGCATACACAGTAAGGGGGAACTCATACCTAGAGTGGCAGATTCATGTCTAAAATTTCCACACTTTGGAACTTCAGTTTTCTGCTGAAATATTTTTTCTGCGTAATCTAGGACTGCTATATATCTGTTAATTACTCAATGAGCAGATTGTGCATAGTCTTCACAAATTTTATGCATGCTGCACTGTAAGCTTTTCTCCTAAAATTTGTTCAGTTATGATCAGTTATGCCATTCTTTTCTGTCCTGCAGGCATTGTTATCCTGCAGTTGTCATCATCATATCTGAGTTCTTGCCACTAATGTGTCAAGCAATATGTGACACTCATGATGTGTAGCTTCTTCTTTCCTCTTTTTCCTATCCCTATATGCACAGCATGCAATTTGTTTGGGTGTGGGGACTCCTTTAAAAGTGTACACTGTGCTGTGTTAAAATTGACATTTGGGGAGGCATGTCTTTTCTTCTTTTTTTGAGTGGTGGCAGTGTTCTTATTTTCTCTGAAATTTTCTTCCGCGGTATCATATTAATTTACCATGTAAAAGGTGAGCTTGATGATTATGGAGACGTGTTCTGCTTTGTAACAAAAGCAGGCATATTAACTATGGTTTTCATCACAGAATCCCATGTGGACCTCCTGCAGGGCTGAAGCAATTAAATGTTTCTAAAAGAAAACACAAAATCCTGAAAAAGACAATACATTTTCTAGGCAGTGTAGAGAGCAAGCAGCAGTTTTGTAATTTGCTGGAGAAGACATTTTCTTGCAGAATTCTGTATTGGCTCTAAGTTTCTTACAGGGCTAGTGGCACTGCGCCTAGGAATATTGCATTGTTTTAGTCTAGACAAGAGGTGACAAAAATATGAATAATAGAGACCAATAAATTCCACCAGCATGGGACAGAATCTCCTAGCCAACTGGAGGTAGTACAGACTATTACTCATGGTACTTCTATGTGAGAGCTTAGCACCAAACGGGATCCAAATACAGTTGTGAAAGCTGTGAGGGAAGGTGTGAGTGTGCTTAGCAACTGTTCCATGATGCAAGCTCTATCAAATACACATCACTGTTGAGTGCACCTGTAATAGTCTGGTATAGATTATGAAAAGATTAGGATTAAACTGATCAGTGGGCCTTCTGGACACAGTGTTGACAGAGGTGGGATTTTTGTTACCTACTTGAGATATTTATGTAGAAAATAGTCACCTAGTAATTTCACAGTTAATAGTTCATCAAATTTGTTTTACACACCTATATTTATTGTCTGTTAGATGACTGTTTCTCTGTGGTTTAGAATTCCAGATACAGAAGAAGAGAATTCCCATCACATATCTAGATTACATGTTCTCTTAAATCAATTTAGTTCTTGAATTAGAGTGAGTTAATTAAGAGCAGGATATATCATGGACTATTCCAAGTGGAAAAATGAGTGTCTCATTCATAAATGTCCTCAGCATTTATAGAATACCCATTGGCACTATGCTCTGGTTAAATCCCAGGAATTGATGGAGTTACTTCTATCTTAAAGAGAACACCTTGCTGTATGTTGCTTTCACAGTCAGTGATGCTGCAAAGGTGTACCAGATCACACCAAAAAAAAAAAAAAAAAAAAAGTTCTTCTAATCAGTATTTCCTCATAGCCCAAAAGAACGTGGACACAAAAAAACCCAAGAACTTATTGTCCTATATGTAAAACTACATTGCCATACCACTGCTTTTCCTTTCAGGCTAGTAGCCAGCTTCTAACAGTTCTAGAAATTGGACATGCCCCAAGTCTATCTGCTGATTCCAGAGAGAGTAGGTGCCCAAAAGCTGACTGTGCTTGTGAAAGTCGTTATATGATTTAGCTACAACCAGATGCTCTTGGCCTGACATTTGTCCTAGATATTTTCCAAATGCTAAATGAATTGTCTGTTGTCTATGGGGTGTGATCTCTGTTTTTCTAGTTTTAGCCACCCATTGTATGGAACTTCTGACAACACACAAGTTGAACCTCCGTGAATGCAACCACACAGATCTGAAAAAACTAAATATTTTCATTCTTTGCATTTTTTCTCTTTCCTTCCAATGACTGAAAAAAACTCTAGAGAACCAAATAAAAGGATAATTTTATGGTAGTGAAGGCAAACGCTGAAAACCCCAGTGATTTTTCCTTGGCTAGCCAAGTTTCTTAGTCACTGCATTCAAGAAAGAAAGAGTTCTCTTCCTCACTCTATGTTTTCATGCTAAAGATTGGCCAGCAACTACTTTTCACTGGAAAGTGCATTATGTGGAAAAATCTTTTTCTTAGTTTGAGGGGCTGTATCATGGTGAAACTTTGTTGTTCATTTTGTACATAACCAAAAGACATAACCACATCAGAAAATTGAATTTACTAAAAAAAAAAGCATAAAAATGGGTAAAACCTTTTCCCTAAATGTGTCTGGTTCTTCCAGAGGAATGGCTTATCTGCCTTTCTTTTCCATCTGACAACCTTCAGAAATCAGGAGGGTCCTTTTAGCTCTTCTCCAGAAAGATTGAAGCAATCAAAGAACAGGCGCTCTGTATAGCTTGTTTGTAGTTTCTCTTTACATTTATTATTGCTTTCTGAAAAAAAAAATTATTGAAGAATGTGGACAGAAACAGGAAATGTAGAACTGAATACACTGGGAGTGTTGTATTTTGAACTCCTAAACAATAACTAATGATGGAGAGATTAGAGACAGGTAATAATTTCCTCTGAGCATGTATGCGTGAGTATAGGTATGCCTGCACTCAAAATTGCTCTGGAAAATCTCTAGGTGGATAGAAAGAATCTCCATTTCTAAGTGGAGTGAGGAGTTCAGGATGAAAGACTTCAATGTATTCTTTTCATACCCATGCGGTTGCCAAGAGTAGAGAGGATGGAAAATCTTCATGTTTTCTAGTCTCAGGACTTGTTTTTATGGGGAAGCTTTTGGAAAGTAAGTTACATTAGCACAGTCATACAAATTTTTTGCATGCTAGCTGCTTGTCTCAGGGTTTTTTTAGACACTAGAGAGAACTTCAAAGCAAAATAAGCTTGCACTCATAAAATCATTAGGAAATAACATAGTGTGAAGGCATCTAGTCTTACTTCATGATAACTCAGTAGCATTCTTATCCAAATGATTGGGGATACATGGTGCTATTCCATAGGAAAATCAGGACCCGCACACTGACAGCTGAATTAGTCTGGTTTAAGGGGTCTGCAGTTTTATTCTGTCCAGAACAAATTATTTTATAGTTTCCTGGTCACATTTCTCTACTTAACTAAACATCTATCTGCATAGCAGTGATGCTTCCGTCAGCCTCTAAGATGGATGCCTCATAGCAGAACATAGCATGGAAGGTAACTTATGAGACAACTGAAGAAGATAATTAAAAAAAAAAAAGAGAGATTTTAACACAGAAAAAATAAAAGATTATCTTAAAATACATACCAGAAGCTATAGGAGTTTTAGTGACAGTTTACTGCTGTCTTCTGAAAGATGGAAGAGTCCATGGAATAAGTATTAATTATCCTTTCTTCTTTGTGCTGTAAATATCAAGTGAACGAGGGGACACTTAAGTTAGACTTCCATGCATTGCATTGCGTGTTTTGCAAAGTGTTTGTGTCTCTGCCTTTAGTAGGAAACTCTCTATCAGAGGAAAGATCAAGGCCATGAATTTTCATTGCTGAAGCTGAAAAGCATCTCACAACAATGTCTTTCAGGTTATAATATTCATAGGGAAAGGTTCTGAATTTGAGAGGGCTGAGTGGGTGGCGAGAACAGAATGTTCCCCAAGAAGCACGCTTCGCACAGTTAAAGCATTATGAACCTTAGCCATAACATAACAATCACACTGTGTTTCATTATTTCTTCAACTTCTTAGTTTTTGTTGTATAATATGTTAAGACTGCACTCCAGAAAATGTTGAAAGGTTCTGTGGCCTTTTTTTTATACAAGCTTACCTTGGTATAGAATGGAAATAATACCCTTTATATTAAGCGAGCTACATTTGACTTGGTTAAATGAGATTCTGGTCTTGTATCTTTCTCTTTTTCTCTTTTTTTTTTTTCCTCACTGCAGCAACAATTAAATGAATGTGCTACAATGAAAATCTGCATAGAGAACAAAGCATAGCTTAAAGATACACAGACAGATTAGAGTGTGTACCAATTCACTATTGGTATAATGCTAATAAAAAAGGCACACACTGCATTAGGAACCAGTTTCTCCTGTGTTGACTAAACGAAATATTTTTGGATGTAATGTAAGAGCAGTGAAGAATACAGATATATGGTATGCAGACATAAATGTGTATTATGCATGAAATGCATTCTCTGCTTAACCCTATTATTTTTGTTTGTAACACGCAGCCATAGTTGGTTCATCTTCAGAGTCATGTATTTCAACACATGTTTCTGGAGCAGAAGCTTAAATTAGATATGATTACTAAAGAAGACGTGTGGCCTTTTTTCTGACAATTCTGCATGGAAAAGAATTTGACCAACTGGGTAGCACCTTTTGCAAAGCTGGAAAGAATAATTGTACCCAGTTCTTTCCCTGCTAAGGAGTATTCCCTCTTTTGGCAAGGAGTGCTGCATTCTCTCAGTCTGCCATTCAGATGCCCACATCTGGAGTGGGAAGGGTTATCCCTGTAGCAAATCCAAGCTTTAACTGTGCTTTACCTGTCCACATGACACCAACTCTCCTTGAGACTGGGTTTGCTGAGGAGGCACTGGAATGTGCTTATGATTGATTTAGATCTCAAGTATTGCTAATTGCTTAAGTCCTCAGTGGTATGTCATCCTGAGCAGTGCTTTTTGAACCTAGGACTTGCAGAATGGAGCCTATTATCATGCAACACAAAGGCCAAGGAGACCAGTGACAACCCTAGTTTTTTGAGCTATCTTCTAGATTCTGCTATCTGCGTCACAGTACACAGGAGGCACTGAAAGGAGAAGCTAGTGGTGCTGTGCTCTTCTATTTGCAGCTGTGTGCCTCTCTGAACAACTGTGTAGTTTGCTGGGAACCTCTTCCAGCTCCTGCATTTCAGACTAAATGGATGTTCCAAATAGATGTGAAAAAGCCTCCAATATATGATTCTGCACAGGTAGACCTATTACCATAAAGTGTGTGCGATCCGATTTCAGCTCCTCCTGCTGCTTTCTGACAGTTAAAACATGTTTGAAAGTTACAGCAGATGGTGAGGATGGTTTTTTCTTTGATCATAAAGCAAGCCCCATTAAAACGATCATGTATTGAACTTACTGTATATGATACAAGATTTTTCTTGGGAATATGTTTTGAAAGAAAAATCTTCATGGGCAATTTTTCCTGCAGAATGCCTGAATAGTTGACATACATGCTAATGATCTATCATTTGACATTAGGAAGATTTAATTTGTTATAACATGGAACTGAAAGAGGGCAGAGCCAAAAGTATATAACATGCATTGTACCTCTGCACAGTGTGGATTATTTTGAGAATATAATGAAAAGCTTATTCATGAATGCCTAATGAGGGAATAGATACCTGTTAAAGTGACACGCGCCTGTTTAATGAATGACACAGGCTATTAAGTGCCCATGATCTTTAGGAATGGAAAAATACATTATGTATCAGTTAGAACTGAATGGAATCTGTTGTTAGATGGGCTGGATTCAGGTCTGTTTTGCACTTCTCATTCTTTTAAATTTTTAACTTCTGCATATCAGACTGCCCAGATTCATTTCTAACTGTAATTGTTCTACTTGGAGTCTTCATTAGCCAAGTTCTCCACTATAATATATAATTTGAAAAAACAGGTTCATTCTGTTCACACAGTCTGATATTGATAGGACAAAGGGAAACAGTTTTAAACTAAAGAGGGGAGATTTGTATTGGATACAAGAGCTAAGTGGTGAGGCACTGACACAGGTTGCCTGGAGAAGCTATGGATGCCCCATCCTTGGAGGTGTTCAAGGCCAGCATGGATGTGGCCCTGGGCAGCCTGATCTAGTGCCTGATTTAGTGGTTGGCAACCACTAAATTCCAATGCAGCAGCGGCATTGGAACTATGTTATTTTTGAGTTTCTTTGCAACCTAAGCCGTTCTCTGATTCTATGTAGAAGAGGAGTGGTGCACTGCACAATAAGCATTGTACCACAGGCAGCATTGCTCTGCCTGTCAGACTGGTCCCAGAAGAGGAGACAGACCCCAGGCTGGGGTTTGGTTGATTTCATCAAGCTGAACTATGGAATAGCCATCAGGAGTGCAGTGTGTTAACACAGAGTCTCTCAGTCAGCTGCCTCTCAGTCTCATGATGAGGAAGGCAGTGCATTACATTATATTCCTAATTATGTTGTCTGCACCCTCCATTAGAAGGTACCATGTAGTTAAGACTAGATGTAATCCCCTGTTATTCCCTGTAATGGAATCATTCAGTCTTGCTCCGAAGGCATAAGAGTAAAACCAGAACACTTCAGTGAAGTCAGCACGTCCCTTTTCCCTCTTTCTCAGCAACATTTAACCCAGGAGCTCTCTTTGAAAGGATTGATAACTGCAGAACAAGGAGAAATGGTTTTAAGTTGAGGGAGGGGAGATTTAGGTTGGATGTCAGGGGGAAGTTCTTTACTATGAGAGTGGTGAGGTACTGGAACAGGCTGCCCAGAGAGGTTGTGGATGCCCCATCCCTGGAGGTGTTCTAGGCCAGATTGGATGGGGCTCTGGGCAGCCTGGTGTAGCATTAAATGAGGAGGTTGGTGGCCCTGCATGTGGCAGGGGGGTTGGAGATTCATGATCCTTGAGGTCGCTTCCAACCCTGGCCATTCTGTGATTCTGTGATTCTGTGATATGCAACCTTTCTCCCTTTGTATTTTTATTGATAGCCAAACGCTTAGCGATGTACCAAGAACCTGATTCTGAGGAAGAGGAAGCAGCTCCAAAAGGAGGAACTTTATCACAGCGTGACAGTATCTGCAGCCACCAGAGCATCAAAGTAATTCACAGAAGCCAGAGCACCAAAACCCACCGCCGCACAGGAAGCAGAGCTGAAGCAAAAAGAGCAAGCATACTGTCGAAGCATACTGCGTTCAGTAGCCCAATGGTAAGTCGTGAGAATTAAGTGCACACTGTCCTATATCTTTTAACAGAGTGATGTCCTGAAGAGATAAAGAAATCTGTACTACATTGCGTACCACTCAGATTTCATCTTGGCATTTTTTCTTCTGCAAATGTGTTTCAGAAAAAGAAGAAAACTTTACATTTCAAAACGTTGATGAATGTATGCCCCTACAACTTTGCTTTGATTAATTTATTTTATGATATTATTGGAAGTTTTACGTGAGTTAAGTCGTATTAAGAGAGCAGAGAAACCAAGTCTTGTCTACAAAGGGATTTTTTGTTGTCTTTTTGACATAAGCGCACCCTCAAAATAAACTACAAATACAAGCAAAGAAAGAAGCTGCTTGCACTGGTTGAACTTCTGAGTTTAGTCAGGAGTAAGTTCTTTCAGTACAACTTGAAGCTACACTTCATAAACATACAGTTCAGTGGTTGCTCAGACTCATCAGCTCCTGAACATCAGCAGATAAAATAAAATTCTACTGAAGAAAGAACCTGACTTCAGTTTATCTTTAAGTACTTTATATCTTAGCATCTTGGTATCTTAAGAAATACCAGAATTTGCTCTGACAAGAAATAGATCAAAGAAGTAGAAAGTGCTGATGAAATAGAGTTGAGAGTGCTGCTTTAGCATAAAAGGCAAGTGAATTGCTCTCAAATGTGTGAATAGTTGTTCTCTAACAAACCATGCAGAATGTTCTCACTGGACTGGGGGGTGTGAGGAATAGTAGTATGTAACTCTTCCCCTGTTCACTACTCCCAAAGTAGATAAATGTTGCCAGTATAACGGTAGTGAAAAAGCTGACAGCACAATTACTCACATTTCCATTTCTATTAGCATCCTCATTGATAAGAGTACATTTTCTACGATGCATGAGTTACAGTCCTCTTCATCTCAGCCCTGTGGTATGAGGCCTTCATAAAACTCTTGGTATTGACATTGCTTTGGGCACTTTGATTGCTTGATGCTACTTTGCAGAATCACTGATATTAGTCACTGCTTTTTATTGTTAGGAGAAGGACATCACACCAGATCCTAGCTTGTTAGAAAAGGTGAATGAATGTGCAAAGCATCTGGAGATCATGAGGGGCCACGAACAGCCATTATCACATCTGAGTCCAGAACTGTGTGATATTTTTGACTTCTTCATTGCTTTGACTATCTGTAATACTGTTGTGGTTACTGCTCCAAATCAGCCCCGACAGAAGGTAGGTTAAAGGAACAGCAAAATAGAGTTTAAGGTTTTGTTTGTATTTATACTAATTTATCTCATAAGTTGGGGAACTGAGAATGGCCTGTTCTAGTGAGAAATAACTGGAAACTAAATGTGAGACAACTCTTAGAACTGCATTGTGAATGGACAGATTCAGTCAAGCATTAGTTAAATGGAACATGTCATTTACCTTCAGGGTAAGACATGCTTTTGTCTGCAATTTTAAGATACTAATGAAAAATTCCTGAGTTCTTGTAATATAATTTAATTGATAAATGTGTGTATATATATGTGTATGTACATACATCTGCATGTAAGTATGTATGTAAGTATGCAAGTCTGTGTGGAAACTGATTTATATTTTGCAAGACTTATCAAAAAAGAGCATAAGCTGTGTGTAAATTTTGTAAATGTGAATTAAAGTAAGAATAGGGTCAGATGTTTTTTAGAAAAGAAAATATACTTGAGAAACATTGCACAAGTCTTTCACATTGTCTAAAAGATGTGTCAAGCTCACAGAAATAATGATCATTACTGCTTGAATCAACCTAAACTAAATGAATGAGAATTTCAACAATAGAATCCCAAGACAAAACTATAGTAGAACATAATATTAAAGCTAGCCTACAGATTGAATTTCCATTCTGGAGAGAATTCTGAGATTTATTTCTTTTCCAAATAGGAATAAGAAGTGAAGTAGTCTGCAAAATCAGATTTTAAATGAGGTAAATGATAAAACTGAAGCAAACTGAATCCAAAAGAGAAGACAATGGAAGTTATTTATATCAGCATGTTGCTGCCGAAGGCACCATTGACACTGGCCTATTCCCCTAAAACTTTTTTGGTATCACACTTCTCAGTACAAAATTCTTGCATTAAAATGTTTTTTACTGCCTTCACTG
The DNA here is from genome assembly GCF_987193195.1 of Phasianus colchicus. Classification (NCBI taxonomy): domain Eukaryota; kingdom Metazoa; phylum Chordata; class Aves; order Galliformes; family Phasianidae; genus Phasianus; species Phasianus colchicus. The sequence continues at coordinate 133,068,773 of NC_143436.1, forward strand.
AATATGCACAAAGAATGGCAGTAGCCTTTCAGAATGTACTATGGTGGTGGTCCAACATCAATAGTCTATCCATTAGGCCTATCTGAAGAAGTGAAAGAAGTAAAAATAATTTTAATACAAGCATACGTACTTTCATGCAGAGACACAATCTGAAGTTCTAGGTCTTGTTGGGTTTTTTTTTGCTATTGAGTCCATTTACTTTCTCTTCTCAAATTGCAAGTGCCATTACTTTTTGCTCACAAAGAAATTCTGTTCTTAAGTTGGAGCTACTTAGGCTGAATGTCTACATTCAGTGTCTAAATTCTTATAGAGCTTTCCTTCAGGTTTTGTTTTCTTCATTGTCTTGTTTAATTCTTCTCAAGGTTAGAGACCGATTTGAACTAAAATCTCCTGTAAAAACCATAGAAGACTTCATCCGAAGACTCACTCCAAGTCGCTTGACCTCTGGATCTAACAGCAGCAGTTCATCCAGCCTAGCTACAAACAAATCAATGCATAGATTTGGTTTAAGTATACTTTCATCAACATCTACTGAGAGCACTTTATTAAAACTGGAAGAGAAGCTGGCATACTCTGCACAGATGAATAACAATGGCTACAGCTCCCAGCAAGGCAGGATGGCTGTCGGGAGCGGGCCTGAGGAAGGAGAGCTCCGTTATGAAGCAGAGAGTCCAGACGAAGCTGCTCTCGTCTATGCAGCAAGGGCATATAACTGTTCTCTGGTTGGAAGGCTGTCTGACCAGGTATCAGTGGAGCTACCTCACCTGGGAACATTAAACTTTGAAGTATTACATACATTGGGCTTTGATTCCATCAGGAAGAGGATGTCAGTAGTGGTCAGACATCCTCTCACGGATGAAATAAATGTTTACACTAAAGGAGCAGATTCAGTTATTATGGATCTCCTTCTGCCTTGTTCTTCAGGTACACCTCTTAGCTTTGTAAGAGTGGGGGTGTGGGGAGGCGGTTCTCCTTAATTGCTGAAAGATCATGTCTTGCTGCCTTTCCTAGCAAGCAGATCTGCCTGCTTTTGTTGTGAGTACATGAAATGGTAGAAAGGCAGCCATCTCTCTTCTTTTATAGAACTTCATTGTTATGAAGCAAATCTTCTGTAACTAATGAATGGTTCTTTGCCTTACAAGAATTAATTACATCAATTTCTGTACAGGAACTTTTACTAGCAAACTTTATTTTGAATGTATTTCCTGAGAGTCTCCCGAAACAATTTACATTTCTTGAGGAGAACATGCCCAGCAGTGCATAGCTATTTCAGTATTTTATGTGAAACTCAATCAGTTCCTACTCCAGCTCCCTTATCTGTTTCACCTATGAATCTTTACTTGCTTTTGTAGTAACTTATTTGCATACGTCGGCATATTTATGTTGCATTTGACTGTGGTGCTAAAGGGCAGTGTGAATCAATCAGCCATTGGAACAGAAAGGTAGTGGCAAAATAAGGAAAGAATCTGTTCATTTGAGAAATCTTAAATTGTGTTAGGGAATAGCTAATTCCCTAGATCACGGACTGCTTCCCCAGAGTCTGCAACACTCAGGTATCTCATGAATCAGGAAGAACATTAATTGTGGCTAATTATGAATTGGATTCAAGAAGAACCCTGTAAGCTTTCAGAAGTTAGCATAAACATAGGAGTGCCAGTTTGCATGAGTCAGTTTGAATCTAATTTACGGTATGTTCAACACTGAATTTAATTGTTTAAGGGTTACCCCAGTATGAATGGACAGAACCCGAAAGTGCTGGAGGTGCTTCCTGTGTGTCACTAGTGCATTGACTGTGCGGTTACTCTGACATTAGCTGGAGAAAACAATTGTGAAAGGCTTACACTGTGCAGTTTTAGTTTAATGAAATACAGAAAAATGTTGGCGTTAGTTTTAAGTTTATAGTGACATAAATCAAAGCAGAGCCAAAAAATTAGGAACGACTTGTCCTCAACTAACAACAAAATATTCATAAATAATATTCTGGTTAAGATTTGATATCAAAGACAGTACTGAGAACGTCTGGAAAATTGTTTCCCTCCAGATTACTAGAGAATTTGGATACTCAGAATTACTAGTAACATACAAGGAAAAAAATGTTTGGAAACAAGTTCTCAGATTGAGAACTGAGCATCAAAAAGAAATCATTATCTTATGCCAAATCTCAAATATTTTGTCACAACCACGAAATAAAAATTCAATGGATGGAGGAATTTGGGGGCGAATTCCAAGTGGTTCTAGGACCGACTTGGGTAGATCCAGCAGGGGCAGCTAGAAACCAACCACCAGCAACACAACAGAAGGAGCTGTGTCAGAAATGCAGGAGCAGAATCCCTGAAGACAGTTGTTATCACTGAGCAAATTATGTAGCTGGGCAAATACAGAGATTGCTGCATCTTTACAGGCAATTGAAGGGTGCTTTGAATTTGTGCAATTTTTTTAAAACTTTTTTTAGCCCCGAATGAACTATGAGTTTTAGTATATTTTGCTTTCACAAGCAGTGTAAAGTGCAGTTACTAGAACTTCATAAGCAGTTTCCTTTATTTTCTAGCCCTCTCATCTGCTGCTGGCTTCAGTAATTCTGTTAGTTTCAGCAGATCTGTCTAAAAAATGTTTGACATGTCTCTTGAACAATTTCACTCATGGAATTGAATTCATGGTCCCTGTCTGTAGTTTCCTGACATCAGGGCACATGTTGTCATTTCCTGAGGGAGCTGCCTCCTTGTCACCTCACAGGGTGGTATTCCCCACATAGAGGGATTTCCCAAAGATTTTTATTGTGAAAATTACATGTGTATATATATGTGTGTATATATATATATATATATATGAGTCTATCTGTGGTTTCATTCTGTTCTCCATTGATCAAGGAATATGTGAGAGGAAATGAAGAATTCAAGCAATTATCACTTCAAGTAATGGACCAACAAATTAATCAATGTGACAGCTCTTTTTTTTTTTTTTCCTTTTTCTTTTTTGCTGTATTAGTGCCTCAGGGACAGGTAAATTGTACACAAGTTGATTGTATGTTTTAAGACATTGTGATGCTTGTGCTATCAGACTGAAAGACCAAGGCAATGCTGTGTCTATAGTCTCCATGAAGGACTGGGTCCTATGACACAGAAAGCTTCTGTTTCTCTATGAGGAAAAGTCTTTTAAAAATGCCATGGTGAAAAGCCCCAAAATAGATGCAAAAGTACTTTGTGGTAGCTTCAGATATATCTAAAAAAACAAACAAACAAATAGAAATCATCATGACCTTCAAAACCTAAAAGTTTCTGAATTCCCTCTGTTCCTTCTGCCTCTATATCTAGACTCTGAAAACTGTCGTTTTCTGTCAGCACCCAGATATTTTCAAAAGCCTTGAAATGATTCCCAAGGATGTATTGTTTTTACTTTATCTCAGCAGTCACCATGTTCATAAATAAGAAAGTTACTGTTTGAGTCAATAACTAGCTCACACAGGAACTGTGAACATAAGTCACTGAGAAAACAATGACTGAGCTGGCTTTCAACTAGTGATTATGGTAGGAAATGAAGCAAGCAAAATGCCACTAGCTCTCTATCATTCTTCTTTAGAAGACTTATTTTCTGGTTTTTTCTTCCATAGTGTATGTGGTCATGCTGCTAAGCATAGAAACTGCATCATCCCAACTAAAAAGAATTCCACCACTGGATTTGTTTGCAAGAGAGCCCTTCCCCTCTTTTAACTTTTGATCTCAAGGTGAATCTCCAGTTGAGATTGATAAAGCATATGAGGAGAGCCAGAGGGAGTTTTACCTCTCATTGGTGTGCTGGCAGAGGAAGGAGATTCAGTTCTTTAAACTAGAACTGAAAATTCACATGGAAACCAGTGTGCACATTTCTACTTGTAGGGAATTACTGTCTTTGTTCACTGAAGGTAGTATAAGTGTTTGGCATTATGGTCACTGCATTAGTGCCTGTGATATTCAGACAGATATGAAGTGGTTAATACCACTGAACCTTAAAGTGATAGAAATGTAATTTGCTATTCCAGTTTGCACCAGTTGAAATCAGTGAGGGACTGAAATAGCCACTCCCATAAGACAATTGCGTGTGAGCTATGCAAGAAACACATTTTTTCTCTGTAGAGCAGTGATGCATCACTATAATTTAGGAATGGTGTTTGCTTATTTTGTTCTTTAAAAAAAAAAAAAAGGCTTAGTAGAAGCCCCCAAGAAGGTGTGCTGCAACACTTTTTCCTTAAAAAAAAAAAAAGATGTATTATACAGACAACTCAGATATTATGCACAGATAGAAAAGAAGTTAAATAAAAATCTTAGATCACAGTTCAGTACACACATATTTCAGCTGTATGTTGCAGCTGAGTTTGGTTGTGAACTGCTTAACTAGCTTTTGCAGGAATATGTGGTGTGTGTCAGAGTTACACAGCGTAAGGAAGACCTTTCCAATTGCAAGCTGTATTCATAGAGATGTTCTTCCACAGCAGTTTACCTGTGTTGTACATCTGAAAAAATCTGCAATGATAGCACAGGTAGTATTAATAGATAGATGGACAGACCTACTAGATGTTCCCAACAATATTTGCCACTTAGGGGTGAGGAATGTATGAAATACCACAGTCATTATAGAGTCCTTCAGGGAAATCTGGGTATGTGCACTCCCAACTTTACAGATCTAGAGAGGATCAGATAGTCTCTAATGGTGAGAAAATTGCTACACAGACTACAGTGTGCAAAACCAGAATATTGGGGTTCCAAACGCCCAACTCCTTGCTTCCTGCAGTATCAGTACTTCTAAACATTTGTACCAAAGTCTCCAAATACCTAATTAGACTCTGTACTGCTCTACAAATGTGTATAGACAGGTATGTGTGTACTTAGTCACACAAAGCAAGATCAAATTGAGTATGAATTATGCTGGGAACATGTGTACTGAAAAGTATAAAGAATTGGATATTCCTGACATCTCATTTAGATACCTGTATTAATTGCTTATGGTAGTGGTATAAAAAAAGGATTATATCAGGAAATAGGAAACTTGCCTCAGAGTAGCAGTCATTCTCATCAGTGGTTTCATTAAAAAACCTATACCAGTTTTCCTGAGTAGTAACACTACTGTTTATGTTATTAAAAGTTACTACAACAGCGTAGTGTGCATGAATCAGTTTTGATTCTAGATGTTAAAATATATATATATATCACATTTTATAAACTCCTGAAGACCTCATCTCAGGTAATGACGTGGAACAAAATGTATTAGTTCCATATTCATTAACCTTTTTTAAATCACAATATTGAGTACATTGAGCCAATTCCAGCTAAAGAAAGAGAAGGAGTGGAATCCCATCTCAATTCTGAGTTCTTACACATGATTTTAAGGTTTTTTTACTTGCCTTGGCCGCATTGAGTGAGCAGGAATTGTCTTGGGATGCATACACAAAGGTCACTTCAAAAGTAACGCCTCCTATTTATTTTCATGGAAACTACAAATGATAAAGCATAATAACATTATTTGATAGGACAAATTATTTTCTACAGATCGTTACTTTTTAACACGGGCGTCACCATTAGCTATACATTTTCACTGGCAATGAACAAGAGCATGCATTCTGCGCTCATAAAAATACGCACCAGCAGAGCTGACCCACTGTCACTTTCCCCACTGCTGACACACACCAGCACTGTCTCATTGTGCTCACCTCCACTCTTTGGTCTCCATAAACATTCAGTAAGTGTTAATGAATGTCAGTGGGTGCTGTTCTTTTCACACAGAGGAATTTGATGACACGCCTTTGCTTCCTCCTCACTTCCATGTCAGACCGTTAAGCACCTGGGCCTCTCCACAGAGCAGAGCCACCGCCATGATGGTGCAGGGCAGGACGCAGCCGCATTGCTGGGCCGCAGGTTGGACATACCTGGGTTAAGGGAAGAGTAAACTAGGTGGAAGTTGTGCGTTCAAGGTAGAAGCTAATTGTGAGGTTTGTGTAAACATAAATGTGTTCTGAGTGAATCAAAGTCACACCCAGAACTTCTTGCCGCTCAGGCCACAAAGTCGTGTCCATACAGTAGTAACAGTAGCACCTTAATATACTTAGATATCAAAAACAGAGCACAGTTTCTGGTTGTCCTGGAATACTAACCCATGAGAAAAACTAAGTGTACTTTTTCTGCACATGATGAGATGTACAGAAGGATTTGCCAGTAGGCTATTTGAATCATGCTTCCCTTTCTGGCATTATTGTTTGTTGTTAAGATTATCGTGATTTCTCAAAGCCTTCGGGCCAAACAAATATTTGAGTAAAAAAAAGAAGGTCTGTCTAGCATGTGTTCAGAATGACTTTTGAAGAGGGAAGAAAGAAAAGATGGAACTATGAGATAGGGTGTTTTTTTTTTTCTAAATGGAATGTTTTACTTGAAAGTTTCCCAGGAGATATCAACAGCTCTTTAAAAGTATCAGTTTTAAAGTGATGGTACGTAAGTACTATAGACACACTTTTATTTTCTGAGGCTGTTCAGCTGCTGTTATTTTTCAGTCGCTAATTTCTTTTTTATTGATATCTAGGTGACCCTCGGGGCAAACATCAAAAGAAAATCCAAACCAAAACCCAGAATTACCTTAATCTGTATGCTGTAGATGGGCTGCGAACCCTCTGTATTGCAAAACGAGTAAGTCAGTGCAAGATCTTAATTTTCTTTTAAGAGTCTTGGCAAAGATAACTGAAGGCTGTCTTAATTTATTGCTCTTGATTTCTGATTTTTTTCATTTTTTTTTTTTTTTCATCTTATTCAATAAAGTATGAATGCTTCTGCATCACTTTGACTGTGCCCTCACATACTCTTTTGAACAGGTTCTGAGCAAAGAGGAGTATGCTTGTTGGTTAAAAAGTCATCTGGAAGCAGAATCTTCTATTGAGAATCGTGAAGAACTTCTGTTTCAGTCAGCACTGCAGATAGAGAAGAATTTGCATCTGCTAGGTAATGAAATGAGAGCTGGGCATAAAATTAAAAAGTGCTGAAAATTCTGAAAGCTTGGCTATGAAATCCATTCTTTAAATATTTTCGGACAGTACAGAAATCAGATGCTTTTGGACTTTGTCATAATTGTCATGTGCAGCACCACAAAGGAATAGGATTATGATTAACATAACAAACATACCCTTTTTATCCTTGCTCCTGCAATCATTTTGTCATTAGTGAAATGGCTGGAGTAAAGCAAGAGATGTATTTGACACAGTGTCATAAATGAGAATTGCTGCTCTAAGTAGGAGAAGGACTTGGCCAATCTTGGCTGCAGAATTTCAGTAGCTTGGAACCTCTTTACTATTCCAGGGAGTTCCACGATTCCAGGGGTGCCAGAGGTGTTCATAAAGCAAAGCTCATAAACTGCTTCTGTGAGAGGCATCAACGCATATACGTCAGGTTCAACACTTAGGGCCTGTGTGCACTGTGGAAGGGGACTGCAATATTTCATAATGGTGTAGTTAAAATCAGTGTATGTAAAATATATTCCAAGTGCAAAGTCATGCTGTTTCTCTGCTCAGTTGAGAGCGCTGAGATTCTAAAATACATATGTATCCACTATTACTCCAAGCATCCAACTTCTTTCTCTGACAGGGGAACTGGGACAGCCGTAGCACTGATGGAGGTAACAGCCTCCACTGTTTGCCAACTTGCCTGTCTCTGGGAGATGAGATCCACCTTACCGAACTTCTGCTGTGTCTACTGTAGATCTCTAAGGCTCATTATATAACTAGTGGAGAGAGAAAAAAAGCAAAGTTCAGTTCATTTGATCTGTCTTAGATACCTCCTTTAGGATTAGATGAATCATGCCTTCAAAGTGGCTGTTTTTCTCCTCTGACTTAAAGGGGAGCTTGAGGTGACTGATTCTGACCACATTAATCAGGAAGATCCCACCATGGTTGTCCCTGTTGGCTCTGGCTGTGCTCTGAAAAACAAAAATGGAAATTGAATTGTGCGATAAATAAGAGAGTTCTTAGGTTCTGGGAATAAAAAAAGTGAGTCTGGAAAAGAAATGTCTTTTCCCTTGTGAACTATTTGAATTATAAAAGCTTTTATAATTCAAAAGTTTTCATGACATTGCACTTCACCTACAACTAGTGCTCAGTCTGCAGGTGGGTTTCTATGGCCGAAGTGCTTTTCTTCAAACAATTATAATGGTAATAAAGAGATGGCAGAAGTTTGCTTTGCTTTTCCTGTTGTTTCAGGTAATTTGTGTATTTGTTATCTTCAGGTTGTCTGATTGTCAGGGCTTACACATCCTCACATTGAAGCCTCTCTAAAACTCAATGTTGGCACTAAAATTGGTCCTGAGCTGCTTTTACTACAATCTGAAAATCTTGTCTTCTATTGATTTATGAAAGCATAGGAAAAATACTCAGTTTGTTATAAACAAGTAGGAAGATTCACTGGGAGTATGAAAAAGCCACATTTTCCTTCTATATTATGGATTATAGATTTATGATTTATTCCTTGCTAAATCTCATCGGGCAACCAGTGTTTTTCTACAAGAGCAAAGAGCAGCCACGAGACACTAAGTAGTTTATGTCTAAAGCCTAATGTGTGGTTACCAAGCTGAAGTTCTGCTGTCATTCCCCTCTGAAAGGGAGAAATCTGTAATGACCAATCCTCTTTTAGTTGAGGAAAGGCAGTCAAGAGCCTTTAGAACTAAATCAGTAATATCTTATCTAGTAACATTCAGAAGAAAGGTTGAAGGTGTAGAGCAGAGAAACAATAAGCAAAGGTACATCAGCTTTGTGAACTACTGTGAGAGTGGCATCAGGTTGCTTTTGAAGTTTGGAACTCTGAATTTGTTGTTGACTATGCAAATGTTTACACCAGCTGTTTTCTATTCCTCTTTCTGGATGCCTCCTAAAAGCTGCCTGAATACTGCATACATTGTTAGTTTCATTTAGCTGTTTCCCAGTGAAAGTGGCTGTAATTTTTTGAAAAATCCAAGGTTACAGTTTGAGGTGAACCGTAAGTGTTTACTGAATGTGGAATAATTTGCTTTTACCGTGTGCTTAGGTGCCACTGGTATTGAAGACCGTTTACAGGATGGTGTTCCAGAAACCATTGCAAGCTTGCGCAAAGCTGGGTTGCAGATTTGGGTTCTTACTGGAGACAAGCAAGAAACTGCTGTTAATATTGCATATGCCTGCAAGCTACTAGATCATGATGAGGAAATCATCACTTTGAATGCTGAATCACCAGTAAGCAGATCCAATACTATACTGAAGTCTACTTGTGAAATAGCTTTACTTTGTTTTCAACTTGTACAATTAAGAGTTTGATGGCTTCTTTTTCCTTTCCCTCTTTTTTTTCTTTTCCTTTTCCTGCTTCAACCGTAATTTTCAGGTAGGACAAATCTTTGAATACTTTTCAGTGAATTACATTTCTAAGTTATAATGTCATGTGTCATAAACTTACTGAAGACATTTAACTGTGTGTGTTGGGGTCCACCAACATGCCATAACAACATAAATGCCTGCATTTGGTATGCTTTCTGAAAACATCCCTCATTTTGCATATTGGCACTAAAGCAACCTGTTATTGAACATTTGGTTAGGAAGAAAACAATTGAATTGAAAATGTGTGCTTTACACTGAAATGTAGTATCTAGATAACTCATTCATGTTTTCTCAGATGGCTTTTTCTCTGGAAATAGAAACAATACTTAAACTTCAGTGCTAGCACTCAAAAGCCAGAAAACCACACCTACAGTAATGACTTGCTTCCTAACAGATCTTTTCTAATTCTTCTGAATTACTGATCTTTCCTGTGCTCAACTTGTCGCAAGCAGACAGTCACAAAGAGTTTACTGATATGATTTAACATGCAAGGAACCAGACCGATAGTGCTGTAGTCCTTTAATGGGGTGATAAAATTGGACTTCAGATCAGCAGAGGAGAGGTAGGTCAGAAGTATCCAGCTCCAATTCTTTTCGAAAAGGAAGAAAAGATAACAGCATTTCCCCTTCTTGAGTGTATCAACTGAACTGGTAAACTGACTTTCAATGATCTTTTGTTTTTTGTCATTCTTTGCTGTACAACCAGTAGCATTTCATTTTAAAAGTTCATATATTCTCAGTAACATCTTCTAGTTGAGTATGCCTAGGACAGAAAATTCGGCTTAAATAACCTTTAATTGGCCTTTAATAATGCATAACTACTTGATAAGTGTTGTAGGCGTATACATGGTGCTCATCACCATGCTCAACTTGGTACTGATACTGATCATTATATCATTCTCCAACGCTGTTATTCTGAGAAGGAGCTAAAAGAAATTCGTTTAGCATACAATATTGCATGTTAAAGAGGAATTAGGTTTTAAGTCTTTCATGCCTTCATTGCTGTCATGTCTTCCACAAAAAAAAAAAAAATGTGTTTAGAGCGAATAGAGAATATTAGAAATTAAAACTTTTATGGTGCAGCAAATATAACACCTCCATATTCCTTATGCCTAAATATACAAAGAACACCAATTTTTGAACACATGTTCTTTTTTCTCATACATGTTTGTTTTGAATTTTTTTCAGGAGACATGTGCTATCTTGCTGGAGCAGTGTCTGCAATGCATAGAATCTAAATTTTCAAACAACACAATAGACGAAGCTACTGGAAACATGACTGTTGGGTTCACCCCTCTCTATCCACCCTCTTCCCCTGTGCTTTCCAGCTTGGGCCTAGTGATTGATGGAAGGACTCTAGCTTATGCCCTGGAACCTACATTAGAAGATAAATTTCTTGCACTAGCCAAACGGTGCCGTTCAGTTCTGTGTTGTCGCTCTACTCCACTCCAAAAGAGCATGGTAGTGAAACTGGTCAGAGATAAACTCAAAGCAATGACCTTGGCAATAGGTAAATATCTCATTTTAAACTAACTCGCTTTGATGTTTACTGAGAATCTTGGGTTTTTGACTTGCAATGGTATCCTTCCAGCTGCCATACAACTCATATACGTTCTAGTTGTGTCTGAAAATGTTTCAAACAGCTTTAACATATTTATTCAAAGCTAGAACAGAACTTTTGGAATAGCATTTAGGATTTCATCCTACAGAAGTTAGGTGCTGGTGATACTACAGTATGCCTTGAGGTTTTGGCATGTCCAAACACTGCTGTGAAGAACTGAGTTAGCTGATACTGTGCGGAACACCATTTTGCAATCAGTGTATTACACAGAACGAAAGTGTGCTCATTGTTGTTTCACTCAGCCATGATTAAGCTCAAAGGTCTGCATTTTTCATCACAAGTAAGCAATACAGCGTAGGAGATGAATTGGCCATCTGTATAGAAAATGAATTTACGACTGGCATCGTGCCAACTTTTACACTACTTAAGAGCTAGTCATTCAGTTGGTGAAGGGCAGATTTTGTCATGCATCCTGGTTTAAATCTGGCAGCTTCTTTCATGTTTCCATAATTTTTATGTAAGAAAAATCAATCAGCTTTTCTTTCCCTATCTCGAGTTTAGGCTCAGGTTACACAAGAAGACACATTGTAACATCTTTTATCACAAAACACTTTTTACATTTCATCCACCTATCTTAGTCAATCATAACATAACCACATGGGTTGGACCTACCTGTGAGAAATCCAGGCTACGTGATAACTGCCAGACACCTATGACATCTACAGCAAAAAATGTATGCTGATTTTAAGAATCCCCATGCCCATTACATTTATCACAAGTATTCCTTTCTCATGCTTATTTTATGTCTTTGGCTGACTGACAGTAGGCATCATCATTTTTGTATGTTGTCAAAAATATCTAACAGGTTAACTTGAATTATCCAGAAAGATTACAAACAATAGTGAAGAATGAGTAGCTTGTGTTTTCAGTCTTTCTAAGCAACCTGAACCTGTGCATTGAATCCAAGCTCTTGCTCTGGTTTAAAAAACTAGTTGTTCCATCTTCCCTTTTAACCAACATGAGCTAAGCTGAGTTTGTTTCGAAGAGTAACAGAGACATCAGTTTTGTCACCTTGTGGTGTGATGATTAGAAAAAGAGCAAGAGATGGTGACTCTGTAACCCATGCAGATAAATCTGCCTGCAGTGCTATATTAGTGATGTCAGACTAGGCAATCCAAGTTAAGAATTCATCCACTTTTTAGTATTGCTGTGTTTTTGCTAGATGGGCGTCTTCACTGCATGTTTCATTCTTAATCGTACCTTACTGCAGACAGTTATAAGGAAGCAGGAGCACTAAGAAGCTCATTCTTGGAGTATTTTCATATTTGTTCAGTTCAGGGCTGTTATTTTATGTTTTAGTGAAAAGAATGTCTCAGCAGCTTTGCCAAGCTTTGAACCTTAGGTTCCAAAGCTGGCTTTTCTTTTAATCCCACATATCCCTTTCTATACTCAGCCAACACATAGTTATAACTAGTTTTCATTTGCTTTGCTGTTTCCTGGTCTACTTGTGACAAACAAAACTGTATCTTGTCATCTTCAGGTGATGGTGCTAATGATGTCAGTATGATCCAAGTTGCAGATGTTGGTGTGGGGATCTCCGGTCAAGAAGGCATGCAGGTAATGTTGCTCGTTCACTGAAAAGCATGTGCAAAGAGTGAAATAGGCACTTCCCATATGCTAGCTTGACAAAGCTGCCTTTGGATAGCCAGCACAAATAAAGGAGAACCTGCAAGTTGTGCTGAGTGCCAGTTGTGCTTCATAGGGATGCTTTCAGCTTGAGTTTGAGCTTGTATTTGTTCTCAGATCTGTGCTGAGCTTACATGTTCTCAGAAAGTTCAGCTTATCAGTCCCTCTAAGCAATGTATTTTAAGAAATCATTTAATAAATATTGGTTTCAAGGAGGGAATAAAGCTCAGCAATGTGTTAGTTAGACATGAAATAAGAGTCGCCTTATTCTGCTGTTATTCTCTCTTGTACTGCTTGGTTATACTCCTCCTGTGGAATAACTGCATCCAGCTGAAGCAGTTTGTTTGTATAGTGTAGTGTTATCTTTTTGCCAGTACACCCACACATCTTTTTACTTAGCCTTATCCAGACAGCAGAACAGTGAAGAAATAGAAAATTGTGGCCCTTTGCAGAACCACTGTTCCCTACAGCACCAAGTGTTGTGGTTTTTTTTTTCCCATTTCCTGCCACAGGGAATGGCACAGTAAAGGGTCTTGCCCTGCAGTCTTTTGGATGTCTTCAGCTGTCATTACTGCATTTCCTACTGTGTAAGAGGCACTTCTCCTGTCCCCAGAAGAGAGGAAGCTTATTTACCTACTGTATTATCTATTGTCTGTCTCCTAATGTTAATGTAGCTCACTTGCTATGCTAACACCAAAAATGGAAGTAAGGCACACAGAATGAGGAAGATACCTCATTTTCACAAACTAAGAGCTCTTCAAGCAGAATGGGAATTGTTTTCGTCCTTAGGACCTGGGCAGATAAACATACTCCTTAACTTAGTTACCAGCAGGTGGTTCTGTGCCCCATGGTGGAGCAAAGAAGTAGTGATAGTTTTTTTATTCCAGGTAATTTCATGAGTACTGTGGTTTAACTGTGTTAAAAACACAAACTTAAGAAATAAAAATCTAACTGAGCTTTGAACTTAGATGGCAAATTTGTGTGTTTTCCGGCATAAAAATCTCTAGAAGCTAGGACAGTAGTCTAGAGAAAAGCCAGGTGTTTCTCCAGTCATACACTCTTCCAAAGGCACTGTCTCTTGGCCACTGTTAAAGACTGAATACCAGGGAATATGATGGGCTTCAGCCTGACCTAGTAGAGCTCTTACTTTCTCTTTTTAATCATCCATGAAGTTTAGTCAAAGTCATCTCCAGTGCAAGTGGATGTCCATCAGTGCTATTCAAAGAGAAAGATTTCAAGCTTCAAATTTCTTAAAAAATGCTTCTCCTACAGCACAGCTGTAACTTAGACTGGAAGAAGCTACCACAATATTCTGATACTTACAGTGCACATGGCATCTCAGCCCTCTGAATCTGACTGTGGTGGATGGAGAGGGCAGGAGAAAAAGAAGCCTTGAACTAAGCTAATAACTAAGCTAAATATATTAATTGCTACATAACAGAGCCTCAAGAGTTTTGCATAGCTTTTGCACCATCATTTGGCAGGCAGTCCAGGAAACCCAGAGGAGAATGTGGAGTCTTCTCCAAGCCCACCAATTCAAAAAGGGTCTGCCCAGGCTCCTTGAGTCTTATCGACTCTTATCAGCTTATCAGCTCTTAGAATCTTTGTATTAATTCAGATCCATTTTTTTCCTAATGTAGACATATGTAGCATGCATTTTTTAATTCCTCGCGCCACTGTGCTACTTTCAGCTGAGCACTGACAATGAGAAGTCCTCAAATGCCCTCCTTTCTTTTCTTTTTTTTTGTGGTGTATTTAAGTCTGAAAGTTATTTGCTCATTAACCCATTAAACTGTCTGTGTTTTTCTAAATGAAAGTTCAGTGGAGTGGAAAATATTAGTAGATCTCTTTCTTTGCTCCAAGGTCCAAAGAACCATGCAGGCCTTTTTACTATAAACAGCTGTCAGAGTCTTATGCATGCAGATACTCAAAAGGCTCTGAGGGTTTGGATGTCTGAAACAGCAATACACTCTGAGTTATTTTCTTTCCAAATTCTATGGAAGTGTGTGGAGCATGAATCATTTTTTCCGTTGAAAAAGCTGGAAGAAAATATTAAAAAGCAAAAATTGAGACGATATTTTGAAGTGAAATAAACATGCAGATGCAGTTGGATAACACTGTCTTCCCATGTTCTTCATTCTAATCAAAATGGAATTTTAAAAAACTATACATTTCCCACAGTGTGTTGTGAAGTAATAGCATAGAAACAGAGCTGCAAAGAAGCTAACCGTTTTGCTTGAACATTGGAACAGGCTGAGATTGGGCAGAGGATAAGGAAGCAGATCTTCAAATCATGAAGAACAACATATATGCAAGACAAATCAGACTGATGTGTGCTGTGAGGTTGTGACAACTGTATCTCAGTCCCTGAGAAATCCCAGGATGGATGGGTCAACATTTGAAAAATGTTTATATAAATCTGTTGCTTAAAATTACACTGCATTCCATAGTGTTTCAGAGTTTATTTGAATAGCTTCTAAAAGCACACTTATTTGGGAAGAATGATTCCTTCTGATGGTTTACCAAGAAAAGGAAGTGGGAAAAATTAAAAGGAAAGATGTCTCATTCGAACACATGGCCTCTAGAGAGTATGAGGAAGACTTGATCCTCTGGAGATTTTCACCTTTCCTCATGCTTTTGCTGAAAAGTAGCTGATATCAAAATTAAAAAATAAAAATGAAATGTAAGGTAGTATTACATGAAATCTTAATGTGATCCTAGGATATGGAAGATCATGAAATGTCTGTGATAACCATCACTTACAGGATGGTGTCATCTAGACGTACAGTGCCTTGAATTTTAGTCATTCGGAAGTAGAGAGAAAGTGCATCCACTTGTCTCATGTTGTCAATTTGATTTGGCAGTCTGCACAACCCCAGGGGAGTCTCATCTAACATGATTATTCATGGAGAGTTTTAGCACATGATTTAAAAAATCCCTCAAAATACGGGTGTCTCAGGACTGCTGAGTAAGCTTTATAAGCCAGGATTTGAAATGTTCTTTGAAACCAGTATTTTTATTGTTTTGTCTTTTAAAGTCCAGTAACTGTGATGCAAGCTCTTAATTGTGCTTTTCTGTTTCATTCACTGGCAGTTCATCTTGCCCCATACGTAACCCTTTGGTTTTACAGAGAAAGACATTACAGCAACCGAGATGTTCACACATGTGTGACTCTGAGCCCTCAGGCTCATGCAACTACTTGCCAGCCATTCTGCCACCTCTTGCTTTCCTTCTGCTTGTCACAACCTGGAGTGTAGACCATCATCTGCACTGGACAAGGACCAGGTCTTCTGGCAAGTTCTGCAAAGCCACCGGGTTTTCTTATGTGAATTCCAAGGTTGCATTTTCTGTGCGCTATAATGAGTTTGATTCCTCATCACCACAACCTCCAGTGACTTTATAAGCTGAGAAGATGACTAGATTCACTGCTGGGGTTGAAAGTGACATCTTACAATAATGGTTTCAACTTTTCTCTCATTACAGGCGGTGATGGCAAGCGACTTTGCAATCCCGAGGTTCCGACATTTAGAGAAGCTCTTGCTTGTTCATGGTCACTGGTGTTATTCCCGACTTGCCAACATGGTGCTGTATTTCTTTTACAAAAATGCAGTAAGTGTTTAACTTGGCAGCTTTGTAGCAACATATGTTTCCAGGGTTTATTCTGTGCTAAGTGAGCATTAGGTCAGCCTTCAAACAGCTTATAAATAAGCTGCAAAAAAACTTGCAGAGTTGAAAGACAGCTGGCTGCCATTTGCAAAAATACAGGACTCACTCCATAACAGCTATAGTGTGTTGCTGAATGTGCAAATTAGGTAACAGAAATAACAAGCACTGCTTAAGAAAAGTTTCATTTATAGAGCAGTTTCACAGAATTTAGCTGGCTAGACACGGGAGTCTTTAATGCCAAGGTCATCCAGCATTGGTCCAAAGTAGCAGTTGGGTGTGTATTCTCTTCCTGACTCCATCTTGTAATTGCTTATGAATCATTGTACAATTTCCCTGGTGACTTGAGATAATTCAAGACCTCTGTGTGTCTCAGATGCCAAGATCTGGAAGATTTTTCATTGATCTATCTTATTCCCAGCTAACTGAAAGAATTCATTAGAAAGGAAGCACACCGTGGTGAAGAACAGACTAAGGGTCTGTGTTTCCTCCCTGGCGTCTGAAAGAGGAGTTAGTCCAGTCCTGGGCACTGAGCCATAGCAGCTCGACTGCCTGGCTCTAACAAAGTGTCTTTGCATTGATCTCAGAGTACAAAGGTGATTGATTGAAAACTGCCTAACGAGACAAGCAAGAATTCCATCAGCTGTGTGGGAGCGGCTGGCTGGCACATTGATCTCCTCACTTTCAACACCTACAAATCACCCTGGGAGCCAGGGATATGAAGAAGTGGGAAAAAGAAGAGAGCCAGAGCTCTCAGACCTCTGCTTACTCCAGAGGATAATATGTGAACCATGAGTGGGAGAATGGATTTCATCCTCACTATCCAAATGTTACTAAGAAAAAATGTAGCTCTCCGTTTCGTAAAAGTTGCATTCCAAATTCCAGTCTCAATTTTTCAATCAGTGGTAAGTTTTTATGTAAATTCCTCTTCGTCTGGCTAATCTCTGTCTGATCTCAACCTGAAAATAGTCATCTTCTCAGGAAAAGACCATTATGTGCTGAAAATTTTAAATATTCTTGGAATATTTAGGAGAACAAAAGCATTAATAAACCAGCTTTGTGCTAACAGGAGCATGATAAAATGCTGTCTGTGGTCTGATCAGAAACTACATGCAAAAAAAAAAAACAAAAGAGGCTTGGAAAGTCTGAATTGCTGCCTGAGCCTGGAATAGCAAGTAGATTTAAATCATGTTGCAGTCAGTGGAGGTTCACCTGTTGAAACACAGCAATGAAATATGTGCTGGTTTTCAAATGTGTGAGTACTACAGCTTGGTCCTGGATGATGCTGAACATCTGCACTCCAACTCCAGCACTGAACATTTCCAAGATACCCTTTGGCTTAACAGTATCAAACCTCCCACTTCCAGGAAGTGTATTTCAGAGCAATCTCATATTAAAATTAGAAAATAAGAAGAAGAAGAAGAAGAAGAATACATGTAAGACATCCCAGCAATCAGCAGTCAGAGATGTTGTTTATATATCTACATTTTTGTTCAGCCCTTATAAAATCTTCCATTTCCTTTGGTACAACTTCCCTCGATTACAAGTATTATTTCTCATGCCATTTTTAGTAAGACATTTTCAAAAGCTGCTGCCTCAGGGTTAGCATATAACTGAAGAATATCCCTTTGTGTTGGCTCTGCCTTGGCAGCCTTCAGAGTTTTCTGAGCAATTCTTGTTTCTGCTGTCTCTAAACTGTAGTGGGATATCCAGCATACAGACATGAATATGTCTGACACTGTGCCTGCCCGTAAGGTAAGATTATTCAAAAATGAAAGATAGGAGCACCTGATCTTTCTACTAGAAGAAAATTCTGGATGATTCTCAGTGGAGAGAAAGATATCTACACTGCAAATGTTCTGCAAGGTTTTACTCACTCAAGTGTTATTTTTCCCAGTTGCATGTATTCTGAAACTTTCCATTTTCTCGTAGAACCTAACTCAAAGTTTAAATTCCAAATTGCTGCAAAAGCCATTTGGAAACTCAGATGACTTATCCAAGAAGATGTTTGGCTTGGAAGAGAGAATAAAAATACAAATAAAATATAAACTAAAACATAGCATGACTGGAAATAACCAAGCGTGATACAAAGGGACTTTATATAAACAAACTTCTACTGCACAAGCATGCACTGCTTGTTCTCCTTAATGCATTACCTCTGCAAGAGAGCACTGGACATTTTTTCATGTGCATTGTATTCACTGAAGTCTTCCACTTGGGGCCAAATTCTAAGAGACTCATCTGGAGAAAAAAAAAAAAAAGAAACCTTTCTCGTTGAAAAGCTAACTCAATTTTTACATTGAAAATTCATTAAATTTAATTTGTTCTGACTGTTTTTCAGTTGGGTAATGTACACAAATGAGGAAATGCTGTGTTTTAAATCAAACACTTGTTTAATCCAAAATAAAATTTCAGGGGGGAGAAATTGATTCACTGGTTACTGAAGTGCCACTTATTTGTACAGCTTTCTTTAACAGCACTGCTGAGACCCACGCTAGAGATGGCATGAGAAAACTCATCTGAATGTATTTTCATCAGACTCCCCATTTTTGTCAAAGCCAAACTGTTTCCAGGATGGAAATTTAGCAAGGCTCTGGAGAGGAAAATTTCTTAGGTCCAGGATTAGCTGGATTATGTTTATTTCAAGCAAGCAAGAGAAATGTCTCTAAATCCATGTATTTATTGCAATTCCATTTTGTGAAAAGACTCAGGAAGTTTTGTTGTCTTTTGGATGTGGAACGGAAGTAAATTTTGAAGTCTATTCAATTGTGAATGAAATTGCTATCTTCCAGCCAACTGATCAAAAGCTCTGTTAACCCAGTCCTGTTTTAGGCAAAGGAAGACATTTTTCCTGAAATATATGAAGCACTTCTAGAGCTGATCCTTAATATTACGCTACTGCTTAACTTCTAGCAAATTAGTTTATGGTATGGGCTCACAGATTGTGAGACATGTTGCTACTGATATACAAACTACTACAGTGTAGTATGCACATATTGCCTGAACATGTACATACTGTATATCTCTCTGTATACACATCCATATACATTTATGTATAGCAGGATTAAGCCTCATATTTTCTGGCAGTTTCCCTGTATGAGACATCCTTATTCTCCTTGCAGTGGTTTTCACTGCCTAAGCAGGCTGTGGGTATTTTTCTTACACATTTGAATTTCAAATAGAATAAATTATTATTTTCCTTTAAATACCTGAAGATGAAGAAGGGTTAACATACTCCAGTTAGCTGAAAGCGTTGGAGAGCAAAATATAAAAAGAAGAGAAAATGAGAGGTCATGTCATTTCCCTTCTTTGTGGTTAAAATGAGGAAAACCCCTGAGGGACAGTTGCCAAGGTTGCCTTCTCTGTAGTGTTAATCACTTTACAAAGAATAATTAAAATTGAAATTTTAGGAGGACCAAGCCTTGGAATTTATTTCCTTCCCTAGGAAGCTATGCACCTGTTTCTAGACCTCAAACTTCCCTTCACAGGTGAGGTCAACACCTCTCCTGAGCCCTAAAATCCTTAGGATTTTTCATGTTGCAGGGATTGTAGAAGAAGTGAGTAGAACCAAGCTACATGAACAGTCCCATTCGTGTATATGCAATCAATTCCTTCATTCAAATAAAGAGTAAGTAAGGTAGAAAAGTCTTCACTGTGCTGCTCATCTGCTGAATTTCAAAACACGAAGATCAGAACAGTTAAGAACTACTTTGTTAGACCCTGTTGTTTCATCTGTCTTGCTTCTGGAAGTCTCATAATGGTGTTGGAAAAACTCTGCATTTACCTTTTGAAGACTAGCTGAGCCTTCTAAACCAGAAGGTGTTATTATGGAAATGCTTATTCTTATGACAGCAATGTAAGTGCTGTGTGATGAGTAGTCAAATACCTATGTCAGCTGCAGTTCGGAGAGCTTTTTATGGTTAACTGAGTTGCATTTCAGAATTTCACTTGAACTGAAAATTCAAGTTCTGATTCATAAGATCTGAGGGTCCAGCAGCACAAAGACTTCCAGATTTGCCAAACCGTAACTTAGTTAAGTGGTACAGGCATGAGGAACAGTGAGTTCAAGTCTGGGTTTCACTAGAAAACTCACGTGTTTAGGGTACATGGAAAAGTCCTTGCAGAACTGGAATGAGAATGATTGCAGAATGGGATGATGATGCTGTCTCTCCTCTCATATTTACGGCATTGCTGGTTCTCTTTCAGATGTTTGTGGCCCTTCTTTTCTGGTACCAGTTCTACTGTGGGTTCTCCGGCTCATCCATGGTTGACCAGTGGTATCTCATCTTCTTTAATTTGCTTTTCTCTTCTCTTCCACAACTGATTACTGGTGTGCTGGATAAGGATGTGCCAGCTGAAGTGTTACTATCTGTACCTCAGCTTTATAAAAGCGGACAGAATATGGAGGTAAAAGCTTCTGCTTTTTGTATTATTTTTTTTCTTAAATGCCTTCAATTTCAACTGGAAAGCAACCTGGCTCCAAGTGAGCACATGGCTGATAAAAAGATCTGGATAGTCATTGTTACTATTGCTTGCTATTGCTCAACTGAGTCAAAGTATCTAGATGGCAAAAGTACATCTAAAACATCAGCAGCAACAAAAAAGAACAGCTATGTTTTGAAATGTTTATCAGGTGGGAAGATGGGCACTTCAAATCAGCCTGAGCTGAACACTTCCCTCATGATCTAGACTCACAAATAGCTACTGAAGCAGATTTTGTATAGTACTTCAACCATTCTTACTCACAACTTCAAGCCCGAGCCCTTTACAAACAGACAAAAAACAAAGATGGTTTTAAAAGTAAGCACAGAGATTGATAGGCTCTGAGGGAAGTCTATCAACCTTCATCATCAGCAGACAACAGATTCAGAAAGCTTTGTTGAAAGCACCTTGTCCCTGTCTGCTTAAGTTGCACAAAGAAGACAGAAGGAATTCCAGGAGGGACTGAAACCAAATTTCCAATAATTACAGCTGCAGTGTGGGAAAATCTTTCTGCTTGGCAAAACTATTCACATCCACTTGTTGCTTTCAAGGAGAAAACCTTCCTTAAAAGTATTGACACTCTGCTCTCTGAGGGAGGCAGTGACCATTTTGCCTCTCAGTGTCCTTGTTGACACACTGCTAGACACTGTGCTGCAAAGTTGAAAGAATTTTAGCGCTTTAGTGCAAATTCTCTTCTTCACCCAGCTCCTGCTTTCCATTTTTTTTACATTTCTTTGAAATCTAGTCACAACTTAAGTTTGTTGGGTAGTTGTGTCTGCCTGTCTTCAGCTGGCAAACTGGAGAGAGAAGTCTCCAGTGCACAGTACAATTATTTCCCATCAGCAAGACAGGGACTATTCTAAGTTTGTTTGAAATTTGGTGAATGTTTTCTCTGAATACCTAAAAAGGAATTTAAAAACCTGTCAAAAGTCCTGCTTCAAGTAGGATCACTTGTATGCCTGTAGAATTTCAAAATTGGAAAGACCACTGGAAATCATCTTGTCCAGCCCCCTGCTCCACACTAGCCTAACTTCAATGCCACATGAAGTTGCTCAGAGCTTTATCTAGTCCAATTTTGAATATTTCCAAGACTGGAAATTCCACAGTTGCACTGAGCCACCTGTTCCAGTCCTTATTCACATGTTTCTTCAGTGGATGAAAGGATATTAGAATTCTTTCTAAGCATCTTTCAGTTTTTGCTTTTAGGTTGCTGTGATATTCTTCAAAGGGGGAAGACCCGAGATGGGCCTGGTGGCTAGAGACAGAGTCTGTATCCTCAAATAAATAAATACATATTTTTCCATTTATAAATTATTTTTCCTTATACCTCAGTCTTTTTTATGATCATTCATACCACCACAATCAAAATGTTAGATTAAATATCGTTTCTAGCAAGCAATTTTGTACCCACACACAGATAAATTATATATATACATATGTTTTGTATGTGTATTTGTAACATAGCATACATTCCTACATGAACTTTCATTAAAGTTCATTGTTGTGGATCTTCCTTTCTAAGCATCTATGCATTTTTTCTTTTTTCTCTCTTGCAAATATACATTCCGCGTTTGGGTGCACATGCTGCACGTGATTTAAAACCCATTTACTCACATGCCTTCACCTCAGAGAGCACTTGAAATCACTGGTGTAACTATAGTGCATAAATTTGGGCACCTTCATAAATGTCATCTGGTCTGAGTGTGTATTGGAATGTCAGATTCAGATTACACCCTCCAATAGCAAACAAAAATGAAGGAGAAGATTCTCCTCTCAGAAAGGAGTGACTTGCAGATAGACTTCATAATTCATCCCCAAGGGTGATCACCAAAGTGTTGGAGGCAGTGGCACAAGCCATTTGAAAATCCTAGCCCAGCAAATAGCATCTCTGATTTCCTTTTCTTTTTTTTTTTTTGTGTCGCAGGAGTATCAGCCACACATGTTTTGGATGAACATGATTGATGCTATGTATCAAAGCCTTGTTTGCTTCTTCATCCCTTATTTTGTAAGTGTTTGGTTTAAGACATTCTATTTCAGGCATTTTGAAGAGAACTGGTAACAGTTGGGGCTAAGTTCTGTCTACTTCTTTACAGACTTACTATGATTCGGAGGTGGATATTTTCTCCTGGGGAACTCCCATCACCACAACAGCGCTTTTCACCATCATACTACATTTGGCTATTGAAACCAAAACTTGGGTAAGGTACCCGCAGTCTCCACAGAAACTTGCTGGCATACCCTCATTTCTTTCTTAGTGCAGTCTTACAAAAACACAAAATGTTCATTTTGTTTGCCCAGCACATTCTATTTTTATCAAGTGTTTTAAGAAAACATGAAAAAGTTTTGAACTGTGAATTGTGCACAGCATTGTAGTGTTTTGTATCTAATATGAATCTTTGAAAATGCAAGGCTCTAAATTATTTGCCATACACGCATTTAGCTTCAGAAATTAAGAGCAGTTGATTCAAAATCATTTTCTCAGAAAAGAAAGAATCACTGCTCTTTTGTTGTTTCTTTTGTTGTTCTAGACATTCCTCCACTGGTCATCTTGCATCTTCAGTATCCTTTTATTTTTCTTTGTGGCTCTGGTTTACAATGCTTCCTGCCCAGTATGCCATCCTCCATCCAATCCCTACTGGACTATGGAAAGGCTGATGGGAGACCCGATATTCTACTTCACTTGCATTATATCACCAGTAGTTGCATTGCTGCCCAGGTATTGTATTTTTTCTCATATGTGAAAGCACTTCATACATATGATTACGAGGGCAAGAAATATATCCTCTCGTTGTCTTATCAACAGAGACAACATTTTTCGGTGGGTCATTATATCAAGTCAGGTTGTTTAACCTTTTCTGTACTCCTGACCACAGGAAGAGTCCACAGCTCCTGGCTGTACACCACAGGAGGGGGATAATTGTAAACAGTTTGCTCATGTAGACTGCTGTAAATTGAAGCTCCTGGCCATGCAGAGATTTTCTATCCTGTGAGGTTTTTCATGATTCTTCCAGATTCAACCTGTCCTGATGCACAATACAGAAATTCTGATAGTTCAGAATTCTGAACTATCATAGCATAGAATCATAGAATGGCTTGAATTGGAAGGGACCACAAGAATCATCAAGCTTCAATCCCCTGCCAAATGCAGGGCCACCAACCTCCAGATCTGGTACTAGACCAGATTGCGCCCATGTGGACTCACTTGCCTGCTTATGGATTTAAGAAGCCTTCCCTACCGACTGATCTACCCTTTGCCTTTAAGTCCACATCAGGAAAGATGAAAGACCATATGCCATCACAAAGTGGATCACTGGCTAAAAGCCATTTTTATTACACCGCTTGTTATTATTCACATATTAGCACAGCAGTCAGAAGTTTTCATCAATCATCTTTCTTGTGTCAAATATAAGAAGGGCACATAAATCTCGTTTTACATTTTTTTTATATATTCTCATGATAATAACTTGAATACGTTCTCTCTTTCAGTTCCTTTCATATGCACATTCTCTTCTTGCAGATTTCTGTGCAGAACCCTTCAGGGAACACTATTCCCAACGCAGCTTCAGCTTGGACGCCAGTTGAGTAAACTATCTCCAGAGATTCGCACCCAGCTTCTGACCAAGTTGAATGTCAAAAAAGGACCAATACATCAGACACAATCCTTTGCAAACAGCTTCTCACCAAACCTTGTCTCAAATGCCAGTGACGGTTTTAAGCCTTACAACCAAAACACACCTTCACCAGCATCTCCAACAAATGAGTCACTTTTCCAAGAGCACAAAAAGGCAGAACGTGCAACAGATCTGAATGTGTCTGCATCTCCTCAGAGTGCTCTGTTTTATGAAGAAAGCAGTCTCCCCTCATCAGCACATAGCCAGGAAAGGTCTGTGGGATTTCGTGAAATTACTCACAGCACTTCAGAGATGGAGTTGTCTCCCATGGGAGCAACTTTCCCATGGAGCTCAGCAGTCGACCAAACAGACTTCAGTTTGTTGAAGTGGATCACATCAACTCCACTGTTCAGCCGCTTTGGAACTGTTTTACAGGTGTCATCAAGTAGTTTACAAAATGAAACACAAGACGGTATGTGTGTGCTTGGCTCTTCCTTGCAGGAGGACTTCAAAGACTTAAAAGAACAGAGCTCAAATAACTTCCAGGATAAAATGAAAGGGACCCCAGCTGACCATTGGAAAAGTGACAATTCTGAGTCCACCTTTTTATGACATGGGCCTCAAATATATTTATATATTTTCTATTTGCACACATTTATAGTAAGATTACTCTATTTGTTTCCAAAAATGAAACAGAAAATCAAAGGTACAGAGTGATTATTTAAGAATGTTTAAATACAATATATTGAAATAAGAGCTTTAAATATAAAAAGAAACACTTGAATGTTCCTTTTATATGATTTTTTATTTTTTCATCTCATTTTGTAAGGAAATGCCGTCTCTTTATTTTTCAGATGCTTCTCTTTTATTCTGACACATACTGTAAAAATAAAGGACCCATCTAACATATCCAAAAGGATTCGATTCAGCACCAATCATTGATACCATTATAGGCCATTCAGTAATCAAAGATGCAAAACCATGATAACAGCACACTGCATTCCATCCGTTGTCTGCTCGCCGCGGGGTTTTGTCATAGGGGCAAAACATTTGGCAAGACTGTGGAATTATGGCACACGTCTCTGTAAATGTTAACAGTATCTTACCACCGCATGAATAATACTGGTATTTTATAAGTGACACCATATTTTGATATTGCAGCCGTAGCATTTTTATGTGTCATGATAAAACAATAAATAAACGACTATCCATATTGTAAAGTGACGTCTCAGTCTGGTGTTAACACTAACTCAGCCCCTCACTTGCAGTACCTGGCATTTGGTTGGTTGTGACCTTGTATCTGGCTGTTCAACTTCTGGTAGTTCTATTTGCATTGGAACCATTGGGTGGCAAAGAGGAAGTGCCTGCCGCAGAGCTTAACATGGAAGGATCTGTTGTATTGGGACCCTGCACCAGAGGGGCTGCTTTGGCTGCAGGAGTCAGTTCTGCTTGCTAAAGGGCAGCCCATGAGGAAGGTTTTGTTCACAGCTTTGCTGCTGGTCCAGCCAGGTACAGTCAAGCCCTTGGTGATCAGACATGGTAAGGTGCCTGAGCCTAGTCTAAGACAGATAGCTCCATTATCAAAAGCAGGGAGCTGCACTGCTTTTGAGATTGTACCTGAGCAGATCTCATGTGTCAGAAGCACTGTTGGCGTATTGGCCTCTTCCCCAAAGACAGAATTGATAATAAAAGAGTGGGAAGTATCTCTTGAAAGGAAGACACAAAAGCAATCTAAGAGCCATCAGTCTGTAAATATGTTACCCTGATCAAATGTGACACATCAACATGTAGCTAAACTACATTTTGGAACTGGAATTAATTAGGGATAGAGTAGATATGCTGAGGGACTCACAGGGTTGCCAGTGCCTTCTGTGAGGAGTTATAAGCACGTGGCTGACTCAGAAAAGTTTAGGATGTGAGCTCAGTGAAGGTGGGCAGACATAGGCACTGATGCCAGCATACAACCTTGCTGCTCCATGCTGGCAGGGCAGGGATGTGCTGCCCTCAAAGCTCTTTTTGATCTTTGTTGTCTAGGAAGGGGAACTGCACAGCTCAGCTCAGGTGGGGAAACCTTTTGTACTGTCTCAGCTGGGTGAGAGGATTCCTCATGCAGACACCTCTGCTTGCTCTGCCAGCCTTCTGTATCTTGATGGTGCATCCGATGGGACAACCATACAGGTAATGTTTTGCAAGGTTAGTTAGCTGTATTTAACACAAAACTATGCAGCAATTGCCATTCTAAATTATTCACTACGTAGAGGTGCATTATCTTTTGATGTCACAGGGGAAATGTGTCAGTTTTGCTATCTGGTTAGAAACATTCCCTTGCCTGTAAAATGGGGCCTCACAGAACAGCAGGTGTGGGCTGCCAGGTAGGTAGCCAGGCATTAAATGCACCCTTCAGTCACAATTGTCCTGGGCTGATAGCAGCAGTGTGCCATGTGTGTCACACGTGTGCCTGTCACTCTGCCTTGCAGAGCTTATGGCCCAGATAAATAGAGCATGGTTCATCAGAGCGTGCAAGTGACAGGGATGGAGGCTGAGCTTGGGATTATTATTTGAGCAGGCTGTGCTCTCTGCAGCCTCCCACAGCCAGTTGGAAGTTCCAGATGTATTTTGAGGGCTCAGCTACTACTCCTGGCCCAAATGTGGCAGTATGTTGTGAACCTGAGGCAAACCTTACAGATAGCAAACTGCAGCTGCTGCAGGATAGACCATGCAGGCACAAACCACTTCATTGATTTACCTCTACCTCATGGCCTGGTGCAGACAACAGAAGGAGCTGGAGTATCACTGGGCACCCTATTGGAAGATACTCTCATTGAAAGGAATGTAATTCTTTGCTAGCAATACCTTGTGACAGATAAAATCATAGAATTATAGACTCATTAAGGTTGGAAAAGACCTCTCATCTAATCAACTAATCCAACCAGCAGCCCACCCCCACCATGCGGTGCTACCCTCACCCATGAGGAGCTATGAGATATGGTTTAGTGGCTTGTTGTTGCAAGGATGTGAGGACAGTTGATCTAGATGCTCTTGTAGGTCCTTTCCAACCTTGTGATTCTATGATTCTATGATTCTATGCCACATCCACACGGTTCTGGAACACCTCCAGGGATGGTGACTCCACCACCTCCCTGGGCAGCCTGTGCCACTGCCTTACTGCACTTTCTGAGAAGAAATTGTTCCTAATATCCAACCCCTGAAAGGGTTGCTTTGGGGCTGAGAGGTGCTCATGCAGTGCCACATGGTTGTGTTAGTGCTGCACTGAGTGTGTGTATGGTATACTTGTGTCACGTGTGCAGGGAAGCTCAACATTCCTGTAGATCAAGGTCCACCACTGCAGCTTTTGGTTTCTGCAATCTGATTTACCCCAGCTGGGAGTCAGATCTCAATAAGTACTGTGTTCTGTTGCAAGAAAAACCCATGCTTAGAGATATATGAAGGACATATTTTGAAATGCATGAAATGTAAAAGCTTTGTGCTAAAGGATAAAAAAAAATCTTGTTATGGCAGTGATGGTGCAAACATCTCTGAGTTTAATCTGACATAAACCAAATAATCCCACTGACCTCAGTGGCGCAGTGAGCTCAGATAGGGACACCCATAACATCAAGGCCTCCACGTGCCAGAAGTATGCAGTGAGATCCCTGGGGGCACAGAACTCCGTCAGTACAAAGTCAGTAAGAGACCTCCGTTTTCTTTGGGGAGATAAATTCTAAAATAATACAAATGGAATTTCAACCACGGAGAGGAGGATAAAAAATTAAAAGGGGAAAAAAAAAAAAAAAACCAAACAGATTTCACATTTGGAAAGAAAATATTAAGCAAACTCATTCTTCTCCTTTCAGAATCAAGTTCTCTCTTCAGCTGCCAGAAGACAAACACATCAAAGCACATTACTTGCTGGGCTTTAGGGCTTGTCAACAACTTGGAGCTGCTATTAACATTTGAAACATTTTAGCTAAGCAAACACCAATAGCTTCTCGAAGCTGTGTACATTGATTTTAATCAAGTAGAAATAAACTTCTCAAGTTAGTCCTGTTGGCGCAGTTGAGTCGTGTTCATGTCTTACAAAAGAAAACTTGAAACTCATGAGGCTGATGCTCTCAAAGCATGCAACTGTTTTCATGCACAGTTCCACGAGGCCCTTAAAATACCCATTTCCAGTCTGTGAGCAGCACGGCTTCAAATAATGACTTCACAGAGCCCTGCAAGCAGTGCTACATCTGCCAGCCTTTGCTTGATGAAGAAGTCCATGTTGAAATTAATGACCCAGAAGAACAGAGCTATGAATTAAGCACTGCAATGTTCCGTATTCCTTGCTCTTATTTATGGGAACTAACTTCTTTGTGATTTATCCATTTTATAAATTTCTCTTGGATGCGTAGAGGCCTTCTATCAAGTTAGCACTCTAAGCTCAGAAATAACATCTCCCACACACGCTGGTGCAGTGGAAATGGGCATATAAATGTCAAAACAGAAAGCAAACACTCGGTGCTTTCACACAGTGCTCCAGCCATATACCACTGCCCCACACCCAGGGCAGCCACGCACCTCTTTGCTGTTCTCAGCATCACATGTAGAGCTGTGGCCATACCCCTAATCCCGGTGTCACACTGGGCTCCACCCCACGCTTTCACAGCCCAAGTGTAGCAGGCCAATCACCCAATCCACACACAGGCAGATATGGGGGATTTGGGGAGCTTTATCCACTAAAGGTGCTGCATGAAAGGGCTTTGCACTAATACCAGCTGCAGTAGTGCAGATATATTAAGCTTAAAATAAACTACATCAGAATTGTACTGGGTTGAATCATCTGGCAGTTGCAATTCCTGCCCTAATCCCAACATTTACATCAAAACCTGAACTAGAAATAGGGGTAACCTCACATTTTCGAGTTCTTGATCCAAGCTGCTCAGTGCCCCAGGCATTGTTCACTCTCACAATAAACTCAGACATGTACTTCTGTAACTGAATGCATGTGGGAGTTCAGGACACCCATGCCAGTACAGCAGCCCATGCTCTGCAGTGTGTGCCAAAGGCACTGGAGAAGCTACTAGAGATGGGATTGTGCAGATGTAACACAACAGTAAGGAGAACTATGGATGGATTCAGCAGCCTCAAAGCAGACGGAGCAATGAAGGGAACCTCAGCACTCAGTTTGGTCATCCCGATGTTACTGTGATGTGTATGGGACAGGCACAGAAATAGTTCCCAAGTGAACTGGGAGCACTGGGAGAGACTGGAAAAAGCATCAACGAAAGGCTGGCACTAGGCAACGTAAGCTACCAAGTG
This sequence comes from Phasianus colchicus, assembly GCF_987193195.1. Lineage (NCBI taxonomy): Eukaryota > Metazoa > Chordata > Aves > Galliformes > Phasianidae > Phasianus > Phasianus colchicus. The sequence continues at coordinate 133,098,425 of NC_143436.1, forward strand.
CATAATACTGCTTGTGCTTGCTCAACTCATTTTCCAAAAGCAGTAAATTTTATGGGCTCCTACTAATTCACAGGTCATTTTATGTGTACAACTGTATCTAACCATCCCTGTCTTCCTGCTGCAAAGAAACAGCTCTTCCCCACTTTCCTTCCCAAAACATGTACACACAGAATCACAGAGAATGGTCCAAGGTGGAAGGGACCTCAAGGATCATCAAACTCCAACTCCCCCATCACAGGCAGGGCCGCCAACCTTCACATTTAATACTAGACCAGGCTGCCCACAGCCCCATCCAACCTGGCCTTGAACACCTCCAGGGACGGGGCATCCACAACCTCTCTGGGCAGCCTGTGCCAGCACCTCACCACTCTCTTGGTAAAATATTTCTCCCTGATATCCAACCTAAATCTTCCCTCCTTCCCTTCCTTACATAGGTAGCATAGAGCCACCTTCCCCTTCAGAAATCCAAAGTATGGCACAGCAGCACTCATCATTTGCAGGAATTGAGATGATGAAGGGCCTGGAGCATCTCTCCTGTGAGGAGGAGCTGAGAGAGTTGGGACTGTTCAGCCTGGAGATGCAGAGGCTCCAGGGAGACCTGATAGTGGCCCTTCAAGTATCTAAAGAAGGCTATAAGGAAGAAGGTGACAGACTGGAGAAGAGGAAGCTCAGGGGGATCTCATCAATGTCCATAAATCATAGAATCATAGAATCATAGAATCACAAGGTTGGAAATGACCTGTAAGATCACCTAGTCTAACCGTCTTCACACTACCACTGCTACCACAAGCTACTAAACCAGATCTCGCAGCTCCTCGTCCAGATACCCAAAGGAAGAGTGCACAGAGGCTGTTTTCAGTGCCCAGTGCCAGGACAGGAGGCCATGGGCACAAACTGGCACACAGAAGCTCCCTCTGAACGCCAGGAGCACTCCTGTGCTGTGCAGGTGATGGAGCAGTAGCATAGGTTGCCCAGAGGCTGTGGGGTCTCCTCCATGGAGATCTCCAGCAACCACCTGGATGTGGCTCTGGGCACCCTGCTCTTGGTGGCCTTGCTGGAGCAGGGGCTGGAGCAAGTGGGCCCTGAGGTCCATGTCAATGTCAGTCATTTAGGGATCAGTGATTCTGTGACTAGAAACAAGAGAAAACCATGTCTCTTTAGAGGCCTTTTGCCACTGAAGGCAGCGGAGAGGCCTCTCAACCAATCCTAAGAGGTGTATTGGTGGATACTTCCTCCATACCCCTCACACCTGCCCACTGGAGGAGATTCAGTAGCAGCTGAGGCTGCTCTTATCCCAACCCTTACCTGCAAACTCAGTAACTGGGGAGAGGAAATGGGGATATTCAGCATTTCACCATACAAACCTGAAAATGCACAGCACTTTTCTTTCATCAAATTGCTGATGAAAATATGAAGGTTTGATTTCAAGTGAAAATCAAACCTTTTAAAGCTTTAAACACATCTGCAATAGTTATATTTACTTAAAGCCCAAATTTCTGACAAAGCCTTTCAGCCAGCTGTGTGTACTACACAAAACAACATCATGCCGACTGGGCTGGGTGTTTGCAGTCTGTACCAGCCCTGACATTTTGCAAACACAATTACATTTGGTCATCTTAGATTTGCAATGAATGTTGAGGCTTAGAAGTGAACTAATTCACTTATATCAGTATGTACTGGTGATGCATGCAAACTTTGGATGAATCAAGCAGCAGAGAAACTCATCTTCTAGTCTCACTTGTCTGTGTAGGACTTGCACAGCATCGTACTATGTAATGTGTCCAGGGCTAACCCCCCTCCCCTATGAGGACAGGCTGAGAGAGATTGGAGAAGAGAAGGCTCTGGGGAGACCTGAGAATGGCCTTTTAGTATCAAAAGACAGTCAGTAAGAAAGAAAGGGACAGGCTCTTCAGCTGAACAAGGGGAAATGGCTTCAAATTAAAAGAACGGAGATTTAGATTGGATTTAATTAGTTTTTTATGATGAGGGTGGTGAGGCACTGGCACAGGTTACCCAGAGAGGTGGTGTACGCCCTGTCACTGGAGACATCCAAGGTCAGGCTGCACATGGCTCTGAGCACCTGATGTAGCTGTAGATGTCCCTGTTCACTGCAGTAGAGTTGGGCTAGGTGACCTTTAACAGCCCCTTCCAAGTCTAACAATTGTACAATCATGTGTCCCAGAGGGCCATTCTATAACAAAGGCCACAATATCACCTTTTTGCAAGCAGGAGGGCAGTGGACAAGGACCAGCTCTGGGACATGAGTCCCCTGAGGCTGTGAGCACCTGGGGATGCTTGACCAATACAGGCACAGGTGCACCAGCAGAACTTGCTGTCCCCAGCATGTCCCAAGGACTGGAAGAGAATGCTCTAGTTTTTCAAGAAAGGAAGGAAGCATGCAGATATCTTAAAGTTTAAGTAATAGGCTCTTGAATGCTTCTTAAAGGTAATTTAGGAGAGGCATTGTCTGAAGAGAGAAGCAATTTGCATTCGCTATTGTTCCTAGTTAGGAGCAGGAAAAAATAAAAAAAATGCAATTGGCCGTTTTACTGCAGTGCAGGCATTTCTTTTTTCGGTTGGCAGCTTGAAGCTCAAAAGCTCCTTTTTGTGTCCCTTCACTGCCCAGGTGTAATGAAACCCCTCATTGCATCTTAACTCTGCAAGCCTCTGCCTGGCTGCTGCTCCATGGCTCACCCACAGACACAGCTGCAGTGTGGGGAAATTGGAGAGAACTAACGAGCCAGCTGCCTTGTTAGTTATTCGCATTCTCAGCAGAAGATCACCAAGTTTTGAAAGTGTTTGTTTTCTCAAAACATATCAAACAGGAAATTAAGGTGAAATCAAGTATGTTCTTGCTCACATAGTCCTATTTCAGTCAGCTGCATTGATTTAGGAAGGTGCTGCCTGATTTTTGCATACTTTTTTGTTGTTGTTGTTATTTTCTAGTAGAGGTATTTCTGGAGTTAGCAGCCATAGCACACATAAGATGTAGAGCAGAATCCATGACCGCAACACAGCTGACTCTCAATCTTGCTATTAAGCTTAGTTGCTCATTTCTTTCTCCTTTTATTTTCGTTTCGTTTTGTTGGAGCAGAAGCTGCAGCCCTGAGCCTTGTGGGGGGAAATGCCCATCCCTTGGCAGCATTCCGCTTTTCAGGAGAAATATTTCACAAAACATGGGTTCCTGCCACTACTCTGATAGGCACCTCACAGCCCCTTACCCCTATTTAGATGCCCCATGGCAGAGCAGAGGCCAGTGCCTCCTGATGCTGAGTGCGTTGCAGTGGAAGATCTGGAAGGGGACTTTGCAGCTTGTCGTTGTTTGTTGCTGCTGACCTATGGCTGATGCAGTTCCCAGTGCCTGGGTTTGCCCTATTTCCTCCGGCCACAGCTGAAGGAGGATCCTTTGTGCCAAGAAAAATCCTTTAATTAGCTCCTGCGTATACAGGAAACCCTGGAAACCCAGCCTTGGGTATTTTGATCATAGCTATGTCATGAAGCCAGGGAAATCTGAGGGAAATACTACTTACTACTTTTTCCTTCCCTTTTTTTTTTTTTTTTTTAATTTCTTTCTTTTTTGCTGGTTGATGCATTGCAGCCCAGGCAGTGCCAGAGGCGGGATGCTGCAGGATGCTGCAGGAGCAGGGTGCTGGAGCAGTATCTGTCTGTCCTGCCTGCTGGACAGTAAGTGCTGCTGCAGAGCAGCACTCAATCAAAGCACCGTGCAGCACTCACCCTGTCTATAGCATGCACGTCCTCATTTAATTAATCTCTGTCTGAAGATGTTTTCCAAAGCAGGCAGAGATCAGCTCTTCATTCTGCATCCCCTCCAGCTCACCCCAAGAGCCTCCTCCTTTGCCATTGGTGCCACCTGGCTGTGCCATGTCATCTGGGCTCAGAAAGCCAAGGACAGAACTCTCTCAACTGAGACAGGGGAGGTTTAGGTTAGATATTAGGAGGAAGTTTTTCACACAGAAGGTGGTGACACACTGGAACAGGTTGCCCAAGGAGGCTGTGGATGCCCCATCCCTGGAGGCATTCAAGGCCAGGCTGGATGTGGCTCTGGGCAGCCTGGTCTAGTGGTTGGCAACCCTGCACATAGCAGGGGGGTTGAAACTGGATGATCTTTGTGATCCTTTTCAACCCAGGACATTCTGTGATTCTATGATTCTATGATAAATCTCTGCATTGCCTTCCCTCCTATTTTTTGTTCCTTTTGCATTACACAAACATGAGAACAGATGACATAGCATGCGTTCCAAGGCGTATGTTTCATAATACCACAGAGAGCATAAGCTTTTAGAGACATTCTCTCCACTAAAATTCAAACGAATGGCTCTGCATAGCATTTCCCCACTCAGTAGAGGCAGGGGTGCTGATTTCCATGCTGGACCACCATTTCCCTCTGAGAGCACACAAAGCCCCGTGTGAAATCCCCAACAGAGCAATTGTCATTACAGCTCACCTCTTGCAGCCATGATGTCCGTGTGGTTTCAAAGAGCCATACTGATCTAAGTGCATTTTGATAACAAAAGTATGCATTATGTTTGCCCAGCTGAAGCCTCTTCGGAGCCAGGCTCCTTTAAACTGTGTTTTGACTGTGTGGACAGACTCACATTTTCCACATTTAACTACTGTGTTTTCACCCAGGAGGCATTTTGTACTACTGCGATCTCTTAAAACCATTAGCAACATTTAACTCGGCATGGAACATCATTGTTACAGCCCCTCTTTGTCTGATGGAGCTGGTAAAATGGGAGCAACATTTGCATGAAGGGAGGGTAAGGAAGGGGCTGAGCCCAGAGATGTGTTGCAGCTGCAGGGTGAAACCACGGGGCTTCTGCATGTGGAAGGTAAAACAGTGAGATGCTGCCTTTCAGCAACAAGATCTTGCAGGGAGAAAAAGGTGACTAAGAGATGTTTTGGGGCTTTGAGGTTACAAGTCCCGCAAAGCAGGAGAGATGATTGCCTCCAGCAATAAGCAGAAGAAAGCTCTCATTTCTAGCAGGAATTTCTTCTGCTACCTATCCTGTTCATGCAAGTAATTCAGAAGCTTTTTGCACTGTTAAGCTTCAGAGACTCACTCTGGCTGATTGAAAAATAATTAAAACAGGGCCTGAATTTTACTTTTTTTTTTTTAACTAAAAGAGGGGAGGCTTAGATTAGGTATTAGAAGAAAATTCTTCACTCAAAGGGCAGTGATGCCCTGGCACAGCTGCCCAGAGAAGCTGTGGTGCCCCATCCCTGGAGGTGCTCAAGGCCAGGTTGGATGGTGCCCTGGGCAGCCTGAGCTGGTGGGTGGGGGGCAGGAAGTTGGGGCTGGGTGGGCTGTGAGCTTGCATCCAACCCAAACCATTCTGTGATTCTATCATTCTGTGATTCCATGATGACTGTGTCTGGTTATTAGTGGGACAAACGGTGACAAGGACTCAATCAGACTTCTGACCCCGGGTTTGGGGTCACTGCTCGTAGCTGCTTCCACCTGGGGTACCTTCAGTGTCTGTCAGGCAGTGTACAGATTGGAAAGAGATAGATGCATCTTCCTTGGTTACTGAAGAAATCACCATCAGGCTTTTAAAAGCACAAAAGGAGATTAGAAAAATTCAGTATTTTAGATGGATTCAAATCCTTCTAAATTTTTTTTCCCTCATTTGAAACACTAATAAAGTGAAATCCAACAGCTACAAACAAATTGGGTGCACTTGGGAAATGCCCTCACGAGTATGCCTGTCCACAAAGCATCTGAGCACATGTGCATCACACACCTGAGACAGGCTTGGGAAAAAATATGTCTGTAATGCTTGTTTTTTTCTGAGGCAGCAGCAAGTGTAGCAGTGATACAGCTGCCACATTGTCCTGTTTTGTTGCATTCACCACCAAGAGATGACACTCTGCTGCTGCTGCCAACACGGCTGCTGTCAGCAGATTTGGTTGTCCATCCATACATATCAGCATGCCAACCCCACTGGCTGGCTCTCACACAGACTTCCAAAGTGACTGGCATGGGTTACTGGTGTGTAATGCACTCAACCTGATCACAGGAATATGGCAGAGACGAAGAAGGGCTGACGGAGCTTCCCCAGTGGAATATCATCTCCTTGGCCCGACCTTACAAGCAGGGAATGGTGTTTATTCACCCTACTATAAGTCAAGAACAGGCTGGCTGTCCCAGCTCTAGGATGACACACTGCACTGCTATAGAAAATGCTTGTGCATTTTTTGTGCAGGTAGCCAGAAAGAGGGCATGTGTAGGGCAGAAGAGAAAGACCACGGCAGATTTCCTCTGAGCAGGTCTGAGTTGCCCAAGGCTTGAGCCCATGTCCATGTGCCTCGGGTAAGGGCCATGAATTGCATGAGTGAAGCAGAGACCTTCATACTTGATATACATCCAGATCCAGGATTAAATACTGCCCTTCTGTCCCTTTTATGCAAGTTGATTTCTATTTCTGAGTGCGTGGAGACATAATGATGTGTATAACCTATGTGTCTATCTGCATAAACACAAGGTTTCCTTTTTTATAATGGCACACCCTTCTACTTAGGACGTGTATAAATGCATTCAGGGGTGCCTGACTACATAGCCTCCAGAGAAATATATATATATATTCTTTCACAAACACACACACTCACACATGTAGGCTATGTATAATATTCTCGGAAGCTTAGTATCCAGCTTCCTCTGGTTGTTTCCTAAGTTCCTTGCAGAACTGCAGAAACAAGCACAATACAAGGATATTGAAGGGTGGGAGAGTCATTTTTTATAACGTACAGTAGCATGAGTAGCTGATAACAGCAAAAATAAATGATTGCCTCAGAAACTGGAAATCTCTATAGCTGAATGGTGTATTTTCTCCCATTTGACCTCAAGAGCATTCAGGAGTAAAAGGTTATTGTCCTACTTTGCTGTCTCATTCAAATCTGGTGCTGCAGCTGAGTTTGAGCACTGAACAAGCTCAAGGACATGTTTTTCTCCTATTTCTGCTCTCGTTGCAGACATTCACAGAGTACAAAATAAATTTAAAAATTTTAAAAGGATGCCAGAATTAAACTACCGGAGGAAGGCATTTTTCAAAGATTTTCTGATCATTTTGTCTAATAATATTCAGGAAAAATAAAAATCGGAAGCCTTTCAGTGGGTACCTGATTGCTATGAATGCCCAAATTAAGGAAGCTCAGAGCAGAAGGGTGCATTACCGATAGTAATCATGTTAATAGATCTGATTGCTGATGGATGTGGCTGATGGTCTCACAAATATTGAGTACAACCCCCTCTATTATTTTTTCATGCACTGCTTGGCACAGTTATCGTTCTCATTTCTCTGAGCAGATTCAGAGCAAAGAGAAGGTCCCAGCCGCTTGACATGGTTTGATAGACCAATGTAACTTCAGTCATTGCGAGATACATTTTCAGGCTGGACAGGGCTCTGAGCAACATGATGTAGCTGTAGATGTTCCTGTTCATTGCAGGGGGTTTGGACCAGATGACCTTTAAAGGTCCCTTCCAACTCAAATAATTTTATGAGTCAACTAGACATATATTTTCACTTTCCCAATCAGCGTACACTTAAGAAAACAGACATTCCTCCCAAGTCTGCAGTGTGATGAAGTAGATTTTAATGATGCAAACTGAACTCATTTAATTAGGAAGATGAACAATACCCACCCCTTTTTTTTTTTTTTTTGGCACTCTGAATGACTTCAGCACAGCACAGAGATGCTTTTCTCACTCCTCCTCCACTCCAGCCACCAAGCATGCAACAGACTTGCAGCCAGATTAGAGGCAGCCAGACAATTCAAAGATTTATGGTATTGCTTAGTAAGGGCAAGTGCGAAAGTCAAATGGTAACTTCCCAAGAGAGACTGATTACTCTGAACTACAGCGAATACAAGTCGCTGACAGAGAGTTATGAAGATGTCAGTTCAGACCAGGGCAGAGGACAGCTGCCACGTGGGTGCAGGTGTTCTTAGCAAACAGAAACACTGCTGTTTCAGGCAGCCGTAGATGCTGGTAAAGCCCCCCTCAAGTTTTTAGGAAGCTTTGTTTTCCACTGCATTTTGTTCAGCAGCATTGTGTTTTCAAAACTCTTTGCAATACCTCTGTTTGGCATCATCTGCATTTTTGCTATTCAGGCCTCCATCTGGTCATTTTGTAGGTAACTCCCCCAAAGAAGAGACACATCCTCTCCACCAGCTGTCCCTGGGGCTCAGCATCCCAACACCTGCTTTCAAGACTGCTTCTCTCTTCTCAGCCGAGTCTCACCAATTGCACCTGGGCTCACTTCAGCCTTCCACCTTATTTAGCAAAACAGGACACTCCTACCTTTTTCTGTTTCAGTTTTATGATTTTTTTTTTTCTTAAGAGGGCAACTGGGGAGGGAAATAACAGAGCAGGTTTGAACATTTGTTTTCATTTAATGAGTTTTGCACTTGCCCTAAGAGCCTGTTCAGGAGAAAAATCCTTGCAAGATTTAATTTACAGAGCAGCAATGGAGAAAGTTCTGAGGGACAGGGGGAGGATGAATAATTCTTTTGGAGCCTTTCTCCACTTACAGAAATGAAATGTATTGAGGCCATGGGAATGGCCATGGTCTTCTGGGAGCCTTAATTCTCTGCATTACCACTCCATCCTAGGAAGACGAATAGCTGAAGGAGTCCTCCACAGATCACTTCATTACCCTACAAAGAGCATCAAGGGAATAAGAAGCTCTGGAGGAGTATGAGCCTCTGTTTCTGGGGAATCTTGGGGAGTTTCATTTCCACAACGTGAAGCTTTTTTATTTTCTCGTGAAAAAATAAAAAGCTGGATTTGCAGGGACCTTCCTGTAGTTTTCTTCCAAAAGAACTATAGATGCTCCTCTTAGCACAAACCCACTTCAGTTCATATACACATCTCATTTATTCTGGACAAATCCCACCAGCAGACTTCATGCTGGTGGTAAACATACTGCCAGAGCCTGAGTTTCCGAGAGTTCATCGTTGCAGCTACCTGGTCATGTTGCAGCTGGGTCCTTTGAGGAGTCCCAGAAACACAGAGTGAAGATGAGGAGGAATCGAGAAGCTGTTGAAAGATCTCTGCACCACAAACCCTCTGGCAGAAGGGGCAGCATCCAGTCATCCTTCCCCATAGGTGGCTGCATCCCCCCCCACCAGCACCTTTTCATATGCACAGAGCAATGAGATGAAGACCTGAGATTTATCACCTAATGTGTTTGCTTCATCCTGTCTGCCTGGGCAACACCTCCAAGCATGTGCCCATGACTGATTGTCTGCTGCTGCTATATTATCTCTATCCTACTTTGCATTCCATCCAAGAAATTGAGTCACAAAGGTAGCACCTTCCACCCCATCCCAAATTTCTCTGCAATTAATACCCCACCTTATGAGGCAGAAGCAGACTTCTACCTTTGCAAAGCAGATAGAATTGTATCCTGGGATGATGGTTTGTATCCATTGCAAGAACTAAGGGACAATTTAGGCCTACAGAAAGGACTTGAGCTGTCGGATGAAATTTTCCCCTGGGCACAGGCCTCTTGATAGGTGACATTTATTCTCCAACATACATCATTTAGGCAGGCTGTGGCAGTTCCAAATAGTGTAGTGAACAGATGGACTCATCAGCAGACGGATTACCCAGGTGGACCCAAGATTTTATGAACAGTGGCTTCTGCAACTGGAGATGAGCACTGGGACTCTTCTTCCACATCAGAGACAAGGAGTGTGAATCTCTTCTCACAAGTCCTACAAGTCCTTTTGCCAGAGAATAGGAATTAGTGCTCAAGATCTTGGTTAAGGAAAATATTATATAATTCTGACCTTCAGAATAAAATATCAGGGTTAGGCCGTAAGTGAAATTTTTTCAATTAGCCTGTCATTAATGGATTGGGTGTCACTAACAATGGAAGGACCAAAAGTCTTTTTGTTTGTTCTTCTGCAGTTAAATGTGTTATTTTACAGTCAAAGATAGAGACGCAGAGAGATAAAGCTCCTTATCCATGACACTAGTACTGAAAGACAGCAACATGTTACAGAGACACTAACATAGCAGGGATAACCTTGCAGAAGGAAAGACAACAAATAAAAGAAATAAATGAATGTTCAAAGCACAAGCAAAAGCTAAGGGTTATTATACAGGCACAAGGCTGTACACGATTTTTCTGTTAAACACTCAGCAGTGACTTCTCAGTGTAACCTCAGCTTTATATCAAGGCCAAACAAAGACAAACATTGCAAAACACAGGCAGGATTACTAATTTTTCAGAGACTAATCTTCATAACAGATTAAGCCATAAGTTTGCTGTAACTCATTCCATCCCTGAAGTTGCTGACATCTGTGTTAGTACTTTGAAATGTTGATATTCCCAAGGATTTCACAGCATTAGCTTTGGCATGCCAAATTAGCTTATTGGCTGCTTCTGAAGCAGATCTTCAAAGTACTGGGGCTGTGTGGTCCCAGCACCAGCACAGCCCTCCAGAAATATCACTCAAAGCCTCACATTTTGTTCATTTGCAATGAACCCCGTTAGCACTGTCCCATGCATTAAAGGAGCAAAAATTTTGCCTATAGTTCATAATCTAACTTCAAAGATACAAAGGTACAGCAAGTGTCAGACATCAGCGTCAGTCTTATGGTGGATGCAAGTCACAAGAAGAGTCCTCAAGGGATTCACATGTGCATAGATGGTGCTCTGTATGGCTGGTGACTTCTATGGATGGTCCCACAGAGAGAGATAAGCACAGAAAAAAAGATAAATAAAAGCTCCAGGACTGGGTGGACATACTCCTTACAGGGTCTCTTGGGGAAAGAAGCCAAGATCCTCACACAGTAAAACTACTGAGTGAAGTCTTTTACTGGAATTGAAACTGGTCCTCAGGTGAAGAAGCAGCTTTCCCAGTATTCCCCCAGTACAAATTACAAAGCTGAATTTAATTTGGAACAGAAGAAAACACAGAAGATTATCTGGGTAAACTCTGCTGGCTTTAATAGCAGTAAATTTCTTGTTCAAACCACTTAGGTCTGGTTACTGCAAATTCCTGTTTAATTATACTCCAGAATCTCTCAAGTCCACTCACCCTCTGGCATACCTTGATGGGTAGTGCACAGAGGAAGGACAATGAAGCTGTGGAAGTCTTGTGAGGAATAGCTGAGGGAACTGGGATTGTTCAGTTTGGAGGAAAGGAGCACCAGGGAAGACATTATTGCTCTCTACAACTGTTTGAAAGGAAGTTGAAGTGAGTTGGGTGCTTGTCTCTTCTTCTAGCTAACAGTGATAGCACGACAGGTAATGGACTCAAGTTGCACTGGGGAGGTTCAGGTTGGATATTAGGAATAACTTCTCAGAAAGAGTGGCCAATTGACGGAGCCACTTGACCATGGAGGTGTTCAAGAGAGGATTAGATGTGGCCCTTAGGGACAGGGTTCAGTGGGCATGGTAGTGATGAATTGATGAGTAGACTAGATGATCTTACAGGCCTTTTCCAACCTTGATGATACTAAGATTCTATGAAATTGAGCTGTGCAGTTTTCAGAGCAAAGATGCTCTTCAGAGAACATGTCAGGAGATCTGTGGGTGGTCAAGCCTCATCTTAGGTGACCAGGGGAGTCTTTTCAATCAAGATGAGCATAATCTTGACCTAGGTAATATTTGCCAGGGCAGAGAGAGTGGGCAATTCCCAATCCTTGCTAAAGTTTGTCCATATGAGCTGCCCCTGCTCACTGGAACCTTACTCCAGGACAGTGCCTGCAAGATAGGAGAAGATAGATATTAGGAAGAAATTCTTTACTATGAGTGTGGTGAGATATTGGAACAGGTTGCCCAGAGAGATTGTGGATGGCCCCTCCCTGGAAGTGTTCAAGGTCAGACTGGATGGGCTTTGAGCAATCTAGTCTAGTGGGAGATGTCTAGAGTTGGAACTAGACGATCTTAAAGAATCCTTCCAACCCAAACCATTCTAGGATTCTGTGCTCACGATGCTCAGCTCATTGCAACAACACTGCATCCCCCAGGCATCTGGAAATGTCTGCATGCTATTTGTTGGTTTTATTGGTGGATTTCTTTTTCACTTATACTGCACTGTTCACTGTCTGTATGGTTGTTGTTGAGATTCAAAGCATATTTCAGTTCTTATCGGTGTAAATGCTATCTTGGCTCTTTCAAGCTAAAAATTTAATCAATAGGTGTAGCTCAGGCTATTCAGAAATGACCTGAAAAAAGAGGGGAGCGGCAACAATAATAAGGACTTCTAAAGGCATACCCTGTACAAAGTCTATAGTGAAGTATTTGAACTTGTTTCTGCAGTATGTTTCACACACTAGAACAGCTTTTTATGCCCTACCATAGACTTTGTCCTTTCTGATCTATCTGTAAAATTCTTGTTTCCTATATAAAAGTCAATCATTTGGAGGAAGTTTTCTTTTGAATATTTAAAATGATGATTGCCAAGCATTACGAGATTTGTTTCATTTATAATTCTACTCAAAACTTTGTGAAAACTTTCAGCGAAAGCTTATACAATCCATGGGAGTAGGTCTCAGAAAATAAACTGAGTTTGGGCTTCTTAACAATTGCTAGAAGCAATTGATAGTCACCCCTAATAGAAAACTAATAGTCTTTGCTTGATAGAAACTAGTATCAAACCCTCTAAGGTTAAGAACAAAATTTGTCTTCCTTCTTGATAAGGATGAAGGCTTAGCTCATTTTCTTTCTTCTCCTTTTGCTCAGTATATAGCACACATATAAAAGGAGAAATGTCAGACCTGAATTATTTTTCTCTAATTAAAGTAATTTCGGAAAAGTTCCAACAACTGTTTCAAAACACCAATCCTCTTAATAAAAATATTGTCATTTTTGGTCCAAGCACAACTTTACTTGAGCTTTCATATCAATAGCTAGTATTTTGTTTGTATTTTCAAGAGATTATAGTACTGCAGCATCTTTCCCAAGTGTGTCGTGATTTCTGCAGTTCAAACATTTTGTTGTGACACAAAATGAGATTTGAGAGAAAAAACAGTCAGTGTAGGCACGAGTATCACATTGACAAAGCAGGCAAATTTGGGGGACACTGACAAATCTGGAGAAAAACGAAGGCCCTGTAATTCATGTGTTCGAGACAGATATTAAAAGCTCAGATGTCATAGTCAGAAAGGAGTTTCTAAAAATATAGGTGTTTTTTTACATTTCCAGTAGATCCTTCCACTTTGATCAGACGCTAGACTGATTATAAGCAAACAGTTCTGTTAATATATTTCTAGACTGGAGGAAGATTCTGCCATCCAGTGGTGAAATATTGTACCTCAATTTTATACTAAAACTATTTTGTATTTTTAATCAAATTGGTATGTTAACTACTATGAGAACTTCTTTCTATTTTGTCTTTTGCTCTTGAATTGACAAGAAAGACAATTTTATATGGGAGTATTCTAGTAAAACTCCAAGGTATGCAATGCATACACATGCTGTACCTGTCATTGGCAGCCAGGTTCGTTCTCTTAGTGTACCTAAACTCATTACCAAGTACAGTTTGGGATAATCTTGTGACACATTTATTATGCACCAGTAGTGCATGTTCAGAGGAGCTCTGGGCTGGCAAACTGTTGCCACCAGCCTGTGCTGCATGTCCCAGGAGGGAGTGAGGTCAGGCATGGAAATGTCCTCCCCCTGCATGGGCAGAATAGTGCAGCGCTGGATCTGACTGTGTTTGGCCTGGGACTGATAGCTGCCCCTCCACATTCATGTTCTTCCTAAGGCAACAAACACAGAGTTAGGAGTTGATGCTGGAACATTTACTAGAGAGATGTTTAACAACGTCTCCTCATTTCCCATCAGATGGTAACTAATGGCTGCATTTTCTTTTAGAAAAAATGTGCATGCTAATCACAGGCAGAGCTGGACCTTTGAGTGCTGGATGGAGTGGACATGTGGTAATTCACCTCCTCTCCATTCTTCAGCACTGTTGTGATAAATTCTCTAAGCTGCATGTTCTCTCCAAGAACACCAACCACCTGTGACACCCATGGTGTGCAAACCATCAATAGTCATGCAGGGTGGATGTCCAGCATCCTGGTAAAACAGGCCAGCTGAGCTCAGGGACAAAGCAAGTGGTGAAGAGATACACAAATCCACCCTACTGTAGATCTGGAATAAAATGTGTCCTCTCTATAAAGCAGACCATGCCTGGATAGGTTATGTTGTTCATGTGAAAGAGACAGCAACATTCTTGCTGAGCAGCCATCTCCTGAATTAGACCAAGCAGGAGAAAGACATGAAAAAAGAACTGAAAGAATCAATGCAGAAGGTGACAAGAACATTCATCAAAGCTGCCACAGTGTCCAGCATCAGAAGGCCCAGATCCCAGCTTGATCCTGTTAGCAGAAGAAAACTGGGAGAAAGGCACCATCCCACTGAGTCTGAGTCTTTTCAAACCATTTCCAACAAACAAGCCACCCCATGGAGAGCTGCCTGAACCAACGTTTCCTTCAAGCCTCTGAGTACATGAGGATTACCTAAGAATCCCCCACCACAGCCAGCATATACCTCACTTAAATGTAGGTGTTTTCATATAGGTGTGAAGAGCCAATATAGTATATACATATATATATATATATATATGTAGCCATGTAGCCATCTCTTTCAGAATACAATGGACAGTCCCTGCACTGCTTTGATGAGGTACCTATCACCAATAAGGGAAGCTGCCACTATTGCAGAGACACCTGCATGTTGCACATAGTTTTTCGTGTTCGGTTGTGAGTCCTGACAGGCCTGTAGAGTCAGAAAGAACTAAAAGCCCACAGGGCTGGGGTTCATAAATGCATCAGGCAGACCTCTGCCCATAGGGGAACTGGACGAGTGGATGAGATGTGGCATTTCCAGAGTAGGACTGAGAGACAATCCCCACCAAGACTGTGCTGACAAACTCATTAACCCTCCACAATGACACCCCCTGCTCTGCTTTGCAAGTGCTTTCTGATGCTTTCTTTCCCATGCAGGCTCTTGAAATACTGATCAGAGGAACAATGAATTTGCTCACCTATCAGTTAAGAGAGCTGTAGATGGGAGGACTGAACACTGCACAGATCTTTCAGGCAATACTCACCAAAGAAAATATTTTTCAGTCCAAAATCACACATCTATATAGACTTTCATATGTACGTGTGAAAAAGAAAATTGTTCTTTGAATTGAATTTGGCTTTAGAGATAGTTTACTGCGCTGGAAGGAAACTGTTAGTATCTACCTTAAAAAAATGAGACTGTGAAACTTTGTCATGGAATGAGTTTTTACACTTCTAGTGTGTTGCAGCCAAATGTTTGGCTCAGTTCTATTTCATATTCAGTGTTTAACTGATACCTTAACGGGGAGAAAACTGTTTTATGAGCGAAATTCTAACTACTCAAAGAGAAGGCACAAATGACGTATCTTTCACATCCAGTACCCAGGTAGATAAAAACATAATTGTATGGAAAATCTCAGTTTTAGATAGGTGAAATTCCTGCCTTTACCAACCTTCCTTGGAAACCAGTTTTATTTTCACAAAGATAGATGGAAATCACAAGCACAAGCTCTTCTCTGCACAGAAGCAAATCTTTCTGCAGCAGATGTGCTTTAAAAGAGAACTGCGTCTTCCAGAGACATTTTTGGCTCTGGGATTTATGTTTTCCACAAGGTGCTCTCTCACTAAGCCTTGTTCCTTCAACTTTATGCTCACAAGGCAGGTTCTCTTGACTAAAAGTTATACACGTGCTTAATCAAGTACAGAATAAGACAGCGTTTATTCACTATTTTTATAAAGCAATTATGAATGACTCACTTGCATGTGATTTGTTCCATAAGAATTATGAGCCTTTTATCTCTCTCCTGGTAACATGAGAGAGACTTTCGTTCTGATATGTAGTCGTTTTCCTGGGAGGACTGGCTGCACAGGTAAATGATCAGATACTTGTCTTTGTCCTTATTGAATGCTTGTGAGCACTGCCCTCTCTCTGCTGTGTGAGCGATGACTGGTAACTGCAGTGGCTCAGCCCCTGTCAGATCAGCATCAGACTTGCCTGAATGCTGGGCACAGCCGGAGAAAAGCATAACAGAAGACTCTCGTGGCTGGGTTTGGACCCACTTCATGAGCTTTTCTTATCAAGCACAGGGCAATGCAGCTCACAGAAGAAGCTGCAGAAGCAGAGCTTCTGCTGGAAGATGCCATCAATGTCAGTAGAATTACACCCCCAGGAAACTTAAAC
Organism: Phasianus colchicus; assembly: GCF_987193195.1. Taxonomy (NCBI): domain Eukaryota; kingdom Metazoa; phylum Chordata; class Aves; order Galliformes; family Phasianidae; genus Phasianus; species Phasianus colchicus. The sequence goes on from NC_143436.1 coordinate 133,114,654, forward strand.
CTTTCAAAAGTGGCAGATATTTAAAAAGACTATTTTAAGAAAGCTTCAAAGGGGAACATTACTCAGAACACTTGATACTCCCTGTTTCCAAGAAGTCAGGAAAATCTGAATTCCAGAAATGGATTATTTCCTCTTCGAGGAAAAATGACCTGGCAAAGCTGTTGGATACCAGGGAGGGAAAGCAGAAAAATATTGGTATTATTTTTTCTGAATAGCATTCATACCCCTAGGAATTGCTTTATTTCTGGACTACCAGCAATGGAGTTAGATCAAATGCATTTTTAAAAGGAAACCAAGTAGGAAATCTGAAACAATAGCCTGCCTAACATTCCAGCAAAAACTCAAACCTCATCCTGCTAGCTTTGGTGACACTGCCGTTTCACCAGAGCTGAGATGCTGGAGATCAAAGGGTCCCTATTCGTGCCAGTGACTGCCTTAGCAGGAGGAAGGAGGAGGCTGAGCTGTCAGTGGGGCCGCTTCACAGGGAGTCCAAATGAAATCACTGAGATTTCTAGCAGAGCAGTAGCCTGCTTATCCACAATGAAAATATGACAATCTAGTATAAAAACATAACATTCTGTAAGCTGCTGTACAGTTAAATGATATTTGGCTGTCACTTATTAACTGTATAAGATGATACATACAGTCATAAAAAGAAAAATGTATCACCCACATCTAAAAAGAAAAGCTGGAGGAAGCCTGTCCCTTCAGAAGGATGAAGTACACCTAGAGACAATGCAGAATATTCATCCTACCAGTGACTGTTTCACAAACAAAGGCTGTCCTTTCCTTGCATACCAGCAGCCAGTTTCAAAGGCTAGCAAGGAAATGCAGGAAGTGAGAACAGAAGAGCTAAGCCAACAATGTAAAGAATGCCTCTTGATCGGACACTAAAGGAAAGCCTCTTGATTGCATGCTGAAGGAAAAGCTTGAGGCTCTCAGAGTTTCTGCTGGCTTCCACAAAGTGCTGACACGACTTCTTGAGCCAAAAGAGAAAAGAATAATTTCTCTGGAAGTGAAAAAGATGCTGATACACCGGATAAGCATAACATAAATAAACATATAAACAAACAAATAAATAATAGGAGATAAAACACCTACAGCAGCAAGAATGATTTAAGTTCCATAAAATCTAGCTCATCATGATGCACGAAGAAGCTCATCCTGATCAGCAGGATCAAGGTGGAATGTCTGTGGGGATGAGGTGATCACTGGTGAGAATAGCTTGGATGTAATAGCAGAAGTAGTTAGACACTGGGAAAACAATAGAGGATATATCTTCAAGTCTTGAGTTGTTGAAGTGAGTCCAACAATCTTGGGCTTAGTTAATGTGGGCTTTGTGAGAACTGCTAAGAGAAAATGGATTGTGTTACACAAGAGGTCATATTACACATTCACAATGTCCTTTCTGGATTTAAAATCTATAAATTTCTTTTGGTATAATCAGCTTTACAGGCTGGTAACTTTATGATACACTCTCTGCTGGTTCACCAATTATTCATATTTGGTCTCAAGGGCCAGCACTGTCCATACATTAATTTTGAAAGAAAATCTTCAGCTGACTAGAAACTATTTGAAGGAATAAATTATTCTTCCTTCCACTCTAGAAACAAACAAACAAATACACTCACACAAAACAATTATTCCAGTTTGTGACCTGACTGTGCCCACGTCAGGCAGATGCTCTGTGATGAACAACGAACAACCACACTTTCCTTCTGAGGCTTTGCAGTATTTGAAACATAAAAAAAAAAGAATAGTTCATAAAACTATATACACTGCTAAAATAGCAATGCCAAACAGTGCAGCAGAGCCTGCTTTAACCTTCTCTTTCCAAATGTTTTTCATTTGTTAGGCCTTCGCTTTTTCATCTTCATGAGAAATATCCCCATCTGTTTGGCGGCAATAATTCTAGGTTTCAGTGTTTTGCTCCAAGGTGAAGCAAAAAGCAAACTATTATTCTGCTCACTGAAGACTAGAAAAATGGCAAATGTTGTAACACACTCTGATTGAGACGGGACAGAATCAGTTTCTCTGTACGTAAAAGATCAATTGGAAAAATAATCTCCTTAGAAGAGCATGTCTGACACTTGCTTTTTTCATTTTCTGGAGTTCTGTTCAGAGACTTGTTGGGACTGTGGTTGCTTAAGGTACAAGGACAGAGTTGGTTCCTGCAGACTACCAAGTCTTTTCATCCTATGGAGGAAATCCTTTCCTTATAAATGGAAATATCTCCTTTTTTCTTCTGCCAACATGGCTGCTTACTGCAGGATTGCGCTCGGCATTTTGTCATGAACTAAGAGGCTGCTTGCTTGCCTAGCAATTTACGTACCCATTAAAAAAATCAGTTTCATTTTATGCAGGTGAGCTGGGAACATTTAGATGGGAATTTATCTCCTCCTCCGCCATCACCTCCTGGCAACAACTTCTCTTCGTTCCCTCCCAACCTGCTTGTCCACTACTTTCAAGATCAAAGCTGACCATTCATTTCACCGAGCACTGTAGAAATACACAGATAGTCATTCTGTACACAATTCCTATGGGGTTTATAGGTCTACAGAGGTGTTCAGGGATGCAAAGAGATTTCTCTAGCACAACGTGGCTGGAAGATGCTCTCCAGGCTGTGCAGCTTCCTCATACTGTACAGGACAAGGTGAACCTCAGAGGGCTACAGAACCACAGAGAGGTGCTTTAAGACCCAACCACAGTGAGAGATTGACATTTTCTTGTGATTTATTTAGGATTGCTGGGAAGTTATCGCCCAGATGTTCATAATTAGAGTTCTTTTTGCTACCCTGCTTGCCTGGAACCATTTGTGAATTTATTGGAAGCATTAATGGAAATTTGGACCTGGCATTCCAGAAATAGGCTGCTCCTGCTGGACACAGACTCAAGAAACTGCATTGTAATAAATGCATTGTCGTCCGTTATGTTGGGCTTCCTCTGTCCTTTGTAGAGATAAATATAAGAAAGACACAGACATTTTGCAAATAATGACAACTGTTCTCCTGAAGCTAGGCAGGTAAAGACAATTCTTCATGGCTCAGGAAAAGAAAAAGTGATCAATACAAATACTGAAATACAAGGGCAGAAGCACAGGTGTTGTAACTCATAGCTGTATATATTGAAACATTACATAACATTTGGAAACCCATGGGTCTGCATTAAAAAAAAAAAATAGAGGACTCTTTTCCAAAATCTAAGAAAGAGCAAACACTTGCAAATAATGTGACTGAAATGGTCTCTCAAAACTTTACTGAAAAAAAAAAAAAAAAAAAAAGGATTTACTGCTGTAAGGTATAATTATTCCTGTATCTCTTACAAGGAAAGCAATGTTAGCTGTTGCATACTTTTAGCAAATAAAATGTCCAAAAAACTGTTTGTATATACTGTTCCTTTTCTTCTGTTTCAGTCAGCAATCATAATTTTCCTTTAATCTCTTAACATAGATTTTCTCAAAGTAGCATCTGTTTTGCCTTTTAAAAATTAACTGTGTAAGCACAACAAAATCAGAGACATGTCAAAGCTGTGGAATTTTCCCTTACAACCACACAAAGCCAAGTCTTGGATGATTCTGCTGCAAAACGATAAATCATCTCAGGTTATGGAATTTGGGTTCAGGTTCACTAAGGTAGTTATTCTGAAGCTCAGCAGATTTTTATCCACCTCTGGTCTTGCTGCTATGTTTCAGTGCCTTCTGGGGGGAGACTGGGATGAGGAGTGATTGTGGCATGTTCTAATACCATTATCCAAATTTAAACTTTGCTGGTTATATATTTCAAAGCCTTCCTTAAATGAACCAAAAGTCCTGTCCTGAACCTGTGACAGCTCTCATCAGCAATTCCAAGCAGAGCGGGGGGAAAAAAAAATTAGGGACAAATGTTCTCAGAAACAAGTGTTTACAGTCAGCAAAAAAAGCTTTTAGATACAGTTCTCTGGCTAAATCCTGTCAGATGAACTTAATTAAGAGAAGAAAACAATTAAATTGCAATGTGCGACAAAAATTGGCTAAACTCAAACTTGCTCTAAAATCTCCTTATTAGGAAAAAGGAGAATTATCATTCTTCTGTTTTCCACAGAAGGAAGGATGGCCTCTTTTCTTGTGTGCATCCATGGGGCAATATAAGCAGCTCTGTTCACAGTGGTCCAGCTGATATCCAGCAGCTCATGGGATATTTCTGGGTGGACCCTGCCTTCACCTAGAGAGCCTGGCAGTCATTTCAGGATTAAAACAATTTGGCAGCCAGTGTGCCCTCCTGTGATTGTGGCCCCGTGCACAGGGCTGGCAGAGAACCCAGGAAAAGAAGGATCCCTGTGGAAAGTCCCCCAGGTGTGAGTGACTGTAAAAAAAATTACAAAAACAGAGATTTTTATTCCAGAAAAAGACAGTGAGAAGTATCCCTGAAGAAGTAAACTACTGGATTTCAATTATCGTTGTTGTTGTCATTATTTTCAAATCTGGCAGAGAAATCAAGACATAATGTCTAAGACACTGAAGTCAGAAAGAAAAATTCCAGAATCTGCCAGAATATGAAAACTTCAGGGTGTTAATGTTTAAAGACAGATAAGGAATATCCAGACTCTCCTCAGAAATAATAATAACAAGCAACAAAAAAAAAAACAGGGAAGAGAATTTACAGCAAGTGGCAGGCAATCTTGTTGGCTCCCACATCTTCCATGTAGCATATATAGTAGGATTAACTTTAATTGCTTCCATCCTCTATCTAAAGATGAAGAACAGGATACCAGCTGGTTGGAATACAGCTACCTTACCAGTCATTATCCATTTAAAAAACTGTCTGGCTCACGCACCAATAGCCCATAAATTGGGTACCTCTTGAGGATACTTTTCAACCTCACCAGCTGTCTTACCATTTCATAAACTACTGTCATTCCCACAAGCCATACTCAGGCTATTTCACTTTCTCATTTAGGCCTGTGTCTTGCAATACTGGGGCCCACAGTTAGGTCCACAGTTTTCAGATTAGGGGCTATGCTGGATAAGCACCGGACTGCTAAGCATCTCACAGGACTGAGTCTCTTGTCAAGGATCTGCTGTATTCTCACTGAGTTGTCTCTTCTCCACAAAGAATGATTGTTTCATCTGGGCTGCTTTTGTAGTTAAACACAGCTCAGATTTAGCAGATAGCAGAACTGCACTTTTGCCTATACATAGTGAGCAAACCAAAGAGAAAAGTAATTCTAGTGAATGATTTCTCTTAGCCCAAAACCATTTTCTGTGCTAGAAAATATTTAAAATAAGAGAAAACTGTGGAATGTAAATGGGCAACATTTTCTAATGCTGAAAATGTTTCTTCTGACCTTATAAAAGGTCCTTTTTTTTTCTCCTGGATGAACACCAATGCACATATGCAATAGAGTATTCATCCCTCTTAAAGTAATTTCCTTCTCAAAGAAATTTATCTTTTAATATTGCACTACGGGTTCCTTTTCGGTGATAGAACTGCTGTTTCTTCGGAAACTAGCAATAGGCTGCAATCTGTCCCCCTGCTTTTATTCTTCCCTTTTCCCCAGGAGTGTTTGACACCATAGCTGCTTCCATCTCTTTTTAAAATGCAAAACAAGTAGTAAGAAGTATGCGAAGTGACTGGGGGATTAGAAAAGGCTGTCAGATCTTACGTAATATCAGAATGAAAAATCTCAGTCAGGTTAATGGACATTGTGACTCTGTGTCCCTCGTACACTTCCTAGAGTGTACATCCCACCCCATGCTTTCCTGCATCTTGTAATTTTTTCCATTTTCCAAATGAGAGTGTCTGATAGCACAGCCTTTCTCTGGCTCAGCCTGTGTGATTGTCCCTTTTCCATTCAGCCCAAGTCAATATATGGCTCAGGCCAGACCTTTCCACTTCCCAGTGTGTGGCATCAGAGTGCAGCTTGGGAAGCTAGCACAGGCACCCCTGCACAGTGGGTATAAAAGCAGAGCATCTCTAAGCATAAGGGATGATCCTTCTGCACAGCAGTTGGCACGGAAGCAATGGATACTGCCTTCTGCTCTCTGCAGCTCTGAAAGATGGAAATTGTTGCTTTGCTTAAAAGTGATAGCTCAACTGCTCTGCATTGCTTGGTACCTCCCAGCAGCTGAAGCCCTCATGAGGAAAGAAACACTTAGGACCCGCAGGAATACTGAGAGGATCTCCAAGAGCAGGGGGTACCACACATCTGCACAACATGATAGATGCTCTGATTGTCTCATTACTTCACCTGCAAAGCAGCTCTTTAGAAGCAAGCACATTCACACACCGTGATGAGGGCATAGTCTGGTTCTAGAACTTCTGCAGGAGGAAACAAACTCCTATGGATCTGTATCAGCAGCTTACGCCAGGCAGCTACCACTTCAACACTATCAAATGCAATAATCAGTGATTACTGCTAACTGGAACCCAGTTGACTTTGGTCACTGGCTGAATGATGCAAGCCTGGGGAATTTGGCAATAGTACTATGGCAGTAATATATCTATGGGTTATCAGCATTACCAGTATACCTGACATTCCAGGAAGGTTCAAGAAAATGGGATTCTCAGCCTGTGCTTGGAACAATAATGGCACATGCAGATCCTTCTTATGCAGTCATAAATGTGCCAGTAAATGAACTCTCCCCCAAACTGCTACTCCTCCTGCAGAAACAGGGCTCATTTGGGATTGGTCTCACTCAGAATGTCCTTTTGAACCATGGCTTCTGTTCCTGAAACTACAGTATGCTCTGCTCTTCCTATTCAGCTTAGGTGTGTGCCCAGCTGCCACCTGACTGGCTGTCAACTGAATACCATGCAAACGTGGAGGCAGAAGCAAATCAAGGATTGAAGACAGTCCTAGGCAAAGACAGGAGTTTCTGGCAGGTTGCAGACAGTCACAAGGTGTAGATGTAGGAAGAGAATGCTGTAGGATCACTGTTAAAGACCTTCACCAATGAATACGTTGTAAGTCATGGCAAAGGACTGACAAGACTGCAAATTAAGTGTATGAAAGACCTGAAGCAAAGTATAGGATTTAGAGACTAAGAGGAGCTGTTATGACCTGTGTGTATTCTAGGGCAAAAGGAGAAGGAACTCCAGTGTAGAAGGAAAGAATAAGATTCACCTGTCCAAATACAGATGCCTATATTGTAGATCTCTCTGCTCTATTTAATATTCCTAGCTGCCTTGGGAGGAAAAAAAAATATATAGAAGAAGGAAAAAAAAAACAGCTCCAAAGCATGATTCACTTCATCCTTAAGTAGATGTCTAAGATATGTCAGATGAGTCACAGCCTAAAATTGCCTATTTCACTCCATTGATTATAAAGGGAGTCCAGAGTAATTAAGTCAGATGAAGACACCTACAATTATAAGTACGTTAGAAGAGCTGAATTTTCCTCAAAAAAGTTCTCAGTAAGGGTACAGCTATGGACTCAGGTACACACCAGTCCAGTAATGCAGAGATTCTCTGGCAGCTTTATGCTGAGGGTCATGCAACTAGCTCAGACATGAAGAGCAAAATTCATACTTGTCCATATCATCATCTCTTTTAAGCACTGAGTCTTAAATCTATCAAAGAGCTCTTATATCAGAAAAAAAATGTGTTATTTCTAAGTAAAAAGTATGCCTGACATTAGTCATGTAGGTTTATGCTTCACAGTTTTTTCATAAAGGCTTTGTGGGGCCTGGTACTCGAACATCTAGGTTTGTACTTGGATACACAAACTGGTGAATTGAGCTAATGCATAAGTAGGAGTTATATGTCTTTCTATTGCATAGATATTTGAAATTTGGCCTATTTCTAATAGTACAGTACAATCTGTGAGAACAAGAATGATCCAATTGTTATTCTGTAGTAGAATAAGCTTGGTGGACCATAGCTGGAAGCACTACAGGCTGGCAGAGGATCAGAGGGAAAACAGGACATGGGAGCAATCAGTAGGTCCATCAGTACAGAGCAAAAGCTGGCTCTGATCTACACCAGGATCTTCTCTGATGTGAGCTGCCCTCTCAGACCTCTGCAGATAGGGTGTGTTGGGAAGAACTGTCTCCCTAGCTTTTTCTCCAGGCCAGTTCAGGAAGAGGGAAGAAATAACAAGAGAATAGGGACCCCACCAGTGGGCCCAAAGGATTGTAAACAATTCTTTAATTTAATTGTTTAGTTACAAAACATGATTTTCTCAGCCACAAGTAGCTTAACTGGTTTCTGGAGAAACTGCACCAAGAAACAGAAATACCCATCCTGTCCTCACCAACAGCCCATCCCATGTCCAGCAGCACCTACTCATTTTTGTGCTGCACCTGTGCAAAGATACCTTCATGAACTTACATAGGGTACAACAACTAAGAAGTTTCTTGACTCTGGGAGCTTGGAGCAGAGATCTCTAACCAGCACCAAAAGAATCAGCTCAGGGCTAGTGGCATCATCCTGTGGGCAAACTGCTACTCCTGACCCATCACCACATCTGATGGAGAGCTGTCTGTACTCAGTGGCACAGTGCAAATCTATGGCAGATTTATTTGTGTTCTTCAAAGAGTACAAATCTGCTTTGTGCAGAGGCAGTCCAGCCTTCAGGTCCTGGCAAAGTAAAGGTGGCAGATCTGCTCTCAGGACTTCTTACCTCATTTTGTCCAGTCATTCACATGGGAAGAGTTGGAGCCAGCAGAGAGCGGTGTATAAAAGTCTGAAAGTGCTTAAAAAAGAAATATTTCTCACATCTCCTGCAGCTGGGAGAAAAATCATGTAATCTTCAACCCCCAGACTAACAGACTGATTACATTTGTGGGTCTGGTTTGTGGTAGACTTATGGGACTTGACATCTGAGTATGGCAGAAGAACTTAGCTTCAGAGCTGTGTGCCCAGAGAGTGCTATTGATGTGGAGCAAATTCTGTGCAGATAACAAATGTGTTGTACAGTGTTAGGGGCCATTTACTCATTTCTGACTCCACTTAATAGGGAGAATAGGGGTATAGTTACAAGCATCAAATAGCAGTCAAAATACTTAACATGCTCTGACCATGAGCCCCACACCAATTAACATGAAGTGACTGTGCAAATGCTCTTCAGTGAAGGTGAGTTAAAAACTCAGAGAAGACAATGGCATAATAAGCCATGGGACACAAGATGAAGAGTGTGTCATTGTGGCTCTCTGAAGGAAGGCAGCAGCTCAACAAGAGATGGGGAATAGATGTCCCAAGTGTGTTGGCTGGTTTGGCTCAGGACATGATCCTTCCACCCTGCCTGATGACCTGAAGCATGACACTGCCTTTGTTTGGGGGTGGTCATAACAGGGGATTTTGTTTTCCTCAGTGAAGATATAGCTCAGAAGTAGCATCCAATAGCAAAACAATATCTTCCTTTGGTCTTTCATGTTTCCTGTGTGGCTTATTTGTAAGAAGTAGGTGCAACAGAGAGTGAGATCAGGAAGTGTTTAATAACCTCCTGGTTATTTAATCTGTAAATACCAAACTTTGTGAGGGCTTTGATGTGAAAGTACATCAAAAGACGGGGTTGGAATTCAAAATTACTCAACAAACAGGAGAAGTAAGCTGAAAAGAAAAAAGAAAAAAAAAAAACAACACAAAAACCAGCAGAAAATTCAGTGAGATAAATGCAAGTTAGTTCAAGTATATAAAAATAATCAACTAGAGAACTACTGAGAGTGGGAAAACTCAGTAAGAGTTTTGCAGAAAAGGATGCATTGGTTATGATGCACCCATGTTAAGCTGAATGTGATGCAGAACTGTTATGTGAAGACAATACTGAGATGTATGAAGCACCTAAAACACTTTTTGTTCAAAGCTGTAGTTGAATGTCTGAGTACAGACACTGCATTTCAGGAAAGACAGAAACTATCTGGGGAAAATTCCTGAGGAAAAAGATGAATTAATTGCAAAATTTAAGTTGAAGAGGACTTCTAGAAGTGACCTACTCCAAAATACTTCTACAAGCAAAGTTATCTTCAAAATACTGTTCAAGGACTTACCCAGGGCAGTTTTCAAATTTTTCAGTTCTACAGTCTACCTGGGATTTTTGAAAGACTCAACAAATTGGAGCTTGTGCCTGAAAACCTCAAGTTCAACAGGTTTCGCTTACAATTTCTAGAACCTAGATCAACTCCTAGGAGAAGCCTGGGTCTTCAGTGAAGGTGACCTAGCATGCTCCTAATCTTCAAACATTCCCATGTCTTGCATATGGTGAAAAATGCCCAGACTGGAAGCCCTCCCCTCTGTCTCTACAAGCTGGTTATACATCTTGTCTGTGCCACTGAAGAGGTCTGATACAGCCTGGTCCTGACTCACCCAAGAATTTCATTCTAATTATCTATTTGCTAGAATTTAAAAACTGAAAATGCTATGGATTTCTGTATTTTAACTTATCATATTATGTAAGTATATTTGAATGACAGGATAATCAGAAATCACAGGAGTTGGGTCATTTTAGAATCCATTTTTACCTTTATCCTGTTCCTATGTATTCAGTGAAGATTCAGCCTAGAGACTGCAATCAGTGTTGCTGGAGTGTGAGCTTTTCCATTGCAAATACTGTGTCTTCACTACAGTCATGCATCTTGCAATGCACATTCATCTTTCATGGCCAATTCTAACAGAGTTCACTTTCCCAAAGTGGGTGGTGGCAGTGCCTAAAAAGACCATTGACATTTGACTGGGTTTTAAGTACTGCTAACACTTGGTAGAACAGAGGGTCTCCAGTGAAATTTGGGTAAGACTTGAAGTTATTAGTAGGCTGAAGATATACTCTTTCTAATGGGTGATACACATTAATGCCCTGCACACACATAAACACACCCACATCTCTTTTTGTTTTGAAGTGATGAATTCACCACCATATAGCAATTATCCAATTCAGAAATGAGTCATAACAACCACCAGAAGAGTGAAATCTGTCCACGCAATAACTTTTGGCATTGTAAGTCTCTTTGAAGAATATCTTTGAATTGTTTATTCCTGCTTTTTAGGAGAAAAAGAAAAGGAGGGGTGAGTTTTGTTTGGTGACATAGAAGTGAGCCATGCAAGGACAGGCAAGAGGCAGGTGACCCAGGCAGGACATAAACAACTGAGGTTTGAAAACTTGTTAACACAAATCTCAGCTTAGTGCTGGAATCCAGTGAAACCTTCAAACTCATTGTTATTCATTAAGCAGATTGAAGAGGCAAAATGAAATTCAGCAAACTGTCCGCCTCTGCAGAGTACAATATGTTCATTTTGAAGGGAAAGCAGTGTATGGATGGAAGGTGAAGTGCAAACCATACTTATATCAGGGGGCAGGAGGGCAAATGCTTTTAAAAAAACCCTCTTTCAGTGCACTTGCACATACACTGATGGCCTATCTGCTCCTTTCAGTCTGCATTGGTGATAAAAACCAGCTGCCTGTTCCCACCTGCTGCCCACAATGCTGTCAGCAGATCAGTGGTGCCTGTCCGGGTTCACAAATGCCAGTCTAACCACAGCCCCTTTAGAAGCCAGGATCTTCACTGATCCTGAGAATTAGAGGCTATCAGAGTAGGGGAGAGTAGTTTAAAGGATAAGGTGTTTTCCATCATCTAGTCTTAGAGGTTCTAGAGACTGAATACTGCAGTGTGATGCTTGAGAGCTTGCTTGTATTTAATTTCAGATGGCCAGCCACTCCTAAGGAAATGTCTCAGCAATAGCATTTCTCTGAGACTCGGTGGTGGTTTCATGCTGCATTATATTAACTTCTAACAGGAACAGCACTTCGCACGACTGAAGTTTCCTCACACAGGCCCATGGGCACTCCAGGGTGGCTTTAGACCACCTACAGATGAGCCTCAGGAAGATTTTGACACCAGCAGAGGAATTCAGAAAGACGAAAAGCCCTTTAAAAAGTCTACAGCTGGCTGACCACAGCCCCTGGGCCTGACTGAGTGAGGACAGGTTGCTGCAGCCCTGCGGCAGCTTGGGGCAGGCTGGGATGATGGGAGCCTCTCAGCCTCTCACAGCCTCTTGGCTTCCTCCAACCCTCTTTCCCAGAGGGGCAAGCAGCCCATGCACAACCTGCTGCCCTGTCAGAACCACCTACTCAATTCAATTTAATGCCAGAATCATTAGAAACATTCAATTGCCCATCTTTTGGATGGGGAAGTAGCAAGGAGAGGACCTATGGCAGCTGGAAGCCCCAGCAGAAGCAGCGTGTGCTTGGCCGCTGCCACTGGAGCCTTGCTGTCCCCATCTGAGTGCCAAGTTCAGTGCCATAGCAACTGCATCAGGCAGGTGCAAAACGCTGTGTTTTCTTTGCTAGGTGCAAAGGAAAAGCCTTTCTGCTTCAGGGAAGAGGACTGTCAATTGTAATGAACACTCTCCTCTCCTTCTTTGCCTCAAAGCAAAGCAAGGAAAACTCTTTATTGATTTTTTTGTGAGGGAACTGGGGCTCCAGGATTAATTGTGTTCCACTGTTCATTTCACTACACAATAGTTATCCTTGCAGACACAGGCAATAAGCATCTGGGCTATATATAGCACAGGCTACAAAGCAGCCGAGGGAATTTCTCTCTGTAGCAGGCAGGGGGCCATGAGAAGGAGAGAAGTCTCACAGAAGATGATGACACTTTTCCCTATAGCTGTGGTATGGGTCATTCCTTAGAAAGCAGAGGTGGCCCTGGGACAGCAGACTGAGGTATCCTCCCTCACCTGGCTATGAAGCAAGTACACCCCAGGAAAGCCAGAGGAGAGGGAAGCCCTGCTGAACATACGTTTTCATTACGTTACATCTCCAAAACTTTGGTAAGGAGGTCTCCCAGCTCAGGAGGACTGTGCCTTGAAGAAGGCATGGGGGAGGTATTTGGCCACATGAGTCTGCATTACTACTGGCTAGAGGACTTTGCTACTCAATCTGATTTCCAATGGGCCCCTGCAAATACATGTCATATTTTACAGTTGAAAATATAAGAAATAAATAACTGTGGAAGAGAGGTTGGAGAAAAGTTGATATAATGAAGGGCTGAAACCCTCAGCATCTGGAGTTTCTAAATCATGGGTACCAATTTTCGTGTCCTTGAGTTTTGCCACAATTTTTGTCCTGCCATTGTTCTTGGCAACTTAAAACAAATTGCTCTCTTTTCCCATTAACTTTGCAGCCACAATTACATGACTAGAGAGGAACCTGGCATATGGACATCATTCCTTCCAGCATGAAAGCCTAAGCCTCTCTCAGATCCCTTCCTGGACTCCAGTGAAGGCACAGCTGACACATGCAGCCTTGTGGCACTGCTGAGTGGTAAAGGAAGGGACATTCCTAAGGGCTCACTTTTATGTAGCAGGCATAGGGAAGATGTGTGTAAGGGTAGCTGTTTGCAGCCTGTTCCATGGTGTTATAAAAAGGCACTGGACTAACAAACTCTTTTATAATAGTGTATCAACTTTTTCACCTTTTTTTTTTCTTTATATTTGTATCTCAGAATTTATTTTTATTTGAATACTGATCTCCAGAAAAATCTCCAGGGGCATCCCAGCTGCTCCATCTCTTTATGAACTGTAAAATTTTCACTTGAATAAGAAATTGTACACATAAACCAGGAGACAGCTAATCAGCATCAGTATTTTCTGAGAGGGAATGACTCTGATGCCATATAATAAATGTTAATTATTAGATGTGTATTTCCATGTTCCATAGTCTTTTCTTCTATTTCTTAGCCAATGTAACTATTTAGCAGTATTATGGGAAATACCTGATTACAGACCAAAAACTGCCAAAATCATGACTACTTCATTGATGGAGATAACTTTGACCTGTCAAGGGTGTTCATAAAAGAGCAACAGAAATGCAGCAAGGCCACGCTGTTCAAAGACATAGAGGGCTGCAATTGACTGTATTCTGGACCATAAAAATCCCAAAATCAAAGTAACATGTGATAACATCCCTCTCCCAAGGCAACCTTCTAGCTAGAAACAATACATCTAAAAATACATCTGCTGATGAGGTCAGTAAGATTATCCCCGGCGAGAGTCGGAAGGGTGGGAACTAAATAATAGTGCAGAAGCAGAAAAAAATGGCTACAGCAGCGAGAAAATATCAGGTTCTTTGTTCGTGGTTTCAGCTTCCCTGATCAGCTCCAGTATGTGATCTCTTTCCTGTTGCTAAAATTTCAAGTTAAAATGATTACCACCCACAGTGCAGTATAATTATTATAATAAAAACTTATCGAAAAACAAACAGCTACTAAATAAGAAAAATTCCCCATTTTGAAATTGAGGATTCCTCTGCCCCATACCCTCGAGTACAGACACAAATTTAGTGTGATTGTGGCTGGCAGTGACTAATTTAGTCATCACTAGACAACAGTGTCCACTAGACCGTATAGTGAACATGGGATGGGCAAACTGCATTAACAGAATCCTCTTCCCCTGCACTTACAGTTTTTCTGAGAGCATAATTCATGCCTGGCACATATAATATTCCCTTTCTCTCACAAGAGCATTGTGTGAAGAAGAAAATGCAGAGATTTTTAGCCCTTTGAGCACACTCTTCAAGCCATCAGCAAAACCAAGCTGCCAGAAACTTCCAAAAATAGCAGGAGGCAGCAGAGCTTTAGGGCAGTTGGGGAGTGTTCAAATGGATATAGGAAAAAGAAAAACTAATTTCCACAACTGCTTTGAGAAAAAGTAAGAGTTTCATGAAGAGCCTGACAGAGGACTGCTAGGGCCCCTGAACAACAGAGCTGGAAAGCAAACATCAGCCAGCTGAGACACCGCAGACAGTCACAGCGCATCTTTTAGTGAAGAAATCCAAACCAACTTAGAATAATAATGATAACCTTGGCTTTATAATTCTGCTATGGCACAATCTGCAGATGTATGCTGGGCTTGCAAATCACACTACAGTATCTGCACCTGGGGACCAGCCCTGCTCCTAAGTCAGCATTTTCTCCCCCAAAAGGCCCAGATCAACAAAACTTGATCTCACTGACACGACTGCTCTAGAAGAAATAGAATGGACCATTTACATCACTGAAGTGACTCCCCTGAGGTGAAAGTACCACATCATCCAAGCCATGCCAAACTACTGTGTCCCCAACCTACCCTCTGTGAGTCTGTATCTCCAGGAGATGCCCCATCCCTGGAAGCACTCAAGGCCAGGTTGGATGGGGCCCTGGGCAGCCTGAAATGGTGGAGGGCAGCCCTGTCCACGGCAAAGGGTTGGAGCTTGATGATCTTTGGGGTCCCTTCCAACTTAAGCCATTCTATGATTCTATATCAGCCGCTTTGCAACAAGTGCCAAACTTGCTCTTGAATTCATCTAGAGTGGGATTCCTCCCCTGGAGAGCCATCATAACAGAGAAAATCAGCCTATCAAATGAAATAAAATACAGTACTTGTGAAGGAATGCTTTGGGGAGATTTTGGGGTAGGAACTCCCCTGTGTTTGCGTTATTGCTCAGTTGGGATCCTTTGATGAGACAGTGCTGGCTGTGAAACTTCAAGGCTGCCCCAGAAAGAACCAGGCTGGCAGGTTAAGGTCTTTTAATCACAGTGGTTGTTCTTTTTTTTAAGCTCCTTGAATCTCTTTGGACAGCTGAGCAAAGCTGACAAGGCTAATAAAAGCCAGATAGCTAAGAGGCACCTGTAACATTGCTGTTTGCAGAGCATCGAAACATAAGGTCAAGCATGCTGACTTCAGTCACGCTGCACTTGAGATAAATGGGACCCATGAGATTTTTGCTTCGTTTACAGCTGGACAACAGCTTGGTTTTTAGAAGTTCATGGTGTCACAGCCCTGGCTGAGCACTGCTACTTTTTGTCCAACACCTGTGCTGTTAGGATCGGGATGCAGACCAAGGAAAACAGTGTTTACATAACCTGGGCACCCCACTCTGGATGGCTCTGTTTGATCCGGGGTTAGGACAAATTATCTCCAAAAGTCCCTTCCAGCCTCAACCATCCTGTGATTCTGTGATACTCTGTGCCATCCCAATATTTTCAATTTTTTTTTTTTTTAAGTGGGGAGAGGAGAGAAGCATCTGTTCACCTTCTGTCTTGAGCACAGCTGGCCCTTGGTTTAATGAAAGGGTTGGCAGTTGGACTTGATGATCTTAGAGGTCTTTTCCAATCTTCACAATTCTAAGATCCTATGATTTTGCTGTTTCTTCCAAACAGGAATTCAGGTTGTACTCTCACATTTCTACCACAAGGTGACTCCATGTCTGCTTTTCTCAGATGATCAAAATCCCTCAGAGCACAAACCATTTCTTAGGGTGTAAAAAGTCTTTACCAAACAATCATACAACATCAACAGAATTAAGCTTGTTGAAAGCATCCATTGGCGGGGTTGTTCTTTCTCATTGGAACTGTTCTCACTGACAGAAAGTCAATTTCATTTGAACCAACCTTTATTGTAGATTAGAAGGCTGTATTTTTTCAGGAAGCTATTGAAGTAATAGATGCAAATTCCTTGTCCTCTGCTTTGGTTAGACACAAAAACCTCAGTCAGGTACATAGCATTAATCATATATATAAGCATTTACAGAATGGAACCATCATTTGATGCACTGTGTTGCTGAAGATAGGCAGTATTAGAGCAAGGAAACAAACTGCAAAGTCAGGGCATGCTCTTCCTGTTATATCTGCTCAGTAAAAGCTCTATATTGAAATTAGTGACATGCTGCCTAATTAGGCATACTGGACCGAACCTAGCTTCCAGTGAGTCTTTCTCGGGGAAGGAGATCTGGTTAGGAGTTGAGATCACATGTTTCAGACATTGGCTGCTGCAGGAGGGAGAATACCAGACAAAATGTACTATTCTAGCAAGTGCTAAGTCCTTAATTTAGGCACTTTATGGAAATTGTTGAAAAACAGTCTAATTGGAAGCAACTTCTGCTTCTCCAGCATATAATTTTCCCCAGTTTTTAGCACCGTGGCATTTGCATGAAAACAAGCTCTTTGTTTTTTAAATTCCACTGCTCTTGTTGTTTATTCCCCCACTGGAATTCATAATCCTGTGTTTGCACAAAGCACTATAATTGGTTGCTGTGGAACTGTTTCTATCAAAAGGAAATGATTATTAATAATCAAAAATGAACAGTTGCATAATAGAGATTAGTAAAATAAGCACCATTCTAATAATAATGCTAATCTCCATGAAACCAATCTCTTCAAATGCTTGGAAACAAACATCCCAGTGATACACATCATCCCTAAAAATGAAGAGCATTAAGAACTGTTGGAGCAAGTACAAGTGGAGGTTGACTATCAGCAGGAGCACTGCCTTTTGCTGCTGACAATAAGATCAAAAATCCCACAGTCAAAACCCCATAAGGAGCTGAATATGTCCCAGACTAGTATTTATAGGACTCAACTAGCAGTTGATGGCTTCATATAGGCAATCCTTGTTGCCCAAAAAATGCATAATAATGGATTAACATAAAGGGCACGTTTCTCCATGTCATCTTTTCTAAAATTGCTGAGAGAATGAGAGGCTCTGCTGGTTGTTTCCATTATTTCTGATATGCATACTGCACATGAGGAAGGCTTCATTCTCTGGTTCATAAGCCCCTGTGGTCTGACACAGGTAACTATGTTTCTAAATATCCTGGAGAATCAGGAGCAGCAAAAGCCCTTCCATAGGGCTTTTGGACAGATCACAGTCATAAGACACTTTTTGAAGTCCACAGAGATCTGTCAAAACATCACTGACAGCCTGCAGATCTTTTGGTCTCAAACATCTTCCTCCTCAGCAAAGAACTTTCTGATTTTCCTTTGTTAAAAACATTTCTTCTTTTCCTGACCAATGTGATTCCGACTGTCAAACCTGAGCCATGTTACTCAATGGGATTACCCTCCTCTTGCAGCAATACCACAGGGACTGTACATGTAGCCAGGGCTCTCAGTCCCTGTGTCTACCCATGACACCATGTCACTCAGAGTCAGGTTTAATACTAGCCAAGATTTAAGAATAAAATTATGTTTACTTTAATGTGTCAAATAAGAAAAAAAAAGAAAAAAAAAGAAATTGCATTAACAAGAGTTAAACAGTAACATCTCCCAGATAATCAAGTTCTTTTTCTGAGTCTCCTTCCGCCTCCTTTTGCATCCTTTCCTCAGCCCTCCCACCTGCCCTCCCCTCAGGAGCACTCAGACCCTTCTTCCCAGCCAGGGTGCTCAAAGCTCATTCGATTCTGACTCAGGACAGCTCTGTCCCCATTGCCCATTTGTGGCCATTAGACAAGTCCAGTAAGGAGACTGCCTTTATAACTGAGCAAAACAGTCATCTAGTTTAAGGTTTTCCCAATAACTCAGTTCAGCTAAGAGATGAATAAAAGACAGAATTCTAGGTATAACCAAAACTCAGCCCAAGCCTCAGTGTCCATGTTTCACATGAAGTGAAGGCTTCAATTATTAAAAATGGATGAACTCTGCTGCTTCACATGAAAACACATCCTGATGTTTTGATTCAACACACATCCACCCAGTATTTCTTTTCTTTAAATAAAATTGTAGAATTTACTTCTTAGTGAATGTTGTTTTTATATGATGGGAAAACTGCTGGAACAATGAATAAATGAGAAGTCTTCATAATGACAGCCATCTTCTGTTTCTTCCCTGTCTGGTTCTTGGCAGACTGAGGGGCATTTGGAGGTGTGGTATTTCCAAAGTAAACATCATTCAGACACATAAACATGAAAACACAGTGTCTAATATGGGCTCTAAAATACTTAATGCACGTGTGACAAAGATGAAACTGAAATCTTCATATAAATGCCTTTTTATTACAAGTTTTGGCAAAGCCTGCAGCCTGTCCTTCTATGAGGTGAGACTGGATGTGCTTATTTCTTCCTGTTGACAGAGAGAAGTTGAGTTTCAGGTACAAATTTGTGTGCAGCCCTTTGTCATTAACTGAATGGTTCAGTGGTATGATACAGGAGGGCTTGGAAATATCCTTTCCCTTGTACCAAGAAGCTAACTGGTGAAAGCACACACGATCAGACAGTGAAGGAAAAGGGGAATATTTTCCTTTGGGTCAAATAAACTGTGTTAAAGTAATTTGCTAAATTCAAGGCCAACCTGATTCATGTGGATTCACTTAAACTTGTTCAGTAAATAAACGTATAGCTGTAGTTGCCCTTCGCAAATTATCTTCTGTGGCACTTATGAGCAACATCTCTCAAACCCTACATAGGTATAAGGAATCCTTCTAGAATGCATGTAAGTCGAGATATTCAGTTCAAAGAAATGAGACATTAGTATGCGAGCAAACAACAGAGTGAGTGCATGTCTGGATTTTCAAAGGGCTTTGAACAAGCTCCTGAAGACTGAAGAGAAGCGCTGAAGACTGAATCTAAGTTGCCACAATACCTGTGGGCAGACACTCTTCTGGATTAGTAACTAGGGAGAAGATGCAATGCAAAGGACACAGATATGGTCCAGATTCACGGTGTAGCAAATGTCCCCAGTTTGTGAGACCTCTACATCCTAAGACTTGGAAAGGGAGAAGGATGTAGAGCATGGGTGTCCAACCTTTTGGATTGCCTGGACTGCACTGAGTGAAAAGGAATTGTCTTGAGCTGCACATAAAATATATAATGTAGTTAATGTATATAACTAACAATTTTTTTATAAACTTAATTAGAGCATTAAAAAGTGAGCAGCAAAAACAAACGAATTGGATATTCTTTTTGTGAAACTAATGAATTGGTCTGGTTTGATGGAAGTGGTTGCAATTCGTAGTGAGCTTTCAAGGCGTTTGTCAGAGATTTTTGATGAAATTTTACTTTTCTTGTGCTTCATTCTTGAAAACAGTTATTCACAAATGTACGTACTGCCAAAAATGTTGACATGAATATGGAGTGATTGTGAAGTGAGGGATATTTCTCTCTGGTAAAATAGAGCTTATAAAAGTCTAGTAGAGAATCGCAGTCAGGTTTTTCTTCAAACTGAATGTCTGATTGCAACTTGACACATCCCATTTGAAAATTCACAGGTTTATGTTGACTGAAAATGGAATTGCATATATACAAAAAAAATTGATGATTTTTTTTTTTTTTTAAATCTTGAAATTTATTCTTGAATTCCTTTATCAAAACAGAAAGCGTGGATGCATATTTTTTGCTCCTCACAGGACTGTTGTTTAGAAAATGTATCAAAATGCCTAACATTATTTACCATAATGAGCTTGCTATAATTTGAGTTTCATTTTCAGTGCTGTTAAGGTTTGAAACATAGCACAGATAATTTGATTTTCACCTTGAAGACGTTGAATGAAATATTATTATCAGTAATCACTACATTTTACTCGCCAAGTGGCACAAATGCTTGCAACATGCAAAACATGCAGGTTTTGATTCAACTGTGTGTGTTGTGGGCATGAGAGGCAGAGTTAGCTCTGCACTGTGCCCTCCCCTACACAGTGTCCTATTGTCACATATGCAGTCTTGGGGCTTGAGTTACATGCAATCGACTCATGAAAAATATTGCTAAAAATCACCTCGTGTTAAAAGTTTATGATCATGTGGGCCACATTACTAGCTGTCTAGAGTTGCACACAGCCTGTGGGCCATAGGTTGGACGTGTTTAGTGGTAGGGCTGGCAGTGTTAAGTTAATGGTTGGACTTGATGACCTTAGAAGTCTTTTTCAACCCAGATAATGTCAGGTGTCACTGAACAACAGGTTTTGACATTACCAGGTGATAGAATGTGACTGCATGGTCCTCACTGCTTATACTGGGGTGCCAGCAGAGCCTGTCCCAGTCTCACTTAAGCCTGGATCCTGCTGAGTGTTTCTGTGAGGTTTGGAGGGTGAGCAAACCTTTAGCTTTTCTGGGCTGGGCTGTGCCTGTGGCTGCTTTCAGCAGCTTTCATTGCCCATTTCCACAGCACTGCCTGTGTTTTCCTGGCCCTGCCCAGTCCAGACAGTAGGGGACTAGTGGGACATGCCTGCAGCAGGGGAACTGAGCAGTACAGAACATGTCCTCACAGTGGCTGCAGGGATCCTGTCCCTGTGCTGGTGGGGAGCAAAAGATGACCTGGCTGCAGGGCCAGGAGGGCTTCCTTCTGAAGGATTGGAGAATGTTTTCAGCACACCCTGGGACAGTGAGTGACTGTGACTTCCCTTCCTCTTGAAGTGCATGACACCTCTATTGCAGCACTGGTGAAGGAGAGCAGCTCATCACACTCCATTCTCCCCACCTGCAGCAGTGGAAAGGCCATAGCTGTGGCAGAAGCATGGACGTGTTCCATCTGTGGCAATACATGAGAGGACATTGCATATGCAACCCCATGCAACCATATGTTCTACCTTGGCTGCATCCAGTGGTGGTTGAGACTGAGAGCCAGCTGTCTGCTGTGCAGGACTGCCATGAACACTATCAAGGTATCTGTGCAGGGAGGTGACTTCCATCACAGTCAATACCTGGCAACTTCCATCATAGCAGTGCCACCCACTCCAGTGGCACTGCAGCACGTGCTGTGCCCCCTGTGCCATTACCAGCACAGCATAGCACTGCACAGCCAGAGAGCAGGAAGTGAGTGGGCAGCCTCCTGCCACAGGAGTGGGCAGTGCTGTTCAGGGAGCAACACCGCATCCTCGCTGCCGTGCTGCCCTCTCTCCATCTGAAGCTGGCTGCTATCTGCAGGATCCACTTGGGGCAGGTCAGAACAAAAAAGAGCCTCTTCCTGTGCTGCCTTTGTCATCTGGAGCTGGACAGGGATGCCGTGGTCTAGGGATGCAGAGCCCAGCATGGGACCCATCACTGCACTGCTCGACTTCCTCATGCTGCTAGCAGAGCTTACACTTGTTTTTAACTGAAAAATAAAGTGAAAAAATGACTATTCCACAGACAAAGTCTCCTTCTTACCCAAAACAGAGCTGGTTCCACAACATGCGTGCTGCTGCTCCCTAGACTTATTTAAAAGATGTGTTGTTGTGGTGCTGATGAACATGATTTGTAGAGTGATTCAGAACAGCCAGACCTGACTACAAGGGATAGCCAAGATAAAGGTGACTGTGCAGAGCTGCAGAGGGACCGCACGACATGGAGATAATGGCAGGCAAGTTTCAGTGTCACTAAGTACAAAGAGATGGACATGGGAAAAAGCATAACCTTAAACTGTATCTAAAGAATGTACAGTCAGTTCAGGAAAGAAAACTTGAAACTGTGTGGATAATTATCTGAAAATAACTCAGTACTCAACAATGGTTAAAAATGCATTTGGGGAATAACGAGCAAAAGAATAGAGAAAAAATAATACAATTATGCCATTGTATAAATCCCTGGAGCATATGTTCATTGAATATTGAAAACCATTCTGGCTATGCCATCTCAGGACTATAATGCAATTGAAAACAGCACTGAGGGACAACAGCATGTTATGAATTCCACATGAGGAAATGACTATGCAGAGCAGGAGCTCCCTTTGGAAAAGATATGACTGAGGGGATACGTAACACAGGGCTCCACAATCAGCAGCACTGCAGCAAAAGTGAAGGGAGAAAGTCCGCTCGCTGTTCCTTATTTATCTGGGAGCAGTGACATGATCTGGCAGCAGGTTTAAAAAGAAAGGATAGGAGAAACTTCTTCACGCAGCACATAATTGTGTCGCAGAACTGCTTGACACTGGGTAATGTGCAGTGCAGATAAAGCAATGATTTCAAAAGGGGATTAGATCATTTCTCAAACCTTCACCGGAGGCTATTCAACATGACGGTCTGTCTGCAGCTACTTGCTGAGAAACAGTCCTCAGCCACGGACAGAATGACGTTGGGAAAATGTACAAGGCAATACCATGTATACACCCTACATCTGTCATACTGAGCCCCAGAGATTGCTGAAAAGAAGCAGAAAGGAGGAGGCAGAGCCAGGTTTGGCTCCCTGCAGCCTTCTCACTGTGTCTGTGCCCTCAGGCTCTCGCTCCGCTCCTCAGAGCCTGCAGCACCACACCTGTGTGAGAGTAGGAAAACTCTGTGGGGCTACAGCACAACCCTCTGCTTCCCCAGGCACTTTATATGAAAAAATATATAAAATTTAAAATTTAAATTAAAAAAACAGTACACAAGCACAGCCACAGGAATACCCTGTGTGGCCTGAGGACGATCCAGTGCCATGCAGTATGTAATGTAATGTGGCTAGTTGCAGCTTGCTCTATCCAAGGGAACCAGCACTGAGCTGGTGGAGGTTTCAGAGCTGAAAACCAGAGAAATCTGAGGGGAAGGAATGAAAGCTGCATAGAGGTCTTGTGCATGATGAGATCAGGGCACTGAGAAACACAGTGGGTAAACGTAGGGTGAGAGATGATGTGTGAAGGTTTAAGGCCACTCCTAGAGATATTCTACCTGTGGGAAGCTCAGTGAAGGACTGTGAAACCAGAAAAGCACTGTGGAGCTCAGTGGCCATTAATGTGTGACCAGCATCTACTCTTGCCAGAACTTCCCCTGCAAACATTTCCACACCTCCGATGGCCAAATGAAGATTTCTGCTTTGCTGCTTCAGCTTATCCAGGAGTCCTTGTACCAGGCAATGCACTAACTTTATTTTTAGCATACACAGTAAAATTCCATTTTGTTTCAGTAACATCCAGTTCTCCCAGCCGTTTCTACTGAGCTTTTGCTGAGGCCATACAGTTTTACAGGATTATAACCTCCGCAGCTCAGCAGAGTCAGATTCATCAGATACCAAGAAAGGAAATTATGGAAATCTCAGTCAAAATAAGAAATTAGAGTTAACGTAAAAGTTCTTTTTTATTATTTTAGGCAAATAAATGCATAAACACCTGAGCTTCATTCAGTCTTTCGAGGACGTAGCAGCAGTATTTACCAGTAAGTCTGACGGTACACCATTATGACTATACCGTGTTAATGTAAATTACAGTTTCTACATACGTGATAACTTCATGTATCATCTGATATACAGGAAACATTCTGTAGAAATCACAGGACCGACGTATTTATTTTCACTCATTTTCAAAGCCCAGAAATCAAAGAACCTCATGACTTTTAAAGTAATAAAGCACTGAAGTACAGAAGCATTGACCAGGGCAATATATTTACATCCAATTAAAAGAAATTAAAAAGCACAGATATTCATCATATAACGAGGAAGAAAAACACACAATAGGAGATAAAGCACTGACCATGCAAATCCTTACCAGTAGAATGGCAGAAGAGATGTATAATACTCACTGAAAACTGAAACTTTCATGGGGAAAATAATACTCCCCCAACATCAGTATTTCTGAAATAGCAGCCAGAATGAACTATCTGAGGTCAGGTTAATGAAGGTGAGAGCATGGGAGTAGCTAATCAGACCTATAACTTCTGTAGCTTTATACTTTTGTATGATTTTTTCTCACTAGGTGAATTATGTTAAAATTAAAAGTGTACTTTAGCTTCGTAAGTCTTAAAGTTTGTTCTGGTTTCCCTTCCCCTTTTTATGTCAATATACTTTTTATACTTGAAACAGTTTTTGTAACTGGGCAGACGGCATACAGAACTTACTAAATCTAAAAGGTTTGCAAACACTGTTCACTTATGATAGTTGCAGTAGAAGTCCATGAAGGGATAGAGTTACATGTTTGATTCCCCTCTTTGAAAGACCAGCCTCTCCCGTCACCTCCTAATTCCCTCTGGGAGCGACACCGAGTGCTCCTTTTCCTAACATCTGAAATGTCCAACAGGACTGCCTGATGGACACGGACTCACCCATAGCTCCTCCACCCAACTCTACCCACCTCTGGCCTTGTGACAAGGGAAGAACCAACTTTCTGATACTGAACATGAGCACCAACAGAGAAGTTTTCAGATGTGTCACTGAAGTTCTCTGACAACTAGGAAAGGAAGAAATAGAACAGCATAAGCCTATGAGAATAGGCTTAACAGTTTAAAGCCTTGTTTCTCAGTTGTTCATGGACCATGTCATTAGAACTCCTTGCTGGAGGCTCTGTTCCTCCAGACCTCTGCCACACCAAGGCTCTCCTCTGTTGTCTCGTTCCTGGGGAACAATCGTATATCCTAGTATGAGGGCAGTGATGATGCAGTGACACCTACCAGCTGTCAAAATGTTGGCATGGGCAGCTAGGCATGCCAACAGCCTTCAAGCTGTGCAGCTTCATCATGGGGTTCTGGCACAGTTGGAGACAGAGAGTGACTAACATCAGCTTAAAGGAGAAAATGTTCTTCTGAATTGATTCCCTGTTGTTTTTAATCATAAACAGCATTTGCCTTTATTTTTACTTTTCTTCCCTACTCTTCTAAGGTCTGTCCTACTCTCACCGTCATCATTGTGCCTGCTGAGGCTCAGTATGGTTTACAGTAAGACTTAATATTTCATTTCATCACTGGCAACACAGTGGTTAAAATCTGGAATCAAAAAGTCACACAAAACCTGTTTTTTTGGAAGATGTTGGCAGATAATATGTGATGGCTGAGCTGGGCTGGCTGCCATGCAGCTACCCAACCACTCTCTAACTCCCCTCCTCAACAGGACATGGAGAGAAAACAGGATAGAAAAGCTCCTGGGCTGAGATAAAGAAAGATTAATGGGAAAAGCAAAACTGTGCCTAGAAGCAAAGAAAAGGAGGATTTTATTCACTACCTGCCATCAGCATGGAGATGTCCAGACACTCCCTAAGCAGCAGGAACTCAGTATATGTACCAGTTGCTTGGGAAGACAAATCCACAATGTCCTTCCATTCTCCCTCTTTCTCTCTGCTTTTATTATTGAATAGGAAACAGGATGCTATATGGTATGGGATACACCTTTGAGTAGCTTAGGCCAGCTGTCCTGGCTGCATCCCCTCCCAGTCTCTTGCCCATACCCAAGCTACTGGCTTTAGAGGTGTTTGGTTGGTGAGAAAACTTGGGTGCCGTGCAAGCACTGCTGATCACTAGACCAAACACTAGTGCATTACCAAAACTATTTTAGCCACAAATTTAAAGTCCAGCTCCATACAGGCAGCTATGAAAATAGTTTCCAGACAGACCCAGTATGTAAGAGTGTAAAGAATCTAATTGGCTATATGGAAAGAAGAAAGAAAAAAAAGAGAGTGAAAGAGAGAAAGGAGAGAAAGAAAGAGAGAAAGAATGAAAGAAAGAGAGAAAAAGAGAACGAGAGGAAAAAAGGAAGGAAGAAAGGAAGGAAGGAAGGAAGGAAGGAAGGAAGGAAGGAAGGAAGGAAGGAAGGAAGGAAGGAAGGAAGGAAGGAAGGAAGGAAGGAAGGAAGGAAGGAAGGAAGGAAGGAAGGAAGGAAGGAAGGAAGGAAGGAAAAAAAAGTGTTGAAGAGGGAACCACAGATAGCAATGCTTGATTTCACTTCACTTAGCACAGTCATGACTGAAGCACAGCATGTCCATGTCCCATTAGAAAGGAAATACTGAAAGCCATTTAGACCTTATGTTAGCTGAATTCCTCTTGTGTTATCCTGTTGCTCTCCATCCACAACAGAAACAGCCTAGCAGAGCAGTATTGGTGCCTATGGAGTGTTTGTCATTCAGGTACCTAATTTCAAGGTGTGTCGAGTCAGAGCCAGTCCTCTAACCATTCTTTTTCTTGTGTTTAATTTCATCTTGACTAACAGGTGAAAGCATGAGAATCATAAATCATAGCTACTTATCTTTGAACTTAGATAATAGTGAGTTCTGCAACCAGCAAAGAAATTACACATGGATGGACAGGAAACAATAGCAACTCAAACTGAGGGCACTGCACTGAAGGCACACCGTATTACTAAACAACATGCACTGGAAGCTAATCACTAAAAGTCTTCTTAATTATTTATCTTTTGTGTCCCTCTCCAAGCTGAATAAATGTTCATTCACTGCCTGGTAATAGCTGACAAAGTCCTGCATACTGATACATGAAAGCATTCAGTCCCATTTAGTAATATTCTGGAAAGCCACTTATGCCTATTTTTTATTATTAATAATTTTTATTATTATAAGCACTGCCCCATTAACAAGAATGATAATTATTTATAAACTAAAGAAGTGGTAAATATGTCTGAGTACAGAATTTATTAGTGCAGGGCTGTTGCCTGATGTGACAGATATTACTGTAATTCCCAATTTTTCACAAAAAAGCCCTTGCTTCCAATAGGAAATTGCTGAAAGTGCTGATAAATCTTCCCTATGATATATTTAAACACTGCTGGTGAACACTGCAAGGTATGAATTGCAGAAGGTGGCACTTCTTTTAACTAGTAAATAAAAAGTAAATAAAAATATCATCACAGAGATCTAGAGGGTGTTTGACAACAAGGACCTACAAGTGATTTTTTAATGGTTAGAGCTCTAAATGGGGAACAACAAATACAGAAAGTCTATATTACAACTCTGCATTTCCAAGGCAACACCCTGTCACAAAAACTTGAATTATGAACACCTCCAGCTGAGAAGAATTACATAATGTTTTCTGCTGCATGTATCCACTCTGTTCAGCTGTGGAAGAAGCTGGAGGACAAAGAACAAAGAGAACTGAAGGGATGGGATCAGACAGACACATTCAGAGAGCTTAGAGTTTGTCCTAAGCAAAGCAGAAATCTTACACAAAGGAGTTTATGAGAAAAGAAGAAAAGAAAGCATACAGAAACAAGCTGGGGATGTGTTGGTTGGCAAGAACCAAGCTAAGTAGTGAATGGATGGAAAAAGCTGCAATTTGCCACTACTTGTGAGTAGTGCCCGTATTATTTCATAGAATCATAGAATGGCCTGGGTTGAAAAGGACCACAACGATCATCCAGTTTCAACCCCCCTGCTATGTGCAGGGTCGCCAGCCACCAGACCAGGCTGCCCAGAGCCACATCCAGCCTGGCCTTGAATGCCTCCAGGGATGGGGCATCCACAACCTCCTTGGGCAACCTGTTCCAGTGCATCACCACCCACTGAGTGAACAACTTTCTTCTAATATCTAACCTAAATCTCCTCTCTCTCAGTTTTTTTTTTTTTATTATTATTATTATTATTATTATTATTATTTATTGTTATTATTTCTGGATGTTCAGAATGAGACTCATCTAATGCAGAATTTCCCTTCCTGTCAATAAAGTGTATACAATGCATGGTGCACTTGTTGCAAACTGGGGTGTAAGAGCACAATACGAAGTTGCCTGTACATGACCATCTTGCACCTCCCTCATGTTAGCAGTGCTGGACATTGGAGTGATGCTGCTCAGAAGTCCCTCTGTGACATATGTCTTCACAGGGCACTGCAAGTACAGGGAAGGAAGACAGCATCCTCCTGTTGGCCTTCATCTTGCCCACAGGGCTGTGGCAGAGCAGTGTGCAGGCATGCTTACAGTATCCGTAAGCAGCCCAAACCTACCAAGCAGCCAAACCTACCAAGCAAGATGGTCATTTTTACTCTCTAAAGAGTTTCTTAAAGTTCACAGAGTTCTGCTGGAGAACAACCAATCTATAGAAGTCATACCACAGATTCTTTTGCCATAGGGGTTATTTAAGAAGTTTAGAATCTAATTTGAAAAGTTGAGCTTTTCTATCTCAAAGTTTGTTCTCAGTTATGATAGTTTGCATGTTAAGGATGATGAAACAGCAGAATATATTTACTGGAAAAAGCATTACCAAGAGGAACTTAGCCTTTTGTTTCAGTAGTCCCATGTGCATTAAACTAAGCCTAGGTTTTCAGCTGGGAAAATTATGAGATGTATTTGTATCTTCCTATCTGTATTATTCTACAGTGCCATCAGTGAACAGTAAAGTTTGTCTTTATCCATGGAAGAATGAATGAATTTCAAGCAAATTTCATGTTATTGTAGGTTTGGAAGGGTCAAATTCTCACCTCTTCTATTGCCAAACTTTGATTTAATGAGTTTTTGTGGTTTGAGATCAAATTCTTCAAATGAAAAGATGAAGAAGTGTGTGAATATGGATTTCCCTGGATGAAAAAACTAATAAATCCCACACTTCTATTAAGTCAGTCCAGATTTTTACTGGAGAGTCATCTAATAGCTTCAAGGAAGAAATAGAAGATCATGAAGTTAGCAGGGCTATATCTACAGTTCTGTTTTCTTCATTTGGTTTAAATGATGTTGCCAACATTTCTCCTTTTTAAAATAAACACAGAGAAACTATTTTATTAGCATCAAGACTTCAGCTGGAGGAAAGTTGAATTGAGTTTTCTTCATTAGGATGTTGTTTGCATAATTACTGTGATACTGAGATTATGCAGCTGTTACTATCTGCAGGTGCCAAATGCTGAGGAAGATTCTTGTGTGGCTGCTATGCTAATTTTAAAAAGCAAATACTAAGTAGCAACACTTTCAGTATTTCAAGAAAGCTTCAGTTTCTGACAATTTTGGTCTACTTACGTGTTCACATTCGTAAATCTGAGAATCCTACAACTAAAATACTTCTTACATCGTGTTGCAGTGGTCACAGCAGGGTAGAAAGGGATATCAATTCACAGTGTGTGGACAGCGCATAACCTTTCTCTGCCTCTCTACTCCATTTATAAAACAGATTTCTAAACTCAGAAGACTGTGACCTGGTTTGACTTCTTAGCATCCACAGAGCAGAGCGTACTCCAGTGGAAGGCTCAGTTCCATCTATTCATGTGAAAGTTACATTTTTGCTGTGAGCTTTTGTTCTGAACAAAACAAGCCCAACACCATCACACTATTTGCGTGTATGATCATCTTTTGTTAATAACATCTGAACACATGGGGCAGTTTCCACTGGTCAAAGGCAGTAGAGTTCTCAGCTGTATTTCGTAGATATTTCATGAGGACTGGTGGTATAGAAGAGAAATCCTATTAATGATGACTTAGAGGAACAGAAAAGAGAGTTTGGCCATTTTTAGTTTTACTTGGTAGCTTTGCCTTTATCTTCTCAGTCTCCTTCATGCCTACACATTTCCAGAAACACTATGCATGTTCTCGCAGATCACTGCTTCACTAACCCTGTCATTCACTATCCCAAATCACTCAAAGGCTGCTTCTATCCTCACTAGATCTTTTCATTTCTGTTCAAAGGCACCTAGACATAAAGAAATGAAAAGCTTTTATGGGCATTTCCATGGAAATGTTCGACTTTCAGACAAAAGCTGAGATTTTCCCTGAAAGCTTGTCTGTGAGTACCAATGTGTCTCACAAGAGGGCTGATCCAGTCACCTCTTCCTCCTACTCCTGCTGCAGCATGAGCTCTGGCTGAGATGATCTGTCCCACAAGCCAAGGCGGTGCCCAAGGTGAAGAAGCCCTTGTATCCTGCCTATGTGTTGCCCTGGAGGCAGCCCAGGAGTGTGGGAACATGCCAGAGCCAAAGCACAGGGGAGTGACCTCGTGGGGCACCACAGCACTTCATCCTACTTCAGGAACTGCCTTTTTCTAGACCCTACCTTTTGACAACACAAATCTGCATTTTTTTGGGAGGCATTTTTTTTCAAACAGTATAATCCATCAAAACATGAATTTCCATCAATAACAGCTTAGATTTTTCCTACCAATTTCCTAATCCCAAATCTTCCCTTTGAGGCATTTTGAAGGAAAATCATGGGGATTCACAGGAGGCCAGGTGTGAGCTGACTGCTTCCAGCCAAACCCATTCGCAGAGCTTGCAGCACTTCAGAAGGATTCAACCCATGACAGCTTGCTTTAATCCCACAGATATCCAGAAAGAGTTGTAGGTTTTTTGAAGAGGAAGAAGTTTCACTGTATTTTGATTACACAATAGGTAAGATTCTTAAATCCAGGTGCCTGAATACATTAGGGGTGGGGTTAGTTCCATCACCATCCAGTGCCACTTGAGGTGCCTTCAGCTGCCACACAATAAGGACGTGGGTGTCCCACTAATTCAGTGTCATATATGGTAGTGAAGATATTTCAGTTACCTGTACTGAGGGGCTGAATGCAGCCCTTGATTTCCACTGATTGAAAGGGGGATTGGACACTAGTTGGACAACTGGACACATGGCCACACCTAACTATAGACAGATAACCTTCAGAGCAGAAGGCCATACCATGCCTCAAGTCTGATGATATTGAGAGCTACTGACATTGCTAATGATTGAGTTAGTGCTGTCGTATTTCAGATTACACTTGGGCTGCAGAGGCCGGTAGGAAATCATGGTTTGCCAGTGCTGCTGAAGGATCACACGGTATATCCATGGGATGTGCAGTTTTTGAGCTTCCCTTCTCCTCTTACTCCAGGTCTGTATTGGGTGTAATTCACACCCCCAACACTGATAAATTCCTCTAACAAGCAGCCATCTCTCTGGGGGCTGATATATTCACCACAGTGTATTTTAGTCACAGTTATATCCAAGGAACAGACTATGTTCTGTATTTGATAAGGGGCAATTTAGAATGGTTCTCAACTGAGCTGAGAGCTGGCAAGCATGGCAATCTGACTGCATGACAGAGAGCATCCTCTAGCTCCTCCTAACCCCACTCTGCTTTGATTTTTGCCCCTTAAGCAGCATCTCATGGGCATTTCCTACCTAGCCTTCAAATGATGCATCTAAACATATTGAATCACAGAATGGCTTGGGTTGGGCAGGCTCAAAGCCCACCCAGCCCCAACCTCCTGCCATGGGGAGGGCTGCCCCCCACCAGCTCAGGCTGCCCAGGACCCCATCCAACCTGGCCTTGAGCACCTCCACTGATGGGGCACCACAGCTTCTCTGTGCAGCTGTGCCTACACTTCATCACACTTCGAGTAAAGAATTTCCTTCTAATTCTAATATAAATCTCCCTTCTTTTAGTTGAAAATAATTTCCCCCTCTGCTACCACTATCAGACCATGTAAAAAGTTGGTTACACATGCATGGTATATGTAAGTTTTTCCTCTCTGCTCCAGCCAATATTGCCTCTGATATCTCCTTTAACAAACTCTACTCGTGCTGAAGTTCATGGAAATAAAGAATCCACAGTCAGTTAAGAGAAAAGGGTCAGAGCTTGGAAAGCAAGTTCTACTTACAAACAAGAGCTCAATGGGCTCTGTTTACCTGGTGGCCTTTAGTTTAAAACAATTATTTTAATGTTGAAGCTTCATGAACAACAGAAAAATAGGAAGAGGTTCGATGCAACCATAGTAAGTTTTGCACATCTTCTTTTCTATTCTGAGTCACTTTTCATTATTGTTTCATAATTTCAGAAAACAAATTTACTGTTAGCACATTTTATAGTTAAATCACAATTTACAGGGGAGAATGAAATATCTCAACAAGGAAAGTTCTTGAGCTAAAAGGATAGCACTGGTGAGATCCTCAAAGAACTCAGGTTTGGACCATTCTGGCAAGAATGCCATCTGTTTGTAGTCTGAACACACACACTTGTTTTTGGCCATAAGTGATGGCTCAGACTTTCCCATCAGGAACTCCTTAGAGGAATAAAAATGCTTGGTAAAATTAACGTACCAGGGATAGCACATCAGGCACAGCACCCCCACTCCTGATTGCCCTAGGGAATTTGAAAACACGCAGGCACAGTGCAGGGCCAGGCAACCAGAGGGCCAGAGCTTGGTTTGTCAGTCCCCCAGGAGAGGGGCACAGAGGGACAGGACCACATTCCTAGAAATGCCTGCTGGGGGGCAGAGGAGCTCCTCATCCCAAAGACAATGCTGGCACCTGGACAAATGTCTGTGAATAATGCAGTCGGGAAACACTGTGAGAGGGAGGCATACAATCTGAGCTGCTTCTCAGCCAGAGCCTGCACTGTTGTGAAAGAACTGAGTATGTCTGCGGGGTGAGCAAATGAGCGAGGCTAGGACAAGGCAGTATTTTTTCAATAGAGACAGCTGCTATGACTGGAAAAACAGCAAGTTTTTTCACCGAGGCTGAAATCTGGTTTTATATAGCTGTGGCCATCTCCAGTGCCCCACACCAAGCATGCCCCATTCACATCACTGTCCTTCAAGCTCCTCGACTGCAGCCAGTGCCAGTGTGCAGTGCAGCAATCCAGCTCTGCCACTTGATGCCTGCATTCTTTATTGTGGTGCCTGCGACGCTCTGCAGTGGAGCTTCAGCTGTGTGCCAGGCGCAGCTCTTGCTACCATATTGCACGGAAAACAGAGTCCTCCTGTACCCTTCCTTTGGGCTGAAGAGCATCGCAGGACAACTCTAAAAGAGAATAGGAATGCAGCTTGTTTCTGGCAGAAGTTTGCATGTCTCAAGTTGCTCATAGCTAACTCCTGTACAGAGGGGAAAAATGTTCAAGTTTTCCAATACTTAATATGAATTTTGTATGTATATAAGCATCATACAAAACTATATACTGAATGAATAAAACGTAGGCATGGCTAGCCATGATTTAATCCTACAAAATGATGCTATGATTAAATCGCTGAATTATTAGCCATAATAAAATCGTGCTACATGCTGTGGTGCAGTAATGCCTGTGGGGCCAGCCAAAGCTCACCTCCACCCATGGTTTGTCCCCATCCCTTGCCCCACGCTGTATGCCAGGGCTGGCGGCTGAAGGGCTGCCCCAACCTTACAGCAAACTGGCATCCCCTGCCACCCTTGTGAAAATAAAAAGGTCTTATTCCTATTTCTAAGTGCAAATGTTCCTCTGAGGCAGCGTTACTTCATTTTTAAGTGCCTGCCTGCGGTAGTTTTTACAAAAGGCCCTTTCCTGCCTGGGAGCGTATGTTCCGTGGAAGAACAGTGACATCTACTGGGTACATCCCTAGGACATCCCTAGTCCTAGGGACTGAGTGCTTAGGGTGCTCAGCACCCCTGCACCTCCCACAGCCCCCAGTGCCCCACCAGGGCAGGCAGAGAAGACTTGGGTCCTGCTCACTGGTCTCATTAGGTGCTTCCATTCATCCCTGAGGAGTAAAATTAAGCCTAGGAGGTCATTATGAACTGGGTGCATAACACTGAAGTCATCCCAAATGAAAAAATAAAATCACTGGGATTTTATTTAATCATTGCTTTTCTGGGAATTAAAGGCTGTGTCTGTGCAGGGACATTGTGACACAAGTGACCATCCATGCATACCCTGCAAGTGTGGGTTCTTCACACTCCTAGCAAGGTCTCACCATTTTTTCTGCCACATTCTCAGCAGGACTTATCCAAAAATGAGGTGTACAAATAGTACACCTTTATACTAATCAATTTCCCCTGAAAATTCCCCATCCTAACCAAGAAAGAGCTTTATGTTAGGAAAAATGCATTAGGTACAGCACTGGGCCACACTGTAACTTGCTGTGTGCTTTCTTGGCTTCTGTGAGGATGAGTGATGCACTTCCCCAGAATATTATGTATATATGTATATATATTATGTATATATATTATTACATATATATTATATGTATAATATATATATTATGTACATGTGTATATTATGTATAAATGCATGGCTCAGGCACCATATTGGACATCCATTATGCAGCCTTCTGGCCGCATGGTTTTGCATGGTTTTTGAGTGGTTTTGTAAGAGCTCTGTCTCATGGTTTTTCCTTCTGTTTCAGAAGTGTCTAAGGAGAGGGGAATGGGCACCAGGTGTATGTATCATCTATATATACCATCACCTTGTATACATCATTTAACTCTTCCGAACCAGTTTTCCCATATTATTGTTAGCACAAAGGCCATTGTAATTTAAGAGTATTGGTTCATGCTGTTTTTTATTTTTTAAAAGAAAGTTACTCACGCCTTGGGACCTGAGGGAAGAGGCTGACCCCCACCTCACCACAGACTCCTTTCAGGTCGTTGTAGAGAGTGACGAGGTCTCCCCTGAGCCTCCTCTTCTCCAGACTGAACAATCCCAGTTCCCTCAGCCACTCCCCATAAGACTTGTGCTCCAGACACATCACAGCTTCATTGCTCTTTGGACAAGCTCCAGGGCCTCCATGTCTTTCTTGTAGCGAGGGGCCTATAACTGAACACAGCACTTGAGGCGCACTCACATCAGGATTCACGTTTCTGTCCCTGTCTTGCTGTAAGGGCCTGTGCCTGCTGCCCCAGCAAATGCCATCCAAAATAAATGCATTGCTGAAAGAGCAGGCCTTAACAAGTGCATAGCTCAGCAAGTAATTTATATACCCTCTGCAAAATCTAATAATGCCTTGCAAAAACCTGGAGTGGGAAGCTGAAGCCGCTCACTGTGCTGTAAATCACAAGAGCAGAAGAGGAAGCGGCCCGTGCCACATCTGCAGTCACCACAGCTTCCACACACATGAACACCCCCAGCACCACAGCTGGAAATGGTGCCTCCACACCCCGAGGGCTGAGGAGGAGGGCAGATGTTCCCCAGTATCCCCAGCATAGGACCAGCCCCATGGGGAGCACAGCCTTTCCCAGCACACGTGGGCTTTGCCAAGGGAAAGATGTAAAAGAGCTGCATGGAAGGTAATGCCTCCCATTTTATTATGTCAGAGGTAGTTGCTGTTGATATGACAGTAGAGGTTGAACCTTCTCACCAATGTTCTGCTATATTCTGTTGCCACGGGGGACACAGGAAGGGAGAGCCTGTGGAGGAAAGGTGTGCTGAAACAGGGGTCAGCTTGTAAGCATATTGTATTTTCTTAACTCGAGAGTGGGGTGACTCTATGCCTGCAATTACACAAGAAACTGTATTTTTTTAACTGGAAAAAAAAAAAAAAAGTCTGATCTTCTGTTCATGATTTTGAAGCAGGATGAAAATCAAATTAAAATGTCACAAAAGATTGTTTGGAGTAAGTTTCATTTTCGTATTATCCTCTATTACACACGTTGGAGCACATTACTGTGACTCACCAGTTTACCTAACAAAGTGGTTAAGGAAGCACCAGTAAACATGTTGTTTGCACATGCAGGACTAACTTCTCTTACTGTGAAGCCGTCACCAAGCATCTGCTGGGCAAACACTGCTGCTTACAGCAAGCAGAAAGACTGGTGCACAGCCCTACGCCAAGAGGGAAGCTGCAGATTTATGCACGTCAATTTGCCATACTGGCAATTGCACTAATGCCAAACTCAAAGTTAACAACAGAAAAATGAGGTTCAAAAAACACCCAGGGGTGGACTTTTGCTTTTCACAGCATTATCGTGTATGCCTTCCTCGAGTTTTCAGGCTTTTCTCAGAATGAGACAGGATAGATTCTCTTTCATATAATGAAACCAGAGATGTTCTGGCATTCCTTTGATTTTAGCAGCTTTGTGAATACTGAACACTGCAAGCTGTAACTGCAAGTGAGAAATGGCAGGCTTCACTCCTTGCTGTAGGAGGCCAGTGACGTAACTTCGCCAGTAAAACAATAAACAGCCCCACCTGATCCTGGACAAGAAGAAAACCCAGAAGAAAAAGAGGAACCTGAAACAGAAGGGTAAAATGCTGCACATTTGAAATGTGGTGTGTAATAGAGAGTAAAGGTTTCTTCACTCCTCTGTCATAGCAGACAGCCTTTGCATTCCTAAGCATCTCAGCTCTGCCTCTGTGTGCTGCGCTGAGCAGCACTGCCTTCTAAAATACGGGAATTTCATCATTCTCACGCAGTGAGGTTCGACAGTCTAGCTAATGAGCCTCACAGTGACCTACTCCCACTGCAACAACTGTTATTAAGTGTGTTAACCCTGTCTGGACAGTCTGGGTAAAGGGAAATAAGGTAGGTAAAGGCAACACAGACAGTCAAGCACAGCCCTTGTACTAACAAGTTCATTTTCTTCCTCTCCTCTGTTCTGTATCCTCCTTTCATGAAGGACAGCCTGGCTGGGTGCACTTTTTTCTCTTACTCAAAGTGAGCTGGCTGCTTAAGAACAAGTTCCTCTGTTATTGACATCTAAGCTTCTCTTTTTCTCCTTAAACTATGGGGCCAATGTGCACAGGTACTAAAGGAGCGGCAAGCACTTTCTATTTTCTTTTTGACCTAATTTCAGAAGAAATAGGAGAGACAGGAGCTGTATTTGTATCAGCACTTCAGATGTGACAACCTTTTTAAAGTGGGGAAGGGAAGGGAAGGGAAGGGAAGGGAAGGGAAGGGAAGGGAAGGGAAGGGAAGGGAAGGGAAGGGAAGGGAAGGGAAGGGAAGGGAAGGGAAGGGAAGGGAAGGGAAGGGAAGGGAAGGGAAGGGAAGGGAAGGGAAGGGAAGGGAAGGGAAGGGAAGGGAGTGCTCTAAGACCAAATATTTTTTTAAACAACCAATAGTTTCTGTTTTCCTTAAACCACAAAGATCGAATGGTTTCAACAAAGAAGCATAAGCATCATGTTCCTGCATCTTGTTTCTGCTGCCTCCAAGCAACTCAACTGGTGGATTCAATCTTCAGTGCTAATGAGCAGATGGTTCATAGGTGGGGAAACACTCCTGTTGCAACAGCCTATATGCTTTTCAACAGCTTTCATAATCTGTGATGCAGATGACACAGAACTACGTGGCAAAAAAGAGACTCCCAAGTGAAAGGCAAAAGCATATGTATAAGTGTGAGTTGTGGCTATCCATACATAATGGAACAACTTGGGGGTGTTACCTTCTCTCTTCCTCCACTGCCACTCAGGTGTCCAAGCACAGTCATTTATAATGTGTGTGGAGGTTCTCATGGCTTTCAAATGCTGCAGATATCTCCTATATAATTCTCCTGAATTATATCCAGCTATGATTAACATATATCTTTCACACAGGTGGTAGAAGAATGAGAAAGACACATTGACTATACTTCAAATTACACTTTTACACTCAAGTAATGGAACATAAACTTACCATAACTAGGAACACATGTGAAAAGAGCCTCTGTTATTAGTAGTAAGTGATCGCTTCTACAACTAAACATCAAAAAAATGTAGAAAAACTGTACTTCAAGTTCATTATCAATGTAAGAGATGGAAAATTCAGTCAATCATATGATGATTCTGGTGGATGAGGCAACAACTGCGTCATAAGTAAAGCAAATTGTATGTCTTTTGAGTGCAGCTATCTCAGGTTATTTAGCTATTACAAGCCCTTTTAAAACTGTTGATTATTTATTGACAATAGAAAGATGTCTTGTATTTTATTTAAAAATCTCTCAGCAGCAAAACAGTGAGAAGAAATGACTTATATTTGCTCAGTGCAATGTCATGAAATAAATATAGAATAAAAGCATTAAAAGAATGGAAATTCTTGGATGATATGCGTTTAAGTTTTCCTTCAGAAAATCCCATAAGTTGGAAGACTGTGTAAGATGGCACACTTGCGTTACATTTCCTACCAATCCTATAGATTTTAACTTCTGTGATGGGAATTAAGATCAACTTTGTGTAGCATATAACCAAAGTATGCTATCTCTCTTTTTCACCCTTGAATCCTGTAACAAGAGCTGGCTTGATGTAAGAGAAGAAAATGTTTATTCCTATTTGAGTATATAGCTCAATGCAAGCTCTGTTAATTAGCAGCCTTGCAATTAATGCAGGTATGCTTTGCTGAGTGCAAGATTATTTTATTCTATCTTTCAAAAAATAATACATTTATGTATGACAAAAGAAAATACTGTCTCTTTAAAAAATCTAAAAAGTCTTTAAAAATCTTTAAAATATTTTTGCATTGCAGCACTTAGAACTTCATCTTTCCTTTTTAACATAAAACTGGGTCAAGCAGCTAATGACAGAAGGTTCATTCCCCCACCTCATCTAAATACTCAAACTTCTAAACTAATGTATTCAGCATATTTTTTAAAATATATTTTTTATCCTTATTTAGACAATCCCCCAAAAATGAAAGTATATCAGTAAAAGAATAAACAGTACTAGAAAATTGAGTAATGCTATCACTCATAATTGATTCTGGAGCCATGCTTTTTGAGCTCCCCTTCTTCAAATGTTGAATGAAGCGAACCATGAAATAGTTCATAGGTTTAGCTCCATTAAGGGTGGTTGAGGAACATGACTAATAAGTGCACAAATTGCTAGCTACTTCCATACTAGGATGATGCCTTAGCCCAGGTATAGAAGAGAGAATATGAATGGGATCACAACAGCAAGGAAAAAGCAACTGTTCTACCAATGTTTTCTTATTTTAAACGATAATTATAACATAGTGGCAAGAACATCTCAGGAGTCATGCAACCTTTTTAAGCCTGAACTCCCTTTTCCACTTTCAGATCTAGTCATTCAGCATGGCACCAACTGGAAAGTGTCAGTGTGTATGAAATGAGAACTGTCTTTG
Source organism: Phasianus colchicus (assembly GCF_987193195.1). NCBI lineage: Eukaryota > Metazoa > Chordata > Aves > Galliformes > Phasianidae > Phasianus > Phasianus colchicus. The sequence continues at coordinate 133,153,659 of NC_143436.1, forward strand.
CCTTCAACTAAGAGAAGATGGACAAGGATATTGCACTAAAGACTCAGAAAACTGTTGTAGAAAGGCTTACTCCCTCTCCTGCCTATTTGTAGCAGTAAATCACCTAGCTAAGTCTAAAGATAACTATTTCTGATTTATTTTCCAAGCTCCTAGAATAGCTTATACACAAAGTGGCATGCAACATGTTTGTTTTTAATTAAAATGAGAAAAATCAACCAGGACTATAAAACCATTCATCCTGAAAAAAATGTATCCCTGAAGCTTTGGTTCATAGAATGAAGATGGCTCTGTTGCATTCCCGAACTTCCTCAACACTCAAAAATAAAACAAACAAACAAACAAAAAGATAGTAATTTATTTTATTTAAACTGTCATATTATGTGGGGAAAAAAAAAAATGTGTTCTTTTAGGAAAAAAAAAAAAAGTTTTCACATATTTCTCAAACATTCAATTAAGGAAATGGGAATGAAAAAATTGTTGCATCCAAGCAGGAAGGACCCACCATGGGTTCTCATAAGTTCTGCCAGTTGTCTGCAGGTGCAGATTAGGAGTTCAGCCATGCTGCTTTGGACATGCCATGAAACAACACTTAAATATTTAATACTAATTAGTTTAGGGAAGAAACTGAAAACACCTCCTTGCTGTGGCCTTGTTCACTACCCTGATACTTCCCAATGAGCATCCCCTTCTCCATTGCAACTGCCTTCAGCCTTCTCTAGAGTGAACTGTCTCAAACAGCCACCTCTGCATATATAGCCCCCCATAGAGGTGCATGTTGCATTGAAGGCAGCACTCCAGAGGGGAATGCAGTAGGAACTGGAGTAACCTGGTGGTTTAATCAGAGAAAATACAGATTGACCTTGAAGGTCCAGAGAGGTAAGAGAAGTAGTGAAGAAAGTTCTTCAGATATCTATCTTGAAACAACAATCATAAACTGCCAGAATGAAGTGCTGCAGTGTTGCTCTTGATGTAAAGTCTGGCAGGCTGTTGCCATATCAACACAAAGCAGGAGGCTTGGAGGGAACAGCTTGAGCCATAAGCACAGAAGAAAGGCAGTGGCAATTTTTTTAATTATTTGTTTTAAGTGAATGTACTGCTTGCAAGAAGCACCATGAATGACAGCTCCAGAAGCTGGAGGACTGTATGTGTCCTTCCCATTAGACACTATTACAAAGAGTTGGACCTGTGTAACCCAACCCAGCCCACACTAGTTCATCAAAACACACCCAAATTTTAGTCCACATCGTGTGATGAATCTTAAAACTAACAACAGAGTTAAAATCTGAGAGGAAGGGTGGTCACTGTCATTTTTTCATGCTGCTCAACACAATACACAGGAATAACACAGTCGAAACAGCATTTTCCATGAGCTATTACATTCATCCCAAGCTTCTCAGAAAGCAAAACACTGTTCCTCATGTTGTCATGAAGAAACCCCTGAAAAGCTGAGGCAGGAATTGGTCTCTGTGTCCATAGAGATCTTGGTCTTTTTTTCATTCAGTTAGACAGACTTTCTAATGTCTTAGATATGTTTTTCTGTTTCTACTCTTCAATTTCATGTATGACATCAGCCAATAATAGAAATTATTTTTCAAGTAACGCAATATATATTCCTCCCATTATAATCCCATTATAATTACTACCAAATCACTGTCCCACAAATGCCGTTGGCACGAGAAGGAGAGGGGTTTAAATATTCCCAGCATCCAATGACAAATTCCTTGAGTCACGCTACCCCATGACTTACCAGAGGAGCAAAACTAGAATGCACGTGGGATGTCTGCTTCACCTGACATACTTTTTATGTACTTAATATTACTTTAACGTAGCACTTCAGGCAGCGAGTGAGAAAAGCTGTTATATAAATAGTGCTTGAAGGTTTTGTCTGGTGTCAAGAATTAACTCCAGAAATAATACCAAAGCTACCTGTTAAAGGCAGTCAAGTTTCCATCATCCAGCTCGTGGTTAAGAAAGAGTCAAGCATTTGCAACTACTGCTTCAGGGGTCAACTGAACTCTGAGATAAATTTTATATTCAAGAGAAGTGTTTTTACAGTGAAGAAAACAGAGCTCCTCCAACGAGAAGTGGTTACTTAATTATACCACAGCAGTTTGGCCAATTTATCTTTAATAAACAAAGTATGTGTGTGTAATTACATCATTTGGAATATGAGCTACGTGTACAGTGCAAAAATATTGCTCTCAAATGCTTAATTAAAATACAACTCAGCTTGTACGTATGTGGTTTGTCTACTTGCCAGTGCATGGACACACTTACTGTAAATTCAAACAAATAAGCACAGAAGATAGAACCAGACTTTCCCAAATATCTCACAAAGCAAAAATACCGTACAACCTGTATGTTTATTAGCTGATATATATGTACATAAGCACAGTAGCATCTCTCCACTGCTTACTGAAATCGCTAGGAGCTTTTTCTGAATCCAGTGAGCTCCACGGTCAGTCACTGACACACTTCTATCAATAACCACATTACTACAGCAGGGATATTAATAATTCAATGCCTAACTGTATGAAGCAGAACAAACATCTTTAAGCTATTACAAAACATATCATTATGTTACTGATGCTTTCGTTTACCAATGCAGAGAGGCTGACATGAAGTTCAGTGAGTCACCAGGGTTTACCTAGGGCAAGAGTTCCTAACCAGTGATGTGGCCTTCAGAGTTGAGGAATATTTCATATTTCAAGACAAACAGCCTGGTGACCCATTTGGCAAATTCAGCAGATGAGTGGAGGCTCCACAGTGACTCAATGGCCTCAGGGACGTGGCTATGAAAATTGACTCAGTGCTCTGTTGGAGCATAAGGACCTGAAGGTCTACGTGTCAGAAGACTTTGAAGTCTAAAGAGGTTTTCTTTTCTATCCAACCACCAAATGTCAGACTGATTGACAAACAGGTACCATGATTGCTCCTTATTGGGAAGTCATATTAAAAATATTTTATCAATCTCTCTGAAGCCTAAAACTCCAAAGAAAGCTTTGGTTTGCCTTGCCAAATTTTCAGGCTATCCATCAGCCAGGGCCAGCCATAGCCCAAAGTTTGGAAGAAGAACAAAAATTTCAGAAACTAGGAAGCAATGAGTTGCCTTGGATATCCAAAAGGAAATACCAACTCAAGACACATTTCCTGATCCTTATCCCCAAAAGTATTTGTAATCTTGACTCTAGCCAGTATTTCCAGCCAAGATATTTCTGCAAGAATTAGGCATATAATCCAGATCAGCTCTTTCCCATGAAAAAATATGAGGAGAAAAAAGGCATTTCTCATTCCTATTTAGAGAATAGACAAGTGATCTTTCTTCCAAACTATTCAGTTTTGAATCTCTTTTATTGATATACTGCCTAACAGAAAGAGTGAAATCTTTGGTTGAAGAAAGGCTGGGAACTGTTTTGCATGGACCAGAGGTTAGCACTGCAAGTCAAAGGCGTGGGCAGAGTCACCTCCTTTTACTCTTCTCGCTCTCTCCCTCCCTCACCTAGGAGTGGGACTGAAGTATATTCTATTCTGAAAAAATAATTATAATAATCAATAGGATTTTCAATGAAGCAAATGAAACAAATGAAGCAGAACATGGATTTTAAAATAAGTACATCAGAAAAATGCCCCAACAGCTCACAGGCACGAGAGGGTATTTGGGTGTTCATGGCCTTTCCTGGCTCTTTTTTTGCGTGAGAACTCATGTGTTAGACCTATTATGGGAAGATCCTGAGGTTCATTGGTTTGCAGATATGTCTATTCTGAAAATCTCCTCGGGATGAGTGGAAACTAGATTAGCTCAACAGGTTCATCATGCAGGTGCTTTCACCTCTGTGTAACCCCCAAGCAGCTCCCAGCAATGCAGGGTTGTTACGGGCAGGTAAAGGCAAACGTAGACCCCTCCTACCTACTGGGATACTGTGGTGGGAAGGATGGAGCTGATGTGGATGTGAGCTTGGTTGTAGATACTGGATGGACCACTGGGTTCACCTGGGGATGAATCCAAGGTCTGTTCCAAAAATACTTGGCTTTCCTCTGTACTGATGCTGGTTTTTGGCTTCCAAAGCTAAGTCTATAAACCCATATGGGGCAGGACTTTTCATGGGTTGACAAACTCAAGACTGCAAGGAGATAGAGAATCTCTTTGCTGAACTCTGCCTGTCAATGGGGATGTGTAGAAACTGTCCAGAGGGACAGAGAGTAGCTGATAGGAGGTCTGAGCAGTGCCCAACCTGTGAAGGTGGGTCCTGAGTATCACCTGTTGAGCAAGAACTGCACAGCACAGCTGGCATTTTGACAGGGCTGTGTGCAGGGATGGACTCTGCCATGGAAGTGCCAGAGGACAGCTGTTTTAATCCCGTCACTGCTCAGCTGTGTGGCTGCCAAGCATTTTCTACAACATTATCTGACTAGAGGTCAGGATCCACCAAGATGAATATAACTGGTTCCTCGGCTTTTCTGAACCATAGCTTAATGAAAGAAATTGGAATAAATTGGAAAGAGTTGGCCAGGTGCCCAGATCACTGGGGGAAGAGTAGCATGCATCAGTGCAGAGGCTGCAGGCTCTTGCAGCCAAGGGTTGTGTTACATCACTCCTGATTTACAGCAGTCAGGCTCTGTAGGTGTCTGACTCTACAGCTCCATCTCTTGGCAAACACGAGGTAACAAACGGGCTGCGAGGCTCGAAGTTCGTGTGCTATAAATACATCGCAGCACAAAACACTCCTTATATCCTTAGCAATAACCGAGGGACATAACTCTCACCTAAAATAGAACAGGGAATTCTCTCATGTACTTTCTTCAGTGTTTGTTGTGTTATCGACTGTTGCCCTGGAAACACAGTCCTGAAGTCAGAAACTGGCAGTTTGTAGAGAAAAAAATGGACTTTGTGTTTTTTCAAATGTTTTAAAAATTCATCATCACATTTTTTAATCTGTTACCATTTTCTTGTGATGAAAATTGCTTAAGCAATTTCTGGGTAAGCATTGTTTCCTTAAAAAAAAAAAAAAAATAGGCTTTGAACTTATTTCACCAACCAGTTTGACCCTGTAGTAGATGAAAGCATGACACTGACAGCTACGTTGTTCTCTTTTTGCCTTGTCTTTGCAAAAATAATAAAAGAAAATAATAAAATAAAATAAAGTCCAAAGATTATCAATCAATTACTATTACTTGCTGCACTGCAACCTTCTGCAGCCTGTTATAGATGAGCTGGTTGGTGTCTACTTCTGAGTGAACCATGATGATCCTAGTTGATGAAGTATGCATGCCATAAGTACAGACTAGTCAAGCCACAGATTTTCAGACACAGTAATGCCTTGATGTGACCTGGATTTAAAGTATTTAAAAGATTGAGAACAGTAATGTTAAAAGTAGAGTTTATTCCTTTCCATTCCCAGAGCTGGGATACAAACACAAATACAAATCAAACTCAAAGAGTCAAGTGACAAAAGATTTTGGCTGAGAAAGTTTGAAAACAAATGAAGAAATAGGAGAGCAGAAATGGCAGAAGACAAAACGTTTTGGTAAACTAAGAGGGGAGCTTGAACAAGATACCACTCGACCGGATCTGTTAATATTTATAAGTATCTTAACTGTGGAAGACAAGGAAACATGGCCAACTTCTTTTCAGTGGCCTGTGGGGACAGGATAAGGGGAAATGGCCATAAACTGGAGTATAGGAAGTTCTGCACCAATATGCGAAGGAACTTCTTCACAGTGAGGGTGACAGAGCACTGGAACAGGCTGCCCAGGAATGTAGTGGAGTCTCCTTCTCTGGAGATATTCAAGACCCACCTGGACACCTACCTGTGCTGCCTACTGTAAGGAGCCTGCTTTGCAGGGGGGTTGTGCTCAGTGATCTGTGGAGGTCCCTTTCAGCTCCTATAATTCTGTGATTCTGTGATACCAACAAAACAAGATGCCACCACAGGCATTTTCAAACCTAAAATTTGCATCCTGAGAGGAAAAACATGAATTACATCTTATGGCTTCTAAACATAACTGTGAAGAGTCCAAAAACACCTGGGTGTTACTGTAGGCATTTTGGCATTTTGGTGAAGATGTCTTGCAGTGATAAAAACAGGAATAGTGAGGAAGGAAAAAGAATGGAACAGAGTAATGATGATGAAAATACTTTCTATTATCCCAACTTAGTGCATTGGAATCCGTTCTGGGAACCCTGAAAAGGGTGACACACATGAAATGAGTTCAGAAATGACATTGAAAATAATTATAGACATGACAAGCTTCTGGATGAATAATAAAATTGGACCTGTTCACTTCAGAGAATAGTACAGATAATGGTGTTCAAAATAATGAATGGCACCAAAGAAGGTGAGCCCTGCTCATCCTTCCTGAGCACGAGGCATCTGTTGAAGATGGAAGGCAAAGGGCAAACAGCAGTCCTTTCCTACAGCATGCAATTGCCTGGTGAAGGTCCTTCACATCAGAGCCACGAGGCCAGGAATTTCATGAATTAAAAGCGAATGGAAATGTTTATGGAAAACAAAATAAAGCAAGTAATACTACTACTACTACTACTACTAATAATAATAATAATAATAAAGTTTTTATTTTATTTTAATGAAATTAATCTCCTGCTCCTGCTTTGGCTGCAAGACATAAAGCTGACTCAAGGAGTGGGCAATAGCAAACTTCTTTCCAAAGCTACAGCATTTCCCAGACCTTTCACTGAGGGACCTGAAGCTTTCCAGTTGAGTGACTCGTTATGGAGCTGTAGGTCAATTCTTCTGCACCAACAAATGCAAAAAAGTTGGGAGATCCAAGGCAGACAGAAACAAGCACTGAAAACAGCCCCCTTCATGAGAGGTGATTACATGAGCCATTGAGAGAAAATTTCACCATCTCTGCAAAGTCCAAGAGTCATGAGTAACCCAGGAAGCACTGAGGACAGCAGGAGATGGCAGCTGTCCATGTAACAACTGCAGTCTTTGCTCTGGTAAAGGAATAATGATGCTCCATGCTTCCCCAGCCACTCTCACCTTCAACACCTGTAATTCACACTCATTTCACTGCTTTCACTGATGGTTTTGCAGTGTTGTTTGCTGTAATTGAAACACATTAGAAGAAAAGATATAGTCTTTTTTTCTTATTGGATTAACTAAAACTGAATCTTTTCTGGTTGTTGTTCTTCTGTTTGTTTGTTTTAGTTTTTTGTTGTTTGTTTGTTTAAGATATGAAATGGGAAAATATGATCAGTTCCAGCAGATGCTACATATTCCATTTCTTTCATCATTCTCTGTGTTTAAAATTTCAGGCCTACAGTATTGCTCTTTGAGATTGCATGAACAAGCTACCGAAAGGGATGCTTTGCTACTCCTTGAGACATAAGGAATGACGCCAAGCACTAATCCTCCTCTATCTGCTGGTTGCTTAGGGATTCAAGGTGGGACAGATGTCTAACTTAGGAACAAAGGTCTGTGGTCTAACAGAGACCATATCAATCATACACAAGTTTTCAGTATTTCAGAAATGTTCCATCTTCTTCCACATTTCAGTATCTTTTAGAGAAACTCTTCCCAGTTCTGCTATGATTTGAATGTAAAGAACTGATACTACTTTCCATAGCTCCAGGTGAAGAGATTAACTTGATCTTTCTGCCTATGTGCTTTGTGTCTCTTTTTGCTTGGTAACTTGGAATTCCATTGTATACAAAATGTACATTTTCAAGTAGTTTTCCTTTCCCTTATTGACCTGTAACTCATTATCTGATACAAGCTCTTTCAGACTTCTATAAATGACAGACCACTGCTTTGAGGGCTATGCACTCTTTCTGAGGTCTTTCCCATTTCTGCATAAAATATACCCATGCTAGGAAAAGCAGGAAGCAGGGCAGACCAACAGGGGAAAATAGCCAAGCAAGAGGTATGGACAGGTATGGATTTCTGCACCACACAGGAAGTATTAACCAACTGAAACACTCCCACACAGACCTCTCACACTCCAGTTCTGAGCACACTTGCAACTTCTCAAGCTGATCAGAGACAGGAACAGAGATTTGAGAGAAAGAAACCATAACTTCAAAAGTCTCTATGCAGCTCACAGCCCATGCAACTTCAACAGAAAATAAAAGTCATAGAAAGAGAAAGGAGAAGCTCGTCGATGTAATCACTTGTAGCTCCAGCTTCTCTGCTGATTCCAGTGGGATACATGATAAATTTAAAAGAAAAAATGGAGTCTGATACCTATGGCCCCTGCTGTGGCATAAGCTGTGGCACATGCTGTGGCATAAGCACAAGAGCTCTCACATCACTTAGTTCTGCATCCTCACTCTCCTTAACAAGATAAAATCTTGGAATCATAGAGTTATTAAGAGTGGAAAAGAACTCTCAAATCATCCAGCCCAGCCACTGACCCATTACCACCATTCCCACTGACCACGTCCCTCAGTGCCGCATCCACACAGTTCTGGAACACCTTCAGGGGCAGTGACTGCACCATCTCCTTGGGCAGCCTGTGCCAATACCTCAACACTTTCTGAGAATAATTTTTTCTGAATACACAAATTGAATCCCACCTGGCACAACTTGAGGCCATTCTTTCTAGTCCTATAACTGTTACCTGGGAGAAGAGGCTGACCACCACCTCACCACAATCTCCCTTCAGGTCGTTGTAGAGAGCAATAAGGTCTCCCCTGAGCCTCCTCTTCACTAGACTGAACAATCCCAGTTCCCTCAGCCGCTCCCCATAAGAATTGTGTTCCAGGCCCTTCACAGCTTCACTGCCCTTCTCTGGACACGTTCCAAGGCCTCAATGTCTTTGTAGTCAGTATAGCGAGGGCCCAAAACTGAACACAGTATTCAAGCTAACAGCCTTACCAGTGACAAGAAAAGATGATCCACTTTCTTGTTTGTTCTGCAGTGCAGCCACGACGGGCAGCTGGAACCAAACATTTAAGAGATTGTGGGAAAGGGTAAACATGTAGGTGGACAAAAAAGAAAACAGCTGCATCGTTTTTCATCCTGAGACTCGTCCTATAGGCACCCCACTCAACTGCTTATAGTTGGACTTGGATAAACAGGTGATAAGGGTGGAAAAATATCTTCCCATCTTACCCGTGCCTTTTCTAATAACAATTCCTCAAGCTGGGACAGCTTTGCATACGTGTAAATAAATACCACTCTCTAATGAGAGAACAGTGTAACTTCAGGCCTAGGAGTTTAGTGCAACACTCTCATCTGAAGAAAGGGAAAGGGAATTTGTTTCACCAAGCCTAATTGCCTTCCCTCTTTTGAAACAGAAAAATAGATCAGGTAAGCTATAATACATGCTTATGAGTTAGGTAAACTAAAAAGTACTTTTGATAACCAGAAGGAAAATATGAGAGGGCAAAGTGTAGCAGTTAAAGTAAAATGTGAGTTGTCCATGAAAATGCAGAATTCTTTTTTTTTTTCCCCAGGATAATTTTCAAAAATATTGAAATTCAGCATTTCAGACCAGCAGAAACACTGACGAGAATAGTAATAAAATAACATATTTCAAATACACAACAGAATAGCTAAATCTTCTTAGTTTTATTTGCTGCCTTTGTAGCTCATATCCATTAAAATTCACAGCAATTTCCATGAGACCATAACTTCACTGCATGTTTGAAGTCAACAACCAATAGATTCTGTGACAGCATTTTAGGCTCAAGAAAAAGCCTGACAGGAGTAAAAAATAAGTTTGTATTTTGACATTGTTAGCTGCCATCACTTCCACTTCTGAATTAGAATTTGCACACAAGTGCCCACAGATATACATCCTTGTATATTTCTCATAAGGACATTCTTCTTCTCACAAAAAAAAAAAAAAAAACATATTGGTAAATCACACAATCACACACACAAATTAGTTTGCCTCTCATTAAGATTCATTAAAACCAGGAGAAGAAAGAGAAGTGCCTTAAAGTGGTATTTTGTAAAAGAGCTGTGCACAGCTAGTTCACAGATCCTAAACCAGGTTTTTGATATCACAGAATTTTGTACACACTATGACAAGAAAGAATTCTGTTATGAAAACGAAACCCCAAATAAAAAGACCACACAGGTACCTTTATTCCTGATGATTTTACCTAGGAAACTGAGTGCAAGGAGGTTTACATTCCCTTTTCTGGAAGTCTGAGGCATCATGGACTCAAATGCACCCACTCACCTGGTGGGACAAGCTAGCCCCACAGCTGGGACCTGGCTGGTGACAATCAGCAAACAAGGGAAAGAAAATGACAAGGTGACAGAGAGCAGTGTGGAGTGGGGCCACCAGCTCCCCCATGTTGTACGTTGGGCTGCAGAGAAGTCCAGCAGATGCCACCAGTGGGAAGTCTGCCCAGATGTGTTAAGCAATACCCTACTGACAGGAATTGCATCAGCTTTCTGGACACAGCTAAATCACACCAGCAGTTTTTGTGGTCCTTAAAACTCTTTCAAAATACATATTAAAAGTTCTTAAAGCTCTTCTTCTTTTCTTCTTTTTTAGATTGTTTAGAATCAGACTGTCCCACATGTTTTATATTTTCAGTTCATTTGCTGGGATGGAGAATACCTTTGGGCAAGGTCTTTGTTTCTGTAAGTTTAACACAGCTGTACTACTCAAACAAATGAACAGTTTCCAAACATAAGGCACAGAGAAGTGCAGCAGCAGGTACAGATTACAGTTCCCTTGCCATATAGATGGTGCCTTTCCTCTTCCCATCACAGCCTTTATGGCTTGGTGTGCTGCATTCAGATTCTGCACCAGTTCACCATTTCTTCAGGCCTCCCTGGACAACCTCTAAACTACCTACTGTGACCACTGCTGCTCACACACATTGCTTCAAATAATTCTGTTGATGCAGCTTTGCCTGGAGGAGGCCAGCAGATGCATGTTGATCTCTCAGGGGGGTCCAGAAGCAGCCACAAGGCTGGAGCACCTCTCCTGTGAAGAAAGGTTGAGGCAGCTGCACTTGTTCAGTATGGAGAAAGCTCCAGGGAGATCTCATTGTGGCCTTTCAGTACTTAAAAGGAGCTTATAATCAGGAAGGAAACCAACTTGTCACATGGTCTTAAAGTGATAGGTCAAGAAAGAACTGTTCAAACTAAAAGAGGGAAGATTTAGATTAGATATCAGGAGGAAATTCTTTACTCAAAGGGTACTGAAGCTCTGGCACATCTGCCCAGAGGAGCTGTGGTGCCCCATCCCTGGAGGCGCTCAAGGCCAGGTTGGATGAGGACCTGGGCAGCCTGAGCCATGCCCACACCAGGGTTTGTGACTGCGTGGGCTGTGAGGTCCCTTCCAACCATTCTGTGATTCTATGATTAGTAGATACAAAATAGAGGATGGAGAGACAAGAAGAAAAGCATGGAGGGAGAGCAAAAAGTGAAAATTGGGACTGGCTGAGTAGTGAGAGTATAAAAGAGCAAAGCAGGGACTGGTATGCAGCACGGCAGCAGGAGGAACAGTGCTGCATAAATAAAACATTGTACAAGAAGCACAGAAGCCTGGGGAGAAGTGGGAATGCGGAGAAAGGCAAGAGCAGGGGGTGACAAAGCAGCATGCAAAGAAAAGGCAAAAAAATAAAGCAAAAGCATCTGTGCTCAGGACAGGCACCACAACTTTCCTTGCTTTCTGCTCTATCGAGAAATGCCTCTGAAAGTTTCCAGCAAAATGTCAAAACCTCCTGCACCCCACAGAGGCCAGCTGCTCTCTGTCATATCCTACACCTGCAGAGCCAGCTCTAGTCTGAGGAAGCTCCAGCTGTCCTGGCTGACAGCATGCTCAGGTACTGGCAGCGTAGTTAGTCCAAGCATTTTCTTGCTGGTGAGAAACTCCCAATCTAGGTGCCATTTGCCATGGCACATAGCAGCATATAACTCCTATTCAGATAATAGGTATTATGAGATGCAACCCACTAAGCCTTCTGCTCCACTGGTGGAGGTAAAGGCTAGAAAACCTCATGCTTAGTAAAGAGTACCATAAGTAAACACAATTTATTTCTTCCTAAGAGAAAAGATTTCAAATCAAATATTTGAAGCCAGTGGGAAAAAAAAACAAACTAATGCACTCTTCTTAAAGCCCAACAGTTGGAAGGAAAACATCTTAATTTGATTTCCCCAGAGGAAATATAAGAATCCCACTTCTGACACAGTCAGAATTCCCAGAGGGGTTTCCAGGTAAAACTCATTGATGGATAATCTGATTTTGTTGAAGTTGCATTTTCCCTCAGAAAGTGAGTAAAATTACTTCATTTTTTTACCTGAAACCTTCTATTGTTAATCTCTGAAATACAGTGATGCTACCTATTCATATCTTCAAGATGTTATGAAAATACAACATGAAGCACTCAGTTGCCATAGTAATTAGTATCACAGGAAAAGGTCTAGGAAAAAACAAAGATGTTGACTTCAGAGAAGGGTTTAAATCCTGCAAAAATTGTATGATAGCCTTAAGACTTGCACAAACACTGAGAAGAAAAAGCCATACACAAGCCCTGTCCATCCCAAACAGTGCACTGAGGCAGAAATCCTGCAAGAATTAAAATGCTAGCTGCTGGTTAAACTAGACTTCTCACCTCACACGTGCACCTTCTTTTCTATATCTCCTGGAAGTTTTTTAAGTAACTTGGCAAGCAGGGGAAGGTTTTTATTAGTTAATGGGTTTTGTGTCAAACTCAATTTGATGTGCTCTGTATGCGTAATTTAGTCTCTCGCCTGGATACTTGAGGAAATCATCCCTTTGTAAGACTTTTTTCCATTAGAATCACACCTCATAAATACATCTAAAACATAACAATGTTTTATTTAAAAAATACTTAGGGTGAAAATATTTAATTTCTGTTCTAGCCTTTGTCCACCATCTTTTTTTCTTTTTCTTTTTTTTTTTTTTTTTTTGCTTTGGAAGATGTTCATTTTAACAGCTGTTTGTTTCGCTCTACCTCCAGCAAAAATGAAATGCTCCATCAACAGAAGACATGACAGGGCTCGTTATGTTTTGAAATAGCAGCGTGCTTGAATGCTTAAGAGCATTTAGCTTTGTGCTTCCAATCTTACCAGCAGCACACCTAGGTGAGCAGCCATTGGGCAGAGGCATAATCCCTGTCATGTTTAATCACTACATTGAAAGATTTAAAGATTAACATTAAAGGCCATTCAATTTGGGCCCTGCAGACTTAAATGATGGAGCTGGGGAAAGCCACTTGCTTTATCCAGTCAAAACTTATTTTAAACCTTTGAGAAGCCAGGGGAGCTGAGAAAGGATCTCCTTCCTTGCAATCCCTTCACCATGGCTCAGACATCAACCCTGATGTCCCCAGTGTCCTGCAAGTCCCACATATGAGATGCTACTTGCATCATTTACTTAAGCAGCTGTCATAAGGGGTTAGCTCAGTCTCACTTCTTTTCTGCTTGTCACCAACAGGAGATGTACCAGATCAGAGCTGAATGCCCCAAAGGAGCAGTCCCTGCTGCGTGTACAGCTCTGCAGCAATAATGACCCAGCCACCCACAGTTCAGAAAGCAGGAGGGGCTGGCTCACATTCCCTGAAGAATTTTCCCCTGAAACATCATCTCTCCTGCTTGAATCCCACATTGTTTCAGGATCTGATGGCTAGCAGCAGCAGCCAGGGATGCTTTTGCCTGTCCATTTGGCTGAGGAGTTAGAAGCCTCTTGAGCTGAAGGCTTTGCTATAGCTCCCCAAGTGTGGTTACCATGTGCTTAACCTAGCTCTCAGAGAGTCAAGGGTGTAATGTGGCTGCACTGTGCTAGTTAACTTTGCTGTTCAGTTTGTAATTATGCTAAACGTAAATCTATACAGAGATGGTATGTACGTGCAGTAAATAATGTAATAAAACTAATCAGCATATATTCATTTTAACCATATTCTGGCAATATAAATGGAAATTGAAATTCTGACTGCACTTGACATCTTTCAGATTGAGCAGGTATAAAACACAACATTATAAGAAGACCATTGTAAGGAAACTCTATTGAAGTTATAAGATCCCTTTTACTGCATTCATGAATTCATATATGAAAAATCAGATACCAGAACTCAAGTCACAAGAAAGTTGAAAGTGAGTTTAGGTCTACAGTACGGTTTCCTCACATTACAATCCTTGCAAAGAACTGCACAAAGGTCTGTGTCTGCAAAAGCTTCTCAATGACCTTCTCAGTGAGCAACAGCAGGTTCAAAGTCTCTCAGATTACTTTGTCAAGTGGGTAAGAAATTAGTACTGCATAGCAATAGGTATGCTACATTTATAATTGCTTTAGTTACAGATAAAATTTATTTTTTCCACAGACAACCCCACAGCAATCATCACTCTTTCCAACTATTAAAACCTGCCACAAACTTCCAGGGAGAAACTCTGTTTCAATAATCAGCTTCTGCCAGCACCTGTGGAGTAAAGACATTTCTTCCTGATGCTTTCCTTTTTATCTGTTCTACTTTGGCTGAAAATGTTTTCACAGCCACAAAGCTAACAATATCACACACCTTTCCAAGCATCAAGTATTCCTCAGATGGTAAAAAAATAAAAATAATTACAAATACACAGTGATGCTCACTGCAGTAAAATCTACATCACAAAAGAGTCTCATCAGAAAGTGATTCCTCATGAATACCCATTTCATTTTACAATGCCTCTATAGAAATGATCATGTTGACAATGAGGGGAGTAATTTTTTTTTTTTTTTTCAATTAAAATTAAGCCACTGTTGTTTTATTACCAATCCCTCATCAGGGTAATAACAATTGTCTTTTTCATAGCTGTATTATAACCCAGTACAGGTAGGTTTTATCCCAAAACAATCTTCTCAGATGTTAGCCTTTAACTCCTGAGTGAGTAGAAACAAAGATGCAAACACAAAGAAATGGTTGGGAGGTGTCACTGCATGAGTTGGCCTTTTCCATACTACCTCCCCATACACTCATGTGGAAGGCAAATGCTGCATGCCTGCTGCATCTGTACTAGCACAGCATTGCTTTTGCTGAGAAAAGTTCAATATGAAAGACAGTGCCATTGTTCCCTAAGTCCTCCTTATCCAAATATTTGCATATGGTCACAAAACAATCAAGGCATTAGTCTCCAAAGATTACATCCAGCCCTGAGTGTTCAAATAAATTTGGATATTATTCTCAACTGCATTCAGTTCATGATTTTATAGATTTGGCATCACTTTATTCTGAAAAAAAAAAAAAAAATCTAGGCACAATACCTAGTGTTTCAAATAGTTATGTCTTAATTAGTAATTAAGTGTACGGTGCACTTCTGATATTGTGTGTGAAGATAGTATTTCCAGAGTTATAAGCATTACAGCATTAGAGTTAGGCTTTAGCTTTGATTCCTGTTTATAAATGATTACAAGTACTTACCACATTACACAAGTCTTAGCTGAGGATCCTACATGCTTATAACTGAGGAGCCTAGAGTATTGGCAGAGAAACCAAGCCATGGCATTCACTCCCAGGACAAAGATTTTCTTGTGCAAATCTTGCTTTTAGGTCAAATAGGAGTGTTTTTATGAGGAGAAATAAAAAAACAAACAGAGACTTGCTACACTTGGGAGCTCATTAGTTTAATAGAACATTCAAGAGAGTAACTGTAAGCACAGAATTGACTGAATTATAACATGAAAAAAGGATATTCCCTCTGGAGAGGGAACCCATCCAATATGCCAGTATGCAATTAATGGAAGATAAACCCCAATCTTATATAAAGCATCTTGTTGCATTCTCCCTCATTCTGAGGAACAGAATATCCAGCAACTTCCAGTCATTAACTTCAGACTGGAGATGGCAAAACGTACACTGAAGGAAAAATGATCATTCCAGCATGGAAGTTCCCACTGGCAACTAAGTCACGAAAGGCAGTTCTTGGTGACTGTGTCTTCAATAGCAGACCAATTTAAAATTTACTGTACCTTTTCACCTCTTCGCTGGTCATTACAGATAAGAAGGGAATGACTGTCCTCCTCTACTCTGCCCTTGTAAGGCCTCACCTGGAACATTGTGTCTGGTCCTAGGGACCAGACTACAAGAAGGATGTGGAGCTGCTGGAGAGGGTCCAGAGGACGGCCACACTAATGGTCAGAGGGCTGGAGTGCTTATCCTATGGTTGAGAGAGCTCAGCCTCTTCAGTCTGGAGAACAGAAGGCGTTGGGGAGATTTCACTGCAGTCTTCTGGTACTTGAAGGAAGCTTATAAACAGGAAGGATACTGAGTTTCTACACAGGCAGATAGTGACAGGACAAAGGAGAATGGCTTTAAAGTAAAAGAGAGGAAATACAGGTTAGATGTGAGGAAGAAATTCTTTACTCAGAGGGTGGTGAATAACAGGAACAGGTTGCTCAGAGATGTTATAGATACCCCATCCCTGGAAGCCAGGCTGGATGGGGGCCTGGGCAGCCTTGATTTAGTGGTCAGCAACCCTGGCTATGGCAAGGAGGTTGGAAATAGATGATCTTTAAGGTTGCTTCCAAGCTAAGCCATTCTGTAATTCTATGAATAACAAAAAAGCATCAAGTCTGGCTCATATAGTAAGAACAAGAGACTGAAAAGCAGCAGGCTATGCAGTGATGGCCACTGCTACCAGAATCTAAATCATATAGAAGTCATACACGAAGTTACACCTTCTGAGCACTTATCCAGATATACAATGCTTTTATGTCTGTAATTGCATCAATTTTGATTAATTTGGAAGCATACAATGGCATTTATTTTCAGTATTCTCGTTAGAATGGTGAGGAAACCAGTTATCTCTCAAATCAGATGTAAATGTTAAAAATGCTCTTACCTGCTGCTTCCTTTAGCAAAACCAATGTCACTGCAACCTTCAAGGGCTACAGAATAATCCTAGGGCACAGAATCTGCCCTATGATTTTTTTTTTTATTTTGTTTTTTAGATTTTTTCCATAATTGCAAGGCTGTCAGGTAACTCAGAGGCTCAGAAGGCAAAAATGGAAAAGAAATCACAATTAATATTGATTGTAATTGTTTGAATCTGATTCTCATATGCATGACAACCACTATAGTTCTTCAATATCTCTAAATGTACGGTGGCTGTTTTTTAAGTACCTGCAATAAATTATTGCTGCAGGTTAGTAAGGAAACTAGTTCACCAAAGCTCATCCCATCTTTGCAAACCAAATCACTTGATCACAGCTTTGGCCTTTTCCATATAAGTAAAGTAAAATCAAGATTTCACAGTTCACACATTAAAGATCAGCCTAGAAAACCAACATAAAAAGCAGTATGCTGTTTTGTATGCAAGCAGACTTTCTGACATAAGAAAATGAACACCTTGTTTTAAAATATACTTATTTTTAGTTCAGAGGAGTTCTGCATCCAGTCATCATATCTGGAAGAGAAAAGCAACAGGAACAAGGAACACTGAGGCTTGTTGGTACAACTCCAATGTGTATTTCCACCCCAAGGGCCAAGCCTTTCAGCACTCACTTGAGCTAAACTCCCAACTATTTCAATGGGATTTTCTTCTGGCATGAAGGATTTTAACTTCTCTGTGAAAATACCTGCATTCCTCCAGCACGTCAAACAGAAAGTATTACTTTCTTATACTACCAAGTGTAAAATTACATAAGCGAAACTGTGAAAGCAAAATCACAAATGCAAAGACCCCTTACCATAAGTCTATGTTTGGACAGTGGTGGATTGAAATGTATGGACTAGATGTTCAATGCTTTTCCAGACAAAACACCTGCTGAATGCATTTGCTGGGCACACAATGGCCTGGATGAGCTCTCCGGCTCAAAGTGCACCGGGGTGCATTTCAGCCCCAGGGTCAGGAGGTGTGGCGTGGCCACATGCCAGCATCACGTGGGGCTGAGATGGGGATGATGTTGTAGCTTCCACAAAAAAAGCAATGCAAGCATGTGGGTCAGACACAGGACACTGAGCACTTCATCCTCCAACAGAGATCTGCAAGGCATCCATCAGTTCTGTACATCCATGGTGAGCTTGGCACTTGGGATAGGGATTGTCTGAGGCATGCTAGCCGTAGTTCTTCTAGTCTCCATGTTTAAAAGCAACTCATCCCCACTTAAATCAATCTTTTCATCTTCTTCTCCCCAGCTAGGTTCTTCCAATGGTCAATGTCTGACGCTGCCTGGAAGTGATTCAGGGATCAAAACCCAAAACACAGGAATTAAATTTCCACCCCATACCAAAATACAGGCAATTCACAGCAGAACAAGGCATGAAGATTGCTTAAACTCTTCTTCTCCTCCCCTGCTCCCCCCTGCTTCTGTGCTTTCACTATCTGCAGCTGCTGAAGAAGAGCTGCAGCAAGACATGTATTTCTTCTAAGGAGGGGAGCCAGGCTTCACATCCGTGTCTTCTGATGCTCCAGACAGGGCAAACTGGAGCTACAGGCAACACTTTTTCTTCTCATGCTAACAAGGTTTTGTTTTCAAGCAGACACCTTTTGGGAGCACCCTCCTTTCCACATTAAAGCCTCCCCAGACAACAGTACTATTAATGCAGCTGTACCAAAACCACCAGGTGTGGAAAGCTGCGTACTCTGTGCTAATTACCCAAGTCTTCAACTTTTCAATTATGTCATAATGACCTTTTAAAAATCATTTATTATTGACTGGGAAAAAAATATGGATAGCTAGTTGGACCTGATTTCACCTAAGTGCCACTGCAGTGCTATTAACCAAACCATATTTTGTATTCAAGGATCAAGCTGCTTAAATAGGAAAGTAATTATGACATTAAAATGCCAAAGGAAAAAAAGATCATAAACGGAATTTGTCACCCAGTAGTAACCCAAGGGTAAAGGGAGTTCCTGGTGTTTCTCTTGGAAAAATACAGTGCCTTATCTCAAAAGCAATATCACCTATTGAGCACTTCGTGGGCCCTTGTTTTAGAAAAACATGTGTTTGTGCTGGGATTGCTTGGCAGAATTTTTTTTTTTTTTAAACTGTGGCAGGTTGATAAATGCAGATGCCTGCACCCTTCCAAGCATTATTAAGCATGTCACATTAATTGCACAAAGTCATTTTACTCTGCTCAGCATGTCAGGCTTCTATATATATCTAGGAAAAATAATGTAGGCATGTGGTCAGAAAAACAGCTGTGTCAAGGGCTTCTCCCTTACAACTGAAACAAGAGTTAACCCAAACCTGCATAGCTGTGTGATGCAAGACAGTTTCAGCTGTGTGCTGCAGGAGACACCAAGATGTTCCCATGAAATCTCTGAGTAAATACAGAAGTATTGCATCTGAGCATCTTTCACAACTACAGCAACGACTGATGACTTCTTCCTGAAACCAGACACCCTCTCAGGAGCCAAGGCTGGGCTGTGAATGTAGAGAAGCATGTGAGCACAGCAGTAAGTAAAAAGGCAGGAAAAAATGGGTCGGGAATACCTGCAGTGCTGTCTTCACAGCATAGGGAATTTAAAAAAAATAATTTTTTTTTAAAAAAAGGAAAGAAAAGAAGGTAGAATGGCACAAAGGAGCATTTCCAGCTCATCTGCAGAGGTGACCAAAGAGAATATTTTGGAGACCTGCAGTGAAGTTCAAGCTCTGCACCTCATGAGAAGAACAACTGCATCCATAATCTGCTCCTGCAAGGAAAATGAGCAAGGTGTACCCCAGGCTAGCAGAAAGACAGCCAACTCAAAGACTCAAGGGCAAAGAGGTGAGCATGTGCTGCTTTTCCTTCCACTCATTTCCTTCCAGGGACTGCTGTGCTGGGGAAAGCAGCGAAATGCAGAGGAAACCTCCCTCAGCTCACAGAAAGGAACCAAAACACCACCAGCAGCAGTTGAGAGCAGCCTTACAGATAGACATGGAACAGAGGTTGAGGTAGCAGGAACTTCCACACCTTAACCTAGAAACCAGTCTGTGTGAGGAAGAGGCAGATGTGTTTCAGGACTCAGAAGCATGCGCTGCCTTTCAAAAATGCCTACATTTCTGAAAGACAAACATCCTTCAGGTTGAAATGAAGAAGCAGAGGTCAGTAGCTTGCATTCTAGAATGAAGCACCGAAAACCACACTTGATAGTTTGTTCACCAAGCATTCACCACCTACTCCGCCTCTCAGTGAGAATTTAGGGTAACTGGAAGCATGCCTGACAAAAGGGAGTGTCGAGCTGAGGGAAGGAATCAAACAAACTTTTCTCCGGATTGCTTGCATTTAGCTTCTGTGTTTTTCAGGTTAATGTTTCTATGTCTCACGAATGAAAAGAGCAGTATCCTGGTGGAGTTTAAATATCCTCCTTGCTATTCCTACATATCAAGCCAATAATAAAAGCTAAGACTGGTTTCAGACATTAAAAACTAACATGGACAAAAAAAAAAACAACACATATTACATAAAAATATGTGTGATGTGGTGAAAACAGATCTTCAGAGGACTCTGGAAAGTGAAGTGCCTGTTTCCTTATTTCCCCTTGCTTCATTTGTCACTCACTCCACCCAAAACCTTACCACAGGTCTCAGCACAAGAAGGGTCATATTTACTACATGAGTGAAAGGTGGAGCAGCCAAGATTCTGCATGGATTCTAAGATTTTGGGTGCACAGTACTAGCGTCTCTAAACCTGGTAACTCCTGACCATAAAACACAAAGGCAAGAAGGAGAGATCAGGAACAATGCACTCTGGGGCCTTCTCTTCCCCCCAAGAGGGCTAGAGCATATTGCTCACCAGCCAGGGCCTGGCTATGCTGCCTCCCCCATGTTCTCTTGGCTTTCTCTCTTCCTCCAGCAAAGGTAACACTGCATCCATCCAACCAACTTGCACTCCCCTATAGATAGCCTTAAAAGCTTAAGTCTCTCTGCCTGCACCACAAATGAAGAGATCTGAGCTGAGTGCTATCCCAATCTCCAAATTTCCTCAAGGGAAAAAGAGAGGGAACAGCTGGGGTAACAGACCACTCTTTCTTATCCCAGTAACAACTCATATTTCCATCACAATCACTCAATCACCACAGGGATTTTTCTCTCCCTTACCAATGCTGGGCTCTAACTCAGTATTTCATTATATTACTGATTATTTTTTCCTGTCCCTTATCTTTTAACTGCAAAGGGAGACATAAAGTCTCCAGCTATCAGCAGGCTGAAGCATTTGGCTGGGCTCCCAAAGGCTCCTAACACTTCAGTGTACTCTTTCTGTCAAAAGAGGATTAACTAAGGTAGACTGTTCACAAAAAGATGCCTCTCATCTAAGGGGCTACACTTACAGAGCTTCGAGATCTCATTTTCCCACAGATAATTCTCTGAAATCAACACACACAAAAAAAGGAGTGTTATTGGGTTCTCTGTATTGGAGTTTTCACATGAAATAAGAATGGCATATATGCAGTGTTCTTTATATGCTCACTAAGATATCTCCAAAGAAAATTATTCTCTCTGAAGTGAGACATCAACATCTGAAATTAATACGCAGCAGACCTGATGATTTCTCTCCAGCGCCACACGTGAACGGTGAATCGGAATTCAATTCTTAATT
Source organism: Phasianus colchicus (assembly GCF_987193195.1). Taxonomy (NCBI): domain Eukaryota; kingdom Metazoa; phylum Chordata; class Aves; order Galliformes; family Phasianidae; genus Phasianus; species Phasianus colchicus. The sequence goes on from NC_143436.1 coordinate 133,175,110, forward strand.
AAATTTTTTCCTTTTCCTCATGCTGGAAATCACTGCCACACAACTTAGGAGGCAAGTCGCATCTGCTCTCCTCCAGCAGTGAAGAAAAGGCACCTGTTTACAAACGTCTGGACGCTGAGATTAGGTTTTCTGCAGGGCTTCTATGTAGCAATCAGCCTATTAGCTATAATTGTTGGGTTTCACATTTTTATCCAGCATTGCTTGTATCAGGTAATTGAAGCATCTCACCACAGCCCATTCTGTGTAGGGGATCACTGCAAGACATCACTGAACCACTCATTTCCCTCAGCAGAAGCACTTAGCAATGCCCAAGCACTGCAGTGTGGATTAGCAAGGAGGCACGCAGAAGCAGCTTCTCCACTGAGAATTCCACTTACATTTCTCCAAATGTAGAGTTTGCTTAGCTGGGCAGATCCAGTAGCTTCACGGCAGCTGGTTATACCTCGGCTGAAAACATTCAAGGTACAAAAGCACATCTATACCACAATTCCTGAGTGCTTTGGAAAATGTAACATACTTCATAAAGCAGTAAAGTACAGTTATCCTCTTCCAAAGAGAAGCAGCCTGGGGACATTGATGGTCATAGTTAATCTACAGCAAGTCGAGTCACTCCAGGAATGGGGCACCACAGCTTCTCTGAGCAGCTGTGCCAGCACCTCACTGCCCCCGAGTGAAAAATTTCCCTCTAACATCTAACCTAAATCTCCCCTTTTTAGTGTAAAGCCATTCTCTCTCTGTCCTATCGCTACCAGACCATGATCCATCCTGCACGTTTCCTCTATCTACTGTCATCTGCCTCCTACTCGCAGTTTTACACTAAGAGATTGTTGGAACTGCTGAAGGATGCAAAGGATGAGAGTAATCCCAGACACGAGTACAGAACTCATTGAGGGCAGCCCTGCGGAGGTGCCAGTGCACACAGCACAGCGTACGCCTGTCCGCTTACAGGCCTTGAAAACACACAAAGAATTCAACGTGGGCTTAGAAGCCTTTATTTGCGCCTGTATACACCGTTCTCGTGGCTCCGAATACCCACGTGCTGCTTATATGCGTGCCGCAGCGAGAGGTGCCCGCACGCCCGTGCACACGAAGGCGCGTGCAGGAGCTGACCCCACACGCCCGCACCTCCCCCCACAGGCAGCACGCGCCGAGCGGCGCTCGCGCATGCGCACACTCGGTTCCGCGCCCTCGACGAGCGGGAAACCCCGCCTCGCTCCCGCCTTCTAAGTTTTGCCCTCTTCCAACATGGCGGCCTCCGCCTCACGCACGCAAGCGTCGCTCTGGCCCCCTTCCGCCGGGAGCCTCGAGTGAAAGAGTTAGAAGGGAAGCCACACGCGAACTCTATGGTGCGGCACGGTGCGTGGCGTGGCGCGGCCGCCTCATCCTTCCGCCCGCGCTGCATGCCGGGACGCGGCGAGTCCGCCTTCCCGCCTCCCCCAGCCCGCCGCCAGTCCTCCGAGCCTGCGCCGCGCTGACATCGCGTTCTCCCAAGATGGTGGCGCGGGGCTGAGTGCGAGCGAGGCCGCGAGAGGAGGCGCCCCGCGGGCCCGGCCCGCCCCCCCGCCTCTGCGCGCCGCCCCGCCAGGCCGCTCGCCTCTCCCTTCCCCTCCCGCCAGGCCGCGGGCCCCTCTTCTCCGCCCCGACGGCTCCTCCGGCAGCGGCGGCGGCACCACCTCCTCCTCGCCTGCGGCCCGGCCCCGAGCGCGGCGCGGCCCCCGCATGAGCCCGGGCGGCGGCGGCAGCGAGCGGGAGCAGCAGGCCGCGGCGCGCAGGTCGGTAGGCGCTGCGCCGCGCTGAGCGGGGGCCGGGAGGGGGGTGGCGGCCGGGAGGCGGCGCGGGCCGCTCCCCCGTCGGGAAGAGCCCCGCGGGAGGGTGCGTGGCCTCGGGGCTCCCGGCCCTGCGGGGAGCAGGGGGGGCTCGGGGCGACCTTGGGTGAACCCGAAGGCCCTCCCCTGTCTCAGTTCCCCCGGCTCAGCGCGGGCAGCCGGGGCGGTCCGGGCGTGGAGCGAGTGCGGGGCCTGCGTGGTGCGTTCCTCTCTCTCGTGTTTCCCCGATCCGGGCTGGGGTGTTGGGTCTTGCCGCCGAGTGGGAGCTGTCGCTGCTGGCTGCCGGACGTGGCTCTCAAGTGTTGAGTGTCTGCGCTGCCTTCTTTTTAGAGAGACTCTGCGGGATCGCGGAGCTTGGCGGTCGGTTTGTAGATCGGGTGTCCGAGGTGATGTGGGCCATGCTTTGTTCCCTAGCAGTAACTCGTGAATGACCGTGTCCCTTAAGTGATGAGAACCTACAGACTCCTGCTTCCCCCCACACCTCCTACTCTGCTCTCTAGTTAATGAAAATACTTTCTGTGTTGGAATCGGGCTTCTGGGACAAAGCTTGTCTCACACATCACTTCTGAGATGGTCCCTCTGCACGGAAACTTCACTATCTCAGTAGGATGCTGCGTTAACCTGATGTTCTGTGTGAGCCTACTTGGCAAATTTGTTTTACTGTACGTCTGTCAGAAAGTTCTCCAGTGTGAAACTGTACCCGAGTGTAGCTCTGATTGTCCAAGGAAGTAAAAGCTGCCTGATTGTGTTGTCAGCATATCTAATACAACTTCGTTTCCGTGATTTGAAAGGGAGAGGTCTAAAAGTTAAAGTTCTCAAAGAATTCATACAGGTAGCATCTGCTTGGAGATTGCTTGTTGGGGGTGAAGCTGCAGGGTGAGTGTGACAGTACTGATAGGCACCTCCCGTGGGTGGGAGAGAGTGCTGGGGTACTGACACGTACTTCATGGTAAGAAAGAAAGCTCGTGGAAAGTGGGCTCATAAACTCCTTGCTTTGGGTGGTGTTACACTATTTGCATATTGTGTCTCTGAGTACTCTGTGTACTTTGATCTTGGAAACAGTTAGAGGGACTTTTTTCTATCTGAGAGTACTGTGAAACTTGGTGCTTAGTGATTGGGCTGAATTGAAAATATGAAATGTGCATTACCAATAACTTTCAGTAACTTTCCTCACCTACGTTTGCCTTTAGAAACAGATGTGGTCTACAGTGCTTATGACTGTCTCCATAAAAGCACCATTGTCAATTCAGACACAATACTGGAATAAAAAGCATACAACTATTTAGGTTTACAGGATGAAAATTAACTTTTAATTGAAATAATTGTAGTGCAGTTTTACAGATGTTTTTGTCTCTTGTGAATGTCTCATTCCACTCTGTGTTTCCTATTTAATGTGGTATCTTTCTTACAGGAATTAACAAGTTCTTTTTCTGTTTACCAGAGCTGTTTGGTATTTCTCCTTGCTGGAGTATTCAGTGTCTCCTAAGTGTTTGGAAATAAAAACGTCAAGCTAGATGGCAAAACAAATGATTTGATTTGTCGCTTGTTTTGTTTTATTTGTTTTTAGGGATATGATTGTGTGCACCTATTTAAAAAAACAAAACAACAACGTAAAACCTCAAACAGTCAGAGGTGTCTGCCTTTATTTTTTTTTTTCAAGCAGTAAGTTTCAAATCCCAGATCTTAATCCACGTCCTCCTCAAAACTGATGTGTGATTTTTTTAATTGTTTTTCACGTAACAAACAATTCTAGTCATCTTTTAATTACTGCTCCTGCTTAAAGGCATGTGAGTGATGATTTGTGGATGGAAGGTAAAACTCAATACGTTAAATATATCTAGGGATGTTTAATGCCTATCAGAGTCTGTTAGAGCACCTACAGATTGCACCTGTTCTGACTAATGTGGGAAAATAAAATAGATTCGCTTCATTTTCATTGATTTTTTTTTTTTTTTTGTAAGAGACAACCTGCTACAGAAATGAGGTGACATGTACCCCTAGTGTATAAAATCATGTGTGTTTCACTATAAATGTGTGCTTTGTGGATGTGTTCGTTAGCTTTCACATGAATCTATAGGTTCTATTTAACTATATGTATGGGGGGTGATGGGAAAGGACAAATCTTTGAGTCAAGTTTTAATAGTCATAACATAAACACGTTTAAGTGTGAACATGTTTAAGCATATAACATCTTGTATAAACAGTAATTAGTGTGATACATGATACGACACTTAATGGAACAAATTAAGTGTTATATTTTTCTAAATATTCATCATCATAGTTTTTGCTGTGCAGGAAAACTTTTGGGTTTTGTTGTTGGTTTTTTGTTGTTTTTTTTTCTTTTTTTTTTTTTCCCTTTACTACTTTCGGTTTCAGTTTACTTAGGGAATGTCCAAAGAGTATTCATATTTTGAAAGAAGGAAATGGCTTTTTCCTCTCCCCCTTCCACCAGTGTATTCATACGTGGGAAGGTATAAATCCTTATAATGAAATTGAAAGACAAAGGGAAAGAATTCCTGGAGTACAGAGGCTCATTGCAAGTGCTGACTTTCTTTTCTGGTGATGGTAAGCCAGGTCTTCACTCAACTTCAGTAAATGGATCAATATGGGTTTTTAAAGAGAAGTATGTTTTACATTTCTGGCCATTTTGGTAAATGTTTTTTTTTTTTGTTTAGTATCCATGTATTTGAGCCATGATTTTCATAGAGAACCGGGATTCAAGGTCTGGCTGTTAGTAACTGAATTCTGATTCGCACATCATGTGAGAGGGGCAAGAAATTCACTGTCAGGGTCTTTACCAAATAATTTAACATTTATCGTTTACTTGTATTAATCTCCTGCTTTGCCTGACCAATCCCCCTCCCCCAAGAGAGCGCTGTAACTATTGCTTAAATATTTGTTTCCCAGAGACAACAGCAGTGAACAAATTGCGTGCTTGAAGTGACTTTTGTTCTTGTCATCTCAAATACTTTGACCTTAACTAACATTTACTGCACTGACTTCCTGTATATACAGCCAACACCTGGCAGCCTCATACAGCAACGTATGGGCCGTGAATGAAAGTCTGGAGGCTGCTGGCTCGTATGGATAGTACTGTGCATAATGTATTTAGTTGGTTAGCCAGAAGTCAGCAAATAGAGTGTAAAGGGCTGTGTTTTGTAATGAAGCAACATGTAGCTGTATGAACTGGTGAGACATTCTTCAGGAAAGTAGCCTCATACTAGAAGTATCTAAATTTAAAAAAGGTAACTTAAATAACACTTAGATCCAGGATTCCTGCTTGGCAGTGTTAAAATGTGAGGAAGCTGGACTTCAAATTGCTATTTTTTAATATCTCCACCTCATTGTGGTGGAACTTTTGGACAAAATAACTTGTTGATTGCAAAATTACATTATAAATTAAGAATTATGACCTTACATAGACTTGTTATGTATTAATCTCTTAAAGGAATCATTAACTACTCTTTACTTTTAATAGGTTGAGCCTGCTTCCCTATATTAGTAACTGCTGAATGGAGAAAGGGGGTGGAAATCAGTCTTTACCAGGACTCGTTCTGTAATCACCTCACATGGTGGTTTTTTACCCGTGTTCTACTGAGTGGTGAAGAATTAGGAGAAGTTGCAGTTGTTCAGCTGAGTGGATCTAAATGGGTGGCTTCCCTTTGGACCCCCAGTGCCCTGTCTTCAGTAAGAGGGGTGGCCTGCTTCTTTTGGAGCAACTTATATTTCCTTAGGACAGGTATGTATGTGTCAAAGAGAAATTCTGAACAGGTGTCACAGAGGCTTGAACCTTTTTGCAGTGTGGTGATTTGAAAAGGTTATTCACGTTACGGCTTTCTAAGACTTCATCAGAAAGTGTCACTGCTCGCACCCATCCAAACAGCTGTGCTTTCATGTTTACCTTGTGTATTATGCCAACAGTGAGACTGGACCAGAGGTAAATTCCAGTTGTGACATTTTGGTACACATTTGAGCTGATGGACCAGTTGACTGCTTGGTGTGGCAATTACTAGCTTTTTTTCATGTTCTGTTCATTAGTACATCAAAAGTCATGCTTAATATACTTGTATGACCTAATTTCACAGGATGTGGCCTAAGTAACTAAATAAAAAAGTGTATCAACCATAAGTTCCAGAATCTGTTTCATATTGATGGAAGTTTTGGTCTTGGTGAACCTTGCAATAACCAGTGGGGTCGCAAGTGCGTAATTATGGAACCAGTATTGAGGCTTGGGGCTTGCTGTGTATTGGTGTGGCAACAATGAATCCACCTGGTCTCCTCTTCCTTCTCATGTTTTGGGAGCAGTGTGGCAAGACTCCAGCTGTTCAACCGAGCTTGAGTTGTAAGGGTGAGGCTAGGTTTTTTGTGCCTCTGTCATTGAGATGACTCTGCTTCTCTTCGCTTTGGACTCCCTTCTGGGACTCCTTGACATGTCCTTGATGATGATTATGCCAAGTAAATTGGTGAAGTGAGCAATGGGAATGAAGAATAGACCTCTCCCTCTCCCTGAAAGGCACAGAGATCTGTAACACAGTGCCAAGCTGCACGGTGCTGAGAGATGCCAGGCTTGTCCAGGCAGCCGGGTCCTGGCAGTGCTTGTGCTCTCCTGCTCTGGTATGCTCTGTGGGACCTGGGTTGGAGCAGCTGCAGCTCAGCAGACTTGGGGTGTTGGAGCGTGGTGAAATGGCTCTTAAAGGAGCTGAACTTCCAAAGTGGGCTGCAGGTCAAACAGGAAATGCTACCATACTCATGGGTGAAGTTTTTTGATTTTGTTTTCTTTCTGCTTTAGGCTTAGTCATGCATGTGAGCTGATGACTTCAGTACTTAACAACATTCTGATTTTTGCAGTATGGTATTTTTCATTCTCTTAAAAGGCATAAACAAACTTTTACAAAGCTAAATAATGCTGTCTGTCACTACTTCAGAATTTCTAGTAGGATGCTTTCATCTTTATTTGCATAGCTATATTCAGATAACAGTTTCTGATTCGTAGTGAAATCTAACGTCCAAAGTCTTGACGATCAGTGTTAGGGTTTAGTACCCTATTCTATGTTTAGAAAGTCCAAGGTACACCAGTGTACGCTGGCAGCTGTAGCAGCACTTCGGTGCCTGTTCCAACTGCTGTAGCAAAAGCTGTGTACTGTGGATGGTGGAAATACATAACTGTCCACACAAGCTGTAAATCCTTTGAGTTCTGAGAACACGAGTGTTCTTAGGGGAGTGTATCGTTTTACTGAGGTACTGGTGTTTCTGGCTTGCAAAGGTTGAGCCCTTTCTTTTGTAAGAGGGTGATTAAATATAGTCCATTTGCATGGTTCTTTTGACCTGGATATCTTACTGAAAGGAGACTATTTGTGAATACTTGTTTTATTTGAATAACCTGTTAAGAATATCTCTTATGGAAGAAAATGATTCTTATTCAACTTATGTATTTAATGTTGTGTGATAAAACCTATAATGCTAGGCAGAATACCTCCAGTCTTGTGACAGCTAGCTTGTGTGCTGTGGGGTCTTTGTGGTTTTTTTAAAAGGTAGAAAAGTGCTGTCAAGTTTCTGATAGGTGTGACTTCATTGTACCATTCATCAGGCAAGGCACAAGAGTTGTGAAGTGTTTTTCATAACTTCTTAACTATTTTTGCAGTTCTTTACACCGCAGTTGTTTAGTTAATTCAATAGCTTACTATCTCTGTTGATATGCAGGGCAACTTGAAGTCTTCTGATGGAAAAGGTATGGATCAGGGGTATAGAAAAGCAGCAGTCTTGGCTCTGGTCATGTGACAGATTGAAAATTCTTTACATGGAGTGGAAGCAATAGCAGTAGCTGTGCTTTTAGTCACACTTCTGTCCACTTGCATCTTTTTTGAAGCAAATGTGGCTTAATGCTAAGTAATAATTATACTGGTGGTAAATGTTAAAGTACGCCTGATTCTGTGCGATTGCATCCATTCCTGTCTGACGAGCATTGCAGATCCTGTGTTCCATTTTGTTGTTCATGTAGTTGTTCATGAGCGGATGTTTATCAGCAGACTGCTGAATTCCTGGGGGGCTCATGCTTGCCTTGGTGGTAGCTGCTGGTGGGTGGCTGAGCAGAGAGAGCTGGAGGTCTGTTGCTCCAGTTTTCTGTTGGAACTACTGCCCAATGAGGCTGTGGATGCCCCATCCCTGGAGGCATTCAAGGCCAGGCTGGATGTGGCTCTGGGCAGCCTGGTCTGGTGGTTGGTGACCCTGCACATAGCAGGGGGGTTGAAAGTAGATGATCATTGCGGTCCTTTTCAACCCAGGCCATTCTGTGATTCTCTTCTGTTGCAAGCTGCATTGTCTTTAGCAACTCCTCTGTCTCCATCTCCTCTACTCTGTTTTGCTTCTTCTTTAATTTGTAATGTCCTCAACTACATGGCTCTGGTTTTGTTGTGATCCTTTGTTTTCTAGTCTCCTCCTGCTGGGCAGCAATTGTTAGATCTCTACTAAATGTATTTGTGACACTTCTTCACTCTCATACTTCGCTTGCACTCCATGCGCTCCACAAGCTGGTGCTTTGTGGCTTAGAGGATGATCGGTTAATTACATATAGATAGCATTGCTCTGCATGTACAAGTGTGTGTACATGACAAAATTTGCATACATTACAATATAAGCTGGAAGTCCTGTGGTGTGAGATGTGAAAACACTGTTTATGTTTGTAGCAGAGTTTGCTTGGTGGCTTCCCTGTGAACGAATAATTATTCTTTGTGATGTCTGCTATTGGTAGTACCTCCTCCCATCAGGAAAATCATGTTGCGTTCTCTCACTCTTTGGATAAATTTATTCTTATGAGTGGTAGTAAAGTTTTATTGACGCAATTCTATGGGTTTGTTGTTCACCCTGACTATATATAAATCCATGTAATTACCGTATCTTTGTGTTGAAATAGGAATTTTGCTGCGTTGAACAGGTAGACTGCTCCGTGTAGTTTCTTTTTTCTTCTGGAAATATAGAAATGCATAGTTATGCACAGCCTGGCAGTGCTGTGGAGCTGAACTGGCACAGATGTTCCTATCCGTTCTTTTTGTATCCCCAGAGCAGAACTGGGCCTTGGGTGCTCTGTCATTTCACATCATTAAGACAAAATTGAATGTGTACTCTTTAAGGTAACCGGATCAGGGCTTCCTTCATGGGAACACTGATCTAAGTTGGAAATCAGACTGAATCAGCTACACTGGATTTATTTGCTCTTAATAGAGCTTTAGAATCATCAAATTAAGTATTTATCTTTGTGATAGTGAAAGGATACTTTGAACCAAATAAGTAAGTTTTCAAAAAGTAAATATCAGTTTTCTTTAGTTAATATGGCTATTTCTATGTAACTTACACCCCTCACATTAGCTGTACTCTGCTTGTTAGTTGCTCGTTAACAATATTCAGGGTATGTTTAGGCCTGAGTTCCTTATTTATTATAGCTTTTCTAAAAATGAACTTTTTATAGAAATGCTTACCAAACTTCAGCAGTTCTGTGCAGCCAGGACCAAGGTGTGGTTCTGTTTGTGACTTTTGAAAGCGTTTTTATTATTATTATTTTCAATATACTGATGTCTTTAATTTAGAAAGTACTATTTTTTTTAAGAGGAAAAAAAATGGGTGGGGGTGGGGTAGGGTGGAGCAGGAGAGAAACCTTGCCAGAATCTTCTAGAAGGAAATGGGTATTTATAATAAAGTGGATGAATGGAATTATAAAACTGTGTTGCATCACTAGAGAGGAAAGAATAGGGAACAGTGTGTGTGGATGTTCAGCTTTTGCAGTTTCCCTGACATAACTAAGCGTTTTCTGCTCTGGCTGGTATTGAAAGTCCTGTGTTTCATTTCATTGTAAACTTGTGACTAATCGAACTGTTCTCATTTATATCACTTTGAAGCAACAGTGAGTTGCACATGGTGCAAAAACTGACATGTAATGTTTTGCATTATAGGTACAGGAACTGTAGAAGTCCGTTTTAGAATTGGGAAGTAGAAGTTTCTGCAGCTCTGGAAAGATATGGTATGTCTATGTTTTCACTTCTATTGTATGTATGCATTATGACTAATAATAATTATTATACTTCACTGATTTAAACAAGTTGAAAATAAATTCAGGAAAGCACAAGCATTCATTTTTCCCATATTTTTTCAACTTTAATGTCTATTAGGTTTAGTTTCTTTGGATAGCTGTGTTACTTGATATTCTTGGAGAAAATAAAGATGCAACATTGATGAATTCCCTTTTAATTTGTTATACAAGCTCAGCATTATGCTACTATAATTCAGCTATTTCTCCTTGATTGGATAAGACCTGGTGCTGTTCCTGAAGGCTTTTTCCATGCTGCTGTACACGTTTATAGTCAGACTTCTACACTTTTTAAATATAACTTGCAAAATAGACTTAGAACTAGTAGGAAAGTTAATCAAACATCAGTGTAAGCAAAATATACAAATTGGGATGTTTGGAAACTCAGAAAAGTAACCTTCTCTAACGTCGGCCTGTGCCATGTGGTCTCTCTCTTTGTCTGGGCTCTTAAGCATCCTGCAAGCTTAAAACTGTGCATGCATTTTAATAAAATCAAACTATACCTTGTAGTTACTCTTGTTCCTGTTTTCTAACCTTATACTGCAGTAGTCCAGCATTAGAGAAAGCCTGCACCATTCAATAGTGGCTCAAGTACCATAGTGTTCTTGATGCATAGTGACTTTTTTCTTTTAACTTTCTGAATTTCTGCATTCAGAAAAAAATAATATTAGCGTTCAGATTTTTCTAGATTATCAAATATATGTTAACACAAAATCATATGGAGTTACTTCAACGATTACATCTAAGCTATGAAGATGCTTTTTTTAAAAAAACACTTTAAGTACTGGGAAGAATTTAACTCCTGATACAAGTTTTATACCTGTATATTTGTGTCTAGATTCTTTTTTGACGATATCTAACATGAAAAAATAGTAAAAAAAAAAAAAAAAAGTTCTAAAATCCCAGCCTTGTGGAAGGACTGTTGGCTGTCTCTTTTTTCTGCAAAGTTCTGTTTCGTGGGAGTTAAAAATGATTAATTCTAAACTGAAACTTTAACTGTGGCGTGTGTTAATTAAAAAACTGTAAGTCTTAAAAAAAAAAAAAAAACCCTAAAAAAATATATATAAGTAGTAGCGTTCTCTCAGGAACATCTGGGCTATGATAATTCTGTAGATTGGTCCTGTACTCCAGCAGGCATTGGGCAGGTAGCGTGCATTCACTTTGCACCCACAGCACCAGTGGGATCACCCACCTGCTTCTCACTCTCCAGTTTCAATACCAGTTGTGTGTATGACAGCCCTCTTTCAGACTTAAGCTGTTATTTCTTTGCAATTATCTCTGCTGGCTGCTTTCTTCTGAACTGTGACTATTTGCTGCTGTACGTGTTCATGTAGTCTTTGTAATGATGCACACTTTGTAAGCTGATGAACAAGAATCCCCCTCTAATCCACCACAATGTGCAATTAATGAACATCAGAACAACAGAACATCAGAAAAACTGAGTGTTGTGCTACAGAACTGCATGATTGTTTGGGTTTAATGCAACCTACGTATAAACAAACATGCTGGTGTCACTGAAGAATTTGGTGAACAGAAAGGTGCTTTACATGAGAGGCTCCATGTGATGAGTGGGTGGAAAAAGAAAGCAAAATAACCAGGCATAAGCAAAAAAGATAGGTGGAATAAAAGTTTAAATATTTAAGCTGAAGTGAAGCTGTAAAACTTAGCTGTTTGGAAGATAACTTGATACCTACCCAGTAAATGGAGAGCTACCAAAACAAATTTAAATAGGTGATTGTATTTCACTTTCTGATGTAGGAGAACCTTTCCATTCAAAAGTGTGTAATTTTGGAGGGAGCCTGAAGTAGTAGATATAGCTGAAATAGAAATAAATAGTTTTTCAGAGATGGAGCAAGGGAGCAGAGGAAAAATTAGCTATAGTCCAAGTGAAAAATTTAGTAGCTAAATGTAATTGCAGATCTTTCCTCTTTTGCAAGGAGGAATAAAGTGTATCTATAATCTTAAAAAAACAAAAACAAAAAAAAACCTCAGACAAAAAAAAATGTTGGGGGATGCCAGGGGTGGAAATCTACTGTCCAGAGTTGTGGAGACTGTTGTAGAGATCAGGAGAAACAAAGAAAATGAGAAGTCTTTAGCTTTAGAAAGAAAAATGGTAGCAAACACTTGGCCACTTTCTATCACTGTGTTATTTGTGGGTATCATAGCCAAGGCATAGTAGGTACGCAGATACCAGAAAATGAAGCTTATATAAAAGTTTGTATCTGATTTCTGTATTTGGAGGTTTACTAGGTGCACCAAATTCTGCCTTTATTAAACTCAGTAGTTTGTGTTTTCGCTAAAGTGTAGATTCAGGAATAGTAATTGGCCTTAATTTGAAGATCATAGCAAATTCAGATCCTCTCTCTAAATAGTTACTTGTTATCCTGTGTGCTTGTGTTTCTACTGAGTTTTTCAACCCTTAGTTTCTAGTCATATTTTTTTTATATGTGTGTTTTCTTTCAGTTGGAGTATCTTTTTTTTTTGTGTGTGTGTTCATTCTCTGTTATAAAAAGACTTAGTTTTTTTCCAGTATTCTCATCAGTCATCTTAATCAACTCTTCATTAACTCATCACAAGGCACTTTCTCCTGTTTTCATGCTTACTTCACAGCTCTTTTCTGCTACTTCTGGAATGGCGTGGAAGAATATTGAGTAATTGGAGAATTAGGCTCAAGTTTTGCACGTGTCTGAAGTACTTTGTGTAGATGAATACCTATCCAGGAACTGTTTGTGGATGGTGTTTCTTTCAGCTGTAATACAGGGAGCATATGTGTATTTACTAATCAGTTGTGACTGTTGTAGTCACTTTGATTGATGTTTTCCAGGATACCCCATTATTTTTGTTTTCCAGCCATGTTGGTTTGTATTTATCTGCTATTATTGTAAATGAATGAGTTTGGCTTGTGAAGTAGTAAAAACCAAACAAACAAAAAGAAAAACGGAAAAAAAACCATGCCTTACTGCTGTTTTTTGTTGTTTTTGGTTGCTCCACTAGATTTTATGTGATTAGATTTTATTCATGTATTTGATTTTACTTTAAGGCAGTTGATAATTCAACCTACAGAGAGTTTCGTAAATAGAAGTTCTGGAATCTTACATCTTTCCATGCTTTCTGTGTTGGTAAAAACAAGCAAGCAACAAAAGGAATTGACGTTTCCAACCTTACTGTTATTTTTCTGCAGGTTACAGTTAAGACTGAACTTAGAAATATGGAGGATATTCTGCAGTTTCTTTCAGGACACTTGGTGAATCAGTCTTAAGACAGAATCACAGGATTGTAGGGGTTGGAAGGAACCTCTGGGGATCATGATAAATGGCCAGCTTTCCTATTATGCATTTTCCTTTTTGGCGGAGTGTTAAGCTAGCTATGGTAGTACAAGGGCACCTTTCACTGTATGGATGATGACTGTCCACTTCATCATGCTACTCAAAGTCATTTTGGAAATGGATCAGTTTGGAGAAGGGCATTCGTTCTTGGAGGATTCGGAGGGATTCTTCAGTAAACATATAAAAGTGATCTTGAGAGGTGGTTTCCAGAGGGAGATGATCATTTTAAATTAGAGCAAGTAAAATTCCTGCACTGGAAATTAAGGAACTTGGTACTTTTCTGTACTGGTAAATCACCTTCTTTTTCATTAATATCTTTTAAAAAGATGGTCTTAAAGGTTGAATATTAAGCTTAATCAGGAGGAAACTGAAACTGTTTTCTAAAGAGAACAGATTCTTAAAAATGCTGCTTCTGAGCACATGGGTCCGTTTAGCTATCAGTCACAGGTGTTCCTCAGTTCAAAGGCTTTCCTAGACTTCAGATACTGAGTGTCAGCCACCAGATATGCATATGGACACCTATAGGATAAATGATGTAGGAAGAATAGTAGATTCAGAAAATCTGTAGAGGCGAAAACTTTTAATTTACACTGATTGGTAGCTGGAAGTTATTTTGGACTGACTTGCTGATGAATACGTACTTGTGTTCTCCGTGGTGTAGCTTTGGATTCTGTTTGTTGAAGTTGGGAGCCTCACCTTGGCTCATAGACTCATAGAATTACAAGGTTGAAAAGGATCTACAGGATCATCTAGTCCAACTGTAATGTTTGTGATTCCAGAATTAAAGGTTCAAGGAAGTACTTGATGAGAAGATCTCATCAGGCTGTGCAACCAGGTTGCTATTTAGCCACTTCTGAAGCATCTGAACATGGTTTCCAATTGCTTGCTTTCACTGGCTCATTATTCATTTCCTTCCTCCCTCCCTTTCATTTGATAGTGTTCCTTTCAGAGGAGCTGTATCTTTTCTACTTTTTATAAATGGATGTTGTCTCCAAGTACTGTGTAAACATTATTCATCCTATTTGCTCTTGATGATGGCTACTCTATGCCATATACATGGTTTAAGGGTATGGTTCTTGTCCATTGTATTGGTTAATTATAATATAGATTGTTGCAGTCCTGGTTCAATGCACCTCTTGTAAATAGTTGTTAGGCAGCTATAGATGCATGTGTATCGGAGCATACCCCATCCCAAAGAGCCTCCAGCAGCCATCTCAAGTTTCTGGGATATATTGCACAGACATGAACTTTGCTTGTTACCTTCAGCTGCCCTATATGTTTGTGAAAGACTAAACTGTAAGCAATTTTAATCATGACAGTAAAGTCTGAAGAAATCATTTTTGAGACATTCTGCTTTAAGAATAAATATTTGCTGTGGAGCTGTTTTTAGAACGGTACCTTCTGGAAGATAAGTTATATCCAGAAATTTTTGTAAAGGAATACCTATGACAGATGAATACCTGCTGTACCTCAGTTTTCTTTTTCACAATGCATTTTTTCCATTATATTAGTCTCCCCTTTCCTAATCAAGTTGAGTCCTTTGACTCTTTTACCAATTTTTCTTCCTTGTATGGATCCAGCAGTCAAAATGTCCTGCGTTCAGACACTGTATTCTGCATTAGGCGGTCTCCTTCACACTCACCCCACGTTTTAATGTTCTGATCTCTTGCTGCCACAGGCAGCACTCTGCAGATGGATAAACAAGTAAGGTTTTAGAAAGATGAATTTCATCTGTGCTAGAGACTTCTGGCTAGTCGTATCCAGTCCCACAGGACTGGCAGCAACTTTACCTGGGGAAGCTGGGATGAGAAAGGAGATAGGATCATAGAATGGCCTGGGTTGAAAAGGACCACAATGATTATCCAGTTTCAACCCCCCTGCAGGGTTGCCAACCACCAGACCAGGCTGCCCAGAGCCACATCCAGCCTGGCCTCGAATGCCTCCAGGGATGGGGCATCCACAACCTCCTTGGGCAACCTGTTCCAGTGCATCGCCACCCTCTGAGTGAAAAACTTCCTCCTAATATCTAACCTAAACCTCCCCTGTCTCAGTTTAAGACCATTTCCTCTTGTCCTATCACTATCCACTCTCGTAAACAGCCATTCCCCATCCTGTTCATATGTTTCCTTCAAGTGTTGGAAGGCCACAATGAGGTCTCACCAGAGCCTTCTCTTCTGCAAGCAAAACCATCCCAGTTCCCTCAACCTTTCCTCATAGGAGAGGTGCTCCAGCCTTCTAATCATCTTAGTGGCCCTCCTCTGGACCTGCTCCAAGAACACGCATTACTTCAGGTGGGGCCTCGCAAGAGCTGAGTAGAGGGAGGCAGTCACCTCCCTCTCCCTGCTGGCCAGAAGTGATCAGTTAAGGGTTCTTGCTGCTGGTATCCATACTGTTGAAATGGAGCATGAGATTTTTAGATTTCAGTACAGTAAATTCAGTCTTAAGGTATCATTTAACAGATTAAAAAGGGTTGCAGCTCCAAGATTCAGTGTCTTGATCCATGATAAGTTTACTTTATAGATCTAGATTTGATTACAAAATTTAGATGAGTTAACAACAACTTAGTGAGTTTCTTGCTAGTTTGGACACTGTTTTGCTTAATATGGGGGCTGTAAATTCCATGCTTGGTGCTGTGTTGTCTAACAGTTGGATCTCTGTCAGGCCTGGTCACAGACTTGCCTTGCCCATGGCTGTGGAGTTATCACTTCAGAGTATATTCTTTAGCAGTCCAAAATCTGATGGTTTTGAATCCAGCACCAGGGCTTCATGCGTTCCTTCACAACCATATGGGAGAGGTCATGAATGCAAAACACGCTTGGGAGAACTTTAATTTTACTAACATTGCAATTGGCTTGTTATTCTTATGTGCTTCCAATTCCATAGAACATAACTAAGGTATTAGCTACTTAGAGCAACCAGGCAAAATGCAGGTTTCTTCGTAATAAATGAGGAATTAGAGACTACACCACTGTCCTCTTTCACTATTGTACTGAAAGTTACTTGTGTAAAGAGATTATTTTTAATTTCTAAGTGCATTTTTACAGAGCCATTTCACACCAATTCTTCAGAAAGCAGCAAGAAATAAGATTTAACTTGAGAATAAAGCACTGCCCTATAATGGACTTCTGTTTCTTTAAAGCTAAGGTTTGCATAAAAGTAGATATCATCAAACTATCATAATGCCATAAAACAGTGCTTTTAAGGCTTCTTAGTTTTGTGTTGCTTTCTCTGGTGGCTTTTTTTTTGGCTATTAGCTTTTGTTTGCAGTTGATAGTCCACAGCTGTTAATTTGAAAATCTTTGATCTGTCACTTGATTTTTGATGGAGGAGAAACCATTCCCATTGACTTTTTTCTGTTGCACTGTGCTCCTACCATTGACTCAGTTATTTGACTCTAGCTTTGACAATTTACGTCCATAACTCTGTTTTACTAAAGAACCTCTGTTCTATGTTGGAGATTTTCAATTGGCTTGCTTTTTTCATTTAAATCAGCTGCACTTCTGAAGTTTCTAGTACTACTGACTTCATAATTAAAATGATATTTCTTGTGTCAAGAAACGCACCTGATTGAAAAGCCTTATTTCAAAAATAATGTAAATTTCACTTCATTTTAGCGATGCAGCCTGTAGCAGAGTTGCAAGTTGTAATAGAATAGCAAAAGTCAGCAGCTTTTCAGACAAACTTTAGAAAACTGTAGGACCTGTTCAGCCATTTCATCTTAGATGAGTCATTAGATGCAAATTAGCAGTGAGAGTTCTTGGTTGCTCTGTCAGACTGAAGACCTTACTGAAAGACTTGCGATATGTTGGACTGAAGCACAAAAGCTTTGTTTGCTGAAACATGCTATAGGATGTGCTGTTAGTATTTGCATGGGATCACGATGACTACAGATGTAGAGAGTTGGTCTGAGTGCCTCCTTAGCTTTTGTGTACCTTGCTGCATAACAACCTAAAAATGTGGATATTCACCTGTTAGAGCCACAGAAATAAAACTCTTTTTTTCGGATGCTGGACAGAGATCTGTATTGCTATAGGCTGTTTAGAGACAAATGCCTTTGTTTACTAAATACAGTAATGGTGTTTCCATTTAATTAAAAACTTCTTATCAACAGAAAGTAAGTTGTGCTGTTTGATCTGACTGCATCAGAGGCCTCTTTGCAATCTGTTGAGTGATAGAGCTTGGGTGGGAGAGAGAATGGGGTGATACTGAGTGTTGAGGTTTATGTTTGGAAATATTTTATCAGTTAACTATAGAGTAGATAATAGTAATAGGTAAGAGACTAATTGGTTCCTTTTCAGCCATGGAAGTAATCAGCTGGGGTGGTCCCATAGCGCTCTGGGCCCGAGTATTGCTGAGTGATCATTGGCTGCCACCTGAGTGACAAAGTAAAGGACCAAGTCTTCAATTTAAACCAGTGGAGCCAGATCACAGGAAAGAATTGACAGGTAAAATACGCTTCTGAAAACATAGAGGAGAGAGGAGAGTCCGTGCAATGTAAATGGAGCAAATAACATAAACGATGGGCCACCAGTGGCAAAACTTGTTCATTTAAAACAGCTTCATTTGGGGGAAAGCAATACAACAGAGCATAAGTTACTTTTTCTTCCCTTTCAAACACAGAACCTCTGTAAAGAGCTAGTACTAATTCAGTTGTAGAAGGGAAACAATTTATCAAATGTTATTGTAGTTAGAACCTATTGTAGTTAGAACCATGTTTATATACATCCAAATCTTTAAATGCTTTTTGTCTTGACATCAGGTGCTTTCCACTGGTTCAAGAGATGTGGGGCGTTTTTGTTGTTTTTTCTTTCTTTTTAGAGAGATTAAAAATAAGTTGATTTTCAGTTTTGCCAGTTGTGATTACTGTAGTGAAGTATTCAGGCTTCACTGCATTCAGTATACAGTATTCAGTATAGTGCTATCTAAAAGGTTTGAACAAGATTTTTCTGAGGTCTTTATTTTGCAGTAATTCTTAGCATCTGTGTTTTTGTTCAGTGGGCTGGCTGAAAATAGTTCGTAAGGACTTTTAACTAAATTATTTTTACTTATTTAGAGTTGTTAAGCTCATGCTTAGCCCAACGTGACACAGGACTGGTGTGTGACAACTGTTTTTAATCAGTGACTCAAAATTGTGATCACCCTGATGTCACCGAATGGCCACAGCTTGTAAAAGGTAAGATCAAGACGTATTGTGTTGTTTCTCAAGGTAATTGTTAAAATAATATTTGTTCTAAGATTTGAATTTGTTTGACATGAAGTTAATTTTGTAGACAGTACTAAGATATATTATTTATAAGTCAGATGGCAAAATTGACTTACACTTTTACTTAGAGTGATTTCAAAGCTCACTTGTCTTGTCCCTGCCTGCTTTTTAAATTGCAAGCTCTGCAGTGCTCCATTGTGCTCCTCTTAAGAGCAAAACCATCACTTAAATATCTCTGACTTTACTATAGTACTAAATTCTGTTTAAATTGTTTAATGTACTAATTTAAGCAATTTGCTCAGTTTATTTTAAGTATTTGTCCAGAATGATTGATGATAAAAAAAATTTGTAGACTGGCATACGTTTACTTTTCTCTCCTAAGGAGTTACAGTGGAGGTAGAAGGAAGGGCTTGCAGAATGGAGAAGTTGCTCCCTGTGTTGTTGGAAGTGAGCCACCACCTGAATTTGCTAGCTCATACCGCAGCATTCAGATTAATTGTCTTGATCAGTTTCTACGATCTTACTCAGAGCTGGATTTGTGAGAGTGTTTGCTCTGAGATTTTTTCTTTGAACAGAACTTGTTTCAGATTTGTCGTGCCATATAGTTGTTTTCAGTATTATTGCCTGCCTAGAAGAATAAAGGTTTCCTGTTTGTGAACAGTTACTATTAACAGCTTCTCAACAAATAAGTACAATTGCTGTAAATAGATTGGTCTTGCATATTGTTTTAATGAGTATTGAAAGCCCATCATATTTGTTGCTTACATTGTCATCTGAAACCTGTTAAAATCCATTTATTGAGTGGATTAAAATTTCTGCAAGTCACTCTTATGGTCCATCTGCTCACGTTACAGCAAAAGATAATCTGAAGGAATTTGAATCCTTTTCCTGTTGAACCACTTACCTCAGAGGACCAAACTTTTTTAAACTCAGCTAGTCTTTTTTTCCCCTGAACTTTCCTGGAACTTTGTCTTCTCATATATTATACATAAACTATAGGAGTAGGAAAAGACATTGGATATACTGATACGTTGTTTACTTGTCTGCACTGCAGACTGCCATCTAGTTTTTTCTTTACAACATTAGGTTTAGATGCTAATCTGCTGTTCTTTTCTGTAATTTTTCATATTGTTTTTTTAAAGGATCAAAGTGACTAATCCTCTTCTTGACAGAACTGTTTCGTGTGTATTTTCATAGCAACTTGAAGCATTGCCATTATCTGTAGCTTCATTGGGTTACACTGCATACGAGTAAAACAGAAAACAACTGCCTCAAACTTCCAAATTGGCTCTGTGTTCTCGGTTTCTGAAGTCATGCATGTTAATAGAGGAGCTAGCTTATATGAAGATAGGCGCTTCTCTCCTTCACTCCTCAAATTGGATGGCTTCAAGCATTTGTATATTTAGGCGAATAATTAGGAAGAGGTTTGCTCTTCTTTGTTAAGTATCTGGGGACTTGGTTTGGAGAGTCAAAGGGGAGATTAAACTTTCATTTGTTTTGCTGTTGAGCATTATTTCTCTACTGCAGCTCTTTTGTGAGTTCTGAGTTTGAATAAGTAAGGTAAGGATCATTTTGAGGGAATAAGATCACATTTTCAGGCTGGGTTGTTTCTCTAACTTCTTTTTTAGCTGGACGATATGTGCATTCTAAGCATGAGCATATACTTCGTTGGATAGTAAGTTGAGTTCCATTCCTAGTGTCAGTTGAATTTTGTAACTTAGTGAAATGTAAACAAATAACTTCCTGTGTTCTTTATCATTTGTCACTGCATCGTATCCAGTTAGCTTAGGAATTTAAAATTGTGTGCCAGAAATGCTTTCTAGGCATTGCATCTGTTAACATAGTACAGCTTGGTAAATTCTAGAAAGTTGGTAAGATCTGGTGTGTCAGTAAAGGAACTGAGATTTTAGTAGAGAATACTGAGAACATTAGCTGTGCTAACCGAAGTCCCCTAGCAAACTTGGCTGAAACCTACAAAATGAGTGAGTTATATTTACAGATATTAGCTCACTTCTGTTTTGAGAAAGTTCTGTCACAAAAGACATTTTTGTTCATGTAAGCTGCCAAGTGTTGCTGTAATGACTGTGCTGTATTTCTACTCCTACGCAATATATCCAATTCAACAGTTCCAGTCAACTGTACCAAAATCTACCACAATGAAAGTTGAGAACAGTTCACAAGATTACTGAAAAGAAGCTTAAGATGGTTGAAGTCAAACCTGTATTTGTACTGCCTTGCCTTCTGGCTTAGAAGTCTCACTGGATTGGGGGGAGCCCAGAAGGATAAAAATTAATGTCTTAAAAATAAATTATGCTAGTGCTGATTCAGGAAGTTAAAGAACAAGATGGGAATAAGGAGTGAGGCACCTGTAATTTGGCTGTCTTAAGTGAATATGGAACTATACCCCTTAAACAACTTTATATTAAGTTAAAATGGTAGGTACAAATGCCAGGCAATAACATCTAATTCTCAAAATTACTGGCTGACCTGTTGATTGGAATGAAGAAATAGGAAACTGTAACTCTTATGTTCTGTGAAGTTACATACATAAATCTGAGTAATGAGAGACAAGAAATTTGCTTAGAGAATGTTGAAGCCTACTTCTGAGCTGCAGCATCTTTAAAGTTCAGCTGTTGATCACTGGTAAACTTTGAATATACCTTTTGGTTACAGAAGTGGTTACGAGGAATTAGCTCAGAACTGCTGCATCATGCAACCTGAATAAGGAAGTACTGCCAACAGAAGTCTCCTCTGGTGGTTGCTGCTGCATAAGCTGTGGGGAAAAAATGCTGTCCTTTGATTTGACTGTGTTCTCAGATTTATGTTATAGTTTCTAGAGTTTGGTCAAACAAGTTAAATGTGCAAGTGCAGGAAAGCTGATGCTTCTAAATGATATAATTACCATTGTTAATCGCTTTGCCCTCCTCATAACTTTTCATATTGTTATGACTTAAAATAACAAACAGTACTTAAGACTTCGTCTGTATTTGCAGATCACCAGGAGAACCTCACTCTGAAAACATTGAAACTAGCCGAATGTAAGTACCGAGTGGATGAGTTCAGTGTATCTTGTTTAAAAATGTTTTGAATATTTGGGCATAAGAGTTACTTTTGTACCTCAGAAGATGAGTGGAAATATGGTATCACATTGCAAAATTTCAAACTCATATTGCACTATGGAAAAATGATTTTGTAAATACTGTGGTTTTTTGTTTTTTTTTTTGGAGGTGAATGGGTTGAAGGGAGAGCTCAAGAGTTTATTTTAACATGAACCAGTAGATGGTAGCATAAGTGTCAAAAATCTGCATGTCTATACTCAGATGTGGCAGTAGGGTGTAATTTCTACATGCTACTCACTAATATCATTTGTGGAATTGAAGGTACTAAGGCATGGTATCTGCTAGTATCTATTGAGGCAGATCAATTGCTAGCATAAGGAAAAAAAAACTAGTCTGATTTGATTAGGCAAATTCATATGCTAAATACTCTTAAAAACAGCAAACTAATTTCTTTTCATTAACAGTATTCATCTAGCATCTCCCTAGCAGTTTAGAGCCTTGTTTTGGTCTATCTTCATTACCCAGAAGCCAAGATTAACTAGAAGCAAGATTGTATTTGGCTGAAACGTTCATTTCAATTCCAAACTTGGGAAAAAAAAAAAAAAAAAAGGTTGTGGGAATGAGAGGACCATTTTTAAAAAGATAGAAGTTACTTGAGGCTTCATTTTTCTGTGCATTAGCAAACAAAGATTCTTTTCTAGCTATTCAAACCATCCTGTGCTAAAATTCAAATAGGGAAACCACAAACATTGCTCTTCTGGCTAAGAACAGAACTTCTGAAATAATAGAGGGAGTGTATCCCATTTGTTAGCATACTGTCCTAGGCTTCAAAAGATTTGGGTTAATTTTGCTTCTGCCACAGACATTTTCTGTGGCCTTAAGTCAACTGTCTCCTCCCCAGCCTTCCCTCAATTGGTCTAGCATTCTACACATCATGGGTTGGGTATCTTGCAGATTATGGACATAGTGTATTGCTGTAGCTTCCCAACCTAGAGGGGACAAAGCTGAGGCGGGCTGCTTTACATTGCACTGCATTACCTAATGGATGAAAAAGAAACAAAGAATGCTTTCCCTATGCAGTTTTAGAAATTCACTGGAGGAAATTCTTTTCTTGTACAAAGAAGAGTATTTCTCCTAGGATGGCAAGTTTGCTTGCCCTCTTTCATGCGAACCTGCACCAGAAGTGCTGTTTGCATAAGAGTACAGGTTTTGTGAGGTAACTGACAGCTGTGTCAGCCAGAGGTTTGCAGGGCAAAGGCTCTGCCATAATGTCTTCTGCTGATGTAGCAGCCTATTTTAGTGATCCTGGGGCAAATTGGGTTATGGTTCTCTGTTTTCCTGGCCTAAGCAATTGTTTGGCTGTAGCCTTCCCTGGACGTTATCAGTTGATCTGCTGTTTTTTACCCACTGCAAAAACAAATAAGTAAGGTAATGAGGACCCTGACAGGTGTGAAATGAAATGAATGTAAAGACGGGGGATAAATCAGAAAGAAGAGCCAATCCAACTATATTTCTCTTCTAGCAATTTGACAATATGTTTTACTCCCTAAAACAGGACCTGAAAAATTAACATCTGCAGCTTTTCTATAAAAGCTGAGGTGTTTTTTGTTTTGTGTGTGCAGAATGATGATCAGACTTGCTCTGACTGCGTAGGTTTTGTGTCTAAAATTTACACTACCCAGTCAAGCTATAGGGATCCATGTATACCTACTACTCATATACAGCCTCAATACATAGTACACTTAAAAGTTTTTAGGACTATATCAAGATGTGGTGTGATGTATATGTCACCAGTTGCAGAGAATTTCTGCAATCCCACTGCATAGTTGCTCTTTGCATAAGGTGGAATGGCATGCTGAATAACAGTTTGACTTGCAGGCCTGCAGTGTTGCTAAAATAGTAACCATGTTATTTATATGCCTCTAATTTATTGGTGACTGCAGGGATTTATGGAAGCATTCTATTTGCACAATAACAAGTTGTTTTACTCTGGTTGGCTGATATAATTGCTTTATTTGTTTGTATTTTGCATTGCAAGGCTCCATACCAGGAGCATAGTCATGCATTTCACGTGTGTTAATGAAAAGAAAATCCAAGTCTTTCAGACTGATGCAGCAAATTCTTACATGAATGAGTGTCTTACTTATCCCAAGCTTTTCAAGTTCTCCTTTTGCCTAATGAACCTCTTGGTGTTAGCTCAGAGTCTTATTTTTTTATGTTTTTTTTTTCCCTTAGCATCCATTCAAGTTCTTGCATTCTCAACTTCAGCACCTTCTGCTGTCTGCTCCTGCTACAGAACTGCAGTCATATCTGGCATTGATTAGTGCAGCATTCTAAAAACCTATTTAGGACTAAATTTTGTTCATTTACTTTAAGAATAAATTGACAGCTCTTAAGTTCATGTATTTTCACTGCCTGTCATATGTTGTCATTTGTCATGCGCAAGGCTTGGGTATTCTGATATGATAGTTTTCTATAATTTAGCTTTCTTTCTGGTCTTGTGGATGGTTTGCTTTAAACTTTAAAATGTCTGTTTGGTTTTGAAGCCATCAGATATCACTGCCCCTCTTAAAGTGTTGCCAGTTAGATGTAATGCATAGTCATCTGACATTGGGGTAGGTTTTGTAGCTGGTTCATTTCCCTAAAAGAATGACAAAAGGAAAATTCTTCAGCCTCCCAAAATATGCCAGAAAAATGATTAATAGCCATTGCAAATATGAACTGTGACTGTATTAGTGTTTCATCATACCAGTGCTACCCTAGAGGGTTTTAGACATGGAATGCCTTAAATTATTTTCCTCATAGCTGAGAGGAGAGCTGGATTTGCATAAGCTGAAGCTTTCTAATCCGTAGATGCTAGATTGTTCTTAAAATAAGAGCTGAAGTGTTTGCTTAGGTCTTCAATCCCATGTTACCTGCAGTTAGTATCTGTGTGACCATGGTCGCTGTTTTAGGACAGTGTCAAATAGAATGAACTCAGTAAAAGAATTCTGCCATGAAACCAAACTTAGTAAAAATTCCAGAAACTTTTTAACTTGAAAATAGGGTTGTGTGATGTTCTGTTTACTGTACTTGGCCTCTTTCTTTGGAGTTGTGCAAGGAGAGTACATGATGATGAGCAGTTAAGTCCCTTCTCTGTAGGTTAGATGTATGTTGCAATAGTCAGTCTTCTAAATATTTTTTGTAAAGTAGTTTATTTTTGATCAAATTTGCTACTAGAATACAGCAGTGGCTAGAAGGAGGTGATTAGAATCAGCATCTCAGAAAACAGTCTATATGTTTTATTGTTAGTGAGTTAGTGAGTTGCAGTTGGAGGGCTGTGAAATACTGTTTAAATATCATACCTTACACATTTGAGCTTTTACAGTACAACATGGAGTTTAATCTGGTTAACTATATTTGCTTGGAATGTCAGGACGTTTTTGACAGAGGGAAAACAACACAAAATATAGTAAATAGTGTATTTTGCTTAATATTTGATAAAACTTTGTTTTCTTCTGAATATGAGACAGACCGAAGGCCTCCTGCAAGTATGCTTATTGTTTCACTTCTTTCCATTAAGGATGGAATTGATCTTTTCTTGACCTTGCAGCTAGTACAGAGTATTAGTATTTAGGACTCCTTACTTAATAACATAAAATCTGGAGAGCTACTGAAATGTTTTGTGCAGTTAAACTTATAAAAAGGAATCTAACACCTGATGATACTTCTGTACTTCCTTCTTTTGTCTTCAATAACAAATTTGTTCAAAGAGAGTAAGGCACTCTAAGTTTCTATTTAATCCTAAGCTTAAGTTTATTCATATTTATTTATTTATTACTATTTATTAATAGTAATTCAAGTTACTTTTTCTTTGTAGTTAAATTCATTTATGGGCTTCTTTATTAAGATTGTATTTCTCAATCTTTTGAAAAGGCATTAATTCTGTAAACTCAAGCATAGCATTTAAATCATAGAGAAGTATCATGTCTGTAGTTGGTCTCATTTACCTTTGATGATTGCTTATAGTAATTGTCTAATAATTGATTTTGCAAAACAATTATTTAATCTCTTCAGATCTGTTTTGCAGAAAAATTTAAAAATAAGGCATTTTTCCTGATATTGCTTGGGTTGAAAAGCCAGGATGCAATTAATCCCTTATTCACCTCTAAATCTCTTGGCTAACTGAATATTGAAATGCTAGGAACCTGGATATGAAACTGTGGAGTAATGTGTTTCTTGAGCCTAGAGTTAGTTAATAATCAGCAAAAGAAATGGCAGTAATGAATGCTCTTCAAATAAGAGTGTAACAAAGTAATTTGTGAGGTAAGACTGAGGGATGTTCTGACCATGTTAGTGACACCATCTCTCTAGCTGTCTCTGCATTGCTCCATATATCCAGGAGACTCTTCTGTTCTCAAGTTCATCTTGAGATGAACATCTTGAGATGAAAGAGTCATATGACTCTTTCAGCACACAATTCCTGGAGACACATCAGATCCAGCATGTGTGGTGGGTGACCCCCACTTCACTCAGAGAGTCAAAGTCTGCACCCAGCTATTGGGTTTTCACTGCCTGAGAGGTACATCATGCTGAAAGGATTAGGATTTGGAAATGTGAGCTCCATGCGTGTGTTTGCAGGCGTACATTAGCTGAGATGCCTTTGGCTGAAGTGGGCAGAAGGTATTATAACATCACTGGAACCAAGGGGTGGTGCTCAGTTCCGGCTCTGGGTGGAACTTCCGGCATTTTGATGAGCAGGCATGCTTTGTGGGCAGTGCTTTTACTGGAAAATTCTCTTCAGGCATCGCTATTATTACACTTAATTAAGCAGAAGAAGGAAAACAAGCGAAATTTGAAAGACGCTCTCAAAAACCAGCGTTCAGATTCGCAAAGATGGCTGTCCATAACTACACTTTGGTATGTAAGATTTCAGCTGCTTTGGGTCTGAAGGTATTCTTATTTCCAAAGCGTAGTATAATTACTCAACCTATTAATTTTCTATTTTCCTCTGTTGCAAAAATGTTTGTAGCATTTCTCTGTATTTAGCTAAAGATATCTGAGAAATGCAAATTAGATGTGTTGCGTTGAAACTTTTGAACCACCACATTCAGTTCCTTGTTTTATATGTCTTTTAGACATCCAGCAGAAGGAACTTGAAAGTGGGACTGATGAGGAGTCTCTGAGGGAACTAGGGCTGTTTAGCATGGAGAAGAGGCTGAGGGGAGACCTCATCGCTCTTTACAGCTGCCTAAACAGGCTGCAGCAAGGAGGAGGATGTTGATCTCTTTTCTCAGGGACGAGTGCTAGGATGCGGGGATACTTCCTTAGGTTGTATCAGGAGAAGTTTATACTGGGTATCTGGAAGATCTTCCCTGAGAGAGTTGGTCAAGCATTGGAAAAGACTGGCCAGGGAAATAGTGGAGGTCCCGATCCTTGGAGGTATTCATGAGGCGTGTCCATAAGCCACATGGACATGTTTTAGTGATAGTACTTGGTATGCCAAGTTGGTAGCTGGACTTGATATTGAAGGCTTTTCCCAATCTAAATCATTCTGTGCTTCAAAATGTTATTTTACCAACATCTCCAGGAAGGTAGAGGCTCAGTAGTAGAAGTTTCTTTGCTACCCCACAGATTTGGCAGCATTTCAATTACAAATGTGAAGTACTTATCTGGCTTTTTATTAGTTAAAGAACAGCCTATAGGGATTCTTTTATTTTTTTTTAAGTACTGCATAAGTAAGTCAGTGAATATTAATTTTTAAAATGGAAAATGTGCTTGTGGAATTATTGGGCTTTGGGGAAGGAAGAAGTTACATATATTACAGTAGGCTCTTGCCCTCACCAAAGTATAGTGTCTTGCTTAAGAAGGTTATACAAGGCCTACTGTGTGGGAAATTATCCTCAAGGCAGTCCATAAAATGTGTACAACTGTGCACGTACAAGTGAGTTTTGAAATCAGATAGTCAGCAGCAGTGTGGTGCATGTAAGTCAGCCTCTGCAGTCTGAGCTATGCTATGTATGTGTGCTAATGTAAACTAACCATTGAATTTGTAAGGGACTAGTTACCCTTTGCTAGACCTCTGTGTAGGAGCTTAAAGGGTGCTGCAGTGTTTTTTTAGTTTTCATGAATGCCATTTCTGTGCTTTTTGCTTTCCATCATGATGGATATGGAAAGAAAAAGAGCTCCTTAGATGTCAGCTGTTAGAGACAACTCTAATCTTAGTGCTGTGCCTTAGTATTTCAGATATTACCTGATTAAAACATAGTGTTTGATGTAATGAAATACTGTTAATGTAATCAGCATTTATATACTGAAATAGTTAAAATGTTACACGAGCTGGAAAGGTGTGCGTGCTTCTTTAGCAACTTATCCAGCTTGAAAATGTAAGCTCTCTCTTGTAGAGAATTGGTCATCCTTTCACAGTGGATTTAATATGAGTAACAATTCTGGCTGCTCTAGGTGAAAATGTATGCCCACTTGTAGAGAAGCTTATGAGAAATAATCCTTATAATGTTTGTAGGTTTTTACACAGGTCAGGAAAAACAGTGCTGCAAAGAGCTTGTGGCCTACATGTAGGCTGCAGTGGAGAAATAAAATGAAAGAAAAGTGTGATAAGGGAGCATAAAACTAAAATGCTCATGTGGATGTGACTGCCATTCTGTAAGCATGTGCACACAGATACAGGCCTCCGACTAAATATATAAAAACTGGAGAGGCTGGAACTCTTTCCTCAGATCAGGAAAAAGCTATTCTATTCCTTTGTGCAGTAGTGGCTTTGATGGTGTTGATGCTGCTCTACTTTATGATCTTCCAACTCTGCCTCGGGGCACCATGGAAACTTTTTTATTCTGTTCTTGGAAAGTTTAGGTCAGGTAGACATCGGGAGTAGTGATTTTCTTCCCTTTTGCTCTTACAGATCTCATGATCATAGAGAAGGAACAGAGGTGTTGTTGTTGAATAACATACACCTCAGTAGTTACTTTAAGAACATGAGGACACTTCCCCTTCTGAAGCCACTGTTTTGAAACTCTAGTACTTGACCAACCCATGTTAATGGCTAGGCACAGCAGGTACTGAGTAGTACCAGCAGGTCTGAGGCTTCAGTTCTTATTTACTTGTTCTATGGAGAATCTGTGCATGCATCAACTTCTGGAAAAAGCAACTTCAGTTGTCACAATTTCTGATTTATGTCTTCTTCCCACCTTCTAACTTTTAGACATGTAGCATATTGCTAAACTTGCATTCAAGACCTATATATTAGACATTTCCAAAATGTTAGAAATTTTATTTCTATTTGATATCTTGCTTTCATAACTAGCTTTCTTAAAATAGTAGGAATTTTTTTGTTTTGAAAATACAGTGAAATACAGTGTTCTTGGTGCTGGATGTAGCTCTTTCTGTCCTAATCAGCAGTAGCGTTCAGTTGTTTTATTTACCATTTGCATGTAAACATGTAGCTCTAGTAATTGGCCATTTGGATGTTTTTGTGTGTGTACAGTACTAGGCACATTGAGTAATATAGAGATACAGTTGTAATTCTTCAAAATACGTGCTTGCCACATGTTACTTTGGGGGAAGGGGAGAATTTGGCAAATAGCTGTTCAAGAGCCATATACTTCACTAAGCTGAGGTTATTGAGCTCATCTTTAATCATGGTTTTGTCAGCAGTTCAATTAACCAAGTAATGCTTTTCCTACTCTTTTAAATAACAGATTAATATCAGATAACTGTGATCATCTGGAATCTTGTATATTAAAAGAGAAAACACATTTTAAAGGATTTATATCCTATTGGTATAGTATTTATTGATACTATTACTAAATAAATGCCTGGATTATTTGTCATGTAACTATCCTCTCAATGGCAACTGTACCTCTCAATTCTATGCATCAGAGAGTTGATTACCTGTAAATCCAGTTCTGTTCTACTTTCAGCCTTGCTTTGCATCTAAACTGCTCTTTTTTTTTTTACCAGTTGAGATTGTGTCCACTGTAACACTAGAATGTAAAGCTGATAACTGTGTGTAAACAAGATTTACCTTTTTATTTCAGAGGACCCATAAATGAAATTGTGTTAAATACATTTGCATTTGTCAAGATGAAAGTCCTGCATTTAAAGAAATCTCCTGATGTTCCCTCTGATTCAGAAATCTTGTGTTTCAGTGCCTGACTAATCTCTGCCTTGCTGATGCTTTGAATGAGCTTTGTATGTGAAAGCTCTACTAATCCATGTACTTACTGTTTGAATGTTTGCTACAGGAAGCGAGCAGCTGCAAAGCATCTAATAGAGCGCTACTACCACCAGTTAACTGAGGGCTGTGGAAATGAAGCCTGCACGAATGAATTTTGTGCTTCCTGTCCAACTTTTCTCCGTATGGATAACAATGCAGCAGCCATTAAGGCCCTCGAGCTTTATAAGATTAATGCAAAACTCTGTGATCCTCATCCCTCCAAGAAAGGAACGAGCTCAGCTTACCTAGAAAACAACTCCAAGGGTGCCCATAACAATTCCTGCACTGACAGAAAAATGAACAAGAAGGAAATGCAAGGCCCAAGAGATGACTTCAAAGGTAAGATGATACTTTGGAATCCTTATAAAATAGAACACATTTAGTATGCTCAAGTACAAACCAGCAGATTCCAGTGTGGTGGTATTCTGCTGACTTCTTAGGTGAAATACAGTGTTCAGCCTTTAAATATTTTACTGCAGATCATGTGAGATATCTGGATGAATGCTGAACACTGATTCCAAATCTGGATCTTCCCTGCATCTCCAAAATCGGTCTGTCGTCTTAGATGAATTCATTCATTCATTTGCTTCTGAGATTACTGCAAACATGGAGATTTTGCTTAAGTGCTGTTGTATGCCTGCATTAGTTTGACTACTTTAACCAATTTTGTAATTGCTCTGTAGTAAATGAGATGTAAGAGTTGCACTTCAGATATTTCTAAACACTGGAATTATAACAGGTGAATAAAAATGATGGATGGTATGCTTGTTTAGTGGACTTTTTTTTTTTCAGCAGAAATAGGGATGATAAACCTATGACTGTCTTACATAGATTTGTTTTGGACTATTCATGGCTTTAGAACATACCCTTCTTGTGATTGTACAAAAGTTAACCTTTAGTGTGAAGCTGTGTTTTTACTGAATGCCAGACCTTCCAGTTATGACTACTAGACAGATTATTTATTTGCAAATCAAGGTAAGAGAACACTAGACAGAAAGAGACCACAATGTAAGCTGACACCTTGATTGTTGCCTAAAAATAAGCATCCAAAAAAAAATCCATCTACCAAATGAAAAAAATTTAAGTACAGAATGTGAAACCATTCACAGCAGAGAATTGGAGAAAGACTTGTGAAATCATCAGTGAAATGTAACTGTTCTAGGAGACCTGAGATGCTGCAGTCAGTAGTAACACTAATTTCATCTTTAGCTGATATGAGGATATGTCCCCAAATTATCTATGATCTGAGTAAGCAAAGATGCAAACAGTAGGGAGGGGAAAAGGGAGCTAGTTAGTGTTAGACTGGCAAGAGACACATTATGAGACAAACCACAAAACAGACCTAGTCTTGTGTATTTGAATGGAGATGTGTGCATACAGGATTTTCATTTGTTTACCCCTGCCCTACCATCTCTCTGCAACATAGGTAAGTAAGAATCTTTGCAATCCATCCAAAGGCAGCCTGTTGTCTAAGGCAGTGACTCAAACATTGTGCATTGTCAAATCACAAATATTGACCTGTCTTTGTAGCTGTATGGACATAGTGATCTAGCACTCAAGTTTGTTTGTTTGTTTTTAAAGACCCTTCAACAAATGTTTCAGAGAAAACTGCATTCAAAGTTAAGAAAGCCGAGAAAAAGGATATGTGGCTTGCTTTTATGCTTGACACAGGGTTGGAAATTTCAAATAATTTAGAAGAACTGCCTCTTGGAATTATTTAAATTATCTTTTTCACTCAGAGGGTGGTGACACACTGGAACAGGTTGCCCAAGGAGGCTGTGGATGCCCCATTCCTGGAGGCATTCGAGGCCAGGCTGGATGTGGCTCTGGGCAGCCTGGTCTGGTGGTTGGTGACCCTGCACATAGCAGGGGGTTGAAAGTAGATGATCATTGTGGTCCTTTTCAAACCAGGACATTCTATGATTCTTTTCTGTAATGATAAATGCTAGAATTACTATCTCTTAGGAAAGGTTTATTTGGAGACTGTCAGCCAGCATGTCACTAATCGCTTAGATGACATTCTGAAAAGAGGAAGGAAAAAGCAAGGGAAATAATGAATTTGTTTTAAAAACAAACAAATATAGATCAGAAATGCAGTGAAATAAAAAAAGAACCATTTCAAAGTTTGTGTTATAATTAGCCTGGAAACTTGTCTTCAGCTCTGATTGCCAGTATATTGAGTTGGGAACAGACTGATAATTGGAAGATAAGTGCTGCTTTTGGATCCCTGCTAAAATTTGACTTTGTGTATGGATTTGTCATGGGTATTAATGAGAGCAAGGTTTGAAAGGAACTATGTTTACATAGTTAGAAGACTTAGTTGTAGTAGAAGGTGTGAGAGAAGGCACAAATAACTGCGTGTATTCAGATGTGTCACTGGAGTTAGAAGGAACCTTTGCTTATGCTGGATTTGTTCTCCAGCCAGTCAGTATCTGATGTAGATATGTCACATGCTGATCACTGCTATAAAGTAAAATTGGACAGGCCCTTACACAGCAGTTCAGTTGGAGCATGGTCTCAGGATATGACTTAAAGCTGTTGTGAAACTGCTGGTGGTAACACTTAATATTTTAACAAGAAGTAGCACATGGTTTGTTTCTTAAATATTAAAAGCATGTAAAAGAATGACTGGAGAAATCCTGCTGAATTTAAAATGTGTAACTATTAAATTATCAACCTTTATTAGTAATGTTTTGAGCTATGAATAACTTATATGCTCTTGTCAGTGAACTCGAGGCTGTAGTCCTTGTTTTCAAAAGTTATGGCACTGAACAATCTGAGAGGCAGATTTTATTTTAGGCAAGTTCGCTGCTTATATATGCACTACAGAAAATAAAAATAGGAAGAGTACTAGGATTTAATCTTTTTATAATATCTTCATTGCTGTTGTTTATTCAACAGGACAGATCTTAGCTTTGAAGCTTTTTCTGCTGTCTTCATATTTAATGGAAGTCAATCTTAGTAGCATGACAGAAAAGATTAAGCTTATGTTACATGTGCTCTAAGAATGGTTATGAGGCTCTGCAAAAAAATCAATAGGTCGTCTCTCTGCATGATTTAGTTTATATTTTTAATTTAATGTTCATTCCAACTAGTCATTAATACAGGCAATAACGTTTGAAAATACTTCAACGTATACTGTCTATATAAAGGTGATAGGCTTACTGTCTGCAGAGGTGGTTACAAATTTGATTTTCATTCTGTGTACCAGTTTAGAAGAATCTGATTAAGATGGAATGAAAACAGTCTGCGTAGTAGTATCTCTGCATATCTAAGAACGCACATCACATCACTGTATCTATCAGCAACACCAGTATATCCAGTGTGTTTGGTGGTAATCTTACTCTTAAATCACCTGGTGCAAGAGCCCTTGTGGGTGCTGTTTGAGAAGTGAAGAAAACTGGAACCAATGCTTTCTCCCACTTGTTACTAGATAGAAAGATTTGGGTTAGCAAGAGGACCTTAAAATGAGTACAGAGTATGGGAGACAGGTACCACACTGTTGATGTGTAAACCACCTTGTCTATCTGAATAGCATGTTGATGAGTATGTTCCGCTGTTATTCATACGAACAAATAACTCACATGCCCAACAGTGCATGTAATTTAGAAGGCAGCATAAACTTATAACCCTGTGTTGTGGTTTTTTTTTGAATGATTTTCAGGTATGTATTATGCAAAAACTATTGCAGAACTCATAAAATTTCTTATTTATTTCTAATACTCTTATTTCTAATATTCAACAAAATAAGTTACTGAGTCTTTTAAAAATCTTATCTGTAAGTTGGATCATTTATGTGGTCTGTTGGAAAAAAGTTGATACAGTTCAGGTAGCATAATGACTTGTGTGTCATTATCTGTACTGATTTACATTGGTATTGTCTCACACAGCCTTTTTATTAGGCTTTTAAGGTTTTAACATCTTGCTGATTGCTCTAGTTACTCTTCTTTAGACAATCTAATACTATCAAGCAAGATGAAGTCGATCAACTGCAAGGCAGTTTTTCTATCACAGCGTATTCTCTGATCAACATCCACAAATAAGATGGTATACAAAAGAATTCTGAGTTTGTGGTTTATTGTGCTAATGAAAGTCAGGTATGTCTTGAATTTATAAAGTGCTGACACTATTTTTTTTAACATGTGCTGATGATATAATATCATCTTTATCGTGTAAAGCACGTTAGCAGTATCTTCTTAATTTTTATCTTAATACAATTAATAATAATATTTTCTCTTGTTATAGATGTGACTTTTCTAACGGAAGACAAGATATATGAAATTCTTGAACTATGTCGAGAGAAAGAGGATTATTCCCCTTTAATCCGAGTGATTGGGAGAGTATTTTCCAGTGCTGAAGCACTGGTACAGAGTTTCCGAAAAGCCAAGCATCACACCAAGGAGGAGCTCAAGTCTCTTCAAGGAAAGGATGAAGACAAAGATGAAGATGAAAAGGAAAAAGCTGCCTGTTCGGCTGCTGCTATGGAAGAAGATTCAGGCGCGTCATCATCTTCATCGTCAAGAATAGGTGATAATACACAAGGAGATAATAACCTCCAAAAATTAGGCCCTGATGAAGTGTCTGTAGATATTGAAGCAGTCAGGCGGGTCTACGATAGATTACTTTCTAATGAAAAAATAGAAACTGCCTTTTTAAATGCACTTGTGTACTTGTCACCTAATGTGGAATGTGACTTGACTTACCATAATGTATACTCTCGGGATCCTAACTATCTGAATTTGTTTATTATCGTTATGGAGAATGGCAATCTTCATAGCCCAGAATATCTGGAAATGGCTCTGCCGTTGTTTTGCAAAGCAATGAGCAAGCTGCCCCTTGCAGCTCAAGCAAAACTGGTCAGATTGTGGTCTAAGTATAGAGCAGACCAAATTCGGAGAATGATGGAGACGTTTCAGCAGCTTATTACTTACAAAGTCATAAGCAACGAGTTCAACAGTCGTAACCTAGTGAATGATGACGATGCTGTTGTTGCTGCTTCCAAGTGCTTGAAAATGGTTTACTATGCAAATGTAGTAGGAGGGGATGTGGATACGGATCATAATGAAGAGGAAGATGAAGAACCCATCCCGGAATCAAGTGAACTAACTCTTCAAGAGCTGTTGGGTGAGGAAAGAAGAAATAAAAAAGGTCCTCGAGTGGACCCACTGGAAACTGAACTTGGTGTTAAAACTATAGATTGCAGAAAACCACTTATCCCCTTTGAAGAATTTATTAATGAACCACTGAATGATGTTCTAGAAATGGACAAAGACTACACTTTCTTCAAAGTAGAAACAGAAAATAAATTCTCTTTTATGACTTGTCCCTTCATATTGAATGCTGTTACTAAGAACCTGGGACTGTATTATGACAATAGGATCCGGATGTACAGTGAACGACGCATAACTGTGCTCTACAGCTTAGTACAAGGACAGCAGCTCAACCCATATTTACGACTTAAAGTGAGACGTGATCACATCATAGATGATGCACTCGTGCGGGTAAGTCGCGCAGCAACTTGGAACCTAGGTTTGTAGCGTTTGACTGTCACAGACTACACAGGCTTTGACTAACTGAAAAAGACTACATGTGAATTCAGTATTTTGTGTGCTAGACTTCCTCAGCAAGAATCTCAAATAGCTTTGCTGTATTAAGTTTGAATTTCTGAATATGCTGCTGGAGGCTGAAATGTTCATCTCAGAGCACTTGCCATCATAGGAGTTTAAGGTAGTTCTTAACCCTCACAAACAGGTTTTGTGCTGTTACATCTTGATGAAGAGAGTGGCCAAATTCTTTCTTATTTTCTCTCAATTCTGGGCTGCATCATCTTTTGATAACGGGGCTTTTCCATATGGGTGTTTGAATTAAAGCCTTTCAGCTGTGTGCTATTCTTGAGGACTTGGACTTCTAGGTACAAAGCATATATAAAGATTGACTGCTTGATAAGTAGAACTTCTCACTTTTCTAAGCCTCGTTGCTATTTGGTGCAAATAACATGATTGAGAAAGGGGAAGTAGAAACTGTTAGTACCTGAGAACTGTGAGAGCAGCCTGTTTCTGAATATGCTAGCTTCTTAAAGTAAAACAAAGACACTTGATCGTGCATTTTTTGAAGATGGGAGTTGTGCAGAATACAAACTACAAGGAGTATTTAACGGTAAACACTGTTCCTTGAACTTGCCCCTTAATTTCAGAACTTTTCCTCCACTTAGTTTTTTGCTTAAAGCTTTTATTTTTCAGAAGTCCATTTTTGTTTTCTGTTAAAAGTGAAACAGTCCTTGTAAATTTTTAAACTTAAACTTGCTTTTAAAGCATGTTGCTAACATGTCAGACAGGGAGTGTATTTGGGAGAGACTTTGGGGAAGATATGACTTTGCTTCTAATGCAACAGCTATTTCTATTTTGACTTTCAACTACTACTGAAGATCAGTTATGAGAGCCCTGAAAGAGCTCCTACTTTGATTTGCAGCATACATCTGAATTTCTCAGTGGTTTAGCTGCTTCTCAGGAATTGTTAATATTATGAATTGACACAGAAGATTTTTGCATTAGCGTACCGGTTGGGGGAAACGAAGAGGGGAATTTGCTATGCAAAGATGGCTTCAGTCTGAAAGCATAGTTTTGTAATAGGCAGATGAGGAATACGCTATTGTAAGTTTAAACTCTCCTGTGTACCTGTTTTCTGATCTATTTTTTTTAGAATCTGTTTGTAGTTTTATTATCTATCAAGCTTACTTTATGTCCAGTTAAGTTTTGTCACCTTAAAGTAACAGTTTATTTTGTTGACACTCTTCAACTTTGATACACTTAAATAATGGAAAAGAGTAAAGTACTTTCTCTTCAGGAGTGGATGAACTGAAACAGTGTAAGAGCTAGCAGATAAGAAGCAGACCTTCCTCATACTGAAGGTGGGGAAGAAATCTTTGGGGGTCAAAAAGTGTTTAATGTAACTTAGCTCATGGACAGCAACTAGTTGGTGAGTTCTTACAGCTCAGCTGGGCCACAGCAAACATTACTGTGCTGTTGGTGATTTGAGTCAAACATACTCATTTGTGATGCTTGTGCAGCAGCCCTAGCACTGTCCAGCAGTCTACAAATACATGCCTGGGCAGTTGCCATGGACTCTGTAATGGTTGTTAATTTAAGCTGTCAAAACATGTTATGTTATTGTGATCTTACTCTGTCAAAAACCTAAGTAGAAATTGTAGACTGTTTATTCTGAGACAGAAAATAAAGGAAAAATTGAATGCTTTTACATTCAAACAGTGAGCTGAACTTACGGTGTTGGTCAACAAAAACAAGCATGGCCCAAGCACTTCTCAAAAGTGAAAAATGGGTTATATTCAAGAAATGGTGATGATTGAAGATTCACTCTGTTGTACAGACCATTGGTTTCAAACTGAAAGAGTGGAGATTTAGACTGGATGTAAGGAAAGATTGTTTTGGGTTTAGTTGTTTTTCTTCCCTGTAAGGGTATGATACCCTGGAACAGATTGTTCAGAGAGGTGGTGGATGCCCCATCTGTGGAGGCACTCAGGGCTGGGCTGGATGGAGCTATAAGCAACCTGATGTAGCTGTAGGTGTCTCTGTTCATGCATGGGAATTTGACTAGATGGCCTTTAAAGGTCCCTTCCAACACAAACAATTCTATGATTCTATGTAAACTATGATTAAAAATACTAAGAGAGAATATAATAGTAATAATACAGCATACAGTAGTCACCTTTAAATGACGAATGTGTTTTTATTGACAATAAGAGTTATCAGTGTTCAAGGACATAATGCTTCCAGTGTATCTTGAAGTTATTCATCTTATTTGCCAGTCATGAAAGAAGGCTCTATCAGGAGCTAATAAGTGCAGGCATTTCGTGTGACCCACACAAACCTCAAGAAGGCTCTAAGGTGTAAATCTGCAGGTAGCAGGACAAGTTAGTCAGGGAAATACTGCCCAGTGCTATTGCCTTGTGCTTTATTCAGCAGCTGTCTGATCTGTCAGTTTAAAAACTGGTGCTGTTGCTATAAGTGCTTCCTGTAACAAATTTGGAAGTACTTGTCACAATTTTCACAATTCGTTTCCACTTCCTGATGCTTCAGTGGTGTGAAATAAGTCAGGATAGAAGCCTTGAGTATGTCCCAATCGTAGAAGTGACTTGGTGTCTCTGACTACGCTCACAGTTGGAACTACAGGTCAAAGACAGATTTGATGCCATCAGCATTAGCATAGAAACACACAGTACAAAAGTGAAAGCTACACTGTGCAGGTTTGTATCAGTGACAGCTGCAGCTTAGGGTGTGATATTGAACTTGGCAAGGATCTCATTGAAAACTATTAGAAAGATTTTGCCAAGTCTTGAGTTGTGAAAGTATAGTCTTAAATCTGTTCAGTGCTGAAGTTACAGGTAAGTAATACCACTTCTAATATTTCACTCTTGCACTGCTGTTGTTTTTTCCTGTGTTTGTTTTACTTACAGGATTTGTATTCAATGAACTGTTGATCTGAATACCATGATTCATTTGAATAACAAGTAATTTTATACTCATGTCACTATACCAGTGTTTTTACAGGGTATTTTCTACAGAATTTTTTACAATATGCATAACAACTGACCATTTCATGATGAAGTCATTCTAAGAATATTGATTATAAAGAAGTGAGGTTGAGGTGATCCTAATCATATTTTTAATAGTACTGGATATTTTAAAGGCAACTGTAGCAATCAGCTTTCATAATTTATTTGAGCAAGTGGACTTGATTACAGATCTCTGCTAATCAGTCAAGTTGGTTTGCTCTCAATATTTAAACTTGAATTCATCATGTACGTCCTGCTTTTAGGACTTCATTAAAACAAATATGAACACCAGTGTTTTTTAATTACAGTAGGATTTTTTGCTTATCCTGAGAATTTGAAGTAATACCTTTTAAATACTTACTTAAAGCTGCTTTCTATGAAGAGAACTGTAGTTGTCCGTGGAATAAATACATCTAAGTAAAATTTTCATGTATAAACTCGTGGTTCAATTTCGTTGCTTGTTGTGTGCCACTGAACCTTTATTTTTGTTTTTTATTGAAATTAGCTTAATGAAACAGACTTTGTACTGTATGCTTACAGTATACTTATTTTTATGTACATTAGTCTGAAGATTCCTGAGAGGGGAAATGGTAAAGTGTTAGTCTTCACTTCTATTACAGAACTCTCACACTTGGGAGCTGAGAGGTCAGTTTGCAGTCCTAGAAAGCAGTTGACATGCTTTTTGTGTGTATAATGCATTTCTTTCAAGAGGTTAGCTCTAATACAACTGAGTCATGTTACATGGATGTGGTGGTAATGAAAAGCTTATCCTTAAATCCCCTCTTCTGCCTTTTCATCTCCCAACAGTTACTTCTTTCATCCTCTTCCTCTGAGTTTACTCTTTTTTTTTTTTTTTGCACAGATTCTATGTGGATTTATTTTCAGGTAGCAGTAATTTAAGAGGTATGAGCTACAAGGTGAGATTTGCAGTGGTGGATTCCTCCAGCAAGCTAGTATCTCTGGCTGGTACTTCCTTGCAGAGTAGAAATTCACTTGGACAAATCTTGTTTTGAATTCAGACAGCTGGTAGGCAGTGAGCCACTTGTAAATGACTCTGCCAATGAGCAAAAACTGTGTGAATACTAAAACCAGCGTGCAGATTCTCACACTGTTAGGCACCAAGTATTCCAGGAGCTTTATGGTGTCCTTGTAGACTTATTGTTTTTTGTGTTCAGTTGAAAATCTCAGTCCTTATTCTGACTGTACTGATGTATGCCAGCAATGTGGGCAAGCATATATCTGGATCATGAAATGCAGCTTAGGATTATGCTTTCTGGAAAGTTGCTGGAACGTGTTGTAACTTCGTATGTTCAGCTAAACGATCCTGGAAGAAAATGTCAGCTTCTGAAACTCACATGCACTCAGATTGGGTTGATCCAGCAGTATCTGTGTTAACATGACTGAAGTAGATCTGGTTATTTAAAAAAGAAATATATAAATCCTTTAAGCTAACGTTCATACTTCCTTGCTATAGAAACACTACCACAGTTATGCTGAAATTCAGGACCTCTCTGATTATGTTTGTTTTCTACCAAGTTCCATTTTTTTTCTTGTTAAGCATCAGTTGGGAGACACGGATGTTCAGAGGAGCAGCTAAATCTGTGACTTTCCATTGAGCAGCTTAGCAACATTGTCCTGGTTATAAAATCTTCTTCAAGGAACATTAGACTAACTCAAATATGGGCTTGTTGGTAATCCTTTATCTGACTTCCTCTCAGATATCCAGCACAGTGTTTCAATCTACCCAGCCAGCACTGATCAACTAAGAGTGCTTCCTTCCCCTTTCTTACTACTTTTCTTTTATGTTGCTCGTTGCAGTCTAGTTCTCAGCCAAAGAACTAAGGATAAATGCAGTGCTTTCCTGACATGAGAATCTTTGTTATGGCAAGAGATTGCTGCATCAACAAAAATCCACACTCAATACGTGCTTTTTCAGAACTCAGAATTTATAAAACTTTCAAAATAGTAATTTGATATTTGGTAGCAAATATACAGTCAAAAAAGTCATGGGCTGGGAAGAAAAAAAAACTATTATTAGTGCCACTTGTGTCTATCCAGCTTTCATGTATAACCAGTATTTATGATCTGAAAATTACTACGATGTTATTTAAATGACTGTCTGTTTTACTTAGAACATGGCTTGTCCTGTTCAGAAGCAAAATTCTTCTAACACATCTGTATAGTGTATAACTTAAAAAGATTGATATGGAAGGCAAGATGCAGTGCTGTACTACTGTGGGAAACGTGTGATGAGAATATCAAAGTTAGGGAATCGCAGCATGGGTTTATAGAAGAAATACTGTTTGTTAAAAACATGGTGAAGTTCAAAGCATGTTATTTTAGTCTCCTTAGGAGCTAAAATAGTTCATTGCCAGTGACAGTCAATTGAATACTGTATGGGGAGATTGCTTTAGATGGTACATATCCAAATTACAACATTCCATGTAAAAAAAAAAATCTTAATATATATCTCATCTAGTAATCTGATCTCACTCACTGTGGGTCACCTCTATTTCTTTAACATTGCTTTATAATCAGTGGAGCTACCCTATTTATGGGCTATATATAAGTACCCTGTATCTACCCCTCCTGATACTAATTTTCAATACCTGTTGATGTGCTTTCTCCACATGCTCCTTTTGCATGAGGAGCTTCAAAGTCTTCACCCATCTTGAGCTCTGTCACTCATCTGGCCTGATGTCTCAGTCGCTGGTGTCACTTCCTTCTTTATCCTGTTTCTTCCTGTTTTCCTTTACACTCCCATAGTAAAATTCTGGGGTGTTAAGGAGTGTGTTGGTGTTTGTGAGGATAAGCTGGGGGAGTGAAATAGAAAAGAAATGGTTCAGCATGCTAACAACACAAACTGGTAAATACACTTGACAGTTACGGTCAGCAACGTAGAATTCTTCATAGAGGAACGTTCAGGTTCATCTTTGTTTAACTGTACTGCTGTTGAATTTTCTTCTGCATGTAGATATGTTTAATATAATAATGCTGTACAAGTTTAGTACACTTACATTTCAAACAGCATTATTTCTTGCCAGGTATAAAACCTTTAACTTGTTGTTTAATGAAAGGACAAATTTCTTTTGGAAAGAGTGTTACAGCCCCGTAACAGTTTGTATATAGAAGTGAAACCTTTTGCTGTAAAACATCCCTTCTGTTTGACTTTATGCTTCCCAGGAAGAAATGCCGTAGATCTGCTTAAGGCTGCTGAAGACAAAAGAACAAGAGAATTGAGATTTCTTCATTTAGGGTCAGGGGGAAAGGAGATTTGAGTAATATCAATGTCTTTTTGTTTTTGTTCCTCCCACCTCTACACTGTTAGTGAGATGTGGTCACCTTATAAAGGCATGTCTTCTGTCTTCTGCTATAAGTTATCACGTGAAGCTTCCAAAAAATGTGTGTGTATTCACAAAACATGTAGTTGTCAGTTATGTAGATCAAACTGCAGTCTTTTGTTGTCAGATGAATTCAGTTACCACAGCAATACATCTTGTTTTCATATTTGTTTTTGTGATTTTTATCCAACTTAATGCTGACTGACTTGAAGTGTTTAAAAGAATGACAATAGAGAGCTCTAGCAGACTTAACTGGCTAACAGATCTCATCTTTCATAAGTTTCTTGCTACAGAAATTCCCGAATTACTACATGTTTAAAGTGATTTCACATTAATATTGGTATATTTTAAGTTGTGATTTGTACATGCTTTCTTCTTAGATCTGGAGGGTGATTTTGCTTTAGTTACTTGATGTTCCACTGAGATGTACTAATTAAATAATTACATCTGTTCACTTAATAGCTAGAGATGATTGCCATGGAAAATCCTGCAGACTTGAAGAAGCAATTGTATGTTGAATTTGAAGGAGAGCAAGGGGTAGATGAAGGAGGTGTTTCCAAAGAATTTTTTCAACTGGTTGTGGAAGAAATCTTCAATCCAGATATTGGTATGTTGTCTAATGACTTACTGAATACTCAGAAGTGAAGGTATTTGTAGTGCCTTTCTACATCTGCTGCTTCTTTTCCCTGAAGCTTCACAAATTGATTTCTTGGTGATCATGAGAGTACTTAACTCATTGAGGGTTCAGCATTTTGCCATCAGTCGTCCTTCTGAGAAGCAGTG
Organism: Phasianus colchicus; assembly: GCF_987193195.1. NCBI lineage: Eukaryota > Metazoa > Chordata > Aves > Galliformes > Phasianidae > Phasianus > Phasianus colchicus. Next base: position 133,217,506 of record NC_143436.1, read on the forward strand.
ATGAGAGGCATAACTGTGCAGTTAGTGAGAGCCATCGTTGTTTGCTTAAATATGAATCAGTAGGACAGGGTTCCTTTGTTTGTTCTCTCACCTTTCTCCTCGCTTTGCTTTGTGATTAGCTTCTAGAATTAGTAAGCAAACCAAAGAGGAAGAACTTCTGCAATAAAACCAGAGTAGGACTATGGTGAGTTCTTGAGTTATTTCCTCCCCTTCCCTCGGGTTAAGGAAAATCTCATTCTAAAAATCTCAGTTCTTCTAATGGTTTAATCTAAAATGGCTACAGCATACCAGTAGTGTCAGATTTGCTTGTAGTTGATGAAGAACTACAAATAATTTGTTATAGTCAAAGTTTTTATATTTGTGTTTTAATCACATTTATTGTTTTTTCCTTAACACTTCCATTTTCTTTAAATGCAACTATACTCTGCTTTTAATATGCAGCTTGCTTGCAGCTTTTAGAGGATTAAAGTTGTTTAAATATTATTGTGAATACAATGTGTCAGTATAGAAATCAAAGACTTTTGCCTAGTTACTGTGCTAATTTCATGATTTATTTAGAGTTTGATGGAACAGTTTAGTTCCTGTAATGCAACTTCCATTAAAGCTCAACAGCTTGTGGCTGGTAGGAAACCTGTGTTCATCAAACTGATTTTCTTTTTAAAGCCATTATATTGAGCTTTGTGGTTTAGAAAATTGACACAGAAACAGGTATTCATTTTGACCAGACAAGAAAGGAAGTTCTCAGTAAAAGAATCTGAATCTTGGGACTTGCCCTTCAGCACATGCAAGCAAGATCTTGTTAAAAAGTGGCATAGATCTGTAGATAAGTCTTACTCAGCAAACTGCTGTTGGAGAGATTTAGAATCTAGGTTAGCAAGGCTAGTCAGAATATATTAGAGTGTATGAAAGTATTAAGACTCCTTATTTTGATAAAGTACTATTTCCAAAGTAAAATTCATTTATTTAACATTGGATTAATGAAAGTTGTGTGGGCTTTTTCATTATTCAGTGCTGTATAATGAAGTAGTCCTATGTCAGAATTGAAGTCTGATTCAGCTAGTAATATCTGGCTAGTGTATGTATGTTCCCTACAGATAAAAATCCATAATACATTAACTTTGCATGCATGGTTTAAATGTTGCTGTTTTATTCAAGTATAAATAATTACGTGCTTTTTTTCATTTATATCAACTTTAGTGACAAAAACTAACTTATCTGCTTATGCCATAGGTATGTAGAAGTAGAAAATATGGCTTGCTTCCACATTTTTATTTTGCATCTATGAATATGCACTGTAGTATAACAGCTTACACACTGTTTATACCAATCATGACTTCTGATTTGTAAATGTAGAAAAAATCCTTTGAAGATTATTAGCTGTCTTCTGATAGTTACATGGAGTGATGTTTACTGTTATAATAATTTGTTTGCAAGAATGTTGCTAGATTTTTTCATATTGTAAACCACCTTAAATATTTTCTTCAAGGAAGCAATAACACAGAGTTGGGGATTTATTACCAGTAATTTTCACGGTAAAAGAATATAATAATATATTCTATATATAAAAGAATATAATATTCCTAGCTACATTGTGCAATTGTTTTCCTTTTATTTCAGCTTCCCTTTTTTTTCTGGTGTTGTGATTTTAATGCACAGTATTTCTAATGTTGGTCAGTGAATAAAATTGGATTCCATTTTAGAGCCTTTTCAGAGGTGAATCTGGGAAAAATGTTTGTCCTTCGTTATTAGACATTTGTTGTAAGCAGTGGACTTCATAGAGGGATTCATTTGAATAGTTTATAGCCTGTGTAAAAACTGATTTGATGAGCAAGAACTAATCTGGTGACTTGCTACAGCAAAAAGGGTAAGAGGCTCTTTGCCCTACTCTCATTCATATAGCCCTATCCCCTCCTTTCAGCTTTCGGCATGGGTCAGTTCAGCTGTTTAATGAAGCCTTTTATGAACTTGGCAAGAAATTAGTTACCTGAAACAGTATGTTAATGAAATGAGGGGATATAGGGAAAAAGACAAAGCCACTACCCCTTATAACAGTAACATACTATTAAAATTGCAACCCTTCAATGAAACAGCAGTTCTATGTTGGGTTTTCTCATCAAGTTAGAACATGTGTGACAGCTGAAGCAATTCAGTTGAGTATCGAAAATTGTTTACATTTTTATATGCTTATATGTATATGCCTGAGTGCATGTTGGGCATCTAACTCACTTTAAGTTCATTTGTAACTCTTGTCACCAGCTCATCACCGTAAGTTTCAGTTCATAGAATCACGAAGGTTGGAAAAAACCTCTCAGATCATTGGGTCTGTCAACTCATCCCCACTATGCCCACTTACCACATCCTCAGTGCCACGTCTACACGGTTCTTGAACACCTCGACCAAGACAATGACTCCACCACCTTCCTTGGCAGCCCATTCCAATGCCTCACAATCCTCTGTAAAGAAATTTTTCCTAATATCCAAAATGAACTTCCCCTGGCTATTACCTTAATTACTATCCTACTATTGCTAGTTACCTGGGAGAAGAGGCCAACCCCCACCTCACCACCACCACCAGCCTCCTTCCAGGTCATTGTAGAGATCGGTCGGATCTCCCCTGAGCCTTCTCTTCTCCAGACTGAACAATCCCAGTTCTTTTAGCTGCTCCCCATCAGACTTGTGCTCCAGACCCTTCACAGATTGTCTTTATCTGGACATTTCAGGGCCTCAATGTCTTTTCTGTAGTGAGAGGCCCCAAACTGAACACAACTCTCCAGAGCTGAGTACAGAGGAACCATCACCTCCCTGCTGCTGCTGGCTGCACTATTTCTGATACGAGCCATGATGTCACTGGCCTTCTTGGCCAACTGGGCCCACTGCTGCCTCGTGTTCAGCCAGCTGTTGACTAGCAGCACCCCCAGATCCTTTCCTGCTGCATGGCTCAGTGATGAAACTGCATGTAGTGCTGTTTTTTAGCTAGAATCAGCATAGAAAAGCCTTTGAGGAAAGTCCACTACTTACGCTAACTAGAGTTCAGTGTGATTTCATCCACATGTTTTTGATTACATTCTGCTCTTGCACCGTTGGATTTATCAGAGTTAAAATCTGTGTTGACAATGTGCTGCTTCTTCAGTAATAGGAGGGATAGAAGGTTGTGTACGTGCAGGTTCAGCAGGCGATGTAGGATTTAGTATCACAGGGCTCATGCATGCTTTTAGTGGTAATGTGAGCACTAGCGTTTTGAGTAGTTTCTGTTCCCCTAAAGGTAAGTAGCTTTTCTTTGCCATTAAATTCAGCATAATTCTCAATGTTTCAGAGACGTTCTAATATACAGGGGTTTATAAAGCTGTGTTTTACATGTTGGTGGTTTGTTGGTTTGTTTTTTTTTTTTAAATATAACTATAACTGTTTAAAATAATTTTTACAGGCATGTTCACATATGATGAATCTACAAAACTGTTTTGGTTTAATCCGTCCTCTTTCGAAACCGAGGGTCAGTTTACACTGATTGGCATAGTGCTGGGGCTCGCCATTTACAATAACTGTATACTGGATGTACATTTTCCCATGGTTGTCTACAGGAAGCTAATGGGCAAAAAAGGAACTTTCCGTGATCTGGCAGACTCTCATCCTGTAAGTTCATTATGTTCTTTGTGTTTATTACTGCATTTTCTGTGTACTGCCTTAATGAAGTTTTCAATTAAATACAATAGAACTGTCAAAGCTGAAAGTAAATTAGCCTTGTGTGTAGAGTCTGTATCTGTTTAAACAAATAGATAGCAATGAAAACCTACATCTGACTTGGTGGAGGTTGTGAACAAATACGGCTGGATATTAATAGAGCTTAGTTCTTTTTTTTTTTTGCAAACTACCAATGTTGCTTAATGTTGTGTATTATTAACTAACTATTAAACAGTTTATTAACATGACTTGTTGTTGATCATTGTTTAATAGCTTCCCAAAGAGATTTCTAAAACAACAGGTAGAATTGCATTGTATAGTTTTCTACAAAATACATTACAGTGGCTCTTGACTTGCAAAGATTTGATGCTTGTATTGTGCTTCCTCTTGGTATTTTAATATAACTTAAAAACTTACTTCAGAGCTTTCACAAACCAAAGATGAAGTTCCAGGTAATCAAGCCACACAACACTTTCTCTGATAGAACGTGGAGGATGGATAGGGGCTTCCCTACCCGGGTACAACCAAGGGTTTCAAATCCAGTCATTTCCAATATAAGGGATTTTTAGAGATGCTGTGAAATTTTGAAAGAATACAGCTAGTAAAAGAGTGAGGCTTTCATGTAAGCTTCCAGTAATTAAAACATAAAGAGGGAACTTATTACTACTACTTAACTACAAAAATACATTTGCACTTATTTTTTCTTTTACCTTCAGTTTGTATTCAGTCTGAGTCCTACACCTCTGTCTTAGCCAAAGAATTGTTTCTGTTCTGCGTAGGCTTTGGTTTCCGGAGAGCCTTTGTCTTTTCCTAAGGCACTGTAAGGAGGAAGACTGACCATTTCTTTCAGTGGAAGTAACTGTCAAAAGTAATTTCAGATTGCACTTGTCAACCTCTGACCTAAGCTGTACTTATTTTGTAGAGACCTTGGGATTTCTTAACTTCTTTACTTTTTTTTTTGTACAGACACTTTCTTAATTTAATGACTGTCCTATGTTGTTTGCTTCTACATTACTCCCTAATTCACTTTTAAATCAAGATGTAGGAGATAAAAAACTGCTGCCCATTTTTTTCTCTGATACAGTTATTTCTGTGATTTTTAATGCATAAATTGAACTTAGTGGTTTAAAGTGTTCTGGATGTAAATATGGGTTCAAAAAAGTTAGAAGTGAAAGTTAATCACTGGCTCTTTACTCATAGATCAGACCACAGTGTTTGACATGACCCCTGGCTAATAGTAAGCTTTCCTCATGTCGTTATTATCAATTGTTGCCTTTTATCTCTTTCTCTTCCCTTAGCATCTGCTCTTGGCTGCTTTTACAAACACTGAGTGAGTTTGATGTTTGTTAGGAGTGAATGGGAATTAAGTAACTTGTCACAACTGTTTTCATGACAGATTATTTCGTGTCCTTTGGTATTGCTCTGTGAAATGTATTGAAACTCAGTTATGACAGACCTGTATCTTAATCTAATAGGTTCTTTACCAGAGTTTGAGAGACTTGCTAGAGTATGAAGGAAGTGTGGAAGATGATATGATGATAACTTTTCAAATATCTCACACGGATCTCTTTGGCAATCCAATGATGCATGATTTAAAGGAAAACGGTGATAAAATTCCTATTACAAATGAAAATAGAAAGGTATGCTTTGTGCTCAAATAACTTCTTAAAAGAAATCAGTACTTTTTGGGTGCTCTGTGCAGAAATATTCTATAGAAACTTTGTCTCACAATGTAAGTGTTAAAGCATATATTTACTTGGTTTTGTTTTGTTAAAGGGAATATTGATAAATACATTCATACATATATAGCTTCTGTGGGGCTATTTTGACCTGTTTGAGAAACATTTGAGACTTGCTCCTTACCATTACTGAGTAGAAGCTGAGCCCAGGTTATATGGGTAGAGTCATAGAGCTAAATGTATTTTGGAGTCTTACATTAGTAGGAGATTCTTTGAATGGAGTGTGCATCAAAGTACTAAGGATTTCTTGGGGGTTGTTTTCTTACAGGAATTTGTCAATCTGTATGCTGACTATATACTCAATAAATCAGTAGAAAAACAGTTCAAGGCCTTTCGGAGAGGATTCCACATGGTGACCAATGAATCTCCTTTGAAATATTTATTTAGACCAGAGGAAATTGAATTACTTATTTGTGGAAGTAGGGTAAGAGTCCTGAATGTACATCAGAAAAAGTGGAACTTATTTGATCATAATATAATTAGTGGTCGTTCTTAAAAATGTCATCTTCTTACAGAATTTAGATTTTCAAGCACTAGAAGAAACTACAGAATACGATGGTGGCTATACAAGAGACTCTCTTATTATTAGGTAATTTTTTTTTTTAAAATTTCTGAAGGATTACAAGCAGTTTGCTTTCTTGTTTCTTCGTAACAAATTTAATAGTGTAAGATTTTGTATTTTTATGGTATTGGATTTAAGTCTTCTCTATAATTTCACTTTACTCGAGTACTGTCATTAGAGCGGATACCATAAGCAATGCTTTGGCTTCCACTGAGCTTCTGTGAATCTTAAAAGTTTGTTTATTTGGGACCTTGTCTTTCTCTTACGTCATATAAATAGGACAATTTAAATAAATTAGCATTGCTTTGGTTTTCTTTGAGGGAATGAATTGTTTGAATAGGCACAATGTGTGAAGAACTTATTTCTCTGATTAGAAATCAAGCAAACTCAACATTTTTTTAAGAGGGGAGATGTTTTTAGTGTGTTTATTCCTTTTCTGTCCCCTTTGACTGGGGAGCTCTGTGAAGGCAAGAATCAGAGACACGTATTTTTGGTCTTCTGGATTTTATCATAGAACTGTCGTTCGTGATAGAGCAGAGCTCTTGACAGCAGTTTGTGGTGTTTAAGAAAGCAGGTGGTTCAATTGAACAGTATAGTGGAACCAGTACTACTCCAGGGGGCAGAAGAATAGTGAGACAAAAAAATGTTTGCAGATCATTTATCAGCAGACTTAACACTTAAAAATTAGTTAAACTACAGTATTTTGGTAATATTTCTAATTTCTACCTGGTTATCTCAGTGATTGGTAAATATGTTGGTGATGGGTTTTCTTCAATGTAACTTGTGAATTGATAAGACTGGTTGGACTTCTAAAATGTCAAAGTTTAATAGCTTTTGAAGGTCTCACATTGAAGACTGATGTCAATTCACTTATTTCTTTCTTCCTTGCTAGGGAATTCTGGGAGATAGTCCATTCATTTACGGATGAACAGAAAAGACTATTCTTGCAGTTTACAACAGGCACAGACAGAGCCCCTGTGGGAGGACTTGGAAAGTTAAAGATGATCATAGCCAAAAATGGCCCAGATACAGAGAGGTAAAATTCTATTTGCTTGTTTATAAATGGAAACAAATTCTGTGCTTTCATTTAATTTATTAACTTAGTTAAATCTGAAAGTTGAATCTTGAAGCAAAGAGGATGCTCTTTGAATTCCTAAATCCATAATAATGAAATAGCAGCACATTTTGTTGCATGTAGTGCATGCGTACGTGTTCCTTCATCTCAGTTATTTTCTGTTTTCCCCACAGGTTACCTACATCTCACACATGCTTTAATGTACTTTTGCTTCCGGAGTACTCAAGCAAAGAAAAGCTTAAAGAAAGATTATTGAAGGCCATCACATACGCCAAAGGATTTGGCATGCTGTAATAAATGTAACAAAAGGGATGAAAAAAAAATGATGGTGGTGATGTCCCTGTCCAAAAAGGCCATAAGATAGTGAGCTACAGTAGTCACCTGTGTTTGTGCCTCCCTTCTTTACTGGGGACATTGGGCTGGAACAGCAGATTTCAGCTGCTTATATGAACAAAATCTTTATTTTTTCTTTTAGCGTGAAAGTGTTACATATTCTTTCACTTGTATGTACAGAGAGGTTTTCCTGAATATTTATTTTAAGGGTTAAATCACTTTTGCTTGTGTTTATTACTGCTTGAAGTTGAGCCTTTTTGAGTATTTACAAGAAAACAAACTGTACTCTCCCAAGGAAACTATTGCCATCATTTGTAGACTATGTAACCTTCAAGTATGTGCTATATTTTTGTCCCTGTATCTAATCAAATCAAGAACTGTACTTTTTGAAGAGTTTGCTTTTGAAACTTGAAGTCTTGGAAAACAGTGTGATGCAATTACTGCTGTTCTAGCCCCCAAAGAGTTTCTGTGCAAAACCTTAAGAATCAATAAAGATGGAAGGGAGAACTTGGAATGTTAAATTGCAGCCTTGAAAACTTTACTTTAGTCACAGCACAACAATTAAAATTCATTTCACTATATGTTGTCTTCACATGTCTTGTAATAAATTGTGGTTTTAATTAGAAAAACATTTCTTAGCATATGAAAGGGTAGAAATTTTAGTTACTTTTTCTAAAAAAAGAAAAAAGTTTACTGGGGAAAAGTGCATTTTCAACTGAACGGCTTTAGAGTAGGGAGTGATGAAGTGTTTGGGGGGGGTGGGAATAGGAAGTTTTTGCTATATTATAAACAAAGCATGTGGAAGTGCACTTAAAATGAAGTTTTATTCTTAATTGCCTATTATGTTGACCTTTTAAATAGACAATCCAAAGTCTTCCCTACGTGTTATGTCATGGCCATTTATTTAATGAATCATTGTTCCTCCTTATCAAGGCACATGATCAGTGTTGCAACATAATCTAAAGGGATGGCTGCTGTATTTTAATCTCTAACGATAAGCAAAATTGAAAAATATTAAACCTAAAGGCCTACTTCATGTTGTACACTTCCAACCATTAAATAAACTGTTAGAAAGTAAGTAATGAGGTTATGTTCATCTGCTACAGAAAATATTCAGTAGGTTTTTAATTTAACTCAACAAATCATATCGGAAATAAATCCTTTACCTTTTGTAGTCTGTGTTTAATGTTAATTTCTCCTGTTGCAATATATGACAAAGGGATTATGCATTTTTAAGAGGAGACATAACTGGCATATCTCTTTTATAATACAAGCTACAGCTGACATGCAGAGCTGAGCTTGTGCCTTGACAATTGCTATAACTGACTACTACAGATCAGATCAGTGGCTGTGTGGAATTGGCATTAAAAAGGCATAGTTTTGAAATCATTGGAGAAAGAAAAGATGTCTTTCAGGATTATTTTAATAATTACTTTCTAGTAATAGAAACAGACAACTGCTATGTAACTATGATGCTGAATAAAACAGTGACCTTTTTTCACCATGTTTCAGTGAAAAAGCAAACGATTTCCTTACTTTGATCAACTGGATATTAAATTATTTGTTTAGAAAACATTGTAGTATAGCATAATTTGAGAGTTAAAGATGTGTAAAAACTCTCCAGAAATGAACTTGTAGTGGCATGGGGCCCGGCAGTGTTCTGCTTTTGAGTCCCAGCTGATGCACATCTGCCTTGCTGGGGCAGGAGGGATGCTCTTTGCCTTCTCATCTTTGACCTTCAGGTCACACTTAAGGAACACCTTCAGCACTTCCATCTCTGAATTTGTCAGATCGTAGAGGAAAATGTAAGATGGTTTGACGGTGCTCGTGGATTCATTTGGACGTAGGGCTTCTTTCACTGTAGGTGGTGAGAACAGTCTGCTGAGTGCCGTGAGGTGTTTTGTTGCAGGTGTAAATGACATCAGTACCTGATACTGTTTAAAGTATATCTGTGATATGTTTTGTTCTGGTGTAACTATGGATGGTAAACTCAAGGTGGTTAAGCTCAAAGAGGGAAGGTTTAGATTGGATGTTGGGGAAGTTCTTCACAGAGACTGGTGAGGTGCTGGAACAGGCTGCCCAGAGAGGCTGTGGATGCTCCGTCCCTGGAGGTGTTCAAGACCAGGTTGGATGGGGCCGTGGACAACCTGGTCTAGTCCCAGATCTGGAGGTTGGTGGCCCAGTGGCAGGGAGATTGGAGGTTGATGATCCTTGGAGTCCCTTCCAACCCAAGCCATTCTGTGATTCTGTGATGGTGGTTATGCCCAACTGATGGACATGTAAGACGGTCTTTAGGCGTGTCCAAAAGTTGGGCAGGTAACATAATTGCCTAGAAGTACAGAGCTCTCACTCAAGTGCTGTTATTGTAAATATGCTTTTCCTGTCATTCTTTAGCATTAAAATAATGCATAATTGTGTTAGCCTTTAAAACTGTAGGTTGTTTCTTGAGGAATCATTTTCAGGTAAGCTATGAAGACTTTGCAACTGACAAGTTTTCCATGCAAATATTTGCCTTCTTTCCCAAAATGCTTTCTTATCTCCTCAGCAGTGTTTATAAACCTCAGCTAATCCTCCAGCAGCAGCTGTTACAGTTCCAGATAAATAACTCTTGAAGTGGTGCAGCTCCAAGCTGCTCTCCTGCTCTACAGGAGTTCCAGACGGTCTTCTGTTTCTGGAAGAGCTCATCAAGGTACAGAACATGCAATTTCAGTTCTCTTTTGCTGGGCTCTGGGAACAGCCCTGAATGTTTTCCACTGGTTTTCAGCAAGGTTGAGCAAATTCTGGGTCTACAGAAGGATCACAAGTTTAGGTTTACTTAACCTGTGATTAAAAATCTCTCTTGGGTACTTGGAAGAGGACTGAAAGGATTGTTTTTCTTAAACCTGAAGGTACAGTAGTGCTATACAATCTCAATGGAACATGGACGTTTTAGGTGAAGGCTTTTGTCGATTGCGAAAAAGATTTTAGGAAAAGCCATCAGTGTGTGAGCAAAACTCAAGGAATAGTGTTTTGTGAATTTCTGACTGGGCTTATTTACCCTTTGGCAGGCACTAACATGAGCCTGGACCATGACAACCAAGGAGACTGTCTTCCCTCCCCATATTTTGAGGAGAGCTGACACTGAAGTGGGCTAGCATGAGCCAGGGTCTCCGTGAGTCACACTTCATCTAACAGCAGCCTTCACCACTGCAGTAGGAGCTTCAGACTGCAGTAACCCCCACCATAGGGGGATTAAAGACTTGTGGTGGCTTTGAGTGCCTTCATCCTGAGGTTTTGGTGTGCTTTGGGTTGTGCCTCATTCATCACACAGAACAACTCCAGCATTTCAGTACAAAAGACGCAAGAGAAGCTTCTTCCACGTTTAGCTCCACACAATCCTTTTCTGATACAAGCTGTTTTGATACTAGGGTTAGCCTCAAAGGATTGTGATAAATTACCTGCAGTTCCCACTCTGTGTCTATGCTGTACATGTACATGTCTGTTATGGAATCATTCAAGCTGGAAAAGATCAAGTCCAACCATCAGCCCATCCCCATCATGCCCATTAACCATGTCCCTGAAGTGCCACATCTACATAATACTTGGAACACTTTCAGGACTCGTGACTTCACCACTTGTACCTGTGCACAATTTCAACAATAATGGATGGGCCCCTCAGTGTTACTGAAGCAACCAAAAATGTTGAAGCCTAAGGTCAGCAGTAGGACTGAGTCATGTCCATGCACAACATGAGTGTGCACAATGACCTGCCTGCTTTAGCATTGCAGGGATGTCCCCAAACCCCTGCTGTATGAGGCTGCGTTGTGTGGAGCACTGGAACAGTCAGCCCCAAGACTTGCTCTAAATGGCCTAAATCCACATATAATATGAAAATAGTGGCAATCTTTTGAAGTTCGTTGGAAATATCTGAACTGCAGGGGAATTGACAGTTGGCTCTTTGCAGCACAGTTTGTTCAATTCATCAGCCCTGGAGATAAGCGGTGCCAAAAAACAAAGATGCTTTAGTGTTTCTCCATCTTTTTGTGTGCAGAGGCCTCTGGTCCTTGCTGAATTGGGCTCAGGGTGAGTGGCCTTGGTGGGACAGCTTCTCCTGCAGGAGGAAGGGGAGAACAACTGCTGGTAATGGGAACAGAAGACTAAAGAATTAAAGCCTAGAAACAAATGGAACATGTCCAAAGAGGCAAAAAGCTGAAACACAAACTACACATAGGGCGGATCTGGTAGTGCGCTTGGAGAAAGTCTCAGAGCTGCTGCTGCTTCTGGTGTAAAGGTAATGGTAGTGCTCCTTCTGGAAGGTGAGGACAGCCCGCTGTCCAGTGCATGGGGCTACAGGAGCTGACTTCCTCATGCACCCAGAGTCTGCCCTGCCTCTCCTCATGCTGCAGACCTGGCTGCAGAATCTCCTCCTCTATAGCAAAGTCATGAGGGCCGCTGGAAGCTGCAAGCCTCAGCATTTGGCTTGTGAGCCCAGTGAGTAAATTTGAGCTGGAAATGGTTGCGAAATCTGAATTTGGGGAACAAAAGGTCAAGCTGGCTGGAGACCCTCAGGGTGTTCCGTGGGATGTGTGTGTGTGCGTGTGTGTGCTTCCACCTCAGGTAGAGTGGAGGACAGTAGAGCTTCCCCAGCCTCCCTGAGGGCTCCACTGCTCAGCATCCTTCTTTCATCTCTCTGCTGTAAATTTAGGGTAGAATTGGGGATTCCCAGACTGACAGCTTCTCTCCGGAAAGCTGCCACAGCCCAAAGCCTGTGCAGTTGCCAGACCCATCTTGTAAATAATTCATTTTGCTGTCAGGAACACACAAAGGGTTTTATGAATGCTGAATTATGTAAACACGGATCTGATTCTTTTTGTCTGTTCCAGGATGGAAACGCTCATAGTGCCAGGGGACTCTGAAGCCAAGCACAAATGCTGCCATGTTGCCAGTCCAGACGTGGAACAGCTTTCCTGTGGTCAGCACTCCCTCCTGCTGTACTGCTGTGCCCAGCATGTAAGAGGTTTGGCTGATGAACTCCCTGCTCATCCTGGCCAGCAATATGGGACCTAAGCCTGCAATGGACAGACCAGCTCAGAGAGACACTGATGTGGGTGTGGAAAAAGAGCAGTTTGTTTCTTAATGTAAAGCACAGCCCTCTGCTTGCAGGTTAATAAATATTTGGCCAGAACAAAACTGTAGAGCTGATGTCTGAGTGTTAAGTGCAGGGGTTGTTCCTCAGCTCTTGCTGAGTGAGGTCTGCACAAGCAGGCTGACCACAAACACTGGCTGTGTGAGGCTGTGTGTATGCTGTTGCTTCCTCAATCTGGCCCTCCTGCACCTGTAGCAGATATTAAAAACCCCTGGGTCTCCTCTTTGAGCAACACTACCAGGCATAGTCCCCAGCTCCTTCCCAGGTTCTGTCTGGTGCTAACGTGTGAAGTGGATACTGGACTCACTGAACTGCTGGTTGCCTTTTCAGGCTGTGTGTCTATGCGTTCCCTAACAGCTTTCATGTTCCTTGCTTTTGTGCTCTTGGGTGGGCTCAAGGATCAGCCCAGCTCCTGCCAGGGGAGGAGCTCTGGGTAGCAGAAGGTTGTTGTAAGTGTGTATTTCTGCTGGATGAGGGCCCATCCCTGCTGTGCTTCTGGGTGTGGAGAGCTGGGCACAGAAGCAGGGTGCTGCCCCAGATGCCCTGCAGTAAGCACAGAATGCAGTGGTCCCCACTTGGATTTCTGTCACATCGGGGTCTTCCGGGCTATGTACTACTGGTACTACTGAAGTCTGTGACAAAACACTAAAAAAACAGGGGGAGGGATGAGAAAAAACACAGAGCTACTCAAAATAATTTAATGTACATGCTGTATCCACATTAAGGGGAAAAAGTGTCTTACAGAGATGAAAGATGGCAAAAGATGTGATTTCACAGTGCCAAAAGCTACACATTTTAAAGTGACCAAAGCCAATTCTATCAGGAGTTCTCTTTTTCTGGCATGTGATTGGCAGAGAGAAAGGAAAAAGGACCAGCAAACACTTTCCCTGATGGCTGAAGCTGTTGTACCCATCTGGTAAACAAGTGTTCTTGTCTTTGGTGGAGGGGAGGGACTTTGGCAGGTGTAAGTTCTGTTTGGTGTAAGTAATACTTGGAATGGTTCCACCTGTGTTAGTTAATGAAATAAAGAAAACATAGATCTAATGCCAGGAAAGATTTTGCAACAGAGGGTATGTTCCCAGCTTGCAGGAACCCTATGGGGAAGAAAGGGCAGCAGGCAGACAGGGACAGCCTTTCCTGCAGTACTAGAAGCTTACAGAATTGTTAAGAGTTGAAAGGAGTCCATCTAGTCCAACTCCCCTGCAATGAACAGGGACACCTACAGCTACATCAGATCGCTCAGAGCCCCATCCAGCCTGACCTTGAGTGTCTCCAGGTTCAGGGCATCCACCACCTCTCTGGACAGCAAAGCTTCCTAGCAGTGTCCCTCCAGCACTGAGCAAACCAAGTGTCCAGGAGCTGCAAGACACTCTTTGCTCTTCCCAGATTTTGTAAAGCTTTATTGTTATATAGACAACTTCCACCAGTGAGCTTTTGGGGATTCCCTCTCAAGTGAGGGTTGTTGTACACAGAGCTACACGGTGTAGGCCAAGTGCCTTCTTAGCTGTAGTCCTACAGCTTGTGCAGATTGCTTCACTGTGAAAGAAGAAGGATTCTGAGAAGCCAGGACGTGTATCCATGCATTTAACAGTCTAGGAAGGTAGAGCATGTACCCTATAAATATTTTCAAAGTCTTAAAAAAAAAAATCATAATAACCCCTCTACTTTAAGTATAATGCCTTCTTAACACAAGGTGTGTGTGAAGAGACAGTGTGTCAAGACCTACGCATGCCATACATGCACCGGATGGTCTGAGCATAACTTAGAAGAAATCCACTCCCAGTACAAAAATGTACCCAAATGATGGACCAAATCTCCCCTACGAAGAAGGTGACATTATCCTATTTACAAGAAAATTCTGCTTCAGTTAAAAATGCTAAAAACCATTCTCAAGTCCATATAAAAATAATCATGGCTATGTATGCACACACGTATTTATATACATTTATGGCTTTCACACATTCCAACCTTCTCCAGTAAGTAATGAAATATAAATACTCTATCAGTCCTTTTTCTGCTCCTCAGGTTTTTCAGGCTCTGCTTCTCCGATGGATAAGGTGCCACTACCGTATTTTTTCACTCTGGTTTCTACTCTGGCAAGTCTCTGCTTAACTTTTTGTTGAGAAGAGCTGTACTCTGCCAGGAGCCTCGCAAACCTCGTCTGCAGCGTATCCAGGGCTGTTTCAAGCCTGTCTATTTTTTCTTCCAAGTCTTTTGGGTCAGCTCCTGCTTTTGCTGCTTCCTCATCTATTAAATTGTCTTTCATCAGAATTTGTCGGCCCTTCTCTTCCAGAGCCTTTTTGGCTTCTGGGTATTCTGTGAGGGCTTCCATTAAATCATCTTTAGACAAGCAGAACAAATCCGAATAACCAATACTCCTTATGTTCGCTGTCCTCCTGTTGCCAGATTTGCTGCCTTTGATGTTGAGGATGCTGATTTCACCAAAGTAGCTGCCATCACTCAGGACTACAAATTGGGTTATACCATCATCTGCCACCACTGCCAATTTTCCCTCCTTTATAATGTACATTTCCCTCCCAATATCTCCCTTCTTGCATATGTAGTCCCCAGGACTGAAGACAGTAGGTTTCAGTTTCAGCACCAGCTCGATGAGCAGTCCTGCTTCACAATCCTGGAATATACGCACTTTCTTCAGTGTGTCCAAATGGACATTGATGGCAATTTCAGCTTTCAGCTTGTCGGGCAGATTTTTGAGAACTTCCTTTTCATCCACTGTTTTCTTATTGGTCCAGAGGTAATCAAACCACTTAATAACCCTGGCTTCCAAATCCTTCGTTACTTTTCGGAAATGCATGTACTGTTTAATGGAATCGACTTTGGCCTGGAACTCCGCCCTGGAGGCATTCATGTTGGAAATCATGGAGCCCACGTTACCGACGATGGTAGCGAAGATCAACACGCCCACCAGGAAGTCAATGACCACAAAGAGATACTCCTCGTCCTTCACAGGCGGAGGAGTTTCCCCAATGGTTGTTAGCGTCAGCGTTGACCAATACAGGCTGTAAATGTACTTCCTCGACAGGCGCCCATACTCTGGGATGGATACATTGGGGTAGACCCAAGAGTCGGTTCCAAAGCCAATTACCTTTGAAATTGCAAAGTATATACACGCATTCCAGTGGATGATGATAAGAATGTACAAGACAAGATTTCCAATACGAAACATGTTTGGATAATTTGTCCTGGTTTCTGTGCGGTCAAAAAATTCAAACAGGCGAGCAATCCTCAGCAAGCGGTTAAATCGCAGCTCGGGGTAGTTCAAACCCAGCTTCAGATACGCCAGGTCTGTTGGCAGAAGAGACAGCACATCCAGCTTGAACTGCACAGTTTGGGTATAATGATCTCGTAACTTCTTTTCGTCCTTTACCAGCAAGCCTTGCTCAAGGAAGCCTTGAAAGAATAGAAATAGATGTTCAGAATTACCACCAACGGTACGGAGTGACTTATGTTTCAGACACCTGAGAACATGAAAGCTTGTACTGTTAAGCACACAGACAGGAACACGCCGTGACATCGTGTTTCATTCTACATTTAAATATTTCAGTTAAGTAAATAGCAATGTAGCGTATGGGTGTCCAACCTCCTGGCTCACCTGGACGCACTCAGCGAAGAGGAATTGTCACGGGCCACGTATGAAATATATAATACAGTTAATATCTATAATCAACAAAACCTAGTTTTATTTTTGATTCAAACTGAAAAAAAGGGCAACAAAAGCATAAAACTATTGGGTTGGGCACATATGAGAGCAATGACTGCATTATCAGCACAGCGCTCTCTGCAGTTTTCTGCCCCACTCTGGGACAGCCGTACCTTTGTCTTTTAGGTATCTCTGCAAAAAGAACAGGGAGGTTGGTCTGCCTCGTATTTCATGAATCATTGGCATGACTCAGAACTGAAGTTAAGCGTGTGCTAAGCAATTGTGCATAAAATCAAAGTGGAATATTTTTAAATAAATGCTAAGTAGGTGTAATGGATTGCCAGAGAGTTTTTTTAGAAGAGTACAGATACCCCCAAGACTATGACAACCATTTTCCCTGGAGCCATGCCTTTTCTCTTGACCAGTGTAACAGCTGACAGGACTTCACTTTTCCTGGGGTAGCAAATGCTTCACTCTTTCTTTTGTGTGTTCTAGTGAGAGAGCTACCAAGCAGAATCTTATACATTAGTATTTCTTCATTCAAAAGACTCTGAAAAGCACTAGATTTTAAGAGCTATGGGAAGATGTAAGCTGTAGTAAGACCTTAAACTACACCTGCGTAAGAGTGCTCACAGGAACACTGCATGAGCAGCACAGCTGCAGGACTGGATCTAACCTCTGAAAGCTTGTAGCATTAAATACACTGCACAGGGTACACAGCCTACACACTGCAAAACACTTGCATCCAAGTGTCTGCCCACTACAGCAGGCAGGAGGAAAAGTGCACAGAGAGATTTCCTGTTTATCAGAGCTTATCATATTTTGCTCCTCTTTCAGCAATCTCGCAGCAGCAACTGTCTCAAAGAAGCATCTGCTGAAGGGGACCCAGCTGCACTTTGTTCTGCCCTGTACAGCACTGCTGCCTTTCTGGAATGTCTGCATACCTGCACATCTGCCTCATGTATGTGTGTATCAGTCTATACATAGTTGTAAACTGATAGTGAGTACAAAAAGAAGCAGTTCTTGTGCCACAAATGTGTCACCTCACAAGAAACTTCTGAAAGAGCTGCTCAAATATGTCCTTATTAGCAGTGCTATACACCTAGACAGAAAAGCTGGCCAGGCAACTGGATTTCTGACTCATCGTTATTAAAAATAGCTCTGAAAACACATCCCTTCTGAAGGTAGGTAACAGCTTCTCAGCTCTGTTTTGTCCCTTCACATAACTGCATTCTATAGAAAAACCTCCTGAAAGCATCCAGCCATGGTGTGAACCAATGATGATCAGTGAGAGGTGACACCTTTCTGCCTCACTTCAGTCATCAAGTAGGAGAAACGCAGTGAAGCTGCAGCACACCACAGAGAAGCTGCCACTGATCACGGTAGCTGTGGAGCTGCTCAGATCCCAGTGTGAAGTCAGTTCCTATCCCAAGGCAGCAGGGAGTCACACTCTTCCCCAGTGGCTTCAGCACCTTGCAGTTACAGGAGAAGACAGCAGACACATGTGGAGCCAGGAAGGGTTGCAAAGTGTGTTGTCAAAGATCTCGGCACCTAAAGAACTGACTCTCCCACGTGAGTGCCTGAAGTTGCAGCATACACTGCACCAAAGCTCTCAGGAGATCTCTGAGGTATTTCTGCAGTCCAACCCAGGCCTGCAGAACCAACATGCTCCGACAGCCATCTCTAGGGGAGCCTGTAGAAAGTTTATAACTCATACTGCACATTTTCTGCTCAGTTCATTCCCATCACAGTGACAGATAAAACTGCAAAAGAGGAACTTAGAGGGCAGAGTTGGCTTTTTAGCAGAACGTAGCCTATACAAAGTTGCCCCCAAAATGGCAGTCTTGAGGGTTAGGCTCCAATGTGACAGACTTACATCTCTGCTGAACAAGGTACCTGCTAGATTTTAGAATTCAGCTTGCTGCTGTGAGTTGTGTGCTTCTCAAACTGACAGCATTTTTAGCCTCTGTCTTGTAATTATGTTTACAACTTGTCACAAGCCATAATTGGTGTCAAGCTGTCAGCATGATTAAAAAAGAAAGAAAGAAAGAAAGACAGAAAGAAATGTAAAATTCAAAAATTTAAAAGAACTCTCATTTTTATTACAATCAGTGCACTTTTGAACCTTTTCAAGGGACACTTTGGGCTATAGATGTACCAGTAAACAGAGCAAGCCAGGAAACATTTTTTGGCCTGGAGACCAGCTACAGTGACAGCTTCTATTCATGCTCACAAATTCTCCCAGCCCCCTCCAAAAATAATACCAGGAATAACTCCCAGCCTCTGCTGTCCCCTAGCTGTGCTGGGATGCTGCTTGAAAGAGTGCTAGCTGGAATAGGTCAAAGTGCATCAAGGACTACTCTAGCAATTTAATGGTATGGACCACTGTACAGCCTATATTATGAACTTGTTTAGTTTAAAAAAGATGATTTCTTTAAGGCTAGAATCAGTATCTGTTGGGCACACTTAAATATGAAATCTTCTCAGCCTGCCTAGACTACAGAAAGATGAGGAAGCTGAAGATGAGCCAAGTGAAGTGCAGGTGTTGGTAAGTCTAGCCTTAAGCCATGACACTGCATTTTCCCAAAGCCTCCGCTGCTGCTTGAGACAGAGCACTATACTGGTGGATTTGTTTCTTGCTTTGAAATCCATGTTGTATCAGAAAACTCTGTAAAATCACCAGAAAACTCACCTGTCCTGAATCTGACAAACATGTCAAAAACATAGATGATATCAGAGCAATAGTCCAGGAACAGCCATAATTTAATATGGTCAATCTGTAGCTCATCAAAGCAGGCTCTAAAGAAACAAAGATAGAAATAAAAAACATTAGACCAACTATATAACCACAGTGTGCTAGTGTGGACTGGCAATGAAATGAAGGGCAGCATATCTCCATGCCTAGACATCTGCAGACTGAAGCTGTGTCTAAACAGACACTAGGATCTTGCAGAATTCACAATCGTGAATGCACAGATAGGGGCATGCAAGTGCCCCTACATTTAAATGTGCATCAGATTTTACATGAAAGATCCCCAGGAATGCTCATCTCACATCCATACACAACACATCACCATTAAGGTGATTCTCAACTAAAATATTTGCTTCTGAGAGGCCAACCATCTGCATCTCTCCCTGGCACAAGGTGAACCTTTTCCATAACACTCCGTTAGTTTGACTGAAGTTGTTTCCCACATCCCAAACAGGAAAACAAATACTTGAGTAACATCTTCCCATCCTTCAAGCATCCATAAATGTCTCACATTAATTTAAGATGACCCCTCATTGCCTGCAGCCTTTCCCACTGTTCTCTATTGGAGGATTTGCTGATGATACAAAACTGGGAGGAGGATTGGCTGACACACTTGAAGTCTGTGCTGCCATTCAACAAGACTTGGACAGGCTGGAGATGGGAGGAGAGGAACCTGATGAGGTTTAACAAAGTCAAGTGCAGAGCCCTGCACCCAGGAAGGAAAAACTGCATGCATCAATACAGGTTAGGGGATGACCTGCTGGAAAGGAGCTGCACAGAAGGACCTGGGTGTCCTGGTGGGCAATAAGTTGGCCATGAGCCAGCAGTGTGCCCTCGTGGTAAGCAGGCCAATGGCATCCTGGGGTGCACTGAAAAGAGCGTGGCCAGTAGGTCAGGGGAGGTGATCCTTCCCTGCTCCTTTTCCCTGGTGAGGCTACATCTGGAGCACTGTGTCCCATTCCGGGCTCCTCAGTTCAAGAAAGACAGAGAATTTCTAGACAGAGTCCAGCAGAGGGATGCAAAGAAGATGAGAGGCCTGGAGTGTCTCCTTTGTGAAGAAAGGCTGAGACCTGGGGCTGTTCAGCCTGGAGAAGGAAAGGCTGAGGTGGGATCCTATCAATGCTTATAAATTTCTAATGGGCGGGGGTCAAATTGATGGAGCCAGGATCTTTTTGGTGGCTCCCAGCAACAGAACAAGGGGCAAGAGGCACGAAATGGAACACAGAAATATGAACACGAGGAAAACCTTCTTTACTGTGAGGGTGACTGAGCACTGGAAAAGGCTGTCCAGAGAGGTTGTAGAGACTTCTTCTCTGGTGATATTCAAAACCCCGCAGCATGCTTTCCTGTTCAACCTGCTGTAGGGAACTTGCTCTTGTAAGGGTTGGACCAGATGATCTGCCGAAGTCCCTTCCAACCCCCACGACTCTGTGATTCTGCGATTACAAAGTTGCTGAGCCTGCAGTGGCCAAGGCACATCTCTGCATTCAGCCAGTAGGTGGCACACCAAGGCCACAGCCAGCACTCACGGGGATGCTCCTTGCACCTTACAGTTGGGTTTTCGAGGCAGATAAAGGAGAAGCATTGACCATCTTTTCCCAGTGGTACTTATAAACATATGTAAATATTCTAGGTAAGCAATTCATAAAAAACTACAGGGAGATCAGAGGATGATTTATGCAGGAAACATAGATACTTTAAATCTGAATCCTAAAATTGTTATTAACTTAAATCCATACCTGCATATAAGCATACACCAGTTATAGAACACAGGTGCTGCAATTATGGTCAGCCAGTTGTAGTACATATTGCTTGAAGGATCAATCACAAAGACCTCTTTCTTCTGCCTGGAAAGCAAAACATGTACATTTATAGTGGAAATTTTACAGTAGCCTACTGGTATTCCCTCCTTTGGAGGCCACTCGTCTCATGGTTAACTCACATCTGCTTGAGAAAGTACCTATGCCATGACCCCAGATGAGATACTACCTTCATCCTATTTGAGATGCTCCATTCCTGCTTGACACAGCTTTGGAAAAAGTAAGTGGGATTGGAAAGAAAAACAGAGCTATTCAACCTGCTGAGGCTGAAAATAACACCTTTTCTGCATATGACCCCCACCGAAGACAAAGTAAAGCATTAAATCTACCTACATGTTAAAAAAAGAAAGCAGCTTTAATCTAAAAAGTATTTCCTTTGCCATCTTCACAGCAGCATCTGAGCCATTTCTTCTCAAAAAACTGATCATCATCACAAAACTGGTGACCAAGAAATATGGTCTTTATTCAATAGAGAGCATTACCTCTTTGATATTTGAAACATTTATTGTCTTTGAAGCTACTTTACGGTACTGTAAACTCAGGTTGTCTTTGTATAGTAACTGATGCTGAAGAACACAGATTTGAACACAGGCTTTCAAATCAAAGCTTTGGTTAAGAAACTTGAAGTACTGAGATCAAGCCATTCCTACCTACACATCTCTATACTGAGACAGTACACAGCATTATATATAAATATATAAATCATATTGAGTTTAGGTTGACTTTTGGGGAACAAAACAAGGGACTATTTATATAAAAAGCATGCAAATGGTCTCATTTTGTTGCAGAAATACAACAGCTCTTCCTAGTCAGCAAGAGAAAACTTCAGTAATCACTAGTAAAGAACTATGCCATGTTTTAAGTAATCAGTTGTGCTGGTCAGTGTCATTATAGTAACTAAACTTATTAAGCAAATCTGTAGTTCTCTACATGTAAAATTTTTGTTCTTCATCCAAACTACATTTTTGGTGTGAGCTCTAAATCGTTACAGATATTCTGAAACCATGAAAATCCAGTTCAGATTTAGGATAGCAGCAAAGAGTGCTGCTATCCTAAAATGCCCCAATAGGAATAAAGTGATCTTGAACATAAAACCAAATGCCCAGAGGTAGATGAACTCCCTTTTAATGTCCTGGGAAGCTGCTCATGAAGATCTAAACAACAATATTAAAGACACAACAAGTCTGTTGAGCAGTTGCACCTTTTCAAAAGCGAAAACATATTAAAGGTTTGATGACATAACATTCTGAAGCCTACAGATCAATAATTGTAGTAGGAGTTTTCCAGTTAAATACCATACCATGCTTTGGAGTGCAGGAAAGGTGTTACAAGTATATTTGTTATACTTACTCTTCCTTTTTTTTGTCATCTTTTTTGTCATCTTTTTTATCATCTTTCTTTTCCTCTTTCTTTTCCTCCTTCTTTTCCTCCTTCTTTTCCTCTTTAACCTCTTTCTTTTCTTCCTTTTTGCTGTGCAACATATTGAAGCCTTAGAAATATTATCAATTCTACAGCAGCTAGGGGAAAGGGTGAATAGTGAGGTACAGGGAACTATTGACCTGGATTCTGGATGGGGTAGGACAGGATTTCTCAATGGTACCATTTATCCAACTGGTATAAATGGTTTGCAGGCCAAGGCTTCTCAAACCAACACCACTACATTACATAACCAATTGGCTGATTCTGTGCATTAGTCATCCATGTTTTCTTGGCCTTTTCATACAGCAGTGTACCAGGCTGGTTTTAATTAAATGCTTCCAGTTTGTTCCATCTTTAGAATTTAAGCACTTAAAAAGAAATCTATTTAATGAGAATGGACCACAAAATGGCTTAATAAACTATCAACATTCATGACATCTACAGAACCTCACATTGACCATCTGAAACTTTATTGGTGATCACATGAAATGAGGCTGAACCTCTTCTCTCAGTTCTTTAAAACCAACAAAGTTGTAATTAGTTGATTACCTCTCCTTTCAGCAATTGCCTTGGGGAAGAATCCCTGTCAGTGTTTGAACAAAAGCAGCAAATGTAGAGAAACAAGGTATGTCTCATTTCACTTAATCTCTGACATCTACATACTGGGAAGTTATTTTGCAAATGTTTTATTGTCAACACAATTAATATGAGCTATTTTAGATCTCTATGACAGGACAAGATGACTCGTGACTGGAGGAAGATAGCACTTACCAATACAATAGGTCTGTGAACAACTTCTACCTATCAGCAATGTGTACATGCTCTAATTCTTACCCTTAGGCATTTCCATAGAGACACAGTATCACAATATAATTTGGGAAATCTCAGACTAATTTTGCTCAAAAAAAAACCCTCTATGTCAGGAAAGTACCTATCAAATTAATCAACACCATTGAAACCTTTAAAATTATACACTACAAGGGGCATAATTGGAAAATTATTCATACAAGCTTCTCAACTCAAAGAAACAGTTTTTCATTCATCAAGGCTGACTTCTACACAGCAGCAGGAACTGCTACTCAAATGGTTTATTTCTTTGCCATTGGCCCCTTGGACTTCTACTGTGTTTCTTTCAAATCTGTCCTGAAAACATCTTCCTGTGTAGGAAACATGTCAGGATTTCTCTGTGTACTGCTATGCTTGGTGTCTGAAAAGCCAATGCACAGTTGCTGCTGTTAGCGTTATCACACTGCTGGTGAAACTTCAAGTGTCTGGCATTCTTAATGGAAAGGAAGACATGGATACAAAGTAATCCACTTCCAAAGGGCACCATCACTGTAGATTTGTGGCTGTTAGACAAAGAAAAGTAGGCTGAGACACAGAGTCAATGAAAAAGTAGAAGTGAGACTCTTCCATTTCTATAGCTGCTGTTCATCTCTCTCGAGGTATCTCCTAACATCATAATCCCAGCTACCTGTAGTCTGGTGGTCAAAGTCACTAGGAAGAAAAAGTTGGCCATAATCAAAGTCTTGAAAGCACTACCTACAGTTCCCCAACAGCAGGAACTCATAGGTCTTCCACACAAGGAAAAAAACACAACTTCAGAAAGACCTGCATCTTTTTTCCCTTATCAGTACAACTGAGTAAACTGTAATCCAGTTAACAGTTGTTCGTGCCTGTCATCATTGACAGCAATACAGTGGCATCTATTCAGTGTCTCCAGCACATTAAAAGGAGCACCTTCAGACTCAGAAAATGTCTTCATTATCTCCAAAGAAACCCTGTCACAGTCTCTGAATGAGCTGAATATTTGCATTTCTCAACTGTCAACTTCTTTGCAAATCAAGTAATTTTCAGACACTCAGGCAGGTAGACAGACAGGTGTTGTCTCCATTTAGCAATAATGCAACACCTGAAGGATGTAAGTTGTGCCTGAGCTATATGACTCATTGTCAGAAACAGGCTAAGCAGCATTTCCATTCTAATCAGTCCTTTGGGCCCTGGCTAGTGTGGTGGGCTCCAGGCTTCCAGCACCTTTAATTTTCCCAGTCTAAATAAAAAGCTGCACATTTCTGTCACTGTTTGCTGCACTTCCATTTCAGCTTTAACAAAATTTATGCGAGCCAAACCAAAACACTGCTTCAGGAGCAGGAAGATATGTTGAGATATGTGCACAAAACTTTCACAGCATCACTTCTAAATGAAATTTGCTGCTAGTCCACAGCATAAAAATCTACTGCTAGATGCTACAGAGGAGGTATGTCTTCAAATAGCCATGGTTTAATACATGCAATAAGCATTAATGTTGAGTGATTTTAAATTACAGGAATTCTTCACCTTTTCAAGAGATTTCTCTTTGGTCTGAAACTGTAAAATGTCCTTATCAAATAAATAAAATAGAGCAGCTTCTGTCAAAACTTCCGTTGCAATGGAAGCCTTATTATGTTGCCTATCACACTCTCTACATCTACAGCAACCATATCAGGCTGAGTTAAAACACACATTTTAGAAAGAAGGTTAGTGTTCATTTTGAATGCATATGGAAAAGGTTTATTGGTACCCTGCTCCATATCCACTTCTCATGTGACATCTTGAAATTTTGGGGGCACTAAAGATTTCTGGAAGGAGATTGGGTATGATGAAAAGGACCATCAGAAAATGAGTATCTTAATCTCATTTTAAAATTGAAGCATTAATAGAGCAATTGCTAATGCAGTGAAATCAGCCAGTTGAATAAAAGGAGGTAGGGACCAAATGCTTAATTAATCTGATTCATTCCTTGGAAAGTAAGGGTAACCAGACAAAAGGGATCATGAAGGATGCTTCTAATACCGAGAAAACTAGATCTTTCTTTATAATTAAAACCTTAGAAAGGTTTAAAGCCTTAGAAAGGGCTTAAGAAAAGATAAGGAGTTCATACCACAAATGTTACTAGGCTGGCAGGGGAAAAAAAGGGAGCTAGTAGCAGAAAGGCACATGGAAGTTATCAGTACTTACTCTTCATTGGTGTTGTTGCTAAAGTTGACATTAAACCTGGCCAAGGGCCACGGACTGCAGCGATTGAAATAAAACACGTTGAAGAGCGTAAAGGTTTTTGGCATTTCATACACGTGTTTACCAACATGACAGCCTGACTTACTAGCCTCTCACATATACACTGATAAGATTAGGAAGGTCAACT
This sequence comes from Phasianus colchicus, assembly GCF_987193195.1. NCBI lineage: Eukaryota > Metazoa > Chordata > Aves > Galliformes > Phasianidae > Phasianus > Phasianus colchicus. The sequence continues at coordinate 133,242,851 of NC_143436.1, forward strand.
TTGACTGCGGCGCTAAGCCCCTTTGCATAACTATTTCAAGGCATCAGTTTCTATTTATCACGTGCTGGACATACACGTTTGTGACCACATCGGATAGCTGAAGCTTGTTCTCAGGCATGGTAACATGCAACTCACTATTTTTAGCCCTGTAAGCATTCAGTTACTATTTTAAATATTCTTCAGTCCTTCCAAGTCTTCTTCACAAATGCAGAGCCAAAGCTTCTGTGACAAACATACCTACCAGTGCTGCAAAATTAAATTTCCACAGTAGAACTGAGAATTAATGTAATACAGTCACAGTGTAAACAGTAGAAGGCAAGGATGGATTCTTCCTTTTATAGAGGTTTGTTGGCCCAAGATCAGTGTTCTCCCTAATGATTTGGAACCTGCAACTGTTATTGATACAGGCATCTGAAAAAAAATCTTGTCTGCTCATTTGAGCGATTAAAGGACAGCAGTCTGGCTAATTCAACAAAATGTGCTTTTACGTTGAATTTCTAAGGAGCAGATCAAATGAAGATGATGAGGCTGTGCTCACTGACAACAAATCAATGTCATCTATACTACCATGCAGAGCCCTTTAAAGTACTTGCTTTAATATAAATTATTATTAGCTGAACTCTTGAAAAAAATGAAGTGATTACTTGCTTGCCTACCAATCTTTACCTATGTAAAAAGCCATAGGAGTCTGTGCTCCATAGCATAATTCCAAACAGAAGGCAAACTTTTGACTTCATTTTCCTCTCTTGGCTGGCATTAAATTTACAACAGTAATTTACATATTCAGTCTTCCCCTAAAATATAAGTACATCTACTTACCTGTTTACTTCCCCAGGCTGTTCACGGATGCCCAGGAAGGAGCGGATGTTACTTTGCCTGCTGGACACCTCTACAAACTCTGGCCCTCGGATACGCTCTAGGAAAGAATCAGGCCTTTGGTCTTCATGGTGTAGATGTCTTGTGGCCCACGACCTCAGAGATACGACAAATCGTGACAGCCTGTGCAGAACAGACACACAACATTGACTGAACCACACAAGAATGTCAGAGGGATTAAGTCTTCCCCACAGTATCAGTTCAGGAGGATTTTTCTCCACTTCTCCACCTGCCACAGAAATGAGGCCTGATCGATTAACAGTATGAACTTAGACACTTTCCACAATTTCATACATCATCTTCTGCAGTTGATCAGGAATGTATCTCACACATCATCACTGTACCAGCACTGCAGAGGAAACAGAAAAACTCTGATTAAAGATGGATTTGCCAACTGGTCACAATGGAGACAAAAAACTTCTGACATTATGTGATAATGAGAGGATCTTGGACTGACAGATCAGGAGACATAAAATACTCACAAGAACGTATACTCAGGGTACACACAGTAGAAAAAAAATGCTGAATAGTTGGTGAAGAAGGATGGACTTTGAAAGAAGGTACAGTAAAATTTCGGTCACCTTCCCTTAGGTTGTAAAGAGTCTGCAGATATATTAATTGCACATTGCACATAAACCTGCCAACTGCATAGACAGCACTATGTCCTCATCCTAAATTTCAAGCAGAGCACTGAAATCGGATAAGCAAAACATCATGGCAAGAAAACTAATTACCACTGTATTGTTATGACTCATTTTATGTTCCCACTAATTGACTAAACCACATTACAAATTCTTGTAATGTTATCAAAGTTCAAACAAAAACATGCTTCTGAAAAACTGAAAACAACGGACACTGAAATATATAGAAAAGCTTTTATTTACTCCCCAAACAATATTCTTTGTTCTTTCCCATTAGCAGGCCAATTTGGACAAAAGTAGTGTTACTTCAGGTTTTCCAATCTTGTCCATGAAAATGCCATAATAAAATCCTGAACAACCTGTAACTTCTTACAGGAGCTCTAGGCTACTCAAGGAAAGCTCTTCACATTCCCTTCATATTGGATAATATTACAATCTTATGATAAAGTACACCTGTCTTACTGCACTTCTCCAGGGCCTAACTATACCATCTCATAGATCTTACCTAGGATTTCTTACCTTGAAATAAAAGGACAAATAAAGCAGGAATAATACCACATGTCAGAAATTAGAGAAAGACATTTTTAGCTCTTTATTCTTACACCAACAAAGCATCATATAAATCATCACCAATGTCCAACAACTAAGAGAATTCAAAATCTACCAGGAATGCAAAATTAAAACAAAGCTCCACATCAAAGTCTGAGATCAATTAATAGATTCCTAACTCATTTAGAAAGCATTGCATAAAATTAAACTGTGATTTTTTCCTCTTTATCTGAGCAGAACTCAGCTTTCACATAAGAAGTGGTATGAAAAACCACTCACATGGATGCTCTTACTTATATTAGAAAACAAGGCATTTTGAGAACTGTTAGTTAAGAAGCCAAACAGGTTCTACAAAATAAGATTGAGAACTCTATTTGAAGAAAGAAATAGCCTTTTCTTATTTCTGCCACACTGTTTTATTTTCACTTTTTTTGTCCTTTCCACCTCAAAGTAAGATACTCTCAGTGAAGTCCAGTAGAGACTGTTATCTTAGGTCTTTGAGAATCTGCATTTAAGAGGCATGCTATATTACTATACTTTATTTAAACTGCTGAGCATTCATGTTTGTATCAAAGGTTCCTTGCAGATTCAGAGAGTAAGAAATTGAAGTTATACAGGCATGTAACTCAAAGTATTCTGAAAAAGGGTATAGAATAATATAAACTAACATTAAGAAGCTTTCAGTATTGATATACACATGTAGATGATTTCAACATACACCGAAAAACATGTTTTCCACCTAAAACCAACTTCTTGCAGACTTTGTCATATACACACAGTGGTGTCATCACCTGACAACCAAATAAGGCAATACAAGTTTGTTCTCTACCACTCAAAAGCCTGAAATGTAAACTCTTTAAATGACCCTAGTTTTAAAGCAATATTTTTCTTTGAAATACACTATGCTTAAACTCAGCATGCTCTGTAGTGTGTATCATCATGGCATCAGGAGAAGAGTGTTCTGTAGTCTCAATTGGAAATCTTTAAAGTCGACACAAAAAGTTTTTGAAGCTCTGTTTCAGTTTTGTGTTTTAAGTCTACGTAAAGTAAATGACTTGAGCAAATGGTTTGACTTGAAATTTGCTGCCTTGTGCTCCTATTTCATTACAAACAAAACTGGATTCTAGAAACAGAAATTCTTGCATTCACAACACAAACACCCCATCTCCTCCTTTGCCAGAGATACCCATCAACAAGGGAACAATTGTTAGGCCATACATGATAGGAAAATAATATTGCATCAGCTACCAGCCAGAACCACTTATCCATTTACTCTACAATCTTGAGTCATTCCTGCTGTCACTTCTTGCATTTGCTCAACATTCAATATTTTTCAAATCAGATCTTGTAAAAAAATAAAACTTTTTCTTTAATCAGACTAATCTGTATGAGCTCATCCAGCACCTTTAGTATTCCAAGGCTTTTATTACAAACAAGTAAGCAATGAGTTCAGAATCAAGGTCAAAAGAAGCCTCTGTCACATTCTATATATACATGATCTTTAGCTGCACTCCATCCATCTTCTTTGGAAAGTGATGGCTCTTCTTACTTTACCTTGAAATAGTGATCAGTCTCTTTCAAATATGCTAATACTGAAAATGGTGTTAATTAGCCTGTTACCTTGCCATTGCTCCCCTGCCTGTGAATGGGCTCGTTTGTGATCCAGATGGATGTCTTCCCTCCATAGAAATGACTCTCTGCAGTTCTGAAGATGTATCCTCACACAGTGAATGGGTTCTGCAAAAGGAAATGGTTTTTAGATTATATACAGCCTCCAGCAGATTTTCCCCCATCCAATTATTAACACCACTGCACCAGAAAACAATATTGCAAATTATCTTCTTTCTACTAAAAAGACATACATTTGAGAAATGTAAAGTGAAACCTATATTCCCACTTTTCTGGAGCCATCCAACATGAATGAAGGCAGACAAGGCTCTGCCATCTGTCCCAGCAAGGTCAGAAGCTGATTTCTTATTGTCAATTACCACCCTGGTGTGCAGATACACAATTAAAGAAGAACACTTCATAGAATCATAGAATCATAGAATGGCCTGGGTTGAAAAGGACCACAATGATCATCCAGTTTCAACCCCCCTGCTATGTGCAGGGTCGCCAACCACCAGACCAGGCTGCCCAGAGCCGCATCCAGCCTGCCCTTCAATGCCTCAGGGATGGGGCATCCACAACCTCCTTGGGCATATTTGCTAGTCTAAGACCTCCTGCACTGCATCAGCAGCTTTCCTTCAGCAGGGAGGAAAGTTCTATGCCTCCAAGGGGCTTCAAAGTGACTGCCCACTGTTTTTTTCAGTATGGGTCTCCCAGACCTTCTTTGGGTTTAACAACCTGATATTTCTACCAATGTGGTTCCATTTTATGACTCAAATAACTCTTTTTCCTTTTGCTCCTTTCAGACTGTCTAGACTGAAAGGGAAAAACACTGATTTTACAGTAGATAACACTGAGTAGCATCACAGCTGTTCTTACTCGCTCCGTAAGTGAAACTCAGGCTGCTGCATGGCAAAATAGGCTTACAGATGTTCACAGCTACTCTGGTGGTGATGAGATGAGGAGACTGAGGTTACTGACACACAGAAAACTGCAGAATCTCAGCTGCATGCAGCTGCATTATAATGTTAAGTTACATGCAGTGTCTGCCAGCTCACATGAGTTCCCGTAAGACTGCTTATTAGCACAGAAATAATTAGCACTGAAAAATAATAGATGAAGCTTTGGCCTTATCTTTCTGTAATGGAGTTTTGGAACTGACTTCAATGGAACCAGGACTTTATCAAAGCTCACTGTGGATTTTTTTTATGACTCCTGAGGCTTTCTCTGTGTTTTTCACTCTTTACAAGATTTCATCACGTTAAGGATCACGTTTTTCTCCCCTCATAATGCAAACAATCTCTTACATGACTCTGTTAATTCACACTGCCACGAAAACACTGAATATGATGATACTTACACTACATAAGAACAGGCAGCAGCATTTTGAGTGTCACAACAGGATAATTAGCAGCTTAATTTTGTCTGTACTCACAGCAGGGAAGCTGGCAGACAAAGAATTAAAACTTTATTATACCTCCACACTACAAAACATAGTGACTCCTGAGATTCACAGTTTCTTAATTGTTTTATCCTCCTCTTCTAATAAGACGTCAAGAGATACAGGTTAGAATTGAAGAAGTTTTTACAACCCAGTTAACGTTGTGGGTGCTGTGACTGTTGGGGTTGCCAAGGTCAACCCAGCTCCTAGGGGACAAAGAACAAACTCATGGGACAGAAACCCATTATAGGCTACTGGATACACAGAGCCTACACCCAGCTTAGGAATTCTGCTGAGCTGGATGCTAGGACTAAGGCAAGCATAGATACTTGCAGTTTGCTCCTTTATCCCCACTCCATTTCTTTTGCTGAAGCATCTGCCTGCACTCCTGCTGGGGAAAGGATGGTAGGTTGACAGCATCCTTTAGACTGCACTGCTATGCCTGTTTTTACTACCTTGTATTCCTCCTTACAGGAAAATATATATCTTGCTTGTTCTTAGACAGTGTGGGTCCTAATGTTGCTATTGTTCTTACTTAGAAATCACCATCATTTCCTGAAAAGACATTTTCAAAGGAGGCGGAAAGAATTCTTAGAAAATTATTTTAATTAACAGAACTCAGGTTTGAAGAAAAAAGAGGAGTATTTAAGTTGCAGCAGCTTAACTGCTTTTAGTAAATTCAGGTTTACTTTACAAAAAAAGTTACAACATGTACAGACAACTCAAGAAAATCAAAAGAAGTTCGCAGAATCAGCACCAAAGGGCTTGCATCTCACCTTTACATTAATACTCAAAGTACTCTACCAGGCAACTCCTGTGGAAGCATCTGTCCAAAATTATACAGCAATTATAAACACATTCCACTTTAATTCACACAAGCAAAACTGAAAAGTAAATCTAAAATGCTCTCTTTCTTCCATTATTGTAACTCCTTATAAAACTCACAGGCTCATTTCTGATTTTTCTCAACCATGTTCACATAACACAAGAGAACTCATTTGTAAGCTGACTTTCTATCAATGCAGAGGAAGGTTAAAAACTGGGCTTCTGAAGTAGCACCTTCAGTGCACGTGGCCTAATTCTGACTTTATTTTTATGAACACAAACTCATTCCCATCCCAGACTCCATGAGTTTTGGCTGGTATCTGCAGCAAAACAGAAAGGACTGCCATTATTGTCCCATTAAGTTACATAGTTTGAAACCACCATGACAAGAGACTACACAATGTTAAGAAATAGAGAGCAGGTTACAAAGCAGGAACACTAAACAACTGTGCCTCCTCAGCTTAAGTTGAAACCCTGGGTATAAATTCAGACTGGGGGATGAGAGCTGGACAGCAGACCTGCAGAAAGGGATTTGGGGGTTCTTCACCAAAGTGTGGTCAGGCCCTGGAACAGGCTCCCATGGGGTCAAGGCACTGAACCTATTGGAGTTCAAGAAGCATTTAGACACCACTCTCAGAGGGTTTGAATTTGGGATGGTGCTGTGGGGAGTCAGGAGTTGGATTCGATGATCCTCATGGGATACTGTTTCCCACAACTTTCTCCTGGGGAAACTGGCTGCTCACGGCTTGGAGAAATATATGGTTCACTGGACTAAAAACTGGCTGGATGATCTGGCCCAAAAGGTCATTATGAGTCAGTTAAATCCACAAATGGTGTTCTCCAGGGCTCAGTACTGGGGCTAGTTTTGTTTAACATGATATATCAACAAGTTTGATGAAGGGATTGAGTGCACATTTAGTACATTAGCAGATGACACCAAGGTATGCAGAAGTGTTGATGTGTCAGTTGCTCTTCCCTTACCCACCAATGCTGTAACCTCATCACAGAAAGCCACTACATTTGGAAGGCAGAATTTGCCCTTAGTGGAGCCATACTGTCTGCCACCAATCACCTCTTTGTCTTCCACGTTCCTTAGCACAGTCTCTACAAGGATCAGCTCCATTATCTTGTTGGGCAGAGGCAAGAAGACTGGCCTGTAGTTCCCTAGATCTTCCTTTTTCTCCTTGTTTAAAAATGAGGGTTATGCTTCCCCTTTTCCAGACAGTGATAACTTCATCAGACTGTCACAGCATCTCAAATACGATGGATAGTAGCTTAGCTACTTCATCTGCCAGATAAGCAAATTACAGTTTGAAGACCACCACCAGCTTTCTGTTAATTGTTTCAGTGAGTGCTTTTCTTTGATAATACCACATTCCACTACAGAAAAGCACTTAAGCACATCTTAGCATTAAGCATAAAATTAACACCCACTGACTGTAATGGGAACTAAGTAATGTGCTTAATTGTTTTCTTGAACTACAGCCAACAGGACTTAAAGGAAGATAAGGAGCAGTGTCACTAGTCTAGAAAACCTATGGTTGGCTGGATTGTTTGTTTGTTTTCCCCTGTGTCTACAGTTTTAATTTTTACTTATCTGAATTTTAAAAATGTATATCAGAATTTTTTCTTGCATGAAGCTAAAGACCAATGCCCCACAACTGTCTTCAACATGAAGATCTGAAAGTGGCAGTTTCTGCTGACAGGGATTGAGGTTTTAAGTTCAGAACTGGAAAGAGAAACAATCTGTGATGTTCGTGATAGATAATGCATGAAATATATTTTATTAGCTCCCCTCACCTTAATTCCCATTGTCTTTTCATGGAAAAAAGGATTAACTTCTGCCAAAAGAAAAAGAATGGAAGGTTTCTGTCTTATAAAAAAAATTAAAAATTGTCTTCCTTTAAATAATAATCATACTCTTCTGGATGCAGTGGTCTAAAATGCATTTGTGTCCTAATGAACACAAGCATATTGAGTTTTGCCCGTATACATACAGTTTTTTTAGCTGTATTACAAAAGTATTATATAACCATTTTTTGGCAATCACTTCAGCAATAGAAAAAACTTAAATGTGAGATCTCTTTTATAGAGCGACCCTGTAATTTTGTTTTACTCATCTATGAAATCCCGTAATTAATGCTGACTACAATGAACTTCATTTTAAATAAATGGTCCATCAAGACTCTTATCATCATAAAGTGTAATTCATACTTTTGCCCTTTTATTTTTAAGCCATTGTCTCTGAAGCTGCAGATGACTGCAGCCATTTAATTCTACATTCAAACCTTTATAACTACGCTTTCTCACTTCTACTAGTGAGTTCTAAGCTGCTAATCACTGATATTTTCTACAAAAAAAGGAGCATAAAATGAAGGCTCAATGCAATGTGTGTTTTCCCTGTTTCTGAGGTATGGTTGTAAATGAAGACAAAGAGACATGATGCTTCCAATCTCTCGAAGAAGAACATGAAGTAATATTAACTAAATCAAGGAAGCCATACTGCAGAGAATCAAAACAGTTCCATTTTCACCAGTGTAGGTACACCTACATGCCAGAGGGTATCACATAAGCAAAGCAGAAATGGAAAAAAAAAATAATGTGAAGAGGACAAGGATCACATCCACACTACACGCTAGGGGCACATGATCCAAAATTATCATAATACAAGCAGTCCTAACAGGCTTTTAAATATTTGGTCAACAAGAATCTGTCTGACAAAATCCCCACAGTTGAGGCAGTTGACCACAAGAAGCCAAAAGCAGACAACTTTTTCCAGCCTGCACTGGTGCTGTGCATCATCAGAAACTTTCTTGCAGTAGCATTTGCCCAGATCAAAGAAATGACTGGGACTGCATAAAATATAAGTGTACAGTGCACAGGCATATTTTATGCAGCCACTTAAAAAACCACTGAAACAGAGAAAAGTGAATGTAAGGAAACAAGTACAGTTCAACTGCACAGTGTGAAGCTCTGAAAAGCCAGTAAAAAAATGCTGGTATGCTTTATATGCTACACATGTTTCTTAACACTGGAGCCAAACAGACTGAAGAGATTGCTTTTTAAAACTTTCCTAAGGGCTTTTAACTGCATAGTACTGGCAAGATCCTTTTTTCTCCTCATCCCATACACACTCCAAGTGCAGGTTCTTGCAAGCTGATTCAAGAAAGATGCTTATCCTTATAGAGATGGTGTAATTCCCGTCAATGGGAAAATGTGTTTAATTCCTCAGGTGAAACAGGTTCTGGATCCAAAACTGCAAACCATGATAACCTTCCCATTGCTGTCTATTCTGTACTTTGGAAATACACCACTAGGTCATTTAAATACAAAGGGTCAATGGAGATGTGGTCGCTTCCAAAATACAGATACAGAGAACTGCCTCAAATTCTGTGGGTATCTGATTGTGATGAAACAAACGTATTACCTGATAAAGCCATTTTCAATCCTTTCAATATCTTCATCAGTAGTTCTGACAGACAGTCCATGCATGCCAGGGTAGGAGTGCTGGGTGTTGATTTTTGCCATTTTGCTTTACATATCAACATCTAATTGACAGCTGAAACACAGGGGAAAAAAATGCATTTAATGAAGGCACCAAAAGCAATGTAACAGTTCTTAAAAACAGTGACTGACTACAACAAGAGGGCAGTAAAAAGCTAATTTAACCATTTTCATAGACAGCAATATCTACACACACAGTATGAGAGCCATTCCCAGATTTATTTCTACCAGACAGAAGAAGTGCTCATGAAAGTGTAACAATGAAAAAGCTGCGCAACAAAGAAAATCCATCATGGCCAACAAAAAGGTTTACGTGACACTATATTTTTTGTCACTGGGGTTTCTGAATATCTACAGTGTCAGACATATTATCCACAGAGAAACTGCATTTAAAATTTCATTCAAAGACTACAGTTAGAAAGCAAAGTGGATACGTGCTAGGACAACCTATTCCACTTCAAGTCAATCTCTTGTGCTCCCTGTTTCTATTTTATGATGAAGTCTCTTATTCTGAAATTGCATACTAAGCAAACAGATCATTAATCAAATGTGTCCTTTAGCTTAATACACAGCATCCGTTAATCATACATTATCTAAACAACGCACTAAACATTTTTTCTGTTGCCTTCTTGTCTATCATTCTTATGATAGTGCTTCAAGACAAAGTCTGTTGAGATATCTAACCATCCAACTCCTGTAAGATTTAGGAAAGTGATTCAAATTAATTCCTTTCCAGATGTGCCCCTCAGTGCGTTACCAACGTAAGTAAAACAGCTTTTAAGAGTCAACACAAGTGCTTTAAAAATGGCAGTTTGGAAGACTTCACTGAAAGTTCTGAATTTTGAATTTATTTTTTTTAATTATTGAAACCCTACTCAGGGATCTTTTCTATCTGAGACATCACTAGAAGCAATTTCTCTTGGGATCTGACCACTGCTTCAGATCATCTAATGTCCTTTTCTCACCTGTAATCCACTGTCTTAAGACCATACAGCACACAACTAGCAGCAGACAAAATGCAGAAACAAAAACTTTCCCCTGCATTGCTCCTGAAGTAAAACTCACTGCCCACTAACAGGTCTGTGTTATGCATTCAGCTTCTTAAAAAACAGACACTAGACTTATCCTCCATCCAAATCCCAGAGATCTAAAGGAAATGGCATATAAGAATTTAATATATTTCAAAATATAAAACAGACTAACTTAAATTTTGCATCCTGAAATTGGTCTGGAAATAGCCCCTGGATATCCTATTTAACACCTGAAAATCTGGTTAGTGTTTCCTATTTCTAATCTTACCTCAACACAGGTCAACTGATACATAACTGTGCCTGATCTTATGGCCCTGCACATACCAGGTAACTTCAGCTTTTCTGGGGAGAAAATCAGTATTTCTATGACACACTGACATAAATAGAGGATTTTCAACCCACTCTTAGATCTGAATGTTCACTCAGAAGAAATGATTCCTAAGACACGGATAATTTATACTAAAAACTGCATATAAAAATGTTAACTGAATCATTCTCAGTTAATGAATCAATTTGTTATGTTCAAAGAACATTTACAAATTATTTCTACAATTCTTTTAAGGTATATCCATTATAAATATCAAGGAATATTATTTCTTTTCAACCAATTTAGCCTTGGATGGACAAACACTTTAATAAATTAACTAGCTGAATGAGCAAGTTCCAAAGTAGATATTATACCAATTTTTCTTATCTCCAAGAAAAATTATCATTAACTATTTCTGAGTTACAATTATTGCTTCTATTACAGGCTTTGTATAACAGAATTAGATAGATTACATGCAATAGTGACTTGGTGATGAGTAGATTTATTTTGCCACAGCAGTAAATCCCATTTCTCATATATTAATTTGAACATAATTCAAGATAAGAATAAAATGTCTTTGTTCTTTTGTTACTACTGATGGTAGCCTCCAATTTATGTTCTCACTTCCCAGGTTTCAAGGCTTGAAGTTTTACTGGCAGACTCTAATGCAGTAGCCAGGTTGTCACAATTGCTTCACTTAAAAGCAAAGCAGCATGCTTTTTGCTGGCAAACTGTTGTGCTCATACAGAAAGTAAGGCACAAGAGCAAACTGCTTCTTTCTATGAATAGTTACTCTTGCTGCCTATTGCATTTCCGCTATTTTCAGCTATACAATGGAAGTCCAATGCAAGATAATTTAGGACTAAGAGTGGCCAGCAGGGAGAGGGAGGTGATCGTCCCCCTCTGCTCAGCTCTTGTGAGGCCCCATCTGGAGTACTGCATCCAGGCCTGGGGCCCCAGCACAGGAAGGATGTGGAGCTCTTGGAGCAGGTCCACAGGAGAGCCACTAAGATGATCAGAGGGCTGGAGCACCTCTCCTATGAGGAAAGGTTGAGGGAACTGGGATGGTTTTGCTTGCAGAAGAGAAGGCTCTGGTGAGACCTCATTGTGGCCTTCCAATACTTGAAGGAATAAATAGGAGAGGGAGCAGCTGTTCACGAGGGTGGATAGTGATAGGACAAGGGGAAATGGTCTTAAACTGAGACAGGGGAGGTTTAGGTTAGATATTAGGAGGAAGTTTTTCACTCAGAGGGTGATGCACTGGAACAGGTTGCCCAAGGAGGCTGTGGATGCCCCATCCCTGGAGGCATTCAAGGCCAGGCTGGATGTGGCTCTGGTCTGGTGGTTGGCGACTGCACATAGCAGGAGGGTTGAAACTAGAAAGTAAATATTATGGTCTTTTACAACCCAGGCCATTCTATGATTCTATGATTCCTTCAAAATTCAGCCAATTTTTTGTTGTTGTCATTTAAATCAAAATAGAATTTTGAGAGAAGGGTGACTCCTCCCTGTTCCAATCAACACCATAACGCATTTACCATTGGACTTGCACGTTATTCTACTTCAAAGCTTTAAAACCTTGATAATGAGAACATCAGAATGATTCATAAGTGACAGAGCACAAGCTTTTTTCTGAGGGTAGATTTCCAAAACAAAGTTAGTGCCAAGTTAAGATCATAGCATCATAGAATGGCTTGGGTTGGAAGGGACCTCTAGGATCATCAAGTTCCAACCCCTCTGCCACAGGCAGGATTGCCAGTCACTAGATTAAGTACTAGAGCAGATTGCCCAGGGCCCCATCCAACCCGGCCTTTACCAGTACTGCCATCTAATGTAACAAAAACCCTGCCACTAGCTCCAATGATTCACTAATTCAGGTTTATCTACAGCAGTTCTTAAATCGAGGTCACCTGTCTTACAATCTCCAATAAAGCAAATAACTGCACTGACAATGGAAGTATGAGATAATAAAAACCTAGGGGTGTAGGCATGACGTAGCTTATTTGCTGCCAACATGCAGCCTCTCACTAAAAAGAAACATTGGGAAAGCAGCATGGCATGCTGCAGGAAATCCAGGAGACTCCAGGAGTGCACTGAGGATAACCTCCTGGTCCAGGTAGTAGATAAACCAACCAGAGATGAAGCATTAATGGACCTGGTGCTGACCAACACAGACGAGATCATAAAAAAGGTTAATATTGGAAGCAGAAATCATGGCCTGGTTGAGTTTGTGATCTCAAGGAATATAGGCCTAGCAAAAAGCAAAGTCAGGAACCTGAACTTCAGGAGAGCAAAATTCCAGCTGTTTAAGAAATTGCTGGACAGGATTCCCTGGGAAGCTGTCCTTATGGACAAGGGAGCAGAGCTGGCTGCTCTTCAAGGACACTTTACTGAGAACACAAGAGTTCTCTGTTCCCCAGTAGAGGAAAACAAGCAGAAGAGGCAGGAAACTGGCATGGCTGAGCAAGGACCTGTTGGTTAAACTGAGGGAAAAAAGGGGCATGTACTGGCAGCAAAAGCAGGGATTTGAGGCTGAGGAATAATGCAGAAATGAGATCAGGAAAGCCCCAAGCCACACATGAAACAGGACTTGGCGAGGGATGTGAAATGTAACAAGAAGAGATTGTATAGGTACCTCCATCTGGTAAATGAGAAGGGAGAACACACTACAACAGATGTCACATGCAGAAGGCTGACATACTTTATGAGTTATTTGCCTCAGTCTTCACTGGAAGTCAGCATGGCTTCACAAAGGGCAGATTGTGCCTGACCAACCTTGTGGCCTTCTACAATGGAGTATCAGTGGACAAAGGAAGGGCAACTGATGTCATATAGATGGACTTGTGCAGCATCTTTGACATGCTCCTACACCACATCCTTATCTCTAAATGGGAGAAATACAGATTTGAAGGGTGGAATATTCAGTGGATAAAGGATTGGTAAGATGGCCACAGCCAGAGGGTTACGGTCAATGGCTCTATGTCCAGGGTAGAGGCCAGTAACAATTAGTGTCCCCCAAGGGTCCTGTTTTGGGAACAGTGCTTTTCCATATCTTTACTAATGATACTAATACAATGGGATCGATGCATCCTCAGCAAGTTTGCAGACAACAACAAGATGAATGTTGCAGTTAATATGACAGAAGGAAAGGATGCCATCCAAAGAAACCTACATACACTTGAGAAGTGGGCCCACAAGAACCAAATGAGAGTCAGTAAGGCCGAAGTACACAGTGTTGCACTTGGGTCAGGGCAATCCCAGATACGAGTACACAGTGGGAGAAGAACTCATTGAGAGCAGCCCTGTGGAGAAGGATTTGGGGTTCCTGGTGAACGAAAAGTGGGACAAGAGCCAGCAGTGTGCACCTGCAGCACAGAAGGCCAGCAGCATCCTGGGCTGCATCAACAGAGAGATGGCCAGAAGAGAGAGGGAGGGGATTGTTCTCCTCTACTCTAGCCTCACGAGGCCCTATCTGGAGTACTGTGTCAAGGCCTGGCACCCCCAGCACAAGAAGAATTGCAGAGCTGTTGAAGAGGGTCCAGAGGAGGCCATGAGTGTGATCAGAGGGCTGGTATTAAGAAAGGCTCAGGCAGGTGGGTTTGTTCAGCTTAGAGAAGAGAAAGCTCTGCGAAGATCTTATTGAGGCCTTCCAGTACTTAAAAGGAAGCTTATAATCAGAAGGGATACTGACTTTTTACACCATCTGACAGGACAAGGGGGAATAGCTTTAAGCTAAAAGAGGGGAGATTTAGATGTTAGGGAGAACATTTTCCCTCAGAGGGCAGTGAGGTGCTGGCAGAGGCTGCCAAAGAAGCTGTGGGTGCCTCATCCCTGCAGGCATTTGAGGCCAGGTTGAACGGGGCCCTGAGCAGCCTCATCTGGTGAGGGGCAGCCCTGCCTTTAGCAGGGGGGTGGACTAGATAGTATCTAAGGTCTGTTCCAACCCAAGCTATTCCATGATTCTGTGCTTGCTTCTGAAACAGCTGAGCAGTGAATAGTGCCTTTCTATATTTTAAAAGCTGTAAATGTGATGTACGTGTTTTCAGATTTGTAACTTCTCTATCAGTACAGGGAAGTTTGGTTAAAAACAGCGAGTACAGTTTTTCTTTAAGCTTGAAACTGGCATGGCTTCTCCAGCTGTTATTAATCTCCTGGAATTAGATACTACTAATCTGGAATTAGACACTACTAATAGATACTAGAACTGCATAGTCCTAATCTCCTGGAATGCTTTGAACATACCACTTGAGCAGTGAGTACAGAAAACAGTTGCATGCTTTATTTAGACGTTCCAAAGCCAGGCTACTGAAGAAACCACACAACTCACAGATATCAAACCAAATATTATTTTGGATGAAAAATTACTAGCCTAGACAGAAAGCAAGAACAGGATTAAACAGTTGACTCTCAGTGCTGCAGAAGTTTAAGAATAAGGTTTTCATATGAAAATTAATGACACTGAAAAGAACAAGCAGTGAGGCAAACATCTTAGGACAGCAAAAATTACTGCAGAAACAAAAGAGAAGTGCAGGGAATTCCAGTGACCCACACCAACTAGATCAAGTTCACAACTTGATGGCAAGTGACATGCAGTGTAGGCAAATGCAAATCAATGGATACTGATGAAAAGCATGTAAACTACTACCTTATGTGATTCCAAAGTAATAATATGCTCTCAGAAAGGGAATCTGAGCATTATATAGTTATATACATACAGCTCAGTGAAATGCTCTGCTCAGTGCCAAGAAGGCTTGCTGACACAAAAGCTAAAAAGGTGGAAGGATCTATACGTGGCAAGTGTTAAAATCAAAAAGGAATATTAAAAGTGCTCCATGAAATGACAGCACGGACCCCTCTGGAATACTAGTAGTCCTCCCCTTAAACAAAACACGCTGCAGAGCAAATGCACAGCAGGAATGATCATGAAAGGCAAGGAATAAGAAGCTTTTAATAATTATTACTTGTTATGGCTATTTTATTTATATATTAATATTAATTACTAGAAAATATTTTCATCTCATAAAATAAAATTATGTAGGCAAACTCAGAGCTCATTTCAGAGGCCTTACAATGATTTCAGCTGTAAAATCCAAATTCAACATACAGTTGAATACAAGCTAACATACAAGCTAATTCTATTCTACACTAGACCAGAGGAAAGAAATCACAGTAATCCAAGCCCGCTATTCATCAGTAAAGTGCATCAATTTTTGGAAGGAGGTAGTAAGAGTGCATGGATTGTCATCACAGAACTGTGCCACACGTGTTCAGCTGTGGTAGAGAGAGACTGAGCACACAGGACTCAGAGACATCAGCAGTGCAGGAATTTGAGTACAGAGTAGGTGGTGAGACTTCCCAAAGCAACATGTTTTGGTCTTGCATGAAGCACATAAAACACTGGCAAATTAGTGGTTAACGAGAAATATTTGTTCCTTCTACACCTAGGTTCCTGAAGTATTTTGAAATACCAGTGTCCTCCCCAGCCCATTAAACTGGATCCAAGCCTGTTAGAGACCAAGTAGGGAGCAGCTTATGAGTATGGGGCTACCAGGAGTAAGGAACATGCTGAAGAGATGAGAGTCCCTTCACACACCTTTTGCAGGGCACTCAGAGAGACAGCTCCAGCTAGCTGGAACACACAACCCTAAACCTTTACTGAAAGCAGACAGTTACAGGACAATTTTAAGAACTACACAAAGCTTGCCTTTCTGTTTACAACCACAGTTGTTGCAGAGGGTTGGCCTTCGTTGGCTGCCAACTGCTTTCCCACTCCTCCTCCTCAGCAGTCCATGGGAGAAAATGAGATGAAACATCTCATGTGTTGATAAAGACGGGGAGATCACTCACCAATTACTATCACACACCAAAAAGACTTTATTTGAGGAGAACTATCTTAATTGATGCCATCTAGAACAAAGTTTGATGATAATGAAAATAAAGCAAGCTTCTTCCCTCCATCTCACTGCCTTTTATCCCCAAGCTCAACTTCAGTCCTTCAATCCCCACTCATTTACCTCCTTCTCACCAAGCAGTGCAGGAGGCATGAGGTATGCAGGGTTGCAGTCAGTCCATAACACCTCCTCAGTGCTGCTCCTCGCTCTTCACTTCTTCCTTCCTCTACTTCCCTTGGGCTGTAGTCCTCCACAACCTGCCCCAGCATGGCTCTTCCTCAGGCTGAAATTCCTGTCAGGAAAGCCTGATCCTGAGTGGGCTCATCTCCATGCACTGCAGCTTCCAACAGGAAATATCTCCACTCTAGGGTTCTCCACAGGCTACAGTATGGATAACTGCAGTTGCATGTTTCCTCTCCTCAGGATGGAGGGAATAGCAACTCCACCAAGGGCTTCTCCACAGGCTGCAGAGGCATCTCTGCTCCAGCAACTGCAGCACCTTCTGTCCCCTTGCTCCCAGGAGCTGCCTCTAACCAGCTGTCCCCAGGCTCCCCTCATAACAGCAGCCTCCCGCTGCCAACACCTTGAATTTTCTAGAGCTCAGTGACTTGTTTTTCAGCACACTGAGAAAACAAAACTGTCTTGGGTTGCCTCAGTTTTTCAGAAGTGAAGAATCTTCTGATGTCAGAAATAAAACCCATTCAAAACATCCCAAGCTCTTGAAAGACTGACACCTCTACCAGTGACTTTAGCAGAGTTTCAGCATGCTTTCTCAGTTTTTCTACTCTTGCTACCAGCTACCTGAAAGAAACAGATAGTTTCATGATTATTGCTTTCTTTTGTAAATCACCAAGAATGAAACAAGAGCTAAATGAGAAATATGTATTATCTTATTAAAGATGCAGTAAATCACGCATTACTGACAGCTCTTCCTATTCAAAACACAAGTAGTTAATACACTGGTCAACGCTCTTCTTCATGGGTGAAATAGTAACTAACACTGCATCAAGTTATTTTATATGCACTGTTTGGTATAAAAGATCCATTTTACCCTGACAGTCAGTTGTCTAAAAACAAACATGAGTTCAAGCAAGAAATAAAAATATCAGATTCATACGAGCATTTCCTGATTTTGAAAATTTGGCCCTATTCATTTCTTTATAATTACAATATTAAAGACTTAGGACTAAAGGTACAAAGGCTGCAGGATGTAAGTTTTAGGAACTCTATCACCCAGTGGCTTTGCCAAGGCAAGCATCCAGGTGGGCACGGCAGTATGGAGCCAGGAGTTGGACTTGATCCTTGTGGATGCCTTCCAACCCAGGACATTCTTTGCTCCTTTAAGGAAGCTACATGTACCAACCCACAGTAAATGACTGAAGCTAAAGTAGGAGACTCTGAAAACAACTAGGCAACTAACTCCTGCTCGAAAAGTAGGTGGCTCACGGCTCACAGCCCTAACTCCATCTCTCCTTTTCTGAAGTCTAATCACCCATGGATGCCAAACTGCACTGTGCTTAGGACCTGCACCTCAAAAATGAGAAAGTTTTCGAGTCTGCTTCAAATCAAGCAAGCCAAAATCAGGTTCTCTCCTTTCCTCACAGCCTCCCACTGCAGGATACACTCCTGCGTACTCACGGGTTCGCTGTGCTCTGAGAATGCCTCTGAGCAGCTTTATGGCTTAGGATTTTGACAATTTGGCGCAGGCTTAATAGAAGTAACTAAATAATAAATATGTGAATAAATAAGTAGACAGATACCACACACAGGCGCAGATATAAATAGTACAAATTATATCAAATTTAGGAAGTTGCTGGCTATCAGCTAAGCCACCCAAATGAACACTGGGTAGCTTGTCAAAATTGTGCAACAATACATTTGAGCTTAAACATCTGTGAAAGTGGTTCTGAATCTGGACATTCTCCCTCCATCAAGATGCCACATTTGGGCTACTATAGCAGTTCCCATTTTGGACAGAATATGTCAAATCTAGCTCAACTCAAAATTGCTAACCAAGCAAACATCTGTTAAAACTTCTGAGATGAAGTGTCTCTGTTTATCAAGTCATGATGGCAGATGAAGCTGTTTCTTAAAGCTTATTTGTTTAGATGAAAAGCACTACAAATAAATAACACAGCAGAATGCAAAAACAGCTTTTCAAGGTGCAATATTTATCACTGCCACAGAGTAACAGGTGACTTCCCATGCAATTACACATTGGATCTTACGTATTTGTGTAGTTGATAATATACTGTTGTTCTTGAGGCTTTCAAATTTGTTTTACTTATTGCTAATGGGAGCGGTGATAAGCTGCACTGGATCACTTACATCATTTTAGTTAAGACACACTCCCAAATCCTCACACAGGCTCTCAGGTTCAACCCTGGTAAGCCTTTGAGATTTATTTTGGGCCTTGACCTCCACCTACATGATCCTTGTTACATCACCTGGTAAGAGTTGTAGTTCGTGCTGTGTAGATTATGCATGGCAGCCAACAGCTCACGACGTATTAACCAGCACAGGCAGCATGTGGATTTCTGAGACTGCAGAAATTAAGCAAGTGTATGATTTGAAGATGGTTCAACTGTTTCTTTCAGTGACTTGGAGGTTTCTGAATTAAAAGACTGTATGCAAACTCTCACTTTGTATCAGCTTTGTATAAAGGCTACTGAAGCAACCCCAAAGCAATGGGAAAAAAAACAAGCGGGCTGCACCACCATGCCCTCATCTACAACTAACACCTTAGAACACCAGCTCTTAAACCTTGTCAGCTCTTTCAAAAGAACACTTTTCAAATGTTACAACTCTGGTAAATCATATCACATTTTCTACACTCTGTGGGCACTGCTATCTTCTAAAAAATGCATGTAATTTGCATTCATCATCTCATAAACTCAGCACTGAAGATCTGTCAAAGACACTTCTCCACACAGTACTCCAGGATGTGCATGTATTACATGCAACGCTGCATATTCATGTGTGTATAATTGAGTTTCAGAATGAGACGCATACAATTATCCTTGATCCACTCAAAGGCTGCGTCCTTGATGCCCTGAAGCAGCAAAATAATCTTTTAAATAATAACCTTTTGAATTATTTGGCTTGGGTGTCCCTCTGTTTCTATGAATTATTAACAATACCTGACAGTTTTCTGATTTACTCCATTCTTTTTGCAGAATGTTTTCTATGAATTTATTATTTTTTAGACTGGAAGCTGTTCAGGAGAAAACAGCTGTGTACATTGAACATAGCATTGTAAATTACAGCATAGTAAGTTACAGATTACAGCTGGGTGGACAACCAAGGCACACTGTGCTTTTTCTGTTGCCAGCATGGATTACCACGCTGTAGGTATCCATGTTTACGTACAGAACACAAGCTCTTTGCAAGGCTTCGGGCTAAAATCTGGCACTTCTGACATTTCCATCAGGGTGTTTATTTGCCAAAGAAACTGTTCAAAGTGAACACAACAGCGGCATGAATACAGCCTGAACACATCGGATCCACACTTCCATAAGGATATGTATAAAAGGCAGTATTATAAAAGGCACGTGCATGTGAATGTCACCCCTCAAACCAGCTGCCTGCTCACTCCACGCAAACTGCCCCAGCCATCCCGCCTGGCTGGGGAAGGAAAGTGGGAGAGGCGATTTGTGTCACGTTTCACAGGCAGCAAGGAGGCAGCGGGCAGAAGAGGATTTAAGAGATGCTAATGAAAGAGACGGCAAGGCTGGAGAAGCCTGCAAGATAACGTGCTGAACTGAAATGACAGCAATGAGTGCAAAGTAGATGACAAAGCCCGAGACGCACAGGGGTGCAGTGAAGGCAGAGCAGAGATGCTGACATGGGAGGATGCTGTGCCATTTTTTAAGCTGATGCTTTCTATCTCCTGACGCTAACCACTTGTTTGCCACCATTACCCGTGGCCGATCAGACATCCTGACAGCCCCACCAGCATACCAACTACTTGTGTTGCTTTCTAATCGGATGGCTTTAGCTGCACTTAACATCATTTCTCCAGAGACTGAAAGCACCGTCCGAATCACTCTTCCACACGAGTCACTCTTCCATGCATCCCTTTGGCTTTTTCCTTCCAGCCAGCGCTTCAGAGAAAGACACCGACCCCGGCAATTACTGGACCTCGCTCACCCGCAGGCACGTTTTTACACCGCACAAGTTTTGCGAAAGACGTCACGTTACCACACACAAAGCCAACGCACGGCAGCACCGGGAACCGCAAGAAGCAATTCGCTTTCGCAGCCCTCACAGCATTTGCCCCATTCTCTTTGAGCAGGACATACACACTTGACCCCCAGCTATACACCCTAAGTACCGCAGGCCCCAGGCTGGAGACACACTGATCGAACTGTCTGAAGTTACACCGCGGGCACAAAAGAGCCGCCAAGCGACGTTCCCACCGCAAACTTGCGAGTTACAGTCTGTCATCCAGGCAGGACGCGACACACGCTGCTTTCTCCCATACTCACCCTCCACGCCTCCCTCGGCAGTATCCGGACCCAAACTTTCTCGGCGCCCGCTCCCAGCGCCGCTGCCCGCTGCCCGCTGCCGTGGGGCGGCGGTACCCCCGCGGGGGCGGCGGGGCGGAACGGGGCGGGGCGGGGCAAAGCAGCGCCCACCGCGGCCGCCCCTCAGCGCGGCGAGGGCGGATTACGGGCAAAACCCGCGCGCGTAAGCCGGGCTGACGGGGAAAAGCCGCTCGAAAGGTTTTGAGATCCTGTTAAGTGCTCGGAAAGGATCAACATGTCAAAGCCGCCAGGCGGCCCCGGCACATTTCTCGCCACGCCGAGCCGCCTCGACCCCTCTCGGCCCGGCGGGCTGCGGGGGGCCGGGAGCGCCTCCGCCGCGGCACCGCGCTCCGTGCGGAGAGGGCGGGCGGCGGGCTCCGCGCAGTGCCCGCCAATCCCGCCGTCTCGTACACGCCGTCTCCACCGCCAGAGCCCGGCCCACCCGCCGGCGGCGGCCGTGCTGAGAGGGCGGTTCTCGGTAGTGCTGCTGCCAGCTGGGAAGCCGAGGGAGCCCCGCCGTGCCTGCGGCGTGAGAGGGCGGCGTCCCACGGCGCTGGTGGGAGCGGCACCTTCTCAGTGAGGGAAAGCGCCCTCCCCTCGGTGCGCTGCTGAATGAGTTTTTTTCCCCAGTATTCTGCCCCTAAACCGGTACCAGGCTAGAAGAATCACAAAATCGTGGAGGTTGGAAGGAACCTCTGCAGATCCAGCTCCTCTGGAATACAACTCCCTGCTAAAGCATTTCATGCAGCACGTCCCATAGGAAAGAGTCCAGGCAGGTCTTGAATATCTTCAGAGAAGGAGACCTTTCTGGGCAGCCTGTTCCAGTGCTCTGTCACCTCACAGTAAAGTAGTTCTTCCTCATGTTTGTGTGTAACTTACTGTGTTCCAGTTTGTGCCTACTTGTTGGTGCTCCTTGTCCTGGAGCCTGGCCCCTCCAGCTGACTCCTACTCTTCAGATACTTACAGACAACAGTGAGACCCTCCCTCAGTCTTCTCTGACATAAACAGCCTCATCTTTTTTGCTGCACTCATAGAATCATGGAATCACCAAGGTTGGAAAAGACCTTTGAGATCATCCAGTCCAACCATCCACCTATCACCAATATTTCCCCACTAAACCATGTCCCTCAGTACGACATCTAAGTGTTTCTTGAACACCTCCAGAGACTGTGAATCCACCACATCCCTGGGCAGCCCGTTCCAGTGTCTGACTCCTCTCTCAGAGAAGTATTTCCTAACTTCCAACTTGAATCTCCCCCTCCCCTGGTGCAGCTTCTCTCTAGTCCTGTTGCTAGTTACATCTTACCTCACTATAATTTCCCTTCAAGTCATCATAGAGAGCAATAAGGTCACCCCTTCTCCAAACTGAACAATCCCAGTTCCTTCATCTACTTCCCATAAGACTTGTGCTCCAAACTGCTCAACAGCTTATTTGCCCTTCTCTGGACACTCTCTAGAGCCTCAATGTCTTTCCTGTAGAGAGGGGCCCAAAACTGAACACAGTACTCAAGGTATGGCCTTGTCAGTGCTGAGTACAGAGGAACAATCACTTCCCTGCTCCTGTTGGCTGCACTATTTTTTATACAAGCCAGGATGCCATTGGCCTTCTTGGCCACCTGGGCACACTGCTGGCTCATGTTCAGGCAAGTGTCAGCAAACACTCCCAGGTCCATTTATTGCACGCAGTCTTCCAGCCACTCTGTCCCAAGCCAGTAGTTTTGCCTAGGGTTGTTGTGACCAAAGTGCAGGACCCAGCGCTTGATCTTGTTGAACTTCATCCCATTGGCCTTTAGGCCTGCGATCCAGCCTGTCCAGGTTACTCTGTAGGACCTTCCTTCCTCCAGCCGTGTTGACACTTCTGCCAGCTTGGTTGTCGTCTGCAAACTTACTGAGGATGCACTCAATGCCCTTATCCAAGTCATCAATAAAGATATTAAACAGGACAGGCCCAGTACTGACTCATGGAGAGCACCACTCATGACTCCCTAGAAGTTCCCTGTCTTTCTTGAACCGAAGATGTGGCCTCACCAGGGCAGAGGAGAGGGGGAAGATCACCTCCCTCGCCCTGCTGCCCACACTCTTTTCAATGCACCCCAGGATACCATTGGCCTTCTTGACTGCAAGGGCACACTGCTAGCTCATGGCCAACATGCTGCTCACCAGGACACCCAGATTCTTCTCTGCAGAGCTCCTCTGCAGCAGGTCAGCCCCTGTACTGATGCATTTTCCTCATTTTGTCACACTTAAGATCACGGAAGTCTTTCACACTCCTCTGAACATCATCTGATTCTGATCATGCTTTTTGTAGGGTCCAGAAAAGCTGGAAACAAAATGCTGTGTGTGAAAGCTCCATAAAACGCCTCTTGAGCTGGAAAAAAAAGTCATTAAAAGGCATGCCATTCATCACTGAGAAGCTGTTGCACACTGATTCAGGTAGATTGAACAAAACACAACACCAAAAGTGCATATAACTGCTCGGGTTCATGGAGAGGGACAGAATTACCCATGGCTCTCTCTACTTTGAGAGTTATTTCACGTAAGAAAGATTAAGAACATCACACAACAAACACTAACCAGAAAAAAAAAAAATAAAAAAGTCTTAAAGGCTTGCCTAAAGTCAGAAATTCAAGGTGTCTTTCTGAAACACTTATCACAGCCATCTTCAGAGCTACAGGTTGAGGGTTTTTTGGTCAAAGTAGAAATGCACAGGAAGGTAGAAAATACATGAAGAGCTTTTTCTCATCCTTTGCTGCCTTACTGTCCCCTGTAGATTCCCAGCAATTTCTTGCGAGCTGTGGCACGGGAACAAGCCTACCAGGAGGGCATGAAGTGCCAGGTTGATGTTTTCCCTCAGAAGGCTCAGGCTGCAGGTTCTCCATTTAGGTATGTCCTGTTTGCAGATCCTGGCTTCCTCTTGCCCCCATGTTCTGGTTGCTATATGGAGAGAGCTTGGGCAGGGAATCCAGCAAAAAAACTGTGGACATTTCCAAAAAGGTCCTAGATTTGTTCTTCAAGGCAGTGAGGACTTTGTGGCTGCTTGGTAGGTTGCTTCATCACTAAGTCTGGAATGCAGTTTGAATGCTAATGTGGATGAATGCCAAGAAGGGAAGGCCACGGTCTGCAATTTAAGAGAGGACAAGTTCTCACCTTGCACATTTTACTGTATTTTGGGAGAGAGATGCTGTTTCCTTGGTTTTGAAATGATTGGCTTCAGGTTGGTATTTGGCCCAGGAATATGTAAATTTGTGATACAACTCTTATTTTTGGCACCCAACCTTGATAAAAATGTAGGCATGAACTATTTAAGGGAGGCAGTCAAAAATGAATTATACATGCATACACAATTCTGTCTTTTGGACTCAAGTCCTTCCCAGATGTAATCAAGCATGAAGTAAGGTTATTATTTCCCAAACAAGTTCAGGGGAATGATTGTAAGAGGTAATAACAAAGTAGTAAAGGAGATGGGTTGTCAGTCTAATATGCAGTGATGAGAGCTCAGTGTATGTGCTTCATTGGTGACTGGCAATTGTAGAACACTACAGTTGTAGAATTGGAGAACACTACAAGAAGCAGTGTTGTTGTAGTGATAATGATGGTATCAGAAACTATCACGGATTTGTGAAACAGCTAGGCAGTTTCTCAATCAAAGTATTCAAACAAACCTCAACAAACACATTTGTTTCACTGTCATTCCAGTTAAATGAAGCATTATCCAATGTTTTGGTAGTTTTCTCCAGAGAAAAATATTGAGGGACAGTCTGTCATATTAGCTTGCTTCCACTGCATGCACTGACTTTAGGCTCAACCATAATTTTACAGATAAAATAAGGAACGTTCTTAGAAGTGGCTAGTCACTTGGAAAAGTGACTAATTGCCCAGGAAAAGATATCTGGATGCTTTGGACCAATGTAAATCAAAGGAACGTCTTCTCGGTGAACAACACAAAGGCACCACGTTTCAGTTATCTGAGCAAATACCTTCCGCACATGGACAGATTTTAACTGATCCAAAATAGAAACATTCCCTAAAGGATTCAGTTGCCTTAACATAAGGGTCCAGTTCCATTTTAGATACCTCAGTTTACCCTCCTTGGCCTCAAGCTGCTTTTCAAAGAGGGCCCAAGTCTCCTGTAGATTTTGTGTTATCTATGCAAGTCTCACTCAGTTGTTTCCTTTATTTATTGCATCTCAACTGAGGTGACACCTACATTTATGCAACTGAAACCCATTCCCATGTCACAAGTCCTTTAAAATCTTAACAAAAAGATGCATCCACATTACATTATTAATAGAGATCAAAGACTTACAGAAGTAACGGTTTGGTTTTTGGGAACATGGGGAATAAAGTCATCAGATGTTTTCTCTACTCTTGGAAGAATTCAATTATTACATACAGATTTTTTTGTACCGTGAGTTACAATACAAAAAAGTCCTTGTATGCACAGACCTTCATTGTTTTTTTCCATTCTCAAGTATCCACTGTGATTATTAAGAAAGGCTGAAACAACAAAAATGAATGTCCATGTCTACAATGCAAAGTCTGTCAGGATAATGTGATACTGGTGTGAGAAATTTTAAAGAAAGTACTGTGTTAAATTTATAATGCATCTTCATGATACTCCCATTTGCCTCCATTACTAAAAGTTAAATCTCTTTAAGTCTTATAAATCAAAGTAACTATTCTAAGCTTTAATTGTAATTTGTGGTTACAGATTGAAATAGGACAGTAACATCATTAATATCACAGAATTAAATCTTTGACAGAAAAGGTATTTCAGAAAAACAAAAAAAGGTTAATTCTCTGAGCACTTATCATAACATGCATGTTTGCTTAAAAAATCCTTATTTTCCATTCGAGGAAATAGTGCATTGTCAATATGGTTACTTCATTTTTTATCTATAGGATTATTTCTCAATTTTTAGGTGAAGCTCAATTACATGTGTTTTAGAATAGATAATTATTTCTCAAAATGACAAGGAAGCATACTCAAATTAGTGTAGAAAAATTACAGCATGCACTGATTGTTTTCTTTCTCTCTTGGGTTCTTCCTGGAATAGTCTGTATAGTTGAAGAGAGAAGTCATCAATCTCTGTGTAAATACCAGTTCTGCACTTCCAGGTCTCTAGAGGAGTAGAAGCCTCAATTAAAGCTAAAGTTCTAACAACAATATTCTTTGTGTAGTTAGTTAAAATGTATAACAAAGATATCAGCAATATTAAGCATTCTCCATTAAGCGTGCCACCCTATTCTCAGCCTTCCTGTTGCGTTAGACACACTGCAAGGTTCCTCCCTTGAAACAGGGCCACTCAAAAGCAACGACTGTTGCTAGCACAGGATACCTGGGACATGGTGCTCCATGGCACTCCTCAGACAGGGAGGATGATTGCTGCTGCTGCAGAAAAATATGTGATGAAACCATTTGATGTCTAAATAGCAAGGCATGCCTCACTAAAGCAGCACAGCAGAAACAAAGGTGAAGATAGAGCAAGGGTAAAATCAAACTTTTGGAGGCAATTAGAAAGAGTGAGGAAGAAAAGAGAAGGATAAACAGGAGAAATTAGGATTAGCTGGGAGGTGATGAAGAGAAGGAGAAAGTGGTAGCAAAGTCCCGTAGCAAGAAAGAGAGTAATTGTTATAAAGGATACAGCTGTCATTCAAGGATTGAAAAAAAAAAAAAAAAAAAAGGAGGAAAACAGAAGGTCTAAACTTGCTCCAAGTTTATGAAGTCTTATTACAGATGCCCCCATTACAGGCCAAGTCACACAAAAGAGCCCCTTTTCACCACCAAGGCAAAGTTTGTGCTTTGGAATACACACAAAGTGAGAAGAAACCAAAGGTATTGGACTACTTATCCAGCTGCCACTCCTTCTGGTCCTCTTGCACCATTTACTTATGAGGGACAGGGGCTACTGTGAGCATAGTATCACTTCTAAGCATTGTTGTTCTGCAAGCTGCCTAAAAATGCTGGCACATGCTATTCATTGACATAAATTTACCCAAATGAAAATCTAGCTGGATACTGCTTTTCTAAAGATTGATGCCTGATCCAGACATTGCTATTAGGATTATCCCTCTCTAAAGACAGCCTCAGTGCCTGTGCCTAGTAATTTTATCTGAAATTATGTCCAAAATGTAACACAAATAGTTGCAAAGCTCACAGATTTAATTCAGCTAAGTAATTCCCAATGGGAATAATTTAACAGGAATCTGTGTAAAACTACATAGACAAAACATGGAGAAGCATTGGTACGGAATCATTGATGCTCTAAACACACTTGGCTAATAGCACTAAGTATGCACAGCAAACTGATGAAGACATTTAATTGCCAGTTACTGTTATCAGTCACTGTCTAAGTAGTAGGCATGAAGAAGCAGAAATGCATCCTGAGCACTGTAGTTAAATATGGCAACATGTTCCAGTTCTACACAATATTTATTCCTGCGTGACAATAATGCTCTTATTCAGACATACTTACCAGTAGGTATCAACAAGCTAGTAGCTGAATTCGGCCAGATATTTAGGTATCAAAGATAACAGGAAAAAAAGAAAAAGAAATACCTTTTCATTTTTCCATTTCCTGATTTGTTAATATCAGAAAAAGTACGCAAAGGCAACAAATAAATATTCCTTTTATCCAGTATTCTCTTAATTTCCATGACACTTTCCTCCCAAGTCCAGCCAGCCCTTTCTTTGTACAATCATCACAGCAGTCCTCAGAGAGCCATCAACAAGTAGGTTCAATGTGCTGACAGCTGCAAGGCATCAGACTTCAAAGTAGTTATGTTCAGCAAGGTATTGCTGATCACTTAACTCACTGATCTGAAATTATTGCTCTCTGATAGCAGAAAACGTAACCATGAATTACCATGTCTGATTTCAACAAAGTATTTTGTAGTTTTATACACAGATTAAATATTCTGTTCCACACTGTCTGAAATTCAGCAGAGCATCACTGATAGCTTGCAGCTGACAATTATAATCAAGAAGAAGGGGAACATCTGGAGTTCAGAATAAAAGAGAAAAAGAGAAAAGAAAAATCAGCTCCTTCTGCTACAGTCTTCTGTGTCTTTTTCCTTGACTACCTGTTATTATTCTCTCTCATACCTTTCTTTCTCATTTTATTCTTTTTCAAATTATATAGAGCTTCCCAGTGAAATTCCTCAGCTGTCAGTCCATTCTGAATTCTTTCTATTTCATTTCATCTCTCGTGTTGTGAACTCTCTAGGCTGTGTTCAACTGACCCATCTACTTCTGTCTTTCATGTTTTCTTGTTTTGCTTTTCTGCCAAGAATTTTGTTTTATAGTGTTTTTATGCTGGCTTCACTGCCAATACCTATATTTTGGCTTTTATAATTTGTTTTGAAGTCCAGAAAAATGATAATATTTAAGTGATATTTAACCAATGCCTTTCTATCTAGAAACTTCAGAGAATCACAGGATGGCTGAGGCTGACAGGGGCCTCTGGGTCCCTCTGGGCCAGCCCCTGCTCCAGCAGAGCCCCCAGAGCGGGGTGCCCAGGCCCATGTACATGCACCTTCTGGAGATCCCCAAGGAGGAGACCCCACAGCCTCTGGACACCCTGTGCCACTGCTCTGTCACACACATAGCACAAAAGTGCTGCCTCATGTTCTGAGGAAATATTCTGTGGACAGGTTTGTGCTCTTTGCCTCTCACTCTCACACTGGGCAACATTGAAAAGAGCCTGGCTGTGTCCTCTTTGCACCCTTCCTTCAGGTATTAATAGGCATTGATGAGATTCACTTTGAGCTTCCTTTTTCTCCAGGCTGAACAGTCCCAGCTCTCTCAGCCTCACCTCATAGGAAAGATGCTCCAGGCCCTTCAACATCTTTGTGACCCTATGCTGGACTCTTTCTAGTATGTCCAGGTTTCTTTTTCTGGGGGGCCCAGAACCATGCTCCAAGTACAGCCTCACCAATGCTGAGTAGAGAGGAAGGATCACCTTCACCAACCTGATGGCAATCCTTCATCTGCAGGTAAAGAGAGGTGAACTTGTTGCATTAGACACTAAGCTTCTGCTGTTGATGACTGCTGCCACTCAGGATTTGCTTCCTAGGTAGTTTGGAGGAAGGAGTGACTTCTGAATAAGAAACGAGCTGGAATGCAGAAGATCTGGATGCTGGCTCTTAGATTTTTTACTAATCTTTCTGTGCCTCAGTTCAAGCAAGAATCATTTTCCAGCTTACAAACATTAACCAGAATAGTTCAAGTAATGTCTATTGGTTGTTAGACCTAACACTTCAACTGTTGAGCATAGGCAGAAAGGTGCTCACTTTATTCCAGAGTGAAGCGACTCTAGTTTCTTCCTCTGTGAGAAAATGCTTGGAACCTGAGGCAAATCACTGAGGTCTGTCTCCACAATGAGGTACGTGAGCATTAAACTGCTGGGGAAATCAAATGCCTCTGTGATATAAAGGATACTTTATATATCCTGATGCACCTTAGTTGTTGATCATTCTCCAAATCTGAGGCTTTGGTGATGAGGTTCTACCACGAGAGGCATTACCCATTATAGCAGTAGTTCTCCCAGGACTGCTGTGATTTGCAGTAAAGCTCCTCCAGGATGCTGACAGAAGAACAAGACTGTTTAAAATCTCATTTTCTTCAAGTTCAGAAGTCATCATTTCCTGTTTGCGCTGCAGTTGTTATCCATTTCTTCTGATTGTTCCGCTTCAAAGAAGTTAAATGAACAAAAATCTGTGCAATAATTGGATTGAATTGCAAACCTGAGGAGAGCTCATTTGGTTTCATTCCCAAGAGGAACACGGATTAGCTCTGCCTTAAAAAGCCACTGGCATTTAAACAGCTCGAGTTATGATTTGGAGCCCAGCTACAAGAAAAAAAAAGGTTCAAACGGTACGTGTGTAATAAGGTGTAGGAAGGGGGAAAGGATAGGGCTGTGTGCAATACTCACCTCAGCTGAATGAGCTTTTCCTTGGTTTGAATAAAAATAAATGCAGAATCCACAGCAGCGGGCACTTAAATCAATAGATAGCATCCTACAGAGCTTTGTACCCTTGATATATAAATGAAAATCCTTAGCAGCCCCCAGAAGGCAGTCATTTTTTACAGGAAAAATTGCAGTACAAAACATTACAGGCTAAACTTCAGAAGAAGATTGTTTGATGTTAGTGCCAAGGCAATAGAGGTATTTGCATAAGAGTAGACCAAAACCCAGACAGATAAGGACCTTGGCTGCTTGCTGCCTTACTGAGCACTCAGCTCTGAGGGACGGAAAACACACAGCTCCTGGCCTGGAAGCTGCCACTGTCTGCAGGCCTGCCTGGAAGCTTGTCTGTCGTCCTGTGCAGTCAGTGTGCCCACAGACAGGAGTCAGCAAGCCATGGAGAGTGCTACAGTTGTGTGGGGAGCTGGAGAGGTGCTGCTGTGAATTCTCATACAACTCTGCTCAACCAAGCATGATTTGCAGATACATCCTTGTTGGTGTTTCCCAGGTGAGCAGCTTGGGATAGCTGGCGTGCACAAGCATGCTTATATTTTATGTTGCTTATCGGGACAGTCCTCTCTTAGGGAATATGAAATGATTCTGCTCTCTCCAAAGGAATTTCTGTGAAGTGTGTGTCAGGACTGACTGGTCAGGACACAGCCTGGTTCTTCCAAACAGGCATTTCCAGTCCCACAATGGTGTTTCATTAGCAGCAAGCAAAGGAAAAGGAGATGGTGATGTGAAATTTACAGCAAGGCTTCAAAGCTTTTCTCATCATTCTTTGGGCAGGCAGCTGCTGTCACTGCCAGACCTCACTAAGGAGCTGAGGAAGCTCAGGTGGCAGTCTGCAGTCAGATGTTGGTGATCACACAGTGAAAACATCTCTTTCACAACTCATAAATATCTTGCTTGGACCTAACAAGGTAAGGGTGTCAATATGCCTCTGCTAAATTCACCTGTGTTTTGACTGAGCTCCTTATTGGGCTGTAAACAGACAACAGAGAGGAGTCTCAGTGTGCTATGCCATCAGTGTTGGGGGCATGAAGAACCAGCTTTGTGGAAAGCTTACACAGGCTGACCTGAAAAACCCATCGTTAGCTCTTATAATTTTCCCTCTCTTTCAGCTCAGGTTTTCCTATGAGGCACCTTTGCTATATTGTCTACTTATTCATGTGTATTCATACTCTAACATTAGTAGGATTAGCAGCCTGCAAAGGGACTGCTGCTGATCTCTGATGCCTCTTGAATAGTCAAATGAGAAATGGCAGCAAAGCTGCCGCTGGGAAAAGGGATTTCTAAGGACTGTGCCTTTTTACAGCACAGAGAAACCCAGGAAACGCTTTAGGTGGTCAGCAAGTCTGACAGTTAGGGAAGGAGCTAAAGAGTTTCTGGAAATAGTTTCAGAGGCTGGCAGTGAGACAGAAGAACTCATTCAATTAATCCTGCTAAGATCCTGCATAGCTGATAAGAATTAACCCTGTTTGCACCTGCCTACACACAGAATAACAAGTACTGGCTGAGTTGGTGCTGGTTATGATGGGAAGGAAAGAAATGTTTTGGCAGATAATATTTGTAAAGGTCATCTGCCTATTTATTGTCTTCTATATGGAGAATAGCAGCAAAGGACAAGATTCATGCCCCTAGAAAATAGTGTTTTCAACTTTATTCTTAAACTATTTCCTCACAAAGAGAGATGGGGATTCCTAGAAAGCAGCATGTGTTAGAAGTTTTTCTGCCAAAGTAAAGCTGAGCTTTTCTTTTGCGGTGCTACTGAATGGCTGAGGAGAAGTACACAGCAGTTTCTTCCTCTGCTTGCATTGCCATGTAGCAGTCTTACAAGGAGAGGAACCTGTAAATCCTTTGGGCTTTAGAACTTTTTTTGTAGCAAATAATATGTTACTGTTGGGGTATTTCATTTGCCTCAACCTTATCCTCAAAGCATGGCTCAATCTGATTACATGAACAACAGATGAATTGTGTGTTCCTGTTATTCAGAGGTATGCAGCCTAGATGTCTCTTTAGATGGAGATTCTGATTGTGAGAGCTCATTCGCACGTGCTCTTTCAACACAGAAAAGAAGATAAGTGTCATCTCCAAAATCTCTTAAATGACAGTGATTGCCACCTACAATGAAACTCCACTGAACTCGACTTCACAAGCTTCTGTTTGCTAAGCTCCAGCACTCAGCAGCATCAAAGTGTGATCAGGTTATTCTTCACACTGCAGGAATTGCAGGTATTTTCCAAAATAATTCTCCTATATTTGAACTACTGAAAAGTGACATTGCTGCACATTATTTTTCCAAAAAAACATGCAAGGTAGGTCAGGTGGCTACATCTCTGCTCTACTTTTTTCAAAGAACAACCAAAAAAACTGGCCAGTGGTCAAGAAATCACTGTTCCACACAGAAGTCTGCAGTTACTTTAATCCTTTTGCTTACATATAATGTGCAGGAACGAACAGTAGAGGGTGTCAGCCTAAAGGAAAACTATAGTTTGTTGTATGGGGAATGTCCTGTTCGTCATAAATAGCAAAAAAGTCACTCCCTGTGAAGCTGTGGCTCTGCATAAAGACATCAAAGGATCCATCCAGTGTCTTTTCTTCAACACCAAAATAAATTGCATACAAATCCCTTTTCCCAGCCTCAACAAATTATATAATTTTCCAGTGCATCAGTCACTTAAATCAACCAGGAATAAGTGGGTGGGCATTTCTGAATGGGCCCACAAGTTCCTGGCCCCCCCAAGGGCCATGATTGCCTCTGAGCAATGCTATGGGAACATCTGGCTCCTGGCAGGATTGAGATACCAGCAAACAGCCCAGTGCTCTTCCGTGAGGCAGTAACTTCCTTTCTCTTTTACTTTGCCAAGCTGACATGGGAAAAGAGCCATGGGGGCTTCTTTCTTCTGCTAGTGTAGCAGAAAAGCAAACACAGGGAGCAAATGTGTCAGGTGAAAATGCATGCCAGCAGAGAACAGCACTTGGAGAGCCTGAGGCTCCCTGTGCAGCTGAACCCTCCCACCCATGGGGTGCAAACTAAATCCGCTGCTGCTTTCACAGGCAGGAAGCTGCTGTTTCTATTATCCAACTGAAAGAGCTGGCTTGCCATCAGAAAGTGTCCAAATAAAAGTTATGTTAATGTTTTCATATCATTTATGACTGTATTTCAGACTTGAATGATTTTTCAATGCACGTTGCAGGGCAGATAAGTGTTCCCTTGGTGACTTTCTGGGCAACAGCTCATTAAAAGTTTTAGTGGCATCTTTTGTGGTGTGCCTTGGCATCAGTAGGTATGCCTTTGTTTTCTAAGAACAAAATTATTTCTTCCACTCTTCTTCAAATAATTGAGCAGTTTCTTTTGAAATAATGGATATAAGCAGCCAAATTAAAAAATAATTCACCAAAAGAACTTTACTGATAGGGCTCAGAACTCTTGTGAGTGCCAGGGATTATCTGTGGATATAGTATTCATGAGCATCACATCTACATCCCAAATCACTGGATTTTCCTTCAGCTGAATTCATTAGATACTAAATCTGGATCCTGGACACCCACATACCCCTCACCAGGGGGGTACATTTAGATACCAGCTTTCAGAAGAAAATTCTCAAGTGTGGCTCTCACCTCTAATTCAGCTAACATTCTTTTGCACATTTTAGTGTATAGAAAGACATTTAGGTCACTGATGAGGCACATTTTTCAGGTAATGTGTGGTGAAAAGTATCAGGTGAATATTACTGGAATTAATTGAAGTCATGCACATTGGTTCTACAATGCCTGTAAAAACAATTCCTTAAAGTTATTTGGGACCATGCTGAAAAGAGCAAAACTGCAGTGCTATTGATCACCTCTAACCCCAATTCTAACCCCTAATCCAAACTCCTAACCCTATTGCTAACCCTAAGCCTATCCTTAGCCTTAACACTATCGATAAGCTAACCCTATGGATACCCTACTGCACAGCTCACCAGAAGGCCCGAGCCTCTGTAGAAGTACCCATAAACTAATCCAAGGAAAAAAAAAGGCAAAGCAGCAATGGATGAGTGTGTGCACATGTATAGGATGTAATATAAAAATATACAAGATATGATTAAAAGTATGGTAAAGGGTCACTTTTTGGTTAGTTACTCCACCTTAGCTATTACTCAGCTATTTTCAGGTCTGTGTTTGCCAGTTTCTGCAGAGTGATTAGACCTGACCTCACCTTTTTTCTGGCTTCTTTGAAGTTGCAAAGAGCTTGCCGCAGCCCATATAAAGCACATACACACAAAAGCAAATACTCAATTCCAAGTAGTCAAATTGAAGTGCTGTCTCTTGTTTGGTAAGGGAAAGTCTGAGATTCTTTCATGCTGTAAAGGAACTGCATAAAAGAAAGGTTGCTGTTAAGCCAGGGAAGGAACCTTCTTATGAAAGACATTTTCCCCAGTGATAAGCATCATAAAACATATGCACATGAAAACTACAGCCTGACCCCTTGTCAGCCTTCTTGATATGAATGAAAAACAGGGAGTAGATACCTGAATCTCTATCTGCTTGGAAAAAAAAGGGATACCAAAATAAATACTGAAAGGTATAACACACTCTGCCTTGTTTTCTCATCTTTAGGCACACTGTGAGTTAATCCACCGCATCCATTGTCATCTTGCCTTTTTATGGATGTCGCATATTCAGCATCCATGACCTTCTACAACAGCAATCCTTACAAAAACTTGCCTAGCCCTTGTATTTTGTATGATAATTTTTATATTTTCTGAGATTTTATAAGCATAGCAAGGGCAAAGCTCCTTCAATTCAAGGTGACTTTCATGTTAGATCAATGGAAACAACAGGAAAGAACAAAGAGGCAGCACCTGCGGGTGGTAAATGAATGCAGTACGTATGAAAAGGCTTTCAGAACAAAGCCAGGCTCTGCAGACAGGCAGAGAAGATGAAAAATGTGACGAATAGTGCAGAGAAAAACAAACATTTACAGCTATATTCCCCACCTGTATTCATCATATTACCTGAATTCACTCTCCACACACATTTCTCTTGGTAAAAGATTTGTTTTTCCCTTGGTAATTTTTCCATTTGGTAATTTCAGGAATTGCTGGTAGTAGGTAAGGAGACTGTCCATCCGCAGAAGCCTCTCTCTGTGTTCATAGAATCAAGAAATCATAGAATCACAGAATGGTTTGTGTTGGATGGGACCTCACAGCCCACCCAGTCCCAACCTCTGCCATGGGCAGGGCTGCCCCCCACCAGCTCAGGCTGCCCAGGGCCCCATCCAACCTGGCCTATGCCAGCGCCTCACCACCTTCTGAGTGAAGAATTTCTTCCGAATATCTAATCTAAATCTCCCTTCTTTTACTTTATAACTATTCTCCTTTCTTCTATCACTATCAAACTGTGAAAAAAGTCGGTGTCTATCTTGTTTTACAAGTTCCCTTTAAGTTTTGAAAGGCTTCAATGAGATCTCTCTGAAGACTTCTCCAGGCTGAACAAGCCCAGCTCCCTCCCCAGTTTTTCTTCACAGTAGAGGTGCTCCAGCCCTTTCATCACCATGTTTCCAGCAGACAATTCTCCTCACCTCAAGCAGGCAGACTGGCTCTGCAGCCCACAGCTTCCCAGAGTTGTAGTGCTACAGAGCCATGTCCTACTCCATTTTCCAGGGCTGAGAATTATGGTGGCACAACACAGAGCCCCAGCCACAGCTCCAGGCAGATCCTAACAGGACAGAACTATATGAGAAGGATACAAACATCAGTGATTTAAGTTCAGGAGAATGCTGACCTTGAAAAGTCATCATCTGCAAGCATTTATGACTAACCGCTAACCCATATTTTGGTTTCAAGTACCAGAAACCAAGATCTGCTTTAACTTTGAGCCTCATTGTAGCTCCAGCATTGCAGGTTGGACCCCAAGCCTGCACAGGCTTCTTGTCACCAAGGCTGATCAATGCAAGCTAAGTGGTGCAACAGCCACCTACATGTGGATTCTGGTTGACCAACAAAGCAGAAGAAATCTGCCTGGAAATATTAAAAGAGATGAGCAGGAGAGGTATAAAAAATGCAGCATGTGTGAAGTCAGATATGCCATGCTGTGAACTCAGAATACATCCCAGGATGAGGGAAAACTTGGCTGGAGCTTGTCATTCCATAGAAACAAAGCTTGGTGCATCAGTCTGATCTGTTCTGTATCTTTACAGTAAACCAGGGCAGATCTACCAGACTGTTCAGGTTGGTCTTCAGTTTTTCAGCTCTGACAAACCTCAAACACGCAGCTTACCTCAGTATAACTAAAGATGCTGGAATTAGCTACAGTCCTAAAATTAAAAGCTTTCCATCAAACTCTGCCATAATTCCTCCTGTGAAATTCAATTAGAGTAATTGTTTTTATTTAAAAAAATGAAATTGAGAACTGTCCCAACATAACACCACAGAACGTGTCCTGCATTTCCCAACATCCTTCTCACAACAGCCTTAGGGGGATGTGGAAAACAATGAATTAGAGGGGTAGCTGCTCAGATGCTGCAACACTCTGCTCTGAGTTCCTCAGGGAGGATGTTGCCTGGGGCAGGGAATGATGTTGGAGGTGGAGAGGAAAAGTTTCCCCTTCCTAAACATGCTACAAGAGCAGGAGCAGGAATAGCATGTGGAGCATCTTTCAGGAGAGGGGATGGCTCTGACATTTCTGAGCCCCTACCCAGCCTTTGAAGCTGCTTCAAATGCAAGGGCTGGTCAAAAAGAGCTAATATTCAGTTTAGGTTACAGATGTGTTTGTGTTCATTTCTTACTAACCTTTCCTTACAGTCTTGTAATTAGAAGACTGATCTTATGATGTTTCAGGTTGTATATTAGGAAAAACTTCTCACAAAGAGCAGTGATGCAGTGGCACAGGCTGCCCAGGGAGGTGGTGCAGTCACTGTCCCTGGAGGTGTTCATGAAGCGTGTGGATGTGGCACTGAGGGACGTGGTCAGTGGGCACACTGGGGGCGGGCTGCTGGTTGGGCTAGATGGTCTTTTCTAACCTTAAAGATTCTATGTGCTGAACTCATCCCTCACACGGTTCTGCCCTTCAGCTGTGTTTTCTGTTAAACTGTAATCTGGGCACTACTGAGTACTCTGAGATGCATTTCTCTAGAAGCAGCATGGCCTCATAAGCTGACTTCATCTTGTGCCTCTCTTAGGGGCAGTTGCTTGGTGTCATTGGCCTGTCTCTGGGTGTTGGGTTGTGAGGAGGTGAACAGGACAAGTACCATCTCAGTAGCTGGAAAAGAATCACAAAGACAAGACCTGAGCATAGCCTTAGCCTGTCCCAAAGCTGGATGGGCAACCCAAATCCCAGCACTGCCAACTTTGTGTGAGGCAGTATGAGGAACCAGCAACAATGATCTGGTTATGCTCTAGTGATACAACATGAAATTAGGCTGTCCTGGTCAAGCTCAGCCATCTGGCAAATTTAATTGGAAAATCCATCATGTTGACAGACTGCCATAATAATTGTTGCCTTTTTAAAACAGATTGGAGGAAAAAAACAAGCATATAAAAACATAACCTCCTGTACATCTGTAGCATAGTGTGGGGCTCAGGACAGAGGTTGGGCTGTGCAAATAGACCAACCCAAGTGTTCAAATGAAAAGAATAAATCATCCTGACAATTCCCAGGTTTAATATGAAACAATGCAAGAAAACACTTAACCAAACATAGGCAGGAAAAAGGTCTTGTGGGTCCCAGTAGGGAAAATTAATATGTTATCCCACAACAGGTGCTTCTTGAGGTTAGAGTGCATACCTAGAAAAGAACAGTGAAATGGATCCTTAATAACAGTGAAAAAGGAACTCATCCATTTCCTTCCATATTTCTGTAATAAATCAATATTTGCACATGGCACATATAACAAGCCAACTGTGATTTATCACCCCCTTTATGTAGAAGGAGAATTCAGCATCCAGACTTCCTGTGCTGCCAGTTTTGATCCCGCACTTGATAAGCATTCCCATCTATATTTTTGACAAATTTCTATTGCATCCAGTGGGACTCTAAGGTTAAGTTTTCTTCAGCCATTTTTACAAGGATATCCCAATCTTTGTCCCACTGTGGGTGGCATACAATCCATCTGCCACATATATTTGAGCAGTATGCATGTGCAAAAACCCTAATCCTAACCCTCACCCTCCATTTTGTTCATGTCATTGGAATTGCACAGGTTCAGCCTCAAATATAAAGAGGAGACACAGGTGAAACAATCACATGCCCCAAAGCAGTCAATGTTGAATTAGTCTGACCGAGGCACATTTTCAGCTGAAAATATGAGTTGTTAAATTTCAAAGTTCATGTGATTGAAAGCAGTTTTAGAGGAAAAGTTCATTTTCTGTTCACTAAGATATCTTTTCTACCAAAATTTGTATGGCTTTTCCTTTTTCATCTCCAGTGACTCTCTATGATGTGGGACTCCATGTATGTGCCAGCTCCATTCTCCAAAAGGAAACTCCAGGACATCCTGAAGCAGATAAGGAGCATTACCCATCGAACAGAAGGTATCATAAACTATTCAAATTTCAGCTTCCAGGACAGACCATTTCAGAACTACAACGGGTTTTTCAGGTTTGAGTCTTCCCTAAATCATGCTAGGCAGAAATTTCAACACTCTCTCATATATCCCATCAAAGTGTTCTGGCTGCAGGGTCATTCTGGCTTACACAAAAAAATTCTTTAATAAATAAAAATATCTGTATGCCTACCTTTTTTGCTCCACACTGAAACAGAAACAGGTATGAAAAGCTCAATTTTTTCCCAAAACTGACAGCTCATTTTTCTCCAGGGAAACACTTATCTGCACAGATACTGGACAGTACTCTCCTGGTCAAGAGTACACCTGAAAACATGAATATATACATCTGCCTGAATATTGCACTGGTATCTGAAGTCAAGTTTGTGAGAATGCTTAATGTCTACCTAGGCTGATATGCCAAAAATGTTCAGAATCTTTCACCCTCTGAACAGAAAGCCCTAGACAAACCATAGGATAGTGCCACTACATCCACAAATAATACTTCAGTTGGGGTGAGGATATTTAGTGCCACACAAACAAGTCCCCCTGCCATGTCCCATTTCAAATGTCATCTTGCAAAGTGAATTCCATGTTACATTTCTTTGATAGAGACTCTAATAGTGATACTTTTCAGCAGCACAGCTGCACCTCTAATATTTTCTCTTTCATATCTCCAAAGTAAGTCTGCAAAATGATAAATATTTTAGCACGA
Source organism: Phasianus colchicus (assembly GCF_987193195.1). Classification (NCBI taxonomy): domain Eukaryota; kingdom Metazoa; phylum Chordata; class Aves; order Galliformes; family Phasianidae; genus Phasianus; species Phasianus colchicus. The sequence continues at coordinate 133,282,261 of NC_143436.1, forward strand.
ACTAGTCAGTTTATTTTTGATTCAAGCAATAAAACTTCATAGCTGCACGCGCATACTCATCCATTCCTCACTAGCTCCTTCATCATGCACTCTTATTGCAGCTTCCTTTGTTCTTTGCTGTGGTGCTGAAGGCTGCACTGCCAATCCTTGCTGCTCCAGGTTTACTGCAGTAATTCTGGTGGTGTTGCTTTTACTGGACACAGGAGACTTTCTGCAGAAGGACTGTACAAGCAGCAGGAATGCTCTGGTGAGCTGGGTCTTGAAGCAACCGACGGCAGCAGAGCTTGACACCTTGATGAACACCAGGATGATGAAATGGAGAAAGAAGGTGCTAAGGGAGAATAGGTACTGTTTTAGTGAGAGAAAACAGTGACCCTCCATCAGCACAAGTATTGCAGTCCAACATCCCTCCGCACACATGTGCACACACCCTGCAGTTTATCATTGAACAAATGACTCCAAGATGGACACAGAGCAATAGTACTTGACTTTTTTCTTTCATTCTCATGAGTTCAAACCAGTTTGCTTTTTAAGTATTATCATCTTGTAAGCCTGAGGGTGGGGTTTTTACATGCCGACCTTTGTTCCAATTCTTCATTGGGAACCATCTCCTGGCCACTGCTGGGGACAGGGCACCAGGCTGTAGGACCTCTATTTGACCCACTATAACCATGCTCAGCTTCTCTGGTTTGCTATTAACAATACTGTGCACCTGGAAAACCACTTTTTACAATCATATTGAATGTGGCCACCAACTATTAAGCACCCTTCTGGCACAAAAAAAGACAATCAAAATGAGTATCTGAAGACCAGAAGCACTAGAAAAAAATGAAAAACAAAACCAGAAAAACAACAGCAAAATAAAAAAAAAAACCAAAAAAAAACAGGAAGAAACAAAACAAACAAACAAAAAAAGAAACAACACAAAGAAATCACGGAATCACAGGATATCCCAAGTTGGAAGGGATGTATAAGGTTCATCAAGTCCAACTCCTGGGGAAGAGAAACATATGCAGTATTTTGATGTCATTCTTTATGGTTTGGGTTTTTTGTGGTTTTTATTTGGTTTTAAATGATCATAAGAAACACCTGTACAGTGGAAACCAAAGCTGGGAGGTAGCTGAAGAACGAAGATGTGGTGTACACAGTGAGAAAGCAGCAACGCATATGGAATACATGGAGGAAACAAGATACAAGTATAATTAGTTTTAGAAATGTTGACTGTGTTACCACTGAAAAATCCTGAAATGAAAAGCTTGATAATCTTGATAAGCTTGGTATCGCCAAGGTTGAAAAAGACCTCCAAGATCATCTAATTAGAAGTGTGCCTTTGAAAATCATCTTCTGCATGCACAACATCAGTATTTAGATACATGAAAGGCACATTTTGATGCTTCTTGAGCAACCTAAGAGACAAAAATCTGAAGTTCACCTGTGGAAAGTTCAGGATATTTCTTGACTGTATCTGTACTCTGCAATACAAACACGTTACTGAACTAAAACACTGAAAGCTACTGCTGCCATACTACTACCTTAAAAAAAATGAAAGACATGCTGTTAAAAGAGTGTGCCCCATCACACACTATTCACAAACCATTTATTTTCTTTAGACAGTGCACAGTCTCTCTGTGTACCTTCCCAAGACGCTAAAACAAACCATTCTGGTCTTGTTATAAGAAACTGGGAAAAATTGCCCTTCCTCTCCCACCTCACCAACATATGCCAGATTCAATGGACCTGCATCTTCTTCCATTCCACATCTGTATGCTTCCATCTTTATGGCAATATAGCTGATTCCCACTTTAATACACTTTCCTCTTTAGATGAACAGACAGCCTTGACAAGGAGAGAGCCATTGTGGGTAAGTTGTAACATGCTATCAACAGAAAAACAAAAGCTAAATCTGAAGGCTGCTGGGGAGCCCTTGACAACACACAGCTGCTCTAAGTAGCAGATGCAAGCTTAGTTGGACTGATATCAACTGCTTATTAAACAAGTCATGACCAACAGATGGGAGCACTGCTTTATAATGATGGCTCCAAATGGTGAATGAACTATCTGCAAAATGAGATTGGAAAACAAGTGGGTGCTAAAAATGTGAAATCCTGATGTGGGAAATGCAGCCAATCCCCCAGACTGCCAGGTGCCACAGCTGTGACACTTTTGAACTCAATTCAGCTGAACTAGATTTGCCTCAGAAAAGGATGGAAAATGATCATTTTGAGAGGTCCCCCACCTACCCCATATTGGCAGTTACAGTAATCATCAGTGTAATTGCTTCAAGTCACATCTCATTATAAATTGGAAAGAGATTTGGGTTCTGCTTGCTATGATTTGCTGGTTTGTTAGGCCCTGCAGATTATTATTGCATATCACATCTGTACTTCACTCAGAATTTTTTTCTGATTCAGTTTTTAACTAGACCACCATTTCGGAAAATTAACAAGGACATATATGAAAAGAACATTCATTTTAGGCATTGCACAACAGAAGGGTGACTAGAAAGATAGGAAGAAGAATTTTTCTGTAGAAACAAATACATATTTTTTAAGTGCCCATAAAAATAATTGCAATAGCCAATGAGAAAATAAGGATTTATGATCTTGTTCAACCAAATAGTTGTATATTAGAGCTACACAAAGATTCATTGGCTCTCTTAAAGTTAGCAAGAGTTTGCCAGGACTTCACTCTCTTATAAACAAACACACTGAACTAGCTCAAACTACAGGAGCAGTAGGCACGCATATTAAAATAATAATGTGTTAAATATAATAGTTCTGGAAGAAGTCATTCAAAATTACACATCCACACAATAAGGAAGCCAAAATACACTAAATACAATACAACTACTTGAACTTTATTAATTTCTGTTGTTTCCCTGAGTAGGAACAATAGGAGAGAGTTATTGATTCCTCGGGAATATTTTAGCTCAGAACAAACCAAATCACAAGCAATTCTAAATGCTCCCTTAGTTCACCCAATAGCCACAGCTCTGTGGAAATCCAAGGCTTCATGGAAATGAAAGGTTTCATCAGCCAACCATGTAAGAACCATGTTGCTGAAAAATCCATCTCTATATTGGGCACTGCTCACTCAAGTCAAGAAGTTACTTTCTTACAGAACACAACAGGAATGTACATGTGAAATGAGTAGAATTGTTTGCAGGAAGACATGCTGATTAACACGTGGATGAATTACAAAGCACAGACCAAAGATACATTAGTTAATACATATATATACATATATAAACACAGTTGAAACAGATGTGTGTTGCACATCTGATATAATTTACAAAACTATATACACAAAATACTATGAAATCATTAGCATAGTTTGAAAGTGGGACAAATATTTGCACCCAGAAAAGATAAATACACAATCCTATGCAGAGATTATACCAGAAAGTATCTCATAAAACTCTGTGAGGATGACCACACACCTTAAACATCTTTATCATCTCTTTGACCTTCTCCTTTCTAATGAAACACTTGCAAACAGAAATTTAAGAAAAAAAAAGAAAGAAAGAAAAGAAAGAGAAAGAGAAAGAGAAAGAGAAAGAGAAAGAGAAAGAGAAAGAGAAAGAGAAAGAGAAAGAGAAAGAGAAAGAGAAAGAGAAAGAGAAAGAGAAAGAGAAAGAGAAAGAGAAAGAGAAAGAGAAAGAGAAAGAGAAAGAGAAAGAGAAAGAGAAGAAAAAGCCAACAGGGCCTATGGTGCAATCAGAAGAGGTCAGGGGATCCTCCTCAGCACATTCAACCTGCATTCCACCTTGAAGTACTGACAGAGTCTTGATAGAATATTATGAAATTATTTGGTAAAGCTAAGCAGGATTAAAGTGATAGATATTCACTGCTCTTTTCATCTTTCTATTCAACCTGCACAAAATCAATAACAGGATTTTGCTGATCATATTAGCATTTCATATTTACACAGCATCTGCATCTCAAGACATCCAAGAGAGAGGAATCTGGGATAAGTGAGTATTTCCAGGCTGATGAGGCACTGGGACAGGTTGCCCAGAGAGGTGATAGATACCCCATCAGACTGGACAGGACTCTGAGCAACCTGATTTAGCTGTAGGTGTCCCTGTTCATTACAGAATAGATGATCTTTAAAGAGCCCTTCCAATTCAAATGATTCTGTGATTCTATGACTCTATAAAAATCCTGTTATCTTTCCACTGACAGTAGTCTCATTAAAAGGAAGAGCTGGCCATGGCAAGCTATGGTGTATCAGACTAGCCCAGGTCTCTACTGGAGCAGTGACAGGCAGTACAGATACTGATGTCTGTTTTAGCTGAGCAAGCTCAGACACTAAAAGCAATTTAACCTTAAAAGCATAGAGCTCCATGTGCAATAATGTAATATCTGAGGTAAAAAATGTATCTTTCATCTAACAAGTAACAAATAGTAGAAAGATCTCAATTTACAATATGCTTACTAGCAGGTACTAAGGTTGATGTTACTGCATCTTCACTGCTGCTATAAACTTTTGGGAAATTAAGGTAGGATATGCCAGAACATACTTTATTCATTTATTCCCTTTGCTGTGGAAACAAAGAATGATCAGTGTGAAGAATGGTTTCCAAAGGAGGTGGATGTATGCCATCACATAAGACAAGGGAAAGCAGACTGGTCTAACACCCAGAAAAGACAAGAGAACCCTAATTTCTTTTGTGGGGATAAACTAAGGCCTATCAGACCTGTTTAGTCCTTAATACTTAGAATCTAATTCTTTACCTTCAAATTCTTCTTCATTGCTAGCCAGTGAATTTCTTCCTCTGTGTTTTACCTCCCTCCTGGAGACAAGCAAAAGATTGGAGTCCATCATTCTCCCCCTGGCATGTCTTTTGTCCTCTGCTCTCCTCTTCTTTTTCTGTTTTCCCCTGTTCCCTTTCACAGTACTTTGCTCTGCTACTTCTCCTCCTTCATTTTCCAAAGATGAGTGTAGACGGGGCTCTGGAGTCTCTTTATCTGGGCTAGAAAGTTAGAGAAGGAAATACACTAAGCTCACATATCGTATACTATTTTAAATCCTTTTTTATATGACATAGATTTTATCCTCTCCCACATCTTACACTGCTGACAAGAGAAGGACTTACTGTATTCTTGAGCACTTAACAAGGCTATGAGTGCATTATAATTTAACTTCCTCTTTAGTTACAAAATATGGACAGAACAGCCTAAACTAGCATGCACTGTTTCTCTCTCATCTGTAAATATGATATTCCTTGCTAACATAATACATTCCATTACTCATCTAAAAATACTTTGGACAGTATCCCTGTTAATCTCAATCCTAATACAGTTCAGCAAGAATTCATACCCTTCATAGCCCATTCTCACACCATTGTTGAACTGTCTAGAATTTGCAGAATAACTGTGACCCAAAATGTAGTTACAGATGTCTCCCTGACTACGCTAAGCCCAACGTTATCAGAAGTGCCTCAGAACTGAAACAAGAATTCAGGTACGTGGATTTGCTGACATCAAATAAGAATGGTTCCTCAATTTCTGGCTCAGGCCCCTATTTGGATCTACCTTACAAAGGATTTGGGCAATAATTGTCTTTTTTGATGGGGGCCCTGATTGTGTGGTGTTTTATGTTTGGAACTTGTTGGCTACATTTGCAGAGCCCACAGTTATTTCTTTCTACTGTAATGGCAGAAAAACACCCCAAACAGACAGTGCTTGATGACATTAAAATAATGGGATACACATTAGTAGTTCTAAAGATTAGTGAATTAAACACAACTCCTAGTACACACCCAAAAACAGACATCAAAAAGACAATCCCAAAGAACTCAGAGCTGAAGATTTGGACAAGCTATTGGAATACAAGAGCCATGTGCACTGTGCGCTCTCTGTCAACAGGGAAGCATAGGCTTTCCATTTCATATTTTAGTTTCTTACTTCTACAAGACTTAGCATAAAAGAACCATCTTGCTTTGAGCTTCTGATATCAGTATTGCCATTAAGCCTTTTGTTTCCATTAAATTATTCTTCTGCTTTGTTTATTTCTAACAGCAACATCAGTCTGTCCTTAGATCTATGCATGTGGATGAGCAATACGCTGCACTGCTTCCCTCTGGTCAGTATGACACGAGAGGCAGGTATCTCACTTAGAACATAAGGAATAATAAATTCCAGCTGGATGCACACATCCATTCTCACTGAGAACTGGAAACTCCAGTAATGCTCTGTCATAGCATTGCTAATATTAGTAACTGATTAATGAGTCACTAATGAAATAGTTATTTAATGGCTTTGAATGTAAACCTCCTTGTAAAAGGAAAACAATCTTTCAACATGGCATTCTGGTTACAAAAGCAAACAAATACAAAGTAAAATCATGGCCAGTGTGGCTTTTTGTGTTGCAGCCACTGAGTTAATGTAGTCAGTGCCCAGAAGAGGACAGTATGTAGTCTACATGATACGACACTAACACATTAAGCAGCAACAAAGGAATGGGATTTCACTTCACAAGTATGTGGCTTTACAGAGAACATGAATCCTAGCTGAAAGCACTGCAAGCAATAGCAGAACATTCTAAATTACTAAGTGCATTGTCAGAGACTGTCTACACGTAACTCACAAAGCTGCAAAAACTCACTGCAGAGAGTGACAGCTCTAAGAAGTGGGAAATTTATAAGACTCTTAACTACACAACCTCTAGAGTACAAGGCTTCTATTGGTAATTCTTGAAAAGGATGGAGAGAAATATACTGCATTAGATGTTGAAGTAGGGAATGCACAAAAGAGCATGCTGCTATTCTGGCAGCAGAATTGTGGAATATTGTGGATCAGCACTAACCACTGAGGTTTTATTGGTACTTTAACATGCTTTACCTGAGTTCCTCATATTAGGTCTATCTACACTGACTGTATGCTAAAAATTTACTGTTAATGTAGCACCCAGTGCCAAAAGAGGACCCCATGAATCCAAATGGATCAAATATATGCCAAGTTCAGGCCTGCAAGTAGCCATCTAAGGTAAGAGAGTCTTGGTTTTAGATGCTCAGCTGTCTTCATCACTTCTCAATAGCTGCCTTAAACTCTGCACCACAAATTGTGGCATTCAATATACATCCATAGAGCTAAGGCACCTCAGCTCCCCTCTCAAAACTGCCACACACTCAGGTTTTACTGCTCTGAGTCCCTTTGTGTATCTGGGCCTTGCTGTCTTTAAAATACAGCTGATCAGACATAAGTAAAAGCATTAATAATGTTGCTTGGAAGCACTTCTCATGTTCCTTTAATATGGGTAATTTGAGGACAATCTGAACAGTACTATCCTCAAAGACAGAGACATTTTACAGGCCAAATACTAAAATAGCACGTAAGTTGCCATTTCAAAAATCATTGTTTGTTTCTAAAAGCTACAACTGCTGAGAGAAAAACCAGAGATGATGTAATGAAAATTTCAGACTTTGATGCTTTGGTGTGATCAACTATTCGGCTTATAAAATTTATGCTATTTGGGGTTATGCCAAAATCTGTTCTATTTAATTTAAAGCCTGTAAAATGCACGCTTTTAATGAAAATCTATTCTTTTGGGCTGTGGGAGCAATACTGTTTGAAATATTTATTTCCTCTTCATTAATTTAACTTCAGCTATCTGCTCTGCAACCTGGCCAGTGAATATACAACCAAACCTGTGATCACAATCTGGAAACATTATGTAGAAATTCACATTTCGGCAATCCTGCAACAACTTCAAGCCATGATGTATCTCCAGTGTTTCCAAAATGAATATAGGACAACAAATTGCCAGGTAATAAAATTTGCACATGCATGCAGGTCAGATCACTTGACATGTTAAGAACAAACCAGATCATGGCAGCAGTAGAGAACTACTCATGGAAGTCTGAAAGCACAGTTGATCCAAAAGTGCAACATTTAGCATTCACATGAAGCAACTTTTACATTTTTAGATTTGAGCATACTCACATTGTAGAATCCACTCTCTGCACCATTCTTATATACCGACAGGAGAAGGCATATTTGGTTTGACTGATTTTAATAAGGCAACTTCTTACGCAGTGTTCCTGCTGTAATACCATCAACATTCATTTAATTTAAATCTACAGCTCAGAAACAATGAAGAAATACAAGTATAAAAAGCCAAATGGTTTAATGCAACTGTTATCAGCCTCTATAGATAACATTTTCAAGTACAAAGTACATTTTCTTAATATTGCACTAAGAAAAATGCAGTACAGTTATCACAATGGCTTACAAACAAACATAGTGAAATGAAATGAAGATTGTACCAACTGTGATGAAAACCCTGTATTTCTCATTAGCAGCACAGAGCTCATGAAAGCCACCAAATGAACTATCCTACAGGATTTTGCATTTCGTATTTTTTATATTGGCTCTACATTGGGCCCTGAATTCTGAATTACTTTGGTTAACTGGAGACAGGAAACGAGGCAGTGAGCTCATTAGCCTGGAAAATTATGTCTGCCTCATCAAAAATTGAATGATTGTAACACAATTATAGTTTCATTTTCTAGTCATACTTACTTTCCTGTTGCTGAACATCAGAACTGTGTAGAGTTTAGCACCCATTTTCCCCATTTCTGGTGTTGCTATGACAATGGCAGGCACATAACAATAATTGTTCCCTGTCTGTGTCCCAGTTCTGGCAAATACGTAGTCTCCCACCTACACACCAGGAAAGAACCACATAGCTAGTGAACAAGGCACAGAATTAAATATTAAGAAATATTTAAATGAATCATCATTCTGTTGTGTTCCCATGCTTTAATATGAATCTTAAAAAGAAAATGAATTTGGTCCTTGCATGTACTGATCACTCATCATTTCCACCAAATCAGTGAGAAAACACAGCAAAAAAAAAAAAAGGACGAAGTCCTACTAAAGGCACCAGGACTCAACTAGCAAGCTGAACAGAATGAGAACACTCTTGTAGATCTTTACCACCTTGAACTTTTGTAGCTTAGTGGGCTTTTAAACTAACTTTGAGAATTTCAGGCTATTGCATATATAAAAGTCTTATATAAATGTCAAGTTAAAAATGGAGATGGAAGCTACATTTTTTAGCTTCAAATTCTGCAGATCTTCTCTGGAATAGGATGCTCCCCTCACAGAACACCAGGAACTACCTGGTCAGGATTTGCCTTCATTCTGAAGGGAAAAGCAGTATGTCTCTAGATTTACCTACATTTAAATGTGCTATCACTAAAGACTCTTCTATGATACACTATCCTTTTTTTTCAGTGTATTAACAAAGAGACAAAATTAAAAATGCGTATTTGATGTCACAGAAAATACAAACAATTTTTCACCTGTAGATATGTACATGGCATGGCACCTCCCACAGGCACAATGAACTTCAGAGGTACAACCCAGCTCTCCCCATGGTTGAAGTCAACAAGTGCGCAGGTAGAACTGATATTCTTTATCACAGTTCCTAAAAGAACAACACTATGAAATACTAAAATTATTTTTATCTCTTGTCATTTTATAAAAAAATTCTATAGGCTGTTAGAGATCACTGAGTTCAAATGTATCTATACTATATTCTTCATTTGCATTTAGCCAGGATAAATTTTACCAAGACAATAGATAAGTTTTTCCCTAAAAAAGAAAGACTTAAAATGCATTCTTAATAACACCATAAAATTAAAATAAAGTAGCCAAACAAGTAACGTTTCACCAGTAAATACTTAAAATGTGGACAAAAATATATACCTGGATAATAAAATCCTGTGATGTCTGATCTCGCAATCACTTTCTGTTTTTTGAGGGTCACAAATATTCTGTCCTTTCGTTGCTTTTTAGACTTTGACTTCATAGTGTCTTCTTCAAGTCTCTGCAATTTGATACAATTACTTTTGTTTTTTTCTTTTTCCACAACAGCCAATCAGCCCAAACCTATCCTTTGGAATCAGCTAAAATTTAGGGAATAAAATGCACTGAACTTTGTTATTACCATTCACAGAATAGCTATAAAAAGAACACTGTATATTACCAGAAGCACTCATGGATAAGATTACCTATGCGTTTTCACTATTAAATCTCATTTGATATGGTCACAATAATACCTGTATTTTAAGTGTTCAGGCAGAAATTTACCTTGATGAATCATGGCTGTGGCTGCCATTTTTGTAAGAAAACATTTACAAAATTGGACAATTCATATTCAAGAATGAAGTAAGGAAAAATCTACTTATCTTTATTCCCAGGTAGGTGTGTCTTCAGAGTAAACTTACCTCACAAAAGATCCTTAAAAAAAAAATCCCCCAAATGAGTAGAACACACACAAAGGAGGGTGTATTTTAAATGGGAGATGTGTCGTTTCTTTCCAGTTTATACTTTACCCCTACAGAATATTAATTATACCATCACTTCTGTTTTTCCAGCTCAGCCTAAAACAAAGGCCCTTCAGAGCACTTAGCTTCTGCTTGAACCTGGCAAAGGCTGATTTGACTGCAAAGACTTTCAATTCCACAGACACAACAAGGTCTTTGGGTAAACCATTTACTTCACTCTAAAGGGACAGCTGGTGCTGAATATTTATTTTAAACTAATTTGTAATGCTTGACTAATAACTTGGGCAACCTCCAGCGGCCCTCATTAACTCAAGTGCTAAAGAGTGTGTGAGTACCGACAGTGAAGGCTTCAAGCAGAGCCAAATCCAGGTGGCTCAGGAAATCTGAAGCCAAACCCATCCCTTTTACTAGCACACAGCCTTTAGGTACCAGTGTGACTGACCCAGGCACTCCCAGAGTGCCTATTTCAGGAATGTCATTGGCCAGGATTGCTGGACCTGAATGATTGGGATTTCCACTCTGCTTAGCTCTGCTTCTGATGAAAAAAATGCATCAAACCACACGGGGTAAAGTCAACTTTGTTTCCTATGGCCAAAATCTGCTGTATTTTAAAATTCTCTTTCAAATACATTAGTTTTTGCACCTTCCTACTGTAGCCGAGAATGGATAGGAAGACTGTCCACAGGTTTCATGGCTGAAACTTTGGCAATACACAAACCAAATACCTCCAGAACCAAAAAACCACTGTTCTTCATATGATGCCAGTGGCAATGAGGCCTTTCTGTGTAGGCTACAATCTAGTTTCATGAAAGAGCCTAACTTTTTGTAGCTACATTTTTTGTCTGTTCAACAGATTACTCCATTGATGACAATGGAAAATTTGACCAGACATTTCTAGGTAATTAGGAAAATTAGTTATAACTTTCTTGTTGTGCTACTTGGGATGCTCATTTTGCCTCATCACCATAAAGAGGCATCAGAAGAAAGACAGGAGATGCCAAAATGTTTAGGAAGCATATGAAATGTAGAAGAGGTGTCAACAGCTGGCGATTAGTGATCCTTAAACAGCATGGAAGAATGAGAAGTGTAAGAAGTAGGACACCAGGAAATAAAAGAAACTGCCAACAGAGAGACAGAATTTCCATTCTAGTAAACAATCAAGTATCCACAATAAAGATTTCATTAGGAATGATTAAATCAATCAGATCTGAAACACATTTTTTCAGAAAGAATGGAATCAGTGAGCTGCTGGAGGTCCCTTTCTGCCCAAATAAACATGCTTTACAGAACATATTATGCTTATTAATCACTTCAAATTATTTTTGTCACACGGGTCACAAGCAAGCATTAGCCTTACAAATTCAAGCTTATCTTGTGGGAATCACAGTACTTTTAAAAGTGTCTCCTTAGTTAGTTGGAGTGGATCCTTAGCAAGGAATTCAGCTCTGTTTCTCTGCAGAAACGGATGTCCATATACAGAAACACAAATATTTAGTATGAGGAGTGCAACGGTCAAATTATGGCCTTTAGGGACAGGAATACTTTCCATGAAATTGTGCTGGCCATTAACAGGATGCACTGACCTGGAACTGACCTGGAAGCTATTTTTGAAGAACAGTAATGCCAGGACCACAGAAGACCTGAAGTGGTCTAATTGAGAAGCAGAGGATCTTGAACACGTCTCTTACCAGGTGAAACATCATCATGCTATAAACAGCTTTATAATTCAGTGATAAAAACAACAAGAAATGGCAGCTGACTGTTATGCCTGGCAAATTCAAAAGAGAAGCCAGACAACATATCTGATGTCAAAACAGTTACTTATTACTACAACATAGTAAATGATGCATTCCTCATTTTTAAATGAAAGAAAAGTGCCATGTTGAAGAGGAAGACTTTGGTCAATGTGCACTTTAATCTGTACATAAAGAAATATCTGTAAATAAGGAAATAAATACTGAGTAAACTAAGATACAGTCTACAGTTAGCCCTCCAATTAGGCAATCATCAATTTTCAGCATTTTATATTTTGCTTCATAATAATTGTGCTTTTGGCCCTGTGCAGATGGGTGTCAGCCTCTCTCAACAAAGCACTGCCATAGCCTTTCTGTCACAGACAGAAACAAACAGAGCATCCTGAACACAGCTTCCTGTGAAGGTCAGAGCAGAGAGGGAGGATAACCAGAACATTAATTCAGTTGTAGGCTTAAACAGAAAGCTCCCATAGCAAGGACATCCAAAAAGGATTACTGATTCTTTTAAGAACTTGTGAAGGTATTAGGTACACTCAAAAGCTAAAATCTAAGATGTTTTGAGTTCAGTAAAAAAAAATGAGAAATCTGCCTTGTTGAATGGTAGTTTTCACCAAGTGTCATATCTGCTATTTTGTCAAACTAATGTAAAGTAGCTGGCAGATTACTTTCTATACCCATTTTGTAGACAGAATTCACACTTGGAAAAGCTTTTGGCAGTGTTTCAAAAAGGGTCCACAGTTTTTTTGCTGTTTTTTTTTAATCTTTTTTTTTTTTCCTATATAAGCAGTGTTCTAATTACATCTGCATTTCTGCCTCTCACTCTTAAAGCTTTTCAGTTGCAGATTAGCAATTACTGAAGATGGAGCTCTGATTAAGCTCCTAAAGCAGGTTGACTCAGGATAAGAGATTGCACAATGTTAATCACATCATGTCTGAGAGCACACATTGGTGTTCCAAGGCAACACTAAAAGTACAGAGTCAACAAATGACAAATGAACATATTTCTGCTACTTTTGTGTTGGGGCATTATATGGCATAGATAAATCAATACTTAAGATAACCAGGGAATGAAGTATTTTCAGATGAATGTAATATGAATCGTCTTCTGTTTTCTAAAGACATTAAAATGTTTTCAAAAGTACACTCTAAGTGGAACAAATTCTCCAAAATGACCGAAACCAAATGCAATCCTTCCCTTTATCATTAATTTTCATTACATGGACTGTCTTATCGTAATACATTCTTGTCAATTTAGTTTATATAATTCTTTTAGTAACTTATGTCAGTGTATGTAAAAACCACAGCTCATCGCGAAAACTATTGTTGATGTCAATGAAAAGAAGGATATATTTCAGTCAAGAAATGTCAGATAAGAGATTGCTTTTTTAAATACTGTCTAAATACTACTTTATTAGTAGTATACTAAATACTAAATAACTAAATACTGTTAAATACTACGTTTCTGTGCACAACATACTATGCATAACCTACTAGGTAGCACATAGTGATACTTGGCATAATTCACAAGTGATTGTAAATTCCAATTGTATGTACCCATTCTCTGCTTCAAAGTCACACCACAGTTTAGTACTGTGCTCATTGCAATTTCACCTAACTTAACTCTTTACACTGATGCATGTGTGTATGTACATATATATGTGTATGTAGATACATCTCTATGCACATACATGAGGGCAATAAGGAACTATTATCATCATTTGATTACGATTTCCATATATAACCATAGGACTTTGTTCAAAACTCATGGTATCTATGCCAACCTTGCATTCAAGCTTTGTTAAAGAAAACTCTCTCACTCATTAATATAAAACAATGAAAAAGAAAAGGAATGTATTAATGTGAGTTTTATGATGATTTCTCTATTTGTTTTTACTCATCTTCCTTTAGAAGATACAACATTTGAGAGATTTTCTTCCTTCCTAATAACTTCCTAGAGACCTTATTTTAATATTATCAGAGTACAACTCTAACAGAAAGCTGTTCTGCAGAGCAGCAGCACTTCCAGTGAAGTCCTTTTTGATGGAGGTTTTAGATATAAATAAAAGTTCAAACCAAGTAAGAGATGGTTTGAATTTTTCAGAAGTACTCTGAATTTTAACGCATCGAGTGTACAAAAATCTTACCACTGTGGAATGACAAACTGTTTCTTTAAACTTTAAGGAATGTTCTTGACTTCCCTGAAAGTTCACTCACTCTTTAGTGAAGCCAAAACTCAGTGAAGAAGATAGTGAATTTTTCAAATCAAGAGTAAGGTTTTAAGCGTTCTCTGTGATTTTAAAAACATACACATATATTCCTTTATATAAAAGTTATTATGCAACATAATTTAAAGGTAAAAGTATTAATATGGAATCAATCCTTTTTCAAAATTACCCTGAAAATGATAACAGGAGAATCCAGCATTTTAACCTATGTTTCCTGAACATATATTTCACAGCAGAAAAGTCTAATTGAAAAGTACGCTCAGTGTACTTAGGCTGTACACTTCCCAGAATGCAGAATAAAATAACTTTCTTAATACTTGTTGCTCCAAGCGTTTCTATGGGCAATTCATTAAATCTCTCAATAGCATTCCACATGAAACCTGAGATTCAGCTGGGGGATGTATATACATAAGATTAATCACACTTCTCAAATGTCAGTCAGTTTTCAAGTACTTAGTCTACTTTCTGCTAATGTGTTAAAGGAAGGGAAAGATGCCTCTGGCTTGCCGAAAGTAGGTGTTCACTTCTGGATGAGATGAACAGCTCTCCAGATGCAACTGGCTGTCAGCTCCATTCACAACAATGAGATTAGCTACCTGTAGACGCCTATGTTTTAAGGACAGCTAAACTTCTGTGTCTGCCTACAGAGCTAAATCTCATCCCTCCTCTTTCAAACTAAAAATATCACAGAAGATTACAATAAAGAGTTGATATCACAAGATCTTTTATCTCTGTTTATCTGACATTAATTCAACCATGAGCCTTGTATCATAATTGCCTTTCATATATCTCTGCTGCCCTTGCAGAGGAGATAATGATGTTTTACTCAAAGACTCAAGATTTCTATGATGCTTTCAGCTCCAGAACTCTCGATTCCCTGGTACTTCCAAAGAGTAATGAAAACTTGCTCTTTTTACCTGCTCACCTACTTTCCCTGTTTCACAAAACAGGGCCAAACCAGCTTGTAAACTGTTGACATTTCCTCTACCCATTTGTGCAGCATCACACTAAATGCCAAATGCATGAGGTATTAGCACAGAACTAAATTATTGTAGAAGCACATACTGAAGAGAAATATCCGGAAAAAAAAAATGCTCTTCCAATCTGTACCTTTTTACTTTTGCTGATGCGTGATTCTGAGCTCTTCTCAGTTTCCTTTTTGACAGCTTCCTGAAGATCAGAGGCTTGCTGCATGTATGTTAACGCCGCAAGTATCTCATCTTCTAACAGTAGTATGTCTTCATAGGAAACTGGCCATCCCAAATTCTCTAAAGCCTCCAACAAAGCTTCCTTATGCTGCATGTATTGAACCGGCCCATCCTCTTCAAATCTTAACAAACAAATAAATAAATATATTAATAATTATCCATGGGATAAAATTTTATTTTGACAGTACTTTACAAATAGAATCCCAAAATTCAAACTTTAAATGCAGAATAATACATGAAAGTCCACTAAATGCAATCTATATTCTGCATGCCACAAATTCTTCTATTTCATCCAGATGAATTTAGCTAAACAACTGCCCCTGCCTTAATGATATCTCATAGAAAGACATCTATAGAGCAATTTGAGTGGCTGGTCATAGGTATTTGATGCCAATTTAGCTGCCCTAGAATGTCTTAGGCACCAATAAGTAACTTAATGATACGATGCAGAAATCATGGAAATCCTTACTCCTTCTAGAGCAGCAGCTAGGGCAAAGTAGCAAGCACTTAGTCTAAAATGGCACCAGATCCCTACTTAAGTCCTGACTTGCCACATCAGTCTTGACTGATGACATCAAAAGAGAGAGAATCTTCTGCTGCTTGTTCCTCTCAGTACTGCTCTGCTCACTTTTTACTCAATGACCAGAAGTTTGCTTCCATCCAGGCTTCAGGCGACGTTTTTGTCTGCTACACTAAAGAGCCACATTGAACCTGCACACTCAAGTACCTATACATGAAAATCTGAAGAAGATACAGTCATTCTGTCGATAAACAAACTAAACTTCCAAAACCCAGCACAGATAGAATTCTTTAAAACTGTAATTGGTAGTGAGATATTTCCTTGTCAAGTTATTAGAATCAATATTCTGGCTCTTCTCTACAGCTTTGCCATCATTTAAAATGTGAAATCTAGATGTATTTATGCATCTGTCTTATCAACACATACAATATGGTGACGTCTACTGTACTGCCCTATTCCTTCTCATTGTTCATCTCTCTATTCCTCTAGGAAATGAAATTATACTGGCTGTATAGTTATTTACTTAGAATGTGCTCTCTATTCACTGAATCCTTTATTCATCCAGAATCAATGTCTAGTTAAATTATTGGATCTCCTGAACTGAACTTCTCAAATATTTTGTACACAGTCACATTATTACTTCTCCACTAAACACAAATTTCTCAGGTAGAACATGATAACCTTTCAGTAACTGTGAGTGAACCAGGGGGTCCTCAAGCAATTCTTTGAGGACTCCTTTGACAAAGTTAGTACACCTTATTACCCCCTCTCCACAGTTTCCTAAGGATTTTGGAAGGATTTTGTCATGCTTTTATCATACATAAGCATCTGGAATACATAAAAATCTGGAAGATAAATAGATCAAGTATTTCAACTTTAATGCACCAACATTAACAAATTATTAATTTGTTTACTACTAACTATTTACTACTTACTGTTTACTATTAATAGTAAACATTACCATACTGCTCAAGAAACAGACTTTACAATTGCTAGATTCCTTTATTTCTTTACATACATGATTGGTCATATCTTATCCACAATAAAATATTTTGGCAACGCCTTGTCAACTGTTTGAATTAACAAATAACTATTCCCTCTATTAGATGTTATGCTGTTCTTTAGTTTAATAGGCTTCATTTCTTCTCTGCACCTTGGTGGGCTTTTTTAGCCAAAATAGTTCTCCTTGTTGATGACAGAACTGTGTATTTTTGTTCATGAGCCCAAGTATTAAAAGCTTTCTGGTGTTTATTGCCGTTTTTCTGCCTGGAATATTTCCCACCCATTCCATTTTCATTATTTGATTTTCACGTTATTTTCTGAAGTAAACAGATGTTACCTTCATTGATGTCAGTTCCATTTTCACAATCTTTGGTTTTCTAAATTATTATAGAGGAACAAGCCAGTTACTGTACTACAAATTTTCACTGTGATATACCACAATGGATCACTTCTGTAAGGGTAGTAACTAAAAATGTAACTTACAAACCAACCACTGAGGTGCTGTTTACTGGATGAGAGAAGTTCTAACATGATGCCCAAAGCCCTGCCACTTCATACTGATTAAGAATTGATCAGTTCAAAAGGAATGCAAGTCATTTCCTTTAAAAACAACCAGTGCTGCAAAAAGGTGATCCAGAATCACAGAATCATAGAATCACAAGGTTGGAAACAACCTGCAAGATCATCTAGTCCAACCGCCTTCCTCTTAGTACCACAAGCTACTAAACCATATCTCTTAGCTCCTCATCCAGGCAAATTTAATATCACTACACGCCACACATATATTCTTGAAACAAAGGTACGGCATGAAACATCTGAACAAGATGGTTGCAGAAATAGGGATAAAAAGAAGTGTCATATGTTTACGATCAGCCTTTCAGAGTTAAGTTAGAAAACCAAAGAGTGATAGCTTACTTGTCTCTTTCCTCCTGAGATAGTGCTCTCCAGATAAGTAGATTTAGGCGCCTATTAAAGAAAGGAAAGCAGTTTTTTTGAGGGAATGCAGTTCTTTGTGTATCTGATGATGTGAAAACAGCAAACAAATACAGTTTCTTAAATTATCTGCGCTGATTTGTATCCCAAGAGCGCTGTATCATCAAATTGTATACTTAGCACTCAGCTACGAAATTATCAACTGAAAGAGATGGGAAAACAGCATATTCCATCACGTAGCAATGTGACTGTTTCAGGCGTATGGAAGGATTAGTGGTAAATGCTATTGCTTCCTGCCATGATTTTTTATGGGTGGTTCTATTCAAATCAAATCCTAGAATTGATTAAATGCTGGTTAAATTCTTCCAGTTAAACAGTTTAAGGAAACTGTAGTCTACAGACACATGGAGAGCAATGCTAATTGTTTTTCTTCTGCTAAGATAAACCCTTAGTTGGGCCATTCACGTTTCTACTTCATTAAGTTCTGGCTACAGAACAATTACTGACCAGCAAACAGAAGTGATTATCCCAAAGCAATGGAGTTTAAAAGCACCACTAAACCTTCTGCTTTTGCTTTTTAGACATTAATCAGAAACTCTTATTAGACCATCTAGCTCACAGTTTTCTTTATTAACAGCTAAAACAATTAAGTCATCACTCAATTACTTCATTTTACACTACAGAAATAAAGCTCTACAGATGATCCTAATTGCTGTAATTATAGAAAAACAAACCCCCTTTGGGAATAAAAGAACAGACTCATTGTTAGAAAAAAAATCAGATAACAGTCATTAGACTTTTAAAAAACTTGCTAGTTTTACTGTTCCATGTGAAAAAGGCCATTAGCACAAATTATGAACATGAATTTCTTGTTGGCTAATTGTATCTACTAGAAGCCAAACCCAAGCACTTTTAGAATGCAAATCACTTAGCTCGTTCACAGTCTGCAGTCTCAGCATGCTCCACTGACTATTTCATGCTTCTAAATGTGCACACTCATAACCACTTCATTTATAAAAGCCTCTGGCTATAGAAAGACCACGCATGTTCTGAAGCTCCCAGCCTGTTTCATCTTCAGTACTGGATTTTCCCTTTGTCAAAGCATGAAATATCTGCCCTCGCCACTTTTCTACTTCTTAAATTGTTGAAGCTAAGGTCAATCTATGTATGGGAAAGATATTGCCATGCTTGCTTCTGTTCTTGTAACCTGCATGCCCGGACATATTGTCTCAACTGTAGGTGTCAGAATAAATCTGTGACTAGTCACTATTCACATAAAGCTGAATTGCAGCCTTTTAAAAATGAATTACTGGAAAAGTAGTGTTGAATTTACAGAAAAAATGAATTTGTCTGGGTTGCTGTTTCACATGTAGTGTATTAGAAACAATGAGTCTTGTTTATTGTAAATGATCTTTTATCGTATATACATCTCATTCACTGAGCTCTAAGGGTAAACATGTTAAATGTACTTTCAGTCCCCATAGTTGAGAGAGGAAAGGGATAGTACTGTGAAAATGCTCCTCAGGAAAAGATGGTCTGTATTCAAGCAGAAAACATATATTCTTTCCTTCAAAATTGAAGTCAATAAATATTAAATATTCAATAGCAGAGAATAGCAATGAAAATTTGAAAGTACTTCAGAAGTTGTTGTCAAAAATATACTACTTGCCCGCCCTCCTGCCAAACTGAGTGTCAAATCCCTACTTCTTTGCATTCATCAGCCTGATAATAACAGCACTGTCTCTGTAACAGAGCAACAACAGATTTTTCCACACTGAATACCATTAATATTAGACATAGCAAGAAGCATCTATGAATCATAATTCTCCATTTTTACTGCAAAAAAAAACCATATGCATTTAGCAATCAGAAGTGGGAATGAAAAACAGGGGTATTACATGCTTATAAAGAAACTGGTATTACCTACTGTGGTTTTTAGTTATTCTTCATTTTGCCTAAAGAAAATAAATTGTCCTCTTACATGTTGATGGTTGATTAAAGTTTGTCAGTGTGTGGGATTACCAACCTCAAACAAACAATGTGTGTGCAAGTATCCACTACGTAAGAAAAATTTGATTTTAGACTGCAAATAGGATACACTTCTTATGAGTAGACTTGCCTTTCATAGGATTTAATTGCTTGTTCCAACTTCTCTTTATAGGCATCAAGATTCACCGCCTGAGGATTAATTAGCGTGATCCGCTTCTTGTCATTGCTCAGATGGGCCAATGATAATATCTATGGTACAGTAAAAGAAAAAGACATCATTTATCATACAACTTTTCCTCCATCAGAACAACAGAACACCCATTAGTCTAGGATCCGAGGATCTAGGGGTCTAGTACAAGGATCAGAACAGACAGAAGGAACATGGGAAGGCTGCGGAAAGAAAGCTCTGAGCTCTCCAAAGGAAAGGTGACTGAACATCAGGAAGAAATGCCTGAATTAACGTGTTTTCAGACTGCTAATATCATATTGTGAACTGATACAATCCTTTCACACAGAAGTTGCAAATCAATTATTGCAGGATGAGGTAAGTCACAATTAGTACTAGTTAATTCTAGATAAATCAGTGCTCTTAAAAAACTCACTCTAATAATGAAAAGAAGCATGTCTATATTATGAGTGTATTTCAGATTGTACTGCTTTAAAACAACACTCTCTTGTACTTACTAGCATCTAATTCTAGCAGACACATGGAATAATTTATGTAATGCGCATGTAAGTGTATTTAATACTCTTATCCTGGAGCACAGTGTTTTCTAAGAAATTAAAAAATCAAAGCCAGAGAGAGATTTTTGGCTACACTGATCACTGATCAGCAAAAAGAGAACAAGGTGGGTATCACTCACTGAAACTTGTCTTAATCGACCACAGTAAGGCTTAGGAACTGAATGAGCTTGGTCAGAACCAGGAACCTCCATCTCTCTCAAAGCTCACAACATAACATCCTCATAAGGCAAATTCACTACTTTAATACATCTTAAAAAGACAGGGAAAAGGGTGGAAAAGGATGACAGAAAGGAAGGAAGATGCCTTCCTATCTCTCAGTTCCAAGTCCCATCGTCTTTCAGCCTTTTTAATTGCTCAGCAGTTCCAATAAGAAAAGCATTTATTTACCAATGTAATGATGATTATTTTTAAGAGAAAAAATATAAGGGAATAGAGAAGGCAGAGAAGGCTGCTCTCCTCAAAACTGGCTTCAGTACACGTGGCTGAACGGTAAGCTTCTCCAAGTGTAATGTCAAAAAAATGGATGAGGTTAAAGTTAAATAGAACTAAAACCACTATTGGGAGGGACAAGGCAAGCAATCAGAAAATAAAGCAGTAACAAGAGTGCTTTAAGCAATAACAAAAAGCACTTTTCAGTGCTTTTGTGTTCATATGTGCATATTTGAATCATCACAACCTAGCTGGTTTCCAAATAACTTCTGAAGAACTGTTTTTTCCAGCAAGTATGACTTCGATTCCCTATTTGCAGCTGGTTGCTGAGCTGCAAATCTCTCTTCCAGAAGATGTCTGATTTATAAATCTCTGTCATTTCACTGCCAGCCCACATCAAAGCTCCACGTGCTGGATTAATTCTAGAATCACTTAGAAGCTAAGATTAATGGGAACATGTCAATGAAGTAGACAGATGAGGCAAATCTCTGCTCACAACTGTTAGCTATGCCTCTCATTTCCAGGTGAAGTTCAAAAGATGGAAGGCAAGGAACTGAAAGAACCAGCCTTATACTGCCCTGGTTGTTGTTTGCTATGTTAGACCAACTAAGTTTACAAAAGTTCAGCAAGGATTCACCATGCAGAAGCCCTCTGTCGCAATCCCATAACAAATTACCAGAGCTACTCCAAGTACAAAAAGCATTACTTATTTACATATTTAATACATTTTGAAAAAGCTCCAAATAGACTGTGGAGGACAGACCAATATAAACAGATTCTTATAACGTTAAAGAATAAAACTGGAACAGAGTGTTCTTAGCGAGCAGTAAATTTGAAACACTAAGTGTACTTTCAGAGAATGGAAACTGTTCACAAAGTCAACTGAAATTTGGCAGATTCAGCTGAAAAAAAAAGGACAAGGAGGCTTTTTTGGTGCCAAAATATTTTGTTATTTTCTAACTTAAGTACTTTCATATCAAAAGAAGTCGCGTATTTCAGAACAGCTTTCATTTCAAAACAGAAAATTTGAAATTCTAAAAACAAAACTAAAGCACAATAACTCTAGAAAAATATTTCTCGTTTTAGACTGATAAGAAGATTTCTTGTTCTGGCTGAATTTGAACATGACTATTTTGGTTAAAGCACTGAGCCAAAAATTCACGACTTGAAAAGCTGTACTGAAGATGTCACAACCTGAAACACAGATGGTTCTGTAGCAAAGGTTTACTTCAGAACTGTATAATATAATTTAGATAAGTTTCCAAACAGATTTATTTTTTTCTGGATACAAATTCGATAGATACTTTAACAGCTCAACCTCTGAAAAATTTCAGATGAAACTAAAAGGTCACATACAATTGAAAAAATAGGTTAGCCTCTTGTTAATTAATTGTTGTCATGGAAACCATTTTACTTTCTTCAATTCCAAGGTGAGAAAACTGCTCACAGGTGGTCCATCATCACTGCTAGCAAAGGCTGAGAATAAAAACTATATTATCCCCAGAAAAGCAGTCAAGAATGTCTGCATTCCACAGCAAGAACACTAGGATCTCAGAAGTATGAATGCAAAATTGTCCATACATTTATGATTCTCAATGAAGCTTTGCAACTGGGATAACCGAGATAACTCTTAGATTGGCATAGATGACCTCCAGAAGTCCCTTCCTAAGCCATTCTGTGATTCTTAATTCATCTATCAATGTCTCCTGTACAAGTTCTTATTTCAGAACCTGTTTTTTGCTTTTCTTTGACATGGCAGTATGAGTCTTCAAGAAGAAAGGATTCCACAGCTCACAGGCTCTACTAGTTCCACCTTATTCGCTAACTCAATTTGTTTTTTTTTTAAACTTCCTGTGTCCTGCTTCAGATCCAGAAATACCCATATCTCCGCATACAGAACAAAAATTTTCCACTATCAAAGAAATGGTATTTGTATACAATTACTGGGGAATATCAGTACAAAAAACAAAGAAACAAAGAAACAAAAAACAAAAACTGTCAAAAATGATACATTTTTTGAGTTTCTATTCCAGAAGAAAGTTCGTATTTAACTATCTAGATTCTATACAGCAGCTGTTGGTCCTAAGAACACTGAAATTAATTCAACCCTGAACCACAGAATCATAAAATCACCAAGGTTGGAAAAGAGCTCAAAGATCATCCAGTCCAACCATCCACCTACCACCAGTAGTTCCCCACTAACCCACGTCCCTCAGTACAACATCTAAACACTTCTTGAACACCTCAGAAATGGTGACTCTACCTCTTCCTGTTCCAGCACCTGACCAGTCTTTTGGAAAAGGAATATTTCTTAATATCCAACCTGAACCTCTATTGGCTCAACTTGAGGCCATTCCCTTTAACCCTATCGCTAGTTACGTGGGAGAAGAAGTTGACCCCCACCTCACTACAACCTCCCTTCAGGTTGTAGAGAGCAATAAGATCTCCTCCGAGCCTCCTCTTTTCCAGACTGAACAATTCCAGTTCCCTCAGCTGCTCCCCAGAAGGCTTGTGCTCCAGATCCCTCACAGCTTCTTGCCCTTCTCTAGACATGCTCCAGGGTCTCAATGTCTTTCTTGTCATGAGGGGCCCAAAACAGAACACAGCCCCCCAGGTGCAGCCTCACCTGAGCTGAGTCAGAGGGATGACCACTGCCCTGCTCCTGCTGGCAGCACTGTTTCTGATACAAGCCACGATGCCATTGGCCTTCTTGGCCACCTGGGCATGGTGCTGGCTTGTGTATAGCCAAGCATCAACCAACACCCTCAGGTCCATTTCCTCCACACAGTCTTCCAGCCAGTCTGCCCCAAGACTGTAGCATTGCAGACTGAACTGCTAAATTAATCTAGTATAAACTCACATTAAATGCCATTATAAAAATACCTGTAGCATAGTCCTTGCTGAGTCACAGTGTTGAAGTATTTTCAAAGACCACTATTTGAAAAGATTATTTTTACAAATAGCAGTTCAAATGCAGCTCAGGATTATTTGGAAAGTATTCAAAGGAGCCCTACTTAGTAGTTATATTCAGAAGAAGATGGAGAAAGACGTGACTGCTCAGAGATCAGTCATAAAAGTTATTTGAAGATCATACTTTTTTTGTTTGGCATTTCACTTACGTGAGATTATTTTGTACAGTTTTTAACCACTGAATATATGATTAAAAAAAAAAAACAAACACAGCTATTTTCCATTTGAAATGGGAGAAGGCATATTTTTGAGTGTTTCCAATATAAAATCCACCTTCTTAATTGTTTACAAAAAAAATCTTACACTTCAAAAAAACTCCTTAGAAAGATTGAGTTTGACTTAGTTTTATTGCAATCAAGGATCTGGTTTTGCTTCCACAATCCACATACTGTTACAAAACACATACCTGAATTCAAAAAATAAATACAACAATTTGAAATTGTACATATGTATACATGTTGTAAATATTTTACTTAGCTGTATATCACATCCTGTTCCAATACACCTTGTGTATTTATAATTATTCAAACAAATGCTGTTCAGTTCTTTCCTTGACTATTGTTTTAAAAAGTAGCTTTTTTCATTACTTAAAATGAACTGCAATGTGTTCATCAGACTAACGTAGCATTCATAAGAACTCATTTAGAGAAACTTGACACAAAATGGATTTCCCTTAAAGGGAATGGCAACTACATTTTTGTAATACAGGATTCATCATGGATTTTGCACCTTCAGAATCTCATAATTCTTTATACCTATCAAAATTAGATTTCAATTACTGAATTCCAATTCTTTTTAAAAGGTCTTTAGAGTAGACTTGTAAAACATGGAAATGCACAAACCTACGTTTGTAGGTTTTGGGTACCTGCACATTATTCCAAACGACTTTATGGACCGAAAATACAGTACCCCAGTGAATTAATGAATGAGAAGTGACTGTGACCTTCAAGAAATTGCTGAGCACCTGATGGCTGCACACTGCCATCAACTGGTATCTGTGAAAGAAAAATACATAGCTCTAAAACTTAAAGAGTACAGTCTGCATGAAATAGTAGTGCATTTTTTGTTCTTCCTGGTAGATGAATGAACATTACTCTAAACATTTAGTGCACTTCAGCCATCTACGAGGAACACTAGACAATGCAATTATGAAATGTATGGAAGTGAGTAAAAAAGAAAAAAAATCCTGTTAATCCAGGGTTTATTTTTGCTTTGAAACAACATAAAAGTCTTACCTCATCAAATACTTTTGAAAGTACATGCTTGTCCGGAACTGGGATGTATTTAGTGCCATGAGGGACAGCTGTAGGAGCTAAGGCATCCATGATGGTGAGCCGCCTAGCAACCAGGCCATGAGTCTTTAACCAAAGAGCTGAAGAGATATCTAGAGAACTAGAAACAAGAGACTATAAGACAAAGGTAGAAGTGCACCTGAAAAGTCTGAATTCTCTGGAGAAAAATATAAAATACAAATTTTGTGATGTGATCACATATGCAAGCACATACCTTTCAGATGTCCTTTTCACAGTTTTCTGCATTTCCATATCTGAAACAAAATATTTGCATCACATTATTTTACAGTATTTGAGCACATGAAAGCATACATCCATATGCTAATGAGGAATAATCTAATTTATTTATTCGAGCCTACTCACAGCGTCATAAGGAATACACAGTAACATCTATTTCAGTTGCTAAATTAATCAATGAAAATAATGTTTCCTCTGTTCCTTGGTACTTGATCAATAGTAACAGTGTTACTATATGTCTCATATATTTTAATTAATTAATGAGAAATCCTATAAAGTAGATGGTAACTTAATTTTAAAAGAAGACTTGGAATTTTCTGTTTATTTATTTCCTGTAACTCAAAAGAAAGACTGTTGTTAAAGTCTATTCTGCAGTTCAAGATGTAATACAAAGTGCTATCACTAAAGAGATGACCAGGAAAAGATAAATTTAAATATACTGCTATGAAAATCTGTACGTATATCTGAAGTATTAAAAAAAAGACTGAAAATGAAACAGTGAAATGTAAAAAGTCAAACATCTTTAAGTATTATAGGTGAGGTTTTAGAACAACTTACAAGATCAATCATAAAGTTCAGAGGTCCATGAATCAACAAGAGGAATGAAGACTATCTGGATATATACACAAGCCTGATTGGAAGTATTTTTCTATATAATCACCATTCCCAGAGACATGCTTTTTGCCCAAATGTGTTAACACAAGATCAAACACCTTTTATATTGGTACCAAACTGTCACCACTGGTTGTTCTAGCCCCAAATATAGTACTAAACTAAGAATTACTGTATCACAACAATATATTAATGTGCCTTGACAGGAGACTCTCAAGAACTATTTACCCCATTGATAAGAAGTCACTGTGATCTCCTTTCAGCAATCTAACACACAGTGCCATTACAGCTGACACATACTATGGACATAACTAAGCTGCTGTAAACCTGCTTTGGCAGTGGCAGGAGTATGGCTGCAATTGTAAGAACCTTGTTACAATATCCTCTTGTGTGTCCAGCTCCTTGCATCTCCATTGAGCTCTAGTGCTTCTCACTGTGGGTATACACAGCGTTTCCTCAAAAGAGGCACTATTCATTCCAAACATATCAGGAGAAATGTTATCAGCTGCCCTACCCAGAGCTTCCTGTTGTTTAAACCTGCCTTTCAAAACAGTTGTGCACTTCACACTCTTTCTGACAGAAAAGCTCTTTTTTTCAGAAGATCCTCTTTCCTCTGGGCTGTCTTCCCTTGATTTCACTCCATGGCTCAGGATTCGCAGCAGACTTGTCTTTGTTTGCTCTGCAGGTGTTGAAAGGGAAAGAAAGAAACAGCAAGCTTGTTTGTCAAATACATGCTGGGGATTTTTGAGTTCCTTGTTGGTATTCAGTCCCAATTTTTAAAGAACTACACGAGACCTCAAACAAAACATTGCTTCAGTGCTAGTTTGTACTTTCCCAAGGATGAATTCTTTCTTCACATCAGCCAGGAAAACCTAATTCAGACTGGCTTACAAAGAATACATCAAAGAGAAAGTGTTACAAGTATAATATGCAAAAACATTACTGCAAGTAATGTTGTTAACCAGTGAAACATCAACCAGCTCCTTATTCTCACCAACAATGTGTTTACTTGGTATGAAAAGAATTAAGGGTTTAATACATTAAAGAACTGCTTACAGTGACTTCAAAATGTTCTGTCAACATTGTTTAATCTTTCATTGCAGAGAATTCGATGGAACATAAATAAACAGACACATGTCTGATTTAAGTGAGTAAGCACTTAAAAGGAACTTAGGAGGGAGGTCAGATTGCAATAGGACAAAGGGAATGGCTTAATCTAAAAGAAGGGAGATTTTTATTTGGTATTAGGAGGAAATTCTTCATTCAGAAGATGGTGGGGCACTGGCACAGCTGCCCAGAGAAGCTGTGGTGCCCCATCCCTGGAGGCGCTCAAGGCCAGGTTGGATGGGGCCCTGGGCAGCCTGAGCTGGTGGGGGGCAGCCCTGCCCATGGCAGGGGGTGGGGCTGAGTGGGCTGTGAGGTCCTTTCCAACTCAAACCATTCTGTGATTCTATGATTCCATGAGTGAAAAGCAGAAATTATGAAAAGTTAGCTAGAATTTCAGAAAGATGGCTATTTAAGGCTTCGTCAAAGACTTCGTCTGTTTCTCCAACAATGGATGGTTTCTTCTATTATAAACAGACTACTTTCAAATTAGTGAATTAATTTTAACAAAAAACTACAGTTCATTTCAGTCATACCTGCAAATAATGCTTTCTTCCTTCGGACAGAACTCTCACCATTGGCTTGCCAGGCATATCCAGTATGCCGACGCGGGCCCAGTGCTGGCTCTTGTGAAGTATAGCACAGCCTGCTGCAAAGGTTAGTACTCAACTCTTCCACATGTTCAGTCACTGAAGACGAAGTATGCGTTGGCTTCCGATTACTAACAAAAAGAAGAAACAAGCGGTAAATTACTTCAAGCATATGATATCACTGGTTTATAAAACACTAAGTTGAAGACTTCAAAAAGTATAAACATACATTTCAAACATTTCCAAGAGTACAAAATATTTTCTCTGTTATTCTAGTTTGCATTTCAAAAGGGAGCTCAAGGTAGGTTAAAATATTGTTTTTTTTAACTATTTACAAATTGTGCTTGAGTCTATTTAAAAGATCTTTGTTACCTTTACCCTCACGCACAGTTTTAATATGGTCAGAGTGTTCTGTAGTAGCCACTTTGAATTTTGGGGGAAAGAGCAGACCTACTATCAGCAGTGACAGTAACTGACAAGTATAAATATTGTTTATATGCATATAAATACACACACACACACCCCAGCAGTAGTAAAAAGTAAAGAATGGAAATTCTGAAACATCGACATTTTCATACTGAGAGCCTACCTTACCTTCTATACATGTTAAATCATTACATAGGACATTCCACTTTGGATTTACTTTACTTAACTTTTAATAACATTATTTTAGCGCACTGTTTTTAACAGATTCCTCTCTTAAAAATCTGATTACATACTTTTTGTCTTGTACTGTTACTGCACAGATAAATGAGGCACCAGGCAAGCTCTTCCCTCCTTTTTATTAATGCTGCTCTCCTATAGAGACTATAATAAACTTCATGTTTGAATCCAAGTCTGTATTTGCTCCCCAGATGGAAATCAGCATAGTCAGCCACACTGAAAACTTTGCCACAGTGGCCTAGGAGTCTGACTCCACTACGCAGTAGAAGGACCTCTGTTTGAAATGTCATTCTTGGCACCATAAGACTTTCAACAAGTTCTTCTACTGATGCTGAACAGCAAACTACTTTTAATGAGAAGATCTTCCTTGTCCCTTGATGAAAAGCAGAGATAAATATGGCACAAACATACAAAGATGCAATATAAGATCAAAAACACGACAAAGTAAGCTGAATTTTATCCATCATGATTGCCAACAAAACTCTCTTTTAAACAAATACATTTGTACTTAATTTCTGTTTCAGTTAGCATATTCCAGTGAGTGACATTCTAGTCATAAAGCACCAGGTCAACCCATGGACAATAATTTTTTATCAGTTCCCTAGGTTGAAGGGAACATCTTTACCAGAAACAGTAAAATATTTTTATCTCTTTGTATCAATTATTCCATTCCACTATTTCAGTTATTCCATATTCTATTTAAGTTGGACTCAATGATCATGAAGGGTCCCTTCCAATTCAGAATAATTTTTCTAAATTATTATTTTCAGTTAGCATAATTGTTTCTTTAAAAAAAAAAAAAACAATCTTTTTCTTTAAAGAGGACAGTATCAGAAGTTACTTAAGACAATGACAAAGGAGAAACTTAGCAGATAGTTCCTATCCCCTGTTAGTGTCATGGCAATATGAAGACATACTTATTCTCTGTATTATTTTCTTCTTTATAACAGTCCATCATCAGACATTCAGCATGAAAAGTCTTTACTTTCTCTAGGTCTTTTTCTCCCTGTTCAATCTCTTGTTTTAACAGACATATATCTTCACTCTGTCAAAGAGAAAATCAAATGTTTTATTACAAATACTCCCAAACAGGTTTCATTACTGAACTGAACTGAAACTATGTGAGCTTTGATAATAATAATTTTGAATAATCATAAAATTACAGAATCACAGAATGGCCTGGGTTGAAAAGAACCACAATGATCATCTAGTTTCAACCCTCCTGCTATGTGCAGGGTCGCCAACCACCAGACCAGGCTGCCCAGAGCCACATCCAGCCTGGCCTTGAATGCCTCCAGGGATGGGGCATCCACAGCCTTCTTGGGCAACCTGTTCCAGTGTGTCACCACCCTCTGAGTGAAAAACCTCCTCTGAATATCTAATCTAAACCTCCCCTGTCTCAATTTAAAACCATTTCCCCCTGTCCTATCACTGTCCGCCCTCGTAAACAGCCGTTCCCCCTCCTGTTTATTCCTTCAAGTATTGGAAGGCCACAATGAGGTCTCCCAAGAGCCTTCTCTTCTCCAGGCTAAACAAGCCCAGTTTCCTCAACCTTTCTTCATAGGAGAGGTGCTCCAGCCTTCTGATCATCTTAGAGGCCCTCCTCTGGACCCGTTACAAGAGCTCCATGCCTTTCTTGTGCTGAGGGCCTCCGGCCTAGATGCAGTACTTCCAACTCCATTCAGCATTTTTTCAGGTAGTCTTCCCATTTCCTAAACCAAAGTTTGTTTTGTTCTCTTTCTGTAAGCATAAAGTCTATAGCAGAACAAGACAAAAGTGTGTCATAACTGATGTATTCTTTAGATCACAGTCATATCACATCCTCTCCTGAAAAATGCAAATGAGGAACTTCTTCAAGAAAATATTGTAAGTGAGCTGACTGGGAATCATTTGACTGCAGGAGAAAACAGGAAGGAAATTCCAAAGACGATGCCTGTACAACTCCCATAGGGCCAAAAGAACTGACACAGACAACACAGTCTCCAGCTCTCATCTTTCCAGCGCACAGTATAACAAATTCACATCAGCAGCATCACCAGAATTGGCTACTGCAGACTCTGCTGTCTTCCAAGACCTGGAGTATTTTCACATCTTCCTTCCTTTAATTACTGTCTGCAAAGTTCTGAATTGCCTGCTACTGTCTTGTTTTCATGGTTCCACTTCCATAATTTCTAAAATTTGAAGCTAATTAAGGGAGTTTTAACTTTTAGATATAAAAAGGATATGCTTTAAATGGGTGTATCTGCTTGTCCGTTCAGAAATTTTCTAGTGGGAATTGTTAGATTGAACTCATTAGTTACACTTGATAGGCCAATGTTATTCTAGGAATTTTCCTCATTATAAGTTTCTCTCAAGTGGCTATTATTGTAGAGTAAATGTTCAGCAAAAGTGAACTCTATAATCTCTGATTTACTTGAATGACAGAAAGCATGGTTTCATTTTAAACAGAAACTTATTTCTGAGACAGTGCTTAATTTGATCTATGTGTTTGGGGTTTTTTTTGGTTTTGTTTTTGTCCTTGGGTATTGCCGTGGAATTGTGATATGTGTCCTGTGGTTCCTTCAACAGCATGAAGAGGCTTACAGCCCACCCTGGTAATGCTCCATCTCATCTGATCTCAGAAGCTAAGATGAGTCAGGCCTGGTTGGCTGGTACTTGGATGGGAGACCTCCTGGGAATAGCAGATGCTGTAGGCTTTATTTTTTTAGGAGAGACACTAAGATGATCAGAGGGCTGGAGCACCTGTCCTATGAGGAAAAGTTGAGGGAACTGAGATTGCTTAGCTTGGAGAAGAGAAGGCTCTTGGGAGACCTCATTGTGGCCTTCCAATGCTTGAAGGGAGCATATAAACAGGAGGGGAAATGGCTGTTTACAAGGGTGGATAGTGATAAGACAAGGGGAAATGGTTTTAAATTGAGACAGGGGAGGTTTAGGTTAGATATTCAGAGGAAATTTTTCACACAGAGAGTGTTGATGCACTGGAACACGTTGCCCAAGGAGGCTGTGGATGCCCCATCCCTGGAGGCATTGAAGGCCAGGCTGGATGTGGCTCTGGGCAGCCTGGTCTGGTGGTTGGTGACCCTACATGTAGCAGGGGGATTGGAACTAGATGATCATTGTGGTTCTTTTCAACCCAGGCCATTCTGTGATTCTATGAAGAATCAAACATTTTAACTACTCACATCAGTAGACGTTGCAGCACCAAGATCAGTTGAATAAACGTTGTAATAGTGAAACCGTCCCCCTGTTCTAGTAGAGAGTTCATGCAAAAATTTATTAGCTTCTGTATCATCACAGTTGAAGGATACAGTATGAACAGGAATTTTAGGGTGTTGCTGGACTTGAGCCAAAATTGTTTGAGAGGGCTGAAAAACAAACAAACAAAAATGTATGAAATGGATGGCATCTAAAAGTAAATTTAACATAATAAGGAGAATTTGTATAAATTTAATCAGCCATACTATTGCTTAGACACTAATAAGTATAGGTAGTTAAAAATATGCATTTTGCATGGATTGACTGTTTCATAATTTTATGAAATATGCAAATCTAAATCTGAAATTGAAACACTGACAATGCATTAGGGCACAGGGCACTCTAATCAAACTAAAATTAAATTATAATCAGTATACTTTGTTTCTTAAGTCCAAAAGTAAATTATTAAAGCAAAGGAAATTAAGCCACTACATTGGTGTTTAGAATCATTATATGTATATCATGAGAGAAAAATATCTGATATTTTGATTAAGCTGATTTATTTCAATGACAAGTTGATTCAATACCAGAAAACAAAGCAGAGGTGTAGTAATAAGGAAAGCTTGCATTCCTCTTCCAATAAAGATACAAAAATTATGTGAGAAAGTATAAGATCATGTATGGACTATGTTGAAGGATCGCCAGATCCTTCAAGAAAGAAATTATTGACTCATTCTCTAACTTCTGATAATATTATGGCTCTTCAAACACTGTCATAAATCTTGATAGATTTGGCTTTTTCATGAGATTTCCAATATATTTGTTTGCTGAACTTCAATAATGAAAGTAATCTTGGTCATTTTGCACTTTCCCTCTAAAAAAATTATGTCATAAAATCCACTATTAAATAGATTTTAAAAGTATTAATTAATTATTATCTTCGGAAAAATATTTAATGCGGAGTCTAGGTATATATGTTAAGCCTAATTACTCATTAATAAAATATGAATTTATGCTCCTAGCTTGCAGAAGTGCCTAACAATGCAGATTATTACAAATTGTTACAAATTGTTAAGTTTTAATGTGTGACAGCCAATAACAATCAACCTGCCTGCAGAAAATATCAAAACTTAAACCTAAAATTAAAAACAACACTCAAAGATATAAATTGAAGTCTCTCATCTGCTAATTTAAATCAAATTTATGTTTTGATATTCAAATCACTTTGAAGACCTTCCTCTTGGGCCATCCTCCTTTTATCAAGAAAAGCAGAACAAGAAGAAATGTGATCTTTTAGTACTTTTCTTTTCTATCTAGGTATTATTTCTGCAATATGCTTCAGTAATTAATTTTATATGCCTTGCAGCCCAGTTGTTGATCTAAATAAAGTCAGAATTTTGCTTCATATCTGCCATTTAAACAAAGGTAGATTTTCATTAGTAAAGAATTTTTGAAATAATGCTTTCTGCGTGCTGGGTAGTTTTAATATTTAATTGCAACCATATAATGGGACCAACATTATTTTTTTTATTTTTGATTTGTGAGAGATTTGCCCTACACAAGTTTTAATACAAATCTTAAGTTTAGATGTAAGATGCAATCTTCATGTTTAATCAATTACCATATCCTTAAGCCAGCTAGTTAGAAAGGTCTACGTTATCATGCATCAAAGACTGGGCCTTGGGAGGAGAGCTCTAACCAAAGCCCTTCTCAAACAGCACGTATCTCAAATACAGTTTTGAAATAGTATGACAACCTCCAAGAGACTCTGCTCTGCTCTGCAGGTGTGACATTCATCTCATACAGTTTGCTTCAGTCTTCTGACACTACTAGTGTAACTCCACACCACTGCATTTTCTGTTTTCCCATTTCAAAAATACCTGGTCAGGTCTCCCATCAGTCAAGAGATAAATAGCTTGAGTGTCAGTATCAGCAAAAGCAATCTGGAGAGCTCTGAGTGTATTTGTGGAACTTCCAACCTTACAACCAAAAAGAAACAGACAAAGAGCAGTTATACCAGTTCTTTCTCTCTGTTCTTAAATTCATGATGACAGTGTACTGATTCAAGGGGTATTCTGGAACTGAAATTAGCAATAAAATGGTGAAAATGCTTACTTTATCAAAGTAAGTGTCAACATAGTATAATTTGTACCAAATTGGTATTCTGTAATTATGCAAAAATATAAAATGCTGAGCAACAGCAATATGAGTTGTAGAAGGAAATGTAATAACTAAAAATACAAGGTAAAGCAATAATGAGATACCTAAAATGTTTATGTTTGAGTAATTTGTCATTCTCTTACACAGAGTTCATGATCTCTTTTTTCTATTTAGAGAAAATGCAACTCTACATTTACTGAAATGCGTTTCACAGCTTAAAGGAAGCAAAAAACTCCAACTCGTATCTTCAGATTTCTACTTTTCAAACATTGAGTGTACAAGCTTTCCAAATTTAAGGGAAAATTAAGGTTTTGTCAGAGTGGAAAACCGTTTCATCGAATCATGGTCTTATTCTTTTAAAGTAAAATCCCGAAAAGGGAGTTTTATGTTAACATAACACTGAACATTGGTCTTGACAGCAGTGAGGACCATGTAAGTGAGTGGTGTAAGTGAGGAGAGACCCAGGATCCATGTATTTAATGCACTGTAGAAGATAAAAATAAATCACTGATGTCACGCATGTAAAATTATGATAAGAAGTAAAATTATTTCTTCAGTCCTATTAATTGTGTTAAAATTACTCCCAGTTCATCCCTCTAGCAAACAGTTTTACTAGAATGGGCAGAGAAGGTAAAGCAGATAAAATGAAATAGGAGGTACATTTTGGAGGTTACATTACAATGTCTACATGAAAATATATGTCCCAAGTGAAATGACAGCTCAGATGCTTTATCATCCTGTTTACTAATCCATAGAAAAATCTTAACAGTACCTACCTACATGAAATACTTAGTCTGAGCCATTTTCTTTATGTTAAATACACCTAATATTCCCAATATTTTAGCAAGCATTATAAAATTCAGGACACACAATACCTGTAATTATGTGTGAATTGCTCATCCTGGCTAATGATAGATGGCTTGGAACTTATTTGCAACATAACTACTACTACTATATCATGGAAAAGAAAGGTGGATGTTGATGATATGAGAGAAAAGACTACGTACCTTATGATAAAAGCTGTTAGGTTTCTAAGTAACTACTCTTACGAATACACACTGTCTATATTAGTGTTTTTAAAAAGTTGATGTGCTTCAACTGTGTTTATAAACATCGTCCAGATTTTAAATATTATTAATTCCAAAGGGATTTTTAAGTTTTTAAGTTTAACAGTTAGTCTCTGTTTATAGCTCAGCTTCTTCATTCAACATCCTGAAACCAAACCGTATAAAATAAGATCAAAGGATCTGCTCTGGTTAATATTCCAGAGTGATATTCTGTTCATTTCAGCTTCCCTGTCAGGACAGCTATCTGATCTTTTTAAAGATTGCACTGCTTTAAACAGACTGAAAGGTCAGCAGCAGATATTATTCACCCTGAATCATTCACATCTTGCATCATTCCCTGTGTTTTTCAGATGTCCACATCACTTAAAATGAAATTTATAATCAACAATTCACTAATTTGGCCAGCAGTAGTGAAAAAGGCCATTCCCAAGTGTATATAAAAGATGATATCAAATTACACTAGTTCAAAGTCTTATGAAACCTGCATAATGCAGTGCTGTGGTATTCGGCTTCAACAGAGCCAACTTTTTAATTCTGAAGGTAGGCAGTATAATTAAGTTTACTAAGCTTAGCTGTAAGTATTCAGCAACTACAGAGAGGCCACACCAATACTTTCTCTTCTCCGTGCATTTGTCTACTCACACTTTCAGAGAATAAAACCTTATTTTTACCTTGCTTTGTAGTCTCAGAGTTACTATGTGTCTTCCTCAACTCCCTCATCCCCAGGAACTCCACAATTTAGTCTGAGGAAGGGCTATATATTGTGTGAACACTAGTGCTGCGTGTTAGAAAACTTAACATTGGATATGTTTGTACTTCTACCTTACTGATTCTCAGTCCTCTGCTGGAAACATTGCTGTCAGCATTTGGCAAATTAAGTGCTCCTGGTGCTACTGACAGATGCAGTCAGCCTGGTACCTGACTGGGGCTGAGTACAAGCATTTCAACTCTGTTTCAGGGAAAATTCCTCAGCTTTTGGCCAATGTCAGAAAAAGAGTATTGGGCAGATAGAGAGATGTTTGGTCTAAATTTCCTTGCTTTCATGTTCCTCTGCAGCTCAAAGTCAGCTGTCTGTCTTTGCAGCAAAAGGAACTTGACGTGCTCCTACAGCTCACAAGCACAGCTGGCAGCTGTACAGTTCCCTGTATCAGCTCTGAGCTGTGAGTCTGTCAGTTCCAGCCCTCATAGAGGCAGCATGCCCGCAGCAGCAGTGACAAGTTTAGAACCAGAATCTGAGCACTATCGTCATTCATGAAGAAATCAAATTGGCTGGTGTTGTAACTATTAAATGTAGCAGGCTATAAGTGGAATTAATATAATCTTAAAAACAAGCCCACTCTTAAAGGATAAGAGCTTTATTAGGTAATAGCTTGTACTCAGATCTACTGGAGTCTATTTATCATCTGTATATTCTCAGCTTAGTCATGTAAAATACCTTGTGAATCCAAAATTACCCCAATCATACAGAAGACACAAATATAACTTTGTACAAACATGCTGCATGGTAATTAGCTTCCATGTTACCTCAAGCCCTTTTATCCAAAGCCAAGCATCTTGCAAATTCTCCTCACTAACTTCAGCAAGTTTCTCTTGCCACGCCACTGCTTGGGAACTAAATTTCACAAAATTAAACCTCTTTTTGTGCCTCAATTGTTCCTGCAAGAGACAAAATCTAAATTTTACTCAGTGTTGAAAGAAAGAATATTTGTATCTTGAAATACTGATCAGCAAGACCTCTTTTAACTCATATATAGCTGATTATATTATTACAATGAAGTATAATACTTAGTTGTGGCATATAGACACAAAGAGACAGACAGACAATAGATGATTTCTTCCTGCAATTATGAAGATAACTTGAATTCTACGTTTAAGTCTCCATTTACTCATATTTATCAACTATTTGAACAGCACATGCTTAAGAGGGAAAGAGAGAGCAAGGAAAATAGGTAAGAACATCAGAATAAGGAAAGTATTATGACAACAAAGTAAAACAAAACAAGACATCATTTTGAAGAGGAGAACAAGAATCAAATGCAGAGGCCAGGAAGGGGAATGAGGACAGCAAGAGAGAATTAAGAATTTGCTGAAGTTGCTTCTGGACAGAAGTTACAAGGAATGAAGGTTGTGCAAGCTAGTACAAAATTCCTGAGCCTGGGATCTTTGACTCCTTTTAATCACCGTTTCTGTACAGTTGCCTGGAGGAAACCTTTTGGTACAGTGTCTCATCACCTTCTAGGTTGATCTGCCTAGAGGACTGCATCATACTGCATTCTGTTACTTACACTTAGCTCAAAACTTCTGTGTTACAGTTCTAATTTTCTAGCTCTACTAATGATTGCTATCAGTGTTAGACTGATAGGATTTTTATTTTTAAATTTAAATTTTAAATTTTTCTCAGTTACTTCTTTTGGATCTAAAAGAGTCAATCATGTTTTAGCAGTTTCTCTCAACTATTAATGTAAACTCAAAAGACATCACTGTAGATTTCTAAAACATCCCACACTTTTTAGTACACACTGCGTCTAAGGTATTGCTGTACCTTGCAAGTCAATTTGCAAAGTTCTGAATGACTGTGTAAGATGCAAGCAAGCTCAAAATGCTCTGTGCTCTCTATTTTCAAAGTAGGAAATACATACACAAATCACAACACACCAGTGGAGTTGGAAGACACTGCTTAAAAATGAAAATGAAAATTCCAGAAGGTCTTTCATTACATTATTTTTGCTTTTTTTTTGTTGGTTTTTTTTGTTTTTTTTTTTTTGGTTTTTTGGTTTTTTAATATTATTGTTGTTCTGGGGGGAGAAATTTTTAATATTTTCCTCCAGATTTCTTTCAAACATTTGTAGAGATGGACAAGAAAAAGAATTTTAAAAAGTAGAAATTAAAAATATTTTTTGAATACCAATTCCAAAACAACAAAAATGAAAAATAGGGTAAGAATCATCCACAAAGGTCAGCCTACTCTAAAGGGCTCCTCAATCTTCAGAATCATCGCTTCATCAAACCTGTATGAGCTGAAATATTTTC
The DNA here is from genome assembly GCF_987193195.1 of Phasianus colchicus. Lineage (NCBI taxonomy): Eukaryota > Metazoa > Chordata > Aves > Galliformes > Phasianidae > Phasianus > Phasianus colchicus. The sequence goes on from NC_143436.1 coordinate 133,320,282, forward strand.
TCCTTCACTAGTGGCAGCTTGTCCTTCATAGACTGAGATGTATCAATAAGAATATAGATATCATCTTCAGACACATTCCCGAAGAGACCTCTGCTTCCTTGTTGCAGCCACTTAATCCTGAGCAAGGAAAAAAGACAACAAACCGTGGTATGTAAGATATTGGGAGAACTGCGTATTATCACTGCTTTCTATTCCTGTTCCCTATGCACTGTTACCAATCCTTTTCATGAGTAATATATTGACTCTGAGGCGCCAATAAGTTGTAATAATGCAAGACAAATTTGTTTTATAATTTCAGTAGGAATTTGGAGACAAACAGAACACACAACAGACAAAAAAACAACTTTATATTGTCAATTACCCAATAGTTTGAGCTAGCAAATCCCATGAGAAAGTATTTATAACTATTGCCCCTGTAATTTCTCCAGCTTGAACTCAAGAAATCATTTAAGCATATGCTAATACGCGTCCCTTTTCAGAAAACCACTTGAGAACCTATTCTGCAAAGAACTCCACCACTTTAAAGAGTCTTAATGTAACACAGATGCTTCAATGCCTTGTTGACCTGAGGCCTTAAGCATAGACTTCATTTTACATTTTAAACAGGATTTAAGCACGCCTGCCAGTTAAATGCGTGCAAGCATGAGGTTGTATACAAGAGCATTTCCTCAGTAATGTCTGCAACAGGTCCAAATCTAATTTCCCTTGAGAGTCATAAGCTACTTGACTACTCTGAAACACAAGCATTTTATCAGATGGAATATAATGGCCCTGGGAAAAATACTGCTCATCTCCCACAGAGGTTTAAAAAAATGGTATCACAGAAACTTAAAGGAACCTATTACATTCATTACTGACAGGTATAATACCATTTGTCATTTCCCCAAAGTGTTTGATGAAGTCTACCAAGACTTTTTAACAGTAAAACAAACCATTCTAAACAACAAACCCATAATCTTGGCTTGGATTTCAAAAATGTAAGCACACCAAAGTGCTTTACCTCAGATTTTCTTTTCATAGTATGTTAACATTATCCCACATACAGCAAGTTGAAGATAAATTAAAATGGGCAACAAAACCCTGTTTGATCCTGCTAAATATATTCACACTATTATATTTTGGCAGAGAAGTGGCAGTAAAACAAAAGTTCACATCCTGTTTTAATCAGTGAGACATTCCGTTGTCCTAGTATACAAAACACAGTTGCAATATTTAGTGATACTTTTGGATCTACAGCATCCATTTTGAACATTTTGATCTCTTTTTTATGTTGATATAAAAGCTACGAGTTATGTAACATATAATGGAGATACCCACATTGAAATTAGACAAACTTCCTTTCCAGATAATACAGAAATGGGTCACAATTCTATTGATCTTTACCTGGGGCATCTTCAGGACAGATCAATCAGACTTTCTAATTGCCTTTTTTATTATATCTATCTATCTATCTATCTATCTATCTATCTATCTATCTATCTATCTATTTATTTTGTAGCCTTCCTACAAAACCTCAGAGTATATCTTGTACAGCAAACTATGGAGCTAACTTGAGCACTGAACTCCTGAGTAGAGGTGTTACTTAATAGCTAGCTCATGTTCTAGGCTGTTCAAACTTGTCTTCAACACGAAATTGCAAAAGAGGCATTATTAGTATGGGCACAAGCCAATCTGTGCTACTTGGTGCCAGAGGTATCACAAGGGATTCCTAGGTATGCAAGATGAATGATTCTGGAAGTTCTCTGCCTTGTTCCAATGTACCATAAGTTCCAATGCTTTTTCAACTTTCAGTAGCATTTCTACAGTGCACTGACTGACTTTGGTCTTTGTGTTCCAGAAAGAGAATAAAAGATACAGCTTATCAATTTTCTTACATGGCTACTAAGAAATCTTACACACAAGTGAATTTCTGGCTTAATATTGCTAGTGGCAGTTTACCAGCTGCATCAGTTTATTATGACAGTAAATGTCAAACTTTTTAACACCAGCTTAAAATAACACAAAATGTTTTATGTGACAGAATACTAACCTTCCTTCCACTTGTCTGAGAGCAGTCCTCATTTTCTCTTCATACTGCTTATATTTTTCTGTAGTAACATATACATGAACTACAGATCCATCTTTCCATAAGGTATGTACAAACTTGTCACAGTATTTAGCATGAATTACCTTCCTCTTTGTCTCCTAAAGCCAAGAAAAACAGGTTTCATGTTCCAAGGCACATTTTTTTGCTGTGTCTTACAATATTTAGTAAACAGACTTCAAAGGTGCATGCTGATTACAAATCAACAAGTGCAGAAATGGATGCAATAGTGTGGTCATAGAATTTACTTCTAGCACAAGTCAACAGAAACAACAGAAACTCCTTTAGCTTGCGAGAACAGGAGAACAGGAGCTTACCAAACAGTGTGATGGTAAAGCTCAAGAAAAACAAATAGAAAAAAAAAAGAATTCAAATTTATTTAAAGACCTGCAAGCTCTGGAGCAGCTGGTACTAATGTTTTTTCTAAGGAAATATGAAGATGATGAACAAACTTTACCCAAGACATTGCTCAACCAGCCCTCATTCTTCCTTGCAGCTTGTATGTGGACCAGGAAAAATCATTTTCAAATAGCCCTTTGAAACAATTTATGACCATCTTTGTCTCATTCCACTTATAAACTAACTTTAGCAAAAAAACAAAACAAAACAAAACAACAACAACAAAAAACAACAAAGAAAAACAACACATAACAAGAGATCATAGATTTTATCATAAATTCAGACATTTCAAGTTTTAAAACAAAAAATTAACAATTCACAGGTTATGAGGGAAAATAAATGCTACTCACAGCATCAGTTTGTGAAGATTCATCCTCTGGTTTAGTTTTGATGTCAACAATTCCATCTGCATGGCGAAATGTACAATCAGCAAGTGCATCATACACTGTGAGTTTCTGAGCTTTCAAGCCGTATTTCTGCAACCACTTCTCAGAAGTCAAGTATTTGTCAAAGTTATGCTCTTCTAATGGGTAATCAGCTTCGGTTCCTAACAAAGAAAATTCAAGAAAAAATTCTCACGTATAGTAAGTAGGGTACATTTGAGATATGCTATTTTCAACAGGCTATGACACTGCAGTCAAAATTGTCAAACTTATGGCTTAACTCTGTCTCCTAAATTCTTTGTTAGGTACCTGAACAGTTTCAATTTTGTGACATGACCATCAACACATAGTTTTGAAATCAACATAAATGACTATGCCACTGATTTAATTGTCTAAATATGGACTTAGCAGACTAGGTAATCATTTCTGATTTTGACAGCAAAACTGATTTGAAGAACTTTGAAAAATAATCTAAATCAATTCTGAGTAAAATACAGAATTAAATAATAATAAAAACCCAGATATTCCTCATGCTTAAAATACAGAATTACAGACTGCATAAGAAGATATAAATGTCCCTAAGAATGCCTAGCATATTACTAGCTGTAATTATCAGTTTCCGTTTTTTTCCCCCCAGACTGACTGTGCACTAGACTTTTCTGTGTCACTGGTTTGCCCAAGGATGGTTGTTAGATTAATGGAGGAGAAAAACAGAGAGAATAGTTAACTAGAAGAATTTGGATGTTTGTCATAAGATGAAGGAAAATACATTTTGTCACATAGACAATTTTCCATACTTGGTCTGCTCAGAAGTTTTCACATCTTCAAGATTCAGAGCAGATATTTTGACTTTGTCAGTCACCTATAGCAGAACTGTGCCCCTTTACCATCCATATCATCTAAATTTTGTCAAGTTTAAAACTGATATGATCAGCAGAGACCTGTTAAGGTTGGGCAGCTAAATTCCCTGAAGATTACACATTGTTCTGAACTTGTTCCGTTTGCACTGACTGCTCTGGAGTTAGTGGATATTTCTGACTCATCTTTACTACCTACTTTGTTGTTTATAGTACTTGTTTTTGTCTTTCTTATCAAGCAATTCTTTGCAATAAATCCCTTTATAACTGGCACAGAACTATCAGAAGACAGAGAACATAGTATATAAATAGCTACAGAATCAACACATTGAAGGAATATTTATAATTGTTGAATGACAAAAACACCATAAAAGATTCAGTATAAAATGTCAAACTTCAAGGAGAATCATTCAAGAAGATGAAATAATGGAAGATACAATTGAAAACACAGTTAAGAACATAGGCTAACATTGCCATTGTCCTTTTTCAGCGAAGGTCATTTAAAGTAAAAGGCAAATTACAGGGTCTATGGACGTTATCTTGTATTTCTCCGTAATCCTGCCTTTTCATAGGCTGAGTATTCTAAGCAACATATCACTTGTGTATATCGCCTTAATATTTTCTCTAGTTTATATTCTAGTTCACTACTGATATTGATATTACTGATATTGAATTAAATAGGATATTTTTTGTTTGACCTGTCATGACTGTTCTCCTGCTTACATTTTTCATGTTGTATTGTTGTAGAAATTTTCTAAGGATCACCCTAAGTATGGGAATTGCACATCTCTGTACACAGGTAATAAGATCATAGAATCATGGAATCATAGAAAGGCTTAGGTTGGAGAGGAGTTTAAAGATCACCTAGCCTACCATGGGCAGGGCTGCCACCCACCAGCTCAGGCTACCCAGGGCCCCATCTTGAATGCCTCCAGAGATGGGACATCCACAGTGTTTCTGGGCAACACGTGCCAGCACCCCACCAGCCTCCGAGTAAAAAATTTTCTCCTAACATCTAACCTAAATCTTCCCGCTTTTAGTTTAAAGCCATTCCCCCCTGTCCTGTCATGGTCAAAGAGTGTGAAAAATCAGTATCTCTCCTGAATATAAGCTCCCTCCAAGCACTGTAAGGCCACAATGAGGTTTCCCCAGAGCCTTCTCTTCTCCAAGCTAAACAGGCCCAACTCCCTCAACCTGTCTTCACAGGAGAGGTGCTCCCGCTGGTCATCTTTGTGGCCCTCCTCTGGAGCTAATCCAGCAGCTCCACATCTCTTCCATATTGAGGGCCCCAGGTTTGGACACAGAGTACAAGGGCAGAGTAGAGAGGGAAGATCACCTCCCTCTCCCTGCTGTTTTGATGCAACTCAGGATACTGTTGGCCTTCTGGTCTGCTGACTCACGTGCAGCTTCTCTACAAGGATCCCGAAGTCCTTCTCAATAGGGCTGCTCTCAATGAGTACTTCCTCTCATCAGTAATTACATTGCCTTGACCCAAGCGCAACACCTTGAATTTAGCCTTATTAAACCTCATTAAGTTCTTGTGTGCCCACTTTTTGAGCATATCCATGTCCCTCTGGATGGCAATCCTTCTTCTATTGTATTAACTTTACCACTCATCTTAGTTCCATTAGCAAACTTGCTGAGGGTGAACTCAATCACACTGTTTATGTTGATAGAAAAAGATGTTGAAGAACACCAGTCCCAAGACTGGCTTCCACCTAGACATAGAGCTGTTGACCACCACCCTCTGGCTACGACCATTCAACCAATTCTTTGTCCGTCTATTAGTCCAGTCTTCAAAACAGTGTCTTTCCAGTGTAGAAAAAGGCCTTATACAAATCCAGGTAGATTAGATTAGTTGCCCTTCTTTTGTCCACTGACACTGTCACTCCATCATAGAAGGCCACCAGATTAGTCAGGCGTGATCTGCACTTGGTGAAACCATGCTGGTTGTCCCAAATCATCTCTTCTTCTTTCATGTGCTTTAACATCTCTTCCAGGAGGATCCACTGCATGATCTTCCTGGCACAGAGGTGAGGCTCACCAGCCTGTAGTTCTCAGGGTCTTCATTTCTCCCTTTCTTGAACACGAGTGGTATTTTTCTTTTTCCATTCACTGGGGACTTCACCTGACAGTCACAACTTTTCAAATGTGATGGAGAAGAGCTTGGCAATCACCTCAGCCAGCTCCCTCAGAACCCTGGGACAAGTCATCTGGCTCCATTGTCTTGTACATATTAAGCCTCAGGAGGCGATTTTGGACTTCCTCCATTCATAGACTTGGAGGGATTTTGCTCCCCCATCCCTCACTAAGAAGTTCACAGACACAAGAGGTGTGAGAAGCCTGACTGGCCATGAAGACAGAGAACTCATCAAGTAATTCAGCCTTCTCTACGTCTAAAAAGGCCAGCTCCCCCTTTTTCATTTATCAGAGAGGGAAGACAATAAAGGGCTCTGCATCACTAGCTTGATAAAATACACCTAAACCAAATAATTCATGAGTGGGTCTTATAGCAGGGTGCTTTCATTTTCTCACACATTAATTTCAGTGATCTAAGCAGTATCAACATTTACTTTATTTAGATACAGCTAGTGAAAACCATATGTAGATCCTGAGCCTGTAGACAAACATGCACAAAAAGATATTAATTTAAACAAAAAAAAACAAACTACAGAGATCAGACAGCACCAGCGCAGGTGCAAGGGCAGAGCCTGTTCATGTGGAAACATTTGCTTTCTCATTGCTTCTCATTCTTAACACAGCAAGCCCAGCAAATGTCACAAATGCATTCACACCATTTTAAAAAGAACACAGTCATTTTCCTTCTTTCACATGCTTCACATAAAAAGTCACATCTCAGTTCAGGCAACTACTGCATTAGTAGGATATTCAGCAGAAAAGTTGTCTCTTTTTCTCTTTTTCCTCTCCTGCAGAGCACTGCAATCTATAATAAACTGTCCTGCAGCTGAACATTTAAAAAAGGGATCAAGATGACAAAAACAGGAAGAAATGCAGACAAGCAGAGATTGCAGTTATTTAGATCAATGGACAACAGTCATATTGAACAATGCTGAAGAACTGCCAAAAAAAACCACACTTATTTCATTTCTTCTAATTCACTTTATGAAGTGATTATGTATGAAGGCATGTACTATAAGAACATTAAAGGTGTATAGTCAAACACACAAAAGTAAACACTGAAATTAGGGCTGCCTTTACAGCTTTACTGTGGTCCTTTTGTTCATACACATTATGGTAGAACAGTTTAACTTCATAAGGAAAGCCTTGCTAATGCAGAAGATGCTATTATCAGTACAAAGAAGTGTATTATGCCTTCACAGAAGAATTTATGCAGATTAAGTCCTGTAAAGTTATGTTGCTGTCAGATGTTCAAACCCAGTTCAGGCAAAGAAAGCTCCCAGCTTCTAATCTTCACCATCACAACCTCATCACACCAAAAGCTCAGGAGACCAATTGTCCAGCTGCGCAAATTGTTCCTCAATAGGTAGTCCAGAGAAGGGTGCCTGACCCCAGCCTTCACTCAGTCCAAGTAAAAGCAATTACACTGCACAAACAATATTGGAGCTACACAAAATCACTGATGAGATGTGATAATTCAGCCTGAACCTTATATCAGCTTACTAAAAAATACCACCAAGTAACATCAAGTAAATATTCTAAAGCCAGGGGCTAATGCAGAAGATGATAATCGCTGATAGCCACAACTCCAGTCCTGACAAACCAGTCACTCCGTTACAATTCAACACTGAAGCTTTCTAGACTTCATGTATTCCCAGCCTTTCAGTATTACAAACTTGCCAGTGAAACACTGAATCATAGAATTACCAACGTTGGAAAAGACCTCCAAGATAATGTAGTCCAACTGTCCACCTATGACCAATATTTCACCACTAAACCATGTCCCTTAGTACAACATCTAAATGTTTCTTGAACACTTCCAGGGATGGTGACTCAACCACCTCCTTGAGCAGTCTGTTCTAGTGCTTGACCACTTCAGAAAAGAAGTGTTTCTTAACATCCAATCTGAACCTCCCCTGGCACAACTTGAGGCTATTCCCTTTAGTCTTTATCGCAGTGTTACCATTCTGCTCCAGAGCATGCTCAGAGCACCTCCATCTATCAGGACTGCCTTCCAGGGATCTGGGAACCAGCCATGCTTGGTCCCCACTAAGTTTAAGTCCAAATGGAACATATCCTAGGCCAAACATAATGGTGGAAACTATTAGTTTAACAAACAGATGTGAATTTTCTTCCATGTTGCTCAGTGCAACGGTTGTCAGAGCACTCATACAGAATCAGCTCCAGTCCTCTGACTTTGACTAAGAGAAGTCAAAATTACACTCTTTTCAGCAATATAAACTAGCTATCAAGCTGGAGGCTACCCATGAAAGATCATGATGGGGTTCTTCCCCCAGCACAGTTAAGAACAAAAATCGAAGACCAGCTCAGGCAGAGAGAGAAAGCACACACACACAAAAAAAGGAGCTTCAATATCTTGAAATCTAGATAATTTCTGAAGTTAGTCATTGATGAATTTAAAATGACATGTTTTAGGCTTACCTGTTAAGCAGTAGTAAACAGGGGTTAGCAATGCAGGATTTTAAGCAACTCTATCTTTGGTTGCTAAGTATAAGTACAACCTATGTATAGTTATTTCAGAGAAAATTGTCCTCAAATCAACATGTAATCAAAACTATTCATAAATAAAAGAAACTGGTCATGAATACAATGGTAACTGTTAAAAGAAATGTAAATGATACCACCTGCAGAATCAGGCTGATGAGATTCAGATAAAATTTTCTGAACTTGTCTCAGTGTATTCCTAGCTTCCTCCAACTCTTTCCAGATCAAAAAGACATCTTCACGAACACCAGCTACTGCAAAAGGAATAACAGATAGAACTTGACATCTGTACCAATTTCTGCTTTTTATAAGTCCTGTATTATCACGAAGTCATCCAGGTATTACTGCATCACCTTGTTCATGGGGTTTCACTGAAGTGACAAGTGCTGCTCTTAGATGGAATTCAAAAATGGGTTCAAAATCAGAACATGAGAGGTGTTTAGTCTGCAAGAATGAACCTACAGAGCTGGCCTCAGACTGTTCCCACAATGAGAGGAAATCCTTTTTAATGCTCTCAAATAATAAGAAGAAAATTCCACAAAGAAATTCGCATGTTTTTCTCTGGACTTCATTGCAAAACCAAGCTCCAAATATTAGATCAACTCTGAAAATTTAAAGAGAAGACATTTGCAACACCTTCAATTTCCTACAGTATATAAAAACCTTTAAAATTTAATCTCTTTTTTCCATAAGAGTATGTAATATAATTTCAGTAAGATACTTTGATTTTCATCTTAACAAACCTCAACAGATAGCCATAATTAAATGCCAACAAACAAACAAACAAACAAACAAACAACAAAGCAGGAGTTGACACAAGATTTTCTTAATCCCAGTAGATTTGCTTCCCTTGATTAAAAGACTAAAACATGAATTTATTTAGTAGAGTACAATTATTAAAACTGAGTCACCATGTACACCCAAGTAACACATACTAAAAATGTGTTGAGTCTAAGTTGAAATTGCAATCTAGGACTATATAGAAAAAACTGTGTAAACAGTAAAAATGTATATAAAAGGAACTGAATCATGAGCTATCCTAACCACAAATGCAGACTAAAAGCTATTGCAAAGCATAGCCTACTACTGAATTGCACATGAAGATGCTGAACAAGGCAAACTTTATCTTAGCATCTAGTGGTTCAGTTAATATTCACTGGTAGTTCCCCCTATAGAAGATAAGACATGCAAACTCATGTTAAAGTAGGCTATCAGTAAACAAACAAACCTGATCATTTTGTTCTTTGATAAACTTCCCTGAAATAATAATTAGCATTTTCTACTAAATAAGAACTCAATTTTAATTGTGAAATGCTTTTAATTTCCAAGAAATATTTTGAAATGTGTTGTTGTACACTGCCATCTCCTGGGACTTTCCTGTACTTCATAAAAACCTGTTTCTGTTACAGCAAAGATCAGCATTTCCTACATCACAAAAGACACGAGTAAAGTAGATCATTCCACAACATAAAAGACAGAAAAAAAAATAATCAAAGTCTGTTATCATTAATTTACAACTTCAATCAATGTATTTAATTTTATGAAGGTTTTTAATGTTGCGTTTGAAAATACTGAAATCAGGAAGAAACTTTCAACTACCTTTGAAATAGTATTGGTGATTTTATTATGTTTCTTCATTTCCTCCTAAGCTCATGCTATGGACTACTCAAATTTACAGGACTATTGGAACTGTCTCTGATAAGATGCATGTATTTAATGTGTATTACATAAGAAAGTATCTTATTCTCTATTAATGCCACGGCCAGCAAAATAAAACTACATGCATTTTCAAAGCAAATACATTTAATGGAGCATATTGTAAGGACAAATCTAGGCATTAACAACTGCACATTGCAAACAGCAAGTTGCCTAGAAAACCTATTATCAGGCAACAATTTTTTGCAGGCTCAGCTAGAAGAGCAGGCTGTAAGCAGTGGCAAACAAAGCTACTTTCTCTACAAGGGAGGCTCACCTCCACCTCCATGTTTGTTCCCATCTCTACCTGCACTTTTTCCTCCATAGCTGAGGAGAAGTGGGAGAAAAAAGCCGTGCCTTTTCAAACTGCCCCAAACCCAACACACAAACACACAGGTCACAGGTCACATCCTCCAGCTGTGCCTTTCACCCCACAGCCTGTCCCTGCAAGAAGAAAGCACAAACCTGTCTTCAACTTATGTTCCCTGCACTCAGACCTCATTGCTGTGCTATTCTGGGGGTCACCAACTGAAAAGCAGTCAGAAGCCACTGCTGTGGAGGGGCAGTCCCCAGACGTTACAGGTCTGTTGGCACAACTTTCATGCCCACATTGCATGAAAGACCTCTTAAATCATCATGTCATCCCCAGAGAGGAAGGGCCCACCACGCGGTTATGCTCCCTGGTTGTTTAACAGCCACCAGGTTCCAATTCAAAAGCCACAAAGCAGCGATGGTGGTAGGGTGGCCAGATGACACGCATGAGGGAAGCAGCCTTAACACTCCTCTGCCTTCCCCAGCCTGCACAAAGCACCTGATGGCTCGGCTGTCTCCCGCCATCACTGCTGAGGTGAGGCATGCATGGCCTTTGTGCTGAAAAAAGCCCTGCCCCAGAGAATGGAGGCCATAGAAATAAGGAAAAAGATGGGGACAGGAGGCAGGAGAGCCTGAGATAAGGGCCAGGAGCGCTTGTGCTGACTTGTGTGAGCTGAAGCAAAATGGTGCATTCAAGTGAAAAGGCATGGACACTTACACACGTACGCAAAAACTCAGAACCATCCACATTTCCATTTCCCAGTTATTTAATACCATCAGGTGATATTAAAGCAAAAAGCTTTTCCACACCTACCTCCCAGCAGACAAACTTTTCCAGTTTGATGAGTCATTTTAACCCATTTCATTTCATATTCAAGGTACAAAACATACTTAGAAAAAAAGCCCATGCAAAAAGAAGCCTGTGAAACTGACAGGGTCTTTGAAATGTCAAGGAAATACCAGCACAGATGGAAACCATGAAAAACAGAAGTATTTCTTATTTCTCTGCTGATCTGACTGAGGCTGTGGAAGCAAAATCCAGATGTAATGGAGTAAGATATATTGTAAACTTTGTTTGCCTGCAAGGCAAGAGCAATTTTTTCACTGCTGGTGCCTTCCTCAGCCTCTACGTGGCAGCAGAAGACAGCAGTGTTCTCCCAAAAATCGGTTATCAAAAGCACCTTTGGAAGGGGAAGCCTGCAGGTCCAGAGGAGCACAGGAGGACAGCTGCCTGAGCACCCACAGAGTCAAGCAGCAGGCACCCTGTCCCCATCTTGCCCTTCTTCCCCTGGGCAAATGGACAAAGCAAATGAACTTTGTATCCCGTGTGGTATTGCAGCTATCTGCATCACTCTTTACACATTAGCAAAGAGAGCTGCCAGGCCAAGGTTAGGTTACTAAGACTGGACAAAGCACAAGTGAGAAAAATGCAGAGGCAATGATCTTTGCTTCGGCTCATTGGTAAAGCAGCTGCTATGCAGTCATTATCCTGGCTTTCTGAAACCTCAAAACTGATCAAGCACATTAGTCTCCACACACTGGAATGGTACGCCATTCCAAAAGTCTGGCCATGTCAAAATACGCCTCTTATCAGATATGTCTCAAACTCAAATCCTGACTTCTGTCCACTGACATTTTCTTTACACGAACAGTTCATCTACTCCACCACACTGAGAAATACTGCCCAGAGATGTACTATTGTTTGCACTTCAGAAGCCATTATAAATTTCAGGATCTAGCTCAAAATGCCACTGCTTTTCAAGCCCTCTTTAGCACCTATGTCCTCCCAATCCAAGCCCATAACACAACCGTGCCCTTCTCAAGGAGAACCTTTTTCACCACAGCTTTCACCATCTCTCTTGCATTCTAGGACTTCATGCTCCAACTTAAATTCCATCTCCCTTCCACTTACAGTTCTAGCTACACAACAACATTGCTTAATTCTGCAGCTTTTAGCAGATGAAGAAGCTACACAAAGAATGTAGGCAGAAGTGATAACAGGAAAATCAGTGCTGAATAAGAAGATATCACCACATTGGTCCAAATAAGATTTTATGTAAGAGTATTTCTTCTGCAAGAAATAGGACTGAATCTGCCACTACAAGCACCGTAATTATTTACTGGCTTACACCTGATTTGATCTCAAGCACTCATTCAATGAGTTTAAAAAATACATATATCCTATTTGGCAGTTTCTTATGCTTCCTTTCTAAATGACTGATCAAGATGCAAAGCAGGAGAGAAGTCAGCTCTTATCTGAAATTTTAAATAGTTCACTTCCGACTTCTTTTGCTTAGGTAGATGAAAAAGAGTGAGCATGAAGATTACCTACATTTGCAAAGCAGTGTTGTTCAGTGGTTACCCAGAAAACTATCAGATTTCCTTAAAATGTTTTTTTTTCCAGTCCATAAAATGGAATGATGAGTTTCAATTTCCAGCTGTTGCATTTGATGTGCAAAAAGAAACAGAATCAGAATATTCCTGTGCTGCCCTCTATTTTCCAAGAAACATCACATTTGGAAGATTAGATCTCTGGTTCATTTTCTATTCATTTCCTTGTACAGTTTATGCCACACACCCAAGAACCAGTTTTAGAACACATCAGTGAGCAATCAACAATTTTATTATTATCGTCTTCTACACCCTTGAAGGAGTCTGTGAAATGCGAGACATCAGGCACGGGCCAGAATGTCTCCTATACATTTTCTTTTCTGAGAAGATTTTGGATTCTGCATATAACTGAAAGGCTCTGATTGGCTACCAGTGATGTCACAAGTGTGGTTATAATACCCAGTAAATGTAGAAAGCTAATTGTGTTCCTTTTTAACACGTAAATTCTACTCCATAATAGCAATAAGACAAAACAGACAATGCACTTCAAGGAGATTACTGCCCTTTTGAGCGATTAAAGCTATTCAGCTTTCAACTTTAGAAACAGTGATGAGGAAGTAATTCCAGTCATCTAGGAGCTCCAGGCCCATCTATTATACAGGCTGGTGCCTGGGGGAAGAGGAAGCCAGCTTTCCCCTCGCACCCAAATGGGGTCTGGCAAAGAAGCACTTGAAGCAGACTGAAGGAGATTATTACAGCACTCTAAATTAGCATGAAGTGAGAAGAAGGGCTCTGAAGTACACTCTGCTTTTGGTTCCTAAACTTTTTGCTCTCTTATTTTTGCCTCCCAACTCTCCCATTATGTTTCTTTCATACTGAATAACCACAGTCGTGCTGAAGGACAGATTAGTACACAAGGAACAAGATCACAACCCAGAAAATATGGGACAGTTAGTCCAAGACTTAAAAATGGTGAGTCACTAAGTTCACTTTATGCCATAGGTTCCCTAACAGTAAGAAGAAGCTAACAGTAATGCAACACTAACGCCCCTCAGAATATTGGGGATGTGAGCCAGGAGAGAAAAGAGGTCTTACGCCTGCTGATACTTAAAAAAAAACATACTTCAACTGAAAAAGCCTGCTGATAAAGATATCAGACTTGAAGGACTCGCTTCACACCACAAGCTGGTCTAGTCCCACTGAACAGTAAGGCTGACTTTTCCCGGTGGAAGAAGCATTGTGACTAAGAAGAACCATGCTGAGATCTTTCTGTCCAGCTCCACTCACAGTAAATTGAAGATTCTGCTTCTCCTCTGCTTCTTTCTGTTTCTTCCTCTTACATTTTTTTCACCTTTTTCCTCTCTCTTTGTGCCTTCTCTCTAGTTTTTACTGTGCTCTCTGCCTATCTTCATGATAAATTCAAAGCTTGAAAGGAGGAAGTCAACCATATGTGGGTTTAATTCCTTGATATTAGAAATGAACTTGGTCTTACTGATGTGGCTGTTGTATCAGATGCCATTCTTATCTCTTTCATCTCCCTTTCTGCCATTACTGTCTACATTACCACCAGGACATTAGCACTGCTGTGTTTATCTTTACTCCTGAAACAAATGTTCTTGCTTCTAATTCTTTTTTCATTTCTCTTACATTCTCACATGTATATCCTCTATTCTTCTCACTTCTCTCTTTTCCTTTCCCTCTCCTTCCTGCTGACAGCATTTCCATTTTACAAATGGAAATGTTGAAATTTGATCCCAGCCGGCCCATGCCTATGGAAGATTTATTTTAACACTAAGCAAATTCCTACATTACATTGCTACCTTGAAATTTCACTTAAAAACACAATTTGGTTTTAAAATTATCTACCTAGTGGCATTCTCCCTTTCACTTTTCTGGAATTCTGGGCAATTAGACCTTTTCCATCTTCTTCACATTTTAGCGCAGATCCAGTAGCATCTCTATAGTAATTCTTCTCAACAAAAGCATGGAATCTGTAATAAAAAATGGGTTTTCACCAGTCTGTAAACTATGTAAATACTTTCCTAGTTTAAATGTGAATGTCACATATGGAAGATCATAGCAACATACAACTTTGGCATTATTTCCTTATCTGTTCAAGATAATCAAATGTTCAATTACAACAATACTATGAACGTTATCAAACTTTTGTATACATGTATGTACTTTCTAATGTTTCTTCATGAAGAACATACTTTCATTTTGGTATAACTTTCTCTGAGGCACATTCCTTTTCAATCATCTGGAAATTTGTTTTTAATTAATGCTCCTAACAGCTGAGCAAGCAAGTCATTCGAGATATCTGAGAGGATACTAACACCCTTAAATTAGATTATCCTTTCAGTTCAAAGCCCAACAGGAACATTTATTTCACTATCGACACATAATCAGGAAGTCAAGCAGACTTCATTTACCCTCATTCTCATAACAGAAAAGCAGGAAAAAGAAGCCTTTCTAAAGCAGAACTACACCAGAATCAGGCTTAAATCAAGAAAAACCCATGAACTTAACAATTCTCTGACAACCTTTTAGACAGTTATTGGCAAATGTCCACCAGCAAGATATCTGTGGCCTCTGAACCAAAGCTATACTATTATTAGTGCAAAAAATAGTGAAGATAATGGGAATCATATTAGGAAAACAATTCCTCAGAGCACCTTGTCGCAACTCTTCTTGCCTCTTTCTCTACCATGCAAGAAACATTCACTTTCCTCTTATAAAGGAGGGAAAAACACTGCCAAAAGAAAATGAAGGATGGTGACCAATGATGTATGTGGTATCATAGAGGTACCACAGTTCATTTAGACACATATCAGAATAAACATAACAATTTCCCACAGTCTTGGCTTTTGGCAGACACTCCACCTCTTAAAAGCTACTTCTAAACACAGACGGCTACAAAAGAGCTAAGCAGCTGCCATCTTACCAATTGCTCTGCTGTCGTTTGGGAGATTTCTACTGTTGGAGACCTTCCCACTCTTCACAAACAACAGTGAAACAGAAAGCTACAGCAGTCATTTCACAGTTCTATAACTGTATAGTGACTTCTGTTAAGCAGAAAAGCACCTCATCAGCTCCTGTTGGCCTCTTGCTGTTCAGCCAGAGTTAGGTAGTGCTGAGCCAGAATTAGGTAGTGTGGCTCTTTTTGTTTTCTCATTTGTTTTCCTTATTTTGATATCAGAATCAAGATTAAAGTTGTATTATTCCTTCCTAATGAAGGCTGACTCTCGCCGCACAGCTGGTTCCCAGGATAAAGTAGCCAGCAACCATATGGAATATATCAGTTTCCACCAACCACACTGAAAAGCAGGGTGCAGAACTGCAGTTTCACACAACAAGGCCTAATGGATAACACTACTTCAATTTCCTGTTGATCCAGGCACTGCCTATTTAGGACAGGCATTACCTTTCAAGTACATGTCTGCATGACACTCGATCCAAAAAAACTCCACATCCTCTGCTGGTGGCTGTGGATATTCCCAAAGTACAGAGCAATAAGATGAAAACTTGATGTTGCCACTCTTTCTCCTAAACAATTTTCAGACTTTCAAAGAGAAGCAGACAACAGATGATTTAGGATATAAATAAGGAATGGCCCTTCTTCAAGCCAGTGAGCACATATGTGGAGAGAGAGATCCCGTATTTCAGTTATAGCTCTTAGATTATTTCCTTTGTTTGTCCAGACCACTTACTGATCTGGTTTGTCTCATTTTCCTCATGACAAAAAAAGGGATAACATTCAGGTATCTTCAGATAGCATTCCTAGCAGCAAAAAACAAGTACTGAAATCTTATACTGGAATCCTTCTTTGTCATACCTTCCAGAGGCCAAGTGGCTCAGCTCTTTTAGAAAAATAACAGTTTCATCTTCCCTGGCATTAAAAGATACAGTGTTGACTCGACAAGGGCCATCAGAAACCTTCTCAAGGAGTAGCTGCTTTGTGTCTGCTGGAATGTCACCCACCACAAAGTAATAAACAGCTTCAATCTGTCATAAAACAAAACAAACAAACAAAAAATAAGGAACTGGGAAGACTGTTTTACATAGATAGTTGGTATTCATGCAAAGCCCTGTGCTGTCCTGAGCACCAGTACGAAAAATTGGTAGAATCAATACATTGCTTGGGTTATCAAATTTGCAGATTTTCAGTTCTCCTTCTCATTTATGCTAGCAGTTCAGATGAAGTCCACAAAAAATTCCTAAAATCAGAAGAGAACTTGACCCACAACTCACAAGCCTAATTCTGCCCAGAACAAGACCCTTCCCCCAGAAGTTAACTGAAATCAGAGAGAAGTACAATGAAGGACAACTGTGTTAATAGCCAAGAAAAGACTTTGTGCTGCATTCCACTTGGGGGGAAGAGGGAGCACTAACCTGATGCCTTTCCAGGGGCTGAAAAGCAATATGAACATTAATACCAGACATACTTTCATAGGCAACGTGTATTTCGAGGGTTAGGAAAGATGCATCGTTCTCTGAATGCTACCACAGGTATTTGCAGATAGTTCATATTTTTTATACTTCTGAGGCAGAAGGAACTTGGCAGGTTTGTTATGAATACATACACTTATGTTATGAAAACATCATTGCAAGAAGACAGAGAAGTTGAAGAAACGTCCTTTGCTTTTTGCTTGCGTATTACATTATGATGGATTTGATAATGCCTGCACATGACCATGCAAAACGAATAGCTAGTAAATATGCTCCTTGGTTTTTCACCAACATTTACAACAAAACACCAACACTTAACCCATGATGATGTTCAAGACAGTAAGAATAGTGTATGGACTCTACGGCATACCCACAGTATATATCTATTGACAAATAGAGATCAATAGCTGTTTAACAGAAAAACTGCATTCAGGTATGGTAAGGAATATTCTGGCTACTGGTCAGCACTTGAAGACATCTCCTCCAAGCAGGAACCTCACAAATTAACACAGCAGCACCATGGGTTTTCCCAGGTCTTGCACAGGGGGCTGTGGAAGTTAGGGCCTATACTTAAGCACCACGCTTGCTTGGGAGCAAGCAGGTCTGTTGTCAGTCATTCTGACATCAATGTTAGTCAAATGCTAAGGTTAAAGAAAAGAATGAACATCTTTCATTAAAGTGTAAAGTTAACACAACACCTATCAGTTTTATAAACAGGTGCACAGAATCAAAATAAACCAAGACTTGCACGCATCTGTGCTTTGGTTCAGTTCTGAAAGGTTCCCTCTGTGTTTCATCCAGCTAAATAGTTGTCAGAGCATGCATGCAGCTCCTCCAGCTGAGACCCAGGCCTTGGACAACACCCTTGTTCTGGAAATTCCTTTTGCTGAAGTGGCTCCTGATCTGGGGAAACATATGCAGATTGCACAACCACTTTTCCTTGAATTCCTTCAGATTCACATCTTCTCCCCCTCCTTCCTAAGGCTGCCAATAATTCATAAACTCGATATTTAATAAGAGTATGAATTTTCATATTTCCATCAAGTGCCTGCCTCTGCAGCTTCTAAAATGCTGAACTTTCTTGGGAATAGCTGATGCAGAACCAGGTCCTCAAGAAAGTAAACAAAATTGCTAACCACAGACAATTCACTCCACTTAACCATAAACCCAGCAGTACCATACCATGAAGGAAGTGTTCCTTACAGAACGCTGGGGAAAGGTTCAAATATACAGGAACTGGAAGGAGAACACAAGGTTTTGAGCGCTCCTCAAAACCTTTACCTGGGAGGGAAGGTATATTAGGAGGGATGACCCACACCTTGCAGAGTGGCACCTGTGTAGAACTGCAAGTTAGAGACCATGGATGCATCTGCAGCAAGTATCCCAGGCTCCATCATTAGAGGGGTGGCCAGAAGGGACAGGGAGGTGATTGTCCCCTTCTACTCTGCTCTTGTGAGGCCCCATCTGGAGTACTGTGTCCAGGTCTGGAGCCCCCAGTACAAGAAAGACAGGGAACTGTTGGAGAGGGTCCAGAGGAGGGCAATGAAGATGATCAGGGGACTGGAGCACCTCCCCTACGAAGACAGGTTGAGGGAGCTGGGCTTGTTCAGCCTGGAGAAAAGAAGGCTGTGGAATGACCTCATTGCAGCCTTTCAGTACCTAAAAGGAGCCTACAAACAGGAGAGGAATCAACTCTTTGGAAGGGTAGATAACTGCAGAACAAGGGGAAATGGTTTTAAGTTGAGGGAGGGAAGATTTAGGTTGGATGTCTGGGGGAAGCTCTTTACAGAGAGGGTGGTGAGGTACTGGAACAGGCTGCCCAGAGAGGCTGTGGATGCCCTGTCCCTAGAGGTGTTCAAGGCCAGACTGGATGAGGCCCTGGGCAGCCTGGTCTAGTATTTAATGAGGAGGTTGGTGACCCTTCATGTGGCAGGGGAATTGAAGATTCATGATCCTTGAGGTAACTTCCAACCCTCGCCATTCTGTGATTCTGTGACTGCAGCCTTACAGCACGGTGATCTTGAGCCTGGTACTGACAGGTCATGAGAAAAGGAATCTAGGGACTTGCCACACATGGAAGAAAATCTCAACCTAACGGAATGACAGGAAGAGCCAAGACTAGGGAAAAAGGAGCTATTGTTTTGGAGCAATTTCTGTTGACGGAAGCAGTTCTGAGAAATGAGTCATTTATGACTGTTCAGTGAGTACGCAGGTCTTGCCTAGGACTGAAAGCGGTCTCCCCCAGCCAGCAGTACGGCCTGCGCTCAAATCGAACTGTCAGTTATAAATTATAATGACTGTATTTAGGAGTAATTAAAGTCTGTCTTACATGGATCACCTGCCAAAACAGGCTCCCCCAGATTACCCATTAGCCCACCAATGTCTAGAAAAAATAATTGATGCGTCACTGTTGGAAGAATTTTAATTTCTGTTTATCTGCATGCAGACTCAGGTCCAATAAGCCTTTTCTTCATCCAGACAGTATTGAAATCCAAATATCATCTTTTTGTTTCTCACCAGAAAATTTGTAATACACTGCAAATTGAAAATGTTAGCATAATTTATGAAGGGCACATTTTAAAAAGCAGTCATAAAAGTGTCACTGTTGCACAATTTGTTCCTCACCCAGTTCCTTTCTAATACCATTTTCAAAACATCAAGGTTCATCCAGTTGAAAATTCAGCTGCACAGGGAACAAGAAGGAAACTCAAGCCAAATCTACCTTCTCTTTCAAACAGTGTCTCACAATGAGAGTTAAGATCGGATCTGTGCACAGGCATGGACTCTAATGGCAGCAAAAACTAATGATTCTAACCTACATGATTTTCCATAGAACCTGGGTACAAGGAACTGAATTTACATTGGAAGCCAATTTCATAAAATCATACAATTTTTAACTGACTAGCTCAAATGATAGCACATATCTTTTATGTTTTGTCACTTCTGCTATAAACAAATAATGAAACACGGTACTTCGAAAAATAGTCAGAATTTTTAGTAACAATATCTGCATATGCTTTGTCTTTTTGACCTGAAATAAATTATAGCTGTAACCTGGGTGATGAAAAAAATATTTCAAGACTCTTGCTGTCAACAAATGCATAAAGAAATCTCTGTACTTAGTATTTTGGATTTTAAGCACAGGTTGTTTTTTTTTTTTTTTTCAAAAGCATTTTGGTTACATTATAAAATAAAAATGCTTTCCTTGTGTTCAGTAATGTTGATACTAGGAATATTTTCATGAACTTGAAACCCTGAAAAACATATATGGCAAAGGAAGTGGAAGTCAGGGTATTTACTCTTTCCTTTAATGACTGTATACTCTTCTGCATGCTGCAAAAAAGAAAATACAAGATTTTGCCTTCAGAATACATTGAATTTACATAAGCAAGCCATAAGTAAATGTAGTATGCAGTTATTGTCAAGAAAAAAACGTCCAAATCCTCCCATTAATATTTATCTTTCACATTTCACTGGGGCAAATCACAGTAGCCAGTCTGGCACTGAATACTCCTGGATTTACTTGAAACTTCTGAAAAGATATATGAGCTTACCATCTCATCACTCATGGCTTCCACCAGGGCTCCAGCAGGGGTGGTACTGCTGGCAGCTGTTGTGTGGTCCAGCTTCCAGAGCCACTTAACAGCAGATTTTACAGTATATTCAGACACAGGAGCAGATTTCTCTTGCCACTTCATAAGATCCTCAGCAGCCCTGCAAGTGACATTAACTATAAATCAAAAGTAGTGAGAAAAATACTGACAAAGCAAAAGGGTGGAGTTCTTCTACTGTTAGTATTCTTATGGATTGTTAAGTAATAATAACAATCAACCACATATATTAAATCTAGACTTGCAATAAAAGCAGAGGTGAAATGAAACTCTTAGAAAAATAACTATTTTTTAAGCCAGTTGTTGAAAGCACATCCAAGAGGGCTACAGTACTTTACAGTTCCTGACTCATATTTGTCCTTTTGCTTATTTATCATATATTTATTATAAAAGCACAATTTTTTTAAAATAGGTGTACAAAAAACAATCTGGCTTCTCTTTCCAAGACTTGCTGCATAGTCCTCATATCAGATCATTTTAACCTACTTCTGCTTTTTTTAAAAAGAGCTGGTCTTTATTTGCCCATCAAAGTAAGATTTGTGAAGCAATGCTTTTCAGTATTTAATTGGTCAAAGGCTTTTTGTCTTTGGCATTACAGAGGTGCAGTGCATATATGCATGTATACCTGTGTTTGTACATATGAAAAGACAGAAGATAAATCTAAAAAATAACAGGTTCCAGTAAAATAACTAGTTCCAGGATCTGTAACATTCTGCCAAGTACCATTCTGAATAATTCCTTGCAAACCTAAAAGAGAAGTAATACACTTTCTCAGATTCTTTTAAAGCAATAATTTGTAAGCTATATTGTCCTTTGTCTCTCTCCTGCAACAAACAGAAAAATCAATGAACACATTTATTGGGCCTCAATTTTGACTTAGCTTAGCACATCATCTTTGAAGAAAATATTTTATGTCCTTGAAAGCTAGGAAAATCATCCCCTGTTTTTTAAATCGAGTGTATCATAAGGTAGAGAATTAAGATAGGGAAACACAAACAAATCTGTAGGGTAAAGCGTGCATAAAACAACATTCAGAATCATAGTGTGGTTGAAAGCAATCTTTATGGAACCTATTCCAAATTTGTATGGCCCAATTTGTGCACCATTTTTTCATAGTCACCAAATTCCATTCATATATACAAATCCAAGCTTACGACTTCAAACACTTATATAAAAATGAGAATTTGTGCAAAGATGCATAAATTTGAATAGCTGCTTCTATTTTTCTACTTGAAACTAGACCCAGATTCATTTACTCAGGCTAAGGAACAAGCTTTTGTCTTTTGTTATGGAAATCTAGTATTGTTTCCTAGTCCTACTACTTATTTCTGTGACCATGGAAATCTATAGAAATACAAATGACTATGCCTGTGTCTGTGGTACGTGGGGGAGTGTATATTCAGCTGTAAGGCAGAAAACTGTACTGCCTGAAGACACAAAAATACCCAGGCAGTCAGATGGGACCTCACTGTTTCTTTAATACTCAGATGCATTATTGAAGTGCATTACTGTGGTTGCAAAGCATCCCTTGTCTTTCTGATTTTCTACATGTGCTACGTTTGTGGAAGGCTTGTATCACCATTTGGTTTCTATTAGCTTTTATCCTCTCCTCAGGGTAACGATGTTTTTTTTGTTAAATGGAAGCAGCAAACTCAGCATTACTCTGGGTTAAATTTGGTGGAAAATCTATACGTATTGCCATGACACAAATCACATTATCCAAACACACATCTGTATGATATAAGACTCTTGTTCTCCAACAAAAGGCAGACATGGACTCCTTTCTGCTTACCGAATGAGGTTAAATTTGGCAATCTGTGTCACTTGTTCCACAAGAACCATAGAAAGTGCATCACGGCATAGATCAAATTCGGTTGGAGCTGCAGTGCCAAAATCCAAAACAATGACAATGTGCCGTTCTTGAATCACTCCAAATATCAGCCGGCTTTCACTGGTTAACCATTCCATTCGCTGCTGATACAGCTCAATAGCTCCCATTAGACATTCCACAAAATGAAGAATCAGTTCTTTTTTGGCTGTCAGCTTTATTTAAATAAGGGAGAGAGAGGAACTGAACATTAAAACAACACAAATGGAGCCCCAAGCTTAGCACAGCTGCAGTAACTGGTTTGCAAGTGCCAGATACGCCGGCCAAGGTAGCAGTGAAAACAACCCATTTTTCTCCCGCTATTTCAGAAGCAAATACTTGACAAACGTATCTAAGCCATAACAGAAAAGACGCTGCATTTCGTCCTAATTGCCTTTCATAATCTTTTTATACAAGCATGGGACACTGCCAATGGGTTGTCTGCCTTGTCTGTCTCAAGACCGGAGCAATTAGAGTGAGCTGAACAGGGGAGAGGATGGAGAAAGGGCTGCAGAACAGATGGATGAACAAACAGGAACACAGACACTTTGTACCTTCTTAGACCAGAATTTTGACTGGCTCTTAAAACGCTGCACAGCCATACAAGGGGGTGAACAGTTTGGTGCTGGGGCACTTCAATCTCCACCTTGTCTTTAGCATTTGAAAGGAAATGTAAAAGGCTTCCTATTTGTGCTATTATTTCACTAACAATGCCCAACATTACAGCTTAACTATTTAAGGGAAGGGGCTTAGGCAAATGCAGTCGACAACTAAAACCTCTCATGTCATAATTGTAAAATAAGAAAAACGTAGATTAAGCACAAAAAAAACCAAGAAACCCTCTCTATGCACATATCTATGAATGTTCGTTGTGCAAAAAGATCTGCTGGCTTAAAAACTCACTGCAGGCTCCAGTAAAGACATATCCCCAATATCTCTGACCCATTTAAGCTAATTTACCTACCATCTTCTACCTTCAACTGCCTTTCCAGTACGAGTTCAAAACCTTGGAGCTACAAATGTTTGTAAACAAGAATATTTCTCAGTGAGAAATCAGTCTGCGAAGTCCTTCCTCTCCTATGTATTTTTCACTCTTTACTGTTAGCTAGGGCACTGTAAAATGCCTCTCAGACACATAGCAGGCTGTCTGCAGAGGAATGGAGGCCTAGGAAGGAGTGCTCAGAAATTTCAGTTTCCTCCTATCACTGCCAGACTCACACAAACAGCTCACTGCACTATACTGATCAAATTCCATCTTAAAATAAAGCACTTTTCTTGCCCCACCCTTTTGCTTCTAGTTGGCCAGTCCAGATTCCCATTTCTCTGAGGGGCTGCAAAACTTCTGGCTGTCCACTCTACATTTATTCATGGCGGTTTGCATCCATTTTTTCTTGGACTAGCATGATTTTTAGCAGAGAAAATAATAGCTCTTCTCTGTGCCTGCAATCTTGCCTTTCTGGAAGCCTCCAAGGGCATTCAAGTATACAACTTTACATTCAAGTATACATTCAAGTATACAGTCTTCTTTGGTCTTATCTAAATACGTCAACATCAGCCAAGACCTCTTACAAGATTAGCACTCCATTGCTGATCATCCTACTAGCTCTTCCAGGTACCTACTCCAATTGGAATTACTTCTTACCCTGTGGTAACTGTACATAATATCACACGCCATATTCCAAATGAGGTCTCACCAGATGTTGTATAATGACACCACTACTTTAAGACTACTAGAAATGTCTTTTCCCCTGCTCCAAACATGTCCCATGATTAAAAGACATTATGTAGATATTTCATACAGAATTAATTTAATAAAAAAACGAGGGAATAAGGATCCTTGAAATAATTCTTTTCCCATTTTCACACCTGGTGCCTCAAAAAAGATTCAAGCTACCAGAAAAAATAAAAATAAAAATAAAAAAGACAAGCCATTTGTTTTTGTAAAATCCTTTATGAATTAACTCTCTCCTTTTCTAGCTCACATGAGTATCTCTTCAGTCCCATCTATCCTCTCAACAATGGGACAGCCAGCAGCTGTTACTAAGACATTCCTTAGAACATGAGCCTGGGCAGAGATCCAGCTAGCTCTCTATAGACCGGGCTGAGCCCTTTGTGACCCACTGGCACTGAGCAAAGCAGCATTTTGCACTGGCAATGACAGCACATTATGTTGTTTAATTTCAGCATGCCCATTTGTTTTATTGACTACAAGTACTTTAAAAATAAAAAAACTGAGCATCTTCTTTTTAAGTGTTCTTTCTTTCAAAACAGAGTAAATGTTGCTTAGAAACTGCAGCCTTCCTCTATGGAAAGATTTACTGCAGTGCTGCACCAAGACAAGAGTGTGAGACTCCACAAGGAAAAACACAAAGATATATCTAGCTTCTCGATTGCTGTCACTAATATTTCAGAAAACAGAAGAAAAAAAATAGATCAAAAGATAAAGTTCTCACACAACAAATTTACGTATTTATTTCGTGTCTGAGGGAGACTTTATAGTCATATCATTCTACTTACAGTGATACGACGTTCTAAATGCACCAGGGAAGTTACCACAAGTCAGTTCCACTTACATTATACACGCTGCCATCGTGTGCTCTCTTGTATTGAGGAAACAAACCATCTGCATACCGAGAAGCCACAAGTTTCCCCAAAGTGGTCACATAATCTACAGTAAAGGTTACAAAAGAACAAGTTGTTAATCATCAGGATTACTTTCACGATGTTCTGTATTTCCAAAGCGCACGCAATGCAAAGGAGAGTAAGTCTTGCTCCTGTTTATTGTGTACTTAATATCTTTCTACAGAACTGTAGAATCAGAATTCAGGGAAACCTCCTTAGAGGAAAGAGAAGGATTCTTTAGATATATCAGGCTTTGAATGAGAAGGAGCTTCTCCCATAGCAAAGTACATGTGTCCTTCAGGTATTCTCCAGATTGACGTGCATAGTATCCATTTATGAGGCACATGCATCCATACTGATCTCTGGACATTAAGAAATTTACGAGAAATTCTAGTGACATTGAATTACAATTTTTTTCTGACAGTGTTTATGTTGGAGTCCTGAGGACACTAACAGTCCTGGGTTACCCAGATCAGCCTCACCTGGGGCTTCCACCCACAGAGTGCTCAGGCCTGGGCACCCAGTCTTTGTTTGGCAAGGTGTGCCTGCTTCAAGTCCTGGTGGTGCAGGACTTCTGGCTAGATCTCTCAGCCCTGTACTACAGCATTGTCTCAAGCTTGTCTTTGGCTCCATCTCCTGTTCCTGGCAGCACTTGGACTAGCATGACTTTTAGCATAGAAACTTTAGCATAGAAAATAATATGGTCCATATACCATATATCATTTTTCAGTCTTCTTTGGTCTTATCTAAATAAATCAACATCAACCAAAACCTCTTACAACATTAGCTCTCCATTGCTGATCATCCTACTAGCTCTAGCTGGACCCTAGAGCTGGTCCATCACCTCACCTAGTCTGGGAGTGTCACTGGATGCTGTTACCACACCCTGCTCTGCCTGCTGTTCTCACACGTTGCAGGACTGCATCCTGGTCAACCCTGCCTGGGCTGTGGTTGCTTCTGCCTCCTGGCTCACTTTCTCCTCCTAAAGCTGCCCTGCACTTGCCTCTGCCTGTTTAGTCAGAAACTGGGGGGGAAAGCACACTGAACTATTTACAGGCAAAAAATAATCCACGTGACTTTAATAAAAGAAAGGTTTAGGCAATTAAACTTCTGTATTATTCACTTACCTCACAACAGGACTTGCAAATATTTGTTCATCAAACAAAATACAAAAACAGGGACAGATAATGCTGTTCTCTTACACAACTAAATGGGTGCAGAAGTGGGTGCAACTAAGGAAAAGGCCGCTCTCTGCTCTCTTTCAGTAGCTACAAATCTTCTGCAGTAGTTCCAGTGATAGGAAAACATTGGAGGGGGGGAATATTTAACGTCACAAAGCAGCTATTCTGTACAGCATGCTGCTCTGCTAAGTTAGTACGTTCTGCTCCTAAAATTACACAGTAACAACATTAACCCCGCTCAGCAGCTTCTTCTTCATCTACAGCACACAGGATTCCAGGATCTGTACTGTTGGTTTTTGAATGTCCCATGGCCACAAGCCAGCTGAAATCTTAAATTATGCAACCTAGAACAATTGCAATACATTACAACTCCTACTTCTCAGGCGGTAAGCTCTTCAAAGAAAAGAATATTTTACCATGCCTTGCAAAGCACTATTATGGCAGTGATTAATAATTATTAGCAAATTCTTCCTCTCCAGCTGTCAGATAACTGCAAAAGAACATTTTTCTATAGCCTGATTTTGCACAAAAAGCAGCCTGTATTCTAATCAAATTTAACTGCTTTCTTGAAGCTGGTTTCCTGGAAATAATATTCCCGAACAAGTTGGCTAGCCTGGATGATTAGTAGATTTCAGATTATGGCACTGCGTATATTACATCTCCATCTAAAAATGGGCAGTCTCATGGGGTATTATTTGCAGGCAAAAGACTAACAGCCTC
The DNA here is from genome assembly GCF_987193195.1 of Phasianus colchicus. NCBI lineage: Eukaryota > Metazoa > Chordata > Aves > Galliformes > Phasianidae > Phasianus > Phasianus colchicus. Next base: position 133,347,436 of record NC_143436.1, read on the forward strand.
AGCATTACATGTTATTTCCCAGCTGTAGCTAAACTATGGAGGTCTTGAACTGGAGCCTGAAGTAAAGAAAGCAACTACACAATTCAGTAAGAAAAGCCCTTTTTGGGTACTGAGTTCTCAGATCAAAAAGGAGATGGAGTTCTACAGTTCTTCAAACTGGCAACACCAGAAACAAGGGATACAGCTTCCTTTTCTGCCATTGTTGTAAGGTAAGAGACGACGTGAGTATCTCCCCAGTGGACATAAAGGTGCAAAATGAGCAGTGCACTAAAGAAAAATTTATTCTAATTGACTGTTGATTTGTCTATTACCTTTCCTGTGCTGGAATCCAATTTGTGACAAAATCTGGGACAAGGTCAATTTGTTTCTCTTGAGCCCATGAAGCTGAAGCCATTCAGAAGATGAAATGAGGGGCTGTATATCCATGTCCCACTGACTGACCGTCAGACTCCTTTCCTTCTCTTCTGACTTCTTTTTGTGGTCCTCATGGAAACTTAAATTCTCATAGTCTTGTCTATACTTTGAATCAAAGGCATCTGTTGTAAAGAGAAATGGAGGGATAACAACGCTTACACTTTAAAAAAAAAAAAAAAAAAAAAAAAAAAAGATTCATTCCAATTCTTTGCTTTCTTTACATATACCACAGTACTCTACGCATATAGCTCAGTTCTTGTTTTTTTTTTTTGTTATACTGGGCAACAGTCTTAATCTGGAAAGCTGCTCTCAGTTCTACACATATACTTACTGCTATGTTTTTTTTTTCCCCCTCCATATGTTTTCACCTTCAGTTTATTAAAGAAAACATCTCTTGTATGCTGAAATCCAAGCCCAAACAAAGCTAAGTCCAGTTTGCCAATTGGCATTTCTTCCAGCTCCTAAGACATCTCTCCTAAATCTTGAGAATGTGAGTTTGTAGGAGGCATCTAAAGAGTGTCAGAGAATCACAACTACACACTTAGAAGCATTATGCAATAAACAAGGATCCCTTAACAACTGTATGTTCAACATCTATCATAAGCAACAACACTGCTAGCAGCAGATCCTGATTTTATTGAGAAGCTGGAGAAACTCCCTCTTCTCACATCATTTATCACAATAGCAAACAATGGCACTGGCAGCATCTGCTCCAGGCTGTGATGGATCATGTGCATGCACAGGATCCCTTTAACATAAAAGTCCATTTTCAGGAAGCATATAAACAGGAAAGGGAATGGCTGTTTACGAGGGTGGATAGTGATAGGACAATGGGAAATAGTCTTAAATTGAGACAGCGGAGGTTTAAGTTAGATATTAGGAGGAAGTTTTTCACACAGAGGATTGTGATACACTGGAACAGGTTGCCCAAGGAGGCTGTGGATGCCCCATCCCCGGAGGGCCAGACTGGATGTGGCTCTGGGCAGCCTGCTCTAGTGGTTGGTGACCATGCACATAGCAGGGGGGTTGAAACTGGATGATCTTTGTGGTCCTTTTCAACCCAGGACATTCTGTGATTCTATGATATTAAGTTCTGCAGAACAGTGAATGTATCACAGCACTGATTTATAGTTGGCTGGGATATCTCCACTTGAAAATGGGAGCAGAGGCAGATCAGAGCCTAGAGTGGCCAGGGTAGAAATGGAAGTGATGACAACAGTAACTTGTTTGTTCCTCAGCACAGAGGCTCGAGGAGGACTTTGGTATTTCCTGTTCATTCCCAAAATATTCTGCTCAATTAAATATCCTTGTTGTATCTAAATTTATTTTCTGTGGACATTCAATGTTTCTGGCCATTTTTCCCAGCAACAACACTATCTGGAATACCCAAGCCCTCCACTTCCCATTTACTATAAGCCAGAAGAAATGTAAATACACTGTGCGGAACAAATGGCTCCAAAACATAAAGAAGGTACTTCTATCCGTAATGACTAAAAATAACCCTCGGTCTGGTAAGGAGTACCATGGAGAACTCACTGCTGAGATCAAATACTAGAACAACTGACCTGGTTACAAAGGTTCATTTGACAGATTTGTTCCTCAGTTAATCACACATAGAGGAAATGAAAACATATTCTCAGAAATCATCCTTCAGTGAGAGCTTTCTGCACGGGGCATGTTGGCACCAGCTCCTTCCCAGTCAGCAGTGCTATCAGCAGGGTGCTGGGCTGGCGTGCCTGTAGAGGCTGCTGGCATCTTACCAGCCCTCCTCCTACTCTCAGTACAGAAGCAGTAACGACAGATGTTAACTCTAAAGAGACACAGGTGAAGGTTTGCAGCTGCTCAGGCATTGTATATAGTCAGGCACTGTTTACAGTCATTTGAGCAGTTGTTCCCAGTTTCCTCCTCAGAAAAAAAGGCCAGCTCAGCACCCTATACATAGCATGGGTAAGACTGGCAGAGCTTCAGAATGCTAGCAACACAGCTAGCAACATGCACACCACAGTTTAGCAAAGAAAATTCTACATCACCCAGGAAAACATGCAGTGTGTGTAAAAGCAGTCCTGAAACACTCACAGTCACTCCAGGCAAGTGTCTTAAATGGGTTGCCAGTCATGGTGGATCTCTCAATTGATAGCTCCTCTTTGCTTTCTTCTTAAGAACCTGAGGAATTTTTATTAAAAATGATATAATAATCTATAATAATGTCCTTAACAGGTCAATGTGATCTGGAACCAGCTGCACACAAGCCCAAGTAATAATAAACTGCAGATGATTAAAGTAAAGATTTTCTCCATGGAAAATAGTATGAATTAAAAGGAAACCTACCTACCTCTCATGTAACAAAGGCAGATTTGACATGGACACGCTCATACTCTGAAATGGGAATGTGGGTATTGGTAATATGGTTTCTCTTCCTTCCCTTTAAGTTATCATTAAAAAAGAGCCAATGCAGAAGTTTCCATTGCAGATATGCTACAAAAATGAGTGTGATGTTTTGACCTACCGCCAGCCAGTTGCATTATATTCTATTATTGCTTTGCATTATACCTTACTTTTTTCTAAAATCCCATTGATGAGTAATCCTGGCAGGATCTGAGACGCAGTTTTGTGAAGAGATTCATAACTTTGCCTGTAAGACCACAAGATGATTCACAAAGGAAAAGAATTATGCCTGTGTACCTGTTCGTGTATGTGGTATAAGGCCCAACTGTGACTGAAAGACAACATATGAATAGAAAATAAAATGTCAGAGGAAGCAAAGTAGCATATATTTGCTGAGTGTGCTGTTTTCAGATGTAGCATTTTGGTTCTTATTTTAATAAATAAGATGAAAGGATAAGGGATGTTTATGAATCACCAATAGTCCAGCTGCTAGCTACTGTTACGCAGCAGCTTCCTACGGGAAAGGCCAAAATGGGATAAAATAATAGCAGGACTGCATAGCGTCCTCCCTCCTTTTTTTTTTTTTTTTTTTTTTTGGTAGAAGTGAACATGCTATCTATTCCTCTTGTAGATATATTTATTAAATATATATAAACCACTCCAGGCTTTCTCCTCCTTGTTTTTAAAGACATTAACAGTAAGAAAGGCAGGGAGGAAGCTAAAAAAGCCAGGAGTTACAGTGCATCCTAACACCCTAACACCCTAACACTGAGCATTCAGCAGATGCCTGCTAGCACAAGAACACCCGGGTGGCAGGGACTTGGCATTCCACCACTAAAAAGGAACATTTGCGACAGAGGAGCTGAGGCAGACAGCGCCGGCAGCGAGACTCATGCCGTTCCTAACGCAGTGCAGAAGCACTGCTGCAAAGCCCTGACGGTAACTGCTGACACGTACTTCAGGTGGAGAACAAATCCCAGACGCCATCTCGTTTTGCATATGCCCAGAGGTGTGGTGACTGATTTTCTTGTGCTTTGAATGCCCAGCGCTGCTTCCCGGCCACTTAACCAACACCTGTGTGTGAAGTGCTGGCACTGCATGAGAAGGAGCACTGGAAAGGCGATGGAGCTGCCTCAGTGGAAAATAGCAAATCTACCTCAACTCTGGGAAAAGCATGCGAGTTCAGAACTGACGACAACCAAGAAAACCACCACCTCAGATGCTCAACCAAAACACACGATTTTCAAAAGGCGAGCACGAGTTCATCCAAGCACAACTCACATCCATCATGTGCTGCAAGCTTTTCACAGACACGGCCGTGCTTGCTGAGCCCATACAGTCACAGAACCACAGACCGTTTGGGGTTGGAAGGGACTTCCAAGCCTACCCAGCCCCAACTCCTGCCGTGGGCAGGGCTGCCCCCACCAGCTCAGGCTGCCCAGGGCCCCATCCAACCAGGCAAGGATGGGGCACCACGGCTTTCTCCCCGCCCCGCGGCGCCCCCCCAGGCCCGGCCCTCACCTGCCTCCGGCCGTGCCATGGCGGCCGCCGCCGCCGCCCGGCTGTTGACCTGGAGACGGCCCGGTTGCTACGGGCCGGTCTCCCCGCCCCCGCGGGGCCTGCATGTCGAGTACCGTGCCGTTCGTTTCCCCGCGGTGAAAACGCGCTGAGGAACGAATAGTACCGCAAGCCCTCACGCCGCAAATCTTGAGTTTGTGGTGTTTGCTTGTTTGCTTTTATTTATGTATTTATTTCTCTTTGCCCCTCTGTTAAGGGTACAGACTTGGGTGTATGGAAGGGCTGTGAGAGGGAAATGCAAATAAATTCATTGCCAGCAGATGCCACGATGACCCAGTGCATTTGGTGCTGTAGGAATCAAAATAACATTTGCCATACGTATGACAGGAAAGTCATAAGTATCTGGATTTAGGAGGTCAGAGCTTTGTCTTCTTGTTAATTCTTAGCTTAGAGTAAGCAATTGGCAGTATTTGTATTCAGGTTGGATATTAGGAAAAGCTTCTCAGAAGGAGCGGTGAGGCAGTGGCACAGGCTGCCCAGGGAGGAGGTTGAGTCACCATCCCTGGAGGTGTTCAAGAACCATGTGGATGTCTGCCTTAATTTCAGCTGAGATGGAGTTGTTCTCTTCGGAGTGTCCGATATGATGCAACGTTTTGGTTCTAGGAAAAAAACAACATTGATAACACACCGATGTTGATAGCTGCTGCTGGGCAGTGTTATACAGAGCCAAGGCCATTCTCAGAAAAGGGCCCAGTGAGCTGGGAGGGATCAGAATTAGGACAGCTTGACTTGAACTGGCCAAGGAGATATTCCATACCATATTAATGCAGGAGTTTTTAAGGGAGTTGGAGTTCACCTCTCTCTCTCTTTTGCTGCTTGGTTATCAGTTGGGGGGTGATGAGCAATTGCTTGTGCATCTCTCCATCACTCGCTATATACATTCATATATAAGGAAAAGGATAATAGTCATGACTAAGTCTATGGACATAGTCTGTATATATATATATGAATATATGAATATATAGACATAGTCATGACTATTATCCTTTTCCTTCTCCTTATCCTAGTAAATAATTTTATCTCAACCCACAAGCTTTCCCCCTCCCCCCCCCCCCCCCCCAGATCCCCCATCGCACTGAGAAGTGGGGAAGTAAGTGAATGACTATGTGGTCTTTAGCCACCTGCAGGGTTAAACAAATATTGTGGCACCGAGGGACATGGGTGAGTGGGCAACACTGGTAATAGGTGAATGGCTGGACTAAATGATCTTAGAGGTCTTTTCCAACCTTAATGATTCTATGATTCTAAAAACAGCTGTGTGTCCTTCATTTCAGTCAGCAGCACAGCAGATGTAGCATGCTGCTGGAGAAGCCTGACTGAAAATTATTCCACTGGAATGCAAAAAAAATGTGTACTATAAACCCAAACTCAATATTAAAGGACTCCTGCTCCTGTCAGAAAGCCAAAAACACAGAACAGGTTTGTTTAGGCAGTACTCGGGCTGCAAATGTTTTCATTTGCCAGCATAATTTCCATCCAAGCAAAAAACAATACAGATCTGCACGTTCTCCTTTATTTAACTTTATTTATGCAATCATAAAGCAATAAAAGATGGGTTATATTGTAGGATCAACTAATCAGTCTTATCGACCTACCCACGTTCAGGTGGAAACCCTCACCCATGCACATGGCCCAGCTACTCCAAGCATGCCCCACTGTTGGCTGCAGCTTTGCGAGACAGCATTGTAAACAGAGATAGGATAGAAAAGTGCCTTATAAGGCCAATGGCTCAGCTACCAGCACCTCATTCTGGTTGGAAGCTGAGTTCCAGTTTCTCCTGCAATTGGAAGCAAAGGTTTGAGGACAAGCCAGGACTCGATAAATGGCTCTTGATTGCACAACTATTCTCCTGAGGTATAGAAAAGACATTTATTTCTCAGCCAGGAAACAGTTTCCCATTAGGTCATAAAAATAGTAGGCACCGAGCGTTCTCAGGATCCTCTCAGACACTGTAGTAGCACAAACTGCTTTAGAGACCTGGATGTCAAGGAGGGTGCTTTGAAAGTTTCTCTTGAAAGTTAAAGTGCAATGGGTTTATAAGTAGGTGCTCCCAAATTAATCAAATAATTATCCTGATTTGTTTCCATTTCTTCCAGCAATGGATGTTCTTTATCACACACCTAATATGACTTTGTTGGGTAGCTTTTTCTACATTATACAGAATAAGCCTATCTATCTTCATGCCTGAATGTCTGTAAATGTATTAACTGTGGATTAAAAGAAAAACAATTATGTGTGCTGTAACTGCCTATGCAGAGACTGCCAAAAACCTTCACTCTGGGCTTGGCTGCCCTGAGCACAACATGTTGCAAGAAAACATTCCTAACAATGACTGGAGCTACAGCACTTCTGAGATGACACTGAGCCTGATACAGCCCGGGGCAAAGGCTGGCAAGTGACCTGGAGCTCCCGCAATTTTCCTGATCATCTGCTGTTGTTTTGTGGCAATGATCTTCCCAAGGCAGGCAGCGAGATGCTCCCAGCACATCAGGTACACGTAGCTCCGTGTTGGTGTGGAAGCCCCGCCTAGCCGCTGCTCACTGTGCGGCTCATGCTGAAGAGAGGAATGAGTTCTCCAGATGCTGCCGGCGGGATGAGGCAAGGCTGGGTAATAGAGGAGGCAGGGATCCAAGTGACTGCGGAGCAGGACCTCACCCCTTGTACCGGGGCTATAAAAAGAGCCATGGAGCTGTGCTGTCATCTGACCTTTAGGCTGAATGATGCAGTGATACAAACGGTGGAAGGCATGCTGTTATGTCATTCACAAGTGACCGCATCATGAAGCAAAGTACTGGGATTGCATTGGCAAGCATAACATTGTCCTGGAATTGCATTGGCAAGCATAACATTGACGACTTGAGAATATTTCACCTATCAATAAAAGCGTTTCATCATTGTATTTTCCCATGACTGAAAATCAGCACTGTCAGCATTTCCTCTGTATCCCTGCTTACAGCATGAAACTGTTTGCTTAGTTTTTACAATGACTTTTTTTCAACCAAAATCTAAAGATGATCCATTCTCTATTTTCCAGCTTCATTGTGTTCTTTACTAAAAATCTTTGTCATTTTCCCTTCTTCTTTTAGAAAATTAGAACAACATTTCATACAGATTTGCAGATGTTCCTTATGCATGCAGAGCATTACATGTACTGCACACAGTGTAACTGCTATTGTATGAATAAAGAGACAGAGCATCCCGTGCTGGGCTAGTCAGGTTGCTCATAGCACTGCCCAGGGTACTACCAGGAATGATGCTTCACCAGGAAGCTCGGGGCTGTCCCACATCCTTCCCTGCAGTGTCACACTTCCTGTTGACTCCCTCTCAAGGAGGCAGGAATCAGTTGCAAGGGATAAGGAAGAGAACAAAAATTGAGTTCATGTCGTCCTTATTGTACACATCTTAGAGTGACTGACTACAAAAAGCACATATACCAAAAATTCAGTATATCAGCATAGGCAGAATGTAAGAATTAGCAAGCCAAAGACATGCTATATTTTAAATACTGCTTTAAGGTGTGTGTTGTTCTCATCCTTCAAGCACCTCCTTAAGAAAAAGTGGCAAAGGATATGGTTGAGAGGTGGCATGAAATTAAAAAATAGGGACTGTCTAGTGAGAGAGGAGGCATGGGAAATGGCAGAAGGGAATAAACTAAAACTTCAGGAGACAAAGCTTACAGCAGAAGAGGGGCTCAGGGACATGTGGCTGATGTGCAGTGTAGGGGAGAAGGAAGAATTCAAGCAGCAGAAGTGATATCTTTGTTAAGGACAGTGTACAACAGATCAGTGAGAAATAAAAAGCAAGCAAGCAAGCAAACAAACAACAACAACTAAAGATAGCAGCGCTCCATGACCTTTGTATTTCAAGTACTGCACATCTGGATTTGACACTCTGGTACCTACAGAGTGTTTATGTTTTCTGGAATGGAGGATGAAAGATATGAACACTGCTGATTCCTCATTGCTGCAGGGTGATCTTGCCTTAGTAGTATCACCTACATTTCTTCCCAAGTGGCTGCTTGCACAAGCATTCTGGCAGGCGCAATGCCCATCCTGGAAAGGCTATATTGGAAGGAGGACCATGGGTGTAAGCTGCATGGAAGTGCTTCCTGCCTTCCTTAGCAGACAAAGAAGAGGCTGCAGAGCCCATGAGGGAGTGGGTCAGTTTGTAACCAAGGGGAAATTTTCAATGGAGGAGTTGAAATAAAAGCAAAGAAGACATTTGTTAATATTTACTTTGGGTCCAAATGCTCCTTTTACACCGTTTCATACATTTTACAGTGCTGAACATAGAGAAACATTAAAAGTTCATTATGTAGCAGGCAGATAGCAAATGAACTGTTTCCTCCAGTAAGGTAAGGTTTGGCTCATCCAAAGCTCCAGGGAGAAAAAGCAGTAGTCATGCAGTGGTTAATGGAAACTGATTCAGTGCAGGACGCTCATAAATAAGAACTGTGCAAATGTGGTGAATGGCACCAAAAAACCTGAGATCTGTACAGGCAGTAACTGGTGTGAAAGCTTTGGGAGAAGTGGTGTGCAAGAAAGCCTCAGGATACCTCAGAATCCCTGGGATTCCAGCCAACTTGAAGGCAATTTTTTGATAGGATCTTGAGGCTGAATCCAACTCAAAGGACATCCATTTATAATGAAAACAGCCAGGTTGTTTTATTTATAAATACCCCAAGCCACACAACATTCACAGCAATCTAGCTGTGTCCTGACCCTGCCATTCATGCTCAGATCACACCATGAATGCACACACAAGGAAATTATTTTTTTAAGTGCTTGCCAGTATGTTACATATATTTCCGTCACGTTGCCTGCCTTCTGTAATGTGCGTTCCCTAAAAATCCCTGTTACCATGACTAAGCCTATGAGAGAGGGGAGCACTGAGAATGCCAGAAAACAAACAAACAAAAAAAGGAAAAAAGAAAAAAAAAATGACTGAATATTAAAAACAAATACTCTGTTTCAAAGTTGTCCATCTTGCAGAGCAGATAACAGAGAACTTCACTGCAACAGCGAAGCGGGCATGTTAAGACTTCTAATCAAGCCTAGACTTGAGGTATTCTACTATTAGACCACTGCCAAAAGCACAGCCCAGGTGATGTAAAGAGGCACCGGCCCCCAAAGCCACTGCAGGTGGGGGCAAGCAGGAAGCAGCTGTGGATGAAAGCAAGCACAGTTCTGCAAGGTGGGTAGCACTGAGGAATAGCAAATTCAGCACTACACACCTATAAATGAAACATCATCAAGCTGCTCCCAGGTAAGACAGGCTGGGAATTTTAGCAAGATCAGAGAATCATAGAATCATTTGTGTTGGAAGGGACTCCTAAAGGTTGTCTAGTCCAACTCCCCTGCAAAAACAGGGACAGCTACAGTCACATCAAGTTGCTTAGAAGATCACCTTTTGGACAGCAGTAAAAGCAGCTTTATCCAGTTTAGATAAAGTCAATCAGCATTCATCTGGTCCTCAACCAGTAAACAGACAGTAAACATTTCAGCTTGAAAAAATATTTAAGCTAAATTACTTGCTTTCATCTAGGGTATAATATCATGGCATTATCGAAAAGTCTAACTGGAAGTGAGGCTTACAGGAGGCAATGCTGCTGTGCACGGGTCCCCCACCCCTCAGGATGTGATTAGCCTCAGGTGACTCTGTCATCGATGAAACAGGATTAGTCACAGCTCCTCACCTGATCCCATGCAAAGTCAGCAGGGAGAGTGAGGCAGCCACTTCTCCAGACCTGCATGCACTCTACCTACCCAGTGTGCACTCCTAACAGGCAGGAAACGTTAGCAGTTTCTGCAAATTTGAAATGGTTGTGCATGAATGACTGGCAAGTCTAGCTATCAACGTTTATTCTGAGTTGTTTTCTGACCAGGCCTGTGTTTTGTGCAGTAGATTAATTTCTCTACGTTAATTCATGATAGGAGTTATTTGGCCAAAATACATGTATCACAGATGATAACTCTTTACACAGGAGGATGTATGTTGGATGGTTATTTCACATATTCAAAAATATCTAGTTTACGTATGTCTGGTATATATGGGGCTGCATCAGGGGAGGGGAAGGTTGGATATCAGGAAAAGGTTCTTCACCAGAGTGTGGCCAGGCACTGGCACAGGCTCACCAGGGATGTGGTCATGGAACTGAGCTTGCCAGAGTTCAAGAAGCATCTGGACAGTGCTCTCACACATATCATCTGATTTTTGGGTGGTACTGTGTGGAGCCAGGAGTTGGACTCAGTGATCCTTATGGGTCCCTTTCAAATCATGATATTCTATGATTCTACAGTAATTTGCAAAATGTAAAACTATATATAAAGATTGGCTTTCTCTTCATTCGCAGACATACAGTCCCTTCACATCATATGGGTCACATCAGATTCTACAGGAGACCTTAAAGCTATTAATGTTATATTTTAGAACATACTGAGTTGTAACAATATAACATAGATTTGGTGTTGGTAAAATCCAGAACCATTTTGATAAAACAAGAAGATAAATGTGTTTGAGACACTTTTTTCACCTCTTTTCATATTTATCTGTGCTACATTTTTGATGGACGTGTTGCTTAGCATATTTTTAGGCAGGACCTAAAATCAGTTCTCTTCTCCTAAAGCATTTTTTTAAATGTTGCTACCACTGAGCTCATTCAGAAGAGGTCAGAGGCTTCAGTGTATTGTAATTATTTTTCCAGTCTGAGCACAATTAGGATAACCTTCAATTACTCTTCACAACATATTATACTACCTACTCTAGCATGTATTAAAGTTTTGAAATAATTCAAAGATAACAGCTTCCATGAAGTACGTGCTGACATGCTGATTTCAAGCTGCTTCTGCTGGCAGGACATACATGTCTCTCGGAGACAGCCAGCACAGCTGGGATGCTGCTGGGGTGATGGATAATGTGGCCCTCCTCGAATTGTCACATGGGGTTTGACCCATCATGACAAGGACATGCATCACTCTGCAATGACCACCAATGGGACAATGCTTTCCTACGAACGAGGGTTCTCAGTGCACACAGATGAGGAAGAGGAAGGAGCAGAAGGATGATGCTAGAAGGATGTTTTATACCCCCTTGTAAGGGCTACAAGGGCTGGCAGGAGGTGCTAGGACTAACTTGCCCCATTTTGGAAATAGAGTTCAGGAGTGTAATTAAGCTAATCAGAGGAGCTATGGCCCCTCCCATTATTCCCATTGTTTCCAGCTGCAGTACTTCTATCATAATTATGTCACATTAGTCTTAATTTTCTGTAATACTCCACAGTCGGTGTGTGTCTTCATAACTCAGAGCCCATTTTACAGGTGAGTCACAGAATAGTCGAAGTTATTAACTCGTTACACGGCTGCCTACAATCCCAAATTTTACAGTGTTCCGACATTGCTCACAGACTTAAAATCAGGAGCCGTTCATATTACTCATTACTCGAGCAAAATAATGGGAAGAGCTGGCGTGACTCTTGTTTTACAGGGCCCCAGGCCACAGTGTTGTGTGCTGGCCAGTCAGTGGGGCCTCTCGTTCTACAGGGGTGGCTGGGAGCACCCTGCAGGCCTGCGCCTGAGCCGGGCGCTACCTGCCTCATGAGCAGCCCCACAGAACCCTATGAGGTGTGCCTGAGTCAGGACACCAGCCTGTGCCCCTCAGGCACTAATTAAAGTCCACACACAGGAATAGACTTCCAATTAACGTGGTAGGCCTGGAATGCGCTGTGGGATGTGGAGAGAACCAGAGGCTGCTGCAGAAAAAAGAAGTAATTGGAGTGTTTAAGTGACAAGGCCCTCGTGATTAGTGCGTGTTGCTCCATGAATTATCATCCAATCAACTGGCTCCAGGTTCTGAAGAAGATGCTCGTGGGAAGGTTTTTCCAGGGCTTCCATGAACCGGGCTTCTCAGCAGTCTGAACATCTGAGAAAATCAGGCTTTTGTCAGCTCCTTTGCTCCTGGGCTTCCCACGTCACAGCATGGGAAAGAGCCAGAGCTCTGGGCAGCTTAAAGGCCTTAAGGAAAAATTTGCAAGGAACAAAACAGATACGTCATCCAGAATGTTATCCTGGAAAAAAAGGCCAAAAATCTCCTTCCATGGGAAATCTCAGGGTTGGGTGTTTTTTTGTTTTGTTTTGGTTTTTTTTTTTTGAATGACTTCTTGTTTTGGAATTTAACTTGGAATGGAGATTCTAAGAGTCTGCCAATTCAAGTCAGTTGTGATTCAGCTGTTACTCATCCATAAAATGAATAACTTCGTGTCCTGTTTCTTAATTCATAGAAGTTTAGGATCAGTTTATCATTACAAAAATATCATGCAAAGCACCATTCAGGAGAGAAATAAGGAGAGAATCTGTCTGAATGGCTGCTGAAGCCCAAGAAGCTTATTTTTCTACACAGAGGCAATATATTTTGCTTTTTATTCTGCTTTGCTTAAGGAAGCACTGTAACAATACCTTCCACCATTAACAATATCTTCCACTATTTCACACCTCAAAGCTGTGCATCCTGTACTAAAGACCCTGTGCCACCAACGATGCCCAGAGTGCTCAATACAACACATCTGCAAATAGCAATCATACCATTATTGTGTTTCCTGAAGCTATCTGGCTGGGCTTCAGGTGCAGTTAAATTTTGTCTTGCAGTGGTATTTCAAAGGAATACCTAAATAAAGCTGTGGTTGTACACTGTGTTCATAGTTAGTGGTCTGTGCCGATTAAAAAAAGGGTCTTAATCCCAAATAAGTTGTTGACTTTAGTCATAAAAAAAATCACCAAAGCCAGTTTGATACGTAGCAAGCTAGCAAAAATGGTGTTGGCACTTATAGTTTGTATTGTTTCTGCTAAGTTATTTTCAAGTATTTGAGGTGACGCAGGGTGACACAACAGCTTTTGACTAGTTTAATGTTTCTGATGTTGTTATGACAACCATAAACATAGAAAACACTGTTGCCTTCAAGAGCAAACAAGGAACTCTCTGAGTGAGCTGCTGCAGAAAGCCCTGCACTCCCTGCATTGACTCCCTGTTCAAGAGTCTTCCCAGAGTCTTCCTCAGCCTCCCCTTTTTGGGTCTTCTCAGGGTGGGTTCAGTGAAAAAGAAGCAGCAGAATCATGCCTCAGTGAACCTGCATGTGTAGCAAGTGAAGCAAAATTACTTTTGTATTGCTCCAACAATCTTCCCTTTTGCTTATTTTTATGCTACATTTGCTTTAATTTGCCTCATCCTGTAATTTCCATCAATCTGAAGAAATTCATACTTGGAATTCATGAGTGCATCATAGGAATTTTCTGGGAAAGAAAGAGGTTTAGGCAACTGGCAAGGGAAGACTAATGTTTTTGACAGACAGAAAAACACAGAAGTCAGCACAGCCTATTAGAGCACTGTCAAGCTCTTCACCATTCTGATTCAGGAAAAGCAGGCACACTTCATTTCTTCCCTCTGTTTTTACTTGCCATTCAGTAAAGCATTCTTTCAGTAACAAAAAAGTCACTGTACTACTATAAGTGAACTCTAGTTAGCTTGAAAACAATCTACAGTGACAATGCATATTTCCCAGACATTCTCCGCCGTACTTTTCACACTGTGTTCCTGCTGGAGTTAAACACCGGTGCTCTGTCTACACCACAGAAATAAATGTTTAACACCGGTGCTCTGTCTACACCACAGAAATAAATGTTTAACTGATTCATATATACTGGTGGTAAACAATCAACTTTGTAATGCGGTTGGTAATAAAAAAGGAAAGTAGAGCCTTTCACTTTTCCTGCTTTACTTCTTGGAGGACAGCAATTAACTGTGAGCACTCATTCCAGGTACACAGAAAAAATCCAAACTTTCACTGGAAGAGTGTGTTATTTTTCCGGTTGAAGATTAACTCTGTCATAAGCTCCTTCTTTCCTGAGAGGAATAGCTTTCAGATATTTGAAAACATGCAAAATGAAGACCAGCAGCTATTCTGCTGCACAAACACCTGCTTTGCTTCTCTTGAAGTTAAGGAGTATTGTGCTCCGTAAGAAGAAAATACTCTTGTTGTCACTGCCAGAGATATTACAGCATTTAAATAATTTTGATTTACTTGATTACTCAGACCAAACTAAGAAACTGATCTTTTACCTTACATGTTAAATACATAACCGTGTTGAAGTTTAACGTGCAATAGAAAAAAAAGAGGCTACTGCTTCATACTTCTGCATATATAAAAATAACATTCTATGCATGGCCTGGTAGATGGCCTGGCTGGTGCTAACGTTCAGAAAAAAATAGCACACTGACAAGCACGTGATGTACATGCAGGTGCAATTCAGACATTATTTTTCAGTTCATTGTTGTCAACTTCACATAGGAAGGAAAGGAATGTGTGTCGGGACATTTCTATTTCTATGCAGATCACCCAGCCCCTCTTTGTTTCTGCTTCCCTCTCACTAATGGTAATGAAACACGCTGACATTCATCTCAGGCTGATGTCACAGTTCCCCTAGTTAATATTTGCAAAGCACAGTAAGATGGAGCGTGCTGGACCAGGGAACTACAGAGTACTCTTGGTTTTATTTATTCATTCCCACATCAGTAGCAGATTTTTTGAAAACTATTTCTCGAATTATACTCTTATAATTAAATTCTAATTAATTGCAGTTGTATAGACTTTCACATTGTTTTTTTGCTTGGAGTATTTCTGTAGAAAACTGCAAACAACGTATCTGATTTTTTATTATTTCCTTTTCCATTGGGAGAATGTTAATGGTTTTCTAATGTCATCACTCTCTCTCATCTCCATGCACTCAGTAAAGCTGACACAAAAATGCCCAGTTCTGGGACTTAATGCTTGCATTGAGGCTCCATAAAAACACTTCTCAGGCAAAACCATAAGGAGTGTGGTGATAGCTTCATTTAGCACATTCCTGAGGA
The DNA here is from genome assembly GCF_987193195.1 of Phasianus colchicus. Lineage (NCBI taxonomy): Eukaryota > Metazoa > Chordata > Aves > Galliformes > Phasianidae > Phasianus > Phasianus colchicus. Next base: position 133,362,712 of record NC_143436.1, read on the forward strand.
ACTTTCCAGATGCCATTACTAAGACGTTACTATATTTTTAAGCTAGCTACAATTTTCTTGTGTGCTCTTTTCTGCTGTCCCTTTTGATATCTATGTGCATTTTTGATGCATGCTCATTCTTTCAGATGCACAGGAGGGACAGAAAAGACTTCAAAGTGGTTCACACGTGAAATGAAAAACCTAACTAATTGTTGCAAATACAAAGAGCACATTTTCTATTCCTGAGAGCTTGCCTCGTTGATGATTCTGCTAAAAAACATAGGAAAATGCAAAGTAACTGTAAACATGGAGTATCACCTATGAGATATAGGAGTCTGCTTTGAAGCAAGGCAGTGTGTATGGAAGATTATTCTCGGATTAGTTTAGGGAAGGGAGTTAGGTCCACAGCCTGCTTCATGCCATTGTCATCAGCAGGTCACTTTTTATTCTTTACAGAGGGTCTGCTCTATACCACAATCAGTTTCATGAATGCGGGGCTATAAAAATTGCATTCATTTCTAAGACTTGCTGCTGAGGGCACGAGATAACAAGGGCTGACAGGAATGGCTGGAGAAAAGGTAGCAATTTAAAAGATTTTATATAAAAAATCACACGGTGTTCAAGAACGCCAGCTCCTGGCAATTACTGAAAGCATGAGGTGATTACAGCTCTGCTGCAGTGGAGGTCTTCCCTTCTCACTGCTCCCAGGTCACCATTCAATACTTCCACATATCTGCAGTGCTGCGCATATTACCATTCTTCACGAGGAAGTCCCTTCAATTATCATCAAATTAGGCCATTGCCCATTCCCTTTTCCACAAGCACAGGAAAATGTATGTGTTCTGAAAAAAAAGAAAAAGAGAGAGAAAAGATGCCTCCCTTTTTCCTAAAGAAGCATTATCAGTCAAACCAAATGTCAGAGGAAGGAGCTGACACGCTTCTCAATGCACCAATCCCTAACTGCAGGCCCTACTCCTCTCCTCAGTGGCAAAATTCACACTGAAGATGGTGAGTGCCAGCCAGTGCCTTTGCCCGAGTCCTTTCAGTCTAATGCCAATGGAGATCTAGCATTTAAGAATTATTTTACTCCCAGCCAGAGCCTGTTGCTTTCTGTATCTTCAACCATGGCTTCCATCTCAGATCGTACCACAGAAATCTGGCTGCCCAGTACTTTACGTTACTACTGGCAGCTGTGCTCACCAGCTTCACAAAGCAGAACAAAGCATTTCCCAGATACTTTCTGCCTTGCAAGCAAAGCCAAGCACCAGCAAAGTGGTGAGGTGCTGGAGGCTGGGTAACGCACTCCAGAGAACCAGATCTGGGTGTACTTGTCATTATTGTCACACATTTAATTAATGTTTATATTACGATGGCTCTCACTGGCTGCTAGGCCGAGTGCCCTTCGTAGATTGGGATCTGTGAAAACAAGCCACACACTGGTTTTGGAGAAGGGAAAATCATCCAATACACACAAAACATTTTCTTAGACTTTTAATGTAACTGCTGTTTTACATGTGCCTGCCTGTAGCTGGGAAGCAGCAGCTGTGCACTCACAGCAGAAGAGGACCTTGAAAATACTTCATGGGAAGATGAGATTGCCTCAGGACGGTTCTTCCACACAGAAGAGGATGTCATTGAGGAAAGTGTTATGGGGCTGTAGGGGAAAAAGGAGAGAATGAGCTATAACCACAGAAATCATTGATAAAAGGTCTGCAGGAAGCGTAACCTACTGAAATTAAACCTTAATCTCCCTGAAAGGAGTTTGCCTAAAAAGACTGATTTTCAGTTCAGAAACAGTCAGCAAGGCCTTTTTAACATCACCTGCAGTAGCTGTAGTTGAAGCAGAAAATCACAGAATGGCAGAATTGTAGTGGTTGGAAGGGACTTCTGGAGATCCAGTCCTTTGGAAAGAAATCTTTAATTTGGATTTTGAGGTTAGTTGTGAGAGCAATGCCACCTACAGCAAACTGTGCAGTGGCTGTGCATTGTACAACAGTTAGGACAGTTGAGACGATTTCTTTAGAAGACTCTGGGTGCTTGTGTTGTCCGCTAAACTTGTTTTTCACTCCACGTCCTCCCTCTGGCTTATTAGTCTAATTGCATTTTCACAAACAATGCATTTCTCTTAGTGTATTCTTAACCGGTGAAGGCTTGTGCTGTGCAAACTGCTCAGCTGTCATAAATGACAAGGCTGCAGCTGATGAAGACAGCAGCGATAACATCAGGCTCAGAACACTGAGACCTATTTTTAAACTTTTGCTGTGTTGAGAGGGGAGGGTGTTTCCAGCAAATATAATTGAGAGGTGGCTGGGTGCATGCTACAAATAATTTCTCATGCAAATATCACAGAGATGTGCTTTAGGTTCTCTTTTAACCTTGAATGGAGAAAACAAAGTCATCCATACAGAGATGAGCATTCTTTTTTTTTTTTTTAATAAAAAAAGGAAGTGTGATACGTCATCTGCATATCGGAAAGGATAAAATAACTTTCTGTGGTGAAAGAGGCACATGAAAATAATGTACTGACTGCAGTGTGTGCAACATAGTTCTCATGCAAACTATAGGAACTTGGGGAATCTCCCCATAGACATTGGCACACGTCAGGCGCTGAACAGCACTAAGCCCTGAGCTGCAGCTAGCAAGAACCTGAACCCTGATCCTGCTCCTCTACGGCTGGAGAAAAAAACATTGTAGTTCACTACAGCCCAGCAATGCTTGTGTCTTCAGAGTCCTGAAGTGAGCTTCCAAAGGCCTTATTATGCCACTCAAGAAGCAGTGGGAAATCATACTCCAAAATAATGTTCAATTTCATCACTGCATCATTCTGATGCATGCAGTGAGCACAGTCATTCATTATTTATTTCAAAAGTGAATTAAAATGCGCCCACCACTGAAATCAAAACAAACCTTTTAAGCTAATCTCAGTAATAAACAGTCCAGTCATTTCTATCAGGGCTGAAAATTTATGTACTGCCATCAAAAAAATTATTATAAAAGTTAATAAGCTCAGCGCAGTTAATTGATGTGTTCTGTATAGTCCTTAGCATATAAATTCTGTGATTTTATGACATAAATTAAATAAAATTAAGGAACGTGTTTTAATTCTTAGCCCCATTAAACATGCACTGTATTTTAGGCATTAGGGAGCCTGAAATTCACAGCAGACATTTAATGAATAATCAGATCTGGAAGATATAATTTGTCATACCCACAAAAAGTGCGTGGTAAAAACCAAGCCTGACAAGTTAATTAAAAAAGTCTGAATATACTGGATGGTGAGATTATTTGCTAACATTAATGATTTTACTTTTTTTTCTTTTTTTTTCTTTAAAATTTATTTTGGCAGATAGGAAAAAAGGTAAATAAGAAATTCTATAGCATACAGAGTTCAAACCTTGTCCAAAAACATGTTTAAATATTTAATGCTTAGAGGATGCAATTTCGTATGCTTTTCATACAACATTTCTTCCTCAGAAAACTCAGCCAGTATTTAAAAGCACGTTATTATAAATGACCTGGCCTTACAACATGGCAACCTAATGAGTCACCCGAGATCATGCTAAAGCTTACTCATGAGGAAGAATGCAATTTTTGGATCCTTAGCTTCTGACCTCACAGAGCATGATGCAAACTTTGCTTCCACGAGTGAGAAAATTGAGTGCAGGCAAAAGTCTTCGTCATATTGAAGTGCTGGGACCTCATGCTGGAAGGAATGGAGCTCCAGGGTAGCCTCTGACTTCCTGGGACAGCTGCCTCCACAAGAAAAGCTGCCCGCATGGAACAAGTGACTGCAACAGCCCTACGTGCATAATTTCAGAGCAGATCTCTTTGGCAGCATCCTGAGTCTTTTCCAAACTGGCTGTGTACCTCCAAATACTCATGAGACTGGCTTAGAAATTATCATAAAATCATAGAATGGTTTGGGTTGGAAGGGACCTTTAAGACCACCTACTTCCAACCCTCTGCTATAGGCAGGAACACCTCCCAGTAGACCAGGTTGCTCAAAGCCCCATCCAGCCTGGCCTTGAATGCTTCCAGGGAGGGGCCAGCCACAACCTCACTGGGCAACCTGTTCCAGTGTCTCACCACCCTCACAACAAAGAATTTCTTCCTAATATCCAGTCTAAATCTATTCTCTTCCAGTTTAAAACCATTTCCCCTCATTCTCTTGCTACATGCCCATATAAGAAGTTCCAAGAAGCCTTCCTGTAGGTCCCCTTCAGTTACTGGAAAGCCACTATAAAGACCCCTGCAGCCTTCTCTTCTGCAGACCCCAAATCTCTCAGCCTGTCCTCGGAGGGGAGGTGTCCCAGCCCTCTGATCATCTTCATGGCCCTTCTCTGGATCAGCTCCAACAACTCCATGTCCTTCTTGCTTTGTGGGCCCCAGAACTGGACACAGTACTCCAGGTGGGGTATCACAAGAGCAGAGTAGAAAAGAAGACCAAAACTTCTGCTTAATTCTTTCTCTCTCCTTCCCCTCCTTCCCTCCATACAGACAACAGATACACCTGGATGCACCCTGACATACCGTGTGTACATATACCCATGGGTGTATGCATGTATATGTATATACACATACCAGGTGGGTTTGTTTGCTTTTTATTTTTCAGACTTGAGGAAGCCTGTGGTTTTAAATACTTCCATGATGGCTACCAATACAGTCATTTAAAAGGAGTAGAAGGGCAAGAGTGGAAAATGTCATAAATCACTTGATTCAAGGAAAAAACTTGTGAGCACTGGCAGTGACTGAACCAAGCCCAGAACATGAGTTAGCAAAGTCTCCATTGTTTCCCACTTTGAATTTTAATACTTTGAGGTACATTTTTTGCTACTGCCAAAAAGCAGCTTGTAAGAATCTTGGATTTTCTGCACTGTTAAGAAAAACTCATCATTTGAGTATTACTGATCTTTGCGAGCAGTAATTGACCACCAACTATTTCACCAAAAATAATATTTTGGTGCAGTTCCAGGTAAAGGTTTGATCCCTAGCTGGTCATTTATTGCCGTGCAGCAGAAAACACATTTTGTAGTTGTCCCAGCCTCGTGGCCATGAAACCTTCTACAGCTTCTCCCAGATAGAGAGTGAAACAGTCGTATTGCAGCCTGGAACTCTTTTCTACAGACAATTTCTCAGTTGAGTTCGAAGAGTACTCCATTCCTTTTTGTGCTCTTTTCATGTGCCACATCCCTGACCACAAACAAGGGCTCTCCTGCATAATCAGAGGTGAGGCAATGGTGCTGGGGCAGTGAACATATGTTCTCAAGGCAGGGTGCTTAACCCCAGTGTTCCACCTTGTAATGATTTGGGACTGTACTAGTAAACAGAAGAGAAGGTTAAGCATCCTGCTCAAAGTCAGTTTTAGTTACAGTGTAAAACCACTAGTGACAGTATATTAATATTTTTTTCCAGCTAAATAAATCTATAAACCTTTAATGATTTTTTTTTTTCTTCCAGATTTTGGAACTAAGGTGGTAGGGGAAAAGACAGAAAGAATTCTCCTTGGAAACATAGACCTTCAGACTTTTACCAGCATTACACTAAGCTCCAAAGAAATGGAAGCCTAATTTGTAAGTCAGCTGAAATAGATGAAGTAATTTTCATAAGAGATTCCACTGCTGAAATGTTCAGCCCCTGTAGCATTTGAGATAGATGTGCTATGTATAGTACTTTTGGCCTGCCCCTGGAATCAGTGTGCACTATTTCCATCTGGGCTGTTATGCCACAAATTCTGTCTCACTATTGCAAGCAGAAGTGGCACAGAGAGCAAAGCAACTCTTCTGCACGGCATCTGGTTGGCTGCGAAGCAGAAAGGCACAATGCACATCAGGTACTTGGTTTCCTGGTTAAAGCTGGACAAAATGTAATTGCTCCTGTGGCTTTATAAAATGCCTCAAAAAGATCTCTTAGGGAAGCTCTGCTCACACTCACATCCTGAAATGCCAGCTGAGGGCACAGAATATCGTAACTCCCGGTTCCTTCTCTTAGTGTTTGGTTACCAAACACAATGCTGAACCTGCTGTGGCTTCCCACAGTTGATCTTAGGATAAAGACATAAGGCATACCTTCAATTACTGATATAATTGTATTCATCCATATATGGGCTATGTTGTAGAATCTCATAAACTACATAACTGCCAGCATGCAGCATTCTGGTCATTATCCATCTATCATTGATGCAAAACCATGTGTTCTTAGCAGAAGTCGTCTTTACTCACATTTCTGTATGCTTCTCTCTAGAAATCTTCCTGGAAATACTCTTTAAGACTTCAAGAAATAAAATTTCTATTTGTTCATCCAATACAACTTTGATTTTTCTGGACTTCACATGGAACCATCAATTCCCATGTCAAGGAGCATTAGAGGTGGTTGGTGGGATGTATGATGATTCTGGCTTGTAGTGATGATTTAGGGAATTTTCAGCACACAGCAGTATTTATTTATTTTTTTCCCTTCAAAATCAGAGAGTGAAACATCACTTTACCTTCAAGGTTGCCCTACACTTTGGTATATATGCCCCTCTGTCTGCAAACAAACAAACAAAAAACAGCACTAAAGGTCTCATTTTTGGTCTGATCTGGATTATGGCCTCCCAGGACAGATAGCACAAACCATTTGGAATTTACATTGGGATCTTCCAATTTCTTCTTCTGAGATTTCTGAAAACTTGACATGTCTGCGATATTCTCTGTAGTCTTTGAAAATTATTTACAGATGACAGGAAGAGGTCCTGTAGCCTCCCCTATTTGTCTTAAGATTTTTCCAATTAGAGAATCCAGGCAGTGTGAAAACCCAGCTGTATCTGCTTAGCCAAAAGAAGATCACACCCAAAAATTTGTTCAGTAGTCAACTGGGACAGTGGAGCTGTGGAAAATCATCAGAGGAGGATGAGTGGAAAGCAAAACTTTGATTTTTTAGGAAGAGAATGATGCTGTTGTTGATAACGCATCTCAGTAACGCTGATAGAGTTGGATATCAGCAGAGATTTCTCAGTAGAGCAGCCAGAAAAAACTGATCTCCCTGTTGTAGCTACAATCCTTTCTGCCATTTCAAATACCTGTGTTTAAGTGATTTCCTTAAACATTTTAAAATATAGATGTCTTTTTTCTTCATTCCTGTAATCATAATAATGAAATAGAAGAACTGAAAAATGCATAAGTCAGTTTTTTAGCAGCATGAAGCATTTTGCAGCATACTGGTTTCATATAGTACTCCTTGAAGAAGTGTCTAGAAGTTGGTAGAATGAGTAAGAGGAACAATGACTGAGCTGTCAATCACCTTAGAAAATAAGTGCATTTATAGTTCGGTCTTTTTTTTTCCTTATATAACCTTGTAGGTTCCTCTTTCATCAGAGAATTTTATTGATAAGAAAAAGTTTACAGTACGTGAGGTTACCTGAAGACACACAGAGTGCCAGGAGTGAAGGCAGCAGGGCTGGAGGCTGCCAAGGTGCATCTCCCCCCTCTGGAAAAGGAAAACACTGGATCCACACAGCACTGTGGTCCCAGAGGAATGGCAGATGGCCATGCACATCTCAGATATCTTTGGTGATGGGGGATTGGTAATTCTCATGCTTGGAATGATGGAAAATGTCACTCTTCATTGAGAGAGAAATGAAGCGAGTTAGCCTTCCTTCAGAAGGAAAAAAGCACAGAGAAGGGGTCTCAGTGACACACAGAACATTTCTATTCCTGAGTGAAGAAGGCCCTGCTTACTAAGGGCTTTCTCCCCTTCAGAGAAAGGAAGAAGGCAGACATAAATGAATAAAAAAACTTGTGTGCCTACTATAAGTCTGAGACTGCAAGTCTCTGGTCTCAGTCTTCTGCCCTAAATTTTATTTTATTGCAGTGGTAGATACAGACCATAAATAAAACGAAGTAAAATATTCATTTGCTTGATAACTAAAACAAATTTCTCTACCTATCAGTATACTCCTCGAAGTATGACTAAATGTGGACTGATGTCAAGTGAGTCACAGAAATGATAAAATAATGCTGTTTGTCTTTGTGTGTCAGCTGTTGTGCTGTACAAAAGTCATTCTACGGTTACAGGACTTGTAAAGCTAAATGAGATTGTAAGAAATTACTCTTGGTTTTCTTTGCCACTAAAAGGTCAAAAAAAAAAGGGAAAAAGTCATTCCATACAATTCTGATGTTCTGATTCTGATTCTTCCTAAGGATATCTACTACACTGGAGACAAAGTCTAAACACATGTTTTATTGCAAAGGGATTGGTAACCCACCTCGACTGGTGCCTTAGATTACACTCCTAATCTCTGACCACATGGTAACCATAAACCAGATTGGCAGAGGTATGAGTCAGTGTTCTTTCATGATGACAGTGAGGACAAGGTGGTTTGGCAAATGGCCTTGGTTGCTGTTTGCTTAACAAGTAGAGTATTTTAGCAACAAGCCTGGTCACCTAAAAGCATAACTTTTCAGGTCCAGGTCCCAGCCCAAGAGCCAGATTCATACTCAGAAGAGTCATGTGAGTCTCTTGTCATTGCTTTGGCTCTAACTAGGGCTTCCTCTGCACAGAAACTCTGCATGGCTTTAACTCTACCACTATCTTTCTTGGCTGCTCAATTTCCCCCAGTGGCCTCTAGCCGCCTCCAGATAGGCAAGGGGAAAAAGTAGTTTAAAATAATTAGCTCAGAGAGCACTTCCTCCAAAAGGTACTGCCTTTCCCCAGCCGCCTTTTTCTACTCTGTAATCATGGCAGTGGCCTCAAAATAGATGTAGCATTTTTTCTGAGATATCTATAATCCTCATGTAGGAGAGCTTTCTGTCACTGAGCTATTGTTCTCTGAGAGTAAAGGGACAGCAGGACAGCATCTTGACAGTGCTTTTGGATAGCAAGGACAAAGCCTTTTGCCATGAATTTTTGCATGCAGGCTATGCATTCACTATGTTATAAAGAACTTGAAGTGCAGGAAGGAAAAATGTGTAGCCCAGCTCTTTGGAAATGCCAAATAAACAGCACACTCAAAAGCAGCAATAGGGTACCCTCTACATAGATGCTTATTTGCATTGAGGAAGATTTTGTTTTCCCTAAACGTCCCAAGTCAGAAGATGGTTTAAGTAAAGTAGAACTTAGTTTGCAGAATTCAGAGGGAGTAATATGCAGAGAAGATGTGCCCAGGGGGAGGCCAGCAGAAACTCTAGTATTGCCATTCACTTTGATAAAGTTTAACAAAGGCAACTTGCAGTTGTCAGCCAGTGAAAATAATGTAACTGGTAATGCAATGGACAGGCTATGGAATCAGCTATAAACACAGAGACAGAAATTTAAAGGTATCAGCTGTGAATTCCCAGCCTCGGGGTGAATCATTTAGACCAGATGCAGCATTTCAAGGAATTATTTCTAGTGAAGTGACTAAAGCTTTGGAGGAGGCCCAAGTGCAACATGTTCATAGGCATCCAGAAATCCCATGGGTCAGTTGAAAGAAACAATTTATTTAGGGGGTCCCAGGCCAGATGGGACTTTTGCAGATGATGAGGAGACAAAGGCCAAAGGAGGTGGAGTGGCCCAAATGGAGGGAAGCCTCTTGCAGGAAACCAAGAGCTACAGAGTTGTTGGCACACCACCAGCAATGAATGGAGTCATAGAATCAGAATAACCCAGTTGGAAGGGACCCCCAAGGATCATAAAACCAACTCCTGGCTCCACACAGCACCATCTCAAATGTAAACCCTATGTCTGAGAGTGTTGTCCAAATGCTCCTTGAACTCCAACAGCTTGGGGCTGTGACCACTACCTTGGGCAGCCTGTTCCACACCCTGGTGATGAACCTTTTCATAATCCCCAACCTGACCCTCCTCTGGCACACCTCCATGCCATTCCCTCAGGGTCTGTCCCTCTGTTCCCTCTGCTCCCCTCCTGATGAGATTTAGGTCAACATGAGGCCTCCCCTCAGCCTCCACTGCTCTGGGCTGAACACATCAAGGGACTCAGCTGCTCCTCATATGTCTCACCATTTACCATCTTCATAGCCCTTCTCTGGATACTCTCTAATAGTTTTATGTTCTTAAGACACGTTTTCCATGTGAAGAAAAAAAAAAAACAGGCATGAAAGCTGGCACATACTATGTTCTGCTGAAGTGAATAGTTGAAAAGGCAAAGTGCTATTGGGCTGTGACTTGGTGAAAACTTGATCCATGGAAAAAGCTTAAGAGACAAAGGAGAAGAAAACGTACCTCCAGAATAACACTGGGAAGTGTTAATGACTGCTTGACACAGGAAGAAAATCATCTCCCTTTAAACCTCTGGTCTGTGGAAGTTGAATTATATTGTGATTGGTATTTCTACTGCTACTATAGCAAGAGTTGCCTTCATGTAAGGGCCCAGAAGGGGTTGTGGGCTACTTGACAGAATAAATGTGCTCTGGAACAGTGTTGAAGCCCCCCGGCTGGAAGCTGGCAGGAAGAGATATGGCTTCAGGGAGTTCTCCAGGCTTCAGATGTTTCTAGAATGAGTATGAAGTGGCAAAGATGAATTACTCCCTCTGCTAGCTCCAAAGTAGGTCATTGTGCAATACTACTCCTAAGTGGAATCTGTTGGAAGATTTGAAACTACAGCTGTGCAGTCAGGTTCTCTCCTAGTCAGTATACTGCCTCACAAGGCACCAGAAATTGAGCTCTAAGAACAACAACAATAAAAAAAGTGATTAACATTTCCAGACCACAAGGACAATAGCCAAATGTTCCACAGCATGTCCTGGCAAAAAAGTGTGAAACGTTCCACTTAGTACAAGGTGAAGGGAAACATTCACAGAGACAAAAAATAGAAGCTTAAGTTGTAATAGATGCCATTTTCATTAAATTTGCAACAATTTGAGCATTGCAAACAGCTATAGTATCAGGTGACACATTGCAATGTGCCCTTATATTTTTTTCTTGTCATAATGGATAGCTGTGAGGGATTACACTGGGTGGTAGAAAGGGGCTTGGCCACATCTGCATCATCTTGAATTTCCCGTAGCGCAACTATTAAGGAAAAAGAAAACAAACCAAAAACCCTCCATGACTTCTCCAACAAAGGAGTCAAATACAGCTTTGCAATAATGACAAGAAATACAATTCAAAATAGTGGCCCACTTTACTACAGTCAAAAGCTAAATATCTTTATTGATTTTGATTTGGAGCCTAGGTCATCCAATTACAGTGACATTGACAAATTAAGGCAAAGTACAAATAACTGCAAATTCTGCAGAGCACCTTTCATATTCATGATATACCAGAAATATTTCACAGGATGATAAATTATCTAACTCAAGATATGAAAACTGAAGACACCCGAGAAAACCCACAAGAGAAAGATCCAGCCCAAGTCCAAGGAACTCTGAAGCTTTTTTAGAAGATTGGTTTAGAAGGTTTAACTTGTTGAGGATGTCATTGGCTTCTGCACAGAAGCTTTCAAGACACAAATTGCACATAATGGATGAGTCTGGTTGGCAGCAGCATTTTAGTCTCATAATAGACAGAATAAAAATGAAGAATGTGTGATATCCCCTAAACTTGAGCAGGCAGTTCCACACTGGAGCCTGCAAAGACTGGTGGTCTTCCTGGAGCTACAGAGATCATAGCAATGATCACTCTGCTTGTGCTTTTTTGTCAAACAAAAGAGGGAAAAGTTGTACCAGGAGTACAGAGAGCACACGGAGGCGATGTAAGGTTTTTCTAGTAGGACATTTCTGTGTTTGTATTATATAATGCCTTGGCAAATGGAAGTTGGGCCGGAGCTTTTACTGAGAGTGTTCCTAGAAGTCTTAAGCTTCTACATGGTAGAAGACCACTTCTCATAAATGAAACTACAGCTATTATATAATTTTCATTTCCAAGATACTTGCCTTATTCTATATCTGATCCCAGCTGACTGAGAAGAGAAACAAGAGTTTCACTCCACCCAGGATCTTTTTTCAAGAACAGTCCTGTAAACTATAGGGTGTGCAAGGATTATATTTTATCATCATGTAACTACACAGACTTAAAAAATATATATATGTTCGGATATTAATTGAAACATTTATGTGAATAAAAAATAAGCACCTGGGGATAAGGCCTTATCCATCACCACCTGTTCACATGGTGGAGAGCCCAGCTGGTCTCCAGTCCTGTAGCTCCCTGGCTGAACAGGGTTAAGGAGAGTGGAGGAGGTGGTGCCTAGAAGGAAGGGAGTGCCTGGCATTAGTCACCAACACTAGGGTCTGAATCAGTTCACAAAGTACTGATTCAGCAAATTAAACACTAATGAGAAACAGAAGATATGGCCTCGACACTGCACTGAAGCAGAAGAGAGCTGGGAAGCCTCAGGTGATGCCAGAGATGTGGCTCTGAAGTCCTTGCATGATGCAGACCTAGCAGGACATGCCCGGGCCTCTGTGGGTTTGGGTAGAGGTGTGCAGGAGAGAGGCCATCCTATCTCTTAGAGGAGCCACGACCACTGGACGTGTAGGAGGTGACCTGGTGAGCATGTGGCCACCTTCAGAGTTTGCTTTTCCCAGTCTATTTTTGCTCACCCATAGCAAAGGATGTAAATGCTTATACTTAGGCATACTGTGCCTGAGAGCAGTTGCCCACAGTTACACAAAGCAAATGTGCACTCGGGGAATGCCACATCATCAGTCCTCTGAGGGTGCACGGAGAATTAGTGCCAGCACAGTATGATGTTTGCATAAGAGCATTTGATCTGTGCTTCGTAGTGTGATTCACAGGGTTCTGCCCTACTGGAATAGCTAGAAGTTAATTCCTGTGCTTCTATACCTCATGCTCTCCACAGCAAATGCATCAGTAACAGTAAAATTGCAGCAGGCATTACAGCCCAAGTTTAACACAGATATTTTTAATTTGTTTGCATTTTTCCACATATTCTTTCTAACCATATTTTCGAGCTTACACACTGGGTTTTCCACTGCAAACCCTGCTTTATTTAGTTGAAAACCAGAATGCTAACATTTAGAATTGCAAAGTTGCCAGTGCTGTTTAAACATCCTCCTTAAAATACATAGTTTTGCAAAAATGAAAGTGATGTCTATGTATTTTGAAGAGCTAAAAATGACACTGGATTCAAAGATATGAAGCATGAAAAGAAATGACACATTGAATTATGAATAATTCAGTTTTCACTTGTTCTCTAGAAACTTACACTGCTTTCCATATAAAAGCCACTAGAGTACCAACATCAGTCATCAAACAAATTTGAAAACTACACAGGATTTCACTGTAGGACATTTTTTTTTCACTAGGTGCTGTATTTTCAAAAATATGCTTTCTCATTTCTTCATTTATAAAAGCACAGGTCTACTACATAAATAACATTGTTCAAAGCAATGGTGTTCCCTCTTCCTTTCTTTCTGTCAGCTCAACCATTCTGTATCTCAGTTTCCTGACACTAAATGCATCACAAGACTTATGAACACAAGAATTTACTGACACTTTGTGTACCATTATTTTCAAGTGTTTTTGCATTCTGCATATTTTAGGAAAAATGTGCACGTAAACCAGAAGGGATGAAAAATAATTGGCTTTTTTTGTGTGGATCAAGAGATTAATATCTGCCAGTTCTGGACATGGCAGAACAAGTAGGTCTCAGACTCCTGGTTAGGCTGCTGAATGATCTCTGCATTCTGTCTTAGAATCATAGAATCACCAAAGTTGGAAAAAACTTCCAAGATCATCCAGTCCAACCATCCACCTGCCACCAACATTTCCCCATTAAACCATGTCCCTTAGAACAAAATCCACATGTTTCTCAAACACTTCCAGGGACAGTGACTCAACCACATCCCCAGGAAGCCCATTTCAGCCCACTCCAGCTCCTGACCATCTTGTATGGCTGGCACTATGCAAATGCAAGGGAACAAACATTTCATGCAGCTTCATTGTTAAACAGCTGGTTATCACAGCAAGCATGTACTTTGGCAGCTAATTTGGCATCTTGGTTTGTTCTTTTTTTCTCTTGTAGATTTATTTGTTTGTTTCCTTTTAAGCATGGTGTGGCTTTCTGAATAGTTCCAATACAAGCAGACTTTGCTTAAGGGAGAAGCTGGACTGCCTGGATCCATCTGTCATTGTTTGCCCAAATGGTCCTCTGGGGATGTTTCTGCTCCTTCTGTTTCTATGAAAGCAGGCTGATGGCCAGCTGCATGATCTCCAGCCAGGAAGTTCATTTGGCCACTTTTCATGTACTGTCTTCCTTCTGGCACAGCCACCTCTGGTGGTCTGTGAGGCATCAAGTCTCTTATTGAAGAGCTATTGAGTTCTCTTGAAATACACTTAATAGAGCTGTGTCAAAGTACACTACAAAGCAAAGGAATGTTGGCAATAAAAAATTACTTGTAAGCTATGATTAAGACGCTAACAGGACCATTTATAACCCTGTTTTATATGACAGCAACCAAGATCAGAGGTTTCGTCTCTTATTTCCCTATGAAAACTGTATCTGGATGAAGCTGAGTCATATCACTCTACAGATTTGCAGCAGGACTCCCTCCTACGTGGGTTTTTCAAGAACTTGCTAGTGTGCTTTATTCAGCTCAGCCCACTACTACCATCTCCTCCCCATTCACCACCTAAATCATTGCTGCACAAGCAAGCCTGGATTTTGTTATTGTTTTGGAGCCACAAGAAACCCATTCATCTTTGAAAAGCTTAATTTCATTTCAAAGTGATTTTAAATAAATAATAGCTTAGAACTGTTTTGGTTTTCTTTCTTTTTTTTTTTTTTTTCCCTTTAGTTTCAATTCATTTTTACATTTTAATTGAACAGGCCATGAAATTATACACCAAGGATGTCACTGTCACAAAAGATATGAGAATGACTGCCAATTTGTTCTTAGCCATGTACAACTGCTGCAGAAGCCACTGTGATACCTGCCTACTGTAAGTAACTAAACAGAAATGCAAGTGAGGATGTGTGGAGAAGTGCATGCAGCTGCTTGTGGACTGAGCTGGCTGAATGCAAGCCAGACTGCTCTGGATACTAGATAGCTGCACTGACTAGAAAGCTAAGAACTGTGTTGATAAGTTCTGCTGAGAGAGCACTCATGGTAAATATAAGCACAGAGGTTTCATTTTCATATCAGAGTTGGCCTGTGTCCTGGTAGCTCAGAGTGTAAGAGTAGGCAAACAACTATCCACATTCAGTCATATGGATATACCCCTGAAGGAATGTATAGGGTCCTTTCATCTTCAGAGAGGGCATCAGTGCCAAAATGTTCTGGTTTTTTTTGAACCCAAAATGTTTTTGATTCTCCATTCTCCCCCATTCTTTTTGCTGAATGAAATGTCACCTCCATCCTGATGCATGTTAAGGTACCCATATCTCAGTTTGGACAGGGAAGGCTGACAGCTCTTTCGCTGCTGGTGGAAGAGCAGCACCTGGATGAAGAGCAGCTGGCTCTTATACAGAACAAGCTTCTTCAAGAAAATCAACCACTTATTCAGGAGCCTCAGTTCAGGCTTCCTTGGCACACTAACCCAACACTGCTCTTCATCCAAGTGAGTGCTTTGTCTTTTGAATCTTTCTGTACTCTCCTGTGCAGCAAAAGATTGGGATGTCTGACACTCAACCACATCTCTGTTTATGCAGATCTGAGCTTTGGTAGACACTGGATACAATTTTGCAGGACTGGATTACATGTTAATTCAATTCAGATGAGCCAGAGGTGGGAACTGCAGCCAGATCCCAAACTGCCTGCTACAACCTGTTTGAAGACAGTTCAACTCCCCATTGCAAATGCAGCCTCTTGTAAGAGCTGTGTTATTCTAGCCCAGCTGGTGCCACCTCTCCTTTACGTGACCTGAAAGGCCTGACATCTCCTCTGAAAGGTGAAATTGAGGAGACAACCCTCCTACCTACAGCAGTTCTGCTGACTCCACTTTCCCCCACAGTTTACAGCACAAAAAAAGGCAGCCAAGAGTGTTTTAAAAGAACATGAGGAGGTTGCAAATAATGCAAAACTTAGGGAACACAGCCTCAAATTATATTTGGTTAGTCTATAGACCTTGGAACTAACCCTCACCCATAAATATCCCCACATTTTTCCTTGAGAGGCTTTATTTCCCAAGTGAGAGAGGAGATCATAAGCATTGGAGACATGTTAAAATGACATCTATCAGACCATAGCAATGAAATATCAGTGAATGTCTTTTCAAGGCTACAGAGATGCACCATGAGAGTCTACTCTACTTTTGGTCTCTCTCTCTTTTTTTTTTTTTTTTTTTTTTTCTTCTTCTCTATTTTAACATGCAGAACTGAAAGAGATGCTTACCCACAGCAGGAAAGGGGAAGTCAGCCAACAGTGAAGAACCATAACTTATATAATCCAGCCCAGAAACAGAAATGAAAGACAAAAAAAAAGGCCAAAAAAGAAGAAGTGCACACCCTAAGTCTATACCCAGAATGACATTTTGAATGATAATATGAGTTACCTGAAAGGACAGGAAAATCCAGACATTCACCTACTCAGTCTTCGTATCATGTAGCATATGACTCAGTTCAGATGGAGAAAATATCTAGAGCTGTCTGAAGGGCAAAGAGAAGAATGTAATTATCAAATACTTCAAGCTCCTCCAGAAGAGACTGCAAAGAGCTGGAGAAGAAACATCAAAAGCACAGAAGGAGGGAACAAACAGACAGATCTGCTTCCAAATTTTAAGACATTTAAACAGATTATAGCATAAAAACTTCACCCTGCCACATGGCTCATCTCCACACATGGTTGTCTTGGGCTTTGGTTTCTTTCTTCAATGATAAGTGGCCCAGACAGTAATCAGAACACACAGGTGACACTGCTTCTGATGTATGTCCTCTTTGCATGCTTTGCATGTATTGCTCCCTTCAGTTCATGAACTGAAATCGACAGCACCTCATAAAAATGCTCTCCTATTCCACAGGTGTATCTGGGTTCTATGTGCATTGTTAGCTAGCATGAAACTGAAAAAAAATCATTCCAAGAGCATCAAGTGCAGATTTCTATAGCCAAGCTTTAGAATCTGCATGGAGACAACTGGGTAAATGATCGAGCATGCTGATCATTTACAGACTTCCATTAAAATCACCTGCATTTTCCAAGTCTGAGTAGCTAACTACCATCTTTTCACATGGGCATATATGCCCTTTGATAGGAGGATATCAATGCAGTGATGTTGGATGTGCTCATCAGAAAAGGCACACGCAGTAAAGTATATCACCATTTTGGTGAGATCCCATTTAACCCCAAAATCAGAAGTCTCAACATTCAGAAAAGCTTTAGGAACTTAGGAATATAACTTATGTATCTGTAGACTGATTAGACAGTTGGTTGGTCAGTCCTCAGATTAAGCCTACTCTTTTTCTGTTTCTTCCTCTTTGCTTTCTCCTATTGCATCACTAGACTGCTTCTGCATGCAAAGGTTGCTTCAAGATACCCCCTTTTCCAACAGAAAAAATCAACATGCAGAATTTAACACATTTATCACCTATCTAGGATTCTGTGGGTACAACACTATGATACCATGTCAGCAGCCTTGACTTTCTGCTCTGCAGGTCTGCGAAGAACCATGCCAGCCTTGATAGTAGTGTCATGTTACAAAGTTGCAGCATTCCTAAATCAGTGGAGTGTGTGAGAGGAATAAATATCACATACCTTGCTGTTACAATGAAACACCTATTGGCTACACCATCAGTAAAGGAATTTTGCCAGGTTGCCAAGCATTATCTAGGCCATACAATTGTGCTTGCAGCCAAAAGGGACTGCAATAGCCCACCCTTGGGAACTCAATCTGGCAAGTCCAGAGCATACTAGCAAGACATCTAATGAATACATGGTCATATGTGAGCAATTCACTTCACCAATGCTGCTCTTAAGCACAGGGCTAATCTGACGTTGAGGTCTTCCATTAGGCTGGGCTTTGTGGCAGGACTGAACCCTTTTTGCTTTATCTCCCAACTTCACTATGTCGCAGTGCATAGCACTGCATTGGATGGTTAGAGTACAAGAACACTGATAACAATTTAGATTGAGCAAAGGTGATGTACGTATCACTCTACATGGAGAGTTCATTTCACTGTACTACAGCTGACTAAAAGCTAGGCTCCTCTAGGTGCCTTCACCTTTTACATATCAAACCAATATGGGTCATCCCATATCAGGCCAACCAAGACTCTTGGTGCTGGTATCATGTTATGAGAGAGGGGCTGTGCTATGGCAATTGCTTGACACAGATCGAGCAGCAGGAAAACATGAATTAGTGATGTACTAATGAGACTAATGTATATTGCATGTAACTTTTCAAATATGTATAGAATCAGAATCATAGGATGCTTTGGGTTGAAAGGGACCTTAAAGACCATACAAATTCAACCCCCTGCTGTGGGCAGGGACACCTTCCACTGGACCAGGTTTCCAAAAGCACCATCCAGCCTAGCCTTGAACACCTCTATGGATGAGGCATTCACAGTTTCTCTTGGAAATCCATTCCAGCACCTCACCATCCTCACTGTGAAGAATTTCTTAGTAGCATGTAATCTAAATATCCCTTCTTGTAGTTTAAAGCCATTACCAGTTGTTCTATCACTTCATGCCCTTGTAAAGAATCCCACTCCTGCTCTTTTGTAGGCCTCTGTAGGAACTGGAAGGCATAAGGTCTCCTTTGAAGCCTTCTCTGGGTGAAATAACCCCAATTCTCTCAGTCGTCTCCATAAGACGGGTGCTCTGATGATCCTCATGGCCTCTTCTGGACTCAGTTCAACTGGAGACCCCAGAACTGAATGCAGTATTGTAGATGGGGTCTCACAAGAATGAAATAGATGAGGGACAACCACCTCCCTCTCTCTGCTGACCACATCTTTTCTGACGCAGCCCAAGATGGCTTTCTTGGCTGCAAGCACACATTACCAGCTCTTACTGAGTTTTTCATCCACCAACATCCCAAATTCCTTCTTTGCAGGGCTGCTCTCCATCTACTCAGCACCCAGTCTGTGTTTGGGATTGCCATGACCCAGTTGCATGACCTTGCACTCATCCTTGTTGAGCTTCATGAGGTTTGCATGGGCCCACTTCTTGAGCCTGTCAGGGTCCCTCCAGTCAGCATCCCTTCGCTCCAGTGTGCCGTATCTACAACAACAGTTCACATCACAATTCACCATAGTGCTACTACAACTCATACAATTGTGGTCAAAATACTGTGTAATTTCTTTTATTTGAGGAATCTAGTAAGCCAGAATCACACATTGTCACAGTTTTTATCACAGTAATGCTGAAAGGACGCTCTCAGCACAAGTAGGTGTCATAAATGTCAAGACTGATAAGAAGTTGATCATCCCCTTATCTGAGGAAGTAACCCTGGCTCGTTACATTTAGGTCACAAAATGTAGAATTCTTAAAGAACTAAAGGGTATTTTCTTTCAGTGGTTTAATGAAAATTATGACATATCTTGGATTTTATATTAGGTGTATGATCATATGAGTGATTAACTGAACAGAAAATAAAAATGAAACAAAGAATAAAAAATGTACAACTCCTTATCTAAAGAATAAGGAAGTAAAAGGAAACAAGGGTTCATTGAAAATAAGTCTTGCAGAAAATCTTGAATATATATTATAGTTCCTCTTGGGTTTTTTTTGTTTTGTTTTGTTTTGTTTTGTTTCAGAGTACCAGTTTCACAATGCCATAAATAAAATACTGGAAACAAAGCTTTCCAATGACTTTCATCCCGCATGGATAATAAAGCAGATGGTGTCCTGAGCTACTTGTCTTCAGCTGAAGGGCTTGACTTTAGCTGACAAATCTTGTGGAGTACCCAGAGCTGCAGAGTATTGACAAGTAAAAGACAAGCCACAGACTCGCAGAGCAGAGAAGTTCAGTTTTGGAGTGCCTGGTACTAGCTCAAAAATATAGCCAAGTGATGCAAAACATTTAAGTGACACAAACTCATTTTGGCAGCTTGAGCTTACTGAAACATTTCTGAAAGGACAACTTTTTCCTAGCAGATGGAATGCTGGTATGTGCAACGTTTCTCTGCAATCCATCATAATGTCAAAGCAAATGAGGCAATTTAAGGAACAGAGGCAAGAATTATCCGGAAGAGCTGTTTCATAGAAAAAGGTTAAAAGAGCTAAATACATCTAGTTTTGTTAAAGCAGAGATAGATGGAGGCATATCTTCAGTCAGCAAACACTTAAGTAATGTAAACCTTTAAGATGGGGAGGAAATACTTGAGCTTTTATATATGAGAATAAGTTGTAATAAAGGAAAAGAGGATGGGGTAAGAATGAATATCAGAAAATATTCTTGGCAGTGAAGAACAGGACTTGTGCACACTTTTCACATGAAGTGATAGGAATTTTTAAAATTAAATCATTTTAAAATGAACTTGAAATATACTAATAAACAAGCTACCAGGAGTAAGTTTGTACCGACAGAAGAATGACTGAGTGGTTCACGTGCTTTCTCTCTTTGTTTTTCTTTTTTTTTCTTGGTTTATTTTCAAACAATTTATCACTTCCAACATCTGCCAAAAACAAAGAGAAATTAATCCACAGTACATTCACAACAGAAATCTCAATGATAATCTAGCAGTTTGCATTTCCCACTGTGACTTTTCATCCTCCCAGCTGAACCTGTGAAAAGGACCCCACAAACAGTGCAGTGTCACCTTGATTTGATCAGAGTGCCTCTGCAGGAGAGACAGGCAGTTCGAACATCTGATTATCCCTGTAGGAATCTGATAGATAACCTCTTATGAATACCAGCAGCCATCGAGGTTCTGGATTCTAACTGACTGCTCCGCCACTCTCCCAGAATCTCCTGACTCTATTGCATAGACGGCAGGACAGAAACTGCACATCCATATTTTATCAGTTCTGATTCCTCGCCCAGAAAAAGAGTTTAGACTCTCAATGAAGGTAGCTTCCATGACAGTCAGAAGCTGACCCTTGGGTGTTCAGAGGAGAAATATTTTGAACTACTATAGATCAGTAAATACTGCAGTCTTCAAGTACGCAATTCTCCACTTAGGGTAGACAATGCTGAATCGCAGAATCATAGAATCACAGAAACATAGAATGGCCTGGATTGAAAAGGACCTCAAAGATCATCTCGTTTCAACCCCCCTGCAGTGGGAAGGGTTGCCAACCACTAAGCCAGGCTGCCCAGAGCCACATCCAGCCTGGCACTGAATGCCTCCTGGATGGAGGCAGATCTGAAGGTAGATTGATTGTACATCTTCCTGTGTTCAATCTACTATTTCTTAGCAATCATGCAAACAATGTTGACAATAACTACAGATCTATGGCTGCCTATTACAAAGTCTTTCTGACATGTTCTGCAATAGAACTGTGCATTTTTTCATCGTCAGTTGTTGAACGTCATTGTCTCAGAATTCACACAGTTTGTTTATTTACAGAAGTACATTTCAAAAAGAATAATATTTTATATTCCATAATATTTTATTATGTTAGTAGGAGACTTTTTTAGTAGGTAGACTTGCATTTAAAAAACAAACAAACAAACAAAAAAAACCTGTTCAATAGGCTCATATAATACTGTGATATCCAAATGTTTGTATTTGTATGCCCAACACACATCAACCACGCAGCTTGGAGAGCCTCAAACTTGTACAAAATAATATAAACCAGATTAGCTCAGAAATAAATTAACAGAATGTCTTTTGCTTTATCATTTACAGACATTGAACCATATTGTATTGTTTTTTTTCCACACAGAACTCTTGACTGAAAACAGTAGGAGTTCTGGATAAAGATGAAAGGAAGAATATGGACTGTGAGCTATTTGTTTTCTAAATATCTAATAATATCTTTTGAAAAAGACATTCTTTGTATAGAACAATTGAAACTGCCTGTATTTTTATGCTCTAAGATTTAAGATTCATACATACCATAATGGTAGGATTCACAGTTGTTCTCCTATTTACTTTGCAGACCCTCTATTTTTCCTTTTTTTAATAACACAGTTCTTATTTCCATTTTTATATGGAGGCAGATTTTACCATCCTTACATCTTAGTTTCATTAGAGTTCCCATTCATTTTAGAGGTGGAATGCTCTGCAGCATGAATTAGAATGAGAAAGTCTGGCTGCTCGGTTGTGCAATGTTGGGTTTAAAATAGAATTGGAAAAAGCTGACTTATTTTCCCAGAAAAGTAACATGTATACAGTAGAAGCCTTGTTAATAAAGTAAAATCAGGATTATGCACTGACTCTCGTTTGCTTTTCTAAGTTCTTAATTTGATTGTGTTCTTTGATTCACATACCTGTTCCCCACAGAAGTCCACATGTGGCTCCTGCTCACAGCATTGATCTGGCTTCATATTTACTGTGGTTTCAGTGGTTCTGAGAAATGTTAAGAGGGACTCACGAGCTTTCAAGTCACTCATTCACATATGTGCTGCTTCAGTGCAGTGGTTAAAAGAAAATGCAGTGTGAGAGATTAGTATTTACACTCAGGTCTTTAATTCAAATCAATGTTTTCTGGAAATGACCACTGTTATTGTGAAAAGCTTTGATCCTATGCTACTGATTTTCCATTTTCTCCTCAAAAATAAACTTACCTGATGCTACGGCCATAGTTCAAGAAAATAACAATATATGCAATTTCAATGTGCCTTTGGTGTGTTCAGATAATAAAGAACAGCCTATACAACAGCTGTGTAAGAAAAATAACAAATGTAGCTATTTTTATTTAGTCTGTGCATCAGTAAGTCCCTTTGAGACTCTGGATCTACCATACTATCCAAATCTATTATGTTGCTATGGCAGCTAAAATAGGACCTCATCTTTAAGAACTTTGAACTCAATCTAAGATGTTGATCTTGTAGGGAAGTGAATGACTGAAGAACACGGGTGCATGCAACACCCCTGGATTCATGGCTCCTGCCAGCACTGCTGCAAAGCACCCAACGTTGCCTCCATTTGATGGATAAGTACCATTGTATATGTAACAACACATGATCTCTCCAATTGCACGTTTGCTTCCCTCATTTCACAGATCCCAAAACCACAGATATTGTTAAAATGGATAGTGGTAAGTTCCATTCTTCCTCAGCAGATGGATGTCATTGTGTTCTCACGCTGACCCTCATGCTCTACTTCAGGGCGCGGTGCAGATGGGTTTGGGTTTGGAGGGATCCCCAACGGTTACCCAGCTGAGGGCAGGAACACCTCCCATAGACCAGGCTGTTCAGGGCCCCATCCAAGTACCGTGTTCAGTCCTGAAGCCCGTCACTACATGAAAGACACTGAAGCCCTGAAGTGCATGCAAAGAAGGGCAATAAAGCTGTGAAGGGTCTGGAGCACAAGTCTCATGGGAAGCAGCTGAGGGAACTGGGATTGTTCAATCTGGAGGAGACTCAGGGGAGACCTTATTGCTCTCTATAATGACCTGAAAGGAGGTTGTAGTGAGGTGGGAATCAGCCTCTTCTGCCTGATCACAGCAACAGAATGAGACATTTAACACGTTAAGTTGTACCAGGAGGGGTTCAGGTTGGACCTTAGGAAAAATTTCTTCTCAGGAGAGGTGATGCAGTGGCACAGGCTGCCCAGGGAGGTGGTGCAGTCACCATCCCTTGACGTGTTCCAGAACCGTGTGGACGTGGCACTGAGGGACGTGGTTGGTGGGGGTGGTGGTCAGACTAAATCATCTTGAAAGCTTTTTTTCCAACCTTAACGGTTGGAATTAACGTTGTTACCAATGCCTGCACTGCGTGACCCAGCACTGCCTGCATCCCAGCCCAGCAGCCTTCATGATCCACCATCAGCTGGAGGACAGATGGATGCAGATGGAAGGGACAACTCGTGGGCCAACGCGTTCGGGACGGCTGTCGCCTGTGGGCAGCCATCGGCCCGACCCTACTCCCCCCCCCCCCCCCCCCCCCGTGACACCAGCGAGCCCGCAAAGCGCCGCAGGAAACGGCGCGGCCGCAGCCCTCCTGCCGCCATTTTGAGAGCGGGCAGGAAAAACCTCGCTGCGGTCTGCGGGGATACAATGAGAGCAGCCCCCGAGCCTTCAGAGGGAGGGAATGGTGATGAAGAGGCTAAATTACTAACGCTACTAACAGCTAGAGCTTGCACAAAACACAGAATCACAGCAAAAACAACAACAGTAAGGAAAAATAAAAAAATAAAATAAAATCACGCAAGGAAAATAAAAACCAAACGCGGCCCGTAACCCCTCAGCAAAGGAAGAGGCGTGTTGCCCACACTTGAAATGGCGCCGCCCTCCTCCCCACATTGGCCCCGCCCCTCGGGGGGCGGGTGCGCGCATGCGCGTGCCCACGCTGCACTCCTCCTGCCTCCCGCCCCGCCCCACCTCTGTGCGCCCCTCCCATCCCCGAGCTCCTCCGCGCGCGCCCCGCGGCCCGGCCGGAGACGCGGCGGACCCGCACCGGCTGCGGCAGCGCGATGACGGCGCGGCGGGAGGCGGCGGCCGGCTCCCCCTTCCATCGATGCGGCGGCTGGGGGGCAGCCGCGCTGCGCTTCACACTGGCGGTGCTCCTGCACTCGGTCCGGGCCGAGAAGGAAGGTGAGTCCCTCGTTTCCCGTCTTTTCTTCTCATCGCCGCGTCCTCCTCCTCCTCCGGCCGGGCGGTAGCGGCTGTTAGCCGTGGGGCGGTTGAAGGAGCTCCCGGGGCCTCGCGCCGCGCTCCGTGCGCGTGGGGAGGGGGAGAGCCGGGGGGCGTCGGCGTCGCTGACAGCGTCGGGGATGGGGCCGGGGCCGCGCTTTAAAGAGAGAGGGGAGGGGAAAAGAAAAGAGAAGAAAACAACAACAAAAAAAGCGTCGAGCTGGCTGCCCCGCGGCCGGCTTCCAGCGCGGCCCCGGCAAACGGGCGGCCCCCGAACTTCGTGGAAAGTCAAGCGGGGACAGGCGGAGGAACCCCGGGGGTCTCGCCGTCTGGGCGCGGTGTGTCTGCGCCGTGCTGCGGGGAGGGGAAGAGAAGAGCCCCGAGCGGAGCGCCGCGGCGTTGCTGAGGGTGGCTGCTTCCTGCGCTGCCGAGGTGCGGGCTCACGGCGCGCTTTGAAGCGTGGCTGTGCGGCGGGGGAACGCGGGGCGCTGGCGGGTGGGAGGCACGGGGCGGCTTTCCGAGCGCGGTGCTGCACTGCGGGGGGTGTGGGGAGGGTGAGAGGTGACGCGGGGGGACGGAGAGAGAGGAGCGGAGTTGGGATAAAGGAGAGGAAGGACGTAGAGTAGCTCAGCGAGGAGATAGCGAGCGTGTCTCCGGAGCAGAAGTGAGGGAAGAAGCGGGTTGTTACGGTGCGGGTATCGTAATAAAGGTTAATAAGCCTTCTTGTGTAGTACTCGATTTGAGTGATTGCTTGCAGACTTGTTACAAATACGGTGGGGTCAGCATTACGGCGATAATAAAAACAATGAGTTTTGAATCGCAAATGCTCTTATTCGTTTGGCTGTTTTCTGAGAATTCAGGGTGACACTGGAGCACTGGAACAGGCTGCCCAGGGAGGTTGTGGAGTCTCCTTTTCTGGAGATATTCAAGACCCGCCTGGACACCTACTTGTGTGACCTGGTGTAGGGAACCTGCTTTGGCAGGGGGGTTGGACTTAATGATCTCTGGAGGTCCCTTCCAACTATTATGATTCTGTGATTCACCATTTAGAAAGCAATGTGAAGATGGTTCAGCGTTTTTGGAGTGATGGGAACATGTAAGTCTGTCTGTCTGTCTCACGGCACTGGAATCATTCAAATACTTCAGGACTATCTATTTTTAACTCTGACTTTGATTGCATTCCTTCACATGTATGAGTATACGAGATTTGTCAGTGATGCTGTACATTGATGTGATGGGACTGATGCCTTGGAAGTTGTGACAGCTTAGGCTATGGCGTGGCTTTGTTGCTTTGTGGAGGAGCTGTTGCTTTTCCTCTACAGCCTCCCTTGGCATTCCTGGGTAAACAAAGGCAGTGCTAGATTCAGAGTTTGAATGGTTGTGGTTGAAGTCCATTGAGAAAGTGTAAGAGTTTGCACTGATTTCCTTCTATTCATACAACTTATTTTTTAAAATGTATCCATTGGGTGTAGACTCTTTTAGTATTATGCTTAAATTCAATAAATCATGGACTGGTGTTCTGGATTTTTTTTTTTTCCCCAAATAATCTTTCCTTAGAATTCCTTGATGGCCTACATTTGTGGGCCACCGTTGAAAACTTGTCTTGAATGTTTTCTTCAGTGCAATGTGTGTGTGTAACTCCAGGAAGAAGTGGAAAATGAAAATAGTCCAATGGATTTTTAAAGCAAGACTTTTCAGGTAGTGGCTTGTGAGATCCAGTCCCGCTGATCTTAACAAAGTGCCATTCTGCAAAGTGCATTAATTGAGCATGGAAGAGGAAGGACCAGTCTGTACAGTGGTAAGAGCTTGAAAGGAAACGGTAGTTCATGAGAAGGAAAGGGAGAGAAGGGTGTTTCATGCTTTGTTCAGCACCTTTTTTTACTAGATTGTGACAAGTTAAACATAGGAAGACACAGTTTAAAAAAAGAAAAAGGGGGGAAGGGGGGCGGCTGAGGGCTGGTTGAACCTAGCCAAAAACAGGAAGTAAGAAAAAAGGAATATCATTTCAATCCCTCAGATGTGGACATACATGTTTCACTAGAGCTGCAGGAAGGAAGTTGTGGAGAAGAGGTAGAAGTGAGGCTGTGAATTGTTGCTCCTGTCCTATTTCTGCTGTGCTCAGGTGAAGGTGACTGTATAAAGACACTTGGTGCATGCAGTACAAATTCCAGAGAAGATGCTGCAGAAGAATAAGTAATAGGAGCAGGTGCCCAGGTGGATGACAGAAATGAGAGAAGGACAAATCAGAATATCACAAAAGAGAAAAATGAAAATGGAGAACGCTTTTCCTCTTATCTTGCATATCTGTGAGGCAAAGTGTGGGGAAAGATGGAGCCAATGCACAGAAGTGTAATGCTTGTTTCATGTGTCTCAAGTAGGAGCAGCAAGCTGCTCTTCATGGAGTTGTCACAAGTGAGAAGAATCATGATGCTGATGGATCTCAAATTGATGTGACTGCTTCTGGTCCCCAATCTTACTTAAGGAGTTTGTGGAAGATAAACAGCTTTGCCATTAGTATAAGAATGAAAAACAAAACTCAAATCCTTTGTGTATACAGACTGTAAATCAAACTCATGGGGGAGAAAGTGATATTGCTCTACATGCTCTCTGTGCTAGAGAAGTATCGTGTTGAAAGTACATGGGGAAAAACGTGAGAGCAGAGCAAACTGTATGTAGGCTGGCCAGAAAGCTTAAACATCAATTTCAGACTAAACAGTGTTGTGCTGCTTCTTATTTCTTAGTCTAGCTGGGCCTTTAGTGCCTGTATATCACTGAGGAATGAGTAAGACTGAATAGAAAGTTCAAGTTGTTCTGTTTGTTTTTGTCATTTGGGAAATCTGTGAACCCATAGCAAAAGAATGGCAAGAAAAAATTGTGCATTTAGTCTCAAAGTGCCTCTTGCTATTTGGGAGGAGCAAAAATAAAACGTAAGAGTTTCTTTTGCAAGTACATTTTCAGGCTTTTTGTAGAACACTCTTCCTTTTCTAGTATAATTACCACATTCTGTGGTGCCACATGGTTCGAGGACAACTTTCAGTTTTTATTTGAGCGTGCAGTTTTTGTTGTTGTTTTGTTTTAATTGGCAGCGAGGAATGCACAGTATCCTTCTCCAGTTGAAGGAAGCCATAATAATACTGTAAACCCCATGGTCAGGATTATGTTTTGAGGACAAATGCCTTCCATGAGTGTGCTGTTAAACCTGAGGATTCTCTTGTGTTTGTTCCTTTGTTCTTATTTCATTTGTAACTTCCTAAAAAATTACTTGTCTTACACTACAGCAACTTTAAAAAATTGTGCTGCTTTTTATTTGGTCAGCTGGCTGAAGGCCTGCTGACACTATTTGTATAGCTCTTTTATCTACTCACCTGCTTTCAAAATCAATATGGGTAGAGAGCCCAAGTGAATCTGAATGTCTTTGCGAGTCCTGGGAGCTCTCTACAACCTCAAAGGATGTTGTAGAGGTGGAGGTCAGCCTCTTCTCCCAGGTAAATAGTGGTAGACTGAGAGGTAATGGCCTGAAGTTGGGCAAGGGGAGGTTCGGGTTGAATATTAGGAAAAATGTTGTCTCACAAAGAGCAGTGATGCAGTGGCACAGGCTGCCCAGGGAGGTGGTGCAGTCACCGTCCCTGGAGGTGTTCCAGAACCGTGTGGATGTGGCACTGAGGGATGTGGTCAGTAGGCATTGTGGGGGTGGGCTCTGGTTGGACTGGGTGATCTGAGAGGTCTTTTCCAACCCTGATGATTCTATGATTGACATTTTGACTAGATTTAATCTCTAGCTGTAATTTTTAAAATTTATATCTTAGTGTGGAATCTGGGAGAAAATTCAGTTTTAACATTCAAGATTTGGTGGTATAAATGATAAATTTTTATTTTTTTAACCAAACCTTGACTTATTCTCTACTAATGTCCTAGAAACTAAGATAACTACTGAGTGTAAGTGGTGTAATGAAAGATCTGAAGGGAGATCTTAAAACAGTGCACTTGGGTGCTGAGTTTTTTGTACTGGTTTTGTCATTGTCTTATCTCAGACAAGTAGCTTTTTCTTTTGCTAATATCTAAAATGGCAACCCAGGATGCTTCATGTGAGTAAAACTAAGCTAATGCTGGAAGTTGATGTGGGAGAAAGCTTACATGCTTACAGTAAGGTAGCAGACTCTTCCCATTCACTGCTTGTTTCTCATATCCTACTGTCAGAACTAATATAAGCTTACGGCCACCGATGTTAATACTCATGTTTTGACCCTGACACAAATTAAAATGTGATCCAGAAAGAATGACCTCGGTCAAACTGTGAACACTGTAGTAGATGGAGTAGTAGCATGTTAAGCATGAGGAAAGCACAGTGAGGATAAAAATTGACCATACTGTCTCACTGTGTTTTTGAAACTCTAAGTATAGGAGAGTTACTCAGACTTTCTTTGCTTTCTTGAATGATAAATATTAACCACATGCTTGGATTGAAAGATCTTGTTCGTTTGCAGAATCTTTGGACTAAATTAAATATAAGCAAGCATTGTCATTCAATGAACAGGAAGCTGAGACCTCATATTCTCCATGGCTTTGTGTTAGCTTGAAATAATTGTTTTTCTTCCTCTGCATCTCTTTATCCTTTACAGGTGTCTGGTTTTATTGCTTGCATGAAGCAGGCTGAGATGTCCTTGCCTATGGAGATGGTTCAACTCTTGATGGAAATTACTCTTATTTGTATGGTACGCAGCGTGACAAAGCCCCTCCAGACTTTGCAGCAGTCCATAGGCATTGATGAAGAAGTCCATAGGCATTGATTAGCTTAAGGATTTTGTAGTGATTTTTGTGTTTGACTGCCAGCATTGCAATACAAGTTACTTTGAGTCATTTGTAAACACTTCTGCATTCTGAAATTGCATCTGTTTGCAATAAAGCTTGCACATTTTCTGTATATCACTTTATATCAAAACTCAGTCAGTTTAGTTCTGCTTCAAGCTATGTGTACTGCGACTGTGTGTGATCAGAAGTGATCAACTAAGCTTACAAGGGTAAGGAGGGAGGATTTAGGTTGGATGTCAGGGGGAAGTTCTTTACAGAGAGAGTGGTGATGTGCTGGCACAGCTGCCCAGAGAGGTTATGGATGCCCCGTCCCTGGAGGTGTTCAAGGCCAGGTTGGATGGGGCCCTAGGCAGCCTGGTCTAGCATTGAATGTGGAGGTTGGTGGCCCTGCATGTGGCAGGGAGTTGGAGATTCATGAGCCTTGAGGTCCCTTCCAACCTGGGCTGTTCTGTGATTCTGTAACAAATCTTTCAAACTGTACAGTTGGGAAGTCTTCTGGGATTTGCTGGTAAATCACCATTCAGTAAATGGTGGCTGTTGTGGTTCATGCATAACCAGCAGTAAAAGTCCTGTGATTGAAACGCAGCCTAGAACCAGTTTGGTTTGTTCCCGTGTTTGTGAGCTTGGCAAGAATAAAAAGCAATGGAAATGCTTTGTTTCTCCTGCTGGTGACTGCTATCCAGCGTGGTGCCTCTGGCTGCTGCCAGCATGCAGTAGGAGCCTCCCTGCTTGTAGCACAACGTGCAAGAGGGTCTCTCCCCCCCTGCCATTTAGAAGACAGTTTTGGAAGTAAACCTGTACTCTTCATGTTAATAAGTGTGGGTAATTTTCATGGTAATAAGTGTGGGACTGCAATGCCTCGAACAGCCTGTTCTCACTGGGTCTGCTTTGAGTAGGAGGTTGGGCTTGACGGCCTCTGGAGTCACATCCAGCCTGCCTGGGACTGCCACTCCAGGAGGTGAGCACGCTGTGTACTTTTTGCAGAAACAACTGATGCCATTCGTCTATGGTAGTCACTGAATTTGAGCTTAAGCTACAATTATGTTAGAAATAATTAATGAAAATATAGATGTAAAAATACTACCATTTTTCATGACTGATACCAAGATGCAAATTTTCTTTCACTGGGAGTATGTCATTGTTGAAATGGCCCTTATTTTTGTGATCGTTTGGCGTTTGTGATCTAGTACGTTAATTTGGAAACAGGAGCACGGGGCAGCTTAGCTTGCTTTCTCCTTGTGTTTGCTTATCTCATACGGAGGAACAGTCCAGATATGGAGGCAGCAGTTCTTGCTACAAAATTCATGTTTTCCTTTTTGTCAACTTTGTAACTAAACTGGGAGTGCTCCCAGGGAAACCAAAGGGATAGATGAACTGACTTGGATAGCTTGGACTTCAGCATATTAAATGAACTAATTCTGGAGCTGTCCCTCCAGCATTGGATGTCATGGAGAAATCACAAAGAGTTGAAGGATTGCAGTCTAATATTTTCTGAAAATTAATTCTTTTTTTACTGATTTATTTATTTATTTTACATCTGCAAGAGTTTCCTGCTAACTTACACATCTGTCTTCTAGCTAGGATGAGGCTAGGATAGAGGCATTTTTAATATTTCTTTTTGCTTGGGTTGTGTAAAGTAGAGAATTGTCAGAGAGCAACTTGTGTTTTATGGTAAACACTGAACTGGTTTTAAGGATCCCTGAATGAAGTGGGATGTAGAGGAAATGAAACTATGTTACTGTTCCTTCTGCCTAGCTACTGTATGAAGTTACAAATTGAATATATAGATCTATGTTGGACTGTACATATTTGGTGTAATAGAATGTGGATGGGCTTTTAAAAAGCTATTTGAACTCACAAACCAAGCCCCTACCTTCATTTTAATATACTTTCAAGTCATTTAAATCAGGAAGTACAGCTAACAGTGATGCTACACAGAATAAGTCATCTTTTGAGAGAGGGAGGATGGGGGACAAACGTTTAGACTAGATATTAGGAAGAAATTCTTCATGAGGAGAGTAGTGAGGCACTGGAACAGGTTGCCCAAAGAATGTAGATGCCCCATCCTTAGAGGTGTTTAAGACCAGGTTGGATGGGGCCTGGGCAATCTTGTCGACATCAGAAGGCTTGGAATTAGATGTTCATTAAGGTCACTTCCAGCCCAACCCATTCTGTGGTTTTATGATTTAAATAATTTCAAACACTTCTGCTTAAGTTCCTTATGTGCTCACCATTCATCAGCTTTTTGTTTTGCATCCATAGAATGGATCCTTGTTGAGGTGGGTGGCAGTGAAGGAAAAAAAATGGCTGAGAAAAGTTGTCAAAAAGGAAGTGTTTTTTTTTTTTAAAAAAAAGGTATGTTAGCTTTTAGAAGCTGAAGCATTTCTCTACAGGCATGCTTTGTTGGAAACATCTCAAGATAGTTTCTTTCTCAGAATGAAATTGGATCGATTCAGCATAGTCTGATATGAATGGCTTATATAATTTCTTTATTTTTTTGCAATAGATAAGCTGTGGACTGAAAATTCTGGCTCAGACTAAAGATAATAGAAGATACTGAATGATATTTGGATAAAATAAAGAAATTGGTTGTCTTCTGTGACAGCTGCTTCCTATAGGGGAATTTTGGGTCCCTCCATTTGAGATGTTGGTGTGGTATGTTTAGTGAATTCAAAAGCTGGTTGTCCAAACCTTGTAAGTATATATGAAATCCTCCTGCAATAAAGAAAGAATTAATGAATCAGTGGTTTGCACCGCAATAGTTTTCAAATAACTACAGATGAAATCTGTAGATGTTGGTTTAAAAAAAAAAAAAGCATCTAAGCGACTTGATAACTGCATGGTGTTTGGTTTAGGCAGTGGTTTATACTCTGCCTTGGAAGATGGTTGCAAGGAGTTCCAGGGGATCTGTCTTGCTTAATATCTTTGTCATTTGATCTGGAGGTGGAAGTGTACTGAATCTGGGGAGCAGTCAGTCTGCTTAAGGGCAGGGCTGCATTTCAGAGGGAACTAAACAGGATGGGGAAATGAGCTGAACGGGACCGTCATGAAATTCATCAAGGACAAATGGAAAGTCCTTCGTCTGGGACAGAATAACCATGTGCAGAGGGTACAAGCTGGAAGCGCTAAACATGAATCAGCAGTGTACTCTGGCAACATGCAGGAATGTAATCACGAGATGGAACGAGATGGTGATTATTCCCATTTACTCAGCATTTAGTAGACCACACCTAAAACATTGCATCAAGTTTTGCTGCCCTCTGGAAGGCTGAGAAAATGATGCATGAACTGCACGGGACCTGAAGCTCCATGGGATAATAAGTCTTCAGGGGGACCAGGGGGCAGCCTGATGATATCTAAGCAGAAAAATACCAAGAAAATGGAACCAGACTCTTGAGATGCGTGACAGGAAGAGATAGTGGTTGTAAATTGAAATAGGGTAAGTTTGTTTTGCACTGGAATATGCTGGTGTGTAATGACCGAAGTAAGAAAGGTACTCAGACTCTGTAAAGTACAATTGAAAAAATGCTATTTATTAGAAGTAACATTATAAAGATAGAATAGTGTAGATAATCTCACACTGCTTCAGATTCTGGGAACCCTGAGTTAATGCAGCATCGAACAGACTTTCAGTTCACATGGGACTTACTGTGCAGGTCCAATCCATAGAAAGGGTTATTCCATTTGAGCTATTATAGGATTTCCTTTCAAGAAGGCAACTCTATTCATAATTCCTACTGCAACTCCATTCATAATTTCTACTGTCAAACAAAGGATGCTTACGTGAGGACCTGTTGTTACAGTCTAGATAAAGGCAAGGACCACACATAATTTCCTGAACCAAGTGTGAACTGCTGCAGGTTCCTGTTACACTAAGCTGGCTGAAGTTGTCCCGCAGCCAGGCGTATGTGCAGCACAGGCTTTTACCTCCTCAGGTTATCTCTAATGTGAATTGTTGACTCCTCAGTGTGTGATGATCAAGACCGCTATGATGTTCTGGCTTGGCCTAAGGAGAATGTATTTCATTGTTTATTCTTACAGTGAAACAGACTTCCCTACAGAGGCTGGGGAATCTCTGACCTTGGAGGTTTTGAAGACCAAGCTAAACAAAAGCCTAAGCAATGTGGTCCAAATTCAGTATTTGCTGTTCTTTCAACTGGAGATTAACTTAGATGCTATCTTAAGGTCCACTCCAGCCTCATATGTCTCTGGATTTTCCTCATAACTTTAAAAAGTTGGTTGGAAGTCATGCATGCAATCATGCAATATCCTGAGTTGGAAGGGGCCCACAAGAATTATTGAGTCTGGCTCCTGATTCCACACAGTACCACTCAAAATCCAAACCGTATGTCTGAGTGTGTTGTCCAAATGCACCCTGAACTTGAGGCCGTGCCCACTGCACTTTGGTGCAGCCCCTTTCCCTAACCCCCAGCCGCCTCCCTCCCCTCACAGCTCCATGCCATTCTCTTGGGCCCTGTCACCAGTGTGGTAACTTTGTCACAATTGATAGGAATGTCTGTAAGACAACAGAAATCAGGGTTCTGGTAAAATCATGCTATAGCAGTAGTAATTTGTATATGATTTAGGTAGAAATGGAGCTGTAATTAGATCCAGAATGCTTCCCATGTCCTCTATCAATGAAATAATTTGATCAAGATTTAAAAAAAAAAAAGACCTTTTTGCCATTACTTGTTCTAGCATTTGTTCATAATATAGGTTTTATTTGTTCCCCAGTTTTCTTTCTTATATCACATCATTAATGTGAAGGGCCCTATAGCCTTTAAGTTTCCCATCCTTGCCAGCTGCTCCTAATATGACAGTAAATTGGATTGTGGTTGACATGTTAATATACAAGATGTGTTAAGTAATTCTTAACAAATGTTGTTGTAATTAATGTTGAGCTTATGTATCTGAGGAAATATTGAGAAGCCTGAATATTGGATGTTACAGGTCTGGCAGTTCCATTCTTGCAGGAGGGGATGTGAAGTAACGGTTCCTTACTGGAATCCTATTTCCTTCTCACGTGTTTGCGTTGGCATTCTGGATTGGTGTGTAATCTCAGATACAGAGGCAGACTACAGGTAGCAGAAATTACCATGACCAGTGACACCTTTGCCCCCAGCTATCTGTATGCTTAATTCTGTGAGAGGTGGGAGAAAGTACTCAGACTCTTGATCCTAAATGTAAGTTTGGAGGGAAGGTGTGCATGTGGAACTTCTGTGTTATGGCATAGCTGCTCTCATGTTATCATACAGTAATAAGGAGGAACCTGGAAAGAGGTAGTGGCCTCAGGTTGCACAGTTTAGATATTAGGAAAAAATTCTTTGAAGGAGCGATGAGGCCGTGGCACAAACTGCCCAGGAAGGTGGTGCAGTCACTGTCCTTTGAGGTGTTTAGGGTGGCACTGAGGGACACGATGGGAATGGGTTGATGGTTGGACTCAATCTTAGAAGTCTTTTCCAGCCTTAGAGATTCTATGATTCTATACAGCTTGTCAGTTGCCTTTTAGATAGCTTAACCTGGTCATGACCTGCCCAGGTAGCTTTGGTGAGATGTTATCTTCAGAATTAATGAAATGATGAATAAATTGCTTGGTTTGGGTGATAACTGCACATCTAGTGCAGAAAGAGAGGTCATTTTTATTGACAGAGATGGGATCTTCAGAGGTGAAGTTACGCTACTCTGTGGTACTACTGAATATCATTGCCTGATGGAGAAAAGCCTGAAACAAAATTCCATTTTATCAAGGAAAATTTGATCAGA
This sequence comes from Phasianus colchicus, assembly GCF_987193195.1. Taxonomy (NCBI): domain Eukaryota; kingdom Metazoa; phylum Chordata; class Aves; order Galliformes; family Phasianidae; genus Phasianus; species Phasianus colchicus. Next base: position 133,397,822 of record NC_143436.1, read on the forward strand.
GTTCTGGTACTTGATGAGTCCCATGAGTCCTTCCTTTGATTAAACTGAATTTCCCTAGAGAAAGAGACATGAGAATAGGGTACTAAAAAATGAAATACATTTAGCATGATTTATTTATTTAGCATGATACAAAGCATGACTTCAGTTATACTTTTAAAGTACCTACATCAGGGGAAAGATTCCATTACTGAAGGATCATTAATCTAGCATATTTAGCTTGAGATTAGGTGCTAGAGACATCAAAGTAGAAAAAAAGAGAGATTTTTAAGTGAAGATAACTAACTGTTATCTTAGTTAAGGGGCACTCTAGTGATGTGGGGAATTCTGTGGTATTTGCCATCTTTGAAGTAGCATTAGATGTCTCTTCAGAATACATCATGTAACTAAGCCTAGGGCTTTGCAATTGTTGGCTGCAGTCGTGATCTGTGTTACATGGGGTGTCAGCCGAGATCATCATAGCAGTTTCTGAAAGATTTTGTACAGAAGAGATTGATTATTTTCTCCTGAGGGTAACTGCTTCCCATGTTTTTCTCATTAAGAGTTCGGGATTTATTTTTTTCCCTGAGACTGGAGTTTTATTTCGCTTCATGCTTCTTGTCTGTGTTTTATCTTCTCACAGAACTTGTTGCAGCTGTCCTTCTCCACCCAGTTTTTTTTTTTTTTCTGGCTTTATCAGACACTGCAGCCAGCTTTCCCCTGGGTCTGTGTTCCCACGTTGCAAGTCAACAAAATGCTTTGCTACACAATCAATAGGTACTGTCAGTGCTACCTCATTAGCACTACAGGTCTAACGTTAAGGCTTTTGCTACCTTTTCTTGAACTTTGATTGTTGTCTTTATAGGCTTTGCACAGTGGCTGATTAAGCTTTATCTTGCTGCTCTTTTCCTTGTCCTTCAGGCTTAATAGCTGCTTCCAGTGGACACTTGAGTAACAGTTGCCCCATGAGCACAAATAGGATGGAGATACTGCGCTCTTCCCTCACAGGGATTTTTCCCTCCAGTTGTAGTTTACTCTTAAAGAAGTTGAAAGTCTTACTGAGCGAAGAGTAGCTTAATAATTTCCAAGTTCTGTAGCTGTTCGATGAATGTATGCAGTTCCACCCTGATAAGTGATTAGGTGGGAAAAAGAGGGAGGGTGAGAAGAGGAGAGCAGAGCTGTGTCACTCAGTAGGCCGCTGTTCCTGTGCAGTGCTATTGCTTGAGGTTAATAGTACAGAGCAAAGCTGTAGCTTTTAGCTGGTTGTATTCTCATCTCCAGCCAACATTCAGAAATTGGTGTCTGCATGCTGTCTGTATTATTATTTTTTTAAACTATGAAAATCTCATCTTCCTGTTCTACAGAGTAAAGAAGAAATCTTGTCCACTGTGCAGGTTTATTAAGGTCGTTAATCAACCTGGATGCATCTCCTATGCAGGTCTTTGCACTATGTTGACACAATCCATTTTTGAGTTTCATAGGTCTGTTCAACAGTGGCTCATTTCATAGAAGTGGATGTTTAGAAAGATGATGGAACAGGCAAACAGTTATTATCAGTTAATATTAACCGATTACTATTAGATGTTCTTACATGCTCAAAGGATTAGAATTCCAGTAGCTCCAAATTCTCTTTGCATGCATCACTTTGCAGCACAATATGAGTAGTGAAATTAATTGCTACAGTTAGAATTTGCCTAAAATTTGAGAACTAAAGTTAGATCTTAAGTTAGATAATATAATAAAAAATTAAGGACAGCTTGCCACTTTCCTCATTTTTCACTGCAGGGCAGATTATCTTGTTTTTGAGGCTAGTTACAATTAATGGTGTCTGTGCAAGTTTGTTTGCAATAAGTCTGTAGAAGTATGATCTAATTTAGGGTGTTGAAATTATAAAACATTAAAAATCGCCATCATTAGAATAAAAAGCCATAATCAATTTGTGTGGCCCACAGCCAGAAAAAAAAAAAGTTATTTTCAGATGCTGGGTTTCTACTTATCTTCCTTTCCTCCTTTTTTATTTACTTTTTTTAAAGCATGGGAGAAGTTTCCATGAGTGTCAGAAGTATTGTTCTCTTTAGGTTAAAAATAATGTAAACTAAAGTGTTTTTGTTTTTTTTCCAGATGAGGGAGTAACTTCTCTTTATTCTGTGTGTTCTCAAACATCTATGAGATCTTGATTGGAAAAAAAGCAGAGTGGGACATTATTTTTTTCAAGCAGCATTTTGGAGCCAGTAGTTAAGTATTTTGGGGGTTAAAATAAAATAAAAAATTACTCAAATGTTTAAAAGTAAAGCACCAACTTGAAGCAAATGTTTTTAATAGGCATTTTAAAGCATCCTTTGTAACGTTTGGGTTTTATTGTATTTCTTGTGATTATCTGAAATTGACTGCTGTGGTCAATGGAGAGAATAACCTTTTAAAAACTTTTTACAGAAAAGTCAGGTTAAAATAAATAAATGCTATAGCTGAATTGGATAAAGGGGGAGTTCTGTAAGGTGGAATTATGGGCTGAGTATAGAATAAGCATCTGAGGTAGGTACATGAGTACCCCATGGTTCATAGAATCATAGACTATCCTGTATTGGAAAGGACCCACAAGGATCAAGTCTGTGTCCTGGCTCCACGGAGGACCACCCCAAATTCAAACCCTGGGTCTGAATGTCCCATATTTCTTTCAAATGAATAAAAGCAGCCTGGTATGTACAGTATATGGCCTTCAGTTAGCTTTTTTTTTTTCCCCCTAGATTTGATTCTATAGTTTTCTTGTAAGGATTTATCTATTAGACAACACCTCTACTCAGTGCAAGTTCCCACTTTCTTTTTAGAAGAAACCTTTGAAGGTTGCATCATCTCTAAAAAGTGAAACAAATGTGGCAGTCAAATGTGTGAACTGTGTTCAGGAGGGATGACCACTTTCTTCCTTTCCCAAACTAAGCTGTAGCTTCATTGTCTGTGATGTGCATTAGAGTTAGTTACACAGTTACAACCATGTTGTCACTTTCTGATTTGTGGCTGATATTTAAAACTGGATTGACAACCAAGTTACTAAAAGCATGCATCTGTCTTAACTAAAGGGGAAAGAGATAAGTGGATGAATGTAATGTGATAGCTATCTTTCCTAGGAAGGAGCTTTGCTGTATAAAGAAAACCAGTCTGCAGCTTATCCTGTGTCTAACGTCAGAAAAGAGACACAAACAAATTAGCAGAAGATTACACCCAGCTAAGTCTGTATGTATAGATTCAAATTTGAGCTGTTGTGTACAGTAAAATTCAAATTATTTGCCTCTCACCCCTGCAGAATAGTCACACATTGGGATACTGCAGTTAAAGTGATCTGCTGGTTCTGTTTATTTTGTTTTAACTTGGGCATAGACTTGTGCCTAATATTGGAGTATGTGTTGTCTAAAGCTGTAGAAATTAATGTTTATAATCAGTACCGAATAGTGCTCTTAATGAATATTGGTTCTTTGTTTTATTTATTTAGCTTAATGTGTTGCTTATGGTTTCATATGATGAACTGGAGTGCATTATCTAGAAATGTTTTTGATTTCAGCTAACGTGTCAACAGTAAATAAAAATTCAGCAAGCTGCCTTTTTTAAGGGAATGGTAATTAAAGTTGTTAATGAAGAATGAACGTATTGCTATGTAAAAGGAGTTCAAAGTGATTCCAACACCCATGATCCTGTGATTCCTGTGATGTTCTTTACTACTTTGTATATATTCACTGTCTTGGCTTTGATGGCTCTTCCTCGGGTCTGTTGGAAAAATTATCCTTTTCTCTTCCTTGTGGACAACTAGAAAAGAAACAAAGGAACTGGCTCCAGAACTGCAAGAGGATTTAGCTGGAAAGGAAGTGTGCTGACTGGCAGTTCTGTGTCTGAGCTGCTTGCCTGACTGGTGTTCACTGGCTCACGAGAGAATTATCCCTCGCTTTTCCAGAGAACCTGCTAGGATGTGGGCAGAAGTTCAGGCTGGTTTGTACTGACTTTTCCATCTGGGAGTGCTGGCTTTTTTTTAACCAGTTTTTATTTTTTTGAATTCTGAACTGAGGTGTGTTTCCTAAGGCTCACCAAGCTTTTATAATCGTGTTGCCAATAAAAAAGAATGCTGTTTGGTTTTATCGTGTACTTTTCCTTTCATAATAGTGTTTTGTCATCGTATACCCGGACTTCATATGCTGCTCGGTTTTCCATTGCTTGGGACAATTGAAATGGTGTGATTGTGCATTAGCAGTTAATTCATAGTCAGAGCTTTGAAACCGACTTGTCCAGTTCTAGTTGTGCTGTTTAACTGGTAGTAGTACAAATGCTGTAATTACAGTTACGTAGACAGGAGTTCATGACACTTAGCACACTGTAATTATTGGCTCATGTGGTTATAGTTCATTTGAAATGAGCTTAGTCATTGAGACAAAGGGCTAAAATTGGACTTTTGAAAACAAGACAAAATTCTAGTGTAAGTTAAGAGAGATTTATATAATCTCATCCTACTGCAAGGAGTTTGGACAGTATTTTCAGAACTGGGGGAAAATTCAAAGAGTAGATGATACCAGGTTCTGTAAATACAGTTTTTTAAAAGGTCAGAAAATGGGCTAAGACAAGAATTAAGTCTCCATGCCAGAATATAGGAATTCCTTCCTATTGGAACAAAGTCATTGTCAGTGTCCAAATGAAAGGAAAAGATTTTCAAGGCCACCTTAAAAAATCAGATCTCAGTCAGAAGCTGGCCTCATAACCTCTGAACCATGGAGAATGTTTTTTATCGTTACGCACGGAGAGTCTTGGCATATTCAGCGGTCTCGCATTACATGCAAATTTATTCCCTTGCATGTAGTTCAGGCCTGTCTAAAGATTGATGGTGACTACCGTGATTTCGGTACGATGTTCCATATTACTTTGGAGGAGTGTGGGATTTAAAGTTTCTTTTGTTACTTGATGCTTTGTAGGCTTGTGCTTTTCTTACTTAAAGCTGAAATACGAAATGCACAAACCTGGAACAATTAAAATACAAGTGTCTTTGAGGAAAACGTGTCTGCTAGCTACTTGTATATTAACTTGTGAGAAGATGGCATCTAAGCTTTGAAGAACTTTAATTTGCCATCTGTTTTGGCTTAGGTGATGTTTCCTATTCTCTTACTCCAGGTATTTGTGTAGCTTCAAAAGCTGTTAATTGTTGAAAAGAGAGCAAAATGTGGAAATCTACTGGTAATAACATCTGCATTGCACGTGCTTTTATTGTTAAAGAAAGCTGTGGTTTGGAGTGGGGGGAGGGTTACAGCTATGGTGATGAATTTTGTTCTGTTTTTTTTTTTAAAAAAAAATGTACAGAGTTATGGAAGACTTAAAAATGCCCTGCATTTAAAGGTGGTACAGTGAAAGCAGAAAATAAAATCCAGTATTTTTAGCATTTGCTGTTGCTTATATCACTTCTGCCAGTACTGACATACTGTTAGAAAAGAAGAAAACAGAATATGCAGACCGGAATCTGAACAAATTTAACCCTGCAATCATGTAATGTCCTAGCAGTGAGAGTGACTGATACTGCAGGGAATTTGCATGAATCTGGCTTCTTGGGGGTGCTTGAAAGGATAAAGGCTGTCTGTTGGGAAACATCTGCATCCAACTAGAAGAAAATACATTGGGAAGGAAAAGAGGAGACGATGATTCTTCTGGCTTTGAATCTGGCCATGGATTTGAATCTTCATCCTTTTCCTCTGTGGACCCTAAACATGTTAGTAACACTTAAGGTTTGACTAATAACTATTATAAGCAGGCTTCAGGGCTTCAGTTGCCTGTAGGCTCAGGAAGAAATAATTTTCCTGATGCGTAATTTGGCTTCTTGGCTGCTGATCTGTGCAGTGGTCGATCATGCTGGGACAGCTGAAATGCTTCCTACCCCAAATGTTATGTTGTGCCAATGTCAGAGCAGCTGCCAGGCAAGTGGCAGGAGTGAGTGAAGTGGCACAGCCAGCAGTTCTTTGTCTGCTGCGGATTATCATTCCAGAGTATGGAAGTACACTTGCTGATGTGTTAGAGACTGGCTACAGTATTAGGTTGATTATGGAGTGTAATGGTATCAGTGCAGGCTTTGAGGAAGGAGTTGTTCCAGAAGAAATTGTCAGGGACTTTGCAGAAGTGGTCATCTTCCTCCATAGCATGGGGGGAATGGTTCACCAAGTAAAGCATGCCCAAGTGATCTCACACTTAATTGCTTGCAGAGTCTTTTGGCATTGGTAATAACCTCCATTGGTGACATACATGACTTGTATAGAAGGACAGAGAAGACTATTTTTGGACTTACACTGCAGAAGCTTGTGAACTTGCTTAGCTTAGGTACTGCAAGTGCAAATAGTGAGCAACTGCTTCTAATTCTGGAATGGGTGAATACTGAGAAGGAAGCAGCGCCTGCATTTCACTTTGAAGGAGCCTTTGTCCTCTCTCTGGGCTGCATCAGGCAGTTTGAGTGCTACACACATATGGGAATTCGGGTGATTCCTTACGACTCGCTAGTGGAGTTTTTATAAAATATCATCATTTTTGCCTCATTTGAATGAGGTGACTGGTTGCTTCATCCTGAATTGAGAGTCTGAGGAGTCAGTTGCAAAAACAAGCTTTCATCTTGTCAGGTGGTGTATTCGCTTGTCATTTCCTTGCTTTGATGAAATCACTGATAAAAGACAGAAGTTTGCAAGACAGTCTAAAACAAAGTAAAAGGTATAACCACAGAACCATCTTCATGATCTGGTTTCAGAAGCAACTGCTGTGAAATGGCCAGCAGCCAAGCCTCGCAGTGCGTCTGACTTCACCTGGCACTAACTGTCACCTGCTCTCTGAAAACATTTTCTAAACGATCCAATGATGAATGGCACTTCTATTTAACTGTGTCATCCGCTCAGAATGTTCTGTAACATCTGTTGCTTTGTTCATAAGGTAAACCAAAGATGAAGTAACTGTGAAGTGGCTGAGAAAGTGTTTGGGGTTTGCAGAAGGGCTGCCTGAATTCGGGCTGCTTGAGTGTCAGACTTGGGCTAGATTCTGTGAGCTTCTGTATGCGTTATTACAGAAGAACTGATGCCTCTCTGCTCTTTGTGTGTATTATATTTAAACTGGGGGGGAAAAAAAAAAACTGTCAGAAAATATAAAGAATTTGATGCAACAATGTTCATTTGAAAAAGTACTTTTTTGCATTTCAAAATGATGGTGGGTTATGAATATAAAAAGCTGTTTTTTACTGGCTTTTTTTTTTTGTTCTGCTTGATGTCACAGTAAAGTTCTGTGTGTTATTTGTCTCTAAATCAGAAAGCTTAAAAACTGAAAGTGCCAAAAAGCTCAGCTTCAGAAGTACAATGCCTTTTCTTCATTAGGAAAGAAGTGCTCTCAGAGAAATTTTTTTACGGAACTGTTGTTAAACTTGGTTTCAATGAAACACATTAGTAAACATCCTTTCATTCTGGATTTCTCTCTAGTTAAAAGAGACAGTTTTTCCTCTGAATCAGTTTGTAGCTTGGGTTTTTTGCATGGAGGATAGGCATGGCATTTTTCTGAAATTTTGATTAACTATTGCACTTCAGTTCTTAACATAACATGTCAGAGCCTTGTTTCCTTTCTTTTTGTGCGGCATTTCTCATATAGATTTTGAGTGGTTTTTAAGGCAAAATTAAACAAGTTAAATGTCTTGCATACATACTGACAGTTGAATGGACGAGAATCCTTTTTTTCTTTGTTTCTAAAGTTAATCTTGAAACTCATAGATTTGCCACAGTAATTTAGGTTTTCAAAGCCCAGGCTTTGTTGAATGCTAGGACTTGATATTGTAACAGCTATTAAAATGATGTTTTTTTCCCATGGCTTTTTTGGTTTTGCTCTTGTTCAGTGTTCTCTATAATTCTTCTGTGTAAAAAGTTGACAGAACCCCTATTCTTGGCTTGAGGATGCCTTTTGTTTGTTCTGAAACTCGTTAAGGTAATAATAATAACACATGCAAAATTGTAAGCTATTGCTGATGTGATGACTAGTACTGCTCATGCCACGGTCAGTGCACTGCAGAACATGCTTGTCCTTCACAGCCTCAGCCTCCCCTCCTTCCCCCTCAACTGTGATGAGCTGGTCTGCACCCTCAGCCCTGAGGCACTGAACTTCAGAATTCTGAAGCATGGTGGCCTGAAAAGTCAATGCATAATGTGTGATGTTATTTGGAGGGGATGAGGTTTTGTTTTGCTTTAAGAAAAAAATTAAGGAAGAGAGAGAAACAGAGATGACAGTGGTGATCTTCATTTTATGTGAACTTTCATTTTTGATAGCAAGAAGGCAAAACATGGGAGTGGTGTATCTTTCAGGAAAATCTATCTGAAAATGTGGGGAGCTAGGGACCCAGAACAGGATGTGCAAACACTGCTATGTTAGGTGGCATTTGAAAATAATGCATGTTCCTTTTATTTTTAAAACATCTGAGGTGACCTTAAAATAATAGTATTTATTGGAACACTGAACTTCAAAATGGGAGATAACCCCCTTTTTGGGCTGAGATTCAGCTTCTGTCTTCCAGTAGTGCACAGTTTGTTTCTGTGAGCTGGCAAACTTTTAACGTCTTCTCATTGAAGTTGTCCCTCCTTTCAAAGAGAGATGTGTTCTTACATTCTGAACTTCATCAAGAAGAATGATAAACGCAGTCATGGGGGGAAAAAAAAGTGGTAGGGAAGGGATCCGTTGTTGATACCACAGTATAGAGGTTTTGTGTTGTTTCAGTTTTCCGGTTTGAGGTTATAGCTGTATTTTTTCTCAAAGGCTTGTGTTGTTTCTGTGTATCCTATTTGTGACTGAGGAACGAGTTTCTCATTGACTTTAACCATATGGAAGCTCTCAATCCAAACACTTCTAAGCTGTTTCAAATTCTGTGATGTTACTGTCAAGTTGGAGAGTCACAATGAGGATTAGAAAACAGTGTGAACGAGATTTTCCAGATGTACAGTTAAGATTTTAAGTGTACAAATGAAACTGAAATTCCAGTTGTGTCAGAATTTTCAATGGGCTTCAGTGCATTGAACTTGTTTAGCTACCCAGTAATTCATACAGTTAAAATACTGACTTAGCTTGGTACAGCCAGTCTTTTTGGGGAACCTACAATAAATTGTTAACTTTCATATCAGAAGATTGATCTGCAAAGTATGTTGCTTATCAGTACGAACATCTAGGAGCTCTGAGAGTGATCAGCATCACAGACTTGTGTTTGCTATTCTTGTCAAACTCTGAATTGTTACTTTGGGTACTTATGGCTCTATCTAAAAGACAAGGCACTGCAGATTTTAGATCTATGCTGCACTTACTAATAACGAGGTGTTTTTCTGTCAATTGACTTCAGTTTTTTGTCTTTCTCCACAGCTTTCATCCAGTCGGATGGCATAATAGAAATGCTGCGTTTTGATGAAGGAGACCTATTGCAGGTATGTACTCAGAGTAAATTATCCGAATTAACAGTGCTTCATCATCTCATTTTTGATAGCTACTTTCTGAAACTCACAGTAAGTAGTTTTCAGTGATGGCAAAAATGTTTTGGCCTTCCAGATTTATTTTCATCAATGTATTTTGGTGTGTACTGAGGCTCTTGTCCCCTGATCTTTTGTGCCAGGAGACTGGTGGAGCTTAACAGTCTGGCCTGTTTGTCACATTTTGTTATTTTTTTCCTTCTCAGAAAAACTGGGGGCTTTTCTGTGCTCAAAGTTCACCTTGAATACAGAGCTGAGATGCACAGCTAGAGGAGCTGAGAAGTGTTACAGGATTCCTTATTGTAGAGGTGGCCTTGGGACCAATTTAGCACTGGGTTTAAAGAAAGCCCAAGTCAGTGCAGTGCAGTGGAGATTATTGCAAATACTATTTTGTCTGTTTGTTTTATGAAAAAAAAAAAAGCTAACGAGTGGCAACATAGTACCTGGAAAATGTAAAACATTAAAAGAATATGTGCTAAAATTTTGATACTATGGTAGATGTTGGGATGAAAGACATGGCAATATGCCTTAACACTTTTTTGAGTTGCTGAGTTCAGAAGTTGTATTGACTAGAACTTCATGTGTGCACTATGGATATATGTTGAGAGTATCTTTTGTTAAAATTCCTAGATGTTGTTAGCCCCAGTAGATGAGAGGAAAAAGAGAAGATGAGAAAAAAGCAAATAATTGTTTAATCAGTTAGAACACTTGTCAGGTAACTGTTTAGCTTTGTTAGTTACCAATACAGTGTTTGCTTTACAATTTCTACCTCCCATTTAGTCTGGTAGAGTCTACAAATGTGAAGGGCGTATAGTTCTGGGCTCACTGTACAATTATTTGTTTTAGATATATGAGGGTTTCCCCCACCCCTGCCTACCTTCCTAGGTTGTTTTTTCTTGTTGGTCTTTAACATAAGAATAACTTATTACAAGTTTTAAAGTCATACTCTACAAGGATAAGATCCCTCACAATTATCTAAACAATTGAAAAGGTTGCAGTTAAAAAACAAAACAAAAAACAACATCAAAAAGCACATCTGTAGTTAAACAATTGTTTATTTGTCGTGTATTAAACACATTTAAGATTTAGTGGAGGGTTGTTAGGGTAGTATGGTTAGGTCCTGGTTGGACTCCGTAGTCTCTAAGGTCTTTTCCAACCTGAGTGATTCTATGTTTCCCTTATTGGATACATATGTAGCTTATTTATTGACATGCAGAATAGAACAGTGGCAGCTTTCCATATACAGGCTGTGGTCTCAATTATTGCATGTTTGACTCAGGAGATTTCTTCAACTTGCTTGGAAATACCACTTACCAGAATAAATAAGAGAAAAAAATGACTAGATTTAGCTCTTCTGTTCCATACTCAATTAGAATATATTTTACTTGAGAAGAAGTGTTTAATGACTGACCAAATCAATTGAGCCAAGGTGTTGGCACAGTTTTTGAGATGGAAAGGATGTGGACAAGTTCAGATATCTACATTTACTCCTTTTTAACTAATTAAAACTAATCTCTCAAACTTTAGAATTTTTCAGTTATTTTAGCATTCAACTTCTGTAGCTCTCAGGAATAGCAAGTAATGGTACTACTGTGAAACACCTCAATAATGGAGAAAGAGTAAAAAAAAAATACAAAAAACAAAAACCAAACAAAAAAAAAACCAAAACAAAATGGATTGTTAATCATTCTGATGTTGTTACAGACGTGACAGTGAAAAAATAGTTTAAATATGATGATGGGACAAAGTCAAACACCCCTGGATGTTGCTCCGTAATCTTTGGATTGTGCTTCTTTTCTTAATATGTTGCTGAATTATTTAAAAATACGGCAAGAGAGACAAAAATTTTTAATGATTGGTTTATATGCTAGGTGTTATGATATTTATATCTTATCACTCTTAGGATAAAAATATGTAATTGAAGCCAGTTCCTTTTCATCAGAGTAATACAGCATGTTTACTCTGGCTTACAATTTATTTACTATTCTGTCAATTTTTATATGGTGACCTCTTGTGACTACTCAGTGCAATTAAAAAACAAAACAACAGAGCAGATACATTGCTGTAAAAACAAATTTGTATCTTGTCAAAGAGCACAAATCCTTACATATGTAAATAAACGAATTGCAAAATAAGATCACAATGGAAATGTCATTAATTAATGCTAGTAGATAACTGTAGCAAAGCCTCTACTTCTGGGTTTAGACTTTCAGTATGTGGATTAGAAAGTGCTCCATGTAGAATCAGAGAATCATTTAGGCTGGAAAAGACTTTCAAGATCACCAAGTTCAACCATCAACATGACCTACTGAGTTCTGTTACTAAACCGTGTCTCTTAGTGCCATGTCCACATGTCTCTTAAATACCTCCAGACTCCATCACTTCCCTGGGCAGCCCATTCCAATGGCTAACCACCCTTTCTGTGAAGAAATTTTCTGATACCCACTCTAAATCTCCCCTGACACAACTTGAGGCAGTTTCATCACATCCTTTCACTTGTCACCTGAGAAAAGAGACTCACACCCTCCTCTCAACAACCTCCTTTCAAGTAGTTGTAGAGAGCAATGAGGTCCCCTGTCAGCCTCCCCTTCTCCAGTCTAAACATCCCCAGTTCTACCCTCAGCTGCTCTTCATCTGTCTTGTCTTCTAGTCTCTGCCAGCTTTCTTGTTCTCCTCTGAATGTGTTCCAGCAACTCTATGTCCTTCTTGTAATGAGGTGTCCAAAACTGAACACAGTATTTGAGGTGAACACGGTATTTCACCATATAGCTTTTCCCTCTGTCTTAACAGAGCAAGTGAGAATTTTATTCCTTAGCGTGTATGCTGAAATTAAAGGTTTATATCTGAATAAATCTGTTACTTCTGCCTGTGGATTTGAACTGTATTTCCCAATTTTATATTTGAGCTCTCCTGCAGAATTTCACCTTGTCAGTCTCAGGCCCACTTCTCTGTGTCTCGTCCAGACCTGATAGATGCTTCCAGCCCCTCTGACGATGATGTCATCTGTGAATATTAGGGGTGCTGAAACAATTACTAAAAGTGACAATTGTGGAAGGATAAGCTACATTAAGCTAACACGCACTTACTTTTTGAGAATTTTATTTTGAAAAGTAGACAGTAAAGTAAAATTAATGCTTCAGAATTTGCTTTTGCTTCATAAAAGACTGTTTTGCAGGTCAGCCTATTTATCTTGAGAGCTCTTGCCATAAACATCTCATGTTTCCAGCGCAATACAGTTGGTGATCTTCCATTCAGACTGTGTTTGGAAAGTACTTCTTTTGATGTACTAGTATTCCTTAAGTAGCCTAGTCCTACAAATTTCAGACACATTCTCTAATGTGAAATACTTCAATTGTTATAATTTCTCATGCTGTGTTAATCTTAAGTGCATGAAGTGCTTTTTTACAGGCTAACTCCTAGAATTTTTTTTTACTGCTATTTATTGCTTATTGAAGAAACACTGGAACAGAAATAGAAAACTGAGTTTGTATAGGTAACATATATTTGCTGTCTTTGGGAAACTGCTGTAAACTGTTATTCACAAATGTTGGTAAGTAGAATTATAACCATCCTTAAAATCAAATAAGGGGAGCCTTAATATGACTTGCAGTGGCTTTACAGTGAGAAAGCTGAACGCTAAGGGATTGTGTTACATGCATGAAATTTAGCATTGCTATCTCCAGCTGAAGGAATTTTAGTATTGTCTGCAAGATCTGTATTTCATTCTTTATGTCATGGTAAATTTAGGAGTATCTTTACAGAAGTGGCAACCGTAACTTGTTTCAGGGCATGAAGTTGAGAAGATTTTTTACCTCAAATTTTTGTGTTTCTTTGTTGACTTAAAAATGGCTTGGACATGATCTGTAGCAATACTCACATTTCATGTATTTATAGCCATTAATTTTCATGTTGCAAACATGAGATACAAACCACGTAAGTGGGCAGAAAAGCATGTGGAAAATTGCTTGGGCCATTGACCTGTATGGGTGTAATCTACAGTACAAAGTTCACCTGGCAGTCAGTTACATGTGATGTCCCCTGGAGCTTGATATTGAGGTCAGTATGGCTTTACGTCTTCATCAGTCTGGGTGATGGGGAGGAAAGCTCTCTCACTGAGTTTGTAGATGCTGCCAAATTGGGCAAAGTAGTTGGTAGATGAGAAGGCAAGGCTTCTACTCAAAGGGACTTGCACCTGGGACAGAATAACTCCATGCAACATGGCTGGCTGGCCATTGGCTGGCTAGAAAGCAGCACAGCAGAAAAGATCTGGGGGGTCTTGGTAGACAACAAGCTGAAGAGAAAGAAGTTGGCCTTGTGCCCTGGTAGTGAAGAAGGCTGACTGCCTACTGATTGGTATGAACAAAAGTGAGGCCAGATAAGGGAAGTGATTTCCCTAGCTCTTTCCCACAAAGGCAGTATGCAGTTGATGGGATAGATTTCACAGTATGCACTATGGAAGGTTGAGAGGCACTGGATGCAGATTGCAGCATGGGAAATTGCAGAATAATGTAAAGAAAAAAACCTGTGGTTAATCAAACGCTGGACCAGATTACTTATAAAAGTTGGAGAACTGCTGTCTTGGGAGATGTTTAGTACTCAGTAGCACAGAGCTGTGAGTGACCTGCACTAACTGGAGCTCTGAACTGAGATTTGGACTAGATGGCCTCTGAAACTCCTTTACATTGTGTAAAGTATTTTCTCACTTCTTTGCCACTGCTTGTGAGCTGCTCAAGTCTCTCTGCTCCTTAAAAGCTGCAGTTGCTTCTTGTGCAGGAAGAATTTCCTCCCCCAGGCTTTAGAATCATTAATTGATGCCCAGGAGTAGGTGACTGTTGCAGAGCCAGAGTCCACAGCATATATTGCGTCAGCTGAAGTCAACTGATGTTTTTGTTTCCTTATGTGAGTTTGTGTCATGAAAGTGTGTAGCAAGAATGACTCAGTCCACTTTCAGCTGCATCCCAGATTACAGCAGTCTTTTTTTCATTACCTCAAGCAAGGTATTAATCATTAATTTTGCTTATTTTAATTATCCTCCGTCTGAACATAGAGTTGATGATGAATGTAGCAGTGGACTGAAGTAGACATTTATATATCGGTTTTGTAGCTTTCTCAACATCTTGTTGCTAATGGCACATAGCTTTCCTACAAGAGGGGAACTCGCTGCAGAGTAAAATAATATTTAGAGTTTTTATAGAAAGTGATAACCAGAAGAGTGTAGGAATACAGAAAGTTTTGGGTTGTTGAGAATTTCATTAATGTTAAAGAAAAGTACTTGGTGCCAAGAAACCTCAAGTGTTGGTTAAAATCTTCTTGTTTTCCCTCTGCTACATCCCGCCCCTTTCACTCTTTTTAAACCTAGTTTAAGACACTAGGGGTTTGAGCTGTCTAAACATGGGTAACCAGTGCTTACCGAGAAGCTCTGGACTATCGAAGACGTCTACATGGACCTGGCAGGTATGGCACAGAACAGAGGAGAGACAGTTTGCCAGCAGTCATGTTGCCATGGAGTGTTGATCTCAAGTGGCAGCAGAGGCCTATGTTTAGATAACTGAATGTAGTGTTAGGTAATGCGACCTTCTACCAAAAAATAAAGACTAGCTGTTATAACAAACTGGTGAGATATTAAGATTAAAGTAAGTGTTACTTGGGACTTTTCTTTTGTTGTTTTTCTGACTGAAGTTAACATTAATGCTTAGAGGCGACATTCAGAGTGTAAGGTCTGGGGTTTTTTATTCTCTTTTTTTGTCCAGGATCATTCCAAAACGGTTGCTGAGTTAGTGGAGTGTACTTTCAGGTATAGATCGTCTATGTGAAATCTTTCTTAAGGGTGCAAACCCCCCAGGGCAAGTTGTTTTAAGTATATTGAAACCAGTGCAGAAGGCTTTTGCATTTTTCTGAAGTATCTCCAACACTTGAATGCAAGCATTTGGGTAGGAGGATTTCTAAGCCCATGGTACTGATAGAAAGGGTGATCTTTCCCTCTCTTGCTTCACTGTCCCCCTCAGTTGTATGTTTCTACTTCTTTTCTTATGCTGACCTTATTCTTTGTTGCTGAATCATAAAACTGTTCCAATTGAAATTTTCCTTCTCTAGCTTAGCTTATAATTCTTGAAATACTAACAGTGTTCACATGCAGCCTTTTTTCTTATCTGTATCAAGCTTGTAATTGCAAGGTAGTATTTGTTATTTGTAATATCTCTGTATAGAAAAGTTGTAATAATATTTTCCTGTAAATCATATTTTTCTAATATTGCTGTATTACAGACATATATTCTACAATGGAAAATAACCTGTATTTATTAAAAAGCTTACTTTTTAGTTCTCTTTACCTGATAAACCATTGATGTTCAGCAAAACCCACGCTTTATACTGCAGATTGATCAGTACACACTTTTTAGTTCTTGATGTTTGTTTGACAGTTGGAAGAGGGATATAGTCACACCGGAAAACACTGTTGTGAATCTATAATTCTACTTGATGGTCAAGTAAAAGTAATTTGAAACATGTAACTGAACACATTTATATGTCTTTGTTTATCATGCGAGTATGAAGGCTGACATGTAATAAAAAATGAGCGATAATTATAGAAACTGCCACATGAGATTTATTTTTGGTTTAGTTCCATGATGCTATGGTTGAGCTGCTGAGCTGCTGAAGTTCCTGTGCTCTTTGCTCTTGATTGACCCTGATTGCAAACCTCCCAAAAGTCATTTAATTTGTCATTTTGCTTTGTATTTAACAGACATCTGTAACCACAAACAAGCTTTTCCTCATAAGCAAGTCTTCAGTAGGTTTTTACTTTGTTTTTAGATTTTGCCAAAGTGATTTGTGATTTTTAAACTCAACGTACAGACATTAGACTAATATTTTCACTGCAAGTCTGTAATTACAGAATACAGGAGAGTAAACTTGTGTGCAGGATCATCCAGAGAATTTAACTCCCAACAGCTCTAGCTGTGCAGTAGTTCAGCTATTGTTAATATGTATATTTCTGTTTGTTCCTGTATTTTCTGGAGTTAAGTTTGATCTCTACTGCTTTCTGTTTAAAAGTTGGTCTGAGTAGGCTCTTACACTAAGGCTAATATTAGGGCATGTTGGCTGATAGTCACAGGGTTTAAAAGAGTAGATAACAAACAGTTTTTCCTACCAAATAGCTTAAAATGTAATAATGTGCTCTCTTGCTAGAGCCAAAGCTAGTTGTCAAGGATGGGACAGTGTTGATAGCAACTATTTTGATTGCCGTGTCATAGGATCCAAACCTGTTGGCAGTGTCATCTGTCAGGTAACCGCTAGTAATTTAATGATGTTCCTCAGTTATGATTCTCTAAAGAAAAATCAATTACTGAAAGGAAGATTGTATGTAATTGAAGTGGATGTCGCACTGTCAAGGGTAGTGGTAAGGAGTTCCGAATGATTTATATCTGTGAACTTCAGGTAGTAGTTTGACTGCATGACTATTTCTGAAGAACTTTGTCTCAGCAATTATTGGTTGTCTCTTTCCAGTAGGTCACTGGTAGCAATGCATAGTGTGGAAGAATGAAACTAGAAAATTGGGAGAAGAATAGTCTTAAGTGGCTGTACTGTATTAACTTGCATCTTACTGGAAATGCAAAATGATGAGCGAGAAAAAAAAATTAAGAAGTTGAACTCAAAGTTTGTCAATATATGAGCAGTATACCTTAGCTAGGAAAAAAATTGCAAGTTGAAATATTTTACTTAAAAAAGAAAAAAAGCATTAAAAAAAGCCCCAATAACAAAAAGAAATGTGCTGTTTTCCTAATTATGGTACAAATGTAATAAGCTTGAATGAAAGCTTCCCAATTTGTTGATTTTTGAATTATAATAAAATTTGCAATACAGATCAACTTACATTGCCTTTTAGAATTCTGTTTTGAGGAAAAACTGTCCTGATTATGTGCTGCAAAGCATAATTTCTTGTGAACCCCTTCCTCCTGCCATGTTCTTGCCAGGCAGTTTGCCTATCTCTCCCAGAGACTTTAAAAGAAGAAAGCTAATTGATTCTCTGTCTGGTCATTAAAATTAAAATCAAATCCTCGCGTTATCTTGGTTTTTAAATGGTAAGTAAATTCACTTCCAGCTTTTTTTTTTTTTTTAGTTTGATATCAGTTGTAGGGTTATTAAACCAAATAATTTGATCTTAAATCTGAAATATTACTTATATTTCCAGTCCAGAATTGATCCTTGTTGTGAATCGAACATAATTTTTAAGTAAATGATTCAATAGTAATAATTACTAAAAAAAATTACTAAAAACTTCAACAGTCTTCAAAAAGAAAGATATGTTCTTTATTTGTAGGGATTTTCACATTTGAAATATTTGTTTATTTTTTCTTAACAAAACTTTTTTTTTTTCTTAGCAAAGGACAGAAAATATAACTTGTAGATGAATTAGAAGTCAATGAAATGCCCAGCCATGGGAATTGATTTTTAGTTCTCAAATGCAAAATGAAAAATTATCATTCACCCTGTGAAAAAACTTCGTTAACATTCGTTAGTTACGAATGTTGTCATTTGAGTCAATACACATACCATGGACTTTGTCAGAAATGTAGCCTTCCTTTCCTGTTGTAGAATATTAAAATTCTTGATCTTGGCCTTGAGGTGCTTTTAAGAGAAGGACTGAAATCCTACATCTGATCCTCAAATCCAAGATCAAAACAAGATTTCAAAAAATGCATGTGTCTGAATGTGTCAAAGAGGACGTTCCATACAGAGCCTTCTTGACTGGGATTTCTTAAGGAAGAGCAAACTAGTTGGAGTTTCTTAGACAACATTACCTCCTTCTTTTCAGATGATTAACTGTAGTGTCCAGCAGAGGGATAGTAAAGGTATGAATAATAGAGGCTGAGAGATCATTATCAGGGAAGGAGATGAAGTTTCCTAATTAAATAGAAGTTATAATGTTCTTCGTTTTCTACTTTGTTGAATAACACCAGTAGGATTATTACTGGGCTGATACTTGTTCTATATGTTTTTCTTTGTAATTTGTTTCTTGTGTCTCGGCAGCTTTTTCTATTGCTCTCTACAATATTATCATTTCAGCTTTAAGTTACTACTTGTCTCACAGCTTGTAGCAGTCTCTACCACTTGAACTGCCTTCAGTTCTTGTCTGGAGCCAAGTGGTCTTTGGATAGAAGCTGATGGCTTAATTTCTACAAGTAATTATAAAAAAGCTGATATACATTTTCTTCTCTGAATCTTTCTCTTTTGTTGTTCAAAATGTGGTCTATAGCTTGTTACAGATGCTGACTCTTTTGCCTTCACAGGAAATATAATGCTGTCAGTCTCTTCAATTTATTATTTTTTTTACAGGCTGAGACAACTATAGGCCTCAGTTCATATCAACAGAAAAGGTAAGCAGAGTTTTCTAAGAGTTTAATACAGCCATCCTGTTCTGAGATTGTTGATGTTTTTTGCAAGAATAAAAAAGTTTACTATAAGAAAAAATCAAATACAAATTTATGCAAGTAAAAAGGGAACAGGTTTTTGTAGGTTTTTTGTATTGTTTCATTGAATGTTTTAAGGAGTGGATTTGTTTACCTGCTGCAAAAGTTCTTTTGCAACAAAGGAGCCCTTTTGAAAAACAGCTTTATGATCTTGCTTTCAATAGTTTTCCTTTAGTTTTTGTTCTTTTGGCTTTTTTTCCTCCCTTGTATGGAACTGTGTAGTATATGAGAAGCAAAAGGTGTCCTTTTTTCTTCCTAATCCCTAATTCTTTTTCTCAAGACTCCTCAGATAGTTCTTTGCCTTTAATGGAACTCACAGATCAGCATATGTTCATATTGCCTACACGTGAGCTTAAGAGCATCTCTTTGCAAGAAGTTTTGAAAAATCTCTGGGGGGAAAAACAAAGAAAGTCTTCTCATTTTGTACTTAAAAAGGCTTCATCTCTATTGATATCACCTGCTACCCATCTCTGTTACCTCCTGATTAGATACTTACCTAAATCTTGTGAGGTAAATCTCCTGAATTACATGGAAATATAATTCCATATAATTCAGGATTTGGCTTACCTAGTGTTATTGTTTCTAATACTCAGTGAACAGCTTGGTAAGAGCAAAGAGTGAATGTGAAAATGCTGAAGAATCTGTGAGGATGTAGCAGGTTTTTCGTGTCGGGTGAAATTTTTCATGTCGGGTAAATCTATTTTATCTTTTGATAAAGTAAACAAGAAGAGTTAATATTATGTATTGAAATAAGGCAGTTACTGCATAGTTTAATCTGAAGCTTCAGCCAGTTTGTATATTATGGTAATGTGAATTTTGTCGAGCTTGTATTCTACCAACTTTAATTTGCTTCTTAATTAAGGAAGTGTAGCTTAGTCATGCTGCATAAAACTTGAAAACTCTTGTTCCTTCACCTTCCCTGCTTCTTCCCACCCCTCCTCCCCACCCTCAGCACAGAAGGCTTCTCTCTGCCACTCACAACTCCTGCCTGTTTGTTTCTCAACTGTGAGGACTAAATTTTCCACTCAGTGCTGCACATGTATGTGCTGCAGCATGTCAGTCAGACTGCAAGTATGCAAACATGAATTTAGGAATAATGATGGAACTTCAAAGGCCCAATTTTGTCTCATGTTGAATCAGACTTTTTGGAGATTGTTTAAATAATCGTCTCAGTGGCAAATTAAAGTGCTGCTTTTATTGGGATATATGGATCATGTGTGACTTCTTTGTCTCCTAGAAAACACAGAAATTTTATGCCCTTGAGAGTGAGGCTCAGGCCAGGGATTAGTTCTTCAATTTTTTTTTGTTTTGTTTGAATTTCTCATCTGAGAAAATTTCTGTGTTGGAAGTTTGTGTTTTAGAGTGTATTCTAATAAAAACTACAGGCCTACAGATATGAAAAACTTCCTAGCTTGAGAATTGTAAAAGAAATTCTAGAAAGCATTCAGATGTGAATCATGTGAAGACTTTATCACTGTAGGACAAGACATGGGAGGAACAGCTGAGACCCCTCGCTGTGCTCAGCGCAGAGCAGAGGAGCTGAGGGGAGGCCTGATGGCGGCTGCAGCTCCTCACAGGGAGCGGAGGGGCAGCGCTGAGCTCTGCTCTGTGTGACAGCGACAGGGCCCGAGGGAACGGCATGGAGCTGTCAGGGGAGGGCAGCTGGGGGTCAGGGAAAGGGGCTGCATCACAGGGCGGTGGGCATGGAAGATGCTGACTTGGTCTGTGGGGACGGCCCTGAGTGCTGGAGTTCAAGGAGTGTTTGACCACTGCTGTTAGACATAGGGTTTGATTTTGGGGTAGTCTTGTGTGGAGCCAGGATTCAATGATTCTTGTTGCATCCCTTCTAACTCAGGATATTCTGTGAAATATACAGCGTGTTCTGCTTCATATCGGTGGCTTATTTGGTGTTCAGTGGTGTAGTACGAGGTAAATACTCAGTTTGCCTCCTGTCTCTGTTTCTCTCCCTGACTTTGTGGCTGCTGGTTTTTTGTGCATATTTCTTTCAAAGTGATTGTGTAAAATGTCATTGCTAGAAACTGAGTGTCTCATCTACATGCTTAACTTCTCTAGATGACTTGTTTATCATTGTGTTTATTAGAGACTGTAATACCTCCTTCATGGTATAGCTTGCAGATATTTCTTCCCTATCTACATGATTTATTCAATTCTTTGATCTGCTTTTTAATGCAAAATGGAAGGGGAGAACTGAACGAGTCACTTAATTTTTGTTTTGTTCTTGTCTGTGATTAGGCTACAGTACATCAATGCAGTTGATTCTGTTCTTTCCTCACGCTTTCCCCACACAACCCCCAAGAAAGTAAACTTTGAAGTTTTAACATTTGATATAATGAGCACATTATCATGATAAAGGGTTAATACTGGCATAACTAAGCCAACCAGTACCTAGATGTGGTTTATTAAAAACCTTTGTTGCTAGTATTTTTATTCATCTGCACTTACAGTTGCCACTGATGCCAGGTATGTAATTGAGCAAACATTTTGTGGGAGCTGATATTTTCACTGAGGCTACATTTAATACTCTTATTTCTAAAATCGTTTTAGGTATAAAAATTTAAATACATTTTCTGATGTTCGCAGCGCATCCTTATTTTTTAATATTTAAAGGTCACGAATGAGACCAGGGGAATGTGATTGGTTACTTATTTTAGCCTAAAACATTCCATCTCTTAGGTGGCTCTTTCAAGGACATTCTGCCATGAAAAAAGTACCCACTGTGATTTATTTGACTTTGTCAGTTTAAAAATTAATATGGCTAATTTTGGAGACATTTTCATTTTATTTTGTGGTAACAGAAATAACAGAGTAGTGGCTTTCTGAGAGTTGAAGTGTTACTAAAGTAATGAGATCTCTTTCGGTTTGACACTTTGATGCTCTTGTCTTTATTTCTTTATATTGTTGATTTATGGCACAGGAAAGGAAGTAAAACGCTTTATACAAATGTTAAAGTAATATGGGAAAAATGCATGTAGATATATCCTTAGATCTGAGTTTTCCACAGAAGCAATTAAGGATGGTACAGATAAGATTCCACAGAGCACAAGCATGTTCCAGGAATCCCAGAACAGTAAAGGGAGGACACAGAAAGACAGTTACTACCAAACTTTGCAGAACTCTTTAAAGATGTTGTCCATCTCCAAATGCAGAAGTGTGCACGGATGATGTAAAATTGAATGCCTAGCATATTGCGATAAGCAGCAGAATTTCTTTTAAAATGTTTTTCAAAATGTCCTTAAGTAGTAGGATATTGTCTTGATACCAGTGGACATCCGTCTTCCCATGCATTGATATTTTAAGCATCTTTATAATTGCTTCTGGGAGTCACCTTATTGGGACTTTAAGTTGCACTTCTGTGGATCATATTTTGTAGCATGTTGTCTGTTTATGTTCTACTGATAAAGTAGTTATTTAAGTACTTGAGGAAAATGCTCTATCACACTGATGACAGAATGGATGGTACAGTGAGGGAAATGGTTGTGTCCAGGACTGCATGTAGTTTACTCTGAAGGCTCACCTTTTAAGTCAGAATTCTTGCAGAAGGGTAGAAGCATAGGGACCATCCTCGAGGCAGTACCAGGTACAAGTCTTTCCTAAAACTTCGTAGGTGCAGATGACTTTTGGCTAATTCTTGGTCTGCTGGAGCTTGCTTGTTGGCAGATGTCAGTAGGTCTTTCTTATTCAGTTGCATCTTTTCTTTTTCATGTTCTTCTTGACCTTGAAGATTAGAAAACTTGAAGGGGCAGGGAAGGAAAAAATGTATAATTCTGATGCAAGTCTGGGAAGCCTAGAGCTCTACATGCATGTATAATTATTACCTTAAATGTTGTTACACTGTAAAGTTGCCCTACCCATGGGTGTATCCAGCTTCTGTGAGCAAGCGCCCAGCAGAGCAGGCGTTATCATCATCCTGTAAGTCTGCAGCAAATTGGGCCTTTCAGTAGGCAAAGTTTTGGAATTCAATATTGCTCGTTCCTATTTGAGCCTTATTGTTTATGTTACTTTTGTTATAGCTGGTGTTTGTTATGATGTAGCTGCCTTTACCAAGCACTAATCTTTTAAAAAATCTGTATTAAATCAATTGATACTTGAACTTTTCAAGTATGTGAAGAGTTGTTTATATCCTGATTGTCCCAGTTAGGTGAAGTGACTTTAATACATTTTGTAATAAAAACCTTCACTATCATTTCTATAAATACAATAAATATTTCAGTTAACTTCTTTAAAGTTAATTCCTTTTACATAAAAGGAATGGTTATGTTCTTTTACCAATAAAAACAGAAGTGCTGCATGGCTCACTTTTCAGGGGTTTGAAACTGGAAGAAATTAGAGTGTATTATAGAAAGAACTGCTTTAACAATCACTTGAGAAGAAAAGTACGTATTTCCAGTTCAGTATTACAATTATCTTGACAATAGAGATGTGTGGGCTTTGCCATTTCCAGTTTAAAAATGCACTACAAATGTTTTTTTTAATTGGACAATAAGCTTTGAAGAAGGGAGGTGATCGCTTTGAAGATGGGTTCAGAACTTGTTTCATCCTGTCAAAATTTCACTACTGTTATAATTTTCCAACTTAATTGTGTATGTAACTCCGGTTTTGCACAGCACGGGTTATGTGAGTTTTGGGTTTAGCTCATATCTGACTGCTCTAGTGAGGTACAGCAGCACAGTAGTAGCAAGAATTGTGCTTTCTGTAGGCTTGAATTCTGTTCTTCCTACCTCTGGGACTTGCACCTGTATTTTTACTGTTTTCAGATTTATATAAGTGTGTGTGATTAAAGCAGTCTGTATTACACCTGATCTTGGAATAAGGCTATTTTTAAGGACTAAGCTCTAAGTAGTATTGAAGATGCTTCAACATCTGGATGTATAGAGCTGTAAATCAGCTCAAAACATGAATAGATCTATTACACATGCATTGTACTTGAAGTGGAGGGATATAGTTGTAGGGTAATGGAGTGAATAACTAAGAGTTTTTGTATTTTTTTTTAATAAAATATACTGTGAATTTGTTTGTGGTGTTGTTGCCCAGTTTTAGGCTATTAGAGAATACATTACGATTTCATACTCCATTTTTGAAGTTTCACTCCCATAAATAGCTTCCTTGTTGAAATGGTTCTACAGTTTGGAAAGACATCTACACTTGATTGACAGTTATTTTTCTGGAAGGTATGCTAGACAGATTGGTCAAGTTCAAGGCCTCAGCTGAATAAGGCTAGCCACAAGTATCTCTCTGAGGATGCCTTACACCTTTTTGCTTTTCCCTTTGAGAAGATAGATTGGGAAGTTCTCCTGCACTGTTGGTCTCTGGAGCATCCCTTTACCCAGGGTGCCTGGTTGCATTTTGGTCTTTGGGAGTCTGTAGTTGTTGATACCAAGTCAGAAAACAGGATCTGAAAGAAGAGTGCTATTTTGCTAATGGTAAAAAAAAAAAAAAAAAAAAAAAGAGTTTAAAGAAAAAAGAAAGCCATTGATCTAGAGCCATTGTTTAGCCTTTCCTTCCATTACTGTCTCCCTGCTTTTTGTTCATTGTATGATCAAGAATTTTACTCAGTCTAAGATAAAGTGTTACTGTCGTACAGAGATGTAAGTGCAGACACAGTCATTTCATTCTGAACAAGAAAATGTTTCAGTCAATTAAATTGCTTTGTATTCATTGTTCTAACTTACGTTGTGGGTTATTGATTGTGCTCTCTGACTGTGAGAGTTCAAATTAAAAAAAAAAAAAAAAAAAGAATAAACATTACCAGAGTATGGTTTCTGATACTTTGTGGTCTTTACCACTGGATGGTTTGAGTGGTATTTAAATTTTAGCCTTCATCTACTAGTACTCTCTCAGTTACCAGCAGGAGGTTAGTACTGGTGAGGCCAAAGAATGTTTCTAGACCAAAGTTACTGTATTTGGGGTATTAAGAGAATTTTAACAGCAAAAACGTAGGTTGGTTTCTCCCATGTGGCATTAATACCAGCAAACTGGATCCGGATGGTTTGTTCACTACTACAGTTGTAGCTAGTGAAACTCATGATGTGTATTGTCATGTATTTGCTGGGTAGTCTGAGGAGAATGTCTGGATATTGCTATGAAAGATGATATAAACTTATTTAGCTTACTGCAATGCATACTTTTCCTCTAAATACTGATGATGAGTTTCAATTCAATGTCTGTTTCCAATATCTGTACTTCTGCATAGTCTTTCTTGGAGGTACCAAATAATCATGTGAAACTGCTATAAATTGTGGACAAGTTTGTCAAGCTGTGTTTCTTCTGCTGAATTAGATATGCTGTTACTTGTATTAATGAATAGAGTAATTCAAGATGAAAGGAGGCAAAAAATGTATCTTTTAAAGAATTTCAATTTTTCTTGCAGTGTATCCCTATATCGGGGAAATTGCCGACCTCTGCGGTTCGAGCCACCAATGCTGGATTTCCATGAACAGTAAGTTGAAAAGTCTTCCTATCGGTTCACTTAAATCTGAAGACCTCTGAAAAGTGAAGGACAGCTTGGTGTACAGAGAGCAGCTACAGTGCCTGACTCATACTTCAGGACAATGTAAACCGAAGCGATGACATTTCAAACATTCTTGTTAGCAGTTCAACGGAGGAGAAAAAACAGCCTAAGTATGCCTTGGTGCAGTAATGCTTGTGAGAAACTTCCCCCATCTTTAGCCAGCACTGCTGCTGGATGAAAGGCTCTTTTATTTCCGGAGGAACCATGGTTTATTAACAAAATTTCCTATTCCTTGTTTGTAGGAAAGGCTAAATATGGGCGTAGCAATTACGGAGATGTGCAAGGTGACGCCTCTGTGTTGAGACAGTGTATACTTGTTTTTGAAGCAAAAGGAGTTGTAATTTTGTATTGGTTACAAAGAGTTGCTTTCTAGAAATGGTCTTTATCCAAAGACAGAAAGTTAATGTCACTATGTAGTGAAGTTAGATGGAAATTACTTGTTTTACGGAGCTTATTTGTGTCAGTCTGCAGAAATATGATCTAATATAGAAACTTATTATTTTCTGATTGTAATAAAGACATAAACACAATAAGCTCTTCATTATTCTTTCAAAATATCAAATATTTGTTTGTTTCTGTCAGTAACTGGTTATAGATCAGAGGATAACAATGTTCTAACCTGAGTAGTAAAATCTGGAATGGTAAATCTGGCTCCACCGCATCTCTGCTCTAACAAACATTATTGCGTTATAGGTAACGAGTTATAATGTTGAGTGCGGTACAAGACTTAAAAATTTGTACAGCAGTTTTCTCTTCATAAAATCACAGAATCATAGAACTGTTCAGGTTGGAAAAGACCTTAAAGATCATCAAGTCCAACCATGATCTAACCATACTACCCTAACTCTAACAACCCTACACTAAATCATGTCCCTGAGCACCACATCCATGAACACATCCAGGGATTGTGACTCAACCACCTCCCTGGGGAGCCTATTTCAGTGTTTCCAGTCTCCCTTCCTTCAGTCTCTCCTCGTAAGGCATATTCTCCAAGCCCTTCACCAGCCTTGTTGTCTTTCTTTGGACCTGCTCCAGCACCTCAGTGTCCTTTCTGTATTGTCAACTAGAGTTCCTGAAAAATGTATTGATTTAATTTCAATTGACTTTCTGTTAAAACCAAGTAAATATTCCATTAATAGTAATTATAGAATTGGACAACAAAGATGTATTTTTTATAGCTTTTTGATTCTCATTGGCTATAAATGAAATGTTCTATTGATGTAGTTTGAAGTCTGCTAATTTTGCAGGTCACCTATATATTACATAATTACCTGAAGAGGCTGTATGTGCTACTTCTTTTGTGTGGATTTCCAATCTACTTCATTTTTTTTAAATTAATGAACTAAAAGTAGTTCACACACTGACATGAATACTTCAAGCTGTTCTTCGTTATATTTTTGATTTTTTTGTAAGCTGAAAGCACCAAAATAGTATAGATCTAATATACCATTAAAATAGTGCAAATCAATTACTTACAAGAAGAGTAAAGGGTTTTGTGCAATAAATATAGAACTGAGGGATTGCTGACTTTAACACAGGGAACGTGTGTGTGTCAGAATTTGGATCATTGTGTTGTGCTTTTGGCGTTTTTTAATTTTAACCTAAAAATCTGTTATCCATAATTTAGCTGTTTAGATAATAACCTCAAGCAGAAATAATCTTCTAGTTTATTAAGACCTAGAGTAAGATGTGAAAAACAGCTTTAGAAAAGGTTTTGATTTGGAGCCCCAGTGTTCAGTTTAAAACCTACCTTAGGCATTTAAATAGAAGTGAACAGACTTGGAGAAGTGGTGAGCAACTCAAACTTATGGTCTGAATAAACTGCATATTCCATACACCCTGGAAGTAAAACAATTCATACTTAATCTTTTGGCTCTTTGCTTTTTAAATTAGGCAGGGTTTTTTTGTACTCACTTTGTCTTTTCTTTTTGAGTTGATAATAGAAAAGTCCTAAAATACATATTTAGTTCCTGAATAAGAGTTGTACATAAAGTGTTTTGTTAATAGGTAGCATTTAGTAGAGCAGGATTGTTCAAAGGTCATGTTGATGCAGAGCTATCAACATGTATCATTTCTGGGCTAAAGGAAGAGGCAACATTTAATTTCAATCATAAGGTAACCCATCCTTCTTGTAGCATTTTTGGTCTGCTACTGGTGTTTGAGTTTAATCACATCTTTCAAAATCATGCCAACTTAAATTTATTTTACTAAAGTCAAAACCTGAATTCAGTTGCTACATAAGTCCTGCACACACATTTCCTTGTGTTCTACCTGAAGATGAGATTGCAGTGGTTGCAAACTTCTATTATACGAAAGTTAGTTTTGTAATGCTGCTTTAATATAAAATAATACAGTATTCTACCACTTTGAAGACAGTCCAGATAATCTCAGACTTATCACAAGAAAATCTGTGCTCTATGTTAGGATATGCAAATCTTTGCTTCAAAGGATCCCAAATGTTCTTGGCATGCTTTAAGCCTCTGGGAAAGGGGTGGGACCAGGGCAGGTTCTTTCAGGTCAGTGATCCAAGAAACTGCTTAGACTAAATGGAATATCACTCATTTTTTAATATGAGAACCTTCTGTCTCTTTTTTTTTTCTTTTTTCTTTTTCTTTTTTTGATGTTAAAACAGTAACCATTGGGTAGTCTTCTGTAACTTTGGAAGGTGATTGCCCAGAAGTTGTTCTGGCAGGACAGTCACTATCTGTAAAGCTTCCCATGTTTGAGATGCATCTTCACTTCGAGCTGTTGCGGGTGGTCCATCTAGATTAAGACTACGATGCAGTGCAGTTTTCATTCTCGTTTCTGCTTTATGAGAGAACTTGTATCTTCATAGATCTTAACAAATTGCTTTCATCTATGTTAATTCAACTCCGAAAGTATGAAAAGTAAAGTTAGTCAGTTCTTCACAATGAACTTTTTGGCAGAAGTAACTTTTGACGAAGTAGTTTAATACTGAGAATTCTAGGATACTGACACTACAAGTTAGAAGTGCTTATCATCAACATTTTAAAATGTCAAATTATTTTAAAACTGAAGTTGTTTTCTTACTTCTTTTTCAGTTTGGTTATTGCTAATGTACAAAAACATGCTTTTATTATGCTTCTGTGGTGAATGGGCATTTGTGCATCACTCAGTTTGAGCTGAGTCCCACTCTCTAGATAGTTTTTTAGAATACTGTCCTACCACCAAAAAACAATCTCGTAGCTTTCTGCTTATCAACAATCTTCTTTTGTATTTCCTTTAGAATATTTTGCTTTGAGGGGGTTTTGGTAGCATTTTTATTCCTAAGCTTTTGTGTTTAAAGGATGTTCTGTTTTTGAACAGCAAATAGCAAACAATTTTAGCAACTGAGGAGTTTATCCAAGTCATTTTATGTAAGGATGTTTTCTTATATTTCAAAAATATATTTATGAAGGGTGCTGGGGACCTATAAGGTACCTACAATGTGTGCAGCCAAGTGTTTATGCTGCATGTTTTATAAACTTCATATGCATGAGGTTGAGATCATCAGATTTTTTTCATGTTGCAAACTGAATTTTCACTTCTGTTGGAGTTTAAATGTAAGAAACAGTTGACAGTAAGTTGACACTTAGTCCAAATGTACCTCTGTTTTTATTTGCATATAAAAGTGCCACCAAAGCAAATAATTTTTATTATACTTCTAACTTTATTCACATGACAGCTGGTGACATTCTTGGTTAAGTCTCTGCTAGTACTGTTCTGTACACTGGCTTTTGCTAACTGTTTGGAGAAGGCATGATGTGTCTTGCAGGATCTGATTCCTAGCATAAAATGTGACATTTGCTGTGTTTTTCAAGTTACGTGGACACAAACTTCTTGTCAAGTTTATTATGAAAACGTTCTATATTTCTTTGAGAACAAACAAACAAAAGTAATGATAACAAACAACAACAAAAAAACACTGGAATCTGGAAGCTGATAAGCAGTTGACCTATAGCCTTGTATATGGATCCCTTCTGGTTTTTTTTTGTTTTACTTTTCCCAGTTAATGAGGCAAGCTTGCATTCTCAAACTTCTGGTTTTGGTTACTTTGGTTAAGTGAAGTATCTCGCTTGGATCGCTCAGCTGGCAATGCTTATGGTTCCATGTGAAATAGGAGTGTGCTCTATTTGCTGATTCTCTACTCTTGAACATCAGGAACTTCCTTCATGGAATCATAGATTCAGCGTAGACTCCAAGATCATCCAGTCCAACTGTCCACCTATTTCCCACTAAACCATGTCCCTCAGAACAACATCTAAGTGTTTCTTGAATGCCTCCAAGGTTGGTGACTCCATCTCTTCCCTAGGCAGCCCATTCCAGGACCTGAACACTCTTTTGGAGAAGAAATTTTTCCTCATGTCTAACCTGAGTTCTTGTAAGGAGCTAGTATTTTTTGTAAGAATGGGTTACAGAAGGCGTTCTCCAGAGGTAACTCCCACTATTTCCTAATATAAATGGAAAGCTGTTGGTTGAATTATGTGCTCTCCCCAATCTTGCTGAAAAGAACAGAAGATGAGGGAATAATTCATCTGCTGAATTTACATTCTTGGGCTTTTACTTACAGACTTGGCATCATTTTTCTAAATCAAGCCACCTTTTTTTTTCTTAAATGAAAGTATCTCAACTATATGCAGTAAGAAAAAAATAAGTAATTATTCTTTTAAAAGCACAGTTTCTCAATCTGTGTTTTCTTTATACTGAGTAGTTTAATATTTTTGAAAGTCTGAGCCAATAGCTCGAGGATTTGTTTCCCCAGCTCCTTGCAGAAACTGCTTTCCTTTAGTTAAGAGTATGCCTCTTTATCTCTAGAGTTGAAATGCATTCCATTACAAAGATGTGCTTACAATGTACTGGAGATGCTAACTCAGATACTGGAAAGAGTTGAGTTGTAGCATTAAAAATGATGCATCAACACAGGCTTATTTACCCATTTGAACAGGCACCTCACCCTTGGTAATTACTATCTTCTCATCCACATTTTAGTATCTGCTTTTTATCAGTGTGGGGAGACCCAGCATTTTACAGGGACAAAAGATCAGGACCAAAATCTTGCATGTTTTGACAATTCCCGCTTGCCTGAAAATGTGTATCTATGCTGTCTTATTGCAGTGGGAAATATTAGTTGTGACTGCTCCAGGAAATTCTGTAATTTGGCACCAGTAAACACTGTACTTGTGCAGATTACTGTGGCTAGATAAATCACAGCCTGGAGAGTATCTCTTAGATGATTGTTGTCTGGGATGTAGGTTTGTTAAAGGTGTCTGGTGCACATTATTTTACCTGAATTTTACTATGTCTCATGAGATAGGAAAAAAAGTAAAATTTGTCTTATTTCCCTAGATTTGGTTAATATCAGGGTTAGTGTACACAAGGAAAGCAGTATCCGAGCAAAGCAAAATATTAGAGATGCTGTTACAAAATCGAAGTGGTCTACAAAGTTATAAAATAGAAAGATAATCCTAGCAATAGAATTCCTTTTTAGTGACTTCTTTTATCGCGTTTAATGTTGTTTGTCTGAAATCTGAAGTTCAAAGGACTGTGATGTCTGTCACGACTACTTCCCTACTGTTGTTTTTTGTTTTTGTTGGAATTATATACATTACTTAAACACATGAGCGAAGTTTTATTGTCAGTGTTCCAGATGTTATATGTACCTATTTAGCTTAAGGGGACAAAACCCATTGTCCTGTTTGCTAGAAATCTTAACAGTTTAAAATGCTTTCTTCCCTTTTCTGCAGGCCAGTTGGAATGCCAAAAATGGAGAAAGTTTACCTACATAACCCTAGCTCAGAAGAAACAATTACACTAGTATCAATATCTGCTACAACATCGCATTTTCATGCGTCATTTTTTCAAAATAGGGTAAGTTATTCTGCTTTCTCAAAATGAGCTTTTTCTTTGTTTTCTGTATACGAACTTGATTCCTTCCCAACCCTGCTTCCCTAAGTGAGCTATTTATTTCAATAATTATATATCTAAAAATACTAGGATACCTCAGTTCTTGATCTCAAATCAAGTTACCAAACAAATTTGAACTGAGTATGGAATCATATGCAAACCCTACTAGAAAAGAAGAAATTGAATATTTCTTAGGAGTTCCAACTAGAGTGTAAGTATATACTGTCACTAGCAGCAGATACCTTTGCTGCTGATGTGACCGTTAAGTGTTTTGTACTTCAGAGCATGTGCACAGCTATGAGCTGTTCTTAGAGTCTTGTGAAGACTGTAGATACAAGAGGTATTAGTCTAAAGCAGTCACTAATCTAGATGTAAGTATTGCAGTCGTATCATAAGAACTTGCAAGCTGAAAAGCATGGTGTCAGTAGGTTTAACTCTTAACCACGTTACTGTCAGATACAGTTCTCTAGTTTCAGTTTTGTGCATAGGGCCTGTGGTTTAGCAGGTTCAACAAACAATAAAAAAGTCCTTACTTCAGAAAAGCTGACTATAAAGCAGCCTTTCTCACTTTTCGAAATTGTGTAGTAATTGCCTTTCTTCTGTGTTCAGTAAGCTCAGTCCAAGGTATTTCTATGTAATGGTGAACTCTGAATTTACAGGTTAGCCTAAAAATATGGTGGAATATAATTTTGTGATAGACATTAGCTGTAAAATAATGTTTTGATTATCTCATTACACATATGTATGCTTTTCTCCAAGTCTGTTGTAGACTTTCTAACTTCAGTGTTCAGTAAAGAACAATGAACATCTTCTGTTGCACAGAAAGTGCTTTTCTGCAAAGTGCAATGACCTCAATAAACTTGCTTTTTCTTCTGCTTGTCTTTTTTTTCCCCAGAAAATTCTTCCAGGAGGCAATACATCCTTTGATGTAGTTTTCCTCGCAAGAGTAGTGGGAAATGTAGAAAACACTTTATTTATTAACACTTCTAACCATGGGGTATTTACTTATCAGGTAAGATAAGTGGAGAACAATCAGAAAAAGTTGTAAAATGTGAATTAGCATTATGGCTGTATCTATTACCATGTATATAACCACACAACACTTTTTTCCAGACAAGTTAAAGAACCTTCCACCCTAGCTGCTTGTTGTAATGCAGTTATATCAGTGTAAATATCTATAGGCCAGTAATGTAAGCCAGATCACTGACATCTATGTGGGGTTTTTATGTGCGTGTTAGCGACTCGCTGCAATGATCCAACTCATTCTTTTGTTCTTTGCTCATCTGATACAACGATAAGATAATTTTATTCGTTATGCTGGCAAAAAAAAAAAAGTTCATTTACTTGAAATTCAAAAAGATAAACTTACAGATGAGAGAGGCTGAAAAGTGAGAGAATCAGAGTCCTTAGAGTTGGAAGGGACGTCTGAAGACCATCTAGTCCAACTCCCCTGCAGTGAACAGGGACACCACAGCTAGATCAGGTTGCCCAGGGCCTGATCCAGCCTTGCCTTGTAAGTCTTCAGGGACAGGGCATCAACTACATCCCTAGGCAACCTGTTCCAGTGCCTCACCAGCCTCCCTGTTGAAGATTTTTTCCTTATATCTAACCTAAATCTACCCTCTTGAGTTTAAAACCATTTCTCCTTGTTCTGTCACCACAGTCCCTGCTGAAGACTCTGTCCCCTTCTTTCCTGTTACTCCCCTTTAGATACTGATGGGTGGCTGTAAGGAAATCCTCGTGCTAAGGGAATCTGGCTGCGTACATAGCAGCATTTTGAAAACAACAAAAGCCTTTCCCATATAGATACTTTGTTCCATTAATCCTTTAATGATAAGATTTAATACCTTTTTAGCCTTTGGCTGGTATTGAGTATTTCAGGATATCAGAATAAAGATGTTGTTTTGATGCCCTGTGATCTAAATATGTCAGTGTAATTAAGTAGTGGCTATTAGAAATACTTGTTTTCTGTAAATGAAACCAATTTTTTTTCAGTGCTTTAGCATGATGCTGATTTTAAATGCTCAGTGAGAAATATATTAAACAATAAAAAAGAGTACTTGGTAGACTATTAGAAATTGCATATATATTAAATGCTACAACAAGGATATCCAGCTGCTTAGGCTTGTTTTTTTTTTTTCTTCCTCTGTCCTAGGTGTTTGGCATTGGAGTTTCGAACCCCTATCGTTTGCGCCCCTTTATTGGGGCACGAGTTCCTGTAAATAGCAGTTTTTCTCCTATAATAAATATACATAACCCTCACAGTGAACCTTTGCAGGTGAGCCTAAGAACATTAAATGTTCATTCATTTATGACATTAGTCTGAAATTTTATTTATTTTGGTATTTCGTAAATCTGTTTGAACTGTGAATCCATGTGACACTGAGTTTTATACAAGTTGCATTTCTGTTTAAATGCTGATCAGTTGTTCTAGAAATTATAGATTATATTCATAAATCTCCTTAGTTTGCTGAATTGAAGTTTTACTATGGGTTTTCCATTTTTATAATCTTGTAATTACTGCAAGATGGAGAACTACACTTTGCTGGTAGTCAAGAAGAGTAATGAAGCCAATGAAGTAACATAGATTTTGCATTTTTAATCCAGGCATGCCTTCTAGCTCCCTACTGCTCATTTTGCATTGATAATGTTTTGTTGTTGTCAACCAAATATTTCAGGAGGTAATCTGATTTTAATTAGTGATAAGCTTTATTTTATTGATTAACAATGCTCCCTTGATCCGATAAACGCAGCCAGAAATGTCCACCAATGAAATGTGAATACAATAAAATCAATGTCTCTCTAGGCTGTGTATTAAATATGGTACTATTAATAATTTCTCCCAACTAGTGGTGTCTTTACTGTGAACCTTAAAATGTAACAGCAGTACAGAGTTCTTGTATCAAGGCAGGATTAATGAACGAAGTGATATCTGAGCATAACCAAACTACTAAATCAGTAGCCTGATAGTGAATTTCTGAATTTGGTAAATGATTCATAAACTGTGAAATTCCACAGAAAGCACTTCAAGTGTAGCACTACCCAATGGTTTTATCATAATTAAAAGTGAATTTATTAAGAAACTGCAGTGGTCAAATAGTTGCTAATCCTTTACATTGAACATTCTGTTATTTGATAACTGAAAAAGTCTCCCTTTAATGGTGTGTTAATGTTTTCCTGTTATCCACTCCAGGTAGTAGAAATGTATTCCAGTGGAGGTGATCTCCATTTAGAGCTTCCAACAGGTCAGCAAGGAGGTACAAAGAAGCTGTGGGTAAGTAGTAATATCTGCAGCATTTACTGTAGATATTTAGGGAATTTTTACTTTGATATGATTTTAGGATTGTGGGTTTTTTTTACCAAATGTTTGTTATGTAATCTGTAAAAGAACTTCATATAAACTGAAACGATAGCAGGATCTATTAGCTGTATGATAATAAAAATAGAAAGTAGAACTTAATTTCAAGAAGCCATCTCCATTTAACTGTTCTTTTTTGAAACAAGAAGATGAATCACATCCACTTGATCACACAGGACAGTGTAGTCCTTCTTATGCCTTGCAAGCTGGATTCAGCCTACAAGGAGATTATAAAACAAAACTTTTTTTTTAACTGAGCAAGTCCTTCCTGCAAATCACTTTGAATGTTTATGTGAGTTGAAAAGAACAGCTGAATGAACTTAAGGAAGAACAAACTGAGGACTATAAAACAACAGTGTGTCCAGCTACAGTAAATCTCTGAATCATGATTCAAGAGTGGCTAGAAGTGGTTCTGGAAAGTATGCGTGCCCTACACTATGTATCTTCTGCCAGTGACAGAATAATGGGTTAGACAGACACTTGGTCTGGCCTACCAAATCTGTTTTGTTGTGTTCTTTGTGACACATACTGGTATCTTCCCAGGAAATAAGTTTTAGAAGCATTCAGAAGATGAAGTTTTGGTTTTGGGCTGTATGTTACACTCTTACTAATGTCCAACTAGATATGAAAACTATTTTCCTCTGTGATGGGTATTACTTCTTTTTTTTATGTCTGTTTTTGTCTGGGAGAGACTTCTAAGTCATTGGGATTCAAAATTTCTCTTACTCCAGATATCATTGCAGTCACTGACTGTTGTATCTGTAGAAATGAATAGAGCCAGCATATTTCCAACCCAAGAAGAAAAATCACAAAAATTAATTCCTGGCTTTTCTGGAGAAAGTCTGTGAGAATGGCTGTAACTTTGTTTTAGATACACATATTGCACAGGAGTAGAAATACAAATCACAAGAATTTTAAAAATCTGTGGAAAGAGCAAACATTCTGGGAGTTGGAAATAAGAAATAAAATCAGATTAAAAAAAAAAAAAGAAGGTCTTAATATTTTGACACAGTTTTACTCAGATGGCATTGCTTTTAATGATAACCCTTTCCTCATGAACAAAAGAAAATTTAAGGGACTGTTGAATTCTATAATCATTAGTAGGTATATAAACAACAACCAAACAACCTGCTTGGTGTGGTTAGAACCACCAACAAAAGCATAAAAGATTTTTAAATGTCTACCTCAGTTCTGGTTTTGGTTCTTCAGCAAATAGCTATTGAGCTTCCCTAAGACAGGTTGCCAGTTAAAGCATTGATGACAAACATGCGAGAGTTGCACAGAAGGGCATTGGCATTTCAAATCAGTAAGGCAAGTGGAAGAAGTGAAACCAGTAGGTGGAGGCATGCAAATATGGCAGAAGAGAAAGTAGAAGAAATGATTTGAAACAAGGTTGATACAAGTATCAAATGATACTTTAATGTATGCTGTCAAATTGCACAATGTTGTCACAATTTGTATTGATGTCAAATGTTTTGATGATTGGATGAAGCAGTCAGCATATGCTGGAGAATTTTTATGATCACTATTTAATGGTACTTCAGGGATCCAGACAAACTTTGGATGATTTCTAATTACTTATATGGAAGAGGGAAATTGCATCCTTGGAGACAATGTAGCAGTTTGTTTGTGTTAGGTTTGTGAATAAGTGAAAGCAGAATTTGAAAGCTACACTTCTCAGTATACTTTTTAATTCAGAGACTCTCCAAATGTAGTTACTCTGACTACTAGCAATTCTGCAGTTTTTTAATTTGTGTTTAGCTAGATGGTTTTGACATTTGTGTACGTGTATGAAACTGTATGTGCTTTGTGTCTGCTTTGGAGAAAAAGCAATTAGAATATATAAAAACAGCATTTGATGTTACTGAACTCAATAACATTTTTATCGTTAATCTCTCATCCTTTTCCCCACAGTTTTAAGAAATAAAACTTAAGAGGGTAATGAAAGTCCTATACCTGTTTTTAATCAGTGTCGTATTTGTTGAGAAAAAACTACCCAAATGAAATTGAATGGTAACTTTAAAAACTTGCAGGCTCTGTCTTGCTTCCATTGCTGCTTTTTCTCTTATCGTTCAATTATACTCAATGCTTCTATTGTAGTTTTTGCTGTAGCAGCTCTTTTTATAATTACTACAATCTCACAGATGTGCTTTTAATGTTCTGTTAGGAAATACCTCCCTATGAAACAAAAGGAGTGATGAGAGCCAGCTTTTCTTCGAGAGAAGCAGATAATCATACAGCATTCATTAGAATAAAAACAAACGCCTCAGACAACACAGAATTTATCATTCTCCCTGTTGAGGTGGAAGTTACGACAGGTTTGTAGAAAAGCATTTTTGATGTTATTTAGCTTTATGAACTTGTGCAGTAAGAAAATGGTAATGTTTCTTTTTCTTCTCTTAAAGCACCGGGAATCTATTCATCAACAGAAATGCTAGATTTTGGTACGCTACGAACACAAGGTAAAGCTGTATTTCAGATCTCAAAGTATCTTTAAGGGGCAAAGGGAAGAGTGGTTATCTTTGTAATATTCCTAGTAGATTGGGAGATTATGATTTTATTTTGCTTTTTTTTTTTAAGAGCCAGAGTTTCAAAGATAGGAAAACAATGATTGCTACTGTGCACAAATGTTTGCTGTCAAGTAAACTTGAGACGTGTACAAGCAAACAGTAGTTTCCACATTTAGTTATGTCAAGTACTGATACAAGTCTTAAAACTTACTTGCACATAGCTTAATCTGAAAGTAAACATGGTTTACTTCATTATTTTTTTTAGGGGAAGATTGCTTTATAGCTAAAAAGCTTTAATATCTTTCATACACAAGAAATAGTAGAAGTATGCAAGCTTAACAAAGTTGTTTATAATTTCTTTTTGAAAAATGCCATTTACACATTTGTGCCATATGTTTTACACTGTAGATTAGTATTGCTTAGTGAGATCAAAGAATTATTTCTGCTTGACAGAAAGTAATAAAACTGAAGGTATCTTTTCAAACTGTAAAAGGACTTGTATGGATTGATTCTTTAATACTGATATATCATCTTTAAACCAACAAATAAACAAAAAAAAAAAGCACAAAAAAGTAGCTTCTGAAGTACTTTTCCATGCAACATAACGAACAAATAAGATTACTATATGAGATTGTCTCTGCTAGTTCAGCTGGCCAAAATCATGCATTTTACTATTTTTAGCTGGTTCATTTCTTAACGTGTTAGAAATAAATGTAGTTAACTGAAGCATGTAGTATGTACTATTATAAAAAATGCCGTTTAAAATGTCATGTTCCTGAGGCTAGCTACTTTGGCTGTACTACCAAGTTAATGTAACTCTAAGGCTAAACAACAGTGGGTTTATGAGAAACTAGCTAGCACAGATAACATTGTATAAGGTTTTCATATTAACATAGCCTAATAGTCAGGTGTGTTTTTTGTTCTTTAACAGATCTGCCAAAAATTTTAAATCTGCATTTATTAAATTCAGGAACAAAAGATGTGCCAATTACAGTAAGTTTTATTTCCTTTCAATTTGAAACTTTCTACCTAGATTTACTTCATCTCATGAAAATTGATCATTTCCAGCTTCACCATGCAGTGTTCAGAAATAGAAGCTAGGTAATAGATGACTAAAATATGACTTACTATTAAGAAAAGAAATCATGTATATGCATGGTAAAATTAATTTCCTTCATAGCCTTCTTTTAACAGCTATTTCAATATCTATAGATTGTCTATAATATCTTAGGGTCCCTAAGCTTTTCGTCTTGTAATTCCAGTTTGGCATACAAGAGATTAAGGTTCTATGGGATTGTTTGTCTACATCAGAGTCCCTGAAAGTATATGAAGTGATGTTCCAATGTACACTTGTAAGATGAGCAAGGAGCAGCTTTTAGAAGCAGACTGCAACATGGCCCTCGTTTTCTTGAGTCCATCTCATTCGTATCTTGAAATAAGAAAAAGGCCTGGGAACACTCCAGAGTCCTTTCCTATGAGATTGCTACAGCTGTGTATAAAGGCAGTTTGAGTTCTGGTTTTGGGATTTTGTGTGTTTATTTCAGAATTTTTGCTGTATTCTTGTGGCTCATGCATACCTCTTTTCTGTGTAATTTCCTATGTGATTTTTTTTCCCCCCACTATTTTTCTCACTTCTTCGTTCTCTTCCTCCTGTCTTCCTTGTTTTGCAGATTCGTTTGTATTGGTAGCTATTTATTGTCCCAGTGTGTATTAAAAAGTGTTGAAGTGTTGAAAAGAAACCAAAGTAGCCAGAAGAGTAGCTGAAGAACTGGCAAAGGTTTCTTACTGAGCTCTTGGAGAGCATTACTTCATTTTTAAAGCTTGAACTGTAGAGAACAATATTTTAATAGTAGAGGTTGAACAAAAACATAGGATACTGGATACTGAGGCTAGACAAATTTATGATAGAAACAGAATACCTATTTAGTAATTGAGGATAGCTTTCCACTGTAGTGATGATCCATTGCAATTTCTGCTCAGTTATTATTCATGGATAACTCTCACGTCAAGAGAAGTTAATAGTATAGTATAAGAGAATTTAATTTGTGGAAGTCGTAGTGCTTATTATTTCAGTGAGGGTGGATGATTTTAAGGTCCTTTGTGGCCTTGTATGCTAGAAAGCACCTTCCATGGAGTGTGGTAATATGTTCTAATTGAAAAGTTTTCTCTCTCCTACCTCTCTAGAAAGACCTGTATATAATTCTTACAATCAGAGGATTTGTAAACTTACTAGATTTTTTCTCAACTGTTTGTTTTCCTATGTCATGCCCATGTTCTTAGACTTGCCAGGATTTTTGTAAGGTGTGTGATGTATTTCATGAGTACAAGGCAAATAACTTTGTTCAAACTGCCAGTATCATATCTGATATCAGATTAATTAGCACCTATTTCATACTTCTCCAGAAAAAAAAACTTCCCTTTTAAAAAGCGATGGTCTCTGTGTTCCTGACCATAGGCCATAGACCATAGTCTTCTGGTAGGCTATTATCTGCTCATTCTACAAGTCATGACAGAATTTTTCCAGATGAATTATTCTTTTATAATGTATCAAAGCAATGAATTTAGAGATATTGAAGGGCTCTGAAACTTACCTTTGTGATGATAAAGTTACTCCATTTAAGCCTAAATATGATGTATTTTTCAATATCACATGTGGCACATCTGAGTCAATT
The DNA here is from genome assembly GCF_987193195.1 of Phasianus colchicus. Taxonomy (NCBI): domain Eukaryota; kingdom Metazoa; phylum Chordata; class Aves; order Galliformes; family Phasianidae; genus Phasianus; species Phasianus colchicus. The sequence goes on from NC_143436.1 coordinate 133,437,720, forward strand.
GTTTTTATTAAAGCATAATTAGTGAAGTTTGTGAGCTGTAAAACCTTACCAGTATTTTGAGCACTATGTGAATTTCTTCTGCTATGCCAGTTTTAAAGTGGTAAGAAGAGTAAAGAAATTCTGCAAAGAAACTAGTGAATAGTGTATTTCTAGGAAAGCTGAAGAAATGGAATTCTGATCCTTTAGAACCAGAGTTTAAAAGCAGTGAGGCAGAGCTCTGCCACAACTTCAATCTTAATGTCAGAAGTAAAGGCCAGGGCTATATTTAGCGTGTATTTAAGTTGGCTGCTGGGAGAACTAAATATCTTCAGGTCATCTGCGTATGACAGACTGCTAACAGTGCTGCCAGAGGTGTAGTTGTGCTTTTAAGTTCTTACTCATCCTGTAGTCCAGCAATTTGGTTAAGGAACATAAGAGTGAGTCACTTCACTTTCTTTTTTGAGTTTTAAGAGTCTTTACCAAACTTCCTTTTTACGTTTTTATAGGGTTTTTTACGTCATTAGGGAGCATTGTGTTTACTTTGTGACTGGATGAACTCTTGTGCTGCAACAATTAAACCAAGTTGTCAAAAGTCTAATGAAGTCAGATGGTTCTCTTTTGTCTCGTCTCCTCTCTAGAAAAAAAAAAAAATTGTTTCTTTAATGTAGTTTAGGTCCATTTCATTGTTAACAGCAAAAAAAGCTCCTGGTCATATTCTATGCATAAAAAACAAGAAACTTGAGGGTACCTATGTATTGAATCTAGGCCTGTTTGATAAGTGTATGAGAAAGTGCTTACTTTGGTCACAGTTCAATTCACAGATTTTTGCTCTTACCAACCTGTGAGAAGTAGCTCACTTCTGTGTTATGTTCTCCATCTCAATTTTTGAGTGCATGCCTCAAAGATTCAAATCTACAAGTAGTTTATCACATACCTTCTTCATCTTATTAGAATAGATACAATCTGTGAGTCCTTAAACCGTATGCTACAAGATCTTGAAGCTTGACTGAGGCACTTCCATAGGAGATTTGTATGTAAATAAAATGCACTATTTGAAATTCCTCTTCCCCACAGAAATTGCTGACAGGGATTTTTCTGAGAAAATTGGTAGTGTTAGATTCTCAGTGGAACTCGTTCTGCATGTATTTTCTTATGACCTGCTGTTGAGGAGCCCATATTTGATGATAAGGCACATATCAGGAAACAAATTTTGCTTGGGCTTTATTTGAAATGAGTTAAAATTTGAGGAAAATGAAGTTAAATGAATTCCTAAGGAATTTTGTTTCCATTAGTCATCTTAATATTGTATTTGCTTTTATAGCATGTAATCAAGCAGCAAGAGAAATGTGACAGATATAGTTTAAAAAAAAAAAATCAACAAAACAGTTAAAGAAGGAATTTAACACTAAATTTAGCCATGTAGATTTGTTGTTATGCTTTTAGGTTTAAGAAAAACACCTCTGAAACCTGCATTTTTCTGACACCATGTTGTCCTTTTGTATATTTTCTGTTGATGAGCTGAATGAAATCAGCATCATTTCAAACTTTTAATAGCTCAAAACCAGCTTTTTATGTGGAAAGAGCTGCTGGAAATGGTTACCTTTTCTACCATGCAAAAGTTGTGAACTTGACTATAGCTTTTGTTTTGCCTGCTTTAAAGGGCTTTTCAAAGATACCTCGAGATCTCAGTTTTGTAATATGGATTCCATTAGAAAGAGATTGTGATATTTATAAATCAACTCATGAGGAGATGTATCAAATATCTGCACCATGTGTATGCAGGTGTTTGACAAAGGTCAGTGCTGTAAGTCCAATACAGAGAATCTTCCAGTTGAGCTAACAGAGATTATTCATTAGTTAGAACGTGAGCAATGCTGCTTGTTTCCTTTGAGGGTTGTACATTAGTTATGTAACTTTGCAGAACTTAGTTATGTATGCAAAATTTTACAGCTTTCATTTACAATCAAGAATAGCTTAGCTTTGAAGAATTGTTAACTGGTGTGTAGCACTAGCTGTCTGCCTTACTCTTCTCTGATGAAGGAAGTCTCAGCTGCTTATGAAGCAGGTGCTAAACCTCTGTGGCCTAGCATAAGGTAAACCAGCACTCATTTCAATTTTCTTAATGCAGTGTCTTGTAATTTATGGCAGCTTAGCAGCTGCTATATGAGCAGCTGAGCTGTTTTTACAGCAGGAGACAGCTGGGGAGGAGGAATCATGGCAGCCATCCCAATTTTAAGCAAAATAAGAATAAGAGCATTTAAGTGCTCCAAGCCCTGTTTCTGTACATGAAATCTAAATAGTTTGCTAGCAGTCTCTGTAGACACTTCAGGTATTGATAGTTGCCATCCATAATTCTGCTGTATAACAGTGCATATCTCTTCAAATCACCTGTGGCTAACAACCAACAGAACTGCTATTCTTGTAACATCCAATTCACCTTTTCTGTGTAGTTAGAAATAGTAACTGTCAGATTGAAAAGGTGATACTGTAAAATGTCACTGTAAAATAAGTATCATCTCAAATTTACAGACCTGTTCTTTATACTGATTTATTTTTTAATTCATATGGCAGTTTTGAAGACTTAACATGGGATCAGAGACAAGGTGGATGTGTGTATTGCCATTAATTACGCAAGTCAGCTAACAGCTTTTCCAACGAGTGAACCAGAAACAAATAGGCTATAGCTACTGTCACCTTGTGACAGTAGAATAAAAATAATTCTTAACTTACAAAAAAATTGCTTTCTGTATTTTTACGTATTCTTGGCTATACTGTCTCTTCACTCTGTTTTCAAGGGAAACTCCCTGTTGTCTGCTTTTCTGCATATTGAGTAGTTTTCAGGACTTGAAAAATACTATAAAGCTGCTTGTAATGCTGTTCTTTTATAGGGAAGATAGACCTATACAAACTCAGCACCAATTAATTGCAGCCCTATCACTTTGAATGATGCTCAAAGGCTGCACAGTATGTTAACAATGATAAATTTACAACTGCTTTACATTTTGATTCTGTTTGCAGAGTGTGAGACCTACACCACAGAATGAAGCTATAACAGTACATTTCAAACCAGTTACGTTAAAAGCCTCTGAAAGTAAATATACCAAAGTTGCAAGTATTAGCTTTGATGGTAAGTACTTCAACTCTCTTCTTAAAACTTGTCCAGTGCTTCATAACACTTGCTGAAACTTTATGAATTGTTTTCTAAGAAGTCTCTTAATGAACTAATGCTTGACACTTTGAGGAAGAAGTGGAATTATTTGGAAGGGCCTTATATTTCTGCTGAGTTCATGTATTTCAGAAGGGTCTTTTCTGAAGTCACAACTAGCCAGTGACTTAGTCTGATAACTAATAGTGAGAAGAAAAGGAATTCTTAAACAATCTTATGTGTGTAAATATAAAAACTGAACATCAGATTCTGTTGTAAACATAAGTGGTATTTTGAGTCATTGGTTAAAAGGTATTGTTAGCCAAAAAAGGTGTTTGTTTTTGGGAAATCCTAGCAAACCAAGGCATGTTCATCACAGTGATGTATATTAGAGTGTATCCCTTGGAATACCCTTTGAGCTTTCTGATGTTTAAAGAAGACTCTAAGATACTATTTTTCCCCAAAATGTTTTGTGTTGGAATACCCACTGAAATAAGGCTCTGTCTTGCACTTGAGAATCTTAGTGTGAATGCTAGCTTGTTTTCTTTTATTTTGAATTTATATTATAGAGAAAGGCAGGTGAGAGTGGCAAGGCTTTCACTGTAACCTTTCCTATGAAGATACGTTATGTATCCTCATACTGACTTTCATTTATATCTTTATGAAAGAAGTGCTGGTTCATTTCCTTCTTACATAGTGTGACTGTAAATATTATGCCGACCTTTGATAGAAATGTTACTTCCATTTGTATTAGATTCCAATCAGCTATCAGACTGCTGTTGACCTATTCAAATCTTACTGCTTTATGATACTAATTGGTACTGTAAGTCACTCATCTTGGATTGCTTAAAGATGGAGTCTTATAGATGCAGTGTTTTTAATTTCAGGTAGACATTATTTTAAAATTTGGATGGATGGAGAGGAAAGGATTTTGTTTACTGATTAGCATTCTAGACTTTGAATAGCATACAATTTGTAAGATGAGTGAAATATGTCTTAGCCCATAAATATTGAATTCTGAAATAGCTGTACACTGTCAACCTGAGATAATATGTTCAGATTTTGAAGCTGGAAGGAATTGTTGTATAAGAATGTACAGACTGACACGTGGTAAGTTTTGGTAGAATTGATTGGTGGGGGGAAAAAAAATAATCAGTCAAACTGCATAGTACTTTTGAGGGGCTGATTTGTTGAATTATTTTTATTTAAGCAGTCTGCCATAAGTATTTGCTCTTACAGCTGTCCTACTACATGCAGGGAATATTTAGAGGCTGGCAGTTTCTACTGACCAGTATTTGAATCCCTTGGTTTTTCTGGTCATGTTGCTACCAGTTTAACATTGCTTGTTCTGTGACCTTGGAACAGACCTGTGAGTTTTGTTCTTGGCACTTGTCTAGTTTTGGATCTTGCATGGATTCTGATTCTATTTCAGTGTTCTTGGCCCAAAGTCCTGCTTGACTGGTAGTTTTAAATAAGGAGCCTAACACTTACAAAATTCTGTTCTGTTAATGTAGAACAGTACATACTGTGGTGAGGAATTCGGATGCTTATGCAGCATCTTAATTATCTTCTGGACATGTTTAAATCATTTATTTGACAACTAGGCTTTCCTAGAGTATATAACTTAACCATATCAACTAACTGGCACAAGGGGAGGAACTCAGATATCTTCTAAGCCTTGTTCTATGTCAGTGGTATATTGAAGGTTCAGTAAGATCAATTTTCTTCTTCCACGATACTTAGTCTCTGGTCTAGCTCTGTTTGTAATACTCATGCTAATCTAACCTGATGGGTTTTTGTGTTTGTCTGCTTGAACAAGCTGCTTATATTCTTTTACAGCATCAAAAGCAAAAAAAGCATCACAGTCTTCTGGGAAAATAACTGTTAAAGCAAAAGAAAAAAGCTACTCCAAACTTGAAATTCCCTATCAAGCAGAAGTATTGGATGGGTAAGTGTACTGTTGAGCAATGTTTAGGAAAAAAAATGCTGAAAATAAGCTGCTGTAGAAGGTAACTCTAGCCTTGTTGGCAAGGGAAGAGATATAAAGAGGTGGTACCTGTGTTTTCTGAATCAAGCTTATCTAGAACTACAATCACTGGTACAAGTTTTTCTGTTTTTACACTTATGAGGTAGTGTCAGTGATGCACAGACAGGTTTCAAAGCTTGGGTTCAAATTAACCTGCATGAGTCGCATCTCAAAGCAGCTGAAGACTACAGATGAGACACTGGAAGAAATTTCCAGTTCTGTCACCCACTATATGAAGCAAAAGTAGAGAAAATATTTTCGGTTTTACACAAAATTTTGTAAGACATCATGTCAGCACTTCTTTTTTTCATTTATTTACAAAATTTGTCTAAGTTGACATTGGATTGTCATTGAAATGTTGCCTTATCAACTGAATTGACAGTATGTTAAAGGCAATTAAACTAAACATTACCCATCAGAACTCTGCTGCTGCAAACTCCTGATTTGGATAGTAAGGAACATGCATGATTTGCAGGCTATCTTAATTCATGGACACTTGATTTTAGTCCTTCTAGGATGCTGAGTTATGTATTTTCTTACTTCATTTGAATTACTGAGTAATTGATGTTCCTGTAGTATTGTTATTGCAGTGTTAGCATGCGTTGTGCTGTGTATTTTTCCTGCTGATGGATTAAGTGAATTCTAGTGCATACACACACACACACGTGTGTATGATTAGATAAGGAAAGTCTTCATTTTTTTCACACTGTTTTCTTTTCATAGGTATTTAGGGTTTGATCATGCTGCTACGCTTTTTCACATCCGTGACGGTGCTTCTGATTCTGTGGAAAGACCAATCTATCTAACAAACACATTCAATTTTGCAGTCCTCATACATGATGTTGTGTTACCAGAAGAAGCAAGACCAATGTTTAAAGTAAGGCTCAGTTCAGTGGAATATTTTTACCAAGTAGAAAATGTTTAAGCGTGCTGCACTTCATTAAATTGTAACTTTGATCTTCATTCTTCGCTGATCTAGGTCCAGAACTTCAGCAAACCTGTCTTAATTCCACCCAATGAATCCAGATATATTTTTACACTTTACTTTATGCCTTCCACATCATCTGTCCATATAGATAACAATATTCTACTTATCACCAATGCTTCTAAATTTCACCTACCTGTTCGAGCATACACAGGATTTTTAGATGTAAGTATTTCTCTTTTTTAGCTATTCCAGTCTACTTAGAGGCAGATTTCATATGACTCTCTTTATTCTGATTCTATGGGGGCATAGCTTTCTTAATTTCAACAGACTTACAGATACGGTTAATGTCACCCACTTCACCAGCTCTTTTCTTAAACAGCTTTTGTTACTGCTGGAAAATTCTTTTTTTGTTCCCTTTAGTTATATGCGGAAAATGGATAGAATTTGGAGTTTATCTTAGTACAGTGCTGCACTTGACTTATTTATTTGTTAATAAATGTAAAGTTTGAGTGTATTTGGTATTTAATTATGCTGAAATACCTTTGTTAATCTTTCTAGTACTTTGTACTGCCTCCAAAAACTGAGGAACGATTTATAGATTTTGGCATATTGAGTGCAGCAGAAGCTAGCAGCATTTTACTTGCCATCATCAACAGCAATCCAATAGAGGTAAGGATGGATTTATTTTTAGTTTGCCTTTTAAAAAATCTTACATCAGTCTTGTTACTGAAATAGTATCTTTTGTTCTTTTTAAGCTGGCTATAAAAAGTTGGCATATTATAGGGGATGGTTTGGCCATAGAACTCCTAACAACTGAAAAGGGAAATAGAACAACAATAATTGCAAACCACCACAAACTACAAAATGCTAGTGCATCTGATCGGTCTTCAGTAAGTAACCCTTTGAATCTATTGCTTAAAGCTAAATGTAGGAGGGGGAAAAAAGACAAATGTGTATTTTTTATAGTTCAATTTTAGCATGGGGGACGGAGAACAGAAATTAAGAATGATTGTCAAAAAAAAAGTATTTGTACTCTTAGTTTTATTCTGAGTAGTAGTACAGCTTTCGAGTTGGTTAGATTTTGAAAGGGGAAGTTCAGAAGCAGTAATCTCCAAGAAAAATTTAATCTTACTTTACTTATGTTTGCATTTTTTACTTTTAGTGCTGTCATTTGTTTCAGGTGGTTTATTATAGAACCATAGAATGGCCTGGGTTGAAAAGAACATTAAAGATGATCCAGTTTCAGCCCCCTGCTGTGGGCAGGGTTGCCAACCACTGGACCAGGCTGCCCAGAGCCACATCCAGCCTGGCCTTGAATGCCTCCAGGGACTTTAAGGAAATACAGACTTGTTTAGTGTATTTCTTTGCGAAATTTATTTTCTGTTTTTAATGGAATACAATTTTATTTCCTACTGTTCACAGGTGATACTAACATCAGGTTATTATGCTGTGTTTAGAGTAAAACTAATAGCAAAAGAACTTGAAGGAATTCATGATGGAGCTGTGCAAATCACAACAGATTATGAGGTATACTTATTTTATATTATATATTCATGTGTGTTGTCCAAGCAGACTGTTTTTTTTAATTTTTTTTACTGTGAAGTCTGAAGTGGACAGATTGCAATGTCACGCAGAAGAAGCTGAGGTTGAAAGGGTAGAGGTCAAGTTAACTCTGCAGAGAGTGGCAGTAATGCTACTTGTGTCGTATGTTCTCTTAGAGAATGAAGAATGACTTTCATTAAGGTTTTCATCTGCTTTTGAAATTTCTGTTCACGTCTGACCTGATGCTCTGAGGTATGAGTTCTTGACACACCCTCAAAGCATCAGTTCAAAAACCTTTTGGCATGATATGCTCATAGTTTGCTTTTTTGGTACACTGTTGGTAATTGAAATTGAGGTATAATTTTGAAATAATTTTTTCAAAATATAACATGAAAATTGCTTCGGAGAAATTGCAGTTTGCTGACAAATGAAACGGATCTTACACCAAAGTTAGTAAGGGAGAGAACAACCAATTCTCAACTTCATATGCCTTTTCTGTTATAAAATATTTTGCAGAAGAGTGGTATAATATATAATGCAATCCATATTTAATATTTTTGTATTACAACTTTCACTTTGGGTGATACATGTAGAAGAAAATGTGATGTTATGAAGTCAGGAAATTATAAAGCTTGTTGTGTGGGTCTGATGCAGAAAGTAGGGAAATCCTGATTTCTGCCAGGTAACTCGACCTTAAACTTTTTAATATGTCCACACATTTAAGTGATTTTCCAATGTTCCAACGGAAAGACTTTTGTTTTTGTTTTTTTTTCCCTACAAGTTATTGTGCTTATATTGTTATAGAGCTAACAATGGTTAGAGCACTAGGCACAGTAAGGATTATTGCCATCCCTTCTGCACTCCTAAGTGTACTTTTGTTTCAAGGTCTTATGAGTTCTGATGTCTTTTGGGAACTTTGGTATATCCTCTTCCCTATTGGTAGTTAATAATGATCTTAAATATGTTATCCTTGTGCTTTCCAAGAGAGTAAGTCTCTCTCAGATGAGACTTGTATGATGCCCCATTGCAAAGCTTTTATTTTAACTTTGCTTTTGTATTCCATGTATAAAGATGCTAATTATGACTGAGCAAAGATTTGCTTTCTGACAGTATGGAGTGACTGTGGGAGTAGGATGACATGTTGAAATCTTAATTCATGGTTGCGCATTTTAAATGTATATATAAGACATTAATTGGCTACATTAATTGTGGAATTTTAGGATTTTGCAAATAAAAGCAAAAGAGATGTTTGAAAGCTGGGAGTAATATTTTTTTCCTTAACTCTCTTGTTAACTCTCTTGTTCTTTCTTTCAGATTTTAACTATACCAGTGAAGGCAGTGATTGCTGTAGGCTCACTGACTTGCTCCCCAAAACATATATTTCTTCCACCTTCTTTTCCGGTAAGATTGTTAGGTCACAGCATTAAACCTTTTTGTGCTGTTTTTTATCCATCTGTCGTGTTCAAGAGAAACATTTGTCTTAAATTGTTATGTGTCAATTTGCTGGAGAGTTTGGAGTCGCTTTTTTCCTCACATGTCCCAAGCATGGTTTATCTTCATTTCTCCTCTACTGCCCACTTATATGGGATCTTCGAATACCGATGTGATCCTAAACATGATTATTTGCAGCTTCATTCTAACGTAACTTTGTTTATGTAGTTATTACCAATTTGTGCACATTAGCACCAGCTGTAAGACGGATGTCATTGTATAAGTGTATTTTTTAAATTTCTAATGTGTAAAACCAAAGATGACTAAGGTCAGCTAATGAATTGAAGCTTTAGTATAAAAGATTTTTGATCTCAATGAAGCATTATTGTGTTGTTTCCACATTGAAAGTAGATCATCTTTGAGGATATATGGTGGAGTACAAGAACAGGAAAGCAAGAAAGTTGTGGGAGTTTGCAGCTCTCTGCAAAAACATGCTAAGGTTGTTTTCTTTCCTGCTCCTGCGGTAGTGGCTGAAGGCAGCTTCTTTGCTCAGTTGTGCACCAATCTATTAACTGGATGCTTTTTTTTTTCTTATCTGACATTCAGTATGGCCATGGAAGCATGGGCAGTCAAGGCATATTGACCTTGTAATTGGTATTTCATCAAAGCCTTGAGATTCATGTGACTTTCTGATGAATATGGAACATAATACAATGGAAAATCATCAAGAGAGAAACAGTAGATTGAAACAAAAAAGGGTAGAAAAGGAGAGATGGAGATGGCAGGATAGAAATACTGCTGTTTTCTGAGAAGTTAAAGCCATCTTCAATGTATTTTGAAACAGCAGCTGTCCAAAAAGGGAATAGTTCTCTAGTGTTTTTTTGCTAGTGATTTTGCTAGTGATTAGTGTGCAGGTTTGGGAAAAATTTTAAGAAATACTTGACTTGAGAGTGTGTCGAGGTAGAATAACAAAATAGTGTCCCTTCTAGAGATGAGGTATTCTGGATCTGAGCGGTTTATTCATCTAAATTGTCTTTGTAATGCCTTCCAGAAAGCTGTCACTGGTGGGTTGTTTTTTGCAGGTTGGTTTGCCATCAGTGTCTTATAAAAAGCACCTTCCTGAACAGACTGGGTGCATCTATGCTGTACAAATACTTGAAGCAATGCCTGGCTTGATGATTATTTGGCAGGCATCTCTTGTCACTTACATGACTTGTCTATGTTCTGTTTCATGCTAAGTTTGGCTTAGACACAATATTTCAGAGCTGCTTTCTGTGTAACCACTCTGTCACAGCATTATACTTGGTAGCCAAGTTTTTTTTCCAACTTCTCTTAGTGGGATAAGGGTCTAGATTTCTTCTGGCCCACTTTTTAATTCTTTGGGGCCATGAGCATTTTTACATTATTTAATTTTTATTTCATTATTTATTCTTACTGTTTGTTTTATCTGATGGTGATGACTCTTGTCTTCCTTCTTCCTGCTAGGAAGTTACTCCAGGACTGTATGCCAGATTGATCTTTCTCCAATTCTGAAAGTGCCTCTTAACTTTGCAGGATCAAACTTGTCTCTTTTTATACTTTTTGGTACCAAAGCAATGAATATTCTAGGAATATTTATTCCTAGATCAATCTTCAGTAAACTATGTATTAATTATTTCACCCTGATTTTTTTCATTCTTAGAGCACCGTCTGTTCTCTCCTCATCTTGCAGTAGCTGCTTAATATCTTCTGCTGATTTTACAGTTTGTGTACTCTTAAATAGCATTTTTTCACTGGCACTTTTATTGAGTGCTTTATCTTATGCCCAGTAGATAAATGACAGTTTTTCAAAAAAAAAATAATGCAATAGGATTCATCAGAGGAGAATAGACCAGTCAATGGGACTTTAGCAAATCATTGCCGCATTTGTCTCATGATCCATTCCATCTCCCTTTTACTCTGCTTCACAAATTTTTCTGAAGTCTTGTTACTCTCAAGGTCAAATTGTCACTCCTGAAGTTGCATGGTTCGTTTGTTATTTTCTATCTTTAGGATCTGATTCCTGTTTTACTATACAGCTTTACCATTATCAGGATATTTATTGCACTGTGACTACTATATCTTTTGACTTCGTCCATGTACTGCTCCATAAGTCTTCAATAAACAAAAACTTAATGGTTCGTTTCTTTTCTTTCGCTTAAATATAAAGCAATTTATGTTCTGTATCCTACTTTATATCTCCTATACCCCATCAAGGTCATTGTTCCTCTTGAATACCTCAATAATACCTCAATTTGTTAAATTTTGGGCCATAATGGAGCAATTTTTAAAAATCAACTATTCTTCTAACTAATATCTAAGCTTCTAGGTGCATCTTGATGTAGTCCTGTATTCTTCATCACCTTGACTTTATTTTGTTTGGGTTTTGTTTTGGAAGATGTTGTCAGTTCTTTAGTACCTGCATTTCTCAGCTTCTAAGAGGTAGTGTCATTGCTGTCCATCATTTTCTTTCAACCTGGGACTGCTGTAGCTTTTAGTGGCTTCATGTTCTTCTCAAGTAATTTTTTCTTTCACATTTTAATTAATTCAGGGGACTTTTGAGCTACTGAATTTTATTTGGGAGTATGAATTTGGAGAGCATTATCACTTCAGACAGAATTCTGGACTTCCTTGTGTTCAAACCTCATGCTTCTTAGAGCAGTTGGCTTTAGCAGCTACTTCTGTTCATTGAACGCTTAGCTCTTGATATTTGAGAACACTGAAAGCAGACTGGCTTTTCTTTTTTTCTTGGTTTAATTTCAAACTAAACTTGTGATTACTGAATTCATGATCTTCTTGCATCTAGTTGTTCAGTAATGCCTCCGTTGCTTAAGAGAATAAGACTAAAATAGCATTAGTTCTTCTTGTTCCAGTTTGCAGTAGAGAAATCTGACTGCTATAAAATCCAGGAATAACTAGGCACTACAATTTTAGTAACGCTTGTTTTTCATTTCATACCTAGGGTGTAATTCTCCTGCAGCTGCCCAGTTCCCAGTGCTGTCTGTAATTTTAGTGTATTTGCACCTAAGTCTCGTTACTGTATACTGTAAAAATCTGTCTGCAATACACTAATGGTGCATAAAGCCTTCTGATGGTCACTGTCTTGACATAAGCACCTTTTCCATGCTGACTTGTACTTTGTAATTGCACTGTTAGCTTACAGTGCCACCTGTCCTAACTTTCTACCCCAAATGAAGCTTTTTGGAGAAACTATGCTAAAAGTCTTTTTAGCCAGTATTTTAAAAAATCTTTTTTTATTAATGAGTGATAATCATCTTCCCTTATCTGCTCTTCAGTATTTTAAAGCTACACAGGGAACTCACTAAAATCCTTTGTTTGTTCTGCAGAGTTTAGTGAACCTTCATCTTGCCCAGTGGTGAAGGTTAGTTACTCAGCTTTCTGTAGGTGAAGCACAGGTGGTCATTTCTACTTCCTGTTCAGTTTAACATACTGTACTATTTACAGAATTACTCTTGCAGTTTCTTTCCCTCTGCAGTTGGTGCTATTGAGACTGTTTTGCTAAGTGACTGTTTCCCAAGGCTGTAGTTAAATTTTGAGTCTGCAAAGTTCATCTCTCCATCTCTCCACTTTTGATTTTTTTTTTTTTAAAGGAAGTATTGATTTAAGGGGAACATTAAAACCTCTTTGTTAAAAGATAGTCCTAGGCATTTAAATTTACCTGCATTTATCTCTTATATAGGTCTGAAATCTTCTCACCAATCCTGTCTAGCCTTTCACTTCTTTTCATTTATTGTTTGCCATATCCTTATCAGGCCTGGGTGTTGAGATAAGGTGAAAGGCATGCCTGCAGAATCATTGCTTTACAAGCAAGATCAGACTGGAGTGAGCTTTAAAAGGGGGGCTGGGAGGAGAGGAAGAGCTTGAGTACTGCAACCATTTTGGTTGTGACACATAATTAAAACCATATGTTCTCTACCTAAAAGATAAAATGTAAAGGGATGATGGGGGGAGGGGGAAGCACACTTTTCTTTTCAACTTAGTTTGTTTCTTCGTAGTCTTTTCAAGGTAGTTTGCCTGGTGCCTTCATTTCATGGGGAGGGGAAAGGGAAGGTTATACTTATGTTGTAAAATGTTCTCTGTCACCTGGTGTGTTGATAATCTGTAGTTTCACTCAAGTGCTCCTTTAAGATAATTTCTAAACAGTTGTAGCTATTTTCTGAATTTGTTACAAAAAGATTGTTTGTCTTTTTGTATCTGGATGCTGATAAAACCAAGGCTTTCTCTTGCCTTTTGTCCTCTGGCTCTCTTAAAACATTATGTGACTAAACAGAAATGTCCTAGCTCTCCAAAAACCTTAAAGTGTGTTTCTTTTGAAAGAGAGACAAACCATGTTTGGTAACAGATGGAGGAAGAAATCATATTCATGGAAACCTACCCTGAAGTGTTTAAAATTAAAAAAAAAAAAAAAGGCATTTTTTTAAGAGAGCATTGTGAAAATCTCAGTTTAATATCTCAACTCTGCTGTAGCATTTTTGCCAGTCTGCATAAGTAAATAAATACATACGTAGGGAAAATGCATAATAATAAATGCACCATTTTTCACCCTTTTTTTTTCCTAAGGGGAAAGTGGTTCACCAGAGCCTGAATATTATGAACTCCTTCTCTCAGAAAGTGAAAATACAGCACATACGTTCCCTGTCTGAAGATGTAAGGTTTTATTATAAGAGACTGAGAAGTAATAAAGAAGAGCTGGAGTCAGGAAAAAAGTCAAAGGTTTGATTTTTGCCTACTTCTACAAGTTGTCATATTCTTCCCCTTTTGCCTATTGCATATTTGAGTGTGGTCATCAGAAATCTTCTTCCTTCTTTCTTTGGTCATCTCATTTACTGTGCAATTTCTTATTTGGTCTGCTCTTACTATTTTGCAGATTGCAAATATTTATTTTGATCCTGGTTTACAATGTGGGGATCACTGTTACGTAGGATTGCCTTTTCTATCTAAATGTAAGTAAATATCTTTTCTTAATGAAAAATACAAATAATTGTTTTCCCCTTAAGCAATGATTTTACACACTGGGTTTAAAAATACATTGTATTTTTTTAAAGCGGAATCTAAAGGTCAGCACAGCCTAGCAATGCAGGAGGATATGTGGGATTCTGACTGGGATTTGCATGAGAGCTTATTCAAAGCATGGACAGAAATAAAAGAGAACTCAAGCCATAGGTAAGTGTTCTATGCCTTTTACTTCCTCAGCCTGTAAATCACTAGGTAATTCTGCTATGTGTGGTATTATAAAATACAGATTTTTTTAAAATATATTGTAGTGCTTTTTGAGAGAGAACAAAAAACAGCTACTTGGTGTTATCTGCAAAACCTTGAAAGAGAAAACTTAAAAAGTTAAAAATACTGCTACTGATAACAACTTTGAGTCAATTGCAGCCTTAGTAATTACTATTGACTGGGGCATACTGCAGTTCCATAAGGATGGCAAGTGAAGGACTTAGATATTTAGATTTAGATGCTCTCCAAAATACTTCTCTAGGTTTTAAGCTTGACATTTGGTATGCTTGCTGACTGAAGAACTCAGTAGCTAGTCATGTTTCGGCTTGTGGAGAGCTCATGGAGTATCCAAGGAATCAAGTCTGTTGTGCAGTTTGACTAATAATGAAGAACTTCATTCAGTTATGGAAATAGTAATGTGACCTAATTTCAGATTTCATTTAGATTTGTTATTGTGAGTATAGGCACATACTCCACTGTATCCATCACATCTAATATACATCAGATTTATAGTATATTGCTTGTACAATACAGTTTGATGGATGCACAATATGTTTTTGGCATAGTGGATATCTGGATGTTGTATTAGAAATGGACTGTAGTAGGACTGGTTTTCCTTTTTATTGTTCATATTTCTACAAATTGTCGTAATTAATAATTACAATGATCTCAGAATAGCAGCATTACATAATCTCTCTCAGACTTTTAAAATGTTTGTGGGGTTATTTTTATTTAATGATCTGAATCTTGATCAGATTCTTAAAATTTGTTTCTGCAATAATAAGAGGTAGGCTCTTTCTAACAAAACAGCAGAAGTTGTCTTACTGTCCCAAGAATAGTGATTTAATAGAAATATTGAAAGACTGGTGGTACAGTACGTAAGTCCTGTTGTATTTTATGGTCACCTTATCCTTACATACACTCCAATAGAATTTAGAATGGATGAATGGATGTTGATGACAATATTTAAATAGTGAACATGTTTTTGAATTTTTCAGTTGGTCTCCTAGAGCATGTTTTGGGGGTTTCTGTTGCATTTTCTATTAGTGGCAAATATGGGCAGATCTCCGTGGTGGTGGTGATGTTTAAATAAATTAAACATAATGTACATCTTCTCAACCTAATGCTGTTGTTAGGGTGCTTCTAAGCACTCTGCATTTTCCAGGATTGCTTTTATTCAGGCTTTTGCCACCTTACTCCTGTAAAGTAATTTTTATAACTGTTTTTTACAGGCTGAATGCAATGTTTGAAGTGGACACAGACCTTCAGAAGGATGTTCAGTTGACAGTTACCGCAGAAATGGCCTGGCCTTCCATACTCAGCTCCCCACGCCAGTTGAGCTTCCCACTCACCAATACTAACAGTTCATCAGTGAGTTATTTGTTGATAGCATCATTTTTTGTTTTAGAGACTGTGTTTCTAATAGCTTCTTCTAGTTACATGTAAGCAAATGTAATCTTTGCTAACATTGTGTTTCTGTTTAGGAAGAAGAAATTTTTCTAGAAAATCCAGCTGATGTTCCTGTGTATGTTCAGTTCCTTCCTGTAGCCCTGTATTCTAACCCATCTGCATTTGCTGATAAAATGCTAGAACGGTAAGTATTGTTTTGGAGTACATAGGGCATTTTCACTCTCCAGCAAAATGTATTTTACAAAAATTGCACGTGACGTGTTGGTACTTATTGTTGTCCATTTCTAGAACTTGAATCAGCCCAGCTGGGCATTGAATCTAAAGTGGTTTCCATTGAGCATACAACTGAATTTATGCTGAGTTAAAAATGTTTACGTTTTCCCCTTAACTTGAAGTGGTGAGAAAAAAATAAGGAAAGCCAAGCGATTGTCAGCTGTGTATTGTTTGAGTCCTTCCATAAGTTCTTGATTTGTGCTAATGTCTGTAATAAGCACAAGTAGGTTGTTTTCTTCATGAACAGGGGAAAAAAAAAACAACATGGCATGTTTGTTTCAGGTTTAATTTGAGTAAGCCAACGGATTTCAACCTGAGGACTCTAGAATTCCAGGTCTTCAGAAATTGTGTAAGTATTGCATTGCATTCTTTAGATACAGTTTTAGTGTTTAAGAAGAGTTCAGTCATGCATGTATTAAATTTTAGGGAGAAAGGATCAAAAAATACGATACTTCTGTTGGATAATCTCAGGGAAGTAAGAAAGTATTTTAAATGTAACAGTTACATTTTAATTTTCACTATATACTTATGTTGCAATAGAAATGCAGATGTTGCAGAAAAACTGTATTGACACATTTTTATTCATTCTCTTACTGATACCAAGGATTGCTTTATCAGTGTTGTGGTTTGTACTCTAAAGGTAGCAAAGTACTGAATTTTCCATTGCTTTGTTCTTTATTTTAAACCTTTTTATTTCTTAAGTTTTGTGTATAGGCTTAACTATGCATGTTTTCAGATAGAGCGTGTGACATTCTGATCAATTCCTTTTCTCATCCAATATATATGCATTTCCCCTCCATTTACAATTTGTTTTAGATTAGCAATCTGATACTTGCTTTGCATCTAAAGGGAAACTAGGCAAAATACACATTTTTACAATAGGCCTTCTATTTTGTTTTCTTCTCTCTTCCTTTTTCCTTCTTTATTCTGGAAAACCAATATTCTGAAACATATTTCTGTAGTGGTAGAAAATGCTGCATAATGGATTAATGCTAATTTAGTGTTAAAAATATACATTTAAAAACTTCAGAACTCCTTTTTGTGTTCGAGCTTTATGAATCCACATGCGTATAGCTTAGCTTTGTGCTGTCGTGCTGTGTTTCTTCTGCTTGTCAGATGATTAACTTATAAATAGGGAATTTATTGTGCTAGAAATCTGTTTCTGGCTAAAACAACCCAAAATGAAACATGCTGTTAATTTGTTCCTGTAACAAGCTTTTATAGAATGCAAGCAGTTTTCCACCTAAACATATGTTCTATGAAATATGTTAAAAATTACTATTTTTGAAATTATTACTTTGTTTTCCTTGCTCTGTTAAGGTCCAGCCACTGCAGAGCACTGTCGGACTTACAAAAGGCCTGGCTCGTCATTCAGTTCTAAGCCTAATGTTAAAACCTGGGGAAAGAAAGTCAGTCAAAGTAAAATTCACTCCAGTTCTTAACAAGACTGTTTCATCATTAATTGTTATCAGGTATGGTGGATATCAGAAATTCAAACTAATTTCAGAAATATGTCTTTATTTACGTGTATGGTTATGCTTGTTGTCTGTCAGAAACTCACTTTTAAAAGGATAATTACAGAATCATGTGTGAGAAGAAACCACAATCACTTTTTGGGGGAATCTGTTTTACAGTAGTTATGCTGTATTCAGTACGTATTTGCTAATATAAATATATAATCCATATATTTGGACTTATTTCCTTAAATACACACTCTACTGCTTTGAAAGTAGGATATCTAGTTGCAGGTACCATTTGCAAGATAAAGCTGCTATTTCAATCTTGCTGGTGAAGAGCTCTGTTTGCATAAATATTTACTTTTTCTATCATGTGATACTTTAAAATGATGATGAAATATAAACTATAACTAATTCATCCTTATTACTTGCATGCTCTGTTGTGCTTTCTTAGGCTTTAGTTTTGCAAGAATTCTGTTTATGACAACTGGCACTACTTCCTTCTGTACTGTGAGGAATTATCTGGGCTGGGGTATAACTTCATATTCTGTAGAGAAGCTTGCAGGAACAATTTAACTGCATAATCTTTTCATGAATATTTCCAACCATCTCTCCTTTACTTTTTTAATACAGAAATAATTTGACTGTAATAGATGCCATAATGGTACAAGGACAGGGAACAACCGAGAGCTTGAAGGTTGCAGGCAAACCCCCTGGTCTTGGAAGTTCTTTACGCTTTAAAATCACAGAAGCACTATTAAAAGACTGTTCAGAAAGTGAGTACTTTGTGAACTGCTGTGCTGAAGAGAAAATAAAGCACAATTTAAATGTACAACTTAAAACATGTATGTGTGGAAACATTTTTTTTTCCCTATTCTAGTGTGTCAGAGGTTTTTTCCTTTAAATATATTAACATTTCTTATTAATTTAGAAAATGATATATTTAAGTTTAATTTAAATTTTAATATGAAAGTTAGGAAAACTGGAAAGTTCCTTGTCCAGTAGAATTCAAGATGTAAGAAGTAAAAACTTGAGCAAAGTACTGGAATTAAGTATAATTCCTGAACGTTAGGAAAAAAGACATCATGGTTTCTATCTGTCTTATAGTTTTGTGTTCTTTTTTCCCCCTAACGCTTAAAATTTGCACATGGCTAGCAGGGAAAAACAAAGGTTATGCTCTCTGAAAAGTAAGTGCAGGCAAATTCTGTTCTGGAGTCGGAGGCTTTCTGCTCCATACCCCCCGGCTTGCTTCTGGGAGAAGGGCCAGAAGGCATTTGTATTTCTAAAAGATCAGGCAAAAGCAGCTTAGTTTTTATCTGCTATAAAAATCTGCATTACTAATTAGCAGATTTCCATATGTACTGTATTAATTACTATCTGAGATTTTTTCTTTTTTTGAGGAACGAGTAAGAAAAGTTCAAGTAAAGCTTAATCATTACCTCTTTTACATTGTGATTTAGCATTTGATGGGGTTTTTTTAGCTAGTGTAGCTTAGCAATAGGTTTTACCTTTAAGGTGCAAAAAGGTAACTTTTCATTCTGCAAGTGCTGGGACTTGTCACTGAATACCTCTACATTAAGTGGTGCATCACAGAACTTACAGCTGAGGTGATTTTTGTTAGGCAGTCGTGCTGTCAGACTTTGGGCTTTTCATTTCTTTCCCTTATGAGTTGGAGTGCTCTAGAACTGTGCAAATATACAACAGTCTGACAGCAGAAACCTGTTCCTGCAGGTTATGCAAGGTTTTTGTGGCCTTGGCAGTTCTTTTTCCTGATGTACTTCTGCTGTAGATGTATGTAGTGAAGAACATCATTTTAGCACAGCACTAATTACTTTCCTCTGTTTCTAGAAATGAAATACAAAGAACCAAATTTCACGCTCAGAAGAACGTTTAAAGTGGAAAACACAGGGCAGCTGCAGATTAACGTGAAAACTATGGAAATCAGTGGCTATACATGTGAAGGATATGGATTTAAAGTAGTTAACTGTCAAGAGTTTGCACTAAGTGTCAATGCCTCTAAAGACATAGTCATATTGTAAGTGTTGTTTTTTTTCTTTTATCTGAATGGAGCTGTACATCAGGAATTTGGTATACATAATTGTATTTTCAAAGGGAGTGAATATTGGTTGGATTCTGAGGGTTCTTAATTAAGCTTTGAGGATTTTTTTTAATACAGCTTAAAGCATAAAACCTCTCTCTTGCAGACATTACTTGTTCTTTAAAAAACTTTAAGTTTCTGTGACTGTAGTGTTATATTTGTTACTGTTCAGTAAATGCGATTTAATGAGTTGGAATAATGTTACAACACAGCTTTTTATCCATTTCCTTCATTTGGGTTATGAATGCACATGAGATCTAGATTTACGTATATTTTTGGTGCATTGCAGTACATGCTAAAGAGCCCTTGATGTAAGGATTAAAATCATAAAGCACAGCATTTCAGTCTTGAATATTTCGTCTGTTGCTTTAATGACAACAATAGTTTAATTTTACCCATTTTTATTGTAAAAGATCTCTGCACCAAAAATTATTCTTTGATGCTGCTTGGTTTAAACTCATTATTTGGAATACAGTATCTAAACAGTTCAGAAGATGCTACTGTTATGCAAGAGGATGTCCAAGATACTGCAGGCAGTGAAACTTCACTAGCATTTGCAACAATCTCAGTTTGTGATGAGACAAATGTAGTGATGTTTTCAAAAAGCATGGCATTTTCATTTAAATGTAGCTCACATAAATTATCAGTTTCATAGCTTAGGTATAGCTGCTGTTGGGTTTTGTGTGTGTCTGTGTCTGTATGTGTATATATACATGCTTTACTTTGTTTTCAGGTTTACACCAGATTTCACTGCTTCCAGAGTAATTCGTGAATTAAAACTCATCACAGCAGGAGGCTCTGAATTCATATTTATCTTGAATGCATCCCTTCCATATCATATGCTAGCAACATGTGCAGAAGCGTTGCCCAGGCCCAACTGGGAATTGGCACTGTACATCCTTACCTCAGGAATAATGAGGTAATGTGTATTTCTTTTCTTATCAGTAGATGTGTGTGTGAGGTACCTTTACTTAAATATAGATTATAGAAAAAAGGCATGTGTATTCAATACGTGTTATATTTAGTGTAGTATGTGATGTGGCAAAAGGAGAACAATTAATAAAAGCTGACAGGGATTTAATGTGAACAGCTTTAGGCTGAGGAGTACTGACTTTCTGCTTTAAATGAGGACAGAATACGTTTATCACTTGGGACTGTTAGGCAAGATCCTGCTAGCTGTGATAGTATGTGGATTTTTGACAACTGATTAAGCCAAACTTGAATCGAATTAGGTTTTAGAGTGCTGTTAGCAGTGAATTCCTGTGGAGGTTGAAGCATCCTTTTGCAGTGCTGTGCTTTAGAAAGATATGAGGCAGTGACTCAATGAGCTTAGCAGATGCCTTAGATGAATTTAACTTGCTGCCACTTGTATGTGGCAGACAACTGGTGATACTAATAATGGAATTTCTGAGAACCTGAAGGGCATTGTCTGCTACACTAAGCACTCTGAGGTTATGTAGGAGTATATATTGGTGCTTTTTTTTTCTCAAAGAGACTGGTTGAAAATTGAGTTGAAAGTTCCATTGTGTTTTCCTAGTCTAACCTAGGTATAGATCTATCTGTATTTTTTGAAACCTGAGGTTATAAACAGTGCTTCCCTGCTCATCTCCTTGGATGTAAGATGCTTTTCCCCACTGTATTTATCTTGAGAAAACAATAGTACAGAAACTTAATCAGTAACAACGGATGTTTTGGTGGTGGCCTGAAGCCTGTATTGCAGGGTGAGATGGATTGCTGCTGTTGGTGTCATTATGGAAAAAGTGGTCTTCCTCTATGCTGCAAATCTGAAGCATTATCCCACTACATTTGTAGCAAATGAAGCCTTGCATCTTTTTTTCATATTTAACTGCTAACTTGTTGATTTTGCTGTACTGCATTGCATAAATATTTAGTCAGGCTGTCTTTCCTTGTCTGGGGATTGATAAAAGAAATAGAGAAGTGTGCTTCTTTTTCTTTGGTTCTTTAGGACTTTGCTATGAATGCAGTATTTTGATTTTATTTTGTTTCTTCTATATATCTGCTAAAAATGTGCAAACTTAATTTCTGCTCTGTCTGTTGACAGAGTGAATAACATTTCTCAGCTCATGTGTAGCTTGCCTGGGTAACTTTATGCCTACTGCATTTGTTAATTGGACTTCACAAAATGATACCAAATGCTAATCCTTTCACTTTTTTTTTCCTACAAGTCGAAAACACTTCTCAGCAGCAAATTAGAGGAGTTCTAATGTGGCCACCTCATAATACTCCAAGGAACAGGGACACAGCCTCTATCTTTCAGGATATGCTAATATGGAGTTTCCCTTGTTGCCACCAACACACTTCCGTGTTATCAAAGTAATTCCTAGTCTGTGTGAACAAACGTAAAGTGGACCAGCACTGTTCCTACCACCACCCCACTGAGATAAGAAAGGGCATTTTATTAAAAAAAAAAAAAATAGATTTATTCCATTTTTTTTTGTCATGCTTGTTTACTTTTTAATTTCAAAGCTGATACTCAATTATCAAAACAACAAGGTTTGCTTTGGTAAAAGGAGTACGGTTCTTCTCCTGAGGGTGGCAGAGGAGAAGTCCTTAAGGTGACCATTTGTTGTATCCACTCCTGTATCACATCTGTGACACCAAAGCTCTGTGCCCCGTCTTGAGTTTCTATAGTGCTACAGAGATGCAGTAATCATGTTGGTATCAATGTTATGATATTTTCAGATACTGCTAATATAATTCCTAGTGCTGACGGTGACACCTCATTCTTCTCATCCCCAAAGTAGCTGTATATCTGGGGGTGTAGTGTCCAGGGCAGGTGGTGTTCTCTTGGCTAGGAGTTCATGTAAGCTTGTTCTATTTCTTTCATTTTTATGTTGCTTGTTAGTACCTCAGATGGAATTTATTTTGTCTCCTTTCTGCTGTATGGTTATGCATCTGCTATCCATTTTAATCCCTGGGATGGGAGAAACTACTGATAAGCAGCTAAAATCAGCTGAGTCTGTCTCCAGAGCTGCTTGGATTTTTGCTGACAGTTAAAACATAAAAGATGATATCTACACCAAATTCTTCTAGACAGCTTGAATTCAGCAAGCGATATCATCATTTTCTGTGAATGGATGTCCTTTTTCATAACGTTTGGCTTACGAAAGCCAGCGTTTGGATCGGGGAGGAAAACAGAAACTGAAGTTGCTAATGCAAAGCTAATTTTGCACAAACTTTCTAGGGTAATAGGCAAGGCAGTCTTTAGTCATCGATGTCATCTCCTCCCCCTTGAAATTTCCCACCTGTTAGTAGGTGAGATCTGTAGCACTGTGCTGAATGTCTCTGCAGTGATTTTATTGCTTCATCAGAAATACAGTTCACTGCAGTGCGTTATGTAAGTGGAGAACTCCTAAACACCACTGCAGATGCAATTGTAAAACTTGAAATAGCGCTCCTTAATTTTAGTTCTCTGAACTGCAGCACAATTTGCTGTGGAGGATCTTTGCTTTTCATATGGAATCGTACCAAGTCTGTGAGAGCTGGTGACCTTCTGGATGCCATTTTAGTATTTCACTTCTATCTTCAATCTTTCATTTGGATTAAAATTGGGGAATTGGGGCCAGACCTACATCTCCAGTTTTGTTTTTCAGTTTTATTGCTGTATGTTAGATTTAGGTATTCCATGTTTGTGTGATAGAAATGTGATTTGGATACAGTTCTCAGCTTTTCTGTGTAAGATACAAACTTCTTGTCATCCACGGTTAAATTCATAAGCCTTAAAATGTTCAAAATGTAGCAATACTTAACTGAGTGCCTCTCTTCTCTGCAGTGTACTCTTTCTCTTGGTAATTGGAACAGCCTATCTAGAAGCTCAAGGAATCTGGGAGCCATTTAGAAGACGCTTGTCTTTTGAGGCCTCAGGCCCACCCTTCGATATGGGAAGGCCACTTGATCTCAGGAGAATAGTTGGAATTTCATCTGATGGAAAGTATGTATGGGTTTGGGTTTGTTTTTTGTTTTCCTCTCCCTCCTCCCCCCCTCTTTTTAGTTATAAGGCCAGTTATAAAGTAATAGACTCTTTAGAACAGGTGAACAAATAGAGATTCTCCCGTGGATGAGAGATAGTGAGCTACAAAAACCAGGTTTCGTGGTTGTGAGGAATATTTTGTCAAAACAAGCCCTGCTTGGTTTTCTGTTAACACTCTAGAAGATAAAGTATAGTCTGCAGAAAAATAGCAGCCCAAAGTTTTCCCTTTGGTCTTAAGTTAAAAAAAATAAACAAGTCTTCTCTTTTCCCCTCAACATATACATTGACTGTCATTTTAACCATTTTTTGCTTGTGTACAGTGAACAAGTGAACAGGAAATGGTAAAAGCTTGTCAGACAAGTTTTAGGCATTTTTGTTGTTTATATGCCAAGAAAAGAGTAATTAAAAGTTTCTTTTGGACATAGTGATTCTTTTTTTCATGGAGAAAAACTAAAACATTGTGAAGTACATTTAAACACTTCTTGTTCTTCTAGCTTGAATGCGCTTGGATCAGATTCTAATCATGGTTCCTCCAGAGGGATCTATGGAGCAGGCAGTTCATCCTCACGATCCAGTGCAGGGAATCATAAACAATGCAGTGCAACAGCACACCTTCACAGCAATAGAAATGCACCTGATGTTGAAAACATCAAATCCAAAAACAGTTCAAATATGCCTAATAATAGGACTTCAGCACAAGCAACTTCCATGCAGTCAGTGAACAGAGCAGGCCCCTTTACCTTGGATTCAGGTGCCACAGCTCAGACGCATGCCACAAGCAAAAGAGCCAAGGGCACCAGGCAGAACCAGCAGCTGTCACAGCAGCAGACGACAGCTTTGGCAGAGCAGCCCCTCCAGCAACCCCCAGGATCTGGGTCCCAGCAGCAAGAGCAACAGACTGAAAGTGCTTTGCCACAGCTACCGCTTCTCAGCCCGCCTCACGCCGAATGTGCCAGCAGCAGGAGGCACAGCTCAGAGGATTCAGATCTCACTGGACTCATAGAAACTATGGAAAAAGACTTTGACCACCCAGAAGCCCCTTCCCCGGATGTGTTTACAGAGCAACCCCCATCTCCACTAGCGAAAAACAAAGGTAATAAGATTCTGGTTGTTGTTTTTTTTTTTTTAAAAAAAAGGATGATTCATTATGTAAGCCACAGAATAAGATCTAATCAGCTGTAAAGGTTATGTTTTCATAGCACTGGAGGGTGGTAGTTTCTCAGCTGTTCCCTACTCTTCTGTATCTGCCTGCATCTTGAAGGCATTCTTTATCTATTTTATGCCACTGAAATTCTCCATGCAGTGTTCAGTTATGAATCCTCCTGCAAAATCTTTGGAACATTTTGATGAAAGCAAATCTGAATATTTAGACTTCTTACTTTCCAAAGATTTAATTTGATTGCAACTCTTTTGCCTTTGGATTAACATCATTCACTCTGTCTTTTGGACTTGGAGCTGGGGGGCAAGGAAGGGAAGTTGTCCAGGTATATAATGAAATCTGAGAGGGGAAGAAGGGGGAAAACAGACTGGGTAAAGGAATATCTATAAACCCCTGTGGTACTGTTTCAGAATGGAATTTTTCGTGCCTATACTTGCAGTTATTTTAGAAAATACCTGATGTCTGGTGGTCAGCAAATTAGTATAAGTTACCTTCACCTTTGTGTGAGGTTGGAATTGATTAATGCTTTAAATGAGTTTCACACATTAGATACATTCATTATGTTGTTTATTTTCATTAGTATAAACTCCTTTTGGAGTAGAACTTGCTGATGTTACAAAGCTGGGAGGGATTGTCTGACACACCTGAAGGCTGTGCTGCCATTCAATGAGACCTGGACAGACTGGAGAGTTGGGCAGAGAGGAATCTGATGAGGTTTGACAAAGTCAAGTGCAGAGCCTTGCACCTGGGGAGGAATAGCTGCATGCACCAGTACAGGTTAGGTGCTGACCTGCTGGAAAGGAGCTCCCTAGAGAAGGACCTGGGTGTCCTGGTGGGCAGTAGGTTGGCCGTGAGCCAGCAATGTGCCCTTGTGGCCAAGGTCAGTGATATCCTGGGTGCATTACAAAGAATGTGGCCAACAGGTTGGGGGAGGCAATCCTCCTCCTTTGCTCTTCCCTAGTGAGGCCACATCTGAAGTACTATGTCCCATTCTGGGCTCCTCAGTTCAAGAAAGATAGGGAACTTCTAGAGAGTCCAATAGAAGGCTGCAAAGAAGATGAGGGGCCTGGAGCATCTCCTTTGTGAGGAAAGGCTGGGGCTGTTCAGCCTGGGGAAGAGAAGACTGAGAGGGAATCTTATCAAATTTTATAGATATCTAGTGAGCAGGTGTTGAGAGGGTGGCATCAGGTTCTTTTCAGTGATGCTGGACAACAGGACAAGAGGTAATGAGCACAAACTGGACTATAAGAAGTTCCATCTGAATGTGAGGAAAAAATTCTTTTCTGTAAGGGTGACAGAGCACTGGAACAGTCTGCCCAGAGAGGAGTCTCCTTCTTTGGAGATATTCAAGACCCACTTTTACCTTTCCTGTGTGACTTGCTGTAGGGAACCTACTGTAGCAGTGGTTGGACTTAAACTTCAGAGGTCCCTTCCAATGCTGATGACGCTGTGAGTCTGGGAGCTTCTTACCATGCTTTTTGTATTCACAACCTCAGTTACATCCTACTTCTGTTGTTACGAATTTAATCTTGATGTGTTTATTTCTAAATGAATTTTCACTTTCCCCTAGCGTTGTTGTACAGAAACAGTACTGATACTGCTTTGCTTATTAGAGATTAAGTTAAGAAAAAGGTGGAAGGTAAGCAAATCATGAAACATCTGCATGATCATATAAAACTGCTATGGTTTTGTGGTTTTTGGTTTTCGGTATTCCACATCATAACATCATGTGGGGCACTGGGAGTTTAACTGTTAATAGTCAAGTTCTGGGAACCTGCCCAAAAGAGAACTACTACTACATTCCCCAGGGGACTTTGCTTTCACAGAGAGGAGATATAACTCCTGGCAAGGTCACCTTGTTCATCCATTCTTCTTCATCTCCCTGCTGTTCAACTGTACTGCGCATCTCACCTCAGCATTGTGGTGAGGCCTATCCACCTTTCGGACATCCTCTTTCTCATTATATTTGATTTATTAGCTTCAATTCTAATTATATTGTATTCTAGTGTGTTATCTTGAATTCCAATACTATATTTAGTAAATTAGTTTGTTTCTCCTCAGATCGTTGCCGCTGTTTTTAATTATTTTGGGGTCCCCTGTTCCCTTTTTCCGGAGGCGCGGATCTGCGGATCCCTCCGCCCCGCTGGTCATGGAACTGGGCCGAACCAGCCCGTAAACCGTTGACATTTTTGGTGGAGAATGCGGGCAAAAGCTGCTTTTTAGTTTTTTAGAACGAATCTCTCTCTGCTCTCGGAGAGTTTCGTTGGGAAAGTTTATCTTTTTCACAGGTGCTCACTGAGAACTTGACCTTGAAAGTCTAGGCTGCCAATACTCTGGGATATTTGTAAACTTTGAGCACTGCTATCTTGTTTTTGTAAAGAAAGAGAAAAAAAATGATTCTGCTTTCTCTTTTAAACCTGTTTGCAGAGGGAGCTGCTAATTTTACACAACTTGGGATTTTTAAGCAGGCTCCCAGTCTCTCCTTTGAATCCTTTATGCAGTTTTTGAATGCTCACCTGATCATGTTGTCAATCTCCCTGAATGTTCTTCTCATCATTTCACTCAGTATTTGTATTTATCATATTTTGAGGAAGCCTTCCCCAAAACTAGAGAATACTGAGTGGCAGGGAATGTGGAGAGGCTTGGGAGAGACTTTAGAGAGATGGACATCTTCGGTGTCATGGAACTTCATTCCTGAACACCTGAAAGACCCTGAGAGCTTAAACGCATACTTGAAACAGGAATGTTGCGGCTCAGGCAGATCTGAGGAGGCACAAATGATTTGGGGCCTGGCTAATGCTTATCGGGCCTTATTCAATAGTATCCCAGAGAGGGAGAGAGTTTGTGAAATTGAGAGAGAGTGTCTGAGAGCTGAAAGGGAGAGTTTCCGGGAGAGACTCCGAGCAGAGAGGGAGAATCTCCAGGCTGAGCGAAAGAGTCTCCTGGTCAAGGGAAAAGACCTCCAATCTCAACGAGATGCCCTCCAAATTGAGAGAGACTCCCTGCAATCCAAACTCGACACTCTCCAGTCTGAACGGGACACTGTCCAAACTGAGAGAAACACCCTTCAATGTGAACTGAATGCTCTCATGATTGAAAAAGACAGACTCCAAGCCGAACTGGAGGGTGAGAGCATTGGAACTGACCAACCTGATCAACCACAGGAGGCACCACAATTGATATCAGTTGCCCCTGTGAGAGGACGGAAAATGAAACAAATCTCGACTCAGTTAGAAGAGAAGAAAGAGGAGCAAAGAGGTCCAGAGGAGTGGCTCCGAGATCCTGGGGAAGCACCCCTGAGTCCAGGGGAGGGACCCTCAGTAAGACCACGGTCACCAACGCCTATAAGGGCATCAAAGAGTCCTGAAAGAGTAAGAGGTGAGCAAGATATCATTACCATTGTTGATCGATCTCTGAAAATGAATGAAATTCGAAGTCTGAGAAAAGACTTTTCACGTCACCCAAATGAGCCTATTGCCACTTGGTTACTTCGTTGTTGGGACAATGGGGCCAACAGTGTGTGGCTAGATAGTAGAGAAGCTCGCCAGCTGGGTGGCATTGCTAGGGACTCAGCCATTGACCGAGGTATTAGTACATGCCAGAATCAGGCCTTCACCCTCTGGAAGAGGATGCTGTTAGCTGTAAAAGAAAGATACCCCTTCAAAGACGATCTGATGCCTGAGAAAAAGAAATGGACTGATATAGAAAAAGGCATCCGTTATATTTATATTCATGGGGTGACTGGGGGTTCCCAAGAGCTGACTATGTTGGAGGCCGAAATCAGCCTCACTGGTAAAGACTGGCAAAAGCACCCTATTGTGACTGGCCCAGGGGCTCCATGTATACTTGGTATTGATTACCTCAGAAGGGGATATTTTAAGGATCCCAAAGGGTATCGATGGGCCTTTGGAATAGCTGCTGTAGACACAGAAGGTGTTAAGCAGTTGTCTGTTTTGCCTGGCCTATCAGAAGATCTGTCTGTTGTGGGGTTGCTACGAGTAAAAGAGCAACAGGTACCGATTGCTACAAAAACGGTGCACAGGCGGCAGTACCGCACCAACAGGGATTCCTTGCTCCCCATTCAGAAACTGATTCGTCAACTAGAGAATCAGGGAGTGATTAGCAAAACTCACTCGCCTTTTAATAGTCCCATATGGCCAGTGCGTAAAGCCAGTGGAGAATGGAGGTTGACAGTAGATTACCGTGGCCTGAATGAAGTCACACCCCCACTGAGTGCTGCTGTGCCGGACATGTTAGAACTCCAATATGAATTGGAGTCAAAAGCAGCCAAATGGTATGCCACCATTGACATTGCTAATGCCTTTTTCTCCATTCCTTTGGCCAAAGAATGTAGGCCACAGTTTGCTTTCACCTGGAGGGGCATTCAATATACCTGGAATCGTTTGCCCCAGGGGTGGAAACATAGCCCAACCATTTGCCATGGGTTGATCCAAGCTGCACTGGAACAGGGCAGTGCTCCTGAGCACTTACAGTATATTGATGACATCATTGTGTGGGGCAACACAGCAAAGGAAGTTTTTGAGAAAGGAGAGCAAATAATCCAGATCCTTCTGTGTGCTGGTTTTGCTATTAAGCGAAGCAAAGTGAAAGGACCTGCCCAGGAAATTCAGTTCCTAGGTATAAAGTGGCAAGATGGATGTCGTCACATCCCGACAGATGTGATCAACAAAATCACTGCCATGTCTCCGCCCACTAATAAGAAAGAGACACAATCGTTTCTGGGCGTACTGGGTTTTTGGAGAATGCATGTTCCAAACTACAGCCTCATTGTAAGCCCCCTTTATCACGTGACAAGAATGAAGAATGAGTTTACATGGGGTCCTGAGCAGCAGCAGGCTTTTGAGCAGATTAAGCAAGAGATAGCCCGTGCCGTGGCCCTGGGGCTTGTACAGATGGAGCAGGATGTAAAGAACATCCTCTACACTGCTGCTGGAGAGAAAGGTCCCACTTGGAGTTTGTGGCAAAGAGCCTCAGGAGAGACCCGAGGCCGACCCCTGGGATTCTGGAGTCGGGCCTACAGGGGGTCGGAAGAGGGCTACACTCCAACTGAAAAGGAGATCTTAGCCGCGTATGAGGGGGTTCGGGCTGCTTCTGAAGTAATTGGTACTGAAACACAGCTCCTTCTGGCACCTCGACTACCAGTGCTGAACTGGATGTTCAAGGGAAAGGTTCCTTCCACCCATCATGCTACTGATGCCACTTGGAGTAAGTGGATTGCGTTGATTACGCAGCGAGCTCGGATGGGGAACCTCAGCTGTCCAGGGTTCCTAGAGGTCATCATGGACTGGCCTGAAGGCAAAAAGTTTGGAACACCACCAGCAGAAGAGGTATCACATGCTAAAGAGGCCCCACCATACAATGAACTACCAGAAAATGAAAAGGCATATGCCCTGTTCACTGATGGATCGTGTCGTATTGTGGGGAAACATCGCAGATGGAAAGCTGCTGTGTGGAGCCCCACACGACAAGTTGCAGAGGCCACTGAAGGGAAAGGAGAATCAAGCCAATTTGCAGAGGTAAAGGCTGTCCAACTGGCCTTAGATGTTGCTGAACGGGAGAGGTGGCCAATGCTTTACCTTTACACTGACTCATGGATGGTGGCAAATGCTCTATGGGGGTGGTTACAGCAGTGGGAACAGAACAACTGGCAAAGAAGGGGTAAACCCATTTGGGCTGCTGAACTGTGGAAAGATATTGCTGCCCGAATAAAGAATATTGTTGTAAAGGTGCGCCATGTAGATGCTCATGTGCCCAAGAGTCGGGCTACTGAAGAACAGAAAAATAACCATCAGGTTGATCGAGCTGCCAAAATTGAGGTGGCTCAAGTAGACCTGGATTGGCAGAACAAGGGTGACTTATTTCTAGCTTGGTGGGCTCATGAGACCTCGGGTCACCAAGGAAGAGATGCAACATACAAATGGGCTAGAGACCGAGGGGTGGACTTAACTATGGATGCTATTTCACAGGTTATTCATGACTGTGACATATGCGCCACGATTAAACAAGCCAAGAGGATGAAACCTCTCTGGGAGGAAGGGCGATGGCAAAAGTATAAATATGGGGAGGCATGGCAGGTTGATTATATCACCTTGCCACGATCTCGCAGTGGTAAGCGTTATGTGCTTACTATGGTAGAGGCAACTACTGGGTGGCTTGAAACATATGCAGTACCCCATGCTACCGCCCGAAACACCATATTGGGTCTTGAGAAACAAGTCCTGTGGTGACATGGCACCCCAGAAAGAATTGAGTCAGATAACGGGACTCATTTCAAAAATTCTCTTGTAAATACTTGGGCCAAAGATCATGGCATTGAGTGGATTTATCATATCCCCTACCATGCACCAGCCTCTGGTAAAATTGAACGCTACAATGGGTTGTTAAAAACCATGTTGAAAGCAATAGGTGGCGGAACATTTAAGCATTGGGAGAAGCATTTGGCAGAAGCCACCTGGTTGGTCAATACTAGAGGATCTATCAATCGTGATGGTCCTGCTAGCTCCCTACATACTGTCAAGGGAGATAAGGTCCCTGTAGTACATGTAAAGAACATGCTGGGAAAAGTGGTTCGGGTCTTTCCAGCTTCTGGGAAGGGCAAACCTCTTCGTGGAACTGTTTTTGCCCAGGGACCTGGGTCCACTTGGTGGGTGATGCAGAAAAATGGGGATGTTCAATGTGTACCACAAGGGAATTTGATGTTGGGGGAGTGCAGTCGGTAATTCCATGTATATATACAGGTTTGTGTGTGCATGTGTTTAGTGTTTGGTAAATATATTTTGTTTGTATATGTTAAGCATGATGTAGTGATGTAGAATAAGGGGTGGAATGTCATGGTTTTGTGATTTTTGGTTTTCGGTATTCCACATCATAACATCATGTGGGGCAGTGGGAGTTTAACTGTTAATGCTCAAGCTCTGGGTACCTGCCTGGAAGAGAAGAAGAACTACATTCCCCAGGGGACTTTGCGGTCACAGAGAGTCTCGAGATACAACTCCTGGGAAGGTCACCTGATGTGCTCTTCTTTTGCCTGCTCTTCGTCGGCTCTCCTCCCTTTTTCTCCCTGCTGCTCAACTGGACTGCGCATCTCACCTCAGCTCTCCGCGTTGTGGTGAGGCCTACCCACCTTTCGGACATTCTGTCTCTCATTATATTTGATTTATTAGCTTCAAATTTAATTATATTGTATTATAGTGTGTTATCTTGCATTCTGATAGTATATTTAGTAAATTAGTTTGTTTCTCCTCAGATCGTTGCCGCTGTTTTTAATTATTTTGGGGTCCCCTGTTCCCTTTTTCTGGAGGCGCGGATCTGCAGATCCCTCCGCCCCGCTGGTCACGGAACTGGGCTGAACCAGCCCGTAAACCGTTGACAGACTGTCTCCAAGCTGAGGAAGAAAGTCTCCAAGCTGAAGGGGAAAATCTCTGAGCTGAGAGAAGGAATGTCCAATCTCAACGAGATGCCTTCAAATCTGAGCAAAACTCCCTTCAATCCAAACTCGACACCCTCCAAATTGAACTAAATACTCTCATAATTGAACAAGACAGACTCCAAGCAGAGCTAGAGGGTGAGAGCTTCGGAGCTGGGCCGAACCAGCCTGTAAACCGTTGACAGAGGGAAGTTTCACAGTATTTAGTAATGAGCAGTAAAGTCTTAAATACTTGAGAATGGATGTGTTGTTGCATTTGGACTTTGAAATGGGACACTAAAGCCCCGAGTTTTTGGGGATCCTGCTAAAACTTGCTACTTTCTTCTTGTTTCTGTTTATTTACTTATTTGGGTTGTTGATGGTTTTTTTCTTTTTCTGTTCCATTTATGCAAGTGGATGTGGTAGGAAGAGTTAATGGTAAAAGAATTATAACTAGCTTGCCAGGTATCCATTTTATAAAGCTGAAGTGGCACTTCAGCAAATGACACAGCTGTACGTGGGTTTCATGCTGAGTGTCTATATCAGCAAATAGTGTGGCACTGGAGCTTTGTGTAGCAATGTGGCTGGTAGGTGAAGAAGAGAATCATCTCCGTGGGGCAATTCTGAGAGGATTTACGGTGGGCTGATCCAGACTGTGTACTTGAATGCCTGAGGAGGTTGGGAGTGCTTCTGGAGTGCATCTTCCTTTTGTAGTTCAGTCTGCAGAGGAAGTGATTCCTGCACTCCAAGACTGCTCTACAGTGCAGCTGCTAAGCAGTATGTGTGGATGGTTGAGTTTTGTTTCAGAAACGTATTTCGGATCCAAATAATAAGGTGCAAAAAGGTTAACATAGATACACCATAGCAGTTTCTAGCAGCCTTTGTACTGGGATCTCATCTTAGCAAACAGCTGCTCCTAAGTGTTTGATAGATGGATTACTTTTTTCAGTCATACTTAAATACATCTTTAGATCTGCACTTTTGTTATTTGTCTATCAGTTTGGTAAAGCTGTTGAAAATATGATAAAATTCTTCAGTCTTTATCACTTATGTGGGGTTCACTTTTTGACATGACTTGTTTTTTTTAACTTTTTGTTTACAAATGCATTCAGATAGTTCACTTTTTTTTCTTACTGTTAAAGAGGCTTTGCACCATTTGTGCTTTGGTGTGGTGGTATAATGAGTATTTAAATGTATTATTTATTGCACAGTATATAATGAATATTTTATTATATTTTGCAGTCCAGATAGTTTTCTTGACTTCTTTGCCAGCTCAGATCAAATAATCACAGATCTATTAATGCAGGCTTCTTTGGATAAGCTTTATATAACAACTGAGCATTATCTGTAATCTATAACTTGACTCTCAAAAGCTCAGCACATCAAGTAAAGCTTGCCCATTTCCATTCACACTCTTTAAAATGTAAACCTTAAGAGGAAGTTCCATTATCTATCCAGATCTGCACATGCACACTGATCTTTGTCTTCAGATAAACAGCTAGTCTCTTTGCAGACACTTGCAAGAACAGTAGTTTCTGAATTAAAATTCTATGTCAGAATGTCTTCTGCCGGATTTCAGCCCTCAGTCTTCTTGTTTCGTGTTCTTAAAACTTAGTTCTTAGCAGAGTACTGCAGAGGCTATATTAGTTCTGTGTTAAACAGCTGCTTTGAGTTATATTTGTGTTTTAGGACAGATGTTAAAGTCTTTACAGTGGGGGTTGTGAGGCGCTGGCACAGGCTGCCCAGACAGGTGGTGGATGGGGTCCCTGGAGACATCCAAGGGCAAGTTAGATGGGACTCTGAGCACCTTGATCTACCTGTAGGTGTCCCTGTTCATTGCAGGGGCTTTGGACTAGATGGCCTTTAAGGGTCCCTTCCACCATTAAGGATTCTGTGATTTTAGAGAGAATTTTCTAACGGTGAGCATTAGGCTGTTCAGCAGTTCTGAATGTAGACTAAGGGTGATGTGAATATTGGCATGAGGCTTTCTGAGGCAAAAATAGAACACCCCCGTAAGTGTGAGGCTGACCCCTAGAAAATTTATATACAGAGCTACTTGTGTTTATGCTTGCATTTGCATTCATGTTAAAAACAATCTGCAATGTTGTTCTTATTGTTACTGAAAACATCTGAAAGAAGCAAAATGTGAAGATGCTGCCCTTTGATGCCTATCTGGTATTTACCAAAATACTGGAGGCAAATCTGTGTTTTGGTACAAACTTTCCCTGAGGGACAAATTGTCAAATTAAACAGGACAGCCATCGTTGTTGTTCTACCAAAATAAATTCTGATGTGAGCTGGTACAAATCCTAGTTTTTTATTTCACTTACTCGACACAGTTTAGCTGAGTCTTGGAGTATGTGAAGTCCATCCTGGAAGCAGGAGGGCAGGCACTGGGTGGCGTGTTAAGGAAGATACTTAGTCTGAGTGATAGTATCTCAGGAAGATTTTCTGATAAAGTATGTATCATGTCTACCAAAAGGCACAATAAGGGTACTTTGAATGCATTTATCCTGTACAACAACAGCAAGAGGCAGTGGTGAGACGATGTTGTCTCCACATGTGCATGCAGTTCTCTGTATTAATACTTTTCTCAATAACTGTTATTTTCCCTAGGTGTCTGCTTTATAGTCTTCTATTTTACAAGCCCAGGACCTCAGGCTTTGTTTTGAAGGTTCTTAAACCTCTGCATTTTGAGTTTATTCTCTTCTCCATTTGTTAGCCTGTAGAAAATGTAAGAAAAACACGATCAATTGTTTGACTAGCACTATTTATGTGGATTGCTTCAAGAAAGGTGATTAAACACTCCCTGGAGTGTTCAATGCACTACTTTTTTTTTTACATTGAGATGCAGTAACACTTAAGTATGTCAAGCCAAATAATTTTAGTCAGCTTAGCCATGGCTCTTAATATACAGTACACTTTGAAAAAGTAAAATATATTGAGGAAAGTTGCTATATTTGGGTGTGAGATTTCTAGAGAGAGATATGCACCCATCATTGCTAAGCTAACCATAGTATAGCTTATATAGTCACATCTGCACTAGTCTTATTCTTAGACTTTGTTTTGTGTTTGAACTGGTAAGGATGCTAAGCCTTTTAGTTCTTCCTTTGTTAGAATGATAAAGCTTGTACCAATTTCTGAAGTCCACGTCTAAATTCACTTTTATGTGGTGGCACAGTCAATTTGAATTATAAGGTATTCAAAAGGAACACCGGGAATGTAGCAGAGAAGCACTCTGTGCAACCAGGTGCCCACATCTGCAGAGAGGCAATGGAGTTAGACGTTAGGAGCTAACTTCAGAGGTTTTATCGTGTGGGTTAGCCTCTGAAATGAAGTGAACAAACCCATTGCAGCGTACTGCTGATGGGAATCTGAAGTGTTCTTATCTCCTCAGGGAAAGGGAAGGCACTTCAGCGGAAGGCAAAGCCACAAAAGAAACGGGAAGAAAAGGACAGAAGAGGAAAAGGGAAGCAACAGGAAGATGAACTGAAGGATTCCTTGGCAGATGATGACAGTTCTTCAACCACAACTGAAACCTCCAACCCAGATACAGAAACACTTCTCAAAGAGGTACAGCATTGCTAATAAAAGGCGGATTGCCTGTTAGAGGAGCATGGCACTTGGGAATGGGGTCTCTTTTTTTCCCCTACTTTCATATGCTGCAATAGCTAGCAGTGGAAGAAGGTTAATTATAAAAAATCCCCTTTCACGGTCCTTGCTTTCACTACTGCTTCCTCTTTTACAAAAGAACAGTGTCAACATGATTGAATTATGTCGTCTCAGGACTGAAAGTGCCTCAGTGACTGTGGTTAGAATGAGCTATTGGTTGTCAGCAGAAGTGTAGTAGTTGTCTCTGTGTGTGCTCCTAGCCTATTCTATCTGCTGAAGAAAACACATACACATTTGATCAATGCAGACATCCTATCATAATGTCTTTTATAGGAACCTGAAAAACAAAAGGGAAAAGTTACACCGGAAAAACCTGAAAATGAAATGGTGCAAATAAAACAGAAAAGTAAAAAACTGCTAACAAGTATCAAGAAAGAAATCCCTGTAGATGTGAAAACCAGGTAAGCACAACAAAGCAGGAAGGCATCATGGAAGATGGATCGATAACCGTCTGTGTATTCTATTGTTGTGGCTGCCTGACTGGATAATTGACAGCAGCACCTACAGCTCCAGGCAGCTTCTGCTTCCTTCATGGTATCAGGGAACATCTGAAGCTTGTAAATGATTATTTGATGTGCGGTCAATAATATGAGAACTAAATCCAGAGAGAAAATGGGGTTAAGCGATGGCAAGTTTTTTTGTAATAACAGATACAAAATAGAGTAAACATTTCTAGGGGAGTTTTTGTGCAGTGGCAGCACTGTAACATAAGCACCTTTAGTTACTTGTGACAAAGTTACAGCTATCAGTGTCTTGGGTATGTTGTTAAAGGAGATGTTTGCTGCCAGTGCCATTCCCTTCCTGA
Organism: Phasianus colchicus; assembly: GCF_987193195.1. Taxonomy (NCBI): domain Eukaryota; kingdom Metazoa; phylum Chordata; class Aves; order Galliformes; family Phasianidae; genus Phasianus; species Phasianus colchicus. The sequence goes on from NC_143436.1 coordinate 133,474,321, forward strand.
GAGGTTGCAGATGATAGAGAAGGGAAAAATAAAGAACCTCAGCCTTGCTATAGACAGTTTCATTTTGAAATCTCATTCTGCAGTTCTAAAACAAAATGAGTATTGGAGAGCCACAAAAGTAAACTTTGCTGAGGTGTGGTATGTTGGATTGTTCTTTGGTCTGTTGCTGTAGTTAATACTAGACTGAGATTTAGACTGAGTAATTGGTATGCATATGCATTCATTTTCTTCAAAGTATTTCTTAAAATGTGGCCAGACAATGTCCCCTTCTATTTTTTCTTCTTACTATTATACATTTTCCTCTGTCTTCTAAATCACAAGCTTGTTGTATGTGACAATATTCAGAGGCCCAAATTGAGTTGGAATTCTTCTCCAAGACATGAATACAACAGTTTTCTTTAGAAAATGTATGGCATCTGGGGCAAAATCAAACAGCTGGAGAAAAGGAACAATATATAGCCAAATACATTTGATGGGTTGGAGTAGTTTTGTGATCAGTTATCTTGTGCATTTGGGGCAGTAGCGTATCAGGAGCATGCGATTGGCAACAGAGAGGAAAAACTGCAATTGCCATCTCCTGGTTATCACTGTGTGATTGAGCAGGCTTTCTAGTCCTGGAAAATGAGCTGGAATGCCCTTGTGGGAAGGAGATGAGCTAAGGTTAGGAAGGGTGAAAGGATGGAGTTGTATGTAGGGGAAATAGAAGAGATGACAGCAAAACTGTGCTTATGAATCACTTTCAAGGTGAGCATAAGCTCAATAGGAGGAAGCCACAGGAGAGCAATCTTTTGTGTAAAGCCTGTATGGTAAATGTATATGTATGTCCTGCAGCACTTCTGAAAGCAAAAAAAAATAAATGGATCTCTGTTTTCATTTAGTTCCTTGGAATTACCTTTTACTCCCCCACTGGAAAACAAGCAGCGCAAAACCTTTCCATCCAAGGTATCCACACAGCACCTCTTGACGAATGTGTCCAAATCAAGAAACCTTCCAAAAACAAGAGGTAGTGTGAGGCTATTTTCACGTATCACAAATATCTTGGGACTTTCAATCTGCTTGCTTTTGAAAGCTTAATCTGAAGTTTAATGTTAAGAAAGCTACTTGCTTTATTATCCACTGATGATTATTATTATTTTTTCTTTTTTTGTTAATAGGTCCAAACAAGTTAATAGAGAGCAGGCCATCAGTATTATCAAAGTTTCTCCCCAGTGGTTCTGGACAGGAGCTAGGAAACACCAGCAGCTCAGAAGGTGAAAAGGATTCTCCTCCACCAGAGTGGGACTCCGTGCCACTTCACAAAGCTGGCAGCTGTGAGTAATCGCTGGAGAATGACAGAATTAGTCTCCTGCAATGCATATCTGTAGGCAGGCTTGATCTGTTTTTAGCCTAGCTTTTATTCCCTGCATATCTATGCTCCCATTTTCTGCAGTAAGTCTAATATCGATAGCATCCGGTACAGTTGGGAGATTTGAACACCACATGGGCAAAATGTCACTCATTCCACAGTTTTTCAGAAACTGCTGAGGAATTGAGAATTACTGCTTGAAAACAAAATGTATTTTCTACAGCAAGTTGAGTTTGGCTGCAGAAAAATGAGAAAGAAAAAGTTGAAATTAAGTGATCCCTCCTTGAGAGGAAACACTGAAAGCTCCTTGTTGCAGTGGTTAGGGTGGTGCACTATTACGAGTTTTTTGGTTGTATTTTAAGGCCTTGGTAAGAAACGAGTCATTTTCCTCTTGGTTGCATGTGATCGTAAAGTCAGCCCTTCCTGCAGCTCTTGCTTAGGCTGGTAGTTCCATTCTTTTCCTTCCTGTTTGCCTTCACGCTTTCATCGAAATCGTCTCACAGTAGTCAGTAAACCTGAATAGTAGTAGGTGAAAATAAGAAAGGAGCTGCTACTTTAATGACTGGGAACAGTCTTAGAAATAATTCTTGAAATGGAATTTATAGCAGAGTTTGAGTAGCCGTCATCTTAATGTAATACTACATGAGTCTTTTGTGCTTCTTTATATAGCTACGGACAACCTGTATAAACTCTCTCTACAAACCATGAATGCAGATGCTTTCCTGAAACAGCGACAGCCCTCACCTACACCTGCCTCTCCATCTCCTCCTCCTCCTCCTCCTGCATCCTTAGCTTTTGGGCCACGAGGAGGCACCTACAGCAGCATTGTGAACAGCAGCTGCAGCAAGTGAGTTTGGATCTGCACCTCCTCCTAATTTTACACGCACAGAATGCTTAAGGAACCACTGTGCTTGATATGGTGCATCTCTTTTCTTGTACCCATTTCCTCTTCCTCTGGAAACTGTTTTTTTGCAGATATTACTGTGCACGTTGTGGAGTGCTATTTATGTTTTGGGGGAGTTTGTTACAACTTGCTAGTTTATAGAAATGTGCACCTACGTAAACTGTTGAACTACTGCTAGTGTTTTTTTTTTAAATACGAGATTAAATTATTGCTTATTTATCAAAGTACTGAAGTCTAAAACCATAAACTTTTTTTCCCCACTTTTTTCCTCCCCTTTAAGTGAAACAAAAAGCAAGCAGCCCAGTGGTACCAAACACAAGCTGGCAAAGGCAGCTTCTCTTCCAGGAAGGAATGGAAACCCCACTTTTGCTGCTGTTGCTGCAGGTTATGACAAGAGTCCAGGTACTGTACCAGCCTGGCATAATAAATACCTCTGCATATTTCCAGAATATTCAGTCTGTTTGGTCAGTTGGTTTATTTCTGTCTCATTTTAGATTTATTGTTGCAGGTGGCAGTGGCTTACCAAAGGTTCCCCCAGCAAAGACAGAAGTTGCCAGCAATATCAGCATTTCCCATGCAGTTGTTGACAGTGATGGCTCTGACAGGTAAGTGTTCATACCTTTTGGAAATACCTGAGCTCTTAGAAAAGAGACTGTAAGAAAATAGTGGCATTTTGAAGGCAGTGAATGGAGTTTATCCTGGTTCTGTTTATGAATGTTTATTTTTTGTGAATCTCTCAGAAGGGCAAAGAGAGACATTCTGGATATGATGGGGACTTCCACTCTCATTCCCAGTAACTTGACAATTTTGTGTCCCCTGAGCATCCAAAGAAGGAGACTTCAGCTTGGCTCTTTGATTGTTTAGGAGTGGGTACCAAGGTGACTCAAAATAATTCACAGGCAGGATTTTGCACTGTACGGCAATATCTGTTACTCTGTTTTAACTCTGAAACCAGGACAGTAACAGGACCTTGTGTTCTGAGTAGAAGCAGAGTATAGCCATGCTTAGTTGTATTCCTCAGTGCAGTGGGGATTTCTGATCTTTTCCAATCACGCTGCCTTTTTTGTCTGGTAGGTTTTCCGAACTAGGAGTGAGACTTGAAATCGAGTTTCAATATACAGAGGAATTGCTTTTCTGTGCAAGATTTGTGGGTCAGTTCTTGGTTTGTTTATGTAAATATTTATCACCAGTTCCAGTTAACCCATCTGTATTTTCAAGAAACTTATCCACAAGCTAGAATGCGAGCATTTGTATCCCTTCTCAGCAGTTCTGAGTTTGCTCTCCTTGTCAGAAAGCTGAGCTGCATTCTGGAGCCTGTGATTCTTCTGAAAAATAGAGTTGCTCTTTGTTGGATGTCAGCATACAGACAGAGCATTGTATCTACTGCACAGCGTTCTACATACAGGATAATGGTGTTTCCCTGTCATCATTTTTTAAAACAAAAATAAGCTTATTTACAAGTCTTAGGCACCATTTTATATTTTTGTACATATGTATAGTGTGTGTGCATGTATACATGCACATTTGTACATATTTCTGTTTGGACCAGCACAATGTTACTGTTGGTGAGACTGTTAATGCATATTTCTTTCCCATTACTCCTTATTATTCAGTTCGGGTTTGTGGAGTCCTATCAGCAACCCCAGCAGTCCTGACTTCACACCTCTCAATTCATTCTCTGCATTTGGACATTCTTTTAACTTAACTGGAGGTGAGTGTATTTTTTCAAATATTTTCAGTACTTAAATACAGGTAAAGAAATGGTGTATTTCCATTCCACTGTTCTAAGTACAGGCTCTGTTCCCACACCTATCCCCCAAAAGGATCACTGTATAGGAAAACATTTTATCATTTGGTGGTGTACTCTGTTTCAGCTCAGAGAGTTGGTGGAAAGTCTTATATGTTGTTTTGCTGGAAACAAGTGGTTTAGAAGTTTCTCGGTTTCAGAAGAATGTCTTTCTTTTCTCACTGCCTGTTCTCACTGTTTTCCTCCCCTTCATCCTTCCCCTGAAGCTTTAGAGTAGGTCTCAGAAGTGTGCTATGAAACCTGTGGTTTCCTGAACACCTCACGCTTGCATAAAACCATTGCTATATACGTGATGCAACAGCACATCCTTCATGTTGCTTTCCTCTTGTGTTTTCCTCCAGCATCTGTGTAGCTGTATAATGAACTGATGCATATTAACCATCCATTAATTGCTGTATTTAGATAGGTAAACTTTCTGTAAGTGGCTATTGAAATGAGGCCTTGATGCAGGCAGGTTATATTGTGGGGCACAGATGCTCTACATACTTGAGGTAGATTTGCATACTGTGTTTGGGGGTGTGTGGTATTTTTTAAGGTGTGTGCAGAAGATCAGTAACCAAAACAAGCTTCATACGGCATCTGCATGTCACTGAATTGGGTCTCTACTGAAGAATTCTTGAGGTCTGCTTTCACTTCATCTGCAACACTTGACTCCAGTGACTCTGAGGGATGGCAGTAAGGTGCCCGGGATCAATTCTGTGTGCAGGCACCATGTGAACCATTAGCACTGGTGCTGTCCTTCTTTCTCTTAGTTGAGACAGGGCCAGCCTGCCTCAGCTGGGCACAGCTGGTGCCACATCCCATGTCAGGAGTCACCTGGGTAGGGAGTGCTGTGCTTCTTAGTCTGTTTCAGTGCAGTCACCTCCTTCACCACAGTGAACTTGCTGAACTAGCAGGATTTGCAGTATTGCTATGGTTCTACCAGATTCTCTATTGGCCTTTGTGTAAACAGTTCCCGAGATACTTCATTCAGTATCAATCTGTGGAATTTTTTTGTATATGTAGAACTTTTCTTCTCACTGTAATCATGATTCTAAATTTGTAGCCACTGCCCCATACAGGACAAGTGACCTGAGATCTGTTTGTGTGTGACCTTTTCTAATCTGTTCTCCTGCAGCAGGACCTAACAGAAGGACATGGGAAGGGACAGTGAACTATGTTCATCTGCTGATGTTCATGAACAAGGAGAAACAGTAATGTGCTCAGATTTATATCATTACATTTTTCAGAGGTTTTTAGCAAGCTGGGTTTAGCTCGACCTGCATATGGGCAGGATGTTCAGAGAAACTGGAGTGAGTTCAATCATGTTCCATCATCCATCTGGGATCCTTCAGCTACAGATTCCATACCCTCCTGGCCTACAAGCTCAAGTTCGCCAACTCATACAACTGCAGTGAGTATTTGGTGCAAATACAGTGTTTTGTAACTGTTACCAACCTGCTCTGTATCTGCTGTATCATTTTATTTAGAGGTTTTATAAATTTAGATGAAAAAGGTCAGCTGAGTGCTAATAGTTCCATGAATTGAAGTTGCAGTGGCTTTTGTACAATGAGCCGTTAGTCTGCTTGCTTGCAGATAATGAAATTAGTGATGAGAGCATTTACAGCCATGCGTTCCGTTTCCACATGCTTCAGACATTCTGCTCCTGTGCTGCTGCTGTCACTTCTAATTTGATGGACAGTTGCAAAATAACTAATGTGATAACTTTCCTATTTTGATTCTTCTTGCTGAATCCAGTGTGGCACCTCTTTGTAAATTAACATAAGGTTGAAAACCAAAAAACTCAACTGTATTCTTTTCAGCTTAGAAATAGCACTAGATGACTGAGCTTGAATAGAAGCATTTAAACTGGCTGCTAATGTTGTTGGAGATCTTGATGAAAAGGGAGAAAAAAAAAAAAACAACAAAACACCAAACACATGCAGATTGTAGCATTGCACTCTCATCCTTATACCTTCACATCAGAAGAAAACAGAGCATAGTTGTTTTCACTGCAAGGGGAAATGATTCTTCATCTTTTCTTCTGAAAATGTTTCTGTAGTAAGAGGTGCTATCTACATCGCACAGTTGCATTTGCTGACCCTTCTCTTGCTGTGTGTTTAAAGCTGCAGTTGTAACATTACTGTGTGAATCTATGTACATAGTGTACATCACTAGATATAAAAAGGAAAGACTGTTGCTTTTACTTGCATAGAGGGCTGATTCCTCACATGAGAGAAGGAAGGGCTGAGGACAACCAGAACAGTCTCTAGCTCACAGGCTATGTCCTAACCACTCACAAAAGCTACCTGGAATTGTACTTCAGGAAGCACTGAGGCAGAATCCAAGCAAATGATACAGAAGAATTTTTAGTCTCTGCTTTTAAATGATTTTGAGCGGGGGAAAGAAAAAAGGCATTTTAGAAGTGATTCAAGGAGGTCACAAAAAGCAGCCAATAGATAGAAATGTTCAAGGCCTTTTTAATGTCAGCGTTTTCTCAATGCTTGTGGTGAGCCAGAATAGGAAACAGGAAACCTTTGCTATTCCTGCAAGTGAAGCTAAAGACAATACAAGACAGGTACCAGACCAGAGCTTGTGCATTTCCTTTTTCTGGCACAAGAGCCAAATCTCTTCCTACAAACAGTAGCTGTATATTGGCTCCTAGATTACCTTCTTTTCTAGGAAGGATTCTGGGGAAGTTGACTTTGATTATCACCCTCAGTCCTCTTGCTTTCCCATTTTATGCACAACTCTTTGCCTTCTGTACTAAATAGCATTTGACTTCTGCATCTCATCTCCCTTTAAAGCTTGCTGCATTGGTGCTACTCCTCCTCAGGTTTCTTTCTCACAACAGCCTCTCCATTTTCTTACATACAGTTCTGTCTTTGGGTGACTTTGGGCCTCTCTCCACAAGCACTGAAAAGGAATAGGTGTCTGTCAAATATTGCTCTGCCAATCCTTTCCTTGTTGCTGCTTCTACTTCATGAGCAATTGCCAAACTCTAAGTGCTTTTTGGGATAAACTGGAATAGTTCTCTTTCGCCCATAGCAAGAAATAGAGTGGGTTTAGTGTGTTAGAGATGCTGTCTGAGCAGCAGAATCACTGTTTCTTGCTGTAGGCTTAGCAGTCTAATGCTTGTATAGCTTAAATGTAACCATTTAGTTATATAACAGTTGGAAACTGTGACCCTGGTTTAACTCAACATCCCAGTGACACTGGACAGTCAGAATGATGCTGGTTAACCCCTTAGTATGCTCAAAATTCCTATCCACCTCTTTGCATCAAGTTCTTTGAGGGGTCTTTGCTAATGTAGTATTGTTCAGCCAGTTTCAGATAAGGCTGAATGTATCTTTTCTGTTCCAAGGGAGAAAAAAATATAAACCTGAAATGAAGACATCTTCAGAGTTCACCCTATTTGCTTTCTAAAGAAATTTTTATTTTAATCATCAGGTGCACAGCACACTGATAGTGGTTAACCTTTAGTGTTCATTATCTGAGTGATGAGATCTTGGCAAGGGATGTCTTATCTTCCCCCAGTAAATACAAACCTAAGGAAGTCTGTACTTTACAGCACATACTCAGCAAGTCTCCTGCCACTGGGATGCTTCAAGTTTACTGTGTATTTCCGAACTGGATTTACAGCATATGTGCATTATTAAATCTATTGGCTAGGGTGGTAAGCCTACATGTGGCAGGTTCTGTGCTCATATGAGCATGGAATTTATACTATCCTGTTTTATCTCCATCCCTGGCTGCTTCTGAGTATCCCCTTCCACAACCACGTTCTATTGGTTAGGTTCTTCCCTTTGTTGCTTGTTACTGTTTGGACTTCGGTAAAACAGTTTACCAAAACTGGGCCTTGTTCATATCTGCATGTGACCTTCTGGGCTTGTTCCTGTCCATTCTCCCCAAACTCATTTGTGATGTCATGGTGCAGATGCTGCTGCTCTGCAGCACTATTTGTCAGAGAGGCCTGTAGAGCCAGGGCAAAGTCACTGGTACTGCCAAATGGCCCTTATACCATTCCTTCTCTCTTTAGCTGGACAACTTAAGGATAGGAGAAAAATGCGTATACTGGGAATACAGGGAGATACTGTGGACTTGAACATATGAAGGTTCATCCAAACTGTGATCTTTTTTTTTTTAAACAGATAAGTGTGAATACAAGGAGATAGGTTTGCAAGCTGTCAAAAAGGATCAAAGATCACTGCTACTTTTCATTACAACTTGAGTTTTGTCTTTATTTATCTATCTTGCTCAAGCTGGTTTAATGTGGCTGATGCTTTTTGACCCTTGAATACCACTACTCTTTAAATTAATAATAGCATGGGAATGTATAGGCCCGAATGAAAACAGCTTAAAAGCCTGTAATGTAATTGCACTCTGCAGCCCATTCAGTTCCCAGACACATTTGGTGATCGTTAGCATGATTCCTCTGGGCAAGGTCTAGTAAAGGTAGTTCAGAACTGTGTCACAGTGGAGGTGGAAGGGCTTCTACAGCAGACCTGTTTTTTTCTAGATACTTTACTTTCAAAGGAACTGTAATAATAACAGTAATAAAGAAAAAGCTGACCTGGCAGCTACTCATGCAGCTCTGTCTTTACCACAGTCTATCCTTGGCAACCCGAGCGGCCTGTGGTCCACCACTCCATTCAGCAGTTCCATCTGGTCAAGTAATCTCAACAGTGGCCTTCCCTTCACCACTCCAACAAATGCCTTGTCAGGTATTGATCTCATGGGTAATGAAAACTCCTCACCACCACCTCCTCCATCTGCTGCTGCCACTGTTGCCAATCCAGCTGAAGACATGGGACAGACCTACAATCCTTGGAGAATTTGGAGCCCAACAATTGGAAGAAGAAGTTCAGATCCATGGTCTAATTCACACTATCCTCATGAAAACTGAAACCCAAAGCTAAGCAAAAGAAAAGAACTTGAATCCAGGTCGTGATATGATTCTGAATGCAAATTCTTTGAAACATCATTTTCAGGCATTTGTTGGTCATGGCTATTTTTTCCCTTCTCTCTCTCCCTCCCCCCCAGTCACACTTTCATCACTTGCTCCTCTTTAAAGTCTATCCTGCAATATGGTAGTGTGAGATTACAGATAAGCTTGGAAAAGTCTGGGTGTGGCCGTAAATCCAACCTACAGCCGAAGCCTGTAAATCTGGACAATTTCACTGCTTCCTATTTCACCATCTGCCATTTCTATGTAGGAAGCAGTTTGAACTACAAAATGGTCCTGGCATGCAATACTTTTATGGAAGCACCGGTTTTGATTTTTAAATTTTTTCCAGTATTACCCTCCAAGTTCTAATTTAAATAAGAAAAAAGGCACTTTGTGCTAAAATGCAGAGTATTTTTTTAAAAATAAGGCTGTCTTTGTTAACACAGGTTCTAAGAATGTAAAAAAATGAAAAAAAAAAAAATTGAAAAAAGGAAAAAAGAAAAAAAGAAAAACTCCACAACAGAACCAACACAGAACCTTAACAGCAAAATGGCTGAATGTAAGAGCATTCTGTTAAGACTGTAACACACTTTCTGTGCTCTTTGTACATTTGTAAACCTGAATGCATTTTTAAGTTGAACTGAAATGCACACAGCCAAGACTTGTGGAAAAAACAAGATACCTTGTGCATTTCTTATGGCTACAACTTTGGGTTGTACTTTAAAATAAATACTGCTTTTTTCAAGATCTGCCTACTGCAATTTTGTTCTCCCTGTGTTATCTAAACTTGTGCATGCACAGATCCACTTGGTGGTGGTAACCTTCAGGCCAAAATCTACTGTGCATAGAACCTATATTAACAGAAACTTCCCTGCCAATTAAAACTGGCATCCTCAAGAGCATCTGATATGTTGTTTTCAGGGTTACACAGAGATTCCACCCATGTGGAGACTTTCTGGATAGCAAAATGCTGTAAAACATCTCTACTCTTCAAGTTTGTAAAATCAGGCACAGCAGCTGCTGTTTATGCTACGCCCATACCTTCATAACCTTTGGTCTTCTATGGATCTAAAGCACTTGACTATTTTTGGACTGAGTTTCTCACTCTTCAGTGTGTTTGTTTCTTTGCACTAACAGTAAGGCAAGTGTCAGTGACTGAATACATTCATCTGTGCTACAAGAAAGCAGCAATACTGTCAGTGACGCAGATTCACTTATCATTCAGTGGCACTTCTCCAAATTTACAGCAGATTTTTATCAGATTCATTATTTTAAAGAGATTTGCTGCAAAGAATGCTGTATGCAAGAAAATATAAGGGTTAAACAATTGAGATTCACCATTTTTCTATCTAGCATTACGTGAACAAAATCTTCCCAGGTGCCAGGTTGCTGTTCTCTTGCTGTCACCAGCAGCTGCAGAAGGTATGGATCTCTGAAGTGGGCATTTGGAAGAACTCCTTTGTTCTTAAAATTTGGATATTTCTAGAAGCATGCAAGATAATGAAATGCTCAGTGTGGGCTTATATTGAATTTCCTTTTGAGTAACTGGGCAAACAAGTCTTCCTGCATGCAAAATAAAGAATTAGTTAAGCTACTGGCATGCCAGGGCCTGCTTCCCTGTGAGATGGGACTGGGAAAGATAACAGCAGTAAGTTCAAGGTAAAAGAAGCTGCTGAAGTTAATGTAATGTACAACCCTATTTCCCTGGCAGGTCTTTGTATAGGAAGTGATTCTATGAAAGATATAAGCAGAAATGAATTCTAGGTACTACTATTCCCAGTGGCTTAAGCAGTTGTGAAGAAAGAAAACAATTTCGGCTTTGAAAATTTCCCTTTGAACAAGACAAGGCAATGTATCTAATTTAGACTCTTGCCCCCCAAGTGTGAGCCATTCCCTTGTATTAATGCAAATAACTTTTGCTGCCTTCATAATATTCTCAGTTCTTGCTTTTGAAAAGTTTCTTTTCAAACACCAATTAAAAATTATTATTTAGGGTCCAGGGGCAAAGCAACTCAAAAGTTTGAGATCTTTAACAGGTCATTTTCAGTTTCATAAGAGAAACAGCATGGAGTCATTCACCATTTAAAGGAAAGCCCTAGGCCAAAAGCCTCCTTTTCTGAGTGTCTGCTCTTCCTTTTCTCAATACAAAGCTTACTTTGGAGAGCACTTTCACTTTGTTCTGTCTGGTTAAAGTAATCAAGAGAACTACCTCTTAAAAAAGCAAACAAATACATTGATCCTAAGTAATATACCGAACGTAAGACAAATGAAATAGGTCAAAAGTCAGGGGTTTCTAAAGAAACCTCTGAGTGTGGGATAAAACAGAAACCTCAGGAAGGAGAAACCAAAGCTTCCTTGCTGGCTTTATGATAGTTTTCATGGGCATAGAAAATGCTGGCTGGTGAGTGACATGGTTACCTTTAAGTCCCAAAAGTCCCAAGATGGATGCTTATAATTTTGTAATGAGTAAAATCATTCAAGAGTATTCTAAGCAGGTTCTTTGAGGATGAGCAGCCCTTCTGATAATTTAAAACATTCTTTTTAATTCGGAGTACTATTGGGGGCAGACTACCCTGAGTCAGCTTTTCTTTTCCAGACCTGGAAGCTGCTGGGAATACAAAGTTCCCAGCAAAGAAGAAAAATAATTACCGTTAATTGCCTTAATTATTTTGGTGCTCTAAATGGCATTTCTATTCTGCCAACTCTAGCAAATAAAAAGCCTGCAGGGTTTCTGCCCTGTTTTGAAATCTGGCAGCCTGAACTGGGTAAGTATGTTCCTAATGTGCCATCAGTTTAGTTGGCATTAGAATCATAGAATCATGGAATCACCAAGGTTGGGAAAGACTTCTAAGATCATCCAATCCAGCTGTCCATCTACCAGCAGTATTTCTCACTAAACCGTGTCCCTCAGTACGACATCTAAGTTTTCCTTGAACACCTCCAGGGACTGTGACTCCTGCACCTCCCTGGGCACCCAGTTCCAGTACCTGTGTTGACTTGCATGGGGTAAGAAACTATCTTTCATTGAAAGGATTTCACTCAGTGATGCTTTACACTAAGTATAACTTTGCCTTGTCTGGTTTGCCACCCTGTAATTTGGAGCAAGTATTCTCAGCTTCAGTATTCTGGCCTTCTGAACCAATGAGTCACAGAACAAAGAGCTGCTGAGACTGGGGATGGCCCAGCTTCTGCGGTGCGCTCACTGCTTCCAGGAGGGCCTTCAGTAATCTCATTTTAAACAGGTTTTTCTTCAAAACAGTTTTGCCCAGTGCCTGCTTTCATCCACGACCAGTCAAGGGTAGACTTGATGTTCAACTGCTGTTTTACTAGCATCAATACTGAAGCTATCTGCAGAATGCCTGGACCAGCACTTCAGCAGCCCACCCAGTGGGCCTTCAGGAAGGACCGTACAACTGAGACCTGACTTCATTCTATTGGTCTACAGTGAAGCAGTTGTGTGAGTCAGAGTTTCATCAGCATGGTAGCTTCAGGGGGGTACGCTCAGTCTCTGCTTAAGCTTTGTAACCTAACGCCAAGTCCTCGAGTGGCAGAAGGAAGTGTGGGACTTCCCAGCGCTGCCAGTAAAAGGATTCTACAAAGGATATATGCCAGAGCGTATGTACAGAAGTGAAACAAATAGAGGTGAAACAAACTGTCTCAGAGTCTGAGACAGACTCTTAGAAGCTGTGAAAAATTGCAGTTGAATTACTCACCCTAGACAAGACAAGGGATCAGAAGTCTGTTGTCCCACGAAAGACCAAAGATGTTGGCTGGAAGCAGGGGGAGGTGCCTTTAGGAAAGAGATTTCTAATTTTGGGGCTAATAAAACATTCCTGGGAAAAAGAAAAAAAAGATATTCTGGAATGTTTCTTGGGCTTTTTTTGGTATGGAGCTACAGCAGGGTGAAGTCACTTGTTATTTTGGCTTAGTTATAAGGCAATTGCTGGGAAGCACATGTCCACCAAGAGGGCAAGTATCAGAACAGTTTCTGCACCGCCCCGTATCATTCACTGGCCCATTCCAGAGTTATTTTCAGGGAAGACAATGTTCACCAGGCTAGGAGGCGCCAACATTTTTTATGGCAATGCAGGAAGACAACAAAAAGCAGGGGGATGGCTCCCTCTCTCAAAAGGGGAAAACCCGGAAGCTGAAACTGGACAAGAGACTGAAATGCTCCCTAGTATGCTGCTTCCCTGGCTGTTGTTGGCTTTCCAGAAGGGGGAAGAACTTTAAGCACCTTTAGCCCTGCTTTGCCAGTCTATTTGACATCGCCCATCCCTTAGCAGTCAGGCCACCAGCAAAAACTTGCCAAGATTAGAGTCTGGAAATAAAGAATGAAGGAAGTCCCTAAAAACTATGCAGTGCATTGAATGGGTCTGACTGAGCTTACAATTCTTGGAGTAACTCCTGTTGTGCTGTATGTGCTGTGAATCTCTTAGGACAATGGTATTAAGGAATATTTACTTGCATCTCACTCCTAACCAGGCTGAGGGAGCTGGGCTTGTTCAGCCTGGAGAAAAGAAGGCTGCGGGGTGACCTCATTGCAGCCTTTCAGTACCTAAAGGGAGCCTACAAACAGGAGGGGAATCAACTCTTTGAAAGAGTAGATAACTGGAGGACAAGGGGAAATGGTTTTAAGTTGAAGAAGGGAAGATTTAGGTTGGACGTTAGGGGGAAGTTCTTTACAGAGAGAGTGGTGAGGTGCTGGAACAGGCTGCCCAGAGAGGCTGTGGATGCCCCGTCCCTGGAGCTGTTCAAGGCCAGATTGGATGGGGCCCTGGGCAGCCTGGTCTAGTATTAGATACAGAGGTTTGGCAGTCCTGCATGTGGCAGGGGGGTTGGATATTCATGATCCTTGAGGTTCCTTCCAACCCAAACCATTCTATGAGTCTAAGATTGTATGATTTAGTTAAACTAATCAAAGGTCATGGTGGAACAGAATACTTTAATACTCTCCAGGACCCTAAGTGGAAAAAAAAAGCATCCATGTGGTGCACAGGACAGTCTCACTGTTTGGCAGAACTTAATTTCAGATATGCACATCTGGGCACAGGTGAGGAGCATTAACCTGTGGTTCTAGGCACATAAGAACTGAATGGCACTGAAAGCAGCAGGTAGAGCGCCAGAGATTCTTAGAAAATGGGCAGTACTTTACCGTGCTTACTTTGTTTGTTTAAAATAGAGGCTACCTGTGAGAAATTCACAGATTTAATCAATACAATAATATTAACCCACAAGAAAAAAAAAAAAATCCCCGCAGGTATTTGGGAATTGTGATTAGATCAGCAAAATGGAAAACATTTTTCTTAATACAATGCATTTAAGTGAAGCGATGCAGTCTGCTCGGTCCTAATACTCAGCTAAACAGCACCCCTGTGTGGCCCAGGAGATCACAGCAGTTCCAACTGGCCTCAATTTCCTCCCCGATTCTTCCTGAAAACTTGGGGGAAAAAAAATAATAATAATTAGCATTACTTTCCCCCACCTCACGGGTGGAAAGGACCGGAGCCTGCCCAGGGGTGGGCTCTGCACAGGCTGCCATGCAGATTCACCCAGGGGCTGTCCAATGCTGTCCCACGGAGGTTTACTCCATATTCCTCTTTTTATTTAAGCACTTTCAGTGCTTCCACCCCCTAAAAGTAAAATCTTCCAGTTCAGTTTTAGCCCCAGCTCCCCGCTTAGCAATTCAGCTGTGTGCGTTGGTGCATACAAAGCCCCACAGGACTGCTCTGCCCACAGATTGGACATCCACCTGTGAGAACACTGCATCCTTAGGCACACTTGGATTGTGGAGTGGTAAGCAAGAGAAGTCTTCCTGTATCCTAATACAAACAGCAAAAAGCAGGTTCCCAGCTAGGTATCTAGCTATCTTCACTCCAGGGAAAGTCCATCCCCTGTGGGACCAGGCCTGCCCTCCTGCTTCAGGGAGAATCCCTCATCCCTCCAGGGAGATGAGAGATCTCTTTCCCATCTCTTCACCTGATGAAAACCCTGCCGAGCCTCCACATTACACAGCAGCTCTCCACAGCTTTACTGGCACACGCCATGCTAGGTAACAGAAACAGACAGAATCACAGCATTTCGGGGGTTGGAAGGGACCGACCTCTGGGGATCACTGTGTACAGCTAAAGTAGGTACCCTACAGCAGGTCACACGGGTAGGTGTCCAGAGGAGATCCCACAACCTCTCTGAGCAGCCTGTTCCAGTGCTCCATCAACCTCACAGTAAATACATTTTTCATGTGGAACTTCTTGTGTTCCAGTTTGTGTCTGTTGGTCCTTGTCACATGGCTGGGCACCACTGGAAACAGCCTGACCGAAAAGAGCCTGGCCCCATCCACTTGACACCCACCCAGTAGATATTTATAAGCATTGATAAGAGCCCCTCCTCAGTCTCCTCTTTCCCAGGCTGAACAGTCCCATGTCTCTTGGCTTTTCCTCATACAGGAGATACTCCAGGTCTCTAATCATCTTTGTCGCTCTAAAACAACAGACGTGTTTTCATTAAGCTGATTCTGCCTTCTGATGACAGCTGAGGGAGTAAGAGACATGTATGAGAAAAAGAGCAGCTCAGCTTTCAGCATTCCAGTCAACCAGCTCATGCAGCAGATCTGCAACAAGGATCCAGAATGGAAGAGCAATGTACCAAAGAGCAGAAGGTGCAGGCAGCAAAGGGGACCTTGTCCACATGCTGTGTCAAACAGCCCAGGTGAGACTTGAGCAGCACCTGCAGGGTTTGGAGTACCAAGTTCTGCCTCCTTCCCTGCCTTGGCAGTGGGAAGAAGCAGCCCAGGCCATGCTGCCCCAACAGCAACTCCTTACTCATCAGCAGTCCTCAATACAGAAATCACAGAATCATTAAGGTTGGAAAAGACCTCTCAGATCACTCAGTCCAACTGTCAGCCCACCCCCACCATGCCCACTGACCCCATCCCTCAGTGCCACATCCACATGGTTATTCAACACCCCCAGGGACAGTGACTGCACCACCTCCCTGGCAAATCCTCAGGAGGCATCGGCTCCTGGGGCACAAGATACAGTCACCCAGCTCCAAGAGAAAGGGTCTGAATGGCCACTGAGCTGGCAAACCTGCCTAGAGAACAGGGGCTGTGACAGAGAATGAGCCAGGTGAAGTATTGTTGGCATTGTCCTATTTTGCTTCAGTAATTCAGCATATCTGCTACCAGGAAAGAAATGACTGACACAGAAATCAAGTTTTATTGCAGCTTCTGCCATGATCCGCATCTCACAGCATGCTGTAGTCACTTACCTCCAGAGACCATTCCCATGCAGATGTCACAGTCTTATCTTCATCCAGAAAACTCACTCTTAGGAAAAGATGTGGAAGTTGCATGAAACTCTCCTGAATACCTGAATTTCTTCCTGAAGAAATTCAGACAAATCCAAGATGCTCATGTAGTATCCACAGCCCAAAGGACATGAAGGTGTGAATAGCATCACAGTGCTTAAAGAAGTGCGTTCCTGCTTCTCATACTTTGCTTTGCTTCCTCTTTGTGTTGCATCAATGAAAACATCCCCTCCATTGTCAGAACACATCTGAAGCTGTAAGAAGTTACATTTACAACATCAGGCTGCCCACATTCTGAGTTGCCTTGGGTTATCTTCATGGACACGCGTGCATCAGCTGCAAGAGTGATGATTCCTGTAACAGCTCAGAATGCCTTCAGATGCTCAACTTCAACCATCTGTGTTTAACAGCAAGAAGTACACAGCAATGTTCTTACCTTAGGAAGAGGTGCTTTTTTGCAAGGTCAGCAGTAGGGCATTAAGAAGTGGTCAGCAAAGGCAAATCTTCAAACATTACATCTGTATGGTTACTGAATGAGATTTAAAACTCAGAGCACCCGAATCTTTTGTGCAGCAGCTGCTGGGCAGAGAATTACATCTGTGCACAATATGCAGACTTGTGGAGGTGTTCATTTGTGCACTGCATACACCTGCAGTGAGAGGCCAGACAAATAGCCAACACTTATATTAAAGGAATCTTTCTTCCACAAAAAAAGAAACCAACTGTTTTCACATCTATAAGCAGCCCTTCCACTGGGCATCACTCTGCATTTTATGCTTGGCAGCAGCTGAAGATGTCACTTTGTAATCAGAGTGGTTGAATTAGTGGTGGCACGGTGTAGCTGCACATAGGCTGGGTGGTTTGTGGATCAAGGCTGACTTATCCCTGCTGAACAGCAACAACCAGCACTGCTGTAGGCACGAGTCGACTGAAGAGCAGACAAAGCATGCCGAGCCAAGCAACCTGAAAATGCTGATTAGTTCACTCAAGAAAGCAATAGAAGTAAGCCACCTCGTTACTCTTGTCAGTTCTTTATTGGTTTTCATCCTAAAGACTAGCACATGTACAGCATACATGGATTGGATGAACTAGGATATATAAAACAGTAGCCATATGTTTATGATATATTAATACTGCCCAAAAACAAATAAATAAAAATCTTTCAATGCACAAAGCTTGGCAAATACAATTGTGTTGGGACAAAACAGTGTCGTATTATACAATAATTTTACATGTATAAATGAAACAAAAGGCAACTGTGCTGTAAATACTTTCACAGAACATACACAGAACATACTCGGCAAGTTGGATTTTTTTTTTTTGTCTTTTTACCTTTGTATGTTTTATAATTTAAAAAACGTACTCAAAAAAGAACATTAGACAGAACTTCATTTTACAGTAATCCTTAAGTTTTGTCTCTCCTGTGCAACAGAAAAGCTTACTTCACCCTTGTGAAGTGTCCTATGTGGATTTCAAGTTTCACAGTTTGTCTTTTTTGATTAACTGCTCAAGACCTCCCTGCTCGTTACGCCCTTTAGAAGAAGCCACTGGCGTGCATTGTGCCCACAGCTGTACCTGTCACACCTCAGCTGGACAACGATGCTCTACATGGAAGTATACTTAAAATATTCCACCACTTTAAAGAGGTGAGCAAAAACCATGCATATAGAAAATTGGGGAACTTCCGATTGTATCTGGTGTACAAAATAAATAAAGGATCACTAAGCTCTAAGAGTAGAACTAATGACTGTGGGCCACCATCTAAGAGAGCGGCTCTGCTAATTGCAACCATACACCTCTTGTTCTTTTCTTCTGAAGCTGAATGCTGGAAGAAGACTTTTAGTGTAACAATATAGGACTTAAAATATTAACTGTGTTTGAAATATACAAAATAAAACTATCAACTCATAAAAACTAAGGGCTATGAAGGCTATCGTTCATACAAAAATAAATGCAGCTTTTAATAACGGGCCAGGGGCTGAAGGCTGAGCAGAACTAAGAGAATAATGTCTAAAGAAATCTCACTGCAATGATTTTCACCAAACATTTGTTTACATATTAAAAAAAAGAACAAAAAGCAACAATTATTTAATTGAAGGACAAGGTTTGTAATTTCCCAAGGGTCCATCCTACTACAGAAGGAGTTTAGAACTGGGAAAAGAACTACAAATGCATTGAATTTGCACAGCATTTTTGTTTCCCCTCCTAGAATGACTGCAGTAACAGTAACAACGTGGTTCAGCAGAACTCTCTTGGCTGGCTTCGTGACATGCTGCTCAGTGTCAGACTGCTAAAAGCAAAATGCAAAAACTGCTGGACTTAAAACCCCCAAACCTATATGGGAGCAGAATGAACATGACTGATAGAGCAGTGACAGCACAGACAAACATCAGTGGGAGGGAGAAAGAAGCCAGAAAACAGCCGTATACTTACCTGGCTGTTGCTACTCTCACAAGAACAAACGACCAGCTTCTCTATTCTACAGCTCATAGCCCTCAGATACAAGAGGGGCAGGGCACAGTGGGCTGAATGAAGCTAGCTAGGAATGATTTAATCCTGTTAAGATTTGCAACTTAACATTTAGCTGCTTTTTAAGAACGTATCTCTATCTTCAAGGCATCCTTTCGAAGATGATTTCCAAGGAGATGTACTGAACCTTTATGAAATGCTATCAAAGTGATAGACTATCAAGCCTTGGCCTTAAGCTAGAACACCTGAGGTTCTCATGCATTAGCACATGAGTTACGTTCCATCAAAATGAGCAAAACTTAACAAACGTAACATTTTTGTCAGGCAGTAAGGGGGATGTTGGGTACTTTAAGCATTTTTGAGTTGACAGATACTGATAAAAACCAAACACCAATTTAAAAAATGCAATGCCCCGACATCCTAATGCTTACAATCCAGAAGCAATATAAAAAGCCATGGATAAAGGAGCACACTGATTGATATACACTACCATGGAACACAATGAACATGTCGTAGTGGGGAAGGGCTGGGAGAACTGTTGCTGCCATTAATCAATTAACATCATTATGTTTTGAAACGCTTTTTAAAACTGGTTAACATTTGCCCAAGTCCTTTTGTGCTAAAAATGACCAGAAATTGTCTTTATCTGGACAGAACTACAAACTAGACCTCATAGGCCCAGCCTTTTTATTTATTATTCTTTTCGTATTTCAAGATGGCATCCTATATACAGCGAAACAATTTATACTCCTGGCTGCTATTGTGCTGATTATTTCTAGAAGTTAAACATCTGTTTCTTGATTGCAATAATGCATCCTACTGTTATTGGACTGCCTGCTGTCCAGTCTCTTTTTATTTACAACGGTTGAGTTTTACTCTCAGTTTGAAAAAGTGACGAAAAGCTCGGTCTGAATTCAGCTCAGTACAGAAAGAAGTACATGAAGCAGCTGCCTCAATGCCATTCACAAAGTCCTTGCCCATCCAGGAGGTACCCAGCTATTTGCATGTAGGTAATTATTAAATAGCACAATATCTGCTCATCTTACATACACTGAAGGCTATTTAAATGGGCAGAGTCATCACACTATTCTCAAGCTAAGGTGTCAGAATAACTGTTACTATAGACTCCAACTGGTAAGTAACATGCTCCATATAGCCTAGTGAAACGTACAAAAAGGTTACTGATCTGGTCTGGATGACAGAATCATGTATTAGTCTAGAGTGCAGCCACACGTCTTAATGGAACAGCAATTAAAGGACATAAGATGCTTATGTTTCAACTTTTCCATAAGTTCCTTCTGGAGGCCTGTAATACTTTGGGAAAGCCTTCAGTTGCAGGGAATTAAATGCATACTTGCGACATCCAACATTCTTCATTGTATTTTCTCGCCGACACCCCTCACTGGGGAAAAAAAACAAGCACAAAAAAATGACAGCAGTAAAACGGAAAAAAAAAAAAAAAAAGAAAGAAAGAAAAAAAGACTTAAACTAAGATGAAATGAACTGGTTATTTCATAGCATTAACAAAAAGTTGGTTATATTTAATGAGCGCTTAATTAATTTGCCACTGCAAATATTAAAGATGATGACTCCTCATACAATGCTAGTAAGAAGCACACAGAATGGACACATGCTATGTCTGATTGCTAGTTTTGCATTTCTAAAAAGCAGCAGTGCATCCAGTGGGAAAGTTCTTTTAGGAAGGTTTCATGTATTTCAGGGTACGCTGTTACGGCGTTCGCGTGCCATTTCATTGCACAAAGGATCCCAAAAGATTGCTTCAATGCAGTTCTGCTAATTCGTTAGTATGTTATATTGAAAAAGAATGACTGTCCATCTCTCAACAGGAGCTTTATTTTATTGTTCCCTGTCCTTCAGCGCTACCAGAACTTACTTAAGGATCAGAGCTGATATAAAAATAATGGCTTTCCACTTATCTTTGCATGCATAAATTGACTTGAAAACTAACATACTCTTAAAAAAAAAAAAAAAAACACCATGAAATAGCAGCTTTGTATTGGCTGCATTGACAGTCATCACCCCAATGGAACAAAGCTGTGCAGAATTTGGGAGTCCAACTTTACCCAATGCTTTGGTGCAACTGCCCCACATTACAAAGTGGTTCTGTGCTACAATAAAAAACAATTCCACTTATAAGGCTCTTCTACGACTGTAAATCTATTTCAAATCCAAAACAGACATACAAAGAGGAAGCACTGTATTTTAAATATATATCAGAAATCAATTTAGGCTCACATGAGAATGTGTTCTGATAGAGAATGGAAACCTGAACATTGATCTGATAGTAAAAGTTCATGGCAAAGTGTACAGTACACAATCTTACGGTGGGAACGTCCCATCATTCCTGTCCTGGAGATGGCTGCAGCAGGTACCAGCTAAACAGAGGCAATCTGACTCACAAGGAGGGTTTGGATTCTGCTTCAATTTGAAAGCTCTCTGCTGTTGCTGATCTCACTGTTCCTCTAATTTTGGTTAATCACTTTGACTGTAGCTCTGCTACTTATGTACCACCTAGTTTAACTTCACAGAACACTGAACGTTTTCACTGCAGTTAACAGCTTATGTTTGAAATCTCTCAGTATATTCTGTGACTGTCCTACAGAATGGATTGCACCTTGTGACACTGCTTCTAAGACACTGTTTAGTGCATTACACATCCCCCAAAGATTGCTGCAAATAGATCCGTCAAGGATTGGCAGAAAATATCTTTCAGAGCAGTAATAAAAACATCTCATTAAAATAAAAAAATATGGGATGCCAACTGAGAATTTCCAATTGGAAGAGAATAATTCTGCTCATTACTCATTCCGCTGCCTGCATTACCCCATGTCCTGTGCTCTGTGGCACAGGTGGCCCATAGGCACGATGACAAAGATGTATGTCACCTATTTTGTGTGCTGCGGAGCTTCTGGAGGCACGTGAGCTGTAAGCACTGCGTCATTTTAAATCTGAATCCCAGAATGAAAGCACAGGCTGAACTAAGGAAGAAAAAAATGAAAACCTGTCCCAACCAAAGGGTAAGAAAAAACCCATCTTGTTGTTTTCAAAAGGTCTCAGCTTTCACTGTGAATTAATTTAAAGGTGGTCTTATTGCACACCTAATCTTGCCAACAACAGTAAACAAGCAAAGCTTCATACTGCATTTATAACAGACTTAATAACATCAGGGAGCTCAGTGGAAGCACCCCTACTAAAGTTACTTTCACATCTTGGTAGGCTGAATCTAGGACACTCACCAAGTAGGGTACAGTGAACCTAATCACCCTTCACTGCATAAAAAGTGAATTTTGATACTCAAGGCAAACAAACCAATCTTAATCAGAAAGAAGAAATGATTTGTATTGAGATGCAGTGGTACTGGACAGCAGCACAGGATGTGGAAATGTCCAATACCATCACACCATGATTTTAAAGCCCATGAGCATTAAGGCCTTGCTGAAACAACTCAAAATAAATAGGATAAATGCTTATATATATACATACACTGTCTGCGGGCTTTCTTTGCTTTTAAAAACAAAATTGGAAGAATAGTGAGAAAAATACCAGGTGATAGTGTACTGTACAGTCTTCTTTCACGAAGACAGGACTATAACCATGTACTTCATTTAGTTAGAATATTTACCAAATTTAGGATTTTAACCTTTTTTTCCCTTTTTTTTTTCTTTAAACTATGATCTCTTTTTTAAGCATACCTCCTTCAGGAGCCTTCAAAATACATTAAAATTGATAATATAAGCTATAGCTATCTATGTCTTCTGAGCAAGTTAATAATAGTAGAAATTAGAAATCACAGTACTAGCGGAGTTCTCCTTGGTCATCAAGCTCAACATTCTGTCATCTTAGGCACCAAGCAAACTAAATCCCTTTACGAATTTAGCAAACTATGTTAAATGAGGTTAGTTTTTCAATGAACTATTGCTATTGACAAGCACTTCCAGACTACTACATCAACAGAGTCCACCATTTTGAACAGGCCTATCCCAGTCAGATGGTGTCCAAGTTTCTTCCACAATCGTTCTGCATGACTAAACTAGGCAAATTTCTTCAGTATCATCATATAAATAAATGTTCTTGCCATCACTCATTTACCTCTAAATCGTTGTCTATAATCATCATAATTTATTAAAGCTGTCCAACACTCAAAAATGGAAATAACTAATATTTAGTCCAGTCTCATTAACACAAGGCCTCGTGGAAAACCTCAAGCACACCAAATAACAGAGCTAATTAATACCTTCCTTTCCTTGCTTGAAATATTGTAGACTAACTTCAATAGGATGATAATGACCCTGTTTCAGAATAAGTTATAGAACAAAGCACCTGAAACAGACAGTGGATCATTAGCAGGCTCTGCCAATTACATACTCTCGCTATCCAGACGTCATTATCTTTTTGTCTTTAATATATTACAAAATGCAGATCTATAAATATAATGAAATAATCCTGCATGCAGCACACTGCAAGTTGTTGTTTAGTGGGTACACTAGTCTACTGGAACATATGTAACCACGAGAAAGGAACGAGACTATGGTTCTACAAATTGTGTAATAATAATTTGGATATTATGTTTTGAAATAAAGGTACAAATTTGTTAACTTCTTTAAATAAATTTCTTATAATTTCTTATAAACCCCACCCATATTTTTTATTTTTCTCTTCATAGCTTGTAAAAATGAAAGGCAAGATTAGCATACACCCTGAATATACAAAAGATACAAATTCTTTTCAGAGTTCCTTTCTCTGGAATACATGAAACAAGTAACACAAAACTATATTTGGTAAGAGATCTTCAGGCCGGCTAAAGTAACGAGGTAACAGGCCAAATGTCAGACTATGTTACAAGCACTGAAAGCAGAACAGTAATTTAAAGTTTCAATACAATTCTTCTTGATAAAATAATTTGATGTATATTTACAGTTTAGTACAATAGAAACGTAAAATTGTAAGGCATAATAATAATTCTTGGCAGACAATGTTATGACACATTCTTTTGTCCAGCAGGTACCAAGTGGCAATACACGTTCAAGCAATTTTTTTTGTTTTCATTTTTGTTTTCATTTTTGTTTTAACCTTATCTTCACTTGCAACGTAATCTGGCCACCAGGTACGCTATGCTCAGAAACAGCCACACAATCAGTAAATTGGGGCTGAGAGCTAGTAAAGGAATAGAGTAGAGGAGGCTGGGATCTAGTCTGAAATCTCGGATGGGCACCAAGCCACTCAAGTTCTTCTGGGTGACTACCTCCCGTGTTCCAATGCTGTGAAAAGGAAGAAGGTTGGGAGGAGGAAAAATAAAACAGAAAAGAAGACGGACATGCAAATGAATGCGTAAAAAGAAATGGCAACGCAAAGTGGTCAAGAAGATGAAAAAAAGATGGAAGAAGCCACAACAAAACCAGAATATGAAGTAAAGAAAAACGGGGAAAACATCTCAAAAATATATATCAGCACAATTACAGATAAAAGGAGAGGGAAAGAGAATAAAAGAGAAAAATAAGAAAGAAGTACTGTAGTCTACTGAAAATAAACACATGTAGGTTGAACATTAATGGTTTTCCATGTTCATTCTTTCAGATTACAAAGCAATATCCCATGCAGCTCTGCCATGCTTCTGCATGCTGCAAAAAAGTGGAGCTCTGAAAAGCCAAGCTGAACATGAATAACCATTGTAGTATTTGACCCTTTCAAACATCTTTCCGTGAGCTGCAGTGAAACACTTTAACCTCTTAACTAAATGCTCAATATATAAACAAACTAACAAAAAAAACCCCACCCAAACTACCTACCTACTTTTCATCTTCAAAACAAATTCACGTGTGTATTGATACACTTTCAAAATGCGTGTTTCTGAAGCACCTCAATGTACACCTGTGAAGGGAAGATGTTGCACAACCCATCTCACTATGCCCCCGATGCTTACATTGCTTTGAGGACAGGCCTATTCACTTCTTCATGTCCAATTCTGTTTTTAGATTACAGAATCAGTCCTCAGAGCTCCCACTGTGCCAGGGAAAACTGTGTGCACCTGATGCATTGACAGTATGTTTAAAAGAATAAAAAGACAGTAGTGCTATGGATATTTCCCAAGGTTCAGGAACAGTTCTGCATTTTGGCCCAACTGAAAATGTTTTACCAAAAGCAAAACACAAGTTCTGCATCATTTCTTGAAATGTTTGTATTCAAGATTGAACCAAGCCTTCCTTTTTTCTACAATTACATACATCAAATAAGGTTCAGATTAAATGAAAAAAAGGTATTTTTTCAATGCTCTAGAAGTAATCTGTAACTCTTCCATCTCCTACATCAGGCATCCAGGTCAGGTCATCCTGTCCAGGATAAGACGGTTTTGGGTGGAGTTGGGCTTGTATATATTGAGCCAAGAGTTGGACTCAATGATCCCCGTGAATTCCTTCCAACTTGCAATATTCTGTATTTGTTCCATAACCCTATCCCTCTCTTTAAGCTTTTAAAATTCTTTGCCATTGTTCTCAAATAGAATTGGAGAATATATTTAAACAAACAACCTACCCTAAAAAGCAATGAGACGTGAGGAAGAAACAGTGATAAACTTGATGAAAACTCATCTTGTCTTAGTATTCCATTAGGATTAGTCAGCATTTATTCTGCATAATCCCTCTTATTCAGCAATTTAACAGAAGAAGAGCAAGCCACATCTTTCATCTGTTAGAGCAAGTTTCTAGCATGCTGGAACATGCTAGCCAAAGGTTTTGATTAAATTGGCCCACTTTCAATACTTGATGTAGGTCAACACAAAGCAGTGTGTTTCTTATGTCAATGTTCTATCTGATATGGTAATAAATTAAACTGATGGTATAGAGGCCCAACACAATGTTCTTATTAATCTCTGTCTGTACTGTGACCCTGACTGCATTAAAAATATTAACTCGTTAACTAACATAAAGAAAATAGCAAGATCCCTAGTATTATACTTGTTCAGTTTTTATTCTTACTAAATAAATAGGTTTGTTAAAACTGCACAACCAAGCTTTTTTCTTTCAGATGTCTACACCAACAAGTTGCACAGTTTAAACAATAAGGTATTTGAGAGTCACTCAGCTCTGTTTTTAAGTCAATAAGTTCTCCCTCATAAGCTAGTCTGAGCTGTCTTTGCTTCAAATGTCAAGTTTTAACCAAACTCTGGATGCACAGTTTTCATATACGGTATTAATTTTGTAACAGTCCAACAAAAAGTGAACATAAAAAGGCCCAGTGGCATCCAGTTAGACACTGAAATGAAAAACAAGTTTTTAGCATAAGAGGCTGCGAGTGCTATTATATGAGACATTTTCCTTCTCAGTACCCAAAGAGTAAGAAAGGGTCAAACAGCAAAAACATACAGAAAGGATAAGAGAATTGAACACTCTAGAGAATTTGGTGAGAAGACACACAGTACAGTACATTCAGTAAGAGTGAATGTTGAAAAACAGGACTGAACAGCATTGTTGAACTACATTGATAAAGACTAAAGCTAGATTTCTTATCCTTTCTTTTGGTATGTGAGTTACGGAGTTTTCCAGCAGTGCTTGAAACAAGGCATTGAACAACAGTAAACAGATTTTTTTAGTACAGTATTGAATTCTGCAAACATCTCTGCTGCTTCAGAATACAGAACATCATTATACTGGTAAGACAACAGCACACTGACACGCTGTGATGAAATTTGATTGCTGCACTGTGAAACACTCATACTGACGTTTTGCCCGGTGAGCAAAGTGTTTCACTGCTGAAGAATACATGTGTCAAACCAGTGCAAACTGCAGGAGTCTGTGTTTCAAAGAACAACATGCATCTCTGAGAAATCAGAGACAGCTGAGGCCTGATCTGGAACTAAGAAACCTAGTGCTATGACAGCAGCAACCTCATCATCAGACAACTTTCAAAGAAGCACCAGTTTCCTGTTCTGTAAAGCTCAGCATTAATTGCAAACTTGTTTTTATATGCTTCTCTGAAAACTTCCAGTTCGCTACTGAAAACTAAAACCCACCTGATGCAAACCCAGTAAGGACCAGCTTCACTAGTATAACTCCCTAAGACATGCAAGCAAGGGATGAATCCTAGCAACCAGTTTTGCAGCTTTTTTGGCTTTGTTCTACTGCTTGTTTCTTTTGATAGAAACAGAGACCACCTCTCCTCTGCAGTTTGCATGGTTCCTTACTTAGGACTAAGTGACACAGTAAAACTCTTACCTCCTCATACACTCGAGAGCCTGAGTGAAGACCTGTGGAGCCATTCCATGTTCATGCTGTAGGATCAAACACTGCTCTAGGGTGACCGACATAGCAGTCCTATCCTTGGCACTTTTACAGCTTGTAAACCGAACACCATTTAGTCTGCGGCATATCTAGAAACGGGATACACAATTGATCATTCTTTCCTCATGCATTACCTTCTCCCAGAGAACACAACAGACCTGTATTTCTCCTCCTTGAAAAGATATAAATCCTGTGTAGGACTCTGATGTAAAAAATTGTCATCTGTGGTACAGCAGTGTTTTGTTACTTGAGTTGTAGAGAAAATACTGATGTGCAAAAAAATCCTTTTCTTTCCTGTGGCTGAATTCCGGAGGAGGTTCAGCCAAGACAATATTTCCAAGCTAATGCATGCAAGTGAAGAAATCTGAATATATCAGTAATAAAAAGTGGAAACTATGCATGTATATAGAAAATCAACTGAACTATACAGAAATACTCAGATTACTAAATACCTCAGCAGCTTGCCAAAGGATATCAACATTCTTATTTTTCCTTGCGTGTACATTTTGTCCCAGGAACCTTAACAGTTCAGGCAGGCACGTCTGACTACGAGATCGAGGTAGACCTACAATACAAACAAAACCAAGTCCACTTTTTTTAGTTGTATTCAACACTTTCACAAAGATCAGTCGCATGAAAAGTGCTCCTATATGCCCATTGGAAAAGACAGTCATGTTTTCTTCAAACTATCAAAGCTCACAACTAACTCAATTCTTAATTACACAATACCACCAAAAAACAAATCCGAGTTTAATAAAACTCTACTGGAAATATATATTCATGTCATTTAAAATTTCAGGTGTTCAGAATGTGATACAGCAATACAGTAACAGAGGGAACGAAGGGAATAAGATTGGTATAGTATCTTGTTTGCAAAGAGGTGCTTTGACATGCTGCTCAGAATCATATAGAAACATGTAACTGCTGGCACTGCACTCCACAGATGTGACAGGAAATCATTCATGTCTCTACAGAAATTGTAAAGATACCATTTTACTTCCGCTCACATCTTCATTTTTAAAGCTACAAGAAACACACTCTGATGTCTATAATCAAAAAAAAAGGCCAAAGTCACCTCCCTGAGTATGCCTAGAGACAAGGAGATCAAAGGGAACAACTAAACAGTAACTGACTTCTGGAAATTCTGCAGTGCTCAGAATTTATGGCACACGTTTTCAGAAAAAAAAAAAAAAATGACACTGGATCAGGAAAATCTTTCCTCATGTATTGTTCTGGAAGGGAACACCTACAAGATACCAGCAGATACATCACTATGCTGCCTGTCCTTAAAAGGATCTGTTTGTATGTTTGTTTCCTGTTGCCTGTGTAACACAGGATACACAACTGCTGCTCATAATACCACTTGTTTTACAGCAAAAAAAAAAAAAAAAAAAAAAAAGTTATTCTCTCCTGACAAGGGGTCATGGAGAAGTATTTTGCACTTTGTACATCCTGACCATCACCAGCCCTTTCTTGGACAAGCACACTCCCAGGTTTGTCCATGTTTCAGTTTTTCACAGAGCATTTCTAACACATCTGCTGGGACACCTGCATTATTTTTTTTCACACTTCTACTCAAAACTTTTTCTTAATATTTATAAACACAAAATGTTTGTTCAAGCTGGACTGCAAGACCAGGTACAGTATGTCCACATTTACTCAGGAAAAAACAGTGAAGCAGAACAAAATTTTGGCAGAGGGTAGATTTTCCTTCTCACAGGTATTCATCTCATGTGGCAGGGAGCTCAGTGTAACAACAGGCAGCTGGAGTGAAGGAGAAAAGGGGGTGGACACAAAACCATACTGCTCTGTTTTGCTGTTAAGGTGCATGTTAATGCCAGCTGTCCAACACTGAACATTAGTTTTATTCAGAACTTCAAGTTACTTGAGGCAGATTTCTGTTACAAGAAGTGACTGTTGGTGAAGCTTGAGGTTGTGAAGCCAGTGCTCTTTAAAAATAAGGGAAAGTAAATATAATGACAAAACAGAGTTCAAAAACAAGAAAAAGGAACAAATGACAGGACAGAAAACATACTGCAGGATTAAATAAAAAGTTAACAGAAAAAGGCAAAAGCTAACAGATGACTACATCAACATACGAGGTTTGGGAATGAGGGAAGAGACTGAAATAAAGGTATGAGATAAGGAAGACTATGGACAGAAAGGAACAGGAAAAATAGTAGAACAAAAATCAACATAAAGGGATGAATTTCTGAAGTTTATAAGACAGTCTGATATGAGAATACCATATAATAAAATACAGCTTAAAATTTTGCAGCTAAAACTTCAGAGAAAACTATTATGCTCAATTGTGAGTGACTGGAAAGGGGGGGCTCTCAGGTGCATCAACTATAATGCAGGGTGCCTGAAAGTGTTATAAGCTACTTTAGCAAATAGCATTCTAACCATCCCATTGCATGTTGCTGCATTTCTGTATCTGCAATAAAACTGCAATTTGGGGAACAAGAAATTAGTTCATAAGACGTTTGGTATTAATAATAACAAACCAATTAATTGTCACAGTTTCTGGGGACATTTGAGCCACTGTCTCCTAAAAAAAAACCAGCATAACAAGCAAGAAATTTTCCTATATTACCAATAACATTCAATCATGTAGCTACAGTCTCTCTCCCACATGCTCAACTTCTCTGTTGTGACAATTACATGCACAGAGGATAGGCAGAGGACGTGATTAAGAGGTTCCCAAAAAATGGCAGTTGCTCTCTGTACAGGTCATTAAGAGAACACGACCAAAAACTGCACACAGAAGTGCTACTGCTACGACCTGTCACATGTATGCCTCCCTCCTCACAGCAATCTCACTGCATGGCTCTGTGTTTATAAAATAAATAATGCCACTTGGAAACAGATTCAAAAGAAAATTAAGAAAAGGAAAGTTATTCAGACTGAACTTTGAAACACTTGAATCTACTCTACCTGCAAATTAAAATAAAATTATTACATAGTAAAACTGAGTTGCATCATTTATTGGAGGTTACTGACACAGGCATAACAACATTTAAAGAACTAGTTTAAAACAAACAAGTAAATCAGCCTGAGAAGTTCAACTACATTTGCCATTAATTATCAAATACTTACAATCATCGGGCAAAACTTCCTTGAACTGTTCAAAATACGAATTTAACCGCACTAAGCTTTCCATGTTTATTACTTCTTGCAGTGAGGTGTCTCCGAACCTTTAAAAGAAGGCAAGTTAAGTAAACTTAAGGTAATTTTTCTCCTTTTCTTCAGGACAACTTCACTCAGCAATATGACAAGAAAACTGTTTAAAGATTCATCCCAAGGAAGTGCTAACACTCAAATGCAGAGTAAAGCATAGCAGGAAAGAATTGATGTGATTCATTCCAGAAAAAGAGAATATACAAATGTGATGGGAAATGTGGGAAGGAAGGCAGAAACAAAATGTTGTAGAAAATAATACTTGGGCTTTTGTATCCTGCCTTCGAAACTAGAAACCCATGAGGTAAATCATTTTGCCAAAACTCAAAAACTTTGAGTTCAAAAATAATAACTATGGCTTCAGAAGACAGGATCAAGAACTTTGATTTCAGATGTGAATGAGAAATATGGATCCAGGAGTGATAAAACGTGAAAGTAATAAGCACTCATCACTGATGTGATCCATGTCACTTAACTACATGCATATATTTATGTGTATGTACATACATATATACACGCATGCACATGAATATGAATGCACACCATATTGGCATCTACAACTATGGAGTCAACTTGGACTCCCTTTATAGGCAACAGAGGACAACAACAACTGCTGGAATGGCTTAGTCTGATGTTTTCTAGTTTTCTAGTCTACCATCATACAGCACACTGATGCCACAACGTGCCTGTGCCTGACTTCACTGAGCAATCCATAGAAACAGCAATTGTCAACATGCTCCTTAAAAATACAGCTAAAACGGAGGAAACTGGTGGCTCTTCCAGAACAGTTTCCCTAACAAGAACTATTACACAACCACATTTTTCAGCATTACGAGAGCAGTGTTGTGTTACATAAGTAATGCAACAATACATTAAAACAAAGGTTCATCTAGCCCAAGACCCTGGATTTTGACAGCTTTCCTCCAGAAGACGAAGCCTAGGGAAGAATGCTAACTAAACCACTAGGGCAAATACACAGTGATACTCAGAGTAATCTCATCCTCCAGTGACCTACCACTCACAGAGGTGAGAAGCAGCACCTCTGTGTTAAATACATCTCCTCTTTTGAAACATAAACCTGTACTAGAAATAAAGCCATGAGGTAAGGATCTTCACAGCTATGTGCTAAATGAAGAAGTACCTCCCTTTGTTTGTCAGCTTTGCTCCATGATCCCTGGTTTGTGTATTGGAGGAGAAAACGAATTACTGTTAGCAATGCAAAAGAGTAACTCCACAGAGACACCCCATCATCGGAACAGGAGATTGCAGAACTGCCATCAAGGCTGAGCTGCAGAAACAAATACCTACTTCTCTGCTAGGGTTTGCTGCTCATTGATCCCCACGTTGAAGAGCACGGGCTGAACCCTCAGTAACATGCCACTTTGAATCTCTCGCGGCAGCAAATCAAACAAGGCGCTTGGCAAAGGGATCCTCACGTTAAATCCGTCACTGTGAACAAAGAAAGAAATATTAGATGAAGATTCAAAAGCATCATTGTAAGAATGTGTTATTTCTGTGAAGAGGGCTAACATCCACAATGAGGTGGAAAAAAAAAATCAGTATCAGTCAAAACTGAGGACTTGAAAGAACTGCTACAGCTTGTTCCTAGTTACAAAAAGCTCTTCTACTTTAAATACAAACTAGCAACAACCTGCAACATTAATTTTATTTTCTCATGGACGTTTCAATCCAATCTGTCAATTTTTTGACAAAAGCTAATTTTGCTCTTCTCATTAACACTGCTGCTCTACCATAACTTAGGGACAAAAAAGTCAAATTTTGGCATGACCCCACCTTGAGTAAAGTAGATTTGATTTTAAAGTGATAATGTCTAAATGATAATGCATATGCAGAGGAAGATTTGTTTTTAGACACAGTAAGTAGTGCTGATATTTCAGAGCCAAAGGACAAAGGCAATGACAGGAGTGACCAGAGCATAAGCCAGAGAGCTAACAAGAGCACTGATATGGAACACCACGACTCAGGTTTACAAGCCAGCAGGTTACCTTGGGTCTACCGAGCTAAGGCAAAGAGCACTGTGTGAACTTTATATCATGGTAAATGTGAGGTAATACCCATAACATCAGTGCATACCACTTTACATCTGCTACAGGTTGACATATGGTTGCAAATGTTACTGGTAGCTAGGACAAAAGATCTGAGTGCTGTGCTTTAATCTAGCAGCAGCAGGACCTTAAATTCAAGTCCTTATAGTTCAGCTTTCCTATGATAATTCTTCTGCTCACAACACACTGCCAGCATATAAACTCAAGTATAGCAAAAGAGCTCTGAGAAGTACATAGAACAATCAAAATTGGCATGTCCCACGCTTACACTGGATAGAAGTACAAATAATGTGCTGTGACTGAAAGTAAAAAGCCTGTTTTCATTTCTAAATGTAAAGCTCCCAACCGTTTGCACCAAAATAAATAAGCATGATTTTTGTTCTCATTCTAAGATAAAATCTCTACAGCAACACTATCAGCCCCGAGTGTAGTAAAGACTGTTTTTCTCTTGATTTGTGTCCTATGGCTGACAGCAGGTTTTAACTAAAGATTTTCTTTGAGAGGGATTTTCTGTCAGCTCTCAGCCATTCCCAAAGGTCTCAGCAAATTCTGTCATGTACATGATTGCACTGCAGCCCTCGTTCAGCTAGCACAATTTTCATTCCTTGTGAATCTGAACTTAATTAAATTCCTCTATGGATCCTTACTTTCAAGAGTTGTAGCTGTATTTCAGATGTGGAAATCTTCAGTGGAACTTGGTACACCACACTGACCAAGAAAGCCTTATCTCCTCCAGAAATCAGATTTGAAACTAAAAGATTCTAAAGACTCTTAAACCAGAAACATTTAAACACTGACTTCTGTGTGAGCCCTCTGTCCTTCCACCCACTCTTTCCTACCTGTGAACTGGCTCCCTCTGGGTAAGAGCACAGAACACCTCGTCAGAAGCCAGTGGATGAATTGCTTTTAAACTCAAACCTGAAAACACCTCATTCTAGACAAGCGGCCAAAATGAAGAGCAGTCTAACTTTTTGCAAGCAACTATAAGTTAAATTCAGTTTGTCCCTGGTAGTTAAGAAATTGATCATAAATACACAGCGGCCACCAGCTGCCCTGCCTGATGCTAATGGTCAAGGGCACATGGTAAAGCACTGTCAAACTTATCAACATCAGTGAATGTCAGACAAGGAGATCAGCATCAAAAAAATTAGTCTGAAATTTTCAAACAGCACAAGTGCATAAGAGAAGATTGAATAATGCTGGCTTGTGATTATGGAAAGCTAGGTTGGGAAAATATTGACTCAAAAATATTGTCGCAGTTTGAGCTTTGCTATATATTCCTTTTCAGCTTAACTCTCTGTAAAATTAAACACCAGTAAAAAATGAGCAAGCTAGCTACCTAATAATTCTCTAAAGTTCTGAGAGGAAAGAGCAGCACAGTACAAAGCTCATAATTCACACTCGAATTTTAAGTGCAGCATCATCGCTTCTCCATTCTCCCACACCACTTCCTGCTCTCCTTCCTTTTACTCACCGATTCCCAGTGATGACTGGCAGCATGTCAGTAGATGTATTTGATGTTGCCTGAGTTACTTTAAAGGTTACATTCCTCAAGTCCATGATTCCCAAACTCATGTCCTCCAGCATTGCCAGCTCCTCACCTAAACCAAGGAGGAAAAAGTGAATTGTAGTCATTACCAGTTAAGTGCAACTTCCCTTTATTGATTTGATTAGGGCTATAAGTCATCAATCTCATGAAGAAGTTCTGTGGATAAAGATACAAGGTAGCCCAGCCCACCTTGGCCTACAGCCTGCAAACAACATCATGATCAACTTCATCAGTTTAGCAATCTTAGAAAACACCGATCATCCAGCACAGTCCAGACTACTGGATTTCATGTAGATTGTACTCTGATTTTCCAATTTAGATGATGCTAGTAAGTGCCTTCTCTGCATTGTCAAAAACTGGTTTTGGCATATTGTACTGCAGAATCTTACAACATATTCCAGATTTCTTCAGTACAGTATTCCCTAACTGGCATCCAGATGGCTATTTTGACACAAGAACAATACGAGCAAAGGATTTTTCCTTTTTGTATTCTCTCTCCAATTTCACTCTGTACTGTAGGATTATGAGAGGTGAAGAAAATTGAGGGGGCATATTTCAGGTATAGTTTCTCTCAACTTACTGCAATTTTACTCAATTTCTTTGTTGAAAAAACAAACATAAAAGTGTTTCTGAAGAAACAAAGAAAAATCAAATAGATAGCTTTTTTTTTTTAATAAGCTTTATCTTTATTATTTCCAAGCTGGATGGAACTTCGAGCAAACTGGTCTTGAGGGAGGTGTCCCTGCCTATAGCAGGGGGGTGGAACTAGATGATCTTAAAGCTTCCTTCCAACTCAAACCATTCTATTCTCTATTTCCATTATATCACAAGGTAAGTTTATTTGTACGTTTTCAGAAGTAATTTAAAGTGAATTCATAGTTGTTAGTGAATTAAGTACTCCATATATAATCTGGTTTTGCATTTCAATTTTGGAAAACATTTTGTAGCTGAGCTGTAGACTGTACCAAACACTTGTGGTCTGCTGTAGCCAATTTAAAGGCAGAATTTGGTGATTCAACAGCTCCTGTCTCCTGCGTGCCCTGTGTTTTTACCGTAAGTGCTCAGCAGGCTCTCAAACTGCGCCAGCAAGCCAATGGTGTAGAGCTGTCTTAGAAATCCATCATCATGAAGGCAGTTCCTCAGCTTGATAATGAAACCACATATGAGAGCCGTCAGCTGTAGGAGAGAAAACACAAAACCAAAGGCTCTTCAGCTCCAAATGGTAACAACAGAGCACGTAAGACAAAGGTGCTATAAAATCCGTTAGACCTCTTTGCCCTTGAGTCACTTTTTTTTTTTTCTTTTTTTTACTTGCAGCTAAAGAGAGACAGTCAACCAACAAAACTCAAAGCACTCCTAACATCTGATTTAGAGCATGCTGCCTTCATCTTGCATGTTCTCCCAGCATGGACTGTCATTGATCTTGCATCTATCTGCTTTTCTTGACGTGACCACTGCTGTTAGAACCTACAACTTACAAACTGTGTTAGTTACAGATGGAAAAGCAAAACTGGTTCTAAGCTATGAATTTTGATAGCATGATTTTTTTAAATCATATTTTTTAAAAGCTTAAAAATGCAGTGTCTGTTCGCAAAGATTCAAAATCCTTCAGAGTTATGAGATATTCTGGACAAGACCCCAGTGCTGACCTCATCCTAAAATCAGTATTAAGATCTCACACTAGTACCAGCTTTTCTTTCTGTCAACAAAGGAACTTCCAGGATGATTACCAGATATTAGGTATGCAGGTATACGACTTACAGAGCTAAACAGAAGAGATGAGTCTAAAGATCTATTTATGATGAACTGATGATTGGTAAACATATTCAAAGCATCAAATCAAAAAATCAAAAAAACTGCATTCTGAAGTTTTGTATGTGAACAAAAATCTCTGAATGTATCTCTTTGAAATACTATGTTATGAGACAACAACAACCCTAACAAATAATACCCAAGAGACAAGCTTCCTTGAAATAAAGAAAGAGATACTAATTGCACAGGGAAGTATGCACCCTACGAAGGTGCAGTGGGCAGAAGGGATGCGGAAGGTTTTTAGTGCAGACACCTGCTAGTCAATGGCTGACTCAAAAGAGACCTCAGCAGGCCCAGAAACAGAACTTCTAGTGAAACCTCAGCATTTGCTCCTCCTGATGTGGTTGGGCTTCTCTCCCTAAGTGATGTTGGACTTGCTGGTTTTCTTTATGCTAAAAATAACTATTGTCACTATCTCTGGCACAATTTGTTTTGAAATCAGGAATGTATATCCCAGGAAACATTTAATTTTTATCTTGCCGAGTGCATGAAGTGACCAACAAGAACAGCACAGCACAGCCTGCGGGAGGAGATCACACTGTTAAACTTCAGAGGACAGTAGATATGTAAAATTCTGAAAAAAGCCATCTTTCATATTTCACAAAAACCCAGTGCACGTCCCAGTGTAATCAAACCCTGCAAATTTGCTTGCTTACAGTTTGGCAGAAGACAACATCCCTGCGATACTGAAGACTCAGACACAGCC
Organism: Phasianus colchicus; assembly: GCF_987193195.1. Classification (NCBI taxonomy): domain Eukaryota; kingdom Metazoa; phylum Chordata; class Aves; order Galliformes; family Phasianidae; genus Phasianus; species Phasianus colchicus. The sequence goes on from NC_143436.1 coordinate 133,510,688, forward strand.
CTATCGTTGGGGCGCTGTCCTGCATTAACAAGAAGACCATGGCTTTCTTGGCCTTGTCACTCATCATGGCCACGCAGTCCGTGAGAGTCGTCAGCAAAGGATAAAGGGCTTCGCTCCACTCGCCTGGTTGAAAGAAGTAATTAACAGCACTTTAAGTAAGTACTTTATCTGTAACAAACAAATTTATGTTAAGGAGCGACTTACTGTAGCAAGTTAAAGTTGTTGATAATCCACATGCAGTGCTCGTTTCGTTTTGGCTGGCCATATACTCCCTGCTTGTTATCAATACAGAGTGGATATCGCATGAGGAAAACATGGGGAATTTGACTGTCTGAGGCTGTTAAGACTTTCCCAGCCATGTAATAGCTCCCCAGTTTGTGCCACAGAACAAGTCATACAGTGGCTGATTTAGAAAGCCTTAACAGAAAGATGAGCACACTCTTGTGTATATAACTTTGTGTACACATTCAAACACACCCTTTCACAGTGCACACAGGGACAGTCAATACAGAGCCCACTGCAGAACTAGATGCATAGGGAACATCTGTGTAGCCATTTCTGTGAATGAGATTTCTCACAAACACCTCTGCCTTTTGCGGAATCAGGTGTATCATTCAATGCCTCACCATCTTCAAAATACTTATCCTCAGTTAGGTAAGATCATGCTCTTTTTTCCATTTGCAGGAGTCCAAAAGCAAAGAGGTGAAGGTACTCTCTTGCATGTTCATGTCTGCTATGTAGCTCTGAAAGCCTACATCAAGCTAGCAAGAAACACTAAGTCTAGCGATGTAGATGAGAGCTAGCCAAACCCTTGGAGGTTTTAGGAGTTTGACTTTGACTGAAACACATGAACTATGTCCCAGAGTGACATCGCTCAAGGTCCTACACAGGAAGTCAAGAAATACAATTAGATTGCCAAAGTTCTGTTTCAGTACCCCAAACATTTTATCATTCTTTCTGCCTAAAGAAATCGCTCTACCTTAACATATCCCATAGGCTCAGTGTCTTTTCTCTCCTTCTTTCATCTTTTTTCTCACCAATTTTTAAAAACCATTTCCAGGACTGTATGAAATATTACTCAGATCCTGTACCAAAAACCATTCTCTCTGCAATGTTAGGAGAAAGCAGAGCATAAAAAATCACTCTCTTTAATGTACAGAATGTTGAAAGAGAAGAAAACTTCTCTTTTTACAGGGAAAGACAATGCTTTTTTGTAGATAAACAGCACCACAACCACAAGACGTGTGACCCCAGACTGGCTGACTGTACAGTCATAGCATCATGCAGCTCAAAGCCCACAGGAACAGGGTCAGTTCAAGCCTTTGAAAGGAAACTGTGTGATTTTGACTCAATTGCAAGACTGAAGAGCTAGCAACAATAAACGTTTCTTTGATAATCAGCCACACAGGGAACTTTGGAAGTCAGTTACAAGAAGCTTAACTGACAAGATTAACAGAAGTATCCTTTTTGCTTTTGTTCCATGTGGTAGATAGATAATCTATAAACCTCACAAAGGGGAAGTTATTTGGCTCTGCTCCATTGCCACAAAGAAGATAAAGGAACATCAGAAGAAAAGCCAAGGAATTACAGCTTTTCTTTTACATCCCATTAAGTATTTTTCTCTCAAAATAAAACTGCTGCCTTAACACGGGTGTGTAAGTAACCAAAAAGTAAAATACAGATGATAGCAACAGAGCACTTCTCTTAATACATTTAAGAGTTTTTCCATAAATGAGTAAGAACGACAGAAAGAACTGAGGATATCTTCAAGCACACCAGTATTTCACATACATATATGAATGCAGTTGTTATCTCAACAGAGACTGCAGTGTGCTTGGCAGAACCTCATTTGAAAGATAAATTTATCTCTGGCAATCACAAACCACACTGGTGGTACACCAGCATGCATGAAGATAAAGCAATCTTTAGATGTTTTCTTCTCACAGCACTCACATACAATGCAACAGCTCATCTAGGGTAATAATCCCATAAAATTATAAAAAATCCTCTGTGCTGTGTGTCTTCCTGGCTTTAGACACTGGCCATGAAAGAAAAGAGCCCCTTGACAATTAGCAAAATCCTAAATATTTTTTACTACCTGCTTCATAGACATATGCTGCTTTTAACTGTTTGATCAATGTCCTTAAAAGTAAACAAGAACAAAAGGGATGACAGGTTCAGATGAGGTCAAAATATTTCACTGACAGAGTTTAAATAAAATTGAAGTGTTCACTGGGACCTTCCCATCCTTCTTCTGTCTACCACTTGTAATTTACCTAACAAAATCTTAATTCTGCAAGAATATCTTCTATCCAATCAATCAATGGCACCTTTACACACCACAGGGCAGTAATTTTTAATGTGAAATCCACTCTGAGCACAGCATTTATGTTCTGCGAGATGACCAGAGCATTTTAAAACTAGTTATAGACTCCAGTGTGCAGATCCAGGGGGAGAATGATTTGGCAAAGGGCCTGAGACAGTGAAGATTCAGTGAGTTGCTACACATTTAAAATCATGACCAAGCCCAAGCTAGCTGTTGATGCATCTTGGACACAAATCCCACTTCCTAACCAGAGGCTTCTCCTTCATGGTAGAAGGTTACTCTGTCTAAAGACACTGAATAAACCTACAGGAAGCTTGTCATTTGCTTTAGATGTTCCGCATTGTACATTAGACACCAATGTCTAATTAAGTGCTTCAACGCACTGCTGCCTCAGCCACTTCTGCTCAAGGTGCAGTTGGGGTACATCTGGGTGCCTAGCTGGAGTAACCTGATTGCTTTTAATTACTCCAATCTTAAAGATAACTAAAACAATATTCATTCATAGCTTGCAAGAACTAAAGAAGATGCTCCAGCAACTCCAACTTCGTGCAAAATGAATTTTATTCATTAAAAGCACTTTCCCAGTGACAGAAGGAAACAAGGTGGAGAGCTGGGAAGGACACTGTTAGATTCTCTGAAGATGCAAATCCTACCTACACAGGGGCTCTACTTTCCATGTATTTCACTAAACCCACAATGTATTTCACTAGACCACAGTGTAACAGGACCAAGAACGGGCCTCCACAGTGTTGAGATTAACCTGCTCTCAAATGGATGAAATTAGAGCCATCCAGGCAGGAGACCTAGGAAAGGTAACACCAAAGTGCAAAAGTACAAGGGGAGAGAAAAGAAGACTAACAGTGTGAGGAAAGTCTTCCAAATTCTGTATTCTGAGACATTAAATTTGCAGTGTCCAGTACTGCTCGCTGTATACACCCAACACAGATTTTCCACCAGCCTTGCTGACTGCTCCGTGTTCTGTTTGAGATCTCATTCAGAAAGGCGAGCTCCGTTGCACATACGAAAGGACATGACTGAAAGGTCACGAAAATCAGACTCCCATAGACTTTAGTGTTATTTGGAAAGTCACTGTCACCTACAGTAGTCAGCGGTCACTTTGGTTTCTCCAAACCAAACAAGTGTTCTCCACCTGAGAAGTTACCAGATACATGCTTGAACTATTATATAGGAAATAACTTCTCAATATGTTTAGGTAAGCCATGTGGTATCGCAGAACATTGCCCTTTGAAAACAGTCGACCTGAACAGCAAAACACTTGTTCAGTTGTTAACTATGAACAAAAAAGTTGAAATTTTCAGAAGAAGCAGAAGCCATGAATGCACATACCTGGGGCAGATTCTTCCGGAGCGGGGCTGCAATCTGCACAGAAATGGAGGGGCAACATGCATGATTAAGGAGCAGCAACACAGTCAAAACATAAGCAACTCAAATGCTCAACCACCAGGGTTCTCAAACTCTTTCACTGAGTGAACAGGAGCTCAGCAGATAGACTCCTTTGCCTGTGGGTACCAATAGCACAAGCTGCCTTCTTCACTCACTGTTTCAGACCAGGGAGACATGAGGACAGGGATCTGGAGCCAGCACCCCCCAGCTCAGGGGCTCTCTGTGGATCACCAGCGAGTGCGCTGCCAATTCCAGTGATTCACAGGGCACATTTGAGAACCACTGGTCCAGTGCAACTACAGAATAAGCTGGCTGAAAGGCTGCTCCTCAGAATAGCAAAAGACACTAGCAGTAAATTCAATGCACTTAACAGAAAATTAAGGCACCCATGCTGCAAGTGTAATCTTAACTTTCCTTTCTACCACTTTGGGCAGCATCTTCTTCTACAAGCGTTCACTTCTAGAGAAATGCTCTCGAGTGTTTCAGTAACATTCTGCTCTCTCACCGGTTCTGGAACTATCTTCAATTGTTGCTTTTTGCTTTCCCCAAAAAAAGAAATTGCCTGCTCTCTGCTCAATGTCATTTATGCATAGCTCAGAATAAGTAACAGAAAAACTGTTAGTTCTATGAACATGTGAGAAAGAAAAGCATTAAAATGTTGTTATTATGAACTTAGAGAGTATTTTGTCTCTCTCAGCTAATCCCATCATCAGTTGTGGAAAGTGACACAGAAAGGGAATTACAGGCCAGGAGTCAATGAAAAATTTCAATTCTTTTCAATAAGAACATATTTTCTGATAGTACTGAACAACCTGTTAGTCTGTCAAAATTATCACTAAGTAAGAATAAAATCTGATGATAATGCGATCAAGCACCTGGCTTGCCCTGGCTTACAGTGAACTTCTCAAATGCAATTTAATTCAAACTGTTCATTAAGACCAGACACCTAAGGAACAAGTTTCCCTTTCCAGCATTAAGTTACATTTATCCAACGCTGGCTGACAGAATTCAGATTTAGCCCTTGAACTGGGAAATGGCAGCAAGTCCCTCATATTTAAAGCTTGCCACAATTACTGATTTATCTGTGTCAGATTCTGTGGATTTGGGAAGAATTGTTTTCCATTTTGGGAGGCACAGTAGTGAGAGGTTCTGTAAATTCTGACACAAACAAAACCTTTCATAGGTAAATGCAGCTAATTCCATCTTCACATTGCATAGGTGTCAGGATTTTCAGCAAATGTAAAAAATTATCTGAAAACACTGGGTAAATGGAAAGAAATGATTGTTCTAAGATACTTCCAGCATAGAAATGCCTTGGGGAAAGATTCTGTTATCACCCACAACATCCACAACAGATTTTTACCTATTTTTCTTTTTAAAGAAAAATTCTAACATATGAAATTTACTGATAAAACTTTCATGTAAATATTACATAAACTAGCCAGCAAATGACGTTTAAAGGCATCAAAATGGTAAAACACTTAGTAAAAAGTTAATAAAAAACATTCTGAATCAAGACTCAACTCTCCCATTATAGTCTCCTTTATAACACACACAAATGTCAGTCTAATTTAAAAAAAAATATGGTTATTTAAGATACTAAGCAAATCAAACATAACAAGAGCTTTACAAATATACTGAAACTTTTGTTTTTTTCAATTCCTTGTTTTCTTTTCCTAAAAGCACTATCTTCCAATTCTACTATAACATTACCAATGGAATGGACATGAAGTCACAGATGCACAAAAGGCCATCAAACGGTAAGACAGAACAGGACAAAAGGAAATGAAAACACAAAATCTCACTTTTTCTTGGCATACCTGATCTATTAAACAGTCAGACCACAATGGCCTGGCCACAAGTAACTAAAATGAAAAGAAGTCAAACAGGTACATATATAAATAAAATAATTTTGAAACTTAATGCAAGGCTACATTAAATTAATATGGATCTCTCTCATTCCCATCTTCATGGCATTATGCAACTGCATTCAATCCAGCACCTATTTTTGATAGGATTACTCCACTGGGAGCTCACCCTGCCAACTCCTACCTTCCAGCTATATGAAGCCTAACTAATTGAGCCCTTCAGCACCACAGCTTTTGACAGTTTGGGTTAAAATCTGCTTTGAACTCCCAGAGATTCACTATTCCAAGCTGAGCTCAGCCTAACGGGACTACTTGCCTCCTCTCGTACACTTTGGCAGCCCAGTTGGGATCATTAGCAAATCACTTCTCTTGTGCTTTATTTAATCTTTTACAGAGGCTCACTGTAATAAGCTTTAATCACTGCAAAGAAGCTGAAGCCAGGAGGAAAGCTACCAGAGATGATTTTGGACATATGCTAACACAAACACCTGTTCTAGTTTAAAATACCCAGCAGGAAAACCAAAATCCATTGCCATTAATGAGAGATTTAGCGATGATTTCAGTGGGGTTAGGATTTTGAAGTTATGGTCTTTGCAGCTGCCAGTACACCACCAACCCTCTCTGCCTGACAAAAGGGCATAACACCAGCACTGAAATAAAGACACATGGAAGAATGTCATGAGGCTTAGAAACGATGCCAGCGCACAGCAAGAGAGAGCAGAAGTGAGAAGCGGTGTCTGGCATACGCACTTGTCTTTCTGAGAGAATGGCATGCACAGGATGGGGTGGATGATGGTGGTGGTGAGGATGTTGGTGGTGAGGAAGATGAGGTCTCATTTACATCTTCTGGATTTATCCAGTAGGCACGGGTGTCCCGATTACCTTTCTTACTAGTACAGCTGATGTCGCACTGGAAAACGTCTTCACAGCTGTCACTTTGCAGGCGCTCCTTCTGGAGAAGTTTGTCCACCCTCTGTATAATGCACTCCAGACTTTTGTCAACATTCAACCAAACTTTCTCCTTAAAAGAAAACATTCCTTTCTCAACTTAAAAAGAAAAAAAGACACTAGGTAACAAATCCTTCCAATTTTCTCCTATGATTTCAGTCCCAATTCTTTTGCAAAGTTTCTGTGTACTCAGAATTACCACGTTAGTGCACACACAGACTCTCTCTCTATGAATAATGTATGCCAGCATGTTAGCAATATATAGCAAAGTCAGTGCATGGTGAACTGTAAAGTTACTTTCGAAGTACATTTGCTGAACAATTTTAAGTGCCTCCTCCTTCACTACTATTCACAATTACAGTTGGCATTGCTGCTTATTCTTTTAGACTCTAATGTTCGACAAGGAAATGCTTTGTCAATTTTGCTGATAAATGTTTACTTTTCTCCCTTAAAGATTCAACTCCTTACAGCTCAGAGCAACTAACATTCAGTGACAGTCCTTCCTCCCTTTAAAAGCGCAGCAGGAGATTATATTATCCATTCTCTTCAAAGCCAGGAAAAAAGGAAAAAAGAACTGGCACTCCCTCACATGCATGGCTAAGCCCAAATGCAAACTAAATGCAGAAAATAATTTTAAATTTAGAAATTTGGTGAAAGAGAGGAATATCTCCATTTAGTCAGATAAAAGCTGATCTCTTGCTTTATTTTTAAAACTGATTATTACAGTAAATGCAAATGCTACTTTCAAAGAAGCTTGGTCTTAATGATCTACTGATTTTGTACTGCAGATAAACTTATTCAACAATACAATTAACTGAAATAATAGGAAAAAAAAAGCTCTTAAAAAGACTGCATAATAAACAATCATGCATCTTTTTTGCTTATATAACTCAGAGCAACAGATAAAATTAGCGTATTATATTTGCATCTAATTAAATAAGCGGGCCTTATTATTAGCTTCTTATTATTTTAAGCCTGACCCTCGGTCAAAGCATGCCAAAACAAAATCAGCAAGGATCAATTTCCAAAACGAGTGGATCTAATTTCTAAATTTGAACAATTAATCATTGTTTTAAGTTACCTTGATCATTTCTGAGATTTAATTTACTTCAGTTTCTACTACTCAATGACGGAATTCACACAGACCAATTCTTGTGTCAACTGGCAGTTTTGTGCAAATACTTTTTAGAAGCTGTTCATCATCAAAACAGAGATGGACAGCAAGTCCCAAATATTTAGATGAGAATACAAAACCAGAGAAAAGTTTGGAATACTGAACGGTATAGCTACCATACGCAAAACATGCATCATTATGGAGAAATGTAAGAGCCCTTTGTAGTATGGTCAGTTTACTTTAAAAGCTGCTTATTCTCCTTTAGAAGTGACTTGAATAAATGCACCAATTGTGATGATTTCTGCTGCTTAAAAGACACAGAATTATTTATTAAAGTCAGTTTGTAGCCCTTGCCAAACCGTAAATGCACACAGAGTGGACAGAATGCCTTTGCTAGTTGACCAGTTCCAAATGGTCAGTAGGCGACTAAGATGCATACAAATATACTCCAAAATATTAATCCTAAGCATCTCATGAGCAGATACAGACGTTACAAATAAAAGAACAGCAAACAAAAATTAAGAAGAAACTCCATCATCATCCCACAGAGCAAACGTACCCATTCCTCTTCATGCCAGTCCACCTGCAGAGAAGATCGGCTGTTTCGTCCTGTCCATCTGGCCACTAGTGTATCTTGATCGTTCCTCAGCATCACTTGTTCCCCTTCTCCAGAGGTTGGAGATGCCTTTGAAGCTATATAATCTGGCCTTGCAGCATTTAGTCCATGTATTGAATTTGCCAACAATTTGCAGTCACAGACTGTGACGAGTTGCCGGGTCTAAAAAGCAATAATACCCCAACATTTTAATCACCTTTCCATTATTCTGTATGCAATCTTTATTATATTCTTTTATAGAAAGAATAAAAAACATGCACTAGTATTCTGTAAAGAAAACAACAACTGCTTTGGAGCCTCTGAGATGTCTTTAAAAGCATTGTATGGCATGGCCTTCAAAAGCTATATAGGATACTAAAACAGAAAGGGTAGGTTCCCAAAGTCTTGCAGTTACTGAAAACATCACTGATAAACGTGCAATTCTTAACACCTCTATCTGCACTTCATCTTCCATTTGAAGAAACCTTCAAACAATGTTCAGACATTTTTATATTCCACCTATCTGCCTCAAATAATAGCAAGCAAGACTTAAGAGAAAAGATGAAGACGTAGCTACTGAACAATACAACCTGTTTCCTTTCTTAGTAATCCTGTATTAAAGGATAAGTTATGTGAATATGGAAAAAAAAAAAAATGACCTGTTTGTCTATTAAATAAGAGAAAGCCCTCACTATGCTGTAGAAAATCCTGTGGATTAATTATACATGCTACAGTGCCATTTAGACTGAATATTATTACTAACACATTTGCATGTGGTCACATTATCTTTTGTGGTCTGCAAAGGTACACACATAACCCCTCAACTGGGACAATTTATGGCTAACTGACTGAGCATATGCCACTGCCATTGCTGCCATTTAGAACCCAGATCTACTTCAGGGTCAGAAGCAGTCTCTAAAACTGTAGTTGGCTTTTGTCCCTGTAAATGACTGTTTACAGTCTGTCTTCTGTTAACAAATGTCAAGAAATAACCAACTCACATCACTAACTCAGACAAAGGCTGTGTCACCATTATCCCTCATTTCACCAGTGGAATACTACAGAAGAGTTTCATTTATGTAAGCTTTGCCCAGTTGCTGCTGCTGCTTGACATATGACTCAGAGGGGCATTAAAAGAAACAACATGGTTATGGAGAAAGAGAGTATAATAGAAAATGAAGAAATGTTCATTTCTGGATTACAGTGAATCAATAGAGGCAACCAGAGGACATTGTTCTCCATTCTCAAGGCAAGGAAGTGTGAAGAACAGGAGAAAAAACAATAAGTGCAGCAAATTCTAAAGCAGATTTGATTTTTTTTTTTTTTTTTTTTTTACTGACTATACATCTTATAATACACTACCAGATAAAGTAAACAAAAGAAAGTGAGAAAAAAAACAACAGTGTTTTTCAGTGTGAAGATCTATTACTCTCCTACCTTATCTGCCAGGATGGCAAGTGTTCTTTCAAGGCCATTAGCTGATCTATCCTTGGCAGCTCGTGAGAGCCTTTCTGCATAATAGCTCACTTGAGTTTTCAGGGTGTTGATTTGTGCAATGATTTCCTTTGCTCTAACAATGTCCTGTGGAATGTATATTATTGACTGGGAACCTGTTGAAGTGCTGAAAAAGAAAGATGGATTTTAGGGGCAAAATGGCTCCAGAGGTACACACTTTGCAGTAGCATGCTAGACAATTAATGGCAGACAACAATAATTTACCTAGCAATCAACAGTGAAAGGCCAGTTGGCAATTACACATCAGGAGCATGATCTTAGAGCCTTCTCTGCCTTACTGAAAGCGTTAGGATGCAGATTTACTAATCCCTTATGCCAAGTGTCTGAGGGCAGAGCTTGTATACCAGAGGGACAATTTTGCTGAGGAGAATGGATGGGATAGATCTTGCCATCTGAGACAGAACCAGCATTTGCAGTGACAGCTTGCCCCATTCTCTCCTTACAACACAGACACTTCAATGAGACCTGTTTTGTAAAACAGTGCTGTCACACAGCTATTGTTGTCACCCTACCATTGAGAAAAGGAAATCCACCTTCTTTCCAATACTAATAAAGAGTGTGATATTAAAAAAACCTTTTTCAGCTAGTAAATCCTGCTAGACTATCTTTTCTTCAATTGCCAGGCTGACTAAAGTTACTCCAGCAAAAGCAATTGTAAGAGACATAAAAAGCAAATTATATATCAGGCTAACCCAAAGACTCTGCCTTTGTTAGCACACACCATGTTAAACTAAGGCTGTGGTACAACAGTCTCTGTTGCAGACACAGCTCTAACTGCATAAAGCTATACTGAACTAGCCTTTTCCACCTAGAAATGGAAATAAATTATGCAAGTAAAACACATCTTTATATTAGTACGCTGTTTAGACATCTACAGAAGCTGATTTTGGAGTAAAGATCCATGTTGGACACTTGTCTGTAACTGATGAAAGGATTGTAGCACATCTAAAGGGTTAGTTAATCCTAACTGAGAAAAACTATTCACAAAAACATCTTTTTAGCTTAGGAAATTCATTTAAACCAAAACTTCCCTTTGCCAGGAACTACCCTCTTTTTTTGATCTCCCAGAGAGAAATCAACACAGAGATCAGGCCTTTACTTCACCTCCTGCTGTCTCAAGTGTGATGCCCGTTCATGATGTAGCAACAAATATGAGGTGACATCCATTCAATATTATCTTAATGTTACTCCTTTTTTTCCACACACAAATGGCTTCAGTGTAGTACACTACAGAAGAACCTACTGTAAACCTTGAGCTCAGCAGTGCCTGAAGAGAGAAGTGCTGCTGAGACTGTATGGAGAAGAGCTTCCTTTCCAGGCAAAGCTGCCTCAGGTCACTACATCTGGGAAGTTTGAATTCCTTTGCTATTCCCAGAGCAACACTGTTCATTTCTGCAGTGTGTCTGTGAGGTAACACACGAGAGTTGCATGGGGTATGCTTTAAAATCATTGCAACAAATACCAGTTCTTGCCCCTCGAGAGATATTAAGGCAAGAGAGGACCTTGATCTCATATCTGGCTGAGATCCTTTACAAAAGATGGGAGATTCATTTTCAAAGGATGAAGTGCAGAAGTGAGTCTTGAGTTTTCTTATTAGCGTCCCCCTGGTCAGCCACTCAACTGGGGCAGAGAACAAGCACTCCCCAGTACTGCTATGTTATACAGCAAATTAATCTTAGCTCTTAGGACTTTCACTGTACATGATTCATGCTCTATATTGATGAGTGATCTTAGTGACAATTCCTCTGAGCAATTTATTTCTATGACAGTGTGGTCAACATGCATAAAGACGTATTTGGCAGAAAAGGCCATGCAGCATACTGAGATCCGATTGAAATTGTTACACTTTTAATCACAAAGATTTGCTGGGATGAATGGAGGAAAATTTCATGGCATAAAGTTCACATAAATCCACTTTCCAACCTGCAATTGCTTTTTCAAATGAACAGCTTCTATTGCACAGTATCAGCAAGTAAAAACACAGGCTTGCTCTGCTTAAACTCTCAGTTCAAGGGATTCAGCCTTCAATACGAGTGATTTAGAGCAGAACTTCTGCACTGCTGAACCACCAAGTTTCATTTTCATAGCATGGAGCACCATAACATGTAGACACAGATTACAAAAAATATAAACCATGCCCAATCTACAACTACAAAGGTTCAAGGACCACTGGCAGAAGATTTGGTTAGCGACCCTGCACATGGCGGGGGGGGTTGAAACTAGATGATCATTATGGTCCTTTTCAACCCAGGCCATTCTGTGATTCTGATTTCTCTAAGTGATTTGCACTCGAAATAACAGAGGCAAAGATGCAAAATTTTCACATTCTGCTGTTAGCTTTTTAGTATGTTTAGAGAGATGCAGGAAGCTGCTCATTATAAGCAAACATTGCAGATGAAAGGAAGTTCCTTCATGTATGTTCTACAAAGCAGCTACGATTATTTAGAGCACAATTAGGGATGCCATGATGCATGACATTAAAAAAGCCCTGCACACGTTAAAACACACCACACCTTTGCCAAAGAAAAGAAAGAAAAGAAAAAGAAAACAACCCAAAGAACAGAAGCCCTCTCTACAGAACTCTCAGGAACAGAAAACTCACCAACACTCCTCATAACTGCTAAAAAAAAAACAAAAAACCAAAATAAAATTAGCAGATTGTTAGCAAATACCAGAAGCAGAAAACAAAACAAACTTTTATGGGGAATAACATATTTGTGTCATCTTTTCAACAATGCAGGTACATACAATTAAACTTGTAAGCAAAAAACACAGATTGCCAGATGATCATGTATTATTCTGGGGAAATGTTGTGGATGCAGTACGTGCAATTTTGCCAAAGAAAGGAGAAAGAACTGAACAATATCTGTGTAACAATGAAACGGAGGAGATGGAACTCAATTCTACTATACTGGATTTTATGATAAAATAGAAGAACCATATTACCAGGGAGATTTTAAAAACTTATTTTATACTAACAGCTATGAAGAAATGCATATCCTCAAAGCAGTACTTCAAGTTCATCCTCCAAGGGAGCTGAATTTCTGGTGGCCCACAGGAGTGGTTTTATACTTTAAGCTCATGACAGGAGGTTTCATTTATAGAGCACAATGTCTTTCACAATGCATTTTTGTTAGTCTCAAACATGAGACTATTTTTTTGTAAGCTTTCTATATTCCTAAATAGCATATATTTCTGTATTCCCTTATAGCAAATGCTCCGAGACAGAAATGCCTACTTGAACTGACTGGATGAAATGGAATGCCTGATTCTCCATTCTGCTGCATCAAAAGCCTATTATGATTATTTGGATAGCTATGTTATTTGGACCTCCTTACTTTTAAGATAAATAGGAGTAAATTGCTACACAACTGTTAACTGTCTTTTAAATAAGTGCTGGAGGAGAAAAAGTTCCCCCCAGAGTGACTCTACAGGGTAGCAGGATGACCCACAAGAAGTACAAACTTCTTTGGGCATACACTATGAAGAAGTACACTACTCTACAAACTGGACCCAGAAAGTACAGTTCAGTAATGTTTAGAGGATAGAAATTAAGCTTTCTGGTCAGCTTAGTTACTGGATAAGAAAAAAAAAGACAAAAAATTAAGATATAACAGGAGAGAGGCACACTGAAGTCCTACGCTGACAGAAGGAAGATATTCAAACAACAACTGTAGTTTTGAAAGAACAGGGAAAGTAACAGTTTTTCCAGGTTTATGTTTTCCCTAGTTCCATCCTAGTCTAAATAGGGAATATTTGCAGCAAGCCTACTTTTGCTCTTTTCTTACCAGCACCTGACAGATGTTCACAGGATGTTGCTATTTATTTACTGTCAAAACTGATTCTGCAGTTGGCAGAACAGATCCAAACCCTATAAATCCTTTATTTGAAATGACACTAGTAAAGTCTCCTTTCCCTGCCTACAATGACTCATGTGACTCTCACTGTTCCTTAAATTCTCCTTTATGGCTGCAAAAGTAACGCAGACCCAAATTGCATTATGTTTTCCTTTGTACCCTTGAAGTAGCCCAGGATACCTTTAGCTGTCTTTGCTGCAAGGGCACATTGATAGCTCTCCCTATACCGTATGTGACCTTCCCATTTTCTGCTCTTTTTATAGAGTATACGCGGATGTATTTCCAGAGAGGTCATTGAACAGTCCCTGAAGACAGGATTGAGGAGCTTTAGTATCCAGCCTGCACAGCAGAGTGAGGTCAGATTCAGAAGCCTGAACTGCACATAAATCTTGAGGCAATATATATATATGAGCCTCTAGCAATATAAATAAATAAAACCAAGTTGCCTATCAGGTACAGCTGTTTGGTACTAAAGAGAGTTCAGCAATAGGACCTTAAAACTATGAGAGAGGCAGAAAGTCTGAAATTCATGTGTTCAGTGCATGATGTAGGGCAGCTAAAGAGCTTCTAAAGGCACATTTTCTAGTCTGTAATTTGGTAGAACTCAAACCCCACACTCGAAGTACTTAAATTAAATGAATTGACAAATATTAAAGAAAATTAAAGACTTCACTGAGAGAACTACTCGAAAAGACCTATCACTAAAGAAATAAATAGAGTAACGTACAGGGGAAATTGTTTCTCCTCTTCCCTTTGGAAGGAAATTCAGAATAATCTTTACAGTGTATAGTAGAACCACTGAATAAGGTGCAAGAAAAACAAAGAATGGAATGTTTTTTCAAATCACTGAGCACAGACTGTAAGGAAAGGGCATTACATCAGCTGACACAACAACATTTCTACTTACTGTTTCTTTGCCTCTTCAAATTTATGCAGCTTTTTCCTCAAGCCACCTGATTTGAAGCCTTGGCAATGAGCTGCTGGTGCTCCTATGGTGACTATATCGTAGTTCTGATCTGGGATGGACAAAAAGGACTTACAAATGAAAGCTTGTGATCTTTATGCAAACAGTTGTGGAAATTCCAAAACTATTCTGAAAGTAATTATGTAAAGCTTCATGCCAGTGTTTTGAAGGATGTATCATTTGGCTCTGGAAATTCATCAGGTACTTCTGAGTTGAAAGAACCCTACTTGAATGCAGGTCCTTCATTTCTTAATCTACAAGTCTGTCTGACAGAGGCATTGAGTTGGCCTTTCCACCAAACCTGCCACTAGTGGAATCCTTAGCACTGATACACAGAACAAGTGTATGTCCATGGTGAGTGGGAATTAATGCCGAAAGAAGAAATAACTTAGGTTATTTACGAAGTAAAAAGCTTGATGTGAACAAACTGGTGTGATTTTGCATTACCCTTTATGATGGCTCCTGAGAAAAAAAAATCACAAACTTAACAATAAACAACAAACAGTATCCCTACTATTCTGATACAAATCAAGGGACCCTGTAGAACGAGGATAACTATACCAACACCTCTTTTACAAAGAGATTTGGAATTCAAGTAGAAGGTGCTATAAAAATGCCAAGTAGCATTTATAATTCAAAACAGCAGTTTGTGGGAACTTGGCTATGAAAAATGAAAAAAGAACAAAGTGAAGAAAGAAAGAAAAAAGCAATTACCTGATCCTCCATCATCCTGGACTCTCATTCTTTGTATATGTAAATTTGTAGGAACAAATTCCAACTTTTTGTCAGCCTTCAAGCTACTGGCTTTAAATGAAGGACCTAAGAAAACAGAATAAAGACAGTATAAAAACTCTGCGTGTGCTTAAGCTAAAATATTCAAGGGGTTTCATTCATCATTTGCAACATGCTAAAAGAAAAGCAGAGAAAAAAACATACAATAAGAGGAGTATTTCTGTTATTGTTCATAATTCTACCATACATTCAGGTAAAATAAGAGGATTAACAGAGCAGACAAATATTTCTAGATCATTATCAACCTCATAACAAACGTTAATAAATAATATCTAAAAACAGTAATTTGTTTTTTTACTCACTAACAAGTGTCATTTTATTATAAAAAATAAATCTTGCTGACCTTTGTATTGATGCAGGTCAGTTAGATTTTCCTGATAAGTTAAAATAATTGTTTGGTACTGAGTAACTATTTGTCGCCGAAGGCTTTCCCAACAAGGAGATAATTCTCCCAACTCTTCTAGTTCACAAACCCTAGGGAAAGAAGAAGAAAGAAAAAAAAGAGAGGTTGAGCTCCACTGTCCACTTGACTAAGTTTCACATTATAGCAACGTAGCACCATTCTCAGCTGATGCATTCTGAACTCACTCCTGTCTAGCCTAGTCACCAGACTGGAAAAACACTCCCAAATATGTGCCAAAAGCACAGCTGTTGAGCCCCCCCCCAAGGGACCTGAGGTTCTTTGCAGGCAGAACACAATGCATACCCCAAGAATTGTAGGTTTTAGTCAAAACCAAAGCTTTCCACCTTCTGCAGGAGCCCTCAGACTATTTGATGATTTGCAAATGGTGGGCACTGCTATTGTGTCAGGTGACTTGGGATAATGAAGATCCACTCCACAGAACTTTGGTGGCTCTCTAACTAAATCACTACTGTAACAGATCTTCACTGGGAGATCAGCACCAAACACTACAAGGAATATCTGTGCTGGCCAGGTCATCTACAGGACAGTTTTTAAGGCCAGACATGGAAGGCTTAAGAAGTGAAAGCATCAATAACGTTTTGGAAAGACAAAAAGTCACCCAACAAAGTCTTAATCTGCAGTTTCACTTTAGGTGGAATATAGGATGACTGAATACCCCCAGATCTGAACAGAAAAGCTCCTGGCTAGAAGAATTCAAAAGAACATCACCAAAGGAAACACAGAACAATCATCTGTCAAAAAGATTCAGCAGATTTTTTGCTGCTCAATTCTTTAATATTCTCAATACCCCTAACCCATAGCTCTAACCATTTGTTTTTACATAATTTGAGGGAGCATTTGGCAGAATAATTTCTACTCCACAGTAGGTAGGACCGAATTAACACCGAATTAACTTGTAAACTGTTTCTGCATAAGATGCTACTGTGACCACCTAGTCAAGTTCCCTTCTCAAAGCACACCAGGCATTTGAACCCAGGTCTTCCAAAAGCAAATTCACAGCTTAAAACTCTGTTTCTTTCTTTATACCACGTGGCTAAGACAGCAGGGAATGTGCATGTCGTAAACAATTAGGTAGTCAAAATATCCCCCTAGTAAGATGTTCCCTTTCAAAGAGTTCTGGGCCAGAGCAGTTTTATGTAAGAGACAACAGCTGTGATTAATCCAAAGACATTTTACAAGTTACCACATTGTTAAGACAGAAGCAGCTGTGCCTGTGTATCTGCTCAGCATTCCTCTGGGCTACAGTACAGTGAATGTAGGAAAGTCTGAGATATCCAGCTGAATACAGTTTGTATTCAAATGTGCCATTTATCACACTGTACCAAAACAGGGCACTACTTCAGCAATAACGTAACAATAACAGACCTTAAAGAAAAATAATTGTTCATTTAGAAACATAAAAGCACTGGCAGAAAAAAATTCTGCACGTCACTGTGGTTTACCTCAGCTGAACTGAGAGAAGGAAATCTTTCTTGCAGATTACACAGAAGGGATGTTTACCTTTCAGCCACGCAACTCAGAGCATACACAGTTCATATCAGCCATCACATGGGCTGTTACTAACCTGGAATTGCATGCAGTATTCATCTATTGATCACTGCATGACTTTAGTAAGAGCCTCTGAGCAGTCACTTTCTATGGTTAAGGCTTTTAGGAACTTCACTGCCCACATTCTTACAACAAGCCGCATCTATTTCCCCCATTCATCTAAATTTTCCTTTTATTATCTTCAAGATCTTAAATCACATTTATCCCAGATGGCACCTTATGGGTAAGCTTGGCAAATGTTTACATTATCTTAGCTGTATGTCATAATGAATAGAAGCTTCTGAATGAATTGTGAGGAAAGCTGTAGAGAGATATAAAATAAACAATGAATAACTCATACCTAAACATGTAATGGTGCATCCCAAGGCCCCTCCACCACAAGTGTAGCAAGATAGCTATGCAAGATAGATCATTCTTTTCCTACAAGTCTTAGGCCTAAAGGCCCTAACACAACTGACCTTAGTACCTTAGCAAGTACACATTTCTAAAAAACAAAATAGCATATAAAATCCCCACGGACGTTAGAAAGTCTGTCATCATGCAGAATTTTTTTCCATAGATAACAGCTCTCACTGCCATCTTCTTCTGAAAAGTCATCAGTTTTGCAAAACAAAAAAATGCTTGCCTCCACTGTAGACTATTTCTGCCTGCTCATATGGATTAACATTTGATTTTCTTTCACAGTATCCCAAAGGACAGAAATGTGTTAATATAGGACACTGAGAGCACTAAATAGCTTTATTTTTAGTTAAGTTTTAGTTAAGTTTAGTTTATTTTAAGTTTTAGTTTAGCCTAATTAAGGCTTAATTAGGCCTCTAAGAGGGGCATTCAAACATAGCTAAAGTAAAAACCAAATACTCAAAAAGAAAATTCTTTTACCATCCCTAAGGAAATTCTATTTTTGTTTTTGAAGAACACATAAACCACTCCAGATGACCCTCTGCAAACCACAGCCTACAACTGTAGGGAAGTAAATCTAATAAATGAGCATGCTGCCTTGAAGAGTGATGAATGCTTCAAGAAGAACAGATAACTGCTACATGCAGATGACTGCAGAACGATCCTAATTGTTCATTCTGCCAAGAGTTGTCTTCCATCAGCACATCTGTACACTCATGTTATCTCACACTGAAGCCCAGCCCCCACACGCTGACATAAAATATTGTTTTATTCCTTGGTAACTCAGTAGCAGCCACATCCCTGCTGTGTGACTGCCTATGCAAACCAGCATGCGCTCACCTTGCTGCATCTTCTTCTAGAAGCAGCTTCACGAATTGCCTGGGTATGTGCAATGACAGCACGCTCTCAGCCATTTGCTCCAAGATTCTCAGGTGGTTCCCATCAGTGGTGGGGAAGCGATACATCCGGCAAATGGCACCACCAAACACTGAGGAATTAAAACCATGTTATTTATGCATAGGCGTTAAGACAAAAATGTACAAAATCTTTTTTTTTTTTTTTTTTTTAAGTGAGTGGATTTGATTCACTAACATGCTGTACCACAGTGATACACAGATCTGGTTTAACTAGGCATCGGCCTAGCTTTTCCAAGGATGCACGTTCTGCAGTGACCCCTCTACTAGCATTCACATGAGAAGCTTCCAAAATGATTTAAAACACCATTAAGGAAATACAACACAGATTCAACTTTTGAAATCGTTTTATTACATACTGTGCATTTTCTTCTCATGCAATCATTTGCTGGAAAATCCATCTTCAAGAAAAAAAAAAAATTCTAAACAACAGTTTTTCTCTATTCCCCTCTTCTCCTCTGTCAAAAAAACTAAACCAACCCTGCTTATGAATAGTGAATTACATGGAAAACTTTATGGCACAGTCAGTCTAATGAGGAAAGTTTGCTACTGCTGATTCTACTATACAAAATGATAGTGCAGATGATAAAATAATTTGTTCTTGCACAATCCCTAAATGGCTGCTCAGTCAGTACCCTGTTCCTATTCCAGCAAAACATCAGCTTAAATGCCCTAGGGCTAAAAGTAGAGAGCAAGAAGCTTAGCTGTTACAGACACTGAAATCATACTTGTTACAGCCCACTGCTTACCAGATTTCAGTAGTGCATCCTTCCGTAATGAAGCATATTTGGATCTGATTCCTAAAGATTCTGTTAAACTTTCATCAACTGGTAATACAGTCTAAACAAAAACAAAACACAAAAAGAAATAAAGAAAAACTCAGTGCTAGGGTAACATGCAGTGATGAACCTTCTAGACAGACATAAAGGGAACATTCAACATAAAGTATATTTAAAATCTATGTTTAAAAAATATTACACACACATTTTCTGTGGACAAAATCTATCACTGGTTGAAATAATAAATCCACTTAAACACTCCAGTTCAAGCATCCTTATTTAATTCTACTACGCAGTTTGAAACGTCGTAGTAAATTTTACCCAGTCCTTCAATTATTTCATGTTATTGTACCTTATAGTCTTCAAAGCTGCTCCAGCAATATATACTCCAATATATGCCCATTACAGCTTTGACCTGATATAAATTGATCCTAATACACATTGTGACTGTGGTACATGGGTATGGCTGCAGTTATCACCAGTATCTTCTGCACACTAGATTTATAGACTTAAGCATATGTCTAGGTTGAGAAATCCCTATACCTGCACTCAGCCTTTTTGATCAGATCACTCAAAAAGTCAATATTAAAGTAACCTACACAGTTTAATTAAAATCCTTTAAGGTATTTTTTTTTAAATAAAGCTGCCTGTGAAAGTTCCAGAATTGAAACTGCTTATAACTTCACCAATGTGGTAGGTATGCTAACAGTACTACAAACCTATTCTGATGAAAGCCATAAACACTTGAAGTTAAAGGTCAATCACTGTAAACTAAATTTTTTTCCCAAGATTTTAGCCCCAAACATGAGCAACAAGAACTCTGTTAGGCTACTCTTCAGAATACTTTGAAATTGGAAAACACTAATAAATAACGAAATGGACAAGAAAGTTGACAGCAGATCTCAGCACAGTTTATTTCAATGCAGGCAATAAACTTATATGTTTCTGAAGCTGCTATAATGGTTATACTCACCCTTCCATTAATTGTATCAGGTGACCTTGTCACTGGAGGCCTTTGGTCAGTTTTTTCCTCCATTTGCCATCCAATAACTGTAATGTTACCTACACGGTCACTTTCAGCAGACCTGCAACAAATACTCTGCGTTGAAATTTTTTTGGAGGTGGACCTGTTTATCAACAAGGGAACACTTATAAAAGACTATTAATCTTTGAATTTCATAAACATTTTCAATAGGAATCTTTGCAACTTAATTTTACATGATCTTACAATAAGCTATTCAAATAAGAAAATGCTGTCCCCATTGCTCAGGGATATGTATTACAGATCTCCTAACAGAAGGCAATCTAAATCTATGTGTGTGCCTCAATACTTCTGTAAAACCAGAACGAGGAATTAGTCTGCCATAGTGAAAAATATGTATATATATATATAGTGAACATCCTGGAGCACATCAGGCACAGCACTGCTAGCTGGTCAACAAGGTTAAGATCCTCAGTGGAAGAAGGAACACTTTAGTGGGAGATGATTCCAGACATCAGGGAGGTGCATGGAAGCAGGTGCCAAGAACACCCAGGGCCACTAACATCTGAGCAGCTGCACAGCAAGAACTGATACAACTTTGTTCCTGACCTTTCCAGGTCAGCAGCAATCTTACTAGTGGGATGGACATTGAGTCCATATGAACATATGTCTGAGGAGGAAGGGATGGAGAGTGGGAGGGAGTATGAGAATACAGTATAGCAAAAGTTCTAACCTTGCTGGTTCTTGAAAACAAACAAAACAAAACAAAAAAAGAACAGTACTAGATCTACCACTGCTGTCATTTATGCTGTCTCTGCCATTCTTTCTGTCTCATCCATGACACAGAATAATTTTGGCAAAGATTTATATTATTAATTGAAGATAGATTCTGAATGGTATATTAAAATTGTTTATGTTTTAAAATACGCTGCGAAAACCAAGATAAATAATAATAATAAATCCCTGGAAAAGACAACACTGGAGTGGCAAATGAAATAAACACACAAGACTACAATGAAAGACTAAATATCCAACTCCAGTGTGCTTACAGACACTGCTTAGCATTCAGCTAATAGATCTGAAGGATAATGTGACAATTAAAAGACATGCATGCATCACAGACTTATAATAAGAATACACCTGATATCAAAACAGGCATTTATGAAAGCCCATTTTCAACCTAGTCATGAAAGAATAAATCTAACAAAATAACCACATTTATCACACAAACACGAAACTTCTGCCCTCACATTCTTCCTCTTTTTCACTCTTATCTTCATGCTTACGATAAATTAAACTATTTCACTCATTATACCACTGGTATCTGGTATTCTGACTCACTTCCTTCATCTGCTCCCCCTGTTAAATTATGCTAGTTTTTTTTTTACAACACATTGCAGAAAAAGCCCTGAACTTTATTCATCTCTCTTAGCATAAACAACTTTGTTCATGTTCATGTTTTGGTTAGCTGTGTTCGGGTTAAGTAATTCTAGTGCTGATAAAATTTACACTACAAGTGCTGTCTTTTTCAGTCTCTCTTATGATGCTTCTTGATGATTTTTCCTTGTCTTCTGTGACAAGGATTCTTGTTCTGCTTTTAACACACATTACTACAATGCACTTTTACACATCAGGACTCTCAATGTCATTTTGCTGTCCTCATTCTTCTCCAAGTCCCCATCCCACACTGGATTTCATGTATTCCCTTTTGGATGGGTTTTCAGACTCCCACTCTTTTTTTTTTTCACTCCCTCCTGAGACATGCTCTTTCCACAAAAGCTTCCAATATTAATAACATGAGAAAAATAAAGCACAAACATATGCTGAGCTGGTAGGACAAAATGAAAAAAATGAAACTGGCCTTAATAATATTTTTAGATAGATTTTAATAATATTTTATAGAACCAATATCTAACACAATTCATCATATTTGAAAAGGTCTCATTCCACAAGTTTTAACTATCATGCAATACAAAATTTTTTTTTTTTCCTTAATAGTAGCCTACAACTTAAAAAGAAGAAAATAAAAACAAAGTTTTCATCCTGTCTTACAAACAACTTACACTACATCTTAATTACGTGTTAAAAGTGATAATTTCTGAACAGAGCAAAATGTTACAAACCTTAGTTTTAAGTGCAACCTGTGATTCTTCTCTTGTAAAAGTTCTTTTACAGTGAACGTCCCAGAACCCAACAGATACATCTGGAAAGAAGATGATTACCAGAGCTGTTTATTATTTACTTTGTTATTATTTACTTTGCAACAAACAAAGCCTTTGTCCACAGCACCGAAGTCCAAAATAAAATCACTAGGCACAAAAGTCTTTAGAGATTTAACAAGGTCAAATGCAAGGTGTTGCACTTGGATCAGGTTAATCCCCAGACATGTGTACAGACTGGGAGAAGAACCCATTGACAGCAGCTCCTTCTCTCAGGAGAAGGAGTTGGAGCTCCTGGTAGACAGAAAGCTGGTCATGAACCAGCAGTGTGCATTTGCAGTTCGGAAGGTCAACTGTATCCTGGGCTGCATCAAGAGGGATGGCCAGTAGGGAGAGGGAGGGGATTGTTCCCCTCTCCCTGCCCTCGTGAAGCCCCATCTGGAGAACTGAGACCAAACCTGGTGCCTTCAGCACAAGAAAAATGTGAAGTTGTTGGAGAGGGGCCACAAAAGTAATCAGAAGGCTGGAATACCTCTCTATGAAGAGCAGCTGAGGGAGCTGGGCTTGTTCAGCCTGGAGAAGAGAAGGCTCTGGGAGACCTCACTGAAGCCTTCCAAGACTTAGAGGCAGCTTACAAACAGAAGGGAGACTGACTTTTTACATGAGCGATAGGGCAAGGGGAAATGGTTTTAAACTAAAAGAGGGGAGATTTAAATTAGATATTAGGAGGAAATTTTTCAGCCGGTGGGTAGTGAGGCTCTGGCACAGGCTGCCCAGAGAAGCTGTGGGTGCTCCATTCCTAGAAGCACTCAAGGCCAGGTTGGATGAGGCCTTGGGCAGCCTGAGCCCTGCACACAGCAGGCGGCTAGGGCTGGGTAGGCTTTGAGGTTCCTTCCAATCCAAACCATTCTATGATTCCATGAAAGCACGAAGACAAAAATTATAGAATCGACAACGTAAAGGACCTACAAGATCATCTATTCCAACCATCTGCCTATCACCAACAGTTCTCACTAATACATGTCTCTAAACACATTGTCTAAACATTTCTTGAACATTTCCAGGGTCAGTGACTCCACCACCTCCCTGGGCAGCCCATTCCACTGCCTGACCATTCTTTCAGAGAAGTAGTATTTCCTAATGTCCAGTCTGAATCTCCCCTGGCGCAGCTTGAGGCCATTCCCTCTAGTCCTAAATTCCCCCTACTTCTGTCTAATTTCATAATGTGCATATATAACTAGTAAAAAACCTTTGAAATGTAAAAAGTTTAGTACTTTATTAGAAATCATTTTTCCACTTGTGGACAATAAGCTCTTTTCTTTCCCTAAGATTTAAGAGAAAGCATCTCAATACATACAAGTTTAGTCACTGTGATACAGGAACACTGAATGCAATGACTGAATGGAACTCAGATTGACTAGGCCAGCATTTCATAATCCCTCCTTGATCCAAACCTTGCTTTTTGCAAAGAATACACCTCTTCAGGAGGTACTCTTTTTTCCTCAGATCCTCCCAATGAAGTACAACACAGAAGAGGACAGCCCTGCTGCTTCTGAGAAAGCAAGCACATTGAGCCTAAATTAGCATTTTGGGCAACTGCCTGAGCATAAATGGCTTGAACTGCCCACTGACCCAAGCAGTTACAAGGGAGAGCTGGAACTTGGATTTATTTTTTTTTTTTTTAATAAGGCAGCAAATCTTACCTCTGAACAGAATGACTAAGAGATAAGGGCAGGGGAATTATTAAGAGCAATGTAAAAATATTCTTCCCCAGAACCTTTTTTTGCTCTTGTTATCCACGTTGCCATCTTCCAGAAGAAAATGACTACAATTAAGTTAAGGGCAATCTGGCCGCAGACAAGACTTATTCGAGAAAATCACATAGGTTGCTCTGAAAGTAATGCCTCTTTTTTATTTCCATGGAAACTACAATAGATACAAAGAGCACAATAACGCTATTTGATTGAGCGAATTCTCAGCTACAAAACACTCTCATCCAACACAGTCACTACTGTTAGCTATGCACTTTCACCAGCAATGAACAAGAGCCTGCATGCAGTGCACATAAAAACCCACACCATCACTGTCACCATTGACACTGCTGAAATTCACAGACCACTGCCTCACTGTGCTCATATCCACTGTTTGGTCACTGTCAGCACTCAGCAAATGTCAAACATCAATGGGTGCCATTTTTTCCACATGGAGAAATTCAGCAACACACCTTTGCTTCCTACACATTTCAGTGTCAAGCGCCATTCCATCAGACTGCCCCTCTGCTGCCATCTGTTGCACAGCAACAAAATGTAAAGGAATCTTGCTGGGAAAGTTCAACCTGTACTGCCATATCACCAACATTCACCTCTGACATTGTGGGTCAACACAGTAAAATAGGATACATTATTTTTGGAGCAGTCCCAACAGTAACATCCCCCACTCTGTTCAGTCCATCCTGCGGTATTCATTCCTCCTTTCCTATCCATTTTATTTTCTCTAGGATCAATCCTGCTACCTCTTTCTTTCTGCCACAAAGCTCTCTAGTTTTGTCTCATCGCTTCTCATTTGCTTGCACCATACTCACTTGGCAGGCAACAGAATGAAGAATACTTACTGTTCCCTGAGATCTATCTTTAACGTCGTACACAGAGAGTTTGATTTGTGTCATTTGATTGATAAGAGAATCTTGGAAAAAGGCAATGCTGCTTAGGAAGATAGGATTACTTGTTCCCTGTAATAATAAACGAAAAAGGCAGAAAATAACGTGAGGTGGTATTTGTTAGGAGGAAATGCTTCTTGTGTTAGCTTCAATTTAAAATTTAATACCTTACCACTTACCTCAATAATTTCTGTCTGTGCATGCTTTGTCCAGAATGCCTGAGGAGGTGTAGTTACACTCACTGCTACAAAACTATTTGGTTTTCGATCTAGTGATGGTGTTAGCAGCTCGCTGCAAGCTTTAAGTACGTAACAGAGAAACACATTTAGATTCATAGTCTTTTTCATGCTGCTGTAAGACTTTACACTTTTTAAAGCATGTAATAGACCGTAAGCAATAAAGCCACAAAGAGCCTAGTATTCAGTCTACCAAGACATTATAAAGACAGACATCTCTCACCTCTGTGCAAGCAAAGAGTGAACATACAACCAGCTCACTCTCACTTCAAGCTGTAGTTTAAAGTTGTTCTCCTCTAACACCTGCACATCCATCCTTCTGGCACAGCTCATTAGAACAGCCTACATGCAGAGATGTTTCACTGGGAATATCATGAGCATGGCTGCATTCGATCTGAAGGTATGCTCCATTAAACCCATTACCAAATGGTATTTTACCATGGAGAGCCAAAAGGAGTCCTTGAATGTTGATCAAGTAGCATTACTATGCACAGAAGAAGCTTGCAATTGCAAAAGAACAGCAATTTATGTCCTCTAACATGATACTGAGATTTTAATTGCTGGGAAGGGACTACAGTGAGTAGGAAACAACTACCAAAATTTCCATTGAGTGACTCTGCACAACTATGTTGAAATTCAGAGCTAAATTCTATCTACTTGGATACAGCTGGTTCAGCTCTGCTTCAGCTAAATTTGCAAGTTAATTTTGAGTTTAAATGTACACTGAGCAGCTTTGAAGCTCTGTGTAGTTTTTAATTTATCTGAAAACTATTTAGAATACCTTATTCAGTTCTGAGATATTCTAGTTAAGATTATTATCCATAACGATTACACACATCTGAGATATATATGTATCTTTTAATTTTCATTTCAAACATATTGGTAAGAGCAAGAACTTCCAAACATCCAAACACAATCAGGCCAAGAAAATCATCCTGCAGTTGAAAATGTGGATAGAATTTTAATGAGGAAACTGTTTCTCACTTATTCTTCAAGTGAGGCAAGCCAACACACAAGTTTCTTGCCCTTATTTAAGCACCTCTGAAATTAGGTCACTGATGAATCTCACATTATCACATGACAGCAAAGACCCCAGGAAAGAAGGTGCTGGTAATAGTTGGTAACTTTTAGAAAATACTCCATCTTAAAATGGTATTTCTACCTAATACTCAGTTTGCTTGAAGACATACTGTTGGTATACTGAGACAGAAGACAGTTTCACAGTATTTTCACAAAGATGAAAAAATACTAAACCTACCTAAACTGAACTCTAAAATCGGCTCATCTGGATCCTGAATATTCCCTATAAACCAGAAAAATAAACACAAGATTAATGAAGCATTGCTTTGAACCTGCCCCAGAAGTTACGGTTACAGAGGAAGAAATTAAATTTGATAGAAAATATTAACCCTTTTCATTTCATCAGCCAGGAATATTTAATATATTCATTAGCTAATCTTTGGTTCTTAAAAGTGATTTTAAATACTTGAGGTTATCTAATTCAACAAAGTATGTTCAGACAATGACTAAAATATGCAAAACCACGCAAGATTATATAGAACATGAAAATACAAAATGCCAAATCTCAGTGGAAAACAAAAGGATTATAGTCATTTAGTGTCTGAGCCACTATTAGCTCCAAATTATTAAATCAGGTATATCTCCTCTGTGATCAGTGAACAAGGAGAAGCTGGAAAATACCTGCCTCTCTCACTAATCAAATGAAGCCTCCAGGGATTACAGTGCTAATTTACTCAACATAAAAAAAAAAAGATGGAGATAAATTTCAGTTTCCTAAACTCTCTTGAAAATTTTTTGCAGTGTCAAACTAGGAGGTTGCCAAGACTCTTCCTTGATAACCTTGACATTCTTTTGGTTTTTTTCCCATCTCTTATCTTCCACTGATAAACATAAGTATACAAAATCCAGGGTTTTTTTTCCTTCCCTATTCAATTTTAGTACTTTGTCTGCTTTAAAAACGGCAATTTTAAGACTATATTTTCAATGCAATTCCTTTTCCCCATTCACTCCAGGCACATCTAAATCTACAACGGAAACAAAAAAAAACAACAGTAATGTTAGTAGAAGGTATATTCTGAAAGGGCAATAAACAATAGCTGACATGAAAGTACTTACCTGCTAAAGAAAGGCCTAGCATGTCTGAGGTGACATCAATGGTGGAGGCCCGTTGCACGGTGCGGGATTTTGCACCATGGCGGGGGCTGTGTTCTCTTGCTGTCATTTTGTCATGAAGAAGCCTTTTCTTGCTGCTTGCCTTTACTGATGTTTGTTTTATGGAGTAGGAGAGTGCAGCAGGTTGTCTCCAACTGCTATTCCTCTAACATTACCACGCTAAGTAATAAAGAGAGCAAAAATATACACTAGGATTTTAGGCTACCATCAGTTTTTAACACCAGCAAACTTACAGCCATAAGATTGCCTCAAGCCATCCAAAAAAAGAGCTCAGGGCAGACCCAATGCTCTGTAACTCAATGTGTATAAATCATATATCTGGAGCATTTTACTGCAAACTGTTGAAGACTGCACCACACGTAAGAAAGGCTCCTCTGTCAGAGAACGGGGGTTGAGAGACTCGTTAACGGACCAGCTGCTCTTCTCCTTTGTCTAAGTTATTAAATCATCCTTAATGACTTTTCCTGGTTTTCATAATCCCCGGGAAACACAAGTAAATTCATCAGATGGGGCCCCTGCTGTCTGCAGAGGTAGGACAAGAGATTAGGACAAAGGGACAATGCCTCGGCAGAACAAGGAACAAAAGGGCAGGAAGTGTTGTCAGTGTCAGCAAACTGTCTTTTTCTAGGTCCTACAGCCATGAGAGAGGGATACTGAAAACTATAAATAAAACCTTCCAAGGCCAGAGTGAGGCTGACATTCCAGGATGGTGATATAAAGAAAAAGCAAAAGAGGATGACTGCTGATGTAGCACACAGCAGCATCCATGCTTTTCTCCAGTGTTTCAGGAGATTCCATAACCTCTCTGGGGAACTTGGTTGTTCCAGAGTTTGATCAGTCATAGCAAAAAAGTTTTTTATCTTTTTCTTTCACTGTTTAAGTGGTAAAGTGGCTAGAGAATCATTGGTATTTCTTGTTTAGCTTTAGTACTGAACATCCTAAGATCTGGTCAAACATAACAAACATTAGAGCTCCTTACCAGTTTCAAAGTCCTTCCATTCTTCTATTTTATTTTCCTTCTTTCAACAATAGCTCTTCTTTGATTTGTTCTTTATGTAATTTGATATTTAATTGTTTATAAGTTCATTAAATCTAAGCACCTAATGAAATGACAGCTATAAAATGTGCTGGCAGAGATTCAGGCAGGATGCCACAGCCCCTTCCCCCAAATCCTATAAATACTTTATTAGAGAAAAATTACTATGCTCTCATAGTTACAGGTCAGACAGCAGTTAGGTAGAAGAGTTTGGTTTTTTAGCCAGAATCTCTATAGAAGACAACATCCTTAAAACGGCTCAATCTTTGAGAAGTTAGAAGAGTAGACAAACATTTTTTTTCCCGAAATGATTTCTATCTAAATACTATTGAGTGTAATACTTTTCCAAGTCTAAGTCCTCAATTATTCTTTTAAGCCGCATTATTGATTTATCACCTAATGATACATTCCTAACAGCAATAGCTTACATTTACCATACTTACAAGAGGGCTCTTTTCCTCGTGTGTGGATGGATTTTGCATGTCATAACATTAAGTCCACTCCTAAAAAGAACAAAATAATCAGTATGAATAAACAATCTTTTATACAGTGTAAATAACTGTCAACAGAAAATTACCATTAACTAAATATTCCAGTTCTGATGATTAGCATGTATATTAAAGTTTACTGAAAACTAAGAGTAACAATAGTGGCAAATCAAAAGAGCATCATCCTCTATTGAATCTGATACAGTTAGATTCTTACAATCTTATAGTCTTAATAGTGTTACAGTCAGAAAAATAGTGAGAGTGGGAACACAAAGAGGAAAAAAAGCTTATGCTGGCAAAGGACAGACTTCAGGTCAGTATTTGATAAGTGGATGGAATGGATATAAGAAACATAAGTAAAAATGTTTACAGAATAGTCCAAATGTATGTGATATGTTGAGAATGAGACAACACTTGTTACTATACTTGCTTTGCTACTGCTAACCTTCCAAATTTCCACCATCACGAGGACAGATCATGCAAAGTAGTCAAAAGCATAGAAATTCAAAAGACCAGCAGGGTGTAGGGCTGCTTTTCCATTGGGTGAAGTTACAGTGTGAGGTAGGCTTCTACGAACAGCTAGCAATAAGCGTACGGGAAAAGCAGATTACAAATATATACTGCAGGCTAACTGATGATTGGCATTTGCTACTGGAATAATCTAATTCAAGTACATTTACATTAATAGGACAAGTCTTTCAAGACCTTACATGTATGGCATACCACAAGAGAGACAAGGTATTCTAGTTTGAGATTTAGATTTCATTGCCAGCCATATCAATAACCCAAGATTGCTTAAGAGCACTTGTGGAAAAGGTTTTATCTCACCTAACTTAATCTGCGTAGGAGGCAGATATTTGATCTCACCTCATTGCCCAGGTTCTACGTGTAGTCAATGATGACACATACACACTTCCAGAGAATGATTCACCATTTTCCTGGGTAGGTGGAATGAATCACCCCACAAAGATAGCTCTCACTCTCATTTTAAAAAGAATTTGGATTACTTGTTTAGGTCTGATGCTGCACCTGGGCAAAATGAATCCCCTCCACTGTTGAGCTAACCCAGGCATAGATGATTTCCAGTCACTGTATGGACTGACAGATCCAAATAATAGGTGCTCTTGAATTACAGTCATCTCAATTCTTACAACTTCATGATCATGTTCTTAATATAAATCAATGCAGAAAAGATTCCTTCCAAATTGAAGGTATCACAAACACAGATGACAGTTTCCTGAGATGGTATCTATGATAGATACTACTCTTTGGAGTCTGTAAGATTCCATCAAAGGAATCATTCAGTCATCACGTCAAGACAAATCCCATCTTAAACATAGAAAATACCTTTGACTTTGCCCTTACTCGTGCTGCAAATGGGGGATGCTGACAGAATGTGTTGTTTTGCTTTGCATTCACTGCAAGCACAGTTTTCAACTTCAGCTTCAATGAAAGTGTGAAAAGCTGTTGTTGACCAGTACCAGAAACTGTTATTTCCATTGTGCAGAAAAGGCTTTTAACCAAGCTTCCCTACTGTCATGTGAATATTTACTTGGCCTCTAACTTTTGCACAAATGTACATGACCAGAAGAAAAGATCTTCACCCAGGATACTTCTGACATGCTACTTTCAGTCCTGGTTATCGGTGGTGGGATGCGAATGTCAGTCTGCTCAGCTGCAAGGCCCCACATCCTGTGGGCTGGATACTTTCAAACATTTGGTCTTACTGACTGCTTGAGAGGTGTCAAACATAAGTGATATTCATTTCTGGGAAGCAAAATCATTTCCTTCATGATTGATTTGCACAAGTACAAGCTAATAGTCTCATCGCTAAAATTATTCCGGCAAGGGGCTTCATCTGCTCCTTTTTTGAAAAAAATCTCTTACCACATCTTTGGAACCAAACACGTCAGCTGAGGTGAAGCCTTCTTTCACCCTAACAATTTTTTTTTTGACATTCATTCATCACACATTTGTAAAAAATGGGATTTTCCCAAATTACACACTAAGAAGCAGGAGAAAAAAGCTACTTCCGCTACACTCAAAATCTGCTTTGAGACTATGCTCTTCTATAGTCATACTGCTCTTGGTTTATAGCATTTGATGGGGTACAGAGGTGAGCCAAAACAGAAAATGAAAGAGGAGTTGAACTCTAAATGTTATTGATACATCTAGATAAAGAATATAACAGAGAAAGTTTAAGAGCTCATTTAATGCTTTGAAAAAATGCCTGGAGATCAATCTTGCTGATTATCATCATCTCCAAGATGGAGTTAAAAAGTAGCTATGGGACACTTAACAAACTGTTGTGGTTTTTTTTTAAACATTGAAGGGGCACTTCCAGCTAACTGTACTCTTAGATAACAACTTACTAAAAAATTTCTGGTACCCTAGTTGAAAATGTTTTAGCAATACAGTGAGTGATGAAAAAAGTGGAAATTAATATTTTCTGAAACATAAATATTTTGAGTCTTCAACTTCATGAGCCTTCATTGCCAGGTTTAAATTTAACATCTTATTAACTATATCATTGTGGACATGCCAGGCTCTAAGTTATGACTCTGTTTCCTTCCAAGAAACAGTATACTTATCATGCAGGTATTTTTTTTTTCTTCTTTTTTTCATCCAAACTTAGCAGTGAAGCAAGATTGGCCAGGCTGGCTGACGACCAATCTTCCAGTACTTCCAGTATTTCATTTCCAACAGTTGTTTCAAAGGAAGATAGAAGGACCTTTACTGACCCTGCATCAGGGTCTGAGGGTGACGGTCTGGATCAACTCTATCATTCCTGGCTACAGAGGCAGCATAAGAGCAGAACATCAACCCAAGGCCAACAGTCCAGAAAAAGTCTCCTAAGACTGACATGAATTAACAACTACTTTTTACAGTCTCACGAGCACTTTGCTCTTCTGTCTCATTCAACAGCACTGAATATCCTGAATCTGACATATATCACAGCAAAAGGAAAAGTCAGTGCCATGAGCTTGATACGTAAAGTCAGATTCTTCCTTCCTGCCAAACTCATGTGAGCAATACACAGGATATATGGATATATCTACGTTGGTAAGAATGTGAATGAAACAGCTGGTGCCAAAAGCTGATATCCACACAGCACACAATTTCAATGTGTTACTTAGCACCACAGTCCAGTGCTAATTTGGCTCCATGGACTGAATACACACCAGTGATTGGAGCATGTGCAGTGAGCTCCCTCCAACAGTTTTAGGCAAAAGAAGCACTATTCGTGTGCTACAAGTTGTGAACAAAAATGTAGCAATACAGACAACTAAGATTCACCTCAGAAATGCACTCCTAATCTGAAATGAACTGCAGCCATAAGATCAATTACATCTCACTTATTTGTCCTAAGAAGCAGCCTCCCATGAGTTTCAAAAACTCCAGTCACTGCTGGTGACCAAATAAAAACTGTTTCAATGCTGATGCAGATCCATGGGTTAACACCAGTTTCACTTCCCCTCACTAGCTCCCTGACCCTGAACATCATGGTAAACATGACTGGGAGGGTAAAAGAAAGCAAGTGGTGCCAGCATCCACAGGACTTTTGTTTCTCACTGAAATTACTTCCCCATCAAGAATATACTCAGCAGGTGCACTAGTCCGTCACCTCCACAAAGAAATCCTCCCTCTCAGCCTGCCCTTTAAATCTAGGTTCCCCTCATCAGATGATTCAATTTTTCCTTCTCCCATTGATCAGAAACTTAATCGTCAAGAATAGACAAAAAGTTTGCCCTGAACCATCTCCTGTGCCCCCTCCTGATGCTCTCCTCAGAACTCTGATCAAGAGCATGACCTCAGCAAGTTACAAGGAATGCATCTGTGCAGTATGTAAATCCCCAAAGGTGACCTTTCAGTGATATTTAGATAAAATGCCATTTTAGCAGCAGGAAGTAGCTTACTTTCTCTTTCCTTTCCACCCTCTCACACTTACTTATGCACAAGCCTAAGTCACACTCTTCATTCTCAGTCCTTCTATGAAGGTTCACTATGAAGTCGTGAGAAGCTTCAGCAAACTTAATCTAAAAACCTAATTTTCTCTCTAAAACATATTTGCATACTTTTAATAGAAAAGTAATTTAGGCCACTCATTTCTTTTTGGAAATTATGACTGTCTACATACACAACTGAAATACAACCAGCATTCTTCTTAACTTACTGAGGTAATGTTTTAATTTCACACATGATCACATTCTTCTATTTCTTCAGCACTCCCTTCTATGAGCACCAAATTATGCACACCCACGTGTGAAAGTGAGCATTAAGTGTAACACAGGTTTGCTAACTAAAAAAGAAAAAGCTCAGCTCATTTTGCAGAAGACTTTTTATCATGGTGAGCACACTGCAATGCCACAGAAACGATGAGCCTTGCTACACAGCATTCTGAAGTCCAGCTCCCTTGACCTACTCCACTGTTTTGCCAACAGAAATTGTAGCAGCTTGCAGATAATCTTTTCTCTAAATTTTTATGCTTTTCACAAGAAATACACAAGATATGTTATGGTAAAGTTTCTTGAGCATGGGAAGACTTCTTTCCACATCACCTGGAACACACTACCCATACAGACCCAAGAGAACATGGAACAACATAGTTGCCACTGAGGAATTTGGACTGCAAACATACTTCTGAATTTAACAGTCCTTTGGACATCCTCCTAAAGCCTCCTGCTTCTAAAGCTGTCTTTTATCACAACCATGATGCTCCGGCTACAGAAACAGCATTGCTCTAACTGGAAGAACAAACAGCATAACTGCTCTGAGCTCCTCTTGCTGCAGGACAGTGGTGGGGGAGAGGGGAAGATCAGCAGAAAAACAAGCAACAAAAAACCCCAGCAGATTATGACCAGAAGTGGAAGTTAACTAGAAGCATCTTAACATGTGCTGAAGACTTGCTCCTGCTGTTGATTAAAGATGTAGAGCTCTCTTCTCTGACATGATGGGTGCCAGTGAAATACCCACCACCATACAGGCAATGAGAAACTATAGGACAGAAAACGCAGAGGAATAAAAGCACTGAAGCTTCAATGTGCAATCAGCAGTTTGAATAAAACTTTGCTTGCAACAAAAAGTCTAGGGATCTGTCTGAACCACCTATCTATAATACTTAACCCCTCCATAGACTGATGTACTGATGTAGCATTACTTAAAACCAGTTTATTCGGGTTGAAACAACTCGGGAATCACAAGATGAACTACATTTAGCATTGTTCTATATGTGCATGATCAGATCTGACATTCTGCTCTGAAACCACTGGGTTACACTGAGCTTCAGCTGTGCAACAGGACTGTGCTCTGGGGTCATAGACTAAACGTCAGTTCACTTTCCTGACATTACTTTCTCCCAATTAGACAAAAATGCTTCACCCACAAGGTCACAGGCACACAGGAAATCTCCCAAGCACTCCTAATTTTTATGTAGTATTTCTCTGATATGCTGTGATTCCTACACTCACTGTTTGAAACGTCTATATAAATTAAAAACACATAGTAGCAGCAGGGGGCAAACCAGAAATCTATAAATTATTTCTCTAACATACGTGTTTTCAATAAGACATAATTAATTGACACAGGACATGACACAGCATCATGTATTTAGAAAATTTGAAGTAAATTTTTGTGTGGGAGTCACATTCCACAAAGATTACCAGGATTGATGCAGCATAGCAAAACTAGAGACTAATGTGACTAACACAAATCTGTTGATGCACAACTCTCCATCAACATTTGTTCTGTACTTCTAAACTGTAGTTTGTGCGTGTATTTCTGATACATTTTTTTTTTTATACTGTGCATGCTTAGACAATAACTAATGGCAATAATTTTGTCTTCTAATGAGATAATTCTTGTTTGCTTCCAGATATCTATTACCTTTGTGCTGCTTTCGTTTATTTTTCCTGAAGAATGAAATGACTTGCTTGTTTACCCCATCCTTCCCAAATCAGTGTGGGAGAGGCCAAGATGCTGACTGCAAGGCTCTTCCCTGGATTTGTTTCTGCAGTCACATAAACAACTCCTTCTTCCAAGCGGTGGGATGCTGGCAGCTTGAACACATAACCATCCAGCTCCACACGCTCCAACAATAGGCTGCACTTCCCACCACAGTTCTCACTTCAACGCCTCGCTGGGACAGCTGCCACAGCGATAGGAATTCTTTTTCACTACCCTGTGGGTTAGCACTGAGACGACCCTCTAAGACATAATAGCGGAAGGGGTGTGTGTGCAACGGCTGCTTTGGTGTCCTGTCAGTTTTTCATCATACTTTCCTTGAAAATCTATTTAGACGGCATGCAGAGACTTCTAATTTGCTGGCACTGACAGAGACTTCAAATTCATCCAGAAAATCCTGTCCAGACTCCTAGGAGTTGGGCCAAAGACCCTCAAGATTTGGTTTGCTTTCTCATTTAAATTGTGAGGAGAAACCATAGAGAAGGCAGTCAAAATGTCTGCCTCAGTTTCTGCTTTGAAAAGCTGAGGAAAGCTACACAGAGGTGAAATCCAAGCACAGCATGAGTCTCCTGTGGGATTAAACACCATGAAAAAAGCACAGCAGTTCTCTCATGAAAAAACAAAAACAACAAGAGAAGCAAGCCAGAAGTGAAAATACAACAGACCCTGGCTGAGCTACATACTTTTGGGTCTCCAGAAAGGAAACAGAAACTCCTGGTCCTCCATCAGACAGATAAAGGCAAACATAAGTTGAGGAGATGGCAGCCAACAGGAAGCACAGCTCTGAAGAATGGTGGAAAGCTGAGCTACTTGATTCTCATAGGACTTGGGATTACTGTGAGCAGAAAAGTTCAATGCTGACAGAAAAACATGAGCCTATTTCTAAGCTGGCCTTGAGTAAGATACAGCTGTTACATGTTCAAAACTGATCCAGGAGCACAGGCACTGGGGAAGGAGCAGGAGGAGACTCAGGGACATCTGAAGGGACAACGTTATCCTCCATCTGCAGGGCCCAACACAGCAGGCGTGCTGCTCTGGGTCAGACAAAGGAGATGTATGACCCTATTCCTCCACACACACATCCCCCCCTATCCTTCACAACATCATTACTGCAGCTGCATTCTCATCAAGAGTAACAAGAAGAGGAAGAGTGAAAGGAAGTGACAGGTTCGGAGGCACAGTAATTTGTCCACGCCTTTGTGCTATGTAGGTAAGGAACAGCTGCAGACATCTCTCTTTCACAAAAGAAAGTTTCATTTTTCATCAAACCCAGAAGCAACTTTTCAGAGGTCACAGAATGTCACCACCTGCCCGCTCTAGGTCACGAGCAAGGGCACCACTGATGATTTTCAGAAAACCCTAACAGGTTAAAACTGAAATTTCCAAGAAACAAATATTTCTATACTTCAACAACAATAGTTTCATTTCAGTAATCATGTTGTCAGCAGTCAGCAGAAACACCAGAAGTTAGTAAGGTGAGAAAAAAAGAAATAGGAAGATATAAGCAAGGGCCAGTGAAATTGTTCATAGAAATCA
Organism: Phasianus colchicus; assembly: GCF_987193195.1. NCBI lineage: Eukaryota > Metazoa > Chordata > Aves > Galliformes > Phasianidae > Phasianus > Phasianus colchicus. The sequence continues at coordinate 133,547,382 of NC_143436.1, forward strand.
GGAACACATTTAAATTTGCTGACCAACTTATTTGCTTATATATTTTTAACGCAGAATTACTTGCATACCAATTTGAAGAGAAGATACGTTCCTCCACATTCGCAAAAATCAAAGTCCATGTCAAACATGAGCCCAACTGTTGCCATCAGGACCCAACCATAGCTCACTAAATGGATTGTTAACTTCTAGCAGAGCTACTGAATAACAACTGTGTGGAAAAGCATATACTGACAGACAAAGGCCATTTTTAAAACATACTGGAAAAAATATTTGGAATATACTGAAACCTGCCATATTTGACTGATGAACTAAAGAGGCCTAAATGAGTAACACAAACTGGACTACAGCATGTGACTTACAAAAAAATAGACCATAAGTGGCTCATGTGTTCTCGAAGCAGCCTTACAAAAATCAGACCAAATATCTTTGAAATATTTCTATGGATTTGATTATAAATAACTTTTCAATATAAGATCAGCAGCTTTCTACTAGAATACCATGCTTCAGTTATTGTCCTTTAGTTGTGAAAATTTCCAGGAGGCTTTCTGGCTTTGAACATCAGTCTTACTGAAATACTATACTCTCTGTTGAGGTGTGATGAGCTATTATACAAAATAAATACCTTGCAGTAGACGTTATGATGCTACTTCTAAGAGAGAAGAGGCAAAGTTTGAAAAGACTATCACTACTACTCAGATTGTTTTAATGTGTAAAATCAACAAACATCTGAAAGCCTGTGAACAAATACAACTAACTTACAAATAAATTTAATTGCTTAGAAAATGCATATCTCCTCATTCCAATGCAATACAGACTAGAGCAGTCTGTTCAACAAGAGAGGATAGTAAATACTTGTGTAGCTGCAGCATGTGCTGTGCAACATCTTTTTTTGCTCTGTTGTAACAACATTCTTCTCTTTCACTCCCATCCACTGACAGATCAAATATAATAAACATTTCAGACAAAAATTTAGAGAAAAAATAAGCCTCCTACACCCTATAGCCATGGATTTCACATTTCTGGGGCCGAGGGCTTTTTAAAACAATTTTCAAATAACTGTAACCTCCAATGACTGGTATGTTTTCAGCAGCTGCTACTGATTGGTCTTCAGAACTGATGTGATATAGAGGGCAGTAAACAGAAGTTTTAAAAAAGAAATAATAATTCCAGCAGGGATGCTAGCAACAGCCACAAAAAGATACAAATGTTATTTGAGGACAAAGGGCAAATATTCTTGCAGCATTCAGTACTTGAAAATATGAGCTTAAATGTCATCGTTTTGTCAATTCTCCAAGCACTAGCACGCCTTACAAAACTGACATGTTACTACAGGCCAAGTTGATCAGAATCTTACTTTTTCTGGGACAAGCTTTTCACAGAAAAGTCTGGAAACGCAAAAGATGCATCCCAAAATATTTATTTCTCTTTAAGTTCATGAATAAGTCACTCTCACGACTTTTTTATGCTGAAGGCTAGCAACAGTGATGCCAGCTTCTTCTGCTCACTCCAGGTGCCTTAGAATTACTGTCTTCCTCCCACCACACCTTCTCAGAAATTCATAAGCGTGTTGCCAAGCTCAGCAGTCAACTCTCCAAGGTAAGGCAGCAGGGATGACGCTTCTGCCCACAGTTTCCTGCCTTGCTCTTCTGGCACAGATGAGCACTGGTATCTGCATTTCAGCTACATTAGTTCACAGTCCTCCATCTAATCAAAACTGCTTTCTGCAGCAGGTTACGAGACTGGAAAGCCAACACCCTCTGGTGAAAGAGCAGGACCAAAAGATGGGTACAAAGACTGGCTGGGAGCAAAAGGTTAATCAAACCCGCAGTCCCCTCTGAGAATAGGCAGTGAAAGAGACTGAGAAAACAACATAATGAGCGGGGCTAGGATTTGTGAGGTGCCTCCAGGTCTGTATTCCCAGACTCAGGAGACGAGCACTGTAGGAGTGCTCTGATCACACCTAGACTTCCACATTTCACTCTCACCAGCACCGTGACAGCTTGCGTGTTACCAGAGCTCACTCCTGGCACTTGGAGTGCTGTCATCCTGTAGCCTGGTGACAGCATACAGCCAGCACTACCAACTATCCATTAGCTATGGAGGGGGCTGCGAGGCCCTGAGGATGTGGGCTTTTCAGGCTTGCTTTCTCTGAACTGTTCTTGACTCACTTGCAAAGCTAAAGCTTTGTTTTAACTTGGTGTTTTCACAACACTTTCTCTAATCACCCAGATGTCTGTGATTGACTGTTTTTACTTCTGTTTATCTTTGCATGGTACCATCATGATTTTACAACTCTGAAATTATGATGCTGTGTAGAAAAATACAGGCCTGGCATGATAACAGATGTCTTGAGAAGGACAGACAGGGTGGGCACTAAAGAAGAAAAAAAGAGATAGGCACAGTGTGTGTTCAATCATTTCAACTCTATTAAGCATTTATTTGATTGTTATTACTCAAACTGGAAAAGTAATGATTCCTGGATTAGACTGCAAAGATGATGTTGATATCAACAACAAGAGCTTTTAGGCTTTAGATATAAGTGCACTTCATCTTTGTCTGTATAAAGGATTTGAATATAAAGAGCGGACATGGAATTTAATGCCATTCTTCACATCTTACCTGCACCAACAGATGCTGTTGACTTCTTGTATTTTTGGAGAGAAATCTTTTCTTTTTGGAGATAAATTTTTGGAGCACTAATTTTACTGAGTTCCCAACCATTTTAAGTCATGATGATCTCATCTCTGCAGCTTCAATTAAAGAGTCCTTAAGGACTAACGATTTAAAAATGCTAGACATAATAGTGTCAGGACAGTTTGTGATTGCTGGGATAACATCTACACTCCAAGCACAATTCACTTGCTTCCACTGGAAACACAAAATGATTGCCTGCTCGCAATGATATCACTGTGAATTATAATGCATCACATCATAGAACTACAACTTTTTAATTGTGTTACTGCTTGACTTAAAATAAAAATTGGGAAATGACTGGTTGTTGGAAACAGCCAAAAATTCTTTATCTAAAGAAAAGGTTAATTTCTGTGAGAAGTGAAATCAGATAGCCGTATTACAAAATGAAATGGGACATCATTAAATTCTTCTATCAATAGTTCTCAATTGTTTCTGATTTGAAAACTTCCTGAAAATCATAGAATTGCTCAGGTTGGAAAAGACCTTCAAGGTCATCAAGTCCAATCACAAGCTGACCATACTACCCTCACTCTAACAACCCTCTGCTAAATCATGTCCCTGGGCACCACACCCACAAGGATTTTAAACACATCCAGGGATGGTGACTCAAGCACCTCCCTGGGGAGCCTATTCCAGTGCTTAACAGCTCTTTCTGTAAAGAAGTGTTTCCTGATATCCAACCTAAACTTACCCTGGTGCAACTTGAGGCCATTTCCCCTCGTCCTATCACCTGTCACCAACTGGAAGAGTCCAATTCTTCTCTCGCTGTAAGCACCTTTCAGGTATTGGAAGAGAGCAATAAGGTCTCCCCTCAGCTTCCTTTTCCCCAGACTAAACAGCCCCAGTTCCTTCAGTCACTTCATCTTTCTTTGTGCCAAAGCAAGATTTTGCGCATCCACACAGTAAGCAGGAAAGCTGAAAGCTGGCCAGGCTTTTCAGGGGTTAGTTTTAGTGCAGATCATTTCTCTCATTTAGTTTACCACTGGATCAACGCTGCCTGGGTGACCAAACATTTGGCAAAAAAGGATTTGAGTGGAAGAGAAATGGAATGCAGAGGTGAAACAAGAAGACAGACTTCATAATACCCCTTCGGACACTCTACAATAGTTTAACATCTTTCTTATATTTTTAACTTAAATACAAATTATAAAGCAGCATACAAATGAATCAAGTCATAATAATTATTTTAGTAAAGCTTTTAAAAACAAAGTTATTAAAATATTGTTATTAGATATGTAAAAATACAGTAAATGAAGTAGCTGTTGGAAGCATAGAAAACATATTAGCATCATCCAATATGGTCACCTTTATAGATCCGTTGAATCATGTGAATAAACAGAAATGGAGGGGAAAAAAAGGTGTTCTGATGGTTTTGTTTGGAAGACATTCCAGTCAAACAATTCTTCAGTATGAGCTGATTTAAAGCTGCTGACTGTAAGTTTACTTTCCTTAATCACTTCTCATGAACTTATTTGCACAGTTGACAGATGGTGTAAAACCACCGCCTTATAAATTGTAAGAACTGGACAACTATGATTTGCAATTTTTTCATTTTACATTATTTCTATATGCTCAGAACTACACAAATTATTCACTTAACATTCTAAATTTTTCCATGTTTGTTCTCAATCTAGAAGTAAATTTATATTTGGAAAGTGTGAGCAAAACCTTTGTGGGCATTTTCCAGTTCTGAAAAGGGAAAGTCTAATAATAACTTACTAATTCAATTACGAAGAAAAAAAAAGTCATCTTTTCAAGCAAAGAAAATACAAAGTGCAACTAAAATCCTACCTCATAAATAGTTCATAGTGAGGTATAAAAAAAAAATAATAATTTACTAACAATAATGAAAGTGGCTTAAAAAACAAGGAGAGTCTGGCATCACCTATAAGCAGTGAAGCCAGGCACCTCTGGCTGGAACATATGGCACCACCACTTTACCTGAGCCCAGCAGGTCTTTTAATATTGAATCAATAACAGTATCAAATTCCTGTGGAAATTCAGGCTACTATGGATGATGCAGAAACATCAGTATCAGCATGCATTCAACAAACTTGAGCACTCGTTAAGTCCTGCATCCTGAAAAGCTCTCAAGATTTTAAGGACAACTCCACATACAATGAGCTACAGAATCACACTATTGCTTTGTAGGTGAAATTATCAGAGTTCTTTATGACCTTCGGTATGCAACCTCCGTTCACAATAAAGCCACCAAAACGTTGCTCTCAGTGCTTCTGTTGAACTATACATTTTTAAACAACTTAAACCCCACCAAGCTGTGTATAAGGGTACTATGAACTCCAAACTTACAAATGGAGCAGAGCTCTTAAAGACCTAGAAGGGATGAGAAAGTACAAAAGTCTGTAGCTGTATAGTGTTAAGTTGATCTGAACATTAAGATATCTGTTAACATTTCAGTTTTTAAACCACTACACTACTACTACACAAATGGACAGCTTTGCTCGCAGTTAAACAAGTGTAACAGGAAACATTGTGAAACTGCAGCTCCATCTGCCTTTTCTACCTGAGAGCGGGCAATGGTGATGACAAGATAACATATATAATATATATAAAGCATATTCTATTTTCCTTTGCTTCCAGTTTCCAGAACACTTTTTCCTTCATGACACCCACAAGTCACTCTTGCATAAGCAACACAAGAGTTTGCTCAGAATTAGTTAAATGGATTTTCCCAATCTAATCTGTCATATTAGAAAAGGATTCTTTATTTGGCCAAGATAACAAAGCAGACTTGAAGAGTCAATAGTTTACAGTCTACTGTGACTTCTTTCCCTGTCCTGGGTGAGATGACTGTGTGCTAAATGTCATGTCTGTTTTTCAGGCACCTTCACAACAACAATCTTTTTGGCTCCCACGCTGAGATTTTCCTTTTTGATCACTAGCATGGAAAACAACCTCTGAACAGAAGATAGCATGCCTCCCGTGTGAAATGATTTCAGAACTAAAACATTAAGTTACAATATGTTGGTATTGTCTCTGCTTACAGATGCAGCTGGGCATAGATTATTCTGTGATGTTTCTATTTAGTAGACTTATTTTGTCTAATCTAATAAAAGATGTCTTGTTATGAATGCCAAGTACTTACTGGTACTTACTGGTGCTTCTGGAGAAGAAAAAGTAGTTTTTAAACAAGACCAGCTGGGAAAGTTGCAAGCTGCTTTAAGATTGTAAGACTTGAAGAAAAGTCATGTTTTATCTGTGCTGTCTTTTCCCTTTACAACAAGATATTCAAGCTCTCAATTGTAGATAATCTGGAGTACCACCATGCACATTTTTCCATAAAGCATAAAAAATACCAACAAACTTTCATGGTAAAATACAGCCACATGAGCCCACTCAACCTTAAACTGTGGGTGGCTGTTTTGTCCATCAGGTTCCATAACCACTGCTACCGGTGGTGCCTTCTTGAAAAATCAGTCCTCAAAAAGTTTTTCCTTCCATTTCTCCTTCCTCTTTGACATCAAATACTATCTAAGAACCTCTCTACTCCTATTTTTCTTCTAAAAGAAATAAAAGATGGCATGGCAATGCTATTTGACTTTAGGACAACCCACCAACAGAAATGGGTTAACACATATAACCCATTGTCTGCCTTGGGACAAGTGCACCAACAGGCACCATGCAAAACAAAGACTTGTCATACTTATGAATCCAAAATAGAAAAGGGTTTTCTTCCCATTATAGCATATGGATTTTGAAGTTGATTCATAGAGAAGTACTACAGAAATAAACTCTAAAACATTAAAATTTGCAATTCAGAAATGAAATGCTACCTCTCATCTGAAATGTTTATAGAAGGTATTGCTTTAGAATTTCTCTTTAACAGTCATTTTCAGCTTACCACTAAAGAATTCACCCTTGAACTAGCAAAGAACTCATTTGTTTGAGGGCGTATCAGTTGATACAGAGTACTTTGCATTACTTCCTACCCCTAAATTCTAATTTCTCTTTTCCTTAGTTCTTATTTCTAAAGCCTATAAAATATCAAGTGGTAACAAAGAAAAGCAGTTCTAACATTTTTTCACTAACAATGAAAATATCAAAATCACTCATATTGCTCATCACTGCAATTCTTTGTCAAACTTAAACCATCATAGACTGGGATGTTAAAACAGTAACATCTCCTACTAAAATGCTCAAAAAACATCCAAGAAATTACAGTCAGATCCAAACTAAACTATTTATACAGATACATTATCAGAAAGTATTCTTCTCACAGTGGGTAACATTACATAAAGAATTGGCCATTGCTGCAGAATACGGTACCAGGCCTAACTGAATGAAGTCTGACTATTTACTATCTTCTCTGTATTCCTATTACAAAGAGATTATTACCGTGATACCATGGTTATTACCATGGTCTCTTCTCATTGGTGACAGGATGAGGGGAAATGGCCTCAAGTTGCACCAGGGTAAGTTTAGGTTGGATATCAGGAAACACTTCTTTACAGAAAGGGTTGTTAAGCACTGGAATAGGCTCCCCAGGGAGGTGCTTGAGTCACCATCCCTGGATGTGTTTAAAATCTTTTTGGACGTGGTGCTCAGGGACATGACTTAGTGGAGGGTTGTTAGAGTGAGGGTGGTATGGTCAGCTTGTGATTGGACTTGATGACCTTGAAGGTCTTTTCCAACCTGAGCAATTCTATGATATCTGAATCATTAATTTGCCATAATTTCAACTTTGTTTTTACCACTCTCTTTTTCTTTCCTAAAGAAGTTATTTTACTTCTGTAAGGAAGGATTTCCACATCTCGAGGTAGAAGTCTCTTCATTCCTGGATGAAGCCCCCAAGTGAAGTGGTGAAAACCCCATTATAAGAGGTGTTTACAAGACAGTCTACCAAACTTACAGGTTTACACAGCTGGACTTTACTCCACACAACCGGTGCTCTCTACATCTCTACTTTGAATGTTTGAAAATATTAATCAACTGCCTGGGACAGCTCCAAAAATCACCTTATCAAAATCACAGCACATCTGACTAAAGGAAAGTCAGCCACCAAAGTGAACATGTACAATCACAGCGAAAACGCTTCCTCACAGAAACTTGAGATCAGTCTTCAAATATTCCACTCAACGTAGCTTGTTGGTAACAGCTGAGTAGTGCTTTTTAAATCTTTGTCTTTGTTGCTTATGTTAGCATGGGCAAAAAAGTCAACACTGAAATATAATTTCAGACAATGTATTTCTAAAATTCTTTCAAGGACAACCATGGTCTCACCAAGGCCTGAGCCACAATATACCATTCAGACTCCTTCATCTATGTGTTCTAAGCATTTCTAGGATTAAAGTCCAGCAGAAATTGTCTTCAGATTTTTTTAATATGGAAATTACAAAACGATAATGTAAATAATTATTCCCAAATTGATATATTTTCATTACAAAGCAGAATTAGCATAAACACATTTGAATAAAGTGACATGCTCTGCCTGTCATTCTTGCCTTCAACCCTCCCCAAATACTTCAGCACATTTTATTTATAGTTTTTAATAACATACAGTCCATCCAAACATACTATTAAAAATACCATGACAAAGAGCCACATAAGTTGGAACAACCTCCTTTTTCGTAGTGCATACAAGTTTAGCAGAGATACAGTTCACAGAGGGTCTGTTTAATTACATGAAAATATTTCAGTTTTTATCCATGCTTAAGGATCTGTGTGAACAGGCCATCTGGACAGCATTTACTGTGACTAAACACCCCATGAAAAAGTTAAGCAAGGTGTATACTCTGTGGATGGGATACACTTCACTGAACTGCACCAATGTTAAGGAAAACAGACAGCCATTTAGAACTGTATAGAGGAATGTGAACCTTCAGAGGGGAGTTCTGAGTTTTAAGTATCTATCATTATAGAGTATGAAATGGGATTAAATTAGTCTTCCAACATCTCATGTTTAATAGTGATCTACAGAAGTTTTTGGGCAGACCTGGGAAGTATTCCAAACCTGACAAGAATTCTGTTTTTATCTCTTTGTTTCTGTTTATGTTAGCCAGCCCCCCCACCCCACGCCAAATAAAAACACCACTACTATCACAAAAAACAAAACCTACAAACAACCTAACTGTGATGGGAAAGAAAGGTATCCTGCAAATTCCTCTCTCATTCTTCAATAGGAATGAGAGAAGCCCTTTTCCTGAAACTTAAAAGTGGATCTTTCTCATGATCATGTAATGATCATACAACAATCATGATCATATTTTCCTCCTCCAGAAATGCTCAAGTGATGCTCTTCCCATTTATCTGGAAATCCTATAAGTGACAGCCATGGAAGTCTCTGAGATGCTCCGAGTGTCAGCATTCAGGGAAAGGCTGAGACAGATCTTCGAATTAGAAGTGGAACGTTTAATAGCCAGCAAAACGTGTCTCAGAGCTAAATAAAACCCAGAATAGAGAAAAAAGGTTAAACCCAAAGTGGGACATAGATTCTAAATCTAAGGGAGTTGACCTCAACTTTAATAAAACAGGAACTCCAAAAAAAAGCACTCACATTTTAAGGCTTGTCTTCTCAGTCCTCTCCCTTCGCTTTCTACCCTCTTGGATCATCATTCCAAGCTCTGTGTTTCCAGCAGAACACTCCCCTTTCAAACTATTAACAATTCAGTCCATAAACAGTGTTTTTTCTTTACTGTGGCAATTCTCCAAGTAAGGACTGTGAGATCATCACACAATTGTTTCTTCCACAGAACAATAACTACTCAGTACCAGCATGTAATCATTAATTAGGAAGCAGAAAAAAAAAAAAAAAGAGAAGTTGCACTATTCTCTCCTGACATTCTTCTAGGCACTTAAAAGCCTCAAAAACACAAGCTAAGCACTTATTAATAAACAAGTAACTGGAGAACAAAACAGTGTTGCCAGAAGTACATTTAAAAGGCTTCTTCCTGTGGCATTTCTCTCCTGCTATCTTATGGATAATCCTGCTAAAGAATGACTGGATCGATGTCCTAATTGCTGATCAATTCATGCTGAATAGCTCAGTATTTGCAACAGCAGAAAGTGCATTACTCACCCTTACTCAAAGAATTCAGCTCCGTTTTGAACCTGGTGCTGAGACAAACTAGCACCTAAGCAACAAGCAATTTTTCACCAGCAGACAGTTGCAAATTTAAGCATTTGTCAGACTAAGGAGGTATCTGGGGCAGCGGCTGTCACTGACTGTAAGTACTGCACCCATCATTTGTCACTACAGACACACCATGGATCTTCAACCACAATTTTCACTTCAGAACAACCTCTTCTTCCACTTGTCATGAGTTGCTGCCCAACAATCTGCCTCTAAAGGCATCTTTACCACAGGCTAAACTTACATACCTTTGTCCAGACAAATTTTCTTGATGTCCACTTATCACACAAGTTTCTCTGTGCACTACAGGTAACACAGGGCAACAGAGAAGGCAGCAAGTCTCATACTATATACTAATGATTAAAAGCACAAGCTGCCAAACAGCCTAAATCGTAGAATCATAGGATCACAAGGCTGGAAAGGACCTACAAGATCATCTAGTCAAACTGTCCTCACGTTACCACTGCTACCACAAGCAATCCAAAGAACCCAAGCAATAATTCTCCTTCATAAATCTTCAAGTTCCTCCTTAAAAATAAATCAAGAATTCTCTTACTGACTACTGTCTGATATTATGGAATTATCAATACACATACCTACACTGGTAAAATATCTTATCTATATGCAGTTAATTTTCTCTAAAGCACGTATTTGGACACTTCTGTTTCTGTGTTACTGCCTTTCTACAATATGACGCTGTTATATAGACTGCCATCAGTCCTCTGGTGGACTACAGACATCCTGCTTGTTATCTAGCTGATGTTAGTCACAGTCCCAAGCTCCTCATTATTCCAGCTACGCAGCTGGAGCAATTAAAATTCACATTTTCCTAGCCTTCCTGACATTTCCAACACAGCTGTTTCAGACTCCTCTTGTAACATCATTCCTTTGATCATCCCTGTAGACCTCCTCCACATCTGTTACACGATGAACTCAAGTTTTTGGACTGCAATAACCCTAACCCGCTTACCCTCACACAGACCTTTCTCCTTCAAAGTCTTCAGCTGCTGAACTTCCTGCTCATAGGAAAAGGGTCTTGCATTACTTCCTAAGCTGAGGCTGTAGCACCATCCAATTTCAGGCATTCAGCACAAATGCCGGAGTCAGGTGCCTGTTAACAGTCAAGAGAGAAAAGTGGGAGTTTGGAGCCTAATTAAAAATCTGCCTCCTTCCACTGATTATATAAGAGATTAGACTGCTAATTTTGACACCAAGGTTAGACTCAGTAAAGTGAATTCCTGTCAGTGTATGGCCTGACACTTTGTGGTGTTGAATTCCATCCCTTCAGCACTACAAATTGTAAAATTAATTGTTCCTGTACAATCACTTCACCTAAAGTAGTGTACAGGAAATGAATGTCCACCTCCCATCAGGAAGTTTCAACTGCCTGCTTTTAGTATAACGTCATAACAATATCAACTTTAAAAGAAAAAAAAAGTTTTGAAAAAACTAAGTCAACTAACTTCATTTCATAACTAATTCATTTTACATATCCACCTCCAGTTGTCTCCACTTTTCTTTGTGCCACTTCTTTGCTTGAATTCATAGCTCTTACACTCAACTAACCCTCCTCTATCTCAAACAATAATTTCAAAACTACACCATACTAAATGCCTCAGTAGAATCCAGAGAGACCAGATCTAGCACAGTTTTCTTTTTCAAGAAAACCTATCATCTTATTAAAAAAAGATATTAGGTCAGTCTGACATGACCTATCTCAGGAAAATAGATTGTGTTTCATTGTCTTTCTATTCACTTTCCATGTCTTTAATTATTAATTCCTTCAAGTCTTCTCTAAGTTTATTAAGGTCAAGTTAAGAACTCTGAAGTTGCCTACATCGCATTTTCTATTTCCTTACAGCTATATATTATATTCAATAATATAAAGTTATAAAAGTCCTTTTAAAAAAAATCTTAGTAGCTGAGCTATATTTTAATTATCCATTAAATAGGTACCTTTAAGAAATTCCTGAGTACATGGCAACTTTGCAAGTCACTGTGGCAGCCAGAAAGTTTGAATTCTTTAAAAATAGCCAAGATTCAAATACGTCTGCTTCTTCTGAGATTACAGAGTTATGTGAAATTATCAGTGAAATATCCAAGACTTTCTGAAATCTCCTGAGACCTCAAGTGAGAAGAAGCAAAGCAAAATATAGCTACAGCACTGGTTTAACTTGCTATGCAAAAACCCAGTGCAAATTTGTGCTAAATAAGCCTCTGTACAGGGTGAAAAGTACCATAAACTTCAACCATTTAGGACAATTTCTTACACAAACTGTTAAATGCATTCATGTAGATTTCTTGATTCACTGGGTGTCTCAAGCATCTTAGATCTGGATAAGTTGTTGTGTGGAGGTGTACTTTTCCTGATAAAATTTAAAAGCTTTTTACAAGGATGAATACTTCATAACATTCAAGAAAATTGTTCAATAGAATGTATGAACCATTTTTTTTTCTATATGAGAGTTCCTTTAGCACTTTTGTATCTCTATTAGCTCACCATACACGTTACTGAATGTGTGCTATTTATATATATGAATACCTTAAACACACAAAAACTCTTTCACTTAGTCTGCAATTTTAAGTTCTCTTTTTGACCCAAATTGGTCTATTTATCTCTTAAGCTGCAAGCAATCATCCTATTAATGATCAATCATCCTGTTAAAAGTACAAGCACCTTGTCTCCTTCAGACAACCTGGGCATGAATTTTATAGATGCCTTGGCTGGTCATACACCTAGTTATTGATTTGATCTACAAACAGAAGAACTGAGTCGTACACACTACCTCTTAAAAATGGGTTTGTAGCTGACTGTACATGCCATAATGTTCAAAATACCTGGTTAAGATTCCTTCTGAAAAGCACAGCTAAAAACTTCAGCATGGATTCTGTCCAAACTTACACATACAGGGCACCTCAATAAACTAGTTCAGCATGGTAACTCAGCACAAGAGCACACTGTAACTATAAGGTTCAGTCCTACTGAAATCAGTAGAAAAGTTAAGGTTTTTCCAGATGCAGGTTTTATTATTAAACTGTCTTCTTGGAAGCTCCACAAGGGACAGTGGAAATGATCCACTCACAAAGTTTACAAGAACGAAAGCAATATGCTGGGAAGTTATCTTGAGGTTTGAGTTAGATGGTTTGGATTAAGTGCTATCCTCTCAGCATGTTTTAGTGAAAGAGTGAGTCTTGAAATGCTCACGATGATTTTGTGTAGTTCATCTAAGCATTTCCCAAGGATAACACTGAGGTTATTAACAATTAGGTACTGGAAATTTTGTAATCTAAACACTGTAATAACTTTATAATCAAAGTATAAGCAAAGGGATAAAATGAGTATGTTATTGAATTGAATGTAAACTTGGAAAGAATAATGTTCCAAACATTTTAATACCTGGATATAACAGTAGCATTTAATTCCAGACAGCCCCAATTTATTTCGTGCTTGCACAGAACATGTTGTAGGCTAAACACCTGTAAAAAGACATAGAAGTTCCCCTAATAAAGAAACAAAGAAATAATCTACAGATTATTGCATTCTTCAGAAAACACTTGAAATTAAGCTTCTTCTCCCACAGTCTCTGCTCTATACAGATGTTCTCATTAGCTGTGTATCTTCTTGTCCTCTAACCCCTTTTTTTCCCATCGTTCTCCTTGCATTCAGGCTTTACTCAATCTGATTATGCCTTCATTTAGTACATTATTCAGATCCAGGCCTTTGTCTCTGCCTGCAGTGCTGAAGTCATGATTAATTCTTCAGGCTAGAATCAACAGTCAGATAGAAAAACACTTAATGTAATGTAGAACATTATTAAAAGGCCAAATGCCTTGTATTATGTAATAAGTGCGCACACAGTTACTGCAATTATACATACCAATCAGTATTGATTTATCCCTAACAAGAGGATGATGAACGTGATGGCCCACGAAACACGATCACTGTGCGTTTAACACACCCATGTATTCACACAAGGCTGCTGCTCTGCATCTCAATGTAATTTACATGCCGGCAAGAAGGAAAAAGGAGGAGAATGAACAAACGAATGGGTAGTAGTTTCTGTTAGAAAATAAAACACAGCAAAAGCAGAGAGTAAAACTGCAGTAAAAACTAACAGTATCATTACGTGCACAGCAAGCTTCTTGACAATTCTCTCTCCCTACTCAGTCACTCGTGCAGTTTGTCCATTAGTCACATAGGCCAGTATCTGCAACCAGGGCACACCTTCAGTAGCTGCCACCCAGACACTGACAAAAGAGAAAGCAAAGACTGCTACCTAACAGGGGTGCCATTGGAAATAATTTATGTCTCAAGCAAGCACAGTAAGGAGGTAGCACAACCAAAAGAACTATGTGGAGCATGATATACACAACACTGAGCTTGACTTACTGAAAAAGCCACTGACAAATTGATTCAAAGAAAAAGTGTACCAAACATCAAGCAAGCAGGCAAACAGAAGCGGGTGACATTCTCTTTTCTTTTTTCCATATTTTTTCTTTGAATCTAATCTAACACAATGCTTCAAATGAGTTGTGGGATCTGTCTACATGGAATTAATTGCACTGCCAGGGCCATTTTTGAGAAACGCTTAATTAGGATGATATGCCGTCCCTGAAGGGGAGCCCTAAATGCTGGGCTTTTTATGCTATTGTCATAGATTTCTTTGAGAGTGTGAAAACAGAACCCACAGGGGACAAGGCATAGTTGTCTTGGAGAAGAATGAAAATGCTGTAAGAAGCAGCACTGAACAGGACGGAGATGCAGGATTGCCCCAGGCATATCTTTCCCCATGCAGACAATGACTAATAGAAGAAATAAAGATGGCATGAATGACTGGTATTACTGCAATTCCTTTTAAGTCTCGGTAAAGCTAGCTCCAGGGTCTAGCAATGCTAACTTGCAGCTGGCAATTTCATCCCTAATGTCTTGGGACCCAACGCATGCTGGACTCCCAGTCTACTCTTAACTCAGCATGGTGTAATGAAAAATTAAGTCCCCACATAAACCCCAAAGCATCTTGTTGTGTACTGCATTCCATTCTGCCCCAGTGAAACAATCCAGGTCAGAGTATCCAAAGCTTGCTTCACTCCCAGATTTAGGTACAATCCTGGTAATAAACCCCTCCAGACTCCATAACTGATGTCAGTCTGCATTGAGACAAAGATCTGATACAAGAAAGGCAACTGCTACATGAGATCGCGCATTTACTGGCTCTGCTCAAGCTTTCAAGTGAGCTTGTTTGCGATTGGGAAAACTGGCTCTGAGAAGTAACGACTGTTCTCTAAGGCAACACTCATTGTACTCAACTCTAAAATGACACTGGGGGCACTATATCAGAGATGAGGAGACTGAGGGTTCCCTCCCAGCTTCTGCACATGACCAGCCACAAGACCACAAGTACAACATTTCATCTCTCACTGCCTCTTATTCCCACACCAGTGAAACCTCCAGCCTCTATTTGCCTGGCTGCCTGCTTTGTATCACTGCATCATCAGCACATGTGCCATCACTTCTCTTATTCTATGAAATCCCAGATGTCAGGTGCAGCTGGTCAACATACAGCCCACCAAAAGCTGTTGTGGCTTGCAGGAAGCAAGAGAGCCCCAGCACTGAACTCTGTTTGAGAATGAGGGGAAAAGAGCATTGCCTCACAAGAGTCTACTGCCAACGGGAGCCCTATCAGGACACACACTTACCACACAGCCTAGTCATGCAGCATTAACTTCTGCACGCTCCCACGTCACAGGACATAAAACAGCTCACATGGTGAAGAAGGAAACACTTGACAAACTTAGACTAATGTTATGGCCCAAGAAGATTCCGTTCCCAACCTAAAGGATATTGAGCTATGCTACAGCAATATCCAATGACCACAAAAGCAGATCTGCTTTCCTCCCTCTGTACTAACTCAGTGTTCAAGGGAGGAAAACTAAAGAACCACCAATTCACTCTTATAGTAGAAGCAGGTTACAAACATTGGCCTTCAGCACAGGCTATATTTAAATCTCACAAACTTTTAGAAGCACATCAACTGTTCAAAGATGTGTTCAGTTTACACTGTCACTAGCTAACAGTCTTCCTGAGCTTCTGTGGGCAACGCACCCAAAGACAGCAGAAAACCCCTGGTGAATACAATAAAGTATCCACAGTACAAAAAATAGCACAAGCATACCACTGATACCAGGTGCAGGACCCTGCCAGCACTTTCTCATTTGTAAGAAAGAAGTTACTTTTGCTCTATCACCTTTAACTTTTTCCATTTTTGAGCTTTTGTACTCAGTGTCCATAGATAATCACCACATTATAGTATTAATCACTAAAGCCGTTATTACCTTTCTCCAGCTTTCAGAGATGAAATTCAGCCTGGGCATCCAGTTCTTTTTAAATAAAGCCTGAAAGACAAAAAATGACAATCAGTTTCTGACTGAATGGATCCAAACAAACAGACCAGTATTGCAGGAGGAAAAAAAAAAAAAAAAAAACCACTCCAAAAAAAACAATATAGGAGCAAGTGGGGGAAAAAAAAAAAAAATCACTAAATTCATTAAAATGTAGTGTTGACATTTTATAATGTAGCTCCTCCAACACTGGAAACAGAAGCTGGACTGTGCATCAGTTCTGAGAACAAAGAACCAGGTGTTGCTGGTTCTACACTTAATGACAGTGACATATATTAATGAAAGCATGCATTTAACTAAAGCAACTTTTCTATTAAGTTTGTAAAAGACTCAGTGCAGTTACAGTACATGAAGCTTAATAAATAAGCTACTTCGTGCCACAGCAACAATCTTGCTCACCCAGCACAGCTTCTCAGTTCTTCTTAACTTTTGCCTGCCCCTTCCAGCTGCAGCCAGTGCCAGGCCACCGCAAGGCATCACAAAATCATCTCATAAGAGGTTTCTCCAGGCAACGGGAACACAACCAACCAAACTGAGAACCTACTCTGTTCTGCAGAGACCCCCAAGTAATTTTCATGCCTTATAGGCCCAGGCTGAATTCAGATGTCGCTGATGGAGAGGATCAAAAGTTTCACCTCTTATTTCCAAAACTCACTGTGACAAAGAACACACTGTTTTCGGCCACACCAAGAACACTTGGCACACCCAAGCAACAGGCATCTTAACATTCTTTTTCCCTTTCAAGAAGCACAATGAAGATATCTCCTACCACAAAATGTAGAATGGGATAAAATGTACCATAAATCAATCAGTCCAGAATCCTTAGCCAAGTTCATTGTAAAACAAATACAAAGCACACAGCCATCACACATTATCTAACATTTCGCCTCTGGTCTCTTCTCAGTTCCTATCTCAGGACACATTCGTTATTTTGTGGGGCAACTGGTCTGTGTTTTTAGGTTTCTACTTTCTGAAATGAAGCAGGAGTACCCTGCTGAAAAGTGTTTTACAATGGTAAACAAGGAGCAGGAATATCACACCCTGGCACAAGGGTAGCTGTAGCGTTTGATAGTGCAAAACCTATTGGGATGGTGAATGGGGTAAGATACACAGACAAAACCTGGCGCTTCTTTCTATAAAGAGAGCAGCCCATAGAGTGAACGATCACTCCAATTCACTCATTCTAGAAGAAAACCCTGGAATAAAATGTTCTACAAAAAAGCAGGGGATCGGCATGAAGGAGCAAACTGGAGATCAAAGTATGGATGGAAAGGGGCTGTGACACAGGACAGTGCAGGCCAGGAGCCAGTTGAGCGCTCTGGATCTCCTCAGCCTTGTGAAGGCAACAGCAAGACTTCCTCTAATGCACTCCTACTGGTTACTGTCTCTGTCATAGACCAGATGTGACCATCTCAGACCTAACCCATCTTTTCCTTGCTTTTCTTTATTTTAATGGCATGAAAAATCTGGGAACTTTTCCTTGTCAGAATGAAACAGAGTCTGCCTGAACCCATGCTGGGCACAGTCACCCATTTGCAATGTCCCAGGATACTGCAAGTCCAGACATCATGGAAGAAAAGCTCAACCCCAAAAAGCAACATCAGTGCATCCAGAGTGTTCTCCTCACTTACTTTCCACTGCTCAACTCTTTTCAAGAGGGAACCCAATCCTCAGCAAGAGGTTCTGACTTCCCAGCCAGAAGGCCATTGGGAGGCTCCTAGGGCAAACTGCTCAAAACAGGGCCATCCCTTAGGTCTGAAGTTGCTCAGGGCCTAAAACATCCCTTGGCAAATTGTTTGACTGCTAGACAACCTGTTATATATGTCCAGTGCTGCTAGAACCAAGCAGGCAAGACAACTTGTTCCTGTGGGAAGAAGCTACTTCTCTAGTAAAATATCCAAGTGTGGAAAATTTACAAATATACACGGGAGGATTAAGAAAGCTAAAACTTTAGTTCACAGAATCACAGAATTGCCAGGGTTGGAAGGGACCTCAAGGATCATGAATCTCCAACCCCCCTGCCACGTGCAGGGCCACCAACCATTCCACCTAATGCTAGACCAGACTGCCCAGGGCCCCATCCAATCTGGCTTTGAACACCTCCAGGGACGGGGCATCCACAACCTCCCTGGGCAGCCTGTTCCAGTACCTCACCACTCTCTCCGTAAAGAATTTCCCCTGACATCCAACCTATATCTCCCTTCCCTCAGCTTAAAACCATTTCCCCTTGTCCTGCTGTCACTCACCCTTTCAAAGAGTTGATTCCCCTCCTCTTTGTAGGCTCCCTTTAGGTAATGAAAGGCTGCAATGAGGTCACCCCACAGCCTTCTTTTCTCCAGGCTGAACAAGCCCAGCTCCCTCAGCCTGTCCTCATAGGGGAGGTGCTCCAGTCCCCTGATCATCTTCGTGGCCCTCCTCTGGACCCTCTCCAACAGCTCCCTGTCTTTCTTGTACTGGGGGCTCCAGACCTGGACGCAGTATTCCAGATGGGAATGAGTCACAAACAGAACACTACTTAAAATGTTAAATTCAAGGGAGATTCATTAAAAAAGCAGTGATCAGACTAGTAATGCAGTTGTTAAGATTATGTTGTCAGCTTACAATGATGCCTGTGAACATTCAAATCAAACTATTAAAGATACCCCAGCACTGAAATAAAAGAAACCAGACAGAGCTAGAAAACACTAAGAGGAAACCACATAGACTAAAAAGAATTTCTGATTTAAATTGGGATTCTAACGGTTGAGAAAAAGTGAAGAAGAAACACCTCAATGTCAGACAACGCACCCACAATAAAAGCAGATATCCTGTTGGGGTTTAACAGCTAATGAGCTGCACAAAAAGTAGCAATGAGACTGAGTCAGAAATACTGACTACTGCAGGCTGAATGCTGACCAGTCTGTAACCTGTGTGAAAAAGGGCTTACGAAGGCAACAGAAAGGCAGCCTCACCAGAGCAATTCAAATGACTGTGAAGCTCAGAAACATGGAGGGTGAGGTGACTTACAGTTTGGTCTCCAGAAATACCATGACAAACACCAGAAGGGTGAAAATAGAACTAACATAATGTTTATCTCAATTCTGTTAACTGAAATAACAGCAACCAAGAAAGCTAATTCAGTCAAGGAAAAATTTGGTATTTATATAAAAGAAACACTATGCCATTGCTTTAAGAAGACACTAGACTTGACAGCTCAGGAAACTATCCAGTCCCATGCTTTATGCACTTGTCAGCAAAGCATGTAAGATTTCTTAGAGGAGCAAGCCTCTTCAAAGTTTTCTTCTCTTTTCATGGTTGGTCCAAAGTGAAAGTGGAATAAATTTGAGGTTCGTTTCTCATCTGAACTGACAGCCATAGAAGCTACAAAGCATTTAACTTACTCTAGATGTTGGAGAGTTCCTGAACAAGGACAGAGACATGATATTACATGGAGCTTTGTTCAAGGTTAAACGCAATATGCAAGGCAAAGTCATTTACTATTTTAATTATTGTCATTTGGTAACTTCAGTGCAAGCACATAAAGCTCCTACTTGGTATCTTTTATAACTTATTTATGACTTATGAATCCATTTATTTAGTACAGTTATTTTTTCTTTTTCCATTCTAAAAGCAGGATGCATACTGTGAAAAGCTCCTGGGCACAGCACAAGCTACTCACAAAGCAAGTCACAGCCAGCCACAGTCACAAGGTTAAGTGCTGACACAACAGACCTGCTACTATAGTTATAACCCTGTAATGTGTTTTACCACCACTTACCTTCAGTGCATTTAATGTAAATATGTAAACGTGGTAAGTCATTTCACTTATAACGAAGATATGAAAATGGGATGATAACGAATCTAAGAATCTTACGTAAATGCTATGACTAAAAATGACTAGTTCAGTGGCCATAAGCAAATCATAATGCATCTCCTGTAGTGCTTGTGAGCCATCCCTACTGATATCCTACCACAGTGTCATCCTTCTCCTTTAGATTGTATTCTACCACAGCTCAATTGAATTGTTAGTCCGCCTTGCTTGCCTCTCAGCTTTGAGGCAATCACTGGTATTTTTTAATTGCACTGCAGTAGCGTTTTGGCACCTGATTTAGAACCACTGAAGTGCTTGCTTTCCCTGCAACAAGAGAACTGAACATCAGTGGTACATGCACAGGTAGTGAGACCAGAGGCTACTCTCACTTGCTTATGAAAGAGTCTAACTGGGTGCAGATTCAAACCCCTTTGTTTTAGCCTCCATTGTACGTTTCTTAAATTACATGGCCCTGCAGTAGCATCAAAACCATGGCTGAGTGTAGTAATGCACTACTGCCACATTAGAGCACCAGTTTCTTGGCATGGTTTTCTGCATTAAGAAATGATGATGATGAGGAAAAGATTCTTCAAAGACTGCAGTGTATTTTTGCTTAATTAAAACTAAACAGAAATCGTTTTGCAAGTGATTGATGATGGCATTTCAAACCCTAGTGCTTGCTGCCAGATACTAAAAGCCATTCAGATCCTTCACTGTAAGGAAACACTATGTAATTAGCCATTTTCATCCCAGTACTTTGCACCTGCAATCAGGATTACTGTGCAAACTGATAAGAACATCAGTTCTCAGTTAAATGTGCTGTACCTTCATTCCTGCTTCCTGCAGTGTGAAGCATGTGATACTATTCCCTATAGAGAAATCACCTGAAAGTTTGATACAAAACAAACACAGAAAGGACTGGAACTACTGGAAATCCCTTGCTTTCTCTTCTTTTCTATGCTTCTTCCCTCTTTCTCACTCATTAGAGAGCAGCTAAATCACTCAAGAGAGGAATGAACGACTAACTTTTTCCCTTCTGAATTACATATGCTGCCAACATCTTTAAAGGGTACTTGACTCATGACACCAAGTGTGGCTTTGTCCATTAGTCAAGCAGAGAAAAACAATGCTACTTTGATAGAATCTAGCTCTTATCCTGACTCAGAGGGAAGTTGAGCTGATACAAGTTACTGCCTCCTGTTGCTGTCCTCAATTCTCTTCCCCTCATATCTGTCAGCATAACTGCACATTAGCATCACATAAACATGTTCTTTCGTTTGTTTCTGTTTTTGTTTTTTAAATCTAAAATACTCTGATAGGAAAAAGTGTAAAACGAAACAGTTTGTGAAAGCTGTTTTAATTTAAACCAAGTCCCTTTAACAGAACTAAGCTGGGGAACAACTATTTTAGCTTTTTGTGTTTTTTAGGCAAATTTGAGGAGCAGGAACCTCTGCAGAGGACAAGCAACTGCAGATGAAGCACATGACAGTAGAGCTGCAAAGAAATGCTAATTCGAAGCACACTGTCAGCCTCAACATATATCAGAAGACATTTCCTGTAAACATATCTTAAAGGCTCAAATCTCCAATAATCAGCCTACAAACCCTGGCAACGTATTCTTTTTCGAGGTCAAGACATTTATGAACCTTGTTACAAACTTCAATTGGACAGAAGGCAGAATACACTATGTGTCTTGCTCTGTTCTGTTTGTGTTTTTTCCCTTGTAGCAAATGAAATATATGCTTCTTGAAAAACTCTTAGAAACTAACCATGTATGATTTGAGATGTCTTACCTCATATTCCACATTTCAAAATACCAGTCTTCAAGATTTTAAAGACCAAAAACTCTCTTCACACTGAGAAAATTATCATCATGATTTTTATGGCAGCTCTTTCAGAAGTACAAACTTACACAAAGATGCAGCCACCTTTCTATCAAGACGTGTTATGAAGAGAGTGGAAACTTTCTTGAGCTGACTTTCTCAGCACTATTTCACACCTGCTTCCATTATGTATGCAAACTCTTTCACAACACTGAAGTTTCAGCTATTCCCAGCTCTAGTTTGAAAAGAAAGAGAACACTCATCTATGACCATACCTACATTCCCTGTTGCAGAAGTGCTTTCTTTAGCCTCCTCGTACCTTGCCATGCTTCTGAATGAATAGCATCTTCTTGTTGGGCAGAAACACAGTCACCATTTACTTACTCTGCACCTGACTTTCATGGAAAGAAAATCATAGCACATGCCAATACATCTCCTGTTCAAATAAACGTGGAGACAGAGCCTACAGCATTCCCCAGTTTTAGGCCTGTTCCTCAAAGTCGTCACATAACGAGTCTCCACGAGTCAGTCTAGCTTATGAGTGCTGTCCTACAATAACAGGAAGCGAGGAAAACAAGATTACAAAATACAGCCTCGAGGTCAAATTGGTTTACATGAGTGCATCCTGTATTTCACATTCCATTTTAAATTTTATGCAGAAGTCCCAGTTTGCTTTTACAAGTATGACCAACCCAACTGTTTGCTATGTGCTTGTGCAAAGGAGATGAAGTACATGAAGAACACTAAGAACAGCAATTAACAACTTTAACAGTTTTGTGATATTGCTGACAATAAAACGAATGGTGTTTGGTACTAAAATTCTCCCTTCTTTCATTTTTTTTTATATCAGTATCACAATAAGACATTTTTCTTAGCTACTAAATGTCTATATGTCTGTCCTTCTTACCATTGGAAGCTATGCCTTCAGGTTAAATAGTATTCCATGGAAAGCCAACCATTCAAGTAATAATGGGTAGAAATTATCTTTCAGTAGCGTAACCAAGTTATAATTTTCCAAGGATGTTCAATGCTATGAAAATCCATAGAAGGATGACATAAAGAGCAGTTTTCTTTCTAGAGTAATCCATCACATTGATCTTGTCATACACACAGACATTAAGGACTCCCAAATGCAACTTGAGGGAAGTTTTAGGCTGCATTATTAGTGACATAAAAAGTTACGCTTACTGTGAAGGCATCGCTTTCTTGCATCCCAGAAATACGAACCAAAGAGGAATGCAGAGAAAAAAGTGCATGATGTAGGAAAGTTGGGAAAGTGATATTATTCTTTCAAAAAATAAATGCTGCAAGATATTAACAGTCTCCATCAGCTACCACAACCCTCCCAAACACCTGTATATCTCCCTTATTTCACTTAGAATCCTTCTAGAGATCTGGAAATGTTGCTGGTGACATAGCAGCCATGTGCTAGGAAGGAATTACTCTTCTTACTTATCCTGGGTACCCTGCTTATGATAGAAAGCTGTATCAAGTCTCTAGACTAATCGAGAGTCAAGTTACCAATGAGTTCTTGCCTGCTGATCATCACAAATACAACATCAGCTAAGCAGATCTTCAAATGGATAAAATGATTGCTCTGCCTTGCATTTCTCTTTTTGCTGAATTTATATAAAGTCAGTATTTAGAGGCACCTCCGGTTTTTAAAGAGACTTATTGTTACACACGCCAAACTGTGCCTAGCCTTAAGTAAAATCTTACCAGTGGATCCTTCTGACATTTTTCTATTTCCCACTGAATAAAAGACTGGGAACATATTCTGAAACATAAATCCTAGTAACAAGCACAGAAAAGAATGCTCAGTTCTTCTTGAGCTAATAGGAAATCCTTCCAATCCACAAAAAAAAGTATTTAGAAGGTAGCCAAAATTCAGACAGGCTGACGTTGAAAGCAAGCACCCTTCCTTCATCAGTTCATGTGATCACACATTGGCAATCTCCCGAGGTTTGCAAGAAAACCAGATGCTTCCTTCAAATGCTCCATGTGCAAACAGAAGTTTGTCCTTTCAGGTGCCCAAGCAGGTCCCTTTCTGTTGCCCTCTGCATCCTGAAGGAACTCAGCCCTTTCCATCACACCCATGCACCAAAATGACTTGGTGTTTCCAAGGGATTCTGTAAGAGAGGGATGGGAGACTGGTGCTGCTTCAGCTTCACAACATAAAAAGTTGCTGCAGGTTCCTCCAGCCTGCAGGCACCTGTGCCCTTCACAGAGCAGCGGGCCTCTTGGGCAGCAAAGCCACCTCGGCCCACCCAGGCTCATGGGAACTCACTGTTGAGTGCCATTTGCAGTTCCACTGAGCTAGAGCCCCCAGATAACTGACTCAGTCTCTCTTAGACTGTATTAGCTAAAGGACAGTAATACGTGCAATCATTTGCAAACGATGGTAGAAAGGATGTGGCAATAAAAGACAAATAATCACCATATAGCTATAAATGTGATAATTTAAGGTCATAATGTGGGATATGCATCTGATTGTATTTCACTCCTATCCCTCCCGGTATGACTTCATGGAGCTCACCAAAATAAGTATTCTGAACATCTCCAGCAACAGTACCAGTGGCTTTGCTCCAGAGACGACAGGTCTTCATCACTGGAGCATGGATTAAGTGTTGTCAGATGCAATTCCCCTCAATTCAACATTGCTTACTATAATCAAGAGTTATTATCCCCCCCCTTATGGCTACCTACCATTCACCTGGTACTCAGTGAAAGAGCAGCAAATAAACTGACTGTAGAAATCCTTAGTGAGTATTTAATACAGAACGCAAAGCCCTCTAGGCTCTCACAGTACCAATACCTACTGCTGGGAGAAAGCAAATTACCAAACAATGTAAGTATAGTTGTACTATAAATACTCTCTCAATTTCCTCTGTGAGATAAGATCACATGCAATTTCTCTGAAATACAGAAAACTTGGACCACTGCTCTTCTATTCCCCAGCTGAATTGGGGAGATATCACAGCAGCTCAGCTAAGAACACCAATCTCCTCTAATTTCTTTTCAGAAAGAGCAGTGAGGCAGTGGCACAGGCTGCCCAGGAAGGTGGTGCAGTCACCATCCCTGGAGGTTTTCAAGAACCGTGTGGATGTGGCACTGAGGGACGTGGTCAGTGGGCATGGTGGGGATGTGTTGGACTAGATGGTTTTAGTGATCTTTTCAAAACTTAATGATTCTCTGATAAGTGCCCATTTTTCTTCCCACTATATATTTCTGGTAGCTAGTTTCCACGTTTGCCTCACTGCATATATGCTGGCAAAACAGTATTCAATTTTCCACACAACTTTTCTCTGTAAAGTCACTGTCCTGTAGAAGTATTGTTGTTTTTAACATCATGTTCTCACCAAAGACTCTACAAAGGTATGGGACAATTACCAACAATCTTTCTTATGTGGGCTAAACCAGAAAGGCCATGTTCTTCCTATTACTCACTACCTCCTGTTTACTGAAATGCCATTGAAAGTCATCCACTTATCTCAGGAAGAGTGTAATTTAATGAACTTTTCGCAGGCACTCGCATTTGAGAGAGTATTTAAATCAGAAAGACCTCACTCCAGCCAGTTCAATTGCATGCATGTTTATGTCACATATTCATAGCCACAATACTAATATTTACCAATAGCAGCATTCAGGATGTGATTCGTTTTATGTAAACCCTCTACAGTATTGCACAGAGCTCAGAAGTGCTCCTCTTGCAAACTTTCCTGAAAAATCAGAAGAAACTGTTTCTGTGGCATGATTTTCTCATGACCTTCTACGTGCACTAAAAGAACCAACATTTTACTATGTCAGTCCATATATCCTCAGAAGTAGCCCACTCTGCTGCCCAAGAGAAATAATGCTGAGGCCAGGGGAAATGCATCTTTTCTTTAAAGTCACACCACTAGTGTCTCTTTCAGAAACGAGACAGAGGAAATCTTCCAGGGCAGCTTGTATTTCACAGATCCAGGGCTTAAAATCTTACCTGCAACACATAGGACACTTATTGAAATGTGTGGCTTATTAGTGCAATAGAATACTGCAGCCTCTTTCTGTTTTGTTTTGCATTTTCAAAATCAGATTTACTGCCCAAACAGCCTGCAGTAAAGGACGTACTTTACCATTCACCTCTATCTGTAGTAGCTCTGCCATCTGGCAATGCTTAGCATTTTGCTAAAAAATTAATCTGAATTAAGGATCATCAACCCATTTCTTTTTAATTGTGCTTTACCTAGACACAGGAGGTCATTTTACAGTGATGCAAGACGCCCTATCTACCAATTCACTGTTGTTTATTCAAGCTGCAGAAGTATTTTGCTGCTTTAAAAGGTGCAGCACAAACCAAAAGCTGAACTAATCCCAGATTTCTGCATCCCTATAAAATACAAGGAGAATTCAGTACAGAAATAACACACCATCGTAATCCAGGCCATAATCTTATCTATCCAGACTGAAATGAACTATACTTATCCCCTTGCTGGCTCTGGTTCCAAAGCTGGGGGCGAAAGACAGCCATGAAGAATTGGGCAGGTGGAAACTCAGGCCTTGAAGGTAAATTAAAAGATATATTGATATAGTCACGGTATAGGCAACATTTTCTACTCTTTATTCAAACTTGCACATGCTCAAGAATACACAAAGGTTTCAAAAGACAAAAACTGGAAGGGATACCAAACCTCAAACACCACAGTGCAGTGGGAATCTCTCCAGCAACCCAAGCCTTCAGGGCAAAGTTGTGCCCAAACCTCCCTCTATGCCTCTCTGCTTCAACTGCTCCAGGATTATGTGAAGAGCTTTCCATGACACAGCACATACGAACAGTTCACAGTTATTTCCCTCTCCCCTATAAAACAACAGTTTAAAATCTGATACAAACAAGACAACTTACTCAGAAAACAGGAAAAGCTACAGGGACAAATCAGATGCCCTGTACATGTATACATACCATTAAAAGACTACCAAAACAACTCGCATAAAAACTCAATTAAAAAAAAATAAAGGAGGAGTTCTCCAACCTACAAGATGGATCGGTGCAATTCATCCTGTGAGCATTTTGTTCCAATACAAACTCGTTTCCAGGGGCTTACTTCTAACATGCAAAAAAAGAAACAAAAAAGCTGTAACAGAGCCAACTCAAACAAACTTCTTCCCTCCCTCCTTTTCAGATTTTGTGTTGGAAATAAAATTGCTGTGCTGTTTTGTGACACAAAGACATACGAAGTAAGCAGCAATATATTGTTTCTTTCTCATTTACTGCCGTGTCCTCTTTCAAAAAGTGTAACGTCAATAGCTAATCACCTTATGAAACATGACAACTGTTTTTGTGATATAAATCATTATGGCATGTGTGGAACAGGTTCTACTCTGTGTGAACTCAGCATCTAATTCAGCAGTGCTTCACTCCTGTTTGATCATTCCATAAAACTGCAATACAATTCAAAAAAACCCTCATATTAAATGCGTTTCATATAAATTCATTTTAATAGTGAGACTGGATCTCCTCGAAGTTTTTAATCAGCCATTTAGCAAAGTCAGCTCTAAATAACCACTGATGCAGCTTTTGTGTAAGGCAACAGAATAGGTGCATCCTCCACTGGAAGGTCTCAAAGCTTCAAGAACATTGGCAAAATACTCCACTTCACCCCTCATCTCTCCACAGCAACAGCTGTGCTTCCTGCCAAGTCCCTTTCTCACACTGTAGGAAGCAGTGGTAGGAAGGTATCAGATGATACCAGTTTCCCATTCAAATCTTCTGCTCAAGGCCTGAGGAATCAGAACATAGAAGAGATCTGAGATAAACCAATAATATGGCTCTGTATGTGCCAGGGAATCAGTCTCAGGGCTCAAAATACATAGATACGGCAGAGCCGTAATGGAAGCTACAGAAATAAGCAGCAGGCTGGACCAAGCAGGAAACAAATAAAAGAGCAGCTGAACACTGCACCTGTTGTTCACAACATGAGTGGCACAGGAGTGAAAGGGAAGTATGGAATCACACGACCTTTACAGCTTTGCATCTTTTATGGCTTGCCCACGTGGAAAATCTACCAAGGAAAGAGAATCATAAAATTGGTTAAAGCAGAGCAGCCGAAGTGAAAATGGAAAACAAGAGCTAAAGCTTCACCAGGAAGCTTACACACAAAAGCCTCAACTGAGGACAGACTTAACAAAATTCTAAGGGCAGTGCTAGCAAAACAGGCTCAAGTCAGCCAAGGTCTTGCACTTGGATCAAGGCAACTCCCACTATCAGTACAGTCTGGGGGACTTAAGGATCAAACACAGTCCTGCTGAAAAGGATTTAGGAGTAGTGGTGGACAGCAAGCTGGGCAATGAGCCCAGCAGTGTGCCCTCACAGCCCAGAAAGCCAACTGTATCCTGGGCTGCATCAAAAGAAGTGTGGTCAGCAGAGCAAGGGAGGTGACCCTGCCCCTCTACTCTGCGCTGGTGAGACCTCACTTGGAGGACTGTGTCCTGATGTGGAGTCCTTAGCACAGGAGAGACACGGACCTGTTGAGGCATATACAAAGGTTTGCACAAAAATGATCCAAGGGATGGAACAGGGCTAAGAGAGCTAGGGCTGTTCAGCCTGGAGAGGAGAAAGCTCCAGGCAGACCTGAGAGCAGCCTTTCAGAATCTAAAGGGGGCTATAAGTAGGGACAGACCCTTTAGCAGGATCTGTGGTGATAGGACAAGGAGAAACGGTTGCAGGCCCACAAGCACCAATGGTGTCCTGTAGGTTGGGATCTGGAAGGGGGAGATATTCTGGGATATTCTGCCTGGGCTCACTGGAGATAGCATAATATTTACTGCAAAAAAGAAAGGTTGTGGAGATAACAAACACTCACACTTCATGTGCTGCTAAAACCACAGGTGAAATGCTCCTACCAGTTTCTGCTGTACTTTGCCTTTATGACCTAATACAAAGCCAACTGGAAGTAACAAAAACTTTCAGGGTGATTGGAAGAAAAGTCAATGCAACTGCTTCCTTTGCACATAACACGAAGTTATAAGCACTCCTCTGCAAAACCTCTTCTGCCTTGGTCATTCCCACTTTACCTATGACTTGTTAATAAAGGATGGCACGTAATCATCAAGATAGCATCATAATAAATCAACATTATACCTGCTCTATTTTTTCCCAGGTGGTTTCCTATTCACACAAAGCAAACTGTCAAACTATCTTGCCAGGCTGGGCTTTTTGTTCTTGTTGAGCTGACACTTGTTTTCATTCAGCGCTACGCCAGCAGCAGGCAGGGCACAGGGAACAGCATGAGACCTCGATGAACCTGACGGAGCTCTCTCTGGTGGTACTGCTTCCACAAATGGACAGCTGGGATGGGCAAGCCCTCATCTGGTGTTTTAGATCTTAAGCATGTACTTGCAATTTCTCTTCAAATATGTTTGCTGTTAATTATTTAACTGCAACCATAACATATTAAAGAAATTATGGAAACTCAATTGGAGATATTTAAATTTCATGATAATAAAGTTCTGGTTTCACAAAATACAGAATTCTCTCTTTAAGTATACAAACTTAAAGGCAAAAATGAAGGTAAACACAATTTTTTTTTATTTGGGAGAAGGAGGGAAGTCATGTGCCAGAACTTTGTTAGTGAGCAGTCCTAAAACCAACTCTCATCTTGGAAAAACCATCTTGCATTTATGATCCTGCAACATGAGACATATATCAGAAACACAAATCATTAAATTTGGTGATCAAGATTTTGCTTCAGGAGATAACAGCCCATGACTGGCTTAATTTTAAAAGTTCTCATACTGTAGCTTTCTGAGTTGGATGTCACAACAACTGTAAAAATACTACAGTTGTGCTAACAAATCTTACTATTCATTTTATTTAGAAACTTAATCCTTTTTGTTTTTTTAAAGGAAGTCTTGCCAAATCTAATTAATTCATAACACTGGGCATCAGTGAATGCTGTAAATTAGCAAAAAGGATGCTGTCATTTTTCAAATGACCTTATCACAGCACCATATTTAGTTGAGAGAAGTCAGCAGTCATTTTTGTGCAAATTTATTACTACAATTCAAAAAAAAAAAAAATTCCCTAACTCAGAAAAATCACACAGGGAGGACAGCAAAGGCTCAAAACTCAGTGGATTCTGCATGAGGAGAATTGGCAATACCAGTCTAGATAACATTACAATTACTGCACCAGAGTGAATAAAGTAACAGTGAAGCCACTACAGAAAAACTGCTTAACCCACTCTGCAAACATAAACACTAACTAAAATACATCCCACTTTTTGAATATAGCCAATTGTTAGAGTAGGATATGTACATATATATATACGTGGGCTTTCAGTGGCACAAAACGAAACAAGGCCAGGATGTGGATGTATGCTTTCAAGAGTTTGAAGAGGCTGTTTACATGCAGGCACTGCGCAGATCCCAGGGTGTGCGTGCTCCCAGACTGCACGCTACAGGCAAAACAGCACTGGGACTTTAAAGGTAAACAGCCATAATTTTGCTGTTCCTAACGCCACCATTTCTTATTCTGTCAACAAAGAAATTCACAAGCCTGTGTATTTGGTTGTAAGCAAGAGTTCCAGAACTGCAGCTATCTGCACAGCGCGGGCAGAGAGCTGCTTAAGTGCTATTCTCCCAGCCCTGCCGTCTGGCAGCACCGTTTCTTCGAAAGAGGTCTTGTATCCTTAACATGGCTGCCATGCCTTACATAACACAATGAATGACAATATAGGTATTTTGTTCCCTCAGATGGGCACTGCCCACTGGCCATAGGATTTCCCATACAGAACCACAAACAGCTGAGACAAAGCTTTGTAGCAGCACCACTCCCTCTGAGAATAAGAAATTGCAGCAAGAAACTCAGCCCTCACTGGCTCTAATTTCCCTTTCCCATCTTTTTCTAGTCAATAACAGGCATTCTTACCTTAAGAATAATGACAGCTGCGCTCAGTACAGCCTGCTGTCCTTCATCTGAGCTCGTAAATAAATATCTTGGCGCAGCCGCCTGCTGCAGCAGGTAACCAGGAGCACAGCCTGCCTCTTCTGCTGCCGGAGCTGCTCCATCTGAGCGCTAGCTAATGGGAGCGCTGTCACTGTGAGTCATGGCAGTGACTCAGAGCAGATGCAGAGCTGCAGGAGGAGTTTAAGTTTCAGCCTTCCTCTCACTCGCTCCAGCTCCGTGTCACACAGGCACAGACATATGCATGCGATGCCTAAGTGCCTGCATGCACACCTGCAGATGGGTATTTCTTCCAGCAGCAAGTCTGATTTCTTTCTTTGTGCAATCTGGCCCGCCTTTTTTTGTTGTTGTTGTTGTTGTTGTTTTCCTTTTCCCCTCCTAGGATGGCTGATCTGGTTCTGCTGCCACTGTAAATGTGTCAGCTGGGGTGCTATCAGTGTGCTCGCACAGCCCGGCAAGACCAGGGGAAAAAGCTCAAAACCCCAAGAAAAATTGTAAAACAACAACAAAAAAAGACAGGGCAATACCTACTTATTCATCACAAACTTATAACAAAGCGGCTTCACTAAGTACGCTGGGGACAATTTTGGAATCAAATGCAGTGAGAGGAGAGTGGACGGAAAGACTACAGGATGCGTGTGAGTAGAAAGCCTATGTGCCTGACAGCCAGGGCATCTAGGGAAAGGTTGGATTCTGGCAGCCTTCCCCATATCATTCCATGTCAGTAGGGACTGAGTGCCACAAAGCAATCTGATCACATAGCCACTCCCCAGGCCTGCCAGGCTCCCCACCACCTTCAATTGAGAGCAGGCACTCTGAAGCCAAAAGCAGGCACTTCATGCTAGACAGAGTTAAGATGCAGCACTGTGCTGATTACAATTTATTTCTTGAAGTCATACCAAGCAATTAGCACTAAGTAAACCAAGGCTTCAGGAAGGGCAGATGAAATCCTTTACTTCTGAGCCAGCAGGTCAACCACACGGAAACAAACATGATGGAATGAATGAAGAAAGTATTGTCAAAAGAAGCTGCTGGCCTGAGGAACTATACCAGTATAATGCATAGACCTGCTTATCAGCCATTCATATAAACACCCCAGATATTTTGGGAAAAGACACTCAGTTTATGTCAAAGCATTTACAGCAGAACATCTTTGCTCATCCCTAGCAAATGTCCTGCTGGCTATCATCCAGATAAACAGATTTGTACTGAGAATTCTCAGGGCAAAGCTAACATCAAAGCATGACTTTTATAGCTCTTGCAGTCCTTCTTAGAAAAATACCTTTGTAAAGCTGAATCACACAAAGGTAAGCCCATTCACCCAATCCAAGGATGTGCTCTGCACTCTTCACTAGCAAATCTGGTTGTTATTAAAGCCACTGAACAAACTTTCTGCTGTGATGGCAAATGTTTACTCTGTCCTTGTATCTCAAAGCAGCAACGAACACAGGCTTGGCAGGGACCAAGAGATGAGGAGAAATCAAACCGAGCAGAACAATCCTTGAAGCACAGTCATGGAGATATACTAAACTCCATAGTGTGCCTGAGAATAAAAACAAAACTAAGCAAAAACCAACCAAACAAAAAAAAAAAACCCACACAACCAAAAAACACTATAACCCCTGAGAGTTTTAAACATGAATCCACCAGCAAGGACACAGTCCAAATGGCAGCTGTGACACAGAACAAAACAGGAAGGCACTTTGTTGCTGTTGCTATTTGTTTTTAAATGTAAGGCATGCTTTAAGATACCTCCATTCAATATTATACAGTGGTCCATCTAAGAGCATGGAAGATGACTCAAAGAAAAGAGCTGTTTAAGACCTCAAATAGATAAAACACACCAGTGGTGAGCATGCACTGTGTAACATGCACATACTTAGCTGCAAATGAACTTATCTGCAAATAAGAAACTATCCAGCTGCTGCAGGCAGCAGTTCTGCTGCCTAATTGGTGTCTTTGGCTTGACTTTCTGCAGTAAAAAGTGTTTGGATTCTGGATCTAGAAGTGGGAAAATCTGAAGGCTCTTACCCCAGAAGAGGTAAAAACCTAAATACTGACACTTTGGATAAAAGCTTGAACATGAATATTATTACAGTCTCCTAAACTGAACACTGCTGCAAGTGAGAGGTAGTGTAGACTATTAAGCAATTTTTATGGATAAGAGAGAGGAGATACTTCTTTCTACTTGAGGGAATAAGCAAGAAAAGGCTCTTCTGTAATATTGAACATGGTACCTCTGAACACAGTAGGGCATGGAATTCTGTCCTTCCTTATCATCTCCAAGTCTCTGGGAACTGTTTGTTTATAAGCCATCACGATGCTAATCATGGAGTAACGGTTTCCCACAGCCTCTTTCAGGTTGGCAGATTCCGTATCAGCTTGCTTTCCTATGAAAGTTGCATTGTCCTTATAGAGAACACTTCCCTCTACCTCTGTTCTTAAGCTTTTTTTCCTCTTTAGTTATACTATCCCAAGAAAAAAAAATAAATGTATTCACGTTCTTCAAGGACAGAGCTGGCTTCCAATGCAATAGAGTAACAGAAGCAGATTGAGGAACACCAGCAGTATCCACAGTGATACCTTCCCCCTTCCAGTCACCCCTCCTTCAGCTACACACTTTGCTTCATCCTAACAGTTTGCAGCCTCGTTTATCTGAGCCCTATGGAGAGGTGCAGAAACTAGATCTCAGTGTCTTTCTCAGTAGAACACCAGAGTTGCCTTACAGTGCACCTCAGCAGCAGGTTCATTTCTTCCAGCTGATTAACTCTCATGGCTATCTGTGATGTGCCATGACAAAAGCACTGTTTGTTTCTTAGGAAAATGAAAACATCTGCTGGTAACAGCATCAGCCCCAGAACCTTTACCCTGTGCAGACAGCAAACAGAGGAAGCCACAGATGAAAGCAGAACTTAGTGATCGGTATGGGAGGAGGGCAAAGGATGCACTTATCACAGTCATCTCAAGGTCTCTGAAGGTAATTAAAAGGAGGTACTTCAGTGGTTGAACTTACTGCCATCAATACATCATCCACCAATGCCTCAGTAGCAACTCTTCAAAGGCAGCAGCTAGCAAAGCAAAGCAAAGCAAAGCAATCCAAAAGAAGCTGTATGAAACCATTTCCACCGTACTATACAAGTGCATTTCTTTACAGACCACCTCACACTACTACTAGAGTTAGACCCAAGTAAGATACATATTTTATGTCTGGTAACAACCCAAAGCTACATCTCCCGCACTGTGAACGAACTACATGGTTACAAGCTGCCTGTAACGCTCTGCACAGATCTCAGAGGGAAGTAATTCTGTACATGTAGTGAAAATGCACAAGATGATCTAAATTCCCATTTCCTCTTTATGGTCTGTTCTCAGCGGATCGAACAGGAGACGTGCAGATGCTGCGATCAGAGAAAGTGGCTAAAACAAGACAAGAGAAACGTAACTCATGACAACACAGATGCACCGACCAGATGAGAGACCAGTTTACAAACTTTTCTAAGGCTCCTGCATATCAAGATGTGGACACACTTACTGCACAGAAAAGCTGGCTTGCATAAGGACTCCCCAGATTGCACTTGATGTCAGCACTGAGTCAGTTGATCTTCTGGCAGCTGGCCTGCTCATATCTATCCATTTCTGTTCTCCTTTTCTCGTTATGCCAACATCTGCCCATGCTTTGCACTGACAGGGAAGGTCAGCAAGATCCTAAAGTTACATCAAACTTCATAACCAAACCACGTACCATTTCCAATTAGCATCTGCCCAACATTCTCCCCTTAATTCAGAACTCTGCCTAAAAAACTATACAGCATGAGTATGGAAGCATCTGTAAACTCAAGTTTTATGTACATGCCTTATAATTCAATTTGGATCACAGAGAAGGCACTTCTAAGAACAGCCTTCTGAGAATATTATGGTTTGTCCCATCAGTATAGACACAATTTTCTGATTTTAATCTTTACATTTCAATACACTCTATACATTTTCTGAGCTAAATTTTTTCCTATTGTCTTCACAGTGCAAGTCTTGTAGATCTCATGCTAGTCTTTGTGACCTGAGACTGGGAGGTTCTTCGAATGCCTCAGAAAGAACAATTGTCCATGCTGGAGAAAGTAGCTGCAAAGACTGTTTTCTCAGTACCATCTGTTCTACTGTGTAAACTAAATGAAGAACTGGTAAAACTGAATGTGAAGCTGGCCAATTTCACTGACTATTATTCAGCATTTTTTAATAGAATTTACTTCTCATTAGCATGAAGGAAGAAGAACTGTAATGTAAGACTTCTGTGTTTGCTCAGCAGATTCCTAATGCTTTGTCTTGTCTTCTCAACTCATCCGTATTCCTTTGCAAGTTAACAAGCTCTAATCCTCAGTAAGGAAATCATCTCCCAGTATGTTCCTCACTCAAAAGGTCATGAAGAACTGCCTATCTAGACACATTTACAGGCCTAGAACTGCTGTTCCTATTCATGACTGTCTTTGCCCTTTGCAGTATGGTATAATAGAGCATTACACAAAAAGCTAGGAGGGGGCATATTAACTAGTAACAGATCTAGCAAACACAAAAGCCAAGACTGCATTATTTCTCTCTCTCCAAGTTCATTATCTGTTTGTTTTTCCCAAAATATGTTATGTAACAATTTAATCAGAAGGAGCTCTCCATCCATAAATTCACAAACTTTAAGTAGCATAGTGAGCCCAGCCTCTACTTGTAGTGCATTGTAAATTATTTCCCAGATTAATGCCACCAAGTATCAGTGGGACCACGTAAAGATTAAGGTGATTAAGGTACTGTACACAGCAGGTTGTATAGCAAAATCAGGACCAGTAGGAGCCTGAGGTGGAAAAATCTTATTAAAAATGTTGATAATGGAAAAGCATTTATTTCATTATTAATCTAAATTTTGACATTCAGAACTTAATTGACTTCAGATCATTAGGGATTTTTTCCCAAAACTAGGCCATGGAAAAACAGTGGTGGCTGTGCCATCTAAAGGTTTTTGTTTTGTTTTGTTTTTTTAAACATCTCTACCCTAGGATTTTACATAGCTTTTACTCAATTTCCCATCATATGTATGGCATAAATTCATTCACACATCATAGAGATAGGACCAAGGAGAAATAGTTTTAAACTAAAAAAAGAGTAGCTTTAGGTTAGACATTAGGAGGAAATTCTTCACTCAGAGGGCAGTGAAGCCCTGGCACAGCTGCCCAGAGAAGCTGTGGTGCCCCATCCCTGGAGGCGCTCAAGGCCAGGTTGGATGGGGCCCTGGGCAGCCTGAGCTGGTGGGGGGCAGCCCTGCCCATGGCAGGGGATGGGGCTGGGTGGGCTGTGAGGTCCCTTCCAAGCTCAGCCGTTCTGTGATTCTATGATTCAGTTCTGAACATATCCAAGTCACCAAAAATTTCATCTATGCTAAAAAATGATGTTTATAACTCTAGTATATAGCTCAAATCTGCTAGCTTAAACTGGTAAGATAACTGACATCATTCTTTTACAGTAAAGTAAAAATATATATTTGCTATTACTCTGCCCCCTCTTTTTACTTTCTCTGTCTGTGCAACTCTCTGGAATTGATGGCTATCCTTACCCCTTGCCCCATGAGGCTTACAGTGGTCACAGAGCACTTGTTCTTCTGTCCTGCACCACTCTGAGCTGCAGCTGCCCTATTTTCCAGGTTTTATACCCAAAATGGTGGAAGGTAAGGTTTTGCTCATTCCACACCCTTTTTTTCCTCCCTGTTTTGGTAGGGTGCTGTTTCTCAAACAGAAACTTGTGCATCTGAGCCTCAGACTTTATTCTAGGGTCACCTCACTTAATCTGCAATGATTTTATTTATTATTTGCCTGACATTACCCAAGAGTCTTGGGATCTAAATCTTAACCTTTGATTAGTGCACTAAATATTGTATGAGCTTTCTTTAATATAGCATTGAGTAATTTGGGGACAATTCTTAGTTTTAAAAGGATGAAATTTGCTTTTCCATCGTCAAAATATTTTAACGCTGGTTCTAATCAGTGCAGAAGTATTTAAAGATCTATTTAATAAATGACAGACACATTCTTATTAAGGTATGCTCCAACATACATTCACTTTCGCAACAAAATAATTTTAGAGATAAAGAAGACCTAATGAAAAGAGTTGAATGCAAGTACAGATCAATGATAGAAGTGTAAGCCAGCACAATCCATAAAGACAGGTAGAGTAAAAATATTTTATCGATTAATGCTATTTCGGACTACAGTAATTCTCTGTTAATTCCTCTTGGGAAAAAAAAAATCTTTCTGTGAAAGGGTTTCTGAAATAGAATACAGCACAATTCTCTTTGCTGATTATACCAAGATTAAATGGAGACACCAAGCTGAACAAAGATGTAGGAAGACAAGAGTCCTAAATCTGCACCAGCTCTTCAGCACAGTCTGAAAAATGAACTTCTCTCCCTAACACATGAATAGTCATTTATAGCTTCAGAACCATCTATTTTGTCTGAGCAGTGACCTAGCTATCAGCATACTACTGCATAGCACTGCTTCACTGAGGAAGTCTCAAATAAAAAGATAAACACTGGCACTAAACCACAGGTTCCTCGAGTCCTGTCCAGGCACTGCAGGGTACCACAACTATGGGATCCAAACCTTTAACTATGGATGGACTTCACACGGGCTGTAATTAAAGAGTAACAGCTGTGGTTAAGATGGAAAAGGAAACTGACAAACTAAATTAAAATTAAAGGAAGACAAGTAAATCTAGCTATACTCACATTACACTTTCTTTTTACAGAAGATGTAAAAGGGGAGGAGAGGCAAGCAGTACCTTTTACAGAATCACACAGTGTTCCTAAATAGCCTTCTTTATTATTTTTTTTTATTTTTATAGAATTCAGTACAACAGGTTGGTCAAACGTTTTCAAAAGGACCTGACATTGTCAGCCATCACATAAAGAAAGCTTCATGTTTATTTTTATAATCTGTAATTTAGATAGCAACTAATCAGTACAAGCCTTTTGTTGCTGTGGTGGTGGTTGCATATTTTGTCTACCCACTCTTTACCCCCTGTTCCTTCTGCCATAAATGTAATTGAGAGACCTGCCTGAAACATTTTACAAATAGTAACAAACTATGCATGAAAATGGTAGCTATTATAGCTTTTATAAGGGAGAGAAATAATTATTTCTTAACCCACATAAACATTTCTCCACACTGAAAGGTATCTTGCTTGTAGTCTTTTGTTTCATTTGTTCTGTTTTTAAGAGAATCTTTTTCAGCATTATTACTCAGATGTTCCATGACACTATGGACTAAAAACTTATTATCTAGATACTAAAGAGAAGAAATATGTAGTCTGTAGAGCTACAATTTCAATGGAAAAATCTCCCATTTAAAAATAATACAAGAAAATTAGAAACTGCGTAAGTTGCATTAAATAAAGAAAACTATTGATTCTTTTTACTCACTAACCAGGAATAGAGGAATATTTAAGAAGATAAATTAAAAACTCATTCTCTAATAGTTGTCTGATGCTTCTGACCTCTTTAATAGCCTGAAAATAACTTTAATCCATGCATATGAATTAAATGT
Source organism: Phasianus colchicus (assembly GCF_987193195.1). Classification (NCBI taxonomy): domain Eukaryota; kingdom Metazoa; phylum Chordata; class Aves; order Galliformes; family Phasianidae; genus Phasianus; species Phasianus colchicus. The sequence continues at coordinate 133,585,696 of NC_143436.1, forward strand.
TATGTGGAGGTTGAACAGATTATATCAACAAGGGTCAGCAAATGTATCGAATTCTCCACTTCCCCAGAAACAAGGCAGCAAGAGCACAAGTCAGAGCACAGAAGCGAAGTATGTGTCAGGAATCAGTCTCTGAAAGTATTCACTTCTTCCCCAAGAACCACAAAGGGGCAGTTTGCTGGTGCTAACTTGCCCCAAGCAGGCTTAGCAAACACAGAACCCACAGATAACCAGAAATGCCGCAGCGACCTAAGTGCTAAAGTTTGAAAGGCAGAATATCCAGTAAAAGTAGAGCTCAAAATAGAACAGGGAAGGATTTGGCTATGAGGTATGAGATGTTTTTAGAAGATGACAGACAGGAAATATCAGAGCTGGTGAATCGAGACTCTCAGCCAGGCAAAGAAGATTGATGCTAGCATCAAGAAGGAAGAGTAAGCTAAAAGAGCTCTGGTCAATATACCAACTTGTGAGCAGTTCCCAGCGTATGGCACTGGAAGGAGTAAAGTTAATGGCACTGCAGAGGGCTCTAATGGCTATGCTAAGGAGCTAGGGAGGCAGAGGGCAATCTAGTTCAGAGAACAGGGAACAGAAGATGGCAAACTGCACTGCAGGTCAAACCGCACAGTAAACATTATGATGGAGAAAGATCTCGAGATAGATTCAGTAGAGAAGTGACTGGAAGAGACACAGACACATCCGTAAGCTGCTCAGCTGACTTACAGGCTGCTTAGAAGACAAGAAAATGAGATTTTTAGGGAAGCTCTGAAACAGCAAAGAGAGACAGAGGAGGCAAAGGGACTTGGGCACAAATCACAGAATGGTTTGAGTTGGAAAAGTCCTTTAAGATCATCTAATTCCAACCCCTCTGCAGAGACATTTCTCTCTAGACCACGTTGCCAAAGGCCTATCCAGCCTGGCCTTAAATCATTAGGAAAGTTTTACAAAGGTGTTATTTGGCAGATATTTGGCCACTGAAGCTGCAAAACAGCGAAGCAAATGCTCCACAGGAGCTGAACAGTTGCTGCAGTTCAGTTAGAGAGCACACACGATACACTGAACTTGGACATGACCCTGGGCCACCCATCTCCAAAACTCCTGGCCCTCTAGCTTGTGACAGAAATACTTCTTTACAGCAATTCCTGTTTCCTCCAAGCATTGCACTGCTGACTGGCTCGTGTTGTTTTCAGACCCATGAGGGAAGCACTGAGAGAAAAGCTGACAGGAATAAGTTGTCAGAAGCTCTGGAAGAAGCGCTGCACAAAGCCTCCATGGGACACTTGGATGCACAGGCCATAGGATTGGAAAGGCACTATGGCAGCCCTGGCCTCTAGTACTGCAGAAACCATGCGGCCACAGAGAAAGGAAAAAAACAGTACTGCAAAGCTTAAGCCTCCTTCGATATTATCGACACCCTGAAATTTACATCACAGATGCCTGAAGCAGTTGCCTTTCACTGTCTTCTTGAAGTCCACATACTGCTTTTTATAATCTAAGTAGTAAACTGTGCTGGGCAAAAGCCAACCTTGAATTCTGCCTAACAATCTGGGTGGAATAAGAGATTATTTCAAGAAGGACCGTGCATGAATGGCTGCTCTCTAGTCCCAGTCCTTTTCCTGATTTATTTTTGTACTCTTCCCTGTTGAGTGAGCACTGCCAGAAACAGCCATGAAGTACCAGGGCTTCTTGAGGAGATGGACGGCAAGCACTTGAAGAGAGAACTAACAGGACTGCTTTGTTACATCTTTGTTTTGGAAAGTTTTGGGAGCCACTCAACTCCATTTTTCCTCAGAAATTTCAAACTCTTCATTTTTCTCACAGTGCAAAGAGCAATGGAGGAAAGTGGGAAAAGATGGACGGATAGAGAGACGGATACATAATCATTATGATGGTGCTCCAGTCTCAGCCAAGGGCTGCCTAGTTTCTAAAAGCTGAGGGCAATGACAGCTGAGGTACAGGACAAAGCTAGTTTAGACACAGCATTGTGGACAATCAGGCATGAGTCAGAGAAAAAATGGTCTTCAGCTCATGTAGCACTCAACTCACTTCAACTTGTATACCAAAGCAGAACGGCTCCAGTTTTAGAAAATAGCCCAAAATTAATCCTAGCAAGAATACAAGCTGGCAGATAGCATCCTTAGTATTCAATTTGGGAGAGTGCTGAGAGCAGTTGGTGCAGAGCAGGATGTCTCCAAGCTAATCTCTGAGATGTTGTCAAGTCCCACACTGTTCCTACCATGAGCTGCAAGCACAGATAGGAGACAACTGTGGAAATGCCTGTTAGTCCTTTGGCTCTCAGGCTACAAATTGAGTGGAGAGAAAATACCTTAATAATAAACAATTCTCCTTGTCAGAAGAAAAAGACAGTAACATTCTTCAGATAAGTAGTTAAACTGGTGTGTCTTATTTTAGACAGCGATTAGCCACTCAAACATCCACAGAGCAATCAGTCTTCTGGAAAATTCTTATCACGCTGTCAGTTTGAAAGAAAAAAAAAAAAAGAAATATGATGCATTTTTTGCAGCATACAGACCGGCACTCATGTACAAAAGAATGGTGAGACCTGCACACTTGGGGTTAACTAAGCGTACTGTCCCACTTACGCACTACAATCAAGCACTTACCCTTCTTTGCAAGGTAAAAACACAAAATCAGTTGAGTAGTTTCTTAGTTCACTCTGTTTTGCCAAGTCTATCTGCCTTGTCACCATTCAAACAATTAAACCGCAGCTGCCACGAAAGTGTGCAGACCTGATTACCTACCTGAAAAGTGTGCCTATGGGCAGTGTCCTTTTTGAAAGCAAAGGCCAGAACTGTTTTCTCCTGGAAGCTTTTAAGCAATGTAACTGTACCAAAGCGTTCCTCCATAAGCTTCCTTAGGAAGGAGGTCCAGGCAATCTGCAGCCCCAGAACTTCAGCCACAGGATCAGAAAAAACACCAGCCCACAGAAAAGCTAGAAACTCTGCTTGTCTGCTGCATAAAGAACCCTAACAGCTCTCCCTCCACACAAAACAGCAATCCCTTGGGGGTTCTCATGTGGTTACACCAAGCGAAGATCCTTGAACAAACTTCATACACTAAAAATTGGTAGATACTCTTACAAATATCAGCATAAGTATTGCCCCAACTTTTAACATCACTTTAGAAAGACTATGCAGGACATCAGTCTAAATTTTCTCTAAGTACTAGTAATGTGAGGGTTTTTTTTTGTTTTTTGTTTTGTTTTTTTTTTAATCTCAGCAATGAATTTTTGTTCTTCTCCACAGTGATGGAAGAAGTGAGCTAGATCCCTTTCTAACAACAGTGCTTTATTCTTAGAGACAACAGCAATGTGAGACATCCCCTTAAAAAGACACAGATCTCTGCTGTGCATCATCGTGTTGCAGGCGCTCTCTACTCAGTGACTCAATAGCCACAAAGCCAACTCTCCCCCTAGTACTTCCTTTCAGTTTCACTGAAAAAATGCTCAAGGATAAACTCTTTTTCCCTATGGTTGTAGGTAATTTCTTTAACAGAAGCTATTTAAAACACTGACTCCAGTCAGTAATTTCTTATTCTGCAAGTAACTTCACTGATGGCAGTGAAATCCCCCAGCACAGAAAAAGCACCAACACTTGACATTAAGCTGTTCTCTATATCTAAGGTTGGGTGAAACACAGGAAGAATTCAGTTTCCCAAGGCGGAGTTTTGTGCCTGGGGATCTCGGAGCACAGCTGTCAGATAAAGAAGAGAAATCCAATAAGCAGTGTCAAGCACAAGTGTCTCAAGTCTCCCGGAAAGACATACCCATCAGAAAACAGAGAGAAGCACTGATCAATAACCACACACAGCTCTGAACCACTTCACTTGTATATGGCTGAAATACTGCTTTTAGTAAGGAATAAAAAGAATGCAAGAGAATCCATGGGGACACAAGGCACACAGAAATGAGATTAGCAAACCTAGCAGTCTGTGATCAATTTTCTCGTGTTTTTTTTTTCTTTCCACCAGATGTAAGAAAAAGTGACCACAAAACCCACGAACTTCTACAATAAAATGTACACTACTTAACAAATCCTCTTCAGCAGCTATTTCACAGCTTCATGCTTAATACAGCAAAATGACTTTAAATATTTTAGTGGCATGAATCTAAAACATTAAGAAGGAAAAGAATATTTAACTTCACAGAGGCCTTGGGTTTCTCTGGCTACAGACAGCCATTCCAGCTGACATCTGTCAGTGTTCTACAGCCCAGCTTGCTGCCAGCTTGTGCCCATCATCCCTACAACTCTTCACCAGATAGAACTCACAGCCACCGACACACCATACAATTTCTCACCTCTTTGCTGCAAGTCTCCCTAACACAGCTACCTGCAGAGGCCTACGCAAGTTGGTTGAAACCCAACTGGTGCTGGTTACACCTGTAAAACCTGCAGGAAAGCCAACGTGAGTCAGTCCTTCCCTCCCACCCCAGCAAGTGCAGGCCATGCAGGGTGCAGACAACTGGGTCGTGGCCCAAACAAACAGGAGGGCACAGACATCCTCAGCACAAACAGCAATGCTGTGCAAACAAGCACATCCTGTTTCAGCTGGTTTCCAACAGTTACCTGAAAATCTCTAAACCGTACCTACTACACTTAACTACCACTCCTATATTTTCTCTTCCAATGAATGGTTTTTCACGTCCAAAGGTCTGTGAGCAGAAAGGAGATGCTGATGCTAAAGCAGGGGATTTCTATTCCCCAACAGAGCTATATGCAGACACCCCAGATCTCATCCACAAGAGCTACACTCTTCAAACCTTGTTGATGAACCTGAATAAAATGCTATTTTGGTGTTAAATAAGTTACTTTTATTCCCCCATCTAATAGCAAAGAGCTACAAGTTCCAGCATTATTTTTCCCTATATATTACTTGTTATTGTGCCTAATTTGTTTGTTGCTGTTTCAAACCTCTCTGCAGGAGAAAAGAACAGCACTGTTAAAAATTATTTTCAGTGCTTCACCAAGATGATTTTTAGTTTATTGTCCATCATAAGAGAGAAATACATTAATTTTTACAGTTGTGAACAACCTCTTCTCTGTCTGCTCACACGATCACTTACAAATTACTTCACTCCTCCTCAGCCTGTTTTACTTTATAAAGTTGTATCTTTGCAAGAACAGCTATTACACAGAAGTCTGTCCAGATGAGGAATTCAAGTAAATTATAAATCCTGCAATACAATACCTCACGATACTTAAAATGAAGGTACACAAATGGAATGATTTTGTAACATTCAGAGCTGCAGAGGTCTAAATCAGAACTCCAAGGGTCAAACATTTACTACTTACTGCCTGGTTTTAGAGCTAGAAATGCAAAGCTACAGGATTGTGGCTTAATAAAGTCAGAAGGTGGACTTTACAACAGCCAACATCTGTCGCACCTAACGCTACCATAAATCACCAGACTTTCAGGTTTAATTGCCTGTAACAACCACAAGCACTACAAACCGCAGTAGGAAGTCAGTTGCAACAAATGTAACAATTGTTACAAAGACAAAATTATGAGGCTGTTGTAAATATCAGTATTTCTTCCTGCATTGCTTGCAGTTTCCCCTATCACAAACACTTAAGGATGCTTTTTCGTCTCTGATCTCTGCAAAATAAAAGTTTGATCCAGAACCCACTGATGTCAAAGGAAGAGACAAAGCAGACCATAAAGAGAGAAAAATATCCGGGTTGTAAAAGGTCTGTTGTGACCAATTTAGTGGGCAGCATTAGCAGTCTGTAACGACAAGAAGGGCTGAGATGAAAGACTCCTGAGCTTGAGAGTTGGCAGACATTTTAAGCAAAGATGAAGTTTGTTTTTGTGTAGTCTTCATCCTCCATGTGCTTACCATCATTAACTCTTTGCACACACTGTGAACTATTTATGCTCCAGGAACAAAACAGGGCCTGAAACTCTTCTTTAAAAAAATAAATAATTAGAAAAATATTGGAAAAAAAATAACCACCCTATTTTCTTTTACCTACAGTTTCTGTTGTCCATACTTACCCAAATATGCACTCTGTTCAGCCATAAAGCCAAATCTAGGAGTTCGTGTACGTGCAGAATTCACATGGATATGCAAGTTCACATATTTATAGATGTGCCTCACCCAGAGATGTGTATGCAACTATTTCTGAACAAAATCCCATCTACTGATGTCTCATTTATTTGCCGTCTGTGTAGCCACAGCAAAAAAAATAATGCTGTGTACCTAGAACTCTTTTAAGCAAATCTGCTATTATTAGGTTAAGTTAAAAGAGAGAAGTAGTCAATAAGTCAATAGAAAAAGAAAAACCATAATATTTTGATTGGCTTTCTCATTGATTTTGGAGAACTCCACACTGTACATGACACAGCTACCAATTGTTTTTGGAGTCACTGAAATTAAAATCCAATTTCAAGGACAGCCACAATTTTGATCAGCAAATAGATGATCATAATTTACTGTCATGAATTACCTCCCTTATTATAGCTGATTTAAATTTTTCATGTAGTGAGACATTTTTCTGTATTAAAGCTCGCATACACATTGCGAGGAAGAAACCAAAACAGTTTTTCCAAAGCATGGCCACTACTGATTATAGTGTAATAATCAGTAAGTGCCACATGCCTCAATATCCCTGTGTAAACTCAAATTTACATTAAAAACATACATTTCAAACTCAGGACCCCAGTTCTATTCAACTGCCACAAAGAGAGCTCACTAAAAACACTTGGCATAACAAGCCAAGAGCCCATCCACAACACAGGCTCAGATGAGGACCAAGGCAGGTGCTGAGCCCAGTACCATGGAGCTTTCTTCACAAGGCTGATGAATGCCCTTCTGCACTGCCAGAGGTATGGTCCTACCCACACATCCCCCCAACAGTGGCTGCTTCAGACAAACCCAAAGACAGTGAAAGAGAGGTAGTGATAACTCGTACCAGTCAATCCACCACATCACTCCAAAGCCCAAAGAACTACTGCGATGCTTCTGCTTACTTTTATCATTGGGATGTTCTAAAAAGACTAAAACTCTCACCAGTCACCAAAAGCACAGAGCCTTGTGTGTCACCCTGCTACGAGCTGTGTCACATTTTTCCTCCTACGATGCAAGCAGTCAAAAATAGACATGAGAACCCAAAAATATCAAATGAGTTTTGCGGGATTTGTTTTCTTTACCTAAAAAGGGAGGGAGGACAAAAGCAAAAGAAAGTTGGAAAAAAAAAAAAAAAAAGATCCACCACAAAACAAACAAAACCCTAGTAACCCTATTGCAATGCACTTCATTATATCTAGAATAATCTAGGGGACAAAAAAACAAACAGAAAATGATCTCAACAAATATAGCATGTGAAAAAAAGTCCAGTTTTTACAAAATGACAAAATAAAAACACACAGAAATATATAACTGTCTCAAAGTCTCAAAGAGTACCGAATGTATGCTTGCTTTACTTAGATACCTTCATTGCATGCAATAGACACTGACATCTATTAATTGAGTATGAGAATGGATTTATTCCCTTCTTCTCTGGAATCTATAATCGTCTGGGAGAAATCAACATGACCAGCTAAGAGATGCTGTGGCCCACTGCTTGGTCTGAACTGGTTTGCTTTTCCTTCATCAAGAAAACATTCCAAGCTCAAACATGTGTTTCTAAAATGTATGTTTATATAAACTCCAGAAATTGCTTTACTTGAATATTTTGTTTTCACTAACTTTAAAGTAAAAGAAAATTTGAAACCACAGGCACCAAAACCCAAGTATTCAAGAAATTTCTAAAAATATCTGTGAAAATGATAGCTTAAACCACAACCCAAAATCTGGAGCATAAAAGAACTTGGAAGGTGAATGGTAGCATAGTTACAGATATTGAAACTCTGGCACATAAACGTACAGTTTTGTTTCTAAATGTAGCACCGTTAGCTATCAGAAGAGTGAAACATTAAACAAAATCCTAGAATATGTATGTCTGCATTTATGAAAGTGATCACAATTCTAAATTCCCTGACAAAACACAAGGAGAAAAATAAGCAATGCATCAATGCCACCAAAAGTAAAATATTATATCATTTCTCCTACATCTTGAACAAAAGTTCAGTAAAACATACAGCATTTTCTTCACATAAATGTTTTCAAGTAGACTTAAACATAGGCTATTGCTCTTTTCCGTTTCTTATTTAAGTGGTAAGCAGAAATAGACTGCTTTAAAAGTAGAAGCATTCAATCCAAGTAGAAGACAAGTGCTTCATGTTCTTCAAACAGAGCTCTTAGTCTGAATACCAGAAAAACGTTTAATCACTTCGCTCAGTCAAGCTTGTACATTTAAGAAATGCTTTTGGACAGGAGCTTAGAAAATGAACGATCTTTTTAATGTTTGTATGAAACCAAGGTATTCTAAACAAAGAGCCTTTTTTTTTCCTCTGTAGGTGTCTTTTTTCCATTAAAAATAGGCCTTCCAGTTCAAGACCTGCAGCGTGAAGGAAAATATGCTGCTATTGCTCAAACTTTATAAGCTATTTGTTTAAGACTTAATTCCTCAGAGCTGTCAAAACACAACCCTTCAGAAATTCAAAGCTTAAAAGAAAAAGAAAAAAAAAAAGACATTCAACACTGTAGGGCTCAAATGGAGAGACCAGGTTTGCATCGGTGATGCTGGCACAAAATCCTTCTGCAACAGACAATTCTTGTCAGCCTAAAAACAGACAGTTTGGAGGGGACCTCCCAGGCCACCCAGCCCCAATGCCTGCCCTGTGCAGTGATGTCCCCCACCAGCTCAGGCTGCCCAGGGCCCTTATCCAACCTGGCCTTGAGCACCTCCAGGGATGGGGCACCCATCCTGGGCAGCTGTGTCAGTACCTCATTTTGATTTATTTATTTTATCCAGATGGCCATTTTTATTTCAGTTTGGCATCAAAGATTTCTGCTAAAAATGGCTCTATCTCAACTACACCACAGCAGCTCCTCCTCTGTCCTGCATGATCCCCGTTTTGTGAGAAGTATTTCATAAAATCCGACCTCACCAACTACTGCTAATGACTCACTGAAGCACCATTACTAATCCGGGATTTCTGCCATCATTTTTCAGTCAAGACCGATTAAAGCGATTTGGCAATACTGAAAACATAATTCAGCATCTCTGGCACTGTTTAGAAAACTGTGATCACAGCTTCGCATGTATTAAGGCTGGTGGCCATCTGCAAAATTTCATGCTGATGCATCCAACAAACATATATCCAGCCAACCATGTGAACCGTGGGTGAAATAAGAGGGGTTGGAAAAGCAGAAGGTAAGATCCAACAGAGTATGATTAAGCAAATACCCTGTTCCAGAGTGGTCAGAGCTCTGGCTTTAAGTAGGAACTTTGTGCAATGCTGTCTCATACGCATGCATATTTTCTAACTCCAAAATATATTAACAAATTTTAAAAACAAGAGTTATGTTAAAAATACAGACAATAGATTTTGACACATCACACCTTGAAATGATAACTATGTAAATGTGTTTCCAAACTGTAACAATGTCATCGCAACCCCCCCTCTTCCTCCTTCATTTCAGCTTTGTCTGAATTCAGTCATCCAACAGCAGGAGCAAAGCCACACCACTTCAAGCATTTCTCTGGCACCAAGAAATGAAAGCAGGGTACAAAGTTAATTGACAGTGCTGTATTAAAAGCTGTGGTATCAGCAAAGTGACAGTGCAGACAGCAGCAGATTTTCTGTGACTCTTTAGTAGAGAGCTTGTCTCCACTTCTGTCTGAAAGCCAATGTCTAGTGCAATGAATATGGAAATTCAGCTAAAGCCTGGCAGTTGAGCTGCCGTCAGCACCAGGCTTCGGATTCAAGCAGATGGAAAAGAAAATCTCCAGCTCCAACAGGTAGGGACTGCTGCTGCTGTGCAGAGCTGCGCCTTCACTAGGAGGGTTTGTAACACAATTAGCAGATCCTTTCCAAAGGAAAAGTAGGCCAGTCAGCCTGAGATGATGCAAATAAATGACAGCATCGCCTCCCAGTGCATTGCACTCTGCTTTCATCATCCACTACCACTCAGTAAAAGTAATCCTCGTGCAGATACTGTGCATCTCCCACTCCAATTCCATGCCCCTCCTGTTTCTCCAAGAAAGGGACTGCTCCCTTCTTCTCATCCTATGCATTTTGCTCATTATGTGCATCATTTCAAGGAATTCCACACTAGCTGTCACTGCCAGTGACACTTCTCCTCTTGGGTTCAACCCCTTCTCTCACCTCCACCCCCGTTAGTGCAAAAGCCCAAATGTTACAGAGGAATCTAGCGTCCAATATATGCTACGTCAGCACTGGCATCAGTACAAAAATATCACTTTCAAATTTGAATATGACAAAAAAAAAGGAGGGCTCTGAGCAATGACTTTCTGAGCACCTGGAAGCCAGTGGGCCAGAATATCAAGTCAAAACTCAACGTGGCAGTTTCTTACTATAAAATCTGGGGCCAGAGGAGGACAGATGCTTGTAAGGCAAAATGACTTTAGCTGAGCTGTCACAAGAAGGGACAGGTCATCAACCATTCCAAGTCAGTATTCTGGTAACTGTAAGCACATCCCATATACACATGCACAGGTGTAGTCTCTCTCAGAATCTCTCACCAAATTTTGATTATATTTAAATGAATGCCCCAAGCCACATAAACAATAATAACAAAATGAGCTTCCTCAATTATAAAAAGAAAACATTGCCTTAACTTCCTTCAGTCCAGAAATCATTAAGCACATCCCCATCACATTGTCCAGAGCACCTGCTCTCAGCCCCATGCCACATGCCATTTAGGAGGAAATCAGGCCTACACTCAGATTACTTCCAACCAGAAGAGGAAAGCACAAATGTATCCTGCACCATTATACCAACTCATTCCTGTCTGCGTATAATATCCTCAGGCAAGTACAAAACACTTTGAATTCAGTAGGAAACAAAACCCCTTTATATCCAAGATGCTGCAGTACTTGGAGCGACCTGACAGAAAGGACCATGAGCCAACATCTTAAATGCACGAAGTTCCAGCTTTAACACAGAGTGGCCAATACAGTTTTACCTTAAAAAGCATCCTAACAGAGCATCTGGTCATTAAAAAAGCTCTTCATCTGGACAGAGACAGGAGAAGTTGTTATGCATTCTGGAGCTGTCGGAAACGGGAAAGATGAGATCATAATTGTAGATTACCAACAATAGGTGAACCTGCAACTCCCTTAGTGCCAACAGCCTGGTGAAGATGCTGTCACTTAAACAACCACAGTTTTATTTTTAAATCTTCTTTCCTCCTCTCTGGAAATTAATTCAATTTACATTTTCCCCTTTGCCCACAGGGTAAGCATAACTAAATTTTATATTGGTATTAATCATCACCACTAAAACCAAAAGATAGAAACCAGAATATTTTAGGATAGCTTTGCAAAGTATTATGTTCTTTCTATACACATTGACTGCAATTAATCATTTTCTTTGATTTATGTAACAGCTGAAGCAAATGTGGTAAACTCATGTTTTGCTCTGGGGCTTTCTTTTTTACCCTGCTGTATTTTAGGAGGCAGACACTGAAAGTACAGCAAATTCTTATTACTTAAAAACCCTACAGTGCCTCTCCAACAGACCTTCCAATTCAGTGCATTGAAGGTTGCAAGCATTATTGTAGCATTTAAAAATTTTACTGCATGGAAGGCTGCTTCTCCTTTCATTTTCTTTTTGAGAAATACAAATCTCCCAGTTTTTAGACTTCTGCATGCTCTCACTTTCTGACTGCTAATTCTACCACAGTTCCCTCAGAGTTCACAGATCCACTTCAGTGATTTCTTTTTTCCTTTTTTTTTTTCTTTTTTCATGTTTAGTTTCTTGTAATTGTGCAAGCTATACATGATCTTTGATGATAATTCTAGAGAATCTTCCATTATCTTCTTCCCATCAACTATGTCACAAAAATAATGACAGATAAATGATATTTTCCCTGCCTTCCCCACAAATTAATTTCAAGGCATTTCAAAGTCTGCTTCCTAGAACTCATACATACAGGCTTTCATTTTCCTCATTCTGTCAAACTTTCCCAGACAGCCCACACCTCTCAACTTGTGTTTTCTGTTCAAGTTTATCTCTTTCCACATTCACATTCTACTGTTTCAGATAGCCACAGTTCTAGTCCGCTCCTAATCTGTAGGCATAATCACAGCATATTCAAGAAAAAGAGGTCATTAAAGAAATATAAAAAAAAAAAAACATAACACATTTCCTTCTACTTGAAGAGAATAGAATTTATTTTCTCTTTTACCCTCTTGTTCTTGAGGCTTTAGAGGTAAACTGAGAGCTCCACTCCTTCCAGAGCTACACATTATCTATCCTAGAGACATGCACCTTCATGGGCCCCCCAGCCAAGCCAGTGAACAATAAAGAAAAAGAGGACAAATATACAGGTGAGTTTTTACTACCTCTTACCTCCTCTGACCCTTAGATGCCACAGTTTAAAGCAGACCAACTGTATGCAAGCACTGATTTACAGATCTCAGTAGCAGAGCCCAGATGTAGCTCACCAGGGTATGCTGTGCTCTCAGAATATTGGCAAGCCTTTGGGAACACCTTTATTATGACAGGAGGAAAGGTTACCATGCTAGCTATGGGAGAAGCCCCACATTAAACATTTCTCATAAAGTACCTGGCTCAAAACCTCCAGTTCAAAAACTATCCAGCTCCTTTCTACTGTTCTGCAGCAAACATATCGCAAACCAGGCAGGTTTGTATTTTACTAATTCCTCACTTTCTAAAGGTTCCAGGTAAATGCAGTAGATAAAGACGCTGATGGCATCCTGTCCGTAACTTTGCACTATGAGTCCCTAAGACAATGGCCACACGTGAATACATAAGTTCAGATGTAACCCAAACAAAGGTAGGTTTGCCTATCTTCACAACCATTGTGAACGGCCTCAAAGAAACCCAGAAACAGAACCTCCAACAATTACTCCATCAGGAATCACCGGTCCTACTGACTGTTTTACACAACTCTCACAACATTTAGTCTCTCATATGAGTGCTTCATGTGATTTCCAAACACCCAAAGTTGACAATACCATTGCCACATACATTTTTAGCCTCTGCAACATCTGTGTGAGACAAGACATTTACCTAACAACAAAGCACTGGAAGTTTTTGCTGCTCTTCCTGCAAAGGAAGCTCATTATAAAAAGCACTGAGCCATAGCCAAAGCCTTGCAATCCATTCCCCACTAATTACCCCCTGTGTACCTGCTTCCTGCTAGGACTGAGGAGCAGTGTTTCTAGGGCAGCTCTATAAGGATCCCTGTACCCAGCAGCTATTCTACCTGCAGAGCTGCTCGTGCAGCAAAGCAGAAGGCTCCATTCCACCTCCATCCCAGGGCAGCATTATGCTGCTGAGAAATAACCACATTTGATAACTTCCAATGCCTTTATTTGCATCCTAAGAGCCCCTTTTCAGCAGCATGCTTTTTACCTAGCAGATTTCAATACAACTGCTCATTCCACATTCAAGCCTGCAGGGCGTTGAAGTTCCCTGTTTCTGACAGCACCTGGACATACATCTCTCCACTCTAACAAGACCTGCTTATGCTATACAACAGAGCTGCTCAATATTTGTGTAGGTACATTCATTCAATGTATTAATTAGATATTTCATCTGAAATGCTCTCAAAGTTCAATAGAAACACATTCAAAAGTCTCACTGCAGATTTGCTCTCTATAGGAGCTTTAATACGGATTTCTTGATAGGCTGTATTTTGTTGTGAGGTCTTTTTATAGAATATATAATCTTCTGGTCATAAAACATCGCTTGCTCTCAGCCAGGAAGCCTCTTGGGAACACAGAGCTGTAATCTACCACTAATATATAAAGTACAGAACCTTTCAGACACTGTGACGCAGAAGTTGCAAACAAAGATAGAAAGCTACATGAGAATCTGATGCAGGATTAGCATGGCTTGTTCCATATCCACATCTAGCCTAAGGCAAGCAGTAAATCCAGACTTTGTGGTGAAAGCCTGTATAATGGACACTGCCACAAAGCCATCAGCTACCACAAATAAGTTCTCATTGACACTTCGTGAAAAGTGATAGTTTTACTATAGACTGGGTCAAACCAACAGGAAAAGAAAACAAACAAACAAACAAACAAAATATATATATATATATATATGTATATTATTTTTTTATATATATTTTTTTTTTATTATTATTTTTTTTTTTTCAGTAACCTGTTCTTGCCAAGGGAAACATACCATAGAAAGGATTCCATCAGAACACAATCAGTTTTTCTCAAGTATTTCTTTAAGTTTTCTCAAACCATATGGAAGTGGCCACACATTTTGAGTTAGTGCTCAGGAAATGCTTCATCACTATTTAAGAAAATTTTATTGTCTAGGAGGAGAAACCAGGGGAGTAGTTTTGGTATATGCCAAAGCAAAGATGCAATTCCACATTTCTACCATGCATACCAGAAGTGGAAGATCAGGAAAGTCTTTGTTTACATTGAAGATGGTTCCTTGCTACATAGAATTTTCCATATTTCTTTCAGGACAAGTCATTCAGATGCTATCACTATGCCAATATTTGTTTAAAAACCTCCTACCTGCCACTGCACGCCAACATTATGTTGTTTTGTCACTTAACAATAGATGAGATACACAGGTTCCTGCTCTGTAAAGCACTTCTTAGCACTCAGGAGGAGAGGAGCCACTGGGAGGTGTGACTGATCTCACGACCATCTAACTATGGCTGCTCCACACCACTTCCCACAGAATTGCTTTTTTCAGTTGTTTACATTTCCCCAGAGCGTGTGCTCAAAACTTTTTCACGGCAAGTGTTCGCCTCAGGCTGATCTGTAAAAAGTACTCATTAATTTCAGCTAAAACAGTTCAGCTGCTGCCAAGAATAAAGGCTAACAAAAAACGTGTTGTGCATAAATTAAAGGGAAAAAAGCTGGCAATCTTTCATATCCTATTGCTTTAAAAAGTCCAAGTAAACACAGATAACAGCAGAGATTTACTCGCAACTAAAATCTCCAAAGATGCCTCCTCCACACCCCCAGCCTCCCCACCTCTCAAAAAAAAAAAAAAAAGCATTTGATTTCCTCAGTTGACTGAAGTAGATATGCACTGTCCTACAGTCTCAAGCTTGAGGGATTGAGAAAACATTTCCCTTTAGTAATCATTCCACGCTAGTTAGGAACATTGGCTACAGCCAACAGAGCCTGTATTTCTAAAGACATGCCCAGGGGAAAAAGAGATAAACATCAAATACAAAAGCAAGAGAAAACAGCTAGACCAAAGAAGCGAGGGAAGAAGAGTGATAGTGGCAAAGATGGTTTAAAAACATAAAGGTGGCAAAAAAAAACCCCAAAACAGGACTGAGGTCTGGGGGTAGAAATAAAGCAAGAAATCATTTGGCTGGGAGGAATTGTTGCAATGAAGAGTTGGGAACTGACAGGTAGAGACAGAACGAAGAGATGGGACAAGGAGCTTAAGGAAGAGAATTGAGAGGCTCTGCCTAAGCTCACCTGGAAAAAAAAAGACAGCTAGGGGAGTGGGAAAGATATTGGACACAGACTTCAAGGCAGGGTTGGCCTTGTTAGGCAGAAAGAATAAAATACCTGAGTTGTCCAGCATGAGGTATACAGGTTTCAGCTTAGGAAATAAATAGTCTTTCATAGAATATATGGAGGAACAGCTGGGAAGACTTAACCAATTCCATAAAACTGGAAGAAAAAAGTTCTTCAATCAGGCACCCAAAAAATGATTGACCAAAGCATTGATCAATGGCAAAAGGAAAAGAGTTTTTAAAGAGTTGCCCTGTACAAATGGGACCTGTGGGGAATGGCAGAGTTGCATCCCTGGCCTCTGGAGGAATTAGGGTTTCAACCAGAAGACAAGCTTGTTGTCTTCTTCCTTCAGTCCCTTGCCTTTCTGACCGCAGAACCTCACCCAAACCCATAAATGATGACAAACAGTCCAGCCACACTTTGGAAGTTTAAGCAGAGCTCTTTTCTAATGTCCATGAGAAAAATCTCAAGAACCAAGTTCATCAGTGATCCTAGAAATACATGACTGAGCAGCAGAACAAACCCACGAGCTCTCAGCATTTTAAGGAAATGCTGTACATTCTCAGAACTGCCATCAGAGTTAACGCTGCACTAATACTTACCACTTTGTCATACAAAAGTACCAGAAAAATAGCACAAAGAGCTTGGCAAGCCTTTCTGGTGAAGATACAACTCTACTCAAACTCTACTGCCTCCCAAGAAAAGTCAGTGTACCAGATCAAGTGAGCACTCTTCAGAAATGTCAAACCAGTGGTTTAAATTAAGCCACTGAACTTTGCACTGCAGTTGTCAAAGCATGGGCACAAGAATCTGTCCATCTGTTCTGCTGTGGGAGGCAGTAATTTCCAGCCTAGTGAATGTAGAAAGTAGCTACAGGATCAAAAGAACTGCTACTGCCAGGAAAGATGCAGCAAAATACACAGAGAAATCCAGGGAGGTAAGGACAAAAAGTAATCTGCAAGTCTGTCATTGTGAGCAACACTGAAAAAGAAGCGACCAACACCTCAAGCTGTTTTTTGAAGAACATGGTGGGAAATTAGAGGCTTGGCAAAGAAGGAAAACTATTCCCTTAGTATTGGTAACCATAGAGAAAAGGTAGAAAAAGAACTGGAAAAAGGACACAGGGGACTCCAAACAAGCATTTCTGAGACACCTACCATAAAGCCATTTTGTCACTCTGAAGTCTTTATTCTAGCTCTCAAAGGCTGGACAGTCCTTGGAAACATCTTCTATAGACTGCAAAGGTTTAATGCTTGAAATAAATAAACACAAAGCAGAATCAGAGGAAGACAAAATGCACAGTGGTAGCATTAAGCAAGCACTGTTCTTTCCTTAGCACAAGAAATTTAACAGCAGAGAATGAGGGAAAGAAAAAATTCTCTGCAGATCTGGCCCCTTCTGTAACTCCACTGTTGGTCATAATTTCCTTAGAGACTTGTTCTGCTCATTCTAAGGTGAAATTCTGAGCATCTAATTCTTTATAAGCACGTTTAATTTGCTTATACTTGCTTCTGCAGCTAGGAGCAAGCTACAGAGAGCTCAGTGACATAGGAGGGCACTGCCAGATGAAGTAGCTACTCAAGCATACAGTTGGCATGGACCTTTCTGTCCTGTAAAAAGAGAAGGCTGTGTGTGTCCAGATGCATTCATAAGCACAGTTATTTTTTGTAGAAACCTATGCAGCTTACTAGACTGCAGTTAACATACCTTGCCTGCAAAGAGCCCAAGGAAGCGAGGTGAAGTGTGCTGTTTCCAAAGATGTGTAATGCTTATACATTTACACTAACACCCTCTCTGCCTTCTCCTTTATTTCTCCCCTCTATCTCTGTGCTCCTTTCCTCTGCACTCAGTCATCCTCTCCACAAAATCCGTGCTGCCTGCAACAAATGGGAAGAACAGAGCCGCATTTAAGGAACATCAGCTCACATACAACAGGCTTCTCTGTCAGCACGACAGAGCAGCAGGCCACAAACACGATGCAGGCTTGCCAGAGAAATACAGCATGGAAGAGCTCATACTCTCATGAGTGGGTTGGGTCCACACGCAACAACTCAAGAATGCCAGTGTCTTTCTTCTCAGTGTCCTTCCTGCTGATTGCATACAAAGCCTGAATAACACATGTTCACAAACCTCAGCTGCACAGAAATCCTTTGTCATGTATAAGGCACACAGAAAATCTCCTTCTTCTAAGATCAAAACCTCAGGTTGTCTGAAGATAGAGAGAAAACAATGTTACTTTCTCATATTTCATCACTGTGGTTTTATTTAAGTTAGTACCAAGGTACGTCCTTTGATTTCAACACTTATTATTTGCTGCATATTAGGAAAAAAACATCATTAATTCAAGAAATTCACACTTGGTGGAAATACAACCAAGCAGGAACAGCCTTCTTCCTGAGTGAACGTACTTCACTGCAGCTTTTACATAGTGTTTTCAAGAAGTGCTAACCAATGTCAGCAGAGCCGGCACCTCCCTTTCCTTTGTGAGAGTGAAGCAGCTGGCCTGGTGGCCTGGCAGAAGCAAAAGCACAACGCCCACCTGTGCTGGTTGATGCAACACAGCTAACCCCAGCTCCTGAAATTGGGAAAGCAGCAGCAGCCACCAGGTAAGGGACTGGGAGTGTGCATTCTGTTCTTTCAAGCACACCTCTCTCAGCACAAACCACCAAAGCCAGTTATAACTCCACCACCCAGCTGTGCAGCCAAGGCACACCCTCTGTCTCTGTCACTTCTTCAATTTACAAGTGCCCCTTTCCTTTTCCTCATTTCATTCAAGCCACGCTTCCTTCCCAACCAGCTTTGCCCCAGTGGTTGTTCGGGTTTGCCCTGGCAGCACAGCCCGCTTCTGATCCACGATGACAATTTCCTTGCTGCAAGCAGAGCACACAGAGGAAATGATCGCTGGAAGCAAAGGAAGTAAAGCAAGAAGTGGCAGCACAGTGGAAAAAAGGAAATGAAACTTCTCTGGCATCTGAAGGCTGGGAGAATGTGGTAAAGAGCTTACTATATTTATTTAAACAGCAGTGTATACGACTGACACATCTGAGGCTATGCCTATCTACCTGATCCACATGGATGACATACACGCAACCCAAAGCTTCTTCTTCCAAGGCCAACAGATTTTGGCTCTGGGCAGCCTGGTCTAGTGGTTGGTGACCCTGTCTATGGCAGGGGGTTTGAAACTAGATGTTCTTTGAGGTCCTTTTCAAGCCATGCCATTCTATGATTCTATGATTTTCCAGCAACATTTCTGCAGAGGATGTCTGTTTAAGATATAGGTAGATAACCAACAATAGGGAGGAAACTCAGTTTGTCAGAAAAGAAACAGGAAGGGAAGCCGATAGGCAGAAGCAAGGAGCAGAGCTCTGGGACACACTGCCTGCAGTGCGTGATCTGCCATCTCTCTGCAGGTAGAGGACTCAAGTTTCATCTCCAAGCAACACCCAGGAAAGAAATGGGGAAGGATTTCCAATAAAATAACCTACAAAGGCAGTCCAGGAGGTATTCTTATATTCTAACTTCACGTTTAGGTACAAGCAGTTAGATCATTAAAATTCCCTGTAACAAAGCACAGGGCAGAAGCCTGAATTCACCTTAACAGTCGCTTCACTTCAGAAGGGAGTTCTTCCCTTTAGCACAGCACCTGCACCGCCACACTGGACTCGAATGGGTTCAGGAGATGGCGGATGATGTGTACCTGAGACCTTAAGACCAAAAATTCTCCAGTGGGGCAAGCTCCTTACTCTAGCCAAAGCTGAAGGAACATTTAAAAGAGAGCCGATGCCTTCTGCCTCAGCTGACAGCAAGCAGGACAGAAGCAGAGCTTTTGCAAGGTTCCATCACTGAGGTTCCAAATTTAGCAGTGATGGCAAGTGCCAGACTTCTCAACTAAAGAATAGCGAACTCCAAATTCGCAGCAGAAGATGCGTGCCTGCCCCATGCTGCCACCTAACACCTGCATCAAGAGTCCGACAGACAAGGGAACGAATTACAAACACAGCGCGTTCCCTCGGAGGGCTCTCCAAGTTCCCAGACGCAGCTCACTGAATCAAACCTTCAGACGCAGAAAAAAAAAAAAAGAAAACCAACCACGGCAAGTTTTTACAACGAGACCTTCTCAAACAAGCATTAGCATGCCGTCGCTTCTCAAGGGGAAACACATCATCTTGTTGCTAGGACGACAGGGTTGTGCAAGCTCATCTCCCTCGCTTTGCAGTTTGAGGGCAAGCAAACACGCCGGAGCCTCTCCTCCTGCTGCTCGAAACGCAACCCAGGCAGCGCTTCCCCGCTCGCTCCCCGCGCCGGCGCTGCCGCAGGAAGCACACGCGATACGGGCCCGCAGCCGCAGCGCAGCCGGCAGCACGGGGACGCGCCGCCGCTCGGCTCTCACGCTGCTCCGCCACGGGAAAGGGCGGGCCCGCAATCCAGCAACGAGGCGCCGTCACGGCGCCCCCCCCCCCCCGCCCCAACCGACGAAGACCCGCAGCCCCGCACTCACCTCCGCAGCCCCGCGGCACTACGTACGCCGCGCCCGCCTGTGACGGCACCGGGAGCGGCCGCCACGCTCCGCTCCGCCCCTCCGGCCGGCCCGGCCCCCTGCGGGCCCCCGCTTCGCGCTGAGGGAAGGCAGGCGGCGAGCGGGAGCGTGCGTTCTGCCCACCCCTTCGCTCCTCCTTCGTCATCGTTGAGCGGAGGGATGCGTAAGCAAGCACGCAAAGAAGTAAATAAAGCGGGTCGCTGCAGCTCCACGTAACGGACAGGAATGGCGAGCCAAGAGGCGGCCCTCCTGGGCTTCTTCCCGCAGGTACCGCGAGCCACGCAGCCCGGTACGCTGCAGTGTACGCAGCCCCGCCAACATGGCTGCGGTGTGAGCCGCACAGGGACGGCTGCTGCCATCGCTGTGGGACACGAGTTTCAGTCTGTTGTTTTTCACTCAGAGGGTGGTGACGCACCGGAACAGGTTGCCCAAGGAGGCTGTGGATGCCCCATCCCTCAGGCATTCGAGGCCAGGCTGGATGTGGCTCTGGGCAGCCTGGTCTGGTGGTTGGCGACCCTGCAAACAGCAGGGGGTTGAAATTAGATGATCATTGGGTCCTTTTCAACCCAGGCCATTCTGTGATTCTATGAAAATGAGAGACAGAGCTTACAGAGGAGGCCTTACTTTCAACACCTAGTCAGACATGCACAATTATTAACACTGATGTTTGGTCATAGTTTAGAAAAAAACTAATGAACCGTGCCTAATTAGCAAACCTCAAAACCTAATTGCCAGAGGAGAGAGACTTCCAGATCATTGCCCTGGGTCTGTTTGTTTAAGGTTGTTGAGCATTTTCCTCAAAGATTTGAAAGCATCTGTCAACTCTGCTGATTTTGTGAACGACACACAGGACAGCAATATGGTGAATAAAAGGACCGGGCTGTCACATACAAGATCTAGAACAGCCGATTTTGTTTGTTTGTTTTAAGCCAAATCCCAGGTTATGTGTCCAGAAAAAGAATGAAAAATTGTATTTGGAACACTGGTCAAGCAGCAGACTGAAATATTATGACTCTGAGAACGGCCCCAGGGTCATAAAGGAATTGAATGCAAGATCCCAGCTCAACACTGACGAAGCATGACAGACCTAAGAAGCAAAATGAATTGTGTATAAAGATTTTATCCACATATAGGTCACCCAGAAACCCAGTATCAGGGGCTTATCTGGTGCTTGAGAGAACATTATGAATTTGTGACACAACTTGCACATGCACAACACGAGGTTTTAGGAAGTAAATGCATGTATTTCCTCAAAAAATATGGTTATTTTATCACAGGGGTTGGAAGGGACCCTCAAGAGAACATTGAGTCCAACCCATCCCAATCCCAGCTATAGTAAGTCATACAGATAGCAGTTTAGATGGGTCTTGAATACCTCCATAGAAGGACACTGCTCTCTGGGCAACCTGCTCCACTGCTCCATTACCCTTACCATAAAGAAGTTCTTCAGCATGTTAGCACAGAACTTCCTATGTTCAAGTTTTAGGCCATTACTACTTGTCCTATTGCTACACACCACACAGAAGGGTCTGGTCTCATCCATTTGCGTCCCACCTCCCTTTACATATTTATAAACATCAGTCAGATCCCTCTTCAGTCTTCTTTTTCCCAAGGCTGAACAGACCCAGGTTACTCTGCCTTTAGTTTTAAACACATTCCCAGAAAGCAAATATAAGCTTGCAGAGCCAGCCCTCAACTTTTCCTGTAAGTGGAAGCTGAAATCAAATTCCAATAATAAGTATACACTTTCCTAACAGAAAGGTGTTCTTCCTAGCATAAAAATTCCAACTAGCAGGAGGTTTGACTTGGGTGAAGGTTGTTAAACTCTCTTACCTTAACTGACAAGAAGGAGAAAGAACGCTTTACCAGATTTCTCATCTCTGCTGAAAATGGACCTTGTGTAATTTCTGGGTTTGTACTGAGCAATTCAAAATGTTAGACAACTGGTGATCCCATCAGCATACTCTATATATCCTCCTCTTTGTCAGCCTGTAAGAGATTTCCTCCCACCCAAATTTCCAGAAACCATTCTGCTATAACCATTACAGAGGTACAGCTGATGGAGAAACAAAAGCCTGACACAAGCAGGATCCACCAAATATCAGACCTCTGTGACCTACTTACAAGGAAGACTACAAAACCTCCCCCAGCAAAACAACTCAAATTCCTGCCACAGATTGTCTGGAAAAATAATATTCCTTACTCATCATGATAACGAAGGACAACAATATATAAGTTTGCAGTAGTGCATTTATGATAGAAATTGTAAAAAACTATTTTTACATTCTGTTTTCTCCCTTGCTCCTTTTTAAAATAATAGTAGTGATACTGCAGAATCATTTTGGATATCTTGTACTAAGTCATAGAGATGCACTTACTACCTCCGTTACCAAAAATCTTCAATAATTACCTTCCATTTCACCACCACCCATTACTGCCTAGATGCAAACAATGATGCACACAGAAGCTTTCAGCAGGGAAAAAAAATGCCTCAGCTTGACACGAAAATAAATTCAATGCTCATCTACTAAATATACCAATATTTGAAATATATCGCCTGCTATCAACATCATTAAGTGACCATTAGAATGCTCCTCTTGTTATTTCTTCTTCCTTTGATGTTTAAGTGCATTATTAACCAACCACTGTAAATACTGAGAATAAACAGTAGTTCACTCCAAAAAGAGACCCTCTACTCTTACAGAAGTTTCTCCCAGCAGAGTCAAACACATCACTGTGGAATCCACTACTTATAGAAATACCTGCTAAATACTTTTTTGAAGCTATCCATGGTAAAACCATGACAGAGACGGATAAAGCAGAAATTCAAGACGCCCCATTTGGAAGAAGAAGAAAGGAGAAAGGATCTTAAGGCTTTTGGTTACTATTCTGTCAACTGCAGTTGACAATGGAAAATAAACTGCCATAATGTCAAGTTTTACACAGTGATTGATACAGGTATATGATATGCATATCCTAAATGACCACATATCAACTGCTAAGGCAGTACGAGCACTGGCTGAAATCCACCATGTCAACAAAGCTGCTGCAGTTCTGTATTTCTCAGTTTCCAACAAAATACTTGCACAGCAGACGCTGCTTACCACCTGCGTTCTGTGCCAGAGTAACTGGCAGATGACTTCCCTCAGTGCCTCTTATAAGCAGGAACTGCCAGCAGAGTTTGTTCTAGGTTTCTTCTGAAATAAAACCACTATATAAAAAGCTGTTTTGTTGTTTGTTTTTTAAAGTATATTTCAAAACTTTAGACTCCACCATCCAACCTGCTACTTCCCAGAAACTTAAAAGTGAAGAATATATAGCTTGTTTCTTCGGTCAACCAGTGAACAGTGAAGGTCTTTGTAACACAAATACGTGCACCTGAGATGCAGAAAAACTTTAAGTGATTATTAAAAACCCTTGTCTTTCCTTTCAAGACGGGCAACTTAACAAACGTTACTCAGTGTATCCTTGAAAAGCAGTCCCTTTCTCTCGCTTCTCAGTACATACACATGGGCCTTCATCAAACAGGTTCTGCTTAAGAAGCATGCTCTTCTCTTCATATCAACTAGGAAGAATTGTGAAAGAATTTCCAGACCACAGTATGCGACTGCAGCCAGCTGAACGTGAGCCAGCAGTGTGCCCACGTGGCCAAGAAGGCCAATGACATCCTGGCTTGTATCAAATAGTGTTGACAGCAGGAGCAGGTAAGTTCTTAGCTTTGGTGAGGCTGCATCTTGAGTGCTGTTTGGTTTTGGGCCCCTCACTCCAAAAAGACTCTGAGGCCCTGGAGTATGTTCAAAGAAGGGCAACGAAGCTCTGAGGGGTCTAGAGCACAAGTCTTATGGGGAGCAGTTGAGGGAATGTCAATCTGAAGAAGAGAAGGCTCAGGGGAGATGTTATCACTCTCTAAAACAACATGAAAGGAGGTTGTGGTGAGATAGGGGTTGGCCTCTTCTACTGGGTAACAGTGTTAGGATGAGAGAGAATGACCTCAAGCTGAACGAGGGGAGGGTCAGGGTGGGTGTTAGAAACAATTTCTTCTCAGAAGGAGCGGTGATGCAGTGGCACAGGCTGCCCAGGGAGGTGGTGCAGTCACCGTCCCTGGAGGTGTTCCAGAACCGTGTGGATGTGGCACTGAGGGATGTGGTCAGTGGGCATGGTGGGGGTGGGTTAGATTAGATGATCTTAGTGGTCTTTTCCAATCTTAACATTTTTATGATTCCGCAGTACATGCTCACAGCTATGCAAATGCAGAAGTGTTTGCAGGACTGGACCATCAAGAGAACAAACGAAGTGATGAAATTATACACAGTAATGACACAGGCATGTCCTAACACTGCCTGAGCTGCAGTGCGAAACCTGCAAACCTCCAGCACCCTTGGGCTCTGCCACCACCTGAAACCAATGGAAGAAGTGAGAGCAGCAATGGAAATGTTTTTTTGTACTTCCTCAATAGAAATCACTGGCATGGCTTTGGGTGCCACTTCGACTTTCTGTCACAGGTTCAAAGACATTATGTGTTCAATTTTGAAAAATCCACCACAGATCAGAAATCTGTATTTTTAAATAAATAACAGTGGAATAGAACAACAAAAAAGACTTAACATCGGATTATTCAAAGGAAAACATTTTTGTGCCACAGGAAAAAAAGTTGGAATCATACACATAAATTTAGAGTACTTGAGGTTTTCCATTAATAAAACAGGATTTTTATAAATCACACAGGAAACATTAACAGCTCTCAAGTAGGACATTGCTCATACTCCCAAGGCAATTATGTAATTAGTCGTTTTTAGACAGAATGTTATGTCACACAATACTGGCACTGAACAGTCTCTAGAGCAAGTCAGTACTCAGATACATACATATTTTTATATTGGCATAGATAGTCTAGTGAACCATTAGAACTTCTTAGTGCTAAAGCTTCCTATCAGATCGAGCAGTATTAATCTCGTGTTAAATTACTTAAGAAATCCTGAAGCATTCAGTAGCAAACACTAGATTTACTTTAGCATTTGACCTCCATTGGCTTAAGCCAACAACAAAACAATAGGTTCAACTCGTCACCTGCCTGTGCTCTCCTGCCTGCTCGTTCCCAAGAGGAACTTCTGCAGCATCACTGCAAATGATATTTAATTATCTGCTAAGTGGCTTTATATTTATTTTTATTCTTCCTTAAATATATATGTATGTATATGTATCTTCACAGAAGACTTGTAACACTTTGAAATTATACAGCTAAGTCATGGAGACTGTTAAAAGACATCACAGAAATTAATCAATTCAGCATGCGTATAAAGAGAAACTGGTACCTAGATTGGAGAAAACAAAGAATATTTGCAGTACTTCCATACACAGAGCAGCTTTCACATGATAGGCAGAAAATGAGAATGTGAAGTCAGTGTTGATTTACAATTGCAATAATACGCAAATCCTACACAAGAAGGAAAGTAAACATACATTGACTCATCACAGAGCTGTTGCTTAAGACAGACAGAATTGCATCACCAATGTGCTCATCCACTGAAGTTATTGATTTTACAAATAATAATCACTGCATCCATCTGGTCAGACTAAATGTAAGCCAGCTCTGTGGCTGTGCATTTTAGCCAAGAAGTTTCAATGTCTCTTTCCTTTCTATTTCCTAATCTTGCTTCTAATCAGCATGTCTGAAATTATTTGAGCTTCCACACATATGAATTACATTATCATATATTTCTTAAAGGCTTTAAGAGGCAGAGAAAGAGGTAGACACACTGAGGGAAGGAAAAACAAGTTCTTCAGAAGCAAGTTCTCAAATAGAAAGAATAAATATTGACTTCTGTCATGGTTTTAGTGCTATTTATTGTCTGATATCCTCATAAATCCTTCTTCCTTACCAAGGCAGGACAAAAGACTAACTGATGTGTTACCTATAATGTCTCAAAGAACACACTCCATCTGCAGACAGATCTGCCAGTCATCCTTGATCAAAGGAGAGCAAAACAATATCTTCCTACATTAATTTGTTCGTTTTCTCACTACTGCTGTTCCATAAATTATGAAATTACTCAAGATTTGACTTAAACATGAGAAAAAAAAAATCGAAGGGAGAAGCAAGCTTTTTAAAAGTACTAATAGAAATCTGTTGCAATTTACCTGCATATGAACATTTTACATCCATAAATGCAAACCAAAGAATTCAGAGAGAGAAGTGAAAACAAGAAATATGTTCAGAATCTGTGGACTGCAGTTTCCAACAAACAAGTCCAAATCATCATCTCTAGTTTGTGCATATGTTTGGACAAATATTATGCACTTGACTGAAAAGTGATGCAAAAAGATGGTCCAGGGGCATCTCAGAGGATCTTACAGATGTTCCAAACATTTCTAGAGCACAGTGAGAGTGACCACAGTCTCCTTGCCTTTTGGCTTGTCAGGATCCCACTCCCCCCACACCCAAACACATGCTATCAGCCACAGCCTGGCATACAGCTCTCAAGTTATCAAAAAGAACACTGCCATTATTCTCCTGTACCTGTGTTGATACAATGAGAAGACAGATTACAATAAGATTGATCAGACATCCTTTAATATACAGAAATCAAATTTTAATCCAGTTGTCCAATGAGATCAGACCATGCCAATAAGCATGCAAAATTACATTAAAAGGAATTTGTATCATGAGGAAAGAGATACCATCCTTATGTATGTGGCACTGTAAAGACATCACCACTTCTACCCATAGGAGTAGAAGGGCAGGAGTACTGGGCAATAAACTAACTGGGAAGGAAGCAACTCACACTCATCTCACCTTTGTCAACTCAGCTTCTCTAGGAACAGCTCTACCCTGAGGTATCCTCTGGCACACCACTCACGTCAAATTTTGTTATTTTCTATTATTTGTGATGGTAAAATATTACCAGAATTAGTATAACTACAAAAGAATACTTTGCTCCATAACACAGTGATAACTTCAGCAGCTTTTTCTGGATTCTGTGTATTTTATTACAGGCATGTGGCAGGTACCCATTTTGGCCAGAACTTGCAGCTTTATGCTTCCCTTCTTTTTAACATTTAAATGCACAGCCAGGCATCCATCAGAATTTCCAGAAGTTGACACCTTCCACGAAAGCACTGCACAAAAGAATGTGCAGCAGACAGATTCTTCTTACTTTAGCCTCTGCTCCAGTTAAAGTACTGATGAACTCCAATTTCCCATGTCTCTTCCAAGGACTTCAGTATCCCTTCCTTCCTCTGAATCTTGTCCTGGTATCCAGCTGAAAATTGAAGACAAGAAACAAATACCACAGTTCATTTTGCAGAAGAAATGCTTCAGAGCACTTACGCTACTTTGACGCTTTGTAGCTTCAAAATCAAGTTCAAAATGAAGCAGAACTCACTGTACAGGAAGTGAGTAATGCAGCCAACAACTCACAGGGCTTTTCCAAGTCAAGAGACTTAGCAATACCTTAAATCTCATGCAAAGTTAAGTGGTAAGCACGCTGTGCATTCTGAAGTAAGCGCAGTAACACCACAAATAAAGAGTAGCACGGACATGTGAATACAAAGCAATGTAAATCTAGTAGGACCCTTTTTCCAAACAATGGACAAGCAGGATGAGGAAAATTCAGATTGTGTTTGAGGAGTCAACAGCAATATCGGTGGGGCCAGGGATAATTTAAACAGAAGCCTGTGAGAGCCAGGCCGCCTCCCACATAACTTGAAACTCTTTGTTTCATTGAACTCCCTTAATGATCTACAGACATCTGGAGGTGGCTATGCTGCAGCATCAAGTATACATACTTCAAGTACTAACATACCCAGCATATTTTTATGTCTCTTGTCAATTTCTGGGCAAAGAACTCCTATCAAAACTAGGCAAACTTTATCTAATTACATGTTCACAGCTGGCTTCTCACCACTTAGCTTGATAACCAACTATTAAAAAGATAAAAAGCCAAACTCCTTAATCTTCCAAGTGCTTCTAATACCCCACTGCTTACTTTCAGGCACACAAATCCATACCAGTAGTGGAAGTGCCTTTTGACACAACAGCCTTCCAACTCGAGTGCTCTCTGTACACGTTTTCCTATGACTTCACAGACAGAACTCAGCCTAAATCAATACCTCAGTTTACAGCCATAGCATCTATAAGTGATACTTAAATCAAGGCTTGATTAAAAGCAATACTGAGAGCACCCACCTCGCTTATCCCAGCTGTTGCATTCTAAGCTAAATTCAATCTCAATAAGCATCTTTTCCAGCTTACTCACTCGCTACAACTTTGCTGTTCACAATATTCCATATGAAATCCGAGGATCAAAACTGCTCTGTTTGCTGAATTAAAGGTTTTTTCTTTGAAAAACAGAGAGAAGGACTTGAAAGCAACAAACCGCGAGGAGAAACGCAACGCACACACGGGCACTTACCATCGACCTTTTGCACGCAAAAAACGTGAGCTGCAAACCTTTGCAATGCCCTTCCCTCAAGCATTGCCTGGGACTTTTGTTTTCCTGTCGGATGAGAAGCAGAAGGATTAAATCACTCAGGGAGCGCCCTCAGCTCAGAGAGCCACCGGTTCGCCTCGCTGAAGGCAAACTCGCGGCTCCGCCGAGGCACCGTGGCCGGCGACGGCGGCGGGGCTGCGGAGGCAGGGGTCGCTCCGGCTCTCACCTGCAGGACGCAGGGGCTCTCCAGCAGGCACTGCCTCAGGTCCTCCCGCACCCCGCCGCAGGCCCGCCCGTCCTCCTCCTTCTCCTCGTAGTACTTGGGCATGGCGGAGGGACGGCGCTACGCCACACTCAAGCGCCGCTACCGGCGACGAGCGGGCGCCGCCATCTTGGAGTGCGGATTTCCGGTCTGAGCGCCCCGCCCTGCTGCGGCCGCTACGCGTGCGCGTCGCGACGTTGCCGGAAGCGGAACGGGCGGCGGAGCGGGCGAGGGTGTG
This sequence comes from Phasianus colchicus, assembly GCF_987193195.1. Taxonomy (NCBI): domain Eukaryota; kingdom Metazoa; phylum Chordata; class Aves; order Galliformes; family Phasianidae; genus Phasianus; species Phasianus colchicus. Next base: position 133,614,725 of record NC_143436.1, read on the forward strand.
GCTCCGCCGCTGCCGTCCTTTCCCCGGCGCGATGTTGCCCACCACCTCCGTGGGGGCCCGCAGTCAGGGCAACGGCGCGCTCAGCCCCCGCGATGCGGCGCGGCACACGGCCGGGGCCAAGCGGCACAAGTACCTGCGGCGGCTGCTGCACGTGCGGCAGATGGATTTCGAGTTCGCTCTGTGGCAGATGCTGTACCTGTTCACCTCCCCGCAGCGGGTCTACAGGAACTTCCACTACCGGAAGCAGACCAAGGACCAGTGGGCGCGGGACGACCCCGCCTTCCTCGTGCTCCTCAGCGTGTGGCTCTGCGGTGCGTGCGGAGGGAGAGGCGGGGGGTGGGGGGGAGGCGGGGCTGAGGGCTGCCGCGTAGTGCTGAAGTGAGCTGTGCCGGGTGACAGCGATAGGGTGAGAAGTAATGGCTTTAAGTTGTGCCAAGGGAGGGTCAGGTTGGGTATTAGGAAAGATCTCGTAAAGATGTGGCACAGGCTGCACAGGGAGGTTGTGGATGCCCCATCCCTGGAGTTGTTCAAGGCCAGATTGGATGGGGCGCTGGGCAGTCTGGTCTAGTATTAGGTGGGATGGTTGGTGGCCCTGCGTGTGGCAAGGGGGTTGGAGATTCATGATCCTTGAGGTCCCTTCCAACCCTGCCAATTCTGTGATTCTGTGTGTGTGTGGTGCAGTCACCGTCCCTGGAGGTGTTGAAGAACCGTGTGGATGTGGCACTGAGGGATGTGGTTAGTCCGACCAGCAGCCTACCCCCAGTCCCTACGCTGGGGGTAGGCTGCTGGTCGTACTGGGTGATCTGAGAAGTCTTTCCCAGCCTTAGAAACTCCCTGAGTCTGTCCATGGCTTTGGTTCAGAAGGAGCTTTTACAAAACAATACTCTATTGCAGCATTGTGTGAATTCAGAGCTGCTGCTGCACTGAAGATCACGAGGTTAAAGATAAAAAGGAAACTGGAGATTTTTTAGCACCAAACGCAGAAAAATAACACTGATTTATAATCTTGTGCTTTCATTTCCAAAGCTAATTTTAAAAATCTTTTTCTCTTTTCAGTGTCTACTGTAGGATTTGGATTTGTGCTGGACATGGGGTTTTTTGAAACAATAAAGTTGCTGCTTTGGGTCGTATTCATAGACTGCGTAGGTGTTGGTCTCCTGATAGCAACACTGATGTGGTAAGTAATCATAGAATGGTTTGTGTTGGAAAGGGCCTTTAAGATCATGTAGTTCCAAACCCTGCTCGAGAGAGGCACACCTCCCACTAGACCAGGCTTCTCAAAGCCCATCCAGCCCGGCCTTGAATGCTTCCAGGGAGGGGCCAGCCACAGCCTCTCTGGGCAACCTGTTCCAGTGTCTCACCACCCGCACAGTAAAGAATTTCTTCCTGATATCTAGTCTAAATCTACCCTCTTCCAGTTTAAACCATTTCCCCTCGGAGTTCAGTGCTGCTGTTGGGACACTGATGGGCAATGCTGACTGTAAATTTTGGGCCATTGATTGTTGGACTAGATTATTTTAGCTGTCTTTTCCAAACATGATTCTATGAAACATTGCTTTAAAAAAAACATCTTTTTCTTTACTGGTTCCTGTTAAAAGGTTCATCAGTAGAAAGGCTGTATTCTAGTAAGCATTAAAGTTTTTCTTTCTTTTTATGCTGGTTGGACTTAAACAATAATTCCAAATCAAGAACTTGGTGATCAGAAAGGAATCTTAATTCTTCTGCCTTGTTTCAAGTCCCCTCCTCCTGCACGTGCTTGCCTTTTTTGCAAAAGTTTCTCCTGTTCACAATGAATCTGAGGCCCTTTTTGCCTCACCTTACCCTGCATCCAGGATCTGCCTCCTTCTGACTCCTCTACTGGCATAGAGAAATTTCAGAGGAAGTTACCCTGAAAGATCCGATCTCTTCTTGTTTCTAAGCACACAGAGCTTGTTCTATTTCTAAACAGCATACATTTTCTGATATCAGCAGACCTTACAATGAATTAAATATGAGGTCTTGAGGATTGTTCTGTAGTCTAGAACACTGGCAGTGTTGGTTGTGCAATAGCCAACGTGTAATTACGCTGGTAAATTCTGCACTGAACCATTTAAGGGAAGAGTTCTGGCACTGTATTACCTGCAGTGCATTTCAGCTACTGTTGAATGCAAATACTGAAGTCAGAGTTTTAACAAAAGTATTCTGAGGTTTGGCTTGCATAATTCTTGAGTATTTTTCTCCCCCAGAGCAGAAGTACCAGAGTTGGGATCTCAGACGTAGCTTGCTGTCTCGAACCAATGTTTTGTCAGTCAGCTTCAGTGCTTCACATTAACCACCTTTTCACTTATCTTCGCATGTAGGTTCATTTCTAACAAGTACTTGGTAAAGCAGCAGAACAGAGACTATGATGTGGAGTGGGGATATGCCTTCGACGTTCATCTGAATGCTTTCTACCCACTTCTGGTCATATTGCATTTTATCCAGCTGTTTTTCATCAACTGTGAGTAAAAGATTTTGTCTTCTCTCTGATGAAGTCATCTATCACAGCAGCTGAGAGCAATTTTTCTCTTTCAGATGTCATCATACCTAATTCAGTCATTGGATATTTTGTTGGGAACACATTATGGCTGATTGCAATTGGCTATTATATCTACGTGACATTCCTTGGATACAGTGGTAAGTAATGGCAACTTTTTCTGTAGGACTGAAAGAAAAAGCATTATTTTAGTCTATCAGTGTGTCAGTTTGACAAAGATGTACCCAATGCATGTTTTCATATGCATAAACAACAGAGTTAATATTTTTCACCATAGCAGCTTGTACTTGGAGACCTGTAACATCTCTACTTGTTCTTCTTCTGTAAATCCACTTCAAAACATACAAATAGGATAAAAAATTGTATTGAGGTTAAGTCTGTATTTTTAGGTGACTTTACCTATCCCCCTTAACCCAAGTTCTCTTATATCTGCAACCAGCGCAGGGTTAATAGGACAGCAGAGCAGTACTGTTTCTGTCTTTTCTCAAGGCCCTTCTCCATGAAGCACCTATTTGAAAGAGGACTCCTTTACACGTGCTTCACTTTTGCTTCTTTTTCAGCATTGCCCTTTCTGAAGAACACAGCTATCCTTCTGTATCCGTTTGCACTTCTCATTGTGCTCTATTTGATCTCATTAGCATGCGGATGGAACTTCACCAAGATGCTTTGTTCCTTTTATAAGTACAGAGTGAAATAAAAACAGGACTTTGTTTATCTACTGATTAGTTTTGCTTTATCTTAGCTGTTCTTGATGGCAAAGAAAAACAGTTAAGAACTGATTGTAAATGGTTGTAAATTTCTCTTTATTGTAGATAATTGTGTAAAAAAAAGTTTGAAGTGTCTTTTTTTATTAAAATATTTACACCAGTAAACATGTTAGCAGTTTTGTTCAAATACTTTTGCAGTACATTCCTACAAACAATTGTACATCTGTAACTTAAGTTTAACTGCAACAAGTCTATGTAGCATAACTCTTACTGCAGCTATTTTGCACATACTGGCATAAGCTCTACATTACATGGGTTTTAAGTGACACCAAAGAGCAGTTTTATATAAGAATAATATTGGAATACCTTGCCTTGGGACTGCATGAAAGTAGAAGTGTTAATACTGTTGCAGTGGTAAAGCAACATCTGGCTCCAGGTGGAGAACTGTCCTCTCCTTTTATGAAAGAACTTTAGATCATTTTATTGTAATGACTATTTCAAATATACACGGACAATGCTGGCACACAGAAGTAACATTGATGCAAGGCACGATTACCATGACCCCATACCAGGTTTCCAAATATAGCAGCAAGTTTTTTAATCTAATCTAGAGAAGTCCAATGGGTATTATTACATCCACTATTACAAGTGGGATGTTAATGAAAGTGGAAGGAAAGTACGAGTTAATTTGGCCACACAGGCTTATGGCATTGCCTACAGCTGTGAAGTCCACAAGGCAGGAGTTATAAACTGACCATCACAAACAACACCTTCTGGAAAATGAAGATGATGACTTCCCTAAGACTGTGTTCAATATGAAACGTGAGCACTAGGATTCAGTTTCAAAAACAATGCAAGAGTAAACTGCATACAGTAAGACTTTGTATTTCAACACTAGAATTTGATCTCTAAGGAAAAACTATATCTTATCTTAAAATACCAAATATGCTGGCAGTGCATCTTACAGTACTGTGTGTTTCAGCCACTGTTAAGGCTTGAAGAGAATTGTGTTCCCCCCTCAGCAGTCACTGAGCAACGTTCCCCTTTTAACAAGGAAAGCACTGAACCGCTGACACAAGGAAGGCTAAGATTCCAGTCTGCCCTGGCTAACGAGCTCCCGTCCTGCAGGCAGCTATGGCCTTACTGTACTACATTCCCTAAAAGGAATCCTAGCACCACTTAAGTTTAACACTGAAAATTCTTCATATTTAGCGCCCTCTGGTACAACGCCATTGAAATCAATGGAGGACTTGGGGCCTGTGTACCTTGCCTTCAGAGTTCATCCCCTCAAAACAAGGCTTCATAGTTCTCACAATTAAGCTACTTGAAGTTGTAGCTGCTCACTGTTCACAGCAGAAATCAGCAAAACCCTTAAGAACTAAAACACTCAAAGAATAATTCATTATGTCTGTATGGGGTGTGTTTTAAAGCAGTAATTGATGCTGGCCTGAAAACACCAGCTGCTTAAAAGCCATTCAGCATTACACTGCTAACCGTAAAGATAGAAAGCATAGGGCTTTTTCTTTCTTCTACTACAGCTTCTTGCCTTCACTTGTTCAGAACACATCCCTCCTTGTAAGGACAAATATAAAACTCAAGGTTGATGTATTTCAGAGGGACAAGGTTTGAAAAATCGGATTTTTCTTTTCCATGAAATTAAAACAATATTCTGCCAAGTTGGAAGCAACCTACAAATTACTACAATACTTCATTTGCAGCAAGCATTTCCAACAACAACAAAAAAACCCATTATTGAAGTGATACCTATTAAAAAAAAAAAAAAAAAAAGGAAAAATGTTACATTGTCATTTGATTTTGCCAAATACCAACCACACTCCAGCCCATTCAAGGAATGATTTATACTGTATGGGCCAAGTGTAACTTGCTTTGCTCTTGACTGACTCAAGATACTTTAAAATAGTTTCTTTCAGAAGAGTTAGAACGTGTGACAGAAGAGTGCAGCCTTCCACTGGCCCATAAGTCTGATAGTTAACTTTCCTAAACCTTGTTTCAGTTAAGGAAGAATCAACGTGCCTTTAGGAATATTTTCTATCACTACCAACAAATTGTTAGGATGCCTACAAAAGCACAAAGACTTAAACAGTATTTTAGAAAAACGTATATTAAAAAAGTGCTAATGGGATTATACTCTGTTCACATTACTTTGTTTTCAGTAGGACTACCCACTAATCGTGCACGGCAAGATTATACTGAGAGTTTTATATTTCCTTGCTCCAGAGCAACCATGATCAGCTCCAAAGAGCCGGTGCTATGATCAGCTGCTCTGCTTGGCATCCAATACATGACACTAAGAATAATTCAACCAAAAAAATGATTTTTTCTGTTAATGACTTTGGGTTCAAGTCATCTTTTCTGAAGCAGCTAATAGGATCTTAGGTTTATTTTGAAACACTTGTCATTATTTGATTACCATAAGATTCACTGACCTACAGGATAAAAAAAAAAGATGTTAGTTAAATGTAGGAAAGCAATTTTATCCAAATCAGGTAATTGGTTTAAGATGCTGAGAGGAACTCTTGTGGTAATAATTTAACTTATGACACATGTAAGATACACGGCCCATCTGGAACATACCCAGAGTAACTGAGGCAGTGACTGTTGAATCAAGCAGCCAAAGCATTCTTATTTCAGCAGTAATTCCAGGAAGGAGACTTGCACTTCATTAGACTGACTTGAGGATTAGAATTTGGAAGTCTGAAAGTCCAAAACAGCTCTGTAGAGATAATTTCCAAGCAATTTTGCAGAACTTCCTGATAGATCTGAATTTACAATTGTGGCACAATTATTGCAAAAATATATAAGCTGAAGAAGATCATAAGCGTTCAGGGAGCCCAACTCCTGCTGACACAATGCAATAAGAATGCAACCATCTTTAAGAAGAAACAAAACCAAAACCTCTATGCTTTATCAAGCACTAGTTAATTTGTTGCTTTTGACAAATGTCATCTTGATGTTCTCGAGAACTAAATGTACTGGTAAACCCCCCAGTTTGGTAGTGAATGTTGTAAGGGATTTATCTAATTACATCTGTTATCAACGATTCATCTTAACAACTGTGAAACATTAGAAACAGTGCTGTTTTGAGAGTAAGCACATCATCAATAAATGGAACCAATGAACTTAGGAACTGATGGAAAAAGATAAAGGTCATGATCAACAAAACAACTTATTTTAAGAAACTATGGTACTTTATGTATTTCTGCAATCAAAACCATAGGAAGTAGCTAAAGCCTACCTTGACTCCATCATTCATTCACAGACACAGCTGAGAAGAAAACCTACTTCCTTAGACCTGTGCTAGTTAATGTGTGATAAAAAGCCACTGCAGGCTAATACTTTGATGGAATGATATTGTGCATACAACAGATTGGAATATGGCAGCACAACAGGCTAGATTCAGGTAGAATTTTGAGCCAACCTTCCTCACTTTTATTTACAGCAGCTGATATAATCAGAAAAAAAAAGCAAACAGGGTTTGCCTGATAGGTTTCTTATTTTTTCTACTTCAACCTGTCCATCTACACAGGGCTTCTGTGTACAAATCATATCTTCCCTGCGCCTTCAGACAATATAGCTAAAACAAAATGACTGGTCTGTAGAAGTAGTTCTGCTTATCAACTTGAGTATTGCTGCTCTGCCTAAGCTACAACACATTTGGCCAAGGAGGCAGAAGAAAAGACAAGTTGACTGTATCCCAGTGGTAATAGCTCTTATCTTGCAGTGCTGAAGTCAGGTCTAGGCTCCTGCTCCTTGTGAGTAGGTCACGAAAAAGAGGCCAAACCCATTAGAACTTTCCTGCTAGAGACATGAACCCAAGATCTTCACCCTAGATTACAGACCCTGCAGCAGGCTTTGCATGTCTGTGCCCAGACCACAGAGTTGCTGGGGATCAGGGAGCTCCTCCTCATAAGGAAAACTGCACCAGCTTTGGAGACGTCCGTTCCAAGAGGCTGCTTCACAGCATGGCTGAGAATCCCCAGGCCAAGGAGAGGCCTCCCTCCAGCATCAATCAGGCACTTCATTCCTACTGGAGAGGAAACCCTGTTTCTTCTTCCTGACCATCTCTGACCAGGTAACTTAAATCTTCCCACATCTGTGTCATGGAAGCACTTTCACTTAGGCTGAAGGACTCTTAAGAACAGTGGCAGCATTAGTACTGCAACAATTCCATTCTGGATTTAATCCAAACCCCTTTTCCTGACAGAGTTTCTAATTTAAGATCACTGTTGCTTCCTTTGCAACAAAAATGCAGAGCACTAACTAACTCCTTATTAGGGGCCCAATTCACTTCTCATTTTAATCAGAGCAAGTTATTACATTGATCACTAAAGGAGTCAACCCAAAGCCTTATTTTTAAACAATGGAAGAAAATATAAATAAACCAGAACTACTCACTGTGATGTATCTAAAAGAAACACTGCAGTGACTCCTTAAAAGATCTCTGTAGATCAAGTGTATCTAGTTACTTTTGAAAGAAGTTAACCTCTGTCATTCCAAAAGCAAAGCTGGGGAATACTTTTTTTAGTACAGAAAATGAATTTGTCCAGGCTAGGAAATGCCTAAAAAGTTTTGTTGTTTTTTTTTCCTTTTTTTCCTTTTTTTATATAAAGAACAGTTTGGAATTGAAAAACTCTTCTAAAATGCAATGGATTATTGTATCTAAAATCACTGCAGATTTAGTACATAATATGAAATAAGACATTTCAACATGCTCTTCATGTGGCTACAAACTGTACATAGTGGAATTTCATTGTTCCAAAGAAGAATCCTCTTTAGAACTCTGTTAAATGCCTCTGAACACAATTCAAATTCTGTGTACAAAACTACATAATTTAGAAACTTAAACTAGTTGTTTTTGTAACATGGCAGTATATTTGAAATATGGTATTAATTTATGTTTGCTTCTGCAAAGAAAAATGTAGAAAGATAACTTAAACTAGAGAATTCATAAGAAAAACTATATCAATTTAAAATTTTACTGCATAAAAATATGTACTTTTCAAATTATTTTAATAAATTAAACATCCCTAACATTTTTAATATATATCCCTGACAATCTATAAAAGAGGGTTCTTGTTATAGAAAATAAATGAAACTCCGAAAGTACCCCCTTCATAAAACATATTTAACAATAATTATATATTTTTCTTCTTTCAGGAATGTAACAATATGTACAACTTCTCTATATTACTATACTATCAAAATAGTACAGATTAAGCGTAGTAGGGTTCTGCAACTGTAAGATGGTAAAGTCATGTTGAAGTGGAGGGCAACTGAGGCCTCAGACGAACGTTATCAGTGTGGAGCATCAGTTTCTGGATGGATCAGATAAGAAGGGGTAAATACAATCTTCTCATCTACAGTAGATTTCACGAGAGGTAGAGTTCAAGTGAAAATGAAAAATTTGGAATAAGGTGCATGCTCAGTATTTTCAATTTGTGACTCGTTAAGGATGTCAGATTTCATAGGAAAAGTTTTCAAGGATTCCTTCTTATCCCTCTAATGGGGATTTCAATGATCAGTTTGTCATCTTTTTAATATGAATCTGAAACAGAAAAGCAGAAAAAAAACCCATTACATTTTAAGGAGATTGCAGTTCTCTCAGTAATAGGAAAGAAATGTTTTCAGTGCTAGCCAAAATTTTGAGTTTCAAACACACTGAAGGAATGAAGAAATCTCACATTTGCAGTTTTTATTTTTAGAAGATTATACCATCTCTCACCTCATTCAGAATTGCCCAGACTGCTGAATTTTGTATTACTGAAAGCCGGAATGATGAAATAGGGTTTAGGCTGGGGTCAACCATTCCTTCAGCTACGCCGTTTTCAAACTTCCCTGCAACAGAAGTGAAAGCATACCCTCAATTAACTTCTAGTCAACAAAGCACAGACTCTGTGTCCAAAAAAATGCATCTACAGTATCACAATTCACAGCTGATACCGGGTGCTGCTGAATGCAGGGCTGACTGGAATCATTAGTATCATGGTCTAGTATTAGATATGGAGGTTGGCGGCCCTGCCTATGGTAAGGGGGTTGGATATTGATGACCCTTAAGGTCTCTTCCAACCCAAGCCATTCTATGATTCTATGATTTCTCAAAATAGAATACAGCCAATGTCTTTGGTATCAATTTGCTGACACTATAGCAGCAATCAAGATAGGAGATGTCATCAGAAAAGCCAGACCTGAACAGGATTATACTAAAGAATCAGAACTTCAGAACTGTCTGCACTATGAGCATCCTGAAGATCATAGGGGATTTTAGTACAGATTTTCATGTAATACCGTGGACCTAAATATGAAGTCCCCAGATTACGTGTGAAAGAGCATTGAGCACATTCATGCTTAATGTACTGCTATTTAAAGGATCCTTAAATATATTACAATTAATAAGAATCCAGATTAAAAGCCCCGTTAGAAATTTACACTTGAAATGTAAGTTCATCAACTGTAATTCATTTAGATTAAGATGAAATTAAGATGAAAAAAAATAAATTTCTTTCATTATAATTGGGAAACCCAGCCTATATCAAACACAGTAAAAAAACAGTTGGATCGAAAAGTATCCAAACCTGATCCACAAGTAACATTTCTCTTTCTTGACAACAGGTATCCTCCCATTTCCTGCCCCTTTCCCCAGCAGACATTTGGTTACAGAAATGCCAATTCATCCCATGACAAAAGGGCTGATTGTCTGACTGTAGGGTTGGTTCAAACCTCAGCCCCTGTTGACAGGCACTCAAGACAACAGCTCACTGGGAGAAACTCGTGTAGCCACAGGACATGAGAGATGATCTTAAGCAACCTGGAGATGCTTCAATGGTAATGTAAGTCGATGTATTCTGGCAGAGAAGTTGGGCATGGCTGCACTACAGTTAGCAGTCATAACAGGCCTTTGTTTAGTACATCAATCTCAAAGAATATACATTGGAAGCAATGTTAACTAAAGTCTAGAAGGTCACACATCCAAAATGAAGAACAAAACCCAGATATAGGTTTGGTTTTAAAGTGTCTTATTGGTTGTAGTAGTAACAAAACACATGGCATTCTATATGAGTAAGAAAAAAGCATTGCTGTCTGTGGCATACCTATTCTGAAGTAACCATCTTCTAAGCGTTTGTCTTTGGTTTCTTTGCTTAATACCAATTCTTCATTCTACAATAACAAAGCACAGATAAGTTTATTTATTTTTCACATATAACATTGCCAAGGAAGGCCAAATTTGTACACACTTGTTATATATCCAGCATCCAGCTTCTTTAAATAAATTATAAACCAGTACAGAATACTTATTTATAGCCTTTGGTAAGCCAATGCAAAATAAGTACTCCAGAATAGAACTGCATTTGGCTTCAAAGTAGAAGAAGGAAGTATTCTAAGTGCCCCACTTAACTGATATGTCAACTGCCACATGAACAAAATACATAGCAGACAGGAGAAAGAAAAAGAAAAGCAAAAGCAAAATCTTGCCTTGTTTTCCTATGGTTGAGCCAGAGGTTTCTTTCAGGCCAAATTAAACTTACAGCTCTTTTTTTTTTTTTTATATATAAGAATTTGGATAAAATGGAAAGCCTTCAGACCAGCAAGGGAAGCATTTCAATTATCACTGCCTTACTGAAAAGGGTGGATACCAATAAGCTTCTTTCGTAAGCACAGAAAAATAAAACTGTAGACCAGAGCTTCAAAAACAGCCTGAAAATTACAACCAGAATCACACAACCCAATACTAAAAGACCCATTATAAGAATTTCCTAGGAAGCAGTTACAATTTCTTGACAGGCACAATACACAGGACATTAAGTCCATCTACTATTTGTTTTCCCCCCCCTCAAGTCCCAGATCAATCCAGTCTAGTTTTTGGCACTATGCAATCCCTCCATGATCATTTACTTATTATTGTTTTTCTTTTTTTTAATTTGGAATATGGCACTTATAGATTTCAAGAAACCTGCATCAGTTGTATGGGAGAAGACAGGCATACTTTTCTATTTTAATATAAATTATAAATTATATTAACCATATAAAACAAATTTGTTTGAAGTCATATCCTAAATCATTCCCAGAGTTTTGTGATATAAATGATTAGGTGTAATATCCAACTGAAGAAAAAGAGCCTGTATCGTCTGGCTTCAAGCTAGAATATATTTTAGACAGTATAGTGCTCCCCTGAAATAAAATTCAGACTGATTTATGGCAGAAAAAATTAGATCATCAAGAGAAAGACACAGATTTAGTCTGGGAATCCAGATACTGAAAAATATGTAAGGATTTGTGGTAAGGTCTGGATACATGTCAATTCCTGAACCAAGTTGTTTTTTTTTCCTTATCTAGGTCAAAAAGGAGACTGATTTAGCTTTCCCCTTTTCCAAAATACACAGGAAAGGGCAGATTATTTGGTTATTTTTTGTTTTAAATAGTAACAGTGAATTGGAAGAAAATGAAGTTGTTCACCTCCAAATCACCATCAATACTTGTAGCAGGCTGCGTTCTGAAGGAATATCTGCATAGTTCCAATAATTTTCTGTGAATAGAGCCAATCTTGAAAAAAGTACAAGTATCAAAAGCCTACAGTTAGAAAAGAAACCATCTTGTCTATCTTGCTCTGTTAAAAAAGGGAAGTCAATATAATTACGAGGCTTTGCTTTTATCCTATAATGAAGGAGAAACAAATCAACGTGTTCATACCTGAAAAGGCAAAACTTCCACGGTTGTGTTTAGAAGTATATCTCCTGGATGCTCTGGATTGCCACTGTGGAATAAGTACCTATAAATAAAAAGGAAACATAAGACAGTCTACATATATCAATCATCAATCAATCAATAGCTATGTTACCACCTTACGTATTACTAAACACTTTATCTGAGTTATAATAATAAACACAAATTTTACACTAGACCTACATCAAGTGATGATTGAAAAAGTGAAAGATGGTTTCACATACTACTGTAATTGAAAGGGCTAGCTAAAATTTTTGCATTTGTTAAAGAGCAGCTGGGTAACGTTTTACTAGGAAGATCCCTAGATCTGGTCTCCACACATTGCATTACACAAAGCAGCCAACACTGTAACTACTACTGCCAGGCATGCGCTGGCATCACTTCCAACCTCTCTCCTTTGCTTCCCACGTCTGGCCAAGTCAGCCCATTCTTGTGCCACCAGAATGAACTCTGCAGATCTATTCTGAACCCGGTCAGGAAACGTATCTGCATGGACTCTCTTGCCAGATTAGTTTTCCCTGAGACCTGACCTCTGCTCTGGTTCTTTGCACAGCCTCATTAACGACTCTGCCAGGAACTCCCAGCCAATACACTAATGATATCTGAATTCAAACTTCTATTCCAGAGACAGATTATATATATATTTTCTTTCTTTGTTAACAAAATCGTGTGTTGTGGTGTTGTTTATTTTTAAATGTACAAAGGATTATTATATTACATACCTGTAGAAAGTCCCCATTAACCTCATTCAAATGAGTAATGAATGATTTTTTGTAATGCAAAAGAACAAATTTTAAACTGTACCCAAACCTTCCCTAATATTTTTAAATAGCGAAGTGCAAGTCTTAGAATTCTAACTACCCCCTCCCCAACAGTTTTTGCAATACTACACACCTGCAGATAGTCAGTTACAAAAGACAAGCTTTAATTTCTCTTTATATATAAACACAAAGTTCATGCCTCTTGATACCAAATAGACATACACATGTAAATAAGTAACAATATTTATTACCACTAGGTGGTATCAACGCTTGAAAAGTTGCTCATTCTTATTTTTTTCTAGGACCACAGAGGTGTTTGTTCAGATTACTGTCTGAAAACTGCTTGTATATTACACCTACTCAAAAGACACTTTTAACAAACCTAATTTACTGTTAATACATTCAAATGAATATGTAAAAAAATCTATCAACACATTTCAAACCTTCCTTCAATTGGAAACTAGAGAAATAAACATTAAGCACTACCTTCCACATTAAACACATCACCAGCCAGGGACAAAATTAGTTCAGAAATTATCACTTGATTAAAATTACAAACATTAGCTCCACTTGCAATTTATTAAGACATAATTGCAGATGTCAATTCCAGATTGTCTTTATCCAGTATGTCTGAAGCTAGGTAAATACTTGCCATTAATCCATACTCCATAGCTACAAGTCAAGAAGTAGAACAGAGTCCTTTGACCCTGAATTAGAAATGTCTGTGGTAATAAGCTAATAGGAATTAATTTAAAAACACACAAACACACAGAGGCATGTAGCATTTATCAAGGCTCAGCAGAGTCAAAATCATACATTCAGATTTCAGATAGCTACACTGATCCCCACTGCACTGATTTCAGCAGAACTGCAAGACAACTGGATCCGGTCAGCTCCAACACTGCATGTACTTGTGTGCAATTGTGATCGTGTGCTCCCAGTGGAAAACAACACCGTGGGGGTGGTCCGTGTTGGGGGAGGCAGTGGTTGGGTTCTGTTTTGTTTCAAGAACAGCCCTACTGCCACAGCAGCCATTTCTCCTACAGTGCTGACTTCTGAAACTCAGGTGGGGTTTCTCCCCCAGCCCCAGAACTTACCAGGCCAGAAGGGCATCAAGCTCAAAAGCTGGCAGGATGCTGAAACCATTATGGGAAGTAATGAAAACTATTTCTCTGTAATCAAGCCCACTTTTTTTCAGTCTGTTTTCTATATCTGTCTATCATATGCACATACATATAACATATGCGTATGTCACATCTTATTTAAGATTATGTTTAGAACAGAAGGGATATTTTTATATCTGAGCCCTGCCTGAACGCTTGTCAGATAACACCTACTCTGACAGCAGTTGCACAGATACGAAAAATAGAAGCATGAATGCACATAACACAGCTCATATCTATAATCAATCTGCTTAGAAATACAGTTTATGAATTAGAAAATTCACTCTGAAATAACATTTAATTTACAAATGAGCGGCTGTTCTACAGCTCCTAAAAGCAGCCTCAGTTAGCTGTTCTTTTATGAAGCTCGTCTCCTTGACACACTGATAAATCACAAGCTTTCAAGGCTTTCAGGCTATGAAATGTTTTTCTGGAGACAGAGACAGAAAGCCACCGAAGTTGCTGTGCTTTTGGTTAAGTCATTCTGACATCTGTCCTGGGATTTATAGGTGACAGCCCTGGGAAATACTAAAAACCATGCGCCTTTTTTTTCTCCACTTTGTTTAACTGATATTTTTCCCTAGGATGGAATCAAAAACATTTTTGTCTATTTGCTACTCAAACATAACGCCTTCTGAACCATTCTTTCAAATTAGAATTCTGAAAGCCACAGGCCTGTTAAGTATAATAATCCCAGCAAATGCATATTAACCTGAAGTTATAAAACACCACAGTTGCCTTGTAGAACATTACTTCACAGCCTGCTTTAATTCCAAAACACAGGTGGGCAACTTGGACATTCTTGATGGAAATCATCAGGAAAAGGCAACTCTGACTCACAACTAGTAAACGAAATCACAGAATGGCCAGGGTTGGAAGGGACCTCAAGGATCACGCATCTCCAAGCCCTCTGCCACATGCAAGGCCACCAACCTCCACATTTAATACTAGACCAGAAATACCGATGTATCTCAACTTCAGAGAACCTTTTTCACTGTCAGGCTCTCTTTAATTTGAAGAGGCTGAGGTCAAACATAATAGCTCGCATAAAAGCAAGCTACTGCACGTATCCAAAAGCACAGACAACCTCCCGTCTGCCAGGAGTTACTATATGTATGAATGAACTAGAGCTCTCACATTCTGTTCTTAATCTCCATATAATAAGAGAGTAGAAGAAGATGCTAGACATTAGCATCTCACACTGCATAAAATAAAATACATAAAACAATTTAAAGAGCACTGAAAATTAAAAAAACAAAGTGGAACAAAGTCAAAATTGCAAAGAAAATTTCAGTCTTCACATTGAGTGACCTGAATATTGAAGCCGAGGATTTGACTTCAGCCCACAGAACTAGATATAATATGTCAACCAGAGGAACAAAATCAAAATAAAACCACTGAGCTGAAACCAGTGCTCATACACACCCTAGCTAAACAGGATGAAGGGCAGAACACTTGTCAACACACTAACAAGATACCATTAGCTTGCCAGTGCACTAAACTGACAAAATATTTAAATACATATATACATATATATATATACATATAATGCTCCAATTTAGAACTTCCCTAGTAGTGAGAGCCTAAAAGATTCCCATTTTTGTAGCAACCTCCTGAAATGTATTTATCAATGTGTTTATTAATTTCTATGTGCATTAACATCAAATGCTATTAATCTACATACGTTTACTTTCAGTTTTCTTTGAACACTTTGGAAAAGTTAACACTTTTCCATCTTTAAGTACTGATGCTTTCACCTGTGCTAAGCTAACTTCAACTCTTTACTCTCTTTGTATTTTGCTTATGGAGTGGATGTCTCTATTTTCTTTCCCATACGCTGAGACTCAGAGAACTGAGTCTAAATTTCCAGAATTGTTTCAGGCACTCAGAAGTCTGTCTTACTGTCTCTTATTAAAAACAAGAATCATTGGCATTCCCATTTTTGTAAAATACAACATGCAACTCTATGCATCTTCTGTTTTGTTAAGCCATTACAAAGAGAGCATAGATCAGGACACTACAAGCTTATCAGTAAATAGCAGCATTATGAAAGGAAATAATACAAGAAAAATCTTAAAAATTCAAAATTCACAGCCACTGCCAATGCATTTTTTGTTTTGAAGAAAACAGACACATCTCACTTGATGCTCAACACAAATATTCTAGGAATCTATTTATGAATGTAGGCCTTTGTCTTCTGTAAATAACAGGAATCAAATCTTTTTCTCTGTGCTTCCCCGTGTCTCTGTTTAGCAATTTGATATACCTTTGTATATTCCATTTTCACAGAAAGAAAGAGAGAGAGGAAGGCAGAGAGGAACTGTTTCCTTCCACATTTGCACGAACTGTACACCAGCACCAGGGAACGTGCCAGTTATTAATTCTGCACAACATGAATTTCTATGAAAGTAACAGTCAGTCAGCAAGGTTTGGGCTCTCCACAAATACTGTCACCTCTGCAAGAGTTATTATCCACCAAATCCATCCTGTCTTTTTGATCTCCGGATGCAAATAGGGTAAAAGAAATCTAATCTAACCCACTCTGTCACTTTCCCAGAACCCTTATTAGGAAATGTTATTTTCACTGTTACTGGAAACATGCATTAACTGTGCATTACTTTCCATGCTTTTCTCGTATAAAATATAAAAGAAAGATTAATAACTTCTTTTTCATTTCTCACGTTCAGTTTTCTTTTCTATCCTTTAGGTCACTTACCCATTCCTTTGCAAAAGCCTTTCTCCATCCGTACTTTCATGTCAGACACCATTGTGTCAGACCGCCTCTCTGCTGCCATCTGTCACACAGCAACAACATGTAATGGGATATTGGTGGGAAGGTTCAACCTTTACTGCCATCCCACCAACATCTGCCTCTGACATCATGAGCCAACATCAGAACATAGGAGGCATGACTTTCATAGCAGGCCTCATACAGACACACACACTCACGCACACTTCTCCAGAAACGCTCCAGTTAGTTTTCTTAAACACTGGCATTTACTAACACTTGAGATGCACTTGGGTGTGGACAACCTCACAAGATTCTGGATGCAATTATGACATATCAGATACTTAAGACCCTCGGGAAATCAAATTAAATAATTTAGGATATCACATTAGACACCTAACATTCAGGCAACTGCATTAAGCCTCTTAATATTTCTGACCGAGAACAGTAAACCCAGAAGCACTGCCAAATACACAAATCTGGAGCATTAGTGCCATTAAGGAGGAAGCAGCATGTCCTTGGCTCAGGCAGCTCTTTTCTTCTGTCTTTGATCCATGCTTTCTTTTCTTTTCAGATGAAGCACTTGCCTCATCATTTCAGGCATAGTTCCATGCTCGGAGCAACCGGCATCAGTGGCTGGGAGCCTGCCTGCCAAGTCCCTGCTGTCAGTGTATCCATTTGAGGATGTTCTACTCATTAGTACAGAAGCTTATATAAACACAGAAACCAAGTCCTCAATTCCTTTTTTTTTTTTCTTTCCCACCCTCCCACATTGAAAACATTAGCCCAATTGAAATGCACCAAAGCACTAAAATTTTAATACATTTATGAGACTTCCAAATATTTCCTACCAACTGATATCAGAATTAAAGCTGAATAAAATGGTAATATGTTACATTTTAATAACCTATTCTATAACTGAACGTTTAGAATACAGATTATTTATAAACTGTACGCTGTGCAGCTGTGTGCATGTGTTATGTCAGCTAGAAGTGCACAGGAAAGGCAGGATGTATTGCACCATGCTGAAAGGGAGCTTGCTTCTACAATGAACAGCTTTAAAAACTGCACTGCTTTTTCACTATAACGAAGTGGGCTTAATAGCAGGATAGCAGCCATCACTTTTTAACTAGGTAATGTTCAGCACTGTCACAATAATTTCAAAGCAAAAAATTCATATGTTTGGTTATCAGCTACCAGACAATACACAATACAATAAGTTTCAAGTTTAAACAATCAAATACATCATTCCCATTGATGCAAGATATATATGTTATGAGAAGCTACCACATAGGTAGGCTTAATGCATAGAACATACTCACAAGGTGAACATTACGTGTACCTTCCCTGAGATCCCAGGGTCAACAGCAGAGAAAATTGGATGGTTATTCTCAAATATTGCACCTCAAGTGGTTATGCCAACATCAGAATACAAAGTAGTATCAAATGTAATCTACAAGCAGATTTGTCCAAGTATTAAGATTCTAGCTTAAAGATGAAATGCCAGACAGCAAGGTCCACCTCATAAAACCACTTTATTAACCATCAATGGCACGTTTTGAGGGCTACCCAATAACTTGTTAAAAACAAGGACACAGCTATGAGGCACCTGGAGTTAAAAGCAGAGGAGTATAAAAACAAAAGAGATCTACACACAAAACCCAAGAAAACACAAGTTCTGCTAATCCTTTTGAAGGCTGCTAAGCACTCATATAGAAAGGATGATCTAAACAAAATGTCCATAGGTTACATAGTTCCAAGGGCTTTCTTGGTGTTGGTGTTTTCAAAGAACAAGTTCCAGTGTCCAAAGCTCTTCACAATGAGCTCCTTGGGCTCAATACTCATCACTAACCTCTCTAAGGAAACAGGGTAACTGGCAAAGAAAAGTAATATTTATAGTTATTTATAGTAACCAGAATTAATGCTAGTGTTCAACGTAAATTCAAATAGTAGTAATGTGAATATCATAATGTAACTTAAATACGACTGTCAGCTTTAACAACTAAGTGAGCCTGCAACAACAGTATATAATGAAATAGCAAAGTGAATTTTCATAATTATCTAATGACCTAAAGGAAACGAAATTCAGTATTTCTTGTCTTTACAATGTAGGCTGTTTTGAGCATTCAGAAAGTAGTCCATCCATTTGAAAAATATAAGCCTCCTGCAGTGGTGAACAATTTGTTCCTTAGTAAGAAAGTCAGTGGATCTACTTTCAGTCTCAAGGATGTGTTATTGTAACAGCAGTATGCATCTTTGTGTTACTGCAAAAATAAGAATGAGAATTTAGCTTACTATCAAGGGACTTCAGTGTTTTGGCTGGAAATCTCACTTGGAAATGACTGAAAAGATTCAGTATAAGAGCTGCTACTAAAATGAATGTTAGACAGTTTCAATTTATACACTCCTCTTCTTCTTCAGGTGTGGTTTAGAACAATCAATGTCTGACTTTCAGCATTCAGCAGGGATAAGCCATCTAGGTTTAACACAAAACAGCCACAAATGCTCTTTTCTGCTCCACTACATGAGTTGAGATCTCACTTGAGATTACAAAGAAATCCTTGCCTCTGTTATCTCTGACAATATTCTCAGGTCTCAAAAATGAAGTATTTAAAGGCTTGATGAGAGCTAATTACAGAACTGCTACACTCAACACAAAATTTCAATTCAGTTCTGCAAAACAGGTTTGGCATGGAAAAATAAACTCTAGGAACAAGTTACTACTTTGTCAGTGCTGTAACAGACTTGCCATTCATTCTGCCAGTTGTGGTCAATATTTCCATTAAGAAGCTTGTTTATCATGGATTTATTACTGGAGTTATTAAGCAGTTACACCTCAAACCACCTGGCAGACAACGATTCATGCAAATTCAAAGAGCTATTCTACTACTTTAAAACACAAACAGCATCTGCTGTGTCCCTTCACAAACACAAGATAGCTTTCAAAAGCACATCTTCTACTCTTGATTGCTGTGGATCTATCTTCCCAGCAGGCAAGTTTTCCTGATGTGCAGTCCACTTTCCCTTTTTATGTCTTTCAACCCACTCGTCACAGATTTACATTTGGCTGCCTCAAAAAAGCATCACTGAAATATCAGGAAGCACAATTTCTTTGCCCAACCTTCATCTACAAAAATCTGCTACTGAGGAATTTAAGTAGGCAAACAAAACCAAGTCCTCAACAATTTGAAATGACAGTGTCTGTAGCCCTGATCAGCTACTGACTGCAGGAAGGCAAAATACTGTATTTTTTACGACCCTGTGGCAAAGAAACACAAATGAATAACTACCAAAATGGCCTAAAATGGTAGTTCAAATGATACTAAATCTAGTTTTTTAAGTCTGAAAATATAAAATCATTCTAAGTTGTGAACTTCCTTTGAGGAAGCAACTGGATTCAAGACACTTCATCTAAACTAAAATTACTTTCATCAGTAAGTAAAAATAGTAAAATAAATAAAATAGTCATATAATCCTCTACTGCTAAGACTGTTTCTAATAGTCTTAGCCCTATTTACAAATGTTAAGAGCACAATAATGAAAACTGTTTTCCCATCTTTTGCAGAGATCATCAGCGTTTACTTTTACCCCAATTCCTTCACCATTAAGGTAATTCACACCAAATGCATATTTTCTTCACACCTGAGCTTGCTGATTTTTGAACCACAGGGATGGCCTACTACACTTGCTAGCAACAATTTACAAAATCATAGAATGGTTTGGAAAGGACCTTTAAGACCATCTAGTTTCAACCCCCCTGCTATAGGCAGGAACACCTCCCTCTAGATCAGGTTGCTCAAAGCCCCATCCAGCCTGGCCTTGAATGCTTCCAGGGAGGGGGCACCCACAGTCTTGCTGGGCAACCTGTTCAATGTCTCACCATCCTCATAGTAAAGAATTCCTTCCCAATATCTAGTGTAAATCTACTCTCTTCCAGTTTAAAACTTGTCCTGCTGCTAACGGAATTGTCATTACATACTTGACTCACCCTAATGAGACAACAACGTTCCACCCAAGATCAACATTTACTTGCTACAGTTACCCTATTTATAAAATAGATGCATATAATTCTTAATAAAAAATAAATAATTCAGAAAATAAAAACAAATTCGACAACGATCACTTTATAACCTTGAAGAAGAAGATTTGATCAAAAAGGAATCAATGAATTCATTCATTTCATTTGGAAAATGTGTCATTTTTATACTATTGGCATAGGATGAAAAAAAATGTGCTTTTAATCCAAG
This sequence comes from Phasianus colchicus, assembly GCF_987193195.1. Lineage (NCBI taxonomy): Eukaryota > Metazoa > Chordata > Aves > Galliformes > Phasianidae > Phasianus > Phasianus colchicus. The sequence continues at coordinate 133,635,585 of NC_143436.1, forward strand.
AAGGTATGGCAGTCAAACCCCTCAACACATACATCTTAGAAAGCTATCCAGGAAAATCTTTTAAAGCACACCGATCAACTGAAAGAGTAATTTGACATCTTGCACAACAAACTTGAGTTTCATAGGTCAGACCAGCTTGAAACAACACAGAACAAGGAAACTACTGATCCTCACTTAGTCTTTGATTACGTAGCAATGTGCAGAAGTTGACTAACTGGATTCAGTTCAGGACTGCAAAAAGAGCTCCTTCACAAGAAAAGCATCCAGACAAATCATCCAAAGAAACTTTGCTCTACCTTACTAGAGGTGCTGACCTCAAAAAAGCATATAAGGTATGTGAAGAAAAGTGAAAGGAATCCACTAAAGTAGCAATGCTTGGACACTGAATAAGCAATTTAATTTTTAAGTCTTAGATTACTATGTTGGTAGGACAGTAAATAACAAAGCAGCAAAAAAGTCTCAGCAAAAGTAAAGGAAGACTAAAAACTCTAGTAGATAAAGTCACCTCTAGCTCTCTAACAAATCACAGATACTTTCATTTCAAGGCTATTTTTAAAATTAATTACATAGGTCAAGTTTGACTTTTAACTCTTTTTCAAGCCCTAAGGCCAAATCTAAAAAAAAAATAATAACCTTTAAAGTTCCCAAACTTCAGGTAAAAGGACACCATATGCTCCAGCAAGACTTCAGGTCTGGACAATCAATGGACTGAGGCTGAAGCTGCAGGGCACAACATACTGTACCACACACCGTGCTGCACAGTTGAAATTGTAATTAGAAGCAGACCAACCAAGCACAAATAGAACCAAATTGGCTTCTCTGGATTCCCTTATGAGCTGCCATAGAAGCACTGGTCTTGAATTGCATTTATCAAAAAGGCTCCAGGTAAAATTAAAAGAAGAAATAAAGAGGAAAATAACATTTAAAGCAATAAAGGCATGGAAGGAAAAGTTGCTCATGACCAGTTTCACCTAAACTGCAAATAAACCAGGATGATTTCACTTTAGTTCATTACAACAGCCCCCAGTTCTATTATCAAGCATTCTTGGCAAGCATACAGCCTTAGATATGAGACCAAAACCAAATAACTACTAACCTTTCTACATTGACAGGCTTGTCAAATTTAAATAGAATATAATCCCCAGCAACCGGTGTGACAGCCCAGAAAAAGTCTTCTCCTACATAGGTTTTTTCTAATGTATGCCCCTGGTACACTTTTAAAGATGTGGAAACCTCTGCAGGTGGATTCACGTGGATTTTATGCAGTAGCGGTTTCAGGAAGTCTTTATCCTAATTGAAAGAAAGACAAACATCATGCTGTTTTATTATGTTTTTCTCAAGTGGTTACACTTAAAATGAACTCCTAGAGAAAAAAAATTGAAAAAATAAATACATCACTCATTTCCAGATATTTCAGATCTTGTATTAGGTAATAAGAGGAGCATGCCATTAAAGCAATAAATAAAGAAAAAGTAATAAATAGAGAAATAAAAAATTGAAAACATATTCCCACTAGCAAATATTCATAAAAATAAGCTGAGATTGGTATTTCTTATACCTGATAGCAACCAGTTTATACCAGGTTTCATTCCAATTGGAATAACACATAATTAAAAATTACTAAACAAGAACACTCTTTTTTTCCTCAAAGGCTAAAAAAAAATAATTCATGAGATCAACTTATTCTGGAAAGGAAGGAGAAGCATAGCTACTAACTGTGAGTTTCTGAATCTTTCCTGCCAGGGAGGAGTGGAGGCCAACATGCTGGAAGAGAGAAGGCCTGAAGCGTATCCGTAGGTTTGACTTCTGCCGATCACAATGTTTCTAAAGCAAGAGGAGAAGGGATAAAAACCCACATTGTTAAATTCAACAAAAAGTTGCTGAGATTTTACTGAAAGTATGTCATGTTACATGAATCAAAAAGACTCACAAAAACCCAGACCTATTTATCCAGTTTATTCTAGAAAACTAGCAACACTGCTGTGCAAATATAATACTAGTCAGTAAAGAAGAAAGTTACATCTATTTTTGTACAGAACCTGTTTCTTCAGTCTTTCAGCAAGAAACCTACTTGAGGAATAAAGGACCAAAAATCTAAATTTAATCACCATTTGGAATCTTCTCTATGACTGCTATCCAAGTAGTAGTATTCTACAGAGCCAATGTGGGGGTTACAGAAATGAATTCATTTCAGGACTGTTACATATAAAAACTAATCGGACATTTTTCTTTCACCAACTACTGCATCCACCTCCAGAATCCAAAACAACAATTATAATGCCTCTGAAAAATGTGATTCTGAAGATTTACTTGAGATTAAAATCTTAGTAGGAAAACAGATTCGTTCAGGACACACAGTAACCACAATAAACTGTATGCTAGCCTTTAATTCACCAGAAACAGCACATTCACTAACGTTAAAACATTTTAGAAGCTTCACAATAAGAAGAAACTCACAGCATCTTTTTCAGGGTTACACACTTTCACCCAGAGGATATGGTCCAGAAGCCAGTCAATTGGTTTCTCCTTATAAAACATAAATATGAACTCTACAATAAGAGTGATATCTGGAGACTGGAACATTTTACCTGCAATGACATTAAGAATAACTGGAATTACGTTATAATAAAGACAGCATTGTATCTTGAAATCACTGATATAATAAGCAAGTTTGTGCCATGATAAGGTATGTTAGTGATGAACAATTTGAAATCTCGATGTTATTAAAAGCTCCATACTTCTCACAGAATGCTTTGGGTTGGAAAGGACTTCAAAGGCCAACTAGTTCCAATCCCCTGCCATGAGCAGGGACACCTCTCACTACATCAAAGTGCCCAGAGTCCCATCCCACAAAGCCTTGAGCACTTCCAAGATAGGGGCATCCACAGCTTTTCTCAGCAACTTTTTTCAGTACCTCACCACTCTTATAGTAAAGAATTTCCTCCTAATATCCAATCCAAATCTGCCCTCTTTTAGTTTAAAGCCATTACTCCTCATCCTGTTACTATAATTCCTGATAAAGAGCCCCTCTCCAGCTTTCCTGTAGGCCCTCTTTAGGTACTGGAAGCTCACCATAAAGTCTCCCTGGAGCTTTCTTTTCTCCTGGCTAAAAAATACCAACTATCTCAGCCTATATTCATAGAAGAAGTGTTACAGCCCTCTGAACATCTTTATAGTTCTCCTCAGGACTCAATCCAACATTTCCATTTCCATCTTGTGTGGGGGGCCCAAGAGTTGGAGGAAGTATTCCCAGTGGGGTCTCAGTGGGCCCGTCACCTCCCTTTCCCTGCTGGCCACTCTTCCTTTGATGCCACCCAGGATACAGTCAGCCTTCTGGACTCTAAGCGCACATTGCCAAACCATGTTGAGTTTCTCAATGCTCAGCACTCCCAAGACCTTCTCTCGATACATTCTCTACCCAACCCGCATTTGTGTTTACAACTGCCCTGATGCAGCTGCAGGACCTTGCATGCAGCCTTGTTGAACTTTATGGGGTTTTCACAGGTCCACCTCTCAAACCAGTCAAGGTCATTCTGGATGGCGTCCCTATCCTCCAGCATGTCAGCTGTACCGTGCACCTTGGAGTCATCAGCATACCTGAAGGTGCACTCAATCCCACTGTCCATATAATGAACAAAGATATTAAAGAGTGACAATCCCACTACAAACCCCTGGTGAACACCATTCCTCACTGTTCCGCACCTGGACGTTGAGCTGTTGACCACAATTCTGAGTTCTACTACTCATCCAATTCTTTATCCATCCATCAAATCCATGTCTCCCCAGTTTAAAGACAAGGATGTTGCATGGGACAGAGCTTTGCTTTATCTGGGTAGATGATGTCAGTTGCTCTTCCCTGACCTACCAATGCTGTAATAATGTTGCAGAAGGACACCAAATTTGGCAGGCACAACTTGAACTTACTGAACCCATGTTGGTTGTCACCAAACGTTTTGTTTTCTATGTCTTTTGGCATAGTTTCCAGGATGATCTGCTCCACAGTCTTGCTGGACACAGAGATGAAATAACTGGCCTGTAGTACCTTAGATCTTCCTTTTTTTGCTTTTTAAAACTGAGGAGGTTGTGTTTCCTTTTTCCACTCACTGGGATCTTCATAAGACTGTTATGACTTCTCAAATATGATGGGTAGCAGCTTCAAAACTCCATCTGTCAGCTCCCTCAGGACTACTGGATGCATCTCATCAGATCCCATGAACTTGTGAACATTCAGGTTGCTCAGAGGTCTCGAACCCGATCTTCTCCTGAAGTGGGAGGTTCTTCATTCTCCCAGTCCCTGCCTTTGCCTATGTGACATAGGCTGTGTGGCTAGAGCACTTGTCAGTGAAAACTGATGCAAAAAGTTCCCCATATCCCATGTAAACAGGTTTCCCATATCCTTCCAGGGAGGGCATGTTTCTTTTTCCCTGTCTTCCTTTCATAACTGACATATCTATAAAAAGTCTTCCGTGTTGCCCTTGACATCCCTGGCCAGATATAATTTTATCAGAGCTTTAACTTCCCTAACCTGATCTCTGGCTGCTTGAACAATTTCTCTGCATTCCTCCGAGGTGGCATGCCCTTGCTTTCAGCTATGCAAAACTAAATAAAACAGAAAAACTAATCAAACAAGAACTTGTAATATAACTGAATACCATTAAAACATTCCACGTGTGCTACAAAAATTTCCTTAAGAACAGACAATTTCAATCTGCAAAAACAGAGGAAGAAAAATTATGGGTATGTGCTTACTATTCCCTATGCTGTCACATAACAGCAACCAGAGTTTTTCCAGAATGTACAAGCCACTGGCAAACTCATACCAAGTGCAATTCCAACTAGACATAATTAAAGCAGTCAGTATGTAGAAAGTAGTAGAAAGCCGAAATCCCTCACGTGACAAAGAACTGCAGAATTTTGCTACATACTGATGTGACCTTGGGGCTTTCAAGATAGCATGCTCCTTGGTAAAGCACAGATAGACTTCTTGGTGGCATGGTTACTACAGAATCCTTGTATTCTGCAAAATATGAGTTCTAAAATAAGGCCTAGAAAAAAAAGAGAAACTGTGTTTTTGTAGAGTGTATTATATCAGCAACTTTCTGCGTGGCAGTGGAAGGGGTCTGAAGAGAAAAGTGGCCAAAACATTTGACTTTGTCGTTGCACTGAATGCAGCACCTAAGTAAGGCATCTCCTATGAAGATACTGCTACTAGGCACAATAAGTTACTGGACAGCCCAAACATGAAGAAAGACTCCAACAACAAGCAATTCTACTACCAGGGACTGAGTGACAACTTCAAGCTTCCAAAGCCAGATCTAGAAGTGAGGACACATTCAGAAAGCATAATCAGGTTTGAAGATGAAGTATGGAAGACACAAGAAAAGATGACGTTACACAATGATGAACCACATTGGGGAATGCTGGCAGATGTGCTTCAGTTCTGTAGATGGTGCTTAGATGGGGAAGTGCTGACATATGCATGGGCTCTTGGGGCATTAATAGATTAAAGTGCAATAGAGGGTCTTCTCCAATGCAAGTTGTTAGTGTGCCCATACTTGGAAGCACAATAACACACAAGCATGTGAAATTTTCTCTTCATTTGTAATACACAAGGCCTTCATAAGTTTTTTCAATCAAGTCCACAAGTACTAGGGGTCCCAGTATTTTTTCCTTCTGCATTTCAAAGGAACAGCTGAAGTAAATACTAAGAACAGGTACCTCTGAGGTAGCAAACCCACTCTCTACACATTAGAAAAGGGAATTTGGTTCTCTCCTACAAGAACAAAAAACTCTCCAGAAAGGCCATTAAGGAGCTGCATAGGCTATTCTTGAAGACAAACAAATGAGGAACAACCCTTTGTATGCAACTTAAACTATCAGCAGTGGAGTGCTCCACTTGACCATGTGGCTGAATGGAAATGAAGAACCGCAAGCAGTCTGCATTACTCTGTTCCTTAAGGTGGATGTTCACTTTTACATAAACAGAAGACAGGATATGGCTGAAGTATCACCCTGAGCCAATGCTATACTTAAGACTAGATAAATTTTTGCCTTAAGTGATGATATTTCCACTGTGAATATGTATACGGACCATCACTCAGATTCAGTTACTTTTTCTTTGAGGCTCACCTAGGTCTGTAATTCATGGAGGATTATCACAAGGTGGTACAACAAATCAACCAATACATAAAAACAAGGAGCTGGGAGTTCAAATCTTTTTAATAGGGATGGAGAATTTCTCTGCTGAAATGGGACTGAGCTTGGCATGTTTTACACTATCTGGGTACAGATACAGAATTCCAAGTTACTACCCTACATATTAAGTAACCAGGATATGTTTTAAGTGAGAACATCTAAATTGTGGCATTTTTAATGTGTGCTCCAGCGCTGTCAATTATCGTACTCATACATCTGGAGAGTTGCTCTAACAACATTTAGATCCTGACCTGCAAAATTCTTCATTCTCTCTAACAGGGATTAGACACACAGGAAGTCACCTAAAGAGCTCCATCATTTCCAGAAAACATGTCAAATGCATAGGAACTCTCATTCCATTCCTGCATGACTTGTGTGAAACTGGCAAAGAGAACAGCCAATGACATAACACTTCTCTTGGAATTTGAAATCAGTTTGGAGGAGTCTGAATGTGATTACATCATGATGTAGTACAATATGGAAGTGGTATCTGACATAAGAAGTCCCAGTTGTTTCATCTGTTGAAATGACGTTATGGTCATAAAGGAGACAATTCACAGAGCTGGGTGGAGAATTAAGCATGCTAAGCCATAGTAACAGACCCAACACAGCCAAATCAGAAAGCTGTCCCATGCACAAACTTTGAATTTTTATTTTCGTAAATTACTTGTTGTACCAGAGGAAGTTTAGGTTAGATGTGAGGAAGAACTTTTTCTCTCAGAGAGTGCTCAGGCACTGGAATGGCTGCCCAGGGAGGTGGTGGAGTCACCATCCCTGGCAGCGTTCAAGAGATGCCTGGATGAGGAGCTATGAGATATGGTTTAGTTTGTGGTAGCAATGGTAATGAGAAGACAATTGGACTAGATGATCTTACAGGTCGTTTCCAACCTTGTGATTCCATGATTCTAAATTAGAACTTTCTTGTTTGTTTTTTTTTTTGTTTTTTTTTTTTTTAACGTCTTTAGTCTTTATTAGTATATTGTTGCTATTTACATACTTACATTGTTGTCATATTGTTTAACATTATTTATAGAAGCATTTAAAAACAGATAGGAAACAATCAAATTATTTGTACAATATTGTATAAAATGTTCATGTGGAATAACAGCACTTTCAGCTTGTCACACTTCCAACTAAATAGGCTCCTAATTTTCCTGGTGATTCATCTCTGCCTACTGCTTTTGATAATAGTGCAGGAAAAGAGAAAAATACAAGAAACCTTAATCAAAGATCAGCTTAAAAATGTAAGGGCTCATGAAGCATTTACGGGACTGAAAACATCATTTCTGGATGATGCTGGTTGAAACAGTCTGTCAGTCACGCCTGCTTCCAGAGAAAGATGGCCTTTCCACAATGTGTACTGTAAATATACACATGCAACCTAGAAAACACCCCCACATTATTGTTCCTAGTGCTGTGGGGGCTGACTGAAGAGACAGTTTATCCTCTTCCAGGGTTATAGTATATGTACTCAATTTGCCCTGGAATCTTTTTCTTCTTCTACTCAAGGACAAAGCAATAGAACTGCACTGCACATATATCACTTTGATCAGCTCATCTTCTAAAGAAGACAATGATTGTAGTCTTCAGTTGTCATCCGTGGTGAAAAGACACTCACAGACTGTGCCACTTGAAACCCCAACAATTAAATAACCAGAAAAAAAAGACTGAAGAGTAGGCATATACTCTTTTAATCTAAGTTATCCTAATTTCATCTAGAATAGAACCAGGATATGAACAAGCAGATTATTTACTTCCACGTGGCAAATCTGTGCCCAAAGATGCCTTCTTCTAGGCCTGCATTTGCATGCTATTGTTCAACTATGCATTCCTGACCCCTGACTCAGTGAAGAATCCAGGTACAAGTGTCTTCAAACCCCACTGGCCACTCACTATTATACTCCTGAGCACTGTGGAAGAGTTCAACAGCACAGGAAAAGCCTTCTCCCCGAGTTCACAATGAGCACTGGAGCCAAAACTAACAAGCAGAATCCGGCTCCTCAAGCCTGAGACACCTACCTGGAGTAATACTGCCTCTCACTAAGGGCAGGTACACACATACTGCTTTCTGAAGTGCTGTCACCACGGCACAGCTCTCCCCCAGCTCTCTGCCTTTCAGTACAACACAACACCTTCTCTATCTGCCATTTCTGTCACCTGCAAAGCACTTCTGGCCTCAGAACACCCTTCCTACACCAGCGCAAAACCAGACTTGCTTTACCACAGGCTTTCCCTGCAGAGGTCTTGAAAGCTCCAGAACTCCAACTGTACATAGCTTCTCTTTGGCATGGTAAGCAGTCCAAGACAATCCCTGCTTCACACATCCAACATTTCAGCCCCTCTAAATCCAAATGAGCCAAGCCCTTGCCTAGCTTTTCTTTTGTGAGGGCGACAGCACCAGCCTGGATTCTCCAGGACACACACAAAAACCCAAGAACAAACAGAAACATTTGCTCAAGCCCGCACAACTACAGATGATGAGCCATGAAGCCATTCAGGTGGCATCCAAATCTAGCCTGCAGATTGCCCATTTGCTGTCCCCAGTACGCAGCCAGAAATCATCAAGCTGGAGATCTAACCAAAAATTGGAAGAATTAGAACTGCAGAAGACAACCTAGAGCCTGATTTCAGACTGCTCCATTAGAGTTAGTGACAGCTGACACTATAGCTACAGGTCAAGGTATTGTAAATCCTCTGGAAAACACTTCAGCTTACAAGTAGTTGGAAAACAAATTGATATTTCTCATAAAAATCTGGCAGGACTTTACCATGTTATGCTAAGGACTGCAGTGCAGAGCTGAATTTGAAAGAGCAGAAGAGGCACCTCCTTCCATAGAGCTTCTAGGGAAAGAGCATACATCTCACCCATTATTTATTAGATACTTGACAGCACTTAGGGCTATGCTTTCAGTATCAAAAAAATAAAAATAAATCAAAGAAAGCAACTTCTCCTCAATGGTGGAGGTGACAGAATTTTATAATCCTGCTGTCAGCCTAAACAGCTGCATTTCCCACTTCTTCATGTACTACTTGCGTAAATTAGATTTTCAGTTCAGAAACACTATAACAGAAACATTTTTTTCTAGAAGAACTTGTAAGCTGATCAAGGCTTCTAGTAGACTGCAATGAATCAGCTACACTAAATCACTAATTGTGAAATCACTAGCAGTTCTGTACTCTATTTTTAGGTGTCTAAAACAAAAATCATCCCAAATTACAACCAACTACTTTTGTCCTTCTCTTTAGCTGTCTGCTTTACCAAATTATCAAGATTCATAAGGAGGTAGCACAGACAAGGAAAATCTACATTGTTTGCATATTCGTATGCAGTATATGGCTATTGTGGATCCAAGGGGTTTTAAAGCCAGAAGTATTAGTCACCTTCATGAACACCAACTTTTTTCTCAAAACTTAGAAGTGGGATAAGTAGCAAAACTGGGAGGAAAGAATGTTATTTTGTTGGTTTAAAAAAAACAAAAAAAAACAACACTAAGATATGTAGTCATAGCTAAATGCATTCAAAATTTTAATCATTTAATCAACAGGATGAAGACAAACATGGTAGAAGAACCAGAACAGGGATACCCAGCAGCAGAAACAACTAATTTTAGCTATTTTCAGAGCCCACACAGCAAATAGACGGTATACAGACACAGGAAAAAGAAAAATAACACATCTTTTTTTTTTTTAATTATTATACAACTTTGCACGTGACTTATCCATATTTCTGTATTAAGTAGTATTTACCAGTTCCTCTATAGCAAACACTAAGAATATAGGGATGAGGAAGGAATGAGAATACGTAAGTGTTCTGAAATATATTTTCATGGGACTGGCAGCACATACCCTAAACTGTCGGGCTTATATGCATTTTGACATCACAGTATTACAAAAATGCAACTTTGCTCTCTACTATTCCATCCACACTGCACTGGAAAGCAAGGTAAATTGTCTCAGTGTTGCTCTCTACTATTCCATCCACACTGTACCTTGGAAGAGCAAGGTAAACCTATATAGCCTATGAACTTCACACAGACTTTACATTCAAAGTGCAGTTAGACCTGGATCTAAAACTCAAACCCCATCTAAAGCCATAATTAGAGTTTAGCTGCTTAAAAGTAGAAACAAAGTTTAATCAGAAGCTATTATCCACGCAAACTCTCCAGCCACAGAACCACAGAGCTGACAGTTGCAAGTTGCTCCTTCTCCCAACAAAAGAGCAAGCTTACTTCTGGCAAAACCTCCAGTAAGTTATTTGAATGCTTATTTCTCCACAACAAGCAGCTCCATCTCCTGTTTTTCCCTCTTTGGTTTGCCCAAGGCAATCAAGCAGACTGGTTATGTGGGTAGCAGACAGGAGATGAGAGGACTTAGATGAGAAGACTTCCCTCTGTCCATTTTCTTTCCAGCCCTCTGCTGCAGGTTAGACCAGCAAGCAAATGCACAAAGCAATTTTGTACCCTAACAGTATCTTAGGAAATGACTGCTAGTTTCCATTCAACTCTGTCAGTCTCTGAATCCCTGAAAATCAGGAAACTATTGCCTCAGCAACATTCCTGATGCTGAGCTGTAAACAGCATAGTACAGGAAACTTCACAGCCTGACTTAATTTTTAATTTTTCCTTGCATATCTCCAGCTTTGTGCTTGTAATTTCATCATGATACATCACTGCAATAAGGAAATACCCTTTCTGTGTGCAAAATTCCTTTAAAACTTCTCTTTCCTTGGTGTTTTTTTTTTCCTGGTAAGTCCAGTATTTCTCAATAAGAACATATTAGCGTAAGACAGAAAAAATATCTAACTATACAATGATTTCAGCAGCCTCCGCCAGGAATCCAAGATGCTGCATTAACTTCCCTCACTTTCGTTTACTGTCATTGAGAGACAGCTTCTAAATAATCCTATGAAGGAGCACATTGTCATAACTTCTCCTGGATGGATTAGAAAGGCAAAGATAGAACAAGCTTTGCAATCAAGACAAAATGATGTCTGATGATTCTTGGAAATTTTTCCATAAACACCATTTCGCCTGTTTCAGGCAGTGTTCATTCTTGGGCTTTTTCCCCTTGAACTTCACAGTCTAATTATATTTGTATTTTAACTGCAGTTAAAATCAAAATAAGTAATTCCTTGCAGTTCAAGTGTTCTTATAAATAAAATAATTTCTGGTTATAAAAATGCTCTTACTTCCAACCATTTGAATTTGACTGGAAAAGTAGATAAACTAACAAACGCAAACACGAGTTAAACCACAGAATTCTTTAAGAAGCCAAAGAATTTCTAATTCTTGGTCTATTTCCAGTACAAAGATAACTTTGAAGTCAGATCACTATTCATCACACCATCTAAGGATGAATGTGTTCTTTCAAACTACTAAAATGAACATTTTCTTACCAATGAAACCCAGCTGAGAAAATTCCAGAATCATCCAATCTTCAGAAGCGAGCTGAAGCGCAAAGTTCTTTATTGTGCTGAAGTAATTCTGCTTGACAACAATGTCATCTTCAAGCTAGAAAAAGGGAGCAATGATATCAACATTCATAAAAAACAGAAAAGCCATAGAAGAAAATACTGCTAGGAAACAGTGATTTGTAATACATTGCTAACACATACCCATATATTTTTAATGCAAGGATTGCTATAAAGCCTCAGCTCTACAGACAAGAATAAATATTTTAGGGTTCATAGTGGAATGGTGGAGAACTAATCCAGATTCCTTCTGTAATAAAATGCCATGAGTACATTTCAACATAATGCAGATGTTAAGTAGGTAGTAATAAGTTCATACCACTTTTCTAGCCTCTATCTTCAGAAAAGAACCATTCGCAAAATAATTTTAGATCAAGTGACATCATAAGGACATTATATGGAGAACAAATAGAATTTCTGTCTTATTTCTATGATGGTGTGATTATTTACTCACTCCCTCGCTAGCACTGAAAGTCCTTCACAAGAAGCTAAGAGATGCTATCTACAGAGGCAGGATTTGCTTTCCCATTTCCTCACTTCAGCTGTCAAACAGAAGAACAGGTGCATGTCCAGCCTCGCCCACACAGCACAACTTCCAAGATGCTGTGCTGCAATCCCTTTATTTCACATTAAGTGCAGGCTGCTGCATAAAGGATACTGCTGCTCCTGTTCTAACTCCTAGAGCATTCACTCTCACCTCCTTGTGCTGGCACTAACATTTGTGTGACTTGCCTAGCTTCAAGCAGGCTGCCAATACATCAGTGCCTGCACAGCTTCCAGGAGTACTGAGTCTCCAACAGCTCTTAAAGAGCAATCAGCACAGCTCACTTTGGAAAAACTGCATGAGTGGAGTGTTATACCCAAAGGATACAGTCCCAAAATCTAAATGAAAATCCTAAGCACAGCTAGTCACTAGATCTGCAACACTCGTAGGCAAGACTTCTACCTACTTTGAAGCAGGGAGACAAAGAGGAACAATTTTGAGCTAAATTAAACTTAAGATTAATTCATTATCTGTGTTTCTGAAAACCTCTGAAGAAAACTGCAGCTATATACAACAGACTCTGGAGATCAAAGTGACACCGCACATGCTTTCAAGAGGAAGAAAAATAGATTTTAGTTTAACTTCTACTCGAGACTATGTTGGTGTCTTTTGCCTCAACTGCAAGTCATTTGGGGGAAAAAAGAAAAAACAGCAGTTAAGCTGCCTGCATTCTCTCTCTTTTTATGCTAAGCATCTTAAGATAAAAATCAATCATATGCAGTAAGTTGCTTTCTACTTCAAAGAGTGTCATCCACAAAATACTTCCTCAGATACAATAACCCACATGCTTATTGGCCCCTAACAATGGAATCACGTTAACTCTGCTCTGTGTAGGTCCTTCTGCTGTGAGCACTGGCATGATTTTTGGAGATCCATTTAAAACAAAGAACAGAAACTTACCTGGATGTAATAAACTCCCTTTTTCTGGGCGTACATCATAAGAAAACAGTAATCCAAGTTTTGTTTTGTTCTCCATCTGAAAATCAATTACAAACTTAAGTATTATGGAAAAAGTTATTTCAGTACACATTGGCAATGCAAAGTAGATCTCACTATGAAGAATGACACACACTGGTGAAATATTAGGAAAACTGCTTTTGGCATCGTTCCCTCAGGAAATCTGTCTGGGAAAAAAAAAGCAATAAAGCCTTCTTGTTATGCTTTAATACAGACAAAAACTGTTTTATGTTGCCTCTGGTTCTGTGAATGCTATCTTACATTTCACTAAAACACATGTCCATTTTAAATAATAATTCAGTAGCAACTGCCGGGTTTTACAACATATTTCAGGAAGAAAAACAGTAAGCAACAAGAGCAAAAATAGCATCTCCATTTTCCTCCCAGAATTTAACACTGAAAGAGTTCACTGAAGCTTAGCATTAAACTCAGATCACGCACAGAACAGCATGCAGATACAAGGGCACCGAGAAGGACTCAGTGCTCTTTTAGCATCCCCACACTTTTGAGAATTACAGTAAGAAAACATTTAAAGAATCTACTTCCCACTTGATGATTTATAAACAAGGAAAGTGTGGATGTGGGAGGAGAAGAAAAAAGATCTGAAGGAATAAACTCACCTCACTCTCTCTTTTGAGTCTCCAAACGTTTCTTTCAAGTTTGTCAAATCAGGATAGTAAGTTGCAGGAGGGGCTATTACTTCCACCAACCCAGAATTGATCTCTGTAGAAAATCTGTCAGGAAAAACATCACAGACTCATACAAGCTGTTTTGAGCTCTGGTTGTAACAACACTCATTCAAACAAGGGATGTAAAGTAAGACAGTGTATACTGTTTTGCCTAACACTTTCCTTAGAATAGTGTAGCCACTTGATTAATAATCAGAATACTAATTAGCTTCTAAACACTTGATTTTTTATTCCCTCACTAGAACCTAGTGATTTTCTTCTACAGCTCTCTTTGAACATATGGAATACAAGGCAATAACACAGAAGTAAGACATTCCCATTAATGTTAAGCCAATTAAAGTCACTTATAGTCCACAAAATCAATTTAAATTCCATTTGTTTCAGATTTAACTGACTGAATAATCACCCCTTAATTTATCGTTCAATACTTCTTTTTATTCAAACGTAGAAATCCCCTCCCTAACCAAAAATGTACGATCTCATATTACCATAACACTTCTTAGTATTTATCACAACGTTACTTAGGAAAAACAACAAGCAAAGTCACCAATAAGCAAATAAGTTTCTCATTAAAACTGCAACTTACTCTTTTTCCAGGCTTGCAACAACATTGTTAACATAATCAAGATCGGTCTGGGAAAAAAAAAAAAAAGAAAGAACAATAAATAAAACACTTAACAGCTTTGCTGCTACACTTTATTAACACAACCATTTGAGGTAGCTGTACTTGACAATAAATTTCAGTGTGCAAGACATTTGAGTATTACAATTCCATGAGTGATGTGTTCCTATGTCCTACATCTAACAGGAGAAGATTTTTTTCTTTTTAAGTACATAAGATGGAATGCCGTGCCTTATCTCTGCTTTTAACAGATAGTTCTAACAGAACACTTGGGTTTTTTTCAGTTCATGCTCTTAATGACAAAATGATCACACGAGTGTTTGCACGGGAAGAATTCTGTGGTACTGTTACACAATAATAAACCATACAAAACATTACCCAAGGGAAGCCTTCTGGGGAACAGGGGATTAAACACACATCTATTTCATAAATACATCTCCTAAACTTTTACCAATTTTAAGAAGAAAATTTGCAATCTATAAATCAACAAAGATTCTGGTAGCTTATGAGGATTCTGCTGAACAGCTGCCTTTCAAATGCTGGAAACAAAGGAATACTTCATACTTTCTGATCAGTTTGTAATGCAGATTATCATTAAAGGATTATACACAGAAAGAATAAATCCCTCCCAAGTATTTCTATAGAACCACTAAACTTGTTTGATAAAGATTCCTACGCTCTGATCTTCCAAAATTAGAAGGTGATTTTCCAGTTGTTATTTCATTTGTGTTTTGTTTTTTGTTGTTTTTTTTTTCTTTTTTAAATCCAACATACTGCCTGCCAGTGATGCATAGTTTTGGAAAAAGGACAACAATGTTGTTTCTTTTTTTTTTTCTTTTTCTTTTTTTCCCCAAAAGCCAGTTGCAAGTACTACATAAAAGAGTTGAAACCATTTGTCATACTTTCCTTCATAAATACTTCCTTTGTAAGCACTATTCCTAGTCTTTTACAGGACAGAAGTTCTAACAAGCAGCCAAGATTTCTGCAAACTAAAACTCATCTTGCAACAAGTTCCACTCAAGCAGACTGAGGGCTGGATGGAGCTTTATATATTGTTAAGAACTTAACAAGAACACATGGATCGTGTGTGCATTGTTTATCACAGGAACGTAGTCTAAGATATCTTTTTTTTTTACTGTGTTTTTTAATAGCTGCAAATCCTTACACAGAGATACTTCAATAATCATTATATTTTATTGAAACACTTCATGTGTTTTTCTTTCCTTTTAAATATTAAAAATATTGAAGTATTTGTTTATTCAACAGAGGAAAGAGATACAATTTGGATTTCAAACTCTGATTATTTAGTCTTATATTAACAAGTCAAATATTTGTTAAACAGTCCATAATGTAACTGCACAGGAAAAGCTTTTTTTTTTTTTTTTTTTTTAAAATGAGCATCAAAACCACAGTTCATTTCTATACAGTATTCCAGATATTAAAATAAATGCCAAGTTACATCTTAACTGGAAGCAGATGCTTAGCCAAAAGCCTGCACATCAGTATAACTCTTCTCAAAACAAATAGTTTTTGTCCTGTTTTGTCCTAATACAGGATGGACCACAGCCAGCAAAGAAAGTAAATAAGGAATAAGAGTTTTTCCCTTACTTCCACCTATTTTTCTGTGTTTCCCTCACGCACAAGGTTGGTAATTCCCAGTCATAACAGCAATCAAAATAGCTTCACATTTAAGAGAAGTAGCCTGTAGACTTCCAAGCACGTACTGTAATCTGTGCTACTTTCAAACAAAGTCAAAATGGGCTGGTCTAGCTACATTGAACATAAGATAAGGCAAACACTACTGCTCTTTCAGTAGGTAACTCACCTTCTGAATCAACACTTCACTGACACATCAGAATAGTGCAAAAGGAAATACCACTTTTAGAATGAAAAAAGATTGAGATGGAAAGAGTTGATAACATTTTTCACAAGCAAAGCATTACATGCTGAGGCACTGGCACAGGCTGCCCAGAGAGGCTGTGGATGCCCCATCCCTGGAGGTGTTCAAGGCCAGGTTGGATGGGGCCCTGGGCAGCCTGGTCTAGTATTAGATATGGAGGTTGGCAGTCTTGCATGTGGCAGGGGAGTTGGAGCTTCATGATCCTTGAGGTCCTTTCCAACACAAGCCATTCTAGGATTCCATGAAATGCATTAAAAATATGCTATATCCTGTGATTATTTCAATACAAGTAATTGCATTTTACCAGCATCACTTGAGACTAAGAACCACAACTTCAACACCAAAGCCTTCCTCTCAGAATAAGAAAGCTGCACACCATCTTTTCACATATGAACTTCCAGAGGCAATTAGCTCCTCTCATTACCAAGCCCAACACTCAGTGGGATCTTTGCCAACGTCCTTCAGCTGAAGTCATGTCCCAGGAAGGTGGCACTTGTAAGTTATTTCACACAATCTCATCAATAAATACGAGAACATGCAATGAATTTGACCAAGCTGTCACAGGAAGAGTTAGCTATGCAGAAGACTCTGCAGTGCAGTAATGGAAAGAAATCAGAAATAGTCAGATAATTGCTTGAACCTAAGGGTATTTCGACTTTACCAATAAATTTGGCCAGTAAATCAAGAGTGACGTATAAACCTATTATTGACCAAGTTCTGTTCCCTATTTTTGAGAAAGAAGGTTTTTACTGTCTCGTTAGAATAAGACCTGAAGTCCTCTTTGTCAACCTGCAGGACACGAGAACGCTGCAAATAAGTATGAACTATGTATTATATAAGGAACAATATCCTTGTTTTCTCAGAGTACCTTAATGAGGACAAGATAAATCCAGATTAACCAAAAGGAAATCATCCATGAAAGAAAGTGTAACTGTTCTTCAGGTTCCCAAAGATCATCTGATAAATATCAGCTTGCCTTTGGAAGAGCTATGAAGAACGTAAATTCTGGCTCACGATATCAGTGCCATTTTCATCTACTGAAGGGAAATGCCACTGGTGATCCCAATCACAGCTGCACAATCTGTAAGATGACAGCAATGAATGCTTATGCCTACTAAATCAGAAGGCATTACCATTCATTAGTATAACTGTTCAAGTTGAAAATTAAATAATTCTTAGCAGTTTGGAACTTCAGAAAAGGAAGTAGAAATTAACATTTAAAGAACTGTTCTTCTTAAAAATTAAATGTCAAACAGCAAAAGGCCATAGCCTAAGAGTTAATACTGCCAGTGAATCATGAAGCCTCAAAAACAAATTTGTCTTGTTAGGTAGATTTCTAGGGACTAATGAAAGGCATAAACAGGATCTGTTGTTTCAGTATAAGCAATTGAAATCTTTCCTGTCCCTTCTTTCTAGTCACATGAAATTATTGATCCCAGTGGAAGCAGGAATAGATGGAGTGAGACACTCTCCTTTTTTCATTTGTACTAGATGAACACCAAAAATTCATTCAGGTCAGTATCTTGCTTCCAGCAGCA
Organism: Phasianus colchicus; assembly: GCF_987193195.1. Lineage (NCBI taxonomy): Eukaryota > Metazoa > Chordata > Aves > Galliformes > Phasianidae > Phasianus > Phasianus colchicus. The sequence continues at coordinate 133,653,500 of NC_143436.1, forward strand.
ACAGCCATGAATAAATACATAGAAAAGAGTACAAACAGGACAAGAAAACACAGTACTCCCCCTTCCAGTGACCAGCCACACTATCTGCTTTCAATTCAAGTTACTTCCTGAGATAGATGTGAGCGTGTGTGTGTGTGTGTGTGTGTGTGTGTGTGTGTGTGTGTACTTCTCAGTAAACTCCTTTTTCCATCTACCACACCAGTATCTCCTTGAACCTAAAATTTCAGCAGGAAGACTTTGCTTATGAAATCTATGGCATTTCATCAGTGTCTGAACATGGCAGCATCTAAGGTTCAGTCCATACATCAACTATTTTGATGACAGACACAAAAACACAGTGAACAGCAATGAACAAAAGTCCAATCTCTTTAATTGATTTGACGAGTGTGCATGCACGTAGCAAATTAGTAGAATATATTACCTAGCAGACAAAACAAGAGGTTAGAATGCCTGTTTATCATCAGATGGCTTAGGTTGGAAAGGTACCTTTAAGATCATCCAGTTCCAACCCCCCACTGAAGGCAGGGTTAGCATCCACCAGATCAGGTTGCCCAGGACTCCATCCAACTGACTAACAGCTAGCCAACTTGTCAGAGAGATTTTTAGTTTTAACAGCATGAAAGTGCTACTTCTTAAATCCTACCTACCTCATACCTTCAAGAATATAGAAGGTGAACTGCTTCTTAAAATGTTAGGAAAACCATGGCAATTTAGAACAAAGGTCCATCTGGATCAAAACCTCATGTGCTACCTTAACCAGCAGCAGCTATTTAGAAAAAATAAGTAGTTCAAGAAGTAAGTACAGAACAAACTTTTCTACCTCCCAGTTTTAAGTACTCAGCATTAGACTCAATAGCTCCTTCTGGATCTGCTCTCCGTGAATTTGCTCAGCTCCTTTCAGAACCCATTTACTCACTTGTATTTCATGACATTCATTAGCAGCAAGGCTCACAGTCTAGCTATGCACTCACTTAAAATATTGTCCTGATTTTAGATTTTGCCTCTTAATTTCATATATAGAGGCACCCCCCCCCCTCCCAAGCTGTAATTTTCAAGATGCACATTGAAATACTACGTAAAATGCACAGATTTGTAGTAGATTACTCTGCTTTGCGCAGAGGTCCTTTCAATCTCAGTGATTCTGTGAGTATCAGATCTTGCCTCAATCAGACCAAACATCTGTTCGGATTTAATTTCTATTCTGGTAGCCAATAAGAGTTGGTTTTAGGAAGGGAAGTGCAAATAGAAGCAAAGATGACAACAAAATTTCAAAGATTTATTCATAAGTCACTGGGAAATGAAGTTAAACTACCAATCCTACAAATTCAAGAAGAGAAGCTTCAGGGAACACTGGGAAGATTTCATATATCAGCTGTACTGCATACTCTAAATAATATGGCTTCTCTCACCCATCAGATTGCCCACATTTTAGTTCTTAAATGACATCTAGCAGAAGTCAGCCTGAACTTATCCAAGAGCACTTTTCCCCTTGAAAAAGAAAATACATTCTCTGGGAAACAACCATGCTAATCTGCAAAAAGTGCTAATCTCATTGTTTATTCATTGCAACAATTTCATTTGAACTTTCATCACGCTTGTAGAACATGGGTGGAATAAATTAAGTGTATTTTAAATAATTATGAGCAAATGCAAAATTTAACAGCCTCCAGAAAAGGCAAAGTAAACCTATGTTTGACTTGAAATGTTGAAAACACATATGAATATAATTACCCATACTCAAGGCCTTAAAATTCACATAGGAAAATTTCACCTGCTAAAATGGCACTTAGACAAAGTTTAAGAGATTTGTGCAGTGAAAAGGCCCTCAGGATTAGAAGTAAAGCAGAGATTTCTAATAGTTGCAACAGTGTAAGTACAAAAACAAAGCCTGTGGAAAAACATATTAATATCTGTTAAAGTTCAACCAATACACGTGAAAAAGATAATTTTCAAGAATGCAGTGTCTGCTTTCAGATCTTAAGCAGCAATTTCAAGTTAAACACAGGAAACATGAAAACAAGGTGCAGATCAAAAGGGGAAAAAAAAATGTACTGTCATAAAATGGTCTGCTAATGTTACGTCAACAAAAAGGAGCCTCTAGGTCCTACACCAGCTATTGACTTTAGCCTTCCCTTACTCAGAGCCCCCATCCTAACACAGGTAAGAAATATCTTTTTCTCTCCAGCTGCTTCAGCATTAAACTCAATGCAGTTCAGGACAAGATTTCACAACGCAAAGCCTTGGCAGCAGTGTCAGAAATACAAGTTCATTCTTGTATTGCTCCACTGTTGTTTGTCCCTATCCTTGCACCCTGCATGTCAGCTCCTCAATCATGAAGGCACGTGTCCCTACAGGCTGTGCTGTCAATTGCAGGACCACAGAGAACAAGTTTAGCTCCTAAGAAGGCCAGCCAGAAAAAAAAAAAAAAAAAACAACAAAAACACAACTTAAAAAAAATCAAGAGACTAATCAAAACAGCACATGTAGATGGAAATAACGTTAGCACCACATAGCCTTCAACTAGCTTTGTATATATTACAGGCGAAGCCTAGTTTGTAGAGTCTGAAAGAAAGCAGAGTACTTGGCCTGAAAACCTGGGGAAAATTCTTTGTGTGCTTGGGTGAGCCTGTAAATCATGGAAAAGGTCTAGATGGCCTGTTTTTCCAGACCAAGATAGGTAGCAGTTGTGTACAGCCAAAAGCACACTTCAATGCAGTGTTCCTTACTTAAAGAACAGATTGATTTTCTCCTCACTGTCTGTAAGTCAAAACAGACCACCGTAGTAAAACTTGAGAACGACATCCAAAACTCGTTGAGGTCACCTACTACAATGCTTCTGAAATAAACTTATTACAGCTACCTTTCATCTCACAGATATTTTAGATGCTACCGGAAAGTTTGGACACAACTCTGCTCTGTCTATTAACACTGATGTTCTCCAATGAGAAAGATCAGATTGTTACTGTGACTCTAGCACATCTAAAAACTATCTTATAAAGAGAAGCATTTCAAGTCAAGAGCTTGAGAAAAGAGCAGTCCTGAAATTCATCATTCTGCTGAGACACCAAATTTATCTCAGGTCCATGGTAGGTTTCAAACTCCTGTCAAGAATCTTTTTTTGAGAGCTAAGAAAGATCGTATCACTGGTTTAATGCCATATAAAGTTTTGCTAGCCATTATTATGAAAAAAGGAATGTAAATCCCTGTGATGGTGCCCAGTACCAGCAGTCCACATTTTCTAGGTGCCAAAGAAGCTGAAATTGCAATAGCAGCTTAAATAAATACCTCAAATGCTAATTGGTAGCCTGAGCTACCCCTCTAGATATAAGAGCTAGCATTATCAGTAGCAACTGCATTCATCCTGAGCAGAGCTTTGAATTACATGTCCAAAACAAAGACTATCTTTACAATTACCCAGTGAACGTTATATAAATTTAGCGCAACAGCCTTGTCTAGTTTTTACTTTTATTTAATATATACACATTCATACATATGTATATGCACGTAATGTGTGTGTTTATGTTAACAACTAGTGGTCTTCCTCCAACTCGAGATGTGTGATTAAATCATCTGAGAATTTGGAACACAATTCTTCAGCACAGCTTTCATGCTTTCAATGATTAACAGAAAGAATGAAATGTCTCTGTAGCCAGGACAATATAAATTTGTCTGGGCTGAGAGCAAGAGACAAAATACAACTTTTTTTTTTAAACCTATCAATAGATATATCAAAGACATCTCTAATTCCAGCCCACAGCTAGAAAAGGCAAAAATAAGGCTTGCCTATTTTTCTGGAGAAGTTTTCCATTTTGCATTCTGATGTCAGTACTTCCAAGTCAGCTTTGGCAGGGCTTGGCCCAGTGTGTGCATTCAGTGCTTAATTTACTAAGGCTTTGCTCATACCAGTGCACAAGTGGTGTGGTTTAACCCTGGCATGCAGCCCAGCACCACACAACTGCTCGCTTACTCTTCTCACAATGGGATTTGGGAAAGAAACAGACAGGTAACAGTGAAAAAAGTCACAAGTTGAGATAAAGATGGTTTACTAGGTAAAGCAAAAGCTGTGCAAGCAAAGAAAAATAAATTAATTCACTACTACTTATCAGCAGGCAGATGTTTAGCTACTTTCAGGAAAACCAGGCTCATTGTACATTATGATTTTGTGGGAAGACAAGCACCCTTGCTCTGAATGTCCCTCCTCCTGCAGGTTCATTTCCCCAGCTTTTATTGCTGAGTATGTCCCCATATGGTATGGGATATCCCCTCGGACTGTTTGGGTCAGCTGTCTTGGCTGTGGCCCTCCCCTCCCAACTCCTTGCTCTCCTTGCTGGCAGGGCAGCACAGAAGAATTATTTGCCTCTGCGCACCACTGCTCAATGACAACTAAAATATCAGTGTGCTCCCATCATCGCTATTTTCATCACAGATCCAAAACACAGCACCAGACAAGCCCTTACAAAGGAAACATAACTCTGTGCCAGCCAAAACCATGACAACAGGATGGTACCCAGGACAGTACTTTGTTGGGTGCTTGCATTGCACTGACCCAGCCACTAGACAAACCTTGCAAAAAAAATAATGCAAGATTCTCCACGAGAGGAAGATTAACACTGAAGATTAACAACTTTTAATTCAGCAGCCACTGTTCACATAAACAGCTGACAGGGTAACTATAGAAGATGTTTAAAGTTCAAATGTTTCTACCCTCAGTGAGTTGTTTACATAAGAAAGAACAGAGTAAGACTAGAATAACTGATACGTAAGAAAGGGAAGCGTACAGACTGGTGCTCCAACAGTAAGTGGCTGGACAATGGCCCTACAATTCTGTGATTGTGACAATTGCTGCCCAATCAGACGTAATCAGTAGCACTCGACATTAGCAAACTACTTCTGCATGGCTATGCCTTCTGATTTCTGAAATGATTTGTGGTTTTTTTTGCATTCTTGGTGAAATTAAGGGCTTCTAGTCTTTCCAATATACATTGATTACTGCTTGTAAAAAAATTACTGCTTGTGCTGAGCGCAGTCACTGATTAATGAAGCACACTGGCAATCATTTGTGATATATTTAGAGTGAGTCTAAGACATTTTCATTAAATGGGACCTTCCAACAATTATTTATTTATTTATTTATTTATTCTAAATCTTGTTTGGATACCACAAAAGTATTTTAATCTCTCTCATCTTTAGTAGCACACAGGTCCGTTGTTCCACTATGATGTGGATATTTCAAAACCAAGTTTCTCTTGTTATTTGCAATTCTTCCGAAATAAAAATGCTAGACAGTCACTTTAATCTGATGCTCATAGACATTTTAAACCCAGAGCCTACAGCTTAGACAAAAAACAAGTTTTCACACAGCACAAGTTAATGAGATACGAATCATTTGTTTCAAATCATCTGAACACGCTGCACAGTTAAGAGGAAGAAAAAGGTTTTAAGTGAAGACATACAAGAAATCGCTCCTGCTTATCAATCATTCTAATGAATCCCTGCAAATTATTCTGCAATAAAATTATTTTAACAAATTGGAGAACATAGACGTATGTCAGTTACTGGGACACTTGCACAGCTTTCTGTCAAGCAATTCTAGTAATTATTTAAATTGGTGATTAGATATCACCTCAACCAAGATATTTTAGAATTCCTTGAACTTTCAAGTATGGAAATTTACTGTGTATAATCACATTCCTGAGAAATATCCATACAGTAAATTAATATGCAGATGTCTTTATTTAGCAACCATAATGAGCCTATATTTACTAGCTCATCTGTTTACACTGCTCATGCTGCTCACAGAAGGTCATTAGCTGTAACTTTCAATTTGTTTTCCACGAAAAAAAGTCAAATTTATAAGAAATAAATGAGATAGAACTGCTGAAAGAAAGAAATGAAGAATTAAAAGTTTCTTAGGATGCTTAGCACCAAAGAGAATACAGTTTATCGCTATGTCTCTCAGCAATGTTTATTAACACCATCAATTCAACTTCTCAAATTGAATCAGCAAGAGAATATTTGTACAAGCCTTTCAAAATACCACTCTTCATAACAATCCTTTTGTAAAAATATTTCTGTAAAGTCTAACTTTTCCTTGTTGTTGGCAGGAGCTATAGAGAAAGCAGAGATAGTAGTTCTGAACTTCTGAATAATATTATATCACATCATGACCATTTCTCACAGACCTTAAACTGCAGAAACGTTTATCAGAGGCCATACCATCCTTCAGAAGCTTGTGCCACCATCTTGCAAGGCTGGCAAAAGTTTGAATGTATTTTGAATAGCTTTCCTTAATGCACACACGTTAATGCTAGCAATGATTTAGCCTAGGAAACACCAGTCAAAGCTATGTTAAAAGCAAAAGTGCTTAGTTCTGTTTAAGTACAAATAGAAATCCACGAGGGGAACAGGCTTCAGATAGCCAGAGCAAATGTTTATTAAACCTATATATTCCAACTTGCAGAAAGAAGCTGAGAAATACAGCAAAATCCAGAAAGAAAACACATTACAATTAAAGATGAAGTATCTACTGTATCATATTAATCACTGAAGGAGTTTCCTGTAGCAACTACAGAACAGACTGGAAGATATTGAACTTTAAGAAATATAAAACAGGGATGGGAATAGTAAAATAGGTGAGAAAACTGAATGAAGAAACAAATCTAAGGAAAGGTTATGATTGGAAAAGAATTCAAACCTAGGCTTCTCAAATTTTCCCAGACATTCATGGCTTGCTGTGCACCCATGGCAGATAGGGGGTTAAGCAAATCCTCAAATAGCTCCCCTCAAATAGCAACATCCCTAAGATACAGTGGTTCCCACTCAACTGTGTGTGTAAAACACAATTCTCCTTATGCTGAAAAGCAAAAGCTCTCATTTTAAAATGCTGAGTTTCTTCATGGCCACTTAAACAGCATTTAATTCCCAAGAGAAAAAAAAAAATTCAAAAAAATTTCAAAGGAATAAAGTTATTTAACTATGGATAACCCAGGCATACCAGCACAGCTTGTCTAAGGTAACAAGAGAAACTTGTGTAGTTGAGGACAGGGGTGTGGATTCTCTTTGCTCCTATTCTAAGATTTGTAGAAGACCAAGAATCCAGCTTAGATCTCCTTAAATAAAGCAAAAGAAAACTTTTAAACCTTAAAAAGAAGCCACACTAAAAGGCAATAAAACTATTCCTTCACTGAACTGATTGGAAAACTCAGCATTTCAGTAACTCAGAATGAATTCTGATCTCTTGATATTCTTCATCAACAGATTTTTTAACAATATTTCCTTGCAGAAAAGCAGCATAGGCACTGGCTCACAGGATTAAAATGATTTTCACAGTTATATCTAATAGACTCAAGTTTTCATCTGTGGGACTCCAAACACTGATTCAGCAGAGCAATATACAGTTAGATGGATGAAAGTCAAACATTCCCAAGTTCCAAATGAGATTCTTGAAAGAAAATATACACATCAAAATAACTATATGCAGTTCTCAGTGTCCAGCAAAATTACTCCTGAAAGCTGTCTATCATTTTCCTTAAGATTTGAGCCAAACTGAGCAAACTATCCAACAGAATGTTATTGGAACTAGTTCATCAAAAAGGTCCAGACATACAATGTCCAGAATGGCCAGAAAGTACAATTAGTAACCATCTGCATGTAACTTCTCCAGCTGTAGCATCAATCTAAGGAAGGACTAAACATGAGCATGAAGAGAAAGGAAACAAAACTCCCTTCTGTACCACAGACTGTCATTATTTTGATATCAAAGGAATAAGATTATTAGCACATCTCAGTTACTATGCATAAACAAAAGAAGACATGCAAAATAAGCAGTCCAATGAATCCATGCCCACTATTCCCTCCATAAACAGAAAAGGCTGGGCTCTTTGTGATCTTTCATCTCAGAAACACAAGATCTTTCCTTCCATAAAAAGGAGATAGAGGCACAGTCATCTGTTTATGTTCCAAAGAAAAAGGAGAGTTTCACTTCCTGAAAGGAGTAGCACCTTGGTTTAAAGACAGGTTAGAAGCTGTATAAAAATATTTCTAGTGTTACCTCTCCTATAAAGACGACCATAACACAATCCAGTTTTTCTTCAGGGGACAACTTATCAATAAGGGAGTGGAGAGTTTCTGTAAGGTAAGACTTGACTTTTCTTTTCACTGTAGGTATTCCCATTACAATGGAAACTGAAATCAAACAAAACAGAAGTGTACTTTCAGTATTTTCATACACGAGAACAAAATCAAAAAGTTAATCTTGTAATAAAGCATAACTTAAGAAATACAAGGAGTTAAAAGACTGAGATATCAGTAATTAAGAATAGTTTTTAACATATACCACTGACCAACGTGATTAACAATCATCACAAATGCTCAGAGAAAACATTGAAAAAAACAAAAGAACCAAAAAAACCAACCCCATGCAATCCCAGATATGCCAAGCTACTACACAGGTAATAATCAACAACCACTGTATTAATCAGGTAAGGCTGCACTAAGAGTTAAAGAGCAACTAACCTCTCTAACAATTTTCCTGTTGGAATAGCCATTTTTCACAACTCAAGTATTTAACTCCTCAGAAGTCTTATAAAACGGCTCTGCTGATTTTGGCATTGATCAGGAGAGGGGAAGACAGGAAAATTAATTTAACTCAATTTTCTCCCTCTTTTTAATTAAATAAACCTGACTCCAATTCCTGTTTTGTAATTTCAGACTTCTGTCATATATTCCCAACAGGATATAACACAGGCTTCACTTAGAATAATAAAGAATGAGAACATTTGCCTTCCCAGATAACAACATTGAAACAAATGGTGTTCATAGTCAGAAAAATAAGTGTGGCTTGTGCTCACACATCTGACACAGAAGCACGCCTTAATGTTAAAAGAAGCAGCGATGAAACTCATTGCAGTAATGAAAAAAATACAGGCCAGGAGTAAGTAATGTTTCTTTCAAAAGCAAGGTGTAGATTTAAAAAATGGTCTAGAGGATAAAACATGAGCCCTTCAAATCAGATGACACACAGAGAAGTAAGGATCCACCAGTGGGACACTCACGCTTGGAGACGAACAATACTTTGAGGTTCATCAGCTTGGTTGGGCTTTACCCTACTTACTTTCTAGAGTTCCAAGAGTGGGATTGAGTGAAGCTATCCTAATGACCAATATTTAAAATTTGTGAGGACTAAAAACAAAAGGGGATCAACAGTACTGCAACACAACATTGCTTTTTTCCTTCCAACCAGTCCACATTTGACTGATGCGATTATCATAGTGTCCAACATTGAGTTATAGCCAACACTAAAATAATTATATCTGTGTATTGGTTGCCACACATACAGAAAAGATGAGAAGATATGCCCAGCAGCAGATCAGAAACTGTAATATACTTGTTTCCTTCTCTTTTACTTAGTAACAAAAACTCAACCAAACTAAATGCTTCTTAAAGTGTACCTTAAGATGGGAAAAGGCATGACTGATATTATGCAGAAAAGACCAAAGCTGAAGCCAAACTCCTTTCATCATGGATTCAGTATGAATTCTAAGAGATATCAATATGACACAAGTTAAATGAGCTGTCCTTGATCTACTAAGTAATGCAGTAAATTGTACTACAAGAACTACAAAGTCCTCCAGACACGAAACATAAAATAAACATTTTATCAGCATACCTCCTGTCCTTCCAAGGCCAACCTGCACAGAAGGTTGAAGGCTTCCTTCATTTTTCAACAAATGAGGCAAATGGTAATAAATATTTGGCACTTGAAGAGATTTTTTACTTGTTAGTTCTTTTAGTAGTTTCAGCGTCTCATCTGCAAACACACAAAATCAGTAACAAGGAAAAAAGAACATTAAAAAATTTTATGCAGTGGTAAATCATAAAATTCCCAACTTGATCCTAATTAAAAAAAAAAAAAGAAAAACAGAACAATGATGCATTTTACTGAGGCACTGTATCTCACATAAAAGAAATTCTTTTCTTGTTTTAATTTTTAAAATAAACAATGGTTAAAATTATCTTCCTCCCTAACTTTGTAACAGATACATTCAATAATTGATCACATAACACTTACAGTGTATAATCACAGAAGAATGTTCACTTTATTCAGCTTGTTTTGTGGGTTTTCCCCCCAGTGGATCAAAATGGAAAAAAATTTACCTAGCTTTTACTTGCACTTACCAAAATCAACACAATGCAGCAATGCTGCAAATGAATGATTCTTCAAGAACTATATTTCCAAAACATATTGAATAGATTATACAGATAGATACAAAGAGTTTTAAATATACAATTAAGATTTTGAGTATTTTTGGAGTAAAATAAATGAATTTCATTTAGCATATTAGACATTTTAAAACATGTCTGTCTAATCTCATGGCTTGCCGAGGCTGCATTTAGTGAAGAGACATCGTCCTGGGCCACATATAAGACATACAATATAGTTCATGTATATCAGTAACAAAACTTCCTTTTCTTTTTTTAATCTCTCTAACTAACTAAAAAAAAAAAAAAAAAAAAAAAGCAACAAAAACTCTAAAATTAGTGAGATATTTGACCTTATTTCTGTGAACCTAAAGCACCAAGGTCTGGCTCAATAGCACAAACACTAATCAAACACATCACAAAACTAATTAAAAAGCACATCAGAAGTTACTTCATACTTTTTATGAGATGCCAAAAACTAAGAACTGTCAGCACTGCACTGGCTATTTCCTCTGCAGTGAATGTGTTAACTCATTAAATTATTTTAGTAACTAACGCAAGCCCCAATTTAATTAATTAAAGGAGAAAACTCGTATGCCTACTTAATAACAAAAAACACATCTTCACAGGCACGCACACATTGCAGGTAGGTTGAAATATTACTATCAATCAGTGATCCCTGATTTTTACTCAGCAAGAGGCACAAGCACATGTAATATAAATGGGTTTCAGTTCGATCGAGCGTGTGCAGTGGGCAATGAGAGGCAGAGTTAGCACTGCACAGTGCCCTCCCCTCCACAGCATTCAGTCGTCACCTATGCAGTCTGTGCTCGATCTGCATGAAATTAACTCAGGCAAAATTTCACTAAAAGTTACATCATAATGTTAAAAGCGTACGACCTTGTGGGGCCACATCACTCACTGTCCAGGGCCACATGTGGACCACAGGCCACGGTTTGGAAATGCCTGATTTACAGTATTTCTTGTTCTTTCTAGAGTACACTGCCTCTCAGGATGTCCAGGTGGTCGTCACAAAGCTGTCAAGTACAGTTTTCTCTGCTGTGCTGTGTGTTAATTTTCTTACACCATGTGTGAAAACAAGTCACATTCCAAGCAAGCACTATGATAGCACATGGACCTTTGCAAGCTTATAAGCCCTACAATATCAAGTTGTCAGAAAGTGGAGTCAAGGTTCCCAAGAAAATCTGAGTTGTGCTGGAATGCTTGAAGTCATTCCATCAATGTCACTACTCTCAGATTCTGAGCATAACCATAAAAACCAGAAGGAGTGGATGTTGATTAATTTTTGGTTTGGTGGGCTGTTTTGTTCTTTTGTTTTTTTGGGGATTGGTTTTGTAGGGAGGGTATGAGGCTAAATTCCTGATGTCTTATAAGCTTGAAAATGCCTTTGCAAGTAGATATCTTCAGCAGAGATGCTACTTTTGATAGATTCCAGTAAAACTAAGTTTCACATTTTCTGCTAGCATTTCTTTTTGCTGCAAAAAGCTGGACTAAAAATTTCCTCAAAACGTGACAGCTTTTTGTATAAATGAGTAACAATTTATAGAAAGTAATCTGAAATTGTTCCAAATTCAAAGACAGCAAACAATATGAAGTATATGTATACTTAAGTACACTAAACTTCATAACAGCTATCTAATCCTACATTGTGAGAACAAAAGCTCAGGAATTCAGACATCAGCTGACTTAAAATCATGGCTCCACATGGGGAAAAATATAACAAAAAAAAAAAAAAAACCCACTGGATGCTAGGATGCTCCATAGGCAGTTGGGATCCAGAGATAAAACAGTAAAAACATGTATCAGTAACTTCAGTTGCATCAGAAAAGAGTAACTCTCTACATTGCTTATAATAAAGCTGACTCATTTTTAGAAATAAATTAATCACAAATCCAATATTAAGTTTCTATGACTTTCTCTATAGTTAAGAAAAAAGGATATACACGTAACAGGAAGACAAGACTCACAAGACAAGTCCATACTGTTCTTGGAGACCCAGGGAACTATAAAGGTGCAGGCTATACAGTGTATGAGCAATTCTTGCCAATATCAGAACAAAGTCTGATATCATTATAACCACTGCATAATTATAATTCTAAATTTTTTTTAAAAAAAACCCAAAACTATAGAAACTGGTCAGCCATAGCACAAATGCAATGAGGTAACAAATTTAAAATCCTTTATTCAATGCTTTGATTTGCAAAAAAATCTTTAGTTTTTTTTTTCCTTCTCATTAGGCCAGTACAGTGACATTTGTGCAAATTAAGAAATCAAACCTCTGCCCCAAAAAACTTTTATTTGCTATTCACTTTCAATCTAAAAAAAATCAAAGTAAAGCAATTATAGCATGATTTTAAAAGGTACCTTCAATAATCTGAATAGCATGAAGGTGTTCCCTTACATTGCCAAACACAGCTCTTAGTAAACTTGAGTATCAGACACAGAAATGGATTTAGAAAATATGCAAGACTCTACCAGTTTATTTAATCACTTGTTGACTAAAAAATCCATTCTGCAAATCACAACCAATACTTCAGATGGCCTGTATGCTTTTTTTAAATAACCCAGAAGATTTTTAAACTTCTTATAATTGCTTCAAGCTCATCCTTTTCTTAGAGGGCTTGCTAACCTTTCCCCTCAAGCTCTGTTTAAAAAGTGAGGTGAGTTGTTGTCAAAATATTCCAAACTATGCATGGCATATGTATTCAGTCCCAGAAGTCCTTAGAATGAAGAGTGGCTGGCTCATTAGGAATTGAAATTGAAAAAAAAAAAAAACAAAAAAAAAAAAACAAAAAAAACCAGCCAGCAGATATAACTCATTTCATAGTTTCGTTATTCATACTGCTGAACTGTTTCACTCAGCTTTCTTGGTATTAATTTCTTACTCTACAGTAACAAAGATATTCATAGTCCAGAGTTATAAAAAAAATAGCTCAATCACATTACGTACCTGAAAAATTATTCAGTGCATTCTTACTTCCATTTGTTTCTGCTACAGCACGCCTGAATTGCTCCAAGATAGTGTTCAGCTCAGAAGAGCGTTGCAGAGTCCGATGCTCAGCGATACGAAGACGTTCCTTCAAAGCATGAAATTCCCGTTGATATGCAATCAACTTTTCTAGAGAGAAAAAAGATGATGCTGGTTATTTTGGGCAACAAATACCTACAGAGAGCTCTAACAAGGGACAGAGACTGCTCAGCATCTGAAACAGAGCCACCAAGGACACAGCTCAGCACAATCCCACCCAAGTACTTACACAAGATACAGAGGAAAGAGTGAACAACAGCAGACAAGGATGCCAAGCCAGCACTGAGGGGTATATGCTCCTCACCACAGCCTCCATTACTCAGCATCATAAGACAACTCTGAATCCTTCTTTTTTTTTTTGAGCAGATGCCCCCAATCCCGTTCTTTTAAGAAGTATAATGGCAGCAGAGCCTTAAAAAAGCACAGGTTATGTTTTTTGAAAGCCCTCTCTGTATACTCGCACAGAATCACAGAATCACCAAGGTTGGAAAAGACCTATAAGATCACCCAGTCCAACCATCCACCTATCACGAATACTTCTCACTAAACCATGTCCATCAACACAAAATCCAAGCGTTCCTTGAACACCTCCAGGGTCGGTGACTCCACCACCTCCCTGGGCAGCCCATTCCAGTACCCAACCACTCTTTCAGAAAAGTAGTATTTCCTAACGTCCAGCCTGAATCTTCCCTGGCGCAGCTTGAAGCCATTCCCTCTAGTCCTATCACCAGTTACAAGAGAGAAGAGGCTGACCCCCAGCTCACTACAACCTCACGTAGTTATAGAGAGCAATAAGGTCTCCCCTGAGCCTCCTCTTCTCTAGACTGAACAATCCCAGCTCCTTCAACCGCGCCTCATAAGGCCTGTGCTCCAGACCCCTCACCAGCTTTGTTGCCCTTCTTTGAACCCTCTTCAGGGCCTCAACATCTTTCTTGCAGTGAGGGGCCCAGAACTGGACACAGTACTCGAGGCGCAGCCTCACCAGAGCTGAGTACAGGGGGACAATCACTTCCCTGTTCATGCTGGCCACACTGTTTCTGATGCAATGACTGAAATAAATGCATGTCTCCTTTAAAAGGGGACCAAAAAGGAAGAAGGAAATACCAAAGCTCACTTGCTCATTTCTTGATTATGCTTTTGCCACCCACAGTAAGCATCCCTGCTCTGTGCATCTGTTTCATCTTACTTATCATTTCCTCAGATCTTCTTTCTGCTCACTCTCCTCCAGTCAATCTACTGATAATGGAGTACCTTAAGCAAGTTTGTTTCTCACCATCACTCTTCCAACCACACACTTATAATCTGTAGACATATCTGTTTTGTTACCTATTGATTCTTAGTACTGCAGTGGTAACAAAGAAGCTTTAAAAGCAATTTCTATAGCTTCCTGTTGTTGCATCACAGGACTGCACAGAGTAATGAAAGAATTACAGCTTTCCCTTGTTAATACTGTTGCCATTTCTTCCAACTTCTTTTAATTCACTTTTTGTTTTGTAGTTGGGATGTGCTGTTCTGTTTTTAAAGCATTATTAGGTAGAATGCCCCACATTTAAAAGATGGAAAAATAAAAATATAGGTTGCTACTTCTCAAAAGCATTTCTCTTTGCCAGTCTTCTTTTTTTCATTAAAACCAAATGGTGACTGCCTTTGCACCAACAAATCCAGAACACAGTAATGCTGGCACACAATACAATGCTAGGCAAACCACAGTCAGACAACTTCCAGACTGCTGCTTGAAATGGGATTAGCTGCTTTAGTCAGCAACATTGAGATGGACAGGAAAGTTTTCTGGCAAGAAGGACATTCTTACTTGCCAATGATACCCTCTCCCCGCCTCCCCCCTCCCCCTCCACCCCCCCCAAAAAAAATCAAAGATTGCTTGGAGCTATGTCTACAAGTTACAGTAAAGTTACAAAGCATTTTAACATCTAAACAAAAATGGTATTTCATTAGAGTAGATGCCACACTCAGGCACACAACTGGTATCACTCCCCAAAATGAATGATTGCAGGTTACCTAGATTCTTGATAATTTCTGTCTATACAAGGAAGAACAGAACCAAAGCACATGCAAGGTTTTATTGAGGGTTTCCAAAGCACTGAATAGCCTCAGAAGCAGCCTGCACTGAGACCATTAGGTCTCTCATCATCTTTCTCTATGGTACAAGATAGCAGACAACCATTAGCAATTATGCTCTTCCTACTTCTTAAAGCAGGAATTTCTCTGTAGCAGTCTGCATTCCTCCAGGGAAAACAAAGAGAACCCTATGGTTCAGACAAGCACCTCAATGTGAATTCATATCCTCCCATATTGAAAGACAAATTCTTGGCAGAGATCAGCGCTCTTTGTACACTTACTACAAGGTAACATCACGCTCAGTGCTCTGATCATTCTGGTGCTCTGAGGAACAGTAGAGTTGAGGGGGAGCAAGTTGCATAGGAATGTCACAAACAGTGGAAAAAGGCAATACTTCTTGCACTTCCACCAAGGAGAATCTGTACTGCACAACCAGAAATATCTTACTCTTAAACTTAGTTTGTATGTAGTAATCAAGATTTTTTTTCTACTTCCCTAATTCATGTAGGTAGTAAGAAAATGGCAATTACAGGACTCTTGTAATTTCACAGCAAACTGAAACTCTTGGTCATAAAACCACAAGTAACACTGAAGCCAAGTGAAAAAGAACTTTCATCATACGAAGAAATGAAAACCACAATTTTGTATTAAGAACTATCAATAAAAATCCCTTACTGAGGAGAGGATACTTTCACAGAAGGTAGTTGTTACAACATCTTTAACTTACAATTTATATGGGGAAAAAAAAAAAGAAAGAGGAAATCAGTCATTTTCTCTTTAATGGAATTAAAAATAATACATGCCAAAGTTGACCTGAGGGAACAACATGAAGCTGCATTAGCAGGGGAAGGTCAGGTCAGGGATTAGGAAAAGGTTCTTCACCAGGAGGTGGTAGGCATGGAACAGGATGCGCAAGGCAGTGGGCATGGCCCTAAGTGCCAGTGTTCAAGGAGTTTTCAGACACCACTTTCCAACGCAGAGTTTGAGTTCTGGGTACATCTCTGTGAAGCCTGGAGTTGGACTCGATGGTCCTTTGTGGGTCCAACTTGGGATATTCTAAGTTTCTGTGATTCTATGATATTAATTCTTATTTTCATGACATTCTGAAGCAGTTCCTGAACAAAGATTATTGAGAATGTAGGTTCCTAAATGTGGTCCTTTGAAACCGTTCCCAATAGAAGATTTATCCAGTAGTTCAGTTCTGGGGCTCCAAATGAGCACTACTGGTACTACATTTATATTACTTCAGACCTCAAAAGTGAACAACTTTAAGAAATACCAATTCATTGGTCCAAAGTAGTCAGCTTCTCACAACCACTTTAACCAGACACATCTGGGTTAAGGAGACTGCTCTCAAAGATAAACTCCTGAAAGTCATCCTTTAAAAAATACTTAACTGCCTTTTGTTAGGTCACAATATGTTTAGCATATTTGGTTGAATATTTTAAGTCCACTAACCTGCAAGCATTTTGCTAGCTACTCATGTAAAATCAAGTAAAAATTGTTGTTTACAAGAACTGAGGCCATTTGAAATA
The DNA here is from genome assembly GCF_987193195.1 of Phasianus colchicus. Classification (NCBI taxonomy): domain Eukaryota; kingdom Metazoa; phylum Chordata; class Aves; order Galliformes; family Phasianidae; genus Phasianus; species Phasianus colchicus. The sequence continues at coordinate 133,670,360 of NC_143436.1, forward strand.
CCTATATCTCTACTAACTACAAAAGAGATTTATTTTTTTCTTCATATACTTGGATATTAATGTGTCATTTCATGTTCTAGTATCATTTTATTGTTCTATAATACACCTATCTGTACTTAGAAATAAAATAAATTTCTGACTATTTAGCAGTTTCTTTAAAAGGAGTTATACTTTTATCATACTTGAAGTTATTCAAAATGCTGATCAACTACTCAAATACTTATTTAAAATAAACAACATAAAAAAATACAAGGACCACAATAACAGCAACATCAAATTTGACCTTATACTAAAAAGCACTTGTAAAAAAGAAAATGGCTCTTCCAGTTCAATAATAGTGGTCATTGCCTCTACCTGACTAGAAAAGTGAATTTCTTTAAGGCAGTGGGAGCTTCTAAATACTCGAAATCTGAAAAAAAAGTGGTGTCCCTCAGGGGTCAGTACCAGTGCTCTTTAATATTTTCATCAACGACAATCACAGTGGGATCAAGTGCACCCTCCACAAGTTTGCAGATGACACAAACTGTGTAATGCAATTGACACATCCAAGGGACAGGATACCACCCAGAGACCTGGGCAGGCTGAGCAGTGGGCCCAGGCAAACCTCAAGAGGTTCAATAAATCCAAGTGCAAGGTCTTGCACCTGGGTCATGGCAACTCCTGCTATCAGTACAAGCTGGGGGATGTAAGGATGGAGCATAACCCTGCTGAAAAGGACTTAGAGGTGCTGGTGAATGGCAAGCTGAACACGAGCCAGCAATGTGCTCCCACAGCCCAGAAAGCCAACTGTATCCTGGGCTGCAAAAGTGTGGTCAGCAGGGCAAGGGAAGTAATCCTGCCCCTCTGCTCTGCACTGGCAAGGTATCACCTGGAGTACTGTGTCCAGATGTGGAATCCTCAGTCTGGGAAGACATGGACCTAGTGGAGCATGTCCAGAGGAAAGCACAAAAACAGTCCGAAGGATGGAAGACTTCTTCTATGAGGACAGGCTGACAGAGCTCTGGGGAGATCCAAGAGCAGTCTTTCAGTATCTAAAGGGAGGCTACAAGAATGAAGAAGATGGACATGTTCTTTATTTTTATTTTTATTTATATATATGTTTATGTTTATGTTTTTGCACGATAAGGCACTGGCACAGATTGTGCAGAGAGATGGTGGATACTCTGTCCCTGGAGACATCCAAGGTCAGGCTGGACATGGCTCTGAGCAACTTGATCTAGCCATAGGTGTCCATGTTCATTCCAGAGGTGCTGAAATTCAAATTCCAATTCAAAAGTTTCTATGGTTCTATGAAAATAACTGCATCAAATGACACTCTTAAGTACTTAGGCACGAGCCTACAAAACTAACATCAAGGCCTTTTATTTAAACTTTGACTTAGCTCAAGTTTGGTATTTCCTTATTTCCTCTCTCCACTCTCCAAAATATGAAATCATTTGAAAGCTTTTTTCCTCAGTTTACACTGATGTCATTAATATCTTTCCATCAAAAGATTTGGACTTTGAGAGGAAGACGTGTTACTGCATTATGCAGAAGTCTCATTTGTATTTTAAAGCTCACTTCTTTCCTCACGAGGAAAAGGAAATCAAAATGTGCAAATGACTGTAGAAGCTTATCTGGAAATTGAAGGCAGTCTTTCTGAAATGCTTATGTATGATACTTACAAGTAGCATACACAAAGAAGTCAATAGTGTAGTATTCAAACCACATTTGACCATTTAATGTTTCATTGTTCAAAGGTTTCTCTAAAACTTAAAGAAACTGAATTGATCTTCTGTCAAAAAGAATAAAACTACTTTTTCCATAGCTCCTATGTTGAAAAGAGAAAAACTGGACACAAAATCATGAAAGTCTCAGAGATCAGCAATTACTGTCACGAAAAATATATTTGTGTTTGCACAACATTATAAATGACTTTCCTTCTGCTGAAACCCAGGATAATTTAACAAAACAGAGGAAGGGACTCAGACTGTAAGTTACTGGCTTTACATAGCTGATGGAAGAACCCCAAAACATATCTGATCTCTAAAAAAATAAAACATCCCTCTTCAACAGCAATGGTAGCAAACATCGAACATAACACCTCCAAAAATTTCAGCATGATCAATTTTGTTCTAGAACGATGAACTTCTTGTTTCAGTGCAAAACAGTATATTTTTCCATACTTTGCTCTGGAAGTCAAAAGGATCAAACAAAACCAACCAGCCTTCATGCTTCAAGTAAGAACAGTCTTCTTAAGAAATTACTTGAGAACTGAAAGCATTAATTCTCTTTTTCTTTTTAACTCTGGTACTTTCAGCAAAACTCCAGAAGCTGAAATCTAAATATTTTAGCTGGCTTGATGCTGTGCATTTCTTGGAAAATTAACACTATGTCAACTCATTCAGTAGTTTGTATTCTCAATTTTTTTTCCCCCTCTCATTACAAGATGTTCTCCTAAATACACAAGCCTAGAATTTAGACAGGCTCACTTGAAAGATGATGCTGTATTTTGAATATTAAAAATTCAAGTCAAATTGATTCTGTCAACTCTGAAGGTTAGCAAGTTTTTGACCTGAGACGAAATTTCAATTCTCAGCCTACTCCTCCTTCTCTGGGTTCTTTATGACTCCCCTATTAAACTCCTGTGAGTAGTCACCCACAAAGACTACATTACTCTAAGTAACTAGCTCAATCCATTCTCCTTTTTGCTACACTCTTCATTACATCATTCAATTTACTCTGAAGATTTAGACAGTTCATTAGCCAAGTTTTAAACCAGATGTCAAGTTTCTGAACTCATCATGGAGTTGCTGAATATCTTAGCATAAATCTAGTTTATTAGTTTTTGGTTTCTTACTACAATTTGTACACTTCAACGTGATTTCTAACAGCAAAGAGAGCTCTCCCTTAGATACCTTTAAACAAAGGTATCAAAGTAAAGGAATAAAGAAAAATGTCCTATAGTTTGAATTTACAAAAGCATGCTAAAAATAGCACAACTAAAATAGCATAAGTAGTCTGGACTGTGGGTAAATTACCTTTACTGGCAGAATATTCAGTGAATAGTAATTCCAAATGTAAAACATACTGAGCAACAAGATGGTAAAAACATCCTGCAAACACAGCTTAGCAATTCTATGGATATTCAGTTTCAGTGCTATTAAATTAATCATCAACAGTTCTTAGGTTTGGGGGGTTTGGGGGGGTTTCTTGGTTGTTAATTTTTTTTCTTTTTTTTTTTTTTGCTTATGATAGTTTTCATATTAATTTTTTTTTTTCTAGAAATGTTAGCAAGAAAACTACTTTGGGTGCACTTTTACACTGTCAGAGTGGGACACAGACATCTGTGAAATACGCAAAATTCTGCTATGTCTGCCTATCTGTTTTCCATAAACCACTCAAAAAGGAAACAGAGATGGGCCAGCATCAAAGAAAAAACCTAGGTACTGAAATTTCAATTACAGCACACACTTGAAAACTGAACACTGAAAGCTACATATACACAGACAAAAATCTTAGACTGAAACGGAGACTGAACAGGATTCTTGATCAAGACGTGGGTATTATTAAAGCGACAATCACTGAAAAACACTCAACTCACTGTTCAGATGTCTCAAGGATTGCTTGGATCCATCAACCATGTTGCAGATACACTTAAGTATTGCCAGGAGCATGCAAATACAAGACAGCCTTGATCTGTCTGTTAAAGCTGACTGATACAAAAATTCAGATTTTGTTCACTTATCTTTGACAGTAGCAAAAGATACGTGCACACACACATATATATGTATATATACACAAATATACATATAAAATATTGTATCAGAGAACGGAGATAGAAGCACTATGAAAATTAGATGTTTGGTGACCCCCAGGAGGTATCTCTTCCAAGAAACGAGCAAAAAAGCACACGAAGTAAAAGGGGATTTTGCATTCCCAAAATCTCTGCAAAGTCTGATTCCATCTAGCCTTCAACAGAGATGCTGTAATCGTCTGGGTCTCTAGTAAAAGCCATGCGACTGCATAAGAACAAAATAAGTGTGGGTGCTGGGTAATAGGTTACCTCTTCTTATCCTTTGGTGATTTTTTTCATTTATTTTTTTCCCCTTTTTGCAGGGAACCAAGAAGGGCAAGACTGGAGAAAACAGAATTGAGAATTGCCTTAAAACCCTTACAACCCCCAAGAGTGTTTCAGCAAGTCTGTTAGTATTGTTGCTCTTCCTCAAAGAGAAACATTTGCTGGCTGCTAAAGGGAACACAATCTACAGCATAAAAAGCATCATAAAAGCTTCACAAGCCATTATTTGTGTTATCAATCAAGCAGGTTTACAAATATGTTAAATCACAGGCCATTTCCACGACTGGAAATAGAACAGATTGAACTAAGGTGACTGTATTTAAAAAAAAAAAAAAGAAAAAAGCAAGCTGTAATTTACTCAAGAGCTCTGTGATGGCACAGCTGCATGTCTCCAAAAGGCAGATGCATCAGACAACAACAAAAAGAAAAATCACAAAAAGCTTTATGACCTTTCCATATCAACAGGAGGCAGTTGAGTCTTCCTACAACCTGCAATCAGATAAACATCCAGAGTAACGGATCTGCCACCCAGAGAAAAGAACCAGCCACAGGCCTGGCATGCATAAAAGAAAGCAAGACAAGTACAGAAAGCTTAGTTTTGCCACACTGTGGGCCTGATTTATATTTCCTGCTCTTACCAAACTGAACTCTTGATACCTCACAGCCTCTTTGTTCACTAAATGGGAACAGGAAGAATGACTGCCTTCTGACACAGCAACAAAAGGCTCCGGTTGGCAACAAAGCATTGCACGCAAATATTCAATTAGTAAAAACGAGTAAAAGCAAGAACAGCTACCTGGTGTGGCACGATCTTCCCTCTATCCAAGAGGGGGATATTCAAAACATTATTCAAATGAATAGTGTCTCACTGGCAAGAGTATTAAACTAACCAGCATTTAAGTTTAAGGCCCATCCTAGTGATAACCCTTTCAGTTTTCTTCTTCCAGCCCTAGGGCTCCTGCTCATTAGCTCCTCACACATAAGCAGAACAGCTGAAAGTTTTAGGTTGTTGAGATTGAAGTGCTACAAATTAAAGGTTTCACAGCAAATGCTTCATTTCCTTTGCGTGCACTCTTTAGGCTCCGTGAGAATACACTGTAGTGTAAATGCTAATTCAGGCACTTCAGTGCTTAGTTACTCTACAACTCACTTCTTCCATTAAAAATGGGGAACAAAAATAAAACACAAGTCATTGTCATGCCAGTAGCAAGCTTCATACATTCCTATTATACTTACAACAAGAATTATCAATAAACAGGTTGATACAAACTAGAAGGCTTAATGGAGAGCTTCCACTCTGAGATTTATATAGAGTGAGTAGGTGTACAAAAGGCATGTTACTCCTCAGAGAATTAGAAACTGGAACTGACTGCCATGTTGACAATCTGGCACTTCTACTACAAGAAAGTCTCTTCATTTCTATTATATAGGGTGTAGAAATAACTTCTGCATCGCCCTAAAATTAGTTCAAATGCTTTACAGTATTCACAAAATCATGGTATTAAGTGCATCAGTATCCACTCTGTGGTGATAAGAATACCTGCACTTCACTGCCACAGGGAGGTATGCAACACGTGCTTCCTTTAGACCACACTTGATCTGTAACATTCAAGTACATCACAAGCTATCATATTTGTAGTATCATTTGATCAAGTAGTCCTCTTTGCTCCTCACACACAAATACTCTTTTAAACTGAATTCCTGCTACGCTAACGCATGGCAGACAAAATTATTTTTCATGGCAGTCAAAAAAAAGACAGACTGAATTCAAACAAAACTCTTCTTATTACACCAACATTTATTTTGATTATGATTTTCTACATTATCTTAAAATTGGCAAAGGCCAGATTTCTTATTTTCATAGAATGGTTTTGGTTGGATGGAACCTTAGTCATTGAACTCCAACCCCTGCCATGGGCAGGGTGTCCCTCACCAGCTCAGGCTGCCCAGGGCCCCATCCAACCTGGCCTTGAGCACCTCCAGGGATGGGGCACCACAGCTTCTCTGGGCAGCTGTGCCAATGCCTCACTGCCCTCTGAGTAAAGATTTTTTTTCTTAACAGCCAGCTGAAATTTCTCCTTTTAGTTTAAAGCCATTCCCCCTTGTCCTATTACTATCAGACTGTGTAAAAAAACAGTCTCTCTTCTGGATGAAACCTCCCTTCTGGAAGGCCGCAGTGAGCATGTCCTGAAGCCTTCTCTTCTCCAAGCTGAAGAAATCCAACCCCCCAGTCCATTCTTCATAAGAGAGGTATCCAGCTCTCTGATCATCTCTGTGGCCCTTCTGTGCACCAACTCCAACAGCCCCACATCCTTCTTGTGCTGGGAGCTCCAAGCCTGGACACAGTATTTTGGGTGGGTTTTTGCAAAGTTTTGCAAATACAATTACTTACTACTTGTGGTACCAAAATCTTGCTCTCACTGACATTGTACAGCCATCCAGCACCCAAGAAATAGCCAAGAAACACATAGTGGCATTGGCTGAGGAAAATATGAGCCATAGTTCTCACTGCACTTTAGAAGTCTGGACTCCAGAACTCAGAAGATACTCACAAATCACACTCAAGTGCCATTCTCTCAAATGTTTGGCTGAGGAATCAAACCAGTCACATGGGTATGGCCAAGAAGTTCTGTTCACACACAAAAGAGGTTGCAGAATCCAACCGTGCCAACTTGCTTATAAAAATGGCAAAATATCATCACAGTCTGATATAATTGTCAGGGACTAAAAACCGAGTATAGGTACAAATCATATTTGTACCCAATAACGTCAGATTAACTGATGACCTAAGAAAGTCTTAAAAAAAAAAATTAGCCCCAAAAATTAAAAATTAAAGTGTGTTTATAAAGTAATTTTTGATCTTCTGTCTTGAAACTGTCTAAAATCTGCAATATTGTGTCCTTGAAATGTTACAATATATTATCATGGATGACTACTCCCTATGAGCTAATTAGCTTCCTTGTTCCTAACGTGAAATGAAAGCCTTTTATAAGCAAGTTATGATGAGTTACAGAATCTGAGGCAGAAAAGTAATCAACCATGCAAATACAGAATAAAGCACTATGCTGTAAACGCTAAGAACAGATACGCTATAAATATAAGCTGTTAAGAAAATTGCTCAAGGTCAAATTTTATCAGTCCTATTTGAATGCTGTCCTGTGGGCCTTTTCAGCTAAGTGTTTGTGGCCATACCTACATCAGAATATTCTGTTATTCTGACAGAATTAGAGATTACATAATTGTTTTTAAAATACATAATAATTCATGATTTACGTAACAGTCTTGTACAAAGATTTCAGAAAAAACAAGAGGTCAATCATTCTCTTATCTCTAAGTCTTGTTATCCAAACTGACAGTCCATTTCAGCAGTCTTGTATTTCAATCTACCAAAACAACCAGGCAGAATTACTGTTTATTTCCCTTGCTTCTCACACAGAAGTGTATTTATTAGGACTAGAAGTATTTAAAAATATGCTTATTCAAGTAACTTGCCTTGCAAAGACCAGTTTGTTTTTCCAGTGCAGCTTTTCCTAACTTAAAATAAATAACTCAAGAATTCTAATTACTTAACTTTTTTGCTGCAACTTGTTCACATATTGCACTTTGGGAAAAGTAATAAACAAATTATGGTTTTTTGCTCTTTCTGATTTTAATGCACTAGCACAAGTCTGAAATGTTTGCTTTGAAAATTTCAGGGCCTGATCCAATCAACAGCCAGATACTTTTGTTTAAACATTCCTTTGCAGCAGGAGCTGGCGTTGCTTTTACTAAAATTTTTAAAGCAACCTGAATATAATCATTTGTAATATCACCTGGCAAAACCTTGTTACTTTGAAGTGCAAATTTCAGAATCAATTTTCTCGTAAACATTCTTTTGACAAAGTAAGAAACCCTACTTTCTCAGAGATGCCTCTTATACAAAGGAGAGAAGCAACAGAGCAAAACAGCTGAGACTCTTGGAATCTGCTTACCTATTTTTTTAAAATCAGCCAAACTACAATTGTAACAGTTAATGAAAGGTTTATACTTAGGGGGTATTTTAAAAGCTGGATAGAGCAGCTAAGAAGAGTTTTAAATGTCTCCTTTTCATTGCCTCTGTATATAAATCATCAAATACAGAAAGATCCATTAAGGATATTTCCCATATAGGTGTAAAAACCTCTATGACACTGGTCTACACTCTAACAGAGAGTGTGACATTACTTTAAACACAAGGAATAGAAAGAATAATGTATCAGAAAATTCAGACTCCCACAACTAAAAGAGGTCAAGTCAACAGAAGCATATGGTGTTCTGTCTGTGCATTGGCTTCAGACAATAAGGATAATTAAACACATGATTTGTCTGAGAAGAGCTACTGGCAACACAGGAGCTGGGCTTCTTTTAAACAGAAGGAATAATAAGCTACAGTGATGGCAAAAAAATATATATTCACATCTGCAATTGCTTTGTCCTGACCTAGATCCTAACCTAACTAGTATTTACTCTTCCTTGCCTAGTAAACAACACTGCCCAGGTCTTCACAGAGAAATATAATCCTCAGAGCTTTTTAAGCTCCAACTTTTATGTTGTTGTTTTAGGATTGTTTTCGTTTAACTCCTCGTACTCAGAAGCACTGTCAACTCAGTCATTTCTTCTTTAAAGGGAAGGTCTCTGAAATCATATGCTAAATCAGTCCCACATGAAGTAACAAGTGTTTAACACATCTCCAACCCATGCAGAAACAGTAAGAATAAATATGAACTTCACATATTCTATTCCCAAAAGCAAAGCACATCAAGAAAAAAAAAAATCATATGTCTGCTGTAGATACACTTAGCACAAAATGTTCATTTTAAGAAATTAATAAAAGAGCTCAGGTGAGCATGTAATCCAAAGGTTTTGTGTAATTTGGGTATTAATTCTTTACAGTGTCTGAAGAAAAGCATTATCTTTAAACAACCTTCATAAAAACCCTTTCTGCACAAGACTCCAAGTGTGGCTTTGTAACAATCTGTGAGATACTTAATGTTGGTATTACAGTACAACCCCTAAAAATAACCCTGGTGCAGCACTGCCAATTCTCACCTGATAGAAAAGAAGAGACACCTCTTCCACCTGAAGTACACAGAGAGATCTGCTGAGAGTGTAAACAAGAGTAACTACTATCCTTTAGGTAATTCAACCCCTCTCAGTTAGCATGGTGATCATCTGTGACATCTCATGTTCCTCCTCAGAACTCAATCACCTGTATTGTCAGCTACTTTTGATGAACAAGTACTTAACTCTGTGTTCTACAATACTCAAGTACACATGCTACTGAGAGGTTTCAAGTTCCTGGAGCGTTGCTGTTTTGGTTCTAAATATGTATAAAGTACGTATACATAATAACTACCTATTTTTCCCCTACATACCTTCTTATAAAGGTATTGAAGTTCCAATTTAATTTACTAAACATAGTGTTCTCTAACACAGTAGAATTCATGAAACTGGAGTCATTGATTTTCCTTGTAACAGTCTTGACTGGAAAAGGGATTTGAAAGAGGAAAAAAAATAGTCTTCATAAGGGTTCACAGTGAAAACATTTTGTTGTGCCTTTATTATCCAAACCAGTGTGCACAAGCAGTGAACCAATTTTCCAAATCCATTAGGATCAGAGAAAGCTTGACTGGTTACCTGCCACTCACACCTTGGTAACAACAGCCAGTCATTAACTGAATCCACATCTTTTTTTTTATTTTTTAAATCCTTTTGCATAGAGTTATTAACTGTATTTTAAAATTAGATTGAGTTTTAGTCAAAGGTTATACATTACTCTCTGCATTTATGATGTAACACATATTGGAAATCTCACAAAAAAAACCCCACCTAATCTGAAATGAGTTTGCTTTTCCCTTCTCCAACTCTGGTTGCATGAGTAAATTGTGCTGTTAACAGCAACACACCATTAACTACACAGCTGGAGCCAAAGCCACAGCCAGTGCCTCCCATGGTGCCCAGAGCTGAGGGACAACCCAATTCAAAGGATGAAATCAAAGGTTCTTGGTTAAGAAATGAGAATAAGGTGCAAGTCCTCTTTGTTCTGGAATACCCATATATTTTAAATAACTATAATTAGGAGAATATTGATGACAGACTTAAATACTACTTAGTGGGAGCACTATAATACACACAGATGAGGTTTTACTTGGGAAAACAGAGAATTAGGTACCCTGGTTTAGAGATGATAATCACACTAACCACTCTGCAACTCTGAGGACTGGTTAGCTCAAGCCTATAATTATGGCACTAGAGCAATTAAAAATTCAACCCTAGCTGGACTCTCAGAATCAGTCTAACCTCAACTCTATCATGTAAACAATGCAGGTTTTTTTTTTTGCTGTTGTTTCACAGACTTACCTTCCATACAATTAAAAACAAAATAAGCACAAAGTTAAAACTCCTGGTGGGGCAGGAGGAATGTATCCAATTTTATGTCATCTGCAAACACCAGAATACATAATGTATTTCAACCATACCATGTGTTTCAATCAGAATGTCAACCATGGCAAATGGAACTGTAAACACAAGGTTAGAGAAGATGCTATTTGGTTTCTAGTTATACTTGATTAAAGCCATTGGAATGAATTTCTTGAATAAGCAGCAGAAACATCGTGCTTTTCACAAAAAAAAATATTCAGTAAAGAAAATCAACATTTTGGTTTAACTGTCCCAAACCTATTTATTAATTATTAACTGTTTATTATTTTTAACTATTTTTCCATCGCACTGCCCTTTCTCAGTATTATTCAACATTAGTTTGTAATGCTACAATGCCCCAGGGAACTGTGGCTCCTTTTGTACTTCAAATGAGTAAAGATTTGAGTACAATTACAGCTTTCATATTGGTCTCTTCTAAAACAAGGAAACAAAGATTTGTGGAAGATCTAGCTCAGTGCAGGAATTATCCCCACAGAAGTAGAGATGCAAGAAAAATCAGGTGACAATGAACTACACCTTCATAAAACTGAATGGAAATATTTTAATCTTCTGTTATGGGAAAGATTTTGCTGTTGTTGTTGTGTGGTATTTTCTTTTCCCAAAAGAATCTTTTTGCATTACAAACATTGTGGATATAAAGTTGCATTTTATTTCTGAAAGATGCAAATCAACACATCCATAGGGTAGAAATGTTATTTTTCCATCACTCTGAATGTCAGTATTCAGTATATAAAAGCAATCTGCTGTGCAACTTTTAATCAGTGATAATGAAAAGTAGAGCCAATTGCATCAGCCACCAACCCTACAGTTTCCCTTACACGCCATAATGGAAATAGTATCTATAACCTCTCAAACAGCAGCAGTTCAAACAGTAGGATCAAGCTGCATTTAACCAGCAGCATCGTGAACAATCAAGAAAAACAGCATTCATAATTTATGTGCAAACATCTGCTTGATTCTTAAATGAAGCAGCGCTCCTCTCCTCACCTTGTGCTCCAGTGATTGCGTGTGACTGGTGAGAGCCAAGATCACAGGGTGGGGAGGGAACACCCAAACCCCAGCTGAGATACCGCAGCCACACAAGCTCCATACATTTGTTTTCCTACCGCTGTTTCCACAGCTTCTCACTCCTGGGGACAGGAACCCCAGTGGGGCCATGCCCCTCCCGACTCCCTCCCAAACCCCAGAAACCCCCATTCCTCTGCCCCTAGAGTCCCAGCCTGAAGATCCAGAATTCTGCCCTCAGTCCTGCATTGAGGCACAGCTCTTCATGCTGTCCTTTAGGGATGGCTTGCACACAGTAACAGCATCTGCCTTTGAACACCAGCTAGGCCAAAGGAGATGCAAAGACATCGCAGCTCTTGAAAAGGTCAACGACAGCCATCCTCTCTTTGTTACCTGAGTCCATAGTTTATCACCGACTTCACTGGTGAACTACTTAGACATGGGTACTACTTATAACGAGATAATACTGACTATAGGGATGTGTTATGAATGTTCTACTTTTTTTTTTGCTACACGGATGGAAATTCTCAACCTCACCCATTTCAAACCTTTGATCACTGCAAGCTGCACATAGCTAAAATACCACAAAACCTGATGCAACTCATCTTCAAAACACAAGACAGAGTAAAGTCTCCTGTTCAGCTGTAGATCTTTTCATGTCCAAAATTTCTTCTAAGTTAAATACAGTTAAATTTAAACCAACGTTGTAAATACAGGACAAGGAATTAGTCTACTTTTACAGCACACAGAAACACTTTAAAATGCCCATTTTTTTTTTTGTATAAAACTGCCAGCCCAATAAAGCACTGCAGAGAAAGACGAGGGAAAATGAACCCTAACCTACAAAGGCCATCTCTACCTCTGAATGCATATGTCCCATTTACAGCTGAAGAGAGAACAGTTATTACACCAGCATGTGTCTTCACATGGGAGTTTCAGAAAGGTCACCGATATTTCTGTTGAGAGCCTCCCTGATCAACAGATACATTTGTGCAAAGCAAAAATGTTTAACCTTGCTGCTTCCATGCAAACAAAACCTCTGACACGTGCACTCTATACATCCTCCTGAGCATGACTCAAAGCACATATGCCAACCAACCAACTGAGCAGTAGCTGAGCATTTGACCCCCTCGGTCATCCCAAAAGCACAGGAACTACTGTACAATTGCTCAGTAACTACTTATCACAAATACACACTTGCATGAAACTTCTCAAAGGTATCACTCACTGTGCACACGATCAGGACTTACAGTCACACAGCCATCTGGTCAGCAGGAGGATATCAGTGCAATAGCATCCACTCATCTGGGTGAAATAGATTATACATCTGAAGGATTTCTGCCCAGGCCAGATTTCCATAAAGTCACGTCCATCAAACCCTAGGTACCCCAAACCTCCTCCAAGGGTCATTATTCATGTGATATGTTCAGGCACTGTTGAGTACTCAGGGCTCAGACTCTAAGAGTCAAGATACTGTATGTTCTTAGATAGACTAACTCAGCCACAGACCAATGTAGCACAGAAAAGAAAGAACGCTGGAAAATAAAACCATGCCACAGGAAGAAAAAGCAACCTTTCAGTTCTGACAGCCTGAAGGCTTTTGAGAACCATAGCATTATTTGTTTCTACCACAGAATTGTCAATTCCTGTCTGGGAGAGCCTGTACATGTAAACCAAGAAACTTACTTCAAACCATTCATTTCTCTCCCTTCAGAAACCAACAAAACATACTCTTTCAAACCAGAAACTACAGCAAGAACACCTAGCTTCCTAAATTAAAATAAAATTAATTAGTTGTGGATCAGTCATTACTGTTTACCATCCTAATACACTTGGAGAAAACTGATCTAACAGGAGATAACAGAAGAGAACTACCACTCCAGTGCTATCCCTAGGAACTAAAACTAATAGAAACTCTCACCAGCTTGGGCACAAAATGCAAGTGCTGTAGAAGTTTGATTATTGTTTCTGCACTTGCTAGTGGATATTCCTTGCTTCTTCTTTGTGCACCAGTAACTGCTGCACAAGCTTAGTTTCCAAGTATAGATTCTAACTCGCTTTCCTTGCAAATAAATAAACAAACAAACAAACCAACACCTTATAATCAGTTTTATCAGACTCTCATGTTGCTGCAAATCAGCACCATCTGTAAGTCAAATGTGATGCCATCACACTTGTTATATTCAAATCTCACTTCAACAGTACTTCTACAGTTTTTCTCTAGGGACTGTACAATTAAGAAGTCTGTTATTGAAACGATTACCTCGCCAGTATATAGTAATGGAAAAGAAATCTAGTTCAGCCCATCCCTGAAGCATCTGAGGAAACCTGCATATTCGTGATGTTGATATGCAAAAACATGATGCATCAGTGGGCCACAATAGCAACATCTACGTACAACAAGCATAGGAACTTGTAAATTATTTTCGAGAATAAAATAGTAAATATATACATAGCTGCAAGCAAAAATACAGTTTGTTGTTTACTGCTAGATGGATGGGTGGCACGCCTGTGGGAAGCATCAGCAGAAATAGAGAGAAAGCTGCATGAAAGCCAAGAAGACGACCAGAAAAGCAGTTGGAAGTACAGCACTAAAAGACCATTTAGAGTAATTGCTTTTTAGGGAGAGACTGGCTGGAATAAAGCCTTTCACTGTGAGCAAAGAAAACACTTTCTATTCACTTTCTAGCATGTTCAGAAAAACAAAACATAGTGTGTTATAAACAAAACTAAATTACAGACTTACCAGTATCTCATCCTGAAAAGAAACAGCTTACAGGATTCGAATCCAAAGACTCCATCATAAAGAAATAGGCTTTTCCATTGTCCAGACAGCAAATAAAGTTGTGATTACACAGCAGGAATAGGGCTATCGAACAGGATACTACTCTAAACTGGAGAGGCAGTGAGTGGGAAGAAATCACACTTAAAAATAAAACCAAGAAATTCTGAGATTTTTCTAACAGGTCCCTAGCCATAGAAAGGTCAGTGGACAACAATAATAAAAAGCTATGTAATTCTACCAAAATATGAGTCAACATTTTGTGCATTTTTAAGGGATCAAATGTTGAAAATAATAAAGAACAACTTCTGCATATCTTACACAAGCATCAATATTATTTAGTGATGAAATGCACTGGCATGTCAGTCTTAGCAAAAAGAGAGAGAAACCTAGCCAAGGTGAAACTTGTTTCATAAAAACAAGTTAGAAGGGTCTCCTAGGGATCATCTAGCCCAGCCCCCAACTTCTCAGGACTAGTTTCAGCAACACAGCTAGTTCAAAGTCAGATTATTCCTGCCAGCTACATCACAGAATTGTAGAATACAATCATAGAATGCCTTAAGGCAGCAGGAGAACTTAAAGATCACCAAACTCCAACCCCTTGCCATAGGCAGGGTTGCCAACCGCTATAACAGGCTGTCCAAAACCCCATCCAACCTGGCCTTGCATGCCTCCAGAGATGGGGCATCCACAACCTCTCTAGGCAACCTGTTCCAGTGCCTCATCATCCTCTAAGTAAAAAAATTTCTTCCTAACATCAAACCTAAATCTCCTCCCTTTTAGTTTAAAGCCATTTCTCTTTGTCCTGATGCTATCAGACCATGTAAAAAGTTAATCTCAATCCTGACTGAAAGCTCCCCTCAAGTACTGGAAGGCCACAATGAGGTCTCCCTGGAGCCTTGTCTTCTCCAAGCTCAAGTCCCTCAACCTTGCTTCATAGAAGAGCTGCTTCAGCCCTCTGATTACATTTGTGGCCTCTGGACCCACCCCAACAGCTCCACATCCTTTTTGCGTTGGGAGCCCCAGGCTTGGATAAAACACTCCAGAATGCCATCCCTATCTGAGCTTTACTTGGGGGTTGTCATATTGGCTTTAAAAACCAGCATGGCTTGCACTTGTGCTAGATCTAATCAACTGAGTTGATATCAACTTTTGATATCAAACTGGTGTGTCTGACTTGAAATCACCAGCGTAACCTGTTCTTGAAAATGCCTACAAGGGAAGTTCATCACTCCTTCCAAGAGTCTACTGTAGTATGTAAGCATACTTGCCCTTACCAAAACTTTCCACTATCTAACCTCACTCTCCAGTCCAACTTCAGTCCAATATACTCTATCATCCAAAGTGATCAGGAACAACAAACTGCATCCTTTATTTTTTCAGGAATTCTTCTAATATTGAAAACTATCTTCATGTTTCTCTTTACATACCTTCCCTTTAAGTGAAGTAATGCCAGTACACCAACTTACCCTATTGTGTAGATTTTTTGATCTTTGATCACTCGTTGCTTCTTCGAACCTCAGCTACTGAACCTGTTTTCTTTGCAGTGAGCCACCCAGAAACAGCATCAAACAGAGCAGAAAAAAACACTTCCTGTGTCTTGTTGAGATAGCATACTTCCTTATCACCCCTTTTCTGCTAAGTTTGCTTTCAATTCTACAATAATGTGATGTTATGTTTAGCAAGTGACTTGCAGTAAACTGTCATTCCTAACCGGAATCCTAACACCAAGTTTCTACCCCATTTTGTGTGCATGAATTTGCTTTTCCTCTCCCTTACCGCATCCTGTTGTTTGTCTGGGCCACTTTCAACCTATCTTCAGCAGCACTCATCCCAACCCTCCTTCCACTCACTCCCCTTCTTGACTAGCTCTCTGGTTTGCATAAATTGCTTTAAACTTCATTCTCCCAGGCTATTTGCCAGCATGCTGCCTTTCAAAGTACTTGTTCCCTTTCATCACCCAGATTCACTAATGAAAATACCAACAAGCACCAGAACAGACCATTGTGAAGCCTTTCTTGCTCACTTAATGCGTCAGTTAGTATCTACTATGGGAAAACATTATTAGAAAGAAGAGAAATTAAAGCTGGCTTACAATCCATTGCAAATATAACTTAGCACACAGATACATTTGTAGATACATATTTTACAGTAGAACTGTTCGTGCATGAGCAGCTGTGTTGAATGCAACAGTCTTTCCTGAGCTGACTGAAGGATAGTCTCTGCATGAGGGCAGGAGAATTTTGGAGGAGTCATGCAAGCACGGAGAACTCAAGCTGAAGAGCTATTAAAAGAACTCATGCAGAGCAAAAGCATTGGCTTCCCCCACGTCTGAGGGTTGGATTGCAATGGAGAGCAGTACCTCAAGCTGCTGGCTGAGGTTAGCCTTATAAAATGCCAGTAGCAACCAAGTTTTAGAATCCCATCAACTGCGATGCTAACCTAGCTATTATTTTTACAAACAAGACAAAAGGACAGAGAAGTGCTGCAAAAGCTCCTTTGGCTGCGACCCTTCCCAGAGCAGCTCAGAATCACTGGTGTCAGCAGTACTACTGCAACAGACCCCACAGACACAGAGATCCTGCAGACCTAAACACTGTGCACCTAAGCAGCAGGCATATATACCTCTTCCACTCAATTCATCTGCAAAAGCACCATCAGTACCTGCATGGAAGTCACAGTAACCATGCCAAACCTGCATTCCTGACTGGCCTTCATGCAATTCAACTGGTAGTTTTACTACCAGTAAGCTATGTGCCACTTGGTCAGCTTTGGAAAACCAAGTTCGTAGTGTATTTTAGATAACAACCAGAGTAATATCTGCGTGCTGATGCTACTTCCTTCAACTTCGGCTCCTCAGAGACCTGCAACAGAATTTCCAAATGAAACCAACACTTCCTTCCTACTTAAGAGAAAAGAACAAGGAAATCATCTTTCCTCTTGCTCGAACAAGTTGATCGATAAAAATTGTTAAACGTATGACCTGCTCTAGCATCCCACTCCTTCCTTTCCCCTGCCACTACTCTTCCCATTCTGCAGACATATTAACTTCTTCGGTTGATCAATCTTTATTCATATTGTTGGAAAATTAGCACAACTGAAAATTAGAATGTGTAGTCATAGGACTGCAATCAGCATTTACTCATATAACAGCTTCTCTTAGGATCTAAGCACAAACTACAGTGGGTTACAGTTGCAAAATACTAACACGCATCTCTTAGATTTCTGTTCTATTTTTAAGGAGAATATATGCATAATCACTGCCAAGAAAAAAAATAATCCTCTCCTCCCTGCTCTATCTTCTCAGTGGCTCTATAGGACTTTTCTCCCTCTGGGAACAAATTCCTGCTTCTTACTCCAAAGCCTCCCATCATTGGCTGCTGCCTTTATTTTAGATTCTCCTATTCTTGTCTTTAAGTTTTGACTTTTTTTCCAGCACTTAAGATTACCGTGGCTAAGAATCAGTGTGGAAATTCCAGTAGTATGAAGGCAGAGGAGAAAGAAGACAACAATTTCATTATATTGCAGGAAGCCCTCATTGTGGCCTTCTAATGCTTGAAGGGTGCATATAAACAGGAGGGGGAACGGCTGTTTACACGGGTGGATAGTGACAAGACAAGGGGGAATGGTTTTAAACTGAGACAGGGGAGGTTTAGGTTAGATATTAGGAGGAGGTTTTTCACACAGAGGGTGGTGACACACTGGAACAGGTTGCCCAAGGAGGCTGTGGATGCCCCATCCCTGGAGGCATTCAAGGCCAGGCTGGATGTGGCTCTGGGCAGCCTGGTCTGGTGGTTGGTGACCCTGCACATAGCAGGGGGGTTGAAACTGGATGATCTTTGTGGTCCTTTTCAACCCAGGCCATTCTGTGATTCTACAATGATATGACACAAGTTATTTCTCATTCTTGCTCTATAGGAGAAAAAAAGGTTGTGCTTAGCACAAAACAGCCACTCCTACCACCATTATTTAAACACGAGTGAATATTTGGCAAACAAGGAAGCTGGTTAAACATCTCATAAGTGAGAGTCCTCTCTGAGATCTTTCCATACAGTTTTAAATCAGCATACCAATATCAGCCATTCTCATCCAGTGAGCAGGTTTTAGGGTTATGATAACATCCTTGGTCAAACACCAACGATTTGTAGGTCAGCAGCACCTGGATGCACAATTCAGTCCAAGTACGTGTGTTAAGCATGAATTTACCACTTGCATTAGAGGAGGAGGAATTGCCCTCTCTTGCTTAGGAGGAATTCAAGGACATATTAAACTGAACTAGCTCTGAACACTACACAACAGCAGGTTCTTTAGGTGTGCTCTTTATGTGCACCAAAAGAACCAATTTTGGTAAGATCTGTTTTCCAGTATCTGCCTCATTTATGAGCTGTCCATGGCATACTTTCAACACACAAGAAGTAGCCTTACAGTTCCTGTTTGTGAGTCCCACAAAAGAGAGAGGTTTCTCCCACATGCATTCAGGACCTGCACTGCTTCCTTACAACTTCAGTGCCTCTGGGCACTGCGTGGGTGCAGAAAGTGACAAAGGTCTTGCCTTAATTTTAAAAACATGCCCCAAGTAGTACAAGAAGTATCCTGGTCAACTTGCTTCAAATACAGTTAACTTGAAAAGCAAAAACATAACCAGGAACTTCATGCAAAAAAATATCATCCATCCCATGAGAGGTTCATTATGTACTCTAACTGCTGAGTGAGCTACAGCCATACTGTCGCCACTGATGGCAGTTCAGACAAAGTTTACCCTCCCAGCAACTTTCTACCATATCCATAAAGCCTGCAAAGCACTGTTCCACTGAGAGAATTGTTTTGTGCTTTAAATTAGCAGCAAAGCCTGTATCACGTTGCAGTGCAAACTTATCACGTAGAATGGGAGAAGTGTGCTTGCTAGAGGAAGACATCATAAAGATATCACACTATCCCAGTCTTGTGTTTCTTCTACATGTGGTTCTACATTTTAAGTAGAGTCACCCAGGATCCTGGTTCTTCGACTGAAAAGAATCACCTGATTATTGGCTTTGGGTCGTTGGGGCAAAATTTATTTGGCTACTGCTTGCTCTTACTTTTTAAAAAATATGATTAATATTTTATACGAATGGATTCACTTTGCTGTCCGCAGACTGACAAACACCTTGAAGAAACCAATGTATGCCATGTAAGCATAATGAATAACAAAAGATGATCACAGCACGTGACACATCATTACCTTCCAGTGAACAGGAACAGCAAGTGCTGTATTTGTGTCTAATTGAGCCTCTGAATAATTTATAATGAAAAAGTCATCAATGAATTAAGAGAACATTCTGCAAGGCTTAGGCTTATTAAATAAACAAAACGTTGCAAGCTGGAAAAAAAATATATGGATTCTTATTAAGCAGATATTGTTAGTTTCTCAACTTTTCCCACTGGTATAGAAGTCTCTGAATTAAAACGTGGTACTGAAACCAGCTCAGATCTGCTTCAGGTTTATACAACCCATTCAGCATTTCATTAACTTACACAAGGAAAAGAGAATCTCAAAAACAATGTTCTATGTATAAACTTCTCTTGAAGCAATATCTGAACAACGGGTTTTCTGGATTATAGTTCTACAACCATTATTCATAATTAGTGTATTTCTGATGTCTTGTTAAATCTATTTTTATTGAACAAGTTACCATCTTATTGCTCAGAAGAAAGACCTGGAGGAAGATAAGTGTAGAACTCTTATACTACCATTTAGTATTGATTCTAAGCACTCAGATGGGAAAAAAAAAAAAAAAAAAAAAATGAAGTACAGACAAATAACAGAGCAGTCTCAGCAACCAAAGCTTAAATTATCATCAAGCACTATAGACAATAGCACTCTCTTGACAGTGGATTTTTGTTGATTACTTTAATTAAGATTTTATTATATTCTTTGAATGAGGAGAGCAAGATTTATACACCACGTTATATTAAGAAAAAAAAAAATCAACCACAAAGACAGAATTTCAGATACATACATCTTGGCCAAAGTGAAAGCAAAATTTTTTTGAGGTTCTTCAGGAAGAAAAGAATTACGAATATGAAATTCAACCAGAGAATGAGTGCTGTATTAACCAAAGTTAAAATGCTATTTGCAATGCAATTCAAACATCACTTTCTTGACAGTGTTCTGCACTTCTACACTTTTGCTGCCCATTGAGAAGATCTCTATATGACTCCAGCCCCAAGAACATCACATTTTTAATGATGCTTACAGTTAGAAGGCTGGCCTACCAAGCAACCACCACAGCAGAGATCAGGCTACATAGCACCTGCTGCTTCTCTACTAGTCTCAAATAATACATTAAAAACAAAAAAGCCAAGCCAATATGCCACAGACCTCACCTGCTTCATCCCAAAAGATCCTTCTTGTTCTTTTACACTTAAATAAGACTGCAACTTGGCTGCACTACAACAAATAATACTCTCAGAAGACTTCAGCCTTCTCTTACTGGACCCAAGGCACAACTGAAGATAACATTCTCAGCAGAACAGTCAGAACAAACCATGCAGCAATCTCATTTGATGCAGAGTGTGCATTTTACGATGACTCGATCTTTGAAGGACGCAGATCAAATGGTTATAAAAGAAAAAATACCTAACCTTTTTTCTAGAAGTCGTTGCCACATAAGTTCATTTGCTTTACAGAAAGACAGAGAAAACAGCCCTGACCCTCAGAAAAAACTGATTTTTCCAGGGTTCACATGGAATGCAACAAGATCAAACATTTTCAACTGTGAAAATCTATTACACACAGTAGTTACTTATTTCATGAGATTGCTCATATTATTACAATGGATACATTTCCCATCATGCAGTCAATTTGTTCATATTGTTTTACTTCCTACGCCATGCTCAGACGAACTATTTTACACTTCCTTCAAAGATAGCAAGAAAGAACAATCTTTGGACAATGCTGCTTGGCAGTTTGCCACTGCCAGCACCGAATCATCAGGGAAGACAGAACACTGTGCCAAAAATAACCCTGTCCAGCCTGGTCTATTGGCCATATGTTACATGGGAAAAATAACAAAAAGAAAAAAAGAAAAAAGAACAGCTGTTTTACCAACACCCATTAACCAGGAAAAACAAACAGTCAAAAAGATTATTCAGCCTGGACCGACCCTTTCCTCTAGCAGCAGAATTTGTTTTTCTTCAGTCAGTTTCGTTTATTTTTATTTATTTATTTTTTTTCCCCCCAAACCAGGATCCCTCCAAGTTAATTTTCCTGAATCTAGTGACGGGTGTTAAGATCTCACCAAGGCAACACCTGCTGGTGGACAGGCAGCTTACAGATTGCTAACGCAGGGCAGCAAAGCACACATTTGCCCTACCCATCCTTTAGCCACACAGCCACGTGGAAGACTGTTTAGTTTTGGAGCCCTTTACTTACCTTTCCCATTTTGCCACGCAGTGTACCAGGACAAACTGAGGAAAGTAGTGATGAAAACTAACACGGTGGCCACAGTTCCATTTCGGAGCCTCATCTCATTTCAGCATCACACTTGGTTACGTTCCGTTAGCGATGAGGACCGCTCTTGCTGCAATCAGGTCAGCTCAGGTCCACCAGCAGCAGCCAGGCCAATGCAAAGTGGAGCTCTCACATATCAAAGGTGTCACAAATCAATCCATTCCACACTGCTGTAAACTTTCTTAGACTTCTCATAAATGATACGTCCTTTCTCTTCTATTCCTGTTCAAAGGAAACAAGATGGTAATAGATTAGACCAAAAACACTTACGGGTGTCCCCCGTCTACCAAAATACAGTAAAGAAACAGGTGCACGTTAGTTATTGTGGTTTACATGCATCCCTCTCTCGCTGCATAGGTTTCAGCCCAGAGAACAGCACCTGTTAGAGTTAGTTTGTCCTTTTTCATTAGGAATGCTTGTATCCGGAGGAGTTGTACTTGACATTACTTTGGTAGTGAAAGGACAAACATACGCAAGTCCAAAGCCCCACTCCTGAGCGCTCACTTTAACAAAGCCTCTCTGAAATCAGTGAGCGGAGGCTGCAAATGCAGCGGTGGAACCGCCCCCGGTGATCTGAGAGATCAGAGCTTTAAATAGCATTTACAAACATATATCATTCATCTCTCCCCGCTCAGCGCCAAAGCACTTTATCCAGCCACAATCTTTTTTTTTTTTCCCCCCCTCCCTTCATTTAGCTGCAGCGACAGCACAGGCTGCCGTCACACACGCAGAGACCGTTCAATCCATAACAGCTGGCAACAACCCAAAAAAAGCCCACAACACCACCACAGAGCGCCCGTACCGCTCCTGTCTCCCCACCACCACACCGGCACAAGGACAAAACACAGCAGTCAAACACAGGTCACTTTTACCACAGGTGGAGGGCCTATACCCCAGGACGAGAAAACCCTCAGCTCTCAGCTGCCCAAATGCAGACAGCGCCTAAATGCACAATTCTAACAGGCTGAAACAAAGAACGTAGAAATAAATTAACCAGCGTCCTGCTTTACGCCTTGGGATGGGGAACTGATTTACAGACAGCTCAAGTAACATTTACAGTAGCTCAAGCATTTTATATTCTTTTAAGAGGCTGTCAGATTTTTCCCCCCCACCATAAACTACTTGTGATTGCTGCCCTGCAATAAATAAAGACTTCCTTTGAATTTCCCTCACAAGCAATCTGTCACCCTCTTGTCTGGGTACGTTTAAAAGAGGGAAAAAGACTCTTCATCATGTTGGTACCTGAGGATGCTGGTCATATCTGACCAGCTACCTTTCCCAAACAGCTTGCCAATGGGGACATAACGAATAGGCCTGGTCAGCAAACGAAAGGAAGGAACAATAAAGGTATGAGCTACACACCCTGCATTCAAGCCTTGGCCACAACATGCAGGTTATGAAAAGTGCTTACCTTCTGTGATTACCTCATAATAATAATAATGCTTCGTGCCAGCAACACGCTTTGTTTTGAGGAATTGCATGCACAGGTAGGTCTGTGGCTTTAAACATTAACTTTGAAATCGCATAGTACATACGAGGAAGAGAATACATGCACTTACAGAGGAAGAGGACAAAGCAGCCGGTCATATCCACTAAGAAACAAAGTAATGAGTGGGAATAAAAAGGACTGTGAAAAGCTTTACAATACAGAAACCTGAATTCAACACAATGAAAGATAAAGACAGCTGAGAGACCTATAGAGAGCTAACAGGGAGAGCACGGCATGCCAGGAAGTATCAGCATCACCAGCACCTTGAATAGGAGATGGACATTATCAGAGCTACGGGGGTAGGCAGCAGCAATTAGGTCAAAGATAAAAGCTTGGATGAACTTTAATGGAAAGGAAAGAAAGAAACCACAAAACCCCAAAGATCCACGAGGCCTGTCTGCAGGGATTTAAGGAGTGGGAAGGGTTCCATCGATTCCCAGACCACCACAATAAGTGGCTAGACTGCTGGTAACAACACTGACAATTCGTACTGTAAAGCAGCCCTGAAATACAGATGCCCAAGCTGGCATCTGCCTTCACCACCGTTCTAGCAGCAGTCACATTGCTGAAGCAGCTCAGGTGGGTACAGAGGAGCAGGCTGCAAGCTAGATGGGATCATCCCAGAGAGACAGCTGGTCCAACATGCAGACAGGGGGCAGCCAGGAGAGTAAAAACGCCGTCTGGTAATGGAAAAAAAAAAGAGAAGTGCCTTGCTGGAAAGCCTGGGCATCACTTCTACGTTTGCAGCAATAAAAATCAAGAGGCTGTGATCAGGGCTTCTCGCTGCACAAGTTGAATCCACGAGATGATACAGCCTAAAACAACTGTGAGAAATAATTCCTTGACAGTAATATGATTCCATTCGCTGTAAGTTTGCACAAAACTGTGTCAAATGAATAATGCCCGTGGGTTTGGAGTTGGCTGGGTCTGCTTTCAGCCCTCTCACCCACGGGCTCCAAGAGCTCAGCAGCAGCCCAGCAGCACTCAGACCATCCCTCACACGTTTCGCTTAATCAAGTCATACGTGCCAGAACCACCCCAGCTTTCTGAAACGGATCTCATTAAACCAGCAAAACCCCACACGCACACGAACAATCTGACCCATAGGTGGTCGCTTCAGATTGCCTCAATAATTTGCTGCCCAAACTAAGCTAATTTAAGCGAGGGGCAATCCGCTTGGAGGCGACATTATGACGGGGCACAACCAGATACGTGAAGCCCGTGACACCGGAGCCAGACGATCCGTCGGGTCCCTCCCGACCTAAAGCCGCTCTCCGTTTCCCAGCGCTGCTGTGACTCGAAATCTCTTCCACCGCAGGAGGGGCCCCGCAGGCCACAGGTACCGGACGGACCCGGCACCGCCGAATCGCACCTCAAACAAACTGAGAAGTTCCCACCCGCACCCAGCTGCTCCCGCACTACGCGCGAAGCACGTTTCCAACCGCAGACCGTAAAAAGCCCGAGAGACACCAGTGCCCTGCAGAGGCTCCGCCGTGCCTGGCGGTGCGCGACCGGAGCCGAGCAGCGCCAGACTCGGCAGAGGACGAGAGAGGGTGCCATCCTGAGGGAGCCAGGCATACAGCCGGGATCCGGCCCCGCTCCCTAAACAGGGGGGCACCGACCCGATTCCACCCCTCGTCCTGCTCCGTTTCTCCGCCGCCGGCAGCGGCAGGGTGACCTGGCTCTCCGAGCGGCGAGTCCCGAGCGAGTCGGGCTCTCCTCCGCCGCTGTTTACCCGGCGGACGACAGCACTGGCCGCCGCCAGCTGCGGCTGCGGAGATTGGGAGGGAACGGGGGGGGGGGGGGAGAAAGGGGGATGGAAGAAGAAGGACTGCAAACTCTGCTGCAAGCCACGGGCGAGCACCGAACGGAGAGGAAAGCGCGGCGCTCTCCGAGCAGCGAAGCGCAGCGGGGTGGGGGGGCAGCAGCGCCGCTCCGGACCCCGGCGCGGGGCAGAGCGCGGGGGCGGCACCGGGAGTCGCGAGCGGCAGGTCCGGCTGTACGCAGGTGCACGCGGAGCGGGGAGCACGGCCCCGACCTCCTGCCCTCGGGGAAGCCCGGAATGGGAGGCTGCGGAGAGGAAGGACGCCCGCCCGCCCGCAGACCCGCGAAAGCAGAGCAGGGGACGAACGGAGTGGAAAGGGCGACCTGCGAGGCGAGCGCGGAACCGGCAACCGGCACCCTAGAGCGCGTAAAGGGGGAGAGTGCCGGTCACGGGCAGACCTCACCTGTGCGCTGCTTCCGGCAGGGGGAGCCGCGGGGCGCGGGCGGCAGAGCTGCCACCAGCGACTGCCTCGGCCGGCGCCGGAGCTGCCGCTCCCCTGCTCTCCCCTCGTCAGCGACGCGCCGGGAGCTCCGCCCCGCCCCCGGGCGCGGAAGCCCCGCCCTCTCCGAGAAGCGTCGCTCATTGGCTGCGTCATCTGCCGCTCTCCTCGGCCGTGGGTATAAATGGCTCAGTCTCGCGAGGCTTCACTCAGTGAGTGCGTTGGGGTCAGAGCGGGTTGTGTGTGAGTTGGTGGTTATTAGTTGTTATCGTTTTGTATTGGGCTGCGATTTCTGGAGTTGGGCCGTTATGGTAGGGTCTCAAAAAATTTTACCTGTTTTAATATCTCATTGTTTACAGAATCACAGAATGGCCAGGGTTGGAAGGGACCTCAAGGATCATGAATCTCCAACCCCCCTGCTGCACGCAGGGCCCCCTGCACATTCAACTCCACATTCAATTCTAGACCAGGCTGCCCAGGGCCCCATCCAGTCTGGCCTTGAACACCTCCAGGGATGGGGCATCCACAATCTCTCTGGGCAGCCTGTTCCAGCACCTCACCACTCTCTCTGTAAAGAATTTCCCCCTGGCATCCAACCTAAATTTTTCCTCCCTCAGCTTAAAACTATTTCCCCTTGTTCTGCAGTTATCTACCGTTCCAAAGAGTTGATTCCTCTCCTGTTTGTAGGCTCCCTTTGGGTACTGAAGGGCTGCAACGAGGTGACCCCACAGCCTTCTTTTCTTCAGGCTGAACAGGCCCAGCTCTCTCAGCCTGTCTTCTTAGGGGAGGTTTTTACACCTATATGGAAAATATCCTTAATGGATCTTTCTGTACTTGATGATTTATATACAGAGGCAATGAAAAGGAGACATTTAAAACTCTTCTTAGCTGCTCTATCCAGCTTTTAAAATACCCCCTAAGTATAAACCTTTCATTAACTGTTACAATTGTAGTTTGGCTGATTTTAAAAAAATAAATAAAAAAAGAGGGAAGCAGATTCCAAGAGTCTCAGCTGTTTTGCCCCCTGATCATCTTCGTGGCCCTTCTCTGGACCCTCTCCAACAGCTCTTGTTTACCCTCTTGTATGCTCCTGGAAGAGAACCACTGCCAAGTTTAGTGGTGTCAGAGGTGTACATGGTGACTCCTGGATCAAGCCCTTGGCCTTCTGAGTGAGGATGCGTGTCATAGAACCATTAGAATTGACAGGGACCCTTAAAGGCCATCTAGTCCAACTCTCCTGCAATGAACAGAAACTCCTGCAGATACATCAGGTGCTCAGAGCCCCATCCAGCCTGAGGTGTTTCCAGGGACAGGATGTCCACCACCTCTCTGGGTAACATGTTCATATATACCCCTGAAGGGCAGGTGAGCTCAGCAGGGTATTTCTTTATTTCTTGCACTGCTCATTGGTGCCAAGTGACTGGCCCTTACCTGTGCTGTGTGATGTGCTCAGTGGCTGGTGATGATGGCCGTGAGTTTGTGCTGTGCTAATCAGAGCGTCTGTTGTAGAGCTGCACTCCTTAAAGGGCAGCTTGTTCCTCACACCGACTCAATGGGCCCTCTGTCCTTTGTGCTGCTTGCAAAAGTGGGGCTGTGTCTGTGTTGCTGCAGCACATGTGCTACCCTGCAGGCTGTGTGACAAGCACAGCTGGGAGGTGTGGAAGTGAACCCACTTTCCTCTTGAGAGCTATTACTGCTGGGGTGTGCAAGTAGTGAGGAAAGGTTAGCAGCAGCTCTATTCCATGGTTCATTGCTGAGGGCTGCAGTGTTTCCATTCAGTAAGCAAGCCTTGTTCTTCAGTGGTTCCTTTCATGGGCTCCAGAAGTTGCATCAAGTGATGTGTGTTTGGGTTTGCAAGGTCCCATTAAAGTCAGCACTCTCAGGTCATGGTAGGAAGCTCTCTGCATTGCAAGAGCCATGGGTACTGCTCATGATTAACGGTGCCCAGCCCTTTAGTGCCTCCCCTTTTTTCTTAGTCTTCCACCTGATTGAGACCAAACATCTAGCAAGCATTTCTGCTCTGAGTTAAGGCTCTTGCCTTGGGTGTAGTGATTACAGTTTCCCACCAGAACTTGATGAACCATGCAATAATCCTGTTAGCTATTCTGTCTTAAAAGTGGCATTGGACAAGACTCCATAAATTATTATATTTTAACCAAAGCTTAAACACGTTGCAGTATTCTTTCCCTTTAAGTGATCTGCACAGTAGCCCTCTGTGTTTGTGCTGAGGGGCTGGTGCAACTGCGTGGAAGGGCAGGAGGAGCATATAGGCAGTTTGCAGGATCTTGACAGCTGGCTGCTCTGTGGTGTTATACGCAGAGTGGTGAGAATTTATGATGTAAGTTTGTGCTTCAGTTCCCCTTTTTATGGTTTACACATTTGGTACAATAGCTTTCTAACAAAGGCTGGCACTGCATGTACACAAGTGCACACACATCTACTACAGGCATTTCTATAGGGATCCCAGCAAGCTAAAAACATTAGAGCTGCCATTGTTTGACTTTAATAGATTAGTGTTGCATGGGGATACGAATTTTTGCATTTCTATGCCAGGAAAAAAACAAAATTGATTGGAGACATTTTTGCATGAAAGTGCTTTTGTCAGGAGAGAGAAGTCTGCTGGAGGAAAGAATGTGTTACAAGATCAGTTTAATGGCATTTATTTGAGGAAGGCTATCTTATACTTTCTACTCTTTGCTCTTTCACTGATTGAACGTTTGCACTAGGAGGGCTTACTAACTGGACCTTGACAGTATCCAATTAACTATTAACTTCTGCAAACAATGGAGTGAGTGTTAATGTGGTTATTTTCTCAGTTCATCTGACATCTGCTCCTGGAGTTAGCTTCATAATAAGGAAGGTGGGGTGTAGGAGAGGGGAAAAAAATGAACAGTGCTCTCATCTGACCTACTACAGCAATAATCAAATGCCTCTTGGCATATTCCATTGGTGGATGCATAGAAAAATTGCATGGGAAAGGAAAATCCTGCAGCTGCCAGAAGAAAGATGTCTGGGCTATTTGGCTGACATGCTGAAATGCTGCCTGGTTCTGGTGAAGGTGATGGCTCACTTTTATACCCGAGCAGTATTTAATGCCTGCAGATCTCTGAACTTGTTCTTCCTGCTCAGCTGTTTCATCCTTTACTGTTAAACCAATGGCAGGGTGCATGGGAACAGCATGGATCTGTGCCATGAGAGTTTCAGACTGGACATTACGAACAGCTTCATTCCCATGAGAATGCCTTGACACTGGAACAGGCTTCCTAGAGAGGTGTTTGATGCCCTGTGCCTGTCAGCATTCAAGAGGTGTTTGGATAATGCCCTCAACAGCATGCTTTAACTTCTGTTTGGCCCTGAAGTGGTCAGGAAGTTTGATGGTCCCTTCCAACCAAACTATTCTGTTCTATATTTTGACACTGGAAAGCTTTCATGCTGTGAATTTTTTGTTATTGCCTAAAGGTCAGAGTAAAGACAAATTGGTCATCTCACGTACGCTGCAGTAATTCTTTCTAGCATACCTGGTCATTATGTATTCATAGGGCTGCACTTTTATTAGTATTTATCAAATTTTGAGCTCTTTTTTTATCTAGGCACATTTCCTGAATCATTCAGAAGTATGAAGGCATTGTTATTTCTGCATTTCACACCATTAATACCCTGGCTTTCTCTGGCCATGAGGAAAGATGCACTAAGGTAAAGGTGCTTGACCGCGGGCAGCAGAAGCGTTAACAGTTGCCTGGCTGAGGAATGGCAGTCTGGAAATTGTCTGTGTCTACTGGCTGGTAATTGAATCCTGTCTCAGAGACAGGATTTATTCTCAGTCTAGCACTAACCTTATTTAACAGAGCCAACACCTTCTGACTCTCAGCGCTTCTCCCTTTATCTCACCCCAGTTTTGCCTTTTTCAGCTGTACACCCGTGCGCTTTGCCATATCAACAATAAAAACAAAAAGAAGCTCAGATATACCTGATGAGTAGTGGAGAAGGCTTGGCGGTGATTGCCCACTGCCCCTGCAGCAGGGGCAGCCCCTCTGGGTGACTGGATGCAACAGTGTGAGCGTGACAATACAGAACGGCTTTCCCACCTCACGCTTTTGGTGCTCATACAGATTTAGATCTCATTACATTTTTATAGACATAAACCAAAAGGAATGAGTGCTTTGATGACTGAACTAGTTTGGAAAAAGTGTTTTAATTTTGTAGTATTGTAAACTTGTTTTATACACACAGAGCTGCTAGATGTACTGTTCATCTATAAATGTGCAGCTTGTGTAGTATCTATTGTGATGCTAATGCTCAACAAATAAATGGATGTAGAAAATTACATTAAAATGATGATAGAGACAGATGCTCAGTAGAAAAAAAAAAAAAGCTCTATTTAGTTAACCTTTACTCTGCCGTTTCTGTGACTACACTCTGAAATAATCTTCTCTTACACGCTGTGATGCTGCTGCTCTTCACAGACCTGTCTCACTAAGAAGTCAGATGTAGCAGTGCCCTGTGGAAACATCAGGATTCCTCTCCAGTAGGTAAATTATTTGTCCACCTTTACAATGGGTGAACTGACATGGGAGAGAGCACATAACTTTTCCACATTTTCTTGGGGAGGTGAAACAAAGCTGTGTCTCCAAACTTGTGTTTCTCTTCCCTCATTCCTACAGCATCATTTCACTCACTGTGGTGGTAACATTCTCTAAGCTGCAAATTCTTCTGCTATATGCTTAGAAGTGATGAAAATTTACATTTATTCATCTCCTTCTGAAGGTAGAAGCTTTCAAATGTGTTCTTGCTATTACATAAATATAAACCTGGGAGCCTTGAAGTTCATATTGTGCCCGTATTGCTGACAATAGCTGAGGTCTGACATCTGAGTTAAGAGCAGTCAGATACAGTTAGTCCTGAAGAGAGAGTTCAACTGAGAGGAAATCATATTAAGAATTAAACAATTTGATTGTCAGTTCATTTTCCATGTGCCTGCTTCATGGTATTCTGACTACCACGAGAGAGATTTCTAAAAGACAAAGGAAAAGATTTCTGGAAAATATTTGAGAGCTAGACTTTGTGCATTGGAAATCATCTTTATAAGCAAGACACTGAAAAGATGTCTCCTCTCACTTACCTTGGGGTGAATTGGTGTTTGGCCCACTGATAGAAAGGAAACCACAGCTAAAGGGAAGTCTGAATCAGGCCCTCAGCACGCATGTATGTCTGAAGTTACTCTTTCCTAGCAAAAATCAATACAGGTCCAAGCAGCACTGGGAAAGAATCCAAGACGTCTTTCATAAGCAAAGTGAGGTATTTTAGAAGGGTCTCTCAAAATCTGGTCGATTTTCACATTGTCAGATGAAGCTTTGAGAGAGACTGACTCAGATATAACTCTTGGTTTTATTTTGTGCAGAGTTATTACAAGCTGTAAACATTTTCTAGCTCCACTCACTGCAAGTACACAAATAGCCATTTGAATGATGCACGGTTAAGGCACTTGCATATTCTCCAAAGATGTAGGGATATGTAAAACCTGAGCTAAAATGTGGAAAAACAGTGCAAATCTAAACTTCTGATTGCCAAGAAGCACAGACTAAAACCGTATACTCCAGGCTTCTGACACAGGCTCCCCTGCCAAAGTATGGGCTTGCTACACTTTAGTTTTTTTTTGTTTTCTTTGTCTCATGTCTCTTGTTGCCTGGTCCAACCCCGCTCTTCATCACCAATCCTCCTTCCAACTGGAAGGCCACATTATGCAGGACATGGCTCAAATCACTTTGTTAGAACCAGATGTTAAGAGCCCAAAACCTGGCACCAAACCATTGGCTCAAATCCATCTTGAAGATGTGGAAGACAAAGAACTTTCTCCTGCTCTCACCATTAAAGGATGAGCCTGCATATTTTCTGCTGCTAGAGAAAGTGCAGGACAGGGGATGAAAATGTGAAGTATTTTAGAAGGTCTCCAACAGAAGATGGATGGGATGCTGGTAAACCAGCAGCAAACTGATAGATGGGCTTGTGTACAGGAACAGAGCAGGCTGCCTCTCTATGAGCATGTTAGCTGTGTGACACTCATTCTTGGAACCCCAATTCTCAGAAATAACTGGATGTGGAATCTGATGTTCAATGCAATGTTTGGGTGATCGTTTGTTCTATTGGCAGTCATCAGCTGTAGCCTTGCAACATTCAAGTCAGCATTGCCTCAAAGTATAAAGAGGCACAGCCCTTGCTCTTGGGCTTTCCTTTCCCCCACCACCTTCTGCTCTGATCCCATATGACTCTCCGTGCTTCCCTGACTGCTTTGCCTTCAAAGTCCTATACCAAAAAGCATGAGGAACAACCAGAAAATCTTAAACAAACACCGAAATGACAGGAAGAAAGTGATGAGTGACTTGACAAAGCATGATCCTGTAACTTTCTGAGCCTTATCATATCAGATATGAGTAAGAAGCTCAAATCCTAGACGCGTCCCTAATAATTGGTAAGGTTTTTGTTTTTGTTTCCTGTCTGTTGAACATGAATTTCCTGGTCAGTACTTCTAAAGCCAAGTCCTAAGTGGATTTTAGAGCATTCTGAAATGCTAGCTTTCATTTCAGGGCAAACCTCAGAAGTAAAACAGTTGGTCTTTGGAAGCTCCCAGAGCAAAGGCTTGGGCTCACAGGCATCTGCTGTAGCCACAGTCCAAGAGCTGCTGCCTACTGACCAAGCAGCACAGCCTCTCCCATTGCATGCTGCCCACCAGCTCCCCAATCTCTACAAGGCCCTACAGTGCTCCCCACCAACCTGTCTACACTAAGCTTTACCCCAAGTAATGTGGACAAGGGGACACACATCCTGAGTGGCTGAGATCAGACAGGGGAGGATAAGAGCTATCATTCAAACCCAAAGTGCATGGCAAAGTGCTTTTGTCAGCAGCTGACTTAGAGCAGGGAGAGGGACAGAAAGAATGAGAATGATGTCTTAGATCCTCTTGTTCAAATTACCTGTAGCAAGTATGAGGCACCTCAACTTGCGTCTCCCTGAGACACAGCAAGTGTCAAGGGAAACCTTGTGAGATATAAACTCGGGAGTACTGAAAATAATTATCAAAGCTGCTCTCAACTTAAACAAAGCTGGTGCTCTGCTGCAATGAAAAGATCTCATTCCTTGCCTTATCACAGCAGGAATCTGGGCTATATTAACTCGCTCTGTCTGGCCTTAAAGGCTTTAGTGATGTTTCTTTCATTAGAGTTATTTTTCTGCCAATTTAGAATCCCATTTCTTCCCCACCAAGTGAACCAGTGGATTCCCAGCAGCAGTGGGAAGATAGTGGATGGCAAGGAAAACATAGAAAGGACAGGAGCATTCTTCATGGCATTTAGAAGTAATGAGTGCAATTTCCTGCCTCTGAGGACTTTTTTGAGCAAGGTTTTAAGAGAGAGACAAATGAATCTCAATCAAACAGGAGCTCTATCTGAGTACCTGGAATAACCTGCACCGCTGCAGCACTAGCCGGCAACAGAAATGACAGTAATAGCAGAAGAACTCTGGGACTACCAGGCAGCTCCATCCCCTAGGAAGGACACCAATGACACACGTTTTTAAGTAAAGCGATGGATTCCTTTCTTGCAGATTCAAAAGAAGCTTCAAGTTTCCCATCCCCACCTGCAAACGAGGTGCTCAGCTCTCTCTCTCAATCACATGCAAATTACTCTCCCAGAACACAAAGGAAAAACAGCAGTTTAAGAGCAATCTGTTGATACTGTATTTTATACCAAGAATGTACTTCTCCGAATGACAGCTCCCAGCACAATACAACATGCTGTACAACCGTGTGGGCAGATGCTAATTCCTCCCACCAGACACACACGTAATGAGAGCACATGGGAAGGGGTCAGAACAGGCACCCATTGCAGCCAGACACGCTCCTGGCAGCTGGAGTCCGGTGAGCAATTACCAAACTCTTTCTGAAGTTTGCAACGTGTCAGAGATGACCCATTTGATAACCACCATAGCTGTGTCGTAGCATATTCCACGCCGTGCATATACAAGTGCTTTGTTTCAGAACGGGAGTAACAGCAGTGTGCTGACACAGAGACAGTCCTTTGTGTTTTCGGGTGATTACGCCTTAACCCTCGCTTATAGAATTATGGCATATATGTAGCAGCGTGTTCAAAGGCAGGTTGCAGGATGACTCATCTCACAGTGAACCTTTTTACGGGCAATTAAACCTTAAAATTGTAAGGGGCTGGATTTTGTCCCTGATTGCCAGAGCTGATTGGGGGAAAACACAAGGAGAGAGTGAGTGAAGAGCATCGTGGCAGACTCGGGTAAGCAGGTTGATGGCAAGCAATGGCTTTCATCCCCTTCTGTCCCATGGTGCAAGTTGTGTTTCTTGCCCCTTCCATGTGCATTTAAGAGGGGCTTCCAGCTAAAGGGTCAGCCCAGGACAGGGATGCTCAGGGCTCCTCCAGGGGACACATTCCACCTTCTTTACGCAGAGCATATCAGTAGGCTGGCCCTCAGCCTAACCTCTGTGTTTCTCCTGTTTTATCAAAACCTGTTTATGTTTTTACATTGGAATTATACTTCTGTCTGCCACTCACTGCAGCCCGACAACGCTAATTCAGTGTGCAAACAAGGCCATCATCCAAGTATTGTTTTACATAACCAGAATGCTGGGGTTGTTAGCGTTTGCATAATGTTTAATTATTTAGTCAGAACATAAAACTTGTATCTGTCTCAAAAACATTTTTATGAAATGTCTCAATAATTAAACACCACTATGTTTATTAACAGCAGGGAAGGCTCATAAAATGAATTAGCCAGAAAGAGACAAGTAATGACATCTAGCCACAGTAATCAAAACATGCTGCTCTAAGGTAGGTCCCCGAGCATGGCAAACACCCACAGTAACTCCTACAAGCATCTGAGTACAACACCATTAAAAGCACAGCAGATCAGGCACCATACCTTGGAGAGATCAGGGAGCCAGAATTCGATGGCTTAATTCATTCTTTAGTCAATATGTATTGTTTTGAATGGACTCATTTGACTATACTGAGCCCGTGGAGGTGAGCCCTTTGTCTGTGAGTAACCTTTGGGGTCAGCTGAAGGCCGGTGTGTGACTCAGTGCCAGAAGAGCAGCTTGCTGGTTGTCAGGTCATGTACTTAGGCTGATCAGAACAGTTGCTGTGCCCAACCTCCAAGTTGCTCTCAGCTGCTCAAGGGAAAAGCAGAATTTGGAAGCAGAAATTGTTTCCTTTAAAGGCGTCATCACCTATTAAATTGCGAGGAAGAATCTCGTATGTCCTAGGAGCCATGCACTCTCCTCTAAAATAAAATATTTTTACAAGTGGAACTTTTCATCTTGCATTTAGAGGAAGCATAAAATTCAAAGTTCAATTTATTGAGGCAAGATAGAGATTTATGTTCCCTTTAAATACAACTTTATTCTTTAGTGGTATTTCAATAATGTTACACAGGAAATTAAGCGTGTGTCCTCCGATGCTCTCCCAAGCTCATCTGTTACTTTCTAATGAGGACTCCAAATTGCTCAAACCAATCCCTGAGGCGGGCATATAGTTAAGAGGCTCCTTTTTGTCCATCAATCTGCATAAAAGCAGCCAAAGAAACCACCTCTTCTCCTCCTGAAGCCCAGTCTGCGCACTGCAGCATGGTGCCAGTGGCTGTATGCGAGTAGGGCTGGCTTTTGTGGGCAGAGGCGAGGAGCTACTTGTGCAAAGGGGAAAAGCAAGTGGGAAAGCCATCGTGGGTTTATCACCTTGGATATGCACTGTCTTCCCCCCCCCACATGGCAGCATAAGCCCACACAAGTGAGTTCTGGTGGAGGTTGCAGCCATTTTTCTCAGCCCAGAAGAGCTCTGCGTTCTTTGCTGCTTCACTGAAGTAGGTCAAGGCAAAAGCAGCCTGCCCACATCTCCTCTCCATGATCACAAGGTAAGATAAATTATATCCTCCCTGTAATCGAGGCATCTAAAGAGAAAGTGTGGCATGAAGAGGCAATTCCAAAGCTCAGTGTCTCTCTGGAGAGCAGCTGACTGCATGAACTGCCATCAGAAGTGACTCACAGCTGCTGCCCCGGGCGGCCGCTGTCCTGCTTGCCGTGCTGGAAGGAGCTCGGTGCTTGGGCTGAATTAAAAGGAAGGCAGCCAGCCTTCAGGGTACCTGCTGCTTCGGGAAAACAGAGAAAAGCCACAGAGGAGGAACAGAAAGCAGCAAAGAGCTGGGTAGTCATGAAGGCGGCCTGCCTGAGTCTGAGCCGCATAGCAAAGCCAGGTGCTCACAGTGGGCCTGGTGTGGGCTGGCCCTCAGGAGTGCTGGTTTGCTGTGCCAGTGAGCCATGAGTACACCAAAAGTGTGGGGGTGAGCACTGATTTGCCAAGAGGTTTGGGATTGGAGGGACACAGAGCCATGGTGCACAGTGGGACAGGGCCGTGTTCTTCTGTGCTGTCCACAGGCAGCGTGCCTGTCAAAATCATCTCCTGTGCTGAGCGCGAAGAGGAAGAGCCAGCAGCTTATTATGGTCTCTCTGTTATTTCTTTTGAGAGGGTGGCTCTGTTTTCCTGAACTGCTGTTGCCTTAATTCTCCTCTTGTCATGACTTGGAGTGTTGTCTGCTCTTTCCAGAATGTTCCCGTCGGCACTTTGATGTAGGCAGTGTTGTGGAGTGGATACAGGCAACTGCATTAAATTCAGAGGGGGTAAAAAAAAAAGAGTAAAGTAAAGTGAGGATGGGATCTCTTTGGGAAGCACCATTAGCACAGCCTGACTTGGGACAAACTTGGCTCACCAGTTCAGAAATTCCTGGATTGAATGGCTTGGGCTGGAAGTGATCTTTAAGGCTCATCTGGGAAACCATCAGTTCACAAAGTTTACTTTCAAAGGTTAGGAAATTACATGTCAATTCTCACCTTCAGAAGTCAAACTATATTTGTGGAAAAATGGGGATTTCTTGCTATGGGGAATGAGGAGGACCTCATATGCCACCGCAGCTGGTTCAGCGTCCTTAAAGACAGCAGAACAGGCTTCAGTGGGACTGTGAGTCTGCAACACGTGCCCTTTCATATGCCAACAAGTAAATAAGGGGAGCCTTGCAGGCTAACAAAAAGAAGTCACTGAAAGCACAGTCTGCAAAGGTGTGAGAGGTGGAAGGAAGCAGAACGGCTCTCCATCACTTTGCTTTGACACTTTAGTGCAGAATGAGCTGTGCTCCTAACAGCTCTTGAGAGACGTCTGGGATCCCAGAGAAGGAGGGAGGTCAATGCTTTTCTGAGCGACCTCCTTTTCAGCTGCGATAGGTGAGCCGGGAGGGCTTCATTCTGGGAACACAGCCAGTGCACAGAAGAGAACTGGGATCTGCGGGGGAAGCAAAGGCACTCCAAGGTATCACAAAAAAAGATCTGAATGGACCTTGTGGGAATGTGTCACACTGGTAGGAAGCTTCAAAGAGTAACACAAGGCAGAGAACTATCTGGGAGTGATACTCCACAAGGCCCTTCAGTCGGTATTGATTCACAAGCCACAAAGCACTGACCAGCACTCGCAAATCGTTTCTTTGCCTTTGACTCCAGAATAGTACAAAAGCCATCTGCTAACCACAAACACCAAACCCAGTAATTAAACCTTTGTTATCCACAGCAGAATGCTCATCACATGTACAAAGCAAACATTTTGACAAGTTCACTGCACTTCTCTAGACTAAGAGGGAATTAATGGCACTGCAAAATTACAGCAAGCTCCTTGCTACGCTGCTGCTGGACATCTTCTGACAAGATTTTGTGTTCCTTTTCATCTTTAAAAAAATGAAATACATTTAGTAAATGTTTTTACTGTCAAAAGAAACGCAGCGCAAAACACTATCAAAGTAAAGGCTGGAGGGCTATTTTGGCCTTAAAAATTAATTATGGTTTGCTGTACATTAAAAATCATTTAGTCATAATTTTTTACTGAAAGTTACTGAGCTCCAGAGGTGGCTAATTCTGATAATCCAACTTGTAAATTGGGTAAGTCACCAACTCTACACTTTTTGCACAGAAAGAGGCACAGCCCACACTGCATTTGCATTGCATGCAGTACTTCACTGCCAGGGACAGAAACTGATTACAGAGTGTCACCTTGCACCTTGGACAGAAAGCCAAAGATGCATCACAAAGCACTTCTGGGAAAGGAAACTGTTCTGTTTTCCAGTCCATTTTGCTGGTGTTCCTTGACTATAATGCAGATTGTTGGAGCTGATGCATGTGAGTTATGAACAAAGGCTGAATTTTTACATTTTATGTCAGTGTTAGAAGTTCTGTACCAACAATGTATACTGCACTTGCTTGAGCAAAATGGATCAGCCTGAGTCAGTCATACTGCTTCTCGGCTGGAAACACACAGTGATGTCCCCAGGAAAGCTGATCAGGTCTGAAAGGCTTTTCCAGTGGTGTGAATTGTTAACCAGAAATCACTTTTCACACAGAGAAGAAAAATACATTTGTATTTGGCCACAAACAAGCCTTCTGTCCAAAGCAAAATACACAGATTCCAAACCTACATTCTGCCTACCTGTTGACAGCACAGCTGTATCAGGACTGTATCAGGGCCCTTTGACTTAGAAAGAAAAATATACAGGGGGGATTTAGGTTAGATATTAGGAGGAAGTTTTTCACACAGAGGGTGGTGACTCAGTGGAACAGGTTGCCCAAAGGAGGCTGTGGATGCCCCATCCCTGGAGGCATTCAAGGCCAGGCTGGATGTGGCTCTGGAGCCTGGTCTGGTTGTTGGTGACTCAGCACATAGCAGGGGGTTGAAACTGGATGATCACTGTGGTCCTTTTCAACTCAGGCCATTCTGTGATTCTATGACTCTATGATTCTGTGTGTACAGAACAATGCTGTGAGAAAACAAAAGCCTGTCAGGTGAGAGGTCCTGAGAGCCCAGAGTCTTTCACAAAGGCTGGTGCCTGTGGAACGACGCTGTGGCAAAGATGAGTCCTCCAGCTGCCGCCTTCAAAGGCCCATGGCAACAGCACAGGCCAAGGTCAGTGGCAATCACTGAGGCCAAGACCTTGGCTTTCATACTGATCAACTCTTGTTGGGTTTTGTCTTCCACTGGTTGATCTAGCTGCACCGTGAAATCATCTACATCTTTGGTGCTTCCAGTCTTCTGTTTGGAGCCAAACCACCACACAAGGAGCAAGGCACCCAGTGGTTTTTTCCCTTAGGATTGCACAGGTCATGCCAGCAGACCTCCATCTTGCTTCTCTGGTATTCTTGAGTGTCTGTCTGTCAAAACGGGAGATGGTCCAATGGTTCCCATGCTTCCCCATGCAGCTATACAGGTCATGCTCCAAAAATTCAGTCACAGTTCAGTAGATTTAATCATTTTAAGGGCTGCAAGGAGACAGACTACATTTTTCACTGCATTTCCTGAAAACATCATCCTCTTTGCACAGGATACTCCTTTAATACAGAAACCATACAGTAACAGTATGTATTAAAATAACACTATATGCTAAAAAGTTATTACAGAGGGAGTTAAAATCTTTTTTATAATATCTGAAAAATGTACCTAATTCTTCTGCTGGTCCTACAGTATCACCTGGATACAAAAACAAAACAGCCAGAGCTGCAGCCAATGGAGAGGGACCCATGGTGGGGCAGGAGAGATGCTGCCCATTGGGAACCCATGTGGAGCAGTGCCTGAAAGGTGGGTCCTGTGGTAGGAAGTTGCTGAGGTGGAGTTTTGTTGTCTATCAGGGTGAATCCACCACAGTGCCTTGGATATTCACCTGTTCCAATGCATTGTTTGTTGCAAAATTAAATAATCATTGCTGAGGAAGGCCAGCTTTTACTCCCCACCTCCTTAGAGAAGACAACACAACAAAACTTCCAAACAAGATGTTTTTCTTAGGAAATCCTACATTCCCTAAGGTCTCCCTATATATATATATATATATATATATATATATATATATATTTTTTTTTTCTGAAAGAGAAACGAAATCACAAATCTATACATAAATAAATCCAGGGAGTGCAGCGTTAAGGCAATATTTCACACATACATACATACACAGAGATAAATGTTTGCCTTAGCCACTCCTAAGTTTCCTTAGCATTAATTCCTGGGCATTAAGTTTCCAGGAAATTCCCCACTGGGATTTATTGTTAGCTTGCAAAATTGTCCATTGCTGCTAACACCATGTTCCTAATTGAGAATGATGATTTCACATAAAGAGAAGATAGTTGCAGATAAATTCAGGTCGAAAAGTAACTGCAATGAGCTTCTAACTTCAGTCCAGTTTCCTTATTGTTCACCTTCTAGAAAATATCACACAACCAACGCTGCTCACAGAAGAACCTGAGGAATTTTTATTCATGGTCATGCATAAATTTGCTGTGCCTCATGAAATGTAACCTAAAATCAGAGACTGGACCACTTGGTTCAGCTCAGCAAACACAGAGTCCAATCAGCACATTTTAGCAGAGTACTCACTAGAAGCCATTCATGAAAACTTCTACAGTTTGACAGAAAAAGCGTGAGGCAATTCCAGTGACACATATCAACAGAACCAGGATGTTAATGCACAGTTTTTAAATGTAAACACAGAAAAAACATATCAAACAGAACAGTAACAACTGAAACTCAGCAAAGTTTAGCAAAGATCCTTAAAGGAAGAAAACACAGGAAATAGATAAAGCAGAAATTTTGTTTTCCAAAGTGTAAGTATGTTCTCAGCATAATTTAAGTAATCCATTGCAATCCTGATTGCTACAATTGCTTAGGTAAACTTTCTGACTGCGCCTATTGCACGCTTTCTCCACAGCTGTATAGTAAGAGCCTTCTGTATCACAGATTCTTCACTGTGACTGGTTGGTCTGTAGAAGTTCAATTAAGTAGTTGACTTATTTATAAATGATGTTATTCATTTGCATAATTCTATTTTATAATCTGGGGCATATCACTCCAAGCTTGAGATTTCTTTTTGGCAAGTTCCATCCATGACGGCTG
This sequence comes from Phasianus colchicus, assembly GCF_987193195.1. NCBI lineage: Eukaryota > Metazoa > Chordata > Aves > Galliformes > Phasianidae > Phasianus > Phasianus colchicus. Next base: position 133,710,892 of record NC_143436.1, read on the forward strand.
GTCTGGAGCAGCAGTACTGGCTTTCTTCAAGTGGCTGATTTCATCTTTGTCTCCCGGTGCCAATGACTGAGCTACTGTGTGTGAATAAAACACAGGTGCATTTCAGACAAGATTGCTGTGCAGCTATACGTTCTATTCTGTCATTAAAAACTTGCTGAGTCTTGCTCTTCAGCAGAAAATCTTTGCATTTCACATCAAAACTTCTACAATACATTATTGAGGCAATAACCACTTCGAGCAACAAAAGAATACATTTTTAAAGACTAATATGCTTTGGTTCCTAAACTTATAAAAAACAGTAAGATGACCTCAATTCTCTGCCATGCCCTGTGCTCACACCCGGGCCAAACAAGGGCACTCATTTCAGACTTCCTCTCAGCCTTCAACTCATTGATGGGCAGATAGGTGGTGAGCCCACATTGTTCTTGTGTGCTTAGAAAACCCCATGGAAACTGAACACTGTTGAAAACAGTTCTGCATGCATTTTACCTTTTACATTTGGGACCCAATCCTGTGAAATGGCTTGGCACTCTTGATTCAATTTCTTTCAACACTAGTTCTGACTACAGTATAATCAAAGTGGAATGTGGCACCATAAATCTCCAGAGTGCTGAGAAAACATTTCGCCCCTGGTGATGTGCGACCAGGGAAGGGATTAGGATCTAACCCCTACTCCTTCTCCAATACGCTCAAAGAGGATTTCTTCAGACAAGGTTTCAAGGTAAGAGCAATACATTTTAAGCATTTTCTTTCCTACCAGAGACGAAATGTGTCAGTGAATTGGTTCTTGTCAGAGGCTCTTTTGCTTCAGACTTTGACTCCTTCTTCTGTTCTTCAGAAGTGGTTTTAGGTGCCAATTGAGAAGGTTTGCTCCATTGCTGTTTCACTGACCCCTAGGTACACAGAGGGTTAAAATCCAAATAATGCACAGTGAATAAGTAAGACCAGGCTGGAAGAATATGAGCAAAAGGAGTGGATTTGATGCCTGGTATGATCCAAAGATCACATGGACTTATCACACACTGGTTCACTCCTCTCAATGGAACTGGCACCTGTTCAGAGAGCTCTATGGGTTTCACGTTAGCATCCATAATACTCAACTTCAAAAACTGAAACTATCCCTTTGTGTATCTTCTTATTTGTAACAGAATCTCCTAGTAGGTTGTTATAAAGACAAAATATATTCCAAACCATTTGGAAAGCTCCACTAATGTACACAGGATTTGCAAACAGCCTCGCTCTTTTTACCTCCCAAATTTTGTGGCTTAAGGCATTGAATTTTTGGAGGATTGAAGGTAAACTTCCATGAAAAGGAAATGAAACACATCCTCTCATGATTTCTCTTGCCAGTATCAAAAACTACCCTGAAGCGATAGTGCCTGGTGCCATGTGAGAGTAGGAGTAGTACAGTGGCACCACGCCTCACACACAGCAGTCAGGAGCATCTTGTCATATTTCTCTGCTAGCTGATACAGGGAAATGAAATGTATGGCATGAATTTTAGGGAACGCTGCCAACTAAAATCTGGAGTTTCCTATTTGACACAGAAACTGTACTTTGGGATCATTTAAACCCTTTGTGTTTTAACTGCCGTGACAGTGCTGAGTATTTCTGCAGTTTACAATCTTGCCTAGACATTTTATTAGGTTTTACTTCCTGTTAATCTAAACCACTGCTATTTTTTTCATCATCTACACATCTTTTTCTATTCCAGGATATAATACAGTAATCGGGTTTCTTATAGTACCATTTTAAGCAAGAAAGTAGGTCATTTGCACTGGGAATGCTAAACTGGTGTAAGCCACTCATGTTCCTGCATCAGTGCTGGGCTCTTACTGTGCATGAGGCAACACAGGCAGCAGCACTCGCACACTGCTGCCTCCATGAGCTAGCCCAGTAACAGGGAAGCCTTGTTAGTATTCTGTATTAATGCCAAGTGCTTCTGCTAGCACAGCTTTGTCACCTGGGAAGATCACTTGCTACTGGTATCACCTTTTTTGCATAGGATCTTTGAAGCCCATATTCTGCGGCACCACATTGTGCATTTCAGTTATATACAAAGAACTAGAATTTATATCTTGGCAAAGTCTGCAAGTGCAAATGCTATTTTTGTCCTGTTTCACTTCCCAAAGCTTTAAACATTGTTGCTCTAAAATCCTTCTAGGACTGGGCTCTACGTTTGGTGTTAGATCAGTCAGAAGGTAGAGGAGATTCAATGAAATGGTGGAGAGAGCATTGTATCAATCCCATTGCATTGAAAGAGACTGTACAATATGGTACTGCATTTTGGTTATCTTAGTCTACAGTTCACACCTTACCTCTGCTAAGTGTGCAGTGGGCACCTAAGAAATGTTACACACCTCACATAGTTCCAGGATTTTTTGGATATACAAAATTACTTATCTGAATAACCAGGGAATTCCACATCTGTAACACATTTATGAGAGCAGTGTTTTTGATGTTTATGGTTGTACTCATTAAGTATCTGTCATCATTATGGCATCTGAGTAGGAAAATAGCAGCGGATTCAAGGAATATTACAGAAATGTAATAATACGAAATCATTGCAAATTTGTATTGTAAATACCTCTGTTCTTTCCTTCTCTTTATTCTGTTTCTCTGTATCTGATTTTGTATCCAGAGTGACAGGTTTCTCTCCATCAAGCTCCTGCTCCTGCTGCGTTCCCCACTGCTTCTGCCTTGCGATGGTGATCCAGGCTGGCTCCATGGGACTGTCAGGCTCCCTTCTGGAGTCTCCAGCAATCACCAAAGACACACTCCTCTCTGTTGACAGATTATTTATATGCATGGTTATTTGAAAGAGACTTGTAATTAGCTTCAGCTCTCACTTGCTCAATATGCTGATTTGTCACATGAAGTGTGATAAACCTGGGTAAATAGGAACTCTTTTCAGATTGGTCTCCAGAGAACAATCCTCATGTTTTCACTAAGTTACCACTCTACTGGTGAAAAACCTTTTCTTATCCTTGTTCAGTTAGAGTTCAGTGTCACTGCCTTCACATAGGGGAGATTCAGGAAAGTCAATCAAACTTCATGAAATCACCCACTTTTCTGGGTCTCCCCTTCTTCCCCCTCCATTCCCATTCCCAAACAGCAGCAGCCAGTGCCTTAGTCTGGTTGCTGCCTTCTTGTGACCTTTTTAGCCTCTCTGGCACAGCCCCCTGTTGCCTGCGGCCTGTGTTGCCTGAACACACAGAAATACTGCTAACACTGTTGACACCATATTCTGCACTTGGGACAATCACTCTCACCATGCTCTACCAGAATGGAGATTTCAGCAAGACAAGAAAAAATTGCATTTCCTAGAGAAAAGGGTCAAAAGTGCTACTCTGTTTTTCTCACATTTGCTATTAAGGAACAAATGGTATGCAGAGGTATGGGAAAGTGAAATACTGCATATTCTAACACTCTGTGTAGGGAAACCTTGTCTGTAGACTGGACAGAACTGGATTGAGAGAAAAGCCTCAGCTCCTCTGTTGGCTCCAGCCCCCACTTTTTCCACTTTTTCTTGGTTTACACTGCACCCAAACCAGTTTTACAACTAATACAGAGCCACTGCATGGTTTATGTGAGGGATAAGAATAGTGCTAACATAGGGAAAGACAGTTTAACTTTCCCCAGGCACTTCTGGTCACCAGTGTCCCCAGATTTCTGGAAGGATATTTCAGAGCTGAAGTTAAGCATTCCCATTCCAACATCATGCATAATTCTGCCCCTTGAGAAATGTTTGTTATCAATTCAGCATCCTGCTCAGACCTGTGCTCAGCTGCTGTGCTGGCATGGAGTTGTGCCTCCCTGCCTTAGGACCCTGTGGAGGTGGCACACATTTCTGGAGAGCTGTGATCTGATTTAGAAGAATGTGGCCCCAACCCCAGAAGTTAGTTAGCATGAAAACATTGTAAAGCCTATGTCATCTAAAAACCACAAGAAGAGAAAACAAGATTTTCTTTAAGGGCAAAGGAAGACGTAGTGCCAGCTGACACGTGCATTTCCCATCACATTTATCTCATGTGATCTTGTAGGGAAACCTCTGAAAAGAAGAAGCCAGGAAGCCCAGTTGTGCAGATGCAGCACAGACAAAGAAGGGCCACAGGACACTGAAGAAGCTTCCCTCCTTCCTGCATGGCAAGTTATTCCGATTCTCTTGCGTGCCGTCTACCTCCCCTGTCTTTCCATGCCACCAGCTGTTCCTCACATAATCCCTCCCTTCTCTTTGCTGGCTGCCCTTGCTTCATTTTTGTCTCATTTTAGAGGATGATAATTTAATGCTGGGAAAGATGTCCAGTGTCATCTAGTCTATCCCTTCAGATATAAGGCAAGATGAGTTGCAAAATTTCACATGAACTGTATTCTAGAATATTCATCTAGTCTGTTCTTAAAACCCTCCAAAGATGGGGCAGAACTCACAGCCTCCCCAGACAATCTGTCTTCGCTGCTCTTTTTCCACTAGATTTTTTCCCCATAGAGTAAGCTAAATCTTCTTTGCTCTAATTTAAATCTATAACTTCTTTTCCTATATACTGTGGTTGTGAGCAGATTACTCACATTGTCCTTGTGGCAATCTGTTGTGCATTTGAAGATTTACACCACATTTTCTCCATTACTTTTTTTTTTTTTTTTTTAGCTTTTCTGATTAGTTTTATTCTCTGTATGCATTTGTAGGTACTGACTTAATTTGGCCCAAGTCTGGCTCCACTCTGGCACAAGGTGCCAGAATCAGGTGAAGTGGAAGGACTATTTCACATGCCTTGGAGACTGCCTCCTATACACATCAGGCTTTTCTGCAGGATTACCTTATTCTTGTTTCGAGTTTAGTTTTTGAGCTCTAGATCATCTTACTTCCCCTCTCCCCTTCCCTTTTCATATCTGTGCATCTGATTATTTTTACACAGAGAGCAGCACTTTGTACTTTTCTATAATAAAAATTCTTTTCAGACTATGTCTCCACTTTCTCAAGAGAACTCTGATTTCTATTCTTGTTCTCCACTGTGCCTACAGGCTTTCCAGCTTGCTAGTACTTGCAAATGTAAGAAAAATACACTTAGATCTGTCACCCATGTCCTCAAATATACCGAATAGTGCCAGAACTAGGATGGCCACCATTAAAATGACAGTGAAACATAGCCAGCACACTCAGTAGCTCTGCATCAACCCAACGAATAGATTCACCAAGACTGTACTTATAGGAGTGTCATGAGGGGATGTCATGACACTCGTTTGCCCTGCCACAACAGTTATCATTTGATTTGACTTTTCATCACCAAACCATGTTGTTTGGAACTTACATCCATGCTATCTTGTGGACATTATAAATAGCTCAGTTATTCCTTCCAGTATTTCTCTTTAAGTGGTATATTCCCACCCCTATTTTCCCCACCTCACCTCCTTTTTCAAGATGCACTACTTTCCCTTATTTTCCACATTTCTCCAAGACAATCACTAGCAGCTCAAGGACTACTAAACAGTCTTCTCTGACTATATTAGGGCTTTTTTTCATCAAGACCATCAGAACTAAAGCCACTAAGCTGAATTGATGCAATGTCTACTAAGATACCCACAATCACATTATCTCCTTTGTAGGTTGTGCCCATGTATCCACGTTGGCAGTAAGTAATTTGGGCAAAACCAATTAAGCACACTGCCAAGTAAAACTAGGCTCCGTGCTTTATCAGTTCCCAGATCACGCTGCTATGATAAGAGGATTGACTCCCACTATTGAAGGTGATGGTGATGTCTGGTGTTCCTCAGAGGCATCACTTAATGAATATCCACGCAGCAGTTAATATTACCAAGGTATTATCAATGTTACCAAGATGTTTCTCCACTGAAGCCTCCCTCAGCCTGGTCAGCCTCTTCCTGTAACTCCATCCCCCCAAACATTCCTTTTCGCCCCATGTTGAGGCCTTGATTTCAAGACAGGGCCCTGTATAGCTGGCACACCAACACACAGGTCCTTTTCCATCATAACTACAGCCTTTGCAGTGTCCCTTACTGTCTTTAATACCTTGGTCCTCACAAATATCAAAGCTTTTACTGTGAAAACCCTCTCAACTTACTCAACAGCCTTTCCTTGATAGCAGGAGCACAGCTTCTGCCTTGGCTCTGCTAGGGATGTTACTTCTTAGTCTGCCTGATTCAAAATCACCCTGTATGTTCTGTCCCATTTTCCCTGTCACACCACAGGGGCTTTCTGTAAACACCGACTGAACTGTGCATTTGCTCTTCCTCAGCTCCCACCAAACAATCAATACTGACAATGACTGCTATGCTCTAGTTCTATTTACCATACTGTGTGTAATGGTCGTACTGCTTCTGCGCTTCCATTTCTGTGTTATCTTTGTGTATTTAGGATTCCTCCTCCTATTGTTTTGATGTGCATTTCCTAGCACAACAGGGTTCCCAATCCCTCAGTGATGTGTCAGGAAGCTGCTATTACAACAGCATTTTCCATAAAGCAGATATTATAGAAGGAGGTGCCCAGCACCTGGGCTTTTGAAATAATTTTCATGATGAGAAACCAGACGTCCAAGTAATGCGAATTAAAAGGCAGCCAAATTAGAGCCAAATATGATCCTGGAAGAGATGATATCAGAATGCTGCTGTTTATAGTAGCAATGAAAAAGCTCTTTATCAACATCTTTAAAGGTTGAAAGATAATGTACCTGTGCAGCCCTGACTTGTGACAGCAGAGTACCATCACCTACTCTGAGCAGGATCAAGAGCTGATCTGCTTCTGGAATGGGTTTTCCTCTTTCATCAAGTAATTACATTTTACTCTTGCTGTTGTGAGTCTTTACTACAGGAAGTATGTCAGGCAGGCAAAGCAAAGGAAATGTTTTCTTCAGCAAAAAAAGTCAGATGCAATCTGCAGAATTTGCTACCTTCTCCCTTATCAGTCAGCTAAAATTACTGTAAGAGGAGGAAGAGATTGCATTGTATTCACAATCTACTATCTTTCCCATTGCCCAGAGGTCCCTTACATCCTCCTGCTTCCAACTGGAGAAGGCGGTGCGGCACTATACATGCATTGCTGTTTTAATGACTTTATGGTACTAGCAAAAGATGGTGGTGAAACAATATAGGACAAAGTATGGTAGAGAGAGTCACTCTCACAGTTTAAGGTTATCTGAGTCTCTCCAATGAAACTCTGGGGTTCTGAAGAGTACTAAGACACTGAAAGCATTCTCAAGAAGTAACAATTCACAAGAAAAGATGTCTGCACATCTTCCTCATTTCAGTGAATGTCTGATTCCCATGAATACATCCACCCTCCTGTCTTATCCGGTCATAAGGCAGTCAGAATTCTTTTATAATTCACCATGCATCAAAGCTCAGCATTTAAGGAACCAGCTGGCCACAGTGAAACCAAAAGAACTCAAAAGTACAGTCTAATTCCCATTTCTGACGGAAGTCACATGCACAGCAGCTAGCACAAGGGTTCCCTGTGGGTATGCTCTGCCGTCATAGAGTGCTGAATGCAAACAGAGGCATCTTCTACTGGAATTCATGCAAGACTGACATGCCATGAATGCTCTGTCCTTTGGTTCTCCTTCTGTGAAGCAGGGGTGAGCCTCTTGCTTCTATGGCACACTCCGAAAACTGAATTCTGAATTATATTCTTTGGTTCTTATTACAGTATGTTTAAACAATACACTATTCAACTCTCTATTTAATAACTTCATAAACTAATAAAGGATGTTTTTGGCAGTGATGTATCTCTCATTCACTCATAGGTTTAAGCTCATGATAGTTTCTTCTCTTTGTTTCATTGGAACAGATTTGGCCTGAGGCTTTTGGAAAGAAGAGCGAGCCCCTACTTCCCCTTGGGAAAAGTCACAGAAAATGGGAGGACACCAGGTCAGAACTTGTCTGCTCTGTGCCTAATGCCTCCACCTATGAACACCTAGAATTTAAATTGGCTGCGGAAGCCTGCTGCCTCTTGAAACCACACTCAAAAGCTTCCTCCACCCATTCCACCACAGCTACCAAGCACAGATCATTACAGGCCTCATTGCTCTGGCTGCTGGCAGCCAGGCCCATACCCTTCACCACTTCCACAGCTCTGAGTCTCACCACCAGACAACTCCCAAACCAACAGAGCCCTCTCTCACCTTCTGAATTCTTTCCCTCAGATAAGAATCACCCAAGCTCTTCTCAGCTGGATCTGATAACAGCAGGGCTGGCCCAGTGCTCCCTAAGGGGGGAAATTCCCCTGCTGCAGGTGTTAAATGCAAGTATCCATTTCCCTCACCATTTTACTAAAGATTTCCTTTTCCTTAGAGACTAGAGCTCTGCTCTTACAAATGAAATTTCTTCTGCCTAAATATTGTGAATATGAAAGCATACACTTCCCATCAATTGCTGGATTTATTCTTTCACGTCTATCTGACTGGCTGTGTGAGCAACAAGATGAAGATATGGTACTATTTATGGACTAAAGAGGATCTATGATTGATTCATTACTGTACATTGGTGTATGCACACACAGACAAGTGAGAGAAATACATGCCTCTTTCTGTCTACTGATGGATAGATATACTCAATATATTCAAATGTGTGTAAGGTTGTGTGTGTGTGCGCATTGCATACGTGAATAACCACAACAAAGACATATTTAAACAACCTAAGGTTTAGGGATTGATTTGTTTTAGGTATGGCCTGAGATACTGTACTTGTTTCCTTTAAATCTAAAACCTTCTGTGTGGACAAAATATTGCAGAGGCTCTTTTTATAACATTTAGATCCTGTCTCTGATAATGAGCATCTTACGCCTGTGAGGACTGCAAAGAGTGAGTGCTTTTGCCATACATTTGTGCAAGCAGAATATTACAACTGCCTGAAGGACATACCTCTGGTAACAGCAAAGCTAACTTGCATACTCCCTGTGTATTTTGAAAGCAAACATATTCTTAGCTAATCCAAACAACTATACACAGGGACATAACCCCTCCGTATATGCAAGTGTCAGTGTTTTGTAAGACCACTCGTGTGTATATTTCTTTCCACATTGTTATATCTTTGGTCAATCATGAAACATCAAGTCTTTAAAAATGCAGATGGCATTTAGTATATACCCTGCCCTAAATATTTCTTTTTGTTTATTAATGTACTACATGCATCTGTGCCAGGGTACACACCCAGTTCCTTAATTTCAGAACACAGAATTCTAAAAGATCTGGCAATATATTTCTGGCATTTCCTTCTTCAAGCTCTTTGAAGAATTTGACTTCTGGTTGGATCTATACCACTGATGCCAGGAGAGTCTTTTTTTACCAGAAAGTGCTATGTTTGCATTGAAGTCTATTTCACTGCTGGAAAGCAGCCATGATACAAAATAGGCTGACACAACCTAAAAACAAATGTATTTTGGCAAAAAAAAAAAAAAAAAAAAAAAAAAAAAAAAAAGTGTCTTCTTTTCAGCTATGGACAGGACAGCACTAGAGCAACATCTTTTATCCAGAAACATTTTCTTTGTCGCTTCAAAGCTCAAATTTCCTAGACAATGCATACCAGTTTCCTTCGCCATTACAATCATTGTCCCCCTCCAAGTTCCTTTTTTTCTTTTAGAGAATATCTCTCTGCTACAGTCACTGATTTTTAAATATTCTCATGTGCACATTCACATGGGTATTACTTACAGTTTTGCTCTTGTAATAACTTGCTAGCATGTGTTCTTTCTGCCTCTTACAGGATTTATAGACTATCAACTCCCAAAAACACAGCTTAATTTTTTTAAATTCTTGCAAGTACTTGTGCTTTTAGCTCTAGAAAAATTTATACTCCGGACAGACAGAGTGACTAATTTCACACATCCATTAAAAAGCCACCTTGCAGCTGCACAGAGACCAAACAAACCCCTGCTCATTTCCAGGAAATGCTGGTGGGCCAGACTGCTGCTTTCCCCTTGGTGGAACAGCAGCCTGCCTGCAACCCTCACAAGGCCTTTGGTACCAAGAATGCTGAGAAGCCAAAAATTGAGCTCCATGAACCAAACTGCTCCTGTTCATCCTGAGACACAGCAAACTGGGTTTCTGCAGATGATTGTATAGGAAAAGGGTATCATACCCTTTTGCATTATGATTCCACAGCATGCCTTCCTGTTGAGCTGAGGAATTTCCTAACACACAGCATGCAGAAACTCCCTGACAGTGTCAAGTGTTCCTCAGTAGCAACCACAGCTCTTAAGGTCGTTGGACAAAAAAAAGTGAGCAGTCTAGAACACCTGATCGCCAGAATTTGTTGTTAAGCCACACGATTGATCCCTGGAAGAGTGATGCTGATAGTGCTTGTCAGATTTCTGGCACTTACTAAGATACTCTCCTGAGTCACTGGACTGAGGCAATAGTTTCAAAGAGCTTAAAATGACATTTGCACAGGAGTACTGCACTGTCCCATAAAGCTGTTTTCTCTCTCATTGTATCCCATGGCTCAAGATGCCCTATAGAGGTACAACAGCAATTCTCCTGCGTGATGCTGCTTAATTTCCCCCTACAAAACCTGCTGTTGTGCCCAGATGACTGGAGAAGGTGGGAGTACCTCACTCACCTGCAGCATGTGGTAGCCTGCTCAGGCTGAGGTAGTGACTCGATCCCATTTCTAATGAGAAAGATCTATAGTGGCATAAGAAAGACCTGGAAAGATTCAGTTCAAGTTGGAGTAGAATGTTCTCTATTTAGAATTAAGCTTTCACTCCTGGCATGCTAAAATAGCAGAATGCATTACAAAGCTGTTCCAAGCTGGAAAACTACTATGATATAATAATAACAAAGAGGAATTAGATAAGACTAATTACTGCTACAGGCTAATCTGAATCTTCATGTCAGACAATACCAGGCCATACCAATATGCTGTAATACTGCCAGTTAGAGAGGAACATGTCTGAAACAGTGCTACAGGGCCAGCAGCACCAGGTCAAGCTCCAGTTGTGCACAGCCCTGCCAGTGAGGCCAGGCTCTTGTGCATACACACCATTTTGTAGAGAACAGCCCTGAGCCAGGGCCAGGAGTTTCCTTTGTCCAGAGCCACAGGAGCAGAGGAGTAGCCAGGAGAAATGTGCTCTCCAGCTCCATTTCTTTCCTTTCCTCCTCCTCCTGCACCCATCAGTGCTCAGTGCATTTTTGCTGCACTGTCTTGCTCAGCTTCAGCAAGTTATCTGTGGGGCCAGGAAGAGGTTTTTGTACAGAACACATGACCTGACACATTCTAATGTCTTCTTTCAGCTTAGCGTTTCCTCTCCCCCAGGCTTGGAGCCTGACCACCAGTGGAAAACAGCAACCTGAAAGGCTAGCTCTGCTGTGGCATGCAGAAACCTCATCTCCTCACATTCTCGACATTAGACTCATGACCAGACAGACTGGGGCAGGGAATAAGTTCCTCCTACAGACTGGAAAACCTAAAGATTTTTTCCCCCCATTTGGTCACTCTTCGAAAAGAAGAGCAGAGTTTTCCCAGTTATAATTGCTTGAGTGTACTTAACTTGTTTGCTGTGGTTGCAAAGACCTCAGATGGCGGTGTCGCCTTTTCTGTTCTCTGCCTGTGGCACACAATATATTGGTCTCCAGAGGACTAAATTTTTTAACTCTAACCCAATTACATTTTGGCTTACAATACAGACAACTGGGTGCAATTTAACAATCTGCAGTAGACTTGATCTTAGTCCAGCAAGCTGCGGGGTAGCTAATTCTTGTTTTTAAACAAGGATTGAGTAATGGTAAAGACGAATAAATGAACATGCAAGACTCATAGGAGACAACATATAAATAGTGTGCTAAGCATGCCAGGCAGTTAGCAGTATTTCTGTCTGAATACTATGGCAGGAAAAGGTCTACAGGTCTGAGTCATTCACCTCACATAGGGCACTGCCTTTTGAATTTCAGAAAGCAGCTCTAAACGGAGACATTTAGTAGCTTGATATTTCTCTTTTACAATACTTGCTAATACTCTGTATTTGTTGAGTGTCACTTTGAACATCCTATAAACAATACTATGAAACAGAAAAATCTCAGGTAAAAATGCCTTAGTTTGCCTGCTACTTCTTCCCTGCTGTTGTTCTGATAATCACATGGAAGAATGAGGGATCACCAAAGGCAGAGCCCTCAGCTCCAGCTCACCAGATTTGAGAATCACACAACAGAATGTGTGAATCACACATGGTAAGGTCATTCTTTATGAGTTAATTTTACAAGTATCAAGAGTCTTACCAGGCACTTTACTAGAATTTGGCCTTTTCTCCATGTCTCTCTCTTCATTTCTGGATTCTGGAGCATGAATAGTTTTGTCCTGCTTCTCCCTGCTTGCATTAGTATTTGGAACAGTTATGTTTTGAAAGACTGGCTTTTTAGGCAATGGAGGTTTGCTACTAAGCTGTTCAGAGAACTTTGCTTTGGATTTGATCTTTTCATTTAAAGAACCATCAATATTTGTATCGGCTGTTTTTTTGATCTCTGCCTTATCTCCTTTGAGAAATAAAGTCAATCCCTGATTTTCTAAATTAAATTCTGCGCTGTATCTTATAATTCCTTTTGATTCGGATGACAAGTGGTCTCTATATTTCAAGGACAGTGAGGTGGATTTAAGTTTTACTTGAAAAGGATTTTTATCTTCACAGATTTGCTGATTCTGAGATACTGCAGAAGAATCACTTTGCACCGGAACTGCATCGACAGCTGGAGAATCACAGTCAGCCAAAATTTCTGTAGACTGGCCCATGTTCTCAGAGTCAGATTCTGGCAGCAAAGCTTGGTTTCTGTCGCTACTTTTTCTATCTTCCAGATCTGATCTCTTCTGCAAGTCTTCGCTCAACTTCTCATTTTTCAAAGAGACGTTCACATTGGACAGGAAGAACCTGGTATTTAATGGATTTTCACACAATGAACCTTCTGGAAAGTGTAGGCTTCTGGTTTTAGGCCTTTCCCGTGCAGAGGAGACAGAGAACTTTCTCAAGGCACTGAGTTCATTGACAGTTTTTTCATTTTTCTTCCCCAAAATCTCTTCTTTGTGGACCAGTGACTGACTGTTCTCTTTATCAGAAGCAGCTGCTTCTTGTACAGTCTTTGCTTTCTCTAAAGTCTGGGAAGCATATGATCCCACCTGGGATGAAGAAGAGGGATGTGAAACATGGAATGAATCCGTGGGCTGGAAAGAACCTATGAAAAACTGCTTGCTAGACTCTGATGACACAGCAACCACCTTCTTTGACTCTTCGTTACAGGACATTTCCACGGGTACCTGATCATCACTCTGTATGTTCTCTTCTAACCCTTCCAAGCAAATATTACTATTCTTACTAGTTGAAATATCTTCTTCAGATGGTATTTCATGTGCTGAAAACACAGAAGGAAGCTCCTTGTTTCCTTTATTTAAAGTACTTGTTGACACACTGCTACTTACATCCCCAGACAGAACCAATGCTGCTGAGGAATCTTTTGGCTTTTGTACTTCTCCATCTGGAGCAGAGTTCAGAGAAGTTGTGGAGCCTTCTGTCAGCAGCAAGCTCTCAGACTTCACACACGTATCCAGCATTGGTTGGAAGCCCTTTGGTTCATTCTCTGGAAGCAAAGCTTCCTGTGCGACAGCAGACTCAGAAATGGGTTGAGTCACTGCCAGTGTCAAAGCAGGGGGAAGGTCCTCAGGCATTCTGGGCTTCTGCCAGGAAGCCACGTCCTGTGCTGCAGATGTGCCGCTAGGCACTTCTTGATCACTGGTTTTGAATACAGCATCTGGCAAGTCTGCACGCATCTCCTTTTCATCATCCTCCTCTTCTTCTGGTGTACAGCTCAAATCAGTCAGAGATTCAGACTGGGTCCTCTGCAAGAAAGAAATTTAGAAAGCTCCATCACTATGTGCAGATTTGTATGTTGCTGCTTTGTTTTTTGAAACACGGCATTTACAACCAAGATCTTAGACAGGAAGGCAAAACTTGCCTCCAACACTGAGCATGCTGTTTTCTTAACCTACGTACTGGGTGCATTTTTATCTACGAAGACTCGGGAATAATGTATTTAACCAATATAAAAGCAATCAGTGACATTCTTTTCTGCACAACTAGGGCTTTCATGCCTTTATAGATGGGAAGTTCATCAAAACAATGACCATTGGAGCATCCTTGGCACTTGATTCCTCTGAGCATACTGGATATGTTGTCTTGCTCTTAGGCAAAAAGCAGCATTTGAAAATCTGTCCCTTTGTGTTTTGCTACTCCACAATAGCAATAAAAATAAAACAAGCCATTCTTCCTAAAGAGTAAACCTACATCGAAGAAAGAACAAAAAACTAAGAAGCCTGGTAGGTTCTGACACACTATGCCAGCTGAGTATCTACTCCCATGCGGCAGTTTTCTGTCTGATCACACTGTAATACAGCATTATAATCTTTCCTCCTTTGTGCACAAGTCTTTTTTTTTCCCCCAAGAATTAGACTATTTCATAAAAGTTCATAAATATATATGTAGTTATCTGTGAGGTCTTGTGATTACATTTCAGTTAAGGACTGGCTAAATATACAGAATTATTTGAAAATATTATTAAGCTGCTGAATATGCATTTTCACATAGTGCATATATTAGCTCACTGATTCACTGTAGTTTGTTGGTTAAATATATATTTTGGATATGGGCCCTTGTTCTAAGAACACAAAATTGGCATTCTGAAGATATTAGGATTTCCCCAGTTTCTTGTTTCACAAGTGCAATGCAGAGACAAAGCTACAATGCCTCTTGTGCTTCTAGTGAGGGCACAGGAATATAAAAGAACATATAGATAAGCCAGAAGCAGAGTGCACAGGCAGGGTTGGCCAGGCAAATATTAATAACTGTATTATCTAAACACTGAAACACTCTTCATGAAAAACCAGGAGGGCTCAATTAATGTCAGTTTGTAGGTAGAATGGACAAAGCAATTGTATGAGACATGCTCCAAAAGTAGCACCTCCTATGTTATGATGTTGACCCAGGATGCCAGCGGTAGATGTTGGTGGTATGGCAGTGGAGGTTGAACCTTCCCACCAATATCCCATTCTATGTTGTTGCTGTGTGACAGATGGCAGCAGAGGGGTGGTCTGACACAACAGTGTCTGATGCGGAAGTGTGTGTGAATCAGAGGTGTGTCATTAAATTCCTCCATGCAAAAAAAAAAATGGCACCCATTGATATTTATTGATGCTGAATATTTATGGAGACCAAACAGTGGACATGAGCACAGTGAGGGCTGGGTGGTGCATTTTGCAGATTTTTACAAGTGCAGCATGCAGGCTCTTGTTCATTACTGGTAAAAATGCATAGCTAATGGTGGTGACTTTGTTGGAAAATAGTGTTTTGTAGCTGAAACTTTGCTTCATCAAATAGTGTTTTTGTGCTCTTTGGATCTGTTTTAGTTTCCTTGGAAAAAAATAGGAGGCATTATTTTTAGAGCAACATAAGTGTTTTGCTAACAAGCTTACAAGGGAGAAAGAGGTTTGATCAGGCAGTTATTGCTTTACATGATTTTCCAAATAATTGGCCTCATCACTGTGCTGTTCACAGCAGTGCTCTACCAAGCCCAAAGATCACACAGAGATTTTGAAAAAGAGAAAAAATGTCAGCTAAGCCACATTTAAATACAGAAAGAATAATATCTCCTTTGTTAAGCAAACCAATTTAACAGCTTTAATGTATTGAAAACGTTGGAAGAAACCACAAACAATAAAGTTCTTAAGGAAGAACTGTAAACTTTACTTCCTAGAAGATAGAAGTAAACTGAAGCTATGCCCTTCACAGTAAAAAAACCAACCAAACAAAAAACCACAAAGGAGATAAATGATGTTGTAAAATGATGGTTTAAAAAACAAGATCAGTAATACACTGTTCTTTTTCTGCAGAGACTTATTTTAAGTGTCTGTTGTGCATGTAAAGGCTCTAAAGGTTTTGCAGACAGAGAGAGGGCTGAATTCAAGAGTCCTAATGTACAGAATTTGTCTCCAGCTAATAGATCACCGCTTATTATTTCTGTACTTTCTGTAAGAATCAGTCCAATTACATTTGGGAACTGAAAGCATCTCCTCCATCAAGTCTGTTAGAGACTAACATTTCAAAAGATCTTTCAGACCAGGAAAAGTACACAAGCTAATTGTTAACACTTTCCAATTTTATTTATTTAAGTAAGAAATGAAACACTCAGGTCCAACTACCGCATCACAGACAAGATACTAAATTGTACTGCATGGTAAATTTATTCAATTGTGACACAAACTTCTGTGTCACAAGAGCTGACAAGGGATCTGATAATATTTAGGCTGCTGCTAGTCCCATGAAATAACAGCTATTAACAACCAATGAAATACCCATGTTGCAATATGCCTTTTCTTATCACATCCGAATCTGAAACACAAAGTCCAGAAAGAACTTCCTGTTTTTGTGTCATCGGTGATGCTTATTTTCACAATTACCTGAGAAAATCTTCTCATTTTACTGGACCTCTGGTTCCGGGGCTTTATTAAAAGCTTATGTTTAGCAGCAGAGTTATCCAAGCATGAGGAAAGCTCAGGTGGAGTTTCAAAATTGGCAGCAGGTGAAATGCTACTGTCAGAGTCATGGGGAGATTTCATTTTAGCACTTCCATGCCGAGGGTACAGCTGCCCATCTGTAGAGTGAGATCTGGAATGAGGACCCAATGTAACCTGAAAAAAAATCCCCAAGCATAAAATCAGACAAAGAAACCAATACATGAATATAACATTTCTTTAGAAAAGGGCATGTTTATTTGCATTTTAAGGCTGATGCTTTTTCCTTCTGAGATCCTTTAAAAAACATTGTATTTCTTAATGTTGCACACAGAATACTGGTATTAGCAATAGTGAATTTTTAGCCACATGACTATTAAGGTATGCTGTCCAGTGTGGAAGAGCAACTGATACTTATTTAACTAAAAGATCTAAAGCACAAAAATACATGGTCAACATGTTTTAGAAGACAGATTTATGGAGAATACTCTGTTACAGAGCCTAAAGGACTGGTTTCCTTTCTGGGTCCATCCTCCAGCTTTTGTGCCTATTATGCTCCTACCCACAGTTATGTCTGGTTGGAACATCTCTATCTTCCTAAACTGCATCTATCTCTTCCAGCTCCACAACACCCTCCCAGAGAAAAATGAATAAAAAATCAATGACATCAATGCCAAAGTCAGCTTGCATTTTTTTCCTCATGTACTTACATTTGCAAAATAACTAGGGAGTTTACCTGAAATGTAACATCTCATTTATAGACTATTCTGGGAAAGGAAATGACGGACAATTCCTACTAGTGGCCTGGAACTTCCAACCTGAACAATAATCCATCCAAAAAAAACTCCTGAGTGCTCCAAAGGATGTAGTACTTTCATAAAGCTGGAATTCAGCTTCCCTTGTGCTTCACAAAAACTACCCAACTCCCAGAGCTGACACAAAAAGGAGACTGAAAAAACTGTAAAAAATGACTTGAAACAGGGTTCTTCTTCTTTCTCTCTGATTCAGTTTTGGCAAATAGGCAAAATGATATTTCTAACCTATCTGTCGTAACATTAACACAACCTCTGACAACTCTTGATAAGACTCCCTTTGTAGGCTTGAAATTCCAGTTCATTTCATCAGAAAAGCTTTCCTCCTTTGTCATACTTTGTTCTGCTCCGTGGAAGGCTCTGGAAGTGGTATTTTATCAAAGAGGATGGATTTACATGAGAACAGTGTTGATTTTATATTTAGGTAAGGGAAAAGCAGCAGCATTTTCTGTAAGTAGAGTTTTGCATTATGCACTGCAGATAAAGGACATTCTGTAATATACCTAGGGTTTGCTACAGCTTCCTGAATGGCCAGGTAAAAACTCCCATTGATTTCAGGGGAGGCTGGATCCACAGCTTTCGATCATGCTTTCAGTTACAAAAAAAAAAAAAAAGCATCTCAGCCACTGAATAATGGATGCTCTCATTAATTTCCACTCTACAATATCTGCAGTGTAGTACTCAAACATGACTAATGTACAACAAACGATACGTGGCTGCATTATACATTAGTACCTAGCAGTGAATACATTGACATTTCAGCTCCATGACAAAGACACAGCACATGTTCTCTTTCAAGGCAAATCACTATTTGCCTGCCTTGTTTTTTTGGTTTGTTGTTTTTTTTGGTTTTTTTTGACTACTGCTTTTCCTCGACAACTTGCATATCTTCTCTCTGGCAGTGCTGAGCATTGGCGAATACACTGGAAAACTGAGAATCTGCTTTGTTTTTCCACTTACATTTCAGCAGCCCAACTGAATGCCAGCTCTGAGCTGACTGCAAAAGCTGCCTGTCTCACGGAGCCTGGCTCCAGCCAACTCTGCTGGAGGAGGTACCAGCAGGATGACCCCATCCCGCAAATCTCATACACACAGCTCAGCTGTCCCTCAGCTGGTACTGCTGATTAGCATGAGGAGAGGGAAGCAAAAAAGCTCCATTCCAAAGGAGTGGATGCGATCTCTTTCTTCCTGTTTGAGCCAGGAAGGATTCCAAGACACAGAAAGGTGTCACTGCTACCCAAAATCTCAGCGTTACGTTGTGCAAAACTTCTCATCCCTGTGAAGCGGTCTCCTCTGACTTGTAGGAGTGCAGCTAATTTCTGAATACTGAGCAGACCTTGCAGTTCAGGAGGAAAGCATTCTGATGGAGCTACTTTATGGCTGTACTCTGAAACTAGACTGGGATAAAGAGTGCTGTGAGCTAAATGATGGGATGTGTGGAAAAAGCTGAGCAACCACAGAGTCACAGTGGCATCTCAGGAGTCAGAGAGTGAGTCAGAGAGTGAAGTTAATGGAACTAAAGGGAGACATAAATCCTTCCTTAGCCAACACACATCTGGACTGAACACTATATTTACAGTCTGCCTACACCAGATTTCAAGAAATACCTCCTTCACATGTTCTTTTTAGTCTTTAAAAATATTATGACCTTGCTGCATATAAGCAGCTTTTCAAATGGTTTCATGTGGAATCCAACAAGCAAGGCCAGAAATCTTTGCTGAGCCCTACTGCAGCTGGCCTTAAAATACATTCTGCATAATTAGCAAGAAGTAGTCAGCTCAGGACTAGCTTCTCTATTTCCTCTCTGCATTTCCCCTCCATTTCTCCTACTATTTCTAGAAAGCACTCTTTCTTTTACCCCCCGTGTTCTTTCTACCATAACTCCAGCTGCAGATAACTAAAAGGGACTCTTCAGAGCCTTTCAAAACAGCTCTTTAATCAGCCAGAACATCTGACTGCTGATTGAAGAAAGTCATCTATTTGCTTGTACTCAAGTCCTGAAAATATCACTTCAGCAGAATTCCCAGCTTGTGCTGGCTCACATGGCCACGGTCCCACTAAAGACTTCACCTCTTTTTCCTGAGCAGTAACGTCAGTCACTATCGTCAAACTGTTTCTGTAGCAGTGTGAGGTAATTTTGTATTTAAACCAAGAGTTAGGGCAGATTTCGGAGATCAGAGGCTTCCAAGGCCAGGTTGGATGGGGTCCTGGGCTGCCTGAGCTGTTGGGGGGGGGGCAGCCCTGTACACGGCAGGGTTTGGGAGTGGGTGGGCTGTGAGGTTCGTTCCAATGCAAAACATTCTGTGATTCTGTGATCTAGATATTGTTCATGGCTCCTTAATAACCATTCTCCCTTAACCTGTGCATGTAACCTAACCAACCTTTACTGCAATTTCCCATCTTTAAAAAAAGGATACTATTTTAGTGTCTAAATCTGATTGGTTGCATTTGGAGATTAAATCACGTCTGTAAATTTTGCTAGAGGATATGAACTATTTTAGAAGGCTTAATTATTGTTAAAAGAAGATTACTAGATGTCAGAATTATGCTGTTAAACAATCATAACTTTATTCTAGAAGGACAGGCATTAAAAAGGCAAAATGAATGGACATGCACCTACATACATACAAGATTGTTTTTGCAGCAGACAGACAAAAAAGTAATATTTATGCCTTGCATTTCTTAGATGATTACTACACATAATTGCTTGGCTCTTAATACATTTGGCAGAAGTTACCTGTTCTTCTTCTTCACTGCCTGTTCCAGCTAAACTCAAAGAGCTAAGGTGCTTGTGAGAGTCAGAGAACTGTGGGATGGAATGAGGAAGAGATTCAGTAAAAGACGACAAATGAGATGGATATACTAGCAGAAATCATCTGCACAAAGCACACAGATACTGACAACATAAATTGTTTTACTCAGTAGTCTTAAAGATTAGTAAGGATACTGCAAACATGAAGTCAAAGACATGCAGATAAAGAATGAAATTATGTGTAACAAAACTACCATTTAAAAAGACAAAACAGTTTCAAATTATTTTATGATTCTTTTTTCTATGACAGACTAGAAAAAGATTAAAGATGAGAGCTCTCTTATCAACACGTTCAAGGAAGAATACAGATTTTTCAGACTTTTTAAGACTGACAGCTCTCTGTAGTTCCTAAAAAAACAGAATCTCCATGAATGTACACAAACACACTTTCTTTTCCAGTTCTGCATTTTCTGGAATTATTTTTACATTTCATCAGGAACAGAGATTTTCAGTAATTGTTTATAGAGACAGAGCACTTTCTATCTTCAAATAAGTTATTTCTGAATTGTTTGGAGGTAAAGTAGCAATGCATATAGCAAGCCAAATAGCTAATTCTGCCTCCACACATGGGTGAAACAAGTAATTAAACACTGTTTTTTGTCAACACCAGAACCACTCACTCTCATTGTCGTGCCTGAACTTAGCATTTCCTGGAACAAAGACATTTCTGGAGGGCTTCTTGGTAATCCATCATCCTCAGAACTGGTCCCAGCATCATCGGTCCTCTTTGCATGATACCCAAATGTAGGTGGAGGTCCCAGTTTCATCGTAGGCTGGAGTTTCATCTTCAGTATGGCAAAATAAACATGAACATGTGATCATGATGGAAGTTTCCCAAGTATGTTTTCTAGTTCAGGTCAGCAAGTTACCTTTACATTATCTTTGTAAATGAATAGTCAAGAAAACAGGACATCTCACATTAGAGATTCTCTTTAGGAGCCAAACAGCCTATTCATTTCACAAATACCTTTTCAGCAGAACTGAGGTAAGATACCACTGTCTGATGAATAAGCACAACTTTTGATTAAGCTGCAAACAGATATTATTTGCTAATCTAATATTTGACTATTAACATTGTAAAAGAAATCAAGCCTGGAAGGACATTCCACTTGCATTTGAAAAAAGCATGTTGTGCAAATTACCTGTAGAGCTCTAATTCGATCAGAAACATTTTCTTGAGAAAATACTCTTACTGGCCTTGTAGACTCTTGTCCAATTTCAGGGATGAAAATGCTGTCATGAGACAAAGCTCTGCTTCCCATAATGCCCTTGTGGGCCCTAGAATAACATAACAAACAGGTGAAAACACGTAGACTTCTTTTGCCAATCCTCTTACTCTTAACTCAGGTGGTCTTCTGCAGTGGAAGACAGATGTGCACAGCACTCATCACATCTGCAATTCCAAATCTCTCCACAAATACAAACTGTCATTCAGGTGAATCTATGCAGCACTATTCAGGTGAATCTAAGCACTATGCTTACAAGATCCTGTGCTCTACAACAAGATCCTTGGGATTTTCCCTTATGAGCCTGTGGTTATGTTTTTTCAGGGACATTATTTGTGGCCTGGTGAAAAGAAGCAAAGAAAGCTTTGTGGGTAGCTTCTCTCATGTTCTGACTCCTACTTACGATGGATGCAGCATGCAACTTATCTTAAAAATGTTACATGTGGGGGATGAACACCTTGTTTCTTCATGGGAATGTTAGGGGAGACATATGGGCAGAAAGCTGGCTGCTAGGAGGTCTTTTGAGCTCATTTTCCTCAGCTTAGTTCACAACTCAACTTAGCAGGGACCAGAAATGTGTGCATATGGCATTTCTTCTGGGAGTCCCTTCTTTTAATTTTTTAAACTATGACTGCTATGAAATGGCAAAGCAGAACACAGAACTGCTTGGATTCAAGTAACTATCAAGCTAATTGAACAGACTCCCTAGAAAAATAATTGTGTGTATTTTTGGATCCTAGGTACTGTCATAGAGACATTCAGAAACATAAACAAACATGGCAAAAAGTAACATTTTCCTTGGAATGTCTGCTATAAATACATTTGATAAAACAATTGCAGGAAAAAGTTAATCTGTATGCCTGCTGCAGAAGGAAGGAAAGCCTGCTGTTACTGCTTAATGCATCAGAGACATTAGAAGAACAATTTATCTGTGTGAAAATGTGATCTCCGCGATGCATCCAAGGTCAGAGAGTTATAGCAATTTGTAAAGTAAGTGTCAGTCTGGATTCGATGGCTGCTCAGTGCACCGACATCTTACAAAGATTGCAAGAGCTGCCAGCTAAGCAGCATTACTGCATGTGCACCTTTATCCCTGCATGCTGTCCTTGCTTTCTCTTCCTAGCAGACGCATACCTCCCACATGTGTAGTGGAGGTAATCTAGATGTCTCCCCAGATTATGAGTGCTCTCATTATGCTTCTTCCTTCCTTTCCTGGTATTTCGTGGTCTTTATTTAAACAAGTATTAAGAAATAATAATTTTATAACCCTGCAAGCAATGCACAAGGACATGGCAAAACCAGCCAAAGTCTGTACCCACTCAGACATGACCTTGATGAGCAGTGCATGAGGGAGATAAAATCTCACCATCTATGTCTTAAAAATATACTGTTGAACAAAAACGGTGTTAGATCCGCTGCTTCCAACCCGGAACTCCTGGGGCTTCAAGCTGGACTACTGCTACCCTTGCCAACACTACTACTACTTGTTAGTAATTTTTTTTCGGTTGTTTGGCGCTGCCTAGTGGCTGCATCGCACCATGCCGTTTCAAATGGACAGGATGGGTTGCCTTTCCTGTCTCTCTGCACAGCTGTAGCACCCGGCTGCACTCCATCCATGGACGGAGGTCCCCCAGTCCATCCAGGAAGACATCTGAACTTTGTATCCCGTTTCTCATGGTTAATTTGGGATGAAATATAATAGATAACATTTTTGGGAAAGCCTTAATGAAGACAGGAGGTATCAAGATACAGAGACTAGGATGCGTCTTGTTTAACTTCAGACACTAATAGGTACCTGTGCCAGGCACCCCAGGCTCCTGCTTACACTCAGTGGGGAGAAACAGGCACATCTAGAACATGGTTCATCAGACTAACTTCATACATCTACACAAGAATGGTATGAGCTTTTTCTTAGAAATGCTGACTTCTATCTGCTGATTGTAAAAGGCAGCTGGTGACTAATTCAGATGCAGGCATTTATCCTTTGGTCAGATGAATCCTAGCTATGCAAAAGAAAGAAAAGCTTTAGAGCCTCTGGTTCCTGCTGATTTCAATTGCAGTCATCCCCTTATCTCTTTCATGCTTTCAAAAACTGGCATAAATGGTTAGGCGTCTACATTTTTTAGCAATCCTTGGGAGATATGTCTTAGGACTATATGAAAATTCTGATAAAATCGAAGCTATACCTAATTCCCTTTTTTGAAGATGAAACAATAACCCAAGGATTACTAATGCTTAAACAAAAGCTTTATTAATTATTACTTCTTGCTGCACCCCATCCTCTCCATTTGTAATTTGCCTTGCCTCAAGCATTGTAATTTGTACTTTCCTGAAAAAGGCAACTGTTTGAGAGTGCAGCATTCTGGATAAGAAAAGGAGGCAATTTAGGATATCTGTAATCTACTGATCTCATAGCAGCAATGTATTTATTTACCAGCCACAGTCCAAAGACTTACTCGTGTTCATCTTCAGAATCAAAACTAGCATGCATGTCATGTGAGGCCGCCACATCACTTGTTGACTGGAATAGCTTCAGATTGCTGCTCCCTGAAGAAGTTTCTTTCCTTTTCTTTTTAACAAAAAACTTTTTGAAAGATTTGAACTTTGATTTTTTCTTTCCTAAGTGAAGAAACATAAAGAAGATGCAACCAGCAGTATTTGCAGGCTATCAGAACAATAATAATTCCCATATAATTTTTTTCATAAGTGGATTTTTTTTTCCTGGAAGAGGAAACACAGTCCGCTCTTGCATTAGTGTCTTTCAAGACTATACTGATAGCATGAAATTACTATTATCTGAGAGAATGGATTGCAGTGTTTATGACATAAAAATAACCTACAGTGTAGGATCTTTCCTAATAGAGTTTCTACTTGCCTCTTGAGATAATTAGACTGGGAAGAAAAACTTTGGTATTAACAGCCCACTATGTAGAGAAGAAATTACAACTTGGAAACACACTGCCTTTGTTCAGCAAGCAAAATAGTGATGATAAGGACAATGTTGTTACTGAAAGCAATTTAAATGTAGAAATGGCTTACTTAGGTGAAATGTGCAGTATCAGGAGGCTAATGCTGTTACAGTGTCAGTTATATAATACATTCGAAAATGTTTTGAATGCTAATTATAAGACTCAATGGATCACAAAGTATTAAAACAGAAATCAAACAG
Organism: Phasianus colchicus; assembly: GCF_987193195.1. NCBI lineage: Eukaryota > Metazoa > Chordata > Aves > Galliformes > Phasianidae > Phasianus > Phasianus colchicus. Next base: position 133,735,405 of record NC_143436.1, read on the forward strand.
TAATCCTCAAAGACAGTGATAGTCTGCTCAGTGAGGAAAGACCTGAATCACTATCAGTTCCTAGCTCCATAAAGAATTCAGTATTTTGCACAAGACAGCCCAACAACTACCGCCTGTCCATTGTAGGTTGGGATGACAGCATTGGAAAACATCCCTACCAGTGTTTCAGTTATTGTTGGATCTTGTTGGGTAGAAAAGTTAACTGTCACAAGATGCTACAAAAATCTGACTTCAAGAGTCAAGAAATGTCAAAACTGACACAAGTCTTGGAGGTAGAAGGAGAGAGAGGCAGAATGCATTCTCTATATGAATACACTCACTTCTGTGACAGAGCTAAGCTTAAGTTCAGCCCTTTTTGTTTTTTGAGGAAGGGAGCAGTTCTACCTGAGTTGTCTTCTCCATATCCTTCAGTCTCCCGCACCTTCGGGTCCATTGTCCTTGAGGAACTCATGTGACAGTCACTAAAGGATAGAGAAAAAATGTCAATTATATCAACAAAATAGCAATACTTCAATAGACACATACAAGGCAAAGTACAAAATATAAATATATAAAATTTAAGATGATATTGTAAATAAATACATAAGCAGTAGATGTCTATATACACATATCTATTTATAAATACACAACACAAAAATATTCCATAGGATGAAGCTTTTTACTTCCAATTAATAAGGCGATGACACACTACAGCCCAGTTAATCAGCTCACTTCTCCTTACTGAGAACTGAGTGTAATGAAATTCTTGAACGCTTCTGAATGTGTGTATCAGAGGTTGCTCCCCAGAGTCTTTCTCTCTGCCCCTATCCAGCAGCACAGACATGATGTCTTTGTGCTAATCACAGCATTTGGGTAACACATCCAAAAAACCTTTGTAAAGAACTGCACATATATTCAATTTTTATTTAACTTGGCGTATTCTACAGATTCTAGTTTTAATTCTTTTTTAAGTAATTTGTGAAAAATTAATCATTCTTTTTACTCTTTTATTCATGCAGACAAAAGTAAAAATAAAATAATAAATTCTCTTTCTTCATTGCATTTTGGAAGCAAAAATGTTCTTCATGTTCTTCATTAAGGTTCCTAATGATGGCAGAATATCTGTAATTTCAAAATCATTTCCAGAAGAGTAGTCAGTTTGTGCTCTCTTTTCTCTATCTGGAAAACCACGATTTCATGGTTGAGTCAGTATAAAGTCATGGATGTCATTCACTGGAAGGTGACCTAAATACCACAGAGGAACTCCTTGGGTTGCATTGGTGACAGATGCTTATGCCAGAACCTTGACTGGGGCATGAGTATACCACAGCTACTCTGAACTCTCGAAATAAGAGCAGACTGAAGTAATGAGGCTCATACATTTAGAGAGTTAAATGGAAATGAAATATTTATTACTGGAGCCTAAACCATGACACATTGCCTGAAACACTGGTGAGTACCGATCCAGGCAGTGATGGACAGTCATACGATGGCACCAGCAAAGACACTGCTGCTGCAGTGCTTCTCCACTTCCCCAGCAGCTGGATGAGCACCTTCATTATCAAAAAAGCCCTTTCACATATCATATCATATTGCATCATATTTTTATATTTTAATATATAAACTGGATGCCATAACTCACACCCCCAGCTGTATCCACTGCATCCACCTGCAGCTAGCTGAGGTTCTACTTTTTTTTATCTGTTTACACATTACACTCCATCAGTTCTGAGCAGCAAAGCCACCAGGTGCTAAATACCCCTATAACGGAAATGCTACTTTGAACAGAGGCATGTTTCTTCTGGCATAATTAATGCAATTAATATAATTTAATTTCTAATACTCTAGAAATGTGTTGCTATCCCATCTGAAACCTTTGCAGCCAATTTCACAGAATGTTTTAGGTTAGAAAGGACCTTAAAGACCATCCAGTTCCGACTCCCGCTGTGGGGGTCTAATCTCCCACTAGACCACGTTGTTAAAAGCTCCATCCAACCTGGCTTTGAATGCCCCCATGGGGCATCCACAGCTTCTCTGAGCAACAATTTTTTTACAGAATAAAAGTGATTTTAAGAAGTGAACTCCACCACTATGTCAGTAAAGATCTGTGCGATTGACTTCTGACATTCAAGGTTGTGAAGAGCATTTCCACTGCATCCACCAAACACTCGAGGACAGTCATATATGATAGGGGTGCAACAAACATTTCTCCTTCCTTAGGAGAAGCAGCGTAACACTGAATCCCAATGAGCTTTCTTTTTGCCAGCCATGTGCCTAGATGCAAGGTCCTCTCTCTATTCCTGACCTCCCGTGGCCATTCTTCAAGTCTGTAATACTTAGCAATTTTAAGGTTATTTTAGTAATCAGCGTACTTTTCTAAAAAGTGTCTTGGGCCTGAAGAAGGCAGCCCAGCTTATCTGTACTGCTGTAGCATGGTGCTGGAGACACCTCTTGCAAGGGAGTGCTGAAACAACAGTGTGCGAGGAGTGAGGCTTGGCCAGGTCCCATGCCCACTACTGCAAGAGTCATCCCTGACCTGCTTCCAGGGGTTACCTGGGGGACGACCTGGCTGCTCTGTTGGTGGCTGTGGCTCAGCTTTGTAGTTTCAAAGGAAAGTTCCCAGTCTGAATGCAGAGCTGGCACTTGGATCCAGCTCTACCAGGCCTACGATGGTTCATCAAAGGGGCGTGATGTTCACAGAGCAGGAGGCTGGGAGCTCTCACAGTCGTTGCTATGTTGTGAAAACACGCTGTCTGAGACCCAGATGGCGAGGTGAGGCCACACGCTGATGACTGAATGTCAGACTGGGGAGGAGTTTTATGGCCACTGTAACCAAGGAGGGATTTGTTTGCACCAGGAGATGAAAGGGTATCCTCTTTGCTAACCTGTGGAGGAGAGCTAAGCAGATCGCAGAGGGACTGGAACTGAAAAAAACTGGCAAAACACTTGGCAAAGGACACAGTGGTCTGGCCAGAGGTGGGTACATGCAATCACCAAGCCTGTCTGCCTGACCATTTATCCTAGGATGTGGGCGGGGTGGGACCTTGATGGCCAAGCCGCCACTTGAAAGCTGACAGATCATTTTAGTCAGCCTTGATTTCAAGTAAATGCTTGTGCTGAGACTTAGTCATATGCTTCAGTGTTTGCTGAGTTACAGTTTACTCCCAGCTCAGCATCTCACCCAGCCTAGTGCCAGGCAGTCAGTCAAAATTGATGATGACATTTTTATTGGCATGGGGAAAGTTGCTTTTCCTTCCAAGCCCTTTCTTTCCCAAGTATATGAACTCAGAGAGCTGTTCTACACACACCTCCTTTGTTGCTTTTTTTTTTTTTTTTTTTTTTTTTTTTTTTTTTTTTTTACCTTTAGCAGAAGTTATTTTAACATCTTTAGGTAGATTTTCAGCCTTTCAAGCTTTTTCCTTCAGTGTCCAAAACAAACTCATTCATCACATGAAAGATTTGGTTAAAACATGACACTTAGAAGGAGAAAGAAAAACAAGATGCCAGAGTTCAACATGAGTATGATTATACCTTCCTGTCAATTCCCTGACGTAAACAGGGATTTGCTTAATCGAAAGCTAAATGTTATCTTCTTCAAAGCTTTCCTGAAAATCTATGACATGTAAGTTTAATAGCTGTTCAACAAATTGCTGACAGAAGCACCCACACACAGCAGAGTGCACTTGCATTCGGCTCCTGAGGCTGCTCCAGGGAACAGTACTATGTTCTGAGGGTACTGAGAACTCTCAATCTACTCTCTTCAGCTTCTCCAAGTCTTGCTGAGCTTCAAGAACTAAGTCATGTCACATTCTGGTCTAAAAACTCAGTGGGATCCACATCCTTCAGGAGCGTGTTGCTTTACTTCTTCTGTCTTAGCAAGGGCAAGATTTACCACACTAACAGCAGTTGTACTTTTCTCTCTTCCTTTTTTTCCCCCTCAGGAAACAGAAGCCTGCTTTATCAATTTATTATGAGATTTTATGAGGCCAATATGTCTGATGATAAACTGCTAAATATTACCCAAGCTTATAACAGTATTTTTTCTACATTAGACTTTTCCCAGCAGATATTGTTTTTCCATTTCCTTCTTCCTTCCTGTGCTCTTTTATTACGAGCTAAGACACAGGAAACCCAGCTAAGAATACATGAGTGCAAAGAATATAGAAGGAACATGGCATGGCAACCCTACCCCTCCCAGATGTCACTGCATCCCAAGTGAGTATCAGAAAAAAAAGAAAAAAAAGGAGGAAAAAAAAAAAGAGCACAGCTGAAATGAATGGCAGCAATTTGAACCTCTTATTCCTGTGATTACAAAAACATTTGCTTTCTAGTAGAGCAAGCTCTTTTAAAAATCTGAACTAGAAACTGTCATTTCACATGAGGAGGAAACCTGCCTTTTTCTCTCTGCAATATCATGATAAGCACTAAAATCCTTACTTGTTTTACGCAGCCTTGTGGATTTAAGAAAGAAAATGCAAGAAGTCAGGGGATATAAAGAAAACCCAAACATTCAGAAAGACTGTCCTAGCTGAGCCAGTAGCCAAATAGAATAGCTGTGTTTTGAAGATACTGCACAATGAGGTACAGGAGAAGGATGAGTGGGCAATGAGCTTGTAATGGTGAGGTGCCCACAGTAATGTTCAAAGTGCCTCTCTGCTCAGACCTTTTCCTGCTAATAGAAATCCCAACATGACCCTCGCTTCAAGCTCTCAAATGACCTTCAATGCTCCCAAGTTGTAAGGCTTTCACCTACCCCACAGTAAATCTCTCACCACACGCCTAATTACAAAATCGTTTGCAGAAGTCATCAATCACCTCGATGTTATTAGGAGAAACCTCTTTTCCCTTCCCCAGGTCCCTCTCCAACAGTGCAGGTGTAAGAAGCACAGATCAGCACTGCACGTGAGCCAGCACTATGCACACGAGCACAGATATTGGGAGCATCCTCACAAGCAAGATGCAGGTCCCTGGAAATCCAATTAGTTTGTATAAAAACATCAAAAAAAAAAATGCACAGAAAGGGACATGAGAAGTTGATAACAATAGCAACGCCATTGCCAAAGCCATGCATCTTACTTCTCCAGACCTCCCAGTGTCAAAGGGGTACAAATTTCACTTTTCATTCAGCCTCCAATTTTAAATCAAATGATCAATTACACTTGAGACTACACTTGCATGCATGTGGCCATCCCAAGAGCTTTGTCAGGTCTCCCAAGCACTCTCACTGTGACAGAAAGGCCACTTTCCCTTTCCACTACATCAGCACCTCTTCATATTCCTCCTGCATCCCCATTTTTTGAATGGGTGACGCACTGAAAATAATTTACCCAGAGAATAATTTTTTAAGAAAATTACACTGTTTTCCTCTGCTATACTCATATAAATACCAAAGACAAACTAAATTCCAAACCAAGAAGAAAAACAGCCTGTCATTTTTAATGTACGATCTTGCTTTATATTTTCAGAGTTGAACAGATGATTATCTCCTTCCATTTTACTCAAAGGTCTTGCATCAATAAATGAAAAATAATCACACTGCAAAGTCTCTGACTTCATGTGTTCTCTGCTTTCTTTTTTTTAAATAGTTTAGTGAGTGTCCATAGGGACAGCATCTTCAAAAATGTGGTATTTTCACATATGGCCTGCTGTCCCAAAAAATGACACTTTGTCAGTTTGTTACTCACCTTTATCAATCTCACAATGACACCTTCCCCATCCTTTTTTAATCTGCACTACTGGTTAATAAAAGTCTCACTTTCTGTGCATGACTGACATCTCCTCCAGCTACTGCTACTCTCATAGCATGCTCTCATGTTATTAGAAAATGTGTAGCACCCATCATGGTGATGCGACGAGAGCCTGTGTGCCATTCCCAATGCCCACAGCAAGGCTGGCCCTAATGAACCTTGCTTCCACCAGTGTCCTGAGGGAGCCCTAGCCTGATAAAGTCTTTCTCCTAGAAAACTCAGTCTTCTAGGGATCTTCCCATCCTCCTTCTAGCCACTGTCAAAACAAACAGATCTGTGAGTGATTTACCTTTTCTAAGTGACTACCTATATTTCGAGTAGTGGCACCAACACAAAATCTTCCAGTGCTGCTCCTCGTGCCAACGCTCGCTTTTCACAGAATCACAGGACATCCTGGGTTGGAAGGGACCCACAAGGATCACTGAGTCCAGCTCCAGGCTCCACACAGCACCACTCAAAATCCAGACCCTGTGTTTGAGACTGTTGTCCAAATGCTCCTTGAACTCCAGCACTCAAGGCCATGCCCACAGTCTTGGGCATCCTGTTCCATGCCCACTGCCCTCTGGTGCAGCCCCTTTCCCTAACCCCCAGCTGCCCTCCCCTGACAGCTCCATTCTTGCTTCTTTCACTTCTACTGGGCAGTAGGCAGTTTCCCTCAAATATCCAAGCCTAACTCAACTCTGGTGCATTTGTAACTATTATTTTCCATGGACCCTACAGGCTCTCATACAAGGTACTCACCAAGCCGTCCATGCCCTCTGCCAGTAGCACATTCCTTTCTCTATTACAAACAGTGCATTTCCAAAGAATGGGGAGAAAAGCCCTGCTATTTCTACCTATTTGTTTTTCAAAAATTAATAGACCTGCCTTTCCCTTTTCTACATGAAGGCAAGAGGCTACAGGACAAATACCATACAAAATAAGCTTTCCATCCAAGCAGTTCGTGAAGAACAAGCTTTTTGCTCTTTTAAAAAAGTATGCTGTAACAAAATCCACCAACCTATGAGCAGAAAGCATCACTGTTTGGTCTGATTTCCTGGCGCTGCAATTACTCTATCCTGCAGAAAGACAAAAGGCAGCTCTTCTTCCCTAAGGGAGCTCAATAACTCAGGGGTAAACATCTTGTCAAAGGTCATACTTTGTTCACAGCAAAAGCCTTATCCTGCATGCTTTCTTTAAACAGATGTTAAAATATGGAACGCAAAAGCAAACCGAACATCCACATAAAATAATTAGAAACAGGAAAAAAAAATTATGTTGGCAAAACAATAAAACAAAACCATGTGAAATGCAGTTGGTCTAAATAAAATCACCTTCCTTCCGCCTTTCAATGGAAGTTTTATATTTTTGTGGTTTAACAGAGGGCCCAGGAAACCTATTCTACCAATACAGAAAGCATTATTAACAGAGCAGTTAGAGCAATAAAAGCACACTGAGACTCTGTCTTCTTTCTCAGCGTACAGGATAATGGAATCACAGAATCATAGAATCATAAAATGGCCTGGGTTGAAAAGGACCACAATGATCATCTAGTTTCAACCCCCTGCTATGTGCAGGGTCACCAATCACCAGATCAGGCTGCCCAGAGCCACATCCAGCCTGGCCTTGAATGCCTCCAGGGATGGGGCATCCACAACCTCCTTGGGCAACCTGTTCCAGTGTGTCACCACCCTCTGTGTGAAAAACCTCCTCCTAATATCTAACCTAAATTTCTCTAATGGAAGCACAGTTTTCTTTTTTCTTTTTTTCACAAAAACATGAGACCTCTCCCGGTCAGCTCCCTACAAAGATCTGCCACTACATTTAAGAGAACAAACAGCTCAACACACGACCAGAGTCTGGGACTCGTATCAGCTATTTTACTGATAGAAACACAATCTGCATCTTGAACTTCAGAGGTACCAAGTGTGCACACAAAGCACTTTGGCTAATATTGTTCTGATGGACTTCATCTTTTTTGCACAATAACAGGCTGATGTCACTAAAAGTTAAGAACAGGTAAAGTATTAAATATTCACTGTGACTCTCCATGGAAAGCAATAGAAAAGAAAGTAAAAAGACTTGCTTTAGTTAGAACAAAATTACATTTGATTCTACATGTCGCAATTGCAATTATTCTTCAATTCAGCACTGGGAACATTCCTGAAGCTATTTCACAAAAATAATTACACAAAGTCGCTTGGTATTCAGATTGAGTATCAAAATCAACGTTGTTATAAGGTCTCCATGGGTTTAGATTCTTTGAAACAGAACAGGGCTTTCAGTGATCCCCCCTGTGCTCTCTGGAACCATAAATGCAATAAATTGACTATACACACACAAATGGGTACTATGTGGCAAAAATATGAATAAGACTCACCTGGAAGCACAGCAAGCCCCAAGGAACCTGCACTTTTACACCCGCAGCCCCATCAATTAGGCTCATGTAAGCATGCTGTTGTACAGAGCGAAGGTTAATGGGAGCTTCAGATACTGAACGTCCTTAGTGCAACCCAGAATGAGTTCCTTATTCAGCTTCGTCAGCTATTCAGAACAAAACTCAGTGGGCCAAGTCACCCAGACAAAGAAATCAATTGCGACTTGCTCACATCAGATCTGAATGTGGCCCAATTTTCATCCATTCTGCACTCACCCATAATGCATTGACTGTCTACTCCTGGCTACGTGAAGTGTGACGCAGTCAGTGGTTTTATTCCAACCCTCCTATTAAGTTTCCTTAAGAGTTAAGGACAAGCCTTTTCAAATGATGTGTTTACTTGAACACAGAATATAGCTATATCCGAAGCCTACTTGAAAATGTTTTGCCATGAATACGATGAAAAACAGTCTGGTTTGGCTAAACACAAATAAAAAGGAAAAATGCATGAGACAAAGAGAACAAGATGTTCTTTACTGGGTTCCTCCAGAATTCATGTGCTGGAAAAATTAAATACCTACTGCAGTCATCCATGCACCATGCACAGAGTAGCTTTAACACTGAATATTTAGAGCAGAGAAAAAAAGAAGCTAGGGAATGTAAAGAGAATGAATACCCTAAGGGAAGCATTAGCCCTTCCAGGCAGAGACACCCCAGCCAACCACCTGAGATTAGCCAGAATATAAACTGACTGCTTTCCAGAAGCCGCTCATGAGAGGTGCCAGGGGGCCCTCAGGCTCAGCACTCCCCAGTGTCACTCGGTGGCCGCCTGCACCGCTCTGCTGAGTAGCTTCAGTCATGCTCTAACCTGGAGTCACCTCGGATGCAGTGGTAGAAAGCAGCCATGTCTCCAAGCCAACGAACAGCCCCTGTCCTGGGTCATCCTAGCACAAAGAAGTAGCGGGGATGGAGCCAGGTCCGATGGAAGGGCGCTGCGAGGCGGTGGGGAAGGGGAGCATCCTCCTCTGCTTTGCCACTCCACGGGTCCCTGGCTGCAGGCTCTGAGGCCAGTTTCCTCCCCAGGGTTCACACCAGCTGTCCACGGGGATGGCCGCTGTCAGCGTGACCTCGATCCTCTGAAACTTCCCCAGGCAACGGTGCTGACATATTTCAGCAATAACTGCTACCTTGTAAACACATTCCACATTCCTGTTTTGCCAAACCCCACAGGCCAAATGCAAAGCTAACTGGCTGCATGAGACTCTTTCTGAAGAAGTACATGTGGCAGGCTTTAACTGGGGATGACCTAATTGAGTCTCTTTGTCTCCTTCTAATTTAGTCCTGCCTGGCTTTCAAGTTGATAATCATTTTCCTGAGCCCAGATGGGAAAGAGAAGAACCGTAGTCAACTCCTCTCTCCTCCACCCTGAGCAACTTTCAAATCACTTTTAGGAAAAAAAGAAGCAAGAGATGTTAATGCACAGTCACAGCGATATGTGACAACCCTGGGAGTTCAGGTACAAGTCTGTTTAAGTCAGGAAGTCTTCCCAGCCAAAGTAGTTTCTCAGGTGAGCAGGCTGAAGGGCTGCTTTCTGACCCCATCACAGTGAACAACAATACTGAGTCCTTTCATCTTTCCTCAGAACTCTCTTTCACAATTCAAAAGAAAAGCCACAATCAGAATTTCACAAATAGAAGAGTCCTAATTTTTACCATTTATTCTCTCACTACGTGTACTTGCAAACTTTTCATTCCTGTTATCCATTCAGGTCACGTTTGTTGTTTTGTGTTTGAAACAGAGGAGCTATTTTCCTGCAGTTCTCCTGTCTATATGTCCTTGCAGGTCTATGCTCTATGCTTCAAAACAAGGATATGAGCAAATGGAAATTAGTGTGACTTGCTCATATTCTCATTTTCCCTTTTGCTTCTTCCCTGCAGCAATAACATCCATGAAAGCAAGAGATCTTGCCAGTCACTCTGCACGTTTCACCTCCCTCTGCCACTTCAGACTTGCAGGCTTTTGGAAGTCAATACCCTGATGGAGCTTAACAGGTTTACTGCTACCGTGTTGGAAATCCAGAGCTGAGTCTCCGGCGTTCTACACCACCTGCACTGATCCTTGCAGTGAGAAATAGAAGCACTTGCACGTGTCAATTTGTCCAGGACAAGTGACAGGGAGTACATGCGCAGGACACTCCTAAGAATACATGCAGAAATTTTAAATGCAGAATGAGATGAGTAGAGGAGATTGGAGAAAATATAAGAAAGGAGGGCACTGAAGAGCACAAACCATCCCCGACAGCGTTTTTAACAAGCCAGGGACACATTCAGTAGGAGGGCTCCTGCTTTTTATCTATCCAGAGCAGCAGAAAAATATGCTACCAGTCACAGTGTCATGCTGATTGTGTGTCCTCTCTCATTTGCAAGACAGATGGATGCAGCCCTGACAGCGCTTTCATCTTAACTCAGTACTGGAGGACAGGTGATAAACATCAGTATGTAATGCTTCTACTCCTTAGGTTTAATTTCCTAAGAAAACAAAGCTTATGTGACTGCACTGGCTATCTTACTCCCTTTCTCTCCCTCTTTCCTCACTACTCCTGAAGTCACTGGTCCTTTACAGCTGGGCAGGCCAGGAGCATTTCACATGCAACAGAGCAGGGAGAAGGGAGGGGACTGACAAATGAAGGCCTTGTGGAAAGAGCACAGGTGGATGAGCACTGCAGCAAGAGAGCGTTACCATCCCAAGCACCCAAGGACCACTGCTGGGGAATGCACTGGGAGAAACATTTCTCTTTTTCCACATCACCAATTTGCCCCTCAGTCTTTTCTCACTTTTGTTGAGTTAAAAGATCATTTTGCCACAAAACTCCCATATGCACAATTGCTCTTGGCTGCCTCTCCCTCTAGGCAATGAAGAAAAGACACTTCAGAAATTAACAGATCTACATCTCCTCACTGGGAAGAAATACTCTCTGCTGAGGGCAGTAGGAACCTAGGATTACCTAGCTAGGTGCTCTGCATTCCCATCCCCACTGCCTTATTCACGTGTCAATGGATAACCAAAAACCACACAAGAACCTGAAAATGCTGTTTACAATGGGCAAAACAAAACAAAAATATGGGAACTTGTCCCATTTGTCACCAAGCTCCTTTCCCTGAATGCCTCACGAATGTTTTACTTCAATATTCAAAGCACAATGAGATGCAAGTTATTAATTTACAACTATGACAAGATTATTATGGTTAATTTAACATGTGCAGGCACTTAACTAACTAAAGTTGGGAAATATTTGTCATTAATTCAAACATTTCCTGCTTGTGATTCAGCAGATATAACCTAAGTGAGCTGCAGAAATCCAGCATCACTTAAAGAGCTCTCATCCACCAGAACTTTTACATGTGACTGTCCAATATTTGAGCTCTGCCTGATCTAAATGTGCACAACAGAACATACTGCAGCATTCACAAAATAAAAAGCATTAGCATCCAGATGGCAGAAAACCTAACTTCACAGTAAGCACTTCCTGACACAGGAATGGGAGCAGGGAGGCACACAACCTCCCTTCAGAGGTTCTCTGAAGAGTCCCAGCACCGATCCCTTGGATAGGACCAAAGACAGAGAGGAAAAGGTTGGCACAGCCATGATGGGGAAATAAGCATTCAACAAACAAAGCAGCCTTTCTCCTATCCAGTGACTTACATATGTTAGTCCTAAATTGTTTTATCCACAAAGGGTCTTTACTGCTGCTTCTGCAAGACCTATAACTACCAGATGCATTCTGCCTGTGAGCTCCTTTCTACTCCAGGGGCTCCATGCATTTCCTTGCCTCTTTCACTTCTCACATGTAGTATAGTCTCCTGAGCAACAGCATGTTTAGGTACACTGAAATCTCTGAGCTCTTCATAGGTGTGTCAGGATAAAACTTGGGCACACAGTCTCAGAGGGGACCTCCTGAGCATTCAGTCTCCTATTGTTGCTGGCAAACACTTCATGTAATCCTTTCACAGACTGATTAAAGCCTCCTTTGAAAGCAGTTCAGTTTTCCCATTCCTCTGATTGAAATGGTACTCTGGAAATTTGTAGCTGATGATTAGAAACTTCCAGATTAAATGGTCAGTCTGTAGCTATTTACTGTTGTGCCAGAACTATCCTCATTTTGAGGCATCTTTTGTCACTTGCCAAGGGTATTTAGAGAAGATGTTCGTCTTCCCTTTCAGTTCTCCATTTGCCAGCAAACCTTGCACAAGGTGGTGTACAGGTATCAGTGAGGAAAAGATTGACTTTCCACCTCTGACCTGTTCTCTACTGCAGAGCCCAACATGCCTCCTATGTTTACTATCAAGAAATACTGTCTAGTATAAGGTCAGTGTCCCAGTAACGTTCCCAGACCTGGCTCTTCCATATGTCCAGGCACCCAGATTTCTGCGGCTGGCTGCTGCTACCACACAGGATCCAATCCGATTCACGTTAAGCCCTGAAGTTCTGACACTTGCTCCCTTGGATGGACTCTCAAGTCCTAGCCATCCGTGTATCTGCAAAGGGCCTCCGGTGTAGGTGTAGCAGGAAAATATTTAGCCTTTTACATCCAGCTGGCAACCACACTAGCTCAAGCTCGAGGAAAATCTGACCATGTTTGTGTAGGGGCCTCCTTCCTTTTAACTTTTTTTTTTTCCCTCCAGACATTTTAAAAGTAGTTTTGAATCAGGGAATGAAGTGTCTAGCATCTCTGTTCCCAGCTCTGACAGAAGACTGTTACTAAGAGGATGCTGCAAGGCTCTGTGAACAAAAGAAAGCAGGGAGTGCTAGATAACTTAACCTCTCTGGTCCCACACCGTCCTCTGAGGGTGTTGCTTTACTGCACAGCCAGATCAAAGTGATTAACGAGGCTTCTGCTGTTGTCTCCTGAAAGTTGTTGATATTGAGAAAGGCACAATTAATTGAAATGTGAAGCTCAAACAGATATTTCCCCTCTCTATCCTATATCACCTGAACACACAGTAGTGTGAAGTTACACACTTAGGAGATTCTTTTGTAATCAAGAACATCCTGAACTGCAGAAAGATTCTGCACTGGTATGGGTTTCTTCTCTCTTCTTGAATGCACATACAGTGCTAGTCCTAGGGATTCACGTATAAGCTTTCCCATATGTTTGACATGGACAAAAAGCTTGACATACCAAATCAGACATTCACACATCAAAAAGCAGCTACTGTATCAGTACGCAATGTGAGACTGGCAATTGTTTTCCTGAATACTAAGCATGGAAAATACCAAGTGAAACTGTGCTTACTCTGTCCCTGTGAAGAAATCAGGTCCTGAGTGCCCTACAGCCAACACTCAAACTAAATAACTTCATACTAGATATAATTAAAAAATACAGCTTCAGTTTTTTTCAGATCCCTTTTCAAAATGGCCACTAAAAAAATCTGCAAACCTGCTTACAGTGTGTCTGCCCAAGACATGTGCAGCCAGATCTGAGGCTGATGCCACCTGGCAGGCCTCTGCTCACATTAACTGGGGCTGTGCCAAATCCCACTGCTGAAGGGCTCGAGCGTACTGTTTACAGACTGCTGAAAAAGGCAAGTTGAATAGCTTGCGTGCACCTGGAGACATTTATTTCCACATTTTTTTAAATATGAAAACTGTGTTTCTTGTGAGAAATGGTCCTTCAGAAAACTCTCATGCCACCCCTTTGCCAGCACTTGATATAAATATTCCCCGGTGTAAACTGCACAATTGCCAGTGTTTATGAGTAAAGAAGGGAGTCAGTGGCACACAGAAGAGAATTTCTTTTGGTCCAAAATTTATTTACAATGGCACATCACTTCTATTTTTGCTCTTGTCAAAGAGTTTCTACTTGTAATCTATGAAACAAAGTAAAAAATGAGGAACAAATCCCACTGTGCTAACAACCACAGGCAACAATTGCCAGCCTCTGCAAACAATACAGTCAGAAGAAATTGCTGCTTTCTAAATCTAAAAGTGTTACGAGGAGCCAGTTTCAACAAAAGCGTGGCAGCTGATAACTCTTGACCACTTATACATTTTTACTAGCTCATTTTAGAAACGTCCAGAGAAATTTAAAGGCTGTTTGCAGCACTTTACAAGCAAATGCCACAAGGAACTAGGGAAGGCAGTTCATCTTTCCACTTAACTTTTTTATGTACCATCTGCTGAAACTTTAATAAGTACAAAGACAGGTCAACACTTGCACCACTGAATGTTGTGCGTCTGTGTAACCAAGAAACGCACTGCACCTGTACAAAACCAACCTGTAAGGCAACTCAAACATGAACTTTAGCTGCTTACCTGCATCCGTTCCTGTTTTGTCAAAGTCAACGTAACACAAAGGGCTACCGTTGCTTCAAGAGGGGTCTGTCGCCTTGCCAAGTGGTAGCAAACACAACAGAGGTACTCTAAAGTTTGCACAGAAAATCCTGCAAAGCCTCGATCCCGTTCAGTTTAGGAAGCGCAAGCTACATCTCATCAGTTATCTGCCACTGGGCTCTGCTCTGCCTTCCCAAAGCATGAGTGATCAACACCGCCCCGGTCCCTTCACCATGCGATCCCTGCATCTGGTGCCGAATGAGTCAGTGGCAGGAGAAAGCACCAGTATCCCCCAGTTGCTAGGGAACAAGCGGGGAGATCCTGACCTGAATTCCTAGCGCAGGCTGATGTTGCTCCGGGAGCTTTGCTGGGTCCTTTCCTGGAAAGGCAGGGACGTGCTGACAGGTTGCTCCCAGGTTTGCAGAGTCTGCTGGGCAGCATCACACAGGGCAGTGGGATGGCAGCTGAGCTGCTTTTACCACAAAAAGGCACTTGTGAAAGTGGGGAGTGCACAAGCAAAAACTGAGGATGCATTTTCTATCTTCTGTGCCAATTAAGATTAAAAGTTTTTAATACAGAAATAAGATCTTTGCATCTCAACTTTTGTCATTAAAGAAAGTGGGAAAAAACACCCACTATGCACATGGCCTCAGCATTAATAAACACAACAACGGAATACTGGATGTAGAAAACCAAGAAATTAAGGTTATCCCAGGCACCTGTGCTATGAAGTATACAGTACAGACAAACTCGTAGCTGAGATCACGAAAGAGAAGTATGTCAGAAGTGGTAAAGATGACACAAGAAATCTGCCTTTTCTGACCCTTTAAATATTTTAAGTTACTGCCATGCCAGTGCATTAATTACTCTACTTAGCTTGCAGCCTCCTCAGAATGCATTTTCTAAAAGATAAAAAGAGCTGAAATAGACCTGGAGAGCTAAAGGACCTTCAGGTCTCTTGAATTGGAAATAGCTGACCCCAGTTACCCTTTATGGGGAAAGAAAATAATGAGTCCTCAGATGCAGTATGAGATGCCTTGTGCAGAGCAGATTATCAGAAAAAAAAGTGCCTGTTTGCTTTTTGCTGAATCCATGCTCTGGGCAGCAAGGATGAAAAGCAATGCTAAGCATGCCATATGAGGTATTTCCACTGATGGCTGGAGGCAACCAGGGGAAGCGAGGAAGACAAGGGGTACCACTGCAAAAGCAGTTTCTCCAATTCCAGCTAAAAACTTTCCCTTCACACTTGAGTATATTGCCCTACAGTAGTGGTTTCCTCCTTACTGGAATGATGCCAGCACCTGCTTAGTAAAGCATGTGCACTGCATGCAAGAATCACGGAGTCATGCAAAAGCCCAAGTGGGAAGGGACCCACAAAGATCATTGAATCCAGCGCCAGGTTCCACAATGCAGAACCACCCAATATCCAGACCCTGTGTCTGAGAGCACTATCTTGAACTCCAGCACTTGGTTCCATGCCCACCGCCCTGTGGTGCAGCCCCTTTCCCTGACCCCCAGCTGCCCTCCCCTGACAGCTCCATGCCGTTCCCTCGGGCCCTGTCGCTGTCACACAGAGCAGAGCTCAGCGCTGCCCCTCCGCTCCCTGTGAGGAGCTGCAGCCGCCATCAGGCCTCCCCTCAGCTCCTCTGCTCTGTGCTGAGCACACCGAGGGGCCTCAGCAGCTCTTCACACACCTTGTCCTACAGACCCTTCACCATCTCCGTAGCCCTTCTTTGCACACTAATAGTTTTGTGCACTTATGTTGCAGTGCCCAAACCCACACCCAGCACTGGAGATGAGGCCGCACAGCACAGAGCAAAGCAAGACAAGCCTTCCCCTTGCCCAGTGGCAGAGCTGGGTCTGGTGCAGCCCAGGTTACAGCTGGCTTTTGGGCTGCCAGAGAATGCTGCTGGATCAGCTTGTTGTCAGCCAGAACTCGCAGATCCCTAAGGTTTGTAGCAGGTACGCCTACAAACCAGCCAGTCACCCCATGGGGAAGAGCGCTTTTAAAGATGGGTCTCAGGCAGAGAGAGGCCTGTTACATCTACAGCAGTGACCTTAAAAGGAGTTTTCCCACAACTCACTCAAACATTTATATCTGTTTGAAACAAAACAAAGTTTTAATAGAAGGGTAATGCACACAAGTGTCTTTGCAGAAATGCCAGACCATCTCAACGGCACACCAAATGTTGATATTTTGTGTGTGTAGTGTACCCTAAAAAAGGCCCACCTGACGCTGCTACGTACAGCCCGGTTCAGTGGCCCAACCAAGCTGTGCTCAACACAGCTCAGGCAATGGCCTCTTAGCTTGAAATCTCTCCCTCCCTCATAAAAGTGTGTGTTTACCCAGAGAATCAGCCCATTCCTGCAGTAATTACAGCAGCCCAAAAGCAGATGAGTATTACGGTGCTTCAAACACCTTTCTGAACAAGAGCCAAAGCCCATCACTTTGATAGGAAAATTACAGTTTTTTTGTTAGCTTCCCTTCGCTCATCTTTTCTGCCGAAGTAGGAAGAGCTCGGTGTTTAGTCTCATCACAAAAGCACAGCAATTTCCAAACACCATAGTTATGAATGTCACGACCTAGGCAGCAGCAAAGCTGAATTAATCCAGATTTTAAAGAGCCACAATAAAAAAATCATTGCAGATAACCAACCAGCATTTGGAAGGAGTAAAGCGAAAATTCAAGATATTAAATATAAGCTTGCCTGCTGCTAAAGAAAAGCTGAAGATGTACCAGAATACTGAGGGTAAGCCAGAAATCATGGGTCTGTGCAGTGCAACTGTATTTTAACTAGTACAAGTGTTCTGAAACAATTTTATTTATGAAAGGCCGTCCTAAAGATACCATCATCAGAAGGCAGAACAATGCAGAAAACCTACCCACAGGAACATCTATGTATTAGATAGCACTGGGTTCAGTTTTTTATTAGGTTCTTCTTTTACAAACCAAATGGAGAGGATTTCACTGCATTTTTTTCCTACAAATTCTTCCAAATTGCCTTTAAATTCAGTAACACAGCAAGGTGACACTGAACAGCAGAAATCAGAGGAAATAGAGGAAGCTTGACAAAATGAAGGGCGCAGCAAATATAAGCTTTCCATAATGAGGCTGTCAATAGAAGCAAAGAGAAATTTCAAGATACAAATACGGAAGATTTCAAAAGAAATAGAGAACTGCTGAACTTGAAAGAAAGCAGGTAAAGGAAAGCCTTTCTGGGGGCAAGATTTTCAGATGTGAAATAGATCTTACAACTGCAGGTAGACTGCAATAAAAGAGTAAAATGGTGCCAAGTGAGAAAGGAAAAGAGAGAAAGAAAGAAAGAGAGAAGCAGAAAGACAGAGAGAGAGAAAGGAAGGCACAGAGAAGTAAGGAAAAAATACTCCTGGATTTTTCTGCATATCAGGACAGCCATGTGGGTAGAACCGAGGGAGACCTGGAGATGAAGACAGCATTTCAGGTAAGGGCTTTGTCACTGCCCCTACTAGCAAAGTTGCCGATCATTGGAAGGCCATTCGTTTTTCAGCTGTTTTCAAACACAACTAAAATTCTGTTAAGACTCGAAGGAAATTGTACTTTTCTACTAGTCGGAAAAAGGATGGTATGTGAATCAGAATGATAACAGGCAATAAAACAGTGAAAACTGCCAAATAGTAGAGCACTTTTGTCTGAGAGCTAGTGAAAGGCTGCAGACAAGAACAGCACTGCTGGAAACACTGGCTGAAGTGTGAGCCCCAAATGGCCACATTGCCTCTCCTCTAGACTGAGCAGCAGAAACGGGCAAGCAGCAAAATGGCTCTGGGTAGGGTGCAGAAAAGCCCTCCTGTATTGTTAAAAGCAGCTGGTCAGGTCTTCTTCTTGTCTCAGCCACAGGCTTCGTTTTATGCCAGCTGAAGTTGTGACCAAATGCAGTGTGTAAGAGGAGGGCAGCACTTCCTCCTACCTGCTGCACTTTGCCTGCAGGCCATTTTTAGCAAGGCACTTGTCTTCTGCAGGGGAAAGTGTTCAATGAAGGGTTTGGTCTCCTTGATGAATACAGAAGGATGCTAAAGTACTGAACTCGTCAAACACCCCTCTTACCAAAATACCTTTCAAAATTTGCTTTACTCAGCTTTGTGTTCTTAAGGCAATGCAAAGCAGACAATTCAACACAGTTTAACCAGGGAAAGCCTAATTCCATTTTCCAAATCTCTCTGCCAACATCTAGCCTTATGGTAATCTGCAGGCAACCCGGGAGCACTTTGGTGTACACTGTAGTGCAAGACCGAGCAGCTCAGGCAGACAAAGTGCAGCTGAGTGATGCTGCCAGCTTCACGCCAGTGCTGCTCCCCCCAGTCCTGACATCCTGGCAGGATCCCCGCACCATTCACAGAGGCACCGGACAAATCCTCAACCAATATTTAATAGGAAGAAACTTACTTTCCTTCTCAGTGACAAGTGGATGATGTGCCTGAGGACAGCAAACAAATTTCCGCATGTCCAGGGCTGTCTTGTAAATAACGTTTACAAGAGAAATAGTTCAAATTTACTTAGCACAAAAAGTACAGGGCAATGAATTATTCATCAGAGCAGAGGAACAGAAATACTGTCTTTTGTTAGTCTGGCTACGAGATACTCAGGGAAAATAAAGACAACCAGACTTTCTCAGATGCAGTAATTGATCAGCAGCAACACTGACAAGTTGGAAGGAAACTTTTTTTCAGCGAGTGGCAACCGTTTTCAAAGTAAATGTCTGAAACTGATAACACACAAAATATAGGTGTGATGTCATCATATACACATGAGCCTTATAATCAACAGAAGCAATAAAAATTGACACTACAATACTGATTTTTTTCATATTACTACAGATTATGTCCAAGTGGTGGTGTTATTCTTTCTGTTTAAAGCCACAGAGCTGGACAAAAAGATGAAAACATTGTAAAATGATGCCCCAGTTGCTCTTTATGGGAATAATGGTAAGAATTGGTCTGCCAACCAAATGCCAGTTACTGGAGAACCTGGATTTTCAGGATCATAGAATCATAGAATCACAAGGTTGGAAAGGACCTACAAGATCATCTAGTCCAACCGTCCTCCCATTAGCATTGCTACCACAAGCTACCAAACCATAACTTGGAGCTCCTCATCCAGGCTCTTGAACACTGCCAGGGACGGTGACTCCCTGGCAAATGATGAACCACAGTCCTCCCATTTTATCAGGGGGAAAAAAAAAAAATAAAGCAGACGTATAAGTTAAGAATAAGATTCAGCACTGAATTTTTGTACTGTAAAGGCAGGCTGGCAGCTGTGTGCACTTCTCAGATTATAAAAAATCCAAAGCACTGACCTGTAAAGCAGAAATAGCAATAACATCTGCTAGATTTCTGGGCTCTGAAATCACA
The DNA here is from genome assembly GCF_987193195.1 of Phasianus colchicus. Lineage (NCBI taxonomy): Eukaryota > Metazoa > Chordata > Aves > Galliformes > Phasianidae > Phasianus > Phasianus colchicus. Next base: position 133,755,202 of record NC_143436.1, read on the forward strand.
TTCCCTGAAAACAAGTTTCCAAATGAAAGGCTGGGCATTTCTGTAAAATATCATTTCCTTTTTCAATGAATTGTGTTTCTCTTCAGAAACTTTATTTAATAGCCTAAGTGCAAAACCACACACAACTCCCTTCTCTGGGAATAAAAGTAATGTGGCAAAGTAACAATCTGTGATGGCAGCAGCACAAAGGCACATGTATTGATGCCTTTCAGAATTTGGAATATATCAGCCCGCCCTCCTTGCTTACTCTCTGAGTCTGTTCTTAGTCCTTTTCTATGACACAGATTCTTACATGTGGTCTTCTCAGCCCTGCAGTGGAGTGAACATAGCTCTCTTTACCCTTCCACATGGAGTACCATGGCAGTTTCACAAAGACAGAAATGCTGCTGGTTCTTAGGCTTTCTGCTTGGCATTTTGGTGTCTTATGTCTAAGTTCTCAGCACTGCCAAAGCTCTCAACACTTCACAAAACTTCCTACGAGGCCAAAGTCTGCTCCCTATTACATGAATTCCCAGCAACTTTGTCTCAGTTGTAAGCAGGTATTTAAATCAGACCTTGGTCTCATCTTCTTTCCCCTCATACATTTGCCAGATGGCTTTATTTAATGTCTGTTCCCTAGACTGGCTCTAAGATGGATTTTTTCCTCTACATTTGCCATCTGCTGGTCCAAACAGCGAAACAATACACTTGCTTTTCAATCTCAGAGCATTGATTCACTCTTGCTGTTGACTTGGCATCCAAAATAGTATTGCAGGCAGACAGGCAGGTCTGGACAAGGCTGCACTTGACCAATAGTAATTTTTTCCTTTTTTGCCTTTGAGGGCTATTACAAAGTTCTAAGAGGGAACAAAGCACAAAGCTAAGAAAGACAAGTAGTGGGGTGACCTGAAGTGCGTGTTCTCAAGGATGGAAAGGGACTGCAGAGTGGCTGTGGCTTGAAAGGAGGATTTGCAGCTCCTGCTATTGGCACTGCATGGCCTTGTACAAAGAAAAACTTTCATGTTGTGCAGCAGCTAATGGCAAAGAATTGCACATGCACTTCCAAGAGAAACAAATGCTGAACCAAAAAAAAAAAAAAAGACTTAGATCCTCTGCATCATTTTTTCAGAGACTCTGGGAAATGTCTCTCGCTTTTAGTGAGGAGGTAGAGAGAACAAGGAGAAATAATTTATGTGGATATGTGTCCCGTGCACCCACCTTACACAGCAGCCAGCTGAGGGAGGAGGAAAGAAAAGATGCCAAGTTGCCATCACCCCTTCTGTGCCTAACACAAGATGGTACTGAGCTGCCTGAATGTGCACATTTTACCCAACCTCGTTAATTTAAACTCAGAATTTTCCAGAGAATACTCTCTGGACTGCTTGCGCATTTCTGAGCATTTCTTGTGTTGGCTGAGTCCTTTGAATGCTACAAGAATGCAATTAAATAATAAGAGCAGTAAAAAGCTTGGTGCTGTTCATACTTGAGAAGATCTTGAATGGCTCTAGACAAATCAGAGCCAAAGCAATGCATGAAAGAAAAACATTTTCTAATCCTCTCGTTATTACTGTTGCTCCCTCTTAAAGGTATGTCACGACAGTCAAGACACTCATTTCATGACAAAAATATTCATTTCACTCTTGAATGCCACAAAAGACCAATCGTTTATCCCAACAGTCTAAGTGAATGAATGCTTAAGAGCTCCTATAGTTCAGTGTTGCACTGTATGATTTAATCTGCACACATACTTGTCCTTTGCTGTTTCTCCTGAGTTTTTTTGATGACACAGATGACATCCAAACAGCCTGCTGGCCCTTAGCTTTGCATCGCATAGTGAAGTATGAAGGCTGCAGAAGCTCACTGCATTCAGTAAAAGATGACACTACAGAGCTGGTATGTTTTAGTTTACTACAGCTTGCAAACCTCAGTTACGAAATAACAAACCTACCCCACCTTCTTGGTGTCCAATGCTCCTTGAAGCCAAAAGGAAGATTCCCTAATTACTCAACAAGTGTCAAATCAAGCACAATTAGACTGGATCACAACTGAAGAATAAGATGCGCAAATTCTTTTCCAGTGCAAATTCCTTCACTACTGAACTGTATTGCACTGTACCACCTGCTCCAGGTCTTAATATAACCTGATGCTTCATGTACCTCGTGTTTAAGGGAGTGGTGCTGAGAAACACATTTCTTGAAATTCCCAAGCTGCTTTATGTACTTTACGTTAGCGGCTCATGCTAAGCAGATTTCTAGTTGTCATCATTATGAATGAAAGCCTGAAAATTCACTGACAAATTATGCTGCTTCAAAAAGGTGGAACAAGCAGCCAAAAAATAACATGTCACAGGAAAACATAAAACAGCACCAGAGATAGCACAAGCCAGGCCTGTGTCTGAGAGCTGTACTGGTACAGATGTTAATAGGTGCACTCAATAAAGGACAAGACCACACCACCATTCTGCATATCCATGGAAACCACGAGAGGATCTCCTGGGGAAAGGAGAGGTGAGATGGGGAACAAAGGAGCTTTATTTCTTTTCTCCTTTTCATTAGGGCTAAACAGCTTTCACATTATATAGTGAGATTATTTAGGTTGGGGCTGTACCCACCCCCGTGTAACAAAAGAAATGCAGAAAAAGAACAATATGGATTCATCAGGTCCCTCAGTCCCCAGAGGGCAAGGCGAGCCTGCACTGTGGTCCATGTCTCTGCCTGCCCACAGCTACTGTGCCACCTCGGCTAAAGCTGATGCAAACACACCCAGTCACACAACAGATAACCCATTATAATATGCACAGTACGGTACAGTGCACAAGCCAGATGCCTGTTGGTTGGGGCGTGCAAGCTAAAAAAAGGAACAATGGTCTGCTATGCAGCTATCAGTACAGAGTAGTTAGGTACGAAGTACCACTATGGCTCATTTCCCTTTGTGTATATAAGTACGTCCTGAATGCATTTATGACGATGCCATTGCATCCGCTCGAGATTGTTAAACCTCAATCTTTACTGAGTTATAATTACTCATCAAAGTTATTTTACTGGCTAAGGACAACGTCCAGTGGTAGGACAAGCTATTATTGCACAAGTGATGAAATGATTGGCATCTCCTTACGATGCACAGCAATACCAGCTGCATCTGTCAGCTGTGCTGCTCTAGTCATCCAGAGGACACCTCCTTTAGTTCTTGCCTCACACTTTAAAGAAGCTGGGCAGAAGCACCGTTTCTCTCCATTTCCTTCCAGCTGGCATCACAGCAAGAGGTGATGCTGGGACTGACACAGAGTGGTCTGGCAGCTGACTACCTGTGTGCTGAGCTGCCAGCCAGGAAGAAAGAAATGGGTACTGTCTGCCCTACTGCTGCATGTGCCCTCTGAAGAAGCAGGATGAAAAATTAGTGCAAATAAGACTACTGTTAACAATCTCCTTTCCTTGTTCTCCTGCACCTGCCACTGATTTCATTCTCTTCCATGAGTCTGATAGCCCTTTGCTGTCTGTTCCTCTGGAAAGGCTCTCACTGGCCTTTGCTGGAAGCAAGAAAGAGAGACATCGGGAAGAAAAGGGGAGCGAGAGAATACAGGCAATAAAACCTTAAGATACCCAAAATCTATCTAAAGCTATCTAAATGCAGCAAAACAGAAAAAGAAAAGCTCCTCCTCCTTTTTCAGTATCTTTTGTTTATAATGCTATCTGCAGGATAAAATAAGATGGGCATGGTCTTTCAACCAAATGACTTGAAAATCACACAGCAGAGCAAAACAGCTTGCTAATCTGGAACTAATCTTTAAATTTTACAGTGCCTTTAAGAAAATGGGACTTGCACAGTTTTTATTTCTCCAATGACATTTAAGCCCAGTTTGCTCTCTTTGTTGGTTCTGAAAACCTTGAAATTGACAGCTGAATGCGAACCATTTACAACCTCACTTTTACAGCCATATGAAATCAGCATTGATTTATGCAGCACTCAACGTCTTCATTTCTCGATTAACTTCCATTCTGGCTTTCACTGTAAAGCCACCGTTTTCACTGATATCTTCTTACAGTTGAAATCATTGCAATAGCTGTATTCATTTCCTCCATTACACTCAGCTTCTCGTAACCTCAGTGAAGCTGCCTCCACATGCCAGAGGCAGGTTATGGCTTCACAGTGAACCTCAATTCTGGCACACTCAGATCCAAGCTTTGACTCAGCAAAGTAAATAGTGCACTTTTAAAGCAGTTTGCACAAGGTGGTCAGGGCATTCTGGTTTAATACTCAACACACTATCTGACCACCCCCATACAACACAATTGATTACAACAATTATGAACTGAAGTCGCTTTCTCCTAGTACCTGACAATCTGTTATTCCTAAGCAAAAAGAACCACCAGGAAAACTAGTTAAAATTTGAAACTCATTTTAAGGAAGAATCTTTGAAATAAGTCAAAAATCTGCACATTCCTATCCCACCTACAATAGCAAATAGCTTATTCTCCCTTACCGTAACCTGTTAAATCAGACATTGTCCCCAGATTGCTGTACTGACTCACTGTGGAATATAATGTATTGTAACGACATCACAGCAAACTCTTGGGTTGAGCTGATAAGAGCTCTCAGCTTTAGCCAAAATTTGATACCAAAGCAAACAGTTGATACTGTTACAGTTGATTTGTAAATTCTAGCCTAATTCATTCCTAAGGGCTGGATGGAGAAAACAAAATCATGCAGTCGTTTATAAATATTATGACGAGAACTGACTAATCTGTATGTTGGTCACTTTTATTTTGCATCTTGCTTTAAATATGGGCTACCAAAATAACAGCTAATCAGGTAAAAAAAGCTAACAGGAAATGAGGCTTTATATTGTGGACGTAGAGCTGACAAAATTTACTGTAAGTAGATGCAGGTGTGGTTGGAAAACCAATGAAATACTTTTCATTAGAATTTGCAGTTCTTTTAGAGTGGAGATGGAGCTGGGAAACCCCCCGGAGAAGCTGCCTCCTCTGTGGTCATTTTGTTCTCCCCAGGCTTTGAGGCCTCAGTCCCATGCCAACAACCTTCCAGCTACAGGCTGAAGTCTGAACACCATTGCCCAGGTCCAAAGTACTCCTGAATCTGACATGAAGATTCACACTGAGATGTACTTATCTGTACACGTGGCCTTCTGTTGTAACCCAAAGTAGTGCTGCAATTAGTTCATGGCTTTCATTCAGAAAAAGCATGCAGTGCAGCTCAGCTGGTTTTTAAACCGATAGTTGAAGCAGCATGAATAAAAATTATAGAATTAGACTTAAAGGTTATGGTCTAATTGCCAGTAAGCCCCTTTATTTATTTTGCTTTGACTAATAAACTTGGTACATCTGGTTCACTGCAAGGACATTTCTGGAAAGTTTGAAGAAAATTGATTGGAAGCCCTTTGTGTACATGACAAAATGTCCAGCTTTCTTTGCTACCACAGTCATTTGGCAGCAGGGACAGAGGACCAGCTTTTGCTACCACATGAGAAAGCTTGTGGAAACAACCTCTCTTCTCACTAGCAGACAGAACTTCATTTCAGTAAAGCACTTCAGCAAAGGCCTAACAGAAAACTCCATATGCTTATGTGAACAGCTCAAAGAGTAGAATTTTCTCAAATCAGCAGGTAAGCTGGCATTCTTTTCTATACTATGTTCACACTCTTGTCAAAGAGGAACCAGACTATTTCCTTGGTTCTGGTATCTCTGAAAAGGACCAACCTTCAGTCCCATGAAAACTTTCAACTTCAACTGCCCAAAGGTTGAAGCCCACTTGAGATCCTGGAATATCAGATACACAGCATTATATTATTACATCCTCATGATTTCAGCTTGTGCCTGGGAAAGCAATGTCTGTCTTCTTCCCTTATCATCTTTCCATTGTTAAATTTCAGGCTAAAAAAAAAAAAAACAAAAAACTGAGGAGAATTAATAACCCAAGTTGTCATTGCAATTGAGTTCAGTTTTACTGAAGTAATGGCTGTAATTCAGAGCAAGTGTAAAATTCAACACAGCCTCTTTGTCCCTTTATCTAAGAAGATAACAAGAACAACAGAATGGCATGTCCACAGAAGCAGCTGATGCTACTGGCCAAAAGAGATGTTCCTTAAGATTGCTATCACAAATCATAGAATCATAGAATCACTCAGGTTGGAAAACACCTTAAAGATCATTGAGTCTAACCATAACCTAACCATGCTACCCTAATTCTAACAACCCTCCGCTAAATCATGTCCCTGAGCACCACATCCAAATGGTTTTTAAACACATCCAGGGATGGTGACTCAACCAACTTCCTGGGAAGCCTATTCCAGTGCAGATATCCGTATTTTAAAACATCAGGAGTGGTTCTGCTTCATCACCAGAAATAATCATTAGCTAAAACATACTAAAAATTGCCCGTTTTTAACTTAAGTTTTGAGAGTCTGACCTTGAGTGAATCCAGGTTCACAACCCTGCTTCTGATCTTGCAGCAGTTCCTTGTTCTGACTTGCCCAAGCATGGTTTATTTACGCACATTACTCCATGTTCTCAAATGCCTGTGCAAAAGTGGAAGCAGCAGATCCTCCTCAGGTTGAGTTTTGTTGATTCCTCTCTACAGCAAGAATTCATGATGACACACCTGTCCGAAGAATCTCGAGAGCCACAACCATGAGGCCACAGAAAGAAGACAACTCTGTAGCCCACCAGCAAGACCCACCATTCACAGGAGCTGTGGTAGCAGGTCCCCTCTCCTGTCTTGGGTTCAATCAGTCTTCCATAGGAGCCAGTAGTGCTTACCACTGCGTTCTGCAGCCCCGCTTACCAGACGTGTTACTAGCACGGGACCCAGCACCACACTCCCTCAGATATGTAGACAGGGGAAGCAGGTATCTATGAAGTTCTGTCCACCAAAGAGAAGATCAGATTTTCTGAATCTCCTTATCCTTCTCAGCGGATTGCAATATGTGCCACGATTTCTCAACATTAATCAGCTGTTTCTGAGAAACATGACACTTGTGAGGAGACCGTGCCAATTCATTCACGCTGTACGCTCTTCTACATATAAGACAGATTGGAGCTGACATTGAAGATGACCCACACCCTATGAAAGCCCCACAGAAACTGCATAGTTATTCACTTTTCGCTAGCTAAACATTTGTTAAAATAATTCTTGGCTTCCTTCCACAGTTCATCAGACAGATACTTCAACTCATTTTTTTTAGTCAACACAAACAGAAATAAGGGATATATAAAACTGGAGGTGTAAAATACTTCAATAGCTAGAACATTATTTTTTTTTACACCTTTTCATCCACATAAGGATAATGGAAAGCTTCAGTTATTTTTGAGGTCACTATCTCCAATTAAGAGCAACACATAAGTTTTAAACAAATCAGACAACCGTGGAACAATTTTAATCCCTGAATGAATAAATCCCTTGGGGGACCTGGCTGCAGAGAAATCAATGGGCCATTCTATTACGCCTTAGCAGCAAATAAGGCACAATCTGGCTCCTGCAATGAACCTCAAAGCCACAAATCCTGTCATAAGAATTTATCGGATTCATATGATCTATCATCAGAGCCTGGTTAAACCCAGAATGTCTTCGGCTTACAGCAGCTGTTGGAGCAGCATTGTGTGAGATCATCTTTAGCTTAGGGGCCAAAATCTAATGTGGAAAAAAAGAAGGCAGCAATAGGCATTCGCAGGGCAAATAATGTGTTCCTGGGAAGCCCTACCCTTACTAGCAGCCTGCTGCCCATTGACCTTACCTCTGCCTCAGACGTGCCAGGAGAAGTGTCAGCCTGGCAGTGAGAAGCTCGGCATTTGCTCCCACTGCCTTTCATAGCAACATATAAATGACCTCTCCTGCCCTGCTGACTGCAAGTGCTCTCTCTCATTGTGGGATCAAACACAAATCATTCATACAGTACTACAAAAACACATCACAGCCTGGCACAGAAACTAGAACTAGAAACTAGAACAGTGCTATAAAAAAAACTCACTGAAACAGACAAAGTGATTTCCCCACCCCTCCAATATAACTAAACTCTCATCTACAGTGTCTCTCAGGGCAATGTCAAAATCATTGTGTTTGATACAACTGATACACTCCAGCCCATATCAAGTACTCTGTGTGGCGTGCCTCAGGCTGTGTCTGCTCTTGTAAAGCAAATGCTATCAAGCTGCACGATGATGCTGACGCTAAACTGGACTGTTTCGCTCTCTCGGTCCTTGGAAGAGGGTGACCACATCCCAAGTGCTCACTGCAAACCACCACCAGCCCATCTAACTCCAGGACCTTGGCCAGGACTGCTGCAACAATCTGAGATCCCGAACAATTGCACTCCAATCTGAATGCAGACTCCAGTACAGCGATGCTCCTGTTGGGAACAAAGGTTTATCATCCATGTCCTATTCCTCAGACCATTCAGATCTGGGGCACATCTGCAGCTTCCTCTCACTGAAAGCTAAGTAGGAAAAGAGAGTGAAAATAACACACACACACATACTACCCAGACAGAGCTATAGTACTGCTGCAGCACATCCACTGCTCAGAAATGCAGAAGTCCTCTGACCTTTCAGTGTTCAGATGTAGTTCTGGAGAGTCAAGTTTTCAGAGATGTTAAACACTTAAAGACAGAGATGACAGTCAGCACTGAATAGGAATCACTGACCATTAAAAAGTACAGTGAGATCTCCAGAAGGTTGAGTGCCCCCTCTCATTGCAGCTGATAGGAGTCATATTCCTGAAGATGTTAAAAGCTTCTGTACAAGAGACATTTCTCTATTGATCTCTAGACACCCAAATACAATGTCTCTAACCCATTTTGCTGACTTCAGGAAGAAAAATACAGAAGTAATACTACCAGTCTTTTCCTCCTTCTCCCAACTAAATAATACCTGTATGTTCTGCTTTGAGATCTGGCTTTAAATCTATCTGTGAGAAAATAAGTGAAACTTCCATGAGAGCTGCAATGGTAAACTGCAGCAGTGCCTGATAGCATCAGATGGAAGACAGGCAGAAACAGCAAGGTATTAAGCAGACTGTGAAAGGGCTTCTGAGGAAGCAAAAGAGAAGCAGAGTGAAAAGAAAGCACAAATAATTTTCAGTTACTTCTCTTCTTCACCACATCCTCTCGCAGATGTGTGTTATGTAGAACTCTAATCTGTGCAGTCAATTTAAAACATCAATAGATATTTAATACCTCACTTTTTTTTTTTTAAAGAAACTAAACTAGTAAAGAATCACAATGCTCTTCATCAATTTGTTCAGTTAGATAAGCCGACTTCACAGTCAGCTGCAGCATTCTTTCTTCCTTCTTTCATCTCACTTAAAGAAAGATGTGAAAAGGAGCTAGAAGATAAAAATTTCACATGTATTGTCTACCAGAGTTCCCATTATTTTGAATCAAATAACCTTTGAGGTAAGTACATATGTGATATGAATGCTGGAGAGCAGCTGGGACAGTATCTCCTTGCAAAGCAAGCTTGCAAGAACAAAGAAATCCATGAACCACCCTTGTATATTACTTACATAATTTGGGGCTAAGTAATTTTGGAGGGATACATCTGCATGAGACAGAAAATGAATGTTTGCCCTGCCAGAGGGGCTTAATGCCCTCTCTGGGCTGTGAAAATAAGAATGTCTCATTTCTGTTTAAAACAATTGGCACACTGGAAAGAAAAATGGTAGTATGTACTGATATAAGTTAATATACCACATTCACTGTTCCCAGAAGCCTTAATGGGAAGCAGGAGGGATTGAAATAAAAAATGTTTTTTCTTTTTGTAGCAAGCCCAGTCATGTTTTTTTTTCAAAGGTAACTCAGGTGCATTGACTTTTGGAAGCCAAGTTTAAGATATTTGAACAGGCTCTGCTGTCATAAAGCGTGAGCACTCGTCTCCAAAAGTCACTGGTCACGAGCCACTTGCGAGGATTCACAACAGTCCTGTTCTCTTCACTCAAGCACACTTGCCTTTCTTTAAAAGCTCCCTTTCCAGATGCCAGAAGAGTACTGCTGATAAGGGCAGCGTTTCCTTCTGCATGCGTGGAAGATGCTCCAGCGCTAGCAAAACCCAGCTACCACTGCCGCCCTGAAAGAGTGAGCAAGGCAGCCAGAAGGAACTCTGCTCATCTGCATGTTCGTTTGTGCTCACAGAGCTGAGGACATGCAGATTGAGAGGACTGATTGACCTTTTTAACTGGTTGGCTTAACTGCTGATCTCCTCCAACAATTTTCTCATCTGCTCTTTTACATTTACGGTCTTTTGTGCATCTGTTCCCGACACATAGTCTCTGTCTAGCCACAGACACCAAGGAAACTATTTTATTATGATGCTGCCACCTATAGCTTTTCTGAAGACCACACCATCCCTGAAGAGTTTTGATTCCGATTTATATTTATAAAAATGACACTGTTTGTCCTTTGAGGATTTTATCCTCAATTCCACCTGACCCCAAGAGAAATGTGAAACAGTCTTGGGAACAATCTCTTGTTATCTCTCATTTCTGCCCCAAAGATCTTCCCAGCTTTGCCAGCTCTGACATTCTCTGATGAAGACTTTGAGGTGAAAGCTTACCCAATCTATTCCAAATAACAGAAGGCATGCTGGAGCACTCTGTTCAGTCAGCACCTTCACACTGTGATGCAACAGACAGGGACAGAAACCAAATCTCAGTGTCCTCTTACACTTCTTTAGTGCCCTATTTCTGTGCACTGATTACAACCAGTCAGCAGACATATTAATTCTCTTCCTGTCCCAGTGTTTCCCTGTACAGTAAGTTCTCTCAGCTAACATACCAGTAAGTAAATGGTAGATCTCACTGAGATGAGAACTGCATGCCTTCTTGTTGCAGAGCAGCAGGCAAACTGATGGAAATCAGAATCCTTGCATTCTGTAGCCCGACAAGCACAGACCCAGGCCACTTGGATGCTTTGCAAGGTTGCTAGCTAGCAGAGTGCACCAAGTAAGAACATCCACAGCTACAGCAGCCAGCACTGCATCCTCCTGCTTCAAGCAGAGGCAGTGAGAAGGATGGACAGTATCTGCCCCTCCTCAACACCTAGCACCCAGATGTCTCCATGCTTTTGCCCAAGGCCCCAAGACCTTGCAAATAGCTTTGACACACCAATTTAAGGAAAGAATGTCACAGCTGTAAGAATTCAGGAGTTCCTGAAGGGGGAATGGTTTTAAACTAAGTCAGGGGAGGTTTAGGTTAGATATTAGGAGGAAGTTTTTCACACAGAGGGTGGTGACACACTGGAACAGGTTGCCCAAGGAGGTTGTGGATGCCCCATCCCTGGAGGCATTCAAGGCCAGGCTGGATGTGGCTCTGGGCAGCCTGGTCTGGTGGTTGGTGACCCTGCACATAGCAGGGGGTTGAAACTAGATGATCATTGTGGTCCTTTTCAACCCAGGCCATTCTATGATTCTATGATTCCTAATTTTCATGGCATGCAGGGTCCTGTTATCCAAGGCCTTCTTTAAGCTGCATGTCATTGTGTATTTATAGCTTCTTCCTTCAGTTCTAGAATGTTTTCCATTTTAAGAAAGAAAAAAATCTGATCAAGTGTAGGATCACATAAAACCCATAATTCAAAAATACCAGCAGCTGATAGCATTGTACTAGCGAGTTAGAAGATGAAACTGTTCTTTTGTTATTCTATTTTTCTTTAAATTCGCTAAGTTGCTGAAGCTGCTGTGATAAGAGAAGACTGAGAAGGACAAACTGGGTAATCCTTCCATCTCGCTTTATCACTTCCAGACACAAAGGTGTAAAACTGCAGTGCTTTTCCCTGCCTGGTGCCTTCAGGTGCTACAGAAGGAAAAACAAAGCACCCCATTTAATATTACCTCCCTGAAAAGCTGGAAACTCAATGTCATTCAAAACAAATTGATTTGCAAAGAAAAAAGAAAGAAAAACCTCCCTTGCTTTAAAAAAGTGGAGTTAAAGTGTATTTTTATCCACAGAATATAATAAACTGTTGATAGAGACTTGCTTTGCAGCACAGAGCTGAAGCACTTTTTAATAACTCTGTGTACTTTCCAGAGTGTGGTTTCCCCTTGGAAATTCAGACCTGCACATTGTACCTAAAATCATAAGGGTATCAATAAAAGACAAAGTTGCACTTGAGTCCTTTGTCTTTTTAAAGTGCTTCCATCTTGGTTTTGTGATAGCTCCATTGGTTCATAGAGATACATCACAAACCCTTACCATCTCATACACGTGGGGGTTTCTGTTCTGTCCCTCTCTTCACATACTGCCTCAGCTGACTGATGAATTCTGCCTCGAACCAGCTGACACCAAGGAGACTGTTGAGAAAAGTACCAAGGAAATCTGTGTCTAGTTTTATCGCATGCTCTTTGAGCATCAACAGGCTAAAAACTGGTATGCCTTAAGTAAATACACTCTGTGAGGCTCGTTCAGGGACACTAAGAGGCAATGCTGACAAACTAAAGAAATCCCACAGTGCCTCTTATCTCTGTTTTGACACAAACATTTCCCAACTCATCAATTTCATTTTCCTCTTCAATTATTTCAAAAGCTGACAGAATTTAAGGCATCTCTAATGAGTACAGCGAAGCTTGCTTGAGTATGTTCTCCGAATTCTGATAACCTCCTGCATCCTGAAGGGCACCCTGACACATTGCTGTTGATCTGTTTCCTACAGATGCAGCAGGAGAAGCTGTGAGTTGCAAGAGGAGTCCAGCTGGCTCCAGCTGGGGCTACACCAGGCACTGCTGGACATGTAAACCTGGAAACCAAGGGAATGACTCCTCAATCCTCAACAGTATGAGAAACAACACTGCTGATTGCTTTTGCAGAAACACCTACTCATGTTTTGCAGAAACATTTACTAATACATTTATGCTACTCTCCCAGCTGCTGTCCGTATTTCCCCAGGTGCTGGCAGACCCGTTTGCCTCTTTCTGAACTGCCAAGGTTTCTAATTCCTCCCATGCTGCAAATCATCAAACAGAGGTAGGCATTTTACACTCCAAATTTTGCAATACTCAGTCTTCACACTTTACAGACACAGAAAATCAAGTTACCCCAGAATTACTGCACTGATGACACCATTTCCTTTCACGTGTTTTTAGAAACTTCTGTTTTAAACGCATTTCAGAACAGCCTTATCTTCTGCACTGCACTTTGGGAGAAGCCACAAAATCCACCTGCAAAATGCTGATCAAATGGACAAGATTTTGCAAGTGACTGCACAAGCAGACCCCAGTCCAGCCCTCATCATGCGGGGCAATCAGAGAATCATTAAGGTTGGGAAAGACCACTAAGATCATCAGCTCCAACTGTCAGCTCATCACCATCACACAATGGAGCAGGAGCGGAATGGGAAGGACAAGGAGAATTCCAAGGGAGTTGTGCTGACTGTAGAATGAACAGCAGCCCATGGAAATGTCAGAGTAAAGGTAATGCCATCTTCCTTAAGGGACAATTTTGACTATGAATATTTCACTGTAACAAAATGGACAACTGAATGGTTTCCTTCCACTTCTGCATAGCCTCTCTGTGCTCTTTACTTTACATCCTCGGTAGGAGAAGACTGTATGTTCAATAGCACGAGCATATTACATTTGATTGGTTTATGATTGAATTTCTCTCTCTCCTGTGATTGTTAACTCTATTTCAGAGTATGCAAAGCTGGGAAATTAGGTAGTTTTTTCTACACAAGTGAATTACAATCCTGGCACACTCAGCCATCCTTCTACTTTCTCCCAGCGTGGATTCGCACATCTAAGTCGATGACAATTCAGTGTTTTGGGTTGACACAAAATGAACACATTTTGGTTCATCAACACCCACAGTTCCAGGAAGGCACTTCTAGATGCATGAAAACATAAGATAAATCAGCTGTGCATTGCAGTATACATGGCACATCTAATGAGCCACAGCCAGTCTTTGTCTGCTAAGGAGGAGCAACACACTACAGCTATGCAGGATGTGCTACACAAGTGAAAACAGATCTACCTACAGCACTTTTGCATTCTGCACAGTGGGTACTTGGCAGGGTTTCAGCCTGCAGCACAATTACTTGCACAGCACCAGTTGGGTACTGGCTGTGCTGGCATCAAACTGCACATCTGCAACCAGGACTGGAGTGAGTGGATGTTCGGGGAGGCAGCAGCCATTCATTAAATATTGACACAAACAGAGAGATGGTCTGTTATTGGGCATTGATGAGTTCAGTTCAATCCTGCTTAGTCTGAAATGTAGCCTTGCTACTTCAATAAATATTTTTGTGAGGCATTTCCATAATTTAATCGCATTTTTAGCTTCTCAGTAATAGCTCACTGCCCAGTCTGTTATTACAAAGCTCCTTCTTTTCTGTCCTTTGATAACCTCCTGCCATGACTGTGGATACTGAATGAATCAGCAGCCACGTAACTTAAAACACAGAGCTGTTGACAGCCTGCAAGATAGGACAGTCTAAGGTGCCAGCAGAGTTATCATCCCTGGGGAGCTAAGGAGCAGGTACAAGGCACTCACAGTCCTACTCAAGCATCAGTGTTCCTGCAGGAGGTGCTCCAGGCTGGAGCAGCAGCTCCCTGCAGCCAAGGAGAGGCCCGTGGAGGAGCAGGCCGTCCCCTTGCAGCCCACAAGCAGAGCACAAAGCAGCTCTCCACATGCAGCCACAGAAAAGGCCACAGGGCAGCAGTGGATGAGGCCTGGAGGAGGCACAGTCTGTGGATACCCCTGCAAGAGCAGCCTGGGCCAAAGCTGCAGCCCATGGAGAGAGGTCTGTGGAGGGGCAGGAAGGCTGGAGGAGCTGCCACCCAAAGACAGGAGGTAGCAGGGGGTGGAGAGGGAGAAGGTGGTTTTAGTTTGCTTTCAGTTCTTGCTGCTCTCGTCTTTTATCAGTAGGCAATAAATTGCATTAATCTCCCTCTATCAGCCCTGTTTTGCCTGTGACAATAACTGGTGAGTGATTTCCCTGTCCTTATCTCAGCCTTTGAGCCCTTTTCCATCATATTTTCTCCCTCTCTTCCCTTGAAATGGGGAGTGAGTGTGGCTGCAGTGAAGTTCAGCTGCCGTCAGGGTGAAATCACCAATTAAAAACACAGTGAAAGAGAAGTTTACAAAGTTGCTATGAAAACAAGCAACAAGACTGTCAGCTGCCTATAAACTCTGGCGTCGGCAGACAGACAATTACCACCACTCCAACCACAGGAAGTCCCTACCTCATCAACGACAGAACCAAGCACACCTGCTCCCTTGCCTTTAATGATCAGCCAACTCCTGTCCCGAGCCTGCCTCCTTTCAATGATTAAAGAGCTCCAAGGCGAGTGCCGGTAATAATGTTACATTTTTCCCTTCTGCAATGTAATCTTTGCCCCTTGGAAAGTGCTGATGAGAGCTTGCTCCCACTTAAAACTTACATAAAAACCAACCCGTATCCTGTTGCGTGGAAAAGGACTGGTACCCCAGTCAGGCCACGAGAGACACGGAATTACTCCAGTGCAGAAATGATACACAGCCCCACATCAGCAGCAAACAGGCTTTGATGCACGCTTACTATTTTTGGAGGCTAACGACACGCAAGTGATAAAGCAAATGAGCGTTTTAATGATGACAAATAGAGGAGGACATGCAGTGCTGATGGGGGAACATGGCTTCCAGCAGGAGGAAGATTTACGGGAGCTAATTACGGTACATCAGATTTATGGTGGAAAAGCAGAAAGAGGAAAAACTTGGGGAAGAACTTGTGTGTCACCTGGGAACAACCGTTTCCCTTCAGACAAATGATGTAACAGCAGCTCAACGCATGCTCCCAGGTGGCCTTTTTATGCCTTTGGCACTGACGTGTGTGCAAAGCCTGAGGCGTGCGTGAGTCTGTAGAAGTTAAATAGACCCAAATTAGTTACAGGGAAAACACAGATTTGTAGCCGCCATGAAAGAATGCCAACAATTAGCGCTTAGATTGGTGTTCAATATACTTGGTGTTCAACATACACGTGCGTTTTTAATTAATCGTGTGGGGCAAACCCAGCAGGGTGCTGCCCTCCCACCTCAAAGAGATCTCAGCGGGGGCTTCGCATTTATCAGCGGCAATCAGAACTCGGCGCAGCAGCCTGGAAATTTGTTAACAGAAGCCACGAGCACAACCGTGAGAAAACCGGCACTTCAGCCCTCAGGTCCGACAGGTGCCAAAGAGAACTCACGTGGCTTAAAGACCCCTTTAGGCCGGAGCAGCCGGCGCTGTACGAGAAGTTTGAGAAGCGAGGGGGAAACCCGCAGCCCGTCCGCACACAAACGCCCGCGAGCGAACCTCCCCACAGCGCCCGCAGCTCCCTTCGCCCCAAGACGCGCCCCGAAATGGCGGCGCTGCGGCCGGGATAAGGGGGTCCGCTTGGAGCCGCCCCTCCGCCCGGGCCTCCCCGCACAGTCACGGAAGGCGCCGGGCCGGGCGGAGCCGCCTTAGCTCACCTGGGCCCCGCGCGAACGGCGACGCCGCAGCCCTCCGGCGGCGGCAGGACAGCGGTGCCCGCGGCCGGCAGCGCCCGGGAGGCGACGGAGAGCGACCCGGGCGGCAGCGGCCCATTCGCGGAGCCAAGCTGCGGACACCTGCGGGCCGCCCGCCCCGCTCCTCCCCGCCGGGCCCGGCCACGCCCGGGGCTGAGGGTGAGGCGCGGGCGGCAGCGCCGCAGGGGGAGGCGGCGTTGGGCGCGGCGCTGAGGTGAAGGGCGGCGGCGGGGCAGGCCGGGGCTGGAGGACGGCTTCTGGGCCGAGTCCGAACTGGTCGGAAGAACGGACAGAAGTGGCACCTGTGGGGGTAGTTTCCCGCCTCGGATTGAATCTGTTTCAGTATTTTTTCTCTGGCTTCAGTTTCAGCACGAGCACCTTTTTGTCCCTCTGGCGTAAGTCTGGGGACTGTGGTTTTGCGTAGAAAACACGAGGATTGCCTGCAAGCAGAGAACAAGTAGCATGCTGCATTGCTTTGCTGTTCGAGGTGAAAGTGTTGGAATGAGCATGCTTTGCTTTTGTATGACACTGGTAAGGGAAGCTGAAGTGAACATGGAAAGCTGGCATAGGCTCCGTGTCAATGAGACATGGAATCATTCAGGTTGGAAAAGAGCCCTCAGGCCATCGAGTTCAACCTCCAGCTACCCCCACTGTGCCCCCTGACCACATCCCTCAGTGCCACATCCACACGGTTCTGGAACACCTCCAGGGACGGTGACTGCACCACCTCCCTGGGCAGCCTGTGCCACTGCATCACTGCTCTTTGTGAGGAGAAAAATTTTCCTAATATCCAACCTGATATCATTTCAGAATTACTTCTAGAGCAGCCACCGCAGGCCTAGAGAGAAATTCAATTATCCATTTTACTTCTGTTGAGTTGTACTACTTTTAAAACTTGCAAGCCATCCTGTCAACAGTAATTTTCAAAAAGACTGTGTGCAGGAAGGCATATCTGTCTAAAACAAACTTGCAAGGCTGTACTGCAGCTCTGACAACAACGGTTTTTGCTTTGTGTGCTCTATAATTGCTTGGGTGTAGGCTCCGTTCAAGATAAAAATGTTTGCCCTTCCCCATCAGGAAATAAAATAAAATAAAAATAAATGTGGGAGAGCCTAGAGAAAAGTTAAATTACAATTTACTAGAGAGTCAGGTGAAAACTGTTGGATGGAGACATCCTTTCAGGCTATGTCGTATACATCATACTTTAATTGTAATAAACTTTGTTTCCTCAGAGTTTATGAATATAACAGCTGACCCTTGTCATGAAAAGAGAATGTATGTTTCAGCACAGTCAAACCAAGTCCATCTCATCAAGCTGTTTTTCTTCTTTGTGGAAAGCATCCAATGCATAAAATCAACTGTGAAATATTTTTCCACGTGTTTAGGTAAGTGTATGTGAATGCCATAGCAGCTGTGATTCACTCATCTTCATTCCACATACTCCCTCTGCTGGAAATGAATGTGAAAGGCCAGAGGATCGGAAGGAGAGATGGAGTGCAAGATATGTTAAAAATAATAATAATAAAAGAGCTTCTTTCATTAAAAGATCACACACTCTACAGCCTGTAGTGGTACTGACTGATTAACGGGCCTCAGAGGACAAGGAAGAAAGTAAAACTATATGTCATTGCTAGTATTTCCAATGCTATCCTACACCAGGAGCACTCCTTTCAGCCAGGGGCTAAAACCACTGTTTTAACACTGGCAGTACAGTCTGAACTCAGATTGCAAGCTGCTAAAGACCAAGCTTCATTAGTGACTGAATGCAAAAATAACTGTGAAAAAAATCTGGTTTGGTTTACTTTCAGTAGAAACAGCAGCACAAATCAGAGATACATAGTTTGACACGCTGCTGAGATGTTGTCCCCATGGATTTTAGGAAAAGCACTGAAATACTTCTACCCAGCAAAACAATGAATTCCTCCTCTTACACAGAACTATACCCCTGGCAGAGATGCTGTCCCACATAATTAGTAGCTTCCATTTCTTCTAGGATAAAGAGTGTACGGATGGAGGATACAAGATCCACTTCATTTTTTTTTCCTTCAAATCCTAACAGCTATTTGCACTCAAGTAAAATAACTGCTGTTGGTAAATAGTAAGAGGTTCCACTGCCATAGCTGAGCAAAATCAATTGAAACAGCTCCAAAACCAGTGGCTAGAAATTACAAAAACTGTTAGTGCTGCAGGAAAGCTTGAATACCTTAAAAAATACTATAGGGTCCTCTGGTATACAAACAGGTAACTTTAAACCATCATGTAGTATCTGAGATCAAGTTTAACATGCTCTTATTTCATAAAAAACACAAATAGTATTTTCAGGTTTGCCTACATAAAAATATTGTGGTAAATGGTAAATTTAAAAAAAAATTTAAGAAAGTGAAGTTTATAAGATGGCATTGTTGACAGTAGTAAATAAGAGTCACAAATGTAAACAAATCATAACTACATTTTGGTATGTATTTATTTTCAAACACCATGGTATAATAAAGCAGCAGCAGTAAAGCAATAAGGAAAGAAGACATGATCACTACAACTTTAACAAAGCTCAATTAATCTTCTTTTATCTTTCAGTTTCTGACTTTGCAGAGATCTTGCCACTACAGTGCTCTCTGAGTATCCCCACCTGAATTATTTTTGTTAACCATGAATAATCAAACAGCAACTAATTGCTGTTAGAAGTCACTGGAATATTATATACCATTGTGACTGACAAAGCTCTCTTTAGTCCCATCTCTTTCCTGATGATCTCTCTGCAATATGCAGAGACACAAATTCCTCATTTCCATGTTTCCTAAACAAAAGCTAACCCTGGTAATAAAGGCTATGAGTTGACAAAAAGCACTTTTTTACATCTTGATATTTTTAACCTCATATTCCCTTAATTGCTGAAGAATGTTGAGTTTTTACCTTCTGTAACATTTGGCTAGGGAGCACACAGTTACTGACTTTTTATGATCTTATAGAGAAAAGTTACCTTTTTTGCTATGAAGGAGTTATATCTTAGGATATGTCTCTCTGCACAGCTCATCCACTCCCAAGAAGAATTCAATTTTATCTATTTCACATTCATCTAACCTCACCTTCTCATCTTTTATCAGTATGGTAAGATGACTGCAAAACAAACAAATGACTCTTTCTCATGTTCTGAGATGACTTAGATGATCACCTTCTCTTGTACCTTTTAGTAACTGCAAAATAAGGAAAGGTATAACGTCATTATGACTGATTCTGCTGTCTCTATTACTTCAAGCCATCTCCTTAATACTGGTGACTGCTGAAACATCTTCTGTGGCTGAGTAAGAATCCCCCGAAGAATGAAGAATCAGAACCTGCAAACCAAAACCGGGCCACCTATACTGAAGAGTAAAGTATCACTACATTACAGATACATTTTAATATTTTACTTTTTTTTTTTTTTAATACATTACTCATCAAAATACTTTCACAGGCTCTTTAAAGAAACCTGTTCCTAAAAAACAACAGAGGATCATATCTATAGCTCATGTTAACACGTTTTAAAAAGTAGTTGGGAGCATTTATATAGATTATGCTGTTTCAAACCATTACTTGACATATGAATTTTAATGCTTAGGAGTCAGACTGTCAAAACCAAAGGCATGCAAAGCACAAACGAGATATATGTTCAAACCATTACCAACTTGATTTTGCTTTTGAAAATAAGCTGGAGACCATTTTAAAATACTTTGACAAACAAAGCAAAAAAGATGAATCTATTGAAGAAAAAAAAGTGAAACCAAGAAACCAAGAAGTGGGTAATTTTCTATTTTAAATAGGAATTACTTATCTATTTCTGGAGTCAGAGGTAGGGATTTTTCAGCTGATTTGTAGGAGAGAGTTCTACATTTTCTCTTGCAATTGCTGTTAGAGAATGTGTAAAACTGACAAATAATAGGGCATAGTAGCTGAAATTCTGAGCAAGTCTAATTTCCAGTAAATATAACCAAGCAGTTCTCATTCATATTAAAAAAGCTCTTTGATTAGAAAATTAGTGCAGTTTTAATAAAACTCTCAGAAACTGAACACACTCCAAGTATATATGCATATCAGAAACATTAAAAAATGCACATCTCCATAGATAGATATCACATTGTTGTATCTCCTAGCATTACTATACTATTTTAGACAAATTAAGAAGTAGTTCAGGTTTTAAGAGGGGAAAAACAACAACAACAAAAAATCTCTGCCTATATTGAGATGGCATAGCACTCTTTGAAGTGCATTCTTCACATAGTCCAGCAAAAATACATCGGTTGCTCTGAAAGTAATACCTCCTTTTTATTTCCATGGAAACTACAATAGATACAAGAAGCACAATAACACTATCCGTAGAGCAAATTCTTAGCTACAAAACCTTATTTTTCAACATAGCCACAATCAATAGTTAGGTGTTTTCACCAACAGTGAAGACGACTCTGCATATTGCTCTGGTAACAATCTGCCACTGCTGAAATGCACCACACATCACCTCACCATGCTCACATCCACTGGTTTCCATAAACATTCAGCAAGCATCTGTGAATGCCATTTTTCCAGAATTCAATGACGCACCTTTACTTCATCTGCACTTCCATGTCAGACACTGCTGTGTCAGACCACCCCTCTGCTGCCATCTGTCACACAGCAACAACATGTAATGGAATATTGGTGGGAAGGTTCAACCTCTACTGCCATCCCACCAACATCTGCCTCTGTCATCATGGGCCAACACCACAAAATAGGAGGCATTACTTTCAGCGTAGCCCTCACACTTTCAAATTATAACACCTGAACGTAGACACCTTTTTCCTCCAATAAAGTTTCATATTGTTATTTACTATCCTGTTTTTTAATTATATCACTAACCTTTTAAAATAATGCACAATGTTAAAATTACAGTACAATGTGAGTACAATCAATGTAACCTGAATTTTTTTGTTTACAGAGATGGATGTGCCATGCAACACAAAAGTACATGAGCTGGGAGGGGAAGGAAAGGAAGCTATCCATACCAATTTCTTCCCATTGAACAACAAAGAGTGTATATAAATCCATGCAAGTATTTGTGAAATAGATTTAATGAAATTAAGCATTCAGCAGGGAAAAATGATAATTGAATGCAAATTAAACTTGAACTCTCCAAATGGTGTGCAGAGTCTTCACAGGCCATTCTGAATATAATATTAGAAGTCCTTGAATGAAGTATTCCTAGAAAACAAAACAAAACATAGTCTAATTTTGTAGTGAACATAGCATAGATTCTGAGGTTACCATGAACACAATTTAAGGTTTTGATTCTGAAAATACTATGAGCAGGCTTCCTGTCTCTTCCAAAGTCAGTCCAGATAGATGATTTGACTTCATTGTGCAAATATGCTACAATGCTTTTTGAAGGGAAGGGCAAGCCTTGGACTCCTATCAAAGAAAATGTACAACAAAGGTCTTTCCCACCAGGTCTGCAAGATGTGCTACAACGTGCATTCTTTTCATTTTACTCATACAGGGAGTCAAGACAGAGAAAAATGGGAGAATAGGAAAAAGTTACCATCCAATTTTTTTATGATATCACATTCTTAATATAATGAAAAGGCGATTGCCTGACCCATCTCTTATCTTAGGATGTGTGCTAAAATAGTGCACAAAATACTGTAGTGTCAGAAGGGTGTCAATGGTAATTCCTGCACTGCTGTCTCAGGGTTTTAGATATTGGTTGCAGAAGATTCCTCTACACCAAGAAGTTATTGTTTCTACTGTATCTTTCTGAATCCCCAAGTAAGACATCTTGAAGCATCTAACAATGAAATTTCAGCTCTTGGAAGACTTTTCTAGTAATTTCAACTATTCTGTATTGATGCAAACAAGAAATGAGTTGAACTCATAATCTAGTTTGTAGAAGATCAGTCTGGATTAGGATTCGACCAAGAAGGCCAATGGCATCCTGGCTTATATCAGGATGATTGATCAGTGGTGAATAGGACTAGGGAAGTAATCCTGCCCCTGTACTTGGCACTGGTGAGGCCTCACCTCGAGTACTGTGTTCAGTTTTGGGCACCTCAGTACAGAAAGGACATTGAAGTGCTGGAGCAGGTCCAAACAAGGGGAACAAGGTTTGTGAAGGGCTTGCAGAATATGCCCTACGAGGAAACACCGAAGGAACTGGGGCTGTTTAGTCTGGGGAAGAGGACACTGAGGGGAGACCTTATTGCTCTCTTCCAATATCTGAAAGGTGCTCATAGCGAGAGTGGGGTTGGTCTCTTCTCACTGGTGACAGGATGAGGGGGAATGGCCTCAAGTTGCACCAGGGTAAGTTTAGGTTGGATATCAGGAAGCACCTCTTTACAGAAAGGGTTGTTAAGCACTGGAATAGGCTCCCCAGGGAGGTGCTTGAGTCACCATCCCTGGATGTGTTTAAAAACTGTTTGGATGTGGTGCTCAGGGACATGATTTAGAGGAGGGTTGTTAGGGTAGTATGGCTAGGCTGTGATTGGACTCAGTGATCTTTAAGGTCTTTTCTAACCTGAGCAAATGATTCTATTATTCTATGATTCTGTGATTCTATGGATTTGATATTTAATTAGCCTGTTACTAATTAGAAAGGAATATTTTTCTAACATCAGTCTGATAAGAAGTTGAAACAAATAGGAACAGCATCATAATTGTATAATATCAGTATAGATGACAACATAGATTGAATTGATTGAATTCTCTTTTCTTTATATGATATCAAAAATAAAAGAAAATGTCATGATTGAACAGTCCCAAATGACACAGAGCTTATTTCAACAAATGTAAGAGCTACACTACACTCAGGTTAGGAAGTAGACATCATTCTTTCAGAGGATGAAGGGACTGTACTTGATACAAAAAACTGACAACAGCTATCAAATTACAGCCTTACACTGCTGTGTTTTCATGTTAAGGGCCCTAGAACCAGCTCACTGACACAAGGAACCTTGCCTCCTATTCTAAGGACTTATGTACTTAGAGCTTTCGATAACAAAGATGAATTAAGTGGCAAAGGTAGTAATCTCATTTACCAAAATATTAACAAGATTCATCTCAGAAGTACGTAACCAATTCAAAAGCAGACAGCATTTCCTGAAAGTAATGAAATGAGAATTTCACCCACTCAACTGGCAAATATTTTTATTGCATGCTGCCATCAGCCTCTGTATGAACTGTGAAGCAAAAAGCAGACAGCTACCAAACATAAAATTAATCTAAGACTAAAACTGACAGGGGAGTAGATGTAAGTGGTGGAGGCTCCATTTCAGTGACTGCTGGAAGGAAAACTGGTTTTTTTTTCCTACCACAAGATTACAAGTGTTTGAAAACTTATAGAATGCATTTAAATATGGTGTCAAGTTGTGTAATTGAGCCAATATTTCAACAAGAAATAAGAGTTCATCCTTTTATTTAATTTGTTTTCAGTATTTGGAACTTAAACATTGTTGAGCTACTTACCCTTCCAGGGAACTGTCCAGAGACCAATCAGGAGGCGGATGATGAGCACGTTCAGGTGACGATGTTCTTAATGTAGAGCTTAACTGATATGTGACCGTACGGTTCTGGCATCGAAGCTCCTGTACAGCACGTTCCCTACATAAAAATTATTAAACACTTTTAAAAATCAAAGTTATCACACAGTCATTAACTTTTTCTTTGTTCTTTTTACTATTTTTTTTTTTTTAATTTTATATGGAGATGTGGTGTTTATCATACAGTTCTCTAAAAGACAGGTAACTCTTTCTGCATATTGTTCTTACAGCTAACTTACAGGCTGCACAACAAAATGTAACTTTGCTCTTTCCAAAACAATTCAGGTGATTGTGTTTGTAAATAACTTGAAGTAGAAGAGAAATTGTTTTCAAGAATGATAATGGAGGATCTCTGATTCATAGTGAGGCAACACTAACATATAGACACACACTAATATTTATCAGGTGAATAAGCTATAAATTAAATCTTGATATTACTGCAACTGTAAACAACCATGTGAGTAACAAATTATCCTTAATTAGGAGAAGAGCTTAAGTATGGAGGCTGATTTTGCTTTTTGACCATGAACGCCCTAAGAAGAAGCATCAGGGAACAACCAAAAAGCACAAAATGGATGCACTCACACTGGAGTAGGGAAACAACTGCTCAGAGAAGAGCGAGACTATTTTAAAACAGAAGTACTGCTACATTAGCATACTATGTGGCTTATTTTGTGCAGCTGAAGAAGTACACGTGATGCTACCTTTTTAATTGACTCACACATCTAACCCCAAAGTTCTGCAGCTTTTGCCCTGACTTCAGGGTAAAGAAGAAAACAATTTGAAATTGAAACGTACACTGTGACATTTGAGAAATGTATCTTTAAAAGACCTAGCCTCAAGTGTAGATGTTTCCCCCTCAAAACTCTCATCCTTATGAGTGAATAGAGTATCAACAAACTGATTTGCTACAATTAAACAAAATACCTGATTCTCAAGCATGCTATAATCACATCACTACTTCTTCTATCAATTTCTTTTCACTACCTAAAATAATACTTGGCAATGTAACATTTTTAACCTCAATACATCTATGAAATAGAAAAATCTTGCTATTTTTGTTTCATAAAGAAACTGTTTAAGATGCCAAGACTAAATAGATAAGCCAATTAGCAAGACAGGCCTAGGACTGTTTCTTGTACTATGGCTAATTCACCTGAAACAATTTGTACCTACTGTTAAACACTCTCACTCTGCCTATTAAATAAAAAACTAAAAAGGTGATTTTCTCCATATTGACACCTTCTGTGCTCCACACAGCACCTGGGAGAACGCAGATTGGTACAGGCTAAAATTGTTTCATTGTGTCAGTACAGACTAATTAGAGACAAGTATGCAACAAGATACCTAGACTCTCACTTGAAATAAGTGCATGTTCAGGAAAATGTCCCATCCCATCCTAAAACAGACTATTTGAGAAGCAAGTTTATTTCAGCATCTCATTGCATTGGCAGACAACTAATGTAGACAGAACATGTAACAGTTTCAACACCATGGCATGAGTAGCCTCTGAACACATAGCAGATGAAGAACAGAGCAAAGCCAAACTTTGCTGTTTATCCTTTTAATTAGTCTAAGTCTTAGTACTGCATTGCATTTTATCCCATTTAGATGGAGGAAACATAATACAAAAATATGTACTCGCCTTTCAAACCTCTCAGTTGCCAGCTGTCTTCTGGTGATATCCAGTTCTGACTCTAGCTGAGCTGTTGTATTTTTGAGCTGAGTGAAATCTCGACTCTTCACAGTGCTGTAAAGTTCACACACTTTAATTAGATAGCAGCTATAATCCTCAAATATGTTACCAAATAGAGTTATGCAAAATGAAAAGGGCAGCTATACCATGCTACTGATTCCCTTCTGGAGTAAAATGTGTGCAGAAAAGTATTTTAGGTTATAGCTGAGGAATTAGAAGCAGGTCGTTGTTATCTTCTGCTATTAAGGTATCCAAGGTACTTTGATCATTTGAAAATGCAGCTAGATACTAGATAGACGTGTGTATACATGCACATCTATGTGTATGTATGTATACATGACAAGAATTTAAAAACAAAACAAAACCAACTGCAATGTTCTCCTGGTCATTTACTCACAGTTTATTTTCTGCTAAAAAAAGTTGTTCCTTGAGAAGCTGAATTTCAGAGTCTTTTTCTTGCTCTGCAATCTGTGACTGAAGTTCTCTCTCACGATTGGATGCAAGCAAAGATTCCAGATTTTTCAGAGATGCTCTTTCATTTCCCAGTTGTTTTCTCAGCAGCTCTATTTCAGAATGGGATGAATCACATTCACTCTGCAGCTAAACAAAGTTTGTAACATTTCAGATGTATGTCTGCTGAGTTCAGTAGTCTTTAAAAATTAAAGAAGTTTAGTACCGATGACCCAAATTTGTTCTTACTCCAAGATGGTTCAACATGGTTGATTACTGTCATATCTGACCTCAATTAAAATCCTGTTTTGGATTTATAAACTCACTCAGTGCATATCTATGAACTTAGGCATACTTGATACAAATAAGAAACTCTCTGAAATAGAATCGTATAATCACAGAACATCATGAGTTGGAAGGGATCTCAAATGCTCCTCCAGGGGTCTTCCAGACCCCTTAACACCTTTATAGCCCTCTTTTGTGTATTTTCTAACAGTTTTATGTCCTTCCTATATTGTGGCACTTAAACCCGCACCCAGTGCTTGAGGTGAGGCCTCAGCACAGAGCAGAGCACTTTTTTACTTTACAAAGCAAAATCCAAATTATTTGGTCTTAATGGATTAAAATGAGTTTTCCTTATTCTGAAAAGCCAATTTTCCACCATCAATCAAAACTAAAGTTCTCTTGCCTATAAACAGTTTTGATATTCTACTTCTGTATTTCAGAACAAAAGAATACTAAAATCGTATAAGTTTTGTGAAAAACACTATTAAAACACTGAAAGAACAATATAATTTTAGCATCAGCATTCAGAATCTTCACTAAACTCTCCAGCTGCATTTCTGTATTTTCCTATCCTGAAACTCTTGCTTCCCTCTACGATCCTAGCAAGTCTCTTCACTGACAATTTCATAGAAGAATTACTGCTATTGTTTCCTAAAACTGTCAAGCATTCTAATGTCCATATCAGGTTTCTTTGCCAATAAACTATTCTAGCTATTCTGCCTAGTAAGTGGCTGAATGTGAAATCCAAGACATCTGTCAAGAAAACAATTAGTAACATTACATCCTGAATTTCAGTACTCAACGCAAAACTTTGTAAAGCAGTGATGGTACAGACTGTACACAATATCCATGCTCCAAGGAGTATGTTTCTGAGGTATGCTAAATTAAACATTAAAAAAAGAAAGAGGCACTGATCATCAGTAGAGATTTCTTTGATCATTCTAGATCTGAAAGTAGTTTGAGATCCCTTTAAGTATAACATTAACATAAAATTATTTTTTAATTTTATTTCACATACCCTTTCTACCTTCTCTGATGTGGAAGTTAACTGCTGACTTAATAGTTCTTTGCCTGCATCTAATTTAATGCAAAGTTCTTGCGTAGATACGAGATTTGCAAGTATAGAGACTCTCTCCTGATGTATGTTTTGAAGCTCTCCTTCCATTTTCACAATAGACTTGTGTAAGGTAGAAAGCTGAGACTGGTATGCTTCTTCTGTTGTTAAATGCTATAATAAAGCAATATCAGATAATCAAAAGTGTATTGCAAAGAAATTATAAAACTGCTTCCAAATTCCTACAAAAATATTGTAGTGATGATTTTTAAGAGGTGGCAGTTGTTTATTCTGGATTAAATTTTAAAGTTATTTCTTTAAATAACTTTTGTATATAAAACAAGTAGAAAAAAGATTCTTGCTTCTGATAGCAAATTCAGCTACCAACATTTTAAACTCTCTTCTTAGAACCTCTTTTTTTTTTAAATAAAATGTATTCTTGCATGTAGAAGAGCACTGAATGCTCAAATACTGTCAGCCATGTTCATGTTCATGTCACCCATAAACTCAGGCATGATGAAGAGCTGACAGAAGCCACACTAAAATGAAGTTTACAAGCCAGCAGCAGCAGTTCTGACTAGAAGCACTCTGAATGTTGTGTATTTTAAAAAACATAACCTCGATTTTTCCCTTTTGAAAAAATGCCTGTACCTTAGCCAGTCATAACTGTCTTGTATTTCCAACCACTTTTAACCATTTAACTGTCAATGTGGCTGAGCATGGAAGTTTGACAAAGGCAATGGGAGCAAAGAGGCAAAGCAACAACTTCTCTGAAAGATTTCTTATGACTGAGATGGAAAAACATGGTTGTAGGGGGAATATGTTACATAATTCTAGCTCTGACTTGGCCAAAATAAATAAATTAAGGAAAAAAAAAAAAAAAAAAAAAAGCACAAGGGCATAACTAAGCACACATCAAGATTTCTGAATTAAAATTAGCATGTTTAAGACACATGCCTTAATGCAACTTCTACGAACCTGAACATGATATCCATCTGCAATTCTGACTGCATTTGTTGACACGTGAAGAGGTCTGTTTATTCCTATAATTAATATCAGACATGGGAAGGAGGTAGAAAGATAAAATCTCTACCCATTTGAGGCTGGTTAGACAAACTAGGACCACAGGCCAGCTTCACTACATTAAAAATCTGCCACACAGTTGTCCTATACTGGTTTGTTACTGTTCTCATCCTTCTTTATGAACAACTGCAGATCAGCTTCTATTGACTATCTAATGTGCATGAGAAGCCCTCAATAGCCTCTGCAATATTTAGGAAGCAGAGATGATTTGTGGCAAAAACAGCAGCCCCAAACCAGAACACAATTTAAATGTTCATAGCTTTAAGTCCTTCACATTTTCAAATAGGAAATAGATGTTTGGGACACCTAAAGCATTGGAAAGAAGATTGAAAAGTTGGAAGCAACAAAAGCAAGGAAAGCAAGGACTGGAATGTACTAGGGGACAAAGCATTAGGTATGTTTCAGGTACGCCCTGGAGTTCTGTGCAAGGTTATGCCCTCCCCCATTTCAAACATGATAGCTGTTTAACTTTTTTCTTTGAAATGTATTATTTTTATTTTATGTGTTATTTTTAATTTATTTTTCCCCCATGTATGACATTCATATGACTGCTAATTATGTTATGAAATAAACCCCATATACTTCAATGTAGCAACTATCTCTAAAACTCAAATAGAAGTGGTATGAAGTATAATTTTAAACAGCCACAAGCTTAAAATTTCAAATGTGAACTACAGGAACAATGATTTCAACTTACTTTCTCCATCTCTGTTTCAAGACTCTTCATCTTCTCTTTCAACCTGCGGTTCTCAGATTCCGCACTGATTAATGCCAATCTGACAGAGTTACAATCTTCTTCTGCTTGATGGCACTTTGCTTCCCAACTTTCTCCTTGTTCACGGGCTTTGTGGTAATTCTCCAAAAGCTCACAGTTCTCCCTCTCCTAACACATAAAACTTGTTTAATATTTTACAGTATGCTTCTTAAAATAGGGATATTTATAGCTGTGCAGGTATGACATAGTATTGGATGTTCTCTTTTTATTGAGAATCTTGCATTTAGCAAAAAAAGTTGAGAGACTTCACATTGAGAGTTCTGTTCCATATGGCCACATTTTGATGCTCAAGAGACATCTGTTAAAAATGGCTGAATTAACACTAAAAATGTGAAGTATAGGAATATATTGAAAACTTTTTTCTGTTAATCCCACACAGTAGCAGAGACAAAAGAGTCCCAAGTTCCTACATTATGCACTGAAGTTTTAGATTTAATAAACACACACACACACACACAAAACAGTGAAATATACTTCGTTACTTGTCTACTGGAAAATCAGCTAAGAAAATGCTTTCAAAACTGTATTAAACATAAAAATGCTATTAAAACTGTAGTAGCTGAATACAGATGAGTTTTGGAGAGTTATTCTATGGAAATATGGTTACAATTTCAATTTTAGTTAGAACAGCTTTAATCCACATACTCACTTTAAACTTCAGTACTCCCTTCAGCCTGGCAATATCTGTGTTTGAATCCTGAGCTTTCAACTTCATCTCATCAAGCTCATTCTGGTACTTAGTTATTTTCACATGTAGTACCTATGAAGAAATATTTGTTTAATAAGGCTAAAGTACACTGTTTGTACCTTGACAAACACATCTAAAGAGTATGCCTTAAGTATCTTTTAAAAGGGTATACAAAATATAAGCTATGTGGATTTCTGCAAACAAAATTTGGCACATGTCAAAAATACTTACCTTCTTTGACTTTAAAATAATACTAAATCTTAAAATGAAGAAAAATATAAATCAGAAAGTATAGCCATTAGCTCGAAAAAGACAGATGGTTTCTTCAGCAGCTAGGTGGTCAACAAGCAGCTCCCACTTTCTGGATGGTATAATCCCTTAAAGCTGCTCTTTAGAAAATGCAGGAAAAAAAAAAGAAAGAAAAAAAGAAAAAAGAAGCAACTGACTAAGTGGCCATCTCTTGATCAGGAAAAGTAGATCCACAAGCATTAGGAGAATGCACACAGAAGATCTGGCAACTATTGTTTGAGACAGAAAAACATGAAGAAGATTGCAGAAAGGTTTCTGGACAAGTCAATTATTATCTCCCTTCCTTGCAAACTACTGTGAGAACACTCCACTGCAAGAAGCAGTACGTATGGAAAAACAGATGTAGACTATGGAGAAACCCCCGTTTGTATTGTGAAATGTCCACAAGCTGCTGAGAAAGGTGCTCTGGAATTCTATGAACTTTTCCAGCCCTACTGAAGAAAGAGAAATGTTAATTGAGATACTTGGAATTTCACCTAAATTAATGGAAAAGCCACAAGTAAAAAATACATATTATAAAGACATATCTATTAAAAATTAGTTGATCACATGAGGCTAAGATTCTTTTGTTTCTAACTGCTTCTATAAGCATACAGACACATTTCAAAGAAACATGAGGCTTTTGAAAGTAGCTACAAGCAACAGATAGCTTTATTTTGTACCAGCTGACCACATCAGAAACAATGGGGATTATAAAAGATTCTGGTAGATGAGAGATGAATAAAAAGATGCCTTTCAGTAATCCATCTTTCTATTGACACTCACTATCTATCTTTAGTGATTATAACATTTGTTGAAGAGGAGAAAGTAAGGAAATAGAAAAGTATATTCAAAGAAGAAGATATTCTAAGCGGTTGAACAAGTGTAGAGGAGAAAAAACAAGCATGAGAAAACCTGAATTAAGGCAGAAGTTTTAATGAAAAGAAGAAAAAATAGAACATTGTACAATGATGACCTACTGCAAGTACTAAGCTTAATTTCTGGCTGCTTGGAAAACATACTGATGTGTGAACTGATGTGCATGAGATGAGACTGTAGTCTAAATGTGTCAACTACTTTTCTGAGTAACTGTATACAGATAAATAACACATTCGATATTTTAATGTATGATAATCAGATATTGCCATAATCTTTTACCCAAAAACCCCTTTAAAGAACAGTAAATACAGTCCTGTTAATAAAGCTGTGAACCTTAATAGATGCATACTGTGTTCAAATATGTAAACTTGTATGTGTTCTGAGCCAGTCGCAGCACGGTACAATAAATAGCTGCTGCCTCCTTTACAGTAATTTTCAACGTAAGCAATGGTTATAACCACCACAATTATTTTTACAAAAAGACCAGAAACAAAAAAGTTAAGCAGCTGTTCCTGGAGATAAACATCCACACCATAACACAAGAACAACTGAGCTTCTTTATACAAGTGACCTAAGCAGGAAGTGAAAAAATCAGTTTGGAAAAATTCTATGCACCAATTCTATGCACTACTAGAAAAACACTCCATTTTCTTTTTTGGTCAAGATGTCTCTACATGTATATACCTGATTTTCTTGTTTAGCATTGGAAAGATGCTGTTGTAACCTGTCCTTCTCCTGAGCTAACATTTCTCTGTTGTCGTTAGCCTGTGCAAGTTCTTTGTTGGTTTCTTGCAGCTGTTGACGCAAACTGGTGATATCTTTCTCACAGATACACAGTGCTTCAGCAGATTTTCTATGTAGCAAATAATAAATACTTCAGGTATGGCAATGCTGTTCAACCTAGTAAAATGATAGCTTTTCCGTGGTTAAATTTACAAGTTCTGAAACAAAGCTGTAACATTTTAATATGTAATACAGTAGAAAAAAACAATTTCTACATTAGCACATCCTAGGATCCATTTTTTTTGTGTTAATGCTATGCATTAATCAAAATTTAATTATGATCTTGAAATTTTATCCTTACTGTATCGAACGCTCCAAATCGGAAATCAGAATCTTCAAATCTGAAATGGTTTTCTCCTTAAAAAGAAATACAAAATTAAGATAAACTCCTCACAGCTCTGATTTCCTTTTATTCAGTTTATTCCTTTTATTCAGTTAGCTGATTACTGCAAAATGGATTCTGATTTTCAAAGTTTCATCGTGTACTGTTTAGAGCTGAAAATTCTGATAACCTACTTTGGCAAATAGAAGAACAAATATTATTATCTTCTGCAGAATGTAACCCTTTTAATTAAATTTCTTAATCCTTTGTGGTTTGAACAGTGGCATTTGTCTCATGCTCCCAAAAGTAAATGTGTCTTCTGTCTGCTAGATAAGTTATCACAGTTTTTCTACAATTAATAGACTATCAGAGTTTGGTAGTTCTTAACTGATAAAACAAGAACTGTCACTGTATTTCCATTAAAAAAAACAAAACAAAAAACTAGCACAAACTGTATCAGTTCGTTCCACTGTCTCTGCACAGATATTAAAAGTATAGATAGGCTAAGCAAATGTTTTCTACTGAAAACCCAAGATATATGAGATACAGCCTTCTGCAAAATAGGCACCATTTACAATTTACAGTCTTTAATATGTGGAGTCATTGTTTATAGCAATATGATTATGGCCTGTCTTGCAATATCCTATCTTCAATGTTATGTTGAAAGTACTGCAACTTCTTTAGTTAACAATCACTACATTTATGAAGTACCTCATTTAGTGTGTTCTAAATCAATATCAAGATAACTTAGGCTGAAGAGAAAAACAATGCTTCAGACCTAAGCAGCTTCATTACAGAGCCTGAAATCACACTGTGGAAAAAAACAAAACAAAAACCCAACAAACTGATGCATTTAGCCTAGGTAAACTAATATCTTACGATGAAAAGGATATCATTCAAATGCAACATCGATGATAAGAAAAGCAATACTACCTGGCACTATATCTTTAACATTAGTGGGCACTGAGGAAGAATTCAGGCTAAATTTTATGATAAAACATTTTGTTAGCTAATTTACTTTTTCTTCACCTAAGGAAAGTAATTAAAGTCTCCTCTCTTGATAAGCATCAGCTATGCAAAAGACAAACATGAGAGGTTCAACATGGCTCAGACCCACTGCTATTGATGTCAACATGAATTTTATTGTCTTGAAACTAAAGCAGAAGTAGCTCAGCACTGAGCATTGCTGCAGATAGCATTATAAGAGAGTCACGATGACCCAACAGATGCTTCCTCTATTTAATCTCTCATGATTCCATAATTTATTGTGATTATTTACATGTTAGAACATACTTTAATCTTCAGGTTTTCCTCAAAAGTGACGATCTTCTCTCTTTCTTCTTCCACACACTGTTGCAAAGTTTCCTTCTCTTTATCAAGTTGCGCAATTGTATCTTTCAATGCACAGATCTTCTCTTCTTGCGCAGAACTTTGTTTTGAAAAGTCATCTGAACACAATCAGAAAGGTCTCATTTTTATAAATTCAGATCATTCCAGATAAAAACTATTTTGATACACTTCTGAAGCATAAAAGAACATGACAAAAGCTTTCCTTCAAGAAAATACCGAAGCAAGGGTGTTTTCAGAAACACAGGTAATCCCAGTGATACTGTAGAACTGCATTCTTCTTTCAAGGACTTTAATTACTTGGCTCAAAAAAAAAAAAAAATCTATCCTTAAATGGCTAATGTTTAGATAATTCAAATAATTTTATTGAGCATTGTAAAAAATAAATGATTTAAATAGAATTACAATAGACAGAAGCCTCATGAAGGCTACAACCTGGAAAGGCTAACATGAAATAAAAGAGATAAATATCCCAATATTAGGCAGTTTTTCAGAAACAGTGCTTTATTTATACGAACTTTGTGTACAAGAGTTTTTAAAAAGCTCATTTACAAAATCCAAGGTCACTTAAGAAGTTCAAAGCTATTAATGAAAAAAAGCAGTTAATCTACTTATTAGAAAATTAAATTTGAAAAGATCTCTTTCCCTGTCTTCATTGAGCTACGCACTGCATTTACCTTTAAGTGGTCAGATAATCAATCCTTATTTGAGGTTCATACACTGCATTCTCAGGGGGAAACTACAGGAATTCTTGTTACAGTGAAATTTACATCTCAGAAAAAGTATACAGGTTGCAAATTCCTTCATAAATATCAGTGTAATTGGATGCACTGAATGATAATTATTAACTACTTCCAGGAGATAAAACATCCAAAGTAAAATCACATGTGGCCCAGTCTTTCAAGACATCATACTCATATATCCACCTTCCAGTCCTTTTTCACAAACTTTTCACAAACTCTCCCTATTTTAATACACAAGATGAAAGACACTCAGATTTCCACATCCTTATGAATCTAGACTGCAACATGCTTCGGTCAGCTGATTGGAGGTCTTGGATGTGAGATTCTGAAAAGTCTCTGTTCACCTTCAAATGGCTTAAAATATGCTTAGTTTGGACACATTTCCTGGGAATGATTTAAACATGCAATAACACATAGGCAGATGCCCCTATCAAACATTACGTCAGTACTTCACTACATCAGGGATTTAGAACTTTTTAACATGTTGTGTAGATTTTAATGTGGACAAAACACCTTTTTTTTTTTTTTACTAGGCTTCTCAGGAGTAGCTTAAACACCTCAGCCAAAGCGTTCAAAACTTTAAATTTGCTTTGAATGAAATCTTATTTGAGTTTTAGAGATTTAGAGCTGAGTAACTGGAGTTTGAAAGTTTAAGTAATAAAGAAGAAGATATTTTAATAGCTGTATTTTCCATTCACAAATTTATCACTTCATTTAACAGTATATCATGTCGACTGTACCCACAGAGCAAAATAAGACTTCAGACACAATGCATTTGTATTTCTGGAAGTGGTAACTCATTAATTGGCACACTAGAAATAATTTCTGTATCCACTTCCTTCAATCTCTTAACAGAAAAAGGGTACAACATTCCATATAGAATATACTCTACAGAAGATGCTTTCCTGATTTCATCATCATCTACTGATGCTGAAAGATACAACCACCAGCTTAGTGGATCATAAATACAACTTATGGGCCTAGACACAGCACGTTAATACCATCCATTGTTGAAACAATAGTATGCGTAGTGATCAAAACTTAGTTGCAAAAGCTTTATTTATGTAATTTTAAAACACAAAAGCCTTCCAACAATGAAAGAAAATGGACTTTTTGCATGAAACGTTAAAACTAGCAAAAGTCTATATATTTCTTTTCAATAATTCTGTTCTTTCTACATAATAGAAACAAAATAAAAAGCTGCAAAATAATTATCCAATGGAATTTTATTAGAAAAACTATCACTCACCAATTTTTTCATTCAGAAGCCTAATTCTCTCTTCGTTAAGTTGAATTTCAAATTTTTTCTTAGTAAGGCTTCGCTGTGCCTCTGAAAGAATCTGCTCTGTCTTTTCCTTCATTAGACTAAAAAAGAAGAGAGTTCAGATATTAGACGACTTAATTCCTTTTCGAAATGCCACTAAAATGACTAAAATGGCAAAAGTTAAGTAAAAGCAGGATACTTCTGTTTACCTTAGACTACTAGGATATTTTATCAATGTTAGCCTTAATCTCTAGACATTAAAGTCTGAATACTGCTATAAAGAATCACAGGAAAGTAAGAATTTTTTATTTCACAATAGAGAGACCAAAAAATCGTTAGAAATTATTACAAGAAAAATCTTTACTTAAAACACATATTGGAATGCTCGACCTATTTTATGTTATATCTTACTAGCAGCAACTGATCTTCAAGAACTCAGTTTTTATAGTATTCATAAATCTGACAACTTATAAAAAGCAGCAGCAACACAGAATAGGTTATGACAAAGGAGTTCATGCTACTTCAGAAATTGCAGTATTCTTGGAAAGGTACTGTGGAACAGCACATCATTCCCACCAATTGAAATCAAACAAAGAAAAAAAACTACATCAGCTATGCATCACCTACACCAGTCACTATTAATGACATGGGGTTTAGGAGAGCACTTGCCTAACTGAATTACAGTTACTTACTGAATTACTACAATAAAGGTCAGCTTATGAAATTGTCATGGTTTTATGATTTTCGGTATTCCACATCATAACATCATGTAGATGTTATACTGTTGGAACATTTACAGATGTAGAAGGAGAAAAGTCACAGTATCTTTCGCTGCAGTCAGTTCACTCTGTAACCTAGTTCAGCCTGTGATCTGTTCCTTCTTATCTCTCTGCTCAAATTTCTCATGTGCTTGATCTTCCTCTCCAGTCAGTAAATGGTCCTTTTCATCATGAACTCACTGACCCATGCTTTCTTCCCTACAGCTTTACTTGAGTTTAGTCCCACTGTATGTTTCTGAACACTGTTAGGAACTCCAGTCGAGCAGAAGTGGAGGTCAAAAACTCCATGCAAGGCTTCAGTTTTATTTCTCTTCCTGAAAAAACTGCAAGACTAAGAAATGGATGTTTGAAACTAACTATACACATGACACTCATTAGTTTGTGTTTGTTTGCTTGCCTCTTTAAGAACAACAGCATCAAAGGAAAATGATTTTTATATATTTGCAATTAAAACGTAATTCATCAAAACATATTAATCACTATGGCTTCCAATAGCGAGTTCCTAACGCAAGCCATTTTGCTTTTCCACTGAAGATGGTTTTCTTTATATCACAATAACAACAAATCAACATTTTACCTATAAATAAGCAATGAGGAAAAACATTTAATTCCAGAGCAAAAATATGTCTCACAAGCACAACTGTCATGAAAGTTTTCTTCCCTTTGAGCTAAACGTAACCCAAAAACCATAGGCTGACATTACTCAAACTAATGCAGTTATATACTTTCACTGACCTCAGTGAAATATATTCATCTTTCTGGTGGCTTAGCTCATTCTCAGAGTCCTGGGATCTTCTTGTCATTATTTTTACCTCTGTTTCCAGAGAATCTATGTGTTCTTTCATTAGAGCCATTCTGGACATCTGCTCTAATCGTTCACTATCTAACTATAAATAAAATTAAACATTAATTAAACAGGAAAAGCTGGAATAAAAAGCTGATTTACATATAGATACTCACCTATTTACTCAAATTCTACTCTATTTTTAAGACAAATCTTTCACCGAAGGAGAAATCTCCAAGTTTACTCAGAACCACCTAGGACAAAAAGCTGAAATTTGAAGTACAGTTTCTGTCTTTCAGATCCCTGGAATATTTTGATCTATTCATGTAAGATGTTATGTTGGTAATTAGATGGAAG
The DNA here is from genome assembly GCF_987193195.1 of Phasianus colchicus. Taxonomy (NCBI): domain Eukaryota; kingdom Metazoa; phylum Chordata; class Aves; order Galliformes; family Phasianidae; genus Phasianus; species Phasianus colchicus. The sequence continues at coordinate 133,792,757 of NC_143436.1, forward strand.
GGTAAAAATGTTTGGCATTGGTCATCCTTAAAATTTTCAGTCACAGAAAATGCTACTGTAGCTTTACGAAGGGAGAAACCACAGGTTCAGATGCAACAACACCAATGATGGGTTTAGGTCTCTGTTAAGGTACAAAGCTATGCTGATAACTGGGCAGAGAAGTCACTCTAAAACACTTCCATTACGCACCCTATGGCCAAGAGACCACCACGAGGCCTTTAAGTCTGTACCTAGAACAATGACAGATCTGTCCCAGAAAATCTTCTTTAGGTTCCTACAAAGTTAGTCTGGAATGTCCAGTTTAAGGAAATCTGTACTTGATTACACTTTACATTCAAAGTATTTTCCTGTCTAAATGATTTGAAACAGCTCTTTTCAGGTAAAAAAATCTCACGTCATGCCTCTTCTTATTTACTAATTCTTTCAGGACTAGTTTCTGTGTTACTACAATAAAGGTCAGATTGCTGAAGATTAAGTCAATTAGAGCTTGGTATACATTGACTTTCTCAATATTAGTGCCATAAATTTCATACTGAAGTATATCACCCTCAAAGGGTATCAAATAAACCAAAGAAATGAGACAAGTACCTAAAATAAGACTATTCCTGATACTCATAATGCTTCATACATCAAGCATATGATTAAAGCTGATCTGTCATTCAGAGTAGTCAGTGGATTCTTCATTACAAATACATTCAATTTAATATTTTAATTCTTAGAACTGTACTTGCAAGCTTGGTACAATTTAAAAGGCTGAAAGGAAGAAATGAACTAAAATTTATAACCACAAGATCTAGAAGAAAGAGACACTATATAAATCAATGCTTATCTATTTTAAATCAAGTTTTACTAAGACTGTATATACACTCAAGAACTGTATTCATTTTATTAATGCTTTCATTTTCTATCTATTAGCTAACAATTGTACACATAAGTAACTTATATTGGAGATAAAGTATAATTTCATTTTCTTTTGTGGAGTATCAAGTTTTAGTAACATGCAACCATAAGACAATCCAGGTTGGAAGGCAGTCTCCAGTTTAAAGCCCTGGACAGAGTAGCTCTGAGACCAGCTTGCTCAGGGTTTTATTCAATCAGGTCTTGAAAATCTTAAAGGCTGAAGACTGCTTCACTGCTGACAGCCCTCATGGGGAAAAAGTGCTTCATGGTATTCAGACTGAACACTCCTTGTTCCAATTTACGACCACTGTTTCTCATTCTCCCACCATGCATGGATGTGAAGTCTTTCTCTGCCTAAATGGTAAGTACTGGCAGGAAGCTTAGGTCCCTCCTGAAGCCACTCAGCTCCAGGCTGACTGAGTGCAGCTGCCCCAGCCTCCTCACAGAGGGCAAGTGTTCCAGCCCTGAAAACAGTCACACCAGTTTGGCAATGTCTTTCTTGTACTAGGATGGCAAAACTGGATGCAGTATACCAGGTGAGATCTAACATGCTCTCAGTAAGGGGGGACAATCACTTCCATTAAGCTACTGGTTGTATCTTCTTCACAAAGCCTAATATACTCTTAGCCTTCTCTGCTATTTCTTCATAGATTGGTCCCACAGTATTAACCATTAAATATCACCTTTATTACATTCACAATTATTTAAATAATTACTCGCCTTACATTTTGAATAGTAGTTTCTAGCTCTTCAATTCTCTGCTGCAAATGAGCTTTTTCATTAAATGCAGTCTCTTGGGAAATCTGTGTCAAATAACAACAAAGTCACATATAGAATAAATCTTAACTCACCACAAATAATGCAATTAACTCTCAGTACCAGAATAGAAATCTTTGGCAACTCTAACTCCAATACTAAGTAATCTGTGTGTTAAAATAAGCTTGAGTGAAAAAAAAAAACTTAAACCTTCAGCTGCTCCCTGAGACTGTCATGTTCTGTAGTCATCCTTCGTAAATGTGACAGTGCTGCATCCCTTTCTGTCTCCACATGCCTTAACATTGCTTGAGCTGCCACAGTACTTCTTGGAGTCCTGGTGCATTTGATGACTTCCTGATGAAGCTGGGAAACCTCTTCCTGGGCCTGTTTTTTAAAAATAGCAGTTAGCAGAAACATGGAAATAATGTAATACATTACTGTGTACATAAACCAGGGACTCGTTAGAGAATTTCAGTTAGCACTGCTCAATTGAATGAATAGATTTACATTCTATAAAGCAATCATCAGTGAAAAAGAAATATTATCTTTTAGTAGGCCAAAATAACAACTCATTACAGTAGCACATCACAGCTGATCTAGTTTTGAGCAATGAAATAGGTTCATTGAAGAGAATAAGAACAAAGATCCCAACCAGTAACACTCATGAAATTTTTCAGTAATATTTACAAATCAAACTATTTTGGTCTTTAGCAAAACTACTTTTGTTTGATATTTTAAAATAGTGTGCAAAAAAAAAAAAATCTGGTGTGAACTATGTTTAGTAATAAGGCATTACTGATAATGCAGAGCATCCTAGAAACCACACAATGTCAAAAATGAAACAACAACTGATATGTATATGCCTTCCCTCAGGAAAGCATTCCTAATTCAGGACAGCACTTAGAGTCTTGTATTTAAATGACAAATTCAGAACTGACAGAACTTCAAAAAAATTCTTTAAATGAGTATTCTATAGTTTTAGTCTTAAGTTGGTTTTTTCTTTCATTTTAAACAGAAAAATCGTTTTTATTTTCTTTTACATCACAGAATCACAGAATTGAGGGGCTGGAAGGAAACCCCTCCAGAGATCACTGAGTCCAACTCCCCTGCCAAAGCAGGCTTCCTACATCAAGCTGCACAGGTAGACACCCAGGTGAGTCTTGAATATCTCCAGAGAAGGAGACTCCACACCCTCTCTGGACAGCCTGTTCCAGCTCTCCATCACTCTCACTGCAAAGAAGGTTTTACAGGCATTTGTGCAAAACTTCCTGTGCTTCAGTTGGTTGCTATTTCCCCTTTCCAATCACCACTGAAAAGAGTCTGGCTTCGTCCCTTTGCCTCCTGCACTTACTTTTTTGTAGACATTGATCAGATCCCCTCTCAGTCTTCCTTTGTAGGCTGAACAGACCCAGATCACTCAGCCTTTCCTCATAAGAGAGGTGCTCCAGTGTTTTATCACCTTTGTGGCCCTCATCTTCACCACCCTAAGTTATTTTGCTTAACCATCACAGCTGTTCAAACTTCGACATTTCCCCGAATTTCTGGCACATAGCATTTGTATTTTTTCAGTTGTTGACTCAAGTTCTTCACATTCTCTCAATATTTTCAAAACCTCTGGATCAGAACTCAATCCCTTAAATAATAATGTGATATAAAGTTAAAGCAGAAAAATTAAATTTGATATGCATTCTTACGTCTGCATTGGAAATTTCCATAAAGGATAAAATTAGCCTTCAACCTAAGAACCTGTAGACAAACAAAAGCATACTCACATAATTCTTAGTATTAGAGAACAGATATAAGCACTGTTTTAGAAAATAAATTTTATTTTGAGCAGCAAATGTCTATCACAAATGGCACTGACAAACAGGTGAAGAAATAATTCATAAGTAACCAGCTGCAAATAACTACTGAAAATGATACGTTTACATTCTGTGTGAAGCACCAGTTAACTTCACATTATTTGTTTGTTCCCATCACTTGCACCCTTTTGTTTATAATTAGTTTTTCCTTCCTGGTAATTATAGCTTTGGTCAGTTGCCATTAGATAAACCAATCCTTACAAAGCAGGCACTCCTCCTGTTGCAAAGTGTTTTCCAAGCTCACCTGGATGTGTGATTTTTTTTTTGACATGCTGTCCCAAGTAGAGTTACGCTTAGGACTTGAAGATGCGTTTCGAAATACCCTCAGCAAATTCTCAGCCTTGCTTTTATAGTAGTCTCTGTCTTCTTCCAATGTCTTAATAAACGTATCAAGCCTTGAAGGTGATTTCCCTTGACTTATTTCATTCTCTGTTTTCAAAATAGCCTGCATGTGCAAACACAAGATGATGCACTCATTGAAACAGAACTTTTCTAGAGAAAAACACCTCAATGTGAAATGGACAAACATACTCTTCAGAATGAAGTGAAAGCAGATATCTAATTAAAAATAAATATCTATTTAATATTTTAAAGTGACTTTCTGAATGTCTGCATTTCTCTTTTTGTTAAATTGATCTCAAATTCCAACTTCTCTACTGAAGAGTCACCATCTTTCATGGGTAACTGAGCAATAAGATCTACATGGCCAATTTGGGGGGGTTTTGTTACTGTTGTTTTGTTTAGTATGGATTGTTTGTTTGTTTGAGTGAGGGTTCTTCATAGGATTGTGGTATAAACTCAAATATTTTATACAGGAAAGTAATAATCAATTCCTTTCCTCCACAACACCCTCCACCACTGCCACAACTAAAATTTGAGACAAATCTTAAAATTACATAAATTAAATACAATTTTGACAAACAAAAAGAACCCCCCCCCTCTATAAATACATACTTATGAATCCTTTTAACATATTCAAATAATAATTTGTTAAGTTGTATCTATTACTGGCAAATATTTCTACAGAATGGTAGACGCTTCTAAATGTTCCAACAGCATAACATCTTAAGCCAGATATCAAAGATATTAATCTCAAAGAAAAATGTTTCTTCTTTCTGTTTCATAAGTGATATGCAAAATACTGAAAGCTGTTCAACGCTGTTTTGTTAAAAAAAAAAAAAAAGCCATTAAGATTCTCAAAAGCAAAATCATTGCAGGTTAGCTGCAAAGCAGAAACAGCTTTCCATCCATCCAGCATGACAAATGAGAACAGACATTTTTATCTATTCTATAACTTGTCTGTTATCTGTGAAATAAAGCAAATGAAATTAACTTGTTGAAGTATTAATGTGGAAATTAACAAATTTCATAGCTATGTATGTATTAAGAATACATGTTAAACTCACAGATTTTAATGTTTTCACTGTGTGTTCCAGCTTCTTTATGTTGTTCTGCTGGCGTCGAACTTGAGTCTACCATAAAAAAATTGAAAGAGATGCATTCATCTTTTACATTCTTTAGTGTAAATCTGACATTTTAGCTCAACTCTTCTAGTCCAAAGGAACATTTTGTACATGATGTCTAATTTGACTAGGCTGAAAACATGCTATTTACCAACAACACATTTAATCTAGAGGGGAATCAGTTAAAAGACGTATCTTTTGGTGCAGTCCAGGATTCAGAAAAAAAAGTAACAGTCAAATTACTCTTGGGTGAAAAAGTGAAAAAGGAAGCATAAGATACCTTTTCCCAGAATTATTTTACCAGGAAACTTTCAAATTCAGGGACAGTCTGACTATACCTATCAGCTAAAGAATTAAGCACGTAGTTACATCAATGGCAAACAAATATCCTTTCTGCCATCTGAACGCTACCTTAGATAATGTTATTATTTTATTATTAACTGCATGTCCATAAAATACAATTTGCCTCCATTCTATGAAATCAACTGCAATCTTCAATGAAATTGCATTCTTTCCGACTGCAAATGTCATTTTAATCCTTGAACCATTTCTCACTTGAAAAACATCACAGTGGCCAGAACCTACTCTTTCCTCATCCTAGCAAACGTACTTGAAAGAAAGGATGAAAGCAACGATTTCAGCTCAAAGGGTAAAAACAAATAAAAAAAGCATCAGTTCCCCTTAACAGTAGCAAATAACATCAAAATATCACTGTGTAACATCAATTCCAAGAAGCAAGTATCTACCTTTGCTTCTTCTAGTTCCTTATCAGTGGTGTTCAGTAACAACTCGTTTTCCTTTTCCAGCTGTTCAGATAGTTTGGCAATTACAGCAAGTTCTTTACACAGGTGATCATCTTTACAGGTCAATCTATCCACTTGTCTTTCAACCACTTGCTTCTTATTAAGCAGTTGTAGGACATGTTGCCTTAGCTCATGGCTTATCTTCTTCAGATTTTCAGTCTATGAGGACAAGGAGGAATAAAATATTTTACTATGTCTTCAAGGATCTGCAGGGAAAACTTCAAAAGAAAAGATCTGCTCTCAAGTTTCCAACAGCCTGACTTACCATCGTTCTCTTAGGCTTTAGGAGAGCCCTTCAATCATCCTCTTTGAAATGGACCCACACCCTTCGTACATAGTAAAGGCCAACAGAAATATAGCAGATCAATTACTAACATTAACTCAAAAATTAAGAAATATAGGATTAATTATTTTCCTGAAAAAATGTAAACTTCAAGAAAAAATCAAGATAACTATATGGCCTTTTTCTAAGACACTTTGAGTTGCCATATTGTTTTGGCAAGTGTCATCTTTAACTTCTCAGTTTAATGAAGCATGACTTCCTCATGCAGCTTTTCCATTTTTTGAATCCTCAGATTTCTAAAATTTTACTCTAATTGAGGGATATATACATTATGATGCAGAAAGTCCCTTGTTTACACAGACTGTTCCTGTAATGCATGAAAAGATCAGTATCTCAAAACGGAGTTCTGTGAAGTTCCCTTGAAGAGTTTTCTTCAAGTACTGCTAGCAAAATAAAATAAAATAAAACCAACATTTTTAATTACTTAAGAAGATGTGGAAGATGATTTGTAGAAAAAAGCTTTCTGGATAGGCTGTCTCCTGTGACATTCTGTAGCTTTTCATTTTACTGCTTCTGTTCAATGGCTATGCAAATATATTGATAGGACTGCTGATCCCTTAAGGCCTTAGAGACTCAAAACCCAATACCACACTATTAACAAATTTGCATCACCAACAAAAATCATAAATTACAAAAAAAATGTTGTTTCTATCATGCCTCTGCACTCTACTGTAGTTCACAATGGTCTGTTCCAGCAACATAAAGCAGGGAGAAGAACGGTACCAGTTATTTACTTCCTAGCCACAAAAAAGATGGAAAAAAGTATTTTCTGTATTTTTGCTGTAACAAAATAAAAGAAATACATGATAATAGGAAACATGGACATGTATCTCCATCTACCAGCACCTCCTCAAACACAGAACATTGCCAGAAACATTTGTAAATGTTCAAATTCTGTGCAGAACACAGGAACGTGAAACTAGTTATCATTAGCTCTCCAGTGCTGCAGCCTATGATTCCTCAGAAATCAACAAAGACTTTGGAATAATAGAGAGAGAAAGATAGACTGCTCTCTGGCAACTTTCTAAGAATAACCAAGATAAAGCAAGGTCACTGGAGCAAGTCAGTGAGACATGAAAGAGCTAATGAGACAGGGAGAGTGAGGAGCACACCAGTGCCTGGCAGTGCTATTCAATACCTGCCATCCTGCTACAACTCTAACCTATAAAGAAGCCCATAGATCTAACAATAGAAGACAAACAATTGTTCACCAGCATGAAGCTCACAACAGCTTCTGCCCTTACTTACATTCAGGAGTCTCCAGGGAATTCGGGGCAGCTGTGTTACTTCATTAACATTTAAAATCTCATCTGAATCAAATGTCAGTTCACCAACTATCAGTCTGACTATTGGCCTCAAAGTGTTTTAAGCAACAATCTAAGTGATGGCTTTGTTAAGGAGTGAGATACAGCTGACTTAATCTGTAGTATCTACAAAGAGAGTTCTAAAATGGAATTTGCATGATCCATTTTAAATGCTTATCCTAATATTAGTCATGCCCCAGGAGTACCTGTTTCTTTTCCCTAGGAATGAGGACAGCTTGGACATCCCTATTACAGCCATCATCACCACTGATGTGTCAAATTAGACAAGATGGATCCAACCCTCATATTCTGTTCTCTCTCAAAGTGACACTAAACAACTTTGCTAGTCTTTCTAGAAAAGGAAGAGAAAAAGATCAGTGATTTGCAAGTTCTTAGTTGCTCAGTATCTCACTGAGCACTAAGAACTCAAACTTACACATAGAATGTGTGGTATTTGGTCCCTCACAATACTACTTTTACCCAACTTGTGGAAAAAGAACTTTTTGGAGAAAAAAAAAAGGAGTTTTTATTTCCTAAAATAACTGATATTTGTGCTTGTCATAAAGCAGTACAATTTAACTGCCACTATTCTGCCACCTTCTTCTGAACTGTGGCAAAGCTTCATGCAACACTAAACGATACCTGTACCAGGCCTTACAACATGACCAGAAGTAGGCAATTAGATGGCAAGTTTATTCATGAAAGCCAGTGACAAAATCTGTGGGATCCAACCACAGGCATACATAACCTTTACCATACCTCAACTATTCACATTCAATTATTTAATTCAGAATGATCTACAGAAGCAACTGAATATCCAGAACATACTCAGATCCATCTTCACATTTGAAGGTCATCCTTCACAAATCCATGGCTACCCTCCATCATCTTTTTGTCTTTAATATATTTCAAAATGCTTTCCAAGATTATTTGCTCTGTATCTTCCTAGTGATAGGGACTGATCAGCCTGTAATAGTTCTCCAGAACCTCTTTTCCACCCTTTTTGAAAGCATGAGATGAGATGCATCCAGTTGGGTCCCATGAACTAGCATTTGTCCAGATAGTTTAAATGTTTCCCAATCTGATCTTCTTTCATTAAGGAAAAGTCTTCTTCACTCCAGAATTTTCCTTCAATCCCAGAGACCTGGGATTCCCGAAGGAAGGTCTGAAGACAGAGACAGAGAAGGTATTGAGTACTTCAGACTTTTTAGTGTCCTCTGTCACCAAGTCGCCCACCCTATACAACAGAGAGCACATTTTCTATAGCTTCCTTATACTAATGTGTCTGTGAAAGCCCTTTTCCTTGCCTTCCACATTCCTCATCAGATTCAGCATCAGATAGGCTTTGATTTTCTTAATTCCCTCTTTGAATGCTTAGACAGCATCTCTATACACCTCCCTGTGTGTACAGAGATCCTCTTTCACCTCTTGTATGCTTCCCTTTTTTTTTTCTTTTTTTTTTTTTTTTAATGTACATTTCAGATTTGTCAGAAGCTCCCCGCTTATTTGTGAGCCCTCCTGCCCCCTTGCCTGATTTCCTGTTCATGGACTGTTCATGGACTGTTCGTGGACTGTTTTGGAGCTCAGAGAAGGCAAGAATTGAAAATCAACCAACTCTCTTGGACCACTCATACAAAGAACAATTTACCAAGGGAGGCTTCCAAGCTGATCTTGGAATAAGTCAAAGTCTCTTTTAGACTGTGATCCTTCTTTTTGCCTTGTTCCTGCCTCTCACAACCCTGAAGTTAACCATCTTGTGGTCACACAGAAATACAGAACTGTAGGAATTGGAAGGGACCTCTGGAGATCAAATCCACTCCTCATGCTAAAGCAGGTTCCCTACAGTAGATGGCACAGGAAAATGTCCAGATGAGTCCTGAATATCTTCAGAGAAGGAGGATCGACTGTGATCACCATAGTTAAATCTGCACTGAAGTCAATCTTCACATTTTGTACCAATTCCTCCTTGCTTGCTAAGAAGAGAGCCACCCTTCATGGGCTTCTCAATCTCCTAGATCAGGAATTAGTAATCACCACACTGCAGAAACCTCCAGATCTGCTTGTGGCCTGCCGTGTTGTTCCTTCAGCAGACATCAATGCAGTTACAGTCTGCCATGAGCACCGGGACTTGAAAACATGAGGCTTCTTCCTCAGTAGCCCAATAACAGCCTAATGGCCAACCCTCCAAAGTTGGGCTGCTCCACAAAGTATTATTTAACAAATGCTTGAAGGTGAGCATTATTGACTGAGTAAAAACAGCGGTAGTATTTCCAAAGCCTTAATATTGGTTTTATATTGCAAAATATAATGTTTCGTTCTTTTTTTTTTTTTTTTTTTAAAAGGGGTATGTGTGTGTTTATATATAAAATTAAAGCAGTGCAGCATGCACGTGGATTTTACTCTTGACTACTGAATTCAGACGTTTCATTGCACAGCACCGAGTGCGTAGGAATAAGCATACAGTAAAAACGATGGGACACAAACGGACACTATAAAATTCAAAGCGATCATCTGAAAACCGACTGCATCCCTAAGGGAACAGCGAACACACCCAGCCTCTCCAGGGCTCCCTTCAGCCGGCAAGGTGCTACCAACCGGCTCTGGCTCTCCTCTGCCTTCCGCCCTCCGCCAACCATCGCCCCGGCCGCCCCACCTACGCCTCTCCCGCGCCGCGCCGGGTTCGCGCAGAAGCGAGCCCCGCCGGGTGTCTACCTTGGGGCGAGCCTCCGCCCTCCCCCTGCGGCGTCCCGGGGACCGCCGGGCGCTCATGGTGGCTGCCCGGGCGGCGTGAAGCGCCCGCTACTCTCTCCCCCAGCCCAGGGCGCTCACCAGCGGCCCAATGGCGAGCTCCCCGCCGCGCCCCTTCCCTCCCCGCCGCGGGGCGGTGGCCGCCGCGCCCCAACGGCCGCGTTCCCTGGGTGCCCGGCAACGGCCGGCTCCCAGCCGCCCCTCGGGGCTGTGCCAGACGGCCTCGGCCACAATCCTGGATTTTAGTCTTACCAATTTTGGTACACTGGAAATCATCAGAAGAGACTCTGCATTACCTTATTTCATAGAATCACAGAGTGGCCAGGGTTGAAAAGGACCACAGTGATCATCCAGTTTCAACCCCCTGCTATGTGCAGGGTCGCCAACCACCAGACCAGGCTGCCCAGAGCCACATCCAGCCTGGCCTTGAATGCCTCCAGGGATGGGGCATCCACAGCCTCCTTGGGCGACCTGTTCCAGTGTGTCACCACCTTCTGTGTGAAAAACTTCCTCCTAATATCTAACCTAAACCTTCCCTGTCTCAGTTTAAAACCATTTCCCCTTGTCCTATCACTTGTAAACAGCCGTTCCCCCTCCTATTTATAAGCTCTCTTCAAGTATTGGAAGGCCAAAATGAGGTCTCCCCAGAGCCTTTTCCATGCTAAACAAGCCCAATTCCCTCAGCTCATATTCTTCGTATTTATCTCCAAGAGAGATGTGAAAAGATAGCATTTCAGGTTCTAGGAAAACTCTTCTCCGTGAACATTCATTTTAGGAATGAAGTTATGTTGGTTTTGTTCTTGTATGTCTATGGTTTTCTTTAAGTTATATAACGTGGCCTCTCATATGTTGATATCAGAGCCACAGGACTGGAATCCACAGCAGCAACAGCCTGAGTCTGACTTATTTACTGCCCATGAAAAAACAAAGACCCCCAGTAGTTACACTGTTGGTAAGATGTCACAAAAAATGCAAAAATCTCTCTAAAATGAGTTGGATGTGTCACATTTCTGGAGACTTTTCAGAGCTTGTGATTCACGACTAGTGCAGCAGAGTCAGAGTGTCTGGAGTGCTGCTTCCTGTGGAAGGCCAACTGGCAAATTGGACATTTAAAGTCAAGTCTTTAAAGGTATTAGTGGAGTCCAGAAGAAAGATGGCATTACTGCTGCTTTGCTCAACCTCTCTTCTACTAATGCGAGCCTTCTTCCTGCTCATGCCTCAAGCACGTTTTTATGCATAATTCAACTTCTGCTAGAGCATATGAAGAAAGTATTACATACTCTTTGGGTTGTTACCCTCAGCTCTGTGAAAATTAACATCAGTTACACAGTTGGCTATTTGCCTCACACAGCAGAGTGCACAGTGGGTTTGGGATTTCTGCACCCAAAGGTTAAATCCAGAGCTGCACTCCTGACAGGAATTTGGGAATCGCCTCACTAAGCAGTTTGTGCTGGATCCTACCACAGAGTGCATCTATATTCTGAGATTTTATTCATTTATTGGGATCTTCTGCTGGATTACAATGCAACATAATCCAGTTTATAAATTTATGCTTATTGCATATTGCTAGAATATGCCTAATGATCTCAGTGGGTTTGTCTTTAAAAATAGCCACTTTTCAGGAAAGGTACTTGTAGCTGAAATATGCATTTTATCTATCAGCATATAAGAAACAGAACCAAGACGTTTTTAACTGTCCACCTAGTGTTCTGCACATTTTCCCTTTCTAGCACATTCTGCTTCTAATTAAGGAAAGGAGAGTTGCCTTGGTCAGGCTATTTTCAGCTTGAAAAACATCTAACAGCTCACAGTACGTTTGTACTGACACCCGGTGGCAAACTGTAGAAATACATAGCAAACCCCCATGAGCCAAGTGCTAAAAAGGAAACAAATGCTCCAGCGTTTGTTTTTTTTTCTAGTAACGTCAGCGGTCCCAGAGGATGCACTGCAGTTCCTCTGAGCAGCATTCACTTTTGCATTCTACCAACCACCTCAAACACTGACTAATTCTTGGAGCATCAACACATTTTTATGGACAAAATCCACATGCTTTTTAACCAACACATTTCAGAATAGTTTGGCCCAGCAGAAAGCTATCACCAAACTGATTTACCTTAAATGCAATAAAACAACATGCTAAGTGCTGGGACACACATCAAGTCAGGCTCCTTTTAGAGTCTCTCACCAACCACCACCACTACTCATGTGGAAAGAGTTTGTTACACTTTGCTTGCCCTACTACACCCACACACTTAAGACTTTGGATAAGAAACATTCTTGCTCTGAATGATCCATTTCTTCAGTGTGAAACAACGCCGAGCTCACATTGTTAACCTCGGTAGCCTCTTGTCTTTTGTCTGCATTTTTTTCTTTCACTTTGCAGAGAATATAGCTATTCTACAACTATCGATTTAATCAGAGGTAAAGGCAAACCAAGCTCCATTATTATCAAATGGTAAAGCAATCACACAAGGGATGCTCTGAAAGTAATGCCTGCTGTTTTATGATGTTGGCCTACGACATCAGAGGCGGATGTTGGTGGGATGGCAGTAGAGGTTGAACCTTTCCACCAACATCCCATTACATTTTGTTGCCATGTGACAGATGGCAGCAGAGAGGCAGTCTGACACAGTGATGTCTGACATGGATGAAGCGGATGAAGCAAAGGTGTGTCTGAATTCCTCCATGCAGAAAAAAATGGCACTCACTGATATTCATTTACACTTGCTGAATGTTTATGGAGACCACACAGTGGACGTGAGCAGAAAGAGGTGGTGCATTTCAGCAGTGGTGACAGTGACAGTGGGTCACCTCCACTGCCGTATTTTGTTACAAGCATGGCAGGTAGGCACTTGTTCATCAGTGGCAAAAATGCATAGCTAATAGTGGTGGCTAACACAACATCCTCTATCAGTGTTATTGTGCGTGTTGTTGTAGTTTCCACGCAAATAAATAGGAGGCATTGCTTTTGGAGCACCTACATACAAAAATTCTGGGGTTATATTCCCAAACTGCTTCTGCAAATGATTTTGCTGTTTTGTTGGAATAATGATACCAGCCTGCTGTTTCTTCCTAAATCACCTGTTTTTAGAAGTAGGAAGAAAAATTACTTCCCATCTGTTACTGTTTCAGAGGAATAATCCGTGAGAATGCACACAAGCCACTCTCCCGACGTTTTTATGTACAATTCTTCAGGTCCTGAGACTCCTATATTGAGGAAAAATACAAGATAAAAGCACGTAACGCATAACGCATCCTTTATGGTACACCAGCAAGAGATAGCGATTCTTCCGAGGATAAAACTTCAGCTCCTGAAGAGTTACGGCAGACTTGAAGAAGCGCCCGCCTCCCGCCCCTCTAACCCGGGAAGCGGAAGGGACTGAGGAACCCCGCTGAGCTGCCGTGGCGCCGTGGCTGTGCCCGCACACTGTTGTCCCTCCCCGCGGTGAGTAGGAAATGGGGGGAGGAGACGCGATGGCGGCTGGGGGTGCGTGGCTTCGGTGCCTCGCGACGAGGCTTGCCGCCGTACCGGAGAACGGTGAGGGAGCTGTTGTGTTCGCTGAGCAATGGCGGCCCGGGCGGGCTGCGTTGAGGCGGGCTGCACTCGGCGGGCACGGAGGGCTCGGCTGAGGCATCTATAGGGAGCTGCTGGCTGAAAGTCGTGCTGCAGCTCAGTGGAGAGATATGCACCGTGCAGAACTGCATGGTTTGAGAGGGGGAGAATCGGTCCCATTTGTTCCTTTGGCCTTCCAGTTACCGAGGATAGCCTGCTGCAAGGAGGAGCACCTCTTACAGCCCAGCTTATGTACTAAGCACACGTCGGGGTTGGGCGGCACCAGCAGCCTCCAGAGGAAAGCATTTCAACTCACGGCAGTTTAAGAACTGGGAAGAGCACTACTTTGGAAAGAGCATGACTGCATCATGACTGTAACCAGTAGTTCTTCCCTGTCACGACTGCGGGCTGTGCATGTGCCACATTCAGCTCCACCAGCACATACAGGCCTTTTGCCCACTTTTCCATTGTTAAGACCATGGTGCTGCAGTCCTCATTCAAGAGCTGCCTGCCACTGTCGTGCCTTCTCAGGACTCCCAGAGCTGGCTTTGGAGGCGCAGCTAGTGGGGGGCTCATCATCCAGTCTCTGTCTAACGATGTTTACCAAAATCTAGCAGTGGAAGACTGGATCCATGACCACATGAATTTGGAGAACCGGCAAGTCCTTTTCCTGTGGAGAAATTCTCCAGCTGTGGTAATAGGAAGACACCAGAATCCCTGGCAGGAGTGCAACCTTCAGCTGATGAGGCAAAAGAACATAAAGCTAGCCCGGAGGAGGAGCGGGGGTGGGACGGTATACCATGACTTAGGCAATATCAATTTGACCTTCTTTACAACCAGGAAAAAATATGAGCGAATGGAAAACTTGAAACTAGTTGTGAAGGCACTGAAAGCCTTGCGGCCACAGTTAAATATCCATGTCACCGACAGGTATGACATCTTGCTAGATGGGCAGTACAAAATCTCAGGTACAGCTGCAAAGCTGGGGCGGACAACTGCTTATCACCACTGTACCTTACTCTGTAATGCCAATAAATGTGTTTTATCTTCTGTACTGAAGAGTCCTTATAAAGGACTGAAAAGTAATGCCACTCCCAGCGTGCCTGCCTCAGTGAAAAACCTCTTTGAAGAGGATCCTAGCTTAACTTGTGAGATGCTGCTGGATGCCATCGCTGAAGAATATGCCACACAGCACAGAATAGATCATCACATCACCTTAATAAATCCAACTGATGAGACTGTGCTTCCTGGAATCAATGATAAATCTAAAGAACTACAAACCTGGGAATGGGTGTATGGAAAGACACCGAAGTTCAGTGTTAGCACGTGTTTTAACATGATCTATAAAGATTCTGTTCTTAATGTTAAAGTGCACATGGATGTAAAGCACGGAAGAATTGAAGCCTGTGACATTGATCTGCCGCAGCAGTGGCTTCCACCAGCACTGTGCAGTGAGCTGGTGAAGAGCCTTACAGGCAGTAAGTTTTGCCCAAACGAAACCACTGCACTGTCAAGCACATTGCTGAGAATATGTCCACAAGACTATGAGTTGCACAGCAAGTGGAATCTGTTATGTGAGAATATGACAATGTTAATGTGATTTGTGTTGTGAAATTGTCAGATAAACTTCTGCTTTTTTAGGTTATTTATTAAAAACAAAATTAAAAGATTGATTTCTGTAAGCTTCTTTTCCTATCTGTTCGCCATTAAGCTTTTTAATGTTGTGCTTTTGTTTAGTATTACCTGCTTGCAACTAGATTTCACTCTGCCTGCACCTGAGGTCAAGCTGCAGAATACAGTAAGCCCCTGTAACAGGTAGCATCCCTTCATTGCTCCATGCTGACAGACATCATCACTGCTTGAAACAATATTCTGCAGGCCTCCCCCCTTGCATCTTTAGGAAAGAAGGTACAAATGGCAGATGGAGATTAGATGGGATAGATGGAAAACTGCTGCTGTGCTGCTGCACTTAATTCTTAGCCTGTATCTCATTCCCTGCAGATAGAAACTCAAAGACCATTCCTCAGCCCCTGAGCTGTGTAGAAAGGAATGTCCCCCTTGTTTCTGGTTGGAAATCCTGTCCTGCAGTGCTGGTGATCCTCTTCTCATATTTACAAGGGTGTTAGTAAGCTGCACTCGCAGCTGTCTCGCAGTTCCACACTGGATTGGGGGTTTGCACATGAATGTGCAGAAGAGGCAGGAGGGATTAGCAGTTGCAGCGTGGAGGATTATGTGATGTGGCAGCGGAGACTGAGATGTGGACCACATATGCCTCCTTTGTACCCAGGACAGTGATGGTGTTGTACAAACAGTGGATTCATTACCCTATGTGCAATGAGTCACATTCCCACGGACAGGAGAGATACTGCTTTTTATTCAGGCTATAGTGCTGGTGGAAGTTTCCACAAATCAAGAACAATAATGCAAGTTTCTTCACTGTATTTATACATTAAATTCCTAAGTATTCTGCCAGAAGAGCCACCTACTACCTACATATTCATAAGCTTAAGCAATCATGATACTCCATCCCCTTCTGGCTACTTTCCTGGCCATCTGTGCTTGCACAGGGTTGTTGAGGGGTCTTACATGACCCTCATTGGTCATATAGGGAATGCTCCCCTTATCCTTTTTATCCTTTTATCATCACATTAGAACAAGCTGAACAGTTCTCTTACCAGTTTTCCAAGGGGAACAATTGTCATTGATTAATTAGGTAATATCAATGGCTAAGACATTGTGCTGTAGGATAAGCAGTACTTGATCAAAGGTTTCTTCAGTCATGTAGGGTCTGTTCAGCCTGGTGACAAGAAGGCTCTGGGGAGACCTGATAGTGGTCTTTCAGTATCTAAAGAGGAGCTATAAGAAAGAAGAGGACAGACTCTCTAGTAAGGTCTGTTGTGATAGGACAAGGGGAAATGGTTTCAAAATAAAAGATTTAGACTAGATCAAGTTTTTTTTTTTTTTTTTTTATAAGAGTGGTGAGGCACTGGAACAGGTTGCCGGAGGTGATGGATGCCCCATCCCTGAAGACACTCATGATCAGGTTGGATGGGGCTCTGAGCACGCTGATGTAGCTTTATGTGTCCTTGTTCATTACAGGAGAGTTGGACTAGATGACTCTTAAGGATCCCTTCCAACTCAAATGATTCTATGATTCTGTAAATTGATGTGTACGGCACAAGTGGGAAGATATTCTACATTACAATATGCACATGTAAACACAAACCTTAGAGAAAACAGCTTCCTCCTCCTACCACCTAACAGAAAACTTGCTAGTGGAAGGCAGTAGTGAACTGAAAGTGGCAGTTTTCAGGTTAAATCACAGTAATAATATAGAAGTACTATTCCTACAGAAAGGCTTGAGATTTATTTCCCTATTGTTACAGAGTAACCAGAATGCAATTTTGTCCAGGTCAGAATTGAAGCTGTTTATTGTTACAGCTGTAGGAGAGGACTCAGCGCAGCAAAGTGATGGGCTCTGCTGATAGGAGCTCTGCCCAGATGAGTCTGTTAGAGAGCTTTCTTTTAGGCTATACAACACTTTCACCAGTACTTTGACTAGTACTTAAAATTTAAGTGGTGTGTTCACCAACTGAAAGAGACATAAATTCACCCTGTGGAGGTGCAAACACATTACAGTAAATTGCAGCTGGGGCACAATATGTAGTACAACTCCATTTATGTAGAGGTCTTTTCTAGAAGGTTAAGAGGGGCCATGAGACTCAAAAGCACCAAGTTCAGAAATGGAGCGCAGGGCTTGTTACTGGATGAGGTACTGAAACACCAATAATTTACCACTTCTGAAGAGAACTGGAGGAAAATCAGAACAAATAAAGCCGATTGAGAAGCGTCAGAGACAGGTAGGCAAGAAACAATCTTGCTGTTAGGGCAAGATAAAAAAGGACCAGCACAAACAAAAGGAAGTAAAGGAGAAATGATATTTATGTCCTTCAGGCTGCCCTAATTACATTTCTCAGACTGTGGCATGGAGGAAGAGACTTCCATTCTTCCTCTTCTCCTGCTATAGTCTCTTACAGCTCCTCTACTTCTGCTAGTGTTTCCAGGAGCAAGATACTGAATTTGCAGTGCCATGAGTTTAGTCTCACTGTCTTTCTCCTGACATGTAATGCAGAGATAAGCATTGCTAACTAATTCAGTAAGAGGCTTAGTCTGCCACCAGACAGCAATAGATTGTAATTGCTCTTGAATTTCTGGCTATAAGCCTGCAACAAAGGCAGCTGCTACAACTGCTGGAGGTTTTTTAGCAGCATTGCCTATGCCAGAATGCCAGTTAAAAACTAACTTGAGGTAGTCCATGAAGGCTAGAAGGTATCCCCCCTTAATCTGTTTTGTATTTTGCCCCATTTTTCTTCAGGTGGGTCACCCAAAGATGATCTCCAGCTAACCCAAGTTCACTGTCACCCTGGAAGGCTAGCCTTTTCTGTTAATCACTGCTGGATTTCACAAGGCTTAAGAACTTTCTATCTTTCTATCAGCCCAACTTGGATTATACCAACTGATAACAGTTCACAGTTCTCTACATTTCTGAGTTTCTTCTCATGTATGGAAATCCTTTTGCTGTCTTATACCTTCAGAATTGTACAGGGTGTGAACAGTAACCACACCTCCTGGCCCCAGTGCTTGTTTTAAGGGTGCTATATCTCAGGTCCCAGCTGACAGCAGGTTCTACCAGCGACTGCAGAAATTCTTGGTATGTTCTGATAGTCTGATGATGCTTACGGCTCTGCTGATACTACAGAGGGTAAGGGGAGGTAAGAGGTACTTTTCTAACTGTCCTTTAAAACACTTTATCTTTCCATTTTTCCTGAGAGTCTCTCAAATTTCTGGAATTTTGGGATTCTATTTTTCTTTTGGATGCCTCCTTGTGCCAGCCAAAAAAATGTATGCCCCTGAGAAGAGAGTGCATTAGGTCCTCTGGACTCTAAGGTGCTCCACAAGTACACTGTTATATCTAAGTTGAAGATAAATTCAGTAGGACACTGCTCAAAGGTATTATCCTTGGTCCACGTCCCCTACAAAGACAGGCTGAGGGAGCTGGACTTGTTCAGCCTGGAGAAGAGAAGGCTGCGAGGAGACCTCACTGCAGCCTTCCAGTATTTAGAAGGGGATTATAAACAGGAAGGAAATTAACTTTTTACTTGGCAGACAGTGATAGGACAAGGGGGAATGGTTTTGAGCTCAAGGAGGAAAGGTTTAAATTGGATGTCAGGGGGAAGTTCTTCACAGAGAGAGTGATGAGGTGCTGGAACAGGCTGCCCAGAGAGGCTGTGGATGCTCCGTCCCTGGAGGTGTTCAAGACCAGGCTGGATGGGGCACTGGGCAGCCTAGTCTAGTGCCAGATCTGGAGGCTTGCAACTCTGCCTGTGATAGGGAGTTCGAACTTGGTGACCCTTGGGATCCCTTCCAACCCAAGCCATTCTGTGATTCTATAATCCAGAAGTTCTACATGTTTTAGGAGAATAATGAATTACATATGCTGGAGTTTCCTTTGAGGGTGCTGGGACTTCTCCTGATTGTCTAATTCCTAATTTACTCATTCAGGGAGAGAAAGGCTATCAGCTCACAATCGCCGCTGCCAAAGTGACTATCCAGCCTGACAATAACCAGAGACTAAACAAAGACACCAGGGATCCTCCAGCTGAGTGTCTAGTCCAAACCTCACCATGTAGGTTTCAGTTGTTTACAAAATACAGAGGCTCATGGTAGAACCAGAAGCAGGGAAGGGGCTAATTGGTCCAGTAAGGACTGACTATTCTATAACCCTCTGGAGCAGCTCAGCTCAGGGTGACAGCATACCACTTCAGTGTCATCCACACTCACACCTATTCATAGGCAAACTAGACTTTCCTGACCTACCACTCCTTGATTTTACCAGAAATACAATTACCTTTCTCCCTTTTATTTTACCAGAATTTCAATCACTCTTCCCTCTTTTAGCTGGTACCAGGAGGTATAGCCCTGCCTCCACAATCCAGGTGTTGATCTAACTACATACATGAATGACAGCATAGAATATGACCAGAAATCAGTAAAATGATTGCAAACCCTGTGCTCTTACGTTGCTCTGATAAAATAAATGCTGAAGAGGGTAACTTTCTATTCACTGATGTCCATTTCTCTTCATATAGCATTCCTACTGACAAGTAAGGGAACTATGTAAAAATAAAAAACTTAGAAAAACTGCACTGCACTACAACAGGTATGCCACTGAGGGTCTGGAAGTATAGATATATACAGATACTGCATATTCAAAAGATCTGGAAAGAAATCAGTAGCCTTAGCTATTTTGCAGTCAGAAGCACAGGAAGGTCTACAAATGAAGAGAGAGAAGACCAGGGTTACCTCCTGTGGTACCAGTACAGGACCACATCACTGAGCTTACTGCTGGAATAAAGAAGCATATGGTATTACAGACAGAAAGCATAAGGCACCCATCAATCCTGAATTTAAAAGATCTCAATTGCTAATTGAGTACTAAGATTTAAAGTTGATCCAAAATATTGATGGCTTTTCATTTAGCCCCTGTATGTCTGAAATCTGGACTAGGTGAAAATAAGTAGGTGAAACACAAAGTTTCACATTCAGGATGCTTAATGTATTCACAGTGAACTTCTTCTCATCAATAGGTGATCTTGAGAGATCTTGAGAGACATCACCTGGCTTCTCGGACTTGTAGAAGAATTTAAACAGATGACTTAAATTACAAATAATAAAAAATAACCTTTATTCCCATTTAAAAAAAGCAATGTTATATACAACTGAATAAAATCAATGACAGTAACTACACACATTATCTCAGCAGGAAGACAGGGACTTTCTATGGAATGTTTGGAGGGTCCTGGTAGCATACAGCTTCTGTGGCACACAGTATTCTTTGTCTGATTCAACACTGAAAAACTGAGACAACTGAGAAAAAGATCAAGGCAGGCCACTGGCAAATTGTTACCCATAAAACAGGGCAAAGATCAGCAGTTTCTTGTAGATAGCTTTGGAATAGATCTATTCAGTTAGAGGCAAGACTTAAAGAGGGATAATGGAATACAACAGCCATAAGAAAAAAGAAGCAAGAAAGTTTTGGGTTATGCAACCTCTGGAGTAACTTAAAAAACATTATTACTATTTTTTTTTTTTAAGGGTGCTTAATAGCAGGGCAATAGCTTATTGCAGTTCTGAGTGGCATGACTAGAAGTACAGACACTGAACTTGCAAGTCAGGGGAAGACTGGGAGATGATCATACAACTTTTCCATGCCTAATGCAAAGTATAGAAATCAGATATATGACAACGCAGCAGGGAATAAAAGAACATACATGAGCGATACTGAAAAGAATACAGCTAGAACACTGTTTGCATTTTTTCTGCCCCAAATCCATCATTCAGAGAGATGTACAGGAAGACTCTAATATGTCTGCATACTGAACACTACAATGTTTGCATGCAAGAAGCTTAGAGAATGGAATGCTAGATATGGGGCTATTTGTAGTCTGTGAAACCAGGTATTATGGGATCAACTAAAACAACAGAACAGCAGTCATGAATAGAATGCGGGAATTCAAGGAAATACATAGGCTGCTTATAAAAGAGGACATGTGGGTTGAAATAGTAGCGCAGCTTCAGATGTTTGTGAGGTGGTCAATTAAAGTTAAAACCCGCAAAGTTTCCTCAAGACAAGCAAAATTAATAGTAAAAGTAAAAATAACAGTAAAGAGGCCTTTAAGGAACATTATGTTATAAAACGCCTTCACCATAAACTTAAATTTAGACAGGGGTTGTATTCTTTAAGATTACAGGATAAAAAAGTAGAGTGGAAGAATTGTACAGCTGTGTTTTCTTGGACTGTAAAGGCACAAATATTCTTCAATCTATGGATTATAAAAGCAGTGCTGGACCAAGTATCTGTTCCGGAGTGCTTCTGATGATGGACAGCTGGACCCAAGTGGTACAAATTTACATTTCTATGCTTATAAAAAACACTCATTAAAAGCAGTTACAGTTGATCACATTTTCTTTGTATGTTTAGTATGAAAGACGTCCACTGTTGTTTCATGGCAAGGTCGCAAGTCAAAGTCACAGTATCCAATACTAAAACGACCCTATGGAAATTAAGAGAATTGACATGGGTAACACAGAATAAGCTATTCTACCATGGAAGTTAATTAAAGAGCTTTGAGTATTTTTACCTGTGGCCTCTTAAAATAATCAAGACCCCTTCCAATCTTAATCATCCATCCATTGTTGAACCTGTTATTAAAAATAAACAAATTTGAAAACCATGAGTACACCAAATTAAAAAAAAAAAAAAGAACAAACACATCTGCATGACTCTCCAGCTCCTTGTCTCAGCCACAACTGTTTCTTAGCATACCTGATACCTGTATGAACCATTCTGATACCTGCATGGAACATACTGCACTGTTCTGTATACTGAAAAAAAACATCTAATACATCTGATGTTCTCAGTCGGAACAGATGAAACTGTGGTGGACTAATTTTATCCAGTAAAGGGCACTGACTTCCATTTTGTTAGGTGTGGTTAGAAATGGTCTCAGAAACTAGGGTTAATTAGTTTAAATAACTGGAATTTTCACTGATTTTTTTAATATCACCCACCTAATTTCTCGATCATGGATTGAAGATGAAAATGCAACATTCAGTGTTATCCCATGATTCCTCAATGACTGTTTTATTTCTTCCAAGCCACTTGTCTGTTGATTTCTCCCACTCCCCTGTTAAAAATAAAGGTAACACTTTCTTTTAAAAAAACATATATATTCTACTTTTGGTCACCGCTTCCTAAAATCCCCTACAAAACCTTTTTAGTAATAATTTAAACCCAAAGAAAGCCATCTGAGTGAGGGCAGATTTGCATTTTCATGGACAGGATAAGAAGCAGGCAGATTACAGGTACACTTGCTAAGGTATGTGGAGGAATATCTCACTCAACCCCTTAAAGCTAGACACAGATTACTCTTTTAGCCAGAATAAATGCAGGGATAGTTTGAAAGGTTTTAGCATACCAAAAGCTCTTAAATGAGTTATACAAGCAGTTGGAAAAGAAAAAAAGAAGTATCTCAACAGATTATTTGTTTTTTATAACATTTTCCACAAAAAAAAAAAAAACTTTCACCAAAATAACTTCTCCATTTAAGATCCTGTTACCAAGAATTTGTTATGAAAAAAACTCTGAATTTAAGAAATTATTAATGTTCAGCTATCACAGTTTTTCCTCTTTATCTGTGATTTCTATTGAAGGCATTGAAGCCACTCTCAAACAAGTACTTGTAAACATGAATAAATTTATATTTAAATATAAACATTTATGTACACATCTACGCATGCTGGGTGCGTTTGTGTGGTGTTACCTGGATACAGAGAAATGGAAATTGAAACCTGGACACTTACTTCATCATAGGAAGTGAGGAGGTGGATTGTTCTCACTTTGCATGGCCCCTTAACCAGCATCTCACAGAATCGCAGGAAATTATACAACTGTAACAATTTTGTGTAATTCAGTAACTTGGATTATTTTAGCTGCTACATCAACTAAAACACAGCAGAACAGCAGTCACGACTGGAATGCAGGACGAAATACATAGGCTACTTTTAAAAGAGGACATAAGGGTTGAAATGGTAGCACAGCTTCAGATGTTTATGACTTTATCGCTCTCTACAACAACCTGACAGGAGGTTGTGATGAAGTGGGGGTTGGCCTCATCTTCCAGGTAAGAGTAACAGGATGAGAAGGAATGGACTCAAGTTGTGTCGGGGAGGTTCAGGTTGGATATTAGGAAAAATTCTTTCTGAGAAAGAGTGATGAGGCAGTGGCACAGGCTGCCCAGGGAGGTGGTGCAGTCACCATCCCTGGGGGTGTTGAAGAAACACATAAACGTGGCACTGAGGGGCCTGGTCAGTGGGCATGGTGGGGATGGGCTGGAGGTTGGACTGGATGATCTGAGAGGTCTTTTCCAACAGTACTGATTCTGTGATATGCAACACTGAATATCTACTTGCCTGATGGACTTGCCTAATGTAGGGGTCCTCCACCCATACTTCAGAAACAATCTCAGTCAGATACTCCTGGAAAAGCTTCTCATAGCCAAAACCTGTTGCGTTTTCCTCTATCCTGATTTGCTTATGGTATTTGCCATCTGAAAGAAGAGAAGAGAAGAGAAGAGAAGAGAAGAGAAGAGAAGAGAAGAGAAGAGAAGAGAAGAGAAGAGAAGAGAAGAGAAGAGAAGAGAAGACTTTTGTCAGTAAAATCATGACATAATCCCCAGGTAACATCAGACATTTAAATGTGAGCAAAACAGTGGTGGCTGCACACCTTGCTTCTCCTTCTCAATATACTTTTTTATGTCTTCAGCCCTGGTCATGTACTCGGATATTTTCTCCCGGTACCGCTGCTTCTTTGCCTCATCCTTCGTTCCTGCCAACCAGAACCGCAGAGATGAGCTCTCCCCGAGCCGGGGTCGGGGAAGGCTCGGACTCCACGGCCCCAGCCCCCTTCGGAGGCGAGAGGGGAGCGGGACGAGGCAGCCTCCCGACTCGCTTCTCCTCGCGGCCGGCGGTCTCCGGTCGAGCCCCGAGAGGGCCGCGGTACAACAGCCGCACGCAGCGCGGTGTTAATGGCCGCACGGCCCCAGGCTCCCGCTCCCAGCCCGGTACCTTTCACCACCTGCAGCAGCAGGTCGATGCCCTCCTGGTAGCACACCAGGGACTCCTGGAAGCGAGACGCCAGGTCCAATTCCACCGCCCGCTTCACCGTCTCCGCCCCGGCCCGCTCCAGCGCGGCGGTGCCATCGCCCCCCGCCCGCGACATGGGCACGGCGACGGGCCGCGGGGACGGAGGAGGGGCCGCGGGGAAATCGAAACCGGGGCGGTGAGGCTGGCTGCGCTCCACCGTTGCCCTTCCTCCCTCGGAACCCAAACGCTGCGGTGGCGGTGCCCGGCCGGAAGGCTGCACACCGACATGGCGGCGGGCAGGGGCGGGTTGCGGCTCGGCGCTGCCTGGAAGGCGGTGAGGGGGTGGCGGGGGCGACCGTATGCTGGCATGGAGACGGTCCGGTCGGGGCGGCCGGGACTTTTGCTTACGGGGAGACGTGGCCGTTGGGAAGGCCTGCTGTTAGGGGGCTCTTGTGCAGACGCCATGAGATGTAGTTAATGGGGACTGCTTTGTTTTTGGTAGGTGCTGGGGAGAAGGCCGGAAGGGATCGTGGCCACGCCATGGGCTCGGCAGAAGTTCACCAAATCGAGAATTCCCGAGTCGGTACGTTCTGGCCTCCTAGAGGAGGCTGAAAGCCGTGGAATTATGGCGAAGAGATATTAGTCTGCTCGTTCTGCGCCTTCTGTGATGTGGCGGCTTTATTGACAGTGATTCTGAAGCCACAGAGAAGCTTGGTTTGTTTTGCATTGCAGCTTATGTTTCTGCAAGGCACTGTCAAGTTGCACTTGACTTTTCCTAAAGCTTCTTAAAGTTTCTTAGTCCTGTGACAAAACTTTTGACTCGTAAGCTAAACATTGGTTGTCTGTGAGATGCATGTGTCAAATGCTCTGCTATTACGGAACACCACGTATCTGTGCTGTCGTGTGGTCTAACTTAATGTATTAATTAGCAAACTGTTATAAGTTTCACAGTGCTATAAAAACTGCATTTGAACTTCTTTACTGCGACAGAGCAGTGGAACGGGCTGCAAAGAGAGGTTGTGTAGTCTCCTTCTATGGAGATATTTGAGAACCACCTTGAGACTTTTCTGCAGTCTGCTGTAGGGAACTGCTTTAGCAGGGTGGTGGACTCAATAATCTCCAGAGGACCCTTCTTATCCATATGGTTTTGTGATTCTATTGCTTGGCAAGTCGACCTTCTGAAAAGAAATTTAATTGCAGATCTTAGATTTTTACCAAGGTTGAAGTATGCTTTGGAGGGTTGAAAACTATGAACTTTTTGCTCTAGGTATTTCAGCCACGACCCGGAGATCATGAGAAGTACGGAGGTGACCCTGAGCAGCCCCACAAAGTCCATATTGTTACTAGGATAAAAAGTGTAATCGGTCGCCCATATTGGGAGAAGAAGGTCATACATGATCTTGGACTGGATAAGGTATGGAAGTTGTGGTTGTTCATACTCACAACATGCATCCAGGATGCAGAAATGCAGGGTAGAATTCAGATGTTGTTTTTTCTTGTTGCTGTTGTGTGGGTCGTGTGTGTAAGAGCGGGTAGGAACAGTAATGAGAATTGCTCGCTTAGTAGGAATTCAGATTATGAATACATGGTATTGGTGTTGTGTCTGAGGAGAACTTTATCTTGAGAATTCTGCAGAAATAATAAAAACAGATTTGCAAATACTTCAAATTCAGTTTTCTCGCTAGGTGATATTAAGTGGATATTGCAAATAGACCTCATTTATTAATGAAAAGTCTTCTGAATCTAAAAAGTGTGATGAGTGCTCAAACAGATTGAAGAGTTCGTGTCAGATTTATTCAATTTTTTTTTATGTAGAATCACACTTTGTGCAAAAATCCGTTTATTCGATATTGTATTTTGGAGGGGAAAAAAGTGATGAGTTTAAGGCCTAACTGAAGCCAGTCTCACACTGTATTTATGTGTAGGCATTTCTAACATTTGGAAGAAATTTGAATATATTGATAATGTAGTGGGGATAAAGCTGAAATTGGCATTTTACTGGAATCATGAGTTTGATCAAGCTTTGACTTCATATTTTCGTGTATGCTCATAATATATCAGTATTATTTCTCCAAATCTAAATTTGCAAATGTGGTTTATATTTTACTGAAAAGTTTGGTGAACAGAGATTTGTACTTTGGAACTGTATTTTTAAAACCAATACTATCCTTTATATAGGCACATCAACCAAGACTGCACAAAAATATCCCTTCTGTGAATTCCAGACTGAAAGTTGTTAAACATCTGATAAGGTTTGTTAGCTATGTGTTTAATTTGGAATACTAATATAATTCCATTCTAGTCCTAGAACCTTACTAAGCACACTCTTCTATATCCGTAGAATACAGCCGTTGAAACTACCATATGGATTGCCAACAGAAGAGGAAATGGCAGACTCCTTTCTTACGAGCAAGGGAGAGCTTATCATTAAACAGCGTCTGAAACCTGTGGAGCAGGAAGAAATTAAATCATAAGGTGTGCTGGTCGGAATTATGTTTTCTAAAATAAATAATTTAAGTCCCGAGTTAAGAGCTTGTGTATGAAATGGAAGCTGGTATGTAAATAGAACAGATCTAACTAATGATAGTGTGTTTTGCAGCTAACAGCAAAGGTTTGCAATGAGGGTGCTTGGCTTCACCTTTGCTACACTTAAAAAAGAACAGGAATTTAAAAGATTTTTTGATCATGAGTTGACTGTCTGTTCAGAGCTCAATTTATTGATGCAGGCATTTGAGTGGCTTACCTGTTATTCAAATCTCGCATTTGTTTCTTAGCAGGCAGTTTCATCTGGCCTCCCCTGTATCTTGAATAGAATTGTAGAATCACATGATTTGGGCCGGAAGGGACCTCACAGCCCACTCAGCCCCACCGCCACCATGGGCAGGGCTGCCCCCCACCAGCTCAGGCTGCCCAGGGCCCCATCCAACCTGGCCTTGAGCCCTTCCAAGGATGGGGCACCACAGCTTCTCTGAGCAGCTGTGCCAGGGCCTAATCAGTCTGAGTAAGAAATTTCTTCCTAAAATCCAACTTAAACCTCCCCTCTTTTAGTTTAAAACCATTCCCCCTTCTCCTATCACTATTAGACCATGTAAAAAGTAAGTTTCTCGCCGTTTAAGTATTGGAAGGCCACAATGAGGGCTCTCCGGAGCTTTTTCTTCTCCAAGCTAAACAGGCCCGACTCCCTCAACCTTTCTTCATAGAAGATGTGCTCCGGCACTATGATCATCTTTGTGTCTCTTCTCTGGACCTGCTCCAACAGTTCTGCATCCTTGTGCTGGAGGCCCCAGACTGGGGGGAGAAGGAGGGGCTTATGGTTGGAGAGCAGAGGGGAACAGTCACCTCCTCACCCTGATGGCTAGCCTTCTTTTGATTTCACTTTTTAAAATTGTAATAGCCTATGAGCTGTAGTCTTTATGAAGGTTAATGATTTTCACATGCTAACAGAAATTTGGAAACCCTAAAGCATATTTGTTTGATACAAATTAGCAGCTATGAGCTCCAAGCATATAAAATAAGACCTTTCACTGGAGTGTCTTGAATAGTACTGTGTGCAATGATTTAAAGACTGTTTTTATTTACTATTTAAGAATTGTGGCTAAAATTAGGAAGCTGCTGCTATATCAAGTGATAAAGTAGTTTTCATTCCAGCAAGCATAAATTCCGTCATTTATTGTGCTATGAGCCTCTCCCACACTAGAGACATTGTAGAGGAGCTAATCTTAATTACTGTATGTTGTGGGAAGATCAGAGGGATACAGCAGCTGAAAACAAATGTTTATCCTTTCTGCATGCTTGCAGGGAAGAGTAAAAGCCTGTAGAAGTTCTAAGGAGTGTACATTATCAGTAGAAGGACATAACAGCTAGATATACTGTGTGCAGAAGAAAGGCAAAGAAGGATAGGATATAGTAGTGCATTGAAGGGTGAGATGACTCCTAAAGGCAAGCCAAAGACAGACATGAGTTGAGCTGAAAAACCTCAGTTTCTCAACAAACTGCAGGCTGCAGTCAGGACACAGAAAAGACTGAAGGATGTAGAGTAGCAAGGGAAAAAATGAGATAGATAAATTGTGTGTTGTTTTTTTTTCTTCTCTCTCCTTCGTTTCATTGTCTGTACAGCATCTTGTGCTATGGTGTAACTGCAGTCTGTATGGTGGTTTCTGTGTTCCTACAGAGAGGTGCTTGGTAAAGCTGAAATTTCAGCCCTTGTGGAGGACGTGTTGTTCATCAGCCTTGTTGTTGAGGGACAGCAGTTACAAGGTCTGCTCTAGGAATGGTAGCCTGAACTGACAAAGGATTCTAAAGTCTTAACAAGTGTGTTTGGGATGTGTCTGCAGCAGTGCAGCCTGGTGAAATCTCCAACAGAGGGTGCAATGCCGATTTTGTTTTGCACAACATATACAAATACAGGATCTCTCTCCATTACTATACAGATTTCTCAATTCACTTTACAGACACTGCAACCTTCAAAAGTACTGAAACGTAAACTGAAAAAAATGTATTAATGACCAGGCTTGCTTAGTACTGTGCACAGATTATGTATTTGATAAACTGCCTATGATAGAGCAGTGCCAATCCCTGCTTCCCAAGTACAGAGAATGGAAAACACTTTTGGACAGTACCTGTTGTTTATAGGTAAGATTTAGCTACAAGAAATGTCTGCCATCGACAGACTGTCAGTTTTCATGAAGAAAGAAATTACATTTTCTTAAAATTTTTAACGTATGTGTAAGTTTGGTTGTTTCTGAAATACTATTTGCTCTAAAGTTACAACAGCTTGCAGTGAGATTTTCCCATGTTTTCTGTGTATAAACATAAGTTTTCTAAAGATTTATCCTCAAGTGTAAAACTTGAGCCGAACAAAGTACAAAAACCTACTGTGTGTTAACATAACTTCATTAATGGAGCATTGTCCCCATGTAAATCTTCCTGAAGCACAGGTAAGAGATGCAGGCTTTTTGCATAGGGAACAAAGAAGCTGACTTAAGATGGGAGGAAAATTCAGGTTGGAAGGTACCTTGCAGGTCTTTGGTCCAATGTCCTGCTCTACAGCTCAGCTATGTTCATGGGGGAAAAATTTATATGCAGAATACAGTCTTACCCTGTGTGAGCCTCTTTTTCAGCTTACGCCTGTTGTTGTTTATCCTCACACCTTGCATCACTGTGAGGAACTTGGCTCCATCCCCTCCATTATCCTCACAGATATGAGCATTCCCTCCCAAAGCTGTCCTTCCTCATGAGACAAGTCCTCCAGCCCCAAACACCTTGGGGGCTCTCTGCTGCCAACCTCACCCTACTTAATTTGTCTTTCCTGTGCCCAAAACAGCTCTGTTCTAGAAGTGAACTAGAAAGTGCTCAGCAGATGCAAGTTATCTCTTCCTTCAGTGGAGCTGTGCTTTTGTTCATACAGTCCAGGGTGTCTTTAGCCTCCTTGGCTACTTGGGCACATTGCTAGCTTGTGTTAGGCTTGCTTGTTGGACAGGATTGATTCACTGTGTCTGCTTGCCATAGAACTTGAAATATATTCAAATGAATCAAACAAATCTTTGGTGCAATGTCTGGTACCAATACAGAAACGTACATATGTAGAAATGTGCTATTTTAAGAAGATTTTTAAAAATTCTTTTGCTAAGGATATTTTAAATGACAAATATATCTGTAACAGAACTATAAAAATGCATGGTTGAAAAACCCCCACAGTATTCATTATCTTTTGTAGCTCCTAGTGATATGCTTGCTGCTTTTCTTTTAGCTGCTCTAAACTTCTTTCTTTTCTCCCCTTTGTCTTGAAATGACTGATTAAAACCAACAGCTCTGAAGCTAAGGCTCTCCAAATACTCCAAATGTATGTGTTTGATAATAGAGCAATAAATCTAAGAGGGAGTGACACACTGAGATACACTCTTGTAGGAGATTAAAAGTATGCTTTTGTATACATCTAGGTATATTGCAAGTACCGGTGTTTGCCTTCAATGATTTGCTCTGCTAAGGTGAAAAAGAATAAATAAAAGGTAGCTAATAATCCAAACTGTAACCTATCTTTTGCCATTTTTTTTTCACTTCACAAAAAGATTCAAGCAGTTTTCATCTCTTGTAATTTCTCAGGCAGCAAATTAATGCTGCAGAAAGGAGTCGTAATGCTGTTTAACAGGAGCAACTTTAGATTTTATTGATCAATACACATGTCTAACAGCAGTACAAAATAGGCAACAAAATCACCTACTGACTAATGATTTGCAGTTTTGGTAATGTAAAAGTATTTGCCATAAGTATTGTATAATTACTCTGATGTCTTTCTCAGTATCCATGTCTCTGAAAGAGCTTGGCTCTTGCAACCACATCGTTGGCATAATCATTGTGTGTTGTGCCAATGTCCATTCCTTCATAGGTCCGGACATTTCTCGTTCCTGCATTATACGCTGAAATCCCACCTGAAATGAGAAAGAAACACTCAAACAAAGGTAGTATTTCCTCAGAAAACAAACAAACACAAATCACAACCTAAGTGTATCGCTTGAGTTTGTAGGTGTCTTTTTACCAGTATTTTTTGGCCACAGTGTTACCATTTTCAGCTGTTTTCATCACCGAGGTGTTTCATTTGCATTTTAGCATTGTTAAGAAATTACAGTTTACAGGCTTGGTGATCATTGTTTCTTTGCTTTATTTTGCAAATCGAACATCTTCAGTTGTAGTATTGCTTCCTTTTGTGATGTTGATAACATCAGGTACGTTTGTATCATAGTTGGCCCATGAAGGGCCCAAACATAATGATGGCTTCAGCTGTGATCAGTGCCTGGGAATGAACCATGTTTCCTTCAGTGAGAACCGTACAGTTCAGAAATTGATACAGTCTCTCTTTGGAGTTGTAAGATGATAGTTTTTTATAAGTAGGTATAGAAATACAAAAAAAAGCAAATGGGCAGATGGGGAAGAAAAAAACACCTTACTCCTTGAAGCTGAAAACAATGATATTCGTCAAGTTTTCCAAAAGCTTGCTAGAAAGATAATGACGTTTTTCCTTTTAGTGAGTATCATTAAATATTATTCCACACACTAATAAAACTAACAGGGTAACCAGGATGTGTTTAGTTTTCTAAGTGCTTGATTCAACAGCGTTACCATTCTTGACTTTTATATGTATGGATTGTTATAAAGTTGACGTTTTAAAGCTGATAAAGACCTACCTTTGAGCTGCTGTTCCTTACTCCATGTTGGGAATTTTTTCTGAATATCAATTATTGACTGACACAAAATGTCTGTGCCTTGTTTTATGTGCTCTTCACTGTTCCATGCCCCATGAGTCTGGTGGTACCGTTTGTCAACCTGGAAGACAGGAATATCAACACACGAGATAAATGTTATTTGTTTAGAGTTCTTCAGCACTTTTAGGCTGCCTGTACTCATTTTGACCTTTACCTGTTCTGATAAGAAAGAGCAAGTGAGCTCAGCCCAAGGCAGGAGCAAAGCCAGCAGATATATGAACAGCAAAGTATGGGGGCAGTGGGCAGGAGTGTCTTTCCCACCTCTATCAGAGCCTTATAAAACTTAGGTAACTGTTGCTGCAAAGGTGCCAAAAGCCATGTTACTGCTGCATAAGCTTTTTCAGCTGCAAGACAACTCTCCTGTCCTCCCCATCTGTACCAAGGGTGCCTAAAATGTTGTTTCCCTTGGGGTGACTCATTGCTCCATCCCTGTTCTCTTCCCAGGACTGCAGGAGTAGCATAGCATCTTACCCACAACACAGTGCAGCCCTGAGAGGGCTGGAGCTTTTATGACAGTGTATCTGAACACATGAAGCAAATGTTTATGGTTGTATGCAAGTTGGCAAACTAGTGAGGCATGAATAATGAAGCAAGACCCCTACTAACTGAGTTCCTGTGGTACATAAAGAGTAATTAACCTGACTGCATGTAGCTACAGCCTCTGGGCCTCTGCACTTATTTTAAAAAATGCTTTTTGAAACAAGATTTATTATCTAACATATGAAATAGAAACAATGAATCTCCTTGTTCCCCAAAGAGCTCTGGGAAGCAAGCAGCAGTTTCACAGTGTAGATGCAGGCTGTTCTTGCCCTGATGTTTACCAGCATCCCTCCCCTGGTGCTGGCAGCTGGAAAATTGATCAGCAGTGGCTTTATTCTGACTGAAAAGTTGTCTGAAAATAGCAGGGAAAGGAAAGAAAACCTTCTGGTTGACACTGCACCCAGTTTGGGCCATCGAGTTTTGAGAGGGTTGGCCATACCTGCATTAAACCGAATGCATTTCCATGGTCACCCAAGCCATCCTTCAGTGCTGTCCCTGCATGTGACTCTCGAGAGATAACAGCAGCAACCACAGATGGTGAAATGCACTTGCTGTTGGCCACTTTTGTAATAGTTTCTTTATATTTGTCCATATTCTTCAAATCTCTTTCAGCAATCTTTTCTGAAGCAGCAACTCCTACAGCACAATATACATCATTTTTACTTTCATTTTTACAATCAGAAACAAGATTTTCTAATGGGTCTTATGACTGAGCCAGCATTTTGAATCCCTGTGAATGTCTTTAGAGAGAAACAGTGACAAAATTGACTAATTTCAGTGAAGTAGCCTAGTTGTCAACAGACGGCTGATATAAAAAGATATTTTTTAAAAAACAGAGGGCATTTCCCTAGTGTGCAAACTAAACAGTGAGTCTGCTTTAAGTCCAAGCCTTTGGTTGGATTAGTTCCAGAAGATTTACTTATTTTAATTTAATACTATGCTAGGGAAACTTTCAGAATGAAGGAAGCCCTCCTAAGGGAGAGAGAAAGATGGGCTTGATGGCAGGGACTGAACATGCTCAGCAAACCTTGCATTTTCTCTGTAGTAGTCTTGAATATTCTTGGCAGCATCTCAAAGGTGACTCCGATCTCAACATAATTTGTGCACCCAAATAAGATCTCTGACAGCAGTGCAAATACCCGCTCACTTAGCTGTGACCAGCTGTGGGTGTGAGGTGGGGGAAGGACTGAGATAGCACCCACCTGCATAGCCCAGACCTTCTGGCTTCGCAGTTCTCTCTGATGCACCAGTTGTTTCAACATTTGCTATGTTCCCGTAGAAATTAGAACAGCCTAAAGAGCAACATATACAGTGAGATGTCACATCAGAGCAGCGTGCAATGTATTTTCAGATCCACAGCTGAAACTGATAGGCATAATTTAGATACTAGCCTGGGCTTTTATTTGAGGAGATGCTCTTGTGGTATTGTATTTGTGCACAATTCATTTCCTTTAGTTTTAGGTCATGTTAGCTTGTCTGAAACTCAGTTGGCATCTCCAAAAGGTGTTTTCCATTCCAAAATAAAAAATCTCTGAGACTCAAAAGAAAGCCTGCACAACTTACTTACACTTTGCTTTCCCATCAACAGGAAAAATCATGGAGAGCATCCTGTGAATACCTCATGTGCAATGTATCTACATTTGTCAGTTGCCTAAACATGCTGTTGCATAAGGTAAAATGCAAACAGCAAAGGAGAGGAGCAATACCAGCCTGAGTTGAGTAGTCAGTAGAAAAGAAGCTTTCATACACTTAGAATTATTTAGAAGAGTATCAGAGAAATGCCACTGACCTGACATGTTTGCTGCAGAATGACTCCCCACCGTCTCTGGGCGTTTGCTTGAGATGTGTGTGTGTTATAGATGTGGGCACAGCTACCTCAGCACTTCCTTCATGGCAGGGCTTTTATGGGAAAAGGGCAGTGTCCAGTAGCCTCCATGTACCCACCCAAACGCAGCAGGGTTTCTGTTTCAGCTACCATTTGAAAAAGGAAATAACACATAATTGAGTTTAAAAGTTGGATGCTGACTGGAAGGTGGAGGAGCCTTATCTGAAAACAACTCCAATTTCTGGAATGACTACAAGTGCAGAAGGAGGAGCTTTTGGATGTTGTGAAGTTATTGTAGGCAAAGACCCAGCAACACTAACACATGACAGAGCTGCCACTGCTGAAAATGTGGGTATGCAGAGTGAGTGAGTTTCCTGGCTTTATTCCCACTCGAACACAGACCCGAGTAACCACATAGCTTGCAGCAGAACCATGGCAACTGTTTGGGAGTAAAAAAGAAACCACTGGATGGCAGACCTCCCCATCACTGTTCATCTGCTAATGCGCTCTGCCCGTGTTCATTTTGTGGGGCTGAAATGCTGTTCCACCCTTTGATCAGCTCTTCACACAGTAAGCCAGGGAACTGATTCTGTGTCATTGCCTTGAAAGATTTAATTCTGTAACTTTTGCATATATTGTTATTGATACCTCAAGTTGATATTTGGACTAGATGATTGATTGCTGGACTAGATTATTTTAGTAGTTTTTTCCAATCTTACAGATTCTATGATTCTACTCTAAGAACCAGATGGAGAAATTCCACAGCCCCTACATGGAGCTTGTCGTATTTAGTGCTATGAGAAAGGTTGAAGGAAGCTGAAACACACTGAAATATTTTAGACAGGCAGCATTGTAGAGCAGATATGCTCATACAGAAATGACAAATACTGAAAATTGAGAATCTCACTAAAGATGATTTGCGAGCCAGTAATCTCTAAATGGCTTGTGCTGCTATTCTGGTATTGATGGGGGAAAATAGAAAAGGATGTACTGCATTACTTCTGCGTCATAGTAACTGAGGCAGGGGTGATCCACAGAATCTCAGATGTAACATCTCAAATACTGTGCTCAGTTTTGGATTCTTATACAAGAAAGACATTGAGTTGCTGGAATATGTTTAGAGAAGAGCAATGAAGCTGGTGAGGGCTCTAGAAAACAAAGTGTGTGGAGCAGCTGAGGGAAATAGAATTGTTCAGTCTGGAGAAGGGGAGGCTCAGGGAAGATGTCAGCGCTCTCTGAAACAGCCTGAAAGGAGGTTGTAGTGAGGTGGATGATTCATTTCTTCTCCCAGGTAGCAGTGACAGCACAGAGATAATGGCCTCAAGTTGCACCAGGTGAGGTTCAGGTTGGATATTGGGAAAAAATTTCTTCTCAGGAGTGGTGAGGCAGTGGTACAGGCTGCCCAGGGAGGCATCCATGGCTTGCTTGTCACCAAGTGGCGGCTCTTCGATGCTATGCTCTCTGCTGGTATGTCAGCAGTACAGGAGTGGCTTTGGGCAGCCATTCATATGTGGTTTGTGTCCCGGATTCTCCTTTTGCTTGCTGTTGCTTGAGGCATTCAGTAACTTCCAGTTTCAGATGCTGCTCTTCTTAATTCTGCTCTGCCTTAAAATTGGTTTCTGCCTTGAAACTGGTGATGCGTGAAAGCTG
Source organism: Phasianus colchicus (assembly GCF_987193195.1). NCBI lineage: Eukaryota > Metazoa > Chordata > Aves > Galliformes > Phasianidae > Phasianus > Phasianus colchicus. Next base: position 133,828,467 of record NC_143436.1, read on the forward strand.
CCTGGTATGGAGATGGCTTCACCACTGAGCAGCATTGGCAAACGCAGCTGGCCAGGAGACCAGAGCTTCTTTCCCCTCCCAGCATCTCTGGGTTATGCCCATTATAAATGTGCAGCCATGCTAATGGCCAGGGCTGATGCTGACATTGCCAGGGACAATCTGAAGGCAAGGGGAATGCATGTGGACATGACCCAAGGACTCATTTCATTTTGTTAATCATCTGTTGGAAGTGGAAAAGCCCAAAGGAAAGCAGGAAGAGGGGAGACAGTGAAGCAAGCTACATTTGATTTCCACAAGCAAAACATTTATTAAGCCAGGGCCTTCCATAGAAACTGTAATTGCTGAAAAGCTGCAGTGATGACTGCAGAGCCAGGCCTCGCCCGGTGTTTTTCAGAAGCAAATTTTATGGCAGTTAAAGGGAATTCCTAGAGCAGTTCCCAACATAGAAGGAATTTATGGCTCACCTGCAACATTTCACCTGATGAAATTTACCATTTCACCCCTCCCTGCCAAAGATTTGAAAGGTTGTGCTGCATCCATCTGCTGGATAAGGGTGGCTGAAAAATGCTTTCAACTAAAGACAAAGCTGAGCAGGAAGAGGCAATGAGTTGTGTGATTTATTTTGACATCATGCTGCTGAGATGAATGCCTGTATTTACCTACTTCTTTACTGTAGTTAAAGGGGTTTTTTTAACTGTAAGACCGTGGCTTAACTTATTTCTACTGGATTCACTTTTGCTCAGGTTGTCATTGTGTGCATTCTGTCCACCTTTGCAGAGTTTTGACAGCTGCAGACAGAGTAACCCATCCCAAGTCAGACAGCAAAGGTTGGCTAACCCTGGGCAGGTTTCAGCCACAAGTGAAGGCAGCTGTCATTTATATCATTTGTAGCTCTTGTTCATCTTCAGCAGGAAGGAACTCATTCATTTAAAATGTTCAAGTCTCTTTTCCTGAGTAATTAGGAGATTTAGAATACACTTAATAGAAGAGCTTCTTGTAAAGGAGGGACCCAAGGAGGTCAAACAGTGCCCTTCCAATACAAACTAATGATTAAGCAGCACAAAGCAAATTAAGAACATACTTGTAGGCCTTTTCTGCATTTCATCAAGAATCATACGAGAATCACAAAATTGCTACAGCTTTTTTGGAATAAAATTTCTAAGTAGGTTGTCCTTAAAATATTTTATTGCTGCAGACAATTCTGTTGGCTTTTTGTCCTCCTTATTGTTTTAAATGTATGCATGGCAGAATCCTGTGCTTCTCAGTATTGAATGTGAAGATAGGTTGATTTGGATCTAGTGGAACATTTTTACTTTTTGCAATGTGATTTTTAGATAGTGTAGTCCCCTCAGTTAACCATTCATGACGCATGCCATTCCCCTCGTGCCATTCATGACACATGATTCTTAGCTAGTGCTTTAGTAATTTCTTTTTCTTTCTGTGATAACCATTTGTATTTAAGAAACGAACTTCAGACACTGGTGTAGCAAAACTCAATTTTATAGTGCAACGTTTAGGCAATCAAAAAGATGTTGAGATAGAGATGTTGACAATGAGAACTCCCAAAGGAGTTCTGTTAAAGGAAACAAGTAGCACCAGTCATTTCATAACCCTACTGGTTTTTTTTTTCTGTTTTGTTTCAAAAGTCCCCTGTGGTTTCTGCAGAAATTCTCCATGTCACATCTGCAAAAAAGAAGCCCTGTGCTGGAGAGTGCAAACAGGACTTAACAGTGAGACTTACACAGTCAGCATAAATTTCAGCATGTTCTGTAGTAAGTTATTTCTGCAAGTTTGTGTCTTGCAAATTGTGCTGAGGTTTTAAATAAGTTCTTAGGTATCTTGGAAGTCTTGTTCATGGCCTTAACTAAGTGTAGCGAAGGCCATTCTTATAAAATAAATACTAAAGAACAATACTTAATATTTTATATTCATTGCTGATTAAAAATGAAAGCAAGTAATGGGAGATAATAAACATTTCCACATTTATGGATGTGTATTTGGTTTCTCTCTGTCCACTCAGACATGACAAACCATTTCCCTCTTTCCCCTTCCTGCATAGTTATAGACATCACTGCATAGTTATAGACACATACACCTGTCCTTAGCACATGTTCTCCCACTTAAGCCACCCCAGTTCTTCCATCTTTCAGGTCAGTTTCCTCACTTCTGATCATGATGGTTGCCCTGCTTTGGGTGTTTTTCAATTAGTCCCCATCTTTGCTGACCTAAGTATAGTCCTTATCTGAGGTTTTTCTGGTACTGCTGAGCCTGAAAACATCACATTTTGTAGATGGTACTCTGTCATCTGTTCTAGTGTGGCAGTTGCCTTTGTACCACAGGACAGGAGGTGATGAATGCTAGAGTTTTAATCCTATCCATGGCTGTGGGAATCAAACCCACCTCAGTGGCATGGGTGAGGAGACTGAGAAGTCATCATCTGCCCATGTGTAGGGATGTCTGCTGTGAATGTCTGCTGTGAGGCTTGCAGCCATCTCATTGATATATTGTCAACTCATAGAATCATAAAGTCTTTAAGGTTGGAAAAGACCTCTCAGATCATCAAGTCCAACCATCAGTCCATTCCCACCATGCCCACTGACCACGTCCCTCCGTGCCACATCCACACGGTTCTGGAACACCTCCAGGGACGGTGACTGCACCACCTCCCTGTGCAGTGTGTGCCACTGCATCACCACTCTTTCTCAGAAAGAATTTTTACTAATATCCTAATATTCCTAATTTTCCTGAACCTCCCCTGGCACAAGTTAAGGCCATTTCCTCTCATCCTCTCATTGTTACCTGAGAGAAGAGGCTGACCTCTACCACATCCTCCTTTCAGGTGATTGTAGGGAATGATAAGGTCTCCCCTGAGCCTCCTCTTCTCCACTGAACAATCCCAGTTCCCTCATTCACTTCCCATCAGACTTGTGCTCCAAACCCCTCACAGCTTTGTTGCCCTTCTCTGGACGTGCTCCAGGGCTTCAATGTCTTTCTTGTAGTGAGGGGCCCAAAACTGAACACAGCACTTGTGTTGTGGCCTCACCAGAGCTGAGTACAGTGGGATAACTTCCTCCCTGCTCCCACCAGCTGCACTATTTCTGATATAAGCTGGCCTTCTTGGCCACCTGGGCACACTGCTGGCTCATGTTCAGCTGGCTGTCTACTAATGCCAGCAGATCATTTTCCCATTCTCTTATCAGTTTCATTATCTGCTAAAGTTAACATTGTACTTATCCAAACTTTGCTATCACGGATGAAAATACAAGTATCTTGGAGTCTGGTTTCATTTGCTAATAACATATTTATTAACTTTCTGTTTGCTTATTTCTGTATGACTGAAAAGTGACAGGAAAATCCAACAGAAAAATCCAGCTGTGGTCTATGTATCTTTATGAAAAGTTGGAATTCAGAAAAAGTGATTACATAACTATAGTAAGTAAGTATCAGGCATCTTTGAAAAAAGTGAATCAATAAGCTAATACCAAGGAAGTATTTTGTCTTTTAATTTCTTAAGAGTATGAGAGGACTTGGCAGAAATGCACTTCGAATTCAGGAAGGCAGCAAATTATCAACACCAATGCAATATAGCCCTCATAACTCAGAGAAATATATAGATAGCACAAAATTTTACAAAGATTCTGTAAAATCCAAAGCCTGTTGCTTTTAAAGAAACTGCATGGTCAGAATCTAACTGAATATTGTTTTTAAAAATGTGAGTCTTAGCCTGCATATTTTTGTTTCTGTAACATGTGCATCTGTATGGATTTGCAGTATGTAACTTCTCTTGTATTTTGGTGGCTGTTCAGGTGATGGTAGGTAAATTACTTGGTACAGATGCCTCAGCCTAGTATCCATGCTGCTTGAAGTACTGGGCTCGAGCAACCACGTCATTGCCGTAGTCATCATGGAGAGTGCCAATGTCCATTCTCTCATAGGTTCGGACATTCCCAGTACCAGCATTGTAGGCAGAAATCCCACCTGAAATGAAACACACAAGGGAGTAATGCAGATTTAAAAGTCCAGCCTGACAGTGGGATAGAGTGCACCCTCAGCAAGTGTGGGGGTGATGCTAAGATGAGTAATACAGTAGAAGGAAGAGATGCCATCCTAAGGGACATGGACAGACTTGAGGAGTGGGCCCACATGAACCTAATGATGTTCAAAAAGGCCAAGAAAAACCCATTGAAAACAGCCCTGAGGAGGAGAGAACTTGGAGGTCATGGTAAACAAAAAGCTGGGTGTGATTCAGCAGTGTGCTGTTTCAGCCCAGAAGGCCAACAGTATCCTGAGCTACATCAGAAGAGGGGTGGCAGCAGAGAGGGAGGTGATTGTCCCCTTCTGTTCTGCGCTCGTGAGGCCCCACCTAGAGCACTGTGTCCAGGTCTCAGGCCCCCGACACAAGAATGATGTGGAGCTGTTGGAGTGGGTCCATAGGAAGGCCATGAGGATGACTGAAGTGCTGGAGCACCTTTCCTACTTAGAAAGACTGGGGGAACTGGGCTTGTTTAGCTTGGAGAAGACCTCATTGTGGCCTTCCAGTACTTGAAAGGGACTTGCAAACAGGAGGGAGACTGACTTTTTACATGGTCTGATAGTAATAGGACAAAGGTGAATGGTTTTCAACTAAAATAGTTGGATGAGACATTAAGGGGAAGGTCTTTACTCAGAGGATGGTGAGGCCAAGATGTATGGATGGGGCTCTGAGCAATCTGATCTGGTGGAAGATCCCCACCCATGGCAGGTGGATAAAGGTAGGTGGTTGTTAAGGTACCTTCCTACCCAAATTATGATTCTATGAAATCATTCAGTGTGTACTTGTCCTGAAGTTTTTCTTCTCTCCTGGACAAAATCTGTGGTCTGCACATTACCTTTTAGCTGTTGATCCCTTGTCCAGCGTGGGAATTTTCTCTGTATTTTCTTTATCATGTCAATAAGTATTCTTGTGCCCTGCCTGATATGGGTTTCTCCATTCCATGTTCCCTCAATTTTATGGTATCTTTTGTCAACCTGGAATTATTAAAAAGAAAAGAAAAAAAAAGGCATTTCCCTGCAGTCATGGGAGATATGTAAATGAGGCTTACTTTTATTTGTATGACATTACTTCGTTAGGTTTTAATGGAGCATCAGCAAATACCTGCATTAAACCAAATCCATTTCCATTGTCACCCCAGCCATTCTTCAGTATTGTGCCAGCGTGAGATTCCCGAGAGATGATGCCAGCAATCACAGCAGGCTCAATACATAACGCTTCGCCAACTCTCTTAATGAGTACTTTGTATCTATTCATATTTCCTAGGTCCCGTTCAGCAATCTTTCTTGAAGCTTGAACTCCTGTAATGAAAACAAAAAGATGTTTCCTCTCAGGAAGGAGGTAGACCTTGCCTATAGGCTTATGCAGGTTTGGCAGCTAGTTGTGTGTTCAACATTTTAAAAATACGAAGGACATGGGATTATTGTGCTTCTGTGAAAGAGAGCAATCCAACCGAAGAGTGAGACTCACCACAGTAGTTTAAACGCTCTGGTTTTGCAGTTTTGCATGAAGCACCTGTGGTATCGATTCTGTTTACGTTGCCATAGCAATCCGTGCGGCCTTGGCAGATACCTGAAAATGTTGTATGAAAAGACGTAAGCGTCCTGCACTCTGCATCCTGCACTTTGCAACTCACACCCTGCACCTTGTGTCCTGCACCCACCCACCCCTCAGAGGTGACCTCTTCTTCAGCAAGACTTGCAGGAGAAGTGAGCACCTTATGTCCCAACACAATTTGATAACAACTGAGATTTGGGAAGGGGAGATGGGGAGGCACATTAATCTGGGGCTGCTCAAGGGATGAACAAATAGGGGCAGTAGGATGCTGACTTACCCAGGAGGGCGGTGAGGCCCAGCAGCGTGAGCACCAGGCGCATGGGGTCGTTCTTCCCGAGCATGCAAAACAATCTGCAAAATCAATCAGCAAACATGAAGGAATGATCCTATCTCAGTGCTCGCTGATTAAACACAAAGAAACCATTTCTGAATTGATGGGTTATGTCTCTTGGTTGGATGCACAAAGTGATATAGAAATGCAGTCACGTCTCTCTTCTGGCACAAACCAGGCTGCAATGTTTCCAGCTCCAATATTTAATTGATGAAAAATCAAAAAAAGAATAAAATGAATGATTCTCAGTGCTCCTTGCTGCTGCCTTCCACTCCAAATGCCCTCATCCTGTGCCCATAGTCTCTATACAAGCACCTTCACCACACTGAGATAGCTTTGCCTGAGTCTCAAGACTTTATACTCAGAAAACAGGCACTTGCAAACTGCGCTTTGTCTTAGTTATTGTGGGTGACTACTCCAGGGTGAACTATACTCTGGTCGGCTGCTAAGAGAGCCAGGGGAGATGGGCTCACACACAGATCTGAGCCATCTAAGCTTAGGTGAGCTGAGTCCAAAACTATAAGGCAAATCTTCGTGTCCTTATGCAAGCACAAAACTCAAAAATCTCAACAGAAATCTTCTGAGGAGAGTGGCATTGCTGAAGGGGATGAGAAGACCCCCCACCCAGAGGAGTATCTTACCTACTTGTCTTCAGCCCAGCTTCTGCCACGTTGCTGAGGTTTTGGGGAGCTTAATTTATAGGGTGAGCTACCTTCTGTTCAGTGGCAATCCAACACTGTGTCGAAATGTATTGGGCTGTGGTTTTGGGAGGTGTAACAGCAATTTTCTAACGTAAACAGAACCTGTTGCACTACTGACATTGGCATGGTGGTAAGTATGCTTTTGGGAGTGGCATTTCCCGCATTTCAAAAAGGAAAAAAAAACCCTTATTTTTCTCTATGTGCTTCTTGTGTTTCATACTCAGGTGAGGGCTAAGCTGAAGGCTCAGCATCCATCTGTCCCTCAGGTATTTGTTGGGACTTATCCCAGCATCCTGCACTGTGTCCATACTGCCCAAAGGAAGGGGGTTGGGGCTGTCCCTTGGCTGTTTTCTGGGTGCTGGACCTCTGTAGGACAAGCTTCTTGCCTGCCCCTCCCACCATTCCTCAGCTGCTTCTCTGTTTTCCTCACCACTTCAAGTGCTCTTTAAAACCTCTCTCTTCCCTTGCCTAGCTCTGCCCTGAGCTGGTGTGGGGGAGGTGCAACCCTCAGAGGAAGAAAAAGGGTGCCATAAATGATGGTGTCCAAAGGTGGTGTTTGGGCAGTGATGGGGAGCTTCTCACAACAATGCCAAAAATCATAAGATCATAGAATCATAGAGTGGTTTGGGTTGGAAGGGACCTCACAGCCCACCCAGCCCCACCCCCTGCCATGGGCAGGGCTGCCCCCCACCAGCTCAGGCTGCCCAGGGCCCCATCCAACCTGGTCTTGAATGCCTCTAGGGATGGGGCACCACAGCTTCTCTGGGCAGCTGTGCCAGTGCCTCACCACCCTTGGTGAAAAATGTATTCCTGACATCTAACCTAAATCTCTCCTCTTTTTGTTTAAAACCACTACCCCTCATCTTATCAATACATGCACTGATACAGAGTCCTATCCTATTTTTCCCATAACCCCCATTGTACTGGAATGCTGTGGGGGAAAAGCATAGTAGCTTCTGTCACTTCTATTTTTTGTCTTTGGCTGCTGTCAGTCTCCAAAGGGTGCTTAGGAAGTGCAATGAGGATATTTGGGGCACAATATTCTTTGTGGCTGGATTGATGAGTTCTGCCCATCCCTTTCTTCACAAATTGTCCTTGCTGGTATATGTGCCCTGGGTGTCATTCTGCCTCTGGCAATGCAACTTGCTAGCATGGCGCTAACAGTGGGTAAAGGAACATCAAGCTGCTCCCCTGGGTTTGCTTTCATTGTTCACTTGTTTAGCAGCTGAGATGTGCTACCTGTGTGTGGAAAATTTGCCCAAGAATATTGTTATTTTAACATTATTTCTTGGAAATCTTACAGATGGGGAAGCTGATAATAAACAAAGGATTGGGGATTTCCACTACCTTCAAGTTGGAAGGAACAAGGGAAATAAGCTGACTAATAACCAGTTGCTGTGGTCGCGGGACTAGCTGAACCCCTTTCTGCCTTCTCCAAGGACTCCTCTCAAGGCCCACGAGGACATCTTTCCCTCAGGTCTCACAGTAGGACTGTTGTGGTGGTCAGCAGTGCCACCCCAGTCATTCTGACCTGCCCTGCCTCTGCAGTTTATTCCCTCTGGAGTGCCGTGACCCAAAACAGCCTTCTTAAAATATTACATATTTAGCTATAAATGCAAAGACCAGCTCTGCATCAAGAGGGCTGCACGTGCCAACTGCAAGAGATGCTCAGACCTGGGAACTGGTTCCTAGCTGGAAATCCCAGCCTAGTCTTTCAACAGGTAATAAAATAGAACAAACTCTTTCTCAGCACAACACGGCTGTGGTGGAATTCCCCTTTGTTTTGTGTCTGTCAGAGAAAGAATCAAGGGCATGTGGCTGAGACCCAGCCAAAACTGACATTTAGAGTCATCAACTGGAGGACCCTGCTCATCCACATTTAAAAACACTTCCCAAGACATTAGTTGTAACAAATGCTAACATAGAAGATTTTATTTCCTTGTCTTGTTGTTCCTATTTCTATCTGCTGCTGCAGAATCAAAGATAAATCTGTCAAAGGGATTTTCCCTTCTTTCCTTCCTCCTTCCCTTGGCATCAGCTTGTGGGGTTTTTATGGGAACCCCAGCCCTCCTCATGAGATAGCTGCCTACCCGCTTCTCCAATGCTTATACCCGTACTTGAATTCCTTGAGTGTTTTGCAACTGTGTTTACTCAATTTCAGTTCCTTGATTCCTAGCAGGTTTTGACCAGTAGTGGAAGTGTTGATGTTGTTGATGTTCCTTCTCACTGTAGCAGTCAGATAGCTCTGGTCCCATTCACATCATGACCACAAACTATATAGAAAGCACTACAGTCTTGTGTGACTCCACTGAAGGCATCACATTGATTTGACCATGAGCTGCCAAGAACTGCTCCAAACAGTACTTTTTCTTCTTATCTTAAGCCCCTTCACATGAGACTACTTCAGAGATTTCAAGCCTTATCAAGCTTGCAATGTGGCACTACCACAGATTCTATCTTGGCCATCTACCCAGTGAGATAAGGGTTGTGGGCTGGTTTGAGGCATTTTATCCCTGCAGAACAACATTGCCAGAGCCCTCCTGGCTGTTTTTTGATGCACTGTTGTCCCCAGGTTCTTGAACAGTGGTTGTTCAATAGGTGTCTTTCCAGGCATTGCAGCTAGGCTGCTTGGTCTCTGGATTCTAAAGGGGGGGTATAAGAAAGAAGGATACAAACTCACTAGCAAGGTCTTTTGGAGTAGGACAAGGGGAAATACTTTCAAACTAAATTAGGGGATATTTATATTGGATATAAGGAAGAAGTTTTTTACAATAAGGGTAGTGAAGCACTGGCAAAGGGTACCCAGAGATATGGTGGGTGCCCATCCCTGGACACACTCAAGGTCAGGCTGGACGGGGCTCTGAGCAACCTGATCTAGCTGTAGATATCACTGTTCATCGTTCAATTGGTCTAGATGGCCTTCATGGGTCACTTCTGACCCAAATGATTCTATGATTCTATGACTTTCTTTTCCATCTTGTTTATCTTTTCTCTTTCCTGATCTGTCCTTCTGCTTTCCATGATACATTCCATGCTACTAACTTGTTTTACAAGCTGCCTGCTTTTTTCTAATAATTCGGAGTGTCCAAATTTGCTCCCACAGCTCCCTGTACTCCAGCTGGACAGGTAATTCCAAATACAATGTACATGAGCACGCAAGGAAAGATCAGAGGTCAAAAACAATGCCAGCTCACTGGCAGAAAACTTCTGCTCAGACGTGGTAGCAATATGCTGGTGTTGAGTTCTCCTTAACTCCTTCCTGCCAATTTATCAGGCAGTTAAATTTCAGTTCACTTCCCATGGAGATCTTCTTTAGTCAGTACAAACTGCTGATACCATAAAATAATATTTGTGACAAAGCACAGAATTGCTGCAATCAAGATCTTTAAATGGACTTCTAAAAATTTTCTTGGTGGGAGCAAGATGCGGAGCAGCAGCCTCACAGGTAACACACGCAGAAATGGGACTCCCAGTGCATCCAGAGATCCACAGGAATGGCAGCATATCCCAGTGACAGCAGATAAGGGTATTGTGAAGGGAACCAAAGAAATCTCCACTTTTGTGAAGCTTCCAAACTCAAAAAACAAATCTACAGATGTGGGAAGAAACGAGATTCCCTGCCCCCAGCCCATGTGAAGTTTATACTGTTCTACCAAAAGTGTTAACATACATTGTGCATAATGTAGGAGGTTTGCATAAGATAGAAGTTTACAGCAAAGACTTCAACCTATGGATTTTACATAAGCTGTTTCAAGCTTGTGTGATGTCTTACAAGCCTGTATTATAACATAGTGTTTTACTAAAATTATCTGAGTTCAGCACAGAGTTCACTACAGACAAGTTAGTATCCAGTTGAATACCTCTGATAGCTCAATGCTGAGCTGTTTCCTGGAGTCTTAAAACAAAACAAAACACAGGAATGTTAGAGATGTCCTATAGCTCCCTCTGGCCTCCAGAAATTATAAACGTAAAACTGCCTGCAAATATTTCACTTACACACAGTCCTTGCTGGGATGGTAAGCAGGTGAGTGACTGATGAGACCACAGGAAACCAATGTGCACAGCACTGAAATAGCTCAGCTTGCAAAAGCTGTCTCCAAATCAGCTTTCACAGTGCCTGTGCCAGCCCTCATGGATGGTGACTGTGAGATGCAGCTTCTGCATCAGAGCTGGTGACGGCTGCCAGGAAGATGCCTTGCTGCCCCTAAACAATCATAGAATCATTAAGGTTGGAAAAGACCACTAGTCCATTCATCAACGGATTGTCTAGTCCAACTGCCAGTAGTGAGCAAAGCTAAATATGAATGTCCCTATTTCCTTGTCCTGGGCTGCTGTGTGCCTATCTCCCAGCCCAGCTCTTCCTACTGCTGCTCTGCTGCTCAGTTTTCCTCTTTCTGTTCTCAGAAAGTCCCAAATTGGGCTACTTACCTAAGTCACAGGTTGCCACTGACCATGCCTTGTGAAACAGCAAAGATGAATACATTGCCAAGCAAACAAAAAAAATGGAATTCAACATTTATCTTTATTTTGATTGCCAGTAAACCTAAATTTGCACCCAGAACCATCCACATTAAAACATACTTTCAAGCAGTTTACAAACCCAGAACTAACCCAATCCTAATTAGAAGTCAGGCAAACTGGCAGGACAGAGGGACAGAAGCTGGAATGCTTTTAAACTTGGCAGGTTCCAGCACAAATGCTTCAAAGGCAAAGCAGGGAAGGTGTTGAGGTTGTTACCAGCACTGGTGACATAGCTCCTGGGACAGGTGTGTATGGAGTGATGGAAGATTCAGAGAGGAGCCTCTTCACTGGGAAGTGGCCAGCACTATCAAAGGGGAGAAAACTCAAGGGTTATCCCTCCTGTTTGTAAGAGAGAACATGGGCAGCACAGCCCATGCTGAGGGAGAGCTGTTTGCATCCACACCTGGGAGATGCATGAACAGCCCCAGGTTCAGCTCCTGATACAAGGAGCGTCCTCACCTAACATTTTAGCATCACTTGGATGTCACTATCTGACTTCTTAAAGGCCTCCAGATTGTGGAGTGTTGTCCCTGTGAGTCACATCAGTCCTGCCAGATCCCTGGGAGGCTCTGGGTACTACTGTCACTACTGGGCTAGTCTACATGTAGTGGAGGCTCGGTGGCAGGGGGTCACTGAGCTAGAACCCATTTCTCTTGAAGTATTGGGCCCTGCTGATCACACTGTTGACATAGTTGTTGTCGCTGCTGCAGGGGTCTTCATCGTAGATCTGGAGGTTGCCAGCTCTTGCATGGTAGGTGCAAATTCCCCCTGCAAAGAGTCAAGAGAAAGTTGCTGTAGGCTGATCAATCAGAAATATAGGTTTTAAAATAAAACTTCCTAGCCCAAAAGGCAACACGTCTCATTGAACTTACACAGCACCATTGGAAATTGCTACTTGTGTCATTAATACTGAAAAGTGACTCATTTCGCAAAATCCTTATTTCTGTAGTTAAGGAACCCATAGTTCTCTCCAAATGAGGGTGGGAACAGCACAATGACCCTATGAAGGCAGTTTAAAGTGGCAGAGTAAGGATGGGAGAGCAAGAAATAGTACAGAGTGAAAAAATGGCATGCAAACATGGATGATTAGTAAACGTGGATCCTATGCTTCCTTGACTGAATGTTATAGCTTATCCCAACAGTCCTGTTGCTGGTCTGCTGTTTTGTGATTGCCTCTTTCAAATGAGGAGGATCTTTTATTTATGTATTTTTTCAAGAGATGCTGAGATGCTGTACATTCTGCCAGGCTGATGCTTTTATTCTTTCAGAGGTTATATCAGCAAATGCACAGCACACTCATCATTTAGAGGCCTCTGCGTCACACAAATGAAAATTCTTCACCTGGTGTTAATTAAGTGTTGTTAGAAAGCTTCTTGTGTTATTTAAATTCAAAAAAACCAAAAAAACTACAACCACAAGCCTACAGATGTGCAGTGTATGAGTGAAAAGGAGCCCAGTAGAAGAGAGTACAGTACATCATGCTGAACCCACACCTGTGTGAAACTGCCTTGATGTACATATCCCAGTATGGATTGCAAACCAAATTGCTGACAGGGAAAACTTATAAGAGTTCTATTTGTCGATTATTGCTGGTTTCAGGATTTCAGCTGTTCACATCCCGGTGGTGCCAGTCACACGGCTTCCCCTCTTTGTTTCTACACATTCCTACACATCGCCCCAGTGCACTCCCGCACATTGTACCTCGCAGCTGCCGTTCCCAGTTCCAGGCAGGATGCTTTGCCCTCACTTCATTGATTCCTGCCACCAGCATGCTCGAACACTGGTTTATGTGCTCCTCACTGTCCCACGTCCCATAGGGCTGATAATACCTCCTGTCAATCTGGAAAAGTCAAGAAGAAGATCAGTTTTTCTCAGAACACAGCCTTATAGCCTCACCCTCCTCTCAGCACCCACAGGCTGCGATTCGTAGGGACCGCATATCTCAGTGCTAAAGGCAGGATGTTGACAAGCTGAGGTGAAGCCCTGAGGCACCCGGCACGCTGCCATGCTGCCACATAGGATTATCTTCCCATGTCTCCTGGCTGTACCTGCATCAGGCCGTACCGCTGCTGGCCCTGGTCCCAGCCGTTGTTGAGCAGCAGGCCGGCGCGGCTCTCTTGAGAGATGATGGCAGCAATGAGCGCCGGGTCCAGGCACAGCCTTCTGGCCACTCTCTTAATGGGCACCTCGTATTTCCTCAAGCGGATGACATCTGCTTCCACCGTCCTCCTCAGAACAGCAGGGCCTGCAGCCAAGGCAGAGACAGCCTTACCCAACTGCCCCCTCAAAAATGAAGCCTGGTGAGCATGCTGAGGATGCCAACAGGAGGCACAGCATCTCTCTGTAGGCTGACAAGTCAAGCCATGCCTGATACCTACCACAGTCCTGGGCTCTTACGGCTGTGCAGGAAATCGTGGGTGCTTGAAGAGCACTGATATCACCATAGCAACTGTAGCTCATAGATGGAGCTGAAAAATTAAATGGTGGTGTATGGAAACATTAGATCTCACAGCAGTATCATACAGCTTACTACAGGTGAATACAGGCATGAAGTGTTCATCCAGACCCGTGATCCAAACCACTTTATTATCACTGTGCTTATACTGTTGCCACTGCTGCCTATCAGTGATGTTATCAATTACAGCTAAAGAAGAGGAATTTACTATTTTCTGGTCAAATAGATTGAAATAAATTAAGTATCATTTTACACAGACAGGTGTTATCCCTGTTAGATGTAAAAGTTGCTGTGGGGGAAGGAACCACAGCCTCCATATTTACTAATTGATGTCCAGGCCACCTCAGATGATGGCTGGTGGCACCTGAGCACTCTGGCTGGGAAGACCTCCTGCATCTCTCTGCAGCTCAGTGGGGAATTAACTGAGGAGAGTGCATGCCTCAATCTGGGAAAATTGCCCTATTTATTTCCTCAAAACCCATGAAATTCATAGACTCCATCTAACAAACAGCCTGTGATGTTTGTGAGATCATTCTGAGCAGGCAGAGTGGTCAGATAAGGCTGGATGGGTGTTTCTATGACTCTGTGTGGCAGGGTGCTCTCTACAGCAGACCAAACCCAAGCCCGGGCTCACCAAACAGCGCTGAAAGGCCCAGCAAGAGCAGTGCAGTGACCATGCTGATGGCTCTCCTCGGCTGTCCCAGGACACCTGAAAACACAACATGAAGAAGTTGGAGCTGATATTCAGCAGCCCTGAAAGAAAGCGTGCATGGCAAAAGGTCCTCCGCTCCTTCCTGTCACCCATTGGCTTCAGAGTGTGGTGATGGGAGGAGATGGGAGCCCCACTTGTTTATTTTCTTCTTATTCAGGATGGTTTGGAGAGGCATCTCCTCCATCACTTGTACCACCATGCCATCAGTATCAGATCAAGAGGGAAGCATTAAGCCGGTGCCATTGTCAGCAGGAATGTTTTGGCCTGTCGTTTGCTGGTACAATAAAACCTCTGCATATATTCCAGTGCGTGATAATGGCAGATAATCACATCAGTAATAAATGCCTCTTGTGTTTATCAATAAAATTCCAAAATATCATCGCATAATAGCTATTGACTGGAAAAAAAACATTGATTGCACTTGCCTTGCTGCAGAGTGCATCAAAACCATGCAGTTTTACAAACGCTTTTGTTTTTTTTTCCCCCTAAGAAGGTTTTGTGTACAAAACAGTCCCGCAGCCCTTGCAGGCAATCCTCCTGCAATGCTATTAACACCTGAAAATGCCTTATTGATTTTAATAAGGCTTGACCTTTTCTCCAGCCTAATAGTTATTTCTACTGTAAACTAGACCGCATGGATGTTTGAACACAAACAGTCCGTCCACGCATCTGAAAAACTCCAGTGCCCTGAGAGAGCTTCTTCAGGTGCCAAAACCCACTGCCTGAGCTCAGGTTGAGCCCTAACATTGAGTATTTCTCTGAGCAACCAGATCTAGCTGTAGGTGTCCCTGTTCATTGCAAGGCAGTCGGACTAGATTACCCCTCAGAATCCCTTCCAACTCACACTCTACGATTCTGTGATTCTATTTGCAAGAATAGGATATTGGATCAGCACAGCATGACCCAATAACTCTTAATTCAATGGCAAGTCCATATGGGGCCCCAGCTAGCGCTATGATTTGTAGCTGCTTCTACGTGCAGAAAATTGCCTTATAAAATTTCAAGTTATCAACCATTTTGTTTTCTGCCCCACCACAGAAATCATCACAAGCCTTAAGTAGAAACAGCACAACAACTGCAATAATAACAGAACAGTAAATCAAAGCAAAAATCAAGGTTTCTTCCCCTGAATATCTACTCTGAATGGATTCAGACTCACCTGTCTTCAGTCGGCCTTGCTTTGAGGCAGGCCACCCGATGAGTTTTATATATACGGGAATGAAGAGGTATCCACCCTCTGGGCTTTGGAATGTTAATTCCTACCTACTGTGATGACATTTGTTATAAAGTGTAACAAGCAGTATATAATGAGAGCTTTGAACCCTTATGGTTCCTTTCATCCAAAGATTTGCACAAGCAGTGGTTACTAAGACTCGGGACATTTCTGTGAAAGGAAATAAATATTGTTTTTCCTCCATCAGTGACTACACTGATGCTCCATAAATGACTTGCAGAAAGCATTGCAATGAATCAGTGGTGGGGACAGGCAGAAATCAGATCCCTCGTAATATTCTCCTTGCTTTGTATCTCAGATCAGCCTGGGCACATTTCTGCAAGGGTTTTTGTCTCATTTCCTCAAGGACTTCAGATTAGTGATTGTCATGCCTTCATCAGAATTCCATAAAGGACAATTAAAGAAAACCATCTCTCTGTTTCATTGCTTACAGCAAGACTAATTTGGGCAGGCAACTAACAGACTTTGAGAGCAGAGGCAGGATTTGACTTCCCTACCTGGGGAGGAGGGATGCTGCAGCTGAGGAAGAAGGGTATTTGCACCACGTGGCCGAGGCACTTTTTGCGTATAGAAGCTACTAAAACTGACTGAGTCATGTGGAGACTGAAAAATCTGGGTCTGCAAGGCCAGTGTCTCTCTCCTTTCCCTCCTTTTTCTCTTCACCTGACTCTGCCTAGCAGGAGTGGAGGTTTTCTCCAGGTAGCTTTCTTTTCATCATTTAATAAACAACAAATCCATTTATTCCTTTTTTTGTTTTTCTGAGTATGAAATACTATTTTGGCCAGATATTAATTTCTAAGTTTAAAACAAACGATGGTTACGAGTCTTTACAGCTCAGGATATCAAGTGGGCCATGTCCTCCTAAAACCCATGAATACAACTTTCACAAACCTTAATCATGTGTCAGTGAGGAGAGGGACATCTAGCCCTGCTGTTACACAAGAGTTGTGTTGGGTTGTGGTGAGTCCTAAGCCACTCATTTTTGGGGGGTGAAGCATTGAAATAACAGAAACCTTTCCAAAGACAACAAAACAGCAAGGCACACATCCTTCCTCTGCAAACCCCATGTCTTATTATGGAGTCTTGGACTGGACTAAATCGTAATTCCTTTACTACAGCTTAAGATATTAAGTACTTAATATCATTAAAGCATTTGACATAATGTAAGGTGCTAATCTATGTGCTGTCTTTGGAAAAAACAGGTAGGAAACGGAGCCATCATCCATACAGCACAGCTTTAAAGATCTCAGAAGCAAATTGTGACCAAAGAAATGCTGGGGGTAGGGAAAGCCCAAAGAAATGAGCTGGGAAATGGCCTGAGTGCACAGCTTGATAACAGCAAAACTGGTAGATATATTCATTTGCCTTCTGTAGAACAAGATGATCTATAGTAGAAAGAGATGTATTCTTCCAAACAGATGGAAGTAATTGTATATTATTATGAAGTTGCCCTTTATAAAGACACTGTCATATTTGTGATAATAAACCACTGTTCCTCTCAAATAATTTTGATGATTCAGAAATTTCTTTTTTTTTTTGGAAAGTAGCCTCCAACTGTGAGAGAGATTTCTTTCCTAATGGGTTGGTCATTCACTAATGGTCCTTAAGGTCATTTTCATTTCAAATACTGATTCTCTTTGTTATGCGTTTTCTCTTGTTTATTACCCACACAATCACAGATTTTCTGCCCATTTTACAGTACTGTCACATGAATTATTAACGCCTGCTTTGCATTGCTTTTTATTTACTCATTGAATTGCGGATGTTAGTTTTTTAAAGTACAATTATTTCTACCTTTGCTGCTGTATGCTTAGATTCCTGGGGGAAGACTCTTCATATTCACACAGTTTCCTGCATAAGGCCAAATAAGAGGTCATTTTCTCAGCAGCATTATGAATGATATTTTTCCTGCTAAACATTTCTCTATCTTCTCAAATTTTCTCTCTCTTAGAGTGGAATGCAGCAGGCAAACAGTCTTTGTAAAAATGAGGTCATGCTAACATTGCTGACTGGAGCAGGGCTCTAAGCCAGCACGTTCATCCAGGGCACTGTCATGCTGTAGGACTTGTGGGATGCTAGATAACAAGATTTTTTTGTCTGCTCTGTGTACTCTCAGAGCATTCAGGTGAACTGCTTAATGAAAGTGAGCTGCACCTGTCACTAGCACAGAACTATTTTGAATCTCAATGCTAGATGTAATTTGGAAAATGATGTCAACAGCCTAAATTCAACCTCTGCCTGACCAAAGGAATGGACACAGCTGCATTATGATGCTACTACTGATCTGCTGAAGAGGATGAGCTGAAAGACATCTTTATGTACTGCCCAGAGAAGTGAAAACCCTGGAGATGTTCAAGGCCAGGTTAGATAGGGCCCTGGGCAGCCTGATCTCATGATCTCTGATTCAGTGGTTGAAACTAGATGGTCTTCAAGGATCTTTCCAACCCAAGCTATTCTGCAACCAAAACACTCTTTAGAAATAGGTGGAGTTAAATTAAGATTTCTACAGGAATGCACTGGGCACACACCCCTGAACATTGTATTCATTCTCCCCAATGTTATCATACCTCCTTTTATATTTTTATTATTCTTGCTATTTTGTTTAGAAGCACGAGTTTTTAGATTTATATGACATTGAGAGACTTATTTAGAAAGGCAGCAATTTGGCTTGCCCTTGTTGTCACTAGTAAAGAAAGGATATGAAACCACAACAATGTATTATTATTAAATGAATATATAAGAAAAAGAACACAAAGATTATCATTAAAAATAACAAACACACATAATTTGAAATGCATTTTGCTGTTCTGTAGTTTTTAAGATATAAAGAATGTCAGCATGTATTTGCCTTCTGCTGTATTTCAGTCAGTCCAGCGTGTGATTAATAGGAGCGAATGGAAAGCCAAGGAAGGAGTTCACTTATCATATGGTATCTTCATCTACCTAAGTTTAAGAAGCAGGTAAGCTTCCTGGCACTCACAGCAAGGCTCCAGCAATAAGCTGCAGTTACACTGAACTATAGAGAATATAGAGTGGTCAGAAATGCTACCTTACATCTTTACACTTATTTTAGAAAGGAATGCACCTGAGATCTAAAGCATAAAACATACATAAGAGCACAAAACTCAATACCACTAATTCTTCTCCACTCACAGATTTACACTTTTCTGTTTTGCTTTCCTATGCCATGTACGACCTACCAGCTTTTTTTGTGTTGTTTTTTTTTTCCCCTCCCATTTAATGGAGGTGATTTTCAAAATGATGCTCCATTTTGAACACATTCTCTATTGCATGCTGTTCTCCTTCAGCCGAGGGTTCTATCATCACGTTCCATGGGAAGGTGAGAACACTATCTAAAATTACTTGGAACAATACCCATACTAATTACTGTCTCTTTTGCGCACTTCAGCCCTGGTTTCATAACATCACCAGGCAGATGCATTTCTCAGGCTATTCCTTTTGTCTGAGATGTAATTATAAGTAACGCCGGGTATTTACAAGCTTTATAACAGCTTTATAGGGAAACTGCCCATGCTGACGCACAGGGGATGCCTAGCACTAACTGACCAGTTCAAGATGCATCTGTAACTTCCCCCTCATGGGCTTGTTTAATCCCAAACCTTTCATCTCAGGCAAACACTGTAGAGCTGTTTCTCTTACCTTTTGAAGGGGTACGGCCACCTTAAGAGTAGAATTTATTTCCTATGTCTAGTGTATCTCTAAATAACAATAGCTAAAGTGTGTTGAGAGGAGCTTCAAATCTGTTAGGTGTGAGGCTCTCCATTTTCACCGTGCTCTGAACCCAACAGCTGCTGAGGGCCACAGTTTCCTCCCTTATATTGCCTTTACGAAGAATGTAGGTGAGCACTGTAACAACATCCCAATATGCACAAAGCTTCTCTCTAGCCATTGTGAAAAGAAATCAAGTATTTTTCTTCTGTTTTCTAAAAGACTTTGAACTTCACTGTAGGAAAGATAGTTGAGCAAATAACTCACTGCGCTGAGACTTCAGTTTGTATCTCAGCTTAAATACAGACACATCACTTAAAACAGGTCATTTAGAGTTCAAGACAGGAGAGGGTGTAAACTTACAAAGCATTGCCTGGGCACTGTTGGGTTCCAGAACTGTGTTCCACTTATTTGACTGAGTTGTACTTCAGTTCTTGCACAAGTCTAAAACAACCCAGCCAGAGCAGCTTGGTCCTCACCTCCTAAAGACTGGGCTCTGGTCTTTGTCTGCCAGTGTCAAAATCTCTGGGCAAATGGGAGTCTGTAACCTGAACTCATGTGTTTACTCACAAAAGGTGGCTGTGATGCCTACTCTGTTTAAACCAGAGTAGGTTAGTTAGAGGATAACCTCATGAAGGCAGAAACCCACATTAAACTCTCTTTTGCATAAAGCACTTAAATGCCACACCAACAGGATGTCTGTGTGTTTGCTTTGTAGCCTGTCAAGCTTGCATTACTGCGTGGTGGAGCACAACAGAGCTGCAGAGGAAGTCAAAGGGAAGACAGTGGAATAGCTTGGTAGCCTGGCAGCAAGGTCTTTCAGTACCAAGGTGGCACAGTCAAATCAGCTCCTTGTTCCTGAGATTGCACTGGTGTTTTATATTACATATGTAGAAAAAAAAAAACAAAAAACAACCACCAAACATACACACACACCAACAAACCAGTGGAAAATACTGGGAATACTGGACTGGGAATAGGGAATAGAATGCAAACTTCTTCCAATTCCATAATCTACAAAGTCACTTTTGTCTTTTGCTCCTTCTTCCCAGTCCCACAGTCTTTATGCTATCTTGCATATCTTCAGAAGTGAGGGTAGAGAGAAGCGTTGTACCTGGGCAGAACATTTCATAGTAGCTCACTTCACAGCACTCATCAGCATTCTGGATGCCTCTGATCTTATCCTGGGACACCACACACCAAAAAGAAAGCTGAGAAGCCTGCTCCCAAAATACGAGTTCCAGGAAAAGGCTGATATTAGATACTGGAGCACCCAGTTCTTGGTGTTCCTAGGTCCTCCAGCAGAGCTAATCTTGTTTTAGTTTCTCACATATAAAAGGAGGATTGTACATTTGTGACTCATGGGGATGTCAGGCTAACATCTATGAATTATTAACTTTACCCATTAATCATGATAACTATTAAGAGCTTTTCTGTGTGCCTGGAATTCATGATACAAAGCATTGAGGATTGTCAACATTTTGGAAACCAAACAGGAAACAGTTCCAGGCCTTTTTGTAGGGCAGCACACTAACAAAAGAAATAATTAGCAAGGAAGAACAGGAAAGGAATTAATTAGCTTTCATATGTTACAATCACCTGATTTTCATACATTGTCATCCTGGGAAAAGCCGATGTTTAGCAATACATCATTTGTAATATAGATAATTATCTGCAAGGTGGATAATTATCTGCAGGAATCATACGTTATAATCTACCACAGGACAGATGATGCTTGTACAGGTTGTGTTTAGAAAAGCAAAGTATAACAACACAAATCCAGTGCTGAGTTACACAGTTACATAGCTCCTGGACCAGCAGTGGATTATTTTAGACAGCTCAACCCAGGGCTGTAATAGTGTAATAGCTAGTCCAGAAACTGTAGCCTCAGAGTGTGTCTCATGGGATCTCTAAAAGCAAGTTTTCTTAACACCCCCTTTTCATCAAAAAACTTCTAATATCTCTCAGTGTACACTTGAAATTAATTCGCCACATTTGAACTAGATATATTTTAGAATTAAAGAATCACTCAGGTTGGAAAGGATCTTGAAGATCATCGAGTCCAACCATGACCTCTCCATACTACCCTCACTCTAACAACCCATGTTAACTAAGTCATGTCCCTGAGCGCCACATCCAAACGGATTTTAAACACATCCAGGGATGGTGACTCAACCACCTCCCTGGGGAGCCTATTCCAGTGCTTAACAACCCTTTCTGTAAAGAGGTGCTTCCTGATATCCAACCTAAACTTACCCTGGTGCAACTTGAGGCCATTCCCCCTCGTCCTGTCACCAGTGAGAAGAGACCAGACCCGCTCTTGCTGTAAGCACCTTTCAGATATTGAGATATTTCAGATTTTCAGATATTTCAGATATTCAGATATTTCTGGCTATGGTCTGTATGTTTCATGTGCCAGCTGATGAGACAGTATAGACATATGTTCCCTCTTACTGCATCTGATACAAACTCTTCCAAATGCTTGAAAGCAAGGTCCAAGAACAAGAGGTAAATCTGGATCTTCAGAGCAGTAACTTGCTCAGATGTGTGGGAACCTTTCTATTTATCCGTTACAGGGGGACAAAGGGCAACATCGTCCTCAGAACATTTAACATAACTATATAACATCAAATACTCTCAAATTCTGACCTGCAGGGGCTCTTAAACCTGGGAGCATAACCCCCACTCTCCAGCTGTCGGATACAGTTGATCTAAAAAGACAGGCAGGTCAACCAATTACTGACAACTTCCCTTTGAAACGGTGGAATACAGAGCTAATGAGTATGCAATGAGCCCAGAAGGCAGATGATTCCTGCATCAATTTGGTGTGTGTGTATACATAGGAAGAAAATAAGTGTCCTCAATACACCTGTTATTCAAAACTCATTTTCTATACACATATCTGTAGAGAGGTATTCGTTTTAGAATTTCTAGAAGGAAAATGACACAAAATGGATTACTTGGAGCACAGGACATCTATTCATCTTTAATGTCTGCCTTCATGAACAGTCCCTATTACAACTGCAGGAGACTCAAGCTACTAATGGGGTCCGACTGCAGCTGCTGATTTGTTATGCACGTCAGAGTTTGTCTCATCTCTTTCAGGGACCAAACTTCCTCACACTTCCCAAATCCCAGAGCGCAACTCAGTACTTTATTTAGGTAGATTTCTCAACCAGTGCATCCCAAGCTTCAAGTGGCATCAATCAGCCATCGGTGCAGAGTCAAGCCCAAATAATCATTAAGCTGAACAGTACCAACCTCATTATTTTCTCTATGCATTAATGATTACTTTGTGGAAGCGTTAAGCCCATGCTTAACCACTAATCATTATTAATATTACATGCTCAGTTCATGCACAAGCCCCACAGCCTCAAATGCTGTATGTGAACATTTCTCATCTATTTATTCCACAATACCCCTTCAGGGCTGGCACATGCCACACCAGGTGCCATTTTGTAATTAGTCTAGGTTCAGGAGCCTCAGTTAATTGTGTCCTTATATACACATCATGTCACAGCTGAAAGCAGCTAATGACATACAACCCATGCCTTCTGGGTACTGCGTATTCTCATCTTTTCTATCAGTTTCATTGCCACCAGTAGACTGATGACAAAAATCAAGCTTTGTGCTTTCTGAATTTCTGCAGTTGACATTTTGTTACACTGTGTTCTTTGTATTGTTCTCTCTCTAGCTTGCTGAAACATGTCTCACTGCCATGGACATTTCACCAAATAATCTGTACCACAAAATTACTGAGCTTTGCCTCAGATGAAAAATGCATTCCCCAAAATGCAAAGAATTTTCCACAACTTAAAGAATTTCTACATTTGAGATGAAAAGAATTAATGGTTTTGGATTGCTCAAAGCAGTATGCAGATCAAGACTGGAAAACTTACCTGAATAACCATCCAGTGACAGTTTAATTCTTCATTCGAGGCAGAAAACAGAAACAAAAATCTGAAGCAGGCAGATCTGTGTGGTTGCTACTTGAAAATAAACCAATCAATACAGTCTCAACCTCCTCTTTTATCCAAACTGCACATTCCTTGCAAAGCCCTTTGCATCAGCACTGGAGTGTGTGAGTCATGCTACAAGCCAATGAAGGGACAGGTAGAACTGAAGATTAGCCTTGAAAAAAAATCAGCAGCTTAGAGGGACATGAAACCACAGCATAGGTATTGTGTTCATAATGGAGTTATTCACACAAAGAACTTAATAACCTTTGACAGTGCTACATGCCAGAGTCTTGACAAGCAGCTACCTAAATGCACATCCATGGAACATACAGGAATTTTAAACAGGATTATATATTTCCACATCTACTTCAACATAACTAAGACTCAGAGATGAGCCCTGCTAAGGCACTCTTAACAATGCTGTTGAAACATTTGTTTCCTAAATCCAATTCCATGCAAAAAGAACACCTACTAGTGCAGTTAGAGAGTTTATGCACTGAGAGATCAGCTTGAAGCAAGCCTGCTTCTAAGGCACTAACAGGCAGCTACATCTTAAGGCGATTGATTAATTTCTCAAAATGAAGTCAATGTCAGGACAATAGCTTGCTACAAATCTAGCAAGAGCACATGCAACACCGACAGACCACTGAAAGAAAATAACTCAGAGCACTAGACCATCTTATTGGAAAGAATGCAAAAGTCAACATTAGAATTAAAATAATTTTATTTCAATGTACGTGAACTGAAATAAAATATAATAATTATTGTTTAGACTTTCTTGCAGGGTTATATTGCTGGGCTGGCCCAATGGCATTCTCCACTACAAGACAGGAAGAACCACTTCATTTTTTTGGGGGGGCCAATTCAAAGTATCACCTTAGAAAGAGTCCTCCAGCACACAGCAAACCATGATTTTGAGAATAAAAGAAAAAAAAAAATTCAACTCTTCACCTACCCAGAAAATGTATATCATGTTCCAAAGATGCTCTCCCTTGAAAATTCAGCCCATTACTGAAGAAACAATACACAGAATGCTGAGCTATATCTAAACAGATCAAGGTTTCTCCTTAATTCTTTTCTCTAGCCCGCTCTCTTGTACAAAGCATCTGCTAAAAAAATCCACACATTCAAAACCATGTAACTATACAAACCTGTTTTACAGCTTACAGTGCAATGTGGTTAAGTTATGCAATGTCGTGACATGGCACCACGAGGTAAGCAATCCTCTATTAAAATGTACAATTCCTGTACCAATAACTTGTGGTGCTTTACTGACAATAAATAGTTGTAAGTTTGAAGAGAACTGGAAGATGAACAGATAGAGAAAAATTGAATTGCTTCTTGTCTCCTTTAATGAAAAAAATAAAAAAAAAAAGGAGCTTAAATTCAATGAAAACAATAGGAAAGTAGTTCTTGACACAACACAGTTAAGTCGTGGACTCCTTGCCAAATGATGTGAAAGCTATAAAGGTGTAATGATGGTTAAAAAGATTTGTTTTCTTTTTATCCAACAAATGTTTTCAGACAGAGTTCCCCAAACCAGAAATTGCTCAAACTATTTCCTGAAGAAGCATCACTATCTGCTTACCCTGCTTTTACTCTTCCTTGTGCATCTGCTTTTGGCCACTGAGACTGGATACAGGGCCAGATGGACCTTTGGTCTGACTTGGTACAGCTGTTCCTAACAGTTACTTCACAACATTTCATAAATGTACAGTTAGACAAAGTTCATTGTTTGCAACACGTGACTTAGTTAGGACTTTGATTTTTGAGTTACAAATGACTTCCAAAAGAGAGAAAAAAAATATTTTAGGCTCTCTTCTGATATGACCCAGTTGTATAAAACTGTATAGAAAAAGTGAGCATTATGCGCAGATGTAATGAAAAGCAATAAGATTTACAAAAATCATTCTTAAAAATGTACCAAGCATAAACAAAACATGATTTATAAATAGATTTAGCTGTTCTAGTCATCATCAGAATCTGAATCATATTTCTTTCCTCTGATGGTCTTCTTATCCAACTTTGTAAAGCTTGTTCCAAATTTCTTTTGGCTTTGAAAGGGTGGCTCCATCAAGTTTCCACTAAAAAAAAAAAAAAAAAAAAAAGGTGTTGATTAAGGCTATATTTATGCAGGCAGAAAACTGCACTTACAGCTACCTGTCCCTCCAGAAAAAACACAAACACCAAGCGAACACAATCCCTGCTCCCTAAAGCCACCCTGAGTAGCACTGTGCAATTGCCAGCAGAGCATATCCTTATTTGATACTATGCACAGCCTGGTAGGCTGTGGAAGAACCCACATCTCAGTGTGCACTTGACCTTGTGAGTGTCTTCTCACTAGTGTGTGGGTGCAGAGGTTACTGAATCACAGAATGGCTTGAGTTGGAAAGGAACCTCACGTATCACCAAGCTCCAACCCCACCACAACATGCAGGGCCACCAACCTCCCCATTTAATACTAGACCAGGCTGCCCAGGGCCCCATCCAACCTGGCCTTGAACACCTCCAGAGACAGGGCATCCACAACCTCTCTGGGCAGCTGTGCCAGCACCTCACCACTCTCTCTGTGAAGACCTGCTCTCTGACATCCAACCTAAATCTTCCCTACTTGAATCTATAGCTATTATCTGTGTTCACATAAAGCTGGGGCTCCCGCATTTTCTACAGCAGATGTATGCAAAGAGGGGAATCCTCTCCCCTCATTCAGACAAGGGTGTAGGTGCTTTTAATTCACATGACCCGTAAGAGGTTTGCATGTCAGTGTTAGGGAGTGAGCAATTAGAACTTTTTAGAATTAGCTACAGAAGGCTGTTTAAAAATTTGTTATTAACACTTTGTAAATAACATGTTGGAGCTATTGACTCTAAATGCAAAGTTCACTGACTGCTAGTTAATTACATGTCAGTAATTAGTCAATACACCATCTGAATCCTGATTTTACTCAAATCAATGTGACCAGAACAGTTTTCCTCCTAAATACAGCACATCCTTTCACCATCTGCCATCCCTCATATACTAAAGGAAAAAGAAACCCACAAAAAACCCAAACACCTGTTTTCAGACTGATGAGGAACTCTAGAGAGTGGGAAACTGCATTCAGAGCCACGTAGAAACATTTATAAATGAACGTGTCCAGGTATGATCTCCTGGGCTGTGCAGATATAGTGGCTGGCTTTCCAAAGTCAGAGTACCAAACTTAGAGTGTGGAAAAAAATGAACAAAATGTTCTTCTAGAAGCTTGACTATGAGTCAAGCAGAAAGGAAAATTACGCAGTGAGCCAATGTACTAAAATTTAGCAAATTCAGCACAGCTTGGTACAACTCCACTGAATTATTTCTCCCATAAAGGGGTGCTGCTGTCTACAATATATATCCACACTGCCTTTAACTCCTCTGTGTATTCTCTTGTTACTGAACAGGCAAGTGTTGTTATCAATTACAAGTTTTCATTTTGGTCACCTGAAGTTCAACAGCTAGCAATAGTTTATTTGCCTTTGAGATATAGTATCTCTTGCCAAAATTTGGGAACTAGGCATTTAAATAAATTTTAGAAAATGAAGTATTAGAAAAAGCATTAATATAGCTTATAGAGTTTTCATTGAAGTGAATCAAAACGCTCAAACTTTAATGCATTGCAATTGTGACGCCTGAGCTTGTTTAGAAAGGATTACATTAAGCACAGGACTCAGTCAGGTAAGCTATTCTATATACCTGCAGTGGAAATGCTAAGTCACAGCCTGACACAGTGACTGAGCACTGGTGGGAAGGCAGGGCCAACCCAGGGGAGCTCAGGTGCATGCATTGCCTGAGTGACCAGGAGGGGTGCAGCTAGGATCCACCCCTTCCCAAATCTCATTTAAGGGCTGGCAGTGGAGGCAAGGCTGTCTCACTGGAGACCCCTACATACTTGAGGCCTCCTGAAGTTAAGCAGCTTCTTTCCCTTGTTTCTGTGCCCAAAGCTGTTGCACTTGAGTGAATCCTCACTTGCTGCAGCCTGGGATCTTGCTGCCCTGCTGTCATTGTCATGCTTTCCAGGGTGTTACAATACCTCACAGCAAGAACTGTGTTTATTTTATTACTGTACCAAAAAGAATATATAATGATCATTACAAGACCTCAACATGTTGCCGAAGATATGCACTTGCTTTCCCTTGCCAAAGTACACAGATGAAATCATGCCATAGAAACATAGAATGGCCTGGGTTGAAAAGGACCACAATGATCATCTGGTTTCAACCCCCCTGCTATGTGCAGGGTTGCCAACCACCAGACCAGGCTGCCCAGAGCCACATCCAGCCTGGCCTCGAATGCCTGAGGGATGGGGCATCCACAGCCTCCTTGGGCAACCTTAAACTCGTCTGTGCCTTAATCATACAGTGTATCAGTCAAAGTTACAAACTTTTAGATTCTTGTCCACAAGCACGTTCTTGCACTGTATCTAAAAAAAGCAATTACAAAACTGTTAATTACCTGTAATTAATTATGTCTGCACAGCCTAATCTCCATTCTAAGGTCTCCGTAGTGAAGTCATCAGTGTTACCGAGATCAGTGAAGCCAACAATATAGTCTTGTGTTTTTCCATCTTTTATTAGTGCTACAGTTGGAATTACTTTGATGCGCAGTCTCTCACACAAGAAAGGAGATTTTTCTGCATTTAACTTCAAGAATTTTGTCTCAACGTGTTTTTTTGCCAATACAGTCAAATGCTTGTCCATTATTTGGCACCTGTGAGGAAAAAAAACCATATGAAACATTAGTATCAGTGAGATGACAAATGCATACAATAACAGTAAAGAGCTATTTCTATCATGTTGCTTCTTTAGACATCATCTTTAAAATTAAAAATTTAGTTCCAAGAGAAGCTGTGTTCAAAGGATGTCAGACCTAACAATAGAACAATAGCCTGGAGCACCTTTATTACACAATTACATCATCAATTTCTACTGTTTCTTAATTATACTCCAAATCCCTCATGCACCAGGAAAGCCTCTTTCTGAAGACCTGCATTTATTGACAAAATCTCCTCCTGATCTCCATTCCTCCTGCTTTAGTTTCATTGTCCGTGTGCTCAGAAAACTTCTCATTAATCAACTTCCTAACTTCATAAAAGTCACAGCCTCCAATACTCAGATACAGTAACTCACTGTACACAGAAAAATATACTTGCAGAGCCCTTCATTAATGCCAAAGGCAAGTATTTCACTTTTCTGTGGAAAAGTAGTAATAATGAACATATAATTATCGTTTCTCAGCTAAGGGTCAGTAACATCAACTGCCCAAAATACTTCTCAAAAGGCAGAGACATATGGACCTGTCACTTGGAATCTTCACATTCTGAACTTTCTTCTTGGAGTGGTTTGGCTGAGCTGCACAAATCTGTGAAGTGACTGTCCTTAACTAAAGAAGGCTGAGAAGATCAAAAAGCTGGAGTGGATGAGGATGAAAACAACTCGATAGTGTGGATGGTAAATCTGACAAAATAGGTTCAAGCTGGTTGTCAGCATTACATGTTTCACAGAGAACTTTTAAAGAAAGTTTCTCTTCCCGTCTGAGACTACACATTTAATTGGTTCAAACAACAGCAACGAGATAATCCATTCCTGTTTTAAGCTACTTATTTGCACAGGTAATTTTCCAACTTTGTTTTGTTTACTAAAAGCTAGCTGAATCCAACGGCTTCAGATACTAACAATGTTTTGGTTGGAAGGGACCTCAGAGACCATCCAGTTCTAACCTTTCTGCTATGGGTATGGACACTTACCAGACCAGGACGCCCAAAGCCACATCTAACCTGCCCTCAAACATCTCCAGGAATGGGACATCCATGGCATCTTTCCTGTAGGCCCCCTTCAAGTACTGGAAGGCTGCTCTAAGGTCTCCCCAGTGCCCTCTCCAGGCTTAAAAACCCCAATCCTTACAGCCTGTCTTCACAGCGGAGGTACTCCTGTCCTCTGATTTTCCTTGTAGCCCTTTCTGGACCTACTCCAACAGCTTCTTGTCATTCTTGTGCAGGGGATCCCGGAACTGAACACAGCACTGCACGTTGGGGTCATATGAGAAACTCAGAAAAGCCCTTTCTATTTTACTACCTCTATTTTACTCAGAAAACCTAAGATGCAAATACCTAGCTGCATAATCTGGATTTGACCTTTTTTCTATTTCTTACATTGAAGCTGTTTCAGTTTATGTTCCATAAATCAGACAGAATGCAACTTGGGGAAAAAGATAGGACAACTGGCTCCTCCTTCAACAAGCAGTGCAATCTGCAATTGCACTTCAACAGAAGGCACTGAGATAAGCCATCTAGGAACAGCTTACAACCCAGAACTTCTGAAATTCCTCCACAGCAGTGGGAGATCTTATTTTAGATTTGCATTCTGAGTCAGGACGTTTACTCAGATCTAGGTCTCTCACAATCTAAAGAAGTGACAATTACAACGGTACAGGGCCAAAGAGAAAGCAGCTGTAACTGGTATCCAGAAACCTTTCAAAGTCAAAACCTTAAATACTAAAGGTGCCTACAGAGGTTCATATTTATATTCTGATTTTGTCTGTCAGAACTTCCCAGAATATCTCCATCTGGAATAATGACAGTGATCTTTCAGAAGTTGCTACTCTTATGTGGTCACTAAATGTAGAGAGCTGGCTCCCTCAAACTAAGTCAACAATGACCCACAGCCCTGTCTCACATAATTCAAGAAAGTTTGCATAATTGATTAGAATATAAATGCCAAATCACATTCACCTCATTTGGAAAGCAACATGTGATTTTTGGGAAAAAAGCAAGAATTGGAAAATCATGGAATTTTCATACTTCTAAAAATCTGAATTTACTTATGAGATTTTTAAAAAAGTGCTTTTATAAACAAATGTAAAGAGGAGGTTTCTTGAACATCAGTTATTTACTCTACCTGAAAGTTGTATCTCTGTAGAAGTGGCAAACCACATTTTTACTTTCTTTGACTTCTTGGAAAAAGTCTCTCTCACTTGGGATTTCTCTGTACTCTCCATGTCCTTTAGAAAGCCACTCCTTAGGGAAAACAAAAAGAAATAATTAGTATAGATTTAGTTAGCCCTGCATCTGCTGTGCCAGCATGACGGCTTTTAAGAACCAAAAACAAACAAACAAACAAAAAATAGAAGGGACTTCAGTGAAAACCCATTTCATACAGGAATAGGTAGAAGGCAGGTGGTTGAGCTGTAAAATACCTCACATATTTGTAAACACAAGTCTTGTTCTGAATTGCACAGATTTCTGCAGCACAGCCTCTTAGTGAGATTAGACTAGCTCAAAGCAGAAATTCTCCAAATTGATAACCGTAAACGGACAGCTTGGTCGACTCTACATTGCTTTTGCACAATGAAAAATAATAATAATAAAAAAAAAAAACAAAAAAAACCCAGCTTCCATAGCACTGAAAATTAATTACAGTGCATTAATAAGAAATTCTTCACTGTGAGAATGGTGAGGCAGTGGTACAGGCTGCCCAGATGGCCCGCTCTGGGATATGGGCAAGGTAAGGCTGGATAGGTCTTTGAGCAGCTTGATTTACTGAGAGTTGTCCCTGCCCATAGCAAGATGCTTGGACTTTAAAGGTTCCTTCCAACCTAAGCCATTCTGTGGTTCTGTAACAAAAAAAAAAGAACAACAACCAACCAACAACCTACAAGTATAATCATATGAAGAAATTATCACGATGCAAATCAAAGTCTGACTTATTTTTCCAGAATATCATGGAGCATCTTACTTTTCACTCAGTAGTAAATTACTTCAAAATTGCATTTAAAAATGCAAGGTAACAGTGTCAGAAGATCAACTGATAGAAGTACATTTGTGCATGTGAACTTCCATATGTTCGTATCTAAGAATACCCAAGTGTCATGATTTTAAAGAAAAAAAGGAAAACACTAGAACCAAATATAACTGTTAAAGTAATAAGTAAATAGCATAACATTTTTTCTGCTTCCACATGTGGAGAATCAAAGCCATTAACACTGCCTCTTGTCCAGAATTCCAACCATTCAACATTTTACTGCATTCCCAATTCAAAACAGGACACGAGCCACCACAGCCAAAGGATCTCCTCTCAACCCAGTCACCTTCATCCTGCCCCAGTCTGTTTCTTTCTTCAGGTTTGCAAAGAATAAGTTAAGAAATCTATGGCTTCCCTATTTAGAATTCAGGTCTCAGACCATATGTTACAGAAATATAGGAGTCGGAAGGCACCTCTGAAGATCATAAATCCAACCCTCTACTAAAGCAGGTTTGACTACAGAGGAAAGTGTCCAGGATATCCTTTGAATATCTCCAGAGAAGGAGACAATCACTTAGTGTAGCTTTTATTCAGAGCTCTGTCACTCCCAAAGTGAAGATGCTTCTCCTTATGTTCACATGGAACTTCCAGTGTTCCAGTTTGTGCCTGTTGTCCCTTGTTCTGTCAGTGGGCACCAATGAAGTCCAGGATTGCAATTCTACTTTCTGTCCTGCTTCTTCCACACAAGATTCTGAACTCTACCACCTTATGATCACTGCAGCTAAGGTCATCTCCAGCCTTCACATCTCCAACCAAACCTTCTTTGTAAGCTGAAAGTCCACCAACACACATCTTGTTGGCTTAACCACCACTGTGTCAGAAAGCTACCAGCAACACTTTACACGAACCTCCTGGACTGCACGCGTCTGGCTGTGTTTCTTTCTGATGTCCACTGCAGGCTGCCAGTATGGTGTCTATAGCTGTAAGAGCTTTATATCTTTTTGGTTGTGAAGGGTGGGGACAGAACTGGAGTGTTGCTTTTGTGGGTTACCAGGGACCAAGGTATTGCTCCCAACACTGTCCACACCTCTTCAACTGCTCTAATGATGGCTAGGGGATCCTGGCATCTCTCTCCTCACCCTGGGGTCTCCTCAATTTCAAGACTCCCTTCACACGCTTCAATCCCCACTCTGCATGCTGCTGCAGAACACGCCTGCACTGGAGGTGTCCACCTCAGAGCATATATTACTAAAACTTTGTGTTTTCAGGAAGAAGTATGCTGAAGAAGACTTCTGGGGGAGCATGAAGACCAAAGTTTAGCAAGAGATGCTAGGAAACAAAGCAGAATTTCTTCCTGCAAGAAATGAAAAGTCATACATAGCCAATGTTTCATTAGATTAGAAGCAGCATGACAACTAATTTCACCTCAGAACAAGGACAGACTCTACCATCACTCTTCTACAAAATGCCTTAGAAAAGAGCAAGCACCACTCACATGCCCTAACTAAACTTCTCCAGCATCTGGAAACATGAGAAACATGAGGAACCTCAAAGGCTCATGGCTAGGTTGTCTGCAAGGCTTAGCTTTCAGACAGCAACATTCACTGAATAATGACACACTGAAATCTTTGTACTAAACTCCTTATCCTACTCTTCCTGTAAGACAATCACAGAAATTTTTTTCTGACTCTGAATATCACAAATCACACAATGTGTGGACAGATGCTTGCTTTCCTAAATAATTTAAAATTACTAAATACAAGAAACTGAGAGAAAAAAATCCACTTAGTTCACCCATACAATTTTTCTAGGATTTCCAAAAAGCCTGTTATACCATACGAATCAAAAGCCTATCTTAGCATAAGAATTACTTGTTTCTGCTGCTGGGCCTTTTTCAGTGCTTCAAGTCTCCTTTGTTTCAGGTGTTCCAACTCATCTTCATCCATTTGGTCGAGCTTCTGCATTTCAGCATCCAGATGTTCTTCCACCACCTTGGCAGTCTGAAGTATTTCATTCTCCAGAACTTTCTGAAGTATTTCAACAGATGTATCAGCAGCCATCTTTAAGTATAAGGTGATCTCCTCAGAGCTGTGGAAACAGTGATACATGGCGTGAGAGCTTTCAGTTAAAAGCCTTGTCTCTCTGACTTGCAGTTTACATCCTACAGAAACAAAATGCTACTGTGTTTAAAGGTACTGTACACAGTTATTTTCTACATAGCAACAATGAACACAGATAGCAACAAAGATTCCAGTCAAGTCCATACCAGATCCTGGCACCTTTGACAGTACACCGGAACATGAAATTACTACTCAAGTAGTAAAATGAATCAGTTACAAGGAAACAGTCATCCTGAACCAGATCCACATGCCTTTAATTAATATCCTGAAACTAGAAGATGCAATCGGAAAGCTCCATATTGCTGGGAGAACATATAAGATCATAGAATGGGCTTGGGTTGAAAAGGACCACCATGATCATAGAGTTTCAACCCCACTGCTACGTGCAGGGTCACCAACCACTAGACTAGGTTGCCCAAAGGTCTCAGAATAAATCTAAGCAGAGCTCAGTGTGAGCTTTCAGTAGTCTAAATGCAATTACTTTAAGTACTTGATGCATGTTAACATATTTAAACCTGAATTAACATTCCTCCCCCTTCAGCCAAAAGGGGAAGCAGTCAACTGCAATTGCTTTAGGTCAATACACCGCTTCAATTAATAAAGGATAGCTATTATTGCAAACATCACCTTATGGCAGTCAGGGAAAGGATGTAAGAAACCTCAGTACCCACTACCTAATTGTTGCACAAAGAAACACGGCTGAAATTATTTTCTATAAGATTTCTCCTCTCCTAACATTTCAAAAGGCAGAAAGTATTGAAACCAGGTGGGGGAATCTAACTGGTTATTCTTCTTGAAAAACTTCCACCTTATGCAGCAAAAAACTGTTGCTGTAATAAGTGGCAGTTTCAAAAGAGAAACACAGAGAGAAAACAAAGTCATTGAAATTGGATTCTTTAAGTGTAGGACATGATTTGGTGTGCTAGGTGTACATCCCAGGGTACTTTTGGCTATGATGGTCTGGTGGTTGGCGACCCTGCACATAACAGGGGGTTGAAACTAGATGATCGCTGTGGTCCTTTTCAACCTCAGGCCGTTCTATGACTTCCCACAGTCAGCCTACCAGCGCCATCGGCTTCCAGAACACCTTGCACATAGAGGCAAGAATGCATTTTAAGCAGCGATGGGCAAAGCACCAACACCGTGGCAGTACTCCAAGTTTAATGCACCGTCAGCACTGTTGCACGGCTGCCACGCCGTATACGCGGCACAGGCTGAGCCGAGCCGCTTTTTACCTCGAGGGGAGGTAAGGAGCTCACCGACACAGGGCAAAGAGAGATCTTCAGGATAGGGGCGGAGCCGAGCCCTGTGCCGTTGGAACGCCGTCGCTTCGGCCTCCGAAGAAACAGGAAGGCGGTTAGTCAGCCCTTCCGCTCCCCGCCAGCTCCCAACAAGCGTTCCCACAGCAGAAGCCGCACCGCAGGAGAGCACTCGGGTAAAGCTACAGCCCCGCAGGGCCGGGAGGCGCCGGCACTGGCGTAGCCGCTACCAACAGCTACTGCCCGCCCACCTGCCTCACTGCCCGGGGGCGCGGCCACCCTGACAAACAGAGGCCGCCCGCGCGGCCACCCCAGCTCCCGATGAGCTCAGTGACGGCCCCGAGAGCCACCTTACCCACCCCAGGACCGCCGCGTCCCCACGGCCCGCAAATAACACCACCGACACTCACCCGCTCCGCCGGCGCCACTCCCCTCACCTCGCTCCCGCCCCGCCTTGTCACGCTCTGGCAAAGTCTCGCGAGAGCCAGAACGGGTCATGGGGGGGAACGGGGGGCGGGGCAAACTGTCTTTTCGCACGCTCATTGGTCAGGAAGGCGGACACGGAAGCGACGGCGACCGACGCGCGTGCGCCGTGCCCGTGAGGGTGGCGGCGGCGGCGGGGAGCAGTGGGCGCGATCCCCGTGGTGGCCGTTGCTGGGCGGTGTAACGGCTGCGGGGGGAGCTGAGGGAGCGGCCGCGCGCTTTCCGGGGGTTCCTCGCCCGGGGCGAGGCGTGTGGAGCGCGGCGGGAGCGTCACGACCGGGAGCCGCTTGTTTCGGCCCGCGCGACCGTTGCCGTGAGGTGAGGGCGGCCCCAGGCGGTGCCTCCGCGCTCCGGGAGCGAGAGGCGTGGCTTTGGCAGCCCCGTTCAGGAGACCGCGCGCGAGAAGAAGATCCGCGGGTGCGGCCGCTGGGACATTAAAGTGTGCTTTTAAAAAAAAAAAAGCAAAAAAAAAAAAAAAAGCGTTGTGCTCTTTTTGTTTCCTGGAATTCCCACCGCGGCTCTGCCGCAGGTGGGGCGGGGAGATAACGCTCGGAGCGCCTGCGGTGCGGGGCCGACAGTGGGAAGAGCGAGGCCGCCGCGCTCTGACCTCCGGCCGGCAGGGGGCGCTCTCGGCGGAGGGCTCGCCGCCGCTCTCGGCGTGCCGGCGCGGGGCAGGCCGGGACGGCGCGGCGGGGGCGGGGCGGAGCGGGCGGCTCGCCGTATGCACGGGGCTGCGCGCGGGTGCGGGCGGCTGGACGGCGCTGAGGCGGGCGACGAGCCGAGGAGTCGCCGCCATGGGCAAGAAGCAGAAGAACAAGAGCGAGGACAGGTAGGGGAACGGCGGCCGGGCCGCGCTGTCTCTCCCCGGGAGCGTGACAGCGGTAGCGAGTGCCGGTGTGGCGGCGCTGAGTCAGGCCCTGCCGGGGCTCGAGGCCTCGCTGGGCCCGGGCGGCGGAGGCAGGGCGGGCCGCGCTGCTTCGGCCCCGTTCTCGGCCCCGCGTGGCGGCGGGTTGGCTCTCGGTCGCCGGCTAAAAATAGCGCCTGGGCCCGGCTGCGGGACTCAGTGGGCTCACTGCGGTACTGCCCTGTGGGACAGCGCGGAGATTGCCCCGGCTGTGGGCTCCGACCCTCTCGTAAGGGCGGTTATCGTGAACCATATGGAGCGCTGAGTGAGTAACGTCAGGTATGTGTGTTTCAGCAGGGGAGAGCGTGTGCTGTTACTTGTCACTATGAAGTAGTAATAAAAACGTTTACGGTTGGCTCAGAGCGTGCTTCTGGTTGTTAATGCTGACAGAGTTAAAATGAAAGTTATCTTCTATACACGGATGGATAGTGCTAGGATAAGGGGGAATGGTTTAAACTGAAACGGGGGAGGTTTAGGTTAGATATTAGGAGGAAGTTTTTCACACAGAAGGTGGTGACACACTGGAACAGGCTGCCCAAGGAGGCTGTGGATGCCCCATCCCTGGAGGCATTCAAGGCCAGGCTGGATGTGGCTCTGGGCAGCCTGGTCTGATGGTTGGCGACCCTGCACATAGCAGGGGGGTTGAAACTGGATGATCATTATGGTCTTTTTCAACCCATTCTGTGAATCTTAAAGTGTGTGTGAACCTGAAACTCTACAGGTCTTTTTCCTTACCCAGGCTGACCACTTCATGAGTCATTAAATGCACCTTTTCATGGAAATATCACCATGAAATCTATTTCACGAACTGTCATTTTTTCTGGCTCTAATATGGGTGTTTTTACATTAATAATCTGTACTCTTATCTCCTTTTTCTGTAATTCCACAATTCTGTAATTTATTAATCTACGGCTTAAACCACTTTATGTTTTCTGGTACTTTCTGGATAATAAGTATTTTGCTAGCAAAGATTGATCTTGGCTAATTACTTTTCTCTCATGCCTTTTGCTGTACTATGCATGCTGGTTTGTACTGTCTGCTATTACAGCTTGTTTCTTGGGCTGTATTTCACAGGTGTGTCTCAGGAGCAGCTCTGGCAAGGGAATGAGTCAAGTGTCACTTGAGGAGGAAGAAGGAGGGGTTGGAGTTTTATGCTCTTCAGGAAGGCAGATCCAGTGCTCTCTGTACCTGGTGTGTTAGATGTCAGAATCATGCAGAAATCTTTGGGTGCTGAGGTGCTGCTGTCCTGAGTCCTTTCAGCTATGGTGATGGTGTGGGGGGGGGAGGGGAAGAGGGGGAGAGGGGAAATGGTCTGGAGGGGGAACTTGAAAGTCATAGTGCCTACCAAGTGTCTTGTTCTCATTTGAGGCTGAAAGAAGAAAGCATACCTTCAGTGAGAAGCCAGAACTTCATTGTTAGAATAGTTGAGATCTTAAACCTAGTGATTATTAATCCAGATCTAATTGTAAATTAGTTGCGCTTACAGTGTGTGTACTGCTGCTGCAAGTCAGTGGTTTCATCCTGAGGATAGTGAGCTTTTATGGTGAGTAGTCAGCATCAGATGTCCTTTGTGAGGGGTAGTGTGATCATTGGTGTTGATGCTTTCATCATTTTTTTTTTTTAGGATTGACTTGAGATGCTCTCTGTGTGACATCTGTTAGTGTCCCATGATTGTCCTTTTCTCTGCAGCATCCTGCATCTCCACCTCCCAGTGCTTTTGCTTTCTTACCAGGCCTATATTTTTCTGCTCTGCAACATTGTGTTAGAGCTGTAAATCTCTCATTCTTTAACTGCTTGTTACTGCTATCTACATGAAACCATGATTGCAGCGTGCCAGGGTAAACAGAAGTGAAGCCCAGTTACGAATAGACACCTGGTCACTTAGAGAAATTGCTGTCACAGCTAAATCAAGTAGCAGTTACAGGCAGGCCAAGAGAAGCTCAGCCAAAGTAAGCCTGACAAACTTTAGTCCTAAGACTTTGCAGATGCAGCACAAAAGCTTCTGAACTTATGTTAGCAGGGGCAAAAGGTGTCATTGGGCTACAGCTATGTTGTAGCAGGAGGGGTTAAGCTGGAAGATGAGTTCAAACAGATATGTGTTTGAGAAGGACAGGACAGTTGAGAGGGGGTATATCTTAGTGCCAAGAGTTTGAGGGGATGGGAGTGAGGTTGGACCTGGAAAGCCAGCAATGTTTTTAGGTGGGCTCTATCTGCAGAAGTACCCCTTCATCTGATGGGGCTGGTTCTGGCTGATACTCTGTAAGCCACGAGTTCCCTCCAGGGAGGGATTGTGTATTTGCATCTGTAGCTTCAAGATAGATCAGGGTGCTGAAGTCTTATCTGCCTTTTCCAATGAAATGAGGGAGGACTGGCTCCCTGGAACCAAAAGCTTCTGGTCACTTGTTTCCCACATGCTTTTCTGTAAGAGTAGTCAGGCACTGGAATGGGCTGCGCAGGGTGGTGGTGGAGTCACTGACCCTGGATGTGTTCAAGGAATGTTTGGATATTGTGTTGAGGGACATGATTTAGTGAGAACTATTGGTGATAGGTGGGTGGTTGGACTGGATAATCTTGTAGGTCTTTTCCAACCTTGGTGATTCTGTGATTCAATTTTGTGCTATGCCAAGTTATCCATTTCTTTCTTTTCCTCTCTTCTTTCCTCAGTAACTGCATTTTAGATAGCTCCTTACGTCCTTTTTGGCTGCATCTCTGAAAATGTGCTGCAGCTCAAGGGCACAACTTGCAGTGTAGAGGGAGCAAATGGGAAGATGCAGGCAGTATGTTGGTATTGTGAATATTGCTTTGAGCATTGATGTAAAAAAAGGAGATTTTTTCTGCTGACTTGTTGAGACAAGTTACAGAAGGTACAAGTCATCTTTACTCTGCTTTTCTCTTTTCTCCTCTCATCCCTTTCTTTTTGACTTCTGTTACATAGTTTTCCCTTAGTGTGCTAGTGCTGAGCATAGTAGAGGTCATGCTGATCAGTAATGATGTACATCCAGGTAAATGAGGCTGACTAAGAACTTTGGCATGGAAGCAGACTCAAAGTACACAAGGCTGAGACCCTGAGGGGTGCGATAGCTGTGGTGAGTAGGGAAGGAATGGGAATGTGGGGTCAATGTCTGTTGTATTTACTCATTGCTACCTGAACCAAATATACCTTCAAATCTGTTTCTATTCTGCCAGCACCTCTGTTATGCTCCTAGGGAATTTACTGACTCCTGCCTTCTGATTTTGGTGCATATGTCCATGAAGAACATATGTGGGTGGTCAGATGGCGTGTTTGAGAGGTGCTTTGTAAAGGTGAGGAGCATCGTGGGTTGTAATTAGTACCTAAGCTAAATGGAAGTTGCTTTGATGGATTCCTCTTATGATTATGTTGATTGCTCATTTTCAAAGAAAACTTCATAGCAAAGCTGTCAATAAAAATATAAGACATCATAACTTCCAGACGTTCCTAGTGAAAGAGTGGGTGTTTTGATGTGTAATTTGGCTCCTAGGAGTGATGTGCAATGGATGAGTTGGTTCTTGGGTAGAGCTGTAATGGTAGAAGGCTCTCCCCTGCTGTTTCTGTGAGTTTTGTATAGGAGGCTTTTTAAATGTGTGGGAAGAAAGGCTGTTGAAAGCTACAGAACTCTGTGCTTTGAATTCAAACCTCAGACTGCTGTAGATTTCCAAGTGTAAGTGCTGTATGCAGTAAGTTACAAATAATTTCCTACCTGAAATCTGAATCTTTACGTTCTTAGCTTTTCTTGTGTTTTTTTTTTTTTCCCCCCCATCATCTTCTCCCAGCTTAGTCCTCTTTCTTCTCCTCCAAGTAGTCTCCTTTAGCTTCCAGTATGTAATCTTTAAGTGTGTTTGTTCTTATGCCCTTTGATATTGTGTGCTGCTGCTGGGACATACCTCTCTGATCATTCATGCGTATTGCTTTAGAGTGTACAGGTGCCAGCAGTGATTCTGCAGCCAAGAATAAGCACTGCTGCTAAATTAAGACTTACAGTGTGGCTGCCTATGCTATATACTGCTTCCTGTTCTACCAATTCAGTTGCTGGCACTGTCTGCTAATCATTGTTTGGTCCTTTAAATGAAATCCTCTAAGCGTTGCCTTGGGAAGTTCAGTGAGGGCTGCGCAGCCCACAGACACCTGGAGTTTAGAAATGTTGTGTACTGTAGAGCATGGACAATCTCTGTCTCTATCTGCTTCTCAAGAATAGTCCCACAATGAAGCTTTATGCAGTTCCAGCAAGGAGAGCAGCTGAGAAACACTTGAATTCACTGTCACAAATCTCATCTGAAAGCTGCTAGGATTTTGTACTGGCAAACGAAGTATAATTCTGTGCAAATATATGTATGTTACTAAAAAAAGCCATGTTTTCTAACACAAGCATTTCACATTTTTTAAGAAAGCTGATTTTATACATGTTACTGGATTTCTGTAAATCAGAGCATTGTGTCTGGGCCTCTACGAAGACTATAAGGATCTGCAAATATTTGCAGTAGTGTTTGCCTTTTCAGTGTTGCAGTTCTGGTTAAAACCTCTAGTTTAGTTAGTTTCTTTTAATACTTGCATAATATTCCTTTTCTTCCTCTTGGTGAAAATAATAAAAATAGTCCCTTGAACCTGCTGGAAATAATTCTTCTGCACACAGGTTGTGTATGCATGCAGTTAATCCAGTCACTAAGTTTGACTTACTTCAGAAAATAAGTACAGTGCAGCCTGGTGGGGGTTCTGATCTGGAAGCAGTTGGTATCTCACAAAGATGTGTGTTTTGATGATCCTGCTGCTTGTAGCACTGGTTACTTATTCTCCCCACACATCAAATATTTATGTGTGTATATCTATATCTATATGTCTTTTACAGTGAGGGTGGTGAGGCACTGGCTCAGGTTGCCCAGTGATGTGATGGATGCCCTGTCCCTGGAGACTTTCAAATTGAGCTGGATCAGGCCCTGGGCAACCTGATGTAGCTGTGGTGTCCCTGTTCATTGCAGGGGTGTTGGACTAGGTGACCTTTAAAGGTCCCTTCCAACTCTAACCATCTAACTCTATTCTATGATTCTGTGTTTTACAATAGTCTGGAAATGTGAATGAGTGTGCTATCTTACCTCTGAAATGTGTTCCTTCAGATACACATGGTTGGATGAAGTGTTGAGTTATAGGTAATGTAGGTGGGTTTATTCTCAGAATTATAAACTCTCTGAAGTGTATTTCACAATGTGCTCTAAGTGGTATTTTTTTTTTTTTTTTTTTTTTCTGCTGATGAGAAAGATGGAGGATACAGAAGCTATGAAGCAGTGGGCTTGGAGGTAACCCTTGTAGCCTGTGTACTTTTGTAAACCAGCAAAGTCCCAAAGATGTAATTCAGGAAAGACCAAGTTTACTTCTTTACTTAGCATTTCATATTCTGTGCTTTTAACCATCTTCTCCTGGGAGCTAAGCACTTAAACTGAACCTTGAAGCACTGTCTTCTCCCAGAAGCTCTGTGCTGTAAGCTGCTAGGTATGTGATATCTTGAAGAAACGTTTTATCTTGAAGTTTTGCTGTATCTTTAAGTGGGAATTCTAAGTTGTGGTTAGCTTTTTTGTTTTGTCCTGTTGAAAGAACCTTTCCGTTGTGGCTTTCTGCTTCATATCTTCTGTTGCGATTAAGAATTTTCTATGCCTTCTATTTTCTATGCCTTTTTCAGAAGGTTTAGTTTAGCTGATAGTTATTCCGCTCTTCTTTTTCCACAGCTAAACTTGAGAGAGGAGGCATGAGCCTTTAATGTTATGAAATAGAATCATTATCTTCAGAGCCTGACCGAATAACAATTGCCCTCTTGGTCAGGCTTTGCTTCCCGCTGTCTCGTGTAATTAAGTAGCGTCACCAGCTTCCTTCATCTTACCAGGGAAATGGGAAAGGTGCAGTTTGCATCACGTATAGTTTGGCTGACTTGACTTGGGTTTGCTCATGGTGTCTGTCCCCAGCTGCAGTCTGCAATCATTTCCCATCATATTGGATCCGGTACTGCAGCGTTGGCTCGTGTTTCTGGTCCTTGTGTGGGTGCCCCTCACTTACTGGGGGATGGGGGAGGTGCAGCTTGTTGTGTCCCAGCTTTCTAACAGTTGTAGGCATATATAATCCACATGTTTTCAGCAGGAAAAACAAGACAGCTTCTTAAAATCTAAAAGGAAAAGTTGGTGGTATTCATCCATTCAGGAATGGGTAAGAATAAGAAAACAGCAGTAACTTTGTTTTCTTGCTTTCACTAACATTGCTGAGCTAGCAAATCTTTGTATTTTCAGTTTCATAACCCACTTATGTGAGGTGCGTGGTTTTGAACAATTAAATAATCACTTCCAAAGCATTCTGTGTCATGCAGGGTTTTCAGCCCGCTGCTCTGAGAAATGTTTTTTGAAGAGAGAATACCTTAACACCTGTGAGTAAAATGGCTACAAGTCTGCCATTCAGCTTTGTAACTCACTGATTTTGGAATAAGCTTGTATTTAGAAATTCATCTCTGTTACTGGGCTTAGAACTCGTATCTACAGAAATGATGGGTATAAAGTGCTTTATTTGGTCCAAAACTTATGCAAAACCAAACGCATAGAAACAGATGGTTCAGCTTCTTTCAGTCTTTTTGAAGCTCGGGTTGTTTTCTTTCTAAGCAAAAGAAGATGACTTAATGACAGTGATGTTCTTTGAGGTTAGCTGGAAGAGCTGGTGCCGTGTAAATGATGAAACATCTCCAAAGTTGCCTCAGCAAAAATGAGCCTCGTGGTTATGCAGGAATGTAGGCAGTGAGCTTGCAGCAGTGATGCAACTTTCTTGCTGCGTTGATTTTTTGTCTCTTCTGCCCCATGCACACAGATGTTTTATTTATATTTTTGGCCTTTTAAAACCAGATCATGTTTTCTGGCATTTGAACTTTACAGACATATCTTTAAACTAACCCTAATTAAAATCTTTTAGCATATTTTTACTTACTATCTCAGTTTGAAAGTACAGGCGAGCTTTAGTAGTTGTGTTTGTGTTCATCAGTGCAGTGGCTCCAAAAGCACTTGGACAAGCACTTTGAGTGTCTGTGTATGCTTTTACTTTGGCTGGAGAGTGCTACCTCCTTAGCTTTGTTTGCAGAGCTCAGTGTTGGATTGCTAGCTGTTAAACGAAACTTAAAAAAAAAAAAAAAACAACCTTTTAACTAATTTCAATAGAGGCAAATTGATACAAATGAGGACAACTCAGCTCCTTTGCATTCTGCTGATTAATCCCATTGCTCCACTCTTTCAGTTCATGTGTGGAGTGATAGTTTTCTCTTTACCACTGCCATCCCTTGTTGCATAGGCACACGGTGCCCATTGACAAGAAGTTCTGCTCAGTGTTTGGGGATCTGTATTGCAGGTACTACTGTCAGTGTACTTAAAGCCATAATGGACTGAAAGCTAAGAAAGGGACTTCATAGGATCTCTCTGTTGCAGGCCATTGCATCAGAAAGGGAACTTGCTCCAAAATCAGATCACGTTTTTAACAACAGCAACCAAAAGAAGACAACAAACCAGGCAATCAACACCTTTATAGATGAGCTATTTTAGTATTTTTCATCAGATGTTACATAAGAACTGAGCTTGTGCTTTTTTTTTTTTTTGATTGGAGTTTTAGCCTTGAAAGTCGATTCCTTATTGTAGGAGCAAGGGAAGCACTGGGTTGGTCTCTTTCAGACCACACACATGTCAGTCATGGGGGACTTCCCACTTTTCTGACTCAATAGCTTGCAACTGTTTGGGATCTGATAAGTAGGAGAGCTGCTGGCAATCCTCTTACGTGTGACTGAGCCGAGGTAGGTGGCAGCTTTTCGTTCGTTCCCAGCTCTTCTGTAATCTTCAGTAAATGTTTTACGTTTTCTCTTATAGGCAGGTTTTGAGACTGTAGCTTTATTTGTCACTGTGTTCAATGTGGAACACAATATGGATTTTTGGAGCATTGCTTTGTCACTGGCCTGGCCATGTGTGATTGCGGGAGGGGTGTTACTGAATTTCCTTTCTTGCTCCTGCCTTTCTTAAGCATCTCCAAGTATTGAGGATGGTCTGGGAAGATTTGGTCCTGATTAGGTGTACCAGCACAGAATTCATCTGGTGGCTCACTGAATATCTGTTAGCAGCCTTGCTTTTTTCCCCATGCAATACAAGTTTTCAATAGTTTTATTTGATATCTGAATTCTGGTGTTTGCCGTGTCCTTGTTATGGATTACTGCTATCTCCTTTAATTAGCCCAACTGCTGTGTCTTCTCCCAGTGCATAGTTTTGCCCTGTGTTAGGCACAGATGCCCTTGGAGAAATGTCTGCAGCCATTTAGTGTTTGGCAAAGTGCTTGTTGATGTTTGCACATGGTGTACACACACTTAACTCTTGTTCCAGCCTACCACTTTCTTAGCGATATCAGAAGCAGGGAATGTTATATCTGGCAGCAAAAATAGAGGCTGGGATCAAAAGTATGTGAATAAGGAAGGTGGCTCTGGCTTCACTTCTGAAGCAGCGACAGAACAAGGCAAATGCTCAGCAGTGCTTGGCTCTCAGCTTCATGCTTTCTGGGCCTCCTTGAGGTTGAGTTGTGTGTGCTGAGGGAATGTGGGGATATTTGTGTGGGAACTGAACTACAGCAACCCTGTGTCTGCTACTCATGGGGTTGGGGTAGGAACCTTGCAAAGGCTGAATGTGGGGCATAGGGGGGGATGGGTGAGACCTTCTGCAGGACTTGGAGGAGGTTCCTGCAAGAGAGCTTGGGTTTCTGAAACTTGCATTTGGGGAGTACTTTGAGT
This sequence comes from Phasianus colchicus, assembly GCF_987193195.1. NCBI lineage: Eukaryota > Metazoa > Chordata > Aves > Galliformes > Phasianidae > Phasianus > Phasianus colchicus. Next base: position 133,873,014 of record NC_143436.1, read on the forward strand.
TTATGGGAAAAAGTTTCCTAGGTGCATCTTCCAATGCCAGCACAGAAGAAACTCCACTGTTTTGTATCTAAGTACATTTTGTTCCTTATGCCATAAGAAACGACATAAGTATCTCCCAAGAAAAGGAGGAGGGCCCTTTCTCAGTCTTCTTTTCCACTTTACTATGAAATTCTAGAAGAATAACATTGAGCCAAGATTAGAGTCATTAGAATTCAGCGTTCTAATTCTAAATAATGAAATAATTAGATTGCTGACAGTGGAATATATTTCAAAATCTTTACTGCAGCATTCCGTTGGCTGCAAGTCATGAATGACGATTTGAAGATAAGGAGATTCAAGGTCAATATGGAGATGAACTCTTAGTCATGGAAGCCAGTATTTGAACTCCTTGGCTTTCCAGTGATGCTCTTGCTTTACAGTTATTAAGAAGAATCATAACTTTTATATATCACCAATAAATGTGTTTTAATTTTACTTTTTACTTCATCCAGGCGCAAACACTTGAAGCCTGCCCTCTCTTGTCCTCATAAATGGAAACATAGTGAAAAGCATAGATTTCTTGGAAATCTTTGACTCCTAAGCTGTAGAAGCCAAGGTTAGAAAGGGTCTTGTGCTATATTTATGCCACTGTTGTGACAGCTGAATGGTCTTCATTATTATTTCTATATTGTTCTTGCTGGTAGGTGTTAAAGCTTAATGTCTGTGAATGAGTTTTTTTGTTGTTTGATTTCAGATCTTTTTCCCCAAAGAAGTTTCCCTTTCCAAATTGTAGTCGAAGCGTGCAGATTTAAAAGCAAAACAAACCCCAAACAAAAAAGGAAACCCACCCATAATATGTGCGCCCTGTTTTCCCCTCCTTAAATCTTGCATCCTAGAAGGCATGAAGTGCCATAAGCTCTCTTTGCTAGTAGCATAAAAGCAGGTGGTTATGTTTGAATGTATTTCCTGCAAAGTTGCAAAGTCATGAGAATATCCATGTGGATTACAACCTGCTTAAAGGCTTGCCTCTTTCATGTCCGTGCAGCCATCTGGGTAAGGTCCTGTAACAGTTGATGTGAGTTGTGCAGCCACTGGAAGTAGTAGCAGCAGTCTGTTCCAATTACTTCCAGCTCACATTAGGTTCGATCTCCTCCTTTGACTCAAGGTAGAAGGAGGTAAGTGAGTGTACTTAATAAATTGGCGTGTTACACTGGGCATAAAAAGAAACATGAGGGCCTGTGCGTGGGCCTGCATGTAGCATAGTTAGCTTGAGGTGTAGGGATGATTGCTGACGTTTTTATTTCAGCTCTGTGCTACCCCTGGTGCACAGCCAGTTAAACTGTGTATAAAAACAGCCCTTCAATGTCAAGTCAGCTGTTTCTAAGGTGCTAATGACCCACAAATTTATTCTTTTTCCCCTTAGGGTACATGGGGGATTGGTTTAGAAATCAGCATTAACTACTTGAGAGTTATGTTTCTGTGAGAAATATATCAGTGGGTATAATGAAGATTTGCTTTTCTTGTTTTGACTAAGAGCACGTATCCCTGGCAACGTGCTGGATGGTGAGCTGCTTCGTTGTATTGCTTTTTATTAGGTTTGTTCTGTCGGTATAGAAGAAAAGTTATGATCTTGAAAACAAATAATTGTCGATCTTGTGCTGTTGTCACAGACAGAGCGTTCTGGTGACTTGTTAATGCAGAGATTTGGGGATAAATTGGGTTTGCGAATGTCAGCATGTAAAAATGATTCTCTGAGCCCTCACTTCTGCACAGAGACTTAAGTATTTCTCCAAAGATTCTGAAATTCATAGTATATATATAATAGTTTTGGGCCCCTCACTACAAGGAGGTCATTGAGGCCCTGGAGCTGTGAGGGGTCTGGAGCACAAGTCTTATGGGGAGCGGCTAAGGGAAATGGGATTGTTCAGTCTGGAGAAGAGGAGGCTCAGGGGAGACCTTATTGCTCTCTACAGTGACCTTAAAGGAGGTTGTGATGAGGTAGGGGTCAGCCTCTTCTCTCAGGTAACAATGATAGGATGAGAGGAGTGGCCCCAAGTTGCACCAAGGGAGGTTCAGGTTGGATGTTAGGAAATACTCCTCCAATAGGGTGGTCAGGTGCTGGAATGGGCTGCCCAGGGAGGTGTGGAATCACTGACCCTGGAGGTGTTCAAGAACCATTTAGATGTTGTACTGAGGGACGTGGTTTAGTGGGAAATATTGGTGATAGGTGGACAGGATGATCTTGGAGGTCTGGCTGGTGTAAATGGGTGGCAGTGATTGAGACAGTGAAGCTTTGAGTCAGTGAGTAGTTTTCTGCCCGTATGCCTAGGAGGAAGTTAGCTGAGATATCAACAGCAGATTAAATGACTAATAAATATATTTTATAATGTGAGTAGTATCCTAGTGCTTACTACTTCAGTAGATCTAAAAACTTAAATTTTAAGTGTGAAGCGGGGAATAAGCAAGTCACCTTTCTCACAGCTGCACTGTGAGCACAATCACACGACAAACCTCTGGGCACTAGACTTAGTCTTTGCTGGTACAAGAAAAGGGAAAAGGTGCATTTGATTTACTGTTATTGATAAAAGAAAGGAAAAGAGCCTTTGCTTCTTGGTTGCAGATGAGGTTACTTGTAGCAAGAAAGGAAGATACTTTTGAAACAGAAGCTTACGCTCTCTTCCTCATTAGATCTCAATATATAATTTCAGATGCCTACTGAAACTTCTTTTAGCTGTCTTTAAGCCTGAGAAAGGTGCTACTAATTATGCAAGTGGTGGAAATGATTGCTTGTCAACTGCATTAGTAGTGTTTTTTTTTTTTTTTTTCTGATCAGTTTAGTCCAGTAAGGTTGGTATTCTGCTCCTCAATCACGGGATTGTTCTACTGAATTAGGAAATTCCTTCTGCATTGTTTTCTACATTTTTCAGTTTAGGGCTTGCTCTTCCATCCATGATACCTACTGCGATGTGGAGGGCTAAATTTGGCTTTTGGAGGAACAGAATGGAACAAAGTCTAGTTGTTTTCTTCCAAGAAGGTTTTATTAAATCTCACATCTGAATTTTAGAAGTCAGTACTGGAAGATCTGAATGTGTTTTACCATTCCTTCTCCCTTGAAGCAGACAATACATATGCACATTTTTCCTTTTTTCCTACAGGGTCAAGTAAGTGTAATGATTTGAATGACTTCTATTTAGATGAACTTTTAAATAACCCTATTTTCCTTTTGCATTTTAGTGCAAAAGATGATATTGATATTGATGCCCTTGCTGCTGAGATAGAAGGCGCAGGCGCTGCAAAAGAACAAGAGCCTCAGAAATCCAAAGGCAAAAAGAAAAAAGAAAAGAAGAAACAAGATTTTGAGTAAGATTTTTTTTTTTCCTGTCCACGTTATTTTATGTAACTATGCAAAACTTCATTTTTTTTAAGTACCATAACTTTTCCTATTTTAGTGAAGATGATATCCTGAAGGAGCTGGAAGAACTGTCAATAGAGGCACAAGGAGGGAAAGCTGAGAGGGAACCTTCTACAGGAAAGGTGAACATTGTGGGGCAAGGGGGAGACTATGTAATAGTAAGTATTTGGGATACGAGACACTTCCATCCTGGAAAAGTTAGTGTTGTGTTGTGATTGGAACTCCTAAGGAAGTTAGTGGGTATTTCTTCTTATACGTGTATAGTAAATGTCAATTGTGAAATATTTTACCCTAAGCAGTGTCTCTGTGTGGTGATCATCATTCAAACTCAATGAGAATAAATTTTAACTGTGGGCTGAGTGTAGTACATTCAGCAACAATAGTTACTGCTTTTCAAACTTCGTCTGCAGTAAGAGAAGTTTTTCTTGACATCTCTGAATGCTGGTAACTCTCAAAAGCATGTTATTTTTCATGGCTGATTTAATCATTTAATTACCAGGCTGAAAATGACAATGAAGATAGCTTATCAAAACAAGACAAAAAAAGGAAAGGAAAGAGCAAAAAAGCCAATCTTGAAAATGACTATGACAGCGAGGAAATGGAAGATAAAGATAGAAAATCTAAAAAAACTCAGAAAGCAAAACAAGATGTACTTTCTGGCAGTGATGATGATCTTGAGATTCAGCCTAAGAAAAATAAAGGGAAAACTCAGAAATCAAACAAAAAGCATGAACTGTCAGAGGATGAAGCTAATGTTAAGAAAAGCAAAGAGCGTGTGGGGACGTTGTCTACAGGTGAGAGCGGTGATGAATCGGATGAGTTCTCCCAGCCTAGAAAAGGACAAAAGAAAACCCAAAAACCGAAGTCCACTGCTGCTATTGGAAGTGGGGATGAGGAAGAAGAATCATCATTCAAAGTAAAAACGGTAGCTCAAAAGAAGGCAGAAAAAAAAGAACGTGAAAGGAAAAAACGTGAGGAAGAAAAAGCCAAACTGAGGAAGCTGAAGGAGAAGGAAGAATTAGAAGGTGGTAAGGAACCAGCAAAGCCAAAGGAAGCTCCAAAAAAAGCTGAAGAGAAGGCTTCTCCTGATGTCGCAGCAGCCCCTGGCCCTGGGGAAAAAGGAGAAATTCCTGCAGGAGCAGAGGGTTTGTAACATGGTTTCTAAAACTGTAATTTAAACATGGTAGTTTTTATCAGGAGGCCAGAGTATTGACAGGCTTTGAAGGTGATTTGTCGCTTTATTCTAAATCTGGAGTAGTAGTCATTTGTTAGCCTTGTCTTCCTCTTTGTTGGCTGACATGTGGCTATTTTTTCTGCCCTGTCGTTTATTCAGGTACGGGTGTAAACAAAAGCCAGGTGGTGAATTCTCATTACCACATGTACGTAGCAGTTCTGTAATGTAAACATAATTTTTCTGCCCAATTATTGTTAGACATCTGTTACATTAAGTCTTCAGGCCCTGTCTTTGTAACAGTTTCATTTTTTTTTATTATGAAGTGCTTGTACAGTAGCCTCTGAAAATGTTCCTTGTTTGGAGTTAGCTATAGTGTTGGAAACACTAATTGTATTTAGAGTCTTTACAATTTCTGGGGTCTTTGATCTTCTCTTTTCTTTCTGTAGCTGATGACAATGAAGGGGACAAAAAGAAAAAAGACAAGAAAAAAAAGAAAGGTGAGAAAGAGGAAAAGGAAAAAGAGAAGAAAAAGGGGCCCAGTAAAGCTACAGTTAAAGCTATGCAAGAAGCCTTGGCTAAAATGAAAGAAGAGGAGGAGAGGGCAAAAAGAGAAGAGGAAGAACGCATAAGACGACTGGAGGAATTAGAAGCTAAGCGCAAAGAAGAGGTATGGCATTTCTTACTCTGAGGACAGAGTAAGGGTCAACTTAACCTGTATTCTTGCCGGTATGCAGCTGCCATATTAGTCCTTAATATATTTTCTTATTAATGGAATAAGCACACAGCTTTTGTGTGAAGTGTGCTTTAAAATTTCTGCATGTTTTTTAACCTTTCTCTAGGAACGACTGGAACAAGAAAGGAAAGAAAGAAAGAAACAGAAAGAAAAAGAGAGGAAGGAACGTCTGAAGAAGGAGGGAAAGCTTTTAACAAAAGCTCAACGAGAAGCCAGAGCCAGGGCAGAGGCTACTCTTAAACTACTCCAAGCTCAGGGTAAGTAATACTGCTGTTTTTTAAAATAATAAAATCTATTTTTCATACCCTTTCTCCTCTTTGTGTTTTTTTTTTTTTTAAACTATATTTGACTGTATACTCAGTGAATCTTTGTAAAGCTGGTCTGAATCCTCTTGTATTAATTTGTGTATTTGCTTAAACACATGCATTATTTTGCTTGAAGTCAGAGGAACAGCATTATCTCCTTACGTTTGCTTTAGGAAAAGAATATATGAAAGCTTTCCTACTTCTCAGTCAGGTAGAATCTGCATCTCCCTTGCAATGAAGTAAATGTGTTGTAATCCTGTATTGTCCCTGCTGCCTTGGGCAGCCTGGTCTAGTATTAAATGGGGAGGTTGGTGGCCCTGCATGTGGCAGGGGGGTTTGGAGATTCATGAGCCTTGAGGTCCCCTCCAACCCTGGCCATTCTGTGATTCTGTGAAACAAGAGAATTCCAGAGGCTGAGGAATATTCCTGTTACATTTGTGAAGAACCACTGTCTGACACTTTGCTGTTAGGAAGTGTGAAGGGGTAGAAATCTCTGTCGCTGGTGAAATGAATCTTTAAACACACAGTCAGGTGGTTGTTTCTCTTCAGCCACTGTTGTAATTACTAGAATTCTTCTCTTTGCTGCCACAACCAGATTTTTCTCAAAGCAACACAGTTAATTAGGTGGGTACCTGAAGGAATTCTGAGATTTCAGGAGGTATAGTGATAATTAAAGGAGTTTATTTTTGCACCAGACTTTTGTTTATAATTGAATCCTTTCCAACGTTACAGTATTGGAAGGTAAGATGATGACTTGAAATTGCCATTATTTTAATACCTAGAAAGAAAAAAAGCTCTCCTTTAAGAGGAGAAGAACAAACAAAAATGCCACCAAACCCCCCTCAGAAATAAAAAGCAAATGAAAAAAAGAGCAAAAGACTAAATTCTGTCTACTGAACAGCCTTAAGCTCTTAAGAAGAGATGTGCATCTTAACTGTTCCTGATTGCCTGTCATTTTCAGACACTCATTTTAAATGCTTTTCAGTGTAGCAGACTTTACACTGACACGTTTGTAAAACTTGAGGTATGTGTCTTCATCACATCCTATGGAAATTTGATTGATCACTGTTTTTTTTTCTGTTAGTAATGTAACTTCTTTAGGAGTGGTCAGAGTACCTGAAGAACTGCATTTAACATTGTTCACGTTCTGCTGCTTTTGAAAATGAGACTGCTTTTTGAGAGTTAAATATGCACTGAACCTACTTTCTGCTCTTCTCCTTCTGTCATCTGGCAACTCTTGAAAACTTGTTTTCATTTAAACTAAAGCAAGTAGTCACCTGATTTATGTTTTTTACAGTATTTTATTTTTTGCTAACCATGTTTTTACAGGTGTTGAAGTGCCATCCAAAGACTCTGTGCCAAAGAAGAGGCCAATATATGAAGACAAAAAGAAAAAGAAGCAGCAGCAGCCAGAAAATAAAGAAGGTGTGGTTTGCATCTAGGAATATTTGATAAATTAGTCATGTTTCAGAAGATGTTTGTGGAATAAATCAGCTAAAGCTATATTCATTACACTTCCGAGTGCCTGCAGGTTTCTTATGTTGTTCTTTAGCTATGCTTTTTTTTGTTGTTGTTTTTTAAGTAATATGGCTATGTACCACTTAAGAATAAAGAGCTGAACTGGCTGCTCATTAGAATTACAAAAGTTTGGGTTTTTTTTAATAGAACAGTATAGAAAGAACGGGTGGTTTTTTAGTACCGGTTCATTCTCTCTTGTATTTGTAAGGAAGTGGCTTTTTTTTTTTTTAATGTTGAAATCAGTGGTGATTGTCATAGCTACTAACTGAACTATCACATGAATGCATGGAAGGCCAGATGTTTCTCAGATAAGCTGCTTTAGCTTTGTTTTAACTGAGTATGTGGGACTTCAGTTAGTTTGCTATCAAATTGAAATGTTCTTTACTTTAATAACTCAACTTGAAATGAAAGTTATATGTGAAGCTGAATGTCTAACTATACTTTGAAATTTGGCCTTCTGAAAGAACCTGGAAACTAATTTGCTTCTTGCAGTTTCAGAAAGCTTGGAGGTGACTTCCCCAGCTGAAGATGCAGTAGAACTAGAAACACTGGTAAAAGAAGAGTCTCCTCTTCCAGCAGAGCCAGGTTAGTAGTAATGCTAATAAACTCAAAGCATGCAGTGGCAGTACCACGTGGCAGATATTTGCTGTTTTCAACACACTTCCTCTATACCTTGTTGGATAGGAGCCGAGTGGCCATCTGTTCTTAAGGCAGCTGCCTTCCTTTCAAAGGGATGAACGGATGGAATTTTGTGGAATAAAATGGCATGAAGAGTCAGAATGAGATTTTAAGGGTCCATTATTCTTGGTGAACTCCCATGTTCAATTACCTTAGGCAACTGTATCACGTAGGTACATTCAGTGTCCTATGATTAGCTCCCTTGATTTTTCATTTGTTTTCTGAAAGGCATTTTTTCAGGTGTTATGTGGGAGTTGGGGAAATATGTTGCTTCTCGTGACAGCCCTGCAGTCTTCAAACTGAGAATACAATCACCATGAAGTGTTCTGTTTTCCCAAGTGCTGAATGCAGTGAATATGGATTAGCTTGTAAAACTGAAGTGGAATCAGCCCACTGGGTGATTGTTGCTGTCATTTTTCCCTCTGCACAATATTTACTTTGGCAGAGTAGCTTAATAGGGGACTTCATTCTCAGTGAGGAGACAGTTTCAATTTTTACCCTTATTCTTAAATCAGACAAGTAGTTTCCAACTTTGTAAAAATCAAACTGAATGTGTACTTTAATTCTGGCTTGATGTATCTCTTGAAAGAGCAATTCTAGTGCAATAATAAAAAGAGCTTTCTGGCAGGAAAGCAGTTCCTAGCTAATGTTACAGTCTGGAATTAATTCTTTCTTTATGTTAAATTTCATGACTGTTGTTTAATGCCTCTTTTGGAGAGTATTAAGAATCTGCATTTTTCCATTTGTCTATTATAAGAAGAGTCTGCAGCTTTTATCTGATCGAGCTCCTGCTGGAATGAATTAATTTAATCTGGAATTCATGATGTTGCATAATTGTGTCAAGGCACCTGGAGTCTTAAAATAGCACTTTCTGTAGACGTTTCATACTAATTGAAGACTACAAGTGTGGTGGTTACAGCATTAATTTGTTTCTTTGTCACTTTGCTACACGTGGCTAATGGTTAATTGTACAGCTCCTGTCAGGAGCGTGATTTTGGTAGAAGCTTGTGAGGTGTATATGAGGCAGGCACTTGCATGATGTGCAGGGAGGAACTACATCAGTACTTTATCTGTCTTCCAAAAATAAGCTGTGCTAGGCAAAGGTGATAGAACTGTAAAATTTACGTGGAGAGACTGAAGTTTGTGTTTTAGTATGCAGCATTTTCCTTCTTAGGGAATGTGGAGATAATTTGTTATAATTATGGTAGCAAACTTGTAAGTTTCAGCAGTCCATATGTCAAAAGAAAGGTCATCTAAAATTTTGTATGTTGCTGAGCTCTTTCTTTTCCTTTAATATTGGATTTCTTCCTTTTCAGAAGAAAAGGAGGAAGAAGAAGAAGAAGATGCAGGCTTGGATGACTGGGAAGCCATGGTTAGTGATGAAGATGGAGAAAAAGGTGAGCACGTAAATACTATATGGATGTATTTTTTTCTGATTAACAGTTGTTCTCAAGGCTTTGTTTTTTATTTGTGTAGGAAACAGTAGTGTGCTTAGACTCCCCTCCTCCCACTGTTAAATGATTTGCAAGGCAAGTGTGATAGGAAATAGACATAAGATTCTCTGTTCATCAAAGGCAGAGCTTTCACTGACTGAACAAACACGGTTCAGTGCTCCCCTTCGGAAATACATGTGCACTTATCACCTAAAATAAATCAGTTGGATATTTTTATTTTATTGAGAGTAAAAAAAAAAAAAAGTAAAAAAAATCCCATCCTCGTAATGTATGTTTTCAACCTCATTTGGGAGCCAAGAGAAACTTTTTACTTGATACTGTATTTCTTTAGTAGCTATTCCAAATCCCTAATGATTTACTACAGAAATCTGACAACATCTAGGAGAATACCTTCGACACAAGTTCTCAAAGAGGTGAGAGACTGAGGTGGCCTGAAAGTTAGCATGCATGCCTTGTAATAAGTTCTAGATACCTTCTCTCCTCTCCTTTGAGAGGCAAGCATAGAAGAATTAACAGAACATTGATATTCCTGAGCATATATGCCAAAGCCTATATTCTGTCTGTGGTCAGTGACGGCGTCTGTTGGGGTTGTTAAGAGCTGAGCAAGAATGTAGGGGTAATTTCTCAGATATTTTCTTCCTCTGTTGGAGGAAAGATACATTGCTGTGGATCTTCCTGAAGAGTTAATTACTGTAGTTAGTGCTTCCATGATCTGTCTTCGTTGTTCAGATCAAAAACTGTTCAAGTATTTTTTTTAATTTGCTCAGCTGTGGACACTTCATATTTCATTACTAGTGTGTATTCCTGTGGTCTTAGGCTGTTCTACCTTAGAGTACTAATGGCTGCTAACCTTCTTTAAAGTCTATTGCTACTACAGTAGCCATATTCTACTTCTTGCTACTTGTATTTGAAGGAGCTGCCAATGTGATGGGGAGAAAAAAAGCTTCCTGGGAATTAGATCTAGTCTATTAATAAGCTCATTGGACTTTCAATACAGCAAGGAAACATTACTAATCTCAAAGAGCAGTGAGCCTACTAGCATCTTTGTAAAGAGGACAAGGTGTAGTTTTAAAGAGTGTTTGTTAGCTTGTCCTTTGTGATTTTACAGGTATGGTAACAAGGGAGCTTTCAAGGTTACTTTACTTTTTTTTACAAGGTTACATTACTTTCAGATAGTTCTTGTTTGCTTGTTGAAGAATTCCTTTGAAAAGGATTAAGTCTCTGAGCAGTCTAGGAAAATTTAGAATGCAATATGAAAAGTAGTAGAAAAGCTCAGTTGTTCTCATTATTTCTGTTGCTTCAGCATACCTTCATGATCAGTAATTCACTGAATCTGTATTGTGTTGAAGTTGGAGCATTGTTTTGTTTAGAACTGGGAGTGCATCCATTCCTTTCTGAAATGCATAGAGCTTTAGAAAATGTCACTTCTCTGAAATTTTGCAAGTGATTTCAAATGGAAGTGTGCTGCTGATATCATTCCTCCCTCCACACCCAAACTTACTTTGCAGGTTCTAAACACTTAAGTCAGCAGCTCTGAACGTGAAACACATTTCATATTTACAGTTGAAAAATGATCTTGCGTTGCACTTCTGGGCTGGAACCTAATCTCAGCCCTCTCTCTTTGACAGCAGACTCAATAGACTTTCTTCATTTCTTTATGTTGCTCTTTCCCCAGGAAATGTGAATTTAAGGAAGTTCTTACTTTAGATTTTATTTTTTGACAGAGAGCCAACCTGTTCACATTGAAGTCAAAGAACAAAATGAAGTAGATGAGGAAGAAGAGGAGGAGGAAGAGGATGAAGAGGAAGAAGAAGAGGAGAGCGAAGAATCTGAGGATGCGGAAAGCGAAGGGAGTGAAGATGAGGATGGGAAGACTTCAGATGAGAGGGATGCAGATTCCCAAGCTACTGGAAAACAATCTGGGGAAAGAAAGCCCAGCAAGGAAATTAGCTCTGATTCTGAGTATGACTCAGATGATGACCGCACTAAGGAAGAGCGCGCTTATGACAAAGCTAAACGGAGAATTGAGGTATTGGGATGCAGCTTTATTTGGGGGAGTTCTCATGATGTGTAAGGAACAACGTAATTTTCAGTTCACAGAAAGGCCTTTTAACTATATTTGCCAAAATGATGGCTGTGTCATGACACTGTTAGACAGGTCCATACAATGGGCTGACTAAGGTAATACCTGTTATTGCCTGAAGCCAATCTAACACAACTTGATCGTGAAGAATGTATGTGTCAGTGTCACTCTTGTCTGCCTCTCCTTCTTCTGGACGAAAAAGCTTTTATCCTTTACAGAGAGATTTTAGTGTTAAAAGCTGTATTTCTAAATTGTACAGCGATTTTGTGACTACTTTAATGCCCTCTGTTTCCTTACCCAAGTTCCTTCTTCAAAATGAACCATTGATAAAGCTGATAATAAGTTAGCCTGTGAGCATGTAACAACAGCAACAACAAGCATAAAACACATTAAGGATTTGCTTTTGGCGTTTGGACTTGGGAAAAGAAGGATGGCAGGCCTTGAATTGCCTTGAAAATTTAAGTCCCACTGTTAGCTTTGTTTAGTGTAGATATGTGGTCATTTCAAGGGGTGAGCTGTGTTTCTTGATTTATACGTAACAATTTTCCTATATTTTCCATATAGAAGCGTCGAGCTGAAAACAGCAAAAATGCCAACACTGAAAAGCTGAGAGCACCAGTTATTTGTGTCCTGGGGCATGTAGACACAGGCAAGACCAAAATTTTAGATAAGGTAAGATGTAGAATGTGAAGGTACCTCTCCTTGTGTGTGTGGTTTTTTTGGGTTAAAAATAAAAAAGATTAAATTGTCCTCAAAAGGGTTACTTTAAATGGGATCTTGCATGTGAATATTTCTGGTCTTTTTTCTTGTTTTTGCCTTCAGCTTCGCCATACTCACGTGCAGGACAGTGAAGCTGGTGGGATCACCCAGCAGATAGGTGCAACTAATGTGCCCCTTGAAGCTATTAATGAACAAACCAAGATGGTGAAAAATGTAAGTTATAGCACTTCAAAGACTTTTAAAAAAAAATATATATATATAAACTGTAAATTAGTTACTACTTAGGCCTTGTGAAATATTTCTACAAAGTCAGATACCTTTTTCCTGCCAATATTGGTGTTGATTTAATTCCTATAGGCAATAACTTTGTAAGCTCTGACTTTTGAAACTTACTGGGTATTTTACTGTTGAAAAAGCTTTACTTCTTACTGCCTCTGCTGAAATTAGTACAATTCACAGGTGATGAATGTTATTGTTACAGAAATAGCAACTGTTGTGTATTGCTGGTTTTGGATACCATATGTTGGCTGTAGCAGCTGACTGAAAAACTTTGGCAGTGATGTCTGTTTCTAAGGGATGGAAATATTACTTGTAATTTAAGTTTAGTAATCTTAAAACTATTCAGCTAAGTGCTGAGGAAGCGTTCTGGACAAACTTTCCTCACAAAACATTTGGCTGCTACTGAAAGTAACGATGAGCTTGCATCATTAGCTCCTGTAAAATCCTAGCAGTAAAGTCTCTCAATTCTATTTATATATTTTAAACTTATTTAATTTTACAGAAGTTTTATGTAGTCTTTTAAAACTGTGGAATCCCTGGGGACGAGAAAACATTCACAACGAGGGTGATAAATCTTGCTAGCTTGAATGTTTTCTGTTTTTGTTTTTTTTTTTTCTTGTTCCCCTCTTATAGGCTACTTTGTCATACAAATCTTACCTGAGCTTATGGCTATTTGACATCTAGGAGATGTACTGCATCGTATTTTTTGTATTGCAATTAGCTTTGATTTATTTTGTGGAGGTGCTGGCTTTAAAATGTCTGTGGATTTTCTGAAGCAGGTGCTATCTGTAAGCTGCCAGCTCAAGTTTCTTCTTGCACTACCTTGCCAAGGTGACTAATACTTTGCAATGTTAGTTTGACAGAGAGAACATAAAAATTCCAGGAATGCTGATAATTGACACTCCAGGACATGAGTCTTTCAGGTAACGTTTGTTCTCACAGTATTGTATTTCCCAGAAGATGCCTGAAGCATCTGCATGTTTCTTTAACAAAGTATTAAGTCTTTGTCTAGTCTGTTGTGTTTCTTCTTCCTTTATAAAAACTGAAGTAGAGGTTTGCTTACTTTGCAGCTTTTTATATCTGGTTAATATCTGGCATTTGATATCTGGTTAATATCCTGTCTTCATGCCAGTTGAGCCAAGAGTATCTGTAAAAGCACGTAAATAATTTGGTTAATATAATTATTGTAAGAGGGAAGATAGAGGCAGAAAGGAAGGTAGCTGAACAAGAATGGGTGATGTAGGTATACTGGCATGAAAAATTCAAGCTCCTCTTCTGATCTCCAATTCTGTGTGCAGCTGATATAACTGAGTTCAGGACACACTGGGACAACAGTTGCACAAGTAAACTGATTCCTAGCAGAGTTTTTATACAGTCCAGGGATACAGGTGGCATACAGACAAAAGATGCTAGATCAACTTTTAAGTTAAGAACACGCTGTGCACAACTGTTCTCATTGAGGTGGTGTTCAGATGAAATCCCTGGACAGGAGGATTTAGATTTTGTTGTGATGTTCTTAAATGTTAGCCTCTAAAAGGATTGACGTGCCAGGCCTTAGGGCACATACTTGATGGTATTCTGACCTGTTCCTTGGCATCCTGTCACTAACAGCCCTTCTTTTTAGCCAGGTTTCATTCAACACTTCAGGTGTCTGATACTGGTGTTTGTCATAACATTGAGTCATCTGTCTCGTTCAGATTTTCCTCCTCTACTTCACTGTAACCCTCTCAATTTCCACTCAAAGCAATTCAGTGAATCATAACTTGTAAGAAGTCTATAATAGCAGGAAAGCTGTAGGCAGAATTGTAGTTTCTTCTTACTTTTGCTTATGTGTATCCAAATACATACTGTTAAATGGACTTCACAGTATTATTTCAGTGTTTCATGGATACATAATAAAGGATGATTTCTGATGGGGGGGGAAAGATGAATATTTGATCAGCTTTAACTTTTTATTCATGAGTTTGACACTGTATTTGGTGTTTTTCTTCAAGTTCTGTTGCAACATGATATTTTTTCTCTTTTAATGCCACAGCAATTTAAGAAATAGAGGAAGCTCACTTTGTGACATTGCCATTCTCGTAGTTGACATTATGCATGGTTTGGAACCACAGACAATTGAATCCATAAACCTGTTGAAATCTAAGAAATGTCCCTTCATTGTAGCTCTCAACAAGGTAAGAAAGCTTTTCACTATGATGGTATGTTTTTATATTGTAAGAAGGTATTTTGAATCTGATGGTTTTTTGTTGTCTTTCCTGATCTTGAATTGCTTGTGCAAAGACTGAAGCAGTGGCTCTTAGCTCCTTTCTGCTGCATTTTTGAAATCCTTGATGGTCAAACTGCTTTCTGGGAGCTTTGCAGAACAATGTGGCAGTTTGTCTCACAGTTCTTACTGATAAACTTACATAACTTCAGTATACTTTTGAAAGTGAACTGAATATTAACATTAAAGGTGGCTGGAACCAAGGAAGCTTTATCTCATTACTGAAAATAGCTGTGATGTTTTTAAAATGCTTGGATGGAGGGGTGATAAGGCCAGAGATTAAATAACAAAAAGATCTTATGGTTTATGTTATAGTCCTGTCACTTAGGTCATAATCCATTTTCTAAGATCCAGTTCTGAGATGTAAAGCCAATGTTAATAAGACCAGTTTGCTTTCTGGGAAGTCTTTCTGAAGCATGCTGGTTTTATGTTTTGGACAGCCCCAGCCATCTTTGTAGCAGTGTGGAAAGGGTTCAAATTCACCAGTAATTTTAGAAAAGTCATTGTAAAATGAGTGCAGTCACTTTTCAAAGGGAATAAAAAACAGCCTCAAGTTTTTGTGTATGTAAAGCTGTACACGAGTCTCTTTCATCTGAGTGTTTTATCTTAAACCTGACGTAGGTGATGTATGTAAACTTCTTCCATACGAACACAGACTATTATGGTTTAAATGATTAAAATATGAAGTAGAATTGCTTTCCTGAAATTCTCTCTGACGTTGGGTAGATACATAGAGAAATAATGCCTTTGAAGCAAGTAGATTTGATTGGTAGACATCCAGTATTGCTAGCTGATGAAGTGTTTATCTCAAATCATGTGGCATAAGCATAAAGTTGTCCTTCATGTTGTATAAGATGATGTGTTACTGTGTTTTCAAGATTGATAGGTTATACGACTGGAAAAAAAGTCCTGATACAGATGTAGCTGTGACTTTAAAGAAGCAGAAAAAGAATACAAAAGATGAGTTTGAAGAACGTGCAAAAGCTATCATAGTGGAATTTGCAAAACAGGTAGGTTGGAATGTGCAAGTCTCTTCTGTTAATAGAAGTGGTAGTAAGGATGGTGCTGCGGGTGTGGTGGTTTTGATCTCTTCTGACACGTTGGTGTTTACTGTCCATAAGCCAAACTTTGTTGTCAAATAACAGCTCTTTGAACTGCTCCATCTTTGGAATGCTAGTCTGGAGAAAAGTAGCAGCTAATTGCTGTGCATGGTCAGTGAAGACACGAAGAGCAAATCAAGTTCTGTCCCCGTTCTTACCCTCTTTAGGAATCGCACGAGAGAATCCTATCTGTCCCTTGTTCCCTTGGACACCAGTGGGGTGTGAGTTGTATCAACTCTGGGAACAGTTGTTGGTGGCATACAATAGTATCTAGAAGCTTTGTGTGGTAATAGGCTTCGTAGAGTTATCCATCCCATGCTGCATCCAAGAGTAGGTTGAAGCTACGTATTCTGTAATGAGCTGCCAGTAACTGTGTTGGTTGTATTTTAAATTAAATTTGAGAGTCTCAGTAGTGGTTGGCTGGAATTGTATGTTACTGTTAACTGTGTGTATATGGTGTGTGTGTGTGTGAACGTACGTATCTGTTTTCCCCAAGTAACTATTAATCCTGATTGCAGGGTTTGAATGCTGCCTTGTTTTATGAGAATAAGGATCCCCGCACTTTTGTTTCTCTTGTACCTACCTCTGCTCACACAGGGGATGGCATGGGAAGTCTGATAGCTCTTCTCGTTGAGCTAACGCAAACTATGCTGACCAAGAGATTGGCTGAATGTCAAGAACTGAGAGCTCAAGTCATGGAGGTAATTCAGCAGCTATTCTTTGAAACTCACCCAGAAATTTCTGCCCTCACCCCTTGTTCCCTTCTACCCGGCTTACAATTAAAAAAAGAAATAGATGTTAAAGCAGAGAGTAACTTTCTTACCCTCCTTCATTCAGGTTAAAGCACTGCCAGGCATGGGCACTACCATAGATGTTATTCTAATTAATGGACGCCTGAGAGAGGGAGACACCATTATTGTTCCTGGTGTAGAAGGTCCCATAGTGACTCAGATTAGAGGTCTTCTGCTACCTCCTCCTATGAAGGAGCTACGAGTTAAGGTATGGAAACTGGTTGGTGTACTGACATTAAGAAAGCATTTAGAACCAGAATAAAGTCAAGTTTTGATATAACAGAGAATGTAGTAGAATTCAGTAGCAATATCTAAGGATGACTTGAAAGGGAAGACAGTACAATATATAAAAAGCATTTCTGGCCATTGCCAGAAGACTTATGTCTTGTGTGGGGTTAAACAGCAGTGTTAACAGATTACAAGTTACCCAGGTCGATGAGATGGTCAGATGGATTTTGGTGATTTGATGGCAGATGTGTTTTTGGGAACAACTTCCTGTCACTGCTTGCAGTTTCCAAGTGTGTCCAAGTTGTTGGTCCTCTTCTCTGCCTTGGACAGTTTCCCTGCTGCTGCATGCCTTGTCTCCCATTCCTGAATCCCAACAACAATAACAAAAAAAATTTAATGGGAGAGGAGTATTCAAATAACAGGATGTCAGGACTGTGAGGTAGAGAAAGTAACTGATAGATGAGAAGAGCTGGAGTTGCTGGTTATGAGCTCTTCAGCATTTCTTTACTACTACTTTGTATTGCAATGTAGCATCTATATGAACTCTTTCCTATTATGTGTTCTCCTTTTCAGAACCAATATGAAAAGCACAAAGAAGTGGTTGCTGCTCAAGGTGTGAAGATTCTTGGGAAAGATTTGGAAAAAACATTAGCTGGTTTGCCATTGCTTGTAGCTCATAAAGAGGATGAAGTCCCAGTCCTCAAGGTGAGATGGCTGATGTTGAAATGAGAAACTTACTCTGGGGGTGATTGAGCTCTCTGGTGATGAAGCTCATTCCAAGATTGAGAGCTCAACGTTCAAGTAACTTATTATGCTTATTTTTTTGGTTATGTGTGAGAAATTGTTGTAATCATATGGACACAAGGCTCTGCAGCATCTTATGTGTTACTGCGTTGATGTTTTTGGTATCTTGATTCTTAGTTTTCCCTGGTATTTTGCTGTGTTGTCTCTGCTTATGGAATAAGGACTGGAAACATATCATAGCACAGTTTGACTACATTAATAATTACTGATTCAGCATCTGTAGTAATTCATACATATATTTCAATGAAATCACACTAGGCTTATCTGCTGGTGGAGTTTCTTAAACTGTCATCAGAATTGGAAAGCTAATTTAAGACTTGTGTAATAAACTTTCTTTTGTAACTTTCAAAGTGGCCAAAGAAAGAACACATCTATCTCAAAAACTGAAATTTAGATGAGATGCTCCTGCCCTTCCAAAGTGAAGAAGCTAGTTTAAAAAGAAGACCCACTGTGCTGATAGTTTGTTTAACCATAGTTTTCATTCAGCCTACTGTTTACTTACCTTTGCCTCTTAAGGAAGGTTAATCTTTCAGGTCCTCCAATTAAAGGCTTTTTCTGGGTAGATCATGCATGTACATAAAATCTATTTGTAGTAGGTGTGTGAGAACTTAAAGTAAAAGGTAACAACTATTAATCTGTTAGAGGAAAAGAATGTTCAGGCTTGAGAATCGCAGGCTCTTGAAAACAGGATTGTAACATCTCAGAGCAACAAGGTGGCCCTTCTGCTCTGGTATCCTCCATGGTGTACCTAGGCCTTGATGCTCATGGGGTATTCAGAATCCTTTTCAGCCAATGGTTTTAGGGATCTCTGTCTTTGTTAATCTTCAGTTGAGCAACTGAAGGCACTGGCACATGCTGTTTTGTGTTTTCTTTCATCTTGCTGGTAGAAGCCTACTGTGCTTGGTGGAACAACATAGGTTGCAGAGAAGTGTTACTGGCTCTCAAGATGGGTATCTGCTTTGTGTGATGTGGTCACCTTCTTTCAAAGTCCTCAAATACAATTCGGTACAGGCTCTTCTCACCAAGCCATGGTGTATCACAGGGCTGTGTGTGACCTGTACTGTGAGGCTCCACGTTGGTACCTGTCGGTATGGCTGTCAGGAACAAAAAGGCTGCATATCAAGAACAGCAATAGAACTAAACCTTGCTTTTCTTTCTGAAGGATGAACTGATACATGAACTGAAGCAAACACTGAATGCCATCAAGTTAGAAGAGAAAGGTGTTTATGTCCAGGCTTCTACTTTAGGGTCTTTGGAAGCATTACTTGAATTTCTTAAAACGTCAGAAGTGCCAGTAAGTGCTCTCTGTGCTGCATCTGATATTGTTTCTATTGCTGTGTGGTGGAGTTTGAGTTGATAACTGTTTCCTTTCAACTCAGAAAGGTCAGTGACTAATGTGTGTGTCTTTTCTCTTCAATAGTATGCAGGAATTAATATAGGTCCTGTCCATAAAAAAGATGTTATGAAGGCATCCGTTATGTTGGAGCACGACCCACAGTAAGTGAGCTCTTTGCTTTACAGTGTTGGTAAATGCATAGTGGTGTTTTGGGAAGCCTCTGTTCTTAGCTGCAGTTCTGTGAACTGCCTGACTTCTTTCTGTTGCAGATATGCAGTCATCCTGGCATTTGATGTGAGGATCGAACGTGATGCGCAGGAAATGGCTGATAGCTTAGGAGTGCGAATTTTTAGTGCTGAAATAATTTATCACTTATTTGATGCCTTCACAAAATATAGACAAGACTACAAAAAACAGAAACAAGAAGAATTCAAGTAAGTAAAAGCAGTCCTATTCTGCATGCTTCGTAAGTAACACAGTCTCTTAATCCTTTTATTACTAAATGAAAATGCATTTTGCTTGTTGATTGCAAGTTATTCCTTAGAAGCAGTGAAGGAAGGAAAAGAGGAAGAAGATGGGACAATAAACTGTTAGTTTTCAGGAATACAGTCCAGTCTAAACGTTTACATCTGGGATTAGGTTTAGTAGGGTGGGACTTGTGAAGTCATTACAAGACTTAGCTCATACAATATGGAGCGTTCTTAATAAGGTTTCCCTCATGTACTTGGCTGTTTTTCCTACTTTCTGACAGATGGGAGCTGCAGAGTTGAGAAAGCAAGCAGAAGGATTTGGGTTCTACTGTTTCATGTTTATGTAATTCCAGTGAACAGGGCTCAGTTCTGACTGTAATAGCATGAATCATCATTTAAGGATTTGTGGGGATCCAAAACTTAATTTTTGGAATCTGGTCCTCAGTAAAGACAGTAAACCAGTTTATTTTTAATCCAAATTTGAGACTGTATAGCTCAACATTTTAAAATACTTGTTCACAAACAAAAGTTTTGAATTTCTTCAGTCGCTGATGGATTGTGGCAACACTTCTCATGCTCCTCTGAGGTTATAATTGTACTGCAATTACTGTTCCTTTGGTCACAGTCTTAGCCAGTGCCTGAGCCAGTCACAACAAAATCCATGACATCCTTGCCTGGTCATTGTCACCTATAGTTCTTGAAGATGGAGTATTGAGTAGAATCAGCAGAGAATTTTTCTCCCTGATGCTTTGTCAAGTGACACTGTTAGAATAAACACCTAGGCTGTATGATAGAGGGCAGAACTGTGTGCTCTGGTTGCTGTTGCAGCATCTATTTCAAAATGCCTTTTCTTTGTTGTCTTCCAGGCATATAGCAGTATTTCCTTGCAAGATGAAAATACTCCCTCAGTTTATTTTCAACTCCCGTGACCCAATAGTGATGGGTGTGGTTGTGGAGGCAGGCCAGGTGAAGCAGGGGACCCCCATGTGTGTACCCAGCAAAAACGTGAGTAAGAGCTTCTTCCCAAGGATGCTTGATCTAGCTGGTAGTTGCTGGGGTGATGCACCAGGAAATGTTTGCATGCACTTCCTCGTTGTGCAGAATTTTGGCAGAGGAGATGAGAGAGTTTTAGATCAGTTATTGCAATGATCAGCCATCAGGCTACTCTGCTGGAAGAGTTGCATCCTGCAGCAAAGAGTGCCCTGCCAAGAAGCATAGCATGGTTGTGGCAGGCAGCCTCTCTCCTCCTTCATGCAATTTTGATGTTGTGATGCAGAGTAACAAGCAAAACTTCCACTGCTGGTTGCTAGTAAGGGGAGAACTCAAGTCTTGATGTTCTGAAGGATAACAAATAAGGCAGATGAGCTACAGAGGGGTTGGCACCGCTGCCCTTTTCCATGTATGCTCACAGTGCTCATTGCTTTTGCATGTTCTGAGGTAGTGGCTCTGATAGCTTCACGTGAGCAACTAGTAAGAATTGAGAGAGCACCCATGCACAGGTTTTACTGATCTATCTTACAGTTTCTTCCTTGTGTTACAGTTTGTTGACATTGGAATAGTTACAAGTATTGAAATAAACCACAAGCCAGTGGAGGTGGCAAAAAAAGGCCAAGAAGTGTGTGTTAAAATAGAACCTATTCCTGGTGAATCACCGAAAATGTATGGACGGCATTTTGAAGCAACAGACATCCTCGTCAGTAAGGTAAAAGCCAGTTGTATTTGTGGTGTATGACATAGGGGTAATGAAGTGAAACAGTCATGTGAAGCTTGAAAAACTGATACTAGTGACTCTCATTGGAGACAGGGAGCCACTTGAAATTCCTCGTATAGGGCTTTGTTCTGTTTTTCCATAGCCTTATTATGTTTCCGTAGCCTTATTATGATTTCTGTAGTAGTGCTGCTCAGGAGAGCCAAAGGAACGAGATACTGTAGCTAAAAGCACTTGGAAGCTCAGTGCACCAGAGGGGAAAACTAGTAAGTGAGCTGTTTGCATACCGTTGTCTGTCGTTGGTGCTCACAGCTCACCCTTTCCTGTTCTGTAGATGGGTGCCTTTTCTATAGGTTACTGTTCCTGGTGTGTGAAAAGCTGCCTTTGTCAACATGCACATCTGTTTCTGATGGGCTTGTCTTGTGTGTTACAGATCAGCCGTCAGTCCATCGATGCTCTGAAGGACTGGTTCAGGGACGAAATGCAGAAATCTGACTGGCAGCTCATAGTGGAGCTGAAGAAAGTGTTTGAAATCATCTAGATAACTTTTTACAGCGATGGGAAGCAGGAATAGACTTGCTACTTCTGTTTTAAAAGTTACCAACAAAGTCATATACTGAAGACAGTGTTGGATATATGTTTGGGAGGAAAATATGTGGATAAAATGTTTTCCATGAGAAACCAAGAAATTTACACTGGTTTGACAGTGGTCAATTTACATGTTCCCACGGTTCCAATGTGCCTGTTCACCTTTCCCACCACCCTTCCCAATACTGGCTGCTGTTTTAAAGTTTGCCCTTTCTTCTCTTACACCTTCCTTCCACCCTTTTTCCCTCCTCTCCAAAATAAAGTAAAATAAATTGAATTTTTATTACAGAACTAAAGCTCTTTCACTTTTATACTGATGAGATCAGTACTGCAGTATTTGATTAACTAAGCTTCTGCAGACTTTGTGATTCTTGGGACATTTTTGATGTAAGAAGTACTTCTTTATTTATGCATACCTCTTTCCTTGACTCTCTTTTCCAACATTCTTCTGCTTTGTGCCTATAGACATTTTTTTAAATAGACAACTAGGCAATTGGATCTTTCTGTATTTGCTTTGTGTGAAATGATGTAAAGCATAGTTGGCCGCCTTCTACTGCTTGTACAGTTCATGACAGTCAACCTGTAATCATTATAACGCAGAGCTGCAATAAAGGAGATGGACATACAGCTGCTCGTTTGACAGTGCTTCAATAAACAAAATGTCCCTCGTGAGTTGCAGGTCAGAACGATGGGAGGGTCGTGGTGGGGAGGAAGCTGGATGTGTCATCTCTGCAGCTGCTGCAAAGTGAGTAAGTGCTGACTTCAGGTGCTGACCTGTGGTCACGCATCATGGTAGGACTGGTCCTGTTCAGAAGGCGTTTTCTTTCTGTGGTTTGTGATGACCAGGAATCAGTGCCATCCCACCATCTCCATTCCTTCACTCTCTCAGTCTGCCTTTCCTCAAGCACTCCTCTGTTAATGTACAGCTTGGGGAGAGAGCTGGGAAACAAACACGAGCTGAAGTGAAATCCATAACTATCTAATGATTTAAAATATAAGAATTTAACTTGCAGTGAGCAGTTTCTTCTGTCACTTAGATCTCTCTTCTTTAATTGGAAAAAAAAAATGAATTTTATATGGGGGACTGTATATGCTCCATTACAAAGGAACATTTAATAACTTGCCACCTTTGATAATGGAATTTTATTGAACTTACCAGGATTTTTTTTTGTTTGTTAGACTTTATCTTGCCCTGGAAAAGGACTTTTTCATCTTGTTAGAGTGAGGTTAGACTCACATCACTGCACTTGGCTGTGGCTTAGAACAGAATGAGTTCCGGTGTCTCAGAGGAGACTGCAATTAATTAATTGTTAGAATTTTTTTTTCCCAAACTATGCAATCACTGAAGTTACACTAATAAAAGATGTTAAGATCATGGATGTCAACTAATGTGGTCTTGATGTGTTCTTAATTTGTTTCTTCACACCCAGAGATGCTGTTACAAAACTAGTAAAATACCTTCATTAAACGGTGTAAGGGGAGCAGAAAACTTGAATAAAATATTTAGGGGTTTGAAGCAGAGCTCAATAAGGGAGAATGGAATTATCAGTTAAAAGTAATCCTCTTCTTGAAGATGCAGGCTTCAAGTATATCTCGAGCAGCACTCAAAGGATCAGAGTTGTGTACCTGAAACCTAGTGAGCTAAATACTTGTTTGAACTGCAGCACATACATTCTTCTCCC
Source organism: Phasianus colchicus (assembly GCF_987193195.1). NCBI lineage: Eukaryota > Metazoa > Chordata > Aves > Galliformes > Phasianidae > Phasianus > Phasianus colchicus. Next base: position 133,896,322 of record NC_143436.1, read on the forward strand.
TAACAGCAGAATAGAGAAAAGGAATGGAAGTGCCTGTAACTATGTATGTCCCAGTTGTGTTTTGAGTATTCGTCTACTGCTCAGGACTCCAGAAGGCCTCTGAACAATCTTCTCCAGGGTTTAGTTACAGGGATGTGGGAAGGAGTTTAAAGGAATTTTTTGTACTTTGTCAATTAAGAGCGGAGATAGGACTGTCTATTTTCCTTACTCCTCTCTTGGTGTCTGTATACATGGATGAGATTCCCCACCCTTATCAGAGCTGAACAATTGCAGTGCTCTAAGCCTTCCCTTGTATGAGATGCTCCATTCTCTTTATCACCTGGATTAGGTTCAGTCTGTCCATGCCTGTTTGCGCAGAGCTCAGAGCTGTCCCACTCCTTTACCCTGCTGATGCCAACTCTTCCTTATGCAGCCCAGGAAGCTGTGGACCACCCCTCCTGTGAAAGAGCCCTGTTGGCTCATGTCTAACTTGAGCAACTGTATTCCATCTTTCAATTCTACAGTAATTTTGACCCACCCACCCCCAGATTTTTTCATAAAAAGATTTTCTCACCATTTGGGTTTCCTTCAAGTGCATTCGGGTTTTCTTTTCAGGTGGCTGAACCTTCCTTCAAGATACTGAGCTAAATGTTACTACATGAGGCTGATATGTGTCTAGAAAAGCAGACTTGTCCAAAACACCAACAACAGAGGTGTAAGCATATAAATCCTTTATCTTGAACAAATTGTTGGGGTTATTTCATAGAATATCCCAAGTTGGAAGGAACCCATTAAGACCATCAAGTCCAACTCCTCGCTTCACACAGGACCACCCAAAAAATGAGACCAAATGTCAGAGAGCAGTGTCCTGGCCCTTCTTGAACTCTGGCAGCTTGGGGCAGTGACCACAGCCCTGAGGTGTCTGTTCCAGAGCCTGACCACACTCTGGTCAGAACCTTTTCCTGATACCAGGTATAGACCCCTTCTTGACAGACTTCTGCTACTCACACTCCCCCTGTTGTAGCACAGAGGAAATGCATGTTACCTGGTGGGATGTGAAGAGTGGAACATGACTCCACTCCAAGTACAAGCAATTCAGAGGACTGATACAGACTTATTGCTCCACTCTGGCTTACTCTCTAGCATAAAGGGCTTATTTTGAGTAACTTTAAGGGTCTTCATTTGTTCTCCTTCATAAGCACATAGCTCAAGGACACCTGAATATGCAGACCTCAGAGAGCACATGTACCTCAGCTACCACCTGTGCTGGGAATGCCTGGGAAATGCTGGCTTCTTTTACTGAAGGATGAAGCAGAAATGAGATGGTATTTTTCCCTTGGTCTGAGATCTGTGGAGCCAGAAATAAGAGTGCAGCAGATGGACATACAGCAGTCTCCTGTGTATGCTGAGACAGCATCAGTGTGTAGGACTTCATGAAATGAATCAAAGCTGCAGCATTAATAGAAGGGGTTAGTGATATTCAAACTGAAGCATGACAAAATAGAATCAGTACAAAAATATACATACAGTTCTTTATTAAACAACTGTAAACACTTCACTGTAAAAATCCATAAAACTTTATAAACAAACATTTTGTAAATAGATTCTATACTACAATAAAAGAATTTTAACACAATTATTTACATGCAATACTGACAAATTTGGCACTTTCTGAAAAGAAATGTACAAAACACTTTGTTGTTTAAAAAGAAATTTGAAATTATAAAAACTCAGGGCATTACTATCATGCACTTTGCAAATACCTCACAAGCACTTATGGCACAGCTAGCAGAGAGCTCCAGGCTCTCAAGTTCCTCACTACAAGTTCAGATAACTTTTAATGTGCTTCCATAAGTTTGCTGTAAAACTACCTGAACATTGTCAAGAATGAAGTCAAATGCCATATTCCAAACTGATTCCACAGATGACTGCATTAACCTGAAAGGAAGAAAAAATAGAAAAAAAAAAAGGGTGAAAATGACCATTACAGAACCAGCTTTTCTTACTTTTGGTCTACAAATTGAAAAACAATTATCACAGAAATGATTAAGGGACTTTCCAACGACTTTACACAAAAGAACCCAACATGGCAAGTTTTACAGAATCACAGAAGTTTCTGCATCTCTATCTTTCCTTTCTCAAGCTAACACACAGGCACTACACCTCTCTCTCAACAAATGCCAGTGATAACTATGGCATTTTAATCATATGTCTGGGGGACTCTATACTGTGTGTGCACCTACAAGTGGAACCAAATCACACACAGATAAGTGTGAGTTAGTTCTATTGTTCAGCTGCTACTAAAAGAAAAGCAAAGCTAAGTAAAAAATACCCAAGGAAGATAGAGCCACTGTGTTCTCTCTCTCTCCCCTTACCAGTCACCTCCTGGATGACTGCTGCAGGACAGCAGAGGGCTCCTACATGTACAGCTTTGGAGGATCTAATGTCAGTGCCACATGGACAACTGCGTATCTTTCAATTCCATGTCCCTTGTCCTGTGCTTGCTGCCATCAGAGCACATCTCACATTTGGGGACCAGCAATGATATCTGATGCTTTCTGATAAGTTTTATAAATAATTTACAATATTCAACAGAACAGTTCACTGCAGATATCTTGTTTTCTGAGGCCTAAAGACATCCCATAATACAAAAGTTGTAGTCCTTTGGGCATGACTGGATCTGTGAAATAAATGTTTTCATGATCTAAGAAACAGAAAGCTGAGCTACATGGTTAAGCGTCAGTTGGTAAACAGGCCACAAATGGGAACTGTGCCTCCTGACTCGTGGGAGGAGTAATAGCACAGCAACTAAGCAACAGGAATGTTTAATGGGGTTGGAGAGGTGAGACAGGATCCAGATACAGAACTGTAATCAGGTGAGATTTAAGGTAGGGTGATAAATGAATGAAAACAGACTGAAGAAAAGGGATAATGACACAAAACTTTGTAGCAAATACTTTTTAAATGCTATTATTAATTTTTCAGACTATCTGTTTCATCAGCCCAACTCTCTCCCTCTCCCCACTTTATTAATGTTTAATAAAATTAAAGCTCAAAATATTAACACTCATCAATTAAATGTCTAACAGGCTTGTGGCCTCATAAATATCTATTGCAAAAGTGCTAACAATTTAAATATCACAAGTATTAGCAACTAAGCTACCTTTTCATGTACTTAACAACCAGATCCAGTTTTTCCAAATCTTTTTCTTCTATTAGATCAGTACAATACTTCACAACCTGCAGAATGTCTTCTTCCATAGGATCTGTAAAAAAACAATGAGAAGAATGGAGAGAACTTTTCTCAAAGTCCACTCTCAATACAACCAAAGAATAATTAGAATGCACTAGAAGAAAACAAGGCAGTGTTAGCACTTCAGCTGCCAATCTGACAACTGCTGTATTCCCATACCTCCCCCCAGCATCAGAAGTTCTGTACACAAGTGGATTGCAACACCCTGAAGCATCACACTCTTTTTTATCCTCTCCTCCTTTAAGGACAAATGGCAACCAAAGGACAAGGGAAAAGAAAAAGTGACTTAGATTGGAATGGTTCTTTCAGAACTCTTGAGGAAAATGGCACTGTCCAGGAAATGTAGACTCCTGCAGGTCAGATTTCCCAAGATATGGAGGCATTGCTAATTGTGTGACACGATGAAGATTTAAATCACAATTTAACAACAGTGTTATACTTTTGCATTTTATTCTAGAATTCATTCTGGCAGTTTTTTATGTGAAAAAATATGCATTCCTTTTCCTCTAAAACAGCAATTTCATAAGTGGAATTCCCTTTTAAAAGCTTTAATCCATAGAGATTTACCATACTGGACAAAGTAAGAAAAACCTTTTATACAAGAAACATCAAGGCATTACACAAGAACCTGACACATGGGCTGAAGAGAAGAGCAGGTAGATTGTCATGATGCTAAACACAGAACAGGAGCTGGCAAAAACAAAGAACAACTGAGTAGGAAGAATCAAGTTACTGCAGGACTGCAAAGCATTAAGAAGTTAAGATCACTGTGAAAAGTAACCACCAAAAGGAACACTGATGAAAGATGGAAGAAAATATGAAGAGCTTGCTAAAAAAATAGAAAGTTCTCCCTGTGATGCAAGTAACATCATCACTAGCATGGAATCCATTACCTGAAATAGTTGTTATCCATTCTTTCAGCAGCGTTTTTACATCATTGAATTCAACAGCTCCAGCCAAATTGGGTGCCTGTGGCCTGAAGGAACCACACTGTTCAGTCTGCAAAGCTGATGGGTCTGAAGCATCTGAAGTTGATGGAACTGCTTCTAGCTGTTTGAAACATAAGTCGGTAATGCTCAGTCTGACAAGTATGGTAACACCAAAGACACACATGCATTGTAATGATCTAGTAAAGAATCCAGGAGAGAAAACAAGCTATATTTGTGAACACCGACAAAATCTAAAGCAAGGGATGTGGCTTTACTGAAAGCTGTCGTTAGGGCTCCAATTACCTGAACAGCTGCTCCTTCCTGTTTCAAGAAACCATCCATTAGCTTCTGTGGGCTTCCAGATGTAGCTGGCATGTTTTTCGCAGGGCTACCCAGGAGTTTGTTTTTCAGAGGACTCTGAATCTTTTTTACAGGACTGACTGGATTTTTTTTCCTGATTTTTTTCTTATTTTTTGTTGCTGCATGCTTCAGTTGTAGGCAAGGATTTTTTGATACTAAAAAACACAGGAATAGTCAATGACTGATGCATCTAAAGTCAAATGCTTTTTCACTGAAAAGGACACTATCTTCTGCAAAAACTATGAATCAATTAGGTAAATATAACCTAAATAGACTTAACGTGCACCTGTCATTGCAGATACTGGCAATATTTTAGGTATCTGGAAAGCACTTGCCTAAACATCTGTATCCTCGGGATACTCAACCATCCATAAGCCTTTCAATATCAAGCATTTCAGTGCTTGAATATGTGCAGCTATTGAAATCTGAAGCCTACTGGACAAGGTGGCTCACCCTAGAGCCCTCTCCAACCCAGATACCTGCTAAGACTTCTCTCCTGTGGGTACCAGCAGAACCAGCAGCAAAGAGCACCTCAAAGTGCTCTTATGTGCAGTGGCCCGCTACCCATGAAATCAAGGTTTCATTGTAATAATGCAGCACTCAACTGACAATGAACTCTGGCATTTCCAACCCATTTCATAACAAGCAAATTCACAGGGAATTTATCTTCTATCTTTCTACTGATTACATAAAGGAGACCCAGGTGACCAGGTAGGAGTAAAATCATCTCTCAGACATGGTGACATGTATCAATTATTACCCTGAAGCACGTACTATTGCTATATAAACCAAGAGAATGCTAGTCCAAATGTACTTGTTCATCTACCTAAGTACTGAAGATGCAGTGCTTTAAATCAAGAGACATACCAAGTTGACATTCCATTCTGCAAACATATGGACATGGGTGGGTTTAGTGCCACAGTCCCAATGAATTGAATTAATTACCCGTTTAAGTAAAGCCAGGCATCTGTTTGCAAAATGAGGCCACAGCTGGTTGTAACTCACTATCAAAAATAGAGAAATTTGATTTAACACAGTATCTTCCCAGAAGCTTTATTTACATTTACATAGCATTGAGGGATGCATATATCTTTTCAGGTATTAAACAACTCCTACACAAAAGCACTGTACAACTATATATACTTACCAAAAGCATTAGCAGGTTGCTGCTCTGGTTGCTTTTGCCTTTGATCATATGCATCTTTCAGCTCTGCTTGCAACTCAGCAGGCAGTGCAGCAAAAACCTCGGGGTCCACCTGAACAGTGACAGAAGGAAGATTCATTTGATTATTTTGCCAGTCATCAGCAGTGTCTGCTTTCCTCTACACTACCCACATGAGAAAGGTATTTACATTTTATGCCAAGCAAAAACAGATGAGATACACTGTAAAACTGAAACACTGTAAAATAGACTGCATGATTTCTTCTTGTACTTTAGCTTGTAAAATGACAATATTTTCCTTTTAACATAACATTTATTATTTCACAAGTTACTATTTATAGATGTGTAACACACTAACCATCAGAAATGATCAGAGGTGCTAATAACTGCTTTTCCCAAGATGTTTCACCTTTATTCAGCTGCTATTAACAGCACAGCTAAACCTAACTCAGAGAACAGCCATTAAACTGACAAACTCAAATCTCTTCACAACCAAACATTTGTTCCTCTCTTTGTTTTGATACTGCTACACAAACCTCAGGTAAACATCCTTGGGAACGGTCTCACTTCTTTAAATGCAGCAGAAGTCCAACTACTTTATATCCTGAACTAACGCAAAAGGTTTTCAGAAGTCCATCCCTTCGTTTACTGATAAGAACACAGCCCCTAGCCAATTAACTCCTAAGGCCTCAGTTCTTTTTTAAATAAAAATTTTATTTAATACAAGCATGTTAGAAAAGTTAATGTTCACTGGTTAAACATGCAAGAGTCAGGAAAATGGGAGGCCCAGTATCCAGTACTAACAACTTTTTTTTTGGCGCACATACACTGCAACTGTTCTGTTCCAAGACTTTACAATTCCTTTCAGGAATAATACAGTATAGGGAGATGAACATAGTTTTGTTCTTCCCCCCATCCCTGCCTTCTAAAAGTACAGCAGTCGCTGTACTCACGTTGCCCAATTACATCTATCATGCAGCTGTATCACATTATGGAAAACATCACTTCTTAATCATTTCAGCAAACAGATACCAGCACTTTTCACATGCTGTACAAGTTCTAAACAGAACCTTTACCACATTAAGGCAATGTAAGGAGGAGGTGCAGATCTGCCACCAGCAGTTCGCCTCACTTCTACAAATGTCATTCACTTCTGAGTGTAGGCTTTGCTTTCTTGGAAGTGGCTGAACATCTGTCTACTAATACAAAGTCGTGGATTAACTCCTTGTTCTCACAGAAGGGCCTGGGTTGAAAAGGACCACAATGATCATCTAGTTTCAGCCCCCCTGATATGTGCAGGGTAGCCAATCACCAGACCAGACTGCCCAGAGCCACATCCAGCCTGGCTTTGAATGCCTCCAGGGATGGGGCATCCACAACCTCTTTGGGCAACCTTGTTTTGCTTTGCTTGTGTGCACAGCTTTTGTTTTACCTAGTAAGCTGTCTTCATCTCAGCCCACAAGTTTTCTCCCTTGAGCAGGCAGGCAGCTGTGTGATGCTGACCTGCCCAGATGATATATCCCACAAATTCATTTTACACAGCACAGTGTAATTCAACCCTTAAGTCCAGGACACGTTCATTAACAGGTGAGAATTTAACTACATAATTCAAGAAAGCTGAGGGATGGAGAAATCACTTCCTATTCTCACAGTATTTCCATACAGAAAAGCCAAATTTGCCATCTAGGAATGAAAATTGATCCAGCTGTTTTTGAACCAATTAACTTGAATTAAGGTGAAGAAATTTTAGTAGCAGAATGGACTGTACATTTTAAAAATAATAATAATTATTTTAACTACCATTTCCTGAAAGCAGGTCAGGAATTTCATCTAAATTTCTATACATTCTTTGACAGCCAAGCATCAGTATGCCTCAGAAACAGCACCAAATATCCCTTTACAAATGTAATTTGTTGCCAGCACATTGAGAACAACAATGTAGCAACAGCAAATGGAAAAGTAAAATTGAGCAGTATCACCAATAATTTTAAATTATGCATATGCAAGATACTGTATCTCTGTGTATCCCAATCTGTGATTTTTTTTTTTTTTTTTTTTTTTTTTGCCCTACATTTGTTTAACATCATTTTGGATTAAAAGGTGGAATATCACCAGAAGCATCATTACTGCTGCCTCCTCCCCACTCCAGGCCACTATTCTGAGGAACCTCACACTTTCCTTGCCCTGGACCAGCTATATAGGAGCCCTTTTCAGCATTATGGAGAAATGCACAATCTTTACCCAGGCCTGCCTTTCTCAGAGGAACGTGATGTAAACAATCACATCTACAGAAGCTAGAGGGTTGGCTTTACACCATCAGAGCATCCACACTTAAACACAGTGAGTCTCCTGTGAACAGCTAAGCAGATTTTAGGATGGCTTTAGACTGATGGTGCAGCATAGCTCAGCCGCAATGCAGAAAAACAATTATTTACACACTAGGTCACAAAGCAAAGTGTAAACAAGGTTTTGCATTACGAGGACAAACATGCATATTGATGACTATAAATCTTTAATAAATAAATGCCATCATTATACTTTGTGATAGAGCAAGTTATATTTAAAAGCACAGACTTCTAAAAGATATTAAAGGATTATCATTCATTTTGAGTCAGTAACAGATTCTAGCAATTCTGTCTCAAGAAAAAGCTGCTAGCTCTTCTTGTAGGTGGAAAGTTGATGTTTATTGATGTCTTGCAAATATCCTACCTGTGAGAAAGCTGGCAAGGCTATTACATTAATTCCCATATTGGCATTTGGTTCTTGGAGCTCTGGTACTTGTAAAAGCACTGTTCCAACTGGCTGTGAGAGAAGTGCAGTGTTACATCCATTTATTGGCTCTCTTTTGCTGTCTCCATAGGTCTCTCCTTGCTGTATGGTGTAGATTTGCTCTACTTGTTCCCGGAGATCGGGTGGCAGAGCTTCTAACACAGACTTATCTAGCTACAAATACAAGAAAAAAAAAAAACAAAAACCTTTTAGATGTCCCTGAAGAACTGATCACAAAGTCATTTTCAGTGTAAGAAGAAAAAAAAGAAAATAGTTCTATAGTCTTTGCGTTTGAGGGGGAAAAAAATTCACCTTAACCTGTGAATGTGCAAACCTTTGGGGACCTGGCAGTTATGCTTTGCAGCAACAAAATGTAAAAAGCATAAAATAGAAATAATCATTTAACACCATGTAGGCAGCAAATACAACTGCTCACTTTTCTCTTTTTACAGTATCTAGTGTTCTCGTCTCAAACTGTAAGCAAGCTTTCCTCAAAGTCCTCTCATTCCAAGTTTGCTATGTGTAACATCACTATAAAGATCCTCTGGAAATCCTGGGTTTAAAATATCATGCTGTTCCTTTCCTAGCACACAGTATATATAACTAGCAGTAAAGAACTAACTGTCACCACTCCTTCCTCATAATGAATTCCATATTATGATATAGTTATGAAACAAAAGGGAAGAGGAGCATAATGTGCCATAAGGCCACCAAGGCTTTAAGAACTACACTGCACAATTAGTGCATGTTTCTCCTGTTCTTACATTTTGCTCCTACAGCAGAATCTGAGCAAGTGGTGGAACTCCCTATTTTTCAGCCACGTTGTTTTTAAATCATGAGATACTTCAGCATTACATTACAGAAAAATAAAAGTTTTCTGCCAAAAGCATACTCAGCTTCTACAAATGTATAACTACTAGGGAAAGCTGTTAACAAAATGTCAGCAATTGCTTTTGCAGCTTTAAATTACAGAAATAAAAATCAGAAATTTTTACAGTGAAGCATATAAGTCTGCTTATACCTAAGGTATTGACAGGATTCAACTTGCTCATAACTGACCTTTAAAGCAGATACCAGCTGGGAAAGATAACGTGGGGGCTAGAAATAAGGAGGTTCTTCCTGTGTTAGAGAATCAACAGCCAATCAACCAACCAACCAACCCTACACCTTTACTTAAAGACTGTCCTCCTCTCATCTAAAAGCTGACATTCCTTGCTTCAATGTCACTTGAAAAAAGTATGAGAAAAAAATAACGCTAAAAATTACATTTAAAAAGTTAGTAATAAACCAAATAGACACAACTCTAAGAGCTAACGTAAGAATAAGGAATTCACAAACCTACATCATATCAAAAGCACTCTAACATTAAACACTGATTACAGAACGTGCCTCATTTCTCTGATGGAAACTTTTCTGAAGTTCATTCATGTTTTTCACAACTAGAATTCATAATTTTTGTTGAAATGAGAAAAAAGTGTCAGCAGAGTTGCCACACTGATTTGAAGAGAGGAAATTTTAAGCTACCAGGGAAGCAAGTTAGCAGTTCTGCTGGGAATCCAGGGGTCCAAGAAAGCTGGTCACTTTTTAAGAACCACTTGCACAGGAACAAGCAGTCCCATTGTACCATAAGTCTAACAAGCAGCACAGAAAATGGGCTTGGTTAACATGAAACTCTTCTTGGAACTTGAGCAGGAAAAGATAATGTGTGATCTCTAGAAACTCTGCAGGTTGATTACAGAGTTGCGGTTTGCATTTGGAGGAAGAAAACAAGAAACACTAAAGCTTGAGTTGACACTGGCCACTACGGTATAAGATAACAAGAAAGGCTCTTTTTAAGTATCTCAGCAGCAAGCTGAGATCTAAAGAAAACAATTGAATGACATTTGATGCACATGGCCACCTAACCATTAAGAATGAGGAGATGGTGGAGACATTTAGTGCCTTTTCTGCCTCTGTTTTTAACATTAATAACAGATCTTTGGCTGCCAAGTCCTCAGAGCTGGAGGACCACGAAGCAGCAATGTTACATTTGTGGTCACCAAAACCAAAGGGACTATTTGGATCAACTCAAATCTTCCTAAGTCCTGCAGCCTGGCAGGATTCAGCGCTGAGTGCAGGACTCAGTAGGTGTCATGGCTGAACAACCTCAACATTTACCAAAGCTCTTGGGGTCTGCGGAGGCACTTGATAAATGGAACCTAGACAACACTATTCCAATTGACATAAAGGCTATGAGAGAAGACTTGGGGAACTACAATCTGTTGGTCTAACCCCAATAACTGGAGAAGTTATGGAGAAGATTATCCTGGGTGCTATCAAAAGGTATTTGAAGAATAAAGCTATTACCAGACAGATAACGTGCTTATCAGGAAGAAGTCCTCTTCTACGATAAGGTCACCTGCTTAGCAGGTGAAGGGAAGGTGGTTGAAGTATTCTCTCTGGATTTTAATAAGGTGTTTGATACTGTCCTCGAAGTATTCTTCTGGACAAGCTGTCCAGCTGAGAGATGGTACACACTATGTTGGGTGATGAACTTCTGAAGAGTACAGCTGAAAAGTTTGTAGACATCAGGGCTATACCTGACTGGCAGCCAGTCATTAGCAGTGCTGCCCTTGATTCTTGGGCCGGTCCTGTTCAATATTTCTATCACTGGTCCAGAGGTGGGAGTTCAATGTATCCTTGCCAAGTTCACTAATGATACTCAGCTGAGAGGTACTGTTGACTCTCTGGAGGGATGAGAGGCCTTGCAAAGAGATCTAGACAGACTGGAGTATTGGGCAATCATCACCAGCATCAAGTTCAACAAAGGAAAATGCCAGGTGCTGTATCTGGGGCGGAGCAATACTGGACACAGGTACAGATGGCAGACAAGTGGCTGGAGATGCAGCTCAGCAGGAAGGAACCTGGGTATGCTGGTGACAGCAGCTCAGCATGAGCCAACAGAGTGTTCTAGTAGCCAGGGGGCAAACAGCATCTTGGGGTGTGTTAAAGACAACATGGCTGTCAGGTAAAAAAAAAAAAGTTGATTCTTCCACTATATTTAGCATTAGTGTGGCCTCTGTGTGGAGTTCTGTGCTCAACAATATAAAAAGGATGTTATAAGCTACTTGGAAGAACACAAAGGAGGACACCAAAGCTGGTAGTAGGGCTGAAGGCATGTCCTGTGAGGAGGGACTGAGGGCACCGAGGTTGTCCAGCTTGGAGAGAAGAAGGCCAAGAGGTGACCTCACTGCTCCCTGCAGTGCCCTTAGGACAGGAAGCAAAGGGAGGTGCTGGGCTCTGCTCCTGAAAGCTGATGGCAGGATGGAAATGGCACAGAGCTGCAACAGAGGAGAGTCAGGCTGGGCAGTAGGAACGATTTCTTTACTATGACAATGGTAACTGTAACAGGCTTCCTAGAGAGGCAGTTGATGCCCCATGCCTACATATGAGAGGTATTTAGAGAATACTGTCAGTAAAATGCTTCAACTTTTAGTCATTCCTGAAGTGGCGAGGCAGTTGGAATTGGTGGTCTTTCTAAGTATTTTAATTCCAGTTCTACATCCACAACAAAGCATGATCAAGCTTTAGGCCACAGTAATAGAGACAGACCTTTATAATTAGGCTTTAGGCTCCTTTAAAGAGCTGTGGCTGTGAAAAGTGAAAGGTAATGCTTTTTAATTTTTCAGCCTTGGCATCTTCCTCATTCCTGTTCCATTTCAATCCTTTGTCAAATGATGACGGGAAGCAAAACAGACAGGAACATTAAGCTTCTATCCTTTGAATAACTTTTATTCTTTGAGTCAGTCTATAAGACTGCTTTTTAAACATCAGTTTATTAAGGTAAAATAGTTTTGCACTAATAACCATCTCTTTCTGTGCATTCTATCCAACTGCAGTTTTTTAAAAAAATGATGCAACATTTTTTTGTTTGTTTGTTCTGCCCACATAAGACCAGCAATTCCAAATTATTACAATATATTGCAGATATTTAGTATTACTGGGTTTTACCTGGGAAGCAGATGGAACCTCAATACTCAAATTAAGCCTGGATTTTACGCTGATAGGAGAATGCAAGCCATTCAATTTGACAGCAGAATCAGCCTTGCTAACATTAGAATTGAGACCAGCTGTGAGATGGGTACCGCGAGATGGAAGAACAGTGCAAGTTCTTGAATCAGAAGATATTTCAAGGTCCATAGCAGCAACAAATACTAAACACATGAAAAGAAGACAGACATGAAAACAAAACAGATCTAACAGTTTAAAAACTCTGAAGTGCCAACATACAGTGGAGCTAACTGCTCTAAGGTAAGTTTTCATTACTCAGTAGTTTACATAACATGTGTCACAATAACAAAACTTTATATTATGAAGTATTCTCTGTTAACACCTTTTTTAAAGATTGGAATAATGCTAAAAATTTATGCAGTATTTTCATTTGTAGCAGCAAAATATGCTCTCAAAAACTTTATATTTGTGTAATATTGAGTAAGTATTCAAAAAGATAACTGAAGTTCCAGTCTGTAAGAACTAATCATTATGATACACGTGAAGTACAAAACTTACTGACCTTCCTTATGTTCTTCTTCTGAGCACTTTTTTGCTTTCTGAACATGAAGAAGATCAATAACTGAATGTGATCCACCAGGTAAGCGTCCAGATTGCACTGCTGATTGAGCTGAAGTGGTTTTACTGATGGGGACTAACTGCTGTACCTGAATTCCAACCTAAATCCAAAACATTAAGACACTCATTTAATAAAGTTTTCAATAAGAACAATAAAAATAATGATCTGTAATTCAATCATAATAGCATTCCCTTCTCCTTCTCACACTGACTTCCTGTTGGGCATGGCAAAGAGAATAAGTATATTAAAAAAGCACGAATAGCCATGTAAAAACATACTATAAAACCCCCAGGATTATCCACCACAATCCAGCAACTAATGAATTACAACGATAATACCAGCTTAACTTCTCTGATAGAGAAAAGCGCTGTTAACAGGACCAAGAAACAACCTGTTCATTATGAAAGTTCTTAGATACTTAAAAATATAGCAGCACTGACCAAGGAAAATGATTAGCATTAAATACAGCTGTATGTACAGGAAGGGAATGGTTTTCTTCAGGACAATCTACACTAAGTCCACCACTTTCAAGTCTAAAAACAAGGAAGAAGATATTGTTTCACTTCTAGAAATGGTTCTCACAAATTCTCAAAGGATAAAAGTATTTCTGTGAAAGCAGTCTTGATCAGATGAGGTGCTCCTCATTCTGAAAAAACACCTTCACTTTTTGTTTACTTTTGAATAAGTACAGAGCTTCAAAAATGTATCCAACTATGAATCCCACATTGTGGGATTTTACTGTCAATTCTCTGTACTTCTTAAGGAAAAAAAAAAACACTAAAAAAATTGCATATAGAGCTCAGAAAGCAAGAAGGAGCTAGTGAACATGTTTTCATCAGGTAATTACATAGCAGGGATACTAATTTAATAATATTAACTGGTTTGTTAGTTGTATTTAAAAGGCAACTAAAACATACTGGGACAAGCCAGCGGACTCATGAGCACAGATGTGGGCACTGACAGTTAAGGATGCAACTTTAGGACACTTCATGACAGACTGAAAAAGGGCACACATCTCACTTTATGCATAAGTTGTGAGGCTTAAAAGGACTAGCTCCAATATAGGCACAGATACTGGGGATGTCTTAAGTCAGTTGAGATGAATACCACTCAGTGAACTTGGTTATACCTGCACTTTATCATATCATCCAGGACTGAACATCCCACTCTAGAACTGAAAAAAGCCACCTGGTCAGAGAAGTACATTGTTTTGCAAAATAAAGCACACAGTACCCTCTAAGCTAGAAAAATAAGCTAGCAAAAAAGACAGGGAGAGGATGATAATTATTTCATGCACTCTAAGAAGAAAAACCAAGCTATGGGGCCGAATTTGCAACACAACACTGTGAATGAACAATCTGCTTTTCATCTAGATAACCAATCAATGCAAGTTTGTTCTAGAAAGCCTCTGCTACGTTTTAAGAAAACCAATGCCAAAATAGTCTCAGACTACTGGTTTACATTGCTATGACAGAACCACTGAAGTAAGCAAGAACATTCTAAAGTAAGTCATGACTCAAGACAGCCATTGATTTCACCTTCAAATAAAAGCCAAACCACAACCTGGTAACTTTTCTGGATCTAAAATTTACTTGGAATGCAGAGCAGAAACTCCAACCTCTGATTGGAGTTCCAAACAGTATCCTCATTAACTACTTAATGAGTGGAAAACTTACTTTACAAAAGCTTTGTATGATCTACACTTGCTTTAGCTTCGCTGTTGCCACCACAGAGAACTGAAAATCTATGAAAGATGAGGAAGAAGTCGACACGGATAATAAATTTGGGTTTTCCATTAACTCACCCCTCGCATATCAGATATGTTCAGTTTCATTGTGTGAAACATGTTTAGAGTTTCTTTTCCGATTACTTTTGCACTGTCTGTTGCATGGTCTAGAGTCACAGTCCTGAAAAGAGTTTTAAAAAGTACTTTTAACAAGGAAACTGTTCCACAAATTCTAAAGACAACAGTTCTGTACTTATTATAGAGAGGATCTTAAAGACCGACACATCACGACTTCTTGCATACAGAAACTGAATGTTATTTTTTCTTTTTAGAAGCAACAGAACTAAGCATATTCTACAGAAAAAAAAGCCAAACAACAAAACATCAAAACAAAACACGTTTACTAATTAGACATTTCCAGAGTGCAGGTCAAAAATTAATTTGCAATGTGTAACATATATTCATGTGTGTTATCTTTTGAAGCTAGACAAATATGTTTCACGTTGCTGTACTCTCAGAAGCACACTTACGAACTACCCTTTGTTCAAGCTTAATTCATAAAGAGTTTACCCAGTATTACTTCAGTTGTCAAATGTCTAAAGCAAGTGATTCAAAGGAACACTGAAGGAGAAGCAGATGTACAAAGGTGCATGTGGATTACAGATAATGATGAGCTTTGATTACTGCTAAGTAACTTAAAGCAAACTTTTGGCAACAACTCTCACACAAAATTTCCTGGTTGTAAATTTTCGAAATCACCATCTAAGAGCTTTGTAGGGCACTACTAGCAGTTTGTAGTTCTGGATTCCCAAATGGCATAGCATTTGAGACAAATAAGAACAGAATTTCAGGGGGCTAATCAAACAAATGAGAGGAATGTAGGTTTTTCTCACCTATGAAGTTTTAATTTGGATGGAGCAAGCGACTTTAAAGATGCAAAGTGTGCCCTCATAAAAAAAAGCTGGACAGGACCATCTCTTTACTAAGGAACAAATGCTTTGATACAGAAATGTCTGCCTGAAGAATAAAGGTGTATTTAGAAGGTTCTGAGAATCCTGTATGAAATAAAATGCTCTCACAAGATGCCATTTGTCTGCATTTCATTCTTGTGTTTTGATGAGTACGCAAGTGTATAAATAAGAGATAAAAAATATTTAGTCAAAATCGTCCAGATGAACAACATGAAACAATCCCACAAATCAGAAATAAATAATTAAGTGTAATAGGGCTGCTTGTGGAAACTGAAGGTCCTCTTCCTCTGTTGACAGCAACCTATCAACTAACTTACTGGGGTATACTTTTGCACCAGGGATGAGCAGCTACTATAGGCAGCATCTCAATGAAATCAAAACTGCTGCAGAGAGACCAAGCAAAAAGCTGCTTTACTATATTGGTAATGATCAAATAAAAAAACTAAGGCACTTCTTGACTGTATGTAAAAGCTTAACTGTGAATGTCAAGAGAATGGGACAAGTTGTCTTCTTGAATAGCTGAAATACAGACACAGAATGTCACTGTTAACATCTGATGTTAACGCAGCTTTGCTACATAGACAAAGAGGTATTGAGCACTTCAAGATTTCTGTCCCATCTTACTCAGATTCAGTGCTCAGCATTCCGCAGAAATGCGCTCAGGCCTACTACTCTTTTTTTTCCATGCATATTTACCTGGCAATGTTATCACAGATTCCATGACCTCCATATTTTGCAGGCTCCACTGGTGCCCCAGCCTTTCTGACCATTATCTTGAGGGTCAATCGTTTACCCTTCATACCAGCAGCTTCAAGTCTACGTTGGATTTCTTCTGAGAGACTCAGAAGGAAGGCTTCTGCTTCCTTAGGCTAAATGAGAAAAGACAATATTCCACTGTTCAGGCTATTAACAGTTTTCAAATGTGTAAGGTAAATCATTAAGCTTCATTATAACCCACTTCACAACACGCTGAAGTGTGCATTGCAAAGATTTAAAAATAAGAAAGATTTTGCAAACTTAAAGACCAAGTTGACTCACTGGCAACTATCTTAATTAGCTCTGAGTATTTTGTTTATATTGTAGGGTGCTGAAGTTAGGCAGAGATGGTAGACTCCTACTGCTGAAATATGTAGTCCTTTTGAAAGTAAATCTTTTTAAAAAACATTTAAGAAAAAAAATATGTCTTAAGAATTTTAAGCCTAATTTTAAACACAGGTGTAGAATATGAATTGCTTGCAAGAAAAAAAAATACATGTTTTCACCATGAGGACAGCTGAACAGTAGAAGAGGTCACTCAGAGAATCTGTGCAGTGTTTGTTCTTGGAGGTTTCCAACACCAGACTGGAAAAAGCCCAGAGCAAATGTTCTGATCCATCTTTCCCTCCTTTCTTTGAGGGAGGGTCTGAACTACAAAACATTTCTCTGAAGCTCATTTTTTTCTGTAATTTCTATAAATGCTTAAGTTTCCAACAACAACAAAATTTTTTTTTTGATGTGTTTTCGTTTCAATTACAAGAAAAACTCAAAACATTTGCAAAACATCTAGTAAAAAATGAACTGGAGCAATCTGTTCATTGTTTCAGACACTGGCATGTCTGAATAATCAGTATTTAAATAAATGAGAATGCTACGTGCTAACAAACCTACTGCAGTTCTCTTTTTCTGTGCCAGACTTGTGTAACAAATGCAGAATAGCCAGCTAATTTTGTGCAGGCTTCTTTTCAGTCCAATAATTTTCCAATCTCTCCTCCCACTTTGGTCTCCTACTTCTTCATTTTCCTCATTTCTATTTGATGGCTAAGATGGTGCTCTGACAGACTGAAGTGTAAGTGAGAATAATCAGAATATGAGAAGTTCCTATGTTGAAAGAAATTGCTGCAGAAAAGAAAGTTTGGATTTACCTGTGTAAACCTTATTCCATAGTTGATTTCTGCTGAAACAGATTTTCTTTCTTTTTCTGTGCGGACAGGTCGATCATCTAAACCACGACAAAACCTGTAGAGCATTTGTCCTGTTTTTGGACCAAATTCTTTTTGCAGTTTTGACATCGAAGCACACTGCAGATCTCCACAGGTTCTAATTCCCAAAGAAGCCAGCTTAGATTCCATCGACCTGCCAACTCCTAACAACAAAGCAATTAGTTCTGTTAACACTACATGACTCAGCCAGACATGTTTTTAATGAATAAAATTTGTCCTTTTAAACTTAGACTACGCTGCATCAAATAAACAAAGACAAGAAATTCCACTCCATGAAACATGATTTCAATGGAAACTTTTGCTGTCTTCATCTCAATTTCTTTAGTTTGTACTATATATAGGATGCAGCAAGTTTTTACATTTCTCTAAAGAGTGAATGATTCCTGCTTGTAAATCTTCCTGACAGGGTACTGCCTGTTGCAGTGGATATAGCTCTGAATATCACAGCACACGATCCAAAAAGAGTGTAAAACATGTAATATGTTTATACACAAGTGATTTAGTCTAAAAGAAAAAAGAAAGAAAAATAGCAAATATTTTGACTACTGTCCCACTGCTTCCTAGGCAAAAAAACCCACAACTATTTCAAACAGAAGTGACAGCACATACGTATCACTTGTGCCTTGAATTACCAGGCACTAGCAACTGTGGGTATCCATGGCAACTGCACATACGCAAGTGTGATAAACTTAAGTATATTTCTGGGATTGGAAGAATGGGCTGTTACTTCAGAAACATATTGATCTTGTGAGTTTACATTACCAGAGTCAGCAAAAGTTATAAATCAGCTTCTATCTTTCATAAGCACTGTTTCTTTACCTAGTGATATTATTGACACAAATACTAACGAGTTTTAACTATGAATGTGTGAGTTCATTGAAAGCACGTCAAAAATAAATGGGACTGTGCTGTCATGTTTGTCCAGGAAATGGAGTATAAAAGGAATTTCCAGTAAACCTGCATCTGTGTACATATACTGTTCCTACTCTTCCATTTCAGTGACAGTCAGTGTGTATATATATACATGTGTCATTATTATCTATAATTCTCCCTTCACAGTAAGTACAGATTCCTGCCATCTTTCTGTTGACTTCCATTATGCCTTCAAGAGCCTCCCTAATCCCTTCCTTCCTCACAGCATTTTCTTTTGTTCTCAGTTACATCTATGGCCATCCTACTCAATCGTTCCAGTTCTTCCCCTACTGAAATATTCTTGTCTTTCCTCGCAATCAGGGAATGCAGGACAAAAGTCATGCACTCTGGCTAAACACAGGATGACTAAGCAACTACTATCAACATGCATAACAGTTGAATTCTACTGTCTCTCTAAGGATCTTCAAGGACTTTTCCAATGTGAGCAATTCTATCCTATTCTGTATACTAATATGGATCATTTTCCTCTGTCAAGCTGTCATTTTCATAACATTTGTGTGAAACTGCATCTGCAAAACTTGTATCTCTCAGAAAGATCTGGCTGAAACTGCCAAACAGTTCACAGATCAGTACTGTCACATACACACACATTTATAAAACATAATCATCACCACAATTGTTTCCTCAGACATCTAGGCAAAAGCCTCTTCGAATTCAACAAAATTTTTGCTCTTTCTGAAACAAAGCAACACATTCTGTCACAATTTACAGTATACAGTATCTAACTAAAGATCCTTACAGAAAAAAATAATTCCCTGCATTACATATGCCTAATTTGTATTCTCAATCTACTAGAATCGAAAACTACCTGTAAGTAGACAAAACCCAACAGCAGATGTACTCTCATGACAGCCTTATTTCTCATGGTCACCTGTGTCTCTGAGAGTTTCTTAAAAGCAGCAGATTAAACTCTCCTTCCTTTTTTTTTTTTGTCATACATGCTGTCTTATTATGATATCTGTGCTATTTTTTCTAACTCTTGACCTGATACACTTCTTCTCCAGAAAGAGCGTTCTCTTGGGTTAGTTCTAATTTCTAAGCATATCATGTTTCTCTTGGTGATAAAATGAGTAACATCAGGTACTTCTTATATTCATTATAATGTAGCAAGGTAGGATCATTTAAGTAACTAATCTGAATAGTTTTGTCAAAGAAAATAAGAATCAGAATGGCCCAGGTTGGAAGGGACCTCAAGGCTCATGAATCTCCAAACCCCCTGCCACACGCAGGGCCACCAACTTCCCCATTTAATACTAGCCCAGGCTGCCCAGGGCCCCATCCAACCTTAGCCTTGAACATCTCCAGGGACGGGGGTATCCACAACCTCTCTGGGCAGCCTGTTCCAGCATCTCACCACTCTCTCTGTAAAGAACTTCCCCCTGACATCCAACCTAAATCTTCCCTCTCTCAACTTAAAACCATTTCCCCTTATCCTGCTGTTACCTACTCTTTCAAAGAGTTGATTCCTCTTCTGTTTGTAGCTCCCTTTAGGTACTGCAATGTACCAATGAAATGCTGCAATGAGGTCACCCCGCAGCCTTCTTTTCTCAAGGCCGAACAAGCCCAGCTCCCTCAGCCTGTCTTCGTAGGGGAGGTGCTCCAGTCCCCTGATCATCTTTGTGGCCCTCCTCTGGACCCGCTCCAATAGGTCTCTGTCTTTCTTGTACTGGGGCTCCAGACCTGGACACAGTACTCCAGATGGGGACTCACAAGAGCAGAGTAGAGGGGAACAATCACCTCCCTGTCCCTTCTGGCCACCCCTCTTCTGATGGAGCCCAGGATACCATTTGCTTTCAGAGCTGAAAGAGCACACTGCTGGCTCACGTTAAGTTTTTCATCTATCAGGACCCCCAGGTCCTTCTCTGCAGGGCTGATTAAGGTTGCATAACATAATAAACTTTAAGCTTCTTCCACAGATATACGTGGCTGCGTGGCTCTGTAGAGGTCTCTAAGATTCCTTTCAGGAATATAATGTTTTTTGAAAATTTTGGATATCTCCTTTTTTTTTGGATCATAAGCAAGGAAAAACATCTAATCCTGCTTGATTCGTAACTGGAACAACACAAATTTGTAGCTTAACATTTTAAAATCAGGTGGCAAAATGTCTTGTAAAATAGAACTGAGTACCTGGAAGATTCGTAACAAGCTGACCCCTGATAAAATCATCTACTTCTTCAGGTTTTAGGTGATACTGTCCATCGGGCTTTGCTTTACGAGTTGCCATTCTGGCCAGCAGAATATTGGAACCTGTAAAAATGACAAATTAAATTGTCTGTGGTAACTTCTGCTTCCCATGTAGAATTCCGCAGCTCAACAGTCAAGGGAAAAGAAGTGCACAAATCACAGTCAAATCTTTATCTTTAAAAAAAAAAAAAAAAACCCAAACCAAAGCAAGTAATAAGTACGTGCAGGATACTTCATGAAGAACACTCAATCTATGTTGTCTTGATGGTGTTCTACATATGCAGAGGTACAGGTAAGCAGTTAACTAACTGAGAACAGCTAAATATGTAGAAGAATAATACTTCAACACTGTATAACTAATCTAAATGTCCATCATATTCAGTGCAAATAATACTTAAGATGACAATTCTTCCAGGCATATTATATATGAAATACTGGAATTAATCTATTATTTAGGCTCTGGATAATCACTAAAAAAATCTAGTGACTTCATTAAATTATTATGTGTTCTCATTAAGTGCAAACAAAGCTTATTTCAGCATTTCTTATTCCCTGTTTATAGGCTTACTCATGCCCAGGCCAACAACATCTCTGAAATGATACCAAAATAGCTTCCTTATTGCCAAATGTCCCATTCTAAGATAAAAAAAAAACCTCACAAAATATCAGAAGAATCCAGTACTCTCATCACTGTGTGTTACTATTGCTATTTTCCTCCCATCTGTGTTCATATTCTTTTAATCTATTTGAAATTTTAGTAAGAACCAACTTGTGTCCACTGTTTCACGTGAAAAATTAAATGAACGAAACAAATACTGACAGTCTTCATTCAATGTTCTGTTTAACTTTAGAGATCCATGTTTTGTCTACAGAGTACTGCGTATCTATCAAACACATCAATGCAGCCACTGATACCATGAGATAACAGTTACCTTCTGTAACACATCATTCTCGAAACACTGAAATAAAGCAGAAAAAACCTAGTACCTCACTTAACAAATGAAAAATCAGGATGTTTACAGAGTAGGGTTTTATCTTTCACTAGCAATGCTTAAGTCAATTCAGTTAGCCACTAAAATCTCCAGGGCAAAAATTAAATATATTCAACTGGCATATCTTCTTTAATTTATCCCTTATCAGAAATAATAGTGTTGAGAGATCCCTTACAGTATAATAATATATACTCAAATTGACATTGTTTTGTATTGGTAACTCTTTCCCATTGGGCAACATACAAATCACTTACACAAGATTTCTGTTTCTGGTAGGCCAAGTATTTGACATCAGGTATCTACATTAATGTAACAGTGCAAATGAAATTGTTTCCTCTGATTCATATACTTCACGATAAATTATGAGTGAAAAGACAGCCTTTTTAGTTTACCTACGATACGAATGGACACCAAAAATATTTTTCAAACATTTCATACAAAAGATCAGAAAAAATTATTTCCTCATAGGTATTTGTCTCTTCCAAAAGAGAACTTAAAGGCCAGGCTGGATGTGGCTCTGGGCAGCCTGGTTTGGTGGTCGACCCTGCATATAGCAGGGGGTTGAAACTGGATGATCATTGTGGTCCTTTTCAACCCAGGCCATTCTATGATTCTATGAACTATTATATCTGATTAGAAAATCATGCTTTAGAAAGTAACAGAAAAAGCAAACACACTAAATATGAATATAAAAGAGATTACAAGTGTGTTCCAACTCAAAACAAGACACAAATATGAATCCAAGGAATTATAGTCTCTGTACTACTATGCTGTCAAGTGATAAAGAAGAATTCTGCTTATATCACAGGTGGATTTTATGGTCTTATATAAGCTTAGCACATATATTTACAGATACTTAAGTCTAATGTTACTAGGAACAAAAACAAAGAAGAAAGGAAGGAGTCGAGTGAAAAAGAAATCAAGTCTTCTTAGAAGTATAATTTTATATATGATACGCAGTACAAATCAACCAAATCTTTGCTTTCAATGACTCAATTGTATTAGATCATCAAACTCCTACTGCCTTCTCCTACACTAAACACAATCTGTGATCAGTTTTCTATTTACTACAAAAATACAGTAGCGTTTCATTAAAATGAACAGAACAATATTACACAGATGGAATTTTAGCCTACTGTTGAGATAGCATAGGAGGGCTGATAGCAACTGTATAAATTTTTGCTTAAATCTTTCCACTTAGGAAAATTTTCTTGTATTTTAATTTATACTAATATAATGTAAATGGCAATATATTCTGTATTTCAAAAACACTTCAGTTATGGCAATATAGCATAGTTCTGATACACCTAAAAAGAGCAGACAGTGGTGACACAAATGAAATAAGGCTCTTACCCATCCCAACAGAAGCAGTGCATTTAGTCTGGGCTTTGATTTCATCACGGATAGCATTTGCAAGTTCATCAGGAGTCAGTCTGGTCTCTGTAAGGATTTCAGTGATATCTACTAGTGCTTCATCACAACTGACAGCTTCGATGTTATGAGTATAGCTATCAACACAAAGTAAAGGAGGTGAAACACCAGCAACAGCTCACCATCTGTTAAAACAAATATGTAGCAAATAAAGTCTTCCTTTTGAGGTAGCATTTCCCTGCTTACTTCGTATCACACAACTTACATATTACAAAAAAAGGCACAAGAGCACATTTCGGTAACATTGCTAACATAGGATGGGTTTCAACATGCATCATGCTTTTAAAGGAACAGGAAAAAGATTTTGAACATTTTTTTTTCAGTCGTTCTGACAAATATCCAGTTTTGCTCAAGTGCATTTTAAATCGGGAAGTGGTTCCTACTACTAGTTTACTGCTCCAATAATGCATTCTTAAGGTACTCAAAAGAACAAAAAAAGCAAACAACCACAACATGAAGAAAAGCAACCAAACAAAAACAACACCTTGGAAGAACCTCATTACTATGGAGAATCCACTTCTCCTCATAAAGGTAATTGATAAAAAATTTAACAGTGAGTCCTTTGGAAGTTAGATATTGACTGTTTGGCTTCAAGATAGAAGAATGGTGCTCAAAGAAAAGAAGTAAAATAGTACAAAAGAAAGATCTAGACAGAAATGGTTTTGAAGAAGTTGAAGAATAAAATGAAATGAGAATACTAGATCAAGAAATGCCATTAAGCAGTGGCATATTAAAATAAGTTTGATAATCTTACCATGGAAGATCATGTAAACACACAGCACATCTTACCTTGCTAGTATTTCATATACTGTCTGTGCAACTTCTTTGTATGCGTTAAAATCATATGAAACTGCTTGAAGGCTTGGACACAACTTCTTTGCTTGTCCAAAAAACATTCCATTCTTTATGCCAGCTTGTCTAAAATTAAAGAATAATTTTAAAAAACAACAACAAACAATTAAATACAGTATCAACTTTCTCTAACATGAGCTTTTCCAAATGAATTATTGGACTTTTCCAACAAAAATAAATTACAAATTTAAAAAGGAATCCAACCGCTACCAACATGAAAAATACAAAAAATAACTGCAAATACAACACTTGAATTTGCAGGCATACAGCCTGGACACAAAATGTCCTTAGGAAGTTGCTTAGGACAAAAAGTCTCTAGAAAGCCCTATGTCACAGAATTGCAGTTGCCACCTTCTTTTTCAAATTAAACCTAAGCGTGTACTACATTGACTAAGGTATCTGGTTTTCATTTTCCATTGTGCAAACTTACAAAATTATGCTCACTTGATAAATAAATTAACTTTTTGAAGCAGACATAAAACTGCTTACCCGAGAATACTTGAAAAAGGTGCCAATGAGTGTGCAATTTCTGGACTACTATTCTTACAAAAGAAAAAAATATTTTCAATACTGTGGCTATATTTATAAGAAGTTATTTCATATTCTGAACGTTTATAAGCTGTTATCAGGGATCCTCAACATAATCTGAGCAAGGAGGAGTTTTAAGTTCAGTAATCACACGTATCATTGTCTCACTGAAGTGATCCTATTCCATGAAGACAAAGAAATGAAGATAACATGAAATCAACAGTATCACTGTGCATTAGGTAGGGTTTTCCTTACCAGGGTTTGTTTCAGATAACAGTTAGGTTAGGCTGAAAACCTTTAAAAAGCAGCAACATATAGAGAGAAGGTCTTATGCTTAATTCTAGCAGTCTACACAACTACCATTTAAAAAAATATATTTAAAAAGTTTCTTATCTGGATAAACTGACAGAAACATGACCTAACAAATGCTACTTTTGGACGCTTTATGCAATCAGAGAATCACAGAATGCTTGGTTTGGAAGGGACTTTAAAGACCTTAAAGTTCCAACTCCTCTGGCATTGAATACCTCCAAGGACGGGGCATCTACAGCTTCTGTGAGCAGACTGTGCAAGTGCCTCACCACCCTCTGAGTAAGGGTGAGATTCTCAAGTAATCTGGTAGGTTAACTTTCACCTACCTGGCTTCGTAACTACAAGAAGCAATTTCAGCCATGGACAGAACAGTCAGATCACAGTCAACTCCATTCACGTATGCAGAATCCGAATGCTCCCAGACCGAGGAGTCCAGCTTATCAGGTATTCTAATTTCTGCTTGGAAAACAATATTTATATTTGTTTGTAAAGTGTTCTTCTTCTTAAGAGTTCAATAGAGTCAATGTGAATCAGGTAAGCATAATAAATTATATCTGACACAATTTCTATGCTACTAATGATGAGGGTTTTTTTTTTTTTTAGTACTATATTGATTTACATCGTAGTCTATGAAAAAAAAAAAAGAAAACAACAACAAAAAACAGAACCCCCACATTGTACTCTCTCTACAGGTAGTTCTGCACATATTACTGAGAAAAATACTGTGCTACAGAAAAATTCTGTTTTTATTTTCCCCCAAGATACTAGACAGCAGCTTGTTGGTGACAACATACACCATCTGTAAAACAGGACTTATCTCAGTTAGCTTTAAAGACAATAAAAATGATCAAACACTTGAAACTGCTACAACCGTATCAACCATAAGACAGTCAAAAATTTACCATCTGCTTGCCAGAACAAAAAGATGCTTAGCTATATTTCTTGTTATAGGATGCACAACTACCACCAGAACAAAGAAGTTACATTCAAAATACAATTCCACCAGATACCACACTTATAACCTCTTATTTAAAACTACACTCCATTAATTATTTAATCTAGATAATGTGAAGTTATTTTTAAGGAGTGAAATGAAATGACCAAAAAGCTATTCATCTCAAATTATAAAAAACACTAGCTAGAAGTTTATATTTTCTTTAACGTTCTTTTGGGGAAATTAATTGACAAGACTTCTGTTGTTATTTCCTACTATTTATTAGATTATGTCAACTATGTCAACTTCTGTCAAGCATCACCATTAATTTCTCTTGGATCAAGATGACAAAATTATAAATACTACAACAACAGACTTTCAAATCGAGACAGACCTTCCCTATTTCTATAAATGTCCACTGTATGCTCTTAGGTAAGTTTTAAGGAGCCCTTCTGGCCCACTAGATACTAAACAGAATTTCATAACACAATATTGGAATCCAGTAAAGCATTCTCTGTTCCTATCGATGCGGGTTTTCACAGAATGCATACTTGAAAGATACAAGCCTGTACTCTCAGTAACTCATCAGCCTGAAAAAATGGCTAGATGCAAAAAATGTTATGCCCTCCCAAACTCCCCATCAGAATCAAAACAACAAGGTATCACATAGACAAAAAGGGTCTATTTACTTAAAATATTATACGTATGTCATAGCTCTTTTTCATTCTGCAGCCTATTTATTATAATAAACAGGCAGTTTTCTTCAGAGTGCCACAACATCTAATTATATTTCATGATACTAACAACTTACACGCTGACAATTTGAAAGGAAATGTGGTGCTACGTGCACATACGAGTAGTTATGAGACTAGAGAAAAGTGTTGTAATGAGTGGAGACAGCAGGGGCAGAACCTGACTCACGTGAAAAGTTGCTTTTATTCAGAATTTCTGCTAAGTTCATGTACCTTTTTATGTCTTAAATATTTCAATGTATGATGAGCTCAGTAAGTTACCTAAGGTGTCTGCAGCAGAAAATTAGAGCAAAATTATGCCCCAACTAAAGGTAAGGATGACAAGAAAAGTTTCTTTAGTCCATGCCTTCCTGTGCCCTGGCCTGAGATGATGCTGTCATCTTGTCTATCTTCACTGGACTCGTCGACTTTTTCCACATCGCAGCAGAGCAGATCCCCCCATGAGCTGATGGAGTCACTTCATGTGAAATTCAGGGCAATGCAGAACACATTGTCCTCAATGGAAGGCAAGGTAGAGAACCTCTCATCAAAAGCTGGGAAACTAGACAGGCACATGGTGAATGTGGAGCAACGGATGGAGAAATCAGAGGCCAGGACCCAAGTCTGTGAAAAAGAAATCGCTGAGAATAAATCTGTGACTAATATGATGGTTAAAAACTGCTGCTCTTTAGAATGAAAAACTGGAGATACTAGGGTTGGGGGAAAGGAAGCCTAAAAAACATTCACAGCTTGGGCATCCTGGCCATGGAAAAAAGACCCCAAACTATGAATTCTGATTAACGTATGTTAATCCTCTAACTTTTGGACATGAATGTTAAAGATGATACATATGTGGAAAAGTAATTTTGACTACCCAGAAAGTCCATCTCCAATTTGATGATTTAGAGAATGACAGCATTTTTTTTTTTTCAAATTCAAAGTTATACATTTTTGGATGAATTCAAACAAGAAAAAGAAAGTATTCCGTAAAGAGTCAAGATTCTATTGACACTAGATATTTGTCTAGCAAGGCAGATCAAAGGCAGGAACCAGTATCACTAAAGAAGTCATCTGCAAAAAAAAGAAGTAGCTGAAGCTGCAGAATTCAGCATTTGGTGAAAGTGAGCAATTCGTCAGGGTTTTTGTTTGTTTGTTCTGCTTTTTTTTTTTTTTTTTTTAAATTTGAAACATTTTTTCTAGTAAGCAAGACCAGAAGGCAAAAATCAGACAAGGAAAGCATGAAGCATCAAAAAATGAAGTGGGTTCCATGTTAAAGCATGGATATAAAAATCTGTTCATGTTCAAAGTTGGTTGCAACTACCTTTCTATTTCATTCATATAACATTCCCCCAAACAGAATTATGTACATTTAACACAGTACAATTTAGCATTTGCTATTTTTGATATTGTAGAAAAAGCACTTTTCCATTTAATATGTGTGTTTGCTGGACCATATTTACCTGTGGCAAGGCACAATTAAGGCACACTGTTGAAGTGTTTCACATACACTTTCTAAGATACTGTGATGTTAGAAAAACCTAACCCACGCTCCATCTTTTCACCTAAGACTATTACTAACTCTAATTTTTCCTCAAAAGTAAGAAAATTCATGTTCTCGTGAAAATGCAAGCAAAACAGCTAGCTGCTTTTTTTGTTGATAAAAACAATGTATGTGGAGATAAAAACTAATAGGGAGACCAAAATACATTATGAACCTGCAGCTAATAAGATAGAGACTGTAAAAAGAGAGTTAAGAAAAAACTGTTTCACCAAAACAACAGGTTGTATAATCAGATTAGGTATCAAGAAAGAGATAGCTGCCTGCCTGTGTGCAAGCCAGTGAGACTGGATGGTGAAGTTAAGGAAATGAATGCGTGGATATTCAGAAAAAGCTGCTGCAGTAAGAATCTGAGCTTATTACATGAGGCTGAAACTTAAGTAAAAAATATAGCAGAAAAGATACCACTGAATTTGTGAATCACAACGAATGTGCTGGTTATCAGCTAAACTTCCTTAATTCTAACTGCCTCAATCTCCAAATACTGCTTGATTACATGAAGTCACATCCTTATCCAATGTAAGGACCTAGTAAAAGTTACAACATCACTGTATAAAACAGCCACCAATAAATATTCATACATAAACTGTTCTTAGAGGAAATCCAACTCCATTCAAAACACAGCTATCTTTGTAACACGCTCATATATGGCACTGCCAGAAGCTAAGACCAGAGCATACTGAGAAGTCTTTGGAAAGTTCAAGGCCAATACATTTCACAAACATATATTCTAACTCAGTTTTGAAGTACTGAACTACATAAAAAAGACAAGTAAAATGGCATCACTTCCTATACTTTGGAATGCTCTCGTAATCTACAGTTTTTTGTTTTTTGTTTTTAATTAAGAGTACTAAAACTTCACAAACAACCATGGAATAATAAACTGTCTTTTTCCACCTCTTGTATCAATGAAAGCTAACTGAAGCATAAACCTCAGAACAACAGTATTTCCTACTGCAAGGTAGGTAAAAAGTGCACCTACAAGGGACAAAGGAGAAATTTAACTTTCAAACCTAAACTGAAATAGTGGCAGTAAGACACTTAGCTACTTCAACATCCACCTGATTATGCAGACTGTTGGAGGAAAAAAAAAAACAAAAAACCCAAACCCAATTGCTATTTATGTTTAGCAACTTACTTCCTCATTCTTAATGCAGTTCAGGCACTACAACCATAACAACACTTTTTAAAAATAGTATGTTTACACTCGTATGCTACTACTTGAGGACACAAAGTAAGAGATTTCAAAATTACTGCAGGCATGTAAGGAATTCTCATGCTGGAAGAGATGCTCTGGTTTTGCATAAATAAAATATTGGAAGACAGAACTCAGGAAGCTGCCACAGACCTTCATGGCACCCAAAAACGCTCTAAGGACCACCCAAATGGAACCACTGCATACAGATACTATAATCATTGTACACACACACAATTCGAAAGCCAACTTCAACCAATCAATTTCTCACTGGCCATGTACTGCCATTTCTACTTTAATAATTTTAAAAAGAATTATTGTTCTTCTTTACAAAAGGCTTACTCAGAACCAAGTGATCCCATGTGATCTCTATCTCCTACTTAAAAGAAGTACTTAATATACCTTATACTCAATGAAATCTAAAATTACTCTAAAAGAATTCACTCACCCTGAGCAAAGAAAACTGACAAAAAAAGTCACAGTGGCCTATCATTACTGAAGCCACAGCGCATTAAGTTGTCCAAAGACATTTCTTTAACTGAAATTCCTCATATGAGAACAGTTCATCCACTGTGCACTTGTTAATAACTTTAAGGAAAAAGTCTTCAATTACAAAACAATTTAAACAAATAGACTTATCTGTACCTGCTTTGCCATTCAATAGCTTATTCTGGTAATATTGCCATTCAAGCTGGGGGTTTGCACCAGGGCGCAGCGGTGCCTTTCCTGCACCTCTGTTGCTAGTAACAGCTACTGGTTTTCCTGTGGAGAAAAAATGCATGTACTTAGAAGAGTATAATATCCTATAATTTTAATAGTAGTGTGAATAAGGTAAGATTATAAAGATGTCTGCTTTACGTTCTGCAATTTCTTTCAAGATCATACACTCGTCCAGCATTAAGGAGGAAGTAGCTATGAAAGTGACTTTGCACTGTGACTATGAACTTCTGTGACTGCAATTAGACAGCAAAGAGAAGTTTGGAACAGGTGAATTGCAGCCATTCTTGTTTCTCTTTATGATTACTATAAACCACGTTGTGAAACTTCACTAATGCCCTATTAATTTGTTAGTTCAAAGCACAGCAACAACATACTGATTTTAAATACTTGTTTAAACATATTTATTAGCTTAAATAAAAGAGTGTACACATACCAACACACTCAACTCCATTTGCTAAATTACCTGCACAATATCAAATCTGTAGCTGAACTTTTGACTCTTCAGTAACATCAACACCTCGTAATTTTTCTTAGCAAACTAATACATGCACTGAAAGTTCTGGCAGACTTCTATGAAACAGGCAGAAAAATATCTGCAAGAAGTCCTAGGTTCTTTTTACTTGAGCAAAGGAATTTTAAACTTGGCAGGATATTCAGTTTAAAAAAAAATGCACACATACTAGTATTATCTTTAATATCATTGCTCCTGCTTTTGGAAAGAAGAGAGAAAAGTTATTATACAGCTTACTCTTCTTACCCAAGCTTTATGATGGATACTAGATGTCCACCACAGCACCAAGTCTTCAGATTTGTGTATCAATGATGTTCAGCAATTACACAGAACAGCTTCTGAATGTTATATAATAGAACAAAACAGCAACCCCAAAACAAAACCCAACCCCTCCAAAATAAACAAACAAAAAAGCCAACACAATCAAAACCCAAATTGCTAAATCTTATGTGTGATCACACACCTCAACTTCTAAATGCAGGCTAAATTGTTCACCCTCCAATAATAATTCAGGTATAAAACCTTAGACAGGAAAAGGAAGGAGAGGCAAATTTCTCATGAAAAAATTATTTAGGCAATGAGACAATACTCAGTTTTGATGTTTCCACCATTCTAATTAAATAAAGCTCTGCTTTAGGAAAACCACTGAATATTCCACTTTTTTTTTTTTCTTCCCCCTTTTCTTTCTTAACAGAGTGAACAAAACCCACTTTTAGTGCAAACAGAATTTGATCCCCAATTTCTGATATGGCAGATCTAATTGGATAGGTGCAACAGTAATGGGAATAGTTACTCGAGATTTTATTTTTTTTAGACACTGAAAGCAAACAGCAAAGTGAATTCCAGTTCTCTCTTTCACTTGAGTTTGTATTGTGAGAAAACATGAATATGAAAAGTTGCATGGTCTGAATATCAGACAAAGATGCCAAAAAACAGACTAACATGTAAAAGTCATGTTTAAGTGTACAGCCCTTTTTGTTTGTTTAAGAAGTCTCAACTTAGTAAGTTGTAATATTGAGAACTGAATACTGACCTTTGAGATCGGGTCTATTTCGGATCGCCACAGACACAAAGAAGCAATCCATATCCACGTGCATTATACAGCTCTGTGGCTTGGCTGAGCTCGCAACAGACACAATACCTAATATGAAGATACACCAATAGAAAACTTGAACCCTAATTGATAGACTTTGGTACTAATTACAGCAGTCATCAAGGACTACAATCAATTTTTTACTACCTCCAGTTATAAAGACTTTTGTTTCTTCTCACCTAGAGAGCATATACATTTCCTAAATTCTCGAAGAAATGTAAACATAAACAGCAGCCAAACAACCTAAGCAATGCATCAGTTTGAGAGTTTCAATTTTATTTTCATCTAATTAAGACTTTTTACCTTGCTATAACAGGTTCCCTCAACACAAGGTTAGCGTATATTGTAGAAACAAAGTCATAAACTGCAGTATGATAGTATTCAATCTGCAGCAGAGAACTTTACCCATTTTTCTTCATCAATCAGAAGACTGTTCTAAGGCTTAAAAAATTTCAGCTGCACTTAGAATTCCCTGACTCTTCATGAAATACATCACAATGTGTTACACCTTCCATGCAACTGGATTTTGTTGTTGCTGTACTGCACTCACATGCAAACACGTGAAGATAAGCAAGACAGCAGTGTAAGTTTTTCAGTCAGTAGCTAACATACTAGTAATACTTGTGTCAAGTAATCTGGATGTTCATGTCTGCGTGTCCATGGTGATGACCAACCAGAGGAGACTAGAGCTAACAGAAAATCTTAATTTGAACAATGTATAACAGTGAAAAAACACTTCACATATAAACTGATTTGTTTTGCTTGACAACCATGGTAACTGCTGAATAATAATAAAGAAAGTGCTTTCTCATTCTTAATAATTTACCATTTGGACTCCTTACTAAAAAAAAGTATTCTTATAAGACAGCATATTTTATAATTGGAGTGTGCTATGATAAACATATAATCAGTTAATTTACCTAACAATAAATTTTTAGAATGTGAAAATTGATCATCTGAAGCAAATTTTCATGCGATTACAAATGAGTATTTTTACAACATAGCAGAGTCAGAATCTTGTCAATAGAACAGAACTAACCTTTTAATAGGATAAGACTATAAATTAGAGCTTTTCAAGATGCAAAATACTTAATCTCTATGTGCAACACTTTGCCTCATAAATTACACACATATTTTAATTTTGGCCCTTGGTGTGCAATATAATGACAAAATATTTCTCTTCCACAAGCCAGGTCCAGAACTACCATATGACACAACTACTCTTTAAACAGACACAGAGGTACACAGAAAACTTACTACCAGAAAATTTAGATTTTAACTCATTTCCAAATGTTGCTGCTTATATGTAGTTCAGTGTGAAAAATTAAAAGATGAGTAACGTTTTTGGTTGCTTTTTTCTTTTTTTTCTTTCTTTTTTTTTAATTATTCACATGGCAACTACAGACTTGTGCATTTAGATAGATGTATTTTTTCCTCTCGATCAATCTATATGTCTGGGTATTATTTCTACAAGAAAGAAATGAACAGAGATCCAGTGCATCACATTAGATCACAATTTAACAAATAAATACAGAAGTAGCAGAACCTTTAGTTGTCACTGCATCAAAGTCACCAAGCTTTTCCAGATAGCCTGACTGCAATGTGAATACTGAACATTACCCTGCTTAGTCTCTGGTAGACATTTAGTATGTGAACAAAGATAAGGCACCTTCTTAAACAAGTATCTACCTGTGTCAGTTTTAAGTGCAGACCTGCCTGCTTTCCATTTTTTTAATTTTTCCCTTCCTGGAAAGACACCGCTGTTTTTTCTCTGTAGGCTGTTGACAAACTCAGTCAATTCACACTTCCATGTTGATATATGATGTAATCTTGAACGTGAATAAAAGTCAGAAATAAAACTACAATCTGAAGGTTTGGACACAGATAAGGAAGCTGTCTTGCTTGGAGCAGGTACAGAAGTGCTTTTTGTGCTTGAAGGCCCCTGAACAGTGGAGTGGTGAGCACCATTTATTTTAGTATTACTGTGCAAAGATGAAGATGAGGATGAATTACTCATAGTCCTATGTGGATTCCACGAAAAGTCTGTATTTTTGTTGCTTTGCTGCAACTGCTGCATTGTGCAGTCTCTAAAGTCAACGATGCCTTTTTCAGGTTTCCCCTCCTCCTGCACAGAGCCTGGAGAGAACCTACTTGCAACACTGTTGCTGGAGGGCACCAAGCAATCCTGTGTCTTTAAGGCACTGGTACAAACGTTAGGCGTGTGTCCATTAAAAATGGCAGTGCTGTCTTTGTGAGATTGAATCCCATTTTGTTTTCTTTCAGGAAGGATCTGGTCCAGCTCTGTAAATCCCAACCCATCACTGTCTTCTTCCAGTTCTTCATTCCAGCTACTTATTCCATTGGGCATGATCTCACTTTCCATCTCACACTGTTTAATGTGATTTCTGAAACAGACAGGCGACAGATAATTTAATATCATTTATTAAAAAGGTACATTTACAGGTCACTTCAAGTATTTATCTTACCAATTGTTATCACTATATACCTGGTAAGTTTTTACAGTCAGTCTCAAGACAAGTATCTCAGATTCTGAGCTACGTCTTCTCAATATGACAAAATACCATACAGCAGACTGAGCACATTTGTTGTGTTATTGCTGCAGTGTTACCAGAAGTTTACACAGCTTTTCTAATACGAGCATGATTCTGGGCACTTCTATTTCCAAAGCATTACATTTGATTATCGGTTTCCAGCATAACTACAATAATTATTTACTAACAGAACTGTTACGCTGCCATGGATAGCATAGTAGTGCAGAAAAAAGCAACTATCAGGAGGAGTTACCTTTTTATAAAGTGATGCTATTTTTGTCATCTAGTTACCAAAATAGTACATGAAGAAAACTTCTGTTTTTAAAAAATGATTTAGATTAGTGTGTTGGATTCATTTTATTTTTTCTCAAGAAAAGACTGTTCAAGCTCTGTACATCCAACATATTCTTGGCTTTCGACAAAAACCTGAACAGATTATTTTTCATCATCTAAGTGCGTAAAACAAAACAGCCTCCCACAAGTGCACCAGCAATTTACATTCACTCAGATGATGTAAAGACTAAGATTTAAAAAATTAATGGTGTGACAATCTTAAGTAGAATTAAAAATAGAGCCTTCAAAAGCTGTACATACTCTAAGTCTGCTGAAAAAAAAACAACCACCGCTCCTAATTCCCAAAGCTACCAATTTAAGTACAGTCACAAAAAAACATGGGTAATAATTAATTATCCAGTATACCAGTAAAATCAGAAAGCCAATTAACTGTGATAATTTGGGTAAGACTATCACAATTATAAATTACATTCAAAATAACAGTTTTGAAGAGTTGCATGCTTGAAAGTGGCATATCCAGTGGTACAAACTATGTACCAGGCTTTTAAATGCACAACTTGAATCTAAATTCATATTTTTGGAAGCATGAATATTCCTCTCATTTAAAAATCATTAACAATGCAATAGTAGGAGATGATGGTGATCGTATCACTCACTGTTTAAAATATTCATAATAAATACTGCTTAGGATATTCATTTTGTGGCACCAGCTTAATTTATCCCTGAAACTGTAAAATCTCTCTCATGCTAAGTCTCCTCAGCAATACAAACAGGTCACTGTTACAAATAAATAATATTGTCTTGTTCAGTATCTTTGACGCTGCTTGAGCAATGGCATTGACTGATGACCGCCAGAGGTCCCTTTCAACCTCAGCTATTCCACGATTTTTTGTTTCTGAACAACAAATATGTAACACCTTTCAAAAACAATGTTTTTGAAAAAGATGCAATGATCAACTTAATTACAAAACAAATCGTTCAAAGTAAAAGGCATTTCACCTTCTGATTCTTCTACAAGAGTTTTGCTGAAGCCTTTGATTCTGTTCCCTTCTTGTAGTCTTTTAAGGTAATTCCTTCTGTTATAATTGGATTTTTTAATCAATTTTCATACCAGCTTTTTGTTTTTGAAATAAAGACCTACTTTTCAGTGTTATCAGTCATAATCCTTTAAATTATGCCTGTTGCTTTCACAAACACACGCTGTATCCAATTGGACTCTTAAGTCACACTACTGAGGAAAGTATCACTCAAAGACTAGAGACAAGACTTGGAGTCGAGGTAACTGCAGTTCCATCCTCAACTCCTCATAGGATCATAGAATTATCAGATATCCCGAGTTGGAACAGACTCACAAGAATAACTATGTCCAACTCCTGCCTCCATAGAGGAACACCCAAAATTCCAACCCTATGTCTGAGAGCAGTGTCCAAACGCTTCTTACACTACATCAACTTGAGGCCATGATCACTGCCCCAGGGAGCTTGCTCCAATGCCTGCCCTTTCCTTAACACTCAACCTGACCCTCCCCTTACACAGCTCCATGCCTTTCTTTCAGGTCCTGTCATCATCACCGGAGAGAAGAGATCAGTATCTGCCCCTCCCTTGACTGCCTTCATAAGGAAGCTCCAGACCACAATGAGATCTCCAGAGTTTCATCTTATCCAAGCTGAGGAATACTATAACGAAAGAGTTATACCTCACTTTTAAATTTCAGTATCTCAAAGTTTTCCTTCTACAGAGGGGGAAAAAAGGAAGCTATCCAGTTATAAATGCTAGTCCATTATGAGTGAATGATTCACATCAGCATATAAGATTAGAAACACTTACACCCTGTTGAGATCTTTAGCTATATTGCTTGGACCTGGCACGGCATCTTCAGGTTTGCATATGCTATTAAAATTGAGACCTTTTTGAACACTTGACTGCTTGGTGTAAAGCTGATATGGAATGTGTGAGAGGAGACGCCCAGCTTTAATGCTGAAACAAAAGAAAAGGAATAGGTTACTACTAAAAATACTTTAAAAGCAACGTACAGTAAGTGGTTACGTTCATCACAACCATTAATGTTCTGCTATGAATACTTACCGCCCCTTCCAAAACCTTCTTCCTTCTACAAACTGGATTGAAGAAAGAAGTTATTTGTAATGCAGTGATTGTTACTAAAAAAGACATTCACACAGTTGTATCAGACAGTTGCCCACAACTACTTCTCCAGGTTATACACAAAAATTGCAAATATTTCAAGAACAACACTCAGTCAAAAAAATAATCTCATGTACGGTCCAGATTATTCCAAATGAACAACAGTGACTGAACTCTTTAACTTGGCACAACACAAGTAACACAACACACATCCCCAGCAAATTTGGGTAGAATCTAGAAGAGGCCAGCTTCTACTGTTTCCATTCTAAAACGATAATTACACCTTCTTGTAAGAAAATGCACTGACAAAAAGCTACAGACCTTCCACAAATATCTACCACACTCTTTCCAGTTCTGTCCTACGTTCCACTCTCCCTTTTTTTTTTTCCCCTTTGAAACAGCAATTATACTTCAGTAACTGCTAAATTGCTTATCAAAGTCATGGACTTTGAAGTGGAATCCTCTCAAAAATACATCATCTTGTGATTTCAGCTCTCCATACCAATGCCTGTTGCTAGAGGAAAAAGATAACACCCTTCTCAGCCTATACTCCATTTCTCCCTCATGTACAACCTGTCATACTGCACACTCACAGATGCAAAAGCTTCTTACAACAGAGGAACCTCTTTTATATCAAAGAAGCTTAATATTAGTGTTCAGTATTGAAGATACAATTGGACTTAAATTTTTAAAGAGAATTTAGCTCAGTGACATATGAACTTCTTTGCTGCTCTTCAACACCTGAACACTTTCTTCCAGAGGTGTGGTTTTTAACTAGCTCAACTGTAACATTGTTAAGGGAATTTGACAGTGGAATAGAATCCCTTATGTGGAGCTGTCTTGTGGCAATTAGAGAAGAATGTAATGGGAGACTGCATTACCTAATTAGATAAATTAAAGCTAGCTAGCACATACATAAAGGCATGGTAAGGTTTTTATGGGATAGGATGATAAAAACAGCCCTCAAATGTATCACTTCAGCATTGTTTGATATGATAGTATATTGCATTTAGAAAGGAACACAATTTACATTATGTATCGCCAGAGCTGAAACTAATACGGTAGAGTTCCAAAGTTTTATATACAGAAAAAGATGATACAGCAAATAAGCTAATACAAGTGCTTATAACGTTCCTTGTATCACTCTGAACTTGCATAACCATCCACACAGTATCTCAAAGTCATTACAGTAATTTCAAGGTCATCAGAAAAAGAAAAAAGCATTTATTTAACATTTTTTTAAAATGCTAAATTATTAGCTACTGGAGTAACTCCTCCACTACATCAATATACAGTCTGCTGTTTGTTTTTTCTCTCCAAGCTGTATTAAGATACAGCAATCTTATTGTAGACGCATTGTTCAACACCCCTCCCCTTTCCACACTCCCTAGAACAGAGACTCTAGAATGACTGAAAAAAAATTAGGTTGGAAAGAATCTCTGCAGGTCATACTAAATCATACTAAAACCAGAGCTAACTCATTGAGGCCACCCAGGGTTGACACAACTGCTCCTCAATGTAGATTCTTATAGACCCTTCAGTCCTTCTACAAAGCTACCTCCTAGCCAGTCAGTTTCCAGCCTCTCCAGCTGCACAGAGTAAATTTTGTTCCAGGAGCACGAATCTGCATTTGATTTTGTTCAAATTAATGAAGTTTGTTAAGAACCTCAGGATAACTTCAGTTGATCTTATGTATTTCAGTGAGTGGAGGAACCAAAAGATGTGTTATTTGGATAAAGAACCTTGGGTTTAGTTTTGTTTTTACAAGTCAAATTATGATAGATCTTAAGGTAGAATAATTTCAATTTTATGAAAATGCTTTTAAATTGACATTATTCTTTATTTACAGATTAGATGAAACTCATGTGAAACGCAAGGCAAGAGGTTAATTAAGAAACATCACTTGGTATTTATTTAAAATATTGAGTACTAGTCCAGTCAGCAGACGTGAAATTGGAATGAACAGGATAACGTTCAGTTTTGTGTGAGGCCTGACATTTTCTGAATGATCTCAGTAAAGTTTCTTAAGGAGCAATCACTGAGATACAAATCTTCAATACAACTCAGCTGTTGCAAGTAATTTGCTAAAATCTTTTATAAAGCTATTTTTCCAGATTTCAAGCCTGCCCCACAACCCTTTCCCTTCAAGGAATTCAAAAGCAACAGACCTAAACTTACCTTTCCATTATCCACTCTGGTCGAACTACTTTTTCTCCTTTCAGTTCTTTTATTTTGGCATTTGGCAGATTTGTGGCAATGATGTGCGTTGTTTTTGATCTGGAATAATACACATGGTATTGACCTCCATGCAACATCATAAGCCGTCTTAACTCATCAGCTGAGGGATCTATAAAATTTAAAAACAAACATTCCTGCTTTGTGTCAGCAAATACATTAAGAAAAATGGTAGCTGAGAAATGTAGAAGACTACATTTCTAAAAAGACTGATTCAAAATGCAAACATTCTGCTTGTTATTGAGGATATTTCCACAGTATGTATGAAGGAAGCATGAAAAAAAAAAAAACCACTCAAGAGAATTTGATGCTTTACTACTTCTAAAAAAACATTTCACTGCAAAAAAATACAAAGAACAAGTGTTAGATTAACTAGTATGTTCATCAAAGTTTGGGAGAGCAGTTTACATCCAGAAAAAATAGAAAAGAATTAATATCAAAAAGGTTCAACAACAGCAAAGAACTCCTGCACTACAATTTCTGACTCACTGAAGTAGCTAACCTGCTTTTCTTTACCAGACTATTCCTTAATTCCTCTGGGGAACAGAGACTACCTTACAAACAAACATCTCTTCTTACTCCCTCTAACATTTCTTATCCCCTCTGACTACTGTAGTAGCTGTTCCTTCTTACATGATTGGAGGAAAAAAAAAAAAAAAGCAGCACAATGTGTGAATGATTATTTCGCAAGCAGCAGAGAAAGAAAAGAAAAAGCTTTTCAAAAACCTTTGCAGTGGTGTCACCTTGGCACTAAAAGGTTAGGGTGAGCTCTAACAAGAACAGATGCTTTGAATGGTACATTAGGCACAAGATACCAAGAGTCCATCAACAGAGGAAGGAAGAATAAATTTATTTTTGTAATAATTAAGCAACAATTCTCTCCAGAGGCTTATTGTCAACTATCAAAACAATTTAACCACCTAACTTAACTAAAGATACTGCACGTGGTCTTCAAAGTATTCTGCCTCCTTCTCCAGTCCTGCAAACATCCATCTTGTGGATCCCTATTCAGGAACTACTGCCCTGAACACTAAGTAAATGCTGGAGTTTCAACAAAGAAACCATCTGTATTAAATATCTGATCCAGCCCGTATTAATAGTTTAATCTTTTTCAGACTGTGTGAATCACAGCTCTTCCCCATGCTCAAACTAGCCGTGCTCGGTATCACAGATGCTGCACACATCAGTTATGTAACAGTAACAACATTCTTGGCATAGGTCCCTGAATACGGCTTCTGGGAAGTTTCAAAAAGGTTATTAAGCTGCTTTAGGGAACCCAGGAGAAATGTGAATATACGTATGGTAGATTAAAAATCTTACTCCAGTTAACATGCATTGCACTTGTCAGTCCACCAGATACAGGCAATGCATAACTATGCCTTGGCTCTTTCAATATTGATGGGTTCACTGTCTCAAGTATTACACCACTCTGAGCAAGAAAATCCCTATACATCCACCCAAACATAAATTTAACAAATATGCTGTGTGTCCAATGCAACCATTATCAGTTTGAAAGAGTAACATTTGAATTTGTAGAAGTATAGAGGTACTAAAAGGGATTTAAAAACATTAACTGCTTAACAAATGTATTGTCCACTCAGAGTTCTACGTTTCTTTTCACTTTTAGTAAGTGAAATAGTAAGTGAAGACTTGTAAAAGGCAGAAAAAATATTTCCTATTCTTATCAGTGACCATTCATGTAAATGATTTAGTAAAGTAATATTTATATTCAGAAAGTAAATGTGATTTCATATAGAAAACCTTTATCATGAAATACAAAGTAAAGTTAAACACAAAACTTAAGATACACAATAACTGCTACATAGTTAGCTGCAAACAATTGTATTTCACATTTCTTTACTCCAGTTAGGATAGTAAGTAGACACTGCAACAAGACATAACAGATCCTTAAAAAACAAAAGCTTCACCTGTAAAGCCGTTGACATAGATGGCGACGCCACTAAAGATACTTGATGAATTTCCATCCCTCTGATGTTGTATGGCTGAATCTGACCGGAACTGATCCTCCAGTTTCTTAACCTTTGCTGACATGTACCCTCCCTAGTTTTTAAATTAAAAACAAACAAACAAAGAAAACCAAATTCATTATGCCAGTCTTATTTTATGTTTACAGACTAAAATAAGCAAGTTACAGGAAGCTGGAAAAGTATGCAACATTCCCTCAAATTGATTTTTGCTGACATACAAAAGACACATTCATCTTGCAAACAAAAAACACCAAATCCTCAACTTAAAATTCTTATCTGCAAGATAAACTGCATCTTTCTGCCAGAATGCCAGGACTTATTTCATACTTCTTTATTCTTATTCTCTAAGAAAAAAAATTCTATCTCTAAAAATGTTCTTATGGAAGAAAGAAAACAGAAATCGGGAGTGATGCGAGTTTAGATGCTAAGCCAAAGCTCTCACAGTGTTTGTTCAGCAATAAAGACTGTAGTGATAACATCTAAAAATATTCTTAAAATTACTTGGTTTAGTTTTTAAGTGGTGGTTAAAGCTACTCAAGATTCTGTATATCCTAATAAGTCACTTTAGCTGATGACCATAAGTTAAGACTTCAACACATGACTGATGTTCAAAAGAAATTTTAAGAATTAAGTTTTACAAGCGAAGCAAAAGAGTTCAATTTACAGCATACCTTCAGTATATTTAACAAAATTCTAAGCCCTTCTCAGCCATAATGCCATTTGTTTTTTTAAAAGCAAATAAATAAGTAAAAATCACTT
Source organism: Phasianus colchicus (assembly GCF_987193195.1). Classification (NCBI taxonomy): domain Eukaryota; kingdom Metazoa; phylum Chordata; class Aves; order Galliformes; family Phasianidae; genus Phasianus; species Phasianus colchicus. Next base: position 133,938,003 of record NC_143436.1, read on the forward strand.
GGTTTGAAACATACCCATCCTCCCCAGCCATCGCCTTCACCAGCCCGTTTCCTCCATCCACCTCGCCTCATACTGAAGCTTCTGCATAAAAGAAAAATGCACAGTTAGATGTTCAGTAATATTGTCAGTGACATTTCAGCGACGCCTCCTGTAGAATATCACAAAGATTACAATGCCCAGACATTGAAGTGTATGAGTTGCCTTTAACACAAACTAAAAAATTGCATACAATTCCAGTTAGTCAATTTTGTAGTAAGTTATAGAAAAAAGTCCTTACAAAGTTCAGTACTTTGCTCATCATACCTCTCCTATAAACAGTGAAAACCAGAAGGTTCTTAAATACCATTGCTACCATTCATGAAAAATATTTCCCCAAACAAGAGTCTTCTCTTTCATTTTTAATATTACCTATGTGGTGAGATGCAAGCAGACACCTCCCAGCATGAAAGTGGATTATTTTACCAGTGGATTTAGAGCTAATCATAACAGGTCCAAACATTTGTTGTTTCAGTGCAATAGAATTACATAAAAGAAAAAGAAAAAAGTTTTTTTTCCAATGAAAAGTCAGTTGTTTAAATGACACAGTACAATCTACAGCTAGATTTCTTTAAAAAATAAACCTAGCCAGCCAAATTACAGCTTTCAGTTATGTAACACACTTATCCCCAGACCATGAGCTGTACACAGCAGTGTCCCCAGATGAGCCATTAGTGAGCTACAACAGAACTGGTGGAGAGAAAGAAATGTTTTGGACTGTGGCCAACTGCTCACTGTACCCAAGTGATCCACACTGACTATAGCTGCTGTAACACCAATTTTCAAGTACTGATTAACGGTGCAGTCTGATCAGGAGGTCACTGCTGCTATATTGCATCTCTCACTTTTTATTCTAACTAGTCCCTAAACTACAAACACTTTTGCCTTTTAGGGCTACAAGCTCTTAGCATGATGACAGGAATAGGACCTGGTATACACTGAAACTAAGATTTAAGCCAATCACTTTTATTTTATTAAATATTTCTGTATAACCCATCCAAATGCATGAAAATGCAGTTTATAACATAAGAGGAAGTCAACTGATTTTTTCCTCTTCCTCTTCTGCTTTTGAGAAGATATCTACTCTTTGGACTACGCACAGAATCACAAAGTAGTGGAGCACAGAATCTTCCTTGCTCTTCAGCCTACCAGTATGTATATGCAGGTGTATAAGGAGATAATTACCCACTCTGGTCATTTACCTATCCAGACACCTGCATGCACTGTTCTGGAGACTGCCTGATTTACCACATTAAAATATTATTTCCTCTGCAAAACTTGGCTAAAATTCGAATTGCAGCCTTCTCTTAAGTCCCTTTTGTTCTCGAGTTACCAAGCAGGCATACTCTGAAATCCAGCTAAATCCCCCTGGACTGCAGGCATGTCTCATTGCAGAAAAAAAAAGTCAGCTGCAGGCAGGTTTTCAGAAATATGACCATTTTCATGTAACATTGTGAACATGCCAGATTAGGTACCAACAGAATTGAAGCAAAGCAAGTATAACACACTTCAGTGGGGTGTTTCAGGATCTCTGCAAACACAGGAAGACCACAATGCACCTGGTTCTATTCTTCTCATGTTTGCTGTAATTTGATACATAACCTACACACATGTATATAATTATCAAGATTAATCATTTGTCAAGGAGATTAGCTCTACATCAACAACCAAAATAATGCCATCTCTCCCCATTATGTCACATTTTCTCTCTAGCTACTCATGTTTCTTGTGGATTTTCCATCAACTCATGTAAACTGTAATTCAAATGTATCTGGCTGAGACTGTATAAGACCCACATAAGTCACCAGTAAGACTATGTGGGTCTTATACAATCTCAGCCAGATACACAGATATGTTCTTGATTTCAATCACAAAGTTCTTGACCAGAACATTAGCTATTCTGAGCTCTGTATTTCAATAAGCAAGAGGTTGTCTGTAAATCCTTCCACTATCAGTAAAATGAAAACAGAACTACCCAATACCTGCTAAACCAAAGAACTTTTCCATGAGAGGAAACTTTCCTGAAACCTTGAAAAATGAAATTCCTATTTAGGACACAGGGAGGTGAGGCCAATAGATCAGACCATCACAACCAGTGGAGCAAACAAAAATCATAAACTGAGACACAGCTGTGATTAACTAAAAATTAGATAAACACAACTCCTTTAGGTTAGCACGTTAAAAAACACAATGTATGAATTGCTCAGAAGTTGTCTTCCTAGAGTCCTCAAAACTGAAGAAACTAGGCTGCAATATCTACTTTCAACATCTGATAATGATTTACAATTTCCTTGGCAGATGATGATTTTTGACCCAGCCCCTTCAATTCTAAACACAGTATTCCAATGATTACTAGACATCTCTCTCTGGGTTACCCCCTAAAAGTTGGGGATTATTTAATTTCTTCCTATGCAGTTTCACAAACTCAGTGATAAACCAAGGTTTCTGGAATAGGGAGAATCTCCACCACTCTGTTCACAAGGAGTCACATGGAAAAGACAAGAGACCACAGGTACAAGCTGCTTCAGGACTTATCTTGATATAAGACATTAGGGGTAGACAACCGGTGTGGATGTGCTGGGAACTTACTGTTGAGACTCAGGGAGAAAAAGAGAGTCTACGTCCTCTGGAAGAAGGGACAGGCTACTTGGGGAGATTACAAGGGAGTAGCAAAGGAATGCTGGGAGGAAATTAGGAAGGCAAAAGCCCAACTTGAACTCAGATTGGCCACTGTAGTAAAAGACAATAAAAAATCCTTTTATAAATATATCAATGGCAAAAGAAGGTCCTCAGTACCTTCCTTACATCTGCCTTTAATACCAGACCGGATATCCTCTGGGCATTTTATGCCCTGATCTGGAAGTCTTGGACGTCACTCAGAATATACCCCCAGCGATTCAGGTGGAGAGAGTCAGAAAGCTCCTCTTCCATCTGGGCTGTCACAAGTTCATGGGACCAGATGGCCTCCTCCCTTGTGTGCTGAGGGAGCTGGGGGGGTGACTGCTGAGCCGCTCTCGACCATCTAGCAGTGCTCCTGGTTAACTGGAGAGGTCACAGAGGATTGGAGGCTTGCTAATGTGACTCCCATCTTCAAGAAGGGCCGTATGGAGGATCCGGGGAACTATAGGCCTGTTAGCCTGACCCCGGTACCGGGGAAAGTAATGGAGCAAATCATCTTGGGTGAGATCGCACGGCATGTGCATGGTGTCCAGGGAATCAGGCCCAGTCAGCACGGGTTCACGAAAGGCAGGTCGTGCTTGACCAACCTCATCTCCTTCTATGACTGGGTGACCAGACTGGTAGATGAGGGAAAGGCTGTTGATGTAGTCTACCTAGACTTCAGCAAAACCTTTGATACAGTCTCTCACAGGCTTCTTCTGGGGAAACTGGCTGCCCATGGCCTGGACAGGTACACACTCCTTTGGGTAAGAAACTGGCTAGAGGAACGTGCCCAACGGGTGGTGGTTAGTGAAGTCCAGCTGGTGACCTGTTTCAAGTGGTGTCCCCCAGGGGTCGGTACTGGGGCCTATCTTGTTTAATATCTTTACTGATGACCTAGATGAGGGGATTGAGTGTACCCTCAGTAAGTTTGCAGATGACACCAAGTTGGGAGGTGGTGGGGATCTGCCTGAGGGTAGGGAGGCCCTTCAGAGGGATTTAGATAAGCTGGATCACTGGGCTGAGGTGAATGGGATGAGGTTCAACAAAGCCATGCAGCATTACAGGCTTGGGGATGAGTGGCTGGATGATTGTGAAGAGGAAAGGGACCTGGGGGTGTTGGTTGATGCTCAGCTGAACATGAGCCAGCAGTGTGCCCAGGTGGCCAAGAGAGCCAACAGCATCCTGGCCTGCATTAGAAATAGTGTGGCCAGCAGGAGCACTGAGGTAATCATCCCCCTGTAATCAGCATTGGTGAGGCCACACCTCGAGTACTGTGTTCAATTTTGGGCCCTACTACAGGAAAGACATTGAGGCACGTTCTTCTGGAATGTGTCCAGAGAAGGGCAACAAAACTGGTGGGGGGTCTGGAGCACAAGTCCTGTGAGGAGCAGCTGAAGGAGCTGGGATTGTTCAGTCTGGAGAAGAGCAGGCTCAGGGGAGACCTCATCACACTCTACAACTTCCTGAAGGGAGGTTGTGGTGAGGAGGGGTTTGGCCTCTTCTCCCAGGCAACAAACAGGACCCAGGAAAATGGCCACAAGTTGTATCAGAGGAGGTTTAGGTTAGACATGAGGAAAAACTTTTTCTCTCAGAGGGTGGTCAGGCACTGGAATGGCCTGCCAAGGGAGGTGGTGGAGTCCCCGTCCCCAGCAGTGTTCAAGAGGCGTCTGGATGAGGAGCTGCGAGATCTGGTTTAGTTCTTGTGGTAGCAGTGGTAAAATGAAGACAGTTGGACTAGATGATCTTACAGGTCGTTTCCAACCTTGTGATTCTATGATTTTTTTTTTACAGTGGGAATAACTGGTCACTCGAACAGCCTCCCCAGTGACATGCAGTCTCCATCACTGGAGGTTTTCAGTATGTGACCGGACAGGGTGACAGACAATCTCAGCCAGGTTCCCTTTTCTCCTGAAAGGCTGCACCTGATATTCTTTCAAGGTCTCTTCCAACCTGGACTGTTCAATGATCCTGCTAAAGCTTTGAGCTTCCCGTGCAACTTTTTCTTTAAAAATGAAGATAACCTCCAGAGCTGTTTTTCTAAAACCTAAGGAACAAATGAATGTAAAAAATATCTTGCACAAGACACAGTAAATCAGAGAAAAAAGTTAAGCAAGACTTTAAGCATGTTCACTGCTTCACAAAACAAGAACTGAAAAGATGATACGATGTTCTCTCTACAGAATCAGGACGAAGGGATGAGTAAGAGAAATGCTTTGTGAAGAGCCCTCAAAGTGGTGGTGTGGAGAATCAATAGAGGGGACTTGGTAAAGTGAACCACCGTAACACATCATTTTCAGGGCATTTCCAGAACAAAGGCAATCTACAAAATGACTCTTTGCACAGAAAAAAAAGTTTTTAAATAAAACTGAAATGCTTATGCTCTGGACCTGAAAACACAAATGAATCCCAAACAAACTCTGTAACTGCACAGTAGTCTGTAATGATTGAAGCAGTATTCCTAAGAACAGAATCTAAGTTTTTCTGTTTCTGTGCAAGAGGAAGAAGTTTTCAAGGTTATATATACATATATATATATATATAGAACAGTCATATTAAGAACTCCTGTCCTCATAATTACCACAGTTTGGCCCTGTGACTTTCAGGAGTACACACAGTATAAATCTCAGCGTTTGGCAAAGTAGGATTCTTTAACTAAAGTTCACATTTCTACTGGGAGATGTTTTTCAAAACTGAAGCTAGAAGACTACCTAAGAGTTCTGATGCTTTGTACATGACCAGTAGCTCAGATATAGTCAATATCACACACTTGGAAACGATACGTAATGTCCCGCTGCACAATGGTTTATAGGCCTCACATTATACTTCTCAATCCACAACCACTCGATTTTATTATTAAAGACTGTTAATCAAACTTCACAGATCATTTAATGAAATAAAAGGTCATATCTATTTTATGAATTCTATAAACCTGTTCACGTATATATAAGATTTGCATGGCAACTGTGATATTTTTGACTGTAAAACAAGGGATGTAGACATGAATGCTGATGTTAAGTATTTAAGTATCTGATTCAGGAAAGTTATTTCTTTGAAATACTTTAAAATCAAGACAATGTGGTTATAAGGAGGCTTTCAGATATCTGGGATAGTTCAGATGACAGACAAACCCAGACCAAAACCACAGATATTATGGAGAAAATGCATAAGAGCACAGAATATCGTCTTCGGTGGCTCTATAAGAAGTGAATGTTGGCAGCTACTACTCACAGGGTGAATCACGTCGGGGTCACCATTTGTTGCCGTTCTCTCTGCAACACTCGTTTTCCACCCCATAAGGTGCTGCTTTGCCAGCGAAACCGACCCCATACCAGGTCGGGGCCAAATGCTCACACAGACCCCAAGTATAGGTGAAGCAAAATGGCGTTTATTAAAATGTAGCAGGCACTTAAATATTCTCGTCCCGCTTTGTCTACACCCCTTGCATTCACGCTGTCCTATCGTGGGACAGCACCTGGCAAGCCCTGAGCATAGGGAACCTGACCCCGTCACACACCGTCTCCTCGCCACGCCTACTACAGATTCCCATATGCTTTTTAATTCCAGGTCAGTACCAGTCCTGCCCAGATTTGAGTCAGCACTGCTTCAGCATTCCCTTTTCCATTATGCAGAACATTTCCCTTGCCTCTTCAAGTGATCAACTCCAGTCTGGCAGAATTTACACTTTGCAGTATGTGAAAGCACATAAACTATTAATAAAGACAACCAGAGGCTGCAACATGACTCAACAGTCAGCCCTGCCAGACCTGTGTCTAAAATGCAAAGCATGGCTTCTAATGCAGGTAACCCAATCTCTAATTACTGAAAGTTGAATGGGAGTATAATACAGTAACATACATTGTTTTTCTGAGCAGCATGAACACTATCAATACCCTTTAATGCAAATTAAACTGATTTAATTAATTTATTCAACCACAAACAGTACTTTTGAAGGTGCAACTCTAGTGCTACCAGAAGTGCAGCTATCTCAGGCCACTGTTAATGAATATCAGAATCTTCTGCCTGAACCATAGATTGAATCCATCCATCCCAGCTCAGCAGGACTTAAAAGTTGTTTCCATCAAACGGGTACTCTGTGGCCTGTTTGAGTTTCATGCATTTAGGTTCCAGCTCCCACATCAAACTCACCACTCTGCTTGGCACTAGGCTGCAAGTTTGTTGAGGAAAGAACTGTCTTACATGTTTACACATTTCTCAGCACATGAGACCTATTCTTGGCTGAGTCTTCTGGAAAAAAGCTGCTGCAACAGAGTCTGTATCTTTTTTTTTTTTTTTTTTTTTTTTACTACATACTAAAAATCTCAGAATCCAATAAAGGAATTTCAAAATAAAGATAGTTCAAGTTGCCTTTTTTTTTTTTTTTTTTTTTAAAGAGACCTATGATTTGAGGCACTTGAGTTAACAACACCGTTCTATGTTAAACTAAGTAGGACGTTGCAAAGCAACTGAATTTTATTCTAGATTGGAAATAAACACTCAGGGTGAATTTTCACAAGATGGATGAATCAACTCAATGTCTGCAAGCTGCCAAAAGGAATGAAACTGCTCTTCAACCTCTGATAGCCTAACAGGCTTTATCCCTTCTTCCTACCTTCTACTCTAACTCTGCATTCACATGACCCTTATGACTGCTGCTATGTGCCAATACAGCTTGCTGAATCAGAAAAAAATCTTACGATTATATACGCTAGTTTCTCACCTTTTAGGTGTTCTGAACTGAGTCTCAACAGAATCGCACAAAGCCAAAGCAGATGAGCCAGAAAAAGGAGTGAGTAGGACTGGTCCATTCACTGCTGATACAACTTGAAGACTATTTCAACCATTTTTGGAAAACAACTTTTAAGTCACCGCTATAATCAACCAACTGTGCCGTGAATGGGGACACACATTTGCACTAGCCCTACTTACATCCTCCCCTAATGAATGAGAGCAGATTATCTTGTTTTTTTTCACAACAAAGTTTTCCATGAGAGTTACAATCAAACAGCACAGGAGCTAAGCCTGCTTCCCATCTTAATTCCCATGTGCCCATATTATAAACACTTCCAACTATAAGCACCTGTATTACTGCCTCACCAGCAAGACCTGTTCTGCAATTCAACTCTGATGGTATTTTAAAGCAACAGAAATGAAAAAAAAATCTGTCTCCAAAACCATCCAACAGTACTTCCTTCTGTAAGTAACCTGAGGAAAGTATGTTAGCAAAGAACAATCGTGTTCAGTCAAATAATGGACACAAAACTGCTAGTGGGAGTGAGAAATTTAGAAATAGTATTTTTCAAAAAGATGAGTACCCACAGCATTGCCTAGAAAGGTGACACCCACACAACCCACATAATGAATGGAAAAACAGTTCTTCAGAATCAATTCCTAAAGAAATTGAAGTGAAGATGACTATTCTAAAACCGTGTTCCCTGCATTCTTTCATTTGAGTCTGGCAGCAAAAAAACCCCATAAACTCATAGAATCCCCAAGGTTGGAAAAGACCCACAGGACCACCCAATCAACCACCCACCTATCACCAATAGTTCTCACTAAACCATATCCCTCAACACAAAATCCAAACATTCCTTGAACACCTCCAGGGTCGGTGACTCCACCACCTCCCTGGGCAGCCCATTCCAGTGCCTGACCACTCTTTCAGAAAAGTAGTATTTCCTAACGTCCAGCCTGAATCTTCCCTGGTGCAGCTTGAAGCCATTCCCTCTAGTCCTATCACCAGTTACAAGAAAGAAGAGGCTGACCCCCAGCTCACTACAACCTCCCTTCAGGTAGTTATAGAGAGCAATAAGGTCTCCCCTGAGCCTCCTCTTCTCCAGACTGAACAATCCCAGCTCCCTCAGCCGCTCCTCATAAGGCCTGTGCTCCAGACCCCTCACCAGTTTGTCGCCCTTCTATGAACACGCTCCATGGCCTCAATGTCTTTCTTGCAGTGCGGGGCCCAAAACTGGACACAGCACTCAAGGTGCGGCCTCACCAGAGCTGAGTACAGGGGGACAATCACTTCCCTGTTCCAGCTGGCAAATGGTACTCTGACCTCCCGTGCTAGCTCTCTCCCAGAAAAAGACACAGGACCTCCTTGCTAAACAAATTATTTCAGTTTCCAAAACGGCAATTTCTGCAAAAATGGTCTTTATTTCAGATCAGTTTACTTTCACATCAACTACTAAATGCCTTCAATACAAGCACCAAGAAAGATGCACTTATTTTGTTGGCTCATCATCACAACTGCCTAAAGCAGTTGTTCAGCACTTAACCATTTACACAAAGAGCTGTACAGAACAAAAATTTTAACACCTTTTTCCGAATGACTTGGAGTCTGGGACAGATGACTTTATTTTCTTTTTTTGAACTGTTACAGCTTAAGGAACCACGAACACAGGGTACAGAACACAGCAGAGGACTTGCTGTCCTAGTGTAAGACAGTACATCACTGCACAGTCTGCACTAGCTTTGAGCAATCTGTTTTCAACAAGACAGTCTTTTTGCTTTTATACATGGCATTTGAGATGGTTAGTTCTCTGAAAAATAGCAAGCCAGATTCAATTTGAGACCAACTGTCAATGTTTCATTCCCCTCTAGGAATAACACTCAGTAGCAGCTACAGTCCATTTAGAGCTTGTCACACTAGAGGTTTAACTTGGTTGAATTTTTCTTCTGCTCATAGAAGACTCTGGCCTCCGTTTCAACATTTCTGCATTATTCGGTAATATTTCCCCCATCCCATCCCTAAAGTTCCTCAGTAACAAGTGGCTTCTCCCACAAATTGTCAATGATATATTCAACCATGTAGCTCAAGTCACTGCTTAGTTCAAATAGTCTTATTGCTGCAATACACTGGCAAATTTAGATGTCAGCAACCAGCTTCATTATTTCTTTTAGTACTCATACTCTTTGGGGCACAGGAATGTCCCCAAGAGGACAGAGCACACTCACAATCTTTATGCCAACTTCTAAGTGCCCAGATTCCAGAATAAAATCATTAAGTCAAATGAGGACAAGAAACCACTTGAATTAGACAACTTGAGAATTAGAATTCTCAATAGCAATACACTGAACAGACTGTAAATCAAACCAAAAAGTAAATTTCTTGGACTTCAGTATCTGAAAGAATAAGTGAGATAAATACGTAAGTTGGGTATTCTTCCTCCAAGCATACATATGTTTAGCTGCTCATAGTATTTAAGAATAGAGAACTATGCTATTCTTTTCTTTGACAGGAGAGGGTGAGCTGGTTGGTTTTTTGTTTGTTGAACTGAATAAATCAATAAAACTTGCTTAGGAAATGAAAATCTGGGCGTACTGCAGCCTGACAGCATCCACTCCCAGAACTCGTGTCTTACCCATGAAGCCTGCAATGAAATGCAGGTAAAGCAGCAAGCAGGCAGCACATGTAAACAAAGATCTCTTATTCCAAATAATGAGTTACTGCTACTGAATGATTTAAGGCTTCCTAAGCACAACTAGAGGGAGTGTCTAAAAAGCTGAAGAAAAATTTAACAAGGCAGGAAAAATGGGTAAGTGAAGGTATAAGTGTTCTTGAATAGATTAAAAAACAGGTAGAAATTTTAAGAGGTGTCCAAAACAAGGAACCTGTAGATGCTCTGAAATTTTTAACAATGAATTCAGTGGAACTGTTCTGGAGAAAACTTCTGACACACACCATCTTCATGTTTCCTAGGTCCCCTGGGCATGAAGTAAGCATATTGGTGAAATCTCTTGAAAGAGATAAGGGTTTTGATTGATTTTATGTATTTGCTTGGATATACATGCATACATACAGATGTATTTTTCCATGCACGCAGGTGTGAGTGCACAGATGCACGTTAAACTTTTTGCTGATCTCCTGATTTATCCAGCATCCCAATTAGCCACTTCAGTAATACTAGAAGATAAAAACAAATCTGCACGCTGGAACAATGCTCTAAGGTAATGAGAAGGCTCCATTTCTTCTCTGCAAATTATTTTCTACTAGAGACACCCAGGGCAGTTGTGCTTTCTGCTGAACTCAGTGTTATCAGTGTACACTGAGCAGATGCTGAGCAGGCCAGGCTCTTCAGGGAAAGTCAGATAAGACATCCACTTTGTCAGGCTCAAGCTGTATGTGATGTCAAATATTAAGAAGGACCATCTCTCTACACTCATATGGGTGCCACTAAACATGTAAATGACAGAATCATAGAACGGCCTGGGTTGAAAAGGATCACAATGATCATCTAGTTTCAGCTCCCCTGCTACGTGCAGGGTCACCAACCCCCAGACCAGAGCCACATCCAGCCTGGCCTTGAATGCCTCCAGGGATGGGGCATCCACAACCTCTGTGGTGACAGAACAAGGGAAAATGGCTTTAAGCTCAAAAAAGGTAGATTTAAGTTAGAGATAAAGAAAAAATATTTTACAATAAGGGTAGTGAAGCACTGGAACAGGTTGCCTAGGGATGTGGTTGATGCCCTGTTCCTGGAAACCTTCAAGGCGAGGCTGAATCAGGCCCTGGGCAACCTGATCTAGATGTGGTGTCCCTGTTCATGGCAGGGGAGTTGGACTAGATGGCCCTTAAAGGCCTCTTCCAACTCTAAGGATTTTAAGATCCTATGAATCTATATCATTCCTTTTTTTTTTTTTTTTTTTTTAAGGTAACAAGCTAAAGGAGCTCAGAGAACAAAGAGGAAGTATGTCAGTATGGTTATCTCTTTACTCTTACCTTGGTATCCACTATTTGCAACTTCTACAGACAGTATAGGTTAAGGCAAACTTTTCATCTGATCCAACATACTCTCAAGTTTCCTCTCAGATTCATCTGAAAGAGATATTCAGTATTTCCTTGGAAAAACACAGTTTGAAGTTCATTGGAGAAAACAAAAAAGCTCTAATTCGTTATATCTCTGCATAAAACTCAAATCTGAACTGCATTCTTGGCCCAAAGTGGTTATAAGTTGTATTTTCAGTACAGCTGACATTGAAACAACAACGTTACCACTCTACTTAATAGAGACATATCAATACAAAAAGGCAACAGAGCAAATATGGCCTTCCTCAGGCAAGCATGAGGCCTGTAGAACTTAGCAGGTTAAAAATCAACATAGAAACTACAGGAATTATTACAGAGAGGAAACATGTTATTTTAAGATCCTTATCAACAAGAAATTAAAATGTTAATTCTTTACCTCCTGATCCCTGTGACTGCTTAATCAAAGGATTGCTTTAACAGCTTACAAAAAACGCAATTCCAGAAATCTAGGAAACAGAGACTGAAAAGCCCTTTTCCCTGTTCCCCAATGATCTCACGTTTCCTTAAAACAAAAGGCAGACTCAGAAACCAGCACAGTATCCTTTTACTACAAACCAGTACCTTATTTCTTTAGCAGAATTAAGAGTTGTATTAAAAAACACAAAACAGTAAAATACGTTTACTCTGCTCGGTTAAATGCAGTCATTGTGACACAGGGGTGTGGGCTTTCCTACCTGTAAGAATTAATCACTTATTTTACGACTTCCTTTAAAAATCAACAGCTTAGGTTTCCAAATTAATCTCAGTGGAGAACAACCATTTGTCCGAGATGCTTACTCATCATGCCCTGGCCTAACAGCTGATCAGAATCACCTCAGAGGGATGAAGTCATGAACACAGCCAACAGAACTTTATTTTACTTTGAAGATTCACTGACAACTGGCAGCTGACCAGAAATGTTTGTAACAACCCTCTGCCAAAACCTACAGTGTGTCTTGACCTGCCAGAAGATGGCCAGTCTCTAAGTAAAGAAAATTCAGAGCAGATCTCAGCCCTACTCTGCACAGCATCATCACAGACTTCAGGTTTTAGCAATCAAACCAGTCCATCTGCATTTATGGGAACAGCTCTGCACAGTACCTGAGCAACATAATTTATCCTGAGCTAAATTATCTGTTTCTCAGGACTACTTTCTTTTATAAATCAAGAAACTTAAAAAGTCTTTACGAGCTCAAGCAAACCAAATAAGGAGGTAACAAGTGTTAATTTCCTTATGTTGGAATTTGGTAAAAATCACAAGTTAAATGTAGAAGCATCACCCACAAAATGTCTGAACTTTGTTTATGCCAGCAACTAAGTTTTAAACCATGAAGTTTGGCTCTATTAAATAGGAGGAACACAACTAGTAACCCTACTTAAAGAAGCTTTAAGATAGGAAATGAATTAGGAAGAAAAAAGAAAAAAGTGATAGTATTTTATGTTCTCCAAAAGCTAATAATGAAATTCAGGAGGCAGAGTCTGCTTCAGCAGTTGCTGCAAAGAATATGAAAGACAAAACAATCAATTCTGTGAGTATACCAAATTAAAAATCTCTCTTAGATGAACTTAATAGTCATAGATTCCTTAACTACAACAGTTTCAGTTAGTTTGGACAAGACAAGCAAGAGGAAGTTATCATCATTGCTCTGAATTTAAAGCTGTTCTGCATACTCATCTCAGCTCCACTGAACATGAAGAATGAAGAAGGGTTTCCTAATTCTCATTGCTATCTCATGAGCAGCAGTTACTCCGTAAGAAATAGAGAGGCAGGGGGACCACAGACACCAGAAGTCCTTCTTCCTAAAAACATCTGTCTCTCCAATTAAACAGTTGTCGGGTTTCCACAACAAAGCAGAAGGCTGTTACTGGGGAGAAGCACTCCAAATATTTGTCTCTTAAAAAAAAAAAAAGGTATTTCCACAATTATACTACATGAACCACGTTTGAGAATCCCTTACTTGTTCCTCACGCTCTTCTGCATCCACTTAGATTTGCTTCTTACTTTCAACATGCCTTATAACTACATGGCCACTCTCATTTGTATTTGCTTCCAATTCTTCTTAATTTTGCTACGCTTAGGTAAACACATGCCACTATCATCAAATTAATCTACACTGTATTCCTGGAGGAGGGCTTCAACATTTGGTTATTTAGCTCCCTTGTTACAGCTATACCAGGCAAACAAACTGCTAAGAGCTGACAGAGATCTCAGAGATAATAATATACACCTTTAATTAAAACGGAAAGATGTTTAATATAAAAATCATTCTTCATAAAATAAACAATAGCTAACAGATTAAATGGGGAAAGCACATGGGTAGGGTCAGATAAGTTATTCTTTCTCTACTTGTCCTAAACAACTGTTTTATTAAAAAGTCTGTGTAATCATATTATTTTTCCTGCGTACTCAAAGCCAGTTTTTTGTATCTGACTCTGCTGATTTCTTTTTTAATCTCTCCAATAGCTGAAAGGGATGGCAGCAAGGCTGAAAATTTTTCACGAGGCATTTTTAGAGCAGACATCCCAGTCAAGGGATGAGAAAAGGCTCATCTGGCTCAGCAGGCAGCAACAAGACACTGCATCACACCAAGCTGTGACTCACTGAGAGTACACACATGCTCTCCTGAGGGATGGCCTGGAGACACCTCTGCAGTACCAATTAGTGTGAAGACACTTACACTGTCTGTACACAAATACACAGTTTACTACCGATGCTTGAAATATGGTTTGGTGTTTGATTGGTTGTTTTTTTGTGGTTTTTTTTTGCTATTATCATTTTAGTTTTTAAATAATTTATCTTCAAGTAGTCAAACACTGGTAAGTCACAAGGCAGATGTCTGCACTGAGCCTCTCCTGTCCTACCAATGACCTCCAGTCTGACAGTTTGGGATTATTTACTAACAGGGATTTGGTGCACTGTCCAGTGGGAGAACTGGATTGACTGAAAGACAATTACAGTGGGAATGAGTAGCACACGCTTCAGGCAAGATGGCAAACAACGAATCTGCCAGAGATTCGGATTCCTGTGTTAAATGTCACAAACCTTAATAACACCAAACTAGTGCAGAAATAAAATTTAAGTATAGTCTCCTACAGCTAATAGCAATTAGGCTAAAAGTATGCTATCAGAGCAACAACAGCACATAAATGAAAAAAGAATTCAGCTCATGCAGTTACAATCCACCGGTTTTGCTCCTTCGGGTTATGCCATCAAATTAGAGATTGGATCTGGACTTTAAATCACGATGCACAATCAACATCAACTCTTCTTCTCATGAAGGAAATCTCCCATTACCGTAAGCGGCGTATTCGCAGGCCTGACATTTTGAAGGCCGACATCGATTTGAAAGCAGCAGAAATAATGGAATATTGCAGCACGCAACGCGGATTTTCTACCCAAAACAATCACGTGCCGGCGATATTATCTGTCTGTTCCATGGCTTTCCATGCCGTTACGGTGCATCTCCCACGGGGGAGGAGGGAGGGAGGGAGGGAATGAGGAGGGTGGGGGGGTGGCTGCCCGATCACAGCCGCAGGTCAAGCCGACGCCAACCGGCCAGCAAAACACAGCAGCATGGGAGAGATGGGGAAGGAGGAAGCGGCGGCACGGCTCACGCCCGCCCTCGCGTTCGGCAGGCACGAGCCGTGCCCGGCACTATTGCTCAGCAAATACAACTCGCAGCCCACGCGGCAGATAACCGCGTTGCGGGATCACAGGGCTGCGACACGGCTCGGACCAAACCCCCCTCCCCCCTTAAACCCACCCCACCTCCTCCTCCTCCCCGCCACCACCTACTTCCCTGCAATGACCCCTGCGCCGCTTCGGCGCCGGCGGCGTCCCCGCAGCCCCGTGTTGTGTCTGCGGCCGTGCCCCATGTGACAGCCGGGCACGGGCACACAGGTGCGGCCGGCGCCGTGCCACAGGAGCGGGCACACCCCAACACAACTTGCAACCCGCGCGCGCTCCCGGGGGGCTCCGCGCCCCCTCCCCCCGCACAACGCCCGCCTCCCCGCGCGCGCCGGGCCCCCGCCGGCGGTTACATAACCCCCCCCCCCTCCCCCTTTCCTCTTCCTCCTCCTCCTCCTCTTCCCGCCGTTGAGGAGCGGGGTCGGGCCCAGGCCGCGGGCCCCGCCGCGCCGGGCCGCCAACACGCAGCGCCGCGAGGGGAAAGGGAGGCGGCCGCCGCCGCTCTGCTCACCTTCCGCCGCTGTGTCCCAGACGAGCATTCCCGTGCGCCGCCGCCTACCGCCTGCCCCGCCGGGGCTTCACATCGCGGTTCCCCCCGGCACGGGCGCAAGCAGCCGCCTCCTCCCCGCCTCGCTCAGCCCGGCCGCGCTCTCCCCCGCTCTCCCTTCCTTCCTTCCTTCTTTCCCCCTCCTCCCCCTCTCGGTGTCCCCGGCAGCGGCCCCTCCTCCCCCCCCGCCCTTCCTGCGAGCGCGTCACGAGAGAGTCTCGCGCCACCAACCGCCGCTCGGTCAACAAGCGGCGCGCGCCGGGCGGGCCGGCTCGCCCCCACCCCGCCCAACCCGCGGACGAGGCGCCCCCTGCCGGCCGGCACCCGGCGTAACGCCACCGCCGAGAAAGGCGCGGGAGCGCCGGCAGCCGAACACGTGACGGCGGGGCGGGGCGGGGCGCGCCGCTCCCGCGCCTCTCCGCCTCCCTCCGCACGGACGGACCGCGGGTGCCGCGGGGTTGCGGCGCCCCCTCGCGGTGCTCTGCGGAGAGGACGGGAGGGCAGCCCGCGGTGCGGCCCCGCGCCGTGGCGCAGCCGGGAGGGGCGTGGGTTGGGCCGAGCCGGCGGCGTTCCGCCAAACCGGCCTCTGCCGGCGCTCGTGGGGATCCGGGCTCAGGCCTGCTTCTGCTGCGTCCTGGTGGCAGAAGTCACAGAATCACTTAGGTCGGAGCGGCCCCAAGGTCATCGAGTTCGGCCGTTAATCCAGCGCAGCCGAGTCTACCGCTACGCCGTGTCCCTAAGCACCACAGCTACGTGTCTTTTAAATAGCTCCAGGGTCACGGTTCTGCCACTTCCCTGGACAGCCCATCCCAATGCTTCACCACCCTCTGCGTAAAGCAGTTTTTCCTCGTATCCAGCCTGTACCTCCCGTGGCACAACTTGAGGCCATTCCCTCTCATTCTATCGCTGTTATGTGGGAGAAGAGGCTGATCCCCACATCGCCACAGCCTCCTTTCAGGTCATTGTAGAGAGCAGTAAGGTCTCCCCTGAGCCTCCTCCATACTAAATAACCCCCAAAACAAGATGATTTCCTTGCTGGGCTTTCTATGACTAGTTGGCATATAACTGTGCCACTCCTCTCAAGCCATGTGGGCCCTTCTCCAAGCTCCTCCCTTCTCCAAGCTCTTCTCAAGGGAGAGCACTGGAGGTACTGTGACATATGCTGAGAAGCCGCGAGGAAAGAAAGTTCAGTTATGGGGGGAGACATAAGGGATGTGGTGAACCTTGTACAGGAAAGCAGGCATCACCGTGGTGTGGGAACATGGATTCAGCCTCAGGGATGATACATAGAATCATAGAATCACTCAGATTGGAAAAGACCTTAAAGATCATCGAGTCCAACCACGACCTAACTATACTACCCTAACTCCAACAACCCTCTGCTAAACCATGTCCCTGAGCACCACATCCAAACGGTTTTCAAACACAACCAGGGATGGTGACTCAAGCACCTCCCTGGGGAGCCTATTCCAGTGCTTAACAACCCTTTCTGTATGTTTTTTCATGTCTCTCTCTGTAACTGAAGTCCTTACCTGTAACCTTCCTTCTTCCATCTGCATTGTCAGCACAGAGAAACAGTTGTCCTGTGTTGTGGAAAAAAGAGTATTTTCATGCTCTGCTCTTTGTGAGGGAATGAAGACTACATGACTGCATTTTCCCCACAGCTGCTTCATACTGATCAGGGTACCCAGGTTGATGAAGAAAAGTCACATTCAGGTCTACTGAAATCGACTATCAGTCTGTCGACTATCAGATATTTTAGCCAGGATGTGGATTCTTCATTTTACTTAGACTTTTTTTTTTTGAAAGATACTTTGCTCAGAAAGGATATATCATTTAAAGTGCATCTATTTCACTGGGCCAGCATTTTCCATTTTTGCTGAGAAATGCCTCTACCAACGTCAGCCCGTGCCAGTCCAGAGCAAACTGTTACAAGTGCTGTGTGATTGGATGCATGCATTACTTTTTCCTTCCAGAGCTGTTTCTCCAGGGGGCAGTTGAGGAGCAGAAAGGCAGAAAGACAAGTAGAACAGGGATTCATTTAGGTTATTAAGAACAGCTTTAAAATGGTTAGTCAATGATTATATTTTATTTTTAAATAGAAGCTGGCATATAAGCAAATTATAAGAGGAACCAACAATTATTTAGGGGGGACAGATGGGGACAACAATTTTGTTGTGTAAAGTAAAACCAGGATAGGAGTTAACAATGAAAAAGACTGAAGGGACCATGCAGTACTTTCAACAAAGATGCATATGATTAGTTAAAATAAGAAGAAATTAAGAAGATAAAAGTATGAAAAAAGGGATGAGTAAAGGGATGAGTATTAACGATAGTGATTTTCTCCTGTGTCTGAGGAAGTTCTCACTTTGCAGCGCATCTCCACCAGCAGGCTCCTAAACTGACATACAAACACATGAAGTTTGTATGTCAGTTTGTAAATCAGTAGCCAGATTTGGAATGGGGTCATATGCTTATTCACTGTGTAAATATTTAAAAGGGCAGACTGGCTCGCAGTGTGCTCACTTCAGTAAAATAATTCTTGCTGTCTTCACCAAGTTTGGAATCAAATCTGGGTCTGGGGAGAGAGGCACTGTATGTACAGGCCTCTGTTCAATGACACTGTGCTCCTAGTTGGAGCATCTCAATGAGGTAAGCATTACTGGTAAGCAGCTTTTACATATAAATCTCGCTTTCTGAGTCAAAATCTGTGCCATGGTACCAAAAAAAGTAACTCTGATGTAATTTCAGTCACTTCACCACAAAGGAATTTCAGGTGAAATGCAGGAGGCTCTACGTCATGCTACTTTGTGGCCTAACAAGAGAGGCATGACCAGCAATGACTGTGGGTGCTGTGGCCTCTGAAAGCTGTTGTCATAAATACAGAGAACTCTGGGCCTCCTCTTGTCAGGGAAGGCTGTAAAGCACCAGCTGAAGGCTTGTCCTTGTCTTGATACTTCTGCGCGTTCCTTCTGCTCTCATGTATTTCCCAGAGTTACTTGACTGGTTTTGAGCAGCCCTCATACATATAAATAAAAAGGCCAACAGGAACTCCGTACTTTGCTGTGTCTCAGAAAGAGGAATGGGTAAAACAACAAACACTGACTATTACATTGCTTGCTGTTGTGCTGCTCTGTAAGTTAAGTTTGAAGAGGAAAGAACTTCTGCTTGCTTGACTCTACTAGAGCCACGTTGGTCATCCAGTAAAAAGGCAGAGACAGAGGCTAAGCAGCACGAAGCTGATAACAGCTGCTGCCCTCCGATTTTCCATAGCAGGAAGGGGAGGGACGCCTCAACTCAGGTTCAGTTTTCTGCAGCAACTGAAGAGGTGAGAACGGGCAGGACGCTGAATTCACCACCTGGGCTGTCTTTCCCTTTTAATGCCAACACGCAGAGCCACGCCATTCAGAGGTCGCACCCCCCAGCCCCGCTTGCAGTCGCTCTGCCGCACAGCTGCACGCCCGCCAGCTGCACGCAGCCGGAGAGACGCACCTGCCTCTCCCAGCCACAACACCCAGCGCCGTGCGAGGCGGCCTGACGCAGCAACACCTAACGGGGAGGCGGGGGCACTGCGCAGCGAGCGAGAGCCGCCGGCAACCCGGTCACAGCGCGGCCGGGGCCGTACTGCATTGCGGGCCGCGCCCCGAGGCCGGGCACCGCGGGGCGGGCACAGCTCAGGCGGCGGCACCGCCCCGGGACGAGGCCGCGGTTCCGCAGGGCCAGGCGAGGGGGGGCGGCTCGGCGGCGCGCTGCCCGCTGCTGACACCGTGTGGAGCCGCGCCGGGGCTGCAGCGCGCTGCGTCGTCCCGGGTTCTTCCGCGGGTGGTCCCGCTGGAAACGCTGCCGAAAGCCCCCGGTCCCGCTCCATGGGTGGTTAGTAGATCTGCCTACGTGCTCGGCGGCGGTTTTCTACCGTCGAGGTAATTATGAGTGACGGAGACACGTTTCACAACTCCCGCAGTGCTGTAGTAACGCACCCTGCCGTAGTGATGCCCTAAATATTGACTTGTAAAAGCTGCAGGGTTATTGCAGCCGTTATCCCTTTTGTTTCAGGGTAAGCAGCGCAAAGTGCTGTTGTAAAATCTGATCTGCAGCGTTCGGTTGCGGCATTAATATGTTACGTAAGGCATATCGCTCCTAAAGCACAATGCAGTTGGATATTTTTAGCAGGAAGATATGTTTTGTTGCAATCGTAATTAATCAGCTCTGCTCAGCGGAGCTCCTCTTGCTCTTTCAAGAGTGAAAGAAGCTAGGAAAGGTTGCTAGCCAGGGATGGAAATCCCTGTGTCTCCTTCATGGTTTTAAAACATCACAGAAAAAAAACAAACCAAAACAAAACCTCTGCAGGATAACCTACAGTAGTAAACGACCTGCTTTTGTTATTGTTTTGAGAGCATGTTACTAAGACCAGTTCTGAAAGGCTAACATTCCATAAGATCAAAACTTGCATAGAGAGCAGCCGTCTGCACGTGGGCCTGCATTAGGGGAAATGGCTGTGGGGCTTGGGACAGAAGGCACTCACACAACAGTAACAGAGGTTTTGCTGAAAAGTGATGGGAAGCAAAACAGGGAAAAACAAACCTGGAAAGGCTATTGGAAAGAACCAGAGCAAAGAGCTCTGGGGCTTAAGAGGGCAGTGGTCATGGCATTGAGCATGCCAGCATTCAAGAAGTGTCTGGACAGTGCTCTCAGATATATGGTCTGATTTTTGGGTGGTCCTGGATGGAGCTAGGAGTTGGACACGATGATCCTTATGAGTCTATTCCAACTCAGGATATTCTGTGATTCTATGATTTTGTTAATGACGAGGAAGCTAAGCTAAGGTGGTTCTTAGGTTACTACTGCTGTCCACAAAACCAGGTTGAAGGGAAAGACATCACCAATGTGTATTTCTCCGATGTCCTCATCTTGCCTGACTAACAAGAACAAAAATGTTGGCATGTGAACCTATTCTGATGGCTTTATTTTTCCAATTTAGAATTACAGAATTGCATGGTTTGGAAGAGACCTCTGGAGATCATCAAGTCCAAACTCCTGCTAAAGCAGGTACCCTACAGCAGATCACACAGGTAGGCATCCAGTCAGGTCTTGAATATCTCCAGAAGAGACTCCACAACCTCTGTGGGCAGCCTGTTCCAGTGCTCCGTCACTCTTACAGTAAAGAGGTTCTTCCTCATGTTCATTTGGAAATTACTGTGTTCTAATTTGTGCATGTTACTCTGTTGTTCTGTTGCTGCATGCCATTGAAAAGAGCCTGACCCCATGGACTTGACTCCCACACTTCAGATATTTATGAACAGTGATGGGATTTCTTCTCAGTCTTCTCTTCTCCATGCTGAACAGCTTTCTCTCATAAAGGAGAGCTCCAGTCTCCTCATCATCTCTATGGCCTTCTGCTGGACTCTTTCTATAAGTTCCCTGTCTTTTTTGAACTGAGGAGCTCAGAACTGGACATAGTACTCTGAATGTGGCCTCACCAGAGCAGAGTTGAGGGGGAAGATCACCTCCCTTGACCTGCTGGCCACACTCTTTTCAATGCACTCTAGGATACCATTGGCCTCCTTGGCCACCAGGGCACACTGCTGGCTCACGGCCAACCTGTTGTCCACCAGGACCATTAAGTTTCTCCTCAGAGCTCCTGTCCAGCAGGTCAGCCCCTAATCTGTATTGATGCATGTGGTTATTCCTCCCGAGGTGCAGGGCACTACACCAGCACTTGTTGAACTTCAGCAGTCTGCTCAGGTCTTGTTGAATGGCAGCACAGCCTTCTGGTGTGTCAGCCATTCATCCCACCTTTGTATGATCAGCAAACATGCTGAGTGGGGAATCTCCTCATCTAGAGTGGTCCGTAGTGGTTATTCTGACTTGGTGCTAAAGTGGCCAGAGTGGACCAGTACATCAGATCCACAAAGTGTGGATTTATTCAGAAGTCTAAGGATCCCTCAATACCCTCTTCCCCTTGCTCATTACCACTGGCTTGTGCAGTGCTGAACTGGTGCCAGTCATGTGGTTGCAGCTGAAAGGTTGAGTCCTCCTCCACTCATACAGCAGGGATGCATCTGCTCTATAAACGGGGAAGACTACATAAGAGTACATTTTGGCTAATTTTGTTCTGAAGTACTCTAGGACATTGCAGTAGTAGAACTTATTTTAGATGAAAATTGCACATCTGCAAAGATTTCTGCATCATCTGGCATCTCCATTTCAGCAGTTCCCTCAATGCAAAGTGGATTTTGTGAAAAAAAAATACACATGAGTAGATTGCCACCTGCAGCCTAGTTTTCCATGAATCTGAAACCGTGGCTCAGTACTCAAACATATTGTTAGATAATAATATACCACTTATATGTAGATATATATATGGATGCCTTTATGCTGTTGATGTTTTTTTCATGGTCTCTCCAGGTTAATATTCCCATATCAGTTTTAAGTTCTGCATCTGTACTCCAGATAAGATGAGATGGAGTCCTTAATTTCAGTTGTTACATGCTTCTCTTCATCCTTCTCAGCTGAACTTGGAGCTCTGTTGGATACAAACCCTCCTCTGGAATTTTGCCAAAAGCAGGTGCATGCTATAACCCGAGATGGCCTGTTCAAAATAACAAATTCTGTTAGGCAACAATGGAGAGGAAAGAAAAACTAGACACTGGGTGGGCATTTTGGATCACAGTAATATAAGGAAGCCTGAAGCTGTGTCTCTCGCCTAACTCCTCGGTGTCTCTGTATTCGGAAACGTGGATGGATCTCTCTTTGCAGTGACCAAGAAGACAGACTCCCTGCTTGCAGGTTAGGTATGAGGAAGGTTCTTACTCTCTGAAATGATGGTTCTCTGCTTTGAACTCATTTGTGTTAAGGTAGGGGAAGAATGATTCTGTTACCAGGTCAATCACCCCCAGTTCTCTTTTTGTTTCTTTTTCTACTCGGGCTCAATTTCCTCCTTCTCCTCAGAATTGTTTGACATCTCAGTCATAAGGAAACCCATAAATTTTACTTCCTTTTAGAGCTGCCAAGGTTGTGCATGGTTTGCTTTTTTCATGGTGATCAGGGTGCTGTTGAGAGCATTTGAACAGGCTTACATACTCTCTTTTCTCTGCACAGATACCAAGGCTTTATTCTGTAGCCTTTATAAAGCCACAGAAAAGCTCAGTTTTTCAGTGATGGAAATTAGTGGATACCTTTGTTCTCTCAGTGAGTGCCATATCCAAAAAATCAAGTTGCAGAGATTCTATTGCAAATTCTCATTAACAGTCAGGAAGGATTCTGAAGTAAGTGGGGAAGAGGGATGTATTCTGGAATATTTTTGCATGATATGCCTTGTGGTACCTCGGGATTGTGCATTTTGAAAAATGCCATTGACATCAGTGAAGGGGATGCAGTGAATGCAGTGAACGCTGACACAGACAGTGCAATTGGAACCAGAAATAAAGGACTGAATTGATTTCTCCTAATTTAGATACCTTCAGCTGAGCCAGCCTTGAATATATCCATCTCCACTGAGTATACAGGGACCTAGGGTGACTTGCTTATATGTAAAGGTCTATACTCTGGAATGTTTAATATTAATAAAAATTAATCTTACTCATAAAAGTTGGTTTCTTATTCATTTCAACTGCCATGTATCAGTTTTCTTACATGGGGTCATATTATGGACTGACTACAGGAATAGAACCTGTCTCTGTCTTATTAGCAGAAGCTGTGGGAAAAGAAAGGAATAGGGAGAAAAGAAACAACTGGATAAGGCAAATCTTTGCTCTTAATCTGAGTATCATATGTAATGGCTGCCTGGGAAATGTGTGGTAGGTGAAATTCATGATTCTGAAATGAGAAAAACTTGGTAAGACAATGTCTTCAAACCCAACTCTGGATGCTCCTGTAAATCCTACAAATCCCCGTGCATCAAAGGTGCAGTAAAAGGGCCACTTTATCCTCGAGTTTGCTGGTCTACTGGGAAACACTACCAGCTCTTGAGAAGGCAGAACCTTGGGTTGTTCTACCTTACTCTGACTCTCAGCCCAGTGTGGAGTCCCAGGGAGAGACAGAATTACCACAACACTTCAGGAAAGGATAAACAAGTAGAAAGTGGATGTTAATGTTAACATGGGCAAAGAGAACAGTGAATCAGCAGGATAAAATGGTGTGAACAACTGACCTAGCAGTTACTGCTACAAGAAAAGAAAAATCTTGTGTAAAGGCTAGAAGTGGGAAACCCAGAGAATGCTTGTGAGCTGGAGGAAGAGATTGATGACTACCTTTTTTTTCTTGTTTGTTTTGTTTTGCACGTAGGCAGAGGCCTCACAGTATTTTTGGAGGTGATGAGATAAATGGGGAAGATGATACTTGCACTGGGGGAACATTGGAGTCTTTCCCTTTTTGTAAAATTTCTTACTTTCTCTGGATACAAATTTAGCAGAAGGGAAGCAAAATAGAAGTGCAAGGCTGTGTCTAAATGTCATAATAGAGGAGGTTTTCAAAGTTCCAGTGAATCAAATAAGATCACAGGTGCATGCTCAAATAGTGCTCATGAATTCCAGGCAGTTTAATGAGGCTGCATGCTGCACAAATCAACTGCTGTGATGTATAAGAACAGGTCTAGACCAGATTGCAGGATTTTTATTGTTAAAAAAGGCTGAATTTTGGCTATCGCTTTTCTCTCTCTCTCTTCAGACATGAGGCTAAATTTAATATGTCTGGGAGCTTCATTCTCTTCTTGAAGACATAAGACCAAAGGAAGGATTATGGAAGGTCTTTCCACCCATACCTGCGATGTACTCCTCTGACTTAGTATTAATAATGTATCAGAATGCTACCATGAATTAGCAAAACTCTTCTTTCCTACCACTCTGCCCTAGCAGGAAAGAGAGTGTGAGTAGTGTGGAGTGAATGCTGATTTTCTTTGCTCAAATAAAGGTAAAAATTGTTCTTCAGAAATGCTGAGCATCTGGAATCCCAGCTGATTTTAAGTGTGTGGAAAGCATGGGATAAAATGCAGTATCTCCAATCATTATTATAACCAAGGTCAAGTTAGTTAGGCTGGGTTTGCTGCTTTCCAGCCTAAGAAAGGCACAGCACAAGTTATCCCCTCTGATATTTGTAATTTATTAAAGATTTATTCATGTTTTGTGCTCCTAATTTAAATCATTGTGTAAAGGTTGTCCAGTTCTTCTCTTTCCTGACTGAATCTTGGATAGGCAACTGATAATGCCTCAAGTGCAGACATGCTTTTAGAGAAAGCCCAGAAAAGATCATCCAAAAGATTGCTCAGTCTGGGCAATCTCAGGCAATTTTTTTCCTGAAACAGCAAACAAAATGACGTGAAGGCAATATACAAGCAAGCCAGGCTGGCTGTTACTAAGACAGAAAAGAGTTTCCAGGAGAATGCCATGTGGCACGCACATCAGCACAGCATAAGGCTTGCCCATAAACCCTGCTTTAAGATGCTTTAAGAGCATCCGCACTTATCCCACGCTACTCAGCCACAACTGGTGCTCAGAGCTGGGAAGGCAGTGTGTGTCCCCAGCTGACCCCTGCTTCTTCCATGCATGGAGCATTGCATAAAGGGATTCAGAACAATTTCTTAGTGCTGGAATATTAGAAATCACCCTCTTGAGGTGAGAGGAAATGTATTGTTTTACCCATGGCTCCAGAGGTACTCACTTCCCGAGGTGAAGCGTGTTGGTGTGGGCACACCAGCAGGGCTCTCAGAAAGAGGCAGCAGTCCATCCACAACCCCTGGGATCCGTGTTATAAGACACTGCCTTGTGCCATCTCCCAGTGCAGCACCTGGGCTTAAAGCCACACTTTATCTCAAACCTCCTGAAGCATATGTGAGCCTAATTTTTGCCAAGGCCAACCCTTCCTTTCTGTCTGAATGCAGCAAGCAGCAAATCCAGGAGGGATGCTCTGCCCAAGGTGTGAGAAGATCCTGTGGATTTGCGTGCCTCTGCTCCCATGCCTCAGCTGCTGAACACCGCAATCTCCGCTGGTTGGACAGTAAGACTGGAAGCACAGAGAAGTGATAAAGAACAATGCAAGCGGATTCAAAGGGGATTTGGATCATTTAGTTGATGAGCCAGCAGATGGCAAATGCTGCTTAGTATAGAAAATGAAAAGTAATTAGTCTGGGAACAAAGAGCAAATGTAAGGAATGGGTGTTATATTCAGCACGCTGATCAGAGAGAGAAAGGGGTTACCGTGGAAAAAAATCATAGAAACAGTCACTTCAGTGCACAGCTGCAATAAAAAAGGCAAACAAGACACTAAACTGATGGAACAATGAGCTATAATGCACCAGGAAAGAGGCAATACGGTCCTCTGGAAGATGGTTATTAGGCCTCGCTAGAATACTGCGAGGAGCATGGGTCACTGTCTCAGGAAGGTTATGTTTGGAGAAAGGTGTATTATAAAGCAACTAAACTCTAATGGTTTCAGTGATCTCAGTTCTGAGGCAAAGTTAAGAGGCTCATTTTAAGGGGTCAAAGAGTCCTTAAAGGGATTTTAAAATTATAGTAACAATTAGTACAGTTACCAGACAACATTTAGAGTGCTGTGAGATTATGAAAATTAAGGAAGTGGTGCTGAGCAAAGAGCAGAAACTTCACAAACTGCTGCAGAAAGAGACTGTTTCCTTCTGATGGCACTGTGTTAGCTGAGGGTCAGTTCAGCTTCAGGAACACTTGGGCCAGTGAGTGGTGCACAATTACAGTACATGAAATTATCATGTGGAACAAGCAGAAGGGCAGGAAAGTCCTGGAAAAATTCTTTCAGGGTTTGTTTTTATTTGGTTTCAGCATCCATGGGTTCCTAAACTGTGCCTGCCTACCAATAAAATGTGCATCCTTTGCTCACAAGTCATAACAAATGTGCACTGGGGCAAAGAAGAAGAAAGAACAGGGAGAAGGTAAATGTTGCCCCTTAAAAAGCTTGGGATCAAACCGTGTACAAATAAGCAAATTTCAGGTTTAGTTGAGACAAAGAATTGCTGTTGGGTTGCTGCTTGAGGGAGCATAGAATCACAGTATGTTTTGGGTTGGAAGGGACCTCAGTACCCACCCAGCCCCAATCCCTGCCATAAGCTGCCCCTCACCAGCTCAGGCTGCTCAGGGCCCCATCCAACCTGGCCTTGAGCAGCTCCAGGGACGGGCCACAGGAGCATGAGAGACCAAACTGGAGGTATATCCACCTATAATAAAAAAAGGTTAGCTTTTAGGGATATATCATCAGGAAATAGGAGGTAAGCCTCCTAAAAGAGAGCTATCTTCTATGGCTTAAGTTTAGATCATGATTAAGCTTTGCCCTTGTTGATGCTGGCAGCTCTATAAAAGGGAAAGCAAGGCAGGAGCAGGCAAGATTGAGCTTGTTGTGCAGTGAGGGAGGTATCAAATTCTCACACTCCACATCTGCATGGTTGTGGCTCCCCAGTCTTAACTCCACTCTATTGTTATAAAGAAAATGGTTTTGTGCTGAAAATGCCTTGTGTGAATTTACTACAGATGGTGCCATATCGCTAGTGGAGAAACACAGATCTGAATCTGCTGACATTGGTGCAGCCAGGCAAAGCTTCCCAGTGCCTCTGAAGTTGATGCACAGGTGGGAAAGTGGAAATTGTGTAGATTGATGATCTGTCCTTAAAAGGACCAGCATCAACTGCTTGTATCAACCTCAGAGACAGATTTGGGATAATCTACCCCTCTAGAAACCTGATTTTTATTCTCCCATAGTCAGATACTGGCTTAAACTCTGCAGCCCTGCCTTTATACTTCCAAAGTTTAGCATAATTGTTCTGACTGAATGTTCTTGTGATCCATATAGCCATCCAGTCTTTCTTTGAATCCTACAAAATTCTTGACCTTGATGCTTTCCTGTGGTGATATCTTCCACTCTCCAATTATACATTATGTGGAAGAGATTTCCTTTGATCACCTTTGAATGCATGAAGTCTTCATTTCATTGAACATTTCTTTACTCTTGTATTATATGGCAAGATAAAGTGAAGTGTCTGATACATCTTCTCATGGTGTATTTGGTCATTTATCTTACCACGTCTCTTCTTATACATCTTCTTTCAGAGATAAACAAGCCTAAATCTTTTCAGTGTCCTCCCGCCATGGTTCTGCCTCTGCCTCCACCCCCTGCCTTCTTACTCTTACTCTTACTCTCTGACCTCCACTTGTTCCTGCAGGGTCTTTTAGAGCTTGGAAGGGATGAGAACAGATGAGAATTAAGCACTGATTGGTACAGTGGGAGAATATTGTCTGCTTTATTCACTGTCTCATTCATCGAGTAGCTGAACATTTTGTTAGCTGTTTGGGTTGCATCTGTACCCTGAGTAGATGTCTTCCCTGAGCTGTCTGTATTGTTGTTTAGGCAGTTGGTGATGAGCTCTTCACTTCAGACATTAACTTCTGTAACCACCTCCTCTCTGGCATCTCTAACAGTCACGCTGTCTCACTTCATCTGGCAGATATTTTGCTACCCAGGCAGTCTGCATTATCCAGCAACCTGACCTTATCTCACCTTCCTTATTCCTTTTTTCTTATCACGTCAAGAAGAAAGGCCTTCCACTCATTTTAAAAAGGCCTTTTTAATGCTTCTTTTTGCTATCTGCCTGCTTTTATGCCCTCCTTAAACTATTCATGACTTTCCTTTCATGTTTTTGTAGTTCTCATGTGCTTTTCTGACACTGCCCGTGCAGACTTTGTGATGGAAGCTTTTCTGTGCTGATCTGTAAGGTTACTTACTACTACTTTGTAGTCATTCATATCATCCTTAAGTCTAGCTTTCTGGTAGTACCTCCAAGATACAGCAAAGAGCAACGATGCAGGGTAATCTGTATTTGCACAGTATGTCCATTAGAAGTGCCCAGATGTGAAGATGTGCAGAGGGTGGAGCTCCCATGATATTTAGCAGAAGCTGTGCTTCCTCTCTCTTGTAGAAAACTCCTTGGAAATTAAAAAATAATTCATGTGGGGTTAGACAGAGACCTCCAGGGCAGCTGGGAACCAGGCACGCAAGTGCATCTCAGTCACATAGATTACCTCACTCCCCATCCCATTAGGACAGTGCAGGAAGTTTCTCACAGTTTTGGAGCTGAAGACGTTTCTCACATGCTGTTGTTGTAGATTGTAGACTGTGTTTTTTTAATTTTAATTTTATTTTATTTTATTTTGTACAGGAACCCTGTTTGCAAAGTATTGCCTCCTTGAACTAAAACCCAAAACATTCTTGAGGCTGAAAAAGAAATTCACTTCTGAGTGTTTCTTGTTTTTTGAGCCTGTTTCATACCACAGTGATGTTCTGGATAAAACAGGGTTTCTTTCATATCAATATATAGTATTGGAAATGAATAAATTATTGAAGGTAGGAAGATGGGAGTGAATTAGAAGTGGACTGAGTGAAGTTCAGGTGGTACCTGAAGAATTCCACCTGAGGAAGTGCCACTCAGAGGAATTAGGTTGTAATGTGTTGGTCTGAAATCCACAAAGCATTTGTTTCTGCTGCCTTACTCAGAAAGGTGCAGACGAGATGTTGGGAGACACCTGGCCACTTAATTTTGTAGAGAGTAAGGGGGATGGTGAACAATACCCAACGTTGTTTAAAATGAGGAAGATAGTGGTGAATGGAACCTCTTTTTTACTTTAATAAAGGCAATATAATCTGAATTTCATCTTTTCATTATGTGACGGTTGTGACTGACACATGATTTAAATTGGCACTTATAAGGCAAATGGAAAAGAGAAGAGAATGGCAGAACAGTAGAAGCAAAACCAGTTGGGTCACTTCTCTTTCTTTAGTGTAAAATTCTCAGAACATGCGCACCGAGAAAAGGTATAATCAAAAGTGAATTTTGGGTTGCTTTCAGGGTTCCAACTGCCTTCCATCTTCTCATGGCCCTTTTTGTGCTTTGATAGAGGCTTTGCAAGATGGTTATCATACCTCTTTCTTAAGTCTGGAAACCGACAGTACAGCTTCATCCTCTTCTTATGGCTTTGTCTGGATGAGGATGGGGAATTTGGTGAGACTGTGACCTAAAGCAGCAAGACAAGACAAAGTACAGGTTTTGTGTACACCTTGTTAAATTTAAGCTTAAATTCTCCATTCTTACTGTGTTTTAACTCAATACGCAGTGAAGTCTACTGTACTTCATTTTGATTAGAAAATAAAAGCTCAAGCTGTATGATAGGATCTTAGCCTCGGCCCTTAAATTCCATCCTAGTCAATAAATATGTTCTGATGAAGCAAGAACAAATTATTTCTGCTCCATCTGAACCTTTTTGAAGCTTTTACTCCATGCAACATCTTTGAAGTTTAGGTAACTTTTAAGGCCTAAACCCTTAATTGACCACAGCTGCAAATACTTGTTTTTGATACCTTTAGAAAAGCAGGGTAGCAGTGAAAGGGCTGGGGATATGTCTCAAGGCAGTTTTTCAAGTATATGCACCCTTTCCCCAGCTGCTTTCTGAGTAGGTATAGGGATAGGGATAGGGATAGGGATAGGGATAGGGAAGGGAAGGGAAGGGAAGGGAAGGGAAGGGAAGGGAAGGGAAGGGAAGGGAAGGGAAGGGAAGGGAAGGGAAGGGAGGAGTATCTGTGTCTATAGGACTACATTGTCAACTATTTCACATCACATGTAGGCACATGCACTGTCAAGTCAGAGTTTATGACATATGCAACCTTAGCTGATTTGTAATGCTGGTGTTTGAAAAATAACTATGGAAAATCAAATTAGTAGGAATTCACACTGTCAGGAGGTGCATAAATGGTCCTAGGAGGCACTGTAACAACATATCTCTGCCGATTTATAATGCCTTATAGGACAGGTGTTTTCAAGCTAATAATCCACACAGTTGGGCAACCTGGGTTTCATTTTAACAAACATCCACATATGTAGGTGGTTTCTGCTTGTTTATATTCTGACTTTAAAGAAGAGTCATATTGTTGTGAGTGTGATTTTGCCACAAATATGAAAGGACCACGACAGTGTCTGTGTTTCAGCAGCACTTGTTGCAATGTTCCCAGTTGTGTTTTGTGTGTGGGCTTGCCTAACAAACAAGACCACAGCCTATTCTGAGTAGCAAACACTACTGCTATACACACTTTCCTCAAATTAAGTCCAGAAACCCCCCAGAATACCAAGTTTCTCTTTAATTTGTTTTTTCTTTTTTTCTTTTTTCCCTTCCAATGCATGTATTCCATCCTCAGGTTTTGAGTTTTCCTTTTTTTTTTTTTTAATGGTTTGGCTTTGCAATTAGCTTTAATAGCATTCAAACGGAAGCCCTGGGGCAGTATTTTTAGCAAATAGCGGTCCAAGAGATGTGGAAAATTCTTCATTACTTTGCATCTTTAAATCAAGATAGGGTGCCTTAATAAAAGGTTAGGCTTCTCTTCATCAAGTTATTAGTCTTTGATTAAGGAATCCCTTGATGAAATGTTACGGCCTGTGTTTTGCTGGGAAGTATGACTAGATCATCATAACGAGCCCTCCAGGTCTCCAGCTCACTGGTACCTGACTTCTTTCCTGACCTTGAATTACGCTGAGAAGAAGAGGTTTTTCTAGAACAAGCCAGAAATAAAATCCTGCAGGAATGTTTTGCAGGATTGCCAGCAAGCTGCTGAGGTGTGCAGAGGAAGAGATAGCACTGGTTTCTATGGACCTGCTGTCTGCTCTGGAAGGAGTGACTCCACAACCTCTCTGGGCAGCTTGTTCTATTGCTCTGGGCGGCTTGTTCTGTGGCATTTCGTAAGCCAGAGCTTGTGGCTAAAACATGTTCCCTGTCCTCACTAACAAAGGCTCTCAGTTTGTGTCCTTCAGTGTGTGATGGTTAGAGGGCATTGGAAGCACACGTTGCTGGATGGTGGTGACTCACCAAAGCAGCAGGCCATTCTAGGGAAGATCATTCCTTCTGGCCTGCCCCCAAGGCATCCAACCCGCATCTGCTCAGCTGTCAGAGGCTGCGACTTCTCCAGAAAGAAACAGGAAAACATCCAGCTCCCTTCCTCCCTCCCCCAGAAATCAACTAAGCGGGGAGAACTGCTGGGAGGTACCATTGTCCAAAACAGTTGTGTTAAAACTACAGCATTTTGGCTTTGTCCAAGCATGCTGGAATAAGTGATTCTGAGAGAGAAAGGTTCTGTATGGGACAAAGCTGTAGGCATTAGGAATCATCAGTGAATGTGCACGTGGACAGGGGAAAGCAGGTTGGAGGGTGACTTAGCACTTGTGTTTCTCGTGGTTTTATCATAATGTTGCTCACAGCCATCGTCTCAAGGTACAGAAGACTGTCTCCTAAATAGCAGTGAAAGGTTGGGGGTTGGTTATTTACTCATCCCGTGCCTCATTAAAAAATAGCAGTGAGTCTCTTCTTTCCCCAGAGAGCCCTTTCTCTTTGTATTTGGTTCTGTTTGACACCCCAGCTAAATCTGCTGCCTTGTTAATAAAGTCTGGTTGGATGTGCTTTTCCTTTTCCTCTGAAAACCATGTTTTCCAATTACATCTTCCATGAATGGAGTGGAGCCTGGGGCAGGAGCACAGGCAACTGCAATTGGACCAAAAAGTCACACCACAAAAACAGGCAAATCTTTCAATCAGAAAAAGCTATAAGAAAGACACAGATGAGACATACTTTGAGACAGAAGGATGTTGATTTCATGGTTTATTGTCACATTAAAAAAGTAATCTTACTGATGAATTAATATTTGCTTTTTAATATAAAAGTGCTTATTCTTACAAATCCTTAAGGCTCATTCTGATACATTACAGTAGGATTTTTCACCATCCCAGAAACTGTGCTACATGAGTTTTGTATGAATTGCAGACATAGCAAAATCTCCAAACAGTAAAACAAGTCATCAATAATTTCATTGCCTTTGTACGCCTGAACCTGTTTGGTGGTGTAACAAAATTTAACGTGAAGACAAGCAAAAGTAAAATTTTCTTGTATTTTCTAGTTTGGCTTGGAACTGATCCCCGTAAGATTTCCATTTTGCTTGAGTGAATGGAACAAATACATTGTTCTTGAACCTTAATTTTAACTTCTACAGCAGAATGGAAGGAGTGAGACAAGAGTGTTGCAGATGTTGTATTTATCCTATGTTTCTTGCTGAGGAAAGAGAAGGAAGGACTACTGAGTACAAGTGCTGCTCACAGGTGATGCATTTGTTCTGTAATGTCCATACATTGTACTTTTACCTATGTAAAGCTCCCACCAAAGCCAATATGAGTTTTGCCTGAGGGAGGAATAAGACTGGAGCTCTCATGGGGAACATTTTAGATTAAGTGGCTTATTATGTTTTTGTCTCAGAGTGGGAGAATGAAATAGGTGAAAGTTACTAAAGCTCTTGTTTGTATTGATCGTAAGTGGAATATGATTTGTGGCACATACTATAATACACAGTTAAGAATATATGATATTTATTTTTAATCATAATCAGAGCTATATTAGTTGGATGGGCAGTGAATCTGCTATTTCTACTTAAATTTTAGGGACCTATTTACCGTAAATACTTTCTTTTTTCAATAATAGGGTCAAAAATGCAGTAACTAAAAAATTACCTAATGCGAAAGATAAAAATAATTTAAAGCATTCTGGAGCAAAGGGGGAAATGCTAACTGATCTAGTAAATAAGGCAGTTTAAAAGCATTTGTGACTGCTACAGTGATGTATATACATATCTTACAGCATAAATTACTGTACAGAATACTCTGTTTATTAACTGGTGTAAACACTATTGCCTGTTATGTAGGGATGTTGCAGGATTTTTCTCATTGGAAATAAAAACCTCTGTAGCTTTGGCTGGGTCGGTGAAGCCTCAGACAAAACACCCTTGCAGAGAAATGTAAGCCATGTTTTATGAGATGCAAATAAACCATGCTGACTTGAATGATTTTACAAAAAAAAAACCAAAAAAACTGCCAACGTTTGCGGTTATAAATAAAATACGAAATATGATAAAATACAAAACCAATTCTGGTCATTGTCTAACTCTTGAGTACCTCAGCTGGACAGGTGCTCACAGTTGGCTGTGTGAAAAGAAGTGGGTAAAGCTGAAAAGCTCCAGTACCCCCTGTATGCTGTGTGCACTTTCAGCACGCTGACCAAGAGGACAGTCAGCAGCTGGACCTCACACTGTGTTGCCTTGTCAACCATTGGTGCTACACTCAGCATAGGAAATGGGAACTGTGATTACTGTGATTAATGCTACTGATTGGGTAAGTAGTGACAAATTTAAACATCCTGTTATTTCAGAGGCCTGTACTCTCTTCCCCACCTGTTTCTTTTTCCTTGCCCACTTGCAGCATGGTTTGTTTTTGGCTTCTGCAAGACAGCAGCTCTTTGGAAGAAGGTCTGTGGGTCGCTCTGTGTAGAGTTCCCACTGCAACAGGGCCTTGGTCAGCAAGCATTGCTACAGTGCAGGTTTTGGTTAAGAATGCACACAGGAAGGCAGGGAGCTGTTGTTAGCAAAGTGTCAAAGTTTGTACAGCCATATTTTGTTATACTTGTTTTTATCTCCGTCCACAGAGAGCCTGCACAGGAAGATCTGGCTTTGCCAATACCAAGTGTTGGCCTTGGCCTCTCCGTGGAGAGGATTTTTGGCACCTCTCAACTCTCCTGCTCTGTCTCCAGCAGGAGCAGCTACAAGACTAGCAGTGTGTGGGCAGGCCACAAGCCTGAGGTGGCCTTGTGTTGCCTTTGTGCTGTTTGTTGTAGATAGAACTGCAATGCTGAGTTCTTTTGCAGAATTTGTTGAATTTCCATTAAAAGAGTGACACTGGCATTTTGTGGGGTCACAGCTGGTCTGGTCTCGTTGTCCATCTATGGAAACACCTTCTGTTTAAAGAAAGACAACTATGCTCTCAGGCAACATACAAAAAAAGTGTCTTTAAGTGTTTACGAAACTGTAAAATACATTTTCTAGGTACTTTAGCAGTCTTAATAGCAGAAAGATGCACATTCACTTCTTGAGGAACTACTTCTTTGGATTTGGGCCTAATGAATTAGAGAATGGGCTAGGGATGGTCCAAGTCCAAAACACATCCTTTAAACATCTCAGAGATAACTCTTCAGCTCCTACGTATTTTCTGCACCTCTGCTCTCTCCCGAAGCAATGTCAGCCATATCCTGCCTCAGTCACCTCGTGGTATTTTACCAATTTCAGCAGGCACTCTCAGTAGCAACAAGTGCAATTGTGAGCCTGGGGTGGGGTTTGTATTTTTGCTGTATCTGAACTCATCACTGGAGCCAGATGACAGAAAGAAGTGTTTCTATAGTGTGATTCATCTTGCTTAGACTTTCAGTATAGGGTGAGGTGAATCTCAACTTCTGTGTTAAAATCAGGCCTTTTTTACTCTTCTGTCCCACCTTCTCTTGGTACTTAACCCCAGTGAATCACTACAAAGGTGATTGTGGTCTCAGTAATACAGTGAAAGTCCTCACACAGGTGTGAGGCTGCCAGTTCCTGTTGGTTCTACTGCAGGGCCACCAAGTGGCAATGCTAACTCAAGCAAATCAGTAACACTTGAACCAAAGGCTGCTGGCTGTGTTGGCACTGCTTTAACTCCTCCAGCTGTGCTGCTCGCTAGTCATCAGCAGTTAGGGCTTTGAGTCCCCTGACTGGTGGTCTTTCTCATCCACCTTCTCACCCAGAGAAGAAAAGCAGGTCAGAAGTTGTACATGGAGTCACCATCTTTTCCTCAGGGGAAAACTGGTTTCTTCCTAGGACTAACAGGGAAAAGGTAGGCACTAGTCCCACCTGGGGGTTGCAACAGGAAAGCAGAAAGGTGCTGAGCTGCTTGGAACAGCTCTGAGCTGTCCTCCATGTGATGTGTGAGATACTCCTGTGAGTAATGCTCAGATAGGTGAAGAAAATAGTAAGTTGGGAAAGCTGCAAGAAGAGCAGTCTGTGACCAGGGAGTTAAAATGAAAGGCTGAAAAAAAGGCATAAGATGTACCAATGATGGCCAATTAGCTATGTGTGGTTTCTTGGGGAAAGATGGAAGCCCCCGTGCTCCCAGACAGCATTGTGTGTGAGCAAATGGAAGATGAACTTGTGTGTCATGGGTGAGGGCAGGGCCCAAAGTATCAAGTGCAGATGAAAACATCCTTTTAAAATTCCAGTATTTTCAGACATAGAAAAAAGACTTAAGATGAGCCTATACTTTGGTACTTATCTATGTTGAGCATGTCCCCACGGTAAATGCCTCTTTCTCTGTGGATAGAGTGAAGGTTTCTTGTATAAGAATGCTAAAGGGAGAACTAAAGGGTAAGTAGTGCTAAGTGAGAAAGGGTTTTTTGGCACTGTCTGAATAATGTGAAAAGCAATAGAAACAATTTGTTCTGACTGGCATTCAGTCCTTGGTGAAGTGATTTGCAGTTGTTCCAGAGGTAATGTTTCAGAAAAGAGCAGGGAATTTCACCCTGTGATGCCAGCTAATGATGGCATGATTTAGGAAAGTAGTTCCCTGAACACTGTGCTCCCAATGTACCTGACTTCCCAGATCAGTAACTGGTATTGCAAATGGACACAGATATCTTGTTAAGTGACTAGTCCTCTGCAGTGTGCTGTTCTAAAAGAGGATATCCATCTGGATTCATTTGAAGATGGATTTGGAGTAACAAATAAGTTGGACATTTCCCAGGCTGTTAGGAGAAACACTTTTGGCGAGACTGGGGAGGCAAACTTCTTTCACAGAAAGACAAAGTGGCTTACTAACATTAAAATAAAATTAAAAAGTGTATATATACGGAATTCTTAGGATGCCTCCCACCTCTTTGTTAGCCTTCACTGTTTGTCCCAGAATCACTCTTGTGATCCTTGCTTGCTGCCAGGCTCAAGGTTACAGATGCTCTGGGAACAGCGATTTCATCCAGGCTGTGACTCCCCTTGGTGCTAAGCGTGAGTTTTATGTACTTACGGCACTTACATTGAGAGCTTAAATGATATTTAAGGTGTTTGAGGGTCTTGTGGCTCTGGGCTAGGGGGTGAAATTCATCAGATTTTTTCTCTACAACACCACTTTTCTGCTGAGAACACATTGTGACTAGCACATGTGAATTAATTCTCATAAAATCTTACGAGACAGGTAAGTGTTAAAGTTTTCCTGTGTTAGTACACGTAAGAAAGAGGAGACTTAAGTGTCTTGTATGATCTATGTTGTTCTCTATATTCACTCCCCAAAAGTGCCTCAGGACAGAGGAAATCCCCCCTTTTTTTTTTTTTTTTTTGCGTTCCCTTGGACCCACTGGAGTTCTTTATGGTTAGCATGGATGAGGCTGGGATTCAAGCTATTCAGATCAAAAAAGAGAGGAAGCCTTGTTGTGTTACTGCTGGTTTTGTGGAGAAAAGCAAGACCTTTTGTGAATCCCATGGGTTACTTGCTTCATGCTCCAGCACCCAGGTGGAAAGGGATCTTGGGCTGCCAAAGAAGAAGACAACCCTGAAAGGGAATTCATACTTGAAGACTTCCAAAAGCAAAGGAACCAGACAGCAAGCAGAGGCAAGGAATGACTTCAGAAACATCCATCTACATCTCAGTGAGGAAGCCCATAGTCTTCTGAAACTGATAGAGCCTTGGATGCTCCAAATCTCAGTGTTTTTTCCTGTCTGTAGCTTTAGTGAGCTGAGGGCAAACAGGGCCTGCAGTAATTTTCCCAGTTTGTTGATTAACCTTAAGAAGAATTTACAGCATGGCAACTGGTAGTGCTAGATATGGAATCTTGGCGTTATGGAGGGCAAATGGCAGTTTTATGGGAGACATTAAAGTAGGCAATTTTTCATGTAACAATATTGGGTGAGAAATATTGCTCTCTGTTTTTCTAGACAGAATAGATATAAGATCATTCAAATGCTTTTCTAAATGAGTTCTGGCAAA
This sequence comes from Phasianus colchicus, assembly GCF_987193195.1. Taxonomy (NCBI): domain Eukaryota; kingdom Metazoa; phylum Chordata; class Aves; order Galliformes; family Phasianidae; genus Phasianus; species Phasianus colchicus. The sequence continues at coordinate 133,975,585 of NC_143436.1, forward strand.
TTTATCTCCAGTAACATGCCTTCCCAGCCTTTGGTGCACAAGCTAATGTAACAATTACAATTATGATACTGATCAGACTATTGGGCCTTTTTAAGATATGAAAATCAGACTGCTTCTCTGGTTTCAAATGCAATGAGTTCAAATATGTGATGTAAATGCTAACAGAAAGATAGCAAAATGAGAGGCATGATAGGTCTGTGCCAGCCAAGCCTCTACAGCTATCTTAACAAGTTCATATTCTTCAGGCATTGTTTGTATTTCCATTGTGGCAAGAGATTTTATTCTTTTTTTTTTTTTTTTCTTAATTTGAGGATTCTCCCTGGAGGGAGGAAGGGAAACATTGCTCTTGTTGTGAAACATTTCTTTTTGACATACTAAGCATTAAGCGGATTATGTAAAGGCAAAGCATATTGCAGAAGGAGATGTTCTTAATATAGTTTTGACCATGAACTGATGACCCTCCACAGTTTAGGACAGTTAGGGGAAAAAAAAAAAAACAAACAACAACAAACCCACAACATATTGCTTTGACAATCCTTTCATTTGAAAAAATCTTATAAAAATTCCTGGAATTCATCCACTGCAATTTACATAAAATTCAACCTTTCCTGCTTAAAATCATGAATCATTTAATGTCACATCTGCAGGGTATCCGAGACAGATGCCATTAATCCAAGTCATTTTGCAAATTCCAATTTCATTCGGATTAAAACCTACAACTAAGTCAGTGAATAGTATATACTGTACATGCATTAAGGCTGGTGACTACTGAAGTCTCTTGGGTAGATAAACTAAGCACAGATTAGCCAGGTCTAAGTGCATGTCCTCATCTAGGGGAAAAAAAAGATATCCTGACATTTCAGTGATGTAGATTTGAATCAGTAGCTGTGAAAAATGGTTGAACGTTTGTATTACAAAAGAGATACGATGACACAGTCCCAAAGGTGCATTGCTTATAAATTAATTAGCTGCACAAATTATTTTGATAAGTTACTGCAGTTCTGAGGTGATATGGCTGCTCAGTGATGAGTAGTTGATGATCAATGGTAGGCACTAGTAATATCCTTCATGCTGAGTGACTTTAATTACTATTTAGATTTACAGTATATACATATGTGTTTGTATCTACATTTAGGGCTTGATCTTCTTAACCTTCTTTACCTAAGGTCTTCCATTCACTGAAGCATCTTCCTTTGGAGCCCTGTGATATTTGGCTAAAAGAAAGAGGCAAATGAGCTGGGGAATCCTGCCATGTGATGGCAGGGCTGTGCTTGGCTTTTAGCCACACCCAGACTTCTGCACGTGTCCTTTTTATCTGTCATTCATGCCACTATGGAATACTATAAACGATTAAGGTCAAGAGTCTGTATTATCTTGCTGTCTTTGAGAATCCTGTATGCTGCTTTGCGCTTCTTGTATCCACCTTCACTATATGGTTCATTTGAATGTATTCCCATTGTTTTATCAGCCTTTACTTATTCAGAAGCCTCTGTTTGTAAGCAGACCTCTCCCTCCATGTATAATTCTTCTGGATTCGTACAGGCTGATGTTTTGCTTGCACCAAATGAACCTGCGTACTGCCATAGTGCAAAGAAAGCTGCATGTTAATGGGCTTTTACAGCAGTCTAAAGCGAGTAGGCATCTTTCATTGAACCCCAAAGGATGGTATCTACTGGTCTCATCTAGAACAAAGTACCTTTGAGTCATGGTGGAATATCTGAAGCTGCTCCGGTTCTTAATACGGAACATATGCTTAATTGGACCAGACCTAAAGGCCACATGCACCTCTCCAGTTCAGGCCCTAAGAAGATGGAATGAAATATTTGTTGTCACCACGTCACATTCAGCTCCAGCCATCTAAACTGCTGCAACTATTATGCAAAAAGTCTGCACAGAAGAGTATTGCAATAACTTCACCAAAAAAGCTATACAGCTGTGAGAAACCCAGCAGAAAGAAGACCAAAAACTCTAATCCATGTATATGACCAGTTGGTTTAAATGGCTGCTACTTCATTCCTTTTTGCCACCCGAAGTTAAGGCTCAGTGTGCTCATCAGGCCACACAGATGATGCCAGCACACAACCTAAAAGCCAGTGTGTTTTTCCAAAGAAGCAATGGGTATTTTGGCTGGAATAATTCAATATGAGAACAATGTACAAGAAATGACAATCATCTGCAAGAAATCCTTAGTGCTTGGAAATGTTACAACAGGACAGCATAATTCTTGCATTTCTTTGAAGTTGCTTGACATATTACATCCATACAAAGAGTTCATTGTGATTAAGAAATATACCCCTAGTAAAATAAACATGCTTCAAAGTTCCATACTTGAAACTCAAATGCCACATGTGCAATAAAACTAAACTCCATTTAAGGCAAGTAATTTATGTCACATCTAAAATTTCTCAACATTAAATAGCAATAAGGGCTCCCAAACCCCCAAATTATCTAAGATAAACATCATAGGCACCATCAAAGAAAACAGAAGCAAATCTAATTGGAATTTCACTAATTGGAAATCCAATTAGTGAATCCAATCCTAATTGGAAATTCCACAGTACCTTCGTATGATGTTGAAGCAGCTGACAGAATCCACTGCTGCTGGTCTGGTACATCATGGTAGACGCCCACCGCTGGAGATCAGGCAAGTAATAAACAGAAAGGCACTAACCATGTTCTCCGTGATACTTGGGACCAAACAACTTGTGTTCCTGCTGAAGTGGGTGACAGCTGGAATTAAGAGTGACGAAGGACTTGGAAGATGTGCATTTTATCATTTAAAGGCAGGCCCATGTTCACTCTTAAAGCCAGCCACACTGTAATACTCAAGTCCGTGTTAAGAGTTACCACAGCCTGATCTTAGGAGTTCTTTTGGGGAGGAAGGATCCAAGCACTAATCGGCACATGAGATTGGCTTGGGATGGCTTAGAGATGAGCAGTCCTTACGTAGTTACCCTGCTGAGCTGCATCAAAGAACAGGGTGATGTTCTGAGTCTGAGCAATAGCCAGCCCTATTGTAAGCAGCCTAGATCAAAAAAAATATGCCGATATTGGAGCTGTGCATGCTGTCCAGCCTGCTCTTGAACACAGGGTAATACAGCCTTTGCTTCCAGAGATGTTTTACTGAGAAAACATGCTACTTTGTTTGGTATCTATTCTTTTTTAAATGCGTCTTTTCAAAATCAGAGAGGAAAAAAAAAAAGGCAGCAAGAACCAATCAATTAACCCTCAATATCAGTGGCTACTTCTACTGCATCATATATTGAAAGAGATTTTTGTACTCACATTTCCTTAAAATATTTGTGAATTAAATTAGAAAACAACAATCAAAGGGTCAGTCAGTGACTTGGACAAGCACAGTCTATTGAAGTCACCAGAACTGCTGATTTGAGTAAGGGCTACAAATCTGACTGCAAAGCAAGCAAAAAATTATATTTCCAATACAGAAGAAGAAAAATAAATGTGTCAAAACCACTGAAAATGAACACAAATGTGCTGAGGGCAAACACAGTTGGTATGAACTGGCCTTGACCTCAGCTGACCCAAATTAAACTCCAATCATTGTGGGATTAATTCTTCTGGCACGAAAAACACAGCCTGTCAACAGGAATGGAAAACATCCCACAAATCAAGAAACATTAAAGCCTAGTTGAGGATTATGCATGAAGAGTGAGAGGATTATGATAGGAAACAGTTCTTAGCCTGATGAGCAGAAAACTCTGCTTCCCAGATAAAGGAAATTGCATGTAGTGTTCCTGTACAGCCTAGAAGAATGTGCTGCAAGCTTCTGCTACGTGAAGAAGATATGAAAATCAAAATCTGTAAGATGAAGCCTTCTCATGCAGAGCCAACAATTGTTATGGATATCTGTCTGTCTGTATGTAGCTGAAATTAACTCATTTACTTTAGTGAGTGGATTGCAGTTTGCCATTTTTTTTTTTTTCATTTATCTGTTTACTGTTGGTAACAGAATGCAGTTTCCCACCATCTCCTTTAAAGTTCATGCAATCAGCATATCTGTTTTCAGGCTTTTTGCTTGTTATTGTAGGTTGTATTGTTGGTGTGGAGCCGAACAAGAGGTCAAGTGATTTAAAAAGACAGGAGATAAAAAAATGCAAGCAATCTGTCAAAACTTATCGCACACTGAAGGAATGCTGTCTTTCTCCATCTTAATGCAGACTACACAACTCCTCTGTGTGCCCCAGCAGGGGAATTACAGGGAGATGGAACATAAATATTGGAACTTCTGTGAAGTGTCCACGCTTGCAGTAAGTTCTCTGTTGCTGAGACTTGCCCTCATTCATTCAGTTCAGGAAAACCCTTGTATATGTGCTTAAGCTCTACTGAAGTAAATGGGATTTCAGTACAAGCTTAAAAGGAAAGAGTCTATTGAGAGCTTTCCTGAATAGGGATTTGTGCTTATTGCACTTGGTTCAATCACCCCATGAGATTTTGGTTTCTAAATTTTTCAGCACGTGAATAAAAAGGGTATGTTTTGTGCATTCACATCAGTTCTTTCTAGTATTTCTAGTGTACGAAAATTTTCTGGAGAGTGGTACAGAACAATTTATTCTGAAGAGAAATCATTGTATATTGTACATATGCACAGATACATATCTACTCTCAGAAAACATCTTCTCATCATTGAAGAAATATTCACCTTTGTTTGGATCAATGCTGTGGTTGTCTATTTCTGTAGCACAGTGTCCAGAATAACTGAATTATCCATGAAAGGTTATATAGTCCAAGTGAATGGCACACAGTCATTATGACAAGTGAGTGCTATTCCGCACCCAGTGAAGTCCTTGTTGAGTGTACTGAACTAAATGCTCCATACTGCTGTGCAAGGTGATAGGTCCCATCAATGCATCCAAGTCGTTAAAAAATTCTACAGGAAAAAAAAAAAAAAAGATTCCAGCATCAGAAGAGTGAAGCTGTATTTGCTATTTGTCACCCTTTAATAGGTTTTATTCTCTTGCAAATTGAGTCAAGCTGAACATTTCATGGGAATGAAAGTTTAGTGCTAGTGAGATTAATTTTAAAGCCCCGTGGTTCATGATGTTACAGGCTGATACACAACAATTTTCTTTTGAAAGAACAAAACAGTGAGTTCTTCAGCTTTGCCTTTCATTAATTTCCGTTGAGTCTTGATAAAACAAACAGATGCTGGGCAAGATTTATTTTGAGAGTAAGGACAAGTGAATCTAAAAGCCTATACACAAGTGTCTATCTATACATATGCTAGATATCTAAACTACCTTGATAGACAAATAGAGGCATACAACGTGATCATCCCAATCTAAAGAGTAATCTGCCTAAGTAGTCAATAGGTACTTAATTCAGTTACATCCTTAGAGGCATATAATGTCCATTTGAGATGTCCTCAGGCAGTTGATACATACATAGCTGACCTAACACAGGACATACAGGAGACTTCTGGAGCAGCAGTATAGGACACCTCAAAGGGCATTTGGTGGCTACGGTTAGGCAACTGAACTGGATCTCGGTGTCATCTTCAAGGTGAACTGAGCAGCCCTCTGAACTCTGCTGTTTGTACTGAACAAAGTTACATCCACTGTAATGAGAGATTAACCCAACAGCTCACATACAAACACTTACAGTTAGGTGTCCTAATTTTGATTTGATTCCTGATCATTTACCTGCCTTAAATACAGTGAAACCAGCTTAACTGGGAAAATTTCACCCTGAAGAGGGAGTGAGGGTGCCTTGTTCCTATCTGTCTCTCCTTGGGGGGTGGAGGTTGGACGGATTCTCATTTCTTTTGCAGAAATGAAATGTGCTCCTGATTTGTGACATGGTCTGGCTAGAAGCATCTCATCCAGTTCCATGATTCTGGGAGCAGAAGTCTGCCTTGCCCCTTCTCAAACCTTTCTCTCCAGAATGACACAAATGGCAGTGAATACTGCCTGCAGATACATCTGTGACCTGTGATCTGTCTGTCACCAGCAGTGTACAGAAAAAATTAGTGATATAAAGATGCTTCTAAATGAGACAGCTGTCAAAATTGCATTTTTTGGGTTATTTTGGGACAGACTAGGAAAAGACTGAAGAAAAAAATAACCTCTGCAGCCCTACTCTGCCGGCAGGATTCCTGTCAAAGCATTTTTTTGCTGATCAAAACATGTGATGTTCTTATAGAGTGGCCCATATCCTTGAATCACCCACCTCTATTTTCCTTGGCCAGGTTGTCTGCCATCTCCCAGTAGTCATAGCTGTGCAGGATGCTGTTGGTGATGCTGACGTGGTTGGCGGCCATCTGATGGATGCGCTGGGGGATGCTGATTATAGGAGATGAGGAAGGGGGACCTGTGCTCCCCTGGGATCCAACAGAACTGACTGGAGAAGGGCTAGGGGACATGGGTGATGGAGTTCCTGTGCTCCTGAAATCAGATGTTAACACCATTGCTTAAAAGAGTGTTTGGTTTAAAAACATCGAAGTATCAGAACAGAGCAGGTAAGAAAATATAACACCTGACAGTCAATATGTTCTAAGTTTCTGTGCAACAGGTGAACTTACTTTCCACTGTTACCCCAAGAAGGTGGGTTCTGGGCAACTTTTGATGAATTCTGTAAAGGAAAAATAATTGACAATGCATATAATTAATGTAAAAATATGAAATGAGGAACAGCAGATAATATAAAAGTAAAGGAATATAAAGAAAAAACAGAGGTATTCAAATCTCTTGATGCAATTATCCCAGAGAGCCTGGTTTGGGGTTGTGATGAAGCAGTGCTGTAGCACAGATTCAAATCACATTCTATTAAACATCCTGAGATGGAGGCTAGCTAGGAAAATACACTTGCTGATGCTCAGCCTTCTCACAAAAATCCTGGGAGTTCAGAAGGAAGTGCTAGGACTCCTTGTTAGGTTTAGGCTGGAATTCTTGTGAGAGAAAACCAGAACACCAGAAGGCTGTGAGCAATCCTGTAGGACATTCAATCGTGTAATGTCTAATTTCCACCAATCATGGAATTTCAACCAGAATTTCTTTTCCTTTTAATAAAAGTTAGCTAGGCATACAGAAGTCCTAAGTCACTACCATCCTTGCTCTCTTTTGTCCTGTTCTACTGTTTAGAGGCCTCTGAGTTAGGAAGATAGGTTCTATTTCAAGATTTCAAGACTCAACTTTCTTCACTGTTTTAGAGTTTTGTTGGTCCTGTGCCAGCAAAACTGCACGTCATCTGGCATTATCAGTAATATTTCCATACACACAATGAGCACATTGACTTAATGGTTCTCCAGTAAGATGGGCACACTGCATGAGCCACTCCCCCAAAAAAACTTGTTTTCCCAGCTTTGATGCATCCTCTGCATTCCTTCAAATGTTTCCACACACCAAAACTGCATTTTGACACCCGGCCTTCTGTCTTATTGCTGTAAGTGTCCGGAGTGTCCCACAGTGGGCTTTTCCTTCAGTCTTTTTTTTTTTTTTTTGGGCGTGTGTGTGTGTCTTCTTCAGAACTACTGGCCTTCATCTTTCTAATGCAACAGAAACTGAGCATGTGTTATTTACTTACAGAGCTCGAGGCAGGGAAATGAGAAAACTGAAATGGAATCAAGGATACTTCCACTGTAAATTTAAGTAGCCTCTGCTTTACTGTACAGCTTCCCACACCTTTTTTCTCATGTTGGCTTTTTTTTTTTAAAATTCTCTGCTACATTACTTTTTTTTTCTTTTTTAAATATAATGGAAATAAAATACTTAAAAGGAGATTTAATAAGTTTTCTTTTCTTGTTTAAAATAAAAGTACGTCCGATTTTCTCTGAAAATATGTGTGAAATAGTTTATAACCATTCTTTGATTGATAATATATGTGGAAGCTCCTAATGCAGTCAGCATTTCACGTCACTTGGTTTTGAAAGCTTTTAGATACCAAATATGAAATGAGTGGAGAATTGGCTTGTTTTCCACTGAAAATTATGGCAAATGGATTTTTTTTTTTCCTATTTTTACTTTCAAAGGTGAGAATACTTACTAATGTGAAACTACGCTATCATTGTATCAGCAGGAGCTTTGCAGAAAACAAGCTCATCTTGTCTGTAAGTCCATTTTATGTTTGCTGTGAAACAGTTTCTGTCTGTGAGTAAGAGACATTTTATATGGTTGAGAGCCTGACCATGCTGTTCTTAATGCAGGCATCCTCTGAATTGGTGAAGAAAAAGAAAATGTTATAATTGGCACATATTTCTTTCCCCTGAAATCAAGTCATTGTTAGAGAAACATAACGTGTTGAATTATATATTGCTAAATTTTTAGAAGCAATTACAGTGGCTTCAATTTCAGTTTGACAATAACAGATCTGTCAATTTCCTTCAATGTCTTCATGTGTTTAAAATCTGGTCATGAATGCTCGTGGTTGTATTTGAAATTTTTTTATTAACAAAATGTCAAAGGATGGATGTTTTTCATTTCAAGGTACGTTCCTCTGTTAAAAAGAAAAAAAAAAAGAAAAAAAAAAAAAAAGGAGACTCATGTTTAAAGACAAATGGCTGTTTCAGTTCCCAAAACAGTTTGTCTTGAAACAGTTTGTGTTAAAGCATTTATAGGTACATATTTATTTAATTAGAAAGATAGAGGCTATTTTTCTTTCCATGTAGATTAAATGCTGGATGGTCTGACTGCTAGGAGGGCTCCACCATAAAGGTTCTGTCCTTGAGATACTTTCAGAAAAAGGTTGCCTGTCAAATAAAACAGATTAAAATGCTTTGAATGACTTCCTGTTTTATTCAAAATAACCAGGCTGTAGACCAGGCAGGAACTGGAGATAGGAAACAGCAGCACACAAAGTACAGCAGAAAGGGGAAGCCAGTGGTGCTCTGTCAACTACATGGCGGGTGGCTTGGTTCCCCTCTGGTGCTTTTGTACAACTCCCATTGAAGTCAGTGTGGGCTCTTTGCTATTTCCTTTGGGTGAGAACATGTCCCACTGCACTGCCTTACCTATACATGCTTCTAAGGGGAAGTCCTGCAGCTGAGGACTGATACAGATCAAAGTCTTCAACTCACAGAAAGTCTAGTGGGAAGTGTAATCCTGGAGGTGATTCTTGGAGCAAAATCTCCAAAATCTACCTACAACAGAGCAGGTTAGCACTAGATAATTGATTAAGAATAAAATGCCTGTTAGTACAATAAATTTCTTAGCCTTCCTGAGGGAACGTGACCTGTATATTGCAAAGAGGGTCCTTTGTGAAGGCAACATAACCAACCAGTGATTGAGTGCTGAGATGGGAGTCTATAACAACGTTCCTACTGACTTTGTGGGACAAGAACTAACCCCAGCACAGATACTGTTTTTATTAAAGTGTATTTACTATAAGAACATGCTGATTTTAGAACATGTGAAAAAAAGGGTACCTTGAAATACTCAATAAGCGCTTTAGAATATTTGACAGCATGGTCTCTTTTGAGTCGGAACATCCTCCAGTACAGAAGGGCCAGGCAGCGGTAACTGCAATAAAAGGGAAAGGAGAAAGTGAAGTGTGCCCCCAAACAGTATTCCCTATGAATTATCTTAAATTCTTCAATTAATGTGCAGTGGAAGACTGGTGGCACTTTGCTTACTACTAAGTTCACTTGTTCTGCTCCATTTTACTTATCACAGAATCATAGAATCATAGAATGGCTGAGGTTGGAAGGGACCTTAAAGATCATCAAGTTCCAACCCTCTGCCATGTGCGGGGCTGCCCCTCACCAGCTCAGGCTGCCCAGGGCCCCATACAACCTGGCTTTGAGCAGCTCCAGGGATGGGGCACCACAGCTTCTCTGGCAGCCAGGGCCTCACTTCACTGAGTGAAGAATTTCTTTCTAACATCTAACCTAAATCTTCCCTTAGTTTAAAGCCATTCCCCCTTTGTTCAATCACTATCAGACTGTGTAAAAAGTTGGTCTCCCTCCTGTTTGTAAGCTCCCTTCAAGTACTGGAAGGCTGCATTGAGGTTTCCCCAGAGCCTTCTCTTCTCCAGGCCAAACAAGCCCAGCTCCCTGAGCCTGTCTTCACATGAGAAGTACTCCAGCCCTCTGATCATCTTTGTGGCCCTCCTCTGGACTCGCTCCAACAGCTCCGTTCCAAACATGGTTAGATGCCACTAGGGCCTCTTCCATCCTTATGAAGAAGACTGCTAATGGTCCTTCACACTTTGCAGTGGATTCATAGCAAGGCTAGGTTAGGTGCCATGGCCATGGCAGGCCATGAAGAGAGCCACAGAGCAGACTGCGCTCAGGAGGGTTTGTGCACCTTGGTTCCCAGGTCTCAGCCCTGAATTTGATGCGCTCATGCTTGGCGAAAGGCCTCTCCTTTGGGAGAGTCATTATTAGCCTGGAACCCCAAAAGATTTAATCTTTAAATTCATTTCTCATTGCAAATGCAACAGCAGCCTTTTGGGGTGCCTCATCCTGCTACTACACTCCAACAACCTACAGCCTATACAACAAACTAGCCATTCTGCTTCTATCCCTCGTGTGCCCAGCAGCCTTTCCCAGCAGACGTAGGCAGCCACGCGTAGCCCCGTGCCCGCCCAGGCCCCACGCAGCTCCCGAGGCTGCAAGCTGCCCGTGGGGAAGCGCTACGCCGGCCCCCTCAGCCCGCAGCCGGCGAGTTGCGGCCGCCCGCCGCTGGAGGACAGCCTCGGCTCGGCAGACGGGCAGCGGCTGGCAGGCAGCAGGCGGGAGGGAGCGGCCTGCCGCCCCTCACCGCTCTCCCCATCTCCCCCCCATTCCTCCGCCCCGTGTCTTTTTTAGCCGCTTTTCAGTTAATTCCCCACCTAGGCATTTTTAAAGCAATTCCCGTGCCCCGTGCTCCTCCCGACCGCGCAGCAGATTGGCGACAAAGGAAGGGCGTTTAAAAGGAGCGCGCACCTCTGAATACTTGGTTCTTTTTACACAAATGATTAATTAGGACTCTTTTATTTATGGAGGATGAAGATGCATTCAGTTTGGGTTTTTAACAGATGGTTAATAGATGTTAAAAACACACTTGCTGATTGTAAATGTCCACTTACTGAGAATCAGTAACCATGTAATAGGTATTTGATGTATTAACTACATAGATATTAAATTAAAATTTGATTTTAACAGCGTTTTAGCGTTTTACTAGCCATCAGCAGCCACCCTATAGAATGTGAGGTGTGTGTGCATATCCCGAAATCCCTGTTTGGGAGGGAATCCACGAGGCTTAATTATCACCATCACCGTATCTCTCTTCACGTAATGTAAATGTAATTTACGATTATAGAGCCTAAATGTCAGCCACAAAGAAATTGCCAAACTATCGGTACAAAAGTACATCGCTCATAAAAACAACAAACCATCGGGCATTTAAAAATTAATTACGCTGATGTACGATAGCTGACCTGTCACACTCAATAAGTATGAATTGCTTATTTACAGAGACAGAATGCAGACCTGCTGCAGTGATACGAGGGGCTGGACCTTCCCAGAGCTGAAAGTATGCTCTTTCTTTCAACAGACAACATAATCCTATCTGGCCGCGTCCAGCGTCTGATTTTCAAGAACTGTCTCCCTGCAGAAAAGGAGCCTTTTGAGGAAATGGTGATCTACTAACCATAGTGCTGCCAACTGCTTGTCTTCTGGCGTGGCGTTGGGGCCTGAGTGGGTTTTTAGTCTCACTGCGTACCTTAAGCAAAAGGAAAGAAGCCCATGTGAGTAAACTGACACAGCTTTATTTTACTGATCAGCTCCTACAAGAGCTATGCTGACCAATGTAATTTGAGCTGGCCCGTTATACACATTTGCTCAAGTTACCAAACATACATGTCCTTTTCTGGTTGTGTTTTGGAACTATTTTGCCATTAACGGTGCCTCCCTGCACTCCTTATACAGCAGTAACTCCCCCGACCATCGATCAGTGCAGAGGGAAGCCCAGCTGGCAAGGTGCTGCTTCCTGGCTCGCTGTGCTGCCCTACTGAAATAACCTCCGCCGCCGGGGAGGCCCAGTTACACAGAGTTCATGCAGGGAGGTTTTCGCAGTGTTTGAAGGCAGGTGACAGCCTGTCTTGAAGCTGGTGCTGCCCTCACCCTGCCAATTCCGAGCGTGTCTACCCAGATTTGTGCCTCCAAGCAGAGCACGGCACAGGGGGAACTTGTAGCTCAGAGCTATTTTTGCACATATGACATTACGCTCAAATCCTATAAATATTAAACATCTACAGTGGTAACACTGCTGTTTCGAGAGTGTATGTGCTATGCAATCATAAATTAGTTTCTGGAAATCTCGGCTTCCAGCTGAATACCTGAACAATGGACAAGGTTAGGACAACACAGCACTTCTGGGCTCGCTTCCAGAAAAATACCTGCTCCCCATAATTAGCTGCCTGTGGTTTTTCTTATCTTTGTTTTCAAACTTTAATCCTGATACCTGTGCAAAGATTCAGTATGAACATTTTGTTTTAACAGGTGTACCTGGTAAACCTAGCATATTTTTCTAAGCTGCAGCAAGTGAGATCAACAGTAATTCACACTACTACACAACCACAGCTACATACATTACAGAAAGCTATGAATCTGCAAGCAAAATTCAGTTCCAGAGTTAGGACCATATATTTGCTATCATGAGAAAAGACAGGGCAGACAAAGAATGAGCTCTCTGCTGCGGTGGTGCAAGTATTGAAAAAAAGAAAGGAAGAGATGCAGAGATGCAGTATTCTACTTTGTTTAATAATCTTCCAGTTAGAAAGCTGGCCTCAATCCACTGAAATGCATGAGAAGACAGCCCTAAGTGGAATGAAATGCCAATGGAATTGTTAACGTTTGTGAGAAAATGATTGCATCAACACTCCAAAAAGAGCTCCAAAAGAACGCAATTGTTTGAGGAGCTTTGCTTTATTATGAATATGATTAAAAATGAAATGTTTTAATTACTATGACCTTAGTGCTGACGAGACCTGCATGGCTGACTGTCCTAAGGAATTATGCCATGGTCACTGACAGTGCAGCTTTCTCTGCTAGTGTGCTGGACTTTCTCTTGCAGAGAGTTGCTGGGATGAGTTTGACCTATTTTTCTCTACCAGTGCTCAATATTAACTATTAGTACAAATTACAATAGAGGAAAGGACTTAGAAGAAAGAAACTTTCCTTGTAGGAATTGTGGGTAGGACTGTATTCTGGATTATCCTGTTTGGGTAGCCATGTAGGGGTCTGTTTAAGTGTGAGCTGGACTGTTTTCAGGAGTCCATTAGCTTCCGTAGGAGAACACACACTAAATGGGCCTCAAATTCCCATTTTTCTATGGCTGTTCACATCTTTCAGGTAACAATTAAACTTCAGTCTTAAACATGTTACAGCATTTTGCAAATGATCACTCCATGAATGTGTTCTGGTATTAGTTAGCAGTTTTTTCCCCTATTGAAGAGCACTGGACTTATACCTTGTACCTCTTTATGTAATTTGCAACTCTGGTAATATTAAAAGCATTGTTTATTTTGCATTCTACACCATTGCCTAATTTAATTTCCAATGAAATCGCAAATAATCCATTTGTGTTACATATGAGTGACGAGGCACCTGGGCAGTCCTCACTTCTCCCCGTTTACTGTCTCTAGAAAATAACACGATAAAGTAGATGAGCATATTTGCATGAACAGAGTAACCCCTGTGGTTGTCTCCTCCCTTCCTACCTGATGAGTTCAACTGTTTCTGAATACATTGTATAGGGGGATTTAGATTCCATTGGGCCTTGTTCCATTGCATTTCCACACTCAATAAACGATAATGCTGCTTCTGCATAATTCAGTGCCTTTCCAAACTTTTCCACCTAGAGGGAAAAAATAAGGACACATAGAAATAATGTAGTCATCAAGATATGGTTACATTTGATGGGATTTTTTCAATGTGAGATTTTCTCAGTGTGAATTATAAACTTGACACAAGTCACTATATCTTCAGATTCATAAATTTTCCTATGAGAAAGCTAAAGCCCATCAAACCTTGTGCATCAGTGAAAATTGTAAAACAGAAAGCAGAGCTGAAAAAGGCTATAAGACGTTATTTGGTCCATGCTCTTGTGTCAAAAGAAGGATCAACTCTGCCTAAGACATTCTTGACAGATGTTTATCAAAGCTCTCCAGTGCTGGAAATTCCATGAACTCAACATCAGGCCTTTTTCCTCAGCTATCAAGTGTCCTTACCATTAAAAATGGTTTCACACTTTGCAGGTGCAGTATTTCACCAGTCAACAAAGGAAGGTAATGACTGTCTTGAACTAAGAGAATCGGAGTTAAATATTTTGACTACTAAATCTCTCTTATTCAAAGGTTCATCTCCATTTTCATTTCTTTTTCATTCCTACCAAGACTGCTTGGACTCCTGTCAATATTTTGCCTTCTATATCCTCCTCCTCTTTTAGGGACTACTCTACTCTCTCGGCTTTTCATGCCATCCTTCTTCCTCACTCAGTTTGTTCTCTTATTTTTTGTACTTCTTTGACTCCACGTTTGTGTGCTTAAACATATACATATGCACATGTATACGTCCTCAATAATAGTGTATATGCACATGTGCACATAATGTTCATATGTGTACACTTACATACCACTTATCTGGTCTCAGAATTTCATTTTTGATGTGAGTAGAGATGAATCATACTACTATCTCTCCGTCCTGACTTGTCTTTCCTTCAATCAGAACTCCTGCGGTACATAAAGCCCATTAATGGACTGGATGCATTTGGTTGAAATCTGATGCATGCAGTGAAAGGTTAATGGACCTTATTCTTTTCTAAGGGATAAAGATTTTAAATAGTAACTTTGGAATGGCACACTGGCTTCAATCTATTTTAGGTTCTTATATGACTCCCATTGCGATCATACCGGAGAATTTCACAAACTTTTTATTATATTTCTCTCCCTGACGCTCTTCTGCAGGTGGAAGTGCTATTATCCCAATTTCACAGATGGGGAACTAAGGAGCAGAGAGACTTAGAGTCATTTTCAGGCTGCTCACTCTAAGTGCTTATATTAGGTATTGCAGTGCCAAAATAGGAGGTATCGAGCCCAGCAAGGTGATTCAAAGTGCTCCCATTTCCCTCCAGGATCCCTACACACTCAAGGAAGGGGGAAGTACTTGTGATGAGTGATTCAGTATCAGTAAGGAGCTGGTCCACTGCGAAGGAAGACTGAATGTGAAGGATATTTCTATCACCTAGTGCTGATGGGAGGCTATTTAAGCCATGCCTAAGTGACTTTCGTGTAGGAAATTTGTGTCAGAGCAGAGTATAACACTTGCACCTCCTATTTCTGGGAGTCTACCATAAAAACATTTTTCTTCAGGCTAAGACAGAATTTCCTTTGCATATTAAGTGTTTTTTTTTTTTCCATTTTGTTTAAAGCAACACACTAAAAAGCACCATTTGTAGTTTTCCACAATATTTTCTGATTTAAGACTCTCTTTAATATGGAACTGAATAAACCATGGAAATTTGTGCTAATAAACACAGCTAGAGTGTAAAACTGCGTGTTAGTGTCCTAAATTAAGGGCCTGCTACGGCTTCCTTGGCCATTTAACACTCGGCACAGCTAAGAAAAAGAGGTGAAGAAAGAGAGACTGTGAGCTGCCTTTCTTCTTTCCTGCTCCTGTGACCACAATGTGTCTATCAAGCAGGGCAAGGCAGGACTGCAGCTACTTCTGCTTGCAAGACGGCCATGCTCATGCTGAGTTGCACCCCATAGATTGCCCCTACCATACCATACATAAAGCTGTGCTGGCTTATTCACTGTGCTGGACTAACACAGGCTAGGAGAAAGGTAAGAGATGGCTAAGTGGAGCTTTCCTGGAGCACCATGTGCTTCATTGCACCCTTCTGTTTGGGAAGATGGGGATCTCTTCAGCGCTCCATAAAGCCCCATGTTCCCCTTTCTCAAGAAGGTCTTACTGGCTATTTTTCTAGGCACATCAAAGCTGGAGACAAAAACCTGTTTGTTGCAACAGTCCTGTGTGTGAAACATGTTCCTGCAGGGTTAAATGGATTCCTCATGTGCTGCTGGTTGTCTTACAAAGGGTTTGTCATGAAAGGAAGATTCTTTTGGCAATGGCAAGCCAAAACTTTTCAAAAAAAGGGCAGATTCCCTGAACACCGGACCAACCTGGACTGTTATTACATGGCCTAGCCAGCTTATTAAACTGAGAAGAAAGGTACGTGGATACACATAGTATAGCATGTAACCATACAGTCTCTATTACTACAGTTGCTAATTAAAGCATAGGGATAAATGGAAATTTTTATTTATCCAGGCCTTTATCTCAGTAAGTCATTATTTGTTAAGTCATAGTTTATTGGGCTATGAACATTTGATTATATAAACATTTCTTAATTTAACAAGCCTAGCCATCCTTATAATAGATTTTATAATTACCCCAGCAATACTGCACTGATGAAGAAACTGCATTACAAAAATAATTTGGAGGAACATAACTGGAAAGAAAATATTCTCACCATCGCATCTGCTTTATGTTTCTTCCGTTTAGCTTCCTGCATAAAGTAATCTGCATTGCGTGGCCTACCAGGGGAAAATAAGAAGACACTTTATTATTTTCTGAAGTGCAGAATATTTTCAGGTTATTTTTCCCTTATTTTAAACCTGATTTGCAAACATTTTTTATGAAGAAAATACACTTATCATGTAACCATGCATCTTGTATTTTCAAATTGCTGCCTGTGGAGACAATAGCATTTATGGCTGTTCTCATTCTTTAGAAGTCAGTGATTCAAAGCAAAAAAAGCTAATAAAATGCATTTTTATGGATTGTATAAACTGCTTCCCAAATTAGTGCAGTTTTGATCTACCAAATGGATGCAAGCATTAAGCGGAACAAGTTATTCCATTTTCTCCTCTCCCTTGTGTTTGCTTACCTCATTTTCTACTCCTCCCTGTACACTGTCATTTGCCTTGGCTTCTCCTTCCTTACAAAACAAGTGTGTTTAATCTCTCCACTTCAAAAAATGCACACCGAATCTGCCTGCCTCCACCTCATCCCCCTTCTCCTTATCTGTAAGCACACTGAGAGTGCTGTTTGCTTTTGCAGCCTGGAGTTCATCTGTGACACGGTACGAGGCTGCCAGCTGCATGCCACTGGCGTTACTTGTGTCAAATTCTCCATTGATTTCTCCTCAAATAGATCTCAGAGACTCCATTCCATCCTTAACCTACCTGACCTAATGACTGCAAGGCACAAATTCAGTTGCTGTCTCAGTGCTGAAATTCACAAGACCATTTCTGATCCAGACTAATCCACTTCTATTCAAACTGAAAACACAAAGTGCTGTTCCCCCAGCAGTGCTTGTGACCAATTCACTGAGCCCTCACGGCTGAAACAGGTTTCTTCATCTTCTCCCTACTGCACTTTTTTCAATAGAGGGAAGCCATCTGCCATGTCATTTTAGTGCATAACACAGCATCTTCAATTCTCAAAAAAGTCTTTGTATGTCCTGACCATGAAGATTCCCCCAGTCTCGTATGTGTGAGACATGGCCTTCCTCCTTCTACTCAACTAAAACATGTCCTGGTTCATCTCAGCACATACTGAAGTTACCGCTGTATCTTTGTCACTCTCAGAAGTTTCTCCTTGAAAAATTGTTCTCTTAGAATTCCTTCGAGTCATCCTTTAGACATTTTCTAATGAAAAAGGGATATTGCTGAGTATTCAGAAAATGAATAACAATATTCCTGCCATTCTTGATTTTAAATGCATGGCTTTGTGAAAAATAGGGTATTATGGTATTACTGCAGCATAGCAATCCTAGTATATATATATACTTATATATATATATATATAAATTTGGATTTCTCAAAATGTTTGTTAAAAAAATGTATGAGTCAGAGAAGATACAGATCTAAAAACTGAAGTCAATGTATGAGACAAAAGCTCTTGCTGACAGCAGTAAGAACACTTTCAGCTCCACAACAGATTAGTGGGAACAAGGTGGAGCCTCTTGTCAGAAGAAGACAACCATATCTACTTCCTTGAATTAGTAAGGCCATTTGCCACCGCGTCTGCATAGTCTGTTTTCTTCTTCTGTCATGCACACAGTTTCAAGGAGATTTAATTATATCACAGAAAGTTAGTCATAATTCTTATTTTGAAGGCTAAATATCATCAGAGAGAAATAAAATTTGTAATTTTGAATGACATCTGTCCTAAAAAGTTTGATGATACGCTGAAAAATAGTTCATTTGTTCCATCTTTAAAATGTTCTGTTCCCTCAGAGTGGGATTTTTCCCCAACTCCCCAGAAGAAAGAGGACTAAAGATAGGTTTCTGTCCCAGCATCACATAATCTACTGCAGCTGCCAATACTTTCTGTACCCAGCAAGATGCTAACATTATCTTAACAACACAAACCATCTGGATTTGGTTTTGGTCAGTTATAGAATCATAGAATAGTAGAATCACAAGACTGGAAAGGACCTACAAGATCATCCAGTCCAACTGTCCTTCTATTACCACTGCTACCACAAGCTACCAAACCATATCTCATAGCTCCTCATCCAGATGCCTCTTGAACACTGCCAGTGACAGCAACTCCACCACCTCCCTGGACAGGCTGTTCCAGTGCCTGACCACTCTCTGAGTGAAAAAGTTTTTCCTTGTATCTAATCTAAACCTCCTCTGGTGCAACTTGTGGCCAGTTCCTCAGGTCCAGTTTGTTTCCTGGGAGAAGAGGCCAAACCCCTCCTCATTCCAACCTCCCTTCAGGAAGTTGTAGAGTGCAATGAGGTTTCCCCTGAGCCTCCCCTTCTCCAGACTAAACAATCCCAGCTCTCTCAGCCTCTCATAAGACCTGTGCTCCAGACCCCTCACCAGTTTCATTGCCCTTCTCTGGACACATTCCAGGGCCTCAATGCGTTTCCTGTAGTGAGGGGCCCAAAACTAAACACAGTACTCAAGCACTTATGAAGTATTAGACACTGAAAGAGTATTAGCTTGATGGGGAAAGCCATGTTTTCAGAACCACTGAAAGACCTTTTAAAAACTCTATGTTCTGTCTATCTTATTGTTGTGCAATAACCGAGGTAAGACTGTTTACTCTGAAGTGACAAAAAACAAAAGAAAGCAGAGCCTATCAGCAGTGCAGTGGTCTCAGCTCTCTGAAATGATCAAAGTGACAAATCTTCACATGATCCTTTCAAACTCTGGCCATTAAAATATGTTCTTTGCAATATACCCTCCCATGTGACACCCAAAACCATCTGTATAATTTGCTTGTTTGAAGCACGGCAAGAAGCTGTAAAAACCAAGTGAGATAACACAATGTAATTATGGTCTACTCATAAATAAGACAATTGTAGAATGTTTTTCAACTTGTAGCAGGATTTATTCTCCAGAGTTATGCTCAGCAGCTGACAGCATCAGCGGGAGGCATGTTCATGACTGAACCAAGAGGGCCCTGCCATGGGGTAGCTAACCAGAATGCAATGTGTGAAAGTCAAAGTCATCAGTGTCTACTGAAGCCAGCTGTTTCGGAGGAAAGCCTAATATAAAGATGAAACTATTAAAATGTAATTGTTAAGCACAGTATATATAGCCACAGTGTGGATGTTTAGATACTTTCATACGAAAAATACAAGACTGATATACAAATCTGAGGGTGCCTAGCAGAAATTAAGACTTGTTAGGAAAAAAATACATTGATTGTGTTTTCTTCCAATATTTGTTCAAAAATGTTAATATCATGCCACGTTAAATTCTGATCTGTTAATGCTATCTATGCAATACTGTTCTTCCATGGATCACTACATGATAATAATCTTTCAATTCAGATTACAAATGTACATGCTAGATGAAATTGGAAGCTGAGAAGTTCTATAGATCTACTGCATGCTTGTGTACATGGCACAGATTGCTTACATCATTTTAGAAACAAAATACAGATGTACTTGAATTTAGTTTTTTTTTTTTTTTTTTTTTTAATGAGAAAGAAAGGATTCAAATTCAGTTTTGATTAGGTTCCCTAGATTCCCACTGTTGGACATGGAAAGTTGTCCTTTTGAATTCAGTATACTAGTTTAAATTATTATGCCACGAAGTGAAGAAACAGACAGTGGGACGATAAAGAAGAAAAGAAAACAGTAGGCTACCTCAGCTCATGGACATATGAAGACACATGAGAAAGCTGAAGCATGAATTCATTACTCAGAATTGCATACTGTATATTTCACATCTATAATGTTCATAAAATGTTCCATTAATCATAGTCTGATCTTACAGACCTGTAAATTACAGTGGCTGAGAATACGTATCTCCTACTAACTTCATGGTTCATCCAAATTTCATCTGTAACTTGGCCCCTTTGATGAAACCGGTGAAAACCTCAGATTGGAGAATTTGCAGGTAATCTCACTGCATTGTAATTTCAAATACTGTACGTTCTTGTTGAGAGGTATCTTGAAGAAAAAAAAATCTGTTTCCTCACACAAGAAACTCAGAAAGATCTGTATCTAAACTCCTTTTCAAGTCTTAGGTGTAAGGTTTGCAATCCTTCTGCACATTGCAGCCTTGCTACAGCCTGAAAAGCCTGGAAATAAGGAAAATTTCTACAGAGTAAAATTGGTACCAGGCTGCTGCTGGAACTGGATAGGATGTAAGTGGTATAAGAAATACCAGAGTCTCTTTGTTAGGCTAAAAATGTTACCGATCATGAATGTAAACTGAAGTCTCATGGAAAGATATTCCCTGACTTCAAGTTTTCAGACAATTGAGTCAGATTCTCCTATGTCATTCACAACTGTCTGTATCGAGTGGTGTCACCACTGTCACTCCAGATTTACAGACAGGATTCAGGCCTCCTTTTTTTTGTAAAAATATATATAAAAAGAAGTTTGACTTCAAATTAACAGGTACAAACAAGTGTTTTATCTCTATTAATAATCTTGACTGCACAAGGAACTCTTTTGTTTCTGAATATCTGATTGTTGGTACTTGTAGAAATATGGTCCTCTTCAACAAAGCCAAAAAAGAGTTCTAATACACTGCTCTAATGCCTCTCATATATCTCTCTGAAAGGCAAGAGAAAGAGTGTAAAGCACCAGTGCCAACTAAGTCAGGCTGCCGGTGAATTCTCCCCGGGATCAAGTGTCATTATGTGAAACTGGCTGCTCTCGAGGAGAATTTACCCTACTCTGTTGATTGGGGAAAGCAATCAAGTACCGCTGGAACCAGTTCAACGCATTCTCAGTCAACACTAGCCAGTCACCTAGGCACTGCAACAGAATCCAGCCTTTTACAGAATAAACCCCCATGGCTAGATCTGATAGTACAAACAAGGCCAGGCTTCCTTTTGAACAGTGGTATTCAAACCATTTATGACTTTGACAAGGGCAGCCTCAGTAGCATGTCTGTGGCTGAAGCCAGGACGAGATTTATCAAACAATCTGCTACTGTCCAGAATTCCTCTCACTGGCACTGCCACTACTTTCTCTGGGAGCTTGTCGA
This sequence comes from Phasianus colchicus, assembly GCF_987193195.1. Taxonomy (NCBI): domain Eukaryota; kingdom Metazoa; phylum Chordata; class Aves; order Galliformes; family Phasianidae; genus Phasianus; species Phasianus colchicus. The sequence continues at coordinate 133,997,047 of NC_143436.1, forward strand.
AAACCAGCAGGAAATATAGCATTTCCATAGCTTGTTATGTTGCACAGGATCCCAGCGTGAGGTGAGATGGCTGCAGGCATGGTAATTACTCCCCTTCCAGAAGCAGCCTTTTAGAATTTCCAGGCTGTTGAGTTCCTAAGAGTGGTGTTTACCCAGGTAAAATGCTTGAGTGTGTATGTTTCCCCCTCTGCATCCTATTTAGCTGTATGCCATTACAGTGCATCTCTGCCACCTTTGTCTTTTGATACTTTCTCTGAATTTAATTTACTCCAGTTTAGCAGATAATTGCAAAAATGTAAAGTCACGCAGTAAAAAAAAGGGAAGAGAATCAAACAAAGTGAATCAATAGAAGCTTTACTTCGTGCAGTAATTTATCAGCATCTTCTGCAACATAATCTCCTCGAAACTCAGTGCAACCGCTGGTATTTACAGAGCACAGTATAGCTTAGACTCCAATATACAATTTTAATTATAACTGCATTCAAAAGCACATTTTTCATCTAATTTTTGTATTTTATATGAACTAAATACTAAACTACAGCATTTTCTGCTTCATTTACATAATCCTCCACTTGAACATTATTTCTTACTGTGGTATAGTGCTTTATGAGGATACATTAAAAAAAAAACTAATAAAAGTTCAATTAAACATCATAAATGTAGCCAAGTGCATATTTTAATACTCTTCAGAGATAATGCTGCTGAAGTGTTATAAAAAACCAAACTAGGGCTTCCTTAGTGTACAACAATTGCACGTAATAAAAGCAGCTTAAATCATAATTCTAAATATAGGACTAATTTCACCACTTTAGTAATCCAGACCCTAAAAGGTGGGTGTGCTGGAAGGGAGCAGAAGAACAGAATGAACCACTTTAGCATCTGATCAGAGCTAGAGGCAAACCAGAAGAAATGGGCATAGCCGTGGTCAGCCCATGCCCAGTTTTGAATTTGTGCCAGTAGGCCACGACCCTTAAATACAAGAAGAGAAGGAAATCTTGTAAGGACAAGATAACGACATAAAGTAAAATGTCGTTGTATACAGTCCTGCCTATTTGTTGTTTCAGACAGGGATGCATTGGGAATTATACCAAGATCACTTCCGACATATTGTATCACAGATAAGGATGGTCATCCTGGGGGTAAATAATGGGGCTGAAGCTGGGAAGCAGGTATTACTGTACAAGATAGTGTCCCACCCTGATGCCTTGTGACCTCCTGGCCATTCCACAACTCAGACTAAATTATGGTTAACTGCCGTGCCTGGAATGGCAAATGGGGTGGAGGACAGCCTATGGTACCATATGAGACAGGTATCTGATTATGGGAGTCTCTTGCTCATTGTGGCAGACCCAGCATGTTTGCAAAGTTCAGCAGAGGAGCGTAATTGTAGAGAGGGCAGGGAAGGCATTGGTGACCCATTTAAATGCTTGTGCTATAGGCATTTCAGAAAGACAAGAACAAAGGATCTGATTGGAGTCAGGCCAAACGTAAGAAAAATTTACTCAATCACACAGGTACACAATTGCTATCTGGAAGGGCTTAGTATAACGATGTCAATAGCTTAGATTAGATGAATAGATGAATAGTTCAGATACAGAGAGATCGAGTTACTGTTGCAAAAAAATAGCGGCCAAAATTAAAGAATGGCTCCTAATTTAAATGAAATGAAGAAACATGCAATAAGTAAGGGTTCTTATTTCTGCAAAAACGTCAATGTAGTGAAATACCAGAGATGAAGAGAGTCAAAATTCACTACAAACTCCTGGGCATGACCTGGATTCATGACTTAAAGATACTCATGTGAAATCAATACCTAGACTAAAACATACAAGGGCAAAGTGTGTATGCAAAGAGGGAGGAAGGAAAAAGGTATTAACAATAGGCACTTGAGCTCCTGTGATAAAAACAGGAAGAAATCTCTACAGCCTTGCAGTTAAACTACAGAGTGCTTCTCTTCTTGTATATTAGATAAATACTCTGAAATCAGCTAATTTCAGTAGAAGCTGAGGGAAACACTTACAGTCAAACCCTGGAAGAGAGGGTAGGACCGCAGCTACCCAGGCTTACATTGTTTTAATATGCCAGGCAATACAACCTGAATTCCCATCAGGCAACTGCAAACCAAAGGCAGAAAGATGCTTCTATGAGAGGAAGTACCTGGCAGCCAGCTCTGATGATCCCAGCACTGATGAGTGAGGTATGGGTGAAATTGATGAGTGACAGTATGTGTGAAACCTTGGCTCCATCTGTGCTAGTGAAATAAGCAGAGCAAGGATACCAGCTCTATCATCGGATCATTCATGCTGTTTGATGGCTAATACTCTCCTTGGCATAGTTTTGAGCTTTCTCCCAGACAATGCCTGGGCACAGCTGGAGGACAGCACATGCCAAGGGCTGTTCACAGGAGGCAGTGAGTGTTCTTTGTTTTGGGGAGTGAAGACAGTTCAGTCATATAAACATAGTGCTGGACCACTTGCCCATAGGGAGAGGAGGGGTATGGATGTAGCCTTTAAGCTCAAGTGAAGTCTGCAGTCCTGGGTTTTCTTTGGGACCAGGGTATAATGGCTATAAATCCTTTATCCCATGAGAACTTCCTGCTGGAGTTGTTTAAACATCTACTTTCCACCAAAACAGGCTTTTAGAGAGTGTCCCTATAAAAAAGGGGGGGAAGGTGGTCATACAGAGAACAGGAAACTCGATTATTTAATCACAGAAGCAGTGTATGCAATGTAGGAGCTTAATGTTATTTTCTCATGGGCAGCATATGCTGAAAATAATTGAGAACATTTCAAATTAAGCATATGAATTTGTGATGAACTTAGTACAGCAGACATTGGTTTATCTGACAGGTAATTGTTTAGGTGGCTGATGAGAAGGAGGAGCATATGTTTTTTCCTTAAACGTGCTCCTGGGGGTGTGCTAAGCACTCTAGAAGTCTTTCCAAATACTTCAGAAGACCAGGAGTCTTTGAGGAACTTTGATCAAGGTGAAACAAGCTGGCTTCCACTGGTTTTGTGAGTCACAACCCAAGAGCACCTTGTTCTTTCCACACTGAGAAAGAAGAACAGGGAAAAAGAGACTGAAAGTGAGAGACTTGGGCTCCAAGCCAAAACTAAGAAATATGGTAAGAAGTTATCACTTCAGCTTTTTATGAGCTTTATACATGGCACCTTTACAGCCAGAATATTTTTGGAGGTGTGGTTTATCTATAGATGGGAATACTGTCTAATTGTAGGATATATTCCTAAAGCTGGGGCAATATCAAGCTGCTGGGTACCACCTGAATCCATGGAAAGAAAATTCAACAAAAGATAATAATAATTTTTAAAAAATCTTGAAAAAAAATGGAAGGTGTATTACTTTGATCCCATAAGGCCAGAAAAAAAAAAAAAGAGAAAAAACGAACAAACCACACATGAAGTTTGAAAGAGTAAGCTACAATGCAAGTAAGAAAATAATCCCAAAGAACAAGTTCTCATGTAGCCATAAGGAGAATTGGGAAGCTGAGTATGCTCTGCTCTTTTTGTACTACACATGCAGTGTTTGGAGGAGGTGTGAGACTGTGCCCTCGGGCAGCCACAGCATGTCAGTGCTTATCACTTCAAGGACAACAGACTTCGTTCCTAAATGCAGTTATTGGGAATTCTATCATTCAGCTAAATTACAGCAGGACTGAATTTGGCTTGAAGCATTATGATGTAGCTTTTAAAATGTTCTCTTCATAGAGTCAGAAATGGCCAAAAATCCAGGAAATCTTACTAAGAATTAATACTGGGAGCAACATGGATGTCATATATATGTGTGCCATGCTGGATACCTTGAAGCACATTCAGAGCAGGCAGTAAACAATGGCAGTTCAGGAAAAGCAGTATTTTGGCTGCCTTTTGAAGACTCTTAGCTATATTTACTTTTATATTTTGATGCATGTGTGTACAGCACTCTGCCAAGCAAGATATACTTTTTATTGACCTACTTGTGTTCCAATTTATTGCTAGTGACAGCTGTTGTCAATGATCTGGAGAAAATAAATTGAGACTAAAGCAGAGATGCTGATTGGTCAAAAAAATTATTGTTTTAAATCGAATAAAAGAGATTTAGTCTCTTCAAACTACAGAGTCTGATTAAAATGAAGACTTTAAAGCCATGGCTAGATTACAGTAATTCCGAACTTCATGGATTATGAGATGAAATACTTCATAGGCATCATTTTGAACAAAATGCTGCCATTAGGATTACTACTTGGCTTTAGATACACACTACTGCATTTCTTCAAATCCTCTGCTATGGTACTATAAGGATTTGAAAGACATTGGCTGCCATGTTTAATTTGATCCTTCTAACATGAGTCAAATTTGTTGACATTTAACATTTGCAGCCAGTCCAATCTGCTACATTTCAGTGACTTCTTTATGTGGTAAAGTCAGGATCAAGAATATCTGCAATAGCTGGTATTCAGTGATGTTTCCTAGATACAGTTTGTGGATGACAGTTGTAGTACAAGAAAGTCTCCCTCCTCTAGTTAGCACAACAGGCATTTAGACATTTGTGTTTTTTAAGGGCAAATTAAGACATATTTAACTTCTGTGTTTTATCTTATTTGGCATTTTAGATTTTTTTTTTTAATGGGTTGTAAATTGCTTGGGGACATTCTACATGTAAGGCACTATACACCAATGGTTTTATTGTATCTCTCCCTGAAAAGCTGAAACAGTTGTACTGAAGATTCCTGCCAGAGAAATCACATGTATCACTAATGGAGAAAGAAGTGATAAAAGCCTCCTAGATGACAGAGATGGTGAGAAAAAGCAGGTTTCTTGAGACAAAATTGTGCAGGGAAAAAACACAAAAACACAAAATGGTCCCCCAGTTTTTTTTTGTCAGCATCTTGATGGAGAATCAGATGAAGACACAGTAGTTCTCTTGTAGGTGTTTCTGACTGTATTTTCTCTAATCCAAACAGATGAGCACATCCTACATTTTGACTTTTAGCAGGTATACTGATACATTTTTCCCATGTATGTACATGTTTAAGGTGTAGAAAAATTGAACAGTGGCAAGTAAATTATAGGTGATTCAAGTATTTCAAGAGATGTGAAGACTTAGGTAGTGCTTCTAAGCAGCTTCAAATTTCCTCAATGGAAATCACTGAATAAATGTGTTGAAAAATTTGAAAAATAGCATGGAGGGAAGTGGAAAAGGAACAAAAATGAGGATATATACACAGGGGAGAGTTTTCTCCAAAAGGAGCAGAAAGAATGATTACGTTTATTGAATTTACATCTTCTCATGACTTCCAGGAATGTACCCAGAAATTAATCTCACCAGCCTTCTCTTCTTGACAGACAACAATACAGTTACATCATTTTAAAGTCTGTGGGAATTACTTATATGTTATAGCAGGAAACCTGGATTCTCCTGATGAGATACTGTCATCCCTCTAGCTGTCTCTGAGACTAAGTTGACATAAATGAACATTACAATTACTACAATTATTAGTAGTAATATTTATTAAAAACCCCATTCTGGTAGAAAACAGGGCTGTTTTCTTAGGGTTTCCCTAGGTAAATAAGTGCAAGTGATGTTACTGGTGAAATTCTGGGAGTACAAAAGGTGCGTCAAGGTAACACAGCTTATGAAGCTCTATATGTTCCAGGCAGTCTGAGACATAGCTTGAACAGAATTTCTTCTGCACTGGCCAGAAGAGTCAGTATTTTAATTCCAGAATATTATTAGGCAAAAATAAAATAATAATAATAAAAAAATCTGAGTTTTCTTGATATTAAGGTTCCAATCTTAAGTTTTACCTTTACGTGATACCATATCCTATACAATTGTGGGAAATGAACCAGCAGTTTTAATTTACCAAAAAGAAATTGAAGAAATTACAAGCTTAAATTATTTTCAGAAGAAGAAAGCAGGGATGTTTGAGAGATGTAATGGAAGTGGGGAGGGGCAGGTATCCCTCCAGATATTCATGCCAGCCACTGCTGTTTGCTTCTCCCTCTGCCTTTGTGACACCTTTTTCTGAGCAGCAGTAGCAACAAGTGAAGCAGCTGTCAAGGTCTGTGGATACAAGGCTCCCATCTGTCCTCTCCCCTTGTTCCAAAGGACGCACAAGAAGGGAGTCCCTCTCACCCTGCCTTGATATGCATATGTATATGTCTGTTGTCAGAGGTGTGCAGAATTAATGCTGAAGCACTAATAGGGCCTCCCCTTTATGGCCCTGCCATGTCTCACGCAGATATTCCTTTTCAGCCCATGGGCCAAAAAAAGTCATTTAAGCTCAGGTCTGAATCTTCACTCCCTATCCAAGCTTGCTGTAGGTGTGCCTGTGTCTTCAGCCCTGTCACAGCAGTGCTTGTGCCATGGCACAACAATGGGGCTTTCTTTCTGGTTTGACCTCAGATCCGCCTCATCACTATGCACACCTGGCAGTCTCTGGACTGTGTCTGACTCTGTTTATCCTCACCAGGCCTGATCCTGATCTGATCTGACTTCCTGACTTGACCTTGGACCTGCCTCATCACCTTGTTTAGTGACTCTGTGACTGGACCACCCCTGCTGGCATAGCCCTCACCCCACCAGCCATCTTCTGTCCTTCTGCTCCTGGCTCCCCATCCCTTAGGGAACAGCCAGTCCTCACTGCTTCCTGATGATCAGAGGCTTAATTTATGATGATAAATGGAATACTTTATAAACTATGTCTCAATCATTGTTCAGTGTACAGTATTACTATAATAATACTGGCCATATCTCAGCTCCTGATGAACAAATTGTAATTCCCTTTTGAAATGCAGAAAGCTACATTGTTTACTATACTTTAAAGTTTTCTGTACTTACATATCATCAAATATAAGTTTTGTCCTTCTGCAGTCCCTGGGTGCGCTGGACAGAGGTGACCAAGGCTCTGTTTGGGTCTGTGGCTTATTGCAGAGAAGAACATTTTCTGAATTGGTGTGAACTGCTTTCTAGACAACAAACAGCATAGAAGACATTGAGCTTCTAACTTCAAAAAAGCAACTAATAAACCACAGATAGTCTTTGCAGTGTGCTGTATATTGTCAGTTAGTTTTTCTACTATTTCAGCAGGCAAGATGTGTTAACTGTCCTGTGACTAACAGCCACAAATTCACAGATACTGCTCACAGCACTTTGTAAAGGGCCTGAGTTTTGATGTGATACGCAGATGAAATGGAGCTGAACTATTAGTAATCATCGAAACACTTTGTAACAAAGTCAGCGAAATTATGGAAGAACAGATCAGTTTGGTCATTGCGAAGATCAGGTTACATCTCCAGTCTTTAGCTTCCAAACCAACACTGTACCTTGCCCTGAGAGAACAAGGTGAGCCCCAGTTTGCCCTTCATTTATAACCACTGCCTGAAAACATTACCACTTCTTCTTCAGGTAGAGAATGGAAATTTAATGGGGAAATGCACAAAAAAGTTAAAATGGATAACGACTACATCCCAGCTTAGGATCCCTGACAGAAATTCAAGAGACCACCTGGGCACACCACCTAGCTACTCCATGAAGGGAAGAGATAAAAGGAAGCTATGTTTAGCATTTATAGTTCATGAGCTCTTATATTCTGTATGGCACATCCAGATCGGTTCAGACGGCTAAAGTTTTCAGATGAATAATCAGATACATAAGAATTTTATTGCAAAGGTTTTTAAAATGTTGACCAAATGGTGCATTGCTAGGCTGTGCAGAAAATCTCAGTGAAATTCATTTGCTGAGGGTGTGGATCATAAAGCAATCACCTTCTACTTTCGATTTCCAGCATATGTGCCTGTGAAGAAATTTACATTGTTTTCAGGATATCCAGTGAAGACTTGTATCATTATGATTCTGAATGGGTTATAAATCCCTAAACTTATGTTTTAAAAGTTAAAAAGTTTTAAAATTTACATTTAATCCATGAAAAAATAAATCTACCACTGCTATATGTTAAAATGTCTTGAAAGGTGTAACTAATGACAACTTATTATTTTTTTACAATGTCTAAAATTAAGATTATATTTACTACTCCCCTCTTCACTCTTAAAAAAAAATACAATTAAGTATATACATAAGTCTTTATGGGCTAGTTATCCTCACAGGTCAATTATCCCCATAGCAAAAGTGGCTGGAAGAGACCATTGGTACAACTCAGGTATTCTCTTTCCCAAAAGCTGCTTAGGCACCAATACTTTGGCTTTTGAAACCTGTTATTTATCAAATAACATACTGTTTAAAAACAAATACACACTGGATAAAATCTTCTGTAGCAAAGAATGGAGCATTGGCCTTTCTAGCAACAGAAGAGTGCCTCAGCAACTCGACTGGATGCTACAGCAGTGGATATCAATGTGACAGTATCCAAGTTACTTCTTCTAGGTATTTCGCACAAAGCTGCAAGAGGCAACATTCTGTCCTTAGTCTTCTAACCAAAGTGTCCTGCAGGCTGGATGGTAGGATACTATTGGGAGATGTGAGAGAAATATGAATCCCCTCAACCAGAAGTGGTAACAGACTCTTTAGTCCAGTGTTCTAATCACAGAGCTCACGGATAAATGGAGGGGAATATCCATTCCCACTCTCACTGTACTCTGAAGACAGTGGCTAACCCCCAGGTTACTAATGAGTCCTTACCAGGAAGGGTACTCTGGAAACCTTTAGTGTCATTAAGATTCTCTGACAGGATAAATATCTAAATGCCTGAGCTGTGGTGGAGCTGAGTTGCAAGACTCGTGGTGTCACCAGCAAGCAGTAGTGTATGAGAAAGCTGGTTGGAAGCCATGGAGAATTACTTAAATCCAGGTACACTCACAGGTAGGCAGTGGCTGAGCAGAGGTCTTATAAGTGCACCACACTTCTGATTGCATTATGCCCCCAAAATACTCTACAGGCCTAAATCTATTAATTCTGGGCCACTAGCTTTTACCTTTTGCTTATGCGGCCTTTGTTATTTGTCCAATTTACAGCCTTCTTGCTGTTCTTCTGTGCCTTGCTAAATCCCAGAACAGAAAAACCAAACTTACAATACCACATTCATTATTACAACTTTTTAGCATAAGATTCTGCAAAGTTATCTTAGATTCAATACAAAATGAAAAACATCAAGATAGGGTTTTATATTGTGAACAACAGTACAACTTACATTGAAGTCTCCGAGATGTGGCTGTGACTGGATTTCACCCTTATGCTTTTTGCTGGAGGAGATGGAAGGTAATAGACTGCTGCCATTAGGTCTGCTGGAGGAAGTTAAATCATCGTTGGAGTATTTGTGTTTTGATGCATCAGAGAGGGGAGAGACGGGTGACCGAAGCACTTTCTCATTTTTATTTATTGGTAGTGCCAAACTGGAAATGGAAATTACAGTAATAGAGTGTCACAAAGCTGGGTTTGAGAAAGGTAAATGTTTTATATATTACCAAAACTTTGAATTTAAAACCTGCTGGCAGTATAAAGTCTATTGGTATCTGGTAACAAGCTTACAGTATTGGGACCAAGAGTTCATTTACAAATTTGTATCATGTTTATCCTCTTTTCCTTCAAGGCAAATTGTAATTCTGGAGTTAATATCAAGTCTGTATCAGAGTGCTTGAAAAAAATACAGAGATAAATGGCCACTTGCTCACCATCTCTTAAGGGATAGCCGGAGACGAAGATTAGACTCTGAAGTGTAAGTTTAGGTTATGGAGCCCTATTTCACTATTAGAGGTGACAATTTATAAGCCACGGCAATAAAGCCAAACGTGAACTAAAAGAGGAAATGTGTTTAAAGATGACTGGGTTGTCTTTGTGCTCAATGGGCAGCCCTTGGTAGCACTGTTTATTCTGATCTAACACCGATTTTAAAGACAAAGAAAGATAGGCTGGTACTGCAGACAAAAGGAAACATATGCAAACGGTAGACACGGAGAAATGTGAGCTGGTCTATATTGTAAAGAAGAAAGCCATACAATATTTTCAATTTTCATTTATATTAGAGAAGCTTTGGATGAGAAGTCTAACAAGCTATAAAAATACCACCTAAATAAGTTCTAGATGCACTAATTTAAAGAAAATACGTATCTGGTATTTTTAAAGCCACACACACAAAATAAGCATTCTTAAGGAGATGGTTTGCATTTAAGACAAAAACTGTGATTAAGGTCAGACAGACTATTTTAACACAATACCTTCCCATGTCATATTCCCCTTTATTCAGCCTATTACTTTTTATGGACACTTCTCACTTCTTTATAGTTACTGTATCAGACAGTGTACACTTAATGGAATCGCACAACGGAATACGGTACAAAATATACTTTATTTCTGCACATCATTTCAGGGAACAGAGCTAATTAAATGTACTCTTATCATACATTTGTCCATTTATCTGGCACGTCTTTAAAAACTAGCTGTGAGAGAAGCCGTGAATCATAATTCAGAACCCTTCCTGTTTCCCACAGTGTAGTACTTTTAAAATACAACACAAACTGTTTTGCTTTAATGACCAAGTGCTGTTTATGAATGAAGGACTTGGGGTGTGTTAAGTGGACAGCTGTGTTGTTCTTTTCCCTCCAAGAAAAATAAGAATTTTAGCACTATTTTGAATGTGCAGGCTGATGCTGTTATTTCTTTTTCCTTTTTCAAACATAAAACCATGCCTTGGCTAGCCATGTTTATACATCACTGTCAAAGTGCAGGACTGCAGCATCCAAGAGAAGCCATGGCTCTTTGGAAGTGTACCCAAGCCTCAAAAGCTTGGCCCAGAGATTGAGGACTAGCTGCTAATTCTATTTGTGTGGCAGGCCTTTTGCATGGCCCCTGGCACTTTACTTGGGGCCCACCTACACGTACTGTGAGCAGTCAAGCTATAGCATCCCAACTTTGTTATCCTGAGAAGCTGTGCAAAATAATACACAGCACATTCTAGTCTGCTGGGACTTCACAGATGTATGATGTAAGGGTATAAGATATTTACAGTTACTGTGCCTGCTGTGGTTGCCTCTTGTATCAAACAAGGCCTTGTTTAGTCTGTACATAGGAGGAAAGGTTGTTGTATGTTGCTAAAGACTGTAAGTTGTGCAAGGGAAGTTCAGGTTGGAGATTATGAAAAAAACTATTCTCAGAAAGAGTAATGAGGCACTGGCACTGGCTGCCCAGGGAGGCGTTTAAGAACCATGTGGATGTGGCACTGAGGGATGTGGTCAGTGGGCATGGTGTGGCTGGTGGCTGGACTACATGATCTGAGAGGTCTTTTCCAACCTTAATCATTCTATGATTCTACATTAGGCTCTACAGTATCAAATTCTCAAGTCTGAAGGTGTTTTTGCTCCTCTCTTTGCTATCAGCTGTGCTTACATAACTGTCTGTGCATGACCTACAGTAGCATAAACCACACAAACTTCTGGGAAGCAGGGCCAATGAGGGAAGAATTAAGAAGCAAATATTCAAGACTTTCTTTTTTTATATATTTATTTCTTTAATGCACAGTTACTATCAGAAGTACTGAACACAATGTTAAGCAAAATGCAAATTACTGCCCTGCTTCCAGGAAGCTCAGAATTAACCTTGAGACACAGAGAATGGTAACAGGAATGGTGTGTCTGTGTGCTTTCACACACAGTAAAATAAACTGTTCCATCATTTTTTTCACTTTATGAAATGTGACTTGTTCTAGGTTAAAGAAATTGAAAGCATACTTTTGAATAAGCAGCGTATGTGTTTGTTTTCATCATGATTCTTTGCCAGTGCTAATGATAAGAATTGGTCAGACTCATCAGCGATATGAACAATAGAAATACTTATTGCAATAAATAGAAATATTCTTTAATTTTAGCAGTCTCGCCCTAATAGATATCCTGACACTGACAGAAAAAGATATGTATTCTGGAACTGAGTATTTCAGGCAATTTCAGTCTAAATACTGTTGACTGACTTAAACCCAGGCATCCAATCAAACTTTAAGTCTGAAACTTGTAATGCTGTAAAGAAAGATAAGATGGCTGCCCAAGTGAACCAATGCCTACAGGGCAACGTTTGAGAATGTATCTCAGATGACTGCACTGCTCTAGCTATACTTACTCATTCCATGAGCCTCACACTTGAACTAACAACTCTGCACAATATGACAAAAATGTGAGTATATAAATGTGTCAGGAGCTGCTAAGTTGTTCATTAAACCAGAAGAAAGCAGAATGCACTGGGCAATTTTTCAACATAAAATGTGATAATTAAAAAATAACTCGTATTACAGGCAAAAATAACACAGGACATTAAACTGCAACTAGTTGTATGACTTGGTGGTAAATAAGAAGGAAAATGCTTACCTATTTTCATTTACATTGCAGTGATTTGCTGTTGCGATGCTGTGGGCAGAGGCAGCTAATCGTGAAGAACTCTCTCGCTCTAAATGAGTCTTCTTGATGTCTCTGTACTCTTCCTCATTCTCACACTGAGTAAAGAGAAAAATTGTATCTTGTAGGTTTTGCGTTTACTGAACATCTCAAAGCACTTTGACAAATCAGATGATGGTTTTCTGACACTCTGATGCTTTCCTTAAGCATATACCTAACACGGATGAGAGAAGACTGGTTCACATCTTGAAAAACTAACATCTAAAGAGGCAGTGTGTAGACAAAGGAGTACAATATAAAACTTGAATTGTTTCAACCGCATTCCCACCTGCACCTTCGGATATTTTTTTCTTTATATTGCCCTCTTTGCCCATCTCCTGTGTGCTTTTCTCTTGCCTAGTGCTTAACCTCATTCCTCTTGCCTCTCCCTCTCTTTTCTTGGCAGCAGTGACATTCCCTGCATTACTAAATACAACAGATCAGCAACTGGCTGATCAGCATCTGAGGCCAGTTGGAAAGGAACAGCTTGCATACACACGTGCTCAGCTTGCTCCTCCTTCAAACCATGGTATGCCACATTCAGGCTGCCTTTTGGGAAGGGCCCTTAGGAGATGTGGTCCCTAGCTGGGGCCACAAAGTGTCTGGAAGAAGTTGGCCCACATAAGCAAGCATGTTAACAATCAAGCAAAGCGGATGACTGTGTGCCACTGCTTGATGCTACATCCTGGCCACATCTGGCCTACTCATATGAATGTAGCCCATGTTTCCTGCCACTATCTGACTTTGTCTTGCTTTCCTTACATCTAACCACTGGTGGCTCTGTTTTCCCATCTTCCTACGATGCCCACATCCCTTACCACTTCCAACACTTATCTCATTTCCACTGATGACCAAGTTTTACTTGTGACCTGTTGATCATGCTGTATTTAGTGCTTTGCTGTGTAACAATAACATTTGCTGGTATTTTCTGCCACCGTGGCTGTTGCTAAAGGATTAACATAGCTCACTCTCCATGGGAGTGAAGATCTTACACCTCAAGTGCTTAACCATCTTTTCCCATCTTTGCTTTCCCCATCTTCTTTAGATCATGACAGAGGTGGAAATGATAAAGACCTCTTTCTAATTTTGCAATTATGCCTGATGATCTATTCTTATCAGTCCTATTCCTTAATTCTTATGGGAAGGCAGATCAAGTACTGTGTGTTTGCATGGCAGTTATCACAGGGACGGTCCTATTCCAAGCTGAAGGGCAATTTGGTACTCCAGCAATGCCTTGTATTTATTGTAACAATAAAACTTCCAACAACAGCAATGCTTTAAGATAGAAGACAAAAACATAATTTGTGCCAGAGAAAATCAAATTAAGCTTTTCTAGAATGACTGCATTTATTCTGCTCTTCTATCATATCCTTGTTTCCTTCTGGGTGTACGGGCTGGCAGTATGACAAAGAAATTTCCTATAACACAGAATGTAAATCTTTTGCTTCTGCCCTGCTTTGACCCGGCCTCCATCACTTTGTATTGTGCAATTACTTCCACGCTACTTCCTGAAGAAAACGCAAATAAATGCATCTCAAAGCTTATTAGTAGCTCTTCCATTGGTAGATACTGAAAAAATACTTTCAAGTATTTAAAAGAAAAAAGAAAAAACAACAACACACAAACAAGAACAAAAAATGAAGAGAGAAAAAAAAAAATGGAAGACCACTTTAGATAAATGGTCCCAAGAAACGTGCAGATCAGTCTGCACATGTAGGGTAACTCAGATGGTGACAGATGACTACACAGTAAAACTGTTCAGAAAATGAGCAGATGGTGATTCCAGTTCAAAGTGACTTCTGGGGTCAGACTGTCACAAATGGAGCGGAAAGCATCCTCATTGGACAGCTGCAGCCTTTGGGTGAAGGGAGCTCCTCGTCAAGAGAAAGCTGGCACACCTGGTGGCTCCTGAAATGTTCAGGAGTGGCATGGCAGAGGGGTGGATGTGACCAGGAGGTTGTGCCCACAGAAGTGCTGCCTGGGGATGGGACAGCTCATTAGGCACCCTCACGGTTCTTATGCTGGTGTGGGAGCCCTGAGGTAAGAGCAGGGCAAGCTGCAGAGCGAGGCAAGTCGCCGCTGAGCTGGGCTGCCTGCAGGGACTGAGGGACTCGCCCCTTGCTGTCAATATGAGGGGAAAAGGGTTGCTCCCTTTTTGCAAATATGCAGTGACATTGTGCAGACTGTGTCAAGACAGCCACTTACATTCCCTATGCCAAACTAAGCAGTGCCTCTAAGAGCTCCTTCTATTCTTTCGCAAGAAGCTTCAGGAGAGAAAGCTACCCGACTTCGCTTTGACCAAGGCACAAAAAGCAACGTGCCAGTAGCCAACACCACCTCCAAGGCCCAGGGGTTTCATCGCCCCGGAGGCTTTGCCGGTTGCTCCGTGGTGAGCAGAGCCGAGGCGCGGCGAGGACTCGCTGCTGAGCAGCAATGCGGGCGTGAGTGATGCTGGGGCCGCGCCCCAGTTCCCCGCTCCGAGCGGCCACCCCCACCCCCCCAGAGCTCACCTTGCGTTTCCTTCTAGATTTCGGTAAGCCCTTCTCTGCAGGGAGCTCAGCACTACCACCCTGCGGGACGCTGGCCGCCTGGTTTGTTCCGGCGCTCATTGCCAGCGGCTCTTCAGGCAAACGCTCTGGAATCCTGGACAAAAGAGCCAAGTCAATGTTGACCCACAGCGACTTTACCTCATCACTGTCTTTCAGAGGAGACAGGAGCTCATTCCTACCGAAAGGAACCAGGGTGTAAAACTGTTCCTCCAGCTCCTTTGCTATTTCACTATTAGTCCTGGCATTAATGGAGCCAAAGGCACTGCAGCCGCCGTGGGCTTTGCTGGCGGCTCCCGACCCCGAGTCCTTGGCATGCGGCTCGGCCCCGGCCGCCGCCTGCGCCTTGGGCAGCGGGCGCTCCTCCCGCTCCGACTCGGAGCCCGACTCGGAGGAGGACGACGAGGACGAGGACTCGGTCTCTATGAACTCCTTGGATTTGGGCGCCGTTTTGCTCGGCCCCCGGGCCCGCCGCTTCTCACCGGCCGCGGCTGAGCGGGGCTCCCGGCGATGCCCCGCTCTGCAGCCCGCACCGCCGACGCTCGCGCCGGGCCGGGCCCTGGGCGCCTCGCTGCCGGCGCTTTCCAGAAAGCCGTGGCTCCCGGCGGGCTCCTCTGCCCCACGGCAGTGGGAGCCGTCTCCGGCGGAGCTCCTCTCGGCTCGCCGCGGAGCCTTCTTCCCCGCTGCCCTCCTGGGCGGCCCGCCGTCGGCGGCGGGGGGTGACTTCTGGCGTCCTCCCTTGCTGCCCGGTGCTTTGTTGGCGGTCCTGGGCCGCGGCCCGTCCCCGACGGTGGCGGCGGTGGAGGCGGCGGCGGTGCGGCTCTCCCCGCCGCGGTGCTCAGCTGGGCCCGGGGCCGGGGTCTTCTCGTCCTCCTGCCGCTCCGCCTTCACGTGGCCGTAGTAGGGGTGGGCTTCTAGGGCCGAACCGTCGTGAGGGGTCAGGATGGGTGCTTTGTGTGGGGTAACTTTATTCAGCCACTTGTCCAGCTGCCACTTGTTAGATGAGGGTGGCTCGGGCTGAAAGGAAAGCAAGATGGCAATACGCTTAGTGCCGCCGCCCTCACCTGCAAAGCTTCCTCAGGAACACCAAAACACCAGTGCCACCAAACATAGGTTTTACCCTTAGCAAAAGGCCACCCCATGGCACCCCAGGACTCTGGCTGTGGGTGGGAAAGGTAAGGCTGCCAGGTCAGCAGGCAAGGAGGATGCTCCGTACTGCCCAATGGCAGCCTTGGTTCAGCAGCAGGGCTGGGAGATGGGAGGCATGCCCCAGGAGGTGGGATGTTTTTGCTTTCTGGAGGAGGCTGGGAAGGAGGATGGATTCCGTGAGTCAGAATTTCTTGGGATGATTCATACTGGCTTCAGCTTTACTGGGAAACACTCCTGAGATTGCAAACAGAGGAAAATATAACGGGGATAGGAAAGGTGGAAAACAAGGCAGGGATATGGCTGAGGTTGACCTAGAGGAAAGCTAGGTTTGTATATTTTGTGTCCTGCACCACCGCATTAAATACAGTAAGAATTTAAACAACATGCAGAGGCATGTAGTGGGAGAAGGGAGTGCTAACCAGGCTATGCATATAGTCTGTTTGGTATTGATGTTGTAATCCTGTGAGATCACGCAAACATTTGCTCTGTGGTGGTATTGTCAAGTGCTCATTTGGTAAGTATTGTGTAGCTGTTAGTTCTCCTCTTTGTTCCTGTCACAACATGATCAAGTTATAAGAGAGCATCTAAAATATAATGGTGTTTGGACAGTGAAGTGGTGGGATAATTATGATTTCAAATGTAACCACAGCTCAGAAAATGTTATTACAGAACAATGTGCAAGTGTTTTCTAGTGCTTCTTGCACTCAGTAATTTGAATGCAACAAGATGAATAGGAAAGGGAAAGAAAAAAAAAGGTGGAGTGGATGGCCAACCATATTCTAAGCCACATTCTAACCCAATGTGAAAAGTGCCCTAATTTCATGAACTGGAACCAAAATTTGGTCAGCTAGACTACTGCTCATGAAAACTATTGATGCTCTGGAAGAGAGTTTGCTGAGGAGAGAACATCCAGTCCTTAATTTAAGACAGTCTCCAACTTAAAGATACTTCCTTTAAAAGGAGTTGCTTGAAGGCAGCACAGGCTTCCTTCATAGCTAAGGGTGCCTTCAGAGTCACCCTGGAGGGGCTGTATTCACTCTACAGGAAACAAAGGCTCCTAAAATGAGCAGAGCAGTGAGACATTGGAATTCATATGATACAAATACTCCTCCCTCTGAAGTGTCTAATTTACTTATTATCCAGCTAGCCAATACCTATGGGAAGCTTGCTGGATGGCCTTGAGTTTATTTTTTCTTAATCTTACTCCCTAATATCTTACATAATGAATTTCTTTCCAGAGTTGTAAATCTTGAAAATGGTTGGGAAACATTTCTCTTGGATGAAGATGTATTTTTAAGACTCTTAACTCTTTATGTAAAAGAAACTGTTTTGTTTTGTTTTACTGCTGCTGAGAGTAGAGATGGATGCATTTGGTGCTATTCATTATGCATATACTGGACTTATATAATATAATGTGCATATGTGTACATTCATTATATGTGTAATTATATGTATAATATATTACACATATAATGAATGTACACATATAATGAAACGTTCACTATATATGGAGGTCTTTGCTGTGTTCAGGAGATATATTTAACAAAAGCACATACATCAAAAGCAGGTTTAAAAAAATATACCTCTACCTATAATTATAGGCCAGAGTGAGGGCAGCTTGAAAGTTTCAAAAAATCTTCCAGGTTTCCTGTTACATCCCATCCTCTTTAAGTAACTTGTCATTCTCAAATGCAGCAGTTCAAGGGATAACAGTAAACCAGCAGAAAACAATGATTAACTGCTATAGTGTCATAACTTGTCAATATGGCACTTTCCTACAGTGATGTGTCTGCTGTTTAGATGGAATAGCTGCACTCCCACCAAGCTGTAAGCCAACTATGAAGTCTAATAGAATGTATCAACAGTATTGCCAACTTAGCTAATTTTTTCAGGAGTTTCAGGACACTCATGTTTTCTTAAAGCCACAGCTCTTGAAACCATGGGCTTAGATGTATATCCTTGGTTTATTTAAATAAAAATTCAAGCCCATATGGCGGCTGAAACAAATTTTAAGATGTGTCTGCTAAAAAAAAACGCTTTAAGATGCGTCTGCTAAAAAGTAAAAAGCCTGCAGCCCATAATGTAAATTTAAAGAATACAAATTCTGAAAAATCAAAATTTCTATTTTTTTTCTCAGTATTTTGGGGACCCTGATAGAATTTAATCAATGTACATGAGTGATGCCAATTCACTTTTGAAAGCAGTATATTCAATTGATTGCTCTAACTGAAAACTACTGTACTTTGAAATCACTTTCAAAAACAATATAACTTGCAAGAGAACAGTCAAGAGGGAAGAACAGACCCGATGAGAAAAAGGATTGGGAAGATTCACTTGCAAGGTTTTATCAGTCCACATTACATGCCCAACAGTAATTATTTGTGGTAGGAAATAAAAATCCTTAATTCTTCAATCTGTATCTCTTTCCTGTACAGGTCACACACATTTCTGTGGAAGAAAAGTTGGTTTGCTTGAAGTGAGATAGCTTCAGCAGCATGTAAGGATGGAAAGGTGTTGAGGGATTCAGTGGAAAAATGGTGTTGTGCAAGAGAAATATACTGCCCTCAAGGCCCTGACAAGCACGGGACAGCTTTTAATTGGGGTAAAGCTGGTAATAGCCAAATGGTTGACAGCAATAGGAACAGTGGTCAGCGGTGAAGCTGACTTGCCATGAATTGCTTTTGTACGAAAATCCATCTGTGGTTTTGGCGTGAAAACCCAAACCAGGAAAACTCTATCAGAGCAGGACGGTTCCAGGAACTAATGCAACACAAATGCAGATGTGCTGGGCTTCAGTGAGAAACAGAAGGATGTGATCCACTTATTTAATAACAGTGGATGGATTCATCTGTACAATACAGACAACAAAATCTGAGTTTGTCAACAAATTCCTTCTCCATACAGTGGCCTACTCTTGCAGGATGTGAAACATTTCATCTCGAAATAGGCATCTGAAATAGGTCAGATGAAAAATGTTTGTTCCTCTCTGCTATCTGTAAAGTAAAGAAGAGGCTGAAGTGATGAACAGATGTAGGTATCTACAGTATAAGTGTCCAAATTTGGGTGGGCTGACTCCTACACAGTATGTCTATATATCTCAGATGTCTTCTGGGCTACAAATGCAATCAGAGCCATACATCCAAAAGAAACCTTTGTCAAAACTCATTATCCAGAAAGGCTTTCTGGGGTGAAGGGCTGTTAAACCATGTAAGTGTAATGGGATAACTCTATGCTTGTTATTACAAAGAGGGAACTAAGGTGTAGCTAGTACTATCATAAAGTTGAAGCATGACACCCCCTTCATTGAGAGATTGGATTGTCTGTAATGTGCATGTATTTAACCCATTGTGGACTAGGAGTGAGCAATCCCTGCAGTATATTTAGTCAATTGCAAATCAGCAAATTATTTTACCCCTATGATAACCTACTTGTGCTGTCCAACTATCAAATATTTACCCACTTGTGCTGTCCTACTATCAAATATTTCATCCAGTGCAATCCCTTATACACGTGGTATTTTTATTGTAGTTAAGACAGATGATGATGATGTTGATGTTGATGATGATGTTGCTGCCACTACTGTTAGTGCTTCATCAGACTAGAACTGGAGATTCCTATAGGTGCACACATAAAGTGAGAGGTTGCTCCTGTCTCAAAGTATTTTCAGGAGGAAAGGGAGAAATTTGTAGCAAAAAATGGTGCAGTGGTGATCTTGAATCCTATAAGCCAAAGTAAAAATAGTTTCCACAGTTGGTCTTTCTTCTGAACGTACCACTCAGGAAATCAAATTGTGATACTTAAAGTGGGAAGCAAGAATATTTTAGAAAACAAGATACAGAAAATGTAACATCATCCCTAAACCCAACCCTAAAACTACAGCTCTTTGGATTCACTGAGGAAATCTATCGGCAAAGGAAGGAAGAGGTGAGTGGGGCATGCTCACCAGTGAGGTGATTAGTTAGGTGCACACAACTTTCCTTTTTTCTGGGCTAAGGAGAGGAGAGCCAATGCTGTACAATACCTGAGGGAACAATAGGCATCTGCAGGCAGTGGCTGCTCAGACACTTGTACTGATGTCCGTGCACTTGAAAGATTGGATGGACAGTGCTGATGAGGAAGGAAGATGGGGAAAAGCATAACCAATCAATTCGGCTTGACCAGGTCAGTCCCGTTTTGACTTGAGATTGAAGAGAATATCCGAGGATGATGGAATAAGCACAGAAAAAAATTCTTTGATGGTTATGAACTGGTCACTACAGCAAAGGCTATAAAGGACACTGCAACTGTTGTGTAGGGTTGGCAGCACCCAGGACAGCACACCTCTCTCTTCTGGCCTTGTTACTGTGGATGCTCTCTCCTATGCAGTGCCTTCTCTGCTCCCTTCCTGCCATTCCTCCTCTAGGCCTTCCTGCACAGTGGGACTTCCTCAGCTGTCTAATGAGGCTCGGTCTTACTAAAGGTCTGGAAGATAATTGGAACAAAGAACAAACAAACCAAATTCTTAGCTTTTGAAATGTGGTTCTTCTGTGGACTCAAGATCTACGCTTTTTTTTACCATCTGAAATAATTGGAAGGAAGTTTCTGTTTTCCAGAGTCTTCATTTATGACATTAATTAAGGTCATGCAAAGAATTCATGGTCTCAGCAAAGAAACAGGAGATAGAAGTCTCAGTCCCTTGTTCATAATTTCAGGTTTGGCAGTTCACAAAACTGTAACTACTTGCATTACTGTCTGAGGCACCTTAATTTGTCCACATCACTGAAACCAGTCTGAATGTTGTCTCCTGTTCTAGCTCAGCCATTATTCTTAGTTTACTGCAGACATAAAGTGTAGACAGCTGAGCTAGTCACTACAGGCTCTAAATAGTCACTGGAAAGAAACAGACACTTTTAGGGTGCAATTCATCTAATCTATTTTATATGTATACTTTACAATGAGCTGCTTTTACACTCTAGGCAACTGCATTTAGACACGGAAAAACAACTCAAAGATTTCAACACGAGATGCAGAAAAAATACAGAAGAATTGTAACAGCAGCTGAATTCCTATATAAACTAAAATACAGAAGATAATCTGTCCTAGAAATAAAAGTCTTGTAAGTATACACAGATGATATTTCTGTTTACAGAAAAGAAGGGAGAATTCATAATGCCCTGCAGATTTCCAGAAATTCCTTCCAACCTGGAGATACGGGTTTTCTGTCCAACACTGTGCTGGAGTACTCAAGTTCATTGTACTTGAATTTATTGTTTTATGTGTACGCAATGACAAAGATGTATTTTCTTCTTCTGACTTATCCAATAGATGAAATTAATCATAAGACCATGGGATAGAGACCACTAATTAAATTTAGATGGACAGGACCTCCCTCAAAAGAGCTCCCAAGGACCTGTATCTCTCAATTTATGGGGTAAGAACATGGCATGTACTTTAGGAAAGTGGCTTCACTGGGTTCCTAATTGTAAGTTAAAGCATTAATGCAAATCAGATAGGGCTTCTACTCAGAGATGTCACATAAAGAGGTTTTGAATTGATGCCATCAGTCATATAATGGGCTTGGGAAAACACGGGGCCTTGGGAAAAGCACAGATATCCTACTGCCCTGGTACATGGTGATCCTATGCTGGTGAATGTCATGACTTCTCCTGTATTCCAAAGAATGCGCTACAGAAACCGCTGCAGCCATCACATTTTTGTGATGGCACACATACAAGTGTGTTTTGTACAGCATGCCTTGGAATGCAAACCATTCAAATACAATGCAGAGAGACAAACAATCTGTTGGAGCCGCACAGTTGTTTTGTGACAGGAATCACTGATAACTCAGACTCTGTAACACAGTAGTTCCATGTATCTGAAGAGGATACCTATAAAATGCTTTAAGAGGAGGTACTTCCTTCACATTTCCATGCCTCTCTGTCCCTTGCTTGACTTTACAAAGCCCATGACCCGCCTCTGTTAATTCACTTTCCATATTCCCTGAGGAATTCCTACTCTCAGGTCCAAGCAGCACAGCTATCTGCCTAGATGCTCTTTTATCTTATCTGGGTACTATGCTTCCTCCCCTTTTATCTTGTAGTTCCTTCTCTTCTATTATGGTTCTTACTGTGGTTCTCTTCACTCCTTTTCTTCCACCTTCTCAGATTCCCACTGGGAGAGGAGTGTTAGACCTCTACACCGAACCCAGCAGGGAATGGACAGAGCAAGGTCATGATGGGTCAGATGAGTGGACTCAGGATGGGAAATAAGAAATGGACAGTGCAGAGAGGGAAGAGAGGCTGGAAGGGAGAAAACAGGAAAACTGAAGAGAGAGCCTTAGGAAAGGGACAAAGAGAGGAAAATTGACTTGAAATGAATCTGAAAGCACTGTTGAGGAAAGAGAGGAAGATAAGTGGTAAATAAGGAACAAAACATGAGAAAAATATGGAGTGCATAGAATATAGAAAAATACAGGACATTTCTGTGAGTGGTACATTTTCCCTGGTAGGAAACATGGCCCCAAATGCTGAGCAAAACATGAGGAAAAGCTTGCTGGTTATTCAGGATAATGTTTCAGGGTGAGAGAATCTGTGAGGCTTAGTTGTCAGGGGAGGAGTCCAGTGAGGGGATGCTTTATGTGGAACAGGAAAATACACTGCCTGTATTTTATGTGTATTTACAATCTTGTCACTAGATTTTGAATATTTTTACATATATTAATGCATGTGATAAGGCTGTGGAGTTCACGGTTTTATACTAAAGGTGTGTATTGACCAAAACACATTAAAATGTCATGTGGTAGACAAACAGAGTATGGAAAGCAGCCTGTAGTTTCTGCTTAGCACAGTGTAGAGGTGAAAGCAGAAGGTGGCACAGCACTGGCAGCTTAATTGTACTTTGGCCAGGGCTTGTCTACATGTGGAAATTTTCAATGCTAACTTTCCAGATGGCAAGTTTGGGCTTAATGTTTTGCACCATGAGTAATTCAGTTTAGTCCATGCTGGAGGTGGATTAAAATAAATCACACAAAGGCAGCAGCAGTGGAGAATAATTCACATGGGGAGTGAGGTGAGGGACGTGCGTGAGTGAAAAACAACTATTTTGATTTAAAAATCCACCCTCGAAATGATTTCATAATAGCTTCCCTGTGTGGAGAAGCCTTTAGTTCCCTTGCAGTGCTGAGAGCCCACACCAGGACTTACGCAGTCAGAAAGCCATTGCTATGGAGGCAGAAATGCACAAAACCTCCAGCAAGCTGTGAGCCTTGTGAAGGGCTCCATTTCGAGGGAAATATCACACGGTCATTTCCTTCTTCATTTTTATTTCTTTTGCTTTAATCTATCCCAGCATCCCCCACCGCTTGCGTTTCGTAGGGTGCCAGGAGGAGGATCCCTGTACTTTTTGCATCCATTTTTGTTTTGTGCATCTCCTCCCAGGCTCCTGGGCTGGAAAAAAGGTCTGAGTGGGCGTAATAGCGGATTGCCACCCCGAATCACAAAGAGTGGAAGCCCTTACCTCTGGGCTGGAGTAATGCGAGGGCTTGCTGCCGTCACTCTCGCTGGAGCTGCTCTCGCTCTCTGAGTCAGACTCCGAGCTGCTCTCAGACTCACTGGAGCTGCTGCTGCTCGACCCCTTGCTGGAGAGTCCCGGGGCTCGGGTGCTGGACTGCGGCCCCACCAGGCTGCTGGGCCCATAGGAATGGGAGGCGAGAAGAGAAAACACACAGAGAGAAACACTTAAAAACCGTGGTGTATTGGGAGCACACCTATCTGTGAGCTTGCCTCTGCTTCTATTGAAGGGTGAAGGGAGTTCAACGTTATGTTACGATTGGGGTCAGCTGTATGTGCATTTACATCTAGAGCCTTTGATGTCCCTTCTTCACACCAGGGAGGATAACGCTTTCAATTCAGCTCATCTCTGTTCTCATTCAACAAACTGTTTAGGATACATTAGAAGTATCAAACGTGGTAAAAATAGCACAGAGGAAGCAGTCTTAATGGTGTCTAATGAACCCTGTGCAGAGGTGAAAGCTGGAAAAGGTGAACAGTCAACAGAGTTGTAGTACACAGTACCAGTCATTTACAGCAGTAATAGAATAACAATAATAATATGTCCCTGATAATAAGTGTGGAGCTTCCTACTCTCATTTTGTTCCTGCACACTGCTTTACCTACCCACAGGAGATGTGGTTGCCTTGATATTGACAACTGCATGATCTAAGGCTCTGATCCTGCAGAAGCATGAAGAGATCAGACTCGTGTTTTTGCACATCAGCAGAGCAGTGCTGTCAGCAGAGCTGCTTGACTTCTTAAAAGTTATGTTTGCATGCAAGTGTTTGTATTATCAAGCCTGACAGCAGAAGAAAAGTATACTTTCCCCAAATAGTTGACCATGCATATTGAAATACCACAGTCATAAAGGCTTGAGTGTGAAATGTCCTATTAAGTCATCCAGCTTATTCCCTAGGCAATGCAAGATTGTTCCCTGTAGCAGGATGCATTTTCTAGTGAGTTGTCCAATTGGATTTTAAATGACTTGAATGCAGCTTTTACTTTTACCTCTGGGAAACTTCTCTGCAAACTAACCCAAATTCCACTGTCAGAGATTTCTCCCTACGTTCAACCTGAAGTTGCCCTTTTAAAATTTATTGTTGTTACTTATTATTTCATCCTATTACTAATAGTTTCAGTGATGAATTATCCTCCTCCCTTTTTCCTTTCACATATTTGCAGACTGTTTTCCTGCCCTACTTCAGTCATCTTCCAGACAAGGCCATACACATATACTTCTTCTGATCTTTCTTCATAAGTCATTATCTCCAGGGATACAGGATCATTTTTATGGCTCTTTTCTGAACTCATTCCAATTTGTCTATATCTCTCTGATAACAGGATGCCCAAAACAGAGTGCTACATTATAGATGGTTCTCACTAGAGCCCTACAATGAAGGGCTATTACATCCCTGTTCCTTGATGCTGTTGCTTTTGTAAACATACACCAGAGCTGTGACGGAATATATAGTCCATTAACACTCCTACATCTCTTTCAACACTTCTTTCTCCAGAGTTCCTCCACTGATAGCTACACTTTAGATTACTTGCTTCCAGAGAGATTAGCTTGCTTTGTTTTTTTCTTCCTTCCATGCCAGATCTCATTTTCTTCTTTGTTGTACATGCTTCTAACGCTTCTGGCTCTTTTTGATTTACTTCTCTGCCCTCGGAGGTGTCTGCAGCAACTTCTAATTTAGTATCAAATGCAAATTTAATTAAATGGTTATTCACTTCCTTTTCCAGATCATTAATAAGACTGTTAAATAAACCCTGCATGAAACACACCGGTACCCTAATAACCAACCCTTCCCAACTCTGCTCACCAGTGTTTATCATTACCCTTGTTTATGCTCCATCATAGTCCAATATTGTGGCTAATGCAGTGGGAACTTTAGAGATGCATTTTGTGAGAAATAACATCTGATAATTAATTACAGTTCAGCTATGTTGCACCTAATGTATTGTCTTTACCTACTAACGGTGCATTTCATTCTGGAGAACTGGGATCTGATACCTGACACGAACTGCATACAACAGACATGCTCTGGTGCTGGAGAAGAGGCCAACCCATAAGAGATGTGGGTTCAGGTCTGTGATTCCCCACAGTGCACACTTTCCATCCCCATCCCTGTCTCCCTTAACACATGCCAGCCTTTCCCCACTGGAGCACCGGTCCCATACAACACAGTGCTCCAACCACATCACCTTCAAGAAGTGCTTGCATGCATGCAGCTCTAGGAGGCAGGAGGTCTGTCAGCGTACACAGACACTAATGTAATAGATATATTTGTGCCTTTGAAAACTTGCCTTCTGCTGGTTTGATGTTATTCATTGTGTCCCTTTGTCTGACCAGGTAAGTGTGGAAAACACAAGATTTTCAGGCAGGCATTTGTATAACAGCATTAAGGTACCTGAAACAGTAACAGCTAAGAAGCTTGTAAAAATTTTCCTCACTGGAGAAGGAAAACTGACGTTTGTGCACCTCTTTGAGACAATGTTGTTTTCCACTTGCACAGGTTGCCCAGTAAACTCCAGATCTACACCGCTCACTTATATTAACAGATTATAGTCAATCCCTTACTAATATAATAGTGAGAGCTATATAGAGGCCACTGTGATTTTTCTGGTTTAGATTTTTTTTTTCCTTCAGGTAATATGGAAAGGTAAGTGCCTTTTCTGACAGTGTAACTTAAGGAATGCTTTTCACAGTGTCCAGCTCTGATGGATTCCCCATCCTCTCCACAACATCATTGTGACTGCTGCCTGAAAAGTACTTCAACATCACAGAACATCTGCACATTTATATCCTGCCCCCAGTGATTGTGATTTTAATTTTTAAACCATAATTTTTGTTTGGCATTGACTGAAGTATTCAGAATTGCTATATAGGGGATGAGGGAGAAAAAAACCCCACAGTAATATTTCTTTCCTGTTGTGACATGAAATGTTTTTTTAGGCTGCTGAATAGAAATTGTTACTACAGCCATAGATGTGAAATATAACTGTTGGACTCTTCACAAACATCTGGAGATCTATGTTTGCTGCTCTAATGATAGCCAATATACTGAAGAAACTGAACAACATTACAATATTTTCCCACTTACGCTGTTACTATTGTAGTCCTCTGTCCCCTTTCTACCCTTTCCATTTTTAAATATGGTGAATTTTTACAAGGATCCTCATTACATTATAGTAATCAGGATGAAAACATATACACATTTTTTCATGCTTTCTTCAAAAAAGTGACCATTATTTCAAATCTGTGACTTCCATTTTGGATTGTTCTCTCTGAAGTATGTAAGCAAGATAATTCAGTCAAAATAAAATACCGATTTGCATTTTAATGATGTGGCACATAACATTCATGCACATTTTGCTATTGCCTTATTCTCTAGAATTAATTACTACATTGTAGAAATGATACGTTTATTTTAAGCAATTGAACAACAGTTTGGGTTAGAACCACATCTACCCTCTGGCTTAGGAGAGCAAATACACTGAAAAGGTGCTAGAAACCCTGTAAAGCACTTCATAACCAACAAAACACTTGAATTTTCTGACCACAGTCAGAAACTATAGATGGCTATCCTGACCACACAGAGCTTACTCACAGTTTCTTAGATGTGGAGACTCAGAAATACCCTGATTTTGGGAGATTAATACTTTTCTGCTTGAACCAATCTGAGATTCAGGTTGAGATGGGGAGTCACCTCACACTTTGTAAGAGCCTGAGGTGTTAGGTGTGGTGGGACTGGTTGTTAGTCATCAGACTGCATGGCCATGGCCAGACAATGAACAGTACCAAGGTGGTTTAACATTGCACAGGAAGGTGCAGGTGTTTGCTACTCAGTCAGTGAAGATTCCTAAATCAGATTGCCTCAGCTGCCCTCAGGAGACCTCCTGAGGTTAGTTAGACCAGATCTGGGCCCTGCTTCACGCTTCCTATTAAGCCACTGCTTACAGCCATGCCACTTGTCATAACAATAAATCATGGTGTTGAGCACTGGGCACCAGAAATTCCTGGGTAAGTAAGTGTACACTGCATTGCAGGAATTCAGCCACAATATTTCAAAGGCAGAAAATATGGATGCCTGATCAAGGTAGATGTAAAACAGATGCAGTCCTTTGCCAAGCTGCAAGTGTTTGATAGCAATATTAAACCAATCCAAAATGAAATAACCACAAAAGAATTTGTTATTCCAGTTCTTCATTGCATTGCAAAATGATACCCACTTTACACACGTACAAATGATTATCAAGAATGCAAGGCAAAGGAGAATCAGGTCTGTACCAGGAAAGCATTTCAGAGTGACTTTCTGAAAATACTTTTCTGGCCGCAACAAAGGCTTTGAACATGCCTATGCTTCATATTTTGGGATCCAGACAGTCTGTGTAATTCCACTTTGCAGCAATTGTATCCAGACCCTTCTTAGCAAAAAGCCCTTTAACACAACTAGACACTATCTATCTGCTATAATTTTCCTTGTCTGGAGATGGGACAGTATTTACCCAGTGTAATTGGTATTGCTGTAATCACCTAAACTGTTTTTCTTTTAACTCTCACTCTGCAGTGAGACCATCCACTAAGCACTGTCCCACCATTAAGTGACCCAGGTTACCAGTATGAAAAAGCAATGCTACCATTAGAATAAAGAGATGACTTGAATAAACCAGTGATGCTGTTAAGGATCATGTCAAGGTTGAGAGGTAAACATGGAGAAGGAGATCTAAATTTGCAGATGATACAACTGTAGGAGAAAATCCTAAAAAAGACTTCATGAATGCTTCAAGTATTTGAAACGCTCAGAAAATCTATCACTGTCTTGAGGAACAACGACAACTGTGGGAAAACAATATTCCGAAACAGACAGTCAGTCCCTTGGCTGGCATAAGCTGTCACAGCTCCATTGACTTCAATTAGGCCACACTGTTTTAAATCAAACAATAAATCTGACCAAGACTCTGAAATGATATTTCAAACTTAGTGATGAAAACACATTCCACGGTTTAGAGATCTGTTGGCAGAGTCTTTATTTTTATTCTGGATTAAAGTATCTGAAACACCACTTCCTTCTTCCCTTTTGCAGTCAACCTAAAGCCTAGTGAAGGTCTTTTATGGAAAACACTTTATCCTTTGTTGTGAGAAGCAAATTCCACATGGTACTTCCTCAAAGCAGAAACTGAGAGCATGGTGCCAAGATCTGTGTAATTATCTCTGCTGCCTGGCACTGAAGATGCTGCAAGCCTCCCATGCACACAGCAGGGAATTCCTGTGTTGGTAATTGTGAATGAATCACAGACGCAATGGAAATGCCCACTTCTTGCTGCTGCCCCTGAGTATTTTTCAAATTTTCTTTCAGCAAAAACATCTGATGAATGCTTACCATGTGGGGGCTATCCTGGACTTACCTATCAGGGCATCCCAGTGTAGAAACAGAACACATGGGCATATTTTCTGAGGCAACTGTGGAATGCCACGGAATAGTCCAATAAGGATAGCTGACAAAAATGAATCTGGAAGTCATCCTTTCATTTCAGGCCAAAGTCATGCTGAGAAAAGGGAGATGATACCACAAACTCTGAAATTTGCATCTGCTTGAGGACAGTCAGATATCCCCAGGGTTTAAAATAGGAAAGCTGGTTCTGCATTTAACACATTCTGCATACAACATGAATATAAGCAGCCTCTGCTCCAGGTTTAGGCCTGCCATGTCATGTCTGAATGACCGAATCGTTCTAAACTTCCAGGGCTCTCCCTTCCTCACCTGATCCCCATCACGGTCATAAATGGGGATGACTGAACTTGCTTACCCTCAAGTTTGTTAAGAGATGTCCTTTATAACTGCTTAAAAAGCACTTGGATATCCTCGCTGTGAACACAGTATGGAAGAGATACAAATTTATGCCTTTGTACCTTTGCTAACTGAGAGCATGAAACCAATTAGCTGTCTGAGTTCTTTACAGTTGCCCGTTGTGGAAACCTATTGTTCACTAACAAAAAAAGCAGCTGACCCTGCCATGGTTGGGAAAAAAAAAAAAAAAAAATGAGGCTGGGCATTTCCTTTCCCCAGGTAAACGATTTCCCAGGAGTCTGTTAATACCTTTCGGAAACAGAGAAATGTTTTCATACCTCATTCCTATAACAGATGAGGTACGAAATGGGAGTCATGATGAGTGAGAGTCCTGGAGGCTGTTTGGCTTGTCACAATATATAAAGCTCCTGTGGAAGCGCCGCATTACCTTAGCCGCACCACCTTTGCACAGCACAACTAATAAAGCACAGCTGCCAAGAACAGAGTTCATAGGCCCCACCTATATTTTAACACTGTCCTTGGGAGTTGCTTAAACAGTTTGTGCTGACAAGACTGCAAGTATCATCTCATAATGCAAACCTAAGGTAAATCCGGTCTTTGCGGAGAGTAAGGTGCGCCCTGTGTGATTGCAGTTTAATTGCCTGAATAGCCGCCAAAGAAAAACAAATTGTTAAGAAGAGACATTTAGAAAAACAAGTTATGAAGCTCATGCATACACACGGCCCTCAAGAGGATTGAGTCTGGCTGGGGGGTATCTATTTAAGGCCTGCTTGATGCCAGTAGCAGCATCACAGCTCCCACCTTGGAGGACTACTGCAGGAAAGAGAAAAATCACTGAAAAAACCTTGGCTAAAATCGCCTCCTAAAATAAAATGCAACACTGCAATTAATAGTGACATCTTTGTATAAATAGCTCTATCAGAAGGAGTGTGTGCCGGTGTATCTGAGATGAAAGGGTCCAATAGACCTGGAGCAGCATTAGCGTGGGGATGAAGTGATTAGTCAGCGGGCTGACAGCTGTGCTAGGAGCCTGCTGCCAGATCCCAGTGTATGCTTTCCACCACTGCCAAGTGTTTGCTTGTCGCTCCAGATAAATGGAGCATCAGCAGTGTTTTATTTGACCTGCTCACAAGAAAAATAAAGCAACTCTGACTTCCTCGGTGTGTTTGTCATTGACCTTGCATCAGCTGAATATGAGTGGAGAAATTCTCTGGTTCAAGAAAATTAACTCTTCAGTAGAAGGGGGCCCTCGCAGTCTTTTTAAGTTGGTAGTATAATCTGACTCTTCATGTCTCAATATACAGTGACTGAAAGAGTGGGAAGTGCTGCCTACATACCCTGCAGTGTCCTTGGAACATGCCCTTAGACCAGTGACCTGGAGAATGATGAACAGCTTTGAGAACAACCTATAAACAGCCACCCTCCCGTCCCCAGAGTGAAATTGGGAAACCATTTCCATGGAGAACTTTCAGGACGGGAATAAGTTGCAAGCGGTAGAAGTTGTGGAGAAGACTCAGTCAGGACTGTGCTTTTCATTTCCCCCTGAGACCAAGGGCAACAGTTTTTATGTGCTTTTTTTCATTCATACCCCAGAAGTTTCATTTTTTCTCTCTTTCCTTCATCAGTTTGATAATAATAAAAGCATAGAATCATTAAGGTTGGAAAAGACCTCTAAGATCATTTTGTCCAACTGCCAGCCCATCCCCACCATGCCCGCTAACCATGTCCCTCAATGCCACATCCATACAGTTCCTGAGGGACAGTGACTCCACCATTGCCCTTGGGCAGCCTGTTCAGAATGGCTGTACAAATACTGTACAGAAGACAAACGCTGAAAGTACAGCACTTTATAGTACTTTCTAGAACATTTCAACTCTGTATTTTTTCATTTTTGGAATCTGGCCCTCAGATAGACTTTGCAAGAAGGAAAAAGGACTCTTTTGAGCACTGGCATGTATATGGTACTAGTGTCTGAGCCTGTGGTCAGGCAGAGTTTTTCCACATCTGAAAAACCAAAAGTTTTGGATATCTTTATGGCACTCAATGATTCTTCATAATAACCAAGTGCATTCTTCTGGAAACTCTTACTTTCCATTTTTCTCTCTTTCTCACCTGTCTCTCCTTCCCTCCATGCTTTGACAGAGTTCCTTTCCTGGCAGCATCAGGGGTTACTGTATGCAGCTGCCAGCTGTCTCCAGAGAACATGAGCTCATTTGTCCAGGTGAGATCAGATTACTGAGTTCAGGGCTCAGCTGTTAGAACGTCTCATTAGAGTGGGCTAATGTAAAAGCCACAAGTCTCAGCAGAAGTTCTTTTGATGGTGCGGAAACACCTGAGCATCTGAGCCCTACCACCTGAAGAATGATTCTGGAGCAGAGGCCCTTCAAGAGAGAGGGAGAGACCCATAAGAGTAGCTTGTTCACAAAATGTTAAGGTCAATACAACAGTAGGAGAAGACGTTCTTGTACTTCAGTAAAATAAGCAATTGGTGAGTGCTAAGTGAGGTCAGTGAAAATAAGGTCTCATTTTGCTAAGGGTTGAATGGGACTGTTTATAAGTAATCTGGCAGGAGGTTACCTGCAGATCTCAACCAAGGTCATTTGCTGACTGTGGGTAAATAAGGTATGTGACTTGCACAATCAGAACTTCATCTATTTTGTAAGGCTTGAAAAAGTGAATGATTAAGAATGTAACTGAGTTAAGATGGACCTGGACCCTCTTGGTTGGATCTTGATAAAGCTTGCCAGTGAAGTATAGGATACTGGGATTTTATGCATCCATTTTTCCTATCTTTGACTTACAAGAGGACCTAACTGACCTAGTGTATTCAGAAATGCCCCATAGAGATTCTGACCTCTTTTGATTGACTAGAGGGAATCTGGGATTTTAAGGTTAAACAGTATGCCTGGTACGCCCAATGCCAAATTCATTGTGACTTGGAATGGAAGCCCAGAAGGTTTATTTCAGATTCTTTTGTATAAATGCTCTCTCATGGTTCAGTCAGCTTCTTTCCGCTTGTCCTATAGATCAGAGGTGATACGCAACTTGTATATCCATTCCTAACCCAGTACTGCACCACGGCATTAAAGCTGAACTCCTTTCAGATTTAATGATAGGAGTACATTTTCCATTTTGGAGGCGGCCCCAGCAGATTAGTATTTTGTGCAATAGGCTCATTGTAAAATAAACATAATTAAGCACTGAAACAGATCATCAGTTAAAGTATGGACCATCCATAGTGGAAGTGTCAGAAACTAGGTTAGGCAAGGACCTGCTTCGGAAGGTTTATACAGGATTTATCTTGTCAAGTTATGAGAAAAAGGATTAGATGAGCATGGATTTCTGTGGGTAAATATCCAGATGAGGTTGTTAAGGAGCATGCATTCTGTGCTTACAGGTCAAATGACAGGGAGAAAGCGCAGAAAGGGATATAAAGTTGGTAGATATCGGAATAGTCACAGCAAGGAGTAATGCAAAACATTTTGTGGAAAATGTAGAGTGGCATTAATCCACCATCTTCAAAATATCTCATCAGAAGAATTTCATACAATTTCTCTAGAGATCAGCCCGGTCATTGCTTTGCTTGTCTCATTTATTTCCTAAAACATGAAGCATAGATGCACTTCTATCCCCAAAAACAGCAATTCTCGCTTCTGAGTGACAGCTTCATTAAGAGAAGACTGAACTCTGGAGTAGGAGAATCCTTGCCTGCTTTGGCCTGCCATTGCCTTATTTCAGAATTACTGTTAACATAATGCCAGTCATCACTGCACAGCAAAGCAGGCAGCTTTTGCTAATTTGTTGTGCTTTGCCTCAACACGGCAGCCCTTTGCCTCAGTGTGCGGGGCCCTGTACACAGCTCTGTCTTGCAAGACCTCTTGCTAAGCTCTGAGAGTCCAAATACAGATGAACTTGTGCAGATAAAATTACTAACTACCGTAATGGCCGTCCAAATGGGTGCAATAAATTTCGGTGTGAGACAAACTCTCTCAGGTTTTACTGACTCTTAATGCTGCTGCTGCCAGCTTTAGTGTTACTCTTTGACTCAAGCCATATTCTGTTGTCTCCCAAAGGTCTTTTCGGCCCGTCAGCTCTAATCAATATGCTGCCTTGAGAAGGAGCTTGTTTTAAGTAGGTTTGCTCACCATAAAGAACCATATAAAGAAAATTCGACTTCTACTCCTTGTCAGCATATATCACTTCCTATGCAGAGCAGCATTTAGATGGTCTGTTAGTGGAATCCGAGAGAAATGACAAATGCCTGAGAAAAATGCATAGTTGTTCTACAGAAGACATTAGGCAGACTCAAGAATGGCAAGCAGAACAGCTAATAAAGCTCTGAATTGTAGCAGAGAGGATGTTAAAAGCTAATTACTTTGAGATTATTTGAAGGCTTATAAAAGGTTCTTCTATGCTCTGTTCTGATGTAAGTACAGCCTGTTTTTCAGCAACACGCACAACTGTTTTAATGTGTTTTTAGAAAGAGCTACCCAGGAAATTCTGTTTACCTGCTATTGACATGCTAGCTCAAAATAAAGGATGTTTAAAACCAATTTTCAGCTGTTGAATACTTGCCTGTAGTTCAGCCTTAGGTTTTTGAAGGTCTGAGCTGCTGGGAAAAAATTTCTCCCATTCTGACTGGGCTCAGATTCTTGCCCCTGTACTCCAGCTAGGTAAGGTCACCCTTTAAAGCTTGAATGGGAGTGCACAGAGGTGCTCATGCAGCCCAGGAATGGTCTTCCTATCTAGGGTATCTGGATCTAACTCACTGAAACACAGCATAACAGAGTGCCTACTAGTAAACTTTGCTGTACCTTCCTCAGCTATATTGCATAAAGTTGTCCCATGAAACACAATGACAAAGTATGATAAGCACAAATATACAAAGCTATGTTAAGAGTTATGCAAATTGTCTTTTGCAATTCAAAGGAAAATCAAATGTGAATTGCATCCTGTTGTTAGACATCACCCTTGGAAAGTAAACGTAAGGTTTGTTTATGTATACACAGAATGCAAGGGGAGGCAGAAATAAATTGCAAAGCAAATATAATTTTATTTGCTTTATTCATCTAGAATGTGGTATTGATGTGTCTGGACTCAGTGGCTCCCCAGCTGCACCCTCCTCTAAGATGTTATCAATCCTTTATTTCTACTACCATCTAGTAGGAAAAGCACCAGAATGGTATGTCATTTTAATAAAAAAAGCCAGTCTTACACCATGCTGTGTCCTGATGTAGTTGCTGTCATATCTTCCAATATATTTTTCAATCTGTATTTTGTATGTTTTGCTGTTTTTTTAACTGCCATGCATCTTTTTAGATTTCTTACGATATTACAGTATCTCTGAGGCATGCATAGATGTCTTTGACTATTCCTCAATGTAGCTTTTGTTCTCCCTGCCTCTCCTGAAGCAGCAGAAAGGAAATGCAAACAGGGCAAGCGAGCAGGGAGAAGCATGGCTCAGCACTGTTCCCTCCTCATGCCACAGCAAGATGCTGCTGTCCCTCCTCACTCTCCCCTAGGCTAACTGGCCCTGCTGCTGCTCCTCTTTTGTCTAGAGATGCTGTGGTTCCCCATCTCTGGAGGTGCTCAAGCCAGGTTGGATGAGGCCTTGGACAGCCTGAGCTGGTGGGGGGCAGCCCTGCCCATGGCAGGGGTTGAGGCTGGATTATCTTTAAGGTTCCTTCCAACTTAAGCCATTCTGTGATTCTTCTCTCCCCACCTGCCTGAGGTCCTGCATACCCCAGGATATGCTCTGTGAAGTGTGGGCCTCTTCAGAGTGCCAGCATACATTTAGCAGTGCTATCCAGCGGGAGACCAGTAAAGGTATAGCACTTGGCATGTGCTGATGCTGGAAGTTCAGCATCCAGCTGTGAGGATATACATTGTGCATTTCTTTAGAAGCATATCGGGTCATCTGCCTCAGCTGGGAAGCAGCAGGGGAAGAGCAGGAGATTCTGCACAAGAGCTTTGCAGAGAAGATGAGACAGACAGATAGGTTTCCAGGAGAGTATGGGTTTCCACAGTCTGTGCAGCAAGGAAATCACTCCTTGGGATTTTTTACCATCTCGACATGACTCTAACCCTTGCTAGACAAGCTGCAGCTTGGGGAGAAAGATCAAGTGCTGGGTCTTTGCCATTAGCTTAGACATTAGGGGAAAGGGCTAGATGACTTCTTTTGATAACTAGCATAAAGACCCCAGCAGGGTTTCAGACAGTTTTATTAATCATAAAAGTCAATAAAAATAGACTGTTCCTCAGGGGCAAAGGAAAAGCAAAACCTCGGAAGAACAAATCAGGGCAGGCATCTTCTATTCCTGAGAGCATTCTGTTTGCATTCTGCACTTGAAACGGAAAGGGAATACTTAAGAGTGAAACTCCCAATTGATATAACCAAATACTTTCTCAGGAAAGGAGAGAGCACTTTCTTATGGACTTCTATTGCAACAGGGAAAGATTTTGATAGCCTTTATGTGCAGCTCGGAGATACTGAACTA
This sequence comes from Phasianus colchicus, assembly GCF_987193195.1. Taxonomy (NCBI): domain Eukaryota; kingdom Metazoa; phylum Chordata; class Aves; order Galliformes; family Phasianidae; genus Phasianus; species Phasianus colchicus. The sequence continues at coordinate 134,032,952 of NC_143436.1, forward strand.
TTGGGCAGCTTACTCTGACACTTGCATGGCACACCCACAGTCAGCAAGTTTCTTCCCATGCCTTTGCACTTGTCTTTCCCCCTTTTTTTTTTTTTTTTGCTTTCCTCTTGCCTGTCTCTTTTCTCTTTGCCTCCTTCTCTCTCCCCCCACTTCTTTTTTTTCCAATTGATAGAGGTTACTTTTGGATGCCTCTTCGCCATCATCCATTGCATAGACTCAGCAGTCTTTAGCTGCCTTTGCAATATGAATGTCAGGCCCATAAGGATGTCTTTACCTATCTTAGAGCTTCTCAAGTGACTTTAGATGCCCGTGTACCTCATTTCCATCTTAACTTTCCCATCCCACCGTTGTGAATAAATCCCTCCAAACAAGCCCAAGTGTAAGACAAAGCACTCTTATCTTTCTGGGCCTGCAGACAACCCGCATCAAACAAGGTATAAACTTTCTCATCAAAACTAGCTTTATAGGGTTGCTGACTGCAAAACGCAATAGCAGTTTAAATGTAAGCATTCATTTCTCTTATTTTAACTGGAAGGGTTTCAGTGGCAAAATAACTGGATTAAGAATGGGAATATGATGCAAGCAAAAATGAGTCTGGAGGAGAACTGCAGGCAGTGAGAGAGAGAGAAAGCCTGCAGAGCCATTTTATCCAGGGGGCTGGTGACTGAAACACGTACAGCAGGGAAATGATGTAGATTATCTGCCCAGCAAGAATCACAGAATGGCTTAGGTTAGGGAACCTTAAAGATCCGTACAGTTAGAACCATGAGCAATCCAGACATTGCATGGTGGCAGTTTCACCCACTACTCCACACTTTAGCAGGCTGCTCCATGATTGTCAAAGTAAAATAGACTCTGGGGGTGTTAAGAGATGCTGTGTTTGGAGCATTTTGCAGCAGGTAGGAGATGTGCAGCACCAGGCTGGAAAACTTTTCTCCTTCATACCTTTCTGGGTCTGTTTCTGAATGTGGTCTGAGGCAGCCCATCAGGTCATGCTTTATTCATTTAACTGCTTTATAGCACTCCTTCTATAAAACCTTGCTGTTAGGAGACTGCTTTCAATTTTTTTCTGGAGTCTCTCTCAAGTGTAGTTGTCTAGCATCACTGCCCAGAACAGCTGCTGACAATGCCAATGTGCTGTGCTGCAAAATCCTTCCTCTCTGAAATCAAGGGTAGAAAAAAATCATCATGAAATAATGGACTAATGTGGCCATTCTATCTATACTGCTCATAAATTAGATTTTGAACCTGGCAATTGCAGGGTAATTAGGATGAGAGAAGCTCTCCTGCAGGAACATATATTTCCTATTCTGCCTGCCTGCTACATTCCAGTTTAATTTTTCCTTTGTTCACTCAGCACAGAGAACTGCAATTACAAAAGGTGAGAGCCTAGTGGCAATTTTTGAATCAGGAGGACACTTAGCACAGAAAGGGAAAAAAAAAAAAAAAAAAAAGAGAAAGAGAAAAAGGACAGGTATCACTAGTAATTAAAATAATTTTGAATTAGAGAGACTATTCCAATAATTTCTTTTGTATGATAATTGTTACCCCATAACGTATCCTTATGAATTACTAGTACGATGAAATTACATTTCTGTGGAGACTGAGCTGAAACAGACAGCTTTCCTAAACATACCCTCCTGAATCACAGACAGACAACCTGTGGACAGTCATTTCCGAATGGCAGGCAATGCTGTGGTGCTGATCAGTAACAGCCACTTGGGTTTTAAGCCCTTCTTCCCCCTTCGGCCCTCTCAGAGGCACAGGAAACAGAGCAGGAATTCCCATCTCGGGCAGCCAGAAGAAGGTTTCACATTATTAAAATAGATGATTTCCTTCATCCCAGAGCCTCTGAGGAGCATAAATTGTGAACAACATCAAAGCAGTGAGAAGTTTTAGAGCAGACTGTCAAAGAGACTGCTGGGGTTTCCTTGGTAGATTTCCATTTTTAAGGGGTCTCAGCAATTGACTTTCCTTTGTAAAACAATTCCATATGTCTGTGGATTATTTAAGGTTGTTTTGATTTCGTTGTTGATGTAGGTTTTAAAGACACAATATCACAATTATTTAACATGGGGAAATAAAGTTAGGCAGGCAGCGCCTGCAGTTACAAATTACTGGGATGATCTCATGGACTAAGACTTCGCACACTTCTTCTCTGCTCTCCGGGGTTAGGCAGCATGATTCTAGATGAAATGAAAAGCAGCATGGCTATCTGGAAATAAGTACTGGTCCGATGCTGTGCAAATACAGCCACTGACTGTTCACAAATCACACTGATTTTAGGGGATGAAACACACCAGCATGTGTGACACGAGAGTAAGGGCTGTGACATTGGCCCAGATTTGAAGTGGACCCCAGGCAACTTCGTTTAATGATTATTGGAATTCATCTGCTAAAAAGCACAACGGCCAGCTGTGGTCTTAGAATAGGAGTCATCAGGGCAAGCTGCGAATGGATTCCTATTAGCTTCCTAACTAAAGGCAAAGGAAAGACTGTTATTAGGCACGGCATGGAGAGAGTTATTAGTGGGCCCCACAGAGGTGACTCTGGCTGAGCCTGGGTTTTCAATGCTTTCCCTGCACGGGAAGGTTGACATTAGTCACTGAATCACAGACCACACAGGAGAGAAGTGGGTCTCAGCCCAACCAGTTGTTCCCATTTGCAAGACCATGGGTATATTCAGCAGCGATCTACGAACTAGATACCAGGCTGTACTGACCATATCTGGGAAACCAGCCTCCAGCTATATAAGTAGGAAAAAGGAAGGGGCTGTGAGATGTATTGCCAGTTCTCTGGCTTTTAAGACCGGGGGGAACTGTGCCTCTAAGCTGCATCCTACTTGGCTCTCCATGGAGCCCCTGCCGGAGAGAGACTGTCCAACCAAGCCTAATGCCTGCAGTGTGTGACCAAGTAGGAGAAGCCAGTGGGTGCTCTGTCATTATGCTTGCCCATACTTCTTCTGGGTTGTGCTGGCAGCCAGCAAACGCTCAAAATAAAGATCCTTCAGAAGAAAGCACAAGTCTGAATGCTTTCTTTTCCTTTAAGAGAAGGATCTTATTTCACATGAGTACATAGGTGGCCAAGAAAAGAAAAAAGAAAAAAGGTCTCTATTAATTGTTTCCTAGCCTAGCAGCAAATGCCAGGCTCTTAAATCTGTCATTTATTGCTGGTGAATTATTCCAAAAGTTATTCATAGTTCTTACCTAGTAATCCTTCAAAAAGCATTTTTCATAAATGTTGAATCTAATCTAAAAGCTGCAACTGTGTATCATTTTCAGAATGATCTCTGATTCGAGTTTGATGATCAGGAGAGAATAAGAGCAGAAGACTTAACATTCACAATAATTGGGTGATGTAAGAAGGAAATGCTAAACTGTCTATCACTAAATGAGTTCATTCTGATGAGTGTACCTCCCTCAGCTGAACCATACTAGCATTAGTCCTCCATGCACCACTGGTAAGGAGTGATGAGTGCAGTCCTTGATTGCCTCAGTCAGTGCCTTCCACCATCAGGAACATGGAACCTAGTCAAAACATGAGCCAGCTTCTCTTCGTTTTTTCCTTGTACAAGAGGACTGGAAGTAGTTCCATCTCATGGCAAGCTTACAGTTTAAAGCTGATCACCCTCTGCATTAAATGTGATGGGGTACTGTGGTTTATTTTATTTTTATTTTGATAACTTAAAGCTCTGATTCATTGGATCAGGTCTTGATTGTGGCCTTGATTTGATGACTATGTTGCCTGTCCTTGATTAGTTAACTGTGGTTCTACTAATGCAACGATGTGTTTTACATTTGTTTGCTTAGTTTAAGTGTACAGAGCTGGCTCGTTTGGTTCAGCTGTAACATGAGTCATGCCAACCAAAGATGTACGTAACTCGAATCAGATACTTCCCAGCCGTGCAACTCTGCAACCAAATAAATAACTCCGCCTCCCCCAAGATGGTAGCAAGATTAAAACAAAGTTATTAAAATGCTGTCTTAGTTAGCAATTAAACTAGGAGCCCCTGAAGGTTGCAATAGGACCTTTAACAAGCTCTTTACCAGATGCAAGACAAACCTAAGGCAACTGCTTTCTAAGCAAGCCAACCCGTCTCACATTTTGGCTTCAGAAACATATGTTGTTAATTTTAGAATTGCAGTTGCTATTTGAGTTGGGTGTCACTTCCAAAAAAAAAAAAAAAAAAAAAGTGTGACTTTTGGGGGGTAATTATTTTTCAGCACAGGTGTGGAGAGTACATTTAAGCACCTTAAGTGTTCACACAGGCTAAGCTTTGACTCAATCAAACTGCAGCTTACCACAACCTGAAAACTGACATAAAATCTCTTCTTTCAGGCATGGTATGACCTTAATAAAACCGGCTGTGGAATTTCTTAGTTTAACAGAGGCTCATCTTTTCTCCTTCCAGATTTTACTTTCCCCCATGATCTCCCTTGTTACACCATCCAGACCAACCACATTTCACCCCTGCTTCATCTTTGTAGCTGTTGGATTTACTAGAGAAGTGACTGGTGGCTCCAGGCGGTTATGGGTTCTGCAGTTCCCAGTCCTCTCCAGCTAACCTCCCATTTCAACAGCCGAACGCTGCCGCATGATATCCCTGTGCAGCTCAACTCCGAAGAAACCAAGAGTGCTTTGTGTAGTACATGTAGATGTACTCTAGTACATCTTCTCCACATGGGGCAGCGACAATTCATTTTCTGGATGTTCTCTCGTTTAATCAGAAAGGGTATTCACAGAGATTGCTGCAATGTGGTAAATGACCGGCATATGAATAATTCAAAACAGATCCCCAATTTACTACTGCTCCACGGTGGTACCAGACTTCTGGCCATAAAAAACAACCCTAATAATTTGGGTAGGGCATGTTTGTTCTAATTGTCTGCTCTAACCAACCTGGGAGACCTTATGCAGGTAGAGGAGGACAGCAGTGTACGGTGACCAGTGGGAGAAAGTTGTCACAGCTCTTGCAATGCTAATAAATGGTTAATACTGCGTTTTGTCCAAATGTAAGAAAACGATGAAATGCATTTCACTGAAAATTATGTGGTGTTGGCTCAGTTTAGCTTCCTACACTGAATGCCAAGGCTCTCGCCGGCTTTAACACTGCTCTTTGTCTGCATGGCTAAAGAATATGCATGGGAATTGAGCAAGGCTCCAGGAGCCAGGCAGATATCCTTGAGACACAGCTGAGACATTCCTGGATAATCAGGTAGCAACCTCACCCTTTTCACCAGCATTAAATCACTCATAATTGTTTAGGAAAATACATACATTTTTTCCACAATGCTCAGAAAATACTGACAGTCTGAGATTCAAATTCAGTGGCAGCTGACGAGCAGGCAATGTGGTAATACAGAAAATGGTATAAAAAGACAAGTTGAACCTAAGGTCGCAGTATGTCTCTGTATCAGTTACAGAGGGATAATCTCAGAGGAGTGTTTGGGTTTTGCTGTTTTCTCAAACTGTTCTCTGGGCTTTCACAGCCAACTCTGCAGTTGTTCTCCCCTTCAGTTCAAACAGAGAGAGGTGATGTGCTGCAAATCCCTCCAAGAGGAGAAGAAAGGTGACCCAACAGCTGGAATAGCTCCAAATGAGGTTCTTGTGAGGGCTCCACCTTTCAACCTCCCTATTTCAAAACTGTAGGCTATGGCCTTTGTGTCAGAAGCCTGACGGTCTTCTTTTCTGTGCTCTGCCCCCCCTCCAGCAGTTCTTGGGGGTGTTTGCATGATGCACCAAGAAGTTTCGAACTAGAAAAATGAGCGTGCTGCTTGTCATTAGCACACTGGGAATCTGCCAGGCTTTTATAAAACTGCTCGTTTTCTGAGTCTTAGCTTTTTTCTTTTTTCCTTTTTTATTGAGCAGAAGACAAGCTCTGTCTTATTAGGTGAAAACAATAGAGTGAGAAGTTGGAAATTGCCAGGAAGCCTGGGAAAGACTGACACTCAGCCGAGATTTCATCCCATGTTTTCCTGTTGACCTCACAGGCTCTCAACACAAGAGCACTGAGTACATTAAAGAAAGGCCACAGTCTCATTTGGTCCTGTGAACATTGGCAATATGTTATGAGGACAATATACAAGCTTGAAAGGGAAAAAAACGGAGCAATGTCCTCATGCCCTGGAGGTTTTGTCTGGTGCAATGCTGTTTAACCAGAGCTATGTGAGGTTTTAAATGGCCGTAGGAGATTTATAGTAGGTCATGACCAGATCTCTTTTCAGGGCAAAGTTTGAAAAGTCCATTTGTCTGAAAATTAAAAAAAAAAGAGCCTGGTAATTCTCCAAGGTTTTTCCTCTTCCTTCAGGCAACTATTTTAGCCTGTCCAGAATTCCTAAGCCCTCCCCAAGAGCCCTTTTAATGTGGGAAATATTGTCCTAGTGTCTGCTATCAAAGGAATAATGTTGTCGATACAAATATTTACAAACTCTCTCTAGCTCCACACGGTCAGCGTCAAGATATTAAGTTTTAGAAGAAGGGACATGATGACCTTAAAAGAAACAGCTTCAGGAGATCAGTATTTGTGGGCATTATTAGCAGGGATGAATGATGGATTTTGTAGGGAACTTTAGGGAGAAGACCCAAGAGGCAGGCAGAAACATGACATGGATTTTGGGGGCAGGTGGCCAAGGGGTGTTGGTTGCTGTTCCCTCACTGCCACCTGGTCAGTCTGTGTCCCACCACATGCTGACAAGAGGCTTACACTGGTGTCTGTGGTGCCACAAAACCAGACAACTTGTCCTGACCTTCACTGTGGCCTTTTTTTCCCATGTGGTTGGAAGGCAGGCCAACCCCTCCAGCAATGGGGGCTGTATCAGCCTTTTGGCAGTAGGTGGTGACCTGGGAAAGGCTCCAGGTGTCCTGGTGGGGTTTGAATAGTTTTGAGGAGCAGGGAAAGGGCAGATTTGGCAGGAAAGTTGCCATGAGTAATGGCCAGAGAGCCAGCAAGGGAGGCTCAGGAAACTGGCAGAGGGGATTTGGAAGGCCCAGTTGGTGTCATCCTGAAAAGAAGGGGGGGCAAAGGGGGGTGATGAGGTGATGACTGTGATAGAGGGTCTGTGTCTGTTTTATCTCATTCCACTCTAAACAGGTTGTGGAAAGGAAGATAAAGGAAGATGTGACCTCCCACAGGGCTGCTGGGAGCCAGGCACTGCCATGAGCACCATCAGCAGTCACCACCTACCTGGATATGAACCAGCACAGACCTCCCCGGGCACCTACAGCATGAGCTAAAGCCAGAGCCAGTGCAGATACTCACAAAAGCAAATTAAAGTGTCTTAAAGGATCATTACGAAGCAAGAGATTTACTTGGCAGGTCTCTGTGACTTCTGGGGTGATTTTTATCTGTTGTGTAAATCAGAATCGTGGGATTCTTTAACCCTGTTTCCCTGGTTTTTTTTTGTTTTTTTTTTTTTTAATTTTTGATTGTTTGTTCATTTAGAGCAGTTATGCTTGATTGTGCCAGTAAATAATAAGTAAGTGCTATTTGTGAATTATTTGGGTGCTGGATTTGCACAGAGAAAGACTTACTCTCTTCTGTGCAAATGTGTGTGAGAAGGAGACACGCAAGCATGAAGACTTAAGGGTGAAGAAGACCTTTAAAATCTTTATAGCAAAAGGTACACTGGTATGAAAAGTAAATTTCATTAGGCATAAAATACCTAGCTTTAAAATAAATAATTTTCCATTTTTGCTAAAATGCCAGAAGATTGCAGGCTATGTTAGAGAATAAAATGTGTCTCATTTAAATCATACCCCTTGGAAAAAATGTCTAATTTAATTTAAGTAATTTCTATTTATTTCTGCCTTTTAAAATTATATCATTTTCAGGTTATAAAAGTGTAATATCTGAACATGGACTCTTTACACCTAGTTTCAAGCCAGACCCAATTTTTCATCTAAGTTAAAAACACAGGAGAGCACAAAGTCATCATACTATCTGGCCCTTCTCTGACTGCAGAAAGGGCAGCCTACTATAAATAGTGTCTTTGAGAGAAGGAAGGTCTTCCATTTTGAGGATGATTTTGAAACTTCACACTATTCCAGGATGGAACCAAGCCCTCCAGTTCTGAATTTTCCCATGAAACAGAGCCCCAGAGAAAGCAGTAGTAATGAAAAATAAAGCAGAAAGTGCTCTGATCATTTACGAAGAAAATGTCGCCGAGCAGACCACCTGGAAATGCTGACTGAGAGAGAAACCTTGCAAATTTGGAGCCATTTCAGCTTTCTGGGTTTTGGTTTCCATCAAAAGAGTGCCAGTGGCTGAGGAGTCCACATGCCTTCCCTGCAGCCCTGCTGGTTTGGCTGCCTCATGGACAGTCAGGATGAGTTGAACTGCAGTTGTAACCAGATCCTGAAGCCTGCATGTATGTGAGCTTTGTGAAAGAACCTGCTTAGGCACTTTTGGAAGTGCCCACACGCAGCAATGTGCTTTTCAAAAGCTGGTGTCAGGTCCTCAGCGGGTGAAAATTGAGTTAACAGTCCTGAAATCAGTGGAGATATTTTGATTTGTACCAGCGAAAACCTGGTCACCGAAGCCTAAAACAGAGTTCAAAGTGTGGAGTTTTGTGTAAGAATCATGGTTAGTGTGCTCCTAACTGAGCCACTGATGAGCCACAAAGAGAATTACTATGGGATTCAGAACGTTAAAAACAATTATGTGATTTAAGCTTTCATTTCATGCAGAACAATCTCTCAATCAAACTAAACCAGGAACTTGTCATTTTTCTCTTTACTTTTCTCATCGACCATGAAAAAAAAATGCTCCCTGCTGCCTCAAACTACTTGAGTAAACCCAAGTCTGCATGCAAACCCAATTTGTCAATGTTGGCTGAAAAGCATATAAACATACCTCCTCCTCTTCTGATGACTGCATGAAAGACTTTTCATATGCACAGAAGAAGTATTCCTCTATAACCAGCTCAAGCCCTACAGCTTCTTGTGACATTCCTTACCCACCAAAAGCTCGTAACAATTTGAATTTGGCTGTGTCAGGAATGTGGGATCAAGTCCCTCCTTTGGAAGCTCTGCTGGGCATAGAGCTTGAAAGTGGCTGTGCAAAGAAAGAAAGATGTTTTTAGAAGAAGAAATGAATTCCTCGGATGGGAAGAGACTTTTGCATGATATTGGGATTAAGATCTATGGGTGTCTGTAAGTGGCAGATGTTGCAAGGGGAATCTGGTGGTCCTCGAGACATATATGTTATTTTTTTTGACAAAAGTCCTGGATGTCCATGAGATCACCCAGTTTGTACTTATTCTGATAAGGTAGACACACCCTGTAAGACCTGTGACCCAGACCCCTCACCAGTATGCTTTACAGGTATGCTCCAGGATCCTTCTTGTAGTGAGGGGCCCAAAACTGAACACAGTACTCACCAAGGCTGAGTACAGAGGGGTGACCACTTCTCCGCTCCTGCTGGCTGCCCTATTTTTGATACAAGCCAGGATGCCATTGGCCTTCTTGGCCACCTGGGCACACTCCTGGCTCATGTTTAGCCTAGAATCAGCCAACACCCTCAGGTCCATTTCTTCCACACAGTCTTCCAACCACTCTGCCCCAAGCCTATAGCATTGCCTGGGGTTGTTGTGGCCAAAATACAGGACCCAGCACTTGGTCCTGTTGAACTTCATCCCATTGGCCTTAGCCCTGTGATACAGCCTGTCCAGATAACTTTGTAGGGCCTTCCTAACCCCAGGCAGATCAGTACTTTTTCCCAGCTTGGTGTCATCTGCAAACTTACTGAGAGCGCACTCAATGCTCACATCCAGGTCATCAATAAAGAACAGGACAGGCCCGAATACCAAATCCTGGGGAACACCACTCATGACTGGTGACCAGCTGGATTTAACTCCATTCACCACCTCTCTCTGGACCTTTAGCCAGTTCTTTTCCCAGCAAAGAGTGTACCTGTCTAAGCTATGGGCTGCCATCTTCTCCAGAATACTTTAGGAGACAGTGTTGAAGGCTTTGCTGAAGTCTAGGTAGACTACATCAACAGCCTTTTCTCTCATCCACCAGGCGGGTCACTTGATCACGGAAGGAGATCAGGTAGGTCTAGCAGGACCTGCCTGCTGACTGGGCCTGAACACCAGCCATCAAGGCAGCATCAAGGCAATCCCAAATCTTCAGCTGTTGATTTCGTAAGATATAGGAAAAAACAACCAGAGTGAGCATGTCATCTACAGAATTAGTGGGGCTGATGTCAGAAAGCCCTGTTGGGCTGAGCAATTAGGGCTTGAAGGGGCCATCCCCTTCTGTCTGCTGCAGGAATAGTTTGCTCACTGGCAGGAAACTCAATGTTCTCATTGCTGCAGTCGCTCTGGAGAATTTCTGAGTTCTGGATAGAACATGTCCACAGACACAGACGCAAAAAGGTAAAAGCCTCAAGCTAACATCATGTAACTGGGCCAGGCTTAGGTGCTGCTGCTCGCTATGAATTTTCAGCATTTCTTAAAATAAGGTGGTAATGGAAGTGTGGTGATTTGTGGGAACAGCATGATCCCCGGTTTCCTGCTATTAGTGCTGTGTAAACCTGAGCTCTTTTTCTTCAGACTGCCAGGAAATAGATACAAAAGTATTTATAAGATTTCACTTTTGCAGCATAGCACTAAAAATAGAGCAATACATCATTCATAGTACAGGTCTCTCTATTCTCTTATCCCACTGCTGAAGAAAGAAAGGCATAATGTTATCAACTAACTGCCCTCCTTAAGTCTTCCAATAAAGCAAGTCTGAGCTACTGGTGTTACTATCAAGGTTAAAATCCCCCTTGTTTTACAACATGTTCCTCGCCTACAGGCACTGTCATCGCCCAAAGGGAGCATAATGTTCAAGTCTCATTGAAATATCAGTAAGTAATATCAATAACAAAGAAAACACAGAATACATTAACAAATTCACTGCCCATAGCTATGTACCCATGATATATGGGAATGGTGTTCAGAGCATCGGTTCAACAATAATTTAAGACAGTGCTCCTTTGACCCATGCTGATGAAGATGGACAGATGGGCTACAGAAGATTATGCCTCCAAGGGTCATAAAAATGTAGAAGGTTCCCAACTGCAAACTGATTTTTCAAAGACAATTACCTGCATGATTTAACCAGACGACCATTTATGCCTTCCAGGTTTCATATCGTTACTGTTTGTTTCCTCTTGGATTTTTGCTATTTTTCCTTTACTCACCTTTTATTTATTTTTTTTCTTTTTTCCTCGGATACGCATATTAAAGGCAAAAAAAAAAAAAAAAAAGCAACAAAAAAACACTCTCACACTTCTTGCCCTATGTGATTTATTCCCAAGAAATTAAATTACATTTTTATAAGCCTGTGTTACTGCAAATGATAGCTGAAGATTTGCTGAAAAAATTAATTCCTGATCTGTTGCCGTGAAGAGTCCTTGCTAGCACTGCACTGACTCTGTCTTTCAAAACCAGATGGAAGCAGTCCAACGGTATGATTAACTTCTTAGTCCCTGCAATTTCCTATTGCTCTGCTTGCCCTAGATTTCAGGATTGACCTCCTGCTTCACTGCAAAATGCACAGTTGCTCAGCTTGATAAATCACACGAATACTTTTTTGATCACAGTTATCTACTATTTACTACATACCCAGTGAGGTTAATCATATGCTGAGGCACTTCATATGCTGCACACATATACACTCTTCTTCCCAATAGCACTTTGCATATTTTTCATGCTGCCAGCCAGCAGTGGGACCTGTTTTCCCCTTACCAATATGCAAAAGGCCCCAGACATGCACCTTGTCTCTTTTTTACTTCGTGTTAATTCTGTAATTATCCACACATAGATTCTAGTAAGCCGAAGAAAATACATGAGAAACTACTAGTCAGAACTTTCTTTTAGCAGACAGATATCTTCCAAAATGCTGATGTTTCTCCCTCGAATATCTTTGAGAAGCTATTGGGAGTGCATGTGGCTGCTCATGGGGAACCAGGAAATGTTGACTGTCATGACAACAAGCTGCTGCCACTTCCTTGAAGAAAAAACACATCTCAACTTTTCTTTTTCTTTCTCTAAACGCCAAAAGAATCACAATATTTAATATAGCTAGCTAGGGCTCAATGTTGCTAAAATTCTCTGGGACAGCTCTGCTGTACCTTCTCACACAGCTTTGCAATGCATCCAAATTGCATCTCCATAGCCATTGTAGAACAAATCCAAAGAAACACCAGCAATAATCGAGGTATGAGAAAGCATCCAATAGCAAACAGATGAGTACTATAGATCTTGTTTCCAAGTTAAATAACTGGGAATTCTACAGGTATCCTTTGTCATTCCAAGCCTTCCACAGGCTCTTTTTTGAAAGCCCCTTTTCACCAATTCAGCAGCCTCCAGTAGTGGAAATCTTATATGCAATACATAGCACTACTCTTACTCCTTCAAGCTCTCTACGTAGGAGGGCTGAGAAACTCCAGATCTTTTCTGCCACAAGCTGCAGCAGCCATCACCCTTGCTATGCTGTACTGAATGGGAGGGCTACACCTGTGGGACACCAGCATTTTCAATCAGACGAGCTTTCAAGTAAGGGATTAATGGTAAATCCATATCCCTTGTCAGAGACACTCTCTATTTTTCCTTGCAAAGATAATCCTGAAGGTATAAGCAGTGTACTAGCTCTGCTGGAGCTGTGTATCTGTTACTATAGCAAGGAGCACTGAGTGTACACACTCCCCTCCAGACAGTCTTTGCATCCTGTAGACTCCATTTTCTCAGTTTTTTTCATTCTCTGCTGGGACCCAGAGCAGCTGTCCTGAGCCAGAGCTTCCCTGTGGCTGTCACTGATCAGACAGTGCTGTCACATCAAAGCTTGCAGGCTATCCAGCAAGCTGAGTCACTTGCTGATAAGCTGACCACATTGCCTCTTGTGTGGAAGGTTAGCTCACCAAGAAAAGCGATGCTATCACAGAATCAGAGAATCAGAGTGGCTTGAATTGGAAGGGACTTCAAGGATCATCAAGTTCCAACCCCCTGCCAGAGGCAGGGTTGCCAACCTCTACATCAAGGACCAGATCAGATTGCCCAGAGTCTCATCCCACCTGACCTTGATCACCTCCAGGGATGGGGCATCCACACCTCTCCAAGCAACCTCCTCCAGCACTGCACCACACTCTCAGTGAAAAACTTCTCCTAGTCATCTACTCTAAATCTTTCCACCTCTTAGTTTAAAACCATTCTCCCTTGTCCTATTACTATCTACTTTTGTAAAAAGTTTATTTCCCTCCTGTTTATTATCTCTCTTTAAACACTAGAGGGCCATAATGAGGTCTCCTCGCATACTTATCTTCTCTAAACAAGACCAGCTCCTTCAACCTATCTTCATAGGAGAGGTGGTCCAGCCCTTGGATCATATTTGTGGCCCTCCTCTGGATCCCCTCCAAATGCTTCATTTCTCTCCAGTGTAGAGGATCCCAGTCTTGGATGCAGTCCTCAAGATGGGGCCTCATGAGGGCAGAGAAGAAAAGGACAATCACCTCCCTCACTCTGCTGGCCACCCCTCTTCTGATGCAGCCCATGATACAGTTGGCTTTCTGGGCTGCAAATGCACACTGTTGGCTCATGCTCAGTTTTTCATCTACCAGGATGCCTCAGTCCTTCTCAGCAGTGCTACTCTCAAGGAATTCTCCCAGTCTGTATACATGTCTGGAATAACCCCAATCCAAGTGCAAAACCCTGAATTTTGCTTTGCTGAGCCTCATTAGGTTCACAGGAGCCCTCCTTTCAAGTTTATCAAGGTCCCTCTGGATGGCATCCCTTCCTTCTGCCGTATCAACTGCATCATTCAGCTTGGTGTCATCAGCAAACCTGTGGAGAGTGCACTTGATCCCATCATCTATATCACTGATGAAGATGCTAAAGAGTTCCCAAGACAGACTCCTGGGGCACACTGCTCGTTACCAGCCTTCACCTGGACATAAAGCCATTGACCACAACACCTGAAAGTCAGTTCAGCATCACTTTGCTCCCAAACTATCTCTCCACCTGCAGATGTGTGGCTCCACTGCTTCTCATGATTGGCTGCTCATTTCCCCACACCCATCCTGGAACTTGTAGGTCAGACCAATGGTTGGACTTGGTGTTAGGGGAGGTTCAGGTTGGATATTAGGAGAAATGGCTTCTCAGAAAGAGTGGAGAGGCACTGGCACAGACTGCCCATGGATGTGGTGGAGTCATCGTCCCTGGACAAGTTAAGGAAAGGACAGATGTAGTACTTAGGGACATGGTTTAGTGGGCAGTACTGGTGGTAGATGGATGGTTTGACTAAATGATTTTAAGGATCTTTTCTAACCTTTATGATTCTATGATTCTATGATCTTGGAAGTTTTTTTCAACCCAAATGATTCTACGAGGACCTCGAGTACAGCTGGTCATAATAGTAATCCATAACAGTAAACCAGCACATACTGTACATCCTGCATCCTAACTGTGACCAAATATGGATAGAGAAGACATGGCTACCTGGAAATGTGAAGTATTATCCCTTCCACCAAACACAAAAGCAGACCAAAGATCAGACAGACCGTGGAGCTCACCAAACTCCCTGAATGGAGCTTGTTTGCTCTACAAAACTGATGTTAGTGTTGAGATGCCTTGTCTATCAGCAGCCCAAGGTGGTAAGTCAGAAAGATTTATTAGCAGCCTGTACTTAGCAGTTCAGGCGTGGGTGAAACAAATATATTAACCAGGTGCTGAGTGTCAGCCAGTGAGCTGGGCTCCTTGCAGGCTTTATCCACAGGACGGGAAGCTGGCTAGCATGGCCACATGGCTCAGTCCACTCTTTGCCAGACCAGCTCTGTCTAGCAGAGCTAGTGGGGTCTGTCTGATCCTCCACAGTAAGGAAACAAAGAGGATAATAGGTTGGGACTGTGAATTAGGCATCTCTCATAAGTACCACCCAAGCACTGCAGGGAATGAGACAGCTTGTCCCTATTACAGCGAGAGAGGAAATTCAGCATTGGCACGAGGCTTTCCTCCAAGCATTCAAAACCCTCAGGCAGACCCACTTGGCCCACACTGCAGCACGGAGAAATAAAAGCAGCTAGGGAATAGGAGTGCCCTAGGACCACTGTAAATCTTTACTTCATGGAAAATCTTATCTTGAACATGAATATGAGCTGCAAGTAAATTTAATGTGTGGATTAAGTGCGGTCTCCCTCATGGTGGGCTTTTCAGCCAAAAAAGAACAAAAGAACAATAATGAGTGTTGTGCTTGAGTATGATTACAAACATCTGTAATTTACAGCTGGACATTCCCCATTGCAAATGTGTCCAGTGAGCAAGTGCTTCTGGGTTAGCGGAACAGACTGCACAAAATTAGCTGTTAACTTCAGTCCTGAGGTCAGAGTTCCAGGACCATGGGAGTCAATAATAAAATCTATTTAGCTCAGTGGGATTAAGCAGGTTTAAGACCTGGCTTAACCACACCGCTCACTGTTAAATAATAACAGATCACAACAAATACTTCAGGTACAGACATTTTTCTTAATTTAAAAGCTATTTGGGCAATGGATACGAGAGTCAAACAGCTGAAGACTGGCAGTGTATCGTTAAAGTATATGAGTTAGATTTTTGTTCTTCTCTGTCCCAGAAATGGAGCAATCTTTGTAGTTAGAACACTTTATCAAAGAGCATAATAAAATTAAAACCAAGCTGTGCTGTATAAACACTGAGGGTTTTTCACGAGAGAATGCAAAGCTAATGGGGCCTGTGCATCTTTCCTGACAAAACAGTCAGTGCATGTGCAGAGCAACCTGTCTTCTGGAAGCAGAAAAGCTGTTTCAGTCAGGCTTCTGGGTCACTAATCTTTGTGTTTGCACATAAATCTGCTGGGGGTTACTGTGGCAGGCTGAAAACAAGACCGAGTGCAACACACTGAAGAAATCAATGGCCATAGGTTTAAAAACTCTTTCTTTTTTTTTTTTTTTTTTTTTTTTTTGCCTCTTTCAGTTTAGCTAGCTGTTACCTTTTTAACAGAAGTCGAAAGCAAAAGCATAAATAAGTGCAGTGGAGAATAGTTTTTTGAAAAGAATGATGGCTGAAATTGCAGAGAGCTTGGATTCACCAACCACCTCCTCTGGTGCTGGGATGTGCTGGTGCTCCTTGCTGCTGCTGGAACACGAGTTCTGAGCAGCCATATCACCCATGCTTCAGCCAAGGCCAAAGGGCTACTTTTGGCCCACTGCTCACACCTCAGAGAGGTAACACCTCTTCCTAAGGGAGACAGTGCAAGACCTGGGCGACGCTAACAGCTCCCAGGGGCAGCTCTGTAGGAATGTTCCTCATTTAGCACAGGGGAAGGGTGCTTAGAAGCCCCCCACAATCACAGAGAGGTCCCCACCATGTCAAAAGCTCTTTGCGTGGTGGCCAAGCTTCCACTCCACCATCGTCCTTGATACTGCCATGACTCTTCTTTCCCTTTGAGTTTGTCCCTTCTACAGCCAATACTCATATGCCCTACAACCAACCCACCGATTTCACCCACATCCCATATGTTTCACCCTGGCATTTTTTTCCTTAAGGGGGGCGGAAAAACCCTCTAAACAAAACAGTGTTTGTAAACTGTGCGGGTGGTGGTGGGGTGTCGATAATTTTGGCAGTCTTAGCCTCAGAGCAGAGAGAAATGTTATTCATCCGTGCACAAGATATAATTCAGCCTAAGTGACAGGCTCTGCTCTAGAGAAATCCCGGCCCGGGCTGGCTTCAAGAGTCAATTACTGCTTATTCCCAGGGAGGCGGGGGCAGGGGGCCAGGCGGGTGGAGGGGGCTGCCAGCAAGGCAGGGGGAAATTTACTCTGTGTCAGCCTGCGTGACACAGTGCCTCATTTGTGGATAAATGTAAATCTGCTGGTTCTTTTTCACAGGCACTAAAACGTACGGTCTCTCTCCCTCCCCCCGTTCCCAAAACTGGAAAAGAAATTAGGACCGTCTTAGAAAGCTACCTTATATTTCAATCAATCCTCTTTCATAAAAGTCATTTAAGGTAAATACCTGTGCAGACTTACGGCCCAACTATAACATTTACTGTGGCCCAAATCCCGAATTCCTCGCTCGGCCACTTTCTCATTGAAGTTGATGGAAATTCACTTGCAAAAGAGCTGAGTAAAAGCCGAATGCTGGCTGAGGATTTGGTCCCTTGCCTATCTGCCTGAAGCACTGCTGCAGCTCCAGAAGTGAAAAAAAAAAAGAATTAAATTCCTCTAAAATACCCATCCCTCAAAACTTACGGGGTGAAAAAAAGGCATTGTTTTTGTGCATGAAATGTATGGAGAATCTCATCGCAGGAAGAGCAATTCCCAGGGAAAGAATTTGGAAAAAGTCAAAAGAGAACATCTCAAAATAAATGAAGTACTTATTGCTGAAAAATGAGCTTAGATATATCTCAGGAAACTCTAAAGCTGAGAATTTACTGCATCATTCATGCCTTCCGCAGTAAGTTCCTTATCTCTCGTTTGGTATCACAACAAGGGATTCTGCATACTCTGTATGAAATACAACAAGACTGCGATTTTTGCAGTAATAAACTCTACACATGCATGACAAATCCAAGCATGCAAAATGTTTAACATCCCAGTTCGCAGATACTTTGGGGACAAAATCCGATTATGAGTTATATGCCACAATAAATAGGGCTCAACGTTTCATAAAGCAATTTATAGTTCATAAAAATGACAAAATGTACCTGTCAGACAGAACGCGGAGAGCAGATCTCTGTGCTGCCTGCTGGAAGAAAGGGCAGAGATGTTTATTTTATATTCTGACTTTAAAATTACGAGCACAATCAACACTTTAAAAAATGCGTTACACACATTTTTGTCACGTGTCCAAATTTTAAAGTACTACCAAAGTAACAGAAACTCTACAGCAAAATGGACATTCCAGCCTGGTCAATGTAAGAGCACTTTGTTAAGCGTGCCATAAACCAGGGGGCTGTCAGAGCACGGTGCAGTATTTGAGGTCTGAACTGCTCTATTTAGATGTTTTCTGCAGGTCTCTGAGAGAGAACTCTGCAGGGCTCAGCTCTCCTCCTTCCCCTCTCCCCGCTCTGCGCTCCCACTCCCTCTCCTTTACCATCAGTCTCCTCCCATTCTTCCACAGAAACAAACATCACATATTTGGTTCCTTGTGCGACGAAGCCCGTAGCTATAATTACAGATTTAGCGAAGCCTGCCAGGGCTGCTGCAGACTTTTCCAGAGCGCTGCCATGTCAATCTGCTGGCAACCCTTGGCTATGCAGCGCAGGATTGACCTGTTGCTGGTTTGCTCCTCGGCTTTTGCCTAGCACAACTCTTTGGATGGGGTGGGGAAGCATGGTGCTTGTTCTTGTGTTAGCCAGCAGTCCTGGGAATAGAATCATAGCCTCTCAAGTTTAATAGGACTCCCAAGCCTATCCCCGAGCTGGTTTGCCACTTTATTATTATTATTCTTTCCCCTCCTTGAATCACTTCAAGCAGGGTGATTCATGGCTTCGGTACAGTAATTAGCTGCTAAGCAAAGATGAAATCCATAATGTTCTGAAAATCTGCTTTAAAGCCCCAGTTCTGCTTGCGGCTGCCCTCCCCTCTTGTCCTCATCTGAGCTGTGTCCCACCTGGCAAAGAAAGGACACAAAGCCACATGGCACGGATAAGAGAGGGAATTGAACGTACATTTTCGCTTTGCAGCCACCAGCAAGTATGTTTTGCAACCAGTCCCTCTGGCTTCTTAAGATAGGGGAGGCTGCATCCCCAGCCCTGAATGCACAAATTGGCATTCTGGTCAGAACTGGAAAGCATGAATGTAGGTAGGTTAGATGTTAGGAGGAAATTCTACATTCAGAGGGTGGTGAGGCGCTGGCACAGCTGCCCAGAGAAGCTGTGGTGCCCCATCCCTGGAGATGCTCAGGGCTAGGTTGGATCAGGCCCTGGGCAGCCTGAGCTGGTGGCTATCAGGAGATGAAGACTATGCCGGTAGAATGGCTCACAAGTGGGTTCTCCTTTAACTTCACCATTCAACAGAGAGCCCATGGGAAGGGCTGGATAGGTTCCACCAGCTCAGTGGGAAGGTGCCCATGGCACACACCTGCTGACTTCAGTGTTAGGAAATAGTAATGGGAACCTAGTCGTATTATTATCTCTAGTAGCTCAACATACTTGCATGCTCTTTGGGTACAACCCTTTTCAACTGCCCTCCATTTCAGCACTCCAGCACTGTGACTGTTCTTGCTTCTGATAGGGGCTCACTATAACGGTCTCACCCCACTACTGGTGTAAAAATACAGGAAAGACCCAAACCTTAGGTTTAAGGATGTCCTGTGACTTAATGCTGACCTCTGCAGTGTGCTATGACTTTGCAAAGCTCAGGAGCCTCCTCTCACTATCAGATCCCTTTCCCACAGCCAAGTAATGCAGATACTGCTCAAGTCACCACATTCGTCCTCTCCCACCCTTTCCTTGCAGGCAGCCACTACGTGGCAGTGCTCTTTAAGACACTGTGAATTATTTCCCACTCTTGGCTTAGACCACCGCAGGTGGTGTGATGAAGCGGGTTAGAAAACTGATCCAGCTGAAAAATAGCATTTTTCCTATATTTATTTATTTACTTTTCCTTTTTGTCAGCTCATTTGTAACCTGGATGGTGAGTCTATTTTCATCTCTCCTACACCTTTCTGGGGAAATGCAGAGCTCAACTGGAGCAAGGTATGTGGTGGCCAGAGGAGCCAGAAGGCACTGAAGGAGATGGTTGTTCGGTGGCCGGAGTCCTCAGAGACCTACAGAGACGCCATGGAGGCACATGTGGACTTTGATGATCTTAAAAGTTCCCTAACATGGGGATGTGGGATGCATGCCACTTTCATATTTCCCCAAAACTCCCAATTTTGAAAGAGGAAGAAGAGCTGGGTGCTTTGTCTCCCAGTCCAGGTGGAAGCAACCCTAAGGAGAGAAGAGGAGAAGACTCTTGTATGATCTGCAGGGAATGTTAAACTGAGCTGGGCCATGTGGAGCTGGGCTGCAGTCTGAAGTGCCAGTCTCTAGTTTCCATTTTGGTATATCCAGCTGACAGCATTGAAAAGGTGATCCTTTCTGGGCAAGCAAGTGCATTCAGATGACAGGCAGGGCAGCAGAAAGAAATGTAAAAGTACTTCTCAGTGAGATCATTCTACTTTTTCAATTGGCTTCTCATATTAAGTCCTTTAATAGGTGTCCTTCTTTACCAGGATGCAGTGCAGGTTGCAGGGGGCAACTGGCGGTGGCACATTCTATAAATGAGACTATTGATTTCTTTCTCATGGGTTTGAAATGCAGCCATGTTTGACTGCATGTTTGTGTGACCCCTTGAGTTGGTAATGGCCCCATTTCTGAATGAATGGGGAATAAGATCCAGTTGCAAACTTACTCTTCCTCCCTGGAGGAGCAGATCTATTGCCTGCAATGAACGGCAGTTAGCAACTATCTGGCAATTTTAATTCTGGCCTATATTGCTCCCATCTCCTGGAGAAAGTGAGCTATTGTAATTAAAGGTAGTTAGCAGTTCCCTAGCAAGAATAAATACTTGCAATTACAGTCTGTTCTCTCGTTCCCTTGCTACACGGTTTGGCTGCTCAACTTGTGGGGAAATATCTGCCCCTGGTTCTTGCTAACAGTTTATTGTGCCCCCATTCAAGTTTATTCACGAATCCCCATGGAGGGTCATGACCCATAGCTTGAGAAAATCTTGCTACAGAAACAGCTTTCTTTGATTTATTATGTTTCTAATATGCTGGCATTATCTATGTAGCAATGTAAGCAGAAGGGTGGTACTTAAGTATCATAAACTTCCCTCACCACTGTTTTTGAATACCTTGCTTTTGATTGTGCTACTTTATTTGCATTTTATCTTACATCATTAACAACATTATCGAGACCAGCTCACCATCCATCGAGAAAGAAGATGAGAATATATTATACATTCTTTATTATTCCTGGAAGTAAGTGTTTGTTGCTTATATAAATCAGGGATAAGAAATAATTTTGCTGCTGCCAGAATTTAAAGATCTCCAAGAATGATCACTAAAAGGTATTTTGTGGGAAGCTTAATATTCTCTTGATAAGTGATTATGTTGTACTCTGAGTTGTTCAGCATTACTGAGTGTAACCCTAACATTTCTGTTCCTGGAACTAATGGGGTTACTCATTGAGGGAGAGTTTCCCCAGAACGAACAAGGATATTGAAGGCCAGCCCATCATATAATAACTTTAATGCTAAGTAGGAAGCAGGGTAGAAAAAAAAATATCCCTTAGGTGACTCAGGTACTTAGGCTTGAGAAACTAGCCACAGTAAGTGTGATGGATTACTCCATTTCACTACATCAAGAGTTGTAAATTACAGGATACTGGCTGGTTAGACTTCTTCGTCTCTCACCTGAATTGGTTCTAGATACATTTAGGGCAGAGTTTCATTGATCTGCCTATAGTTCATTAATCATTCATGAAAGATCCTAGCTGTACCCCAACACTACCAAGACAAAACAAGTTTTCAGACAGTAGTAATCACATTCATGTTCTCAATCTCCAGAGCCTGCATCTACTTTCTTCATCCTTTATTGCAGTGAGCCACAGCTTGGGAGCATAAACAGCACATATTCATGTTTCAGTGTGTGTGTTAAATGAGCTACCAAAATTACCTGAAGTGTCACAAACTGCAATCTGTTGTTTAAGGGAAATCGGAGAGGAAATTAAATACTTTCATAGTAATTGGGACTGAACAGTGAAGAGGATGGACTGAACATAGCTCTTAAGGATGAGATCTAGGAGTGCTGAGTGGTCCCCAGATTTTTTATTTTTTTTTTTTTTATATCTAGTTGGAAAAGGATTGCTTCATAAACTGCCAGGCTTGAGGCATTTTTGGAAAAGAAGCAAATGAGAACTACTGAAGAATATTTTATGGAGTTTGGAGTGTCTTGGAGGCACTGCAGACAGACGATGAATGCATTTTCCTTTACATCACTCAAGGCATGCTTTGGCAAATAAAAGCCAATAAACTGACCATTGGTGACTCAGATATTTTGTTTTCCATTTTTCTTCTAATCACTGCTACTGCAAGAGAGCTCAGTCACGGCAATTGTGTGGAGTTATACCAGGTACAGCAGAGACTTCACTGAGGCAGTGCAGTGTACATAAGGTGAGAATCTGAACTGCTTCTTTGGTCATGGTGTAACAATTCTTACTGCCTGTACATAAGAAAATTGTGTTGCTTCCAGAGTATCCTGGTTGCCTTCTTTGGGTATTAGGTTTTGCCCTGGAATGATGCAGTGAGCCATTTGTGCTCTTAAGTGATCACCTCCCTTATTATTAGCCATCCAAACTACTGGACACTACCATGCACCTACTGAACTGTAGATGAACTTCTACAAGCTAAGGTTGATGCAAGATGTTTTTACTGAACGTTGCTCTTTGGCAATCAGACTTTTATATGTCTTCTTTCCTGTTTCATTTGTCATTATTTTCCACACTGATTCTGTTTTAATTTCTTAAGGTTTTGGTTGGTTTTAGTTTAAATGCATTTCATCCCTAAGCTAGTGAAGCCATGGAAAAGTTTTCTGAATGGCACAACCTGACTGCTTGCCATAATTTGGACTATAGGACTCTACTTAGCCTTTTATCTGCTTCAGATCTGGGACCTATGGCAAAATTCTGGATGATCCTATTGCAAATCCACCTCCGTCCAACCACTCATAGGGTTCTTCACTCTTGTGTGAAGATATGAGTTTAGCCCAGCTTTGTTTGTATGTATCTTACTGCACTGGATGTCACACCTTTGTGAGATGGAGCTGCTTTCTAGCCTCATCACTGTCCCTGCACTGGTGTTTATGGACTGTGATCATGCTTTAGACAAGCTCAGTTAAGACACAGGACAAGGGCACAGGTCCAGAGGAAGGCTATGAAGATGATCAGAGATTTGGCACATCTCTCCTATGAAAAGAATCTGAGAGAGATGGAATTGTTCAGCTGGAGAAGGGAAGGCTCTGGGGAGACTTTATAGCAATCTTCCAGCACTTAAAGTGAGCCTACAGGAAATATAAGAGGGATATCCCTGGAGATGTTCAAGAAACATCTGGACATTGCACTAAGGGGCATGGTTTAGTGAAAAAATATTGGTGGTAGGTGGACATTTGGACTGGATGATCGTGGAGGTCTTTCTCAACCTTGGTAATTCTACAGTTCTATGACTCTATGACTCTTTATCAGGGATTGCAGTGACAGGACAATGGGTAACAATTATGAACTAAAAGAGGGGATATTTAGTTTAGATATTAGGCAGAAATTCTTCACTCACAGGGCAGTGAGGCGCTGGCACAGCTGCCCAGAGAAGCTGTGGTGCCCCATCCCTGGAGGCACTCAAGGCCAGGTTGGATGGGGCCCTGGGCAGCCTGAGCTGGTGGGGGGCAGCCCTGCCCGTGGCAGGGGGTGGGGCTGGGTGGGCTTTGAGGTCCCTTCCAACCCAAACCATCCTATGATTCTATGAGTTCTTTGTGCTTCAATCCAAGCTTTCACTCCAAGGCATGTTTTCCAAACGTATTCTCTCTCTCCTCCTAAAACTCTTGCCAGCTTTCAGCATTCTCTATGAGGAGTGCAGAGCTGCACTGTGTCACAATGGCATTCTCATCAGGTTTCAACAACAGTGAAAACCCTTCACACCCACAGACATGTCCTGCTTAATGCCAAGTCCTCCTGGCCACAGGAGCTGTATGAGGAGCCCAGTTCAGGCCACTGATCCTAAGTGATTTTTAATGTGCCTTATCTCAGTGCAGTGCTCTGCTCTGTGCTGTTCCTAGAGGTTTTGTTTGAGGATCACTTTTCAGTGTGGATTTTGGAGGGATTTAAAATCACTTGTAAACTGCAGCTTGAGTGTTTCTCTGTAAATTTGCAATGTACATGTGTGAATGTGAGTTTCACTGTCTGGTTGATATTTATTTAGGATTTACAGGCTGTAAGACTTAGAAGGGTCTCCCCTCCTTCCCCTTTTGGAGTTGGTTATCATCAGAACCACATCTTTAAAGAAACCATAAAACCCTTTCTGGATTTCATGATTTCTCCAGGCCTTTCAACACCTCAGTATTCATTTTTCACTCCGGGGTTTTATTATTATATTTTTTGGCATACATTGTTCTTTCTTCTCTGCTTTGCCCATTAATCCTTATTAATCTTCAGGGGCAGCACAATCTAGCAACTTGAACATGGCACCTGGGATTGAAAGACCTAAGTGCTAATCCTGGCTTTGCAACTGACTTCCATGTGGCTTCAAATGGGCCACGTCTCCGTCTCTGTCTCTCCATCAATCCTACAGAGATAATAATTCTTACTTAACTGTACCTAAATACCTCTCAAGGGCATTGCGTTAGGTAGTTAATACTTGTTAAGTGATTTGGCTCTCCGAATTACTGTATAAGCAGCATGGGTATTAATCATTCAGAATTTTATATAACTGTGAATGTTGAGTCTTCTGCTCTGTATCTGTTTCAGGTTTCTCCTGAATTCTGGCCCTGACCAGCATGCAGCTTTTCAAAGCTGATGGGTTCTCTTTTTCAGATGACTTAATAATCTTTTTTGGTGGAGACAAGCAGAAGGACCAAGTTGGTGCTTGGAAAGTCCTTGATACTTTACATTAAAAAAATAGTTAATTGTTAACAATGAGGGTAATGCCAGCGTTAGTTCCCTACGTACTGGTAAATCTGCCCAGTGAGGTGATATGTCAATTGTCGGTGAAGCATTTCTTGCTATCCAAGTGGTAGTGCTTGGATTGTGCTAGCAGTAAAAAAGAGAGGATAACTTCCTAAGCTGACTGAAACCAGTGCATTACCTCCTGTGGACTTCAAAGGAACATGATTTTGTGCAAGAGAAATTGTAGCAATGTTTCCTCAGTCCCTTTTATTTAAATCTCAGTTTTGATGAATTAGCTACTGTCTGTTTTCCTTATTTTTCTTTAAGTCTAACATAACTGCTGCCTCTCTTACAATGACATTTTCTTACAATTTCTTTTCTCCATTCATTTCTTTCTTATTCCTTTTCCATGTTCCTTTTCTCTTCTTGCATCCACAAAAGCCAGTGCAGCAGGTAGACAGGAGAGGCCCATGGAGGAACAGGCCATCCCCCTGCAGTCCACGGGCACTGTACAGTGCAGATGTCTATGTGTAGCCATGAAGGACCAAACTGGTAGCCTTCTATGATGTCATCATCACTGGTGCAGAGTCTGGTTGGAGGCCTGTAATTAGCAGTATGGGGAGAGCAGCAGACATTATGTACCTTCACTTCAGCAAGGCGTCTGACAGCATCTCCAACAACATCCTTGTTATGAAACAGAAAATGTGGGATAGATGAATGCATGGTGAGGTGGTTCGAGAACTAGCTGACTGGCAGAGCTCAGAGGATGGTCATCAGTGGTGCAGGGTCTGATTGGAGGGGTCCAGTCTGGTTGGAGTGGTGATCCCCAGGGGTTGGTTCTGGGTCCAGTCTTGACCAGCATATTCATCAGTGATCTGGATGAAGGCATAGAGTCCACCCTCAGCAAGATTGCTGATGATACAAAGCTGACACACCAGAAGGCTGTGATGTCATTCAACAAGACCTGAGCTGACTGGAGAATTAGGCAGGAAGGAACCGGATGAGGTTTAAGAAGAGCAAGTGTAGAGCCTTGCACCTTGGAAGGAATAACCACATGCATCAATACAGGTTAGGGGCTGACTTGCTGGAGAGGAGTTCTGCAGAGAAGGACCTGGAGGTCCTGGTGGGCAGCAGGCTGGCCATGAGCCAGCAGTGTGCCCTGGTGGTCAAGAAGGCCAATGGCAGCCTGGGGTGCATTAAATAGAGTGTGATCAGAAGGTCGAGGGAGATGATCTCCCTCTTCTTTGCCCTGGTGAGGCCACATTTAGACTATTGTGTCCAATCATGGGCTTCTCAGTTCAAAAAAGACAGGATCTCCTAGAAGGAGTCTAGTGGAGAGCCACAAAGATGATGAAGGGCCTGGAGCATCTCCCAGATGAGGAAAGGCTGAGTGAACTGGGTCTGTTCTGCCTAGGGAAATGAAGACTGAGAAGGGATCTGATAAATATTTATAAATATCTAAGGGGAGCTGGGAGGCAAATGGGTGAGACCAGGCTCTCCTTGGTGGCACGTAACGATAGGACAAGGAGTAATGGCCTAAAACTTGAGCATAGGAAGTTTCATATTAACATGCGGAAGAACTTTATGGTAAGGGTGACAGAGCACTGGAACGGGTTTCCCAGAGGGGTTGTAGAGTCTTCTTCTATGGAGATATTCAAGACCCATCTGGACGCCTATCTGTGTGATCTATTGTAGAGTATCTGCTTTGGCAGGGAGGTTGGACTTGACGATATCTTGAGGTCCCTTCCAACCCCTGCTCTTCTGTGCTTATGTGAGGAGCACATGGGGAAGCAGTGAATGAGGCCTGGAGATGCACAGCCCATGGATATCCCCACAGGAACGTTCTGGGCTGGAGCTGCAGCCTGTGCAGAGGGGCTCACAATGGGGCAGGAAGGCTGGAAGAGCTGTGCCACCTGTGAGGACCCGTAGGGAGCAGGAGCAGAGAGTGGAGACGGAGGAGTGACAGAGATAAGCATTATGAACTGATCACAGCCTTCATTTCCTTATGCCGAGTCTGTTTTGCCTGTGACAGTAACTAGCTGGTGATCATTCTGTCCTATCTCAACCCTTTAGACCTTTTCCATGCTATTTTGCATCCTGTTCCATTGAGGAGGGGCAGTGAATGTGATGTGTGGAGTTCAGCTGTTTGTCAGGGTGAAGCCATCACAGCTGTCAGCACCTCCCCAGCCAGGGCTGTGTGCCCAGGGGGAGCACAGTTGGTGGAGCTGTGGCTCTCCTTTCTGCTTCACTTGTGCAGGGCTGGTGCCAGTGGCTTCCCAAATCTTGGCTGGTGCTAAAAGCTCACAGGCTGAAAGGAACAGACAGGTACAGCAACAGAGAAACCATGCAGTGGAGTAAGCAAGCACATGCCCTTTGGGCTCCTGAATGTGTCAGGGGTATGCTCTCCTATTACAGCCTGTAATAGCTGTGGTATTGCAAACAACCTTAATTTGTGCTCTAAATTATCTGTGGCTGTGGGTTATTTAACCGTCCTCCTGCAGGCAAGCTGCAATGAATTTCCCTGAAGGCAAACAGAGGTTTATGGCCACCCCTGTGTGGGGCACAGGCCCAGAGGCAGTGGCTGACTGCAGCAAGGGCTCTCCTTGTGGCAGCACGAGCTGCTAAATGGTGAAACTAATTCAGTGAGGTTTTACAAACATTTGTGCAAGGACTAGGGAAAGTAACTCTGGAGATGTAGGGGATAATCCCTCCTTATGCTTCAAATCAGCAGGCATTGCTGAATCAATTGCATCATATGTTCCCATGGCCATCACAACAGATGTTCATAGAGGAATTCCAGTTCACCAGGGAAAAATCTAACCAAAGACAGCAAGAAGGTGGTTAAGGAAATTACAGGAGGTAGTTAAAAAAGCATAAGGTTGACACGGATGATACCAGAAGGAAGGGACAGGCCTAGAAGTTGTACTTGAGCTATAACTTAGTTTAGTTGCAGCATCAACATGTAGAAATAAAGAAGAAGTTCCTGTATTTTATTTTCCAGTCTATTTTTAGAGATTCACACGGAGATCAGGGTGCTGTGTTTGAATTTGCCTGGATTTTGTGCATGTCCAAGAGTCAGGCTGATCCCCAACTGTCATCTACAGTGGCAGCATTCATATTTAGAGCTAGATCCTGCCTGCCAGTGCATGACAGACAGTGACTCTGATTTTGTAAGATAGGCAGTGATGTGAGCCAAGTTTGGCAGGACAAGACCGAGCCCTTATTTTGTTCTATCCAACAGTTTTGGTCTTCTTGTCATGTGTGGTGGAAGTGCAAATTTAGATGTCACAGAGATTATAAAATCAGAGGTGGCAAACCACAGAAAGGCTTGGCTCAGCTGGCTTAAACCTTGCTCTGGATTTTAGCTGTGTTGGATACCAAAGGATTGGTTCTCTAATGCACAGGAAATAATGGACTTAGCTGAGTTAAGAAAGGCTGTTACAAAGGCAGTTCCTCTGGTCTGAAAATGCACTCGTGTTGCAGTGACAGAGGGCAGAGCAGGCCATTTGGATTAAGTACAAAAGCACCTGAGGGTCCAGCTACTCTTTAGCCCTAAACTTACATTTTTCTGTTTTTGCTTATCTCTGCTTTGTGCGGTTTTGTTTGCAATTAGACTCACATTGGGCAGAGTTCATGAAGTAAGCTTCCCTGACTCAGTGCGGTGAGAAACTTCTCATCAGAAAGATTTTTCTTCAAGATTATCTGGGCATTTTTTCAAAGTTAAGCTTATTTGCAGCAAAGATGCAGGTTCGATGCTTTCTTTTGCTTTTCTTTTTGCTTTCTTCAGGACTGTGTTCTCATCTTCAATCTTCTGCTCATTTTCACTTCTGATCAAGCATTGAACATTGCACTGATGAAGAGGTGAATAAGGGAGCACAACACTAAAATGACTTCATGTGGTTAATATAGTCAGATGCAGCGTATGTGCACACAATTAGCGCTGCCTAAAAATAGTCTTCGTTGTGAACAGGGCCATGCTATAATTTGTGTGATCTGGCTGCTCCTTCTGGATGTACCTGGCTCTGCTCTGCTCTTGGCTGATCTTCGACATCAGAAAGCTCAGAAAGAGCCATTGTACCAGAGGAGGTTTGATGGAAAGAAAGCTTATAGCCACTTTGTCCCTTCTGCAATTTCTTTCAAAATCCATTGCAGGTTAATTCAAATTAGCTGCAATATTAAATTCCATATGAAGAAATAGTGCTTATCTAGACTCTGCTAAAAATTACCCTTTCTGGAAGAAAGTGTATGTATAATTGTTCATTTGAATGTAATTTGTAAGTTTTTGATGACTGTTGGTCCATATCCAGATAGGAGAGGGAAAAGTCCTGCAAATTATTATAAAGATAAATGCATTCTGTCTCACTTGTTTCTGGCTACCATTGAAGTACAATTTTTGGACCTGATAAATAAATCATTTCTCAGTGCTACTTACGTGGCCACACTGACTGCCACTGTCCATGGGGATGGACTTTTATTCTGCTGCGTCAAGAGGGTGGATTTGTCTGGCAGACAGCTCTGCCAGAAACAAGTAATTTTTGCTCTGAGACTTTAAGCGGACATGTGATGAGGGGAAGCACGGGCACAGGTGTACCCACTAGAGCTGTGGGAACAACCTGAATCAGCACTGAGCTCTTCATCTTGGCTATGGCCAAGGAGCATGGATGTACCCCCGGGCTAGAAGCACTCTCTGGCTGTCCCCAGGCTGTGATGGGTAGGGCCAGCCCCTGGAGCTCTCAGCAGCTCTGGGTCACACCATGCTCCTGAGACTTTATTTCTCTGCACTGAAGTTGTTTCTCATAACCTTCCTTGAGGCTACTCTTCCCTTGAGGTCTCCCATGGAGGGATATGGGCTTAGTCAGTTTTGGCCACCCTGCAGAAGGGCTGGGTGGTCTCAGGCTGCCTGAGATCCTGTAGGGATGCCTGTCCCTCTCTCTTCAATGGGAAGGCAGCGACTCCCTGGCAGGCATTGCCTTCACTCTTTTCTTCATGCAGAGAGAAAACCCGTGAGCCCAAGAGCATCATAGCTCACTGCCTCCCTGCACTCCATGTGCCATGGGTGCTCTCATCCCCCACCTTTTTTTGCTGTGGCCATGAGATGTTTAA
Organism: Phasianus colchicus; assembly: GCF_987193195.1. Classification (NCBI taxonomy): domain Eukaryota; kingdom Metazoa; phylum Chordata; class Aves; order Galliformes; family Phasianidae; genus Phasianus; species Phasianus colchicus. The sequence goes on from NC_143436.1 coordinate 134,062,691, forward strand.
AAAGAAAAAAAAAAAAAAGGACTAAGACTCCGTTTTTCCTTTCAAGATACAGCAGGGGATTGAGTTTGGAGCTGCGTCCCTGGGAGGGTGTTCTGATTGCTTCTTCAACTTCTGTTTATACAATTTTACAAAATTTTGGCAGGAATCAAGAGCACATACCAGGGTGTTGGCTTTTATGAATCTCATGGGATGTGAAAGTCAAGCTGACTGGATGAACTTTGGTTACATATTCCAGACAAGCACAATGACTCTATTTATTCAGACTTGGCAGCCAGAACGCAGATTGACTCTGTGGGTAATAAATTTTCACAGCCACAAAACTTCAGCGGCAACCAACCTGATCCCGCACAGAAAAAATGCATGCAAGGAAGCAGACTGGGGCTGCAAAAATATGTTAGATTATTATTCCATGTATGTGTACCAGTCAGTTAATTTATTTGGCTATTGATTGACAAGAATTGCACAAATGAATCCAGGGATCTTTTTCCCCTTAAAGGAACTACTTGCTATTACAAAATTCTCATATTGTAAAAGGACGAATAGAGGGAAAAGAATTGTTCATGTTACAATTGACAATCTCCTTTTAATATTTCACCCAAGACTGATTTAAGTTATCCAGTGACCTCTACAGAGAAGAGCAGGGTATTATAATGGGGACTGCTTCATGTGCTGTGCCACACTTCAAGGAACCTGAAGGCAATAACCACTACAATTCAGCATTCTGAACAATCTTAAGTACAATTTTGACATCTTCATGCTACAAAGCTTCAGATGCTTTCTGGGAGAGATGATGGTGAAATTATTACACTGTGCTATAAATCAAAATGAATTGGCTCTTTAACTTGCAGATTTATGTTAACCACCTTGGTATCTGTTAATTGCTTGCTGTTCAGATATTGATTGGGGATTAAAAAGTATATTTTCTTCAATCTGTGTGATGTAAAATATGCCAACAAGAAATTTTCCCTCTGCATATTAGATCCTATGATCACTGCCTGTAAAATTAAAATGATCAGTTTAAATGGATAAACTACGCTCATTAAAGAGGAAAAATACATTTATGTAATTAAAATTAAGAGACTAATATGTGTGGATAATGTCATTACTGTGGGCATACACACACTCGGCTCAAACCCAACCTCTTTTACCTCTCCTGGGTCTATGAATCTTGCTACCTTAATTGCTGGCATGGAGGGAACATTTGGGATCCCGAGGCTCTTCATCATGTGTCTGTCTTGCATTTGGCCTCTCTTGCCCATTGCTCACATTCTCTGGGTCAGGCACAGCCCTCCAAATACCAGCCGTAGGACTGGGGTAGCACCTGTCCCTGTCTGCACTCCTGCAGAGACTTTCCATTTGCTGCCTGGCAATTTCAAATCCATGCACAAAATTGCCTTCTAGGTTTTCAATTTTTTTTTACCCCAAACTTCCTCATCTAGGAATTAACAAAAAGAAATGCTTCCCAGTTCTTGCACAGTTCATCTTCAGCTATTTAAGAAATTGGACTGCTTAAATGAGTGTGATTGCTGAAAGGTCAATTAATTCAGTAAGGAATATCTGAGAATTACTCATGTATGGTTCCTATCCCTTCATCTTTGATTTCCTTCTTTCCTGCTCCTGAGCTCAGGAAGAGATTTGAGATTAAAGAGCTTCAGAATTAAAAAGTGAAAGAAAATGGGTTCTTCCTCTGACATTTAGATGTGGATTCGTTATAACCTGTGAATTTATTTGGAAGAGTGGGTCTGTGTTATTCTTTTTTGGGCCCATTTCCTGCTCAGTAGATGAAAACTTTGTCTTTTGTTTATCCAACAGACACAATCATTTAGGGTTGTTCATTAAGCAAACCTGCAGGTCTCAAGTGAGGTCTTACAAAGCAGTTTGTATAGCCAGAGGCAACCTGTGCCCTCAGGAGCTTTTTATCTATACAGCCAAGTTAGAAAAAAAAAATGCAGCTATTCCATTTTAGAGAGAGGGGGCCATGTCAGTGTAGCTGCTAAAGGCTGCTCATGTAATGACTGACACTTAGCAATGGGACTTTGGCTCTGCTCCTTGCCGTGCTGGTGACAAATGCAGCTTGGCTCTGAGTGCTGGTAGTATAGATACAGTACAGAAGTATGGAAGAGAACGTCTTGGGCTGGAGCAAATGCTTCACAAAGCTCTCATTATTGAGTAAAGAACTGGTGTGGCACACACAGTGAGAGCAACCTAGCACAGGCTATCCCTGCTGCAGGATGCTTAGTATTAGGGAGGATCCCTCCTTGTGCCTTACTCCTGGGATGATCTCTGCCTCCCATCTCTGCATCCCCCCTTTCCATACACACCATCCCCCTGCCAGCCCCATGGTGTAACCATGTGCTTGTTATTCTTCAGACAACCCTTCTCGTCCCTCACTGGATGTCTCCCTACGCTGTCTGTGTGCTGTACTTTAAACTATCTAGACAAGCAGAAAGAATAATTAAATGTGAAGTGTTTTGGGATGAAATGTATTAAACAAAAAGAAATTGCATAAATATGTAAATAATTGAATCCACGTGCTGAATCTTCTTAATACAATAAAGCTTTGCTCGAAATAGATGAAATAATGGTTTAATATAAATCTGAAAAGGCTTTGACTTACTTGTTGCTTGGAATATATTGTAAAATACAAACTTCCAATAACAAGAGTTAAAATAAAACCTGGAAGAGCTTCAGGCCTACATACCTAGAGTTATTTGCCTAAGGTCCTGAATTTCAGAAGTCTAGATAGCTCCAGTTATCCTCAATTGAAAAAAAATCACATTTGAAAGCTGCTTTATATCTCAGTCTGGAGCCACTTGTGAGGTGCAACCAGGGCAATGTCTCCTCCTCCTCACACTTTGGTAGAGGCATGGGATGTGCAATTTAGGGCAAAGAGAAAGGAAAGTGGCTCTTGCTCTTCCATTCCTCACCAAATCCATACCAGTATATTGGGAGAGAGCTTGTGATAGTAAAGCCTGGCAACTAGGAATTTGGTTGGCCACACAGAAATCAAGATCTAGCTCTACTCTAGTGAGCACAGACCCTCAACCTGAAAAAAAGCTCAGCTCTCCTGACCCATAGAAAACATTTGGAAAAGTATGTGCTCCCAGACAGGCATTTTGGGGTCTTTAAAGCTCAGGAAAGGGTCCTAGTGACTGTTCCATGGATGACCAGCCAGGGTTCTAGACAGGTAGGCTGTCCAGGGGCTGGCCACTATGGCCCAGCTTGTGCTCAAAGAGTTTGGCCTCAACCCTTAATCCAAATTCCTGTTTCTTCCCTCCTTGGCTGCTCTTTAAAACAAAACAAAATCCAATCAGGAGGAGACTGATACGAAAACCTTCTGTGTTGCATCAAGGTAATAAATCAAGACCCCTGCAGAACATTCCCCACAAATACAGCAGTTAGCACATGCAGTCTGGCGCAGAGCAAGAACATCTGTTACTCCATTTACAGTACTTTCATGTATTTTGATAACCTTGATGTATATTTTGAAAAAGCATTAGCAAAATATTTGCAGTATCTCTGTCTCGACAAGAAACATGCTGCAAGTTACATGGTTCTTGTCTGGTTCTTACCTGGTCATTCTCCTCTTCATCGCTGCTTAACTTGAGATCATCTTCTAGCATTCTGGAAAGTAAACAGTAAAATCAGTTATATTTATGAGTTAGCAAAATGTTTCGGATCTCTGAGCTACTGTAAAAAAAAAAGTAATTGAAATAGAAAATATATTTTATGCCAATAATACTGTAGAAGTGACACTGTCTTTATAATTTTTTCTTAGCCAATTCCTATCAACTTCTTAATTCATTTCCTACAATTGGTGCCGAAGGGAAAATGTTTACTAGAGTAATAATGGATTTTGCAAAGATTATTTTTATTACAATCAACGACAAACAATTTTCGTGTGCTAAGAATAATATTTTTGATGCTGACAGGTCAGTAGTCTCTCTGAAAGGAAAATTTTGCTCCGCTTGGCTTTGAGCTCACAAAACACAAGTAGGTATTTACACTGGCAGTACTGCAGTACAAAATAAGATTCACTGATGTTTCCCAAAGGCCATTTTTACTTTATTGCCTGGTTGATGTAAGATTGACATTGACTGAAACGATTAAAACTGAAATGTATTATCTCAGTGCACAGGAGTATGCACTAGGAGTTCACGGTCATATTAATATAGAAAATAATGCATCTTTTCTAATGGGGATTTCATCCTCCTTTCCCATAACCTTTCCTCAGTCTGCTTCAACTGGCTCTCAAAAAAGAGGTGTTTGTCTTTACTTGCATGCATTTTTTTTTACTAGCTAAGGTTAAGTAACCAGCAGTTAAAGGAGCTGAGGAGGTGCAAAGCTTTCCCCCAGCACTTGAAAGGTTTTCAAGAATGGGATCTATTTTTAAAAAAACACCCCTGTAATAACAATAATCATTCAGAAAGTTGCTAATTTTTCTTGTGTTCTGGGAAAAGGGAATCTGTAATTTAGCCTCAATTCCAGAAGAAAGCTTGAGGAACAATTTAAACACATTCTGTGACGTGGGTGGTCCCTGGAGTGTAAATATATCAAGAAGACATATGTAGTAATTTCAAACCACCTCCTCGTTCTTGTGCCTGGATCTTCCAAGAGTGTGCCTGAAAAGCGGGGCTCTTAAATGGGCTGCATGGTGTGTCAGGTCTGAAAAGAGTTCCAAGCCTCTCCCTGCTTCTTGAGACTGGCTGCTGTTGGCACCGTGCATAGCTGTGTGCACAGCCTCTGCCCTCACAAGTGTGTCCCTGTTTCCCTGCAGCACCTTTGGAAGGATGTAGGTGTACCAGAACAAGAACAGAGGCAGAACAGGAACTCTTGTTCTCTCACCTCTTACAGACTCACGCCTTCTTTCTCCCCCTCCCCTCCCCATTTAATTGTACTTATGTTGAGATTTTTCCCCTGTAAAACCCATACAGAAAATAAAAAAAATAATCTTGTGATGCAGACACCTCAAGACACCCATTAAGCTGACAACCTTACAGCAAGTCTCTGGTGTTTCATCAGGAATTATGTCCACAGCCAGGAAAACACTCAGCAAGTGGGACAGATATCTAAAGATACCTTTCAGTATCTAAAGAGAGTCTATAAGAAAGAAGGGGACAGACTCCTTAGTAGGATCTGTTGTGATAGGACAAGGGGAAATGGTTTCAAACTAAAAGTGGGGAGATCTAGATCAGATATAAGAAAGAAGTTATCTAAGTAAGGGTGCTGAGGCACTGGCACAGGTTGCTCAGAAAGGTGGTAGGAGCCCCATCCCTGGAGATGCTCACGGTCAGTCTGGACAGGGCTCTGAGCAACCCAATGTAGCTCTAGGTGCCCTGTTCACTGCAGGAGGGTTGAACTAGATGACCCTTAAGGATCCCATCCAACTCAAACAATTCTGTCATTCTATGAGATACATGAAGGTGCTGAAATATGGGAGGGAATGCTTCCTGTAAATGTTGTAAGATCTATGTTGGCTTTGGGTCCCAAAGTTCACAGGGGATCCTTAGGAACGAATAACATTATAGTTGTTCTTTTTTTTTTTTTTTTTGTTTTGTTTTGTTAGATTTGTTTGGGCATTCCTGAGAAACTAGTGTTGGAAAATCTGTAAAAAGCTCCAGTCTGGAATTGAGCGTTATGTAATTATATGAGATGAAATCTGCAGGGATCGTCATTTAAGCAGAGAGATCTGCTTATTGTGTGAAAAGTAGAGCACTTCTTCTGATGTTGTTGCCCATAATTCCTTTGTTTTAGGTGCTTGAATCCCTGCTAGAAAGGTGGTAGTTTAGTAGACTGTTTAAGATTCAACTTGTTAGCTCTTCTCCTAAATGGAAGCTAAAAAACAAAGCTTATAATAAAAAGTTTTAGGTAGCTCTATGCTTACTAGTGCCTCATCTTTTTGTGTCAATCTGAAAAAGCATGTACAGTGAGCCTGTGGTTAGATGTTACTTCAAAGCTTTGAAGGCTCCAGGTTGTGTGGAAACAGGAGTGGGCTGTAGGCAAGACAGAAGATGTGTGTGCAAGGATCATCCACACAAAAGGAACAAGAAACCACAGCGCTGGCCCATTGAGCTTCCCCTGCTTGTATATCTTAGCCTGTCTTTATTTTTCTTGCCTGTTTCTCATTTTAGAAGTGCTGCTTTCCAAGAAAAGCAGTGCCTGTCCAGGGCTCGTGGTCCCTCTTGGAACTACTGTAAGCGTACAAACAATCCCCAAATACTGGTGATAGGAAAAAGCAAGTCACCATAAAATGATTTCTTGCTTGCTTGCTTTTTTGTTTTTCCCCAGAGTGGGATCAGGCCTGCCTGATCCATATATTTGTCACAAGGATGTATCAGGTTAGGAAAGCTTGCCAGACATAGAGTTCTACCTTGCAAAGGCAGGATCTGATTTCCTACTGTGCAGGAATAACTTCAGTGCCTGAATGTCCTGGTGGACTCCCAGGCTGCTTTCACTGCCAAGTCAGACCCAAAGCCCTGATCTACAGAGTACTGCTTGGAACTGGACAAACTGTTACCAGCAACCTCCATCTGTACCACAGGGCAGAACACTGGGTAGCTCTCAAAGCTCAGGCTGGACTCCCAGGGGGAGAAGGAGGCATTGGAGTTTGAGGGATGCCTGTCTGCAGGAAATGTCTTAAGGAAACCAGATCAATTTTGAGTCTGAATGCTTTTGACAAACAATTTTGCAAATCACTTCTCCCACAACAATGATGATGGTTAAAACAAGAAGTCCACAACTGGACCAGCAGAACCTATTTGAAGAAAGGAGGGGGACAGCAGAGAAGGAAAATACTTAAAGCTTGCAAGACGTTATGATAATTTTTAATTTATCTGAAAAGCACTTTGGCACAGATTCAGTAAAGAATGACCTTTGTTAGCAGAGCACTTCAGATCATGTTTAAATCAACCTCTGCTCAGGATGGAAATTCTTCATGCATGCTGCAATCCAGTAAAATGACAGACAAACATAAACAAGCTAACATGCAAACACAGCTTCTTCAACACTCTCCACAGTTTCTCCACAGTTTCTGTAATACCTCTTTCAGATTATGCAAAACCCAGGGTAGCAAATGGCATAGAATCATAGAATCAAAGAATCATTATGGTGGGAAAAGACAACTAAAATAATCTAGTCCAGCCATCACCACCATGCCCGTTAAGCTACGGCAAGATTTTTGGATATTCACTTGACTTTAACATGGTGAAGCATAGGTAAAACAATGAGTAAATACTGCTTTGTAAACAAAAGCTGGAAAAATCACGTGGTACTGGATGCATCTCTGAAAAGCACACATCACTTAGGGCTTCTGCACTTGAAGAGAGAGTGCATGGATCCGGGTAGTCAGGAAGTTACTTTACAGAACCTAATTATATACTTTTAGTGAAATCTCCATGAGGTCACAGAGGCTGTGAGGGGAGGGAGGCTTGGGCAGGAGCTCTCTCTGCTCTCTAATTAATGCGTCTGCTCCTTTATCTGCCAAGAATGTAACAGGTAGAGTAGTAATGAAAGGAAATGAGGATGAGTTCGGGATATTGCAAAATGCCACAGCAAGGCAGCTGGTTTCTTTCTCAAGGAACCAATTACAAGGTTTCAGCCATGGGTGCAGTGCCACTCGATGGGAAAGGAGGGGGGTGAAGAGCGACATATATATTGTGGGAAATAGGCAGAAAGCCATCTAGAGGGTACTGATATCCAAGTTGTGCCCATTTCAATGTGACTCAGCATCCAAATCTCTTACATGGCGTCTCAGAAAGCCTGATCTCTTTTATCTGGGACTAATTACTATGATGGTTCCACAGGCTGACTGAGAGGCATCTAATTCCACTGCTCATCCCATCATGTTAACGAGCAGGAGATGGTCAAAAGAACTCAGGGTTTGGTATGGTGGAAGCTATGTTCAAAGCATATGGTTAAGCTGAGACTTGTGGCTTCATTATTTTGCCTTTTTATTAATCCTGATTTGTTGTTGTTGGAAAGCAGAGTCCTAAGCAAGAATTGTCTTCAGACCCAGACAGAGTCTGGGGGACAGCAGGAAGGCATCCAGTTTTCCCTCTGGGAAGTCACACTGAAGTAACATCTAAGCAGGAGGATAGAGCCAGGACTCAAGTCAGAGACTTTTGGATTTGAAAGAGCTGGAGAAGAATTTGCTGGGGAAGTTAATGGTGTGATGTCTGGCAGAGGAGGTCATCATTAGGCAGATTGGGAATCAGCTGTGACTTTTAAAATCTGGAACCAGGCTAAGACCCTTATGACACAACCCTACCTTGGAGAGTATCTGTTTTCAGTCAGTGTTAGTGGCAGTGTTGGAACAAATCTGCAGTTCTTGCAAGACCTAAGACTTGCAAATGGGTTTCATTAGGGCCTGATTCCCTTTTGTTCAGAATCACTGGGTGAAGATACAGCTCTACCTGGTAGAATCTCACACTTTGTGAGGCTTGATACATTTCACATTTCTCGGCCTAATGAATCATAGAATCATAGAATCACCAAGGTTGGAAAATATCTCTAAGATCATCCAGTCCAACCGTCCATCTGCCACCATTTCCCACTAAACCATGTCCCTCAGTACAACATCTAAATGTTTCTTGAACACCCCTGGGGTCAGTGACTCCACCACCTCCCTGGGCAGTCTGTTCCAGCACCTGACCACTCTCTTGGAGAAGTATTTCTAACATCCAACCTGAACCCCCCCTGGCACAACTTGAGGCTGTTCCCTCTATTCCTATTGCTAGTTGCACGGGAGTAGAGGCTGACTCCCACTTCACCACAACCTCCCTTCAGGTCATTGTAGAGGGCAACAGGGTCTCCCCTGAACCCCCTCTTCTCCATACTGAACAATCCCAGTTCCCTCATTCACTCCTCTTAAGATTTGTGCTCCAACCCTTCCACAGCTTCGTTCCTTTCTCTGGACATGCACCAGGGCCTTGATGTCTTTCTTTGTAGTGAGTGGCCCAAAACTGAACACAGGTGTGGCCTCACCAGGGCTGAGTAGAGAGGGATGATCACTTCCCTGCTCCTGCTGGCTGCACTATTTCTGATACAAGCCATGAAGTCCTTCCTTCCTCTGCAAATTACTTATTGAAATGTAAAACTCTCAAAAAATCAGTAGCTCAGCCTCTGTGGTTTTGTTTTGTGATTAGAGAGCTTGCCTTTTGGCTTGCAAATCAAAGGGCAAGAGAAGTGGCTTCAAAAGAGATTACAAAAAGGAGGGTGGAAAGTAAAGTACAATGCTGGATAGGTTTTTCATGATAATTCTGGTAATTAGAGCAAAAAGAATGAGATGGGAAAGGACAAATATCAATAGTAAATAAATCATTATCACTAATGCTTTAGGAGAGAACATGCCAATGGTTTGCAAGCCTAGGGCACAAATGTGTATATGTTGCAATTGTCATTTAAAAAAATACAAAAGTCACCATCTTTGCAATTTGTGAAGGATCTCATGAATGTGCTAATCTGATCAAGTGTACTGTTCCATTTTAATGCTATATAGCATCTCAATCAGAATACTGTGTTTATTAAGGACTTTTGTGATGTCTGCTCATTATGTAGGAAACGGATTTCAGTAGTGGAAAAATATGTTGGTTTTATCTGAAGAGGAACCCCACAAAGAAAAAAGCTGTGATGAAATATGAAAATCGGACACCTAAGTGCTCATTTGAGTTTATACTGCAACATCTCATCTGAATGAGATGGCTTTGGCTTGCAAATTATCTGTTTTTTAACAAATAATATTGACATTTTGTTTTCTTTCCTATAAATGTGCAGTGGCCTTTCAAGAACCGTACATTAGTTTCAATATCACCAGAAACCCAGCAAGAAGACAGATACTCTTCTAAGTAGTGGTATACAAGAAGGCTTTCAGACCAGCTCCAGCTGTTTAAAGTCACAACTGATGCACCTATAAAGAGAGAAGAAAAAGCACTGGGAAAAAAACCCAGTCCTTCCTGAAAGAACCACAAGATCTTTACCTCTTGTTCCCAGCAAAATGAAAGAGAATGCCAGCTGGGAATCTGCCTTTCATATCCAAACTGTCCTCTTATATGAGTGGGATTATTTCAGCTAGGGGTGCTCGCAGACGTCATTTGACTTATGCACTAATAAGACAAAAGTACCTTCAGTTTCTGTCTCTTTTTAGTTGCTTTCTAAAACACAAACAGTAGAAAAAATATGCCTGGTAAGAAGGATGGAGTTTTCTAACAAGCAAATTAACAGGTTTCCACTCTTAAAAAAAAAAAAATAGAAAAGAAAAGAAAAGAAAAGAAAAGAAAAGAAAAGAAAAGAAAAGAAAAGAAAAGAAAAGAAAAGAAAAGAAAAGAAAAGAAAAGAAAAGAAAAGAAAAGAAAAGAAAAGAAAAGAAAAGAAAAGAAAAGAAAAGAAAAGAAAAGAAAAGAAAAGAAAAGAAAAGAAAAGAAAAAGAAAGGGGGGAACAAACATTGTTGTGATTACCTTGGTTACCTGCACATAACAGATGGCCAGTGATATTTGCTACTCATCTACAGCCAAAAGTGGTATTTCAAACAGCTTTGTTTGCTAATCCTAAATACAGGAGTAGTTGTTTTTATACAGCATTAATTTTTAATTAATTGGTTTCTGATTACAAAATTATTTTTCATATTAGTGTCATAACTGATGCAAATCTTTCACTTTAAAATAATTTCATGCATTTATATTTCCTGAAAAGTGTAGTACTTATTCCTGTTTTATAGAAAATAAATCAGAAGTGTATGGATTGAGGTAAACAAGTAGATCAAGAGGGTATTTTATAAATGCTGTAACTGAGCTTTCAGTTGGCTTTAAGACCTCTGCAAGCATTGCTTGCAGCATCTGAAATTCAGTTTGAATATATGATGTTTAAGTTGTAAAAACCCATCAACAAATAGTTTGTGTAAGTTCTACTACACAGAAATATGTAGGAAAACATGATTATATAGGATACTGTCAAATCTAATTAAAAACAGAGGAAGAAGGCCAGTAAAATCAGGCTGCTGAAATATTAATGTACTTAATGCTGGAATGAAGTATATATATCAATGTGAGATTTAATTCTAGAGCACACAATTTAAATGCCTGAAAAACTGACTCAGTCCATAGAAATAGAATTAGCAATTTCAATAAAAAATAGATGCTATGAAGGAGAAGTTTTCTGTGCTTGGCTTAAATCCATCTAAGCTGGTCTATGCCACTCTCCAAAACCATTTAAACTGGCTAAATGCTCTGCTAAATTCCCATTACACTGACGATCTCATTAGAAATGCAAGGTAGTCCTCTTTGGGTAATGCAGCCATTACTCTCTCTGTGAGAAGAAGCTGAAATAAGGCTTCCACCATTTGCATGAGGATAGGTTCATTTCTCCTTCCCCAAGGCTCTCCCCAAGAAAGAGGGGATGGGAGAAAATGTTTTACTGTATGCACATGAAATATGGGGCTGGACGTATTGTATTAGTCAGACACACATATATGAAAGCACAAGTAGAAGAGAAAACCTATCAGCCTTTATGGACAGGCTAAAATCCCTGCCAAGTAGAGTTGCAACTTAGAGGGTAGACCTGCTCCTTCCTAAACTTCATACAAACTGAGGGTGCATCCCATTATTGTTAGAGTAGGTGGTTCTCAAGGGCTGGCATGGTAAGGAGAACCAGAAATCAAACTGAAGGAAATAATGGGAAAATAGATGCAGTTGAGTCAAATGGTGAAGTTTCAAACTACTCAATAGGGTGGGAAGAATCCAGCTATAGGTGTCCTTGTACACTGCAGGGATGTTGGACTAGATAACCTTTAAGGGTCCCTTCCAACTCAAACAATTTTATGATTCTATAAGAAAGCCTCTCAGCACCACAGAGTCCACAGTGGCTCTGTCAGCACGGTGTTTGGGCAGAGGAACACGTAATACCTCTTTAGAAACGAGAAAAAATCTTCTAAAAGAGGAAATAAACTAGTCTGAGCCCACTTTCCGAGCAAGGAATCCACATAAAAATGCACATATACTCAGGGAGAGGGAAGAGTGATGAGCTACTTAGTGGCTTGCACCTAAACACCAGCCTAAGTAGTCCAATCACTCAGAGGATTTGCCAAAGTTTTATGGCTAATCACGCTCTGTGTGACAGGAGGAAACACATTTGGGGCATAAAAGTTCTGAATGAGCTACTTGCAATTTTCCAATCCATTTCTTGCCTCCTTGCCCCTGTTCCTTCCAGGCTCTCTGTGTGTGATTAGCAATTATTTACTCTCTCTCTCTGATTTCCTAGCAATTTCTGATCCTGCCGTCTACAAAATATTAATTTCAAATGTGAAATGAAATAAGAGTGCATGAACTGCACTGCTGGCATGTGTGTCAGCTGTCATGGCAGAAATCTTGGGGAATTTATGCGTTTGAGATAAAATTGCCACTGCTAAGTCTCCCCACTGAAGTTGCAGTATCTGATTTTGTACTTGGTGATTATTTTCTTATGAATAGCCTCTTTCTGCCTAATCCCCAGCATTATAAGCATCTGTCCTCATGTTGGAGTCATCATCCCACACATTTTTATTCTCTTGCTGCCTCGCGAATGACTGCAATCATCTGTAAAATGCTGACCGTTCATTTAGCAATGTTCGTAACTGCGGCTGCAGAGGTGTTTATTCATATTGTGCTGGTTGGGAAAGGGAAAGGAGACTGTGCAGGCTAGAGGTTCTCAAACTTTGCTCCAGTATCACTGCATCAAAATGAGAAGAGCCTTGTATCATCAAAGTGATGGGGAAAGTGGCAGCTCCTCATCCTTTTTGTCACCCCCTGCACTCCAGAAGCTCGTGCCATTTCTCTGCATCACGGCATCCTGCTGGGCACTGACTTCTGCTGCTGCTCACCTCCATCTCTGAAGCATTCTCAGAGTTGCAACTGCCCAGGACAAAGACTCCACTGAGAACGAGGGAGACAGATGGCCATTCCTTGTTCCAGGATATAAAACATCATGTCAGTTTCATTCAAGCCTCATCTCTTGAGGTGAGACTGAATTACTAAATACATTAGACTGTTTGATAACCTGTTCCAGCTTTACTGCTTCTTGCTAAGTTCTATCACTGTTGAATACAATTTCCTTCCATGTCATAGCTATCAACACTGGATCTCCTCCCTGTTCAGCTGCTCCTTGTGCCAGGATCCCTCGCTGCTATGACCTTCAGAAATGGTTAAGAGCCAGGGATCTTCTAATTTGCATTTAATTGATATTGCATGCTACACATTTTAAAGTCTTAAAGGTCTATTATGGCTTCATTAGTAACTTTATCAGTCAAAGTTGACAGCTCCTCATAGAACTAAATCAGCTTTGGTTGATAGGAACATTAATTTATTTCCTTGAAAGTAAAAAACTGAACTGCAGTAATTGTAATATTACCCCTCAGTTCCTTCAAGAAACCCTGTTTGGGCTCCCCAGAAACTTTCTTTGGGATAGGTGCCTTGTGAGCTCTCCAAATCCTTCAACTCTCCTGCTTCTCTTTAGGAACTCTACACTGTGTTCACTGTCTGCTGGGGTTCTCCTGCATTTCAAGGTGCATCACAAGTAGCTCTTCCTCAGACTAGCTGGTGCTCTTGATGGCTTGAGGCAGCTTGGAAGCTCTCAGATTTATGGATATTTCTATCTGGTTTGATTTAAAACAATGTATTCACTCTGGACACCGTCCAGATTCCCTGCTTTTTCTTGTACAAAAACATTTATTTAATCTAGTATTATTAACCACATTAATATTTCCAGCTAATAAGAGGCTATTGCTAGAATTTTTTCATTGCCATTGTTTTTTATATACTTTAAGAGTACCATTGTCTTTGAACTTTCCTTTGGTATCTTCCACTTTCTTTATTCAGTGTTTTATAATTCCTCTTTTAGATTGATTGCTATTTTCCCCTTTCATGTTACATGTATTTTATATTTTGTCTCTGTCATATAGACTGCTCTTTCAGTACTAATTTCTACATTTCTTTCACCACTGAACCTCAGCTAGCTTACAGAAAAGCTCTTTTTCAACTTGGATGTGGAAATCCATCCTTTTGCTTGCCTAATAAGCTCTATTAAAAAAAAATATTTCAAACTACGATGTATGCCCTTGTTTCTATTTTTTTCTACCTCATCAATTTCTGGTCAGTATGTTCTTCCACTGTGGGACACCAGCTCTTCCTTGTTGGGATGGTCCTTTATTGGTAAGGATTGGATAAAATAAAACCAAGTTCCAAGTTCCTAGGCAACCATGTCCTTCCTATCCAGTGACTGAATTACCTTTCTTTGAAACAGAGGTGAGTCTGTCTGGGGAAATGTCCTCAGTGCCAGAAAAGCACCACAAAGATCATGCATAATCCTTATTTCATTTTTAGTAATCAGCTACAATGGACAGTATCTTCAAAACTAAGTCTTTGGGAATGCATTCATGGGCATCTGCCTGTGCTTTGCATGCCATCCCTTCTGATGGCTAGAACTGGGGACACGGTGGCACGTGTATGATGGGTGGGCACTGAGAGGTCATCACTGAGCTGCCACAGAGGCACAGAGTGGTGGGACGGGAAAATATGGAAGCTCTGCCTCCTTCTCACCCCGGTGAACTCCAAGCGGCAGCAGCATACCCATGAAAGACAAACAGGACTCCCAAAGTTTTTAGTGTTTCCTTTCAAATACTTTTCCTAGACATTTCCTGGAAAGCCACTGTATTTTTCTCAGTCCCGTCTCCAATACTTATAGCTTCATTTAGTTTTAATATAGTTATAAATGGGCTGCAGCGGCCTGCTTCTTTTAATAACTAAGTAAATGAAACTCTGTCTGTAATAATAAATGAACCATCCATCTGGGAGGCCTCCAGTAAAAATTTCAACAGGTATTTATTGCTCCTTTATGTAAACAGTACTCTGGACAATACAAGTGATTATACTCTCTGTCAGCCCTGTCAGGAAGGAGACAGTATAGATTTGGACACGGTCCCACAGAGCGCACACTGAATTTACAGGTTTATTTGACTAGATGAAGACAAAATGATTAAAACAAGCAAACAAACAGACAAGAACCTGGTTGGCTACTGTGAAAGTGAGCAGGCCATTTCATTTAACGATAAGCTCCATGAGAAGAAAATATGGTAAATAGATGGGTCTGCGGTGCAGTGGGTTTCTCACAACATAAGATGCTTCACAGTCTCTCCCCGCTCCCTAAAAAATCCCAACACCATCAAAACCAAAGTGAAACACAGAAGTGGAAACAGTTCCACTGTAAGATCATCACTTTATGAGGACATCAAGGCATGTTGTGCCCTTGTAGGCTCCAGTGTTCCAGGACGAGTGGTGCCTCACTGCCACTCCCCATCCCCAGGGATCTTCCCTTTCTTTCATGAACACTGATGCTTATGAACCACTGGAAATGGCAATGGCATGACACATATGCCATAATGAAATTTTAATTAAAAAAACATCTCATTGCCAAAACCATCTTCATAGTGCTATTATACTCTGGTTCCTAATTACATACCATTACATTCCACTACTGTTGAAATAATGCAATGTCTGAATGTATTGTCAAATAACTAATTCTGTGTGTGATGTGAGGGAAAGAGAAAGAAAAATAAGGGGCAGAAAAACATTATAGCCCATGCACCGCCAAAGTGATGGAACCATTTGATACTGAGGAGTGGGCTGCAGAGGGCTAGTTAAATATGCAGAATATGAGGACCTGCTGTGATTTTTGTCAAGATTTCCAGCCTTCTAATTTCTTCTGGAACAGGCTGATCACTCTTCCATGAGTAGGTTTCTGAATGCCTTTCATTTGCAGCCAAGCAAGGCATAGGGAAAAAGCAGGTTTTCCCTTACAATAGCTAACTTATCAGGAGAGGGTATGTTGCTTTGTTATTCTCTTTTCACAGAATCACAGAATCGTTGGAATTGGAAGGGACCTCCAGGACTCACATTCTAATCACAAAATGCTGAGACAAGAGAAGGTAACCCCAGTGGGGCTGAACCCTCCATTTCCATAGCACTCCCACCCAAATCCAGTAGGAGTAGTGCCAGATTTAACATTGGCACTATGGGCTTTTGCCTGCACCATGCTTTTTTTTGCTTTCATCCCATTCCATCAACTCCTTCAGACACCATAACAGCAGAAACAACCTACTGAGGACAGCTCCTTCAGGGAGAGGAAGGGCTTTGTTCCCCGCATTTGGATCCTGCACATACACTGAAGAAATACACCACCTGCACTGCAATATATGTAACAAAGTAAAACATATTTTTTCTTTGAAAACACTTTTTGGACAAAATTATGAAGTTAGCTCTCAAATAGTAAACCACACTACATCTCCTTTCTAATGTCTCTTTTAAAATATACACCATAGAGCAGCTCTCATAACTCGCTCGACGCACGCTATCTGATGAGTTATAGGGCGGTCTTCCATGTGCAGAGTGTGTGTTTCCCTTCCACACACTGTTATGAATTTTCCATCCCTCATCATTCATACTGTGTCAGAATATCTATTACAAAATCCCGTTTGCAAGAAGGGCTTCTATTTCCCCCCCTTTATTTTATCACTGCTCTTAAATTTTCTTCTGGACACCAGTCTGGTATGCTGGCAATACCATGCTGGCATTTTCTGAGAAAAAGTTGCATTCAAAAATAATACACCAGGGCCAGAAAGTCACTTCAAAAGAAATGTCCTTTTCTAGCTAATAGAAATACTTGTAAAAACAAATGAGACACAACTGCATTCTGATTGCCAAATCCTCTGCCCAGCTGCTAACTACTGCAACCATCTTGTGAAACCTGGAAGTCTAAATGATGTCTGATAATGCTTTCTGCTGTCCTGAACCTTTGGAAACGTTGAGTCATCCTGAGAAAATGTCAGCAATCATCTTTCACAAATGCCTGAGTGTGGATGAGGCTCTAACTAAAGCCTGGTGTGAAGGATTTAGAACTGAGTGGAATTTTCTAACAAATAGCTCACCCATCAAGAACAGTTTGAGGACTGGCCAAGATGCTTGACAATTGCCAGGCGTGAGAAATACTTTTCCCTAAGTAACTAAAAAAAAAAGTTTCATTTCTATCTAAAATCATTCGTTCCAACATTTCTGAGATGTGATGCTTTTATTTTCTTTTTTTTCAAAACCAGAATTTCAAAGATATGCTTGTACCTAGGGCTGCAGTATCATCTCCCAAGCACCTTCTGGAGTGAGGTAAGTGAGGTAAGCTAAATAAGATAACTCGTACCAAATGTTTTTTGTTTTTTTTCCCCTTATTTTGCTGAAAAAAAATGACAACTTTTTTTTTTTTTTCTATGACCTATATATATATGATTCTATGATTCTATATGATTTTTTTTAACTGTATTGAACAGAACATGAATTACCTATGCTGATTCAGAAGTTAAATTAACTCTCTGGCAAAGTGCTGAGACTGGCCTTGGTTAGGGTTTGATCTGCATCCACAAAACATACTGCTGCTTTCACTTTTTTTCCCACGCATTAGCTGTTAATTGAAGCTTTCTGTGAAATATTTTTTCTGTCATCACCTGTCAGATTGCCATCCATAGGAGTAAACTTCTGTATCGTGGCAGTGTTGCAAAAGATATAAGCAAGAAATATGTTCTCATGTTACATGACTGAAATCCAAGAATTTGATGTACTTTTTTAGACAAAATTAGAATGGAATTAAGAACACTTGCTCAAATCTGCTGTATTATATGACTGGTTGGTTGGTTTGTTTTTATGCTTGAAATTGATGGCTGCCTAACACTAGAGTTCCCAGGATATTAATTCTACACAGACCTTTTAGGATGTACCTATGCCCTCCATATTTGAACAGAAACAATTTTAAGTATTATTTAATGATAAATTGAAACCAATTGAAACACTCGTTATTATTTTAGAAGAACTTCTGGATGTGGAAATAAAAATGCATTATGTTATGCCTTCCCATAGCAAGTATAAAGTGCTTAATATTGACAGCTGTGGATAATTATCTTTTTGATACTTAAAGAAAAATAAATGCTGCAAATAATAATGTGTTAACTTGGTATATGTGCAAATAATTTATATGCAAATACTGTATCTATATCATTCAATGTGTATTTAAAAAGCCAAATATGTAAGTGGTGATGCTTGACTTTTAAATAATTCAATTTAGTACTAATAACATTAATAGTCAAAAGTGGATCTCCAAAACTGAATATATTGAGTTAATTTCATCATCGGTGTCACCCTAGTAAAACCAATGGAGTTTCATTGGCAATTAATTTAGCCCATTATATTACCTTCAACTCAAACGATTTTTTACTGATAAGAGAAAGGACTTCAGCTGCACATGCTTTATCAGGCACTGAAATATTTTTACTGCACTGAAGATGGAAGAGATAGCTGATAAAAGTACTGAATAAAATAGGCACAAATTTAGGATACTAACAATAAAGGCCTTTTACATATATAAATAACTTTCCAGAAATTGTATAAACGTTTAGAGTATCTCCAACAGTCTTTATTAGTCTAAAGAAGTCATTCTGTATTTTTTCAGTGACATGACTATCCTCAT
This sequence comes from Phasianus colchicus, assembly GCF_987193195.1. Classification (NCBI taxonomy): domain Eukaryota; kingdom Metazoa; phylum Chordata; class Aves; order Galliformes; family Phasianidae; genus Phasianus; species Phasianus colchicus. The sequence goes on from NC_143436.1 coordinate 134,081,217, forward strand.
ACTAACAGCAGAAATGTTCTTTCTGTTCAAAAGATGCAACAAACAGCCCTCCTAAATATTTTTATAAATGGCCTATGTTCTTGAAGCTTAAATGCAATTTAAAGCAGTATTGTGGAACAATCAGGACTGAATGAAAGGTCTGTTGGGATTTTATTATTGATACTCTCTTCCACGCTTCCCTACAGTTGAACACTGAAGCATAAGGATTTACTCTCCTTATGACTAGAATCATTAACTAGTAAGAAATAGGACCCACCATATCAAGACTAGTATCAATTTGTTAGTGGTCTGTGCCCTATCATACTATTTGGTAATGAGAGACCTCTAGCTTGCTAAATTTCCCAACATCCTGTGAGGTCAAAAGTGAACAACTCACAACTATTCTCCTTCAGTGGGAAAGAAGAAATGGTGGCAAAGATATGTATATATCTTATATATATATCTTATATCTTATATATATAGTTTAGTTTTTTCAAAATCCCACTGTTCAATCAGATCCAGAATTGTGGAAGGCAACTCCGAGTCCTGGCAGAGATCCTATCTGTATGGCTTCAGACACTCCCAGGAACTGACCTGCCTCATGATGCTCTTCAGGCTCTACTTCATGTCTAGAGCCTATGCTAGGGTGTAATTTAAGTGAAAGAAGTTCTGACCAGAATTGTTATATTGATTAAATAAACTTTCATCAAGCTTAGGCTATTATCTCTTGATGTTCTTTCTTCACTACATATTTTTAGTAACTCCCAACAGTCTTTGGTTTGAGCTATAGGTGCTCCTCCAGTGAAATCCCAAAATGCTGTCAGAAGAGCCTTCTGAACATTTGATTTTTGTTGGTTTTATACCCATCCTGGTAAAAGTCATGACAGTTTGCTGCTAGTTATTTTCCTGAAATAATGAAAAATACATGTTGGCGTGTATACAAAGCTGTGGCAGATGCCTACAGTCCTGCCTGGAGAGGGGGAACTGCTTAGGCTGCTCTCTGGTGTTCAGTGCCCTATGGACTGTAAGATGGGGAGAGGGTCTGTAGGGTCTTTGAAGCATCCTTGCAGACAGTGATGCTGTGGTAGCTCACTGTATAGTTAATGAGTGGGAGCTATGTACTCTGAGCATTAAAGCAGCAGTTTCAAAGAGATTTTTGGGGGGAGAAAAAATGCATTATACTCACTGAAAAATAAATACATGCAGACCAAGATACTCAAGTGTACCTCTTCTTCAGAATGCTGATAAACGTCATAGGAAATCACAATAAAAAATTGCCCCTAAGGCTCATTTTCTTATTTTTAAGAGAATAATAATGATTAGTACTGCCAGTGTTTGTTGCAAGCTTTAAGAGCAGGAAGGTTCAAAATACCAGTGACACAAGGAGATTGTCAACTTGGGGATATCCTTGCTGGCCCAGCACCAAACATCCTGTGACATTTTCTGCCAAAAAAAATCACACAGCAGAGAGTGGACTTTCATCTGTGTGAGCTTCAGGCATATCTGAAATTATTTAAATGAACGTAGCCGCAAACTAATTTTATTCCACTGTTTTATAGGAGTTCCCATGCTCTGCTTAAGGCAAGATCAGGAGAGCCCTTGAAGTGCACTTCTGAGGCTGCTGAGAGCAGAAGGCTTTGCCAGGCCTTCTCTGCCTTTTGCTCTACGAGAGGCCACTGCTGGAGGATTTGCACCTCAGCATCCACCACACAGCACAGGGCCACCGCCACGAGGGTCTCATGGTGGGCCACCACCGTGAGCACCATCACCTTGGGTGCCACCACCAGGCCATGCAGCCCTAATTCATACCACAGGCACTTGGTCTCAACATAGCATATATACTGCGACATGACTGGAGTCCTAGAGGTAATTTCCTACACCTTATTACCACATAATAATGGCCTCTTAACAACCGAGCTAATCAAGAATTAATGAGGCACTAAAACATTTTAAGGAACAATGAAGGATTTAAAAATTTCTCTTATGTGTTTTATTTAAAAAGCAATTCATTTAACAGTTACTGCCCTTCGTTCAGAGTCATATAAAAAGTCTTGGTACTCATCAAACACATCAGCTGAAAGGTTTTATTCATTTATCAGTTATTTACTTAAGCAGGGCTGCACGTAACTGCAGAGACCAAGACATCCTAAGCCAGGCCTGGGCCCCTGTGCCTCCAAACCTCCCTCTCTCTGCACAGCTTTATGTGTATAAAGCTAGTTTGTTCTCCTGGCAGTGAAATGTGGAGCCAAAAATAGGACAGGGCCAGCCCAAATTAGCATGACTGCCGAAAGGGGACTTTGAATTATCTCTGGAAGACTCCAACTGTCTTTTTGTTTGTTTGTGACAAAGAGGGAGCTTGCACTTTCTGGGGGCATCCATCCTCCTTGGCGCTTGAAAAACTCAAGAGTGAATTTAAAGGGCAAAAAAAAAAACCCAACAAAACCAGAGATAACTTAAGCTAATAAAGAATTTTGTATCAATGCTGAATTCAATTCTGAATATATTTTATCTCTACCATCAGCCTGGAAGGGATAATCAAAATAAAAACACATTAAAATGTAGTTTATTTAAAAAAACTTTCTCCTCTACTGAAAGGATGGGGAATATAAACTGGTTTGCTGAAAAAAAATCCCCAAATAGATCATTCTGTGACAGATAACTGTTATGATTATTAATTCCTCCACTGACATTGAAATTAAACTGATTCCCAACATAATGGATGAATAAATAGCACACTGGAGTTTCTCAAATGCTTCTACATTTCCTATGCAATCAAAAAAAGAACTCTCTCATTAAATAATATGCTGACAGAAAAGGCAATTTGATTAAATAAACCTAACTGCCAATCATGCTGAAAGTTATAAAAGGAAAGCATTTGGTAGCTAACTCTAAAACTTTGTTTCATATTCATCTCTTTCCTCTTCTTTTCTTTCTTTTTTTTTTTTTTTTTCTTTATGATTCTTACCAGAGAAGTAACAGAAACCTATGTGATCCAGAGGAAGATTTGGGCATACCTGGGCACCTGACAGAGGAGTTAGAAGCTAGTCTTCATCCCCATCATCTACCATTAAGCAAGGATGGTATGAGGGAAAAATCAAGAGAAAAAGGCAGAGAGCAGCAGGCAAAGAAGCACATGCACTAATCCACAAACCTAAGCTGCTGTGGGTCTTTGTGTATCACTTGGTACATGTATGTTTCTATTTTGGGGGAGGGGAGACATGTTTTCTGGGGCAAAACTGGTCACTCTGAAGGAGAAGGGAGTGGTGAGGTGAGTGAGGGCCAGCAGAAGTGAAAAGTGAGGAGAGATGAATCTGCAGGTGATGAACTTGATAAATAGAGGGATGGGGTGGTAGGAGACAGGATGCAACAAGAAAGAGGAAACAGAAAAAGAAAAGCAGAAGGGTGGTGGCTGGTGTGGCAGATAATGATGGCAGACAATGAGGGAAAGAGAGATCCCAAATTGTCCTGTGTGAGGCCCTGAGGCACCTGAGCACACACAGAGACGTGGTCCTGCAGAGGTGCTCCCCAAGGCTTATAGAACTCCCCACCATCCTGTCCCCAGAACCCCCAGAGATGCATAAACAAATGCATGTTCTCTCATAGCAACAAACGAAGCCATGTATTGCCCAGCTGCATTCCAATAACGGTGGGGTTAATTTTTTGTGCTATTTAATTTCATCAGCTCTGTGGGGTGGGGAGAGGGGAAGAGCTGTCTAGCACGGTGTGATGTGTGGAAAGTCTCTGAACATCACAGTGTCTGGTGGCCAGAGATGGAAATGGGGCCTCGCAGCTCCCTCTCCTTAGATTTGGCAGGCAGCAGCTTCTTAGGACATCAAATACTTAATTAACTGAGCTGCAGGATTGTGGGATAAGACTCGTGCAGTTACTTCTCTGCTGGAAATCAAGAGTGTCAGCCTGGACCGCTCTGTTCTTGGTGAGTCTTTAAAGCTAATGCAACTCATGCTGAAGATGTTCTTTGAAAAGGACCAGAGATCTATTTGGATAAAACTCTGAGTGGGTGACAAGTGCACGCAAAGAAATAAGACGAGATTTTAATTTTTTCTCACGTATAAGAATGTAAGCAGTTTGAGCAAAAGGCACTTGCTTTTCAGCTAGGCACTGAAGCTTTTAGGTTCTTAAGACACAGAATGAGTTGATCTTCTCATAGAGAAATCATAGCTGTGCAACGTCACTGAGCCAAATGGGATCATGCTAAAGATGTACATGGCCACATCTGCTAGATAAAAATAAATCAGAATCATGTTAAAAGGAGGGTTGTTACTTTTTATGATCTTTCCATAATGCCTGTGGATGATGGTTGTCATCCACCAACTGCAGTCATAATGAAATATATGCATGTTGGGAAAACATCAGTATTTTAGGTCCTGCTACCAATCTAACAACCATCATCCAAATTTGCAACCACCTCCTCCTGTTTATACATTATATATATTCTAGTATTTGTTTAGCAATGTGTATTAGATGCAGTAACAAAACTCCTAAGATCCTTCAGCTGATCCTTTAGCTGATAAGTCTTTTGTGAACATTTCTCCAGCCTTTTCCCTTCTCTCCACTGTCCCCCATGAATCAGAGCTCAGTTCCTGACTCCCAACTGCTCCCCAGCAGTCACACGAGGCTGCTGTGGGTGCTGCAGGGCTGGAGAGGGCCACCAGCCAACCAGACTGCAATGAAACCTATGGGACAGCCTTAGGGAGAGGTTTCTTCCTCTTGAATGTGATGCCTGAAAATGCAAAGCTCTTCAGCAGTGGAAAAGAAGCTCCTCCAGAATGACTGTGCAGCCACCTCCAGCCCTGGTGCAGGAGAACTTGCTTACTGAGCTATGCAAGGTTTGCTGCACCTCGGGATGTGAAGGTCAGTGTGTTAGTGGCTGCTGTCAGAAGAAGCAGATGTGGGCATATGCAGGTTCTGTATTTGTTCCCCTTGGTCTCTATGCGAAGGCATTCTGTAATGGGCTGCATTTTCAACAGGCATAACTCATTCTGCTTTACTGACTGCTCACAGGAAAGCATGCAGCTGCTGGGGAAATGGTTTTTAACTGAATTGGAGATGAGCAATAAAGCTTAAACACGGCTCCAGTTACCCACAGGAACATTTGGTCTTTCAGACAATAGTGCTGAAGCAAGTCCTGCTGGAAAGCATCATGTTTGTCTGCAATTATTTGCAAGATCAAACCTTACTTTGTGACAGAGGCTTTTTTAACAGTTTCTGGCAAAAGACTTCATCCTTTCTTCCATGGAAGTCTACAGAAACCGCTGTTGCTGACAGTGACTGCAAATATTGAGCAGTTTGTGTCTCATATTACACTTACTGCAAACACTGTACTGATGGGGAAAGCATGTGGATTTTACATGAGCAGCCACATGAATTTTTGTCTTAATGCTGACAGTTAAAAAAAATACAAACCAGAGCAATGACAAATTGTTTTTGAGGTTATGTTCTGGGACATTCCTGGCCTCTGTCTGAACCACGTCAAGGCAGGTTGCATGTCTGCTCTGCATGTCTGCATCATCTGCCTCAGCTCCCTAGGAGACCTCTGGATGGAGCCCCCCCTTCCAAATCAGCCATTTAAAATGGCACAAAAATCAGCCATCAAACAAGGTAATCTGCTTGTACTTTGTATCATGCTATTAAATACTATTAAGAGATTATTTGTCATAATTTGTCCTCTTTGTTTTGGCAGTAGGAAAGCTCGTGGCGAGTTTATGGGATTTTCCCCTATAATTACACTAAATTCTAAGGCAAACGAATGAATGGTAAGTCCACATGCTCATCAGGTAACAGATCACTTCTGTTTTAATTTATTATACCCACACCTCTTGGAGAGTCTCTCTGAGGAAAAATGTAAAGAGATTCCTTCTCTCTACCTAAAACTGCTTACAGTTTATAATGTGAAAGAGGGAAACAGCAAAAAACGAATCCTGACAAAACAGCTTACAAAACTAATAAACATCAGCATGCAGAAATGTCAGCTGTAATTCTGCTATAAAAGGTCTGTGGGCCAATCAAGCCATGTTTTTTCCTCATAAAAACTCAGAAAAGCTCTTCTCTCTTTGTAAGTCTGCGATACAGTTGCCTTGATTTTGGAATGATCTGTAAGTAAAACCCTTTTGAATCCCAGAACAATACGCCTCATCCAAACCTTTGTCCCGATTCATCTCCAGCTTTGATAGCGTCAGTGCATCACTTTGCTTGCTTGTCAAATCTATCATCAATTCTAAATTGCCAATAAATGTATTCCACATCTCTCTGGGGAGATGTAGCTTGTCTGCATGCTAAACAAAGAGCAGGATGCACAAAGCCAAGATACACACAAAGACATAATGCCACAGGTGAAATGATAATGTGGAAATATTCTTACCCTGAGGAAGGCAGACTCCAGTTGTAGCTTAGCAAATCAAAGACCACAAAACTTGCTTGCAATAACATCCTAACAGATCCAAGGAGTTCTATTTTTCCACAGTTAAAAAATATCCACACTCTGGCATTAAATGCAAACCCAGAGACTAAGGCAGAAGAGCTTCAATAATTTGTTTAGTTAGGTACAAAAAATAAACTGTCATGAAGTTGTCAGTTTGCTATTACAAAGGCTTAAAAAAATTGTAGGTACAAATGGCTGAACAGTAGAACTTTTCCACAGAGGAAAATCCATCACCATTTCTGGTTTCAGTATCTTTTTGTGTTTTGCATGGAAGATAAAAAGTTGCCCACCAAGCTTGAAAAATTTCTTTCTTTTTTTTTTTTTTTTTTTTTTTGTGAGTTTGTTAGTCTCTGGAAGAAAAAAGCACTTCTTTACATACCCTTAATTTGATCTTCATAGTGGTAAAATAATTCAAAAGCAAAATGAGACAGCTTCCCATTCAAAGCCTTGCTTTCTCATAATTAAAAGTATATATGTGTCCCAACAAAGTAGAAAACTAAGGCACAGCAAATTCCAAAATCTTTCCATTCCTGGACGAGCTTTAGTTTTCAAATGTTAATAGGATGCCTGCATTAAAAAAAAAAATATATATAAAAAAAAAAAAAAAAAAAAGTAAAAAAAACTTGGCCCGCATTCAGGCTAAAGAGTCTGTGAAACAGACTTTTTCCATACTATGACCTCAGTCTTAGGATTTCTCTTTTGCAAAATGTTGGTTATTTGCCTTGGCAGGAGGCCAGGACCCTCTATCTCCCTTTCTCCCTGCCTGTCCCTCCTCCTCCGTCTCCCCACTTCTGCACCTCGCCTTGCACCGGCCGTGGGCTCAGACCAGCACCACGTCACCCCTCACCCTGCGACTGATGGCATAAAGCCCCACAAAATCAGGCTATGTGAGCGTTCCCGATGGCATTTCTCTCCTTTTGGACATGCTGTGTGGTGTTCCATTCCCCTCTCCCTGCCCTCGCACCAGCAGCAAAGCCTCCCTCCCAGGTGTGGGATTTCCAGAACAGCAACTGGGAGCTTTAACACAGCAAAACCAGCAATATGAACCGTGCAGCTACAACGTGCCCAACACCCTGCTCCAGTTTATCCTTTTACTTCAGGGAGAAAATACACAGCAAGTAGATGGTTTCTGATGGCATGTCTGATGAAATCAAGTTCCTCCCAGGTATTTGCATCTGATTTTCCTGGCAACCTTTCCTTAACCACCGTGCTTGGAGCGAAGGCCGCATTCAAAATTCCCAATTAGTCTCTTACAAATGACAAAGTCCAAGGAAAACAGTGCCTAAGAGAAAAATAATACGCGTTTGGTGCAACACGGGAAAACATTTCCTCAATCTTAACTATATTTTAGTGGGCTAAATTGGTCGGTTATATTCTAAGTGATGTAAATGAACACAAGTGTTAGGGAAACATTTGTCACTTGGTACAAAATTAGAAATAATGGCCAGCATTGTAGCAAGTTTACGAACTGGACAAAAGGTACTGAGTGCTTCTTATTTGAAGCAAGGGTATCTTGTGCCTTTGAGTCTGGGGGGGCATTAAAATGGGAGCTCTGTTGAGCACAGTATAGGTAGCGAGTGCAGGGGAACCAGAGGGCCTGGATTAAGGGGACTTAGTAAATAAAACTGTGCTGAGTCTTGCAGCAATAAGAGTGGTTATTTCTGGCTATTGGTTATATCTGTTAAAAGAAAAGACTAACATTAAAAAATAGGACAGTGAAAGCCCTATTTCTTCCTTTGGAAGTCAATAACAAACTTCCCCAGACCTCAGAGGTGCTGTTATTTAGACTTCACCTATCCCTGTCCCTACTGACATCTCAGATAAGGCCTTTCTTGTCTGACTGAGACACAATGGAAGCTAAATTTTATCCTAAAGTAACCATAGCTGCAATTATGGCTAGATTGGGCTTCCAAGCATTTTCTTTCTAAATCCAGCAAATAAAACCATCTTACTTTCTTTAAAAGATACTATTCTTTACGTTTATTTTAATACAATTTATGTGATTTTGAAGATTTTATCATCTTTGAGCGCCATGCATCTACATTTTTTATGTGGCCAAAAAATCACCCAAACCACCAATCCACTCTTCCTTGTTAACTTAGCTAAACCTCAAAGACAGATTCAGTCAAGACCCATGTGGGAAAATGTCTTCCAAGAAAATGTCTTTATAGGATTTGAAGAAAATAGATTTGTTGGTATCAACTTACAGTATTTTTCTTTGGACTGTCAGCAGCATCATATACCACAAATCCAAAGATTTATGCTAAGGGAAGGATAGGAACTGACAGTTCCTAACACATCAGTATTGTGACAGTACAGCCGGTTGATGCATCTCACAGCTGAAACCCTCTGTGTCTTGGTACAGAAAGTTACAGGGGAGTTGTATTTTTTAACAGTATTTAATACATAGAGAAATACCCTGTATTTATGCGTGTTTTGAAGGCAATGCTTCAGAGGAGAGAGTGGAAAAAAGAATTTTTTAATGGGAATTTGAGAGCTGAGGAGTGTGTTTTAAGATTGTAGCTGCTCCTGCTGGACTGGCTGAGCACTGGCAGCCTGGCAGTGTTAGGAGTTAGCTCCCCAAGTCCAGGTTCAAGTAAACAGGTGGGATGGTGTGATGAAGCCAGCCTTCTTCTTCTGCCAGCTACTTGGCTCATGGATAAACACCAGACTTTCACTTCTACAGTTTTCAAGACCTCAATCACTTCCAAGAACACTGATTTCATTCATTATGGTAAGGTGTTTCTTTTTTTTTTTTTTAAAGTATGGAGTACAAGATGTCTCAGAAATATCACAGACAGATATTAAAAACCATTGATGATACAATGTGTATCTGGTGCCTTCAGAAGCAAGACATCTTAAAAAATAATAGTTTTTTTCTTAATGACTATCACCCCTTGAAAGCTGTGTTTTTGGTAGAGGAGGCCCAGCTGTGGTTCACCACCAGGTTGATACTCTTACCATAGATTTACTGAAAGAGGAGACACCAAATCACTGATCAGTGCCTACTGCAGATGTCCTTGCTCTTGAAAATGCCCCAAACTTCCAGAGCTTTGGATTTCTGTTTGGAAAGTTGCCCTATTTCCTTATCTGGAAACGAAAAATGGATTATATTCCAGAAGGGTTTGGGTTATTTTTTTTTGGTGCCACCTTCCACCGTTTCATGGATTTCATTCTCTTCATTGTTCTTCATGCCCCTCAATTATTTTCTGATTCTACTGAGCCATTACAGTCCATGTGGCAAGCAAACAGAAGAATGTCTAAGATGTGATCACTGAAAGGATCTTTCCAGATTTGCCCCTTCCCCATTCACCATTCCTCCCTCAGGTGCTCTGAGATGAAAGCAAGATCCTAATTTAAGTTGGATGGTGACTGCTCCAAGAAACTGTGGCTGAAACTCTGGGGGAGGATGAGGCAGTGTTGATGGGGCAGGGGCTGCCAAAGCCTTCTAGATCTGTAGGTGTTTGGAAGGGCCCCCTGCACCCAGCCCCTCCATGTCACTGGCACTGCTCAAGACATTCACCACTTACTGCTTGAGTCTGTCTTTAAAAACTTAATCTACTCCTCATTTCCTTTATTGTTCTGGGTGAGTAATTCGTAGCCATTTTTTACAGAACATTGCATTTTTCAACACTTCGTACAAATATTAATGAGCTGGTCTTCATGGCAGCCTAATTATTATTTTAGATGGGGGAAAGCCAAGGCTAACTTTAAATAACTTGCACCAGGTGTTTTGGTGAAGTGAGGTGGGATTAGGATTCATCTTCCAACTCTGGTGCTCAGTGGATGCCTGAGAGACTTAAGGCTTTGGCTCATGATCAGACAGCAGCCAGATGTGGAAGGAAAAGCTCTTCAGGGGCTCAGCGCACAATGGTGCATTGGTAGCACTTAGGCTGATCGCCTGTATTTGAGAACGATACTCTGCTGCCTGGAAGTGGCTCGTAATTCCCCTGCCTCAGTTTTCCCATCTGCAAAATGGGAAATTAGCGGGAGTTTTTGGCTGTAATATCTGTGAGTCACTCTGTAGATTTAAGGAGTAAGACTCAAGGGAGGAAGAAAAGGCAAGAAACAAACAGGTGATGCTGATGCTGATTGAACAGCAAAGAGGTTGAACAGCTGATTGAACCAAAGAGGTTGTGGATGTCCCATCCCTGCAGGCGCTCAAGGCCAGGCTGGATGGAGCCCTGGGCAGCCTGAGTTGGTGGGGGGCAGCCCTGCCCATGGCAGGGGTTGGGGCTGGGTTGACTTTGAGGTCCCTTCCAACCCAAACTATTCTGTGATTTTATGATCCTATGCCGATACAGATGTGCGTTGCACCACAGAAGAAGAACAAGAGTGACATTGCTCCAATTACCTGTTTCCTATTTTCTTCCCCCGGGGGAATCAGGGTGATGAGAATAATGTTAGCAACTGGATGGGCAAGAGACTGTAGCACTAATCTCTGCAAATAGGCAGCTTGGAAACAGCTGAAGTTAGTATAGTTAATGAAGTTCCCCTGAGCAAACTATTCTCCAAGTGATGCTATAACTGGTGCCAACATCTATTTCTGCCTGGCAAAGGCAAACAAATGAACACACATACCAGGATGTCTGTGATTTTCAGAGTGTATTAGAAAGGACAAAACTTGCATAACTGCCATAAATTATAAAAGCCTCCCTCAATCTTGGTTAATTCTCTTGTAAAAAGGGAGGGGAAAAAACTGAAGCAGCTCGGCATGAAAACAATTGTGGGAGGGATAATAAAGAGACAGCAGCAAGGTATCTCATTGCTAGCACTGATATCATTAAGTGCACTAGAAATGTCGAGGTAAATGCATGGCAGTGAATCACAGTCAGGCATGATTAACCTTGGATAGTCTGAACTGGAGATCGTTTATAAGCACAAAGGTACTACGAACATTACAATAGACGGTACATCAAAAGTCATCCCAAGAGCAGGAGATTTTTTGGGGTGCTTTGTGTATATGTGCCATTTTTGGGTTGTTGTCACAGTTTGCATGTGGGAAAGTGGGTGATCTCAGACTTCCAGTGCAGTGGGGACTTTCTGTGGCACCACTGGACCCTCTGAAACACAGGAGCTTGTCGGAATAATTTTTCCTTGCATACAACTAAAAGTTTCAAGTGCAGTTTTCAAAGGTTTAGTGAAAAGATCCTCAAAAAACCAAAAAGAGCACTAGGTTTCCATTCCTTTCCTCTTTAACATCCTCCTTCATCCTACAAGTGGTAAGGCTGGGGTAGAGAGGAGTATTTTCATAAAAATTAGGTGCTTTTAACAACATTTGGTAAGTTTTCTAGCCACTGAAAACTAAAACTTCCATCACAAAGCCAAAAGAATGAAACACTGCTGGATATTTCTGAACAGTCCTAAAAGTTTAGAAACGTGCAGGGAAGCTGTAATCAGATGACCCATAGAGAGCTGTACATACTGAGTACAACAAAAAACCCTTCAAATCCAGAACTCTTATAGCTTTAAAAGCATTCCATTACACGGAACATGAATCAGCTGGAGAAGACTCAAGACAGCTTAACACCTTTGTATTGTTTGCACCTTTTATTGCCATCATGTAGTGCCAGTTCAGATGATTTCGTGTGCATGCTGATGCAATGAGGGCCATAGCAGCACTGTGCAAAAGGAGCAAATACTCTGCCCAGATTCTGCTCTTCCTCCATGGTTTTGCATAATTCTCACTCTCTTACATTAATCTCAGTTATCTCTAGCATTGTAATGGCTGTCCTTATTTATCTACCTAATTAGGATGTTGCATCAACTAATGTGAATCATCCAAACTATACTGATTTCATAATGTATAAAATTGTTATCAATGGAGAGGCAGGTCCCACCAGAGTCCATCCAGAGAGTTAATGCATACCTGAAAACAGCTACACATTATGCTCTTTAGAACGATGCATTTCCTGTACCCAAACCCATCTAAGCAGCATAGCACACATCTGTGCCCCAGATTTCAATGCCCTCAGAGGACACAAGCAGCACCTTCATCCCTTTTGCTCCAGAGCAACACCTGGTTTTGAGCCCCAGACCTCAGTGGGCCAGGTAGTAGGAATCCTTCAGGGGAGACCTGATGTAAATGCTCGGTTCACAAGCACCTCACCGCCTGATTCAGGAGGGCAATCAACCTGTCTTCTGAAGCTGCATAAATAATCTTTGGATGGTGGCAGTAAATCTACACCAAGGATGAATTAACTGCCACTGAGTCATATAAGCTTGGTTTGACTGTGTGGCTTGTAACATGCCTGAGGGAAATAAAAAAGACATTTGCAAGAAAGAAACATTAATTTGCTCCTCCCGATCTTTTCTGTTATTTTTATCTGGGCCAACATGCCTTGCTTTGTGTTTTTGCTTTTTTATTTTTGGTTGCTGTTTGTTTCATTTTCACATGGAAACAATGATTCATGGTGAAATGAATCCACAGAGCATTCCTTCTGGCTCCCTGCAGTTTCTCCCAGCCAGCCCTGAAGGTGCCACCTCTCATTGTGGCTCCTCCTCAGCATCCCTCCTCCAGCACCCAGGGCATGGCCGTGTGACAGAAAGACAGAGTCCTGCTGGTGTGGCCTCTGTGGGCATCTTGTGCACAGCTGTATGCACTGCGGTGGTAAAAGTCATTGCTGCTTCTTAGAATTGCCCAAAGAGCCAATATCTACTGTGAGGTGGTCTTGGCATTAGCAACAAGGCAAAGATAAGCATTCTAAGTACTCTGCATGCAGTAGACAAATGGATGGTTTCAGAAGGTCACACTAAATATGTCTTACTAGGCAGGAACTTCTCACACCTAAGCAGATTTTGAAGTCTGCTGTATTTAAATTGGCACTCTGTGTGGCACAGTGGACAGTCACAAGCCGAAACTGAGACAGATACTGGGCACATCTCTGAACCCTGCTCACTGGCACCACAGCTGCCCAGAGAAGCTGTGGTGCCCCATCCCTGGAGGCACTCAAGGCCAGGTTGGATGGGGCCCTGGGCAGCCTGAGCTGGTGGGGGCAGCCCTGCCCATGGCAGGGGTTGGGGCTGGGTGGGCTTTATGGTCCCTTCCAACCCAAACCATTCTGTGATTCTGTGATTCCATGCACCTCTCTCTATTCTGGGATGCTAGGGGGTTTCAAGTTGATAAAGGAGAAGAAAGGAAACTTAAGAACATTCCTCATAAATAAAATACCACCAGACTAGCAAAACCACTGTGGAGGATGGCTTATGGCTTACATATTGCTAAATATCAGCAAAATAAATGTGTTCATTTCTCCAAAATACCTCCAGATGGCATTAAAACCCTTCTTCTTTCGGTCTTTATTGCAATACTATTTTTAAAAATGATAATTATTGGAATCATTCTATTAACCATTCCCAGCAATCATACTATCAGAAGGCATAAGGCTGCTAATGCTTAATTCATTTAATAAGTTTGGCTAAATAACCTCACAGGCTGTAATTACATTCCACAACACAATCCACAGGACAAGCCATTTCTTACACCATGTCAAAGCTTTTTCTAGATTCATTTCCAGTAGGTTTTTAATGCGTATTTGCAGCAGAAATGAAAACATCCCACAATAAATCACTGTTATTGTACCTCCTTCTGTGACTACTTTTGACCATGTGACAAATGGTGACACCTTGTGAGATTTACATGATGTAACGCTCTGAATTTAAATAACAGGAATCAGGAAACATAAATTATGGACAAGATGCACTCTAAAATTCACATGACTGACTTGCAGGAACTTGGCTCTCACAAATGGGATTAAAAAGGTGAATGGTTTAGTGGAAATTCATACTGCTTCTGCATGGTAAATAATAGAGGAATTCACTTATCTAGCTCAGTTTGGAAGACCATTGTTATTTATATATATATTTTAGCTTGCAGCCCATCTGTTTTATAGACTGGTTTATGTTGGCAAAACAATTCTGTTCTTTGTATACTGGAGTTAAAAATGGTAAAAGCTTCTATTGTTGCACCAGAGTGAAGGTGAACACTGATATATTACAAGTGCCTGTTCCTATCTATTTCTCAACTTCTTTTGTTAATTCAAAAACATCAACAAAATCGTGAGAGACCAGAGATAACTGTAATTGGATTTCAAGTAATTCAGAGGTGAAGCTGCAGACTGCAGTCTTTTAAAATTACATCAGTACATCAAAGGCATATGTGACATGACGTTTTTTTGCAAGTGTGACAAACTCTGGTAGCATTAAGGTAATGCTGAAGTCAGGTTGTAAAGGGCAGCCTCTCACACCCACAGAAATCATTTCATATCTACTCAGCATGATAGGGAGCCGTTTCACTCGTGAGGATCTTTGACTCGCCAGCATGCAAAAGTTCTAGGAATAATTAATGTTTAGTCATTATCTAAAAAGCCTTTCTAAGAACAGCATCAGTGAAAGAGCTTTATCTTAATGAAAACAAATGGACAAATTCAATATTGCCCAACCAATCTGATAAAAAACATAGACGCTTTTTTCCAATCATAAAGGCAGAAGTGACTTACGATGTATGGGTTGCGCCTTTCTCTGGACTCTTTGGCTCTACATCACTTTTTCCTTTAAAAGAGAAGAAGAAAATGACATCAGAAATGGGTAAATATGGAAACTTGTTCAGATGCGACATGTCAAACAAAGATTTACTCATTGCTACTCATTTACACCAACTGCTCTCACCACAAGCACAGAATGCTGCTGTGGCAATCATAATGCCGGGGCACTGCTGGAGTATTTACAAGCTGGGAGTTCTCTCCTACTTGACTTTTCTCTCCACTGGCACATGTACTCTGGCAATATTAGGCAAAGAAACTTTAAAGGAGAGGCTGCTTAGAGGACAGAAAGATTCAAGCAACACAAGTTTTACTAGGGACAGGAGACCTTGGAGCCATGGAAAGATTTTCCCCAGGGCCCTACAGCTCTGCTATTGATAGTGCATTCCAGCCAACATGCACATGCTCCCATGCCCTGCTGTCCTTACATAGAACAGCATTAGAAGGTGCTGCAAAGGTGGTGATTAGAACGTGTCTACAAATGAGAGGTGCTATTTTGTGCAAGAAGGGGCTAACTTGGCCTACACACCCAACCTGAGGAGAAGTCAGATACTTGAATACTTGAGAAGTATTAGAGGCTCAAAGGCTCCCTCTTCTTTATGTTTCCTTATGAGTCACACAGCTTGTGATAATCACCTTCCTGGGTCCAGGAACACTGGCACCAGGAAAGCTGCTAGCTGATGGGATAATACTGTTCTGGTAGGTCAAGCCAAGACCTTTTCCCTCTTTCATCCCCCCTAAAAAGTAAGGTGGTTGTACTTTGCTACACTCATCAGTCTGAGAAACTGGAGGGATTTACACCCCAGTGTAAGATTTTTCTTTAGTTCTAACTTGGGTGAACAGGGTAGACTGATCCATTTCAATCACCTTGAACTTGAATTCTAGACCTCAGAACTGCAGCTGCTGTTTCCCTTGTGTATTGTCTATGTATAGGTTTATGTGTCCTAGCATGCAAAGAGGCGCAGAGGTTGCGTGTGACTGGCTTACTGATGGATGTGTTTTCCTCTGCTACCTTTTAACGAGCTTCATTAAACCAAAATCCACCTGTGTCTTCTGAAAAAAATGTGAGAAGTGCTTGTGTTCATCAGGCTGTTCCAGTTGTTCCCTTGTCACTGACTTGAGCTGAGTGGGTTATAGACCAGCCTCTAACCCATTCTATGCACATGAGCAGTATGTATCACCCACTCATTGCTGCCAAAGTCTTCACACAGTTTTTGTATAGCATTGGAGTGTCAGCAATGGCTATATGGGGTGCCTCTTGAAAACTCGCTGTTGCTTTCAGAAGAGGCAGAGTTTTGCCACCAATGTCCTTCCACTGCTGTGCAGAAATCATCTAAAGCACTTGATCCAGATGGTGACCTTCTGAAAGTAGAGGTCTAATAAAAGGAAGTTCTGGGTAGTGCAAACACTTTGCTGTGGTGCTTGCATCTCATCCCCTCCTGTGGAAGAGTTTGTCTGTACCTTTTTTGTTCTTAAACTTTACTGAAAAGGCTGTGGACAGATCTGGTTGTCTTTAGAAACACCGTGTCTCTCTGTGGACCCCTAGCTTAAGGCACCTAAAATATAGACGTAAGCTAGGCAGCCACACAAGATAGAATACATCCAGTTCATAATCTCTAGGACACTTTTCACTTTTAACAGACTTCAGAAAACATATCCAGTTGATGAACCTGCTGGCTAGAAAGCTGTTGCTACAGTGTACATTTGTCAGCCTGGAGTCCTGGAGCTCATCTGTGTTATGGTAATTTGGAACAAGAAACCAACAGTAACAGTTGGCATGTATTCAAAGATTTTCTATTTGTAACTTAGATTTTTTTAATAAATGATGAATTCTTACCATGAACACACTGGTTTGTTTAAGTGTGAGGGGGCATATGGATTCCTGAGTGCTTTGCCAGCAGAGTTCAAATAAGTTCTACTTTCAGCAATGTGCGTTAATGTAGAGAGGGAAACAGCACAAGTACTGTGAGGACTGAGTGAAAAGGGAATCTCTGCGATTAGGCTAACTGGATATTAATGAATTACCCTACAGTAAGCATTTGCAGCTGCTTTAACGCTAATTGTCACTTAACATACTTCTTTGCGGAGGGGGAGGATGAAGCTTTTGAGGATGCTAGAAATGCATCACTCCAGCCTATTGGAGTAGAAAATCTGGTCATTAATGCTTTATCAGTTAGTACCAACTTTGTTCACACTTGACTGAATAATAGAAATATGAGAAATGTGTATAGACTAAGCATAGCTGAATGTCATAGATATGGTACTGATAAGATACTGGAAAAGCATATGTAAAAGGGAATTATCTGTCAGAGCAACTTGTTTTTTTTTTTTTTTTTCCACACTCACTCTTGGCTAGACCAAGAATTGTATCTCCATTTTTCATGTAACCTGACAAATGCATGCAAGCACCACTATGTGAGCACCACTGAGCATTTGCTGAACTAAATCCACTCTAGCTCTGGTTTGTTTTAATGGGCAAATTTGTGGGGTCTTCAGTTTTTCTTAGTCCAGTCAAATTAACAAAGGATATGCTACCGACCTCACCTCTTTTACAGGGCTGCTGTTAGCACACTTCACTTCAGCTGCTATGCCCTGTTTATGTTTTCTGAAATGAGTGTGGTCATGTGCATGTGTCCACTTACTGGAGTGTATGTATGTGCATGCTTCCTGAAGCAAATTGTAGAAACCATCAGCCCTCAGATCCTTAACCACAGACAATTCTTTGCTAATTTCTACTACATCTTATCATTGAATTTCTACTACATCTTATCATAGAATTTCTACTACATCTTATCATAGAATCATAGAATCAGTAAGGTTGGAAAAGAACACTAAGATCATACAGTCTAACCATCAACCCATGACCACCATGCCCACTAACCATGTCCCTCAGTATCACATCTACACGAGTCTTGAATACCTCCACTACCTCCCTGGGCAGACTGTTCCTAACATTTAAGAAAAGAAAATCAGGATGAGATAGGCTCATGTATTTCCTAATTGTTTTAAATACAACCAGATGGATACATGCAATTCTCTCCCATTTCAAAATAAAATTCAAGTGGAATTTTGTAGGATTTCCCTGCTGAATAGTGGAAGGAATTTGGGTGAATCACTCAACCTAACCATTATAAATTATCCTCTCTGGATAACAGGGATAAATAATACTTATTTTAACAGAGCAGAATAACTTCATCCATTAGGGGTTTTAAAATGCTTTCATTTCCTTGTAGGGGAAAGATGAGAGAAATGCAAATGAGAAAGACAATGTTAACAGTTGAAGTAAAAACATTGCAAATGCCAGATTCAAGAGCCACTCCACAGAAGACATGGTGCAATGGGGAATACCAACTAACTGAGACTCTGAAGATGTGCATTTGGATAATGCAGTATATAGACCATTAGATTTCTTTCCCATATGGAGCCATTTGCTAGCATTGCCTCACATCCAGATCCTTTTTACTTGAATTTCCTTTGGGTTTGTTGTACATGACTGATAAGGTCTGTCTCCTATGCTACCTAACTGTGCTTTATTTTGTGACTTATTTTCATATCCTGTCAGGAATCCTCATGGATACATATCTCAGAGGTAGTTAAATTCCTCCAAAATGTTAGGAGTTGTGACTTGATGTCAGACAGCAACCCTAACATTCAATACCAATGGAGGAAGTGTTTCTGCATGGGCTCAGCCATTCTTTGGCATGGTTGCCACTACAGCCAACCAGGACCAAGTGCAGTTCCAACCCAGTGGCAGACATACATTGATTTTGCTGAGCAGAGTGAATGAGGAGATAAGAAGAAATTTGGAGGTACCAAGGTGTGGGATTGCTGATGGGGGAACTGGCAGTGAAATGAGGTGAAATGAGCAGAGCAAAGATGTAAAGAGGCAGAACTGCTTTTTTAATTCACAGGAGAGCAGGTTTCATTAGATCTGCAGAACAACTTATTTTATTAAAGTGCTGCAAGAAGGAAATAAATGAAATGGAACTAGGATCAAAGCTATCCAAACACTGTGGCCTCTGATGTCATGGTGAAGCCCACAGCTCAGCTTGTGTGTTTGTCATGCCCACAACTCTTTGCATGTTTGCATAGCCCTCTCCATTATGGCCCCTTTGTGCTTCCTTCTCTCATTACTGTATTCATTATTTTCTGACAGAACCTCATCCCCTTTGCCTGTTATTATTTCCTTATTGCTGGTCCTCGCAGCAATATCAAACTGATGCTGGCAATTAAGTGACACCACTGCATGTTTCTTCACAACATCAACTTCTGCCTGCCGACCTTTCCCTGGCAAAGAGCTGCACAGTTTTAATAGCCTACGTCTCCCAGCCTTGTCTTGCTGGATGTATTCTCTCTCACGCAGTGGGTGACCAGACACTTTCAAAGCCCTACCTACCAGCTCAGGGCATTTTTCATCTTCAGTCACAGCCTTGTAATTTGCAAACAGGGCTCTGTGCTGGCTGTCAGGTCAGGAAACTAACAAAATAGTTCTTCTGGTTGAGATGATTTTACGTTGAGAACAGGGCAGGATCATGTATTTTTAATATGCAAGACAACATTAACAACAGTCAGAGGTGTCAGGGGAGAGGATTAATACTTTGTTTTATGGAACAATTCAATCTTTCTTTTCAATCCAGATGCTCAGTTGTTTGTTTGTTGTTTCTTTGTTTTCATTTTTCTAGCTAGAAAAGACCTACTGCCATATGGTCTTTGAGGCATCATTTGGTATCACATTGGCAAGATTTGTCTATCTTTTCACAGTGCAATAGTCACAGAATATACCATTGCCTATAAAAGATAAGTGATCATTTTTTCTGCAGTCTGGATTTGGCAGTGCCCTTTCCCAAACAACTGGTTCAGCTCTTCTCTGGCATTTTAGAAAAGCCATTCTTTTGCTATTTCAGTCTTTTCCAACAACATAATGAAATAGCCATGGGTCAGTGGTCATGGTGGTGATGGGCTGATGATTGGACTAGATGATCTTAGTGGTTTCTTCCAACGGTAATGATTCTATGATTCTATAAGTGAATCTTTTTTCTTTTTCTTTTTCTTTTTTTTTCTTTTCTTTTTTTCTTTCCAATCCACCAAAGATCTGGTGTTTGAATAGCTGCTCTTGAATTCAGATCCTAACATTTGGCTAAAAATGAGTACTGGTTGCTCAGGCTCTGCACTGTACCAGTCTACTCCTGTTTTCTTATTAGTCCCCTGGTTTTCACAGTCATTGTGATTCCCTCCACCCAGTGCAACCATAGATGAGTTGGTACTTACTTGTATTGCTGTGTCCTGTAGATCCCTGTTGTGACTCCTGCAATAATAATAGAAAAGGTATACTGTATTATTTTTATGGCAATATTTAGCTGCAATACTTGCTTGAACATTACCTTAACAGTACAAACAGCACTGTTAATTGATCATTCTGTTTAAAAGTCATTTTCAATTACAAGAATAAATCCAATGTTGTTTTGAAAATGCTTTAATCAGAAGGCTTGAAAACTTATTTCACAACAATCCTCTAATGGCACAATTCCTTGTACAGCTATTGCCAGTCTCCTGCTTACTGTTCATTTATTGATCAACCCAAACTCGTCTATTATTTTCGACAAGTTTAGATGAGAAGATAGAGGGAAGACCAATACTGTTTCATGGGCCATTGGATTCCTGAAGTAGTAGCACAGCTGATCTTTGCTTCTTACATGCTGATATTGGCAGCATTGGAGAATGGAAATACACACTTTAGTTCTGGGTCCCTGAGATTCCAAGGTCAACCTTGTATCACAACTGTAATATTTATGAATATGGTACAATAAATGTTTCTTTGTCACACATAAATGTTCAAACATTTTAATCACAGAATTTGTTTAAATTCATAAAAATTAGAAAGAAACATATAGGTACAATGAAAATAGTTATAGAATCTGCAATGAAAATGCATTTAAATTGAGGAAAAAATAAGATTACAAGGAGAAGAAGCAAAGAAATATATTTGTTCATCTGAATCTGAAAAAAAAAAGAACAGTTTTGTAGGTAATGGTATATGAGGATGACATCAAAATTCTATGAAGCGAACACCTGGCCCTCAAATATATCTGGTGTCTCTCAATCTGATCCATGCTGACCAACACAATTTTCATTATATTCTATTTTTACTTCAGCAGATATATTGGGTGCTCTGCTAAGTTCTTTGAATACTTTTTGAGAAGTTGCTGGTAAACAGCCTTTCATTAAAACTTCTGAGTCAGTTGTTTAAATTTTCTTCGTTTTAAATAGTTCTCTACTATCAGAGGCAACTCTTACATATGAAAAGCTTGGGCCCCTAGCCTTGTGTCGGTGTTACAAGCACATTACTATTTATTATTTTATATTTTTGTAAGCTGCTCCCCTCTCTGCCTCTAATTGAGATCTTAGTTACCACAAAATCAGCCCAGAATAAGCTGTTTGAAAACAACCTCATGTGCATGCTGCAATGACAACAGTACAGACTGTTTTGACAGGCATCTGCAGCATGCATTCTTGGTGAGCAATGGAACCCTGAAGAAGATCTGTGATCCACAGCAGATGAGTGATGGGCCAGACACACAGCCAGAAACAGGAAGCTCTCAATTATCTGTTAGACAAAGCTGGTATCTGTATGTCTCTGCTACACTATGAAGAAGCAAAGCAGTTGAGAAATCTGTAGGTTTGTTACAGCTTGGAACCCAGACTCCAGATTAGGGTGTTCTTAAATTTTAGAAAATAAATAAATAAATAAATCCAAACTAATGCGCGTGCTTAAAGATATCACTTTTTTACTCTTTATCCAACTTCTGTCTGTGCTACCTCCTCTCTTGTTCACTAGGCCTCAGATAGATACCGCCCATAGAAAACTCCCTGGTAGAGATCTGAGAAAAGGAACTGCAAGTGTCCAGAGAAATTAAGAATAAGCTGCTTGATTAAGTTAAAATTTTGCTGTGTGTCCTGTAGAAACGTGGTTTAGGGGCCCAAGTGTTTGGTACCTCCAAATGGAGGTTGGCTGAAGAGAGGATTTTGAGGCCTCCGGGGCTTCGCTGGTCAAATCCCCTCCAGCTGCACTGTTTGCTTTGGAGCGAAGACTCTCTGGATTACATGGCCAGATTCTATGTACAGATTCTATGGTGTAACACACATCTGCAGTTCAGTGACACCACATGCACTTGACATGGGAGAAATCAAAATCTGGGACAAGTATTAGGAGTTCCTACTTTCATCTACAGTAAAAAAATATCTGTACCAGGTTTCATATGCTAACAATAATTTTTCAATAATTTAAAATTTCCAACTTTTGACAAATTACCTCAGCATTTTATGAATGCTTCTGATGGAGGAATATTAGAGCCTTTTTTTTTTTTCCAAGTGGCTGAATATAATCATAAGATGTCAGAGGCAGATCACAGTGATAATGTAATGATACACACTCTTGAATTTAAATGTTGTTCTAGTAGCCAACCAGGCTGCCAATAAAAGTAGGTTCTTAGAGCACATTCAGTTTCAACAGTAGTGAATTTTTGTAACTATGTGTGGGGAAATTGTTTTCTGTTTTGGGGAAGAAAGTTATTTGATGAAGATATCCTTGAGTTTGTGAGATTATTTGAAACTGCAAAGCAAGGAAATTGTTCACTCTTTTACATTTTCATCAGCTTCAGAAAGAATGCACCCTCCCCTTTTAACTGTCTAGCATGGTATATTTCCTCTGCCATTGGCTCTGCTTTATCTCAAATTTCACATCAGCAAAACACAGGAGTTATAACATTTTCACATCTCCTTTTAACTGATTCTTTAAAAGAAGTGTCTTCATTTTCAGGAAATTATTCTAAATAAAAAGACTAATAAAAATACTGCCGTGATATAAAGAATATTCTTACTGATGTAGGAAAACAATGTTTTGTGTAATTTAAAAAGAAGAGGTGAAGTCCTCACTTCTGGAGTTTTTCATTTTTTTTTCCTAATGCATTTACTTCATCTTGTTAAAATCAACAAGAAAGGAAAGAGTAAATGAGTTGGGCACTGAAAAGACAACATTATTATTATAATTTAGCTTCTGAGAATAATCAATCCATAGTTTTGTGACAAGATAGCAATTTTCCTGGGGTGGATAAATTAATTCTCAAGTAACAAAGTGATGGCTGATCCTATAATATCACACACACATAAATAGAAATCAAACACCTGATCGAACTTTCAAGACATGAAATCACAGTAAAAATGAAAAAAGAGAGCAAAGGCGGCAGCAGAACTAACGGCACTTTTTCCCTCACTCTGGAATAGAGAATTAATGTCTGAACATGAAAGCTCATTCACAAGCATCAAGTGAGCTCTTATTTACCAAATTTAATTATTCATTTAAAGTTTATTTATTAAGATGTTTTAATAAAATTACAATCAAATAATGCCTAGCCATTTGTTCATAACAAAGTGTGACAGAGATAGGAGAGAGGAAAGCACATGCAGGCTGTCACATCACACACTGATCCAATTATCCTTAAGCTTTGAAAAACAAGGAATAAAGAGACAATCACTGCTCCTTCCTACTAAATTCAAGAACACAAATTAATTCCACAGAGAAACAAAATTCAAAGTTAGCAACGAAATGCAACTTTATGCCCTCTATTACATAAAGAACACTTCCCTACATGTGCTCACCCAGCAGCACAGTGCTGAAAAACCTACTGGGCAGTAGCCAACACTTCTAACTTCACATTGGCTTTCTTTTCATTCCTGTGGATTAATGCAGACCTCCAGCATTAGTGAGGTCTGATTTTGCATACACGTATAGCATATGCACATACACCCTCCCATCCACAGAGCATAGACTTCTATGGCTGGACATATCCACATGCACGGTTTCAAAAATGCAATCCTGTTGTATTTGTGACATATAAAACTCATTTATTAGTTTTTATTACTAGACAGATTTCAAAATGAGTCCAGCTATAGTTCTTGTGGCCTTTGCAACTTTAATAGCCTAATTAATAAATTTCAAGTTTCAAGCTGTCAGATCACTGATTACTTGAGTCGTAGGTGAAAAGTAATTTGGTAGATACAGAGACTAATGATGCTGGCACTCATTTCTTATAGACAGAAAAGTAAGAATGATTTGCATCCTTGCAGAAAGGTAGGAGTCTTACAAGATCCTCATTCCCAAGACTGTGAATATCTTTATATCTGGAAACATTTTCTACTAAAGGGTTGTAGCCTATTTACTCCTACAGAGTAAATCTGAAAGATGCTTTGCAAATGATCTGAATTGATGTCTCAACACTTCCATAAAGTCTGGAAATGTATTCACAGTACCATTCACTCAATGGAGAAGGAGAGATGGAGAGAAGGAACCAATGCCCTGAATTTAGCCTTTTAGCCTTTTTGCTGTCCTCAGCCACTGCTTGACTGACAGGACTATCTTTCTGAGTAATGTGCCATCCACACAGCATAGTGTGTGGTCATAGTGTAGTTCTTAGGTTTCAACTTGGAACAGCTATATAGCTCATCTATAGGAAAGCTTCCTAGGAGCTATGGAGCTATCTCCTATGAGATCTAAGAAAGATTTTTCACTACATTTTGTGAAAAGTAGTTATTAGCTTATGAATATTTTGAAAACGTGACTGAAAGATTAAGAAACCATTATTTGCATTTTGGAGACTGAAAAACAGATGCCTTCTTGAGCATGCAACCATTTGGGTCCAGAGGAGGTGACAGAAATACATTTTAATTATTTTAAAATATTAAAAAGAGACAGTGTCTAAATTTATCATGTTTTATGGCCAGTAATGCAGGGTTTTTCTGAGAGGAAAATGTACTTCTAGGTATTTCTTCACTATGTTATGTAAAGTACTCTATTTTCTGACAATGTAGGCCACTAAGGACAGAATAGAGTGTTGGTATCATTATATTACTAAAGTATGTACATATACTGTTAGATGAAATCTTGTTGATCCTAGGCTTAAATAAAATGGGAATTCTACTTTGGTAGGAGAAAAGGCAACCAACTAGAAAAGGCTTTTTAAAAATGAATGGTAGATCTCTGAAACAGCTCCACAGTTCAAGCTATCAGATTATTTCCCACAGAGATGGACGAACAGGCAGAGAGAAGATGAGAAAGTCAATATCAGCCATTATTCACATATCTTAGCCCTATAGACCATGGTTCTGCTACTCCTGTATTTATCACAATACCTTTAGTAGTGAGGAATTACATTCATGATGGTCACACACATATGCTGATAGGGGCATACCTTGCCCATATACATCTGCACACGTGCTATCTGAACACACTGAATGGTAATAATTGTGGAAGAAACTGCTGAGTTGAAACACCACTTTGTTTTTGTCATTCACATTTTACTGGTTGATAACTTGCTGATCCATCTCCTGCTGGACTTACTTTAACTTAAGAAGTCTGTAGTCTGCCTCTCACCTTCAATCAACTGTCTGTTTTCATTGAGGAAAGACAGTGAGTTATTTCCTTCTGTTTTTCTTCCATAACATGCCAGAGATGTTTTGGTTTACACCCCTGGTACTTCAAAACCATGGCACTATCATCCACGGCAAAGCAGTTTTACTGTAGGCAAACCTTGATGTTTTCTTGGCTTTGTGGTTGTAATCATTCTGTTCACTGAATTCTGAAGAATGGACTAACAGTTACCAAAGGAAGTTGCTTTAACAGTAAAAAGGCTATAAACAACATCAGTATTATATTTCAAGCTTGAATACTTCATGACAAATGCTTGTGGCATATAAACTGTATATGATGATACAATGAGAAATTTTTATTGGCATTTGCATAGGAAAGCTGACCTCCTTCCCTCCTGATTTACCAAGTACAAATAATGTGGTTTCCCCAAGCTTCTGCACATAAGCTTCGCTGTGCTATGCTGTATGCTTCCAGTGATACACACACAGTAGTGGATGGAGCTGGTTTCTAAGGATCATTAACAGAACCAGAGGCACTGGTCCTCTGGGACAAGGACACTGGTCCCCTGCTCCTGGACTTGAACAGGCAAATACTTCACTGGCAACTGCTTCTGTGGCTCCTCTGGACACCTCTGCATTAGACTCTGCCTCCAGAGCAAATCTATTCCCAAAGCCAAGTTGGTGGCAGGGCATATCTACCTGCTCATCAGCCCCCAGATACATAGATCAGTGTATCAGCAAAGTCTATCTCAGCCCTTGATGGCTTCAGTGAAGCCAAATGAAGTGGGAGCAGCGGGATGTAAGCAGAAGCTTCTTGACTTACTGCAACTGTGTGTGCTCTGAAGTATTGGTCAGGAGTCTCAGCAAGTGCCCACAAATGTCACCACATCTGGATACCCCACCAGGGATGCCTGTATTTTTTCCCTAAGGTGAGGAACCTGTGACCAACATGTGAGGGTTAGTGCTACTGCCAGAAAGTATGCAAACAAGACCATGTACTGCTGCAGAGGCTGTAAGCAGGAAAAGCTAGAGGATACTGGCACATGCATGGCCAAGGTTATCAGCACTGCATCAGACTCAGTCCAGAGCCATACTTAACCAGAACTCATGTAAGTCATATTTCAAAGTGCAGGCTGCACCTCTTACATCTCTTACCTTGTTTGGAAAGGGAAACTTGCTTTGCTCTGCCTTCCCTGGTGTGTGAATAGCCGACAGTGGTGGAGGCCATGAATGGGTCATCTCCTGAAAAACAATATTGTACAGCAAACTGTATTTAGGAAGTCAGTGGAATAGGAAAAAATAATAGTATATCACTAGCATGGATATCTGGGTAGAGGAATATGTAAGTTACTGTAACTTTGAGGAAATGCCCAGTTCACATATAATCTAGACAATACGTGAGCTACATTGATTTTTATCTCAGACTCTTGAGAGCAGTTCTTAAGCACCATTTCATTTTCCTGAATAGTTAATGCATCTTAAGTGCAAGAAGTTTGATTTTTCTGACAATCAGCATCCACGTTTTAATCATAAGATGTATTCTGCCTGGTGAGAATAATAGAGGAATCTTGTTTTTGCAGTATGGGAACAGAAATCTCAGTTTGTGATCAAATAATGAGGTACATCCTATGTACTAATCACAAAATAGATTTCACAGACAAGGTCAGAATGATAAATGTTTAACACTTTGAACTTGCCCAGTGGTTAATTCCTACAATTTTCTTTTTTATATTAAAGGAATTGAATAAGCTCATAACTGCCATTTGTTTGTGTTCTGCAGGTCATGGCCACGCAACAAGCCCTAAGTGAAGTGTGCTGCTCTGCACTTTTGCCTTCCACTTTTGCATTTTCAAAAGACATCTTTTAATAGCTAAGAGATGCATGGAGTTTAGACTTGTATGCAGTCATTCCTGACCCAGACTCAGGTAGCTGGCAGACACACCTTCAATGCTGTTACCAGTCAGGGATGGATGAGTTAGTCTCTAACGCAAGTCTGAATTTGGGAAGGAGGGGGCTAAAGTGTGAATTAAACACTTCAGATAGGAGATGATTTGTTAAGAGAGAAGCTTCATATTCCTGTCTAGTGTAGGCTGTTGTTTTTTTTTTGACATGTTTTTTTGACATGTTCAACAGCAACAGCCATAATATTTGGTACACAGCAACTTAACGGAGTTAATATGAGAAGCTATGTGAAGCACGACAACCCCGAAGAGTCAACCCACAAGTTTCAAGAGCTGAAGAGGAAACCTCATCCTCCCTAAGCAGCGGGCTCACTGACACTATCAAGAGTTTGCCCAGCAGATGCTCTCCTGGTTTTTTCTACCATTATCTGACTCTGGAATGGCTTCTCAGCAATATTCCAAGGGCATGTGCTGAGAACTATGACTGCTCCCAGCATAATACCAGAGTTGTATTTCCATGACTCATTTCTAGTTTGAGGAATGTTCTTGTTTGAAGAAAGATGTGGGTGAATCTATCGCCCACCCTTCAGTAGTGCTGATGGAAATG
The DNA here is from genome assembly GCF_987193195.1 of Phasianus colchicus. Taxonomy (NCBI): domain Eukaryota; kingdom Metazoa; phylum Chordata; class Aves; order Galliformes; family Phasianidae; genus Phasianus; species Phasianus colchicus. The sequence goes on from NC_143436.1 coordinate 134,109,105, forward strand.
CTTCCTGACCCTGCAAGCACTGAGATGGGGCATTTTTCACACAGAAGGAAGTCTCTGACTCTTCTGCCAATGAGTGGTTCAGCCCTTTCAAAACAGTTTGTTAGTAATAAATGTCACCTTTAAAGCATTCTTGATAAACAGTTTATTTTCTAATAAAAAACTGCAACTTTTTCTTTTATTTGAAGCAAAAAAAATGACATGATTTATTAGATTTCAGTAATCTACGTGGATACCTCTAATCAGAGCATCATCTGGTTTGCAGTGTCAGTATCAGAACCGCTTTGCTTTTCAGTTATTTGAGGTAGACTGTTCATCTTATGACTTGCTTATCTGGTAAGTGGCAGCAATAGAACTATAGAGTACATTTTAATGCACAGTAAGTTCTTTAAACACAAGCAAGCTGAAACACCGGCAAGCAGTTTGCCATTTGAAAGGGAGCAGACCTAGTGCTACAAGCACCTGGCATAAGTGCTATTATTTTCAAAAGATGAATTACATACTGAGAAATATTCCAACTGTAAGAGTTTACGACAGTAAATTGGCAGAAAGCAGAGTTGCAATAGTGACATTTAATCCTAGGGCTGTGATCTAAAAATGGATTTGTTTCTCATCCGTTTTTCTCTGTTTCTCTTTCACACAACCATTTGCTTACTTTCTAGAAAATGAAGTGCTGTGTGCACAGACGAAAGGCATTTTTACCTGTAAAACTCCATTCCCAAAGTGTTTTTCCCAAGAAGCTGAAGTGCTGAGCCCCAAAGCATGTCTAAGAAATAACCACGTGGCCCTTTCTTTTGAAGGGCAATGCCTTATGTTACCTCCGTCAAGAACTGGGCCAGCCAGACTGGGATGGGAACATCTAGTGGTTTTGACCTAAAGCCATCCTACTTGTGAAATACACTGCTCAGTGCTTATGATTTCCATTTGCCCAGGCAGCAGTTCCCGTAGGTTATACTGTGGCTGACCCCCACTGTCACCTTCACGGAAACATCTTCTGAGAGGTCTGCTACGTGCCGTGCAGAAACCAATCTGTTAACAGAGCTCTTCCCTCCCACCTTGCCTGCCCAAGTCTGACAATGATACCTTCATCCATGGAAAGGATGAGAAGGCTGATTAAAAATAAGGGTGACCTTTCTTTTTGACATGTCAAAATCTTTCATTTCTTCTTTTCTCCAAGATTATTTCTCATCCACACTTCAATGAAAAATGGCCCTAATAGTCTTTTTTTTTTTTTTTTTTCTTTTCCAGCTAGCTTCTCTTCTTTCTTTTTACTTGCAGCTGTGGTACGTAATAAAGTTTTCTACATAATTTAAATTTAACGTAACCATTTCTGACACAAAGTTGTACTAATATCACTGATATTTGCCATGGTTAATAATTGCTATTATCATGAATATCTGAATATGATTTTATCAGAGTAATATGATGAATTCTGTTCATATGATTTATATATTGCTACCATTTGGAATTCAGTCAATTTAGAAATGAAATCAGATTAGAAATATATATAAATATAAAATCAGAAAACACTGCGTGAAAAATATCCACAAATCACAAACTGTCTCCATTGAACAATGGTAAGTTTTAAATCCAGTAAAATACTTTTTGAACAAAGAAATATTAAACTATGGGCACAGACTCTTTCTGACTGCCAAGAACAGAATTGCAAAAAATAGGAGAAAAGACTGAGATTTCCAGCAACTTCAATGGCAAGCAGAAACAAGTGAAGAATATGTCCTTGTGCAGCAACCTTTGTGATTTTAGTCTTTATCTGCACATATCTGACACAGATTAAAAGCATGGTGGTATGTGATTGTAACAAGATCTTTTTTCAGTACACAGTGTGAAATGCTTGAAAAGATAAGACCAAGAGGCAACTGTCTAACTAACCAAAAAGGACTCAACTTTTAGTGTTAAAATAAAAATTCATGCACAGCTGCTCTTTTGAGGTCAGCTAACCTATCTGCCTCTGGTGCTTGGGATTGGCATAAAGCAGCCACCGGCCTGAAAATAAGGTTTCAAATGTACTGATGAACGCCACCAAAAATTTAACTTTGCATCAAAAGCAGGTTTTTGTTTTTTTTAATCATAAACTGAACAAAAAATAATTCTGAAGCATCTTGCACTGGATAATGTTCCAGCCATTATAAGATAATGGGCTAATTTTAAACAGATTTAGATATTTCTACCAACTTGATTGTGTTAACCTTTGAGCCCTGGACAAGGTTAACTAAAGGAACCACTGAGAAGCCATTTGGGGTCCAGAAGTGTGGAAAACAGATTTCCAGATCAAAGAATGAAGTCCTAGCTGGACTGCTTGGATAGAAATAGCATAATAGAATCATAGAATAGCTCAGGTTGGAAAAAACCTCAAAGATCATCGAGTCCAACCACAACCTAACCATACTACCCTAACTCTAACAACTCTCTGCTAAATCATGTCCCTGAGCACCACATCCAAACGGATTTTAAACACATCCAGGGATGGTGACTCAACCACCTCCCTGGGGAGCTTATTCCAGTGCTTAACAGTCCTTTCTGTAAATAAGTGTTTCCTGATATCCAACCTTAACCTGGTGTGACTTGAGGGCATTTCCCCTCATGCTGTCACCTGTCACCAGTGAGAAGAAACCAGTCCCGTGAGAAGTGGATAAATGTGGATAAGCACAGGTGCCCAGTTTCAGGATGGCCTATCTGAGACAGCGGCAGTCACCCTCCTCCTCCTGCTAGCAGATATACCACAATGACGGGTGGCTCAGATGGCCTGGGATGATGGAGACTAACAGAGGTTGCATCTGCAGGGACATGGTGGGCAAGGGGACATCAGAGGAGGCACCCAGTGGGAGAGACATGCAGATAACAACAGGCCACAAATCTCAGGAGACCTCTGACTCACCCTTTTTATTAACGTGTGCTTCTCCCTGTGAGGGTTACACAGATGTCCCATCTTAGTGGTGGTGGTGTTGGCATGTTTCACTTACACATTGGAATTCTGTGACTGCACTTGTCTCTGCCCATTTTAAATCAGCAGCTATACATAAATGTCCAGCTCTGCGAGTTATGAAGGTCTGAGCCTAGTTAATCTCAGCCAATACACAAACTTGGCTTTTCTTCTCACGGAAAGGAAAGTATTCAGATAAAGAAATCTATAGTACTGTGTATCCTTGCTCCACATGTATTTTCTGCAGCAACAATTAAATAATGAGACATTTCTCATGGATTAATGACTGCTTGGTAGTGTTTTGTTTGGGGCTTCTAACCCTAGCTTGTAGGTAATTTTTCAGGAAATGTTCTATCCAGAGGTAAATAATAGTATTTACTCCAGACTGAAGTCAATGCTGTTTTTCTAGTGCTATCAGTCTTGCTGTGCGTTGTATGATTCTAGGAACGGTCAAAGTGATTGAAAAAAATTGTAATTAAAAGCAAGTAGTGAATCCAGCCTCATCTAAATTTAAATTCCTGCCACATGTATTACTATGTTCATTTGCTGCCACAACCAGAACTTATCATTGGTCCATTAAGAAAATTGACTGTTTAATCCTTCGGTTGTGTGTGTGTTCACCTACCCAATTTTTGATTCATAATATTTTGTCGCTCACTGAGGATGATTTAAGAATTTTTTTTGTAGCATCTCATAAAGGACCCTGTCAAATCCTTTTTGAAAATTATCTTAGCTGGCTCAGACTCATCCGCAGCTCTACTGACATGTCACAGGAATTATAGGGGATTGGTGATACGCAATTTTCATTTGCAAATACTCTGCCGGATAGTGCACAGGGACTGCAGAAGTGCTCTCTTTATAGTCACCTACACTATAAAGCAGCTTTTAGGGAGGCAGTGGATATATTTTGTCATCTGGAAAGAGAGACAATGCAAAGCTAACACAGAGCTTTCCAAGACTTCTTAGGAAGTGACCACAGGACACAGCTAGAAAACTTATCTGCTTACTCTCCTCTCTTCCTACAATAATTTATTTATTTATTTTTGCACAGGAGACTCTCTCTAAGTGCTGTCAGTTGGCATGAATCCCTTTCAATTCAGTGAAGCTACACTGCCACTGGCTGACAATGTGGCTATGATTTTAGTGTCTAATATCCAAAGCAAAGAGTCTGACAGTGAAACTTTTGCAGACTACATTGAAGCTGACAGCATTTCATTGTGATAAGGTTTTCATGATGTGAAAGATCAAATTTTCACTTTTTAAAAATGATTCCTCTTATATCTGCTATTGTTGTGACTTTTATAACCTGAGCCTGAATGCACATTTGTAAAATAGTAAGATAAAGCTGTTTCCTCTTGTCTCTTTAAGATGTCATCTATACAAACTACATCAACTTACCCCTTTTTCTTCCTTGTAAATTCTTTATTTTCCTTTGAGCACTTGATAATTTTCTTCATTCCACTAGAACATCTTTTATTTTGTCATTATCCTTATGGCAACAGCTATTCAGAACTACTGTAACCCAACAAAATACCTTGCCACTTTTCAGCTTCTGTTGTTTTCTGTTTTACTTCCTTCATGCCCATTTACTTAGGCAAGTTTTGATTTATATTCAATATTTATGTCACATACGGTGTCAAAGGCTTTCTAATCTTTAGGTAAGTGACAAACATGGCTTCAGCTACTCTCTGACCGGAGGACGGAATAAGGGAACCACTCAAGCTCCCTGAGAAAGAATAGAAAATAGTCTTAAGTGCATCAGTTACATTGAGCTGCGTACAGCGTTGAGTCCCAGTCAGCAGTTTTTTGTCTTCCCTATTCCTGCTCCAATTCTAGAAGTCAGTTTTTTTCATAGCAACCTGATGGAAATACATGGTACTGCATTTCTCCATTTCCTGCAGTCCCAGGACCCTTCGAACAGTCTGTACTTCGTGTTATGTAAGTTTCTTTGAATGGATTTCATCACTATAACATTCAAAGAAATAGGACTCACTGGAGAGACTGCCTGTCAAGGAATTTTTTTTGTTTGTTTTAAGGAAACACAAGCCTGTGACTGTGTTATCTGTGCTGTGCTTGGTTCTTCAGATCCACACAGGTGGACATCAGCTGAAGTTGGTTGATGGAAACAAGACTCTGCATGTGTGTGTTGGTGCTCTACACACCTGAGGGAACTGAAGGGAAGGAAAGGGAAAGGAAGGGAAGAAAAGGGGAAGAAAAGGAAAGGAAGATAAGGGATTAAAAAGGGAAGGGGAAGGGGAAGGGAAACAGGAAGGGGAAAGAGAAGGGGAAGAGGAAGGGAAAAGGAAAGAAAGGGGAAGGGAAAGGGAAAAGGAAAGGAGAAGAGGAGGGAAGGGAAGGGAAGGGAAGGGAAGAAAATGGAAAAAAAGGGGCAGAAACGAAAAGAAAGGAAATGGAAAGAAAGGAAAAGAAAGGAAAAGAAAAATAGGCCCTTGTAAAGTGAGAAGGTCAGGTTTTGCAGACTGCAGTATTGAAGAATGTGTTCAGCATTAAATCTCCAGATGTTTGGTATCTACAAAACTAAAGCACTCCAAACCATGAACATTTGTAATGTGATCTGTGGATCAGGTTACTCTATAGCAGATCACAAATGCCAGTGCAATAAGTTTCTGTTTGAAATTTGTTATCACTGCTTTAGTGGAACCATCCTGCAAATAACCTGCAACATTTAGTCAAGGTTTGGCAATATAGGAAAGATAAATATTAAAAAAAAATGCTTCAGTCATTCAATGAACTGGTTCATTTAGGTCCTTCATTGTATGATTATAATTCTTTAATAGAGAGTCTTGCAAATTGTTTTTTGTTTATGTGATACAAATGAGCTGCTAAGGGGAAGATAAGGATATCCAAGAGAATGGTGGCTTGAGTCTAAGAGCAAGTGTTAACTAGAGTATAAACTATGCCATGATCTCTCATATCTGAATTAAAGCCCTACAGGTATACCATAGAACAGGAGGCAGGAGGTTTCCTTAAAAACTTTAAAAAATCCTTACTGAAATGAAAAAAAAAAAAAACAAAATTGCTTCTCTGGTTCCAGAGATGAATATGTGATCTATCTGTGATCTTAGTTAGGAAGCTGTGTTTTTAAATGAATGCATTGGGCCATATGATATGACAAACTGAGAACCAGCATTGCCTGGGCAAGCTGAGATGATGTGGTTAATCAAGGTGCAATCTTTATTAGTGCATTAACCTCCTGCACCCAAGGACTGTGGATTCTAATTCTTGAATTGCCATGCAAGACTGATGCAGCTAGTTTTCTGGTTTCAGTTGGCAGCAAGCTAACAGAAGTGGCTAATGAAGATGAATTGCTGCCTCTTGGGAGTGGGGGGAGGAGAAAGAGGAAGGTAAGAGACCTAGGATACTTCAAGGTCCAGATCTCTGCATGATTTCAAATAATAATGAAAAAGTGTACATAGTTGACATTTTCAGAGATAGTAACAAGCATGTTAATTCTGCAGTCTGCTAACAAAGCAACAGTAGCAGCCTCAGGACTGCTCTGGACACACTTCAAGAAATTAAAATGTAGGCTATTGGCAATAAAGACCAAGACACTGGTTAGGGACTTATGCTGTATTAGGCAGATGATTGTATTAATGTGGACAAAGGAACAGAAGAGAGCTATGAAACAGGCATATTTACTATGAAAAACATCTGTGGTTTGGAGAAGACAAAAATACTGCCATGGTAAATATTTAGCAACGCTGAAATATATTTGCCGCAAATGCATGTAATTTCAAATACAAACATTCCTTTATCCAGACAAAAATATGCTGATGAATGCAAGAAGGTAATGGAAGCAAGAAAAAAATCCACTTTTATGAAAATATACTTTTTTTTTTTTCCTCTTTTTTTTTCCTTTTTTCTTTCAGGATTCTTGTTTTCAGATAGTTACACTGGTGGTCCTGATTCATCCCCCGGACAGAAGGTCAGATAACAGGTCATCAGATTGGCCTGAGTTGATCTTAGTTCCAGTCTGTCATACTTGTGAAACCAACTTAAGAGGGCTGGGGTGCCAAAAAGATTCACATAGTCCCTGGGAGCCCAAGGGCTCTTATAAAGAGTGTTTTTAAGCATCTATAGTGGAGACTCACCAGTGGGTGTGAATCTATAATTTTAGCTCCGCTTGCTCAGCCAACTGATCAAATATTTTAAGCTTCACAAACATGTGAGTAGTACAGCAGTGACCGTGTGCTATGTTATGGAAAGACATTGCGTGAAATGCATTGTTCTGACCGACATTAGAAGAAATGTGCTAAATTTACAGGAAAAATATTGCATCAGGCTGGGACATCAAGCTGTGAATCTGAGCACCAAGGCAGTTGCTCTCCTTCCCTTTTTCCTTCTGTAGCATAAACAGGTTCTGCAAGGCAAAGCAGCCTGTAAATCCTGCCTGGACAACCTTGCATGGATGTGGCTGACTGTAATTAGCAAACAATTTTGTTTATGATGCTCTGACAACTTGCAGAATCTGTTCATATACAAGGCATTTATTCTGAATGAGATTAAGAAATCAGTGTAGCACTGCGTGCTTCAGTGTATGTGAATTCAACCATCTGTTCTCAAGGCTGCTCATGTACCTCCTAGATCTGAATTGACAGAAAGATATTAAATCTTGATGATTCTTACCCTAGAAGGAGCACAGCTGCACAAAGCAGTGGCTGAAGCTGACAGAGACCAGTTCAGCTAAGAGCACAGACACGTACAGAGCTGAATATGGACAAACTCATATCTATGAATGGAGAACACCAGATACTTCTGGCAAAATGGAACTCTAAACCTAGAAAGGAGTTAGAGATCACCAGTGCAGAGACGACTGAAAATATCCTCCCAGTATCTCCCATTTTGACACACACAAAAAAATTCAGTCATTATGTGTTTGTAAAATGGAGGAGCAGCACAGTTGAACTTGTGAGCCTGATGCTGGAACAGGCTGTTTCCTCTGTACACATTTCTTTAAAAATGCTAGAAACAGATAGAAGTTGTAAAAAGATGACAGATTTACAGAGATCAATGATGTTACAGTAAAAGGAACTATGCTTGAACTACATGAGCACCGTCAAAGTGAGGGAAAAAGCCTCAAACAAACCCCTACTTCTAACACTCTTAGAAAACTTTCTTCTAGACAGCTACTAACTTCTTGTATCATAAACCAATGGCTAGAAACAGACAAATCATATTTAGGTAAAGAAGAATAATGTCTCATGATCTGGTGTATCACTGCTGGGACGTGGTATTAAGTTTTCATCCCTTAAAGTTTGCAGATCAAGAAAAGGTGTTTTTCAGAATGATATGCTCTAGGCAGAAACAAGATAATGGGCCCGGAACAGTGGAAAATGGCTGTAGTTACCTGGATTATTATGTCAGAATGGGTGATAAAACACATTGTTCAGACTCACACCTAAAATATACCTAATATAATTCTTGTTCTTTATTTTGGAGGGGTTGGTTGTTTTTTTTTTCTTTTTCAGTTCATCAAAATCTCATAGGTTATGGCTTTATCTGCAAACCTGAAAGTGTTACCATATTTCTGTATCTTGGCTGTGTTCCTAACAGAGTGAGGCTGAGGTGTGCATCAGGCCTCTCTTCCTTACCCTCCTTAAGTTACCACATGACCTTTTAATGCTTTCACATTAAAAAGACATTGATGTTTTAGAAAGGTCATCTGTGATCATTTGAAATGCTTTCCTTAATTATATAGATAATCCAATTTTAGGTTTTCCATTTTAATGTTGTGGGTAGCAAGCTGGTTTGTTGACTGGCGACATTTACATCACATTTTTCTTCTGAAGAGTGGCATTTGGATTCTGTCTCAGCCTGGAAGAGTGCCGTGAGTGTAGCAGGCAGAGGAAAGCTTGGGTGCTGGTAGAAATGCCAGCACAGGTGGGCAGAGATTTGGAGAACCAGGACTGCCCCACTTAGATAAATTACTAGACAACTTTGGGACTTAATCCACAGTAAAAATGAATTCACAAAGCTTTCACAGTACAAAGGTAGAGTTTCTCTTGGAAATAATAGTTCAGCCTTCTCAAAACTACTATAGAACTGCACTTTCAACTGGTGAATTTAGGTATCTGTGAACTGACAGAAACCTCTGAGGACAAGAATATCTGTCAGTATTTTAGAGAGATTTCCTTTTCTTTTTGACGTCTTGCAGTGCTAATGTTTGAATTAATTTGATCCGAAATGTGTTTCAAAACCAAAGTGAGATAAGAGATGAGGAAGAAATGAGGAATGAGTGGCATGTTCATATCACTAAATAATTATGTAGAGGTGTCCCACTGGATGCATTCTCCATATGAAATTGCTGCAGCTTTCCTAAGACCCCATCTCTGCACATAGGGAACATCAGCCACTACAAATTGGGATAGGCTGTACAGAGAAGGTGGGACGCTCTGCAGAATCATAAGATCAGAGAACTTGATCCCATCGTCAATGTCATTGATGAAGATATTAAAGAACATTGGTCTCAGTACTGACCCTAAGGGACACCACTTGTCACTGATCTCTATCCAGACATTGAATTGACCACTACTCTTTGGTTACAATCTCACAACCAGTTTCTCATCCACTGAACAGTCCATCCATCAAATCTATATCTTTTCAATTTGGAGAGAATGCTGTTAAGTGGGACCATGTCAAAGGCTTTACTGAAGTCCAGGCAAATGATACCAAGGACTCTTCCCTTGTCCACTGATTCAGTTACATAAAAGGCCACTATGTTAGTCAGGCAGGACCTACTCTTAATAATGCCATGCTGGTTGTCCTGAATCACATCCCTCTCTTCGATGTGCTTTAGCACAGCTTCCAGGAGGATCTGCTCCATGACTTTCCTCAGTAATGAGGTGAGGCTAATTGGCCAGTAGTTCCCTGACTTGTCCTATTTAATCTTCTTAAAAATGGGTGCGACATTGCCTTTTTCCATTCACCAGGGACCTCACCTGACTGCCATGTCTTTTCAAATATCATCGGGAGTGGCTTGAAGACTACATCAGCCAATTCTCTCTGGTCTCTGGGATGCAACTCATTGGAACCCGTGGACTTATGGATGTTTAGGCTCCTCAGGTGGTCACAAACCTGATCTTCACTAACAGCTAATTGCTCCCTCAGTTCACACTGTACAAACTGAGTCTCAGTTCCTGATGCCTCCCTGGAGGCACTCAATTCCAGGTTGGATAGGGCCCTAGGCAGCTGATTTGGTGGGTGGCAGCCCTGCCCACGCAGGGGTTGGAACTAGATCATGAGATCGTAGAATCATAGAATGGCCTGAGTTGAAAAGGACCTCGAAGATCATCTACTTCCAACCCTGTCTGCCATGGACAAGGTTGCCAACCATCAAATCAGGCTGCCCAGAGCCATATCCAGCCTGGCCTTGACTGCCTCCAGGGATTAGGCATCCGCAACCTCTCTGGGCAACCTGTTCCTATGTGTAACCTCACAGCTTTGTGCTGTGACAGCCTTGGAAAAGAGAACCAGATCTGAGCCCTGAAAAGACAGGAAAGAGAGAGAAGAGGGCTTGAGGCCAGTCCCTTGTGGCTATGTGGCAAATGTTAGGTTTGACAATGACACAGTTCTTCTGGAAGCCTTTGCAAGGGCATTTCACCCATCTGGGCTGCCACTGTCCCCCATCATGACCTCAGGAGCACAAAGTGGCACTTGCCACTTCTCTGTGCTACACAAGGTAGCCTTGAAGAATCTGATGCAGGTAAGCAGAGCCCCTTTGTTTGCCCCAGTTATCCCTAAGCAGTCTGGCATTTCTTGATTGTGAATGAGCTGAAAGCATGCCGGTGGAACAGTAAAGATGACCTTTCTTTAACTGTGCAATTCACTGTTATCTAGTGTTTACATTAAGTGGGTTCCTCAAAGCTACCACTGTCGTTAGCTCTGCCTGCTTTAAGCCCTGAAACAATAACATTTAGTGCTTATTGTACACACTGTCTTTCATTTGCAAAGTAGTCTACAAACTTGAATCAAGTATCACAGCACCCTTGTAATCTCTGTAAGTACTATACTATCATTATGAGGTAAAACACATAAAAATAGAATTAAAGTTGAAAGACTCTTCAGTTGGAAAATCACCTAAGAGAAACTCATCATTTTCCTGTCACAAAAAGTATTGAGGGTGAAAATGCCACTCTTGGAAAAAGTAAGAGAATATGTGAAAACATACAGTGAAGCCTTAAGTCTGTTTCTAAATCACAGGGTCTGACTCCATCCATTACTTCCTTTGTTTCATTAAGAAGTAACACCAGAGTCTTATTTGTTATTGTAGATGCTGTCTGCATAAGGAATTCACAACTATTTAATAGCTTCAAACCACTTTAACTTAATGAATGTTAGAGACTGCACGACTGCTTCAGTTTTAGCTGAAATGAAATGCCTTCAGGTTTATCTGATTTGTTTAAAACCAAGTGAAATGAATTATTTTAAATGAAAAAAAAAAAAAAGGATCTCTGAAACAGTTTGTAAGTAGGCTGGTAATGAAACAACTCAGCTTGAACAGATGAATGATGAGCACCCACAGAAAGCCTTCATGATCTACTGCATCATTCTGCCTCACCATTTCTAGGTATTTGCCAGTGATGTTCTATGACAATCTCGGTATGAAGACAGCTTGGCTTTAGAGCTAGAATGCTATGAAAAATGACACTAAGAAAAGTTTTTACAACTCTCTAAAGTATTCCTAAAGATGTTTGCCAGAAAACAGTAGGTAATTACGAAATTATGGGCTGTGTCATGACAGAGTTATGCAAGGAAGTAAGCTGGCTACATACGCTTGTTTATTTTTGAGCTCTTAACTGCACATGATTTACTTTTTCACTTTACAGCAAAATTAACATTCTTTTGCTGCCATGTAAAAAAATGAGAATGTATGTATTTTTTTTTTCACCTCATAGAAATCATGAGGAAAAATTAAAGTAATACATAAAGAAAAGGGAAACAGGTCACTGTTATCTCTTTTCAATTATGTTACTGAGTTTCTAGAGAGCAGGGAATCAGGAAGAGAAGCCTTAGTCTTGCAGATTTAAAATTTTAGAAGTAATAAAATATTGTTTTCTGGCAATAAATGTTAATTTCTTTTGGTTACTTTTCAGTAGAACCATCAAATTGCATTTCTCTGCAAAAAGAAGGTCCACGTCATGTCTAGGTATTAATTAATTTCCACTTAACCCTTAAATGAATTTCCTACCCAGGGAAGGATTTCACCCCTGGTGATTAAAGGCAGTCCCTTAGATCATTTCTTTCATTTTCACTTGGGAACATTTTCTTAGTAGAACACAGCAGTGGATATATCTTTCAGAGCTTTACCATACGTAGAAACCCATCAGAAGAAAGATCACAACATAGAGCTTTTCTCCTTCAAGCCGTGAAAGCATAAACAAGAAACATCTTCAACATCTTGCATTCAGAATCTTAGACATGAAAAACACCTGTGGTACAAACCCAGTCCTCCCAGTGCTGAATCATGCTTACCAAGGAGAACAAGCATGGAAAAGCAGAGTGCCCTGCCAGGGGTTTTGCAGAGATTATCCAGCAAACAGAAACATGGATATTACCTGCGCACAAGACAGGCTGAGGTTTTAAGCCAGAGCATCTTATAAAGTGAGACGAGAAAATATAAAAACTGTACTTTCAAATTAAACCTTTAATGCCAACTAGCAGTAAAGCTTTTAGTAGAGTCTGTTTTACTGATAGGTTCAATGTGTTGAATCCCTATCCATATTTTAGCCCCAGTGCCTAGATTCACATTGCCATTGGTTTCTGACACTTAATCTCATTAGTACAGCTATTTGTATTGATGCACCCAATATGGTTGCTAATACTATCTTAGCTGAGTGTTATTTATTGTATCTGTATATACAACAATATTAACACAGTCAAGCATCAGCATTGGCACTTCAGGGCACCATTAAATTCAGCCAGTGTTCAGTGAGAGATTTAATGATGGATTTAATGGTATTAAATAGGAAAAAATGCCCTTGGCCTTTACATTCTCATTTAAAAACATATAAAAGAGTAGTAATTCAGGCAGTTATACTTCTTACAAAGATTTCCCTTTAAATCACACTCAGCAATATGAGATCAGCTGTACTCAGCTGCGGTCTGTTACTGCATCTTGACCAAAGACAGCAGCTCCCAGCCTGTCAGAATTACCAAACTGCTGGTAAATTCAGCTCAAGTTCCGATGCCGAATATGAGTGAGTTTACTGCTGAAGAGATGCAGGCAAAGATTGGTGGAATGGCTACAGAAATAGGGGGAAGGGCTTTAAATGAAAAGAGAAGAAATTTACTTTTGATGTTAGGCAGAAATTCTTCACTCAGAGCTTGGTGAGGCGCTGGCACAGCTGCCCAGAGAAGCTGTGGTGCCCCATCCCTGGAGGTATTCAAGGCCAGGTTGGATGGGGCCCTGGGCAGCCTGAGCTGGTGGGGGGCAGCCCTGCCTGTGGCAGGGGGTGGGACTGGGTGGGCTTTGAGGTCCCTTCCAATGCAAACCGTTCTGTTATTCTATGATTCTATGAAAATGAGTGGTGTGGTGTTCCCTGTGAGCTACATAACAGAGACCTCAGCAACAAAGGTAAGCAGAGCTGTAAAATACCTGGGTGTTAGATTTTTATGCCGAATTATTTCACGGAATATTTATATAAATAACGATATTTATTTATTTAATTTGCTTGCAAGTACATGCAGCGGTGCTTGCTGAGTTTTCCTGTAGCTCGTGGATATGTTTATCTTGATTTCTTTGTCTCCTATGTCTGATACCAGGAGAACAAAGTGAATTTCACCTAAGAATGGCAGGTGAATGGCCTTTTTCTGTCTATGAAGCAGTCACACCTTTTAGATATCACCAAAGGTGCGGAAGAAAAATGGTTGAAGACAAAGATACTCTCTATGTGACCCTTGGCTGTGATCAGGTGGTCACCTAAGCACCTGTGAGTTCTTCTAAAGCTTGGAAATTGTGGGACAGATGTGCAAGCCCTCTTTGACTTATGTAGACAGAAAAGAATTTATACCAACATGAACAAGCAACTGTTCAGTCGTATGCTTTTTTTACACGTTTGCAGTGTCTATCATGAAAAAGAAGATTATGGCTGACGACACAAACACTTATACTAGCAATATGAATACTGACAATTAAAAGATAACTGTAAAACCATCATGTTTGAATTTGAAACCAAATTGAAAAAGGTTTTTTTCAACAGTTTCAGCATTAAAGAGAATATGGATCAAATCAAAATTATAGTTCTGCACATATGGGTAATAACACTTAAAGCTAGATTCTTAGTAGCAAATCATGCAAAAACAAAAAAACCCCAAAACAAACAAACAAACAAAAAAAACCCAACAAACCCACAAAAACAACAACAGGAAAACCCCAAGTGACTGCTTATCAGGGAACATTCACATTTTTCCTCTGACATTACTGTTTGTGAGTAGTTTTACCAACATAGCTACACAGCATTTCTAACAAACTTGCCATATAGTGTCTCAAAGGATAATGTACCCGGTTTAAAGCATGAGTTATGCAACAGAGATAAAGAAAGGGACAGGGCATTCTCATTTTATCATGCATCCAGACTCACTGGATTAAATACAGAGCATTATACAAATGTGCATGAGTTTGATTCCACAGCGCTTTCCAAAACAAGGCTAAAATATCACTGATGTTCAGCCAAATCACAGGTGGGAAAAGCCATAAAGGATAAACAGTTCACAGCACAGCAGTAAGGAGATGGAGACTGTGTTAACAGAAATTTTATCCAAGGATGAGAAGAAATCCCATTTCTTATCAACCAAGCCCCCAAGTCTCTGATGTCATTTCAGAACATGGGTCTTTGGCTGTTACAGATACAGCTAACGTCCTTATACAATGAAACACAAGCTTCTCAGTCTATCTGCTTCAGGAAAAAAGTAAGCCAATACAGGAAAATAGGTTCCTGTTCCTGCCCCATCCCTGGAGATGCTGAATGCCAGGTTGCATGGGGCTCTGGGCAGCCTGAGCTGGTGGGGGGCAGCCCTGCCCATGGAAGAGAGTTGTAACAGGGTGTTCTTTAAGGTCCTCTCTAACCTAAGCCATCCTATGACACTACAATTCCATGATTAGAGTGAGGACTCCCGCATCTATGCCATGTGTGTGTTCTGATGATTTTGGTGTGTGAGACCTTGGATGTATGCAAAGCTCAAGCCTCTTTTATGTGTGTGTAAGCACGGTGCATATGTGTGATGCTATTTTTGCACAGTTATTTAGAATAATAAAGAGGTAATTTTTGTTTACTTTTTACAAAAGATCTTAAGTGGTAGAGTTTCTTGACAATGTAGTTGACAATGAGAATTCTTTTTTTATAATCTCTAATAGTGTGCAGTCCAGTATTAGGCATTCCTGAAATTGCTTTGAAGCAATCTGTTATCTTCGGATGAGATACTTGTGGTGAGGCTTTCAGAGGCTTTACTTGTGTCTATGGATGCTCAGAGGCAGCTCCTGTTGAAGTCAATGAAAGTGGGTTACTCAGGAATAGTAAAATAGGATATTACTGGTGGCAGTAAGGATTTAAAAATGCCTGAGTAGGCCAAATCCCTCTCTTGAGCTGTCTGCTAAAATGATATACTTTTAAGAGATTGAAAAGGTTCATCTAGAATTTCCTCTGTTGGCTAAATAATACTTATGCAGGTTTTTGCATGTTGGTTATGTATCAATTATTGTATAATTGCATAATTACTTTAATTAGATTAAACTACATAATTGTGAAGTCTAATTACAGAATGAGGGGGAAAAAAGGTAGCCTACCCAACGTTAACTGTGGTTCCTGAAGAGAGGCTTTCCACACAGATTTTGCTCTGGGGACAAGTTTATTGTGCATGATACACTGGTTTCCTCTACAGCAGCAACATCTGAGGTAGCCCCAAGTGCATCTTCTGCACGGAGACCCTTCCAGGAGCTCCAGTGGTAAGGTGGGAGTGGGAATGCCATTTACAACTTGGCACTTTCAGCAGTAAGGTGTTCCAGGGCACTGGATTTTGAGTTGGCAGGGAAGGGAGGTTGGTTGTGGAATCTGTGTGGAAAACATTTTGTTATGAACCACAGTTAGCTCTGAGGAAACTGCTCTGCTCCTCCAAGTGCTGACCCATGGAGACCTTGTTTCTGGCAGCAAGCAAGCAGCATTTTAAATCCAGATGTGATAGGAGAAATCTTACCCAAAGAGCAATGGAAGACAACTTTACCAGTGTCGATCTTTGTTTTTAGCAACTGGAATTGAGGTCTTGGAGAAGTAAGTGAGTAAACAACATTAAAAAACAGTCTCAGTACCTTGGTAAACAAAGAACAGGCTCTCCTCTTAGCTGGAAATACATACTGTCTGCAAATAGACTCAACTTGGGATGTGATAATCATGGACAGAAGCATTGGTTAGTTACGTATTGATTAGTTGTGTTCTGGACACACTCAGCAAAGTGCTCCACACACATGCTGTGCTCCTGCCCCAAGCAGCTGGCAGCCTAAATATGTGAGATGAAACTCAAGATGGATGCAGAGACAGGAAACAATACATGGAAGCAAGGCTACATACCACTATTTTGGCAGCCCAGCTGCTATTGGGCATATTTGCAATTTTTATTTATTTTTCTTAAAAATATCATAGTACATATAACAAGAGGGCTAATCAGAGCCACCTGCTACCTCTATAACCTATCCAACTGTTGATAAGTTGGGTCAAGAAAAGAAAGGGCCATGAAATGCTATGTTTGACAATATAGAAAAAATAGATGCAAGCAAATGGCCCCATGGTTGAACCTACAGATAGACTCAGTGTTCCTTTTATTTTGTTTCCCAGCAGAACTGACTGCAGTGAAAGCGTCAAGGCCAAAACCATCACAACATGAGCGGATGTGACCCTGCTGTTGGGCTGCAACAAAACAGCTGATAGATGTGCTTTCACCGAGTTGATCAGAGGGCAAACAACTGGGAAGCAATCCAGACCATACACTTCTTGCATTTAGCTTTGTAGAGGGTTCTTCACTAGGCATTAAGATATCTTGAAGAGCGTTTTCAAAAAAAAAACCTTGGACTATCAGATGCTGGCTGGCACCAAGTGTCAAATTTGGCTCTGGTTCTCAGAGATGAAGATTTGCAGAATGGCAACAGACAGGGCTGGCAGATTCATCACACTGGAGAAACAAAATTGCCCTGATCCAGCCTACTACTAGAGTTTTCTAAGAATTATGAGCATCAAGAGAACCAGTGGGGAAGCAGATAATTTTATGGAGTAAAGCATCCTGTATTTTTATTGAAGTGCATAGCAAACAGAAGTTGGCAATACGTCTCTTCCTGATCACAAAGATTTTCTTCATCCACAAATCTCTGTAGAGCCCTGAAATCCTAAGTTGATGGATTTTACAGACCTTATCAGGGCCACAAAAATGACCCAAAGGATGGAACACCTCTCCTATGAGGACAGGCTGAGAGATCTGAGGCTGCTTAACTTGGAGAAGAGAAAGCTCCAGGGAGACTTCAGAGTGGCCTTTCAGTATCTAAAGGGGAGTTGTAAGAAAGAAGAGGACAGTCTCTTCAGCAGAGCAAGGGGAAATAGTTTCAAATTAAACTAGGGGAGATTTACATTGATACAATAAGGGTGGTGAGGCCCTGGAACAGGTTGCCCAGAGATGTGGTGGATGCCCTGTCCATGAAGACACTCGAGGTCAGGACCTGATCTAGCTGTAGGTATCCCTGTTCACTGCAGGAGAGTTGGACCTTCAGAGATTCCTTCCAGCTCAAATGATTCTATGATTGGTGGGTGGCAGCAAGAAATATGCATTGTCTTGAAAGACATGTCTCCTTGACAAAATGGAAAGAAAACCTTGTTCCTCAGGACTCGGGTAAATTGTCTTGGTTAATTCTTTAATGTGAATGGAGGTTAAGAGAGACTTCTCTCTGCCTTTTGCATAGAGAAACTACATGTGATTAACTGAGCCAACTTATCTGTGGTGGAAATTTTCCATGAATTAAACAATCAAGCATAAAATGACTTCATTGGCCATGAAGTGATGCTATCAACTTTGCAGAGGTTTTCATGTAGACCAAAGCAACTAAAAAGAGGCAAAGTGGCAAAACTTCCCAAATAAAAAAAGAATTTGTGGAAAAACAGACACTGAAATGTAAAGAAGGCTCTTTTCTCTGTCAGCACACCTTGCACTACAGTGAGTTGCATCTGTTTTAACAGTGTTGCCTCAGAGACATCAAAGATGGGGGAAAAAGGAATTAGTCCAAGCTGTTCAGGTTGGATATTCATCACTCACTACTATCAGAGTTAGCTGGAGATTATCTTCTCTTGAGCATCCTGAGGAAGAAAAAGATTTTCCGACACAAGCAATCAAAGAAAGAGAATTTAGAGATAGTCTGGCCGGACTTCTCAGAAGTACCAAAATTCATGTTTTCATGTCAAAGCCCAGAGATGTAGTGCAGAGGGAAAAAATGTAGAGTTTTCACTAGTTATTGCCTCACAAATGTTGGAGAAATTGTTTTAGAGGTGTTGTATGATCCTGAGATCCAAATGTTAAAAGCGTATTTTGTAGTTAGAAGAAAAAGAAGACTGCTGTGAGGCCACCCTGACCATTCCCTTCTGAGTACAGGGAAACAAGTTGGGGAAACAAGTCTGAGAGACCTGGGACTGATCAGCCTGGAGAAGACTGAGAGGGGATCCTATCAATGCTTATAAATATCTAAAGAGCAGGTCAAAAGGATGAGGCCAACCTCGTTTTGGTGGTACCCAGCAAGGGGCAATGCGTACAAACTGGAACATAGGAAGTTCCATCTGAGCATGATGAACTCCTTTACTGGATGGTGACGGAGCACTGGAACAGGTTGCCCAGAGAGGATGTGGAGTCTCCTTCTCTGGAGATATTCGAGATCTGCCTGGACACTTTTCTGTGTAACTTAATGCAGGGAACTGCTTCAGCAGCAGGGTGGACTCAGTGATCTCCAGAGGTCCTTTCCAACCCCCACGATGCTGTGATTCTGGAATTTGAACCTTGCTGCTGTTGAGAGACTGCCCAGAGCGCTCCAGGTGTGAAATTCAAGAGTGAACACATCACCATCAGTTTTAAAACAGTGCCAAAATTATTTGCAGATTTTTTTAAAAGGAAGTAGGTTGATTGACTGAGAAGTAACAAGCTTCTTTTATGTTTCCTTCACACCTTCCTCCTTTGGAGCACATGCCTTTAGAAATAACTGCCCCAACAGCGCATGCCATATTACGTCTTCCAAGAGAGAGGCTAGATGAAATCTCATTGATTTACAGGTTGTTGTGTGGGTGTGTACCACGGAACAGCATTTTTAGAGGCTTTTATCCCACCAGCTTTTATCCCAAATGGCTTAATTAGAGCCTGATATTATAACGCTACTATTTGCCCCAAAATGAACAGTAACTACACCAACCGCCGCTGCATTAAGCCTGGTTAATGAAAGTAATTACAATATGCTAGTAACAAAGGCATGAGGGATGAGGATAATAAAGAGCCATTTGCTGCACACGGAGGTCTGCGGAAGCCCCCGGCTCCCCCCTTGCTGGAGCAGAGCGTGGAGCTGGCAGCCTCACCACGTGCCCTCGCTCCACATGAGGCACTGGGGAGACACGTGCCAGAGCCACCCCTGCCTCTGGGGAGCACATATGGCCCTGGCAGACAGCTCTCTCCAACTGAAGGAAGCCTGGGAAGTGTGATGATGAATGGGAGAAATGCTGGAACAGAAGGGTGCTGAAAGCAGGAACCGCACATTATCTTGGAGAGAGGAAGCAGTGAGTTTTAAAGGGAGTTTTCAGACCTTCCCCTGCACACCTGGGGTAGCCTCTGCTTTTATTGCTGCGGTTTATTTAAGCTTGGCTGTCAGAGATCATAAATACGCCACCATCCAAATTACTTCTCTGATTTTGAATCCCAACTGAACAGAAACACACAGTTCCCTGCATGAAAACAAATCGTGACAAACGGGGAAACTACAGATTAGCGCTAATGCATATGCTTGAGGTTCTGACCCCAAATTCGGCTAATAGAAAAATGTTCTATTTCTCCAAAACCTAATGGATGAACTCTCAATCAATGGATATCTGAGGAAGCAGGATGAGATCAATAACAGAGCTAATTTTGCAGAATTAAGGAGCAACATGAAGATTTTTAACGAGGAAGCAGACACCTTTGCAATAACTGCACTATGATATGTTGCCTAGCAACAAGATATAAAAATGATGTATAACACCAGTAACTTCTTTCACATATGAAAACAGCACCCTACCAAGACAGCTTCATAATGTACTCTTACAAACTAAAAATCCATAGAGACCATTAAAGCCTCCATCTTCTGTAATATACTCTGTTAAACAATCATGTGTTTTTGTTAATGCAGTAAAACACCGAATTTATTTAATGATTACCCAATGATACATCAGCAATAGCAAGCAGGAATGTTTCTATTTTCAGCCTGCAGAATCCATCCCAAGGTATTGCGCCGCTGCAGAGAGCAGACGTAATGAGCCAGACCTATGCAATGCCAGTGCACGGGGGGGGGGTAGGGGGGGAAACAAGCTGTGGATGGCTAAGAAGGGTGAATTAAAACCACCCACTGTCTGATAAAAAATGGCATTATTGGAATGCATGGGAATGCATCTGCTCCTTTTAACCACATTTTTCTCTTCCTTGTAGCTTAATGCACCTGGACTGAAAGGTGAAGAAGATGGCAGAGCTGATGGTGGCAGACGAAAGAGAGGGCTGTTGGTGGACATCAGTAGGGCCATCTGCAGCCCGGGCAGTGGGGGGAGCAGCTGGCACCAGCTCCCAGTGGCAGCAGGGCAGCGCTCGCCAGCTCAATTATGGGAGACGGTCCGCAGCCAAAATGCAACCCTGCAGCCAGGTGGCTGTGCCAGGACGTCAGGTCCTGGTCTCCAGGAGGGGTGAGTGGGAAAGAGCATCCCTCACCCTGGGAATGCACCAGTGTGATCCTAGCACCTAGCAAAGCGGTGGCAAGAGCAGCCTTAGCAGAGCCATAAATGAAGAGTCCAGGAAGAAACGAAGTTTAGGACTGGTAACACTTTGGGAATCATGTCAGCCATGGCTGGAAGTACCCAGGGTTTGGCATATGGTGAGTGGACATGTGGCTCAGGGTCTGACCCTGCCTTGGTACCCAGCATACATGGTCACAGGTGAGCTGTGAAACAGCCCTGCAGCCCAGCTGCCATGGTAGGAGCAGTCCCCCCCCCAGCTCCTGGTCCACCTCTTAGTGAGGGCCCTGTGGGTCTCCTCCTTATGCCTAGAGAGTGTCCCTTGCTGAGAGCCATGAGCTGAATATTTCCACCCAGAGATACCTGCAGATTTTCTGAGGTACATGTTATACATGTCTGGAAATGAAGCAGATGAATGTGGCCCTTAATCCTCTGTTGATCTCATGCTTTGAATTTTAATCTCTCTGCTACTGACTTGCTTTTTTACCTTGAGCAAACTGTGGCAGCTCTCTGTTCCTCCATCCACCCATCTGTTCAAACATATCTGGCCATGCTGCCCTCTCGGGCTGACCCATATTTTATTGGATCATGGAGAGATTACATTAGCATGGGATTAGATGCCAGGACACCTTTGGATGAAAATAAAAACCGTGTTGTTGCACATAATAAGCATAAATCATCCTGGCTTTGAGCTGCTGAAAGAATTAAATATATATGAAGAGCTAAATGTTCCACAAACATGGCAACTTCAACCAGAACAGAAATCCTCATCTTTGGATGAAAGGGATTGGTAGGTTATTGGATCCCAGGTTTTGTTAGGAGCAGACCACAGAGACTGAGCAATGCACTGGGCTCCCCAGTAAGTGGGTAATCCAGGCAAAGGCAGCAGAAGCAGCCTACCTGAGCCTGATGGCAGCCATCACCTCTATCAATGGCCTTTGAAGGTGAAGTGCTGCCAGAAATTAAAAAATGCCATTCTCTGTGTTGTACCAGGGACCTGCAACAGTCCAACGTCAGGAGACAAAGATGATCAAAGAGGAACTGGAGCAATTTTCTTTAATCTAAGTGAAGGCCAACTTTGGACTCCAGCAGAGAATTTCTCTCCAGAAGGTATTATCCCAAGCAGTTCTTTGGATTAAAAGTAACCAGGAAGTTGGAAACGGTGAGATATAGAAAAATATATAAATATGTAAATGCATGAAGGGAAGTCAAGTGTGACTCCCTTTCCTAATTGCCTAACATGATTCCCACTAGATGCATAAATTACAGCTCCTATTAACAGCACTATGAATAATAATCAGTTTACTTTCTGGCTTGTATCTAAATATACTTTCTATATGATTTCATCTTTTATTCAGCTGTTTAAAAGCAGAACATCTAATTACAGTTCCTATTAGTCTACATTAATTTTTTTTTTTTTTTTTTGCCACAAAGCATGTGTGATGACTGATTTTCTAAAAAACAGGCAGAATTTTTTAGCATATGGAAAAATCATGTTATTATTAATACATTCCCACATGACTCTACATTTCAATTCCCTTAATTATTTAGTCATTGCTGATTATGTCTTTTCACAATTCATTATCCCATTTCCTGCAACGTGGGCATTTTATTCATTAAGTGTCAAAATGAAGGGCCTGACCTCCAGGAAGATAATCAGGAAATAAGTGGCAGATATAAAAGGTCTGGGTTTCCCTTAAGTGCTCACTTATTTCAGTAGCTGTGCCATGTTTTTAGTAAGCAGTGACAGAAACTAACTGTTGTTGATAATTCCAGAAACGCGCACAACTGCCAATCTGCACGAGCACTGTTCCTCCAAACGCGTGCTGCCTGGCATCAGCTGATTGCTTCTGCTGTGAAGTGACAAGAATAGGACAGCGTGACGGCAAAGTGATATCGCTTATTATGTAATGATGCCAAACAGCACAGCCCTTGAAATATTTATTGGAGGGAGCGAAGAGTGCAGAGAGGCCATTCAATGCTGCTCAGAGTGATCTCGGTGTCTACCTAGAAGTTTGCTTTTGGGTTGCTCCTTCCGTGCTGACTTTGCCGAGCAGAAATGGCTTCAAGTTGCACCAGGGGAGGTTTAGATGGGATATGAGGAGGAATTTCTTCATGCAAAGTCTGGTCAGGCATTGGAAAAGACTGCCCAGGGAGGTGCTGGAGTCACCATCCCTGGAGGTATTGGGAAGACATATGGATGTGGCACTGAGGAACATGGTTTAGTGATGGGACTCCATAGTGTTAGGATGATGGTTGGACCTGATGATCTTTTTCAACCACCTAAATGATTCCATAATTGTGTGAATAGGTTGACCAAAAAGTTGATGGGTTTTTAACCTTCATATTTGCCCCTCCTGGACACCGTGAGCTCATGTGTCCTATAAAGTGTTGGGACTCACCTTGAACTTCTCTGTCCACTAAATGAGTGTTGCACCCTTTAAGCAAGGCTGCTTTTTCCACACGGTGGATGACCTGATGCATGGAAAAGGGAGCTCCAGAAATACTCGTGAAGATAGGAATGGTTCTGCCTTCCACAGGAGGTCAGAAAGCAGCCCAGTGATGAGCACCTGGGCCTACAGATGGAGCAATGATGATGAAGAAAGACTCTGAGTAGTCCCCATCCCAAGAGAAGGGACTTTGCAGGTACTCATCAATATAGCATGGCTTCTGCTTTCCAAGAGACCTTCAGACTACACTGAATTTTGGGAAGGCATGTTGCCTACTGTCTCCTGTTGAAGCTGGACCTCTGGCAAGGCAAAAAAGCCCAAGCTGGAGGCCAAGAAGGCACAACAGGTCACATTTCTAACTTGATGGTTAGACCATAGGCCTGGAGAGGGACAGCCTTAGGATTTTGAGCTAGGTGTTGTATTTCAGGCTGTCAGTAGATTAAAAATAGGTCCTTACTGCACCCAAATCCCCAGACACATGCCTCTGGACTTCCCCATGACCTGAACCTCAACCACAGCTGTCTTAAGAACTGAATGATGATGGAAAAGCATGAGGTGTAAGCACTGCTGCCTGGCTTCCCATGTTCGCTGCTGAGCTGATCCATTCAAACGGCAGCAAAAGCTTGGCAGACAGCTTTCAGATGCTAAAAGCCAACAATGTATCAGGGGTGTTACATCAGTGCACTTCTCTCTCCCCTCTGCTATAGATTTTTGCCAAATCCCATAATAGCAAAAATATTATATCAAAACCAAGTAATGATTCAGAATACTCTTGTACAGGGTAACAATTAAAATTGAAGTTTGAAGATTAATTAACCTGAGCAATTGCTAATAACATATGGTAATTGTGCAAAGATGCAAGTGAAAGAAGTATTTATAATGTATAATATGTATAAATGTGTATCATTATATGTGTGAACACATCTATATAGAGCATACATCCTGTTTTATTTATGGGGTTCCTATTAGCAAAAATTAATTTGAAATGCTTTAATAGACATTGCATTAATATACAGTACTTTCCTAAATAGCCTCATAGCTAGACAAATACTTTGCCTAATGCCATTTCATTTCTGCCAGCTGCACGTGAGTTCTTTTCATCTGGCACACACTTCGTTATACATTATTAAACAGCCAATCAGCTTGGCCCCAGACTTAGCATCGTGCCCCCTGCTTATTTTTTTAACAAATTTCCTCTTTTCTTTTGTACCAGAGTGATTAATCATTGCAGCTAACAGCGCACTGTTTATGATCTGAGTCAGTGACTTCAGACCATCTTAATCTCCTGTTAGGCAGGTTTTAATATGCTGGGAATTTACTTTGCAAGCTTTTATTTATAGCACAGTATGCTCTCAATTTCATGTAATAACCAAAACAAAACCTGCAAATAGCACTTGATTTCTTCTTTTAATGCTTCTGACGAACTTCTATGGAAGAGAAAAGCACAACCAAAACATGAAACAGAAACTAAAAAAGCAGCATGATAAATACTTATTTTTCAAAACCGTCTAGGTTTTTATCCAGTTGTCTAGAGAGAACCTGTTGCCTTCCAATTTCTCTCTGCAGTCAAATCATTTCTGGTCTCGGTTATTTTGTACCCTCTGGTTGTCTGCAACAGTGCTTTAGATGACTGGCTTATTAAAGTGTGGCCCTCTGGGGCTTCTAACGTCCTTATTTGCAGCATCCTTATTTGCAGCATGGTTGGCAGAGAATCAGCTTTGATTTCTCTGTTAATATTACAAATATTTCCAGCTAACTGTAAGATCTATGCTGAAATGGCTGACCTCTTTTCTCTGTTATAACAGCAGTTCAAAAGACTCTTTTGTTAAGCCAAGTGCCTGACCATTATTGTTTTTTATTGTGCTGCAGTTTTATATAATATTAAGGGAAATGATTTGAGGGAAAAGATAAAACACCAAATGGATTTAGTTATCAAAAACTTTATGGTGTTTCATCTTGCTTCAGGAGCATCCTGCAAGGATATTTTTGGGAGGATTTTTATTCTTTTCTTAGCAAAAATTGCATACCTGTTACAGTGCCCTTCATCACTTGGGCAGCGTCAAGGACTACAGGCTGGAGATCTAAGTCTGCTTAAGCAAGTGCTGATCAGGGCAGAGACTGGGTAGCTCCAGAGGCTGGTTAGGGTGAAACAGGAATGAGGGTACAGAGACAGGGCTGCTGTGCTGCTTTCTCAGGGCTGGGAGGTATGGGGAAGACACAGCAGAAAAGGCAGCACACAATGTTTCAGATTGGTGATCAGTGAAGCTAGAGAACCAGCTCTGTGGGCTTTGGATAGTGACCCAACACTGTTCCATCACTGAGGTCCTTTTGGTTTTCTGGGGTGTAGAAGAAACAAGTACGATCCAAGATCTTTTTCCCACTGGTCACTTCCACAGTAGTGCATCTGCTTTTGCCTTTGTTGCATGTATTTCAACCTGACATTTTTTCATCCTAGCATTTGTTCCTTTATCCTAAAGCCACAGTGAAAATCCTAGCATGACTCCCAGGCTCGTCTATCATGTTTTGCAGTTGGGATATCAGCAGTTCACTCTAATTTATGCTTTCTCATGTTCTTAAGCTGTTTCCAAAGGCAGAAGATTATTATAGACTCTAAGCTTATGTTCTCCAGTTTTCTTCTTCTAAGTGTTGTCAACCAGATGGTTTGGGGTGCAATTGTAATCTCTGGTACTATTACTTGTTTCTTTTTGTTGCTGTTGTAGAAAAATTTCCCATTTACCTCTACACAACAAACAAGCTTTCATCCCTCCTAGCTTTATTCATAAAAATGTTCATGGCCCATTTCAGTCAATTGACTGGAATCCCTCTGTAGTCAGTAGGGAGAGACATCTCCAGAGTACAATTTTTCCCATCCTTTCTCCTGTGACACGGGGAGATTAAATTAATAATGTAGATTAGATACCTATCATCAAATAACTACAACAAGGTGAGATAAATTTCATCTCCACTCATCACTTAACACTCATGTAGTAAAAAACATCTTAGTTTAAATGCTCTCATTTGCTTTACATTTTGGTGAACTCGTATAATTTTACATGTTGCACTTAGAACAAGGAACTTGTTAGTGACTTCACTTTTAGAAATTTAATAGAAATCTATCAACTTGTGTAGAGATAGCAAGATGAGTAATAAATGTTACAAGAACAGCTTTAGGCATTGCATACTAATAGCTGTGGCAGGATTGACTTGCAGCGGCTTGGTTCTATGATCAGCAACAAGATAATTAGTAAAATTATCCCGCAAATTCATTATCTTGATTCCTTCCACTTGTGCATTTTATTCATTACACGCTAAAATGAGGAGCTTTGCCTCCAGACAGACAATCAGAATCTAAGTGGCAGACACAAACGGTCTGAACATTCTTTAAATATGCTTTGGTAACTGTGACCTTAAATAGTCTCCGTGATACTGAGGAATTTACAATTATTGTTGCAAACAGAAGAAACTCTAATTTTGAAGTTGTGCATTTTATATGCTTTGTCAAACCTTACCTCTATGTCAGGATAAATTACTTAAACATTTGATAGCTCTATAGCAGGTTGTTTTGTTTCTGTCTTAGTCCAAATTCGCTGAAGTGTTGTGCATCACTCTCCACTTTCCTTGTCCTCCCACCATCCAGATCTGAGAGGCAACTAAACTATATCATGACTCCCTTCAACCCATGCATCAAGGGTTTTGGTTTTTTTGAGCTGAAAATACGGTGCAGGAAATTTGCATCCTGCTATACAGGTAGGACACAGTCAGACATGAGATGAGAGGTACCAACCATTTCACTAGAATCAGATGGTCCAGCTATGCTCTGTTGAACAAAATATTTAATTCTACAGATCCTTATTAAAAAAAAAAAAAAAAAAGCTGAAATGTTTCACTTTTCAGAACTGCCAGGAGGTTCATGCATCCCTTCTGCTCAGAAAGAACATAGAGTTCAGCATCATAAGAGTTTCACCAGCCCTTTCTATGTCTGTTTTGCAAGGAGCACTGAAGCTGACTGCCTGAACGCTGAACTCTGGAGTCAGTGAGCTAGAGCAGGCGGCACCATGAAGGTGATTCACTGCTGGAGCCAGACTTGTTGCACACAAGAGACATAGTGCAGTGCTTGGCTGGAATGACCCTGCAGCCATCTGGATTCAGAAACAGCCACAGAGAAGACGTGAGATGGATAGGAATGGCTGGGTTGGATAGGTGTACGACCAGCTACACTTTTCATTTTACCTCTGCTAGCTTCAGCATTTAATCGCCCTTATCTTTGCCTTGCAGATTGCTCCATTTTCATGTAGTTTAATACACTTTTAGTTGTAGGATTCTTAAAATGCTTTTTTTCTTGGGACATGAGCTCCATAAAAATGTGTTTTCCAAGACAGCAGTGCTTTAAAATTCTTGCTTTGTTTTTCAAAGAATCCTGAGTTTCTATTTGAAAGATCCGATTTTATCATTAGTGTAGGAAAACTCACAGTCAGGATGACATACGGCCTTAACATTTATCAAGAGTGGGTTTTGTGGAAAAATTGAGGACATTCACCTGGTAATGGAACATATAATTATGGTTATTGTTGGGTACTTCTTACTGGCCCCAAAACCTGCAAGGCTCCTACAGTGTCTACAATTATAACCAATCCTATGGCTCTTGGCCAGAATAAAGGTCCTACTGGCCCTTGAAGAGACAGAACAAGATGAGTCATGCACCAGCCCATTTTTGTATGTGTTAAGCTTGCCAGTACTTGCATACACTATTTAGCTGGCATGGCTTTTACTGTGCCATATGACTTCTGAATTAGCTTTTGCCAAGTGAAGCGTGTTAAGAAGGGACATTCTCAAGCTCAGCTCGCAGCCGTGCCTGTCTGCAAAGCTGCTGCAGTGAGAAACGGTGCCAGGGGCTATGTGACAGTGCCCAAGATGTAGGCAACTCGGGGTGGGCTTCCCTTCCCCAGCATCACTGGTGCAAGAGGTTGTACACCGGGACCAAAGACTCTGGGTCTGTGTTTTAGCTCAGAACTCCCTCTCCCTGTCCATCCAGTCTGCGTGCATTCTGCTGGCAAAGAGGCACAGAGAAAGGGATAGAAATGGAGATTCCTACTGAATTTTTTTAAATCAGAGCTCACTGAAATGCCAGCAAAAAGAAAAAAAAAGAAGAAAAGAGGGAAAAAAAAAAGTCAAGGAAAGCTTAAATGACAAAATACAGAAAGGTATACACATCACTGAAACAATAACTATTACTGAGCATCCTTTACAGAAGGGGCCATTTGATGATTTGGGGAATTTGCCTATGTATAATTAATGAATTCCTTATGGCTGTTTTTTACTGTGGAATGCTTTATACTCAGGGTACTATGAAGGCAAGGAAAATAATTTAACACCCACCCATGAACAGGTTAATAGCTAAATACTACCAGTGCCTGTACAGATCTTACCCAAGGAAAAGAAAACGTTAAGGACCTTTTTTTTTTTTTTTTCCTGCCCCTCCACAGGGGGCTAGATACAGACAGTGGAAAATCCCAGACAAGAGAAGAAAAATATCAGATACTAATCCCAAGTCTTAAAAAAATCACAGAGCCTAAATGACTCCGGTGAGCCCCCAGGGACCCAGAGACAAAGGTAGCTTGTTTGGGAGGAGACAGCCTGGGGGCAGCTCTCTTAGGGGGGGAGACACCATGCAGGATGAAAGAGGCTGCTATCCAAAAGGACAGGAGAGGGAGAGCCAGCTCAGCCTGGAAGATTGGTTGGAAATGTCACGTATGGAGCAAGGGAGCTGAGGAGTGGCAGCAAAAATCGATGAGAAAATTTAGGCAAGGCAAAGTGTGCATATCTTCTGTTCCTTTGCTTAGAGATGTGTACACCGTTTCTCTAGCTAAAAGGGGAAAAAAACCAGAACCCACTGAATTATTGTTTTGGAACAACTGCAGAACTTGCATGCCTGCCTGAAACAGTGGTCACATATTACAGAAAATCATAGAATCATAGAATCATAGAATCATTCAGGTTGAGGAATACCTCTAAGACTATTGTGTCCAATCATCAGCCCATCACTGCTATGCTCACTAACCACGTCAGAAATGTAAGGTATACAACAAATGTTGGTGGACTCCTCTGGCTAAGGGAAGCTTGCCCCTGAGTTGGCACTAGCAGGCCCAAGAACAGCAGGCTGAAGACTGTCCATCCACTTAGGAAAGGCCTAAAGAGCCTGGAAATGGAGCTCGTGTCTCTTTTCCTAGAAAAAAATTCTTAATCTCCTCTTTTTTTGCACTGTGAGGCTGCTGCAGCTTTCAGCTTCCACATCAGATGAACAAGAGAAGGAACTAGCTGCCACGGCAGCGACTATATTTAGCAGTCTATTCTGCTACTGATGCATATATACCTGGCTCCTGTTGACTATAATGAGAATTATACTGCCAAACCACAAGGAGAATAGGCCTTTTAGGATTCACTCTGTACTAACAAAATGTCTATGGAAAATTACCCTCTTTTGGTCCATGCTAAATTATTCCAGCTTTTCATTAATACTCAAGTTCTAAGAGCTGGCATTTTTAGAAAAAAAAAATAGTTTTCACTGACAGAAAAAAAGCCATTCAGATAAATGAAGAAAATGTTTACTCAGTTTAATAGGAGTAATTTTCTTTTTGGTGTTCAATTCAGCATCAGGATCTGAAGTCAACAAAGGTTGGATCAGGGTCTACAATTTTTTTAATAGGGTTCTTCTCATTTACACTGGAATATGTTGAAAACTCGGGGTTATAATGAACCATTGCATATGCGTACGTGCAATGCTAGGAAAATTAATAATGTCTTGAATTTGTTTGATATTTGTTCAGCATTCACGAGTAAATAACAATAACTTGATAAGATTCATCAAAAAAAGAATGTGTAAAACCCACATAGCTGGAAGTAAACTTTTTTACTGCATGAAGCCCACTTTCTCTCCCACCAAGTTATTGTCACTGCTGTGAACAACTTCTTTTCCCCAAGGGCAGAGTGACAGGCTTAGACGTTCTATATAAAATTGCATGTTTTTCAACTGTATTCAATTGTTTTTCAATTGTATTTAAGCCTTTTTATTTCCAGGTTACTTTAAGCATAGTCAAAAGTAAGCAAAAATGAATCTTTTAGAAA
The DNA here is from genome assembly GCF_987193195.1 of Phasianus colchicus. Classification (NCBI taxonomy): domain Eukaryota; kingdom Metazoa; phylum Chordata; class Aves; order Galliformes; family Phasianidae; genus Phasianus; species Phasianus colchicus. Next base: position 134,139,614 of record NC_143436.1, read on the forward strand.
ATTTCTGAAATGTGATGGTTCATACAACGGTACTGTCTGAAGAATGGAGTTCAGAATGCCATTATTTAAGGCTATATCAACGACTTGTCGGCTAAAATAATCAGATCTTTTCCAAGTACCTCAGTTTTAAAGCACACCTGATAGAATTTTACTTCATAATCCACCAAGTCCAAAGTAACTATAAATGACAAATCTCAACCAAACACAGTAAATTGCATTTAGCACTAACTGTAAAGGACAGATACTATGGTATTTTGTTTGGTCAAAATGGGACTAGTAATCAATCCCTTTTAAGATATTCTATTAACTTGAAGCACTTTGAATCACACAGGCTAATGATTGTGTACATCCTTCTCTTTCCTTCAAAAACAGTTTTTACTTTCCACATTTTCAAACACAAAGCAACAACTAAATGCAATAAGCTACACTGGCAAAAAGATGTCACAACATATGGAATTAAAAAATTTCCAATCACAACTTCTGCGGTGTGGCTAGCATTGTATTCTCCAAGGTCTTTGAAATTTTTTACAAGGCTGAAGGAAACCCAGCATATTGCACAGAAAAGCTAGACCACAGCTACCCTCATGCACCAAGGGACCACACACCCGAACACTGGCCCACAATTGTCTGTATCATTAAATTATTCACATCAGAATGGTTTAGACCTTGGCCAAGTCTTACAGACAAAATCCATGCATGCCCAGGGGCCATTCCCCACAGGCAACACTCTGCTTTGTGGCTGTAAGAGAGTTCAGCACTTTGGACATGAGCCATGCTATGTTGACTGGCCTCAGGGCAAGAGAACAGTTATTAGTCCATTTTATTTATTAGTACAGACATCGCTATGGAATATTCTTGAAAGTGATTTAATTTCCTTTTAGCAGGCTCCTCTTTTCTCCCACAATTTCCTTAATTGGTCTTTCTGCCAAGTGAAGCTAACTTTTAACTCATGCGTTGCTTCTAAATATGATTAAACAAGATTAATAATAGAATATTTGTCTCAGCTCCCAAACGAGGAAAGCTGCCTCTCTCAGACACAAGCAGAGAGCTCACACTTCCTGGGTCAAAGCAAAATGGGACGTGTAGTGGGAGAGTTCCCACCGATCAGTTGTTCTGTGATGTAAGAGCTGTCTGTAGGGCTGTCATCCTGTGTGCTCAATGACTGCTGGCCAAATCGTAGCTGAGTGGAAAGTGTACTATGTAACAGCATCTTGTTGCATTGCTCTGGTGATTCAGCTTTCTTAATACCCAGTTTAATCGAGGGAAAAAAAAAAACCAACAACATGAAAACCAGCAACAAAACAACTCCTTTTCAAATGATTGATAAATAATTGTATAGAGGACAACATACATTGCAGAAGAAAGCCTCTGCCACCACAAGGTTTTCTGGAGGATGCCTTAATCTCAAGTCACGTCTCTTTTGTGGTCTCATTTCATCTGAATGAATCTTACCAAAGGGATATAAAGAAGGTTGCTTTCTAAAGCTGACAGATGAAGGCACTAAGCCCCCGGCTCACAGCAGTGTGAGTATGTATGATTATCCAAATTTTATTCTTCTTTCATTAGGACAGATAGTGCACATCCTTTCTGGTATTAATATGCATAATTCTGTTGGCCTCCAAGGAACTGTGGCATGGATAGACAAAATGAGGATTTGTCTGGCCCTTTGCCATTAATAACAAGGAGTCATTTATCTATATTGGATCAAGATGGTGATGGTGCCTCTTTTCCAGCTTTGTGAAGCACTCTAAACAGAGGGAAAAATTAGTAAGTATTTTACTGTATTATTTTGGTATAGCAGAGAGGCTGGATAATTCATTCTGGATTCTCTCTTGCCTTGTCAAATAACAGGGTGTACACACTCACTACAAAACAGCAATTTGGAAAATTAATTCCACCACATTAGCATGGTAGTGTTTCACCAACTCTTTTATAACAGCCTGCCTCTTTCTAATACAAATCCATTGCACATTGGCTACTTATGCTCTAAAACGAATGTGAGCCTCTTTCCTCCTGCTCAGTTCAATACAGGATGTATTTTGCTGTACTTGAACATGTCAGTACTTCAGTACACGAATGGCTCATGTCACTGAAAGTGCCTTGCACCCCATGAGGACCCGGGAGACTGAAGCAGAGGTTACTTCTGAGTGGCATTTGTTGTAAGTCTTATTTTCACCATAAGGGTTTCTAGTTTGATCCCCTATTTCCACTAAACTGTTTATAGTTTTTGCCTTTTTAAAGAGGTATTTTTCAGTGACACTGAAATTCATTAAGTTCAAGGTTTCAGTGAGCAGCATACAGCAGACTACGCATAACAGCATGTACTACAGACCTCAAATTGCTTTGACACACCATTTCCAGCAACAGCAGCGAGAGCAGCAAAAATCCAAGTGTGGCAATTCAGGGGGTCTGCTGATGTACAATTAATTAACAGCTGGCTGATGTTACCACTGTTAGCATTGCACTTCAGAGTCATTTTACACAGTTTTGTACCTGAAACTACATGCTAACGGCCAGTGAAGAGATGTTAATGCGTCTGGATTTGATTAGTGAGCTACAAATGTTCACTGACAACTGAAACACATAACATGGGTTGTGGCACGGAGGGACATGGTTAGCAGGCATGCTGGTGATGGGTCAGAAATTGGACTAGATGATCTTAGTGGTCTTTTCCAACCTTAATGATTCTATGATTCTATGAACATAGGCAAAAATGGGAAGTGCTATGCACGGTGCCTAAATGAGGAGCACTTCCAGCTCAGATAGGCTGACGGCAACTAACAGATCACCTGAAGAAATACTCTGATGACCTGAGAAAGCCAGCCTGGTGCCACCTAAAAGCGGCAACAGTTCTGAAAGATGAAGAACATCTCCACAGCCTTTTGGATGGACAAGGATGTAATAAAGAGACTGGCAGTAGAGCACAGGCAAAGAAAGGCCAAAGCACCACAAGCAGATGGTGTACTCTGAAAACTGCCAAGATATGATGAGTCAGGTGATTACAGTGTACGAAGGTATGCCTATTCTGCAGCCATTGCAGTTTATGTGAACAAAGTGAAATTATCTCTATGTAGCCCTGGTGTGGTTGTTAATTTTGCTATAGCAAGACAAGGTACTGCATGAACTGCAAATTCTCACTGAAAAGATGGATAAGATCCAAGCAGAGAGCCTGATGAAGTTGCACAGTGCTGTCATCCACATCGCCAGTGTTACCTACCTGGCTGGCTGGGGGAAAGCCGACAAAGGGAAATCACATAGAACTGCAAGGGATGGAAGTAACCTCAGGAGATTATTGAGTCCAACTGCCCTGCTAAAGCAAGTTTCCTACAGTAGGTTGCACACGTAGGTGTCCAGATGGATCTTTAATATCTCCATAGAAGGAGACTCTACAACCTCTCTGGGCAATCTGTTCTAGTGCTCTGTCAACCTTACCATGAAGAAGTTCTTCTGCATGTTAGTATGGAACTTTCTATTTTCAGGTTTCAGGCCATTGCTCCTTGTCCTATTGCTACACATCTCCAAGAAGAGCCTGGCCTCATCCATTTGTCGACCACTTCTTTTTACATATTTATAAACATTTTTCAGATCCCCAGCTGCTGTAGGAAAGAATCATTGAATCATTTGAGTTGGAAGGGGCCTTTAAAGGCTGTCTAATACAAATTTCCTGCCAAGAACAGGGATGTCTACAGCTAGATCAAGTAGAACAGCACCCAGCCCAGCATGAACTTGAATGGCTCCAGTGATGGGACAGCCACCACCACTCTGGTCAAAAGGTAATGTACAACAGAGGTGGATGCCATGGTGCCCTAAGAAGAGCGATGTTAAGAAGTGAGTACTGGAGATTTAATTAGTTAACTTGAACTATAACTTAATGTTTCTGGGTTGTAGTGTTTTGGGTGAAATGATACAATATGATAATGCACCCAATGCTTCTTCATTTTTTTGAGCAAAAAATACAAAAAGAATGACAGTGAAGAGGTACAATTAATGGTATATTTCAGTCAAAATAGTGCCTGAGATGCTCTGAAATTAAGCATACTGAAAGTAAAGCAGTGTTATGAAAGTCCTTCTGGAAGATTACAATGAAAATAAATGATACTTTATTCCTCTGATACATCTTTAATACAATTCTATTACTTCAGAGTACTTTTGTACTCCATGAGACTGAACAAGCAAGATTGTACAAACTGGGTTCCTTCTGGGTTTTCTAACCTCCCCTCTCCCCCATCTGCAATTGCTGCATTCCCCCTGCAAGTTCCTCAGGGGTTTCCCCTGGGCTCACTCAAAAAAGCCAATCTGAAGGTGGCTCTTGATCTGCACGCCTTTACTCGTGCAGAGCAGCAAAGTGGGTCTCATTCCACCTGTAGGCTTTTCCCTTCGCTTTGGAAAGCAAGATGAGTGGTTAGAAATATACAGCTGATTACCATATTTGTGTTCTGTAATTCTTCACATGTCTGACTCCACCAGGAGCTTAACTGAAGCCAGTGGGATCTTACAGTCATTAACATTTACAAGGCAGCAGTTCACAGTTGTTGAACTAACAACCTACCCCTAAGAAACTGATTTTTCTCTCCTCTAAGTATTGACACGTGCTCTGCTGGCTGTGATGCTTATTCACAGTGACAGTGTGTTTGGTAGGATTTTGTGTTTTCACAGGATTTGTCTTGCGCAGACAGTTTCTAATTTACCTCTGCTCTTGTTTTAATTCAATCAGCTGATGGAGTGCAGCTGATCTCTCAGCACATATGGCTGTTCAGGTTGGAAAAAGCCCTGAATATTTGATGGGTTGATCCTTAATGCTTTCTGCTAAAGAATTAGCAAGCCTGCTAATGAGCCAAGGGATCCCAAGTGGGGAAGGGAAAAAATACAGAATTAGATGCTGTTTTCATTCTTTTTTTTTTTTTTTTTTACATTGCTCAAATAAGGACTGCTGTGTCTTACACACTCTGACTAGTTTTACAATGGAGAGAAATTCAAGTGCATCCATCACACTTAAAAGGACCTGTTTTCATAAGTGGATGTTCTGTGGCCGCAGGCAGTCACAACCTATTTGCAAGGGCACCCGAGGCACTCACCCTGTGCAGGAGGCTTGGGCACCAAGCAGTTATCCTTCACTGGTGAGTCTGCAGCTGCAGCCTCAGTCCTTTCACTGCCTCCCCCACTTATTTTTCTGTTTTTCCTGAGAAAACTTTACCTGTCCTCTATCCCATACCCCATCCTGCCTCCCCACTCCCCAAAGGAGGTCATTTCTTCTGTGTTGAGAGGCTGAGTCTGGTTTCACTCCAGCCCTTTGCTCAGTGCTTCTGTTGCTCTCTTTCATCAGTTTCCCTCCATTGCTGCATCCTGCAGCCAAATGGTGTTTGCAGACCAAGTGCTTGACACGATGTCCGTCTCTCTCCAATTCAGTGACACGTCTCATGTCAATCCAAAAAACAAAGGGAATGCACAAGGACCATCTTTAATAATTAAGAGTTCAGATCGCCTGTCGGTTTCTTTTCAACAAAGCCACTGCAGCCCTAGGAAATCACAGCTAAGGCTGTAAGAGCAGCTAGATCAATCTCAAACCACTTATCTTACAAATCCTGAATTGCCTACATCCAGCACTCAACCTTTTTCCTTAAATCCATTGCAAATATACTCAGACTGTATCAGATACTGGTTGCAACAGTTAACTTAGTGGAGTGGCAGAACTTCTGCTCCCATTTTTTGCATGTACTACAGCAAAATAAATATTTACTCCAAACCCCACCTGTAATAACAGAATATGCAGTTACACACATACAAGCAAATAGAAATCAGCTAAAATTACGAAGTTAGCAAGACTGTGTTTCAGGAGACACAGGGAATAGATTGGCTTTGGAGATATCTCAGCAATTCAGGCAGCAACTGCTCATGGCAGCATGGAATTAAGGATATTTGAATAGTATAACTCCTATTTTCTGCTTCAGACTTTTCTAGCATGTCCTCCATCTACAATGTGAAAGCTTACAAGGAATTACCTTTTATAGCAACAATGAAATAATGCATCTTTTCTCTCTCAATTTGACATAACATCTGCAAATTGGCATAGAATGATTAAGGTTGGAAAAGACCTCTCAGATCACGCAGTCCAACCATCAGCCCACTCATACCATGCCCACTGACCACATCCCTCAGTGCCAAATCCACACGGCTCTTGAACACCTCCAGGGATGGTGACTGCACCACCTCCCTGGGCAGCCTGTGCCACTGCCTCACCGTTCTTTGTGAGAAGAAATGTTTCCTAATATCCAAACTGAACCTCCCCTGGGGCAACTTCAGGCCTCTTGCTCTCATCCTATCACTGTTACATGGAAGAAGAAGCCAGTCCCACCTTGCCACATCCTCCTTTCCGGTCACTGAAGAGAGTGGTAAGGTCTCCCCTGAGCCTCCTCTTTTCCAGACAGAACAATTGCAGTTATTTATATTGAACACTCTCCTTATAATTTTCTCTATCCTTGACATGTGTGCCTGCAGCTGGACAGAGAAGTCACTACACTTTGAAGAAGTTGCTATGAATTAGTGCACGGCATTAGATTAGGTACAGGATTCCTGCAGTGATTATAAACTCAGCAGGAGTCCATACAGCAGCTCCAATCTCAACAGGGTTACTGTCTTGTTAATCAACCTCCTTCAGGACTCGAAGCAGTTCTGTGCTTCAGTTCTTGGGGGCTTTGCTTGGAAGCTGCAGTTCTGTGCAGAATGATCTGTCAATTTACAAAGTCTACAGAGCTTTGATACACTCAGTAAAATACATCAAAAAAGGCTTGACTTAAGCTGTGGCACCCTGTGTTACACACAGACCACACATAGGTTTTCTATACAATCTTCTTGACACGGTCAGTGCAAAATAAGACTTGGGAGATTTTTAAGCAATGCCTAAACTGGTCTGGAAGTCCTGGCACAGATGTTAGGTCTGGTCAGGTTCTGAAACCTGCAGGTGATAGGATGCATGCTCTCACCTCCTCCCACACATTAGGGGGAAGGGCACACAGGGAAGAAGCCTGAGTAGGTGCTGGGCACACTTTCTATCACCCTTCATCTTGACAGGGAAATGAGGACACTTGGCTCACCATGAAGTGCCTATCCCATGCAAGAGCAGCTTGGGCAGGGAACACACTGTCTAGGAAGGGAGGCTACTTTCTGCCTTGTCTTGTGGAAGAGACAATTATAATGGGGTGCAAGGTTTCTCAAAATTTAGATTTGTAAACAACTTCTTCCTTTTGCTGATGTTCTGTTAATTACAAAAGGAAGAGTGACCCTTCCTGTTATAAACATGCTTAGGTGTGATGTTGAAGAGCTATCTTTTCTGAGGGGAACACAAAGATCGCAACTCCCTTGGATTTTCATTGTTCTGCCCTGGAGACCCGTATGGGAACTGCCTAGCAGAAGCAAATTCTGGCTTTGCTATGGAAATAGCATCTCCAACAAAAACATGGAAATGGTGTTCCTCGTTTCTGAAGAGCAATAAATCTGTGTTAGAAGTGAATTGACCCATTCAGCACAAAAAGAGGCTATGGAGGATGAGATCTGGAAAAGTGTGGATGCCAAGTTTACAAAGCGAGTAGCTATTACTGTTGCTGTTTAGACCAATGCCAGTAACAACGACCACTCTGATACTGATTTGTATTGCAAGAGTACCTATGAACAGCTTTTGTACTATACTAGTCCTTGGCTCAGAGAGTTAATCTTTCAAGAAAATGAGAACAGGTGGGTGTATCAGGCCTAGCTGGGTTGTACAAGGGACCTATGAACAATGCTCTCAGACTTATGGTCTGATTTTTGGCTGGTCTTGTATGGAGCCAGGAGTTGGACTTCTTGGGCCCCTTCCAACTCTGGATATTCTATGATTCTATGAGGGACAGCAACGTTTAAGCATGAGAAACAGATATACAGCTGACATCACCGCTGTTTTCCCAGAGTCCTTGTGAAAAAGGAGACTCTTAAGAGGGGATCTGAAGGTAGGTATGGAGGTAATTTGGAAAGTGTTTAATGCTATTCCCAGATCTGATGGGAAATATGGGATAAATTAATTCATGTAAAATTTAGCACACTAAATTTGTGTGCTGGAATCTGGCATCACGTGACAGCTAACTGGTAGCTAATATGTCAGCACTTGAGTAGACTTGAGGCCTTAGAATTGAAGACAAATAACTCTGCTGGACATAATAGAGAAGGAGATGACAGTGGTGAGATGCAAAGACAAAGGTAATATGGGACAGATATCAAGTTAGGATTATGATCCACACAGCAGCATGAATGGATGTGGACAAGATTGCACCAAGAAAAGGATGTTGCAGTAATCAAGGAGTGTAATGAGAAATCAGACCAGAATAAGACCTTTGTGAACAAAGAGCTTCAGTTAGAAATGTCACAGAGTACTAGTTTGCAGGATTTACATGTAGTCTTGGACACAGAAATGTGGGAGAATTTTAGAGTGAAGTGATACTCAGGTTACAGACATAGAGGATGGGCAGACTGGAGAGGTTATCCATGAAGAGTGAGTGAGAGGACCTGATTGATGGTGAAAATGGTATGCTCTCTACTTTTGCTGTGTTAACCCTCAGCAGACAGTGAGATACTGATATTAAGTATGGCTTTAGAGCTCTAAGCAACACTGAAACTGCCCCGTACCTCCTGCCCTGTAAGGAGACGGTCCCAGCTTTGAAAGCCTTACATGTCTCGTGGCATCATTTAAAGTCTTCTGAACATGATTTTGCAGAATCAAGGAAATCAGAAAGAATCAGAAATCAAGGAAGTTGGTAAAGGTAAAAGAAGCTGGGGGAAGTAGCAGGACATGGGACAAAGTGCTTTGCAGAGCAGGGCAGGAGATGTCCCATGCAGATCCTCAGCCAGGTATTTTTGGTAGGTATTTTTATTCTTTGGCTGCCTTCTCCAGGGAGAGACAGGATTGCAGCACCATGACCTGTGAGAAGTGAACAAGCGATCTTGGGAAAGCTGCTTGCAGTTAATTGATTCATTTAAGCAAAGTGAAAGAATTTTTTAATAAATCCCAATGAACAAAAGGGTCATATCCATCCAAGGATGTGCTGCACATTTCATCATGAAGCTTCACAAAAATATTTCTTGAGGAAGGTGCCCAAGAGACAAAGAAGAAAGAGAGAAACTGTGTTCACCAGTTTGAAGATGTACCTTACAACTGAAGGTACATTCTGCACTACATGGGATTGTATGAGATTAGAATCTTTTACATATCCATGTTCCTACACATGGAAGGAGCCATGACTTTCTTAGCTGTTCTTTTAAAAAGTCCTATATTAAAAAAAAAAAAAAGGGTGAATGAGCCCCACATCATAATCTCAGTGCATCAAGAAAAAGCTCTCATGAATTACAATATCCACTACTAACTTGCAACAAAAGAATAGAGATTAAGTCTAAGACTTGTTGGATATGCAATTAAGTCCTAAAACAGCCTACTTTGTAAATGTTAGCTAAGTAAAAGCTCTGCCAGTGAAGTCATAAGCAATCCATCATAATCAACCTTCAATAAACTCTTTGTCCAGTTCAAGAATTAAAAGCTGTATTTAATATATTCATGGAGAATGGAGAAATGCCTTTAGAAACAACAGTCTTAATGCACTGCTAATCTCTAAACCAAATATTTATAGCCCTGTAGTTTATAAACAATCTGGAATATTTGGGTAGTGGATGTCCAAGAGGTGGATGCACACACAGTAATAGAGAGGTTTTACCATTCCACCCACCTGGCTTGGTGTTTTACTATTATATGAATTGTAAATATAAAAAAATATTGTATTGTCAGTGTAGAAAGGGAAGTGAAAAGAGCAGGAATTAAAATACATGAAAATGATTCACTGTTATTATTTTGTCTGCTTCAGAAAATAATCAATATCAAAGTTGATTCAAGCCAAGATCTGTCCGGATATGTATTAATTTGGTCCATGAAAATAAACTAGAAATTACTAGGATAAAAGAAATAATAATGAAATATGGAAATAACTGCAGATTTTGCACATTGTCATTATATAATGGACATAATGGAGATAATGACATTACATAATGGATTCTAATTAAATCCAGGTGGAAAATGACCTTCCTAGACCTCCCTTCAAAATTAAGATTTTTGACAGTCGTGATTAATGGAAACATGCACTTTGCATGGTTTGTAAACCTGAAACATCGTTGTACATTTCAGTTTATAATTTATCCCATTATCTGCTTCTGCATGCATGAAGGTCAGCCGTACTGGCACAAAGTAGCAGCGAAAGCCAGAGGCTCTAGAAGGTTGCTTACACACATTTTCAATTCTTTTTCTTGGTAAATAATTTTGCCTCCTTGTTCCTTAGAAAGATGGCAATCTTAAAGTGTGATATATTTAACAGCAGTAATTGCAATATTCTTGTTGTTCTCTTCCCTTTTTAGAGTAAACAAAATGGCACTAGAAGAAAGGTTTTTTTTTTTTTAAGAATTCCTACCCGCAATATTTCTTCAATGCAGCTGTTATCTCCTGTTCCACTGTCCTGTAAACAAAATGAAAATTCAGTTTGTTTGTGTTTTAAGAAGAAATAACAAATAGCAGGTTGAGGACACGGTTGTCACATGAAATACATTCAAAATTCTATTACAGTTTCAAAATGAGGCCAAGTCTTTCCAGCTTCTGAAAGTTGCACTGCTGAAAATTCTCAAATTATTCCCTGTCACCACCACAGGAAGATGTAATATTTGCAGTGTTTACATCTGATTGGCACATATTTGTATAAATTCATATGATTTTGTTTGTGCCACTTTTGGGTGTGCTCCATGCTGTTTCAGATATACTGCTTATAAATAAGCATAAGCAAAATGGTTATTGTCTGTACACAGATACAATATGTGCATTTGTTTATATCAAATAAATAACATCTGTCTGCATCCTTTGTGCAGGAAAGTTTCTGCAGTGACACTGCCTGTGTGAAGTCTGACAGTACATAGGGTAGCTGTGATACTGAAGGGAGAGCTGCAGGGACATCCACTGAGCACTGACTGGGCAGCACAGTAGTTGTGGGAAGGTGATTACTTCTTAAAAAATGCTTACCCCTAAACCCACCCTGCATATTGTGAGTTTGAGGATGCATAGGAATCTTCTTCAGCTCTTCTGAATGGCACAGCTTACTCTAGAGTCACTAGGAAACATTTCTTCTCACAAAGAGCAGTGATGCAGTGGCACAGGCTGCCCAGGGAGGTGGTGCAGTCACCATCCCTGGAAGTGTTCAGGATCTGTGGGGATGTGGCACTGAGGGATGTGGGCACGGTGGGGGCGGGATGATGGTTGGGCTAGATGATCTGAGAGGTTTTTTTCCAACCAACTGATGCTGAGGGCCTGTGCTTCTCCAGAAGCCAGGCTGAGGGCCAGCAGTTCTCCAGAAGACACAGGTGGCTACTGCATGTTACAGATTTTCTAGGGATTTATATCACCACACAACATTTTCTGGTGGATACCAAGTTGAATATCAGCCAGTAATGAGCTGTTGCCACAGAGATGGCTAATAGTATCTCAAGAGGAGAGTTGTTGAGGGAGGTGATCCCTCCCCTCTAGTCAACACTGGTAAAGCCTCAGCTGAAGCACTGTGTCCAGTTCTGGGTCCCCTAGTACATGAGAAGCATGGACATACTGGAGAGAATCCAACAAAGGGCCACCAAGATGATGAAGGAACATAAAAGAATATCAAAAGAATTTGGTTTTCCAACATGCTGAGCTCTTGTTACCTGAAAACCATACTTCTCTGAAGCATCTACATTTGTTGCCCATGTGCCCAACAGACGAAAACAATACCATCAGCCAGTTTTGCAAGACACTGCCCTGGACACCCTGAATGCTGCTACCCAGCCTGAGCTGTGGCACAGAGGAGGCCTGAATTCACATTCTCCCATAGCCTAAAAGCTATAACCAAGGTCAGCAGTACCACAGCCATGCAGATGCAAGGGAAAAATCTATGTTGTGTAATTTTTTTGTGGCTTTTATTTCATATCAATTCGTAAAATGACACAAGGGCATTGTCAGCAGTCCTGTCAGATCTTTACTGAATATGGCCCTTGATTGTTAGACAAATGATCTGTGCTAACTCTTCCTCATGCGACCATTCTTTTAGCTTTGCAGATCCACGGAACTATAAACCACTAATATCAAAGAAAAAGGAACTAAGCATTCCATGAAGTCAGACTGTGGAGAATTACTTGTATCTGACATACCAATGCTAAAGAGTATGTCCCGCACAGACAGCCCTGTTCTCATTGCATCCCTGTCCCCATGAGGCACACAATGCTCCCCACCTTCCCTGCTGCTGTGATGCAAGAAAATAGTTCCTGGTACCAATGAAACTAACAAGACAGAAACATGCATACAGAAACAGCACAACTGTCTCTGGATAATGAAGAATTCTAAAAGTTGTATTAGCAATTTTTGCTTGCCTCTTCTCTGTGGCTTTCCCTCTGTTTTTTAATTTTCTTTCCCTAAAGCCTGGTCTGCGATCTTCTGGAAGTCATTGGTGAGTGCTGTCTGTCAGTGGTCTGTACTGGGATAGGTACTGCTTCATATCTTTATTAATTACATAAACAGTGAGATCAATTACATTCTCAATGAGTTTTTAGATTACGCCAGGCTGAGTGGCACAGTTGATATGACAGAAGGAAGGGACTGTAGTGATAGAACAAGAGTAAATTGTTTTAAATGAAAAGTGGGGATATTTGGATTAGATATATGGAACAAATTCTTCACTCAGAGGGCGGTGAGGCACTGGCACAGCTGCCCAGAGAAGCTGTGGTGCCCCATCCCTGGAGGCGCTCAAGGCCAGGTTGGATGGGGCTCTGGGCAGCCTGAGCTGGTGGGGGGCAGCCCTGCCCATGGCAGGGGATGGGGCTGGGTGGGCTGTGAGGTCCCTTCCAACCCGAAGCATTCTATATAATCTATTTTATAATCCCACTAACAACAGTGGGGAGAGTAAAGCCACCATCTTGTATGCCTTGTTTACAAAACAAGACTGTGCTGCTTGACTTCAAGTTCACTGCTCTCCACTGTCATCTTAGACAAGGAGGCATGAGTTGACTTATCACTATATGCCTTATCTGTACAATGCACTGATGGCAAAATAGTGCTCGTTACTTTTTTATCAAGGGCAAAATGACTGAGGGTTAATTTGGCAGTAGGCTATTTCAGAGGAGGTTCAAAAACAAGCTTCTATTTCAAAACGAAATATCCCTCCTAGAAGTGTAATAAAATAAGTCTGCAAATACTCATCAGCAAAAAATTATCCTTTCCATTACTGCAGAACTAAAGCCATAGCTGTTCTCCTCAGTACATATCTCTGGGCAGAAAGTAAAAATATTTCCACATCTCTCTCTTAGTATTATCACAACGCCTTCCAAAAGGCAAAAATAAAGAAAGAAACACAAGACCAAAGAAATGCTATGCAAAAAATGATAGTAATATTTGGAAAAGAATTCCATTCCTGTACTATCCTCTTTGTTCTTCATCTTTTTAATGCCAAAGATAAATTTTTAAATGTATTTTTTGCTTTGAATTCTGACTTGCTGGTACGTATCTTTTGTTACTGTTGATATCAAAGTTCCCAGAGTAAGGTTAGAGAGGTTAGGAGTTAATGTCCTGCACACAGCAAGCAAATTCAATTTCACATGGCTTGGGGCCATATATTTTTCTTTATGATATCACAGAATCATAAAATCAAAAAAGCACAGAATGGCTTAGGTTGGAAGGAACCTAAAAGATAATCCATCCCAACTCCTGCCATAGGCAGGGCTGCCCCCCACCAGCTCAGGCTGCCCAGGGCCCCATCCAACCTGGCCTTGAGCGCCTCCAGGGATGGGGCACCACAGCTTCTCTGGGCAGATGTGCCAGGGCCTCACCGCCCTCTGAGTGGAGAATTTCTCCCTAATATCTAATCTAGATCTCCCCACTTTTCATTTAAAATTATTCTTGCTATTAGACCATGTAAAAAATTGTTTTTCCTCCTGCTTGTAAGCTCCTTTCAAGTACTGGAAGGTGGCAGTGAAGTTTGCCTGCAACTTTCTCTTCTACAGACAAGCCCAACACCCTCAACCTTTCTTCAACCAGCCTTCTGATCATCTCCACATCCTTCTCCTGCTGGGGGTTCCAGACCTGGACAGAGTATTCCAGATGGGGCCTCACAAGGGCAGAACAGAGGCAGACAATCCTCTCTTCACTGCTGGCCACCCCTCTTCTGATGCAGCCCAGGACACGGTTAGCCTTCTGGGCTGCATACAATGCAGAGTGTTGATGCAGTACCTAAGGCAGGTCTGAAAGGGGTCTGTAGGCCTTGATTTGAAAATGATTCCCCCCTCTCACTCTCTTTTTTTCCCTTCTCCATTGCAAGCTTACTCACATTGCAGAGGAACCCTGACAACCTAAATTTAACAAATTTTAACAACTACAAAACATAAAAATAAAATCTAGTCAATGTTTCTTGAAACCTGAATTAACAAAAGAGATTGCACCAAATAGTCCCATGCTATTTGCAGGAGTGGGCTTCCCTGGTTCATTCATCGTTGTGTCAGTTCTGGCTTCATGATGCAGCACCCCCTTAAGAATATGTCAAAGTGGGCTACAGCCTCCACAGCTCTGCTGTACCCATTGCCTTCACATCACAGCCAGTGCCAGGAATTGGCATACTCATGCGGCTGGCATGGCACCTGGTGGGAGGAGGTGTGGGGCTGCTGCCGAGGAGCAGTGGCTGCTGCAGAAACAGCCGGGAGCATCGCGCTGCTGATAGCGCATGGAGCTAATTACAATGCAAAGCACAGAGATCTGTAAGAAAGAAGATCGACGAAAGGCTACAGTGAATCCTTGGGAACTGGGATGTCATTTCAAAAATGGCTACATCTGTGCAAATTTTTTTTTTTTTTTTAGAACATTACTTTTTCTTCCGTTAGCAACAGCTTTCACAAGGAGATACGTAGAAAAACTCCTTGGAAAGGAATTGCCTATCTCTGATTCCCTTGTTTCAAAGCTTTGCATGAAGAAAAGAAACAAAAATTACCAGAAACTGTTTTCATTTCAGCCTAAGAGATTTTTACAGTGTGAGCCTTTGGCGTTGTTACTATTTGTGCTAATCACTCTTACAGAGCCTCTAGGAGTTACCAGATTTTACCTCCAACACACATTAGGGTGATTAAGATCTCTGGGAGGCTGAGGTGCATACTTAGCAGCCCTGCTGGCCTCTCTAGGAGCTAGGTTTGCTGTGTTAGTGCTGGGATGCCACCATTGGCCAGTGCATGTCCAGCCCCTCGTACCACCACTGCCTCAGAACTACCCTGCCACCACCTACCAGGAGCACAGGTAAGGGAAAGATAAGTATGGGAGGATCCAGCAGGTGTCAATACAAGGAAACAGCTGTGTGCTTAAAAAAGAAAGACATTCATTTCCATTACAAAATGAGAGTCTGCAATCATAAGTTCCACTAGCAGTTATTTCTCTGGTAGTGCTGCATCCTCTGAATGAGGCACACACATCATGTAGATGCGCTTTTCACAATCCTTATTTTGGTTAGAGTGTTTTGTGGGGTAAGGCAAGACTGACAAGTATGCTTCTACTTTTTATTCTTGCTCATATGTCTGGCCTTCTGCATGTTGGGTAGTGGAGAACTTGCTCTCCTGAATTTAAAGTGGCCTTTCTCTCTCTGACTAACAAGATGGGCATTTCCATCTTGGTGGGCAACTTGTGACCTACCAGGGGTACTTCCCTCTAAATGGGCCAGATGTCAGGAAGCTGGGGCACACAGCAGTGCACCCCCAACCCACCAGCACTGGGAATACTGCCTGCTCCCTCGCTGCTCAATGGCCTGGAGTCCTTGTCGTTCCCCAGGGGAACAAGGGCAGAACTGAGCTGGGCGTAGTTATGGCAAGGAAAGAGAAAGGAAGAGACTGCTGAGGAAGCTGGATTTTCTGTTGTTCCTGATTTTTGAAAGCTTTGCTTTACAACTGTACTGTTCCTTACTAGTGATTCAGAATGCCAGTGGCCATGATGTGTAGATAGAGCAGTTTTCTCCTGTGCTCACACTGCTGTGATAGGAGCTGTTTCACTTTTACTACAAGAAACTGCTGTTGCTGTTGCCTTAGACACTGAGATGAGCAGAAGGGAACTGGGGATGAAAGACTGAACTCTCCTCAAGTTCTGTGTCAGAAAATGCTGCACTAATTAAAGTTATTAAAGCTATCTAATTTACGGTGACTGTTAATAAACTGTTGCCCTTAATATGCTCATTTTCTTTTTGAAACTGTCTTCATATTTATTATGGGGATTATTTTTCGTACCCTGGGATCTTGCAACATGGTTTGCTTCAAAAGGGAAGAGAAGAAAGGTTAACAGAGGTTTTATTTCAAGAAAAAAAGAAGAAAAAGCAAGTGATGAAAGTTGTCTCGCTTTGGTTTAATGGAAGCATCTGGGTATAGTAACTGTGGGTTTTGTAAGTGCAATGTCATCATGCTCCAGTCCTGTGCCAGGAACTGGTAGATAATGTACCTAATCAAAGAAGATGAAATATCAAAAATATCCTTAGACAGAAATGCCAAATGATTGGGTAGACTTGCTGTGCACACTGGAAAGGAGAAGCTAATCGGGCAAGAGTGTGTTTTGATCACAATGAGTGATGCTTGCTTTAAACTCAGCTCATCTACAACTGGGGCAGGACAGCAGCTTTTGGAGACCTCTGAGAAGGGAGACTGCAGAGAGGCTAATGGAGCCACAGTCCAGTGTGTCATCAGCCCTGGATGTGCTGGAGCTATGTGCAGTCCCAAGGAGCCAGGGGATGAGAAAGGATCCAGTCTGGCATCTAGATGAGGTTGGATCTGGAAGTAAAGGCACTCACTGCAATTTTATTTTTTAAGTAGGAGGGTGCTGAGGTTAGAGTATAACTCCACCAATGTACACAGGGCCTGCCACAGAGCTCACAGGTTCTCTTGCATGCATAGTGCCTGGTTTGAACTAAGTATGGAAACCCTAAGTCAGAAAGCAAGGTGTTGCTGAAGGGCTGTGGTCTGGATTGCTGCTAGGAGCTTCTCTTTAATTGAGGCACCTACAGCCCAGTTTGGAAGTGTTGGATCTAGCTATGAGTGGAGGGGATAGGGCAGGGCTCTTTGCACTGATGAGATGGTCTGAGTCCAAGTCCACTTCACGAAAAAATCAAGAGAATGAAGACAAGAACCCTTCTGAAATTTCTTCACCCTCCCCACCCCTACGGGCCATCAAACAATCAGTTACCGGAGCTGCACTGGTAACATTTCATCTACAAAAAGATGCTTGGTCCCCCAGACGGGGCCTACTGACAGATGAGTGGAACAATTTTACAGGCTTTTACGTTATATTCATAAAAATGAGAAAACCCAAGCACATCAGAATTACACTGTGACCCAGTAACAGTAAAAGAGAGCTGTAATGGGGGAGAACTGCAATGTTCTATTAATAAAATATAAAGGTTTTACTGTTATTGGGAAAGATGGATTGTGCCAAATCAATACCATGTCAAAGTATATTAATGTTTTCTTTTGCTAATGAAACAATAGGGGCCGATGTGGTTACACTGGCTTGTTACCCATCTGAAGAATATAATGGGATGATAGTAATGAAGACTGCAGTTTTACTTCTTGCTACATGCTCAGTCCTGAGTGGTACCAGCTAAGTGACTTGAAACCAATAGGCATTTATCAAAATGCTATTGACAGCCCCTGCATAGATTCCACAGCAAGCTTTCCCATCTTAAAACCAAAAAAGAGTCAGCGGGAAACTCTGGAAATGCCTTCAGTTTATTACATTTTCTACAGCACTGGATGCATGCGTTGATTGTACGAACTGATAGGTGGTTCCCAACTATTTCTTGGGAAGTTTCTATAACAAACACCAGAATGTTTGGGTTTTGAAGCAGATAAGGCACTTTGGTGAACACAGGGGCTTCTCCCCTTAGCCCACACTGTAGCTCCACAGCCAGCCAAGGAGCCTGTGCTGAATGTGATAGAGATCAGCTCGGCTCCCCCCCGTTAGATGCTCTCCTTCCTGCTACATGGATGGCCAATTAATGTCAACTGGAATGCTCTATTTTTAGTGATGTGGCCGCTTGTCTGATGGGACCTGGACTGAGACCAATTGATTGCATCTATTATATTGTTTGTGTTTGTTTGGGGAGAATACATAACATCTGTAAAGCAGCAACAGTTGGAAAAACACGCTTTGTGGAACTGTTAATCTTTTTGTGACATTTTAATATGAATATACCATAAGCTAGTATAATATTCAATAAATTAAATGGATTATTTTGCCAAGAGATTCTTTAAAAATGTTAATTAACAATAAATCAATAAAAACTATTCAACATGAAAATCAATTACATCCCTGTTTACATTATTTAACTCCAAGCATTTGTTTGTGTGCTTGTAATTAGCAAGCTATAAAAGACGCCATAAATAGGTGCATAATGAGAAGAACTGTTTATAAATGATAATTGGTATTCATTCCCACTGAGCCAAAGGTGATGTGATTACAAACTATCATGCAGAAAGGGTTAATCCTCTTACAGATACACAAGTTTAGAGTACAGAGCTCTACAGAAATCCCTCCTGCAAAAAAACCCTGATTGAAGAAAGCCCCAAAGGAGAGTTTGAGGGAAAGAGTAACACCTCATGGGCACTCCTTAAAGCCTATCTACATCCAAGTAGAATTGGTCATGGGGAAAAGCCTACTTTTTGGGTGGTGGGGCATGATAAGCAGAATCTGGCACGCGGAATTCAATGTTTGTACACCATCATCATGTAAACAATATCTAAGTCAAAAGGATGGAGGTGCGATTAAAAATCTGGGTGAACACCTTGATAGGAAACAAGACTGTTTTACCACTACCTCAGTCAAATATTAGGGCCAGGAAAGGTCTGGCTTTTATTGAGGGCTAAAATAGGATCACACAATGTTCAAATGGCAGCCCAGAGCTTAAAACACTGAGCAGCAGCAGCAGCAGCAGCTTTTGTCTGCAGAAGGTAACACCCGAGTTTTTCTCACTGATGTGAAAAAGTTTGTTTCCTAGGGCAAAATAACCTATTGCTAAAAACTGCATTCTCAATTTTAGAGACTGAGACTGTGTCTTAGTCCATGGCCTGGAAACATTTGTCTTTCTATCGAAGCTTTCTGCTTTTCAAGGAAGTCACCAACACTTGAGAAGGAGGTAATTTTGGCCTTGGCAGCGTCTCCTTCTCAGCAAAACAAAAAGCTCACGCTTTCATAGCAAATGCTTTCGTAAGGGCAGCTGCCATCAAGAACCCTTGGCAGAGCAGATCTAAAGTATGGGCAGAGCACTGGGCATCTGGCCATGAAGCCAGCCCAGTTAAACAACCTCTTTTCAAATCCAGAGATAAACTACTTTTTCTACCTTGTCAGGGCAAAATGCATATTTATTTCCTTTCTTTTCTGGACTCTGAACTGAAGTTAATTAATGTTGTCCTGAAACACTTACACCGTATTACTTTCCTTGATCTGCACAGAATATCATAGTTTCATGGAAAACATGGATCAGGAACAGCATGTTTTTTAGAAAAAGGAATGTCTATTATCTGCAAGGAATAGAGAGTGATACACAGTGGTTTGAGTATCACAGCTTGGTCTCATGGCTAAAACATGTCCTGGTCATGGCAGTTGTAACCTAGACATCTATTTGCCCAAGAGGGATGCAATTTGCTACTGGATACCCAAAGATTTATCAATGAAGACGAGCAATCATATGCATCTGCATCTCTAAAGCAGTCCCTTGACAATTCTGGTCAGCTCAGGTGATTCTCTGCACAGAGGCTGACAAATAGCACAATTCTCCAAGCTTCAGGGAAAATCTCAGCAGAGCTTTATTGTGCTCTCAGCATTCCTGAAAGTCAAAAGAAAAATCAAGCCGTGCTACGGTCCCTGACAGACCGATGGAAATACACTCACTGCACAGCTACTGAAAACTGTACTCTCCAAAGGTTTTGCAGAGCTAATAGAACATGTGAAATTTCAAATAAAATGTCAGCGCTGTAACGTCTTAGGACTCTTACTTTTCTCTTGTTTTCATGTATTCTCAGGTTAGCATTCCTTTCAAAGGGGATATTGCATTCAAAAATCACAGTGCTTTCTGGTTTCATAACAGCGAAATACAGACAGAAAGAAAGAAAAATCAGCCTCCTCTGTTCCGGATTTTGTGTCTTTGAAAGAGTTTGCTTACCCTTCTGGTAGACACTTGCCAGCTTCCAGCTGTTTGCACAGAGCTCACAGCTAAAAGCTAATGGAGAATCATTTATAAATCCCAGAAACACAAAACTGTATAAGCCACAACTTTTGGCCATGTTACTCAGGGGCAGTAACCACATATCACTGTCACATTAACAGTTTTCTTTTTAATACAAAAAAAACCTAGTAATAAATCCCTTTATAGCAGTGCAGTGCCATGGAGCAGGACTGGGTATGAACTTCAGTGCCCTGGATATGCCTACATATAAAACTACTCTCCATGCATTTTTACTGCCAAAAATGGTTTTAAAACCTGTGTGCACCAGCATTTGTACATATGCAATACACAACACAGCGGCAGGAAATGAAAAGAAGAAAACAGCATGGTAATGGTAGAGGTAAGTTTATGTTGGTTTTAGACAATGACCACTACTGCGCTGCACTAGAGAGATTGCCCTTAGGTTTGGTTGGTTTGCATTTCCAAAACTTTCATGGTCTGCATTCAAAAAAGAGCTGGCTTTTGGATTTTAATTTTCTATTTTATTTTATTTTTTAAAATTTTTAGGTAATGTTTCACAAGCTATATTTTCTCTAGAGGAAGAGCAGTCACTGCAGCCCCATTTCATTTTAAATGGAAGCTGAACAGAAAGAAAATCTGCAGTGCTGTTCTTGCACACAGGAATTTCCATTTAGGTCGAGTACAACAAATATGCATTGTTTTAAGGAGCAGAGGCAGATCTCTGTCCCTCCAGAAGACCAGAAGGTTTCATTGCACCCCAAATTATAACTGCATGTGCAAAAACCACGAGTACAGTAGGAAAGCTTTTGAGCCAAGAAGCCACAGGCTTTGCTTTTGTTACACGATCTTGATGAATTTATTTCAGTGCTTTTATTCAGGTTTCAGGATGTTGAATCCTTTAAACTTGTTAGTATTTTCCTTTTTATTGTTCTCTACTGCCTTTCAGTGTTTTATTTTATTCCTTTGTTCCTCAGCGCAACTGAAGGTAATACAGTCCTGGGCCTATTACCCCGAATCCCTTTGATCTTGCGATGGGTATCAACAAAGAAGTTATTTGTTCTCAACACATTAAACCCTTCTGCACAGCTTTTTACAAATTCTGTTATGCAACTTTGATAGGGCCAGGAATGAGTTGTCAGCTACCAGAAGGCAGGGGACCACAAAGACCTCTCAAAAAGCCAACATATGAATGGTGTCATCTTTCTGTTTCACTTTCAAACGTGGCTCATACAGGTTTGCTGAATAGGAGTCATTTGACAGCAGACATCTGAATTTGTATTGCAGACTTCAGCACACCTTTATAAGAACTTTAAATATCTTAGTTGAGTCCTGAGGATCAAAGCTTCCTATGTAATAAACCTATCGCGGGTTACCCAGGGAGATTTTCTCTATCAGTAACAATGGCAGCTGATTTGCCTCGCATAACAAGCGGCCGATGGAATAGAAGGGTTGGCATCAATACTCTGACTAACAAGAAAAGGAGCCTATCTGAAACTCAAGAATTATGGTAGGGTCTCATAATTTACGTTATAAACCATCTACTACAATGTTAAGATGTGCATGCATGAAGAGCTGTTTCAAACACATCAAATCTGGATTATTTTTTCAAATCAGAGAAGCAGAATAATAAATAGAATTGGCAGCATAAATGAATTTATGCATAAAACAGAGAAAGCTCTTGACTGTTTTTTGTTTTTTTTGTTTTTTTTTTTTGTATACAGCATTAGAAACAGAGAAACATACATTGTTTCACAGCAATCTGCATTAAATACATTTGTTGTGGGTTTGAAATACTGCTAACTGTTTGTTTGGGATGAGAGAGGATGCTGTGCATTTATGATATATGATACCACATTGTCATCAATTGTCATGCTTTGTTTATGGGACTGAGTAATTTGTAATCATCGGATTACTATGTTTAGTCTGCACTCTGGTTTTTAGAGATGTGCATTAAACAGATCAAGCCCTTGCATGTTTGCTGTATTTGTTTGTTTATTGGAGAAATGACAAGTGGCTCATTTCCCCAGGAATTAACTATGAGGGTTTCTCTGAAAGTAGTGCCTTCTATTTTATGTTGTTGGCCCATGACATCAGAAGCAGATGTTGGTGGGATGGCAGTAGAGGTTGAACCTTCCCACCAATATCCCATTACATGTTGTTGCCATGTGACAGATGGCAGCAGTGCAGTGATCTGACAGAATGGCATCTGACATGGAAGTGAGGATGAAGCGAAGGTCTGTCATTGAATTTCTCCATGTGAAAACAATGGCAATCATTGATATTCATCAATACTTGCTGAACGTTTATGGAGCCCAAACAGTAGATGTAAGCACAGTGACAGCTGAACTGCAAGGCCAACACTTTTCCAGCAACGAGACTGTCATGATAGCTGTGAAACAGAATCATAGAATCACAAGGTTGGAAACGACCTACAAGATCATCTAGTCCAACCATCCTCCCATTAGCACTGCTACCACAAGCTACTAAACCAGATCCCGTAGCTCCCCATCCAGCCTCTTGAACACTGCCAGGGACAGCGACTCCACCACCAGCAGGTCACCTCTGCTGGCGCAGATTTTTATGAGTGCAACATGCAGGCTTTTGTTCTTCACTAATAGCTAATAGCTAACGTTGATGGCTCTGCTGAAAAATACTGTTTTTTAGTTGAGAATTTGCTCTATCAAAAAATGTTATTGCACTCTTTGTATCTGTTGTAGATTCCACAGAAGTAAACAGGAGGCGTTACTGCCACCAGCATTTCCTGCCTATTTTATCTGCAGGCATAGCTCTGAATCCCCAGCAGCCCAGCAAAAAATTGTGGTGTGGTAGAGAGTGCAGCAGTTCCCACAAAACCAAGGGTGCATCACTTGCAGCAATGGATACTTAGGGTAGAAGAGAGTGAAATGGTTTTAACAAACCAGCTCTTGTTTGTAATCCTATTTCTGCCACAGAAACACAGCAGTAAACCTGATAATGTAGCAAGTATTGCATACAAGGAATTCAGCTGTTTCTGAGCATGGGATAGCACAGCTCTGGCAGTCAAAAGCTGGTCCATCTCCATTTACTCTGCGGTAGGGCTGCAGGAAAAATCCACACTAAGGAGCAGTCCCTACTTAATTTAAAGTTTATGTACGTGTATGCTATAAACATAACAGGATTTTAAACATAGACAGAAGAAGAGAATTCAATCAAAAACCTTTGGCTGAATGCTTGCAACAACAGCCCATCTTCACAAATCACTGATGCAGGATACAGACTAAAGCACGGGAGAATAAGTCACCACTCACTTACTGCTCAAGTCATCTTGTTGGTGGCACTGAATTGAAACTGAAGGCACAAGCGGATAATAGAATTTCTCTTTCATAGAAAATAATTATAGAATCAAACCACTGAGCAAAAGTCCATTATTTGTTGACTTGCCCCCCAAAATGTCTGTATCTCTGAGGTAAAACAGAAAAACCCGCAAGAATGAGGCAGGAGCCAAGATTACGTTTCCATCCTTATCTCTCTTTACCGATACTCTCTCGGAGGTCTCTGCTTGCATAGCAGCTGCTGAATTGCTACAGTTTACAGTCTGGCATATTAAAATAAACTAGCACTGATTTTGGCAATTTGCAGTTGTGCAATTGCTGCTGCTGCTGCATAAATACTCACCGGATCCCTACAGCAAAGGCAGGAGCTCCTCATCTGTTCCCACTTGTGAGTCAGACTTTCCCACTGGCACAAGCATGAACTGCGGTAATGACTGCACTGTTAACATAGCCAAAGTAACCTGTTATCTGTGTCTGATTGCAGTACAGAGCATGATCAAGGCTACCAACACCAAAGATGTGATTTCTGAGAGGGGTATGTCCTGCCATTTGATGAATGGAAAGGATTAACTGAGGATGCCTTGGCCTAAGATAGTCTGCAAAAATCTGCGTTTTGCATGCACGCACATCACCGTGAAGATCTGCATAGCAGTTTACAAGCACACAAACAGAGACACGTGCAAACATATGCAAATGTAGTATAGTACATGTAGATGTACTGTGGCATGTATAACTTTAAATATGGAATATGACTACTATTCTATATGGGCAATGCTGTCTGTTTTTAGGAAAGATAACAATGTGTACATTTTGTAATCTGAAGAGCTTGAATTAGTTTTGGTGGGCAGAACGTAATTCTATCAAAATAACACAGCATCAACTAAAAAGAAGAAAAGCCCTAAAAAAACCTTAAAAAACCGCAAAACTTGCAGTGGTTATTCTGAAAACAGCCTCTCTGCACGAGCCTTCCTTTTCCAAACCAAGTCAGCAGACTTTAGGCTGGTTTCTCAGGCACAGCCCATCAAATAATCATAGAATGCTTCAGATTGGAAGGGACCTTAAAGCCCAGCCAGCTCCCACCTTTGCCATGGGCAGGGCTGCCCCCCACCAGCTCAGGCTGCCCAGGGCCCATCCAACCTGGCCTTGAGGACTTCCAGGCATGGGGCACCACAGCTTCTCTGAGCAGCTGTGCCAGCACCTCATTGCCCTCTGAGTGAAGAATTTCCTCCTAATATTTAACCTAGATCTTCCCTCTTTCAGTTTAAAGCCATTCCCCCTTATCCTACCTGTCCATGCAACAAGTTGGACTCTTCTCTCTTTATAAGTTCCCCTCAAGTACTGCAAGGCTGCCATGAGGTTCCCCCAGAGCCTTCTCTTCTGAACAAGCCAAGCTGTCTCAGCCTTTCTTCACAGGAGAGGTGCTCCAGCCATCTGACCATTTTCATGGCCTTCATCTGGACCCCATCCAACAGCTCCTCATCCCTCTTATGCTGGGGGTCCCATATCTGGACACTCTACTCCAGATGGGGCCCCACAAGGGCAGAACAGATGGGGACAGTCACCTGCCTCTCCCTGTCGGCTACCTTTCTTTTGATGCAGCCCAGGACGCAGCTGGCCTTGTGGACTGCAGAATGAGACGGGTATGATGTACATTGCACAATGGACCAACTCTGAGTGCCATAGGTCTGGCCTTCGGTCCCAGACAGATATGATCTGCAAGGACTCAAGAGCAGCTTTCCTAAGAGCAGTCTGCAGTTTGTGCCATTAAACACCTCTTGCACACTTTTGTCCAGAATCAGAACAAAACCTTTGTGTCTGCTCACTGACTATGTGAACAGGTGCCAAAGGGATACAGAATGTTCCCCTGATAATTTTCCTCCCATATACGTTCACTTAGAAAATATGAAGTGGCAAAAATCTAAGGAAAGTATTGCGGGCAGTCTGGAAATTCCTTTAGAAAACAAAACGATCATAAAATTGGAATCCCGCATTCCAAATGATTGGCACCACCTTGTGCATGGGAAAATCAATATGAGAATCTGCAGAATTAGATGTAAGGAAATAATTTTTCCTGCCTATAGAAATTTATTTTATTGTCGGTGGGACTTCCTGCAATGAGATGAGAATGGCTTTGGGAAGAGAAATGAGCACAAGATCAAATATTCCCACTTCATATCACAACGAACAAAGCAAAGCTGTGTGTCATCTTGTTTTACATGCGCTCATGAAAAGCTACCAGAGCAACTGGAGCACTCTCTCAGCAAAGCAAATGAAGTCCTTGACTTATTCTATCTTTAAAGATAGTCAGATATCACTACCACTGAGCAGATCAGCTGCAGGAAATGTGAGCAGTGAAATTACAGTTTGCATACAATAACGTTTTTATCCCTAATGTTTGGTACAAAAGCAGTGCGTTTTCTAAGACAAACTATAGAAATGCAATTATTGTAATAGTGTATAATTTACCCAAATATTTTGACATTTTTCCACAGATAGTCTGTTTTCCACTATTTGCATACCTTTGACTCTAGAGTATAGGCATGCACGAGCACTGAAGAAGGCAAGACAGCAAGTAATTATTTACTGATTAAGGAGTGGATGGGCTTGAAGTTTGAAGCATTAGCATTCCTATTTCATCCTCATCCTTCCAGAGGAGGACGGAAGAGAAATGAGTGTTTTCAACTTGCCGAGATTCCTAATTCATGATGCTAATGCCATAAATTCCTCCTCTTTGCTCCTTTACTCACTGCTGTCTCCTGATACGTCCAGGTCAGCCGCGCTCAATTCGCATTTACTTTGCTGGGGTGGTAAAGGTTACACAACTCAAATTTTTTCCATCTCTAAGAGAGATGAATCCAAACTGAGCTAATTTGTATACAGCTGCAGGCAATATAAACATGGCTGGTTAGAATTCTTTATATAGTATAAGCCTTTGTACTCCATACTTCATGGAAGTTAATAAGTAGGTGTCAAACTCTGAATTAAAATTCCCAGAAGAGGACACAGCACAAAGGACAATAAAAATGATTTTTAAATAATCATAGGGATAAATAGCATCCACTTCTGACAAATGTAAGTGCTGGCATAAAATGTTATTAGGCTACAGAGATTTTCTTTTGTTCAGGAAGTATGTTTTATTCTCCAGCAGTGTCATTCATCATCCTAATGAGCCCTCAAAATGTAAATTAAATAGCAAAGACTGATTCATTGAAAAACATCTTTGTGCTGTGTGTTAAACCATTTTTCTACTTTTATCCTTATATATTGGTTCATTCTTTCATTGCAAAATAACCCCTCAGCCATAGTAGACTTTAATGACCGAGTTCAAGCAAAGCATATTTTCAGTAAACAGTGTTTATTCATTGGTGCTTTTGGTATTATAATTAAAAAAAAAAACAACAAAAAACAACTCATTTAAAAATGTTGTGCCCCTTAAATTATATTTGATCTGGAAAATCTCAGAAACCTGTGCATGCATGTGCTTTTTGTTTTATTCAGCGTCACTTAGTCCAGGGAAACCCTCAATGTAAAAGGATTAGGAGAAATTTCAGGCAGCTTTAATTTACTGAACTGAATACATTAACACCTAAGCAAACACCATATATACTTTTTTTTTTTTTTTTTGTAATGGCAGAAAAAAAAGAACGTGGGGTCACGAGCTGAATTAGTTCAGATTTCTTGTTATCTGTTGATAAGAACATTACACATTCTTACCAGGAATGCAGCAAAGAGGTTTCATACTTGACCTGAATTTATGCATGAGCATACGCACAACAACAAGAGCGACAAGGAAGAGGGCTTTTCTGGAGCTGATCCAAACAAAAACATAACGGGAATGAAGAAAAACAGTAAAAGCGTGTCTGGTTTTGGTATGATTAGTCTTCAGTTATCTTGTTCTCTGCCTCTTTACTCTTCTTTCACTTTATCTAATGCTTCTATAAATCATCTCCAGCTTATTTGGTGTATATATATGTTTGTGTGTATGTAAAATGAAGATGAAAATATTAATAGAGAAAGTAAAGTTTGCTTGATGACAAGGGTGCTGTTATTAAACCGCATGTGGAAGATTTAAAAGCCACAATCTTCAGAATAAATTACCATAAAATCTCAACATTCAGTGACATTATGCTTTTATGAGGTCAAAATATTGGAGAGAGACACCAGGGGTTACAATGAAACCATCCAGCTGTGAAAAAGGTAAGTACATGTACGGTGCCTTGCTGCCAGGGATCCAAAAAATGTTCCTTGCCCCAAACTTCTTTTATTGATAACCCAGATGCCTTGGTGAAAATGAGTTAGGAGAACCAAAGGATGGGGTTAACTGTTGCAACAAGTGGTCTTCTGAAGGGTTTCTCCCCAAAAAAATCAAAATAGTGATTTATGGAAGCTCAGTGATGGCTCCACACTGCAACTGTTAGAGGGACCACACATGTAATTAGGTAAAACTCCACTAAGCAGATACAAGGAAAAAAAAAAAAAAATCAGGTTTATAGCATGAAATATTATCACTTAAGAAAATTAAGCGTCATGAACCCTAGATGAGAGAACTTAATAAACCATCTATCATTTATCTCTGAGTGCTGATTCAGAAATCAGACTGGCATTCACAACTGCAGTGACTGATTGAAATAAATGTGTGCAGTATAGTAGTTTATAAATGAAGACAGTAATTTACAAATTAAGGGCAGACTTTGTGCCCACAGAATAAGTTGCTAGTGCTGAAAATACATTTGAAGACACTTCAAATACACTCGACTCATAGGAAAGAGTCAACTGAAGCAGAAGCTCTGCGAGTTTATGCTTTGCTTGACTAGACTTCAAACACAGAGGAGTTGCTAGATGAAGGGCCTGCCTTTCACATCTCCGTGCCCATTGAACATGCCCAGATACACCATCTGTATTTTCACTAAATTCCCTTTTCGTGAGCCTACATGTATTTCAGCAATCACTATTAAATCATCTTTTACACTAACATTAAAACACAGATCCATGGATCCCATTAATGCTGTAAATGAGTCTCTTGAGTCAGCTGGTCAAAAAATAAAGTGCAAAGAAAGAATAGTGACTCCAGAAAATCTTCCTGTTACATCTCAGGCCACACAAGAAGTTGGAAAAGAGAAAGTAAGCAATGGAAACTCTTTATTCGGACTCCTTTTTTCAATCCAAAAAACAGTGAGGTTATGCATTCCATCTTAGTGTTTAAAGAATAGTAAAAATCTACTATCTAAATGCTCATCCATAAACCCAAGGTTGTATTTTCATTCGTATAAATGAACGGGGCAAGGCTTTGCAGCTTTTTTTCTTTCTTTCTTTCTTTTGTTTTTTAACAGTTTCAATTTGATTTTTAAAGTACAACAGAAATAGCAATAGAGGAGAAGTTAATGGGACTGATCTGCCCTGGGGTCTTTCTGGCTTTTCTCAGCATGACTGAAGACTCAGTGCTTCCTGCCCGAAGGTTTGCCTTCAGTGCTGCACAGAAATTGCAACCCCTGCTCCTCCTGGGCATTTGTAACCAATGAAAACCTACCCCAAAATAAACCCTGTCATCTGGGCCCCAAGTAAGGAGCTGACAAACACCTTACTCTTCCTCAAGTGATGTACAATGCAGGTAGCTGGCTGCTCAATTTGAAATAACGTTTGCTTTTGTTAGTTCAGGTACTAAGAGAACTGCAGTTCACAGCAATGAAGGAGCCATCAGCTGCTGGCTGCATGCTGAGGTTGCCCAGGGAGTTGGTGGACGCCCCATCCCTGGAGACATTCAAGGTCAGGCTAGACGGAGCTCTGAGCAACTGATGTAGCTGTAGGTGTCCCTGTTCACTGCAGGGCAGTTGGACTAGATGGACTTTAAGTGTCCCTTCCAGCTCAAACAATTCTATGACTATGATTCTAAGATTGCATTCCGTAGTGCAGTGCCTTCATCAGTTGCTCCAAATTGGCAGCCCTGTTCACAGCAGGTGTGGTGGAAGTGGATGATCTCTAAGATCCCTTTCCACCTAAGCCAGTCTATGATTCTAGGATTTTCTGATTAAAGAGAAGAACAAGATCAGGAGCGATTTTGTCAGATCAGTCAGCTGGTTGATAACACTATACCTACAACCTTTGCCAGCCCAAGTTCAGCTCTAGCTGCATCCCCAGTGTTTGGACTATCGATGTCTAACACAAGACACTGACACGGACACCATGAAGAGGCTGGCAGTCCTCAAATCACCCCAGGCTCCATCTGTGCCCCCGGCTGGGCACTGACAGGCACAGAGAAACCTTGCTAACGAAATGACATGATGGGTGGCTGCTAGCATTTGGTCAGCAAGGGGCCTTATCCTTGTGGGGTTCATCTCGCTGACAGTGTTGACAATGATGGACGTGAAAAAGACCAAAACATAAAGGAATGAAGAGAATTAAGCTCATTCTGTGTAAAATGTTCTCCCTGGAGTGTGTGCACTCTGTCCCTTGTCTGGTTTCATTTTCTGCTGCTTGCTACATGGGAGCTGTTAGGGAGTCTGAATTTGGTAGGATTAGCTATGGCTCCTCCATCCACTTGAAAGGTTTTTAGACCTTTCTGAGCCTTCTGGTGCTGAAGGAACCCGGGGGAAAAGTAAGGGTGAGAGAAGAAAAAAAGTCTTAATATACTGCAATTTAGTGGTTTTTGCTATGCTGGATGTTACAAACCTTCTCCAAATATTCGTACAGTGCACAAATGAGGAGTTAGAAGCAAAATTCAGCATAAATGGGTAAAGCATGTGTGCTGACGGAGAAGAATACTTCTGAGAGTGCAGCAGGATGCAAATGGGGATCAGAGATACCAGAATCATTTTTCCTCAATGATTTTTATCCCGGACTTAAAATGTTAGAAATAAAATGAGCACTTGCAGGATAAAATCAGAAGTTGTGTTTTAAATAATGTGCGTGCTGTTAAAAATAACATGTGTGCAGTTAATTCCGTGATAAATGATATCTGATAACACGTAGGTTGCTCCAAAAGTAATGCCTCCTATTTATTTCCACAGAAAATACAACAGGTACAAAGAGCACAGTAACACTGTTTGACTGAGCAAATTCTCAGTGACAGAACAGTATTTTTTTTCTGCATAGCCACAGTCATTAGCTATGCATTTTTGTCAGTGATGAAGAAGAACCTACATGCCACGCTTGTAAACATCTGTGCTAGTGGAACTGGCCCACTGTCACTGTTGCCACTGCTGAAGCACACTACCCATGGCCTCACTGTACTCATATCCACTGTTTGGTCTAAAAACATTCACAAACATTGATGAATGTCGATGAGTACAATTTTTTTTTCTGCAAGAAGGAATTCAGTGACACCTCTTCTTCATCTGCACTTTTGTGTCAGATGCCATTGTGTCAGAGTGCCCCTCTGCTGCCATCTGTTACATGATGACAAAACATAACAGAATATTGTTGGGAAGGTTCAACCTCTACTCCCATCCCACTAACATCTACCTCTGACTTTGTGGACCAACACAATAAAATAGAGTTCATTACTTTCAGAGCAGCCTTTGTACATTCCTTGAAATAATTTTAGTGTATTATCTGTCCTTGCATGCCATTTTTACTGTACCTACTGTGTGTCTATCAAAGACTGTTAGATAAGTTGACCACTGGATGATCACATATCTGCATGGCGAATGATACAGCAAATGAGTATCGAATGGTTCTAAGTTCAGTCAAAAAAAAAAGAAAAGTATTATTTCAGAAATAACACATAATTGTACAATGAAACATCAAATTACACCGCATAAATCTAATAAGAAGTTAAGATTGTCATCCAGACGACCATTGCCAAAACTGAGCCATTTTATTACTTCTGAGAGCTTCATTCTCAAGTACTTTTTCTCTGTAAGCAAACAGAAGGGAAGAAGCAGGTTCTACCCCCAAACATGGTGTCATTAAGTAAGACACAGAGGACACCATGTATGGAGAAGAACACAACATACCAGAACACTGACTAGGCTGGTGATTGGCTCAGATTTATCAGCCCTTTTTGACTTCATTGTAAATGTAAGCAAGCGAATAAAGGAGACTGCTGCCACATCGTCAGCAGATGCTGTTGCACAGGTAATTCATTGGAGACACTGAAATTGTCTCCAATGGCGAGAATGGTGATCTTGAGGGTCACTGCAGCAGAGATGCCCCACGGTGTGTGGTGACAAGGACAAAGGCAAGAGATGCAGTGTCCCTGCCAGAGCAGAGCATCCAGCCCTCTGGGGACAAGGCTGGAGGAGAGGGTGGGAACAGAGTTATCAGTGACTTTGAAGGGGAAAAGAATAAATGTAAATGTCACCTGGTAGACAAGAAATGGAATGACAAAGCCAGCAGGGAAGGTGATCTTTGCAGGAGGGTTTTGTAGGGGCAAACTGAGAAGACCTTGTCAAGAGGATGGTGACGAGACACACCATGCCAAGAAGTAGGCAGGGCTAGATGTGCTCTGCAGAGGCAGGATCATTGAAAAGCATAGATGAAAGAGAAGCAGTGACTGGGCTCGCTCCCAGGTGCACAGGATGAGAGGAAAGGAAGGGTCTGGTCAGTGCTGCAATGCCTCCAGCTGAAGTGCATTGGCAGCCTCAGACTCCTGGCTGGCTTCCACTCACTGACTGACAGATTGCCCAGGTTTTTTGCAAACTAGCTACAGGATTTAATAAAAAGCATTGCTTTGCCATAGAGTCATTAGCACACCGAGTCATTAATATCTCCACTCCTGTCGAGCTACAGGTCATTCATTGAGCAATTCCATTTTCTCCCAAGTGTAACAGCACACGTGGCAGAATCTGGCCCTCTTTAACATAATGCTGATAAAAGCAGAGGCACTTCTAATGCTGGCTTACAGTCGTGCTCATATGTTCGTGCATTTCATTAGAGGTGATACATCAAATCACTTGGGGTACTTAACTCCTTTAAATACTTTGACAGAGAGTTACGTAAATTATGGCTCATTTTCTGCATAAGGAAGAGTCATAGGCTTATTGTAATAGACACATTCACATGTATTAAATGTACATGCATGCAATTAAAAGTAATTGTTTTTAGGAATTTAATTGTATGTCTCCTATACCAAATATTTTGTATTAAAAAAACAGGCAAGAGAATAAACACAATGGCTTCAAATAGCCTGTTGTCAGAAGACTGGGAAAAACAATCTGTATGGGGGCTTTTAGCATCACTGTCTGTATTCCTAGCAGAATGATGTGCTAGTTCGAGGGCCACTCTCTTCGTCAGCAGACGTAGCCAAGCCTTCTGGAATTCATGACCACTCACAGCCTTTAATGAAAGCTGAACACATTAGTCAGAACAACCTAATCGCTCTGTCTTTGAAGATAAACTCAGCTTCTCTTGCTCATGCCCACATACACTGAAATGCAGAGTCTCTAGGAGTGTCATCATCATGTAAGACACTTGCTATTAAATCTATTCTCAATACAAGGCTGACCCGAGGTACGTTTCAGAAATCTTTCTCTTTGTCTGCTCTAATCCATCAGAATCCTTTCAGCTAAAACTGCCGCATTTATACATCAAAACTGTATTTTTTAAGTAAAGCTGTCACTTTTAAGGCATGCATCTTTTCAGGAAAATGTCAGAGATGTTATACTTGGGTGTCCTTCTGCCCAAGAGGCCAGCAGAGCCTGAACAATGAAGCAAACAAGACAGCTAATCAATAGCAGTCACAGCACTATTTTTTATCCTCCAACATCTTCATTTTCAACTCGGTACACATCATTACAATAGGAAAACAGGACAGTCAATCTCCATTAGGTTCAAACGCTGCATGAAAGAATTAATTTGGCTGCCATAAAAATGATGATACGACCGCATGCCCTTAAACCCTTAAAATTTATTCTAAATTTACAAAAACTACTTGGATAGGCAGATTGCCTAGATATGAAGGCAGGGACACATTGACTTTTTTTTTTTCCTGTTGGCACAATGTATTTCTTGCTGTGATGATTTCTCTAAGCACTGGAATACATCCTGTAAATTTTTTTAAGGTTTTGGTATAAAGCAATTTCACAAGTACCTGTGTAACTAATCAGATTGAAGGTTCACGACGCCAATTTCTCAGAAGTATGTCCTCCACGCTGACTCTCACTGCTAGCTCAAAAAATATCCTTTAAATTTGGGATTTTCAAAGGGATTTAGTTGTCCATAAGCCATTCAAATATGAATGATGAACACCAAACTCCCTTTGGCTATTTTGACAAATCCATTTCAAGTAACTACTCATTTTCACATTTAATTTGAGTTCAAAGGAGTCAAAGTTACAATTCTCTCCCCCCTCCACACTGACTGCTTTCAGCATCTGGCACTGAACACTGACCTTATGTCATTCGCACATGTATGCATATATGCATATGAATATGCACATACAGTCAAAACCACTGAAATGGGCTGGCATATGGCAAGAAGCATTGCTGGCACTTCAAGCACATACACTGGCACTTTCCACAGAGGGAAGATGGTAAAAATGAAAAATATGCAGAGACTCCTAAGCCTCCCTCCTTGCATGCCTATTGCTGTCCTTATATCTCCTTTATTTAACAGAGGATGCACACATACCAACTCAGTTCAGTACAGCTTTTCAGCACCTGACATGTTAAATTCCATGGGGAACAAAGTTCATACAGCCAGCATCAAAATAATACTGAGATAACACTGCACCTAGGACTATTTTGAAGTAAAAGTGATCAGTCTTCTAGTTTTTAATTATGATGTGATTCTGCTGGGTCAGATATGCTGATTATTTTGACTGAAACTGCAGAAATCCTTTCATGTATAAATAACACCATGTTTCAAAACTTCAGCTAATTTTAGACCTGTAAGTAAACATTTTGTTTGTTTGTTTTAGTTTTTTAATTAGAGTAGGAAGCAATCACTACTCAGTCTACAGGCACAAACCCTGAAACAGGCCTTAAGTAGAAATGATAATGAAGGGAACGCTCCTTTCAGAAAATTTATTCCAGATCTGCAGTATGTTTGGTACTTCCTGTTGAGCCTTTATGTAAGAACTCCAACATATGCTTGATTTTCAGCACATTTATGACTATATGTATGAAACTAAAGACATAAGACAAGCAAATAATACAGAACATCGCAGTGCTTTGGAAGGGCAGCACATCAGTAAAGACCTGAAAATGCATTTTAATTATACGGTCTTTGAAAAGGAAGTGATTTTCTGGTCTTCATAGAAGCAACGAAGCTATGGAATTCCATTTCTCTGGAGAAGATTAATCTTTTGGTAGGTCTTACCAAACAGGAAGCAGGAATGACTAAAAAGCTCTTGGAGGGGATTATATTAACAGAAGAGCTATATCTTGCTGAAGAGCTATACCTTCAGTCCCTACTTGTTGATAGCTAGGGCTTATGGTGGCTTTTCACATGTTTTGGTCTACTTCCTAAATATGTACAGGGCTGGTCAACCTTTTTTACTCCAGATAGAGCCTTGGAGAGTAGTACAATTTTATCAGGTAACAATAAACTTATATCATCAATTCTTGCTGATAGCAGACTGTATTTCTGTAAGAGCAGTGCCAATGGAGGCCGGAAGAATGAAGTGATGGCTGAAGGCGTGACAACCAAGTCAGATATATGCATTTCCAATTTATACTTCATTTCATTACTTTTCATCTGTGCCCATCTGCTCAGAAAGGATAACAGAGACACGTGAGATCTTCTGAGCCCTTTTGACAAATGCTAGGACAACAGCCACAGTATGGCCAGGTGGATAGGGACTCTGACAGCGCTGTCCTATGCCCTTCTATCCATCTGGGATGAACCCACGCCTTCTGGCGCAAGCTGAACCTGGACTTTCAGATCATCTCTGTCCCAAACACTGATTTGGTTTGGTATCACATATTATCCAAATTTTGGTCTGATGGGCTCCTCTCAGTTTAGTACAGCTAAGAAAATTGTTCTTCATGCTATCCCCTGTCAAAATACTGCTTCAGTGAAATCCCTCAACCTGGAAACTCCACACTGCCCTCAGGAACTCCCTTGAATCTTATCTTTCTTGTGCAGTTTCTATATGTTCAGTGCTTTGAGGTATAAGAGTTGAGATGACTTCCTTATGTCTGCGTGCATACTGCAGAAATTAGGGCTTTTTAGATGAAGTATGTAACCTGTTTAGTACTTTTTCATATTCTTTCAGGTCCCTCATCTCTTCCATTTTTATATCAAAATAATTGGTAGCAATGCAAGACTCAGAAATATCTTAGCTGTCACACGACGTGGATGTCAACAATGTCAGTATAAAAAAATTGCATGTTATGCTGATCTAAATGCAGAGATAGTATGAAAAAGAATACAGAGTAGTGTGCTATGCATCATTTAAAACCAGACATATTCTTCTGCCCAGATTCTTGTCACTGTCAGTGTTAGATGTGCAGTTTTTTCCCCTTTTACTCTTTACAGGTTCTAAACATATGGATTTTTGGTTGTGCTTTGCACTTGTTTGTTTGTATGTTTTTACGAAACAAAGGTCACTTATGTAGCTACAGATAAATAAAAATTCACAAGCATCCCCAGAAAAATCAATAAAGGTACTAAAAATCTAAGTTGATAATAAATTTTTGTTTCCCCTTCACATAGCTCAGGAATGTCAGTATTTACTGGAACCACTGTAATATCAGATATTTCAGAAGAGTATTGATTTTGCCACTGAAGTGTGACTAAAGGGATAAATAAACTGCTCTTGGGGTCAATCGATCCATTTATCTTTGCTGTTATTTTATAAAAAGTCAAAGCAGCATAAACTTTGATAAATAAATGTTATCATGAAAGAAATACTATTGATAGGAAGATTTTGAATGAAAATATCTAGTCTGCCACTACTAACTGCAACATTGGCACTATATTTATGTTGCATTGAGTACTAACAGTGAGGACAACATATGTCTTTTCACCAGTGGTGCACAATTGAGAATTTACAAATTGGTACGAGGCTCAGCAAATTAGAATGAATGCTACATATGCAAAATAGAATGTTTCACAAGATGGGAAATACTCAAAAGAAAGAAAAGCAAGAAGAGCCTCTATTTTTGTATTTGCAATGAATCTGAATCACAGTGGCATTAGTGTATTCTGGCATTTTAAAAATATAGCATTCGTTAACAGCTGATGTATTCAAGTTGATAAGTAATGAGAATACTCTGGAGTGACTTGATGTTGCTTTAATTGTGAGCAGTATAATAACTACTCCAAGAAGTTACAAAGCAATTATAAAGATTACAGTGCAAAAGTCATGCAGCGCCTGCCACAGTGTGATCTTCATGTGGATTTAAGGTGGTGAGAGAATATACAGGTGGTTGAGACATAAACAAGGCTTGTGAAAGACATAGGAAAGTGGTGTCATTGTGAGAAAAAGAGAATTTACTTTGTGAAGACAAACAGAAAAAAATACAATGACAAACATAAAATGACACAGAGAAGGTCTATAAACCTTTTTGATATGATATGTAGGTAATAGGTGAGTTTCTGAATTAAAGTATTTACAAACTAGACATCAACTCAGCCCATAGCTGCTTAATACCTGCTCTGCTCACAACCAGTGGAGAGAAGCAGCATCTGAGAGTGGCTCTTCTTCCAAGGTCTGAGCATAAGAGACAGGATCAGTCTCCCCCTGGAGGAACCCACTTTGGTCTTTTAACTCCAAACAGAGACTGGACTAGACATAAAAACCCAAATTCAAAATACAAAAGGGAAGGAATATGAATCTTGTGCAACATGAAAGTGTTGTAAAGGCATCCAAAATTCACAGGATTGAAAGATTGGGAAGTCGCTGTTCAAAAAAACAAAGCTGCATTTCCTATAGTCATCAAATTAAAAAAGAAACAAACAAAAACTTACAGATGACTTAAAACAGTTTGAAATGGTCCCACGAGTTTGAATGAAGATATAACTGACAAACCTGGAACATCTTTGTTCCTAAAATCTGGGTTAATGACTCCACAGCAGACTGCTGGGAAATCCAGGGAGGAGATCCTGAAGAGACTACCAACTTTTCACTACTGGAAAACCATAGTGTTGCTAAAGCAATAAACGTCTTGATTTGATCTTGAGCACAAAACTGAAGCTTGAAATGCAGAGGCCTACCGTTCCACAAGAGCAATAATTCAGAGGAGTGCTCCCTTCCTGAGGTACTGCAATTATGGGAGAAATGGTGATAGGGACAGGAAGACACAAAGAAAGACAACTTTATGAAAACTTCACCATAAACAGCCATGGAAGCCTATAGCCAGCGGTAGAAGTATTTTCTTCATAAACAAATAGGTAATATGCAAAGGTTTACATGGAATCAAAGAATCATAGAACGATTTTGGCTGGAAAGGTACTCACAGCCCACTCCTCCCACCCCCCTGCCATGGGCAGGGCTGCCCCCCACCAGCTCAGGCTGCCCAGGGCCCCATCCAACCTGGCCTTGAGCACCTCCAGGGATGGGGCACCACAGCTTCTCTGGGCAGCTGTGCCAGCGCCTCACCAAGCTCTGAGTGAAGAATTTCTGCCTAACATCTAACCTAAATCTCCCCTCTTTTAGTTTAAAGACACTCCACAGGAAACAAACTCTGATTAGACATTTCAGCTGATAACTGAGAAGTATCTCTATACCCTGGCTGTGGGAAACAGTTCCTTTGGCCCAGTGTCCCTCCCAGCCCTGCTGACTAAAATCAAAGTGAGGTGGCCCCTACCTATACTTCAGCCTTACATGGCTGTGATACAGACACATCAGGCTAATGAAAGCTATGGCATTCAAGCTTTTTCTGATGACTTTAGAGCTCTACATTTCTAACCAGGTCTTAAGATGATCATCCAGAGCAACAGCCTTGGGACTTATTTGCCTCAGAGACCTACAGGTGAAGATCCTGGAAGCAGTTCCTAAGGAGCTCTGTATTTTACTTATGGATTTGAAAAGTGAGGTTAGAAATCCAAAATTACTGTGCAAGCTTTAACAATAG
The DNA here is from genome assembly GCF_987193195.1 of Phasianus colchicus. NCBI lineage: Eukaryota > Metazoa > Chordata > Aves > Galliformes > Phasianidae > Phasianus > Phasianus colchicus. Next base: position 134,178,149 of record NC_143436.1, read on the forward strand.
CACAGCCTTGATGAAAGACTGTGAGGAAGCACTGCGATTCTGTGAAAGCCAACAAAAGCTATTGCTTTTTTGCTACTGAATGAGAAATCTCTAAGGAGTGCAGGCGACTTCTTTTCATGAAGCTCTGATGACCAGCAGGTGACTGTCATGTGTAGGTTTCCTGAAATGTCACAGCTCCACACGGGTACATGAACTCAGCTACAGAGCTCAGGGGAACATGATACTCTGCTTTTCAGTAACGAGCCTCAGACAGCTTAAGGGTACATCCAAGCACTCATCTTCATCCTTCTGAGTGACATATCCCTCAGAAAACTGCTCACATCTGCATCTGGCCATGTGCCATCTGAATCCCTTCTGAATCAACTAGGGCTGAGAGCTAAAGTGTACAGGCACTCTACACATACTCACCTTGGTTAGAAACTAACAAAGAAATTAACATAATCTGGAAACACATAGCAGTACTTTCCTTCATTTACAGTCAGAAGAAAGAAAAGGAGACAAATACTGTATATATGTTTTACTGTCTGTCCTGCCAGTAACAGCTGCCAAATAGTGATCTGTTTGCTTCAGCAAACTATTAATTTTCTGTCAGTAACTAGAAACAAACAGCAGAGACATAACATCTTCCACGTTCCAGCAACAATGTTCATGTATGCTATACAAACATTTCAATGTATTGTGGCTATATGTTCAGTATAAATATAGATATGATTTAAATTGATTTATTTCCCCATCTTTTTGCTGCCCATTGGTTCATGTGGTGACATGATGCATGCTTCCCGTGGCCTGAGATTCTGTTTTGGCTCACAAAATGGACAAGTATAGAACTATTCCCTTTCTGTAATACTGTTTCATGAAGATCGTATGTATGTTTGGGAAAGATGGCAAATCTGCCACACCTCTGAAAGAAAAAATCATTCCCATACCATTTGATGAGATACGACTTCAGTGCTGTGCTTTGATATAAACCTGGCTTAACACCAACAGATTGTCAAACACTTCTGGTTGAAAAGCTTTGAAGAAGCAGCGTGTTTCTGAGCAAAACCATAAAGGACATGGAAGGCAACTGACTCAGAGGAAGACAGAAATTCTGATACTGGGGGGGGGGGGAAGGGGGGGAAGAAAGAGCTTCAGCTCTACAGAGCTCTGCAGATGTGCACTGGGACCATGACAGAGATTTTACAGGCAAGAGCGAGGACACAGGTAGGCTCAAGTGCAATCACCCTCTCCAAGTAATGATAAGTAGCCTTCCTCCCCAGTAAGGCAGATAGCAAATCTCTGCTGACTCCTGTGGAAGAAGGAGCAGGGGCAGCAAAGCTGCTGCTTCTTAGTTGTTTTGACATATGCTATACCCATCAGTTATTTTTAAATCATGTCGTTTGACAAAGCTGCTGAATTCATTCACAATTTCTGATTTGCAAGCTGAGCTGCTCTGTTACTTCTAGGAATCTATGCAAATGGTGAAATGATGTTTTCTGTTTTACTCTGTATTTCCAAATCTCTACAGGTTGTGACTCCTCTTACTCATCTGTTCTATTTGCTGGCAACTGTCTTAAAGACTGCAATAAACAAACTAAATAATTAAGTCATCCACTTTCTTAGGCTTTAAGCAATATATTATTTAAGAGCCCAGGCAGAAAAATCTCCATCCTGAAAACGTGCTCTTGGGATTGTCTGGGGACTGGTTATTTTGAAACCATTTGTAAAGTTTGGCAGATGTACAAATGTTTCAAGGATCAGATCCTAAAAAAGGTTATCTTTGTTGTAATTGTGAATGATAATCATAATTACTCTGTTTGGTACTCTATCATACATTAAAATATAGCACCTATTTAACTGCCACCAGAAAAGTAATCATATTTCAGTCATTGTATTCTTTTCATTTGATAAATGAGTTTGCTTTATATATTTGCTTTAAACAGTGAAAGAATATTAATGCAGGTCTGGTTAACATCATGTTTGAAAGTGCAAGAGAATGGTTATACAAGGCATTTAATTCCTGTCAGTATTAAGTATTACAAAAAGCAAAATGAGCACATGGTTAAGCCAATTTAAATGCACTTCTAATGAACAAATGGACCCACTTAAATGCTTCAGTTAAACAACAAATGTTCCTGACTCTTTCCTATTAGTGCTGTCCATCTATGCTACCATCATGATTACCATCTATGTTACTAGAAAAGCAATTCATAGACACACCTGCTGATTAATACATATTGTTTGACCAAATAATAAAAAATAGGTCACCAGGGATCCAGCCTCAGTTACCATTAGAGCAGCACAAAACAGAATTTTGCTCCCGCACGCATGGCCTGCAAAACCCATTGCAAGGGTCTGTGCTATTTAGGGAGGACAAACTCTCATCATCCATCCAATTGACCATGTGGAGGTAGGGTTTATTTAAGCACTTTTTTTCTTTGATATAGCTGGTGCTGGTTTTCTTTTAGCTGCAACATAAAAGTTACTTAACATTTTTCATAACGCCTACAGAAGCTGAAGAGCCCTCCATTGCTCCTGGCCAGGCAGAGAAATAATCCCCTTCCAAAGAATCATGATATCAGCACAAATTTCAGATAAAACTTAACTGTTACTGATTCAGTTTCCTAGATAACACAGCACATTAAAATAGCAGCAGATGTTACTCCATTGAATGACAATTGTGCAAAAACGTAAATATTCAGAGCACTATTTCCTTTTGGTCCCAAGCTGACTCTAGGAATCTACTAAAGGACCCATAAACAGCAATGGTATTCAGTGCCAAGACTTCAAGGATTACTGTGCTTTGCACAGGAACATTTGGGCAACATATGCACAGCAAACTGTGGATGACCGAACTATAGGTAAGAATTTCAAGGGAAGAATAAAAAGGAACAGAAAGCAAAACAACTCCCTCCTCAAACCCTAAACAGTCTGTTGGAAGTGCAGTATGTAAAAATGAAACATATGCCTCTTCTGGAGCCAAGTGGTATAGAAGAAATATAGCAGGAAATTAATCATCAAAAACGGGTTTTGTTCAGTAAGGGTTGCAGCCTCTTGTACCCGCAATTCATCCCTCCCTACTTGCTGAAGGGGAACTATCTGTCCTGCAGAGTTCTACCTGCAGGTTGGAAAGGCTTGTACTGGGGCATCCACACATGCCTCAACTTGATTCATATAAGAGAAACTCGAGGGAAATATGCACTGAGAACATGCCACTCATCTGGTGTTCTAGGTAAGTAAGCCAAGCTCAAGGAGTTTCCTTCTCTGACAGTAAGGAGAGTCAGGCAATTAGCTCAGATGCTGACATTGAAGATACACATCTGATCAGATGAATCTCATCTTTGCAGCCATGGTGGAATAGGGGGAATGGGTTGGTTCTTCATGTGAAAAGATTCGGATGAGAAATGGAACAAGTTAAGAAAATAAAACTCAGGACAAAGTGACTTACTGGCACTGGTCACACACAGTACTCCTCATCTAAAAACTACTAGATCTGTATAAAGTTGTGAAAAACTGTTGTTTAAAAATGGCTATAAGTACACAAATGAGTATTAAAATACCCATTTAAAAAGTTTTTGTGAAGACTGTGATGGGAAAATGAGGTTTGCTGGGGTCACTTGTGACTTAGCTTTGCATGCAGAAGCCTAAGCAGAATTTTGCTTAGGTAAACAAATGAAAAGCTTCTCTATGTAAAACGAGGTCCCAGAGGACCCTGGAGCATCACAGTATCATTATGTGCCCTTTCTGGAGCATATGTTCCTGATTGTCCTGTTTGCAAGCCGCCTGCTGTCCCTCTCACCAATAGTACAAGTTCCTGAATTAGTGCTGGGTCTTGAGTTCCCACTAGCATGCCAAGCAGCCTTCTAGCAGCATCAGCTTGAAGGTGCTGATGTGCAACCTAAATAACCCTAAGTACTGTCATGAAGTTGAGAAACAGCCTCTTTTCTAAGTCTTCTGGCCTCTTCAGAAGGTGAGTGAAGAGAGAAGATGGGAAATGAAATTAACCATACTGATGAACTAATAGTATCCGAAGTCATTTACATCAGTTAAACAGATGCCACTGAAATTATAGCATTCTTCTCGTGTATTTAGACTGTTCAAAACACATCCAGTTCTCCTTTCCATGATAGGAAGGGTTACAGTTCATGAACCATTCATTAACCAGGTCAGCTCCCCAGCTCTATGCAAGTCAATCTGTGTTAACTGGATAATAACCATACCTTAGCCTTGCTGGTTGGCCCCAGATTTTATTCACTTTGTTATCTGCTTACACACCTCACAAATAACAAACAAGGGAGATTAAAAAAAGTGAAGTCTTAAGAACTATCTAGAATTCTAACATAACCTTGTAAGTCTGAGATATTTTAGCTTAGCGTATTTTATAAATAACATTTGAACTTTCAAAATGAATTGTAGTTGAGCAGCACCATTAAAATAGTTATGTTATTAAGAGAAGTCATACCCAAAGTGGATAAGAAGAGCCAAAATTATTTAATTCCATCATCATAAATTTTAAATGCAATTAATTTTTGCTGCCTGAAGTTGGTCTTTTTCCTTCCTTCTTAACAATTTGATAGATTGACCTAATTAACCTGGAGTGATTTGTAAGTTTGCAAATCAAGTATCCTTTTTATTCTGACTGATGTGTCCTTTCTCCATCACCTCTCCAAGATCTCTGGTCTCTTTTCCTGTCTCCCTCTTCTCTTTCCTGCTCTCTTTTGCCTTTCTTATTTCACCTTTCAAATTCTCCCCAAACAGGCGTTCAGTTCAGTCTGACCTTTACTTATTGTTAAAACTGCTGAATCAGAAGTTGTCAGGAAATTTTGATTTAGCTTTTCCATATTCTGTGGAACAAGTCAAACTACTCAGTGACACTGTAGCTGAAATGCCAAAAAGATAGTATTTATGCCTCTAGAAGCCACGATTCCCTAATTTGGATAATGTTATACTGTATTTTTATAATACAGTTTATTTTCAGCAATGACAGTTATACAGTTTTGAATAATAATAGACATTTTTTAAAGACTATACTAATCTCTTATCTTCCCATTTGTTATTTCCTTGTCCTGTCTGTTACTGTAATATAATAGTCATGCATTACGGACATAAAAAGCTCTATTCCATCATGAGATGTGCACTTCAGACAGATTATCTCCACCAAAGATACCAAACAAATTAAACAGCACAAACATGTCTAAGGCCATAAATCTCCTGTGCCCTCAATTCAAATACTTCTAAATATACGACTTTCATTCTGAATCATGTGGGAGCAGTCACCCCAGGCAGTATATTGCCTGCTGGTGCTTGCAAAAGCAGACTCCACCCAGACCAAGGAGGGCTGAGAGCCTGAGGGCAATGCTCTGAGAATTCAACATGAAACAGAAACAACACTGATGCAGTTTGCTTTCTTTCCTTCACATACAACCAAGATACAGTCTGGTGATCTGAGGCACATTTTATTTCCAAGGGAGCTGGGGCAGGACACATAGCTCCAGAGTGTCAACTGTGATCTAAGCAAACAGTACAGGGAGGGCAATGCCAAACTATCCGACTTCTCTATAAGTGGCTGCATAATTCCAGTTGAGACTGTCAGTTTCAGAGAAAGGTTTGAATGTTATCCAAATCCTATGAACCCTATGGAAAGAGTCCTGTGGATTCTAATGGTGTTCGTGATCAGGCAACTAGAGGTCAGGGTCTTTGTGCAGATCTCCTCTATTACAAGTATTTGTTTATTCTCTGTCAATTAAATTTTCAGTATTGACATCTAAGTCTTCTTGGAGTCTTTGGACTCTATTACAACCTTCTGTGCTTATTCCAAATATTGAGACTTTGTTCACATCATATACAACATACAGTGAGACCTGGAGGTGAAACAACAGCTAGTGAGGGCATGAGACTCTCCACTAAGAACAGCTGCATGACCCATTCTACCACGAGCCCCAAGCAGACCCATAACATCTTTCATGCAAGAGCCCTCTCTCTGCCTTGTACTTGTACTTCATCACCTCCATGCCATGGGCATTTCCCTGAATGTGCTCTTTCCCGCCTCGTGGAAATGCCTGAATAATTGCATTGTGGGATGCATAGAATCACAGAATCATAGAATCACCAAGGTTGGAAAAGATCTACAAAATCATCCAGTCCAAACGTCTTCCTGTCACCAATAGTTAAACTATATCCCTCAACACAAAGTCTAAATGTTCCTTGAACATATCTAGGGTTGGTGACCCTGTCAATCCTAACTCTTTGTAGCTGTTTCCAGTCCTTCTTGTTTCTCTACTGTATCATGGCTAATTAATTTTGTATTACAAACAAGGAACTGGAAGATCTGTTTAGGTCTGGTTTAAATGAAAAATTCCAGCATCCTTCATATGTGCTTGCTAAAAATGATTTTATAGTCTCAATGTCAGATGTTTCAGGCAATAATTATGCCTCTATTTCATTCAGGTAAGTGAATTTGCACTTAATTTTTTTAAATTATTATTTTACATTTTTCCAGCTGTAAAATAACAAATACCAAATGCCTGGATTTTCTTTTCTCTCTCACTTCTATAGGACTATATTAGATACAAACAGACTCATTATTGCAAGGTGCACTAACCAGAAAAATATTTCTAAGTTTAAATCCAATTATATGATGATTTTCTAAGCATACTATTAAGTCTATTAGCAGTATGATGAAAAAAAAAAACAAACCCAACTTATAAATGCCTAAGTTAGCAAAGTGTAATAGACCAAAGAAAAACGCGATAACTGGATATATTAGAATACACAAATACAGTTGATACAAATAAGGGATCTGAGAAGATCCCTATATTAAAAAAAGAGAGAGCTTAGTCCACTGTTCTGGGTTATTGGAGGCCAGTGTCAGTGGGCCGCAGCTCAGAATCTGCAGTACCTGCATGGCTACTGAGCTCTTTGCTCAGCAATCTCACTTGAGTGTTTTCATTTGCAGACAGAGGACACTGATCTGCCCACTCTTCCATGCATGCATATTCATTCACTGCAGATATCTGTGTTGCTGTAATACACCTGCCCCTTCAGACTTGAGCACAGACATATCAGGTAAATGCAGGTGGATGCAGTCGCTGGTAGAGAAAATGTTTTTTCTTCCACTGTGACTGATGCAGGGATAGTAGCCCCATCTCAATATTACTCTGAGGTCATCAGACAAGACATATGAAGAAGAATGTCAAAAGTACAGCTCATCCCTAAGCTATTGCAGTTCAGCGCTGGACTTGTCCAAGCTGAGTACAACTAATTATTGTATCCAAGAAAGCAATGATAGGACTAGAGGGAATGGCCACAAGTTGCATCAGGGGAGGTTGAGGTTGGATATTAGGAGGAATTTCTTCTCAGAAAGAGTGATGAGGCATTTGAACAGGATGCCCAGGGAGGTAGTGGAGTCATGATCCTGGGAGGTGTTAAAGGACAAAGTAAATGTAGTACTCAGGGACATGGTTTAGCGGGCAATATTAGTGGTAGGTGGATGGTTGGACTAGATGATCTTAGAGGTCTTTTCCAACCTTAATCATTCCGTGATTCTAGGATAAACAACCCACTAGGGTAAGTCTGCCACTCATCACGCCCTCTCCTGTTGGATGCTAGATCACTGATGCTTCACATCATGCAAGGAGTGGTGGGTGGTTGTATGGCAAATCAGCACATTCCTGGCCTGATGCTTTGGGAGCAAAGTTTTTTTAGGAATCTCAGTAGCAAACACAGACTGCTTACACCCAGTCCTTACAATCAAAGGGCACCTTGGTCTCTCCACTACATGGGGATTCAGAGTCTTTAGAAGCTCGTTACACATGAAGGTGCAGAAAGCACCCACGTCCTGCACACACTTCATCCTTTTTACTCCTGGATGCTCCAGAAGGATCAAAAGTGCACTGCTGTGCTTTTCCCTTCTTCCCACCACCATTGAAAGCACATCTGTGATTATTGCCGTGGGGAAAAGTATGTTCCACAAGTGGGAAAAAGCTGGCTTGGTTTACAATGGGATTTAGGTATCACTCAGTGTGGGCATCACAGTTGAAGGCTCAGTTCCCTACCTATTCAGGCTCTGGAACTGTCTCATAACCCTCAGCTTGAGTCACAGCCCTGCCACAGGTCCCTGATCCTCTGTTTTCCATCTGCTGGTCTTGACACGAGGAACCCTTTGTAACAAACCTGAAGAGTTGGCATCCCAAGACATATGGCCACTCTTCAGAAGAGTGATGGCTTCCTTTCGCCAGTACCCACCTGGTGAGGGTAATCTGCTAAGGTTGGGGAACATAGTGCCAGCAGGCAGAAGAGCCACTCCTAAAAAAATAAAAAAAAACCTGGGTTGCATTCAGAGCCACCTGCCTCAGGGAAAGAGTAGCAGTGGACACTGCACATATTTAGCAGATGGATAACATGGACTTGAAACCTGCCAGACCAAGGACAGCCTGGAAAAAGTGTTCTCTCCTTTCCAGGTGAGTACTCTCACCATTGAGTTGATGCTGGAGAGGCAATGAGTGAAGAAGAAAGAAGGTAACAGGGAACACTTCAGACAGCCTTGCCCTGGGAGAAAGAGCCCACTGGAGTCAGGAGCACCTCAAGGGTATTCAGATGAGCCTAGACTCAGCCCACAATTAGAGACAGAGGCCTTGGGTTGGAGAGCAGCTCTAAACCTTGGCTCTCTTTGCAGCATTTCCAGCTGGCCAGCTGTGGTAGGACATTCAGATCCTGGTTTCAGACACAAGAGTTTTTCTAAGCATCATGCTATCCAGGTATAATAGATTGCTACTGCCATGAAAAGCCATGCTGTTAGAAATGAAAGGCTCAATGTATAAAAAATGCCATGTTCTCCTTATTACGAAGGAGTAAACTTTGATTAGTGGAAGTGATTAGTCTATAAAATGTAACTTGCCATTTATTAAGTTAACAACCTAACAACCTGGCATTATTAAATACTCAGGGTGGAAACCACTGCGACCTATGGAAAAGTATTTGTCTGCACGAGTGCAGATCAATAGTTCTACATTTAGTTAAAGTTTTATGTATTATGCCAAATACAGTTCATAAATGTCACTTCATAATTTGCATTAGCACAAATTATTAGTTAGGAGTCACACCCTGGCTTGTGAGACCAAAATACATTAGTTGTTTCGGCAGGTCTCTGATTTATAGTTATGCTTAACGATCCTGTAAAAAATACAATAAATAACTTTTTTGTTCTAACAATTTTCTTTTATTTTTTCTTCTTCAAGTACTGTCTAGTGAGGCAAAGGCTGATATTTTGAACTGTCAGAAACAAGGCTGAATACAGGAATATCTAACAATCAAGATATATCAAGAAACCAACTTCCTTCCCACGTATCTATATGGGACTACAGAATAAATTTAAAAGTGTGACAGATTGAGAATAGAAATTTAATTGATCTCTAGAAATGGAAAGGTCATTTTCCATAATTTCTTTACACAACGTGTTGCTTAAAACAATACTTTCTAAGAAAAAAAAGCTCACATTTGTATTTTAATATGCATCCATGGGTCCTTTTCTAACTGCTTTCCTTAATTACGCTGAGGTTACAGAGGTTTCCATCTCTTATTCAGACAGGGCATTTGAGGCAGTAACATTTGCAAGTTATGTATTGGAGATAGGTCTGAACTTCAGTCTCCATATAGCACAGTGAGCACACCTTAACAATTTTAATTGGCCACGTATCTGAGAGAGGTCAACAGTGAAATCTCTATCCAAAGGTTTATGGCTGTCATTTTATAGATTTTGGTTTAGGACTAGCACTTGCACAACAATTAATGATCAAAATGTGATATTTAAACTACTGGTCTCAGACGCAGGTGCTTTCCCTGAGCGATTGGAAACCGTGACAAAACCAAAGAGAATGTCACAGCCTGCTCCTCAGCGCAGACACCGTTTTCTCCCTACAGCTGCAGGCTGTAATCCTCACGGTGTTTGCACTGAGCGTGTGCAAACACAGATCCCTCCTGTCCTCTGTCTGCCTGCGGTAGTAAGGACCAGCTGCATCAGGGCCTAGGCTAATTGTCAGAACGGGAGAAAGAGAGGAGGTGACAAGGGAAACCTTCAAAAGGTTATGTTCGGGATGACAAATGCAGCGCAAAGGGTCATAAATGCACTCTCATGGAAACCTGCAGATAGAAGGGACGTTAGCCAGAGTTTCTTGGGATAGTGCACTCCCATCATTTAACAACCCTAATGGAACAGTGTCCTCATATTTCTCATGACACTGCTATTCTTCTTAACGGGGATTAACAACCTTTCTTGTTATTTTCTGTCTAGATTTCTCATGAAATAACATCCCACATCAGATACTATATTAGACAATAATAAGAACAAATGACAGACTGCATACTTACTTGCTTGACAAGGGTGCTGCATTATCCCACCACACAAAGAGCACAAAGAAATTTCAGGGTTTTATTTATTGTTTTGGCTATTACATAAAAATATAACAGAAATAAAAACTCTGAAGAACTAGTATGGTATAGTATTGCTCCAGTCATAATGTGCTAGTACACAATCAATTCTTATAAAAGCTTTTCTCTTTCAGAGTAGTTTAGTTGTCCAAAGGGAATAAATAATTTACTGCTTGTTCAATCCGGCACTTCTCTCGTATTATTTTTAAAAATTTATTCCGCTTCGCATTTGCCACATAAAGTGTTCTTTGTTTACGTTCCATCCCTTTTAAATCTTTTTTCTCTTTAAGCTCACAGAGGATACTTCTGCTCAAGTGAGCTCACTAACATGAGGTTGATGGCTTGAGGAGAGTTCAGGAGGACATCTTATTTTTGAAGTCAGTATAGGCTACCTGGATACATTTTGATGCTGACATTTGAGATTTCTTCATTTCCAAATAGAACCTTACATGGCTTGTAGACACAGAGTGGTTCACAGCTGGCTGGAAAGCATCCCACACTCGATATAGCTATCAGGGACCTCTGCAGAGAAAGACTGGAACAGCTTGCCTACACTAGAGATGGCCGTGTCTAAAAGGGGACCATTCAACCTACGTGTGGTTGAATGGAGGAGCCTTCCCATCCTGGGGGTGGGGCATCCCCAGCACCTTCTACTACCCAACATTTCTGTGATATGATCAACTGTGAATACTCAAGTGCCTCCACTTTTAGATAATTAGATTATACACTAGACATTTAATTAATGCTTCCATCTAACAGGTTTTACAGTTTACAGATACATATTTTTTTCCATTTTGAATTCTTTAGAATTCTTTGTAGTTCCCCTAAGAAAAATACGGTCTTTCAGTTGGTGACTGGCCTTAGCTTGTCACTGGGACAGAAAAACAAAACCAACCCTATATGTTTTCTACACCTTCTTTCTAAACGTTTGAGTCTTTAAAGTATTGTAGGAATAATCATAAAAAGGCAAGAATGAAAATGAATGCATGAAATAGCACAACACATGACTGCATTAGCAGTATCCTCTGCTGAGAAACCCACAACTAAGCCTTTATTTTTAAATTGTCTATTTCAAACTGTTTTACTGGTGAGGAGGAAGTCGGTATTTACTGGGGAAATGAACAATGTTTAGTGGATCAAATTTCCAATTACACTTTTCAGTTTCAAGCCTGTCCAAAAAGACATCTAAAAAATCTTGAGACATTGTATGACCTGTAATGTCTTCCAACAAAATCTATCTAATGAGGAAGTCAAAATATCTCATTTACTTTCCTTGGTATCATAAGAATTCTGAATTACACTGAAATCTCAGGTGTCACATTGTCTTAAAGTAGCATCTAAGCAAGTGCATCACTTCAAATCAGGCAAAAGATGTATTAAACTCATTTCTAAATATGTTACACATGTTGGCTTTGCTGTTAGTGTGATCTCTTCCCAGTTTTTGCTCCAGTGATCACTGGTGACTCTCATGACCATGGTAAGCAGTCTGTAGATACATTTTCAGTGTTCCCAGTGCTGTATTTTTCAGCTAAAAGTGCAATGAATACACAGTGACCTGTGAATGATTTTGAAGGCTTGCGTTCATCTGTTGACCCTTAAAACTTTGAAATCACTACAGTAAAATGTTTAATGAAAGGAATGAAAGATACTTTCGCTCTAAAATACAATTTAATGACTAGTGAGTCATTAAAAAGCAACATGTGCAGTCATCCTAAAATGCAGTGTCATTACTGCAACTCTGGACTATATGCAGTAAAACCGCGCTGCCAGTATTGTAATGCATACAATACTGGATTTAGTTAATGATTTTCCCATTACACTGCAAAAACCTTACATCAGTCGCTGAAATTTCTGATCAGTTTTGCAGCCTGCCTATGAAACCACAAGTCCAGGTTATACAGCCAACTGAATCTTTGCACTACTCCCTGGTTTGGACCTGGAGGTTAGGGAAGAGCAATAGAAATGAAGACTGACTATATTTCATTGCCTTAAGAAGCGTACTTTTGCTTTCTAAAAGTAAAATACGTGCTATTTTCCACAGTTTATTGACAGGAACATCATGCTTGGATTATGCACTGTGAAGGTGTACAGCTATCTGTGCAGCCTCTGCACAGAAATTCAGCAATTAATCTGTGGATTCCAAAACAGCCTGGGGAACATGTTTGAGAATTGAGATTGAAAATTTTAGGGTATAAATATTTGTCTGCAATAAAAAATTTAAACTTGGTCTTCACAGACCTATTTCTAAACTCACTAAATTGTTTCAGGTGAAAAGAAGTCAGCTCTAGATTTTACAAGACTGTTGATAACTGATCTGTGTACCGTTAGCCCCAATTTTATCACAGTATCTATGAGAGTCAGGCTCAAATCCACTCAATAAATGACTGCAAGCAGGGTTTTGAGCCTGGGTAACCACACTTCTTCTTTCTAGTTCACTGCAGGTTTAAGTCAGATGCAAAAATGGAATAACTCCCACAGAACTAATTGGGTGAACCTGGACTTGTTGTGCGTGTCATGTGCTGAGTAGAAAACCATTAGGAAGAAAAGACAGCTCAATTTAGATCCATCCTGGTCCAAGCTGAACTCCCACTCAGCAATGGTGATATGGAACAAATGCAATTTCTTCTGTTAGAGCTGTTCCGCTCTTTTTCACTGAATACTTAGTATTCAACAGGAGAAGGAGCAAGTAAATCACTCCCCTGCTTGATGGGGAATTCATTTTGTTTTGATTTGCATTCTCTGGGCTCTGTTCTCTATGCCAGGAACCAGTCTGCAATTAGAAGGTGGAGCAGGTATCAAAAGTAGAAACCCTTTCCCTGTCCTCTCTGGACTATCTTATGGGTTTTGCAGTCAAGACAGTCTTTTGAATGTTGTGGCTTACACTGCCCCACACAGAAGCAGAGATGAAAATGTGTCTCTCACATCTATATCTACATCATGGAGCTTAGGTGCAAGTACCTGTGTCCCCTCCTTCTCATCCCATTTTATCGATATAATTAGACATTGCCTTTGCTTTTAGTACAATTTAATTCCACAGTGGCATTTTATGTTTTGTCTCATTAAAAAAATTCCTCTAATTGTTCATTCTGATGACAAAAAATTATTTTCAGTTTCAGCAAATTCTTAAACAAGTTTTAATAAGTTTTTATTTGGCTACAGAACTGAAGCAAAGCACACACAACTTTCTCAAAGATTTTTCCTTTCTTGAAATAATTCTACCGCTGCTGACTGTGACAATAGTGGAGCTGCACCTTCTGAGTTTTAAGCAAAACAGATCAGTTACTGATTATTTCCTGAATGGATTTTCTTTAATTCACTACAGTGATTGGCAAAAGTATCCTGGAAGTGTGAAAGCTTGTTTGGGATGAGAGGAGGGAAGGCAGTGAAACACTACGAAGAGGACTGTTCATCACCAGCAGGGGTTAACACTGGCTCCTCTGACAATCAAAAAGTATTTATAAGTTGTTATGCATATTCAGAAATGCCCGAGATCATGCTTGTGGGCACCCACATGCATAGAATCCTTTCATCTCCAGGAAAAGCATGACTTTCTGGAGGTTGGTGCCATCCCACTCTCATTCTCCCTGGATTTGACATTTATGTGCCCGGTTCTGGTTAGATTCCAACAATGACAGTGATGCTTGACCTCCCCTAAAGAAACTGGCTGGCAGAGACACTTCCACTGCAGCTCTCTGGGTGCTGGGCTTCTGCTTCTGCTTTTTTTTTTTTTTTCTTTCTTTCTTTTCTTTTTTTTTTTTTTTTTTGGTGTGCATTAGAATCTTCAAAAAAATGATCTACCTGACCTTTGTCAAATATCAAATTCATTTCTGTGAATTGATGCTATGGGTATGGTAGAAGGAGAACATATGTGTTTGAGACTGAAGAGAACTTTGAAAAATATGAGTAGACTTAGTAGAGATGCTGATGTCAGTTGTGACCTCATTAATATTAAATCACTTTTGTAGGCAATGGAAATTTCTTGCTGTTGTTACACAATAGCCAGGTGTGCAAAGGTAGGTGCTTACTCTGCATATTTCCTATGACAAGACATCCAGTAAGACAGAGTGAGTGTGTAATGAAATGACAAGAAAATAATTGTTCTGTGTTCGTGGTGTTCATCCAGGTGTGAAGACCTCTGGTTTCTGATTTTCCTTCAAATGAACAGTTAATAAATGAAGGGTGGAAATGGATCAAAAGAAGAGGCTGCAACACCTTTTCTTGCTTTCTCTAGGGTATCCTACATACATGTATACACACAAATATATATCTTTATACACACATATACACATATACAGGCATATTACATATTTGTTATACATATATGTATTTATACACCAACATACATGAATATTTGGAGTGACACACAGTGCATCTGTTTTCCAATTAGTCCTGGACATAGAACCCTTTCACAGTATTTGCTGTCTTCCAATGAAAATCAAATAGCTTTCATCAATTCTGCTATTTCTGAAGCACATAAGGAATTTCCCAACACTTCTCCTACAGATTTCTCTCCTACTCTCCTACAGATCATAGATTCAATTGGAGAGAATCACATATAGGCATGTGATAATCTTGAAGACACTGCCTGATTCCTTTTTAACATACAGAATGATTCACTGGGTCAGCACTAGGAGGATGATGGCTCACTGGAGTTTCCAATGTACCAGTGCACAGATAATACCTTATGAACATAATGCTACACTCTTCAGAGAGGTCCCTGCCATCTTTTTTGTCATTAGATGCTTGCTGTAGTTTACTGGATGTCCTTTCTGCTATCCAATAAGCATTTTTACGCTTCTATTACTGTCTTGCTGTTGCAGATCTTTAATTCATCCTGTCACTTTCACTGCTATTATGGCTTTGAGAGTTTATTTGCTGCAGGCAACAGTGAGCTTGCACAACAGTGTGACATGAAATGTAGTGCTAGGCTGCTAGTATCTACTGTTGGTGTGCTGCTCCAGTCCAGCAGCATGGTCTGTGTGTGTTTATCTCTTTGGTTTGTCTTTTCAATATATTTTCCTGGCAATCCTGACAGCTGTTTCTGCTTCGCCGTTAGACTGGGGGAGATGCTGAAGAGGCAGGATATGGCCAGAGCCTGCTGACGCTGTACACTTCTGACATGCAAACCAAGGTCCATTATCCATAATAACAATTTCTGCAGCTCTCTCCCAGGCAAACTCAGCCTTATGGCCATCAGTGATAGAAATTGCTGCTTTTTTTAATGTTAGGGATCCATTTCCCAGCCGTCAACAAAAGCACTCTGCATTCATTAAGGCAGGGAGGGGAAAAATGAAGACAAGACAAGCTACAGGATTTTGTTTAACCTTGGTCCCCAGGGACACTGGCCTTCTCACAGCCGCCATCCAGTAGACCAAGCACTAAGTAGCTCAAAGCAAGATGGCTCCCTGAGGGAACTAGTGGAGTATTTACACAATGAGGCTGCTGACAGCCTGTCTTTATTAATACTGGTTAAAACCAAACTTGATACACTCACAGAGCACAGGTTGGCAGTTTATAGGAGTAAGCTGACTGTCTTGAAAAAAAATAGAAACCAGAGAAAAGAGGAGATGTAATATTGAAAAAGTTGTTTTTGCTGTGATGCTGCTAAATACTGATGAATTTCAAGGCTCATGAGAGAGTATGAAAATGAACTTCTGAAAAATTACACTTGGTCAAAACCCAGCCCAGGACTGTTCCTTGTGTGAAACCTACACTCCTAATGGTCTAATGCTTCAGCTATGGCTGTTACTGGAGGAAGAGTCCTTTGTTCCTGTCAGGTGGCATTAGCCACAATCATCCTGAATGCCTTCAGCTTTGCTGTGAGTGCAGGTGCACATCCCTTCCAGGCAGCTGGAGGCTGAGGAGCTGGGAGGAAGGCTGTGGGGCCTGCTCCATCTCTGCTTTCCGGATATCATGACCTTGCCAGTGCCAAATCACCAACAACCACTCTGCCTTATGCAAAAGAGGGAGGGAACCTCACCACATCTTTCCACCAAGACACACCAACATGCACAGTCAATACGTTTGAGCAAACAGGTTTTCTCCGGACTTCAGTTTGGTTACTAAGACTAAAAGAGGGATCAGCTTCAGATGAGTATTTTTATCTTTTGAGCTCCAAGAAAGTTGAACTTACATTGAACACAGAAGAGGCAGAGCTTAAAGAAGCTTTTGTTTCAAATAAATGAACAGGTTATGAGAAATATGAAGTACGGCATTGTAAAATGTGATATTACACTTCAGTTCCCTTGTCAGTCAGGGATTCTTCACAATGAAAAGTTGTTTACAAATTTAAGGTAACACTAATATATTGTTGTTCTCTTTTATCAAAATGCAAGAGGTATTTACATTTATTCTCTTTTACATGATTACCTCTAAAAACAGCACATATAAATACTGTGTGGGATAAAGGGCTATAATTCTGCCATGCATTTATCTTTTATTTTGCATGGTGATTTTGCTTTTTTCCTCCCAATCGCTGCAAGACATTTTATGGATTTTAGGTAGCCTACATAATCTTAAAGGTTTTAAACTTTTCATTTTCCATTCTGCTTTAACACTGATCTCACTGCAACAGTATTTTTTTAGCTTTGCATCTGGGTCATATGTGTCATACGGCATGTGTCATATCATTAGCTTATTCACTCCGATCTCTGTACGCTTGCTAAATATACCTGAGAGAAAGTCACCATGAAGATGACAAGACAACAGTCGAAATCTAAATTCAGTTTTGCTCAATTTCAAGCACAAGACCACATCTCACCGGGTGCAAGTAAAAGATCACATCTAGTGAGATCCTTCATCTCACGACCTCCCGTGCTGCCAGCCAGAGGAGATCAGTCTGACATGAGGACCTTGCACTAGTCCTGCTCCCCTCCGTGACACATGCTCATATCAAGAATAAACCAACATCAATTTAGTTCAAATTGGAAGTGCATTTCCTTACAACCTTGCTGATAATTTAGAACAAAATGCCACTTAAAAAAAATCAGTGTCAAAAAAGTCTAAATGTCACTGTGTCTTGGAAAGTGTAATTAAGGACTTCAACTTTGTAATGCCGTACTGGCAGGCAAGCAAAATGTATCTTGTGAAGTGTCAGCAAAACAACTTTGACATATGTCAGTGACATGCCCTTCTCTGAAATACTGTGTTCAGTTCTTGCTGTCTAACTCAGGGCTGTGTGAGAACCTGTCAGCTCTGAGGCCCTGACAGTCATCTCCTGACTGAAGAAGACCTGTTAATGCCTCGTCGTGCAATGTCCTTTGCTTAGATTCTAAGCACTTTCCAGCGCTTAGAATTCTAGTGGAAATTTAGGTATGTAGGCAGAAAGAAATCAACAAAGATGTCCAGAAATATCTTCTAAAATGGGAGATCAGATTTGTGAAATGCCCTGAGGCACACAACTGCCCTGCAGTTAAGATAGAGGGTATGGAGAAAATAGGAGTTGAAATAGCTGATAAAAATGATAAGAGGCATGGATGGATTTCCAGATGAAGACAGAGAGAGATGATTTGAATGGTTTAGCTGAAAGAAGAATAAGTCATGGATTACTGCAGTAAAAGTCAATTGAATTCTGCCATTTGCCTTTTCTTGCAATATCTAAATAAGGGAACAGTTGATGACACTGAATGGCAACAGATTTAACTTTTGGGGGGGGCTGAAATGTAATTAAAGGAACAAGGAAAGCCTGCCTCTTGCGAGGATTAAGGAAGAACTGGCCCTTCATATACATAAGGAGAACACGTTCTGTTACATTAGTTTGCACACGGTGTTCTTAATGAGAAGCACAAAGTCTCGGGGATCTGCATAAACAAATAAGAAATGTGGAGACTGGAGAGACAGTACTTCCTCAGGCAGATTGTTCTGTACTTTAGTTTCTGGCCTTGTGCTGAGAGTTCAGGCCAGAGTCAGCATGCTTGAGTAGATGGACAATTGGTCCTACTCAGAATGGCACTTCCTACCTTTCAGTAAAAAGTAATTGCTCAGTTCTAACCAAAAGAACTTTGGGTGAGATCAGTTGATAAAGCAAATACAACCATAAAGAAGAGAGAAAGTGTTCTGTGTAAACAATAAATTCTTGTATGGGAAGAAAATAAATAAAACTAGTTAAAGTAAATACAGCCCAGTAAAACTGAATAATGCCCAAAGTGTTCAGATATAATTCTCACAAATGAAGGTGTCTTTCTGTTTCAGCAGTTTGTGCTGAGGTACATGGAGTATAATATTTTCTCTAGCAGTAACAAGCAATTGTCACAGGAACAGAGAGTATTTTATCTGCTCTTCCTAAAATTCTCACTGCAGTGCATCAAAATGGGGGAAAAACACTCCTAGCCACAGAAGACTGTTTCCCCAGTTAGTGCAGATTGCTGCGGCTCTTCTGATGTCAATAGAACTGTACTGGCTTGTATTAACTAAGGATATTTCTGCTCAGTGAACACCTTCTGTAAGATGCTGTGTTCCTCAAATAATCATATTAATTCTTATAACTATGTTTATTCTCAAGGCTGATTTTAGTACTTGACTGTGAGAAGGAATCACTGAAATTCAATTTACAGTTCTGAAATAAACATTTGTTCAGATTCTGTGAGTTGGGAGGTTTTACAGTGCTCCCTAATCAATTCAAAAAAAATCTGGAAAAGAGCAGCACAATGTGTTGTTGTATAAATTTGCTACCTAAGCTTGCTTTTTGTTATTCATTTATAACTCAAAAAAGAGCTTTATCTAGCTACCTGGTTTTAATTGCAAATTTGTAAGTCACTCATATAATGCATAAGCTTGTCCTTTGGGGTTTCTCCTTACATTTTGTTGATCTCTGTGATTATTTATCTTCCTAGTTATTCTTTACTCAATAGATTTTAATTAATTTAAATTAGTGGATTATTTTTACTGTCCAATTTTTCTTCTTACGGCAACAGAAATCGTGGTCACAGAAAAATCTGGTACATTGCTGCACAAAAAAACCCTGTGCGTGCCTGGGTAAAATGATATAAACCATATAAACCATTACATCTTAGAAACGACCCTAGAACAAGATGGTGAAATGTTCTCTCTGCCTCTCCTTAACTGTGAAAGGCAACCTTTTCAAGTGGTATCTCCACCCTGTTCCCTGATAGTTCCCTTCTAATCACTCTCTCACGTAACGCTGGATGAGTGAAATAAAGTGGCTTTCTAAAAAGCATGTTCAAAATACTGATCTGTCTTCTGATGGCAGCCTGCATCTCCTGCTTCTCAGCTCTCACTTGATTAAGTGTAACGTTAACTGTGAACAAATTGCACTGCAGATTTGTAAATCCTGAAATAAATGGCTGTATACAGATGAAAGCAAGCAGTTTCAAAATTAAAAAGAAACGCATTACAGTGGTTTAAATGCACAGTGCAACACCACCAACAACGTAGCCCCATAAACTCTATTTAAATAGAGCAATCAATAACAAAAACAAATCCAGGCAGTGAAAGACAACTCAAACCCTCTCAGAATGGCAGGTCTGGGGCTTGCGAGACGCCTACACCTACTATCTGTCCAAATAGTTGAGGGTGGGAGAGCAACTGTAGGGCTGCTTCCTTGTCTTTCAAAATCGATAAAGGTCAGATTGACTGACATCCTTCCTGGAGTTTGAAAAGCAAACAAAATACCTTCATTTTTCTTCCACCTCAAAGAAGATACTGTGAAAAGAAAGTACTTGAGCAATTACTTTCCCAAGGAATATACTGTGGCCTTACATCAGCACATGAGGGTGACTCACTGCACGTCATGAGAGCTATTTCCTTTCACAGTGATGCAACTCAAGTTCCCCATGTCACTGCAGGTACAACGCACAAGAGTCTTACAGCCACTCCCATAGAATGATAGATTCACAGAACCATAGAATAGATTGGATTGAAAGGGACCTTAAAAATCGTCTGATTCCAACCTCTCTCCCATGGTTACCATGCACTACCAGGTTCTCCATTGGTGGTTCTCTAAATGCTGTTTGATATATTCAGTGAGAAGCTGGAAAACGTTTGGTTCCTCAAGCATGTCTGAGGTAGGAGCTCTGACAGATATCTTGGCTCTACTGAGCCAGTCAAATGGCAGTGTGTTACCCACTTGGCACACTCTACTTCATACAGACCGCCAAGGTGGGAGGAAAACCTTCCCTAATGATTCTGTTTCTCTGCATCTCAGGGAAAAAAAGAGGCCAGGAAAGGATTTCTTCTCTTCTCCCCTACATCTCTGCTCTGTTGTGAGAAGAGAGACACAAGGAGGACATCCTTGCACTCTCAGTAGCTGCAAATGCTCTTCCCCAGCCTCAGTGGACAGCAGGAGATCTTGTTCTATGTTAGGAGGAAGCTTGGACAAAGCCTTTGTAGAAGTGGTAGGAAGAACACATGGGAAAGAGAGGGAAGAAGTTTGGAAAGGGAGGCCCAGTGCTAAGGTTCTTTGCTCACTGCAAAATGGAGAAGGAGATGCTGAGGACAGAGAGTGAGATGGGGCTTCCATAAGTAACCCCATTGGAGCAGATGAGCATAGACACTCGTGTTTACAAAACACTGCTGCTCATCCTGCTGAGTATGTTTCCTTTATGTGGAGAAGAAAGCTATTTTAGAAAGGATCCCAGTCATTTTCAGGTAGGGGCAATTACCCAAACCTTGGTCTAGACTCAGTTACAAATGATCAAGGACAATCAGTTACTTCAGAAGTTCAAAAGCTTTGATTAATATTTGCAGCTACTATGCAGCTACAATGCAATACAAGTCTACCCTCAGGGCTTTTGTGTTTCTTTAAAGCATTAGCCATTAATAGACTAAGTTTACCACTGGGATACAGAGCCCTGGCCCAGCAACGCAGCTCGAATGTATTTACTTTTCGATCTATGGTTTTCAAGTACAGTGTATCATTTCTACAAGGCTTTAATGAGAGCCAAGAGGTGTACATTATATGCAACCAACTTCTATTTCTAATGGAGCTCAGTTCAGATCAGAGGATGATTTATTAGCTTTCCTCAGCTTTCACTTGTATTTCACTACAGAGATCAGAAATTTAGATTTCGATCTAAAATTCACAGGATAGCATCAAGAGCCTTATTTTCAAAGTCAAGATTTTTTTAATCTTAAATTTACGAATGTTCTATTCTGCTTAAGGTCAATCATTCTGAGGAACAGTGAATATCTGCCAACTGCTTTAGACTGTCTCATTAAAATGAAAGCACAGTACTTCTAAGAGAAAAGAAAAAAAAAAAGTATTTTGAAAGCACAGATGTGTAGCAAAAAAGCAGAATGAAAGACATTTGTCTAAATAAGTAACTCTTAGCAAGATGCTCATTACCACAGTTAGCGTCAGTGGTAACAGAAATAACAATACTTTCCATAGCTGGCCAGTGGAACAGGGGCTGTCCTCTGAAGCAGAAGATAAAGGCAGTGCCCCCTTCCTATAGCCCTTAAGATAGATGTGAAGTGTCACCCCGTATAAGGCTCCTGAAGCTTCAAAAGTGAGTTCAGCACATTGGGTCCCCCCACAGACAGCTGGCAGCTGGCAGAAGCCCAGAAAAGGATCTCTGTTTGGGTTATAAACAACCTAATGTGATCACTGGCCTAACGTGATTCAGAGGCTAGCTCTTGTGTTGAGTGGTATAAGACCTAAAGGCAGGAGAAAAATCAGAGCAAACGAGAGAGAACTTTGAAAGAACTGTTTACTATTTGAACAATTCGCAAAGCAGATGTTTTCTGAAGGTGCAATTGAAGAAAGCTTGCCATAGATGACAAGAAAGCAATTTCTGACACCTTAAAGCACTGTAAAAGAAGGTTCTGCTGGAATCAATTTATCAATAAAATTTAAAACACCCTAAGATTGAAGTTTGCATATTAGAAATACAGTGCCACAGTATGTTCCAAATACTAATTAAAGCTGTGTTAAAAACCCAGAAAACCTCCTGTCCTATCATCTAACTGAACTGAATATGGAAGAAAAATATTAAATCAAATAGAATACTAGCAAACTGTGTGTGCTTGTTCTGATAGAAATATTAGTCTAGTATTTAGCGGTGTCAATTACTTTATCCTTCCCTAATCCATCTAACTTCTGTGTATTTGTGGTTGTTAAAGCACTAAGCTTAGACTTTAATATGGAAGAAATAATTTAAAGGTAAAGAACAGAGGGGTGTTGTAAGCTTATGCATCTCTCTACAACATCTCCTTGAGACAAGAGTCCATTTCTGCTTATTCATGACTCTCTTCTGTCACACAGACGTATTTGTTCTCGCTTCAAGATCTGAGCACAGTAAGAACAGAGTGACTGACGATTACATGATTGGATGATTTTTTTTCTTCTACTAATGGAAAAGACAGACATTAACTCATCCTTCTCTTTACATGGATTTATTATGTTCAATAATTGTCTGTTATTATTACTGTACATTGTAATCTATTTCTAATGAATCCCTCTTGGTTATGGTGAATCAAGTCTTGCATAATAAATTCTAATCTGTTAGTCATTATCTTTGTTAATGTTTTACAGTCTACATTTATTACTAAGATTAAGAAATAGTTTGTATAGTCCTTGGTATTTTCACTATTTTTAAGTACTATCTCTTGCAATTAGCAATCTCTTTGAATTTTAGCTATCTCTTTGAATTTCCTTTGCCTTCTTAGGCTAGTACCAGCCACACTGGAAACATCAATGTTTTCAGTCTTTTTTCCAAGTCTGCTGCTGGGAAACACAAGTTACAATGTGCATTCCCACATGTGTTTTAGAATGGGTGCTTCTTCATGTGCAATATCGGCTCATCTGATCGATGCTGCTTGGGTTCAAGTGTGTGAGCACATGCACAGGACTTGAGCTGACAGGAGCAGAAGTGGCTGCACACAACCACGTGTGGGTATTCTCCAGTGATTTCTCTTTTTCAGCTCTGGAAGGGAGAGATTTCTCTGGGAGAAGTAGTAAATCTGCTCAAGCTGTAAAACTGCTTCCCATCTACTAGTCAGAAGGTTTTGGAGTGCATTCTCCAGACTCCTATCTGTAATACCTTTCACAGCTACAAATGTCTTGGCATACATCTAACAACTGGGGAGCTGTTATCAGGTCTCAAAATCTCATTGCAAAACAGTCCTTGCTGACTTGACGTGAATTAGCCATGGAAAATTCCACACCCTGCATTAAAACATGGAGGGGAACAGTGCTCTGGTCCCACTTAATTAGATGCATGGTAAGAGTTTGTTTAATGTCACGGCCGTGAACATGATTGCAGCAAAGTGAGGGAAGGGACTATTTCAATCAGCTGAATAACTCCTGAACAGCATTATGTGCCTGAAGAACCTCTGGAGTCCTTCACTTTATGTCCTTATACAGTGGTAAACACCTTTGAGCAGGAGGCCATCATAGTTGCTTTTGGAGCAGCAATGGCTTTTCCAAGGTTGTCTGTGCCATTCACTGTCTTCATTACGGCACAAGTTTAACAGCGGATAAATGAAACACATTTTTAGACTCTCTACAAATGCTTACTGGCATGTGGCAGTTAGATTTGGCAATTAGAGCTGGTTGGTAAACTTCGGATGATAAGCAGTGTAAAATGCTGATTTGTTCACACTTTTAATGGGAGCATATTGGGTTCGATTAAGAGCTTTTGGAAGGGTTCCTCAGGGCACAAAAGACTTGTGGCAAAAAATGTACGCTTTGCATTTACTCACTCAAAACTCCATTCTATTTTATTGGGTAAGAACCTGAACTTTTGTATACTAGGCAAATATCTGGTCAGATGTATGTACTAGTGAAAGCATTCTGCCTGGAGGGAAGCAAGGAGCTCTCTATGACAGAAAGCTTCAAAAAGTGTCCAAGTGAACTAGTACCAATATCCTGACAACAATGTCTGTAGGATGGCAGAACTGTTCTCTGTACGCCCCTATGAGCACTTCAGTAAGCACTGTATGTTCATCCATCATTCCTCCTGCATGTCTTTCTGAGACGTGATCTGCTCGGAAGAGCTATATCTTTTTTTGCGATATCCATGAGGTTGTTTGGTTTTTTTTACTGTTGGAAATGATGTTATATTTATCCTTTCCTAACATCTCAGAGGAGAACATTTTCTTCCATTTCCATTTGTTTGTCTAATATACTTTATAGATCAGCTTTCACTTCAACAGTTCTAAAATGTTATTTAATATGTGATCAGTATATAATCCTTTATAACATTCCCAGTGCCTTCTAAGTGCCCAATAAGCACTATTAAACCAATCTGAGAAGTATTATATTGAATAGCTAATTCCTAGGCAGCATCTTTCTTGCGAGAACACAAAGTCTTGGTCTGAGCTTAAACATGTTGCAAGCAGAGATAGCTGGGAAACCTGGGCTGTCTTTAAACAAGCATAATATCCAACATCAAATCTGATTTGGGTTTTACCCTGGTTTGCCATCAGTATATCAGTGTAGAGGAATTAATGAGTGGGACAACTGAGGCTCCACCCCCAGTTCACATGCGACTCTGACGCTTGATTTATATGCAAAATTCACTGTGGTGAATTTAATCATCATGGAAGGGAACAGAAAGGACCTGGCAATGGAATGACAGCCTGAAGAAGTTGTGTGCAGCTACCTTTAGCTGCACTGTGATATAGGCAAATGTCTTTGAAAGATTAACTGTGAGGGCAGCATTTGGCCAAACCTGCATTACTGCTGTTCAGCAGCACTCCCTCCAGCTGATGGACTTTTCTTTTCTACGAGCATACAGCATGGAGGTTAGGAAGTTCCAAGACTGATTAAGGTGTTTGGAGACTTCTGTAACACAAATATTTACTCCTAACAAACCTTGTCACAGCTGCTGTACTGAAGGAAAATGGTGTACTATGGAAACTGGGGAAAACTGAAGGAGAGCAGATATAATGTGTATACAGCCAACAGATTTTCCATAACTGTAGAGTCATCTCTGGCACTCAAGAATCACTCATAAGGCCACACGTGTCCCAAACGTGCTGGGAAATTGTGCTTGGTGACTACAGTGCAATGGTGATATCTTCTTTCTTCTTTTAAGAACAGGAAATTCCAATAAATGTCTACATATAGTTGTTACTGGTTACTCTGAGACAGGACATACACTAGTGGAGGGTTGAGAGTTGGAAGAGCTGCTTCAGAGGAAAACAGAAGTTTCCGATTCATTTCAAAGTGAGGAAGAAAGACAGAAAAGGAAAGGGAGAAACCATTTGAAGATTAGACAAAAAAAAAAAGCAAACTAGAGAAAGAGGTATCAGAAATTAAGAAGAGAATAAGTAGCAATATTTATTCTCAGGGAATATAGAAATGAAAGGTGAAGAAAACAAAAAACCAACAAAGAGAAGAAGGTAAAAATAAAGGCAGAAGAGTCACTCATACATGTAGCTACTGAAAGCCATTGAAAATACAATTCTGTGATCGTGAGAAATAGCTGGCCGCAGGCATCAAATACATGTCTGTACAGAATAAAATTGAGAGATCTAATTGCAGTTGTGAGATGAGCATGGGGGATCCCGTTGATAGCCATGAGAGGACAGCTCGTCTGTTTCTCAGGTCTTCCGAGAAGAGCCTCATTTTTCCCCCTCTGTGAGACTACTGCACTCACTGGTTGCATATATGGACACATGAAGGGTATGCAGATGTGTGCACACATGCACACACAAAGTATAGCATTTAGAAATGCTTGGATCGTTTCCAAGGTAGTTGAGCAAAATGAGGCTAATAAAATATAATTAAACATTAATTATTGTAACTATCAAAAATAATTGACTTGTACAAAGCACAGCACTCCTATTAAAGAGGGACCTAGGGGTAATAAAAAACATACAGTATTCTGTAATGCAGACATAATAATTGCTATGAAGCAATCAAATTTATAGGCAACTGTTAAAATTCTTTTGTGACTATTTAAAAGTGTGAGCACAGGACAGATTTGGTTCAAAATTGTCTACTATAAAGCAGTCCTGGTATTAATAACGAGTAAACATTTCCATTTAAAAATCAAACTGAAGGTGCGCTGCTGCTTGAAGTAAATTTGAAGCAAAACTGACTGGAGCTGTCATAAAAATGCTGCTGTATGTATCCCATCAAGTCATTCTTCTGCTAGCTTTTCTTTCTGAAAATCTTCAGAGTATGAGAGAAACAGAGCTGGCAGATGAAAGGACGGGAGCTGAGATCTTCAGCTGGTGCGAAGCTACATGACTTCATTCACCTTCTCTATGCTTTACTGACTTTTAACAGCAAAGGAAAGGTGCGGCCTCGATGCTGGGGAAGAGACTGAACCAAGGTCATACGAACTAAAGAAAGCTTAAGTAAAGAGTTTCTTTGACAAGTGGAGCCAAAGAAGAGCTGTAGATAGGAACAGTTCACGCTGAGGACCCCCCACTACTTGCATTTCAGGGTGTTTGAGTTCAAACTGGCACTGATCTGCTCCTACTGATTGAGCGCCCATTAGTGTCTGGGAGTACATCGGGCTTGTTGCTGGAATGAATTTTTGGTTGACTTTCTTCTAAAAGCAATCTAGTTTGCACACCAACACTACTCTGAGAGGTGAACCAAATTCTGGTGAATGGTGATTAACTAAAAAGAGACTGACTTCAGGAGAGCTCCTGAACTAACCTAAAGCTCTAACATAGACGCACCTGGAAAACAGCATAATGCTTTTTAATTTCAACTTCTGTGTTTAAGTTAAGTTGGACAATAGATATTTCATCCCCTTGCGAAGAACTTGTTCTCTTAGTTTGCCTTCAAGAAAACAGAAGTTGAGTGTTTACATGGAACACAGCCTTGAGTAGGATGTTAGTGGGCAAATCACACGCAGAAGGAGCACTGATAACAGTGAAGATTGCACAGTCCTACTGTACAAGATGTCTGTTCTGCAGACATGACAACAACACACTGCACTTCTATGTGCTCTCTCTCACTATCAGAGCCTTTGCTCACTCTCTGCATTGCTCATCTTCTGTGTCTTGATTACAGCTGAAATTCACTATTTATTTTGCAGTTCATCTCTCTTCTTTCTAACTTTATCTCAAATATTCTATTTACATGGAAAAGTTTTGTTCTAGCCCACATGGAATAAAAGAGTTGAAATGGAAACAAACAAACAAAAAAGTTTATTTTCCTGCTCCTGTTCCTAATCAGGGAAATGAGATATTTTAGAAAAAAAGGAAAATAGTACATTTCAGATACTTCTTCGGCTCTTTTCACTCTCTGCTGCTAGTGTGATGGCAACAGCTTGATGAGTTAATGACGTTACACTCATTTTAAGAAAATGCTGGCCTACTTCAATAAAACAACTACTAAAAAGAAGTCACATTTTTAAAGCAATTGTAACGTAGCGTTGTGAGTCAGTGGAAATGCCATGACATGAAATATATTTGGCATATGCTTCCTTCACTTGTTCTGCAAGAAAAATATTAAAAGTAGCAAGGTAAAGTCAGTTGAAATAGTAAGGAAATGACACTGCTGCCTGAGACGTTATCATTACTGTGTTCAATTTACTGTAATCCACAAATCAATTTTAGCTCTACATCTAGTTCTTCATCTAATTCTAGAAAAACATACAAGCCAACTAAGGGGATACTGAGGTTGAGTTTTTGGTTGCCATCTCTTGCACCCAGTGCTAAATCATATCATACACCATATCATGTCATATCATATCCTTGCATTGCATTGCACTAGAATAACAAGAAAGTGAAGAAAAGTCTTTTTCATTTAAGCTGTTCTCCAAAAATTTTCCATGTCATGCTATGCTTTCTGGGCATGCAGCAGGTTGAGCTGCTTCTAAGCTATAAATATTTCTCTTACATAACCAATTAATCAGCTAAAAAGTCAAAGAAAGCAACTATTTTTAGTTTAATATTGCTAGTCATGCTTCTGGAGTGTTATTTTTTGCTGTTAAATAAAAGGACTTCTTCATTCTGCAGTTCTTTCCCATCAATGTGTGGGACTGTGCCAATTCAAGCAACATTTCTGTATAAAGAGCACTGATTAATGATCCAGAATTCCAGGCAAGCTTTATTGTCTCAGTTTTGCTACTACAGAACTGCTTGCAAAGTTTCTGCAAAAAGATATAAGCCATTCATATACAACAGCCAAAGTACTTTTCAGGCTTTGGCACTTTCAGCCCAAAAAGAATGAACCAATCAAAGATTTTTGAAGAAGCATTGTATTTTTAGGAAAAAGTCTGATTTTTCATTGAAAAATGTTTTAGATACAAATGTTTTACTAGCTTTCATTCCTACCAAATATAGCCTTGGCTTTTAAAATGCCTTCTGCCAAATACTCAGAGACAAAAACAATTAAAAACTAGCCTATGGAGATAATCCTCAAGCACTTCAATCTGAAATGGCATAGTTTTAATTTGAATTGAAACTTTAAGTCGTCATGTTTAAAATAATTTTTCAACATTACAAATATAAATTTTATCTCCAAGTCCTTTATTGAAAGAACATCAAGGTTGTGAATTCTTAACGCAAAAAACCGATCCAAATTAAAGCAATCTCCTTGGTGCAGGGAAACCAGAGTGATAAAGCAAAATGGGTCTGGGAAAAAGCAAAACAGGAAAAATCTGAAAGTCAGGATGAAAAATTTAATGTCAGATGACATAAGCACACCTATTTTCCACAATTTCAAAGCAGAACATTGCTCTTGAATATACTGCACTTCTACTTTAAGGCAAGATCCAGTGGTGGCTGCAGTTCCTGGACAAGTTAAATCTGGATCTGGTAGACAACAGCAGGGTTCTGTGCCATCTGAGGACTCTGAGGCTCTCCCATCTTTCAGCTACTGTTACAGATGAGCCTGGGTCCCATAGATCCTGCTTCATATCTGCCTGCCCCATGAGGGCACCTTGCTGTCTTACATTTCAAATGACTTTGGGAGCACATGTCAGCTCCATTGGATATGAACTACTAGATGTTCATAGCACAGGGTTGGGGATGGAGAGAAGAGCTAAGCTCTGCACAGCATGGCTGACCCACTCCAGTCCCCAAAACCTGGGACTCTGAATCCAGAATATTTTGGTGTCACACTACAAGTATATGGGTGCCTAGTGCCTCTGTGGGGCAGACATGGATGTGAGGGAGTGAAGAAATTGCTCTCTCCCCCACCAAAAATGCACTAAGGTTAGAGGACAGACTCCATTCCCAGCTATGGGCAACATCTACTCAATCTACTTACTAACTAAATCTACTAGGAAACCTTAAAATGAAGATTTTTTTTTTTTTTAATTTCTCCTC
Source organism: Phasianus colchicus (assembly GCF_987193195.1). NCBI lineage: Eukaryota > Metazoa > Chordata > Aves > Galliformes > Phasianidae > Phasianus > Phasianus colchicus. The sequence goes on from NC_143436.1 coordinate 134,207,750, forward strand.
TAAGATACAGATAATTTTTGAGTGAAGCTCTTTTGCTACACAATGCTGCAGTGAGGAAGCTATTGCAGACTTTCTTCACTTGAGAAATTAGTCTCACATCAAACATACATCTGCGTCATTCTTCAGTGTTTATTTACAACATGAATTTTGATTTTGTTAAACATTATCATACAAAATCAAATGAGCAGAATTTTCCTGTGTTTATTTACAATGGATTTAGATATGGCAGATTAAATAAGCTGGGGACAAAAAACAATGACAACAACAGTGGATGAGGAGGAAGACAGACAGGGTAAAATAACTGTTTCAGTCACAGTGCAGTATTTGAAAAGCAGGGCCTCACCACAAATAGCTTGCAGTTTTAGAAGGATCAAACGGCTTATGTTAGGTTAAGGGTAACTTTCATACAAAGCAAGATGTGAATGGCAATGGATTGTGTTGTCTGGCTGCCAAGATTTATTGAAGATAAAGGCAGCAACTTAAATCACTTTCCGGGGAAATCCAACTTGGGACCTGGGAAGTTCTTGCTGTATCTGATGTATTTCCTACATCAGATGCAAAGGAGATGAGCTGATCTTTGAAGAAAGCAGTCTGTACAGTACCAAGCAAGGTGAGCAGCAGGGCACTATGATAGTCCTGTCCAAACCAGAATTTTCCTGCAAATGCAAATCCCATCTGGCAGCTGGGCATGTATGCCCTCTCATCCTGTCACAACCAAATGAAGCTGCAGCTCCAAGACAATCAGGAGAGGCAATATGCAATTTTGTACTTAGTTTTATGGGAAAACCCAACAATCAGAAATTCTATGTCTTCTCTGCAGCAGTTGTTATTCTTTTCCCAGAGAAATTGTAGACAAATATCGCTTTCAGCTCTGCTAAATTCTTAACAGAAGAAGTGAGGAAACTCCACAGAGTGCAATGAAAATGTTTTAAAAATGCAAATAAGGAATGACATACAACAGAGAAGAAAGGGAAAGCTTTTTCCCAGGGAACATCAATTCCATTATTTGAACGCAATCCCTATACATTTATAATAAACCCATTTCCTTGAACAATTCCTCTTCTCTTTGAATGACCCTTTAAAAAGAGCTATAGATCATGGTGCTACTGTCTTAACAGCTGACTTCTCACTGTGACTAACCTGATTGTATTACTAAAATATGTTTAAAATGTATATACTTCCCACAAAACAGGACGGGAATAAATACCTGGTAATGTGAGAAAAGCCTTGCATATCTATCGTAATCTCACCAAACTTAAACCTGCTTAACCCAAGTCCTTCTCTACAGAATGCGCCCAGCGAAAAAGGGAGTTTTTTAACTCCGTGATTAAAAAGAAAATTATTTCTTCAATGCTAATGTGTATGACATTGCTGCTACAGTGAAACTGAGCCAAGACGACTGCATGTTAAATTTCGCCAGCGTAGTAAAAGTGATGTCAAGAAATAAGAAGAAATACCATCATCATGTTCATTTAATGGATAAAACATGAAGTGAGCAGCAGTGGAGATAAGCGCCCTGGAGGCTGTTTGGTCTGTCACGATGTTCACACACAGTAATCCCTGACAGTCCTTTTTGGGAAGGAAGGTTTTTTTCCCTCTGCTTTTTGCTAATGCGAAGCAAAGCTGTGGTGATTGCTGCCTACTAATGCAATAGACTTTTAACAGTGTAAACATGAAGGCAGTAATTCATAGAACAGTAAACTTGAAAAGACATAACAGACATGTAAAGTTGATTTGATTTACAGCATAATCAGGAGCAGAGGTTTTTTTTTGTTGTTGTTTTTTCTGTTTTTGCTTTTCCCTTCCAATCTAAATATGAGTCCAGAAAAACAAATTTCTGCTTCCCCACAAACCAAAGCAGCAACTCATTTGTCTTATGTGAATGAAAGAACAGACAAATTTGTCCCAGACCTCCATACTCCATGTGGGGGGTCAGTAATTCTGCTTTGCAACTTGTATACTTTACACTGTTGTTATTATCATCTTCATTTGTTTACTGCCAGAACATTTTCAATACACCAGGTGCTCCCCAGACAAGAAGCAGATGCTACCTGATTTGAGACTCTTAAAGACTTCGAAAGGAAGACAAAAAAGGGGTAAAGTAACAGGTAACAGAATATAAGAAAGCACTTAAAAATAATTTTGCTTATGCTATGGTCACAATTGCTTGGCTATTTTCCACATGTCAGATGATGATGTTGAAATAAACAGCTCTGATTTTGCTTGTCTTGCGACTGCTGGCCAGTTTCAAGCTTGAAAGCTCAGGCTTCCTCCTCCTTGGCTACAAGAGGTCATCTCCACTCACCAGCTCAAGCATTTCTTTCTCTATCTAGCCACCACATCCACTGCATCACAACAGACTTTGCACCCCTGCAGAGGCCAAACACAAGTCAGTCTCCCTCCTGTATTGGAAGACTCCAAGCTGAAAAAGCCCAGCTCTCTCAGCCTGTCTTCATAGGAGAGGTGCTCCAGCCCTTTGCGGTTCTCCTCTGGAACTGCTCCAAAGCTCTACATCCTGCTTGTGCTGTGGGCCCCAGACCTGGACACGATAGTACTTCAGATGAGACTTTACATGGGCAGAGCAGAGAAGGACAACCAGAGAGTCAGAGATTATGACTTGGGTTGGAAGGGACCTCAAGGATCATCAGATTCCAGCCCCCCTGCTGCAGGCAGGATTGCCAACCACTAGATCAAGTACAACTCCCTTCTTCCTCCTGCTGGCCACCCCTCTTTTGATGCAGCCTCGGATACAGTTGACTTTCAGGGCTGCAAGCATACACTGCTGGCTCATGTGAAGTTTTTTGTCCACTAGGATCCCAAGTCCTTCTCTGCAGGGCTGCTCTGAATGAGCTCTTCTCCCAGTCTGTAGGCATATCAGGGATTGCCGCAACACAAGTGCAACAACCTTCACTTAGCCATGTTGGACCTCAGTAGATTCCCATGGACTGACCTCTCAAGCTTGTCCAGGTCCCTCTGGATGGCATCCTTTCCTTTTATTCTATTAACAGAACCACTCAGCTTGGTGTCATCTGTGAACTTGCTGAGAGTACACTTGATCCTACTGTGTAAGTCATTGGCAAAGATGTTGAAGAGCACAGGCCCTGAGATAGATCCCTGGAGGACACCACTTGTCACCAGCCTCCACATGGACGTAGAGCCATTGACCAAAACCCTCTAGTTGTAACCATCCAACCATTTCTTTACCTATTGAATATTCCATTCTTCAAATCCATATCACTCCAATTTAGAGGTAAGGATGTGATGTGGGATTTGACAAAGGCCTTTTCACTGACCTGACATGCTTTTGCTGCAAGTGAACAATCTACCTGCATGACTTTAGGCTTCTGTGAGGCAGGTGATACAGGCATAGTCAGTGTACCCAAACACATCCTCTTGGATATTACTGAGATGGTTTACAGGGTCATTCTCTGAAAATTCTATGGGAAACACTTTATGATCATTCCAGGGATAAAAGCTCACCTATCTCCTGCTGCACCTGATGCAAGAGGTGTGCACAACAGAAAGAAAGAAAAAAATAAATCTGTACATGTGGCTGATAATCATTAAGCAGGTTTCAAAAGAAAACTGAGCTAGGCTTGGAGGATTTTACTGCAACCAGAAGCATACAGTACAGCAAAGACCTCCAAAGAATAAACAGTGAAGATGTTAAAACAGAAGGCTGCAAAACAGATAACACAAATAGCTTTGCCTAATTCAGAAGTGTCATCGTGGAGGACAATGACTGCTCCAAGGGGACTGTGAGGAGGCCAGAGCTGGCACCAGTGCCCCAGAGAAACACGAAGCCTGTGTGAAGAGACAAGGAACCCTCCAGAGATGCATAAACAAAACCATTATGCACACGTGATCTCCAACCTGCTCTGTGTATCAGAGATGTGGCCCTTTGAGAAGGCCTCAAGACAACGACTCCTAGCCTGTGAAAAAAATTGTTTATGGGCAGCTGAGGAGATAGCAGGTGAAGTGAGATAATCACAGAAGAGAGGCCTCAGCATGGTAATCAGGAGGAAGCATGAGCTGTTGGGTAAACCCGCCAGGCAAAGGACAAGAACTGGCAGAACAGACTGCATCCTTTGGCCCAAAAGAATTGGTCTATCATGCAGCAGGATGACATGCCGAATGTTTTGGCAGCACACAAGTCTAGGGAAGCACTGTCCACATGCCTCCATTGCAAGGTGTTGGCGGGCAGCGCTGGCCAAAGTTCCAGCAGCATTTTCTGAGCCCAGCACCCAGGTGTGTGCAGCCTGCCCATGCAGCAGCCCCCTGTTTACACAAAACAACACGCCTGCAATTACGCGATTTCAGCACAATAAGCATTTTCCAGCCCAGAGAGAAATGAGATCTCCTGCACCGCTGTACATGTGGCATTTCATTCATCAGTTTTTCCAAACGGAAGACTTGTCATTTAAACAAAATGAGTGTATGTGTCGTTTTACTGCTTCTGAATGCCCTGCGAGAGAAACACAGCAGAACGCATGCAATTCATCAAATTCATGATAGGGGAGGAACGTACTTTTGTTGCATCCCCTAAATATCTTCTGTTTCTGCTACTTTCTCTGCTCTTAGTGACAGCAAATGTCATTTGACAGAGCCCAGAACACGTTCGCTGATTTCCCATCTCCAATCTTGCCTTTTTCTTAAAAACAAAAACAAAAACAAAAAAACCCCACAAAACCCAACAATGCTGATATTTTCAAGAGCACTCTTGCTGAATTCAACCTACTTCTGCCCACATTTGAGCTGGTGGGAATTTAGGTTATTGCTGAACCTTTTAAAATTCTTACCATTTATTTACAATTATTCTTTTATGGGTTTACTTTAAGTAATGGCTGTGTATAAAATACTCTGTATGTATGCAAGGCACACTTTCACCTTTCCTGGCATTGGACTTTACTTGTAGTGATCCTTCAAAACCCTTCCCTCTGTAAGACAAGCAAATGTAATTCCTGTGCTGTTTATCTACGTTTCATTTGTGCAGAAACCGCAGCATGCTTTGGGAAGGGTGATCAAGAAAGGAAACAGACAGTCTCAAGGATATTGATGCATCTGTGGCTCCTTGATAAATGCAACATTTTGAGAAAACACTATTTGAAATAATGTACATTAGAACTTTCAGTAAAATTATCCCTTTTGACCACAGGTACAGACATAAATATGTTTCAGATGACATTAATTCACTTAAGAGGAAGATGTTAGAAGTACATTTCATATTTGATAATAACTATGGAGCCAGTTTTATGCATAGCAGCTGGAACAAGGCAACTTGAATTAATAATGTACTTTTTGAGCTTTGTTTCCAGCAATGGGACTGTCTGAATCGGGAGCATGCTTTCAGAATGCGGCAGTCAGTCTCATGGTAGTACATTAGTTCTCAAAAATACTGCGAGACTTAGATACAAATCTCTCATATAGAGGTCCCCAGACTTGCCAGTTTTCTGCCAGACAGTGTGGATCCATGGATGCTACCGGGACAGAGAATGATGCTGCTGGGCAGGAGAGCTGGGAGCAATCACCACTGGCCTTCAAGGGAGCTAGGAGCTGCCCACATCCCTGTTGAAGAAGTTGATACTTGGCATGTCCCAGGATGCCACTGCTGTCCAGCCCAGAGTGCCTGGAACCACACATCTGGATGGTCAGAGAGGCACAAGGAGCATCTTGCATTTTGCAAATGGCAGGTGTCAGTGTTTTTACCATAAGAATTCCAAGGAATATCTTCATTATTGGTATTTTAAGTAATCTGTTCTTAATAGGAACAAAACAAATTTTGTAAACATCAAAACAAGAAAAATGAGAAGTCATGGTTTTATCCAGTCCTGCCCTCAACAACTGCCTGGCCTGAGGGGGAGGATTTCTGTTGGGCTCCTGTGCAGTGATTTGACATCCCCAGACCTTCTGCCAATGGAATTAAAACATCGGTCTCTCAAAGGCCAACCTAATCTCATCAGTTACAAGGGGCAGAACCAGGAGTGTCACACAAGATGTGAATGAACCACCTGCAGTTGCTTTGTAGCAACATTATCAGTATATAGGCACCATCACTCAGAAGTGGTAATGACTGTCATACCTGGCCTTAACATCAGTTCCAAAATGCACTCGTACACATGCTGTGAAAAAAGCGTAGCAATAACAAGTCCACCCAGAAAATGATCCAAAGACAGATTTGCAAACGTCCTCAAGTTTCTTCTCACATACCTTACATATTTTTCAAATGCACTGGAGTTCCTTTCACCTTCAGATGCTGTGTATTGATTGCTCAGTGAAGTCAGACCTGCTCCTCTTAGCATCCTTCACCAGCGCTCAGCCCTGGCAGAGTTTCTATCATCCCTTGTCATCAGCTGCATGAGCAACACTCAGAAGTCAGCCCTCTTCTCTCTTTTGTAGCTTATCTTTACATTAGTATCAACAGAATGCAAACATAGATAAAAGAAGGATTTTTATAGATGCCTTATTAACAGAAGCTACTTACTCACTGAGTGCAAGCTTACTTTAAACAAGCTTTGAAAGGATCGTTCTCCCCCTCCCACTCTACTAAAGTGCTGCTAGTACTATTAATTCAGACTGGATGAATTTACTCTTGCTTGAATCCAGTGCAAGTCACATGTACTTTGGGGAAGAGGGGGATTAAACAGCTTTTAAATTGTGTTTGGAAGTCCTTCTCACAACTCTGTTCAGGGAAGGGATTTATCCACTACTACTTTTTTTTTTTTTTTAATTATTTATGTGTATATTTGTGGGTCTGGATCATGTCAAGGCTCCTAGATAGACTTTAATCATTTTGTAGCATTTAACATTTTTGGAAAACATTATCTGGGTTAACACATATTACAGAAAATGAGCGTTCAGTCTTTTTCTCTCTGTCTTAATTTAAATGTAGTTTTGATTGAGGCTGAACTTATGTATTTTTAATTTCAAATAAATGTTTTGTTCCCTCCTTTGCTTTTTTTCTTTGTCTTTTCTTTGAAACTAGATGCTTCCTTTGTTTTCTGTTTATGAAACCTTTTCCAGAAAATGATTACTTCATGTATGAGTCTTCGGTGGCACATAGAGATTCTGCAGATATTATTTTAATTAGGTTGCTTGGTTCCATTTCATGTTTAAATGGCTGTGGCATGGACCTTGTGTTGTGATCTGCTGCATGGGAGGGAATGTCTGCTGAGGATTCTTTCCTTATAGAGGTAGTGTATTAATGAGACATTTTCTTAATAAGAGCCTTGTGTCAAGTCCTGTAATCAGAACACGGGAGACACCCAAAACAGCAGAAATGTTCATTAATTCCAGAATGCCACTACTTCTGCATCGCATTTGAGCATTATCCCAAATGGAATTTAACCTTAGCAGAGATTTGGGGTGAGAGGATGTTTATGTACTGCCGTGAGAGATATAATTAGTCAAATTTATTGTGTCATATACCAATTGTGCTTCCTACCTCTAAGGCCAGTCTTTCTTTAAGAAACATGAATTAAAATCAACAACAGCAACAACAACAATAAAAAAACCTGCTAGATTTAAGGCTGCAGTACCTTGGAAGCAATTTAATACAGGACTTTAAAATTGTTACCTGATTATTCTTCAGTTTTCACTAACCAAGACTGTGAAATTAATTGGTGTCTGACTTTATACAATAGACTGAAATCATTCTAATTTAACACCTGTGAACTCATTATTGAGCCTTTCCATGCAGAGAAATAAGTGTGTTATTCAACACTTCTGACACACTGGTGCAATATGATCCTACCATCTTCATCCAAGCTCTCTGGGAAGGGAAGCCTAAAACATTAATTAAAACGAAACCCAGTCATATATCTCATCATTCTGCTGCAGCTCGAAGATAAAATCCTCCAGAGAGATAGAAGGACTGATCTACAGACTATTAACCCAAGTTCTCCTTTCTGTGTTCGCCAACTGATTGTATTAACACCCCTTAAGGAATTAAAAGCAAGCAAGGAATAAATGGCTTAGAAAGATATACCTATTTTTTTTATCTGCGACTCACTGTTTGCAAATCAAGAAGAGCACAATAACAGAAATACTTTACACTAGTGTTATAATAACCATTGGATTGGGTTGTTGTATATAAATATGACTATAATATAAATAAGCGTTATTGTACATCCAATAGTGGAAGTAAAAATGCCATTAACTTTCCCCAGTATGTCATGAATGGGAGTACAAAATTAAATTTTTATCACCAGATTTCATAAGGGTCATTTACTTGCATCTAATCCAGAATAGCCACTGTAATCACTTATTGCTTTTGTGAACTCTCCGCTTTTCAAAATATTTACCATTTTGGCTAAAATAGTTAACATTTGGCCTCATCTGATAAGTTACCTCAGTTAAATCTCTTAAGACATCTTTAAGCCATGAACAAAAGTGAGTAAATAGAGTGCACTGCTGTTTTCTGAACAGGGAGAAAGGCCTTCAAACACTGCTAAACATGGAGAGCACTTTTATCAATGACATAAGTGCTCCTGGCTTGGGGAAACTAGAGTCATAGTGTTTTAGAACAGCACAATGAGGAACAAAGTGCTATATTTTCCCGAGTGTATGTTTATTCAGATACAAATACTGGCTGTCAAATGCATCCAGTAAAAAAGAAGCTTACTTGAGAACAGAGGTAGCTGTGTGCAAACCCACCGATAAAAATACATTTATCAGATCTACAGGCTAAGGTGAGCAAGTCAATCAGCTGCAGAGCAAAGACTTATTTTCTGCAAACCAAGTACTACCTGTCAGTCTCTCTTACACTTCTCTGCAGCGATCAAGGTTCATTTGAACAATCTGATTGTGCATGAGGCATTATAGATCAAATTTGCCAGTGGTACAGTCTCCTCTATTTATTCTTTACAGAATAAAATAACTACTGAAATGACCTAGAAGTTCCCCTTCTCTCACTCAAACAAAATGAATTTCTTGGGAATAATGGGCCTGATTCTCATTATCACTAAACTATGCCTCTCCTCCTTCATCCTGACAGTGAATCTCTTTACAGTGAATGTAATGGAATTTAAATTGCAATTTCTACACTAATTTTAGGGCTGCTTTATAATGCCAAAGCCAGATAAAGGGACCTTACCATAAATAAGAATAAGGCCATATATAGTTCATATTGATCCACCTACTTCCCACTTCGTCTTTTTCCAGTGCCACACGCTTAGGAAAATGAGTTCACAAATTCTTTTTTAAACCCCAAAGACTTTCAAAATTAGTCCCTCAAATGATATGGAATATAGTGGGTTTGGGTCTCAAGTCTGGACACCCAACAAACCCTGAAGTCCTCCCCACTCTACCAGTGACTCTCCTTAGGCCACAGCTCTTTCGTCCCTTTCTCCACACACTTGGCACACAAAATAAAAACTCTATGATTCAAATCACCTTTTCCAGCTGTTCCAGTGCTGAGAGAAGAAATAATCATCTGAGCAGAAGCACAGCTGGTTAGCAGTTTAGCAGTGAGCTCTTTTGTTTATTTAATTCCCCTTTATTAATTTGTCCCGTTCTCCTTCTTCCCTTCCATCACTCTTTTAGCAATATCTCAAGTGCACTGATGGCAGTAATTTCACAAGGCCAAAATGCCAGGACTTGTCTTGTTAAGCATATTCCAGAGTACACTGCTGACTGAAACAGAACTTGTGCTTTTACAATTAAACACTGATTTTCCCTAAAACTTAACATTAGCACCTACTGAAGTGTGACCAAAGGCATGCACATCTCTTATGCCTGTTGTCTTCAGTATATATAGAATAGAATAGAATCACAGAATCACTCAGGTTGGAAAAGACCTTAAAGATCATCGAGTCCAACCATGACCTAACCATACTATCCTAACTCTAACAACCCTCACCTAAATCATGTCCTTGAGTACCACATCCAAACAGTTTTTAAAGAAATATAGCCTTACATTCTCTGTTCCTGATGTTGTGTTAAAGAGCAGTGGCCCTGAACAGCATTCCATCTTGATAGGAGAAGGTCACAGCACCAACCGAGATAGAGAACTGGGCCCCCCAGCACAAGAGTCCTGAACTTAATGGAGAGAGTCTAAGAGAGGGCCACCAAGATGATGAAGGAGCAGGAGCACCTCTGCTATGAGGAGGGGCTGAGAGATCTGGGACTGTTCAGTCTGGTGAAGAGGAGGCTCAACAATTACCCAAAGGATGGGTGCACAGAGGATGCAGCTCCTGTGAGTGGTGCCCCAGTGCCAGAGCAAGAGGCCATGGGCACAAATTGGAGCACAGTAGGTTTCCTCTCAACACCAGGAGTACTCCTGTGCTATGTGGGTGACAGAGCACTGGCACAGGCTGCCCAAAGGCTGTTGGGTCCCTTTCATGGGGATCTCCAGCAGCTGCCCTGGGCACCCTGCTCTGGGTGGCCCTTCTGGAGAGAGGTTGGGCCTGAGGGATGCAGAAGGCCCTGCCAGCCTCAGCCATCCTGTGGTTCTGTGGTTCTGTAGCCCTTAAATCCATATTAAAGAAAATGGCAGTGACATCTGCCCTGTGTAATGCAAATGCTGTCCTGATGCTCCTGGAAATGTGCCAGCAGGTTCCCTTGGGGCAACAGAGGGGGCTTTTGTATTCACTTGTTCAGTACACCAAACAACTATATTCTGGGTTTACAGTAACACTATCTCAGCAAAAGCTCAAGAAATTAATCACTTCCCAACTTCTCTGTTCATTATTTATTTTCATTGTCACCTTTTCTTTAGGGAAAAAATGGATGCATTAAATAAGGGAATGTCTCATCAAATACACACAATGCAAAATTCAAACACAGAAACTTGTAACTGTGGGAGAACACAGATGAGAAATATTCAAGTAAGAGTTTAGCAGTGATACAGAATTTAATTCTGTAAGATACCCTAGATTTCTGATGGGAATACTTCACAAATGAAAAACACTTTTCAATTTAAATTAAATTAAATTTCCAATTAAGTCACAGAGAGCTGTACTCCAGCAGGAAAACCTACTAAAAATCACATATTTCTTGGCCATGAATTAAACATTTAGTACAGTTCAGTCCACAGTAACCCAGCATAGGAAGGACAAAAAAAAATGCTGTCTGGATCCCCCTCCCTCTTTAATTTTAAGCCTTGTGTTTTTATAATGAAATGCTTTCTTATATTCTGACATAAGTTTAAGCAAGACTTTCTTCATTATAAGGAGTTCCATCTGTAAAGTTTACTTTGAAAAACAAGTCTGATAGGCAAGCTACTTGTGTCATCGAGTTTGATACGTTCATAAATATTTAAGATATTTTATGCAATATGCCCATCGAGTGACAGGCCAAAATAGCTCCTAAGACTTTACCATGAATTAAAAATGTGAAAATAATGGATTTTCTGGGTTACTAGCTGAAGTGAAAATTGTAAGAAAAACTGCTCATGTTTGAGGTGAACATTTTTGTTTTGTTATTTCTTCAAAAAGGAAAAAAGAAAAACAGGAATGGTAAATTAATCATACTACATCAATCAAAACATTGTATTTGATTTGAAACCAGATGTTCTGATTTTATGATATTTTTGTTCCCTGAAAAAGTAAGAAATAAAGAGGGGAATTTTGAAATGAAGGAATTCTTTCACATTAAAAAAATGCGATGAGAAAAATTTACCTTTGCCTCCAGTGGAGCCAAGTTCTCCTATAGTTTTTATCTACGTATCAAAGATAATATTCTCTTGCTGAAATGACTGAGAGCAAAATCATAGAACATCCCAAGTTGGTAGGGATCCACAAGGAGTCCAACTCCTGGCTCAGTCAAAAATTAGAACCAATGCACCCCACATGGGGTGGGATGCTGGAGATGAGTGTTGGGTTAGGAGTGTGTGCACCTCCCTCGGGTGCTATCTCCTTTCTCCGCTTGGATATGTTATTCATGGGAATGTGAGGCAGTGGGGTGTAAAAGTAGGAGTGCAGCAAATGTCCCATTTCTTCATCAGTAGCCCTGAGGGTCTGCTCCAAACTGCTGCTTTGATCAGCAGGGACCAGCCATGGTTTCCTCTAAAAATTCCTGAGAGAAGACGTTTCTAACCACTGGGTTCTGGGGTGTTGAATACAGGGCATCCTTTTTCCTTATCTTGGCTGACAGCCAGTAAGTTACCAGACAGCAGGGGGGTGACATCTCTAGTATGTCTTTAAATCTTTTCTCTGCCTAAATGAGAAGAAGCTATCTCCCTTATTCTCACACTAACTCATCCAGGGGATCAAAGATTTTGCTGCCTCAAGTGCTTTACATCACATGCATTGATCCAAATGCAGTATTGGACCTTTGTTTTTATACAGAATATATTTGAAAACATTTGCCAACACAAAAGTAAATGGTTTTCTGTTGTCGTTGTTTTGTTTGTTTCTTTTTTTGTAATAAGAAAAAGACATAAAAAGTTGGACCAGACAGCACCCCTGTGAAGACGTCTTTTAAGAAAATGTTGTCACTTTGAAGCGTGATTATTTGAAGTATTACTACAGTGTGATTTCACAGTGCAATTAGTATAATATGCACCTCTTCTCCGAAAGTACCCTCTGTAACATATGCTGAAGTCATAAGTCATAATTCACTGTATCTCATTTTCAATTTACAGTGTCAGCAAATTTCAGTGATATAATGCTATGGAGCAACATTTCTGTGTATTTATTACTGTAATCACGATGCTGAAGTGTGAAGACACCTTGCTAAAACCTATAACGCCTTCTAAATGGTGCTTTTTTGAGTGGGGAAAATCCACTAAGTGACTAATATGCAATTCACAACTACAGCTTCAGTGATTGCAGTTCAAACATAGAGTAATTATTTAGGCATGCAACAGGCTTGGCATAGAAGCAATACAAAACAGACACAAAAAGCCAGGGATTTATTTGACTAATTGTAGACATCAACACATAAGCTAACTGCTGTAGTTTCCCTCGCTGGTCAATGGAAAGGATCATATGCTTTTAAACATTTCTCTTATCCTAAGTGGACATTTGGGAAAGTCAGATTAACTGCACTCAAAAAATAGTTTATTTATTTTGATGGAGTACAATGGAAGCCTTGAGTCACTTGTTCACATGACCAGGTAGAAACATCTATCGAAAACATCTAATGCTCAGTCCATTGAGAAGACAGGACATAATAAAGAAAAAAATGTTTTTATGTTCCAGTAGTTTTGTAAGCTAGCAATACAGAGCAATAGTTCTCTGTAAGTAAATGGGCAGCGGTACCCCAAGATATGCCCTGACTCATTATGTTTTACCCATCACTGGATAAAGTACTGTCTTCATGCCTACCTACTGTGCGTTTGCACTGTTTGAGGGACATGGTTACTGGATATGATGGTAACGAATTGATGGTTGGACTAGATGATCTGAGAGGTCTCTTCCAACTTCAATGATTCTAATGATTCCATCCTTGATCCTTACCATAGTCTACTGTGTAATCCTCTTTGTCTTCTCTCTTTTTTTGGTAAGAAAACAAGTACTCATGGACAAAATTCATTGACTATTACACCATTATATCTATGTCCACACATCAGTTTTCATTGTGCCCATCCTCACGATATTTAAGCGTATTCTCCTACAGTGAAACAATCCAGAAGTCAACTCATTTTATATTTATGGACTGACTATGTCAGATACTTTAAATTTGAGATATCCTTCATTTATGAGTAAAGTTTATCTGCATGCTCTCATATTCCCACAGTCTAGAATTTCTTTTATTTAAATTCAAGGTATAAAGGTCGAAAGCGAAACAGGAAGAGCTGAATTGCAGAAAATAAAGGGAGAATCCTTCTCTTAAGTTACACAGTCCACTGAAATCTTACCGTTTGTGGAAGCCAAAGCAAATTGCTTCTCTCAATAAAGGGTGCCAAATTTTGCATATTTTCAATGTCTTTGCCTGCTCTTAGTGTAGTCTGTGTCCAGATTTGCATAGGTTTCAGTCATGCAGGATAGGGTTAAGTTCATAAAGAAAAGAGCAGGGCTGAAACCTGTTTAAATTTAATCTTGCTTTGATCAAAAAAACAAGGCTTAAAGTATTGGTGTGGAAGCAATCCAGTGTGAAACAGACTATTAGTCTATGACTGTAGAGAGACCATAAATGTTTCATTCAGCAGGCTCTTAGCACAGAAGTTTTAGTATCAATAACTTATGTCTTCTTTTTATTCTGTTTTCATTTCCACGGCAATTTTTGGCCAATTTTTCATTACACTGTGAAGCATTCTTGCTCGTTTTCTGTGTTGATTTGCAACAGCATTGCCTCATTAAAAAATTACTGTATGAAATGGTTCATTCAGAAAGGAGATTTGTTTTTTTTTTATCACCATTTTATAATCTTCCCACTCTTTCTCTTTCTTCCTGTCATCAAAATATTGAAGAAACAAGCAATAAACTCTCTGACGTTGCAAACTTCAGTAATCTACTGGGCTTATATATGAGAATGAAATAATTGAGGAAGGAAAAATAAGCTTCCAAACTATTTATCAACGCATTATACTAATTCCATCTGTCCCACCTCTATGATGTCAGGCAGTTTTTTCCTTCTTCATTAAGGCATAGTTAGTTTACATGAACTGCTGCTTAAGATACTTGCTGGAACACTTAACAGCTCACTCATTTGTTTGGTACTTTCATAGGCCTCTTGTGCTGGAGCAGAGGTACAACAGCTTGCAATGCAGGAAAAGAAAAGATAAAACTACCCTGCTGTGCAGATTTAGTCAATTTTCACTGGCTCTCGCACAGAAAACAAATTGCAACCCCTTACAAAGAGTTCTCTCTCTGCACTGGCAGCCCTGACAAATGCAGACAAAAATGAGTAAATCAGGCAACTTCACATCAGGAGGAAAAAAATGGCTACTGCTTCAACAGCTGCTATCATAATTAAGAACAGATTTCATCACTAAACTCTTGCTGGTTGTGTCTGCAGCAAAACAAATACACAGATGTGGCACATTTGCATACTGAAAAATCTGTGCCGTGTAACTGAAATAAATTTGCATTTTCAGCTCTTAAATATTCACTTTTTAATATGAGACAATGAAGGTAGTTTGCATGCTAATCCTCTGTCTTCTCTCATCAAACTCATTCAGTCAGCATATGAAATATAATGCAACGCCACTACCTAATGTGTCCATCTTTTGGTCGTGCAGTGCAATGCCACAATTTGTTATAATGTCCAACAAGATACAATTTCATATCACTTTCAGAACTGTCCTCTACCACCACTATTTGTAAGTGGCATGTTTAAAAAAGAAAAGAAGAGGGAGATGTGAGAGAAGCTCCTTTTAATCAAGAGATGCACTAAATTTATTGCTCCTTCATTTATCCACACATTTTAAAAGGTCACCTACATGATCTAGTAGAGAAGAAATGTGACCCTTTTAGAGTAAAAAGGGTGTGTAGCATCGTGCCCTGTAAAATAGGGTGGAATTACTAATGTAACAGTGATTGAACCCTCACAGCTGACACATGTTCATTGGAAGTTGCACATGGTATTTTGAGAGTTGCTCTGGCAACACAGAAAGACCCTTCGGCTTCTCCTCAATCCAAAGATCCATCTTTGGGAGCTAAACAACCTATTTTCATGCAAACTCTCACTGTGCTGTTCTGGAATTGCTTTCTCCCTGTACGTTCACGATATTTGAAGAAAGAGAATGTGATTACTGAGGTCCACATCTACCAAATTGTGCACAGAGCATATCTGTGGATCCGCTGATCTTTTTGAAGAACGGTTTCAACTTAGAGTACTTTAATCTTTTAAGTCATGCCACTATGCTTTTCCAAGTGAATACATTTGCTCAATTTAAACCCCTCTGCAGAACTAATTTAAGTATTGTGTAGAACTAGATGATTACGTTTGAGCACAGTTATTTCCCAGACAGATGCAACCTCGATCAAAGAAGCCTGAATACAGCATCTTATTGTAGGTACACAAAGCTCCACGTGCTCAGTCTTCTTCTGGCACTCATTTCAGAAGCTGATGGGCTGTGTATTACAGATAACAGGGCTTAAAATCTGCACATTTCAGTGATGTGAACCTTTACACAGCGCAGTTGAGTCTTGTAAAGCATTACTGTCGATATTTGCACACACATCTTTGCATGCTTACGAAAGGAGGTTATTGCTTGAGAACCACTTTCTAGACAGTGGACACCTTTATAACACAAATAATTAATGCCACTGCATCCTCAGTGCTCTTTCACAGAAGTATGTATCTACCTGCACATGGCAAATGTCAGAATTTTAATGGCAAACCAGCGTGCAAAGAATTCAAATGAATTCTCCATTAATAACGAGGGGGCTACACTGTCAGGGAAGCAGAATGGTGCTGGGAAGAGGTACACTTTGCCTCTATGTACATTCGTGCTTTGCAGCAAGAATGTCCCGAGCTACTGCCTTTAATCTTCCAGGTGCCACCTACATGTAGCAGTGAGACTAGTTGTGAAGCCACAAGGACAGCAGCTGACTGCTTTCTATCACTATTTTCCAGAAATACAGAGAGCTGACCATGCCCTCCAAAGGCAGCAGGTAATACAAGAAGGTGGCAGTACCAGAAATAAGCCCAGGTCTCCTGAATCTAACCATAGCTACAGCTCAGTGTCCTCTCCCACTGACTCTGCATCAGCCGAGGCTTTTCTATCTAATCTACTTGTCTATTCAGCAAGGTATGTGAGAGGTGTCACACTGTCTGGCAACATTATGTTTGAAGACTTCCATAATGCCAATACTGGTGCGCAAGGGCACTGGACTTTGCGCATTGATAATCTGTCAAGGAAAACAAGCAGGAGTCAGACAATGCAGTTCTGAGAGCTTGAAAAGTTCACAAGCAGGGATTCTGTAGCTGTAACTTCAAATGTATAGAAAAGGGATGCCAAATTAGGACTTCTGCCATCAGAGCTGAATATGTTCCAAAAGCAAAATTCTTCAGCATTTTACAATGAGCCCAGAGTTTGATGAACCATGAAATACTTTTGCAATGAAATTTTTTGGCCTGATGTCTTGAAAAACACAGTTTTCCAGATCTGTGCATAGCTTTATTGTTTGTTCTTTCATGGCTATTTTCATCTTTCATTCTTGAAGAATGGCTGTTTCTTTAAAGGAAAATGGTACAGAAAAATTCAGATATGGCAATGAGCTTTTCCCATCGTAACAGCGATCAGTGCATAGCAATAAACAAGTAACTCCAGGATTTTGGGTAGCAAACACTATCACAAGGATTTGCCGGATGAATTAACTGCATTTTTGTGTGTCTCTTATCTGCAGATACACAGTGCAGGTGACATAGGCAAAAGAGCAAGAAGACCAATTTTGTGCACATCTGGATTCTGTTTTGGTTGTCAAGCCCTTACTTCTGTATGTCTGGAAGATGCTCTGTGTACATTTTTAAGACGAGTTTACAGAGGTTTCCAAGGGAACACAGGGTCACTGTTTCATTTTTTTTTTCACTTAGTCTGTGGTCCACTTTATCATGAAGGTAATATCAGTCAACTCTCGAAGACTTTGCAGTTAATCTTTTCTTTATTGTTTCCTTTTTTTTAAGAAGGTAAAATAAAAGATAAAGTCATGAAAGATCAAGAAAGTGTAGCAAAGGCTGTGTAATCATTGAATTTGCTTTCCTTGATGTAGTTAAAATTATTAATTTCTAAGCAATCAGCAATCTCTGAAAAACTATCTCCCAACTGCACTTAAGTATAATATTTTCCATTACACTAGAGCAAACAGGAGAAACAGGTGGGTTGTTTTTAATAAAAGAAATCAGATAACTGAGCTCAGCTCCTGGACATTTGTATGAATATTCCCTGGTGCATATTTCAACAACAGCACTCAGGGGGATGGCTTCACTTTTGAAGGACACGAGCTTTGTGAGTCCAAATATGTGCAGCCTAGCTGTAGCATTCCAACGCTGTGTGCATGACAGCTAATAAGAGTTTAGTTCAAATGTAGTTTTACTCAACTTCCAATCTAAAATTCTCATGTTTTAGAATTATTAATAACTTTTATCAGTTCATGAGTGCCAAGTTTGTTTAATCTTCATGCTTAGAGCTAAAGCCCAGAGTGAAGATGCAAGCTTGTGAAATCTCATCATTTTTGTCGAAGACCAATAATTTATGTTTTGAAATCTGAGGCAAATATTTGATTGCAATTTATTGGGCTGGAAGTAGCCTTCAATCGCCAGGTACTGTTGTTATAATGCAAAAATGGTGGCATTAGTTTAATGTATTGTAATAGTACAGGGTAATGGTCCTTAGCTCAGTAGTACTGAAATACCTTGACAACAGCAGTTGAAGTCAACGGGAGCATTGAAAGTGCATATAAAAGTGCAGTCTGCAGACCATTAGGCATAATTTCATCAGATCTTTATTGGAATAAAGATTGCACTTAAGCTTCTGCTGTTGTGGCATTGGCAATTTAGAAATATTGTATCTGTGTACACAAATTTTAAGAAGTCCCTCAGTTAAACCTGAGATTAAACTACTGTTAGGGTACAGACACTGGAAATTCTTGGGGCTAATTCTCTGCATATTATAAGAGATAAGATAAAAGTTAAATTTTGGGTGCTGGTGGCATGAGTCCAGTTTACACCTGTAGAGGCTTATGCACAAATGCAAAGTATATCTATTTTACTAAGTCAAAACACTGCTTTGCCAACTTTAGCATTGCCCTGTTGACAGAGGGGAAGCGTTCATGCACCCTTACGTCCCACTGAATAATTGCACAGACCTACTTATTAGAGAGAAATAAGGTTCACATTCAAACAGCACTGTTGCCAGCCATGTGTTTAAGGCTATGCTACATATCTACCCACATTCTCCGTGTTTTTGCACAGGGTTTAAAAACAGATCAACCTCTGCTAAGAAAAGTCCCGCATCTCCAAGCTGGTCACATAACAGTTTAGCACACTATCAGCTGCACGGGGCTTGCCTCAGCTGGCTTACTGACAGAGGAGACTACAGACATCTCCAAGAATTCCCACTGGGCACCAGAAGGCATCCTAACTTGTCTTTGAGAACAGACTGTGGCCGCCACCAGAGTGTCCCACCAGCATTCTTTGCCACAGAAACCAGAAGTATGTGCTTGTGGGTGAATGGAGATGTTGCCCCTGGTCCAGCAGTTGGCTTCCAAACACAACAGAAGCTCTGGAGCTTGTTTCCTGGTGTTTTATCGGAAATGCTTGTTTTACTGGAAATAAAACAAGTCAGAGAAGAATTCTAAATAATTTACACTTTTCTTGTAACCCAAGGGGAAATAATGACTACTAATTTACTAGCTGACTTCTGTGACAAGGCAGCAAAGGGAAAATGAGCCTAAAAAGTCTTAACAAAAGAAAAGGCTTCAGAGAAAAAAAATTAACAAAATGCTTACATTACCAAAACCAAGCAAGTAAAGGAAATTATTCTAAAAAGTAGCCTCATATCAATGTCAGAAGTCATGACAAGCCAGGAATACATGAAAAAGAGAAATTGAAAAAAGGTAAAGGAAAAAAAAAAGAAAAAAATAACAAAAAGAAAAGGAAAATGCTTACATTTGTGTGGTCTCTGGAGGCTGGAGAAGATAATTGTCAACATCTTTATCATCTGGACACAGACATTCCAACTATGCAAAAAAGAGGGCCCAGTGACCCCAGACTGAAATTAGCACAAGGCCATTATGCGTGTCCCCATTACGCTCTGCAACCGCTTTCCATTTTTATCTTTCAGCAACACACGTGGGATTTTCTAACACCTTGTGCCTTGAACTTCAGCCAAGAGATGCCAGCGGCTGGGAGTCACCGCAGCGGTGCAGCAATGGCACCTGTAGCCCTGCCAGCCTCCTCCGACTCGCTGCGGGGAGCCAGCTCCCTTCAGTGAGCAATTACAAACTCGAAGTCTGACATTAGTTCTGGAACAATTACATGCTTTGTGAAATGGGTAAACTTTATTTAGTAGGGGAAAAAAGCACCAGCCCATGTTGCACCTCTTCCAGTTTGATCTTGCCAAAGGCAGAATAACTCCTTTGCACCAGCAATGGGTTGTCCAAGTTCCTCAACACTTTGCAGAGCATCAATGCAATTTTCTTTTCCCATATAGGAGGAAAAACCCAACAAAATGCTCTCAGGCGACTGCCAGCTCCATGCGCAGAAAGTCAAATGTAGGCTTGATTACATAGGGAGGAATCAGTTTGTTCTCACATTCACAATATGTCATACCAGTGGGAAAAAAAAATGGCAATTAGCGTGAGCTCGACATCATTTGGTTCAGCACAGCTTACTCAACACAAATGTACTCATTTATTTCCTCCCTCTGCAATGCCTCCGGCTCACACTGGTGGATCCCAACTCTCTCTGAGCAGTTGCTCTATTTGTTTCCACTGATCTCACAAGTGTGCCTGAGCCATCCAGACAGACTTCCAATGCTCTGCCCTTTTCTGGACGAAGTGTCCTTGCAGCTCCAGAGGGTGCCTTTCACTATCAGTAAAAGGAAACACGGTGAGTCACAGCTATCTTCTGCCCCACTGCACACACGCCTTGTTCCCCCTCTCATCTTAGTATTGCTCTTCCTCCCAGATGTTCTCTTTGCTCACCCTATTAACTCATCCTCCTCCTGAACATCATCTGTTTTCCATTTGGGTACTTCTCTCTGCATCAGCCCTATCTCCTTCCTCCAGGTGCAATAGGTTAATTCAGTTTTCAGGCTTCTCTTAACCTTGCCTGTGCCTTTCCAGGGCTGATACGCTCCATCAGAAGATGCTCCTCAATTGTTGTACAGCACCCTTCATAATGAATCCTGACCTCAAGTTTTGCAAAAACATCATAAGGAATTTAAGCTTCTTGCCGAATCCAATGGAAAACCATCCCACTGCCTGCTTGCTGGAGAATCCTTGGGAAGGGAAGGAGAAAGTGCTGACCTGGTCTCACTGCGCTTAGCACCCTTCCACAGTTTCCCTCTGCTCTTTGCATTTAACCCCTAATTGCAGTCAAAAGCCTACGTACTCCAACACAGTTGAATTTTTAACCTAAGTGTATCGCGCTTTAATCAACAATTTTTTGTGCTCACCTTCTACTTGTTACTTAATCTGTGAAATACAGTTCAGAAAAAAATCCAGCCTATAAAACCTGTTGGTGTAAAGATAAGCACTTTATTTAATATCCAATTAAATGTGGTCACCGGAGAAATCACAGCTTATGCAACTTTATCAGAAAAAGATTAATCTATTTCAGGCTTAACCCAAAATGTCATAAAAGAACTCATGAATTTAGATAGGAATCCACTTATTATCCAAAGACATTTTCCTATTGAGTAAGAACAGCCTAAATTGCTGACTATATTTATACTCGGTTCAATCAAATTTCTGTACTCAGTAGCTGTCATTGATTTTAGGACAATTATCAAACAAAAATGATGAACAAACTGAAGGAACATTATAGAGTCTTTTTCAGCTCCACAGTAATCATTAGAAAAGGCACAGCCTGCTCATTGATAATGGTTTAACTGCTCACAGGGTGACATCATCACATTTAAAAGATAGTCACACCCGGAAGGCAGAAGATTTTTTTTTTTTAAATAGCATTACAATTTGCCATTTTAAAGTTAATTGTATTTTGCTTGGTGTTTCAAACCACATAGGCTGCACTCAAGTTACTTTGTTCATATTATGGGATCATGCCCAAAACTATGATTTTAAAATAAGGAGGCAAATAGTTGAATGTATTTATTTAAATTAAGCAGACTTCCTCGCCTGTCTAGAAACAGATTCTTTTCAGTTCATTAGTTGAATTTCCCACAGGGCCTGAAAAGGCGCATTTCATTTCTATACTGTTTGATTTGTCTAGATGATTTATTTTTAAAAAAGCACTCTACTTTAAAATCATTGAATAATAACTATTTGGCTTCATCTTTCCACATTAATTATTACATTTAGAAGGACATGTATCTTACTGATAGAAGATAGAACAGGAAACTTGTATAAGAACAATACAGAATCACCAGGCAGCTGTCAGCTACTGAGGTACAGTGTTTCTAATTTCTTTCTGCTACCTCAACCCGTGTAGTGGATGCCATGTCCCTGAAGACATTCAAGGCCAAGCTGGACGGGGCTCTAAACATCACAGAATCACAGAATCACCAAGGTTGGAAAAGACCTACAAGATCATCCAGTCCAACCATCCACCTATCACCAATACTTCTCACTAAACCATGTCCATCAACACAAAATCCAAGCGTTCCTTGAACACCTCCAGGGTCGGTGACTCCACCACCTCCCTGGGCAGCCCATTCCAGTGCCTGACCACTCTTTCAGAAAAGTAGTATTTCCTAATGTCCAGCCTGAATCTCCCATAGCGCAGCTTGAAGCCATTCCCTCTAGTCCTATCACCAGTTACACGAGAGAAGAGGCTGACCCCCAGCTC
Organism: Phasianus colchicus; assembly: GCF_987193195.1. Taxonomy (NCBI): domain Eukaryota; kingdom Metazoa; phylum Chordata; class Aves; order Galliformes; family Phasianidae; genus Phasianus; species Phasianus colchicus. Next base: position 134,230,106 of record NC_143436.1, read on the forward strand.
ACTACAACCTCCCTTCAGGTAGTTATAGAGAGCAGTAAGGTCTCCCCTGAGCCTCCTCTTCTCTAGACTGAACAATCCCACCTCCTTCAACCACTCCTCATAAGGCCTGTGCTCCAGACCCCTCACCAGTTTTGTTGCCCTTCTTTGAACCCGCTCCATGGCCTCAATGTCTTTCTTGCAGTGCGGGGCCCAAAACTGGACACAGTACTCGAGGTGCGGCCTCACTAGAGCAGAGTACAGGGGAACAATCACTTCCCTGTTCCTGGTGGCAACATCGTTTCTGGTGCAAGCCAGGATGCCATTGGCCTTCTTGGCCACCTGGGCATACTGCTGGCTCATGTTCAGCCGAGCTTCAATCAGTATCCCCAGGTCCATTTCCTCTACACAGTTTTCCACTCTGCCCCAAGCCTGTAGCATTGCTTGGGGTTGTTGTGCCCAAAGTGCAGGACCCGGCATTTGGCCTTGTTGAACCTCATCCCATTGGCCTCAGCCCAGTGACCCAGCCTGTCCAGATCCCTCTGTAGGGCTTTGCTACCTCCAGGCAGATCCACGCTTCAGCCAATTTGGTGTCATCTGCAAACTTACTGAGGGTGCACTCAATGCCTTCATCCAGGTCATCAATAAAGATACTGAAGAGGACAGGCCCCAGCACTGACCCCTGGGGAACTCCACTCATGACCGATTGCCAGATCTAGCTGTAGGTGTCACTGCTCACTGCTGGGGAGTTGGGCTAGATGACCTTTAAGGATCCCTTCTGACCCAAATAATTGCTTAATTCTATGATTCTAAGGAAAGGGTTCAAGTGCAGTGGCTAAAAATCAGTATTAAGCAGTAGTGGTATAGTTAAAATGAATTTCTTGATCCAGTCTCACTCCATTGAGTGCAAAATTGCCAGTGCATACGTGGTATCATTTTAAGAAGCTACAGCAGTGCAACTCGAGCCTGATGGCAGCACATTTGCTGAAGTGCATGTCTGCCTCTACACTGTAAATTCTTTCTGTAGTCACTTTCAAATCTGGAGCTTACTTTCACAGGTTGACATATTATATCCATCCATATACTGGATGCCTATTTAGTGCAAATTTGGCAAAAAAAAAAAAAAAAAAAAGGAAGGATCACTGATGTGGACAGCACTTTCCTGTCACTGAACAAACCTAAGCTTCACAGAAGAGGTAGTGGAAATAATCAGCTAGGCAAGCCCGTGCTCTGAATACACAAAACCCAGTCTATTGGAAGTGGCAACGAGCCAAACTCATAGATGAGAAGATGGAATGGGAAGTGTGATCCAATTTGCTTCAAGAAAAAAAAAAGATGAAGAATAAATTTGGGCGTGCTTGGGGATAGGCAAGAACCCAGTGGGGCACTGCACCCAGGAAGCAAAGAATAAGAAGGTGGGAACTCCTGTCATGAGGGGTAGTGGTGAAGCCCCAGAGCAGGCAGAGAGCTATGTTCCAATCCCATCCCACATGAAGTCATCACCAGGCAGAGCTCGGAGGGGAAGAGCAGCAGCAGGATTCTCTCCTCTGTGAACCTTCAAAGATTTGTGACAGGTGCTTTCTAGCTGAACTTCCTCCGTGTCAGCTCTTCATCCCGTGCTCTTTATATAGCAGCAATTAGCATATCTGAGAAATCCCCATTCGGCATGTTTTATGGTCTCTTCCCTGTGTATTGAGATAGTTCTGTAAGTTATGTGCAGGGATATGCCATAACTCCTAATGTGCAACTGTCATGAAATCACTCACATAGATTTATTCACTTACGAGCCAGTGAGGAAACTGATTCTGAACAGGATGCTCGGGACTTTAATTACCAGGAGGAAAAATGAGCCCTGCACCTTGGACTGGCAAAGAAGCTCCTTTGATGCTCTAAAAGTATGTCCTGAAGTTAATAGATTATATAGCATTTCTGAATTCAAATACCATCTTGGGCCACCAATCGCTATTCTGTATTGCCATTGCTGACTTTCTTCAAAGCAATAACAATGTCAAAAACAACCACAAGAATTACATCTCAGTTTCTGGAACAAAACAAAGAGAAACTGAAGAAAAAAGGACTGTCTTCCCCCAGGCAATATCTTCTTGACCAAAGGAAGTTCATACAACGTAGAAAAGAAATATTCATTGCTGTCAAACCCTGATCTTGCTACTGTTGAAGTCAATGGCAAAACTCTTATTAATTTCAAGCAGAGCATGATCAGTGAGTAAATTGAATGGAAGTGGTAAACCTAAGTGACATTATCACTCAGGAACTGTCTCTGCTTCAAGTTACCTAAATGGTAGGAGAAATACAGCAAGAAACATTAACTTGGAATTCAGCAAAGAGCCTTTGCTGATGCTTTCATATAATTTTTGTTTCCAGTGCAGAGGTTATGAAAAAGTTTTATAGACTATGCTGTTACATAGCAAGCTGTGTCACAGATACCTGAGGACAGAGCTGGGGGCTCAGTTTGTCTGGCTTTGCTTTCATGCTGACCATTTAGAAAGGTGTCTCCACCCGCCTGCACCTCAGCTGATCCCCCCACAGCTGTGCTTTGTGTATTCTTGGCAGAGCTGCCATTACTGCTTAGGAAGGGCTTTGAAGCTCTGAAATGAGATTGCAGTAGTAAAAGATGAATCATTTTTGGTTTATTGATGAGAATGTAACTGGATATTATCAGGAGATATAAACTCTCTGAGTTGGAAAAAAAAAAAAAGCAAATAGCTGGTGTGGTTTCAAGGGCTGAGACAGTGAATGCTCCTCATAGTAACAAAATAAAAATATACTGCAGCAAATGCTACAGGTTTTAGGATTGCCCAGCCATCTCTAAGCTACTGAAAGATCTTGTACACAGCCTAGGTCATAAATTGGAGCTGCAATGCCAGCAGTTCCAGTTGGGTTCCTCAAAGCATAACTTCATCCTTTCCTCTTCAGGTTCTGACATTATTCTTCTTTTTTCAGACTCCCCCACAAGGCCCACATCATTTTTATGTCCTTTCCTTCTTCGTATGTTTTACTTTCCTGCCTGCTAAATATTTCTGATTAGGTCCGAGAAAGAAATTCTTTATTGGCTTACAGTCTTCTTCAAACTGTCCACTGCATGTTGCCCTTGGTGATTCCTTCTGTGCCCTTTGCCCAGACAGCATATTTCAGCTACAGACTGGTAGTTCCACTCGATCAGCAATTAACTAGCTAATAAATTTTCTTGTATCAGATGTCTCTCAGAGTGTAATTAAAACTGGAGAAGGTCTCTTAGAAAATAATGCGTAACTGCTAAGTCACAGCCGCTCCATATGATATTGGTTTTGACTGTGTTATTAATGAAAAATCTTGTAGCTGCCTTCTACTTCATAGAATCATAAAGGCTGGAAAAGACCTCTCAGATCATCTAGTCCAACCATCAGCCCACCCCCACCATGCCCACTGACCATGTCCCTCAGTGCTACATCCACACTGTTCTTCAACACCTCCAGGGATGGTGACTGCATCACTGCTCCTTCTAAGAAGAGATGTTTCCTAATACCCAACCTGAACCTCCCCGGCACAACTTAGAGTCATTCTGTCTTGCTGTACCTTTGCTCTAGAAGCTGGAGTACTTACATAGTTCCAGCCTGTGTTTTGCAATGCACTTGTACAGCCAGTTTTAAATAAATGCCAGCTTTGATTAACAACGGATTACACTGTTGATGGATGCTAATAATCTCCAGTACGTGCAAGAAAAAAATCCCACCATCTTCTTCATTATCTCATTTCAAGAGAATTACAAAACAGAGAACATTTTAAATCCTTTAAACATATATTAGGAAAAAGAGATAAGAGTTAACAAGAAATACTCCTATTTTTCCTCTCTTTTTAGCTACATAAGCTTCCATCACAGCCACTTGCAGTAAATACAGAGGAATATGAATAGCAATTTTTGGTTCTGAGAGAAAATGTTTGGACTCTATTAATGTTTCTAACCCCATGGCTCACTGGTGCAAACGTTTCGGTGTATTTATCTTCTGAATAGAAGCGGTGTGAAGCCACCTCACACTGGGCCTCCATCTCTCAGAGAAACATGTTGGTGGGGAGGGAAGAGCGGGGTATGCACGAGGGAATTCAGGAAAGGAAATGCTTATCCTGAACTCTGTACGAAGCAAGCTCAGCTTCTCTGGCATGCTGCTTTTAACTCACGAAATAATAAGGGTACCATATTTCACTACATGAGATTGTTATATATAAAATACAATTAAGAGATTTGGTGCTGCATGAATATGTAATGTACACATTTCTTTACAGATGCATTTTTCTCCAGACAGGCCGGTGCCTGTTTCAATTTGGAAGCTATCCATTTTCATACAAAGTTAACCAAGAGTGACAGGAAATCAGACGCCTACGTTATTTATCTTTTCTGAACTTGGAAAAAAAAAAAAAAAAAAAAAAACCAACAAAAACAAAACAGTCTTCTGTTAATTACTTTTCTAGGAAGCTATTTTGTGGTACCATAGGGATAGATCTTCCCTATTCAGAAGTGCTACAGAAATGACAACTTTACGATGTGCAGGGCGAATAAAGTATGTTACATGCAGATATTTAAGGGTATATTTGTCTTCATTTACTGAAAGAGAATATGTGACCAACAATAAAGAATTGAACTGCCTCTGGCCTGGCTGGGTGCATTTACAACAATTACTGGAGGTCTGACCTTTTTAACCTTATACATCAAGCAACACATATACGTTATTTATTTAGCTGGAATTAACAGTGATCTGTGAAGCTCTTTGTATTTGCCTTTGGTTCTCTTGCTCATCAGTCATAACTGACCCCAGTGAGCATGTACAGTGGTGGCAGTTTCATGTCACTCTAATTTATGAAAGACTGGGGAAACTACAGAACAGAGCCATAAAATCTTTCCCATGGATACTTAAAAAAAAATCCTAAACCACCTTTATGTTCAGCATGATCCTGCGTAGACCGCTCTGAAGACAAAGAGAAGGCAGAAAAGCTCTACCTCATTATAATTACTGGAAAGAGGAATGTGAGACCCTGCAGCAGCAATGGGGGCTTGGACTTCACACCTGACTGCACACCAACACAGTGCTCCAGTGTGGTACAACAGGAGCTCTGAGAAGCTCCCTGTCTGAGCACTGTGTCAGTAATCAGAAATCCTCAGCAAGCCCACCTCTGCTCTCTGCCCTTCCCAAGCACTCCTTTGTTCAGGAGATATCAAGCAGATGGGGAGGAGATGCTTGGATGAAACTTGATGCTGAGGACAGCCTGGCGCTTGCAGCAACCTCCAGGAAAGGATGGGTTTCTCCAGTACCTCAATACCCTCACAGAACTTCGGAGCAATCCATGGTAATGGGGTCAAAGGTGGGAAAGTGGGAGCAGTGCCCAGTGCCACTCTGCTTTGTTTCTGGCAGGGAGGATTTTTATTACACTCAGTAACCATCATCATGAGCATTACTGATGGATTCAGAGAAAAAATGGAAATCAGAAAAAACGTGCCATTGAAATCTGGTTTTGTAGTTCTAGAAATCTCATTTCCTTCATCAATATTGTTATTGCTTACCAAAAGGAACTACCGAAGCAATTATACAGGGTTGTGGCCATGTTTATGCATGCACTCTTATATCAACTCCAGATCTAATTCATAAACCGAACCATACTGTCTGATGGAAAAAATAAAAGAAGCAAAAGAAACATACTTTGATCGCAATAAACTACTGAGCTCTAAAAGGTGGTTACTTGATCATCTTTTGAAAAGGTTGGAAGACCAGTTTTACTGAAGGGAGAATCTCACTTCAGAGAGACCCCAATGAAGTGCCCAGAATATTTACTCAATAACTAGGAAAAAACAAAATAAAACAAAAAACCTTGGGAAAAACTCACAAAAAGGCAGGTGCATACATTAAGGAATTCTCTTGACAATCATAAGTTTGCATCCAGTTCCAAAAGATTTTTCTCTAATGATAGCCATCCCACTGGTTAAAATAATGGGAAACAACAAGAGATTCACCATAGCAACAAATGCATAGCACATACCATATGGAAAACAATGCATGAAGGAAATTTTAGGCTCTAAATAAATCAATTCTGTGTTTTCAAAATGTATAGGTAAGTTTAGCTAGCGCTTTCCTAGAAAAAAAAAATATAAAAATAAAAGTAAAAAAAAGATTATGTTATTTAATTCAAAAGGGAAATGAAATTGAGGGAAATCAGGCAGCTCTAGAACTAAAGTAAAGGTATTCAAACAGCATTTTCCTTCTACAAGAACTACTAGGGAAGAATAATTAGAAAAATTAAGCCCACTGTGTTCAATGAACTGCCTGCACACAGGCTTACTCTGTGCCTTTGTGACTGCAGATTGCTAGAAGGAGAGAGGCTTGTACCACAGTTTAAGAACTATATGGAAAATCCATCTTTGCACATTGTGGTTTCCACTGTTTTTGTTGAGACTGTTTCAAACACCACTCTGTCTATTTAATACATTCTATGCATAGCCCTCCCACGGACTCACTCGAAGGTCCTGAATAACCTACAGCTAGCAGGGATCTTTGCACCACACTGCTCTTGTTGTCCAGTTCTTCCTGTCTAACGTGGGAAAACATTCTTTATTTGTGAGGAAGGTCACTGGTAACATTACAGGGATGAATTGAGCTGTGTCTTCTGGTAAATGTGGCTTGCTAACTCTTTCCCATGAACATCTTGGAAAGAAAACATCGACAACTGGCTCATACTTAGAGTACTCAAGTGCTGTGATTGCTAACTGGCTTCCCAAGCACTGCAATTCTTCAATAAAGCTGATAAATAGTAGAAAAGTATCAACACCCTTAATTCTGTACCCACGCCTCCAGCCTCTCTAGTTAAGTCCACAAAGTCAGAAAAATTCTGGAATTATTTTTTTAATGCATTCAATTCATCTCTCCTTTCTTTTCTATTTTTATCTAAAAGCATCTTCAGCTGACCCTCTGCTTTCACTTCTGCCTTCCTGGGTCAGAACCAGAAATCACCCCGGGAATCAGAGAAAAAAGGCCAGAATTCAGCTCCTGCCTGAATCGTCCTCCTGCAGCAATCCAACAGGCTCTGTCACAGCAGGGGGAGGACAGTGCCGTGCATTTAAGGAAAGGGCTTACACAGATCTCTCCTAAACCCTCTTCCTTCCTTGAGAGACGCTCTCTCCCAGAATAGGCTGGGATATGTGGTATTTCCAAAGGAGGCCTGCACTCATCAGGACCATCTTCTCTGCTTAGTCTACACTGGAGCTTTTATGGCCAAATGAGATGGAGCTGCACTTATTTTTTAACACATGAACTTTCAATTTTAAGCATGGACCTGCTTGTTACGCATGCTATGCACCCAAGTTCTCCCTAAAAGAATGTGATTTTGAACAAATTGTTGACACTAAGCCCATATTTCGGTGTTCTTGGTTTTTTTTTCCTCAGAGAGGGAAGAAGGGGAGAAAAGAGGGTGCTTTTTGCTTTCCATTAATGCACAGGGATAGAACTGATAGGAAAAAAAAAATTGCAGATTTAAGGAACGCTTGCCAGTGTGTGTGGCAGATGCTGATAGCTATATATAGCCACTCCAATGAGAACGAATGCAGAGTATCTATGCAGGCAAGCAGGAATTTGCCTGTGTAAGGCTAGGGCAAAAATGAGAAAAAAGATTCAACATTTAATCTATTGTGCATTACTTCTCCTGCAGAAGAAGTTGTGTAAGTACTCCATGAAGTAGAATATGAATGTGTCCTCATGATGACCTTATCTACATTTCACATAAACGTGCTCCCAAATTTAACAGAACATAATCTTTCCTTTTTACTGTTAGGCTGCTACTCATTCCTCAACACAGCCTCAATTTCCTTCCCTCATAACCCTGATGCAGCTCGCAAGATGAAATTCAAAAACAGAGCTCAGATATAAAGAATATGATTTGCCATCTTATGCTTTTCTTATTGTCTCATCTGTAAGAAAATTTTAGAAACGAGAGGCACTTGCTTGCTTTTCCTGCTTCTTTTTCTCTATACATTTCTCTTTCCTTCTATTCAGTGCAGTGGATTTTTACCCACAGCAATATAATCCTAAGTAGTTCAAAATGTGAAATAGCAGTACTTGAGATGACGAGCTATCATTTATACGGAGCAACACGATAATTTTGGAAGGATGGGGAGGTTGGGTATGGATTCTAATTAACACTGATGAACCTGGTTCCTAAAGATTAAATTCCCAAATGAGTAACCACTACCTTTCTACACACAGGTCTATCCAAGTTATTCTCATTAAAACAATTTAAAAAAAAATTATAAGCTTCAGCCTGTGTCAAGATACTCAAGGCTTTCCAAAACTGATTAAAAATATCAAATGAGGTATTGAACTACATTAAAAATCAACCTTTTTAATGTATTGAAAATGGTCTATAATTTGTATTCAATTGCTCTTATTTCCAGTGAATTAATATTGTATTGCCGCCAACTCTGTGCCCTGTTTCTCTGTAAATCTCAAGGGATGTAGAGAAAAGGATTTTGCATCCTGCTGAAGACACACACGCTCTGCATGGCATTGCTTCTTACTCCTCAATTCTTACATGGGGCTAACTTTGTTGTATTACATGTTTATTTTTGCACTGATGTCTCCTTCAAACTGGTAAATTCAAATGAAAGTGCACAGCTATGAGATATACCAATAGGCTCTGTTAAGTACTGTAAGCTAAATGTATTTTCATGGAAGCAGAGAACTTAGTCTACATGCATTAGAAAAGTGGACTTGCAAATGAGGAGATTTATGGCAATATATTTCTGTTTCCTTGTTTTCTCTGTCTGTGGAACTTGAAGCTGCCTGTAGTCAGTTGATGTTTGAAAGAAAACTGAAATGTCACACAGGAGTGCATATCACTACATTTGCCCCTTAAAAGAATAGAGAATATAGTCTGCAGGAATTAGGAAAACAGTTATTTCTTACCACTCACCTCTCTACTTGGACAGGCTTGGCAGCCTCTCCCCTGTCTCCTGCCCCATAATTTTCCCTCCATTGTATCTCACCTTCTATTTCACACCTATGCCCTTCACTCACATCTCGCTTCCTCAATTTGCAGGAAAGCTCTCGCAGCCCAGCTTTCAGTTCAGTTAAGTAGCCACTGAACTTGTTTAGACCAAGTTATAAAGAATAGGTTTTGGACCATGGTATCTTTATGTACATGTTTTAAAGAACTGGAAGTATAAAACAAAAAGTTCAATGACAAAACTAGGCTGGAAGACAGAGAGCTAGGACTATGAAAATGTCACAAAGAGTTGTGATCATTGGCACAAAGTCTTGTTGGAGATAAGTTCCTAATGGCTTATCCCCTCCAGTCAATACTGAAGCCAACACCGTTTAGCATCTTCATTAAGAACCAGAATGATGGGCCATAGGATAGCCTCAGCAAGTTTGTAGATGATGTAGAACTGGGAAAAGTGGTTGATAAACCAAAGGTCGTGCTGCCATCCAGAGGAACGTTGGCAGGCTGGTGAAATGGCCTGATGGGATTTGTTTGAAGTTCAGCAAGGAGAAATATAAAATCCTGACTCTGCAAAGGAATCCCATGCACCAAAATAGGCTGTCATCTAACCGAATGAAAATTTTCTCTACAGAGGAAGAGATCCTCACAGCAGAAGATCCAGATACAGAGGAAGATCCTAACAGCCTACATGCTGACCATGAGCCACAGATGCACCCATTCACTTGCCCCCCAGAAAAGGCCAACAATACCCTGAGCTGCATTAGGAAAATTGTGGCCTGCAAAGTAAGGGAGGTGATCCTTCCTCCCTGCTGAACACTGAGGCCATATCTGAAGTGCTGGAGCCAATACATGAAAGATATGTATGGACTTCCTGGAGTGAATTTAGTGCAGGGCCACAATTATGGTAATGGGAGAGGAGTATCTCTCATACAAGGAGTAGCTGAGAAAGCTGTAACTGTTCAGTGAAGAGAAGAGAAGGTTCAAGGTGGCTAGGGACAGAGAAAAATCCTCAGTATAAATATTGCTCTGAAAGTAATGCCTCCCATTTATTTCCAACAGATACAAACAGCATAATAACATTATTTGACAGAGCAAATTCTCAGCTATAAAATACTATTTTTCAACATAGTCACCACTGTTTGCTGTGCATTTTCATCAGCAAAGAACAAGAGCCTGCATGCTGTGCTCATAAAGACCTGAACCAGCAGAGGTGACCTGCTGATTCACAGCTTCTATGTCAGAATTGTTGCTAGGAAAAGGTTGCCCACATAGCCCCTTTTCCAGTGACCCAAACAGCTGGAAGTTAGAAATTGTCAACTCCAGACTATGCGGTGTATGTGGTAGGACAGTTTGGTCAAGATTGGCAATGTGCTCCATGGTCTTCAAACTGATATGGGACCTGGTATTATTGAGTTGCAAGAGAAAGGTTGTCTTCTTCTCTGGCCTGACTCCGTAAGTTTGAGCCTTCAGCTGAGCACTGCAATGTAACAGTCAGAGTTGATGGCTTGTCTGGGTTCCAGAAAATCCAGAAGGATCACACCTTTCCTATCCCAAAAGGTAGTGCACATCACTTTACCCACTGAGGGCTACATATTGAGCTTTTTCATCGATGGGGAATTAATGTGTCACCAGTTTATGGACTACTGTTTTGACTCCAGCTCTTAGCAGTGACACTATGTCTTATCACTGGTAATGATGTGATCCAGGAAATTGTCATCTTCAGCTATCTATTGGTTCAGTAAGTCCTTACAAACTTGTATATGGTGCTCTCTCAGTTCCTGTGTCAATATTCATGGGACCCACCTGGCACAAACTTTGCAGTACAGTTTGCAATGCATTTCTACACAGAGTGCCTGTCATAGCCCATCTATTCACATGGATGAGCTGATCAAGATGCTCTGCATTTTGTGGTGTGAAATGCTGTACATGCTCATGTGGAACATGGCTTGTCTTTCATGTCACTGTCACCAATGCTGAAAGGCACCATCCACTGCCTCACTGTGTTCACGTCCACGTTTCCATAAACATTCAGCAAGAGTCAATGAATATCAGAGGGTGCCATTTTTTCCATATGGAAGAATTCAGTTCCACATCTTTACTTCACCTGAACTCCATGTCAGACACCATTGTGTCAGACTGCCCCTGTGCTGCCATCTAGTACATGGCAACAAAATGCAACAGAATATTGTCAGGAAGGTTCAGCCTCTACTGTCATCCCACCAACATCTGCCTCTGGCATTGTGCATCAACATAATACAATAGGAGGCATTACTTTTGGAGCAGCCCTCATACATACCTGATGTCAGGCAACAGAGAATAAGGAGCAAGATTCTTCTCATTAGTAGCCAGTGACAGGACAAGATGGAAAGAGTATGAACTAAAAGACATGAAGTTTCATTTGAACACAAGAATACACTTTCTCACTGCGAGCACCCAGCACCCATTTCTGTTTCCACATAGTTTCCCAGACACTGTCCTTGCCTATTTGTCAGTCTGCTTTCTCTCATGATCAACCTGCATTTCATCTCTATTCATCTGGTCATTCCATGTCCACTAGAGATACCTGATTTCTTCTGGCCATCACCTTTAGCCCCATCCTGTGCAAGGGAAACCTCATTTTGTCTGCAAAGGTTTAGAAGACTATGCCAGCTTATGTGGCGAGAGTAGCTTAAAACTTATATCCCTAATAAAGGACAGTGGCCTTTTGATGCAAACGAGGAGTTCTATGAGTTTGAAAGCAGAAATTTAAAGAATGCATGAAAATTTTTACAAAATCTTGTCAGAAGATGTATGATAAAAATGAGAAGAATGGAAAGAGATTTTGAAGCAAAAATAAGTACTACTGAAAATTAAAGGGAGAACAGATTAGCAACAACAACAAAAAAATTAGTCAATACTTCTCCCTGTAGCAATATCAGTGGGTTATCATTTTCATTGGGTGTCACTTGGGATGGAAAATGTTAGAACAAAGGAAATGTCAAGATAAAGGAAAAAATGTTGGGTACTTTTATGATCGGTACTCTCAGTCCTCAAGTACGAGATCTAAGCATTGTCTTTTATTAGCTCAAGTTACAAATCCCAACACCACCCATAACATCTACCATGTTCTTCTGAGCAATATGTCTATCATTTTTATAATCACTTACCCTCTTTTTCTTAACCTACCAGACAATGCTTTTTTGTCTACCTCCTTTAATTTCAGCTAAATGTTTATGTTATCAAATACTATTTCAAAAATACTGTGTCCCACAAAACCTGTGAGAAGCTGTTGAATACTGTAGTAGTTACCTTGCAGTTACCTATGCTATCCTACCATAGCCTACATTGCTATCAGTATCTAAGCAAGTTAGTTTAAGCAATCTCAAATACATCTATATGTCTAGAAACTGCAGTATAAATTTACCCTTACACATCATTGTGGATTACGTACAACAAGTGAAAGCTTTCTTTCCTACTGAGGTAGGCAAATCTGGAATGCAAATGGAAAATTCTGAATTTCAGACAAACAAATGATTGCCTATCAAAATCCCTTTCCAAACTAGTCACTAGGGTATTGCATACATGTAAAGGGGGAAAATTTGTAAGATTCAGACAATTGCCACAGGCATCTTTAATTCTAACAATACTTCTTACTTGCAGATAGTGGCAAGTGAGAAGTCTGAAGGAGGTAATAATAGCTAAATGGATATTAGCATATGCCATTACCTGATCTATCTGCACAATTACAGCAATCTGTGAATGCTAAATTTGCTTATCAAATCTGACTTAAGTGCCTAAAACAACCCCTTTTCAGTAACAACATATCTCTTCAGAATGGTTTGGAACTGATGGAACTTAAACTTAGAGAAAAACCACATGGGCATAATGTCTACAGGAACTGAGAAAAGTAATTGCTTCCAGAGAGACTTCTTTCCTCAACCAAACTGAAAAGGGAATACAACAGTCAACTCCATCTCTGAAAAACAGGCATTAAGAGGCCAGAGAGCTTTACCAAAAATTAGAGTTTTCCTCTCCTTTAGCAGTACCAGAAAAATTTAAAAAAAGGACTAAAAACATTTCAAGGCACACCACAGTCATCAAATAAGAATAAACAATCAGTAACTCTGCTCTGAGACTCTATCAGTGATTCAGTCAAATAGAATCATTCAGTCCTATAAATACTATAAATTGTTTAAGCCATGGGAGCTCTACCAGTTTGCACAAGAGGATGTGACCATCTTTGTATAAACATACAGGTCTCTCAATACATCCATGAAATAAAAAAAACACATTCTTCATTCTGCCAAAAACAGCCATTCCCTCCCCACCCAAAAAACACTAAACAGAAAATCACATAATACACAAGTGACAAAATGAGGTGTCCTAATGTAGCCAATGGAATGTGAAATAAACAAACATAAAATAAGTCCAAACAGATACCTTTCACATCTACTGCTAATAACAGAAATGTTGCCTAGAAGTTTTTTTCGGATAGGTTCTCACCTTTATAGCAAGACTGATTTTTATAAACTGTGTTTATTTAGGAAGAAAACCTTAGTCTTTTTGAAAATTGGTGTGAAAGAGAAGATTTTATGAACGAGAGTTTCACTGCTACATTTTCATCTATTCCACAGATCTCACATTGCTAACTATAATTTATCTAGACTGTAAAACTACTTTGACATCATTGAGGATGGCAGAACTACTTCTGATGCCAAGCACTTCATTTAATCACTGAGAAAAAGAAGAAAGTCAACTGACTATGAACACTGTGACATAACACACAAGCCTAGCTAAAAGACGAATTTAAAATATCCAGACATTACATATGGACATTCAGGAAAAAAAAAAAGTAATACATACTATTAGAAAATGTGGCACTGAGAAGGTGTTATGGACCCGAAGACATCTTGATGTTGAGATATCTTTACATTACTATGTGGTTGCTATTTGCATATCAATGTTTGCAAAATAAAAAATAAATATAAAAACTAAGACATCAAAAATATGTAAAGAGACAGATGCAGTTTGCAGTTCTAAGCTGCTATCTATCCATCTATTCAGGATAGGATGTCATAAAAAGCATCAAAACACATACCTCTTCTTGCTTAGGAATGTTGAACTTCGTTATCTTTGACTTGGTCCTGGCCGAATCAGGTTTGTTAGAAGGCACTCCCCTGTACAACTTGGTCGTCTCTGTCAATAACTTCAGCTTTGGAGACTCATCAGGGGCCTGGTCTTGACCGTCCATTGGCCTTACATAAGCCGTTGGTTTCTGCTGAACCAGACTGGGCTTTGAAGCAAGAGATGGTGGGAAGTTCTGGACACAGTGCCCACTGCTGTGCTTTGAGGGTCTCTCCTGCACTTGAGTTCCTCCTTCTGAGCCGCAATTTAACTTTGCTGGCTGCTGCACTCTGCTGACACTGTCACCTAGTGTGGCCCTCAGTGAGCTTTGCTGGGCAGCATTGGAGGAGGAGGAGGTGGGACTAGATGCATAGCGTTTCATTTTCTCCAGACTGGATTTTTGGTTTGCCAGTTTGAAGTCACCTTTGTGGGACTCCAGTGAGCGGTGTCCATGCTTGCTGGCTCTCTGCTGACTCTCTGAAGCAGCATTGTGCCCAGCCTTCTGCCAACCCATTGTGGTGCTTTTGCTCTGCTGCGCAGGTAGGGCTGCTGCTGCGGAAGAAGTGTTGGAAATGGAAGGAGGAGGTGGTGGTCTTGAGTCTGCGATAAGAAGCTCATCAGGCTTGGGGAGAGGTGTCTGAGGAACCCCAGGTTTTGGAACCCCAACAAGGTGGCTCTGGTTTGATCGGTCGGTTAACAAATCTTTCATTTCATCATAGTTGCCCAGTGTATTCTGGATGCGATTAGAGAGCTCGTCCCCCTTGTTAGTCTGAAAAACAAAAATTGAGTGTTCTACAACAGTCAACCTAAGACAAACAAAATTCCCTGCACGCTTCTGCTGAAATCTTTACTGAAGTTGCACTGTCTTATTCAGCAGCAGCGTTGAGGGATGAAATCGAAAATCCTTATTGTCTCTGAAGATACTTGTCAACATCTTAAATCTACCCTGAACTGGAAAAGCTATAAAGGGCCTTAGAGTATATAAAAAAAGAAATCTATCACTGGTATCATGCTGTAGTTAAAATATATTACCTGGAAACTAGAAAATTTATTATTGCAACTACACAGAACAGTTTGGATTAAATCTGACCATGATAAAACTTTTCCTATAGCCCAGTGCAAGCTCTCCTTCAGCCACGAATGAAAATATTGAATTCCTGATTACCTTCTCTGCCTCTTCAAGTTTCCACATTGCATCTGGGAAGCCATGCAAGACCCAGTAAGCACTGAATGAACTCTCCATTCTAAGCCAGCCAAATACTGCAAGATGATCTGAAGGCAGCTCATGGGGCAGTGGGAAAACTACAGATCGTTACATCCTTCTGATGAAATGCTCTGTTGAGATGTTCACTCCAGAACACTCTTCCCTTTGGGAAAAACAAGTGAGTAGAACTCCCCAACTTCTTGAAAATACTCAGTATTCAATTGTGCAGCAGGGGGGACACAGTCAGCATTTTCACCCTTTAAGATTAATCAGTGTTTTTGAAATCATCCATTTAATTCCTTGTTTAAAAGGAAGAAGTTTCACAGAGAAATAAAACAAGGGGAAAAAAAAAAAACACTGAAGAAGGTTGAAAATTATTTTTTTAAAAAGTAAGCAAAAGAGTATATCATTAGCATTTCTTCAGCACAGATTTTTCTGAACCCTACCAAGAATCAGGTGTGTGATGTGCTTTGTTTTGTATTTTCAGAGGAAGATAGTAATGAGATAGTGGTGTTGTCCTTTCTCTCTTCCAGACATGGAGTCTCAATGGGGAAACACTCATACGCTTCAGAAGGCCATGCTTTCATCTCAGGATCCTCCATGTAAGGGGGAAACAGTAGCTTAGAGATGAAGGAAGTAAAGGGAGTGCAAAATAACCTCTTATATACAGAAATGTGAAGGATGTAGTAGCAATACCAATCACTCTGGAAATGCGGGGATTCTTTTTCGAGAATTCCAATAAAATTGAAGCATTGATTCATGGTCAGCATAGCTTAAGAAGGGAATGTTCCTTCACAAGAATCACACAGACATCCTGGAGAAGAGGAAATTACTTAAAAGGCTTCAAAAGTGGGAACCATCATGCATATCTAAAAAGAAAGTGTTGCAAAGGAAATGAGTTGTCTAGTTCACAGCTTTAACTGGGGTAGGAAGTATGTTCAACTCAGGCAGAATAAGAGGCACAGAAGGCATCTTCATGGGGATGCTTGGTTGGTACTGTGGTAAAAACTGAACAGCTGACAATGAAGATCTGGACTGCTCAGATTTATGGCTATCTGCAGTTGGGCTTATTGATCTTCAAGATGGTTGGAGATATATTCATATGTCTCCTGGGCTCTGTGGCTACTACGCTTAGTTAGGTATCTTCTTGACCAGAATTATTATTTTCTGAAGGCATAGAGAAGTTTGCTTTTACACAGTGAATCTCTTCTGTCCCTCCAGTGGACATTCAACTTGTGTAGCTATCTTGAAGAAAGATGCATTTCGAGCTTCCCTCTAGGGAAGGAGATCTACACTTGGGTCTGTGTCCAGCCTGTCTCAGCCAGCCTGTGCCTCAGGTTTCCTTCCCTCCCAGGAGCACAGCAACAAGGACTTCAGAATGGAACAGCGCCATTCTAAAACCCACAAGTCTCCTCCAGCACAGACCATTTGTGGGGCAGCTCTCTATCCAGCTGGATCAATGGATGCAAAAGAATTTATCTTTAAGTTTTGTCCCAAAAAGTCCAACTTGCCTAATAGAAAGTCAGTTCTATCTCATGACTGCTACTTGGATGGGAGGTAAATAAAAGCCTAGTTGCAGATTATCTATAGACTGTCACTAGCCCAGACAAGTCAGTAGACTATAGGTATGATATGAAGGTGATACAGAGATGCCTGTTATTGAGAAATGCCAGATAACCACAAAAATAATTGCAGCAAAAAGATCTAATGCTCGTACTGTGGAACATGCTGTCAACTGGTGGGTATTGTTTGTTCCTTCTGGATACACTGAGGGGAGAAGATTTCGTGCTGAGCTGAGCTCAGCTGGAAGAGTTCACCTACATTCTCCTGGGAGACCAGCTGGGACCTGAGGTAACTTGTTGGGAGCTTTAGATGTTAAAGCTTTTCCTATTATTTGCTCTGAAATATTGCTGGCTTTATTTAATCACTCACATAGGGAAAACATAATCACAAAATGAGTAAGTAGGAAAAACATTCTGTGCAAACATTTATAACTTACAGTGCTCTGACATTCCTCAGTGTAGGATGTATTCCTGCATTTGAAGACCTGCAAGATCCAGCACTTCCAAAAATAAGCC
Organism: Phasianus colchicus; assembly: GCF_987193195.1. Lineage (NCBI taxonomy): Eukaryota > Metazoa > Chordata > Aves > Galliformes > Phasianidae > Phasianus > Phasianus colchicus. The sequence continues at coordinate 134,247,443 of NC_143436.1, forward strand.
AGATGGTTGCAAGGAAGGCCATCAGATTTTTTTTTTCTCCATGAAAAACACCTATGTGATTAATGGGTCAAAATACCCTGTCCATGAAGTATCCAGAATGAAATTCCTATTTTTTTATCTCCTGCAAAATACATCTCTAGTAAAAGACAGTGGATTTCCTGGAATCCTTCCTAGAGGGTTGCTATGGATACTTTGAAATGAACTGGATAAGGGGCAACTGAAAGAGTCAAGATTTTTCAGGAAATCTGATGTTTGAGAAAGAGTACATACTATTTAAGAGATTTCCAATGTCTTTGATTTTCAGATGTGGCCTTCTGAATGGCAAATCCTTTGCCAGCACCTTTTCTAAAGGATAGTCCAAATATGGCCACGATGTTTACAGATGATAAGCAAGGATGGAGTCCCTATTCTGATTTTCTCATGGGATACTTGCTAAGCACCTTCACTGCTCCTAGAGACTGCATCCACTAGTTTTCATCCACTCCCACTACTGTAGATGGAATTATACTGAAGTTTTGCAAAGATCCCTTCAGACATCATAAATAACTCAGAAACTACTGGCGAGTCTGTGATACATGAAGTCTGTAGCATGACAGTAGGTACATTGAAACAGAGGTAATAATCCAAGTGTGTACAGTATTCCAGCTGTGCCGCTTTTGTAAGTAATTTAAGCCTCAGTATACCCACTTCCAATACCACAAACAAAACAGTATCAGAGACCAAGCAAAAAAAACAGGTCCTTTTTATCTTAGGAGTATATCCGATTGGATCCACCAAATGGAAAATTATTAGTCCCTATTGCAGTGGAGTCTTCAGTAAATGCCAGGACACGGCTAACATGTTTCAGGCTTTTTTCCGTCCATTAGCCCTTGATTGGTCTCACAGTAGACTTTTTCAAATGGAGCCTTAAGGAAGATTTCAAGACATTTCCCTTGGTTTCTAAATGCCTTTGTAATGAATCTGAAATTCGGGCAGCTGGAGGTCAGCTTCAAGGCAGGCAGAGCTGTCTTCTATCAAGGGACATGGTTTGAAGGTGGTAGATCTTCCTTTTTTATTAGGAACTAGAAACAACAACAATCTGGAAGGAATAGCAAGTTAAAAGGTGACCCTTTAACACGAGCAGATGCTCGGAAGCACCGAAGTCAGGTGCAGTAGCCAAGTGCCAGGTCCCAAATAGGACTCTGGAAAGAGGCACTGAGTACCCAAAGCATCAAGGACAAGTGAAGCAGCATGGAGGGGAAAGGCTTCACAGTACGGTGGATTTAATAGCAACTTGGGCATAACTGGAATGTCACTGTAGGAGATACATTATGTTATTCTAATACACACAGCAAAGTCACTGATTAGCTAGAGGAGAGGGGCACCCTCTGTGGGATACTGCTCTCTGGTCCCATCCATAAAGGCCTGGTTTGCAGCCTTCTGGAGGCAGTGGTTATGTGCAGAGCATCCTGCTGGATCCTTCCAACAGGAGGTGGGCAGAGATGGTTGTGTCTCACCTTGCTGTTTCCACGAGGATTAAAATAAGGAGTTGAGTTACTTCTGCCTTTGCTGAGGGCAAAACATGCCTAGCAGACAAATACTGTTGGTACTGCTTACAGGGAAAAAAAATAAAAACAAGATATTTCATCACATTAACCTTGGCCAGAGCATGATGTTTACTGTATAGCTTGACCTTCACACAACTCTAACGCAATTACTTTCTCCTATGTGTTGCAGAAACAGGGCACCATCACCTTCACCTCCCAGTTTTAATGCCATCTCAAATATTGTTAGGACATTTCTCATTTATTACATTCTCATGTGCTGCTGAACATTATAGGAAGCTAATGTAAGAAAAATCCAATTCTCAATGAACCATAAATGTTCTATGCAAATTTTGAGGGGCTGGCACTTGTGGGAGGTTGCTGAGACCCGGACAATGCCTTCTGCAGGCTGAGATTTTATACTGTGAAATAAAATAATAATAATAATTAAAATAAAAAAGTCTCCCAGACGGAAAGCATCTACCTTGTATGGTTCACTGAAGAGGGAGTAACTGGTGTTAAACGTGCCATCCTCCTGCTGGGCCTCCTGATTTCTCCTTTCCCATTCTTTCCTGCGCAGCACGTTTCTATCTGGCTCGTAGACACTACAGCAAAAAGAGGAATAGATTTTTAGAGTTAAAAATTAGCAAGCAGCATATAAACCAGTGTGAATTTGAAAGTGAATAACTCTGGTTTGCAGACAGATGGCAAAAAATAAGCAAGAACATGAATCAGTTGAATGCCAGTCCAAGCAGACCAGGGAGGCTCTGGTCTCTGGGAATGCTGATGTTTTCTTCACACAGGGAATAGATAATTAAATTCTTGCAGAAGAATGGAAAAGGAATCGCAGGGCAGGATCTAGTCTGTACAGAACCTCACTGCTTGAAATGTGACAAAGGAAATATCTAAGCAACTTTGACAAAGATTGAAAGTACTCTTCAGGCAGATGGTAATTACCGCTATGAGTAAATAGAAATTATGAACATATTTCCACTTATGACATATCCTCTGAGTGTTGTGTGAGAATGCTCCTTTTTTTACATGGATGTGTTTCTGTAGTGATTCTTTCATTAACTAGCTCCCTAAAGAGCTGTTAAAACTACATGCTGTAGTGGTTTCCACAGTTAGGCTGCTTCTTCTGATCTCTGTTAATCAGCCAAGTCATGAAACTACTGCTGAAACAATTCCTCTTTCTGATGGATTTGACACTATCACAACTTTAGAGCACGAATACATGAATACTAGCATGACAGTGTATATACGGCTGGTGGAGTGTAGCTGGAGAGGGAATAAAATCACTGTACTACATAACAGTATTAATTTTTAGAAATGAATTAGACACCAATATAGACACAATATAGACATACAAATTAACTTTCCTTTTTTTTTTTTTTTTCAAAACTCAACTACATGTTGAGTGATGTTTATGATGTGTGACATCATAAAACAGAGAATCCTTTCCCCAGATTTCCTCAAAACAACACAGGTTTAGGCATTTCCTTCTGTACACTTTATTCTCATCAGAAGAAAACCAGAGTATCCAATCAGCTTTATTTGTTATTTCACGACATTGTGACGAGTTGCCTATTTTGCCTAGCTCAGCTAATGCCTTTCTTCTGGCACTGTAAATCTGTAAAGTAGAAATATATATTAATGTCATGTAAGTGCACCATGTGTTAATGAAAAAAAAAAAAATGTTGCCTTGCTAACCACTTCCCGGTTAGCAAAACATATGTTACATTGGCTTCCCACGTGATATTACCTAGTGTGCCTCGGGCAAGCCTGCAAAAAGGCCAACAGCTATCTGATTCTAATTCTAGACTTGAGAGAGCTGAAAATATGTAAGATATGTTAGATGCTGGCAGATTTAAAAACAATGCTTTAGCGGTCACCAAATGAACACAAAGCCTTACGTTTGCTTGTTAATGTTGCTAACTGTTCCCAGACAGATCTGCTCTTTCAGTGAGGTCTCAGTCAAGAGGCTGCATCAGACCAGATCCTGGTGGGCTTTCAGGCAGCCCTTCTGGAAGCCATCTATGGGCAGATGCCAAAGATGGAGCTGGTGTTTATTGGGAACATAGGATTCTTCCTCCAGGAAGAAAGGTGTAGCAAAACATCCCCAATTCATTGCTTCACTGCTCCTTGACCAGTAGTCCCCAGTCACTATTGCATGCCACCTCAGTGCACTCCTGTTCTATAAGCTGGGATAAAAGTCCTTTTAACAACCACCTCTGTGTCTGCTGTAGGCTTTCTGCCACCAGGAATAACCACTGCTGGGTGGGTTTTCCTGAACTTGCAGAAATCCAGTTATAACTTCATCCTCAGCTGCCTTTCCCCATCCCCTGTTGACTCTTCCAGATGTTTTGCATTTGGACTGCAGCCTGCAGTCAAATAGAGATGGGCAGATCCTCTGAGATTAATTATAATACTGATCCCTACCCAGTTTCTTGAAAGTAAACAAGTGTAACATTCTTCACTACGCCTCACACAAATTTGAAAATGCTGTGGTGTAATACTCCTGAAGTAGAGAGGCTTTTTATTCTTTTATTTGATGGAGACATACAAGTCTCCGATATCCCTTTTATTTGATGAAGACCTATTTGATGTAAGACATAAGTTCTCAGATTTCTGAACCCTTTTCCCAAATGAGATGTTCACTGTCGGCCACAACTCACAGCCTGCAATAATTCATAATGATTATGCAAATAGTAAAACAGTGTGACAATGCCTAATATGCCACCTCTAAGCAGTAAGTTAGCAAGAGCAGCAAGTCAAGAGCTGCATTCTTTTGGTTATGCTAGATGGCAAAATCTCCAGCATTTGCAAGGCTGCTCCTTATTTGCATGACTGCTGTAAGATTCACATGTCCTTGAATGCATGTCACCAAATGTATTTATTTTGGTTCAAGGAGAATACTGCCAACTGCTACAATTGTCTTCACTGCAAACACTTCACTTAATGGAAAATTATCCTTTTTAATAGTTTTCTTTCCTCCTTCCTTTCGTTTTTTAATTTGTAGTTTAAAACAATCCCAAGTGCCCATGTACCTTTTCAATCATTTACACTGTGTTCATCTTTTCCATAGAGTTCACAAAGAATCTCAAGATTTTTTTCTCACTGGAACATCTGTGCATATGTGTGTGGTGTACGTAGACATGCATATGCTGTATGCACACTCAGACATCAGTTTACAGATTAAGAATTTTGCTACAGTAAACCAAAATATGGAAGCAGTTTTGCAAGATTGGGTAACCAAAGAACATACAGGCAGTCATCTCTTAAAAGTCAGCGTCATTTATATTTGTTTTATAGAGGTCAAACTCCAAAAGGATGAATTTAAATAGATTTTAAATGGTATATTGTTATTTTTAAAATGCTGTGCATCTTACAAATTAATGCTTAAAGGATGTGAACTGAAGCATGAGTGATGGTTCAAATACCTTCAGAAGTTACATATGAATAAATGTTGTATCATAAAAATCACACTATCCTGCATTTGGCACACTGCTTTAAAAACACACTTTGATTTATCCCAGCCCTATGATCTGCTACGAGATGCACTGAGAAGGAAACATCTACCAGTTAATTGCGTCCAAACACCAGACTCTGAGGCTCGAAGCACTTTCAGCACACCTTTATCCCAGTAACAGCAGGTCTATCTCCTCTGCTTCTCCTAGGATACTCTGAATAAATGCATTCTCAGGTGTTTTACAGATCAGAATGTCAATCGGTTGCCGAACTCCTCAGAGGAGGCACAAATAATAAATGTCAAGCTGCTGCGATGTCATTGGGAAGGCCACCTTTATGGTCACCCCCTCTGTGGCTGTGGATCCCACTTGATGGACAGGGAGGGTGGCTGCTGCCTCCCCCAGCACTGACCTCTCCCCAGCACTGCCAGAAGTGCTCGCAGCCTCATCACGCTACTCCTGACATCAGAAGGAACCGCTTCCTTCAGTCCTTAATTAGAAATAGACACAGCTGGCTCAGGGGACAGTCTGGGAGCAGAGCAATAACCTTACCTGAAATACCTGGGACTGGATTTAATCTCTTACAAAGTCCAAGGAGTTATGTGGTCTCAGGTTAGGCTGAAAGCAATCATATAAAAAGCCTAAAGTTTTAGGCTCTCTCTTTTCTTTTTTTTTTCTTTTTTTAAAAAAACCCCTCTATTTCTGACACAATTTTTACCCCCTCAGACATCATTACTTGGAACAAATGGTACAAAAACACCTATTCTCCATGGAGACAATGCACCAGCTTTGTCAACAGTGGTGTCACCGTCCCTGGAGGCATTCAAGAACCGTGTGCATGTGGCACTCAGGGACATGGTTAGTGGGCTGATGGTTGGACTAGATGATCTGAGAGGTCTTTTCCAACTTAATAATTCTATGATTTTTTTAGGGAATGCCCTCAAACTTTGAACTCCAAGGAAGACGCCATTTCCCAGCAGCAAGAGCACTGCACCTTTGCTGGTATGTCACATCCTTTCACAGACATTTGGTGACAATAACTATGCTGCCCGATCTTTTCAGAAACCACAGAATTGCCACATCACCACGGGGAGACTCAAGGAATATGCAGTTATTTAAATAACAGATCACCACTTTCTGACAGGCCAATTGATACCGCTTGCAAGGACTGAGCTGCCTTCTCAGATGCTGTCAGCTTACACCCAGACATCCTCATGTAAACCCAAACTGATCCTTCTTTTCTCACAACCAGTGAAGAGCCTCCACATGAAATACAATCAGACCGCAACAGCAACTCCCAGCACTGTGGAAATGAAACCAGCTCCAAGCTCCCAGGTACAGGGACTAACTATCCCTGGGGAGCGTGCAGGGATGATCATCTTCCAAATGAGAAAGAAAGAAAATAGCAACAACAACAGAAACCAAAACTCCAAATCCGTACTGCAAATGACTGAAAGATATGGGAGATTCAAGGATAAAAGTATTCATGGGAACAAATTTTCTGTGAGGAAACACTTATCTTTAAAATGAAAAATTAGCACACAGTAATTTCTGAATTATGAACAAAATGAGAACTGTTTCAAAGCTACAGAAAGCAAACAAATAAACAAACAAAGAAAGGCAATATTAAAAATAATAAACTTTTAAATGCTTCTCTGATAATTCTCAATATTTCCCTACAAACTGTAATCTGACACATGATGCAAAATACTAAATTCCAGGTCGAAGTGAGGACATTTTCTGAAATATTTAATAGTCTATTTGTCCCCTGAATTACCAGGTTTATTCCAAAGTAGGTAAAAAGAGTAACTCCAAGGAAAAGCTTAAACAGTGCAATAAAAAACACAGCCCAATCCTGATGCAGGACATTGATTATAAAACTGGATTCAGAATGGAAACTGGATTCTGAGTTTAAGAGAGCTGTCATTCTCATATCAGCGTGGTATCTTAAAACACGAAGGGATGAGCCAACTTGAGACTTTGTAAGGGCAATAGCCTCAAAAGAAAAAGGTTGAATTTTGACAAATTAATTACAACAATTCAGGTTATGTTTCTTGCTGAAATGCCAGGCAACATTGGAGCGCCATCATTTAATGTCTGTTTTCTGTTTCACTGCTCACGTCCATGCTTTTTGCTGGCCAGTTTCTCAGGGCCAGTTCCTTTTCAGCTAAGTATAAATAATGTCTATTTGGGAACTAATTGCTAGTGGTTACGGTGAGCTCTTAGAGATGTCAGCCTCATATTTTTGAGCCTTAAATGTTTTCCCTAATGACATTTGAAGTACCGGTTCGATTATAACAAAGGGGCTGACTTTGATGACCAAGTGACACAATCAATAAAATGCCTTCCTTGGTTGCAACTGACATTTTTTTTAGACTTTTTATCTCACTTAAACAGCAGAAGTTAATTTGAGGATTTTTACAGTATTTTTTCCCATTTACAAACAGAAATGCCGTGGGGTAAAGCAATTACTCTGATTTACTGTTTTCTCTTTGATTGAACATAAAGATGTAGCAGGGTCTCAAAAAAGCAGTAACTTAACAAACTGTGCTCCTACCCACAGACAGATAAAGTACCTACTTTGCTATTTCAAAGAGTTTACCTCCAGGCAGCAGCACAGAGCAAACATCAATCAATGACATGTGTCTAAGATGAGATTGATGTTTACTCTCACAGCTTTTCATCTTACATCCAATAAATTATTTTTCCTTCACCAAAATGCCTGGTTAAATTTCATTTTTCACTTTGCAGTATCAGTTTTAAAACTTCTAGCTTCCAGCAATTTTAAAGCTAGGATTCATTGACGCTTCATCTTTTACAGCCTGTTTATGATTTATATTAACCATGAAACAGTGCCGCACAAACATGAATACGCTCGTGCAGAGCTGAGCAGGGCCAGCCACATGCTAGGTGGCAGGTGCGGGCAGAAAGGTGCAAGATTGCTTTAATTATGTGCCTGGAAACACTGAGATGGAAACCAGGGGCTTCATTTGCAGGGGTAGGTATATAACATTCTTGAAATTAACGCACGTAGAAATATATATGTAGCTCATGTCTGCAAAATCAACATCTGAGCGTTCAAAGTAGGTCTTCGAGGACCCATGCTGGGCAACTGGAAAGAGCCAAAGAAGGCTAATTGTGGGTGCAGTTGGTATCGTGGAGGCACTCGCACCTGGCGTTCACAAAATGTGAGGTCTTTTCATGCAACCTGGCTGAATTTTAAATACGTGTTGAAATACTGACAAAACCTATGACTGCAATTGAGACGGGAATCTAGGCTGTTGAATCACAGCAGTAAACATCACAACAGAGGAACATTAAAAAAGAATCCAATTTAGTTCAACATCTGCTGGTGCAAGAGCACCTCTTCTAGCTCTGCTACAGATAAAACATGCACATTTTCTTCCCTTAGCAGAGTTCTACCCAATGAGAGAAATAAAAATCTTACCAGCGGTATACATAGATATGAAAAATATCACCATTCACAAGTAATAGATAATTCTACACTCAATACCTTATTGTTTTCTTTTCGGCTATAAAGTGCTGGTGTTCTTTCTTATAACCCTAAAACTGCTAACAAAAATACCTGAAATGGATGGAGATCAATAATGACAAGGAATCAAGGAAGAAGCAGAACATTTCTATTACCTTTAATTTTACATATTAAGAACTAAGCTTCATGGGAAGATTTGCTGCGCTTCTCTAACAATGTGTTATCAGAAAGAATATTCATATATTACAAATTCATCACTGTTAATTAAGCTTACACCTTGAATGAGTTTTTATTTTTTTTTCCCCCATAATTCAAAACTATGGAAAACTATTAAAAATTCCTGAAGTAAATGGAGAGCTTAGCTGTCGAGTAACAGATATGGTAAGATGAGATAGAGGAAACAATTCCTCTTGTTCCCTAATCCATATGTTCCAGGAGGAGAGAAAGAAAACTCAAGACTGAATAGCACAGAACAGACTGAGCACAGTAAAGCCCTTTTGTTTGATTTTGTTAATGTTACTTTTACCTTGTAATTCAAAAATACAGCTGAAGGGATCAATAAAGAATTCTTTTTTCTGCCCAACCTAACACGACTAAACTCCCTGGGCTGTGACACAAGGCCCTACCTAATTTTGCCTTGCCTGCATCTGATCCAGTCTCGTGTTACATCTACCCGCCAGGGATGTCAGACACAACACCCCACTTGTCTGATTTTTTTTTTTTCTACAATGATTTCTCTTTTCAATGGCTTCCTTATGCATGGGAAATTGCTCCAGTTATTTTCTGCCAAATACACGTGTTTGTTTTTTCCTTGAAACTTCTTTGTTAGGCTCTTTACAGTCATAAGTAGTCAAAATTTATACACATACATGAAGTATATTTATATACATAATTTATATATATTAATCAGTCATCTTGCTCATCTGTGTAGGTGACGTGCACACTTAGGCAAATTATTTCTGTAGTCTTGGTGTCCACTTATCTTGCCTAAGTGGTGTCCACTTACAACTGCCTATTGTTGGGACAGAACATTTTAAATGGAATGAAAAAATCCAGTCTTTTAGAATCTATCTGATATTTTGCAGCAATTGTTTAATTTTACATTAAACAATAACAATAATTTTATTTTAAATTAAACAATTAAAAACAAATAAAACTCTACTCAAAATTTTGTTATCCACATATTTGCTGCAAACTGGATTTAATGAAAATCTTCAGTGGTAGTTTCAATAATTAAACAATAAAACAAAATTTCCTGAAAAATTGTCAAAATGATCACAGAATCACAGAACGGTTTGGGTTGGAAGGGACCTCACAGCCCACCCAGCCCCAGTCCCTGCCATGGGCAGGGCTGCCCCCCACCAGCTCAGGCTGCCCAGGGCCCCATCCAACCTGGCCTTGAGTGCCTCCAGGGATGGGGCACCACAGCTTCTCTGGGCAGCTGTGCCAGCACCTCACTTCTGAGTGAAGAATTTCCTCCTAACATCCAACCTAACTTCCCCTCTTTCAGTTTAAACCCATTCCCCCTTGTCCTATCACTATCCACCTGTGCAAAAATTCATTCTCCTCATGCTTACAAGCTCTTTTCATGTATTGGAAGACCGCAATATTTCCTTGCTCTTCTCCAAGCTAAACAATCCCAGCTCCCTCAACCTTTCCTCACGGGAGAGGTGCAAATGACTTGTTCCCTCTATTATTATTATTTTTTAAAGATCTTATTAGACAGAAATAAATCTTCTTGCTCCTGGTTTTCTCTAGAAACTCAAAGAGGATATTCTTTCAGTGGGGCTCCAAGGAGTGATGCACCTATCCACAGCTAATTGCAGGCCTGAGAAGTACACTGAGCTACACTTCACATAGCACAGAAAATGTCAGAGCTCTGTAACCAGCAGAAAAATGTTATCACACAGTTTACCCTGGTGCAACTTGACTTGAAGCAGCAAAAGCGAAGACTGTCATGAAACATTAAGGCCAGATCTTTACCACTAAATAGATAATAAAAAAAACGTTCCTGGCACAGTAGCAAAAGAAGCTTTACAGGGTTCCACAGCTGACGAAGACTCCTTTCATAGCTTTAATTTGTTTAGCTCCATTCCTTCTGGCACTGTTAAGAACCCCAGTGAAACATCAGCAAAGGTCATTCGGAGGCTCAGTATCTGACTGTAAAGGTTGCCAAATTTGGTCTGTTTTTATATCCCACACTCTTTAGTTTAGATCAACATTCAGAATTATCTGAAAAGGGACCAAAAAACAGCACTGACTGCCTCCTGTGTGCAGTGTAGGACTTAGGATTGCAGAGCTATACAGTACAATTTCTTGGAAAGACCGAGCTCAGTATTTCATTACAAATGTGTCATCTGTTAGTAGCCATCAAATCTATGACTCATGAAAATGTCTATACATGTTTTATTAACAAAGCAACATTTCCAATTTACTCTTACAGTAATGTGCAGTGACTGAAGGTTCATCAGGGTTAATCAAGCAAATGATGTAAATTTTATATTGTATTATGTTACATTTGGCTTAAAATAGATTTTGGGTGACAGTCTTTTTTTATGTGTTAAATCATGATTTACAGAGTTATGGAAACCACACAACAGCCCCAGTGTGAAACAAATAATGAAGAAGTCGGTGTATAAGTCATCAGATTTTATGTATTACCAGAAAATCACTTCTTCTTGGATACTGCAGCGGACAGTCACTGAGTTTGTTTTCTGTAGAAGCAGGATCAATGTTTTGAGATGCTTTAATTTATTCTTCTTTCATATGTTATAGATGGAGACCTTACCATAGCATTTTATAGACTAGATAATACTACAGAGGAATCATTGCAATACACAGGTGAGGCTGAGGTGAGTTTTAAACAGATGTATTCTAGCTTGTCTACATATTAAAAATAAAGAAGGATTCACAACTTCATAGAATCACACACAGCATCAAAGAATGGTCCCTTGGAAGGGACCTCAAGGATCATAAATCTCCAACCCCCCTGCCTCTGGCAGGGCCACCAACCTCCTCATTTAATGCTAGACCAGGCTGCCCAGGGCCCCATCCAACCTGGCCTTCACATGCAGGTAAAGCAACAACCAGAACAGTTAAACCCTGTATCAGCTGTATAGATTAATAAATAAATAAATAAATAAAAAATCAGTTACAGCAAACATCAAAAATAATAAATCCACTAAAATCACTTTACAAAGAAACTGTGATTTTTTTAATAATTATTATCAGTTTGTAAACATAAAATCTTACTAGGGGGAATTACAGACTTCTGTCTTCATTCCACTCAATTGAGATATAATGATAAAAAATTGAATGATGCATAAACACCTAAATCTAAACCTAAACACAAATCCAAATCCAAATCCAAATCAGTATCTTAACATAAATCTGACTCTGGTTGTAAGATCATACCCAGAGAGTGGTGGTCAGTGGTTCAATGACTGGATGGAGACCACTGACAAGTGTTATCCCTCAGGGGTCAGTGCTGGGACTGGAGCTCTTTAACATCTTCATCAATGACATCGACAGTGCGATCAAGTGCACCCTCAACAAGTCTGCAGATGACACCAAGCTGTGTGATATGGTTGGCACATTCAAGGGACAGGACAACATTCAAAAAGACCTGGTCAGGCTGAGCAGTGGGCCCAGGTGAACCTCATGAGGTTCAATAAATCCAAGTTCTTGCACCTGGGTCAAGGCAACCCCTGCTATCAGTACAAGCTGGGGAATGTAAAAATGGAGCACAGCCCTGCCAAAAAAGACCTGAGGGTACAGGTGGATGGCAAGCTGGACATGAGCCAGTGTGCCCTCACAGCCCAGAAAGCCAACTGTATCCTGGGCTGCATCAAAAGAACTGTGGTCAGCAGAGCAAGGGAGGTGATCCTGCCACTCTACTCTGTGCTGATGATACCCCTCTAGGAGTACTGTGTCCTGATGTGGAGTCCTCAGCACAGGAGGGACACAGACCTGTTGGAGCCTGTCCAGAGAACGGCCACAAAAATGATCCAAGGGATGGAATACCACTCCCGTGAGGGCAGGCTAAGAGAGCTGGGGCTGTGCAGCCTGGAGAATAGAAGATTCTGAGGTAACCTTGTAGTGGCCTTCCAGTATCTACAGGGGGACTATAAGAAGGAAGGGGACAGACACTTTAGTGGGGTCTGTTGTGATAGGACAAGGGGAAATTATTTCAAATTAAAGGAGGGGGGATTTCGACTGGACATAAGGAAGAAGTTTTTTTTTACAATACAGGCGGTGAGACACTGGCACAAGTTGCCCAGAGAAGTGGTGGATGCCACATCCCTGGAGACATCCAAGGTCAGGCTAGATGAACTATGAGCAACCTGATGTAGATGTAGGTGTCCCCGTTCATTGCAGGGGAGTTGGACTAGATGGCCTTTAAAGGTCCCTTAAAACTCAAACAAGTCTATGATTCTATGATCTAGTGATCTGTCTAATGCTATACAGACAGCTTGCTTTAATAGAACTAAAAAAACCACTGTAAGAAGTCTGGGTTCAAGAAACAGTAATGGCTGTGTTCGACATACAACTTCAGTCTACAGTGAAAAAGTGCTTATATGAGGTGTGTTGCACTCCCCTTTCACAAAGAACTAGTACCAGCTAAACAAACTGCATGTCACTAGCTAGTTTCTATAAAATACATCGAACATATCTAAACTGCAGCAAAATGAAAATTTCTTCCCAGTTTTTTCTTCTGAATGTGTAAATGTAAACTAGACTGAGGCTGATGCTTGACCAATTATCAAGACCACTACATGTCCTTGGGTCCTGTGTTAGAAAGATGCACAGCACAGAGAAATCAATGGCCTTTACGTTCCTTGTTCATTACATTCTGCTCACTCTGTGCAGCTCTGCTATATTTTGACGTGTATTCTCAAGGGATGTGCCATCAAAATTAGGAAGCAAGGTTAGCCAAAACCAGCATACCCACGCATAAATGTACAGTTGAACTCCATACATAAGTAAAAATACATACATGTTAAAATGATGAAGTTAAAACTTTCACACTGTGTGATTGGTGTAATTCATGTGTGCTCCTTACACATGCTAGCCACAATTCATTCTGCCTCTGAAGACAACTATATCATAATTTGTGCCGCCCATCTTCAGAGCTGCACAGAGAAACACTCAAGCACTCCATTTCCTAAGTGACATGCAACTCATGTCTCTTCTCTCTCACAGTGTCCTAAAAACATTTGAAACAAATTTAATGTTTGTGCCTCTCTTGGCACTCTGTTTCCTTCTAAGGAGAGTGGTGGTGACAAGGCCAGGCCACAAACCAAAATGTAACATGCCAGGAAAACAAAACCCTAAACATAGCAAAGCACAACAGTGTGTTCTAACTCACAGAAACAGCACGACTGTTCTTGTGTCTCAGTTTCAAGCAGGTCAAAACGTCTTTATATACATCTGAATTGGAAGGCGATGACACAAAAATAACAAAAGATTACCCAGATGCTTTAATGGCAGGGATAGATGGAGAAGCCACTCCAGAAACATCCATGCAGCAACCGTGCCAAAGAAGCAGATGCTGTGTGCGGAAGGGCATCAGCCTGGTTCCAGTCCAAGGTAGGGAAGCAGTGAAATGATGAAGCAAGATGCAGCAGCTGCCTTGCCCTGGCTGTTTTTTTCTCAGAAAATTTTAGTTTTAGCAACCACAAGGAAAACTTAGGAGAGATGCATTTTATTTTTACTCTACGCTTTATTTGAAGTCTGGATTCATAATTTGCATCACAGTAAATTGTAAGGATATCATTTACCTGCATGGTATAAAGTGTAAAATAATTCAGTGTTTCAGTCTGAAAGTGCTAAGAAGTGTCTAAATTCTATATATTACTATAAGAACATAAGGAGGAATCTAAATTGCATTTATTATTTTAAAACCACAACTTTAGGAAACACCTACAATATTTCCATTTGAATCTCTTGTGGCAAAGATCTCCTTTTATTATGGTAGGAAGCTTAGAAATCTGTGGATTGTTTTTTTCTGCAATTTTTAAAAATGTCTTAAAACTTCATTTTGACTTTTTCTCACTCTGGCATTTGAGAATATAACATTTGTACGTCCTCCCAGAAAGCCCGGCGAAGGTGGTTTCATAGGAACAACACAGGAGGACAAAAATTCCTCTGACAGGTTGTGCATTGAACCCACCAGAATTAGATTCATAGAATCACAGAATGGCCTGGGTTGGAAAGGACCACAACGATCATCTAATTTCAACCCCCCTGCTATGTGCAGGGTCGCCAACCAACAGACCAGGCTGCCCAGAGCCACATCCAGCCTGGCCTTCAATGCCTCCAGGGATGGGGCATCCACAGCCTCCTTGGGAACCTGTTCCAGTGTGTCACCACCCTCTGTGTGAAAAACTTCCTCTTAATATCTAATCTAAACCTCTCCTGTCTCAGTTTAAAACCTTTCCTCATTGTCCTAATTAATTTTCCTCTTTCTCACTAGGGGAATATAGTACAGACAAGAGGAGTCAAAATACGCATTTGTTCACTAGTGAGCAAAAGGAAAAAGGGAAAACAAGGCTGAAGGAAATTCCCCTCATGTTCCAGTTCAGAAAAGCCATGCTTAAGATGTTTAAATAGGAAATCTTCTGCAACAGAAAAAAATGGTAGAGGAGGAACCCATCCTGCGTTGCTATCAACCTATGATCCCACAGTCCTCCACCCTTCATTTGGTTAAGAATGAACAGGATTTTGGTGACAAGGCCAGTTCTATCTTGACCACTATCCAAGCACTTCACTGAAACTCATGTTCACAGTGCTAAAAATCGAGCACTTATAAGGGTGTGAATCACAGTTTGGATTTAGCTGCTCCCAGGCTCTCAGGCTTTGTAATCTTAGAAATGATAACAGTCAAAACCCCCACAATGGATAACTGATTTCTTGTTACAAAGTTACATCTGAACCTTATGGAGGATGCTTAACATCTTAAAGACATGGGATGACTCTGGTAGCTCTAATAATGCATTTTTCTTCCCACCAAAATCCTGCATGTCAGAGAGGAGGTGCTCCTGGATGGGGCTGCAATACGAATGAAGAGCAACGACTCTGCAAGCATTGCTTGCTGGCAGAAACCTGAAACAGCACTGAACAGAAACCTAAGAGCTGCTTGCTGTCCCCTGCAGTCCTCTGGATGGGCCCCAATCACTCAGGTGAGCGGGGAGAGAGCACAAAACTAGATCACTGCGGGTGAATGCGATTTTTATTTGATTCCAAACCAAGCACAATATAATTCACACTTGGTAACTGGAACATCCCAGTGCAAAAAAATAAACAGAAGCTGCTATCAGCAAGAGAATATCTTGTTGCTAGCATGCAGCATTAAACAGAAAACTGCTACTACACTCAGCCCTCCTTCAAACTTTCTGATATGGCAATGTCAACATGGCTGCTCAGTAACAAAGGAAATGGCAGGGAATTATTTCCTTCTAGGTAATGGAAAAGCAAATGACTTACATAAAGATATTATTTATTTTATTATTTTATTTTAAAATACAACTAAAAGAAAAGCCCAGAGAATTGTTTCAATTTTGAATTTGGGACTGTCTCTTGGAAAACTGTGACATAAGTGTGAAAATATCCATGTTCCATTTTGCTGTGAATGAAGATAATATCTCAGCAAATCAACGACAAAGGTTTGTCAAAGATTCCCAAGTTTTTAAATAATCCTAAAGAACATTTTGCTGCTTCTGATGCATGAATGTCAAGACTACCTAATTTGATTCCATGATAAAGAAAAAGCAAACCTTATCAGAACCTCAGAAAACAAATTATGAAAGGGCCAAGACACTAAATGAAGAGGAACAGACAAGCTGGGTGCACATGAATATCTAGCCAAAGATAATATTATTTAAACTTATTCATTTCAAATTAATCTGTTCTCTAACAATTTAAAAGCCCAGCCTTAACATATTATGACATATCTCATTTTATATACACAAAATAGTGAAAAACATACTGCACTGTCTATCTCCCTGGGGCCAAATTAAACAAAACAGAAATTCCAGAACTTCATTTCCCTTAATGAATCTACTTGCTCAAATGCTGGAGAAAATGTATAACCCTAAAACATCAGCTGATTCCCTGAAACCAAAGAGAAAAGCACTTCACAGAGTTAACAGCCTCCCACTTCCAGTGTGGGAACTATCATATTGCAGTCTATTTAATGCCCCTTATCACAAAAGCTTATAAGGAGGATCAATCTCTGGTACACAGCTTTAGCATCTCAAAGAATTTACATGTACGACACAACAGAAATGTAAAAAGAACTTTGGTTTTAGGGTGCAAGGTATAAATCCATAAGTTCCCTGAACCTGATATGACCCAGACAGTATCTTGCAGCAGAAGAATCAGCTGAATGATTCATGGTCTCATTGGGGTACCATTTTAGCAACCCAAGCACACAATACATCTCATATCCTTTCACTGTCTTCCTATTGCCCGTGTCTTTTTGATAACAACCTTCACCCCAAACTGACCTGCAGCTGAGCTCTGCAGTCTTCAGCCTCAGCTGCCAGGCACACTGGACTCAGCAAACACAAGCACCTCTTCTGTTTTACCTACACTTTGCTTTGCAGGGCTGACAAAGCAGAGCCTTAGCTATGCTGCATCTAAGAGGTCGGTCAAGGCAGGAGAGCAACCCTGTGCTCCTCTCAGTATGTGAGTTGCTGTCAGCAAGAGAGGGTTTATCTAGAAGAGAGTGTCTGGCCTAGGGACCTCTGCTGTAAGAAAGACGTGGTGTAGGCCAGAAGTGAACAAACAGGTTCATAGAAGAGTGAGGTATGAAAAAGGACAAATTGGGTTTGTCTAGTTTAGAAAGGAGAAGACTGGGAGACGCATGATAATGATCTTCCCAGCTACAAAAACTTGTTGGAGAGCAGACAATGATGAATTGTGTTCTCTGTCTGCTAGGTCACTCAACTTAATTTGCAGCAGAAGAGATTTAGGTTATATGTTTAGAAATGCTACCTAACAAAAAAAGGAAGTGCTACAAGAAACAGGCTATGTACTCCACAGCTTCTTTTTTATTTCAAAAAAGGTTGCTTGGTTCTTCTCCTACACTGGTCCCCACCAGCCACACTGTAATGTTCCTCTTTCTCAGCCAGGTTTAATCCACAAAACAAAAAACAAGAAAAGGAAAAACCCATCCAATGAACAACTCAGCCCCCTGCCCTCTGTCCAGACAAGCAACAGTGTCTTGCATTGATGAAATACTATACACAGCCAGCATCTGGAATAATTTTTGGCTGTGATTTTGTTACGGTATGAGTTAAACGGCAGAGAAACTACCTGTACTTCAGAATTCAGAAACTGATCTGTAACCATGTGAAAGCAGGAATATCTTCTCCATCAACACCCAATGAACCAAGTTTAGTTTCTAGAGGGACGTGCAGAGCATGCAAAAGGAGATAGGAGAAAAACAAATAGAGTTTACTAAAATATCTTGCGTTCGTGATCAGGAACTTAATTACTGCTGCTAGAAATTCCAGAAGGTTGCTACCCAGAGCCGATAATATTTCCTACTAGAAATTTACTTTTGATCCCTCAAACTCTGTGCTTCCCAAAAGATCTGAATTCTCTCTGACAACAACAGAAAAGGCTAGTAAAAAGCCACAGAAAGAGAATTTAGTGACCAAATGTCACAAATCATCCCTCAGTCCCCAAACTTAAACACATAACACCTTCAAGGGATATAAATGGTATAACCTCACTCATATCGAGCATGCTATTTTAATTTATTCTGGATAAGATTGGAATAAGATCCTACTTATGCTCAACCACGTACATAAAGCAGTATACAAACTGAATACAAACATAAAGTACAAGTCATTGAGAACCAACTCGGGAAAACAGTCATCACTGTGGACTTTGGGAATGTCCAGGATGTTATTGAAACCACAACTGGGAAGAAGCCAACTGCCTAAAAAGCTGAGTCCTGAAGCACAAGTTTACTAAAATAACCACTACTTGGCTTTCTCTCAGAATTTGCAACTATAAGACGAATACAGTATAACATATTCAGTTTTGGAAACATGAAGTTGTAACATTTGAATTCTCCTACGATGTGTTGCAGTTGATTGTAGAATTAAAGATTTGTGGAATTATTTAAGTTGGAAAAGAGCTTCAAGTCTAACCATGAGCCTGACATACTGAGTCCTTAATGCCATGTCTCTTAAACACCTCCAAGCATGGGAACTTCACCATTTTCCTGGGCAGCCTATTCCAATGCCTAATCACCCTCTTTGCAATTAAATTCTTCCTACTATCCAACCTAAACCTCCCCAAGTCAACCTACTTGTGGCTGTTCCCTCACAATCCTATCACTTGTCAGCTTGAGAAAAATGACCAACACCCATGTCCCTGCAGCCTCCTTTCAGGTAATGACACATAAGAAGACATTATACAACAACTACATGAAACAATGCTGTTTTCCTTTTCATAAGTAAGCTGAAAAAGAAAAAAAAAATTACAAATCTCCCTGTACCCAGCAAATTGTACATATGGTGCAGATATACCACGCTGCCTTCTTTTTGGGGGCAGAAGGTGTCTGATGAGACATCTTCTGTAATGTGGAAATGATAACATCTTTAGTCACAAATTAGGGTAAGCAATTTTTTTTTCTCCTTTGGATATTTTTGCTGTACCTGTTCATGGCATTCTATTAGCTGCCACCATAAAATGAAAATACTGTTGGTAATATTTATTTGTAGAGAGAAACATCAATGCTAAGCACTTAGCAGTACATTATGATTTTTTGAGGATGCACTTGGGGGAATCAAAGAATTTTATTGCACAATAGATATTACTCTGTTTGCACTTGTATTCCTCCAAACTTCAACTATTCACAATGTTTTATTTCTGAGAATACATTGTCAAGAACACCGATTCTGACGATACTGTTAAGTATTCAAACAATTCCTGCACACCACTAACAAAAAAAAAAGAATGCCTTTGGGTAAATATCTTTGCTTTCTATTTTTCCTTGCCTTTCCTTTGTCAGTTCCCTTATATGACTTATTCTTGGAGAAATTAACCACATTCACTCCATTTACTGTTTAATAAAAATAAAGCATGAAAAACATTATAAGCTATAAATAAAATCATCTAGTATTTGTATTGCGCTAATTTGTCAGGGGTTGAATAAATGTTAATTATACAGCTTTTAAAAAATCAGACTTGTTAATGTCATTTTTAATTTAGAATGTTACACTGTAAATGTTTTCCATTGTGTTAATTTACACCTGTTATTACAGCCTCCGTTATTAGGTTTACACTGGAACAGCTACTTTGTGCTACTGAAATTTGCTTAAAACAGCAGAAACAATTACTAATTAGAAGGGCATGTTTACTTTAATTATATTTATTTTCTAGTCTAGTTTTATATGTAGCACACTATGAAAGTGTATGATTCAATTAGGCAAACCCATTTATCTTAGGCAATTCCTCAAATGAGCATTGCTTACAAAGACAGCAAACTCTTTCAGCACTACTTTGCTTCATAAATTTTGTAGGTGACACTAATAAATACATATGGTGACTGGGTATCACTCTCTCTGTGACCTCAGTGCTTTTTCCCATTTCTGCTAATGCTTATGCAGTAATTGCAGATTACCAGAATTACATTTCATTCAAACAACGAGTCATGCTGCTTTAATCAAAGATTTTAAACCAGTGACATGGAGAACCGTCTTCAGCATTCATAAACTCAGAATCAACACAAGATAAGCATTCAGCTCATTCAGTTATCCACACAGTATCAAACTACCACAGACACTCATCCATGGATATCTTGAGCCGGCCTGATGTATTACACAGCACTTTGCAAATTTGCAAACCCAGTGCAATTTAAACTTCCTGGGAACAAAAAGTTAATGTCTTTATCCTTTATAAATACATATCTTGGAGCAGTTTTCCAGTGAAAGCTGAATTATCTACTCACTCTCTTACAGATAAAAAAGGAGCAGAGCTGTAAAAATTCATTGCAAATTACTTCCCTGATGCTCATTCATGTTTTTAACCTGAAGTTAGGACTAGAAAAGGAAAAAAAAAAAAAACAACAGTTAAATTTTTAATTGGTTGTTGCCTTCCTAATACATGTAGATGATATTGGCAAGTAGTACTATGTACTGTTGCTTTTGAATAGCATTATTTCATCACTTATAATAAAATTCAGCACTCTTAAAACTGAAGATACAGTTGTACAAGCCAAAAGGAGTCTCAGTGGGTTCTACACTGTTAAGGTGCTCTGCCTTACTCAGCATTCAGCCATCAAAGCTGATGCTGCATTTACTGTTACTGCACAGGCATAGTGGTTATATGGCATACGGTCATTTAGAGTGTGCAGCTGATGCTGTCCAAATGGCAGTGAAGATCTGCAGTTTCCCAAACTCTAGTGCAACCTTTGCCTGTGGAATGATGTACAACAGCTCTACATATCAGCAGTGCTATGTACAATGAATGATTATGCTGTCCAAAGAAGCTGTGGTGCCCCATCCCTGGAAGAACTCAAGGCCAGGTTGGATGGGGCCCTGGGCAGCCTGAGCTGGTGGGGGGCAGCCCTGCCCATGGCAGGGGTTGGGGCTGGGTAGGCTGTGAAGTCTCTTCCAATCCAAACCATTCTGTGATTCTAAGATTCTATGATCAAATACCTGGATGTAGATCACCGCGCACTGGACTGTTTGAGTCATGCTTTATAACTTTCACCACAAAGGGAGTTCAATCCTAGTTACATTTCTCCTTAGGAAACGGAGTGTAACAAGAACAATGAAAATCTTCTAACAAGAACTGAGCCAGTATCTTGTGTGGCCCAAGATCACAGACCTACCTACCGTCCGTCCCCTAATCCACCATCGAGTCAGAAAAGGAAACAGTGTATAAATAGAAAGCCTGATGTAATTCAGAAAAAAAAACCTTCTATTAATAAGTCAGCATTTTCAAAAAAGCTAACAGAGACATATCTCAGCTGAGGCAATTATTTTGTAGGTTAAGAGGAGAGAAATACTGCTGCAATTGAAGATTTGTCTTCACAGGGGCTCTCAGGAAAGTCAAGGCAAATCAACCAAGGGAATGAAGTCAGCTCCCTGCCAGATGAACATACATTATGGCAGCTTATCCCTCCTCCTAAAGATAAAGGGATTGACTACAGTGATGAAAGATCACTTGAGACTGGACCAAGCTGGCTCACGTCGCGTTTCAACACACTTCAAGGCATGCAGGTTGACTTTGTGCATTTGGTGATTCTAGAGAGGTCAGTGAGTCCATCCTTTCCCTGGTGCTGCTCTTCCCCACACCATAAAGCAACTAGTCCAAGCTCTGGCCCCATGGACACCAACTCTGACCTCTCTCTAGCAGCACCTCCTCATGTATTTGTATGCGAATTGAGGGTGCAGAGAGGTTATGTGGAGTGCACTGGCAATTTCCAATAGCTAACTATCTTTAATAATGAAGCATAAGATAACAAATCAAGTCTGAGTCATAACTAATTAAAAGAAATGGGAATTGAAAATGAATGCAATTAGTCAAAATTCCTGAACAGCGCCTTTATTATAAAGTCAATAATTAAAATGGAGAAATCAGTGTTTTGTAACACACATGAGCCTATGCACAAGCAAGTTCTGGCTTTTCAAGAGCCTTGTTTTATAATATTTCTGTTTTCTGCAGAATTTATTGGATTCCTGTTTTTGTTTGGTTGCTTGCTGGGATTTTACTTTGGTTTTTTTTTTGTTTTTTTTTTTTTGTTTTTCAAAGAAAGAGATGAGCTGGACTTGTTATCTGTGCTGATACACTGACACAAAAAGTTGACCATAGCATGCTGTTACTGCCTCTGTAATTAGGCTGCTCTCTCTGCAACAGCAGGGAGGAGGCATGATCAGTTAAAATTGAAATAATGCCAGTCGCATTATTTTGTTTAACTCAGTCATACATTTCCATGCATTTGTGTGGTACATACAGCTGCAACGCACCGGAGCTTTTAAGTGCTAAGACATATACATGCAAAGCAGGTTTGTACCCTTTTTAAAGGGGCCTGTAGGTGTTAAATTGCAAGGAGACTTCAAAAGGATCTTAAATTATTAGAGAAATATATTGATGCACTCTAATATTTTCCCTCTGACATATGCCTTCTTTTAAATGTAGACTGGCTCTTCTTCGACTTGTTCAGTAGGGATCCTCAAGGCTTTTCTTATCTGCAACGATTGACTAAACAGTAACAATACTGCTCTTCTGACCAAAAATTCTCTGTGATCTAATTCTTTTGGCTCCACTAGAATGCATTTTTACACAAAAACAACCCCAAAATTGCAAAGGGCTTCCAAATCCCCCCATCCTGTGGAAACCCACCGTCACCAACAGCGTGTGCTCTTTATCACTCCCAGAGGAAAGCAGCAATATTTTAGCCCGGTATCCCAGGTTCACAGGTCTGTGGGTAAAGGGCTGCCTCCATCATGCTGCACCTGCGATCTGGCACTGCGAGGCGAGGCGGCTGCCTGGGGAGCTGCCTGGTGCTCGCTCCTGCTGCTGGGGTGTGAAAGGCTGCAATTAGTGCTGGCCTCAGCGCCGCAATAGTTCTCCTTGGGAGGGAGAGGTAATATCACAGGTTTCAAGCCCTCCTTTCCCCAGGGTTTCGGCAAAGGGTGCACATCAGGGAGCAGTGTGGTAGTAAGGATGCAAGCTAGAACACAGACAGTGATTTCTTGAATATTGTGATGCAGGGGAACTGCGCCGTGCTGTCAGTAGCAGCATGTAGATGAGTGCACTGATACACTCCTCTCTATGGGCTTGCAAGCTGCCTTCAGGCAATGCTGCTCCATACGCACATGCTGGTACGCAGGCACAAACTCACACATACACAGCTGCTCATTATGCACAACATGGAAAAAAAAAAAATACAGAAAACTGGGAGCTATAAGAGACTGAAAGATGTATGGTGGGGTCCAAAGGGTGGTAAGTTTAGATCAGGAAAGACAGAGAAGTGACAAAAAAAAAAGAAAGAAAGAAAAAAGGAAATATCTGAAAAGCAGCAGTATTCAAATATTCTCTACACAAATGATGATTTTTTTTTTATTATTTTTTTTTTTACTAAATCTATTACATTATCTTCCAAAGAGCTAGCATTAAAAACACAGATCTCAGTGCTACAGTAATGATTAGGAAGCTACTCAAACAACAACAAAAACCCCACATTCAGGCTATTCCAGTCCAATGCAGTTGAGATTCCCTTTATTCCGATTCACTCAGAAAAAAAAAAATACAGTCTTGTACACAGTCAGAGACCACTTTAAAACAGATATACGTGCCTATCTTTAAACCATTAACAAGCTCTTTTTACCAGAGAATTCTGGCTAGCACAGAAAACTGGGCAAGCACCATGGACTCAGATGATTAATAATGCATGAATTCCTCTGAATCAAAGGTAAACCAAGCAAAAATGACAAGCAGAAGGGGAAAGCATCTTAAAAAAATTACCAGAGAGCTAGTTTTGGATCTAAAGGCAACACCAAGCCTGCCAACTCCTCGAAGAGGCTGCCAAGAAGCCAGATGCCATAACTGGAAGGATATTATCCAGAGTTTTACATCTGAGTCTCATGAGTGCCTTTGAAAAAGGACAAAAAAATGGATCCTGGCAGGAACTCAACTGTTTAATTTCTATCCCCACCCTAAATATTTATTTAAAAGTTAAATTGAAACCATTGCAAAAATTAAAGACAGGATGTGTAAATACAATGTTAAGTATTTACAACGACCCACAAGGGTGAGCAAGCCCAACCAAAGCGCTAGAAAACTGTGGGAACATGAGTTTGAATCCCGAGGTCAGTCCAAGCTCCCTGTTTCAGTGGGGCTTCAGAGAACACAGCAAGCCCCTGAGGAAGGACTCAGGATGCTGCATTTTAAAGCAGCGGTGCCTGCCCTGCAGCTGGGGTGGGCATGGCAGCACTCTGTGCTGCTCCCACTACAGCAGCCATGAGGTTCATCCCCATTCCAGGATGGGCTACACCTGCCACGTTACAGGTATTAAATGTGCCCCTGTGCAGGAGAGCTCAGCTCATCACAGGAGCTGGCACAGGGCTGAAATAGAAGAGTGATGCTTTCATTTTGGCTGTGCTGTAGGCGTGTTTGATTGTATCACCAGGGATGTGCTGACCACCCTTGAGATACAAACCAGCTGTAAACCATCAGAACAGTTTAGATGGTCTGCAGCTTTCCCCATGCCCACACTTGAAGAAGCTGCCATAACAAAAGAGGGTAACCACCTGCAAGGAACAGCCTGCAAAAAAAAAAAAGAGCGGAAGAGTCTTCACTCTGCAGACAGTCCAAAGGTTGGCTACCCCCACTTTGCAGCCACGTCCTGTAAAGTGCAATGTGGCACTGACAGATTGGATCCAGACCCTCTAATCAGAAGGTGACTATAATATTTGGATTTTTTAGATTGAACTTGCAAGCCTAAGGTCTGTTTTTTATTTTACTTCATTTTATTGAACACACACATTTAAAATACTTGAATAATTTCATTAATTCAATTTTAATCACTGGTACCGTTCTTGTGAATCAAGTTAAGCACTTTCATGGGGTCCTCTTAGGTCATAGTCTTGCATGGTTTATGTAAAGAATTTTTTGTAACTAGATTGATTTGTATATCATGCCATCACTTGGCACTGAGCACCTGTATCCTTTGACATTAACTGGCATTTGTCAAACACTTTCCTATAAAAAAAGTTACTCAGTTGAACAGGTTTGTAATATACATCTGCATATATTTCTTGGGTAAAGAAAAGCAGTTATTTTGATTTCTGCCATGAAATATGGCATAAATGTAAACTATGAACTGCAGAACACAAAAAAATGTGGTAACTTTTTCTGGCCAAGCAAGCATTATTTTACATGACAAGAAACAAATGTTCAAGTAAAAATTACAAATGGAAGCAACCAAACCAGCATCGGACTTGAAGAAACACAAGATTCCCCAAAAGGCAATGACAAGCTAACCTGTCATGTTATTAAAGCCACCTGCTTTGTCTCTCCTTCTGTACTTCCTGTGGGCTCGTTATCATTTGTTAGAGCTTTTGAGGATTATTCTTTTCAGAAAAAAAAAACCAAAAACAACTAGTATACTAAGTAAGAACTGAAATACAGAACTAACGTAGATCCCCCTTTTAGCTACTTCAGGACATTGTTTATAATGTGTATGCACCATTTCGCATTTACCACGAGGCTCCTCAATTAGTTCATAGGCAAGTTAACCTTCTATCTCCCAACAAAGATAATTCATGCTCATTTTATACAACACAGCATTCTGCCGGCTATTATCCATCATTTACAAGTGTTATTTGTCTATAAAAATGACACTAAAAAGTTGAAAAATGATTCTGCTCTGCCTGCTTCTGAATGTGCTTTAACAAATGGTACCAATGCAAAAGGCTCTAAGTCATGTAAAAAGCAATTAGTCAAAGAAGTCATAAATATTTTTTAAAAAGGATATAAATGATTGCTTGCCAGATAGTAAAAGCTCTAAAGGTTGCTACATAATAAAAGACTGAACCTACACATACATATATGAGTAACTTTACCCCCGTGTGCGATCCCATTAGGATGAAGAAGGCAACTCAAGCAAGTAATATTAGCCAGGTGAGTAGGTGTTTGTTCTAAAACAGTTAAAATAGTATTCTTCATTATTTATCATTAATGAAGTTAATCAAATTCAGCGCTACTTACTCATGCATGCGTTTAAATAGAAACCTGAACATGACATGCATATTTATGGAACAGAGATTGAAAGATCATTATCTGTAGGGAAAAAAATTCAGCACAGAAAAGGATGTGTAAAATGTGTCTGTTATCTTACTAGAACATAAACTGTTTTGCTTGAAACATAAATATTTATTTTAATTAATTCAATTAACCTCAATAATAGCTTCCACACATGACAACTATAGCTAATGTATGAATTTTGTGATTTCTGATCAAGATGTGGGCCACAGGCATAGCTACCATCAACCAACTGGTCTCATTCAAAAGAACTTAATGGAACTCTACCAATTTGTAACAGCTTGAAGCTGGTCCGTAGCTCTCTACTAACTGCATCTCTTACACTGAACTGAAATACACTATACTGCAAGACAGAAACTTGAAAGAATAGAAAATAGATTGTTCTATTTACTTTTTAGTTAACAAATAAGGTGAAAGTTTCACAGCTTCAAATTTCTGAAATTGCATGTACTTCTTTCTACCTTTTTTTTTTCCTTTGAAATTTAAATACCTGTACAGAGGTTTACGGACCAGACAAATGTGACTGGCAATCCCAGGGAGAGATTGAAAGATTAAAAACCTTATAAATACAGCTATTAAATATTCGTGCCACTGGCATTCTGTATCTTCAGTGAAGTTCTTGCTCTATTTGGGGAGTGAAACATATAGTTAAACATTTGATTGCAGTAGCTATCAGTTTTGAAAGAGTTCATCATAATGTGAGGTGGAAAAAAAATCATTAGGTTGCTAAATACATAGTAAAATATGTAGAGAAAGCAAGGAAAGATGGCATCCTTCTGCATGTTCTTTGGCCTTTAAAGAGTGTCAGATCAATTTTCTTTTAAAAACTAGCTTATTGTCCAAATATCTGAAGAAAAAACAGTTGCCTTCAATTGAATTTTCAAGTCCTAAGGTGCTTTTATTAACTCCTTTTTATTGCCCAGCTTAAATATTCTAATTGGCACACAGTACGCTTGCAGTCACCAGATATCCATTAGACTTTAATGGGGTTGAAATGCTCTACAGCATTACTAGGCTGGCAGACCTACTGCAGTTTCATTTATAGTGATGCAAGTTGAGTGGGACATAAAAACACAATGGTCACTGCCATTGTGAGGATAAAAGAAGCTATCTCCAGAGTGGATCCATCAGATGGTTTTGCACAGAGAAGAGCCAGCCTCCACAAGCACTGCTGACCAACGTGAGGTCTACCAGAGAGTGGAGGTATCAGAACAAGAAGATCTGTGTAGAGCAACACTGCTGGTGTCGAACATCTCGTGGCTGTCCAGCATGTGTGCTGGAGACTAATTCTACACCATCAGTGATATGCCCATCATTGCTTCTTATACAGAGCACTTACCCAACACATTACTCTCTGTGGTAAGCACGAGCCTTTACACAATCACCACTGACATAATCTGTTGTTTCTGCATTCTGAGTCATGACAAACCATGCAGGGAAAGAAGAGAAAATGATGTGTTCTTCACAAGAAGTGTCCATCTTCCCTCTCTCTACATCCTCCCAGAATCACATATATAAAGCATTTATGTGCCTGATACAAAAAACACATTTGTGCTCAATATGCTCAGGGAGGTTTATGTTTTTCTCTAAAAACTGGCACTGCGATGCCAAGGCCATATTCCCAGAGACCCAAATTAAGGCCATTTTGGGAGAAGGAGAAGTCCATGACTGTAAGAAATGTGAAGGAAGACTGAGGTAGTCTAATACACCTCTTGAAGGAAGAAGTGAGGACTGGGAAGCTGTATTTCTGCAAATGAGAAAGCCTCTCCCACTGACATACTGTAGCCCTGTAAATGTCATCCTGAAAGAAAAAAACACAACCATTCCAGTTTAATTTAATTCTTTTCCATGTAAGAGATTTTAAATGTCCCAGTTTTATGATACTTAGGAAATATTAACAAAAATCTGCAGAAATCTGGAGATCTTTCTGCTGCTACATAAATAATTCCTTTGTCTCCACTCCCAGGGAAGTGCAAAGGGCACACAAAGATTCGTACCTTCTCCTTCCCTCTCCCTCTGTCTTTTCAGAATATTTTACCCAATTCAATGTGCAGGAATAATCTCGTTCTCAAGCAGAAACTTTTATGAAGTCTAAATAACTGATTCCACACATTTAATCACAGAAACCTCCTTTTATCCTTTAATTAAGAAGCACTGGCTGTAGAAATTGAAGTGGCATGCGTACAAATATTTTCAGACACAAAGGAAGAAGCAAAGCTAACCGAGCGATTTGGTAAGAAAGGAGAACAATGTCTCCCAGACCTTCTGTATTCTTTAGTTACAAGTGATGAGACCATTTCTATTTGGGTGGTTTTACACAATAAATTTTAAAGAGTAGTTGCTTAAGTACATCTAAAGGTTAAAACCTCAAGCAGCTAATCTGTATGTAAGAACAAGTAACTGTCAAATACTTAACCTTTTACAGATTAAAACTGTCTGCCTAACAGATGTGAAATCATCATTGTTGTAATTGTTATAAGTAGATATCTGAGCATTTTGTGGAGATGGATCTTTTTTTTTTCTGAGCAGTAATTTTATGCCCCAGGTCACTTGCGTGTTCATGGCTGTGATAAAACCACTGCCTTCCATGAAAAGTTATATGCCAGGGCTTTACAGCTGCTGTACTGGTTTTCAGCATTGAAGTTATTGGTGGTAACGGGCAGTTTTAAATTATTATAAAATGAACTTGTAGGGGGACTGGAAATGTTTTATTGTTCGGCTGCTGGAAGTGGTTATATAAGTGAATTTTCACAATAGCATGGCCAAGGTATAGGAGGAGAAAGTGTTCCAACTTCTCATAAGCCATAAAGGTTACTGTAAAATACTGTTCTTTGTCCGTTCTGGATAGAAATATGCACAGCTATTGCAATATATTTTAAATGCCATTTCTTTATCAGTTAAAAGTATCAAAGATACAAGAAAAACAAAGATATTCTACTGTAGTAAGTGAGCATGGAAACAGTATTTTTCACCAGTCCTAGCAATTAGACTGATGCTCATCAGGTGGTTCCCGCATGGGTCTACTGTTAGGCCTGTGTCCTGCAACCACATCAGGCATTCTCCTCTTCAGTCACAGTGAAATGTAATCATAACAGTATTGAGTGACAAGTCAGTTTGTAAGTCCAGTACGTCACATGCAGGTGTTAATTCTGGCACGTGAAGAGAGCAGAGGAGAGGCACCATTAAAGCTCGGCCTTTCTAGGACTGCTGAGCATGCACTGGGGAAGTGGAGCTGCCTCAGGCTGAGCTCCAGGCCTCAGCCTCCTCTCTCCAACCACCTTTTTATAGTTCTACACCATTTTAACTGCAAGTACCAGAGGTGGGAATTCTCCACGTGCCAGGGGCTGCCTGGCCCAGGCACCTTCACTGCCCCTCACGGCCACCTCCACACCTCCTCTCCTGAAAGGCCCGATTTTCTTCAGCTGGAAACTTCCAGCAAACATTTATTTGGGGCTTCAAGCCAAATACAGAACCTGCACCTTTTTGTTTCTTTTTCCATCTTCCACATAAATTGGTTTTGAAACAAGAAATACTTCTTTTTAACACAGGTCTACTCCATGGATTGATAGGTATTTCTCCATCAACCTGGTTTCCTAAGGAAACACAGAGTAAGACCACAGTGTCTACCCATCAGCTGCTCCTTTTCTCCTGGCAGCAACTCTGAACCTGCTGATTGATTTCAACTGAATTTCGAAAAAGTCCTACAGAAAATGCAACTGTTTTCCACCCGCGTCCACAAAGGGAGGCAGCTGCAATCAGTAGCACAGAGTTGGTGGCATGGGGCTGCTGGCTTATAGCACGCAGACAAAGCAGGGTCTAGTTTTTGTTAAGTCCAGTGCTCAGAAAAGCTTTTTTTTTTTCCCTCTACCTAGACGACTGATGACTAAAGATTATTGCAAAGCCTATAAAGATTGTCAGTAAAGCTTACAGTAGAGCCTATGAGTATTCAAAGCCCAATCACTGAAAATTGAGGTTTTCAAGAGCAACGAAATTCCACAAGATTTAATACATGCTTTCTTGCTGAGTACTCTGCAAATGACCCCTCACATCTTGACTCGTCTGAAACGGAGATGCAAAAGTTGGTGCATCACTACCGCCAGGAGGAGGGGTCATTTCCAGGACACGATGAAGCAATATGCACTGACCTGAACTCTGCATCGATGCTGTTTCCATACAAGTTTATTTGAGAGCTGAACTTGAGCAGAGAATGCCAGCTGTGCCATATTGTAAAGTGGATTTGTCATGTGGATTTATCCATACTTTGTCCATTAAGTCACCCTTGGGAATGAGCTCTAGTTAGAACTCTCTGATAGATGTGAAGGGTTTTTATACAGGGAAAAAAAAAAAAAAAAAAAAAAAAAAGGAATGCAGTGATTCCAAGAGACTGGAGGAAAAAAGAAGAGGTATTATTAGCACATCGAAAGGCATCTGAAATATAAATTATTTGAAAGCACATCATTTTATATATCCTGTTAATTACATGGTTAATATTATGGAATCTGACAACTCCCTATAGACACCAGGACTATCGATGAGTTCCATTTTATGTTAGAAATTTCTCTCTTCTTGTGCAGAATTACCTCTTTAACCTCTTTCAGTTCAATAAATTCACATTAAAATGTGACCAGGAGTGACAACCTTGGAAGAGGACTAACCTCTCCCTCTATCATGTCATTTTAGCCTCAGTCTCAAATTGGTGCAGCACTCCCATAGCTATTAGCTCAGCTCTTCTCCTGCCTCCTGAGTAGATGAAACAGTATGTCTAATTAATTTACAATCCTTAAGTACAAAGGTAGCTATCAGCAAAACTACATTAAAATCAAACTACCAATAAGGTAATTGTAAAATCATAATTTTCTGGGATGTTTTCACTAAATAGCATCTTAGCTTTGTAGCTGAATGTTTTCCAAAGTCTAGCCTTAGAGCTATGTGCAAGTCAAATATTTCATCCATTACAGTATATATAGTTCCACAGGAAAAAAAAAAAAAAAAAAAAAAAAAAAAAAAAGGCAGATACTCTTTAATACAATGAAATGCAATTTAAAGCCAAGTCAATAAGATACTAACCTCTTATCCTCAAATGAGGGCTACGTTATACATCATAGGTTAGAAGTTAAAAATGAAGAGAATGGTTCTTGCCACTCATAATTCAAAGACTGTTGTCAAAAGCTTTCTGTTCATAGAAATTCTATCAGTTTTATTCAGCTGGCAAAAACTGTGCAGTATTCTAAGTAGCTCAGACAGATAGCTTTTTTAGCTATACAGCTCAGAGCCAATTTTTCCTGAACAGCATAAGGACTTGATTTTACTAATGTATACATGTTGCACTCTACCCGGTTCCAGAAATAACCGGCATCCGTGAATGCAAGCTGGGATCTAGGGAGGATACATGCTAACAGCCAGATTCTCTATTCTGCCGTGTGCTCCCAGATACAGTTCTGAGTGGCAGAAAAGTTTTCCTGCCCTAAGAAGCCCTCCAACAGCACAAGGGTGAATGAGGAAGCTTTGCTGCTGTCCATCTCCCTTCCTCCGTCTCACCAATGAGAAAATACTGGATATTGATGGTATGCAGTGAATCCTGTACACTGCATATTCCTTTCCCCTATGGCACAGCACTCTCCTAGGCTTGGTCTTAGACTTTTCTTGTCAGAGGAGCTTATGTAAAAGGCTGGGAGGGGGGCAGAAAGCTGGACAAACCAGAGACTTCCCTGCTATTGTCCAGAGGTGGTTATAGGCGAGATGATGAAGCCTTAGGTGTGAAATCTCAAACTGTTTGCTAAATGCTGTTTGGTGTGACTGGCCCTGAGGAACAAGCAACTGCAGCAGGAACAGAGAGAGACGTTCTTCCTGAAAGGAACAGAACAGGATGATTGTTTGTCCCCGTCTTCTTTCTAGAAAGAAATCATCTGCTATTGCTAACGCTGAAATCTGTGCATCATGCTCATGTCTGCACCAGGTTCAGGAAGATGACAGGAGTTGCCAATTAGAGATAAAGGCTATCTTCAAAATCTGGATAGGAGCCACTAATTTTGACTGCCGTATAGTGACACTTCTCATTCTTACAAGAAATGCCTATAATTTGGTACAGGCATTATGTTAGCTATATTTTACATCTATATAAGTAAATTCAGTTAAATAGTGGCACATATGTGTGCAATTTTCCACATACCGATGCCAGCACCCTGCAGACTGTACAGCAGGCTACTCAGTTTACATCCTCATGTATTTTGCCTTCTCACATATAGGCAGGCCTGTAGTTATTGATATTCTTTTAGAAATCTGACCTGTTGTCTGCGGGGAATTATTATATGTCTCACCAGAAAAATGTGTAGAGGGGATAGCTCCTGCACGAGAGCATGAGGACACGCATGCCTTTACCCTTATGAGCTGCACATGCCTTTTCCCCAGACACATACCTAGCAGGTGCAATCCAGACTTTCATTTGTCACTCAGACACCAGTAATGGGCTCCCTTGAAATACTCTAAATAGATTAGATTAGGTGAGAATTATCTTCTCTTTTTAGAACATCTCAGCATTAACAACGAAACTGGGTACATTTTCTGGACAAATGTTCTTTCTCTGAAAATCCAAAAGATGAGACAAACATCCTTGTCTCCTCTGAATAAAAACATTTACCAGTCCTCACTAGAGAGAAGCAGCTGGCTTCAATTAATCTGGCATGGAAACATTAAACTTAATAAATATAATGACATTAAGATCTAAAACTTCTTCTACAAGACTCAGGTATTGAGATGAGCTGCACAGCTTGGGGTAGAGTTAGGCACCCAGCTCCCAGAATGTAATTCACAGCATTGGCTGCCAAAATTCCCACACTGAAGATGGGGGGAAGCCAGCACCCAAAAACAATGTTCTCAGTAGCCATGGGAGCCAGACCCTGTGCCTGCCAAAGGATGGAGTCAAAGAGAACTTTGTTTTTGCTGTGATTAGACTCTGCCATGAAAGCAGTAGACATTACTTGAGTTGTGCACACTCCTGGGCATTTCAGTTAGACAGTTGAAGGAGAATGGAGATAAGTGCATTTCTCCCAGGAAACTATGGCAACTTGGTACCTAGTTGGGTTGTGTAGGGTTTCTGCACTGGAGATTTATAAGAGGAACAATGAGAAAGAAGGGGACAGACTCTTTAGCAGGGTCTGTTCTGATAGAACAAAGGGAAAGGGTTTCAAACTGGAAGAGGGGAGATTTTGATTGGATATAAAGAAGTTGGTTCTTTGTAGTAAGAGTAGTGAAGCACTGGCACAGGTAGCCCAGAGAAGTGATGGATGCCATGTCCCTGGAGACATCCAAGGTCAGATTGGACAGGGCTCTGAGCAACCTGGTCCATCTGTAGGTGTCCCTGCTCATTGCAGAGGAGTTGGACTAGATGAGCTTTCACGTTTTTTTCCAACTCATACAATTCTATCATTCTATGATTTCAGTAAGTTAATTCTGACCACACTGTGCACATAAACCATTATGTTATACTGTCCTTACAAACTGTAAAAGCTGAAGTAAGGATCTGCTTTGGTGGTACATGACCAGCTAAATTAACCTCCTGGCATAAGCCTGCAGTACTTCGTTATGCAAATAAAATCAAATTCTAGTCTCCAAACAACTGAGAGTTGTTTTTGGCTGATGTTGTGATCGTTAGGCATGTTAAATGGCAGGTATAATCAAAGTGATTTTTAGTGGTTCAGGTAGGTAGCTAGTATGTTAGTAACCCATTCAGCTTCCAACCTAGGTATGTCTCCAAGCTGCTAACAGTCATCCTTTGTGGATTATGTGCTGCACTTTGACTTCCCAGAGCTGCTTGCTTTTTCTGTAGACTTCAGACCTAAGATTCTTCTGTGCTCCCTTAATGTGTGCTCCTCATAAGAAATAAAACTGTGCCTCCTGCCTTAACTGCCTGCCTTTCTCAGCAGCCACACATCTCAGATCGCAGACTTCAGGTTTAGATGCCTTACTGTCTGAAGTACTTTACAATGAATGATCTACTGACTCTCTATCATCCTTAGAAAATGAAGTCTCAGAGAGAAGCCTGGTTCAAACCCTTTCCTTGTCAGCCTGTTAGGTGTCCCAGCTGGCAAGAAAAAGGTTGGAAATGCATATAGCAGTTTCCCAAAGAAGTACATCGTTTGATACACTGGCAGCATAAAACACACAGAACACATGCCTGCTGGAAAGGTTCCCCTGGCCCACATCCTTCTGGGGAGCTTTGCGCATGTAGACACAGCCCAGTGGGGCAGAGACTGAAAGGGGCCTTCACGTACAGCACTGTGGGCCTAGGTCTAGTAGAAGCATGGCTGTATTCATGTGATGCTGAGCACAGAAGACAAAATACAACGTCTTGCCTCCTTACAAAAATATGGGACAAAGCTGGTGTTGCTCCCTATGAACACAGCCAAACTCTTTACAGAGCGACTGACGCGATGCTCAGTGAAAGTGGTGCCAAAAAATCTCAGAGCATCACTTGAGATAAATACAACCCCAGTGTTAATAATAATACCATTTGTTTTTATCATCACGCTGTGTATTTTTGCAATATCTTTCACTGCATCTGGTCTGTATCAACTGTCTAGTAATTGAGTGTTGACAGTAAAATTATGTAAAATTAATTTTGACACCCTTTCTCTGAAGTGTCTGTTCTGTTCTTCTATGTCCCTGGAATGAAATGTTTTGATACCAGTGATTTTCTTCACAGAAAACAGCTCCCAAAGCTCCTGTTGCTACAATTCTATCCTCAATTCTGCTGAATGTGTCATTTCCTGGCTCTACCTCATCATGATTTTAGCTTGACAAGTTCGTTGTGTTTTTTGAAGATCCTCTCCTATATTTTGCCATTATTTAAGAGGTCAGTTTTTGCTCACTTTAAAAATTTGACCAATGGTAATTTTCTGGTATTCAAATCATGTATCACGCACTAAGGAAAGCATCAAGAATGCTCTTTGCCTATTGGAAAAAAAGCTGATAACATATCTACTGAAGACCTGACCAGATCATGTCCCATAAACGGTTACTTTACTTTTGCTTGATTGCCGAGAGCTGAATATTTTCAAGCAGATCATATTCATGAATGCATCATGCCTCACTATTTCATCTGGCCAAAGATTCATTAAAAATCTACTTAAAGCTCCCTTCCTAATTTATATCGCTTCTACGAGTTGCTTTGATTTGAGAAATCTCTTTTGCAAAAGGAAAGTCATCCATTGTTTGGACTTCAAACGGAAATGTAGGTGTTTAATTGGTGGATGTGGTTTTCATTATACTTTCCATCTCCACCACAAACTCTTTTCATAAATTGTGACAAGTCTGTTGGCAGCCTGCTGCATCAGACTGGAGGTAGCTGTCTTGATAAGCATGTCGCCCAGCTGAAGGAAAACATGAATTCCCTCCAACTTTGCTCAGAATTGCTAATTAGCTTAAAGGCAATGTCCTGAATTGGCACAGAAAACCACTGAGAGAAAGTCCTGGGGAGAAATGTGACTATAACTCAGTAGGGTATAGTAATATCTTAAAGGCTTTCTGGCTTATTGAAATCACGCTAGCATCTCTGCTCTGTGTGTACTCCTTATTTACACACAAATGTAGTGATTTACAATCCAACGTAGTCTCTGGTTTCATTTCAATGCAGCCCATATCATGATGGTAAAGAAGTCTTATTTGCCAGAGAAAGAAAAAACATAAATGTTTTCATTTTTGTAAAATCAGTTGCCACATCTTGCAAGTGTGAGATCTTTTCCTCTCAAATGAATGCAGAGGTGGGGGTAAAGCAAGCACTCATCTGGGCAGAGTTACAATCCTTTTGCTGCTATTTCTCAATGGGGCTCATTCCTGCTCTCATTCAGATTGAAGATAAATTAATAAATAAAAACAAAAAGCTGCCATTAGGAGAAAAAAACTGAGGATTGGAACAGATAGAAGAAACAGAACAGAAAGGAGAGGTCTCGCTTTAATCATTCTTGGATAATTTTGCATTCTTTCTGATATTTTCTTAACTTTTCAGCAATAGGATGGCTAGGGTAACAGGCAGTTCTCTCATTGCTCAAAAATAATTTACCTAGGAAAATGTTTAAATCTGCAAGAACCAACCTGACTCTGGGCCCCATGAATCATGATAAAATAACTCACATAGAATTATAGAAGCATAGAATCATTGAGGTTGGAAAAGACCACTAAGGTTGTCTTTTCCCACTATCAGCTCATCCCCACCATGCCCACTGACCATGTCCCTAAGTCTCACATACGCATTTCTTGAAAACCTCAAGACGGCACTGGGGAGAGCAGTTGGCTGAACTGCCAAACCTGAAAATATTAAGTGGAAATGAAACAATCTCAGTTTTTCCAAAACAAAGACTTGGGAAAAGTCAGTCATTGTTAACCTGAAACGCTCTGTCCAGTCCCTGCACCCACCAGAGCCTCAGAGTCTGGAGTGTAAGCAAATCAAAAGAGGAGAGGAGAGCATCTGCAAAACCACAGTTACATCACCTTTCATTCAGGACAGAGAGAAACCCTTGGTCCTCTGTAGTATCTCCACTTTTGAACATCCTCAGACATGGGGGAAGAATACGTAATCACAGTGTGGGCCTACCAGGCTCCAATCCCTGACCTCTTAGGGTGACCCAGACCACCACCACCCTTGGGATGGTCCTCACACATTCACAGCTCTTAAGCTAAAGCTCTCCTGAAAAACAAAGTGATGCAATCAGGGAAGATACTCAGGATGCCAGTGATAAGAGCATTCACCTGACACCTACAAAACTTTCATGCAAAGAAATCAGATGGAGAATTGGATTTAAACTTGTAGGGTTTTGAGGTATAATTTGCAAAACTGCCTACGCTGTCAGGAAGAGCACCTTTATGGGTGCACAGTTGTTTATATTCTCAGGATAATAGTCTAGTTTGAATGAGTATGGGCACAGTGAAAAACAGTGCTCATGGTTTAGTCTCCCACATGTGCCAGTCCTCCAGGACATGCCCTGGAAATTCTGACATGAAGAGCAGAAGTCAGCAATTCTGCTGGGACTCCCAGGCAAGCCCATCACAGAGGAAGCCTGACATCCAGAAGACCTGGAAACCAGCCAGTCTGTGCACAGCATGTCCATCCTGCATGCCTGCATTCAGGTGCATCAGATTTATTATGCATGTGCAGATCACCTGATTTATTACCATGGTTTATTACCAGGTGCAGCAAGGCCGGCACATTCAGAATTTGTTGGATTTACTGCACATACATGGGACATCTGTGAGCACACAAACTTGTCTCCTGAGACTTCTGAGGAGGAAATACAGGATCCATACTCAAACTTCTGGATTCACTTTGGTTCTGTACTTCTCTGAGTGCAGACAATGACTTCTGGGATAAGGCAAATGCAGCTACTTTAGCATACCCTTACAGCTATTGTGAGAAAACTTGTTTGTACTTTCAATCCTCAGGAGGCAACTGTGAGAACATAAAGGTGAACTAGCAGCATTTCAATAGAGCTAGCCTGTTCCTGTTCCACGGTACAGATCCATTAGCACCTAATGAGTTACAATGACTTGAGCTTTAACAGATGACTTTTCTTCCGCCAACCAAATTACAGTAAAAGCAGCACTGAAATTTTATTAGCTGGTTTTGCATTTGAATATGAGTTGAGGAAAAGAGAGCACCTGAGTTACATATTTGCTCAGAAATTAGATTTCCATTTTCTTTTGAACAGAAAAGAATGTATGAGAGGTGTGTTTCCAATTCATTTCTAAAACTGGGAATTTGTGTGCATTGTACTGCTATCCAGGTGCGGCTATAGGACTCTGATCTGAAGCAGCAGTACTGCACTGGTACTCCATAGCACTACTGCAAGAAGTATGTTTAATTAGTTCCCACTGGTGCCACGTGTATTCTGATGATGCCCTGAATAATACCCAGTAGTTATTACTGCTTCAGTAAGCTCAGCCCTAAGGAGTAACCTTCAACACCGGTCCACAGAGGCTGTCCTAGGATATTTTGCAGGTTGCAGCATCATGTACACAGAGGTGGCATTTATTTATGCCATTTGCTAGAGTAAGGGATGGCTCACATGCTCTCATTGCCTTTGATCTCATATGACCTCAGGCTCCAATCATCCCACAGATAACTTCACGGCACTGAGATACACAATACTGCACCAGGAAACCCTGAAGAAACCACAGCAGGCAGGTTGGAACTAGATAATCTTTAAGGTCCCTTCCAACTCAAATCAAAGCTGTAACTTTTACCTGTTTGGATCACTGTAGCCCTGAACTACAGTGAGTAACAGACTGTCACTTAACAAACCCATCTACTGAGAGCTTTGCTAATGGCCATTTTGCTGCTGCTATGTGAATGTCAACTTGCACACTTGGACTTCATAACAGAGGACCAGCTCTAGCTGCCCCTTTTTCTTTACAGCTCTTCACCAGCTCCCATGCGACCTCATGATCAAGGACCTACAATTAGGAAACACTATTATAAAAAGCCATTACAGAAAAGCTGGCCCTATTCTTCAATTGGCCCATTCGGGCAATTCACTCTCCAAGTTCCCAGCTAACACCTTCCGGCTATCCTTATGGTGTCACTTATGCTTTACCCTCATAAACATGCACAAAATCACATTGTTGTTCCTTTTGAGGTTGTTGCTTAGAAAGTCCCGTTTCTTCCCATCATGCCCACAATCCAGCATCTGGAAGCACTGTCAGGATGGTGGCTTGCTGTGACCACTGTTTGTTTGGCTGATTATAACGCTCCCCATTTTTCCTTCCTGACCAGTTTTGCCTATATTCATTATGGTCTTTTGTCTTCCAATTTGTCTGCAAAGTTTTTGATCCCACAACCAGCTTTTTGCTCTGCACAGCACCAAGCACAGGAAATCATAGAATCATAGAATCATACAATGGCCTGGGTTGAAAAGGATCATAATGATCATCCAGTTTCAACCCTCCTGCTATGTGCAGGGTCACAATGGTGATGCAGTAACAACAGCAATGGGCAGAAGGGTAAAATATCACTTACCGCCCCCTCCTGCAAAGCACCAACCATTTCAGTTCCTCAATGAAACACTGGTTACAACAGGGATGTGAGCTGTTTCAGTATTGTTTCTATTGGAGTGAAGATTTAAGCTGTTTGTTTTTACTTCTGGAAACCTTCAGTGCAGTTTAATTTCAAATTATCCATGCTCCGCTATTAACCACAACTTTTATTATTTTACTATTTTCCTTTTATCCTTCTTCTTCTTTTTAACCCAAGTGATAATTTATATCTTTTTTTTTTTTTTTTTTTTTTTTAACTATAGGTTACTTTGCTGCGAGTGTGTCAGAGAACTCATTTTTCTAGTTCCTTTGACAAACCTGACATCTTGCAGCTGTTACACATCTTGTTTCAATTACATCTCCAGATAAAAAGAATTCTTAAAGCCCTAGGGCTACAGATGGCTTCCTGGTGAGGGGCTAATTCTAACTTTGGTTTAAAGCCTTTTTGGTGGTCACTATTCTTGAGCAGTTCTCTTCAGCCTTCTCTTATGCCCTCCCCTCCCCTCTTCCAATCCTGCTTTCTCTCACAGTCTAGCCCCCACTCCTCCCAGGTCATTGGGAGGAGAAGATTCGGAGCACCAGCATCCATTCCTGCCTCTTCCCAGAGGTGCCTGGAAGAGAGTGAGCTATCTGCCGCTTGAACCTTATCTCCACACATCATACAGGCAGCTTACAGCAGGGCACAGCTGAAAGAGCACAAATCAGCACAGTGACAACTCAGACCACCGCTAATCCCTCATAAATTCTGGGCTGCCCCACAGACTTGGGAAGCTCTTGACAACTGGTGATGCTCTCAGCATCTGGCAAACCACTTGTGTCTAATTGGGTACCCTGAGATATTTATACTGTGCTTAATGGTTACAGAAGAGATTGATCACCCTATTCTTGGTATCTATCCAAAAAGGGTATATAAAATCCTTTGATCTTGCTAAGGCAGCAAAACATGTCTAACCATCAGTTATGTAAAGGTGGTTGTTATTAATTTGAATACTGCACAGAGACGAAAGAACAGAAGTACCATATAATGAGATATATTAAGACTACAAAAGAATTAAGTGAAGCCGTTATGTTATGAATCATGATTTTATTGTTTAGCAGTCAGCTCTTGATGTAATTCAGATAATAATGAATGGGCTAATTCCTTCCACCTTTATTCAAGCAAAACTTCCATTGACTTCAAAGAGAAAGTTGTCCAAGTCAGGACTACAAATTGCAGCATCTATCCCATTATTTGTAAATGCTTTTTGGAATAGAAAGTGTTTCCTTATAATGGGCTATCGCCAATAACAGTAACATTTACATAATAGAAATCTCCTACCTAAGTGTCTTTCGTGTTCAAAGAAGACTTTTAATTCCTATTGCAAACTGCCATATTAAAAGTTCCTCTGCAAACCCTAATGTTTATTAAGGCATAGGAATGTACAGAATTTCACAGTTCCATTTTGATCATCTTTCCTTCTGCTCAACATTTTTCATTTCATTTTACCGTACTTTTTATTTTTTTTTCCCCCTCAGGAGAACATGTTATTTATTGATTATTAGCAGAGAGATGATTTATCATTGCAAATATTTCTCTTTTTCATAGAAAACAAGGTGCCAAAATAGAAAAAATGTGCTAAGCCTTGTTACATTTTAACAGATGCCAGAAGTATTTGAGGAAACAAATGAATAAACACTCATGCATCACCCTTTCTCTCACTCTATAGTTCTATGTATAAGTTAGCATCCAACATAACATGTCAGATTGGTACCATTAAGTAATTCTTAAAATAGAAGCTCAAACCTTGAAAAATGTGCTTAAGTGTAATATTTCGTTTTGATCAGGGCAGGACTTCTCAGGTTTTTGAAAAGGTCTCTTTTTCTCCAATTAGAAAGTATGCACCTCCATCTGGAACTTATTTTGATACTGTGAATCTTATTGCTTCAGAAAAGTACATGGAAAAATGGATGGGCATTACTTGATTGTTTTACATTGAAATTAATTAATTATGAAACAGCTGCCATAGTCTAAATTACTAATTTCCCCTTTCAGTGAGAATGAATTTACAGGCATTGGCAAAGCATACAAAAATAAAGGCAGAGACTAGAAAGTCTGTAAGAAGGGAAGTTATGTAGAATTGTCTATGATCTGTATTTCAAGAAAGTAAATAATTAATAGGTATGGAAGCATATTAGAGATTGCTCTTTCTATTATACAGTCATATCGAAGCAGTAAAATAATGCTTTAAATCTCAACAACAAATGTAGCACAGGACTTGGTATAGTTTACCTACCCAGATAATCATTTTTTCAGCTGAAAACAGCAATTTTTTTCACATTACAACCAGACTGTGAGTTGAAAGAAGCTCCTCAGTCATTTAGTCAAGACAGATGAGCAATGAGTGTTAGAAAAGCTACTAAGGCATCAAAAGATCTACAGTCAAGGCCATTAAAGACTAGCTAATCTGCTCTAGTTCTAATTCTCCTCTAATGGGTTTCCTTAAATGTGCTTTATATCAGCTGTAATTAGTTCAAGATACTGCTACTTCTAAGAACAACAACAAAAAAAAGGTTGCATTTCTACCACCATAGTATGTAATCATGTTCACACAGCCATGCACCCAGGCGAGGAGGTTCTTGAAGAGTGTTGTAAAAGACACCTTGCTTGGATCTACAAAAGCCAATGCGCATCTGCAGAAACTGCATTTTTTTTATACTTTCCTTTCATGGGGTTATCTCACCGCCGTTTTACCTCAGATGCTGCAGAATCAACTGAAGTAAACAGGCAGAAATACATTAACACACACATACTGGAAATACGTACGTTTTTTCTTCCAGTGCTATGATATTGGAATAGATTTTCATAATCAGAAATAATCAAGAAAAAATGTAAACTCCTATGGCCCTTTTGGAGCAATCTATGCAGTGAAAAGAACTATAAGCTAGCTGCAAACACGTTGCTATATCCAAACACGCAAGGCAATGTGGTAATACTAATTCAGATCAGTTGGGATCATGGTGGCTTTCTTGCAGGGAGCCTAAATAAATGGAATAGCACACAATCTCCTTTTGTACTAAGAAATTCCTGTCAGCCTTCAAGCCTAACCACAAACAAAGCACATTGTAACATTAATTTACTCTTTAAACTGGTGACATTTAGCTAACTCAAGGTCATCATCCTGGAGAAAATGTTACACTCTCCTTGCCAAACAAAAATGAAAAAAAGCACACTTAGCTTTTATTGTTACTTTGTCCTTTAAAAACAGTTGATGACATGACAGGTTCCCTTGCTGACTGCTTCAGAAACAAAAAAAATGTAAAAATGTTTCTTCTATTGGATGCATACCAACAGCATTGTCTTCTCTAAAGCATCTCTGACAACACCATTCATTCATTTGTTCTGGATTGAGCTTCAACCATCTACTGCACTTGCTGTGCTAAGACAGAGCACAGATACATTAAAATTATGTCATTCCCTCCCATAATCCACAGACCCGAGAGCCGAACCCTTGCGGTCAGTCAGAAGCAGTTGATGACAAAGAAAGAATCTACCTTCTCTCGGTAGGTAGGCACCATTCAGCAACATTAGAGCAAAATTCAAACCCACACTGAGAAGGATTAGGATATCTGCCAATGCCTATGCCTCAGAACAGGCTCTCCAAAACCTTCACAGAGACTGAAGCAAGTTTAGAAACAGGGAGATGGACAATAGGAGAGAGCATGGCTGATAAGACTTCTAAATCAGATCCCTACAAATACAAACATACTTCCCCAATGTTTCTCCCTCCTGTCCCACTCGTCTGTCATACATGCAGTAAGAATTGATCACCCCTCAAAGCAACCAAAACATACTCAGTGTAAGAGGATACTGCCTTCGTCCTCTATTTGTCCAGTCTTGCCATTCAGAAAAATGAGGCTGAGCCACAAAGGACTCTTTCTTTGGTCCCAAAGATGTGAAAACAACCACACGGAAAGACTGGGTTACATTAAGAAGTTGTGTGGCTTTGTCAAATACAACCCTCTTGTTTTCAGTTTTAAATACTTGCAGTTGTGGGTCATCTTTATTGAGAAACAAAGCACAGCAACAAAAGGCTTCTTAGCAGAGATTTCTGGTCTCTCCTGCACAATTTTAAGTGTTTCCTGACTGCTGAGGCCACCGCTGCTGCATTGGAACTAATTTATTTAAGAAAAAACGAACATAAAGGATCTCTGAGGATAAGTTTAAATTGCATTCCAACTGTCACATTTCCCAAGATACACCATATCCTGGTACTTGGTACGTGCATGCAGGTTAACATCTTCCTAAGAGAATAAAATGCAGTCAACCTAAGTCACTAACACATACTTTTTGTTTGTTTAAGGTACCGGGAAAGCTGAGATACCATGCTGTAAGAGAGGAACACAAGTAGCTCTCTCATGCATTTCTACCTCTGCAAAGACATCATAGAAAATGTTTAGCACAGAATGTTAATAGGCGCCATTGTGTTCATTTAACCACTGTCACACTTCATTCACTCTTTCTCCTAAGTATGAATTTGTTGCTACCCACAAATTATTCGGAAATTATATAGGTTATTACCTGAGTATTCGACTACAAGTGTCCATTTTGGCTCTCCTGAGACCTTAGGCAGCGGCAGCAAGCGCAATCAGTGTCCTAACATTGATTTTAGCAGACAGAAGATCAGTTGGTGGCCCCGCTGGTAATGCTGCAAACACGCTTCCATATATGGCTGACTTGCTCACTTTTTTCAGATGTTTAATGGAACTTTTCAGCTACCCAACAGTATTTGCAGAGCATTCACTTTCTGAATAAATGTGCAGAAAGTTTTGAAAGCCAGTGCAAGATGATCATCAGATAAACCACCCCAAACACACAGCAAAGTGGGGGTTGACTCCTGACCCCATGGTCCCTTTGGGTTGGATTCCCAGCAGAGACACCTGGGTGGGAAGGTGGCATAGCAATAAAGTCAGCAAGGCTGGGGTGGGCTCCTGTGGGCTCCCCAGCAGACGGCAGCCATGAAGCCAGCCCTGGGCATGGCAATTCCCACAAAGCAGCAGGGCAGAGCTGCCGCAGGGACGGTCTTGTTCCAAACAAAGGAAGCTGACAGCTTTCCTCGCTTACACTTTCAGTTTTTCACAAAGCAACTTGTAGTTTTCAGCTGGAATTAGCCTTACAGCTAACCAGCCCATGCACAAAGACGTTGTCTCTGGGGCTCATGGAAATTGCAATTTTTTTGATATCTCATTTTGTGAGGATGTCACTTCCAAGTTATTATTTGTTCACTGTTAGGTGAGATACGTACCATCTCACACAGAATTTAACCTCCCTGTTTTCTAGCTGTAGTTAATGTAATTTTTTCTTCATTTCTATTGATTTTCTTTTATAACTGCTATTGTTAATAAAGTTATAACCAGACTTTCAGATATCTCTGAACATATGTTGTGAATAATTGCTGGAATTCTTTTTATCCACGCTTTGTTGTTTCATAG
Source organism: Phasianus colchicus (assembly GCF_987193195.1). Classification (NCBI taxonomy): domain Eukaryota; kingdom Metazoa; phylum Chordata; class Aves; order Galliformes; family Phasianidae; genus Phasianus; species Phasianus colchicus. The sequence goes on from NC_143436.1 coordinate 134,292,208, forward strand.
TCATAAATATGACTAGGAAATGGATTAATTCACTACACGAGGTTAAAAACCTTGCAATTAAGCAGTTGCTTTTTAATGACGGTGTTGCAGAGATGAGTATAATGTTGATCCTAAAATATGGATGACAGGAAAGATGTGCCCATAACCTGTATTGCTTCTGTGCCTTTTTCTTTTTTTTTTTTCCTTCATAGTTCATATATCTCCTCCACTAGTTTTAATAAACCTGGTATTTTCCTCAGAATTTTCACAAGAATGTGAAATGTGGTGGTAGTGATGGGTTGATGGTTGGACTTAGGTGATCTAAGTGGTCATTCCAACCATAATGATTCTGTGATTCTAAATGCTGCACGCGCTTCACATCTTCTCTGGAATTGCCTTCCAATAATCAGGAGGTTTCTGCCTCAGCTTTACATGGAAAACACATTCAAACACAAGTCTGCAAGTCCATCAGGAAAGATCAAGAAGCTGCTAGCTTCATGCTTCAAACATGGGCACCTGTGGGCTTGAGTGTTCATGGCCCTCAATGGAGAGACTCAAAAGCAGATTCACTGTAGCACTGATGTATCCACATCTCATTGATCAGAAAAAAAAAAAAAAAAAAAAAAAAGCATTAAAAAAAAATCCTAAAACAAGGTTACTGAGCATACTGTAAATCGGAGATAATAAGCCAGATCTTCATCTGATACAAAACATCAAAGCCTCTGGACTCAGTGGAGCTCTATGGGCTTATATCAGATGAGGATGTGGTACATCACATCCAGCAACTGAGAGCTCACATGGTCCTACAGGCGTATTTTTAAGATTATACAGCTGATGCTTATAAAATACTATGGCCACGAAAAAGCTTGCTGTTATTATTTATACTTATTATGTTTAGCACATACAATTTATTCAGTGCTGTACTGAAAAAAAAAAAAAAATCAAACAATAAAAGCAATTCCTGACCCAAAGGGTTTACAGCCTGAAAAACAGGCATCAGGAGTAAAGAACATGCTGTGAAAACAAGAGAAGGGAACAGCCAATAGTTATTACACTTGTTATTGTTTGCTCACGATGTACAATCATCACAGGAAGAGCAAATTTTTAGCTGGGATCTTAGCGAGAGGAAGGTGGTAACCATCAGTTGACCCTGGGAGGAAAGCAGAACAGAAAGCACCACAGAGAAAGAGACAATAAGGAGACAAATGAGATTTCAGGGTTACAGGTAGAAAGGGACAGAGACGTAAAAGAAAAAAGGGACAAAGTCCAGGACATAGGCTAGAATAGAGCTGTAAAAGAGATGGGACATAAAAGCAGGCACATAGGTATTTTTTCTGTGAGAGGGAGGTATCATGGCTGTGTGCTGTCTGCACATGGGCGGCCTGGCCTGGCCTTTTACCCCACTGTGACAATGACTTGAGTGACACCCTCACCTCAAAAAGAAGTCACTGCTTACTGTGATCCAAAAACAAACATCTGGATATTCTGCTTTGGCTGAAGAAGCACTTGTCGAATTCGCTTTCTAAAACTGTCTCCATTAGACACCACAGAACATGAAATAAAAGTCTTGATTCAGACAAATACAAAATGTAGCGACTGAAAGCTAGACAACCCAAGATCAAGAAATTACAAAAGGTTCATTTATAAGAGCGCTGGATGTCTGGCCACTTTTTGTTAATAGCAACTTCCAAACAAAACTCTCATTGACTTCAAATGGAGCAGGAACAGACCCAAAGATAGCAAATGAGCCAGTAACTCAATACGTGGTCTGTACGACACACCGGGCCACCTTACGCTGTGGCATTTGATATTGATTGCAGCTTGGAAGCTCTACAGCTATGCATATATATATATTTTTTACACAACTATCCAACCTCTACAGAACTGATGCTAGCTGAGAATATCTAGAATTACCAATGCCAAATATACTGATTATATACATGGCTTCTTTTACCTAAACATTGTTTTGTTAATGGCTAACAAATATACCACGCTCAGAATTATCTTCTTGTTTGACACGACACAGTAAGGAATTAAATAAATCTGCAAATTGTTTTTAATGAATGGGAAATAACTTCATTCTATGCATCTGTCTTACACAGGCATTGAGGAGGGGGACACATCACCCATGGGCTTTCACCAGGGCTGGCCATGCACTAAGCCTAAGCACTCAGCTAAGGGCCTGGCTGTATTTTGGTGTAGGGTTGTTAAATAAAGCAAATAACGATGCGAATGCCTACAATACAGAACCACTCCTCGTGTCCTTTGGTCTCCTCATTCGCTGCTTTCCAGCACATGCAATATGTCTTACTGCTAATGGAGATTTTCCATCTCTCATCTGGTGTAAACAAACACAAAATTATGACATTGGACAATATCCATCCTCGAGTCTGGACATATTGGATACAAATAATAAAAAGAGACAAACAGGAGGTGGGGCTGTGTGTTTGGGACAGACATGTTGCTCAGAGGTCACAAAGCCCCAAGTGATGTTGGTTTGACCACCTCAAAAAAATAAAGAAAGAGCTTACCACATGGAAACGGGTTTTGTTTATGACACAGATTTGTGTATTCTGATGAATTTTCTATTTGAGATGGTACCTATCCATCACTATTTGAATTATTCTAGTTTACCAGGAAGCTGAAGTGTTAACGGCACAAATAAAACCCAGGGAAAGTGCTCCTTAGTAGAGAAGAGCTTACAGTATTCTCCCATTTCACTTCACTGGTTAAACGCTGTCTTACAGCCCTGACACAACACATTATTACATTTTCGATGTTACAGCAGAGTAAAAGACATAGCACGTATTAATTGGAGAGCAAATTCATTAACAGCATAAAAGTAACAATCAATGAGAATTGATCGGCGTGCTTCTGTTCATCTGGAAAACCCTTCCCACACCTTTTTGATTTTCCAAGAACATACCAAATAATAATAATAATAATAAAAAAACCACTTGAGAAGACCGCGTTAATATTTAATTACTGCACACTTAAGCAAAACGTTCACCAAATACTGCAAAAAGTGGATTTTCAGTCATCAGTTAAGCGCACAAATTGTCATTATAGCTACATTCCAAAGAATAAAGGACAACATTCATTCTTGCTGCAGAGAAAATTAAGTCTCTTAAGTGCCGCTCTTTGCTGCTGAGCACTTGCTTGTTATCTTTGTGCTATATTTTATTTTCCTTTTTGGTCACACGGCACCCACTCAGGTGCAGCTGCTCCTTGACACCATCTCTCTAAGTTTGCACTGCCTTTTGTTGGTTTCTCTTTCAATTCAATTGGTGCCACTTTCAAAGTGACTGTTTGGAAACATGCGTCAAAACAACTGCTTTGTGGCAGACCCTCCCTGCCTGTGATCTTGGATGTTCCAACCCAAAGCCACGGAGCACAAGCCTACAGACCCTGGGTTGAAGCCCCTGACCTCCTTGCTCAGTATATGGGGGCCCAACCCCTGTTACAGGGGTGAGAGATCAGGAAGGAGCGTGGGCCTGCTGCTACACAGCAGCTTTTAACTGCGATCTGAAGCCCTTCTGCTGAACCCAGCTTCTGAACAAGCAGCAACAGAGGGAAAACAAACAGACAAAAAAATCTATGAAAGCACAGGATCACTCCTAACACCAATACTGACATTTCTAAGCGTGTCACTTAGCTGGGAGATGGTTGATGTCTCTTTGGGCTCACACCTGATCTTCGTGCCTACCGTGGTTACTTCCGAGTGCCCCCACAACAGCCAGAAAACATGCTCAAAGGGTCATAGAGGAGCAGACCCAAAGCCCTGTCTCTCCAGAGTCACACTGCTGGCTTTTCAAATTCAGTACTCACTTCAACAGCTAGCTCAGGGAATGGATGATGAACGTCCTCATGCTTTGGCTGGGAAAAAGCAAATCGCTCCAAAGTTCATCTTCATTCAACAAGAAAGGGAAAAGCATTTGGACGCATCAAGGTATTATTTCCCCTGCTCTCATTTAGTAGAAACCCCACACAACTTAATTGTTAAACTGTGCGTGTGGACCGAAAGCTTAAAATCAGACCTGAGACAAACGCTGTGCGTTGCATATAAACCGAACATTGGTATTTATAACTGAAACGAGGACATAACCTTAACTCGTGTCGCAGGCAGAAAAGCTGTAATTAAAAACTTTTATGGGGCAGTAACTAATTTTGCATGATAGGCGCTCTTTTCAAGTTCCCACCGCAATATAAAGTTTTATGGGCCGCCCGCTATCAGCACGCAGTGGCATTACTCAGCCCCAGAGGCTCTCCCCCTCCCGAGGGCTTTGGCAGGGAGAAGCTCCACGCTGGGGTCTGTGACACCTGCCCCGCGGGGACAACGCGCCCGCCGACACACGGGGATCCCGCAACGCGTGGCAATACATCACAACACGAATAAGAGAAAAGCGCGACCGTGATTTGGGGCAGAACTCCGCACACCGCCCCCCCTCCCCCCCCCTCCCCACACACCCCTTTCCCTCGCAGCGCGCTCCCCGCCGGCACTCGGCAGCTGCTCCGGGAGTTGCGGGGGGGGGGGGGGGGGCAGTGGGGGGGAGGCAGCGCTTCCCACCTCTGCCGCTAATGACATTTCTAGAAATGGGCTCCCTCTCCCGCAGCCGGGGGGGCGCGGGGGAGGTCAAGGGCACGCGGTGCGGGGGGCCAGGGCGGCAGGGAGCGGGGCACTGAGAGCGGCCAAGCTGGGGGAAAGGGGCGTGCGGAAGGGACGGGGGTGTCTGCGGCACTGGGAATGATTTGGGGGGGTGCAGCCGATGGGGAGGGGGCATCCTCCTGGAGGGGAGCGAGCGGCAGGGGGTCCCCCGAGGTGCTGCACCCCGTCCTGCTGGAGCTCCTCCAGTGATGCCCTCCCCCCCCGGCCCCCCGAGACGCTGCACCCTACTGGTGCTGCACCCCGCGTTTATCGCTGCCCTCCCGCTAAACGCACCGCCGCCCCCAAATGATCGCAGCCCCCGATGGCTGCACACCTCCGGTGAGCGCGCACCCCTCGCTCTGGTTCCATCCCCCTCCACCCATCCCGTGTCCCCCCAGCCCGTGCCCGCCGCTTACCACAGCGAGTCCAGGTCCCACTCCTGGAGCAGAGCTAAGTCGAAGCTGTCCATGGTGAGCTCAGCTCAGCTCAGCTCAGCTCAGTGTCGCTGCGCCGCAGCCGCCCGGCGTCCGGGACGCATCCCGACTGCACGGCGGGCGGGGACACCCCCCTCCTCGCCACCTGCCCCCGCTTTCCAAACAGAAAGGAACAAATTAAATAATAATAGTAATAATAATTAACAAATATTATTTATACAATAAAAAAAAAAAAAAAAAAGAAAAGGAAAAAAAAAAAAAGGATCGTGACACCGCTCGTTCGGAAGCGGCGCGGCGCGGCTCGGCTTGGCTCGGCTCGGCTCGGTCTCCGTACTCCGCTCCCGCCCCGCTCCGCTCCCCCCACACCTCCTTCCTCCCTCCCTCCCTTCTGCGCGCCGAGAGCGCGGCCGAGGCGGCGCCCGCCCCGCGCACGCTGCGCCCGCGCAGAGTCCGCGCAGCGCCCGCCCGGCGCGGGGGGGCGGGCCCAGGCTCGGCACTTGGTGACAACTTGCACTCGGGGCACGGTCGGGTTTTTTGGGGTTCTCATGCGTGCCCTCGTGCCGTGCCGTGGGCTGCACCTGTGCGAAGCGCAGCACCTTCGGGATGCGTCTACGTAAAGTCCGCGCGTATGTGCGCGGTGGGTCGAGACCCGCGGTGTGCACGGGTCCTTTAAACGCGGTGATGGGTGGTTGGGAATAGAGGTGCCGGTGACGGGGGGAAGGGGGAGCGATGCGTTTCAAAATGCTTCCCGTATCATCGGGCTTTTTGGTTGCCGGAGAAGTGCCGTGTCATCGCAGAAGGGAGAAACAATGTGCAGACGCGCTCCGAGGGAAAGGCTCGAAACCGGCACGGCTCTCGGAGAGCCCTCAGAACCCTGAGCCGCTCCGGAGCCGCCTCGATGCCTTCGCACAGCCAGGGCGCTGCTGCCTCCTACCGCCGGCACTGCCCGGCCCCGCGCCTGGCACGCGGTACGGGGAGGGCTGCGGCACCGGGGCAGCCGCCGGGCAGAGGAGGTGGGAAGGGGAAAAGCGGGGCAGCGTCGATAGGGCCGCCTAGAAACAGCCTTTGCTGTCGGCTGAGGGAAGGCTTAGCGGGGCTGACGAAATTCCCCATGCAAAAATTAAAAGGGCTGCTCTGAAAGTAATGCCTCCTGTTTGATTCTTTCGGCCCACGGTGGCACAGGCAGATGTTGGTGGGATGGCAGTAGAGGTTGAACGTTCCCGCCAGCATCCCGTTACATGTTGTTGCCGTGCGACAGATGGCAGCAGAGGGGCGGTCTGACACAATGGTGTCTGACATGGAAGTGTGGATGGAGCAAAGGTGTGTCACTGAATTTCTCCATCCGGAAAACAATGGGACCCACAGAGATTCATCAGTTCCGAACAGTTACTGAAACAAAACAGTGAAAAGTTGAACTGCGTGGGTAACGTTTTTCTAGCAACAATACTGTCATAGCAGCTACAAAGCATTGGGTCACCTCCAGTGGTGCAGACACTTACAAGCATGGCATGCATGCAGGCTCTTGTTCAACGCTGGTGAAAAGGCATGGCTAACGGTGGTGACTATGTTGAAGAAGAATGCTTTGTTACTGAGAATTTGCTCTATCAACCAGTGTTTCTGTTGTAGTCTCCACTGAAATAAATAGGAGGCATTATTTTTGGAGCAACCTACACACTTACATGTGAAGGAGCAAGGGCAGCCTACTGACACTGATCTTAACCACATCCCACCTTGCAACACCCTCGACATTCTAAGTGACATTTGGTAGCCCATGTTGCAGCATCAGCCTGGTCCTTCCACAGAGCCCCGACATGCGTAGTGATCTGTGGCAGAGCTGAAATCACCCTTAAAAGGGAATTGAAAATGGAGAGGTTTGGGCTGCCATTGTGAACTGAATCAATAGAGGGAGACCCCTCTGCATCAGTGGTGAAGCTGCCCCTGGATGGCACTTTACAGACCCAACAGAGACTTGGGAGGGATATTCTGTGAGCTAAATTCATCCTCCAAACCAAGATCAATATGAAAAGGAGACAAACAACATCAGCAGCACTGAGTGAGTTAAATTTCAGACAGCAATACATAACGATAGCAACATAGGCAGCGTGTTTTATGTTTTTAATATGTTTTAATACATGAGCTTTTTGTTTTGTTTTGTTTTGTTTTTGCATTTCTTGCATGTATATTGTTATTGTCGTGTTCTTTTCTTTCCCATCATGGCCATGATTCTCTTCTCAGGCAGAACACAGTACATCAGCGCTAACTGCATTGAAATTAATATCATCTGAAGATCACTGTTTAGCTGCCCAGAGCTAATTGGGTTAGGTTGAGTTGGGTTGGAAGGGACCATCCAATCCAGCTTTGAGCACCTCTAGGGATGGGGCACCCACAGCTTCTTGGAGCAGCCTGTGCCAGTGCGTAATTGCCCTCTGACTAAAGGATTTCTCCCTAACATTTAACCCAAACCTCCCCTCTTTTAGTCTGAAACCATCATCTCTTGCTGTGGGACTTGGCAGTGTGATATTCAGCTCGTGCAGGGAGCAAGGCCTGTTTCCTCAGGAATGCATGGTGCTGCATAAATAAAAATAAGCTATGTGCTATCTAACACTGCTCATCGTGCATATATTTTTAATGAATCATGTAGACATTACTTGGCCCCTCGTTGTGCTCTTTCCTATGTTAACAACTCTTCATTAAGAAAAAGCAAGCAACTGTGCCCAGTCAAGTTGACTTTCTATGAAGAGCTGAAGGCCTGAGAACAATATGTAATTCAAACCCATTACATAAAGAATGCATGTTACAAGAAAGCTGAACATCATCTTAAAAGTTGACATTTCCCTCTTCTCAGACGCTCTGTCTTGAGTGTGGCATAGCAACTGCCTGAGGAAGAGCAGAGATAATTGTAATGCAACATAAAATAAGGGGGAGGTGAGAAATACTACATTTTTCACATCCTATGTGAAAAATATCCCCATAGTATCTGTTCAGCATAACCTGCCTTTATAATACTTACCCAGTGAGAAACGAATTCCCAGGGAACGCACAAGACCTTGGCTGAATGCTTTCACAGACCAGTAAAGGAGTTCTGGGGGTAAGATTCAGAATGATTTAAGTATATTTACCAGCATAGGAAATTCCTCAGCATGGTGGAATCACAGAATGGCTTGGGATGGAAGGGACCTTGAAGCCCATCCAGTCCCAACCCCTGAGGGATGAAAAGCCAGGAAGCATTACTTAGCCTTGCTCATGCAGCTCATCACTGTGCTGAGTGAGGCTCCATGGGGACAAGAGCTCGTAAAGCAGAGTGGGTGTTGCAGAATCGGTCCCTTGGAGCTTTAGGATGTGTCCTGTTTGTCCAGTGAGCTCTTAAGAAATCCATTGTCTGTCTTTTATAACAAACGGGCTGCTATTTAAATTTCAGTGCAACACTCCACTTTAATTAGATACTTAGAGGCTTAAATACTGTGGAGTTTGAAACATGTTTTTTCTCAGCCTGGTAGAGTTCACAGCAAGGCAGAGCTACTGGATTATCCAGTCCAGTGGGCCATATACCACTGCCCAACCAGTTTCACAGACTTCTCCTGAACCTCGCTGTCTGAGCAGCTGCACAGCCCATAGTTTAGTTCTCCAACCATAATAAAATGCATGTTCATAAATAATTTTACTCACTGAACAGCGTTACTTCCCTCCTGCATCTCTATATTTTTAACCTGATGATATTTCATCGTGGAACTGCTAAGTTCCATCACACAACTGTGGCTTCAGCAGAGAGCAAAAATGACCTCTGAACAGAGCTTCGACTCGCATTGAAATTCCTTAGGATGAAATCTGTGTTCATATCTAATAACCAGTGTATGCCAAACCCTACCTCTGACTTCTTGTTAAGTGCTCCTCAATCCTGTGCTCTTATATGCCACTTACTGTGCTATTATCTGCTGTGTTCACTGGGTGGTTCTTTGCTAGTCACTACAGAAGATGCCAAAATTATTGTGAATGATTTCTCTCCTGCAAATATCATCACAGCCTATTTATACACCGTGGCTTCTGAGATTTGATAAGACCGGAGTGTAATATGGCATGGATACAGATGCTGTCAAAGCTAAGCTAACACAACATATTTCATCGCCCTCCCACTTAACATGCACAATACACAAATGGTTACAAACTATCTCTCTTTTAAAGAAGCAAAATATACGGGTTTAATTTTTAATGATTTAGCTTGGTAATTAATCCGAATTATTAGTTAACAATTGCTAAAACGGAGAACGATAATGGATTCGGCGGATAATGAAAATATTTATTATTTTAATAAGTTGCCTGGCTGGAAGCCTCAGTCAGACCCCTGTCTGCTGGCCACATCCTGCTTTGGCTCATGTGCAGGACCCCCAGCAGGCGTGTCTGCGGCTGTGCCCCTGGACGGAGGAACAGACATCACTGCTCCCATCTATTGATGTCGACATCTATCATGTCAGCTAGAGAATTGATCCGTCTTAAATTATGAGCCGGGCCTGAAGGAATTATGCCAATTAGAGACACGCATTTCTTTTCTCTCGTTTCTCTCTTTCCTGTCTTTTTTTTTTTTTTTTTTTCCCTCCACACAAAAGGTTTGGAGATCTATTTATGTTATGAAAGTCCTCCTGTAGGATGAGAAGGATTTAAAAAGAATATTTAACTGTGGGACAGAAGTGCTATCAGGGCCATCCGGGGCTCAGGGGAGGGGAAGGTCAAGTTTTTAACCTGCCAACAAAAGGACTGAACTCAACGCTACGCCTGGTCTTTCCCTGGGCTCAGGGAAGAACAAAGCCATTTTACTGGATGGGGTTCTCTGGGTGACAGGGGCACGACCCACAGGGCTGGCAGCAAGTGAGACCAGCAGGTATGCAGGGCTTGGGAGGCCGCCCTGGGATCAGGCATGGGGTGGGGGCACAGGGAAGCAAAGCATAGCTCCTCAGTGTCCCCACTGCCGTGCTGGCTGAGGGCATGGGACAATCATAGCAGAGACCTAACAAAGCCAGCGCTGGCACATCTGGGAAAGAGCACAGTGAAATATATGTTTTTGGGTGATTTACAAACCAAAGGAGAGGCAGGTGATCCTCAGTGAATAACCACAGGGCTTTTTTATGCTCTCCAGGGGTTTCAGTAGTTGGGTATCAGCAGCCAGGATGTGCTGTGGAAATCATACTGGGGATGTCCCCATTGCCACCCTTTGAATTGTCCTGGTTGCATCCAGTGTGCAAAACAGTTGTCCCAGTCTGGCCATTCAAACTGGGCTTGGGCTGGTGCTTGCAGACAGGATTTAATAACATCCCTGACAGCTGCTGTTCTTCAGTGTGCCTGGGAGATTCATCTTGCTGAGGGCTTTCCTGCTCCTCACCTGTGTCTTTGGTAAGGGTTTACTGTTGAAACTGCCCATCCTCAATGGCTGGAAAGCAGGTGTAGACCTGGGCTTCCCAACTGGGATACTCTCTGAAAGGGAAATCTGACAGTGAAGAACAAGAAAGAGGTGATGGTGGGAGTGCCACCTGGATGGCAAAGCAGCTCTTCAGATGGAACAGACGCTTGGAAAAATAATTGAGAAGAATTTAGGGTGGGACCTTTTCATAAGTTCTTCGTGCCTCAGGAGTCATCATGCGTCAACCCATCACTGCCATACTGAAATGGCTCCTCTGCCTTCCTCAGGGTTCTACCAGTGGGTTCTGGTCAGGCCCTCAGAGAGGACCCTAGCTGGCAATGTTGCTGTTTGGCCTAGGTCAGCCCCACTGACTTTCCCTTGCAGTGGTGGTGCTCAAGAAACTGCACATTCAGCAAAGCCACTGCAAACAAAACACCTCTCAATTTCTGAGTGTCACATGGGGGAAAGTTTTGTTTCATGAGGGAAAGAGAGAGCCTTTTGGAAAGGCAGGAAGGCGTTTAATGCGGCATTTCTGGACCTCTTGGTGGGGTTTCATGTACAAAAGATTGTGTATCCAACTTAGAGGGCACAGACCTTAGAGAAATTCAAAGGATCTTTTGAAAAGAGGTTAAATATATTTAAAATTTATGAGTGTGCACCCATGCAAATTGGAAGAGGAAATTAAACTATATCTGCAGAAAAGGAAAAATAAATCTACTTACATATGATGTAATTTAGAAAGTCAACTGCACCTTTGAATGATGTCTGGACGAAAGGATAAGGTAATGCTGAGGAAGGCTTAATATCTGGGCTTAAAAAGCCACATGGGGCCATAAGGAAAGAGGGTTTGCAATATACATGTATACTCATTATGAATAGTTTCCAGTAGAATGAGAAGTATATCTAGCTGGCTTTCAGCTGAGAGGGAAAGATACCAACCAGGCAGAGTATGTTCATTTTTTTTCAAACTCGCTTGTGGTTTCTGCAAATATATCCGTTCTCCGTGTAACTAATTTGAAAGCCTAAACACTGATATTTTTTAGTATTTGCAGGTCTCTGTTTCCTGTGCTGTGCAAAATGAACCTTCAGTCAAAGTAACCAGACTGAGAACAAAGTGAAAAAAAAATGATGGAAGAGAGGAGTAAAGCAGAAGGAAACGATTTGTGTGGGCATTTTGGAGAAAAGCCAAGCATTGTCTGACCCAAAGAAAGCAGCCAGCACACTGGGTAGGATCTGTTCTTCAGCTCAGGCTGGGAAGAGCTGCAGGGTTATGCAGCTTTTAATGGTGGGGACAGAGGTCCCTGCCACCATGAGCTGGCACAAGCAAGCCGTAGGATGAGGGGTAGCTGTTATTGGAAGGAGCAGAGGAACACCTTCTCTAACCACGCACCAAATGAAGAAGTGATGCTTGCACATGGGCTGACCAATAAGGGCTCTGCGTATTATGCCACTACTAACAACATACAAATAAGTCATTACGGAGCAAAACCCACAGAGTTAAACCAATGTTTGAAGCCCAGTTGGGCACTGTGATCCACACGCTGCACTGAAGGAGCACAGACGGTCTCAGCTGAGTTCCTGGTGAGCAGGTAACAGCGGGCAGTGCCAAGCAATGGGGTCCCTGGGTGATAATTTCATTGGAGAGGCCAAGAAGAGGACAGACAAGGAATTAATCTTGCTGCGCTGTGCTGTTAGCAATGCAAGGGTGAGAGAGGACTTGGCTGGGTAATGCTGACACCGCAAATCCCTTAATGAGCACTAAATTCACTTAACCAAACTCCAACTCCCTCAGAGTTCTGATGGAGATCAGCCTGTCAGCTTTACCTTGGAGTTTTCTACCCTTTGCTGGTCCGTGCCGTGAACTCGAGCATCAATAAATCCAGTCTCTCCTTTTATTCACTGTACCTGTTTATTCCTTGGTATATTTACCCTTTTATTAAGAGCTTCCAGTTGGTTAAGACTTGTTCAAGTATAAGCTCAACAGGAAGCATTTTCCTTTATACTGCAATAACTCTATATTGTTGCCTAGAGGGTGACAGAAAGTAACGTAAGATTCATAAAAATATAACTGTCTGAGCCAAGTAGATAGAATTATGGTAAGCATTATCCAAAGCGTATTTCTCTGTCCTATAGGGTGAAATCAGAACATCTTAATGTTTTCCTTCTTGGGTCACATAATTCTGCAAAAGAACGCCAAGAGAAATGAGAGACTGCTTCTGCCTGATCGTTACAGTCTGTACCAGGCTTTTGAACAGGTTTGCAAATATAATTACTTTATTTCATTATGTGTCATTTTACACTTTGCCCATGAACCACCCCACAGAGCCCATTTGGTTTCAGACACTTTTTGGTTTTTTTTAAGCTATAAGGAACTGGAATTTTAAACTCATTTAAGCTGTATTCAGGCTGCCTCTTGTAGCTCCTTTTCAAGTTTAACCATTAAATGAATACCTCCTTAGAATAAAAGAGAAAATTGTGTCTTACACTCATCCATTTTTTTATCCAATTAATATTTTAAAAAATCCACACCTTCCAAAGGCACCCTGGTGGGTATATTTTAACCCTATTGGAACCAGCATGGTGGTTTCTGAGCACAACTTATTTTTCCTTGCTTGGGTGGAAGGGGACTTTAAAGACCTTCTAGTTCCAACTCCCTGCCATGGGCAGAGATATTTCCTATTACATCAGGTTGCCCAAAGTCCCATCCACCTGGCCTTCAACACCTCCAGGGATAGGACATACATATACAACTTATTTAGGTAAACTGTTCCAGTGCCTCACCACCCTTCCCAAAATCTAAGATAATCTACCTTTTTTTTTTTTTCAGTTTAAAACCATTCCCCTTTGTCTTATCCCAACAGTCCCCGATAAAGAGTCATAAAATCATAGAATCATCATAGAATCATGAAATCATCATAGAATTATTTATGTTGGAAAGGACCTTTAAAGGTTATCTGGCCCAAATCCCCTGCAATGGACTAGGATACCTTTTGCTTGTAGCCCTGTCCACACTGGCCTTGAGCATCTGCAGTGATGGACGAGGCATCCGCCTCCTCTCTGGGCAACCTGTGCCAGTGCCTCACCACTCTTATTGTAAAAAACTTCTTCCTAATATCCAGTCTAAATCTCCCCTCTTTTAGTTTGATACTGTTATCTTCTTATCCTGTCAAACAGACTCTGAAAATAGAAATAGGCCTGACATAGCCCATGTATCTTTCCCTGTCCTGTATACAGAGTGGTGGCACAATCTTGCTGGCATTGTTTGGCAGCAGCATGGCACGCTAAATCCCCCCTCACAAGCAGTGAGACAGCATCCCTTCTTGAAAGAACCCACAGAGAATACTGGGGTCTACAAGAGAGGAGCTAAGTGAGCCCCATCCTACAGAATGCCACGAGGCCAATTGTATGAGCTTTAACAAAGACCAAGTGCTGGGTCCTGCACTTTGGCCGTAACAACCCCAGGCAATACTACAGGCTTGGGGCAGAGTGACTGGAAGACTGTGTAGAGGAAATGGATCTGGGGGTGTTGACAGATGGCTCAAAACAAGCCAGCGGGGTGCCCAGGTGGCCAAGAAGGCCAAAGGCATCCTGGCTTGTATCAGAAATAGTGTTGCCAGCAGGAGCAGGGAAGCGATTGTTCCTCTGTACTCAGCTCTGGTGAGGGCTGCACCTTGAGTGCTGCATTCAGTTTTGGGCCCCTCACAACAAGGAAGATACAGAGGCCCAGGAGCATGTCCAGAGAAAGGCAATGGAGTCAAGAAGTCTCTAGAGGACAAGTCTGATGAGAAGCAGTTGGGGGAACTAGGAACGTCCAGTTTGGAGAAGAGGAGGTTCTGGGAAGACCTTATTGCTCTCTACAATGATCTGAAAGGAGGTTGTAGTGAGGTGGAGGTCGGCATCTTCTCCCAGGTAACAGTGATAGGACAAGTGGGAATGGCTTCAAGTTGCACCAGGGAAATTTCAGTCTGGATGTCAGGAAAAATTTCTTCTCGGAAAGAGTGTTCAAGCATTGGAACAGGCTGCCCAAGAGAGGTAGTGGAAGTTTTCCAGAACTGTGTGGATGTGGCACTGAGGGACATGGTCAGTAGGCAAGTTGGGGAAGGGCTGGCAGTTGGACTAGATGATCTTAGAGGTCTTTTCCAGCCTTTATGATTCTATGGTTCTATGATTCCATGCTCTGTTCTCCTGACTTTTGAGGACAACGTTTGGAGTCTGAAATCCAGTAAAGCCATATGTTCTGTGCAAGCAGCTCAACTAGCTCTATCAGCACTAGCAACAAGCTTTAATGTCTCACCACATTGGTGAAGAGCTACCCACGTAGAGCAGCTGTTTCCAGTGAAGAGGAAGCAAAATTGCAAAAGGGTAGCATCGGGATACATGCCACAGGCAAAGTCTATGAGAAAGAAACCTTGCACTTGACAGATTACAAGAATAAAGGGTGAGGTCATCTATTACGGCATGGCAATCATTTCATTTCATTATTTAGTTTTAGTTTCATTTTCATTATTTAGTTCTTGTCTTAAATAAGATGGAGCTGGCTACAGTGGTGTTGAGTAGACATGATGGAGCTGAAAACTCTTGGCCATTTTTCACATGTATAAACTTCAGGATTCTGCTGTTTCCTTTGTTCTGGTTGTCTGGCAATAATTTAATATTTTTATTTCGGTATTTACTTTAATTCTTAGAAAGCCAAGAGGTGGAGATATGTTGACAGACTGGAAAAGGAAGCTATTATTAATTAAAATTACTTTAAATCTAAGATTAAAATAGTGCTCCTGCATATAAATTTGCTTCAATGAGCTGGACCCACGGTAATGTTAAATCACTGCATAAATTAGGAAGTGTAGCAGATGTACTGGCTGGAGTCTAGATGGTGACACCATTTCAGATGGCACAGATTCTGTTTTCCCTATGTCCTTCCTATAGGCACATACAGCTTAGATGCCAGTGGGTAATTACTCATCTCTGGTATAATTTTTTTTTTTCTCTTAGGAGAGACTAGCCCCAAATCCATGAAAAATGGTGGAAATTATCTAACCATCTTGAATTCCTATTGGACCGTGCCCAGAAAGAAGCAGAGTACTGAAATGCAGAAGGCAGCAGTTATTTCTGTTGTTTGCTGGTAGAGCAGGAAGACAAACCTTGCAAAATGAGCCTGCTGCTCATTTTGTCTAACTAATGCATGCATTTGCTATCAGCGAATCTCCAAATAAACCTAGCTCCATCTGAGAAATCAAGGATGAAAAAAGGTACTACATAAGAAAGCAAGGCATTGAAGTTTTGCTGATTTGATGTTAGCTGTAGAGACTGAAGCCACACCGGACCATTGCAGTGTCACTTTCTCCATAGAAATGGAGAAGAGGAAGATGTCCTTCTGCCTGGTGTGACATCCCTTATGGCTGACTTCTTCAGCAGAAGTTTATCTGCATTCCCACACAATCTGCAGGGCAACCTATGAAATAAGCTTGAAAAAATCTGAACGAGGAGGCTGGAGAAGCTCTGATAAATGCACCATAGCTGAGCAGTTGGCATGGGCTCTGCCTGATGCTGCAGGAGTGATTTTTCTCCAGCATCATACACAGATGGACAAGCAAGACTGAAAAGAAACACAGGCAAAAACACTGTGCCCTGACAATGCTGATGCAAGTAGTTTACTGAATTGCAGAAGAACTAACTCTTACTTCATGGAATCACAGAATCACAAAATTGTTTGAGTTGGAAGGGACTTTTAAAGGTCCAGATCATTTTACTTTTAAATTACTCCAACTCCCCTGCAATGAGCAGGGACGTCTACCACTAGAATATAGAATGTGGGGGAAGCATTTCAACCACATTCAGCTGAGTTACACCTGAATATGCCTGTACAGGTGGATGAAGACCACACAGCCATGCTGGAAGACATTACAGACACATAGATCTGATTTCATAAACACAACCATTCTACCAATTTTCTGATATCGGGGGACGCCTGCTCCATCCATCCTGCATTTTGCTATCTCATGAAGCCAGCACAGCATGCCATCCGTTGATAGAAAGAAGCAACATGGCATGGTATTTCCTCACCTTTGCGTGAAGTCGTGACAGAGGGGGAGACCAAAGGTTTTGCTGCCTCCTTCCCTTCTTTTTAGGCAGGAGAGCTGGGAGGAGAGGCTCAGTGGGGTCTCTGAAGCCCTCTGCAGGCCTGGCTGTTGCGTTGTGAGCAAGGACACGGTATCCTTAGAGCTGTTTGTTTGCGAGACTGCAGAGGAAGGAGAGGATTTGCCCCAGATGCCTTCTTATTTATGTTCTCTCCTAACTGTTTTATTATGCCTAATTTGTCATCCTTAGAGGATGCCTCTTATCATGTGCAAATTCTTTGCAAGTTATTACACTGACACAGAAATAATAGATGCCTGATTTACGTTGTAATCTTCAAAAAGAGGGATATTTGTACTTTTTGAGAGTGTTACGATTGCAGTTGCTTCTCAGTGGGGTTTTTTGGCTTATGATTTTGTACTGCAATGTGAAAACGGAAGAGGAGTTCAGTCGTTCATTAGAGACACCTCAGAATGAGATTCCAAATTCCAGTCCCTTCCCAGGATACCACAGTACTCAGTGCAGACAGCAGAGCATTAAAAAGCTCTTAAGTAAATAATGACTGTGATGATCATATAGTGGGAAAAGGAATTTTCAATTCACTAGGGTTAATAGCGATATGCTCGATTTTCTAAACAAAGATTACTGCCCATTCTCTGAAGCACACATACACTTAATACACAACCACAACATTAAAGCTGAGATAAGGAGACAGATAAAACTCACAGCAGGAAGCTCCTCACAGCGCATCATTTAGAGGTGTGCCTCCACTCTGCAACCGAGTGCTGTGCTTCATCCAGATCCCCAACCAGTCCTGTACTCTGCTGGGAGCCTTAACCCACATTGGGCCACACAGGCTCTGAGGAAGGCATTGCCTCTCTGGGAGCAAAGCGAGTTCAAAGATGCTCAGGAAAGCACCTTTATCTGAGCTCTTGCAGTCCTGGAAGATGTGGGAATTTGGGAATGAGAGATGGTGTGCTGCTCAGCCAGCATCTGGCATGGGGACCCGTGTTCCTCTCTGGCATTTTGGTGAGGAGGAAAAGAACCTGAGGAGGTGTGGCTGACATGTAAACACCTCCACTGTTTGGTGGGATCCAGCCCTTTCCCTGGCAGTAAATGTATCCTCTCCCTGCCAATGGAAATAACAAAACCAAAGAGCGAAGGCCGAAATCTAGCCAAAGCGTAATGTGAGATCAAATGAAAGGGCAAATGGAGAAGTTTCATTAATGCTCTTCTCACTGAGCCCTTAACCTTGCTTTGCAGCTCTTCCTTCTTGTGAGGAGAGCAGGGGACACCAAGGGCAGGGATTCTGTGTCTATTTGCCAACAGCGCAAGCAAAACTGGCATCGTTTTCATTTTCAGATCTTTTAATCTTTCATGTAGTTATTTAATGTCCCTCCTTTATAGGCCAGCCTCAGAATCACTGCACAACTGATGTTACTGGCTATCTGACTGTCATTCTCTTTCACACAGTCTGTGGTTCGCTAGTTGATGATAGCTTAAGCGGAATTTAATTGGTAACATATTGCTGGTTGAATTAGGGGCCATATGATGCAGATTTAAACCCTGGTAATTTTTGCATGAAGAACAATCTGTCAACAAATCACAGCAAGAAAAACAGCCATCAATCAGCTTGTCAGGTTTATTAGTAATAGAGGAAGTTTTGTTGCCTTGTTTGACTGGGGCCTCTCTTTAGTAACTGTTAGTTGTTTTTCTAGATACAGGTATCTTCATAGGAATGCAGATTTTCCATTTTCCTGTACACATGCATGGCACTTGAAGATGTAGAGCATTGGGGCTGATAAACTAGACAGTTCCTCCTGCCCTATATTCCCACACAGATAAAACCACAGCACACTGGATGCACTGCAGTCACATCTGATTTAACCATCTGATCTGAGGCCATGTTCAGACTAAAACACTGTACTTTCTCTGTGCCTTCATATTTCTACCAGCTGATTCTGCATTATTACTCTTCTCCTTATATACTCACATTTTTTTCCTCCAGAGGTTCATGCTAAAAGTTTTCCGACTAGATGTTGGGACTTTTACACCATCCTTTCCATTTTTCTTTTTTTTCTGAAATCTGCACTTCTGTATTACTTTCCCAATTCTGACAACATTTGCTCCTGCACTGTGTTTCCCTTAAGATGGGCTGTCCTATGAGGTGTGAAGCCAACGTCAGCTTTCTATTGCTAGCCAGAACAGGTTGCCCAGAGATGTGGTGGTTGCCCTGTCCTTGGAGATATTCAAGATCAGGCTGGACAGGGGTCTGAGCAACCTGATGTAGCTGTAGGTGTCCCTGTTCATTGCAGGGGAGTTGAACTAGATGGCCTCCAAGTGTTCCAACTCAAACAGTTTTATGGTTCTCTGAAGAAACATATTAAAGAAAAGGTTCAACTTATAGGGCCTGAGGGAAGGGATATGTCTGCCCCATTCCAGAGACTGAAGAATCACCATGAGTGGCCTCATCTGCTGGCAAGGACTTCCCAGTCTGAGAGGGGACCTTCACATCTCCTAGCAGACTTCCCAGATTTTGGAGTGTACACCCTCTGTGAGTTGTACATCCACAGGAAAGGAGCTCCTGCAGTGATAAATGCTGCCAGGGGAGAGATGGTCCCACACACATCTATGGACTCTGGTCAGCCTTTGATGCCAAAGTTATCCTCTGTGGTAAAGGTGCACGTGGTCTCCACTTTGGTTCATGTTTAACAGGATTCATTTTTCTTAATGGTCAAGAATATGCAAAGTAAGTCCAGATGAGGCACTGATTGAACAGGTATCCAGTGGGCATCATTATGAAAAAGATGGGCAATCACAAAAAAGTGCCCCATGAATATTTTATTTAAAAGGATGCCTTATGTACAACGATTACCCTTGGGTGACAGCAGCTGACAGAGCACGTCTATCACTCAAGATAAAAATTGCAGGATGATCTGCACCGCTGTTCATAAGCATGATATAAGGTACAGCAGTTGTTACAGCAGCATAATGTTCATATGCAGTAACAAATATGCTACGCAGAGACATGCACATAATTAAAAAGACGCTCGCTGGCTTGCTAGCACCGTTTGCCAAAGAATAAGATGCATGCAAGTGGATTTGCATACAAATGAGATACTGTCAGAACAATAATGGGACTTTGATAAGACCACATACTCATGTCATTAAGTCACTTCAGTAGCTAAGGAATATTTAGTTAGCATTAAACGAGGATAAAAGTTGATCGTTTCCCCTCCCCCCTGTATTAAAACAACAGCCAACAATGCACATCCAGTTAAAAATACAAAGGCATTTTTGAATTAGAAAGATACTGCAGTTAATGCCATCTTTTGAAAGTTTTATGATGTATTGTGGGATTAAAATTGCACTTTTTGACTCAGAAACTAAATGTATTTATTGTTACGGGCTACTGTCACTAAGTCTCCATGTCACCATCCTGCATGGAAAGTGCAGCCATGGTACAGTGTGTGATATTTTTAAATAAATACATCTTATAAAGAAATAAATTTAAATTTATGCTTATATTTACTTGTATACTTAAATGTAATTCAATCAGATTAGACTAAATATGTACTGAAACCTTCCAGTGAATCAAGAGCCTCTGAATCCCTCTATTTTTTCGCTGTACTTGGAGACCTCTTGGAAATGTCTGAATTTTGGACTTGATCCAGCTATGCTGAAATCAATGGGAACTTTTCCATCGACTTCAGTGAAAACAGGTCCCTTGGGAAGAGTCTGAACTGAGATATATTGCTCTACTCAGCTGGTAAAAACATTCTGGAAAACCATCTCATGGCAATCTCAAGGTCTGCACCTCAGGTAAACGGGCTTACTGTAATTTTGGTGGGTTTGCCTGTAAATAATCAGAGGAAAAGTGAAACACTGAAAAAAAGACTTCTCAAAGGAGGAGCCAGGAGTTAAAATAGCCTTTTGCTGGTGGTGGGAGACCAGCACAACCTGCATTACAGGAAATGGTCTTGCAAATTCATTAACTTCTTTTCTAACTTGAAAAATGGTGCAGGAGTCACTCAGAGGAGGGTAAAAAATTAATATTAATGATTTCATTTTGACAGAAATGAATTCATTACCATGCACATTTCCAACGTTTTTCAACAGTTAATTTTAGCTGCTGAAAAAGACCTCGCTTGCTAACTGAAAATATGGTAATTTCACATTAAAAACTGTGTATTAATAAGTCTTTCTTTGCCAAAGTTACAAGCACTTGACAGGGTTTTATAAACCACACTGAGTACTTCACAAACTTTCAATCACACGTTACGAGAGGACGAAAAAATCCAAATTTAAAACCAGCTTCCTCATTTGGTTTTTGTAGTGTGTAATTTTTTAAGCCGCTGCTGTTACGACAAAACAACTAAGACATATGGAAGAAATACATCAGCCCTAAGATTCTCTAGGTTTTCTTCAGAAAGAAAATACGACACTTTGTTATAATAACCGCCGCTTCCATTGATAAAAGATATCCTGTTGTGCTAATAGATAGATGAATGAGCAGTTATAAAAAAAAAAAGAAAAAAGCAGCTGATATGAGGCAGATTCACATTAAGATGAATATGCTTGTTTAATCTCTGGCACATTGAGCTCGGGGCACTATTTGTACCATTTGCCAGCAAAATCTGTGTTGCGCTGCTGGTGGACTCAAGGGGGTCCTGAGAAGCTCAAGGTGATGCTGAAATGAGTTTCTCCTTTCTTTGTTCAAGATAGCTACACAAATTCAACCGAAGATTTTGAAAGTTTTGGAAGAGTGCCACTAATAAATTGCCCATTTTAATCCAGCAAAACCTTCCAAGGGAGTTTTTCAGTGCTTTCTAAACGAACAGCATGAAGCATTCCTGGTTTGCTGCAGTCCCTTGAGGGCAATGGGAAGGGCAGTGCAGGATGGGATTCGCCCCAGTCCTGCCCCAAGCCTTCTGCACCACCAGCTTCCCAAAAGCTTACAGAGGCTGGGGCAAGTCATGCACGAGCCCCCTCAGTGCAGCTTGTGAGCCAGGCGTGGATAAAACAAGGAAATAACTCCCTCCAAATGCTGTCAAACTCACAAAGCACACAGCCTGAAAAACAAAGGAGATTGCCTTCATTTCCTTTCCATTCTAATCATCTTCAGGGCTATTTGTAACAATAGTAAGCATAACACTGCCAAGCGCAAATGTGATTTCCAAGTTGGAGTTCCTTTCATAAAATGGATTAGTTCAATTTTCCAGATGTCAGACAGGTGTGCAGTTAAGTATACTCTGGAATTCAGTTTTGGTGATTAACACTCATAATGACTATTTGGCTGTGACAATCAGATCCTTATTTTCAAACCCTACCATATATCGTTCTAGTACATTTACTTCACTTATAGCCACCAGCCAAATTCAAGATCAGCTAGAAGGAAATTAAGAACCAATTTATTATGCTTGTGCTGTTTGTACTGTATTCATCATAACTAGGAGAAAGTGACTACAAAAAGGAAGGGTAAAGAGGTATTATGCCAATATACAGAAAGAAATGAAGACATGTCGCTCTATTCCATGCATTGGCTTTGCATAAAAGATGAAAGAAAATACATTCTCAATGTCACAGAATCATAGAATGGCATGAGTTGGAAGCAACCCCCAAAGATCATCAAGTTCAAATCCCCCTGGCACAGGCAGGGCCACCAACCTCCAGATGTTTCCCTCTGCCACTTGCATCTCTTGGCCCTTCGCCTCGCAGAAGTTACTCAGTTCCAGAGCAACCCTACTCACCCTCTCCAAAAATGAAAGCATTTTCTCAGGATCCTGAGATATGTCCATGCTGGACACATCAGACTCACAAAACATGCCTTGAGACATTTCCATGAGATAGGATCCAGTCCATCAAAACCTGGTTTGAGCATGTGCATTTTAAAGGGACTGAAACCAGAAAGAGGAACTGTGAGTTAGGACCACGCCTAAAGAGAGCTGATTGCACCCTTAGAAGTTCTGCTTCCATATCTGGATTCAATTCTGTATTTCAGTTCTAGGCACCTCTGCATACCTTTATAATAATAATAGAGTTATTACAAAGCTATAACATTTCACAAAACTAATTAATGTATTTGAGCTAGAAGCAAATCACTTGAAAAACAATTTTTGGTGGTCTTGACGTTGCAAAACATCTGGTTTCAAAGGAGCTGCCTGAGTGCTTGAAGCCATGTAACTGCTCTGTCCCGGGTGGGAAAGCCTAGTGTTGTGGTTGTTGTATTGCTCATATTGATCCTCTACATATTGTTCACTGATTGCTCATTATTTAGGTGTTGTTAATA
The DNA here is from genome assembly GCF_987193195.1 of Phasianus colchicus. Lineage (NCBI taxonomy): Eukaryota > Metazoa > Chordata > Aves > Galliformes > Phasianidae > Phasianus > Phasianus colchicus. The sequence goes on from NC_143436.1 coordinate 134,315,019, forward strand.
AATCAAAAAATTGCTTTGATTCTGATTTAGTTTAAGCGATGTACACAGAGCATTTATTTCCTGCAGCAGCCATAATCCAAGAGTACAGGTAGGCAGTGATATTGTGACCACTCATTGCAGCCAGGCAGAAGAAACATAGTAGTGAGTGATGAGGATTTTCAGGTTCCTATCCTAGCGATGAAGTGAGGGTGTAAAGCTTCAGTCTTACAGGTGGACACAGGAAGGAACCAGGAGATGAGAAAAAAATGTGACTCAATAAGCAAGGCGAATGCTTTTCCAGGCTTATGAAGACTGCGTTTTGGATCCTGCTCAGTCTGTCAGCCCCACACAGTTTCAAATCTGCTTTCAGTTCCAGGCAAGGAAGCCTTCCTTGGGCACTTCTTGCGTACTTCTCTCTTTCACAAACACACCTACACAACATCTTGCTGGTTGTCAAGCTTCAGCAGCCTTTTCTGAGCCTTCCTAGTACTGTTCTATTTTGTGGTTGCCAAAATACCTTAACTTGACCCAATCTCTCAGTGGGTTCTTTTGAAATGGCCTTATTGACATTTTAACAAAGACCTTTGTGTAAAGACCAAGTAAAGATTACTGAATGTGTTCATTCTGCCTTACAATTTGTGTACCCAGATATTACAGTACTATGCTTTTTTGTCAAAGAGCAGAATTAAAACTTACATCTGGAAAAGTACCAGGCAGAGTTATATGGAAAAAAAAAAAATTGAAATGCCTTTTCCGAGTGAAGGTACACACTAGAAAATAGCCTCTGGTTATTCTTCTCTCATTTTTACTAATTTTGAGGATGGCGTCAGATGAAACTTGGGCTAGTTCTTTTCTGGGTCAGGCTCCATGAAAGTGAATTAGTGTAGGTGGAGACAATAATAACTCCAAGGAACACTGTGAAGGAAACATCACTTTAAGGTCTCTTGTCACCTTTGAAGAATCTCCTTCATTATCATTGCTTGTTTGAATAACATGAGCAGAAATGGGCCTAGAGAGGTCTCTCCAGTGACACTTTGGCATATTCTAATCAGGACTCTATGCACAGCTCTATTGCATCAAAATAGTACTTCAAAAACTTGCTGGCCCAAATACATGGAATTGACTCAAACATACCAGAATGACCCAAATCAAAACAAAACCAAGGCTGATGGGGAAACGGGGTTCTCTGCACTGAACACCTGTCCGTGGAAAAGTGGACGACGGGCTTGAGAACCTTGAGAGAGCCTGACAACTTGCCCTCTTTTTTCCTGTGTTGTTGAGCAGTGTGGTTAAGGACAGCAGCTCTTGCTATGACCTTTGGTTGTGTGGTAACCCTCGAGCACCGTGCCCACAGCCCGACCAGTCAGGTTACCTTAGAAATTCAGATGATTTCTGAACAAAATGCTTTCCTTGGTTGAGTTTGTCACTAGTAAAATATAGCAAGATTTACTGTGTGTGAAGGGAAGAAAGTGTTTGGGAAAGACAAACAGAGAAAGGAAAACTGAAATAAATTCGTTCTGTAGTTAAATATCACAACAATGAATATAGCCTAAATGGGTGAAGTCCATTGGGTTTTTGTGTGCATTTTGGGCTGTGAATCCATCAAAATGGAGCAAGACTCCAGAATTTACCTGCCTCTTCAGCAAAGAAAAACGATGCTCAGTGCTGAGTTTCTTAATGAAGTCAAAGAATTAAGAGAATAATATATTCTTAAGCTCAGTGTGCAAGTTGAGCCATTACAATACTAAAGCACATTTGGGAATCCAGTGTTAATTAGCCAGAGAAGGGAGTCATCAGGTCAAATTTATATCTCGAAGACCTACAGTAGAATTACTTGAGCAACAAAAACAAAATAATAATATTGTAAGTTTTCTTGTTCTTAAATAACAAGGATTTGACAGTTTGTAGTGTTGGCTATAGGAAAACTACTTTTTGCCATTTAAATGAAAAAATTTACTAACTTCCCTGGCTATATAATTTTGGAAGTTGTGGATTCTTATGAAAATTAAGTCTTGGAAGATAATTAATCTATGAGGTAGCTGTACACAGAGAGAGACCATGAAAATATAACTGTTCTACATTATGCTTCCCTACCATTTGGTATGGGAAATGTATTAGAGCTTCTGGTTGAAACACTAAGCAATTAAATAAGGCAGTGAAAACATATTTTTATTTATGCTGGCTTACAATACTTAAAATGAGTTGAATAGTAAAATATAGGACAAATTGAAACATATGTGTACATATAAGTCCCCTCCTAAAGTAAATGAACAAGACTCTATTCTGAAGACCAATAACTTGATTTTTTTGTTGTTGTTGTCGGAAATAGATGTCCTCCTTATAACTACATCTGATTTTCCAAACATTTCTCCATACCCATTTGCACTTCAACATCACCACCACCACCCAGCGCACAGATAGACAATTTTCCAGTGTGGAAGCTGTATTCGTAAGATCACACATTCATTCAAAAACATAGTTCAAACAAACTGGATGGCTGACCTGAAACCCCATCCACTGTTTTATTTCAAAGTGTTTTCATACTTGCTTCTGTAGCTTGGATCTAGTTCTTTATCACTTTGCTCCCTTCATCCTCGTGGTTTATTCAATCTGACAAAGCTTCAGGGTTTTTTTTTTGCTTTTATTCAGTGCAGCTGAGAAAACCCTCTTACGATGTGTCAATTTTAATATTTGCTCACTCCACCAGTACACAAACGGGTATTTCAAGGTCTCCCTCTGGGGAAGCAGCAAGCACACTTGTTGATGCTGTGCCACACAGTGCCAGTAACCACGTCTGGGCACCTGAGTCGGGGCTGACAAACCTGCAGGCTTCCAACTCATTTCTCCCTCTCTCTCCCTCACCCTCCCCAGTCATTCAAGTTGAGGATACTCTAAGTAGCTTTTCTTTTGGAATTGTTTTTCTCCTGTGATGACTTGAAGATTTTATTAAAAGGAGTCTTCATGAAATAATGAGGTAAGCAGATGACAGTTTAGTAATTAGCCATAACTTTTCTTGCTCTTTATTACTGATCATTTCCACAAAGACGAAAAGTAAGTAAGTTACTAAAGGTTTTACTTTTTAGGATTTTTTTTCTTTATCTCATCAAGTCAAAATTTGTTGGTGAAAGCTACTTCCATCAGATCAATAAAAAATAAAGGCGAGTGATGTGAGATCCTGCAAACCATTACTGGCTGTTATCATCATCTGTGTAGAGACAGCTCCTAGAAAACAGGGGTACAACTGACTCTGTAGGACAAATGGGTTACAAAGGACACTGCAGACAGTGAGAAAGCAATCACATGCCCTTGTGTGCTGTACATGTGCATCTGTAGGCACATATGTACTTTGGGAAAAGCATCCATGTAACTATAAGTGCCTTGTGTGTAAGCCCCTCTTTTTGAAGAGTTCATTATGAAAATATTGTAAGACAAAGGTTACTCTGCCATCAGAAATTATCTGACATGCATTCAATTAGCATTTACAAGATTTTAGGCTCGTTGCAAAATTTTCTGCTGTTGAAGCCTGGCTGACGTAGAATTTATTAATTTTGCTCTACTGGATTTCATAAACATTCATCTTTTGGCTGCAACCGTATGGGACGTTTGATATAACTTAACTGTGCATTCCTAAGAGGAGTTTTTCTGTCTGAGTTAGAGTTGCCTATTTGTGTGCAAGCAAACTACTACACAACATTATGTTTTGTGCTACTGGGTAATGAAATGCTATAATTGATATAGGTCTTTACCACACTGACTAGCATGTAGTACGATATAAAATAAATTACTAGAAAGGAACAGCATTTTTCTAATCGTAGATGCTTATATAAAGCATTTGGGATTGTTGCATCTTAGGGAAGTGACAATTATTCTCTCCATATTCACTTGATTCATGAACAGTGTGATTTCCCAGCATTTGTATGTTGTTAACAGTGCTCAGGGAAAAAGCACCATAACAAATAGTCAAGTGGCTATAAACCAGACCCCTCCATGCTGACAGACTAATTAATCTGATTGTTCCTAAACACCAGTGCTTGTCATGTGAGCAATGGCACTGTGAGGGCAATCAGCACCCAGTGGCAGCCAGCTACAGTCCTAGAATCACAGAGTCATCAGGGTTGGAACAGAACTTTCAGATCCAGTCCAAATACCAGCCCACCCCCACCATGCCCACTGTCCATGTCCCCCCGTGCCACATCCACAGAGTTCTTGAACACCCCCAGGGCCAATGACTCTGCCTATCAACTCTCCCCATTTACCTGAGGGCATAAGGCTTCTCTCACCAAAGCCAAAGGCTAAACCTTCACTGGTGCCATTGGTTTTTCAGAAAATTGAGTGCCATTGGTTCAGTAGCTGCCAATTTCCCACAAAAAATAATAATAATAATAATAATAATGATAATAATAATACAAAATAATAAGCTGAAAATGTGTTCCTTGGAAATCCAATCACCAAGTGAGGTTTTGTCTGACAAGAGCCTCCCAACCCACAGAGCACTCAGGAGGGATGTGGTCTCCTCTTGGTTCCCTTGGAATACAAGGAACAAGCTGTACAGAGCCTTGCAGCCTCCTGTGGTGATACCTAGCTCAGTTACAAGCACAAATAGGTAGATATGAGACTCTCATGGTGTTAAGCAATCAAGATTGAATCATGCCACAGTTTGTTAAAATGCTCAAGTTGTTAAGCAAATCTATAAGAAAAGTACTTTCAAACCAATAAACAAACTGAAAAGCTACAACCAAAATGCTGCTCACGAAACAGCAAATACTGTAAATATAGAGGGTACTTTTTTTTAAGTTGCTTTCAAATTTCTCCAATTCATGGGCAATCATTCTCAAAGCTTGTGCTACAGGTCACAACAGCAGGCTGGTGATTTTTTTGCCATTTGAACAAAGCATTATATACTAAGGCAAAACAAGCTTGTATTAAATTTCTACCATCCTGAGAACACAGCGAATTTTTAGCAATACGCTGCCAGGAAAAACGTGAAAAATATAAAATCGGGTTATAATTTTTGCATTTATTTATTTATTTTTACAAAATTCTCATTAAATTTCCCATCACATTAAGAGCAGCAATTGCTGCTGTAGAAAAGCAACAACCTAGAGCATCAGATATTCTCTGGTGGATCTTTCAGACCCAAACCTGCTTAGCTTTTAAGATTAGACAAGATCAAGCCTACTTAGACAAGGAAGGCCATCTGTTTTCAAGAATCCAGCTGCTATCCCTTCAAACACAACTCACTGCGGACTCCCATAATTTATTAATCCCAGGATAAACCCGTAAGACTGCAATATCATTATTTGACTTCTTTATACCATTAGCTTGAACATTTTATCAACCGCTGTGCAGGTAACAGTCAAAAAGCTAAGGAGATTTGTCAACCCTCATAATTAATATCTCCCTTCTTTTAAGTTACCAGGACTCCATTTTAGCACAGACTTAAGCTTGTGCCTGACTTTCTGTGTGTGGGCAGTTCTGGCGAGCAGATTAAAGCCTGGCACGTGTCTGTGATCCTTTCCATAATTGGGACCCATGTTTAGAACTTGCTTGCCTGTGCAAATTTGTTACTAAAACTGGTCCATATATACACACGCACAAGCATGTGAGCACTCACGTGCTATTTCCTTATTTCTAAATTCACTATTTCTTTGGGGAAGGTTCAGGTTGGATATTAGGAAAAATTTCTTCTCAGAAAGAGTGGTGGTGCATTGGCACAGGCTGCCCAGGGAGGTGGTGCAGTCACCGCCCCTGGAGGTGTTCCAGAACCGTGTGGATGTGGCACTGAGGGACGAGGACAGTGGGCATGGTGGGGGTGGGATGCTGGTTGGACCAGATGATCTCTTCCAACCTCAGTGTTCTCTGATTCTATGATTCTTCAGAAAGTAGGAAGCTAAAGACCACGCTTGACCCATGTGAAACAGGAATTTTCTTTGAAACAAAATGAGGCAGGAGCTGTCTCTCAGTCCTCAGAATTTATGTGATGGATTTAAAAGTGAAAATGGCTTTTTCTCAGTCAGACAACTCTGAATTGGCTAAATGACTGGATGGATGTTAATAAAACTTCGCTTTCGTCTGTAAAATGATCATGTCTGGTCCCAGGTGGAGCATGATAAATCAGTGCAAAAGCTACTTTTCTCAGAAAGTTAAAAGTGACTGAAAATAAGCATTTAGAACATAAGCGCCATGTTAGTTGCCTTTCAGAATGTTACTATCTTACTGGTGCAATCTGTTTGCTAAAAGTGTATTTAGTAAGATAAAATAAATATACTTTTCTATATATGCACAAGTATATACTTGGCAAACTCTAAACTCTGTTGTCCTTCCCTGGGAAGGTGCGAGGAGCCTCTCATTCCAGTTCAGCATCTTCGGGCTGAGGAAGCCAGGGCATCCTGTCCACAAACGTGGTAACGTGGCTGGATATTTAATTGGAAGTGGGAGATGGCTGCACCCTTGCAGGAGGCTGAACAATATTATTTGAGATCCATTAAGCTGCTGCCAGCAAGTGCTCAGTTCTCCAACATAATGGTATATAATGAAGCATTGCAAACTAGGAGAGTTGATCAAATTTTGTTTTCACTGGAATCACTCAGAGAACTAATTTTTGGGGAACATTTTGGACTATATATTCCATTCATTATACATATTCAAAACAATAAATGGTAGTATTCTTTCCTCCTTTTTCTCTCCCTTTTTTTCTTCCATTTTTTTTTTCTCATTCTTTCTTTGAGCAGAACAGTGGTTTTTACAATGTTACTCAATCATGGAAGATAATGTTTGGAGTGAGTAGTTCAAAATAATGAAAATGTGACATTAAAAAAGTAAAAAAATAAATATTGATTGCTAGGAATCCATTCCAACTAATTATTTCCAGCATCCCAATATTTTGCTTTTACAATAAGGGTTTTTTGCCATAAGGGTAGTGAGGCATTGGCACAGGTTGCCCAGCAAGCTGTTGGATGTCCTGTCCTGGGAGACACCCAAGGTCAGGCTGGACAGGGCTCTGAGCAATCTGATCAGTGGGTGCCCCTGTTTATTGCGGGGGAGTTAGACTTGATGACCTTTAAAGGCCCCTTTCAAGTCAAATGATTCTACGACTCTATGAATATTAAAATCATTTGATTTGTGGTTAGGGCACATTGCTTCCATCTCCAGTGCAACACAGGGCAACATGCAGGAACTGCCACTAGTTATTTTGGTAACCTCTGTTGGCAACAGGAAAGCAGCCTCCTCACTTTAATATGTCATTTCCTGACAGCAAATATTCTGAAAGGTTTTACGACAAACACTGTGAGGCTCAATAGATGTACTTCTATTGTGAAAGTGCATCTTAAAAATCATTTTATATAGTCCTTATTTTATTATATAATCCCTCCAGTAATTGTGGACATCAATATTCATCTGTTTAATAGGTAATAAAATTTACCTCTCTCTCTAAATGTGTACAGTGCACCAAGCTCATAGCTTGAAAGACAGTCTGTAAAGTTCAAGACTTCAACAGAGTAGACAAGGATTGCAATGCCTTCCTCACAGATCATAAGAAGTGACTCATATGGTACTCATGGTTCTTCAGTGGCTGCATACCTAACCCCAGTGCTGACATTTCCTGGCTTTTCACTGTTTGACTTCACCACCTTCCTGTACATTTAATACCACAACTTCCCTTTAAAACTCTCTGAAAAGCATACAGTGCTGGAGTATGGAGAAAAGCTGGTCTCTTTAAGAGACATCTTCCAGAGATGATCTCCAGAGCTGCAGTGTAGAGGATAGGTTTTGCAGAGTGCAACAGAGTCTCGGGGACTAACAACACTATCTCAGGTCCTTTTTCCAAAAATTACTGGATGATGCCACTGTGAGAAGTTGGATTGCAATCAATCACTAATTGCATCTAAACTTTCTCCCCAGTATGGATCTAATGGATTCGGTCTTCTAGCAATGATCTTCACAGGGGGCAAAGCAGGACTTTTTCTGGTGCCAGAAGCAACCTAATAATACTATTATATTTCCCATATCTTACAAATACATGTTAGTAGGTGTAGGTCAACACAGGTCCACTGAATTGTCAAAGCAGTATTGATTCACTCCAGGTGAGATCAGACTTGGAAGTCAGAAGAGCAGATGTGCAATCAAACAATCTTGTTCCCAGGTAGATAATTCTGCAATCACTTAAAGAGAAGTGCTAAAAAAGCACAGGGAAAGCTTATTTGTTTTATCTCTCAGTGATTATTTTGCTTGGTAATCACAAACATCCTGTGTTAAGTCTGACAAGAATTAACTTAGACTTTGGCAAATACTGGTGATTTCCTTCACGTTCTCCTCTGATAAAGGTAGTCTGACTTTGATATTGCTTAAAGTAGTCACAGCCTTTGTTCTTCAGAAATGATAAAGCATTTCTAATTCTGAGTTTTATAATACTACAATATGGAGAGACAGATTTTATCTTAATAACATCTATATTATGATAAAGAACCAGCTACATGACAGGAAAGTGAACATTTCAGTTCATCTACAATTCTCCATCACATCAAAAGACACTACATGTGAGAATGATACGCTAAAACTTCCCATTATGCAGTTTGGAAACACATATATTTATTCCAAAGGCATACTGTTAACAGTAACCTCAATGGTTGATCTAGATAATGTTTCACAGCTAAAATTGATACTTTAATTACAGTGTAATAAGATACTAATCTTATTTCTGTGCATCTTCTAAGACATTTCTGAGAGCAACATGCTGAATGTAAGGATTTGTTCCTGATACAATAATTGCAAATAATAACACGAATGCTATCCCTCCAGCTATGTTGTGACACCTGAAGTGTTGTTAGTATTTAATGCAACCAGTGATGAAATAGGATGAACTCGACAAGAATTCTATTTCCAGGAAAAGGTAACAATTTCTGTGAAGGAACGGTGTATCAGGCTGAACCATTCCACATCCAAAGAGAGAATTAGCCATTTATTTTATTGAGAACAAAATAACCACCGGGTCCACCACATCTTCCAGTAAGAGAGGATATGAAAATACACATAATGAGCCATATGCATGTGTGCTTTCTCTTAATACACACATCAATAACGGCATGTTTATATTTTAAATAGACCTTTCTCGCACATATGCACTTTCATTCATATACATGAAGTCTACACTCATGATGAGCCAAATTCTGCCTACCTTGGTCATACTGAGAAGCAGCTCATCTTGCAGTAGTCCCACTGAAATCAAGCACAGATAATGCTCTTCCATCTGAGTATGGTGGCAGATTCCACCTATATATAGCACGTCTATATTTATCTCCATCTTAAGTGGTTAATTTAGCTCTGTATCACTGAATTAAATATAAATTATCTGCCAGCACAAAAGCAGCTTGGGAACAATTACAACCCCCTATCTCCCCCCACCCCAAATATGCTAAATTTCAATGTGTAATATGCAAATCCTAGGGGTTTTTTACACCAACCAAGTGGAATACTTAATACGAGACAAGAAGAAAATCATAGTTTAACATACACCAGTAGATGTAATAAATAATGAACAGCACTAACAGCTTAACATCATAAGGAAACAGATGGAAAACTTCCCTCCAGAGATCATTGCATCTAGTATTAGAGAATGAGTTTCTGGACGTGCACAGGGTGAACAGTTCAAGTCTGAATTACAATGAGGTTTGTAACACTTTTTTATTATAAATGTAGGAATTTCATGTCTTCCTTTTAGAAAGTACTGCTATTATAACATTCATCTGTTTCACTGAAGACATGAAAAGCAAAAGGCAAAATCTTAAGCTGCTAAAGCGTGCATAGCACAATCAAATCAAGATCTCGCTCTGGGAGTACCTTCACGGGGTTTACAGAATATAGCAGGGCTACAATGCCATCATCCGTCCGGGAGAAGAAACAGAGCCCAGCTGGGAGCTAAATCTTTGCTGACAGCATTCGGACATGCTACTCAAAAACACCAGCAAGTCAATAGCTATTCTATTAGTAGGTGAATGACTATTATGCCTTTAGAGAACTATAACAAAGCAATGCCCAGTCTGTTTCTGTGTTAACATTTCCCTTCTCACATAACGTGGCTTGGTGGTGTGCATCAAGTGCCTTACAAGCAGTGAATACAAAAAGCAGATTTCTCTAGAAAGAGAAGCATATTTGTTTAGTTTGAATAAACCATGCTGGAAAAGTGAATCAATTGTCAGATTCTGAAAGCATTTGTTTCCTTTTTGTTTTGGTATGTGGTGTCCAAATAGCTTACAGCCACAATGGGTAACTTCCACAACGTACACTTCCACTGGAAGCTGCCCAGCAATAGCAGGGTATCATGCTTGAATCCTTCACTTATTCTCCTCTCAGTAAGCACTTGAACCCATGGCACAGCTCCTTTCACTCCCAAATAAGAACGTGTGCACATGTACATACAGCATGAATTACATTGGATCCTCTTTTTCTCACTTCCCATCACAGCAGTCTCAAAGCATGGTGCAAAACTCCCCCTCTAAACAGACTCTTTCCAGTGTCTACCATAACAGTAGCTACATGCCATGTACACAGCCACGCTGTCTATAGAGTTCCACGCCAGCACTATTAAGCACAGCTTCTCAAGAAGGTGGAATTTTTGTCCTCACTTCCTTCCTCCATCCTCTTCACACTCACTTCATCCACGCTGCAGACCGCAAAAGATGCACAACAACTGAATGTGCTCCAGGAGTCTCAAAAGCCCATTGCAGTAGAGCTTGCCCAAGCCAGCTGAGCTCCTGTCTGCTTTGTCAGCTGTTCAATAACATTGCCTCCAACATTAGACGGATGTGGAGACCACTCTTTCTATTACTGCTTAGGATATATCAGCATAACTGAAGCTTGTATTGATTTTGAAGCCAAAACTTCTAGATGACTAAAACTCTAGGGCAACCATAGGGTCAGCCAGAACACCTTTGGTAATAGCATGAGGAGCGGAAGTTGATATTCTCCTGACAAGCCCGCTAAGCTTACAAATGTCTAGCACTCATTACGTTACAGGCAATGCTGGCCAATAATTTCAGGTTGCTGTTCCAAGACACAAATTACTTCCAAATGCAGGACTACACAGAAATGAATGGAAGAGGTCCAATAACAGAACGTAAGAGACACCAAAGAGTTATTTCAACAAGAAAGACTACTCAATAATTTTATATCACACAGTTTGATACTGAATCCAATAACTCTCCATTGCAGCACCGTAGTGCACAGGCACACAGTTACAGCTCATTGCAAAGAGAGGGCTAGTAATATATTCACATGGAGCATAAAAAATTTTGTAATAAAAAGTGGAACAACTTTCCTAAAAAAACACAGCCACCCTGTGTCCTCCATCTCATGTTTCCCCATCTCTCCCTGCTAAAGAAGTGGTGTGGCCAAATGTACCCCTCATGGGGCTAACATGCAGTCCTTGGTGGCTAAGGAGCTTGGAGCCACCTCTGTTGTTTCTTTCTGAGGAAATTCAAGGTTTATACCAGGAGTTTCTCCTAAAATTTAGTGGAGTCAATGAGTTTCATGTCAGACTGTGACACAAGCTCCAGGATCAGGCTCACGACTGAGTGTAATGAGGGTACCGGTTGTCATTTTCTTAAGGCCCTGACTTGTCTTTTACCTTAACGAAGTTAAAACCAGCATTCTTTCTATGTTCATCACCTAAGGCCCTAAAGGCACCCCAGGTCACCATCTTCACAGCATGATAGGGTTTCTGGTGTATCACATATTTTCAGATCACACAAAAGTTCTTTCCAGTTTTCCCTCTTAAAACCAGCTTTGACAAGCAAATCCCATGTAGCATTGCTGATGGCATCTAGCATGATAACCAAACGAGCTAATACAAGAGAAAGGTTTTATGGAATATGGTGACTTGTAGCATGTCAGACTGATGCCAGAAGCAGATTCCCTTCTTCTTTGCTCTTCCTCGCCATCTCTTTGAAGATTTGAATAAGAATAAAAGGGTTCCTTTACTTTTGTTTTTCCTGTGGATTCAAAGGACAAGTTAAATTTTTTAAGTGAGGTTTGGGTACTTTGCAACAGATCTAGATGAAACTGGTGCTCAGGAGCTTGTCCAGAAACCCTGCTTGGCATAAGGAGAAAAATTTTCCCCATTACATTTGAGGCTTTTCAAGGAAACCACATATTTTGTGTCTGAGGTTTGCTTTTGACCTTTCTCTTTTCCTTAGGCTATGACACATTACCCCACAATAGCTGGATTTATTGTTTATTAACTTAAAACCCTTTAAAAGTGAAGTATTTTTTTTTATATAGTTTTGGGAAACCCTGGAAGATGAGGAAAAGGAATGACCAGAAAGAACACCAGGGAAATAAATCTTTGAAGGCTGAAACAAAATACCGCATCTGTTAGGGGAGGGAGCTTGATACTAAGCAGAGCCCTGCTTCACCTGACTGGCTAAGAAAGTGGTGTTTAAACCACTAACCAGGTGGATTTACACCTTCCAGCATACACTGCACAGCCAAACACGTGTTAGCCTGTGGCTACGGGGACTGAAAAAAACAGGGCGAGGGCAGGAGCCAGAGGTTGTGCTTATGTGAGCAGTTTCTCTGTGTACAAACACTGTGGCTGGATCCTTCATTCTTTTGCAAAGAGATGTCAAGAAAGGCGAAAGGCTGAAAAAAAAAGAGAAGCCAGCAGCAGAGGAGAAAAGAATTCTTTTTTTTTTTTTTTAAGCCCAAATTCAAAGACATTAAGTGAGACACTGAGGTGCTAGACTTCACTGGGAAGGCAGGAAGGGGAAGAGTTCAGGTCGTGCGGCATCACTGACTCATCTCTCTTTGGGCATAGCTGGGTATCTGCTACTCACAGCAGGGATTTAACACTAGCAGAAGGAACACTCACCCTTCCTGCCTTTTCCCATTAAAATGAATCAGGTCATCTTCCCATTGACTTTTGTGTTTCACTTATTTAAATAGTGACAAATTAAGTACAGTTTTGCACAAGTTCAGGTCCGAACCATGCTGAGCTGTTGGATAAGGTCTGACCTACTTAATGCAGAGCGATGGGTGTTTATCCAAGAACAGGATCCTGACCCACTTTCATGCTGGAACAACACAGATACAACTTACTGAATATGTGTTCATGTTGGCTTTGTAGTCTTAAATCATCTGAAAGCATTTAGTAGCCATTAGATCACAAATATTCCATGCCCCTATTATAAAAATATCAGCGTGAGCCACTTTCAGAGTCCTCCATTTTCAAAGCTCTTTACTATTATTATTATTAATTATTTATAGTACTACTGGGCCCAGAGAGAATAGTGAGGATTAACTCCCTATACTGCGAGGTTCTCAGCAAACACAGAAAATGTAAATATTATTTAATTTATGTATTTACCAGTCGTGTTTCTTCCCAGCTACCCTCAGCATGGCGGAGTGATGCATTGTCTTACAGAGACATGCATGCAATCTGGAATTTAAGTTTTACAAATTGTGCTCTGAAGGAAAATATTTCTCCCAACTCAACCCTGATGACTGCATGGGGAGCCATGGAGCCTATGTGCTGTCTACATGACACCAAGCTGAGGAAGGCCATCTCCTGATGAGAAAGAGATGAAAGGTGGTCAAGCAGCAGACAGGGCTTCCCTGTGGTTCCACCAGACTGCACTCCAGCACTGCGGGTCTCCTTCCACCTTCTCCAGCATCTTTGCCCTGTGAACCCTGAGTGTCACCACTCTCCCATCACACATTACAATCTGTCGACTGCTTTACCAATCCCCCCTCCACGTGCTGCTGAGGGCTCAGAAACCGTATGGCGAGACAAGTTCATTAGTTCAAATTTCCCCAGGGAGCATCGCTTGCCCATATGACATCCCATCCTGCCATGTCTTGCGTGCAAGGCTCTGAGTCAAAGGTAGCAGGGCAACTTGTGAGAAAAATGATCGTATCTTCTGCAGGCAAAGTGAACATTGAACATGCAGCATAAGTTGCTCATGTGCACCACTTATCCCACTATGTCTATAGAATAAATTATGCTCGAGAAATTTGCTCTCAATGGCCTCTTTCAGATAGAAGCAATGAGTAAGATAAAACCTGCCACTTTATGTCAAGTCACACTCGTCAAGTACAGATTTAGTAATAGTAATACTTATCTTTTATGTAGCACTTTACATTTCCCAGTTGCTGCACAGAGATTAATTAATCAGTTCAACATATATAAGCCAGGCCTAAAGCACATATTGAAGGACTGACAGATGCCTCCACTGCTACAACAGCACAAAGGCAACCGTCTGGCCAGCAAATGAACAGGTACGCTGAACTGAATAGGAACACGGCACTGGCAATCTGTTGAAATTAAAGTGGCACCATGTTAGCTCGGAGGTCTTGCTCTTTTCCAACAGAAAAAAAAGAATTGTAGTAAGCACCTCCCTCTCTCGTGACTGGCAGAGTTACTAATTCTTAAGCTGGGAATTAAGAAATAAAGGTAGATGGATCTGCTTCCAGCTTTGTGGCACCCTGTTTTGAAGTCATAAAATCAGAGAATGGTTTGGGTAGGAAGGGACCTCACAGTCCATCCAGCCTCAACGCCTGCCATGGGCAGGGCTGTCCCATACCAGCTCAGGCTGCCCAGGGCCTCATCCAACCTGGCTTGGAGCCTCCAGGGATGGGGCACCACAGCTTCTCTGGGCAGCTGTGCCAGCACCTCACCGCCCTCTGAGTGAAGAATTTCCTCCTAACATCTGACCTGAATCTGCCCTTTTAGTTTAAAGCCATTCCCCCTTGTCCTAACTGACAGTGTAAAATTTGCCCCCCCTCCTGCTTGTAAGCTCCTTTCAAGAACTGGAAGGCTGCAATGAGGTCTTTTCCCAGAGCCTTCTCTTCTCCAAGCTAAAGAATCCCAGTTCCCTCAACCTTTCCTCACAGGAGAGGTGCTTCAGCCCTCTGATCATCTTAATGGTCCTCCTCTGGACCTGCTCCAACAGTTCCACATTCTTCTTATACTGGGGACCCCCAGGTCTGGACAGATGGGGGCTCAAGAGGGCAGAATGCAGGCAGATAAACACCTCCTTCACACTGCTGGCCACTTCTCTGCAACAGCTTAAATATTCTCCGTACTGTGCTACTCCAGCCTGTTTAGGACTTGCTCTATCCAACCTACATGATTCTATGAGGCTTCATGAGTGTGATGATTTTCATCTCAAACTGCTTCCCTTTCCCGGGAGTGCTTGTGCACCTCTTCTCCCGCCAGTCCATGCTGTAAGTTGCACAAAGACAACTTGAGGGCTTAAGCTAACGACATGCCCTGTGCTATGCCCCAGCTTGTCTAAAGAAGAAACAAACAAACAAACGGAAACACCATGAAACAACCAACCTCTACAAGAAATCACTGACATTTTTATTCTTAGGGACTTTCTTTTTTGTCATCTGCCTTCCCAGTATCTTCAGAAATTGTAGAAAGGCATTAATATGCGCATGTGTGATTATTCCTACCCATACACCTGTCATATGTTTGCTATGTGAAGAAAAGCCTTACACTGAGCATGTGTAATGTGCTCAGATGTGCTAAAACTGAACAATTCATGAAACTGCAATGCTAGTCTTGAAAGCATCATGTCAGTGAAGAGTCAAAAGAGTTATGAAGTTAATAAATGTGAGTCTCCTTTTATTTGTCTCTCAGTTTCCAAGTCCTGAAGTCTTCACTTTGGGACATTTAAACTCAGCCAACAAGAAGAGCAGCCCAACTGCTATTTGAAGTGAAAGATGATATTCTCCCATAATCGAAAGACTCCAGAAAGAGAGATTGTTTGAAAAAGTATCAATTAGCCGGAAACTCATAAAAAGAGCTGCCAAAAACTCTTAATTTTCCAATTTTTGACACTGTGCTTGTTTACATTTGTATTCACATATAAGCTCACTTGCACTTGATTACCGAGGCACTTCTGTTGGCTGCAGGCATTTTCTCTTCTTCTTGCATTTGCTGTTACCAAAAGCTCTCCTGAGATGGGAACCATAGAGCTGCCTACAACTCTTAATGGTGCCCAGTTCATGGAAATTGTGACTTTGCCTGAAATCAATGCTCAGGCACTTCGAACTGTGCTGTTAGGAGACCCTCTGGTGCTTCAAATCAAAACCCCTTAGATTACGGAGGTGCTCAAGGCCAGGTTGGATGGGGCCCTGGGCAGCCTAAGCTGGTGTGGGGTAGCCCTGCCCATTGCAGGGGGTTGGGGCTGGGAGGGTTTTGAGGTACCCTGCAACCCAAAATAGTGTAGGATTCTGTGATTCTATGATTGTACATCTAGAAAGGACCATCCATTTTGTGGCTGTTTCATATATGAAAAAATATGAAATGTAACAAAAACCATAGAGCCACTTTTAAAAACCTGTGATTCCCCTATGTACAGCTGAAACAAATGTTCTTTCCCTCTTTTTCCCACTCATGAAAGATGCCCCCCCAGGCCTGTCAGTTAAATTCAGTAAAGTCCTTATTATCACACTTCACTACATCTCAGGATGAATGAGGAGAGCTGTGCAAACACTGCAGCTATCTTTTTTTTATTACAGCTGCAGCCACTCCCCAGAGACGTTATTAATGTCCATGGCTCTTGCACAGAGCCGGCGTACGCTGGCATCTGATTGCTATTCAGATCAGCAGCCTCACACAGCCTGTCTGTGAACCAACACATCAGTAGGCACATAAAGGGCTCTTGCTGTGGGCTGAACAAGTTCCTAGGGCTGCCATCGTCAAAAGCTAATAGCAGCATGATTGCCAAAATTTTGTGAAAATTGTGCTAAGTCAAAGCAAAACAAAACCCAAGGTAGGGGATGTGCTTTCCCTGGCCAATTTATTATGTATTGCTGCTCAGCAATACCCTTTGTTCTTGCATGTGGTAGTTACTCTCCATTTATAGCTCGCCTGGGTGTATCATTCGAAAAGAAGATATATGGTGTTCCTTAAGAACATGGGAAAAAGTCTTGTTTCCTGAGGAAGGCCCTAGTTTGATGAGGGGCAGCTATGTGAGGAATTCAGGTGTAAAGGAAACCCTGTGAAGTCTTGGGGTTTGTGCAGGGAGAAATCTGATGTGTGGAGTTACCACTCAGCTGTGTTTCATGGGTCGGGGAAGGTGCCTGTCCTGCCAAAACAGAGCTGCCCACCAGTAGCTTGGAATTACATACTTGTGTCCGCAGCTTCAACCTGGAAAACCCCATCCTCTGTGATCTATACCCTTGGCACTGGTATGCATGTGGTGCATAGATAAATATCCTGAATTGGAAGAGCCCCATAAGTATCAAGTAGAACTCCTGGCTACAAACAGGACAACCCAGGGAAAGACAATAAATGACCTTGAAGTCATCAGTTCAAACCTCTTCCATGCCCTGTTCTGCTGTTCCTAGCAGTGCCGTGGGTAGCTACAGGTTCCTCATAAGTGCAAACCTCAAAAAGAAGCTATTTTACTGCAAAGAGAGATGCAGGACTTGGCTGGCTGTGTGCAAGAGAAGTACAAAAATGTGTGAGTGTGCAACTGTGATCCTCATGGAATACAGGAGAAGTCCACATACATATGAGATTGCACTTCAGGACTAAGGAGGCCTTTCACTGTAACTGGAGCAGATGGGAGGAAATATACCATTCTCTGTAGTGATGGATGCCATGCATTCATCATTGATTATTTCTTTATAACAGACTCCCGGCCTGTATATAGATCAAAAATGAGATAAAAAGTCACACCTTCTCTTTTTTAGAGCCTCCACAATAAGTACTAACAACAAATCTCAGCCTGGACCTGTTTTGCATTGTTGATGTACATGGGAGGAAGCTGATCTCTGACTCTCTCCTGAGTACGGCTTTGCACAGCATAAAACAATACTGGCCTATCATAAACTCTTCCTTTCCCATAACTGCCTACTTCCACAGCCCTGAAAGAACTGGAGTCACCCAATATGCCATGAATCCTCCCTTGCCCTGTTCTGAACCAGTATTTCACTGCCTCTTTTCCCCCTTTTCATACGGAAGTACATTCCCCATGAGAGTTCTGTGAAAGCTTTCAGGAAATCTGAGCAAACAATTTTGTCTGCCTTCTGACAGAGATGTGCTGCATCTAGATGTTATGAAAAAGTGGCTGGAAGTATCAGACAGAGAATATTTTCATTTGCATATCCACATCGTGAAACCACTTACATTTGCTTATAAAGGCCTTGTGAGTCTTCTTCCCTTCTGGTAAGAAGCACAGATACATAAAAATGACCTCAAAGTGGAGGATGAAAGGTTTCAACAGAATTCTTCCTGTTATGAATAGAGAGCTAGCTATGTTTCCAAACAGCAATAAGCGACATACAGATTGAGGTATTATTTATTTATAATATCAATTGCAAAAAAAAATCACCAAGCCCTCTTTGGAAAGGGTTTTGCTCAGAGAACAATGTGTTTTCTTGGAAAAGTTTTACTTGTTAGGCACTTCGGTACAATTACTTAATCATGCACAGTGTGGCTGAGTTGCACCTAAAATTGATACTTTCCATAATGGTGTCTCATTACCAGTGATTCATGGGAGAGGTGATGCTGTGATAATTAGTGCTTTATGGGCAAATGGGCCACACATTCTTTAGGCAGTCCACTTCCCTAACAGTGATTTATTTAAGCGGTTGGTTTCTGATAGCCATGTAAATAAATTCATGCTAATGGAACACAGTGACTGTGCTTCTGTTGACAGGTTTCTGTGTCTTACCATAAAGCAGCTGAAGAACTAAATCTGCATATACAAATGCATAACGGTTAGAGGTTTTTATGTGTTTTTGCAGGAGCAGAATTGACTGAATGTACAGAAAGATGCAAATTTCCCATCTCCTTCAATTTTCACCTCCAGGGCTGGCTTCAAAGCTTACTTTTTAGCTTAGATATTTGGAGAGGATGATGTTGGATGAATGAGCACCATGGTGCATCTGCTGATGGCCTACTGCTGGTATGGAGGCTGGATTCCCCTCCCACTCCATTAGTACACTTTATTGGCAAAGTATGCTCTACGCTTTGAGCAACAGCCTACCCAACCGATTCCACGTGGTCAACAAAAGCAGGGATTTTGTCACTGACCACCATCGCAGGGCTTGTAGGAAGGGGTGAGGTGAGTGAGGCTTTTCCACTCCATCATCCCCTGATCACTGTGAGACAGCCAAAATGAGGGCTCACATGCACTCCTTGTTCAATCAACTCAAGTAAAAACTGCAAATAAGCTCACCAGCAACAGCAACAACACTCCAGAATTTCTCTGCTGCAATTATGGTGCCATGTAAACACAGCTTCAGCTTCAGCCTCGCAGTTTATACTGCTTACGGAAGCTCCTGAGACATGCATAATCTCATTGAGCAAAATCCTAGACCCACGCAAGTAATTAGCAAAACTCCTACCAGTTTCTACAAGCAGAATTTTGCCCACCGCGAGTAGTTTCTGTTTAAATTCAGAATCCAAGCATGAATATAGAAAATTAAAGAATATTATTATAGCTATAATAAAAAATGCATAAGTACATTCATGTGCTTAGAAAAAGGAAATAAAGGAAGGATATTTACTAATAGAATGCATAACAGTTTACATCTGCTATTATAGTCACAGGGAATTAGACCAGATGTTGGAAGTCTGTCATCTTTTATTTTGTAAGATGTATGTAATCTGGCACGTCAATTAAAATATGTTCAAAATATGTAAATTTCTTCTTCAGCATTGTAAACTTTCTTTGACACGGTGGCTGAGTCATGCTTGTCTGAATCACTCCCAATTTTTTGCATGACTTTAGTCAGCCTTCATTCCCTGCGGCTATAAAGAAGAGTTGTTCCTTGGTTGTGCCAGCCCGGAGGGCACGAACTGACATTCAGAGGCTGACAGGCAGAGTGCGATGCCCTTCCCCTGTGCTTGTCATTAACCTGTGTTCTCCCCGGGGGTAGAAGGCAGTTTCTTCTCAAAGTAAAAACAGCAGCAGGCTCTTTTGACTCCTATAAAAGCATCTGATGAACATGTTCTCTGACTAGACAGAAGAACAGGGAGCGATGTAAGAAATGGCCTATTTTCAGGTAGGCCCTGTACCTTAAGCCTCACCTAAACATCTTTCAGAATTTGAAAGTACCTAAATATAATCAAGAATATCAAGCTGCAGGACTCGAAATTCTTTGAACACTCAATAATGTAATTTATGATCTAGACAAGCCCAGGTGAACCTCATGATAAAATAAACCAACTGCAAGGTATTGCATCTGGGCCACGGTAACCCCTACTACCAGTACAAGGATGGAGCACAGCCCTGCTGAAGAAGACCTGAGGGTACAGGTGGATTGCAAACTGGACATGAGCCAGCAATGTGCCCTCACAGCCCAGAAAGCCAACTGTATCCTGGGTTGCATCAAAAGAAGTGTGGCCAGCAGAGCAAGGGAGGTGATCCTGCCACTCTACTCTGCACTGGTAAGACCTCACCAGGAGTACTGTGTCCTGATGTGGAGTCCTCAGCACAGGAGGGACACAGACCTGTTGGAGCATGTCCAGAGAAGGGCCACAAAAACGATCCAAGGAATGGATTGAGAGCGCTGGGGTTGTGCAGCCTGGAGAGCAGAAGACTCTGAGGTGACCTGATAGTGGCCTTCCAGTATCTATAGAGGGGCTATAAGAAGGAAGGAGACAGACTCTTTAGTGGGATCTGTTGTGACAGGACAAGGCGAAATGGTTTCAAATAAAAGGAGGGGGGATTTAGACTGGACATAAGGAAGCTGAGGCTCTGGAACAGGTTGCCCAGAGATTTGGAAGATGCCCTGTCCCTGGAATCATCCAAGTCAAGCTGGACAGGGCTCTGAGCAACCTGATCTAGCTGTAGGTGTCCCTGTTCACTGCAGGGGAGTTGGACAAGGTGACCTTTAAAGGTCCCTTCTAACCCAAATGATTCTATTATTCTATTATTCTATTACAAAAGGGCTTGTGCTGTATCTAATCTACAGTACCTTTGCTGAGTGGTCTCCAGTTGGGTTGCACTTTTCTTCAGATACAGTGCCCTGAAACTGACATTGCCTTCCAGCTGAGCCCATGCCAGTGCTGAAAAGAGCTGAAAGATTACTTTGGATATTTCTACGTACATGCATGAGCATTAGGTTTATTTTTTTCACTATAGCATGACATAGTAATTTCACATTCAGCCTCTAATCCATGACAATTTCTAGATTTTTTGATTTATAGTTCTATTTGCAGAGCTGGCCTCTCTCTGGCATCAGCGGTTTGTGCTTAAGACATTTCCTTGTTGAATGCATTTTTTTTCCTTTTTTCTTTCTTCTTCTTCTTCTTCTTTTTTTTTTTTAAGGTCGTATCTCAAAGACATGAAGCAAATTGAAGCCTACCCCAGCACCACAGAGGGTCCTCACCCCTTGCTGCTGTCTGTAAATGCGGCTGGGCTCATTCCCGAGTCCATCATCAGCACCATTGCTTTGGCTGCCAAAGACAGCAAGCAATCATAGAACTAAGGCAGCCTCCTGCCGAGCCCTTCTTGATCAAAACTTCAATTTTGATAATGAGCTAATCACCAGCACTCCCTGCGTAACGTTTTCCAACCCATTTTGTGCCCACCATGCCATAGATCTGTCTAGACCACACACTTGCCCGTGAGCGCTCCGTGTGAGATGCTGTGACCAGACACGCGTTTGCTTCTGTCAGCGAGATCTGTCACCCTGTCACGTAAGAAAATAAGAGCAGTTCGACAAATCCATGTTGGCATTTTCTCTTTCCAGGTGTTTGATTATGTGCTTCAGCATTTTTACAGGAGCTGGTGTTGCACTGATTGGCACATGGGTCCCCAGACGCTCACTGCCTATAGCCAGGGGTGGAACTCTATGATCTTTAAAATCCCTTCCAACCCAAACCCTTCTATGATTCCCCCCATCCCCAAACACACGCACTCTGTTGCCCCTTTCTAGTCCTTCAGGAGCTCAACATCTGCAAATACTGACAGGAAATCCCCAAGGACTCTGAAATCTCAGCCCCCCAGTTCTTTGAGTATCTTAAGATTTAGACCTGAGGTCTAGACAAATTTGAAAGCATCATATTTATTTAGAAAGTATGTGTTAACCTGGTGCTGTGAACTTGCTTGGAGGGCTTGTTTATTTTCAGTGCTATATTAGTTACATAAATCTCTGTTTTATGCTCCTGCATGAAAACTTAGCTGCTGCCTAAGACTGTGTACAAAGACTGAGTCACTTCCTTTGAGACACACTGTGTTAAAACATGGGATGAGTGTCTGAGATCTCCATTTTGTTGTGAAGAGCTCAAATAAAGAAATCTTCCAAGAACAGCTGGCAGAAAATATTTGTAATGAGAGCTGCCAACTACTAGAGGAAAGTGGCTTTTTTATACAGGGGCACCACTGAGACAGACTGAGGAGACAGACTGCACCGGATTTAGAAAATGAAAATCACCCAAGTGGACGAGGCTGTAAAAACTAAGTAATATGAAAAATGAGTCCTGTAACCCAGCAGCACCTGCATCTGGCAATCTCATTCATGACTTCTGCAGGAGATAAACCTTCTTGCTCTATCAAATAAACCCCGTAATTACATTGCTTAAGTAGGATATTAAGTGGCATCATATTAAGCCATTACATGACCCTTGTCATCATCAGCCCTGCCAGGCAGTGAGGAGAGATGTTGCTCCCTGCTGATTTTTCTGGGTATCTATTTAAACATACTGTGGTAATTAGAAACATCTAAATAAATGCCTGCCCAGGATTACAAGGGCTGAATGGAATAAGCCTTTCTTTCTTGTGGCTACAATGCCTGTACCTGCTGCTGTTGTGTGCACACATCCTCTCCGACATCCCTCGTCTGATATGGTCTGAAGCTCTGTGAGGTAAGAAAGCAGAGAGGTTCAAAGGAGGCATCCTTTTCCTGCTCCCTATTGATACTGCTTCTGCCACTGGCGAACAGGATCTTTCCACAGGGCTTAAAAGACAAATCTGCTAATTCCCCCTGCTTCACTCCTTTATGCTTTTCTCTAAAGGGAAACCTGCAGGTTTCAGAAGCCAGCTTCATTCTAGGCATCCTTCCTAATTACCTGAACCGCCACCATTAAATGCAGCACAGATATTGATCACTATCATGAATGTTGCTTTTCTAATATTCAGTGGCTCTGAATCAAACTGTGCCACAGATGTTGATTTCAATGGCAAAGCATATCAGAGTGCACACCACAAATCCTCCTGCCTTACAGTAACTAGCCGAACAAAAAAAAATGTCACTTCTAGTTCCTGTCCTCCAGCTCTATCTAAGCAATTATTATTAGGGCAGGGGCATTACTGGGCACCTAGTCCTGGGAAAGGTTTCCCCTTTAGGAAGGAGAAATGCCTTGCTGACCAGGAGAGGTGATTGGAAACACAGTGCCAGACTGGATTGCCTCCCACCTTCAAGAAACTAATGGCCCAGAAAGGTGTGTGCTCATTTTTCAAACCAACACATCTTTCACTCAATTGTTAAAAGCAGAACATTTCCTCACTTTCCACAGAAAAACCACCACAAAAGGGACTGTAGCTCTGTTCCCTGCTGCCATCCCTGCTCCTCTCCCACTCACAGTATTTACAATTTCAATGCCCTAGTTTGGGTTCTGCTGTGTTTTCAGCTGCTGTAAAAAGCGTCCAAGAGCAAGCTCACAACAAGCTGTGGCTAATGCCACTGTCAAATAATTGTAGTGGTGGACACGGAGCTTGCAATAAAACTTTATTTTCAACATGAAAAAGTCACAGCCATCAAGAATCTTTGTCAAATGGAGCATTTGAAGATTTCAAGACGTAAGAAGAAATAGATGTCTGTGTTTAAGGCCTGGTTCTACATAGGAGAACTACAAGATGTTTCAATAACAAAGCAGCTTTGTACTCCGTAGCCAGAGGCAAACCCAAGGTGGGCTGTGGCATGCAAATAATACAAATGATTTTGCTTGAACTATTGGAGAAAATCATATTGTAAGCATTTGCTTGAGAGCAATTTTGGCATTCACGCACCGTCTGCCCATTTCATGACCGGTTTCTGGAGCACTACAAAATTTGGCCAGTGTTCTACACTGGCATCTTTCTCTAACTCCAACAGGAGGCAAGATAGGACAAGGGGTGATGGTTTCAAATGAGAAGAGATTTAGATTGGATATAAGCTTTTTACAGTAAGGACAGTGGTGCACTAGAACGTGTCACCCAGAGAGGTGGTGGATGCCCCATCCCTGAAGACACCCAAGGTCAGGCTGGATGTGGCTCTGAGTGACCTGACTGAGCTGTCGGTGTCTCTGTTCATTGCAGCAGGGTTGGACTAGATGGCCTTCAAGATTCCCTTCCAACTCAAATGATTCTGTGATTCTATGATTCTATGACACATCACTTCTAATGCTCTACAGTGCGAGAGCTGCTCTGGAATAGCCATCTGTTGGCCTTGCTTTCCTGAGGAAGTTTATTTCTTCTGAATAATCACAATCCTCTGGACATACAGTGGCTTTTCTTCAAATAGTGTATCTCAGTGGGACACATTCCCCAGCAGCTACTGGGAGAGGATGTAGTCTGCAGTAATTATTATGGCCGGTTTGCTTGGGTGGATAAGGTTGGTAAAGGTGTTGAATAGAAATGCTTTTGGACCAACTTACCTAGAGGTTAAGGAGCGATTTTGCTTGGTATGGAGTGGAAGATATTACCTAAGTGCTTTCCATACACACACAATTGACACTGAAAAAAAAGCAGTCTATTTTTGTCTCCCATAGCCAGCCCCTCAATCACAGTATAGAATTACTTTGGTCCAGCTATTGCCTGCCCAGAGAAGGGCCTATATTCATTCCACCTCCAGGGTTTCCATTAACACAGCAGTTACACTGTCATTTGGGCAGAAAGCCCAAGTCAAAGCACTGCTTCATTTGATCTGCATCTGTCCTAAAGAAATATCCCTCTTCTCTTTCCATCCTGCTTCCCTCTGAGAAAGCCGGCTGCTGTTTCTGTGAGGAATGACTGCCTCCATTTGACAGCAGAGCACTTTGAAGCACTCACGCTAAGCAGGTAGCACTGCTGCTGCCACGAATTACTGTCTACAGCACATTATAGTGACATCCTTGCCTTTCTTTTCCATTTCATATGAGGATCTAAAAAGGAAAGGAGCCCTTGTGCGCATGGCAGTGCTCAAACGTGCTGCCTTTCTGTGCCACTTTCAAGATAACGGAAGGCAATTTTATTGAAAGAGGAGAATGCTCAAATAGCTCAGATCGCACCCTCCCCCAGCATCCAGTGTTATGGAATTTACAGTCAGCACCTCTACTTCGGGAGGACTGAACATCTGACATTCCAGATGTCTTGGCTCAAAAGTTTTTTTTTACACCAAATTTCACTGTTGGGATACCAGGTTATTATCTCATAGATCCTGTCTTGAGGGGAATTTGTAGCCTGACACCCTAACAGGTGCTGTTACTTCTGGCAAGTCTCACAGGTTATTCCCAGTCCATGTATCTTTTTAAGTGACAAAAAAACCCATACTAGGACAAGGAATCTGCTGCCGTTCTCTGCCAACCCAAGTAAATGCCAATGAAAATCTCAATGCTTACTTATGT
Source organism: Phasianus colchicus (assembly GCF_987193195.1). Taxonomy (NCBI): domain Eukaryota; kingdom Metazoa; phylum Chordata; class Aves; order Galliformes; family Phasianidae; genus Phasianus; species Phasianus colchicus. Next base: position 134,340,544 of record NC_143436.1, read on the forward strand.
ATGGTGTTTGCTGTGGTGTCCTGAGAAACGATAAGCAGAACCTTGAGCATGTTCTTGTAAATCCTTCTAATTAAAACATCTTAATTTGCAAAGGTCGTTCTTCGGCAAAGGACGATATGGGATAGTCTCTGCATCTTTAAAATATAGCATTCCTGCAGCAAATTTAGGAAGGAAAAATTTCTTATCTCAAGGCAGATGGGAGAGATGTTATGTGAGAAAAATTTATTTCAAATAACCTTACTTTTTCTCTAAGGGAGAATTTATGCCTGGCTCCCAATACCTGAAATGAGATCTATTTCTCTATTGCTAATGATAACAGTGACCTCTTGTGGAAATTTCCAAAATCGAACTCAAACTTCAACCTAGCTGTAGTTTCCGCGTCTGTGTGGATGTCATGACATTTTATGCTTGGTTTTAACTCTCCTGTTAGAATCACTCAATTTCATAGAGAGATGTCTGATCAACAGTCAACATCCATCAGTGTTTTAAGCTACGAACCAAGCTTTATTACCAAAGCAGCTGAATCCTTTTTTATACTCTACTAAAGGAGCTGGTAGGTTTTGCAGAAAGACACAGTGAATAAACACAGCAGCAGCATCTAATTACTGCTGGAAGATTTACCAGACCTCTGTTGTTAAAAACTTGGTGCCTTGCAAAGAGTATGCCAACAGCTAGGAGGAAATTCTTTAAACTCATATAGAAAATAAATCGAAGAAAAAGGAACCAGCAGCTAAAGATGCTATTGAAATGGCCTCAGTGAGAGTGTAAATTTCAGAAAGGACATTGATTTTCACTGAAGGTTAAGTGTAAAGTGGATAAGAAGATGGGAATCATGGAGGTAGAAACCAATGCTGAAAAAAAAAGGCTCATGGATCCTTATTCACCTAACTACAAGTGACCTCGGTCCTGATGGAGTTGATGCACACATTTTTATTTTTCATTTTTTACAGTGAATGGGTTTTTTATGCATCTGCCCAGTTAGGAATGCTGCCCTTTTAAAACAATGCAATACCAATACTTAAGAAGAATGATAACCTTGTAGGTACCTATAAACCTACCAAGCTGATGTTAATAGTATATAGGACTTCAGAGCATCTCTGGAATGAAAGGTTAACTACAGACCTGGAGCTAAATGAAAAATGGGGTAAAAACAACAGAGGCTAATCAGATATCTGCATCTCCTTGTTCTAAGAAATTAATTAGTCTCAGTTGGTTTTGGCGCAGTCCAACATGGGATTCTTCCAATAAAGTTCAAGGAAATGATGATGAATAGACAAATCATAAGGCTTATGGGATGCAGTCATGGCAAGTTGAAAAGATGTTATGAAGCTGCAGATGGTGTCACACAAATAATGTTTTTTGAATACTGAATGACAAAGTGACTTCTGAGGCAAAAACTGGTTTACAATAATTTGTTGCAGAAACAAAAGGCTATTTTTGTCAGTTGTAAGTAGAGGACATAATTGGATATCAAAAACAGAAAGTTTACATGGGTTGATAGTGACAGGACAAGGGGGAATGTTTTTAAACTGAGGCAGGGGAGGTTTAGATTAGATATTAGAAGGAAGTTTTTCACACAGAGGGTGGTGACACACTGGAACAGGTTGCCCAAGGAGGCTGTGGATGCCCCATCCCTGGAGGCATTCAAGGCCAGGCTGGATGTGGCTCTGGGCAGCCTGGTCTGGTGGTTGGCAACCCTGCACATAGGGGGACTGAAACTAAATGATCATTGTGATCCTTTTCAACCCAGGCCATTCTATGATTCTATGAAAGTAAAGCAATAAGCAATTGCTAAAGTCCCAGAGAGATCAACAGATGGATCTGTGCTGTATGCTGGACTTGCATTTCCCTGTTTTGGGACATCTTCCTTGGGGAGCCCCTCTGATGCAATGCTAAAGAACAACAAATAGCGGTATCACAAACTGTATGGTTACCATACAGCAAGGCTGGAAGACTTTTTTCATGCATTGGTGAATTTTGTCACCTGATTATTTTTGGCTCTGAAAATTAGGTATGTTGCCTTTAGGAATGCGCTGTATTTCAGGTCACTTGGAACATGTATTGGTTCAGGTCATTGTGCCTGATTTCGGTGCAAACCTGTCCATCAAGAGGAACTGGGCAGCACATGTTCTGAGCAGGTACACCTGGTAACCTATATTCCTTTGTTATGGGTTGAGTAAGTCACTTAACTGTGCCAGCAAAGTGTCCTGCCACAGCTGGAAAAAGATATGTAGTGATTTTTCTAAAGGATCAGTCTTGGAAGATGTCCTTTCTTTTTAATAACCTTTGAGGTTCACATAAACAGTAGATGTGTTTTATAAAGATGAATGACATAAGTGCAACAAACTGACACTTGGAAATCATGAAAGGAGGAAAAGAAAAAGTTTATTATGACCTACCCATGGCACTGGGATCCATTAAGGGGAAGATTCAGTCTTGAGGGAGACACATTCAATAAAGGTAAGAAAATATCAGAGTATAATACAGTGCAAATTTCTAGGCACACATAAAAAAGTCATAGGAACTCAAAAGAGGATCAAGTGCAGAGGTGGGCTCCTTTGACCATCAGGGAAGAGGAGGGAGCTAGCATGAGCAAACAGGAGGCTGAAGGATGTTATGGTTACTCTGCATAGTTACTGTTGAGCTGAAGGACACAAAAGGAAAAATCTGTAAATCACACCCCACCTACTGAGCCTAGAAGCTTTTCACCACCTTTGCTTTGATCAGTCACTGTCTGTGGTAAGGAACTGAAGTCCCCTGATAATGTGAGTAGCCTGAAGTGACTGCAAACATAGTGTCATGAAGAAAAAGAGAGACTAAATACCCCTTCCATATACATCATGGTGTACACATCAGCTGCAATTTACATCTATGAAAAAAGTAATCTTCTTCTTTACTCGAACAGCAAGTAAAAAGATACACATGCATGGCTGAAATGAGAAGTCATCTGAAATATGAATCAGTATTTGTTAATGGAGTTTCAGCACATGCCAACAACTTCCATTGTTAGCCCTAGCTGAATGCTGCCAGTGCCATACAATAATCCTATCAGTAGAGGGTTTATAGGAGGGGACAGGAGACACAGCAAGCTTTGCAAAATGTTTCTGGTGCTGCTTTCCTTATCCAGGGGATACTTATTAACACTAATTACATCACCAAGTAAAAGCAGTGAGATAGTTTAGCATCCTGACATTAACCATCATCTGTAGCTTTTTTGCAAGACCCTATGAAATTTAATTGAGTGGTAGTGGGTTTTTCATTTGCTTTATTTTACAGTTAATTCACAGCAAAATAACACACGTACTCAAATATGTATTCAGCAAAGCAGATAGCTGATAAAACAGCCTAACCACAATATACTCATATTTGTTTTTGTACACATTGTACTGTACTGAGCATTGTGAAACTGGGACACATAGTACTTAAAGCATTATACTACAACAGACCATATTTCATTACCATCTCACTTGGTGGAGGAGGGGAAAAAACACTGCTCATTTTGCTTGTTTTACTTTTTCTGTAATTACCTCTTAACATCCAGCACTTAATATAATTTCAAAATCTCAACATCTCAAAACCTCTCTCGAGTTTCAGAAACATCAGCACAGCACCAAGCCAGCTTTCTGTGCTCCCTTAGCAGCCAGAGGATCAGCATTTCATCTAGCTGGTGCCACCATCCCCACAGCTTCTGATTGGACCCTCTTGTCATTAATCCCAGTCTGTGGCCTTCAGATATTTAATTACCTTTCTTGAAAGCAAGACACGGCCATTTGCAGCCATATAATCGTCCTCCTTTTGCTCAGTACTGTGATGCCTGTAGAGCAAGACACTGGTCAGGGCAAATGATGTCTGTGCTGCAGCTCATACAGGTGTTCCCTGGAGACCCTATGAAACTCTGAGAAGGAACTCAGGAAACGAGTCTGCTCCTTCAGGCCAAGGCAGGGGGTGTGGGTGAGAAATCCCAAACAGAGCTGTATTTATTCAGCTATTATTCTGAATCAGAGACACAACGTTCTCAAGACAGAAGCTGAGATGCAGTGTTCCTGTGATTCCTGTGCATCACAGAAGTACTGCACCTCCAGCAATGCTCATTTATTATAGGAGCATAACCATGTCCCACTGCTTGGCAGAAAGGGAAAGAGAAACTGTCTTAGCTGGAGCCAAACAGCAGGAGGGATGCAATACCAGGACAGCCAGGCCCCTGTCTGGGACTACAAAGATAAAAACAGTGCTGAGTCACTCACATGCCCGGTGGTTGAACACAGCTCTGCTCACACCACCCCCTCCCCCAAAGGCAACGTGTCTGCAGGGAGAAAACAGTGGTACAACATGTAATTTCTGCTCTCACATATGGAACACCCGCTGGTGCTCAGAGAGTCAGTCCGGACTGTAAGAGGCTGCTGTGGGAGTGAAAAAGAAGAAAAAACATCAGAATTAGGGCAGAGGGAGACAAGAAGGGTCTGTTGGGCTGTAAGAGAGACAAACTGAAGGGTTGTTCATAGGTGCTGAAGCAAAAAAAGGTGATGCCGCCAGCTCTGCATTGCTTTTAGTTTAGCTTTAAAATGGGGATTTTTGAAATCCCACTGTGAGACATCTTTCTGCCACTGCTGGTATAGATAGCCAGAGCCTTCAAGAAGGACAGGAGGGATTATTTCATGTCTTATACACTTTGGGCATGCTTTAACCATGACAGCAATTAGCACCAATGACACTGCTCAGCTTGGGGTTATAAGGTCATGCACAGGCCCATTGAGACATGGTGCTGAGCAAAGAACTGGTGCCACCTATGGCTGGGAGAGGCTCAGGGATAAGCCCAGGGTTAGGCTTTGGTTTGGGTCAGGAATGTGTAGAATTTTGGGGGTGCATGAGCTGAGAGAAGTGAGGGTTCAAATCGGCCTGGTATTTCTAGCACCTGGGCTTTGGGTGCTAGTTAAGATGAAGAACATCTTAACTTTGGAGCCTGTACTGATGCAGTTTCTTTCTCAGCTCCCAAAGCATGGCTACACTGAGGAGGGAGCAGAGGGGCTGGCCCAGCTGCAGGGCCTAAGTGTGGTCACCTAGGTCTGTGCCACCAGCCAACCCATCCAGCTGGGACCACATCCAGCCTTCAGCAGCCCTACCTGCAGAAACCAAACCATGCCAGGAATTCCCTATCATTAGTTTTCTTCTTCTTTTCCTGTGGATACATCTCTCACCAGCACGCTTTGGGTAGGCCGGCAACTTCAGGGTAAGTGTGGTGCCAGCAGGAGGCGGCAATGGTCATAGAATCACAGAATCGTTAGGGTAGGAAAAGATCACTAAGATCATCCAGCAATTGATGGAGATCAAGCAGAAGAAGAAGCCAGCAAGCAAGCTGGGCCCAGATCTTAGCCAGAACGAATCCAGGCTGTGTACAGCAATACCTGGGAGCATCTCTGACTCTCCCAAACAACAGGTAACAACTATACTTCAGCATCTAACTGAAAGCACTAGCACAACCTACTGTCATCTGATGCTCCTAAAGCTCAAAAGGGGCCTCTCTGATACCACCTTCCAACGGTGGCTTAAAGGGCATTGAAATTCATGGCTTCAGTCCATCTATATTTTGTGTCCATTTCCCTCACAGATAGTAGAAATATCTTCTAGTTAGTTAGGGTGCTGCAGGCAGATTTGTCTCTACCATCTGTTCCACTTTGGTAGCTGTCTGGCTTTCAAAAGCTGTGGGCAGAAGAAATCGTAAAATTGTCTGTTGAATAGAAAAAAAAAAAATGGCTACAAATATGTTTTGATCACATAACACAAGCTCCACTGCCAGCAGAAACATCTCTGATTTATTGTGACGAAGACCAGAAGTAAGGCAAACAGTGGCATCTATCTCGCCACCTCTGGGCTGCCTACTGCATGTCTCAGTTATGCCTGACTTTGTGTGTCTGCCAATGGAAATGTCTCTTTCTTTTCTTGATGTCACTAAGATATTCAGGGCTCTATGGATGGAGGCTGCACTGTGCCAGGCAGGCCTTTATTCAGCCCGAACTGGTGTCCTTCTGCTCCTTTTTAATGCAGCATTCTGCAGGCTTTTTGGTCATCAGCAGCCCTGTACGCACAAACCTGGGCTCATGTCCTGTCCTCATGTGACAAACCAATGCACATCCCTTAGGATACTTGCATGTGACTTCATCCCAAATTCATCACTGCTTTTCCAGTCCTCCACTTCTTCCCTTTTCTGCACACTTAGGGAACAAGACCTTACGCTTCATTTAGATCAAGCTAAAGCACTGTAAAGCCTTGTATTTGTGCTTGGCTAGGAGATACATGCTAGGCCTTCCCATATGACCACTGCACCTGAAGCCTGTCAGAGCCTCACAGCCACAGTGCCAGCTGTGCTCATCCCCTGCTGCACCTGAGGTCCCTCATCATGGAACCTCTCATTACATAAAAGCAGCCACCAAGGCTCAGAAACAACCATCTGTGTCCAAGCAAACTGAGAAGAGCTGAGGAAGGCTTTTGGCTCTTGTAACATAATACTCCCCTCCACTCCCCTTGGATTTGCAGACTATTACAGATGGAGTTATACAACACAAGTGCTGCTTAAGCAAGACAGCAGCCAGACTGAGAAGCACACCATCACGTAGACACAGCTCAGAGCCCAACCTGGGACCATTCCCAGCAGGTACTTTGTGCACAGCTTCACAGCATGTCTGGGAAAGAGGGCTTAACACTATGGACACAGGCTGCTTTGTGATAGTCAGTGTCTGTGCCAGAGAACAATCTTACACACAGTTTAAAAGCAAAGGCACAGCCAAAAACTTCAAGTCTTTCCTTGGTTCCTTCTTCCAGTTAAAATGTAAGGACGCAAAGCTACAGCATGTCTCTTCTAATCCTCCCTGCGTCCTCCGTGTCCCCTTCTGCTCTCAGTGTATTTGCACGTACGGTAGCTGTTCCCTGGCCTCTGCCTGTGTGGGTGCATGTTGGACGTGAGCCGCGTGCTCCTGTTCCAGGATGGACTCCAATCCCATACGTGCTTGCAAGCAAACTGACTCCTGAAGCAGGGACAGATGATTCAAGTGAGAACTCAGAAATATTTAACTCCTCAGTGCCAACAGATTTTCCAGCCCTAAGCACAGCAGTAACAGAGCACTGAGCTAAAGGCAAACTGGAACTAGCAGCTATTGGATTTCTCTGAAAAAAAAAGAAAAAAAAAAGAAAACCCAGCTGCTTTATAAATGGAAGAACAGTTAGTACACATCCTTGAGAAGGAACTGGCTGTTATTACCCATAAATATAAAATAAAGAAGCCTCTGCACTGTAGAATCAGCACATAAGGCCAATATTTGAAAAACTCTAGCCAAAGCTGACACTTACGCAAAATCAATTGCTGCAAAGTAAACAGGAAAATTACTTGCTTGAAAGCACCATCTGGTAAGGAGGCACCTCTGCAAAACAAGGAGACCAAAATTTGGACAGAAAGTTGCTGGATGCAGTCCTGCAACTACCTACACAGCAAACAAAGCATTCAAATGTGTGAAGAGAGGGAGGTTCATTTTGTTACAAAACCTCTTCAGGAAAGTGTGATTCAGGCCTTTCTAGTAATGGAAAACTTGGCAAAAAATAATACAGATGCTGAAACTGAACAAAAATAGAGAAAGAGGAGTAGAAAAGTCCTCAGCACACAATTAATGTGATGAATTTGTTAATACACCATGGCACCAAGATCACAGAATCACAGAATCACAGAATGGCCAGGGTTGGAAGGGACCTCAAGGATCATGAATCTCCAACCCCCCTGCCACACGCAGGGCCACCAACCATCCCACCTAATGCTAGACCAGACTGCCCAGGGCCCCATCCAATCTGGCCTTGAACACCTCCAGGGACGGGGCATCCACAACCTCTCTGGGCAGCCTGTTCCAGTACCTCACCACTCTCTCTGTAAAGAACTTCCCCCTGACGTCCAACCTAAATCTCCCTTCCCTCAGCTTAAAACCATTTCCCCTTGTCCTGCTGTCACTCACCCTTTCAAAGAGTTGATTCCCCTCCTGCTTGTAAGCTCCCTTTAGGTACTGAAAGGCTGCAATGAGGTCACCCCACAGCTTTCTTTTCTCCAGGCTGAACAAGCCCAGCTCCCTCAACCTGTCCTCACAGGGGAGGTGCTCCAGTCCCCTGATCATCTTCGTGGCCCTCCTCTGGACCCTCTCCAACAGCTCCCTGTCTTTCTTGTACTGGGGGCTCCACACTTGGATGCAGTACTCCAGATGGGACCTCACAAGAGCAGAGTAGAGGGGAACAATCACCTCCCTGTCCCTGCTGGCCACCCCTCTTCTGATGGAGCCCAGGATACCATTTGCCTTCCGAGCCGCAAGGGCACACTGCTGGCTCATGTTAAGTTTTTCATCTATCAAGACCCCCAGGTCCTTCTCCACAGGGCTGCTCTCAAGGACCGCTCCTTCCAGTCTGTAGGGATGCCTGGGATTCCTCTGGCCCAAGTGCAAAACTCTGCACTTTGCCGTGTTGAACCTCATCAGGTTCACCCGGGCCCACATTTCAGAATATTGCAGAATTGAAGAGAGAATGGATAACATTTATGAATGCCATGACTATCCAGCCTTACTTATTAAAGGTTACAGCCTCCCTCTTATTCTGTGTGCTAGGAGTTTGCCAGAGAAAAAGCTTTTCAAGACATATCTAATCCTCAATTGAGGAATTTTGGGGAAAAAAAATGCCAGATTCCTTTCATTTTTCTCTCATCCAAGCATTTCTTGTACTTTTCAAGTGTCCGGTACTCGTAAACATTCAGAAAGAACATTCGAATATCATCCAGTTCTTATGCAGGATTTACAGTCACAACTCTGCTGCTGGGACTGAGTGTGCTCAATTTTGAGCCTCGTAGTTACTCCTGGTGGGGGAGCAGAGCAGGAAGAGAGCTGATCCATAACAACAGTGACAAAGAGAGTAAAAACGTACTCTGAAGTAAAATCACAGAATCATTAAGTTTGGAAAAGACCATGCCAACTAACCATGTCCCTCAGTGCCACATCCACATGTTTCTTGAACACCTCTAGGGACAGTGACTCCACCACCTCCATAAGAACTCCACTGCTTTCCTAGGAACTTCCTTTCTTCCAGCATGGAAGAACGTGTCCATAATACTCTTAAGCTCTGGTACTGGTGCATCTTAAGCAAACCAGCCTGGATACTTCAGCAGTAGCTGTTCATCTGAAATTGTTCTGATTCCAACATAAACATGGTGCTTGAGGTGAGGGTGCTCCTTCATGCAGTCTCCTGCCCTCCAGTAGAGACCAAAGAAACAAAGAACTGAGAGGAAGCAGCCTGAGAGCTCATATAGTGAATTCTGGCTTTGAGTGTATAACTCCTATTTTCTTTGAATAACTCTATTTGAATGTCAGCCTCCATTTGGCATTTGGGTTTTCATCCTTTGGATCCTAATTCCACATAGGCCTTCACGTGTTTATTTAACTGGGAGTTGCTCTCCATCTTCGAGGCCAGGTTGGATGGGGCAGTGAGCAGCCTGGTCTATAGGGAGGTGTCCCTGACTATAGCAAGGGGGTTGGAACAAGATAATCTTAAAGATCCTTTCCGCCCCAAATCATTCTATGATTCTATGATCTTCTATGTGAAGAAGCACTTGTAGATGCACCTGTAGAGCACAGGTACGTATTTGCAGATGTTCTAGTGCAGTATTTGCTGTAAGTACAGGGAAGGCTCTAGCTGCCACAAAGAGTCAGGCCCAGAGCTACCCTTCAGCAAAACCCATGCAGCACGGCTTCTGATGGAGTGAACTTGAGCTGCAGGAACTAACTTCACCTTGGCATTCTTATTAGTTCTCTGTAACAAAGAACTGGTTGAATCAGTATTGCTAAAAGACGTGTTAGTGAAGGCTCACATCCCCATGCAGCCTCACAGCATCACATGAACACACGTTCACAGAGAAGGAATGGGGAAAACATACGGGTGCTGGGCAAGGTCTGGCTTGGTGTACTTTCACTTGGGGAATGGATGCCCTTGCCTCCTCCTGTTCAGGGAGAATAATTTCAGATTAAAGAAAATAAAGCTGGCATGGAGAATTTAGACATTTCTGACACTGTGACTACTTAGCCACAGCAAGTCCATCTGCTAGAAACCATCTTCTGTAAGCCAGCAAGGGCAGTCAGCCAACACGCAAGGTGTCAGACACCAGCAGAAAACATGAGGTATTTGCTCCAGGCAGGGCTGAGCCTGGGCCTGGAGTTGGATATCTTTCTACTTACAGTGAAGGACACCACTTTTCCTATTTCTCCCTCCTGCTTTAGAAGTGTCTTTCTTTCTCTGTTAGATCTGCTGTGGCAGGATACAACGGGTCCTGTTGTCCGCACCTGCAGCGTGAACCAAAACCCTGGCAACTGCTGAGCCTGCAGAATTTTCACAGTGTTTGGTTTATTTCTTACCTTTCACGTCTTCTCAGAATAGAAAAAAAAAAAAAAAAAAAGAAAGACAAGGAATGAACAAGAGCTAGTGGCAAGCAAGGAATGGGAATCACAGCAATGAACATAACCACGATGAGTGGTGGGTCTCTCAGGCGGTCCGTGGGTTGAACATAGGACTTCATACCACAGTTATTGTGAATGGGTTGAACAGGCTGTGTGGAAGTGTTTCCCTTAGGTGGTTGCTATGATTAAAAAAAAAAAAAAAAAAGCTTCTGTGTATGCCACCTTTGAGTCTGATTGGATATTGAGAGTATTGTTTGAGAAGAGTTTTTGACATAATACTTCCATCAAGCATGTTATCTGCCTCTTCTAATTGCCCTTATCTTCAGCTCTTCAGCCCCAGCTGAAACTAGGGCATGTTCTCCTGAGACTCCTGGTGACTGCAGCAACTTGCCTACCTCTCTCTAACTGCTGAGGAGCTCAGCAGAGACAGGTTTGTGCTTAATACCAGAGTGCCTGAGAGGAATTTGGTTGGAAGCCTCCCCTGGTTAATCATTGAAAACTGGAGGGCAGAAATTTCCTCTCTTCCTCTGGAATATATTGGAAAGGGGAACAGGGACCAGAACAGTTTCCCTGACTCAGTGTATAAATCTGTGTCTAGTCTGTATTTACTGGCCTGGCCCTCAGGACCAGCTTCTGGTCCAGCCTCTGTCTTCAAACTCCAGGTCCTTCCAGGAGAAGGGCTGAGTGCTGATTTTGCCCGAAAAGAAAAGTAGCAATGAAGACATTTCTATGGATTCATGATTTCCCAAATGTAGCCAATAAAGCCAAATCCCACATATGGCAGAACTGAGCTACAGAAGTTGTCAGCAAGCAGTACTCATCTCCATTTACAAACAACACATCCCCACCACATAATGTAAATGTGATTAAAAACATGCCTTTCAGCTGTGAGTGTACCAATGCATTCATGCAATGAACTCAGGAAAGTTCTGGCATGGATTCACGTATATTCCCCACCCTCCAAGACACTTGGCCTCATACTTTTTGGTCCAGATTACTCATTTTTCTAATTCTATGCCTGAATAGTCAACAGCTTCCAGCAAGTATTTGGCTTTCCAAATGTAAGTGAAGAACTGAGTCTGCTTGACAGAACCAGTTATTTTGGGTTCATGATTTGATGAAGTAGAAAGCAATGCTAACAGGGTAACACGGTACTAAAGTTTACATGCTCCGAGGGAGGTATCACTCTAGGGCTCAGGGAAATTAGCATCATTTGATACAAGGCCTTTCTGCATCTCAGTTATCTCCTAACTAAGAATACACGCAAGAAAATAAAAATCTAACAAGTTACTTTCAGGTCTAAATATCCATTTCTCATCTGAGCAGCTACAAAACCAAAAGGCACCTTGTGACTTCTCCCCTTCCTTGTCACTTCCCACTCCTGAAATGGTCTTCTCCTCCATTCCACCTTACGAGCTCCTTCAGCACCCTGTTACCCCCTGGCTGCCCCACAAATCTCTGTATTGTTTTGTGCTTACATATTTGGGACACATCTCTTGCCTTGCCACGCACCGAGGATCCATCTCCACAAGTGCATATAACACGTTAGCAGGTATGCTCCTTGGCCCTGAGGCCAGCTGCTGTGGCAATACAAGCAACTGTGTCAGGTGGGCCTGGTCCTGAGGCAAAACAGGAGTCCACATGAGGATTACCACCCTTTGGGGGTCAAGGCCAGCAAAGCTGATACTTATCAGCACCTCCTCTCAATAGGTTACAGCCTACGGCACCTCTGCAGTGTAACTCCTTGTTTGCTCTTTCGGCATGGTCATTTTTATAATCCTCAGCAACATCTTGCTTGCTGTGCTTCCTCTAAGCCTCCAGTCAGTCCCATTCAGGTAGATCAAGAGGTCACTGAGGCATGCTGGTGCCAAGGCCAGAGGTCTTTGCGTAGCTGTACAAGTTTGATGGGCTCATCACCACTCCCAAGTTCTTTGGAGACCTGTTCCCTCTGACACCCACCTCTTGCTTGCACACCCCCAGGCTCAAAGCCTCATCAAACTCTACTGTGATCCCCCTACAGACTCCTCCATTACACTCACAATGGGTCTAAAGCCCTTAAAATGCAATCACCTATGAATTGCAACATCTCATCATTGCTTCTCAGGTGCTGTTTGCTTCTTAAAACTGTGAGGCCGTCTTCTTCCCCAGGTACTTGTCAGGGAATCAGACTATCAGTTTCTTTCTGATATCAACACTCAGTGACTTCTTTCTGTTCAGTGACAGTAAATGCATATGTGGCAGCGATAACAGATAGCAAATGTTGCTGACTGAAGCATCACATCTTGGGGATTCAAAGTGTTGAACACTGAATAGCAACTCTGGGAACCGTGCAGCTGAGAAAAAAAGTTCCTCACTAGGGGATAGGACGGGAGGTGCGGAGCCATGCCAGCAAATACCAAATATTTGAGAGTACATCTGCACTGCAGACATGAGAAGTGTAGCCCTAAAGCCTTCTGACTCTTCACAGTTTCTCTCGCTTCTTTGCTGCCCGCGTTTCAGTAGCCAGGGGGACTAGTGTCATTTTCCCCGAACTCCAGACCATATACTTCCGACCTTGCAGCCGAAAGCCAGAAGCACTACAGAGCAAGTGGCACATTGCAAAAATGAGAAGCACTTCACATCCACAACTGTATGAAATGAAATTTGTAATACAACTTTTGTACAGGTAGCCATAGCCCCCAAATTTTTCCCTTCAAAGACACTGACAAAGGGATAAAGCTTTCCCATAAACTCACATGCTTATAAAGTCATTCTGTTTTATTCCAAATATCACATAAATTAAATACATTTCCCATGAATATTGCAAATATACATGAAATGAACATTGCAATTTTTAAAAAAAGTTTTGGCTTTGCTTATGCAACAAGAAGTGTCAAATGTGGTTAGAACATGAACTTCTCCGGTATTTACTAGATACAAAAAGGTGAAGATTAATAATTTATATTTATACATATGTACACATTCCACTTTGTAACTAGCTTTAAAACAGTAAAAAAATGGTTTCAAGTTTATCTACATTAAACATACTCATTTAAATCTGGTCAGAAGCCCCAGATAAGAGTTGATACAATCATTTCACAACTGCAAAATTAAGGCGCTACCAAAATACCAGTTCCACTAGTGTAAAATGTAATAGGAATAGAGAATGTACAGGTTTCTATTATCAATTTAAAAGTGGACTGGAGAACAAGGAAAGAGGAGCAGTAAGAAACATGACAAGATCTACAGGTTAGAAGTACAAAGAGATCTCGATGACTATCAAATTAACATATTAAAATACAGTAGATAAAAGGCCTCAGTGGCAAACAATTAGTATGCTTCTAAAAGACAAAAAAAGGTTAAAATATATATTATTTTGTAGCTTGAAGCTTTACAGGTGAACAACAGGTGTAGAGGTAGAGGGATTTTTTTTTTTTTGTTGTTGGCCTCTTTATGATGTATAAAGAAGGGCCACATTCACCACAGTGAAAAGACTCATCATATACCCCAGCATCCTTGCTTGGACAGCAAGCAAGAAAAGTGTAATGAGCTAGAAAGGCAACAAATCCTGTCTACTTTTTCCAGGAGCTCAGCTCCGTGCTTCCATAGGTACCTTGGTGACGAGTTACACAAAAGCGCAGAACGGCTGTAACGCAGACACTTCCTCCAGCCAAGAGAGGAACGAGATAGCTAGCTGTTCCAATGAGGTACTACTGGATGCTGTAGAGACTATATGGCAGAGAGAATTTGGTAACAATGGCACTGGTACTCACCCGTAGGAAGCAAGTACCAAAGGGTAGTGGTGACTTTTTTGTTTTCTTAAAGCTTTGCTATTTGATCAGCATTCAGTGTTTTGGAAGAAATGTCAGCTTTGGGCTGCTAATATGATTATCTGCATCCATAGACAGACAATTCTGAAGTTGTATCAGTTATCCAAAACGTACTGTTACTGATGTACTCAAAAACCTCGACTAAAAAAAAATCCCCCTACAATTCAGCTTTCTTGTTGATAACGATCGTTTCATTAATTATGCAGGCCTTCATGAACACAGCAATGTCACTTTCCATGTAAAATGTCTCTTTACACATTACAGAACAGCAGTAAACAACCTCTTTTGTTCTGTAGGATTTCCTGTTAGAAGTACCTCGACAGTAGATATCTTGAAAAATCACTTTTGCAATGAAGAATATTCACATTAGATACTGAGGCAAAGCCAAAAAGACACTAACTAGCACCTTGATTTTTTTCTTTTTTTTTTTTTTTTTCTTAAACACACTCCTAAAAGCAAAATTAAGCACATGGAAGATCAGGGACCAGCAATACACAATACCATCAGCGTCCCTTGCAGCCAAACTACTAATACTCAAAACTAGGCCACACACATGAAGGAGCGAGATGACTGAATCTAGGAGAAATACACAGCATGGAAAGGGATGGGAAGAACAGGAAGTTGAACAGAAAGGATTGCAAGATCAAACACAGTCCATCTTCCGGTCTAAGAATTAGTTTGCAAAACCACCCTTCGGTAGGTGAGCTGACAGTGGGCTGAAGACCTACTGACTTCTGGCATTTCCTCTCCTATACACAGAACAATTCTCTGGAAATTACTTTATATTTCAATGCTTTTTCTTCGGCATCTTCAAATCCTGGAGGAAATGCATTCAACTTGAATTTTTAGTATTTTGGTGATGGTAGCAGAACTTGTAGAAGGCTACTGTAGAGGTTATTACATCATTGGTTGTCACTTCACAATTCAGAGAATATACTTACAAATTATTTAAATAGAAAAGGCGTGTTCAAGGTAGAGGCAGTTACAGTACATTCAGGGTATGTTACAGAAACCATTTGTGGTAGCCATTTGCTGAAAGGAAAAAAAACTCAGTACTTTTGTTTCCCAGACCACACAGGTTATTACTACAATACCCAAAGAGAGTAGGTAATATATGTTAATTACTGCAGTTCAATGCAGTTTTCTTCCAGAACTCATGTGCAAATTGAAACAAAAAAGGTTTAAATACATCTTCATTGACAAGTAAGGAAAAAGAACTAAAAAAGAAACCAGGCACTTTGACCATTTAGGTAAACAGCCATTTCATCTTACCAGACTTCTGCACATGAGTAAGTCTTTAAATCGAACTTGCTATACTTGCAGCACGTTAGGATTCAAGTCAACTTTTTTCCTGTTGGTACTATCAATTCTAGGAAATGCTTACAGGAAATTACGCCAATTGAACTGGTAACACTGTTATTTCATTGGCAATTGAGTAAAATGTTGATCATTTGACTGAGAAGCAATTTCAGAGCTATCAAAGTTAGATATTAACAAAACAGTCTATAAAAATCAATAACACAAATGAAGGTTAACACCTGACTTGAGCTTGCATTGAGACTTGCCTTTATAGTGTTCGGTTCGTGCCTCTGTTCATGGTGTTATCATGGACTGATTTCCAACACATACAGCAACGGGTACTAAGCTACAATACTTTCGGTTTGAAACACGTTCAATAGAGATCATTCCAATGTACCACGAGGTTGGCATGACACTGCAGGTAAATGGGAAATGGTATTCTATCCTTGCCAGTCCCACTTGCAGAACACTCGTTCAAAAAAAACTGCAGTCTGCCTTCCTAGTACTTGGAGTGAAATCATTTCACAGCAGCGTTCATCATAGTTTAGAGAGCTGGTATGATCTCAATTTAGTGATAAGACCAGCTAGGTCTACTTTGATTTTTCTTTTCAAATAATCCAAAGTACACCCTTCCAAGCATTTTGTACATACTCAATCTGCTACAACACATATATCACAACGCAAGGGATTACCTAAGGCTACTAAATAGTGTATTTATTCAGTAGCTATTATTCTTTCAGATGAACATCCTCAGATGCCTTGACCACAAACTGCTTAGGTGTTTTTTTTTTCCTCGCAGACTTATATTTCCTGAAAGAGAGAGATGTGGGTGTATGATGGACTGTCTACCAGTTCACTAACAGAGCATACTGCTCGTTATAGTCTTCATGTATACTTCGGCCGGGAAGCGCAGCTCCTCTTCTGTTCACTACCTTCAAGAAAGTCTAGGAAACACCTCTTTAATAATTCACTGTCCAGTTTCCTTTTCCTACTAAGCGGAAATCCAAATCACATGTAGGCCAGCGGTGCTACTCTAGTACTTAACTCTCTTGCAGGCTATAAACATTAACTCTATCATAGTATTTTGAAGCAATTTATCCACATTTATCAACTACGTTCTAACTGTAGCACAGCTCTGTAGAGGCTCAGATTTCACTGGGACAACAGGAGAAGAGTGCAAGGTTTGGTAAATACCCAGGATAACAAACCGATGCAATCGATGGATGCTGGACACAGTCAGAAAGGGCTGTTCATTTTTGAAAGAATCTTAAAAAAAAAAAAAAACAACCCCTCCCCTCTCACCCCCCACAAACAACCAGTCGTGAGATGCTTTCAGTGCTCATTTACAACTGAAGATCATGTTATCTAGGTCTTTTGCGAGTCACAAATATCAAGACGCGTCTGATGGCAATAAGACGATCTTTAAGGGAGGTCATAGCCAATATAGCCAGCTGAGCTCTGTTCTCCAGAGGCAACACTGCCAAGAGCCACCAGTACCAGGCAGGACCACTGGGGTTGCTCTGTAAGAGAATGGAAAGACAATCATGTATTAACCAACACTGCCTGATGAAGACCAGTACCTTCCTTCCCACATTCCTTTTGTTCAGAAATGCATCACAAAACTAAAAGTAGCTACTAAGCATTTGATTTCAGCTATTCTCTTTGTCTTTTTGCTCCATTAAGGCTGATCTCTTCATGTATCAACTTTTACTGATGATTATTGCTTTCTAAGTTTCATGCAAATAGAACAAAATTGGGTAAATGAGAGGAGCTGAGGATGCACAAAAATACAGCAAAAAACCTCTATGAGAAAATAGCTTTGTGTAAAAAAATAAATAAAGAATAATTATGAATGAATACTAAAGATTTATTACCTGCGGCTCTGGTTCTTTTCCTGGCATGGACCCAAAATGATTGAGAATTTGCACCTTCATATTGTCTTTAAGAGAAGTAAACCAGGCAACAGCTTGATCATAAACTGAATCATGAAGACGGACAAGTTCTTCATACTCTGGTCCTTCAACCTTATTGTTAAAAGAAGATGGAACAAAACAAGTTTGGTACTATGGAGTTCACATGCTCTGCCAGAAGCAAGTGAAGCATAATAATGCAGTGACTGCAGCTGTTCAACTGTCCACATCTAGGCAAACTGTACCCAACTCTCATATTTCAAACCAGGATGATGGAACCTCCCCTACATGTTCTGAGATGACACTTCCTAGAGAAGTTACTCATTAATAACCAAAATATTGGCACAACAGAAGAATCTGCTTTCTAATCCCAGAACATCATATCAATTATTTCAAACCCACGACCTTAAGTCCCTGTCACTAAATGACCTCTGAACTTTCTTATATTGTCTGGTAAAATTCAAGAACTCCTACTGCCACTCAGCACAAGCATAGGGTTTCTACAGCGTTTAGAAACCAGCAATACTTCCTAAAAGTGTTAAGGTCATGGTAGAACAGCCAAGGAGAAAGTGGAGGAGGGCAGAAACGTGCAGGCAGGAAGCAGAGAAAGTGAACGATTTCCCAGTACCAGGAATAGCCATTAAAAAAAAAAAAAGACCCTTGCAAAGAGTGCTTTAGTTGCATAGGGCTGGCTATTAGCCATTAGGGAAAAGGAAAAAAGCATCAGCAAAAAAACAACACTGCAAATTATTGCTGTTCGTTTTCTTTTAGATCTGTACAGACCAATGGTGTACTTCCTCTGGGTTACTCAGACACATATCTGAGCCAGCTACTCTGGTTGCCCCTTCTAGGTGAGGAGGAACAGCTCTAGCGGTTAATTAATTTCATCTTAAGGTAGATATCCACAATAGAGCAGATAAACAGGCAGCTTTGGACTGAGACTTCTCATCACTGACTGTAACAGGAATGTATAGCACTGAACTCAGACATCAGCCTCTGAAGTGAGACAAGGTAAATCTCACTCTAATAATAAAGAGGTGAGTCTCTGGCACCACCTAGAAAACAATGCCTTGACATACATAACCTCCACCACCCTTCTCTGGGGATCTAAACACTGTGAAAAGATTACATACTTGGAGCTTCCATGATGGGGAAGCACCCCACAGCATGTCTGCCCTGCCTGGTAAACAACACTGCATCATCCTGTACAAGTTGCAAGAGCCCTACCTGGATTTTACAGACTCACACTTCAACCATGAAAGTGTGCTGAAGATCTGCAAGATCAGAATGGATTTCATCAATTGGCATAAGATTACTAAGTTCAATGTTAAGAGGGATCAAGATTTTACAGATGTGCTCTGAAGACGGTCCAGGTGCCATAATTAAGTTATGGCCAAAAATTCACACTTTGGCCAACACCCATCACAAGCACTTCACTTGTTGCAGATATTGTAAGAGGACTTGTTTGTAAAATTACTCCCCTCCTGGCAATTCTCAGGTCTCTGTCAACTTTGATGGATGTTTGTACAGGCACAGTAACTGTATCTCACAAAGATCTCATTTTAATAATGGACTCCTACATTTGTTTGAGGAGCTGTTCTGCAAACTAGAGCTGGGAAGTCATAGAAGTCTGCCAAACTACACACTGATCTCCTGTGTTCAGCGGACAAAGAGAATAGCCAATTCTCTACTAACAGAGGTGTTCTTAGATGGGTGATAAGCCCTTACCAGTTTTAAAACACTACTCTGAGCTCACCTAACTGTCATAACAGACCTGGGTATCAGAAGCTACGTAAGAGATTCGTGAAAGCAGTGCAACACTTCAAGTGGAGATAATTGTAAGGATAGAAAGGAAGAAAGGGAAGTGTGTAAGAGACAAGCTAAGTTTGTTCCACGGTTGTCAAAATAGAGCTACGGTATTTATAATGATATCGATTAAAAAATAATGCATAGCTAACTTGAAATGCAATAAGGAAAGGCTATTTAAGTGAATCCAGCAATACATGGGTATGAATAACTTTGCACCATAGATCACCTTTTTATCTTCAAGATATTCGATGTTTGCTGTGTTATATCCATCTCGTTGGCCATGGCTTAAGACCCTAAAACGACGGACACCAACTGTATCAACAACTGAGCGTCCATCAGGAAAAAACTTTACGTCCCTGATCTCTAATATACAGCCATGATCTGCAAATCTGAAATGACAGAAGGGTATAAAAGTGGAAATCATCAACAAGCATTTATATACATCAGGACAAATACTGGGCCTAATTCACCACTTTCAATTTGAAAGAGGTCCTTGCTTTGGTGACAATACATTTCTGCTTATGCACATAAGCCACACAACCCCCACCCTTTTTTCCTTCCCTGGAGGTCCAAGGCAGCAGCACCTTCAGAGCCTAGGTATTTAAGGGAGGTAGAGAAGGGACAGGAAAGCTAAATGGAGTAGTGAGTTGCCAGCTGCTTGTGGCAAATTCACTTGCTTTGCAAAGAAAACAAGATGGGTAAAGATACCAAATGGAAGTCAAGGAACCAAGACACAAATGCAGGGCTAGCAGGGCAATCCCCCCTACTGTGAGGTGTAAATAGAGGATTACAGGCTTTAGGAGGAAAAGGTTTCTACAGAGCAAGATTCTTCTTGCCCCCGTATCCTTTAAGTTAACCAAAATAAAATAGCCCCCTTATAAAAGCACAATTGCATCTGTTATATTTGAAGCACAAATTTTAATTGCATTCTGGAAAGCAGCATGCAACAAAATTTTATTTAAATTAATTAGCCTTATCTACTCTGCACCTGTGCTTTAGTTAGTTCATTATGGAAGCTGATCACACAACAATTCCTCACTGTGATACTCTGATCTGCCAGTGTTTGCAGCCTTGTACCTCAGCTTACTGCTAACCAAGAGAATGCACTGTACCAACCCTGATCTCAAGATAACAAATCCCTATAGGATCCAAAAACTGTTTCATCGGGGAAACGCTCGTTATAGCAGGGCTTGGCCATTTGTTCAATCAGAGTAATGAAGAAACAGCAACACTGCTGGGAAATGACTCTTGTTTCTATTCCACTGGAATTCAAGGTTTAGGGAGGAAAAAAGGTGACTGCTGTGAACAGCCATTCTCTTCTGGCCGTTGTACTGTGCAGACTGAGGAAGAGCAAGAAGCATACAGCTGCACACCACTAAGCTCTGTGTGCTTGACCACTGAGATTACAACAACTGAATTTATTACTGAAAGATCAGATTGAGCACTACTTAAACAGTTACAAACCCTTTTTTTTTTTTAAAGGATTTTAATGGCACTCATATCAAGTTCAAAAATTCATCTGCAAGTGATGTTTTTTTGTCATTCTTTGAGAAGTTACTTTGAGATGGAAAGTGACTTTGATCAAAGAGAGACAAGAAAGCACCTGGCCATGAGTATAAAATGTACTGACACATCTTAAAAGCTTATAAACAATTCTTCTCCAAGTTTTAATTTTAAGTGGACAAGCAAAGCAGAGGAAGGTAATGAACTTAATATGACTTGTCACCGTGTCTTTCAAGGGAGGTAAGAATCTCAGCCTTCTATACTCTTGTCTCAATAGATGAGGCAAAACAAGTTTCCCTACTTTCTTATTCTCATTAGATTTCACAATTTTGAACAAACAAAATTATTTCTTTACTTGCGTAAGAAACCACAACAGCCTGCTAGGTGACTACAAATAAAGGCTTCCTGCACTTCAGTGTTTTTCATTTAACTGGAAGGCACCATGCTTAAAATGTTTAATTATTTCAGTAGCTCTAAGCAGACAGAGCATGCTAACTGTACCTAACCATACTAGTTGCATTTTAAAACACCCTTTTTGGCACTATCAAATAAGTGTGCGTTTTTAGGATTGTAGCCCCTTATCCCTCTGTACTAAGCCTTCCTAGATGTGCAGGGATCAATTATCACTGATGCCACAGGGTCCTTTTCTCCTCACTCTTAAACATATTTGCTTCCAGAAAATTGATAATAAGACTGTAATGGATCACAGCATGACAGCTGTTGTCAGGATCTGAACTCCACTGGGACTGCACCATCGACAGCATGTCAAATGGCACGGAGCACAGGCAGAGCCAGCTGAAGCAACTCCTGCATTCTTACTGCCTCCTTCGTCCTCTCATCCAAGAGAAAAAACATCCCTGAACTGGAGAAGGAAAGGCTGCCAAACCTGGTTATGACTGCCCTCCTCTCAGCTCCAGCCATGGTCACCTACAAAAGGGCTGCTCCTGAGGATGCTTAATGTATTCTTAAGACTTCCCACACTGGCAATTCTACATCATTCTTCTGAAGTAAACAACTTCCTATCACATCTCATAAGACAAATGTCTCTTCAGACCACCTCATTTTTTTTTTTTTTCCCCCAAGA
This sequence comes from Phasianus colchicus, assembly GCF_987193195.1. Lineage (NCBI taxonomy): Eukaryota > Metazoa > Chordata > Aves > Galliformes > Phasianidae > Phasianus > Phasianus colchicus. The sequence goes on from NC_143436.1 coordinate 134,362,421, forward strand.
TTATCTGCTTATCCCTTTTCCCTTTCATCTAGACTTTTATTTAATCATTAGTATTCATCTCCACACAGGGAAGTGGAATCACACTAGTGTCAGAATTTACAAAAAAGAATTAAAGGCAGGATCATATACAAAGACAATGTAACCCACTCACTGCAGAGCTTAGACATTGCAACACAGCAGTGAAGACAAACATCAACATTCAGTGTTCAGTAGCAATACGGGCTTCTCAGCCAATTGTACACCTTGTCTCAAATGATTCTGCCCATGCAAAAAAGCTATGCAACGTTTGGGTTTAGTTTTTTGTGTATGTTTTTTGTTTTAAATGAGCAGATAGAAGAGCAACCTCATCCACACTGTCAGCTTTCACTAGAACAAACAGGCTAGAAAGCTTTCCAACCACACACACAATTCAGTGCTATTTCTGGAGCTTGTAGTAGCAAGATGAGTTGTATTTTTGCTATCCATCCAACAGGGGAGCAATAAAAATAACATCTTTGCATCCAAAGGAACGTTTGATATACTAAAGTAAAAAGTCACCAACTCCTGTATCGGTTCATACAGGACTGGAAGGAACCACAGTGGTCAGAGGGGACAAGTATGCTGTGCTGCAGTACCCCATCAGCATGCCAACACTGTAACAAAGGACCTTCTGGCTCATCTCCTTACCCTTTCAATTCATCAGCTAAGCACATGCCAAACTGTTTGGTACCAGTCTCCATGCATCTTCTTATCATCAGGCGATAACGAGGTTCAAAAACATGAAGTGGGCAAGGGATGGTAGGAAAGGCCATGGTACATACGAAGATGGGAACATCTTTATTCAAACTGTAAGATAATTGTTAAAAAAATGTTCAGTTTTTTTCTGGGCACTGCTGTATTTAGCATAAACCCATAAAAAAACACCACTTCTAGTGGTCTCCTTAGACTCGTTTTTGTTAAATGCCTCTCTGGTTGTGGTTTGTCATTTTCACAGGAAAAGTACATTTCAAGTCTCTTTTTGTTAATGTATTAAGGAAACAATTAATCTAATGTAGTTTTATAAACGAAAAGTCAGGAAATAATAGCCAATTTCCCCCAAAGTGTGAATACAGATGCATCTAGCTTAAATACAAATAGAAATATTTTGGTCATGACTTTTTATAATAACATAGTAACTAAGTACTAATTACATTCAAAGCAAACTGTGGAGAATTCCAAAGCTCAGTAAAGTCCTTTAAGTTTGAAGGGCACTAATCCTTGTTTGATTTTTCCAGGTTTAATTCCATGTTTTATTTTTCTTTTTCGTTGGGCTGTAGAGTAAGTTTCACGTCACTGACACAGCAGCGAATCCTTGAACTTCTACTGACCTGAAGTATAACACATTCATAATAGGGTTTCTGTTCCTAAAGAAATCCCATTAAAACTTTTATAGCAGATATTGATTCAGAGGAATAAAGCTATTATCTTTATTTTAAGAATATAGTTGTGCCTCTCTACCATCCAAGCATGTTGTTTATCTGTGCAAACCATGTAAAAATTACAAATCGTGAGAGCTTTGTTCTAGAAATTCATTCATTTTGTGCATTTTCATAAGCAAACGTAAAGCTTCTTCAGTAATTCAGACTAAAAAATACATTTTTCTAACAGTTATCAGAAGTAAAAAAGAGAGCCTACTTTGACAATTCCTTCATTTCGTCCTCATAGACTTTCTTCCTTTCAGATAATTCCTCTGGCAAGTAACGGACTATCAGTTCTTCCGTAAGGACGGTCTTTTTGTAAGTTCTGCTCGCCAAGAACTGCAAGGAAGAGTCAACTCTGAAGCCTGATAACAAGAAGTCAGGTAACAACTCTTTCTCCCAACCCATTCCCTTTCCTAAGGCACATTAGCTTCAGCCTTTGGGCATAAAAACTACTTCAGGGTATGAGGCTCACTCTAGTGCCCATTAGCTTCACTTCCGATTGAATCTGTACTACCACCAAGAACACGTAGTTCCTCCCTGCTTCTGAAGAAGATACACATATTATTTTCACCTAGAGCTGTCAGGTTACTGCTCCCCAAGACATACTCCAACTGTGAGACACATTATGACTACTGGAGCACAAGGTTTGACCAAGGAGTGCCCATTCCTCCTTCACTGCTAGTAGAAATACAGACTGATGGAAGGAACAAATTCGTACTCCACAAGCATAAGCCTGGCATGATACTGGAAGTATCTATTCCTTTATGCACCAACAAATCCTACTTATATTTTTCTTTTCCCCAAGGAACAAATAAGCACAGCTTGATGCTGAGTACTATCACATTGTTCTGCAAGTAGAGCACAGAATCACCTCCTATACATGTTACCAGAAGAACACAGCTTTGAATATTTTAATTAACTGAGGCAAGGATATACTTACTTCTGACAGCTTTTCTTTGCAGAGTGGGCAATGTGGATTATGGTCAAGGCAACGCTCAAGGCATTTGAGGCAAAAGGTGTGTCCACAGGGAGTGGTAACAGGTTCATAGAACAACCTGAACATGAAAACACAGAACAAAAAAACTGAAGCTGACAATATAATACAATACAGACTCCTAAACTGTGGAAACAAAGGAGTAGACTTCACTATCTCACCCCTTCCTGCTTTTGTATCCAAAGACATAAAAACAGTTTTCATTTTTGAAGTGGTAGTTAATGCGTAATAAAGACTGTGTCTGTACAGATTTATCAAATCCAAATTTTAGGAAAAAGAAATGAAGCAATGGTTTCGGCATTCTTTGGCTGCTTTCCCTTCTGACACCACAAAAACATTTTTCAGAAGCTAGAAAGGCTTTCAGATCTTAATCACAGGTCAACACAGCCATACCTCATGCAGAGGGAACACTCAAAGTCCGACGCATCAACAAGAGTCGTTGGTATCTCACTTGAAGTGATGACAGCATTTTCAGGTAAAACATCTACATCTAGAAGTTAAGGTGATGATTACAGTAAATATTTTAGCATTAATGCAATTTCAAATACTAAATTGTTTTTCCATAACTATATTCTCTCCTTTCTTTTTTGAAGCTTTGTTTCAAATAAACATATTTTCCATTTAGGTTTTAGACCTTCTGGCAGGAAGTTTTTTGGAGAGCAGAGGATGATGGCCAGAGAAAGCATTTTAGAGCTGAATACCCACGAATTACTTCTCCAAAAATGGTTGTTTTTTTCAAAGTCTAGTTTTGAAAATATTCTGCTGTTGCTTTCCCATCACCATCACTACCTCCCACATCAGCCAGGCCAGATGTTTTTAAGTATGTTAAGTCCAGAATTTAATTTGTTTACACACTGTTAAACTATTTCATCAGTGTTTATTATAGATGTCTCAGCAGGAGTAATTTTTCTTAGCAGTATAAAAAGGCTTGCATGCTTCTAGACTACCCTGCTGTAGAAATCCTAGGTTTCACACAGCTTCACTTTGAAGAACTACTGGAGATATATGAGCTAATGCAGCTGGCAAACACAGTGACAGATTACTTCACAAAAATTTATGTCCGTCTTGTTTCTTGCTGTAGTGAACACATCCAAAGATTACAGGACTCAAACACCGTAGCAATATTTAAGCTCAAAAGCTATCAGCTTAGACTTCTGATGACATTAATGCAAGCATATTAATCATAGAATCATAAAGGTTCATAAGATCATCTAAGTCCAGCAGTCAACCCATGCTTGTGACCACTCTAAGCCATGTCACTCACTGTGATATCTACCTATTTCCTGAAAACTTCCAGGGATAGTGCCTCCAGCATCTCCCTGGGCAGCCTGTTTCAATACCTCACCAGATTCTGCAACTTCTTTCACAGTCCACACCTTTGTTGCTCAGCAAGAATTGCAACAGAGCCTTCACGACCTTTTTATGAACCAAATTCTTGACAGTGGAAAAAAAAAAAAAAAAAAAAGCTCAGCTTTTTGATGTTAAGTTGAAACATTTGGATATTTTGTTAAAAGATAACTTGTGCTGAGCATCTGGTTTATCTCCAGCACAGACAGGAAAGGGGAGAGGGCACTGATGTGGCCTACAAAGAAAAACAGTGTTATCTTTAACCTACATCTTGCATGTTAGCCTTTAGTAGCAGCAAGAATCTAACTGCTTTATTCTGCAAATAGCAGCGTGGCATCAGGATCTAGCACAGACCAGAAATTAATGGTTCTGGGTAAAATGCGATCTCTGCCCTTTGCTGTGGAGATAGAGGAGTGTTGGATTTCACAATCTATTTACTGAGTCTGCAGTTCAGAGACAAATACAGGATTTTTCCCTGCACAACACCATGACCAGAAGCTGGCCATAAATTGGTAATTTGCTGAGGTGGCAGACAAGCAGCAGCACTTGGGCACTTGTGATATTTCAAGGCAGAAGTCAGATTGGTCAAGGAGGTGTGCGCTTTTATTTCTTTTTAAAAATGCATGCTAATACAGCAGCATTTTAAAAGCCTCTTTTCCCAATTATTTCACTACTCAGTGCAATATAGTGCCTTCAGCATTTTTTCCCAGAGTAGTAAAAACACTTCAGAGGTCTTTGTTGAAAGCCTGAGAAGCATACCAACTGTAAGCACAGCTATCAAGCAACAGAAAACTGGGTGGGCTTATTACTCCTTCAAAGGGCTCCTTTGTTTGCTTGGCAAATTTCATGTAAAGTTGCATGTGACTCTTTCTGATGCCAGCTAAAGATCAATTTCCAGGCTCACTGTATCTTTACTTCATATAGAAAAACAATGACATTCCACTATACTTCTGAGACTTAGAAAACGTGAACACCAGCAATACAAAGACTAAACTGTTAGCGGATTACAAGTTATGAGAAGAAAAATGCAGTGTTCATTGAATGAATTGAAACTGCACTGGAATAACATAAATAGTAATTTGAACTTTAGTGCCTTTAACATCCTTAAACTCTACATGTTCCAATAAGAGAGGAATATCTGAGCAACGCTGTTGAGAGCAGAAATATATTTCCTAGTCTACAAATCCATACAGGAAATGTTTCATTTACACCTAAAAAGGAAGGAGGAAAAAGGTAGTTTTTGAACATGAACAAAAGAAAATCCCTAAGCCACAGCACAAACCTTTCTTAGGGATTTTATTGGGGATGTCCAAGCTTTGTATATCCCTCATATCACTGGACAGCTTTCTTTTTAAGCCAGTCCCAGGTAAACTGGAGAGAACAGCTCCCAAAGACTTCTTGCTGTCTTCAAAATAGCGATCCAGTACGTTATGGGAAGCGGGAGAATCAGTGCTTCTAAATACATCAGATTCTTGGGACGGGTTTTTTGTTAACCTGAACACAGTATCCTAAAGAAAGTAAGAACAGTTATACACAGCAGAAGTTTTATTTTTTTATTATTAATTATATATGTCAGTAATAGATCAGTGTAACTATACTGAGCTTAAAAAGGAACAAAGGTCCACATGAAACAAGGCCAATCTCAAGTTGCATTAAACAGACTTCTCTCCCTACGCCTTGTGTCTAGCAGCTGTTTCTATCATACTAAAATCCCATAAATGACATAAAGGAGGAAAAGAAAAGATATAAAATAAAGACAAAATAACAGATCTCCACATGAAGGCATCACATTGTTTTCTGAACAAAGAGTTTTGACCTGTTTTTTCTGAAAAAACATGTCCCAACAAGAGATACAACAGTAACTGGAGAAAACAGGCTTACCATGAAGTAAGTGCCTACACGAGTGCTGACAAAGACAACATCACACAGATCAGACAGATCCTTGTATTATTTTTGGTATTTAGATGTTGAATACTTTTTACTATACCTTTGAGGACCCAGCAATAGAACTATCTTCAGCAGCTGACTGTGTGTTTATGCTACTTAAAAATGCAGGTTTCAATCTTGTATGGGATGTTCGACTAGAGAAAGGTGCTGTTAGACTATCATGCACATTTTCAAAGGCTGGGAAAAACATCTCACACATTATCTAGTCAATTAGAGAGAGAAACAGAGAGAGAAGAACAACAATTACAACACGGATCTTTATGTTTGTACAAACACAGATGAACAAACTGTGTAGCTTCTGAATGCCAAGAGGCTTGCAAAAACGGTAGGATCCTACATTCCCCAACATCCACAGGAAACTCATGTGGCAGTGCCCACCACAACCATAGGCACATCCCAAGGTCCCCCTCTCTGTGGGAACTTGGGTCCACCTCCCTTCTCAAAGCCTCTTGTTCCCCACAATCACCGAGGCTGGCAACCTGCTCTCTTCTTCCCCTGTTGATGTCCCTCTGCACTATGATCCTCAGATCTCTGCTTTCAGAAGGTTTCAGATCATGCTCTTTTACTGAATCAGATTAATACAGATGTGTCTGAGTTCTCCTCTGCATCCAAGCAGGTCACTGCTCTACACTCAAGCTGATTTCAACCCAGGCTAAAAGCTATGTACAGCTGTTCCCCTTCTCACCAGCCTCCACCGAGTACCTTGCTGAACCCCCCACTTCTTTTTTGAAACTGCTGCACGTATAGACTAAAAGAGAATGTGACTAGGGGCAAACAGCCATGTCCCCTTATGGGAAGTTACACAGAGACTACAGGGTTGTTTTTTTCCCCCCTCCACCCCCCGTCATTTCCCACATGAGGAGGTTTTCTGTTGGGCACTAAAATTAGAAGCCTTGAGCTTATGGAATCCAGGTGTACTCAAATCCTGCTGACACACTGCAAGCATCCACAAATGGCAGTGGTCCAACCTACAAATACACTATCTCTGACGGAGGCACCTCTACAGAGCTGTGTAATGGCCTAGAAGCAAACAGTAAACACATTTGATACCTTCTGGGCTTCTTTCTTCATTGAGCTCCATTCAGGATTTAAGGCAACACAATAGAGAAACTCCTTCAATGCTTCCTCAGTCCTTTCCAATCCAGAAAGAGCTTTTGCTTTCACATAATGACCCTGTTCGCACAAAGAAAACGTACAAATCTAGAGATTATTTCTGAAGTGACAGTAAGACACCAGCACACAAACTTGGCCATTCCCTCCATTTTGCAGAAGAAGAATGAGAAAGCCATTCCCTCCTGCTAAACAAAACACCCCCAGTGCTGCAGCAAAGCATCCCCAAGCCAAAGACACTGCTTCTTTCCTCAGCAAGGGGGACTTGACACAGAGTAAGGAGGGCTGTTTGTCTCCCTGGGGACTCAGATCACAACATATCCTACAGGGCTCCCTGTAGCCCAGAGAAGGGTTCCCTGTACCAGGACAGTCTGAACAGTAACGGAGTTACATGGAAAACACTGGGCAGGCTGGCAGCAGCACTGGAAGGAGCCAAAGATTTCAGGATTAGGATACTCACTTTTGCTCAGTGTCTTGTCCTATTTTATTTGGGTAGAAGATACCAATATATTACAAATGTAGGGCAACTTGACAGTGTTTAACCTGAAACCTTTTAGCTCATCACATCTTCACATCCTGGAGTGACACACCCATGGCTGAAGTAAAAGAAATCAGCTTAGAGACAAGTCCTACTTTGCTTATTAGTGGTGAGAGAGGAATGCCTCACCTCTGAATTTCCCTGTGGATGTCAATTTGCAGTTCAAATCTGACTCCGGAAATTATTTCCTTCAAGACGGAGAGAAACTAAATGCGTTTGTAAACATCTGCTCTTGAATATGAATACTAGTCCACCTCTGATTCACACAATTATCTTCAGGCTGTGCTGAAGGCTGAGAGACTGGTCAGATAAGCAGATGTCTTTTTCTGTTCCTCATGCTCTTGCAAAAAGATCAGGTAATCTTATCCAGCAGGTAAACTTCCCTCAACCTTTCAATGCAGCCCTTCAAGTTAGGCCTGTTATGATCTGTACCTCTCCACTGTCTGGGAGAAAAAGAGGACGCTTATAGCAAAATAAAGTAACAGACACTGTGTAGGAAAGACTAGTCACTGTATGTCACAAACAAGAAGTCTTAGTATGCAGCCATCTCCTGAGATGAGGACTGAGCAGGTAAATTTGACTACTTCCCAAAATACAGAAGAGAGCAGCCTGTTTATTCCAGCAAGCAGAAAGCATATTTCCCAACAGGAGGCTGAATCCAAGGAGCATGCAAGAGCTTGATTTGGTTCCCAAGCAATGTCTCTCAGCTTCTGAGAACTGGGATGCAGTTAGCATGCTGGAGACATTTCATCAAGATCTGCATGTTTCTTTTCTGAATATGATAAGAGCAGAGATACTGCAGAGGCCTGACCCTGACCTTTTTATTTTGATGCTTGCACAGCCTCTCTAAACTTTTTTTCCAGAGCTCCAAATCATCCTGACACTGCAGACAAGTTTACTCCATTGCCCTGGAAAAGCTACAAGGTAGTTTGGTGCCTTCCAATTTTCCAAATAAGAGAGTAATTTCCTCATCCACACCACAAATTGAGGGCTGATCTGGGCTGTCTGTGGAAGAAGTATCTAAAGATCCAACACCAAAAATTATGCCCAGCAATAACAGACCTTACAAGACCACTGCTGCCTTCCATTTTCTATTTTCACAGTGTCAAGTAAAGCATCAGATCTGAGGGGTAAAATCTAGCCAGAACCCCAAGCAGCTTCAGAGAAGGCATCTAATTCTCTCTGCCACTTGCAAAGTACAACTGGAAATTTCTTCCTCACAGACGCCAAGGACGTGGTTTCAGCAACTGAAAATAAACTGGCCTATTGTTCTAACTGCTACAGTGGACCCAAGAGCTTTAGGAACTCAGTAAGACATTAAATTTCTATTAGCAATAAGCCAAAAGTCTCTGGTAGGTGAATGCTCACCCCCCGAGGAGGTGCTTCCAGAACAGCTCTATTTTATGGTGGATTTTTGCGCTACACGTTTGTTCTAATCTTTGTCACTGAATGAAACAGTGCAAGATACAAAACAAAGCAGAATTCCTGAATAATGCTAATTCGGGATCGCCAAAACTTCTATGGAAATTCTGACATACACAAGCAAAACGTATCTGTGATACTGCTGGTATGCCATGATGACAACTTTCATTTTCAATTAGCATTCTTCAGAGATGCGATTAACAAAATCTTTATCCGCCTACGACAGACACACATCACATTTCCATGGATGCAAGGCAAACAGACAAGACACTCCAAGAAAACATTTGAATGTGCTTAATTCATTTGTCTCCCTTTGCACAGAAACACAAATGACACTGCTCAAGATGAATTCTTGCCTTGACTAGAAAACGATCCTAAATAGAAAGTCAAATTTTAAAGAGTAGAATTGGAGGTGGGGGTTAGATTATCATTTTCCTTCAAATAGAAAAGGTTTTAATGGGTGACAAGACAGATATCTTCAGGAGATGATTATCTAACTTGTCAGAAGCTAGATGCATCAGATGGCACCTCATTGCTCATCCTACCTAGTTGAATAGAGACCAAGCTGCAGCTTCTGTGCTAAGGCTTGCCACACCAATGGGCTTATGCAACATCTCAGACTTCTTCATAAGGCCAAAGAAAATCCAAGGTCTTTCTACACCCCTGCCTACAACCCATGCCACCCTATCTCTCAGTCTGGAGACTTCATTTGGTCAAAGCTGTGCTGCTGTTCTGCCAGTGACAGGTGAGGAACTGACTAGAAGTGTAATCCTAGGCAGGGTGAGCTGTTGGGATATCCAGCCTGACTTCAGGCATCAACTGCGGGCACCATGTGCTTCCTTCCCTTTTTACCTTAACATTGTTTCTGACGATTGCTTCAGACTGCTCCAAGAACCTCATTTGTTAGGGAAAAAACCCCACACCAATATGAATCACTATGTCACACGGGCAGGAATCTGATGTATGAACTCAGTATTGAAGGAAAAAAAAGAGTAAATCCTGAAATACTGTCTGGGATACTCCTCAGAAAGACACTGTTGTTAGGAGGCTGGCAAAGCCACTCCACTTTTCCTGTCAAAAGGGAAAAGTGATCCCATGCCACTGATGACTTCTGAATGCGATTCTGCTCCAAGCTACAGCACAAGCTCTAACAGATCAATTGGCACTAGCACAAACAAAATCACATCACTGGATGCCCACCAGAGAAATCCCATGCTAAGGACCTTCCAGACTCATCCTGTAAAGGAACAAGCTTCCAGTCTGTGTTTCCAGTCCTGATAACACCACAATATTCACCCAACAATGACCTCACCAGTGCCATCTGCCCCCCAGAGAGAAGTCCTGAGAACAAGAAGTCAGAATTTTTTTCCTTGCAGCATGCAAGCACCATACCGCAGGCCAGTGGGGTTTGCTTCGGCAGAGGATGTCTGCATCATGGAGAGCTTGCTGGTAGTTTTTCATTGATGTACAGAGCTCTGCTCGCTGTGCTATCAGTGAACACTTGCAAGAAGCTGGAAGACAAAAAGGTTACAAGAAAGTTAAAAGAAGCAGTAGTGTGTGCTAAACGCAGTAACCTAATTTCAGATAGAGTAACCTAAAAAGCACAGCTGCATAATCATTACGTTTTCACTTTTATGTAATGGAAAAAAAGGTGATTCTTCCCTTCCTTCCTGAAATATATTCCTCTCAGTCTGTAAGCAATCTCTGCATTCTATCTTACAAGAGTGATTCCATATTCACATATGGGATGTCACCTGCTCTTTCTGTCATGACACTTAAGCAAAGGGAAAAAAAAAAAAAAAGCACCAAGCTTTTTCTCCCTCTACTGTAGTTCTGGTTGAATGAATATACTACGTGCAGAAAACAACATACAGAACTTCAGTTACAGAACATCCCAGAAGCCACTCATTAAACAAAATGCACGCAGTCTTCAAATTATGTCCACTTGCCATCCTCATAGCAGGCAAACTTCCAGCGAGCACACATCATGGCTTTAGCAGCCATACATTCATGAACTGCTCTTAGACTGCATGGACTATAAACATCTCAAGTCCTATCCTACGGTCTAATATGTTTTAAGATGGAAATCTAGCTTGAGCATAAAACTTCAGGGAATTGCAGAAAAACTAAAGCAGCTCCACATTCAGCCTGTCCACCAGGACGGCTGTGTCTTTCCTGCAGTGCTGCAGTCTAACCAGCCTGTCCTGCTGCACGAGGTTATTCTGTCCCAGATGTATTTGCCTTAGCTAAAGCACACAAGACTTGCCAGCCTGAGCCTCAGGGTGGCAGCCCTGCAAACATTCCTTCCCCCTCCAAGCTTGATGACACACAAACCTGCGAACAGCACACTCCATTCGCTCATCAAGATTGTAAGATATTAAACAGCACCAAACCCATTACCAGCACCTCAGCAATGCTGCTGGCATCCATCCACCCCACAGCCTGGAGTGAGGAACTGGCACCTAGTGCCCAGCAGCCCAGCCAGCTTCCACCCATCCCTAACAGCCTGGGTGCTCTCAACCTTTGCGTGCCAGAAAAGCCTCGGGAGAGCTGGAATATGGCTGCCAGGTGGTGGAATTCTCACCCAAATGTGAACAGGTTAAAGCTTCCACAACTGGGATTAAAGTTTAAAAATGCTCCAAGGTGCACTGAGAGGCAATACTTCCTCATTTCTACAGGCCTGAAACTCTGCCTCCAAACTAACTGTAGAGACATTTCCAACTAGCGTCACCTTCTGTATGGCTGTATGTTGGGTTCCCATCTCCATACCCTTCCTACTCTGCGCAAACATCCCAAACATATCCTCAGTAAGAACACATTTGCCACGAAGCTTGGGCATGTATACAAGTGAGTATGGACAGAGAATAAGCATGCAACTGGTACAGGTGCTACAGCTGATAAGGTTCAAGCATCGTGCAAAGGGATGGCCCAACTGCATCCCCTCCCTGCCCTGGAGCTGACACCAGCTCTAATGCAGCAAAGCAGGTCCGTGTGGTTGCACAGCAAACCAGACCAAGAAATTAATTGACTGAAAACTAACGCAGTGAAAACAAGTAAATATAAAGGTTTAAGAGGATCACTTTCCCCTCAACTGGTTCACTGTACAGCTTCACAGATGTGAATGCCAGGACGAGGGATGAGAAAGAAAGAAGCAACAAGGACTGATGCTTTCTTTAGCCCAAGCATGGACTGATGCCAGATTTACTAACTGCAGAATGATACACCACAGCTGATGCTGCCTCAATGGGCCCAGACAGCAAAGGCTGCAGACTACACCTAAAACATGGGAGCTCTACAAAAGCTCGTCCACACATTTGTTGGCTGTTGGTTTACTCCTTTCAGTATTACACAAGCAGACTGCTGCAGTGATCCACACTGCTAGAGAATAACTCTTAAGACGACTGCAAATTAAATTGAAAACAATTAACCTCATGCCCTCGGAAGCAAGCTATTTTCTTCTTTTCCAAAGATGCTCAAATACAAGATCATTCAATTTTGTTGTCTTTTAATAATCTTCCGGCTGTATTAAACCCACAAGTATACTCTGCCTATATTTCCATCACTGTATCTGCTGCACGTTTTTTCTGCAAATATTGACAGGGGTAGGCAGAGTGTTGGGTGGGGTACTTTTTGGCACCAAGGAGGGAAAGGAAGCAGTGCAAGCTTATTGGGCAGGCAAGCCAGCTTCCTGCTTCTGTTCACTTGTGCACTACTGACATTTCAGCCACGCTGACGTTTCCTCAGGTTTTTCAGCAGACAATTCAGAGTGGTTCATACATTCAGCAGACTCAGAGAACAGCTTCATCAGTTCATTTTTGGGATTGTCTCAACTGCAGAAGTCTTTGTTTTAATCAAAAATGACAGGCAGAACACAACTGTGTTGCAAGGGCTGCAAATCTTCCCAAAGCAAAGTTCGCAGGCTCACATAACATGAAGGAAAAATAAGATACTGAGAAAAACTTAAGCCACACCAGAAAAAGCTACATCTACTTAGGACTTCACCAAGTTCCTCTGTTCACCAAGTCTCAATTAGAAAGCAAAAGGTGTGGTCCATTTTAACTAAACATTCCTAGCCAGTTATTCATTAACTGAGGAAGAGAAAGGGAGCAGGGGGAACAAGCTTCCAGCTTTACTCAAGAGAACAGTATTTATGAGAATACAGAATAACAGGTTTTCTATAGTGAGATTAGGCGGTCAGACAGGGCTCGGTAGCTGGAGCGCTGCCCAGCCTCCTTCATTCAAGTTCACCTCCATTTGGTGGTGAGGCCACTGGCACGTCCCATCGTCAGCACAGGGCTGGGGCCAGCCTGCGGGCAGCTGCACCTGGGCAGCACGGAGAGGGAGCAGGGCTGGTGGCAGGGCTCTGCTGCACGTCTTAGAAACCACGAGCTAACAGATACCAGCACCACGTGAAGGGCACCGTTGGCCAGAACAAACAGCAACACAAAGCCACCCAAAAAACAATCCTAGGCTACGTGACTTCCCAAGGCTAGATGGACTGAGACATCCTAGAGCTGGTCAGTGAAATCAGCACCAGGAAGAACTGCCTCTGGCAGATGGCCGATGCCAACGTAGCTGCATATAGCTATGGAAAGAAAAAAAAGTATCCAGGTAGAGCTTTATTCAAGACAGAGATTCTGTAAGCACTGTTGAGTTGTTCCACTCCCTCATATGTCATGTGGGGAAAAAATAATAATCACATGAGGTGAATGGAGAGGGCTTGAGGATGTACAGATTTCAGGAAGACTGCTAGGTGCTGACATACTACAAGAAGCATCAAGATTATTTAAAACAAACCACAAAGTCACACAATAACCAGTGGTTTGCTTTAACATAATGCACCCATTCTTTCTCATTGAGGTTAAGAATAAAAGATTTCTTTTATGAAATGACTTGGTATCTCAGTCCAAATTAAAGCAGAAAAGCATAGACAATGTTACTGTTTCCACAATACCAACAGATGGCATTTCCTGAATAAAAATCTTCTGGGAGCCTGCAGCTGCACAGCAAAATTTATGTTCTTGTCAGCATCGTGGATCCACCATTGAGCCTCCCAGGATCTGTGGCTCCGGGCAGCTGGGACACAGATTTCCTGGGAGCCACAGGTCATGGGAACCTTTGCACATGGCATCCTCCCTCCCAGCCCTCACCCCACAGTGTGAGACGATGCCTGAGCATTGCACAACATCAAGGCACTAGGCAGCTCCGCGCATCCTGGATCCTCTCTGGGACAGCCAAGTATCACCAACACAGAGTGCTTGCCAGCTTGTTGAAACTGATGCAATAGCTGGCTGAGATTTTCCAGAAACGTTAGCTTACTACCCCTCCTAGTAAATTTAACCTCAACTTTGCTCACTTCACCTTTGCGCTCATGTGCAGACATTCATTAGATCGCACTCTCACGCAGAAGCTAACACCTAAAATTACTTTTCCAGACAGGCCCAAACCTTCACATATTAAAAACACTGTACGGTTGAATGCAGGAGGCTGACAGAAAAGAACATGGCTCCCCCAAACCTTCCTGTGCTAGGAGGAAAATGAGTGCAATTAGAGAATTTTCTAAACAGGACACGGATGACGCTAAGAGTTTTTCTGCAATAAACTACTCCAGAGATTTCTTCCAGGAATTCAGCACAGAAAGAACTAGCTGAAAGTTGCTAGAACTCCCTAATCCTTCTTATCTGACATTTATTTCTTCCTAGAAGAGCACGTTTTATTCAAGTCTACTCCAGCCCTAAGTGCTTTTCCTAAATGCCTATTAAAAACAGCATCATGACAAAAAACACCTCTGAGTGCTCCTAGCAAGAGTCAGTCCACACAGGATTCTAGGAAAAAAGCCTTCCCATATTTTAATGTAACTTCCACCACTGGACAGAGCAAGAAACTTGGCTTCATTTGCTGTGCTCTGCATTCAGCTCTAGTGGTCTGGTTGGGGAGCAGGGGCAGAAGCGTGCTTGATGAGACAATTAGCAAAAGCAATAAAGACAGACAGGAATGCAAAAAACTTCCATCTATAGTAAAGATAAAAAACAAGTTCAGCTCCCCAGAACTGAAGAATGGCATCAGTCACAATGTACACTTACAATTAGCAAGTCCCCAGTTTCTCGTTTATCATTCCACAATAATTGGATTATTAAAAAAAAAAAAAAAGTATGCTTTCTGAGCCACACCATGATTTTTCCTTGCGTTTGTATCCCTGTCAGTTTTCCAGTACGTGAAAACAAATCAAAACCCCAGATGAAGCACACAGGAAGTTTCATCGCAGAGAGACTCCAGAGGTGGGAAATTCTCTGCTAACCCATTCTTGCAGCCCAGCAGACTCCAGCTGATCTGGAATGGGTGCTTACAAACAGTTCTGTGCAGGGAAGCAACGCTCAAGTCCTGGACAAGCATGATGACTTCAGCAGTGCCCCCCTCTAAAGAATTTGTGTGCACCTCCGAGCACCAGAATTTAAGAAGCACATCGGACCATTAGACAGTGTCCTGACAGAAGGCTATGAAGACAACGAAGGGTATGGAGGGGAAGACATGTGAGGAGCAGCTGAGGCCCCTCGGTGTGCTCAGCGCATAGCAGGGGAGCTGAGGGGAGGCCTGATGGCGGCTGCAGCTCCGAGCTCTGCTCTGTGTGACAGCGACAGGGCCCAAGGGAACGGCATGGAGCTGTCAGGGGAGGGCAGCTGGGGGTCAGGGAAAGGGGCTGCACCAGAGGGTGGTGGGCATGGAACGGGATGCCAGGGCTGTGGGCACGGACCCGATTGCCCGAGTTCAAGAAGCGTTTGATCACAGCTCACAGGCATAGGGTTTGGATTTTGGGTGATACTGTGTGAAACCAGGAGCTGGACTTGATGGTTCTTGTGGGTCCCTTCCAACTCCCTTATGTTCTGTGGTACTTGGTACTATGTTTTTTTTTTTATCATCATTAAAGAAAAACATAAATCCATATTAGAAGAATTATTCAAAGTTCCCATGCAACCAGAACACATCTCTGTAGCATCAGATGAAGCAACCCAAGACCTTCCCAGCCCTGAACTCATCCATAACCAAGATTATACAACTCAGCGAAGTACGACTAATCCCTTTCATAAGCTTACCGCCACGCAGAAGCAGCACACTGCTTTACAGTACAACCATTACACAAGCACCTAGTTCCACTACACAAGCAGTGCTGCCAGACATTGCAGCAAATGCTGTTACGAGCTGCAGCAAGAGCCTGCCCCAAATATGAGGAGTGTCTTCGGGAAGTGGGGCTGCTTGGTCTGGAGAAAAGGAGGCTCAGGAGAAGTCACACCACTCACTACAAGCACCTGGAAGGAGACTGTAATGAGGAGGGTGTGGTCTCTATTCAACGGACAGCTTGTAGGACATGGCCCCAAGTTCTGTCAAGTGAGGTTTAGATTGGATATCAGGAAGAAGTGCTTCTTGAAGAAATGGTTAGACAGTGGAACGGTCTGCCCAGGGAGATGGCAGAGTCCCCATCCCTGCAGGTACTGAAAAGACATGTGGATGTGGCACTAAGGGACACTGTTTAGTGAAGGGACTCAGGAGCTCAGGGTGACGGTTTGACTTGGCAATCTTGAAGGCCTTTTCCAATCTAGATGGTTCTGAAACTATTCTACAACTGGAGTGCCCAAGTTATAGCCATTATTTCACAAGCGGCACTGAATTACAGCTCTGTCCCCTTGTCTTTCCTCCCAAAAATACAAGGATGTGGAACCACTCACTTCCTTGTCCTGGAGCATACTTACCTACATAACTTTCTGGTCCAGGGCAGATAACAAGACAGTGCCTTGTTTTCTCCAGTTGAGGTGACAAATACAACACAGCTGACAGATCAGCTGGGCAATTGAGAACATATGATATCTAGACAAGTTAAGTCTCTCTGGGCTTTCATTCTTTGCCTGTTGCTGTTGAGAACACCCTCTGGAAAGGATTCAGACTTAAAAACATAGATTTTTCTGTATGTTTGATGAAACACTTTGGATTCCCAGTGGTTTTATTTTGGACTCAGTGAGTAATTCCTCGGCTAGGAAGCTCTGCATATTATTTAAAGCTGGACTGTCATCATCACTCTGCACAGTTAATCACTCCTCCCTTGATTACTCAAGGGAAACACTGTAAGAGAAGCTGTATTCTGCCTAGAAAAGTTGCCATAAAGAGGGTACAGTTAACTTAGTGCCCTGTCTTCCAAACCGTACCTCCAACCTAATGAGCCAGAGGCAAGCCAGACCAATTACATTACCCTACTTATGTTTAGTTTGCATTCCCACAACTGTAAGGCAATGAGAATCTTCTGTACAAACCAACTAAGTGGTGAATTTCATGGTACAGCACAAGTCCTTAATTCAAGACTGTTCAGAGTACAGCTAAATGTAATGGATTAGATTATCCACACCTCCTAACGAAATCCTGTCTTTCCACATTATTATGTGGAAGCCCACTCTTTCCAGATCTGACTGCATGAACCAGCACCTCCTCCTGATGTGGTGGAGTTTCAGTTTCCACTCTGCCCCTTGGATATCTGGACACTGTCTTGGGTGACATACCCCAACTCCATCTGTGGCTGCTTGGTACTGGTATAATAAAACGATTGAGCACACAAATATGACTCATTTCAATGTTTACCAGTTCTCACAGCATTTAGTTAGGGGTTCAGGTAAGGTTTTCTAACAAAGCCTTTCTTAGAGAGGACAGTAGACTCAGTTAGAACCAAGTCACCCGCTTCAAGAGCGGGTAATACTTTAATGTGTTAGCATTTTGTTTTTTAAAACACAACAAGCAACGCCAACACAAACCAAAACCCCACAGGTCAAACTCATGATTAACCTTCAGAAGACTCAAGTAGATGTCTAGATGCCCCATACAAACAGGCAGCTGAGATGCACGCAAGTCAGTGATTGTGAAGGGATTCTAAGATCACAGAAACCAAGATCTATTTACAGCAAGATATGCTATCATAATACAACCTCACAGGTGATTACCTAGCTGCCTTTTTTTTTGTTGTTACAATCAGAATATAAACTACATTTCTAGTGGTTACTTTTGAAATTTCTATAGCCTCCTTTTTCCAGTTAAAGTTTATTTTAGCCTAGGATTTCTGACTCTGCAGACTGCAAAAAGGACTTTCTCGTTTCTTAGTTACTACCCCACTCTGCTTTTGTCCTGAAAATACAGGAGATCACATACCACACTTGTGTAAGAAAAGGAGTGGCAAAATAACCCACTCATCTTCAGATTAAGAAGAGCAAGACAGTTCCATAAATGTCTTCCTCCTTTGTTACATTTTATCACAGTAAAAGTGAATATGCTGTTCTTTTAAGAGCTCTTTGAATAATCCTAGAGAACTATGTCTACATGCAAGAAAATCTGAAGGATTTTGGAAGCAGTTCAACTGTTTATAGGAAATCACATCTCGATGATACAAAGAGCAGGAGGGGAGTAACTATCCCGAACAATGCAATAACTAAGTTACAAGAGCATTCTTAACCACTTTAAAAAACATCTAAAGATCATCCCCTGGTGATCACCACAGATATGCCCCCTGCCCACCATGCACAGGACTCACGTGGTGCCTGGTCTTGCAACCCTGCAAAGCCCTTGCCTTCAGCAGGCCCTCACAAATTGACAAAACCATCAGACTCAGCAACGGGATTGGGTCTTTAAGCAGTCAGCTCTTCAAAAATCAAGAGCACTACAGGTTCCTTCTTCAAAGTACTTCACACATTTGCAGGAGCAGTAAATTCTTCATGTATTATACAATTTTTTCAAGCACTACCTCAGTATTAAAGAAGCGTGTGTGGGATAGCCTGCAAAATATTTTAAGTTTAAAATAATATTCAGTGTACACAGTTTGTAGGTATTCTCTATTTCTATTTTTGCGCCAATGTAAAACAGAAGAAAACAGGTTTGGGAGACATGTTTAAATTAGGCAGATATCAAGAGGTGCTTTTACAGAAAGATGGGAAAGTTCCTTTTTTAGCACTTCTCTAAGAAGAAAGCATCTGCTATTTTTTGCAGCATATGATTTCAGAAAGACTACCTCTCATTCTTCATTTAGAAATCATACTTCTCTAGCTACAAAATTAAATACTTTTTTGATGAATTATTAAAATGACTGAATCATTTGCTATTCCAAGAGTCATGACAGTCATCTACCAGCTTTTTTCCTCCCTTTGCTTTTGTGTTTTTTCTTTAATGGTTGGTACAAAGTCAAGAGACATTTCTTTACTATTGGAAATCAGAAGCGTTCTCAGACACACTGTGAGGAAGGAAGATTCGGTCAATCTCTTTTTTTAACTACATGAGAAAGACAGATGACCTTATCTTCAATAGCAGTCTTCTAGAAATAGTGCACCAACAAGAAAAGATCACTAAAGTGCACTAATGCACATAATTCACATGCAGGGATTGTGGATGATCTCTTTGAACGATGCCTCTTTGATGCAAGCACACCACTAAGAAGCACAAGTCCTAAGAAAACAGCAACAATAAAACCTATGTCCTATATCATCAGTCATCTTTATAGAACATGTAAGCACTGTTTCCCCAGACAGAGACACAGAGGGGACTCTACAGCTCTCTGCTTCATCTGGCCTTGATTGAAGTGGCCAACCTCTCACCACCCACCACTCCTATGGTGTGGCAGCAACAGGAAGCTGACCAAGAATTGTCATCAGCTTTCTCCCTCAAATTTAAAAAACAAACTTGGATGCAGGCTTGGAAAGCAAACACCCTAGGAAATCAGTTTTGGGATCACTTGCCTATAGCCTTTTTTACTCAGGACTACAAGCATTCAACCAAACAGCAGGAACATTCTGGTGGAACTTCATTCACACTGCACTCCTTGGAAAGCAACAATCCCCCACGACTTAGCTTTTATTGGCAGGAACATCCATGGCAGCTGTTTTGGAATCAACTTCTACTGAAGCATCATTTAAAATAAAGAAGTCTGTATGGAAGGTCAAAGGACTCAGCAAGACACTTACTTTCTATTCAGAATTTATTTTTTCCCCTTCCTATTTAACAGCAATTGATGTAAAGTCTCACTCAGCCTACAGAATCAGACACAAGCTGTTAGCAGCTCCCTCACAGCTGGGAAATGGGCAACTCACACTTGCCCCACACTCCAGAACAGATGAGCTGTTCTTCAGCAAGCCAAATTTGGGCTCCAAAATCTGCATATTGTTAACAGATTTAAACCTGAAAGCCAGTGTCAGTGAAAATGCAGATGTTCATCCTCAGTTTTGATGTAAAACTATGGGGAAGGGTACAGAGTGTAACACAACTGAATTCATATGCAAAAACACTGACGTGAACAAACATGTATACATAAGAGGCAAGATGTGATGGGACAAGAAGAGGTTGAGGGGAGGCCTGATGGCGGCTGCAGCTCCTCACAGGGAGTGGAGGGGCAGCGCTGAGCTCTGCTCTGTGTGACAGCGACAGGGCCCGAGGGAACGGCATGGAGCTGTCAGGGGAGGGCAGCTGGGGGTCAGGGAAAGGGGCTGCACCACAGGGCGGTGGGCATGGAACGGGATGCCAGGGCTGTGGGCACGGCCCCGAGTGCCCGAGTTCAAGAAGCATTTGGTCACTGCTCTCAGGCATAGGGTTTGGATTTTGGGTGGTGCTATGTGGAGTCAAGGACTAGACTCAGTTGCCTCTCTGGGTCCTTTCCAACTTGGGATATCCTATCATTATGATTCTGATCATAATGAAGGCAAAGACAGCTTGCACCCTTGATGTTCCATGCAGGCAGAGAGGATGCAGTGCAGCACGCGAACCACAGTGCACTATATAAGCAGTGCACAAGGTAGAGGTGCAGGGCCTAGCACTCAACAGCTGCCCTAAAAGGCTATGGCTGCTGGAGAACAGCACAGCTTGCCTGAGATACTATCCTCATGAGCCAGAGTCTCCCTTTATGCCACTCTTCCACTGCCTCCCGGCTTGCTTTTCCCCCCATAATTGAATTCTTATTAAGGGAGAATTCATTGGGCGTCAAACAAGTTTCCATGAATGGCTTTACCACAAAACAAATTACTGCTGAGTGGCTGCATTAAGTCTTCTTTTGGATTGGGCCAATTTCTGGTGAACCTCCACTGAGAGGAAAAGAAGGGAGAAGAAACCTCTCTCTCCCGAGGTTCACTCAAGAGGCTGAGTCTCTTCCCACCACCAAAGCCCAGGAGAGCACCTAGTTTTGTTTATAGCCATGCTCCAAATGCCACCCTATCTCTCAGGGTCAACATGCTATCCACCCCAGAGTTGGAAGTAGCAGCACAAGGCACCCATGGCAGCACTCCTCCCAGAACTCCACCTTCAACACTATTGGCAGACTCCATCTGAACTTACCTCCTCCTCTCTTTTGGCCCTTTATCCACTGGAAATGGAGATGTGTGGGCAAGATGGCCCTCTCTATGTGCTTGGGAAGAAAAAGCCCCCTTGCACCCATACTAATCCATCCTTAACTCCACCATGGTCTTCAGCCTCAGCAATCTCCTATAGTCTTATTCTGAGCCTCTTGAGGGGGATAAAAACAAAGAAGCTGGGCAATCTGAATGGGTATGTGCATCAGCAATCCCCCAGAAGAAACCTAGTTCTGCTGAAGCTGGTGCAGGAGGCAGCCACACACTCTGAGCAGGAATTTGTAGGCTTATTTACAGGAAAGGCATGGGATACTAATAGGCTGCCTCAATAGGAAGAAAGGCACAGAGGATCAGCAGCTGAAGGAATGAGTCACCAGTACCCAAATCCCCTTATGGTCTCTGTGTTTATTTGCTTACTAGCATGCTCTCACCCTGAGAAGAGCACAGTCTCCTTCAGATCCATGCTGAATCTAATTTTAATGCCAGCAGACTACAGCAGTAAATGTGCAATGAGCTCCCGCGCCTGGTCTGCACGAGACAGACTATTTTTTGATAAACACTGCTCCCTGGGAATAAACAGTGTTGCCATTCCCTTTCCCACTATGATGCAGTCTTTGGCCCTGCAGTGTTAGGCACCTTACCTGGGTAAAGCCTTACTCGTTATCTTCCCTGTTAAGAGACAGCCAACTGCTACCTCTGTAATTACAATTTGCTCTCTGGAAGGACAAAAACAAAAATAAAACCTATACGTTCAAAAGAACATCCACAAAATACCTGCTCATTTGTCACTGAAATCCAGCCTCCCTCAGTCTCTGAGCGCACACATACACACACCTGTACTGCTCCCAGACAGTTTTGTGCACGTCCACAAGACCAGCAAGAGAAGAGAAAAAGCTGAGGGGCGGCAGGGAGGAAACCCACCCACTTAGTGTGCCTGAGGAGCAGCCAGAGTGCTGGGTATTGCCCAAGTGGCAATGCTGAATGTTGTGATGGCTGAGCGGCACAAAGCTTGGCACTGAGCATGATCCAGTTGGAAACAAATGCTTCCTTCCAAGTGGCCAGACACGTGCTTGCTTTGAAGAAACGGTAATTAGATACCTTGCAACAATAGAGACCTATTCCAACGTCTGCGGCAGTGAAAGCAGCAGCCGCTTTGTGTAAGCAGTGAAGATGACCAAACCGTGGCCTTCTCAAGAGGGCCAGGAGGTTCAAAGCATAAAGACAGTTTTCACAAAAATGATAACAGAACTCGCAGCAGAATCCTTCAGAACAAAGACAGAAGCAGTGGGGGCACTGCAAACCTGATAGGTAAAGACAGAAGGACTAAGATTCAGCAAGACTGACTAGTTCCACTGGAAACAGCCACCACCTTGAAGGTGTGCAGGTTATCTTTTCCTATCTGAAACGAGGAGCAGGTACTCCAGATCCTGCTGGGAAGAAAATATCTACAGCACACTTGAAGCACCCCAAGGATCGAAGTGCAGATCAGATGACAAGAGGCCACAGGAAGACCCAACTGCTAACAGAAGACCCGCTTTAACATTACAAATGTTGTCACACCCAGCCACGTGCTGCAGGAAAACAGGAGTAAAATCCCACTGAGCCACAGACCAAGAGGCCTAGAGTCTTCCTCATCAAAGGGCACATATAACCCTTCATATAACATGCCCTTCTGCCTCCACTCCTGTTTCTGAAAAGCCATGCAGATCCCCACTGCCATGACTCCCAGCAGCAATGGAGGTACAAGAGGCGGTACCAGTCATGGAAGCTTAGGACCCCTGGGGCTCTGATGGCAACTTGGCCTAGGTGCAACCACAGCCTGAGAGGACACGAGGGGAGGCTGCAGCCGTGGGGGAGAGTGGGGCTGCCCTTCATCAGGAGGGATCTGGATCTGCAAATGGGCAGTTACTCCTAGTGTTAGAATTCTGGAAGCCAGCAAGGTGCCTGCTGTTATTCTCACAGGGATAAGTCACGGTGACGGCATTACCTCAGGACCCTGAGGCATGCAGCCAGGGCTGGAGGACGTGCTGCAGGGACAGGCACGCTGCGTCCCCCTGGGCCACCACGCACAGAGCAGCACGAAGCATGCTGCTGCCACACCTCCCTCTCCTGCATCCGCAGCTATTTTTTGGGATTTTTTTTTTTTTTTTTTTTTTTTTTTTTTTTGAGGCTAAAAACTCCCTGTGACCTACATTGAGCCTCTCCCCTCCCTCTGCTTCACCTTCCTTCCCGAGCTCTCCGTCCTGCCCTACTTTACCAGAGATTACTTCAGCTAAACCGTGTAATAGTTTTACAGAAAGCGCGGGCTGCGGAGGAGCCACGAGCAGCCAGACCAGTCGTGCTGCACGCAGCCCTCGGTTTCCCACTGTCTACCAAGAGCTGTGGTGAGGAAGAAGCCCGTGTCCAGGCATAGCAACAGCACAGAACAAAGCCAAGGTGCCTCAGCCCCTCGCTGAGACAACGGAAGGTGGGGGTGAGGGACGCGGTTCTGTTCAAAGGAGGGAAGGAGCTCCTCCACTGAGGAGGAATGCCGCTTTCTTCACGTTTCATTCGTCTCAGTGAGATCTGCCCGCAGGATTTCGCCTCCGTAACGCCACGGCGGCTGGCTCTCCTTCCTCCCCCACCAAAGCAAAATGTCTATGGCGGGGGAGCCGTGCAGGGCTCCCAGCCCCGTGCCTACGCCCATACACCGTGCTACTACGAGGCTACAACCAATGCAGAGGACCCACCTCCCACAGGCAACCAGGGCTGCCCCCCCCCTCCGCGGGGCCCTTCATTTAAACCCCCCCACTCCTCCGAGAACGCCGCGCACAAACAAACCTAAGGAGGTGAAATTGTCTAAAGAGGTTACATTCAAAACACGGGCTGATGCTCTCCACAAGTCACAACGCTGATTTACCCTGACACGGCGTTGAGACAAAAACAATGCGAGCCTCCCCACCTATTTATACGTTACTGAGCGCTTTCGATGGCCGCGTCTGGCTGGAAGCGCAGCGGCACGCACCGAGCGCCCGCGGATGGCGGCCACCGGCCCCGAGGCCACGCCGCAGCCGGACGCCGACGCGGCCGCGCACGCTTCCGTGGAAGACGGTTCCCCCACAAACACGAGAGGGGATTTTCTAGAAATGCTGCATAATGAGTCATCGACTGCAGGCGGCTCAACGCGAGACACCTTCCGAGCGGGGACGAAAATAACCGCGGGACAAAAATAGCAGCTCCCCGCCGGCCGCCAGCGGGGAGGGCTCGTTCTCCAAACTTGCGGCCGGAACTCCTTCCCGCTCCCGGCCCCCCGAGCGGCCCCTCCCGGCGCTCCCCTCCCGCCGGGCTGCCCCCGTCCCCGGCCGCGCCCCCCCCCCTCGCGAGCCGCCGCTCACCCATCTCCAGCGCCTGGTCGTACTTCTCCAGCGCGGCCGGCAGCTCCTGCCGCTCCCGCAGCTCGTCCCCCTCGGCGCGCAGCCGCCGCGCCCGGCTCTCGGCGCCGAACCACTTCTGCAGCAGGTTGCCCAGCACCACGTTGACCCGCGGCCGGGCGGCGGGCGGCTGGGGCTGGGCGGCGGAGGGCTCGGCGGGGCGGCGCGCCCGGTGGCAGCGGCCGCAGTCCCCGGGCTCGGCGCAGCGACGGCAGTGGGTGTGCCCGCAGTGCAGGGTGACGGGCTCGCACAGCAGCCGCCGGCACAGCGGGCAGGCGAAGAGCTCCGGCGGACGGCAGCAGGCCGGGTCGCCCAGCGCCTCGCCCTCGGCTCCGCCGCCCGAGGAGCCGAGCGGCGGGGGCGGCAGGCGCAGCTCCTTGTCGCGGATGCTGAGCGCCAAGCTCTCGGCCAGCTCCCGCAGCTCCTCGGGCCGCAGCCGCGCCAGCCGCGCCGCCGCGCCGTAGGCGTCCAGCGCCTCGGCCATGCGGCCGGCCCGCGCCAGCGCGTCGGCGCGCCGGAGGCACAGGCCCCGCTCGGGCTGCGGCAGCTCGGCCAGCTCCGAGCCGTAGATCTCGGCCGCCAGCTCGAAGTTGCCGCCGCGGAAGGCCTCCTCGGCCACCTGCAGCATCTCGGCGCACGGGCCGCCCGAACCGCTCCCGGCGCCGGCCCCGGCGGGCAGCGCGCAGGGCCCCGGGCCCAGCTCCATGCCGCGCGGCGCCGCACGGCCCCGGGCCGCCCTACTCCATGCCGGGCCCGCGGCGCCGCCGACTCCGGCTCCTTCCTGGGAGGGGACGGCGACGGGAAGGGAGGGCGGGCCGGGGGCGGGCCGCGCCGCGGCGGCGGGGGGCGGCTCCCGGGCGGCGGACGGCCGGAGGCGGGGGCGGCCCGCAGCGATAGCCCGCGAGGGGCGGCCCGGCCGGGCGGTGCCCCGGGCGCTCGCGCGGCTCCCGTTGGGCTCGGCCTCTTCCTTCCCTTTGCCGCTTCCTGGTGGCGGGCCCTGGGGCTGCTTCGGCCTTAACCGCCGGCCCTGCGGCCCGAGTCCCGGGGCTGGGTTGCCCGCCGCGGGGAGCCGCGCTTTGCGCGGGCTGGGCTCGGTGTAACGCCGGCGTGGGGCGGCTGCGCAGGGGAAGGGTGCGCTCCGCTTCCCGAGAGAGCCGAGCACGTGTGTTCTCCTGAAGAAAAAAATAATAACGAAAAAGAAAAAAATATATAATAATAACAACAATAAATCGCCGAGCCCCGGCTCTCAGAAAAAATCCTTTTCTGTAAGCGGCAGCCCTGCCAACGCAGCTTGGGGTCTGCGCGTCGTGCTGAGCGCTGGCTGGCGCATCGGCAGCAACAATAAAGATAATGCAGCTGGAAGTTAGTTAATCATGCGTGAGTCAGAAAGGAATCCAACTTGCTCCGCAGGAATAACAGGAGTGAAAAAAAAAAAGAAGAAGAAGAAGAAAATGTAGGCAACGTTTATTTTAGACACGGCTGTAAACAAACCATTCTGAGGAACGGGAGCCTGGCAGCACGAGGAGCAGCACCGTTTCCAGTTGGGCTGCAGCTGCGGCAGGGAGGTTGCTGTGGTTTTTGCCTTCCTTCTGTGAGGCCACAAGGCCCGGGTGGGAACCTGTCACTGCCTCTCCACCCATGGCTTTGGTCTGCACCCCACTGCCTATTGGCCTTGCCCGCTCTGAATACTTAATGTTTCTGGTGATGGTTCTCTGAGCAGTGATGATTGGCCTGATGTTTGCCTCGTGGGCTCAAGGTTGCCATCCGAAAACTGATCTCCACATTGTGCTACTACTTCATCATTCTGGGGCATTAGTTGATAGCTGACTACACACGAGCCAGCAGTGTGGCCAGGTGGCCAAGAAGGCCAACGGCATCCTGGCTTGTGTCAGAAATAGTGCAGCCGGCAGGAACAGGGAAGTGATTGTCCCTCTGTACTCAGCACTGGCCTTACTCGAGTACTGTGTTCAGTTTTGGGCCCCTCGCTACAAGAAAGACATCAAGGCCCTGAAACGTGTTCAGGAAGGGCAATGAAGCTGTGAGGGGTCTGGATCACAAGTCTTATGGGGAGTGGCTGAAGGAACTGGGATTGTTCAGTCTGGAAAAGAGGATGCTCAGGGGAGACCTTATTGCTCTCTATAACTACCTGAAGGGAGGTTTTGGTGAGGTGGGATCAGCCTCTTCTTCCATTGAACAAGTGATAGGATGAGAGATGACAGCCTTAAGTTGTGCCAGGGGAGGTTCAGGTTGGATGTTAGAAAAATCATCTTCTCAGAAAGAGTGGTGATGCAGTGGCACAGGCTGCCCAGGGAGGTGGTGCAGTCACCGTCCCTGGAGGTGTTCAAGAACCGTGTGGATGTGGCACCGAGAGACATAAGTGGGCATGGGCTGATGGTTGGAGTACTTGAGGTGTTTTCCAACCTCAGTGATTCTATGATTTCATTTCTTGGCATCTTCACTTGGAGACAAGATGGCATCAGTCCCGTTGCCATGTTATCAAAGTATGCTGGGGCCATTATTCATAAACGACAGAACAAATATGCCTGGTTCTGCTCCACTGCATCAAGGCCAGGTCTCAGGAACACGGAAGGATGAGTAAATTTGGGCTCGCCCTTGAGCCACCCCACCTCTGCTTCCTGGGACCCTGATGAGAAGCAGCAGCATTTTTGCCAGTTCATGCTGGGAACCTCCCTGCAGCCCTCCTGTCAAAGCAGGCAGCAGGTGAGCGCGTCCGGCCACGTTGTTTCACCCCACGTGTCCTGGCTGCTGCGTGACAATCTTTTCTTCACTGCCTGACAGTGCAGCATGGTGGCACCAGCTCAGCCAGCAGTATCAAGCAGGGCCAGCTGGGCAGCCAGTGTGCTGCTGTGCATGCTGCAGCCTGCTGGGTGGCCGCTGTCCTCTGCTCATGAGCAATCAGCAGCACTGCAGCAGCACCTTTCCCCAAAGGAGGGAACTGCTTTATTTAACAGCACTATTAATGGCCTCCTGGTATGCAGCCTCTGGTTTTCCAAAGGCAGCTATTTGCAAGGGGACAGTTACCTCGTGGTCAGTGGGCATGGTGTGGGTGGGCTGGCGGTTGGACTAGATGGTCCGGGGGTCTTTTCCAGCCCTAATGATTCCTTGATTGCATGAAAAATGACAGAAAAATGAACTGCTGTTTGCAGGATGGCAACAGAGGATGCACAGTGGCAGCGGTGAAGCAGGTGAAGCACTCGTTTAGGTGCCTGTTATTGCTTAGCAGGTAAGGCTGATATCCTGTGAAACAGAAAGGAACGGAGGGTGAGAAACTACAGCAAAACTAACAGTAGTCTATAATTAAAAAACTCATGCTTCTCACTGGGATTGTTCGTAGTTCCCTGGTTGTTCAACTGAGGTCAGGGTACATGATTTAGGATAGACCTGCCAAGAAGTTCCCTTGGAATGGGTGCCCCGTGACACGGGCATGCTGTTTATGGCTACTTCTTTATGGCTTATGAGCCGAGAGTGACAGATTGCAGCAGTCACAGAGCTGAGTGGATTTCTCATAAACGTTCTGTATACTGATCAAAACACCACTACTAACTTACAATTTGCATCAGCAGAAAAGCTGTAGCTTGGAAGCATTGCCTCCTGCAGGAGATGAAAAATCTGTACTTGTACTCAGGGCAAAACTTTTCCCAGCTTCCTCAACTTAAAAAAATGCTCTCACCCCATACTAGCTCCTGTGTGGCATTCTGTTAGAGGTGCCCCTGGACAGCAGCATTATTGTTCCTGCGATTGGTGTATTTCCACCCAGGGATGGCCTCATGCCACTAAATCAAGCACTATACAGTCACAGAAGTCCATCTGCTTTCCAACAGGAGTATTCTGGGTGCTCACTCCTCTGAGTCATTGATAAACACTTCAGGGCTGACATTGGGTTTACTTTAAGTTTGCAGCCTAATTCTCAGCTTCTTCCTGAGGCCCGGCTTTCCCGAGATTTCCCTCCAGGGTAGAATTATACTTGAAGGGGAAAGGAGGGGAGGAAGCAGCTTGGAAATGAGAGTATTTACATATCGGGAGGGCATGTTCAATTCCTCTAGCACATTTCTATTCCAAGATAGTTTGAAGTGTTAAACTCCAGTTTGTTTTGATGTTCCTGTGGAGGAGATCTGTCTGTAACTGTTTTGGAATAGCTTAATTAGAAAGGCGTGTGAGGATATAATCAGTGCACAGATATCGCCACTGTGCTAAAATGTTAGTGAAGTTGTAAAGTCAAACATACCAAAATTAGCATACAGCTTAATTAAGGCTATGTTTGCTTATTTAATTTGTCTCCTTTACATCTCCTTTACCTGTTACATTAATTCACACCCTACTATTTTCTCTATAAGACATGGGGAAGAAGATGCTTCATTGATAGGCTTCCCAGTAAGATCCCAGTGGTCACCGTGCAGTCCCTCACACCTTTTGATTTGTAATAGTCATACTGTGCTGCAGTAACACATTTTCCTATGTGCTTTACTATAAAATTTAGGGCTACTGTGTTGGAATATTTCATAAATACTCTCACATCTACATTTTCAGTCACAGGAGTCGTAAGGGATTCATACTGCCCCTTCTAATGTGGAAAGGTGAGGTACTAAGTTCAGAGCAGGCACTAACTCAGGGCATTCGATCCTGTGTACATAGTGCTTGAAATTTCCAAAGATTATTTGTCAGATATACAGACTGATAGAAGCACAGCTTTGCTTGAGCTGCGATTGAATGCGAGCATTGGGAGTTTAGAGTTTGGGCCTCAGCATGAGCACTCTGAATAAGAGAGCAGTACAATTAGCAGTCCCTCTCCCAAGGCATGCTTTAAATGACTTATACTTTGGCACACATAAAACCCACAGCAAAGTGCAGAACCCAGCTCTTCCAGCCAGTGCTGCACTGCTTTTCTTTCCCTAATCACTGCCTCATTTATCAAAAAACTTTCCAGCTTTCAAAAGAAAAGGTCACCGTATGATGATTATTATTACCAGATTCTTTGTCGGTTTAGTGAATTTGCTGTAGATGAGATAGCAATAGTACTGTTTTACTTTTAAAAAAGAAAGCCTTTTTTGCAGAAGTCTCATTCTTGTAAGAAAAGCATAGGGTAGTGTGGTGATGAAAAAGGTGCTAGCTAAAATCTATTGATATTAATGTAATTAAGATTTTCCCCTTGGCCCCAGCAGAAGTTTAATACCTTTAATCCAGATGCTGTGAGTCATAGGAGCTAAGACTGTTTTTGGAGATTTTCCTCCTTCCTTGCAACATCCCAGTGGGGAGATGGATCCTGTCCTTGCAGCGTGACACACGTGGATCGTGTACAAAAGATATTATTCCTAACTACATCCTGCATGGGCTGAAGATTAAACAGCTTGATAACTGTCCAACAAATCATTAGCACATCCGATGATGCAGAAGGAGTCAATTAGTTGAAGTATACTACTGGATTCTCTTCATATTGCTCCTGTGCAGAGCAAGCAATTCTTAAAGGGTGTGAGGGCTCTTCGATCAGTGCCCAGTTTCTAATGGGTGGGGAAGGATGATGCCAGTGGCAGTGCAATCTACAGTCCTCTGGTTGCAGTCTCCACCACTGGATAAATGGGACTCATTTCCTCATTGAGCTTGAGGGGGTTCTACAAGAAAACTCGAGGCAAAAATGTTTACATCTTTGTTGTAGTCCCTGCTGAAACAGGGCTTTGCACAGCCCTACACTCACTGCTGTGTTCTGCTACACATGCTTCAAGGCAGCAGCACCTGGATCCTGCTGGAAGATAATGGCCCATGCACATTGGGGTGAAAAATGCTGCCACCAGGCTTGCAGCACACCAGCACACACTGAAGCAAAGTGAGATAGTGCACCATGGCAAGGGACCCTTTTGGCACCCAGCATCCAACTTGTTTGAAAAAGCAGGCTAGCACATCACATTCGGTGCTACCTCAAGTCCCTTTGTGTGCCAAGATCTCAGCATGGGTGTTCTCATGTGAGTGTTCCCAGCAGATGTCACAGTGTGGCTCCCCATGAACACAGGGGACATCTGATGCCTTCTGGGACTTCTCCCACCCTGCTGCACAAACAGCTCTCAGACAGCAGGGCTGCCCTGGAACCGCAGACAGGACCAGCGTATTACTCCCTCTCCTGATTTTTCCATAATTCTCTTCTCAGATTTTTTATCTCACACAACTTTTGAATGTGAATATTTTTACCTCCCTCTTTTCACCTGGTATTTTTTCGCTGAGAGACATCTTGATTCCTGGAAGACATTAGCAGAAAAAGTACCCTTGAAAGTAGCATTTTGCTCCCATTTCGGAAGGAATTCTCCTATTGTTTGACAGTGTTGGTGTGATGCTGCACACTTTCTTTGAGACATTTGTGCTTTGGCACAAATTTTCTAGGAGTCTGGAGAAAGATGCCATGGTGCTATGCTCGAGCACCCCATGGCCCTGGTTTCCTGCAGTTTGCATTCTGAGACCCAGGATCTATCCTCATTAAATTAGCAGCACAATGGCTTCCATGTGAGGTCCCCAGACACAGTCGATCTCAAAGATGAATTTCTTTCCTCAGCTTTTAGTTGTTTGCAATCTAGCATGAGCAAGGTGGATAACATCAGTTAGATACACGCGTGGGACACCACTGCTTTGCCTAAAAGAAAATTTCTTGTCCTTTTTTGATCACTTCTTTACTGTGAGTCAGCATACGACACATTTTCCTGAAACACCCAGACACTATGCTTACAAAAATAAATGTGGGTCAGATGGAAAAAACATTATGAAGATCTGATGGTGCTGAGGCAGAAAACCAATCACATTCCTACTGTTGGAGAGGAGCGTAAGGTCTGCTTCCCCCTTGGAAACTAATGATCTCCTTCCTCACATCTCTACTCCAGGAACAGCGGGGAGTCTATGCTACAGTTCTGCTGTGATTCCTCATGGGCCATTCAGGATGGGCACCAGTCAACTTGATTTTCAACACTATAATCAGCTCAAGCATTAGAGAGCTCCAAATGTCATACCTGGTCATCAAAGTTTTGTGGGCTACAAAATGCACAGCAGGTTGAGAGAGACAAACTGGAGAGAACATAGTGAAATAATGTCTGTTATTCTTTGCCAGTCAAGAGCAGACAGGGCAAGGCAAGTTTCCACCTCCTGAACAATGAGTGTTTGTCCTTTTTTTTTTTTTTTTTCTTCTTTGGCCAAGGCAACATTGGAAGGAGAGCATAGTGACTTTTCATATTTTGACTAAATATCGCTTTTGGGTCACTGTAGCAGAGCAGCTGCTCCAGCAAAGGTCAGCCATTCTGTTCCATGGGGTGCGGCCATCAACCTTTCCAAATCAGGGCATTTCTGAGTCAGAGCCTTCTGTTTTTCCACTCAGCAGGCCGTGCTGTGGAAATGCATGTTCGAGGCAGATTATTGTATGGTCGCTGGGGAACTGGAACAGGGACCTGGCTCCAAAGGCCTCAGCTGAGGTAAAGTTTGTACTTGCCACCTCAGAGATGAAAACCAATGTGCTGAATTTTTCCAGAAGAAGGTGCTGAGGTGAAGAGCAAGCTTATGTGGTTAGGGGTTCCTCCATCAGGGAAATGGCCTGCCTGCTCTGGCTTCAGCTAGAGAAAGCTCAGCATCTTTTTCTGAAAGCCTGACAAGTAGAGCTGAATGAGGTGATGGTGGAGATCAAGGGAGGTTTCTTTTTGCAGAGAAAAGAGTAGAAGGACCTGAAGGAGGCATTACAAAATAATTGACAGGATAGGCAGCTTGAACAAGTGCATAGTGAACTTGCAGTACAAGGAGAGCAGAGCCAGTCCTGTGTGAACAGAATGGTTCAAACTGGGAAAATAGCACAGGAGGCTGAACAGATGTGAGAACTTGTCTAGAAAGCACAGGTCAGGAAGGAATGGAAATATCTGTACAAAGCCTGGACATTAAGGCCAAATTATAGGAAACAAAGATTACAGGCTTGTGTAACAAGAAGTACAGCTGGGAGGAAGTGTGAAAAGATACGGCCTTTTGGCCATAACCAGGTATCATCCAAGGGATGTCAGGAGGACACATCATGTTTTCTTTTAGCTGTGGGGAGAAATAAGATAATAGTCAAAGCTATATTTGGGGCTGACATTGTCCAGAGGGGCAGCAGATAGGAAAGCCAAGAGAAGCCCTGAGGGACAGCATCCTTCTGCAAAAAGAATGGAAAGGACAAGGACCTGAAAGGAAGGGAACCAGAAGTCACAAACCATCTAGAGATGATAGGGTGTAACAGCATGTAACATATTGTGGAGGGGACAAAAACAGAGTGGAAGAGACCTAAGTAGATCTGGGAGAAAGCAAAAGTCAGTGGCTCTAGGAAGTACACTGAACATGCTTGGAGGCAAATGGGGAGAAGGCAGAAAGGACAGTGCTCTGTGGAGAGGGGTTGACCAGTCTGTTGGTGACAGATGCAAGAAGTGACATTTTCCACATAGGCTAGTTAGAAACTGAAGGGGATGAATGAGAATAAGAGAAGGAAGAAGGCTGCAGAAGGCGAAGGAAAGGCTGGAGAAAGCAAGCACTTGGACACTTCCATGGCAAGAGTACTGTGGGGGGTGAACCATAATGAACTCTTCCCAATGGTTGGGAGGTCTCCTTGAATGTCCATCTGTTTTGAAGAAGTTAGTAAAAGTCTGAGCAGAGGATTTTGAGTAAGAAATGCTGAATGCAGCTTCAGAACCAAGAAGATGAAAGAATGGAAGAGGTAAAATGCTTGCTTTGATTTTTTTTTTATAACCTACCTCCAGTGGAGTCATGCATTCCTTTCTGAACAAAAGCAAAATCATGTTAGGGAACTGGCAGCCAAATATAAGGTTACGTGTGCACAGCTTGACTCAGATGCAACAAAGACGATCCTTTATGCTGCTTTACTCAGCATCTTCATCCAGATTAATAGGGTGTTATCCAGCCAAGAACTGGTCAGGTTTAAGATTGATGCAGATTTTAAGGAACCCAAGAGTAAAACTTCAAAAGGTTAGGTCAATCCCTTTGTATGAAATCATGGAAAGCAGCTCTGTCTACCAGGACTGTGCAAGTAGAATGTAGGTTTCAACTCAGTCACAAAGGGGTATTCTGTGAATCACGCTATATGAAAAGTAAATGCCAGTGTAATAATCACCATCTCCTCAATTAAAAGTAATGGTTTGGAAAGAAAGAAAAAAAAAAAAAGTAAAACAAGGAGAGAAAAACACTTCTATGATTAATGTCAACTGCAGTGAATTAGCTAGCATACAGCCTTCCTGAATTGCAAACCTTTCAGAAATGGAAAGAGTACAAAAATAGCGAGTTTGTAGCCATTTTGATTCAAAGTGTTTTTTAATGAATGCACCAGAGATTAGACCGAGTAAAAACACATTAAGAATCTCTTCCAAAGAGATATTTAGAATGAGATCTGTTAAAGCCATTAGGATTTCCAGCAGAGTTTATTCTGAACAGCAAATGGGGCTAAGTAGAACCAAATACGGCTTTCAAAGGTGCGTGAAGCTTATACATAAAGCTCATTCTTCTACTCATGCAGTGATGTGAGTAAAATCTCATAAGTCATCGCCCAGAAGTGCATGGTGCTTACTCTTAACAACAATCAGGACATGTATTTTAAATGTCCTAATAAAAAATACTCATAGCTGTCTGTGTTACAAGGGTGTTTACAAGGGCAGATAGTGATAGGACAAGGGGGAATGGTTTTAAACTGAGACAGGGGAGGTTTAGGTTAGATATTAGGAGGAAGTTTTTCACACAGAGGGTGGTGACGCACTGGAACAGGTTGCCCAAGGAGGCTGTGGATGCCCCATACCTGGAGGCATTGAAGGGCAGGCTGGATGTGGCTCTGGGCAGCCTGGTCTGGTGGTTGGTGATCCTGCACATAGCAGGGGGTTGAAACTGGATGATCGTTGTGGTCCTTTTCAACCCTGGCCATTCTATGATTCTATGATCATTAATTTATACATTACCTTGAGAATAAGCCCTTTTCCAACCTACTCTCAAGCAACCTTGTACACGATATATAATCTACCTTTATTCATCACACATATACATGTTGATTTTCTGGTTTTATGAAATGAGTGGTCAGCAGGCTCCAAAACTCTTGTCCCTTTGAGATGTCTCATCTCCCCGTAACGATTGGCTCAGATCCTTTATAAACTTTATTTAAACTGAAGTCTTTCAACTTCCCTATTTTCTAGGTGAGGTAGCAAGCCCAACCCATCAGTAAAGTCAGCAGATTTCAAGTACCATGAAGTTGGTGTCATCTAACCACGTAGAGTAACACAGACAAATATCACTGACGGGTTACAACCGTTTTCATGACTAACGTGCTCCAGCATGTGCCCAGCAAAATGTCTCATTCAGACTGAAATTCAAACTGGTCTCTAAGAAAGGGATTCACAGCATCTGGAAATCTAATCCTTGCATCTCCTTTGTAAGGTCAAGTAGGACAAGTGACAGTGCCGTTAAGGGTGAATAAATGCAGGTGATTTCCAGAAAGATACAGATAGCTGCCACACAGCTGCAAATTTAAATGTCTTCTCCATAGCAAGCAAGCATTTTAGATTTATACCACAAGGGAATAAAAGAGCTCCTCCTGCCAGCCTAATTTGATTCTTAAAGCAAATCTGTGGAAACAATACTGGAGAAACAAAGCTCTGCAATATTTTTTACATGTATCCCTTTCCATTTCTCTTCAGCCCACATGTTCATGAGGCTGACACATGCGGTCAAAGAAGCTGAAAATCTGACAGTGCTTCTGCAGTCCATGCCAAGAACAGAGCCTTACTCCATGGAAGGTCGCACAAGCTGTGATGTATCTGAAAAAAAAAATCAGGGAAGGCAGAAACCCCACTAGGTCATGTCAGTCCCAGTTCTTCCCAGTGCTGATGATTGTTATGGTGAGGTCCAGCATCTACGTCAGAACTGATGTCACATTTAATCTCCTGGCAGCAGCAAAGTGAGGCATCATAAGCTTTGGTACATGAAGGCTGAAGAAAGCTTAGACAAGAAATAAATATTAAATACGTAACTGTGATGATAATTGAAGGTAATTAACTGCGAAGGTAATTAATGCTGAGATATTTTACTAAGGGCTGCAATGGATTCTCCATTAATGGACTTCTGTAAATTCAGGTCAGATTCCTTCCTCCTCCTCCTTCCTAAATGTGCACCTTTGGCCAACACAGAATAAGTTCAGGAATATTGTTTGAAGACTTTATGGTGCAGAAAGTCAGAATAGATGAGTACAGAGTCTCTTTGTAGCAAACCAGTGCAATACACACGAACCAGGTGAGAACGCAGATCCTAGCACATTTTCTAGCCCATGTGCATTCATGCTGGTTGGACACAAACTGTCTTGGATTTGCATGCCCATGTTTGGGTGAAGTTTCACTTGGGCTTGCACAGAGCCATTAATATTGCCCTGTCTTCACCAGAAATCCCTGAATACATGCCTAAATAGCAAACATTGGGCACAAGAATGGTGACAACAGTTGACTCTCTGCCAGAAGTTCTGCGTAAAAGCACTCACAGCAGGGAAGCTTAAGGATATTCTGATTTAATTTAGAAATCAAACATTGTTTTTCTTAATTAATAAAAAATTCTCTTTATTTCCAGAATCTGACCCTGGACTCCCTCCCAACCCATAAAAGAAACCAAAAGACCTACCCAGTAGGCTAAATAAACAATAAAGATGAAAGCTAACCATTACCAATTTACAAGGATTTTTTCCATGCATGTTTCATTGCCTTCACACAAATACGTTATGGCTTCTTCAGCTGTGAATGTATTGTGAACAAATGGGGGGCTTAGTGTTCCTACCAAAAGATGCACATCTCAGTTGCTATGTGGGTGTGAATCAATACAATACTTAGCAGCCATCCAACACTCATTGCATACTTCTGAAACACTCAGCACACGCATAGTGCAGCTCAGGTGCACAGCGCAGTCCTGTCCTTCAGAAAAACTGGGTCTAGAGCAGTGGTTCTCCAGATTAAAGATCTGTCATGAGTCAACAGCATGAGCTGTCAAGCCAGAGGAACTCCCTGAGAAGTGAAATTGCTGTTTGCGTGTTGCTCAGCACGTCACACCCAGTACATGTTACTGTGAAAACAGCGTGTGAGCAGGAGATCACATTGCAGGGGTAAGGAGGTGCTCATGGGAAACAAGGTAAGGAGGTCAGGAGAACAGCAAAGCATGCTTGCTTTGTTTGTAATCCAAGGGATCCTACAATGAGCCCTACTTGCATGCCAAGTGGGCTGGAAAGAGAGAGAATCATTGAATCACGGAATTGCAGGGGATGGAAGGAACCTCAAAAGATCATGGAGTCTGACCCCCCTACTAAAGCAGGTACCCTACAGCAGGCTGCACAGGTAGGCATCCAGACAGATATTGGATATCTCCATAGAAGGAGACGCTACAACCTCTCTGGGCAACCTGTTCCAGGCTCCATCACCCTTACCGTAAAGTTCTTCTGCATGTTTGCATGGAACTTCTTACATTCAAGTTTTAGACCATTGCTCCTTGTCTGGAGAGAAAATGCTAGCAGTAGACACGGCCAGGGAACCCTAACACATCTGCAGTGGATGGAATTGGCCAGCATTTCACCTTCTGCATGTGTTCTTTCATGGAATTGTAACAGGCACGTTCCATAGGTTCCTCCTACTCCGTGGGACTTCTGTTTTCAAGAGAAAAAGGAAGCAAAGATAAAGCAAAGGCAAGAAATAAGGAGAGGAGAACTGTGCTTGCTGCCTCCCCAGAACATAACTGTATAGCAGCTCAGGTTGGGAAGGATCTCTGGAAGTCATACAGTATTTAAATGGAGTAGAAGAAGGTAAGTTTATACGACACATATTAGCCAGCTAGTAGGTCCCTGGCCTGCATTGATGCCCAGGATTGTTCTGCTCCGGGTGCAGACTCTGCACTTCTTGCTGAACTTCACAAGGTTTTCACTGGCCCAGATCCTAGGTTTTACAGTGCTGTTCTGTCACCCAGCACAGCAAGCCTTTCCTTGCCCAATGCACAGTTTAATGCCTCCCACACAACAGTTGAAGGTGCACACTAGCTCAACACCCAAGATCAGGGATATCGAATAATACTGACCCCTTGCATCACGCTGTGCCACTTGCTTACTTACTTTTGAGCCCAGAAGGTCAGAAGGCCTCCAATCTGCCTGCCAGGTCCTTCATCCAGTCCATGTTTCTCAGCACTCAGATGAGAGTTCTGTGGGAGGCCATGCCAAAAGACACTTCAGAGACATAACCATGACTGTCCCTGTGTCTCCAAAGCCAGCCATCCCAGCACAGAAGGCAGAACCCAGCCTGACCCTGTCTGCCACCTGGTAGCTTCATGAGCCTGAAAATGAATTCCCAGGGCTTGTGCTTGGCAGTCATTGGTGCCAGAGGGGAAGCTAACTGCCATCCAGCTCCATAGACCCTCATCCTTTAGAATTAATTCTTCTCATCACCTGGGATGTCTCCAGGATTTTCTGTAGATGGTCAGCAGCATCCTTGCACTCACATCACCCTCTAGTTGAACCTCATCCAGCCCCATGCATTTGCAAGTAAAACACATGCAGCGTATTATGAATTCCATAGTGCATTAATGCACATCCCATAACGGAGAATTACACAGATAAACCCTTTTCCTGGAATTAAGATTGAAGTGAAAGAAAATGTATATTTTGGCTTTCTCTTACATGTGCTCTTCACATTTTCACCACTAGAGTGAACTAATGTGACTATCCCTCAAGAAACTCAGTCTGTCATGGCACATAGTTGCTCACACCAACACCATCCTCCCCAAACTCCTTCAGTGTTGAAACTGCATAGTCAAGGTCAAAAGGTAAGTAGTGCTACCGTTAGAGTGGTCAAATCAGGTCTTTATATGACACTGCCTAGAGCATGACTGAGAAAAATCACCCCAGTGCTATAGAGTTTTGCTGCCAGCAGTTATTATCCCTAAATGCCTGCAAAGAACACATACTAACACAGACTTAAAGGTGGAGATCTGACAAAAAGAAACCTAGGGAAAAAATATCCTCCTGTTTTCAAGCCTCATCTGTGGCACTTCAAATTGGATTTAATTTTATATTCAGACTATGGCATCAACTGTCTTCACTTGCAGCTGTAAACAAAAAGTACTTCTGCAAGTCGCATCGCAAAGCTTGCAGTCAGTGAATGAGGAACTCATTATTAGTGGCCATTTGTGAAGACAGTTATATGATTTAATTAGCATCACTCAAACTTTTGTAAAAACTACTGAATTGATTGTGGGATATGGGATTGAGTGTACTGTCAGCAAGTTTGCAGATGACACTAAGTGAGGTGGTGTAATTGACACAATAGAAGGAAGGGATGCCACCCACAATGACCTGGACAAGTTTGAGAAGTGGGTTCATGTGAACCTAGTGAAGTTCAAGAAGGCCAAGTGCAAGGTGTTGCACATGGGTTGGGGCAATCCCAGATATGAGTACAGACTGCAAGATGAACTGTTGAGAGCAGCCCTGTGGAGAAGGGGTCCTGATGGATGAAAAGCTGCACATGAGCCAGGTTGGATGGGGCTCTGGACAGTTCTGCCCATGGCAGGGGGCTGGGACTATGTGGGCTTTGAGGTCCCTTCCCACTCAAACCATCCCATATAATTGTAAGATAATTTTTTTTCCTTTGGGCAGTTCTCTCCTTTTTCTCAATATCTACCTCCTAGCTTCTGCAAGAACCACAGGCATCTTACTTTTTTTCCAGATAGGGGCACCCATCTCTCCAGGACAATGAATGAGATATGAATTCTTAAAAACAATAGCATGTGACAATGAAGTAAGAACAACTCCTATGCTAAGATGTGAGGAAAAGAGGGGCAGGGGGAGCCACCACTTGTGCATAGCAGCTGGGTCTGCAGCAGGTTACTGCAGTGGGGAGCAGTGATTGATAGTAGAGCTTTCTTCACCATTTGCAGACCAGGACAAGTCATACCCTCTATGAAGAGTTTAGACATCAAGCTCTAGGGCTTTTCCCAGTTTTTGTGGCCTGAATTCTTCAAAGACTTGTAGTTTCTCAAGTGGTTTTAATCACAGAAACATCAAAAGACACATTTCAAACCTTACCTTCTCACTGAATTTTAAGTCCTTCATCAATTGCAAAACTAACTAACTAACTAAATAGCAACAGTACAACACAGTAAAATTGTCAAGGGCACAACACAACCTAAGCAGCTGTCCCAAACAGCGTTCCCAGAAATGGCACAGAAATTTTAGCTGTTAGCAAGTCAGCATTAAGGTGCACCTACTGCAGGAGATTTCAGCCTGATAAGCTTGGCTAAATTAGAAGTAATAAAAGTCAGAGATTTCAGGATAAAGTGTTTAGAAAGCCTAATTACGGCTGGCACTATCAGCAATCCATGCTGTAAAGGAGGCTGCCTCAGCCAAATGCCATGAGGCAGTCCTAGGCTCCTTAGAGCTGCAGACAAGGTGCTCCAGCATTCACTCACACTGCAGAACTCACCACCAATCCCACATGTCTTAAACAAAGCAAAACCCAAAAGCAACTCCAGAGAAACCAAGAACCACTGGGAATGTAGCATGTATCTTACTGACAGAAAATTATTATAGTCTCTTGTGTATTGAAATCATATTCCATTCATAGAGACCATGGGCTAGAATTGAAAGAGCACAAGAGCAGGCAGTAGAAGAAAGACTGCTTGGCTCTGTAAATCTTTCTGTGCCTTTAGCACAGGTAATACACTTAGCAGACTCCATGTGTTTCAGAACAGAGCACAGGGAAAAAAGCTCTCAACTCCATGTGAAACTTTCAGGTGGCTGATGAGAGTTATCAGTCATCACCTGGAGTGTTAGACTGTGGCACTGACAGCAAACACATACACCTCTGATCATTTTTGAGACAGGGAAAAATTAAAATAATGCATCAGATTACCTCCTAACACTATTCAGCATCATCTGCACTAGCAGTAAATGGCGGCAGCCTACAAGCTGAATTCACTCTGCATGATTGAACCCACAGGTTACAACTGTCTTTTAAAAGCATCTGCTGGTAATAGAGGCATTAATATTTGATTCCTGCTTTGTCTCCTACAGGAACTTTACACTTTCCCTAAGCACGTTACAAATATCTTTAATACTCACAGCCTCATAGGGAAAAGTTTTGCTCACACAGCACAGCCATCAATAAAACTGATTAGATGTACCATGCCCGCAGCAACCACCTCTATTTCTGACAGCAGCAGCTTCCTTCTGCAGAAAGCACTCATCATTCTGCACATCTAGGACAGGGAAGAAGAGGAGAACCGAAGCTTCATGACTCATTTGCAGGAGGCAATACCCATCTGAGCGGCAGTGCCTTGCAGGGCTTCCTTGCAGAGGGGTGTCCGTGTGCCCTGTGCTGCACAGCCCACTCCAATCAGCCTGCTGGGCTGGGGGTGAGAAGAAGAAATCGTGTGTTAGCGTGCTGCCAATTTCCCCCTGGACTGGGGAGGGCACAGAAAATACAGCGGGGTTTATTGCAGTTGTGAAGAGTACCGCTTTACTGCTGTCAAAATGAAGGAGTTACTCCACAGTACTCTTCCTTCTTTTCTTTCCTACCAGGTCATGCCCATTTGCATCACGTCCAACTCAAACGTGGACAGTTTGAAGCACCATAAGATTGGAGCTACAGAAATAAAGTTAGGGAATTAAGTTTAAACTCTTTTCTCCTTACAGAAGTTCGCATTCCTTCCAACATTTCCAAGTATGATTAGTGTGAGCAAAAGAAGGCAGAGACAGGAGGGAACAACTACTATAGCTTAGCATACAGGATGGGCTGGATGAGATTGGCTCCATGTGCCTCTGCTGACCTTTCTCCTCCATATACCAACTTGGTAATGTGGAAATGGCTTCCCAGCCTCCAGCCCCAGCTGGCTCCTGGCTGGTAGACTGGGCTGTCTACAACTGTGTTGTCTTTTGGCTCCCCTCCTTCTCTGGATGTCAGCTTCTCCACCAGCCCTTTTGGCTGCCCCAGCACACTTTTGGACAACTACACAAGCCAGGAGCTCTGCTTTCTGGCAGGCAGATTCTTCATTCCTCTTGAATGCTAGAGATAATGGCATAAGTTATGCCAGGGGAGACACAGGTTGGACATTAGGAAAAAAT
Source organism: Phasianus colchicus (assembly GCF_987193195.1). NCBI lineage: Eukaryota > Metazoa > Chordata > Aves > Galliformes > Phasianidae > Phasianus > Phasianus colchicus. Next base: position 134,404,121 of record NC_143436.1, read on the forward strand.
TCTTCTCAGAAGGAGCAGTGAGGCATTGGAACATGCTGTACAAGGTGGTGGTGGAGTCACCATCCCTAGAGGTGTTCAAGAACCGTGTGGATGTGGCACTGAAGGACATGGTGGGTGGGCTGATGATTAGACTAGATGATCTGAGAGGTCTTTTCCAACCTTAATGATTCCATGATCCCCCCTTATCACCACTGATGAGAACTGGCATCAAGGTAATGTCTCTCCACAGCCTTATTCACCACATCCACATACAGTGGTCATTAGTGGAAATAGGTTGCTCCATGCATGCAGGCAGGTGGCTGCTTTCTCAAAGCCATGTCACACTGCTGGCATACAGCTCTGCATTAAAGCCCGCTGGGTCTTCACACTGTCCTTCTGGCCTATCTATAGTCCAGTTACACACTTTCCTTAAATTCCAACACAAAATGTTTAAATCTGAAGCATTTCCAACCAGAAGCTTCAGAAAAGAGGCTCCAAAATAGCAGAAGTATGAAAACTCTGCAAATACTGCCCTAGTATAGGAGAAGAGAGTACAAAGAAAATTGGCCATGGTGTATTTTAAGCTCAAAATCCATCAGTAAGAGGATTATATTAAAGAAAAATATCACTATCTAACGAAGTGATTTTCTCTGTCTGACAAGCAATCACACAATAGGCCCTCACCTGGTGACAGTAGTAAGGCACCTGCCTTGTTTTCCATCAGAATGACATTTCAAAGAAACTATTCATCCAACTCTAAATCCACAAAAACAAACTTAAACAATTAAAAAAAAAAAAAAAAAAAACCCACACCCCAAAACAACACAACCCAGCCAAATGCATCTTACTGCTGTGTCTTAAACTCCCACACAGAGATGTATCTAAACAGTGTATTGAAATTAAATGAACAGGTGGAAAGCTCCTACCCCAACCATTTCCACCTCTTCTTACTTCTGGAAGCAATTCTGACACAAATCAAGGAAATAACAGCTTTGCTACATCTTTCCCATACAGGCACATAACACTTGATAGGCAAAGGTCCAGCCTAGGAGCCTGTCCCAATTACTCCAGAGAAGAACAAGTGCATGCACACAGTTGAGACACCAGCAGGAAAATCTCATAGGTTCCAAAAGCATCCAAGCAAGAGCATACAAACCAGAGCAATGGGATGGAAATGTGAAACAGGTGTGGAAGTTCCTTCCTCATGCTTTGTCTTTTGGTATTTTTTTTTCTTGCTGCAACTGTTTCACTAATCCCTTTACTCCCACACATTTCTCAGTGTGTAATTTTAATCATAAATACAAATCTCGACAGGCTTTACAGTGCAGAGCTAGGCTGAAAAGCTAATGAAAGGCAAAGGAATGCTGGCAGATGAAAGCAGCCTGTGATAAAGACAGAGGCATAGAGGTGCACTTGGGAGACCTGGCTGCTCCAGGATGTTCACTGCCTTTTTAAGAGCACAAAAGGTAGAACATTTCAAAGAACAGCCAGAAACTGTAGAAACAGTAAGTGAAAAGAGCCTGCTCTTACTCTATTCAGTGCATAAAGCAGAATGAGAGTAAAATAGGCAGATTCATAGTTGAGCTTAGCTGTATGGCAGATTTCAAATCTAATTGATATAAAACCTTACTGGAACTCACTCAAAACATATGAACAAGGATTCCAAATAAAGAACAGCAATATTTTTCCTTAAATGGATTCCTGACCAACACGTGAAACACTGAATTGGTATCTCATGCAATCTTGATGTTTCACCATCGCCACAAAGTGATTCATAGCAATTCCCTTATCTCAATTTCCTCTTTGTCTTCTGCGGTGTTACAGAGGATATTTTGTACTTCCTGCAACTTCATCCACCCTTCTGATAAGAATGGCAGGTGTCATGCTATCACGTGTCACACACAGGCCTCTCAGGACAAGGGAAATAAAACTGAATTAAAAAGACAGATTATGGAGAGGAGGAAGAAAAGGGTCTAGAAGACAAAATGTTCCAACTTCTTAAGTCACAACAGGTTTCTAAATTGTAGCTGTCAAAAGACCCAGTTATTCCACAAAGACTTCCTCCAGCATAGCCATAACTTTTCCCTAGATGAGAACCATTTGCTTTGGCATCGCTGGGAGCCTTGGCTGGGTTCTCAGCATTAAATAGCTTTCCAGAGGGCGTGCAGTGCTGGATGGTTCATGTATACCCTCCTATCTGCAGATTTGCTTTCGTCCCATGAGCTGCACATTCCCAGAGAAGTCAGGTGGGTGCTGCAGTTCCCAGTGTGCCCTTTAGCATTATTTTTTAACTACTGCCTTTCCAGGGAAAGCATTTTTTTCCTTGTTGTGACATCAGGCAGACACCATGAGCAGATGCTTTATGCTTTCATGCTGCCATGTGCACTCTCTTAGGCTGCTGGCTGCTCCTTGGGTGTGCATGTACACGACACAGGTGGCACACTGCTCCTCTAACACCTCTAGCAAAGACTCCCCATGCTCCTCTCAGCACAGAGTCCAGTATCTCCAGGGCTTTGACATGGCTGCACGCTGCTTCTTTCAGCCTCGTTCATCAACACATTTTTTGGGTTTAACAGTCAAGAATTTCTACTAATGGGGTTTCCTTTTATGCCACAAAGCAACCACCCTCCTGCCTGGATTGAAAGGGAAAATACTGACTTCAGAGCAGTGAGCACTGAGCAGCAATCTGCTCCTACAGCAGCCCGTGGCCACCAGCTGCGTACTCACAGGCCTCACACTGCTCGCTTCACCCTGGTCACGGCAGGCTTTGCTGCTAAGAGGATAACTTAATGGTAAACCTTTCCCCACAGCAGCAGCCCAGAAAGGCTGAGGGGAGTTCTGCACCACCCACATGCTGCTTCTGACCTCACAGAGGTCTTCTCTCAAGCATGAGAAGAGGACCCACGCTGGCCTCTGCAGCTGGCATGTCACAAGCAATAACTGAGACAGACCTCCAGGACCCATATCACATGCCATGTTTCCATTATACCCTTGCATTTCAAACAAGCACAGTTAGAATTTACACCTCCTTTCAGGTCCCTTCACATTTCCATAGAAGATGAGGCTTCCGTGTAAACCACAATAAGACTATGAAGCAGAAATATCACCTTTCTCTTTGTTAATCAAGGTACAGATACTGACAAGGCATCCTTAACATCTAAGAAAATAAATTTAAGGAATCCCTACGTAATCTTTTTTCTCTGCAAACTGTCTGGAGTGCAGATAAGATCAAAATGTGGCTTTCCCAGCCAACAAAATTATTAACAGCACGTGGAAAAAAGTAATGTTACACAGCAGCTGGAACTCTCTGATGGCTTCGTGAAGCTGACAACAGAGCTAGTGCCTGCAGCAGGGAGCTGCCACCCTCAGCAGCTTCCAGGGAAATACTGAAATAATGAATGGGAAACAACAGGGTTATCTGGGAAAAATCTGTATTTTCAAGGCACTTTTGAGTTGCTATTTCTTATAAAGATCACTTCCTAAAACAAAAATCTGCATGAATATACTAACTACTGAAAAACATCTTCATGGCCTATGATCAGAAAGCACACCTTGATAATTCACTGTGGGAAGTGCAGAGAAAAGAGGTTAGGCATCATCTGTAAAGACAGTTCACGAGCAAGTAAATTCTGGATCTCCTCTTACTGCAAGAAAGAGGGGTAACAACTCACATTAAAAAACAAAACAAAAAAAATCCTTGTTGCTCTCTACAGTGACCTGAAAGGAGGTTGTAGTGAGGTGGGGGTTGACCTCCTTCCCCATGTAACAGCAACATGATGAGAGGGAATGGCCTCATGTTGTACTAGGGGAGGTTCAGGTTGGATATTAGGAAAAATTTCTTCTCAGGAGAGGTGATGCAGTGGCACAGGCTGCCCAGGGAGGCGGTGCAGTCACCATCCCTGGAGGTGTTCCAGAACCATGTGGATGTGGCACTGAGGGATGTGGTCAGTGGGCATGGTGGGGGTGGGCTGACAGTTGGACTGAGTGATCTGAGAGGTCTTCTCTGATCTTAATGATTCAGTGATTCTATAAAAGTTCAACTCTCCTTTGTTTCAGTTAATGTTCCAGTTGGCCAAAGGATTCAAAAGCTGCTGAGAAAAGAACAAAAACAAAACAAACAAACAAACAAAAAAAAAAACAAAAACAACCCCACCAACAAAAAAAGCCATACCCAGAGACAGAGAGATAGGGTACAAAACAAGAATTAAGTCCAGGAGTAAGTACCAAATATTACCTGTATTTGCTAGGCAAACGATGTCCTAACAGCCTGATGGCATTCATACATGCCACTGAATTTGTAAAAGCCTTGCATACTGTCCCAGTAAGTTAAAATAAAATACAGCCATTTAGTTCATTATAACTAGCAGAGCAAGAGCCTCCTTCTCAACACAGCATACTCTGCCCACTCTACCTGCACTGGAACTAATTCCTTCAGTCTCGGGAGCCCAGAGAACTCAACTCAAACAGTCATTGGAAAAAAAAAAAAATGCAGCATTTCCCACCTGGCTATTTTTAAACAGCTGATACATGAAATAATTTACCCAAGAAAATAAAACCAGATACATTTGTATCAGTAACTTATGCTTTCAGTGGAAAACAATTCTACTTTCATCTTTATTAGAATTAAATTTTTAAGGCCTGAATTCACTATACATCATTCACACTGTTACATTTTAGATCGGCAGAGAGGTAATCGATCAGCTCATTAGCTCCAAAATGTGTTTAACAATACATTTTGCTTAGCTCCCACATTAAGAAAAACAGAGAAACCTGGAGCTGTTAACATCTTTTTATCGTTTGTTAAGAACTAACAAGTTAGGGCACTGTAACCATTTCTTTTTCTCAAAATAATAATAATAATCCCACCTTTGGAGATTTGCCACCTGGGACTATTCTCTTCTCATGATGCTCAGTGAATGATCCTCTCTCATTTCAGTGAGACTGGTGGGATCTTTCTGAAACCACATCCAGCTACAACAGGGCTTCCTTTCTGCAGATGGCAGCCCATGTTGGCTTGGCCCAGCTTTCCTTTTTCACAAGTCCAAGATGCTTCCTTGCACTGATAGAGAAGCTATGGAAAACATGCTGGGGCTGCATTGAAAAGCAGATTCCATAGCACTGACAGCCAGCAGCATTTCCAGCCAGCAACATTACTCTGATCTTAAAAGTAATCCTTTAGGATCAGGATTTTAGAGCACAGGTTGCATGTTCACTTTGGACAGATCGATGGCTGCAGTCTGGGTTTGTGGTCTCTCTCCCACAAACTGCAGGATGAGGCAGCAGCACGCTGATGTTTATTGCTGGTGAGCTCAAACATGAGACAACTCCTTATCGGGCAGAATGCAAGCACAGGCAATTATTATGGCTGCATTCATTCAGTTCTGGTTTTCTGTTGGTTTTTTTTTTTTTTTTTTTTTTTTTTTACACACAAAACGTGTATAGAAATGTAAGTGAAATTCACACTCCTGGCAAGCTGCCACCTCACCTGTTGGTAACAAAAACGTTGGACTTTTAAAACTCAGGGCACCATAGCAGTGAATGAAAACAGAAGGATCCAAATACTGCCTGCTTCAGCAGTAAGGGAATAGATTTTCAGAGGGAAACAAACGTTCTGTTCTGCAAGGTACTGAACACTGAGCAAAGATATAAGAAAAAGGAAGACCATTAATCCAAGTAACTTTAGAAGCTCTTCCATAGGTCAACCTGCTTTTGTGTCTTCTTTATTAATCTTGACTGTTAGAAGACAAAACAAAACGTGTGGCATCTGATTTCTGTATGTGCTCCCACAAATACAACTAATTCTTTATTTTAAATTAATTTTCCTTAAAGTTCCCCTAATGGTTTTATATTTCTTCTATGCTCCATTTGATTCTGGTGTTCTCAGATAACTTACATAGCCAGGAGTAAAATAATACCTTGAAAATCAAAGGTAGAATGATGACGCTCAATAGACCAGTAGTAAGTACAGTAAACACTTGACAAAAGTACAAAGATAACTGGGCTTTAGAACCAGCCCCTTTTTGAACAGTTCTAAAGCTTCTGTCTAATTAGGTTCATTTTGTGACAAACAAAAACAGGATTAGATCAGCATTTCTATTATTATAGCAGCCACATGACAGAAACTAGATGATTTTACTTGTAAAGCATTCAATCAGTCTTCAGTCCGGTACTGGCCTCTAATTTTCAAAGCTCATGGGAGACTGCATGCCCTTCTCATGAGCATGAATCACCGAGCTCACAAACATGTCAGCATTAACCTGCAGTGAAATTGCCATCTTTATAAATACTTCACAACATTTTTAAATTGCATTCTGCCTGGGAGAAGGAGGAGGAAGACTATCACCCATTTGTTTTTCCTTTTTTTTTTTTTTTCCCCTGCAAGGAAGAGAGAGAAGTGGAATCCTGTGTTTTAGATAACTGACTTCATTCCTAACAGATTGCAGTGTCACATATCGAAAATACGGTCAGTAAGCAACAACTATAAGCCCCTAACTCTTCATATGACACGTTTCATGGAAGAACGGAGCAACATCAAAAAGCCAGATAACAAAAGGTCATTCTCATCTCTGTCAGTGTTGCAGCTGGTATTCACGCAGGTTTCAATTAAGACACTTCTCCACAGCTTATCCCAAGTGTCACTTAAGCAAGAAATCTGGCTCCCGATACCCAAAGAGTTTAAAATCGCCTTCAAACCGAGCATAGAGGCGTCTTATGTCTCTCTTGCTGATTCCTGAAAAATACCTCTCTACTTTTGTTTTGTTGTACACTGTTATGCCTGGTGGAATCGTGGGGTATGATACCAGACGGTCTATGCCGGCTGCTTTCAAAATGTAGGGAGCATCGTCCTCCAGGGTTTCATGGTGTCCAATCACACTGTACGTGATTTCACAGGGGGCACAAAGTTCCACATAGGTTACCCAGTGAATAATGTGATCACCAAACTGGACATCCAGCCATCGGTGATTGGGGTCACCCAGATAGCGCACAAAATCCTCAAACTGCAGCCCTTTGGTCTCCATGCGATTCCTTCTGTACTTACGAATGATGCTGGGAGCAATTTCGTGTCGGTACCAAGGCTCAAAGCGAGGATTGTGCACAAATTTGTCTTTAAATGCAGAAATAAGTCTTTCAAATGGATCTCTAACAATAAAAAACTTGAAGTATAAATTCAGTCTAAACAGAAGAAGGAAAAAAAAAGATCAAATAATTATGAAAATATAAGCAGCAGCTAGCAAAGTCTTACAAACTGTATGGAAACTCTGACCACAGAAAAAGCAATATAAATCTTATGCTACTTGCATAATCTATCAATACTATCATCAGTAGGACTTGAAATACAATGTCTGTATTTTTCATTGTAAGTTTTTGTATACAGTAAAAATGTAAGTAGAGCTTCCTCATCCTTCACATTTTATTACAGCTGGAGAAGCTTAGTTTATCGTAATCCAAATAAACTGGAGACCAAGTCCTCTATGATGCTGAAAGCTCTGAATTCAAGATATTCTTAATGTTATGAGGGTAAGCTCAAAATAAAAGTAAAGTACACAATTACACAGAGAAAGTAGCTCAGTGCAACAGCTATTAAAAAGTAGCTAACTGCAACAGAGGGTTACAATTTTCAATGTCAGGTAGTTAGACAAATCATTGCTTCAGCATGAAGTGTTTCAGCTGAATGTCTGCTCTCCTGTCTGCTCACCCCACTTCTGACTCCAAGCCCCTGCCACGTCCCCAGGAAGCCATCCATCTCTTACCGCTTTTTAATTTCAGAGTCACTGAAGGAGGACAGACGTGGAAGGCCATTTTTCTCATGATCATGTACAATGCTTTCGGGGATCTCGTCTATGGAAGAATATGCTCCTACAAAAATTGAAAAGAGAACAAGAGAATTTTTCAAAAGGGGAAAAAAAAACAAAAAAGCAAAACCAAACATGCTTTTGGCTGACAGCTTTTTGGTTTATCTTCCTGTTTTCTCTGTTTTCAGTATTTATGGTTACAATGTTTGATGCTGTCAAACAACAAAAGATTCTGACTCTAAAGCTGAAATCTGTCAAAATTCTCATAGAATGGCCTGGGTTGAAAAGGACCACAATGATCATCTAGTTTCAACCCCTTGCTATGTGCAGGATCAATAACCACCAGACCAGGCTGCCCCGAGCCACATCCAGCCTGGCCTTGAATGCCTCCAGGGATGGGGCATCCACAGCCTCCTTGGGCAACCTGTTCCAGTGCGTCACCACCTTCTGTGTGAAAAACTTTCTCCTAATATCTAACCTAAACCTCCCCTGTCTCAGTTTAAGACCATTCCCCCTTGTCCTATCATTATCCACCCTCATAAACAGTCTTTCCCCTTCCTGTTAATATGCTCCCTTCAAGTACTGGAAGGCCACAATGAGGTCTCCCTGGAGTCTTCTATTGTCCAAGCTAAACAAGCTCAGTTATCAAGGCTATTTGACACCAAAATTCAAGGCCATGGGGCTTAAAAGCCCTCAGAAATACACATTAGAAGAATTTCATCAGCAATTATGCTTTAGCCTATAACTTCCCACTTCAGTGTCCCCACTGTCTTTCCCTCTGCCCACACGTACAAATGGGGGAAGACTTTGAGAATTAACTCCAGAGAAGGAATCTGCATTTTTTCTGAGTTTCCACCACCAGCAAAAAATAAATGCTGTGGGCTGCTTTTGGAACTGTGTCAATGCAAAAGCATTTTGCTGTCAGGATCCATAAAATTCCTTTAATGACTACACTATGCTCAAACAAAAATTCCAATCATACAATATCGCATGGATTGAAAAGCACTAAAATTAACAACAAAAAAGCTTCAGATACTCTTTTTCTTTTTCTTTTTTTTTTTTTTTTCCCCAAGGATGTAAACTGACAAGAAAAATTGTCACTAAGTTCTCATGCATTCTTTTTAAGAATCCAATCCTGGAAGTTATGACCTTGAAAAACATCTCACGTGCCCCTTGGGCCTCAGGAGTAAGCCTTCACACAAAGCACCATTTCAGAAAACCAACACACACTGAGAACAGGCTGATGCAAAGCAAGCTGTTCAGGTGAAAGCCTCTGTGGCATTCTCTGTTTCAATATTCCTACCACAGAAGTAATGTAGATAATTAACGTTCCAATAAAAACCTTAGGAGCAGTCAGAATTGTGGCGAATAATGCACACAACTCAGATTCTCAGTTTTATCATTTTGAGTGTGTGGGGAAATACTTTATTAATTTTAGTTTTCTAATTACACTTTTTGGTACTCTAGGGGAATTCCACATGCACAGTAGATGTCAAATTAGATAACCTCAGAAACTGAATGCTTTTATTGCACCTCAGCTCCGGATGAATACAAACAGTATCAGAATTAGTTTCCCAACAGTGCCACAGATGCGTTTCTCCATCCTGAACTTCCACATACCACTTTTAGAAGCAGAATATTCCCCGCTAAGTATCAGTTCCATTTTTCAAAACTACCCAAAGAGACAAAAGTTAGAACAGTGAAAGAGATGGTCTTCATCAGCACATACTTGCATACTGGCAGCACAGGGTAGAAGAGACCAATATTTTACAGACACAATTCTCTATCGTTATCCAGCATGCCAGAACTTGAAATCTCAAAGAGAAAGGTTCTCTGCTAGTAAGACATCAGTTATCCTCCACTGAACACAGACAAAAAAAACCTGCCAGTCCTGAGCAATTCTTTGCATGTTATCTGTTAAAAGCAAGCAAAGGAAGGTAGTTCTAATGCACTCATGTAGTTTCATACTTGGTTTACATAGGCATTTAAGAAACAAGTGTGTACCTCTGCGTGCGTGTATCTTTTCTGGATTTTAAGCTCTGATCCATAGATGAAGACTGAAACTAATATACAAGTCTTTGGAGACCTACTCCTTAGTACAAAAGTTTTGCTGAGGGACAGTTCCTTTGTCAACTTGTAACTGTTTCCTTATTGGAATGTGAACTACCTCATGCAAGGTCGAGAAAACAAACAGAAGTGTAGAGCTGGCTGTTCTCAGGGTTCTCATAACAAGAAAGATAGGTTTATAGTATCCAGGTATCACCCATACCTTGATGAGCCATGTTGCCTGTAAAACCACCAAAGGGCTCCAATTGACCTGACTATACATAGGAAAGACACAGCCCTGGTACAAGATGATGTCTTAAGTTAAACAAAGGTGTGTTATATTTAATATGATCAAGCTAAGCACGTGTGCACCCAGTGGTGCAGTGGGAAACCCTGAGGAAATTACTTGTATTGGCATACCATGCTACTGAAAGAGTGTGCTAGGTACAAGTAGACAGAGCTTGCCTCATAGATTGTTACTCAAACACCAAACCTTCTACTCCTTCTTTTAGTCTTTTACAACACACCTTTGTTGATGAAACTCTACCTTTAAGTGCCTGAGAATCTTCTTAACTTATATGATGGCTCGGTGGTTACACATTCACATGATTTCACCACCACAGATCTACAGCAGCTGCTAAATTTTAATAAGCTTTCCTCATGCCTTAAAGAGTGAAGTTACAAGTTAGTGGGTTCAAGATTTTGTACAATCACTTCTAAGGGAATTGTGGTACCTTGTAATTTACTTGTTTCAAACCCTTTAAATCAGTGCCACCCCTTCAAAGATAACAAACCTACCTACCACATGCATATGTGTACTATCATGACTCAAAGAATTTTCGAGTCAAACAATAACAGTACTTATTTTCAGAGAAAGAACAGGTTTATTTTCTTTAAAAATAGATCTTCTGAAAGGATTAGAAGCAACTGTGACGAATGAGTAGCTGAAATTAAGTATCAGTGTACTGAAAGGCAGAAAGAATCCATTTTAGTCTTGTCCCAGTTGGACCAATTCTGTTCTTTCCTCCCCCTCAAAGAAACCCGCACACCCACAACTGAGTAGATACCATTTAAAACGATCAAGACTTTTTTCCACTGAGTGTTGCCCACTTTTGGTGTCTGACAAAACAGGATCTTGTGCTTGTCACACACAAATATTCGGTCCAAGACGAATTTGGAAACTGCAGTGTGAGAGAGATTTCTCAATGCAGTGTCTCTGCAGACATTCCGGAGAAGCTCAAGTCTTTCCATATGAACCAAGGGATGGTGTAGCAGATTTCCAGTAAAAGCTTTTCCAGTTGGCTTTATAAAATAGAGGGGAGAAAGAAAAAAATAAAGTGCAAATGTTTAGTTTTCAGATCAAATTTTAAACTGTAAAAGTCCCCAAACTGTGCATGATAATGATCCCTATGCTCATGGTAACACTGCTAAATATTAACTGAAGAAGTAACAGTTTCCTTCCTGCACTGCTGCTGTATGTGTTGGTACATGGCATTCCTCTTATCCAAAAATCGATGACCTGTTTAACTTTTGTGAGGCTAAGGAGAGAGCCATGACTACAACCACATCCCTCTGCCTCATGGTTAATGGGGAGAGAGAAAGAATAAGATTGCCTGATACACAGATGATGAGAAATTTTAATTTTCTGTTGAAAAATCTTCCTCCTTCCACTAAATGTGATTTACACACCTGGATCTGGGAAGGAAAGAGATAACACTGTCCACAGAAAAACAGATTTTACACTGCCAATGCTTTGTCAATAGCAAAAAAAAATTCACTTACAGTTTTGGCACAGCACAGTACATTATGGTGTCAAACTTTTCTTTAGCTTCATAACTTCCTTATTTTAACGCTGTTCCCTTTTGCAGCAAGCACAATGTTAGAAAGACATACTGCAAAGTGAAGTACATTGTTCTTATTTTCATAGATAACTTTCAGGCTTTCATTCTGGAGGGACTTCATTATTACTCAGGTAAATATAAGAAGTTGAATTTGACCAGGTCCAATGCCTCCAAGCTTTGTCATCTGTATCTTTATTCAGATGGTACTTTAGATAGTGCCCAAGCAACATATGAGAAAGGGATGGTTTTACATCTTGTCCCAATTATTCATTCCCTGCTCAAGATGCAATTTGGATGGCCTGACATTGCTTATCAAAACAATTCCTTTTGCATGCGACCAGGATTAATATTATTGTTCTGTGGTTCATGCTGTCACAAAGTCAAGAGGGAATAGCTTCGGATCAAGAAACCTTACTATCCTCTTCCATACAAGTAAAGGAAGATATTAAGACTTGCTACATGGAACTGCCAGACTTTCACTGAACAAAGCCTTTTTCCCAAGTACAGTGAAAAATCACTTAAATTTCCTTTTTTTATTATTATTTTCTTTTTTAACCTAAGGAAAACAAAGTGCCATGCTATAAAGATATCCACATTCCACACTCCTTTAACGAAATACTCTAAATATTAGGTGACTGGTTTATCCAGTGGCAAAAAATTGGCCCTAGCTCTCCATGCAAACAGTCTGTAGTCCACATTTGCATGTGGAATTTTCAGTTTCCTTGAGAATTAGCAGGGAATTTGGTAAGAACCGCATCTGTTCTGCTTTATTTCTGAAAGTACAGAATTGTGCACTTGGATCAACTTGTATTGAATACTATTCTGTTTGTGTTTCACTTTGGACAAATTCTGCAATGTAAAGCACAAAGAGTACAGAAGATGAAGAAAAAATGGAATCTGATAAAAAGAATCAGAAAGACCAGGCAAAGAACCAAGAGGAATGAAAATAGACAAGACTCAGGCTTGACCTCAAGAACCATGAACCTGATGATTATAACAAGACATCTGAGACACTATAACAAGTAACCCAAGATGGGGCCAGTACATAAGAAAAGCTAGCAAAAACTGATTGACCTGACTTGATAAAAGTGGTACTGCAACTATATTCTCCTAGAAGTGCAAATGCATTAATTTGGACAGATAGAAGGTTACTGTAACAAAGTAGCTTTGGGAAGCTGAAAGGAATTCTGTTGGCTCTATGAAAATGAAAGTCTGAATAATGATTCCTATCTAGCAGTTCCTTTAACCACAGGAAACCCTTATATAATCTCTCTTTTCTCCCACTCTTTAATGCATATAAACTCTTATCTCAATGGTACGCACCTGGAATTCTTTAGTCCAATGTTTTTCCTCTGGCACACGTGCCTCCTCCACTTTTGTCACAGCTGTCAGTATTAATGGCTCTTGTTTTGCACCATAGCCTAAAGAAGGAAAAAAAGAGCATTATGGAGGATGGGGGGAAAGCAACAATTTCTGCTTTACAGCTAACACAATGGAAAAACATTTTCTGCAATAAGCAGGCAAAACATTAGGATTTGTTTCCAGATGGGAAAGTACTAGAGAAGACATGAGAGGCTATGAATATTTTAAAGAACATACTCTATGGGAATTTTGGATGCAATCTTAATTTAGTTTTCTCAAAGAAACAACCATTATCTTTCTTGAGGGGGCTTTTAAAAACAAACTGCGTGCAAAGAAACACAGAAATTGAAAATCCAAATATCAGGAAAAATAATAATGTTTGCACAGGTTTTAAGATCTAATGATAAACGATATTTGAATTTTCTTGAGTAGAAGAACAACTGGATGCATACAACAGTACAATAGTTTAATTTTTCAATAAATTTCCTGAAAACTGTAATTTAGCAGGCTTTTCCTTTCCCACATCCATATTAGTAGGTAAGTTTCACCTACTGTAAACTCTTAGACATTAGCAAAAAAAATAAAAAGAAAGCATTGTTAAGGATCACCTTTATTTTCTTGGTGCTCTAAGCAACAGATCTAATCAGCATTAAAGGATACAAGATCCCTTTATTATTTATTACTGGAACGATGGCTTTTCCTTAGAGACTTCCACACAGAGAAAAACAAATTCGGTGAATACATTCATTCCTTTTAATTATTTTAGAGCAGCTAATAATCCCAAACAAGATTAAAGTACGTAAGGGAAAAACCTCCTGCATATTTTTGCAATTTGCATGCTACAGGGAAACTGAAAAATAAAACAAGTCTGTAGCTTCATATGGTGCAGAAAGAAAAAAAAAAAGTTTCCCCTAACCACAGTGGGAAAAGAACAGGATCTCTCCCTCAAAATTTCTTTCTATCCATACTGAACTATTTTCCCCTTCATATAGTTCATTCTTTTATGAATAGTCTTTCTTCACCCGCAACCACAATTGTTTATGGTTTTATGTTCAAGACGACATCAACTGTTTATGCCCTCCTTTTAAGGTAGTACTCCACTGTGCCTATGCTGGATTTAAACAAAAGGAACAGATGGAAAAGCAACTTAAAACTGAAAGGAATGCAACATCCCTAAGTGCCACATCTACGTGTCTCCTGAATGGCTCCAGGAACAGTGGCTGCACCACCTCCCTGGGCAGCCTATTCCAACACATTACCACTCTTTCTGAGAAGAAAGTTTTCCCAATACCTAACCTGAACATCCCCGGCACATACGTTGTTTTGGTTTTTTTTATTATTATTATTTTAATTTAATAAGAGTTCCACCAGAATTAGCCATCATGCTTACTTGGGCTTTCTCCTGGTATATTCACATTACTTCCCTTCATCAGTCCCAATACAAATACTGCAAACTCCAACACATACATATTCATGGCTTTGTAAGACTGAAGCTTAAAAAATTATGGAGCTCCTGCTCAGAGAGCTATCCAAATAGGAAAGAGAGGAAAAAAAGACAAAAAATGGTAAGGCAAGATAATGAAAAGCAAATAAATGCAGAGGGTGTGCTCTGGTTATTTATTATTTTAAGTACATTTTAGTTCCTCTGACAACTTCTGGTGGAAATAACCACTCACATAATACTTAAGCTCAGAAACAAGAGTTGGCATAGTTAAATGTTCCAGTATTTCATGCTACCTTACATAAGGCTGGCTCATTTGCAGATATACCAAGGCTCAAAAAAAGCTAAAACTGAGGAAATCTATAAAGTTAGTCTATAGCTTTCACCTGTAAGACTTAAAAGGTACACCTAGCATATTTATCTGCTATCAAGTCAATGATACAAATAGCACTAGTGATCTTAGTGCTTCAGAAGTTACACATTTTTTGCATATTTTAGACAGATGCAGAAGTACAGGTGTCTTAGAACTGTAAGTTGTGTCATAACCTCTCTGTAGGACAATTATTTTTTTTCCTAACACCAGCTCTTCAGTAGACTTTCTTTAGAAAACTCTAACATGCTGCATGGTGTCATCAAATGGCTTAAATTCCCCATCAGTCTAACACCATCTGGGCTACTTATGCTAAGCAAAAGCCTATAAGCTGTTTGTCAGTCAAACAGCAGAGGATAAAGCTGAATGCAAGAAGCAGGGCAGAGGTGGCTAGGCTAAGTGTGCTGTGAAAGAAAACAAGCTTTGCAGGAAATCAAGCTATACACAATGCTGCCTCAGTTACGAGGGGACAGAAACTAGTATTGCGGGAGCTTTATTTTGGTCATTTTTAAGCAGGTAGCTTTGTACACACTATTTTGTACACAAATTCTCCTCTTAGGAGATGAAGATATTCACACTGAGTACATCTGAAAAAGCGGACCTCACAAGACAAAATTGCAAAACATGTTTTCCTCTGTTCCTGATCACTAAGGAAAAAGAAAAAAGGATCCGACACAAAGTTTGCAGCCTACTACCAAGACAAGCAGGAATTGAATATCAGCACTGACATTTCTACAGATTTATTTGTTCTGTTCTCAGACCTACTGAAAAAGAACGGTAACGTGCTGAGAAGCATTTTGCACAGGTAGTGCATTTATGTGAATGACTATACCATCTCCTCTTTCCCCCAAATATTAAACTTGAACTTACCATCTGGATCTTTAAAAGTCAACGTGATAAACTTGCTGGCAACCATGAACATGAATATCACCCAAAAGCATGCAGCTAGAAGCAGCCACTGGTGGTGCATGTTGTCAGACATGAGCCATATAAAGTTGTTGCTTCCTGTTTGAAAGGGGAGAGATAGGCACATGAATACTTTTTGTTTCAGTTTAGAAAAATGCTCTCCATAATCAAACTCTGGTTACGTATTTCATAGAATCACCACGGTTGGAAATGACCTCCAAGTCCAGTCCAACTGTCCACCTACCTCCAATATTTCCCACTGAACCATGTTCCTCAGTACAAAATCTAAATGTTTCCTTAACACTTCCAGGGACAGCGACTCTACCACTTTCCTGGGCAGCCCATCCCAGCACCTTATCACTCTTTCAGAGAAGAAATTTCTCCTAACGTCCAGTCTGAACCTCTCCTGGTGCAACTTGAGGCCATTCCCTCTCACCCTATCACTAGTTACACAGGAGAAGAGGCCAACCCCCACCTCGCCACAACCTCCCTTTAGGCAGTTGTAAAAAGAGATAAGGCCTCCCCTTCTCTTCTCCAGACTGAACAATCCCAGTTCCCACAGTTCCCCCCCATAAAACTTGTGCTCCAGACCCCTCACAGCAATGATGCCCTTCTCTGAACACGCCCCAGGTAAGCATGTCCAGAAAAAACATCATATATACAACATAAGAAAAGCAGCAGACTTCTCTCCTTCTATTTGCTGGTAGTATTTTTTTTTTCCTGTTTTTTTTTTTTTTTTTCTTTTTCCTGTTTTTTCAACTGAAATAACTGCTTAGCCAGTATAAGCACCAGCTGCTATCAGCGAGATATTTCTTTCCTCATTCACCCCACCTTGGTCTGACTCCTCACAGATTGCTTTGGGTCAGAAGGGGCCTCAAAAGCCCATTCAGTTCCAAACCCCTGCTGTGAATTGGGTTGCCACCCCCCAGATTAGGCTGTCCAGGGTCAAACCAGCAAACCTCCCATTTTTTTTGAGGGTAGTTCTTTTCCCCCATTTAACTTTATGAGGCAGCTGATCACAGCACAAGAAGGTGAAATGAGAAAACCTCCACTCCCAGGGTGGCCAGTCAGCAGATCAACGTTTACAGTATTCATAGCTGTCCTGTGTCAACTCAGGACACAACACACTCCTCTCCTGCCCAGCCTACAAGAACCACAAGCCAGACGCTACTGAGCCAACACACTAAGCTTAACCCAAAGCTGTATTTAAAGGCAGTAATGTTTCTTTTTATTTTGTCACTTTTGTTGCCAGTAAAGTATCAACTGGAAAGTTTTGATTTCCATGATGCTAAGTATTACTCACACAGTCAGCAGGAGGGGTTTCCTCGCAGCAGTAAGTGAACTCTTCCTTTTGAGAACATCGATAATGCAACTTCAGAACACCTCACCAAATAGGATTTAAATCAAATACTTTATACAATGAGATTCTCATAACAGTCTTGGGAGATTTTACACATGCAAAAAAAACCAAAAACAAACAAAAAAAAGCACCTGCATGTTGCGTGATCACATTTCTGCACAGCCACTTGAATGAGCTGTCAGAGAGTAGGGGCCCTCATTCCCATTTAAGATGATAAAAGCATGCTAGTTTTTGCTTCTGAGCAAATTTTGTATTATTTTTTTGGCTGCATACCACTATTTTGCCTTTTCATACGCACTGAAGCTTTTGACATTCTTCCAATGCATCCATCTGCCACACCCTTACTCCTGCTACAGGTGCTGACTGCTTTTCCAACTAGCTTCTGCCTTCCAGCAATGTAAATGCTTCTAAGAAGAGTTCTCATGGAGCTGACAGAAGCGAAATGTCTCCAGGGTACACCAAACACATGTGCAGGCAAGGCAAGCAGCTGAAAACAGATGGAGGAATCTCACCATACCATTACAATAACGCCAAATTTTTCCAAACCATCAGTTCCCAAAAGTGCTTGTTTTGAAGTATGCTACAACGTCAGCTATCTTCTGTTCAAGACACCTGAACTCACCACATTTGCTTTTAGATATGCTGGCTCTTCAAAGACTTGAAAAATGGTCTGGGTCACATCCTCCCATCTAACCCATTACACCCGCTCTACATAAAGCCAGCAGAAACAGACCTCTGACAGTCAGAGTATCTCTGCTAGGCCAACCGTTTTCATAACGATGATGGGTACACATCATTCAGTAAGGAACGTGGATCCCTGCTTTCAGTAATTTATGTACTGTAGTTTCATGAAGTTGTGTTGAATGTCATGGGGAGAGCAGCTCCAGTGCACTCCAACTTGGAAAACAACAGCAGTCAGCACCCACAGGGCCTGCAGCCAAATCCTCTGCTCTACGGGTAGGCCAGAAATGGGACGGGATCATAGCCACATCTGTAACAATCACCATTATTACCCCTCAATACATTGAAGCTGAAAAGAAAACACTAAGCCATTTGTGCACAAAGCAGATCTACAACCATATTCCCTGATGGAATTGTGTTGTCAGAGGATTTATCAAAATGTAGTTACAATGGCTGGCACGATTACTCACTTCCAGCACCTAAACAAAACTGCATCTACCCTAAGAAACAGAACTACTCAAAATGATATACAGAAATAAATCGTTATTCTCACTTAAATGAGGCGACCATCAACAATTTTAAAAACAGGAGTTTATGTTATTCCCCTTTCTCTAGCTTTTTCTTTCCTAATAGAAATATTTTTTATCATTTTCACATACAGTAATCACACTTCCTGGCCTATCTCCGATCTTACTGGAATTTCTCTTCCTTCTCCTGCTACTTATTTTCTAATAAACACATGTACATACATATTACCTCCTGAATCTCCCCTTTAAGTGTTTCCTTCAACTTCTAAATGCACATTTTACTTCTTGCATAAAATATTCTTTTCTTACAAGTAGAAAAACCAAGAATACTGCTGAAGGCTCAGTTCATCCTGTCATAACATAACACAAAGGGATTTTTTAAATTGCTCCTTTTCCCTCTTATTACAATTCTGTGTTCTTTAGGGGCACAAGAGCCAAAAAAAGGAGGAAAAAAAAGAAAAAGGAAAAAGAAAAAAGAAAACCCTCCAACCTTCTCTCCATGCATTCCTCTGTTCTTCCATTTCTGGCTATCTGCCCTGAATCCAAACTGGCACACAGCCCTCAGAGCAGTCAGGTGCCAGTTTTCCCAAAGCACGTACAGAAGCACAACGGGGAACGTATACACAATAATGAACCAAAGAACAGGACTCAGTAAGTGGAAGGCTTGATCTGTCTGTCAGAAACATCCTATCTGAAAAAAACACTAGGACTTCGGGGAAAATTCCTGTTCTTCATATGAATGACAGAACAGAGTGCAGAATGACAGCTCACAGCATCAAGGTCAGAAAAGACCTCATCTAGTCCAACCATCAACCCATCACCACCATGCCCACTATGCCATGTCCCTCAGTATCACATCTACTTCAAAATTTATCCTGAACAGGAAGTTTTGTCTTATTTTCTTCTCATGCTACTTTAGCCATTCCCTCCTGCTCTCCAGAAGGTGGTCTTCCATCTACTTCTAAAGACTTTTTCAATGACAATCATTGAAGCAAGCTGGGCCCTGGTAGCCATAGAGCTGGCAGACATGATCCACCAATGCTGAGAGCTGGCAGCCATCCCCAGAAACCAAAGACATGCCCTGGGAATGAATAGGGCTATGCAGAACATGATGGCAGGAGATTTGAAGATTTAAGCAGTATTAAAACTCAAAGCATAAGCCCCTGCTTGGCAGCTTATGGTGTCTGGGCAGGGGCTCCTTGGTGGGACAGTGCACAGTAAATGACAGCAGCACACTAGGGGCCTCCAACCATCAACGTGCTTGCCTATCAGCACGTGACTAATGACATAACTTGAAGTGCACAACAAACAAAGAACAAACAGCAGTGAGATGAGATATCCAATTCATTTTCATCAAAGCCTCCCTTCTCTTCAGATAAAGTTAACAGATCTAGACAATTTCTTATACTTAAAAAAAAAAAAAAAAAAAAAAAAAGCCAAAATCTTTCACAGTCTCACTTCTTAAAGTCCTTAAAATTGAGTGGTGCTGCTAAATGCCATAGAGCACGTTACAACAGGTATTTCTGAAAGCTGATTCTCTCTGAAGGCTTTTCAGCACCTTGACAGCATTAACGGGCTTGTCTCCTGCTCTCACTGACAGTGCTCAGCCTTTGCCGAGCACGTGTAGCTCACCTGTCAGCAGGAAGGCAGAGAACTAATGCAGCATCCCAGCAACAGCCGCATCACCATCCTGGGCCACAGGCAGGCTTGGTGTGAAGGGGCTCGGCAGACGGCAGCCACGCTGGGAAGCACTGCAAGGCGTTGAGCTCAGCACTGAGAGCCAGCCTCCCAGGCAGACACTGGGGCCACACAAGGCCCTGAACGCTCTTTGCAGCGTGGCAGCAGCTGTTATCCCAGCATCAGGGCTTCCCCAGCCGGCTAGATGCTGAGGTGCTCGTTGCCTCAGGGGAGGGATAAGAGCAGGGTGAGCCTGCACCACGAACACGGGATAGTACTGCAGTGTGACAGATACGGGCTGCGTCAAGCAAAGTCTACCCACAGCCCAAAAGCCAGACTCCGGGTGCAGGCAGGAGATGGAGCTTGTCTAACCAGAAGCACGCTTTCCTGGTTAAGGAGGATAAAATCTTCCCCGCCAGCGCCATAAGCAAAGCTTCTCTCTCCGTGCAGGGCGCCCGCCAGCTCTGCCCCGCCGCTGACAGCCCGGCCTGCCGCCACCGCACCCGGGGCCGGGCCTCGGCCGCCCGCTCCGCGACCACTCGCGAAAAGTGACCTCCTGCGGGGGGCCACCGCCTCGTCCCCGCGGCGGCTCCAGGCACGGCGACCCGCCCTCCACCGCGGCTCCCGGCCTGCTCCGGCCGCCCGGCTGCGGGCTGCAGGGCCTCCAGCCGAGCAGCGGCCCCCTCCCCCCCGCCTTCCCCGCGCTCGGAACGCGCGAGGCGGAAGCGCCGCCGACTTACCGGCCCTACGGCGCCGCTTCTCGCAGTCCCCGTCCCCGCGGCGGGGCGCCGCTCCGGCCCGGGCCCGCCTTACGCGGCGGCCCGACGAGGCGGCCCCGGCTGCCGCATCCCCCCGCCCGGTTGCGGGCGGCGGCGACGCCTCCCCGCTCAGCCCCGATTGCCGCCGCCGCCGCCGCCCAGCCCCGCTGCCTCCGCCGCCGCCTCCATTTCCTCCCGCCGCGGGCAGGCCCCGGCCTCAGCCGCGCCCCCAGCCCCGTCGCGGGGAAGGAGAAGGTGGAGGCAGCCGTGGGGAGGCACGCTCCGCTCCGAGCAGACGCAGCGTCCCTCCCGGCCGCCGGCTCGTCTCGCCACGCCCCGCCACGCCCTGCCCCGCCTCACCTCGCTCCGGCGGGAGCGGGATGCTCTACCCCGCAGGTCCCGGCCTCGGAGAGTCCCCTTCCCGCAGGTACGGGGCCCGCCGCAGCCCTCGGCCCCTTCTCGGTGGGAAGCTAAAGCCAGTGCTCGGATCGGCTGACGGATAGGCGTGTATTGACTGATCAATTCCTCTGAAAATGTCATGGATAGTTCCCTAATGCTGCTCTGAGATAGTGTTTCGCAAGCCCTGCAAAAATGAAGCTCCTGCTTGGAAGCCCCTGTAGGAGAGAGAGACGGTGGGGCAAAGCCCTCCCATTTGAAGTCCTACTGAATGCTGAAGACATATCTTGAAGCATGAAACTGCGTGATAGAACACGTAGGAGAGGCTTTATTGCCCGGCTTTATTGCCCAAAAGGTGTGTTCCTATTGCTTGACCCAGCTGTGTCTTCTGTGTCTGGTCATGAGAATCACAGAATCATTAAGGTTGGAAAAAAAAATCTCGAAGATCATCTAGTAGAACCATCACCCCCAAGCCTACTGATGACTTCCCTCAGTGCCACATCCACGCATTCCTGCAGCACCTCCAGGGACGGTGACTGCACCACCTCCCTGGGCAGCCTGTGCCATTGCCTCACATCTCTTTCTCAGAAGGAATTTTTCCTAATATCCAGCCTGAACGTCCCCTGGTGCAACTTGTGGACATTGCATCTTGTCCTATCACTGTTACATTGGAGAAGAGGCCCAATTGTGAATGTCCATACTGCTCAGGACTGGCTCCCTCTGCAGTAGACATTCATAGTTCATGCAACATACCATTTCACCCTGCATTTCTTATGAAATCTTGTGGGGTAAATATATGAAAATTGCTTTTTTTTTTTTTTTTTTTTTTTAATTGTGTGAATAAGTAAATACCTAAATAACACCTGTTTGCTTGAAACTGATTTATAGTGGAAATTTTTTTTCTTACCTTGAATCCTACGAAGTCTGTGAGGAGACAGGGGAGCTTGCCAACTGCTCAAGATCAGGGCCAAGAGCTTGAGGATGGACAAATTCAGTAGAGCCAGAATTGTAGTAGATGTTTCTATCTGTGTTCAGCTATCAATTAGTGAAAGAAACAAAAAAAATCCAATGACAGAAGAGTTGAAAATGTTTTCACAAATTAATAAAAATTAATACAACAAATACAATACTATACTGGAGCCTGGCCAAGAAAGCCCAGGGAAATCTAGGGATGATCTTCAAATGAATGCTGTGGAAGCCTCTAGAGCAGCTCAGGCCAATGCAAATGCATTACCAGCAGTGCCTTAGGATGAAGTCTTAGAATGGGTTGGGTTGGAAGGAATCTCAAAGATGATTTAGTTCTAGCTCCAAAGCCACAGGCAGGGTTGCCAGCCACTCGATCATGCTGCCCAGAGCCCCAACCAACCTGGCCTTGAAGAACTCCTGGGATGGAGCATCTACAACTTCTCAGTGGTGATGGTGTGGTGTCCTTGTCCCTCCCTTCTGCCTGTGAAATAGAAACTGTGATAGTTACCTTGCTCATAAGGCACATTGGAACTCTGAGTTCATTCACCAGTTTGAGATTTGTGTACGCTGACCACTTTGGAAGTTGCTTCTTTCTTCAGTCTTGAGGGTGACGACTACAGTGCAGCCATGCACAGATTATTAATAAGCAGTCTCCAGCTGTGGAACCAATTTCTGACAGATTATCAGACTCAACCCAAGCATTTTAACCTTTCAAGTATGTTGTTACTGACATGTATAATAATTAATCCTGTATAAATTGAACATGTTTTTTTCCAAACTTAAGCACGGTTAATAAGCTTTGTTTTCAGTAATTGGCCTCAAAAATGTCTGATGGAGTTAAATAACGTGTTACATAGGAAACTGTAAAGTTGGATTATGACATTGCTAGCTAGGGCTGCCATGGTTCTTGCTACTAGGAATGTTAAAATGTAGTGGGGTTCAGAGTTTTAAATTGGCAGCAAAATCAATGGTTACATTTGTTGATTTATAGAATCAGAGAATCAGAATTGTTTGAGTTGGAAGGGACCTTTAAAGGTTATCTAGTCCAATTCCCTCACAATGAACAGGGACACCTACAGCTGGATCAGATTGCTCAGAGCTCTGTCCAGCCTGACTTCGGATGTCTCCAGGGATGGGGCATCCACCACCTCTCTGAGCAACCTGTGCCAGTGCCTCACCACCCTGACTGCAAAAAACTTCTTCCTTACATCCAATCTAACTCTCACTTCTTTTAGTTTGAAATTATTTCCCCCTTGTCCCACCACATCAGACCCTGCTGAAGAGTCTGGCCCTTCTTTCTTATAGCCCTCTTTTAGATACTGCAGACACTGCTGAACCTGAATTCATCCACATTTTCCTTGACTTTCCAAGCTCAAGCTGTTCAGCAAAAGCATAGGCTTGTGCATACTGTTAAACTCGTGATACGTTTATTGTTTGTTGTTGTTTGTTATTATTTCAGGTTTTAACCCAATGCCAATTACTTGGATTAGTCTCGGTAGCTCTTTCAGTTATGCTTTACCTCCATAAAAGCTCACCCTAAGACAGGACACTTGTCCAACATCAAATACTGAGGAATCACAAATCTGATTGAAATCAGCAGGAACAGATGCTTTTCCTAGTGCAGTGTCATTACTGGCAAGGTTACTGTTCTGCCTTGTGGCTGTGTTTCCAAGGCATGGCTGATCACACTTTGTAACCGCTCTGACATGGTGTGCTGGTGTGTAATATATTTATTAGGGTTTGATCTCCATCACTACTTTCCCTCTCTTTCTGGAACTTTAGCAAGCTACTTGAAATGTGGATCTGACTGATGAAAGGTAGAAAAGATAGAACACCTTGTGGCCTCTGCAGCCACAAAAAAAATCAGACTGAAGAATACAGCAGCCCTAACAGGAGTCTCATACAGTTGCAGGGTTCACTGGTGTGATCTAAACAGTAATTTCTATGGAGTGCCACGGGTAAAATAGGCAGCAAAATGTTGTATATTTATTGAACTTTTTTTTCTGTAGTAATAACTTAAGCAAGGAGAACATAAGCAAGCTGTAAGGTGTGTGTCTAAAACAGCTGATGTATAGGGAGGACTGTAGTAGCTATGGGAGTGGTGGGGGGAGCTTAGGGCAGATATCTGTACCACAATGAGACCTGCTGTGCTAGGGGCAAGTTCAGATCCACAAGCAGCAAATAAGACCTTTCTCATTTGAAAACTAATTCCACTTTTTATTGCAGGGAAGAAAAGTTTATCTCTTGATAAGTGCCTTGAAAACTGTTAAATCTTTTTATACGTTATACCATTAGATTTCCTTTGGAGTACGAGACAAAAAATGTAGACTGAGGTAAATAAGTCATTAGCTGAACCACAGAGCTTACCTTGAAGTGTTAAAACTTCTAGTCTGAGATGTCTTTTGAAAGGGAAAACAACTCTGTGGGGTTTATTTACATCAGTGAACTGAGCATGCTGCCAAGACTGGGCTACAGTAGCTATGAACTACATTTAATTATCACACCAATGTCAATTAAAATTGAATCCAATCATTCAAAATTAATTATATAGGCCATCAAATGAGTGCAGCCGTAATGCCAATGTAGCAAGATAAGTTAATTCTTAAAAAACAAATTAAAAATAGAAGAATTGCCAGTTTGGGAGTACACAGAGATGCCTGAAGGAGGGCTGAAGGACAACTTCAGTAACAGAAATGTGAGCAGAGAGAGGGATGGGCACAGGGAGGCATGGGAGTGAGATGGGGTCCCGTTTGCTCCCAAATGCATGTTAGACAGGTGATTTATACTAAGTGGAACAGCTTTCACAGGGACACCGAGTGCTTCAAATAACACAACTTGCTGTTTGGGGTGACTCTTGAGAGGTTGCAGATGTGATACCTAGCAGGAGGAGTTTTAACATTCGTTTCCCTTACCCCAGTGGCCCAGTACTTATCTAGGAACAGCATCACTCATGGGGAGACAAGAAACAATGTTCAGGAGTTCTAGGGGATGTAAGCCTAGAATGGTGATCCTAAAATGACAATCGTTGCTCTGCAAACCAAACTTAAGAGAGCAAGAACTGGAACTTTACATCACAGATCTTCCCAGCACACTCTCCTGGTCAAGGCCACAGTCAGGTGCCTTGGTGCCAGCAGTGGAGTGGCATGGCCATTAGGGTAGCACATAGTGTTTAAATCTTGTGTTACCACAAGTGGTTTTCTTAGTGTTTGAGGGTACCATCTTTGAGCACAGATCCTACGAACACCACTCTGCTCTCAGTGCCTGTACCGTTCCTTTATAAATACTGTGCATAGCCCAGATCAGCTGTGTTGAACACTGCTCCTCTTGCAGTGTGACAAAATACACAGTTATTGAATACAATCCTTTTTTTTTTTTTTTTTTTTTTGACAATTCAGAGCCTAACTTTTACCCTTGTTCAGCTTATTGTAGGGCACCAGATCCCATGTACATCCTAAAGCCTCTCTCAATAATCTTACAGAACCACAACTATTTCTTTTTTTAGCCTAAGGGACACCCCAGCCCTGCATTTCAAGGCATCAAACCATTTAGGCATGTTTTCTCAGCAACATCGTATTTATTTTAAGTTGCATCCCCAGAAAAGGAGGCTGCCATCTATACTCCCACTTACAATTCCCTCTAGACATTCTGTCCTTTTATTGTTGACATCACTGAACTAGTAGGTTTTCCCACTTTCCAAAAAGTGCCAGAGCTGTCAGCATGTGCTATGTTGCAACATCCTTATTTTCTTTTTTTTTCTTAATTTACATGCAGCTTCCTTAAGCACTAACTTCATTAAGGAAACAATGTCACTGAAAAGAGATTCTTTGATCCAGGCAATGCAAAGAGGGAAATTAGTTTGTTGTCCAGCACCACCACCATTAGCAGTGCATGAGCTTCATTCTATTGGATAACTCATGGCACTAAGCAGTGCCTGGAATTGTTGTCTAGCTATGTTCCTATTACAGAAGGGAGTGGGTTGCATCATTTTCTGCTATTCACTCAATGATGTGGTAGAGTTTACAATAGGGAAAAATTATTTGGGCTATGTGTTCTCTGAGCAGAAAGTAGGGAAGCATTGTTTGATGGCATCTATCTGTTTTATTATTAGGAAAGTCAGTGTGAGGTTAATGTTAAGGCACCAAACACAGACTTCAGTTTGTTCAATTCCCTCTTCCCCTCAGGAGAAAATTCTTTTCTTTGCTAGCATTTTGCAGCTGGATAAGTGACGTACATTATTTATTCCATGGTGAAAACAAAACTGATTTAAATAACATTTGTTAACAGCAGTGTGTTACTGAAGTTACTTCAGCACTGCCTTTCAGATCTGCAGCAAAGATTCATAGGCTGCAGCATCATCACTGTTATGTGCCAAAAACTCAGCAAAGGACTAGAACCTGTCAGGCACATAGAGCAGGCAGGAAATATTTAAAAACATTTTTCAATTAATGGCTTGGGTTATGGAAATGTATCCAACACACCTTCCAGAATTTGGTTTTGAAATTTTATTATGCATCATGAAGCTTTAATATAGTTTTTTTTATTGTCTTCTTCAATGTCATTCTCATATATATGACTATTTCATCACAGAGGACCTGGATTTTAATTTTGCAGCCTTCCTCACTCTTCCGTTCAATACAACCTTCTGTACTGTTGGCCAGGAATATATATGACAATTCTGTCAACAGAAAGAAAATTTTAATTGAGTGTGGTTAATTTTCCTGTCTCAGGGCTATTCACTCAACTATATCAACACCATATAATCTCTGGCTCCATAGGAGCTCATGAGAATCACACACCTGCAGCCATCTAAAATCTTTGAGGGCAGCAGTGGTAGACCAAGTTGGATTTACCAGATATTGCAAGGTATCTTTTCCTATTAACAGGTTGTGAGACCCAGACCCAGTGCTAAAACCTCTCCCCAGAGAGCTGAGCTTTGGAGATGGTGGTTGATAATCACTGTGCTGACTGCTCATTTCCTTCATAAGTTTCCTCTTTGAGGAATTGATTATTTACAGATGATAGCCAGTTTTTAAGTGTGTTGTCTAACAGCAAACCGTACTGTGGAGAAAAAAAAAAAAAAGAAGTCTGTCTTCTCCAGTTATATGGAGACAAGCATGCTAAAGAGATCTCAGCCTCTGTAGGGCTGAGGCAGAAAGTTACTGGGTTTGACCTAATACAAGGGATACATACAGTACTCCTCAGAACTTTACTCTCTGTGGATATTCTGAGAGACCTGGCTCATTACTGTGTTCTTTGTTGTTATTTGGCTTGAGTTATGCTTATTTTCTCTCATTTTTTTTTCCCCTTTCCTATTTGGCTTTAGAACAATTCCTTCTATATTTCAGGGCTGTCAGAGCCAGCAGAAAGTGCAGTGATTGCCATTTATTGACAAGAATCCTCAAGAGGCGTTACTCCAGAAGGGAATGGAGAGCTCACCTCACTGCATTTCCTACACACTACTGCTAGCTTTAAAGTACATCCAGACATAACTGCCACAGGGAATACCTGTGTGACACCAGAGCCACTGAGGATCCGGGTAAAAAACACTTCTGTCAAAGAGCAGAAAAAAAGTTAAGTCATACAGCTGCCAGGATTTAACATGTCAGGGATCCTATCTGTTCATTATCAACACCAATAAAATTCTCTATGAATCTCTCCTACCTGGAACAGAGCAAGAAAATTAATTGCCTTCATATTAAATGAGTCAACTTGCTTAACAAGAAAAATACAGGTATCTTCAATAATAATTGTAAGTGACAAAATTGGAGTACTTACTCATTTTGAAAGGCACTTGACTCAGATCCCTTGTGGGAGTAAGTGCTGCTCAATGAAGCAAAGGGAAGCAAAGTGTGGGTTTCAGCTCCTTGCTGCTTGCACCATGATGCATGCACACCCTGTAGTGCCCAGAGGCACGAGCTCCCAGTTGCCTATATGAACAGCTTCCCAAATGGATATTATCTATGTGTGACCTTAAGTTGAGAAGATATTGAGAAATATTACCCACTGAGGGTTGGTGGGTCATAAGGGACTGACGTAGATTAATGTCATCTGGTGCTTTTGTCTCTTCGGCTTGTAGTCTTAGAGTGTTGCTTGAAGAATCTTTGTAGGGTAGCAAAAATGGACTGAGATTGGTTCTGCCTGTAGCTAGCTGTTGGTGAGGCAAACATCCATTTTAAGGCAACATATTTGTATGTATTCTGTTCACGTATACTAAAGTTAATAGAAACTTAGAACCTGTGTATTTGTCAGAAATCTGGGATGCACGGTATACGATGGATACCTTACACTCTAGTAATTAGTGTAAGGTATCCATCATCACAGACTATGGCAATCTCTCTCTAAAGACAGAATTATAATTTACACATAACCACACTCAGAGAAAATTGAAGATACAAATTAAATCATTCACATTTAGGAGGAATAAATGAATGAGTGTCAGCTCTATGATTCAACTATTATAATCAGATTTATTTAACTGGTAATGCTAAGAACATATCAGCCTCTCCAGTACTTAGTTGGGACACTGTGAGAAATTTCTGGTAAGGCACAAGATAAGGAGTCAGGAGTGTGTAGTCGTGGACAAATGAAAGCTCAGGCACAGAAAGTGGAGTTATCCCACTGTTCTGCCTAAGCAGGACAGGACAGTGTTAAAATTAAGCCAAGTGTGAGTTCCAGATTTAAGATCTTTCCAAATGCCTTGGAACATGCCAATCTAAGTGAACCTTCAGCCCAGGACGGCACAATATAGCCCACTATTGCATTTTCATTTCCATACAGTACAGCATGGTAAGTATAAATTTCTTAATTTCTGAGGAATATTCACTTCTCTGGCTGCATGTAGCAGACATAAAATGATATTTAGCCAAGAAGTGATCCAAAAGAATGTAACAATTCAGATTCCTAGCCTAGATCCTAGCTTCTCCACTTGTACTACTCCTTTATAGTTAAGCTCTTGGTTATCTTTTTGTCCTTAATCTCTGGCTGTATGAGGAACATTTTTACTGACCTTCTTTAAACATTTTCTTGTTGACCTACTGCACTTTAAGACCATGGCATTATATCTGCAAAGTACAGCAATCCAATCACAAACAGAAGAAAAATACTTATTCTGCACTTGTTTGACATT
The DNA here is from genome assembly GCF_987193195.1 of Phasianus colchicus. Classification (NCBI taxonomy): domain Eukaryota; kingdom Metazoa; phylum Chordata; class Aves; order Galliformes; family Phasianidae; genus Phasianus; species Phasianus colchicus. The sequence goes on from NC_143436.1 coordinate 134,433,350, forward strand.
CTGACAACCAAATCCACACCTGTACAAGACCTCTGTTTTACAAAGCTTGAGCCTTGCTCAGCTAGGAACAAAAACAAGAGAAGCTCCTACTGTTTGGACTGCTTGTCTGTACTGGAAATGAAGTGTACGTTGACTAAATTCACAGTCAACACAGCCTCATACTCGCATAAATGAGCAATGTCATATTTGATACAGGACGAGAACTGGGAGATGCCTGCAGGCTTTGTGGCAAGTTTGCCTAGTAAGTACCCTGCAACTTCTGCAGCATTTTATCATCTTTCCAACAGGTCCATGGTTTGGCTTTCCACTGAGCAGTGTCAAGCTGCAGAGGGTGCAAGGCACAAAGAAGCAACAGCAGCCAGTTTTAATACACTTAGGAGCTGCACATTGGTGACGTTTAATGGATCATGCCCTTGCTGCGTGCAGAACTGCTGATATCACCACAGAGATCATTTGCAAAAAAGAAAGACAGTCTTCATCCTTATGCCTGTTGAAGCCAAATTATCTTTTTATTCTTCATTTATCTACCACAGCATGCTTTAATGGAAAATTAATGTTACTGCTACTAAATATACACCAACTCTTCTGACTCACCACAAAGATTCTCTTGTTTCCCATTGACACTCCCCCAAAGCTTCATTTTAACTTGCTCACGTATAACTGTGGGAGCTGAAACTCTTAACCTATCTCTTAGCATGCAGGAAGTGCAGGACCCTATTCATTGAAAGGGTGGCTCATTAATCTGCCTTGGTGCTGATGAACCCATTGGCAGAGCTGCACCTGATCTAGCACCTGTGAAATGAAATGTACAGCAGCAGCAGAAAGTTCTGATTTAAGGAAGGATAATGGGTTCATAATGTGACACATTCAACTATTTGAATTGTTGCTTTTAAACACTTTTCCCAGTTCTTCCCTCACACTGCAGTGTGGCAGATAAAATCCTATTTTCAGTTTGATAGCAAGTCCTGATTTATTTTTTTAAAATTGAACACATATGACTTAATTTTAATCTGATCTTTATGTATAAGCCTCACTTGAAGCAAGTGAGTAATTCCACAGGCTTCACAGGACCAACATTTGCTGAAGGGTACATTTAGGATATTCACATGGAAAGGGTGAAATAAAGCAGTGGGTGCTGCGTTGTGCTCAAAAAGGAAGAAGGAAAGGTGCAGGCAGCACCCCGTATTTTTCTTCAAAGAGAGGTATCACAGAATCACAGAATTGCCAGGGTTGGAAGGGACCTCAAGGATCATGAATCTCCAGCCCCCCTGCCACATACTCAACATGGTCACACAGACCTTCCTCTATGATATAGCAATCACTTCACTCGCCTGAAAACTGACATGGTTAAGTAGTTGGAAGGGGTTATTACTGAACAGGCTGTGTGGGATGGAAGCAGGATTTAGGCAGATAATTAGTAGCCTGAAGGAAAAAGGAGTAGACTGGATCTTCCTTATCAGACGGGAAAAGTCAGAGAACCACAGAATCAGAAAATCATAGAAACATAAAATGACTTACGTTGGAAGGGACCTCAAAGCCCACCCAGCCCCACCCCCTGCCATGGGCAGGGCTGCCCCCCACCAGCTCAGGCTGCCCAGGGCCCCATCCAACCTGGCCTTGAGTGCCTCCAGGGATGGGGCACCACAGCTTCTCTAGGCAGATGTGCCAGCACCTCACCGCTCTCTGAGTTAAATATTTTCTCCTAACATCTAGCCTAAATCTGCCCTCTTTTAGTTTAAAGCCATTCCCCCTTGTCCTATCAAGTACTGGAAGGACGCATTGAGCCACCTCTTCTCCAGGCTGAACAACCCCTGCTACTGTTCTTCATAGGAGAAGTTTGAAGAGGAAAGGCTGAAGGAGTTGGGTATGGCCCGTTATACTTAATAATTAGTAGCAAATTAGTAGCTGTGTAATTGTATTCTGCTCTAAAATGTAGTAACTAATTAGTGTTTGAAGGAATTAGTATTTAGTACACAGACAGCAACTAACACTGAATGGATGTGTTAGATGCCTGTCCCTGCACTATGGGAGCGCTCTGGGTGCAAACTGTGCACTAAGTGTGGCAACACAAACATCGTGTGGTCTGAAAGAGACAAGAGGGTCCCTTCAGTCCCAAAGTGGCAAGGCTTGGGCAAACCACAGTTACTGTCGAAAAGCGAGGTGGATTTATTTCTTGCATCTTCTCACTAATCAAATCCCTATTGCTATGTTACAGTGGGGTACGGGGAATTGATGCATTCGTTGTAGCAAACTGGAAGTTTCCAATAAATAAATAAATAAATTAAATTAAATAAATAAAGGTTAGGAAGGCTCGTCCTGTCTTGGTCCCTTTGGCGGGGGCGGGGGCCCGGCAGAGCGGGGCCGTGGCCGTGGCCGGTGCCGCCCCTGTCTCGGCGCGGCCCCATAAAGCCGCCGCCCGCCGCCGCCCTTCGTCGCCCGCCATGCCCCTGCCGCCGCCCGCACTGCCCTGGCTGCTGGCCGCCTGCTGCCTCTGCGCCCTGCCGCGGGGCTCCGGTAGGTGCGGGGCTCGAAGGGTAAGGGGGCTGCCCTCGGGGCCCCGCTGAACCAGCCCCCGCGTGTCCCTCTCCGCAGGCTTCCCGCAGCCCCTCTCTCGCTACAGGGACGGCGCGGAGCTGCCCAAGAGCCAGGTAGGGCGCTCATGCCGGGGGTTGGGTGCGGGCTCGGGGAATTGGGCTGCTGGTGATGGGGACAGCCCCACCGCTAACGTCCGCTCTGTACTTTCTAAGCAACTGGCGCTGTGCTTCAGTCAATGGATGGAGCTGTCCAACCAGCCCCAGGTAAGCTGCCTTTGGGCTCAGTGTTTTCATACGATCAGAAGTTATATGGAAACTTCAAACTGTTCTGTTGTGCGTGGTGGTTTTTTTCTTTTTCTTTTTCCCCTCGTATCGTTCAGTTTTGTTAAACAAAACTGGTGGGAAATAGTTCCCAAGGATGGTTATTTGTCTTGCGCTTTATTTCCTTTGTTGTGATTATTTCTTGTCTGAGATGTGATCACGTACATAAGCGAACCCTTGTCCTGTGAGTATGGGACCCCCATGTGAATCCCATCTTTGCTCTCTCCTTCTCCTCGGGAGTCCTGAGATAAAACCCACCAGAGCAGCTCTTGTATCTGATGTAGCAGAGTTACCCTCTGGCCCTTCATCATCTGTCCTGCAGGCGTACAACTGGACCAGACTGATTTTTAGCATCTTATAGGATAAAATTATCTCTGTTGAACATACTGGGCTCTGTGGTCAAACCTACACCAAACAACTTCTCTTGAAATGCCTATAGATGAAAATGAATGTAGATAAAACATGCAAATAAAAACAAATCCCAACCCAGCTAATTCTGGAACACTTGGCATAGGAAAGAGCATCTTAAATGTAAGTGATTCATTTTAGTCTGTTTATAGCAAGAGGCTCTACTGACAACAAAAGTCTTTCTATATGCTCCTTACTACAAAATACTTGTTTTTATATCATACAACATCAGTAAGCCTCACCCTGCTCTGAGTGGTTTTATTGGAACCACATACATAAAACTTAAATTGTGCTGGGATTTGGGTGAAGCCTGTAAAACTGTTCTCTATAAGACCCTGTACATGGTGTCCTATCAGTAAGTGTATTACAGAACTGTTTGGTTTTGCAGATCTCCAGCACTGTTTTGGATCTTTGTTATTCCATATTCAACAGCATGCAAACAAATGAGGTAAGGTGCAATTGCTGCTTTTACTAAAAGCATCCCCTCTTTAGACCTTTCTCCAAGTGATAACATATAATCTAACATTGTCCTAGTTTGGGAGATGCAAGAAAGTACCAGTGAAAGAATATTTTTTCTCAATAGTGCTTTCATGTAATTCTTAATGCTATTACATTAGAAATCAAGTTGTTTTTATTGAATCAGAGCTAAACATCCACTTACAAATGAGGTTAGTATTTTAAACTGGCCCCACTTTTGGATGATAGAGGGTTAAATATACTAAGAAATTATACAGCATTGGTTCAACAGCATGCCTAAGATCATGCTGAACATGAAGCATATGAACTGTTTTGTTAATTTTTAATATTTTATTGGAGCTTGTTTGTTTTTTTTTTCTTTCTGATTCAGATCCAAAAACTTAAGCTGAGAAGTTGCTGAGTGTATATATAAAGTATACACTGAGCTATACTGAGTATAGCTCTTCCTCAGTGGTGCGGTCGTATTAGGACCTAGCTCAATATCAATTCTGCTTTAAAATGCTTTTTATTATCAACAGTTTGCCTTTCTCATAAAATTCATACTGCCCTTAGGTATGTTAAAGCTATTTCACTTGTGGAGTTTGCGTCCTCTGTTTTATTAAATCACGAATAGAGCCTTCAAGACAGCAATAGAAAGTATTTTGACAGATATTTCAACAACTCTTCTTGCCAGTGTCTTTGCTTTATTATAATTCCAAGCATGTTTTCCTAAAGCAGCTGTAACACTCTAGAATACTGAAGTTTATTATATAAAAATTCTAGCGTTTCTCTATTGACTTTGTGCTTCTATAGCTTAGCTAATGAGGATACATCCAGAACCAGCCAATAGCCATTCCTGGTTACTACTTTAATAAGTAACCTTACCAAAAAATCACTCTGTAAGTCCTCAAGGCTTGGAGCTGGATTTTACACAGTGTCTTTTCAAGAGTTACAGCAAACACTTGCAGTGTATCTACAATAGGATTTCTAGGTGTTGTCTGACAAAGCAAAGTGTGAGATATGGAAGAACTATACCTATTGAGAGAACTAGTGGACTATTTAGTTTCAGTGTCTAATCTTCAAACAAATCTTGTAGATAGCAGTCTCAAAGGAATCAATAGGAAATAATATCTTAACAGTATTTGAAAATCCCTTCCTAAAATCAAGCCAATGCACAGTTTTTAGCAGCTCACCTGTTGCCATGCTTCTTCCATATAATTAAATCCTACTAGCTAAGACATCTGAAAGTGAGTCTAATTTATGTGCTGGTGTTTGTCTCCTCTTGATGTCCAATAATCATCTCACAACAACTAGTGTCCACCGTATCTTTGTAGTCTCCCCATTTTAAAGCATCTTGATTGAACATGCACTTTTTTCTTCTGCACTGTTTCGTACTGAGTTGGCATTAATGGGACCTGTTCTGTAGATCATTTCCGCAGGGCTTGAACAAGAACAGTTTAACAAGGTGAAATCCTCATCACATTGCCTGAATCCCAATTCCTTATTCCTTCTTGCATATTTTCTTTTAAAATTCTTCCTCCCCAGATTCCCGCCGACATACTTTACCTGTGCTCTCCTCCCGTCTTCATACTTTGCTCCTCTTGGGCAACTCAGTCCATTCACTGGCATAGCAGTGACTCTGGCTTGGAGCTATTCTGTTCCCAGCCAGCCAGATGCGTGGTTGTGGGCAGATGTGCTGCAGGCAGGACGGCTCTCAAACCTTGCAAGTGTACTGGACAGCAGGTTCAGGGTTTTGTGAGACACCTGGCTGTCTCTGTTCCCGTGAATTGTGGGGAAAGTTTCTATTCCTGATGTAGAAAAATGAGCAATTTTATCAAGAGTAAGAGGGGTGTGCTGGAAGGCATCAGCAATAATGACGGGGTTGAAATATAAGAACAATTTTCAAGCTGGAGAGCAGCCACATTTAAAGAGGGGAACAGCTATCAGGGACCATTTAAGCCGGAGGCATGGACTGCTATGCTTTGTGCCCATTTGATCTCTGCTTCTCTCCCCAGAAATAAGAGCATGTTGAACAGTGGGGTTGGTTAAAGTGGAATTTTAAATAAGTCTTCAAGAAGATCCATTTGCTGCTGTTGTTCTTGTAGCTGTCTTCTGTGTGTACTTTTCTCAGAGTGGAAAACCTAATCGGTGACAGAGGATTACTACAACAAACAACAACAAAAAATGATGGCATCTTGATTAATTTACACTGTTGACTTGCAGGAATCACAGATTGCTGCTGCAGAGTTTACAAAGAAGGTATGTAAATGTGATGGCAAGTGAGTAGGAGTATATAAGTGATTTGTAAGTTATATAAGTGATGTTTTTTAATGATTGGGAAGAGCTGAGCAGACTCTGCTTCTGCAAAGCAATGTACCATGTGTAAAGCTTCTTTTATACATCTTCTCAAGCCTGTGAATCTTTAATTACGGTAACTTAGTATATTTACACAAGACAGAATGGATTGTTGTAGACAGTGCCCTTTGGGTATTAATTTTTAATCAGCAGTCCAGATGAATGGGCATTGGAGACTTTCACCATCTCATTATTTGCATGCTGCTGAAAGAGGCCCTGAATTATTGATAGGCTGATGGAATGACACCGAAACTTGTCAACAGATCTATGGAACTGAGTTTAAAATATTTTGTTAATGGTTTGTGTTTTATTTTATAGGATAGTCATGGGACTCTGGGACGGCCTTTTTTCCTTTTCAGGGTATTTGAATTTCTTACAGATTCTGTGTGACAGACAATGTTATATCCATATACCATCACCTGCTTATCTTCGCAAATTCTCACCACACTTGTTTTGGTTGACATCAAATCTGCCTCTGTTTGAAAGCTGAAAAAGTCATTTGCTTAAAAAACTCTGGTTCAGCTAAAAGACCACAAGATAATGAGATCTGGAGTGGTAATGGATTAAACTTTTTTTAGTGTAAGATGTGACTGCGGATGTCTCAAGTCACCTCCTCTAAAGACAGAAGTAGTATGTGGCTTGTATGTCAGAGATGGCCAAGGTGCCCTCATACTAAATCCCCCAGATGAAGCATATGCATGAGCTGATTGTCCACATAGCCTGGAAGGTCTGGCCAGTAGGCAATGGCATGCTGCATGACAGAGTGAAAAGCCAAAGCAATCATCATTTCCCTCATTTTTTTTCATCCATTGGCTTAAACTATGGCATGGTCTAGTTCAGAATACTCAGGTCTATGATTATATGATTAACCTTATAAGGTTAACACCAAGCTAGTTTTTAGGAATGTTTTCAACATATCAGAAAAGAAATCTTCTAAAAAGGTTTTGGCATGTAACTATTGTGCCAACTCAGAGTCTAGCCAGGTACTTTCAGGGCTGGTGTTGTATGTTCTTTGTTAGGCATCTACTTAGTCCCTCAATGAGCTGGGGCCAACATCTTTAGAATAATTGAAGTCAGACTGCTTAGCTGTTTGGACAGAGGCTGAACAAAATTTCCTGGGTTCAAAGTCAAAACCCACCCTACATGGCTCCCTCTGATACTTAACATGTCTCTTTAAAAGAAATCTTAGTGCAGCCTTAACAGGGGATGTATTTTGCTGTGTTTATACATCTGACATCTAATATTCTCTATATACCCTTTCATTACTTTATTTTTCAGCCTCGAAATGGAAGAACTATTGAAGGCGCTGGTGAGTAGACCATCCAAAAGCAACCAGAACTTGTTCCATATTTCAATAATGAAGAAGTTACTGAGGAGTTGTATGAACCTAGTACAAACCTAGATACCCATGTGGATGTTTCATATGGTCACTGAAAGCCATTGGGACAGAAATTCTTTCTTGCTCAAAGTGTTATGGTGTATGCTCTTGACAAAAGGATTTTCTTTGAGGTTCATTCGGGAGGAGTTTTCACCCTCTGTAAAATGATAGAAATGATACAGAAATGACAACGTTTTTTTTTCTAGCGGGTGTAAGTTGTACTTGGAGCACAAAAGCTAGCAGGTCCTTCCCTATGATAAATGTGGACTCACCTTTGCTCCCAGTGACCTTCAGTCACCTAGTTCCATGTGAGAACCCACTAATACAGATCTCTGCATGCAGATCGGAGTAATCTTTACATCATATTTAGGTCTTCTTGAAGTAAACCTGAGAAGAAAGAGCAAGAATGGGGATGTAAGGAAGGAAGACAGTAAGATCTAGTAGTATCATGTAGCTCTTCCTTATCCATCTTTGAAAGGGTATATTAAATGTCTCAGTGAGCTTTAATGGAAAACGCACAAAATAATCAGTGTATATACATTTCCTCCTTCAAACTCTCTTCTTCCAATCTTTTATCCCATAATAATAATAATAAAAAAATCATTCTGTTTGCAACTTAAGAATCACATCCAAGTGTTGACAGGAAAGGTTATTTATCTTGGCGTGACAGGTCAGACAAGTAGCAAAGAAATACTGCAAAGAATGCTTTTACTGTATTTTCAAGATGAACTCAGAAAGAAGGGAGACAATGACTGGAAGAGTGTTATGGAGCAGCATAACAGTGTGCTCACTCTGCTCTTACGCACAGTTCAGTGCCCTAAGTTAGCTGGGCTGCAAGATCAGCACTGTGCCTCCACCCTTCTGAAAGGTCAGTGGAGTTGGGACATGTTGGAGAGAGCAGAACTGCATGAGGAGGGAGGATTCATGTTTGAATGCACCTAACAGATCTGGGTACTTAATCCCATATTTCAGACTTTCACCTATTTTAATCTCAAAGTACAGGAATTTCAGGTGGTTTCATTTCTAACTTTAAGAAGGACTAAACATACATAACTGAATACTAAATCATATACAGATCAACATCTCAAAATATGACATTGCATTAATTTATTTCAGAATACCATGGAATATGAAGTCTGTGGATCGACTTACCAGCTCAATAACTTGGTTTATACAAAAACAAGAGACTTCTTGTTGCACTGTCTATTACGTGACTGACTTGTCTGGAATTTACTGTTCTATATAATAAATTTGCAATCATGAATTCTTCTTGTTGTCCTTTTCTATTGTAGCAGGCACTAAATCTCACTGGGCTATAACATAACATTGTCTGGTTCTGACTTTATTCAAAATTATTTGAATAGAGATAATTTTCAAATACTTTCAATGGTGCATTTTATATTTATTATATCTTCTTTACTAGGGTCATGTAGGTAACTTTACTCTTTTGACAAATTAACGTACTTTCCAATCACTTAAGAAGATACATCCCATGATAAGAAATAAAAGTTATCATAGATGTTTTAATGGGATAATTCTTAATTTGAATAATTAAAGGATTGAGTGTGATAAACAATGAATCCAAAGCATTTTCAAAGAAGAGGAACATGTATTGCTGTTCACAGAAGTGCTGTGGAGTCAGATGAGAACATTTTTTTCAACCTTGCCTTGCTGGCTATCATAAAGCACAAATAAGTCACTCATGAGAGATATCCTAAATATCTGCCCTTTTTACTGAAATCACGAATATCAATCAATGATGCAGCCAATTGTTTTTGCAGTATAAAGAGTGGGTAGTTTGTTTTGGAAAGTTATAATAGTTATGGGCAGAAATCTTTAAGTACTGAAGTGGTTACTTCCCTGGGAAAGGGGCATAATACAGCCACGGTGAGAAGTATGAGGCCTATTTGATGAAAATACATCAGCTTTGGATTCGCCAGTAAAAAGTGACCCACAGCAGTGGTCTCTTCAAACGCTTCCTTACCTTAGATTCATAGAATCATCTGAGTTGGAAGAGACCTTAAAAGGCCATCTGGTCCAACACCCCTGCAATGAACAGGGACACCTACAGGTAGATCAAGGTGCTCAGAACCGCATCCAGCCTGACCTTGGATATCTACAAGGATGGGACATCCACCGCATTTCTGGGCAACTTGTTCCTGTACTTTACTAACCTTATCATAAAAAACTCTTTGCTTGTATCCAATCTAAATCTCTCATTTTCATTTGAAACCATTTCCCCTTGTCCTGTCATGAGAGGCCCCACTAAAGCATCCGTTCCCTTCTTTCTTAGCCTGCCTTCCCCTCCTGGAGTACTCAGCCTTGGTACTGCAGCATGGTACCATCTCAGTTTTGCTGGCACAGGTGTCTGTGAATGGGATTTGGGAACTCCTCTGTCTTTGGAAACAAACTCTGAGAAATTTGTGGTCGGATTTTGGCCAGTAGATAAAGTGATGATTTATTTGGCTACTGTTAAGACGTCATCTAGGTGAGCGCGTCCAGTTGTGGCCCTCCATGCCACAGAACTCATGGACTAGTGGGAGGGAGCTCACGGAGATCTTCCCTAACCTGTTGGGGCTGGAGCACTTGACCTGTGAGTAGATGCAAGGGCAGCTGGGCTGAGCTAGCCTAGAAAAGGGGTGGCTTCAGGGTTGCCTAACAATCAGGATGTCTGAAAGGAGGCTGCCAGGGGCAGAAATGGCCTCTTTGGACCTTGATGGCACACTGTTGCATTGGCAAACCTTGCTGGAAGCTGTTAGCTCATAGAAAGGCTACCAAAGGGATGCTGGCTTCTCAGGCAGCTCGGGTGCACTCCAGGAGAAAGCTAAACCTGCTGCAAGTGGTGAGGATGCATTATAGTGATGAATATAAGGTAATACTAAAACAGAGTGGCCTGTTTCACATCAGAGGCCAAAAAGTGCTAACTCTTGCTCAGTTCTGCACAAGTACTGTACTACAACTCATGCTGTGCCCTCACCATCAGCAGTGACTTCCTCCACACACAGCAGGTTTCCAGAATAACATCTGTTTAGGCCTTAAAACTGGCTAACTAGAAGTGGTAAATACACAGTAATTTGCAAGTAATTAGCTCAGATTCCTCAGCCATATTTCTATAGCAACTATGGCTCCTCTGTAAAATGTATAGGAGAGCTCTTGTTTGCCTCTTGGTGGAAACCTCTCCTCCCCAGACCAACTGGAACTGGAGTAAGGGTCATCCATGTGGACCAAAACCTGAGTTGGACTGTACGTCACAAAAATCCTGGCTTTGAGCACCATTATGGTTGGATTAGATGATCTCAGTGGCCTTTTCCAACCTTAAAGATTCTATGATTGTTAATGATTCTATGATACCTGGCCTGAAACTCTTTTAGAACATCCCACCATAAAATCCGTAGCAGAAATCTGAGTCTAGATGGGTAACAGCAACAATTAGAAGGACTGAAAAATTTCTGTGAAAAAAAGGAATGAAAGCCTGAGTTCCTGAGTTCAGCAAGGGAAAGGACAAATGAAAAGGGACGTGACAGGGTATATAAAGAGCATGTTTAGAAGAGTAAACCCAGCACTTATCCATCTTCTTGTAATGAAAAGGGACAACGGGGGAAATTCAATTACACTGAGAAGCAGTACATTTAAGCTGCAAAGGGGAATTGTTTTCTAACACTTAATCAACTCCTGAAACTCGTTGCCGTAGCTCAGAGTGAGTGATTTGAGACAGCTCTGCCTGCTCTCTGGGAGGACACGGTGAGGACAGTGCAACTTCATGCTGTATAATTTACCTTGAGAATCCAGGCTGGCCCAGAACCTCCTGTGTTAAAAGCCTGGGCTGCTGGGGCTTGGAAGCAGCTGCCTGTCCCTCGTGCTCCAGTTCTGCACTCTATGTGGGAGGTCAAATGCACTGTGTGGGTGTTTGGTGTTTCCCATAGCTGTGGGTCAGACAGGGCTCACATGCATCAGCTCCTTCTGCTAGCAAAGGCACTAGCCCATTAGCATAGGATAAACACTTTGCTGAACCCAGGCTGCAAACAAGTTGTGGCAGAATTGATGCAACACATAGTATTTTTTTTTCTTCCTGAAGCTTCTTTGCTAAAAACATAACGAGTGGTGTTTTGCAGGTCTGACAGCACTTGGTTGCAAGCTGGTTCCCACCAGAAACAGCACATTTACTAATTCTCCAGGCTGGGAGGAACTGCAAGCACTGGCAGACAGAGCCAGCATTCAGGATGGACTTAGCAAAGCTACATCAGTGGAGAAAGTGTACAGCTCATTGAGGCTAAGAGTACATAAGAATAATTGGTTGCAGCTCTGCAACCAGAAACAGGGATAGAATCACAGAACCTTAGGATTGTTTGAGCTGGAAGGGATCCTTAAAGGCCATCCAGTCCAACTCCCCTGCGATGAACAGGGACACCTGCAACTGGATCAGGGTGCTCAGAGCCCCATCCAGCCTCACCTTGGATGTCTCCAGGGACCCCATCCACCACCTCTCTGGACAGCATGTGCCAGTGCCTCACCACCCTTACTGTACTAAACTCTTTTCTTATATCCAGTCTAAATCTCCCCTCTTTTAGTGTGAAACCATTTCCCCTTGTCAGTTACTCCTTGGGTAGGTTACTGCAATCAATCAGATATGATAGTCTTGGGGAGAGCACAAAAATATGATGTGGAGTGAATAAGGAGCTGTAAAGACTGACAAAGAAGATGCCACACTACTAGTATGGAAGCTTACAGAGTACCATTGGAAGAGGAAGAGGGAGAGGTGACAGAGGAAGGACCAGCTGGGAGGAAAGACAAACATTAAGGGAAGTTAGGGCCCTGAATGAGGTGGGGTTGGTTGCATGAGGGAAATGATAAAATGCTTCATTTTAAGCTTATTACTCCTGGCAGTATCTGTGTGTGCACGGATACTGCAGGAACAGTAAGCTTAAAATGAAGTAGGATATGAAGAAGGATTGACATTATGTTTGACAATCAGAAGAATGAAGCACTGGTTGACAGGCAGAGTGATATTTTCTTGGTCACATAAGTTCTCCAGGTGGACTGAAACCTAACTTGGACAGTATGTCACAGATGCCCATTTTCTCTCCTCAGTGTTTTGTCATGGTGCAATGCTTGTTACTGATCATGTTTCATTTAATGAAAGATTAGTGTTTTATCTTGTGCCACTAGCAACTTTGACAAGTGGCACCTCGCTCCCCAAGCTGCATGTACCCAGCCTGGGAAGGGCACTGCCTTTGCTTCTGGGATGCTTGTGAAGAGCAAGAGAAGACATCTCAGTGTGGAAAAGGAAGCATATGGATTATAGGAAAAAAATGAAAAGATCATTTATTATCTGCAAAGCCAGATTGCACGCTGGAGTCCTTTGAAATCAGAGTGACAGGATTCAAATAAATGACGATGAGGAGAAACAAAAGGCCAGTGAAATAACTTTCATGTATGTGTGACATAAAATACTATATAGGAACATATAACTGATGAGGTTCAACATGGCAAAGTGCAGAGTTTTGCACTTGGGCCGGAGGAATCCCAGGCATCCCTACAGGCTGGAAGGAGCGGTCCTTGAGAGCAGCCCTGTAGAGAAGGACCTGGGGGTCTTGGTAGACGAAAAACTTAATATGAGCCAGCAGTGTGCCCTTGCGGCTCGGAAGGCAAGTGGTATCCAGGGCTCCATCAAAAGAGGAGTGGCCAGCAGGGACAGGGAGGTGATTGTTCCCCTCTGCTCTGCTCTTGTGAGGCTCCGTCTGGAATGCTGTGTCCAGGTCTGGAGCCGCCAGTACAAGAAAGACAGGGAGCTGTTGGAGAGGGTCCAGAGGAGGGCCACGAAGATGATCAGGGGACTGGAGCACCTCCCCTATGAAGACAGGCTGAGGGAGCTGGGCTTGTTCATCCTGGAGAAAAGAAGGCTGCGGGGTGACCTCATTGCAGCCTTTCAGTACCTAAAGGGAGCCTACAGAGGGGAGGGGAATCAAGTCTTTGAAAGGGTAGATAACTGCAGGACGAGGGGAAATGGTTTTAAGTTGAGGGAGGGGAGATTTAGGTTGGACGTCGGGGAAATTCTTTACAGAGAGAGTGGTGAGGTACTGGAACAGGCTGTGTTCCAGCCTCCAGCCTCCAACCAGAGAGGTTGTGGATGCCTGTCCATCCCTGGAGGTGTTCAAGGCCAGATTGGATGGGGCCCTGGGCAGCCTGGTCTAGCATTAAATGAGGAGGTTGGTGGCCCTGCATGTGGCAAGAGGGTTGGAGATTCATGATCCTTGAGGTCCCTTCCAACCCTGGCCATTTTGTGATTCTGTGATAGGAACAACGAACCCACCAGCCTGTCTCCTCTTCACAGTCCTCAGCAGATAATGAGACAGAAGCAGCTGCAGAAATTACAGATCTACCCACAGCAGATATAAAACCATTTGCTTGATTTAGCCAGTTCTGCAGAAGCCATGCAGCCTCTTGATAGGCTGGCCAAAAACTGCCTGAACCCTGCTCAGCCTTACTGGTGTATATGAGGCCACCGACTGAACACCTGCTACAAGATGGATGTGTTTGTTATTCTAAACACAGCAACAAAATGTTTATTTATTTGCTGGGATATTGGAATCAAGCAGTGGTGGCAGGATCACTGCTGGCAGCTGAGATGGATGCTTGTGCAGGAAGGCTCGTCTTGCTTGTCTGCTCCAGACAACTCACGCATTGCAATTGCCAGTCTCTACCTTATTAAACAGAGTAAAAACCTATGTTTGATGGGGCTGCACTGCATAAGTTGTCTTAATCCATACATCTATCACCCTGATAGATTTCTACACTGAACAACTAGAAGCAGCTGCCAAGTCTTTTCCTCCAGTCTTTTGCCACAGTGAAGAAACAAAAATATGACTGGTCTCATAACTAGTTATGATTCAGCACCTGCAAAATTGATGTTTCTCTAGGGAAAAGAACCTTATACACCAAGTACCATTTATCTATTACCTTTAAATATACTGAGGGATCAATAGAGAAAGTCTGAAGGAGAACCTATGGCTAAATAGAAAGGAAAAGTTTTGAACATATTTACCACAAAGCCCAGAGGTTTGTACAGAGCAGTTCAGATAGCTCCTGCTGCATTAGTGCATGGCGTGAGGAGCAGATATGACTACGTGTTCCTGGAGTACAGCTATCTAAACTTAAAACAGCAAAAGATCTATGTACCAATTATAATTTCCAGAAAATGCAATGGGTCTCTCTTGCTCCACCTGAATTGCCTAAACAAGAGTCTTTGATTGCTCTCTCCAGTTTGTTTCGGGGTCTGTAGGGCAAGGTTTGTAAGGAGTGGTTAAGGCCCCTGGGTGTGCTCAGCACAGAGCTGAGGGGAGGCCTGATGGCGGCCGCAGCTCCTCACAGGGAGCAGAGGGGCAGCGCTGAGCTCTGCTCTGTGTGACAGCGACAGGGCCCGAGGGAACGGCGTGGAGCTGTCAGGGGAGGGCAGCTGGGGGTCAGGGAAAGGGGCTGCACCACAGGGCGGTGGGCACGGTGGAGTTCAAGGAGCGTTTGGATACCGCTGTCGGACATAGGGTTTGAGTTTTGGGTGGTTCTGTGTGGAGCCAGGAGTTGGATTCGATGATCCTTGTGGGTCCCTTTCAACTCAGGATATCCTATCATTCTTTACAGCTGGTACGCTGCGTTAAAGCGCCTTCCAGGGGAGATGCTTAGCATTGTAGTATTGGGATTGGGCAGCAGAGGGCAACACCGATATCGAGTTTGGGATGCTAAAATTAGAGGCGCGCCAGAACCCACCCAGGTCTCTGAGTACCGGTGACACATTACTGCCATGCTGTGGCAACGGGTGCACCGTGCTTATTTTGATCCTAAACCGAGTAACAGACGTGCTAAGGCTTTAAGCATTCCTTATAACCGCCTGGACAAAACTGTCTGAGGCCTAACAAGGAAGCAAACTTACAACACATATCGTCAGTGCAGAGTGAGCTGCAAGTGTTCTACAGAACTGGTATGTCCATCAGCAAGATCAATCCTCCAGACAAGGAGCGGAAGAAGAGTTTTTTTCCAGGCGTCATTTCGTTTCCATGTTTCCATCTGTCCACAGCTTCATTGAATTGTGGAGTACCATGTAGACACTTTTTCTAATGGGTGTTATTGAAAACATCAGTATTCCTTGACAGACAATTGCACCATTCCACAATTGAGTTAGAAAAGTAACACTACATCAAGATAAACATGTTTTTCAGCACCGGTAATGCGGGCTGTCACAGGAACTGTGTTTTGAAATTTTTCACTGCTTTGCTTTGTAACTAAGTCATGTACCAGCTTTGGCTACAGGTGACTAGACAGACATAAGATGAAATCTGTAGCACTGGATGTAAGGGAACTAGCCATGTGTGAAACTACGGTGCAATTAGTGTCTCATTTTACAAAAGTAAATGAGTAGATCAACAGAACGAGCAAAGTTATATCTATCAGATTTACAACTCAAGGAGGATCTCCTACATTGCATATAATGAAAGATAGTTTTTATTTTCATTTGACTAGCATAATTCCATGCTGCTGCCCTCATTTCAGTCAGGGTATTCATAGGATCTATCCCTTTTACAGAGCTACCTATTTCCACAAAACTGATAATAATCAGAGTAGCTCTCCATCATATTTGCCTATTGCTGTGGATTCAGAACTGAATGAAGTCAGCTTAGTAGGCAAGCATAAGATGGTAAATCATATGTTTGAGTTGCAGTTTAGGCTCTCTTGATGCACAATGGTAACGTACACTTCAGAGAACCACTTAAGTGCACGATCTTCATATTTACCAAGTGCTTTGCTTAACAGAGGCTTCTCACTGTGCATGAGAAACTAATGCATTCCACCAAAACGGCGTATTTCTAACTCAGCTTCCCCATCTCTGAAACACATGTGCAACTTGTCAGTCTCAAAGTTTTATTACGATACCCTATTTGTTCTGTTCTATTCTAAAGAAATAGCTTTAAAATCATCAAGAGAATCCATTAATGAACCAAGCTGAAATCCAGACCATTCAGAGAAGACAAATACTGATTATCAAGATATTTGTCTGAATTTGTTCCCATTTACTACTGGAATGAAAATGACATTAATCATTGCAACAAACTTGAACAAACAAATTTGTTCATAGTTTACCTTACAACCAACTGAAAGAATTTATGCTTATATTAAAAGTAATCCTTAGATAATAGCTGTTATATTACCATGATGTATCACTATTTATTTATTTTAGTGCGATTAGCTCTCCTCCAGTAAATATTTAAGTACTCTTCAGAGTATGTTTAGCAAAACAAGTTGCCAGGAGCCAGTTCTGTGTTCATCCCATTAAGACTGCTAACATTTCTCATGAAAATACTTTTGTTGTTGTCCTATCTGACGATTTCTGATTCCCTATCATTTCAATGCTGGTGTGTCACAGGGCAGCAATAAAATATCATAACTGCATTTGTTTCCTTTTCTGCAACAGACATTTGATTTGTTGGTAGCCCCCACCAGGGCTGGCACTGAGCTCAACAAGCTATATTCACTTTTAAAAAGCAGCATGAAAGGAAGAATACATCTGGAAAGTATCAGTGGACCTGCTGAGTAGATAATGGGACATGCAGGTATAAACGTGCAGCCATAATGTCCAGAAAGTACTCTGACATTCAAGTTGCTCAATAACCTTGATAACAGAAACCAAAGAACATCACCCAGTAGTTCCTCCATAAAGGGAATTATTCTGTCTTCCTTTATTCTATCACTTAATAAATTTTATGCTCACTTCCTGCTGATGTTTATGCTGTTCTCTCCTTTACTGCCTAATAGTATTTTCATCTTTGCTCTCCCACTTCATAGTTTTTCCCAGCAGTTTCTTCTGCTTTGACCATCCTCCTCCATCTGTCCAGGTACAACATGTCCTGGTACAGACAAAGAAGGCAATGCTATGCTCTGAGGAAGAACATGATGTGAAGCAGGTACCAGAGCAAGCTTCCTTTGAGAGGAACCGCAGATTGCTAATGCAGTGAAAAACATGACAAAAGGCTCTGGGTATGGAAGAGTCATTTTACTTCCTTTCAAATTATAAAAATGATAATAAAAAAATAATATGTAGATCCATTAAGAGATGTTCTACAGAGGGTATAAGGAGGAATATAATTACCCCTTGTGATCAGTTTTTAATTAATGCATACTCATTTCTGCCAGGGATCAGTACTGCGTTTGTGTTCTGTGTTAAAGACGACATGGCTTCACCGGCTTCTGGAACTTCTGATAATTTCAGTGAGAGGAAGACTAAGCCATTCTGATGAGTAGGCTCTTCAGAGAGAGACAGGCAGTCCCAGTACATGCACGTGTAAATTTTCTCAGCAGAATGCTTCAGTGGCAAGCATTAAGTGATAGTGAAGCCCTCAGTTGTTTACAAAGATATTAAGCTACCAGGATTTGTTCCTGCTCTCCTTGCCCAGCAGGGAAACCAGAGCAGAAGGCACAACAGAAATATTCAGCCAGAGGTAGGCCACAATCCACAGCACAAGACAGGCTTACTCCCACATATGAAAAGATGGACAGCTGGCAGTTAACAGGAGTCAAGTCTGTACAACATCCTGAAGGAAGAAGTTTCCAGACTGGTAAACAGTAAGCCCACTGAGGAAAGTTTCCTGGATGGCATCCCAGCAAGCAACGCACACACACACCCACCCTCTCTAGAAAAGTCAGGGCCCAGCTAAGTTACCTGGTGCGTTAAAATGACCCTGATAGGAGAGATCAAAATAGATGAAATGAGAAGAAATGTTAAATCTTGGAAAGGGAGAGAGACCAGGATGTATGACAGCTGTTTAATGTTTCCTCAACAGATGCATGAGCTACGTGTGAGCTCCCTTACAGCAGGGAGCACATTCCTCAGTAGATTCAACTAGCAATGTAGGATTTAAGCTTCAACAAGCAACTGTATGACATTTGAATGAATAGAGAAGCTCAAAGTAATAATAATAAAAAAATCTGTTCCCAAGCTCAAACAGCAATCTTCACCAGGGAGACTTAGAGATATCTGAGTCTCAAAAGAAAGTCGGCCAAGCATTGTGACAGCTTGATACAGCCTCTCACTGTTCACTGCTTTGTGTCATTAACTCCAGCTTAACCAGTGCCCTGGATTCAGTGCATGCTGCATCAAGAAAGAGACAAGTTTCTTCTCTGACCTAGATGGAGGACAGCTATTTTCAGGTTATTAATGTGCACTTCTCTTGCATTCTGCATAATGTGAAGTAGGCCTGTTTCTTTTCCACTATGAAGCACTGACATCTAGCTGTGTACTGACAGGCTGATATCACACTTGGATTGAACAGTAGGTGGATTAAAAAAAAATAAAAGTGAAGAAATGTCAGTGTCCCCAATGAAGTGCCCACCATTGAGTCATGAAGTTGAACTCACTCTTTCTGTTACTGAGCTGGTTCTGTGCAGCAGCTTCAGTTATCACAAGTCCTCAGCAGAATAGATAGAGCCCTGGATCCAAACATCAGGTGCAAAGGCAGGTACTGGGATAATACAGAACCTGTGTAGGCTGTTAGCAACAAAGCTGCAATATCTAATATCTTGGGCTGCAACGAGTCTGAAAGAAAGTATAACAGACAAACCAAACCTTAGACAGCTTCATGCATACCTCAAGGGTGTAGAAAGATGCCTATACTAGCATGCTTAGGAAGAAGAGAGGTATAACTGAGAAAATGTTCATCTTCCTTGGCCTAGCACCTAGAGTGCTTACACTGTGACAAAGAAAGCAGCATGTTTCTGCAGGGAATATTCTTTCTGTGCCTCTCACTTTGATAAGCACATTTAAATTCTAATGCATCTCAGTGACTGAGTCTGCCACTCCCTGCAACCAAGGGAGATGAGAGCACAGAGATAGTGCAGGGTCAGTTTGCATGTTTTACTGGTTCACCAATTACACATTTCAAAGCATTTGGCCAATTCCTCTACACAGCTGCCAAGCTGTTGGCATAATAACCAGTAAAACTGTCATTAGCCAAGTTTAAGTGAACTTACATGTTTCCCATCATGATATTGCTGACAAAGATATCCTCACAGATGCTACACACAGCACTGCAAAGAAAGCCACACAGATAGGAAGAGCAAGCTGGAGAGACCACAGTGTTCATTGCAGTGCTGGAAACAGTTTTTCCATTCTCTCCCACGCACATTATATAATACCTTGTTTAGGAGTCTCCTGAGCAGCTTGTACAAACAAAACAATAAATTTCCAGCCCATCATACTTAGCAGCCTCAACATAGTCGATAAACATTAGCTAGTTAATAAGCAGTTTGCCCCCTGAAGTCAAGGGGTACATAAGCTGTGACACCAAAGAGAGCTGAGGAAGAGAGAAAAAGAATAGATATAAACAAGAGCAGAGCCTGACCCAGATGCTAGGATAGCCTTCACAAATGCACTGATAATGTGCAAAGTTTATTTGGGGTACAGAGGTGCTTTATTACATATTTAAACTGACAGTGATTAAGAATACCCTCATTGAAGCATGCATAACATGGTGAGCATGCACATCTTAAAGAGAAAGATGAAATAGGCTTCCTTGCTGCAAGAGACACAGTATTGGCAGTCAACAAAAGCTTCCATCATAACATTGATTGTTATCCTCCTAACTGTCTTCAGACATGGCAAAAAAAATAAATAAATCCAAAAAACAATACAGGAATCCTGTGTGCTTCAAGGGTGCTCTTTCCTGGACCACTGTTTCTCTAAGTCTTTCTTGTATCTGAAGTTATACCAAAGAAAGGGGGAAGGCACTGACAACAGTGCTGCCTCTGCCCAGCAAGGTTTTTTAGCTGCCAGCCTCCAAAACAGCCCTTGCAGGCTGCAGACCCCAGAATGCCTACTAAGCATTCAGCCCTGAAAGATTGCATCTTCCTAAGTTTGCTGCTTGCAAGGTGATAGAATGCCTCAGGCTTGCCAGCCATGCTGCAGTCATATTTAAACATTTTAGATAAACCAGATGAATTTGGTAAGATGTAGATAATTATTTGGCAACAAAAAAAAAAAAAAAGGAAGAAAGAAAAAGAAAGAAAGAAAGCCACAAACAGTACCAACCAACCTTGATGGCTGCCTTCCCTCTGACCTAGTCTTAAACTGACTCCTGTGCTTTGGGCATGAGCAGTAACTCATAGCCATCTTATCTCAGCACAGGTCACAGAGCTTTCCAGAATGGAGGAAACCCTTTACACAAGCCTGGGTCATCCTTCGCTTTCTCTGCAACAGAGCTGAGACTCAAATGTTGCCATTAACATTTCCCTTTTTCTGTAAGATATGCCAATACAAACATGGGGGGTTGCTGCTGAAACCTACTATGTTGTTAACAACTCATGTACCTGGTATGATGCAGTTTTACTCCAGAAAGAAACCTCTGAAATTCTCATGATTTTTCATTATGAAGGCATCAGAGGCAACCTCTGCCTAAGAAGCTCTTGTCATCATTCCAAACTTTCTCCACCCCCCCATGCAAACTCATGTTATGGCAGCATCATGCTCAGGCTTGCATGGTAATAGCTTGCTAAACTGATGTGAGTTTTGCTTTTTAGGCTAAAAAAAATAAATCAAGGGGAAAAAAAAAAAAAAAAAAAAAACACAAACCAGAAGCAAAATGGTTTTACACACGATACCAGCAGCAGATGTCGTGAGCAGCTGTGTTGACACAGCAAAGGGAGCAGCACAGCATGGTAGGAACCGCACAGGCCCCTGCTGCTGCTGGAGCACCACGCTGGGGGCAGCATCTTGGATGGGCCAGGAGCCAACACAGCATGAAATGTAACCACCAGCCTGATGAGGGAACGGGGGAGTGTTTTTCTTCAACTACATCTTGCCTGTCAGTGTTAACTGAAACTGCTGTAGGAAGACATCCCGCAGTCCCCTAGCGAGCTGCTGTTGCTTTTCAAGGCAGAGGGTTTTGTTTATGACACAGGTCAGCACTTCAGCTGAATTTCACCCCCTAAGTTTCAAGCCAAAGTTGCCATGCTTATGCAGACACAATGGCTGATCTTAAGGTTGCTCTGAAAACAATAATCTAATACCCATGCTAGAAACCACTTATCTCCATGGCTCCTAGCAGCCATGATATTGGGACTGACTGAATACCTACACTCTCCCCCATTTGACTTTTCACAGCCTCATCTCTAGAAGTTATTTTGCAGTTTACAGGCATGCTACAGGTTTAACATGCTGAAAGACCCCCAATTGCAGTCTTACATGCAGTGCTCAGTTCCACGCTTCCCACCTTCCATTTAAATCCCCAGCCAGTCTATACAGAGAAGAAGCTACATACATTTCCACTGGACAAGAAAAACCAGGAGAAATCTGAGTTGCCCTGGTGGAAAAAAAAAGCAGCACCATTTGAATGTCTACATGTCAAATACAGGAAACAGGCTCCCAAATATTGAGCTGGTAGGGTCTGTCTGGAAGTAGCTCTCCAAGTAACATTTTTGTCTGAATGGATTAATATATCTGAGGCTGGTGGACAGTAGGGCCTTCCTGTTCTATGCTATAAACAGAGTAAATAAAACAGTAATGCACAACAAACATTAATACTGGTATGTCCTCAGTAGTGCTATAGTCTCAAGTACAAACCCAAGAGTGCTGAAGCAGACTTTCCAGTTACATAGGTGCAGAACATGATCTTTAAA
This sequence comes from Phasianus colchicus, assembly GCF_987193195.1. Taxonomy (NCBI): domain Eukaryota; kingdom Metazoa; phylum Chordata; class Aves; order Galliformes; family Phasianidae; genus Phasianus; species Phasianus colchicus. The sequence goes on from NC_143436.1 coordinate 134,455,457, forward strand.
AAGTCTTGGGAAAGGTCATTTTCTGGATTGCACTTTATTGTATAATTTTGCTTGATCTGGATCCTAATAGAATGAGACTCAAAGAAACTAAGGAGAGTCTTATTAGAATCAATTATAAAACAACTTTACATATGCTTAAGGCACAATTGCTGTCAACATTTATACACCATCTATAGAAGACTCCTCAGACATCACTCTGAATGCCGAAACCGAGGAGGCAATGCCAAACACAATCCTCAGCCCAGTGTGCATGTGGGGACACTGAAGTTACAGCACAGCACTATTTCAACATTCCAGTATTAGATCAGCTTTACCATCATCGTGAACAAACCCAGATGAAGTTTCTCAGGCGCTGTCAGGTGAAGCAGACTTTCACACACCAAATAAGGAGATTCCAGCTACCCACCCACCTGCTTTAAAAACAACAGGGAATGGAAAGAAAACCATCTGTTTGATGCAGCAAATACTTCATGAAAAGGTATAAGGTCAAGTCCTTTTTACAGTTATTCATAAAAGCAGCCTGACTTCTTTCTTCTGAAGAATGTTGATAGGGAAACTTAAGCACCTTTCAGACACCCACCAAGATATGCATACAAATATAGACCGAAAAACTATGCAGAGCACTGGGCTGGAGAAAAGAAGCCAGCAACAGCAACACAAGCTCAGGTGTGTGGCAGCAGCTAGAACTCCTGTGAATGACCATTTTTGTGGGGTGACTTAAGTGTCACTGTCTTCTTAGGAACGAGCTCAGGAAGAACATTAGGTAACACCCCTCCTTGAGCGATGGTCACACAGGCGAAGAGCTTGCTCAGCTCATCATCATTTCTCACAGCCAGCTGGATGTGTCGGGGCAGGATCCTGGCCTTCTTGTTTTCCCGTGCAGCATTCCCTGCCAGCTCCAGGATTTCCGCAGTCAGGTATTCCAGCACTGCAGCCATGTAGACTGCAGAACCAGGGCTGATCCTGTCAGCATAGCTGCCTCTCCTAAGGAGCCTGTAGACTCGACCCACAGGGAACTGCAGACCAGCCATGGCTGATTTCGTTTTCTTTGACACAAGAGGGAGCTTTGTGTTTTCATTTTCACGTGCAGACATTCTAGTGTCAATCTAGTGCAAGAAGAGGAAGAATTAGCAACAAGGATAAACAACAAAAATTGAGCATTTAAGCCTATCCTCCCTTCCTCGCCATTCCACTGCCTCTCTCATTCCTGAGAAGTCAGGTTTTGTTTTCAAGAAGTTTGCTAGTTGTTTCATGTTCCTGTCTGAAGGAGCAGATGTGTTAGACTGCTTCTCCACAAGGCTGACATGCTTCCAGCCAAGACACTTACAAACTCAGTCAGAGCAGAGGTCAGCTTTCTGCTTGGGTCCTAAACTTCTCAAGAAAGAGAAGTGGAACATAGGAGCAAGGTTTTCTGTTGTCAGAGGAGCACTGTTGTTAAGGGAAAAGGTTAAGAAAACAAGGCTTCAAGATCCAACAAGCATTCAGAAAGCCTGCAGAGAGTCTTCACTGAACTTACCCCTAGCAGAAACATGAACAGCTTCTGTAACCATGTCCTCCAAGCAAACAGAGCTAAAAATTTATATGTTTTTCTGATCTAACAACAGAAAAATAAACAAAAAAATCCCCTTCATCTGCTGGAAACCACTTCAAACAGAGCCTGTCTTTTAAAGATGAGGAGACCTACTGCTGTAAAGTGACAGGCTACAAACAAAAACAAGACTTACAAGCAAGAGAAGCTGTTTTTACATTGGAGACTGAAATTGTTCTACTCTCTATACTGCAGCAGTTTACTACAAATACATGAGTGCCATCTACTTGTATAGTACTTCTCTTTTTACAACAAGCCTCCATTACTTATTACTGATGAAGTTCTTGGTATTGAATAGCACCAGCTCCTCTTTGACACATAACAAAAAACAGAAGGCAAACATCAGAAAATTCTGCCCCTGTGCATAGGATTGCTTTTAAGTTTCGATTGTAAGCTGTTTTGAAATAAGAAGAGACTTCCCTCAGATTTCAGGAGAAACTAAATCAAATATTACATTAAAGCACTTTGAAGTATAATAAAAGAAAGGCTCTTATAGATTACTGAGGATCCTAGAAAAAGTGAGCTTTAGAAGTAGCCTAGATAAACCAAGCTAAAGACTCACCTTAAACAACAGCCTTATACAAACAAAAAAAAAATTATAAAAGCCACTATCTCGTTCAGTAGTGGCTTTTACACATCCAGTTCATTCCTAACACAAAGAAGCACACCCTTAAAGAAAAAGTCCTTACCTATACAAGCTGCTTTAGCCCTTCTCTCCAGAAAGACTGAACCAAAACAAACCATGCTTTCCCCCCCCCCAGCTGCCCTTTTTTAAGCTCCGTACTGACAGCCATATCATTAGCAGCTCTTGCCTCATTTAATGCCACCTGAGTGAGTGAAGCTTCAGCCTCTCAAAATGAGAAACAATGAAAGTCGCAACACTTGAGCAACACAGTGAAGTTCTTAAGAGCAGGAGAATTTGGTACTCTTCCCTGAAAAGCTGCTTTGTGCTCTGTCAGCTGATTTTCTCCACTGAAAACACATGTTATTTACTGCCTCAAAGAAGGGTGATACCTCTGACTGTCAATTCATTTATTACAGCTGTAAGGGGGCACATCGCGCCCCGCTGCACTCATCAAGAATTCAACCTAGTAGCCTCTACTGTGGTTGATTTTGCTATCAGCAGTGGCCAAACTGCTTTATGAGCACACTGCAGAGCCTGGGAAAGGTTCGGGACTTCTGGTTGCCTCCATTCTATGGCTTGTCCCCCTCTGTCACATAGTACTTTTTTTTTTTTTCTCCAAAGTCACACGTAGCTGTGTTGCAAGGTTTTATATGTTTTTCAAGGGTTGAGTGTGTGGTGACAGCTGAATCTATTATTTCTCCAATGTATGAATGCTAAAGGGTTGAGCCTAGGCCCAAAAAAAATTTCACTAGCAGCTGAGCTAGGAGGCATTCATTCTCTGACATCCAAAGCCAGAGGAGTGTTTTCAGCTCACTCTGCCATCTGGTTAGTTTATGAATGAATTAAACTACTGGCTAGAAATAAAACAAATGAGATTGTTCTCAATCAAAGAAATTCTGAAAAAATAGACCTTGGAATTCACCACAAACTCAGTCTTTGGGGATATGGTCTTTCTTCTCCCTCAGCTCTTTCATCACACAGAAAATGTCAATTAAAGGCCTTTCCAGTAGCTGCATGAACACTGGATGTGCCTTAGGGGGTCTGTCTGGTGTGGTGCAGAGCAGAACCACAGAAGCAGTTTTCATCCTGGAGCAGAACTCTGAAACATAGCTCTCTTGATAGGCAGAGGGCTATAACCGCCACACTTAAAACTGCATGATATGAGCATCTTGCTTGAATCTTCTCTCATTACTGCAAGCTTTCAGATCTATGCTTCATTGAAAGAAATAATCATTCCCACCATTGCTTTGCATGGTCAAATAGCAGGATTAATTTGATTTTCACATGTGCATTTCACATATATATCCTTTAAAGCTTTTTTTTTCTTTCCCCAGTTAACAGCACAAGGCTGAAGTTGCATGTAGGACAAGGGGGACTGGAAGGAACTTAAGTTGCGCCAGGGGACGTTCAGGTTGGATACTGGGAAAAACAGCTTCTCCAAACAAATGGTGAGGCAGTGGCACAGGCTGCCCAGGGAAGTGGTGGAATCATCATCCTTGGAGGTGTTTGAGAACCGTATGGATGTGGCATTGAGGGATGTGGTCAGTGGGTAATATTGGTGATAGGCAAACACTTGGACTAGATGATTTTCGTGGGCTTTTCCAACCTTAATGATTCTATGATATAGGACATCTTTATGCACAAAGCTGCAGATCTACTCCCAGGCATTTTTACATCTTTGCTCCAGCATCCCCCACTTTCTCACTTCAGTGAAAAGCGTAGGCCAACCAAAAGCTCATCAAACTGATCTTTGCAAACAGGTTGTATACAACTCCTTCAATTGCCCACTACTGTGAAAAATTCAAGATGTTTGGTTTGCTCAGGAATCCTCCTTCCCCACTCTTACTTAAGTGCAGCTTTGAGTTGTTTACACTGTGAATCACTACAGCTCCAAAGTCCCTCAAAATCATAAAAGCTGACCTGTATGCTCTGACACATTCATGCTTGGAGGGCACCCAGGTTAAATTCAACATGACAGGCATATCTTATATAAAAATCTTATATAAAACAGGTTTTCACTCTGCCTGCAGGTTAGGAAGATGGTCCTAACCAGCTCTTCTCTGTAAGATGCTGTGAAGTCTGTGAGGCAGTACAACAAAGGCAGACTGATCCTAATACACTTGCACCAGATCTCATTTCCCCACTCAATAGCAAATCACAACATCCACTACAAACAGAGTAAAAAGCCTAGGAACCTTCTCAAGAGAAAGCTTTCACTTTCAGTGACTTAGTTAGCAAAGGCCTAGGAGCTTGTTTAGAGGAGAATATATTTGTTATTCTGCACCAATAGAAAGAAGCAAGAGAGTCACCTTCACGAACAGCACAAGGTTTAAATATGCTCCCTGTAGTCAGTACGGCAAGGAGGAGAAAGTGGTTTAGCCTCCTGTGAGATAGCTCACTGCAGCTCTCCAAGCAGTAAGGCATTAAAGCAAAGGGTAATCAACTACTAAAGCAGAATTAGCCTGTGATGTGCTGAACTAACTGCACTGAGGCCATGATAAATGTTCACATGGATCTTGATTCCTCTGCTTTCTCTACAACCTTTACCTGAAAACATATTATAGAAGTAAACAAACAATTTTAAAGTTATTTGGATGATATGCTAGACCAAGAAAATAAGGCAACCACATTTCAGTGGAAATGAAGCTGTGGAAAAAAAGGAGAACAGTGTTGCTTTCTGGGAATTTTTATTACAGTCTTCAAAAAATGCATTAAAAACAGTGGAAAAAAATACAAAGAATTAAAACAGATTAGTGCTGAGTCCCATTATTCATGTGTGTGGATCAGACCAGAAAAAGCAAGTTTTACTGGCTACCAGGTTGTTCCTTAGGCACGCCAGTACTTTTGGAAGTTTTCTTGGGAAGGAGCTGGGGGAGGATATTTGGCATAACCCCTCCTTGAGCAATGGTCACACAGGCAAAGAGCTTGCTCAGCTCATCATCATTTCTCACAGCCAGCTGGATGTGTCGGGGCAGGATCCTGGCCTTCTTGTTTTCCCGTGCAGCATTCCCTGCCAGCTCCAGGATCTCCGCAGTCAGGTATTCCAGCACTGCAGCCATGTAGACTGCAGAACCAGGGCTGATCCTGTCAGCATAGCTGCCTCTCCTAAGGAGCCTGTAGACTCGACCCACAGGGAACTGCAGACCAGCCATGGCTGATTTTGCTTTCTTTGGTGCAGCTTCAGTCTTGCTAGCCACTGTAGGTTTCTTCCCACGCCCAGACATTCTGAATAACACAGAGAGACAAAGAATTGGAGATTTCCACAGTACCCAGATGCTTAGGATACAGGTAACTGATAACAAGAGGAGATAGCAGCAAGGATAGTTACACTTCTACGCCAAGAAGAAAGCTTGTTCTTTTCATGAGGGTAGGAAGAGCTACCCACTTAAGTTCATTAAAAACAGATCTAAGTTAACTTCTACTGCCCCTTAACAGCCTAATTTTGAGAGCAAGAGTGGTTTGAAAAGCTATCAGTAAGACTTACTGAAGCAGATGCAAAGAGCTCAGAAAAGCAGTTTTTCAATATCTAGAATGTACTGGAGATTGAGGCAAGATAGACCACCTTATACAAGGTTTGTCTTAAACAATAACTTATCTCGATGCTGGCTGAAGGCCAAGGCTCCCTCTTTTTCCAGGAGGACTCTGTATTCAAACTTCTTTTACTATTATAATAGATTTTCTGAATTCACATTAAATACAACACTTCAAGGACTCATACAGCCCGCAAAGCCTTATCTGAGGAAAAGCAAGAGATTTTCACGATAGTTTCTAAATTCATTCTTTAATAGATTTTCAGACTGCCATAAAACCATGGAGGCTACTGTACATGAGAGAGAAAGAAGCAACTTGGACATAGTATTACAAACATAGAAATAAATATTACTATTAATTTAACTAGAATGACAATCAAGAAATTCAGTTCAGCTAGAGAATATCTTCAGTTAAAGCAGCAGAAATACTTGATTGTCCTATTTACTCAGACTTAAAATATTGTTTAACTTCTAGCACAACTGTTTATAATATAAAATAACACATCATTAGACTAACATAATTTGTGTAGTTTTTAAATAGAAAAACTTGAATACTTCAGAAATAACAGAATAAAGTTTCAAAGGGAAGAAGCAAAACAAAAAGTCTACCCTGTATTAAAGTCTAAGTAAAGCCAAGCTATAGCTTATTACCTCCACCTTCAAACAAACATCTTCTGTTAGCTTACTTTGCAGGCATATAATGCTACACATACAGTTTCTCTACAAAGTAACCCTCCAACTTTTAGCCTAGGCATTATAGATGAAAAAGATATCCTGTTACCTTGCAAAGAGCTATTTTTAGCCTAATCTGTGCTTTACTATAGCCTACGGTCAAACAGTAGGCTATACAGAGGCAAATAGTCCTCAAAAAACCATTTCCCCTAACCTGGAGCAGTGACTTTTATGAGCAAGATTTTCTCCCCATTAGTGGGGTCACCTGGACAATTAATGAGTCATTCCCACATGCGGCTCATCTTCCTCCAAACGCTTGATTGGAGGGAAAAGGAAGAAATACAGACACTCTGAGGTAAATCCTTCCTGGAGAGGTGATGAAAGTCTAGGCTGTCTTCAAGGGCTAAACTACACTTACAGTTTAGTCTCTGTAATAGTATCAACTCTTAGTTGTTGGGGATGGACTATTTCTGTTCATGTAAAAAATCAATCCTCTCTTTCCTGCTAAGGCTTGATTTAGACAAGTATATAAAGGAAATGTGAGTTTTAAATAAGAAAGAGGGAGGGAAACAAAGTACCATGGGTGTCTCCTAGGCAGAGGAGGCCTTTCAGCAAAAGGAATAGAGAAAGGCTGCTAGCTTCACTTGTACTCTGTGAGCAAAACCCCCTGAAGTGATGTGAAGGGGGTGCTTCTAAGGCGTGTGCTTCTTCTGATAACTCAGGACTTAAGTCTGTTTATATGGGCTTCTGATGCTCAGGGTCCTCCTTGGTTAGTTCCTCTGAATTCACTTGGGTAAGAATCTTATCTAATACATGTGAGTGTTTTCATAGAATCACAGAATGGCCTGGGTTGAAAAGGACAACAACGATCATCTTTCAACCCCCCTGCTATGGTTGGCAGGGTTGCCAGCCACCAGACCAGGCTGCCCAGAGCCACATCCAGCCTGGCCTTGAATGCCTCCAGGAATGGGGCATGCACAGCCTCCTTGGGCAACCTGTTCCAGTGTGTCACCACCTTCTGTGTGAAAAACTACTTCCTGATATCTAACCTAAATTTTTGCTGTCTTAGTTTAAAGCCATTCCCTCTTGTCCTATCACTATCTGCCCGTGTAAATACTCATTTTGTTCACCTTGTAAATAATGAGTGTACTTCCTATGCTTATGCCCTTTTTGTATTTGTTTCTAGGTGTCCAAAACAGGTTCCAAGAGCAACATGCAAGAACCACGCGCGTGAATGATATTTTCAGCTTCAGAAGATGGAATTAAACCAGCAGGGCTCAACTTAAAGCTCAGGCCCAGATAAAACATTTGTACACTGAAAGCTGCGTAAACAGTTCAGCCTTCCATTCTGCTTGCCAGGTGTTAACTGTGGGTCAGAACCAAAATACTTTAGCTCCTAGAGAGGGCTTGCAGTAGATTCCAAAATTGCAATCCTAAAAACCTCAGCACAGAAGCTGGCTTCAAAGTTCTTATGCAATGTATAATTGTGGCTCCAACACCACTCAGACAACCACGGCTTCCATGGTGATGAACATATGGTGCACCTAAACATCAAAGTTGAGTCTTCCCCTCCTTCAGGGCCATAGGAGATGGATATGGGACACATTCCATGCATCCAATTATTCATTTTAACTATCCCTGTCAACTGCAGCTGTGGCTATCAATTGCAAAGGGAGGACAGGTGATTGTGCCTTCCATTCAGTAGAACAGACTAGTGGTCAGCACAGCAAAAATCTAGTTGGGTTGTAAGGAGACATAAATTTTTATTTCAATGCTTTGGTGGAGCACAGAATCTCAAGGCCTGCAGCCTGGCTGTGTGAGGTAGTTTCTGGGGACACAGGGCTAGGCTCCTGAGGGTGCTGGCTAACAAACTACAGCACAAAATGAAGAAAGACAAGAATTTTTTTTAGCAGGATTGGAGGTGAGTTTTTAGGGAATGGGGTGCTGGCCCCAGTGGAACAACGAAGGGATGGATTTTCCTACATGTCCGCGTGAAATCAAAGCTCCAGAGGGGCTAGGGATCCCCTACCCAGCCCACTCCTCTTTGGGTGCTCAGTAGTGCTCAAAACCAATGTAAAAGCGACTATCTAGGCACCACCTGCGGGTGGCTGGGCACGGGCTGCCCAGCTCAGTGATCGCACCCTCAAACTGCTGGATTTCAATCCTTTCCTTCTAACGCGTAAAGAATTTTCACACAGCTCCCTCGCGAGAGGCAGACGAGAGACCCACGGTCCGTAGCCGCACGTCACACGCTCAGCGGCAGCCGCGGAGCTGAAGGCACCGAGCCTCCAATCGGGAGCGGGCCGCACTGACAGCAAGCCCTGCCTTATTAGGCGCTCCGGGAAGCGGCAGTGGCGACACCGGCCCCGCCTCGCCCCCATCCGCCAGCGCCGCCTCTCCGCGCCGCGCACGCCGGGATTGGCCCTGCCCAGCGCCGCCGCTCCACGGGCCGCGGTCCCTCAGGCAAGATGCAGGTGAGAGCTGGGGGTCGCGGTAATCCGGCCCTGCCACAGCCCGTGGCGCGGGGGAGCCCGGCGGAGCGGCGTGCAGAGCCGTAAAGGCCAAGGGCCTCGACCCTGGCGCTTCCCGATGCTCCTCCCCGAGCGGGGCTGCGGCCGTGCGTGGCGTTGTGGGGCGCCGGGTTGGGCTCTTCTCTCTTTAAGGGCTCTTTTTTTGTTGTTGTTGTAGTAAGCAGATGGGTGGGTGCTTAAGCGCTTCTGCGTGTTGACAGATGGCAGGAGTGCTGAAAAGCTCTTAGTCTGCAAGTAGTGTGCCATGGGGTAGAGAAGGGATGTGGTCTCGCAGAATCACAGAGCTGTAGGGGTTGGAAGGGACCTCCGCAGATCGTCTAGTCCAGCCCCCCTGCAAAGCAGGCTTCCTACAGCAGGCTGCCGAAACAAAACCAACCTGGTGTGTAACTTAAAAACATTTCTACTGAGTTTCTCAGCAACACAGGGGTGCACATCGGGCTTCTTTTCTAGGGTTATTGGAGCTTCATTGCAAAGGCTTTTAAAATTCAGGAGCAACCTCGGTACAGACCTAAATACATTTCCTCACAGTGGCCTCACCTTGAGGGACTGTGTGCACTTCCCTCCAAGCGCTGGCTTAGTGGTGATCACAGCACTTCCAGACTTTGTACCCTGCCAAGATGTGTCCTGGAGTAGAATCAGGTTACTTCTTATGGGGCTACAGGGCAGCCTTGGTGTCAGGAGGATGCATGCTGTGGCTTTCTGATGCTGTCTGGATGATTACACTTCATCTCTGTGCTGTGTTTCCTGAAAAACTTGCTTGAATGTAGCAAGGCTCTCCTCAAATACCAGTCATCCACTTCTTGTTTTACTGTAGGACCCAGAGAAAGACACCGAGTGGAATGACATCCTGCGCAAGAAAGGTATCCTTCCTCCAAAGGAAAACCGAGAAGAGCAGGAGCGTGCAAAGGAAGAGGAGCAGTTTGAAATCCTTCAGAAATCTCTCGGTGAGTGCATGTGCCTGTGAAGCAATGTGTCCTCATCTAAACCTGTAGGGGATACCAAAGCTAATTCTTGTGCAGGGTGTTGCATCTGTTAACGGTATCAGACAAATACGTTCCAGAATACATGGCCTCTTCCGGAGCAGGAAGACTCTCTTCTTGATGACAGCTCCATGATTTTGAAACGTTTACATGTATACAATTGAAATAAGAACTGCCTCAGTGGAGTATGTTTCTGAATGTACAAATAAAACATCTCATAAACATGATCATTGTATGCATCCTCCGTTATTCAGCCATCCCTGCTGTATTGTATATTTGTGCTGCAGTCACAGAGCTTGAAAGCTACCTGTGGTTCTTCAGTACCAGCGTAGCCAGCCTTTGGCTTAGAATTGTTGTTGTCTTTACATCTATATGTATAGAGTTCATAATATTTTCTAAAAAATAGTGTAATATTGGAGAGGAAAAAACATATTTTCCATACATAAAATATATTTCTCATACCTAAATTCTGTAAGACTGAAAGGCTGATGAGTTTGTTCCCAGAATGATATATTTGCTGATTTGATATTGCTTCTTTTCTAGTGAAAACGTATGAGGACATGACTCTGGAGGAGCTAGAAGAAAACGAAGATGAATTTAATGAGGAAGATGAGAAAGCTATCGAAATGTACAGGTTAGAACATCATGTGGAGCTTGGCTTTAATGAAATCTTTTTTTTTTTTCCTTGTGTATCTCTTGTGATTTCTACCATCTAGCTTGGTAGCGTAGCATCTGCAGAAGAAATATCAAATTCCTTTCATGGAGCACAACTGTACTTCATGTTGATAGCTCGAATATGTGGTGCAAATATAACAACATCGGTAACCTACTTCAACTTGTTTTTATTGCTGTTGGGTTTCAGCGTGTTTGTAACCTGCTTCTAAAGTCTGGATTTGAGCCAGGTACTTTAAATGTATCTATTTTTAAGATCTCTTTCCCATTCTTTATTGTTCAGACAGCAAAGATTAGCAGAAATGAAAGCAGCTCAAATGAAGAATAAATTTGGAGAAGTTCTGGAGATTTCAGGAAAGGATTATGTTCAAGAGGTTACGAAAGCTGGGAAAGGTATATGGGTAGTCCTGCACCTCTACAAACAGGGGTAAGATCTTACTTATTTAATCTTTAAACCTTTCATGGCTCCTGACAAATGTATAGTTAATGTGGAAATTGAGGAACTGAATCTGGAGTTAAAAGCATTGTTAGTAATTTGCTTTCTGTTGGTTTCAAGACAGCTGAGCTTTGCTGTTGAAAGGATGTTACTATGAAGTGATGCTGCTGGTATCTTAATTAAAAACGTGCGACAAAAAAAGTAACAAGAAACAAATCAAAGAAAAGAAAAAAACACACCAACTTCTAGTGGTACTAATGTAATTGTTGTCCAGAGAACTGGACAACAAAGGTAGTAAAGTTGCTTTCAGTACATTTGTCTTCCCACTGAACTGTTATTTCTGACTCTTTTTTTTCTGGAGAAGATTGCTATCAAATGAGTCTTTTTTAGTTTTTCTTCTTATACGTGTCTCTTGCTGTTCTTGACAGAATTCCACTCTGTGCCTTAATAAACCAACATTTAAGTGGACTTGCAAAAAAGTTCAGAGATGTGAAATTCATCAAAGCTATCTCTACCACCTGTATACCCAACTATCCCGATAAGAATCTGCCTACGATATTTGTCTACCTTGAAGGAGACATCAGAGCTCAGTTCATTGGGCCTTTGGTGTTTGGTGGCATGAACTTGACGAGGGATGGTGAGTGTCTGCATCCAACTGCTGTGAACATCTTTGCAAAAAGCTAAAGAAGTGAGAATTAGGAGAATGGAGATCACTAAGAGCCACATGATGAGTTGTTTTTGCTATTATCTTCTCCCTACCATTTGGCTCAACAACACATGATTGAAGTGATATTGTAGAAGCAGCAAGTATAGGCCAATGTAAAGGTATTTAGAAAGCTGTGGTTTGCAGGAGGTTGGCAGGGAGTAGTATCATAAAGCAGTGCTCGGAGACAGGTGTGCAATGGAAAAGGTTCTAATTGTTGGAAAGTAACTGGAACAAATGCAATTCCTGGACTTAGCTAGAGGGAAAAAGATACTTGGCTTTCTGGGTAGGTGTATTAGTACAGATACTTTCAAGCTTTTGCAAAGGCATCTTGATCTGAAATGAGCCACAGATAAGGAGTGTTTCAGGTCCCTGCTGAATGGTAGCAGTTGTCTGTGTTGCAGTAGGATGCAAAGAGGATTTTGTAGTGTGCTTTATTTTGCTTTTTAATAAAATCCTAAAATTTACAGGTTACATTTAGTGTATGCTCTGTTTGACGTGTCAGAAAGAGAAAAGCTCACCAGTGAAACTGCTAATTTGAGAATAACTAACTGTATATAGAGGTTGTCTAATTATACATTGAAAGGAACAGTGGTAGCAGAACATACAATTATCTTTCTCCCATTTTTAGCACATAAATAATTGATTTTGAGGGATCCAAAGGTAGCTAGCTGAGCTAGCTTAATTCAGTCGTAGCGAAAAGCTGGGCACTGAAATTCTGTAGTTTTATTTCTTCCCTCTCTAATTCTAGGTGACTTCCACTGGAGATTGAATAAAGTGTGAGCTTGCATTAATTAGTCTGTAAAGTCTGAAGAAAATTAAGTTTAATGATGGATTTTCCAGCAGGACTAGGAGAAAGGTTTCAACTGAGTGTGGTGTATTGACTTTCCTCTGCTTCTGGGAAGCAATCCAATTTGGATCTTTTTAGTAACAGGCACACTACTGATGGGGAGTTGTTGGTTTTTTTTTTTTTTTTCCACTGTCTTGCAAATGAACTAATAATCAGTGCAAGGAGTAGCTGGAAAGGGGTGAATTGCACTTACATAAGTATTTTTCAGGGATGTACTTTACAATTCAGGTATGTTGATGGAATAGCCTGAGTGGTTAAAGAAATGTAGCTATTCCTGCCTCTTCTGACTGTGCTGAGCTTGCTGTTTGATGCAAATAGCTGTAATCTCTCAGCAGTGAATGTTCAAACCTGATTTCTCTCCTTAAGTGGATAGAAGGAGGTCGTGTTCTTTCAACAGGGAAGTTGCCTTATGCAAAGCTGCTGCTCTGTGTCCATTCTCTCTGACATTCCCTGTTGTAAAGGGAGCCAGGAGGCACAAGGAATGACATTGCAGGCTCAGAGTACTGCTCTGCAGATGACCACTTTGGTGGCTCTGTGCCCTGGGCTGAGATCTGAGTCAACACTCCTAATCTTGAAGAGAGGACTTGGCTGGAGTGGGGTGAGGGACAGGGCAGGGGAGCTGAGATGGGGTGACAGGGGAGGGATAGAGTATGGCCCTGATTTTGTTGATGTTCATGGTAGTGTGGCAAGAGAAGCCAGCTGGGGAAACAAGGTGGGATGAACTGAGAATTGTCAAGATCTGAGGTCCTTTTCCCTTTTGAGAGAAAATCAGAAAGGTGAGGAGCTGCGTGTTGAAGTAAATAAATCAGCAAATATCAAAAGGAGTCAGAGAGAGAAAACAGCCTAGTCTGCTTCCCCTTATTCATGACACTCTTATTTTGCTCTGTGTAGAACTGGAGTGGAAGATCTCAGAGTCAGGTGCCATCAAGACAGACCTTGAGGAGAACCCCAGGAAACAGATCCAGGACCAGCTCATGTCCTCCATAAGGGCATGCGTCCAAACCAGGGGAGAGAGTGACTCAGAGGATGACTAACTGCATCAGCATCAGGATTGATACAGTACACTTGCAGCCAGTGTTCCTGCCTAAAGGACTGGAGGTGCTCATCAAGATCTTCCTGAACCCCAGAAGTGGAGCATTTCAAGACAGCCATTTATCTAGAAATTTAAAGTCGGTGTTTTTTTTTATTCTGGTGATGTGGGTAATTTTCCTGGAAAAAAATTACTGCAGCTTCACTTGAGATCATGAAAGACTTTTTATATTACAAAGCCTCAGTAAATCTTACTCCAAGTTTTAAAATATAGGTATTGGTAGATACAAAAAGTCTCTTGTTATTATTTTCTTAATGAACTGCTGACGCTTTTTTTTTTTTAACATAAAATATGAAGTGACCTAAAGCTTAATAGTTTAACTATGTTAGTATAAATAATTGATCTTAAACATGGTGAGTTACAGCATGGCACTTGGTCTTCTGTTAACTTATCCTGTGTAGATGCTGGATGGAGAGAGTGGACTGTGTGGAGAGCTCAGGGAGGTGACATGGGTGCTGCTGAAAGCCATGTGTGGGCCCTTTGCAGTGGGGTGCTGGCAGAAGGGGCACAAGTGGGAGATCTGGGGGCCTCAACATCTTCAGAGATGCATTGGTGATGGCCAGTATCTTCTTGGACCTGCTAAGTCCAGAACTCCCTTTCATGTACATGAGTTTGCTTAGCAGCAGTATTTTGCCTTTTGCAGCACTGTCACCTTCTAATCAGGAAAGAAGATTAAAGATAGAGGCATTCCAGTGTGAAATTACTGACTTCCACAGAATAAGAAGTTTGATGCTTTACTACAATAATGCCACTGCCATATGGAAGGGGAAACAGTGTTTGAAGAGCTAATATCTTCCTATATTAAAGCAAAAATAAAATACTCTTCTAGATAAAGTAGTTATAATTGAAGTCTTAGTTCAACTCTCTCTCTTCCTTTCCTGAATTATAGATCTTCTAACACTGAGCTGTGTGCTTATTTTCGATTGGAACAGTAGACACTGATGAAATCTTTCTCTTTGAGATCTGTGTGGGGATTTGAGTGTAACTTAAGTCTTTTTGACTTTTGTATCTTTGGTAAAACATCTAAAACAACACTGTGGAAGCGAGTAAAATGCAGCAGGATACAAGCTGATAAATATTGGTTATTACATTTTGTATGTATTGACACACTTCTTGACACTGGGCTATGCAAAATGCTATCAGACCTGAGCCTTTTTGGTGCTTACCTATATCTTCTTACAATCTAGGAAAAGGACAATTCTTTCTCTGCAGAAAAACCAAGAAGTGACTTCTATAGAAGTAATTTACATTAAGAAGATTCTAGCAGAAGTCTGCATGGTTTTTCTTTGCTTGTCCTTGTTTAAGTGTGCATTGTTTCACACCTTGGAATGAACTCTGAGCATATCAGCTGCTTTTCTTTACGAGGATGCTAACTGAGAGGAGCAACCACCAAGGGGCATTTGATACAAAAAGTAAGGCAAGAGCTAGTCTGAAATAGGACCCTCTGTGAGATGGTTTGGAATGAATGTCATATCCTCAGCCTTTCTCTCTCCACATTTGCTGCTGTTAGCAGTTCAGCTGTCTTAGTACAGGCACAGCTGCCATACTCTTCTCAATTTATTTTTACAGCTTATCAACCTTCTAGTAAGGAGGGCAGAAACTCCATTTTGTGTCATTGCTGCAACATATTCAATTTAAAGTATAATGTAAAAAGTAGCTAGAGCTCTGGATGCATTTCTGCTTCTGTTACTAGTTCTTTTGAGCCTCTTTAAGGAAGGAGGGTGGCGATAACTGCAGGTGGTCTTTTGTGGTTTTCTGGACCACTGGTTTCTCCTGTTATGGTCCATGAATCAATACAGTACTCTCTTCTGTCTTCAGTCTTTGCTTCCAGCACGTCCTCTCTGCACCTGTCAGGTACTTTCATCCAAGGACCTACACTGAGAAATCTTGGTCTGGATGCAAGTTTGCCATGCACATCTTCCTGTACTGATAATGTCTAGTCTCTACTCAGCACTTTCTTTTCAATTTTTAAATACATACATGTGACCAGTGCTGGACGTGACAGCCTATGTACTGCCAACCCTTAATTTCAGACCACTGATGAGGGCATGTATTTAATAGCACTGGATAGTCTGGAGGTGACTGTGAGAGGTCTCTCACCAAGTCTCCTGCACAAAGCAGTCTGGACATGCACGAGGATGCACCTGCTAGTGCTGATCATTGGGTGGCTGAAGGACAAAATGCATCTGATGACCAGACCATAGGAAATTGCTATCTGCCTATGACTTGTACCATCTTTTACTCTGTATTCTTGTACATCCTGTACTCTGAGATGCTTGATGAGTTGACGTGTGGGGTGCCGTTAGAGAATGTCATCCTTAATGGGGTAGATGGGACAATAACAGAAAACCAAAAAAGGTTGAAGGTTCTGCTGAGCTGCTGACACTTATGCAGAGCATCATTTTTAATGGTCTCTGTGCTTCCTGGTATTTGGCTAAGTGTGAAAACAGCTCTTTGTAATCCTGTTCTCTTTCTTGCCAATTGTATTGTCCTGATCAAGGCCTTTTGTAGAAATTAGATCTCTGCTGGAAATGGATAATGAGCTCTGTTTAACCTTTCAGCATAGCAGAAACTACGGAAGCATTCAGGTAAGGGGAATGAGCTTTCATTTAAAAGGAAGCCAGTTGCTAAATAGCAAACCAAACCAGCCATTAATATCCATAGCAGAATGAGGCAATATAACGTGGGAAAATAACCTGGGAAACTGAATGCTCATTTGCAAAGATTTGGGGCACTGTCACTGAATGCACTTTGGATATTTTTGCAACCTGTCAACATTAGTGTCAGACCACTGATCTCCACTGTGCACTGAGGCTCTGGGGAGTTAAAGGCACTGATCTTGTGAAGCCTGCTGGGTTTCATAGAATATCCTGTTCCGTTCAGTGCTATGAGAACATCCCTGACTCATCCCACAGCAGCAGTGCCTGAGGGTGGGAAGAAAAGTAACCATGGGCCATAGAGAGATGCGGATGATTCACCACTAGTGGACAGTCACTTGAGTTCTTTTTGTGTATGTGAAATGTGAGTAAACCTGTAGTCATAAAGAGTGCAGTCTTCACAGTGTGGGTCTTAACTCTGCTGCTTACCTGGGTTGTATGACAGATTAAGTTGATGGCAGGCTGTCCTGATCCAGCTAAGTCTCCACTCTGATCTTCCTCTACCTCGATCTGCTTGCAGGGATGATCTGCACTCATCAAAGCCTGCCAAACCTGGAAGGTAACAATTTCCATGAGCTTTATACACACAGAGCCTGTGTTGCACGAGTATGATAATGAAGGGGCAATGCCAGTTCTCCAGGTTCTTAGACCTACCATGGCCAGGGTACCTGTGCTTGGACACAAGTGTTCTCAGAAGCTGGATTTCAGGAGGTGATTTCCATCAAACTTCAGCTGTATTTTTGTTCCTGTACTGCAAGTTCAGTTTCACAATAGTTTATCCCTATTCTCTCAAAATCCAGAAAGTTCTACGTTTCAGAGTCTGTGTAGCAATATGAATTAAAACTTCTAATGCAAACCACAGTAACTCAGCTTGGACTAACTTGTTTTGTAAGGGGGGCAAAAAGAAAAAAAAGCACCATAATATGAGTCTTTTGCTGCATATTTATTGGGATTAGATCATGTCTAAAGGAATACCACTCTTGCTAAGATCAAAGGGGACCGCTTTCCCTTCTCTATATGCCAGTCACATCCTTTAAAACCATTGCATTGCTAAACCTAATCTATTTCCTGTCAATTGTTGGGAATGCAGCATATATCCAGTTAAACTCATTCCTCATTACAGCCCATTTTAAATCACTCTTCATTTCAATTTCATTTAGCTAATTCAGTCATCAAAGGAGTGCGAGAGGCATAAAGTACTTCATTGATGCACTTATCTCGTCACAGAATTAGAAAAAGTATTGAACATCTTTGGTCTACTTGCAGGTGGCTTTTGTGATGCCAGGAGAGGATTCACTCCCTCCCTTGGAAGAGTTTTGAGCTTCAGATGAGAACTGTTGAGAAGAAAATCCAAGCAGCGAGAATCTCTCTAGACTTGTGTGGGAGATTGATGAGCATTCCAACTTGTTTTTATGTAATGCGTTCAATCTTTCATTTCCTGACACGGTGCCATCTTTTTCAGGCCTTCAGCAGATTAATTTTAATTTACAGAGCTGACTGATGGAATTAAGGTCTGATAAGAAATGGCAGGAAAGACATCAAGTAGTTCTGAGGTCATTTCCATTTCACACTTAACGTGTTAAGTGATCAAGGAATTACATAACTTAAAATGGAACAATCCCATGTAATAGATGATAACAGACAATTAATGAGATGAATGCAATCATTCATATTCGTAAGCCTCTGGATCAATATATCTACTATAAGAAGTCACATTTCTTCCAGTACATTGAAGAGCTTAAGCACAAGGTAATTTACGAGGCTCCAGCTTGTGGAGGCAAAGGTCACAACAGTTGTGAGTGAGAGCAAGATTTTCCATGCAGCTGCTGCTTACTTGCAAAGTGACACTGCCTCTTGCTATGGCATGTGGCAATGGGTTGATGGTTGGGCTGGTTGTGGTCCTTTCCAACCTTAATGATTCTATGATCCCGATCTCACTCATACCCATTGAGAATACTGCCATCAACAAGGAAGGCAGCAGAACCAACTGCTGAACTTCTCACTTCATTGCAGTTTATCCATCTGCAAAATCATACAGACCTTCTGGGTGTTGAGAGACTTCATCAATTACTTGCTCATATGAGGATGTGTGTTACGAAAAGCTGAAAGCAGTGATATTCAGAGCCTTCAAGGTGGCAGCCACTTTCTGTAGCATTGTTGTTCCTAGGCTCAGGGAATGAGAGCAGGAGAAGGTCAGCAGTAGTCCCTAGTGAAAGTTAATTTCTGCTGTAACACCAAGGCATGGGCTATTCTCTTCAGCAAGGAAGTGCTTATTGTAAAAGGGTGCAGGGTTTGTTGGGATGAAAACACAAGAGAATATGCAAAACTTGGAGTTGAATTTCCTGGCTGGTAGCTACCCCAAACTTCTGATTATGTCTAACTAGCAGATGTAATGGTGCTGAGGAATGGATAGTAACCAGATCCTGCAGTGTGAACCAGGCCTTACAACCTCTCCTGATGAGACAGTGGGTATGGATGACAGATCTTTCAGATACCACCATAGGAGAACACCCAGGCTGCTGTTCTCTGTGTTTAGATGACGATGTGCTAACAGAGAAAGCAAGTTAGAGAGGAAATGTTTGCTAGCTCAGAAAGAAACTCAGGTCTTGTTGTTATTGTTTGAGGACTGGAACAAGCTCATCCTACTTAGGGAGTCCTACTGAAGGGCTCAAAGTGTGCTTCAGGTATCTTTGAATTTTCAGAAAATGGGAGGGATGATCAACTCCACAGCATCATCTCTCAAAAATGTGCCAGGCACGAAGTAACTGCAGTTGTGCACAAGGTGGCAATGTTCTCCACAGAAATAAACTTGCTTCCTTACTATGGTCTGTGTGCCTTTAGACAAAATACTGGTTTCAGGGAAGTATCAGTGGCAGTACTTGAGATGCTGTGTGCAGTCTGAAGTCTGTTAAGAAACAGATACACCAGCTGTATGTCAAGTATGTCTCCCTGTGGGCACATGTGAATCTGTCCCATGGGTTTCTGCAAGCTTTAACTATTGACGTGGCTCTGTTATACTGCATGTGAACATGACATCTATAGCATTAATTTCACAAGACTCTTTTTCAGGAAGAATGCATCTGTCATCATGTTGGTTGTGAACAGCTGGCCATACACACTTCCGATTTCCCATCTGTACAGATCCAGGCATCTTGTCCACAAAAAAATAGAAGTCTCTTCTAAATCACTCCTCAGCAAGAACTTGGTTCCAAAACCAGCAGCGGCTGAGGAGTGAGCCCAGCCTGCCTGAACCGGAGCAGTCCTGCCTCTGTGCATGAGGTGAACATATGAAGATCTCTGTGGTGTGCTCCTGTATGGGAAATGTTAGGTCACGGCCTGAGCCGGTGAGTGAGCACCTGGTGAAGAGTTGTAGCCAGCACTGGGAGCACAGGTGGAAGCAATTCATCTGTGTGACCAGAAAGGGCGGACACCTCCCTAACCTCATGTAAGGGCTGACAGCTGCAAGGGAAGCATCTCTACTTGGAGATCGTTGTTTGCGGGCTGTTTGGTGAGCCCCGATCCTTGGAAAGGAGTAAACAATTCCTTCTTTATTACTGGATTGTGACTGCTACATTTCTTGGATTTAAAGCAACTATATCTGCTTCTGCCTATCCTTACTTCACCATGTGGTGTAACCAGTTCAGAAGCTTTTCAGTGGCTACCATGTTCTGAGCAGAATAGGAGGGATCTTAGTCCTAACGCGATAATCTTTACACAGCTCTTGTCTTTCCTCCCTGCTACCAAGGGTGATCCAACTCATCTTCATAGCTTCTCCTTCCTCTTTCTTCTTGAAGACACATCTGTGCAGGACTGCATTGTTTTGCAGTTTTATTTATGAAAGAAGAAAGAATTCAGATTGCTCCCGTTTTTTAATGGTCAAAAGCAGGTATGATGAAGAGAAAAGTGGTATCCAGATAGTTTCCAAAGCAAAGCAGGGCTCTACATGAACACACTGAGAAATGGCCAAAGAGAATCTGCCTAGAACAGTATCAAGTATATCCACTAGCAATAGATGTGTCAGGGTAGACTTAAAATCATAGACTCATTGGAAAAGACCTCTCAGGTTATCTAACCCAACTGCCAGCCCACCACACCCACTGGCCATGTCCATCTGTGTCACATCCACATGCTCCTTTAACACCTCCCTGGGCAGCCTGTGCCAGTGCCTCACCACTCTTTTTGGGAAAGAAATTGTTCCTGATATCCAACCTTAACCTCCCATGGCACAACTTAAGGCGGTTTGCTCTCATCCTATCACTGTCACCTGGGAGAAGAGGCTGACCCACATCTCACCACAATCTCTTTTCAGGAAGACATCTCTCCTTACATTCAAGCTGGGTGTGTGATCTCTGAAGTGTCAGGATCTGAAGGTGTGTTTTGCAAAGCTGTAGCACTGTTCTGTGAGATTTCAGGATCCCCTGTCTGGAGAGACCGATCTTCGCTTGGAAGGTGCGGAGTCACTCAGAACAGAACAAAAAAAGCTATGTTAAAGGCAATAACTGAAGTTTCTCACAATAGACAGGCTGCTGGGCAGCCTGCCCTCTCCCTCAGAGCCCTCAGAGCGTTATACAGTTCCCTTTTCTAAGGGCTCTCCAAGGGCATGTGTTGCATGGTGGGCACAGGGGACCAGGAAATCCCTGGCTGCCATGCAGTGCTTGTCCCAACTTGCTGTGCCCACTCTGCACATCCTGTCAGGTGAATAACATTCTGCTATCAGAGCCTCTGCACAGCTTTTCAAACCTTAAATAACCCAGTCATGTAATCACTCCAGGAGGTAATTAAACCACCTGCTTATCAACAGTGGAACAGCAATGGAGAGTTGGGATCTAGATTTTGTATGAGATAGCCTTTTCTTCTGCAGGTTAGTAGGTCATGAAACAAATGTCCTGGACTTAGGATTTCTGCTTCTGGCATAACTCAGCAGCAATACTTGAGCTGGGGGCTTAGGAAGCTCCAGTTTTGCAGCCTTGCTATAAGAACATCTTCCTTCAGGACAGAATCCTAATGCATCTTTTTAGAAAAATGAACAGAATAGGACACTTTAAAAAACTGCACCCAGATCATGATAATTTGGAGAACATCACACACATGTTTCTGTGTCTCAATGCAGTGCTGGTGCCTCACTGCATCAGGTTTTAGCCTAAGCTGTGATGGACTGAACTTTTTTTCTTTTTACCATGGCAACCTCACTATGGTGATTTCAGGGCTTGGAAGCTTTATATTTATCTTGACCAGCATGAAGAAGTCTGAGGCTCATTAAGTGGGGAAGGTGGATGGATAGCATATGGAACACACTGCACAGAGACAGCACTTCCCTTCACAGGGCAACTGGGTCACTCGTATTATCTCCTCTGGCTGCAAGTTGCCTTTTGGACGTACTGAGTCTCTAACAGTTCTCTCCGTCCCAAAAGAAGAAAATCCAGACAGATGGCTTCAGAGAAAACCTTGCATCTTTAAGGCAAGATATGCTCCTGGAACAATAATTAATGCTGGTGGGATTTTTATTTTTTTTTATTTTTTTATTTTTTTGAGAAGCTTAGAAAGAATTCAGTATCACCAGAGGGCATTAACACAGAGCCTAGCAGAGGACAGAGAAAGATAAAGAGGGGAAAAAATAGCTACCACAAAACAGTGATCCTATTAAAATGACATTGAAGAATTCTATTAGTGCACTTTGCCCCCTCGCCTGCCTGCCTTCAAAGATTCCAGGCAAAACACTGCTGTCAGTCAGATAAAGCTGAGTAAATCTCTGCTAGAGGTGACATTCACATGTGGCAAAGAGGCACCAGGACACTGGGCAGTGGAAATACTGCACCCACGGTGCTGCTGGTGCTGACTCTTATGGCTGTACCCTTTAAGCAGGGGCAGAACAGCTTGATCCTACAATAGTCTTTTCCTTTCCAAATTAACCACTAACTTAGGTGTGCCATTTAGTTTGATACTTGATGCTACATGCTGTATCACAGTGTTCCCCAAAATAAGGATGAACTTGGGAGTCACACAAACTGAAACTGAAGATTCCAGCCTGTTCAAGATCACAGGGAAAAGGTGAGATTTCATTCCCAGCTATTACACCTTCTCATTCTCACTTCCTAAACTTGTCCTGCCAGTATGTTTGAGCAAATGCCTACTTATACAGGAGTATCTAGTGCACCATGCACTGGATTAAGGATGTATTGTCAACTTAAACATGTTCAAAATAAGTCTATTGATTTCACTCCCTTCCAGTTATTTTAGCAAGAAAACCTATTTGGATCCCGATCAAAGGCATAGTTTATTGCTCTTTGTAGAAGAGCAGATTCTCTTTTACCTTTGACGATTACTATAGATAGAACAGAAAACTCATACAGCATCCTGAACAAATGTCTGTGCTTTCAGCACAGATAATGCCTCAGTAGAGCACTGTCTGCAGTGCTGTGATCCTGGACAGATACGAACCAGCCACAGTGGATCTGGAATGGAGCTGCAGGAAGGATCAGAGGGCTGGAAATCACAACCTCCAGGAGGAATGACTGCACTGGGGCTGCTTTCCTTAAAGAAAAGAAGATTAAGGATGGGGGAAGGGAGAGTGATAGTATTCCTCAAATATGCAAAAGACTGCTGTTGACAGAGCAGGAAAACAAATTGTTCTCCCTGGTGGAAAGCAAAATAAATAATGGGTTCAAATTGCAGCAAAGATGACTTAAGTTAGGCATTAAGAGAGAGATTTCTAGCAGGAAGAAAAGTGAAACACTGAGCAGGTTTGTGTGATGAGACATGTTGCAGACCCCACTGGAGGTCTTTAAAACCAAATTAAGCAACCAGTGCTCCTTGGCGAAGGAAATGAACAGACAGCCTCAGGAGGATTGTCCCAGTGCTACAGGTACTGGGACTGCCAGCATATTATAGAGGAAAATAGTTCACGTGGAGAAAAGCTTGTCTAATGTCAAAGAGATGAGTTGCAAAAATGAAAGTTTTTAATATTTTGTTATCTCTTATAACATTTTCCAATCATCTAGTCAAGCATCCTATGAGCTTATGATTTATGAGCTTATCAGCATTAAAACACGAGAATAGCTCAATGTAAATTGTTTATTAGGCTTTCATACAGGACTGTAGTTGGCAGCTTTGAGCCACTGACTTACCATAGGATCACAGAATCATTAAGGTCGGAAAAGACCTCTCAGATCACCCAGTCCAACTGGAAGTCCACCCCCACCATGCCCACTGACCACATCCCTCAGTGCCACAGCCACACGGTTCTTGAACACCTCCAGGGACAGTGACTGCACCACCTTCCTGGGAAGCCTGTGCCACTGCCTCTCCACTCTTTCTGAGAAGAAATTTTTCCCAATATCCAACCAACTGTGCTGCTCTCTGGAGAATTCATCTTTTTCCAGACCATTCCAGACCTCCTGCCTTCATCCTTGTGCACTCAAAGGTGGGTGGGAGAATACAACCATGGTGATGCAGGAATCAGCACTACTGCTTTGAGCTGCTGCATCAGAGGATGGGAAGAGATAGCATGGATGAGCAGTGACTGTCAAGTTGTCCACAGCACCCCAGCACACACCATCAAGTCTTTCTCCCCTTCAGTGCTCTGCTTCCAGCAGAGGGACAGTGTTTACATCCTACAGGACTTGGTGAAAAAGTAACTGGCAAGGATGTGTAGTATCAGTGAAAAATGTCCTTATCTACTGGGTGAGGTGATGGCTGGAAGAGAAAAGGAGAGTTGCAGTCCCCATGAAGCTAGTTTCAAGCCCAGGCAACCCATGCACATGTGCAGGGAGCCCTCTCACAAACCTCCTGCTCATTAGGGTTTAATCATTTGCTGATTGTGCTGCTGGTGAGCTGATGTAAATAGAGATGATCCCTAACTAATGTGATACCAACTCTAAGGAGTATTTTCAACAATGCCTGAAGGCTCTCCAGTCTTTATTAAACTCACTGACTGAGCAGAAACATCAATAAATCTATCTGGGAATTCTCTCCCCACACTCTAGGCACTTTTAAAGATATGAATTTGTCTGAGGGAGTCCTGGTCTGGAGTTGTGTGAAAGCACGCTTGGGGACACACCACCAGTTGAGGGGTCAGAGGGCCAGTAGCTTCTATTAGTTACATTGCAGTTGGACAGGAGCTGAAACTCTGCCCTTCGGCCCACTGGAGAGAGCACACAGTTGCAAACAGCTGTCAATAAGGAGAAAGCTGCTCTAGCTGCTCTCACCTTTTGCTTTTTCTGACGTGGAAGAAAAGGAAAAGGAAAGGAAAAATCATCTCACAGGAAGCTATACACAGATTATTTCTCTTCTTCTCCCGAAGTGAAAGGCATCCATCTTGTCTTGCATAGGATGCGAGCTGCATGCTGAGACACCATGTAAAGCGATTGAGGGTGAAGGAATGTGGAGACTGGCAGG
Organism: Phasianus colchicus; assembly: GCF_987193195.1. Lineage (NCBI taxonomy): Eukaryota > Metazoa > Chordata > Aves > Galliformes > Phasianidae > Phasianus > Phasianus colchicus. The sequence goes on from NC_143436.1 coordinate 134,480,185, forward strand.
ATGATCTGATTGGCAGAGCCATTATGGGTGTGCTGTGTTCTTTTGTTACAGCTCCTATTTCTGGCCTGTGTTAGCTGGAAGGGATGAGGTGGTCAGGATGTTCCCTCTGGCCATAAAAATCTATTAACCTCACAGTGCACCAGGCATGGCTTGGAATTCCAATACTTGTCTACCATCTGAAAGATCTGAAATACTAAAGTCAGCAGGGTTTCTCCATTCTTTCTGTCAAAGTCACTAGAGAGAAGCACCTTGGCAAAAGGTCAGCTGCCAGACATGGCTGGGTTTTGGGGCTCTGCAGCAGGTGCGGCTAGGAGAGGACCTTTAGCTACTTAGAAAAGGATGAAAAGCAGTGAGAGGTGGGCCATTAGCATCCCTGTCCTCACTGATGGTGCTGCTTCCCTTTTTTAGAATGGATAGAAGAGAGAAACTCACTGGAGACTTGCTACTCTTTCCTACAAAAGGAGATCTCTTGAGCACAAGAAATTAGGCTATCCCAGAAATAGGCCAGAAAACCACCATATTCTAGAGATTGACTTTCATGTATACATATATATATTCACATATAGGGCATATTTGGTGGTTGGTATTTTTTGCACATATAGGACATAGTAGACCTAGTGAATTTTTGAGTGAGGCTCCTCCTTACTTACCAGCTTCTTAGGGTATAGTTTTTGGAGAAAGAGGATACTGAATTCTTCTAGTTAGTTTGGTCATCTGCCTAAAAGAGTGAGAAATTCATCTACCTGAAGTTAGGTATCTGAATATAAAAATGTCCCATCCTAGGCTGGCGGCCGTTTCCTTCCCTTTATAATTAGTAGGAAGAAGCATAAAAGCTGGCAGAGGCTGACAAGACAGCTCACCTTTGGAGATGCCCAATTATCTGCATCATCTATAGGAAGAGTCTTGAGTGACCAACTAAGACTTCAATACTTGGCTGACACAAACCCAAAGTGATGGTCCCAGAAGCTATCAGATTGCAATGCTTCTCACAGCTGATCTAATCATGGAATCATTAGGGCTGGAAAAGACCTCTCAGATCATCCACTCTAAAAGCCAGCCCACCTCCCCCATGCCAACTGACCATGTCCCTCAGTGCCACATTCACACAGTTCTTGAACACCTCCAGGGACAGTGACTCCACCAACCAACTTCCTTGGCAGCCTGTTCCAATTCACCACCACTCCTTTTGAGAAGAAAAATTTCCTAATAACCAACCTCCACTTTCCCTGGCATAAATTGAGGCAATTACCTCTTGTTCTAATGCTGATACCTGGGAGAATGCCATCTAAATGGCATTAGAGAAAAAAAGCAAAATAAACAAAAGAACACTATATAGTAATCAGTCATTAGCTTAATTAGTTCCAAGCATGAAATCAAACAGATCCAACTGGAGACTACATCCAGCCTGTGGGCTGACTCCATCTGGTGTAGCTCCACTGCTTTATGGTGGTACACAGGAGGATGATGGAGATGAGGTGGTGGGGAGGTCCAAATCCTCCTGCCATGCCCACATGCATCCAGCCAATCCCTTGCCCTGGTAGGTTCTGTCAAGAGCAATCTCAGGGCAGACATCTGGACTGCAGGTGCACAGAGCCAAGGTTTGGACCACCCCCTGGGTTAGGTCATTCTTCTTGGCCAGGGAGAGGCTCAGGGAAGTAAACATCTTGAATCTCGTATTGTGCAGCCCTGCTTTTGAAAGTGTGAATTAAATGCTCGGATGCACAGCCTGTGGTGTGGAATTTTTTGGAGGAATTTTCACAAAGAAAACGGGACCTTGTGTTTTCTGACATTCACTTTAACTAAAAGGCGTTGTGAGGAGTTTTACAGAATGCCAATTAGGCTCACATGTTCTCAAGCGAGAGCACTGCGCTTCATGTTGGCTGAAGTCACTGCGTAGCAGGAAAAAATCAGAGCTGTTCATGAGCAACCTATCACAGGGCTGCAAAGTCTGACTTCTCCCTCTGAGCCAAAGGAGAGCTGCTGGCAGACGGGATGACCTCCCTTACACAAGCTGAGCCAGTCAGAGAGGAACAGCCCAGCTTTTGGGCTGTGAGCAAGGCCTGAAACAGAACCTAGCAAGGAGAAGGTCTTCTGCTTGTAAGGGCTCATCTAGGCTTTAATTTCAGCTACATCAGTCCTTGTAGGAAAAAATAAAACTACGCTATTAGACTTGCTTGCATCTCTGACAAACAACATCGCTCTTAATTCCTATTATGTGACTTAGGACCAACTTCAATATCCTGATGAAGTTCAGTGCTTTAATGTTTGTAAAAAACTTTGTCCATTTAAGTCTTACAAGTTTCCTTCTTATAAGACTTGTGAAGAATCTATAGCACAAGTCTTATAGAGAACTGCTGAGGGAGCTGGAATTGTTCACTCTGGAGAAGAGGAGGCTCAGGGGAGAACTTATCGCTCTCTACAACTGCCTGAAAGGAGGATGTGGCGAGGCAGGAGTTGGCCTCTTCTGCCAGGTAACAGTGATAGGATGGCCTCAAGTTGTGCTAGAGGAGCTTCAGGTTGGATATTAGAAAAAATTCTTTCTGAGAAAGAGTGGTGATGCAGTGGCACAGACTGCCCAGGGAGGTGGTGCAGTCACCGTCCCTGGAGGTGTTCCAGAACCGTGTGGATGTGGCACGGAGGGATGTGGTCAGTGGGCATGGTAGGAGTGGGCTGCTGGTTGAACTGATCTCAGGGGCCTTCCAGTCTTAATGATTCTATGATCCTATGAGTGCTGCCTGTAAGTTCTGCTGTCACAGGACAAATTGTGCTCTCTGATCACCATTAAAGCCTAGCTGCCCTGTTTTAGGCTCTCCAGCAGGTTCTGGCATAGCCATAGGTGATGTCTGATGGAGACGAAACACTTCTTTATCCTGTATAAACCTTTCATTATTCCTATCTTGCACTCAATGCCAAAATGGCCAGGAAAATGTGAATGGAGAGGTGCATACTACAATGTTACGGCACACCTTCCCAGTGCTGTGGAGTATGAAAACCCTATTTTTCATTTTTTCATGCAACAGTAATGCTTGGTGTTTAACAATATATATATAAGTGAACTGTCGAGTCATGGCCTGAACTACTGGCTGAGTCAGCCATGGGAGCACAGGTGAAGGGGTGGAACCTGGCTGCACCCCTCCTAGACCCTACTTAAGGGCCGACTACCACTGGAAAGGATCTCTTCTGTGAGGAGACCTTATTGTGAATCTAGATCTTTGGAGCATTTCTTTCCTGTTTGTTTCTTTTCCCATTTTCACCATGGTAATCTTTCTAGCTGTAACGCCAACTGTAACAATATAAAATAGAGTGAAGGTAAATTGAAGCTATTTACTCTCAATTTTAATTCATGTTACCTCTACATCAGCATACAGGTTTACTTTCTGTTTCTGGTATGAAACAAAGGGAGCATCTTTAACAGTGATACAGCCATGCACAGCAAAATTCAGCTTCCTGCACAGCTTTAATCAAAGCATCTTTCATTGTTCATAGAAGGAATTAATCCAAGTAACAGCTTTCAAATGGACTGCACTAGCATTTCTGGAATAGGGTCTCCATTACTCCTTTGCATTTTGTCTCCATCTGTTTCATTAGCCTTCCTCTGATTTGTCTCTACTAAATGCCAGTTAACTGGGGTCAAATGCAGCCACTACGTGGTTAGGAAGCTCATGAGGTGGTGTGGTCTTCCTTCACCACATGTCTTAGCATGCATATGCAATGTGGCAGCTGAGCCCACTGCCCCTGAAATTAACTGTCCCCCAGTTAATTTGTCTAGTGAGAAGTGTCATTCTTCTTGATGGAATTGCTCAGGTTGGAAAAGACCTTAAAGATCATAGGTTCTGGCCCTGTCACTCCTCACCAGAGAGTACAATAGCGTTCTTCAACATTTCTGTTGCTGCAGTAGCTCTGCATTGCAATGTTATAGGCAAGGCCTGTGCTGCAAATAACAATTGGGTTGGGTACCAATGCCTTAGCCCAACGCCAAGTGGCTCCTGGGTACAGCTCCTATACAAGTAGACAGCTCCAGTCCTGAAAGTCAACTTCCTTTAGTTCATACAAGGTGAAGGGGGTGGTGGCTCCTTACTTTTCTCAATTTTAGCCCACTTGGTTTCAGCTGAAGTAAATTGCCTGAAGAAACAGTTGCTCTACCCAGGTTGGTAAGAAGCAATAGTGTATAGATGTAGCACGTAGTATCAAACTTCTTATTGGACTCTTTATTAAAATGAAAAATCTTTCAGTGCTAGGAAGAGTTCATCGGCAATTAATGACAGCGTTGTCTACAAACAATATTAGAAAAGTGCATCCAGACGCATGCATGTGCATGCAGGCTTCTGGCTGACTCATGACCTGCTCTTTCTTAAGTTCTCAGGGCACAACAGGCAAAGTGGAATCCTTATTTCTTTAAATAACTCATTTCATCTTCTTTCAATGAACTTACTCATGCTCTTTGAACTTCAAGGTAGAAAAATCAAAGGCAGTCACTGTGTCTCTTAGGAGTTCTTGACCTACTTTGTATCCATCAGTTCTCATCTCCTACAGAAATATGGAAACTGTGTCAGAAGGATTTACACAATAAGCTGTCAAGAATGTTTCCTCTTTTAACTTTATACATTTCAAGGAGCGGAAGCATAAAAAAGGAATATGCACAAACTTTGGATACAATTGTAGGAAAAGTGTATGTGCCAACAGATAATGCAGAAGATACCTCTGAAGGCTCAAGAGGCTACTTGAATGAGCTGTCAAGTGTAATTCAGAAAAGTGTCTGAATTCTGTCACGCTGGCAGTAGAATCAGAACTATTTCAGAGTGATATTGTTGGCAGGGAAAGGGGCGATTTGAAAACCTGGAGGAAGGGGGAGAGAAAAATATTTTCCCATTTGAGTAAAAACTTCCACTAATCAGTCATCACTCAGTGGCACAAAATAAAGACTCACAATAAAAATAATAATTGGAGAATAAACACAGGGTTTCACTTTTCAAAAACTTTGGCAAATAACCAGAAGTGTGTTAGTTATAATTTAGATTACTCCTCAACCCAACAGACTCTCATTAAATTAGCAGTCAAGGACATTTATGCAGAGATCAGGACACAACAGGTTTCCTAGTGAGGTAGCCCTTGAATTTTCCCCAAAGAAGGAAAGAGACTCAGTCATATTTACACTCTCACCCTATGCCCCCTGCTCACCCTTCTCACTAAGACTTCTGTTAGAATGAGAGGGAATGGCCTTAAGTGGCACCAGGGAAGGTTCAGATTGGATATTAAGAAATGTTTCTTCTCAGGAAGAGCAGTGATACAGTGGCACAGGCTGCCCAGGGAGGTGGTGCAGTCACTGTCCCTGGAGGTGTTCAAAAACCATGTGGATGTGGCACTGAGGGATGTGGTCAGTGGGCATGGTGGGGGTGGGCTGCTGGTTGGACTTATGATCTTAGTGGTTCTTCCAATCTTAATGATTCTATGACTCCTTAGCAGTGGGGATTTCTCCCTCCAGGCAGGATCTGAGAACTGCATCTAGGAGTGCAATAAGGTATGGAATGATTGTCTAGCAGCTTGGACAAGGTGAATAAACAGCCTTCTGAAGCAGTGTCTTGCAAGAATAGGAAAGGGGTTTTCTCACTGTCATCAGGGAGCTTGCTCAGTGCCATTAAAGACAACCCCATGTGCTATCACTGTGCACCCAGATATGGGCAGTGCCAATCACATCAGGCAGTGCAGGTGATGGCTGTAAAACTTGCATGGTTCCGTGCTGAAATATACAGTAAACATGTCCAGTTTGTTGCTTGGAAATACCCTTGTTTCTGGCAGCAAACACAGCAGTAATATGAGTGGTTGAATACCATTTTTACAGCATGGCCAACTTTGTAAAATACAATTATTATTATTATTATTATTTATTTTTTTTTTTTTTGACACATCCATTAAGAAGTTCAGTATCTTCTCATGCCAGTATCTCTGTGGCCAGTATCTTCTCAAGCCATCTCTGTGGCTTGTGACAAAACAAACTCACATGTTTGTTTTGTCACAAGCCCTTACTGTGCAAACTCGACACCTGTATCCCTATCTCACTCTTTATGTCTAACTTAAGCATTCTGAGGGGACAAAAGCAAGGCAAACCTGTACTGTTATCCATCCAGTAGTTTTCCATTGAGCACTGCCAGACAAATGGCTCAAGCTCAAGGACAGAGCTTTTCTCAGTGTATATGAAGAAAGTCTGCCTGTAAGAGAGAGACTGATTTGAAAGATGCTGGATCCTTCAATCGACCCGAAAATATAGTGGCAGCATCCTTGTCAGGAGAGTAAGTGCACCAAATGCAACACTGCTCTTCTGCTGGCAGAATAGGGACCCATCCTGAGCACAGGAGGATTTAATTGCTCTGTGTTTCCTGCACTGTATGGCAACTGTACCTGTATATCTTATCACAGCACCAACACACCTAGAGCTTGTCACATCTTCACTCTAGTTTATCTTCTCACCCTCTCCTCTGCCCCATGACACCTGTTCCTGGAAATTCTGTCTGGGGTTTACTCCTTTTTGCCATATTTCTCTCCAGTTTGGAGGTGATGTACAGGGAGGAGAGAGGGTGTGCTGTGCCTCTGAGGCTGTTTGCTGTCAGCTGCTCTGGACCATTGGAACCAGACTTGGTGACAAGATGGGAGCTGTGTGACCCAGGCTGGCCTCCTCCCCTGTAGGCTGTCTGCTCTGCAAGCAGCTTTCCTGAAAGAAAACTGGATATAATAGATGTGATAGGCAACCTTTATTTGAAGCCTGCTTGTGGGAACATTTCTTATCAGTGTGATGTTGTAAATACGGGCGGTCATGTTCCTGCGCATGCAGACAAATGTGTCACCCCGATATGTAGGTCTGAGCACAACTGTGAGGAGAAGGGGAGTTTGATATATGTTCACCACTGCATGCTATACTTACAGTGTGCTAGAGCCATCTTCTCTCTGCTTTGTGCATGTTCCAGCAGTAACCAGGTAACAGTAAACTGATTTACATTCCAAAGCGATTATCCGCGGTGATGCACTCCATTAAATGGGCGGACGGTGGCTTACTTTTCATAATCCATGGTGACATACTGGAAATGAAAGTGACAAAAATTATAGATAGCTCTTTAGCTGAATATGTAAAAGAAGAGACAGGAAGGAAAGGCAAAGGGCCAGGGGCTAGCTCCTGAAAAATGTCATGCTGGGCAGTGATGTGCTGAGTGCCCACATGAGAGCTGCGAGAGCAGGGTTCCAGCCCTTCCACTGAATGTGGGATGGAAGTCAGCATTCATTGCTTCCCAGATATCACAGAATCATAGAATCACAGAAATATTTGAGTTGGAAGGGATCCTTAAAGGTCATCTGGTACAACTCCCCTGCAATGAACAATATCATTGTTTGCAGATCAACACACTTTAAACCAAGTGCAACCCTTGAATTTGCTGCTCTTCAATAACTTTTCTGGGTTTGTTTTTGTTTTTGTTTTGTTTTTTAATGAATTAATAATTGCAAACACATATGCCACTGTGTGTAAAAGGATATAGCCCAACACAGGTTTAGTTTGGAAAACAAACCATTACCATCCCAATGATCATGAAGGCAAGTCATGATTACTGAGAAAGATGGAACAAATAGACACTGCAAAAAAGGATCCATCATATCTGAAATTTGTACTAGACTGTGATTTTTGTATTATTATTATTATTATTATTATTTAAGCCATAGGACATTTAAAGAGAGATAAATGCTCAAACCGGGTCAGCTCACCTGCATCCAACAGTTCAACATCTTTCCTCATCAATCATTTCTGGGATCACAGAGCCTAATGCTACACCATTCCCTAAATAAGTCAGACACCTTCAGCATCTCCATGTTGCTGAGGTCAACTGTGGGCACTGTGGGCTTTCTGAAAGAGCCACATCAATTTCAGTGATATCTTAACGTTGTTTTACTGAAAATTAGTGCCTTGAAAAAATAACTTAAGTCAGTCCCGTGTCAAGATACCCTTCAATCTAGGGACATAAAAATAAACTGCTGCAGACTTGCCTTAAAAGATAACTCCAAACTCAATAGCTCTGAAGACTAACAAATGCAATATAAACATCTTTTAAGCAAAACATACTGGTGAAGAGACTGTTTGTTTTGTTACAAAAATCAATGCAATCTGCAGGGGTTGAATCAAATGACTGTGGAATATGCCCTGTGTTTAATCTCTCTTTCGTGAGTGAGGCATGCTAGGATGAAATGGAGTATACTTGGAACTGGAATGGTTGGAATATGCATTGTGAGAAATATCATTTTCTTTTCAGCTTGAAATCTGGCAGTGACATATGTTTTTAATTGCTTTCATTAATATATCAAAATGTTTCTGTCACATAGTGAAAACCACTAATTCATGAAAATGCAGATGAGATGCCACAACCCCTAAACTAACAGAAAACCTTTCATTGAGGTATAATTCTGAAACACCACTGCCATTCAGTGTTCTGCTGGCATGCAGGATTCACTGTCACCATTCACACACATTTCTGTGTGAGCTAGACTTGCAGCTCATATTTTCCGAGGATCTGTGTCGATCTCTGGGCTCCTTTGCTTTAAGTCAAATATACAGCTGCACAAAAAATATTGGCATTGTCATCAGCAGCATCCCTTTACTCTGAAGCGGAGATGAGTCATGCAGAAATTAAACTGTACTCAAGCAATGCCTATCTTACGTGCAACTGTCATCTCCTTACTTGCCAGAACTGAAGTAGATAGCCATTTTTATCTATGTATGTTTTCAACATTAATCGCTTGATTTTATAATAAGGGAGATGAGCTCTCTATGGCAATGTGGACACTACTCTCAGACACATGGTCTGATTTTTGGGTGGTTCTGTGGACCCTCACTACAAGAAAGACATCGAGGCCCTGGAGTGTGTCCAGAGAATGGCAATTAAACTGTGAGGGTTCTGGAGCACAAGTCTTTCAGGGAGTGCCTGAGGGAGCTGGGTTTGTTCAGTATGGAGGAGACTCAAGGGAGACCATATTGCTCTCTACAGTGACTTGAAAGGAGGTTGTGACAATGTGGGGATTGGCCTCTCAGATAACAGCAATGGGATGGGAGGAAATCGCTTCAAGTTGCGCCAGAGGAAGTCCAGGTTGGATATTAGGAAAAGTTCCTTCTCAGAAAGAGCAGTGAGGCACAGGCACAGGCTGTCCGGGGATGGTGGAGTCACCGTCCGTGTAGGTATTCAGGGATGATGTATATGTGGCACTGAGGTACATGGTCTAGAACACTCACATGCATGGGTTGGTGGTTGGACTAGATGATCTTAGTGGCCTTTTCTAACCTTAATGATTTTATGATTCTCTGATCCAGGAGCTGGACTTGGTGATCCTTATAGGCCCTTTCCAACAAGAGGTATTCTGTGATTCTAAGTAATAAATTGAAGGAAGCATAACAGAAAGACCAAAATATTAAATAATTTGCAATGTTTGAGGCATTTCAATAGCAGTGATTCATTTTTTTAAATTACTCAAGTTTCCAAAAGGACAGTGAGGCTGAGACAGCAGTCAGCTCACCACGTGACAGCCCATCACAGCCCTCCCTCTCTTTTATGCTGTCACCGTGTACCCACTGAATGAATAGGCAAAAAACAACCTCCTTTCAGCTCGGACACGGGCTGCCAGTCACTTCTGACAACAAGCATTTGGTGCCCATTTTTAGCAGGATTGTAGCAGATCGGGCTCTATCTGGTGGCTCAACAGAGCCTCCCATCTGCGTGCAGCTCAGTGCGCTCGATCTTTAGATGTGCCGTGGTTCTGAGTCACTGGCTCGCTCTGTTTCAGTGTAGGTGATCTGATTCACCAGTGTGAGGTAATAATATAGCTGGGGAAAATTAAGTTCCTATTTCTATGAAAGCATAAATGTTATTTGAGACAGTGACATTTACAATTCACTGAAAAATATGATTTGTTTTATATGCAGTTATTGAGCTGCCAAGGAGCTTTTTTTATTTCTAGCAATTTACGCTTCTCTGTAAAATAGATGATTTAAGACAGGCAGAAGATGCGTTTTTCTCACGGATCCATTATGTCTGCCTCTTCCCTTTGCTTCTGGACTGCAGCAGCAAGGAAGCCACACTGGTTGAGTGTCCACGTACACAGCTCATTTTTCTTTTTAATATGAGGGAGAGAGAAGAAAGCCTTATAAAACACAGAGCCTTAAAAAAAGAAGCAGACAAGTCCATCATGATGGAAAATATTTACACGGTTGAACAAAAAATTCACTTGCAATACCAAAAAGCAGAGCACTTTTCATTTTTATCTGCAGTGTCACTCTTCTAATGATTTCTGTCACAAAATCTAAACAAAACCAATCTGGGCTTGCGTGGCTGCGGAGTTCTGCCAGGTGAATCAGGAAAGTAGGTCAGTGGGTCATTAATGCAAACCTGACAGCAAGAACTCGGCCCGCTGAGAAGGAAGAGCTTTAGCGCATTCTTACATTTGACACACTGTGTGCATATCACTGCCTCTAAATAGGCATTGCAGCTCAAATACTGCAAGCCAAAACACAGATCTGAGAACGTTTCTGAGACTGAAATGCCTTCATCCTCTCTTTGTACAGACCTCACAAATCGCATTACAGAGATAGTGGGGTTTTTTCACAGTAAAAGAGCAACATATATTACAATTTCTGTGTGCCCAAGTACACTGCAAATCATTTCCAGAAACCTGTACGACCTTATTTCTGTTACTGACCAAGGCACTTAAAATGCTTTTCTGCTGCCTCCTAAAAACCCAAGTATTTTTGACCTTTCATTTTCCAAGAAGACATGATGGGAACACAACGTTGGGACCTTCTACTTTGTACCTTGAGCTGGGCGGCAACTTCCACCTTATTCATGACGAGGACCATATGATGGGGAGGGAAAAGGAAGTGCATTGCTCTGGGCCTGAGCTCCCTATGTCTCACAAGCATCCCTTGTGGGATGGCACAGCACCCCATCCCTTAGTGGAATACTCTCCACTCTTGTCCAAGCCTTCCTATCTGAGAGTCACCAGTGACAAAATTTACCTTCTGGCTTTCTGAGTCTCCCTTTTACTAATTTAGCTTATCCTTCTTAGTACAAATATGTTTGGTTGTGTTACTGTTGCAACACTAAGTCAAGAACATATGGAATCTTTCCACATTTTTCTCCTCTGATCGTGCAACCAAACACTTGTTGGTTTCTAGGCTTTTTTTTTTTTTTTTAACCTTATTGTGGTTTCTTGTTTCGTATTATTTTAGTTTGACGACAAGCTTTTCCATCTTTATCTTCTTTCTTTTTTTTATTTCTCTTTTTTTCATGTATATTGTACTCCCCCCCTTGGAAAACTCCTTTCAGAAATTCAGATTCAGCAGTTAAGAAATCTGTAGCATGGAAGTCCTTCCTGATATGTCAGTTGTAGGAAACGTCTGACAAACACAGAAGTCCGACGGTGAACAGAGCCATTAATAAATCCACAAAAGCAAGGACAGAAATGTAGAGCTAAAATTTCTCATTTCTCTTCCATACAACAACTTTCTTGGGTTGTTCAACTTCTTTTTGGCTAGCTTCATATCTTTTATGAGCCAGGCGGAAAACCTGAACCCATAGATGACACCAGTCAATTGGTGTGGGCAGCAGCCACGTTAGGTAAGCTGTGGTCATTGCAGAAGTGCAACACACCTCTGTACAACCTAAGAAGGTCGACTGTCTGTCTGCTCAGGGTAATGGATACTGATATCTTGTCCTGGCCAGGACTGCCTGTGGTCCCTTGAAGGGTGAAATAATTCACCTGATAGAGGTAGTAGTTCTGCAGAAGGTGAGCAATTGACAGCAAGACTTGTAGTTATAGAATCAACTGGTGTGTATCTACAGGTTGAGCTGATTTAAATCCAAGTGATATAAGCAGATGTTTTTAATTGTGATTCTAGCCACAAGCAGAGAATACCTAATCCTCATCTGCAGTTTGTTTTGAATTTTTCCTTCTAAAATATGTCCCCACACAAAAGCCCACGCACAATAATTAATATAATTGTATATTCATTTTTGCAAGATGAGGAAGAAAACAAAATCTACATGGATTTAACAGTGGAGTTACTGTTTACAAACACTGATTCAGACCTTCAATTTTTAAGTTACTTAATTTTGAAACATCAGGCAAAACATCTCTTGTTTATTAGATGATGGTTCTTGCTTGTTTATAACTTGAATGAATTAAAATACATGACATGAGCATTTTTATTATTTAAATTATTTCAGTGATACTGACTTCATTGCTCTGCACATGTGGGAGAAAACAAATTTGCCATAGCACATTAAGCAGCTAAATAGTTTATTAAACAAATATGTAATGTTCCTATTTGCCAGATCAAGTTGATTGTTTATGGTCAATCAAAAGATAATATTCTGATTGTCTTAGAACTTGTAGATTTCATCCTTCCACATTATTTTTTCACTCATAAATCAGGGGATGAAAATACATTTTCTTGGTTTTATCTGAGTGCTTGGTTTTCAACTTAAACTATCCATGAGCATCCAGCATTTTGGCTTGCCTGGTGTCATTGAGTGAAGAGCAAATGCCATGGGTTGAATATAAAATACATCATAGAGTTTATGTATATAAGTAACAAAATTTATTTTTAATATATTTTTAATTAAAACATAAAAACAAGGAGCAACAAAACCATAAAACCAATGAGATATTTAACTTTGTTTTTGTGAAACTAATGCCTGGTTTGATGGCAGTGGTTGCAATTCTTAGTGAGTTCCCAAGGTGTTCATCTGGGATTTTTGGTGACATTTTACTCTTCCTGTCACTCATCTCTGAAAGCTTTTGTTCACAAATGTGCGTACTGCCAACAGAGATGACATGAATAAGGCATGATTGTGAAGCGAGGGATATTTCTCTCTGGTAAAGTAGATCTTCTAAAAGTCTAGTAAAGAAACCTGATCAAATTATTCTTTGAGTTGAATGTCTGATTGCAACTCTACACCTTCAATTAGAAATTGTGCAGGTAGTGTATTTATGTCAAGTGAAAATGGATTTGTGAATATACAAAAAAAAAAAAAAAAAAAAAGAGTTTTTCAGAAATCTATCAACCTATTCTCAAAGTCCTTTATCACAACAGGAAGCACAGCTGCATATTTTTTGCTGTTCACAGGACTGTGTTCAGCCGACACATCAAAATGCATACAATTATTTGTCATCACTTGAGCTTGCCATAATTTAAGTTTCATTTCACATGCAGTTAAGGTTTGAAACATAGCACAGACAAGTTGCTTTTCACCTTGCAGATACGTTTAACTCATTTAAAGGAGCCACTTGTGGGCTCATCATTTTTAATCTTCATGTTCCGGCACAAATTTTCTTTTTGCTTCCATAAATGATTTGATTTCATTTCACAAATTATAAAATCTTCTTTGCATTTTACCCTGACTTAGCCACCTTCCTTCAGAAAAGTAAATGATGTCCCCATAATCAGCAACCATACTTCTAATGAACTGCTGGATCTGGCAATAATTTTGTCCATTGGACTTTATGAAATTTACAGCTTTGATGACAGTTTGCATGACGTTGATCATTATTAAAGCTTTTGCATGTAATTTTTCTTGATGCATGATGCAATGATATTTTTTCGTAGGTGAGTTGCCAGTGGCAATTGTATCATCTATTAATTTTATAAAAGTCCCTCTTTTTTACCACTGTCACCTGGATGCCAACAGATATGTTGACAAGGGTTAAAGAAAATTGTTTTAATGTAATTTTTACTGCTTCATACAAATCAAGAGATTTAGTTGTGTCTTTTAATGGCACCAAAGAAACAATATCTTCAGAGACATCGTGTTCATTATGAATACCTCTCATGAAAATGGCAAGTTGAGCAGTATCTGTGGCATCAGTACTTTTATCTATTGCCACAGAATAAAAATTGAAATTAGCAGCTTTACTCTCCAAATTTCTTTTGATAGATTTTCCTATTTTTTCAGTTCATCTGGCTACAGTCTGGTGAGACAAAATTATTTTAAAACCATTTTTTTTCTTCTGTTTTGTTTTATCACAGGGCCATAGAATGGCCTGGGTTGAAAAGGACCTCAAAGATCATCCAGTTTCAACCCCCCTGCTATGTGCAGGGTCGCCAACCACCAGACCAGGCTGCCCAGAGCCACATCCAGCCTGGCCTTGAATGCCTCCAGGGATGGGGCATCCACAACCTCCTTGGGCAACCTGTTCCAGTGTGTCACCACCTTCTGTGTGAAAAACTTCCTCCTAATATCTAACCTAAACCTCCCCTGTCTCAGTTTAAAACCATTCCCCCGTGTCCTATCACTATCCACCCTCTTAAACAGTAATTCCCCCTCCTGTTTATATGCTTCCTGGAAGGCCACAATGAAGTCTTCCAGAAGCCGTCTATTCTCCAAGCTAAACAAGCCCAGTTCCCTCAACCTTTCCTCAAAGGAGAGGTGCTTCAACCCTCTGATCATCTTAGTATCCCTCCTCTGTACCCATTCCAGGAGCTCTGCATCTTTCTTGCACTGGGAGCCCTGGGCCTGGATGCAGCACTCCAAATGGGGTCTCACAAGAGCTTGGTAGAGAGGTTCTATCACCTCCCTCTCCCTGCTGACCAATCCTCTTTTAATGCAGCCCAAGGACATAGTTGGCCTTCAGGGTTGCAAGTGCACACTGCTGGCTCGTGTCCAGCTTCTCATCTATGAGAACCACTGCCATGATGACACACAGCATGGGGCAGTGCACTGAGACCTGTGCTGGGCTGCATGCAAGCCACAGGCTGTGAATTGGATATTTCTGGTCTAGTCTCTTCCCTGAGCTGCTGGAACATAATGTAATGCAGAAAGGACTCTGTCTGTACTTAAAAGCGGAACTTCTGATAAAGAAATGGTTTCTTGCTGTAGCGAGGCCTACTTCCAAGTGCTTAGCGTGTAACTCCCACCAGCTGTGGGATGACTTTCTTTAAAAGTTTAGCTGCTTGCATGCATACAAAACATGCACTGCTTATTAGTTTAAATGTAATTTATTTTATTCTAATCTATGATAATAAATTTAGACCTTCCCATATGTCTCCATGTTTTACATTTTAGCTTGAAACAACCATTATTTAAGAGAGAAAAATAAAGATCTAATTTCAACTGTAACAGATCCAGATTTTAATGAAGATTAACCAACCTTCCTCTGATCAGTGGAGCAAGGTGATTATACCAACAAAACGAATTTAGCAGCATTACTGTTGCTATGTATGTCAACTTATTATATGCAGTAATAACTTGAAAGCATAATTTTATTAATTACCTCCAAGGCAGTTGATGTTTTGTTGATGGAAGGACACACTATGAATGCAGTCTAATTTCTCCTGCAATCATGTGTTTACATCCTCATGGAAATCAAACAAAATTAATCATTTGCTGAGTGCTTTGTCAAACCAAGAGCCGTAAGAGGAATGCCCACCAGTTTACTCCACAAAGTCCATGTATTTATTTGACATCTCCAAATAACAGGAAAACAGGAGCTCGGTGAACAGTCAAACAGAAATTAAAGCTTTGTTTTAACTCAATGGGTCACAAAAAGACAGCAGTGTAGGAGCAGTTGTCATCTCCACTTTAGGGACCAGATGGAAATTCTCTCATCTATTGCCAGGCACAGACAGCCAGGGTTTGTGAGTAGCGAAAGTCCAGGTCATCACCCAATGCAACCAGTTCTCTTCATGGAGGTGTCTCCTCTACTGCATCCCGAGGGTATTCCCAGGGATATATCCCCATGTGAGGAAAATGATCGCATCCCACTGGAGCCAGCAGTGGTTCACACCAGCTGTCCCTCAGCTCAGTGTGTGCTGTCCTCGGCAGCCAGCAAGCATAGGTTACACATGGAGAGTTATCTTTGAAAATGAATTCTGAAACAATGCATTTAACATATGAAAGACTGGGAATCCAAAATGAAAGTTTTTACATACTTGGCATTCATTTGTAAGTTGGCAGTGACAGCTTTCATCCTACAGAAAACATTTTTTATCTCATGAAAGTTGAAAATAGCTTTGTGCAGTATTGGTGCCTCTCGCTAAGATGGGGCTTTTCATCCGTGACCTACTTTGCTTTCTGCACAATATACCTAATGAGTAATAATGACTTTGGAAAGGGCAGCACTGGAGAAGAAGGTGAAGTTAATGCCTTAAGATGCTGTCTGTGAAAACATCAAACAGAATATTTTTCACCTGGTTGAATAAGAGAACCCAGTTAGAGTACACAGTTTAAGAACTGAACAACACTGGGCTGTTGGGCAAAAGCTCATGGGGTGGTGGTGCTATGGCTACACAGGGCACAGCTACCTGGCATCCACCTCTCTTTTCCCCAGCAGTGGGGGCTGATGCACTTCTCCAGCTTCTCTTGCCCTCATCCATCCCTGACTCTCCTTCCCTCCACATCCCAGCCCCACACCCCATTAGTCCTGCATTACCCTAGGGGATGTTTAGTATCCTTGCAGCAGTCTTAGACAACAGAAGAAAAAATTTACATTTCTATTAATACTTTAGCATTCTCTTTGTCTTCCTTGACTGGAGTACTTTTATTTTGCTGGAGTGGAAGAGATATAATCTATTTCTCTTCTAGAGTGACTAAAAATGTTCTACTTTCCAAGATTATTTTGTGCTTCAAGGTGAGCTGAGAATACTCTTGACTGCAAAACTATTCCTTGTCGAACAGTGTAGAAGAAAAAGGATTTTACATACATTATATTTGAAAAGTCATGGCAGACAAAGTCCCTGATGGCTGGAAAAAGGCAATGTTGCACCCATTTTCAAGAAAGGTAGATAGAATGACCCGGGAACAACTTGTTGGTTACCCTCACCTCACTGCCAGAGAAGATCATGGCATGGATCCTCCTGGAAGCTGCACTAGAACACATTGAAGAGAGGAATGTGATACAGGAGAACTGGTATGGCATTATCAAGGGTAGGTCCTGTCTGAACTACCTGGTGGCATTCTATGATGGCATAACTGTGTCTGTGGGCAAGGGAAGAGCCTCTGGTGTCATGCGTCTGGACTTCAGTAAGGCCTTTGACATAGTCTTCCAAAATATCCTCTCCCGATCGGAAAGATATGAATATGATGGATATGAAGCAACTGGTTAAGAGATTGCATCCAGAGACTGACAGTCATTGGCTCAATGTCCAGATGGAGTCAATGACCTGATAGTGGCCTTCCAGTATCTGAAGGGGGGCTTTAAGAAAGAAGGGGACAGACCCTTTAGCAGGCTCTGTTTTGATAGGACAAGGAGAAATGGTTTCAAACTAAAAGAGGGGAGATTTAGACTGGATATAAGAAAAAAAGGCTTTTATTTATGAGAAGTGTAGTGAAGTACTGGAATAGGTTGCCCAGAGAGGTAGTGGATGCCCTATTGCTGGAGACATTCAAGGTCAGGCTGGGTGGAGCTCTGGGCAACCTGATCTAGCTGTAGGTTAATTACAGAAGAGTTGGACCAGTTAACCACTAAGTTTCTCTTCCAACTCACATGTCTATGATTCTATAGGAAAAAAACCAACATGAGCTTCTAATTCTATAATATGCAAGCCACAACACCACATCATGTTTTCCTCCCTCCCTCCCTTCCTCCCTCCCTCCCTTCCTCCCTCCCTCCCTCCCTCCCTCCCTTCCTTCCTTCCTTCCTTCCTTCCTTCCTTCCTTCCTTCCTTCCTTCCTTCCTTCCTTCCTTCCTTCCTTCCTTCCTTCCTTCCTTCCACCAGCCCCTACAGTCTAAACTGTATTTTGCTTCTTCGCCCATAGAGAATAATCAGAAACCTGGGAACTGGTTTCCTGAAAAGCCTGAGAAGTGAGTAGTAAATCAAACAGGGCAAGTAGAGAACAGAGAAGGGCTGCATGAGGAAGAAAAACAGTGAGCTTGCTGTTGGAAGGCGAGCAGGAGACGCAGAGGGGAGTTGTTCTTTGCCTCAGTCTCTGTCTTCACAAGGAGCTGCCTGCTTCAGGCTCGGCTACAGGCGAGGATTGATCCAGAGAATTTAATGTACGGGTGATCAGCAGGTCCAGGCTTGAACATATATTCAATCCCATGCCAATTAGAGTAAATACTTTCCAAGGAAAGTGAGAGCTGTGAAAGCCATGTGAAGCAGAGAGTGACAACTGGCTTCCCTCTCATTATGTCTAGCAATATAAAGCTGTATTAAAATACTGATATTTTGCAAGGCCCCTTTATAATACTGACATGATCTGAAGTGGTGTTTGTTTAACATACCCAGTGTTTTAAGTAGGTCAAGTTCAAAGCCTAGTCAATATTTGAAAAATCTCTGCAAGTTAAAAAGGCAATGAGAAAAATTAGCATGTGAGTCAACGAGAGCTTTTCTTCCCAATTGTACTTTGCATAGGGAAAATGAGGACAGTACACAACGAATTGCTATTTGTGTCCCAAATACCCAATTCCTTCTCTGACTTTCCATAGGAGAAAAAAGAATTCTGAAACACTTTTTCTGAGCTCTTACTTGATCATCCTCTTCTCTAAATTGGGAAATAGAGACTTTGGTTTCCCATATTAACTTTGCCAGAAAAATCAGGAGCTAAAAAAGTGAGTTTTATTTAACCTGAATCCCAAACGTATGTAATTACAGTATATTGCTGTGACTTGGAAATGCTGTATATCAGATATATGTAAAACAAAATAGAGGCTATGAATGACAGAAGGAGACATAAACCAAAAAATAAAACTATTTATTTCTTTACAAAAAGCTGAAATGGAAGAATTATCTAAGTGACTGTGGGATAGCAGGGCAAGAAGAGAAGAAAGGAGAACAGCTCTTGCTAGCACAGGTCAGTGACATTTAGGCATAGTTTCTCTTACGTCCTTCATTAGCCAGTGGACTTCCAGAGAGCAGCTCAGAGCAGATGCTGTGAGTCATTTTTTGACAGAAACTCTGGGTGAACTCTATTGGTGCTTCAGTTCAGACAAGGAGCACATCATTCTCTGAGCAATTCTATGATTCTATGATTCTGATCATCCCCACTTACAGCACCGATTTCCGTGTCAGAGCAGCTCTTGGTGTTCTGGGTATAACCAAGCTGGAGGAAGCACTCTGTGAACACCCAAAGTACAACAGCCCCTACATCTAGAGCACATAAGAGCATAATTTCCTGGCTCAGGTGAGTTCAAAAGCCAAAGCAAGGTGGGATAAACATCCCCCAGTGCATCTTACAACCTGCAGCCCCTCTAAAACCAGCACTGTCCCTGCAGTATGAGGTAGAACACACCCCAAAGGACAAACTGCCCATGGGATGTATCCAGACATGTGACCTGAGGAGGTTCAAGTTGGATGTTCAAAAAAATTTCTTCTCAGGAAGAGTGATGAGGCACTGTAACCCGGTGGTAAGTCTGCCCAGGGACGTGGTGGGGTCATCTGGAGGTGTTCAAGAAAAGAGTAAATGTGGCATAAAAGGACATAGTTAGTAGGCATGTGGGGATGGGATAGGGTTGGACAAGATGATCTTAGAAGTCTTTTCCAACCTTAATGATTCTATGATTCTGTGATCTGAGATACACGTCAGCTCTGCCATGCTCAAGAGGTACACTGAGAGCCACAGACACTTCACAGCTTGATCATCATTTCAATTCTAATTTGATGTACAGCCACAGCTGTGGCTTGTCTGTATGACAAGCTGTTGGAAATGAATTTCTGGTATCAGTGTATAGCCTTGGG
Organism: Phasianus colchicus; assembly: GCF_987193195.1. Taxonomy (NCBI): domain Eukaryota; kingdom Metazoa; phylum Chordata; class Aves; order Galliformes; family Phasianidae; genus Phasianus; species Phasianus colchicus. Next base: position 134,499,881 of record NC_143436.1, read on the forward strand.
AATTGGTCTCCTGACCACAGCTGAGTGTGCTTCCACGATTTACCCAGGTGCAAAACTGTGCAGCAGGAAGGGCTTCTGAAAAATATTTTCAGACCAGATAATGGCAAGGAAGAAAGAAATGAAGCAGTATACTATGTGGAAAGATGCCACCATTACTGCCTGGGTGCTATTCTGCAAAGCTACATAAAATCTGGATTCTGTGATGCTAAATGACAAAATTCCCACTGATGTTGATGGGGCCAGAATCTGATTCTTGTCAGTTTGGGATCTGTTAGCCTGGAGCTTTTCATCAGTATTTGATCCAAGGAAACCAGCAGACTAAAAACTGAAACCAGAATGCAGAAAAATTCTGCATTTCTGTGAGCGGCAAGTCAGTCAAATGAATGTAAAAGTCAAACAATGTTAGTTTAGTTAAGATTTTCTTTATTTTATCTTTACAAGAATGTAACAGGACTTGGATAGGTATTTATACATTTAGTTGTAATGCTAGCTGTGATACCAAGCTCCTACCCAAATTTAATTCAGTAAATGAACAAACCACGAACTGGAACAGCAGTTTTAAGCTAAAGCTATTGCTTATGATTCTAAAATACTTTGGATATAAGACATGTGAAATGTTTTTTTGTCAAGTTAAGTGCTTGCAAGTCTAAAAAGAGTGTAATAAAGAGACAAAATATTTTTAATGTGTTTTATATTAACATTGGGGATGTAAGGACTTTGTCAGTGTCACAGCACAAACAATGGATTATAGTAAAAGCAGGGACAAAAGTAGCAGTCTTTATACAAATTTGAGATATATTTCCCTCTTCCAAAAGAAAAACATGATGTCAGTGCAGTTAAATAATTGCAGTATTTTGAAAAGATTGTTGTAGTCTCCCGTACACAAATACACAGAAATTCCGCGAGAGATGTGAATGCTAACAAACTGTCTTAGCCTCATATTAATTCTGAGGCAACATTTATGCGCTCCAGTTTTACACTTCACTAAGGACAAACAATGTGGCAAAATATTAAGAGCTATGCAAACACGGCTTCGGGATTTCATTTACAAGATTCTTTTGAAAACAATATTTTTTTCTCACCTAATGCCCTCATGAGAGTATATTTCTCATTACATTTCTGCCAACTGGAGAATTCCAGTCAAGTGAGAAGAAATAATGAGCTACATTACAAAAACCAGCAACAAGAAGATATGAGTAACGCGAAGTACTCCCCACTACCAATGCTGCATAAATATACACCTTCCAGGGAAATGACAGAAAAGGTAGCAAGGATATTTCCCTGCACACACCTACTCTGACCACACAGCCAACATTTAGAGACTCCTTTGCAAGTACAACTGCCCATTGCTTGAAAGCTGCTCTCAGATGGCGATGGTAATGTCATGACTCTTCAGTATTTATTAGATGAAAAAGAGGGAATGAAGATAAGGATATTGTGAGAACATGACTGTTTGAGTGATTTGCCTCCTCCTCTGGGGACTATGGTGTCTTGTGAGCTAGTCTTGCCTTTGGAGAACCTACAAGCCAGCCCCAAACATTTCAGAGATCATAGAATCATAGAATCCTGAGAGTTAGAAGGGACATCTGAGGGCCACCTAGTCCAACTCCTCTGCAACGAACAGAGACACCACAGCTATATAGATTGCCCAAGGCCTTATCCAGACTCATCTTGAAAGCCTCCAGGGATGGGGCATTACTTACAGCCCTAGGCAGCATGCTTCACTGCCTCATTAGAGTGTACGCAAAGAATCACCTCTTGTATATTGTTTACCTAGAAGGTAAAACTTCCGCATTTGTTGTACTGTGCTTGAAAGAAGCCTACACATAGAATCACAGAATCACAAAATCACAGAATTGTAGGGGTTGGAAGGGACCTCCAGAGATCATCGAGTCCAACCCCCCCCCAAAGCAGGTTCCCTACACCAGGTCGCACCAGTAGGCATCCAGGCAGGTCTTGAATATCTCCAGAGAAGGAGACTCCACAACCTCCCTGGGCAGCCTGTTCCAGTACTCATCACCTGGTCTTTCCCATGCCATTGAGAAAAAATATATATACTTGCTTTCAGAGGCACACTCACCATGCCTCAGTCTGAAACATCTCTATGATCGATCTATCCAGGCTGCAAAGTTTTAGGCAATTGCTTAATTAGTCATGAGTTTTACACTTCTCAATCTATCTGAATTATACATACAGTATGAACAGCATGCACCTTTCATTGTAAAATTCTTTGATTCTTAGTTTCATTGCTAAATATGAGTATTTGACCTAGGATAACTAAAACCCCTGGATCTGGACAGACTTTCACATTCACCTGGGTCTAATCTTCAGGTGCAAATGTATTTTTTTAGGTAGTTTGTTTTAAGTAATACGATGAACAGACCATTCACAGGATAAGGACTTGACTTGATTGGATAGTTGCACTCAAAGAGCTGTGGCCAACAGTTCAATGTCAAAGTGGAGTCTGATGACAAGTGGTGTTCCTCAGGGATCAGTGCTGGGATTGGTGCTATTTAACATCTTCATAGGTGACACGGTCAGTGGGATCAAGAACACTCTTGGCAAGTTTGCAGATGACATCGAGCTGGATGGTGCAGTTGACACGCTAGAGGGAAGGGATGCCATCCAGGAGGATCTGGACAGGCTTGAGAGGTGGGACCATGCCAACCTCATGATGTTCAGCAAGGCCAAGTGCAAGGTCCTGCATCTGTGCTGGGGCAACCCCAAGCACAAATACAGGTTGGGTTGAGAATGGCTTGAGAGCTGCTCCGAGGAGAAGGATTTGGGGGTGTCAGTTGATTAAATACTTAACATGAGCCAGCAATGTGATCTTGCAGCCCAGAAGGCCAACCATATCCTGGGTTGCTTCAAGAGAAGCATGACCAGCGGGTCGAGGGAGGGATTTTGCCCCTCTACTCTGCTCTCATGAGACCTCAACTGGAGTACTGCATCCAGTTCTGGGGCCCCCAGCATGAGAAGAACATTGAACTGTTGGAGTGGGTCCAGAGGAGGGACACGAAGGTAATCAGAGGCCTGGAGCACCTCCCTTATGGGGACAGGCTGAGAGAGCTGGGGCTCTTCAAGCTGGAGAAGAGAAGGCTCCGAGGAGACCTTCATGTGGCTGTCCGGTACCTGAAGGGGGCCTAAAGGAAAGCTGGGGAAGGACTTTTTATATGAGCAAGTAATGACAGGATGAGGGAAAATAGTTTAAACTGGAAGGGAGTAACTTTAGATGAGATATTAGGAAGAAATTCTTTACTGTGAGGGTGGTGAGACACTGGAACAGGTCACCCAGTGAGGTTGTGGATGCCCCCTCCCTGGAGGCATTCAAGGCCAGGTCGGATGGGGCTGTGAGCAATCTGGTCTGGAGGGAGGTATCTCTGCCTATAGCAGGGGGATTGGAACTAGGTGATCCCTGTGATTCCTTCCAAACCAAGCCATTCTATCATTCAGTAATTCTATGTCTCGAGAAATCAGCTGGATTACAACCCTGTTTGAGTTTTTCAGCAGTTTGGAGGACTTATAAAATAGGGAGTCTGAAAGGCACATCTAAGCATTATTGATGGGACTCAGATATGCAGAAACAGGTCAAATTTAGTTGCTGCTGCTGTAGGATTTTCATTGCAAAACTCAGATGTGGGGAGAGAGGACACTGAAATGGAATTAAATATTCACATGAAAACACAAACCAGAATTTTTTTTCACTTAGCACATGGAGTTTTTTCACAATTCTTCTTGCAGCCAGTTTGACAGACAGCATATCAGTGCAGAACTAACGCAGTCAGAGCCAACTGCGTGTTCTGCAGCATAGAACAAAGTAAGACATTATTGTGAGAAAGTTTGCCTCAAGGCTATGTTTCTAATAGACTTTAAGACCATAAGATAGAAACAAAAATCTATGAAAGAAGCATTAAAGAGATGCATTCATAGGAGGAAAAAAAATTAAACTGTGGGCAACATTTCCAGTGTAAGCAAGGGAGAAAACCAAATGCACAGCACTGAATCAAGTTTTTGGTGATCCTTACCTTTAGCCATTAGTCTCTTACCTCTAGTACCATTCTGAGAGTTCATTTTCTAAGGCCACCCCCTTCGTCTCCTCACTACAGAGTGGAGCAAATAACTTCCTGATCTGCTCTTCTCACCTTCCCTTCATGTCCATCGGAGAGCAGGCTTCAGCACTTTGGTTGCTTGCAGGAAACTAGTTTATGGTGATGACATTATGCTTTTCAGGATACAGAATGAGGTCCCTGCCCCAAGGAAATGCCAGACTGCAGAAACACAATGTGGGTAATCACTGGAGAGAGGAGAAACACCACATGAATGTGTGCAGAGGGAATGGAGGAAGTGGAAGTCTCCCCAGGGCCCAAATAATAGGGCTGTGTATTGGTAGGACAGATGTTTATTTCTCTTCTCTTCTTTCCCTCACATGCACAGAAACATGCTCATTTAATGATTGCAAGCGTACACAAGCATAGTCTTTCTTTCAGGACCAGATAGAAAGGAGAGACTGATTATGAGGATGCTATTGCTATACCATCAGCTACACCAAAGGGAATAGTGAAAGCTGCTGGCAAAATAAATTGCTTTTTTTTGCATCAGAGTTCCCATATATTAAAAATGTCCCACTGTGCAAATTCCTCTTTGAAAGGAGAGCAGGAAGGACTGAGGTTGGAATTAGCTCTGGTAAACTGTAAAGAACTGAGGCTTTCTAAAATTCAAGTGCTGAGGCGGATGGCAGAGCTAGAAGGATTACATTAAAATTAAAAAAAAAAAAAAAAAAAGCAGAGAAACCCACTTTCAATCTAGCACATTTCAATTACTGACATTATTTAATATTGAGCCATAATTTATTTAAGCTTCTTACTTTGACAAGTTACTGTACACCAAAAGATTCTGATTTTGTTCTCATGCAATAACTTTGTTTTCACTGGTATGTGATATAAAGAGCTTTCCATGCTCCCTTATCACGAGGAAATCCACTGGAAAACAATTATTTTTCAGACATAGCCCCCCACAGGAGAAGTGAGATCAGACTCTGTGTACATATTTTGAGGATGTAGTTAACAAGCAGAATTAATTGCATTAATCTTGTAAAGACCTCATCTTTCCCAACCTTGAGTTCACACTTTAATGATGTTTTATGAAGTCTTCTGATCTTGAATAGCACAGTAGTTTAAAAAAATCCTCCCATTATCACTCTAGCTGTCAAAAAATAACTAGATGCTCAAGACACTTTCACTAGGGAGAAGAAATTGAGGAACTGATGATAGAAATAAATTGTCTGTATGGGTATCATTTTGCCTTCTCAATTAGGTCCCTGTAAGAAAAGATTCTGGGAATTCTGTGCTCATACAAATTCAGACAGTGTTACGCTTCCTCAGAAAACAGAACTGAATATCAAGGGTCAAGATAAACTGCATGGGTTCAAGGCACAAGCTAGATTATGAGATGTGCTTATCTGTGGATGGATTCCCAGCTATGAGGGTTTTCCCTGCAGCAGTGGGCTTGTGCTGAGCACCAGGCTGATGTCAGACTGGTGGGATCCCCACTCTGCATGAGCTTCTGCTCAGCCCTTTCCTTCATCCTGCTTACAAGCTGCCAGCAAAACCACCATGCTCTACAAAAATAACTGGCAAGGAAGATCCACAGTGATTGCTCCCAGATTTCTGTCTGTGAAAAAGATGTTTCCTATTATCATACAAAAATATAGTCTTTTCCAATTCCACTTCTCAGAGAGTAAAGTGCTTCCAGTTCCTTTCCTTTGTGGCCATTTTCGGAGGTTACTCATCCAAGTGGTGCTCCCCAGGGCTCAGTATTGCAGCCAGTTTTGTTTAACATCTTTATCAATTACATTGATGAGGGGATGGAGTGCACCCTCAGTAGGTTTAAAGGCAACACTAAGTTGGGTGGGAGGGTTGATCTGCCTCAGAGTAGGAAGGCTTTGCAGATCAATCTGGATCAGCTGGATCAAAGGGCTGCATCCAGCTCTGTAGCATTCAATAAAGCTAATACTCAGTGCTGTGCTTGTCCCATAACCACCCCATGCAGATGGGATGAGAGTGGCTGGAATGTTGCCTAGCTAAGAAGAACTAGAGTGTGTTGGTGGACAGCTGATTGAACATGAGCCAGCAGTGTGTCTAGGTGGCCAAGAAGACTTCTATACATGCCATGTTCATCAGTCAAAATGTTTGATATGTTATTTAACAACAGGTTACAATCTAATGGCATGAGTTCATGTGGGTTGCAAAAAAGCAGGAGTTTGGACATGAAACTACAGTCTGTATCACATCAATCGAGGGGAGCGGTGAAAATGGAGTAAAAGTAAAGCACCCAGTAAAAGATGACAGAATCAAACAGTGATTCATATTTATTGTGGTGGAATTACAGGATGTTGCCAGTGAATCACACACTGTCATAAATTGATGATTTATTTAACAGAAAACTGAGGATGAGAATGCCTAAAATGTAAGAAATTTGTATTGGAGGAACTGCAAGTTTATAAAGAAATAGGTTAGGTGAATCAGGGACAATCATGATTGGATGTCAATAAATTTGGACAATAGTTTAAGTGCAACTGGGGATGGAAACTAATACTTGCAAAGAGATGTGGCTGTTTCTCCAAACAGCTGCAAGAAATTGTCTGCCTGTGGGGACATTCAACAGCAGATAAGCTTCACCTCCCTCTGGGCATGGTCTCTATGGAGAGCATCAGTCTGCCCTTCTGTCTGGAGGCTCAGGTTGAGCTGTTGTATCTGGTTAAGGAGAAGAAGCCCTTAGTCAGGTGCTGGATTGACTAACTTCAGCCCCTCATTTAAAAAGACATACTGGAAGGCTCAAGTGACTGCAAAAGCCTTCTTAAAGCTTAATCTAACACTGCTGGTGTGTTTGGTGAGGAGCTGGTCTCTGAGAACTTGGCAGGAAGATTGATATCCCTTGTCACCATTATTATATGATGGGTAATAGAATCATAGAATCATTAAAGATGGAAAAGATCAGTAAGATCACCTAATCCAACCATCAACCCATCCCCACTATTCCCACTTACCATGTCCCTCATTGCCACATCTACCCTTTACTTGAAAACCTTCAGGGATGGTGACTCTTCTGGGCAGCCTGTGGTGTTGCAAACAGCAGCTTCAGGGGACATAAATTTACAGATAGGAAGGGGAAGAGCACAAGTTGTCAGGTGTGTCTGTAGGCATGCATGTACATGTACAGCAGCTCCCCAAGCCTGGAGCACATTAGATCATTGGACCCTTCAGCTCCAACAGCCATAGTTTCACAGGGCTGGGGAATCACAGTGGAGCTCAGTGCAGATCCTGGCAGCCCATTCTCTCCTGCTGCCCCTGCCAGACCTGGGCAGCTCCAGCCCTGGCACCAGACACATCCCCAGGAACAGGGCTGGGCATGGCCAAGGCAGGGACAGGACATGGACTCATGAGCGAGCCCAGCTGGGCCAAAAGCCATGACTGTTGCCTAGCCCTGCTGCAGCCTCAATGGGGCAGAGATTGGCAACCCCCAGCTGACGTGGAGGCCTATGCTTGGAAGAGGCCTGTAGGGCAGAAATGGGGTGCTGGAGGTCCTGCTGGGACTGGGAGGGACAGCCAGGCCTGGTGGTGCTCTCAGGGCCTGGCACAGTGTGAGCGGTCCAAGAGGTCTCTTCAGTGGAACTGGTTTCCTTTTCTTCTTCTCATTTAACATACTGCTGTACAGGAAGAAAACAGTCAAGCTTTGTAGAAGCCAAGTTTTTATTTACTCTTCATCTGACACGGGGTCAGATGAGTTCAACAAAACCTGGAGGGTCATGCAAGGTTTCTGGTCCTTATTCTCAAGACTGTCGTTACTGGCATTGCCATCACAGTCATACTAGCACAAATCAGAGGCCTGTTTGTACTTTCGAACCATTAAAATCTTTACCAGAGTATTCATTTCTTGTGGATTTTCCAATAAGATGGAATACCAAGGACAAGTCAAACAGCAAAGCATGATCTATTTTGTTTTTCCCAACTTTCTATTACTAAAAGAGCATGAGAAACACTTGAGGGCAGTTTATGGAGTGCATCTACCATCCAACATGACAAGTAGGTTAATTGGAATGAAAGAAAATGTGACCCTTGACTACAACTGCCCCTTAAGGGTATTGAGTTTAATGTTGTTATTGTGTTCTGCAACATTGTGAGACAAAACACAGTGATGGGCTCTTCTCTGCATAGGAGCTGTTCTTAACAAATAGAGCTGCACCGAGTGACTTGGATTAAATTTGACTAAGTCTCGCCTGAAGAAATCTTTCCCTAGAAAATCCTGTAGCACTCACAAATATTTTAGGAGTGACAATGCTGGGTGTCCAGCTCAGTGGAAAAGCACAAGTGCCGTAAGGGAGCAATACAATATGCGTCTTCCAGGCATAAGTATGTGTGGATCACCTGCCATTTCTGTTACTGGCTCTGCATGCAAAGGAACCTACCTTATGACTCTGTATGAATGTTGAGGAGGAAAATAGTTTGATTTTTTTTCAAAGAGGGAGAAAGCATTGCAAGAAAATATGTGCAAATTAATGTTATAGAATAGTGATTTTTTAGTCTAATCCACTTGAATGTTCTGCTCTGTTGAATACAGACAGTCTCTATGGAAATTCAGACAGTAAGAGTTGGAGCTACATGTATTCAAATTTGAGTTGACCTCATTGCAGCTCAGTGTTAAAAGCTGTTACTAATACGGTCAGAGCTTATTCACATAAATTGGCCCTTCAGTTTCTGTGGGAGTGCTCCAGTGGAACTGGGTACTGAAGAAGCAAGCAAGTTGCATTCACAGAGCATGAGGTTCCTTTTTGCCTAAATGAAAAGTGCATGAAAATGCCGCAGTGCAAAGCATGGGGCAGGTTTTGCTCCCTTGGCTGATGTCCCTACAAGCTTATGTCTCCTTCCCTTCCTTCTTGCTCCCACACTGCACCAACCTGAGGAGGCCTGCACTGACTTGGTGATTGGTGTAGGAGGAGGAAGATAGTGACTGATGGGATCCCACTTGTGTTGACCCCAGACCCGAGCAGTTCTCCCTTGGTCTTGTCATTGAGGCCTATTGTTAACAGTGTATTGAAGACCACTGGGAGCCAGGTTTCAGCTCTGGCAGGAGTCTCTGACTAGAAATTGCTTTCTGAGGCAAAGTGTCTTGTAAAGGCACAACTTTGGGTAGAAAGGCCTCAACCAGGGTTTTAATTTCCTGGGGAAAAAAATCCAAACAAGCTGGTGTAATGATAAGAAGGGCAGTGTTACCAAAAGGAAGAGACAAGACCATGGTCTGCAGAGCTCCTGAGATTGACTGTGCTGGGTAGACACAGGTGTAGCCAGATCTGGAACTGTTAGTGGGAATTTTATCCAGGTAAATGCTATTTTTAATTGGAGCATGTGAATATTAATAGAATATATGAATAAAGAAATAAAGTCCAAAGAGCAAGAAATGGGCAAAACTGTAAGGTAAGTCTGTAAATAGGAATCGATCTACTTTATCTATGATTTTCTGTATTGTGCCTACTCCTACTCTAATAATCCTTAACTGACACTGGGGAAAAAAAAGATGGCTCACTTCTGTATAGAAGGTGTCAGGGAAAAAGGTAAAAAATGTTCCCTTTGAAATGAACATACCTGTGACGACCTGAGAGCTGAATTCAAGGAAAAGGAAATATTGTTCTTGTTCCTTTTCCTCATCACGAAACAGGATGTTCCCAAAACATGTTTTTGTACATCCGTTTGCACATTACTGTATTATTCACCTAGTATAGAATCTGTTCAGTCAAACAGGTGCCACTGGGTTCAGGCATGGGTTGGGAACAAGATGCTTTCTTCACTTTGGATGAACAACAAGCAATAAAAGTATAAGTGTTCTCTAGAACAAAATCTGTTCTCCTGCAACAGAGAAAGGCTTCAAAATCTTCAGAAGGTGAATTATTAAATGAGCTCCAAACATTTCTCAAACTGTGGTAGAAGTTGACCTGTGACCTGATGAATAGTGATTTGAATATTTTGAATTATCTGAACATTTTTTACATCTTTCTTTGGTTTCTTTGGGATTCATAGTCCACTTCGCTGAAGGCTGCATTGCCAGGGAATGTTAGCAAAAGCATAAAAGCCACTTAGGCACTCATCACCTGTTGAAATATTACAAGAGATGCCCGTCTTACTTCAGTGTGGGCTTTTTTTTGACATCTCCACAGAGGATGATGTGACAGCACAGTCTGATAAGCTATTCTTGTTGTTAATGTTGGTTTCTGCTTCTGTCCTGCTATAGATGTTTATTACTCCTTTACTTCCCAGGCCACTGGGTGCCCCTGAAGAACAACATGTCAGCTCTGCTGCTGTAGCTTTGCCCAATCACTCTTTAAGATCATTCTGCTGGATCATCCCTTTCTCTTTTACAAAAACCAAACCAAAACTCCTCTGTAATAGGATAGAACTTTAAAACCTGAGGGTTAGTGGCAGAAACTGAGGAGTAATTAAACCAGAAGAACTAATTTGGCAGCAATATTGGGCAGTTAATGGAGTATAATGGCTGAGCTCACGTCACCGGTGCTCTGCTCAGTTTGCCTGTCTGGGATCCTACATATTGCGGATGCTGCAAGTGAAATAATTCTTGAACTGGTTTCTGCTTATGCCTTAGCATTAGTATGACAGTACACCTCTGTGAGCTTTCCTACCTCGCTGTTCCAAAAAGCAATTTTTGGTTTGATATTTGCAGTTACAGATTGAGTGGAATAATGGAGCGAAATCCTGTGACTTTTGCTGGTACATGAAGAAAGCAGAAAAAAGAGAAACATTGTTTTTCTTAGATAGACCTGAAACTAATAGCTTTGTATAGATAAAGAAATGTTTGGAAATACATTAGCACTGCAATATTCCAGCTGGGACATGGAAATAACTTGTCTTGTTGGTGCTCATTTTCAGACAACAGAAATGAAATCATGTCTCCAGCGCGAAAAGGTCAGCCAACAAGATTTTGCTAAATTCATCAAGCCGTGCTCCCTACTGAGCAGATACCACTGGTGTGCACTAAAGTAACAGAGGGGCTGATGATGTGGCCAGAATAGAAGCTGAAAAAGATGCACTGATCTTTTCATTTCCTGCGTACTGAGAAATAGGATTCCCTAGCTGAAACTTAACATAAATCTTTCTTTCCTCCCACATCTTTTATCTGGCAAAAAAACACTTAATGACTTCAGAGAGAAAGCACTGTTCCAGCCAGCATCACCTGGCAGTAACAAGGCACAAGAAAGTTCTCCAAGATTTCAGTTCAGTACTTTTACTGAGCAATAAAAGTCCAACCTGCCTTTTCTTGTGAAAGAAAGAATAAAGAAACCATCCAGTACAAACTCATGTAAGGATATCTTTACGCATTTTGAAACTGGTTCAAAGCTACAACGGGTATTGTCACAGCATCCACAGATTAAATGACATTTACAACAGTTTTTAATTAAATTTACTCAATTTAGATATTTATCAGCCAGAATCCATTGGCATACTTTCTTCCAGCTTTTTTAAAGGTTAAATGAGCAATATGTGTAATGAGATCTTTGAGAATACAAATTGTGTCATTCTCAAATTATCCCCAAAGCCAGTGCTGTGATGGAGGATTTGTGAAGCCCTGGCAGAGGGGAATCTGCCTCCTGGTAACTCTGCTCACTCTGCTGACACCAGAGTGCAGTGTCTGACCTTTACACTGCCTCTCCTGCCCAGGTTGGAGCGTGGAATGTGATTGTAGCACTGCTCCTTGGTTTATTGTATGTCACGGGTGAGCTCTCTGTAAGCATCTACTGTACCGTTCAGCATGGCACTACTGCACTTTTTAAGGAGCATGTGGTGAAGCGTGTCATAGGAAGAACATTATTGCAAGCCAGCACAAAGCAGAATGAAACGCAGTACTCAGAAAAGGGCAATTACAGTGAAACTACATATGAGAGCTGCAGATGGACACAATATGTACTTGAATGACTAACAAGGAAACACAGTAGATGGCCTCCTAACAGCACATGGACCATATGGTATCGAAAAACTGGGAGAATCATTCTTGTCAATGTGGCAGTTTTATAAACGCCTAGGTAAAAAAACACATAAGCTCTTTTGAAAATCCCACTGAGCATCTCATCTCAAGCTGACAGATTTTTTCAGAGCTAGCCTTATGGGTTCAGACATTATAGCATAGAATACAGTGAAAGAAGGATAGGACAGAACAGAAGACTCCCAATAAAACTCCACACAAGGTGGTAGAATTCCACTAAATTCAGCATCATTGAATTCACTAAATCCAGCATCAGCACTGTTCAGATTTTGGTCAAGTTATTTGCAAACTAGGTTTTACTTCTTCACACAATTTGGTGATAATAATTTGCTTCTCATAGCATAGAATATTTAATTATGTTACATGCAAGAGGCACAGATTCTTTCTGCCTGACAATGTATAGCAGTTGTGCTGGAGTGGCCTTCTCCATAAATAACTTGTTTGAATGTACCATCCTCTGAAAATAAATGCTCGGATAATCTGTGTTATCAGATACTCGAGATGACTGAACTGACCGTGGGAGAATTAGTGGCAAAGAATGATGGGGAAAAGGGGCTCAAAAGTGAATTTGCTTTTACGTTACCCATCCATGAATCAGCATTATTGTTGAAACATAGGCTGCTAGGCGCTTTAAAGAGAACTTGCAGGCGTTATGGATAAAATATGGTTGACATATCCTTGTTCTCGTCCCTACTGTAATGAGTGCTAAGCAGCTTTACTTTCACTCTGTCTGCAGAAAGTCATTGGAAGCATTCATCCATTCTTTACAATGGGGGTTGGTATGGTTAAACAAGCAACACATGTTGAAAACTTACTTTTGCATTTCTTTTGCTAGGATTATTCAGAACTCACAACAGATCTGTGTTCTCCAGCACATGACACCAAAAGGGAGGCCTGATTTCCAGGCTGATTTACATGCCCCTGCTTTAGCATACAGGCAAATTATTTTGGCTCCCATCTGTATGTCTGCTACAATCTTTAGGTGTTACTGTCTGATAGCAGAGTTTTAGGGTTGTATCAGCTGCTTACTGAAAGTTGTGGCTGAAAGTTATGAACCAGATCCCTGTGATGGTTCAGCAGTGCTACCCAGCATCAAAGTCTTTGCTCAGCTTGTCACTTGCCCTTATCAGTGTCAAAACCAACACTCCGAAGTCTGAGGTCCTAAGCTCACCATCCGTGTCTTATTTGATCCTGATTATCTTAAACAGTCTGACAAGACACTGGGAAATGGAAACATGACATTTATTATTCTGCAGAATGAAGGATTTTATGTTCTAGCATATTTTTGGCAAAACACAGGAAAAGACTCACATTTAGGGATATAGCAGACAGCTCTTAAGCAATATGCTAACTTATTTCTTTCTGTCCAAACCGTAAGCTATATGACAGCTGCCTTTCTAATGAGAAAAATGCAGTAATCATTACTAGTGTGTAGTGGTTGGCAACAGTTGATTGAGTTTCTGGTAAGCATAACTCTGATCTGTTCTTCTTGTGGCAGTTTACATACAGTTTCTTAAGTTTGTATTGTTAATCATACTTATACTTAGAACTTTCATTAGTTGGGAGTCAATATGAGCAGGAAAAAAAAAAAAAAAAAAAAACAGAGAAAAGATATGGCCATAAAATTCTGCAGTGGTGAGAAAAAATTGTATCCCAGATTTCACTCTATGGGACCTGTGCATCTTGGTTTCCAACTGGAATTAATTCCAGCAGTCAGAAATGCTGTAAAAATAATTGGCACTGCAGAGAAACTTACTTATAAGCTGATTTTTATACACTGATTTTTACTTAAATTACAATAAGTGCTTTCTTTCCCTGATTAAAAAGGAGCTAGGTTAGGTTAAGGCAAATGTATTCCTTTATTTAAGTTAAGTAATCCGAATTCATTTGTCAGATAGAAGGGGATGTTGGTTCAACTTTTTGTCAGAGGAATGTCAGTAAGTAAAGTCGAGTTTTACTGAATTGTTTGATTTGTTTTTCTGTTTTCTAAGAATATACGGCATTCATATAGAAAAAAAATGTATATTCTTCTTCCTGATCTCCCAAATATTCCGGAGGGCCTCTTCACATTGCCATAGGAATGCCAGGAAGCCCAATACTGGCTGGGGCCTTTGCCATTGCTGTCCCAGGTAGCATAGCAACACTGAGTTTGAATGAGCCAGTATCTATGGATTTCCATTATGATGGTAAATAAACTGCTGACAGCAAGCAGCACACCCAGATTTGGTTGGCCAGGTTTGGTATGGCCTAGGTACATTGGGTGATCCTCTCAGAAAACCACCTGTGCTCATTTTTGTTTCCCTGATCTTTCTAGAAACATATAATAGTCTCCTTGTAATCGAACTGGCTCTCTTGTCAAGAGCTGTGACCTTCAACAGGTAAATGAAACATGGATGGCTTAAGAAAGGGTTGCAAAGATCTCTGCTGCAGCCTCTCAGTTTTTATGCAGCCACCTGGGTCTTCTAAAGTATTTCAAATTAATAATCAATAAAGTATACAGTGGGATTTTTTCTTCTTTTTACAGAAACAAATCAACTTTGAAGGGGATAAAAAAGTTACTGTGAAAAGAAGGGAATAGACATGAAGAGGAAAGAACAATACTGCAAAAAAACATACTCTGTTTTCCTCATCTGTATCTTAAAAGCATCGTGGATTAATTGTAGTTAGCATGTGGATGATGTAAGACATTGGCCTAATTCTACCCTCATCTTTATTCCAGCATTGCCTTTTACTTACCCTGTGAAGGAGGAAATGCAAAATTTCAACCAATTTTGTAAAATAAAATAAAACAAAATAAAAAATTAAATAAAAAAAAGGACTTCTCCAATTTCTGTGTTATTTTGAGGGTGAAATGCTGCCCAGAATTAATTCAGTCATTTGGGCACTGCAAGGTCACTCCTAGACATATTTCACAAGAAAAGATGAATTTATAGTTGGTCTAAATTAGTGCAGCTTCAGTGAAGTCAATTGAATTACTCTTGCTCAGTTCAGGTCTTGTAGTCAGATTGCCTCTGGAATATGAAGTATATCTTGTCTACTATCAGTAGTGAAGCTAATTTAATCTTTCTAGGTGATAAAGAAGAGGGGCCAAGCCGTTCTTTCTAGAAGTAAGAAAAATGAACATGCACTTGGAGGCACTCTGAGGAATATTAAAGTGACAAAATCCTGCAGAGAACATTGTGTCACTGATATAAGGGAAAACCACATTTATGTGGATATCCCAGGAATACGCGATGGGTGCTGGAGGTGGGGTGAGGTAGACCTGGCTCTCTGCACTCTGTTAACAGGCAGGAGGTGCAACAGGGGCCACTGACTGTTCCTCTGGGTAGGTACATCCCCAGGAGAGGATGAGGTGATCAGTTCATCACTGGCTCCTGAAAGGAGGTTGTGGTGAGGAGGGGGTCAGATTCTTCTCTCACGTAACAGTGATAGGAGGAGAGAGAATGGCTTTAAGTTGTGCCAGGGAAGGTTCAGGTTGGATATTAGGAACTATTTCCTCTCAGAAAGAGTTGTGAGGCAGTGGCACGGGCTGCCCTGAAAGCGGTGGAGTCACCATCCCTGAAGGTGCTCAGGGATGTAGATGTGGCACTGAGGGACATGGCCAGTGGGCATGGTGGGGGTGGGCTGACAGTTGGACTGGGTAATCTTAGTGGTCTTTCCCAGTCTCAGTGATCATATGATTCTGTGATCATATAAAATATGCCAGTGAAGAGCAGGACAAGACTGTTGGCTTTTTCTGACCCAGGAAAGTATTTTTAGAAGGATGTGGTCTCAGACATCTTTGTTCATGCAGCTAGCTTAGTTTTCAACTACTCTTCTCATAGCTCAGGGTGCAGAGTAGACTTGCAAAAACTCACAGCTTACGTGAGGTGTCCAAAAATTAGCCTCTTCAGATTGTATATTTTACTGAAGTACAGTATCAAAACACCCAGAGATAAAAGCAGTCATTATCCATCAACAAATTTAATGTCAAAAGGGGACCAAAATGTTGCATACATATGTATACACAAATCCACAAGCACATGGATGGTGCATGGCTGAGATGTTCCCGTGTTGGGTGTATTTTGCTATTCTAATAGCCAAATGATCATCTGAGGCACGTGAGTACATTTTCCTCAGTATTTTCCTGATCAATTCAGTTTTGCTGAGTGCTGGCTTTAGTGAAATATCAGAGTTAAATATCAAGTCCTCTTTGGAAATGCTGTGTGATAGTAACATAGAAGGAAAATATTTTTCCTTGCATTAAATATAACTATTTTTTAGAGATTATGAATAACTTCTGATTTAATTTCTGAAAAGGCTTTAAGACCACCATTGTATACTGCATTTACAGGAAAGGGCAGACAAAATATAAAAGCAAAAGTAAATGCTAGAAATTATTTCATAACATGCAACTCATCTGAAGGAAACACAGAATGGGCCAAGGTGGTGCCCTGTTTTGTCATCAAGTAAAATCTTGCTGTTGTGAATGAGATCCAAATGCCTTTGTGTGATACATTGCCACTTAACAAAGGAAGGAGTTTTGTGAAATGCTGCTCCCAAGGAAATCATTCTGAAAAGGAATTTAATGCAAATAACAAAGCTGCTTCAGAATGCTTTGGGCCAGAAGTATTTCTCTCTTGTGGAGCCACTGTAGGATGTTGACAGTGTTGACAAATCTCAGATTTTGAGATCCAAGCACTGACTATTAAATACATAACATCTGTACATTTAAGTATGCAGGCTACCATTACCATCCATTTGTGTCTTCAAGGTGGAAGCATTTTCCCAATAAGTATCAAATACCTCTTTAAAATTCAGTTCAGAGGGAAAAGAGGACTTTTATGCTGTTATTCTGGATATTCTGCCATCACAATGACATCTATCTCAAGTATTCTCTGTCTCCCAGCAAGATAATAAGGTTTCTAGCTGCCAGCCTAGGATAGGAGTAAGCTGGTGGCAATGGGGATTGCTTGGGTCATCCCTGGGGTCAGTGGCGTGTGACAGCTGTAAAAGAAAATTTTGCCCCAGGGTAAAAGAAAAATATAAAATTCTCAGTTCATTTATTTATCAACTTCTCTGATTCCTGCCCTCATATTTCTGTTTTATGCCGTTTCCATGCAACATAGCATTCAAAAAGCCAGAAAGATTTTGCTATCAAAATGCCAGCCCTTCTTTCTGCAGAGCCACTGGGTGAAGGTCTTTTTACTCAGCTAGCGGTGTCTGACTACGTTTTTTCACACAGACAGAGATCCTTCAAAAGAATAACACTGCTTGTCGTACAGTGATTTATTTTTTAAAAAATTTCTTCAGATTTATCTCTATTTCTGAATCATATTACTTGGCTTAACCACTCTGCATGTGCCGAATGTCACCTTGCACTGCTTTGCTAAAAAAATATGGGTGAAAAATCAAACCTACCCTCTGCTGAGAGTGTCCGAGTGTATCCTTCTTGGCAACGGGGAGAAGGTCTCCATGAAAGGAAACTGCATCACATACCAGCAGTGTTACCCCTGCTAAACTTACAAGGTCCATTTAATTGGACCTTGTTGATGCGAGCACCTCAAGGCACATAACGTTGTATAATGGGATAGCAAAAAATTGCTTCAAATCTAGAAGTCTAAAGCATCCCATAGGAAAAAGAAAAAAAAAAAAAGCTGACACAAAAATATGCTTAATCTCCCAAGAGACAAAAAAAAAAGACAAATCACACCTCAACAGGTATTAAATGTCTCTGCAGATTAAAAGAAAATATGTCAACCCGTGTGGGCTCCTGAGAGCACCCAGTGCTGCCTGCTCCTTCTGAGGATGGCTCTGGGTTTGGAGAGATTTTCTTTTTTTAAGAAAAAAAAGCAATTAGTATCTGATATGGGTAAAAAGCTTTCTATACCTGTATAGAAACAGGCATAACCTCATTGCCACCAAAAGCTATCACAGTCTCTCCACAGCTACTCTCCATTACCATGTCTCATGTAACCTGGCAAGCAGGGGAGGAGAAATTGGGACTTACCTTTGAGCCTGCTCCAGCATACAACTACCCTGTGTTGCAATTAGCCTTTCTCCTTAACTCTTTCCAGACTGGGGCAAAAGGCAAGCCACTATGCTGTTGTGCACAGTGGGTGGTTTTGGGATATAGCATGTCACAGAGATGAAATTTCTGGGAAATCATAGAATCATAAAGGCTGGGAAAGACCTCTCAGATCATCTAGTCTAACCATCAGTCCATTCCCACCATGCTCACTGACCACATCCCTCAGTGCCACATCCACACAGTCTTGGACACCTCCAGGGACACAGTGACTGCGCCACCTCCCTGGGCAGCCTGTGCCACTGCCTCATCACACTTTCTGAGAAGAAATGTTTCCTAATATCCAACCTGAACCTCCCTTGGCACAACATAAAAGCCATTCCCTCTCATCTTATCACTGTTATATGGGAGAAGAATCTGACCCTCACCTTCTCATAACCTCCTTTTAGGTCATTATAGGGAGCAATAAGGTCTCCCCTGAGCCTTCTTTTCTCCAGACTGAAAAATCCCAATTCCCTCATTCACTCCCCATCAGACTTGTGCTCCAGACCCTTCACAGTCTTGTTGCCATTCTCTGGACATGCTCCAGGGCCTCAGTGTCCTTCTTGTAATGAGGGGCCCAAAACTGAACACAGTACTCAAGGTGTGGCCTCACCAGATCTAAGTACAGAGGGATGATATCTTCCCTCGTCCTGCTGACTGCACTGTTTAAATCATGATTTTTAATACAACAGAGCTGAGATTCCTGGCTACCCTGGTTCAGCCACAAAAGAGAGGACTGCTGACATTGCTCACACACTGCTGAGACCCCATTCAGTGCACTCAGGACCATGCTCTTTGCTCGTTCTCCCAAGCAGGACACCTATCCCTGAGACTATAATCTTAACTCAATGCCTGGTGCAGCTGAATCAAACAGCAATCATGTTTTCCCACTGCATCTCTGCAGGTTGGTTGCCACAGACCTTGATTCCTAATGCAACGAGGCATTACTAATTAGGCTGACTTTCTCCTCTTCAGCTTATTAACAATATGCTCCATCCACTGAGCTGAAGTGAGAGAAGCACAATTAGGGTGGGGAGGGGAACATCTCCAAATCACTTTTTGGTACCTTCAGTGACAAAATAAGAAAAAATGGACATAATAAAACATAGGTAATTAAAAATTGCAAATGAAAATACTTTGAAAGTTATTCATTTCTTGTGGATTTGAACCCTCTTTAGCAAGCCAAGTGCATATTTTCAATTCTTCCAAACTTCTATGCTTTGGCGTGCGTCACTGCATATCCAGGAGTGGACTAATTAAAATTGTTTTGTTGCTAATGATAGTGCATCTTCTTTCACTAAAGAGTTCAAACTACAGCCATCTTCTTGATCTGTTCTGAGTTTTTTTTTAATCTGTAAATTAGAAAAAAAAAAAAGCATATGCCCTTTTAATGCCTATAAGAATTTGAGCTCATTAATGCAAAAAAAAAAAAAAAAAAAAGAAGAAGAAGAAAAAGTAGGCTTTCTATTATAGCTGTTCTTTAATTATGGAACAGCATGTGCGAGAAGGCTCTTTACTCATAACTGTGTCCTCAATTCTATTACACATTTTAGTGGAGAATGCATGTAATAGAAAAACAGCAATAGAGTGTGGAAATTGTCCAGAGCCCTGCTCTCCTAGGGAAACGATGCCAATGGTACTTTTGTGCTGCTGCTCCTCGGCAGCCTCTTTGCACTTTCCTCCAGGTTACATGCACAGCATGACTCACTGCCTGATGGTTTCATTGAAACAGAAAAATATAGGCACAGTAATGATTGCATTCAATCATAAACTACAATCAATACAGTGGAGTTTAAATGTCCTGTGCCCTAGCAGGCCACTATGGGGTCCCCCCACTCCCCTTTCCCTATCTGATTCCCTGAAGAAATGATTTTTCATTTCTAAAGGGTAACAGTTGTTCCAAGTGATCTAGCAGATGTAGCCGAGTCTCTCTGAATGAAATATGTAGGTCAGAGCAGGAGGCATTCATTGTTTTCTTTGACGTAACTTCATGTCAGCCCTCCGTTGGATGGAAAAGCCACTTCACAGTGCTCACAGAGTGCCCTGTGGGAGTCTGATGGGGGACCTCACAGTAACCCCCCCACAGAGTTCATGTGGGGGCAGCTGTGGGCAGGGATATTTTTGTACCATAACGAGACTCCATGACCTTTTATTTACATGCACTGAAATATAAATCTCAAGTTCTCAAGTGTGCACAATTATCTCAACAGTATCTTTTTTTTTTTTTCTGTGCGTGCATCTCAGCACCACGACAGAGTTTGGCAAACTTGCAGTCTCTGATGAAGGACTGACCCCAGGAGAGCTGGGCGAGACTGAAAGCAGGATGAGGAGAGCAGGGAAAGTGGCCGTGTCAGGATGCAGGGAACTTCTCCAGGAAAAACAATAAACATGACTTTTGGCCTTTAGAGACATCTCGTGTACCACTGCTGATCACAATTCCCTGGGGCAAATATCCTCTTTTCAATGCCAGCAAAAAATCTGGCTCAATGTTAAGTATGCACTTGCTCTTTTGCAGTATCTTCAAAGGGGAAAGAGTCCAAAGGATTCCCCGCTTCCCCATAGTTGTGATGCTCTGACAAAACCCACCACTGCAGTATCTCCTTCCCAACACAGGTCAGGAAAGATCCCCCATGACATACCAGTTCTCACCCTAGCAGACCCCAATTCCACCTTTCTTCATAACCACCTGAACAAGGAGCTAATAAAAAAAGGGTTTTCCCTTTTCCTGTTATCAGTGGCAACAGCCTAAAGATGAAAAATAACTCCCAGAAGGCTGGTATAAAATGAAATCATGCCAACAAACCCTAAATAAAGGTTGCAGCTCCAACATGTCTTCTGTTATGCTCAGGATGTGCAGTAAATGACAGCTGAATAAATCAAACCCCCGGAGTTCCATCATAACGATCAGGTTAAAAGTGTTATTATCTCATTTCAGCTAAAAGTTCCGATTCATATTTTTTTTTTGCAAAAACCTCAGAGATCTTGGATTGTATGTCACTCATATTAGAGCTGGAAAAGGACTAGCATAACTTTCTAAAAAACAGACTTTTCTTTGGTCATAAATCAGTGCTCCTAGTTTCATTCGGCTGCCTGTCTCTCTTTCTTCCTCTCCCCCCCCCGTTTCCTCCTCCCACTCGTTAGTCTGTTCAGCACCTTCGGTGAGTCACACAGAGCTGGCTGACAAGTGAAGTCAAGTTCGACTTCACATCAAGTTCCTGCAGAGCTCTTCTGCTGCACGGTGTGCTGAGCATTGTTCCGGCTCCCTCCTCCCAACCCAGCTCAGATGGACCTGCACTTCTGAGGATGTGCATTTGGGACCATGAGTCCCCTGCACACCTGGAGACCCGAACTGTGGGCATTGATGTGAATCAATTAGCAGAAGATTGCAGGTGAGAGAAGCTGTGATGGGTCTTGAATTATGTCAGGTTAATTTAAGCCTGAGGGAATGAAGGAATAGTCATGGTATTGGTTAACTCTGCCTCCTGTCTCTATCCCTAGCTGAATCATATTCCCTTAAAACTTCCAAAGTGGATCTTGCCTTATCACATGGAGGGTCAGTGCTGGACACGATAGTTGGAACCCTAATGGTTTACTGTGCAACACTCCCTGAAGCAAGGACTTGGAGTTTTACAACCCCATTTCAGCAGAGTTTGTAAGCACGTGCCTAGCCTTAAACAAAATGATCCTTGAAAAACCCAAAACACTATACTGAGATATGAGATTTATGGCAGTTATAGTTCTTATACAGAACTGTCCTGAACCAGATTTTAGTACATGATTCCATATGTTTCTGGCTTAAATTTCACAGTTCTTAGCAATCATTGAGAGGCACTGCCCAATCCCTTGCTGCTGCAGCTCCCGGTGCCAAACTCCATCTCCATGCCATGGATTTGCCAACTGGATGCCCTTGGGCATCCGAGTGCTACCCTGACCCAAAGCAGCTCCTAGGCCAACCAAGAGGCGCCTGCTGAGATCCGGGGGCTTTTTGGGCAGATGCCCAAATGGTATCATGATCCCAATGCAGATAGTAATGAGGCAGCTTGATCTCACAATTAGTGCTCAAGCCTTAAACAAATCTTACTCAATTCTTGCAGTTGCAGAAAGGGCAGTAAATCCTCATTTCACTTTTAGCAATGATGTAATTTTACAACTCCTATAGATGCAGCTATTAACAAGGCTTAGAGAACTATTATAAATGCTTCTTTTTCCAAAGCCTGGGAAAAGTCTGGTTTGTTACCAGGAAAAGAATCTCTTAAGTCTGGGATTGATTACTGCTTGCTCTTTTACATATGTGTAAGTATTAGATCAGTCCTGAAAGATGCATAAATTACTGAAACCAAATTGTTGAGTTAATAAGAATGATATTTTCAAACTCTTATGGTTCCATTTTAAGTTCCCATGCTATTAATGCCAGTTGAATAACTTACTGAAACTGAAATGAACCACGTTCAAGGCTAAATTATGCTAAAATAGGTCAAGCAGCAGTGAAGGCAGTTATTTTGACTAAACTAGGGTTAACAAGATGCATGTAACAAATGCCTCAGGAGAACAATCACATGCGCTTGCTGCACATGATACCACAGCAGGATACCCATAGCTTCAGGTTCGAGCTAAATGGCATCATGGTGTGCTCTTTCGGGCAAGAAAATAGTTTTACGATTGTTTGAATATGATCCCCTCATTTTATGTGATGTAACTTGACAGTTTAAAGGGTCCCATAAGCACGTTTTCACTGAAGCCTATGCATCTTCTACATACTCAACTAGGCTGTTTTTAACATAAAGCAGAGGGAGAGCAAAGAAGTAATTAATGAAAGAGCTGATACCTTCTGAGACTCCCGGCATGACAGCATGCCCAGCTGTCTTTCCACTTGTTTCTGAATAAAGAAAGAAGTCAGGAGGCAGAAATTAGCCTGAGGTATTAAAATCGAATATCCTCGGACTTCATGATAAAAAGAGATGAAATACAAGTCTAGTGTTAGTCTTCTTTGTAACAACAACAACAACAACAAAACTTTTCACATGATTTCTTTGATTTTTCAGCACTCAGTTCCATAAATCTCATATGAAAAAATCTATAATGCTGATCTTCCCTTCCCTTCCCTTCCCTTCCCTTCCCTTCCCTTCCCTTCCCTTCCCTTCCCTTCCCTTCCCTTCCCTTCCCTTCCCTTCCCTTCCCTTCCCTTCCCTTCCCTTCCCTTCCCTTCCCTTCCCTTCCCTTCCCTTCCCTTCCCTTCCCTTCCCTTCCCTTCCCTTCCCTTCCCTTCCCTTCCCTTCCCTTCCCCTCCTTTTTCCTTTCCCCTCCTTTTTCCTTTCCCCTCCTTTTTCCTTCCCCCTTTTTCCTTCTTCTCTTTCAAAAGCCTCTATTGTGTAGACCTGCACTTGAGTTTTGAATACTTTTACCATATCTCCGTGGTTAGGGTACAAATACCTTTCAGAGGAAAAATGAAGTAGAGGAAAACAAATAGACATATTGATTGAGTCTGCTCTCACCAAGCACCTGGACTGAATACTTATATGTATACAGTCTCTGAGCAAAAAAAATTCTGCATCTAATGTACCAGATGCACATCCTTTTTCAGAAAGTTGACATGCACACAGAGTATTACATTTAGGAACATTTATGAATGTGTATTGGATTTTGCTTATCCAAGAGCACTGGATGTTTTTCTGTAAATCTATTTGATGATAATAAGTACCAAAATGTTAAAAATTTCCACTTTTTACAGCTGTGTCCATTTTTATGAGGGGCTTTGAGTTTATTAGTGTTCCAAGCAGAGAGACAGAGTGGGAACAAACCTGTAGTCTAGGAAAGTCTATTGAAGAAATTGATTATATAAGGAAAAAAAAGCTTTCTACTGTATACAAAAAAAACAAAAACAAAAACAAAAAAACAAAAACAAAAACAAAAAAACCAACCTGATTAGATTCATTTTCTTCATGAGAGTTTCTGTTTCTTTTTCACGTATCTGAGCTGCTTTTAATGCAACATAAAGAGAGTGCAAAAAATTCATTGATGAACAGCCATTCCACCTCCAGGTGATGAAAAACATCTTTTAAAATCCAGAAAAGCAGTTTTCCAAATGGAAATGCTGAATCAAGAAAACCAATAATGTTCTCAAGGTTGGATTAGCTTATCAGTCCTGTTTAGGGATGATGATAGCTAATTTTTTTTTTTCCATTGACACGGGATGTTCAATGCTAGTGATACTATTTTGACTTTTATTTCGGAGTAGAACATACTGAAATGCTTTTAATATTTGTAATAATCCAGATTATGAGTCAAAATAACTTACTGTTGAAATTTTAAGCTTGCCCTAACCCAAGGTGATATATCTAAGTAGAGTAGGTCATTAAATTTGTAAGAAAATACCTTGATTATTGTCCTGTGCAGCATCTGATGCACGGACTCAGATGTGAATGATCCAAATCGTTTATTACAAGTTCTCACATCACTTATATACCTTCACAAGTTTTCTTTTTCTAGCTTTCCCATCCAGCCCTACAACTTTCCCATCCACCTTTACATGTCAACAGAGCATTCTACAAAAACTCCTCAACCGTTCATGCAGGCGCTTATCCAACCAGAGCAGTGACTCCTTCCTTCTTCTTCTAGAAGTGTCCTTGGTTCTCATGCTGTTTACCTTGCTCCACAGCTGCTGCTCTGAACAGTTTTTGTTGTATTCCCACAGTCCTGCACACACACACAAAAAAAAAGAAGCAGGAGATTCCTTTTTATTTCTGAGAGTTTAGAGATATGTTGACTTTTTGGCATTTCTGACTTTCCAACAAGAGGGGAACTATAGGTTTTGGATACTGGAAATTATCCAAAACCTTGTGAAAACTTTGTTTAATTTTATTGTTGAGTTTGGTTCAGAATGGGGGTTTGAATACTGCCTTCATATTTCAGGCATAGGGTCTAGCAAAAGACCTTCTACCTTCTGTTTAGAAGCTATTTCAGTCTGCCTTTGATAATCCAAATTGGATTCACCTACCTGGAGACAAAATTTCCTTTACCATAAATGAAATGTGCAAATTAGCTATGATAATTAGACTTGACCCAGTTACTGGATTTGGTATCATCCTTCTATCTTGCCTGGAGCTGAATGTCCCTACAGAAAGCAAATCTCTCTGTTCAGACAGAGTTAAAAACCTTTCATCAGGGACACAAAAGAAAATGTAACCAAAGCACTATTCCATCAGCTGACGTTGTCTGTTACCTTTTTTTTCTGCACAGTGAATTATTGATTATGAGTGATTTGGAGTTCTCTTGGTTATCTACATGACACCTCTTCCTCTCCCCTACTGCCACATACACACTCTAGCACAGCAAGAACATTTATTACAAATAGTGATGTCAGATCCTTAAACTTTTGTAGTAACTAACAGCTAGGTATCAAATGGCTCACCTAATCCTTCCTCATCCATCTTAAAACTTCAATGAGTTGCAGGGTATCAATGGCTGAGTATTACCACCTTTGCTTAGAGATAAGCCCCATGTACACAGCAGCGCAATAATGCCTGATGGGAAACGTGTGCCCAAGAAAACTCCCATAGCAAGATTGTATTGTACTAAGAAATTCCGTTTGTTGCCTGGCTGGCTTCAGAGATGTTATTTATCCCTTTCGAGCTTCCAAGTTAAAATGCAGGGGCTTATCTGCTGGGAGTGTAATCTTGTACAAAACCAGAGAGACATTTAGATTCTGTTGAACTCCCTGAGAGTTACCATCATGTTCCTAGCACAGACTTTGGGATTAGCTGACATCTGCTCCCTGGACTTGCATTTTTGCAGGGTTTCTGGTGAATAGAAGAAAGAAATAAAATGTTTCTGTGCTACAGAAGAAATGCAGGTGGGTTTTTTTGTTTGTTTGTTTTGTTTTTAAAGGAAGAACGAATAAGGAATAAAATACAGTTTCTTTTGGTGCCGTATTCTCTAGGAGCTGTGGCAAAATACTAGGATTTTATCCGAAGCTACACTATTCATGGCTGTTGGTATAAAGTGCAGGCTCAGGACATTCTTCTGATTAAAAATAAATATCAGTAAAACTCCTAGTCATTTCACAGCTCCCAGAGGCAAAAATGGGCTTTTGCCAATAGAGTTTTTACCAGATGTGTGATCAGGACAAAAAAACACTTCTTCCAGGTAAAAAGCTGTGGCTGTGGTGTGAGATTTTGTCAGCACATGGATGTACTCCTTCTGGCAAAACCTCTCTGGTGTTAACTAGACCTGACTCCAGAACGGATGAACACAAGCAGGTATTTACCTGCATATGGAACTTCATGTGTAGAAGGAGAAAGTACATTAACTCATCTGAATTAGGATTGAATTGAATAAAATGATTAGCCTGAAAGAAGGAAAACAAGCACATGATGAAGAAGCTCTTCCAGACTGGGATGGGTGCTGGGAAACTGAGATAATCTGTTTTGTTCAGCCTCATCTTATGCCAGGTTCTTTGTACTAGCACACTCCCAGAAGTATCAATTCAAGCTAGAACTCTATTTTGAGGCTGTTGAAGTAAGGAAGCTTCTCCACATTTTTTCATTTATGATTTATGAGGGCAGTAGTGCCTTTGTATAAAATTAAAGGCTGAATGAGAGAATCTGGAAAGAGGCAGGACCAATGAACTAAGTTTATGATTAAGTGCCAGAAATCTCCTGAAGGTTAATTCACCTCCTGTTTTAACTTACTCTTTGACCTTGGGCAAATTCTTTGCCTTACAAACGTTTCTTTTATCTGCTGATAACATTTGCAACACTAAATATATAAGGGAACGAGGACACATCCATTTCTGTGTATAAACTATTTTGAAAACCATGACCACTTTTTATATCTATTACGCAAGTTCTTTATATGGTAGCCGAAGAGTCGTAGGCTTGTAGTAACAATCCAGTCATATTGCCACACTATTATAAATTTGATCAAGATAGCAGCTTAGAGCTCCTTTTCAGTTACCTGAAGTCTTAACAATCGAATGAAAATGCCACAAAAACTGATTCATTTACCAGCTGGAAAGATTAATGTAGGAATAGTGATGTTCTTTGACATTAAATCAGACTGGAGTTTGTCTGTAGGGTCTGAAAAATCTGTGGTCACTGCTTCCATTCCTGGTTTTAGGAAGCTGGAAAAACTGAGATTAATTAACCATGCTTTTTTTCTTGAAAAAATATCTCTGGGTTTCTCCTTTTGAGGAGACATTCTTGGAAGTAAACTAAATGGAGATATGTGTTTCTTTCCATGAGAAATCAGACTGCAAGCCACACATGAGGTTGGCAACTCAGTGCTTTTAACACCAGTATTCATTCCCCCAGTTGTCTGAATAGAGAATCATAGAATCAATCATAGAATGGCTTAGGTTGGAATGGACTTTAAAGATCATTGAGTTTCAATCCCCTGCCATGGGCAAGGCTGCCACCCACTAGATCAGGCTGCTCAGGGCTCCATCCAAACTAGCCAACATCCTGTATCTCCCTGGGACAGACTGGGTACATGGTTCCCAGGAGAAAATAATCAGCTGTAATATTAGTCTGTGCCTTACTGAGCGATTCCTCCTGCATATTAGCACACAGTGGGATCATCCTGCAGCCCCTTTCACCCCATTCCAGCAAGGGGCTGCATAGTAGCTTCCCCCACTTCTTGTGGGACCCTTGAGGTGAAGCACTGCTGTGCTGACTGTCCAGGAATGACAGATAAGTGAGATGTGCTTAAAGCTAAGAGAAGAAAGGCAAGAGGCAAAAAATCATTTACCTTCTTTTTCATTCAAAATGTAATTTTTAAAAAAAACCTTATAGAAGCAGTCCTTGAATCCTTTAAAAAAAGAAAACATCCAACAGAACCTTCTTTACTTTTAAACTCCAATTACTGGCAGGAGGAAAATAATAAGTTACATAATCTATATTCTACTATTTAACAGATACTAAATATAGTGTAGTTACTCAGAACAATACAAAACATAATAATATGAGAAACAGCACTGAAGAGAATTCTGCTGTTGTAGATAGAGGCATTTTTAGCATTATGTTCCTCAGGAAGAACATCAAATATTTTTTCTGAGTGACCTAATTTTCTTTGTCTGATCAAATGTGCCAGATGCTTCCTTATTCAGAATTGCCACTCTAAGTGAAAAACTGTTTTCTGGCAGCCACTTGAAATCTCGTCTTCAGTTTTCTGTTAGGGATTATTATACAATCATTGCCCGGGCAGACTGAAAGCATATGGTAACTGGGCTGACATTATCTCTGCTATTTCAAAGTTCCCTAAGGATGTGTGGGCACAGCTACAGTCTCAGGTATAAGCCAGCCTCCCCAGTGCATTCAAAATGTCACCCAAACTCAGCAGTGACCACACAAGCTGTGGACAGAGAGCTCAGTAGCCTGCTTTCCATCTCCCTAGCAGGGGCGGGTAGCTTTTCCCTTTTGTAGATATGCCCATGACTCAACCAGGAGAAATGCTAACAGTGGCTCAGTGTCATTTACTGTGCAGGTTCCAGGTACAATTGTGACCCTTTGCGACATTGGCAAAGTTGGAGAGTCTGTGTTTTAGTTAGAGCTACCCAGGTCTTACCTACTATACTTAATTCAGGCTGTACAAACTTGTCTGTCTTGGGGGACTGAGAATCACAACAATTGATTCAGCCTTTCTCACTGTTCCTGTTGCAGGCACCAGGGAGTCAGTATTTGCAGGCATCAAGAGCCAAAAGGCTGCAAGCAAGCCATGTGCATCCCAATGTCTGTTTTTGCATTCTCCTGACAACCAAGTTAGCTGTGGTGGTTTCCAGGTGCTGTGGACCTTCTCAGCACCTCTGGCCCTCAGAGGGAGCGTCTGCATTGCTAAATAAGAGAGACATGGCCTGAGCTCAGGCACTGAACCCTTTAGAGTAAATGTTCAACAAATACCATCAGCTTGTTGATGACCAACTGGAAGGCTCCACTAATTTGTGAATGAACTTCATGCTCACACACAAAAATATGAGAATTTTGATTTTACAGTTACTGTCATCACTTATTTTGTGCTACTTTGCCTCTGGTGGCCCCAGACCCCACTGCTCAAGAGGTGCTCACTAAGGTTATGTATCTCTTCCAACCAAGAGAGGATCAAGAGCAATGAGCAGTAGCTTATAAGAGCTCCCAGAAGAGCAGAATTTGGTGTTCTCTTATTCATACTAATTTGGGGAGTATATCTTATGGATACAAGTGTTATGAGGAGCAGTTAAGAGAACTGGGATTGTTCAATCTGCAGGAGGTTCAGCTGAGATGTTATCACTCTCTATAATGACCTGAAATGAGGTTGTGATGAGGTGGGGGTTGGACTTTTCTCCAGCTGTATCAGCTCAGCACCAGGCCATCGAGCAAGCTAGCAGACAAGCAGCATCTCTAGTTAGGACACTCAAAAAACCCCCAACATTTGGCTACACACATCTCAGAGTAGTTTACCTACAGGTGTAGCTTTAAGGCAGCATAGGCAAATGACTAGCCATGTGGATGCTCAATAAAGACTTAAGTCTCTAAACCTAATTTATTTTTGTGTATCTAAGTTGATTACGAATTGATTAAAAATAAAAGAAA
The DNA here is from genome assembly GCF_987193195.1 of Phasianus colchicus. Taxonomy (NCBI): domain Eukaryota; kingdom Metazoa; phylum Chordata; class Aves; order Galliformes; family Phasianidae; genus Phasianus; species Phasianus colchicus. The sequence continues at coordinate 134,529,536 of NC_143436.1, forward strand.
ATTACTTGCTTTTAAATTGTAGTATCTACATAGCCAATATATTTCTCTAAGAAAATCAGTAGAAGGCTGGACATTAAGAAAGCCGTCATCGAAATGGAAATCAGGCTTCCAAGCCATTTAAATTTTAGTTTCTTTAACTTATTCTGAAGATAAACTATTAGTAGTACTGACTGTCTCAACAAAAATAGGTGGATCAAAATCCAATCTCATTTTGCAAATTCTATGCACAAATACAATTCAACATACTTTTTTTTTTTCTTCCCCTTTTCAGACTTAAATTAGCACCTATATACAGCTCAAGGAGCCCTGCAGAATTTTAAACAGGCAGTACTGAAATAAATAAATAAATCTGGGAGATAATGCATTCTATAATATTCACAGCTGAGATTGCTCATTTTCTTCTAGACAGTCTGTAATTTTACTGTAACTTAATCATGACCTACACTGTAGTATGATTTTTTAACACATCACTACAGGCAAGTTGTCCTATTCACACTCCAAATGGAAATTCATACTAAAATATCAACAACTTGGAAGAGAGATGCCAGCTCAGTCATACCTGTAGCATCGCCAGGATCTGTGAAACAGACAAAGAAGATACAGGAACAAATTTATAATCTAAGAAGTACGAGCAGTGCTGGTTTTAACAAACTACCCCAGGACAGAAACCCTGGAAGTGCAATGATTTTATTGCCTAGAAGCATACTAAAGAAATTATATTAATAGTTCCCCCCCCCCAGTCTATCAGGTATAACAGGAAAACTAATCCCAACTGTGAATTTACCATTCTGTTGTGCCAAAATGCTTGCTGGTGGAGGTAACTGGTTTCCACTCCTCCCTTCAAAGCTGTCACCTATTCCTGATAGCTTGGAGTGCTGCTCAGAGCTGAGCAAGCAAACAAAAAGAACCAAACGTCCCTACTAAATGTTGCTCCAGAACTTTCACAAAGTCGATTTCTTTCAAATTATCCATCATTAAAAATAACTGTCAGGGGTTATCCTGATTAGCAGCTGTGCTGCAGAAGGTCTGTGCAACCCCAGCCCACTCCCAGCTGCCTGTTTCCCAAGATAACATTATCTACTTGGATGCCTTTGCCAGAGTTTCTGTAATTATTAGTGATTTGCAGTGCTGTTCTCCACCCAGTGTTTATCTGAGCAGAAGAAGACAGGGAAGTCTTGCAAGACTTTTTCCCTTCTTGGATCATTCACTTGGCCAAATTCAAATCCCTCTTCAAGGAGCTTGGTGTGATTTTTTTAATCTTTGTATGTAAGATGTAATTTTACTGTTCCCCAGTCCTGTACTCTTTGAAAGCTCATATCATTGTTCTGACCAGTTTTCTTCTAGGTTTTAGACCTTCCTGTAAAATCATAGAATCATAGAACCATAGAATCATTTGAGTTAGAAGGGGCCCTAAAAATCATGTAGTCCAACTCCCCTGCTACAAGCAGGGACACCTACAGCTTGATCAGGTTGCTCAGAGCCATGTCCAACCTTAGATATGCCCAGGAATGGGGGAGCCACCACCCCTCTGGGCAACCTGAATGCCTTATCACCCTCACTGGAAAATACTTTTTTTCTTATATGCAATCTGAATCTCCCCTCTTACACTTTGAAACCATTTCTCCTTGTTCTCTCACATCAGCCCCTGCTATGCAGTCTGTCTCCTTTGTTATAGCCCCCCTTTCGATACTGAAAGGCAGCTTGTGTCTAAATCCAGTGTCTTCTTTTTGCTTTGCGTGCTGCCCTGTGTTTCAGCCTTGCTGCCTGCTCACTCCAGCTTCCCTATCAGCAGTGAATCCTCTGTCATCAATAATCCACTACTTTAACTGGCTTAGAGTTTCCTTCCCTCTCTCCCTGTCCCAGTCAAATGCCAGATTAGAGCCAGCAGAAGCCTGCTGCTATCCCTGTTGTATGCATTAATCTTCTTACAAGTATGGTCTGTTCTGTATTTAACCTCTCTGCGCTGCACAGCCAGGTGATACTGAGAGCTCAAGCAAAGTTATTTTCCTTTGCATGTTAATGAGTAAAGAACCCATTAGTAGCACATGACTGTAATTTTATATAATAGATTTAGCTGAAATTGCTCAAGCCACTAATTGCAGACTACCACTCAGACTCTTCTTCTCCCAACAAACTTTGATGCTCTAAGGATTTGAATGATTTGTTCAGTACCGTGAAGCCAAAAGCCATCAGGTGAGCGATTCCTTTGAAATCAATGGGTTATATGGCTCAGCCAGAGCAGAAACATTTGATTCCGTATCTGTGCTGCAGAGTGGTAGGCAGCTGCCTTAGGAAGCAAGATCAATCTTTGATTTTGGATTTTCTTCCCCACATGGATTACAGCGTATCTGGGGATGTGAGTAAGAGAGCAGGACCGGAGACCGGGAGCCCTGTCTTCTATTCCTGGCGCAGCCCCAGTTCACTGTGTGACTGTGCGCAAATCGCTTAAGCTGTCTCTGGGATAATAATCGACACAGCAATTCTAGGAGGCTTAATTTTTAAAGTGTCAACTCATATATTTTCACTGATGTGCCTCGGGAGATGTCCTCTTCTCTTCACTGGAAGCAGGAGCAGGGCCGCAGTACTGACAGCAAGATTTGCAACCCTTGACCCGTTCTCCTCCAGTCTGCTGTAACTACTTCATACAAAATGTTCAATGATAATAGTAATGCCAGAAATGCTGTCCCGGAGCTCTGAAAGCCTCTTATCATCTTCAATTCCTAAAGTAGAGTGTACAGAATCCCGTGCTCTGGTTTTCTTTTTGCTACTTTCAGCATTAATTCTTTTTTTGTTATACCAGCAGATACATATTCTGCTGCAGCTGCTTTTCGGTTTTGGCTTCACTGATCACATGGCATAGTTTTGGACAAAAAAATTTGGATTTTTTTTTCCATTGTGTTTTTTTGTGTGCCTGAAATCCTAAACTTGCAGAAATGACAAGTGATGGGCTTTAGCTTTGGTGGGGTAGAGGCTGCAGCCTACACACTCTTCTTTTGAGAAGAACTGTACACCATGTGGCTATCTTTTCATGGATCTTTCCACTGTTCATCTTTCCACTGTCCCAGAATGGAAGCTCTGGAATTATAATCACTCACAAATATCCAAGATTTCTACAGGGCGGATCAAATGCAACAGCAAGATACTTTAATAGACCATCTCCCCTTACATGGACTGCATTTTCTCCCAGTCACGGTGACATCTGATCCCTGCGGCAATTAGACTAAAACAATTAATTTCATGGATAAAGAGCATTTGGAAAGTATTTGTTATGTTTCTCTTACTGAAGTTCAGCAGCTAGAGGCAAACAAGGGCAGCAAGAGCTCAGCTCTGCCATTCAGGACCAGTGAGCAAAGGAGCACCCTTTGGAAGTTACCCTTCTGGGCATCTGGAACGGGGCAGACATCAACAAAATCAGTGAAAAAGCAGTCGTTCAGACTCCGTCAGGGTATGAGTCAGATCTCTGGCTTCGGCAGCAAAGATTTTTATTTATGTAGTTTGCTACATCACAATATGGTGTCTCAAAATGTCTGCCACCACTCACTTTTAAAGCGTACATATAGCACATACAGTCTTGTCACAGCTGACACCTTTTTTTGATTTCGCTACACGAGAGTACTCTGTTGCTGATGAATCAAGCTGTTTTCAAGATTGGTTTACTTCTGCATATTTTGGGGGAGGGAAGCTAAGGAAAAAATACAGCTATTTTTCAAATAACTATTTCCATCTCTATCTTTTGAGCAATTCTTCTATCAGAGGCTTTTTTAACGGTCATAAACACAGTGAAGCATCAATTCTTCTGAAGTCTGATGAAGAAAAAGACTTTTACAGCTAAAAGCCTTGGCTCAGGAAAACCATCTTTCTTTAGGACAACACTTAGCACGGTGTCAAGACCATCAGGTCCCAGGTCTGGGGAAGAAAAATGCAGTGGTTTATCACCCATAATTGGAATGAACATCAAGGGGTCACCCATGCCATCTCCCTACCCCCATGACAGTCCTGGTGACATCTCTGTCATTCCTGCCAGAAAAGTGTTGAGCCCTTTTGTCCAGAGTCTGATATACTCATCTGCCAGGGACATGCCTATGGAGGCATTTCATCCCCCTTCTTTGTCAGAACCTCTCTGCAAAGGCGTCAGCTCTAGCTGTACAAAGAATTACAGTTTCAGTCTTTACAAAAAGAGAAGGAAAAACACTGCAGGTCATCAGCACGCTAAATAATTTAGGCGTGCTTTCCTCTCTTGTTGCACAGCACTGCTGCTAGCAGCAGTGAGCGCAACGTGCATGCTGCAAAGAGAGAAAGGGCACGCTGGGCCAAATTCTGCCCTCAGAGGCATACGTACAATTTCCAGTGACATCAGTGGGAATCATGTGTGTGGATTGAGGGCACAATCTGGCCCTTTATTTTCAGCTGCTGTATTATGATCATGACATGCTAATTTCTAATTCCTTTAGCAAAAATAACACAGGAAGGCTTAAATATTCATGTTGCCAAATGTCAGAAACACCTCTGCGGTATTCTTGAGCAAATTCATGAATATAGATTTTAGGAATGATGGCCATGCTCATTATTGGAACCTGACATCCTCAATCAATTAAAACCCTCCTTATCTTCACTGGGTTTTTGCCAAGCTAAGAACTGAATAAGGGCTGTAGGATTTAGTTCCATGCTGGCTGCTTTGGACATCAGTCTCCTGACAGCCATGGTCACAACTTTCCACTCACAGGGATGGATGTGAAGGCACAGAAGTCATTATGGAATGCTAAATATTGAAGTCTACCTCTTCAAAAACCATAAACAGAAGTCAACCAATTGTAAACCGATATGATGAAAAGTGCAGGTAGAATCATAAAATCATTAAGGTTGGAAAAGACCTCACAGATCACCTAGTCCAACCATCAGCCCACTCCCACCATGCTCACTGAGCACGTCCCTCAGTGCCACATCCACATGGGTCTTGAACACCTCCAAAGATGGTGACTCCACCACCTCCCTGGGTAACAAGTTCCCATGCCTCATCACTCTTTCTGAGAAGAAATGTTTCCTAATAGAGGTAGAGAATTGTTGAAGGAAGGAAAAAGAGGGAGAGCTTAGCTCCTCACCAACCTCCAGCAGTACTTTCTCAGCCACTTGAGGGAGAGAATGGAGGCGCTGGAATTAATGGGAAGGGTAGAAATTTTCCCAGCTGCCTTTGGGAAATGCCATAAATGGGTCAGGACCCCAATGCTTCAACACCATGCTGGCTAAATTGGAAGATGATACAGTCACACAGCAAGCATGTGCTGCAGAGTACCATGGAATGTAGTACAGCAATCCGGATTAAACACAGAAGAGAACGGGCAATAAACAAGAAAGGTCAGGAGGTGAAAAAAAGGAATAAATGGCAGCAGGACCTTGCTTTTGGTTATTGCTCTAAGCCCTGTGAGCCCTGCCTGCACACTGTCGTCCTGCACTGCCCACGTCACCCCGCTCCAGCTGTCCCTGTTTCATTCTCGCCATCTCTTTCCATACAGACACGAGCTGCCCGTGGCACAGCATGGCTGGGAGCCCCATGCCTGCAGCGTGAACTCATGCTGGCACCGCCAGCCTGCCACCGTCCTCCAGGAATGTGCAGCCTGTCCCTGCATGGCACTGGATCCTAAACTGCTTGTTATAAATAAACATGCTCCTAATAATAGCTTGCCTGACCTGACTCGCTGTAGGAAACGGCCTCATAAATGAAGAGGACAACTTTCGAGCGCAAGAGTTGTAATTTTACATGAATAAAAAATGAAAAGGGCAGCGCAGGATAGGCTGGGGGAAAATTGTATCACGAGGACTTAGAGTTACAATCTCAGGGTGTTAACGGGCTTGTTTGGTTGCCAGGTCTGATGCTGTCTCCCCCTGTAAGTTCGCTGGGGCTTGATGGATGGATGTGGAGAAATATTACTTGAATTGTCAGATAACTGTTAGTCATCCAGATTAAAAACAAATTCCATTGACATTGTGTCATACCTTGGGAGCCCAAAACAGATATTGATGTTTTCATCTTGTTGCAGGGAGGAGGGAGGTGGGAGTGGGTAAAGTAAGAAATCAAAATCGCCCGGATAGAGCAAGCCTTTCAGCTTTGTTTGAAAAATGACACTGCAGATCAGTGCACCAAGCTGAGGGCAAGAGATAACGCAATCCAGCCTATCTCTCTCACTCTCAAATGAAGGGGAGACAAAGGCAGTATTATCATTAAGAACAATACAAAACAAAACTTTTAATGCCTGTGGAGAATTACAAGCACAAGTGCAGAGAACAGATTCACCTACTGTGAGATCCATCTCTCAAAACACCCTAATGTCAGTGAGATGCCTGGGGGCTCAGAGGAGGAAGGAGGTGATTTTCTCACCTTCCTGAGATGAAGCAGAGGGAGACAGCCCATGGAGCACGAGGCACAGGAGGCGCAGGAGGGAGCTGCTCTTACCCAGCCTGGAGGAGAAGTGGTTCAGAAGGAACTAAAAGCCCCCCAGCATCCAGGAGTGCCATCAGGAAGATGGAACCAGGCTCTTCAAGGCCTCTCACAGTGGGAAGGTGAGAGATGGTGAACTCATTTAGGAAAAGAGAAGTTCAATTTGGACTTAAAGAGAAGATTTTGCCCATGAGGACAGCCAGACAGTGGAGTTAGTTGTTCCAAAGGGCAGTGCCACCTCTGTCCTTGGAAGCTTTCAAAACCCAAATGGAAAAATCCCTGAGCAACTTGTTCTGACCTTAGGGCTAGCCATACTTTGAGCAGGAGCTTGGACCTGAGGTCTTCTGCAAGAGGTCCCTTCCAGTGAGAATTTTCCTATAGTTCCTATGATAAATTCACAAGCCGCTTCTGCTCAGTTGACTTCAGTGATGACTATGCTGACTTACATCCACAGAAGATCTGGTCTTGAGTCTATAGTTAACTGTCCCAGTATATAAAAAGATTGGGATACGTTTTGCATCAATTGTTTGGTGGTTGAAAAGGTCTTGAAAGCCTCTTCATGATGTGATTCCAACAGTGATAAACCAATAAAATACAGCATATACATCTTGTGATAACAGAGGTTTGAAAGAATTTTGTCTTTGGTCGATGCTATGTACATGTAAAGAGGTGACTAGGACTTATGCAAGCTGTAACATGCTGGGAAAGAGACTGGGACTTTCTTGACACAGAATTTGACACCCAAAGTTGTAAGTGAATGTGTTTGTGTATCTGTGAGGTACATATCCATGTGTGATGTACATCGATTTGGGTAACGTGCACATAAACGTACATTTTACACAACTTATAAACTATGTTATACCACCATTACTGCCTTTGCAAGCTCAAGCAGTCCAAAATTAGATAATTTCTGGTTACTCTCAGTGTGTCTCCCTTAAAAGCGATATGACAAAGTTTATACTAAAAAGTCAACAGGATATACTAAACATGATATAGTGTTATATATGATTGCATACCTTTCCTTTTTTTTTTTTCTGAATTTTCCCTTTACACAGTGGGCAGATCCTTTTCTGATTTAGTGAACATTTTTCAAACTCCATTTTGAAGTTTGGTGTACAAATTTGCTTGTGCTATTCTTACAACGTCTATAGTACAAGCAAGTTAATATTCACAGTAACCTGGTGAAGTGATCACAGACATATTGCTCAGGGAGGTTACAGTGGCTGATCACATAATTACAAACATTATTGCCATACATACTTACAGAGAATCCAAATTAAGTTTCCACAGGGATCATAATTCTAAGTAACATTTGGTTGTTTGATGCTGAACCCTACTGATATTCTTTCTCTACAGTGTGTGTTTTTAACTGACTAAGTTTATAAAAAAGTCAAAGAGAAAGACTGAAATTCCACCCTGGGCCATCATATTGATTACAACATGCTTCACCGCTGTGGTTTGAACCGATACCTCACACAGACACTCATCATTTGAGATGGTAAAGAAAAAGATATCGGGAGTGACCTGTCATCCAAGCCAGGTCCTTGTTCACAGATTGACCACATCCTTGGGGAAAGAATGACTTGTTATCCAGTTACCTGAAATCACATTTAACTCAGGTTAAGCAAAAAGGCAAATATAGTCACTTATTCGTAACATCCAAAACACAATCTCACCATGTAGAAGATAACAGCAAAAGCTTTTCTTGAGGTGGAATTGAGGTGGTTGTCTCCTGCTATCAAACCACCCAAGTAACAGTTGAAAACACAAAGGCTGGCAGATGGGTCCAAAACAGAAAAGTACGGTAAAGTAGAATAACCTGTTAAATAATTGAGTAGTTCTAGTAAATTAGGTGGAAGAAATTTTATGAACATCTTCCATATTATTAAAGACAATCATTCTCATTTTCTGTTAGGGCACAAGGCATAGAGCAGCAGAAGAGCCATGACATACAACTTCAGCTGCAGTGTGAATCCCAACAAATTCAAAATGGTTATGTGACTTAACTGTGTGTACTTAAAATGTCTGCCTACACCATGACAACTGCTTTTTCAGGCTAACTCTCTGCCTCCTTTTTGTTTTGGCTTCTGGTTGAAAGTGAATTGCAAATAACAAAGCAGGCAGTCTACCTTGCCAGATAGCCCTAGTAAGTAATACAGAGAACATTGCAATTCCTGCTTTCTTTTCAGAGCAAACCTGCAGCATCCCCATAAGGGCTCTGCACTGCTCAATCTAATCAAAACACAAGAAGTTTGGCATCCATTAAAGCCTTTGAAGTCTCACAGAGACCCAAGTAAATATCATATGATAGACTTGGCAAGGGAAGTCACTCCTATACATCAGGTGCATGACACACATCTAATCTGCTTTTTACGGGAGCCAGCTTGAAACCTTCTACTCTGTAAATGCATGTGAGTATTCTCAACAACACTGTGGAGACACTTCTGCTCCAGCACAGTCTCATCACACTTAATGTGGGGGGCTCAGAGAGATCTAAGACCACGTCAGTCACCGGGGGCTTTCTTTTAGAGTCAGTGGCTAGAGCCAGGCACTCCCCAAGGGCAGCAGATCTGACCTTGCATGGGGATGAGACAGACAGCCCTCTGCAGGTGCTGGCCTCTGTCCTTTGACTATAAAGGGAGCTTGGGTGACTAAGTCAGACTTAGATGTTTGACGTTCAGATGTGTGAGTTACAGCAGATGTATCCTGCCTAGACAGGGCACGGCTGGAGCAAAACATATAAAATATGTTGGAAGATTAATAAAGGTTAGTGCATTTCCAAATTTGGAGCTTAAAAAGCCACGGTGGTGTGTATCTCCCTCCCCCAGTAGCAATTCATCTTGAGGTAATGCAGCTCTCTCTTTCCCATGTTTATGTATCTTGTCATTCTATATTCAGGGAGGAACGCCGTGGGTTTCTTCCATAGTTAGAAGAATTTATGAAAAATAAGCATATTTTTCCTAGTAGCTGAAGTAAAACAGGCTCTTTGGAAACAAAATTCCTGACAGTTTGCAAGTTCACCTCCTCCTCAGGAATTTCAGGGCTCACAGTCCATTTTAGTTGGAGATTGTTTGGTCAACCAAAGAACAACACAATATATTCTTTGCTGTACCATGTATACAAATATTAACTGCCATATCACGCATTTTAAATGCTAACTTTAATGATAAACAAATATTTCCTGAGGGCCAAAGGAAAGGCCTTGGGAAACGACAAAATGTTCTAAGTAAAAAATGGAGGACAAATATTAATAATCTCCAAATTACTATTATTTTTCTACCTCTGGCAATATGTTATCCCGCTGTAGCCGAAGAAAGCAGTCATTTCTTTTTATTAAACTGCATGATTTTTAAATATGAGCATCATAAATCTTATTTGAAGAGTTCTCCAGAAGAAAAATTTTGAGCTGCTCTGGGGCATTTTTAAACTATGTCATTTTTAAGCCAGACAATAAGGTGGTTTTGTAACAGGTCACGTGAGCCTGGTCCAGCCACGGGAAGAGCACAGCGTGCAGGGGATGTGCGGGCACCAACTGTGGGTGGCTGTAGCCAGGAGCCAGGCTCAGTGTGCAGGCATGTGATGGAGGAAGGAGCAGCAAGGCAGCCTAGGGATGCAAAGTGGTGAAACTGTGCTGCCCTCATCCCACAGCAGCTCTGTCTCCACCACAGAAAGCATCCCCCCTCAGCATCCAGCTGCACCGCCTGGCCAGCCAAGTGCCTAGTCTGAGATAATAGGCGTTTGCATCCCTTCCATGCATTCTTGGATTAGCTACTGTAATGCTTGTCCCAGTAGCATTAACAATGTACACACTTGTCAGTCCCAGGAAATAGTAGCGGAGTCACAGGCAAGAAGAATTACAAGTAGTTCCAGGGCTAAAAATCTGAGTTTATAGTCACAGTCGGATGGAACAGAAGTTCTGTAACTGCCAGCCACAGAGGTAAGCAATTCCCACAACTCAAAAATCATTAATTCAACCAAGAGTAAAGATAGCACCATCTTCCTTCATTATCCCCTAATTTAATTGTCACAGATTAAAGCCTGGCATAAATCTTGGCACAGATTCCTGTTGTCAGACTTCAAAGAGAGCTCCTGAAGTCTTCTGCCAGAATCAATGATCATCGCTATATCCTTTTCTTATGCAGCATCTGTATCTTCCCTAAAATTAATGAACATTATTTTTGCATGCTTCTGAACAGGCTGAAAAATACACTCTAGAATCACATTTCCCATGTGAGGGGAAAAAGGAACCCTTCTACATTTGTTATTCTCCTCTAACAAGGATTAAACCATGCTGTGGATACTAATGAGTGACTTGCAGTTGCCCGCCTCTCACTTTAGTTCATTCCTCAGGAACACTGAAGACAAAATTTCTCAACAGAAATCATAACACATTCTATGGATTGAATGTTTCAGACCTGTTCTTACAACAACTAATCAAGCTGCCGAGACTGCTTGCTATGCAGACTTGCAGACCTCTCAGGTCACTGTTGCCAAGGAGTAATTTTCTTTAAAGTAGACTTGCTTGTCCATTTTACAAAAAGGGAAAACAGAAATAGTAGGTTGCAAGGAACTTGGCATGAATGATGCACATAAATTTTACATCAATTTGCCTCCTCTATGTGCTTTTTCAATACGCCCTGTAATTGCTAATTACAAAAAGAATTAGGCTCCAGAGCTGAATTAAGGTAGAAAATACCTGGAAGAATTTCTGATAGAGCTATAACTGAGGATAACCTTGTCCATTTTTGTTCTTGTGGCTATTACTACCATATTATCATTGTCAAGCAGAGGTTACAGAGATGATTTTCCTTTGTGTATGTGTGTGAGCATGTCAGTGTCAAGGAAGTGCAAGATAAATTAATATTTTGGCTCTTTACTGCCCTGTTGATATTCCCCTCAGTACTACCACAAAGTTCATGGATCTTTATTCCTTTTTCATCCACTACAGCTTTGTTTATGGAGTGGCACATTTACTACAGTGAAAAATCTGTTGGATGTAGGCAGAGTGTATAAACTTAAGATGTGGTTCATTAGAAAAAGTGTTACATAGTTCTTTCCAAATAACTGATTTCCTAACAGCAACTGACCAGTTAGGGACCCATTCGTTCAATTTGAAATAACCGAAAAGATCTGTTGGATGCAAGTCATTCATTTCTCATCACCTTCTAAATGGGAGAAGCATGGTTCCTGGAAAAATGACTTTGGATTAAACTACGGTTCAGGTTTCATTTATTCTCCCAGCAGTGTTATCTACTTCTTTATTTATGACTACCGAAGAACTTGCTGGCAAGTCACGGGACACTGTTAAAGTTCAGCAAACGTGTGACTTTGTCATAAACTTGCAGAAGTGTGCCAGGAAGTCAGGTCTGCTGGGGCAGAGTCCCCCTGTAAAAGGGAAGGCATCCTGGTCTCACAGTTCATGAGGAGCCCAGTACCACAAACTGCTGCAGACACTGGGAACACTGCACGGTGTAAAAAGAGAAGAATATATAAACATGCATGTTTCAAAAGGGATTTAAAGCACATATACACGATGAGAATGTCTGAGTAAAATGACTTGATAAACTATACAAGGAACAGACCTCCTCAAAGTTTAGCATATAAGATAAATAACCATGCCCTGGAATTAGAAAGAGAGTTTTCCTTTGGTAGGTCTTTCCATAGTGATCTATTGTGTGGCTGTTTCTGCTTTCTTCTGGGGTTCAGCTTACCATCAGCACGATCCTCTGTCATTTTTACATGTAAACAAGTAATGATGTGCAGATTTCAGTTGCTCTCAATGAGAGGATTCATTAAGCTCAGGATCCATCTTCAGTTCTCACTCTTCCTCAGGTATTCATGGCACTACACAAAATAGATGAAAATAAATGAAAAATTCATAACGGTACTAAAAAGTAAACTGCTTAATGCTGGACAGGATTTTTGGTTACTGTTTAAAAAAACAGATAATGACAAGGAAAGAAACAAACAGGTCCTCCTGTATGTCTTAGCTTCTAATGTCCACCTAATAACATTCATACCCTACAAGTTCCACAAGTACATTCAGAGATTGCAGGAAGTCTGGGTATGATTCAGTTAGATAAAGCAGTCAGTCAAGGCCATGGGAAGCCACACATTCAATAAAATAATTCATAAAATTGCCCCTGATAACTCGTACAAACTGACAAGGATTTCTGCTGTCAGCTCAAAATGACTACAATTAGAATACTAGTTTGCAAGAAAAAAAATGTAGTTTCTAAATGAAGAGATTCCTAACAGAGGATTCTTTCAGAAAAAAAATGCAAGGGGAAAATTCAATAAAAAATACAGACCCTTTTTTTTCCCAAAACCTTTCATACTTCTCTGCTACAGTTAGTTAATAGAGAACAAGCAGCTGATTGCTTCAAATTCCATATTCAATCCCACAGAAGAGCACGCTGCAAGAGCTGCCTCCTTCCTTTGAGCACAATTCACTAGCATTATCCTGTAGATTCAGTTGTGCTACAAGATTTGCATGAGAAGCGGGTACAGGACTGAGCCATTGTGTTAGTGTCTCAGAAAGGGACCTTGTCTGCTCTGGGAGCTCATTTCTCTCTGTGGTTCCCTCCCTTTCCTCCCCTGCAATCTGCTTTGTAGTTTACTGGCCCCTTTACAACTCAGACTGGGGGATATATTTGTGGGGATCATTACCCACCCACTGATATCAAGATGAGTCTGACGGCACTCGATATCTGTTACTTTATGAACGAATAATAAGGAGGAAATGACCAAACCTCCTGTAATCACAGAGCATGATTAAGCCTTAAATAACAGTGGAAACTGCAAGAAAACCATGATGTTCTGGTGTTCCTTATTTATGGGCTTAATGGAAAGAGCAGAAGGCTCAGACCTTTGTGCTGCTGAGGATCTCCGGGAAGCTGAGGGCCCTTGATTTGCCTTGCTAGCCTGCTCCCAACCCACCAGCAGGGAGATGAATATAGCACTCAGCTGAGCTCGGAGCTGTATTATGGGAATGGTCACCAAGAAAAGTTTCCTACTCCTGTGGTCATCATGAGGCTGAGAACGATCTGTCTCTGGGCAACCAGAAATATTCATGCTGATCCATAGGCTTCACCCACTGGGATCTACAGATGAAGTGGGCACTGTTCGAGGACTAGAGATTGCCAGCAAAGACCCTACAGGGCTCCCTGGGGCTGCCACAGCAGCTCCTATGAATGCTTAGAAGGAAGAACTGGCACTGAGCACAGGACATTTTCAGCAGAGACTCAGGAAGGACAAGGTGGAGGAGATGAGATGTGTTTCATTTGCTGTCCTGCCTGCTAATGTGACCCAGCAGCAGGTAACATTCTTACTAATTCTGCTGTGGCTGGCAGGGGCATAAAGTAGATCATGCAACACTTCATCAAAGTACACGATTGCTGCTGTGCTCCTTCTAGTCAGTGAGGGCATTAGCAATTACAATTCTAGTGACATGATTTCATGTCTGGGATCTGACCTGGCTCCTTTGGTTAATAATACAACCTCCACTGGCTTCAGCCTCTGCAATATCGTACTCTAGATGATGCAATATCCAAGTAAAAATCGTCCACCTGAAAGTAGGCAGGTAACAACTCTCCTTTCTGAATAATCACTGGAGTTAGTAAGAAGATGTAAGGTATTTTAGTTTGTTTTGTTTTTTTTGTTGTTGTTTTTCGGGTTTTTTTTTTCCAAATGGTGGTGGAATCTCCTGGCTCTGGTAATCACAGAAGAAGCAAATGTCCTCTTTGAGAAGTTATGGATTTAGGATGGTTTGGCTTGTGGCATAGCGTAGTGCCAGCCAACATTGGATGAGATTTGCAAATCCACTTTCAGTGTTTTCCAGAGTCCTTTAGGTAACCTGTGTAAACAGTTTTAGCTGTTATCTAGATCTCAAGCTGCAGGCCTTGCTGCATTTGCAGCCCCAGGTGCTGAGTCAGGTGATCACTGATTCCTCTCTCCTACCCAACACATCTACAATGGGGGACACTGGAAGGCTGCAAGGTGAAGGTTGCATCCAATGCTGACTGCTGAAAGGTGGTGGAGAATTAGCGTATACATGTCATTGAAATCTTTTGCTCTTTTCCCATGGCACCTCCTTGGAGTGGCTTCTCTGACTGAGCAGAGCACTGTTCAGAGAGAGCCATGAGCACCAGAGAGCCAGAGAAGCTTTCCTTATCAAAAGAGTTATTTCCAACCCACAAAGAGGAGAATTTTCTGCTGTAGCATATCCCAGTGAGCTCACAGTGCTTTCTGAAATCTGTTTTTCTGGGTAGAGTCCTGTGGGAAGAATATGCAAGTTCATCTGCCTCAGCTCTGCAGTTTTATTACAGCTCAGTCAAAACGCTGAGGTGCCAAATCTCTTCCTTTTTTTTTTTTTTTTTTTTTTTTTTTGCTAATTGTTAAAGGAAATATCTTAATTGTGTAGAAGAATGTGCAAGTGTAACATATGACTTATTATTGAGAACCCACTTTTTTATGCACTGTAAAACTCCATCTGTCCTGTCATCTGGAGTTGGCTACTTCTCTTGTAACACACAAATGCAGATCAAGAATAATAAGTTTTAAATATCCAGTGCATTAAGCAAAGCAGGGTCTGATTTTATTTGACAGAAAGGATTGAAATATCAGTCTCTGTGCTCTGGACGTCAGTGAGGGGAGTACATAGGAGTCTGTGATCCTGACATCAAGTAATTTAACTCCCAAATTGGTGAGGCTCTGTGGCCATATCTTACAGGTTGCAGGGATTTTTATTCCCTTTGGAGAGAAAATGGCTTGCTGTTCCCTATCTACTGCTGATAACGAGGGGGTGTTAACACGTAAAGCCACTCCTTGGCAGAAGTTGCTGTCAGCATCTTGAGATCTGTAACCTCTTTAAAGGGCATATCACGCAGACGCAGCCTGGCCTGTCTTGTGGTCACCAACCAGCCACGCACAGGGCCCACGTCTGCACTCTGTGCTTCACACAGCCTCAGCGTGGCTGAGGCCTCACGTGTTGCTGTAGGAGATAACACGTCTCTGTTACACTTAATTATTTCGAACATTGTATTTTTAGCAATGCCAATTCTTTTATTGCACGCAGGTTTTGATCAGTCATTAAGGGTTAGGATGACTTAGATAAGTGAAGGAGCAAAGTGTGCACTGAGTAATTAAGGCTTGGACTCAGCAAAAACAAGCAACTTTACACATTTCTAGCTGACGTTAAGGCCTGAGCTTATCCTTAAATAAACTGAACAGTTGTATTCTCAGTCATGCACGCTGTATGGATTAAGCCTTTCTCAAAGAAATGAAAGCAAAACTCATCACTGAAAACTTGGCCTCTTCTGTTCTTTCCAGCAAATGTGTGATGTGCTGATGAGTGTGAGGCAGTCAGTAGTGCCTGTAGGAAGCAAGCAGAATAACAAAGGCCTCTGAAGAAATAAGATACATTTCGCTTGTTTTGTTTTTTTTTTTCCACACGATGTTAATCAGTAAAACTAAGTGTTGGTACTAAACAACAATATTCAGCCTTAGATATGATCATCTCCCACAAAATTCAGATAACATTTTTAAGAATGGAATAAAAAACTTCAGAAAATAATTTAATTAGGAACTGGTTTAATGGATATTTGGCAATGACTTCATGTATGAGCAGATTCAGCTCTATAGTCATTAAGTTAACGATACAGATCTCTAAGAAGCCCTATGGGATAATAACAGGACTAAGCATAAATATGTATTATATAAATCATAGATTTTTAATAGGACTTTACATAGAGTGGAATGTGCTTTGATATTCAGCAAAAACATGCTATTATTTTCACAGAACCATAGAATTGATTGAGTTGCAAGGGACCCTTAAAGGTCATCTAGTCCAACTAGAGTCCCACAGCCTGCAGGTCAGGTCCAGTCACTGTGCTGTTACCTCCATATTGGTTGACTTGAGCAAGTCTACTCTGGGACATGTGCAGGGAATGGAGTATCCTCCTGGAGCCATGTTGCTGTCACTGAACAGCTCTGATACTACACAGAAGCACTGCCGGCATGCAGAAGTGACATGCAAGGGATCCAACCAGCCAGGTGTGTCTGTACATCTAATAAACATGTGCAGAAAAACAAGCTACTGGCAGGAAATTGATGTAGATAGTATAAATACTTTTCCCTAGAAGGCTAAATATAGAAAATACAGATTCCGGTGCTGGCAAGGAGAAATGCATTCTCTTTCCCCAAATTGTAGAAAGGATGCATTGTGCATAATTGGCAAGAATTCCCAGACAGATCCAAAAAGGAAAGGTGATGAGGGTGTAAGGAAGGACCCTCTAAGGAAGGAGAATCATAGAATCATAGAATGGCCTGGGTTGAAAAGGACCACAATGATCATCTAGTTTCAACCCTCCTGCTATGTGCAGGGTTGCCAACCATCAGACCAGGCTGCCCAGAGCCACATCCAGCCTGGCCTTAAACGCCTCCAGGGATGGGGCATCCACAGCCTCCCTGGGCAACCTGTTCCAGTGTGTCACCACCCTCTGAAAAAGAAGAGGGAAGAGCCATCAACTTCCATTGATATTCAAGCCAAGCAAACACATCTCCAGGCCTTGATGAACAGCAGAGTTTCCTGGGACAACTCCAGCCACCCAGGAAAATATAAAAACATAAGAATCAAGTGGTGAGACAGTCCCACTTTTAAAGGCAACAATATTATTGCCACACAACAATACAGCAAGAATTTGCAGGGATAAAAGAAAGGCAAACAAAATTGGAGAGAAGAATATAAATAAGCACCCAGTCCAACAAAACCATGAATGCAGGTGGTCTCCAGCGTGCAGGGACCCAGTGCTCCTTGTCTGCCCCTGGATTAAGAGCAGCAGGGATTTGTAATCCAGTGTAACTCTCGCAGTGTCTGCCTGCCAGGGTCAGCTGAGGACTGCAGCGGCTGGGAAGCACGGCTGACATCGCCAGGGTAATTCCTCCTTCCTCCTCCCCGCCATCACTCCAGCCAGCGGCAAATACAGTCCAGGGAGGTCTGCACGCATCCAGCCATGCATGTTTTGGAAGGTTAACCCAGGAATGTGATGTGTGGAGGGAATACATCGGGATTTGTGGCACTCCAGAAGTCCTTGTCTCTCTGTGAAAGCGGTGACCTGCCACAACCCCTTCCTTTTGCTGCTGTCAGCTTACCGAGTGCGGCTGTCTCCTCAGCTGAACTGACACCGTTCTGTCAGATATGAGGCTGTTTGATCACGCAGACGAGTGTCCTCAGGATGTGCCTAAAGATCGCTCTTTATTCACGACTCAAAGGCTTGCAGGAGGAAAAAGCATACATTTGAGGCACTATAGTGGGCAACTATTATTATTATTATTGCTATTATTATTATTATTGTTGCTATTATTGACCTGTTAATTACAGGCCTGTCAGTCTCACTTCAGTGCCTAGTAAAAATGTCATAGAATCATAGAATCACAAAGTTGGAAAGGACCTACAAGATCATCTAGTCCAACCATCTACCCATTACCATCGCTACCACAAGCTACCAAACCATATCTCGTAGCTCCTGATCCCATGGAGATTATTCTGGGAGTAGTTGTAAAACACCTGAAAGACAAGGGAAAGTCCTGTTTAATGAACTTAATTTCATTTTATGACAAAGTTACCCACTTAGTTCACTAAGAAAACCAGTAAATATAATCATTTCGGATTTCAGCAAAGCTTTCAATATCGTTTCTAATAGTACCCTTCTGGACAAAATATCCAGCATAGCAATGGATAGAAGCAATTGTGATGAATGAACAACCAGCTGACAGGTTGAGCTCAAAGGGTTATAGTAAATGGGGTTGTAAATGTGGTTGCTGTGCCCCGGCAGCCAAAAGGACCAGCTGAACCCTGGTGTGCTCTGGACCAGCACTGCCAGACTACAAAGATGGTGGAGGCACTAGAAGGGAAGACATGTGAGGAGCGGCTGAGGCCCCTCAGTGTGCTCAGCACAGAGCAGAGGAGCTGAGGGGAGGCCTGATGGCGGCTGCAGCTCCTCACAGGGAGCGGAGGGGCAGCGCTGAGCTCTGCTCTGTGTGACAGCGACAGGGCCCGAGGGAACGGCATGGAGCTGTCAGGGGAGGGCAGCTGGGGGTCAGGGAAGGGGGCTGCACCACAGGGCGGTGGGCATGGAACGGGATGCCCAGGGCTGTGGGCACGGACCCGAGTGCTGGAGTTGAAGCATTTGGACACCACTCTCAGACTTAGGGTTTGGATTTTAGATGGTACTGTGTGGAGCCAGGAGCTGGACTTGGTGGTCTTTGTGGCTCCCTACCACTTGGAATATTTCATGATTCTATGGATCCTATTGAATCTGGATTATTTTTGAAGAAAATAAAGGTTTGCTATAAACTCAGACAGAAACTGGATTTTATCAGTAGGCCCACACCACACAGGCACATTTGAGGAAGTTTCCAAATGCAGCAGGATTGCTACAAAGGGAAATAAAAGCAGCAAAGAAGCGTTCATAAGGAGGAGTAGCAATCATGAAAAAAAAAAACAAAATGTATCTTCCAAATTTTAAAATAAGACCAGTGCTATTGCTAAATACATGAGTTCAACTTAGCAGGGATTTTTTTTTTTTTCTTTTTCTCATATGGAGAATAAATGGATAACTGTGGTTCCAAATCCCATCTTTCCCTCACAGGAAGCATCCACCTCTTTTAGGGCTGCCACAACACAGTCAGGAAGTTTGCAGCTCAAAATCTGCCTCCACTCATTTGATTTGCTTTTACATATCCTCTTTTCTGCCAGTGCTACCGTGCTGCATGGAATGAAAGAGCTAATTTAACATGGCGTTCAGCTGTGCGCTGCCTGCAGAGCCTGTGGGAATGGTTTCATAGGGGTGCTCTGTGGAGGTGAGCCAAAATTAAGGCAAAATTGTATGCTGCAGCATAGATTCAGCATGGTTTTCTACCTTCAAGCAGCCAGTGGGAGGGTGCAGCTGCTAGAATTGCACAGGTGAAATTGATGGAGCTACTTCAGATGCTCTGGAATAAATTTTCCAGTGTTATTTTTCTAGTCTGCCCTTTCTCCCCTCCAAAAGGAATCAGAAAACGCCATGCTGCAGCTCACCACCACAGCACTCAGCTGTCAGGAGTAGTTTTCCTACAGGCACAGGGTTGCAGGCAGTGCTTTCATTTTGAGAAAAACAGAAGTGTTTAGATGGTAGAGAGACCTTGACACCGGCTGCCTAGCTTATCCTTTTGCAGGTAGATGATCCTACTGTGCTTGGACGGAGGAAAAGCATAAATCCTCATCATTTTGTGTTTTGCTATATGCACTCTAGTTTTTGCCCCCTGCGGCTGTCCCAGCTCTTATCTTGGGTACATCTTCTTTGCAAAAGGAAAAAGCATCAGGAATGACTGTCAAAACACAACAGAGTTTTGCCTGCAGGAAGATGAGTGATGTTGCTGCAACCCACAGCCTGAATGCTATATAAAATACCAGTTAAAATAGAATTGTTTGCATAAAATAAAGCTCAAAGTTTTCTTAAAGCCTGATGTTATTTACAAATAAACAGTCCCAGAATGAAAAACCCTGGGCACCTTTGTAAAATGACAAAAAAAGTCAAATGACCACATAGTCTCATTTTTTTACAGAGGCTTTTCAGCTTGCTCATTGTCCTGAGTATTAAATAGCACCTCTGAGCTTCTGAATGTTACCAACAACTACTGTTTCCTTGACAAAACCATAAGAGAAATAAATCTCAAAAAAGGATTGCTAGGCAGCTGTTTGTTAATGGCTAAGTGCTTGCAAGCATTACACAGTATTACCTCTGTGTTCATGCAGCTCAGCACTTGACTAGGAATCAGGGGATGTGAGCTGAGTTTCTCCAGACCACCTGGCGGCATAGCAAATTTTGGTACATTTACCAGTGTTAGATCCTTCTCTAAAAGAACTACACCACCTCCACTACTGTGCAAAACCCAAATCCTGTGCATCAATGAAGAAAAAGACCTATGACCCTTAGCTAATAATATGCAAGTGCCTTTCTGTGCAATAAATGAATAAATTTTATTTGACATATAACTCTCTATGCCTACTGTGGAAAGATGGTACACAGTTTCTACAGTTGTGAAATTGATCTTGTGATGGTTGACTGCAGCATCCTACAAATGCGTGGGGACAGCAGGGCACTCTGCCCATCTCTGAAGGCCATCTGGGAAGGTATCCCTGCTAGCACCAGCACTGCTGGCAACCGATCACCCTCACCATGCACTGTGGAGCAGAACCATGCCTGTAGGGGATGGCTCACCTTGGGGCACTCTGGGCAGCCCAGCTGCAGTCCCACCATCACCTCGCTCTGCGTCACTGCTGCCTCGTGTGAGCTGAAAGCACTTGTCAACCCACAGCCGGAGATGCTAGATGACAGGTTGCTGCCTGGGGCTCAGCTTCTCCATCGCTCCACACTGACCTAAGCCTGCACTGCTGCCAGTGGGGCCATGTGTCCCTGCTCCATCCCTGGCTGCAGCACCGGCCAGTGGGTGGCCAGCAGAGACTCCCATGCAGACACAAGCCCTACTTGCTGTGCAGCCACCCTTCACTGGCAAAGAGGACCTGGAAGATAGAATCAGTCATAGAATCATAGAATCACTCAGGTTGGAAAAGACCTTAAAGATCATCGACTCGAACCACAACCTAATCATACTACCCTAACTCTAACAACTCTGCTAAATCATGTCACTGAGCACCACATCCAAACAGTTTTTAAACACATCCAGGGATGGTGACTCAACCACCTCCCTGGGGAGCCTATTCATGTGCTTAACAGCCCTTTCTGTAAAGAAGTGTTTCCTGATATCCAACCTAAACTTACCCTGGCACAACTTAAGGCCATTTCCCCTCGTCCTGTTACCTGTCACCAGTGAGAAGAGACCAACCCCACCCTCGCTGTAAGCACCTTTTATATACTGGAAAGAGCAATAAGGTCTCCCCTCAGCCTCCTTTTCCCCAGACTAAACATCCCCAGTTTCTTCAATCTCTCCTCATAGGGTCTATTCTCCAAGCCCCTCACAAGCCTTGTTGCCCTTCTTTGGACCTGTTCCAAAGATAACATGGCTGGCAAAACAGCACAGTCATGTGTTATCATGGAACTGCCTAAATGAAGGTGGTGGTCCTCCTTGTTAATCTAGTGATGACCATGAGTGGCCTACATCTACAATGCTAGACTGGGGATGCTCTGCTTGTGGATGATGTGAATTCCCCTCTCCAGCAAATTTTACAAGCAGACTATACAGATTTCTATTGAGAAAGACAAATAATGACAAATGGTTCAAACACTGTGCTGGAGGGTCTACCTAAATTGGAGCTGACCCTATCCTGGTACTAGAGGTGAGTCTGGGTGTCTCACCTGGAATGCTGGGGTCCAGTTAAATCTTGATAGAAGTAAATAGGCAATAAAATCACTGTACAAGCAACTGTGGTGTGTTACTGTTCCCTTAAAAGCATAGCTGCAAGAGAAGACTTAAAGCAGATTTGGGTTAATCAAGTGAAGCTATGCCAGTCTCATGCTTGACATATGCATGCACTCAGGCATGACTCACCCTTCAAACAGTGATTCATCATTAGTTTTTATGAGTTTGTGTGTCTTTTGTCCATCCTTGTTACAGTCTCTTGCCACTGTCTCACAAGTGCAGTGATGGTTAAAACGATATAAAAATTAGACTTTTAATTGGGTCTTCACTGCGGCACACGCGGTGAGGGCAGAGAGGCCATGTGCCTGTATTCTGATGAGAAAGGGGGAAGTGAGCTGCAGTTGATGGCTTTAAAATGGGTAAAGGGAGAAGGAAAGGGGCTAGGGCAGCTGTAAGAGAGTTGATTTTGGAAGGGCAACGTTGTCAAGCCATGCAATACTACATTCTATTACTGCATAAGGAGCTGCAGCAGTCTGGTGAGCTTGAGAGGAGTACTGAAGTACTACTGGCTAAAAACCTCAGAGTTTTGCATCAGCACAAATATGAGAAGCTAAGTGCCACACTCTCTGCCTCTGTGATGCCCAGGAGTGTGCCTGCTCTGACAGCATTAGGTAGTTCGAAGCATTTGGCTTATTTCTTCCTTGGCACAGAACAGCGTACAGCCTCCTGTGCTGTTCATGCCAGGCTGGAGCAAGGAGCCTTCCAGGGAGCTGGTGAGAGGTTGTGCTGCCAGCAAGTAGGTCTTTCAAGTCTTTTCACCTAAAAAATAAATTACCCTCTGCAAAATTGCTCAGTGTTCAGTTGTTCTCCATGTGACATTCAGTGATAGTAAACAGAATAGACTTCTACATCTCAAATAGTGAGAACTGAGGAAAATTATTCTTTTTTCAGGTAGATCTTGCAGCATAGTGTTTAAACAATTTGTCCTCTGAGAACTGAAATGTGGCCAGAAGATTGAGGATCTCTGCATGAAAAGAAAGACAAACCTCACTCCAAGCATCCAGATCTGTTTGTGTAAGCAGAGGGTAAGAGTTTACAGTGGATTACAGGTCATCATTTCTAATGGCATTTGCTCTTAAACGGTTACCAGCTTTATTATCTGTACCCATTAAAAGCGGATTTGAAGGAAGGGATATTAACAGCAATGCCAGACCGTACATATGTTTCATTTCATACTGAAGAGGTCTAAAGAGAGAAATGAGCTCAGCAATAAGTTTCTATAAATCCAACTTTTACATTCAGTATTTTAAACTGTGTTACTTGCTCTGTTTCCCTTTGTTCCACCTGCTATCTTTTTCTGCTTCATTTTCCTTTGCTCTCTGTGCCTCTTTTGTATGTCAAGCTTGTAATGTATTTAATGTATTTCTTAGACTCTAGTACTTTTCCCTCTTTAGAGTCAGCCTGCTCTCATGTCTCTTTCTCTGCAAGGAAGTCTTCTCTTTCTGATTGTGTCTTTCTTTAGCTCCTTGTTCCCCATTTCTTCCCTATTTAATGCATTGCTAAGACTTCCCTTTTCTTCCCTTTGTTAAATGTCTCTCTTAAGGCACTGCTCCTCATCTCATCCCTATCTACACTCCTTTCCTCATTTACCTGCTCTTTCAAATGCTTAGGGCTTCTCCCCTTTGTTCTCAGCTTTCCATCCCTTCCACTCCTCACCTCTCCTTGTTCTCTCCTCACCAGAGCCTCTT
Source organism: Phasianus colchicus (assembly GCF_987193195.1). NCBI lineage: Eukaryota > Metazoa > Chordata > Aves > Galliformes > Phasianidae > Phasianus > Phasianus colchicus. The sequence goes on from NC_143436.1 coordinate 134,553,077, forward strand.
CTTCCCCCCTTTTCACTCTTTTCTTCAGCATTGCATACACTTTTCTGCCTACTTTCTTTCCCCTCTCGAGAGGACGATCAAAGTCTGAACACTCTTCCTGACTTCCCAGGGACTATTCAGGAATACATCTCTCTTTCCAGAAAACTCCAAAAAGGAAATCCAGGAGAATTACTGGGATCTTCTTTGTATTACTTGAGACCCTGGGGGAGGATAAAAACTTTTGTGGTTTGTATGGTAAGTTTCTTCTCTAGGTATGTGGTCTGCCAGTGTGAACAAGGGCATGAGATTTGCTGAGCTGATCCTGTACCTTGCAAGAACACCTCTCTTCACCAGCCTTGGTAGAAAGTTACCTTGGCTATCTCCTTCATACTTTGCAGCTACAGGGGACAGACAGTCTGGCCACCTCCCATCGAGCAGTGTTGGCACCCCACAGGGATCCCTTGTCTCCTGTCACTCTTTTAGTACCACAGTACATGTACAGCAGCCCTCAGATGGGGACCAAGCCACTGCAGGTTCATTATCTTGGTCACTCCCAACATCTCTTCCAGACTTTGGTCCCTCTTTGTCCGCAGGATACTGGAGGAAATCCAAGCTCCATAGGTCAAAATCCTTTCTTCAGGGTGGAGACAAGGAGAGGGAGACCACAGCTTGCCTTGTGTTTCTGTAGAATCATAAAATCACAGAATGGTTTGTTTGGAAGGGACCTCACAGCCCATCCGACCCCAATCCCTGCCATGGGCAGGGCTGCCCCCTACCAGCTCAGGCTGCCCAGGGCCCCATCCAACCTGGCCTTGAGCACCTCCAGGGATGGGGCACCACAGCTTCTCTGGGCAGCTGTGCCAGGGTCTCACCACAATCTGAGTGAAGAATTTCTTTATAATGCCTAACCTAAAGCTACTCTCAGTTTGAAAACATTACCTCCTGTCTTGTCATTTAGCTGCCTGAGAGCACTGAGGTTTATAAACGAAACTGGAAGGTATGTGGGTGGTAAGGTCCTGGGAAGCAGATATTGGCTCTTGCTCTTTGCATTATGCAGGACATGGGGCACTGACAAAGTTTTGAAATGTTTCTGCAGCAATAGTAAAGTAGTGAACATTGGGAAAGCACTTTGTGCTTTATCACTGGTGCATTGCTAAAGAAGTTAATCACACTGAAAGCACCCGAAGGGACTGAAGAGCAAGAGGGGCAACAGAAGAGAGACAGGTGAGAAGGATTCTCACAGGCGCTGTCAGAAGGCCCTCAGACCCTGTGCTGCCCAGCCTAGGAGAGCCAACACGTGTAAGTAAAGACCAAGCAATTATTGCAGGACTGAGTCAAGTGTGCCGTGAAATTTAATTAAGGCCAGCAATCTCTAGTGCCTAGTGGGGCCTGGAGAGAGCCCTGTCACTGTGCAAGCTGGCCGTTCATCACTGGTGTCCCGGCACATGCAGCCCATTAGAAGCAGCTGGGAACGCTCTTGTCCCCTCAGCAGTTTTCTGTCAGGCCTAGTACAAATATTACAAATTAAGCAGAAACACGTAACAGGGTTCCCTGCAGACTCCTAATTAGCCGTCATGTGGTGGCATTTCTGATCTAACTGTCTGCTCGTTTTGATGAACATGCTGTGATGGGGCACGCCTGTGACAGGCCATTCATGGGGTGCTGCTGACATGGTGGGCACAATTTCAAATGAATCCTACAGTATTTTTCAGCCCCACTGGGGCTGCCCACATCCGTGCTCCTCTTCCTGTGCCAGCATCCAGTCCCAAGGCAGGCTGGAGGGCACAGGGTGCTCCAGCCAACACTGAGATGAGAAAGAGCAGAAGGATGGGTCAGAAAGCTGAAGGAGAGAAGCCAGGTTCTTCAGAGTCCTCTTGTCTTACAGGATCAATATTTGTATAATATTCATGTCAAAGGACTAAATATTTGTTATGGGACTAAATATTTCAGTGCTGCTCTAGTGACTTCGCCAGCCTTCAGCGCCTGGGGCTGCTGGTAATGAGCTGGAGTCACACACCATGCTGAATTATTATTGCTAACACGTATGGATGCAGCCTCGTACCTGATGAATGACACCTGCTGTGAAAACTGAGTGATGCTATTTTAAGAAGGTATTTATCTGGTATTTGGTGGGGAGCTTTAGACATATGCAATTCAGATGCATTTCTTTAGATAGGATAGCAGTCCTTACATTATCATATTCAATGAAAGTGTGCCTGCAAATACATCTTCTGTACATGCCGTATGTGTGCAAAATGTGTATCCTAGATACCTAATGGCAGATCCAAGCTGTAAATAAACTGATAAGTCAAATGTGCTTTATTGGGCCCAGATCACTAAAATTGGCAGGAGCCAAGTATGGAAAAGAGCGCAAGATTGGATCAACCATAGTAAACTCAAGCATTATTATTTCCCTTTCGGAGATTAAAGCAATATTACAGATTTAAAACTGGATGACATTTTGAGCACCGTTTGAAAAATCATGTTACAGATTTACCAAGGCACTTTCAGCTTAAAACTGCCTTCTGGAAGAGTTCTTGGTGTTTCTTTTGAAATCTGCAAGCACTTTCTCCCTTTCCCTTCCCCCTTCGTCTACTGCTCTTTCTAATTGTGTTCCACTAGAAAACCAAAATGAACTGGTGAAATATTTAAGGGCAATATTTACAACAGGAGTTTTTTTATTTATTCTTATTTTTTTTTTTACTTTTCCTGACTTGCAGGTTAAAGTGAGAATTTACTATTGGCACCAGTGTGTTTGCACATCTGTCTTGCTTGATTGCTAGTGATGCAGGCATTACTTGGCCAATATTTAGAGTAAGCTTGAAGTGGGATGATGCAGATGTCTTCTGTGATTTCTCATGAGACACCACTTTGTTTCCTGGTAGTGTCACTTGCGCATTCTAAATAAACCACTGAAAAATAAACTTCTTCTCTGTCTCCCATGAAAAACATTCAAAGCTTCTGAACAGCTAGGTGTGGGTTGTCCCAGGGCTTTGTGATGGGCACGTGCATTGCTGTCACTGGGAATGTATCTAGAGCAGTGTCCTGCTCCAGTTTGGGTCAAGAAAATACCTCAGACTTGCAGCATGCAATGGGCACTGCTGGGACTGCACAATGGAAAAACCATGAACTAAAGCTAAAGCAAAGTCAAAGACTAGGCTGTTTCCTAAACTTCTCTTCCTCCTGGTTGAATTCATGGTTTCCTGCCTGTGTCCTGCTGTGGCTAGAAAGCAGTGTTTTCCCAGGCATGTGCCTGGCTCCTAGGCTTGCTCCTGAGACCAAAGCTGTAACATCCAGGTTAGATGCAGAGCAGCTGAGCTCCTCTATATCTCTGTCACCAGCCTCATTGGAGTCCCTCAGCCTGTGTAAGGTGCTGTGCTGGTACAGAAGGGAGGCACTTGTGCTGTGCAAGAGCAGCACACTGTATTTTTACTGCCTGGAGCTGCCTGTCTGCTCACAAGAGCAGGTAGAGTCCCTGTGCCTGCAATGAGATCCACCTAAGCCCAACATGCTTGCATCCCAACCAGAACACATACTTCTACACCTAGCAATCTGCAGGCTTGTTTGGGAAGGAGATGGACTTCGTGGCCCTGGTGGATTAAAAGCTGGACATGTGCCAGCAGCATGCTTTTGCATCCCAGAATGCTAACTGTATCCTGAACTGCATCAGAAAAGTGGTGGCCAGCAGGGAGAAGGAGGTGACTGTTCCCCTCTGCTCTGCCCTTAGAGGCCCCATGTGAAATACTGTGTACAGGTCTGGGGCCCCCAGCACAAGCAGGGCATGGAGCTCTTGGAATGGGTCCAGAGGAGGGCCGTGAAGATGATTAAAGGATTGAAGCACCTCTCCTATTAATAGAGGCTGAGGGAGTTTGGCTCATTTAGCATGGAGTGGAGAAGGCTCTGGAGAGGAGGCTGCAATGATGAAGCCTTCTAGTACTTTAAGGAAGCTTACAAGCAGGAGGGGGACTGACTTTTCACAGGGTCTAATAGTGGTAGGACAAGAGGGAAAGATTTTAAACTAAAAGAGGGAAGATTTAGGTTAGATATTCTGAAGAAATTTTTTACTCAGAGGGTGGTGAGGCACTGAAACATTCCAGAGAAGTCACGAGTGCCCTATCCCTGGGGCCATTCAGACCAAGTTTGGATGGGGCTGAGGCAGGTTAGTCTGGTGGTTGGTAACCATGGCAAAGGGGCTGGAACTAGATGATCTCCACCCCAAGCTGTTCTATTTCACTTGATAACCTACTTCCATGCAAGTTATAGTTGCTAACGGGCTAAGATTCACTGGCATGCTTTTGAGATGCACATGGTGATCTTGCAAATTTCATTTCCTTTTTTCCCTCTCCAAAAGGCAGTTAGATTTTCATACGCCTCTTTTTTTTTTTTTTTTTTTAATCAGCATAGCTCAAGATAATCACTTTCTTCTTCTTAATTAGCAAATTACTTACCAGTAAAGTAAAAATCATTTTACTCAATTTTCTTTCACAATTTCTTCTTAACTTCCAAGAGTTTTGCTTCACAAAACTTTTTTTTACTATACCGTAATGGTGTGTTATGGGATCTCAGATTTTTCTAAATAGCCTTCGGTACTTAATGCATATATTCTTTAAACAGTGTGATTTTACTCCTCACAGTAGAAAGCAGACATCATTCATAAATTTCCTATTTCCTCAGGAGATCCGCTCTGATTGATATTCTGCACAATTAAGCATTTTAATTGCATATGTGAAATCTTGAACCTGGGGCTGTTTCCAGACCAAGTCATGCTTTGAAAAACTGTAAGAAAGGTGGGTGCTTCAGGAAGGTAATTTGTTTGAAAAGATTCATTTCCCTATCCTAAACTCAATGTTTATTGGATAATATAGCATGTCTCAAAAGAAAGGGTTCCATGAAAAGTTGTGATTCACTGATAGACACAGATAGAACACATGCACAGCACTAGGAGTCATGTGGGAGCCCAGAGGTTGAGAGCCTGAGTTTTCCTTCAGACACTGTAGAGAATCTACTCTAAAGTAAATAGAATTCTCTGTAATTTATGCTACATTTATTGGTGCTAATTTCTCATGCTCATCTATCAATTTCCAATCTTTCTCTCACTAATCTGCATTCAGTTTTTCAGTTCATATTCCTGTTGGTGGTTGAAATTCTCACTCATAATACAGCTCAGAAGATCTGTTGATACTTAAGAAGCATTTACTGGAAAATTCATCTGAAATTCTCCCAGTTAATTTCCCCAGATTGTGTCAAGCAATGTCTGAATAGAGAAACAATAGAAATAGATTATCTTCCTCCTTATTTTAAGACTGAACGCTCAACCACCAAAATGACCTAAAATAAGTAGACTTCTGTCAACTTATTACAAAAGATAAGTACACCCTCTATCTAGAACTGCAAGTTAATGACCATTAGGGTTCTGTATTTAGTTATGGCTGTATTAAAAACTGCTGTTAAACGTGATATCCAGTGAAGACTGAAATCCTTGCTAGGGCTTTAATTTAATGCAAAATATATAGACAAGATTTGTCTAAGCAAGGGGTTAGCAATATCCATTTACAAATATTTCTATTTTAAAAGGTATACATTTCATTCCTGAGGATGAAAACTGAAGATACCACTAGTAATGCATTTGGCTTGAGGGTATTTTGTGAATGGGTAAGGATTTCATACCTTAGATATCATGTAAGAATTAAAAATAATGGAAAAAAAATATTCTGGTCATCCCACATGTCATTGTTTCACAGGAACTGACAAATTCCAGTACTAAGAATGTATGACCAAATCAAGGGACTCTGCTGGGGGAAAATCTAGTATAGATCTCTTAAGACCTTTTTTTTTTTTTTTTTTTTTCCCAGATATTTTATATTCATTAGGGATGTCTTCCTGCAATGAGCTCTCACTTGAGTTCCTACAGCTGATTCTTATATACGGTAATGTCACTTAAAGCATTTCCAACTCATTATAAACAACATTTGTTCTAGCAGAGACAGAATATGATAGACATCCATAAAACCAGAAAAGCAATGGGGAAGGTGAGTCTGAAATGAATCTTCACTACTTTTCACTGTTTCTCATGATGGTAGAACAAGACATCTCTGAGAAATACATTTGAAGCAGACAAAGGAATACCTATTTCACACATTAAATTTTAATTATAAGGTTTACTGTCACAGCAGTAGGTCCTGAATTTCTCAACCTGAAGAAACACATGTTGAGGGAGTTCAAGGGATGGACAGATTCCAAAAGAGTTCAAATAGTTTCAGGGAGGAAAGAGAGACAGTAGGAGCACTACACGAAATTTCCTGGGTGTGTTTTCCTTCTAACAAAGCATCTGAACTGCTGATTGCTGGGAGTAGAAAAGACACAGAAGGGGAAGGATCACTCCCTCTAAAACTATTTCCTAATCGTCTGTATTGAAAATAGGGTGTGAGGATAGATGGAGATTGACTCGGCCTAATGCAGACTTCTTATGCTACTATGATACGTATCAGTGGCAACCAGCCCCATTATTTATGGAAGACTATTTCAGGATTATATTCTTTCGAAGGCACATTCAGATATTCTTTAGCATATTTAATTTTAGTTCTTGGGAGTCTGAAAGTCCAAATACATTTCATCTATATGAAGCATATTCTGAAGCAATTTATTCTGTTTTGAGACCTGTCACTTCAATGTTCAATCTTGACAGTATGAGAAGTTCTGCACTGAAGTAATGCACACAGAACAGAAGGCCAGACACCTGCCCAGACGAGTTTGACCTAATAAGCCCTTCAGAGAGGGATTTAGCTGCTGTTACAGATGCCTAAATTTAGGGCACTGCAGTAAAGATATCTGTATACAAGCTTGGTGTTTAAACTTCCATTACAGTCAGGGGAAATTTGGTCAATAGATAATGGTGTTAAGGAGAATTCATAGCATTATAAAGTAAAGTCTGTGATTCTGTGATTCTGTGAAAGTCCAACATTTTCTTAGCTGGATTACTTCAGGCTCAACTGACCCTATTCCTTAGATCTCCAGTGATGACAACAGAAGCTCAGACACCCAGCTGGCACGTGGAGGCCAAAATTTGAAGTAGCTTAATGGGGAAATGAACTCATTCACAATTTCAGTTAAACGTTGTAGAGTAATAAATAATTAATCTGTGCTGGATGGATTTGGTATTTTAAGGAACCCCAGATCTCCCTCACACCAATCAATGCATGTTCCTTATGTGGAAGGAATGATTATTTCAGGAGAGCCTGGTGCTTTATGATGTATACAGTTCATTGGATACCTTCTGTAACATCAGCTAGCAGCCTAGGCTAAAATTGCCCTTCTCAGTCAACAAAGGAACTGTGCCTTGGCACATGAGAGCTTGACCCGAAGTGAACAACCAAGTGAACTCTTGAGATTTTCATGATAGTCTCTTTTATTATTTCTTTTTTAAGATTTTTTTAAAGGTAGATATTTTCTCTCTGAAAGGCTATAACTACATCTACGTGGCAACCTGCAGTTTCCAAAACTCTTGGAGTCATTGAAAGTCTCAAGAACTGCTTAAAACTTGACTTGTAGATTTGATAATTGCTTCTGTGGGGAGGTGGGTATGTATGTAGGACAGGAGTGTGACATCGTGGGGCCATTTGAATGGGTAAAGTGATCAAGGCTTGAGGCTGGGACCACAGCTCTCACCCGTTGTGCTGTGTTTACACCGTACTCAGCTTTTGCAGCCACGCTTGTATAAACAAAGTAATCCCCCTGTGCGTGATAAGGTGCATCATCAAAGACAGGAGAACTGAAAACAAACCTGAATATATCCATGAGGATATAGCCTATCTGATTTGGATTATTAAAACAACAACAAAAAAATACTCACAAAGCAGCTCTGGAATGCAGAATTACAGAGGCACTTTGGTTCTGTGTGCTCTATCCCATCACACAGGAGGGGCTGCTGAACACTGTCTTTCTTTAGCAGCCAAAGACCAGAACTGGGTTTTATGTAATTCGGCTGTCCTACATTTATCTCTACCTGGCAACGACTTTGCCATGCTGGCTGCGTGCTGCACGTTTTGTACTTCATCTGTAGCAGCTTTCTCTTTGCATTTAGATCTGAGAACATAACAATGTCAGATCTTCTGTTTAAGATCTAACTGAATGGAGTTGATGTCTTCTCATCTCTTTCCCCTAAAAACACACAGCATCATCTTGCCTTTCTCTCAGATGTGGGCTTTTTGTCCTTATTCTTAAGTCCCAGCACAATTTGTCTGTCTCATTTCTTGGCAATTCATCATTGATGCTGATTTGTCAATCAGTGTTTTAAAGAAGTGAGGTGAAAATCTGAGATGTGGGGAGGTGAAGTGACTTGCCAGAGGCAGAAAGGCAGCTCCCTGAATGTCAGCCTTACGCTCAAATCTCACCAAAGAGCTCGCATCACTAAGGCATGCTGAATCCCTGCAAGCCTTAACACGTACCTCCCACCAACTCTCTGTGCCTCATCCTAGGTGTTTGTACTCGTCTCTCCATACTCCATTCCAGGCATCTTCTGGTGGCCTTTCATTGTCGCTGCACACCTTGCCAGTACATCACCCATACCCTTCTCTCTACCTGCCTTTTCAAGAGGTCCATTCCCCGCTGGTATGGCATGACTCCATGTCATCTTTCCATGTCCATCTTGTACTGTTGCAGTTGTACAACACGCACAGATTTCTGTTTGAATAGCAAACTGCTACTCAGCTTCCAGTATGAATAGCAGCTGCCTAGGGCAGGCATGCTCACAGAAAAGATCTTTGCTTTCTCTCTTTCTAAAAATAATCAAAGAAAGGGAAAAGTCAAAAGCTCATCATGCCCCACAGAAATGTCTGCATAGCCACAGAAAACCTTCAAATATAGAAAACAAGATAGAGCAGCAGGAGTAGAAAATTTTCAGATCAAAGGTTTAGAAAATGTGAAGTTCTGTTTGTGTGATGTAGAGTCAGAGCTGTTTGCTCTTCTCAGAAGTAGAAAACAGGCAGGTACACTCCTGCCAATGCCATGGTGCCATCAGCATTTGAAAGCTGAATGCCGCTCCTGCTTGCTGCAAGAGTTTGGGCAAGGGTTACTTCAATTGAAACAAAGCTTTCTGGCTATTTCACTCACTTCTGCAAAACAGGTAAGGATACTTAGGCCTAACTTTGGGGAGGCTTTTAAGGTAGAGATTCAATTCTGCCTACAGCAGTGTGAGTCCCCTTGGGTCAAATCCTCATTGGTGCATTTCCATCAATTTTTTACAGGCATTGGTTTCATCAGGCAGAAACTGAGACGTGCTCGCCCTCACACTGCTGGACACACATGGTGTGCATACACAGTGCAAATTCTACAGGTCTTTTTGTGGTTTGTTTGGTAAAGCCCATTGAGAAATACACATCCCTGGAAGGAGGAGAGGCAAGACTGAGACAGGTTGGGTCATTGCTGCTGGTTTTCTACAGCACCGTGTCAATCTTACTTGATAGCACCAGCACAGGTCTGTGGAACACAGATCTGTAATACACCTAGCAAGAACTGCAAAATGAAAACGAAACTGGATGATTATGATTATGATATTTACAACAGTTTTCAAGCAATCCAAACATCTGACTACATCTTTAAGGGCGAGGAGGACATTTTTAAACAAACATGCTTCCTTCCTGCAAGTAATGGATTGCAATAGCAACTGGCAGAAAAGCTCAGCTGTTAGTTTAGTTTTCTTCATGGCTTTTTGCTCTAACAAAAACATTTAAAAGAAGATAGTAGCTTCTGTTGTGGGGAAGTTGTCAACATTTATTATTATTATTATTATTTTAGCCTATATTTATTTTCAGAACTCTAGAACCTTTTGAAAAATTTCCTCTTGCTGTCCAAGCTTTCTTTGATTGATTCCCCATTCCCATTTCAGAATGGTTATTTTTTTTGTATGTGCACAACTTAGATACAGCCTTTCCAAACATTTTGGAAGTTACAATTGATATTCTGAGCAGGGAGGTTGGAACTTGATGATCCTTGAGGTCCCTTCCAACCCAAGCCATTCTATGATTCTATGATTCTTTGAACACATTTTCTCCTTAGCTAACAAACTAATATATCAGTTATCATATTATTTCCATAAAGCTAAGCATGTAGATAAGCCAGTGCAAAATTTTTTAGTATTTTATATTGGAATCAGCAAGGTTCTTGAAAAAATGTAAATGGAAAAAAAAAATTATTGAGCTCATGTAAGTGAAATTTACCTTGAATATGAGATCTTAAAGACTCGAGAGTCACTGTAACACATTAGCAATTGTTAGAGAAGGAAAAGAGAGTAAAACAGAGAACACCATCATGCAGTGGTAGTGATTGTTTGCCTACTTGGATTGCCTGTCAAATACTATGTGCAATCCTCATCCTCACCTTCAAGGAGATGGGGAAAACAATCAGAGAAGAGCAGAAAGGGTTATCAAAAACATGGAGAAGTTTCCATATAAGGAGCAAAGAAGCAGCCTTTGGCTTTTCACCTTGGAAAAGGGTTGATGGAGAGGAATTATGACATTGGTCTAGAAGGCTTTGAGCAGCATAAGGAAAGTAAAGAGGGACTGAGTATTCTTTCTCTTTTCCAATACGAATGAAGAGACTCCAAATAAAGCTAGTTGGTTCAAAATGAGCAGAACCAGATGGCTCTTCATAAAGTGTATAGTTAAGCAGCGGGGTTCCCTGCAGGAAGATGTTGCCCATAGTGGTTACATGGGTATAAGGAGAGCTTCAGAGAATAAACTATTGACAGCTGAGAGAGCACTCCAGGGAAGTGCACAATTGTGCTATTCTTACTCAGTTCCTCACACATCTCTTTCTGGTCACAGATAGAGGCAGAATACTTTGGTCTGGCCCTGCATATAAGTTGTTCTTATTTTCATAATTGCTTCCTGATAGAGCTAAGTTCCTTCCTTTGACCTAGATAGGAATAGGGCTGTTATTGCATATATGTCTGTTTGTAAAAAGGTGCTGATGTCAATGATTTGCTAAAATACAGTCAGCAAACCTGATCAGCAGACTGCTTTGGCATTAAGAATAGGAAAAGATTCTAAGTGTTAGGAACAAGAGAGTAATTCGGTTTTAGGGTCAATTATAGGGTCTCGAAATAACTGACGCTGCAATAACACAGTCTGTGAAACTCTTGTATCAAAAAGAAAACATCTTCTGTGTGAAACTAAGTTCTGTTCAGTGCAAGTAACGGATTGCTGTCCTCTTCATTCCATCTTGGCAGAAATATGTACTTGACCAATGTTAGCATCAAGAAGTATGAGACTCACTCCTCATCTGAATCGCACAGGTGCAGACTTCCCTGCAGAGACCCGCCTCTGACACAGAACCATTTGGAAAACATTTTGCTGTATTTAGCATTTCATTAAAAGCGTTGTGTAAAATGAATTCTCCGTTACTCTGTGCTGTTCATCTGCATGTAATACGAATGGTAATTGATTTTCTGATGGTGCATGAACTGCTAATATAAAACCTCTGCAAAAGGCTTACAGGTGAAATCCATTTTCCCTGCAGACAGCCTACATAATCTGGTTTTACGCATGTAAAGGACTTGCGAGGGCAACACACACGGCACCCCAGGTCCTGCCTCACCGTGTGGGGTGAGGTCAGCACCTGTCTGGCTTCCTTGCACCCTCCTCAGTGGACATGGCCCTGACCAGGCCCTGCTACCACCTCACCATCATCCCCTCCGTCGCCCAGACACATTTTTTTTTCAATATGAGGTTGCTAACACACCCCCTCGCAAGCAGCTGTGTTAACTGCATATTCTTCCACTTAGACAAGAGAAACAAAAGGCGCTGTGTGTTTGTGTCCACACACGCAGCTGTGTTTGTGTCTGGCTGGGAACGGCCCGGCCTGACGCAGCTCCCGCTTCCAGTTGTCAATGGGAGCGAATCGTGGGGCGGCGGGCCCACATCTGTGCACAATTACTGAGCGACGTCAGGATCAGGCCCTGCCTGTTTCTCTGCGAGAACAGCTGAGGGCAAATATTGCCTACAGGATCTGCTGATGCTGGAACACTGCAATTACTTCTGAAATCTAACCTAATTACAGTTGCTGAAGAATTCTCTCCATCCTCTCTGGCTCATTTACAACTCTCCCACATTCTCCTTTACGTCTCCTTTCTTTGAGTCAATATTTACCTCCATAACTCTCTCTTCCTCTGCTCCCTCCCCTCTGTAGTGCTCCGTGAGAGCAGAGCAGCACAGCCTCCCCCATCAGCCTGCACCAATGGTTAACAAAGCTCCGAGGTGTCAGAGTCAAAGATCTGACATCACAAAAGCAACAGAATCACCTTAGCAGATCTGGCAACAGGGAAATTGTTTGCTTGCGTTGTGTTTGCTGTTCTGCACTATCCCAGGGTATTCACAGTGAAAGCAGAACTGCAGATCGCATGAGTATCACAAAGAGAAGCTGATAGTGACAAAAAAAGAAGGAACAGGCCACAAAGAAGCCCATTGCCACTGACGAAATAGAAAACAAATCAACTTTTTACATGGCCTGATTGTGATAAGACAAGGGGAAATGACTTTAAACTAAAAGAGAGGAGATTTAGGTCAGATGTTAAGAAAAAATTCTTCACTTGGAGGGCAGTGAGGTGCTGGCACAGCTGCCCAGAGAAGCTGTGGTGCCCCATCCCTGGGAGCGCTCAAGGCCAAATTGGATGGGGTCCTGGGCAGCCTGAGCTGATGGAGGGCAGCTTAAGAATTTTTAAGTCAAGATCAACATTCTTTAGGTTGACAATATGACACCTGACCAGATGCACTCAGGAAATTCTGCACCCTGGAGATGCAAAAGGTCAAAATCAGTGGTCATGCTAGTCCTTTATCATGTGTAGATATGTAGAAGATAATGAGGAAGATCTTGCTGTGTATGCTACAAGCATCCTGGAGTGAAATCTTCTGAGCTAATGTTTTTAAGTTAAGCTTCTATGTCCAGGTATATACATTTTCTTGATACTTTTTGAAAATCATAGATGGTAAGATTTACATACAAGGCCAAATGCATATGCCCAAAAGTTTGAAGATTTTTGTATTATTTCAGTTATTTACATAACTTTCACAAGTAATTTTTCAATAGTTTTACTAATCCGTGTTAAATATTTCGAGCTGAAGGTAGGTGCAAGAGCAGAGTGCTACAGAGAATCAATGAAAGCTGAGAAGAACTTCAAAGAGAAATCATAGCGTTAAGTAGTGTACCAACAAAGTTGTAAGCAAGAACAGTAATCAGAAAAGAAAAAAAATAGCAGGAGCAAATAATAACAAATTTGGAAAAATTATTCAGAACCCTGAGCTGAGGTAGCTACGGGCCTAACCCATCTCCTCCTGAAGTGGAGAAAGGGATTAGGCAGCTGCTGTGAGGAGAAAGGCAATGGTAGCTACACCTTCCTAGAGCTTCTAGAAGAGATAGAAGTCTTTGAAACATGCCAAGAATTAAAATATTTGTACAGAACCATAAATCCATTAATGCCATTGCTTACTTTAGTCAAGGTAAAACCAAAGATGCTGCATTTGCACTGAGGCCTCCCCCAGCTGTTCTTAATTCAGTTGTGGCACTGCAACCCTTCATTATCTTGTGTCTCACTGAAACTTCCAGAGAAAAATACATCCTTTACTGCTAGATTTCAGTTTGAAACTCATTTTCTTGAACATGTTTCAAAGCTATCCAAGCTTTAGCAGCCTAATTTCAGTTCAGAGCCTTTCTCCCAGGTACAGCCAGGGCACAGTAAGTTGTTCACATTAACCAGCAAAGTCCTGCTGGACCAAGACTTTGCTGTGAAGTGTGTTCCCATCCCAACACAAGTGAGCATAATGTCATGTGTGGGCTGGCAGGAACAAAGGACAAGCAGAGGGTAAGGGGACCATCTTGTCCGTCCCACAGAAATGATTATTTCCACAGCCTTGAGGTTGGGCTCTTCAGGCTGGTCCACATATTGCTCTGCAGCAGCTGAGTGCATACGTTTAGCTTGTGCTGCACAACAGATTTGATTCACAGGAAGGCTGCAGACATTCAGCCACATGAGCAGTGGTAGGATTCAGGGCTTTCTATACAGCCAACAACAACTTCTACCCTTTCAGACATGAAATCTGTTCAAGGCTTAGTTACTAATTTTTCGGCCCTTCTTCCAACTTCCTCCTAGCATTAACCACTTAAAGAAAACCTGCACAACCTCTTTTGAACAAGCTGAAGAATTAAACTCTCAGGCAGGCTGTACATAAAGCTAAGTCCTTCCAGGAGGACCCTTTGGAATGGATACATTTTTTCCTTCAAAATAAATCAGGCTATGCTAAGTTCAAATCAACACATTGGCTCTTATTTTGTAATAATAATGTAGGAAAACAGGCAGCTTGGTTTCCTAGCTGCACAGATTCATCAAACATCCTCTTTGAGCACTTGGGGCAGCACCAGCAGGGTGCATTTGGCTCCCATTTCTCTGTGGCACGTGGTTCAGGGGTGTGCTGCCAGGTGATAACTGTGCCTCTCCCTCTCCCAGGAACCTGAAAGCTGCAGAATGAGAAATAATGCTCCTCTAAAGACTGCTTCTTTCTGCAGAAATCTCTGCAAGAACTGGTTACAGAAGTGCATCTGTCTGTCCTGTCCATTAATTAATGCAAGGGTAATATTAATCAAATTAATCCTTGTTCATCTTCTTCTTACTTGTAAATGTCAGAGAATAGCACCAAATTCTATGTAAACTAGTCTTTTCTTGGAGGCTCCTTTCTTCTTTTCCACCATGCCCCCTCTTCTCCTCTCCCACAGTGACTGTGGCACCATTCACATTGATTAGAAGAAGATTATTTGGGGGCCCTTTTTCCTTCTGCACAACCACCAACCTAAAAGTAGGCTCCACTGGAGCAGTAACATCCTGAGGGCAGCTGCTGTCATCTTCCACTCTCCCTGTGGCTCCCACTTTGAGAAGCACCTATCTGGTGGGTGGCAGTCCATTGGTAGCCCTGGTGTATCTCTTCTGGGCTGCCACAGTTGGCCAGCCTATTCTAGTTGAAACAAAGGGATTACGACTTGGGATTGCAGGCTCCTGATGGCTGAGAAGCAATTTACCAGTATTTTGTGATTATAAAATGATTTCATTCTTAAAATTGAATACTGGGCTCTTTCCCCAGTGTTCTTATACGTGGCACCCAGTGGAGTCCCTTGGTTGGCTTCCAAACCAAACACAGCAGCGATAGCATCCAGTTATTTTCCATTGGCAGCTGGATGGGAGGAAGGTCTGTGGACATGGAGAAGTCGTCGTTTCACAACAGGCTCAGGTATGTGCTGGGAAAACCCTGCCTTGCCTTCAGCCAACCTGCTGACCGTGGCCGTAATTCAAGTACACACCAGTAATCTAGGGGGTGAATGAAGAAATAAACCTTACCCAGTTTCCCTTCTCATCTATGCAGTGAAGGCACTACAAATTCATGGGGAATGCATTAAAACCCAGTGTAGGCACAGTTTTGC
The DNA here is from genome assembly GCF_987193195.1 of Phasianus colchicus. Taxonomy (NCBI): domain Eukaryota; kingdom Metazoa; phylum Chordata; class Aves; order Galliformes; family Phasianidae; genus Phasianus; species Phasianus colchicus. The sequence goes on from NC_143436.1 coordinate 134,568,515, forward strand.
ATGCATGTTCCAGTGCTACCTTTCCCACTGTGATACTGTCCTCAGAGTGCTCCCTTTCTCATTTTTGGAGATCGTTTTGGGGCAGGGTTTTGGAATGTTTTCAACAGGACCAAAACATCACTTTGTGTGATATGTAGTCCTGGGAAGGTCCTTTTCTTTACCCTTACAAGGCTTGAAGACTGTGTGTACTTCAACACAAGAGAAATACCTCCAGAACAGCAATCTCTTTTATTCCACTCCCCATGTATTTGATGCTTTATTCCCTCGGGTGCTACTTGTTTGCCAAAGGATTGTTTAACCACTGTTTGACAATTTCCAAATGGGAAAAACTGCTGGGTTCCATCCAACGGAAGGGAGGAGCTTTGCAAAGTTTTCTATTTAATCTTGGTTAAACGTAAACAACTTTACCCTTTCAACATTAGTCATGCCCGCTGGAGAAAGGATGGTGTGAAGGCGCTCAGCAGAAGAGTGTGACAGTTTCCTGTGATAATTCCCGTGTGCGTTGGGGATCGTAGTCACTGGGTATGGTGGCAGGGGGATGAGGGAAGCAGGGCTTTGAAGTGCTCCCCTGCCCAGCTCCTGTGTCACTTGGCAGTGCTCCTAACCGTCGGGATGGGCAGTGAGGGAGGGTGCTCCGGCACGCTGCTTATCTCTGGCTGGCTACTTTTCAGGAGGAGAACTAGGGAAAAAAAAAAAGAAAGAAAGAAAAAAAAAAAAAAGGAAGAAAGACAGAAAAAAAATAAATGATGCAAAGAGAGGAATAAAAAGAATGACCTACTTTGCAAAAAAAAAAAAAAAAAAAAAAAAAAAAAAAATAGAGCTCTCTCTCAAGGTTTTGCTCTAATTGCCGGTACGGTGTTGCATAACCACATCGGGACTTACTGCCTGTACCCGGCGAGGCCGGGACTTGCTCCGAGTTCGTGGGGTGTCCCCTGCGGGCGGGGGATGTCCCCGGCTGCCGAGTGAGGCCGGGCCGGGCTACACCTGGATGCTGCCCCTCCAAGGCTCCAGAAGCACGGTCCTGGGGTCAGAGATAGGGGGCTGTAGGGATGTGGGTGTAGGGATCTAGGGATATGGGAATATATGGATACGGAGATGGAAGGATGGGGAGACGTAGGATATAGGGAGATGGGGATATAGGGATGTAGAGATATAGGGACGTGCGGATGCGGGGATATGGGATATGGCAGTGTGGTGCGGGGATGCCGCTCCGGACCCGTACAGTAGCCCGCACGCCGGTTTTGCTTGAGGCGCTGTGAAGCCATCCCTGATTCAGGGCTGGGTTTTTTGGTTGAGGTTTTATTTTTTTTTTCCCCTGCTTCCCCTTTCGTTCTCTTTCCAGCTTCTCCTTTTCTTGGATCCACGCCTGTCTCCTCCCACAGAACGAGAGAGAGAGAGAGAGAAAAAAAGGTCACGTATGTTTGGAAAAATATGTAGGTCAGTGGAACATTCCCTGCACTTGTGCAAACGGAGCCGGGGCGGGAGAGCTCCTCCGCAGCCCTCTCGCTGCCCACCTCCCGGCCCGACCCTCCCCGAAGCCCGGGCGCTCGGCGGCGGGGAGGGGGCAGCCAGGAGCCGGGGTCCCTCTCCCCTTCCCTGACCCGTTTCGCGCGCCCAGCCGGGCTCTCGGCCGCGGGCTCCGAGCTCCGGGGAAGGCGGGCGGGCGGCGGAGGAAGGCGGCTCGGGCGATCGGCCGCCTCCAACCTCCGGGCCCGCGGCCGCCCATGGGCGCGGGGCGCCGGGCGCGGCCCCCCAGCGCCGGCGGCTGAGGGCGGGAGACGGCGGCCGGGGGATGGAGGCGGCCGGGGGGGGACGCCCCCGCCTCGCCCGCCGGGCTCCAACTTCGCCGCCAACTCCCGGCCCCGCGGCCCCCGCGGCCGCCCCGCTTCTCTCGGCCGCGCGTCTAACTTAATGCACCAGCGGCAGCCCGAGCCAGCGGCCCCCCCGGCCCCCGGCCTCCCGGCCCCCCCGCGGCAGCCCGGGCTCCCGGCGGCCTCCCGCTGCCGGCGGAGCCCCTGGCCCCGGCGCGCCCGGCTCCCGCGGCGCCCGGGGCGGCGGCGGCAGCGCGGCATGCGGCGGCCCCGCGCACCATGAGACACGGCACCGGCCCCGGCACCGGGCGCGAGGCGGGCGGCGTCCCCGGCTCCTCGGCGGCGACCAAGAGTTTGCCGGCTCCCGAGCCCGGCCTCCTGCGCGCCTGGAGCAGCGGCGGCCGCTGCCGCAGCGGCACCGGCAGGCAGCGGAGAAGCGGCGGCATCCAGCCCGGCGGCACCGGCACCCAGGTGGCCACCGCGGACAGCAGCAGCGGCGGCGGCGGCGGCGGCGGCGGCGGCGGCTGGGGCTTCCCCGCCGCGCTCCCGCAGCACCGGCAGCCCAGGTAACGCGCGGCCCCGCGGCCCCCTCGGGGTACCTCGGGGTACCCGCCCGCTCCCCGCCCCGGAGCCCACCGGGACCCCGCCGCGGGGGGGGTGGGAGATGGGATCGGGGCATCTCCCGCCGTCCCCGGGACTCCCGCGCGGTGCGGGGTCATCGCATCACCGCTGAGGCGGGGGAGGAAAAGTTGCGGTGAGGTCGGGGGGGATCTCTGCTTGAGGCCCGGTGGGACGTCTGCACGGGAGCAGGGGTTGAGGTGCTCGCTGTGGCCGCGTACCCAGCCCCGGCTTGTTCCCCGCAGCGTGCCCGATGGGGGGATGCTGAACGCAGCGCTCGGCAGCAGCGCGGCACTTCTTTCACGAGGAGTTGTGCGCTGGTGCTCTCCTGCACGGTCACCGTACGGTTTGTCGGTTAGCGAGCACGTTCGTCCATAAACTTTACTCGGCGCACCGTAGCTGTCGGCAGGGCGGCAGCTTACTTTCACTCAAGTGACTCAGAAATAACGAGCGGCTCTGAGCGTTCACGGCCGGCAGAGGAACTTTAATCTTTTCGAGGCTCTACGTCTCCAGAAGGGCTGCCGGGACTCGTGGCTGCGGGACTGCCCAGCCTGACCTAGTGCGTGACGGCCCTACTCACGGCAGGAGGTTGGAGATGGATGGGCTTTGAGGTCCCTTCCAAGCCAAACCGTTCTGTGACGCTATGATTCTAACCAGGCTCTCGGTGCCCGCTCAACAAGTGGCCGTATCTCGAAGTGGGAAGCCATCTCCCTTCCACCCCTGAGTGAGTGTTGGTTTGCATCCCTCCGTGGTGCTAGGCTGTGTGCTGACACTGATTTAGCAGTGCTCACACTTCGCAGAGGTGGCCCTGCTGCCCTGCTGAGTCCTGCTCCAACCCGTGCAGCCAGCAGGGATGCCTAAAATTGTCTTCCTTCACACATAAAGGTGCTGCTCTGCCTGTGTGATGCATTGAACCCATAGGTTATACTTTGCAGAATTGCAGCTGTCCCATTTTCTAGCCCTGCACTCGAAGGTATTGTTATTTTATCATAGGCAGAGATGTTGTCTACAGTTAAAATTACCCTGTGCTTTCTAATACAATGCTCTGCTTTCAGGTGCTTATGCATTTGCTAGGCTTGAAAGTAGGCTGACATTTTCCGGGTTGAGTATTTGCTGAAGACAGAATCTCTTTGGGAAGTTTCAGATAAAATGGTTCAGCTATTTCTGAAAGCGTGGTGAGAGGAAATTGCATTCTTTGACCACATATCTGACAAAGATGGTTTAGGTATATCCCATCCTGCATTAGGAGACCTTGATCTTTGTTTTTCCATGAATCCGCATTTTTTGGCTCTGTTGAAAAAAAACACTTTCATTGAAACCGTTGAATTCTTGTGGCTTTGTGTTTTGGAGCAGGAAAAAGATACTTGGCTCGGGATCAACCTTGTGACGGGGGTATGCGTCACATTGAGCCTATGAAAATCTTCCAGAATTTGGAAGTGGTGGGCATTTGGGGGTTTGCCTATGGCACTGCTGGAGATGTTCTTGGTGTTATGACACACTGAACTCGTCCTCCTGGGAAGGATGGGAGCTGTCCTGCTTGCGGCTGGAGGGCCGTGTGGGCTTCCCTACGCAGGTCTTCTTCCCAGATGTTGCTGCTGTGGTGAGCACCAGAAGGAGGGGACATGGGGCTGTGTCTGCAGTGCCTGGGTGTGTCTGCTTGTCTGCTGGCATGGAGACTGAGTGGGGAAGGAAAGGGAGACTGCTTCATTTGCATGCATGGGGAAAGAGAGTGTGGGATTAGGGGGGAGAAGCAGCACTGGTGATGCAGGTGTGGTAGAAGAGAAAGGCAGGGACCTTGAAATCAAGTGGAGAGGGCTTGGTGGAGTTGATACGTGGCAAAGTTTGGCAACAAGGTGAAGAGGAAGGGCTGGAACTGGAAACAGAGGGGGAAAACCCAGACTGAGAGAAGGAATGGTGAACAGAAACACGTGGTGAGAGTCTGGTGGTGGACAGGGACAAGAGATCTTGGCCTGCAAAACCAGTTGTTTCCAAACTTTCAGTGATTGGATTGTATTATTACCACTTCTTTGTACTTCTCATCTTCCCCCTCACACAGCCTTCTGTGCTCTTCAGCCCCTGCCTCTACTTTGCCCCACATGAACTGCTCTGCCACCTGGTGATGATCTGAGTTTTGGGTGGTGCTATGTGGAGCCAGCAGTTGGACTCAATGCTCCTTATGGGTCCCTTCCAACTCGGGATGCTCTGATTCTATCATTCTGTGGTCTCCTTGCTCTGAGGAGCAGCTCTTGTTGCTCATCGTACATTTTGCACCACCTTCCTTTAGCTGTGGGCTTGCCACAGGCAGGATGGCAGCTGTGTATGTCCCCATTAAGTCTCATACTACGCTTTTGTGCTGTGGACCTCCAGGATTCATCTCATCCTGCAGTAAGCTGATGCGGGTTTTCCACAGGAAGAATTTATAGCTCAGTATATTAAGAATAAATCAACACAGCAAAGTCCAGTGGAAACAAAACAGTATGTCATCATGGAGCTGATGCTGCATCGTAACATATTTGCTTCAAGTAGGAAAATGAAGATCAGCAGCTGATTGTTCCAGTTTTGTAGCTTGGCATTCTTTAAAGATAGGACATTTTGCACAGCCATAAGTTTAGAGCAAACAAATGACATCTCTGTACAATTGGTGAGTGGTAAAAATAAAACAACTGAGAATGGCATTCAAATGTGTATTTTATGAGTACTTTACTGCTTTTTCTTCCTAAGCTGGACATTAGGATTTAAGTAACTTTCATTTGTATTTAACAATGTTTTGCTTTCAGGTTCTTAGGACAGATGCACTCAAATAGCAAATTTTGTAGGGAGATCATTATCTGTATGAAAACCAGGCATTTTTCCAGATTTGGCTTAGCTTTCTGTTGATCCTTGGTCTTATTACAACTTCTTTTTAAGAAACTAGGCTGAGGCAAATATTTGTATTTTAGCTAACTTAATTCAGGCTGGAAGTTTAACAGAAATAAGCATCAGCTGGGACTGACTTTCTTTTCTGAGACAGAAATTTGAAAAGGAAATGCCATGTAATACTGTTTAAGCAGAGTGTAGAGATGGTGGTGGATTTGTTTATGTACTGGCATTATATAGGGATTTTTTTGGGACCCTTTGTTGGGACCTGCTGCTATGTGCCACGCAGGATGTATATACTGATGTATCACCAGCTGAATTCAGAGATGTAACAGTTGTAGGGCAGGAAGGACAGTGTAATGTGATGTGATCCTGTAGGCTTGTGCTGAAGCATCTGAGAAACTGCAGACATGATTTACTCCTTGCATTTATCTTACCATGGCTCAGGGATCTTGGTAGATTGGGCTGAGGGGTTTTGGAACACACCTTTCTTATACCAATACATGTAAATTCTGTGTACCTTTTGGGGATGGAGGGATAAGAGCTGCTCTTTATACTTCATTTCCTGTGTGTCTTCCCCTAAAGGCAAACCATGATGCATACGTCAGTCCAACCCAAATGTCGTGTTTAATAACATTTTAGAACAGAAAGACTCTTCTATTCCTTTATTCAAGAATCATGGCAGAGGTCAGTGTTTCTTCCATACTGCCTGCCTTTCATTTTGGCATCATTCTGAAAATTCACCTGTGGCTTCAGAAGAGTGAACCTCTCCCAACATATAGGCCACCAGTGAGCTTGGACATTTGTTAGTATCCATTAGCATTACCACACACTTTGCTGTCTGTTCTCAGTACCTTCCTGTTGTTCCTTGTCCTGTCCCTCATCTGTAAGCTCTGCCATTGTTCTCTGCAGTGCAGGTACAGCATGTGCACACTCTGATCCATGGTTGAGAGCTCTGAAATATTCCAAACCTGACCTTGTAAATGGTGAGTACTGGGAGGTGAGCTCACCTTCTGCTTGGGCACAAGTCTGTGTAAAACAGGTGATCTTTTGCTGACCCGACTGTGACAGAAAGGAAAGTGTGTTCATCTGTTTTACTACTGTTCTTAGGGATCTGTGCATAAAATACAAAAGTACCTAAAGGGATTCTGCAAGAAAGCTGGAGAGAAACTTTTTACCAGGACATGTAAATGATAGGACAAGAAGTATGGCTCTAAACTAAGAGGGTAGATTTAGTTTGGCTAGTAGGAAGAAATTCTTCACTCAGAGGGTGGTGAGGCACTGGCACAGCTGCCCAGGGAAGCTGTGGTGCCCCATCCCTGCAGATGCTCAAGGCCAGGTTGGATGGGGCCCCGGGCAGCCTGAGCTGGTAGGTGCCCAACCATGGCAGGGTATGGAACTGGATGGGCTTTGAGGTCCCTTCCAACCCAAGCTAATCTGTGATTCTGTGATTCTGTCATATGGAAAAAAAGCCTGAAGGATGTTTATGTGGGCTTGAGATCAAAATGGAAATTTGGAAGTTCAAGTATGAAACTTCTTAGTTATTTCAAAACATGGAACAAGAGCCAGTGTGACAAAGCATCATTTACCTGGACATCTAAACCATTCTTTCTCTTTGAGTATCCTCATGTCAAGTGAATGTAATATGTTTTGCATTCATATTTAATATGTCGTACTGACAGTTAATGAAAGAAAGTACATGTTATCCAAAACAAAATCACAGAAATACATTGCCACAAGTCACTGAAGATACAGAAAGTTAGATAAAATCTTCCATAAACAACTCAAAAAACTTTCAAAGCAACATACAGATGTGAGCGTAGAAAACTAAACAAAACAATGGAAATAATAAAAAAAGAAAATCATTAATTTACTGCGGAAACTATGGGTGTACCCATGTCTTTGAGATTATACATGTTGATTCTTCCATTCCAAAAGCATGTGGTGGCAGGGAGATTAGGAGATTCAGGGTTTGGTGATCAGAGGAACAGTGTGGCTTCTGCATGAGTAGCGACAAGGCTAGTAAGGCAATGATTGGCAAGAAAGGAAACAGAAATCTGTAAAATCCTGCAATACATGGAGGAGGCGAGCTGGGAGTGACTGCTGTCAGAGACAGCCATGAGGGTACCGGGTGAAGCAGGCAGTCATGGGGATTGAGACAAAGGGAGGTGGCTCCTCGAGCAGTGTGGTCAAATGCTGAGCTCCTCACCACAGGATGTGGATGCTGAGAGGTTACATCAGCTAATGAGGTGACTGGATGAGTTCATGGAAGAGAAATCCATCACCGGCTATTAAATACAAAACCACTGCCTCTCACTTAGGAAGCTTTGATCTGCAAATTCTTGGAAGCCTGGTGAATATCCTGAGGAAATACTGCATTTGATTTGCTGTATTCTTCTATGCACTCCTTGATATCATGGCTAGCTGTGGCTGGGCCAGGTGGTCCTCCAACTGTGCCTGCTCTGCTACATGAGGTGCGTTGGGGACTCCAGTGCAAGGAGCTTGTGGTTGTGTATTTGAGTGGAAAGAGCTGGTTTGATGAAACTGGTTGATATGCTCCACAGAAAAGCCAGGGTGTGAGCTAAAGCTTATGCAGGGCTGGAAAAGCAGGGTACGGGGCTCAAGCTTGCTCCCTGGTGTCCTATTATTTAGCTATGCAGTCATGCCAAGGATGGCAGTCTTATCTCCTTGGGTTCAAGTGGGTTCAGAAAGCAATTACATTCACAGAAGCAATTCTGCCAAGAGCCACTGAATGCTGAGCTACAATGCCTGGCTGAAGGAGTCTCTGCTGGAAGACTATTGTATTTCCACATGCCTGTCCCACTCACACAGCCTGCCCCAGCCTTAGCTGCTGCCCAGAATTAGAAAGATGATTTGGGGCACAATAATCTTGTTTCCTGACCTGGCAGTACTGTCATTAGTTTTATCTGTCCATTAGAGAGTAGGCTTTGAAATTCCGACCAAAGAATGGGAGAATCTTTAGGACTATTATTTTTTTCACCTATCCACAGCGCTCAGGCACTGGTTACAGAAACAATATTGTGTTGGCTGCTGGTTGCTGGACCAGAATTTTCTTAATCATCTGAAAGGCAGATTTTAAAGCCCTGGGTAATGAACACCACAGCCGTTCCAAAGCAAAACCTCTGTAGTGCCTAAGCAGTGGTCAAAGTACTTACACTAGCTTACCCACTAGTTTCTAGATGAGAACTAGCTGTATGAAAATGACAGAAGCAATCTGAAATTCAACAACGTGCAAGTTGTTGTGGTCATTTCTTAAAATTCCTCTATGCTAGCTGCTAAGAAACTCAAAGGCAGCGTGTAACTGAACTGTATGAGTGCCTGTATGTATTTTAGGAATGCCTTATGTAACCGAATGGCAGGCCCTTACACTGAGCAGGAGAGCAGTGTTGCATAAGCAGCTGGGGAGCATGCAGGAGCTCCAAGAGCACTCCTGAATTCTGTGGATCCTGCTGGATCTCATTTAATGTTATTTAATAAGCCATATTAACTTCTCTTCCCAAGAGTTATCTCGGAGCAGCGACACTGATTTCATTTCCCAGATAAGCTTCACTTTTTAGAAAGAGCATCAAACTTTTCAGTCGGTTGAGCAGCTTAATGTCCTGGTAGCCTTGAATTTTCTGTAGTCAGCACTCAATCGAGTTGAAAATAAAAACTCATTAAAGTGAAAACCTTGAACAGGAAAACACTTGTTTTTCATTCTCGTTTCTAATTCGGTAACCATTCTTAAAGCCCATCACTATGATTTCCTCTATCTTGGGAAAAACAAATTATTATTCAAGCAGCTTTTATTTTCTTTAAAAATAGACAATACTGTTCAATTGTCGGGAAGAAAACCAGAACAAGAAAATCAACTTTAACAAGCATACAGATGGCAATGAATTTTTTTAACATAATTTTAGTCCTGCAAACAGTAATAATTGAGTTTGATTTTTTTTTTTTTTTGTCTTTTTGTCATTGATGAGCCAACCCGAGTTTTTTTCTCTTGATTCACCCTTAGGTGTGTCAAGTCATTAAGCTGGAGGGCTCTTTTAACAAGGAAGCTCCCACCTGTAATCTCTCAATCAACAGGTGGATGTGACTGCAATACCTGAGAACTGCCGGTTGTCTGATCAGCAGAATGAATCCAACTATGAGTACATCTTGGACTTATTGATTTGGGTGGGATGACTCTCATTAGTACGTCATGGAGAACTGATGCAGCATGGATAAGACTGATATTCTTGCAGAGTCCTGTAGATAATAAGTATTATTAGTGCGTGCAATGTGATCAGGCGGAATCAGGGCGTTTTTCTGCTGTTTGTAGTTCTTATACAAAATATTCGCCTTGTTGTTCTTGTTGGTAATTCCACAGATTTTACTTGTGGTATTTTGCCTGTTCCTGGTTTTGACATCTAAAACAGTAAAAGGTTTTAAATTGGAGGCTTTACATTTGACATACCCACAGCCCAATTACACATCTAGTGAGAGCTCCTTTAATTTATGATTTATAAAGGTGTACGATGTCTTCATGGACCATTAAGGCCACTACTTAGCCGAAATCTTCATCCTGTTCATCAGATGAGCATCTAGCTTTTAAAAGTCGCTTTATCTTTGGTTACCAAGGTCAGAAGAGCATTTTGTTCCCCAATTTAGTTTTTGCTATATCAGTGTGATATCTGTGGAATACACTTTCTCAGTCTTTCTGCCTGAAAACAGCCTAATCAAAGAATACTTGTGTGAGCCACATGGGTGCATTTCCAACAATTTCAGCAAGAGCAATGCAGATACAAAATAAATAGGTCACTCATATTCACTGTTGTATTTGTATTATTTTTTTAATAAGAAGGACTGGAGAATCTTGTTTGTTTTCGGAGCTGTCACTGAAGTGGATGGAAACTTTCCTGGAATAATTCTGGACCTTTAATTTGGTTATTTGCAAGGTGACATGAGTCCCTTGTTTCATCTTTTCTCTTTCTTACAGCATGAAGGGCTTTATTGTAAGCTGATGCGCACTGATGTATCCCAGCTGGTTGTGGCAATTACACTTATACTGCCTGGCTCCTAATATCCATATTTCTTCAAAAATGCACAGTCTTTTTCAACAATACAATATCTTGCTGTATCTTGCTGTTATTCAAGTATAGAAATAAAGCTGCATTTGGTGCCTATCCTCCTGTCCTCATTAAGGCAAAACTCCCACTGAAATCAAGGGGAATTTGGCTTGACAAAGAATTACTGGCTTGAGTTCCTGATAGCACTAAACTTTGTCTTTTTCTTGTTGTTTTTTGACTTTTTTTTTTTTAAAATTTTAAATTTCATCTGTTCCTTCTCCTTCTTTTACTTCATTGTAATCTTTAGCTTTCTTCAAGAGGACCTTGTTTTTATGAATTTATTTCAGCTGGTACATTCTGCTTCTCCCCTTTTCCTCTCTCCTTTCTTCTTCCCTCTTTCACTTCTCCTGTTATCCCCACCTTCACTGACTACAGTACTGTAAGGAGCTGCTGTAGATCATGCATGTATCAAGGAATTTAATTGTCTCTTTTAGATTACTTCAACATATAGGTACCTATATCCATGTACTTGCCTTAGGGTGATGCACAGGTTTATAAGATTGGTGATTTAGACAGAGATTTATTTGCACAAAATCCATCTCAGTAATCTTTCCTTGTATTCTGGCAAGATCTTAAAAGTTCCTCTGAAGCATTCATGCAGGGTTTTAGCAGTAAATTGGGTTTTGAAATGACAAAAATATTTGGCACAGCATTGCAGTCAGAAGAAAATACTTCAGGATTTTAAAGTCAGTGTAAAAAGGGTTTTGTTGATGGCAACAAAACTGGAAATCTCAAAATAGATAGATTTTATTTATAATTGTACTGTGCAATGCTATGAGCTTAGACCACAAACATAATGCCCTTTGTGCATCACATCTCTTGTCTACAAACTAGGGCAGCCTAATAGAGAAGCGTAGTCTCTGATGAGTGATGGGTGCATTCACAGCCATGTGTTTGAGGGGGTCACCGAGCAGGGGACTGCACCATTACAAAGAGAAGTGGTGGAGTCACCGATCCTGGAGGTGTCCAAGAGACATGTAGATGTGGCATTGAGGGACGTGGTTAGTGGGCATGGTGGGGGTGGCCTGATGGTTGGACTGGATGATCTGAAAGGTCTTTTCCAGCCTTAGTGACTCTATGACTGGTAGAAAGAGGAGCCATGGTGAAGCCTCTTCTGGGTGTTGATCCACCTTGGTGGCTGAGCCTCATGAGGCGTTTCCTTGTGCACTGCAGAGTGTTGCTTCCAGCTGCTCTTGTGCCTTCCCTGTATGCCCTGTCCCTGCAGGTACCTCTGCAAGGTCATTCTCTCTCGCTTCTACCTATTAATTATTTTTGGCTTTAAGACAGAAGCCTTTTGAAAGTGCTAAGTATTGTTATTTTCTTGCAAGTTGAACTGATATTCAAATTCTTTTCCAAAAGACCCCATTCATGCTTGTGAAGTAAATAATGACTGTGTGCCTTCCTGATGGATAGTATAGAATTTAGAAGTAATGCCACCGGCTTGCAGTTCCTTAGCATCTGGATCCTTCCAGATATTCCCTTTAATGTAAAAGGCATAATGCCAAAGTTGCTTATTCTTCCTCAAATAAGCAAATACATTTTCTCTTTTTGTAAAGGTTACAAATATTGTTACATGGTGTCCAATTTTCTGTTACTCTGGAAAACCTAAAAGGTATTAAAAACTACAGGCAAAATCCATAGTGTAATGCCAGTTAAAAAGGTATCACTTCTTCTTTAATGCAACTGCTATTTCCCTTGCTCAAAATTGTCTTTTTCCAATGGATGATTTAAACTGTACCTGAACAACAGATTTATTGTTGTTGACCAAATATGAAATTTGATGGTCTTCTCGATTTCTTTTCAAGATAGGTTATTTTTCAGAGTACCTAGGGATATAAGTTCATTGTTTAACTTTGGAATTCACATTTTGTTTGCCTGGTCTATAATATATGTATTTGCAAAGTCATAAGTGGCATTAGACTTGCCATATTTCTCTGCAGACTTTTTCCCACTGTGAAACTAACACAGGGTCATCATACTGGTTAATGAAAGAAGGACGATATTTTTTGTAAATCATAAGTATTTAAATATTCTTCTATGCAGATTTTTCCTTTTCATGAGAAAGTTTAAAGAGACATCTGAAAAAATTCTGTCTTGATAACGCAGGTTAAGTTCATTCAAAATCTCGATATCCAGTGGTGTAAGGTAATGAGACGTTTCAAAATTGGTAGTGTGTAATTGAGAGGGGATTCCATATATGAGATGCAAGCATAAAAATTCGGTATAGCTCTTCACAATGCCGCTCGTTTTGCAGCTGAATTCCTCAGTACTGTTCTTAGAGTGTATAATCAGTTACGCTTGTGTTGATTTAATCAATTATTCTTGTGCACAAACAAACAAACACAAAAATCTGGCTAATTTCAGGCTCTCTTTGAAACACCAGACCTAAAGATTTAACTTACAAAGAAAGAAATACTATTTTCAAGCTTCTAGAGTGATTTTAAAAATGGCAAAGATATATTTGGGAAGTACCATACTTCTTGGTACTGGCAGCTGTGTATCCTTATGCAGAAGTGGATTTGGCTGAAAGACCAATTCATAAATATTGTATCCAAGGACTGCAGCAAGCTTTCATATTTTCAAGAGATAATGTAAAATGTGCAACATTTTTTCTTCACCCTCTGAAGTCTCAGCTTAAACAACTTGGTCTCCCAAGTACGATGAATAATGGCCAACTAGCCAAAGTATCCACGGCTTCTTCAATCACACAGACTGGATATGATTCTGCTTCCTCCCAGTGAGCCTGCATACGTAGGAGAAAAGGTCAGCTTGCTGCGCTCAGTCTGAAATCCCTCCTGCACACTGGCAATCTGCAAAGCAGCTCGGAAGGAGGAGATGTTGATAAAGAACTTGACTCCTGCACTCGGTGACTTTCCATCTCTCAGTCTGTGAGCTTCCAAGCAAGCAGCACAGACTGCTCCTCACTGTGTTACAGACTGCTTGGAAAGCCACATGGGAGATGGGGAGTCTCTTATGGCTCTCTTAGGAAAGTTTTTTTTTTTTCTTCTTGTCTCTAGACCTCCCTTTTGATCTGTGATCTGGGAAAGCAAGGGGTATAAGGAAGAGGTAAGCATTATCTTTGATCTGATGGCTCCTCTCCTTCTGGGCTACTCTCTGGAAAAAAAAAAAAATCCCCCTTGGGAAGGCAACATTTACTGTGGCAGAGGCTCTGTGTGCGGGAGCAGTGGGGAGGATGCTGAGCATGCCTGATGGGCGCTTGACATTTTAGCACGGATTTAACAAAGCAACTTTATTCAGGTAAACACTTAGGCACATGCTTTTCATTACCCATTTGCTAAGAATTTTATCTAAGTCTTCTCCTGAATATGGAAAGATTTAAGTGCATATTTAAAGGCTGACTAGTTCCTCACTCTGACTCACACGTATGCTGCAACAGGGATGGGCTGGGTGGAAAGGGAGCAGTCATCACAGTAGCATGGGAGCTGAGAAGTATGTATTTTTTCAAAGATTAAGGGATTCTGAGGTAGGAAGGGACTTCATTCTGGCCAACCTTTTTTCTGCTTTTTAATCTGGAGTTAATAACTTGTTGGATGTTTCTCCCTAGTTTTGTTTCCCAGCAAGTCTCCAGGTTTCTTTTGGAGAGTTCTGTTTCAGGTGAAACTCCTCTTGCTCTGCCTTAACGCAACACTTCTTGCAAGACAATTTTCTTAGAGAAGAAAGTAATAGCTGAGAAGTTGTGAGACATTTCTGGAATGAACTCAGGCAGCTTGTCAGCATAGGATATTCTTCCATTTAAGACCAATTTTCCATTGCTTTATCAAATGTTACCCTTTAGTACTAAAACCATACCTGCAAGATTGCCTTAATTTTGCCTTAGTGAGTATGTTCTGCTAGTGCAAAAGAAGATCCTGCCCTACTCCCGAATTTGAATACTCATTTCTGTTATTTCCCTTTTCCAGGAACTGTAGGCAAGACCAGGAAGCTGATCTTGCTGAAATTTAACCTTCTCTGTATGTAGGCTAATTTTCAGCTGTTGTGTTTTCCTAAACTGGTTCATGGCACAGATATACAAATGTTGGTGGTTGATTCAAGGAAATGAAGCAGGACTTCCTTTGGAGCTACTGTGGGTTTAAGTCACCTTACAGTGTCCCAGGAATATTTTTTCTTGAGTGTCCTGGAGGACAAGATAAATGGGGCTGTGTTTTGTCCTGCAGGAAGCTGGTGAGTGGAGAGATGAAGGCAGTGAGAAGATGTTGACCAGCTGGAGAGGGAACACAGAATGTGAATAAGGAGCAAGAAAGACCAGGAGCTTTGAGCTGCAGAGAAACGAGAGGGGAGGGATGGAGAAAGAGCCCCCAGTATGAAATGTGGCAAAGTGAGGGTTTTGTGGCCAACTGGAGGAAAAGAGTTGGAAAGAGGGCAGATGTGGACATGAGCCTGGGAGGAGGAAGGTCAGAGTGCAACTTGAATGCACCACACCGGGGAGAAAGAGATTGGAAGAGAAGCCAAGGAGATCTTTGGGCTGAGCAAAGACTGGAAGTGAGATTGGAAAGCAAGGAGTAATGCTCAGAGTTGCTTGGGAAGTACCTGAGACTTGGAAAGCCAGAAATAGAGATGAGCAGATGATTGTCCTCAAATGTGAGGCTGGACTGAGTGAGGGGTCTGAGGTGTGGAAAGAGCTGGAGATCAGAGGGACAAGTAGGGGCTGCTTGATCACTTGGGCACCTGGAATGGAAAACAGGCAAACTTAGCACTTCTCTGCTGCCAGCAAACGCTCAGGAAGCCCATTGGAAGAGCACCTCATCCCTGCCTCTTGCTGCTTCCCCTTATCGCTACCTGCATCGGTACCCTGTGATCATGGCAGCTGCCAGATCTTGTTAGCTGAAGTGGCTGGAAGTCTGATGGTATTTTGGAAATGTCACAACAATGTCCAGTAAGGAGGATTTTCACTAGCAAAGTCACGTGCTCCCAGAAGCTGCATTAAATGTTATCCACTATGGATGCAAAGTCAAGCATTCAGAAATTAGGAAATAGTATAATTAAGCCTGCCTGTGTGATTTTAATTTATTCACTTCCTGCATATTCGTTATGATTCAGTACTTAATGATTTAATGATTGCACTATGCTTGCTTTTTTTTTTTTTTTTTTGGTTTCTTGTTACCAGTCATTTTAAGTAATATTAATTTGCTGGCATTTCCCAATCAGTTCTGAGTCGCAGCACAACCGCTGGCTTAAGCTGGGGACAGGTCAAGCATGGGACCATTTCTGTCCCACCAAAGCTGACTTATCCTGGCCTGAACGAATTCTGAAGTGACAACACTGATCTCCATGTAACAGGGTGGCAACTTCAATTTTATTAAATGTTGGCGTTCCAGTTGGTTTTTAACTGGGGGGATATCCTTGTTGCAAAGGCCACACACACCTGTAAAGCAAGATATTGAAATATTTCTCAAGAATGTACCACCTCTCCTTTTTAACTGTTTTGGCAGAAATCGGGACTAATTGTAACTCAAGGAGATACCAGACTGGAAAATTTCAGTTCAAGTGATTTGGTTCTGGGAAAGTTCTGTGTGGCTGAGAGGAGTTCTCCTAAGTGGAGGCATACTGCAAGGCTTCCAGGCAAGCACTATACCCAGGTCACTCCCTAGAAAAGCCTAGCCACGAATAAAATTCATATTTCCTGCAGCCAGATACATGAGCCTTAGTAAAATCCTCAAGACTTCAGATTTTCATCTCGATCATTTTGTAGATTCATTTACTGAGCTAAGCTTTTCTCAGAGGAACTCTTCCATTTTCTCTTGAAATTATTGCTTCTTTATTTTGGGAGTGAGAGGAAAAAACGAAAATTAAGCTCATGGTTTGTTCTTAGTTCCAAAATCTACTGTCTTCAAGTGGCAAGGCACAAATGCAGGGCTAAGAAGAGAATTTTGTGCACAACACTGCCAGGTCATGAAGGCAGAATCAGTGAATCTAATGCAGATAGGGAATGGGAATGACCAACAGCTACCACCACTAGCAGCACTGTACAGTTCCATTACTGTGGCTACTGACAGGCCCAAAAAATAGTTTGGAAGAACAGCATACATACAACACAAACATATTTATGAGCCATGACTAGTTCCCTTCACTTTGGAGTATTTTGAATGAATGTCTTCTGGGTTCAGAACTACTTTGCACTAAGCAAGCAGTGGAAAGCATGTTTACTATGAAATGCTGCCTCCTTTGAACTTCAGTGTGACTAAATTTTTGCCTTTATCACGAAGAGTTTTGTGGCTGCAATGAGGCCATTCAATGTTATTGCCTGTCTTGCTCTGTTCTCTTCACAACTTTCCAGTAGTATGACTACTTTGGCCCTCTTTGTCTGTTTTGAAGAGGGGTCCTTTGTGGTTCAGCAAGCTTGAGGCAGGTCAAAGAAAAAAAATGGATTTAGTTTAATGGAAAAGTATTTCCCTAGAAACTTTTTCTAAGACTTTATATAGCTTTAAAGATAGTTTAAAAGATTAAATTTGCCAAAGAATCTGGCATTTGTATTTTGAAGTTTACATACCTGAGAAATGATTAATACTGAGCACACAGTACTACTTTTTTGCTCATTTTCAGGTGTTTCTGATGCTGTGATATGTTTTGGTGTGCTTAAATTAGCTTTTCAAGATTTTAAATTAAAAAATGTTAACTGGTTTTAATAGTCTAATAATTTTTCTACTAGAATCTAGAGTCATCTTTATGACTGCGATACAATTTCATTTTAAAGAAATGTGCACTGTTTTTGTATCTGAGAAAATATAAGTAGTATATGTTCAGAACTATATAAAGCTTCAACAGTTCTTTTTGATATGAGTTATTTCCAAAATTGTCAGTATGTAGCCAAACTCTTGAGATCAAACGGGCTTTTAACTTAGCTTTCTGATCTTCTAGTTGCATCTTTTAGGAGCAGATTGACAGGCATTGTTAAAAAACTGTATATATATTTATACTTTACTCCCTGCAGAACCTTGTGCAAAAGGGATTTTGTTATCTGTACATCAAGTCCTTAATGTAAGGAAACACAAATGTTAAGAAACTTGCTGTAACTAAGTTGTTTCTTGCATCCTGATCAGGAGTTACATGTGCTGTTTTGTATTGTATCTTTAATTCAATAAGGTATAAAGCTTGTTCTCGAGCTGAAAGGGTATTTTATTGGTGAAGTGACTTGATTACTCCATGTATCAATGTCTTCAAGAGCCTAATAGGTCTTGTTTCTATCATATATTTTTATGCACCAAGTCTATATACATGCAGAAATACCATCCTTTAGTTGTGAACTGTGTAAGAACAAAGCCTTATACATTTCTCTTTTGCTGTGCAAGGCTGTAATGCTCTGGAAAGAATAGTAACATAAACAGTAACAATAAACACCTTCACCATGTCCATGCATCACATCCTGTCAGATTGATGCATTAGCTTGTTGGATTATGGTCTTCAGTCAGCTAAGCACAAAGCATGTCGATAAATAAAAGTTTGACCTGTTTTCCCATATCATTAAAACAGCTGGTAGGTTTAAGACTGATGGAAGGCAGTGGACATTGCTGGCAGAGCAGGCGGAATTTGAGAGCAAATACAAGTTACCCGTTAGATAGCTCTTCAGTCGACAGAATCATTCTTTCATTTACTGTGGTATAAGGAGACCAAAAGCTCCCCGTGGACTTCCAAGGGACCCAGTTGACATCTGAAGTCCATCCATTATAGCTACAGTAAATACATTGTTGTCATGGTAATGCGGTGATCAAAGTCTGAGGGAAAAACTCAGGCATTTCTCTGGTTCATAGTGTGAGATGAAAGGAAGACTTGACAAGAAATAAAATAGAATTGATCAGCATTTACTGTAGGTTGGTTTTGCAACCTTCCAGAAAGATACTGTGAATTTTAATTTAAAATTAAACTGCTTCAATTTAATTATGTGATTTTGTATATCTGATAGGATATTTTCTGCACTCAGAAAAATTCTGTTTCAGTCGTCAGGGTAAGGTGGAAGTGTTCTTTCCCAAATCAATTTCTAATGATATGAGACAAAATTGACAATTGCCCCTTGTGAGACCATGCAGGGAAGTAGCTGTGAGTAGCTGGGATGATTCACAGATCTTCTAAGGGGGGAAAGGTGTGTTTTCACAACAGATTAAAGCTCATTGATGTCCACTCACTACTGGCTTACCCTAAATGGTGAAGGGCTGCTCCCACTTGCACGCTTGGTTTGGCAAATGCCAGCTTGCCAGCCCCAACCCATCCCCTGCTCCTAGCTCGACACTTCTGCCAATTGCTTTTTGCTATCTGACCTGGTGAGACTCCTGCAGAAGTTCCTTCAGCTCTCTAAATCAGAAAAATAAAAGCCAGAGGCTATCTTCTTGCCAAATTACTGAATTGAATCAGCCCATAGATGGAGGAGGAACTAGCAGTGAAGACAAGCAGGGGGAAAAAAAAAAGGAGTGGTGGAAGAAATCCTTCATTTTCCCAGCCCACAGATACGGGCCTTGAGCACTCAAGAGCCAGAGCCTGGGTTGCTTACTAACTGAGCAGGAGAAATGCATGTCCCACAGGAGTTCTGAGGAGAAAGGTGGCTTCAAACCAAGCCTTACTTACACCTACACGTGCCACATGTAGGATAGGAATACAGAGCCTCAGTGCCTTCTACACTGAGGCAACAGATCTTTCCCACTGGGTTGTGAATCCTCCCCCAGTGTGGCCCACTTCCCCATTATATTGCCTGGGAAACTGGGACACTACTTTCAGGCTTCTGATTTCTACTCCAGAAAGAGCAGCTTGAATATCAGCCCCAGCTCTGATCCCTTTTCAGAGGAATCATCTCCTTTGCCAGCATGCTTACAATGTGTTTCTAGCCCAACTCTAATATTACTTGCTCACAGCAAGCGTCTTGTTATTCCAACACTGCATCCTTCTCTTCAGTGGTGTAGCTTAATGGGGTATATGCATACATGCCCATAAATCTTGACAGATCAAACTGTGCAAGCTTTAGACCCAGTGAAAGGGGGATGACTCACCTGATGAAGTGCTTGCTAGTCAAAGCAAATCTGTACAAAAGAAATCGTGTTAAAATAAGCTTTTGTCAATAGGGATAGAGTCTGACCTTCTTAATAACAGTGACTGTGTCTCACAAGTATTCCCAGTGAATAAACTAAAAATACATGCAGAGTAATAATGAGAAAGGGTACCAAATTCCAGCCCTATGTCATCCACCTTCTGTTAAAGTTTAAATCCATTTAGCTGATGTATCATGCCTAATGTTTCATGATCGTCCTTTAGTACACATGAAAACAGCTTAATCTAAGGGAGCCTTCCTGGTGTGTTATGAATTTCATCAGTATTGAAGGGACCATTGAAATTACAATTGCAAAAAAAAAAGCAACATGTGAGATGGCACGTGACATGATGACGTTAATTTATTTCCTTGACACTGGAAGAAGCCTGCAGCCCATTAACCAACAGGCTGAGCTAAATGCCTAAGTGTGGAGGGAAAGGCACGCACAAGAGGAAACTCCTTGAAAAAAAGTAAAAAATAATAATAATAAAAAATGCTGGAAAGGACAATAGTCAAAGAGAATTTCTCTTCCAAAGTGTGTGATTGTCTGAACAGATGAGAGTACTGAAACCACAAGAGTGGCGTCCATGCAGGATCAGGACTGCTTCCATTGTAATTTTTAAACATGAGCAGTATGGAAATGTGAGTATGGGTGCATGTGAGCCATCAGAGATCAAGCAGAAGGGTTATATAAACACTGTGACTACAAAACGGGAGCCCTCTCTGGAATTTAAGAAAATTCCTATCAGTAAAGAATGATAAACTTTACGTTATTTTATTCAAAAGTTGTTGTGTCAAATACTGTGCCTAGTTTTGAGCCCCTCACTGCAAGAAAGACATTGAGGCCCTGGAGCATTCCAGAAAAGGGCAGTGAAGCTGTAAGGGGTCTGGAGCACAAGTCTTATGGGGAGCGGCTGAGGGAACTGGGATTGTTCAGTCTAGAGAAAGGGAGGCTCAGGGGAGACCTTCTCACTCTCTTCAGCGACCTGAAAGGATGCTGTGGTGTCATGGAGGTTGGCCTCTTCTCTCAGATAACAGCTATAGGACAAGAGGAAATTACTTAGAAAGACTAAGCAAGCATTGGGACAGGCTGCCCAGGGAAGTTTTGGAGTCGGTGTCCCCAACCATGTGGATGTGGCGCTGGGGGACATGGCTAGTGGGCACGGTGGGGGGTGGGCTGGTGGTTGGACTGGGTGATCTGAGAGGTCTTTTCCAACCTCAACAACTCCATGAATCTATGAAAAAACAATTTTATTTTTGTAGACCTAAATGATAAGAAATTCCTCGTCTCGAGGATATTACTGTCTCATGCAGTTTTCAACATAAAGTAAATAGAAAAGTAGTTTTGTCTGAGTAAGGACTTTATTATATGCCCCAGAGGAATTAAAACTCCAGGAAAGGAAATGGAAAAATCCAGAAAATGAGGAAAGACAAGTACTGCAATTTAATAGCATGTTTAAAGCATATACTTATTTTAGAACATGTGCTCAATATCTTTCCTCATCGGGTTTTCATTTATGTGAGAGTAAGTACCAGCTGATGTATATTACTAAATCACAATGCAAGGGTCGATAAACATATCCGCAAAACTTACTTTTTTTTTCCTGGACTGTGGCCTGGTTATTAAAAAAAAAAAAAAAAAGAAAGAAAAAAGGAGGAGGAAACAAAGAAATGAAAGTATTAAGTGCACTTTTTTTTATCTCCAAATAGATCATAAATCAAGCATACAGTAGAAGTTTTCATCAGTCTTGAGGCAGCACTCGGCTGTATGGAATATCAAATATCTAAAGGAAATACCATAACTTCTGAGATGTGCTCAGTGTTCTCATTTGTAATTTATCTCTTAAAAGTACAGCAGCCAAATGTTAATGCCCTTCAGTTAGGTTTTCAGAACCCAAGAAATACAGAAATCAGAGGGACATCTCTGGTTTGCCCAATCTGACAACCATATAATTTTTCAGGAAGGAACTTAGAGTGACTTCAGAGACTCTTCTTAGCCCTGAATCCCCCATATGGTGCTTGTACAATTCTGCTTCTGAGTGTTTAACACATTTTTCTCTCTCACTGTGAAATGCCCATGTAAGCAGAGGGCAAACTAAAGGACAGGGCACAAGTATGAGGGAACAATAAAATAAAGGATCAGTACATACACAAAGTTAAAAAGACATTTTTCCCCCTTCAGGGGACTTTCCTTGTACATTTTTGGAGGTGAAGAGGAATCTGATTCAGGAATCATGCACATGAGAAGGCTGAGCAAAATGGAGCCTGAGAGTCAACGTGATTGCTCTTGGAAGGTAGGTGAAAAGGAAACATGAAGGAAAGCTATTTAAGCTAAAGCACAAATTATCCCAAGAGCAAAAAGGTTTAAAATTCCAATACATAGGTACAGTAAATTTAGGTTATCAGGTAGAGAAGTTCCCCTAACCACTGGGAGAAAGTACTGAAGCAGCTTCTCTGTAGGATTCAGGGTGGAAAATCATAGAGTCATAGAATGGTCTGGGTTGAAAAGGACCACAGTGATCATCCAGTTTCAACCCCCTGCTATGTGCAGGGTCGCCAACCACCAGACCAGGCTGCCCAGAGCCACATCCAGCCTGGCCTTGAATGCCTCCAGGGATGGGACATCCACAGCCTCCTTAAACCCTAGCTGATTACAGGCTGATACCTGTGAAGTTTGAATAGAAGATAGAAAGATAGAATAGAAGATAGAAAGAAAGAAAATAGAAATTCAATAATGTGGTCTCCTGAGGTACTGGGGGACTAGAGGTAGACGGGGGTGCTTAGTCTGAGCCTTTACTATCAGGACACTTCTCAAGCATGGCATATTTGATTGATGTTAATAACTTTCTTAGAAATGGGTTAATGCTGAGAGTTGCTGTTTCTCTCTGCTGACTACAAAGGCCATTTTGACAGTTATCTCTGCTGTCAGCCATCTGTACTGCGAATACCTCAAGTTAGGTAAGAAGAAAGAATCCATGAGACTAAAAATTAGACATTGTAACCTCTAACTTTTTGATTTGTAAGTGTTTACAGGGTCCAGCCCCGGAAACCTGCCTGGTTTGGATATTGAGTTCAAAACTATGGGGTTTTTTTGCTCAGTTTCTTGGGAGAATAAAGGATTACTTGGTCATGTTTTATGTGGTTGTACATGTGCCTGTCTGGCTACATTCTGAATTTGCTGGCCAATATCAGTTAAATTTATGAGAAAGGTAAAGATATCAAAGCTATGGAGTATCTTTAAGTTTTATGACAATATATGCCAGACCCTACAGACCTCAGACGACCTTCACAAGAGCTTTCTGACACCATCCAGTGAGACATTAACTTGTACTAGTTTCACAGTTTGCAGAACTTAGTTTATGATGTGCAATTGCTTCTTTTCGGATTTGAATTAAGTGACTCTTATCGACAGTGAGTTGTTCCACATATGTAAAACTGCTCCTAGTGTCAGATTTAGGAGTAAGATGAAATGGAGCTGCTTGCTGGTGGTGCCTGCTTACAACCAGCTGTGGCTCTGACCATGGTGTTGCTGCCTGTGGGCAGTTCTTGGCTCTGTGCAGGACTAGCCTGAGGCAGTCTTCAGGCAGACTTGAATGCATCCTCTCATATCTAGGAACACTGTGTTTTCATGTGTTTAGCCTTAAAAGATAAGCATTTTTAAAAGGAAAAGCAGCCAGGAGAGAAATTAAATAGGAACTGTTCAAAATCAGGAAAAGTGAATGGGCTGAAGGCCAGGTTTCCTGAATTCATGGTGGTTGCTCTGGAGAGCTTTTTGTGGGGTAACTGCGCACTTCATCTCCTCCGGCCACAAAGAAAAGAAATCACAAGTGGGAGAGATTACTAATGGGAAATGCTGTATTATTTTCATAGGTCTAATGGATGATGTGAAAGAGTGAATTGTCAGGGGAAGCCAAAATCACACTGAACACTGCAGCATTTAGGCCTGCTCTTGGCTAGTTGCTATACTGGAGACACAAAAAAAGCTAGAAACATGGTGTTGTAGATTACATCGGCAGGATCCCCTGATGTGGGGGCTCACATACAGGCCAGCTGGCTTCTCTGAAGTTTCTGAGGCCAGCTTTGCCCGTGGCATGTGAGCTGGGTGGAACAGGAGAAAAAGGAAATCACCAAGGAAAGGGAAGAGATAAAGAAATTCCCCTTTTGAGTGCCAGCACTGCTGCTCACAAAGCTGCTGACAAATATCACAAATTTTGTCTGGAAGGAAGGACCGAGGTTTTCCCTGTCATGGATTTGTAGTTTTTCTCCTCCTCCAATGCTCAGCATTTGAGTGCTTCTCAGAGCATGCAGGAGCAGGCTACTGTGATTGCCCTAGATGAGTCATTCCTCCAGATAAGCCTGACTGACTTCAAAACTAAAGTTACCCTGCATTAGGTGGAAAACACTGAGATAGAAGAAAGCAGATTGTAAATGAGGAATTGCTCCTGCCAAACTGCAGTCCCTGTCACATGAAGCCATACTATTTTGTGTGTGAGGTGAAGTGCTGTTTTGAAATGACTTCAGCTGATCGTAAAACAAAAATGATGTTGTAATTGTCACATAAAGGCTCCTGACATAGCAGGGGAGAAGACTTCAATCTGTCGCAACCTGTTCTCTTTGAGGAAGAAAAGGTGACTGTGAGAGTGTTATTTGGCAAAGAACATTGAATCAGAAGCAGTAATACAGTCCTTTTTCATTTTTTGGATGCATTTACACTTGCTAATGTGCCACTCAGTGCTCTTAAAAACTTAACTCTTCCTTCCCACCTGGCAGCAAACTGAGAATCTACTTTCCTAAAAATGTGCCAGAAAAATGCAGCTTCTTCAGAACCAAAGATTTCAGTCAAATGTGCATTACAGCAGCTAAGACAACAACTCTTTCACTGCCCTGCGTGTGGGCTGCTCTCCATGTAGGACATTCCAGTTGGGGCATTCCTGCACAGCCCTAAAGCAGAAATACTACCTTTGCATTTTCCCATCTCCACACTTCTAAAAGGATCCAGTCTGCTGCCAGGAAGCTAGTTTATGTGGCAAACAGGGCTCAAGCAAGATATAAAGGTGGCTATTCAGACCCTCAGGCTTTGGCTGTAAAACCTACTTTATCTTTAGGGAAGCTGGGGAATGCCAGTGTAGGACTGAGTGAACCTCCATAGGAGCCTCTTGGTGCAGAACAGTAATGCTGTACAGCCCTGACAGACAGATAGCACCAGGCAGCCACATCGCCATGAAGGATTTCCAAAGGAATTCTCCAATGGGGCAAAAACTGAGTGATGCTTGATATTTTTGCAGACAGGGAAGGGAAAGATGCTGTGAAAAAAATCTCTTTTACATGCTAAGTATAGCCATAACCAGCAACAGTATATCATTCTGGATCAGAAGGACTTGCAGGGCATAGTAATGACTTTCTCTCCTGATCAGAAGACTATCCATAGCTACATGACCCTCACCCTCACCATGTATCTCTCATAACATGCATCAGTGAACACTTTGGACCCAAATGTAATGTTAATATTAAGGAGTAGGAGTTTTCAGGTGATAATTAAAGGCAGGATTAGATTTAGGATGAGGGTTAGGGTTGAAAACAGATGGGTCTGAGGAACTTGGTCTGCAGGTACAGCCAACAAGGCCTGCTGGGCTACAGCAAAGACTAGTCAGCTTTTTTACTGGTGGCTTTTTTACTGACTTTGTTTGGCTCCATATTGGGCATAGAGTTCACATGCTCTTCTCCACAGCACAACTAACATACTGTTCTTCAGTCCCAATACCAGCTGCTTTCATCCATCCCTGACAAGCTTTCAGGATTTACCACTTAACACTCCTGCAGCCACGTGTCCACCTGTTGCCTCTAACACTAGCCCTTGGTCTCAATGTATTCTTGTGGCCCATATCTGCTCCAGGGTTTTTCACAAGCCATTTGCTCTGGTGTTTGTACACAGTTCAACCTAGTGGGCCTCCAGGGACTTCTAACTTGCTAACTTCACCCTGTGTAACAGACACTTGACTTTAGGTCATTTGGGTCAAGGAGGACCCAGGTACAATAAGAGGTTTGTCCCAGAGCCTGTGACATTCCAATCAGAACTGTTGCTTTGTGGGATTCAGATAATTGCAGATGATAGAGGCAAGAATGCTAGGATACTTAACTCATGAATGTATGTTGCATGCAAGTAAACAAAACCTAGAAAGCTGTAAGCTGCTTGAAATCTCACATCAGTGATTGGTGGCCACTTGCTCATTGGTTCCAGCTGAACAAGTCATTGACCAGACACTGTTCTTTTCAGCAGCAGAGACACAGTCTCAATAAACTGTTACTTCTTCTGTCTCTTTAAAGTAGGATTGCAGCCTTCAACAGTGTCCTTCCTACACTATGTGCATGTGAATCTTCATTAGCTTCTAGATGCCTCCACCCAGAGCAGGACAGCCCTTGCTGTAACATGTCTTTTTGGCAAGGCATGGCATCCATGCTAGTTTCAGGTCATTTCGTTCTGATTTTGCATTGAAGCTTTTTGTATGAACAGCAGTTTCATTTCAGTAAGCTAATAATAGCCCTTAAAATCTTACGTATCTGCAAAAAAGAGTCCCCACAGCTGCAAACTGAGTTTAAGTTTATTCTGTGCAAGGGTGAGTAGCGAGGATGAATCATAGAATCACAGAATCACAGAATGGTTTGGGTTGGAAGGGATCCCAAGGATCATCAAGTTTCAACCTCCCTGCTGCAGGCAGGCCCACCAACCTCCAGATCTGGCACTAGACCAGGCTGCCCATGGCCCCATCCAACCTGGCCTTGAACACCTCCAGGGACAGGGCATCCACAGCCTCTCTGGGCAGCCTGAGCCAGCAAGTCACCACTCTCTCTGTGAAGAACTTGAGATCCAATCTAAATGTTTCCTCCTTGAACTTAAAGCCATTCCCCCTTGTCCTATCACTATCTATCCAAGTAAAAAGTTGATTCCCCTTCTTTTTATAATCCCTTTTTAAGTACTGGAAAGCTGCAACGAGGTCTCCTCACAGAGGAGATGGATTAATTACTTTTTTTTCTCAAAGCCCCGTTGTAAAATGGGCACCTCATGGAACAGATATGAGCTTTATGCTGTCGTTGGCATTTTGACACTGATTTTGACAAAGTGGAAATGCAGTTAGTGTAGTCAGGGTCATTGTAGTTGTTCTATTAACATGATGCGTGTTTTCCTGGGCATTATCTCCAAGCTATTTTCACAATAGAGCTCAATCAATGTATCTAATTCCCGTTCACATGCATTCATTTTACTTACCCGTGAAAACTGATGTTACCAGTCTTTGATAAGCACTTAAATTAATTCCTTCCAGACGTTTCACTTAATGCCTTTCATCCTGATGGAGTTGAATTAGCAGGACTAACTACTTAAGAGTACAGAAGAAGAAAGTAAAACATTTTTGGATTAGATATTCAAGACAGGTTTTCACATTAGCATATTAAATCCATAAAGTACAGGTGTTAAAAAGGACTTTAGTTACCCTCTAGTTAGAAACAAGCTTTTGGTATGAGCAGAACCTGTGTACCCTAAGACACAGGCTTCCCAGGTGGGTACAAGAGCGTTAGACAAAAGGATGCATTCTCAATGTAATTCAAAATGTAGAATTATTTTCCTCAGTTTGTTAAAAACAGCCTTCAGAACCTCCTTGCTGCTCTGCCCCAGCAGGACCATTTCCCCATGTGAAACTTTGATACTAGATTTGATACTAGAAGGTCTGCAGTTGCACCAGAAATGTAGAGTATGAGGCAGCTCCACTACATGGCTTTACTATGGCTCTCTTACTGGAGATTATGTGTCTGCCAGTTCAGAGGAGATGACCCCCAAAGTTTTGTGATTTAAGGGCGTGAGCAACCTATCAGGGACTCACTATCCATCACTGGTCTCCAGAACTGGGAAATTGCATTGTCCCTGCAGTGCCTCCTAGATCAAAGTCTCAACCTGGTTACTCAGTGTGGGAGAAGAAGCAACAGGTCATTTAGGACTACTTATACTGGGAAACACCCACACCAATGGACACCACCTGCAAGTAACTTCTGTGTTATGTGCAAATGAGACACTTCTAATGTGGAGAGCTGTTACGTATCTTACATCTAATTACTTTTTACTGAAGATTTCAGAAAATTCGAATTTGTCCAGTAAAGAGAAGATGTATTTCAGTTTTCCATTAACCAGATGCAGGTTGAGCTGAATGTGGGTATTTACTGATACCTTCAACAACATATTTTCTCTCTCTTCTGCTTTCCATTCCCTCCTCATTTATTTTTTTTTCAGTGCAAAATAGGAAATGTAAATTTGGAAAACACGAGAAAGTCTGGAATGTATTTGAGAAACATACTTTGTCAGATTGAGCAGGAGAATGTGCAATGTTTAAAACAGTGGCTGAAACTTTACCCTTCAAAGTATTTTCCATACAATAAAGTATTTCCAGATAGATTATTATGAAGTCACTATGCTGTATTAGCTATATTCTGTATATGAATGCTGATTTTGCAAACATTTCTTCTAGAAAGATGGATTTCTGTCGTATGAATTTATGCATTTTGATCTTAAACCTGCTTATATAGTGTCTCTGAATCTTAGGAACCTTGCTAATGGGTCAGTAATAGCACTACTCTCTTTCCATCTTTCTAGTTATTTACTCATTAACTTTACTGCTTTAGAGATATGTCAACTAGCCAGAAACGTCAAAAAGCACTTTGTGCGCATTACAGCTCTGTCTTTAATACTAGGCCTTTTTCACAGTGTTCAAAAGCCAGGATTTTTTCTCTTTTTCTCAGAACTATATCCTTTTTTTCTCAGATATACATCTAGAGAATGTTATATGCGCAAACAAAATTAGGCATAATACTGTTCTTATTCATAAAGAGGTAAATAAAATTTAGTCTTAACATGAAACGTGGAGGCATTTCAGTTTTTCCTTAGAGGGGAGAAAAGCTCAGGAAACTGTTATGTTTTATACGTGAAGGCATTTCCAGAAAACATAAATCTTTGTCTGGACTACATTTCTGTGGCTGAAATCAGTAAGTATATAGGGCTAGATGTGCTGAGGTGGGAACGTGCATTAGGAGTGGGCAGCAACAGGAGCCACGGAGGGTAGAGCAGTGTAGCAGCAGTGTAGGAGGGTAGAGCAGAGATGTAGCACCTCTGGAAACTTTTTACTTTTGGGAAGTTTTTGCCCCTTAAAAAAAGAAGAAAAAAAGTCATTTGCATCTGTGTTCTCCTAAACACATCTCTGCTGTCTTTCAGAAGCAGAAAGAATATATCCGAGCGCTTTGTCATGTTCCCTCCTTTTCTTTCATGTCTGCTGAGACTCATAGAGTCATCCTCCCTTATCTTGTAAAACGTGGTGAATGCAAATCAGCATCCATTGCAAGCTCAAGGTAATTTAGAAGTAAAGGGAAAAGGCTAACTTCCATGGCAACTTTGTCCTGCAGGATCCCTACAAGAAAAACTAGTATAAAACTCCAGGGGAAACTGGTACAACATCATAGCATTTGTTTACCTAGTCCTTTCTAAGCTTTTTGCCGTTCTGCTCTTTCTGTTAAGGACCAGCTCATCACTCAGATTTGTTTCTTTCCAAAAAAGGGCAGAATCTTGCCCATGTTTGCATCTAAGGAACATCCAGCATGGCTTAGTGAGAGGATTTTAGAGCAGTTCTGTTGCTGACCGTCTGCATAGTGCAACTATTTCAGGAGGGCTTTGGTTTACACCAGAGACTGGTAGCCAGCCAGCAGAAGCCCATGCTGTGCTGCTTCTGCCCTGGCTTTATTTTCTGCCTGTGCCCTAAGCACACAACCTAAGAACCACGGGTTTCTCTGAAGTCCTAGGTCTTCCCTAGTCACTCTGCTGTGGTACTGCCTCGTGACTCTATGAGGTCAGCAAGGAGCCAGTCTCCACCTCCCTGTCGCTGAACATCAAACCTCAGAAAGCAGGACAGGCAGAGGGGGTCATTCGCTCTTTGTGCTATCCTATTGTTTTGTTAGCATTTAGCATGCCTCTGAAATAGGGCAAAATGCTTTATTATTTCCCAGATTTCCTGAGGCTGCGTGTTCCAGTGATGGCATTTGCCACTCACCTGGCAGGGGATCAGATATGGGCAAGAGAAGCAGAGCTTGAGTTAGATATTGCATCGACTCAAGTTGCTTGTGTGTGCTTGAGTAACGACAATGCTGAGGATAGTGAAGAAGAATCCCCCAGGAGCAGAACATGAACGTTAATTATAGGGGGGAAAATATATTATTAACATCAGACCGCACACTACAGGAGATCCCAGTGTGACTATTAAAGGAAATTAATTACCACCTCTCTTTACCTTTCAGATCAACTCTTCTTTATAATGAGAATAATTCCTTCTTTGTTACCACTGGTATTATCAGCTGTGTGAGAACAGTTTTTCCTGGTATTCCATTCACTGGTATTGTGTATCTGTATAGTCTGAAAATAAATATTTGCAACAGATGCATTGCATTCCCTCTGAGGGGAAGTCCCACAAGCCTGGGCTCAGGCTCTGTAAAACAGATCGACGTGCTGAAATACTGCTTCCTCTGTGCTGATAAGTGTGAAATAGCATCAAAATCATTCTCTGTGGCAAAACCAGGAGCAGGATTTAGGAGGTAGTACAAGAGACCTCTTTTCCATTCCCATTCCTCACTTTACATCAGAGTGGTTAAAAGCCGGGAGATATTCTTACTTTTTAAAAACTAATCCTGCTTCACAAACCCTTTCCCAGATCACCAGTGTATTTTCCAAATACATCTTGTGTAATCGCACACAATACATTTTTGCTGGTAAAGTCAGAATTGAGGTCAAAACTGGACTAAAAGAAAACTCATTACAACTTCAACATCCGTAATCCACCCTGAGGAGAGAGATGAACGCAGTGAGCAGGCTATGCATGCATTGTTTCCATTGTGCTCTTGATTAACTTGTAATTCACAAGTGAGGGAGTGTGAAGGAAACTACTGAGTGATGGAAGGTCACCAATTCCAAGAGGAAATAAACGATGTATAGGCATCCCATTCATCACTTTATTTGTGTAACATCCTTTTGGAATCTGTCTCTCTAGAGTAAAGCCCATTTAAAATCTTCTAATATTTTGCAAAGACAAGGCTGGAAGCTTGTGTAATCTTAGTGACAAAAGAATCATATATAAAATCCACATCATCCCAGGGCTGCCAGCACCTTTTTTCTTGGGGAGGCCCCTAATTCTCCCAAATTCTTCCTGGCTGTCCTTGGATAGAGGCCAGAAATGCTCACGATTCTTTCAATCCCACATGAAGATCTGCTATCACCCTATTATTTCCAGATAATAACAACCCTGTGTGCTGCTGTATGGTTCACCTTTGCATTCCAAGGAGCATCAGTTTCTCAGAAAATCCTCATCACGGGCATGGCTCTGATTAGTGTCAGGTTCCCTAATTCTGGTATCAAGAAATACTTGAATGCGTGCATGATCTCCTCTCCTCATCCATAATTGCACCCTCAATTTTTACGGAATAAATTTATTAATGAGCAAAAGCTGTACAGCAAAGAAATTGCATCGATTGCTCCCTTCATTTGTAGAATAGCAGCTACCCCTCAAATGAGCAACAAACTCCTGAACCGGTAGCTTCTTTTATCACGCTGAAATGGAAGCAGTATAACAGTAGCTGGTCTAACTGTGGAAATAGAGATCAGCATTTGTATTGGCTATTTGTAAAGGCTGGAAGAGTTTGGCTAAAATAAGAATCAGAAACAAAAAGTGGTTGGTAAAACAGACATCTGTGCCAGACAGAGAAAAGACCTGTGCATAATATCCCCAATCTGCTTCTACTGTTAAAGTAATACTATAGCAATAGGACAGCTAGACATGATTGAAATGCTCTCACACTTTATTTTCTTCCACAGTTTATTGCAGAAATAATAAACACACTGTGCTGCACAGAGTCAAATTGACGCACGTGATCTTCTGCATTATTGGTGGCTAATAGGATTGCTCTGGAGCAGGTCAGTGCACATTCTCACTTTCAGTTACTTTGGACAAATGCAAACTAAGTGTACCGTGAAAAATTTCATCACAGAACATGGCGTCCAAAAGATGATGTATGTCACTACTGTGATATTTTTATTATGCCTCAGAGGAAACCCATGTTAATGCACAGCTGCAAAAAGAATCACAGGTTTTAGAGGAGAAAAGATCCAGAGTAACTAATGTGGACTAGCATTTTCTTTCATGTATACCAGCAGAGCTGCAAAAATGCATGAGGCAGGACATCATCTGCTTTTCTCCACATACAATTTATTTTTCAGTGGGAGATAGGATTGATTTAAGTCTTATCCCTGGATTTTGTAACAGTGCTTATGAGGAAGGTAGTGAGTTGCTAGATAGAGAAATAAGAGAAAGCTGTGGCATGCACACAGGATCTTGAGGCATGGAGGAATCGAAACATAGTATTAAAATTAATTCTTAAACTCTGCAGAGAGTTTTTTTGTTCAGCCCGCTATGCAACAAATAGAGGAGTCATGGCATGACAAAAAAATCTTCAGCCCAACTGTCACATCGCCAGGGTGGATGGAGCTGTAGGTAGTGGGCACATTCCTTGTCCAAAACGTGATTCCTCATTAGCAGGAAACCTGTCTGTGGAAGGGCAGCAGCTGCTGCTCTCAACTCCTTCCAGCTCTGCAGTAGCGGCTTGGCATACAGGGTTAGGCCATAATTCCAAGCCAGGTTTACAGGGCTTTTGCTCCTTTTCTTTCAAAGGACTTGCTGCTGCTTCTTCCTGATGTGAGAGCAGAGCGGCCTGATCTCCCCCTCAGGACTGTGAGTGAGGGCAGAGAGGCCCAGCCTCCTCATCCCAACTGAGCACTGCAGGAGGCCAATCCTGGATGGGGTGATGCTGCAGGAGAAAGAGGGGAGGAGAAGGCTCTCCCTGGTGGAGGGGGCAGATGTCAGGGCAGGCTGAACAGCTTCACAGACTCCAGAATGGGACAAAATCCAGACTGAGCCAGAGATAATTGGTTTGATAGTCGAAGAATAAGGAAGCAGCAGATGTCTTTGAATGCATGATAAGAGCAACAGGTCAGACTTGGCTCATGGTGATTAGGTTTTGAGATAGCAGTAGAAGAAGCCTGTGTTCAGAAACTTGGCACAAAGCTACAGTCCTTTTTTGAACATCTCTTTGGGCTGACAACCTATGATCCCTCTTTTTTTTCCCCCCTATGGTTTTATGGTATGAGAGTGTCTACTGCGGTCTGCACTTAAGCCCCTTAGGAGCAGACTAGAGAGGGAAAAGTATCTGGATCTATGAAAAGGATAATACAGGGGAAAGTATCAGAGAGCCTCTGTTTTCCACAGAGTCTTCTTAAATGTGCCTTACCATTGACTCAAATATAGATTGATATCCATGGCATAATCCGTGCAGTTCCTAGCAGCACCTGCATTTCTTTCAAGGTTTCTCACCCACTCTTTGCCCAGCCTGTTATTTCTTATCCTATATGACAAAAAGCCATCCTAACAGCCAGGGAATTGGAATGCAATGGGAAATAGCTGAAAGCTAGCAATGAATTTAGGAGCTGTGCTAACCATTTGGAGATTTATTCTCTTCTTTTTCCTGGATAATGGGTAAGTTAGAACCTTTCAATATTTCAAAAGAGTGCAGTAGAAAATATCCCTGGGGACAGGCTGTGTAAGCTCAGATCCTGTATCTGAAGTCCAGCACCAATATTTTCTCTAATGAAAAAAGTAATTCATTCAGCTAAAAGAGAGTGAGTTTGACTTTGAAAATTAAAATCAATGCTTTAATTCAATACGCATACAATTACCAGCTGTCAAATGGCATGTAATGCACTTTTACTTGGGGAAATAAAAACACCATCACGAAAGACCAGAAAGGAGGCATTTGACAAATGTTAGGGTTTTCATTATGAACATTTTTGGTGTTTTTGAAAGCAATGCTGCAAAGTTAAGCATCACAGATGACAGAACATTATGCAGAGGGCATAAAAGGACCGATGGTGTTTTTCAGAACACATATCACTGCTTCCTGTAATGTTCTGTTGTCACAAATATATGGTGATTAGCTATTTATCAGAGTGAAAGCACATCATAAAACATTCCACATATCATTGAATTTCTAATAATCTGTGTCACTGTAAAGATTAATACATTAAGTCAGTCCACATAACTTCATAAAATATGCTTCTTTGCCAAGATTTGTGTTGGCTTTGGAAAACAGTGGATGAAATGGGAACATCTACTCTTGTTGTCTGGTCTGTGAAATTACAGACTTGTTTTTTCTCTCTGGGACAAAACTGTTTTGAGTAATAAGAGTGTCCCCAGTAGTGTTGTCAGCATGGGAAAATCTCACCTGCCTGGTTTATGAATACAGTCCTACTTAGTCTATATTTTGGGACATGACTTACCCGCATTGAAGCCTTGCAAATCCTTTCACCATGTTAAGGCACACTGAAGACCAGCACTGTATATCAAGGTCAATATTTTCAATTTTGGGTGCTGAGAGTTCGGCACTGAAATCCATATTTAGTCATCTAACTACTTTTCTAAACACCCACATGTTCTTCAATTTCAGTGATTTATCACTACCTGTGTTTCCACCAATCCTTCCCCAGAGCCCCGTGGTGTCTAAGAATACACTGGAAGTTGTATTTTGTTTGAAAGATAGCTAGAGTAATTGCTGTTTCTGGAGGAAAAAAAAAAGAAAAAAAAAAAAAAAAAGGAAAAGAAAGATATGAGCCAACCTTAACATTGCAAAAGGGAAATTGTTTCAAATCACAGAAAACAGCTGAAAATCCATCCACATATTCATGCAACTTAAACATACTCCCATCACTAGCTTAAAAATCTCATGTTTAAAAATGTTGCCCTGAGCCCACTCAGAAATGCATGATTCAAAATGAGATTAATGATGAATCCAAAGGAAGTATAACCTTCTCAGGTTGGAGTGTGACTGATGACGTGCAGCACCAGTTCAGTGGGGAAGGTAGGAGTTCATTTAGATTGATTTATTAATGTTTTTCACAGCATCAGTAAAATACTTGATAATTAATGGCAGAGAAATATGAGTTCAGCTAAAATCTTCCATAAATTAAAAGTATTTAATTTAATAGTAATTTAGAGGATTTTGCAAAGTGCCAGAGCAAGATAACTGCATTTGCAGAGGAGGCAAGATTGAGAGAACTGCCTGCTGGACTGATGCACATAATGTATCTTTATAGCCATGCGATTCACCATTCAGCAGTAGAACTACTATCCTTCCCATCAATATTTCCACGAAGCGAGAGAAAAAGGTATATCAGGAAAAATGTTCTCTCGCATTTCATTCTTCGCTCTTTAGCTGACTAAAAATTTACTGCACGCCTCACAGTACAGTTTAGAACTCGGCATTATTTCTCGGGATAATGTCAGTTTTAAAATAGCCTGGAATTAGACTGTGGACAAATCGAAGCTGTTCATTCCAGTAAAACATTTCTGAGTTAGGAGGAGATGTGTGAAGCCTTTTAGTGGCTTTCCTATCCCAGCACCCTTCACCAAACCTAGCTCAGACCCTTTTGCCCACCTGAACAGCAGCAGCTAAACTCCATCACTCCATCTCCTTATGGCCCATATGTACACTGAGCTTTATGTGGCTTGGCTGTTCTCACAAGCACCCAGACACACATCTCCAACAGATGCAGCATGTTACTCATGGCAATGCTGGTACAAATCCTCTGAGCCACACACCAGGTCCAGGATGAGGAAGGGGTATTGAAACAGAGTTGGCTTGCAGATGGGAGGAGGTGCTGGCTTGGGGTGCTGTGGGGAAGGAGACACAGGGCAGGGATGAGATCAGAAGAACCTATGGTTGGATTCCCAAAATATGCATTTCAGCCATTTTGGCTGCCAGAGGTTGGAGCAAGAAACTTGTGTTTCTTGACAGCGGGTAGGTTGGACAACAGTGGGGCAACGTGTAAAAGGGTAAGTGATATATTAGGCAGATGTGCCTTGCAAAAGTGCTCATTAAAATTTCTGTGTCATCTTCACTAAGTGAATAGAGAGCATTTCACTTAGAAAATATAGGTTTTATTTTTCCTGTCCTGTGTCCTCAAGGGTGAGGTGATTAAAAACAGAAGGTGAGAGTTTTCAAAGGAGAGAACTACAGGGGTGGGACTGAGATTTGGATGAGGATTGCCCTCTTTTTCCAACACCCATTTGAAAAAGCTCTGCTCTGCTTTGAGGGATTTAAGAGACTCCTCGCTGCCAATTTTAGGAGTACTGGAACACGTTCAATCATAGACAGAAAGGATAAAGTGTACTTAATTCTCTGCACTTTGGGGTGGTTTACATTGGCACAGTCTGAAAGGTTTAGAGTTCTGAAGTTTACACATTCACAAAGTCTCGGTGTTCAGATTTAACATCATGTACTTTTTTTTTTCACTTGAAGTAGGAAACAATCAGCAAAGTTTTTTCAGGAGCTTGCCTTTTGAAGTATGGAAAGCAAGGTGAATGGGGGGGTGAACACCCAAAGAGGACCAAATATCGCTCTGATTATATAAAAAAAAAAATCTCCATACCCAAATACCCCATAATAATGTGGCAGAAGGATGTATGAAAATAAAGTGAAGTGCTGTCATATTGGATTTTATACTACTTTTGTCATAGTTTCTATAAATTGATATCTTTTCTGCTGACACTAAAGTTGCTATAGTTTCTATAGACACCCTCGAGACTGCTTGAAACCCAGCAGACAAGAGCAGCAACAGCACCCCCGTGACCAAAAATCCTGATCCATCTCATAACAAAAGCTTTTTCCTGGTTTCCTAATAATGCCATCAGGATACCATTTTTGTGAGGATTTTAGGGACTTTCCTCTTTTTCCCATCTGAAGCCATAGCCCTGTGTCTGCCTCTCCCAGGTGTTTTGCACGAGTCTGGAAGCCAGAGGGATCTGACCTATCAACCTCCAGGGCTTCCTTCCAGTTGCTTCCATCTCTTTTCTCCTTTTTCTCTTTTTTGCTTCTTTTCCTCCTACATCTAGCCATCATGTGCAACATAGTTTTGTAACCACAGTCCTGCTTCACTGCTTGTTCAAAGCTGGATCAGGTAGAAGAGAATCACAGAATCCCAGAATAATAGAATCATAGAGTGACATAGGTAGGAGGGGATCTTAGCTCCAACCCCCTGCTGCTGGGTTGCCAGCCTCTAGATCAGGCTTCCCAGGATCCCATCCAACCTGGCCTTGAATGCCTCCAGAGATAGGGCTCATACAGCCGCTTTGGGCAGCTGTGCCAGTGCCTCTGAGTAACAAATGTCTTTGAAATATCTAACCCAAATCTCTTCTCTTTTAGTTTAAACTCATTCTCCCTTGTCTCATCACTATCAGATTACACAAAAAGTTGGTTCCCCTCCTGCTTGTAAGCTCCCTTCAAGTTCTGGAAGATTGCAATGAGGTCTCCCCAGAGCTTTCTCCAAGCCAAACAAGCTGAGCTGCCTCTGTCTCTCTTCATAGAGGAGAGGTGCTACAGCCCTCTGATCATCTTTGTGGCCCTTCTGTTGGCCACAAAGCTCCAACAGCTCTGCATCCTTCTTGTGCTGGGGGCCCCAGGCTTGTACACAGTGCTACAGATGGGACCTCACAAGGGCAGAGCAGAGGGGGACAGTAACCTCTCTCTCCCTGCTGGCCAGCGATGTTGATGCTGCCCAGCATACAGTTGGCCTCCTGAGCTGCAGACACACTGCTGGCTCATGTGTAGCTTTTCATCCATCAGGAACCCCAAGTCCTTCTCCGCAGGGCTGTTTTCAGTCAGTTCTTCTCCCAGTCAGTACTCATATCTGAGACTGCCTCGACCCAAATGCAACACATTGCACTTGGCCTCACTGAACTTCATTAGATTCTCATGTGCCCACTTTTCAACCATGTCCAGGTCCATTGCTTGATGTCTTTTCTTTCTATTGTGTCAACTGCACCACTCAGCTTACTGCAATCAGCAAGCTTGCTCAGGGAAAACTCAATCCTGCTGCTTATGTCGTTGATAAAGATGTTGAAGAATAGATACACTGTAAAGTATCTTACTTTCTGCAAGGTAGCTAGTGCTGATTTTTTTTATATTACCTGGGAAAATCATGGTATGCTGAAGGTGTTCAGGTCCTATTTTTCCATCTGTGGTGGTTCAGTAATGACCATGACACTGTGTTTGAAATAACATGCTATTCAGTATTAATAGAAATCTTTTTTTTTTTCTTTTTTTTTTCTTTTTTTGCCTCATGATTTTTACCCCTGATAATTATGAATGATATGTAGGAACATGAAACAATTCAGGCTTTATGAGACACACACTTAGTGTGCGGATATATGACACAGATGGCAAATAAAACAGCAAGTCAGCCTGACATTCTGACAGCAAATTTGCTTGCAAGTGGGAAGGGTAAATGCACATTCAGAACTGAAAGAAGCACCCATCATAGCCAAAACATGCTTTCCTACCAATATCATTTGGCACAGAAAAGATTTGTTATTTTGCAATTCTAACTTTCACAGTACATGAGGTGAATCAGCAGATCAGTACCTCACTATGGTTTTCAGAGTGCCTTTATTCTTTCTTTTCAAAGTTAATATCTGACAGAGGCATAATTTGATGCTTTGCTATAGGGCTTTTAATGACTTTTCTGTTTCTGGAACACAGCAGCTGAATGAATATGCTAACATTTAAATGCACTTTATACTCTCTGGACTATATCCTGCATTTAGCCTGTGTTCAAGAGGACATTATGTTGAAACATTCTGAAACCTCTATTCCATTTTAGTCAATAGGGAGAGTTTCCTGTGAAGTAAGAAGTAGGGAGATGCTTGAATATAAATAAAAAAATATAAACAAAAGCAGTTATAGTTTGCTCTCATTCCTCCATCTCATCAGTTTAAAGCTGCTCTTATGCCAAACAGCAATGGATCACCAGAATGCATCTTGGCTGAAAAAAAAACAAGCCTGACAACGTATTTTCTTGCATGTGAGCCACATGGAAGATATTATCTAGGGCCAGATCCATTTTAATGGATTCTAAATAACTTGATTCAGGACCAACAATGTATCTAAATTAATAATTTCAGATGCTGCATTTGTACTGAATGCACAACTTCAGCCATAAAATCGGTTGTCCTAAGCATTACTCAGGATCCCCCTTTTCCAAGCAGCACCCCTCAGAAGAGTTGCCTGGCAGGAAACTCTGCCCTGGGCACCCCATAAAGCAGCACTGGCTGCTTCACGAGCTCCCCGTGCAGCACTGCAACGCCACGTCACACAACACAGAGCTGTTTCACCACAAAAATAGAACATCTATCAATTACGGTTGAGGAGACAAACCTCCCTACAAAATTCAGACAAAATCCCCTGCCACCGCTGCCACTGATATCAGGAAAAGAGAAACAAGGTGCAGTAATGACTGATGAATTGGACAATTTCCCATGCAGGAAGACAGTGTTGCCCATTAAATCTGGATTTGTACTGTATAAAGGTTATACAGAAATTTCTGCTAGTTCTGTACAGGCTTTAGACTGTTCTTTTCTCACACTCTATTTGTTTGTTTGCTTGGGTTTTGCTAGTTTTCATTGTTGTCATTTTTCATCATGCTAACCTATAAGAGTTATCATTACCCAAAATAAATAAAAAAAGAACAGGAAATGTGATATGTTCAGTGCAGTGAAGATTTGATTTTTTTTCTCTCATAGCATTTTGCTTTTCAAATCACTCTATTCCCAGTAGCACAACAAAAATCATTTGCTTTAATGCAATTGCTAATAACGATGGTATCAACACAAACCTCTGTTTGTTCATATGTTGAGCTCATTGAATAAAGAAGCTTATCATTTATCTGTGTAGAAGCTTCTAATTAGTTTTCTGAATTTACTCCAGAGATTAATGGGCAGATAATATTTAATATATGCTTTATTGTTTTCATTTCTTTATTGAGATATCTGAGTTTGTATGCTGTTCCACCTTTGATATTTTACTCTCTCCATGTTAGTAATAGTGAAATATTTGTCTGCAATCAGATTTATAAAGAATTCCACCAGCCCACTGCTACTGAGTGGTGGTGGGTGGTTTGTAATGTAGGACACAGCAAGTTCTACTCTGTCAGGGATTATAAACCACGCTCAGAAAAGGCCATTTGTACTGGTGTCACTTGCTGGTACATTTCAAGATTTCCAGCAGCTGGATGGGTAGATGCCTTCTCCTGCTCACACACCAGATGAATAGTTTGTGGATTTAGGCATTTCTTATTTTACTGAGATTTTGTTTGACCTTTTCTCCCAGCTGCCTCCTTTTTTCCCTGGTCATGACCACCAGGTATGGTGCACAGCTTAGCAAAATAAGAGGAAACAGATGTATCAGACTTCAGTAGTAAATCATACCTCTATAGTGTGTCTGCCTCGCTGGTTTGGCCGGTACCAACTGCATTCATGGAAGACGTGACACACTTCAGAGCATGCTGTTTGAAGAACTTGATCCAGGGTAAGCATAGGCAGAGCTCCTCTGGCTCCTTGCAGCAGTGCCACGGAATGTGGTGGTAGGGTAGAGTGGTTGTGCTTGCCAGGAAGGTGCTGGTGGGCTCCTTGTGGTAGCTGGGCTCCTCTGAGTTTCCATGGTGAGGACTGTGAGGTGCTGACATAGCTGCCCAAAGGAGCTGTGGTGCCTCATCCGTAGAGGCACTCAAGGCCAGGTTGGATGGGGCCCTTGGCATCCTGATGTACTGAGGGGGATTGGAGCTAGCTGACCTTCAAAGGCCCCTTCCAACCTAAACCACTCTATGATTGCATGATGTCCCCCTCCTGCCACATGTCTGGCCACTGCAGTACTGCTCCTGAAACCTGTCGCTCTCCTCTTCACTCACCATTGCTGGGAAGAGAAGCTGAGCTTAAGATGCTGAGTTCATCTTATTTCTTGTGTCTTGGGAGAAGATGCATATTCCAAGTGCAGATAAAAGAGAACGAAAACCCTAAGTAAACAACAGCGCATCATTTTTATTTAAAACTGTCCTATGTAAATATAAAGTTCAACATTATGGGTTTGTTGTCCCGGTAGGAGAAGGATTAAAATGCTTATTAATGGGATTTAAAAGCAGGAGTTCAGTTATATTAGCTACAAAAATATAATTATCATAATTAAGATTGCAAAGCACTAATGAAGCTCTTTAATAATTATCCTTTTTCCTCAGAGATTAATTTTGTAAAACCTGATTTGAATTTTACAAGACACTGGAGAAACTTTGTTGGTGTAAAGATGGGAACCGCTGGTACCAGGAGAGGGCTGAGAGCAGCAGCACTTGGCACACTGGTGGGATGTGCTGGCACCAAGGCTTGGCCTGCACTGGGAGAGACTCGTGGTCACAGATGCATTACATGGTGCAAAACATGAGTGCAGCCTTGGTTTGATGCTGTGTCTGAACTCTCAGTAGGCTTACAGACTTGGACATGAAACTATGGGACAGCAATGGGAGAGCATCCAGTCACAAAGTCCTTGCAAACAGGCAGACCATGCATCTCTGGACTCTGGATCTCTCTAGGCTTAGGAGTGCCCAGCCAGACTCTGAGCTTGATCTTGTCAGAGGTGACCTTAAAACCCCTTAGCTTACATGATTAACCTGCAAGAGAGACCGCAGGTGGTATAGGGCAAGAGCCTGTATGGTCACAGGCTTATGAGGTGCCCCCTGAGAGATGAGAGAGACAGCAAATTCTCAAAATTAAATGACAACAAAGTGTCCGTTTAAAAATATCTCCCCAAAACAGATTTTCATGATTCATCTCCCTAGATGATTAAATATTTAGTTCTGCTGACAGGAATATGATAGTTACTATAGAGCAGAAAATTTAGTGCAGTGTGTGAGTTATAAGGAGATATGTTATCAAGCTGTTAACACAAAAGTGATGGGATTATTGGTGTTGATATCTGTATTTCTTTATATTGTGCAGGGATTTTTTTTCCCTGTACAGCAGCAGATTTAGGCCACAGCTTTGCATTTTCTCAGGACAGGGAAGCTCTTGCTTCTTGCATGCTCTGTGCAGTAGCAATTGTGTTTTGTCACAAACCTCCTACCTCCAGCTCCCATTAGTGGCAGAGCAGCTGAGTCCCCCGTGGTTGTCACCTTGCTGGGACATCTGTGAAGATGGAGAAGGCCAAGAAAAGCACTCGCTGTCCAGCTTGAGTCCCAGGCTTCACTCCATGGAGACGGGCCCATCAGGAAACAATTATCCAGGCCCAGAGCCTTTGAAAGAAGAGTAACTTAGTTCCTTGAGAGCCATCCCTGTATAGTTAACAAACAGACAAAAAGCGGGGGGAATGAGACCAACCTATTTCAGCTTCTGGATATTCTGCTTTACACCATAGTGCAACTGTAGCCTGTTTAATTGGATGGAAAGGATTAGAAGGATCTTGTCAAGGCTATTGCTGCTGGGAAGAAAAAAAAAAAAAGACAGTGACTTTGACAACAGTCCCATCAGAAAAGACTGATTTTCTGTTTTAGTGCTTCCCAGTTAGTTCGTGCCAAACAACACAACACAACGATCCTTGAGATTTCAACAAATAAATCTTCAGAGTGTTATATTCACATATCTTGCCAGTTTGCCTGTATTGGCTGAGCGTTTGACCGTCAGATCATAGGTCAGATGTTAGATTATTCTACTGATTTAAATATTTGCAGGAGCAAATAAACTTTAACAGATTTTTGCAACTGAGAATACTTTATAACTGAGACATTCTTCCTTCAGGGGAAGGTTTCAGAGCTAATAATCACAAAATAATCTGTGCAGCTCTACCTGTACGTTTAGCCCTGAATTTTGCAAAAATATTAGTACGTGGGAGACTTCTTACAGCAGTATAGAGTTAAGCACATGTTAAAATCTTTGTACATTTGGGGTTTCTGATACTGTGAGGATTAAAGTTTTATGAATACCTAAAACAGATTAAGAACATGAGAAGCAGAGAGAGAAAAATACATTTCTTATGCTGTTAAGGGCCTTTCTCATGACAGGATTTTTTCTTCTTCTCTCTTTTTTTTTTTTTCTTCCAAACTCCATAATAAAGTGAATATTCTTTTAAATTGATGTCTAAAGATGACATGACAGATGCATGACATACAGTGATGCAATGTTAAAATGTGTACCTCATGTTCTTTTCTCCTTGATGGCAGGTTTATAAAGCAGGAAAGATGCCAGTGTAGAGAAGACGGTGCACAAGGTGTTGGTAGCATAGAAAAGAAAAAAAAAAAAACCATTAAAATAGATTTCAAGAATATATGTTATGTAGGAACTTATTCAAGGAGCA
Source organism: Phasianus colchicus (assembly GCF_987193195.1). Classification (NCBI taxonomy): domain Eukaryota; kingdom Metazoa; phylum Chordata; class Aves; order Galliformes; family Phasianidae; genus Phasianus; species Phasianus colchicus. The sequence continues at coordinate 134,611,237 of NC_143436.1, forward strand.
CGAGGATGTTCCTGGTAGTAGCCAGCTGAGTAGATCCAGAACCACTGGACAATTTGTGTTGTAAGCGACCACAGTCAGTCTCCAGTCCAATCTCCTACTCAAAGCATAGCAGCTCTGGGGTCAGGCTGTGTTGTTCAGGATGTCTTGTCAGATCCTAACGGCCTTCGAGGATGGGAACAGCGCAGCCTCTCTGGGCAGTCTCCAGTACTGCCTGGCTGTCCTCATGGGAGAAGTTTCTCCTCTCTTCTTTCAACTGATGCTCATTATTTCTTCCTTTCCCATTCTGCATTGCCATGAGGAGCCTGATTCTAGCTCATCAACCCTCTGTAGGTTCTGGTGGGCCTGCTAGGTGCCTCAAAGCCATCCATCCCTTGTCAGCAATGAACCATCCCAGTTCCCCCAGTCTTTCCTCATGAGGAAGTGCTTCAGGTCCCGCCACTCTGTGGGCCCTCTGATGAATTCCATCCAATCTTTTCTGTGTTGATGTGTCCAGAACTGGATAGCCCTACCCTAGATGTGGTCTAACAAGTGCTGAGTCAAGAGGAATAACCTTTTCCCTCAATCAAGTCATGCCCCTGTTCATGCCACCCAGGGCACAAAGTCACACCACCACCTCATGCACAGCTTGCTTCCTACCAGGACTCCCAAGGCTGATCCACAGCAGTCCATCTCCAGCCTGTACAAGCATCAAAAGCTCTCCCATCCCAGATGCAGGATATGGCTGTGGTCCGTGTTGAACTTCATGAGGTTCCTGTCAGCTCTTTCCACCAGTCTGATTGGGTTCCCCTGATGGCAGCCCTGCCTTTGAGCGTGAAGCCAACATAAATGACACCCAGTGCTCCCTTCCCATCTACAGATCTTGTCATTTATAACAGACAATCGGGTTGCTCTGGTATGATTTACTCTTGGTAAATTCATGCTGACTGTTCTCTTTTATGTGTCCAGACATGTGGTCTGTGGACTTACCCTATAATTTCCCAGGAACTGAAGTAAGGCTGACTGCCTTTTTGTACCCTGTTGCTTTGTGGTTGATTTTGTGTTGTTGTTGCTGTTAAAGATGGGCATATCAGCCTTTCTCCAGTAATGAGGGACCTCCCTGAGTCTCCACAATCTCTCAGAGATGAGAGAGATAAGTCCAGTGAGGACAGCAGTAGCTCTCCCACTATCTGCAGAAGCCTATCATGCGCCACCAGCTTGTTGGGTCAAGTTGCCTCAAGGTCCCTTGAGTTCCTTGAGCTGATCCTCAGCTGTTGCTGGTCCTTCTGCTCCTCCATGATCCTGCCTACAACACAGAGTCCTGAGTGACCTTGTGGGGGAAGGCCAGGACGAAGGCATCAGTATCTCAAACATATATTTCAGTATCTAGAGGAGACTGTAAGTAAGAAGGGGACAGCCTTCAGCAGGATCTGTTATGATAGGACAAGGGGAAATGGTTTCTAACTGAAAGAGAAGAGATTTAGATTGGATATAAGGAAGAACTTTTTTTACAGTAAGGGTGATGAAGTACTGGAACATGTTGCCCAGACTGATAGTAGAAGTCCTTCCCTTGGGTCAGGCTGGATGGGGCTCTGAGCGACCCGATCGAGCTGTAGGTGTCTCTGCTCATTGCAGGGGTTTGAACTATAAATAACCTTTAAATATCCCTTCAACTCAAATGATTCTGTGATCACTTTGCTGCCATTAGTCCACCCACCCATCTAGTTTTGTAGCAGTCCTTCCTTATTCGACCTTCTACTACTGTGGTATTGCAGAACAAGCTCTTCTTGTCGCCATTGATGTTCTCTGCAAGTGTCAACTGTAGGTGAGCTTTGGCTTTCCAGACACCATCCCTACATACCCAATAAACTTAATACAAAAAGGCAGTAACTGCAGTGGATGATTTGTCATCTCCTGCCACATTGCTCATGCACAACCTTTGATAAAAATCAGGTTGTGCATCCTAGTTTTCTAAGTCCTATTTTTCCTGAACTTACAGTAGTTACACACTGCCCAATTCTGTGTAGTTTTGTAAGAATGGAGGAATACACATATGCCAAACCAGTAATGATGTAGCCTTTAATTGCCCCATGCCTCAGTTTCCTTGTTAAAACGCACCAGTCAATTCCATCCCACCATCCCTGTTTTGCCATATCCCTGCTTCTACACGTGTTACCCTTCTGTGAAAGGGCTGGTCCTTCTCCCTAGAAGAACAGGCTTTTCCTCGTGAGGGCCATGTGACAAGCCAAGGTCCCACTCTGCAGGAGAGCAGGCTGTGAGCAGACCATTGCAATCACGTCCTCTGTTCATCACACGCAGCAATGTTACCGAACTGACCTACTTTTTCCGTCCGCCCACGGAAGGCTAATCCTGTTTAGCATTGCTGGAAGGGGACGGGCACGCGGAAAAGTGCTCGGAGTTATACAGATGGCAGTCTTTGCTGATTAATGTTACTTTAATTTGTTTGCCTTTCTGTTTGCAGCCGTGTGAGGGGAGAGCAGCGTGGGGCTGGACCCGGGGATTCACTTATCCTGCTCACTGAGGTCTGAGTGGCATTAGCCATTCGGTAACAATCATAATAAGGAAGATAACGAGCATGCACGTCCTGATCTCCGTCAGGGACGCCAGGCTCTGCACAAACTTTACGCCTTGCTCACAAGCTAGAGATAAAGGATGCCCTGCGCTCACCCTGGCTGCCCTCCCTGAAACATTGCACTGCTGGCATCATCTGTGCTCCTCCTAGCTCAGGCAGATGCAAATGATGCTGCACCTATAGGGGGCTCACCCATCCCGCACCCCGAAATCAAACTGCCACCAGGGCAGCAGGGGAAGCTGCTAAATAGCTCACAGCAATAGGTGCAACACTTCTGATGGACAGAAAAGAATACCTTTTCTCACTAAATAAAGAATAAAATCAGAGTACAGTGTGAGCCCTTACTTCTTCTCATTATAATTTCATAACCACTCAGTTGTGCTACCTGTGAGCAGTCTTCTGCCAACCTCAGTTTGGAAGAGAGGAGCATTAATTTCTGTCATGTTACATCATTTTCATTGTCTGCATTTGGATTATTTTTTTAATGTCTGTTTTGCTTTAAGCAAGTCACCATGTAAAGATTCACTGTAAACATATGTGTGAAATGCGGATAATCCCATATTTACACGAGGTCCAATATTTCCTCCAAAAGTTTTCTTCTTTTCTTTTTGTGTTGGGTCTTCTTTGGAAACCTATAAACAACCTTTTCTTCAGTGCAAGCAGAATGTAGTAAACCACTGACTAAAGGAAGATCAAATTGCACACTGTCAGGCAAAGACAGTCATAGCTCTAAACCCGGACTCGTACCGTGCTGCTGGAGTTCTCCTTTGATTGTAAAAATAGTGATTCCCATAACAATTGCAGCATTACATGACCTCTAGTAACTGCCAACTGCCTTTCTCCCACTGAAAAAGCACAGTGCCTTCTCAAATGACAATCTATATCACAAGGAAAGTGAGGTTTTTTTCTTAAATTCTATTCAGTCTATTCTGTTTGCATTTTCGTACATCAGTTTGGATTGGTAGTTATGTCCTGTAGTGTATTTAGCTATGGATTCTGTGTGTTCTCGTAACAGCACAGTGATTTCCATCTGAAAACTAAATTTGGAGGGTTACATGAAATTTGTGTATGAATCTTTTGGTTTATTCTGATTTGCGTTATATGAATCCTTCCTGTGTGTATGCACCACAGCTGTCACAATGGGATGTCTGAGTGCTTCATCCACGTCAGAGAAACACAGAACAAGGTATTGTAAATGTTCAGACAACCATTTGTTGCCTGTGACTCCTCGTTTCCCATTTGAGGTTGGATATTAGGAAACGTTTCTTCTCAGAAAGAGCAGTGATGCAGTGGCATGGGCTGCCCAGGGAGGTGGTGCAGTCACCGTCCCTGGAGGTGTTCCAGAACCATGTGGATGTGGCACTGAGGGATGTGGTCAGTGGGCATAGTAGGGGTGGGCTGCTCGTTGGACTGAATGATCTGAGAGGTCTTTTCCAACCTTAATGATCCTATGATTTGCAGTTCTTTCTTCTTTCCTCCCAGCAAGAGAAAGGAAATACTTCACTTTTCAGCCCATGCTACCTCCTATTACAGCTCTGCCTTAGCTGAGAAGAAGGGAGTACAGCTGCTACTGCTGAGACTCAGCACTGCTCCCCAGTGTAGGCAAGCACCCTCCAAAGCCATGCTGTGGAACACCCATGGGACAACCCACCATGCTAGAGAGGAAAGGGGAGGAAGAGCCCAGCCTACCCCCTAAGCTGCCTGGTGTAGGGCTGGAGAAACACAAGTGCTGTGAGTACTCATCAGGCTTCCCCCGGCACAGCCCTGGGCCTCTGGGGGAGATTTACATCTCTGTCTTCCTTACTATCAGCAGAGGGATGTAATTCAGCTGAATTAACTGAAGGTGATTGAAAATTCCTGTTAAATGTCAGGCTGATTTGTAGGAGCTGAGATTAGCTTGCCACGTGGCAATTTACTGAGGAATCGACAGCTGCTTGCTTGTATTTTGAGCATCAGTCATGTTACAGTATATCCTCGTGAGCAGTAGTAGGACAGCAAGGAGGGAAACCAACCTCCCCTACACAGAGGAGTTTAACTCACTGAAAAACATGCTTCCAGAGTACCACGAGGTGTTCCTGATCAGGACCGGAGGAATTTTACAGTGTGAGCTCTGTGTCCACTGGGAAAACGGTGTCTCAAAATAAACACATGCAGTCTTTTTTATGGAGAGTCCCTGCAGAGAGCTGGAACCATCCTGGATTACTCCTTTCCCAAGCAGCAAGTATCTGTATGAATGAATGGGGGGAGATGTTTGTGCTGTAATTCTCCATCTGATGACCAAGCCAGGAGTGCATGGTTTTGTTTTCTGGATGTCCTATTTCCCCACTAGCTGAAGAAGCACTCATTTTGAAAAACAGAAAAACTAAAAGGAAAACATACAAAATAAAATATTTCTATACATGTTGTCATGACTTAAAGCCCTGATGATGGATTTACAGTTTGTCCAGACTCCTCCTAGGAAGGGAAGCCCTCTGGCAGACCTCAGTGGCCCAGGGGTGGGGAGGGCCATGGTTTGCTACAAAAGGAACCTGGCTACCAGGCTGATGTGCAGCTAGCAACGAGCTGGCCCTGCATGTTGGGAGCCAAGCAGCAGTGCCAGATTCTGCTGTATCTATTTTACAGAGACCAGCTTTAATTTCAGACGGTACATATGTACCTGCAAACGCTGTTAGCAACATTTATGATGCGCTGGAGATTTTGCCGTGTGAGCAAACAGAAGTAAAATGGCAAGTAGATATTGTCTAACAGTAGGGACAGCACAGCAGGTCCAGAATTTCATGTTAGTCAGTGAGAAAAATTGTTTACTGGAGTCTGGCTGTGAATTGCTGTATGGGTCTAGCCAGGTCCCTGGCAGAGCAGACCAGTCAGACCTGTTGCTTCCTGGTAAGACTAGGGGCTTCCCTGCCATGTAATTCCTTGACAGTTCATGCAATACAGACATAGGAAACCACTTTCCAGAGGACCGATGTGCCTTGCAGAAGCAGATGGGGCTGAGTAGCACCTATGCAGATGCACCATCTATCACCACCCAGAGCTTTAGTCCCAGAGCTCTAGTCCCTGTGTTCCTGCTTTCTGCTGTTCCTCCTCTGCTGCAAACAAAAGAGCCCCTGGTGCAGCAGAGGAGGATCTTCAGTGATTCACAGAAGGTCCTCTGCTGACAATGCCCTGTGTCTCATGTCATGTCCTAGATCACAGATTCATAGAATCACAGAATGGCCTGGGTTGAAAAGGACCACAATGATCATCTAATTTCAACCCCCCTGCTATGTGCAGGGTCACCAACCATCAGACCAGGCTGCCCAGAGCCACATCCAGCCTGGCCTTGAATGCCTCCAGGGATGGGGCATCCACAGCCTCATTGGGCAACCTGTTCCAGTGCGTCACAACCCTCTGTGTGAAAAACTTCTTCCAATGCAATGGAGCCTTGCAAGCAAAGCTCTAGCAAGGAAAAACAGCAGAGTCTAAATATCAGCCCTTGCCGTACTGCTGATACCTTCTTTGCTCTCCAATGACCTAGCTGGGCATTGCAGATTCAGTAAATGAACAAATAACAGTAAAAAAAACACTGAGTTTGTCATCACATTTTTGCGTGAATTATTTGAAAATTTCCTCGTTGGGCTGACAGCCCCATTTTGGCACTTGGTGAATAATCACCCATAGGATTTGTAGAATGCTGGTAAATAAAATTTAACTGGGGCTATAAATTTTCCTGGCCTAAAATATGGATCGTGCTGTGGCTGACTTGCCTGTTTTCAAAGCCAAAGAAATATCTGGGAAAAAAAAAATAAAAATAAAAAAAAATAAAAACCAACCCTAAAAACTACATCATGCTATTTATTTTCTGTATCACAGAATTCAGCAGTTTAAATTTGCCAGCCCCTCAGCCTTCATATTTTCTATTTATGCTGCTCCATCAACACATTGAGTCCCGTGAAGCACTAGCTTTACCCTCCAATCAGTGACCTGTAGCTTTAATTTCTCTTCTTCTTATATCTGATAAAAAATTGCAGGGTAGTTCCGTGTTCTTAGCTAACTGTTGAGTAATGAGCAGGTGGAACAGACTGCGAAAACGCCACTGACAGAAGGAGGGAATTTATCCACTGTTCTTTCTATTGATAACTTTTCACTCCTGATTTTTAATAAGGCAGTTTGGAAACAGGCTCCTGTGTGACTCATAGGTGGAAAATATCATGGACTTAAATAATGCACAGCAATTAACTTCTCTCCTCCCCTCTCCAACGTTACTCATGTCCTACATTTTGAGGACAAATTAAATGGAAAACTTGCTGATTTTTGTGAGTGTTATCACTGCATGTCATTAAACCGTGCCTTTGGGAAAGATGCTTGGGCCAACCCAGCAGTGTGGTGCTGCCCATTCAGTAAATGGGTGCAGTGAGGGGCTGGAGGAAGCATTTGGGGGGGATATGGGAGCACCTCCAATGCCTCCTCAACTTGCTCTCAGCCTGGAGCTCATTCAGCCTGCAAGCTGACAGAGAGCATCCTCAACACTGAAAATCCCCTGAGAAATGTCTGTTTCTGTACAGCGTTGGCGCGCAATGTTGTGCCTGGGAGCCTTGATCCCTGGCTGCAGACCCTACAGCTAGTGTGACGCTGAGGAGTAATGCTGTCTGCAATGGATGTTTCTTAAAATCACGGACTGTGGCATAAAGCACTGCTGACACATTTATCTGACCTGGATATCATCACTCTGTTATTAGAATGAAATAGCGTGACTCTGAGATTAACCTGAAAGTAGAACTAACAACGTGACAATTCATAATGGCTCTCGCATTCCTTCCACAGGAAAAACTGCTTAGACAATCTAATGGATGAAGATGAGAAAGACAGGGCAAAGAGGTGAGCACTTTTCCTTTTTGAACTCTCTTTAACTCTTGGTGAGCTTGATGGTGCTTGTTGCTGCAGAAGCTGCTTTATCCATAATCAACTAATCAAAAAGAAGAGAGGAAAATAAAGCCAAGCCCAACCTGAAAAACTGTCATATCACAGAGTGCAAGTCCTGGACACCCTGTAAGAGGAAAATAACTTACCAATTTCCTGTAGAAATGGTCATAAAGAGCAAAGGTGTGTTTTTTCACACTAGTGCAGAGCACAAGGCCTGAAGAACCAACAACGCATTCCTGCTGCTGTAGCACATCATCATAGTTCTCAGAGTGTAGAAAAATATGTGACTTTCTTTTTACAAGAAGCATATTGCAAAAGAAAAGGAACTTTAAAAATGTGTTTTTTGTTTTTTTTTTCTGTAATATGATGGCCACTGGCTCAGCAATGCCTATCTCACGGTGATGAGAACACCCAGAAGTTACCTTCATAACAGAGAAAAGCTGTTCAAAGTGCCGTGTCAGCCCTAAAGTGGCAGAAACATTTATTTCCATATATTCTTTGCTCCACGATAAAGTCCCAGCTGATACGTAGGCAGGAAATTGTTGCGAGTGCTTTGTGGGCAGGGGAGGGCTGTGCTTCAAGGCAGAAGAGCCGTGCAATAAAACGCTAATAACTGTCCAATCTGGCTGGCAGCTGCAGTGTCACAAAGGCTGTTGGAAAGCATTTATTTATTTTTTTTTCTGGAAGCATTATCAATACTGCAGCCTGCAATCTAATTGCTTAAGAGGGAGCCTCTGGTTGCATGCATTTTTTTTTTTCCCTGGTTCCCTTTAATGAGAGTAATTTCCAGTCCAGGCACAACTAGTTGATCCATTTTCATCTCTTTTGATTCCTTCTCCTCTCCTTCCTTCCCTGCAGCCTTTTCTCCCTAATATAGGTCAGTACATACTGCAGCCACGCTCAGCCGCTCTCCCTTGCTCCTTCCTCCAATGTATGCAAGGCTGCAAGGAGTCACCTGCTTTGCCCTTTGTGGGGTTTGGCTGATAAAATAGGGACACTTTACTGCGTGTGGCTGTGCCGAGACATCCACAGAGAACACAGAGACATGCGGACAGGGTGGTCTTGGGGAATGGATGCCTCCTGTCGCATCACTCACCAAATGATCTGTCTTTTTAGTGCACAAGGACCTGAAGAGTATAAGATGCAGGGACCTTGGGTCAAGGAGGTGGAGGGCAGTAGGCAGCCCACATCTAGCAGGTATCACCACTCATCATGCTTAAGACCTCATTTTTCAGATATTAGCATTGTTGAAACAAAAATGCATTAAATGAACACACAAAGGACAAAAATAGAATTAGGCGTATCCTCACGATCGGCGATTGTCATCACCATCTGGTGTGATTTTCATGCCGTTTGTTCAGGGAGGAAGTTTTTGACGTGCCCTGGGGCAGGCCTGCTCTAAGGTGGATGAAAGAAAAGATAACTTTTAAGATGTAAAGAGGAAATCACTTCTTCGAATTGCAATTTAAGCACTTCTTGGTTTTTAGAAATAAAACTAAATTGGAAATTAAGTCTGAAATTGTGGAGTCATAGAATATCCTGAAGGGATCCACAAGGACCACTGAGTCCAACCCCTGGCTCCACACAACACTACTCAAAATCCAAGCCCTGTCTCTGACAGCATTTTCCAAATGCTCCTTGAACTCTGGCACTTCGGGCTGTGACTGCTGCCCTGGGCAGCCTATTCCATGCCCACTGCCCTCTGGTGCAGAACCTTTTCCACACCTCCCAACCTGATCATAAGAGAATTCTTATAAGTCTACAGTTACTAAAGTATACGAGAACCACTGAGACTCATTTAAAAGCTGTGTGGTTTGTTCTAAAGCTTTAAAGAAGGACAAGTGTGGGAGAAGTCATTGGCTGAACATTCTGCTCTTATGGAGATCAGAAGCCGTAATTTCATTTTCAATTTTGATGCTAGATTAAGTATACTTGATTTTATAGATATATTAATATCTATAAAATATATCTATAGATATATTAATATCAAACAAAAGGTATTCTTGAAAAAAACCCTTAACCCTTTTTCTTGTCGTTTTCTTTACCTAATAGAAAATTATTCTCATATATATATTTAGCAATCTAATTGAACTGCACATTCCAACCCAAATCAGCTTGGAGTAAATCTTGAGACAACACTTAATTAAATTAAGACTAGCAGTTGCCATTTTCCACTCCAATAAACTGTAAATTTAAGACTCTGAATTAAAGTATGGGGTACAACTACCTGCTTCGATGCATATGTAATGTAATCCATTGGACAGCCAAAAGAGATAGAAAATTTAGTGTAAAGTCACATTTCATTGTAGATCAGCATCATACAATGGCTGCTGGTCAACAAGTATCGGCCTTTTTCTGAGACGATAAGCAGCAAGTGTGTGAGAATAAAAATGGCTGTTGAGAATACATTTGAATCGTTGGGTTTGATCTTTCTGAATTCAAGCTGTCCTGTATTGCCTCTAGCTGTATTCACTACAATTCCAGATTTTATTCATACTGCATCTCCTTCTTCCCGTGGGTATGTGTATTTTTTTGGAGCAGTGGGGAGAGAGGAGAACTGGGATGAGCGGTGTGGAATTAAGACTGTTTTGGCTTACTGTAAGTGATATAGCCTAGCAATGAAGTAAACAAGGCGAGGGAGTAATCTTCCAAGGGAAGTGATGAAACCTGCATTATTTAAGGCATTTACAACTGGACTGAACTAAAGCATTTACAACCATACAGGGATAGTTTAGATGACCTAATTGTGGGCTTTTTTTTCCTCTTTTTCCCCTTTTTAAGATTTTACTGTGATTATTGATTCAGATCTTGGTAGAGTTCTTTCTGTTAAAGGAGTTTTTATGTTTCCTTTGTGAATAAAATGTCAAGTATTAAAAATTGTTACTTTATATTTCTGTCAAAGCATTTTTATTTTGGCAGTGCAACACTTTCCTGGTACTTTATTTTATTTTCAGGAAGATCAAGACCCTTTGAGCTTAAAATGAACTGAGGACTGAATTATGAGAAAGTAAAATGTTGACATTCTTTAAGTCCCCTTGAACTGTACAGAAATAGGATAAGGATGGAGCTTTTCACATCTTGTTCTGACAGCCTTTTGCACTGCAATAAGAACAGGCTGGAATCAGTGAGGCAGTATCCACCCAATCTCTCGTGTTCCAAGCTGTAAAATAATCAAACGTTGGCTTCAATCCAGTGCATCTCCAAGTGTGTTCAGGGTTGAGAGCAAGACAAACAAAAATTACCCAGCCCTCTGTTGGTAGTAACATCCAGAAGCCTCTGCAGTGATTTCTCTGCTGAAAATGTTTATTGCTGGACTGGTCCTTGGGGGGATGTAAATGCTGGGCTAAATTCTGCTCTCATTTTTGCCAATGTGTGGACAGAACTCCTTACAATGTACAGCAGAATTAGCAGGGATGAGACGCTCAGAAGGAGAACTGGCCTCTTGGCTTTTCTTTCCTGCCTACATATAACCAGATTTTTAGATCTTTATGTCATGAATGAGGCAAATCTTGCCTGCTTGGTGACCTCTCAGAAGAACAAACACATGCTCTGTATCATGCTTATTTTAACATAGCTACAGAAGTCTGAGTGATAGTCTTCGTATAGCAAGACTGTCATATTTTGGGGGGTCATTCAGAAACCTTTATTTGTGCATAGCTTCATATATGTTTAAGAAATGAATAAAGTACACAAGCTGAAAAGATTATCAACAGCTTAATGACAGTGTCATGAAGTTGCCAAAAAATTCCAGATGAAGTCAGGTCCCTTCTTCTGTTGAGCTCTTCAAATACAGCAGTAGAAGTAGGCTTTCTCTGATGAGACACCAATGGAAATAGACAGGACTGGCTGAGAGTTGTGGAGTCACCACTTCATACCTGAAGAGTTGTGACATTTGGACCTAAAGTGATTTGCCCAGTGGCACCCAGGCATTATGGGCAAGAAGCTATGACTTTGCTAGCACTTCTGAGCCCCATGTCCAGGTATATGTCCTGGCCTTGGCCCTCATCCATGCTGAGATGGGATACACACATCAGCCATCCCTCCTTTTTGCCCTGGTGACCTTGGAAAGGAGACTGAGCTAGGGGGCATATGAGCCAGGTGGGAGCCTCTGCTAAGCTCCCTGATGTGAACGACTGGAAGACAACAGCCCCATGGCTTTCTGTAAGCAAGCTTAGATGTACCCAGAGGACCTGCATGAAGAGACAGTCTCTGGGTGGACCCCATTCTAGTGCAGTGACTGAGCTGAAGGACTGGAGATCCTCTCTCCTCTTAAAACTGCCCAGATGGGTATGCCCCATAGTATTATCAGTCTCCATTCTGCTTCTATGTGAACGATTTGCCAGTGCCAATCTTCACATAATGGGGCATACTGCATGCTGATTTCCACATGCATGCATTACAAAGAGGAGGTGCGTGATGATTCCTCTTCTTGCTCCTCTCATCTTTTTTTCTCCATCTACAGGGCTTCGCGTAACAAGTCTGAAAAGAAGAGACGTGATCAGTTCAATGTTCTCATCAAGGAGCTCAGCTCAATGCTTCCAGGCAACACCCGTAAAATGGACAAAACTACTGTGCTGGAAAAAGTCATTGGCTTTCTGCAAAAACACAATGGTAAGAGTTACTGCAGCTCATCATGCACTTGCCAAACGCTGTTACAAAATCCTGTTTCCTTCAGTGATTGTCAAAATGGCTCAAGGGGCTTAAAAGTGCCAATGTAAGGTATTTTTTTGTATCTCTTGGCTTCTAAAAAGATAATTTACAGTCATCGTGCTGCCCAAATCCATCTCCTCAGTTGTTCTTTAGTTGGGAATGGCTCTCAACCTGTTATGGAAGGTGGTGAATATCAGGAATGGAGGCAGCTGTGCCCTGCAGCTTATGTGAAGAAAAGGGGTGCTCTGAACAAGAGGAGTGTGGGGCTGGAGGGAAGATTCCTCTCCTTGAAACTAGCAATATTCTGAGAAGAATGAAGCATTCACTTCAGCTTCTCTACAGAAAAGTACCAGGAAACAGTCTGATTAACCCCTTGCTCCTCATTGGACTCTGTAGGACTCAATTTCCACAGACAGCAAAAAATTCAAACCAGGAAAGGCTCCAGCTCTTTGAAGTCAGTGTCAGCAAGTTGCGTCCACAGAAAGCTTTGCTTGGTTTACCCAAGCAGAAAGCTACATTGTGTTTGTAGATCATGCAGTTTCATGCAATTTTGGCCTTGGAAAGGCAGGAGCTTGTTTTAGGTTGCAAACACAGTGACAGTGAAGTGTCTCAGAAAGGTTCCCTCACTGCAGAAATCCCTGACCCTGCTGCTCTATCCCCATTGATCTTGTTTCCAGTCAGCGCAGTGAGCACACATGGAAGGCTCCCTGATGCATGCACACCCTCCAGCAGGAAAAAAAGACTGATGAAGTGCTTCTCCTCTATAAATCAGGACTGACATAGAGTCCTCTTGCTCTCCATGAGGAAGAGGATGAGAATTTAGCAGGTGACTATAGGGAACATCCCTGATCCCACAAAGTGGAGAGGGCTCTCATGGCTGATGCACTGCACCACCTGGCTCACCTTGCTTGTTGAAAATCTCCCTCTCTGGAAGTGCTCTGTGGGAAGTGGAGAAGAGCACAGCAACTCTTGTATCATAGCTCCCAACATAATGGAGTTGCAAATGCCAAACTTACTAAGGAAATAAATATAGTGATTCTGTTGTTAGAGAAAAGTTTCACTTTTTTTTTTTTTTTTTTTTTTTCCCTAGACAAGGTGATTTCATATGAGAAAGCATGACTAGGGTGTTTCGAAGTTTGATAATTGTATATATTTATTAGAAAGTGATAGCAGTAACATGTTTTTCTTTAGCTACCCAAGACAGAGTAAAACAAAATGTGAGTATGCACAGTTATAAAAGCCAAGCAAAGAGCAATCATACAAGTCTTGAAGAAGTGTAGACAAGTGTGGCTGATAGCCCAAATGATTTACTACAAAAGGCACTTCATTTCTAGAAGAACAAACAACTGGGTAAAAGAAATCCAACAGTCATAAATCCTTCCACAGAAACTGGGTCAAACTGTGACTGATTTTGTGCACTCTCTAAAAACAGTAAATGTTATCTATTTTTAAACTAGATTAGTTGTCACACAATATAATACAAAGCATCACCATTTAAAAATGTTGATTATCTTCAGAGTAGTTTGGATCTGCTTTATTCAATTGTATTTCCCTTTCACTTAGTAGGCTAAACCAAGATTTTAGTTATAACAGAGGAGCAGGTCAATTTTTAGAATTTTTGGTTTCGTAAACAGTCTCTTTCTTTATAATCCACAGAATCTCCCAAATCTCAAGTAATTCTTCTAGCAGTTGATGCTTTGTGTATATCAGCTTTCCCAAGCTGAAAGCATCCTCTATTTTGAGACCACGTAATGCAAATCTGGCTGGGGCTGATCTCTACTTTTCTTTCGTCTGGTTTTCATATCTCCATGTAAGACCATCTCAGCTGCCCATGACAGCTCCAGCAGTGCAGACAGCAAGCTGAACTCACTGTGTCTCCACTCATAAACCTGGAACAGAACTTTCATTTATTTCTAGGGGACAATATGCACAGGCAACATTATAAATTTACTCTCTTTAATAGCACTGAGCTATTTTCATTTCCCTGGCCAGTTTGCCTATGTGCTTAGAATAAAGAGCATTGGGTATTGCGTGCTCTGTAAGTGTTAATCAATAGGATTAATTAGCAGGGAGTGCTAAAAGGAAAAGGCAGGCTTCACTCAGCATCCCCTCACTACTCACTACGTCACTACTGAATGATGTTTGGAGAAGCAGAGTGAGCAGTGAACAAAAACAGCACCAGATTCTGTAAATCATAAGATCTACCCCATAACACTGTCTGACAAGTCTGGCAGCTCTCAGGCAAAGCTAGCACAAGTTGCTGTTTTTTGGAGCTTACCACAGTGCACCCAGCTATCCCTGGTATGGTGCCACGTTTCACTGCTACGTCATGATTTGTCACTCTGGTCTGCCTGCACTCCATTCAGGCACCACTCATCCATGGGCTTTGCTGACAGCAGGGCCATCCTCATGGGCACCATCCATGTGGACATGGAGGATGCCTACGAGGGCATGAGCATGGAAGACCCCCTTCAGACAGGATTTGGGAGGAAACCCCAGTGCTCCAACTCTTACATTTCCCAAGTACAAGTGATGCAATGCCCATGTATCACTTCCATTTTGGTGAATGGAGGAATTCCTCTGGTGTTTGGGGTTACAGGGCTTTGGGTCTTCTCTGAAGGGATTTTCTTGCTGTTCTTCATTTGCCACAGTAGCTATAGGCTGAACTCTAGCTCCTGGGTGTCCTAATTTTGAAGCAGCACGTTGTAAATACCAATTTGGCATGTGCCAAACCTCATCTTGATCTTAATTTTGTGCAAAATGTTTTTATCTTTTGAACAATACTTCAGTAATGCTGACTGATGCCAACAACTAGGTGAATACAAGCTCCCACAGAAGCTGGTTCAAGCTGAGTTGAACAAAAACAGAGGAAAACACTTCAGGCTTGGGCCCAGTTTAGGCTGTCATTATTCTCTCTCTCTATATGCAAAACCCGTACTTGAAAAATGAAATTTTTGAATGTGTAGATAATTTCTACCTTTTCATGTATAGTCTTTCAAAATATAAGTTTCTCTGAATTTTAAAAAATGAAATGTTTTATTTATCTAGAAGTGTCGGCACAGACGGAGATTTCTGAAATTCAGCAGGACTGGAAGCCTTCATTTCTCAGCAACGAGGAATTCACCCAGCTGATGTTGGAGGTGAACATGCATACAGCTCTGCTAATTTTGCCTAGCAGTTGTGGAAATGCCCATGCTTCTAGAATAAAATGTGGTTCGCAGCTCCAAAAGAGGTTTCAGGTACCACTGTGTTTGCCCATCAAGCAAAGGGCTGAGAGTTGGCTCATGGCACTGCTGTTCACCCTTGCACCAGCAGCACTGCTGCTGCAGCACCCTGCAAAAGTGCAGACAGAGCTCCAAGAAATGCAATCCAAAAGAGAGATTTGAATCACAGATTACATTTTGTTTTCACAACCAGGGGTGAGGGAAAGGGCATGCAGCAGTTTATCTCCTGATCTCGTAATGCGCTATTATTAATATTTATGCAAGAGTAGCACCTACAATGCAGCAGTGTCACATCCCTTTAGTGCTAGGTGCTGTACAACCAGATAAAACCTGACAGCTCCTGCAGGCTCGATGCAGTTAATACTTCCACTATAATGAATTTCCAGGCCCTTATCAAACACTTTTTATTCTAATAGAGAGCAGGGTTATTTTGCAATGATAGGTTTTAAATTATCTTTAAATTACACCATAGGTGCTTTTAACACTAGCTAGGATTTGAAGGGAGGTGACTCAATGGCGTTTATGCACATTTGAGATGAAATGCAAATGAGCTGCTAAAATGCACTTTTCTCTCTTAGTAACAGCTAGAGCCTTCTTTAACAATGATCTTCTCCCATGGTAAACATGGGGAAGTTGACTGTGATGGGATCCCCCAGATTCAGGGTTGAGAGATGCTTCATGCATACTGTACCCATGACCACTGATTCCCAATTTGGTGCTCCGGAGCATGACATACATTGCTCTTTCAGCTGCATTAAAACAGTTCCCTCCGGAACCAATATGTTGGTAGATGTCTTGACTGTTGATTCTGCTTTTATCAGCCACACAGTTTTAAAGTAAAAAACACTTGCTTTCAAACTTCCTGGTTTATAAAACTCCTTCCTGCTAATGTGAGTTTCAAATTGATGTTGCGTATTGGGTCCTACTGAGGCAGATGTTCAGTAGTCACTTCTTTTTTCTTTTTTTGCCTTTCCTCCAATCCTATTTTATTAGCATTTGGACAAGACTACTTAAAGTTCTTCCTGTTTTGTTATCAAAGAATGGGAAGGATTTTTTCAAGCACTGATTCAAAGCAGTCATGTTTTATCACAGAACTACATCAGCTTTCCTGAAAACAGCCCCTTTTTACTGAATGAAAAGTAAGGAAATTACACACGAGTGGGGACCAAGATCTGTTGGTCCATCCATGATTGTTGCAATACGGAAAGCTTTGATGAGCCACATGCCATCTTCATGCTGGAAGAGGACCGCAAGTAAATAAACACAGAATTATGTATGCACACATTAACTTGATCTTACCACAAAAGTCTGATATGAGTCACTTTGTATGATTTGCATTGGATATGAAATAAAGACTCGGTTTTAAAAAAATAATAAAAAAAAAACCATCCTTCACCATAGTAACATGAACAATCCAGCTGCCTTGTGATACCACTCTCTTCTCTCTTCTGAGGGTTAACAGATATCATGCCTTTTAGAAAACAGCTTGAATGTACTATAAAGAAGAAAAACATATCCTCTGCACTTAGATTAACAAAATCAAAGTAACTGGAGGGTTAGGCAGCTGGAGGGTTTTCAGAAATGCTAAACACATACTCTTCTGCTGGGGTGTAAGTTATTGACCTGCTTTTCAAAGGATTGTAGCACCAGCAGATTCCCATTGACTTAAATAGTTGTGGGTGCTCAGCATTCTCTGAAAAAAAGGAACATATGTTTGTGTCTTTATTCAAGGTTTTGTGCTCTCCTATGTTTTTTTACCAAACAATTAGCATTTCTAGTGTTCTCAGAATTCTTACCCTTATTGAAGTCAGCAGGGGAGAAGGATGTTCAGCAGCTTGCAGGATCCAAGTCTGTCTTGGAGGGGTGCCCAGGTTTGCAGGGAGGGTTTGTGACCTGGTGCCACCACGATCAGGCTATTGGCCACGCACCTGTCTTTGGAGTACACCTGAAATTTTCAGTCCTGCTCATGGCACTTATGCTGCTCCAATAGGGCAGTCAGCACCAGCTCCAGGTCACCTGTGACCTGGCAGAGAAAGCACTGCCCCATTCCACCTGAAGGCACTTTGCCAGTGGTTTTTCAGTCATGATAAGGCTTTAATATTGTCTCTGAACACCTGCTATCGACTCTGAATTTTTGAGGTGTTCTGCTCAGAGTAGGTGAAACATTGCTTTAAATCTGGAAATCTACCTAGGCTTAACTTAGAAGGAGATTGATCTCCAAACTTTGCAGCTCAGAATAAAGAAGGAACTAATTTTGAAGGTGAAATTGCTGCTGTGCAGAGGACTGGGATAAAGTATTCCCTTCAGTGCTAGGCATGAGGGGGCTCACTGCAAGGTGGGACTCAAGTGGGGAAGGAGCTCTGTGGAAGAGGGAATTTCTCTTTGAATGAGTAATCCAGTACCATGACCTTTAGAATAAATCACTCAATTAAAAGTCAGACTAAGGATTATTTGATCATTTGCATTGCTTTTACTTACATGAAAGCCCAGTAATATACAACGTTACATTAATACAAACTGAGATTTATGAGTTTTGCAGAGAACTACCATTTTGAGATAGGACTGCATCCTTTCATCGTCCTTTGATATTTACACAGAGCTCAAATGTTCATTTTAATAACTTCCAAGGGATCCAGTCTTAGTCATTTTGCATTATTAAAATGTGTGATTAATTTAAAAACCGAGACATGAAATATTCCTGTGAGCCCTTTGTTGCTTCAATAGTAGGTTTTGCTAGACTACAAAGAGTGTTGTAAAAGTTAAATCAGACTGTAAAATCAGAGAATTACTGTTCTGCAGTGTGAGATAACGTTCCTACGTCTCAACAACAATATGGTGCTGAAGTAAAATGGTTTTGATCAACATGCAGTGAGACATGCTGTTTACTCCCCTCTTCCTTACTAAAGCACTCTCCACTTGCATGTTTTCCTTAGGCATTGGACGGCTTCATCATAGCAGTAACCACAGGTGGGAGCATCATCTACGTGTCTGACAGCATCACACCTCTTCTAGGGCATTTACCAGTGAGTAACTCCGGCACAAGCTTTTTTCTACTAAAAACCATAGGATTGGGCTCTGTTAAAAACAGACACAGGAGGGTGGGAGATGGGGTGAGGGGATGTTTTCTTGCAAACGCAGGGAGAGTTTTTGTCCCTACATTATGCCAGTCACTGCTGTTGATCTCCTTTGCTCCCTCTCAGCGTGATTCATGCACTTCAAGTTTTTGTTGCTATGAGGCACTTGGGTTTGAATGGAAAAAGCTCTGTGGGAATCCTCTAGCCAAGGGAGGGATGGGTTGACCTGGCTGATCTTTTCCATCTCTGATTTCTAAGCCAGTTCAGCCCAGCAAGGAGCTTGCTAGGGGCCTTATTTCTGCTCCATGGAGGTAAAAGACAGAAACCCCACTGCAGTCACAGGGGCAGGAGGTAGCTGGCAACTGTTCCTCTACTTCAGCTGCTTGTGGAGATGTTGCTGTGAATCCAGCAGAGTGGCTGCGCTGGACTCTGCTCCTGTTGCTAAGGCTGCTCTGGGAGGAATGGTGCAGTAATGAAGTATTAATCCAAACACTCATTTTTAGTAGCTCAGTCTCAAATAAATGTGTGCCCGGGAGAAAACAATACCTGCCAAATCATTATTTCATTGCCACCATTCCCATGTTCTTCAGGAAATTACAATTATTTTTCTCTCGTTTACTTTTTCACCAAATATGTGCTGTTTTCCACCCAGCCAAATGTATTTCACACACACTACCTTCCTGTAGTACAAACAGTAAAATTATTTTCTTCTGAGGCGAAAGGAACTTGATGAAAGGCAGCAGCTCCTGGTAAATGCAAGAATATTGCTATGCAACAGCAGATTGAACTGAATCTATCTACTCCAGTTTTCTTTAATCGTCAACAGTTGAGAACCCAGTGGTTGACTATTTTTTGACATTTGTCTTCAAATCAAAGGCAGAGAGAAAGCTGTCCTGCATGCAAACTGCTATGTTTTCATACGCTTACTGATTTACGTGGAGCTGTTGGAGCAGGTCCAGAGGAAGGCCACAAAGATGATCAGAGGGCTGGAGCACGTCTCCTGTGAAGAAAGGTTAAGGAAACTGGGCTTGTTTAGCTTGGAGAAGAGAAGGCTCCTGGGAGACATCACTGCAGCCTTCCAGTACTTGAAGGGAACATATAAATAGAAGAGAGAACGAGTTTTTACACTATCTGATAGTGATAGGACAAAGGGGGAATGGTTTTAAAATAAAAGGAGGAGGTTTATGTTAGATTTTAGGCAGAAATTCTCTACTCAGAGGGCAGTGAGGCACTGGCACAGCTGTCCAGAGAAGCTGTGGTGCTCCATCCCTGGAGGTGCTCGAGGCCAGGTTGGATGGGGCCCTGGGCAGCCTGAGCTGGTTGGGGGCAGTCCTGATCTTGCAAACACTGATCTTAGTGGACATGGTAGATCTGCTGCAGAAAATTATCTTTTCAGGAGTACCACTGATGTCAGGCCCTTTCCAAAAACCAGCAAGCTTACCTCCATAACTGTTCCCATCAAAGCAGCTCACAGCAGCCAGGGTTGGGAACCAGCCTGAAGGCAGCAGCAGAAGTCCCACAGACCTCAGGGCTGACAGTGCAATAGTGGCAAACCCTGCCCCACCAGTCTGTACCTGTGCAGTATGTTGTGCAAGCTGGCTTCTACCAGCCTGAGGTGCGCAAATCACATGCCCATGTGCACTGTGCAGCTCATGGGAAATTTCAGCTGTCCTTTCTATTTGTCTTCTGAAGTTCTACCACTAATCAGAGCACTATCTGGAAAATCTACATTACTTACTTTGTTAACATGCAGGATCTACTGGTAAGCTACATTCAGTCACTGTTGGAGGGACACAATACCAATTCTTCTTCGTCTGTGAATGCAGGGGAAAAAAAAGATATTGTGTAAATCTGCTGCTTTGAGCACAGAAAGGAAAGCACAATTGGGCAGAGCACAAAGCAGGGCTCTCTGAGGGCCCCTATCCACAAATCTGATGTATTTTCTTTCATTAAAATCATGGAAGACTCTGGTGCTGAGAGTAAATATATCCAATTCTCTTTTATTCAGCTTCCCTGAGTTCCATGGAGCGTTTTCAGACACCAGCTGCCTCTGTGGTAATTCTAAATAGTCTATTATTGCAAGGTTTGGAGACTTCTCCCAGGGTTGGCTGATGTGAAGAGAGGTTTAGCTAATATGGTTAGACTGGCTGTAGTTAAAGTGAAGTGAACTACTGTAAATCTGGTCACAACTCAAAGCATTTAGCATCAGCTGATACACTACACCCCCGAAACCATGCAGGCCTTGGGAAGAAGGTCACCCATGCTCCTTCTCACCAGCTTTGCTTCACGAAGCAGCTAAATGCAGATGGCAGAATGCCAATTTCCAACCCACAGGAAGAAACAAACTGCTTTCTTTCTACTGGACTTAGGCAGAAAGTGCTGCATCTGCTCACTGACCAAAGGCAGTGGTGGGTGCTTTAGTTAAACATCAGGGCTTACAGAGCTGCCCACTGCAGAGCAATTGGGCAAAGCTGCAAACTTTCCCCTCCACCCTATGCATTTTTGTCTGTGGTGATTACATTTTGTTTCCCTCTCCTTTCACCTATTTGTCATGGCACCAGGTGGCTGCTCTTCGGGTCTGGTACAGAAGGAGCTTGCGTGACATTTCCTACAGCTCCAGTGAGACTCTGGTATATTTACTCCTCTCTTTATTTTTGGCCTGTCAATAGGTTCCTGACTGGCATATTGATTCAAGAATACTGTTGTATTCCTGAATTGGATGAGATCCAGAAGTTGTTCTGTGCATTTCTCTGCAGGTGTTCCTGACCTCTCCAATAGCAAGAGCTATAAAATATGTGAAGTAGATTCTATCTGTTTTGTCCTATCCTTAAACACAAGGGATACTGCAGCACTTGATCATAATACGGAGACAAAAGGCAGCACAGAACCACAGACTGGCTGTTACTGGCAGGGTCCCCTGGGTCTCTCTGGCCCATCTCCAGCAGAGCCACCCAGAGCAGGGTGCCCGGGGCCTTGGAGATCCCCAAGGAGGAGACCACACAGCCTCCAGGAAACCTGTGCCAGTATTCTGCCACACAGCACAGAAGTGCTCCTGGTGTTCAGAAGGAACCTCCTGTGTTCCAGTTTGAACCCATGGCCTCTTGTTCTGGCACTGGGCACCTCTGAAAGCGCATCCCAAGGTCACCATCAAAGCAGTAGTGAATGTGAGGAGCAGTGACAGCTCACATCAGGTGTGGAGATAGCCTGCATCTAGCAGTGAGCAGGTCCTTCCAGCCCTCCTCCATCTACTGCTGAGTGGATGAGAGAGTAATTAACCCTCATGACACCTGTGTGAGACTGGTAGATAAGCATCATTATCTACAATTTACAGGTAGAAAAGGATTGGGAAGGAAAATTACTTTTCCAAGACTGTGCCGTAAGCCTTGAACTGCACTCAGCACAGCAGTTTCCCTTCAGATGCTCTTTCTTCATATTCTCAAAATTATGTGAACAATGTAATATATTTTGTATGACTATAATGTGGATATTTATATATAACTGTACCACATGCAATATAAATGGGTTGTGTATTAAAGAGGTACATATTGAAGTCACAAAAATAATTTTCAAGTATTCTTCACAAAAGGAGTATTCAAGTAGCAAGCACGCTTAATAAATACTTGTAATTGAATAAATTAATATATTATTGCATCAAGGTAAGGATACAAACTGTCCCACTCTAGTTTTTGAAGTATGTTCACTGCATTTCCCTACCCCCAAATAGGAATTACGTAGAGAACAGCAGGCCTGGATGGAAAGCAGAGGGAAACCAAAGCATAATCTTAAGTAAATACATGAATAAATGATGATGATTAATAACTTGCCAGTCTCATACAGGGCTAACACATTTTCAGCACAAATGTGCAGTCTGCTAGCAGCTGCTCTGATGACACAAGGAGCTGTGTCAGTACGTCAGCTCAGCCCTAGGTAGTCTCCAGTGAGATGAGTGCAAGTTAATGCCATTAGAGGGTTACTTTATCTCACAACTTCCTTTCAGGTAGGCTTGTCAGGCATTATGTTGGTCACTGCACTGAATACAGGGAGATTTTTTTCTTGGCAACCTTGTGGCATACTCTTGTCTTATCCACCATAGGCTTGTACAGAAATGTATCCATCTTTCTGTTCCCTAGTCCCCGAATCAGTGAGTAGCTCTCACTCTGTGTTGGATGCATTTTGGGTTCCTACTCACTGGCCACAAGGCTGGAAACACCTGGACATTCAGTTCCAGAGGGCTTGTGCTGGTGGTACTGTGAATTCATGGAATCATTAAGGCTGAAAAAGACCACTAAGATTATCTAAGTCTGTCAGCTTACCCCCACCATGCCCACTCATGTCCCTCAGTGCCACATCCACACAGTTCTTCAACACTTCCAGGGATGGTGACTGCACCACGTCCCTGGGCAGCCTGTGCCACTGCCTCACCATTCTCTCTGAGAAGAAGTTCTTCCTAATGTCCAATCTGAACCTCTCCTGGTGCAACTTAAGGCCATTGCCTCTCATCCTATTTCTAGTTCTGCAGGAGAAGAGACTGACCCCCACCTTTCCACAACCTCCTTTCAGGTCGTTGTAGAGAGCGATAAGGTCTCCTATGAGCCTCCCTTTCTCCAGACTGAATAACCCCAGTTCCCTCAGCTGCTCTCTATCAGGCTTGTTCTCCAGACACATCACAGCTTCATTGTCTTTCTCTGGACATGCTCCATGGCTTTGATGTCTTTCTTGTAGTGAGGGACCCAAAACTGAACAAAGCATTGAGGTGAGGCCTCGACAGTGCTGCGTACAGAGTAACGATTACCTCCCTGCTCCTGCTGGCTGCACTATTTCTGATACCATCCAGGATGCCATTGGCCTTCTTGGCCACCAGTTCCCCATCCTAGGGGACTGCCAGTGCTACAAAGTGATGTCCATAGCAGAACATCTCCTGGAAGAAGGATTCATCATGCAGTGTGAATGTCATGGTGATGCTTGTTGTGACATTGCTGTTTAATATCAATATTTCTGTTGGTTTGTTTTTGCAGTGTGATGTCTTGGATCAGAATTTGTTAAATTTCCTCCCGGAACAAGAACATTCAGAAATTTATAAGATGTTATCTTCCTGTATGCTTATGACAGATTCTGCCTCATCGGATTACCTAAAAAGTAAGTTTTATTTTATCTTTCCCTGTAAATCAAAAAGCGTGGGTAGGATAAAAAACTTCTCACAGAATGAGTTGTTTTTGTTTGTTGGTTTTTTTTTTGGTTGTTTTTTTTTGTTTTTTTTTGTTTTTTTTAATGAGCCATGCAGTGTAAAACTTATGTTCATAGCATTTCAAAGAGATCTTGCCACCTGGCATGACCCTTTTGTACTATTTTTAAATTAAACTCGTTGCATTTATTTTATAGGCAAAGTCTACTTGCAGTTGTGTTAATTATTAAATATAGCATCTTTTGAGACAGCTGAGGAAAATAGGTTAGCCAGTGGTAACATTTTGCCTGAGACAAATCACATCTTAATTGATATTTCAGCCCATTAAAATAAGATGCCGTTCAGAGATATGCTAGCAGTGCATACCTTTGTTCTGCATTATAGTTGAAAAGTAGCTGTAAAATCATCATAATTCTTTTTCAAATTGAATTTATTTTTCTTAAAAATCCTTTTATTTGCCTCAACCTTATTCACTCTAGGAGGTAAGATGAAGGAAAGCAGAAAGCACACAATAATGTGAGACGTACAGCTGCTTAATCTACTGCATACGTAAATCTTGCAGCTCATAGTTAATATGCTGAAGTTAATTTAATAGATTTTTTGAAATAATTAGGCATAGTTTTCCAACACAAGATGTAAAACAGCTGTGAGTCATGAAAAAGCTAAACAGAAAAAAAAAGCCATAGCTGTAGGATCCCATTCTCTACCTCAGTATGCCAATGTTGTGTCAGTGCTATGCTGAAGACAGTGTAAGAGAACCAGCCACCAGCCCACATAGGTCAGCTGCACGTAGAGCTCTTGCAGAGGCTCTGGCCCTGCCACTTATTGCACCTTGGTGTGTAGAACTGAGTGGTGACACACTGCTCTTGTGCTGCAAGATTGGGGTTGTGTTTAGCTTAAATAGTATATTTATTTCTTCTTCTTCTTCTTTTAACAATCCAGCTGACAATGAACTAGAGTTTTATTGTCATCTTCTGAGAGGAAGTTTGAACCCAAAGGAATTTCCAACATATGAATACATAAAATTTGTAGGAAATTTTCGGTCTTACAGCAATGGTAAGCTTTAATTGTTGTATAAATGTTACTTTAGCTATGTAAAATGATCTTTAAGTATTGCTCCATTGAACAACACAGGCTTGTACTGAATGGGCTTTTTGTAATGTTGTGGGGCAGATTTTGCTTTGAGTGGATCTAACAGCTGATTTGCAAAAGCTGGATGAGAAATGGCCAAAATTGTCCGCTCCTGTTGTTCGTGCCCTTTGTTTGCTTTGGACAATGGGCAAATTTGCAAATACCGCCAGCTTCAGAGGAGGGTTGGGTTGTACTCCCCAGTACGCAAGCTATGGCTGTACCCATAAGCTACACAAGAGGAGTGCCAGTCTATCTACTGGCTTATGTGGAACACACATCCCAGCCCGTGCCAGAGGCGATAGCCTATCAGATTTGCCCTCTCATCCC
The DNA here is from genome assembly GCF_987193195.1 of Phasianus colchicus. Taxonomy (NCBI): domain Eukaryota; kingdom Metazoa; phylum Chordata; class Aves; order Galliformes; family Phasianidae; genus Phasianus; species Phasianus colchicus. The sequence goes on from NC_143436.1 coordinate 134,636,296, forward strand.
CGCAGAGCCATTGTGGGGAAGGGCGACAGTGCGGTACCCTGAGGCCTCCCCTTAGGCTGCCATTTCCCACTTCTACCCAGAACCACAGAGCATGATGCCACAGCACGGGGAGAGAAATGCACTTGGCACAGCTCGCCTGCAGCATGGTCATCCTTAGGAAACCATCTTTCAAGGGACAAGGAGCAGATTTCTAGCTCACGTGCTCCCTAACAAACAGACTGCTCCATGACTATTAGTGTCAGAAATGAAATATTTTTTTATCGCTTTCCCCTCTCCTGCCTGCTTGAGTTCGCTGTAGTTACTTGTCTGATTGAACTCTGGAGTGGCATTTCAAAAGTTGCTGGTATTGCTCCAAATAGGTCATCCTCAGCAAAAATTCCCCACTGTGCTTTCCAGAAACCGCACACCACACTGTGAAGAAATGTCCCTGTCCCCATTTAACTTTCTGGTCTTGAGCCACACGACTAGAATAGAAACCTACGTGCAGCATGAAGGCATGTATTTCTTACTTGGTGCCATACGGTTTGGGGCTGTATTTGTATAAAAATGCAACCGCCTGTATGCTTTCTAGTTTGAATGGAAAGAAATGCGGCCGCGTGGCAGACGCACGCACCAAGCTGTTCTGTTTTCTAGAGCAGAAACCGGATTTCAGGTGCTGACTCATAAGGATACATTTCTACCAGGGGAATTTCTGATCCATTTTCTAAAGGATTCTCAGCCTTTTATTTTCATGTGACTTTAACATTGTTCTCTTCCCTGTTTGAGATTTCACATCCCTGCATTTGGATCAGTGGTTATTTCTCAGAAGAAAGATGCAACTTGCATTTTTCTGCTGCTCCAGATATCTCCCCTAGCTTAATGCACACAAACTAAATGCGAGCATATTGATTTCAGAACACACAGAATTATTTTGCAAGGACTCCAGCTTATAGCTCACAAATAAGACACAAGCTTTCTGCTTCAATTTTCTGCTTTTTCTTCCACGTGCCACTTTTCTCTAAATCCTCCACTTCATGTCACCTCTTCCAATTTCTCCCTGATCTGCTGCAGATGGACTCTCTGGTCAGGAGGGAGGGCCTGGCACTTGTCCTGATCTGTGAGATGGTACTCCCTCTTCCCATTGCAGAGGCTAGGCTATGATAAAAAAAAATGAGGCAGCGGAGCACAGAAATTGCAAATTAAGCTTAATTAGCTGGAGATGTTCCTTATGAATGTATTCAAGAATGCTTTTCCCTGTAGCTTTTCACAGCAGTAGAAGTGTGAGCATGTTTTTACGCATGGGAGACGGATACAGGATGTTCTTCTCTAAATACAAGTTTTTGCTGCTCCCTTTAGCTGTCCAATGCCAAATTTTACCTTTGTTTTTCTGCAATTTGCTGAGCATTTCCTGAGCCTTCTCTGTCTGCATGGCCCTGCTGCCCCAGCACGGGGTCTTCCCAGAACACTAAGATGTTCCATTCCCACTGGCCTAGTGTTGTGATAGGGATGGTCCTAACAACAGCCCTGACCTCTTCTCCTCAACCTTTGTTGAGTGTTTTGAAGTATGGGTAGGTACATTTTTGGCCTCTTTAACAGAAATGTCACTAGATTTATCCTACTTCTACATAATCTTTTACATAACCTCCCTTGAATTCTTTTCTCGGACTTGTTTTACTCTTTTTCATTGCCAACATAACTGCAATACTTAGGGGAAGTGGGTGATGTGTGATGGGGTCTCACAGTCCAATCCTCCTCCCTTGTACCTTCTCTGTTAATCACGTTGTGACTTATGGCTGAGAACATCATATAGGGATGGGTTTGAATGGATTAAATTGAAGGACTGAGACTTAGACAGTCTTAGGGGCTTAGCTACTCTCCCTAACTTCCTTGGGAGCTGTGGGACTAATTCCCTCTTCAGCTTTGGAGGCCGTTTTACTATAACACTGAGATGCTAGTGAGATTTATTTTTTCTCTAAAGCAGAACAAATACCTGATTTATACCATGGTGACTTCTCACCAGGATTGCTGCTGGGGATCCAGATCTCGTGTAGCCTACACGGAGCCTGTATAGGAGTAGCTTTCCTCCATCTTGGAAGAGAGATGGTGCAGGGCAGGGGGATGCACATGCAGCTCCCAGAAACTGCCAGTGAAGTTCACGTTGCTGCCGGCATGTGTTCAGTCTTTCAGAAGATCACTGTCCCTAGAGTTGTCTGCTCAGCTATAGCTGGAAGCAAGAGGAGCTGCTCCGGCCCAACCAAGGTTCACATCAGCATCCACCTAGGCTGGCTCTGGGCATGGTTTGTGCTCTGTGATACCTACTGCAGCGTTTTGGCAGCTCTTTCTGCACCAGGGATGTGTCACAAGCTGCCTGCACAGGAGTGAACCCCCTCAAATTAGCTGTGCCCAGGCATGAGGGGCCGAGCAGCCAAGCAGCAGTGCAAGCTGTGCCGAGCAACTGTATGAGTCACTGCCTGTGCTAAATCAAATACAAGAGATTTGATTTTCCATTTGGGAGGATTATATAATCATCATTAATTAAGCTTCAATGAGAAAAGCGGGGCTGTAACCTGACAAGAAGACTGAAGAGTCCCTAGAGATACGGTCTCTGGGCCACTCAGAACAGGAGGGCTGTGTTCCATCTCCTTTGGTGAGAAAGGCCTGGTTGCTCACAAAAAGAAAATATTACAGGATATTTTTTGGTTGTTTGTTTGGTTTGTTTTTTTGTTGTTGTTGTTTTGTTTTGTTTCAAAGAGGAATGCCTTCCAGTATTCTGAGTGCTTAAATCTCAGACTCAAAGGCTGGCTGAGGCTGGCAGGGTCCCTTGGGTCCCTCTGGCCCAACTCCTGCAACCCCAGCAGGGCTACCCAGAGCAGAGTGCCCAGGGTCACATCCCTCCCAGAACTATCTCCATTCACCTAACTGAGGCCTTTCCTGTAGACTGGAGAACTGAATCTATCAGATATCTGAGGGAACTGAGTGCCACCACTGCCCTTGTTGACAGCAAGATATGGTATGGGGCAGACTCAGGTCAGCATTACCAGCGTGTAATGTAGTGGTTCTCAGCCAGTTTGATCTGAGGGCTGAGAGGGGAGGAAAGTAATAAAGACAATTCTCCAGAAAGTTGAAGGGAATGTTTATCTTCCAGTATGAAATGTCAATTTAAGTGAGAATAAATTATTTTACAAAGCCGCTTAATAGCTCACTCTGATTAGAAAAGATAAGGCGGGCCGGATTTATCCCCCCTGTGAAAAATTGTTTGTTCGTTTGTAAACAGAAGATCTTTCACAATCATGTAACCAAATACTGGCTTTGGTATCATATTCCTGAGGTGACATACTTGTCTAAACACTTCTGAAAGGCACAAAACCTGAGATCTGCCTTCCAAATAGCTTACCAAAAGCAAAAGGACCACCAGCATCTTTGAAAGGGCAGATGTGGCCCTGTAGCCAAAAGGCCTGAGGTTTTGCTCCTAAAGGAGCGGATAACTGTTTTGTGGAAAGAGCTCACGATCGAGTAGTATAATTAAATATTATAGTGGGATTTAAAACTGTGCATCTTTGTTCCCAATTATATGGAAACTCAGGAATTATCTAGTTACTGAGTGCTAATAATAGCAGATAGCTCCACTGTTAGCTGATGTGTCTCTTAGAGATAACAATAACCATCAAGGAAATGATTATGCCACGGAGAAAAAAAATACACTCCTAGAGTGATTAACTTAGTCTGAATTCCATTTTGAAGGAAATAAACAGATTTATACAGAAGACACATTGATCTTGAGCCTCTACAAGCATATGCAGAAACATCTGATAACAAGAATAACTCGAAATGAATGTTTTGATGAGAACTGACAGCCACATATTATTATTTACTGTGAACAAAGTGGTAGAAGCTGCAGCTAGCAACATGCATTGCTTATGACTGGCTCTCTGTGGACACATCAGCAAAAAAATTCATGTCCTAAACAGTCTGCATGGGGTTCAGATCCACATAGGATGGCAGCATGAGGAGCAGGAGGAGGAAAAACGAGAGAGCTGTCCAAATGGACAGTGATGTATGGAGACCATCATTGTTCACTCAAAGCTATTGAGTGCAGCCTTGCTTGCCTTTAGCACTTTAGAGTTCTTCATTACATATATTAATTGTTGAATGTTCTGTTTATCCGTGGTCTGAATTCATTTATATGAAACACTCTTGGTTTTGTGCTGGTCTGTTTGCTCATCTTTTTTGAAATTACCATTCAGTTTGTTTGGCAGTCAGTAAAACTGGTTCTTTAAACATTAGCATCTACTCGCAAAATAGGAAAGAAGGATTTCTTCTTTAAAATGACATAAATGAGAAGCTTGCTTTTACAGAAAGAATATGTTTTAAACATCCCAAGTTAAAATAAGATGACCGAGCAACCCGCGGCTGTGCTATTATTAACAGAATAATGTGTCATCTGTTTTTTTTAAAGCATGCTTTCATTCATTTCGTGTGGCATGATTTGAATCCCTGAGGGCAAAAATCTTTTTATCTGTGGTAGCTAAAGGCTTTATATATTACTTATTTTTAACATCTTGTCCTTAATGTTCCTGGTCCTTTTATTTTTAAATTCTGTGTACAAGCAAATCAGTTTATTTCTATCTTCTTACATTATATTTGCAGGTCATTTAATACCTCCAGTGCAAACAAATTGTTTTGTAGTTCTAGCAGCAGATCTGATAGGTAACCACAAAAATTATTAGAACTCATGCCAAGGAGCACAATCAGCTAACCAATAAACATTTCCCTGTTCAGGATATGTTGTCTAAATCATTTAATTGTGAAACACACGTGCCCTCTGTTACCTGGCCCCACCTGGTTATAGCCTGTTCCAAAGTGAGTATGCCTCCTTTGGTAAATGTAAAAGGAGAACTGGCTTCAATGGATGAAGAGAAGGTTGAGGTACCGAATGAGTTCTTTGCCTCGGTCTTCACTGGCGGCCACGATTCCAGTACTTCTCCCGTCCCTGAGTCCTGCATCCCTAAACCTCTAGGTGGGGACCGGGGTGGTAAATCCCCCCCGGCTGTGAGGACAGAGCAGGTCCGAGGCCGCCTCATAAGACTGAATGTGTACAAGTCTATGAGGCCGGATGGCGTGCATCCCAGGGTTCTGAAGGAGCTGGCTGAGGTGGTTGCTGAGCCACTCTCCATCATATTTGAAAAGTCGTGGCTGTCAGGTGTGGTCCTGGATGACTGGAGGAAGGGTCACGTCACTCTCGTTTACAAGAAAGGGATTAAGGAGGACCCTGGGAGCTACAGGCCAGTGAGTCTCACCTCTGTGCCTGGGAAGATCATGGAACAGATCATCCTGGATGACATGCTTGATCACATGAGGAATGAGTGTGTGTCCCGAGACAGCCAGCACGGCTTCATCAGGGAAAGGTCATGCTTGACCAATCTGGTGGCCTTCTATGATGAAGTGACAGCATTAGTGGACAAGGGGAAGGCAACCGATGTCGTTTACCTGGACTTGAGCAAGGCCTTTGACACGGTCCCCCACCACATCCTTATCTCCAAATTGGAGGGATGTGGATTTGATGGGTGGACCACTCGATGGATAAGAAACTGGTTGAAAGGCCACAGAGAGCAGCCCTGTGGAGAAGGACCTGGGGGTCTTGGTAGACGAAAAACTTAACATGAGCCAGCAGTGTGCCCTTGCGGCTCGGAAGGCAAATGGTATCCTGGGCTCCATCAAAAGAGGGGTGGCCAGCAGGGACAGGGAGGTGATTGTCCCCCTCTACTCTGCTCTTGTGAGGCCCCATCTGGAGTTCTGTGTCCAGGTCTGGAGCCCCCAGTACAAAAAAGACAGGGAGCTGTTGGAGAGGATCCAGAGGAGGGCCACGAAGATGATCAGGGGACTGGAGCACCTCGCCTATGAAGACAGACTGAGGGAGCTGGGCTTGTTCAGCCTGGAGAAAAGAAGGCTGCGGGGTGACCTCATTGCAGCATTTCAATACCTAAAGGGAGCCTACAAGCAGGAGGGGAATCAACTCTTTGAAAGGGTTGATAACAGCAGGACGAGGGGAAATGGTTTTAAGTTGAGGGAGGGGAGATTTAGGTTGGATGTCAGGGGGAAATTCTTTACAGGGAGAATGATGAGGTACTGGAACAGGCTGCCCAGAGAGGTTGTGGATGCCCTGTCCCTGGAGGTGTTCAAGGCCAGATTGGATGGGGCCCTGGGCAGCCTGGTCTAGTATTAAATGGGGAGGTTGTTAGCCCTGCATGTGGCAGGGGAGTTGGAGATTCATGAGCCTTGAGGTCCCTTCCAACCCTGGCCATTCTGTGAAATTTTCATCAGATACCTTCTGAGAAAAGTACTCCAAGACTTCTAAGTGTAAATATCATCACAGCCTTAGACTTCATCCTATGTAAACTGTTTTTCTGTTGTGCTCCCAAAGAGCTCACTATTGAACTTTGTAACCTAAAGACACTGTGTGTGTTTTTCTTTCCAACAGACCCTGCAAATTATAAGGTATGATTTTTAGAAAGTCTGTTTAAAAGATTACACCAGGATATCTTTTTAAAATGTGTGTACAGATCTCTTTTTTAAATTACACTTTAAAGATCTCAACAGATTTCCAGATACCGAAGGCCAGATTGGATGGGGCCCTGTGCAGCCTGACCTGGTGGGTGGCAGTCCTGCCCATGGCAGGGGGTTGGAACAATATAATCTTTAAGGTCCTTTCCAACCCCAACCATTCCATAATTCTATGAAACAGAAAAGGTTGGAATTTGCTGACCAACTGCAAAAGAAGAGGCAAATTGGTTGTGCAGATAGAGCTGTGGAAAGAACAGATATCAACAAAGTAAGTCAGGCAGAAACTAATCCAGAAACAAGTCGCATGTATTTGTTACTTTTAGTCATGGTAGTTGTTATTTTCAGATCGAGATTCACATTTCAAGTTGGTGGTTATGTGCCTCATCATGGAAGCTTTTCGTGCTTTGGACTTTGTCAGAGACAATTGTGTATGGAGACAGCACAGATCAGTTTGTAGGCTGGAAGACTTTCAGCCAGGCCATCTCTACCTCATCTCCTCAGGCTCATTCCCTCACTGCCTCCAAGCTCGACATTCTCAGTGATGAGATCGTAAAAATGCTGTACAGCTATATTATATGACATTTATTACCCTTTTAGGATTGCATTTACTTCTTGGAAATATAATCCTGTTTTGTAAATGCCACATTCAGGGATGTATTCTGCTCTCTCCTGAGAGTAGAATGTCTCTGATTCGTGTCCATTTACATCAAACAGCTTACATCAAAAAGGCCATCTGCTGTCTTTGGCGCAACTCACTCATCTTCCAGCAGTTCTCCTGGAACTGGCGTTATTCACAGGCCCATGGCTTCAATAACTAGGTTAACTTTTTATACCTGAACTTTGGAGGCTGATTGTGCTTATCTTATTTTTATTTCTTATGTTTTGCGTTCCACTGAACACAGCAAAGCCAGCCAATCAAGAGAGGTGATTCTCCCACTATATTTAGCATTACTATAGCCTCACCTTGAATATGGGCTCTACAGTTCTGGGCTCTACAATATAAAAAGAATGGTAATGTCCTTGAAAGCGTCCAGAGGAGAGCTCAAAGCTGGTAGCAGGTCTGAAGGCATGTCCTGTGAGGAGAGGCTGAGGGCACTGGGCTGTCTAGTTTGGAGAGAAGGAAGCTGAGAGTTGACCCCCTGCTCCCTGCAGTGCCCTGAGGAGTAGAAGCAGAGGGAAGTGCCAGGCTCTGCTCCCGAGAACCAATGGTGGGATGGGAATGGCACAAAGCTGGGCATTAGGAAATAATTTTTTCATTGTGAGAGTGTTCAAATACTGCAACAGGCTTCCTAGATAGGTTGTTGGTGCCCTGTGCCTGTCAGTGTTTGGGAAGCATTTGGATAACGCCTTCAATAACTTCTGGTGAGGTTGTCAGGTTAGACTCAATGGTCTTTGAATGTCCCTTCCAGCTGAGCTATTCTATTCTATTCTATTCTATTCTATTCTATTCTATTCTATTCTATTCTATTCTATTCTATTCTATTCTATTCTATCCTATCCTATCCTATCCTATCCTATCCTATCCTATCCTACTCTACTCTACTCTACTCTACTCTACTCTACTCTACTCTATTCTGTTTTAGATCCCAGCCTACAAATATTTGCTATTGAACTTGGCCATTGTAGAGAGAAATTGGCTCATTGACTTCAGTTTGGAAGACATACTAGTTAGTAAGCTTGGAAGTAACTTCTTTACAATGTCCTTAATGTGAGTTTGTAGCCATATCATTAATTTTTAAACATTAATTTTCAAACATTAATTTTCAAACAGGACTGACTACAGAAATCAACAGGCTTGCATGATATAATCTCATCAGGGCAGAACCAATAGCTCTTTACTAAGGCTTCTCCTGTTTCCGACAGCTCCTAACTCTTCCTTCTTTTTTCCACCTCTTGTGCTAATAATCCTGTAGAAGCCCTCTTATATGCACATAACCCCAGGAGCAGAATTGGAATTCATATTCCTAGAAAGTCCCCAGAGCAAACGTGCTTTGCTGGTGAAAGGAGGAGAATTTTGCCCATATTTTTTATCTTAATATCCAGTCAGCCGTGCCCTCAAGACTCTTCTGCAATAGAGCTGCAGTCTCTGTGGATGTTCACATCTGTGCTGCCTTCTCAGATGAGGAATCTTTCTTCTCCCTTTTGGCACAATATATTGTGCATACAGTGGTCTAAGTCAGTTAATCACAGGTGTGAATTCTCTCCTGAGTACTTACTTTACTGTCTTATACCCTGTTATCCTTGTTATCAGCTGCGTATTGTTATGCTAAGGTTTTTGATAGGTTTCTGGGTTCCAGAAGCACATCTGATGAATAAGCTGAGACTTCTTCAGTCTCTACAATTTATGGCAGTGAACTAAAGCCCAGTGCAGAAGCATCCCAGAGTAAAATTTGCTATTGAATTCCTCCCCAGACAGATATAAAACCCTTCATTTTCACAGGAGCCAACGTGCTTATCCCTATGCAGAAGAAATGAAGAAATTTCATAAAGTTGGATGTAAAAAGAAAAGAGAGTGGGTAAAGTTGGATAATGGAAAGGGAGCACCATATTAGCGTCACCATTAACAGGAGTTAACATTAGATTAACTCCTACTAGTGACCTCTGGCTGCTGGATGGGACCATCTGCCTCCAAGGGGGACAGTGCAAGTTCAATTCCCACTGCAGCTTAACACACAGTTTATTACAGTCCCATGGGAGTGGGATTACCATCGCTAAACAGCTCAAACTTGGATGACGAATTTGCGTTATGTCATTTTAACATGGGATTGTGGGCAAGTGTAAGGCAACACATTCTTTTGGCAATACATCTCTATGGCAGGACGTACTTACAGGCCCGCAAAGCAACACAAAAACCATACACTCATGAGAGACAGATAAAAACACACATACTCTAGCTGCATCACACCATTTTTCTTTCTGCCCAGTGTTTAGGAGACACCTGCAGACCCATGAGAAATGCCCAGTTCTGGCAGATAGTGCCATATATGGAGTACTGGTGTATTTCTTCAACACAAGCAGAAATAGAACAGGAACAAACACTTCATCTGCTGAGGATCCCGGGCAGGCTCTGTTAGCTTGTTGAAGCCTTGCTGGCATTGGTCCTCCATGTTTGTTCACTGACAGCGTGAAGAATTGCCTTCACCACCTCTCTTGCCAATGCCTTTTTCCCAGTCTCATGGGAGTAGTGCACGCTAGGCTTGCTGCAGCATGCATTTGCATTGTGAGTGGTGACAAAGAGCAATTGGATATATGGGGTTTCTTTTCAGAAAGCTGGTTTATGCTCTGTGATAAGGTTTGGCCTTATTTTTGTCAGGATTAACCTCTAAGATCCATATTTGAAGTTAAACTCTGATGCCTTTCTGCCTAACATGACTGACTTGCATATATATATATATGCATATCAGCTTTAAAAAGCTTTTAGAGCACTTACGTGAATAAAATTAATACTAGTATGCTTCAAGTGTGAAAAATATGCTGGGATATCAGATCTGGTACAAAGCATGACACTGGGTCCCACTTTTTGTCCTGCCAGTGCCTAACTCCACCTGCAATGGCTTTGATGAGGCTGTTCCCAGGGCTTACAGAGCATCACCAGGAAAGCAGATCTGCTTTGTCGCTACTGTTCGTTTGGCAACGCCTCAGTTTTTAAAGGTAAGGGCATATCCTCGATCCCGTACTCTCCTGGAGTTATCAAAATGGTAGTGTGCAAAATTCTCAGTTTTGCTAATTGAATGGATTACGGCTATCACATTTCATGCACAGAAATCCAGTGAAGAGGATTATCGGGGTGAGTAAGGATCTGCAGAAGTGGTGTCTCTTCTGCCCCTCTTGCACTGTTAGCCCTGGTTGCGTGAGGAACAGCAACGTCACTTTGCAGATAGGCTGTTTGTGTTCTGTTCCTCCGATGGGACAGCACACAGATGGTTCTCATTTTGTGTCCCTTGGTGTCTTCAGGTCACTGCTCCCAGTTTACCTCCTCCCAGATCTACATAGTAAAATGGTTGTTTCTGGAAAGAATAGACAGCACAATCTGATGCCTGACACCATGGTTCCCTAATTAACAAATGTGAGCTGCTGCATCGGGTGTCCTGTCCTCAGGGGTTAAGAGGTTAAAAAGCTCATCTGAGACATGATCTGGATGAAATCACTGCCCCCTGGCATGGCTCTGTCACTGCACAGAGACTCAAGGGCTCTCCTGACTGATTCATGGCCCTGACAGCACGTAGGGTCCCTGCTGGGTGCAGGAGGACACCTCTCATTAATCTAACCACAGTTGTCATGCTAGGAGCAGATGACAGAGCCATAGTTCTCTGAGAACACTGAAAGCAGTTCCCTCATTGCTGGGTTAACATAATGTTAAAATGCTCACAGAATCAAAATGGGCAGCACATGATGACAATTGACCCAGGGATTGTGAGACATCAGCTGCCAAAGCACCCAGGAAATCCTAAACACTGATCTCCCCAGGTCACCTGGATGAGTCACATAACCCCCAGTCCTGACTCTCTCCTCTCAGATGGAGGCAGAACTTTTTTTCTGACTGGCTGAGCACAGCAGAATCAGCACACTGGTTTCACATAACAATGTTCTCATGTTGCACCTGAGCAACTCCTGAACTGTAGAATGTATTCTTGGCATCAGCATGGATCTGGGCGTAGAGTGGAGAGAAGGAGAGAGGAACTGAAGCTATGCATGAAGCCTTTGGCCATTGTGCGGCCAACGACTTTAGTCACTTACTTGAGCATTAATAAGTATAAAAGGAATGCTTGGTGACAGCTCCTCTTCTCAAAGACGGTTGGTGGCCCAAAAGACTTCTGTCCCTGTGGGCAACAGCAGAAAGAGGACTGGTGGAGGAGATGATGGGAAGGCGTTTCTGAACCAACGGTCCAGTGGAACACAGTACCAAGAAGCAGGGGGATATCAGGGGACAACAGACAGGCTGTCCTGAATAGCACCAACGGAGAGTCTCCTGCAGGAGAAACTTTCACTCCTAGTGTCACCACATTTCTTTGTGCTTGAAGCCAGGAAGAACCCAGGCCTTGTTTCCTATTCAGAAATGGGGGACAAATGCCCACCAAAGGCAACATCCAGTGGGAGTTTGAGGGGAGTGGTGAAGATATCAGATGGGGTGGGAGGAACCGAGGTCAGATATGACCCCAGTGAGGAGAAAGGGCTCAGTGAGACAGAAATAAGTATGATAGATCTCTCTTTGGAACTAGCAGGGAATGTATGAATCTTTTCTGTACTGTGTATTTATAGCTTACAAATGTAGATGTAGAGGTGTGAAGCTGCAACTCTCAAGAAGTTGTTTTTCTTCACCATACAGGAGATGTGCATCGTGGAAGAGCCTTTAGAGGAATTCACATCAAGACACAGTCTGGAATGGAAATTTTTGTTCCTGGATCACAGGTAGGCGACAAGAAGAGCGATCCTGATTGTGTTTTGTGTTTGTTTACTCCTATTTTCCTAAGCACAATTCTCCCAAAAGGTGTTATGTTTCACATCTAAATCGTGTGAATGGGAGAGTTACTACTAAGACAAAAGCTAACGTTTACTATTCTACCCTGCATTTATTTTTATCTGCCTTCTAAAACAAACTGCTCTTTTTCTCAGGTTGCATTTGTGATTAGCTGTTCTTGTTTGTTTTAAAAATATCTGTGGACCAAAGCATGTCCCACAGCAAAAATATACAATTATTATACAACTGTGGAAATAATTCCCTCAGAATCCAGCCCATGTTTGCATGTGCAGTTCCCACTGACTTATGACTCCCATACAACGGGTCCTCACATGAAGGCCCCTTAGAAACCAAGCTAGTTTCCACAAGCACTTTTTCCCTGAGAAGAAGGGGCTGTCACAGGCCTTGTGCTGGGGGGAAGGTGCCTGCTCTTTGGACTTTTGGCACATCCCTGTCAACATGTTTGTTTGTTTTGTGGTTGTATGGGTTCACTTCTGTTGTGCCCAAATGCAGAGCACCGCCGATCATAGGATACTTGCCTTTTGAAGTGCTGGGTACTTCTGGCTACGACTATTACCATATAGATGACCTAGAGCTGCTTGCAAGGTGCCACGAACACTGTAAGTATCACATAGCCCAAGTTTCTGTGAATTAACCAGGATACCTTTTTCAGTGTCATATGGTTGCTGTTAAGGTAGATGTAAACTCAGACAGGGAGAGGTATACAGGTGCACAGCCATGAGACCTTTGCCTCGTGGCTGTATACCTTAGTGGAGTTGTAGCAGATTGGGTGCATCATTTCTGATCAGCTGTGATTGAGGCCAATTCCTCTAGCTCTGAGGAGAGCACTTTCTCCTTCTTTATTCCAAGCAGCAGTTAGTGAGACTCACTGAATGGATAAAATATGCCAGATTTGACTACTGCTTTATTAGTCAAAAATATATAGGAATAGTTCAAGCAATCTCTGAGGAGATTGTATGTTGTAAAATTCTTGCAGACTATTTACCATAACGCTGCTCACCATGTATTTGGCGCTACCTGCGATTATTTAAATATAATCTAGTAAGATTTAAGTGGAAAGCTCTTTTGTGAAGTGAAGGAGGCAATCCTTTTCAAATATTTGGTTATAGATCTGAGTGGAACATCTCAGTCTTACTGCCTCTGGGTGGCCTGAAAATATCCAGCCAAAATTAGTTTTTATAAGTTGACATTAAAATATAGAAAGGTTAAATATATGCATGTTTGGGATCCCCTTGAAACCCTTGGAATAAAAGCAGAGATTAATTTTGTCCTTGAATCTTTGAAGCCTGTAATGCAACACAGTTTACTACCCTTCAAATTATTGTCTATCTGTGAATTTTCTTTCAGTTTCAAATGATTTCTATGTTTTCACAATGTTATCTCCTGTACTCACTTCATTCTGTACAGTCACTAACATCCATCTGTACAGAAAACTAATCTCCACAGGCATTTTTATCCAGTACTTTACTGCTACAGGTCTTCAGATGATCACTGCTAGAAACTAATCCCGGGTGCCTTATTAGGGAGTATGTGATCAGCACATAAGCCAGCAAGAGCTATGTTTAAGTCGTAGCAGACATGAATGTGTTAGTGTTAAAGCTAATTTTCCTGCTAAAGAAAGTGCTGTTCAAATTGCCAGAAGAAGGAACCCAAAAGATGCTTAGGAGTCAGTGAGGCTGGGACACCTTTGTCCCACTTCTCAGCTTTCATGACCTTTTCACACTGGTGACTGTGCTACTAGCTGTGTCTGCTTTCTCCTGACAGTGATGCAGTTTGGCAAGGGGAAGTCATGCTGCTATCGGTTTCTGACCAAAGGACAGCAGTGGATCTGGCTGCAGACCCATTACTATATCACATACCACCAGTGGAACTCCAAGCCAGAGTTCATTGTGTGCACACATATGGTGGTAAGGTATGGAAACTCCTGTCAAGCGGTGGGACATAAAGGAGAGTAAGATATGGGCATCCTCACAACTAAAACAAGAACTGTCTTCTATATAACAAAAATGAAGTCTGGGCTCCCTGAATGAAACATGTTCATTGCAGAAAAACAACTGGACTAAGCGTTACTGTATGCTATGCTTCATTTGTTGTCCACAAGCTTAGGAGTAACTGTTGCATTTTTCCATTTTCTGCAAAAATAGGGAACAGAGAGATCCCTCAACCATTCCATTCCTTAAATCCTTATGTGTTGCTTTTTAAGAGATGTGTGGAAGCTTTTCAGTGAAGTTACAGAGTAGCCTTAGGATGTGAATTTGACCTCATCTGTTTAATCCAGTTCTTGATTTCAAGAAGATAGGTAGAGAAAGAAATGAAAATTAAAACGTAATCTTTCAAATGCTTTCATCTGATGCAAGTGAGTTTTTAAACTGTTCATTTAACCTGTAAAATTTTACAGTAATTCGTTTCTCTATTTGCTTGAAGCACATTTTATGACTACTACTTTGATCCACAGAAGTGTATTTTACATTCAGTTATGCAGATGTGCGGGTGGAGAGGAGACAGGAGATGGGCTTGGAAGAAGTGTCCTCAGAGGTTGTGTCCTCAGCACTAAAGGTACAGTGAGAAAAGTTTTTTTCATGAATACATGTAGGAATCACAACTTTTTCCTATGCTAACATCACTGACGACTTCAACACTGTCTTTCTGGGTAGGTTCCCTAACAAGTTCAGGATTCATTGGCTCACTTGAATAATTTTAAATTAAATTGGATACATTCATTAAAGCTCACCTCAGCAAGCTCATTGGACAGCACATTAAGTAGGTGCTGCTTGGAAGGAACATTGACACTGGTGCCCAGGTCTTCTGTTGGCCTCCCTGAGATTAGTTCTGCTCAAGTCATAAAGGCCAGACAAAGAACCGAGTCTGCAAGTATTGGTAGATGCATTTTGAAATGTTTTTCCCCTGACAGATGCAATAGCTATTCTCTTTTTTGTTTGTTTTAGGACAGTGGCTCCAGCTTGGATCCTGAACAGCACTTTAATGCGCTTGATATTGGTGCCTCAATCCTCAGTGCTAGCCGGACACCCTCGGTGTCATCCAGGAGTTCACCAAAATCTTCCCACACACCCAAGTCTGACCCAGCAAGTGAGTGGCTTTCCTAGGTTGCTGCATTATTTTACATTTAGCCAAGTTATAGAACGTGTGTCTATATGCCACAGCTGCTAATGTAATAGTTATTGTTGAGGTATTGATAATACATGTGTTTCACTGACAATGAAGTGCAATGGTAATGTACAAGAAGGAAGGTCTAATGTAACCATGCATACACTGGAAAATGAATATCAGGACTAGCCATGAGACTTGCTGTTTAGATCTGTTATGAAAGTAAGGACTTGTGTCTTCAGATTTGAAGATGCCTGTATGAGCAATGGAAGGCCTCTCCTGACTTACTTGAGTAATAGCAGCTGAAGGTGAGAATTCTTCTGGCCAAGATTCAGGATGCTCCAGCCATGACTTGGGTACACCTTATGTGCACTTTCTCCTTCTTGGCCTGGAACAAAAGCCAGTGAGCTAAATCCAGTTATTCAGTCCATACAAAGGGAGCTTTTGGGTCCTTTTCTTCTGCTTGTTGGAGCATAGACCATAATCTGTCTCTGACTTTTGTCTTTGCCCAAACACTCCTTATCAGTTTAATTCTACTGCCATTGAAGCCAACAAGAACAGCCTCAGCTCCAGCTGGGATTCAGCCAGGCTATAATCATTTTTAGCTAGGTCTCATAATCTTGACTTCCAGTGGCGATGATTTGCAGTTTGTGAGAACTCACCAGAAATCACTTTTCTTGCAGCTACACCAACAAAGCTGACTGCAGAGACAAGCACTCCCTTGCAAAGAACATCCAGCACGCAGCAGGACTTATCTACACACAGGCTCAGCCAGCCTACCGCTCTGCAGGTAACTTCCAGAGGACCATAGGGACAGGCAAAAGGCAGAAGGCATGTGTCATGTATGCAGTTTAGCAAATCCGAACAACTTGCACAAATGCCAGGGCATTAGAAGAAACACAGAATTTAAAGGAGCCAAACTTATAAATAAAGTTTTGCTTTGTTTGTTTTGCTTTGTTTTTAACCTAGGCTTCCTTGCCTTCTCAACCTTCATGTGAGCTTCTCCCACAGCAGTTGCTGCCTCAAGCAACTTTGCAAAGTCAGCCTGCACCACTGGCACAGGTTAGTTGGGGGGTGGGAAGTGGAATAGGTCACTTACCTCTCTCCTGCTGCTTTCTCCCTTCATCTAATAAATAAATTCATTACAGGAGTCCAGGCTCCTGAGGGTTTTTAGACAATCTCTTTAGTAGCTAAAATCAAAAATCCACCAGCTCTCAAACTCTTAAAACACTGTGGGAAAGTAATCTGAACTGTACACTTGTGTGTTTAACTATTTTTCTGCATACATTCTCAGCAGAAGTCCAAGTGCATATAGGTTCATACATCTACTTCGCAGGATAACAGAAAGCAGAGATGGGAAATCAGTTTTCAACTTTGCTTCTGTGTAATCACATCCCTTCAGAATCAAGGTCACAATGAGAATTAAAAAAACAAAAGCTAACAAAGGCCCTCCTAAAACACCTGTTTGGCTGCATGGAGGCAGAACCAGCCAGCAGTAATGAGCACACTAAGAGCACAGTAGCACCCATTTTGTGAGTGTGCCAGCAACAGCAGGACATGTTCCAGACTAACAAATTCCTCCACTTAAATCTTTAAGCCTGTATCTCACATGTGTGTGATGGCTCAGAAAGCCATCTCAGTGTCTTATTTGGTTGGGTTGATGGTTGACAATTGGACAAGATGATCTTGGTGATCTTTCCCAACCTTAATGATTCTATGATTCCATGATTTGCAGTAGATTTTGAAGGAGCAAATTGGAGCACCGTGTTCCCATCTCATTGTTTGTGCCCTGTGGTTGTGCTGTGATGAGTGTCCCATCACCCTCTGATTTCAGAAATGACAGAGTCCTGGCCCTAAGCTGCTGCTGCTGTTTGCACACTGTCTTCTCTTGCAAGATCTCAGTGCTTCTTCCAGTAACATAAAAAACATAAGAAGTCCTGAGGATCCCTGCTTTAAAATAACAAATTCTCATTTATCTTTTGTGTTTAATATTCTTTTCACAATTCCACACCAGCATGCAGTGAAGGAACAGCATATCAATTACCTGCTCTGAGCAGTCATTTTCTTTTACAAATATCCCTCTCCTTTACTCATTAATGCACTTCTAAACATCAATTAGCTTATTTATTGTAACCCTGTGCATGTTCTGCATGACTTTTTTTCTGCTTTCCTTTCTTCCATCCTGCAACCCTTGCTGGAGGGATGCTTTCTGGTTGTTAACCAAAGGCTCTGCCACCTCCCTGTCCCAGCACAACACTTTTTGGTGCTGCAGCTCCATCTTCACCACCAGACTGTGGTGCTGTTCTGTTGCATGGCCACAGGTGCAGCCCTGATTGGCAGTTTCTGAACTGGGAGAAGCAAACTTTGCCCACTGAATGAACATTAAAGCACTAGCTGCTGCCTGCATGTAAATGGTTCACATTAAATGAAGTGCTCCCTATTAGAATATTTGTTTGTTTGTCTCCCTCATTGTAATAAATCCCCTGCAACACAGCGGATGCTGATGACTGAATAATAATCAGCACTAATAATTCCATTTGGGATTGCGCAGGTGTTTGGTAGCAGTGAGAATGAACAAGTTGTTCCATGAACCTCAAAGCCAGTGAAACCTGGCTTGCAGGCCCTCTGCCCTGCAGGGCTTTGCACTGGGGGGTTCTCCTTTTTACTGCCTGGCCAGAGCTCACATGGCATCACAGCAGCACAGTGGTGTTGAGGCTCTCACAACTCTGCTGCGTGTCTCCAGCATCGGGCAGTAGGCTTAGAAGTAGGAAGGCAGAAGGAATTGAAAGATTCATTTCATTAGGAAACCAAGCAAAAAATAAATAGTTGCTTTCCTTTACCCAGCTACTGTTTTAATGAAACTTGCAGGAACAGAATGTCTTTGAGGCATCTGTCCTTCTGCTCAGCACACTGCAAATGGGGAACACCTCACCTTGAAAGGTTCTGTAGGGATCTTTTTCTCCCTTGATTAAACTGTGATCCTCTGCAATTATAGATATCTCACAGGTTAAGTTTGTCATGTTTGGCTGTACCTGGAAGCTGGTACCTGTACCATGCACTTTTCTGAGGATCCCAAGAAGTTTGCAGTTACCTAAGTGAGATGAATGTCAACTTTATCTGATGCTAATGGCAAAGTTAAAGCTGTGCCGTGCTTTGTTGTGGAACATTTTGAGTTAAGCTATTTTAATGTATCATATAATTACAGACTTCTTCCTTAATCAGTAGAGCAGCTGATGATCTTGAGATAAATACTTTGTGGTGCAGGTCAATTGCTGTTAGTTTCTCACTGCACAAAAACAATAGAAGCTTTGTAGTCACAGGGATCAATGCAAGAATTATCAATAAACTTTGGTCTTAGAGTAGGAAAAAGCAAGGAAGGAGTTTCTCATCCTTTTCTTTAGCGGCTCTCATCTGGTAGACCAGCTAACTGCTGTTGCTGTTAAGTGGGAAACAAAAAGACAATACTAAACAAATATGTTACACATAAAAGATGCTGAATCAAATAATGGACTAAAGATTTAAAATCAACAGCAATACATTTTTGTACGCTTCACCAACCAGCACAGAGCTACAAAAACAGCCACGGGAACAACACGCCACCTTCGAGTTCAACAAGTCATAGCAAAATGCCTTCTTTCTTCTTTCTTTTTTTCTGGATGCTCCCAGCTCTGTGTCTTTTCAAAGAGATTTTAGATTCTTGGATGCCCTGATAACAGAATAGCACACTGATTTTTTTTAAGCCATAACACTGTGGGTTTTTCTCAAAGTGTGTTTTTTACTTTTGGAATATGAGCTTGTGCAAAGCAACAATTCCAAAGCCAATTAAAGTAATAATGAATTTTGGTGGACATTGGGTCATACCTGTAAACACCAAATAAAATGGGGATTTTTTGGCCATGTTGTCCCTCTGTGCTTATGGAGTCATTACACTTGGTGCGAGGCATTGCTGCTATGGAGGCTGCACTTTCTTCTTGACCCTTATTAGTGATCTGCATTCTACATTATTAGTTAGAATAGCCTTTCTCCCACTGAGCTGAGCTATTTGTTTTACGTCACGTATAAAAATAGCTTAATGAGTATTTCTTGCAGTTTGGCCACTACACAGTGGCAGAAATCTAAAAAATGTTTCCTGTGGTGAACTGTGGCATAATCTTACAGTATGTAAACAGCAGAATAAAGCATTGCACCACAGCTATTTCTGCATGGAAGAAGTTGGTAAAACGCATTTGGAATATACAGTTATGCTGTGCTAAGGGCTCCAAACTACAAGCCAATGATAAAAATGCACTCATTTACCATTCATTTAAGATGCTCTTGATATTCTAAAGCAGCGTACTCTCAGAAACAGGCATTCTGATAATTCCCTAACAGAACAGGGTCAGTTGTAAGCAGATCACTGTAAGTGAAGCAATTTAATATATGGGCATAAAATTGAAAATAGAAAAGATTTATCTCTGCCTAGATGGTAGTATATTATGAACACACACTTTAGTCCTTTGACTTTGCTTTGCAGCCAAAAAACCAATAACTTCTTACAGAATGATGTTGCATGAAGGCTTGTTTTCTTGTAAAGACTCATTTTTCTTCCTTTTTTCTAGTTCTCTGCCCAGTTTAGCATGTTCCAGACCATCAAGGACCAGCTAGAGCAGCGAACACGGATCCTGCAGGCCAACATCCGCTGGCAGCAGGAGGAGCTCCAGAAGATCCAGGAGCAGCTCTGCCTGGTTCAAGATTCCAGCGTTCAGGTGCGTTGCTGCTGGGAGGGCCAACCAATCTCCCATGAAGCACTTCATAGGGCTGGCAATTTAAATTAGCCCCAGGGCCTAAGTGCACTGGTGTCCAAGCTTTTCACTTTCATGGGTTGCATTGAGTAAAGAGGAATTGTCCTGGGCCACGTACCATTAGGATGCTCCATAAGTAATCCCTATTTATTTCCATGGTAAATACAACCCATACAAAGAACACAATAACACTGTTCGATAGAGCAAATTCTTTGCTACAAAACACTATTTTTCACCATAGTTACCACCAGTAGTTACACATTTTCACCAGCTATGAAGAAGTGCAGCTAAAAATCTGCATCAGAGGAGGTGACCCACTGTTCCACAGGTGCTATGATGGCGTCGCTGCTGATACACACCACCCACCACCTCACTGTGGTGATATATTTAGTAAAATGGGACTTATGAAAGTCCAGTAGAGAGACATGGTCAGATTTTTGAATTAAATATCTGATTGCAACTCTATACATTCCACTTGAAAATTTTCGGTTAATGTATTTGTGCTGATTGAAAATGGAGTTGCAAATATACCAAAACACTGATGATTTTTCTTTGCAATCTTGAAACCTGCTCTCAAATTCCTTTATCACAATGGAAAGCACGGCTGCATACTTTTTGCTGTTCACAAGACTGCATTAAGCCAATCCATAACATTATTTACCACAATTTGAGTTAGCACTGCATTGCACCCCATACCGTGGTTTCAGCCCAGATATGGTTGATAGCACACAGTTTGGTCCTTGCTGAGTGATGGCTGTGCACCCGAGCAGGAAAAGCCACTGCCTTTATAGTGAGGGGTAGGGTGGCTAGGGGGTGAGCTGCACTGAGAGCTGTGCCTAGCCACATGCAGCCCATGGGCCATGGGTTGGACATGCCGGGGCTATGGCATGTAGACATGAGAAAGCCAACTCATCTGAATGAGGATTTTCCCCTCTGAAAGCCTCTTGAGTAGCCTACGTCAGGAAAGATTAAGAGCTCTCTGGAAGAAGAGAAGAAAGAAATATCTCAACCATAGTGATGGGGGAAAGAGTTTGAGTCATTTACACTGATGTTTTAATACTTTATCTACTGAGCCTTCTGAGTGAGCAGCTGTAATGGAAACATGTTCATGTTCATATTCAGCACTGATTGTATCTCTCCAGTTCATTAGTTTCCATCAATCCACTGCGTGTTTCATGGGGACATCAAGGGTGCTCAGTACCGCATCTGTCTCTCCCTCAGCCACCAGCCCTCCTTCAGGCACTCCTGAAGTGCTCATCTCTTTCATGAGATCACTCATTCCCTATTTTCCCGACCCTACCACAGCTGGGACACAGAGCACAGGAGTCGAATTCCCTTCTCATATTAAAACCTCCAAAAACCTCTGCTGCTGTTCATTCCTTTCCAGCTGGGAAGTGTCTAAATGCATTTGTCACTGGGCCAGCCCAAGCCTTTAGGGTGAAACTGACTGGGGCTGCTGTCCTTATGTCTTTGATATCTTCTGCACAGAGCTGGTACAATGTCTGCTTTGTACTACCCCTGACCCCTACTGCACCAGCAAGTTCAGTTTAGTACATCTCAGGTTTTTTTTAATGACAAATGTAAGAAATCATCCACTTTTATGGAAGTTTCCTAAAAGCAGGTTGATTACTGCTCTGTTCTTTATTATGTAACTATAAATACCAGGTTAAATGACCCTTGCTAGAAGTGTTGCACTGGGGACCCACTGTGAGCATTGTACTAACAAGATTTTTAGAAGACAAGCTCTGCCACAGAAATTAAGGTCTCAAAAACATTTTAAGCACAGGATGAAAACATGGGACCTGGTGAAGCCAATGGGAAATTTGCTTCTGACTTGCACAGAAATAGAATCTCACCTCTCATCAGCACCTGTGAAATGCATTTTCATGCATTAAAACCATTTGGGATCGTATGTTTAGGCAATTAAGGGATTGATGAAGCCAAATTTGAAACTTTGCCACCTAAGATACTGCACTTGCACTACTATAAGGCAGCACAGCAGAAGCAGGGCTCCCTGTTTCTGGTTCCATATAAACATACAGGCAGACCAGGCTTAATTTCAGTGTATTTCTTCTATTGGTTCTGGAATGGCATTGACTAGCAGGAAAGAGAAGTCCCTCTGCAATTGTCCAGAATATTCAGAATCTTGGCATGTGTCTGAAAGCTATTATTGTTATTATGAATATCAAGAGACATGATATTTTCATTTCTTCTTCTAATTGTGCAAAAAAACATACCTCTCCCTCTGTGAAGTCTTCAATATTTATATACCCTGATCCTTTTTTTCCCTTTTTTACATAATCCAGGCAAAAATAGAAAATGAGAGCACCTTCTTACACACAGGAAAGAGATTTTGTTTTTGAATAGTTGGATGGGGAGGGTCCTCCTGTTCTGGGATCAGAGTGCTTCACAGTCTCCCCAGACCAATCTCAAGAGGCAGCAAGCTATGAGCAGTCACACTTTTACTTCTCCTGCTTTCTCTACACTGAAAAAAAAAAAAAAGAAATAAATTACCATGCCTTTACAAGGATGGAGTGGGTCTGGGGATTAGCTCTGTCGTACTTGGCTAGGGGCAATTTAAAATAAAACCTCACAATTTCACTTGTAGCACTTTTGTGACTCACAGGAGGTTGGGATTAAAACTGTGGAATCGGAAATCTAGCCATGTGCTCTGCCAAACAGATTTCATCACTGAGGGAGCTGCATGGCTGCAGACATCAACCAGTGTCTGTTAACAAGGTTAAAAAGCATAGCAGCAAACAGAAGAGCCTTACTGTTGAGCAGATTTCTGGTCTTCTTAATATTCCACGGAGAGAATAGGGCTGTGCTGGTTGTGAGCACAGGGGAGTGCCGTGGGCTGGCCACAAAGGGGGAAGCGTTCCCTGGTTTTCTCTCATTAGCTCCTTTATTAGCATATTGTCCCGAAGTGTACAGGTAGCACCGTGGAGAATTAAGCCCAATTTCCACTTCCTTCAGAGGTCTTTAAAAGTGTAGTGCAGCACTTCACCAAGAAGCACTTTCCCAACCAGAAGGATGTCAAGCTCAATTGTCCACATTTGTAACTATTTCCAAGAGCCTCGCGCAATGAAAGATGAAACTAGCAGGAGGGCCATAGGCCCTGAACAAAGTGCTCAAAACCCTATTAAGTCCTTGGTACTGCTCTCCTGACCAACAAAAGCATTAAGGGCAGCAGCAGCAGGAGTAACCTCAGAAGTCTGAAGGATGCCGTGTCTGTGCCAGATTTGAACAGTCTGGCTAATGAATTGCGGACGGAAAGGAAGGCAGAAAGAAGAGCAGAGACTGAGCAGCATGCAAGAAGTAAAAATGAGAGCATACATAGCCACCCATAATTTGCAAGCCAGTCTCTCTTCAAAGGCAGTGAATCTCAGATCCCCAGTGCTGCACCTCTCTCCTCTACAGGTATTTTACTGAGGGAGCCCTGATTCTTATAACGATGAGCTGTCATCACCTGATTATGCAGCAAAGAGTCAAAGAGCTGTCTCCCTCGCATCTTGCCAGAGTGATTCACCCATTAGCAGCAGAGACCGACTACCGCAACAAGTGTCAGAGGGCCCCTTCCCTCTCTTGCAGCTTTGCAGTGTATGTTAATAAGCTGGCCAATTAAAAAATATTTGTAAGATGCTTCTCTGGTTTTGCAGTCCACAAAATAAGGCACGAGACATGTCATTATTGGCAGTGCAGTTATGGGGCTGCTGGTTTATCTGTTTGGATTTGTTCCGTCTGGAAAAGATTTCTTTCCTTTATTATGGGGTTTCTGTTGCTATTTAAAGCTGCAGTGTTTCAGAGGAATTCAGGCAGGACTATCACAAGAGATACATTATGAAAAAACTGTTTTGTACAAATGGAGTACATTTTTGCTTTCAGGCTTAACTTGCAGGTAGCAGCTCCCTGCTTCAATACTCTCTCAAGTTAAGTTTTATTTTATGAGGTGTTTTGAGTCTTCCAGTTCTGTAGGGATAAAGGTTAAATGATACCATTGCCTCCTGCCCTCAGCTTGTTTTTCCAGGACATTTATGTTCAGTCAGTAATAATGCTGCTTTGTCCATTTTAACTCAACAGAGAGCATCCCTCGATATGAAACACTCATAGACCTGTCAGTGTGTGAACACATGAACAAAAGAAATTGGTTTACTGCAATAAACTTGGTTGTAAATTCATAGTGTGGCTGCCAACTGCGGACATTCCTACCCAGTGGCACACTCTGGTAATTGCAAAGTAGGTTACTCTGCTTCCTGTCAAGGATAAGCTACTTAGTCTTTGCCTTGAAGTAAGGCAGGCACACAGGCAGTTCACTGCAGAGTAAGTCATCTGCTGCAAGTTCCAGCCTGTCCAACTTTTGCACTGATGGATACTGAGTTTGCATTGGATGGACTTAATATTTCACCAGCATTGTGCACCATATCCAGGAAGGATGCTTAAGATGTTGCTCCTTAAGGTCATACCTTGTGCCAGTCTTGTCAGGAACAGTGGGCTCACAGTCCACGTGACATGTTTGGAAACAGGCCAATTGCTCTGCCTCCTCTGAATTTTACATCAAACATTTTATATCAACGGAGAGTGGTTTCATTGCTGGAGTTAATCAAGTTCATTTACCAAACGTGTCCAAAGCTGAGCTTCTATATAACAAAAATAAACAAGAAAATGAATTTTCATAATTTCTGCCTTTGATTTATTCATAATAAGACCTATTTACTTGGCAGAAGTTGCAAGACCATCTGTCTTTCTGGTATGTAATGGCTCCAAACCCAGCGAGCAGTGTTTTTAAAAGAAAACACTTGGAGCTAATTTCAGACCTGCTGCAAGCAGCCACAACTCTGTGACTTGACCCATTTATTTCTGTCAAGCATCTCTGAGATTAGCCTGCAGGACCTGAAACACACCACACCATTTCTTTAAGCCCATTAACATTTTCATTAATTGCCCACTTCTCTCATTAAAGTAACTGATTAAAGTAAGATTTGTCTCTACCTTGCTTCTGAGTAAAATCTTGGCGCACAGAGATTCATTATATTTGAATAAAAACTATGTTTTTAAAGCTAGATAAATAAGCACAAATATGGTAGATCGGCCCGCACTTACGCAGAGAAAATCAATGCATTGTGTCGGTTCTTTGGAGAAAGGTGTGGGTTTTTTTCCAAAAGAAATGACAGGGGACATGATAGTTTAGGGAATTGCTAATATAGCAATAAGCTGCATAAAGGTGTACTAATTACTGGGTGTATCTCAGACGTACTGCTATGCGTGAGACTGATGGATGAATAATGAAGAGAATAATTGTGATTCTGATTTCATTTAAACTCTCGGTAGCTCCACTTATATTAATGGAGTTCCACACTTGTAGTATTGGTGTGGGACCACAATCAGAGCCAAAAATGCCTTCAACTACTTTGGAAGCGTCGCTTTGTACAGTCCTTGGTGGCAAGAGGATAGATTTGAAATATTGCGAAGATATCTTGTAGCATTAATTATTAATAGTTTTAAAAGATGTCTTTTTCTTTTGTATAGCTCTAGTAAAAGAAATAGCCTCTAGGAAAGCAAAAAGATTCCAAAGCCCTGCAACTTTTGAAGAAGAAAGATTCATCTTGCAGTGCAAGAATGGAGAGTACATCATGTACAGAAGGGCTTCTAGTTCTCCTGCACAAGTTGAATGCATGGCATGATTAGGAAGAACACCAGGTGACAGCTACCTGATGGGAAATCAGATAAATGACAGCGACTGCCTGTTTACACATCTCCTCAATGATAAGGACACAGTCATTCAACACGGACAACTCTGGCCTTGCTGTGGCCTCATTAAATACGTTCAGCGATCCAACTGTATAGAAGGTGTTGAATTTTCTGAGACAAATTCAATAGCAGCCTTGCCTGAAAGACAAGCTGATTTGTTGAAAGGAAAAATGAAAGGATTAAAAAGACATGGAGTTACTCTTTGCTTTCTGGTCAGGGTGCCCCAGAATATGACAAATGCACAGTGAACTGCTCTCAGAAAGGCCCTGCCTGCCCCATGGAGTGAAGGCTTTTACTTTCAGGATACATTTCACAAGTAATGATGCACTTTTAGAAGAAGAAAGAAAGAAAGAAACCAGAGACAGCAGAATCGTTAATATAGGAAATATGTGATTTTCAACTAACAGTAAATGCATGGTGAATTCAGAGCTGTGATTACTTATCTCTAGATTTAAATCCGTCACCTTCGTTATTTGTAACAATTGGCCTACGTCAATAAAACATCTGCCCCGTTCTTTTCCAGATGTTCCTGCAGCAGCCAGCAGTGTCCTTGAGCTTCAGCAATATTCAGCAGTCAGAGCCACAGCCGCTACAGCAGAGGCAGGGGGTCATTTCTCAGCAGCAGCTTGTCCCCAGTCCTCAGCTCCCAGGGCAAATTGCATCTCCACAAACACCGAGCCAGCAAGTACTGAGGGAAGCAAGTGTGATATTAAGCCAGGTAATCATTTATTTGACCACAGAAGCATTTATATGGAAAGAAGACACTGAGCTGTTACAAGACAAGCAAGTAGAATCACGTCAGTCCTGCAGTTACGCCTTTCCTTCTCTATTCTTCTGTCTAAGTGCAGACTATATAAAGTGTGTCCCTACAGCATTTACTTCACTTTAGACCCTTTTTTAAGATCTTAGTCAGGAGTTACCCGCTGCCTGCCATGCTGGCATGCTGTTGGAGTGCTTGGATGTTGATGTGAGATGCATGGACTGGGCATGGGGAAATGGAGGTGCAGCATCAAGTATTTCTAACCAAGACCTGTGGGTGTGAGGAGACCTGGCACAGCAGTTCTGTCTTACTGCAGATGTCTGGGCATTTCCTTCTTTGCTCTTCCACCCACCAGCTGTGCCTCCCTTCAAAGGAGCCACAGCCTCTATTGCTGTTGTCAGAGTACACAGTGAAAATGGCTGCACTACGATGAGGTAAGGGCTTAGAGCCCATAGCCTTAGCATTTAGCCTCTTACCGGCCCACATTAACGTAACTGTTTAAAAGTGAACAGATAGAAAGACAATTACATTTTTTCTTAGAAACAGTCATTCAGGTTGGATATTGGGAAAAACTTCTCACAAAAAGCAGTGAGGCAGAGGCACAGGCTGCCCAGGGAGGTGGTGCAGGCACCATCCCTGGAGGTTCTGAAGAACCATGTGGATGTGGCACTGAGGGATGTGGTCAGTGGGCATGGTGGGGGTGGGCAGATGGTTGGACTAGATGATCTGAGAGGTCTTTTCCAACTTTAATGATTCTATGATTCTTTGATTCCCATTGTGGGGCTGTCATGGCAGGGCTAGCCAGGCCTAACACCCAGCCGCCACTCCTTGCTCTCTTGCAGGGCCCAAAAGCAGAGAGGAGCACCGAGCTGACAACAGGCAGCAGCCGTCCGGCTCGCAGCACAGCCACACTGTTCGGCCCCTCCACCCCTCTGTCCCGCCGAGGCCCTGGCCCCAGCTCTGGTCCTGGTGCATCCGCTGCTGGCTGCAGCCATGACCAGCAGCTCAGGTAGGGCACAACACAGACCGCTGCACTGTCTTGAGATGTCCGACGCCTTTTCGTCCGACTCCCTTTGGGAGTGAGGGAGGGGGTGAGGCTCCAGCTCCAACTAAGCGTATGAATCTTGGTTGGAATGTTGCCCAGCATAAAAGGATCTGGGGGTGCTGATCAGCAGATGGCTGAACACAAACCAGCAGTGTGCCCAAAGAGGCCAGCATCACCTGGGCCAGTGTCAGAAACAGTGTGATGAGCAGGTAAGGGAAGTGATTGCCCCTCTGTACTTGGCAGTGGAGAGACTGCACCTTGAGTGCTGTGTTCAGTTTTGGGCCCTCACTACAAGGACGCTGGCTGAGCTGGTCAAACACACACAGAGAAGAGCAGTTAATCTGGAGAAGGGACCAGAAAACAGGAGCAGCTGAGGGAACTGGGGCTGTTTAGTCTGGAAAAGAGAAGACTCAGGAGATCTCATCACTGTCTACAGCAACCTGAAGGGAGGCTGCAGTGAGGTGGGTTTCCATCTCTTTTCTCAGATGACAAGTGATGGGACATGAGGAAATGCTGCCATATCACACCTGGGGGGATTTACCTTGGATATCAGAATTTATTCACAGGGAGGGTGGTCAAGCATTGGAACAGACTGCTGAGGGAAGAGATGTGTGGATGTGTACTAAAGGGATATGGCTTAGCAGTGGACTTGGTATTAGGTTGATGGTTGGACTTGGTAATCTTGAATGTCTTTCCCAACCTAAGCGATTGAACCAAAAAAAAAGACAGTTGGATATTGAGGCAATACAACCCTTTGCCACTGAAGTCCGCAGGAACGATAGAAGTTTCTCTCTCCTGAAACCCAGCACCTCAGATGGGCATACATGTGACCCCAGCTGGAATGCATGGCCCCAGACCTCCACTAAGCAGAGCTGAGGTTACATCTCCTACTCTCAATCTTGTGCCATATCTACAAAAGCATCTTAGTTTTCAAAATAAAGCATTTTTATGGTCTTTCTCTTACAGCAGTATCACTTTTTCTTTTTTCCATGTGCAAGACTGTTGCTCAGCCAGCCTATTCAGCCTATGATGCCCACGTCCTGTAATGCAAGACACTCTTCAGACCTCAGCATGGCTGGATCTCAGGCTAAGTATGTGGCTTGTTAAAGATAAAATGCCGAAGTTATTTTTGAGGGAAAACAGCCTTCTTTAGTAAGATGACAAAATAGATTCAATCAGTCACACGTTATTGTGCTGAGCTTGGTGTCCAGCATCAGGGTCAGCCTCATCTGCTTGGTCACATCAGTAACAATTGCAGAGAGAAACAGAATGTGTCAGTGGTATCTTAAGAAGCCCAGGCTGGGAAGGTTTTCTCCTTTATGCAGCGCTGACTTCAATGCTGGAACTTCCGACCCACAGAAAGTCAGTCCTGACCCAGCTGAAATGACCAGCACCAAGAAGTTCTCCTCCTCTGCATAGAGAAGTACTGGAGTAACACCAATGGAGGAATGCCTAATTTAGAGCAGCAAAGCCAAAAGAATCAACAGGCCCTGCATCAGTGCTCTCTGAAATGCTGCTAAACAAATGGCCTTGTTTCTTTCCATAAACTTTGGGTGAAGGAAGCAGAAACTTTCAGTCATAAAATGCTTTTTTTCCCTTTAGCTGTTTGTTTGTTTGTTTTTGTGGTCACTGTCCTTAATTGTGAGCTGTCAAAATGATCAGTTCTTTGTATGTCATTAAAGTGATTCCTTAAGTTACCTCAGGAATGTAGGTATTCAGTATTTCTTTTTTAAATGCAACTGTTGCTGCTTAAGATTACCTTGAATTAAAACCTTTAGCATACAGATCTGCAGTGGAGATCTGCTTTAAGCCGCTAAATAAACAGGCCTGATCTTCAAACATACCTCTCCCCATTCAAGTGCTCTGCTTTTTCAGAGCTCACATCCTTTCATAAGTGCACAAATCTTAGCCATTTCTGACTAACCCCTAAATTTTGAACAGCTGTTAGAAAACACACAGCACAGTATGATCTCATCACCCATTACAGGATAAACAGAATTAGGCTGGGTTGGCAGTAGCTCCATTGTGGTTTTACCCAGAGCCTTCTGCAAAACAGCACATATTTGGCATTTGCTATGCAAAAGCAGCCTAGCAAGAGGAGCTGAGTGTTTTGTTTTTGGCCTGTCTCTCATTCTAGAGGACTTCTAGAGGCTTCTTGTGTTCTTCTAAAGCACCTTAGAAAGTAATGAAACCTACCCATCCTTCTGCAGAAGATCACCACTCCCACAGGCAGCCATACCAAAGCATAGGCAGCAGAACAGGGCAGAACTCAGCTACCGCAGTTCAGAACTCATCTTATTAATAAAAAATCAAAGGCCATTTGCTTTAATGAGCCTGGGATGTGAACCTGTGGCTGAAGACATGCATAAACCAGAATCTCTAATGAATCTAAAATGTGGTCTGGATTTTGAGGTGCAACGTGCTCTGCCTTGCAAGCCCAGCTCGTAAGTAAAGCAGTGCTGCCAGTGCTGTTGGTTCTCATGTGCACAGATCTGACGCATTGGAATCTTTTACTGAGAATTATTTATGAAGACTATTGATGTCCACCTCGTATCCTAGGAGAAGGTCTTTGTTTATACTGGTTTATTCTTGATTGTTTTCCTTCTTTCTCACACAGATATTCTCAAAACCAACAAATGTTTCAAAGTTTGGAAGTGCAGGCTTCCAGCAGCGGCTCTCCAATCGTTCTGATGGGACAAGCAGTGTTAAACCAAGGGTTTGCCACAACTCCTCCTTCCCAGTCATCCTCCCTGCCACCTATGCAACTCCAGCACCAACAGCATCAGCAACAACGCTACCTGCAGGTAGGGAAGGACAAAGAAGACAATGTGTAAAACACATGCACAGAGTAATGAGGAGAATGGGCTGTGCAAACAGGGCCTGCAGGCCTTGCCAAGCTGTAAGTTTCAGCGGGAGCCTGATCACAACAGAGATGGTCATTTCAGAGATAATGAAATGTGCAAGACACTGATACAGTGTCGTGTACTCTTCCAGTATAGCAAGGGAGCAGTGAGAACAGTCAGACTATTTCAAAGGAAATTACTAATCCTGCATATTGGAAACATAATCAGATTATCTTGGATGTATTAAAAGTGTATTTCTAGATGGAGAAAATTGCTGCCTTAGGATTTATTTTGTACTCTTTATTAAGTACAAGATTTGCTTAGTTTACAAGTCAAAAGATGATTTTTAATTACCAGCACCAACATAAAATGAGATCTGGATCAGATATCCAGATCTCTTCCATAAATTAAAATATTTCTTCAACTCCACAAGGCAAAGAAGATGAATTGGAGCAGATCACCTGGAAGCACCAGGTGATTTGAAGATGAAAAATACCGTGATGTTTTGTTTTGTTTTGTTTTACCTAATTCAGCACATACTAAAGCTAAGGGAAAGGGGGGGAAAGATGTGTTTCTTTAGATGTCTCAAAAGGAGCTGAACTGAGTGTATAAAGCCTGATCATAACTCCACTGGAATCACTGAAAGAGTATCATCGACCTCAAATAATTAAACTGAAAAATGGCATCCTTACAATAGCTGAGAGTTAATGGGGGAAAAAAAAAAAAGAAAAAAAAAAAGAAAAAAGAAAAAAAGGCAGATTCCATTCTTATACAAGCATCTGCAAAATTCACATGGACTTCAACACTGCAAGGTTACAACCTACCATGTACTCACAAAAAGAAAGGGCTAGAAGGGACCTCATGAGGTCTACTAGGATCCCCTGTGTCATTTCTGTTTCATTTCTACTGTCTAGCTATGTCATTTCTGACACTTCTGTCTCAGCTTGTACTTAAACAGACTTTTCAGAATAACCTGCAAGTCTTAGGCAGGGCATGCCTACTGGAAAATCTCGATGCCTAATTGTAATCTTCTTTGCTGCAATTTAAGTCTATTCCTCCTAGCATAGGTAAGCAAACCCCTTGCCAAGCAGACAGCCCAGAAATAAAAGCCAGCAAAAGAGTTAAGTTTTTAAGCATGCTGTACATTGAGGACGACGAGCTCTAACATGTGAAAGAATCAAACAACGAGATGAATTTTATTTTATCTGTAGGTACAAACACCAAGTTCTTTGCACAATGAGCAAACTGATTCTTTGCTCCTGCCATCTTACTCACCACAGCAAGGAAGTATGGGGTATCATCAGACACAGCAGCAGCAACAACTACCAAGAAGAAGCAATAGCTTATCAGAATCATCAAATTTACCACAGCCACTGCGATAGAGTCCCACCAGCACAATCAATGCACGATTAGCTTTAACCAATGGGCACATGGGGCAGGAGAGAAAGACTCTGTACTTACTGTTTCGGCTTTTGCACGAGCCTTTGTTTCACAGCTCTGTGATGCCACAGAGGACAGACTGCTGCACACAGCGCACTGACGGCACGCTGGATTTAGTTTGTGCTGTCTTGTGAGTGCAGCACGTACTGGCAGAGCAAAACAAAGAGGAACACTATCCTGTGCAAGGTCCATCATCACTGGGTGCACAGGGGGAGGAGTTCCAGCTTGGCGTGTTGCTTGGAAAGCTGTCTGGCAATTCCAAAAGACTGTTGACAGACACATGAGGTACATGGCCTTCACTCTTTCAGTTCTTCTTTTGTGTATGAAAAGCACTGCATCAAAGGTCTATTGAGGAGAGAACAAGAGATTATTTTTATTATGATTATTGTTATTATTTTGCACAACTGCACAGAGGACAAAACCTAGGCACTTTCTGTAAAGAGAAGTTTGTTTCCTTATTCTTGTGGCCAAATTAGCACATCCAATGGAAAAGAAAGCCTGGTCATTGGTGAAGATGGTCTACAGCTCATAACCCTTGATTTAGAATCTGAAAAGTATTATGCAGCTTACCCTAACTGTTCTTTGTGACTAAGAACAAAACAACAACAACAAAAAACACTGGACTGTTTTCTATATGAATTGTGATTGCAAAGGTGAACTCAGATTGTAAGCACAATCACGCATCTCTCCCATAATACAAGATGGATCCTTCTTCAAGCTAAATAACTCACTCACTGCAAGTCTCTGAGAAATATGCACTGTGTTTTGGCCCACTGACTCGGGATGCTGCAGACTATTACATATCTCCTTCATTATAACATTTAGGGTTGAATTTTCCTTTGGGGGGGAAAGAAGAAATGCACTTTTCGCTTTTTTTGTATGTTTTCTGTTGATATGTTTCTAAGAAAGATTTTATGTAATTATTAAATAAAAAGTAGTGTATTGTACAGCTGTTGTAATAATGACCTATTTCTATATAAAATAAAATTATATGGAATTATGTGGAAATTATTTTGTATATGAAATATCAACTCATTTCACAAGTATAAAGATTGTGCTTGTGCTTTTTTGTGAGTGGATATTTTGTAATAAACTAATGAATTAGAAATGGTTTTTTTTGTGAATGGTACTACTGTTTCATGCTATATACATCTCAAGCTATTTTTTTTTTCCTTTTAATGATGGACAGTGTCTTTATTTGTAGAATAAAATAAAATAGCCAAAAGGCTTTATTGCAGGACTTGCACACATTTTCCTGTGGCTGTTCAACTACATGATTCACTTCAGATTTTTAGTATTAGCTATAGCCTTACGGGGTATTTGGCATCCAGTTAGCAAAAACAAATATCCTACAGGATCTGGGTATGGCACAGACAATGAGAATGATAGCTTAGGAAGTTAAAATAGCTGCTAGCCAAGACAGCTGGTTTTACATTCTCTTATAACTCTGAAGGCCGTAGCTCTGTACTTCCAACCAAACAGTTTTGGATTGGGACAAAACGCAGGGCACAGCAAACAGTTTACAGCAGTCAGATGTAGCATATTCCCAGGCTTTGAGCCGTGTTCGCTAAGCAGCAGCTTCAGTGCTTAGAGACTTGGCTGTCCTGAGTTTTCTGCTACACCTCTGCTGAATTAGCTAACATACCCTCACTGCATACAGTCTAGTCTCACTTGGGCATCCTTGTGCAGGTTTTTTCATGTTAAATTCAAATTGACAAGATGAAGCAGCCGAAGCACAGATCAGCTTTCCCTCTGCAATTCTGCTGCAGGAGCAGTAAGCTCCAACAAAGAATAAGTGGACAACTAGGTGTAAGAACGTCTTCATCTGCCACAGCAGGTTTGAAGGGATGGCTCCCAGAGCCCCTCAGGACAGCCTGCATCTGCCTGACACAGCCTAACCTTCAAGAGAGCACAAATCATTCTGTCCTTCCCACACTTCTGCATCGGGGATGTCATAGGGCACTTGTGATCATCTCTGACCTCTACAACAGAGAGAACTGGGTTAGGGGCTGCAAATGGTGAAAGTAAACTTTCAGAAAAAGTTCACTTGTCCTGGGTTCTGAAAAGCCTTCCGTAAAAAAAAAAAAAAAAAAAAAAAAAAAAAAAAAAAGCTAAAAATCTCCTGGAGAAAACCTGCTGGCAAAATGTTCGCATGCTTCCACAGCAGGACTGGCTGGCAACAATGATTGGTACACAGGTATTTCAGTTCGTACTGAAGGAAGATGAGAAAATCAAGTATCTGTTTCTAAAAAGTGTAGTAAGACTACATCTGGTATCTAAGAAAACGTTTCTACCACTAGCTTCAGTCACCTCTCCCAGATATCTGAGTCACTGTGCTCACATTTAAGTTCTTACATTCAGTGAAGCAAGAGTGACCCCTCCAGATGAAGATTAAAGCACCAAACCCTAAGGTTCTCTCACCTGATGTCTGAGGAAACTTTTTTCTGTGAACTATAAACAAAGCTTTGTGAAGGCACATTAGCTAAGTAGGGGCTAACTTCATAAATGCCATCCACTTCTGTACAGACTTTTTCTTGGAAACGGAAAGGGAAATCTGTCCATTTTGAAGTCAGAATGTTCATGCAGGGAAGCAGTAATGAAGGAACACGAGCTCTTCAGAGAAAACACCCGTGGAAGCAGCACTTCTTAAGGGCTACAAAGATGGTGAGGGGTCTAGAAAGTAAGACCTGTAGCTGAGGACCCTCGTGCTCAGCGCAGAGCAGAGGAGCTGAGGGGAGGCCTGAGGGGAGGGATGGTGGCTGCAGTTCCTCACAGGGAGCGGAGGGGCAGCGCTGAGCTCTGCTCTCTGTGACAGCGACAGGGCCCGAGGGAACGGCATGGAGCTGTGAGGGAACGGCATGGAGCTGTCAGGGAACAAGATGTCCAGGGCAGTGGGCACGGCCCCGAATGCAGGGAGTACTTGGACAGTGCTGTCAGACATGGGGTTTGAATGCTAGGTGGTATGTGTGGAGCTGGGAGCTGGACTCTGTGATCTTTGTAAGTTCCTTCCAACTTGGGATATTCTATGATTCTATGACTCCTGTACCTCATTTATTATGACAGAAGCCAGAGGAAGAGAAAATCTCTTTGAGAAATTGTTTTACTCTCCCACATCTCTCCTGATTCTCAGTGGTATGCCCGAGCTCAGCCTCAAACCAGCAGAACTGCAGCAGTTAACAGGCTGTCAATAGGGTGGGGTTGCCTTCCCATAAGCTGGCTTACATTGTTGTTTGGAAGGACACAGGGCACTTGTGACAGCAGATTTACGTCAGTATCTCATTTTTCATGCTCTGTCTCATTTCTCCTCTGTACACACATTCCAGATCTGGATTATTGCCCTTGCTCCCTGTTGCATGCACATGGATTGCCAGTCCTCTTTTACAGAGTGGTTTGTTGTTCTGGTGTAGTATAGCTGAGGTCTGCCTTGTCCCACTGGAATTGCTCAGAGCTGGCTATTTCCCTAGGCAGACAGGGAAGTCATCATATGTTGCCCTGTACCAGCTGGTCCCCTTACTGTCTCAGGGATGAGAGGCGCAGATTGAATGGGACACAGTCTACCAGTGGGACAATCTTCAAGCCAAGCCCCTATACAAGGGCCAACTTATAAGAAAGACCCGGAGGCTGTGGATGCCCCATCCCTGGAGGCATTCAAGGCCAGGCTGGATGTGGCTCTGGGCAGCCTGGTCTGGTAGTTGGCGACCCTGCACATAGCAGGGGGGTTGAAACTGGATGATCATTGTGGTCTTTTTCAACCCAGGCCGTTCTGTGATTGTGTGTGACCCCTAAAGATGAATGGCACGTGGGAAGGCAGCACTCAGAGCCCAACACGGAGATGCAGGTGTAAGTTCCTCGGCTATGAGAACCTTTGGCCTAGCAAAAAGCAAACAAGCCAGGTTAGCAGAAGCATGCACCGTGTAGTAGACAATCAGAGCAGCCTATCATTAAAACGCATCCCGTACCTAATATCCTAAACCCGAACCACCTCTTGCCGGAGAGGAGCCTCATCTTAGCCGCCATCGGCCAGAAGCGAGTGCGCATGCGCATCGCGCACCCCTAGCCCTTGCCCCCCCCCCCCACCCGAGGTTCTGTTTGCGCAGGCGCAGTGAGCCGCAACCCGGAAGGGTTCCTTTCTCCCCCGCTCTCTTCCGCCTTCCTTTCCGGCCTGCTCCCGAGCGGGGTGAGTTGGGCTCGGGCCCGGTCGTCGTTAATCCGCTGCCATCCGCTCCGCAGGGCCCGCTGCGGGAGCGCTTCTCCATCCGGTCCAGCGCGGGGGACGGCCCTGCGCACGGGGCGGCGGGGCGTTCCTCTTGACGGGCGTCCGCTCCGTAGGGATGGGCGCACGTCCCCGCGCCCCCCGGCCGCAGCTGGGATGGGTGGGGAGCGGGCTCGCGGTGGCCGCGGGGCAGCTGTGCAGGGGCTGCGGTCTGTGAGGGGCTCCGGGCTCTGCTGTGGTTCGGGTTGGGAGCGGGAGAGCATAGGCCCCTATTGGGTTGCCCTGAAGGAGGAGGGAGCGTGGAGATACAGTGGCGGGATAGGGGAGGAGGGGTGATTTATGGTCAGCTGGGGAAAGCGTCTTGGTAAGCAGCCATGGAGCCCAGTGATGTGATCCCAGGGATTTTATACCGTGAGAATGGAGGGGTGCTGCAACAGGCTGCCCAGAGAGGCTGTGGATGCCCCCTCCCTGGAAGCGTTCAAGGCCAGGTTGGATGGGGCTTTGAGCAGCCTGATCTAGTCTTAAATTTGGAGTTTGGCGGCCCTGCCTGTGGCAGTGGTGTTGGAGCTTGATGATCCTTGATGTCCCTTCCAACCCAAACCATTTCATGATCAGAAATAACATCCTGAATGTGGGAGTTGTGCAGCCTGTAGGGAGCTGTGGAATGGAGGAGCTGGCAATGTAACGTAGGAAAAGTTACAGGGGTGTGTGTTTGACATGTGCATGGATGCTTTTCCAGTGGTGTTCAGATGGCTCCTGCAAAGAAAGGCAGCGAGAAGAAGAAGGGGCGATCTGCCATCAACGAGGTGGTGACCAGGGAGTACACCATCAACATCCACAAGCGGATCCATGGAGTGTAAGTGATGTTTATTTTATTGGTGAAGTGTTGCTTGTACAGGTGGCATTTAGAACAGCAGAGAACAACAGTGCTTACTGGCACGGGTTGTGAGGGGCGGTGGTGTAGTCTCTTCTCCTGCAGTTGTATCCCAGAGGACCAGATCTGTATCTCTGCAGAGCTGGACTTGGAGATGACTTTCTGCAAAAGCTTATTGGTTTTTTTGTGAGTGTTTCTGGATTTAATTTGAAAGGAGAGCTATTTGCCTCTGTGCCTAAGTCACTGTTATTTCCCAGCCAAAGTATAACATTTATCCCACTGTGATAAGTTTTAGAAATAGTGCTGTAGTCATATAATTGGATCTGTGCTCAGTGCTGAATTGGGTGAGGTATAAGTTGGGGTATGATTTGAGTTGAGCGATGTTTGTTGGGATTTGTGTGTGTTTGATAACATCCTGAAGCTCATACTGTGCAGCAGCAGAGTGCTTGAGAAGACATACTGCAAAATTCCCTTCGGTTCTCTTCATATGTGTATGGCTGCGGTCACACGGGAACGAAAGCTGTAATTGATGAAATGGCAGAAATTAACTTCGAGCAAAGAGAAATGAGACAGCAAACTGACAGCTGATGGTTGAAGTTTTTTGAATTGCGTGGCTGGTAGACGATTGCTGCAACAAGTGTCCTTGAGTGCTGACAGTTTGCTGGAGTTCAATAAATGGTTCTTCTGCTTGTCCTAGTGGCTTCAAGAAGCGGGCACCGCGTGCTCTCAAGGAAATCCGTAAATTTGCAATGAAAGAAATGGGCACTCCTGATGTTCGCATTGACACCAGGCTGAACAAAGCAGTCTGGGCGAAAGGAATAAGGTACATTTCTGCTACTTTTCTGAGTTGGGTGGGGAGAAACTTTGTAATAATGTCTTTATATATACAGGACTTAGAGGGCCGAACAAATTTGTAACCTTCTTGCAGTATTGTAGTATTGTAGTACCCCAATGCTTATCAGAGCAGGAAGGTTTTAGAAACCCATTGCATTCCTGGCCAGGAACCTGGGATCTTTTATGTGCCTGAAGAGAATTAGGTTTGAAGCATGGTGAACGGGCAGAATGATGCACGAGAAATTGATGTGGTGAGTTCTAAATAGGGAGGTTATTCTTGTGTTGAGAATGTAAATAATAAAGTTGTTCGGGGGTCAAAAAATAACAAACTTGTGTTAAATTGCTGCCAGAAAGGCAGTTGATTCAGCATTTGGCATGTGTTAAGGTGGCCCAAAGGCTATTACTGACTGTAAGGAGTGAGATCTTCTACACCATAATAAGTTACCTGGCAGGAACTCATACTGTAAGTGTGAGTCTGGCCCGTGCCATATTCAGAGTCCTTGTGTGCTTTGTCAACTCTTTCTTCCTTCTTGTATTAAATGTGGAGGATGGTGGCCCTGCTTGTGGCAGGGGGGTTGGAGATTCATGATCCTTGAGGTCTCTTCCAACCCTGGCTGTTCTGTGATTCCTTCCAAAGCAGAGTGGGGGGATAGGACTAAGTTATTGGATGGGTTGTTTTTCTGTCCTTAGTATTAAGCTGTTGTGGTTCGTGTGCAAAGAAGTAGCAGTTGTTCAGACAGCATAACTTCAGAGCTTAGTTGTGAGGCTACTATCCAGGACTTCTTTGTATTAATTTGTAAAAGTGCTGCTAAGTGCATTCAGCATAAAAGAGCAGGGAGTCATCACATCTGCCTTTCTGCATTGAGTTTAACTGCAGTTGTTGTTCTTCCAGGATTAATATCTTCTGGAAGGATGAGGAGAGACTAAAATCACAGTGTCAGCTAGTGCGATGATCAGTGAGCCAGGCAAAGTAGTAAGAAATGCTTAAGAGGTGGGAGAATTGAAGCGAGTGCCTGTGTCTTAATTACAGTATGCATGAAAGTGCTTTGTGCTGGATCTGATTTAATAAATATGCTCTGAGAGTGCACAGCAAGGAATTTCTTCTACTGAGTGAAGTACTGAGAGCAAGACTTGCCCAAAATCCTGGGTTCCTTTGAGTGGGAGGCTACTTGACAAATGGTCTGAACAAACTATTTTTTGCTTGCCCTCAGCATCAGACTTAGTGCAGTATTAAGGGAGGACGCTAGGCTGTGACAGAGTATCACAAAACAGAGCAGTTCAGCTGTGATTCCATGGGCTTTGTGAGGAAGAAACGCTCATCAACTATGTCAGTAGGTAAGATCTTTAGCTCTTATGCATACTAAGGTTGCACTGACTTGTGGCGAACAGATTGAGCAATGCTCTGAATCTTTGACAAGGCCCTCTGGCTTTCAAAGTAGTTGTGGGGTTTTTGTTAGTTTTTTCCCCCCTCACTGTTTCCTGTTCAGGTAGGAATGCTGGACACAGACAGGGAGATGAGGGGCTGGAGCAGTTCATTAGGAAGGGAACTGATGGTGCAGGTGAATCCCCTTCCCTGGAGGTGTTCAAGGAACGTTTGGATGTTGTGTTGAGGGATATGGTTTAGCGAGAACCATTGGTGATAGGTGGATGGTTGGACTGGATGATCTTACAGGTCTTTTCCAACCTTAGTGATTCTGTGATTGTGTGGTGGCAGCAGGCTCAGTGTGAGCCAGCATTGTGCCCTGGCAACCAAAGGGCAAACTGTGTTTTGGGCTATATTAAGCACAGCATGGCCACTTGGTTAAAAGAGTGGTTCTTTCACTATATTTAGCATTGTTGTGGCCTTGTCTTAAATATGGTCTGCAGTTCTGGGCTCTGCAACATGAAAAGAATGTTAAGGTATTGGAAAGAGCCCAGAGGAGGGCACCAGAGCTGTTAACAGGGCTAAAGGCATGTCCTGTGAAGCTGAGGGCACTGGGCTGTGCAGTCTGGAGGAGGACAAGCAGGAGTTGACCTCACTGATCCCTGCAGTGCCCTGAGAAGCAGAGGGAGGTGCTCTGCTGCTGGGAACTGATGGCAGAAGGAAAATGGCACAGAGCTGCACCAGGAGAGGTTCAGACTGGGCATTAGGAACAATTTCTTTATTGTGAGGGAGCTCAAACACTGGAACAGGCTTCTTAGAGAGGCTGGCGATACCCCTTGCCTGTCTGTTTAGGAGGCATTTGGACAGTGCCTTCAATTAATACACTTGGACTTTTTGTTGGCTCAGAACCGGTTGGGCAATTGGACTCAATATATTTTTGCAGATCCTTCCAACTGAGCTATTATATTCTATTCAGGTAAGAAATGCTTGTTAGTAACAGCTGCTTGCTGATGATAATCATCTTCATTTTGCCTATTTGCTGGATCAGAACTAGAGCATTGGTGCACTTCTGATGTTATGCTTCCAGTGGATCATCAGTACTCAAGGCTCAGTTGACTCTTAATGGCACGCTTAAACATAAAAGCTCCTTTAAGACAAGCAGCATAAATTTCAAGGTACAGGCTTTCATTCTTGTTACGGTGCTGCTACAGAAATAGGATTGACTCATCATGTCTTTGAAATAGGCAAAGCTTCAGAAATCAGAGAGGTTAGTAACCATGAAACAAAGAGCTTTTTTCTTTGCTGTTGACTGAAAAAAATTCAATACATGTTTTATTGACAGTTAATGATGTCTTGTTTTAGGAATGTTCCTTACCGTATCCGTGTGCGTTTGTCCAGAAAGCGCAATGAGGATGAAGATTCCCCAAACAAGCTGTACACGCTGGTTACCTATGTACCAGTCACAACATTCAAAGGTAAGGTTGCATGGCGTCTCTTCCTGAAGGAAATCATGCACAGTAGTGAGCAGCTGGTGAAATAGGACAGCTTTGCAATGCAGAGTTAGGATGAAAAGTGTGCAGAAAGGGGTCAAACTGTTGATTTAACTTCATCTACTGTAGAGAGCAAGGTAGCTTGCCTGGTCAGCAGTAAAATTGTAAGTATGGTATTATGTGAAATAATATATACAAATATATTTGAAAGAAAAAAAAAAAGCACTGTAGATGTTAGAGTCATTTAAGATTCATATTTTCCTATTTAAAGTATGTCTAATGATGTTGAGGCACAAGCAGGTAGAGCCTTCATGTGCATCAGCTGAAAAATACCTTATCTGCAGAATGGATTTAATGTGAAGCTTCCATTAGTATTTCCCTGTATAGTTCTTCCAGAAGTAGATCAGCAAACTAGCTTTCATACCATAGGTGGATTTCTCTTGGGAAGACTTGCATGTTCTTGAAAGGGAGTTACAGTGGGAATAGATGATGGTACAACTTCTTGTTTTGCAGGTCTACAGACAGTCAATGTGGATGAAAATTAAACCGATTTTAATTACAATAAAATAATTAAAAAGAAAGTTTAATTTTAAATCTTTTTTGTTGTCTGGTCTCTTCAAGATCTCACCCAGGAAGAATTGAGTTGAACAGGTGACAACTTGTTTTCTTGGGGCTTTGCATAATGGGGATGTTATTTTTTTATTATTATTTAGGAGGAAATTTTTCACACAGAGTGTAGTGATGTGTTGGAACAGTTTGCCTAGAGAGGTTGTGGATGCCCCATCCCTGGAGGCATTCAAGGCCAGGCTGGATGTGGCTCTGGGCAGCCTTGTCCAGTCGTTGGTGACTGCACAGAGCAGGGGGGTTGAAACTAGATGATCATTGTAGTCCTTTTCAACCCAGGCCATCTATGATTCTAAACAATACAAAAATCTGCAGACTTCTGCTACACGTGAATGTAAGAGCGAAGATAGTGTTTGGCTGGCAAAGTCCTAGGATTTTGTTCCTGTAGGAATAAAGAGCCATGACCCAGGTATTGTAACAGTACTTCGTGTATGTAATCTCTCCTAGATAGAGACTGTATCTGTTTTTCCTTTGCTGTGCTTTGAGGTGGAAGGCTTCTCTCAGGCAAGTCTGCGTACTGCCCTGAGACACAGGGCTCTGGCCAGGCTGTTAAATGGAACACACTACCTCAGGGAATTTGAAGTAGGAAACTAATGGCACTTAGCTCCCATCAATCCAGAAATTGCCAACGCAGGTTTAGTACAAAAAGGGTTTATTGAAAAGTGCATACTGTCAGAGACCAACATCAAAAGCACAGTCCATGTACACTTAACTTTTCAGCAAGACATACAAATTGGAATACAATCAAATATATTAAAATAGTTTCAATTACCAGCATTGAAACAGTTTTCAGTTATTAGTGCAAAAAAGGCAACCTAAACAAACTGCAGACAGTAGCTGAATAGTTTTCCTGTTTTTTTTTTTGTTGTTTTTTTTTCCTTTTGAAAAAAAAGGGGGGGGCAACAGGAGCCAGCCTCTGCTCTCCCAGTATGGAAGAGGACTTCAGTATCTTCATCCTGTAGACAGATGTTTCCTTTTAACATTCGGTGGATGGCACAAAATGACTTACTTACACACCCTTTTGTTTTAAAACTCTTAAACTGAAAACCACAAACTAACAAATTGTTTATCAGAAGTCCACTGCTGACTGAAAGCATTGTACAGTATGTGCTTTGGCATAATTTCAGTGCATGTTCTTTTTGATAGGTTTGTTGCTACTGTGTGTTTAGTTTTGTATGTTCGCTCCGTGACTGGCAGCTCATTCCATTTGTTTTGAGACTATACTGATTCAGCTTTGCATTCTCAAGTTTTGGTTTTAGCTCTAGGGGTTTTTCAAAGAAATTAACTAATGACTGTTCAGTTAAGAGGGATGCTAAAATGTGTTCAAAAGAAACCGTCCAGTCCCCTTCAGTCACAGGTGAAGACTGAGAGTCTCTGTGAAGGGTCTTCACAGTGTCACTAAAAACAGCATCATGGTCTGAAGCAGAGGCCTGAGCCTGCAGGTCCTCACTGAATTCATCCGATCCGCTCCCCAGGCTGATGCTCCTTTGTCCTACTTCTCCAATCTGAAGTAACAGGGTGGTCACAGTGGCAATGGCTTGATATAAGTCATTCTCCTCTGGATCTTCGTGAAACATGCTGTACAAGGTTTTGCAGAACTGAATGAATTCTCTCTGTAAAGGATGAAAAACCAGAAGTAAGGTGCTGAACAGCTATGCCATGGGTAACTAGGAGTCAGGGGGAGGGCAGAGCATTGCAAAAGAATGCAGAATATTGTTTGCAGATTTGCTCATTTTTAACTTCTGCTTGCTTTAGAAAAACTGCAAGCAAGGGGATTTGAACCTCCACTCAAGCTAAGAAACACTTGTACTGGAAATCAAAAGGGGAACAGAGCAGAAAAGTATTTTGCTTCCTTGCTTAGAACAGGACCTCTCAGATGACCAAAGAACAAGCGGAGATACATTTCATTACTGGCAGAAAAAGTATGGGTGAGAGTGATTCACAACCACAGTAGCCACTCATAGACCTGCAAATACCTTCCCTTCCACTGCTTCCCCAGCTCTCACCAGTATTTTTTTCTTCTAATTAAAAAAAAAAAAA
This sequence comes from Phasianus colchicus, assembly GCF_987193195.1. Lineage (NCBI taxonomy): Eukaryota > Metazoa > Chordata > Aves > Galliformes > Phasianidae > Phasianus > Phasianus colchicus. Next base: position 134,679,475 of record NC_143436.1, read on the forward strand.
ACAACTCCTTGCCTCACTCACACTTCACAGATGCTTCTTAGGCCATGAGCTGTTCCATCTGTGAGACCTGAAGTTTCACACGATCAAAGGTTAATTCAAGTTGAAAGGGACCTCAGGAAGTTCAGTGAAATGCTGCCCTCAGATGGTGTGAGACCTGCTAAACTTATAAAAGGCTGGGGACAGGCCACCCATTAAAAACTTTATTTAGTTATACCATCACAGAAGGGATTATAGGTAGATTCTCATTTCTCTTTGTATGTCCATACACATTTTAATAATACAGAGCCCCCTTTCCCCAGTAGATTTCCTTGTATCAAAAGCATACACAATATTAGGATTAGGGAAGAGATGACAAGGTGACGAGCCTTTGGTGACAGCCAACACTGTTCAAGTCAGCATTAGGCTGAGACAGGGCAAGTCTCAACTGTTGATGGACCAACAAGGTTACTCTTCTGATGGGGAAGAGGTCAGAAAAGAGAGAACAGCAATATACATTCTCAATAATTCTTTGGCTTTATGAAGAGTGCTTTTTTTCCATCCCACTAACGCTGTATATTTACCAGCAAGTCTGTGGAGAGGAAGCTGCTTAGAAAGGTGGCTGATTGTTTTTTAACATGATGCTTTTCCCTCCATCAGAATAAACCTAGATACCTAAGGACTGAATCTGAGCTTGGGCTTAAGCTACCCTAAGAGCTAAGCTGCTGTATTTAGACAGTTCATTTGTGAATGCTCTCTACTTCTTTAAAAACAGACCACAGCCCCTTACATACATACCTGGCTCATTTTTGGCAGTTCTTTTTCAGTTTTAGTATCCTTTTCTTTGGCTAGGTCCTTCAACATCTGTTTCAATTGCTTTTGGTAATCTACTGCATCTCCTTTTATGGAGCGGACACAAAAAGGAGAATTAGTTTTCAAGTCATTGCAGTAAATCAACATTTCAGAATAAAACCCAGAGAGTGAAGATAATGGAGTGGGGGTAACATGCGGAAAGTCGTTATCTCATACACACACGCATACAATGGACAACCACTTCCTCCATACCGTTTGATTTCCCAATGACTAATGGTCTTGAAGTTGACAGCAAAGGATTCTTCAGTGGTGACTGGCTGTCTCTTTCATCTTCTGTGAGAGCTGTCCAAAAGAAGTATCATTAATCCTTCCAATGCTGCACAGTGGTTATTTATGTTTGTAAAATTTACATACTTAAAGAAAACTAAATAACAGGGCAAATATGTTTTTAAGCAGTTACTTCATTAAATCGTAATGTAAAATTATATTAATGTAAATAAGGCTGGAGCTGCAGTAAGATAGGAATTCTGACAGGAATGGTACACTGAATTAAAAACTTTGAACAGAGAAACTATTGCATAATTTCGTCACCTCATCACAACTGGATCAAGGTGCGATGAGGACATGGCTGCTGCAAACTGAGTACAGCCATTCAATAATGTAATCCCAGTTTGTATTTAGTCTAGAAATAACCATAGATCTGGCAGCAAAACATCTCTGTATGCAGCAGATGTGAGCCTTAACCGTTTTGTATCCATAAATTCCACCCAGAAAGCTTTTACTGGAGTGAGCATAATTACAAACGCAAATCCCAGCTGAAGGAAGCAAGACAGTTCATTAGGCAGCCTCTTCCCAACAGTTTTCATTGGGTGGTTTGCTGATTGTTTGTTTTTTTTTTAAAGGGAAACTGAGGTATATCCTTTCAAATTTCTTACCAGGTGGGATGTGCAGCTTATACAGGAACTTTATCTTTTCATTCATTTCTCCATTATACATGACATCTGTGAGAAGAGGTGGGGGGGGAGGGGAAAGAAAAATAAGGAAGTGGACTACAGCATTTACTCCCACAGCTTAAAATAAATCAGCCATCTCAGTGCAGAAAAGAGAATTGTTTGCAAGAACAATATGTGAAAACAAGCATGTTATTTTGAAATATTTTAAGTTGCGCCTATTAATGAAGAACAGCAGGTGACAGGCATCTGTTGTGCTCTTTGTTGTGTACCTACCCTATGGAACTTCATCATCAATTAAAAATATCAAGGAGAATGGTAGGGAATCTAGTGAAGGCTGTTTGTTGCTTCAAGATAAGCAGGAACAAGAAAGGGGAGAGACAGAAAACTCTCTTCTTGGGGCCATAAGGTTTTTAATGTTTCTTCCCCTTAGCCCTTACCACTGTTCTATAAAATAAGCCCCAACAAGGTATCTACTTTTCTTGTAATATAGCTCATATTTTCAGTGATTAGAAGTAATGAGATTCATAGAATGGTTTGGGTTGGAAGGAACCTTTAAGATCAGCTAGTTCCATCCCCCTTGCTGTAGTCAGGGACATCTCCCTTTAGACCAGGTTGCTCACAGCCCCATCCAGCCTGGCCTTGAATGCTCCATGGAGGGGCAACCTGTTCCAGTGTCTCACCACCCTCACAGAAAATAATTTCTTCGTAATATCTGGTATAAATCTAACCTTTTCCAGTTTAAAGCTATTTCCCCTCATCCTGTTACTACCTGCCCTTCTAAAAAGTCCTTCCCCAGTGTTCCTGTAGGCCCCCTTCAGGTACTGGAAGGCCGCTTCAAGGTTCCCCTGAAGCTTTCTCTTCTCCAGGCTGAAGAACTCTCCCAGCTTTCCCAGCCTGTCCCCTTAGAGAAGATGCTCCTGTCCTCTGAACATCTTCGTGGCCCTCTACTGGACCTGCTCCAACAGCTCCACGTCCTTTTTGTGTAGGAGTTCCAAAACTGGATGCAGTATTTCAGATGGGGTTTCACATGGAAGGGCAGAATCACCTCCCTTGGCCTGCTGGTCGCTCTTTTCTTGATGCATCCTAGGATATGGTTGTGGCCTTCTGAGCTGCAAGCACACACTGCTGGCTTATGTTGAGTCTTTCATCAACTGACATTCCCAAATCCTTCTCCTCAGGGCTGCTCTCAAGCCATTCTATGCCCAACCTGCATCTGTACTTGGGATTGCCTCAGCAGGGGTGCAGGACCTTGCACTTGGCCTTGCTGAACTTCATGAGGTTGGCATGGGCCCACCTCTCAAGCCTGTCCAGGTCCCTCTGGATGGCATCTCTTCCCTCTGGCATGTCAACTGCACTGCTCAGTTTGGTGTCATCTGCAAACTTGCTGAGGGTGTACTCAATCCTTCTGTCACTGTCACCTACAAAAAGGATAAATAGCACTGGTCCCAGCACCAATCCCCGAGGAACGCCACTCATCACCATTCTCCACTTGGGCATTAAGACATTGACCACAGCCCTCTGAGTGTGACCATCCTGCCAAATCTTTATCTAGGAAGCACTCAGTCAAATCCATTTTTCTCCAATTTGGCAGCCACGATGTTGTGTGGGACAGTGTCAAATGCTTTGCACAAGTCCAGGTAGTTGACATCAGTTGCTCTTCCTTTATCCACTCACACTGTAACTCCACCATAAAAAGTGAACAAGTTTCATCAGGCATGACTTGCCCTTGGTGAAGCCATGTTGGTTACCACCAATCACTTCATCTTTGTTTGCCTTAGCAGGGCCTTCAGGAGGATCTGCTCCATGATCTTGCCAGGCACAGAGGTTAGATTGACTGGCCTGTGGTTCCCTGGATCTTCTTTTTTTTTTTTTCTTGAAAATGGGGGTTATAGTTCCCCTTTTCCAATCAGGGGAACTTCACCAGAATGCCATGACCTTTCAAATACAGACAGCGGCTTGGCAACTTCCTCCACCAGTTCCCTCAGAACCTGTGGATGAATCTTGTTGGATCCTATGGACTTGGGCACCTTCAGGTTCTTTAGGCAGTCTCAAACCTGATCCTCACTTAGAGTGCGCAGCTCTTCCTTCTCCCTATTCTCACCTTTGCTTTCTGCAGCTTGGGTGGTGAAGCTAGAGCCCTTGCTAATGAAGACTGCTTCTAAACTTTCAAAAGCACTGAAATGTTGTGCAAACCTTTTCAGTTTAAAGAATGTAAGAATTGAAATCATGTAGTATGGGTTCATTTGGTTCACATAAAAAAATTCTAGAAAGCTTAATTGGCAAAAATATGGATTTACTTAATTTCTTGAGGCTTTGACTGTTGAAGCATTTTTGTTATCTGGGGTCAGGCAACAGCTGAGATGTAGTACTGTTCATCAGACAGATTTTGGGATGGACAGCCTTCTCTCAGCAGTACAGCTGTGGCCTCAAGCTCTGTTTTCAGTCCCCGATGGACATTTTTTTTGTTCTGCTTACTGTCAACAGCAGCAAACTCATATAATCTTAAATGAGATTAAAATAAATCTTGAAGAAGCAATTACAGATAATATACTGCAATTTCAAAGGTATACTGAGTATAGCAATCTGGCAGAGAAGATTTCCTAGCCTTCCACACAGACCCAAGTATGATTTTAATTCATAAAATACTTTCAACAAAATTACTAACACATATTTTAATACAATATTGAATGATGACCTTAGGTGTCTTTTAAATCTAACCTACTTACTGTGAATAGAATAGTGAATATTAGTGAAGGTCACTGGTTAGGTGAATTACACATATAAGAAAAAATACTTGCTCACATTTTCATAGAATCATAGAAAGGTTTGGGTTGGAAGGGACGTCAAATCCTACCCAGCCCCAACCCCGGCTGTGAGCAAGGCTGCTCCCCACCAGCTCAGGCTGCCCAGGGCCCCAAGGTACCACAGCTTCTCTGGGTAGCTGTGCCAGCACCTCACAGCCTTCTAATAAAGAACTTCCTCCTAATACCTAACCTAGATCTCCCCTCTTAGTTTAAAAACCATTGCCCCTTGTTTTATCACTATCTGCCTGGGTGCAGGGTCACCAATTACGTGACATCTGTCTCACCCCATACCACCCCACCTCTGTGCACCTTCCACCCCATGTAAGAAGCCAATACCTAGGCAGCTGGCAAGCCCCTTGAATTCAATGAGGTGGTCCATATTGTCATCTAGAAGCCGGAATGTCCTCTCAGCGAGGATGTCGGTGTGTTCCCCACACGTCCAGGGTGAAACGAGCTTGTAGAGGTTAGTAAACTGCTGCGCATCAATCCGGTACTGCTCGGCGTATGGCCTGCTGGGGTCGTGTCGCTCAGCAGCAGGCCCTGCCGTGTCCCAGTAGCATCTTATTAGATGTTCCCTCTAGGAGAAATCAAATGCAGGAAAGGGGAATTGCAGTCTGCAATATCAAAGAAAGCACGACTGGCAGAAAAAGGCATTCACATCAAAGTGTGCTGGAAACGCTCAAAATTCTCTTTGTGCTTAGTGTTATAATGATACCGAGACTATTCATGTGAAAAAAAGCTAAGTATGAATCTTTAATTAGAGCATCCAAGTGCTCTTATTATCGCCAATGGATAATTAATAAGTTTGAAAAGAAACTGGACAGACTCTTGGAGGAAGAGCTACTGACACTCTCTTGGCTGTATCTGGCTCAGGACATCTATCCAGAGGTACAGGAGAGTGGAAAAAATTCAAGGTGTCAAACATGCTTGACCCACTCGTTAATTCTCTCCCAGACCTCTCAGTTTGGATGCTGTTCCCATTATTCTTCCCTTAGAGTCAGTCAGGTTGATGCACAACAAAGAGTCCCAACAAAACAGGGTGTCCTGAGGGAGCAGAGGAGGTAATAAAAAAGGAGCCACAAGGAAACCAAGTGAGGAAAGAGAAGGAGTGCAAGTAAGAGTCAAGGATAAAAAACAGCAGCAAGGAGCAGGAGGAAAGCAATACAGAGTGAGCCCCAGCAGCAGCATCTTACCACAACTAATGGAACAAGAATACAATTGCTCTTAGCCACAAAGATACTTAACACTGAGTACATACCACAAGAATGTTCTCAGTGCCTAATATTTATGGATGAACAACAAATCAAAAGAAATATCCATTAAATGTCCATTACATGCGTGGAGCTCTAAATCATGGATTTCTGTGTAATCTTAAATGTTTCCATCTCCAAATATCTTTTATAACAGCTCTTTTAAATATCATCCTGACATTAAGGAACTGAAGTAGAAACTACTTTTAATTGTTAAAAAAAAAAAAAAAAAGATAATTGGGAACTAATAGGAAAGATGTAAGTTTCTGGGTTTCCTCCCCACTCCATGGACAATTGAGAGTGCCTTTAAAGAGCATTAAGAGAGCAGGACTTAAAAGTACTACAGATCTCCAGTGAGCAGAACTACATAATAAGTCTAGTCTGCATGTGAAAATTACTGGGACCTAATTTTTCACGGACCATTACCAAGCAGCAAGTTAGAAAAAATATTCTCAGTAGTTCTCCACTGAATTATCAGTACATTAGTATTGCTCTTTAGCAACTGGACAACCACACAAAGGACAAAATGACAAGTTCCAGCTAAGATCTCATCCAGGTAACACAGAACACCTCTCCAAGACATCCCAGACATGAAGTGCGAGATAGCTGTGCTAAGCGATGGCAGGAGGTTACAGCTGGGAGCCTCAAATAGCTTAATCCACTACTTTTTATGTATACCAACCTTGAACAGGTCATACAATTCCTCTAAATCTTCAGGAAGAATGGAAACATCTGGGATGACAACTCGAAGCTTAAAGAGAATACATGTTAGTCGCAATGCTTGCTACTGTCATCACTGGCACAAACAAGCAAGCACTCGAGCCCTCCCAGTGACTGTTCTTATGTGGTACAGGTAAAAACGAGCACTGAAAAATCTTTGCAATTTCCCCCCCCTTCTCTAGGTTCACTGGTTGGGCAAATCTGTGAAAAGAGAAGTCCCCTAAGGGCTATTAGAAACAAAGACAGGAAGTCCCTAAGCGGCAGGTCACAGGAGGCCAGGGAAGCATCGCATCACCATCGCTCTGTTCTTGCTCTTCCCCAGGCATCTGCCCAGGGCCACTGCCACACACAAAGCATTGTGCTGGACTGTCATGCAGTTGTTCTTAATGTTATAGCCACCCTAAAAAATAATGCATGTGGCTGCAAAATAAAAACATCAAGCATCCCAGAAAAGAACTTTTTTCCAGAGTCAGTAACGATTCCCCCTGTTTTCATAATCTTGCACCTTAAAAAGACTGAAAGCTGGTTGCCACAGAAGATTGGGGCTGAGGGGAGGTGTTAAATCTCAGCCTAAACAACATTCTACTCACCACATTTTGCTTGGTTGTGTCTTCGTGGCTTTGCAGAACACGGATTCTGTGTTTGTAGCGCATATGCTCTATCTGTTCCACAGAGTGATCTCCAAATTTCTTGAAAGGAGAAACAGAAGCTTATTGTTTTGTACATTTTACTATACTGATAATTCCAGTAAACTGTATTTCCAACAGATGGGAAACACAACTTTTAAAATACCGTGACTCCCTCAAGAACTCACAGTTTAAATGTATTCAATCTCTAACTGACCTCTCAGTTTATGTATTTATTCTGCACCTAGCATTTTGCATTTGAGCACTTCTTCGAAGATCTTTTAAAATGTGTATGAACTGTTGAAACATCTATATTGAATTTAAATCTTTTTCTTTTACAAAATTGTAACTTATCTGACCAGTAGACACCAAGCTGGATTTTACCTCGTAAGAATCATGAATGAGATTAGCTATTTCAGTCACTGGAGTGGCTTCCTGATCATCGCTGAAAAATGCATGGTGATTACCAATAGGTGGCAGAGGGCTCTCCTCATTTTTTACGTGCTCTAAAAACCTAGAGGGAACAAGTACAAGCAACACAGATTACTCTGTACTATGTTTTTTTTCAACATAAATTATAAGTCTTATGGCTCAGACTTAAATTTTTTTTTTTAGGCTGCTATGTTTTTCAGAAATGCCTTCAATATTACTCATCCTAGGAACAACAAGCCCGCCAAATGACTAAACGCTGCCCAAGGAAGAAAACTTCTGACTCCTTGAGGTCAGGAGCGGGAAGCTCGTCACTCCAGGGAAGACACAAAGAGCAGCAGTATATATTGCACACTGACAGTCCGTGCATGTCTCGGTGTCGCCAGGAAGTGTCACAGGACATATATTTGTCAAATTTACAAAGCCCATTGTTTGAGATAGGCACCGTGAAAGCAGCAGCAGCATGTTAACTGTAGGGTGCCTACAGTTGTCATGACAACAGCACCCAAATTCCTTTGACTGCAGAAAGATTTGCGAGGGAAGCAATGTTCCTGCAACCAGATGCGTGACGGTACCTGCTCAGAATCATCAGGGCCTGTCCATCATCTTTGCTGTTACACAAGTCCACTGCATTGGCTTCAAGTATGGCCAAGCCTAGCTGGAAGATGGCTTTGATCCCATCATAGAAAAAGCAGTCTACGACATTCACAGCACTTTCTAGAGGCATAATGCTAAGAAAAAGGGTGAGGAACCATGAAAGAGAAATGGAAGCTAAGGTAGTCAGGTCCTTCATATGTTCGGCCAGTTCTGGAAGCTGCTCTTTTATAAGCTCTTCAAACACCGACTGGTCTACTTGAGCACCTGCAAGTGCAAGGAAGCAGTATTAGCCAGGATTGACACAGGAAAAATATTCTTTAAAGCCAATGATTGCTGTTTTAAGACATTTTTTAAAAATTGCACTGACAAGATATGCATACGGCTACAATGAAATCCCCATTATCTTCCTGCTGTGATCTCAGCCCCAACCCTTATGTCTCTGATCCTCACTGTGCAACACTCTGCAAGACCATGTTGGTTCTGCTTACTGCCTTTAGGGTGCAGTAAAATAGTAATAGTAGCAGCTGTTGTTTTTGGCTAAAACGGCACATAATAATTAAGTGATAGGAAAAGCAATCTTAAAGCATTTTACTGTTCAACTTGGGGTCTAAGTAACGAAAATGAAACACTACAGATTCCTCTACAGCATATGTACTCAAGCAAGCAGGCAGCAGAGCTTTCACTCCAGGTAACAAAATACAGGAGATGACTACATTCATTAAACATGAAGAAGAGATTTACACATATACATACATATACACATATGTACACAAATATTTATGGGTACACAGGTAAATGCAAAGATATATATATATATATATATATATATTTTTTTTTTTTTAAGAGAAGATTTCTGCAATATCTATATACAATCTTTCCTGACCATCCAAACCAGGCCTTCCAGAAGGAGCAGATTTGGGCCCTGTTTCTTTTTTTTTTGAGCTGGAAAATTGTGTTATCTTTTGTTTTTACATCCAAATCATAAAAAAAAACAGTTATGATAATTCTCTGTTTTCACATTAAGACACAAAAAGCTTCTGCCGGTCTCTGACCAAAATTACAATATTAAAAATTGAAAGTAAGTACCCAGAGGCATGCAAGGAGCTTCTGAGAAACACCAAGCACTATGGTTGCTTTGAAGGGACAGTTTTTTCATGTCAAATGATAAGGGAAAAGAAAACAGAAAAGAAAGCAGGCTGGGGTTATTCTGCAGCATTCGTCTTTCTTAAGTGCTTTTGTTTCGTTTTTAATAAAGAATTTAACAGCTTTAATAGTTTACAGATCAAAAAAGATACAGAAAGTTTTAGGGGTATTTGAAGAAAGCTAGAGACAGATAGGTGGACACATTCAAAGATCCTTTCAGGCTCAAAGGCAGTATGGGAGAGACTGGCAAAAGCTAAAGTTTAAAAGAAATGTGCAATGCTGACCAGATTGTTTGCAGAATATTATATTTTGACTAAATGTTGACATTATAGATGAAAGTTAAGTAGGTATATTCAAAGATATTTTTATGCCCACTTTTTATTTAAAAAAAAAAAAAAAGAAAAGAAAACAGAAACCACGATAAGCAAGCAATTGAATTTCTGGGGTATTGCATCACGAAACCATAGTGAGGTAGGAAAATACTAGGGTAGCCATTCAAAAAAAGGATGATCCAGATGACTTCTCCAGGACTGAAAAGGCAATTCAGAGAAGTGAAGTGGGGTTTTCAATGTCTGAAAAATGATAATAGCAAGGTGATGACAATCTAACAGATACAGTGTAGTAAAATGGTCAATACATTTATGGGGAGGATGGAAGAGTCATAGTAACACGAGAATTGGATATGCATTACTCCTGTATCCATTCTTGATTCAAGCACAACTTGTTTCTAACCTGACATCATAGTATCACACAATCACAGAATGGCTCCGGGTGGAAGGAACCTTAATGATCATGCAGTTCCAACCCTGTCACGGGCAGGGCTGCCCCCCACCAGCTCAGGTTGCACAGGGCCCCATCCAACCTGGCCTTGAGCGCCTCCAGGGATGGATGGAACACCACAGCTACTCCAGCAGCTGTGCCAGTGCCTCACTGCCCTCTGTGTAAAATTTTCTCTAACATCTGATCTAAACCTCTCCTCATTTATTTTAAAACCATTCCCTCTTGTTCTATCACTATTTGCCTGCGTAAAAAGTCAAGTCTCCTTCCTGCTTATAAGCATCCTTCAAGTACTAGAAGGCTGCAATTAGGTCTCCCCAGAGCCCTCTCTCGAGGCTAAAGGAGCCCAACTCCCTCAATCTTTCTTTGTAGGAGAGCTGCTCCAGCTATAGTGTTAGCAACAGCAAGATACAAACTCCAAGTACAACGCAAGGGTAGTGATATGACCAGCTGTATGGGAACATTCAAGTTTATTTGTGTGTGAGGAATTCTCCTTTATAAACAATTAGCCAGCAACCAGCGACATTAAGACAGGCCCTAGGCTGATGACATCTAAGAATGCAGGACAAACAGACGTGCTGTGTAGTTTATTCTTTTTCCAAATCACGAAAAGAGATGCACGTACATGGGAGTAAATCATCAAGATGGCAGTTTATAAAGTCACACCTGGAGACAAGAACTGAAGTTCTAACAAGTGTGGAGTGCCAAATCCACTAGCTGAAAATACCAGTGGAAACAAAACACACTGGAAACACCGCAAAACATTCTAAGCATCTAGCTGACTATAATTCTGCTTTAATTTGCCTCACCTGCCAGTTCAGTGACTGTGCAGCTGCACAGCATCAGGAGGTATTACAATCCCACCCTGAAAGAAAATGATTAAAAATCTCCTCAGACGTCTTATCCTGCCCCTCAGGAAGCACCAGACTGCCGACACCAGCTCTATGCTCCAGAGCCATACTGCCAGGCCCTTCCTCCTATCTCTACCTCCTCACAAGTGACCAGATCCCTCCCTTTGCTACAGCAACAGTGTAATGGCAGACACTAAAGAGTAAGGTTAGCACTGAAGAGGGAAAAGCTATCAGATATTTCTGTAAGAGGAGGAAGTAAACAGACTGCAAAAAACAAATACTTCTTCTTGCATGTCTGCGTGCAATTACTCTGTCAAGCAGCTCAGCTCCTCTCTTCCTATACATGAGGCAGGCATTAGCAATTTACATGATTATTTTCACAACAGTCTCTAAAACAGCTGCATTGCAAAGAAGCAAAGACATGCCACGTGCAGTACAAAGCATGTGCTCCAGAGGGGCTGGTGTTATTTCTTATTGCTGCACCTCACTTTCAGCGATCTGGTTTTGTAGCAGCACTCATTACAAAGGGTCACAGAATCACAGAATTGCCAGGGTTGGAAGGGACCTCAAGGATCATGAATCTCCAACCCCCCCATTTTAGATGCATGTCTAAAATTACTCTAGCAGCTAAGCAGACGCATCAGCACAAAAACAGCCTGCAGATCTTCCCTAAACCAACCTGAAACAGCTAGAATCTCTAGCAGTGCTAACCAAGACACACAAGCTCTTCTATTTTTATCTAACAGGCAAAAGTTCTACTATCTTCTGACCAACAGGAGAAAAAAAATGACAAACTATAAAAAGCAGTCTGTATGTTTATGGCTCTTGCAGCTCAAACTCTTTGAACCAAAAAATAACCACTGGAACTTAAGCAGCCACCTCTGCTGTCTTTCCACAGTACATGAAAGCATATGGACCACCTCACTCATGGGTTCTGCATATCAGCAGAACTGCACTTAGTTCTTTCAGTGCCATCCAGCTGACCCTTCCCCGTTAGCAAGAGTGGAAGAGACATCAGCTCACCTATCACTCGGTGGTTGAAGTAATCTGGAAGCATTCGTTCACACACAGCAACCAACAGCCAAAAGGCTTCTTCCTCTTTGGCATATAACAGTAAGACGGAGGTCAAAATATTCATAGACTTACAAGGGGAAAAAAGAAAATCAAGATTTATTAGCAACAGCAAAACCTACTGGCAAAAGCTAAGTTGTGGATATTTTTAAAATAAAAGTAGCCTAACTTGATGTAAACAGCTGACAAAAACAGCCAAAGAAAGGTAACAGTCAGTGAATACATAATTGCAACCCAAGAAAAAGGCATAACGAGTTTTTCAAGCTTATATATGCTGCTTTTCCTAAGAGCAATGGGAAACAACTGAGAAAGGCACAATTCTGGATTTGCCCAGATGCAAAGCATGTAGCTGACAGTGCAAGATGTTTTGGGCCTGCTTTTTCCCCCCTCCCTGTATTTGTATTTCAAAAGAAGAGAGGGAATCTGGAACTGTTACGATGTTAGCTAGAATTCAGAGAGCTGCACAGAAGGCAAAGATATTAATTTAGGAGACAGTGGGTAAGGAACTTCATCATCAACATCATCAGTTTTGGAAAAAAGAGCAGAGCTTCATCAAATCTCTGCCCGAGTGCACTATGTAAATCTCATCCACGTAGGCCAGCTCCCTTTGCACTGTCTCCAAGTATTGTGCAAGAAACTCACCCTCAAACAAACAAAAGCATCATTTTTTTTTCCCTCCTCTAACTCTAAATGCAGTTTGCAGAATGCTGAGGGAATGCTTTTGATAAAGCAGAGCATGCTTGTTTTCCAGATTAATTCACAGTTAATGTCCAAAGTTACGCGTTTTCCGTAACTAAAAAGACATTATTTATCAAAAAACACAGTTTAAATTATTCCCAATAGAACGATAAAAGTGAGAAAGAAGAAAAAGTGGGAAAAAAAAAAAAAAAAACACCAAAAGAAAAGCAGCATTATCCCACTAGGAGCTTTTCACCTGGCAGTATCCTATTTTGGGGTTTCTGTGCGCATACGCAGTCAGCACCCTCCTGAGAGCCGCTATCCCCGTCTCGCTCTGGAAGGCAGGGTGCTCAGGCAGCGAGCGGTGGAGGTCACGCTCAATCTCCTCTGTCACTATACAACACTTGCCCATGGAGGCCTCCACTAAGTGTACGTAGTAACCAGGATGAGAGGCGAGATCTGTCACAGCGTCTGGAAGCAGCGCCAGAAGGGAGGAAGAGACACAAGTGGATTAAAAAAGTTGTACACTTTACAGATGTTTTGAGCATGTTGTGTGTTGGATTAAGGACTAAACTTGAGATCATACTGCAGAAACTTTCTGGCTCCGCCAGATCTATGGATGAAACGAGTTGTTTTTTTCCATCTTTAGTTTCTATTATTCCTGCCAATTTTCAGCATGGAGCAAGAGCAGCACTGCTGACTTGAAGATGTCATTATTTTGCAGTAATTTGATTTGAGTAAGGTTAAATCAATATTTATGCTAAAATCAAATTGTTCCTTGAAGAAGAGCATTAGTCTATGAAAACATGACGTTAATTTTAAATTACACAGATGAGGCAGATGTTAATTTTTTTCTGCACATTGTTCCATCATGCCGAGATAAAATTCTTACCACCCACCTAATTACTTACTTGCTGTTATTATTTGATCATTTGTCTTCTAGAAGCATATAAACTCCATGCCTAAGACATTTAAGTGCCCTTGGGAAGTTTTGCACCTAAATGTTTTGCTATGCACAGAAACAGACATGACTACAGCCAACTGTAAGTGCTCACCTGAAAAGAGCAGCCACAGTTTGCCTCTTAAGGATTCAGGGATTCCCATAGCAACAAGTTTTCTGATCTTCTCTGTGCGAAACATGCACACAGTTCTGCCATACTCCACAAAATGGTCATCCCATAGACTCTCTTTGATTTGCTCCCTAGACTGCGAACAAGAAGGTATCTTTAAAAGAACAAATCATATGCATGTGAGAACCTGTAAAACAAGAAATATTCTACATCTTAGAAATTCTGCAAGATATTTCCATTACCAAAGGATATGGGAACTCTAAGGAGTTAAACTATGTCCATTTTGCAAATGTGAATCACCACATAAGGGAGAACACAACTGAAGATAGGGAAAAACATTATAAATATTCATCAGAAAGGAATGGGGGAGGAAGAAGAAAAAAAACATGCAAATAAAAAAACAGCTATTTTATACTTAGCATACATGTAACTTCTCCAGGCAATACAGAGCTTTATTACACTAAAATTACCTGTCTGAATTTTGAATTACCTGTTTTTTTTGTTTGTTTGTTTTTAAGAGAAAACTTACAACATCCCTAAAATTGTACATACCTTTCCAAAATCAAGGCCTGCCATTCCTGACTGATGAAAGTCTGACCTCAGTGCTTCAGCATTGAGCGAGTAACTGCTCTCCTTGTCGCATTCGCTTCTGTCCTTGCTTTGGGCAGCCTCCATTCCTGGACTGCCAGGCTTACAGCCCTCGAGCACACATGCAGATGTGAACACAGGAGTGTTCTGCAGTGTAGGTCCACAGGAGGTGACAAATGAGAAGAGGTTAAGAACTGGCTCCCAAACAGCATTCAAAACAAGCAGCAGCCTGCTTCCTGGGCTAGCTTTGGCTGTTGCATCAAAATGTTTTACACCTTCCAGGAGGAAAGGTCTTACTCAAGACTTTATTCATACTATCATTTCTTTGTATGCCAGAGAAGAGTTGTTACTTTGAAACTGTTGTTGTTAGTAATTTCTAAGTATCTTTGCTGACCTCGGCCTCACCTCATAAGGCACCTACTTCAACCTACAGTCATGTTGTGGCCCTCCAGGGCACTTTCTAAAGTTTGTCACTGTTTTTCTTGTTTGGTGAGGCAGAGTCAAAACTGAACGCTGCATTCAAGATCACACTTATAAGCACTGAATAAAAGAAAGCAATAAAGTCTCATGGCCTGCTGGTTATGTTCAACCCCACAGTCTGCTGGCCCTCTTCACTGTTAGAGGGCATTGCTGACCAATGTGCTTGGCCTGGTGTCCACCACGAGCTCCATGCTTCTGCTGCCCAACTGCTCTCTAGCCAGCCAGCCCAGGCCTCTCCTTTGCATAGGGCTACTCTGCCAGACCTTACTTGCACTTTTGCTGAACTTCACAAAATCTCTATCAGCCATTCCATCAGATTTTTAAGGCCTCTGTGAAGGGCAGTGCTGACCTTCAGCATATTCACTGCTCCCCTCAAACAGTGCAGGCCACAACTGCACCATGGATACCCTCCACACCACTGTACTGGTCAATACCAAGGGCATCAGACAGGACCAGACCGAAACTGTTGTGCTGCTGAGAAAAGCAGCACAACAGACCAATGGAAAAACACAATGAATTCATAATTCAAAAAGCCACAGAAGTTCAGTACCTGGTTCTTACATTGCAGGTTGTTACAGTGCACTGGGTTGCTGGAATTCACTTCTTTTAGCCTCTGGAGCAGGTTCTCCACCAAAGCATCCCGTTCCTTCAGTTCAATGAACTGAAAGGCAGTCTTGCTCCTTATGCTAACAATGATGGGATTAGGAAGAAGACTTGTGTCCTCCATCTTCTCTATACTGATTACCTTTTCCAGAAACATCAAAGAAAATACATAATGCATAAATCTACAGAAACATCTTCATGTACATTGTACATGTATCACAATTTACAAAAACGGCATTCATTTGCATGCATATTTTAAAAGTGGTTATTCATATTGGCTTTCCTTAGCCAGACATATTCTGCCACCCAAAGTTTATGGTATCTTCAGAAGCTCATAGCAGGCAGCAAAAAGTATCCCAGCTGTTTCTCCTTCTGTTTTGTTTTTATTTCAATTTTGCCACCCACTTTGGGAGAGCAGACTGAGGGAAAAGATAAGAAAGGAGAGTAATGATTAATATTAGATTTAGAAAAGGGTCAACTCAACCAAATTCTATGGGACTGAGGAGGAAATTTATGTTCAAACTTTAGAGGATGGGGGGAAATAGTTGTTTGTGATGAAGTATTTAACACTATTCTCTTACTTTCTATTCTGTAAGAGTGGAAGATAAGTCACTGCAGTTAGGATACATATCATTTGGATGTTATCCTGTTATTAGCTGAGGATGAAAGGAAAGCTTTAATTAAGAGATCATAACAGATCCACAGCAGATCAGGCAGATGTTTGCTGACAGTTCCCTTCTCCTCTACTCCCACCACCTTCCCATGTATTCTCCCTCTACTTAAATAAGTCTTTAATTTTATGAAAATTTAGCAACTCATCACTCCTTCCAGAATTCCCCCTTTCCTCACTGCCCCACAGGTTTGCAAAGTGCACACAACTTTGCTAGAGTCCGTCTGTGGAGAGAGAGATTCAACACTTCTAAGCGTTGATCTCAGATAAGGACGCCTTTATGTTGCCAGACTGGGTCCAAGCTGAAGTCTCCACCAACATCAAGTTGGACTTATGTATTTCTGGAGCTGGGATGGGAGCACTGCCCCAGTCTTGGACCAATCAAACTCCAACCACTGCAGTAGTATGTTCGTTCTGCTGCCCATGCTTAATTTTGACAATTTCATTAACTCACCCATGCGTAATCCTGGGAACTCATGTTCTAATGAGTCCCAGAATGAACTTTAAACAGTCTTCCAGGGACGATACACACAAGCACCCTTCTCTTTTCATCAAATAGCAGTTTATGGATAAATCAAGTGACAGCAGAAAAAGGCAGATAAGGGCTTGAAATGAAACAATCAACTCTACCTCTCTAAGTGGGATGATAACATTGCAGGAGCCATTTTCCTTGCTGGCAAAACAGATATAACTGTCTGAAGTATACATCCTTCCCACTGTGTGACAGCGGCTGAATGGTGTCCAGAGAGAACAGTCTACAACTTCGTGTAGCTTCTCCTTCCTAGGCAATCTGAAGAAGGCCCGAAAGAATTCATTCTGTGCTCTGGCTTCAAGATCCCTTAGGAGAAAGCATTAAAAGAAAATCACAGGACTCTGAAAGCCAAGACACCATGCACAAGGTTCTTCTTCTTCTTAGTCTCACCAAGGGATAGAGAAAAAAAGCATCATGCACAGCAATCTTCACTGCCTACGTGAGCAGATCAACAAAAGACTAACTTGGAAATAAAAAAGAATCATCATCAATTTTCTTATCAATAGATCAAAAGCAATTACTTGAACGACTAGAAAAGGGAAGAAAATTAATTTAAATGAGTTGTCTCTTTCATTACCATTATTATTTAGCCATACACTTTCTCTGGCTGCTATACCACTTTCCAGCCTCAAAGAGTTACGGGTTTCAATGCCCAGGAGATAACTAAATCTTTCATCTGATGAATGCATATTGAGCAACAGAGATCAGCTTTGAATTCCTTGTTTCCTGTCCTGGTAGAATTACCAACATCACCCCAGGGATTTGCACCTGCATCCAAAAGTAATGCATTTACTCAATGAGTACCACCCAAAATGATCAGTGACAGAAGAATTAAGGATGGTGACATAATTGCATCACTAATTTACAAAGGTATCTGCCTCTGAAGAGTTGCAAATGCAAAACAATTGCAAGTCACTTAGACTTAGGAAGGAACAACAGCATCAGCTACAAAAAAAAAAAAAAAAAAAGCATTAAGCTTTCATTGCTGGGCTATGGTAACACAGAATTGAGTTCAGAAGATTTTTTTCTCCTCCTTTTTTAATGATGAATTCTGCAGTAGTTTATTAAGCTATGCAATTACAGTAGAAACAAGCCATGACTGTTATCTCACCAACAGCAGTTCCAGAAACTACGGGACTCAAATTCTATCATCCTCTTTACAAGTAAATTTTTCCAAACATGATTCACCTTAGGAGGGGGAAAAAAAGAAAAGAAAAGAAAAGAAAAAAAAAAAACAAAAAAAAAAAACAAAAAAAACTGACTGTTACTTTTTTCTACAGCAAGAATTTAAAGCAGGGCTGAAGTGCAGCAGGGAGTGGTACCTTGTTGCTGTAAAGCCCCTCTCCACTCCTTCCTTCCCCCTCCTCTTCTGCAAACACCCTCCCCTGCACCAGCCCTGCTGTTTAAGAACAAGAAGTTTGCACAGATGTAGCCTCTTCTTCAGCAAATAAATCGTGTGTTTCATTTCAGTTTACTCTGCAAAGAAAAATAACCAAAAACAAACTGAGAAATGAGAGGGGCGGGTCTGTAGCTGTGACAACTGACACCACACTACACAGCGTTTGGCTGTTGTTTCCTTCTAAAGCATTATCATCCTTCATAGGATTATCCAAGGAAAACAGACAAACAGCCTCCTGTTTTTCACAAAGAACAAAGAGAAGCACTCTCTGTAAAGGAAGAGAAAAAGTTTGCTCTGAAGTTAAAATTCCACAGCAAAAGAAACTCGAATAAGTGCCCATGGCGATCTGCTATTGTGACAAAGCTAGATCAGGATATGCCTCCTAGTTAACTCAGCACAAAAATATTTTCCATTCCTGCACAACACAGATGAATGTTACTGATAGCATCTGCAGTCAGGTCTGTGTGGAGCTGTGCTCTGCTGCTATTGTGCCAGGAAGGTAAGACCCTCCCAGAAGGTATGCAGCTGCTGCAGTTTCTATGCCTTTATGCTAAAAAATGCATTGTACCGAAGAGTGGAACTTCTGGTGAGACAGAGGTTGTCTGTTACTTGAGAATCATTTATTTTCCAGTGCTCCAAAATCCATAATTTCTGTCTAGTTCCGAATATTTTGCATTTTGCTGCATATCCCAGGGTTGCAGGCTCCTTTCAGACAGGAAGATCCATTGCTACAGGTTTTCCAACTGAAATACGACTTTCCATATCTGAAACAAAGTAAATTCCTCAAGGAACTTTCACCAGGACACTGCATCCAACCCCACACACTCAACATAATCTAAAGGGGGAAAGACTGCCAGCCCCAGAAACAGAATCATGGAATATCCCAAGCTGGAAGGGACCCATAAGGATCACAGAACTTTAGGGATTGGAAGGAACTTCTGGAGATCATCGTGATCAACTCCTGCTAAAGCAGGTTTGCTACAGCAGGTTGGCACAGGTGGGCATTCAGATGAGCCTTGAATATCTCCATAGAAGGAGACTCCAGAACCTCTTTGGGCAGGCAGCCCGTTACAGTACTCTGTCACTCTCAAAGTAAAGAAGTTCTTCCTCATGTCCAGAAGGAACTTCCTTGTGTTCCAGTTTGTACCCTTTGGCTCTTCTTTTATTGCTGCACACCATCTAAATGAGTATACCGCAAATCAACTTGACTTCTGCACTTTACATATTAATAAACAGTGATGAGACACACTCCCCCCTCATCCGTCTCTTCTCCAGGCTGAACAGCCCCAGCTCTCTCAGCCTTTCAAGGGAGATGCTCCAGGCCTCTCATCATCTTTGAGCATCTCTGCTGGACTCTCTCCAGAAGTTCCCCATTTTTCTTGAACTCCCTGGGAAACCCAGGACTGGACACAGTATTCCAGCTGTGGCTTTACCAGGGCACTTCAGGGGGAAAGGAGAAGAGGATTCACTTCCCTCGACCTGCTGGCCAGGTTCTTCTCAATGCACTCCAAGATTCCACTGGCTTTTTTGGGACACTGCTGGCTCATGGCCAACCTACCACCCACCAGTGCTGGAGATGGACGGACCACCCAGATCCTTCCCAGGTGCAGAACCCTACACACGCTTGGCTCTTGATGAACCTCATCAGGTTCCTCTTTGCCCAAAAGGAGGGCTCGTCCGGGATTTGAACCCGGGACCTCTCGCACCCTAAGCGAGAATCATACCCCTAGACCAACGAGCCAGTTGACTGATGTCATTTTTAAGTCCAACTCCCGGCTCCACACAGCACCGCCCAAAATTCAAACCATATGTTTGAGAGCACTGTCCAGATGCTTTTCAAACTCCAGCAGCTTGGGGCTGTGCCCGAGAGAAAAGCGCTGAAAAGAGAGGACAGCCTGTTGGACGGTGGGAGCCTGGAGAGAAAAACGGTAGCAGAAATATGGGCAGCATTTACTGCCGCGGAATCAAATTAAGGGAAAGAGGCGCACTGTGACAACACTTCCAGCTAGGCAGGCAAATTGTAGGGCTTCTCACCTTCAGAAATAGCAAAAAAAGTAAACAAGACAGCAATTGCGTAAATATAATATAGCAACAACTCAGGCCAGATCCCACAACTTCCATTTTGAGTTTCACAATACCTGCAGCACTGAACAGAAACACAACTTCTCCACATGCTGCCCAATCTGTTTGAAATTTTCTTCTCTAGCTTCACAGTATTTTAAGTGGTTTGGTTTGTAAGCAAATTCGGTACACTCAACTACACCTAAGAAAAGAAGGAAACCTATCCCCACATAAAACTAATGTAAATCAAACATTTACACGTGCCTCAGAAGAATAAAAGGCTAAAGGATGAAACTGCTTCATTCCCCACTCTTCAGAAAAATCAGCAGCTCTCTCCAAACGCAGTTCCCAACTTGCAAGCTATGGGGTTCTTGCACTGCCTCTGCCTTTGGCACTTCAAAGGGTCTGCCAAGTCAAAGCTGTGATAACTCTGCGTGCGTGACCTACCGTTACCTAGCAAGAGTTTTAAACTACAGGAAACAACGCACAAGTCTAAGAAAAAAGTATCAGGACACTTAAACATTTGACAGCAAGGACAGCATTTTTTTTTTTTATTTTTTTTTTTCACTCTGCTTTAAATCCAACAGAAGTCAACTTGGCAAGACTTTGGCCCTGCTGAGTCACCCACTGCTTGCTGCCAGACAAAGAACTGTATGGCATAAAGTCAAGCAACAGACATAGGGGAAAAAAAAAAGAAAAAAAAAACATGAACAGACTGCTTGACCTCTCACTTTTAGAGAACGATTACTGCCCTGTTCTTGCTATTCAGACTTCGGAAAGTTGATTTTGAAAATAACAGCAATATATATTTTGTTTCTCAGAAAACCTGCTGAATTTCTGTGGCAAGAAACTTCTCATAAGCAAGCTAGTAAAAACCATCCAACGAATGCCAATGTAGACTTGTCAGGACAAATGTAAACCCAACATCATTACCTCACATAGCAGGAACACTGGACTTACAAATGGAGGAGATGCAACAGATATTTCAGCCAGACTTCATGGAAGTCTTGATACTTCCTCACAAGAGAACTAACAGAACTAGATTGCAATGAAAATGTGTTGTACCCAAAAAGAGTACCCAAAAAGCAGCCCTCTAAGGTACACAGTTAAAGCAGAAGGCTGTATGGTAAGGATCTCCTGGGAGCCTGTCTTACACTGGTGTCTGTTCAGTATTTTCATCAGCAACCTGCACAGTAGAGCAAAGATTGTTACCACATTTACACATGGCATGAGGCTGGTAGAGACAAATGAGCAAAAGAACAGGATCAGAATTCAGACTGAGATGTGCAGACAAAAAGCCATATAAGATGATGGCATCGAGTGCACCCTCAGTAAGTTTGCAGATGACACCAAGCTGAGCAGTGCAGTCGATACACTGGAAGGAAGGTAAGCCATCCAGAGGGACCTGAACAGGTTGGAGAAGTGGGCCTATGAAAACCTAATGAGGTTCAACAAGGTCAAGTGCACAGTGTGGCACTTGGGTCAGAGCAATCCCAGGTATTTATACAAACTGGGGGGAAGATCTCCTTGAGAGCAGCCCTGAGGAGAAGGACTTAGGGGTCCTGGTGGAAGAAAAGCTGGATGTGAGCCAGCAGTGTGTGCTTGCAGCCCAGAAGGCCAACTGTCCAACAAAGGGGTGGCCTGCAGGGAGAGGGAGATGATTGTCCCCCTTTATTCGGCTCTTGTGAGGCCCCATCTGGAGTACTGCATCCAGGACTGGGGCCCCCAGTGCAGGAAGGATGTGGAGCTCTTGGAGCAGGTCCAGAGGAGGGCCACTAAGATGATCAGAGGGCTGGAGCACCTCTCCCATGAGAAAAGGTGGTGAGAACTGGGATTGTTTAGGCTAGAGAATGGAAGGCTCCAGGGAGACTTCATTGTGGCCTTCCAATACTTCAAGGGAACGTATAAACAGGAGAGGGAACGGCTGTTTATGAGGGTGGAGAGTGACAGGACAAAGCAAAATGGTTTTAAACTGAAACAGGGGAGGTTTAGGTTAGATATTAGGAAAAAGTTTTTCCACACAGAAGGTGGTGACACACTGGAACAGGTTGCCCAAGGAGGCTGTGGATGCCCCATCCCTGGAGGCATTCAAGGCCAGGCTGGATGTGGCTCTGGGCAGCCTGGTCTGGTGATTGGCAACCCTGCACATAGCAGGGGGGTTGAAACTGGATGATCATTGTGGTCCTTTTCAACTCAGGCTATTCTATGACTATGACTCCATGATAAGTATTTTCAGTTGTAGGAGGAAAGATGCACAAATACAGGCTGGGAACCAACTCTACCAGAATTCTAAAAAAACAAAACAGAAAAAAAAAAAACCAAACACCTTCAGGATTACAAGGGATTGTAAATCAAACATGAGCTAGCAGCCTCATGCTGTGCGAAGAGAAGTATCACCACACCAGGCAGCACAGGGAAGCTTTCAGCTCCCAAGAGGCAGCAGAGAAGACCTGGGGTTGTGGCAGGTCGGGGATACTCCTGCAGCCTGCCATTGCACTCCTGCAGCCTATGGGATTAATGGAAAATGTCCAGAGAGGAGCTACCAGAGGAGCTAAAGACAAGATGGGTAACAAACATCTGGATAAACCAGAGTAGTGCAGATGACAGAAGTAAGAGGAGATCACAGAATCACAGAATTGTAGGGGTTGAAAGGGACCTCCAGAGATCATTGAGTCCAACCCCCCTGCCAAAGCAGGTTCCCTACACCAGGTCGCACAAGTAGGCATCCAGGCGGGTCTTGAATATCTCCAGAGAAGGAGACTCCACAACCTCCCTGGGCAGCCTGTTCCAGTGCTCCGTCACCCTCACCGTAAAGAAGTTCTTGCGCACATTTGTGCAGAACTTCCTATGCTGCAGTTTCTGGCCATTTCCCCTTGTCCTGTCTCCACACACTGCTGAAAACAGTCCGGCCTTGCCACTCTGCCCCCCACACCTTAGATATTTATAGACCTGGATCAGGTCTCCTCTCGGTCTTCTTTTCTCAAGGCTAAACAGACCCAGCTCACTCAGCCTTTCCTCATAGGAGACGCTCCAGGCCCTTCACCATCTTTGTGGCTCTCTGCTGGACTCTTTCCAAGAGATCCCTGTCTTTTTTGTACTGGGGAGCCCAGAACTGGACACAGTACTCCAGATGAGGCCTTACCGGGGCAGAGTAGAGGGGGAGGATCACCTCCCTCGACCTGCTGCACAGTACTCTCCAAATATAGAATGGTTGCTCTAAAGAGAAACATTTGATCTCTTCCATTGTAATGGATAGGATAAGAAGTATTAGACTGAAAAACCTGCAAGAAAGTTCCAAGAGACTTCAAGAAAGCCCTTCCAAACAATGGTAGGGCAGTGAATTACCACTATGGGCTCTAGCACTGCCATTACTGGAAATTCTTAAAATGTATTAGGCAATCATCTGTCAGGAATGACATGCAGAGATAATCCAAACCCTGCCTTCTGCCAAGCAGATGAATAAAATGAGATTCTTCCTTGTCACATCTTCTGTTTTCCTCCAGGTTTATGGTGTTCCTAGAATCAATGCACACTGAAGTGACATTTACAATTCAAGATACTTCAGTTTCTGTTCACCTTAGGTCAGTATTAAAAACCTTGTTTGCTCTCATACAAAGCAAATTCATCCTCCCTAGAAATCCAGTGTTAGACATGAAGAAAAGAAATCAGGCCTGGAAAAATGTATTACATTTTTGAAACCTTACTGACAGAAGCACTAGAGCTTTTAAATCATGTGTTCTGACCAATTTCCTCATTACGTTTGAAGAATGTGATGAATATCCTTACATCCTGAAAGAGATGGAAATAAGAAATACAATAAAGCTATACTGGAGATTTTAGTGACCTTCCTTCTGGAAAAGAAAAATATTTATGACGTGTTCTAATAAAATTTTATGGTGCATATGAATACATCTGCAAGAAATGGCACTTACAGTTGTCAAACACCTCTGCTTTACTTCACTTTTTATGGCAATTAATTTAATTGCTATTAATCCCCATGTAATCCATTGTTCCTAGCCTTATCCTTTCACCAGGCAGCACTAAAACTTGCGTATGGACTTGTTTGATTCTGGTCTTGATACAACTGGTGTCACAGACTGCAGGTCTAATCCTCCAACCTCTCAGAGTCTCATCCATGCTCGGTAGGATGACCCCAAGAGCCTCAGGGAAAGCATCAAAGATTGCTGTTTTTTAGAACGTATATAGGCCATAGTGACAAATGCATTTTATACACAAAGACATTGTGATGAGCTTCTTGTAAAAGAAATCCTAGCAAACAAAAGAAATATAAAGCATTAATTTGACACAGCAGGAATAACTTCAATGATGCGTGGATTACTGCTTTCACTTTGATAGACTACTATGTGCTTCCTAATCACGCACAAGAAATAACAAAGACAATTATTAGGGAAAAATGTCAAGTGGAAAATAATTGTTCTTGTAGTACTACAATGGTTCCAGGAAAAAAGAAAAAAAGCAGCAACAAAAAACCTCACACACCAAAGAAGTTCACCCCCCAAAACACGTTAGCATTAAAAACCAGTTTATCTACTATTCTAACTGCAGTCTTGCTTAATCACATCACATCAAAGTGTTTGCTGAAGTGTGACAAAGGGCACCAGAAACAGCAGCTCATCCAACTACTACCTCTCTAAATCACACAGAGGAAATGGGATTTCAGCATCTTCCACATTCTCATTTTTGCCATCTCAAGTTACAGCATATCAGCATGGTTAAGAGAACATCTTGCTCAGGAATCAATTCTATTTTCCTACTCCCTTCCATTCTTCTCCTCCCTCTCCTCTTTTTCTTTTTTTTTGTTTCGTGTGTGTGTGCGCGTGTGTGGTTTTTCTGTTTGTTTTTAAAGTTGAAAGGAAGAAGAAAAAAAAAAATGTTTGAATAAATGTGTGGGATGGTTTCTGTTACTTGTTTGCTAATAGATACACCACATTCCAAAAATCCCACAAGGTACATAGAGGTTGATTTACCAAGAGCCCTGTATTATAGGATCTTATTAAGCCTCTAATTTTTTTGTAATTGTCATTTTAGGTTGGTGGGCCTCTTTGTTTTCTTTTTGTTCGCTTTTCATTCTGTTCATTTATTTGAAACAAAAACTCCTTTGAGAAGAGACAGTCAAGAGTTAAAAATCAGTAGACGCTGAAAATGTCTCCCGTGGATTGTTACACTTCTTTTGGGTTTACTTCCCTTGTTTTATGGATCTAACTTTTCAGCCCAAAAGCAGGGTGGTGGAATTGTAAAGCATGGAAACGGGTTTCAATACAACCTATTACTCAAAGTCATATTCTACATTAGTCAAAGGACATAAACTACATTTCTTGGGCAAAAAGCCCATAATGTTAACAATATCCAGTTACACACACACAGTGAAAAACAATGACAGCCTTTGTGTTTAGAGCAGTCCTGGCTATGAAAAAAAAAAAGCCTGTAAGGAAGTTCATGGCTGCTCACCACTGTATCACTCTAACAAACAACTCCAATGAACTGCTTGATGGTATCATGGATGAAATCCTGATGTCAGTCACTTCCCTTATTGTGTGTACATAGGAAATCAAAGGGAAAGCTGGAGAGAACCTCTAGCGTCTTCATGCTTTAAGCAGTTTTAAAACAGTAAGACTTTAAAAGCTTAATACTAAACTTTGCACAACTGTTTCCCTAAGACGT
Organism: Phasianus colchicus; assembly: GCF_987193195.1. Classification (NCBI taxonomy): domain Eukaryota; kingdom Metazoa; phylum Chordata; class Aves; order Galliformes; family Phasianidae; genus Phasianus; species Phasianus colchicus. The sequence continues at coordinate 134,705,248 of NC_143436.1, forward strand.
ATATCCAATATCACTGCAAAAATGCCACCCAAAAAACAATATAATGGCTACTGGACATGTTTCTATTTGTTGGGAAACAACACTGCATTCTCTACATTTCGCTCTGGAAGCAACACCTGGGTAATTCCCCTTGTACCTCTGGCAGGAGGACAGGAAGGAAGAGCAGGAAATGTTATCAGCACTCCAAACAAACTCCACTCAGAAAACATACATTATGGACAAGCACATTAACATTGATGCCCCAGGCAAATTTCAGTTTTGGATATTACACTGTGCCCACCTAAAATTCCTCCCTGCAGTTTCTCTTCCCCTTTCACATACCAGAAAATAAACACAAAGTTCTGTCTTATACTACTGGCAGAAAAATAGTTATCAATCTTCTCCCTGAGCATTCAGTGCATTTCTGCAGTGGGAGAGGAATGCACAGATGCATTTCAGGGATGCAGTGTGCAGAGCTGACATCAGCACATTAATCTGTTGCAACAGCCTGTCTGTTTTTGGGTTCTATAAATGCTTGCTAAGTCAGCTATGGCAATCCTCCTAGTGGGAGATTCCATATATAAGCTACCATTCTACAGAACTGTCAGCACTAGAAAAGCCTATACACTATTGATCTTATCAACAAAGGAATGCTATTCCTCAGGAATGACAGAAAATATCCCTTACTGTCATTTGCATTACTACAAAAAAAACAGTGAAGAAAGTAAAAATGGAAAAAACAGTATCTTGCACACAAATTAAAATGATTTGATACTCTGCAGTACGTTGTAAAATTCATGTGGGTTTTTTTGCCCCGTCAAGTAAACCTTTAAAGCCTTACCCAGCTAAGAATGCAATCCAGAAAATCCACTTTTGAACCTCTGCTCACACAATGGAAGATCAGTTTTGCTTCTCACCTCTTGGTAATCTGAGTAGGATCCTGTAAGCCTGGATCCAGCTCAAAGATCTCGTTATCCAGTAGCCTTCGAAGAGTTACATCTGCCAGCTGCTCCATGATCCGGAATGCCTCAGCGATATTGAGGAACGTGGAGAAATCACGCTCTTTATTTGGTGTGGTGACACGGACCGTGTCAGTCATGAAGACATTGGAGGTTCTCTCCAGCTTCTGGACCTCAACCCAAGGAATGATGAGTTTCACTGCCATTGCAGAAAGACCAAAAGTGAATTAGAAATTTTTGTTTAAATTGCTCATATTTGAAAAATACATAAATTCAGGAAATTCGAACAGCAAAGAGGATAAGCTAATCTTTACAAAGACCAAGGAAAAGATGAAATGCTTGATATTACTATACATTTGTTCTCCCTCATTTCAACAGACTGTCTTGTGGAGAATCTCTCCCTCCGAATTTCATCTTTCTTCTTAAGAAACATAAGACTGAGGAGCCCTGTCTCTACTGAACCTTTGTTTTACTTTCTTTAGAAGTAAAGAAGTTTAGAAGAAGAATTTCTGCAGCCTTCATTACTACCAAAAGAAATACTGGATTTCATGAGTAGGGAGGAAAAAAAGGAATAGGGCTTGTAACCTTGCAAAAGTAAAGTTTTAGGCAGTTGGGAAACCTAGGCAGTTGGAAAACCTATTCCAATTACATACACGGTATTTTAAAATTAAAATAAAGGTAACTCCCCTGAAAAATACGTTTTTGTACATTAATTTCTTTTGTAAGGTTTACATACTACTATAAACAGGGTGTCAAAGAAAAACGCCTAGATATTGGGATCTTCCTGTTCTGGTTACTTTTTATTTAAAAAATGCACTGGCAAGTTTTGCCATAAACATTAAATGCATTTTAAGTTGTTTACAGAAAAGAAAAAGTACAGGACACAGTTCTTTACACGCAAACACTCTGTCAAATCATATAAATACAAAGAAAAGAATCGGCTTATTTTAGACAGCCACTAAAAGACATTACTTGCCTCTAGTACGAATCTCCGGGTAGAAATTAGTCTGGAAAGAACTCTAAAATAGATTAAACTTCTACTTAACTGTTGGATTTTTCCCAGCATTCTATGTGCCAAGAAACATGAAAGCTACATCTCCTAACATCCCTAGCTGGTCTCCTGATGCCAATAAAGTAATAAAAGGCAGTAATAACAAGCATTGTCATGTATATATGACACTTATCCACAATAGTTAATTATATAAGCAGCCACCTTCAGCAAGTTTTCTGTATTAAAAGAACCGCAGCTGTCGAGATTATTTGCAGGTTAACGTTTTTCTTACTTAAATAAAGCACAGCTGCGTCAACACACACAAACTGCTGCAAATGGCCACAAAGTCATCTGCATCGGTACAGCCAAGGGAAGAAAGATTAAAGAGTGCTGTAGCAATAGCACTATTGTTCAGGCAGGTCAGGAGCAAATAGGCTGCGCAGTGTTTGTCACAGAAACAGCAGACTGCAATAGGCCCCGACTTCTGACGCAAAGGTACAAAGTCTTCAAAGTTTTAGCAAAACAAAAGTGTAACTAAAAAATGTAAAGAAACCCTGGCATGTCCTTGCAAGAAACCTGACAGGCAAATCCTACAGATTTATACTTTAAAATACTTTAAAAACTTAGCTAAAAGGAGACTTGTCTTGAAAATATGTTCCATGTAGTCTATGCTCACATAAATCTTATGACAAGCTGAAAACAGGTTCCAGTACTGCATTCCAAGTCATTTCAACAAAAAATAAAACATGGAGAAGGCAACAGGCTTGCCAGAAGCTGAAGACTTAACACTTCTACTGTAAAGAGATTTCAAACTCCAATTTGGCGGAATTTTTAGAGTTAAAACACATAAAAGAGCTATTTCTATTGAAACTCTTCTTTTTTTTTCCCCAGGAAGATGGGAAATAATGCAATAAATGCAATTTATTAGCAATATTTGCTAGACCGGAATTAGCCAGATTTGTGACTGCTATCTGAAAAAAAGAAAGACAATGAACCATTTGTTCTATTTATGATCAGCAGCAGCCTCTCAAAGAAAAGCAAATATAGTTGCAGCAAATCTGAACATTCAGTGTAATACAAGCATTTCATCAATATGACAAAATCCCAGGTTTCAAGGAGAAGCAATGATCTTTATCAGAACCAGGGAGCTAGATAGCATTTCATATAGGACTTACAATTACTTTTTATTTTACTCTTTCACATGTGAACCACAAAGGTGATGCCATTGACTGTAACAGTGAACAAACAGCCTATTTTCCATGTTCAAAATGAAAGGTCTCAAACATGTAATTATTTGAGGTTGGGCTGTTGTTTTGGGTTTTGTGTTTGTTGGGTTTTTTGTTTGTTTGTTTTTTGCATTTTCACAATGAGTTATTATTTAAAAAAGAAGTTATTTCTTCTTAAAGAATACAGTGTGAGATTGTACTTCAAGTATCATTTAATGATCTGTGATATTGCAGAAACAAAACTTTTGGAACAGTACAAAGGATTTTTATCTCTGCTCCCTCCTTCCCCCATTATCTATCATTAATAAGTGTAATTTTTGCTTTGCCAGCTTTGGCAGACTGGATATCTGTGCTTAATGAGAGAAAACCTGCAATGACAGCAAGCAGCAACAAATCACAAAACATACTGTTTGACACTAAACAGAAAACAAGAAGATCAGTTGAGGACCCAGATATCTAGAAACATTGCTACAGTCTTCCAGACAAAATTCAGCTTCTGTATTTACAAGGCATAACAGTATTTTAAATCTAACTCTGCCTGCCACCTTTTGCAGATATGACAAAATAACTGGCATGAAACAAAGTATGAAGAAAAAGGACCCCTAACTCAAGGCATGTCTTTCTGTGCTTTAAGTTGGGGGCATACAGGAAAGCTGGGGAGGAACTTTTATGAGGGCATGTAGCAACAGGACAAGGGGAAATGGCTTTAAACTGGAAATGGGTAGATTTAGACTATATAATCAGGAAGAAATTCTTTACACTGGAACTGGTTACCCAGTGAGGCTGTGGAAGCCCCCTTCCTGGAAGCATTCAAGGCCAGGCTGGATGGGGCTTTGAGCAACCAGGTCTAGCGGAAGGTGTTCCTGCCTATAGCAGGGGGTTGGAACTAGGTGATCTTAAAGGTCCTTTCCAACCCAACCCATTCTATGATTCCAAGTTTTCACAATCACCACTTCCTATCTCTTATCTTTCCTACATTTGCACCAGTAAATGGTACAGCTTTCCTAATCGCTGTCTAATTCTTGCCATAGTCACAGCAGCGTAGGTCCATACTACCGTGCTCACTACAGCAGGATGGTGAGGACTCAGGGCAGCAGCAGTGTCACTGCTGTGCTTCCTGTTCTATTTTCAGCCTCGCAGCAGCCTCACGCACTCCTAGCACGGTGCTCTCTCCCCCAGGCAGCGCTTCCTTTCCTGCCTCACCGCCCGACCCTACGCTCAGCGGTGCTGGCGGCGATGTGCTCCCATCAGCTCTCAGCTGACTGTTTGCAGCACTAAAACCAGCTGTTGAAGCTGCAGGAGGTCTGGTACATTTTAAGCCTGCTTCACATGAAGAAGGAAAAAAAAAAAAAAATAAAGGACTGGAGAGTAACCGTGACTGCAAACTCGTGTTCTCATTTTTATTACCAGATTAATGCTAAAATATAAACAAAGGAAGAAGTAAAACCCAAATTAAACAGGATCTTTCATCTGAATAATAAAAATCTCAGGGAAGAATTACACTTTTCATAAAAATCCCAACTCTTTTTGCATTTCAAAGCAGTTCTGTTTATCTCTCTCCACAGTGCTAGATTTCTTACATATTTACACTTACATTCTTTGCCCAGGAAGAAGGAATAAAAACAGAGATGATTGATACTCAAATAAAGCCAGCCTTGCCGAGGAACTTTTCCTTTCCAACAGCAACAAGAATAATAGGTGATCAGCTTCTCTGCTTCAGGAAAATTAAATCTGGACTCAAATTTCACCAGGGCTTCTCGGAACTTTTCAGGGTCTTCCTCCTGCTCAGCGAGCTTACTGCTTGTTTCCTCTGCAATCAGTGCCTGATTCAATAAGAAGATAACAGATGATAAACCTACAGTATTCCAATTCAAGCAAGTTACTACAAGTTTACCATTCAGATTTTAATAACACAACTCCTTCTGAAAGAAGAAATTCAAGCTGATTTGCCATTTTCACAAACGGATGCATCTCTCATACACTCTGAACGCTTCCAGATCACGACTCCCAGTTTTGGTTTTTCCTGGGATTTTGTTTGTGGGGTGTTCTGTGTTTTGGAGTTTTTTTGTGTGTTTTTGTTGTCATCGTTGTCACCACTGTTCTATTTTGGTTTTGCCTGTTTTTCTTTTACTTTTTCAGTACGTCTGGCAAAATCACCTACTTACAGTTCATGATCACTGGGTTCTACTGCATACAGAGCAAAGATACAATAACAGTTTTGTATGATGATCAGTTCTGTTCTCCTACAAAGAAGCCATGCAGTAAGATGTCAGTAAGTTGTAACACGTTCTGAACTACTAAACATGTGATTTCAAGAACATCTCCATGGATATAATTCAATGTTGAGGATTTTAACAGTGATGTTACAACAAATGAGTTAACCAGAGGACAAAGTCCAGCACCTGAGTTTAACATTAAGTAATGAAACCTGAAGAATTTTAAATATTCCCCATGCTAGGCAATCAGCTGCCACAACATTATCAACAGAGATTAATTTTATTTGAGCCTGTCAGTGCACTTAAATATGTGATCTGTGCCAGGAGGCCTCTGCACCACGAACAGAAGCAGGCACAGCAAGTTTAAATTTTCAGCAAGGTGCAGCACATCAAAATTGCTCTTTAAAAAAAGCAAGATAAATGCTAAGGTTTATGCAGTGATGTGTTGTGCTTCCTTCCCTGTTTCAGAAACCACTGAGATCACAGCAGCAGGGTTGAAATTTGTCAGAAACGTTACATTCCCACCAATTTTCCAGACCAAAACAGTGGATATGGGGGCAGAGCATCATTCTTACTGAGGAGAAGGCTGCAGCAAGATCTCAGTTACAGTGGTCCCCAGCAGACCTTCACCAGTGCCAGCCCTTGGAGCGTGTGTTTTATTAGAAGAAGAGCACAGAATGCCAAGCTTTTTAAGTTTCAATGCACGTGCCATTATTATTTTAAATCTGCTCCTCATCACCTAACTGCTCTATCCTTAAAATTCTACTTCTGCCCTTCTAAAAAGATGCCCATTCAGACACCCGGCAGCTAGCCAGAGGCATCAGTGCAGTCACTGGCCATGATGTTGACACCTTGCAAAGCCCAGGGTGATTTCCATGCCAAATCCTTAGGACGAGAGTTCAAGAGAGCAGAACAACAGCCTCACAGCTCCAGCTCGCTGGGTAGAGGCCAGCTCTGCACCAGAGGACAGCTGTCTCTGTGCACTGGAGACAATCTCATTGTCCACGTGGCAGCAGGTTGTGCCACTCTGACTGCTAATGCTTACTGGAAAAGCAACAGGTCATAACTTTTCTCTAACCATCACACAGAAACTGGTCAAATGCCTGGCATCCTTTTGACTGTGTGACACAAAAGATATTTTACATCTCGCATCAAATCAAGGTGAACTCAGTTTAGAAGTCGTGTCATGGATAAGACCACCAGTGAGGAGCCTGCTCAGACAGGAGGTCCTCCTGCTCCCTTGGAGGCACAGTCAGCACTGCCAAGCCAATAGTGAGACTTAGCCAAAAGAAGACCTAGGAGTCACTGCTCTACAAGAAGCCACTACCTATAGAGTCATTGTGTGAAAATACAATGGCATAAACACCTTCTTGCCTCTTACAAGTCTGCATGGAAACAAATCAGTAAGACTACAGATAAGCAGAAGTAAAATAATTAAACATGAACAAGAAAAATTTGGCAGATTTGGTGATCAACAGCATTCAGGATGAACACTAGCTGGATCAGCACACTCAACTAAAAAACAGTATTAAGATGAAAAAAGACAAATATAAATAACTTCCTGCAACTAATTGGACAAAAGTAAGACAGTTTCCCTACCTTTACTTTCCCCTTGACAAAACTAACAATATCTTCTTTATTGTCAAAAACAGACAAAGTATGGAGCAAGTTTTGTTCCAGCCATTCCCAGTGCTGATTTATCTCCTCAGCAGTGGCACCTAAAAAGGTAAAAAGCAATGAATTAAAATTCAACATATAAAATAAAGTTGAAAGGAAGAAAAAACTGAAAGTAATAAAATGCATTATTACTTAAGTTCACTTTGAGAAACTGAACTTTCAACCTCAGAACTTTTGATAGCAAACAGGACAAAAAGGTCTAATTTGTAACAGTACACTTAGAGAAAAACAAAAAACTCATTGTTTTAGGAAAATAGTTTTAGTGCTTTTATCTTTATCTTCCCAAACATTCTCAGCCAGCAAATGCTGCATTAAAAGGCAAAGCAGAAAAACCAGCAAAACCTCTTACTGGTCTGTTAGAAGACAGCTTATTTTGACACAGCATTCTATAAGCAGCTACTGTAAACCACTGTTATATTGCAATATGTCTTATTCCCAGAAGTCCCTGACTGTCCTTTCTCCCTTCGTATGCACGTGCACACACACACACTTGCCACACATGCATGCATACATGACATGATCCTACTTGAAAAGTCATTTGTAATCACTAAAGAACCTAAAAATGAAGGAGCTGGATTCAACAACACCTACAGGGTCTGCAAGAGCATCTTTTCAAGGTTTAGGGGTGAAAACCAGTGAACAAAAAATCATTGAATAATAAAGATTTTCAAATGTAATGTGTTCACTCTAAGTCCAGAAATAATATTTCAGTCATTACACTGCCTATTTGTTTTGGCTCTTTCTGCTTGAAACTGAACTGCTTATCATTATGACAGGAGAGTTAGAGCAAGAGAGTTGACACAGAGGACAATTAAGGGAAAATATGGCCACTCTAGACCTTACTGGTCAATGGTTAAATGTTATATGTAAAAAAGAGTGCAGCCACAGTTGCTTTTCTTATGCCTTACTTATGAAAGAAAGGAGAAAAGTAATTTGACATTAGAGGCATATAAAGCATAGAGGAATATACTTATAAAATCAATCTCAGACAGAAAACTTGTCTCAAAATTGTATTTGTGTGTACCTCAGAAATGCATCACATTGCCTCACAACAACAACAACAAAGACAAACTGAGCTATGAATTTTCCACTCTCCTCTGCTCTGTTTTCCATAAAGAATGCCAACTGGCAGGGAAACTTTCCAAGCTTTAACTTCCTTGACAGGAAGGTCTTGTGATGGAACTTCATAAATATCATTAATCAAGGTTAGATACCTAAAAAAAAAATTTAAAAAAATCAAGAAAGAAGAGAAACTCAAATGACCTTTTTGTACGGGAAACAAATCATATCAATTGTTAAGGACACCAGAAAAATACTTCATTTATATGAAATGTGAAAAAATATTTTGCTTATATTGAAATGGCTGCACAAAGAAAATACTGAGTTGGTTCTCTACGCCTGGGCAAACAAAAAGATACCAACTGTACAGGTGGGCTTGTGGGTTGTCTCTTGGAAAATCAAAGATAACTCACTTGGCTGATCTCTGTGGTTCTCCTTTGCCCACAAGTCTTCTGAAGTATTACATGGATGGAGACAAAGCCTGAGGTCAGGCATTTTTTTTTTTCCCTGTAGTGGTATAAGATGATTAGCCATCTGGACTGAAACATCTCTGCCAGAACAGGCATGCTGGGCATGGATCAGACTTCCCAGCAGCCCTCAGAGATTTGCAAAAGTCTGTAACACAGATATGACCCTTATGCATAAATTATAATTTCATCCTACAGCTCCTGGAGCACAGGACCGCCAACGTACAATTGGAAAATGTCATCTTAATTAACTGCCTAATGATATGATGGTTATCCCTAATGCAGTTACACCGGGAGACTGAAAGGAGCTGCTGGAGCAGCTCCTTGTCTTTGCTACATAGCAGGAACTTAATTTGACCTGCTGCTCCATCCAAATCCAGTAACAAAACCCTGTTTGCACAGAGCAAACAGCCCAGCCAGGGCAGAGCTGGGCAACCAGTGACAGCCACTTCTGCAGCCCTGGGGAGAAAAAAGTCCCTTGCGGTGCTCCGGCTTTTTAAGAAAAGGGTCAGGTCGTGCTGTTCCTCCATCTGCTGTTGCCAAAGCCCATACTCCCCACTCACTTCAGGGTTTCACAACAGAGATATTATTCAGAAACAGCTCCTGCTACCATGGTTCTTAATTTCTGTGCAGCTCTCACAGTGGCGTACGCGTCATGCCCTTATGGCATACAAAACAGATCCCTCTGCCTTCCACCTCATTACTGCAAATCTCATTTTCTCAGTGCTGAGTATTCATTTAAGAAAGCAAAAGAGAATTTTAGAGAACAGTAATCAAATTAGTTTATCTCAGCAAAATCCTTAACTGTTCCAACCAGACAAGCTTTTGAGTTGTAGTTGCTTTAATATAAAAAACTTTTGGGAGTGAATAAACAGATGGCCTCTTTCATTTGAAGGACTGCAATATCAAAAATCATCAACAACATGTCAACATTTACCTTGGCTAACTATTTCATGGCTTGATCCATGTAAGAAACAAAAGCAAAACACGTGCTGTCAATTTCAATGCTAAGATTTCAGAGAGTGGAAAAAAGATGAGAACTGCCCTGCAAACTGCTTAAGCAAGGAGAGAATGAGTTTAAACACTGGCATTTAACATGCCCCAGTAAGGCTGCTGCAATTCACATCCATATCAATTTCCTGAAGATGGGTTTGACTTTCAAAAGTTGCAGAAACACTGTAAAATGGATTAGTGCACAGCAGACCCAGCTATTAGACATTCTCCTTGACAACTCTATTTATTACCTACTTCAGGTAGCATTTTCTAAGTGTCCAAGTTATATTTCATTATAATCAAGTGTTGTAAGATATTTCACAGGCAGTGAGCAAAAGACAAGACAGATGAAAGCCAAGATTACACAGTTTCTTTCTGTAAGCAACTATGACTACCATACAAAAAGATATGCATATGAATTGAATCACAACACTTCGCAAGAGACAAAAAAATAATGGAAAACAACCTCACCTAAGCAAGCTTCCTATTGAAACATTTCCCTAGTTAGCACTTTTTCACAATCAGTACCTGGGATTCTAACTGAAGGTTAATTAGATAGTTAACATGAGCTGTAGCCAAGAGCTTCACACCTGCACACAGCCAGCTGGGGTTACCTTGAGTTTCTCGGACATGCAGATGCTGAGCATGCTCAGAATTTTTTTGTATGTGACTCACCAATAGCTATGGCCCAGTAAACTTCTGATCCGTTCAATAACTCACCACATGCAATGGCAGAGTAAACCTGTGAGCCTGGGACTTGCAGTAAGATTCTGAAGGGAGCAACACGTGCATTGGAATCCAGAACAGCATCCAGGGCACCCACCAAGCGACCTGCAATCATGCAAAGAGAAAAGTGGGAGAAAAGAGCATTAGCACCATGCCACCAGTTCTGAAGCCTGCAAGTCTTTCCACATCTAAAACCAGAAAATCAAAACGTGTAACATGACGATAACAGTTCTGCCCACGTTTTAAGCTGCAACTTGCAGTTACTCAAAATGCAAGATGCAAACCAGATTAGCCGATCAAACACGTAAGAAGTATTTTGTGCTTCTGGTTCTGCCTCATGTATACGTATATCATCACAGAACTACGGTGAAGACCTGAGGGAGCCCAAAGAAATTACTGTTCCAGCCCCCGTTCTCAAGCTGGATAAAAGAACCTGTGCCATAAATAGTATTTGTCTAACCTGTTCTTCAAAACCTCCCACAACCAAGGTGCAACCGCCTCCCCAACAGACTGCTACCAACAGTGTCAGGATGTATTCTTACAGCAAAAACAAACAAACAAAACAACCACCGCAAACTTAAACCTTCCTTCTAGAAACGAATCCTGCTCCCCAGAACACAAAAGTAATTGGCCAAAGTTTTTGATGTTAACACTCGATAAACTCAAAAAGCATCAACATAATTTGCCACTGTTTCACAATTTCTCTTGTTCCAAATGAACCCCACCTGACTCATCTCTTCCTCAGAGGTCATAGTTTTCAAACATTTCATTGCTCTCGAGCTAATCTTTAAGCATAACACTCAAAACCGGACACAATGTTTGCTAATAGTGAGTTCTCAGCTGTATGAAGAATGGAAAACCACCTCCTGTATTTTGCATGCCCGCAACTGTACCCAAATAGGCTTGCAGCAGTATCCCACTGTAAATTGGCACTTGATTTAAATACAATGCAAAGCTACATTTTCCCTTCACACATTTAACTTTTCCAACCAAAACACTGTATTTACTGTTATATTTTTGCTCTTTCACCATCAATCCAAAACAAAATGAATTGTTCTCAGTCTCCAGAAGTTTTGCCAGCCCTTTATAACTGTGTTTACCAGTCCATCATGAAAGTGATTAATGGAAACAATAAAATGAGACCTACAAAGTCCTACTCTGAAATACCACCTCACTCGGACAAAAAAAAAACACAGAAATTTGAGAACAGCACAACAAAATAGCATTGCAGCAACTTTCTTGTCTAGGAGGTATAAGAATCCCACATGGAACAGTGTAGAAAACCTTCCAAAAGCAAAAATAATTACACCAATTACTTCCTTCTTGTGCTCACACACACTGGTCATGCCACTAAAACTAAGCAGAAGTTGGACACTAGTATGTTTTAAAACTATACTGTGAGAGATGCAAGATACTATTCAGCTTCTCAGCTAAATAGACATCAAGAGACAATAGCCATCTGTTTAAAATGGAGACCTGAATTTGAAGACTATTATATATCCTACCAGAAAATGCAAAATGCCCTCTCAAAAAATAAAAGTATAAAAAGTCATCCAAGTATAAAAGGTAGCAACGTATCCACACTTACAGAAAACACAGCTTCAGTGTGCACTCTTCAAAATAGCTGGATGAAAGCCAGTAAGACAGCATCAAACAATGCAGAGAACAATGTTATGGTTTAACTTCCAAACTTCAAAAGACTTGAGACATTGCATGAAAGAAAAAGAAAAAACTTATGAAGTGCTGCACATGATTTCCCCCGGTGATAGATCTAGGAGAAGAATTTCTTTTTAATTTGACTGAGGTAACAGAAAAAGTCTACTAACAGTGCTATGAAAATCCCAAAAGAACACTTAACAAACATCTGATTGGTGAAGTAATTGTTTTCAGAAACTATGAAAAAAGCCATGGAAGTACACAAGGAGCTGCAAGACTGTACTTCTTAGTCTGCACAGAATTAATTCCTTTTTCTGTTCCTGAAAAACTGATGAGAAAAAACAATTCCTCTTCTCATTGCTTACTTCTGCTTACAATTTCCATCTTGCTTATCAACTATCACACACAAAAAAGTTTCCTCCTTCAACTGAGAACCATACAAATTAAAAATCTTGCTCCTGTCCCTGCTGTTTCAGCCACCATCTCTTCCCAACACCCCTCAGCCCTGAGGGTTTTGTTGGGGAACAGTAAAGGGGAGCACTGCACAAGTAGGGCAAGCAAGCTGGAACCCGAGTGTATAAGTGCCAAAACATATAGAGGAGAGACTGATGGAGGCTGAGGGTCAGTGCGATGGACCTTCTTAGGATGCATTTTCTAGGGCGTAAAAGGACACGACACTCACATGTACATCCAAGCTGGTTATGGTAATCTAGTGGAAATTATACAATCAGCATGTCTCTGGTGCACACACTGATGTTAGGATGAAGCAGATCTTCTCACAAGCAGCAGGGAAACCATTTATATCTCTAGCACAGTCAAAAATTAGAAGGATTCAGAAGCAGAGGAAAAGAAACAACTGCTATGCAGGCTTCCTTCCCAAAATTCCTTGTTAGTGGTATTTGGGTTTGGTTTTTTTTTGTTTGTTTGTTTTACTCTCTGTGGGACAAGACTTGTGGAAGAAACTTAAACTTGAAAGTACTGCTTTGCCCTTAACAAGTTGCTCCACCAAGTCCTCATCAGCTTTTTGACCTCCCAAGATGCAGAACTACTTCAGGGAAGCAGTTAATGTTGCATTGACTGCAAAGACCAATTTGAAGGGTCGGCTATAGAGCATCAAGAGAACATCTCAAAACATACAAGGCTCTTCAAACATAAAGAACACTGCCATGCTAGAATTCAGACACAAATCTCAGGTTTAATGTATGCTTCAAACAGATAGGAGGAGAGGACAGAAGCAGAAAAGGAAACATCTCCACTGAAATGAAATGTTCCACCTCAATAAATCCGATCCCTTTTTGTGGAAAGTCAGACAGTGGGAACATCTGCCTATATTTTTTTAAGAAGCAAACCTATACATCAAAATTCCCCACAAATCCCACACCATACACTTTCATTTCATCCCTACTTTTGAAACATCTAACTTTGTGCTTATTTTTCTGCCCTGAGAATGGAAATTAGAATATCTCGAAGTAAAGCAAAAGTGCTATGCTTCTAAATGCAAATCTATTTTATATGTGCATTATGGATACAATAACACAAACACAATCAGGTATAAAAAATAGCAAGGAATCTGGGGATCCTTTCCCATTCTGCAACAGATAGGTAGTGTCTCTCTTCTACAGAGATCAATCTATAGCCAAATGGAATGTAAGCAGGATATTGTGAATTGCACAATCAGATACTACCTAAATAAATTTCAGCTGAATGATGTGGAACAAAACTTTTGACCATTTCTTCAAAGGAATTAAAAAAAAAAAAAAGCTAACCAAGGGTATTTTATAACCAACTGGTTCTCAAATGCACAAAAACACATTTATTCTTTAAAAATAAGTTTCCTTATACCCCCATAAAAAGATAAAAAGTTCCATTACGAATTATCCTGTGTCACGCCCATAGCTTACAATCTAGACAAAGAAACATGTTCACAGTAAGTTAATCTAACACCAATTAACACCATCATATCTTTCAAACTAAAAAATGCAGGCTTATTTCCTGAATTGGTGTTAATTATCCACAAGATATTTTGAAAATTGATAGAATCACAGAATACTTTGGGATCTCACAGCCCACCCAGCCCCAACCCCTGCTGTAGAAATAATATCTACTACTTCCATCTCTTAGGACAATACTCAAGATACAACCCAAGACACTAATAATTTTTTGTATGCTGCTGTGCTAGGTATAAAGACTCTCTCCATAGAACAATGAGAGCATCTCCACTTACCTCCATCATAGTTTAAAAGGCCCGAAGGAGATAATGAAAGGTCTTCATTGAGTTGGAAACCAGAACAACTGGGCAGGCATGCAGTAAGGCATGTTTTATGGTTCTCTGTCAAACTGAACCCAACAGAGAATACAGAGAGAAGAACACCATAGCACCTGAACCCACATCTGCCTGCAGAGATGCTCAGCAAGAGGCCCCTGGGGGCTGTGGGGACTAGTTCAAAAAGTGACTGGTGGCTATGCTTACCTATACTATGTCAGAGCTTTGTTTTAAATGCTTACAGTCTATTGAATCAGGCTGCATTATCTTTGTTAGATACACTGATGTTGGATTCAAGGATTTAAAAGTAGAGCAACAAGCTCTCCCTTCAGAACAAAGTGATAGAGCATGATACATGTCTCTGAATGTTCGGAGCTGCCTTTTACTGCTGCTTGCTATTTATGTTCCCCAACAGATATAGAGGCAGTATGAAAAACAAGCCTGGGCAGCAAAAGCAGCAGCTTGACAAAACACTTCAATCAATAGGAAAATGCTCTTACTGCAAAGTGGAAGTAGTCAACAGTGCAGGTTGGTTTTGAGCAAACCCTGATTTGTAAGGAGAGTTAGCAGCTATAAGCTCAGCTGCTCAGGCATTAGAATTTGGAAGAAAAAAGAACAAATCAAACAATTTGGATTTTCATAAAAATAAACTAGGAGCTGCACTACAGCAGGCACTCTCACTGGCTGGACAAGCAGGCTACCACTGCGTGGTGATTCAGATGGAAATGAGGAGTCCCTGTGTCCATCTGTCCACTCCAGCTGTAGCAGAAGGGTGGTCTTCTGCTCAAGACGAAGAGCAGAGGCACCCTGAGAACTACTCCAGCACATCTTCATCCTCACGTCCTGCACCTTGGCTAAAGCAGCAGTCCATCCCCAAGAGGACAGAGACAGTGCAGGACACTGGGAATGCAGCTACTGCTCACCAGCAGTGGCTCCCAGCAGAACACCTGGGATCTTCCTTACATCTTTCTTAATATCTTAATAGGATTTTTCTACAACTTAGAAGCACGGGTGTTTAGCAGGTCGCTGCTTTCACTTAGACTTTTCTAAAAATCTATGTTTTTGTTAGAGAAGAGCTGTCAGTTGCGGAGGCTACTAACAGAACCTTACTGTCTCAGCTTAACACCAGACATTGTCTTTGTTGAATTCTGCTGAATTATGTAAATAGGTTTTGACACAAAGCAGTACCCAGGAGTCAGTCTCTCCCAACAACCTTCTTTCCACCCTCCAAAATAAGAGTTAACAGAACTTATTCAGGTAAGCATGCAAGAAAAAAAGGTGAAGGAGGGCTCCTCCAAGTGCTGCAGAAAGACAACGTTTCCCTTGCAGCAATAAAGTCTCACAGATCAACTTGAACATTAGATTTCAGTAGAAGGGCCTAATGCTTCGAGCATTTATTAACCCAGGGAAGCTTAAACACTGAAGTCCTTCAATTACTTCCAACTCATGCTTTTCCAGATCAAACACCGCAACTTGGGTAGGTTTTCTTCCTCTTCTTATTTATTTGTTTACTTTTTGAACTTGGCACATAGAAACACAGGATTTAAGTGCTGCTCCCCAGCCGGAGCGCTGGGTGAGAGCAGAGCTTGCCTTGGCTCCTGCACCAGGTGATATGGCCGCACTCATAGCCCCTGTCTCAAAGCCCCAGAGGCCGCGGAGCTGAAGGCCTAGCCTCTGGCATTGCAAAAAGTACACATGAAAACAGATTTCTGCCTGAAGACTGTTGGGAACAGGAACGCACAAGCATACAACCCTGTAAATTACTCAACACAGGCCACTGCTCTGGGCATTGTGATAAAAAACCACCCCTTGTGTTTCTGACAGATGCTGTAAATAAAGCTAAAGCGAACCAAGCAGTGTTACTTGAACTCTACCACTAGGCACTCTCAATTACTTTCTGTTGTCTTCTAGTCTGCCTGGCCTCCACAACTGAAAAATACAGAGTTACTGTGGCTGTTGACTGGTTTACAGTGTTGCCTAGACTGGCGGTCTGAGCAAAGACAACCTGAAGCCCTCTCTCCACACATAAGTGCATTCTCACCTTTTCTACAAGGAGAACGAAACAGAGACACAAAAAGCAAACAGAAGGAGCCAAGAGCAGCACATGGATTTAGATGGGAAGCAGCCACAACCTCCATTGCCAGTGCCTGGGCCATGTGTTCTGCTGGGGAAAAGCCGCATGAGCAGGGAAGTTCAAATCATGCTACACAGAAACATGGGGAAAAAATGGAAGGGAAGAGGAAATCACTTACCCGTCTGAATTCCAGCTGTGGGCAAGGCTAGATAAAATTCTGACAAGAGTTTAAGCTTCTGGTAAACTATTTGCATTTCCTCTTCTCCTCATGCAAGGTTTCCAAGAGCTCTTCCTTATGAAAACAGAGCCATGAACACAGACTTGGGCACTACCACGTATCCTTTACTAACACTGTTTTCATGTCATCTTCTTCTCTTCCATCTATTGCATAAGGATTTTTTTTTTTTTTTCGGTAGTTAGAGGTCAAATTTAACTTTTATCTATCCAGTAACTTCCACTGGTATCACAGATATATATCAATATTAAAAGGCAACTTTCCCTGATTCTGGTAGGCAAGCTATTTTGAGGTCTGTATCAGGATACATCCTTTAATAAACTACTTATTTTGCCTTCATGCCTTTCAGAAGGTTAAAAAAAAATAATAAAGGATATGCCTTTGCATACACTACTGAAAATCGAAGTCTTGACTGCATTTTTGACCCTCTCCTTCTAGAGTGCAATAAATAGGGACAATCAATACAGGATTACTGTCTTAGACACAGGAACCTTCAACTTCTGTGGTCTCCCTGTCTTCCTCTGAAATAGACTGTATCACAAGATTATTTATCCTGACCTTGGGAGAGAAACAGGGCTAATAAAGCTGATGTATGTAAGATGATTGCAGTACTATTCAGATTGGCAAGTACAAAAGAGCAGCAAATCACCTTTTGCTTTGCAATTACCCAAAAAAAGGACACAGAATTTACCAACACT
This sequence comes from Phasianus colchicus, assembly GCF_987193195.1. Lineage (NCBI taxonomy): Eukaryota > Metazoa > Chordata > Aves > Galliformes > Phasianidae > Phasianus > Phasianus colchicus. Next base: position 134,722,467 of record NC_143436.1, read on the forward strand.
CACCTTGTTCTATGCATTAAAATTTTAGAATCCAGTCAAGGGGAAAAGAAGGGACAGAGTTCTTCCCATGTAACTAATCAGATCTCTACTCACAACTAGGAGGTGCTCTATGGACCAGTTTGAAAGCCATCACTCTGCAAGAACTTTATTTAAAAGAAAAAATAAAATCCTAAAATGGGAAGTTTAATTCAACTGCTGCCAATAGCTCAAGCTGCCTATCACACTTATTTTTATTGAAAAAATAATAAGGTTCATATTCATATACAGAAGATGTTTCTTTTTGCCAGTGTATCATTTGACATCTAAGATTGTGAACTATAAGGTTTTATATAAACTCAAGGAAAAATTCATCTATCTTTAAAATGTTCATCCTCTGAGAATTACAAAAGATTTAAGACCATATCTATCTTAGAAAGTGCCCTGAGATGAAAACAGATGAATACTAGAAGAATATTAGGGAGAAATATCATAACTAAATAAAAGATTATATTTTGTTCCTCTTTTTTATTTACCTACTTCAGGGAAGAAGATGAAGAAGCAACTATCTCAAAAAGTAAAGACAAAAATCTGCTTGAAACAGCTTACAGACTTCAGAGTTGATTTTAAAGTTTTACTTGACATTATAAAAGGTAAAATTCACAAGTACTTAGAAGACTCCAGTGGTATTTATACACTAAAAGCATGCAGTGTCAAGTACTGTGTAAACAAACTGCAAAACTAGCTGCTTGGAAAGAATGAAAAGCTACTCTTAAACCAGTGCCCAGGACAAAAACATTCCCAACAAGTCACAGAAGACACAGCTTTGCTGTCAAAATTCACATTCAGGCATTCATCATTCCCTAATCAAACTAAAAATAGTGATGTACGTATAGGCTAAACTGTCTTGCACTATTCTACCACGAAGTATTTGAAAGTGATCTTGTCTAGTGATGGCATCCCAAGCTTATCATTAATACATAACCTTGGAGCCAAAAACTTCAGCCAGTATCAGATCCAACTAATTTTGACCTACTAATTGTGGCTATATGGCAAGTCTTTTCGCCATTAACAAAGTGGCACATAATGGCCAAAAAAACCAACACAAATTAATTTGGTCATTCTCTTTTTATATATATATACTACATATATATATATATATATATATATACACTGAGTTAAAATTAGGTTAAATATTAGTTGTTTATTAAAAAAAATTATAATTCAGTTTCTACAAAGTATTTCTAAACATTACCAATTTCCCTCCTGAGTCTCTAATCCAGTCATAGTCTCAAGTAGACATGCAGGCTAACTGGCAAGTTAAACATTGACTCAAAAAGCATGGGAAGACAGAATTGCACTGATCAGGTAATGAACAGTTAAACACTGTCTCCATCATTTTTTGTACCTACTGTTTGCAAATCCAGCGTACTCTCAATAATTACCCTAGAACATAAATCAAATTACAGTAGCAAATACAGTCTTATCAACATCTGCTCACAGTCCAACTGAAACACAGTGCTCAAAGAAAGTAAGGCGGGTGTAGAAGGAAAGCACTTTCCTTTGTTAGATGTTCTCTATTCCATCCTTGAGGAATTAAATCCATGTAAAATACACCCTCCAGCTGCGCTAACTTACTCTTACATAATGAATAAAATGCCCTCGTAAGGAAAGAAAAGCGTCCTAGAAGAAAAAAAAAAAAACCATGCAAGAATGAGAACAAGGCAATAAAACAGATGTTCTCTCACAGATTCAGGGAAAACACCACGTTGCAGCAGCAACCACAAGGGCAGCTCAGCTGTTGCAGGATCCTGACACCACTGCTCCACTCTGTTCAAAGCTAATTATGCTGGGTGGTCCACTGCACCATCAGCTTATGAAATCTAGCCTCCTTGGTTTTGTTGGCTGCTTTTTTTTTTTTTCTTTTCTTCTTGATCCCAGATGGATTCTAACACAGCTTGAGCACGTGCAGCCTCAGGGCAGGAGCTAAGAGACTTCCTTTTACAGTCACCCTTTTTCATGAAATGTACAGGGCCTTCACCTCTTTCCAGCCTCTATCCTTCTGTCAAATTTAGTTTCCCACTGGCCAAAACTCAAGCTACTAGGTTGGATGTCAGGGGGAAGTTCCTCACTATGAGCTGCCCAGAGAGGCTGTGGATGCCCCGTCCCTGGAAGTGTTCAAGGCCAGGCTGGATGGGGCTTTGAGCAACCTGGTCTAATACTAAATGTGGAGGTTGGCAGCCCTGCTGGCAGCCAGAGAGTTGGAGCTTGATGATCCTTGGGGTCCCTTCCAATCCAAGCCATTCTATGATTCTATGACATTGAAGGGAAAAGAAAACAGATATGGACAATGTTCCCACTTAAGTCTTGTTTCACCAGCAAAACAAACTAATTCTTCTAACTCAGTGCTGACAAGCTGTAGAGCCATTATTCTGAAATACAGTAAAACTTTTCTGACCTTCGTATCTGTCAGTTTGGAAAATGCAGGTACCAATAATGTCTCCATAAAACAAGAACTGTGATGCAGGCTTTGCACCAAAAGGAAACAAATGTACCAGCCAACCCAAACTTTCCCCGCACAGGTCTCCATTTTGAATGTAACCAATTAAAATTTAGGGAAAAAAAAACCTAAGTGTCTACCTCCAGCTATCCCTAATGCTCTCCCACACTTGATATGGGACTCTAATTTCCAATCCCTTTTACATACAGATATGTCTCAAAACCGTTTATGAGAGAATTCAGTTCCCTTAGACAATGTTTTCTAAGACAGGAGTGGCTCAGCTTTGCCAGCCAAAAGGTCTGTGCAAGTCCGTGCACCCTAGGTTCAGAAAATGATTCACCTGAAACGTAACCAGATAGAGAAGCATTTTGTTTTCTTTTAAGTTTGCAAATCTCTGTCACGGAGAACTCGGGCACGAGGAGTAGTATTTGTGCCTCCCAACCTCATGATTGCGCTGGACTTGAATCAAGCAGCTGTAAAAGGTTATTTTTAACTCTGAAAACTAATCCACGCAGCCCTTATGGTCACAAAAGAGCGGCCTGCAGCTTCCTCACGGGGGGCAGGGGAAAACCTGGGGACAGGCTTTTGTCTCACTGTGAGAGAAAGCCACTGAGTTACCAACGCTTGCATTTCGTTCAACTGGTGCCTGCGCTTCAACCTGATACACTGCCTTTTTCGGAGGGGTGCAGCCCTGCCCTGCGGTTGGAACTAGATGGGCTTTGAGGACCTTTCCAACCCAAACCGTTCTGTGATCCTGTGATGATCACAGCACCGGCAGCCCAGCCAACGTCAGGCTGGGGGCTTCGTCGTGAATCCGCCGCTAGGACAAACTTCGGGAGGAAAACACGCACAAAGCAGCACTGCCTACTGGCGAGGGTCGACAGTTCAAGAGCAGAAGGTTCCGATAACACAGACCTGATAACGCAGACTTGGAAAACACCGTGAGAACACCTGATCGTTCTCCCAAACACATCAACCACCGTTTCAAACGGCGATGTTTAAAAAGTAGACAACAACCTTCACGTCTGCTTTTAAGCCCCGCTGCCGGGAGGGCACAGCCTCTCCCAGGCGTTTCGGCGTGAGCTCTGCTGCTCGGCTCTTCGCTCCGACTTCGCCCGAGCTCCGCGCACCGCACGCCGCGCAGGGTCCGCTCCCTCCCACGGACCCCGCCGTCAGCCCTCGCTCCCCGCCACGAAGCGCGGCCCCGCTTCGCGGAGAAGGGAAAGCGAGAAGAAAGTGCAGCACCGAGCCGAACCACGAGCCGCCGGCGGGCAGCTCCCGGTCACGGGATGCCGGGAAAGCCGCCCCCGGCCCGAGGCTCTCCCCGCGCCGCCCGAACAAAGCGGCCGCTCCGCCCGCAGCCCGGCTCCCCGCCCGCAGCCCGGCTCCCCGCGCTCCGCCGCCAGCGGGCCCCGCCGAGCCCCGCGCCCAGGTACCGGTGAAGCGCCCGCCGCCGTCGCCGTGCCCCCGCCGCCGCTGCAGGACGAAGTAGCCGCTGCTCTTCTGGGTGACCCAGAGCTTAAGGGCGTTCTTCAGTAGCACCTCCTCGGGCTTCAGCCACATCTCGCCCTGCCCGCCGCCCCCCGCGGTCCCCCGCCGCCCGCTCACATCGCCTCCCTCCGAGCGGGCCCGGCCGCCGGGAGGGGCGGGGGGCGGAGCGCGGGCGGGGGCCGGCCTCCCGCTGCCGCGGGCTGAGCGCGGGGCGGGGGCAAGGTCCGCCCCCCGGCTTTGGGTCGCGGGTGAGGAGCTTGGGGAAGTCAGGGTGCTGCCGCGGGGGCTCCGATTTCCCGAACTGTGCGCTTCCTGGGGCCCGGGGGTGGCCGTGCGGGCGTCCAGCTGCCCGTGGAAACGTTCACGGGTGGACTGCAGTTGGCTGCCGTAGTAAACGCTGTGCGGTCCGCGCTCCTTGCCGTCCCGGGGTAATGCGGTGCTTCCGTCTCCGTCTCGAGGCCGCATCTCGACTGCTGTGCTCACCTCTGGGCCCCTCGCTACGAGAAGGACGTTGAGGCCCTGGAGCGTGTCCTGAGGAGGGGAACGGAGCTGTGAGGGGTCTGGAGCACACGTCTTATGAGGAGCGGCTGAGGGAACTGGGATTGTTCAGTCTGGAGAAGAGGAGGCTCAGGGGAAATTTTATTGCTCTCTGTAACGGCCTGAAGTGAAGTTGTGGAGAGGTGAGGGTCAGCCTCTTCTCCCAGTTAATAGAAATAGGACAAGAGGGAATGGCCTCAAGTTGCTCCAGGTGAGGTTCAGGCTGGGTGTTAGGAAGAATTTCTCCTCACAAAGAATGGTGAGGCAGTGGCACAGGCTGCCCAGGGAGGTGGTGCAGTCTTGAACACCGTCCCTGGAGGTGTTCCAGAGCTGTGTGGATGTGGCACTGAGGGACGTGGTCAGTGGACATGGTAGGGATGGGCTGCTGGTTGGACTGGATGATCTGAGAGGTCTTTTCCAACTGTAGTGATCATATGATTCTACAGTATGCAAGCTGTGAGCATACGCTTGTCTGCTATGAAAAGAAAAGCTATTAAAAAGAGATAATGGGCAGCCATATAACAATGTATTTAAAAATTAATGGCGGTAAGAAGTGGTTATTTAAAAAGCTCTTACAGGATAAGAATAGCTCAGAGGTTCCCCTGCCCCGAAAACAATCCTGGGGACGGTAAGTCATCAAATGCTTGGCAAGGTGTGGTGGTACTTCCTCCCTTCCCAGACAGCTGATCAGTAATTTCCAGTAGTGTTTTTGGAAGTTTTTTACATTCAGCTTTGGTTTTGGTCACAGTGATATGAGACCTAACGGAGAAGAAAACCACATTGTGCACATTCACTTTAGTTAATGCTGTCTTGAGACATGCTTCTGGTCCGTGTTGTGGAGTCCAACCAACAGGATCGCTGACTACATTAGACTTGGCCTAGCCATCATCAATCAAAATGTTAAGGCTCTTGCTTTCTGTGTGAGCAGTTTCCCCAACACATGGCATCTGTGGATGGGGCTTAACAACATACCTCTTAGAAATGGCTGAGAAGGAAAAAAAAAACCAAAAAACAGAAGGATGGCCACAGACATAGGAAAGAAGCAACACAGCCACTTCGGCAACAATCCTGGGTCAGCAAGGGTTGCAGAGAGGAGTTGAGCATGTTTATTATGTTATTATTGTCTTATTTAGCCAAAAAAACATGCAAGGAAAAAGTCACCACACATACGTCTCTTGCTACTGAATGATGCAGCCTAAACCTGCTAACCAGGCAGTCTATGGCAAAGCCAAGGGAAGGTTTGTGAACATGGAGAGAGCCCTGCAGGGATGCTCTGGCAATTTCCATTCTGTTTGAAATGAGCTTGGATGGTCTACGTGCAATAGTTTTATCACACTTGTGTCTATAGAGGCAAACAGAAACAGAGAGAATGGGAATCCAGTAGATTTTTAGATGCATAATGAGATGCTGTGCAATTATACACTTTCCTATGTGCTTTCTTACACAGTCTAGGAAAGAACAGGGCTATCTCACACCGTGTTACTCAAATACCTCAAAATCAGAAGGCAGAGAAATAACGTCAGAAATAAGTGAAAATATAACTGGAAGGAAAGTTATGAAAGAGAATGAGGTTTCTGGCCTTATCCCTCCCTTAGCATGTGTTCCAAAATGACAGAACTGCAGGTATTTATAAAGTCATGTATCATTCTTAGATTTAAGCAACTAATAGTACCAGACAGGGAGCCTGCTGTTCAAATGGCTTCATCTTTTTCATCCATAAAGCACGCCTGTAATTTTTTTTCCCCTGCAAATCACTGAGATGCTGGGGGAAGAGAGATTCCTCGTGTGTGTAAAGTGAACTGTGTGTCTATGTGCAGCAAACAAGCAGCCCTGCATGCCCCAGGCTGGGAGAAGTGAGTTCATTCTGTTCCCAAGGCTTGTTTGGTGGAATTCCTAGAAGACATAGAGTCTGGATGGAGCAGAGGTAGCAGTGAGTGTGGAGAAATGATGTGTGGGGTTTTAGGAAATTAATGCGCATTAATGAATGCAACATTGGGAATTTAAGCTCCTGGCAAATATATATAAGGAAAGGTAATCAAAATACTTTTATTCTAGGATTTCAGGCACCAAAGAAAAATGCTTCATGGAGATTAAACAACAGCTGCTGTTTTCAGCCCTTTGTGATCTGCAGCCTTCAAACTTTTCCACTTCAGCTCCAGACTCCAGTGGTGCAGTTGTCAGTGGGTGTCAATGCTCTTGTTTCTCAGAATTGCATGTCCCCTTAAAGCTACTGGCCAATTCAAAGGTCCACAGCCCTTTGAAACCACTGGGCTCACTGACAGCAGAAAAGAGATTTTTCTAAAGAACTGAGCCACAACTCTGCAGATTCTCTGTACTGGTAGTTGGCAGTAGTTGGAGGTAGTTGGAAAATACATTACCTCTCAGCTGTGTTGAAACAAGGAGCAAGTTACACCCTTGGTCAGCACCCAGCAGCAGGCTGAAGCACCCAGGCACAGGGTCACCTTTGAAATGACCTTCTACATTCACCTCCAATCGCCAGAACTTCCAGGCCTACACATAGTGTGGGGCTGTATTTCATAGAATCGTACAGCTGTTTGAGTTGAAAGGGATCCTTAAAGGTTATCCGCTCCAATTCCCCCTGCAACGAACAGGGACAACTACAGCTAGAACAGGTTGCTCAGATCCCCATCCAGCCTGACCTTTGAAGTCTCCAAAGACATCCACTACATCTCTGGTCAACCTGTGCCAGTGCCTCACCACCCTTATAGTATAAACCTTTTTCCTTATATCCAGTCTAAATCTTCCCTCTTTTAGTTTGAAACCATTTTCCCTTGTCTCCCCTTTCTATTACCTGCTCTGTAGTACTAAATCCACAGCACACACCAGAAAGAGAGCAATCCTCCTCCACTAAAGTCTGGAGGGACCATGCTTGATATATTAACTGAAGGTACTTCAGTCTTTAAACAATGCAGATCTAGTGGAGACAGATTAAGAAATGAATAACAGAAATTCTTAAAGGTTCAAAGCTGACTTGTGAGCTTAGATGGGGTGCATTTGATGTGTGAGTAACTTGGCTGAAAGTGACAACGGGAGTACAAAATAGCTGCCTACAAATATCAGTGTGTTGAACGGAAAGAAAGAAGACAATGTATTTACTGCATTTAAAAAGTAATTCAATAAAAGCAGAAATAGAGGTGTTTTTTGCAAAATTTGCAAAAATTGAAGGCTAGATTAAATACTAAGCAGATCCTGCTGACCACATCTTTTTTTTCACTGTGCAGAACAATGTATTGAGGGACCAGTGTCATTTTAGAAATAGTAAAAGATGGATCATTCCATATAATGTAATTTGGGGATTAGAAAGATTAGAAAACTAAGTAAATGCCTCCCATGCCCAGCTAATGGCTTCCTTCATTACAAGAAATCCCCTACAGGAGGGGATTTTTTAAGATGCTTTGAAAGGCCTCTGCAAAGTTTTTCTCATCAGATGCCCTCCCAGATATTGTCCTGTTGGAAAGGGGCCATGTTTGCTTCTCACTTGCAGAAAATCCACTTCAAATTTGGCAAAAACAGGAGGGCCCAAAGGGAAATCACAGTCATTCACAAGGAGCTCCCAACTCCTGGCAGCATGCCTCCACTGAAACCACTCTGCAAAGACCCTTCCCTCTAGACGTATCAGATCCTGGGAATACGCAAACATAATTCTTACGCTTAGATCTATTTAAAAAATCCAAATGCAAGACACGTGTGGGTTTGTAATGATCCAGGAGGTGGCAAAGGTACTCTACACCAAAAGTCTTCTACACTAAGGACAGTTGTGGAAGTGTTGGAGAATTCTCAGCTATGTTTCCAGTGTCCTTAATGACGGGATGGCAAAAGCCAGCTCACGTTTATGGGGCCACATGTTTTTGTCTTCCCGCCTGTTCTGGTAAAGTAACAAAATTTATGACCTGTAATTAGAGGCTTTGTTTATTATCTCTGATTAAATTAATGCCTGTGCAATAATGAAGATATAAGAAGTCATAATATACTCTCAGGAGTAATTGCAATTAAGCTACAGGCATCACTGTAAAAACAGATTAGAGGTCTTGACTCATGGTTTTGTGCAATAATATTTCATGACTTTTTCTCTGTCAACAACATTATAATAAACATGTTTATATTTCAACCAGCCAAACTCAGTTCTTTTCTCACTGAGGAGAACCACTGAGGAGAGAAAGTAGTTCAGTTGTCCCACCTATTTTTGTTGCTAATTCCACTTCTTGTTTTACTTCCAGCATCACTCCGTGACTTCCAGTTGCAATTTCTGCAATTTAGGACTGACAAACCTCTTCTGGGAAGCAAATGATTTAGGGAAAACCCAGGCAGGGGTTTTCAAGTCACACTTTTCTGCCAAGGGTGACACAGGCATGTGACCATATCTTGCCCTACCAATCCCTTGACCAATTCCGCAGTAAGTTGGGTCTCACCTGCTTTCCTCCCCATCTGCAGTAGGTGCAGAGGTCTCTTCACCACAGCTTGCCAAACCCCATTGGTAAATGACCCTTGGAAGCCAGGAGCAGAGGCAGTCGTTGGTGTGTAGAAAAGGTACTTCTCACATTCCCATCCAAGACACTCTCCTTGCCCATCTTCCAGGGCACCTGGACTCAGAGGTGTTCTTATTCTCACATAGCTGAGGGTAGACCAATCCTCCCAGCACTTTCCTGCATTACTTACTTTGACATTGAAGTAAGACACTGAAATTGTACTGGTACAAAAGGGCAGCCCCAAGAAAGATGCTGCATTTCAAGAATATCATTTATTTCTGGCATGCAACAGACACTGTATTGTAATGGGAAAGGAAGAGCTGCCCTCCTAAAATACTTTGGCACTCCTCAAAGGAAATGAAACAAGCAGCCAATGTTTTAATACCTTGTAGAATTTAATGAACTAAACTGAGTGATGTGGGATCTTGAACAACAGTAGAAATAAGTAAGTGGTGGAAGAATCAGCAAAATGAAGGTGTAAAGGCTCTGTAAGCTGTGACAAGGGAAAAAGCCCAGGGTGTGCAGAACAATACTCCCTAAGCAGCGTTTCCAATGCCGTTTCTCTAATTGCAAGTTTCTGCACAGCAGTGAGGTTTTAGCTGGAAAATCAAGTGACCTTGAGGTATTTGGTCAATACCTTGAGGTACTGCTGAGCCAACACACCACTTGAAGAGTGGCGGCTGGCACTGGAACCTCAAAGGAAGCTTAAAGTGGAGCAGCCACTTAGTAGCGACTTCCTCTAAGGCTGTTTCCTGATCCAAAATCCCCATACTAATTCACGTTTCAAGATCAAAAACTCTTCAAGTGTTCAGCAATAGTTAAGTGTTTAAGGAGGTAAAATGGAAAAAAGCCCCCACTAGTATGCCAGCTTTTCTCATAGTGCTACATTTTGTTTCTGTGTGAAGATGGGCAGTGGTATTTCTGCCATAGCTGTCTTCTGCTGGTCCTGGTACAAGATGCCACACCAAACACAAGCTGCTGGCAGAATTTACACTTTGCTTTTCAGCACTTGGAGCCAGGGCCAAATGTTGTTTTGAACATTTCCTTGAGGTGCTTACTATGTTTTTCCTTTGAATATCCACACACCAGAATATCATCCATGTGGTCAGTACAGCCTTTCTAAAAACTTGAAATAGCTTTGCCCTTTTCTCTGTCCGTGCAGACTCAAGGCACACAACAATTACAGCTCAGAAAGGCATAACAGTATGTGGTCCTGCTTACAGCTATGGTGATATCCATCCTGCCTGTTTCAACAGGGTCTGATGCTGCACTGCTGCTCCGTGGGATTTATCATTGTGAACACAGGACCTGACAACCAACTTTAAGACTGGTAAAACTCCACCACTTTCCCTTTTCTCTGGTCCTGTTCAGTAGCTGTGGTAGAGATGGTAATTCCCAGCACTGAGCTCAGCACTGTGCTATGACCTGAGCAGTCCCAAGGTCACTGCTGGTAGAAGCTACCACTTTTGCTCTCCTCCTAAGCATGTCAGCCCACCTGGGGGAAAAGCAACTGCAAGAATGGCAGAACTGTGCCATAATACAAACCCTGTATCACGCAAGTGTCAGTGCTCTGACACGACTTTTAAAATGTGTACGTGAGCGCCTTCGAAATACCCTTTCAGGTAATTTTTCAAGCAATTTTTGACTCACTTTTACACACAGGGGTATCCCCACAGGAGCATCTCTGTTTTGATTCTTACATCTTCCACTGATCTGCTATGACATCCAAGGCTGTGCTGAGACTGCTCGCAGCCCATCACTGATGCTGCCGGGGAGGAAGCATGCTGCACGTGGCTAGGGCTGGGTTTGAACCTGCTGACTTTGATCAGCATTGTATTTCTGCTTCTACCTGACATTATATTTTGAAGCTTTTCTTGGCGTGAAAATTCTGTGATTTCCTCCTGTTCTGCCTGCTGGCCAATTTCAATGCGACTCTCTCCATTTCCACAGAATTTGGAGAGCTTTTTTTGCCACCTTTGCTTTTGAGGGTGAGCAAATAAGGGCTTTAGTCCTTGAAACAAACATGGCCACAGAGCAATTGAACTTGAGAAAACATAATTCCCATGAAAATAGCTACTTTTCTTCCTTACTTTTAAAGTATTCTGCTATAAATAGTATTTTACACAGCTATATACATACATGCATATATTTACTGGACTACCAGTTCATGTGGTTTCTAAAGAAGTCTTGTGTTGTTTTCTGCTCACTTCAGCAAAGCCAGTAACTGTACCTTCCTGGTTTATATTCTCAGGAATAAAATGTTCATCACATACTTAGGGAAATGCACCCAAACCATCTGCCTACCATTTATGGGAGAAACAGAAAGATTTGAAAACGTGATCCACTTCCCTCCCTGTTTGTACAGATGAATGGATTACCTTGGAAGTCTTTTCTTTTAACCTTAAGTTTTAATCAATCCTTTTTGTAAATCTTAAATCCACTAAATCTTAATCTTATTAAGTCGGATTGTGGCAATAGTGACAAAATGTTTTCATGTGTTTATTTACATCCCAAAGCAGTATCTCCTTATACACATTGGAGAAACCCAACAAGCCAACGAAGCCTGAACCTCCAGCAGCTATTCTCAGCTGCTTTTGAGCATGCAGGTTAAAACTTAGTTTTGTAGAAGTAATCAGTATCCCATTGACCGCGGTGGCAAATGTGAAATCAATCCCTTTGGAGTTCTGGTGCTGAGCATCAAGCAGAGCTCTAAAAAGCAGTTTGTGCTTTTGAAAACTTTGGACTTAAGCCAGAGCTTTCATCTTCTTATCTATAACAATGGAATGTGGCTTAAATACCTCTCCGACGGCTCATGAAGATTTGTTAATGTTTATAAAACACTTGGAATTGAAAAGTATTTCGGATTATTTATTAATTCCTGCTGTCTTGCACCTTCACATTCCTTTCACATGTCCTAGAAGAATATTTTGTGAGCAACACAACCAGCAAAACCCATAATGACCTCCCATCTCCCCCTCACTGTGGCAGGCTCCCCATACCTCTTCCCCAAACCCTTGCACGGCCTTTGCATTGTTGGTCCCCTCCATGTCTCCTTCTCCCCTGCCCAGCTGATGCACCTTGCAAAGCTGGACTTCCTGCAGGCCTCTGACCCCCTCTCTCATTTGGATGAAAATATGAGTGCAAACACCAAGGTGAACCAAGCTCACCTGAAAACATTTGGTTCATGCTTGTGAGTGTAAGTCCATGCCGGGAGTTTTAGAAAGATGGTGAGGACTTCAAGGCCTCACTAGCATGAACTACTGAGGGAACTGTCTCACTGTCCCTCAGAAAAGATGTTTGTCTTTCCTCAGCTCCTGTTCACAAACGTTCCTAGCCCATTATTAAACTGCCAAAAATAAAACGCTTCTGGTTCAACATTTTCTCCCATGTGTCCTCTCCAGCTGCTGCCCAGGCACAGACCCTGCACCAATGAGTGCACTGTTCCTGTTTTGGGCTGTGATGTTATCGCAGTGGGATGCACACTGCCCATGAAGGGCATTTCAGCAGTGCATTTTCTTAACCCTTACTTGACAGTGATAGTTCTTGGCAAAGAAGTCACGCTGACATAGAAGAACGGAGACGGCTGTTGTTTGCCTCAGCCCTTGCCAGCTGAGGTCTCTGGTGCCACAGTTGTGAATTTACAGCAATATCTAGAGTAGGAGTGATGGGCAGCAGCTACAGTTAGTGCACGGGGAGAGCTGCCTTCACGGAGCCCTGTGAAGAGCTTGCTCTCACCCTCCAGTGCCATAATAAACCAGAGAGGGGGATCAGCTCATGAATGAGGCATCACTACTGCCTGCAAGATGGCTGTCCCAGACTGATGGAACCATTGCCGTGTTGATTAGACGAGATTTAATGCTGTGATAGTACAATGTCTGTGCTGTGGTTGCTGATGCCAAACCACAGGCTCCAGTGAAATAGTAGGTGGCTGAGGGAGAGTGCACTTCTCCAGCTACACTGAGTGCATACGTCCTTGGTGTGATCTCTATGAGAAACATGGGAATGACTGGCAGCCAGGAGCACAGCTGGATAGGTCTGCAGATGGTGGCTGATCACAGGGAAACATTTATGAACATAAGCATGGGACGTATAGTGCATGAAACAAGGATCCTGAGAAGAGCCAGTGTTTCCCTCTCTGGACAAGGCAATGTCATATTTATAAATAGGAGGTTTCTGCCCACTATTCCATTATTTGACCCACCTTACCATCTTTTGTTCTGGCGTGCATAGTTATATGCTGAGGTCAGATCACCTGATGGGAAAAGAAGGTTTAATTATATGTGAAATGCTTACAGAATGGTTTCAGCTGCTGAAGGCAAAATGGCTCAGCCTCCCAACTTGTTTGGATGCCAGTGTGCTCTGTGCCATTTGTGTTAACACAGCACTCTGCTTCTGCAAGAGGGTCAGTGAAAGATACCAATCTTCTGCAGTAGGCAGGGAGAGCAAGAGAAACCAGGGATGCCATATGGCTTCCTGTCTCCGTGTTGCAAGTGGCATGCTTGTGCATTTTTGTGCACGCATGTGTGTAAGAGTTTTATGCTGTAGATACTTCTTGACTGTTTTTCCTTTCCTATGCACTCCAAGGCCAATAGCATTTTTTTTTTAAATTGGATCTGTGTCCAAAATCACTAACCATTTGCAGAACAGGGAACATTTATTCTGCCCCCAACAGATTCCTGCCAGGTTATCTTAACTAAGAAGAAGACTGTACTCTACTTCCTTGAGTAAAATGTTTCTTTTTTTTCTTAATAGAAGAAAATGAGTTCATATTTACACTGTTCTGCATAATAGGGTCACTGCTTTTGTGGTATCTCTTTTATTGTCTCATCTTTAGCCATTAGCCTGTTCCAAACCTCCTGCAAGTTAACACAGTTGTTTCCAGACATGGCAAGATTTAAGCTTGAAAAGAATTGCAGAAATAAGTAGCTCAGGCTTAACGTAGAAACAGAATAGCTGAGGAAAAGGCTCATCACCAATAGTAGTTTAAATGCATTTTTAGGCTACTGACTTGTTGGAATTCCCTGACAGGAATAGAAGCTGCTTCACAGAGCTGTGACAGAAGAACTCAGCATTTTGCTCAGGAGATGTTTAAACATTAGCTACTGTTTAGCATATGTGTGAATAGGGAGGAAATAAAGGAAACTTAGTCTCTTAAGCAACCTTATCTATTTTTCAATAAAAAGAAATGCTCACGCATCACCATAAGGATGTCAGAAAGGCATTAGCAGAAGTTAAAGAAGCTTAATAAAAAGCAAATCTTCATTTTCTTTTTCCTGTGCACCTTTCTTCAACATTCAGGGTGTCACGCTATGTGTCTCCAAGGAGTTTACGTGCTTCCATTGACAAGGCATTGGCCTATACTGAAAAATAAGAGCATACTCTCTCACAGCAGAAATACGAACTTATGACATTGGGTCTATAATCATAGTTTTCCAAACATCACTGCAAATACAGGTAAATAGATAATCATGATATAAACATGTTACATGTATGTGTTATGTTCTCCTTCCAACACAGAAACACGCAGGCACTGCTCAGGACCATATCTTACAGTGGAGCAGATGGCAGCCGAGGAACAGACTGGGATTCAGCCTTGATCTGAGCATACTTGGATTGTTTGATAGATAAAAGTCTCCCAACAGTGACACTGAAAGAACTCAGATTTCCCACAGCTTAACATACAGTCAAATTTACAGTCTCCTTTTGAGATACCGTATGCACTTGCAAAGGTTTTATAAAATTACAGGTCAGATGTGAACCCCGTTTTGTTGTGCATTTTGTTCTCCATAATTCCTCTATAGGAATTACCTATAAAATACTTGCCAGGTAATAACAGAGATGGTGATGGCCCCTTCTCTAGCACTTGCTTTGCATTTATTTTCCACCATGTTCCTTCAGACACTGTTGAGAAGCTCCCTATAACATCACCTCAAAATCCAGTCACTTTGAGGTTGAGTCAAGAGTCCAACAACCCCAGCTGCTTCTTTTCCCTGGGATGTGTCTCTCTCTCCATCTCTGAAATACTGCCAGATACCCAGGAGTGTCCCTCTAGAAACACCTCTGGGCTGTCACTCCAGCCCTTCCCATCCTTCTGACTTGAGGAGGTTACACACATCACAGCAGAGTTACAGCTGCACAGAAGTTGACTTGCCAGCAAGTTGCTGCTGCCTCTCAGCAGAATTCATCCAGTGCTGACTTCTCCAGGGAGGGAATGGATAAGGTCTCTTCTCTGTCCCAGCCACTGATTGTCATAAAGCATGCATACATTCTGGAATACTTTTGCCTTTTGGTTGTGTCCAGCTAAAAAAGATTAATGGTCAGAAGATGATGGGGGGAGGGAAGGAGGCAAGGGGGCTGGTTTGATAGACTGACAAATAGACAATGTGATTGCATCAGTCTCATTTCCTTAGGAAACTAGGCTAAAAATAAAAGGCTTTATTTGCTCCTGGGAATAAAGCAGAATGTCTCTCACATCTTTACAAAACATTTGTTTCTATGTATACTTATAAACAGTCAGGATGGGAGAGGAAGTTTGCACTGGGTTTTGAGAAGAAAATTACAAGGAAGGGCTAGAGGTGCGTGGATTTTAAAACCTGGGATACTTTTAGACATACAACACAGCAACAAATGCAGAGTCTTGGACATTAGTGCCAGATTATCGATGCATAAACTGTTGGCCTGCAAACCAACTTGCCTGTTAGGCAATTTTTTACCTCTCATCAGAATGAATACATTTACTCAGTGAAGATGGATGGTGTGCTTAAACCAAACCCTGTGTGCACTCTGAGGTCAGCAGACTTTCACAGATGTAAGTGAGCAGCACAGAGGTTGCTGTATTTGATCAGATTTACGGTTTAGAGATTCCTATCTGATGGTGACCAAGACTAGCTACTTCAGAGAAAACACTCCCCAGAAAGGTCTTGGTTTTTACACATTCTGCATAGAAAATTCTTTTAGTTTATGAAATCTAAAATTAGTATTTTGCAGTTTTATGAACTGGTAGCATACTGGAGTCATGCTTTTACAGTAGTACTTAATGGACAGGGAACCAAGTAGTTCCACATCCTCCAGAAACTTCTGACTGCTTGCTGTGACATGACTACCAACATAACATCCAAAAAAAGGGAACAGTTAATACAGCCAAGGGGGCCTTCCATCATGGCAGATTGGCTGTGTGGTATCATTCATATTGTCCATCTCCTTTGCTTGTGCACCACCTTTTCATTTTTGCTTCAGTGGCCTATGCATGGAAGCTCCTTCTTCCTGGGACATGCTATTTCCATTACATTACATTACATTACTGAGTAGTCTCAGCAAACACTGTACTAAGGACTATATCAACATGTCATGACGTGGTCAAAAGATGAAAGATCAGCATATTCTGGGGGAAAAAAGGATGCAGTACACTGCTGGAAGACAAGAAAAGCAATATATATGTCACCTGCAGGTATAATTGGTCTTGCCAGGATTTACCCTCAGCTCAGCTTCAAACTTGTTCTTGCTTCCCCAGGATGTTCAGCATGACTTTAGGAATGTGATCGCTCTATCCCATTGTAGAGGTCAAAAATGTGACATCTGAGCTTATCCTTCTACAGTCCCTCTGCAGTCAGCCAAGCAAATTAGGTGTTTGCAGGAGAACTGCTCACTACTACCACCATCTACTGAAAATAAACAATGTTTCCCATTTCAGAATTTTGGAACCAAATGGTGGTTTTCTTGATCATTTTTGGCACTAGCCAAAAGCTAATGTCTCTTGTTTGGGCAGAAATTGAACTTCACATACATTTTAATGTTCACTGTACAATAATGTGCAATGACACAAAACACATGCATATGTCTGTTTTAGATACCTTACCTGTTGAATGTTTTAGGATTTCTTGGGTAACTTCTTAGAATCAAGTATGGTATCTTAATTTCAGCCTAACTTGCACATTGGAAACTGTTACATGATTCAAAAAGCTTCTTAAACTTCAAAATCATTTACACATTCTCAGGAATTTTTCTTCTGTGCTTACTTGCATCATGACCTTCAAAGGAAAGTACAAAGACTGGAAAAAAATGAAATAAATGGTGATTAAAGCAACTGATTCTTTTTAGCTTGATAGCAAGAACTCTATGTAGTTTCACTCAACTGCAATAATATCTGAGTCAAGCCCTGTCAGGTGATCCTGTTGGTGGATGTGGTTATAAAACAGCAGCTGCATATTGAGAAAGCAAGAAAACTGAAGTCCTTGCAAAAGCATAAGTCTTCCATGTATCTCTAGTACTTCTCTGTCTCTGCCTCTCTTTCTTCTCACTCTCTCTCTCCATATTACTGATATTCAGTCAACTCACAGAGCAGAAACTATTTCCTAATATCCTCAGAGAGTCATGCACATTTACATGCAGATACATACATACAGATAACTGGTATGTAATATATGAATGAAGCTCTGAAAAAAAAATAGATTAAGACTTACATTTAATGTCAATTTCATTTTTATTCATTTGCTATGAACAGTCTCAAATAAAGCACGTCACAGCCCTGGAAAAATTGCATCCCTGCTTACAACACAAGAAGCTACAGCAATATCACACACAGAATCACAGGGGTTGGAAGGCACCTCTGGGAACTAGCCTGCTCCCTGCTAAAGCAGGTTCCCTGCAGTGAACTACACAGGAAAGCATCCAGGGGAATTTTGAATATCTCTAAAGAAGGAGACTCCACAACCTCTCTGGGCAGCTTGTTCCAGTGCTCTGTCACTCTCACAGTAAAGAAGTTCTTCCTCATGTTGGTATGGAATTTCCTGTGTTGCAGTTTTTGCCCATTATCCCTTGTCCTGTCATTGCACACCACGAAAAAGAGCCTGGCCTCATTGATTTGACTCCCACCCTGTAGGTATTTATAAATAGTGATGAAATCCCCTCTCATCCTTCTCTTCTCCAGGCTGAACAGCCCCAGGTCCCGCAGCCTTTTCTCAATACTGGAGATGCTCCAGCCCCCTCATCTTCTTTGTAGGCCTCAGCTGAATTCTCTCAAGAAGTTCCCTCTCTTCCTCTCTTTCTTGCACTGGGGAGACACAGTATCTGACAAGGGCACACTACTGGCTCACCAAACTGTTGTCCACTAGAACACCTAAGTCCTTCCCCAAAGAGCTTATTTCCAGCAGGCCAGCCCCTCATCTGTACTGATACATGCAGTTATTTCTTCCCAGGTGCAGGATCCTGTGCTTGCTCTTGCTGAAGCTCATAAGGTTCCTCTCTGCCCAACTTACAGGACTGTCCAGGTCCTGTTGAATGGTAGTACAGCCATCTGGTGTGTGAATGTGTGGGTGGTGCAGCTTGTCAACGCTGCTGTTATAGCATTACCTCCAAGTGGTCATACATGCAAGGTGACACTTGAGTGAACTGAATGGCTGCTTCACATCCTGCTCACTGAATACACAGTAACTTCTCCCGAAAGCACTGCTCTCTGGTAGGGTGTAACTACCAAGTTATTCAGAAAATGTGAATGGTTATCTTATCTTATTGTGGTGTGTATATTTGACAGTTTCATTTTTCTGTTTGTTTTTCTTAGCCTGAGCTAGTGTGTTCCATAACTCAGCTAATTCCTATCCAGAGAGTATCCTGAAGCACCTTTCTTCACTCTGAAGCTAAAACACTGCATTCACCAACAGCACTGACTGGTATGCATCATTAATATCTTCACTGTGACCACAGCAGATAAACAAAAATATGTGCAGATACAGTAATCTGTTATTTTTCCCTTTTACTTCCTTGTACCAAGGATTATGGTTTGCTTGTTTTAAGACATTGAAAATAATATACTTCTAATGCAGCTGATTGCAACAAACATTGTGGGGGAGGATGGAGGGAGGATTCAGTTGGCAAGAGATAGTGGAGCTTTTTTTAGCAGATAAATATTGTAGTGCATTTGCCTTGTCTTTGAATCACATTAAATATACAAACTCTTAAAACACTATTGAAATGTTTGAATGCCAGTGTTGCAAATGAAAATCAATAGCATGCTATTAGGCTCATTATATTGCTGTTATGCATCATTAAATTGTATTTTAAAAGCTTTCAACATAAAATGGGAGATGAGATGAATAAGAAGATGTTTTGAGGAAGTGCAGCACAC
This sequence comes from Phasianus colchicus, assembly GCF_987193195.1. NCBI lineage: Eukaryota > Metazoa > Chordata > Aves > Galliformes > Phasianidae > Phasianus > Phasianus colchicus. The sequence continues at coordinate 134,741,578 of NC_143436.1, forward strand.
TTAGAGACGGCCACAAGAGAAACTTTGTATGTGGTTGGAAAGAAAGCCATGTAAGGAGCTCAGTAGGTATAGGAAATAAATGGAATACTACAAAATGAATGAGACAAAACTCTGATACAGACGAATCAGTGGAGCTTCACCATTGCAGTAGGAAAGCAAAATCATCAAATACTTATTAGATACATTTGCAATTTGAGGTTCTTTCTTCGACTAGGCTATAAATATCACTATACCACAATGCTCTGTAATGCATCTAAAATATACTTTATCTTCTTGCACAAAAGAACTGTACTAGTCCCTAAAAGCATGTTTAAAAATTAGCATTTCCAAGCATCCTTCTGACCAAATGTCACTTGGAAAAGTGTCACATCATCAGATACTTCAACCTAGTTCTTCTCTATCTGGTATAGATATGTAATGAAAAACTTTTGGTATAATATTTAAATGTCTATATATGCTTTTAAATGAGTATGTATGCACACACACACAATTATATTCATTGGAGAGAAGAGAGGTTCCTTTCTAATGTTCTTTCGAAAGGGACTCTTTGAGAAGAAGGGACTCTCTCAATGTCTGGGAGTTTAAACAGGCAAGAGGGACAACAGATTTCCAGTCCCCACATACATACATTGTTATGCTTTCATACCTGACTGCCATTGCTTGCACTGTTCCTGGCACAGGACCAGAACACAAACCCTCATCCTGCATCTCACCAAGCACTCTCACTAAAACCATCAGATCCTGTGTTTCTCCTTTCCTTCCAGGGTCCTCAGTTCCTGTAAACAAAGCAAAGTAACTTTAGACAGAGATGAATATTCCTCCCTGCTCCTAGTAGAGACATTGCCTGGATTTGAGTTCAACACCCTATGGGCAGAGGAAGAAACAGAACCTGAAAGTCCCCCTTTTCGAGTAACAGCTCTGATCAGCTCTGAATTATTGAACACTTTTTCAGAAAGCAGATTTCAAGTTTCTAGTTTAAGCATAAAGTCCTTTCTCCTGCAAAGATTCAACTGATATTGATTTTAGATGAAAACAGAAACAAAACATAAATGGAATCATTGAACCAGAGAATAGAAATAGTGCCAGGTGAGTCAGGCATGCAATTGCAGAGCTCAAATTATAAAAGCTGAATACTCTAAGTTCACAGTGAAGAGTTCCCAACCAACGTTCACACAGAACACATGCTCACCTATTTTTGAATTACAAATGGATTTTTAAAATCCTTGTCTAATTAAACAAGAAAAAAGAAAGAAAGAAAGAAAGAAAGAAAGAAAGAAAGAAAGAAAGAAAGAAAGAAAGAAAGAAAGAAAGAAAGAAGACAAGTGAAAGGATCATTTTGCTTCAAATCATTTTTTGAAAATGTTTTAGAGTTATCACAGAAGGGTTTCCTAGCCAGAATAAGGGTCTATGCACAGATATATATGCCAAAAGTCATATTGTATGTTGCTTTTATGTTCTAGTATCAAGAAACCAAGTAATTGCATTAACAATGACTTTACATGGGTTGACATTTAAAAACTGACTTAAAATACAGAAGTGTCACTAAAATTCACAGAAGCTAAAGAATTCATCAACCACCATGTTTGTTTCTGAATGACCATGGAGCAGCACTTATGAAGCTATTGTAAAATGATATTTGGGGTGTTTCTAAAAAACATCCAAGAATCACTTGACATCTTAGAGGTCTGATGAACAAGTGAAGATGTATTCTCATATAATTACTCAGGAAGGCTTTTAGGCATTGTTAGCATGCCAACATTGTTGATTACTCCAGGAATAATAAATCTGTTTCTACACTGGTTGTCTTGTTTTGAATTGAAGACATGAATTAGGAAGGATAACATGCAATGGTCACTAGCAAGCTGCAGATAGAGAGACTCACGCAAAACCTACCTTCTCCCTCCCCTTTTGGATATCTTGCTATTTAAAATACACTGTAGATGGGCTGGGTCACTAAAATTATTAAGGGAAGGAATTTGAGTACAAGAGAAAAGTCTTGTGAGAATAAACAAAACAATCTGGAAGTGTTCTGATTTCCCCTATGACTTCAAGGTGTGACTTAATTCCTTCCCACCATGTTCTTCCCATGTGAAATGTGGGATAAAAATACACTGGTGGAAGTTGTTTCCTAGCTGAAGTATTCAGCTTCTTTGCTAGAAGAAATTCAAGTACTTGCCATGGAGCAGGTCAATTTAATATAACTTCCTTGCCACTTTTTCTTTCACCTCCCTAATGCTGTCTTTTTCTGTTGCTCCTTCATTAGTATTCTTTCCCTAAGTGCCCACAATGCAGTTTCTATTCCTTGGTGTTATGTAAAATACAATAGCAAACAATAACATAATCAATTTGAATAAGGAAAGGAGGAAAAACAAATTCTACAGTTAAACTGCATGGCCTTTCCCTGCTAATAGCAAATCAGATTAAGTCAAATCAAATGTGCTCCTTTAGTTTCAGATCTGATTTTCCAGCAACAATTACCATTTCTCACAAGATGATGTCAATTTAAACACTAAACAAAGTTCATATTCACAGTGATATAACTTGAAAGGTTTATTTGTACGTGTAAAGATTGTCTGAAATCTGTGCATTCATATTATTAGCATTTATGAGCCAACAGGACAGAGCTAACAAAGGAGCCTGAGAGTCAGTAATTTAAGAGTAGCCCCAATTCCTTTATCCATCCTTAGGAATTCAAAGCACGATGTTTACTGAGGTTCTTACTCAAGCCCAACTTAAAGAACGATGGGTCAATTTCATGCTTTAACTGATCATTTAGAAGCTCTTCTATAAGCCATTTAAGAGAAATGGAATACATTCAGTCTAGTCCCAGAAAAGCTGTACTGCAAAGGCATCAATGTGAACCTTTGTGCCACAGGGCTGTGCTGTGCTGGACTGCCAATCTGGAGGAGCTGGGGGCCCAGCCTTCCTCCCCGCATGCAAAGTGATCCATTTGAGAAGTCAGGTATGTCCCAGGACTCCTTTACTTGAGCCTCCACTAGTCTCACATGCTGTTGCTTCTTTGTTACATAAATGTGGAGTCCAAGAATATCCACTTTTGCAGCACATTTACTACACTTATTTTAGCCCTACCTTTTTCTTTGATTTTTTGTTACTCTGAAATGGTAATCTGTATTCCATCTTCCAAACCGTTAGCTTTCCTGCTCTGACCAGAAACCTCTTCATTTGGATAGAGGGATTTCAGATGGCTGCATTAGCCACACAGAAGTAGCTTTCTTTTTTGCTGTCTCAGTCACTGGGGAGACATTTTATTGCTCTGACGGCCATTTCTGCAATTCTACATCCATTATTCCAATAAGAACATTATGCAAGAGCGGTTTGTATTTCTGAAATGTATGGGAAAAAGAGAGAGAGCTTTTTCTTTCACAACAGGTTTCTCCTTCTTGCAACAAATCTGCACAGTCTGCTATTAGCAGCAGGCTGATCAAAAAAGGCTACCTGGGCAGAAGCACCACAGATCTACTTGACAGTGGATTAGCACCCAGAAAACTGTCCTTCACTTAAGGCACAATTTTAGGCACGGTTATTTCTAACCACAGACTTCCTCCCACCAAAAAAATGAACAAAGAAAAGGTTTGCCAGCACAGCAGAAGCACAAAATCTGTTGCTCAGTTTCAGGTCAACAGATGAGAACAACGTACAAAAGCACTGAGGGAAAGAAGCTAAAGGAGAAAAGCTGAATTAATTCCTTGCATCTCTACAGGGATCTTGGAGTTGTTCCCAGGCTTTACTGACGGGGTGCAAGTCAGGAAAACTGTCTCACAGTGAAGAGTTAGTAAGAGATGTGAGATGAAGTGTATAAAATGAATCATTATTCATCACCAGGACCTGATGGGACTCACCCAAGAGATTTATTTCAGGATGAAGATGTTATATTGCAGTGTGCAACCTTCTCCTCAAAATGGTCACAGTAGCAAAAAAATAGGGGTAGAAAGTATGCAACCAATTTTTCAAAAGGCCATGGAGAGAATCCAAGAAACTGTAAGCCATCAAGTCCAATTTCTGTACTGATAAATGCAAAAGAAAATACTATGATGAGGGTGGGGTGGAAAGAGAAAGGATCTATCCCTTTTGCAGCAGTGGATGCTTCCTAACTATTGCTGCTGAGGAATGATACAAAAAGTCGTTGAGGACAGTTCTTTTATAGGTCAGGTCAATGTTCATGGCTTAAATAGAGCGAACAATGTGAAAAAGTGAGCAGAGAAATAAACAGGACTCATTGTATAAAGGTATATAAACACATAAATCTGTGGAACACTCACAGTTGAATAAGGATAAGGCAGAAGTAGGAAAAGCAGAGAAGAGCAACGAGGATGTCAGAACACGTAGCTTAGAGGGGAGCAACTGAGCTGTGCTATGATAAGAGACGTGCAGAACGTGATGAGTAATGAACAGAGTTAAGAAGGAAGTACTGTTTTGTGCAGTATGGCTCTTGAGTTGCAGAGATCATTGCCACAGCGTGTCATGCATGCCAAAAACATAAGCTGGTTCGTGAATCACTGAAGATGAGCTCAAGAAAGAAATGTTCATCAGGGGCTGGGAATGATGAGCATTCAACCTTTGAATTGGGAAGTAACTAAACTGGAGGTGGCCAGAAACCAAAAGCACATCGGGAAGTGCCACTCTGTGCTTTCCCTGCTAGATCTTTTCTCTAGCAGTTTCTGCTTACCAGTCATGGACTAAGTGAATACTGTCCTGTCTTCTTGTATGTAGTTATGGACATTTAAGGCTGCAGTTAATCATGTGAGTTTCTCTCATTTAGACCAGCAACTCCTATCAGGAAAACTTAAGTTTTGCTGTAGTGAGCTATCTCCCAAGTATTCTGTATCCTTGTATCAAACCATATCCCCTCATCTCTGTAGGAGGTTTAGCAAAGATACAGAAATAGCCACCAGAGCCTTTTCCACTCTGCAGACCACTGACATGGTTTCATCTTCTCGATTTATTGCAACAGTTCTTCAGACCCAGAAAAACAAACCTCTCTGACAAGAACAAAGAATACAACAGTTTTTCTGCAGCTAAGCGAAACAGAAGGGAAGATAAGAGTTGGCCAGTTTGGCATGTTCTCAATCCCTGTTATCCAAAATGTCTTCCCAAAGACCGAGTATTCAAGGCAGCTGCCAAAGTTCATCCTTCTACCTATTTTGCCAGAAATCTATTTGAGTTATAAAGAATTTTACTTTCCCACAGCACCTTCCTCTCTAAACTACCCAGTTTTCACCTTTTTTGACTGAAGAGATTTTTGACTACTTCTCTGTATTTGTTGCAAGTAAGGGTAGAAAGCGTTTGTATATACCCATGCTTTCCCAAGTTCTCCAGCCAGCTCTTCTGCACACTTCCAAAGATTATTTCCTCAGCAATTTGCAATTCTTTCATTTCTTCTTAAAACTTACAATGGAAGTCCTTGCTACAGCTGTTAACACATTGCAAAATCCCAAGGACTTGCTCTTCTGTTTCCTAGTACAAGCTGGCCATGGCAGCAAGCCCAATGGCATCCTCTTCCATTTGCTTTACTATTCTAGCTTCACACCACAAGCAGACCTCTCAGTGTGATCTAGTCAGTCAGTGAGCAGCTGCTCTAGCAAGAACGCTTTTAGATTATCCCTTACAGGTCTGTAGATCTTGGTAGCTTTTTTTGTTGTTTTTTTTTTTGTTTGTTTGTTTGTTTTGTTTTGTCTTTGTGGGGGGAGGGGGAGATGACCAGTTGTTGCTGTTGCTTGTTCTTGCTTGTTTTTCCCAAAGCAGTCACTGGGCATGAGCCAGCAGTGTGTGCTTGCAGCCCAGAAGGCCAACATTATCCAGAGCTGCATCAAAAGAGAGGTAGCCAGTAGGGAGAGGAAGATGACTGTCCCCCTCTGCTTTGTGCTTGTGAGGCCTCACCTCATCTGAAATATAATGTACAAGTCTCGGTCTCCCAGCACAAGAATAATGCAGAGCTGTTGGAGCGGATCCAGAGGGAGTGCCAAGATGATCAAAGGACAGGAACACCTCTCCAATGGAGGCAGGCTGAGGGATTTGGGCTTGTTTACCTTAGAGAAGGCTCCATGGAGACATCACTGCAGCCTTCCAGAACTTGAACGGAGCTTACAAGCAGGAGGGGGACGACTTTTCACATGGTCTGATAGTGACAGAACAAGGGGGAATGGTGTTAAACTAAAAGAGGGGATATTTAGGTTAGACAGTAAGAAGAAATCCTTCACTCAGAGGGTGGAGGCCCTGGCACAGCTGCCCAGAGGAGCTGTGGTGGCTCCATCCCTGGAGGAGCTCAAGGCCAGGTTGGATGGGGCCCTGGGTAGCCTGAGCTGGTGGGAGGCAGCCCAGCCCATGGCAGGGGGTGGGGCTGAATTATCTTTAGGGTCCCTTCCAAGTCAAGCCATTCTATCTATGTGAAGATTTACACCTCTCAGATCTTGTTTTCCCTTCAATTTATATTACTTTATAAACCAAATTTCATTTCTGACACCATAAATGGCTCACTATAAAGTCAAGGTCTTCTGGGCTGTGCAGCTGGGGGCGCTCATCTGAGGGAACGCAGTCACTGCTTCTACAAGAATCTGGCCGCCGAAGCAGTGTCTGTTCTCAGGACCTTCCAAGTCCTTCCTCAGCATGTACCACAGTCGCAGCTCCATGTGCGGTGGCGGGTGGGAACAGGGCCCGAGGGAACGGCATGCAGCTGTCAGGGGAGGGCAGCTGGGGGTGAGGGAAAGGGTCTGCACCAAAGGGCGGCGGGCATGGAACGGGATGCCCAGGGCTGTGGGCACCGCCCCGAGCTGCTCCCCCCCCCGCCCCTCAACCCTCTACCGCCGGTTTATCGCTCTGGAGGCGACGACGCCCCTCCGCTGGACGACCAGCCCCCGAGCGGCACGATGCCGAACTGGCGCTGCCGGACTCCCCCTACCGGCCCCAACGGCCGCCGCGCTCCGGCCCCGCCCCGCCCCGCCAGGCCCGGTCCAATGGGAGCGCGCGGTGCCGGCCAATCCCCTGCGTCCCCCCGCCCCGCCGGGCGGATCGGGCCAATCCCATCTCGCGAGACGTCGCCGCGGGCCCGTGCACGACGGGCGGATCGCAGCCCTCCCTCACGGCTCCTCAGCGACCGCGCCGCCTTACGGCCGCGCCGTAAAGCGCGGCCGGCGCGACAGCGCGCGGCCTTCCGGTGGCGGGCAGCGGCGGGGCCGGGCCGGGCGCCGTGAGGCGGGCGGGGGCGGATGCCCGGGGGCGGGGGCAGCCCGGCTGAGGCGGGCGGCGAGGCGGGCGGCGCGGCGGGAGGCGGCGGCGGAGCGGCGGGCGGCAGGATGAGCCTGTCGCCGAAGGAGCTGACGAGCCTGCTGGGCATCGTGTCGGAGGAGGCGGGCGGCAGCACTTTCGAGGGCCTCTCCAGCGCCTTCCACCACTACTTCGGCAAGGCCGAGCACTTCCGCCTGGGCTCCGTGCTCGTCTTGCTGCTGCAGCAGCCCGACCTGCTGCCCAGCCCGGCGCAGCGCCTCACCGCCCTCTACCTGCTGTGGGAGATGTACCGCACCGAGCCCCTCGCCGCCAACCCCTTCGCCGCCGTCTTCGCCCACCTGCTCAACCCCGCTCCCGAGCGAGGCGGCGACGAGGCGGAGCGCACCCCGCTCTCAGGTGCCGGGCAGCGGCGGTCGGGGGCGGGGCGGGGCGTTGCGGGCTGTGACGGCGTTGGCGCGGATTTCTCCCTTTGCGCCGCCGTTTGTCGTTGGCGTTACTTTTACCAAACGTTTTCTCTACGCTTGAGGACTCCGCCGGGTAGCGGTTGCCTCAGGAATCAAGGCTTGCTTCTCCTTTCTCTCCCCGCAGGCTTCTTGCCGCCCATAACCCCGCCCGAAAAGTTCTTCCTCTCGCAGCTGATGCTGGCCCCCCCCAGAGAATTGTTCAAGAAGACCCCGCGCCAGATTGCAGCGATGGACGTTGGAAACATGGCCCAGTCGGTGGATATAAGCGGGCTTCAGCTGGCCTTGGCGGGTAAGGAGGAGCTTCGGCACCGTTGCGAATGGAAATGTTAATTGCCGTTTGACTTTGAGGCGCTCCTGTCTGTGCGTGTGGAAAAAGTTAGGCTAAGCTGTAGTGTCTTCAAACTTTAGAGAAACTAAAAGCACAGTTGTGGCCTGGCTATTTTATCCTACTTACATACGCCACTGCCTTCAAATAAGACCGATTTGGAAGTACAGGAAGATTTTCACCTGAAGTTTGGCATGCTTTTTGTGTGCATCATTATCCCTTTTTCTCCTTTGCCATGGTTTTGGTATGAGAGAACATGAGGTAACTGCTGCGCAGCAGTACAGCAGCACCTGGCAAATAGGCTGCTCCAATTACATCTTCGGTTTTCTGTGGTCAGATTTTGCAGTGTTAGCTCACCGGTGGGAAGTGGTCTGCCTTTACTAGGCTATAAGGAAGAGGAACTCCTTGGGCAGGAGGAGGGATATGATTGTTCTGATCATATGGAGCAACAAGTTGCATCTGGAGCTAATCTGAAATGGAAAGTATTCATTGGAACAAGTTGCCAACTTGAGCAGTTTATTTAAAGAAAAAAAAAAGTTTATTTCCTAGATACATAAAAATGGAACTACTTCAAAACTGACCATCCCACTTCTGTGGGATGTTGTGGATGCCCCGTCCTTGGAGGTGTTCAAGACCAGGTTGGACGAGGCTCTGGGCAACCTGATCTAGTAAAGGTGTATGTTCGGTGGCCCTGCTAGGCAGGGGGGTTGGAACTACATGATCCTTGAGGTCCCCTCCAACCCAGGTCATTCTGTGATTCTGTGTGATTCTGTGATTCTGTGATTCTGTGAACGTTGTGATTTTTCTCAGTGAGGTCAGGCATTACTCTTTCTGTCCTGCATAGTTTGGTGCTGTCATTTTTATGTAGCACTTGTCACTGACCTTTACGCTCTGCTATGCTGTCCCCTGTTCCCAGTGTCCTCAGCTGCTGTCTCCAGACATCAGAATCTTTGGGAATTGCAAATACAATACCCAAGTGTATCTACAAAGAGGGGAAACAAACCGTTTTGGTTCTTCTGTAAATCCTGTCTGTATTTTGGAGACTGCTTTCTCAGTCTTATAACTGTAGCTCCCTAGAATAAATACCTTCTATTAGCTTTCTTAAGAGTCAGCAGCTGTTGCATCTCTGTTAGTATTGTGATGCTTCTTGACTGTCTGTGTGCAACATTTCAGAAGGTCTGTCACTTTTTCAGAAGCTGGCAGTGTATGTCCCCTATGTATGGAGGATGAAGCCAAGGTATTCACAGTGTGTAAATACTTTGTATCATGGTGCTTAAGTAAGTGTTTGGGTGTTGTGTTTGCATTGTTTTCCCACTCATTTTACAACAGAACAGCTGTGGGCCTACTAAAATTGTGGGCTCTGTCATGAATTCAGAGCTTTTAGAGCAGGATGATGCTTTAGAATACACCTGTGGAACAGAGTACTTGGCTTCTGAACTTCAGTTCAGTTGGTGACACACTGGAACAGGTTGCCCAAGGAGGCTGTGGATGCCCCATCCCTGGAGGCATTCAAGGCCAGGCTGGATGTGGCTCTGGGCAGCCTGGTCTGGTGGCTGGCAACCCTGCACATAGCAGGGAGGTTGAAACTGGATGATCATTGTGGTCCTTTTCAACCCAGGCCATTCTGTGACTCTATGATTCACTGTGACAACTTTTCTTGTAGGCTTTTCTGTTGCAGTTATTGGAATAGAATGTCTTGGGAATCAATATTAAAACTTGCTTTGTTCTATTCTCTCTTCAGTCCACAGAATATTCATTCAGTATTTGATCTATCCTTATAACTTGATGGTGTATTACTGTATCAAAAGTTGTCATCTTCTGCTTCCTGCAGGGACCTGAATTCTGGTGAAGTCCTCCCAAGTGTTTGTGTGCTAACTTCCATGTGATGTAAGGGTAATTGCCCTGTATTGGTATTTGGGCTTGTAATAAATACACTGTGGATCTTTCTGCTAAGAATCAAAGAAAGGTTCTTGTTATCTGTTAAAAGGCAAGGAGAGCCTGATAAACCACCATAAGTGATTGCATACAGAGGAGTTGTTTCCTTCAGTTTGAATGTATTCAAGTTGCTGTTTTCTCTTCTGAAATACAACTGTGTTCTAACTAACAACACTCATCTCTTCCTTCTGCTTATTCTGGGCTGCCCAGGGCGGTGATGGGGTCACATCCCTGGAGGTGTTGAGGAACATTTAGATGCTGTACTGAGGGACATGGTTTAGTGGGCAACAGTGGTGGTGGGTGAGCAGTTGGACTGGATGGTCTTGGATGTCTTTTCTGTTCTTGCGATTCTATGATTCTATTCCGATTTTTTTGAAGCAGTGAAAGTTAGGATGTCAACCCCAATGTATGTAAGTAAAGGGCTCATTTAGGCTTAAAACATCAGTGAACTGAAATACTGTATCTTAAACTTTTTGTTCTTCTAATTAAGCATCATTAGTCATTTGAGATAAGGGGATTTGAGAGGATACAAACCAATCAGTGACTTTATACCTATACTGATAGATGTAAGTTCTGGATTATGGATGACAGGAATGAAGGACTCCCTGTCGTCTCGTTTTCCTCTCAGAGAACTTCTTATGTTAACCCAGCTGATCCCTCCAGGAGCTAAATGATAGAACTCAGTAGCCTGAATTTCCAACAGAAAGTGTACTTTGCTTAAAAGAGATAAGGACAGTGTACTGAAACGGAGGGCGCTACACTTAATTAATCATCCGGTTAAGAAGTGGTGTTGACTTCGTGTGGGACCAGCAAATTTGGACTTCAAATTACTTGAGACTTAATCTGCTACTTAATATCCCCTTTGGGAGGGGGAGGGAAGGAACATAAGGTGGCATTGTGTGGTGGGCTCTTGGCTTTCATGGATGGTGTTGGGTTTTGTTGGACCGTTATCATTACAGAAAGTAAACGTATCTCTGCAGATTTCTCTCTCTGCTGCTCTGAGAAATGATTGCAAAACTAGATAGTTATGTGAACTCTTTCAGGACTATCATGTGAATGTACAACTTTGATGCAATCTGATATTAAAAGCAGTTACTTAACTTTTTAAAGTCAAAACTGTCTGAGATTCATTTCTACTTCCTTATTCTTGCTGCATGCTGCTGGCCTTCTTCTGTCAGCTGGCATTCTGAATACTAGCAAATACAGTACTAAATTTCATGTTGTTATGTTTTGTTTTGTTTTTTTTTCAGCTAAAAAACTTTTGCCTAACTTCTAGCATTCTGGTCTCTTTCAATTTCATGCTTTAACATTCTGAACTGACCTTCTTGCAGAGCGTCAGTCTGAGTTGCCAACACAGAGCAAGGCCAGCTTCCCCAGCATCCTCAGCGATCCTGACCCAGATTCTTCCAACTCTGGTTTTGACAGCTCTGTTGCCTCCCAGATCACTGAAGCATTAGTGAGTGGACCAAAGCCTCCTATAGAAAGTATGTATGTTTTCAAAAACAATCTTTTTGTTTAACTCACGATGTGCCATGTTGTTATTCATCTCCAGATGAAGCGTAGTATGATTCAAAAATATTTTCAGGGTATGAAATGGGAATGAAGATGAATGAAGCAATGCAGAACTGTATTAAACTGTCTCCAGATCAGTCTCCATCGTGTTCATGTTTCCAGGCTTTTCAAAATCTGAAGTCTGTCTCAATCTGTTAGCTGTGTTACCTGATGCTCCTCAACTTGTAGCCCCTTGCACTAAGATCTACGCTGACTGTAACACTTCAAAGAATCAGGTAGTGTGGCAGGGAAAAAGACCATTCATCAGTGGCAGATGCAGTAACATAGTGATCCGATTCAAGAGGAAAAACATGCTGGCATAGCAGCATCACTAAAAATGAGGAATAAATACTTGTCTGGGAGGAAAATAAGACTGTAACACGCTTCCCAGTGTTATTATAGCTTAAAAAATTGAGAATCTTGGAGATATCCTTGTACTGAAATAAAACAAAGCTTGAAGTTTAAAACAAACATTCCACATTGTTGTCTTTTTTTAGGTCACTTTCGGCCAGAGTTTATTCGTCCACCACCTCCGCTCCATATATGTGAAGATGAATTGGCATGGTTAAATCCAATAGAACCAGACCACACAATTCAGTGGGACAAATCAATGTGTGTTAAAAACAGCACTGGAGTTGAGATCAAAAGAATTATGGCAAAAGCTTTTAAAAGTCCTTTGACTTCCCCACAGCAAACGCAGGTAAGTATCGTGCAATTTTCTGCTTAAATTGATTTTCTAACAGGCTATTAAACTTACGTGTTTTCAATTTAAATTATCCAAGTTTTCTAATTCAGATTTCTGTAATGACTTGGTAAACACCAAGTAATCTAAGTTCTCAAAACCCAGTGCTTTTGGTTAGGGTATGTACGAACAAGATAAGTCTTTAAACTTCACGGCATTGACTGGATGTAGTCAAAGCTGATCAGTAAGTGGCACTGATATTTTTCTGTGTGAAATCTTTTGATAACCAAGTTGCTTGTGCTTCTTTTGTTTAAGCTTTTGTTAAGAAATTAATTCAGAAATGCCAACACTGAATCTTTGCTCAATTTGTTAATATTACCCCCTTCATTTCAGTGGGATTTGAGATATTCATTATGCTAGCACTATAGATGTGTGACATACAGAACTCTTTCTGACAGCAGTGAACTTTAAATTTAGTTTTGTTTTTTTTTTTCCGCCAGACAGAAAAGTAAAGAAGGAATTTTTTTTTTCCTTCATTGCCCATTGATCAAAAACTACTAAATGCCTTGGTAAAGGTTTTCTTACCATAGAATCATAGAGTGGCTTGGATTGGAAGGGACCTCAAAATCATCCAGTTCATTGGCACAGTTGTTTCTAAGTGGAAGCGTTAAAGAAATATACCTGCAATATATTTCAATAGAGACATCTGTAGGTTTATAATTCTCCTCTAGTTTAGATGTTTTATAGCTGTTACTTCAAGCCGCAATCTGAATAATTAAGAAGTAAATAATTCAGACTTTGTTTTCCCCTTTACAGCTCCTTGGAGAACTGGAAAAGGACCCCAAGCTTGTTTACCATATTGGTCTCACTCCTGCCAAACTGCCAGACCTCGTTGAAAACAATCCTTTAGTAGCCATTGAAATGCTGCTCAAACTGATGCAGTCCAGTCAGATAACAGAGTATTTTTCTGTCTTGGTCAACATGGACATGTCCTTACATTCAATGGAGGTTGTCAATCGGTAAGTACTATCTCAGATCTAAGAAAGTTTCCTGAAGTTTGTAAAATAAAGATCATCTACTGAGCAGTTAAGTGATTGTGAAGCTGGCTGCAGGCTGTGGTTAGATGAATTCCAAAGAACACCAGAGGTAACAGAAATAGCAGGAGCTGAAGAAATCATCAGTAAAGGAGAAGGGCATCAAATTATTTTCCATCCTAATTTCTCAGTTGTTTTGCTTTTAATACTCCTTTAAGAGTAGGACTTAATGTGCTTTAACTAATCCTGCAGAGGAACGCAGTGCTATAGATTTGTAGCTGTCTCCAACTACTGGATTGTCTGTTTCTTTCATAAAGGCTTTATTTGCTTTTTGTGCAGTTTCTTCTTGTTGGTGCCATTAGCTAAAGGAAAAAAAGCTCTTGTTTTGATCCAGATTAAACTTATAAAGTTATGTATCTAAGAATCAACCTCACCTCTAGTTTGTCTTCTTTTCCAACTCTGGTAGCAGTTGTGTTTTATTGGGACATCTGGAAATGCCAGTTTTGACCCTTAAGGTATACTGGTGTGGAAGATGCAGTGGGACTGTTACTGTGAGAAGTATCTGCAAAAAATTACTGCCACAGATGTTTGCTTAAACAGAACTTGCATTCTTCATGCAGAGCAAGTGAACAAAAAGTGTTAAATAGCCATCCTGCTTTATGCTGATGCCCTGTCTTCTTTGGAAGTGACACCTGCACATAGATAAAACCCTTTTTCTGAATGAAATGCTAGCACTTCAGCTGCCTGAGGTTTTCCCATTTAATCCTAGCAATCTAGAAGAGTATAGCTTTCCTGCATTCTTCCATTTCTGTGGTGATTACTGAATGTGAACTGTGAAATCCAGCCTTATTATCAGTCTTTGCAGCTGAGCTGAATCACACCTCAAATATCATTTGACAAAAGAATCCCATATGCCACCCTACTGGTGCAGAATTAAGCAGTTAGTTAGGGCCCTGTTGGTGGGGGTAATCATTACAACAGGGAAAAACAGTGGTGAGAAAACAGTTCTTATTCCTGTTTTGAAAAGCTGTGCAACTGGCCAGGCTTGCTGGCTTTTTTCACAGTAGAGCTACCATAGGAAAAAATTAGATTTGAAAGAAATAAGGAAACTGGTCTTTAGATGCATGAAACAGTTATGCTGGTTGTATTCTTCAGGAAGGAACACCTGGATTCACTGAAATCTTAACATGGATAAGCCAAATTATATGAAGAATCTTGTTACTCAGGCAGTATGGAGGATTGAAATTATATTGATTCACTTCTGTAATTTATAGCAAATGTTTGTATTAATGTCAAGTACACTGGAGCCCAAATTTAACTCAGCTTCTGTACTGTGTTGGGTTTAAAAAAGAAACATGATCAGTAATAGATTAATACTGCAGGTCTAACTCTATTCTGCAGTGGAACCATTGAATTTATGGCTTCATAAAGTATTTGATATCTTTAATTTAAACAGGCTGACTACTGCAGTTGATCTCCCTCCTGAATTTATTCATCTTTACATCTCCAACTGTATCTCCACTTGTGAACAGATTAAAGACAAGTACATGCAGGTGAGTGCTCTCCTAAACTGGTAAGGAAAAAAGATCCTGTATCTCGCTCTGTGAAATACATGCTTAGACTTTATAAGAGAGATAGCATTATAAGTTATTCTGCTTCTTTATTCCTAAGCATTAAGTGGTTAATTTCTGCTTAGTTTTGAGCTTTGAGGTTTTTTCTCTCTGACATATATACATCAGTTCCATACCTTTTGAGGAGATGTTACTCATGTAGAAGCCTCGCCCTTCTGTTCTGCCTATTATGACCTACCACAACTTGCAGATATCAAAGACCTAAAACCTCTTTTCTGTTCTCATAATGCCATATTCTCTGCTTCCCAAACCCATCTTTTTTCCTTAGTTCCAGTATACAAGCTGTAGATGCTTCACAAATCTTTATCCCCCTTGCAGCTGTTGTCTGCATGCTACATGAGGTATTCCTTCTATCCCAAACCGCTTCAATTCATTTCACCAAGTGCCCAGTAGGTCTTGTTTTCCTGGATATGTTTTTAGTGAAGTTTCATGCTTAGTTCATACCAGGCTTGGTGAGTCTTGACCAATTCCTTCCTCTGCTTTCTTCCCTTCATACTAAAGGACTGGAGCCTTGTTAGGCTCATGCAAAGCAGCCATTGCTTTCCTTTAAGCTTTTTGATTTCTTTTAGTGCCTTCTGTAGCTCTACTACATCCCTAAGCTGCAGAAACCTAAAGTAAATGGGATACAAGCACATTGTGGTTTTAGACAGCAGCAGTATCCTGTCATGACTGTCATCTGGAAAGGTACTGAGAACAACCACTTGTTAGTTCTTGGTGGCTGCTTGAAGCTGCAGATAAGCATGGATACGCTGGCCTGTGACCTTTTGAATAGCTGGGCCTATTACATGGGGTAGCAGAACAGGAAAATAGAGCTGTGCTGTGGCTGAGAACATGCTCAGCACCATGTTCTACTCTGGGGGCTTGTTAGAAGCTGTGTTTCAGGCAGGGGACGGGACAAAAAAGGGGGAACAGAGGGTCAAGGAGCACATTCTGATCACTTTAAATTTAAGTAGCATGCAAGGCTTGGGGGATGTCACTTTTTTGTTAATCCTGCATGAGGTCTCATAGCAACTGAAGCACAAGATGTTTTGAAATGTCCTGTCATGACAGCATCTTAGGCTTTCATCCTTTCTCTCAGGACTTTGTATATAAGGTTAATAATAAAGAAATGAAATATGGTGTGAATGAGATGCATCATTTGTTCAGGGGATTAATCTTGAAGTCACCTGTATCTGTAAGTACAGTACTGTAAAGCAGAGGAGTGAGTCCACTTTTAAATACAGCAGTAATAGGAGAAGTAGAAAAGCATGAGCAGCATATTCAAAGCTTGGGTATAAGAGGGCTGCTGTACCTAAATTTCTCCTGAAGGGGCTGTTGCACTGCTGAGGGCAGACACACTGCACTATTGCAAACATGTATGAGGATTGTGAAACCATCTCTCTTCTGTTTCAGAACCGCCTGGTACGCCTTGTTTGTGTCTTTCTTCAGTCTTTGATTAGAAACAAAATTATCAATGTACAGGACTTGTTTATAGAAGTGCAAGCGTTCTGCATTGAGTTCAGTCGGATCCGAGAAGCTGCTGGCCTTTTCAGACTGCTGAAGACCCTGGACACTGGGGAAAACCCATCAGAGACAAAAACTTCTAAATAAGACTGTGCTGTCAGTAGAGGGGAAAAAGCCTGTCAGCATTCTGTACTAATTAACTGTATATTTCAAAATCACTGGATTAATAACATCATACACTATAAATAGCATTTCATGCATTTAAACAATAAATGTTTTTTCTCAGATATGTGCTTGAGTTTGGACATTAGACATTTCAGTTGTTCTGGACTAGAGGTTGCATTCATATACTGAACTAGAAGCTCTGTTCCTAGAGAGGGATGGAAATACTGCTTTCCCTTCCACATTAAATTCAAACACATACTGGTACTCACTGTCTCTGTGTCCAAAACTGTTCACAAACAGCTGAAGGCAGCTGGTATCCAAATAATTAACTTCATGTCCTTTCTTTACTGTGTAAGGCCTTCTGAAAAGCAGATGCAACATCTAATGAGGCATGTAGTTCTCAGCAGGTAAGGGAAAGTCTGTCTTGATGTTTAAGATAAAAGGATAATTTTTAATGCTTATGAAGGAAGTGTGTTGAGGTGTGAGCTGTAGGCTCAAAGCAATATACTCTCTCTTCCGCATTAATGAACCTTTCTGGAATGCTGCCTTGTATCATCAGTAGCTGAAGTACCACAACAACTTCATGCTTTTGAGAACGCTCTGCTGTGGAAAAAAAAATGGCCCCATTTCTCCTGTAAAAATGGAAGTCATAAGCCTGTTCTCACCTCAGAACTTGCACAGCCACTTGCTTTGTGGCTACCAAAATTAAGACAACCTCCAGCCCATAGTGTAGAGTCTGAGACTAAATGCTGGGGAAGGCAGGGAAAGGGTCAGTTAAAGTCTCATTTTAAATTCATAGTAAAATAATTGCTGATAGTTAAGCCCTCAAATCTGAGGGAAAAAACAAGAAGAGGGCTAGTCCTAATTTATGATGCTTGATAAACAAAAGCTGTTTTATAGTTATAGGATAGCCACAATTATAAGCTAAATCTGCTTTCAGGTTTTTATGAAGCAGAAGATTGATAACGTAATATCAAGGCTTTTGGTATTATCTGAGTACTGCCTGTTGCTAAATTCCTTAGATTGGAAAAATCCCATCAATCTCCTATCTTACACAATGTAATCTTTTCGTAAGATATCCTGTAAGAATTTCTCACCAGGCACTGGAGGATTAGACTGCTATAGTTTAACTTCTCAGAGTTAGGATGGCCAATTAAATTAGCATTTCTCTGTGCTGAGGTGCAGATGCTGTGGCCACTTTTATCCTTTCAGAAATTATGTTTTAAAACTCCCATAACACAAACCCTGTGTTTCATTTATTAGTAGTAAACAATGCAAAAATCTTTTTGAGTTGTTTTGTGAAGGACTGGACCAAAAAGAAGGGTTTAAGCAGGGGAAAAGTGTGAGGAAGGAGCAGCTAAAGTGAAGTCTTACAAACTGACCACAATCCCCATTGCCCCTTGGCTGCTTAGGGCAGGAGATGGAAGAATGGGGAAAAAGAATTGAAACAGGCTGAGAAGGGCAGGGGAAATGCAATGTTTTTGTTTTGCCTTTGTTTCTAGTTAGGAAAAAAAAACTTCCCAAAGTCAAATCTGCTTTCTTTCCCTGTGACCATGATTGGAAAGGAATCTCCCAGTCTTATTTTCTTCCCCTCTTGTCAAAGAGAGGAAGCAAAAGAGCAATGTAGCAGGCCTCCAGCAGCCAGCCAAGATCAACCCACCACAGCTCTGTTTACATGTGCACAATAAAGAAAACTGAAGTTCTTCAGAACATTGCTTTTTAAAAGGTCTGTATAATTTATTATGGAATTTGAGCTTTTAGCCATTAAGTTACATCAACAATGCATAACTTGACATTCTTATAATTGTACATACACAATGGAAAAAACAACAGTTTGGTGCTTAATCCAAATCAACGCAACCAAGTTAGTACAAGGTTACTATAAAAGCTGATTGTCAATAGTTGTTGACAAAGACTAGCAAGTTGAAGTGGTTATCTGCACTTGTGTTTCTAGTAGAAGTGAATTCAAAGTTTTGGACTTAAGCTTGAGACTAATGACATGACAGAAACTCAAATTACCTTGCTGTTGTCAATTCAGAAGGATATGCTCATTTAAAAATACAGTATCATTACCGTGTTTCAGATGGTGAAAACTAGCTTCAGGTCCTATGGAAGTAAAGTGAACAGCTTCCAGGCAATGCATTCTTCACACAAACACATGCAATCGTAGAGACATTCTACTTTTAAACTTTCGTAAGTCGAGTTCTGCAATACAGCAGGATATCCGAGGAGAGAGATTAGGACCCATACTGAACAAAAACAAAAGCCACCAGCTTGATTTCTGCATGTTTAATCTACAATTCCAATTCCCAAATCTTCACATATCACCTGTAAGAGAAAAGAACAGCCAGTAAAGATCAGCATCAAGGACAGAAAAATTACTGCTGCCACTTCTCATTTCATAAATTTTAGTTCAGGATGGCCCTACTGTAAAAGTACATCTCAACTCAAAGAGGAGTTGTCCTGCCCTCCTCCTCCACCTCAATAGCTGATTCCCTGAACCCAGTTCCAAACTTCACCTTGTTACACAGTAAAAATATACAGCTTCCTAGATTGTCAAAATACCACTTGAATGGATTTATTTTTCTACCATTTAAGCCGAGTTAGTTTATCACACTCTTAAATTTGAAAGTGTGAGCCAGAACTAAGTGAATAGTTGAAGCATAAAAGGAAAACTGGGAAAGGCCACCCTTCTGTTCTTGCATCAGCAAGTTCAATTGGTTTGGGGCATCTTGTCAAGTCTCACCCAGACTGGTGGCTGAAGTGAAACACGTGGAAGAGAACAGTCTCTTGCCAAGCTGCCAGCATCAAGAACACCATTCCCTCCAGGTTAACCTGATAATGACAGCTATCCCCCTCTACTATGTTTCAGTTCCACCTCTCCTTATAGTCAGTACTTCCTTAATAACTTCAGCATATTTGTTCAGCATAGAAATGCTGCATTCAGTACCTAGCTCTTTGGACTTCAGCTTCAGACTCAAGAAATGATAAACTCCAACCAAAGACACCCAACCTCTGACAACTACACATATGACCTCCCCACTCAGAAGATGATCAAAGTTCAAACTCTTATAGCTTTTTTGAGCAAGAATTCCCAGTTTTACTGAACACTAGGATGCTGATGTGTACCAAGGCCATATATTTATGGCATAGCTGCACTTATTGATTCACAGTGTCCTCAACCTCAAGTAATGATTGGTACTGCTAACAGCTGTCTAGACTTAGCTAGACAAAAGTTTGTTTTTATGGGGCAGTTACACCATCAGCTCAATATGCTATCCTATTTATTGCCACAATCATGCAAAACCAAGCTTCTGATGGAGCTTATCAAAACCTGTGAGTGCATATCCCACTTGTCTCAAGCATCCTCTGAAGCACAGGGATAGAAGGGCCATCACCACACACATGCTGGACTTCTTTGCACAGCCTACTACTGCCTTGCCTTAGAGAAAAGCCAGAAAGCTGGGCAGAAAACCAGACCACCCCTGAATCAAGAAGAGGTCAAAAAAGATACTTTGCATGCTTCCCTAAGGTTGTGGCAACAGTGTTTCCCTATGCCCAATTTCATCCCTGAACAGGAAAGAAATTCCTTAAGCACAGTAAGAAACCAGCTTTGGTAGGAATATAGAATCACCCACGTAAGCAAGAGTTTAAAAAACATTCTCACTGTGATTAAACCACCCTGCAACTCCTCCAGCATGCCTTCCCTTAAGAATCTAGCACTGATTACTGGCAACAGGCAACTGGATGACATTCATATACTTGGCAGTAGGGCCCAGCAGAAGGAGTTGCTGCTATCTAATCAAATACTGCAGAGAACCTCATCCAAGCATTGCTCAAAGCCCATTTTTGCTTAGAAGAATGCAGCCTTGATTAGAGGTAGTTAGTGGAAAAAAATCCAAATTGTCTAGTTAAACTGGTACCACTGGTAATTTAACTCACAGTTAAGATGCATTTAGATTTGAAATGTCTACGAGTTCATTTTTTTTCTTGCCAACAGATCTAAAAGCAGAAGCTAAGCTTTGAAAAAATTGCTATTACATTTTTCTTCAATTTCACATTTTTAGACAATATTAGTAAGATTCAGTCTCACTTTAAACACCAGCCCATTTGATACTTGTCTCCTTGCAAAATCTTTTGCACTTCACGTTTGCCCCATAACAGTACCACTAGAAGTGATGAAATCATTCTAATGAATACCATCCCAATGAAATTCAACATCTATAAGTACACTCCTTGGTCCTGCTAGGGATTTTCCCATTTATTTACTCAACACTGCCCAGTGTGGCTGAGCATTTCATCCTGTCCACTTCATAATCACACCACATGGATGCCACCAGCCACTCTGGAGGGTTTCAACAAAATATAACAAAGGGACAGATCTCAAAAAATTTTGCATGTTTTATGAAAAACATGCAGCTAGAATGAGAACCCACAATACATACAGCATTAGCTTACACATTAGGCAGGAAATAGCCTCAACAGAGAGGCCGATTATAGATTCTCCAAATGGTGGGGAAGGAAGTTAAAGGACATCTACTCTACCATAGGTAAAAGTTACTTTTATATAATCTGGTTACCTGTATTTACCCAGAGCTGCCTTCACCCACTTACTCTAAATGGTCTGTTTCAGTTCTAACCATACATTTCTAAGCCTCTTGGCTACTGCTTTAAGTTTCATAGACCGACTCCTTCCTGTTCTTTATTTTTACACTACCACTATTTTTGCTGAAGTACACAAGCTTTCTGAGGTCAGACCAACATTCGCTTCGGACAATTTTGTCATTGTGCTTCCAAGGAGAGCAAACTGCTTATTGGAGGCACTGCAATTCGGCCTTTTATTGTCATCATTCCTCAGCAGCGCAGCTATGACAGACTACACACAAAGATTCCTATGACATATTGCATGAAACAGGTATAGTGACATTAGCAGATGTGTTCCAGGAACCTTTAATATTTGTATGCTTTGCTAAAGTTGTCAACACTACAGACTTTTCTAAGCGCGCTTGTCAATTTGCAGCTTCATTACCCTCCCTTCCAGATTTCAGCCTCAATTCTAAACCAAAGCCCTTTGTTTTAGAGCTATTACTTAAAAATTGAAGTACTTACCACAGTTCTCCCCTCCAGCATGAATACTGCACTGCAGATATCAGCAAGATACAATCCACAGATTAACAAGACTTCTCTTGGTAATTCCTCTTGGTTCCTCCTCGAGCTAGAGTTTAAACCCTCTCAACATTTACTAAAAGAAACAATGTTCAATTTTGTGTTAAGGAAGAGGGAGAAGACTTAGTTTATAATATTGAAGATACAGTTGAAAAGGCAGTTCTGGAAATGTTGATAGGCTTCTTTTGGAGACAAACATCCCTATACATTATTTGTTTTAGTTGTGGGCTGTTTTTTCATTTGTTCAGTTTTGGAGATGCTTGGTCAGTCATATTCCATTCTCATGTGCTTCTTGTAAGATAAAGGCATCACAAAAACTTGCACCTGCTGGTGACATCAGAACTACAACCTGACAATTTTCCAGTAAACCTAGAAATTACACTCCTACAAGGAAGAGGCAGATTATTGTCAGTAAGCAAGCATCAACAGGAACATTTTGAAGGAAATTTAGGATGAAACATTTGCTCTGCAAAGTAGAAGTTCAGACTGTATTTCCCCAGATGAAATCTCTCATTCTGGAACATTCATTTTAAACTTAAGAAAAGTTATTGCTTCTATTGAAGCTCAATGTAAGTTAGAAAAAGAATTGCATATTTTCATAAAAACATTCCAAATGTACATTTTAAAAACAAAATGCATTCTGAAACAAATGCCTGGCAACAGACACTGTTTTAAGCAACCTGTAAGAACAGCTTTACCCAAAAAAACTGAGGAACATAGCACATTTATAACACGACAATGCTAAAATCCTAAGCGATTCATTTAATACCCTTATTAAGTAGTGTTTTAAATATACATATTTCTTTACAAAACAGTTTAGCAATTCCCTATACTGCTTAAGAGTATATAAATATTTGAATAAGAGGTCATACTGGGAAATGTCAGGGTTTATATTTACTCTCAGATGGTTCAGGTTTCACAGGTGTTTGACTATAAGGCACAATACTGCTAAACTGAAAGAAAGGGATGAAAGGTAGTGACAAACCCAGTCAAAACCCCCTATTATGGAATCTCCAGGAGAAGAATTCTAGCATCTCTACACAAAGAAAAAGTGTTTGTAGGTCTTAAACAGTTTCAATTTGCACATAAAGATGGGAGCAGGAATAAGAAGGAATTAAGTCTTATAAATAGACTAATAAATACATTTTAGCTATAGTTAGCCCTTTACCTCTGTTCTACTGAGTTTAAGATTGAAAGAGGTAACCAGTGTGCATATACCTAAATAAGTCTACATGCTCAGCACGTGAAGACCACCTAGTACAACCTATTGCTGCCAAATTCAGTATAAAAAGCTAGTGAGACATAGTCTCCTTTTGCTCTCAGTGGAACACATTACAAGATCAAATTATTATTTATTATACGTACAGAAAGTTGCAACTACTAATTTTTTCATCACCAAAGTGGGTATGTAATATACCCATTAAGTTGATTTCTCCAAAGGTTAGATTGTGTCTTTTTTAAAGAATGTCCATCTCCAGTTACAACAGATCAGAACTTTCAAAACATTTTAATTGTTGTAGTCTTGTAAGTGTTCACCATATATACATGCTGAACATGAGTAGTGCTTCCAAAATATTTATCCATTAGACATTCTACATTGTCTCACTGCCTTGTCTTCATCTTGTTACAGCCCTCTGAAACACAATGACATTGTAATAATGCTTACAGAAAAAGGGTTATTGCATCTTTTTATAGGATGAGACATCCAGAGGAAGTTTTTATAAAATCCTCTTGTGTACAAAATTTTTTAGTTATTAGCCCTTTTGGAACACCAGCTAGAAAAGTTTGAAAGGTAAAATAATTTACATTGTTATTTTTCCATTAACCAGACAAAAGTTCATACTACTTAAATAAAAAATAGTTCTTCAACGACCTATCCAAGGTATCTTCCATGAAGCAGCTCAGTGGGAATTTCCATTCGATAGATGTTCTCCATGCCGGTTATTACTGACATCCACATCTAGAAGTCAGAAATCAGAAGAAAATTTGTTTCTAGATTCATCTTTTAAATTGCTTTATCTAAATTCTGGGAACAAGTAGTCATGTATATATAAGGTTCAAAATGCTCCACATAAGTAAACAGGTGTTTTGGGAAGACTATTTCCTCCCCCCCCAAACAATTTTTTTCCAATCTTGACAGGACTGCCTCATGATCTACCTGCCTCTGTTTTCTGAGCATCAGAACAAGCACCACTCAATCTGCTCTGCAGTGCAATACTAAGATTACTAACGTCATTTGGAAATCTACCAGAGATCATCTGGCATCCTCCAGTGCCAATAATGGCACCATGGATACGAAGTGATAAACTGAATTATTACTTACCAAGTAATGCTGTGGTTTCACCTGCATCCTCTTTTAAACTGGTACACTGCAATACAGATTCACTGGTGGAAGAAGCTGACAGTTCGCTTACTTCGTTTCTGTCCTCTTCTTGTAAAGCAATACTCAGACTTCCCACTGAAACACTGCCACTTATTGATTCAGGTATTGGAACTTCAAGTGCATCTTCAGGGTCCCCCTTCAAAATTAAAATACATTAATTGACACTTCTGTCCACCATCACACATCAATGTTCTTCCATATTATCACTTCATATCTTCACCTTATTGGAAAAAATGACTTTTTTCAGCTAGTATTGCCTATAAACTCATGGGTACAGTATTTAGCAGTGTCTACTTCAAATGTCAATGTCAGATCCTCAAAAAACTCAGAAAACCAAGAGTGGCAATGGCAGGAGTCAACCCATCCAGCTGGAGTATGTCAACATTTCAACAGTATCGATGCAGTCTGGTTAGGAGCACACTCAGCATGTATAAAATCTTACTGAGCAAACCTACTGGTTATGCAGAAGAGTATATAAACTGCTGTTTTCTCACAATAGTAGTTTGGCAAGTTGCAACTTTTTTTTTTTCTTAAACTGGAGTGAACAAAAGTTTGACATAAGAAAAAGGCTTCTCTCCACCTCTTCCTCCAGCCTAACTTTAAATGCTGGTCTGAAAAAACAGACGTAATGCCGACTCCTTACACTGCAGGAATAAAACTTGCAATGTGAGCAAAGGAACTTATTTGATCTGGGGGACAGCATAAGCTACTGCTCATAACTTTTAGGATGGATCCAAGTCCTACATATGCAATTCTGTTCCTAAAATGGAGCTTTAAGCTATTGCTATTAACATAATCAGACTATTTAATATAAACAAGTACAGTGCACTACAAGTAGCTCTTCTGCAAGCTACAGAATGATCATTTTCCACCTCCTCAGAAAATTAGCAAAGGTCTGTCCTAAGAAATTCTATGCTGTTCCTTCCTTTGCTCTTAGAACAGCACACTTTTTATCATGCTGGATTTTAATAAACTGCAGAACAATTACATTTGAACACAAGTTGAGACAAGTGATACTAAACTCTAACGGGTGCGACCGTCAGGGAAAAGATCAGTGATTTTTTGTTTTCATAACTTCAGCAGCTAAAGCAGCACTGAAGACAAAATATTCAACAATGCTCACCTAAACCAGAAAGTCAGACATGCTGAACTGCAGTTCTCATTTCTCATAAGTAGTAACTAGTCCACTAAGTACACAGTTTACAAAATACAAGGTAAGTAACAGGACTGACTTCCTGTCTTCTTTCTACCATAAGCTTTTAAATATACAGAAGCATCTGAAGTGTTTACCATAAAACTGAATTCAGCCTTCAGACTCTTAGCATGGCTCAATGAACTTCTGTAATAAGGCTGCACCTTCAAGTCTGCTGTTACAAGTCAGCAAGCACCCTGCTGAAAGAGCTGCCTTGCTCTTTACACTTCTTTGCTCATATCAGCAAAACATGTACACAATTGCTCTATATATCAGAATGGACAACCTGGATGAGGCTGAAGACCAAGCTAGAAAAAAAAACAGCTGAATGACATCTCACACTACTAATTCCAGCACAACTTGAATGACTGAGAAGACATTTTCTCCATTCCACCAGAAAAGAGAACTGGGCTTCTGTGTTTAATACAACCTCATTCAACCTGCTTCCAATATTTTTATCCAACAAGCAGAGTTAATCCTCTTGGTTTGCATTGGTATCAGTACCCTCTGCAACAGTAGGAATTCAAGGAATAGAAGTGTTCTGAAGTGTTTCAGCTTTGAGACTGTATACGAAAGGATAGAACCTTTCACATACAACACAAGTTATGTTAACATCAGACTTGAAAACAAGCAAGAAGCAAGCTATTAACAATAGTAACATAGTTATTTCATGAGAAGATTGCAATTCTTAAATAACGCCTTACTTGCTATACAGAACCACCATAATTTGGTGTATATGTACACCTAGAATATAATATGTATATATACACACACTGCATAGCAGGAGTATTGCCATCCTTCACAAAACAAAAAAGTCAGTCAACCATCTACCTGCTAAGTCTCTGTAATGAAATAAGAGAGAAGCTAGTCATAACGCAGACCTAGCCAATGAAAGAAATGCCCCTGAATCCAAGGAACATCCCTGCTTCCTGAAGGTCTCTGCAGATCAGTAGAAGAGGTACATTTGTGTCTAAGGCATCTTAATGGAACTCAAGACTATTTACCAACAATGACCAAGTAACCTACCGCGTGTGTCTTCATCTCTCTTTTCTGGTGCTGTCAGGAAGAAATGAGAGCACATCATTTTCTCTATTTAACCAATTTCCAATCAATGTCTTTAGGAAGGTTCTCAGTAGTGCCTCATTTACAGGGATAAAATACTGGGTATATGTGGAATTATATAAATATGTGCTCAAATATAACAAAATTATACTAAATTTACTTTGAATTGCAGTTCTCAACAAGACTGAAAACATACATGAAATCTACTGAATTAAGTTAGTTTTTTGTAGTTTGAGCAAATTGCCTCACTTTTGAGTTAACTTCATTACTATTGTCAGCTGATGACAGAAAAAAATGATTACCACACAGTACATATAGAGTTCATAAACAGTTCAATACTCTGTTTAAGCTCCTATCCACAAAATTCCCTTTTTTTTTTCATATTTTCATTCACTCTTGTATCTTCTCCAGCTAGTAAAGTAGTAACTGTTCTCATTCTGAACAGTTACATGAAGACTTGTTTAATGTATTACACTTCTTTCTTGAAGGTTAAAACAAGCATGCAACATACCCAGTATCCCAAAGCCTTGATAACATCTAGTTTACACATCGGACAAGTTCGGTGATCCAAAAGCCAAGGGTCAATGCACGTTCTATGGAAGATGTGTCTGAAAATAAAGAAAATACCCTTAGTACTTACTATGAAAACCACACGTTACTTCTTCAAAAGATATGCAAGGCATTGCCTTGACAGGTAACCCAACTCCTCTGTAACCCTGACATTTAGGTACTGCTTAATTTACTAGGACAGATGTAACCATAAGCTCTGGAAGCATCTTTTTCAGGTATGTTAACCTAAAATAAAAGATAGCACTAACTACAAAGACATCACAGAAGTATCATTTCAACTGTGTACAATCCAAACAGTTCTATTTCATTTTTACACTTCTCCCAATGGCTTCTTTTCCTCCCACATGTATGAAGTTCTATACTGTCTCTCAGTGCTCTTCAATGTGTGACAGGCCATAGGAATGGCAGGGTTTCAGCCCTGATACCAGTTTCAAAGAGTCTCCAAAAAGTTTATCAATTTTTGGTTAGGTAAAACATAGCACAGAGAAGAGAATAACAATGTTAACTTACTTGCATGGCAGAATTCGGACAGTATCTTTCAGTTTATAGTTCTCAATGCACACAGCACAGTTTTCCACATCAACATCTAGACCCTAAAGACAAAAACATTTAAATGCATTACATCCATGTCATCACAGAACAAACTTCTGAGTTTCCATAGAAGGTGGTATAAGTTAGCTTAGCAAATAAAAACACATCCCTCATTTAATTCTAGATGAGGTGATTTGATCAAGTGAAACCAAAAGCCAGGCCCCTAATTCAAGAGTTTCCAATTGAAAAAGCTATATATGGTATGCTATCTGTCAGACCTCAAACACTGGCTTGAAGATTGGCTTCCATGAACAATTTACAAAAAACACAAAAATCAAGAAATTTTTAAAGAAGTCAACATAAATGAGCATCCAATCTAATTTTTAACTGACCCAAGACTTGCAAGAGATTAAGCAGAGAGTGGTTCTTGAAGGTAAATACTGTGAACCATCTTTTTCCATTTATACTTTTCTTCTACCACATCCTAATATATATATCCTTTGCAGGCCAAAGGAGGAGAAGTAAAATTTTATAATGATTTTTAAGTCTCTTCTCCAAGCTTATAGCATAAGGAGTTCAAACAGGATTCCCCCCATCCCTACTTTTTTTAGGGGTTATTTAAATTTTCTTAACAGGTCTTACTACCTCCTTGATGCCTTATGGTTATAGTAGGTACAATAAATACCTCCTGACAAAAGAAATAATTCAGTGTTAATTGAGTTGTTTAAAAATAAGTATTAGAAGAACACACAGTGGGCCAACTCCTTTCATCCTCCACTGAAATATTTCACATTTACTGCTGACTGAAACAGTTAAAAATTACCACAAACATTCAAATGAATTAGTATGACAAGGAAGCTTTCAACTTCAAGGCAAAGTTTCTCCCTCCTTTACATGCTATTACTTTACATAATGCCTCAAATTCCCAAATCTTTTCTTTTTTTTTTTTTTAACATAAGCAGTTAAGGATAAACATTTTTCCTATGTAGATGTTTTTTCTTATTCTACACAAGAGACAAAACCCAAGCGTGCAGCACATGACCAAATGAGTGTCCATTTCGCAATAATCCCATAAGCTTCTCAGGAAAGATCTACACGACAGCAAACAATTTTAAAACATTGACCTATTTTTAGTTAAATATCTCAACTCCAAAAGAAGCAACAATAAAAAAACTGTACTGTCACAATAAACAGAATAACTGCACTCTTTCTATCATAAGGACAGAATGAATGGAAACATGAATGGTAACATTTTTCTTTAGAGGCAAGAGCGTGTTTTTAGATAAATTCACATTAGTTCAAAGGTACATTTGAACCACTAAGTTACCAAAATTTGCTGGTAGTTGGGTGACTCAAAACAATTGATAAGGTATTATTCACCAACTAGAAAACCTTTATCTTAGATATTTTTATCTAATTTCATTCTTTGCTTGACCAACACGCCACTAATAGCTGCTATGAGCAGACTGCACAAGAACTTTGTTAAATCCCCCTATTTTATTTACTTTGCTTACAGATACATTAATAGTAATGAACTGATACACTTTAAAATCCCCCCTTTCTAGAGGTTGATTGAGCATCAGCTTAAAAGCAATTAACAGCTCCACTGTGGTCCTCATGATAGAGTTTACCAAGACTCTTCTACATCATTTTCTTCCCACACAGACATTACACTTTGACATTACTTCATGTAAGTTGCTATCCAGTTCTATATTTCCTTCTTTCTAACTTCACCTTGTGAGGAGTATGCACATTCCCCATCCCAAGCTTGGCAGATTACTTTTTGCTGCCATTTACAATTTAATTGAAAGCAAGAAATACTTTTAAAGTACTGAACTAAAGTACTCTGAATGTCCAAGAGGAAAAAAAAGGCAGGCTCTGTGACTGTTTTAACCTCAAACTAGTTTGCTATATAAAGGATATATTTTCCATAGTGTATAACAAACAGCATCAGTTGCACCACATCTTTTGAAGTTTTTAAGCACCCTTTTTCACCTTAATTTTATTCATGGATTTAAAGAAAATTCTTGTTTTCATCTCTAAACAAGTCAGTCCTTAAGTAAAAGCTGATCAAAGAAAACAAATAAGGCTGGGAAAGAAATGTCTGTATGCTAGCAGAAATCTTCTCAGAAGTTAACTCAGCCTTTAGATTCACAGCTGCCTGAAGTCAAATTGTTTCCTTCAAAATCTCTTTTTTTCCTACCTCACAGTTGTTCTGTGAGTTATTAGTTTAGGCCTTAAGCTGGTAAAATTAACTTTTTGAAAGCTATATTGAATTTTTAGAATCGTTTATTCTAGTGGAATTGTTTTAGCTTCTTACATTTGTACTTGAAGTCTTAATAGCTTATGTATCATATGCTGAAAAAGCTAAAGAGCATTTTGCTTTTCAAAGCTTTTTAGATTTGTAAGGCCCTCTGAATAATAAAATGGGATGTCGTCTTAAATGAAAAGCTTATATCAGCTACACAAACTATGCAATCAATAGGTCCTAGGAATAATTTTGCAATCTACCTGTTGATGCTTTCAAGTGATGGTAAGATCAATGTTTCCTCATCTTTATAGTAGTATCAGCCCTTTTTTGTCCTCTGTTCTGTGTAACTAGATACTAAGTGCAACGAACCAGCCTCATGTTTCAGAAGCAGTTGCATTTTGACTCTTCAATTTTAAAATTGGTCTTCTAGCAAAGGCAATGAAATTAGCCTAAAATTGTAAGAACCTCACTGCAGTTATTTTGAGATAATTTCAGACTAAACTCCAATAAGGCATTACTTCAAATCATTCATCAAAAAACCAAAGCCACCAAGTTACCTTGTCTCCACGTTTCACAGTATGCAGTTGAAGCTGGCTGATGGCTTTCTTGGTTTCTTTCCTATGTCCCTTGAATAAAGATGTGAGGCATTAGCATAGACTTGAGCTTCAAGAGCTGCATTTCAAAGCTTTTATACATTTTCCACATGGATTACTAAGCCTTCTGAATGCATCAGAAAATTCAACTCTGGCCAGATAATTTATTTACAAAGTACTTCCAGCCAGCAGATGCTGAAGAACTACGAGTCTTGCATTCTTGGGGCACAATAGTAAACATTATCTATAGGCATACTGCTCTAACAGTGGCCTCAGCTGGCACAGAGCTAAGCAGATCAGACAGACATACAGTCTTGTACAGTAGCTGCCTGCACTAAGGGCCTTCCCACACAGGAAAATTGAAGTTAATTTATGCTTTAGAGCTGCAACAACAGAATTAACCAGACCTTCTTGTTAGGCCAAGCAATGAGCAAGCAAGCTGTAGGTTTTACACAAGCTTGAGAGTAGGTGGAATCCTGCTGAGTAGCCTACAGCTGGCTACCAGGTCAAAAGGCTGCTTGTAGCTATTCATGCCTTCCCTCGTTAAACACTGCCTAACACATTATCCAAAGCTTTACACTGAAAGGACACATTATGCAAAAGAGACGACAAGAAAGGCTTCACAGACATGAGACAACATACTGGACTCCTATACAGTAACAGCCCTAATTATGCTTGGAGGGGAAGCAAGCAAATAAAGCAGTACTGTATTCTAAGACAAAGACATAGCTACTGCTAGAAACTGAACATTCCCAATTAAGAGTTTGATCAACCTAGCAAGAACTCCTGCTGATGAAATACAGTAATAATAATAATAAAAAAAGCAGCTTTTCTCTTAATGATGTCACAACAACTTATATCCTTTATATGAACTTGAAGTACCTTTCTTCTCCCCTCTCAAGTAATCATAGAATGGCTTGGGTTGGAAGGAGATCCCAAGGATCATCACATTCTAACCCCCATGACAGAAAGTAGTCTGAAACTTCCCCCACACTGCACTTAACCAGCAGCAGTTTCTTCCACCTTCTGTACCAGCTCAGGTTTCCTGCACCGTCCTGCTTCACCTCCAGCAGCAAGAAGCTGTTCAAGGATTTACTGCTAAACTGATATTAGATTGTCACAAGAAACCCTTCCGCAACCTCACTAAGCAGCTGCAGAGTAGCTTGCTTTATACCATGTCATAATTAACTTCAAAGTTTTAATTGTGCTGAAGTCAGTAAGCCAAACAAGTAAGATTCAGGTTACATGAATGACTTCCCGTTTCCAAATTTCTCTCAAGATTTCTAACACTGTATTTTGACCAAAGATATTCAAAACATCTCACAGCTTCACAGTTTTGTAAATCTGTTTTCAACAGTCGCTATAAAAGAGCAAGATCTAGGAAACATGGCATAAAAGCCTAATGCTAGATGATTTCATTTAGTTAAAGAGCATTTAGATGACAAACTGTTAAGAGTTTATGGTACATATTTTTGGGAAGCATCCCATTCAATCTAAAATCTACAAAATACAAAGCATTTGATTTCCCTCTAGAGTGAACTGTCCTAAGGTACACGCAGGCAGGAAAAAACTGCTTTCTTAACTAAAAAAAAAAAGTTAGAACAAAAATGCACTCCTTTTTCTGTAAGTACTTCACAAGAAAATATTTTTCTTAGAATTTACATTCTGAGAATATTTTCAAGACTTAAATATTTGAAAAGAAAAAGGAAAAGACGACTACAGGGAATCGACACTTCATGACTTCATGTAGACTGCAAGTTTAACTAATAAAGGAACATAGAAAGGGCAAAGCAGAACAGAAGCTATTCCTTCCTGACCTCTCCTGTTCTCCCATCATGCTCAGCACTCTAATAGTCCTAACAAGCACAATCTCACACAATATGTGCTCCTTCCAGAGCACCGCTATTCACAGCAGTTTTTGTAAGGCATTAGAACCAAAAATTTTAGCTCTAATTATTCTGTCTTAAAAATAAGAATTACCATGCTCTCCTTTTTCATTTAATGAAAAAGTATTCTGGTTAGTAAAGTTAGTACCGTCAGAATGAAAATTACATAAGAATGAAAATAACTTCCATCCTCTTAACATTAAATTTAACTTAGATGACAAATAACACAAGAAACTGCCTTCATTCATTTTTTAATGATTGGCTAAATTAATTTCTCACTACTTCATACTGGTTTCTATAATTACAACTAGCCAAGCATATAGTGCTAACTACCAAATTGTTTATTAGCCTCACTAATCATCATTGAATACTGCTGGAGGGCTATAAGAAAGAAGGGGACAGACTCTATAGCAGGGACTGTTGTGACAGTACAAGAGGAAAAAGATTTCAATCTAAACGAGAGAAGATTTAGATTGGATAGAAGCAATTTATTGATTTATTTT
Source organism: Phasianus colchicus (assembly GCF_987193195.1). Lineage (NCBI taxonomy): Eukaryota > Metazoa > Chordata > Aves > Galliformes > Phasianidae > Phasianus > Phasianus colchicus. The sequence goes on from NC_143436.1 coordinate 134,774,187, forward strand.
TTACAATAAGGGTGGTGAGGCACAGGATCAAGTTGTTCAAAAATGTGGTGGAAGCCCCATCCTTGTCAAAGTCAGACAGGACAGGGCTCTGAGCAACATGATCTAGCTCTAAGTATCGCTGTTCACTGTAGGAGAGTTGAATTGGATGATCTTTAAGGGTCCCTTCCAACTCAAATAATTCTATGTCTTGTTACTACACAGTAACAAGAAGGAACAGATCTTTAAAAATGCTCCAATAAAACGCAGGAAGTTAGGCAACTGATCTGATAGAAGACTGCAAGTGCTTTTAAGCTGCATCTCCAATTACCTGGTTTCCAAACTGTGATCCTGTGTACAGGAAACGCTGGATATAGTAAAAGATCAGCCAAGCAAGCGATATAATCATCATGGTGATGAAGGCAATTGCAACAAACACAACCGACTGACCGCTGATGTATTCCTGCACGTGACGCGTGCCAACACCAATAGTCATTCTTACTGGAATGCCTCTTCGTACTGGCTCCAATATCTCTATTCCTTTCGGATAACCAACCATTATCACCACTGTATTTCCTGTTCCTGTTAGAGGGGGGAAAAAAAAAAGAAAAATCAGTAAAAATGTTGGCATTCTGGCTTGACAGTAGTTTGGGCCTCTTCAATTAAGAGCAGGGAGTAAAATTACAGGAACGTGTCCTCATTTTTTTCAAGTACAGTAGAACTTACATAAAGTTTAATGATAGAGAACCCTTTACTTACATTATGAAATTCAAGTGCGAGATATTTAGGAGTTTACACTACTAAGTGTATTAAAAGTACACTTTACTTTTATCAAGGCCCTACACTCCTCATTCCACACAGCAAGAGGAGGTGTAGATGCTGTGCAAAAAGCTGGCAAGCCATAAAGATCTTATCTTGAATTTGCAAGGTTCTAACATACAACTCAAGAACAGTTAGTCTTCGTTAACGTAGGAACTTGAACTGCAGCTGTAGACAGAATGTAAACTACCACAAAAAGAGAAGCATTCAGTTAAGTTTGTATTGGAATTCACAGCACAATTACACTGGACACAACAACAAAAAGACTGGATAATTAATACTCAATTACATTATTCAATACTAAGTATTCACAATCTAATGGGACATCAAGGCGAGAACTTGTCAAGAAATACTTCTGGACTCTTCTGCAACAAAAATATATATTTTCTTAAGTACAAAGACTCAAAAGCATTCCATGCATATGGGAGAGAAAGCACCTAATTAAAAAAAAAAAAAGACTTTAAGCACCATATTGCAGCCAAACAAGCTAAGATACTGTCAAGACCAAATGGCATGAACAAAGACTCCTTGTGACTAGGGTTTTACTCAGTTTCGTCTGGAAATGATTCCAGTATTGTCTCAGAAACACCTGATCAGTATTACAAAACAAATGGAAATCAAATATACTTGTTATGAATGTCACCTTTTCAATGGTCCACGCTGTTTTTATTTGAATAGTTCTTACTATACGCCCTTGGTAAATTACAGCTTTCTAGTTTGCCTTGCACTCCTGTCTCTGAGAAAAATCAAAACGAAGCTTGATCCAGGAAAAAAGTCATGGAATAAAGAATAGAATTTCCCCAGCTGAAAATAAAAAGTTGTAATATCACAGCTACCCTTTCAGATTCACAACCTTACTGACTTGCTACTTGCAGCGAAGCCTCCCACTGAAGATGTAAAGCCTTTTCCATTCCCAATTGCATTAGTGGCTCTATTTGCAAGTCATGTTAAAAGAAACTGTTGCTTAATGTATGGCATTATGTTCAGCGGGGATTCTGAAAACTTGGAAAACCGCTTTGGATTCACCTACTGCCTATTACAATGCAGAGTTATTTGCCTTAAATATTTCAGACATCTTCCAGCTGAGACACCCACTCAACCTTGCCATGTCAGTAACACTCCAAGGGGAATGGGCTCACAGTGCACTTCTGCAGGTAGCAGCTTTTCCCTCCCCCTCCAGAAGGTGTGATGGGCAGCTGTGGATGAAAAGTTGCAGGTTCCAAGCACAAGCTGAATAACCCTCCTGTCTGAATGCCAGGTAAACTTTTCCAGCTCCACCTTAGCAATCACCTCGCCTTCGCCTACCATAAGAACTATTACACTCATCAGCTGCTTCCAGACCTGGCAAAAGAGCAGCATTTCCAAATAGGGCTGGGTTTCTCAAAGGTCTGAGAAAAAGGTGCTGCTGGAGCAAGGCCCAGCTTATGTCCCTGCTTAGCCATCCCGCATTTGCTCACCAGCAGCCATCTGCCCAGCCAGCATTCACCTAGCTCCCAGCGTGTGCAGTCTTGCCAACTGGGTGTATTCAGGAGATGCAGAGCAGTGAAGTTTAAGACAAATAGGGCAAATCCATGAGCAACTTGCTACCTAATTAGCTCTACTCACCAACAGTGTTATTATTCACACAATACCACAGATGCAAGCACACTCAGAATTGTGCAACAATTATTATTTTCCTCCCTAAACTAGCACAAAAGCATTACCAGAGAAACTAATGAATCCTGTAGAGAAGGTTGTGTGATATTCTCCCTGCTTTCTGACCTTGCAGTGCATCAGTAAGTTACCAAGAAAAGAACATATTAAGTTAAAAATGTATCCCACATAGCCAAGAACCATTCTCCACAAGACTTCATCTCCTGATTTAGGTATATGGTTAATTAATTGCAAGAGTTCACAAATACCAGGATGGGTGGCACCAGCATTCATGTACTTTCACTCTGACTTGAAGAATAGAAGGCTGGAAGCAGCCTGGATTTTTCAACCAACGCAGACTTCCTCTTCAAGCCCCAAAATCTACGCTCAGTTTAAACCTGCTACATAGATCTCTGCACAGTTTTTCTCTCTCTCTCACACACACACACTTTAAAATCCCACAGCACTTAGCAATGCCTACATCTGTAGTGTCACTGGCACGTCCAAGTAGCAGACAGTTATTTACTTGAACTGGAAAGCAGGATATTTCTGCACAACGACTGCTAGGTACTGTGACAGCTTCCAGTTTTAAAACTAATGTAACTACTGCATATTTTATTAAATGTCCATTAAAAGCATTTTAGCAGCTTTAAAGACTTGGTGAGGAACCTGCTAAGATGCACGCAGTTAAACATGATGGCCTTGAAGGTCATGAGACATAAGGGAAGAAAAAAAAAACCTGAGATCCACTATTACAAAAGCTATCTCAGAGAGGCAGTTGCCCTGAGCAGCCTGCAAGACTGAGGACTTTAACTCATTCCTCACTCTAATTTTAGACTTCTGTTCTAAAACACATAATTCAAAGACAAATGGTGTTGAGTCATTCCATCAGTTTCAACTACAACACAATTCAGACCTGAAAAAAAAAAAAATCACACTTTTAAAAACCTCAAAGTTACATACGCTCGTTGAGAGCACATTTTGCTGGCTTTGCTGTTTTGTACTTGTTTCTACTTCTGCAATAACCAACCACATTTTTACCTCATTACAATAAGCCTGGATTATTTTTTTTAATTTTTTTTTTAATTTCTAAGATTTGTTTCACGCTTCAGCAGTCGGGCAGATTTGAAATCTGGTGCGTGCTTTTCTAATCATTATCATCTCAACTGAGTGCTGGGAAATCCCTAGGATACCTGGAAATAAGGACAGAATCACAGAAACACCAAGTTTGGAAAAGACCTACAAGATCATCCAGTCCAACCACCCACCTACCACCAATAGTTCTCACTAAACCATATCCCTCAAAACAAAATCCAAACGTTCCTTGAACACCTCCAGGGTCAGTGACTCCAACCACCTCCCTGGGCAGCCCATTCCAGTGCCTACAGAATCACAATGTACACATTTGAAACTCTGTGGAGATGAAGGTATGTACCCTGCTACTGAGCCAAGGTCAGTTTTACTGCATATATTGTTACAGCCTTCTCTTGCAGATGGCAGCCAGCACTCTCCTCACAAGGAGAAAGCTATACAGATAGAAGCCCCTTGATTACACACAATCTACACAACTACACTTATTCCCATTCACGAACACACAAAATATAAGTCTTCTATCATCCAGAAACCAACCACAGTTGTACTCAGTTTCTGTCCACATGAGAAATGTCAGAAGGCTCTCAAGGTTTGAGGGAGCTCAGCCCTTAGAGTGAATTTAAATCTTACTTACATTGCCACAATTAACACTAAACATGTTCTGCTCCTGGCAGCAAAACAAAGTCTCTGATCTTTACCAGTGCCATTTACAGCAGCAATCAGATGACAAGCTTTTCCCCAATCACCCAGCCCCACCTCATCTCTCCAGATCCTAGGTTTGGGTGTTATCACATGCCTCAAGAAGCAGGTATACAATCAGAAAAGTCAAGTAGCCAAGCAACTAATACAGGCTTAAGTCCCTCCTTCCACGTGTGCTTCCAACACGTATGTATTTTTATACACAGAATAACACAAGCATTTTGAAATTACTTTTGTTTCTTTTGAACAACTTAGCAACCCAACACAACAGCTGTTGTCCAAGTTAAGTAAGCCTCTGATTTCAGTCCTGTCCTCTCAGTAGAACAGCACTGAAGCCTTCTACTGAAGTAGTGAGCAGTGGTAATACAGAAGTTATGCACCACTTGAGAATCCTAAGTATCACTCAGGTCTCTAAAAGAAAAGTGGCAAAGAGTTGAAGTATGTGCCAAAATAATCCTAACCCTGCCCCTTGGGAACTGGCAAGAGCTTTTAGAATTGTCAGTACAAAATCATTCACACCTATTTTGTTCAATATAGCCGCGTAAAAAAACACGTCAATGAAGAAAAGAATTAGCTGGGTGTATTTTGGCAAAGCCTCATTAAAAATAAGTTACATAAAGAAAACTATCTTAAGTGTATGATTTCAGCTATGACCCAAGCTTCCCTCAGATCCACAAGCCAAGCGCTGAAGCTCCATTTCAGACTCATCTTAAACTACTGAAGCCGGTCCCCATTCCTCCACACAACAGTACAGCTGTCAAGCAGAGCAATACTTCACATTGTACTCCTTTACATTCTGATCAGGATGCTGAAACCATAGCTTGAGAGTGGATTGACAAATGGCTGGATGCCCAGCACAAAGTATCAGTCTCTTCACTTCCCTATTTCCGAGCCAGAGCACATTCCAGCTCATTGGTCTACTCCCTACAATACTCTACACCTTACCACTCCAGACTCCTCCCCAACCTCTCACAGATAGCATTTATATACAGTATTTATTTTCCTTTCAGAAAGGAATTTTAAACCTTTGCATTAAATTAAGTTCCACCCCTCCTCCCCCCTACCCCCAACACCACCAGAAATAAACAGAGTTCAAAACACCTGCAAACTCTGTCTTTTGGAGTTTAGACCATTCAGATACACTAATTGAAGGACAGAAAACTCCTTGAGTCATCCAAGCAAAACGAATGCTTTCCACTGGAAAAAATGCTCCACAGCCACACGTGAAGTGGTTTCACTATTACTTCCCTCAGGGAGACAAGACATGCAACATTCTCAAGAACTTAACTCAGAGAGAGAGCAAAGGCCTGAAACACAGGAGACACCAGTAAAAGGTTCTATCTGAAAAGCCTTCTTTTGCAGAAAGGAACAGGACTGCAAGGCTACATGCTCAAACTCCTGGCTGCGATGCTCCAAAACTACTAACTGAAATCCCTGCTCACTGCATTCTTGTGACGCATACAGGGCACCCATAAAACAAACAACTAATCTGCAGATTATTTGGAATGTCTTTAGTCAAATGCTTTGACACCAGCTAGCACAAATCACTTCTTGGCCTCACCAGCAATCTTTTTACACAAGCTGGAGTAAGCCTAAAAACATGCAACTGCCACCACCACGTGCACAAGAAATGTTAAAGGCAAGGATTTTTAGAAGCATGGAAAAAACGAACCTTAGAGATCAGAACAGTCCCCCATTTATCACCTGGATATTATTCAAGCTTGCACGCACATTTATTGGCTAGAATAACTACTCTGTCTTGCATCTTTTCCAGTGCCACAGCTGCAAATCCACTAAGTGGATGTTCTTCATATACATGCAACTCCACTCCCTACATACAGCACTACAGATTTCTCATAGCGTGCTGTGTACTCTGCTCACAAGTAGGATTTTCCTCCATATGTCACCTCACAAATCTGTTCAGAGGAATGGAAAACTCACATCTGCAATAAAATACTTCTATATTTCATGTTCTCCCTTGTCCCTTTTTTCTTAAAGCAACACAAAGCCTGAAACACCAATAGTAATTCTTCCCTATATTCCCAGAAGGCAGCACTGAAAATTTCAGTAGCTATTTCAAACATTTACACATTTAAAAGTTTCCACTGTGAAGCAAAAAACTGTTACTCAGAGATAGTGCTTATATTGTAATATAGCACATCCCCACGCCATCCTGACGATCTTGAGGTCTAGCCTGCATTTGTGAAATCACAATAAAAAGTACAAATGTGTAACTGTATATAACTACACTAAAGCCCATTCTTTACACAGACAGAGCTTTTATCAGCAAAATTCCAACAGATTACAAAGAGAAACGTTAACAGAACGGCAGTTGTCAGGGAGCATTTGTTTTCATATTGCTGACAGATGCAACTACACTAGCAAGTCAACACAAGGTCTCCACTGCATAGAGATGACAGAAAAAAAAAAGAAATAAGCAAGATAAGAAAGATTTCACAGAAAAAAAAAAACAAATATTCATAAGAGGCTATGACAGTGCATTAAGTGGAATGCAAGAAATTCGCACAAGACAAAAAAAAATTGTACTTATCAACCAAAGCAGCAGCAAGAATAAAAGAAAAATGAGCAAATAACAAAATAGTTGAAAAAGAACGAACCTTTACTGCCACACGGGACCTAAATCAGAATGCACCTTACCTAGCAGCCCACCCTTTCTTTCACAGCAGGTAAAGAACTGTTTGGAGCACAACTCTCAAAGGGAGCAGTTGAAGGAACTGATATTGTTCAGAATGGAGAAGAAAAGGCTCAGGAGAGACCTCATCATACACTACAATGATGTGAAAGGAGGTTGTGGTAAGGTGGAGGTCAGCCTCTTCTCTCAGGTAACAGCAATAGGACAAGAAGGAATGGCCTCAAGTTGCACCATGAGAGGTTCAGGATGGACATTAGGAAAAATCTTCTGTCAGAAAGAGCGGTGATGCAGTGGCACAGGCTCCCCTGGGAGGTGGTGCAGTCACCATCCCTGGAGGTGTTCAATAAACGAGTGGATGTGGCACTGAGGGACGTGGTCAGTGGGCATGGTGGGGGTGGGCTGCCAGCTGGACTAGAGGATCTTAGAGGTCTTTTCCAGCCTTTATGATTCCATGGCCTACTCGAGCATGCAGCAGGCAAGAAGGAACAGTGATCACAGTCCTAGCTGTGCCAGCAGGAGCTACCTTTCCCCCAGTATGCTGTGAGGCAATTTGCAGCTTGCCACATTCAAGTAACACTGTTTTCTGCAGAAACACCTTACAGTTCTACTTCAACCAAATCCCTGGTCCTCCCCTTCCTTACCACCAGGACAGCCTGCCCACTAACCAGCTCATCACACCAGGAACACACACTGCTGATACTTTTGGCATGATTTGCTTCACCTTTCTATCTTTTCCAAGACCCTCCAGTTCCTCAGAAGCCTACAAACGCTAACAGATTTTTATAGGAGAGCTTCGAGGACCTTCTCCTTGTCACATCTGTTAAGCCAGCACTGCACTTTAGGCACAGGTCGAGCCGCGGCTGCAGCATCCATCCCAGCTCTGACAACTGCAGTCAGCACAGCTAGAGATAAGCGCGCTCAAACAAGCCCACTCGACGTTTTTCTCTAGGCATCAGTTTTCTCACCTCATCCCCAAGCTGGAAGCACGCTTACCTTCCTCCCAGCCCTCACAGAGCCGCACGGGAGAGGACGCCGAGCAGAGCAGAGCCGCGGCTGTGCGCGCCGAGGCACCGCGGCGCCCCGAGGCGCTCAGCACAGCCCAGCTGCCCCGGCTGCCGCACGGTGCGGGCTAACAGAACCACGGCCTCAAGCAAACCCTGCCCTCAGCGGCGATTTAAGGGACGGAGCGGAGGAGGCTACAACCGGCTCTTCGCGGCGTCACCGCGAGGGCCGCTTCCCCCCCTCGCCTGCCCGCCGTCCCTCAGACAAAGCCGCCTCCTCCCCGCTCACCGAGGTGGGACATGGAGACGGTGCTGTTCCCGAAGCGGGCCTCGTTGTAGATGACCACGGCCGTCGCCCGCTTCCTGGCCGCGTTGGTGATCTTGTCCTTGAACGTGCAGCCGCCGCGGGCCACCAGCGCGATCCATGGCGGCGGGTCCCCGTCGGGCGCCGGGCGGCCGCCGGCGGGCAGCGGCACGTCGTAGTCGGTGTCGGCGGCGCAGCCCTCCATGTGGCGGGGCGAGGCGCCTCGGGGGATGCCCACGTGGCCCTGCGCGCCCTCCTTGGGCGAGCTGTCCCCGTAGCGGCCGCTCTCCGTGTTGCCCCGCACCGTGCGGTTGCTGAGCGGCTCCACGTAGCTCGTGCTCACCCACGCCGTGTACCACTCCAGCGCCCGGGCTCCCTGCCCGCCCGGCGCCCCCAGCGCCACCAGCGCCGCCGCCACCAGCGCCAGCCGGGCGCGCCGCACCATGGCCCGGCCGCCGCCGCCACGCCGGGACGGCTCAACGGGGCGCAGCGCACGGGGGAGGCGAGAGAGCGAAGACGGGGAGAAAATACAAAAGGAGGCCCCCGCTGTCGCCTCGCTCGGCCTCGCACCCGGCTCCGGCTCTGGCCCCGCCGCCGCGCAGGTGAGCCCTTTCGCCGCCCGCTCCCCGCCCCGGGCGGAGCCGAGCCGCCGGCGCCGCTAATGGCGAGGCGGAGGCCGGACCTGCCGCCCGCGCACGCGCCCATCCGCTCCGCCCCGGGGGATGCCGGGAGGGCGCCGCCCACCCCGGGAACGGCGGCTGGGAGGGGGCGCCTCGGTTCCAGCCCTCCCGCTTCGCTCGGCTCGGCTCGGCTCGGCTCGGCTCGGCTCGGCTCGGCTCGGGCTGCCTCAGTGTTCACTCCGCTCCCCGTGTCAGCCCTGGGGAAGCCTCAGGGTGGAGGAGCTTCCCGTGCTGATAGCTGCCCCTGTAGCACCACGCGTGCCATCGCCCCGCACCGGCACGTCCTCCAGTGTTGTTGTTTTCCTTTGGCCCTAGCCGGAGATAACTATTTTTAAAATAAAGTCCGGTCAGCCGAGCCCAGTGGTACATGCGTGAATGGAATGAGTCATCGCCTCCACCCTTTTCCTCGCCCACGTTGGAGGGTAGAATAAGCGTCCTCCCTGGGGAGAGGCGGGCTGCGGGGCAGGAAGCGGGGAGGGACAGCAGCAGGTACGCTTGGAGGCTGCCAGAAATAGAGCGCGGTGTGGGGCAGGGCAGGGAAGGGGAAGGCAGTCACTAAAGCTAAAAGTTGAGATAAGAGAGGCCTCTTTCGGCACAACGGCACGTTTGGGAACAGTGACTCTACCACCGCCTTGGGCAGACTGCTGGGTATTCCAGGTTGGATATTAGGAAACTGTTCTTCTCGAAAGGAGCAGTGATGCAGTGGCACAGGCTGCACAGGGAGGTGGTGCAGGCACCGTCCCTGGAGGCGTTCCAAAACCATGTGGATGTGGCACTGAGGGATGTGGTCAGTGGGCATGGTGGGGATGGGCTGCTGGTTGGACTAGATGATCAGAGAGGTCTTTTCCAACCTTAATTAAGCCTTCTATGAAGCTTTCTGCATACTTTTGCAGCTACTGAAATGGATCAGCTTTTCATCAGCCTTTTTGAACAATCTCACACATTCGATTTTCCTTGAAAAGTCAACAGTCGTTGCGTCATCACAGTTAGCTACATGCACTGACCAACCATGTTGACAGATCTCTGCAGAGTCTTCTTCCTAATCGTGACTGTAGATCTGGCAGTGCCTGGCCTACTTTCTGAGGAGGGTGTACTCGGACAAAGGCCTTGAGCTCAATAAGCCCTTGGTGCCAGCAGGACTGCTCTGCTCTGTCAGCATCAAGGCCATTGTGCTCCACATTCTGGCTCAGAGTCAGTGGTAAAATAAATCCAATCAAAAAAAACCAAAAAACAACAAAAAACCCAAACCTTAAACCCTAAACTATTCTTTAAAGTAACTCAAGCATTCTCCCCAAATACTTGGCAGTATAGTTTTGGGACTTTCTCCAAAGGCACTGAGCATTGTGAGAACAAGATCAAAGGAACAAAGTCAAGATGACAGCCAGGACAGATCTATGGAGTGCAGTAAGGGGCTGTGGAGAAGAAATCTGAACAGCAAGAACAGTTAATGAAGGAAAAAATACAGGAAAACTCTGGAGGATATTAGATGGTACATGGTGAATGGAGTTAGTGGCAGAGCTGAGGAGATAGAGGCTGGATGGTGTTGAAGAACAGCAAGCAACAGAATTTCAAAGGAGCCAGAAGGTGTTTGGCAAAAAGCAGATTGAAAAAAAGTCAGTATTTTTAGTGAACCCAAAACTGTAGTTCAAGTGAGAATTTTTTGGAAAAAAAGTGAAAGGTACTTAGTGTAATCAAAATAGACATTGCTCCAGAAAAGGGATAGAGGTAAAAAATAAGTAAGTAAGTGAAAATGAAAGGAACATCAGTGTGGATTGTTCTTTAAAGAATATGGAGTCACTGGAAACAGGAAAATGAGGCTGATTATAGTTTGTACAGGTTAGGAAACTATTGTCGTGATCTTCACAGAGAATGAAGTCCAACCAATGACGAGACAAAGATGATAAGGTGTAAATAGGAAGGAAGCACAGGCTGTTCCCTATGCCTTTTTTTTTTTTTTTTTATGAAGTAGAGACTTTAGTGGAGGAGCTTGAATTTTCTTGAAAGGAGGTGCGAGAAAACAGTATGAAAAGGTAACTTGTCAGCCTGGGCTTAAGAAATCTCACCAGAGGGAAGCAGACAGAAAAGAACAAGCTGTAACAAGAACTTACAAGAGTAAGGCTAGCAGTGGAAAAAATAGCATGAGGAATCTTCCAAAACACCATTAATGCACACCTGATAGGTGCCGGCTCAGTCTCCTGGCAGAAAGGAACAACGATTGTTGTTAATAATAACAATTAATTGCCATGCTGAAAACAGAGCTGATATAACTGAGAAGACGAAAGGAAGATAGAAGGTGCCCAGCTGCTTCATCCCTGGAGAGATGTGAAGCTACATCAAGACAGATCTGATTCTCTGTTCCCAGAAGTGCTTTGGAAGAAATTAGCTTGGTTCAGAAAAACAGAAAAAAGCAGTAATTTGAATAGCTGTCAAAAAAAGTAAGCTACTCGGGCTCATACCATCCTGCACACTTAAGGATATACTAACTGCAGTTCCTCTTTGAAAACTGTTTTATTTGCATTTTGTCCTTGATGGGCATTTTGTTAACATTCATATCTTTAGAAATCAAAATGCATTGCAGATTACAGTACACATCCAGAAATAAAACATACTGAACTTCATCCAGCTAAGTGATGAAAATTTCATCAGTAATGGAGTATTCTTTGGTTAAATAAGAACAGCAGTTAAGACTAGCTGTGCTTAGTACTATGCATGCATGATGTGTGCACAATTGAGCAAAACATTTGAGCCCAGGATTCAGAACTTTGTCTTTCATTTTTTCAGCAAATACACAGACATGATTAAATACATCTCTTAAATACTGCAAAACCCCAGTTAAAGTTTTAAATAATAGGTGTTGTGCAACAAGTGTTTTTGGGGAAGCTAACGAAATAAGTAAAATACAGAACACGAGGCAATATATTACACATCAGCTAGCTGAAATACTTAATACATTTGTCAGGGCTTATCCAAACTTTCTAAAAATGTTTCTTTGATCTTATAATCAAAGCACAATAAATAAATAGGAGTTCTGCTACCGACTTAAGCTGAAGTGAGATGAGTCTCAGGGAAATCTGATCTCATTATGCTATCTTAGTAAGACTCTTTTGATTAAAAGCTTTTACAAACATCACTTGGCATATGACGACCAATTCCACTTGATACACTTGCCTCTTTAAGGAAAAATTGGAAGTAGTGCATAATTAATAATGTAAAGCACAGTTAAACAAATTATTGACTGTGTCTTCCCCATTTTTGTGCTCTGGAAAATTCCATTCAAAAATCTGCACGTCATATTTTTGATAAATTTATGTAGACTTTCAAGAACTTTAATGGAAGCTATTCCTTGGAGGAAGAAAGCATGAAATGCGAACAGGTGATTTATAGCAGTGTTTCCTTATGAAGGCTCTTTTGTCACTTTACATGCCATTCCTACGTTGTGTTTTGAGCTTCTGTCAAGAATCTCAAGGCTTGTTGGTCTAGAAGAGCTCTCTGATGAATGTGTCAATTTATAACACAATATATATCTCCAATTAATCTAAATGTGCGGGGACACAGCAAGTAGAATAAATGCAAAACCTTTCTTATAGCACACACTTCTTAAACAGTTAAAGATCTTTATCTAAATATTGTGGACACACTCCCTCACTGCTTTAAGGCAAAAGTGTTAGTAATGGATAATACATACTAAGACCATGTCCCTGTTACCAAGCTGCCTAAGGATGGAAGTGAAAATTTCTAAAATTCTCACTGTTCTTTAGCTTTCTTAAACACTGGATTTGCTCACACTGTGTGTGTGTGGGGCGGGTGGGTTTGGGGGGGGCAGAGGGAGAGAAGTTCAGGCTTCTCTAGGAATAGCAGTAACAAGAATGACAAACTGTCTAATTAAAGTTGCACAGAAATGTGTAGGTTGGATCTGTGGAGATTCTCTTAGAGAGCCTAGAACTCTGCCTACTGACCTCTATTTTGAAAGTCCCATAAATCCTAGTGGACAGTGTCAAATCCATAGTGCACAAAGATGACCATGGCAAAATTATTCAAATCAAGAATTATTTCATTGAATGGTATTCTATACATTTGTACAGGACCAGCCATTTTGATTCAGTAGTACACAGTACCAGATCTGGGGGCAAATTTAGATGGGAGGATGCTGTTCATCTGCCAAGAAAATACGGGAAATGCATTCAGACAGGTCACTTCCTCATCTTGTGTAATTACCTCTGCAAGAGATCTGCAGATTCACTGGCAATAAGACAAGAAAAAAATGCTTACCAAGTGTCTAAAGAAAGTTTTTCCCCACATCTTACTTCAGTTCTTACAGAATATTAGGAATGTTAGTGATGCCTGCAGACTTGAAGCCAAGATCTGAGTAGCTCTGGAAGTTAAAACAGCAAGGTGCCCAGGTCTGTTCAGAGAATAATGTTCTTTTTTCATGCCTGAACCAAAAGAAGCTCAGCTACACTTAATTGGCTTCCAGGTGGTCACAGCTCCCTGAGCTGCCTTGGAGCTCTGGCCAGGGATTAACCTGTAAAAACTCAGGTCACTCACTGAGAAATCCACACTACTCACGCCTGCGTTGATGTGGGCTTGTGCCAAAGGCTCTGCTTCCCTCCCAGGGATTCAGAGGAAGCCATCTCAATCTGCCTCTTTCTTAACATAGCAGGGAGACTAGCCATATAATTTTCAAACTGTGTCATGATGTGACCAGCTAGCCATGGGACCTTTTTCACTATCACACCATTAGGAATTGCAGAATAAGATTACCAGCACATCTCAAGAAAGGGATGAAGATTATTAAAACTGCTTTGTACTCTTGAGATTATTTTATAAGATGCGTATTCACTGCCTATTCACAGTGAGTTTGTAAACAAGCTTGCACTTTCCACACTAGGAAAATGAGTATTTTGATGATCTAGTGGTTGGTGATCCTGCACGTAGCAGGAGGGTTAAAACTAGATGATCATTGTGGTCCTTTTCAACCCAGGCCATTCTGTGGTCTGAAATATTTATCTATCTTCAGACTTCTTAAAAAAAAAAAAAAATCATGAACAAACCTTTTAAACCTTAGGGAATAAATGAGAATTAAAGGACTGGCTCCATCCCTAGATTAGTTGGTGAGAGTTTACAAAAGTCCATTGCATAAATGAGTGAAAAATAAAGTGGTGGCTGGAGATGGAGTGCAAAAAATGTGGGACTGCAGGCTATTGATAGACTTATTGTGTCTCCTAACAGGAACAGACTAGCTGAGAATACTTAATATCTTAGGAGAATGTTTATAATTGTATTGGGATAATCCCTACGAGCTTGGTTTGGTTTTGTCTCTTTACATGTTTAACCAGCTTTGTGTCAGTAGAAGAGAAGTTCTACTGAAGTTGTGTTGTTTGAGCAGCTGCATTTTTTTCCACAAAAAGTCTTTGGAGCCTTTCTACTCTATTTCCAAGTGAAATATTAAATTAGACAATTAGGAAAAAATACATGTAGAAAATATAAGTTAGCAAACGAGAGCAGCTTTAGCACAATCTTTTAAGAACTTAAATATCTAATGGTGCAGTTATTAGGTTTAGATGAGAGTGCTTATAAACGGAGAGACTGAGCAGCAGTAATACTTCCACGATACATGGAGGGCTGTGAATAGGCAAGTTTGCCTTTTCTGTGAAACAGAACACTATAGTTAGTGAGTGGCAAAAAAAAAAAAAAAAAAAAGTCTAAACAAACAGATACAAAACATTCAAGATGATACATTGCCTGTTTGAAATGACGTGTTTCTACATTGCAGGGTAGGGCTGCTATCTACCTCTCCTTTATAATTTGAAAGTCTGTGTTGGTTTATTTTCACCCTGCTCCACGTAAGACAGAGCTATTTTGAAGCCTTTTGAAAATAAAATCTATATATTACTGTAAAATAACCATCCAGAGTGAAATTTTTTAAGTGTTCAGAAAAGAAGTGCCGTAGATCTCTCCCTCAAAGCCCATCCAATCAAGCTTTACTTGGAACTGCTTTTAAATACTCTTCTACTGCAATGGTAGAAACACCTCCATACCAGCTCTGAAGCCAGACGTGCTCGATATTCATTTTCATGAAGAACCACTCGTAGCTACGAGGCCACTTTCTTATCACTGGGTGCCTGGAAGGACAAAAAAATATATTAAAAGATGTGCCAGATCATATGCCTTGTCTGATTTTTTCTTCAGCTTAGTGTGCTTTGCCAGAAGGAAACTCGAGATCTGACAGTCACCATCATTCATCTTTTTTTGCCCTGCCTTGAAATAAGGTTTATGATGTTCCATGCCTCAATATGAGTAAAACTACAGCTTAAGGTAGCCAATGAATATCTCCTTCCTCTGTTGCAGAACAGAAAATTTGTTGCAGACAAATGTGGTTTGGTTTATAAGTAAATAAAAAGCAGCTAAAGGAAAATCTCTGAACATGTGTCAAGGTTGTGTTTGTATTTCTTCAAAGGAAACTCTTGTAGTAATCTGATTTCTGCAAATTTTGTAGAGAAGGCTTGTGTGCAAATACAGCATCCATCTGTCCTTGGCCCCATATTTGCTATTGCTTGAACTCCTGCCAGCAGGGTCTCATGAGGGGGTTGCAGTAACTCCCTGTTACCCAGTCAGCCTCCCCCAAGCTATTTGTGGGCATCTCAGGGGCATTGCTGACAGAATTTAGGCTTTGTTTTGTTGTGCATGGTTATGAGCAAAAACCAGCAGCAACCTGCTGGTTGTGTTATTGCTTCATTCAGCTGTTCCCAGATGCTCCTCTCCTTTTGGCTCCAGAGGATGGCGGTCCACCAGAGACAGCGGCCTTAAAGGCTTATTTGGAAGGTACTTTAGGTTGTGGTTTTATTCAGTATTCCACTTCCTCCCTTGGTGAGCCTGTATTTTTTGTAAGGAAGGAGGGTGGAGGCTTGAGGCCATGTGCAGGTCATTGGAGATGCAGTATCCGTACTCAAGCCACAGGGACTACTACAATCTTTACCAATTTCTGAGCAGTCACAGCAAATTAACTGATTTTATTGCAGACTTGCTGCTGTCCTACAGGCACCTAAAGCACTGGTTTAAGTGGTAGCTGTTTCTTTCTGGTCTATTGGATGTTGTGGAAAGTTTACTGCCTACTTCTGGAGAAGCTTATAGCTCTGCTGAGGGTGCAGCTGAGCCCTCCAACTGCATCACCTCCAGGTGATCACCTGGAGCAGCTTCTCTGTTGTTCCATTAATTACCACCAGAGCAGTGCCCTCTTCCTTGCAGTCAACTACATTCACCTCCACGACCACCCAGCTATTTTTTGGCAGCTGCCCAGGGGTTTTTCCCTGAGGACTCCTTTGAGCAGCTGCAGTGTATATGTTTATTCCTTAAGAGCATCGGAAAAAAACAAAGGCTTCTTAGAAGCACT
Organism: Phasianus colchicus; assembly: GCF_987193195.1. NCBI lineage: Eukaryota > Metazoa > Chordata > Aves > Galliformes > Phasianidae > Phasianus > Phasianus colchicus. The sequence continues at coordinate 134,790,433 of NC_143436.1, forward strand.
GGTCAGCAACACTGGACTTTACGGTGGGGGACTGTGTTTGGTTATCCCGTGATCACATTCATTTGGTGTGCCCCTCTTCTATGCTGGACCACCACTACCTAGACCTGTAAAAAATTAAGTTGCCCTGCTGGCCTTTCTCTTGCAGCTTCCTCATTCTCTCAAGACTGACCCTGTTGTTCATGCCACCCTATATTAAAACCTGTTCACCCAGATCCCTCCCAGCAGGCCAGAGAGAACATTGCATCTGGGCCATGCCAGATGTCAGCACATCCCAGTTTCCCCACAGTACTTGCTGTACTGGGCAGGACATGGCCTGAAGGACCATCCCTGGCAGCTTGTGCTGTAGGTGTGTCCCAACTGAGGTTTGGGCTTTTTATGCCTATTATTCTGATAAAAACAGGTCTCACTTGAGGGTGTGGGGCACACACTGGATGTGAGGTGAATGGTGTCAGGGTTGTGCTTGTGTTTGTTGACTGGAGACTGTGTTCTGTAAATATTATGGCTTTGGAAGCAGTTCTTGTGCACAGACTCTTTCTGCAACCACTTGCTACAAGACCTATATTTCTCTCAGGACAGCCTGACAGCACGCACTTTTATTCTCCACTGGAGCTCATTTAAAGGTGTCAAGAACTGCAATGTTGGAAAGGACAAATTATTTGCTATCAGATTGCAAAGTTTCCAGGAGATGAGAAGCTGACAATCCATAATTTTGTTTCCAAATCATTAGGTTTGGCATCACAGAAGCATATAGGCTTCAGGCTGGTAACTGGAAGGAAGCAGAGCTCTGCTCTGGCTATTGTCAGGATTGGGAGCAATTCTTGTGCTGTGGTGAGGAAAAATTACTAAATGCAGTGTCCCACTTAACAAATGCACCCCGTATTCATGGAATCTCTCCTCAGAGCCACAAGATTACAAAACACATGTTTTACTTACATCTAACATTTAGTAACTGTGTCTCCATATTCCTCGCCTCAGTAGGTAAAAGGAGGTTGTGAAGCTCTGCCTGTTGTTTCAAAGCAGCAAAGGCTCAACATACTTTGTTGTCCCCAAAGTAAATCAGGCTTGTTACTTCTCAGCTTTTCCATACCAAATGGCCACATCTATATATTTGTCTCAAAACTGCAGGCTGTACTATACTCTATGCATATCACATACAGACCTAGAAAACATTGCTTGCTTGGCAAATTCCGTTTCCTCTGGAGGCACTGTGACCATCTGTCCTGTGAGTGTCAGTCTGGCGCACCGTGGATCCTCCGGATCAACTACGTTTTTTCTGTGCACAGAGAAAAATGCTCATGTGTAATAGCTTGTTTTATTTGCTTTTGCATAAATATTAAAAACTGCAAAATTTTCTCAAACCTCACAGGTCTTTTCTGCCCTTGGCTGTAACGTTCAGGGGGTCTGTTGATAGAATACTCACCTGACATAGATCTCTACTGTAGACGTTTGCTTAATCTTAATGTATGCTTTTAAAAACTGCCTTAATAAATACATTTCTTAATGTGAAAATGGCAGGTTTTCCAGACATATAGACTTGAATTCAAGACTCTGAAAAGAATTAGTGAGATGACATATGACTGTACCTGCAAAATAGCTATGCATGCTTGTATTTGTGTGTCATTTTTCCTTCTGCCTATCTTAAAAAATCAATTCTTGTTCATTTTTATCTATTTTTCAACTGCTTTACATTGCTTTTCATCACAGAACAAGCCAAAAAAAAAAAAAAAAAAAAAAAAAGAAAAGAAAAAAAAAGAGAAGGAGAGACAAGTAAGGTCTATTAAAAAAATATATCCAACTGCATTCATCCTTCAAACTGAGACAGGGTAGGTACTTGTTGCCTTTTGGCTCTTTCTATACAGTAATAATAAATAACTCCCATTAGTAGCTACGGAGCAACTGCTGACTCTGACTTCTACAGTACAGTGATATAAATCATATGTAAACTGACAAATTGCAAAAAAGTTTCATGAAATGACTACAAAGGCCTGCTCCTGAGATGTGCTGAACAGCCCCACGGCTCATGGCCAGCACACTGAGACTGCTCAGCATTGCCCAGGACTGGGTCCCCACTTACAAACATAAGCCCTGAAAACTACTTTAGGAAATGAAGATTGCATTTCTTGTTGTCTGTTTTAATCTGAAGCAGTGCAGTAAATTACATCTCATTTGTGTGCAATTTTACTTAAAGATCTCGGCTTGAGCCCTTTAGCCTTAACTGTGTGCAATCTGCAATGGCTTTTTTTGTTGTAACTCTCAATTTGTGCCTATCACATGCAGGAAACATATGGGCATCCTCCTGCAGCTAATTTAACACCTGCAGATTCCCCACAGATGGTTATGAAAGACTGCGTAGCTTACTGGATAAAGTGTCTGCTTTTATAGATAGGACCACAAATAGAAATATGCAAGGAAATACAATGAGCTGATTGATACTCAGCTATGCCCAGTGAGCACTTGGCACAGTCTGTAGCCTGAGATCCAAAGAGCTGTTTGCAGTCACATCGTCTCTGGGGTGTGTTTTCAGCATCCTGTTCAGGATGGAGCAGCTGTTCTCTGAAGGTGGTGTTCAGCCTAACGATGTCTGGACAAACTGCACTTGTGCTCCTTTTCCTCTGCCATGCATGAGAGGAAGCTCAGCCACTAAGGATCAAGCTGAAGCTTTCTGTTCACATCAATAAATAAGGGCCCCATTTTCTGCAGTACACTTTATTTATTATTATTATTATTATTATTATGTAACAAATGAATGGTGCTCTGAGTACCTGAAAAGCCACATTCCATACCCTGACACAGGGAATTTTACCAGTGTACATTCATAGTATAGACTTGTCTACCTGGTAACAGAATCATAGACTCAACAAGGTTGGAAAAGCCCTTTCAGATCATCTAGTCCAACCATCAACCCATTACCACCACGTCCACTAACCACGTCCCTCAGTGCCACATTCACACATATATTGAACACCTCCATAGACAGTGACTCCATCACCTCCTTGGGCAGACTGTTCCACTTCACTGTTCCGGTGGTAGCCTCACCACTCTTCCTGATATGAATTTTTCCCCACTTTCCAACCTGAACGTCCCCTGGTGCAATTTGAGGCCATTACTTCTCATCCGATCACCTTGGCACCCTATGTATCTTTATACATTTAACTCACTGAGTCTTCAGAATATGGAAGGCAATTCTCACTAGCAAAACTGCAGTTCAAACATTTGCTTTAACCTAATAACCCTTTGTATATGAAAACCATTTTATCCATAGCCTAGCAGTGCCATAAAACAACTGAAAGTGGGGAGGACAATTTGCAACTGCTCTTGTCTGGTACAGCCCCTAGGTAAAACGTTAACTACTTTTGGGAATTGTATTAAAGGATGTCTTCATTTCACAGAGTGATCAAGGTGATAAATGTGACTTAGGTAGGAGCAGAAAGAAGTTTGATATCTTCTCAAATGGCAGTTATTTGATCTTTTTGTTCAAATACTCATTTATTCTCAATACTTGCTAATTTTTGAGTTGGCAATTGACTTGGTGTTGCTGTTATGCAGTGAATGCTGCCTTCCTTTCTTAAGAGTTTTTTTTTGTTTGTTTGTTTGTTTGTTTTTTTTTGCCTGATAGGTGTGTCAGATGTGGCTTTTCCCTGATTTACAGGAAAAACTGCACTCCGCATATATGGCTGATGACAAAACCTACACACTGTACATCTGTATCTGGAATCTTTTTATTGCTGTATATTTTTCCCTGCCTCCTTCTTCTGTTTTTAGTTTTCTGTACGTTATTCTCTCCTCTCAGAGTGTTACACTGACACACGCAATACTACCACTCCCAGTAAAAGTTATTCAGACTGAATTTTGCACAATCGAGAAATGTTCTGGAGAGGCAGAAGTTTATTTTTCTGGGAAATGAGGTAAATTATTTGTTGAAAACATGCACGATGAAGTTTAGAAGAGCTGGACAAGGACAACCACACATTGGAATCTAGTATTATTACTTGGCTGCTTTACTTTTAACACTGCCTCTTATCATAGGTTTTCCGTTTCAGAACACTGACCTTGCATTCTAATCTTACACTAACATTTGTATTTTTTTCAATCAAAGGAGCCCTTCATATTCTGAAATAAACCTATTTCTATATCACTTTTGGCATAGGATTCCCCTACTAATGAGTGATTACTTTTACAGTTTCTAAATAATCAAAAAACACTAGAAGTTAAATCTCTTCTAACTGTATTGTGAATGGGTTTTGACTTTTCATTGGTGCTACTTGTGTAATTAATGTACACACAGGTTTTATTTCTTAGGAGTAAGGGGATACAGCCAGTGACATGGCTTATATTTTTACTAATGAAAATGAAGGGATATTAAGGATAGATTTAGAGGTATATTTATTAAAGTATCCCTCCTAAACACATCCATAGGAGTGTAGCCATGCATTCCCTACTTATTTCTTGCCTTTTATCTAAATTAATCCATATTCAGCTCTCAGTCCTTGGGTTCCTTTTGCCTTGGTTGGCACATGGACAAGGAGTGCAGAAACAGCTTTATATAAAATTTGTGCCCTGCTGATGGGGGCTGTGGGGAGGCAGAGTCATGGGAAGAGAAGGCATGCTGACTGCACTGTCCCCATGCCAAGGAAACTATGGATGACTTCTTAGATCCCAGATAGAGAATCAGGTCCTCTGCAGCCCTGGAGAGGTCTTCATGGAGGCTGTGATAATATGAGAACTGAAGGGAAGAGAAAGCAATGACTTGTGGAACGAGACAAATCAATAGGGAACATGTTTATTTATTTATGCTTATATAAAATGTATACACCTTCTTGCAGAAATTAACTGAAGCCAGATGAAAATGGAAGAGGATTCAGCTTATGCACTTTATAAGAACATGGTGCATTAAGAGACATTCTCTTAATTATTCATCTGATTTGTGAAAGAAGAATTGATTGTCTCCATCCCTCTGCTTATGGTGAGCAAACAAGATATGCAGAGTTTGACCCAGCCTGGGCAGTTCTCTCCTCTGAGCTTGTGAAGTTGGAGAGGGAGCTGCATTCACTTCCGTTCAGCTGGCCCTCAGGGTTCCATCTTAGTTAGCTCTGCTGAGCTATGGAACAGCCAGTGTCCAAGTGAATATGCTTCTCAACAATGATGGGAAGCATACTGCTGATGAACACATCCCACTTATTTTACTGCATACCACTTCTGCACTTTCTGAGTCACAGTTCAAGAGTGGTTCAGAGCAAAGAGTGTCACCTACTCATTAAATTGTTTACTGCATAAGCCATCTTGTAGCTTATAATTAGAAGGTTCCTGTACCAAAACTAAGTGCTGACCTGATGAATGTATGGTTCAGGCTGATGTCATTATATGGGTTCACAAGGCGATAATACTGGGACTTTCTTAGGGTTCCTTTTTGTATTCGAAATCCCTTCTTTGATGAATTATTCTCTGGCTCTTGGTTTTCCCATGTATTACCTTTATCCTTACCCTTTAATTCCACTGAGATAAAATAGACTGGCACAGATCAGCAGTAAAAGCAAAAGAAGAGTTCAGGAAGCACTTGAGAAAGACTACCAAGTGTTCTCAAGAAGGAATCAGTAGGAAGGTGGAAGCACTCAGTCATGCTCCAGGGACTGGTGGAGGAAACAGGAATCTATAGATGGGAATCTCTCTGTTCTTCCCCAGCCTGTTTTTCCCACTGAAGAGCTACTCTTCTCCTCTGAAGAGACAGAACCTTCCATCCTTCCAGGAGAAAACTTTACCCCTCTATTTCTTCTTGAGCAGAACAAAAGAGAGAAGAAGCTGTGAAAGCTTTCTGCAGTTGTAGAAAGGGGGAGTCAAGAAGAAAGCTCTATTATTGCTATTCCTATTCCTGGTACTTTAGAGCACCTCATGTATGGCATAAGGCCTATGATTGTCCTGCAGTGGTAGCTGCATCCATACAAAGCTATGCCATTAGGACTGGCTGAGGATGAACCTGCTGCTGGCACCACTGATCCCCATCTGCTTCCACCCACACAAGGCAGGCAATTTGTCCTCCTGCATAGGACCCCTATCTGCCTTGCCCCAAATAGCTAGTATGGCATCATAGAATTTTTTGTCTCCTAAAATCTACATGAAATAACAAAGGAAATGCTATGTCCTGTAGGAATTATTGCAGGGTGCATATAATTTTTATTATTAAATCTGATTAATTTTGAAAAGCAAGTTATCCTCCTTATTCATTTCATTTGCTCGTCACTAACTGATGGAGTCTCTGAGGCATAAAGAGTGCATTGGTGCTGCTAATCCACATGGCATGAACGTCAAAGAAAATCTCTGCTGAAAGCAATTTCATAATCTGAAAAGCTGTTGCTGGCCTTCAGCTGGATATGGTAGGGCAGTTTTGCTCTGCTCTGGCTTGGGCAAGAATTTCTTTATCAGCCACATTTGAGAGCCAGCAGAGACACTCAAAAAACATCTTGACTTTCAGAAGTGCTGTCTTCCATGCTGAACCTGAAGTCAGGCTTGGGAGCTGAAGAGTATAATGGCTTTTCTTCATCCAAGTGATCCAGTGCTCATAGTCTACCTGTCTGAATGTTTTAAGTCATTCTGCTATTCCTAGAAGAGAATGGTTTCTAGAATGCTTTAACACTAATTTCTTACATCATGTCAGATTCCTTGCCTGTCTTTGTTGACAGTACCAACCATTTTTTTTAGTTGAACGGTATGGTTAAGCCAGGAAGGTTTTATATAGTTCAACCACAGACAATTCACAGAAAAAAAAAAAAAAAAAAAAAAAAAATCATAGCATCAACTGTTTCTGTAAGCAAAGTCAGAGAAACACATGTTGGTGTACCAGACAGGGATTTTGGGAAGCTGGTTATTTAAGAATACAGGAGAAAAAACAAAGTAATTTGGAGCTATATTGTGTGCATTGGGTCATGATGATAGTAGGTTTCATATTTGACTTTCTAATTTGATGTCTTCCTGAATTTTTAAGTACAGATTTTTCTTCAGGAAGAGTTACTGACATAATTATTTGCATATGACTGAAAAGAGCCAGTATAAATACCTGAACTAGAAATGTGTCTGTGCCACATAACACCATGAGGTGATTCTCAACTTCTCAAAAACTGAAGGATGTTTGGATTCAGCCTTTGTCTTCTGTATGCGTAACTTCTCCTTGTGTGAAGGTGCAATGCTAAATTGCTTTGTTATGTTCATCCTTGGATTAAGCGACAGTGCCGAGAGGCAGATAAATGTCAGATCACCAGTTGACACCTCAAGGGCTGTTGCAGCCACCCAAGGCAGTCTGTCTTTCTCTCAGGATTGCCTAGGAATAAAGTTTGCAATTCACATAAGTCGGCAACCAGCCAAAAACCAGGAACTCTCACCTGACAAAGTGCTCTCCTCTAGAAGTCCTCCTGGTGGCCTGCTGTTCTCAAAAAATGCTGGAGATGCTTTAGCTCATACCACTGTTGTACCTCAAGCAGAAAATGAAACAGGATGGGTGGAATGGCTCTGAAGGAGCCATCTCTTGTGCATGTCATAAACCAGCAGAGGAATCTGGGTCACTCAAAATCACTCCCAGTCTGCAATGTGGATTTGAAACACCATCCTCAAGCTAACAGCAAAGGGAAACAAAGCTAAGGACTCAGCTCATCACGTCTCTTTCTTTTCCCCTCGTGTGAAAACCAGCCCATGGCAGCCATGTAACTGTTCCTCCTCTCAGAAAGCTGCATTTGGTCCCTTTGAATGTGCTGAACCTGATGTCAAGGAGACGACACATGTTTAAAATTAATTGCCTGTTTTCCAGACTGCAGCTGTAATAAGGCAGGTCCAGGATCTTACTTGGAAAGAGATCCTCTGAGCAGCTTGTGTGTTGGGAAATTTATTCAGAACAATGGCCTCTCTATTCTTTAGTATAGGGCCCAGTCTTGTTCTCTCTGAAATCTGTAAGAATAAGACTCAATCTTTTCAGTTTTTCTGCAGAATAGGCATGCCAGTGTAGTCTATTTATAGCCTTGAACCATTTAATTTTTCTTGCCTCCATTATCCATTTATCTGCCATCAGATCAGACACAGTGTCACCGCTAACTAACACTCCTGCAGCCTGACCATCAGAGAGCGTTTGCAGAGAGAAGAACAGGCAGTGTCCTTCTGGGAAATGGAAATCTCTAGGTCAGAGATGAGGAATCCAGGCTATAGCTGCAACAGTAGCATGCATTGCAACTGTGATACCATGTATCACAGCTCTCTTACTTTCGTTTTTAAAAGCTAGCACAGAGACTAGTTTCAGCTTTTTAATTCTTTTTCCCCAGATGATTAAGCACTAAGGCTGGAAAACAAAAAAGGCCACCCTATATCCCTTACAGCCCAGAAAGGGGGAATATTTATTGTTAAGCTTTGAAACCCGAGTATATTCTGAACCAAAGCAAATGAAATTCACTACTAAATTTAATATCAAACTGATATACAAGCACACAAGCCACTTGGTACTCATTAGATACAAGAAGACTATCAAAATGTCAGCTATGTTTTCTTGCAAAAGGCCAGAGATTTCCTCTGTATGCAATAGGTCAGGAGCATTTTCCAGGAGAGCACCAAACACAAACACCAAGCACTGACTAAGAGCATCAAACAGCTTTCAGTTATTTTAAGTCATACAACTTAGAGTAGGTTAATAGTTACATTCTAATAAAATTATACATGTAAACAAGCTACATGGCCAATTTCACTGCTGGCATATAAGGACATGAACTTTCTCACGTAGCTATTTTGCATAATTATTTTGGAATTAAAACAACTAATAATGTCCCAGACTGAGAGAACTTCTGATATTAATACCGTCTATAAATGGCACTTCCCTTTTTGAAGAAAACCTCACAGATACTGCATTGACATCTAGCACAGTATGAGCTCTGCCAGGAGAACAGGCATGAGCAAGGAGGAGAGAGAAGACTGCTACATCACCCCACAAAGCCCTGCACTAAGGATGCTCCCTGCTGCTCACACGGCCGCTCTGGACACGTTGGCAGGCACAGTGTACCCATAGGAGAAGCCTGGCAGAAGTTGCTGAAGCTTTCCTGTGGGGTACTGGGATGCTGCAGAAGGCTAAGGTGTTGTAATAATGAAATAATGAAAAGTAAACTAAAAGGGCTGACAAAATAAATAATGCAAGGAGCAGTGATTAGACTCTGAATCTCTGTACTCTGTAGCAAGCTCAATATTTAGAGTATGGTTACACGCTAAAAAGGGACTGTCCTATATTCTCCCACCTTCCCTCCTCTGCTCTCCTTTGTGCTCCTCTGGCTCCCGGTGAGCTACTGCAAGTTTCTTCAGAATGCTGTTTGAACTTAAGGTCAGGCAAATCTCAGAACTGATGCAAAAGAAAGAGGGAGCAAGAAGTGTAGGGATGTGGCCACTGGCAATTAGAGAGGCTCAGCTGTCCTGAAATAGGTGTTAGCAGTGCCCAGAGTGCAGCAGCACAAAGCAGAGGCACACAGAACAATAGAGCAATGGTTAGTTAGGGAAATTAATAGGTACTTAATAGGATGACAGTGAATAAATATTCTTGAAGGGTTGTGATGTATCTGAATTTCATATTTTTATAAACCATGAATCATTTCTCCTTTGTTGGTGAATTGGCACTTCCCAAGCAGGTAAATCAAGCAGCAATGTTGCTAAAACATAAAAGGCAAGGACTTTCAAAAGTGGATGTTTAAAGTCAGGGATGAAAGGCCACACTCCAGTGCTTAAATGCATGTGTAATTCTCAGAAGTGCTCATCACCAACAGCTGACATCAACGGCAGCTGCTCTGAGCATCAAGCCTCTGAAAATAGGGCATCTGTGTTGCTGCTGGGACGTGGGGCTGGCCGTACATTTTTAAGTACTTGATCTAGATATTCTGCTCATTATTTGATTGAATGAAAAAGCTTAGAAAGCAAGAATAAGCTCCATTAGCCTTTTATGAAACAACTGATAAATTTAATTACAATTTGAAATGATTAATTCAAAATATTTAATGAAATAATTTTAGGCAACGGAGTAATGTGGAGTAATGGAGTCTTAGCTCCACCACTCTGTTGACCTTTTCAACCATTCAAAGCTGAATTATCGTAGAATTACAGAATGGTTTGGATTGGAAAGGAACTCAAAGCCCAGCCAGTCCCAATCCCCACCAGCTCAGGCTGCCCAGGGCCCCATCCAACCTGGCCTTGAGTGCCTCCAGGGATGGGGCACCACAGCTTCTCTGGGCAGCTGTGCCAGCACCTCACCACCCTCTGAGTAAAGAATTTCCCCCTAACATCCAATCTAAATCTCCCCTCTTTTAGTTTAAAACCATTTCCCCTTGTCCTATTACTACCTGCCCATGTAAATAGTTGGCCTCCTTCCTGTTTATAAGCTCCCTTTAAGCACTGGAAGAACGCAATGAGGTCTTCCTGAGGCCTTAATAAACATTAATTATTTACCTTAATAAATGTTGTGATGGAAAGTATGTATTGGTGCTTTACATTGCAAGAGGAAGCCGTCGTTTCCTGGCTGCCTTCCATTCCTTGGGAATGGGACATTAGCCTGACATAACTCTTTTTACCACCATCTAAATCTTACGAAAACAAAGAGTATATTCTGGAGACACACACAGACAAGAGGAACAGTGCCTTGCTTTATATTTGCCATTCACTGCTTTTTTCCCATGTTCTCTTCGGATAGCAGGACTGAAAGTTGAGATGACATTCAGCTCCAACTGGGCAAGCTTAGGATGCAGTTCCTAAGACAAACCTCTCTTCCCCCAAAGAGGACCTTATGATCTCATTTCTTTCTGAGGCAGCCTGTAATTCCCAATTATTCTATTTCCCTGCAGTATCAGCTATGATCTGCTTTGCTAATGGAGCCTTGTCTGACACAGTTTTGGTGTCATCTACCTCGTCATGTAAAGAGGCCTTTGGAAATGACACCTCAAACAAGGCTGACCCAGCCACACTCGTTGCATGCCTGACTGTAAACAAACATATGGTGCAGATAAGTCTTTTTCACAGAGGAAAGAATGGTGGGGAAAACTCTATCAGCTTTGAGTTTACATACATACAATTTAACATGTAACACTTCAGCTTGTGCTCATTGTTTGTGTGGCTAGGAAGAAAGAAAGAAAGCTCGCTGCTTATCTCGGCCTGGCTGTAGATCAGTAAATCTTAAACCCTGCATCCTTTACATGGAAGATTATTGTTTACCAAAATCCCTCTGGGAGCTACAACCCAACCAGTGGGATGTCCAGAGCTGTCAGGTGTCAGTAGAGGTGGCACTTAGGGACATGGTTTAGTGGGCGTGGTTGTGATGGGTTGGCAGTTGAACCTGATGATCTGTGTAGAGTACCAAGATGATAAGACAAGAGGTAAGGCTTTAAGTTGCACCAGGGGAGGTTCAGGTTGGATATTAGGAAACATTTCTTCTCAGAAAGAGTGGTGAGGCAATGGCACAGGCTGCCCAGGGAGGTGGTGCAGTCACCATCCCTGGAGGTGTTCAAGAACTGTGTGGATGTGGCACTGAGGGATGTGGTCAGTGGGCATGGTGGGGGTGGGCAGATGGTTGGACTGGGTGATCTGAGAGGTCTTTTCCAACCTTAATGATTCTATGATACTCTGACTTCAACAGCCTTTGAAACTCTGCAGACATTATTGACTAGATCACTATGGCTTATAACTGCATCTTGAACACCTGGATTTCATGGAGACACCTCCAAGAAGGGATCCCTGAATCATAGAATCCTTAGGACTGGGAAAGACCTCTAGGATCACCAAGTCCAACCATCCACCCACCACCAATGTTACCCACCAAACCATTTTCCCGAGTAGAATCATAGAATCATTAGGATATTTGCCTGAATTTGTTCTCACTGAGGTTGGTACTTGGCAGATAAAATTCTGTTACCTGCAGAAATTCCCATCTGATTCTGGTAGGGTCAGTGAAGCTACAGGATCCTTCAAGAGATCTGCCACTGCATTATCTTTCAGCGTCACATAAAAGAAAGGGATTCCAGTGCTGTTATTGACAGGACCGTCACTGATAGGCAGAAGGTTCCCATAGGGCATTCCTTGGATCTGCAAAACCCAAATAAGTCACTGTCAGCATCTCTGCACACAGACAGTTCCCAGTGTTGGTCATTACCCATGGGGCTCTAGAAGGAAGGACAGCAACCCCCAGCTGCTCAGTCTCCCACCTTCTGCTGTCATCAAGAGACACCCTTTTACTGAATTAATACTTTTTTGTGTCTTCAGATATTTCTTTCTTCATGGTCATTTCCATGTTAAATAGTATAATTATCAGTCAATATATTAATTCAATGCAGCTGGTAAAATCCTTTACAGCCAAATCAAATTAAGTGTGAACACTTAATAAGAAAACCCTGGATGATGTTATTACTTGGAGTGCACGCTTTTCATTTTTTAATGTTTACACACTTTTAGAATTTGAATGTTCATAGTGCTTATAAATGGTCCTCATGAATGTTAGTAGGGAAATGTTAGTAGGGACGCTTTAATGAAGCTGTATAACTTAGAAGCTAAAAATGCCTGTTTATTATTAAGAATCGTAATGGAAAACAAAACAAAACCAGCAGCTGTCAGTAATATTACAGAATCACAGAATATCCAGAGTTGGAAGGGACTCACGAGAATCATGTGTGGAGCTCCTGGCTCCACACGGTACCACCCAAAATCCAAACCCCGTGTCTGAGAGCGCTGTCCAAACGCTCCTTGAACTCCAGCACTGCCCTGGGCATCCTGTTCCACGGCCTCTGGTGCAGCCCCTTTCCCTAACCCCCAGCCTTATGCAATCCCCAGATGACTGCAGACTGTTTGGGAGCTGTCCTACCAAGGGGCTGTGCTGAGTGCATCAACCAGCAGCTCTCAAGTCTTAGGGCTTCAAGAGAATCTCTGTCAACCTGACGTGGAACCAGAGCTTTTGTGCGCGGCTGTATACGTGTCATTAATGCTATGGTGTTAAACGCGTTGTTTCACGCTAACGCGGGCGCCTACCGGCTCAGCCCAGCTCTCTGAAGTTTAAAATGACAAGACAAAGTCAGGAGCAAAGTGAAGCGGTCAGTGAGCTAACCGCGCTGTGGGCTCGTTCAGGAGGCATTCGAACCTTTCTCAGCGGGTCTGAGCGCCAGGGGACGCGCAGGGGAACGCGTTAAAGCCGGAACCCCCCCGCACCGCCCCGCGGTACCTTTCCGTGGGCGGCCCGGGAGGCCACGAAGCCCCAGGCGCCGTGTCGGGCGAGGCGGCGGGCGGTGGCGGCGCGGCCCGGCGGTGCCGCGGGCTGCCGGCGGTACGAGAACATCCGGGAGGGGGCGGCCCCCTGCTCCGGGCGCCGCGCCGTCGCCCCGGGGCCCAGCGCCGCGTCCTCCCGGTACGCCGAGGCCGGGAAACTCTGCTTCCAGATGCCGCCCGCCTCCTCCAGCAGGCCGGGCAGAGCCTCCTCGGTGGAGGAGCTGTGCAGCTCGTCGGCCGCTCCCCCAGCCTCGGGCAGCGGCCAGGACACCGAGCTGAGCACCACGTAGCCCCCCGCGCCGCCCCATAGCAACGCCGGCAGCCACCACCAGCACCGCGCCGCCGACATCTTCTGCGGCGCGGCTCGCAGCACCCTCCCGCGGCCGCCCGCTGCGAGTGCGGCTCCGCGGGGCCGCCCGCAACGCCCCCCGGGTCCGCACGGCCGGTCTGTGATACGCAGAGAGCCGCCTTTGGACAGCTCCGCGCGGCGGGGGGCAGAACTCGGGCCGTGCTGCCCTGCGTGTGCGCGGAGCTGCTGCACTGTGCTGCGGTCGCCGGGCAAGGTCTTAATCAGGCAAAGATGTGAATATTGCAGTTTGTTTAAACGGCTCTACCCCACAGGGGTGCTTCATTTGGCAGTAGATCCCTACAGAGCAGCGCTGCGAGCTCAATTGTATATATATATAATTGATATAGCCCAGGCGGCCAAGAAAGCCGACGATATCCTCGCTTGTATCAGAAGTGGTGCAGCCAGCAAGAGCAGGGAGGTGATCGTCCCTCTGTACTTGGCAATGGTGAGGCCACATCTCAATGCTGTGTTCGGTTTTGGCCCCATTGCTACAAGAAACACATCCACACCGTGGAGCGTGTCCAGAGAAAGGCAGCAAAGCTGTGAGGGGTCTGGAGAACGAGCCTGATGGGGAGCAGCTGAGGGAACTGGGATTGTTTAGTCTGGAGAAGAGGAGGCTCAGGGGAGACCTTATCACTCCCTGCAGCTACTTGAAAGGAGGTTGTGGAGAGAAGGGGGTCAGCTTCTTCTTCCAGGTAACAGTAATAGGACAGGAGGTGATGGCCTCAAGTTGCACCAGGGGAGGTTCAGGCTGGGTGTTAAAAAACATTTCTCTTCAAAAAGAGCAGTGAGGCAGTGAGGCACAGGCTGCCAGGAAGGTGGTGCAGTCACCATCCCTAGAGGTGTTTCAGAGCCGTGTGGCACTGAGGAATGTGGTCAGTGGGCATGGTGGAGGTGGGCAGATGGTTGGACTGGATGATCTGAGAGGTCTTTTCCAACCTTAATGATTCTGTGATTCTATTCTTCCATTGCAGCTTCTCAGGGACATGTAGCAGATCCGTTAGAGCAGATTTCAGGGCTGGTCATTGGCTTCTGCTTGATTGCCTCATGGGAGCAAGATGCATATCTCATCCTGAGTGTAAAGGATCTATGAATTGCTGAGCATTTTTAACTTCTTTTTGTTTATTTTATTCCTTTATCCTCACTGTAATCACCTGAAGCTGTGCAACGAGCCTTAAGGTTGAAATTCATTTTTCAGACGGTAAAGATACATCCCCAGTGTATGTAATTTCCCCACCAAATTCTCAGCCTGAGAACTGAATACTCTCCTGCTGTTCCTTTAGCATATGGTCCTGACTGCATGTGCTGTGCTATTTTGTCTACCGATTCCCACTTCAGTGCTTGGGCTGAGGAGTGTAGATGCAAGGAACAAATAAATGTAGATTTCCCAAGCACAAAATGAGTAAAAGTTTGATAAACTCCTGAGGAAAGCTTCTTTCCAGCTCAGGAAATGTCCCTTTTTAAAATTAATGGAGCAGCTGTCCCCTCTTGAAACAATGAACACACCCAGGGAGCCTCCTCCCACAGGACGCACTTTTCAAAAACACCTAAAAAAACCAATTCCCCAGTGTTTCTCACATGACAGTTAGTCGAATTCCTCATGCATTGTGAGGCACGTGCCACATATATTTCATTCTCTAAATTTACCTTAACACGTAAGTTTGCTCCAGGTTCCTCTTTGTATATTCTTTACTCATGCTCTGCTTGTAGGGCACATTCCAACAACTTGTTTTCCGACATAAACAAATCAATAACATTATATACAACCTATTTGATGTCAGTTAATAGAATTAGGCCTGAGATATCGACTCTTGTATCCTGCACAAGTGGGAAGCAAAGCGGGAGTTTTTCAAGACACAGAAATCAGTGCTAAGTTCTACATGTAATAAATGTCAATTTTAAATGACATACTGCTGACATAAAGCAGCACTGATTCAAGGTCATCAATCTATTCTGTAGCTTCCAGATAAGTTTAACACAGTGACTTCAAATGGGCCTTCTGCTTCCTTGATGTCTGAAGTCCAAGAAATAAAATAAAAAAACCCACACATTTCACCTTTTCATTCTGAAGATTTATTCAAATTAAGTCTAATAACCAAAACACGTGACAACTTACAATAGCTGTCCCACTAGCACAGTTTGGCATTTAGTATTTACAGAGGAAGATCTTAAACTTAAGAGAATGAAAATATTATTTCTTAAAATTGTATTAGAAAGTAATAGTGGCCTATGTTTATAAAGTATTTTTGAAAGTCAGGCTGATTTTCTCTGAAAATTAACTGGGAATGGGAGGCAAAAATGAAAAGAAAAATTCTGTCCATCTCTTTGAGTAAGAAGAGCTTTTCTTCTGACCACAAGATCCAACTGAATGGAAGTTTTTGCTATTTTGTCTTCCAAATGACGAGCTGAAAGTTAGAAAAGAAACGTAAGTATTTTGATTGGAGAAACTGGAAATCATGTAAATCATCTTCTTCATCATCTTTGTTAAATCAGCTTTGTTAAACAAGAAAGTCTTCTCTCTACTTTCCTGCCTCATATTCTGCTCTTTTTTTTTTTTTTTTTTTTTTATCTGTTTTTTGATTTTGGTTTTTTTTTGGTGCAGATACCCAACCTATTTTACATCAGTTAAACCACACACTGTGTTTGTCAAACACACTGAGCTGCCTCATAGGATGGCAGAGGTATAACAGTAGGACACAGCACCTTTTTGGTACTCACGCTTTATGTGGCTACTATCAACTATTCTTTTCCAAAAGAAATAATCATAATCCAGCTCCCTCCCTCCCTGGGACTGTTTTTACATACTGAAATCCCATCTTTCTTAAAATCAGTGGAACTTTTGCCAATGAATTTAAGCAGGGTCAACACTTTGCTCTTATTTTTGATCATTTTAGCTAGTTATTTTTCTTGATTTCTATATCCTGGATTACACAGACTATTCAGATGACCATTCACTATTCACTTAAGTGAAGCAGTTAATATTTCCTTATTTTTTTCCCTTTTTTAACAAATCAAAGTATTTGCTTTGCTTTTTACCAATAGAGCTGTGAACAGTGTTCCCTCAGCCTCTTTGCTCTGATTTGCAGTGTATTGTATGGTACAGAGGCGTGGAAATGGATTAAAAGCCACAGCACAGTGCTCTGCAGATAAACCCACTGCAGGTGTGCAATTTAATAGGATTTTAATTTGGTAACAAGTGAACAAAGAGAGGAAACGTAAAATAGGATTTTCTAGATGAAAAATTGCTACTCTTGCTGAGAGAAAGTGACTGGAAGCTCTGTGATAAGGAGTGAAGATCAGTCCGACGTTCTCTGAGTTGCTCTGTTACGTATTAAAGTTCACTGAGAGCATCTTTGTTTATGCCATAGGTTCCAACAGTTATTGGTTCAAACTACTTGCTCTCAGCTGGATAGAGTTCAATCTGTAATGCTGTCCATCAGGCCAGTTTGTTTAAATCTTGAATTGTCTCATTCCCCTCCCTCTGCATTTTTTTTTTTAATATAAAAATATTTTCTTTGGGAGATGTCACCAGCTTGCAATATATGTTCCATTCTCAAGATTATTAACAGTATTCATGCTTCGAATTACAAAATACGTATATGCTGCATTGCTCAAAAATGCGTATATGTGTGGAAAAACATGGTGTCTCTGCTGAAGAGTTTCATTTATATTCAGCATGAAGGAGAGGTGGGGGACCAAAAACAGATGGGGAAGGAAAAGGAAAAATAAAGGTGGCAACCAAAAGATCATGAAGAGATCTGCTTAGACACAGGCACATATTGCTGCTGCTGATGCAAGGGCAAGCTTGGGAGATTCTCTTCTGATTTCTGTTACCAGTCCTCCCTCTCATTTTTCCAGGGTTTCACAGCAGAACTGAGTTTTTAGCACTAATTTCAATGAGATGCGGGTGGAGGTGCGATGAACAGATTTTTCCCGAGCATAACAGGCTGTAGAGAAGGCACAGAAATGCTCTGTGGGACAAGATGAAAAAGATACGGAGGTTGGTGTTGTTGGCAGAGGATGAAGTGGAGGATGGGAGATACAGAGAGACACCAGGCCTAAGAGATCTGAAGAGGCTGTGTGAGGGGAAGGATTTAAAGGAAAAAAATACAAAGCACACCCTTGATACACAGAGCGGTAAGTCATGCAGCTGAAATACCATCCAGGAGACAGCATCTTGGCTGCTGGATGCTGTTCAGGCTGCTGTGGGTTTGTATACAGGTTCTGGCTGAAGGGGAATTAGTAGGAGCAGGGACAGATGGCTGCCTAGGAGAATGGGAAGGTGATCCAAAGTCACAGAAGACAAACTCTTTTGCGACAGGAATCTACAGGGTATCTAGTTTGGGGGTCTGCAAATATGGTAATATGAGCAAAGTGGTGGGTGGTGGACATGATTCGGAATTGCATTTTTCATCAATCTGTGGAGTTAGTATGACACCCAAGGAGAGAGAGCCTGCAATGGCTGAGGTGGGAGCTACCACCCATTCGAAGGACACCAGTGCCAGAAATACTCACCCACTCTATCACAGCTCCTGAAACCCTTCTGAGCTGCAGGTTCCAGTTTTTCATCTCCTTCACTAGCTGCAGACACTTGAGGCACAGCATTAGCAGGCTCTTACTGGGCGCTGTTTTTCATTCCACTATCAGCATCTTGCACATGGACTGATGGAACCCAGAGTTTCAGGTCCTTTAGTTGGCAAGATTTTCCTCTCTAAGCTCTTCCTATACTTTCTCCATCCTTCACTTTTTCCTTTCGTCCTTGATACCTTGACAAGTCATGCTACTCCCCATTTTGGGTTTTGTAGTCATTTGCTCTTACTTTGGCACTGCTCATCCCTCACTCTAACCAGCCTTGCTCTATTCTTGAGGTCATGTACAAAATATGCAAAAATTACACATTTGTTTGTAGGCATATCACTTATGTAAAGCAAAACCAGGGTCAAATCTTTGTTGTCACTTGCATAAGAGCACTGTAGTTGTTGTAGAGGCCACACAAAAGCCCCAAAGGGCAGAACAGTGAAAGAATACAGAAAGCAGGGTAGATATTGAATAGGCTTTCTACTGGTTTATCTCCTAATTTTTGACCATTGGTGGTTTAGGGATTCCTTGGCCATATCTGCATCCAGATCAGTTTGTTTTTGAACTTAAGGTGGCATGGGAGGATAGCTCATTATATTGCATTTCAAAAATGAAAATATCTATCCAACTTGCCCATGACGTATGCAAATCATTTTTTTTCCCCCTTGTGCCTTTCTCCCTCTGATTTTCATTACTGAAGTAGTTTTAGCATATCTCATATTTAAAAGCAAGTGTCTTCCAAGAGTCCTTATAACTAATAAAGATATTTTTTAAAACAGTTGATTTCCACTCCTGGTCCTAGTTTATGGAAGCTGAATACATCCTGGGAGGTGCAGGATAAGCAGTAGAATAACAACAGCATGATCACCTCAAAAATGTTATTTCCTTATTAATCTTGGTGCCACTGACATTTGTTCTTTTCCGTGTTCTAGAAAACACAGTGTTCTCTGAGTCTTAAGAAATCTGAAAACAGCTGAATGTACAAGTGATGAATATATCACTTGTATTAACCAAAAAGGCTTGAGCTGTGTTCCGATATATCCTAAGATTTAGCTTTGTGTCCTAAGAAGACTCAGAAATTTCGTTTTATACCTGGCCTGTCACCCGTTATGCTGCTAATTGAAACCAGGGGACTGACTGCAAGAAAGTCTGGCACAGCAGAAAGATTCGAAGTGTTTCACACTTCAGCATCTTTGATAAAATTAATAGCTAGGTGAAGGAAAGAGAGTCTCTCAGTGCTCCCAGCAGTGAGAGAAGGCTACACTATGTGCTTTCTCTTCTGATCAGTAAATACCATTTGGACTGCTAACCCCTGAGCTGTGCCAAACCAGCAGAATAAGGTTGCTCTTGCTTAGATGATACTTGGGGAACCTAACAAAAAGATGAAAGACTTCTGGAAAATGAAGGAAGAATGAAGGAAGAATGGGGTGAGTGGGAGGTAGGCAATATGAAGTTCTATGAAGTTAGATAGGCAATATGAAGTTATATATGAATAATCCATTAACAGGGATTGTGGGAGGATGGCTTTTGGCTTGAGGTGTGGATGACAGTGGACATAGCTCCATGCAAACCTGGATTTCATTAGTTCTACTTCACACAGAAAAAACTACAAAGTCTGCACCTCTCCCGATTTCCACAACTTCCTTTTCTTTTTTCTTTTTTTTTTTAAATTTTTCTTCAGAGCTAATATTTTATCTCACCTTGATTTCTGTGGCTTTCTCCCCCAAAAAACTCAGAACTCTGAATATACGTTGCTTAATCTGATGTCGCTCTGGTTCAGCATCAAACTTATGAGAGTTGACTGAGGAGCTTCTGCTTGAGGTTCCTCCTCTGCAAAGTAGCCCCCAAAGTAGGTGGGCTCATAAACCCACAGAACAGGCTGGTCGCTTTGCTGTGTGACACAAAAACTTTCTTCTCCCTCTTCTTCCTCCTCTATATAGGACTGGAAGATGTGAGCAACGTAGTCCAAGAGTAGCAAATTAAACAAATGCCAGGATCCTAAATTTAAAGAAAACCAGAAGTAGTTGTAGCAACCTTTTAATTTGCATACCTTCCTGATTTGTTCTTTTTTTTGAAGAGCTTCATTGTAGTGATGGGCTAGACAAAGTAGCCAACTAGCACTCATCAAATAATGCTTGCATAACGACCTACCTCCAACCACCACAGCAAAAGGGCACTGACTATGGATTTTAAACATAAACAAAAGCCTTTTCCCAAATTTTACCAATAGAGAAAAATGTGCTTGTGTTTATTCACTTTTCTATTCAAGTTCATCCCCCAGATTCACTGCCCTTATAAGGCCTGTTAACTAGCATGCATTGTCTGCATTTCCCCCTAACTCAGATAAATTATTCAACCTCTTCCCAAGCTAACCCTCCTACAGATTTCAGTTTGTTCCAAACCTATGACATTAAATGGCCTACCTTGTAGCTGGGTATGCCAAAATACCAAGTTATAGTTGCCAAAAGCCAAAAGGACTCATGGAGGTCACCGAGTTTTGACTTGTACCTGTGGTTGGAAGTACTTACAGTATATATGTAGGTGACTGTCCAGCCACCATGGCTTGGCTATACTCCCCTGAACACCTCAGAGGAGATACTAATAAAGAAAATGAAGGTGTATCAGCTGGTTTTGTGTCTGAGATAAGTAGACACACATATTCTGGAAAGGAGGTGTTAATAGAAGAGCTCTAGCATAGAATTATGGAATTAACTGGGTTGGAGAAGATCTTCAAGATCGTCAAGCTCAACTATCAACCAGACCTACAGAGTCCCATCAGTAAACCATGTTTTTTAATGCCATGAAGTCCCATGACTTCACGTGCCCTGATTGCTGTTACTCCTTTCAGCCTTACAGGGGACTAACTGCAGGCTCCTTTGATTGCACTTGAGCATCATCCATGAGGAGGCCAAGTTGGAATAGGGCAGAAGACAATCCTGAGTTCAGAAGTAACTTATGTGTGTCAGAAATGCTAAGTTTCAAGCAAAAACCCCCAGCCAGAAGTGACTTTGTATTTGGTTTCTGGTATGTGACTTACGTTGTGGGGATGAATGCTGCATTAACATGACACACATTTACCAAAAATTCTACATTTTTCCTAAGTAATTGTGAAACCTCAGTGGATGCAGCATATTTTGACTTGCAGGATCCCCACCATTTCTGTATGAAATGCTGAGATTTAAGACGTTTATGAAAAGCAATGGCCTGAGTGCAGAATGGCTTGTTAAAATAACTAAGCCTTGACCACTAAGGCTTCAAATAGAAATGTGGGAATAGAGACCTGGGAGAGATGGGACATTGTTACATCATATAACCCAACATCTAAAGGAACGAATGGTTTTAGGAAAGAAGATAATAATGACCAATTTAATTGGAACATCACAGAGAAAGATTAAAAGACATTTTAAAAACTCTGTCATGTGAAAATGAATTAAATCTCAGTGTTAATGAAGTACAGTAATAAGACTGTATAATGTGAGATGAAAATATTGTTTGTAACTAGTTTAAGAAGGGCTCAGCAGAGGATAGGATGCTTTACATCAGATGGTATTAATTGTGTCCCCAGCCATTAGCAACTAAAGAACAGGGAGGCGATTCATTAAGCTCTTCTTGAGGTGGGAAGAGGATTTCATCATCATTGGCAATTTTAATAAACACTGAGCATCCTGTGCTGTTCTTGGAATTCGTTCACAATTTTCACTCATGACACAAAACATTGCATCTAACTTTGAGGAGTTTTGTGCAGAACACTTCTGCAGAGATAGATGTGATTATTATTACTTTGATGCAGCCGGCCATGGACAAGGGACCCGACTGTGCTGTATTCTGTGTAGTCAGAGAGCCAACCTCCAATCCTGCTCCAGGGAGTTTGCAACCTAATTATGAGGCAAAAGGTAACAGCTAGATGCAGAAAAGGGCTGTGCATGTATATACACAAGCACAGTCAGTAACAGGGAAAGAATGCTGAAAAATATAAAAGGCAGCAACCTTAGCATACCCCTTTGTTATGTCTTTGTAGGAAACACAAAGCCCTAAGCTTTGAAGGGGAATGTCTAAGAAGATAATGAGGGTTTTTTGGCTGTTGGTGTGAAGCTCCCTCCAACAGAACACAAAAAATTATGAAGGTGCTTCTTTGAAAGTCTGAAAGGTAGTTCTGGGTTGAGATGGTAGTCTGGGTTGAGATGTTACTCTGAGGAGACAGTGCATTGCTCCAGAATAAATAAAAGACAGATAGCCTCTGAAAGGTCTTACAAAGAAAGAGAAAGGAAGTTAGGTTTGATGCAGTATAGAAGAGGAACAGTTGTTTCAAGACACAGTGGTACCACTTCAAGGCATTTTCAGTAAATGCGACTGCAAAGGCCCCTCACTTCTGCTTTGCACTAGTGTGTGTTGGATTTGGTGCTAGACAGCTCTGAGCACTACAACAGAGACAAAACACATCCAGCTGAAGGAGTGATTAGTTTTCAGTCAGTCTAAAAGGCATAAGCAAAGGAAAGGAGCCTATCCGTTCTCTAGGAAGAACTAACTGCGTTTTTGACAAGTGTTTGGATCTGCTGTTACTGTATTATACAGAAAGAATATGGGAATCTGGAAGCTACCACCTGAGATATATGCAATTATTATGGATAGGGCTGCTGGTGCCCCAGCTCTCTATCACCCCTTCCTGATGGAGTTCCTGCAATGGGGATGAAGAGAGATTTGCATCTAAGGATGCTGTTATCTGTTTCACCTTAAATGATAGCCTCTACCAAAACAGGGAGTCCTGCTCCTCTGCCATCTCCAGCTGCATCTTTCTCCCTTTCTCCCTTGTGCTCATCCTAGAGAGGTGATGCTCATTTGGACTGTAGCTTGACTGATGTCAGCTGAAATGATCAGGTCCCTCTGCCATCTCAGGTCACATGAGATGACAGGCACAAAGCTCTCACTTACCAAAACTGTCTGCATAGTTGAGTGTCATCGCCTTGCTTACTGTGCTCAATAGGAAGTTCCATCTCAACTGGAAATCAGCTGCCAGTTTTATAAACTCCTGTTTATTCCTGCTTGGCTGCAAACAGAGAAAAAAAAAAGATGCTTTATGATGAAGCCGGTTAAAAGACTCCCTTGTTGTGTTGTGGACTATTTTCCTGCACAGACGGCATACAAAGATGGAAAATTAAGTTAAAATAATTTAGGTTGAAAGGGATCTTTGTATGTCATCTTTTTTCAGGTCTTTTCCAGTCAAGTTCTGAATGTCTCTGAGGTATTCTCCACCCTTCTGG
This sequence comes from Phasianus colchicus, assembly GCF_987193195.1. Taxonomy (NCBI): domain Eukaryota; kingdom Metazoa; phylum Chordata; class Aves; order Galliformes; family Phasianidae; genus Phasianus; species Phasianus colchicus. The sequence continues at coordinate 134,813,863 of NC_143436.1, forward strand.
GTAACTTCTTCATGTGTTTGACTGTCCTCATGTTTGCTTTTTAATCTTTTGAATTTTTCCTTTGCTGTGGCTATTGCCTTACACCCTATAACTGTGAACCTCCATCTTCTCTGCAGCTAAGGGTTCTGTGAGATGAAGGCACCACAGAACTGCAAAATGCTATTTCAAATTATAAAACCCACTCAAAATATTAGGAAAAAAAGCTGAAGAAGTAAGTACAGTTTATCCTGCTTCTTCAGAAAAATAAATTAAAAAAAAGAATTTAACTACCCTCCAGCCCCAGATTCATTGGCCTGTCCAACCAACAGAATGCAGTGCTGCTATCAAACTACCACTAGCTCTGGATCACTGATGGACAAGGGGTGCAAGAATTGGTAACTTAGGGAGAAGTCTATACGCAAAGATGGTCACACTTGAATCTTTCATGAGAGATAGGACCACTGCTCTAGCATTTCTCACTCTCCTACAACCTGCTGAAAATCAACAGTTTCATAAATCAACAATCCCAGGAGTCATTAAGTGTTCTCTTTATTTATATGGACATTTTTCTTAGAGATCTTGATTTATAAGGCAGTGTTACAGAGTACATCTACAAAATGAGACCAAATACTGTAATCACTGAAGTGGATATATGCATAGAAATACATTTGTAGTTGTTCGCACAGATGGAATTTTTGTATGCCAATTAATTCTCCCTTTTTCTGCAGCATGCATAAATTGTATTTATGCAAATCTGCAGTCTGGTCATGTTGCTAGTATATAATGTAGCTCTTGCAAACTTTTGACAGAGTGTAGAGGGATAAATGGTGTGATCACTCTTCCTTTTCTAAAATTGTTAAATTAATTTTATACCTGAATGACAAAAGCCTGAAGATTTGAAGATATACAGCTTAGGAGAACTCGAATATCTGTAGAGTGTGCCAGCGAAGATAATAGGTCATTCAAACCTGTGAAATATAGAAGCGAGATCAAGTGACTGGCTTGCTGCCATTTCTAGCTTTTTTTTTTTTTCTGTTATATTTGGCTTTAAATATATTAAGACCTCTGTTTATAGCATTTTGATTAGTGCAACTGCGCAATTACTTAGAAATTAGTCAGAATTCAAGTTTATGTTATAGAATCATAGAATCATGGTATCACAGAATGGCTTGGGTTGGGAGGGACCTCAAGAAACATCAAATTCCAACCCCTCTGCTTCAGGCAGAATTGCTAACTGCTAGATCAAGTAGATCAGGCTGCTCAGGGCCTCACCCCACCTGGCACTGAGCACCATCCTTGTGGATGGGGCATCCACAGCCTCTCTGGGCAAAATGTTCCAACACCTCACCACTCTCTCAGTGAAAAACTTCCTCAAATATCTAACCTAAATCTTCCTTCCTTTAGTTTTCCCCCTTGTCTTATCATGTAAAAAGTTGTTTTCCCTCATGTTTATGATCTCCCTTTAAATACAGGAAGGCTGTAAAGAGGTCTCCCTGCAGTCTTCTCTTCTCCAGACTGAACAAGACCAGCTCCTTCAACTTGTCTTCACAGGAGAGCTGCTCCAGCCCTGTGATCATCTTTGTGACCTTCCTCTGGACTCTCTCCAAAAGCCTGACATTTTTCCTGTGTTGAAGGCCCCAGAGCTGGATGTTATACTCCTGATGAGCCTCATGAAGGGAGAGTAGAGGGGGACAATCACCCCTCTTCTGATGCAGCCCAGGATACAGTTGGCTTTCCAGGCTGCAAGCACACACTGCTGGCTCATGTTCAGTTTTTCATCTACCATGGCCCCTTCTCAGCAGGGCTACTCTCAAGGAGTTCTCTCAATCTGTATACATATCTGAGATTCCTCCAACACAAGTGCAAAACCTTGCGCTTTGTTTTGTTGAACACAATTAGGTTTTGAGTTTATCAAGGTCCCTCTGGATGTGTCCCTTTCTCTGCTGTATCAACTGCACCACTCAGCTTGATTGCTCAGTGTGCACTCAATCCCACTGTCTATGTCATTAACGAGGATGTTAAAGACTATTGATCCCAATATGGACTCCTGAGGTATACCACACATTACTGGCCTCCACTTGGACATAGAGCCATAGATCTGTTCCCAGATCATGTTCCCAGGTACAGAGGTCAGGCTTACTGGCCTTTAGTTCCCTAGGTCATCCTTCCTCCCTTTCTTATAAATGGGAGTGAGGTTTCCCTTTTTCCAGTCACCAAGAAATTCACCTGTCAGCCATGGCTTTTCAAATATGACGGAGAACAGCTCAGCAACCACATCAGCCAGTTCCCTTAGGACCCCGGTATGCATGTTTTCTGTCCCCATTGCCATTACTACTGTGTCTGCACTGACATAATTATCATGGCCAAAGTGGGAAGAGTAAACTTTGCACAAGTGCAAGCTGAAAAATGGTTATATGCAATACCAAATTTCTTATCTGAGCTTCTACATGGTTGAAAAAGAAAAATCTGTTGTGCAGGAGGGAATTGTTTTAAAACAATAATTACAGATATTCCATAGCATTCTATGGAAATATATATAGTATTACCAAAAAGCAGAGCAGATGTTCCCCCAAAAGATTAGAGGCTACCACTCTGTGCCACAAGCTGCATCATGTCTGTACCTCTCTGAATCTATATCCTTCTAGCTAACAGGTCTTACTGTCAGAAAACATATACATAGGGTCTGTAAGCTTTGTTTATTATTAATAACAATTTGGAAAAGGAGTGGAAACTGAGAATGCAATAAATCCACCTCTGAAAAGATAATAATTAATAAAAAGAGTGAATGTAATAAAAAACTCCTGTGCATTGCTTTTAAGTCTCATCTCAACATTATTCAGATGGTTCTCTTGATGGCTCTATGAACAAAGAGAATTATTATTCCTGCCAAAAGCCATCACAGGCAGGTGGTGGTGCATCCCCTGTCAGGGAGCACGCCTGCGGCGGGCCAGGAACAAAGAGCTGAGGATTCCTCCATCAGCTCTAAGCACAGACGGTCCATCTTACCCATTTCTTGCTAATGATTTAAATGGCAGTCTGTTAATATTAGAATTAACTCGCCATTATGTTCCCATAGCTTTTCGGTAGACTGGCAAATGTATCATGTCATGGCTGCATGCAAACCATGTGTTTTAGTATTTACAGCACAGCATCAATTCTGCAGGCCCTAATAGAGCAAAAAAGATGTGAAAGCTGAAAGGTCTTCATCCAGTTCAGCATACAGTGTGTAAAATCTGGCCACAGGAGGTGATTTTGTGCACTGCAATTAATAACGGGAGAAAATGCAAAACATAATTCTAGAAAACTCCTTTTTATCAAAGCAAATCATAAAATGTGAGTGTGCCTGTTTATCAGCCTTCTTTTGGAAGATGTGTCGTTTGGGAGCACAAAACCCACTCCCGCCACCATAGAAGGCATTAAGAGAGAATCAAAGCCTTTCATTCTTAACCTTTGAAATTAAACGGATATAACTGCGTGCTCCATTCTCAATTTTATTGGCTCTTTTCCAGTACTTAGGGTTACTGAAAGGCTGTAATTCCCAGTAGGGCAGATGCCATGAATAAACATGCTAGAGCTTTAACAACGTCAGGCAGAGGCTTAAATGGATAGAAAAATGTAGAAAAAATTACATTTGATTTCTATGTTGTACTGTAGTTCATCTGGATTTCCATACTTCTTTTGAAAGAGGTTTCCAGGCACATCCAGCAATCCCTGATCGATGACAGCATTCAAGTCCGAGATCAGAACAGTGACTTTGCTGTTGTTGTTCAAGACTATCCTCATTGTCTGCATTTATTAAGAAAACAGTTAATGTCTTTCACTTTCACAAGCCCTTAACTCAGTCAAAAAAGCTTCCCTTATCCAGTGCTAAGTTAGAAGTGGGGCTTTAAATTTACCACTAGACTCCAAATGGAAAAAAAAAAAGAAGAAAAAAAAAAGGATCAAAGGAGATGAATCTTAAGCTGTCTTTGAGTGGGTTTTGTTCTGGGTGATATTATTTTCAATGAGACTTTGTGGCAGTGTCTGTGATGGAGCAGACAAGGCTGACAGATGCTTGAAGTATCTGGGCAATTGTTTTTGCCTGCGGTTATTATAGTTATGCCAAATAATGGTACTTTGTCTGAAAAAAATGAAACGATTTATTAGGATTTACTTTTCCTCGGTACTACTTGTCCTTAATATATGTTTCAATTACATTCAAAAGTGAGTTTTCTTGAGTTTTTCTAGCCTTTGAGAGGGTAAAAATAAGACTAAAAATGTGGTATTAGTTAAAGTGATATTAGTGGGGAATTTGTCCCATTTCTTTGCTTGTGAGTCATTTGTGAATGAATCTGGTTTCATACTTGTCCCTGTAAATATTACATACACAGATATTGCAGAGGATTTTCAGCCTAAATTTTTAACCTCATCTCTTCCTTCTTTTTTTCTTTTGCTTTAATTAATTACTAATAACCTGACTGACATGTTTTAAATGGAAAATAATGAAAGGAATTAAAGCTGAGTCTGTTAAAATGCATCCATCCATACATTTAGTCTCTCACTTTCATACTGAAATGTGGGAGATCCTAAAGGCTCTGCTGAATTTGGGCTTTTATATGTGTAACCCATGTGCTAAGTTCGGCCTACTAGAGGAAAAATATTTTCTTGTCAACTTCAGAGAAAACTTCAGGAGCCATGAACATTTGAACAAATGCCATTCATCGGGTGCATGGTAGAGATCACTGCTTTCTATCACGCCACACTTACTTGCAACTATAACTCCCAGTCTAGCACTTCGGTTTTCCACTATTCTGTTAGCATTACTCAAATATCACAATCTGCCTGACTCTCAGTAATCTTTTTCAATCAAGTTAAAGACAAAGCTTCTTTTCTTGCTTTACATGGAGTTTCCAGCATTGGAAGAAGAGCTGCTGGTTGCAGCAAGAGCACACAATGAGAACACTGGGAACACAGCTCCATATTCCAGTACATTAGGCCACTCTCTTTCTTCACCCATTACACTTCACAGGCCATAGTACTCTGAATTACTAAGAGCTGCCCCTGACAACACTTAAATACAGCTTATCAAAGGCAGGAATCAGCCCTTGGAAATGACAAGCATTATATTCACATTCCTTTCTCACAGGGAATTTGCACTTTCTTATACTCTAATTACTTCCGTACATCCAGGTAGTAGCAAATATCAGCCTGCTTTATCTACACATGATGGGAAAGTTACTTTTTCTTCTGAATGCTGACCCTGCCAAAATTGTTCAGATTTTCTCACCAGGTGGCTAAATTATTGCAAAGTGCTCTACAAGGCACAGTGTGTTTACACCATTCAGAAGCTGCAGCTGCACAGTCCCTCAATAACAGTTCTCATTAGGAGCACTGTCACCTGCTTTGACCACCTGTCTCTGGTTGAAATTCAATGTGCTTTTCAGAGAGAGAAAACCTTGAAGGACGATTAGAAATACCAAATGACTCCCATATGAGAGAATTAAACCTCAGGATGAGACAGAAATAACTGAGAAAGAATGTGACAGAGGTCTGCAGGAAGAACTGCATGAAAAAGGGCACAAATTTTATAACTAATAAAAGAAAGTACTTTTTCACGCAAGAAATAATCAAATCCTGGGGCTCACTACCCCAAGATGTTGTGAACGCCAAAACCAGGCTATTAAATAAATGGGTGGGGATACAACCTTCATCTCAGATGGCTAGATGTGTCTCAGGAGTAGGGCATCACTTGCTCTACGCATGCCTACTTTACCTGAGTATCTGATGAGGACAGCCAGGGGAAATAGTAAAGCACACACAAGCCTAGGGGCTGGTCTGACCAACTAAAACACCAATTGGTTTTCCCTGAGTGACATTCACCTCACCATGAAGCATCTGTTTGTTTCTCACATGATGAACATTTTAAATACTCGTGTTGTCCAGCTAGCCATCTTCTGGTATGCATGAGATGGATAGGGTAATTTTGCAATATAATCTTCATCTGACTCGTTTTCTACTCTGCTCTCCGGAACCCGGTATAAATGCCTTGGGTAATGTCAGAAGTTATAGCTGAGGCTACAGCTGCTGAAAGACTATGGGGATGTTGATTTACAAGGCTCACATTTTTTCACTCGTTGAAGCTGTTGTTTTTAAACTGGGACTAATGGGACTGATCATCAGTTACTCTGGAGCTCCCTTGCCCTTCGTTTGTATTTTAAAGAGAAAGGTGCAAATGTCATTTGCCTGTGCAAAAAGTGCCAGTTAGCATGAAGAGGAACCAGGCTCAGAGTGTGTGCTCTACTGTAAGTACAGACCTGACCCAGGTTCTCAGGTCTAGAATGTTCACTCTGTGAACAGGTTAAACAGTGTGCAGTCAATGTAAAGTACTTAGAGGCTGCTGCTGGAGAATTCCCTCCAGCTAGGTTAAAGCTCTTTTTCTCTAAATCTCAAGGGTGCAAATTAAATGTTGAGTCTTCACAGCTCTTCCGTGCATTAGGAATGTGCAGGGAAGAATCAAAAAGCTGCAACCAGCACCTTGATGTCGTGCCTCAAGCCCAAGCACAACAGCATAAAGTCTAAATACAGCAATCAGGTCCAAATGACTGGGAATAGCTGGCACGTGCAGTCTTGTGGGATTGAGTGGTTTGATGGGTAAGAAGCACTGTTAAGAAGCATACAGTGTTATGAAGCTGAGTTTTTTCTAGTGTTCAGCATCTCCAACGTGCTGCTGCAGGAAATGGCAACTACAAGTCCGTGGCACTTGATAGAAGTAGACCCTTTGCCCGTGTTAGGACATCTACGCATGTTTATGCATTTTTTTAAATTAAAAAAATGCCCCCAAAACTACTTTTTTTTCGAAGTGTGAGGTTTAAATTTTATATGTTGTTGGTTGTGATGAAGCTTTCCCATAAAGGAAAATTGCATTTATTAAGGAAGGATGTGATACTGCTGTATAACCCAAGGAACCATAGTTCCCTTCTTTTATTCCTTTGCTGTGAGGTCAAAATGAAGTCATTTAAGCCAGATGGGCATACTGGGAGTATCTTGTACTGCTTTTGCTGTGATTTTGCAAGTGTTTAAGGACAGCAATGGAAGTAAAGCTACAGGAAGGGCGCAGCCCATCATAATAATGCAGCATGGAGTAACTACAGGATAGCAACCATTAACCACATCTCGGAGGTTCTCAGAACCCAAAGGGCCCCCCAGCATACTTACTGTGGGCAGAAATAAGTAGAAGGGTGAGCATGGTTAGGACTATGGTTAGTATACAGATAATAACACCTGTGCTGCTGTTGTTCTACTACATGTGTGTAGAGGGAAGCATCTCATAAATTATCCTTACTCCATGTGGACTTCTTGAGTGAATGAGATGCTCAGCTTTTTTGTTTCATGGATTCTGGAACATACCTTGGCCATATTAGAAAGATCTGTCTTTCTCCTGAGTCTTTTTATAAATACTGTAACTTCTGTTAAAGAAGAAGAGGCAGGTGTTTCATATCGTTAATCTTTAACATTCTTAAAGACATTAATGAAGACAGATCTCTTTAAATTGTAAAGCAGATCCCTGTGGGAGCAACAGGCTAACTCAGAGCACAGGGAGATAGCTGAGCTGCTATCTATGCTGGGCACCCCACAGATTTAAAGCTTGCAAGCAGCCCAGATTACTGCTCTTCCTTCACTAGAAATATGTTAATGCATGATGCAGAGGAAAATTTCTTCCAATATTTTTTTCCTTGAAATATTTCTCAAGCAACATTCTTTTATGAGTATGGTTTCAGATGCCATCATGACTGATGGCACCATGAATTCTAAATTTTCTGTTTTGATTAGAGTTTGCATTTTCACCCTTATGTATCTATAATTCTTCAGCACTGTTAATAAAAGTTGATTTCTGTTGCTCTGTTTGATCCTGTCTATAACGTGTTAAAATTACTAACACTGTGATCCAAGAATATCTTTTTTAAGAATAAAATATAAGTAACTGATCCTTAGTTGCAGGAAAATCAAGTATAAAGCAACTTAAATCTGCAGACAGGCAATGGTTTTCAAGTGAATTCTGTTTCTCTAAAGTTTGTACAATCCCCAAAGCCCAGAATATGCATAGAAAGCATTATAGTTGATTAATTACTTATACTTTCATACACACAAACGTGTTAAAAGCAAATTACTAAATTTGCTCTGTCAATTGTTTGAACGTAAGGACTGCCAGATTTGAGACTGACTGTAAGCCATCCTTGAGCACGTGTGCAAGCAGTCCTGTATCCATGTAGGATCCCAACTTTCTCACTGTAGAGATGATTTTCATTCACGGAGAAACTGAGCAGCATTTTGCTTTAGCTGGATCTTAAAAACATCTTCAGCTAGGTGATCTTAAAAGTTCCTTCCAACCCAAACCATTTTATGATTCTATGTAATAAATAAACTGTAGAATCATGGAATGGCTTGGGTTGGAAAGGACCTTAAAGATCAACTAGTCCCATTGCTGTGGGCAGTGACCCCTTCTACTAGATCAAGTTGCCCAACACCTCACCCAACACAACCTTGAACATTTTGTATATATGAACATATTTGCATACATACATCAAAGTATGTACGTATGTACATACTTAGGATCACACACCTTTGTATATTACAAGATTTTAAAATCCTGCTCTAATGACAGAGTCACATTTTCCCTATAGGCCTTTGGCTTTTTTTTCTACTTTATATTGAACTGTCCTATGGTCATTAATTAATTTATCTGCATAAAACCACTTGCAAGGAAAAGAGACAGAACAATACCTACATTTCAGAGAGCAGGGTGCTTATTTTTCAGAGTCATCAACACAGCCGAAGTGAACATGACAAAAGACAGGTCTTTAAAAAGATTCAAGTACACTTTAATTAAGCAGGAACTTGGAATGATTTGGGCTTAAATTTGTCTTCACACCAATTGAGACCATTTATTTTTAACTGAATACCAACTAACGCTAGTCCCTCCTACTATCAAGGTCATCAGCTAAAATGTTTTAAAAATAATTTAAGAGTCTTGTAACCCAATCTTTTCTGCAGTTGAAGCAAACATTATTTTATGAAAATCACTCTGTTCCTCATACTCACCTTTACATTTGGATGTTTGGAGTGGCATTGGAAGCTCTTCCAAAGCATTAAGCAACCAGAGTTTAACGTTTTTACTGAACATTCTGATTGACTTCAGATAGTGGACAGACACCTCCTCCAGGAAGTCACCAAGGAGAATATTATCCATTTCCTACAATGTAAATATATGGAGTTGCATGGCCACTGCACTAGAGATGTTTACAGCAGCATGAAACATGTTTTAGCTGTGATTACAATTTATGTCACGAAAGAAGCCCATTGTTTTCCTCCTCTTAAGGCAATAATTAAACTATATTTATTAGCAGAAGGAAAAAGGTCCTAGAAGCAAGCAGTGCCTCCTGAATTAATCACTAGATGCTGCTTGATGATCTGCTGTAAATAAGAAGTAAATTATTCTGAGCAGAAAACTGTGTACGTCTGCTTAGAATGTCACTGAGAAATATAGTAAAGTTATCAAAGGAAAAATAACCCTCTTGTAGTTTAGAATCCAGCTATCAGACCAAATTTCAGATGCATATCCTCATTCCAGAACCCCAGATAACATTTATAACATTATCCTCCATTGGTGTTAAGAACTTCTGACTGTGGTCGTATGCAGAGCCAAGAATTGGACTTGATGATCCTTATGGATCCCTTTCAACTTCACATATTCTGTGATTCTGTGAACTGAAGATATAGCATCAAATGGCTGTAGTCTCAAATTCCACTGTCTCCTTTCAAAATCCAAACTCGCTGGCTCAAAATTTATATATACATATACCCTGAAAATAAAATCTCATTGTACAGTACACAATAAACAGCTGGTCTTTCTCTCTAGGTAGAACTACCAAAAAGACAAAAATCATAAAGTAATTACAACAAACATGTATACAGTACCTTGAATAAATATCTGTCATAGTACTTGAACAGCTGGCATATATCTGGCAAGGATATAAATGCTATTTTTTCAGGCTGTAGAGACTTCCAAAATGATGTGATGCAATCTTCCACCTATTGCACAAAGTCCTTCATGAATTTTCACCAATTTTACACTAGTGACATGTGAAGTGTGACTCAGTGAAAGGACACACACATTAGCACAGAAGCAGGAGGATGAATACAGACCTTGGCTCCCCACCTGCCTTGAGCCAGGCTCAGATACTGGTGGGAGCATCCAGGAGTGATGCATAACAAAGAGCAGGAAGACAAAGAGATGTGCTGTGGATATGTGGATATAATGGGAGATCTATATCCATGGCCTTGTGTTTTGTGCCCACAACATCACATTCTAAGAGATGGTCACATTAAGAATTCCAGTATATCTTGAATGAGTGCTCTTTTTGTCCATAAATGAACGTCTTCTTTAGATAAAACCATCAACTAAATAAGCTACAAAGAAACAATTTCATTATCATATTTGTTTGCCATCATGCAAGGGAAGTTACTGAAGCAAAGGCATACCTTGTCAAGCTCTTGCATTTTCACAACCTCTAAAATGTCTTGGCAGTGGCTATTGTACTCATTTGCGACCTGTATGACCTGGACAAAGTGAGAAAAAGAGTGTAAAAAAGATCATATAGTCAAAGAGCTAAATTGCTTGATTACTGGATACTTAAACATACCATCTCATAGGGGTATTTGTTCAGTAATTCTTGCTCCCAAGGGCAGGCTAGTCCAAATTCAGGCAAAACATATGCAAGTCTGTCTTCTTCAGTTTTCAGATAAGTGACCGACGGAAAACAGTGCAAATCCTTGCTCCAAAGCATCAGAATGTATTTTAAAGAATTAAAAAAAAAAAAAGTACACAATTATCTTGTCACTTCTGCTAAAGTTACTAGTACTTTCCTGAAGTTGTATATTGCTATTTTTTATTAAGATGTAATTATTCACAGAAATGCTTGTTCTTTTTGTTGAAAAAAATAGAGGTGGGTGAAAGAAGCAAGCATGGTTGACTAAAAGTTCAAATTCCAAACAGTACAATAATTTATTTTCAAACCAAGTGAATTTTTCACACTACGTATATCTTATGCATATATTTTCTATAGCACTCATTTTCACAGTTGCAATCTTCTAAATAAGGCTTGAGATTGTTGGCTCTGCTGTAAAGGTGACAGCAGTTTTCTTCAGCTGTTGTTACACGCTCTCTGAGCACCATGAAAAAAAACAAGGAGGACACACAGTCTCTCCTTTTCCCTCGCTGTGATCCCCATAATCCTGCTGCTCACGCTCTGTGGGTTGGCTTCCAGCCTCTCCAGCTTCAGGCCAATTCCCTAGTGCATTTGAGCTGACACCAGTTAGCCTAACATCAGCCTCCTTGGCGAGCAGGGCTGCCATTCTCTTTTCTTGATCAGTTTACAGTGTTTTAAAGACTTCCCATGCCAATATAGTCCCACTGAGTTGAAAGGGCACTGGCTCGACAGCATGAGAGCCTGCAGTGATGGGCTTCAGACAAGGAAGGCTGTGCCCAACTAACTCCTCCAGTGTTGGGAACCTGGGCTGTCAGCCACAATTTCAACACTCGGCATAGTGAAGATTGTTTGAGCTGACATTTAGATAACAAAAATACTTAGCTACGTAAGGAGTAGGGGGAGTAAGCATTTAGTGAGGTTCTACAGACAAAGGTTATTTCAGGGAGTGTGATGGGTTAATTGTATTTCATTACAATATTATATAGCCTTTCTAATTAAGCACACGGAGAAGCATTTTGTTATAAGACTAATCTATCTGAAACTCACTGTTCCTTTTTTTTTGCTATTGCTCTCATAACCAGCTGGGTCTCCAGAACTGCAGGTGTCTGCACTGTGGTAAAATAAAGAACATAAAGCCCTTTAAAAAAAACCACCAATTCATACAGTGTTTAGTGAGAAAACAATCTCAAAGTGGATAGAGTGCTAGGCTGAAGTAGACAGTAGTGTGTTTAGGAAACAAAATCCCTCCCTTTCCCATCATTCAGTGGTCCCAGGATTTTCTAATGAATCTGGAGACTAATTTCAAGCTAAAATTGAGCCACTTACTGCAGACAGCAAGATATTAGCCATTTAGCAGCACAATCTCTTCCAACTTCTTGTATCCAAATTCATGATTTTGAACTTGCAGTGGCAGTTCATTTAGAATGAAAATAAAAATCATAGACACAAAAATAATGAAATCGTAATCGTCCTTGAGCTTTGATTGCACAGTAACCCCAATTTCTGTTCCCTTTATTAATGGAGACAGCAACCTTTTCCTGGCTGCCCCCTGCCTACTTTGAAAGTCTTCCTTGATGCTCCACACTCTCAATATTCTCATGAGCCTGCAAAAGCTCAACAATCAGCTTTTGGCTGGAAAAACCATGAGCTGGGCAGCAGTAGGCTGCTTTCTTGCTTTGTCATCTCCTCCCTCCTCCTACGCCTGAGTTGATGAAGTGAATCCTGCAGGAGAGAAAGGCAGTGGCAGTCTATCTGAGAAACCTTGTCTGTTGTGAACTGATGTGGTTCATCTGGCAAAGGAAGGGAAGAACAACTTTGGCTACAGGCTTGCCAAGCCTAAAGCTGCTGGGGAAGGGGAACGGTGAAGGCAGTATCAGCAGTGGCTGTCCAGAGACAACAACAAGAACAGAGATCTGTAGGTGAGCACTTGAAAAGCAGCACAAAGGAACACCAGCCAGTAAGCCATTTTCTGGCCCATCTTCAGTTCCTCAATACAAATGCGTGGAGCACAGGAAATAGGGAAGGTGAACTGGAAGTTTTAGTCCAGTCTCAGGGCCAGAATATTCTGGGCCTCCATGAGATGTGGTGGGATGGCTCACAAGTCTGGAATGCTGAGACGAATGGCTACAGGCTCTTCAGGAGGGATGGGCAGGGAAGGAGAGGAGGTGTAACCCTGGACATTAGGAAAGGTCTGAACTGCATGGAGCTGGGTAATGGCAATGAAAGGGTGGGTTCTCTTCATAAGAGTCAGAGGAAAGGCCTACAAGGGAGATAGCATCTGGAGTATTGTGTCCAGTTCTGGACTCCCCAGTTCATTCAAGACAGAAAACTAATGTAGAGAGTCCAATGGAAAGCTACAAAGAAGATGAGGGACCTGGAGCATCTCTTGTATTGAGGAAAGAATGAGTGATCTGGAGCTGTTCAGCTTGGAAAAGAGAAGGCTGAGAGGGGATCTTATCATATCTTATAGATATCTTATGGGCGGGTGCCAAGTGGATGGCAGTGCCCAGTGACAGTACAAGGGGCAATGGGTGCAAAGTGCAACAGGGGAAGTTCCATCTGAACACAAGGAAAAGCTTTACTGTGAGGGTGACAGAGCACAGGGTGACAGAGCAGCTGCCCAGAGAAGTTGTGCAGTCTTCTTCTCTGAAGATATTCAGAACATGCATGGACTCTTTTCTGTGCAACCTGCTGTAGGGAACCTGCTTTAGCAGCGGCATGGACTAGGTGATACCCAGAGGTCCCTTCCAAACCCTGCAATACTGTGATTCTGTGACACGGGACATGCTCCAGCCAGCCCCACATCTGCTGCTGGTATGTGCTCCCTGTCTGTGAAGTCATTTCAAGCTCCCAGGGACTCTGTTATTTGGAAGGTGGCAGCCAGTGTTTTGCACAAAATATGCAGTCCTTGTTGGTGGCTGGTACACACAGCACCTCCCTTTCCCTTCACCACCACTTTGGTGCTGGAAGCCAAAGGACTCCACCCACCAAAGGCCTGGCACAACATTAATACTGCATTTGTTTGGTCCCCACAAACAAAAGAAAGGGTCCATACAGATGCACTGCTGTCAAACGTCTCATTCTTGCAGGTTCCTAAAGCCTGTGAAATACAATTAACTAACATTTTCCAGCTCCTGCTCTTCCCAAGCAGGCAGCCAGCTGCATTCTGCTGCTGCTGCTATGGCAACACACCTCAGCACCTCACCTCTTCTTCAGCGGGCTGCCTAGTCCGTTTGCCCGGTGCTGGGTGGCAGGCTGAAGCCTTCCTTCTCACTACCCCTCCACCTGTCCCTACCTCACCTTTGCCAGGTGAGGCAAGCATCATTAGCAAAAGAAGTTCAGACTCACCCGGTTCCCGTAGGGGTGCTTGGCTGCCACGCTGAAACACTCTTCCCTGGAGAGCACTGCCTGGGCAAAGACAGAGCACAGAGAATGGAAGATGGGTGGGAGGTGAGGGCAATGAGCTCAGCTCTGCTTACCATGAGGATGGGGAGGGGGAACGAGAGCTGATAGGGGAGGTCTGATTGTAGGGATGGCAGAAAGACTGAGGTGAATGGGAAGGAAGAAGGGAAAACGAACAAAGAGAGAAAGGTGAATGGGATCAACAGATTACACTGAGATCAGCAAAGATAATATCCTAGAAACACACTAGAATTTGTAACTGAAAAATTACAGGTTTGTGTCACTAGAAAGTCAGAGACCCAAGCCTTCCCTGTTACTAGATTATGAAGTAACTCTTACTTAGAAGTCTTTTCCAACCTTGGTGATTTTATGATATGATTCTACTCTTACAAAGCCAAAACTCACTGGCATTATTTTAGCACCGACATACTCCAAGCCACTTTGACCTACCAGAGCATCTGCCATTGTAGGGAGACTTCATCCTCAAAACTCCCATTCCTAAATGTTACTGTAGTGTACTTCAAATCATCCCACACCCTCTTAAATCTCCATAATACCTTTGGAGACCCGTTTGGTCACAGCTCTGCTTGTTTGCACCACTTTCACATCATCATTAGTACAACAGAATATGTATCTTCAGAAAAACTCAACAATTCGAAACAGACCAGCTCACAGGTGCTTTGTAAGAGAATCCTCATCACTCCTAGTGTGAACTCGTTCCATCCCAGCAACTTGACACATCCAAGGCCTGGTTGACTACCAAGAGGCAAATGCCTTCTTTGCAGTGAAATGCAACCATTATAATCTTATGGCCATTTCTATGACACCAACAAGCAAAGCTCCCAATGTGCCAGACCCTTCACAGGCCCAGTTCCTTACTACAACTCCATGTCAAGTGCTGATGACCTCAAAATGGTCAAGAAATACTGTTTTCAGTAATTAGAGACAGTGGATTGTAGTGCTGACACCAGTCAATTCTTTAACAGCCTGGAGGGTGTTTGGGTGGATGCGTTCATCTCTCAGCTGGGCTCTCATCTCCACCTTCCCCTCAGGTAGAAGCTCCAGAAGAAGCACCTGCGTGTCAGACTCGATCCAGGCGTGGGAGGATGCAGTAGGCATTTGGGACATGCTGACTGCTCAGGCACACATCCCTGTCTCTGCCATGGGGATATGGCATCAAGCCAGTGAGATCGCGACTATTCATTGGATCTGATTTGAAGACAAGTGTTTGGACTGCACTGTAAATGTATATTAATAATCTCCTTCACTATTATCTGGAAGTTTTCACACCAGCACACTCTTCCAGACTGTTGTATCATGGGTCAAATACCGTCTGCTGCAGCCATCAATTTAACTCTACAAGAACAACGTTTGTCTTTGCGGATAGAAAAATACTCAATTTTTTATTACTTTTTTGTCCAACTTTCATTTCTCTACTTTAAAAAAATTATTCCAGGGATGGCTTTTTTGTTTGTTTGTTTGTTCAGTAGTGATTTTACTGGATAACAAAAATTAATTCTGATTTCTAAAAGTACTGAGCCCTAAAAAGAAGGCAGTAAAGATGAGATATTTGCTTACTGTGTTCCTGTGCATTTGTAAAGCATGTACATAACTGTAAGAACAGATGGAAATTGACTTATTTCACTGAGGCTGCTGCTTAAGTTGTATGTGGCCTAATTTGTTTCCTTAGTTATTTTGTGGGAGGAGGGTTATGATAACCAAGTGTCCCTGGCTGCATATTTAATTTGTTTGTTTTTTACTGTTTTCTCTCTGTTTTCTTCTGCTGCCCTTTAACAGGCACCAAGAAGCAGCAGTGACACCCGGGTGCTGCTGGTGCACATGTTGGCTCTAGATGGGGGCACGTGGCTGGGTTTTGAGTGCAAGATGCTCTAAATGCAGCTCTTTGGCTTCACACAACAGCTTCAGTGAAGGAAGTGTCAGACAAAATAATTTCATAGTTAAGAGACTTACTTAAGAGTATTGCAGCCAGAAAGCTGATGTTTATCTGAATGTATATATATTTAATACAGTGTGCGTTGGTAGCTGGGGATATCACTTCAGCAAGGTTCTCATGTGAAATGAGCCTCGTGTTTCTTATGAATAATTTGTTTGGTCTCAAAGCAACTGATTGCCACTTGATTGTGTGCAGAACCTGAGCCTTTGCCCTGCTCCACTCTTTATCCTTGCTCTGCTGTGGCTGCCTGGGGTGCTGCAGCTTAGCTCTGCCATCAAACCAGCAAAGACAGGAAGCAAACCCGCGGGTATAATTTTTCCATTCTCTTGCAGCGTGTATTCAATTAACTATACAATAAAATACCACAGACAGTGAAACAGCTTTCATCATCCCGAGAATATCTGAGTGCTTAATAGTCTGTCTTGTATCCCTAGAACATTTGTGTCATAGAGAGCTATTATATCCCCATTTAACAGAATGGAAACCGAAGTACAGAATTCATTTGTACACACATTTCATTTTTTCCCTTTTCCTTGGGAGAAATGCAAGTCTGAAGCTCATTTACCTCAACCATGACCTTAATGATGACCTTCCTCATCCTGCCTACAATTGGGTTGAGATAAAGTCTACACTGAGCTTCTACACTACCTTACATTCATCACTTTCTTAGATTGTTTTTCTGTTTTTGCAGACAATTTCTACTCCTGTCTTATATATCATCTTATTGCTGTTCCCTTACAAGAGGTTACTTTAAAACTTGACATTTTAAAATAAAACAGAGGCAGTATTTTCAAAGTAGCATGCCTGATCTTTTAGTAAAAACTAGATAACACCGTTGTGTATAGAACTTGTCAAAAGAGCACTGTCATTTATATTGGAATACGTATCTCTTCAGCCTACTGTTAACCAACAGAAGTGCTACAGTGTCAAGAAGCAATTGTCATTAATCTGAGCTTCCATTAGAGCCTCAACGTGTTACGTTCTTCCTTTAGGGTTGGCATGATCTACCTTTCTACACTCCCATTCAGGGAAATCTGATTACACAGAGCACTTTTTCCAAATTGGATTTTCTTGTTAGAGGTATTGCTTAATGTCACAGCACTTTTATAGTGTGTATAGAGGAAGAAAATACTCATACTGTTGACAATGTTCAGCAAAGAGAAATAACAGACTTCTATATACAGACAATATCTAGATTATCATGTGACATTTCATGATTGAAATATTTAGAAAACAAACCTGCGATAATTTTTTTGAGACAGAAGAAAGCAATAATGTCCATAAAAGGAAGAGTCCTTCTTGATAGCTATTCCATCATAATGATATCTAGAAAATAATTTAAAAAAAAAAAATGGATGAACTGACAAACACGTGATTTTCAAGATAGTTAGCAAAGAATTAATATTCCTCTACTGAAAGCATGTTCAGCCTAGAAAAGACAAAGTGAAAACAAAAATGTTACATTTACTTTATAAACTCTGTTGGAAATTTATCTCCCTGGCACAAAATATTTACACAAGTTTTTCTAGAATTACTTAACAAGCTCTACTTAGTTGTTTGGGTTTTTTTTTTGTTGTTGTTTTTTGTTGTTGTTTTTTTTTTTTTTGCCCTTGGATGATACCTTCTTTTAAGTGAACAAACATAAGCCAGCAAATACAGTACAACAATTTTGCACAGGATGATTAGAGAAGTCACAGACCTCTCAGCAAGTGAATGTACCCACGTCCCCACTGAGCTGGAGGACAGTATGCACTTGCAGCACAGTGGTTTACAATAGGTAAGGGACTGGGTGGCCCATGGGTGGAAGATAAAACCAAGAAATCTAGAAGAACTGCTTTATGCCTGTCTTGGTGTTATCATTCTCCTCTGGTCTTGGAAGAGTACACCAGTATCTGGTACAGGGTGAATGGGGAGGTTCTTGGCCTTCAGCAGCCAGTAGAGGGTGAGCTTCTGCTTGTGGGAAACAACTGCACAAGGATGCAGAGCACCACACATGGTCCCAACCAATGCTGGAAGCATCTGTGGCCAAGCACTCCAAACTGCTGTATCAAGCTGACGGCAAGTCCAGGCCAATGGAGAAAAATCACAGATCAAGTAAGGGCCTGTCATTCAAAGCCAGTGTTCTACAGCTACTCCAAATGCTTGTAAAATGACTGCATTTCAGTGCCCTTTATAGCACTGTTTCTCCCAGTCTGGGTGATCAGAGTGTGAATATGTATTTGGATGCTGAATCAATGAAAGTGTATCTATCCCAATCCTCATGCTTCTGCTCGAGGGAGAGAAGGAAGGGAGAAGAAAGGAGATGGAGAAAGAGATCAGAAGATATATTGGAGCTGGAGCTGAGAATTCTGCCTTTTTTTTTTTTTTTTTTTTTTTAATTTTACTAGAGCAATCATTCATAATGTTTTGCAGACAAAGGATTCAGAAACAATACCTGGCACTGCCTCTTGTGCCCAGCCTCCTTGTTCCCAGACCTGGGAAAACTAACCGGATAAGCTAAAAAACAAGCAAAAAATTAGAGATTCTTGACAAGTTCATTCAAAAACACAAAGGGGTACTCGTTACATTTTTCTCTCCTTGATCACTTATTTTTCTTTCCATCACTTGCTGGCTAATACCTGTCCCTACATACCTCTCAAATGGTAACTACTGAACTGAACTCAATCAGGCTTTTGTGGATAGAAATGTGAGTAATTTCATGGATTATCTCCCTCAGGTGAGACTTGTTTCACATCAGCCTGGTTTGCCTGCACTGAAGCACACTCAGGAGACCACCCACAGCTGGCTGAGTGCAGCACAGCCAGGGGAACTTGATCTGCAAGAAGCATCTGTCTGAGGCCTGTGGAGGGCCTGGAGTTCCTCCGTCCCTGTCCAGCCCTCCTCAACTGAGCAGGGTTCACTCACACAACCCTCTCACTTGTACATGGAGCACTTGCAAGTTGGGCTCTGACTTGATGTTTCTGAGAGGCTGCATCCCCACACTGCACAGCGACCTCCAGGCCACCCCTGTGGTAATAGGAACTGAGGTCAGGCAGCATCTGCCAAGGTTAAGCCCTACAGAATAATACGATAGTGTGAGGGTAATACCTCACTTCACCACGATTATTCTGCATGAACTCTCCTGTGAAGGCAGAGCCTAACAAGGGGTGCTGGAGCTGTACAGGAATGAGGGCACAACGCTGTCACTGAGCCAGGCGGACCCTCACTGCAGCCCAACACTGCCTTTGTGCAGAGTGTTGTTGGCTGAAGGGCCTGCACAAGGACAGATCGCATCCTCTCACCTGCAGCTTACAACAGTGCTGGTATGGTTCTGCTTTTTGCACATCTTTGTGTGCACCCACCTCAGCTGCTCCTTTTCTCAACGTGGTACATACTCCCCTTGTTCCAAAAAGCCGTCCTGTGACCTGAGGCCTCTTCTACAGACAGTGGCATACTGGAGCAGAGGGACCAGGCGGATTAAATTTGTGCCGTCTCAAATAACTGCAGTTTCATTCACACAAAGCTTGATTGCAAAAATCCTTACATGCAGTGTGGTCAAGTTACTACAGCTTGACAAATTATTAATAGCTCATATTATTTACTGGCCTCTTGTAACTGCTTACATGTGCACCTGTATTTTAGAGCAATGTAACTGCAGCTCCTACCCCTCAGTCTCCTGCTGCACAGCCACAGCTCATGCTGAGGTGGGACTCATCTTACCTACGTGGCTCCTTGTGTAAGATACTGTTGGCAGACTCCATGGTCAATGGAGAAAAACAGGCAGTTCCAAGGCACGAGTCACCTGAACTGACCAAGAAGACTCATTTAGAATGTGAGGAACTGTATGAAACTACTTATTTCTCTCCATCGACTATCAAGAGATGGTAAGGTGATGAGCTTCAAACCAGACCAGTTCCACCCATGGTTGGCTGATGGGTGATGAGCCATTAGACCGTGGTAAACCAATCGTGTGGGATCAGTCACTCAAACCTTAAGAGTGATCATCACTCAGTAAAAACAAAACAAAATGAAACAGGTTCAACTGAATTGAGATAAATGATTCCTCAAATGAGTTTATCCACACACAAGATTGATTCCAGGCACAACTTTTTCTTGAATTTTTTCTTTAAAAATGCTAAAACAGCTCCTACCACTGGCACTAATGGAAAACTATTAGCTGTAAAAATAGGAAGTTCTGAACACAAAATCATGAATATCAGTCACACACAATTCTGTTTTCCTTAATTGGTCAAATAAAGTCAAATAGCTATGACAACTTGTTGCGTGTGGGATTTCTAACTGGTAATTGCCTTGTGGGTTGTATCAACATCCACTTAGTGGAAGAGTGTAACTTCTTAAAGGAGATTGTTTTTTACATCTGCTTTTGTTTTGCTTGGAAGATTCAGTGAAGAATTTTTAGTGTGTGTTTGGAGCAAAATCGCCCTAAGTGTACTTAAAAAAGGAAGTTTAAAATTATGTAATGACCAAATGGGTCTTTTAAGGACAGAAGAATCAGCTTCTCAGGACTGGTTTCTTAACCTTGCACTGTTTACCCTGGAAAAGTCTTCTAAAAAAAGTTCACAAAATCACAGAATCGCAGCAGTTGGAAGGGACCTCAAGAGACCGAGTCCAACTGCCCTGCCAAAGTAAATACTCTATAATAGGTCACACAGGTAGGTGTCCAGATGGGTCTTGAATATCTCCATAGAAGGAGACTCCACAACACCTCTGGGCAACCTGTTCCAGTGCTCTGTCACCCTTACCATAAGAAAGTTCTTCCACATGTTAGCATTGAATTTCCTACATTCGAGTTCTAGGTCACTACTGCTTGTCCTTGCCCCACTGAGAAGATCCTGGCTTCATTCATTTGTCTCCCATCTCCCTTCAGATATTTATAAACATTTATCAGATCCCTTCTCAGTCTTCATTTCCCTAGGCAGAACAGACCCAGGTCACTCAGCCTTTCTTCATCTGGGAGATGCTCCAGGCCCTTCATCATCTTTGTGGCTCTCCACTAGACTCCTTCCAGGAGACCCTGTCTTTTTTGACCTGGGGAACCCAGAGATTCTTGCCAGTATAACATGCACATCTTCCCTGAAGAAAATGAATTCCATGACAGACAATGCTTTTTTTTCCCCAGTATATCTGTATCTACATGAGAGCTTACTAGAAGTATATTAGCAAAGACATGAACATAGCTGTCATTTTTTGATCAGCACAAATCTCAGTGCACCCTCCAAAGAAAACATGGAACATGGATACAACTCCCAGATAGGCCAAAGAATAAGTAAGGACAATATAGAAGCCTTCAAACACAGTCTTTCCTACGCTTTTAGGCTGAATTACCCTATTAATAATATATTATGTATGCATCCTTTTCTATTATTTAATTTTTCTTGGTACACAATGCATATATTCAATGCAAACATCTTATTTTCTGTTTGGATCTTGGCTTCTAATCTTACAAATCCTCTTTGTTCTGTACCTTTCCAAAGGTGGCTGAATTTACTTTGTCGTTGTCATTCGAACTGAAGTTTTCTAGATACATTTCATATAGCAGCCAACGGGGTATGGTACATCCTTCACACAAATGGAAATTATCAGCTATCCTTTAAAACAAAACAAAACAAAAAAGCTATCAGTTTATGTCAGAATTAGAAAAAAAAAAAATTGTTAACTTGCGATTTTAATAGCTTGTCAAGTGTACAGTGGACTAGGTAATAGTAACTACTATTTTATAGAAGCATAAAGTCAAAGTAAAGACTGTCAAATCAACTTCTATGCTGATTCATATTCTAGTTAAAAAAAAAAATCTTCATAGGCATGTATACATTCTAAGTTTTTCAACTTTTTACCTTCAACTTTCTTTTTTTCCAAAGTGTAAGAGAAATTGTGTGAGGCTCTGCTAAGAAATTAACAGGATCTCATAGTTTTTAACAAAGATATACAACTTAGTGGTACTATCTAACACTAAAACCATTATGCAAGATATTAGCATCTCTAAAGACATAACTTTTATCTCGTACTTCTAAAGGTATCCACTCTACCAAAACATCAATAAGAGCATTTTCTCTTCTAAAATATCCAACATGATGGTTTGGGGTGGAGATTGCACAAATTATAAAGGTCCAAATTCTGTTCTTATACAATCTCAATGCTTTTAGCACAAGTTTAGAACAGAAAACTTTAATTTACAGTTACAGTGCAACAGAACTGATGGCACCAAAACTCATCCTTAGTTTAAACTCCTTGCCCATCCTACACGT
The DNA here is from genome assembly GCF_987193195.1 of Phasianus colchicus. Taxonomy (NCBI): domain Eukaryota; kingdom Metazoa; phylum Chordata; class Aves; order Galliformes; family Phasianidae; genus Phasianus; species Phasianus colchicus. The sequence goes on from NC_143436.1 coordinate 134,836,188, forward strand.
CACAGCAGTCATAATCACGTAAATGGAACTATTTCCTTAAACAGGATGAAGACTCATAGATTCATAGAATCATTAAGGTTGGAAAAGACCTCTCAGATCACCCAGTCCAACCAGCAGCCCACCCCCACCATGCCCACTGAACACATCCCTCAGTGCCACATCCACACAGTTCTTGAACACCTCCAGGGACGGTGACTGCACCACCTCCCTGGGAAGCCTGTGCCACTGCATCACTGCTCCTTCCAAGAAGGAAGAACTGAACTTAGTTTCTTTTTAGCCCAAGTTATTGATTTCACCAGAATAAAGACCTTTAGGTATGAGATAGTGGCAATGTCTTCGATGTCAGAGGATAATAGCTCCCTGCAGTACAAATACAGGAGCAAAGAAGCAGAGGGGACTAATTTTTAGAGCATGACACACTGCTCGTGTGACAGTGTTGTCTTACTGTGACTCCATTCCTGCTCTAACCAATGATTTATGCATATTTTATTATTTCATCAGATGAATGCTGGTACAGCACAGTGCCTCACTGTGTCTGTGTCAATAATTAGGTTGGTTCAGAACACAGACTTTTCATATCCATCAGGTGAGATAAGCAGGTCAGACTTTAACTCAGTACATTCTTAATATCCTGATTTCAGGCTACCCAGTGTTTGTCTAAAGCACTACCTTCACTGGTAGCAGATAATAGGTAAGCTCCGCAGCAAAGTGATATGCTGTAAGATGCCATTTGGCATCACCACGCCATGGCCCCATGTTGTCTGTTCAGCTCTTGCTTCTTTCCCATCTCCAGGATTGAGAGATCCAATGGGAGATTTCACACCATGGGGCTAAAAATCAATGAGATTTATCCTAGAACAGAGCCCTGGCTCTGCATCCCAGCAGACAGCAGCACACGGTTCTTCTAAGGCAGCTGTCTCAAAACTCTTCGTAATCAGGCAGTCCCAGAGGAGATTAAACCTAAGTCCAAATTCATCCTTAATATCTCACCGCAAAAGTCACTGGAAGTGCAGAAGGAATTAATCTGTGCTTCTGTAACTGATTTCTGCCAATAGTTTTATCTCAGCATTTAACCATTTGTTGACAAAATATTTGGAAATCTTCCTCCACGAATTTATCATTCATTAAACCGTGAGCCTTTTTCAAATGGCAAACCAAACATGTGCATGCATCAAAGCAAAACTGATAGCAAAACCAATAAGAGCAAAAGGGAATGGTAAGGGAAGGTTAAAAACAAAAACACAACACCTGGGGAAATATTTCCTCTGTTCTACCACATCTTCCTATCCACATTGTCCACTGGGATCACTGTGTGATCCATTCTTCAGGTTTTCTGGGGTCTGCTGTGAAGCTTTGATAGCTGGGATATCATATGGGTCTGCTATTAAACCACTTCTGAAGCTAAGTCTGCCTTGCTATTGTCAATACACCAGCCATACAATGGAGCTAAACACTCAAAAAACCCTCAAAACACAGAAAGGTGATTCAGAAGCTTATTGTGATGAAAGAAACAGCAGTTGATCTTTTCAAGGCTTGTTTACGATTCAGTTTTATGCAGTGTCTCAGAGTTATGGGATGACCTCCACAACTCCCTTTCTTTAGTTCTTCTGAAATGGAAATAGTAGATCTAGAGTTTCAAAAAGTATATTGAAGTTTCAGCATGGCTCACTAGCTGGAACCAGCCACATTTGGGGTAAGAAGAAAGCAGCTCTAGTTTTCCTTTCCCTGTCACCTGGCAGGTGATGCTGCTTCTCAAAGCCCCGTAAAAGTGGTGGTGACTACCTTACTCCACCCCACAGAGCACCTTGTTGAAGAAGGGCCCAACCACTGCCTTCATCCCAAGAAAACGTGACCTCAGGGAGTGTCAGTGGTTCAGCATAGCTGTATGCCAGGCTGTCACGGCAACCAGCTCCCATTGGGGTGGTCCTGCAGCCTCAAGGCGCCTCTACGTCAGTACAAACTATGTCAGAAGACAGACTTTCAGGGAACTTTACCCATTTTAATCAACATCGGGTGTTTCCTGCACCACCACCACGATGGAGCCTTTGCATTCAGCAAAACTTCTGTCTTCCCAAATTGTGTCCAGACCCAGAGTCTTCTACTCCCAACCTCCTGCAGCCTCCGGTGGAAGGGGACGGGGACTGCCCTTCAGCCCGGCTTCAGCCGCGTCCCACCGCTCTCCTGACCGGCCCCCGCCGCCCCACCACCTTGGGTTGAGCTGCGGGAAGGAGCAGCACTTACCAGCGAGTGATGGAGAGGTGCAGGAGGGAGGTGGGGCTGCCCTCCGCCATCCCGGGCCGGCAGTGCCGAACCGAGCCGCTCCGCGCCGAGCCGTTCCTTACCGGCTAGCGGGTGCTCGCGAGCCGCGCTGCCTTTCGAAGCCGCTACACGAGCGCGGGGCGGCGGCGGCCGAGCACCGGGTACCGGGCATCGGGTACCGGGTACCGGGTATCGGGTACCGGGTATCGGGTACCGGGTACCGGGTATCGGGTACCGGGCAGGGCCGTGCCGGGAGCCGGGCAGTGTGAACCCCTCACCTCGAGTGCAGGCTCCACCACAGAATCACAGAATCACAGAATTGCCAGGGTTGGAAGGGACCTCAAGGATCATGAATCTCCAACCCCCCGCCACACGCAGGGCCACCAACCTTCCCACCTAATTCTAGACCAGACTGCCCAGGGCCCCATCCAATCTGGCCTTGAACACCTCCAGGGATGGGGTATCCACAACCTCTCTGGGCAGCCTGTTCCAGTACCTCACCACTCTCTCTGTAAAGAACTTCCCCCTGACGTCCAACCTAAATCTCCCTTCCCTCAGCTTAAAACCATTTCCCCTTGTCCTGCTTGTCCACCAATCTGACGCACTGTATTACTCACTGTTTTATTTATCTAATTTAACTGAAAGAGGGGAGATTTAGACTGGATATAAGGTAGAAGTTTTTGATGATAAGGGCAGCGAGGCACTGGCAAAGGTTGCCCAGAGAGGTGGTGGATGCCGCATCTCTGGAGACATCCAGGGTTGGGCTGAACGGGGCTCTGAGCAACCTGGTATAGCTGTAGGTGTCCCTGTTCATTGCAGGGGAGTTGGACTAGATGGTCTTTAAGGCTCCCTGAGCAGAAGAAGAGAGCAAGATGAATTCCTACCCACCTCAAAACTCCTTCTTCATGATGCCATATGGTATGGAATATCCTTTCGTTCAGTTTAAGTCAGCTGTCCTTATTCTGTTTCCTCTCAGCTCCCTGGGCCCTTCCCTGCAAACAGCTCTGTACAAAACAACGTGGAAGCTATTACAAACATCAGTGTGTTGACAAAACTGTTTTTCTCCTAGAACCAAAACATAGCATCATACCAGACACTTTGAAGGAAACAATTCCATCCCAGCTGAAACTAAGACAAATGACCATGATCCTGCACCTTGGATTTGCCCCCAGCCATCAGAAGCTGCTCAGTACCTGTCCTGTGTATCACTACACAGGGTTTTTATAGGAATTACAGGTAAGAAGTGAATTGCATGTAAATCAGAAGGTAAGGAGATGTTGGAGAGAGGTATAAATGAACAATTACACAGCAGCATATTTGAATAACATAAGCACTGTTTTAATAGGTTTGCACACATTTGAAACACTTTTTTTTTTTTAGAGTTTTACACTAGGATGCCATGAACTGCCGTAATTGTTTAATTTCTCTTTGATACAGATAGATGAAAAGGCTGTCTCCTCCACTGAAACCCTCTAAGCACTTTTCCATTGCATGTATCCATTATGCAAAATGAGCTTGACTACCATGTGACTGACAAAAATAAATTATGTATAGCTGGAGCAACTGAAAGCTTCCTAGTGGATGGAGTTGTGTTACATCAGAGCTCTGCTTCTCAGAAACTCCCATGGCTTCCCAGTGCTAATTAGCTCTGAAGCTCGGCTATGACACAGCCTCACTTTCTTTGTTGTGACAAGGCAACCTAAGCCAACATATTGGTAGACAGCAATATTAAAAGTGGAAGGGAACAGGGGACCAGAAAACACAAATTTCTACTGGAAAGCTGCTGGCTTTCTGGTTTCTCTGCGTAGCTTGCATTTAAGGAGCAGTGCACACAGATGTCATGTATAATGCATGCTGGTTTTAATCCGTAAAGTCTCATGCTGTGTTGAAAACCCCATAGGAAGGTGCTGCTCATTCACAGGGCCCCTAATCAAAGCCTTGAAAATGATGTCTGCCCAAAATATGCAGACTGTAACCAGCACAGCATCATCAGTAAATGTAATCAGAAGCTTCACTCAGTTCTAAATTGTTGTCCAGTGCTGTATCTCCACTTTGCTGACCTTCTCTTTGTGCTGCTGGTACTGGGATACCAATGCACAGTCTTTGCTAATTCAGGCACAGCAATAGCAGTGACCTCCTAGGTTATGGGTCTGAGGAAGATGAAGTCTCATCTGCTGCCAACAACTACTTGCTCACATTTTTGTACATGCCTCAGTTTTAGTTACAGTTCTCAAGATCCACAGCCAGTGGATGACTTTCTGGACCTGCCCCAAATCCCACAGCATTTATGAAGCTCCATAGGCTCCAGTGCAGCAAAAACATTTACAGTTTATCTCAAAGAGAAATAATGATAAACAGCCCATTTCTATGGTGACAGACTGAAAGCGAGGGCAGCCACATGGATCAGAAGGTCCCTGAGCTCAAAACTAAGTTTTGATGAGAGGAAGTAATGCCACACAAAGAGATTGCCCAATTACTGCCCAGGGCTTAAGATGTATAAAGAAGTAGGTCACAGAGTTTCCCTTGCCCAATTTCCAGGTCACAGTAATGAGATAAACGAGTGTGTCCTGTTCAGGTCTCTACACTCCACTGTTTGATTGAAGTATTTTCAGTTTCTCAGAAAATCTCTCTTTAACCTTTCAATTAATTCTAATAATTTTCAGAGAGAAAAAAAAAAATCAGATTATCTATTAGTAGAATTTGGTTGAAAACCTGAAATCTGTTTCTTCAGTTTAATGCAGTCAGATAGGATTGGGTGGATGTATGCTAGGTTAAACTGTGGCAAGCCTTTATTCTTGCATAAGCTGAATGTTGCAAGGCTGTTTATTGCTGTCATGGACATCCTCCTTGCATAAAATGAAAGGGAATTTAATGAACATGCACTATGACTGAATAAAATTTTGACCTAAGATTAGTGTGGTTGAATTGGTTACAAGGCACGCTAAAGGAGTGCCTTTCCTCTCACTTTCACCCATAACTGGGGTAAGTTCAAATCAAACATGGAGGTAAAGCAGAAGTCTCCAAAATGATGTAATGAGTGTCATTAAAACAAAACCACACCTTCAGATTACACCCTTCTCTTGTCTGCCCATATTCAGTGGGGAGATGGGGTGCTCTGATGTAGGGGTATATGGCACATGTAAGAGCTGTTGTTGGAAATGGCTGTCTTGTGAAGGAACGCAGAAGTTCTAGCATCTCTTAAGCACTTAAAATACTTGAAACAAGCACCACATAAGATTTTTTAAGCACTTAACCTAAAGTATATATAAAATATGGCCATGAAAGACAATTAATTCACTATTGCTTCCACCATTACCAACAACAACGGAAATACATTGCTAGAATTAATCGTCTGTTCTCCTAGAGTTGCAAAGGCTTATATGATATTTGTATCATTCCTTCCTCTGTAGAAAGACATCGGTAAAGGAATTTGAAAACTACAAACAAGAGAAATTCCTCTCCAGCACCCACCCAATCAAAGACTTGTATTACTGAATTATTGATAAGAATACCTGAAAGAATTGAGTGAGAGTCTGGTCGAAAAAGGTAGGCATTGTGCTTTAAGAAATCCATCAGTAATTTTTTTCTTCCCTTTCCTTCCTTTCCTTCCTTTCCTTCCTTTCCTTCCTTTCCTTCCTTCCTTCCTTCCTTCCTTCCTTCCTTCCTTCCTTCCTTCCTTCCTTCCTTCCTTCCTTCCTTCCTTCCTTCCCTGTGATATCCTAGGGACAAAATGGCATATTTTTGAAGATTTACTGATTTTTCCTTCCTTTGAGATCTGAATTACACCAACAACCCGGTGTTATCTCAATCTGATTAGTTTATCATGTACAGAGCTCATTAGAGCACTTGCTACATTTTAAAATAAATCAGCCTAACAGAATTTAGAAAATATAAAAGGTTCTGTTTGGTTGTACCATGACATGGAGCAACAGCATAATCAAAATAGGATTGCAGTCACCATCTCCTTCAGTACAATGCTTTGACTTCCCAGAAGATTGTGTCCTTCACAAGCCACCCACTTACATATGAATGCAAATGAGAAGAGGAAGGCTTCTCTTCAAGCTGCCTGCAGCAAGTGAACTCTGTAGTGCGTGGAAACCCAATTCAGCAAAGCAAGTCAGCATGTGTGTAAGACCGCTTCATTTTGGCAAGGCATTTAAGAATGTGCTTAACTTTAAACATGTACTTAGCTGAATGGTTTTGCTGAGTGGGGATTGATGGCTGAATTAAGGCATTAAACATTAATGACAGAGCTGGGAACACAAAATAGTATGTAAATGAGGATTTGTCGGGGCTAGACCAAACTGATTCAATGATGCAATCATTATATGATTAAGATCTCCTAAAAGACATGAAGCCATTAGAAAGGCTTAGGGCCTGCTGACTTGAGGTGGGTGACAAGCACTGAGTTACTCCAGACCTTGCGCCATCTCAGCTCAGCTGCATTTAAGGTGCCTGGGGCGGGGGGGGGGGGGGGGGGGGGAAGGGTGGAGATAGGTGGGAATCTCTTCCACACAGTGGCTGAAGCTCTTAAATCCGTTGGAATGATTTTAACCAGACCTGTTGCCCAGGGCAGCCCTGCAGTGTTGGCTACCGATTTCCTCCTGGCTAGGAGGAAGAAGGCCCTTGCTATGGCCATGTTTCCAGGTGTCTCCATGCTCCTTGACATCAGGGACTTCCGGCTGCTCTTGTCCCACCATGAGTAGTAGCAGGGTCTACTCAGGCAGCTCTGTTCCTCTCTTCCAAAGAGACTCTGGTCTTTGCCAGCTGTCCTTCATGTTCCCAGTGCCTATGAAAGGGTGGCTAGGGAACTATGTGCTGTTCTTTCCATCGTGTGCTGATGACATCTGCTCTTTGTATTTCTCTCTTCTCAGATCCACTCAGGGCAGCCAAACCATCACGCAGTGATTCATGAAGATGGAGATGTGGATAAGAGCTAGCTGCCCGTCTGTCCACAAGTGACTGAAGTAATGCTTGCTGGAGAAAGCAACTGGTTCCTTCCTGCCTGACGGAAGATGAGTTTGCTCCTCCAAGTCAAAGCAATACTGTGCTTCCCTTGTTCATTCTTTTTGTGGCTTTTGTTTTGTGTTTTCTAAATCTTGCATGTACTATGGAGTTAACTTTCTGCTAACAATGTGTTTTGCAGGATCTGCTATAAGCTGTGAAATAATAGTGCTGGCTTTGCATGTTACAATAATTTGAACAGGAACTAAGTGTTTTTTTTTTCCTTACAGGAAAAGCTATGGTGAGTTGTTTGGTGAAGTTCCACCAATCTCTGTGGCTGGATAGACCAGCAGCTCTGCTGTTTGTTCTGTGTCTGATTTACAGAACACATGCCAGTGGTCTTTGGCTGTGTTTGTGCACCAGAAATGTTTGTGCAGAGAATCAGTCAGTTTCAGAGGAAAGAATGGAATCAAATGGAATCAAGGGTAACTTTGAACTATAATCAACGTGAAGCCCATTTACAGAAGGTTTGAAAAGAGAGAAAATATCTCTTTCTTGCATCAAACTGAATACACAACTTCCGTGTGAAAAGAGATGCTTCCAAACATGAGTCTCTCCTTCAGTTAGAAGTCAGATGAAAAATCATAGCAAGGATCCTCAACGTCTAGAAACCAGTGCAAAAACGCTTTCATACCACTGGGGACTTATGATCTGAAGCATCCGAACCTTACAGCAAGCACTATTTCTTGCTCACAAGGTACATTTCTTGTTTTGAAAAACATGTACATCTTGTGTAATAGGGGAGTATTACATATGGGAAATCTGGAGTATCCATTATTCCTGTGTTCAACTTAAAAATGAATCACTTTAAATGAGCATCGTGGTTTTTTTGTTTGTGTGTTTTTGTTTGTTTTGCATTTATTTTGTACAACACTGGGAAAAATTAAATTAAAAATGACAGATGAAAATATTCTATTTCAATAGCTAGATCATGAAATAATTTTCTTGGAAGTGTGTGCTGAAAGCTTCAGTGTAATAAGTTTGATGTAATTAAATGATGATGGAGTTAGCAGTTAATCTTCTCTGAGAATGACTTCTATTATAACAAATAAAAATCCTGCCCCAATTGTTCTCTGAATATAAAGCAAGCATTATGTGATTGATGTAGCTCCATCTTCCAACCATGTGAATTTCTCAGAGCAAAATGGTACATCAAAGAAATATTTCACATGTTTAGAGTCAGAAGTGATATGACTAAAACTATAACTGTATGCAGTTGTATAACTGTACTCCAGACTTGTAAAGCTTTTATTCTGATGGTTCTTTTACAAATCCTGTTTCATCCTTAAGACTACAAAATATAACTGGATGTAGCATGATTTATGACATTTTCATGTAATACTTGTATCTAAGTCCCACAGTAAATTCCAGGGAGGGAAAATACCATAACAGGCCTAATAAGCATTACGCCTTAACCATCGTAGAATAATCAAACCTGAAAGCCTCAGGATCTGAGATGTTCAGATCTACCAGGACTCTGTTTGGAGTAGGAGGTGGACTTAACATCTCCAGACATCTCTCACAACCTAAATGGTTTCGGGACTCTGTAACTGCTGCATGGTCTCTTCTTGATTGCCTTGAGTATTCTTGACTTGTCTGTCTTTGGCTTTTGTTCAGTAGAACGCTTCTTTACTTTGTGAGTAGTAGCACTGCTGTTACTACAGCAGCATAGGGATACAACTCCAAGAGGTCTTATAAAGAGAATGAGTATCCTTTTCTGTAGACCGCCTGATGCAGCTAGAACAAACACAGTTTTCAGGAGCCTACATACATTCACAGTGTTGATCCTAAAAAAGCAGCAAACACCAAGCTGAATACAGGTTGGGAACAATTGCTTTGTTCAAATGAAAGCATATTTCTTTCTCGCAGTTATAGCAAATTTCATTAGACTGATACAGATTAGCGTGAGAAAAAACATCTTTAAATAAACTTATACTATAAGGCTCCACTGGAATAAATTAAAAGATCAAGCTTTGTGAAATATTTGGTACAAAATCCCCTATGACCATTTTGTGTGCTTGTATTCCTTATTTTCTTCTGTTGTTCTGCACTGATGTGAAGGAGTTCTGAAGAGCATTGCAATGTGAGCAGACTTGGTGGGCCACTCTGGCCAGCCAACATCCTTCATTTATAGTCCTGATTTGTGATCTTGGTCTTCATAGAATCATAGAATCATCAAGGTTAGAAAAGACCTCCAATATCATCCAGTCCAACTGTCCACCTACTGTTAATATTTCCACACAAAATCATGTTTTGTATAACATCTAAACTTCTCTTGAACACCTCCAGGGATGTAACACCACTCTTTTGGAGAACAAATCTTTCCTAATCATCCAACCTGAATCTCTCCTGGTGCAAGTTGAGGCCATTACGTCTAGTCCTTTCTCTGTTACATGGGAGAAGAGGCCAACTCCCCAACTCACCACAACCTCCTTTCAGGTCGTTGTAGAGAGTTACGAGGCCTCCCCTGAGTCTCCTGATCCCATTTCCCTCAGCTGCTTCCCATAAGACTTGTGCTCCAGACCCCTCACAGCTCCATTGCCCTTGTCTGAACATGCTCCAGAGTCTCAATGTCTTTCTTGTAGTGATGGACCCAAAACTGAGTGCAGCACTCAAGGTCTCGCCTGGGCTGAGTTCAATCTTGAACTGTGACTGACACGAATACACTCCTTATTCCTAAGTATTCCTTGAGTGGATTACATAAAGTATTTCAATCTAAATTTGAATCTCTTTCAATCTCTTCTCAGCCTGGAGAAGATAAGCCTCTAAGGAGACTTTTATAGTGGCCTCCCAATGCCTGAAAAAGGGCCTACAGGAAAGCTGGGGAGGGACTTTTTATAATGGCATGTACCGATAGGATGAGGGGAAACTGGAAGAGGGTAGATTTAGACTATAGAAATCAGGAAGAAATTCTTTACTGTGAGGGTGGTGAGACACAGGTTACCCAGTGAGGCTGTGGATGCCCCCTCCCTGGAAGCATTCAAGGCCAGGCTGGCTGAGGCTTTGAGCAACCTGGTCTAGAGGGAGGTGCCCCTGCCTAAAGCAGGGGGGTTGGAGCTAGATGATCTTAAAGGTTCTTTCCAACCCAAACCATTCTATGATTCTCTGATTCTATGAATCACTGCAGACTTTTTACTTCAGTTGAGTGCTACGTGTAACATGTGATGGACCTTTGGTTTGCACTGTTGGAGCTTTGCATGAGCAAGAACTAGGACTGAGTGAATACATATCCTGAATATTCATTTGCATTCAAAGGGGAATTTTATATAGCTGTGGCCATAAACCTTTCATATTTATTTTCTCTGAATACATGATCTCTCAAGCTTTACTCCCATGTGTGTCTTTGGGAATTCCTTTGTGACTTACTCACGAGAAACAAACAATTAAAACAGTCGGTCACTGAAAAGTAGTTCATATTTTTCTACTGACTTTGTTTAGATTAGTTATTCAAATCAAATGTTATGATCCTTGTGACAAAGCACAGCTTGGCAACACTACAGTCTATGAACAACTAACATCAACACCCTCTTTGTTAATATAAAAAATACACCAGCATAGATCAAAAAGCGTATGTACTATGAATTAAAGTTACTTATTGCAGAAGAGGCATCCCCGTTTTCTAAGCAGGTTACAAAAGTAACAAATCAGATTTTTTGCAGACCTATGATTATTCATTGAAATAATCCATTCACAATTTTATAGCGAGAATAATTCAGACATAATGCAGCTCTTCAAATGACTCAAGGTAAAATTTGCCAAAAGAAATCCTCTGGTGAGATCAGCATGTATGAGTTAGAGATGAAGGAGATGGTTGCTTGGTTACTAAGTAGCAGTCCACCTGGAGAGCACAGTGTGGATGTGCATCTCGTAGTACGGGGATGGTTTGTGAATAGCATCACTGCAGCATGTTAAAACCTGAAACACGGAGGTGGGCAGCCCCATCGAGCAGTCCTGCTGCTCAGGAGTACTGCTGCAGCCAGCAGTAGGCAGGTCATCTCCTTCCTGTCAGGCTGTGGGGAAAACGAGAGATCCACAATTATTTTAAGAGGCATTTTACAGAGGCTACCTCACATGTTATTCTCTTGTGCCCTTAGGTAGACAATTCACAGTGTTTTTTTATCTGCTTTAATATCTTCAGTGCATACTTGGATTTTTAATGTATGGTTTTTACACCCACCATTATGCTTATTGTTTCCTCAAAAGTCAGCTTTTTCTTTTGAGAAAATAACTGACTTTTGTTTGCTGAAATAAAAAGGGGGGATAAGTATTAAAGAACAAACACGTACCACAGATATATTTTTTGTTCTGTTTTGCCAAAATGAGTTTTTATAGAACTACGCTTTCTCTGAGGTCACGTGTAATTTACCTTTCAACAAACAAAGGACTTTCACAAGCTTCAATCCGTACAAAATCACTCAGACCCGGATTATGGAGTCTCCTCCCTGGGCACCCTGCTCTGGGTGCTGCTGCTGGAGAGAGGGTGGGCCAGAGGAACCCGAAGGGCCCAGCCAGCCTCAGCCACCCAGTGGTTTTAAAACTTCCTCCGTTTTGAAACTTTCGAAACAAACTATGACAATATTTAGGATTCAGGTGCAAGACAAGTCATGCCTCTTCGCCAACCTCGTGTTGCCAGCTTTAATGACTTCAAAAATGTGAGTGGGGGATCTTAATCTGCTGTACCAAAGAAACTTATTTTTCCAAACCTGCTGTATAGAAAAGCAAGCCTAGTCAGTATTTTAATATTTCTTCACTTTTAGGGTACAGACACCAGGATCCTGAGGACACATACCTCACCATGTTAGTGTATTCAAATATGATAAAATAATCTTGTAATTTTGAAAAGTGTATGACAGATGAGGAAAATAGACTGTAAGCCCTCAACTATACAACTTACATAGTATATTGGGCAATTACCTGGAAGCTCTCATCCATTACAGAATCACAGAATTGCAGGAGATGGAAGGACCTCAGGAGATCAGGTCCAAACCCCTGCCAAAGCAGTTACTCCACAGCAGGTCACACAGGTAGGTATTCAGATGGGTCTTGCATATCTCCACAGGAAACTTCACAACCTCTCTGGACAACCTATTCCACTGCACCCTTATCGTAAAGAAGTTCTTCCACATGTTCAAGTTTTAGGCCATTACTCCCTGTTCTATCACTACACACCACCGAGAAGAGCCTGGCTTCATCCATTTGTCCCTCTGATCCCTTCAGATATTCATAAACAATTATAAGATCCTAGATTTTCCTATTATTGAGTAGCATAACCTCCAAATTAAAACTCACACACTATGTTATATTTTCAAACGTTCAACATAATATATCTTTTAAATTGTCAAATATTTGTAATGTGTTTTCACTGCTGCCTAGAAAATATCAAGTAGATAATGGATAATTCCCTTTTCAACTGTGCAACAGTAAATTAGTATCAGAAGTGTTTTCAATCATTTGAAGCCTCAGAGGCCACAGAGAAAAATATTTTTAATCAAGTCTTTAATTGTTTTCTTAATTGAAAGAGATGAAATATATTGTTGGAAATGTACAAAGCTCCTGTTTGGGAAGACAGACAGTTCTAGCTATGAGTGAGTCTTGGTAAACAACATCATTTACATAAGTTGCTCCAAAAGTAATGCTTCCTCTTTATTTCCATGGAAACTACAGCAGATACCAAGCGCTCAGTAACATTTCACATGCACTTCCATGCCAGAAGTCATTGCGTCAGACTGTCCCTCTGCTGCCATCTGTCACATAGCAACATCATGTAATGGAATATTGGTGAGAAGGTTCATTCTCTACTGCCATCCCACCAACATCTGCCTCTGATTTTGTGGACCAACATAATAAAATAGGAGGCATTATTTTCGGAACAACCCTCATAATCTGTGAGTGACTTCAGATAATCTTATGGCAAACTTTCTGTGCTTCTGCAGCAGATGTCTTTATATAATTAACATACTTCTTAGCTAAAACAAAACAAAACAAAACAAAACAAAACAAAACAAAAAAACTGATTTCAAATGCTTTGTTTTTATAGATCATCCTGGAATAGTTTTATTATCCACTCCATTTATGTGCAGTAGTGTTTTTAAGGATGCAAGCAGTTAAGAAACTTCTCCATAAACTGCATTTAGCCTGACAAATATCTTGTCAATTTATACACAGTCACCTCCTAACAAACTCTAGAAAGTGCAGAAGGTTTTCTTTTCAGAAGTTGCATCTGAACGGGAGGTCATCACCCCACTTGTGGCCAAAGTCTCTGTAGAAGTGTAACCTGGCCAAGTGAAAATACATTAATAAAATCTAGGGTTGACCTCACTGCAGCATTATTTGTCCATGCAACATTCACTGCATAGTTAAGCCTCCGATGTTGTTTTCTATGCAGCTAATATTTACCCACGTTAAATGGGGAACATATCCAACTGTAATCTGATTCCACAGTGGAAGGAGATCTGGAGGAATGTACCAGTAACCCTTGCCTTCTTGTTTGCTATTACTGCGGGCAGCAGGCAAAGAACAGACAGGAGTGATGTACCCCAGTACCTGAAGGATGAAGGGACAACTGTGACCCTTGCAGACGAGCCTCAGCTTCTCTGGAGGAGTGAATATCCACAGTATTTTCTTTTGGCTCACGCTGGTGGGTTCTTTCATATTAATTGTAATTGGAAGCTGTAGTGGAGGGGGTTCTCCACTCCACTTCTTCTGGAAGAATCTCCCATCTCTGAAACACTCATCCATCCACTCCCTTCTCAATGATTTTTTCTTACTCTTTTCCATTCCACAGTCGGGCTTCCTTTTGCTTCTCTCCTTCACTGTCCATACCTAGCACACAAACAGAATAGTACAACAAAAACAGAACAGGGTGAAACCTCCTTTCCTGCAGACTGTTGAAGCCTGGCTGGAAATTCCCATGGATGTCCAGCAAGCATTCTGCTGAGAAACTTCCATGCCCAGTGGGCTGCCTTGCCAACACTGTAATAAAACACATCAGCAGCCACTGCAAAGCTTTGTGATGTTCTGCCTTGTACATCAGCTCCTACACCAAGTTAAAAATGAGCAAAGTCATATTTTAGCAGGTAAAAAATGAAGCCATATCTATGGACTTAACTTTAAGTGAGTAACTTAGTGCTGTCTCTAAACTACAAGAAAGAGAAGTTTTCTCTCCTTTAGTCTTCTGATCTGTTATTATTGAATTTCTAACTTTCTTTTGAGCAAATTCTACTTTCAAAATAAGATTTATACAAGTTACTTCAGTGTTGCTCAGTATTTGATTTTTTTTTTACCTATGCAACAAATGAATGTAAGAAGAAATGGCTCATACTGAAGAGTGGATTATTACATGCAGAAAGAAATCAAGGGAACCAGGAAGAGCTTCAAATAAAGGATGGATGAACACACTAATGACAGAGGGCTTAGTGTTTGCTGTCTGCTAGTTTGAAAGAAAGGAAGATCATCTGTGCATGTGTGTGACAAAGCTTCTTTGGTCTCCCAAATTCCAATTTGTTAGCTATTAGTGCATTCTAAAAAACCTTAGTCCTTGATGAAAGGATAGAAAAGAAGCTGTGCATGGATAAACCTAAAGCAATTTTTCATTATTAGTGCTTTTTTTTTATTTTTTTATTTTTTTTTTAATTTATACCATTTGATAGCATTAATTGCAGCATTTCACTCCGTGTTTCAGTTGGTAGGCAGCTGCTCATGTTCTGCCAGTTCATCCTGTTCTTTTGTGTACTGTAATTATAAAACATCCAGCATTGTGGTTGACTGCTTCTAATAAATTAAAAATATCTGGATAAGTAGGGAAGTGTTGTTGTCTACTAGGTGCAATATCCGGGTTTGGCTGAAAACAGGAAAGCTTGCTGAAACCCTTAAATTGGAAGGGTTTTCCTGCATTTTAACACCAGTGTAAATGGCTCTCAGCTCTAGCAGATACACCTGAAGTGTAAGGATATGGGAGGTTATGTTAAAGGGCAGAGGTAGTCAGCACACCCAACTTCAGAGTCTGTTCAACCCTCATAAATACTGCTGCTAATTCTACATATGACAGTGAAAAGTGTTTTGCAAGGTAGTGACAATTTATGTTTTCAGATCCATGTGATCTAACCACAGGCTAAGTAGCTCAGAGAAGAGCAATCTATTTGTTCATTCCCCAGAAACCAAGGTTCTGCTGCAGAAGGGACAAAACACTGTGCTGTGACCACTTTCAATGCTTGCCTCATCAGTGGTGCTGCCAGTCATGTTGCAAAGTCAGGGTGGCTTTCAGTCACAGCTGTTTGCACTAACTTCTGATAGCCTGAAGTAGCAGGGACCCACTGTTTTTCTCAGTTAGGCCCTTATAGGTGTCCTTTTGTGAGTATATAGGACTCATCAGCTCTCAGAGTCTGCTTTTAGCTGTTTTTTCTGGATGGAGTCTCAGCAAATTTTGGATGCTTATAGGCATAGGTGTCTCCATAGAAACCGAGCCCTTCTGTGTGCCTGATGATCGTTATTTTGTGTGATCTGACCTTTCTATGTCCACATAACCTTCTTGGAGACCTCATTGCAGAGAGAAATGAGCTGAGGGGAAAAAAAGAATCAGGATAAAACATACTACAGTAACCCTTACTAATGAATGAATGCATCCTCATGTATTCTTCAGGTATCTGCTTTGATATCCAAGTAAGATAGAGCTATAGACTCAGATTTGGATCTTCAGTCTGTTAATGCTGTAGCATTCATTCATGAATTGGTTTCATTAGCATTATGCTGTTTTCCTAAGCTTGCTGGAGCAGTGAAGAAGCCTGGAAAACCCTGCAGTGCTGGAGGAGATTGTCACCATCCAGTGATGAAGGTGTGAGGCCAGATATCTGAGCCTGATGTGAGGTAATATTTCCTGCCCTTTTTTGTCAATAGAATCCAAGTTTCTCTAAACAGCTTTGGTGGTGGTGGGACAATGCTTCCTTTTTTTTTCTTTTTTTTTTTTTTTTTTTTTTTTTTTTTAGTAAAGGTTCCTTTTTAATGTGTGTGCCAGAGAGATCTGAACAACAGCTACCCCATCTCGGTCATGAAATACTGTATTTTGTTGTGATGTACAGGTTGCATAGATAAGACCATAAAACTTGGTGAAGAGTTGTAATTCAAAGCTTCACAGAAGGGAATAACACTTGATTGTGCTGTTTTGAGTTCTTGAAATGCAGAAGTTTATTTTTGGTTCTATATCTTTGTCATGCAGATATATTCATGTCACACTGACTGATAAAAGTTACTACTATGGAGGAATCTCTGTCCTAAGAACAGTGTCTTGAGCTATACCCAAGCTTCAGGGAACCTTTACTAAGAAGCTGTTATCCAATAGCACTCAATTTGAGTTTTCCATGCATACAGAGCTGCTGTGCATCTACTCTCAGCAGATAAGAGGTGAGAGGACCTAACTGGCTTACTGAAATAACAGTTTGACCTTCAAGCCTTTGCCTACCAAGCACACTAAGATAAAGTGATACCCATGAATGCTAATAAACAACAAAACACAGGTTGCAGGGGCACCTGCTGTGCTCTCTTGTATGTTTTATTGAGATAGCTGATTGGTAGCTACAGGCCCTCCTGCTGCATAGCACAGCTATGGTTTCATGAGCAACTTCTTTCTGTCCCTTCCTTAGGAGGAAAGGTGCAGCACACTATGTTGCTTTGGTAGAATTTTTATCCTAACTGTACACGCTGCTGTTTGTGTGCAGTAGACAAAGTGAGGCTTAATAAAACATAGGTCTTGCACAGAAGATGCAGGTTTATGCTATTCTTAGATTCTAGGGGAGATCATTCCCCGTTAAATAAGGTTTATTGTCATGGGCTATTCTCACTCAAGTGAAGACTAATCTGGCCATCACCACCTTTATACAGGAGCCCTAGGAGAATTTGGGATTTAGACCAGTGAATACTTTGAAGATCAGGGACACGGGCTGGACTCACCAATTTAAAAAGCCAAAGAAGGAGGGTTCTTGTCATACCCTGTGGTGATGAGGAGTGCAGCAGCCTTCTGTAGGTGCTGGAGTTTCCTAAGAATCTATGGTTTCTTGCTCATAAACATGGCATTGCTCTAGTCTAGACAAGAGTTGACAAAAACACGTATAACGGGGAACAGATCACCTTCTGTGAGAGAAGGGAGGAAGTATTTGATAACTGGAAGCAGCAGGGTGTGGTAGAAAGGCAGAACTCGATGCCTGTCAGGAGCCCTTCTGAGGGCTGATGTGATGCACTGACTGTGGGTTTGTAATTTCAAACAAAGACAGTGGGAAGCCCCTGAAAGTACTTCCCATCACACACCATCAGAATGTCTTTCTGTTGCAGGAGTAGCTTGTAACCATCTCCACCAGCTCTTCTGAAGTCCCAGGAATAAGCTGATGGCAATTATATTGTTGTAGAGAGGTAGAACTATCTTATGTAAATCACTGTTGTCATGTAAGTCCAAGTTGGTACTAGAAGAGAAAGGCACAAGAAGAGAAAACTCCAGGAAGACCTCATTGTGGCCTTCCAATATTTGAAGGGAGCATATAAACAGGAGGGGAACGGCTGTTTATGAGGGTGGATAATGATAGGACAAAGGGGAATGACTTTAAACTGAGGCAGGGGAGGTTTAGGTTAGATATTAGGAGGAAGTTTTGCACACAGAGGGTGGTGGCACACTGGAACAGGTTGCCCAAGGAGGTTGTGGATGTCCCATTCCTGGAGGCATTCAAGGCCAGGCTGGATGTGGCTCTGGGCAGCCTGGTCTGGTGGTTGGCAACCCTGCACATAGCAGGGGGGTTGAAACTGGATGATCATTGTGGTCCTTTTCAACCCAGGCCATTCTATGATTCTATCCAGAGCCAGATAGAGCTATGAAAACTGCAATGCTCCAAAGGAGTGGAGGCAGACAATAGGTGGCCCAAAAATGGTCATGTGAATATGGCAAATCAGTAGGATCCAAACAATGCCCTCTAGCATAGTCGGAAAGCAAATTTCAGCAGGCTCATTGTGACTAGCAGTGACAATAAGCATTCAAATATCATACTGGGCAGTTTACGAGCTAGATTTGTCACTGCACACATAAAGCAAATTAGTACTACCCTCCCACACAGATGAGAAATGTAACGGATAGCAAATCACACCTCATCATATTAAGAATGTATTAGTTACACTTACTTTCTGCAGAACCAAATGATCACCAATTTAAAACATGAGAGTGTGATCAAAGGGTTTTAATGGTGGTACTGCCACATAGCTATCTCCACAGACAGCTTTATCGGCTGGGATTTCAACCTCAACCTCAATTTGTCTCTTTCTGTAGGGATGGTAACTTGTAGCAATTCTGCAGGATGCTGGATGGTCTCTTCTCTGACCAGGGAATGACATGTATTTTTCTGATAACCATTATGAGTAACATTTACTACTAAAATGTGACAAGATCTCTATTATTTCTGGTTTTAATTTGAAAGAAATGCATTTGTGTAATTCATGATGAACTCTGGCTAAAAGGTTCTGGAATGGAGCTTTAATAATCAAACTGCTTTGCTGTAAGTTGGGAAAAGGAAAGAATTATCTTCTTTATTGAGGAGGTTTAAAAGTTCATATAGCCTGAAATAACCAAGAGTATTTTACAACCCAACAACAAAAATAGTTCAGAAACAATAAGTCTCCAGGCAAAATTAATTCAGAAGCAATGACATCACAATTTTTCTTTTACTCTAGATGTCAGCATCTCTCATAAATAAATATACAGCTAGTTGGATGAGTAGACAAAGCATATGAAGTCCTAAAAATAGCAACTAATTTAATAAATGATTTCAAAACCAAAAAACAATTTGGGCTGCACTTAATTTTGGTGTGGAGAGGAAAGGAGGTGTGGGGCAAGCCCCCCTCAGGTTAGGAGGGAAGCTGGTGCCAGTGTATCAGATTGAGCAGTGTTTCTCGAGAGAGCAGCTTTGGCATTGAGGCAATATGGAAGAATTCTGTCTCTGGCCATCAGCTCCGTTCATTTCTTAGGATGGTGTCTGCTTGGGTGGTTTGGCCACCAATGCTCTGCCAACAGACCCAAGAGCTGGCATAATCCAGGTCCACTTCTCTGTTTGATCACTCTTCAGCATCAGGCTTACCCTGATCCTCACTCTTTGAAGGAAATTGAAGTGGAAGCTACAAAATAATAATCAGTACTGGGGTTGGAAAAATCGCTCAGAAAAATGTTTCTGAATCATGTACTGCCATTTTGTTGGTTAACACTTTTTTTTTTTTTTTCAGTTAAACTGCTTTGCTTTGCATAAAACTCAGAACTTCTCTGCTTTCTTCGGAAAAAAACCATGATTGTGCTGATTTGTGGTTTTTCCTCAAATGGTCTGCATATGTTTGCACACACAATGTCAGTAATGAAGGAGTCTACTAAATTCACATGGTGAAATTCTATCGGAGCTTGTGAAAAACAAAACAAAACAAAAAAACCAGCCCATCGAGTAAAAATGGCTTGATTGATGCAAAAGGAAGCACAGATGGAGGTAATGGGGTTTCAAAAGAGGAATTAGAGGAGATCTGAGAGGCTCATAAATCTGCAGCAGTTCAACTTTGCCAAGAACTGTAGTGGGAAATCCTCATTACGGGAGGTATTTCCACACCGTGTGTGCCCATGAGAGCTTTGCTGGGGCAGCTGTGGGGAAAGCATTATCTGGTGGTGACGGCAAGACCTGGCAATCAGCATTCCTGAATCCTGTCGGACCGCGGCTGCTGACTCACAGAGCGGCCTTGGGTTAGTCATTCATTGCCAAATGCTTCGTTCTGACCTTGTCAAGGTGCCACGAACAAGGAAGCAAAACAGACTTACCTTGGGCAATGCTTGCAAACAGGTCTTATCCTGCCGTGTTGCTTCCCTTGTGCTGGTGGCTGAACAGCATGGCAGAGGAAGAAGCTTTGGGCTACGCTAGGCCATTTTTGGGGCAGCAGAATTAGTGAACTTTTCTGTGAGACTGGAAAAGTAGGGGATTTTTCTGTCTATTCCAGTGGTTTCCCACTGGTATGTGGGTCAGTGTTGACATTTTTCAGAGGTCTTCTCTGTGTAGCACCTCTTGTATGCTACCTCTGACCATTAACCCTGGATTGGATTGTTTCCTGTTTCCAGGAGATGGCACTCCTTCAGGAAATAGGCCTTATCTTTTCTTGTGGCCAGGTCTACTTTGTTTCAGCTCATGTCCTTTCCTAACAAGTTTTTTCACACCAGAGTGAAATTTAGCTTAGCTAGGAGTATATTAGGTTGGATGTTTGGAAAACATTATACTGAGAAAGAGTGATGAGGCAGTGGCACAGGCTGCCCAGGGAGGTGGTGCAGTCACCATCCCTGGAGGTGTTCAAGAAATGTGTAGATGCAGCACTGAGGGGCCTGGTCAGTGGGCATGATGGGGATGGGCTGCAAGTTGAACAAGATGATCTTTTCCAACCTCAATGACTCTATGATTCTATGATATATGTTCTTTCACAGACTTTTCTGGCTAGAGCTCATGGCCAAAATTTCCTCATGAATCACTGCCATTCATCACATCACTTGCATCTGATATTTGTGCATAGAAAACTTGGCCCATATTCGAAATTACTGAAAATAATTCCTAAACGCCAGTTTTTGAGTACAGCTGTCCATATTCCATTACTGGTAGAGATTCCTACATGTTGGCTGCTGGGGAGGATTTGCAAAGAGGGGCGATTGGGTGGCCATGCTACAGAATTTCAATCAAGTCTTTGGACTTGTCATCTGAAATAGGCCAGCCTATATCAGACTCAGGCCACATCTCATGAAGAATTACTATTAAATTCACCCTGGGACTTTCATCTGAAATAGGCAGCTCAGATACAAATACAACTAGTGAGTGGTGCCCTGATCCCCACAAGAGCTGGAAAATGTTGGTTTGGGGTTGGTCTCATCTTTGCTCTTCTGAGCAGAGAAGAGTAAGCCATTATGAATGAGCCCTATGATCATTATTTTCTGTAGCTATGACCCTCCAGTGACACTGGAAAAGAGAGCAATCCAAGAAATGTTGTGTTTACAACACATTCGTTGTGCTAGTGGGATTTGCAGGAAGTGAAGATTAGAAACCCTTGTAGGTGCTGGCTCAGCCTGACTGCATACTACAAGCTAAGAAAGCTGTCTTGAACCATTGACACTTACCACCAAGTCAGATGTTCATTTCAGAGGTAGATCTGCTCTGGTAGCTCATGTCCTGGGCTGCACCAAAAGCAGCATTGAGCAGAAGTCTGAGGGACTTTACTCCACTCTCAAGAGACCACACCTGCAGTACTGAGTTCAACTGTGGGGTCCCCAGTACAAGAAGTACGTGTAGCTGCTGGAGTGTGTCCAGAGGAGATCATGAAGATAATCAGAGGGCTGGAGCACCTCTCTTATAGAGTCAGGCTGAGAGAGTTGGAGTTGTTTCACTTGAAGAAGAGAAGGCTCTGGGGTGATCTTACAGTGGCCTGCTAGAACCTAGAGGGGTCTACATTGGGGAGGGACTCTATCATGAAGTATAGTGATCAGACAAAGGGTTTTAAACTGAGAAATGAAAGAGTTAAATTTGATATAAGGAAGACATTTTTTTTTCACTATGAGGGCAGTGAGGTACTGGTACAGGCTGTCTAGAGAAGCTGTGGATGCCCCATCCCCAGAAGTGTTCACAGCCAGTTTGGATGGAGGCCCTGGGCAACTTGATATGGTGTGGGGCTGTATGGTTTTAAGTTCCTTCCAACCCAAGCCATTCTGTGATGCCATGGTTCTATGGATTTCAAAGCCTCCTTTGTGCCCCAACAGAGAGAGTTGTGTTACCATGTGATCACCCAGGGAAGCAGTTGATGTCCCACCTGCAAGGTCTTACAACCCAAAATGCCCTGTAAGGAACCACCCTCCATCCACACGAGTAGATGCCTCAACATAGTAAGTGCCTTTCTTGTTTGTACTCTGTAACTCTATTGGAAAACCAGACTAGTGGAATATATTTGCCAATTTCAATCCCCTGATAGCATAGCAAGCTCTTATTTCCTTTGTGCTGCTTCCAGACACAGCATTGCTTTGCTTAAACATATTAAGTGTTAGAATTTTTATACTCTCTTAGTAGAAACAGATAAAAATAATAATTCTTATGAAGTCGGCCTGTTTGAGTTGGTGAAATGTTGAAAATTCCCAGTTGTCTTCAAATAGATGTATTTCGAAGTATTGCCCAAATACTTTGGAACAATATTCAAACCATGGCTTGTTTATGAAGTATTTCATTTGATGCTTGCAAAATATTTGATATCTGCAAGCTATTGGATTTGACACGCAGCTCATCTGGGGTGCTAAGCAACAAGCTTCACAATGGCAGGGCTGGAACTTCTCTGCTGGCAAAGGGTGAATTGCACACCTCTGTGCTTCTTTTTTGACTTTTCTGCAGATAATTCATGTAAGTTCCTAAAGCTTTTGCGGAATGGCTTCTAATCTCTGGTAGATAACACAATGGTTTATCCTGCGAGTTGCAGTAAATTATAGTTTTATTCACAGCACACCTAAATATCTTATTTACTCTTTGGAAAAGCCTAAAAGCTAAGCTCCTCTTTCTGAAACTATTCATGGGCATATTTTCTGTCACAGCCAGAGTTTTGTATGTGTTACATGATGGTTGAATTCCTTTATTCATTGGGTATTGGGTGTGCAAATTCTTGTGGGGTCAGTAAGAAAAGTAAGCGGACATCTGAGAGCTGAATTCTGTCTGCTGAGACGAGCTGCACAGACTGTCAGATGGCCAAAGTGGTGAGAGGAAAGATGTTAGTGATAAACTGTGGTACCATAAAGACACTGGTATGTTGGAAGTATATAGAGGGACATGCCTTTAGGGACACAACCACTTTCCAGAGAAGAGGAAAGCTAGGGAAAGTGAGGATATTGAGAAGCTGGCAAAGAGAGGGAGTAATTGAAGTTAGTGGGAGAGTGTGACTGTACCCACTGTCAGAGTTTCAGTGCACCAAAACGAGCACGCCTCACCCCGTAATGACACAGCTAAATGGAAAGATTTTGTTTCTTTTGTCTCCACCCGGTTAGATAAAGGTATAGCTAATGAAAGCTTGGTCACACCTGTCTCCTGGCATCTTTTCCTCTCTCATTACCTGTGTTACCTTCAAAGATAAATATATCTCAGCGTAGAGATAAAGGGGGTTCTTTATATTTGTTTTGTTTTTTCTTTAGTTTAAGAGGAAATGTTTCATATCTGAAAAGCAAAAGATTACAAATGCCTTTATTCTCACCGAGTTTAGCCTGGTTGGTAGCAGGATGGGAGCTGCAGAGTCTGTACATTTGATCCACAGGAGAATAAATATGTAAATAAAAACTTGTGCAGCACAGAATACAGCCCCCTGGAAATAGTCCATCAAAACCAGGAAGCAAAGACAGTGATATTGTAATTAATTTCACATCATAAAAAAAGAGGTGTGGTTTTGTTTTCAATATTTTCAAATATCTTTAAATCCCTTTTGAAGGAATTTTGATTTGCCTCAAAATGCCTAGAGTAATGCAAGCATTTTAATATTTAATGTAGTTTGTTCTAGACCTGCTTCTTTCATCAATACCTTCCCAAATGAAATCCTTCTTACGTCTAGTAGGTAGCCCAAATCCAGATAATAGAGTTGGAACTACAGTGTATTAGGGATGAAGGCATGGCTCAGCATGTAAAGGAAAACAAAGGTTTCAGTTAAGCTTGGAATTATTTGTCTTGAAGCTGAAGTCCTTCTTGAACATACTGTGTATTTAGATAGAATATTTTCTCAACTTCATGTTTCTAACAGAATGATAAACATCCTACTGCTGGAACATTTACAGGTGCTTCATGCCACCATATAGCTTTGAATAAATTGCTGCAGAATGAGTTTGGCTGGGGAGAAGTGGCAGAACTTTTGTTCATTGCACAAGCTTCTCAGTCAGTCTGTCTGCTCAGGTTTCTGGAAATCTCCATGGTCTGATTCACTATTTCCTTACTGTTTGTTCTGAGACTGGGAGTAACTATGCAAACACAATGTTGATGCAATATTGTAGGGAGTATCTGGGCTAATCCCTTCCATTCAGCTTCTGAACATGTTTGTCATGAGCAAGGGCTCGGATTCCTTACTGTCTTCTCTCACGTGTTGTCTGTGGGCCTCCGCAAAATGGACCTACATTCACACCATGAAGAATTTAGCTAGAAGACTACATAGGAGCCAGGGACATGCTTTTTGAGATCCGTGCCATTTTTTGTACGTGTTTTGGGGCAGCATCCATCTCACCTATGCTGTAGGAACATAATGTTAGCTATCTACAACTGAGATGGTTCTCTCTGTCCCTTTCTGGTAAATGTGAGAAACATCTAACCCTCTCTTGTGAAGAAAGGAATTGCATGCCAGGAAAGCCTCCATGAACTGTGAGGGGATCCAGGTAACATGCTCTCATGCAGAAGCCTACAAATGACTTGGTCTTCACACCCTTTGTGGCTAAGCAAGAAGCAGGGTTTGTTATAAAAATTAGCTCATTTACAGTAGCAGATTGTGTGAAGAAAGTAAAAGCAGCAGACCTTCGAGTCCTGTTTTCCAGTTCCTGATTCAGCAGGGAGTGTTATGTTGTTTTTGGAGATGTTCATAAGGGAGGAGGATTTAATTTTTCCTTTTGAGGACTGAGATGTTTCTAGGAGCGGGTTTGATGGTGGTTGTAAGCCTTTTTAGGAAAGAAAAGGTTGACTTCTGTCTCTTTTCAGTTGCAAAACAGCAGCACGGAGAACACAGTGGTTTTCTGTTTCATTTCCCATAACAGAACTACAAAGATATGAAAGATTCTCTAGAAGTACACAGCTAGAAAATTGCATTTCCTGACATTGGCTGTTTAAAATCAATTTGTTAGGTGGATAGAATGTTTTGGTATTATAAAATGTGCATGATAAGACACTTGGCCAAAGACAGGCAGGACAGAAGTTCAGGGGACATGGGATGCAATTGAGTATGCTGAGGGAGTCATTGCAAGGCTGTTTTCCGCCAACTTTGAAAGGCTGCGGTCATTGGGGGGGGTTTCCAATGAATGGAAAAAGAAGAATGCTGAATGTGAGGGGCAAGGAAGGATGCAGGGAATCGCAGGCTGGTTAGCTTAACCTCTATTCCTGGAGAAAACAAACAAACAACAAAAAAAAACACAGTAATTCTGGAAGCCATGACTAGACATGAAGAACAATGGGTTTAGCAAGGACAAATCACACCTGACCAAACTGCCTTCTATGAGATAATTAGGTCTGTGAACAAGGGGAGAGCAGTGCTCATCAGCAAAGATGTTATGCAGCGCTGACCCCAAGGGAGGCCACAAGCAACCAGTTGCTTATTGGATTTTTACCTCCAACAACAAACTTTTAAGCCCAGTGCTCCAGCCAGCTTTCCATCCACCTCACAGTCCACTTATCCAGTCGATGACCACTCAGCAGTTTGGGTCTAAGCATCTATGAGATTCTAGAATAAAGGCTGAGCTCCAGTCAAGAGACAACTAGTACATCTTGCAACAAAGGATTCCAATCATGAAAAAAAAAAAAAAAAAAGGAAAGAAGGAAAAACAGGTCACACAGGGAAAGCAGTAAGTGCTGGAATGGGTTGACTGGATAGACTCTGGAATGCCTGTCCTTGGAGATGCACATAACACAGCTTAACAAAACTCTGAGCAGATGAATGACAGGCAACTAAACAGACCACCTCTGATCAAATTATTTTGTGATCCATTTTGTGGTGTATGTGTTTATACGTAGGTGTATGAGAGGCTTTCAGAACCATGTCTAGCCCTGTGTGGGAGGCTAGTTAGTACTTTAATTCAAAACAGTCTTGTCTAGCTTTCTCCAAGAGAAGAGACAACCTTGCAAGAGCTGATGTTTTCGTTCCCAGTTCTGTTATGGAGCTGACAGGATCACCACTGCATATAAAACTAATTACTGCCTATTTGAGAAAAGGAATATGTATAAGGCTATACAACTCTCCTTTGAGGTCAGGTGTGGAACTGTTTGAACGTTGGGAGGGTGCCTGAGCTATCTGGCAGAGGAGGGGCTCTGGCACAGAGCTGTCAGCCTGGGTCATATCACTCCCAATACACATCTGTTACTTGTGTGCTTGTTTATTGCCCTGGCTCCAGCTCCAACATACAAGATACTAAGTCCGTGGAAAAAAATTTCAACATGGCCTTGCCATGCAGAATCATCTAAAGAAAAATAGCAGCAGGAGTAGACTCGAGGGAAACAGCAATGAGTGGCAGCAAATAACCTCTCTGTGCTTGGGACAGGAAGCAGAATAAACTTTAAATGCTCAGACAGATATAAAATATTTTCATGAGTATCCAATCTAAGAAATATGCTAATATTGATTTCAATGTCGCAATAGAGATGTCAATGGATAGGAAGACTCCACATTATGGGGCTACATCCCTGTGTGCTTTTTCAATCTGTGCTCATTCTCATTCTGGCTGTTACAGATGCATCAGGCAGTGTTCACCTGACCCATTCTACAGCACAGTAATCTATGCTGAGATTCTTCTTGAGGTAGAGAAGATACATGGGTATCTCCAGGGCCTGATATCTCTCTTTCTGATAGCACACCTTCAGAACAGATATTACAACTTCCTGGCAGTCTCTGCTTCTTTCCAGGTATTAGAAAGGAAGTGTGGGTGGCAGGCTCAAATGCAGATCTCTGTGCTGTATAAACATCAAGGTTGAAGATTCACCTCACTCTGATTTTTCAGATGTTAGGATCCTTCAAAGGTTGATGTACCTGTATCCCCTACTCCCTGCTGACCCTGACTTGCTCCTATGCTCTCCAGGTTGGCTGCACATTCAGCTCCACTCCTGATGTTCCCCATTGAAAGGACTGTTTCACCCTTTGGCTTGACTTAAGGTCTCCTACTTAGCTTTGAGTTGTCACTCAGAAGTTTCTCACAGAGCTCCATCATCCCCGTGGAGATGTCACAGCTACTGATAGGGATCTGACATGGTATGGTGTCAGGCACCTATGGGCAGGCAGCTGAATTTTGCCTCAAGTGTTTGCATGGGAGCTAAGTGTCTAAGCTCCTGTTACAGTCAGTAGGGCTCTAGACCAGGATCCAGATCAGCAGACCTTGCAGAGCAATTTGACTGACAAAGTTTAGAGGTTCACCTCATGAAGAGCTGAAGACCTTGTGTGGCTCTGATAAACCAAGAGCACGTAGACAGTACGTCAGGTCCAGGCACTCAAATTTAGGCAAACTAAATCCCAAACTTGGTGACTAAAAGAAGAATGAATACATCTATATACATTTATTAGAAGAATATGAAATTCATCAGGCTTTGTGCTATCATTTGTCATTTTCATCAGGGTAAAGTATAAAAAGGCCTAAGCCTGGTGGATGCATAAGGTTCAATCTCTGTCTCTCCACATGCAAACACGTACTCCTTTTCATTACATCCTACTATGCTATACTACATACACTCTCACAAAATGTATGCCTTCTCAAATGGACCTACAGGCCATCCAGATGAACAAGAATGCACTTGTTGTACAAGAGATTTTTTTGCTACTGTAAATGAGAAATGGGGAAATATAAATAATTCTTAATATTTTGTCTATGGTTTTCTGTATTTTGACTCCATCTCTGTAATAGGTAAATGAAAGTATTAGTGGTGTATAATAATTTTTTTTTACAGTCTTCTCTGCTCTGTTCTACAGTATTGTTACATCCTCTCCTGTTGCCATAGAAATGATTGATATGTCCAATCACAGCATTCTTGCCATACCCTTATCTCTACATACTGTGTCCCTTGCTCTTTAAACTAGACTCTCACTTGGCTTTTTGATATTTTGGATTATGCTCTGTAGAAAGAAAAAAGAGTGAGAGGGGAGAACTTTGGCATTCAGAAGGCTGTAACTAATCCAAAAGACAAGGTTACATATATTAATAATGTGAATCCACATGATTTTACTTTAAGTCTTGTGACATTTGGTTCTTTTATTAAGTCCTGATTCCAATAAGCAACGACTATGCATCCTTTCATTCAATATTGCATGTAATAAACAATACATGGATTCATAGCCACAGAATTTGAAAGATCAAAAGTAAATTTGAAGAACTGCCGTTTTGGGTGTGAGCTGATTTTAGGTGGAATAAATCAGGGGTTTTTCAGCTTTGGGTTTCCCTCTTGAAAAAGCAGAAAAGAAAAATAATTAGTCAAGATATTCCTTGACGTGATGCAATGAGAAGCAAGCGGCCAGAATGACCAATTTAATTTAGTAATATGGGCTGGCTCCTTCCAGGCTCAGATGTCCATTCCACAGCAGTTTATCACTCTATGGAATACCCCAGGGCTGCCTTTTCTCAATTTCTGCATGGCTTTCCCTTCCCCCACGGCAGTGCCTGGGGGGGATATGGCACCAGACAGAGCTCCTTTTCCCCTGATACTGGACAATAAGCCTTTTTTTCCCTTTTAATTCCTTTGCCAGCAGCCACATAAAGGCAGCCACGCAGCCCCCTGGCTCCTCTATACAGGCAAGAAGACTTTGTGTTCATCTAAGGCGTTTGCAACATGTGAGCATCTTCAGCTCTGGGCAAGGAAACCAACAGCAGCTGGGTCTCAGGAAAGGGCTGCACAGTTTTCACCCCCTGCTTGCTGCTCTTGCACTGATACCCAGCGTTTGGCCCGTGTCTTGATGGCTGCCTTAGCAACAAAAAGGACTTTCTCATGCAATTCGACCAGAGCACGGAAGGGCTGCCAACAAACCTGTTTCTCCTCTTATTGCCTTTTAGGGGGCTTTATAGCTTGATGTTGCCTGCCTAGACTGTTTTCTATCAAATGCCACTAGGTGGCTCAATGCTGAATTCATTCCGGGCAACAACTTTCAGTAGGACGTATGGGGGGGGAGGAATTTAGGAATTATCCTTGGGCGATGAGCACCACCCTCATCGCTTCTGTAATTTTCAGATCTTGGTTGCAGATGCTGGAGGAGGGAAAGGGGCATCCCAGCAAAAGAATGAAATGGGAACGAGCTCATTCTCCTTTCTCACGTGAAATGAAATGGGGAGTTTTCTCTTGATTTATTCCTTGAGAATTGGGACGAGGGATAGCCTGGAGCCTAGTAGTCCTCCCTAGAATAACAGTCACTCTTTTTTTTTCCCGATAAAATAAATATGTATATTCTTCTTTTCTTTTAAGCTCTACCAAAGACAATTGCTACCATCATTAAGGGCTTACTTTGACCTGAGTTTGCCTTGAAAACACATAGTCAATAAGGGGTCTATCCAGCATACTGAGAAGAGAGCTTTCACTGGCCCACCACATGACAAGGCTGATCCCCACAAGCTTTTATGACTAACACCCTCCCAACCTCTTTCCAGGCATCTCCTGGAGGAATTGCTAACTCTCAGTTTTCTTGCTTCTCTCTATCCCAAATCTCTGTTTTCCTCACGATCCCATTTCCTTTTCCTCCACAGTGCTTCTTGGGTTGCCCTTCACTTTGTGTGCAGGGCTTTATGTGATTTCCTGTACCAGGAACTCTGCACCTATATTTTTTTTTCCTCTCCCAAAATGTACAATTCCATATCCCAGGAAGGCAGTGTCCCTTTCCCTGTCCCTGCACTGTTACTTGTCTGTACAACAATCCTCTGGCTTGGTGCAACTTCGTTTGGTGGTGACAGCCAGGGCATCTCCCAGCACTCTCTCCTGCTTTCTACTTGGGGTGCTTCAGCTCTGAGTGTTGCCTGGGGCAAGGCAGGATGTCAGCACCTGAAGGGCAATGAGGAAGAGGAGAAAAGCTGAGATGGAAGCATTGTTGAGCAGGAATGTGCAAGTTGGTGCCATCATCCAGTTGTTTGAACAGTGAACAACTTCAGAGATGCTTGGATCCGAAGCTATGCTAAACAGCTGGCCCATCCCCCTACTCTGGCCTTCCCATTCCCCTTTCCTTCCCTCATAGTCAACGGGGTTTTGGCTAGTGATACCCTCCCTGACGTTTTGGATTTGATTAGAAAATAAACATATGACATGCAGGCAGGCAAGCACAGAAACCCTATCAAGTCAAGCATGTGGTTTCACAAGCTCTGACAACAAGTCAAATATCCCCTCCTTTCCCCCTCTTATAGGCCTTAAGAATTCCCCATTTAGGGACACAGAAAGAAATGTAAGAAGCACCAAGACACAGTAGGGAAAGCACTTGCCTGTGTCTGCAGCTGAACGCAGGAAGGCTTTGTTTTCTGCAAAAGGAGCTTCTGCTAACTATTGACAAATTAGATGTTTGTCTCAAAGTGTAAAAATATACTTCTTCTGAACTTTGCTGTTATGAAAAAAATGGATAAGAAATGAATTTGAAAGCCCTACCTAAAGATTTGGCTCTCCTTTAGCTCCTGTCCCCACAAACACTGCTTGTCTTCTCCCCAGAGGGCTCCTCCTGTCTTCCTCATTTTTAGGGTGGAGGCTAATGAGCCTCCCCGGCCCTGGTAAGTCAGGATTAATTAACCTGCAGATCCCTGCAGGCTCCCAACACCTGCTAACAGAGAATCCAGCCAGTCTCTCACGGTGCCTTTCAGCACGCAACAAGCTTTAGCACCTGGGATAAGGGAGGGCTGCAAACTCTGCTTTTGCCTGGATGTGTTTATAAAGGGGGAAAAAAAAAAAAAAAAAAGAACGAAGGGGGAAAAATACAACCAAACCTCAGAATATTTTGCAAGATTTTATTTTTGTTGTTGTTTAATTTGGATCTGCAACTTTTTCTGCATGGGAGGGGGCATCTACTAGCAGGCAGCTCTGTTTCTCACCATTCCCGGATTGGGGAGGCACTTCTAGCTGAGTTCTGCCTCTCTACTAATGGGCACCACTTTCCTCTGGCTGGTGGCTGCCATCTGTGGCAAATGTTGTAGAGGATGTAGTCATTCATCTTGGGATGCAGTTATCTGATGCAATGGCTCTCTAGGGACTGATTCAGGACCACTATAGTAAGGATAGTTGCAGCTAATTGGATTTTTTTTCTGCCCCAAGCTGGGTTTCCAGATGTGACATGGCAGCATTGCTTTATTAACCCAGCAATGTTCACCTACTCTCCCTGTTGCAGAGGAATGGATTTATTTTTCTCCTTTGGTGTTGAATCACAGTATAGTGGGGGTGTTCCTGACAGGTTCCAAGCAAGAGCCAACTGACTGTCCTTGCCTGCTAGAATTTTACAGCAGGCACCAAGCAGGTCTGCCACCCTGCTGAATGGTGGCATTTAGTATTTCAGGGAATACGTCCTGTTATCTCCACTTGTAACTGAGTCGTTTCAGAGGACTGGGCAAACCAGAAATAAAAAATTCCCAACAACATTCTTTGGTGATTCATTCAGGTGCACAAAGTCTTTCCAAATGTTCCCCCGCAGCTAACAGGACAAGCATTTTGTCTGTGTTTTGCTGGCTCCCATCCCACCAGAGCCTTAACAAAGCTATTTGTGAACTACCACCATCTAGCCCTCCCCTGCTCTGGCCTATGTGCTCTGCTCCAGCACTGTGCCATCCTTGGTGCCTCAAGCCCTCGTCACAGCTGTTTTGTCACCCTCACTCCACAAAAACACAGAACTGGTTTCCACTAGAGCATGTGGCTGGGAAGTAGTTATATGGCTTTGGGCTGACACGGAGCAGTGGTCTTGTTTCATCTGCCCATGCTGCTTGCTGGATGTTTGTTCCCTTCTATGTCACCTCTTGGAGAGAGATGAAAGACAGAGGCCCAAGTGGAGAGAAAATGACCTGCTGGAAGTTGTCATATAGCAAGCCCCGCTTCCCTCACAGTTTTGCTACATGTTTCTACCCAAACTCTCCAGGACTCTCCAGAAACCTGCAAACAACCTTGGCAATGGCCTTCATAAACGCTGCTCCACAGCAAGAAAAGCCACGTGCAATGCCATCTGCATCAATGTTAGAGGCTTAACTCCTTTGGAGACCTTATACCTGTGGACATATCTGTTTTTGTCTAGCTTATTTTTCCCTATTTTTCCACCTCTCCCTCTCAAAATTTACTTCTTTTCTATATTTTCCCCCATCTGTCAGCAACCGGACAAGTCTTCTTTAGTATGGAGAACCAGCTGGTACTTCTTTGCCCCCCACTCCCTCCGCTAGTACCAAAATAGTGGTCCTTCTTATGATCTTCCAACCTGCCTTCCCACACAGTTCCCTGTGAAACATCCTCCTAGCATGCTGTACTTGGCTTGCCTCAAGGCTGCAGCTCTTTAACTAGAAGACACGCTTCTGGCATTCCTGGGAACCGAATTAAAGTCATGCTGGCAGCTGCCCTCTGCCCTTGTCTATTGCAATAGCTCAAAATGATGCCAGCAGCCCTCTGGGTTGCATTGTGAAGAGGGATGCCAGCAGGTCGAGGGAAGTGATTATTTTCATCTCTTCAGCCCTGGTGAGACATGTCTGCAGTGCTGGGTCCAGTTCTGGGCTCCTCATCCAGTACAACAGAGACAGGGATTTACTGGAGCAAGCCATAAAAATGATGAAGGGACTGGAGCATGACACATGAGACGAGGCTGAGAGAGCTGGTACTGTTCAGCCTGAAATAGAGAAGACTTGGGGAGGATCTTATCCATGTGCACAGATACTCAATGGGGTGACTAAACTGTCAGACTAAACAGTTCCTAGAGGCACCTTCCAGCCTCTGCTGTTCTGTGATGCTGCTTGCTGATCTTCATGCCCTACAGTTAAGTCTCTCTACCTTTATTCCTATTATCCCTCAACCATCTTGATGGTGTGGTGTTTGGGGCTTCTGGAGGAAGTGACAAATTAACTCCTCTGCAGCAGATACTTAGAGTTACCTGAGCAGCTGAAAATGCACACCTAGTTTAGGAGTAGATGAGAAAAAAAGACCTTTCATAGGGTGTTAAGTCCAGGCAAGGCATGTGGGATTCATCCCATCTAACTCTGTGTGTTTACAGTATAACCATTTATGTGTGAGTTGTACATCTCAACTCCCTTTAGAGTAAGTACAGAGAAATAGGCATTTCTTGATGGTAATTTGTGTGACCTGTTTTATATCATACGAGATGAGCCATGCTCAAGAAGTGCCTTTCTTTCCCTGATGGCTTTTGGCAGAGATTATATGAAGGTGAAGTGTATAGCTATGTGTAGCTTATGACATTTAGAATGATTCCTACCTATGAAATTTACACAGAAGTGTATCTGTTATTATTTAGAGTAAATTTTTACTCTATAACTCTGCAGTTTACACGATAAACTGCAGTGAAATTTGATGAACATCTCTTTGTCTCAAAATAGGACTAGACAGGCAACTGAAAAACACAGGCAAGCCACAGAATGCTGGAAATTCATATAAGCAATCAAGGAGCAGAATGGATCCCTTCTTTTTGCTTCCACCAGAGAGTATTGTTGAGGTACAGCTCAGAAGCAATTTGAGCAATGGGATGACACTGGGCCAGAGCTTAGGGCCCCAAACACAACTCTACCTATTCCTTGTGTGGCTGGGCTCCTCAGCCCTGGGTCTGTGGGATTTTAGGGAACACATTAGTTGTTCAGTCCATATTACAATCTCTGGAGTGAACAGAAGAGAACTGTGGAAAATTGCAGTCAGGGCAAGGTGTCTCAGTATAGAAATATCTTAGCTATTCCTTTGCAACTGTTAGCCCAGGCTTCTTTGTATACATGCACCAGGAACGATCTCATGAGGACAGATGATCTTCACCTCATCATGTTGATTAACTTCTTACAAGAACAAGTAGCAAGGAGGTAATGTTTGTCCTCGGCAGTGTTAGGCCCACTCTGGAGTCTCAAATGACTGAAGAACACTGCAAGATGGCACAGCCTGTCTTATCTCAGCATTTGAAGTATGTAGAGGCAGCACAGCATAAAAATATGCTTTTTGCACATGCTGGCACATATCTGGAGAGCATTGACAGAAATCTGATCAAATATGGCAGAAGTAGTTTGCCTATGCAGCATGATGCCAGCACGTTCTATAGGAAGCCAGATTGCATAAGCATGCTATACATAAGCTGAGGTGGCAGTGTGGTGGGTGTGTGTGTAGGGTGAGCCTGGGTGCCTTAGCCTGTCAGAGTTGCTGCAAGGGTTCTGCAAAAAGAAAGCATAGTGGCAGATTTCATTAGGCAAAGTCCTCTTTGGGAAGGACACTTAGCCCCAGGATTCTTCAAAGGAAGTGACAACTTTTAGATACCTGTATGTATTAGCAGGGTTGAAATTACATAATCTTAAAGGTTCCTTCCAACCCAAACCATTCTGTGATTATGTGATTCTACGATTTTGGAATATTTAGGATTGCAAAAAGATTTAAGATTGAGAAAGATTACATAAAATCAATTGCCAAGAAAAAAGACACACAAAGAGTCATCAAGAATACAACAGTTAAGCTAGTAAAACTAGCTCCTGGTTTAAAAGAAACTGTGATCTGTGATTTCTTAGCATTTGGATAAAACAGCAATCTTTTTTTTCCAAAGTGCTTGAGACCTCAGATAACTGTGTAAGATTTGGGTGATATTAAGTGTAGATATTATCTGTTGTCCTGTAAAATAGAGTAGGCAAACATGTTGGAAAATGCTGTGTGATGCAAGGAAAGATTTTATGTCTAAATAGAACAGTATTATTTTGTCAGTGTAACATTTAATCTTCAAAAAACTATGAAGTATTTCCATCTTACATTATTTTGGTGGTGAGAAGAAAGTGGCATGGAAAAAATGCTTGGAATGCCCGACTCCAGCATGCTGGAACCTTATTTCAAACTGTAATTTCATCTATTTGGTATTGAATTTTTAATGGTATGAAAATATATCTTCATGTTGTTTCCCAGCAGAGCTGAATGAATGGCAAAGCCAAGCCTTTTTTTTTTTTTTTTCCTCTGCTGCACGTGTGTCCACCTTGGCAAACCAAAGGGCCAGTTCCAGTGCTGGCATGATTCCATGGAGATCAAGAGTGTTCCAGCTACAGGGATTTTTGTCCCCAGTCTTGTTAAAGTTCAAGTGCAAAAGAGACTATTTTGGAGCTCACATTCATCCTCAATGAGCAGGATTTCAGATCATGACAGCAGTAAAAATATGTCCTTAATCTCCTGGATGAAATCAAGGACCCATTAGGCAAAGAATAACAGGTAGAGTTTGAGTACATCTAGCAGTATCCTGGGGAACTCTGCACAATGTTCTTCCCAAGTGCTTAGGAAACAACACAGGAAACATCCTTATGCAGAAGCACGTATTTACATGCCATTAATGTCCCACTTCCCTCAGTTCTTAAGCTGTTCTCTAAACTGGACCTTACTCTTATGATGCACATCTTCATCTCATCATTTGTCCTTATGTGATTCCACCTTCCTGGAGCAACTGTTCCACTCTGGGCTTGTGAGGGCAGGGAACAAGAACAATCAAAGCAGCATAAGCAATTCTCAAGTGCTGTTGGGAAATCATGTGCTGTTTTTCTATTCTTTGTATAAATTTTCCTGCTTTTTCCATTTCAAAGCAAATTGAACAGAGGGCAGATTGCCTATTCAATGCCTAACGGCACACTTGCTTCTGATGAGAAATGCTTGCACTACATACACTAGTCTTAAGTGGGAAAAGTTAGTCAACAGAGCTACCATGGAATTTCACAAGAAGAGCTACACTCTTTTGCAGCAATTAAGTCTCTTAGCCATTGGCTTCACTTTGCTAGTCCAATGAGTAAATGTTATTTACCAAATATTCCCAAGGATGCAGGACCTTGCAGCTGAAAATCTTACAAATTAGCATTGAAAGAGCTCTGAACAGCTGCCCGGCATTGATCTCGCTAGCCTGAGTTGTTTTCAGCACCTGAACTCTACATGCCAGACTCTCCCATGTAGTCAATGCTATGACACCATCCTTCTACCCTTCTTTTGCTGTGCCCTGGAAGTACTTACTTCTTTCTGCCAGCTGTTAAAGGCAGCTTAGGCAATCAGCTTACACAGACATCCAAAATGCTTACCATGCGTGGACAGGTGAATTCCACAAGTTTTGTCCTGTCTTTGTGAACCTTCTTTATTCAAAAGTGTTTCTTTTGTGATTAGTAGGTCCCCCAAACTCTCCACATTTCAGAGGACAAAAGGATTACAAAGTTCCTGTCCTAACAGTTATAGTGAGGCACTGCTGGTCACAGCATCTCTGATATTTGATTTTCTCAAAAACAGATCACAGAGGGTAAATGTGTTTTACAAAAGAGCCACCTGGTCAGTCAACAAGATCTAGAAGAAGAGGAACAGAAATTGTCCTTTAAGGCTAAACTATAGCTAAACTCTTCACGCCAAAACCCAACAATGCCCCATAACATTCAGCCTTTTGCTTTATTCTGATTACAACATTTTGTTTTTAAGAAAATAATACCCGGAGGATTACCCTATTTCAATCACAATCCCAAGGGTGACTAAGACCTTTCATTTCAACCATCTTTATGACCAGTGAGTGTCTTTTGTTAAATTACATGCCGCATGGTGATGTCTGAAGGCTTTTTTTCTTCCCATAGACCTTTCCCTGGCATTTCTATTGATATGTCAGCAGTAGCATTGTGAGAGCTCGTCTTTGGTGTCAGAGGTAGC
The DNA here is from genome assembly GCF_987193195.1 of Phasianus colchicus. Taxonomy (NCBI): domain Eukaryota; kingdom Metazoa; phylum Chordata; class Aves; order Galliformes; family Phasianidae; genus Phasianus; species Phasianus colchicus. Next base: position 134,873,003 of record NC_143436.1, read on the forward strand.
TCACAAAATTTCCAGTGCCGTTTTGCCATCTCAGTCCCCCAGCCCCCATATGTTCCTTGTTGCCTCCACAGTCCCTTTCATGACAATACTACAGTTGTCCGTGGGACCATAGGAGAAATCTGAACTGATTCACACTAAAGATCACTTCCTCTGGGGATTGTTATTTCTAACCTGGTTAAAAACCCTGAGCCACATACCTTGCTCTGGAGGTGGGAGATACTCTGTGGTGGGAAGCCAGCTATGAGGCACCAGGGAAGGGATGAGAGGGAACATTTTAAGCTAGCTTCCCTGACAAAGCCAGAGTTTCATGAAAGTGTGGAATCTGTGAACCTTGTGCTGTATCAGATGAAAAGAAAATTAAGTCAATTAAGCCAATAATTTTGTTTTAAGTTTCCTTCAACAGCTCTGCGTTTTTAATTTTTCATTTGAGAGGACAGCCAATTCTCACCTATGTTCTTTTTTCCCCCCCTTCTTCTGCATTTTAGTGATCATTCAGGCTTCATTTTTAGAGTTACTTTCAAAACGTAACTCCCTACTGACTGTACAATAAAACTAAATAAAAATCTCTTCAGCATTCAAATAAATGTCACCTGGAAATTGAAGAAGAAAGCTTTCAAGGGGCAGACTTCAGTAGCCTTAATACTTGTTTAAAATATATGCTTTATACTTTAATTTCTATAATTTACCTCACTTAAGGCACAGTCCTCAAAGATTTATGAATTCATAGGGAGTTCGCACAATGCATGAAATTAAGCAAAGGGATAAATTTGTAGGATTAAAGGCACCTGTACTCAGAGCAGGGGCACTGTGGGACTTTATGCCCTCACAGGTTTTCTGCTGGAGTCTGCTGCTGGCAGAAATGCATTGGCTTCATCTGGTATTGCAATGGAATCTGTACCAGCTCAGGCCATGGTGACAGGACAGTTATTAGCAGATCTGTCAGCTTTATGAGCTCAACTTGCCCTGGAGCAGCTGCAAGCATACAACAATTTTCTTTCTCTTCTGTTAGTCTGGTACACAGAAATATTTCTGTGCCAGCTTTATGCTTTTTTACCAGGTTTAGGCTGGCTACAGGGAAACTGACAGAACCTGCTCCAACTAAAGGTGTTCTGTGACTAAATAAGTCCTTCACTCACACAGAATGTCTCTAGAGCTCAGTGCTTTGCATCATGTCATCAAGGTATCTCTGACGCAGCACATGGCATATAAAGACTGCATTCAGGCCCATGCCAAAACAAGGCTTAAGTTTACGAGAATGAAACTCCGCCTACCTCCTCAAAAACCTAGTGGACTTGCAAACTCAAATTGAACTACATTTATATAAAGTGCGGGATTATGGTAGTGCAATCCAACCATCTCCATGTAGTCTTCCACCACACTGTGAGCACAACTGAGCACAACGCAGCTGAGAGCAGCAGAGGATGTGGGTCTCAGTGGGGGCTGGGGAAAGGCAGGCATGGATAAGGTGAGACCCATTTTTCCAAACAGTACAGGAAGCACATGTCTAACACTTCACACTGTTCATACTGTCACCAAAATTAGAAATAAAGGGGGCCTTTTCCAGCTCTGGTGAGCATCCCCAAGTGCTCCTGAGTGAGATAAGGGATATCAGGATGAGTGTGAGGAGCGACAATGCTCACTGAGGAGATCTGACTCAGAGAGAGGAAGTTTGGTCAAAGCAGCTCGGATGTGTCTCATGGCCCTGTATGAGAGGTGAGGTGCCACAGCTGGGTCATGGGAAGATAACCAGAAGGCAGCTGAGCTGCTAAAACAGATAGCCTGAGACAGCCATCTGAGCTCAGTAGCAGCATTCTTTGTGTGATGGATAGCAAGACCAGAAACAGCTGGCTGGCTAAAACTCAGTGAGTGAGTAGTGTCCGAAAATATACCTAGGATCTTCTCAATTAGCCTAAGCATGCAACAGTATTTTTCTGCCAAGTTTACGCATTTTTGCCAGCCTTAATTTTGGCTGCAGGACTGGAATCGCCCTTCTTTGCCCTGTTTTGTTGGAGGGATGGGAGCAGTCTCCTCATACCAGCTACAGCTCCACTGGCTTTAAATCCTGTGTGGGCATGTTCAGAACCAGATGCAAAATGCCCCAGCTATTTGATGCAAATTGGTAAACTTCACTCTGCTGGTTCAGATCTGCTCATTGATTTCTCTGGGAGCACGGCTGTCCTGACAAACTTCATTTCAGCCATCAGCTCCCTGTGTCCTATAGCTTGGATGGACCTCTAGCTATAGATGTCCTCTAGTTCTAGATGGACCAGAGACCATCTTCCTTCTTCACAGACAGCATTAAGGTGTTATAAACACTGTGTTATGTGCTCTGTTTTTTTCATATGGACATTGTCCCATGCTCATTTATGATCTGGATAAAATCAGAGCTGCTGCATGCCCTAGTGCTGCACTGATGAGATATCAATTTTTACAGGGCTAAGGTTACCTTGTCTCCTCAGGCTATGCTGCAAAGCCATTTGAGGTAACACTTTCACCTGAAAGTACCTTTTAAGACATAGCTTCACAATACCGAAGTCTCTTGCGATAACAACTGGAGGAAGTCCTGCTTTCACCTTGCTGCTCACCACTCCTCCAAGGCAGGGTCTTCACAAGAGGTGAAGCAAACCCTATAAAAATAAAAAGAGTTTTCTTTTTTAGTTCATATCACATATCACCCAGCGATCTGACTACAGCAGAGGGGAGCTGCGTTGGCATATCTGAGAGAGCAGCAGTGATGTGGGTCCCAGCAGGGGTTGAGGAAAGGAAGGTACGAATGAGGTGAGAACCATTTCTCCAGACAGTACAAGGGGCACAAGTCTAACACTTCACAGTATCAAGCAGGTCAAAATCACTCCCATTTTCCAAATAGTGAAAGGGAGGGGAGGCAGGAAATGAGATGCCCCAAGGCTACAGGGTGAATCAGTAGTGGAAACCAAATGAAAATTCAGAACTTCCTGTCTCTTTACTCATCTGCTTGAGTACTGTTGATGATTAAACTCTTAGAATATTAATGCAGTTGGTGACCTCTAGAACTCTGGTCAGAGATCAGGACCCCAGTGTATTAACTGCGGAAAAGAATAAAACAAAGGCAACTTTAAAGAACTGGGGGGGGAAAAAAAAAATGGATGGCAAGAAATTTGCTTTGTGACCAGAAATGAATGTTGGGCTACTATTGCCCCACAGTGCCTCTTCCAGAAAGGAAGAAAGCTTCTCCAGCTCTACCCTGATGGATCCATTGAGAGTTCACATTGCCTTCAGCCGCAGTGGCCTCCACAAAGCAATGCAATGGCTGCCCTTTCTCCCCTGCACACAGCTCTGGCCCCTTCACTGCCCTCCCTCCTGTCAGTGGCTGCTCAAGCAGGCAAGCAATGGCCACCAGCCTGGGGAACTAAAACATGAAATTTCAGCACTAAAATTCAAAATCCATTTCCTTTCCTTGCTTTACTATGAGTAAGCCCCAGCTTAATGCGCAGCTGTATGAATGCTGACACAAGGGATGAGGTGCCAGAGGATAAGAATGAATGGCCAGGGACTGGGAGGCTCTAGCTGTCTCTTTCAAGGATGCTCAGAGTGCCTGGGAAACTACAGATCCCCTGTTCCCCTGCTTCTGTGAGCACAATGAGCAGGAAGAAGTGTAACTGTGTCTGTGGGTCACAGGAAGAAGCACACTGGCCCTGCAACTCTCTCCAGCTCTGTTCTGAGCAGCTGGAGCTGACTCAGAGCTCTTGATGCTGGTACTTAGTTTGTCATTAGGAAACACAGTCACTTGCTGCTTGAGGAGTGGGGGGACAGATGAATGGATGGACACTATGCATGAGGCTGAAATAATCTTTCCATGGATTTTAACCCCATGATTTCTTAAGGCCATGTTACTGCAAAGAACCATAAATATCCCAGGTTGGAATGGACCCAGGGGGACAATTGAGACCAACTCCTGTCCCTTTACAGGCCCCCACAAAAAATCAGACCATATGACTGAGAACACTGTCCAAACGCTCCTTGAACTCCAGCACTCGGGGCCGTGCCCACAGCCCTGGCATCCCGTTCCATGCCCACCGCCCTCTGGTGCAGCCCCTTTCCCTGACCCCCAGCTGCCCTCCCCTGACAGCTCCATGCCGTTCCCTCGGGCCCTGTCGCTGTCACACAGAGCAGAGCTCAGCGCTGCCCCTCCGCTCCCTGTGAGGAGCTGCAGCCGCCATCAGGCCTCCCCTCAGCTCCTCTGCCCTTCGTAGAGCATACCTAAGGGCTGCAGCTGCTCTTCACGTCTTCCCCTCTAGAGCCCTCACCATCCCCATCTCCTTGAGGGATCCTGGTTTAACTCTGTGAGGAAGAGCTAAAGCAGACTGCTTATCTTCTTCCCAGTGGTTTCAGGTCCTCATTTAACCTTTACGCTTTCTAAACTGGGCAAGCTCACCATGCTGGTGAAGAGGATGATGAACATGTGAACCAAGTGGTTTTGGCCACAGCAAAGAGACTTCTTCCTCAAGAAAGCAGCCCTTTCATCCCTCAGCTTGTGTAGGGAGGAAAAGGAAGGTGAGGCGGTGTGGTGCTTCTCCCTGGGAAGGAAGCAGTCATGTGGCAGTTCATTCTCTTACGGAAACTGTTTTTTCTCTGAAGTTAGGGGTCGTGACAGTTTTCAAGGACTCACTGTCTTATCAGCACTTCTGCTTCTTTACCAGAAAGAATGGTAGAATGCTAGAATAAATTACAGAAGTCATTATAGTAAAATACAAGCTCAAAGCGGCAAGGGACCACCATGGTGGAACCACATCAGGAATGGGAGGGCTGCTCTGAAAGTGATGCCTCCTATTTCATTAGATTGGCTCATGACATCACAGGCAGATGTTGGTGGGATGGCAGTAGAGGTTGAACCTTCCTTCAACATCCCATTACATTTTGTTGCTGGAAGGGAACAGAGGGGTGGTCTGACAGAATGGTATCTGACATGGGAGTGGGGATGAAGCAAACGCATCATTGAATTCCTCCATGCAGAGAAAATGGCACCCACTGACACTTGCTGACTCTTGCTGAACAATTCTGGAGACCAAACAGTAGACGTGAGCACAGTGAGACGTGGGTACTGCGTTTCAGCAGTGGTGATGGTGGGTCACCTCCACTGGTGTAGATTGTTACAAGTGCGGCATGCAGGCTCTTGCTCATCACTGGCAAAAATGCATAGCTAATGGTGGTGGCTATGTTGAAAAATAGTGTTTTGAAGCTGAGAATTTGCTCTATCAAACAGTGCTGTTGAGCTCTTTGTATGGCTTGTAGTTTCCACGGAAATAAATAGGAGGAATTACTTTCAGAGAGACCCATGTACATTAGGGAAAATGTATATTTGGGCTCAGTTCTACTCAGCCTATACTTGTCAGGAGCATGAGAGAGGTGTTACACATTGGGTTTGGAATCCAGGAGCACACAGAGACAGTCTCTGGGGTAACATTAGCATAAAGGAGAGAGAGGTTGTGGCATTCTGATAGATATATGCCATGGAAATGTCATTTTTGTACTGGACAACAGTGAGAAAGGAGAGTACTGGAATCATTAGGAAGGGGCTAGAAAACAGGACATAAGATCGTATGTGGCACCCCACACCATGAACAGGGCATGGAGATCCCTTCCCCTAAACAGGAACAGTTCAACAAAGGACTACATGAAATGGCTGGTGCTCACAGCATCAGTTGAAAAGTCAGAAAAACTGGGGGGAACACAAGCCTATAAAAAAAGAATTCCTGCAGAGAAAACAAATAGGACATGGTTGCTGCCTCTTCCAATACAAGAACCAGCAGGATCTTCCTGCCAACTGGACTCAGTGGCAATGGACAAAATGGTCTTCAATCCAGCAATCTGTGGAACTCCCTGCCAGAGGTCATGCAGAAAGGACAAATTAAGTAGGCCAAGTAATGAAACCAATCTGCTGTCAATACATCTTGGTGTAAATCCAAGGCTAAAGCTTGCTGCACACCTCTCATCCCACCACCCCTGTGCCTTCTTCCTCTGCAGAGAACAAAGTGATCTGCTCTCGGCCCAGGTTTGCCATCTTGGTAACAACACTCAGTGAAAATGCAGCACACCATTAAACTGTTACGGTAATTTCACCTCACACTTTCTGCTCAACAGGTTTGCTCTGTTTTAAAACCACGTTTCTGTGATACTTATAGCTATGTATATGTAATTCTGTGGTTAAAACTGAAGAGACAGGAAAACCTTGGTTCCCACAGGAAACACGCCCCAACCTCTCGCAGGCAGGTAACATTTTTGCCATATCAGTGCGATAAAGAACTTCAAGGGAAGCTGAATCCTGCCAAGGTTTACACCTGCGTGCGATTGCCTGCTCGGGAAAGGTTACTGGGAGTTTTCCACGTGATGAGGCTGTAGCTGGAGGATCTCCTGGGCGGGCGCGAGGCCTGAGCCGGCTCTCCCTGGCGGCGAGGGGCGGCTGGGAGCGCGGGGCTGTGCAGGGGGTTCGGACGGGTGACGGAAAGGTCCCCGGAGGGCAGAGCGCACAGCGGGGGGCGCGGGGCTGCGGCACCCCGGGACGGCCCACGCGGCCCGCGTCCCTGCCAAGGACACCAGCGGGCCGCCCCAGCCCGGCCTTCGTCGCCTGCGGGGCGGCTCTCGGGCTGCTGCCGGCCGGGCAGGTCTGCGAGGCCGTCCCCGCCCCGGCCCTCGCCCTCTCTCTTTCTCTCCACGAATTTACCCAGAAGTGCTTTGGTGCGGGCGCGTTTCCGCCGGTTTTTCCTGTTGGAGAAGGGAAGGGGGAGCTGTTTTCTCTCTCTCTCTCCCTCCGCTCGCAGTATATTTTGTATCCCTTTTCTCCTCCTCCTTCCTCCTCCTCCTCCTTCTCCTCCTCCTCCTCCTCCCCGGCTATCTTTGTCTGGCTCGCAGCACCCCGCTCCCGGTGCCCGCCGCCGTTTCATGCCAGGGCAGCGCCGCGGGGAGGGCTCTGAGGCGGCGGCAGCTCCGCCGCGGCGCTGGGCGTGAAGCCCCCCATGAGAGAGCGGGGCCGCGCCCGTCGCTTCCACCGGCTGCAGGCGTGAGCCGAGCCGGGCCGAGCCGTGCCATGCCCGGCCGCGGGGAGCACCGCGACGCTGCCACAGGCTGCCGGCCCCGGCGCCGCTCCTGCCGCCGCCGCCGCGACATGGTGTAAGCGCCCGCCCGGGCACCGACCGACCGACCGACGGACCGAGGGACCGGGACGCCGCCGCCCTCCTCGGAGAGCCCGCCGGACCGCAGCACCCCCGCTCCCTGCTTGTCTCCCTCCCTCGCTCCCTGCCCGCCTTCACCTCCCGCCGCCGCCCCCCCCCCCTCCTCCCACCCGGCAGCCATCCATCCATCCATCATCCCCCCCCGCCAACCCCTCCCAATGCTGAAGAGTTTCAACCCGCCGGGGCTGGAGTGAAGAAGGGAAGGGCAAAAAGGAGGAGAGGAGCTCCGCGCCATTCGCATCGTTCTCGGGGAAGGGGAGGGGGACGGGCGGCCTCGCTCTTATTTGACAAAAAAAAAGAAAAAAAAAGAAAAAAAAAAGAAAAAAAGAAGGAAAAAAAAAAAAAGGCTCGAAAATGGCGAACGATTCTCCTGCAAAAAGTCTGGTGGACATCGACCTTTCCTCCCTGCGGGTGAGCGGTGGGGCGGGGGCCCCCCTGGGCCGGCGGGGCGGGGGCCGGCGCTCCCCGGTGTTGCGGCCGGGCCGGGTGCGGGGAGCGGGGCTGGGCGAAACGGGGGAGCGGGAGTCGGGGAGCGGCGGCCGCGTGGGGGGCTCCCCGAGGGGGCGGGCGGGGGGAGCGCGGCCCTGGGCCGCTTTCCTTTGTTTGCATGCGTTGGCATGTGCGTGGAAAAGCAGGGCGCAACAGCTGCACGCCGCCGGCAGCCCGGCTCGCTGGCTGGCTCCAGAGCGGGCTGGCAGGGCTGTGGCAGCGGTCATCGGCTGGCAAAAATGTGACCCCGCTTCTGTTCTGTCCATCTCCCGACCCCCTGCCCCTTCCCCCTGCAGGATCCCGCCGGGATTTTTGAGCTGGTCGAAGTGGTTGGCAATGGCACGTATGGGCAAGTCTACAAGGTTGGTGGCAGGATTTCTCTTCTCTCTGTATTGCTGTTTTGTCCAGACGGGAGCTGGGTCCTCTGCCCGGCTGATGATGAGCAGAGGGGTTAGGGTGACAGAAAGGCTCTCCTTGTCACTGCTGCATCCCCTGACAAGTTTGCCGGCCTCTTGTCTTTGCTTTCCAAAAGGAGCACCCATCCTGAAACAGTGTAATAGCCCCCTCTCCCCCAAGGTAGAAACCAAACCACTGTCAGTGTGTCCGAGCCTTAGAAATAGCTCCTTGTGCTCATTCAGAATCACTCAAATCCTCATGGAAGTTACGGCTGCTGCCGTGACGGGAAACAAAGGCTCTGCCCTTGGTGGGAATTGTCACCCAGTTCCTTGTTGGGAAACCTTCCCAGGAGCCCGGTGTGCTGAGCGCTGCTCTGACAGAGGGCACACAATGGCCATCAGATCGGCGTTGGAAACGGGGAGCGTTATTTTGTGAAAATCAGAATTCCCAGACGAACCTGTTTGACAACTGTATGCCTTTAAAAAATAGAAATAGGAGAGTGCCCGTGTGGGTGTGAAACTAGCCTACTTTTTGTTTTTTTGTTTTTTTTTCCCTCCACTGTTCAGTCAGTGGAACAAACAAATCTCGAGATTGCATGACTTTGCAGTGAGTGGTAGCGACCAGGATGACTAATTATTCACACAGTCTTAATACTTGGCTGGAGGTGGAAGGATCTCGCCTTAAACTGTACAGAAATGCAGGCAGAATGTGCGGAAGGAGGGCGAGATAACTGGAAGAAGCTGAACATGCCCAGCTGTTTGGGTTTTTTTGTGCTTATAGATAAGGCAGTGCAATTTTTAAGCATCCCTGATGGCAAGATGCTGCTGAAAATGAAACACATGTTGGTTTGTTTTGAGGGCGTGAACCTCAGCCTTTGTGCTGGAGCAGGCAGTGCACAGCATGTGCGGTGTGAGCGGTGGGATGGCTGGGCTGCTGCTCCAGGCAAGAATCTGGGATCCCCAGGCTGAGGGAAGGGGCAGTGGGTTGGGGCGGTGCAATGGCACTGCCTGCTCTCGGCAGGCTGGGTTTTTTGCTGCAATCCTCCTGCTCCAGAGCTTGCGTCACCTGAAGCCCTTATGCAAAAAATCACAGGGCACAAAAGGTGTGACTTTATCCTCTTCTGTTGATGATTGCAATATAGTGCTTTGTTTCTCGGTTTGCTTGTTAATGCTGTGACTTAAACCAACCGTGACTTTATTACTTAACTGTCTTAAGCCTAGGAATTGTGAATTTGGTTTCTCTTAGCTGTGCTGCAGCTCTCCCAGTAAAGTTACTATAGGAACCACCCTCAGCACGTGTGCTTGTTGCTGTGGAAGAGCGACCAATAGCTGGAGGTGCTATGGGCATCAGTGGCAGAGGTGGCAGGCGGCTGCTGTCCTGGCTGTGATTTGTGTGCGAGTCAGGCCAGGTTTCCTCCGGCCCTAGAATCATGGAATCACAGAATGGTTTGGGTTGGAAGGGACCTCAAAGCCCACCCAGCCCCAACCCTTGTTGTGGGCAGGGCTGCCCCCCACCAGCTCAGGCTGCCCAGGGCCCCATCCAACCTGGCCTTGAGCGCCTCCAGATATGGGATAGCACAGCTTCTCTGGGCCACTGCTTCACTGCCCTGTGAGTAAAGAATTTCCTCCCTCCCTGTTTCCTCTTGCATAGTAACTGAGGACATGGCATCCTGGGCATCAGGAATGTGGGAAATGGTTAATACTGGTATGCTTGCAGCAGTTGCCAGATATTCCTAAGCTCAGGTGTGAAAGTTTAGATTTGCACAGCCACTTCTTCGCTTTGTGCGTATATGTGAGGCGTGTACACATAGCAGGGTAGCACGTAAACGAAATTTTTCTTTTTCTTATTCCAACTCAGTTCCTTTCTTCCTCCCAGCACCTCAAGCTGGGAGCCCCACTCCAAGCTCTCACAGACTGATTCTCTGTCACCAGCGGGCATTGGCATCACTGGCATGGCTGTGATGTCACAAGTGCTGGCAACAGGATTGGCTGGCGACCTGCCATTTGGGGATGATGGGGGCAGTGGTGACGTTACTTCTTTGTCTGGCTGGGCGGCACCAGGGTGGCACTGGAAGTGCCCGGCCCTTTGGAGCCTGCAGGCTGGTGGAAGGCTGCCCTGACCTGGGGGGAAGGCCACATGTGGGCAGGCTGTTCCCTTCTGTGCCTTGGCTGGGCCTACTGTACATAGCTCAGGGCTGGTGAGCTGATAGCTCAGCTATTTATTAACTCTGTGCATGTCTAGCTATATAGATACCTACCTGTATGCCCCCACAAAATAAGAGGTTGCTCCCTGCCTGCCGCTTGGCACCTGAATGCTGCTCCTCAACATAGAGCAGCATGGATTCCCCTGGGATTTTTTAGCCATTTTTAAGTGGGTTGGCTTCTTGTTACTGCAATAAGGTGTTTGAACATGCTGAGTTTTGGGCTGCTCTGCTTGACGTGCATAGAGTTGAAGTAATTTTTATCATCACAACCCTGCACTGTCTCTCCTGTATACATGGAAGTGAATTGGAATAAAAATGAGGGTCCCAAATCTGTGTGCCTATAGAGCAGTGTCAGTGCCTGGGTGGGGGAATGCTTGATGCATCCCTGAGCAAAGCACAGCTCTACAGCTTGCTTGGAAGTGGTTTGCCCTTTTGGAATTGGTTCAGAATCCGTGAATGACAGCACAAAAGGAAGAGGGAAGTTTTTCAAAGCAGTGTTTATTTTAAGTTAGACAGCAGGCAGTTAAGTTGTGTGGGATGCAATCAGCAAATTTACCTTGGAGTTGCTGCAGCAGTAAGTGGCCACACACCCCTGGTAACTTTGCTTTTGTGAAGAGCCAGGCTCTGACATTTGCTGGAATTGGGAGAATTTTTCCCTCCACTGGTCAGAGCTCAGTGGTGTGCTCCTAGGCAGGGCTGGCTGCGTAGGGATTCCCCTTGCAGCCCTCCTCCAAGCAGTGGGATGAGGGTTGCGATGTACAGCTCTGAACTGCAAGCAATGGGGGATTTTGCAGAAAAACAGCAGTTGGGCTTTTGGTGCCTGTTGCTGTCTGGCAGAACAAAGGCCATGCAGGCAGTCCTGAAGTTGTTCCTGCTTTATCACAGCACTTCAGTCTTGTAACTTCCAGCCAGCTTCCCAAGTGATTGACTCTCCTTAGGACCTTTTTTTCATCTTTTGCAAATAGTGAAGGGGCATTTTTAGCATTGCTGTGGTTGAATTTTATTTTTCCTCATGCAGCAATGAGCTTAATCTGAAGTTCTGCTCACACAGAATGAAAACACACCAAAATTTTACCTTGAGATAAAATATGAACTGATTATTTCTTCCCTTTTTTTTTTTCATGCAAAAATGTGAATTAAAGGTATAGATTGATATTTTGCACACATAAAAATCTGTACCATCTGATCATTCCCACTGGTGTAGGGCTTATTAGCTTTGCTGTTGAGACTGAACCACGTTGACTTGGTCAGTCACCTTTTTTTTTCGTGTGTATGGATATGTTTTTAAGTCAGCTGACCCTTCCCACTAGCTTTTCTGGGTGTGCTACCAGGGCTCCCGGATAGACACCATAATTCTCCCTTAGCAGAAATGATGGGGGAAGGGTGGTTTCTTGGCAATTCTGAGGTCTGTAGAAAGCTCAGAATTAGGGGTAATGTTTCTGATTGCCCCTAACGCAGGCTGGTGTGGCTCTCTGAGAGCCTTGTAATAGTTAATTCATAGTGAAGGCTTCTTTTGTTGATTTATATTGCAGCCTTCCAAAACTGCATGTAAATGATGTGTATTGTCTAAGTGCTGGCGCATAAAAGGAAATGATGTAAGATGCGATCGTTTAAATGCTGATTTGAGAAGAAATTAAAACTTGGATAAATATTTTCCCACGCTAAGGATACTTCATTTTTTGTCTTAGTGGACTTTCTGTCCTATGTAAGGTGGCTGTGTTGGGGTAGGAAGAGAGGACAGCGGTTGATATTCTGCGTGAAGTCACATTTTTTTTCCCTTCTCCCTTTTCTTTCTTTCACTGCTGAACAGCCATCATTGTGGATTGAAATGATTTTGTTAAACATGAATACAATTCCAGCCTTATCGCTATAAAGACAAGCTGTGCTGAGGAGCACTGAGGTCACTGGCTTTCAGAAACTGGTCCAGACCAGCTCACTATGAACTTCTCCCCTTCCTTCTCTTATTTTTTGGGGGGATTCTGTTGCAAAGTGGGAATTTGCTGTTGACTGGTTCCAGAGTAGGCTGGAATAGTAGCATTTCTCAGTGTCCTATGGTTAGATGCAGCCCTTAGGCCTCTAACTCCATCCTCCAAACTGGCTGAACTTTAGACCAGTTTTTCATCACCCAAATCCTTCTTAATTAAATATACAAAAGCTAGGCAGGTAGCCAGTGGGGATTACTGATATTTATTCTTATTAAAAAAAAAAAGAAAAAGAAAAAAGAAAGCAACCTGCCAATTGTGGGTAACTGTGTGTTCCTCTCACTCTTCCTCCTCCAACCCATCTGTCTTTTTGTCAAAATGTCTTTTTTTTGCACCTTGTCTTAAATCCAATGGCAGGCTCTTGGGGCAGAGACTCTATTAATGTAATTAGACCAGGTTCCAGTTCTCTGGGACCTGGATGTACGTACTGCTTCAAGGTGATGGATTTAACAATATAAAGCCCAAAGTCTTATGCTAACTCATAGGAAGTTGAGTTTTTTTGTTGTTTTTTTTTTTCCTCCTGTTGGAACATTTCTCAATTGATGTGGATAAAATCAGAGCTGAAATTGTATCGCATTCTCTCTTCTTGTTTGTGTGCATGCTCTCCCTTTTACCAGCTGGGCTGCTGCTGGCAGACCTGTTCCTGCTGCCCAGCTTACCCCCATTGACATAGGTAGGGGTTGTGCTTGTAATGGAAATTTTGGTGAGTTGTTATCAACTTCCAGGCACCGGGGCCTCCACGGCAGTGTGCAGAAATGCATATTTGCCTCTGAGGTGATGACAAGTTTGTACCTCTTGTCCTAGGGGACAGTATAGAGGAATGTTCCTAAAGGGGATCCTGTCTTAGAAGAGGTGTTCACCCTATGCATTTCCCTGCCTGCGGTGTATACATTTTTTAATATAAAGCTTTGGAGCAGATTTTTCTAATATGGTCTAGTGTATGTTTGTGAGTACGTGTTATGTTCCAGGCGTTTTCTTTTCAAGTGGTACTTCCTTTGCAAGCTTGACTTTAGCCTGGTAGGTTATGTCCCTACTTTCTCAAGATATATTTTCCATGGAGGGAAATGATATTTTTATTTGTCCCTTTACGCATTTTTGACTGTATGCTCTGGGTTCTCCAGAAGTATTTCTGTTTGCCTTTGGCTGACATTGATATTTAAGCTCAATAGCGTTGCCTTGCACAATGTGAGCTTGACTGTAGTCAAAAGTTACAGTAAGATCCTTATCTATGGCGTTATTTTAGATCCCTGTCCAACTCCCACTGGAGTTAATGGAAAGAATTCAGTTCACTTGAACAAGAGGTGGATTTGGGAGGGGATCTCGTAGCTTTGCACAGTTTTCTTATCAAATACCTTAGGTTCATAGCAGTATGGGTCCCTGATTGTTTCTCAGATTGGCACAAGCTCAAAAAAAAGATACCATGGTCTCTGTAAGTAATCAACTACAGGAAAGGGGAGGGAAGAAAAAGCAACTGCTTGGGAATTTTGAGGTAACTCTCAATATAGGGAGCATGGAGATTTTAACATCTCAGTACAGACGGGAGGCACAATAGGTCTGCAGCTAAGTGAAAGCTGCTCTTCTGAATGTGAATCACAGCTGTGATTTGGCCTAAGTGTCATTGGATTTAATGTGATACTAAACTGGGAAGCCTTTGAAAATCACCACCAAAGGGAGCTGAAATCCCAACAGCTGGGAACTGGGGGTGCCCACTCTTGCGGAGGACTGGAACTTTCATTACGTGTAGGGATCAGGTGGGCATTGGAGAAGCTGTGGTGCCCCATCCCTGGAGGTGCTCAGGGCCAGGTTGGATGGGGCCCTGGGGAGCCTAAGCTGGTGGGGGGCAGCCCTGGCCATGGCAGGGGGTTGAAACTGGATGGGATTCTAGCCTAAGCTGTTTTATGATATGAATGGAGTAGGCTTCTCTCCATTTTATTTAGAAAGTGGTTCAACTGAGTCCTATCTGAAGTTCCTCGTGCAACTCATGGGAGTGGAGTGTTTGTCTTCTCCCTGGGGTTTTCCCATACTCTCCTGCTTGATCTTGCCTCCTACTGACAAGTGGGACAGCTCGAAGAAAAGCAACCTAGCGAAGGTGGGTTTACAGAGGGAATTGGAGGGTGTTGAAGGAGATGCTGGCTTGAATGTTGAGAGTGGGATTAGTAGGCAGTTCACAGCTTGGGAAACAAAGGTACTATAGAGTCAGGAAAATGGTTAATAGAAGAAAAAGTGAAAAAGATGGCTTCACTGTCTGTAGAGGACATTAAAAATTATATGTATTTCCGTATTATGAAGCAAATCAGCTTTTACCTCTGGTTGCTCGGGAGTCTTCTTTCACTAGGCACCGCACCCCAGGTGAAGGTTTCTTTAGGGACATTTTTGTGCTGACCAAACCTCTTTCATGCCACCTAGCTACTTTGTGTCCATGTGCCAGAAGGAGAAATGTCTTTGAGGGGGTGGTTTAGCATGGTGAAATGCTCGGTTCCCATGAAGCTACACCTCCCTGGGTTGCTCTGCCACCTTTGCTGTCACAGTAGGCATTCAGACAGGACACTGCAAGTGCCAGCAAGCCCTAGTAATAAAACAACTAATGTGGTAAAACGCCTTGCGTGGATGCAGTTCTACTGGTCTTGTAGAACTTATCTGGTGTGTCTCAGTCACCTCCCTTTGGAGCTGCCCCATTGCATGTTGATAAGAGCTTCTCTCTGCTCACGGTGACTCATGGGTTGGTACCTGTTGCATGGGCTGCGGACACGTGCATCCTTGAGAAGGATGGGTTGGGAACAGTAAGGTGAACCAGACTGTTTCTGAGTTTTAATGGCTGGGGTACCCTCTTTTTTATTCTGTACCAGTCTGTGATGTAGACTTGTTGGCTCTGGTTTGTGCACCTGGCAGTTTGACATCAGGACAGAAGTAAAATGGGAGGGTGTGTCTTAAGAAGGTAAAAGATTGGCAGCAGCCTGGAATATTCAGTTGCAACAAATCTGATTTTTTTTTATTAATGATCTGGAAGCTGCCTAGGCAATGATCTGCTCCTGCTGGTTCACCATAACATTGATGCAGTTTTTGGGGAGATTTTTGCATTTGGAACTGTTAAAACTTGAAATCATAAAAATACAAGAGATGTTTTTAGGTAAGCTTTGGTACTTCCAATTGTATCTTCCCAGGATTTTGTGAGAGTAGCTGTAGGGGATGACAGTGGATAAACGTTCATCATTCTAATTTAAACAGTGAGCTCAAAAGAAACTAAATTTGTCATAAAACCTGCCCCCTGCACTTTGAGGCATCCAGTTGTTTTTGGTTGCTTAGTTTTCAAAACCAGGAAAGCATAGGTTAACGTCCCTATTTCTTAATGTATTACAGTAACATGTTCTCTGCTATTGGTTTGGTATATCTTCAGAAATCTGGGACCCCACCAACATGGTTGCAGTTCATTATTTTTCTTCATTTTTTGTGCTTCTCAAGGCAACCTGTATTGAATACCTAAAAGGAGGCACAGCTGTGCTGGTATTGCAGGGCTGTTGTCAAGAGGAAATACTTGTAGCTGAGTTATAAACCCTTACATGTAGGGGTACAAAAAGAAAGAAAAAAAAAAAGAAAAAGCTGACAGGCCCTTGGCTATAGGGCTGCTAGCCTATGCAACTGCAATAATCAAACCAGTTCTTAGGGGAATTGGCATAGTGGTGTCTGAATGTAATGATGAGGTATTTCCTGAGTGGAAGCTTTAATTGAATTTCCTTTGTGCTTCTCCAGGAGCTGATAGTGCTGTGTATCTCCAGTTATTTTATGGTGGCCTCGTGGGCAAAAAATGCACTCTGTAGTGAGAGCTGCAGATGCACATGACCTCTTCTTAATTTACAGCTTGCTTCTGTACACTGGGATTGGAATGTTTCTTTTTTGAAAGGTGCTTGTGTTGGTGGGCTGCCTACTGTCTTTTTGATGCCTGAATCTGAACTACGAGCTCTAGGACTTGTAGTGGAGAGAAGTAGATCAGGTAGATAGTGATAGGACAAGGGGGAATGGTTTTAAACTGAGACAGGGGTTTAGATTAGGTATTAGGAGGAAGTTTTGCGCACAGAGGGTGGTGGCACACTGGAACAGGTTGCCCAAGGAGGCTGTGGATGCCCCATCCCTGGAGGCATTCAAGGCCAGGCTGGATGTGGCTCTGGGCAGCCTGGTCTGGTGGCTGGTGACCCTGCACATAGCAGGGGGGTTGAAACTAGATGATCATTGTGGTCCTTTTCAACCCAGGCTATTCTGTGATTCTGTAATGATCTCTAGAGATATATACCTTAGGATGAGATAAATGGCTCTTTACATGAAGCTGCCTGTGCCTGTTTATTATAATGGAAATCTAGAATGAGTGTCTTAGATGCATGTCTTCTGTATGTCTAAGGTTGGATAGATTGACCCCCTGTCTGTGCCATGCATTTGATAGCTCCTGCTGTTTGAAGAGTGTACAGTATAAGTGAAGATGCCTTTAGTGGTAGTGTACAGAAAATGAAAAGCCCTTTTTTCCATCACTGGAAAGGAAGCATCCCTTTTCCCAAAAAGCTCATAAATAAGTGACCTGTTTTTGCATATGTCTACCAAGAAGTGAATGTACTTACCTCACTATCCATCTCTACTTCTATACTAAGCCAGAGAACCTGAATTCAGGCAGCATTACTGCAGTCTCAGGCCTGCAGGAAAAAGGTTGATTCTGCAGAACTTCTCAGGTATCTGGCTGGGAAGAACAGTCATTGTGAGAAGTGGGCAGTGCCTTGTGTCTCTTCTCTGTGCCCTCAGCAGTAACCATTGGTGTATTTTCAGATGGATTACATTGCTATAGAGGTTACTGTTTTTTAGGACAGAATTACAGAAATGCTTTAACTGTTTTGATGACGTTGATAAGGGCTGTAATTAAGTGCCAGGCACCCGTGCTGTTTTTTGTTTTTTGTTTTTTTTTCTTAAAGGTGTGCTTCTCTGCAGGGTATCCTTTCCTATCAAACCTGTTTTCTTTCTTTTTTTTTTTTATTGCTTCTCTGTGGCAGTAAGCTTGGCTAGTAGGATTCAGTCTGGTTGTGAATCTTATTTTTAAATCTCAATCTGTTGTAAATCTGAGTATCTTTTCTCTAATTAACACTTTCTTTCGGAGGCAATATATGTCATGTTCCTTCATGGAACAGAAGAGCAGACATTCCTGCACTGCTTAAAATTTCATATTCTGTACCATTTGTTAAACTGAACTAGCAATTGCATGGCAGTCTTGGTTATGAACACAGAAGGAGGTGGAGCTCTCCATTGCTTCTTCTCTGATATTGAAGCCATCCAATGTGATTTGTTTCCGAATGAGGATGTGGGAGGGAGACACAGCCAGGAACTGGTGCAATTTACTCCAAGCCACCCAGGAAATACATAGAAGAGATAAGAACCAAATCTCTGGATGTGAAGTTGCGTGTACTTCAATCACATAGGATCCCTTCTTTGTCTTAATGATAGCTGAGGTCTGCTTTAATACTCACCCTGGCCTAAGAGAGGGAACGCTCTGTATGTCGGCCTTCAGGTTTCTTAAAACACCCAGAGAAAGGCCTACAGGTTCTTGGGCGTTGGACAAGCAGATCTCATTGCCCCCCTGCATGTCTTACGTAGGTTTGCAGTAGAATTGCTATGTGCTTACAGGTGACGGTGTTTATATATGTTTAAATGACGTTTGCAGGAAACCTTGAGCTGAATTGCTCACATTTAACTGTGCTGCTGTCTGCAGCGGGGGTGGGGCAGGCGGTAGGGTATTTTACCGTGACTAAATGACAGTGTTAATACCTTTAAAATTGGTATACTGATGTTTATGAGCAGATACAGCATTACAGTGATAGCTTCGGGGGCCTTCTGCTGTGTTTGAGAGCTCTTGGTTGATTTAGAGAGCAAATAAATAAAATTTGAAAGCCAGCCTAAAACACAGCCATGCATGCTGAGCTGAAAATGCAAGGTGGTGTTATACCCTTGGCTTACCTTGCACCAAGAGTTAAATTCTGGAGTGATGACAAGTGAATATCAAGAATGTGTTTCAAGTCATGTGAAAGAAATGTGAGTTTCTAAATAACTTGAGTGTTAAAAGGGGTGGATGGGAAAAGCTTTCCTTAGCCTTTGTGGAAGTCTTATATGGCAAGGAATGAAAATCTTTAATATTGACCTAATTTTATTTGTATTTAAGATCAAAGAGCTCTTGTGAATGAGTTGCTTGTTTTATATGTCACTGGCTTTATGGTTTTATGAATGGCTAGAGGCAGTAAATCAGTCCTGAGTAATGCTACCTTTCCTTAAGTTTCCTCTGAGGTAATGGAAGAGTGCTCTGGTTTCCTCCTTAGGAATAAAACTGTATTCGTTATTGACCAGACTTCTTTCTGGTTAAGTTGCTGAGTTTGGAGATGCCTCCTCATGGATGGAGCATAGTGGTTGCACTCATATTTGACACTGGGATGGGGAAAGAGAAGTGGGCACCAAAACCACTGCTGCTTCACATCAAGTTCTTGCTCCAGTTCTTGCTACTGTGTTCAGGGTAGCATCTCGGATGTGACTTTGTCCTCTTCTTTTGCTGCTGTGTACTTCCTACTTTTTAATAACAAAGTATGTAGTCAGCATGTGCTCTAGCTGCAATGAAATATGTTTTGTGCCCATGGTGTGGTTGCACTGGGCTGTGTGGGAAAAATGTTGCACCGCTCTTAATGTCAGCTTGCTCTGCCAGGTGGGAGAGGAGGATCTGAAGCTCTCGTTGCAGGGTGCTGTTATCTGAACTCTTGGCAGACTTGGGAAGGCACATGGGTGTGATGGGTGTGGTGTGTGCTGGGAGCAGCCGTGGGCCTGCAGAGCCACTGGGTGCTGGAGGATCTGGAGCTCCTCACCACTGCTGTGTGCAGCCTGTGCTCCTTGTGAGGGGAGGCCTCCTAAAGCCACTTGCTTTCTGAATCTTGTCAGTGGCTGGCTTTCTGTCAAGACTGGCTGAAACATCCAGAGGGTGTTTTCCCTCCAAGGGTTCTTGGTTTAAAGCTCCATTAGTTGTACGTCAGTTGCCATATGTGTTATGATAATAATTAAGAGTGGAAAGGACTAGATTTATTTTGGTAAACATTTCACCTAGTAAAAATTTAATAGCTTGTCTGCCTTTGAAAGCTATTCCTCTTTTCCTGTGCAGATTGGATATCTAACAGCAGTGCTGAGCACTTAACAGGGATGCTCAGCCCTGGGATTTTCTGCAGGGCACAGATTGCTGGGCTGAAATCTGTGGGTTTCTTTTAATAGTGACTGCGAACAGCTTTGAAGGATGATAAAAACAACACGCTGCAGTGACTAGGGACTTGCGTCTGAATCACATCCATCAGCAAAAACACCTAGTTTTGGGAATGGCTCTGCATGATGTCAGAAAAAGTCTTGTGAAGGCCTGAGCCAACCTCTTCAACAAATACTTGATTTTGTGATTCGAGTCTTTTGAGGGAAATGTTTTGAATACTTCTGCTGTTTTAGGCCTGTGGGAATAATATCCTTAAGAGATTATGCCAATGATGTAAGAGGCATAAATGTCATTTGAGAGAAAAAGAGGTGTGATGGAATAAGAGTATGGTAGAAATAATGCTGTTTCTTGCAATGTTTAGGTGTATATTGGTCTGGTTTAGGGTATTTTTCTAAAGCTAGAAGTACATTGTGCTGGTATCAGTCTGGTTCTGCAGGTTGGAGTTGCAGCATGGACAAAGACTTGCTCAGTTTTCGTGGGAGTTCTTCTCTCATTGGACTTGAAAGAAAAGAGTATTCTTTCTGGAAATATCAGTTTTCCAAAGTGCATCACATCTTACATATTTAATCTTTCCTCCTAGAATTAATTTTCTTTTCAATTTTCATCCCTTTTTAAGTGATGGCAGGTTTCTCTCCCTTTGAGTGATTTGTTTTGTCCTTCTTGCTCTTCCCTCATACTCATGGGACGTGGGTGAATTTCTCCTGCAGTTTTATCTTCTCTAAACTCTACACTCACCTTCTGCTTTTCTTCCTCTAGGCTTGTCTGTGTTTGTTTTTTTTTTAAATTGGTATAAAAGTAGCTGGGAAATAGAAGGGATATGGTTAAATCTGTGTGACCTCTGGTGCTGGCTGCAGTTCTGTCAATAGGAGGTTTGTTTGTTATTTCATTAGTGCCTTTCTCCACATGCATTCTGGAACTTCCTCTTGATTTTTAATTTTTTTTTTAAGGCAGTCTCTTACCTTGGCTTTCTGAAGAAATGAGATTGATAGAACCATAGAATCATTAAGGTTGGAAAAGACCTCTCAGATCATTGAGTCCAACCCATCCCCACCATGCTCGCTAATCATGTCCCGTAGTGCCACATCTACCCTTGAAAACCTCCAGGGATTTGTCCCCCCTTTTTTTTTTTTTTTTTTTTAACCCTATCTTCTGGAAGTTTTCAACCTCAAGGCTGACTTCAGCTGCCTTTTGCTGTGGAGTAGAGGCCTGACATCCTTGCAAATTTCCAAAAGAATGGACAAACAGGTGTGAGGGTTGCTGGCTGCTCTTCTCACACCGCTGGTTCACAGAGCTACCAGGATGTTCCAGTCCATGGCAGGAGGTGGGAAGTTTGTGGATGCTGACTGAAGGGCATCAAAAGTCTTTGTCTAGACAAAGCAGGCTGCTCTCCCTTGGTTAAGTTAAAGCCTGGAGTGCTTAGTGCGTGCTGACCTCATGCCTTAAATCCAGGGTGAGATGAGACTCTGAGCTGGTGGTGGGCGAGGTGAGGATTTCTTTGCATTTGTCTTTGCTGCCATCTCAGCTGCTGCCTGTACTCTAAACTGCTCAGGAGCAGCTGTAAGATGTGGATGTCCTTTCTCTTGTCAGCTCCTGTTTGCATAGGGGCTTTTTCATGACACACGCTTGTTTACTCATGTTTCTCTTTTAAGGAGAGCAGTTAAAGGAGGCAGTAACCATCAGCAATTGAGTGCTCCATTAAGCATGTCATAAACCAGACCCCAGATCTTGAACTGCCCTTTGTTTCTCTATTTTGGGGGAGGAGGGAGGGAAGGCACAGCGCAGGACAAAGGCGTGCTGCGATGCTGCTGCATGGCTCATGCTGCAGGCACCACTGATCCCCCTGAGCTGAGCACACACCTCGCATTGCCTCACAGCTTGCTGTCCTCTTCTGACTGCTGCTGGTCCAGGTGCAGCCCAGCTGTGGGAATTCTGACTGCATCCGTCGCTGAAATGTAGGATTCTACCGAATTGCCAGATGGACTTGTGGGGATTTTTTTTTTCTTTCGAAAGAGCTATTGGACAGTAGTGTTAGTGCAGAGTGGGAACAAAAGATTCTGTTTAACCAATTTATGGATGTCCTCCGTTTAGGACAGGTGTCCTGTGGAGTTCTGGGAAACTCTTCAGTTGGAAACAAAACCAAAGCACAGGCACTGAATTGCCCCTTTCAGCCCCCTGCCCTACCTCTGCAAATCGGTCTGCTCTTTTATTTCAGAGAGGGTGGCTTCGTGTTACTTCTCTGGGTGGTTCTGCAAAAGGCATTTCTATAGGACAGCCTCATTGCACGTTTACAGAACAAATTTTAGCTACAGATTTCACTTTCTTGTGCCTTCAGACTTGTGAAAATGAACTCACTCATGACTTTCCCGAGTGTGGGTTGAAGCGAAAGCTTCTCGAGCTTCGCTGCTGGTTGTGCTGCAGCTCTTTGTGTAAGGCATCTCTGTCTAAACTGGAGGTGGCTGTTAATTTTATTCAGGAGAGGAGAGTGTTGGTGCTGCTGAGCTGGATCCGCTGTGGCTCAGCTGACTTGTTCTGAAGCTGGGCGTGGCAAGTGAAAAAGGCGTTCTGTCAGGGAGACAAAAAGGGGAGGCCTGCTTTAGGTTTGAATACAGCTCCTTTTGGATAACCTTCTCTAAAATTGTTTCTTCCTGCAGCACGTGCGCTTCACCACTGCTGTGGTCTGTGAACGCACCTGGGTTCCCCAGGTCTGCTTTGATTGCTCTGTTTTATGCCATTTAAGTGCTTCTGGCTTTCCAAAATGGGGCATAGCTTGTCAATGCTCAGCTCCTTTAGGTAGGAGGGGCCTGATGGTTCCGTGAGCCCCAGTTGGTGATGTGTAAATCTGCAAGGGATATATGAGTGTACATACATGTAGGCAGGGCCTGCAGAGCTGGACAGAAGTACACCAGGGCCTTGTCCTGTGTTGCGAGCAATGGAGGATAAAGAACAAGCTGATGTACATCTCTCCAACACTATGTGCTGCTGTGACTTTAGGCAGTCCTTCAGATGCTGGATAATGTGGCACTGTGTCTGCCTGATAGCATCCAGTAACAAATTATAAAGACCAGAACTCTCCCCACTTGGATGACTGCAACTTGGAGCATACTCACATAGCCTTATTTCAGAAAAAAAACAAACAAACAATAGTGTGTATTACTCGAGATGTTTTTTAAGATTACCTCTTCCCTCTTACCCCCCCACCGTTGCTCTGCAAGGAGGTGACAGTTGTGGGAGGATTGAGCCAAGACTGTTTTTTAGGTATTAGGGGTTACTTAAAGGAGTTTCTGTGGAGAACACCATCTGGACATGGGGATTCATCTGTTGAGGAGTTGAGCTGATCCCAGAGGAAAATCATTCGGATGTGGTGTGTTTATGAACCTTCCTGTATGCTGAAAAAGGATTCATGAAAGGTATAGGCTCTGTACAGCTACTGTAGGACTTTCTTTTCTTGTAGAATTAACTGAATGAAAAATAGCAGGAATGCCAGGCAAGTTCAGGGCAGAGCTGATTTTTCTAGGGGGGCGGACTGGTGCTAGCTGGTATGCACTAAGTAGAAAAATCATGGTTGATTCCTCTTATATGGTAACTTCAATAGTAATTGGTGCTTAAGTTCTTGGGAATCAATTCCCTCCTCTGATCTGAATCCTGCCCTTGCAGGAATTGCTGAAAGTGGTTTACATTCTTGGGAAAAGTATAAATTTGAAATAAAAAAGCACATAAGCACGTTTCTAGCCCAGCCCCTTTTAGTGTTTGGATTACCAGAGCAAACTCTGAAGGGAGACTCTTTTGCCCTTGGATAGGAATCCTGTTTGTCCTGCTGTGTTTCATGTTCTCAGTGTGGGGCCTGGTCGCATATTGGAGTGGGGGCATGGGAGGCATTGCACTGTTGGAGCCTCACATTCAGGCACCAGGTGGATTAAAGGGCATGCTCTGAAAAGAGACTGCTTCGTGTTGCTGATAAGTGGTGCTGGGTTGGGGGAGAGGAGGTTAATGCCCCCATCTGCCCAGGGCCTTGTTAAAGAAGGCAGACACTGAGCTAAAATATACATCCACAGTTCATTTCTGTTTAAACTGAAATTACTGAGCAAAGAAGTGCATCCTGGGAACAGATTAAGCCATATACAGGGATAGAAGCAAATTTCTCTCAAGTTCAGTGGCGTGCTTAAGGGTTTTCTGTATTAAATATTTGATAAATCTGTAGAAGACTTGAATTCTGCTTGGTTTTAATTACTTTTGATTTTTTAAGCCTGCAAGATCCTGACAGTTTTCTTCGTCTTGCCTTTTTCCTGCCTCCCACCCCCACACTGATCCCATTTCATCTGGGAGCGAGCACTCGGTTATAATAGGACATGGTCACGTCCTGGTGATGGGCAGAGCAGTCCCTATGGAGCTGGTGTTAAGGTTGAATTTCTGACTCAGAGAGGTCCAATGTCTCTGAAAGCACCGCTCTTGAAATTTATTGCATCAGAGGTATTTGATTAACTGTATTGTGTTAGCACAGGTTTTATTGCTACTTCCTATATTTTATTAAAACCTGTTATTAAAAGCGCCAGCATGTGTATTTGCTTCTAATGAACCATTTCTTTCTCTGCTCTTGGCAGCAATTGGTGGTAAGCAGTCAGAGCATGGAGGATGGTAGGGTGGGGTGAGATGAGTGTGTGCGGGGGTGCGTTTGCTCTCTGTCTTTTCTTTGATAGCTAATTTTTTCATTGTTTGTCAGAAAATATTTTCTTTGTGTTGGGGGTTGTTTGTATGTAGATGTCGTGCCTGTTTGCTTTCTTCTGGCAGTTGGCCGAGCAAAGGTCACAGCAGCATTTACCTGCTTGGCAGTGAGCAGTCCTGTTTCCAGCCTTTGCATCAGCCCCTATGTTGTCTCCCCTTGTAAACTATACTGAGCAGCTCAGCGTTGTTCCCAATGCCCTGAATCGAGAGAGAGGTCAGGGAGAAAAAAAAACCCAAAAAAACGACCACAAAGCCGTTGCTTGTAGCTGTTTGATTCAGTCTATTCTTGCTGCTGCTTTATCACTCACGTGCTTTGGTCCGGCAGACTCTGGACTGCAGAGGGTAAAAAAAAAAAAAAATGTTTTGTAAGCATTGGTGTGCTGGATGGAAAGTTTTGTTGTGGGGAATCAGCATGTTCCTGTGCACAGCAGGGCTGCTAAAAATATTTTCAGCCAGCTAGGGGTGTAGGCCAGGGGTTAACTTGACAGTCCTTTCCCTGTTTCTCCATTTTGACCAGGTCTGCAGTTGTTTGTTTCTTGAGAGACCCTTCCTGGTACCCTCTTAAGATCTTTTCTGGAGATGTTTTCTGTGATTCCATTTCCCACGGTGGCATCTGAGCTTTGAATGCTCTGTCATTTGGAATAACCAATACATGGGAAATTTGTCTTTCTTCAGTCTGTTTTCCGTAAAGCCATAGGTATTTAAGAAATGCTGGAGACAGCTAAACCAAAAGACCTTACCAGACAGAAAATATAATACAAGCCACCTGACCAGCCCTGTCTTTCCTGGCCTCTTGCTAAAAGCCCTCATTTCCCTGTGTCCTAGGGCCTGGGCAAAGCGTCTCGTCTCTCTTTGCCAAGAGCTCAGTTATGTATTCATCAGTTGTAATAAAAAGCATGCTTAGGATCATCGGGCAAGGACCTAATGATCCAGGCTGAATGTCTCCTTGGCTTGCCAGTGGTGATGGTGGCTGGAGCCGTACTCACTGTGGTTTGGATCACTGCAGTGAAGTCCCATAGCTGATAATGTAGCATCTGCAGCAAGGCTTAGGCTGGCCACAGATGACCCTCTGGCTGATGGCAGGTTTGGAAGCTTAAACTGAGGTGAAAGGGCCTGGTGGTGCCACCTAGCTCCATCACCTGCCTCCGCTGCTACTCGTCAGCGCCTTGGTGTTGCCCAATGCTGATTTAACTCCTTGTCAATTCATCTCTGTTATACAAGTCATCTGCTGACAAAACAAAGATCTGGGTCACTGCTCTTAAAATAGATTCAGCATTAAGCAAATTGCTCAAGCATGTTCTCCTTTACTCTGAGAAGACAATGTCAACCCAACCTCACAGGGGTACCCCTGTAATGAGCACATCACCTTCTGTAGAAGAGGCCATGACAATTAAACTACACTTTCCTACTATGCTTTTAAAATGCAATGTCCAGGTGTTTGCACAGTTTCACTTTTTCTTTATACTAATTCAAACATATGCATCAATTCAAGCTCTTTTAGTAGGTAAGTGGAAGATTTGCAAATCTTCCATTTGTGTTTTTGTGTCCAGTGCATTTAGCTTCTGACTGTAAGGGCTGTGGTAAATCACACCCCTATGAACTGCTTATTGCCCTCGCTTGCAGGCAGAGTTCAGTGGTGCCAATTTCATCTTGATAACAGTCATCCAGCAGCCACTTTGACCACACTGTGCCAAGCCTATGGATGAGTGTGCAGCGAGTCAAGGCTGAATTACTCATGAAATCCATTTTTAAGGTCATAGCTGTTGCTCTGTGGGCTCTTTGATGCCAAATTTCTAGGACTTCCTGCATGACTTGCCCTTCTGGGTGCTGCCTGGGCCTGGGCTGTGAAACGTGCTGCCTGCCTGTGTCCTATTCTGCTTGTCCTATGGGTATATTTAACTCTGAAGTGTGCTAGAGCTGCTGGGAGCACTGCTGGAAAATACAGTTTGAAAAAGGGGAACTGGAAAGTAGGTTGTTGGTGATTCTTGCTCATTAGAGTTCATGTCTGTCTGAGTATATTGCCTTCTGCTGCGTTTGCGGAAAGCATGGGAAGTCCAGGTAGAATTTCCAGTTACGAGGCAAGCAAACTGTGGTTTGGTGTCCCATGAATGGGTTCCCTGCTTGACTTGTAGCAGAAAAGTCCCTCTAATGATGAAAGAGGTAGCAGTTTTCTACTAACCACCATAGAAAATGTGGTTTGTTTTTGAGGATGTTTGGGCAATATCAGTCCCATTGTGAGCCTCCGTAATTCTTCCCCGTCTTTTGGCTACATTAGTTGCTGTCCGCTTCATTTTTGGGTTATACTACCAGTAAATACTAGGCAAGGTTATGGGCAGCACCTTGTTATCTTCTGGAACCATCAGCACAAACCGTGCATGATTAGACAGCTGTGTATGGGGCTGAGTGAAGTGCCTGTGTTCAGCCTGAAGAGACTTGTGTTCAGCAGGGTTCTAACTGGGCTTAGAGGAGGCCTGGCTGATCAGAGAAATTGCTGTTGGTTGGTATCAGTTTTACCCCCAGTGAGGGACTGAGGAACAAGGGAGTTGAATTCTTTTGTAAATATCATACTTGATGAGAACAGAAAGCTTGTTTGCCTCCTTTATCAGGCTTGCACGTCCTCAGAGGTTCAAACTGTGTCTTGTATCTCAGCTGAGAACAAATAATTTCCTTTCACAGGACACTGTGGTAATTTCTCTTAACTCTTCTCTACTTTCCCATCCACAGAATTACATAGGGGTGGTGTTTCTGTTGCCTACTTTACCTGGCTTATCAGGAATAGCTTAAGAGGTGTTTTGAGTTGGGTAAGAATTGGGTGTGCCTTATTGTGTGTATATAGCAATGAAGTGTCGCATTGTTTCCTTTTTCCTTCTAAATCGTTTCACCTCAGAGGAAGCAGTGATGAGAAAACAAAAATGCGTAGCACTGACTTTAAATGGCCTGCTGGAAGGGAGATTGCTGCTTTGAACATTAACTCCTTTACCTTGATGTGCTGCTGTTGAGGTTAATCCTGACCTGGAGCCTAGCACTCGCCTTTTCATCTTGAGTTCTTCCCAACACCTGAATCATAAATCTAATCACCTTAAACAGAAATTAAAAATGCTAAACTGGGAGAAGGCTATATAACTGTTTTCCTGATGAGGCTGTTGCTTGCCCTGACTTAGCCTTTGTTGCTGATGTGTTGGGAGAGGAAAACTCTTTGAGTTGTTGGCCTAAAATCATTAGTGTAGGGAGATGAACTTAATGAGGACCAGCAGTGGTTTCAGGTTATTGTCACTCTTTTTACTTCAGCTCTTCTCAAGTTTCATTGGGCTGAGCCCAGAACCAGCCTAGAGCGACCTTCAGTGGCTGCTGAAGCTCAGTTAGGAGCAGAGCTCTGGACTTTGACTGCCCTGCTTTTAAGATTGGTTCAGAAAAGTCGTGCGTTGGTAGAAAGAATGGTTTGTAGGCTGGTGCATGGTGGTGCTTACAGCCCCATGTCATTTATTTCTAAAGCTGAGGGTGACATATTCTTGTGGATTAGAAAATAGCAAAAGGCAAATGAGAGTTTGCTAGACTGGTCTTGTTTGTGCTGTGCTTTTAGCTATTCTGCTCTGTGCTGGAAATGCTGAGGGAAATCTCAGCATGGTTTGAATGGTGGAGTCCTGTGAAGTACTAGTTTTGACCAAAAGTTTCTCTCTCCACAATAGGTGAGGCAACATAAGGAAGACAAAAAGAACGGGAAGGTGAACTAAAGAGTCTGAATTGCTATGTGGAATTAAAGCCAAATGTGAAATATTCCTATTCAGGCATTTCATGCAGCTCCTGACTAAGAGCTGCTGCATTGCTGCTTGGTCTCCTCTGTGTAGTTAACATGAATTTTTCAGTGTGTGAGAGAACTGTGTGTGTTCTGCACATCAGAATAATATAAATCATGCATGTTAACGTATTAAAGAGGTTATGCTGACTTCTGGCAGGCTGCTTGAAAATTAGGACTTACAAGTTGATGCGCTCCCTGTTGCTTGGGCATGTGTGTGTGTTTATTTGTCTATAGGTCCCTGTTTCAGTCAGTAGCTTTATGTGAAGCTCAGCCAGGTTGATAGAAGGTGAAAAAAGATCCTGTCTAATACAGCTTACGGTGAAAGTGGCACAGTAAGTTCCCACTGCATGAACAGCAGTTCCCTGCTGCATCAAGGAGACCTGATTATACAACAGAACTAATCAGCTGCCATGAATTATGGGTTGGCTTAAGTGCTGTGAATACATGTTTCTGCCTTTATTCTGTTTTTCTGTTTTGCTTCCACTGTCAATAGAAAGCACAAATGTTGACAGGGCTTATCTTCTGCAGGTATATTCAGGGTTAAAGAAGGGGTTTCTTAATGTAATTATAGCCTGCCTCTTCTATCCAGGCTAGCAAGAACAAACCAGGTTATATTCGAGCTCTACTGCATGATGTTACACAACTGTGCTTATTTAAATGTGGCTATTTTTGTAATGTGCTCTGTGCCTTAATGGGAGTAATGGACACAGATTGTTGACCCACTGAAACAGAGCTGAACATAGAGGTGTGCGGTTTTTGTGGAAGTTGCAATGAAATCTGGCAGTTTCCCAAAGTGCTTGCACTTAGTGCAGAAAGAAAGATGGAAACATGAGGAATATTAACTATATATTAAATATATATTAAATTATATATTCGTGATGTATTTGCATTTGCATTTTTGTCCTGTGAGGAGCCAGTGATTTATTTTCCCCTATCTTTCTTTCTTTGGCTCATTTTCATTCTTATTTTTCTAAGCATGGTGGTGTTTTTTGGCCCCTTATGCACAGATTCTACTCACTTCTGAACAGTGAACATCTGCAATTAATGCCTAAGGCTTACCTTTATACTCAGACATTGTTCCATCTAGGGCTGAGAGAAAGGGATAAACAAATCACCCCAAAGGGCCTGACCTGACTTGGACACTGATCAAAAGGTGGCTGGCTAAAAGGATCAGTTTGATGCCCTGTGTTAGGACAGATGTGCTCTCTCCTTCCCTCCAGCCCTGTAACTTCATCAGCTCAAGTGGCTTTGTGCAGTTGAGGAGGAAGGGTCACTATGGACTGCCTTAAGAAATTTGTCCAGTCACATTCACAGCTGATAGGTGAGGTGTAAGAGGGCACTGTGCTGGGTATGTGCTGCTTCAGACTGCCTGGCTCTCAGAGATGCAGTGCCATACTGACTTTCAAGTATTCAGCTATTTCTTAGATATGCAAATCCCCTGTTTCTGATTTGGCTGGGAGAGATGGGTGTCTGGGTCTCCTAATGATGAGATTGTTTATTTATCTGTATGGAGTTTTCAACATTATAAATTCCACATATAATTATAATAATAGATTGTGTGGTTATTTCACAAGCAGTGTGCCCTCTGCTGCGATCAGCTACTCCATTCAAGGCCTACGTGCCTGTCCACAGCTTCCTGTCCTTCATGTTCTGGTTCTTCCAGCTTTCCCTTCCTTGAAAAGAGCTGAAGTTTTAAAACATGAGAAAATCCTAAAGGAGTGCTACAGATAGGATCTAGCAAGGCTCGAACTATTAATGCATTTCTAAGAAGCAGCACACTGTGGGTTACATAGCACCTAGGAGGTATGTCTGGAGAAGAGAGCTGCTACTTGCCTTGTAAATCAGGGCAATCTAAACAAGCATAGAAAAGGGGCAGAGTGCAGAGAACATTTTGGTTTGTGAGATCTTCATTGCAAAATAAGGCTGACTTCACTTAGATTCGCATTTAGTATTTCTTCTGGGGTTTTGCAAAGTTTGAGCTGCATATACCAGCCCCGGCAGGAGGAAGGAGGGATGCTGGATTTGACTCCACTGTTGAAACAAGCACTTGGGAAAGGGTGGTTGAAGATTGATGGTCTGTGAAAGCTAGTTTTAGGGCCTTTCTATACCAAATCAAAAGTACTGAGACTCTGCTGGTTCAAATCTATTCATGGCTATTTAATATCTATTTATCTGTCTGTCTGTTTAATCTGCTATGTGCAACTGGTCTTGCTGGGAACCTTCACCTCTCCAGCTTGCCCATCTCTAGGAGCATCACAGACTTACCTCCTTTGGCTAGTTGCTCTGTGTTGATGTGGCCCTACCTGCCTTCTGCTGGGGCCTGGATCAACTGAATGTTGACACGTTCCAGATAGAGCATTGGAAAATATGCAGAGCTTTGATAAAAACGTCAGACTGAAGTGTTTCAGGGAGAATTATAGAATCATAAAATGCTTAGGGTTGGATGGGACCTCAAAGCCCACCCAGCCCCAGCCCTCTGCCGTGAGCAGGGACATCTCTCTGCACATCAGGCTGCCCAGGGCCCCATCCAACCTGGTCTTGAGCACTTCCAGGGATGGGGCACCACAGCTTCTCTGGACAGCCTGTGTTGTCCAGGACCTCACTGTCTCTGAATAAAGGAGATCCCCGCCCCTTCATGTAGGCCAAGAAGGTAAACATTTAGGCCTCGTTCCACAAAGAACTGCTTGGCCCAAAGAAATGTCTCCAAGTGTCACTGATCAGGGATGCCATGTAGCTGCCTCATCAACCCTGAATTGGTTTATGTGGCTTCTTGTGCACTCATTGAGCTTTGTATTGCGATGGTATGCTCATGCTTTCAGTGGTACACCAGTGCTTCTGAAGAAACTTTGTGTAGGGTGTACCCTGTGAAGCAAAATCAAAATTTATTTAGGGGGTACCTTCTCTGCCTCCTTTCAAGAGCAATAAGAAGATCTGCTCCCTGCTTCTTCCCATCTTGCCTTGTGTCTGTGAGGTAGCCAGTGTACCAGCCAGTGCAATACCAAATTCACTTTTTGTTTTGTTGTTACTGTTGTTGTTGTTGTTTTCTTGGTGGGAGATGAAATCAACGTGTAAAACCCACATCAGAAGCCTGGTGTATAATTTAGTTTTACCCCAAGGCTCTAGCACGAGTGTGCAACTTTCTTTATAGGTTTTTCACTAAGATTGTACTTTGACTGTGAATCCCTTTTATTTGTGTGAACTGGAGATGCTCTCTCTTTCTATTTACTGTTTTTCTCCACGCAAGCCAAACGTCCCTGAGGTGTGCAGCTGAGCAAGCATCAGGTGGATGAGACTGAAGGCAAGAGGAGGGCAAGTGCTTGCAGGAAAAAGAATGGTCTGGATTCCTGCTGTGGAGATGAGTAATCGCTGTAGTTTAAAGCAAAACAGGAACACTGCAGATAGAGTTTTGTCTTTTTCTTCAGCCCTTTTCTCTGCCCGGGAGCTGTGTACCTTTTGGTTATTAAGTTTTGAGCAGGTGAGACTGAGGGCTGCAGGAAAAGATGTGGGTTGTGATTTTTGATAGTGTTGGAAAAAAACTTCACAAATTATTGAAGTATTCTTTCTTTTTACTGTCAGCTTCGAAAAGCTGTTGTAGTCAGATGCCAAATACTGGATTCTTACGAAAGGAATCATGTAGTATTCATCTAACAGGGTTAAGAGTGCTTGTGTGCTGCCTGGATGTGAGGATATAAAAGCGCATAGTTTTCTAGTATTAAATTTGACTATTTATGTTTTGGGGAGCACAAGGCATAAATGGAAACTACAAGCACAATTGTACAACTTGGCAGTGTCAAGGCTTTGTGTACGAGACCATTGAACAATGGCTGTAAATGTGATGCTATTGATTTTCTTCCCCACTGTGTTTCATAAATACTGTGCAGTTTAACTCAGCTTTTAACCTTGTACGCAGGTTGAGTGGCAGGACTTCTCATCTTCAGTAAAAAAAATAAAAAATAAAAAAAAAATGGCACCAATCCTACAGCTTGAATTCCATGGATACATGAAAACAGGCCTGTTTTTCAGCTTGACTTCCCACAAAAACATCTAGGATCTGGTGGTGCACCGAGGTGGTGCATGAAGGTCTTGTGTAGATAGTGGAAAGGAGCAGAAGGGATTCAAACTCCTGCCCTTAACCACAGCTTGTTTTTCACCAAATGTTACTGTTTCATTCAGTGTTGTGTTGGATATTTGAGTGGGTGAGTTTCATTCTTTCTTGATGCGTTTGAAATGTTTCCATTGTGCTAGGTATGCAGGTGTCTCATTTACATTCCTAGAAATACAGCCTTCCTGGTTTTATTTGAAGTCAAGGTTTCTGATCTGTTGTACCTAGCTACTTTAAGGCATCTCTGGCATTGCTTTACCTCGTTTCTCTCAGAAGTATCTTCTGGAGTGGATTGTTTCGCAAAGCTGTAACTGCAGATAGGGACTTAGTTGTGATACTACCAAAAGGAAAACAATCAAAAAAGGAAAGCACTTTGAGTGAGGTCTCTTCTGCGCTAAGTCCCTC
Organism: Phasianus colchicus; assembly: GCF_987193195.1. Lineage (NCBI taxonomy): Eukaryota > Metazoa > Chordata > Aves > Galliformes > Phasianidae > Phasianus > Phasianus colchicus. The sequence continues at coordinate 134,905,564 of NC_143436.1, forward strand.
TGGCTGTGCATGTGTTCCTGCACGTGGTTGTGTGTCTGATTCGCACCCACGTGGTGTGCCTGTCCGATACCAACCTTTGTGCAGGTTGACTGTGCAGTTTCCACTTGAAATTTCGCAAATCTGGGTTTGGTTAGTGCTGCCCTCCCCTATCTGACTTACTGATTACTGTTTCGTATGACGGGTCAATGAATACTGCTGAAAGATGTGCCTGGGAGTAATAGCAGGAGAAAAGGCAGCACTCATCATCTGGAGATGGAGTGACTACTCCTCATAAACAAGGTGATTAACACTCAGACACACACGCGCCAGAAAAAAAGCAGCCAAACAAAAAAATTCCCCCCAAAATCCTGGAAGAGGTCTTGAAATGTTTCCTTTCTCTTATGCATCACACTTGACTTGCTTAGAGCAGCAGCCCTGTGCTGCAAGCCCGAGCTGGGTGACTCAGAGCAAGATGAGACCAAGCATCTGTTAGGAATTCCTTGTTGCCACACTGTCACCCCACTGCTTGTCACCTGCACCTTGTCGTTTTAGCTGGAAGGGAAGGTGTGATGTCTGCGTATAGGTGCACTAACCAAATGCTCCAAGGTTGCCCCCAGATGATTTAGATGCTGGACAAAGAGTGTAAATGCAAGCATAGTTTTTGTTTTCCAGAGTGTGGAACTGTGATGAGTAATAAAGTATTTTGTAAAAGGGGTTGGAGGCTCTCACGAAAGTAGCACAGGAAACGTTTCAGTGTAGGATCAGCTAAAGGCGAGGCTGGTTGAAGCAAGCATTGGCTAAAATTACTGCCAAGGAGTTTGCTAGTAACTCCTCCAGGCTCAACACTGGAAGGGATAACGTTTGGAAAAAACGATGTTTTGAGTTGTTGAGTCCTGACCTAATCTTTAATTAGAGGTATCTCAAAATGCTGCGCCTCAAAGTGTAATCAGTGTGCGTGGGGGGCGGCTGTGATATATAAGATTTATGTGTCAGAAACAGAAATGCAAAAGAGCCCCACAGTGTGCAATTTTATGTCTTTGTGTTTTACACCCGTGCCTGCTTGTACTTCTGCTTAAGCTCAGGTTATCAACGCCAGCATTTAATTGCAGTCATTGCTAAAAGATTCTGGTATCAAATGCAGCTTTTAATATTGAACTCTTCCAGAAGCCAGATTCTTTCATTTTAGGGTGAAAAAGATTTGAAGTAAGGAGAAGTGCTGCATCTTTTTTTTGTTGTTGTTGCTTTTTTTTTGTTTTTAGGGAATGTTCCTAAAAACCCTCAGAGCTAAGGCGCATCGCTATGGACATTAGGGCTCTGGTAGCTTCCCCTGCACACCCAACCATCTCAACATAGGTGCTGGGTTCCTGTCCAGTGCAGCAGTTCCATCCGTGCTGTGGACAGGCAAACAAAAGGGATTTCTGATGAAAAATGGTTCTGTTGACCCCGCCCTGTGGAAAAATACAGCATGTGCACGTACTGGAGGTGTCTGAACATTTGCCTTGAAGGTAGAGGGTCAACAACAAAACCTTTTGTGAAATCTTTGTCAAAAACTGTTCTCTGAAAGCCTTCTGGAGAGTGGTGGGCTCAAGCTGCAGGGATCTTGCCTTATGACCCTGCTGTTGTAAAGGATATCTAACAGTAGGAAGAAATACAGCCTAAATGCCTGAGATATTTATTTTGCCTTTCCATTACACAGAGCTCTCCTCCCTCCTTGGGCTGGGGGTCAGGAGGTGTGTGGGGTGTGCTTTGGGGGAAGGAGCCCTGCTGCACTGGCACCTGTGGGCCTCCTCTCAGCTTCTGCTCCTTTATTGTTTTAACAATTAATCTTTCACCCATTTATAATCCAAAACACTAATAAATACACTGCTCAAATACACCACATTCTCAGAAATTTGTGCAGTCTCCTCCTCGATTACATATCTCCAAGCTTGCACAAATAAGTCCTGCAGTGGTATCTAGCCAAATTAAACCTTGAAGGGGATGTGTTTGACCTTGGTTTGTGCAGTTACTGTACCTTACCCACTTGATCTGAAGACCAAGAAGAATGTTGACATTCACAATGTGAAAATAAATATTTGAAGATAGGTTTTGGTCTGCTCAATTTGCTCTGTCAGCATAAACAAAATCTTTCTCTTGTTTGCATTTTAGGAGTTCTTATTGTAGCCCTCACAATACTAGCCTCTGTGATCTGAGAGTCTTTCATAGGAAGCATTTTAAAGTTAAAACAGAAAACAAATCAGAAATGAGACTCCTACACTCCAATTGTTGCTTATATTCCTTTCTGTGTAATGTGTTGTAAGCGTGTTTCGCTTACATTTTCTCCTTTTTTTTTTTTTTTTTTTTTTTTTTATATATATATATTTCCACAACAAATGGAATGCTTGCTGCCCACTCACTGTTTCAACCTCGTGTCCCGTACCTTGCTTTCCTGGGAGGTTTTAATTTACAATTGAATTTCAGCGTTTCTGGTTTAGGCTGCTAAAGAAAAGTTGGAGGGGGGATGCTTTGTGGTAGAGCTCTCCCACCTTCCTTTGTAAGTATGAAGTGGAAGACTTGTTTTGGTGACCTTGCATATATGCCTGAAAGCCTTCTTTTTCATTTAGTATTGGAGAAATGGGCTCTAAGAAGTGTAAGTGAGCCATGGGAACCCTATTTCCCAGAGCAAGAGTTGTAACAAGGGAAAGATATAAAAGCACAGATATCTGCTTTTAGTTCAACATGTGTGTGTCTGCTCCTGGAAACTGCAAGATGGGAAAAACTGAAGGTTCAAGATGCTGGTTGGTAGTTTTGTTTTTGCATCCATTTTATATTTCTGCTTGTTTTCAAGGTACTTCCAATGGCGCCGTTCCTGCTAGCCCTTTTGCAGACCTTCAGGATTTTTGTTTTTTTTTAGCTCCAGCAAGACCGATGACGAGCAATTGTCCTTATCAGTTTCTGTGCTGAGAATTCTCTGAAAGTCCCGGTTGCATGCAGTGACCAGATTTATTTTTGATCAGATTAGCTTGATTATAGCTCGAGGTAGAGGAGCTGCAAAGTGCCTGGAAGCCACTCAGCCATCCTTTGTTTTCCCTGGCAGCTTCACCATGCTGTTGCTTATTCTGGGAGTGTTTCTCAGTCTTGGTTCCCTCCCTGCTCGAACAGCATGTGCCACATTTAGGTGGGACAGCAGCATTTGTGGAAAGCATAATGGCAATAGACCATCGTGTATTTAAACAGCTTTACTTGAAACCTCTTTGTCATCTTTGGACTTTATGGTGGGCTGACTGGGCGCTGCAGAGCAGACCTGTGAGGTCAGGTTTCTTGTTTTGGTTAATTTGCAGGTCATTGAGAGCAGAGGGTAGTGTGGGGAGAAGACAGCAGGGCGGCATGTGAAAAACAGGGGGTTTTATCACCTGCTTTGACTTTCTTAAAGCATACCCAGGGGAATTAGTTAAGGAAGTTTCTCTTACAAGTTTCAAAAAAAAGAGAAACAACATTTCACAAAAACAACACCCCATAATGTTTTAGTGAGTAGCATTGGTCTGTGTGATTTAAGAGGCTTATATCCTTTTCAAGATGGAAGAAGTCAGGCTAAAGTGTGAAAATCCAAATTCTTGCTTTTGATGAGAATGTTCTTTCTTGAGTTTGACCTCACTGTCAGCAGGAATGCTGGGAGCCCTATGGCTTTAGTTCATCAGGAAAGATGCTGCCGAGTTTCTGTCGCCTCAGAAAAAAACCCTGTCTGTGGATAAAGGTATATCTTTATTGCAGGTAATTATACAGGAATGTTTGACTGGCCTTAAAAGAAGGAGGCTGTGCTGAGTAGAAAGCTGTCTCCTTTGAGGTATTGTGTTAATGTAGGACCATCAGGCCAGCAGTAGGCTGTGATGGGATTTTGCAGTCCTGACAGTCACTGCACCGTCAATGAAGAGATAAAACTGTAGTCAACAGACCTGCTTCCTTGTTTATATTTGATTATTTGAAAAGAAATTTTAATTCCTTTTAAGATTTAGAAAATAAAAGGCAGTGTAACCCATGCTCACCAGTGGTCTTTCTAGGTCTGTAGCATCAGCCTTGTCACAGAATCACAGAATCACTAAGGTTGGAAAAGACCTGTAAGATCATCCAGTCCAACCATCCACCTATCACCAATGGTTCTCGCTAAACCATATCCCTCAACACAACATCCAAACGTTCCTTGTCCTGGCAGTACCCAACTAGAGGAGATGTTTTGATAGGACTGAGACCATAGCAGGATCTCAGAGGTGAAGAAAACTATGTAGAGTTGCATCTGTCCTATTGATGTCTCTGTTGTAGCTGTGCTCTGGCAGTAGAAAATTACAGATGTGATTCTCCATAGCGTAGGTGACCAAGCACAGGTAGAAAAGGCAGAGTACCAGCTCCTTTCTGAGTTCAGATCATCTTGCTGTTGGGGCGTACAACACTGTAGATGGCAGCTCCTTACACCCTCACCATGTATTTTTTATTTTTTTTTACTGCCAAGGTAGAAGTGAGGCAAAAGAAGTAAGAATTGAGTCAAGTTAGAGTGGTGATCTCTGTTTCTCCCAGTGCAATATTAACCTTGTAATGGTCTTTTGGGTAAACAAGTGCTGGGTAAATGGTTCAGAAGTCTGAAGCCTGATGACTTTAGCCAAATCCACAGTTGGAAACAATGATAGACAAGGGGATGGAGCTGTTGTTTGCTAAGCTGCTTTGTCCTCCTGGGGAAGAGCTTGGTTAATCGGTCACTGCTTGGGTTGCCTGCCAAGGTGCTCTTCACTAGAGTTGTGGATGAGCTGCCATGGCTTTATGTGGATCACTGATGGGATAAGTCTGGAGCTGAAAAATCCTAGCTGGGTGCAGACAGCTCCTGAAACAGTTGTATCAGGATGTAGTGTCTGAGCGGTGTTGAATCATTACCTTACTAATGAGGATTATGCTTTGTAGAGGGGCAAGGGGAAGTTTATGTGATAGAGCACTAGTCGCAGCCATTAAGCTGGAAACGCTGACAGCTTGGGCTGGGGGAGAGGTCTCATTAATTAACAGAGAGAACAATTGCATCTGTGGCACAGGCCTTTCCCAGGCATGGACAAGACAGTGGCTCCACCCTGATGGTGGTGGGGCATCTCCTCTCGCTTCCACAGTATTGAGGTGCAAGCCTTTTTTCTCCTGTTTTCTGTTTTTATCTTGTTTTCTTCATTGGCATAACATGCAAAATTGGGAAGAATTCAGAAAGCAGTTTCTACTACAAGATTTCCTTGGTGCTGCTTGCACCAGTGACTTTTGCCCACAGGGGCTTTGGGACTGTGACAAGCCCCAGGGGAAACAAACTGAAACGAGAACACTTCAGCATGCCTGAGTACTGTTTCAAGCATTTTTGTATGTGATTGTGATTTGCTTTACCAGAGGAGTAAGTATTCATCCTGCTATTTTTTTTTTTTTCGTTTGGTATAGTGAAGGCCTGAGGTTTCCAGAACTGAGAGGAAAAAAAAAAAAACCCAAACACGGACACGTTTACGTGAAGGAAGCCTTCAGCAGCTTGGTGCTTGTCTACATGGGGAAGTTAGTGCGCGGTAAGCTAGGGTGTGAGCTGACAGCACGCTAGCTGCTCTGCACTGACTGCCCCTGTGGATGCTGAGTGTGCACTGCGAGCGCCCGCTGCGCCAGCTGGTTCAGTCCGCTGAAAGAAAGTGTGCTGAAAATTCACACTGTAGCTTCCTTCACCCTGACTTTCCCATGTAGACAAGCCCTTAGTCAGCTGAGGATAAAAAAGTCCTTGTTGGGAGTTCTGGCTTAGATTCTTTCTTTTTTTTTTTTTTTTTTTTTTTTTAATTCATTTCATTTTTCTACTAGATTCAGTGCAGATTAGATTTTAATAGGGCTTTGTCATCCTTGTGGCTGAGGAAGAGTCCCCTGTACATATAGATGTGGGGAAGGAAGGAGTGACTTCTGATGGAGACCTGAGCATGTATCACATGTAAGTGTAAAATTGGACTGCGTGTGGAAAGGTGCTTGTCCTCCAAAGCAGCCTAACCTCAGCCTTTATGTTATAAGCAAAAACTGACAGAACATCATGATTTTGAGGAATGTCCTTATCCTTGCTTAGACAATAAGGAGCTGTTTCTTCATTGAAGTGTAGGTTTTGTGTATGTATTGAATGTGTTCAATACTACACTGTTAAGGAACCCTTCAAAAAAATGATGTGCAAGTAGAGGCAGTAATTCTGTTTTTGATTCCTGAGTTATTTGGGTAGATTAGCATCATGGAAATTACAGAAACAAATGAAACTTTTTATAGGATGTACTTACCAATGGTTATTTCCCTCATCGCATTTCACTGCCTGGTATCTGTTTATTTTCTCTTGGGAAATATAAAATGTGAGAAGGAAAATTGTGTGATCTGGTACAAAATGTGGAGCCCTGAGGTTTTTTGGTTTTTTTTTTTTTTTCCTTGTGGAAATTTTGGCTGCACCTTACTGATTTTTCATTGTAGCTTTTTGGAAAAACTGGGAGTTCTGGTGACTTAAACACTGGAACACAAATCTGAGTTTATTCCTCTTCAGTGGGTGGGTGAGGAGATAGGGTTATGTACATGGCTAAAAAACTGCAACCCTTTTTCAGCTCATCTCATTAGTAAATAAACCTAATCATAGGGATGAAATGGGCCAGGTAGGGTGTTATGCCATGTTTGCTCTTTGGACGTGTATCTGAGTTCAAGGTGGAGGTTCAAAGAAAGCTTGTTTGTCCAGGGCTTGTTTGTCTGTTACAGATCATCCCCTTAAGACCTGTCTGTGCTGTCTTAATGGTCCTCTATTGTAATGGCTTAGAGGTACTGCCACAGGGGACCTGGATTTATGCTGCTCTCCCCCATCTCTCTTTGTGTAGTGCTTAAAATCAAAGCAATTCTGTCATCCTCTTCTGTTCCACAGCACTCTGTTGACCTTGATGCAGTCTGTCTTTAAAGCATAGCAGTTACGGTGGTGGCTTCTGGTTGGTGTCCCTCCTGATGTAAAACTGAGTTTCTAAAGCATGCTTTGGATCCTGCAGCAGAGATTGTGAGCAGTAAATGAAGATGCCACCTCTGTGGTGTTTTGACTTAATTCTTCCTATTTCTGGCTGCATTGCATGAGCCAGTTACTTGTCAGCCTGCGGAGATGCACACATTTCTTCATTTTGTGGAGGAAGAAAATTCCTGTAGGATTGGAAAGAAGTACACTCCAAACACACCCTTGCAAAGGAGCGAAAGCTGTGCTTTATACACAACTGCAGTGTATCGTTGATGAATATCTTTTATTTAAAAAAAAAAATCACAGCCTGGTGAATGCTCTTGTTGCGATTTCCCTTCCAAACTAAACTGATCTCATGCCTTTTTTTTTCTTTCCTCAGTTAAATTGCTTTGAGCACTTTTTTTTTTCTTTCTTTCTTTCTTTTTTTTTTTCCCTGGCTGGTCATTTCCTTTCTTTTCTGGCATCTGCGGTGGGAATATTTCTCTGCCCAGACATCCCTCCTCTCGTTTCTATGTTTGGGGGACCCTTCTCCTCCAGTGCCCCTGGTGCCGGCTCCTGGCCATGCCAGGCAACAAACAAAGCTGAACTTGAAGCAATCTCCTGGCTTGCCAGGCTCTGAATAGTGGCTGGAGAGACTGACAGGGCACTGTTCGCTTCCCACTTGGCTGCTGTTGGCAAAGTGAGACGGGGCACGGGTTCTGTGCCCTGGCAGGCTGATGAAGACATTAGTTGCCTTCTTTTGTCCTGGGTTTGGGTTTGAGAGGCTCTCTTCATAGCTCCCCAGGCACAGGCGCAGGATTGTGCCGCTGCTGGAAGCTTGGGCCCCATGGTGGCTGGAGGCAATTTTTTTCTGGGCTGGGAGACTTATTCAGAGAGTAGTTTTTCAGCTTGAAAGGTCTCAGTGTAATTGCAGAGAGCCATCAAAAAGGAACAAGGGGCACCCAGCCCTGTTTTTCTCACATAGAGCTGGAGTTGTTGGAGATGCTGCGTGCACTGGGGCTGGGAGGCTTCAGGGACAAAGCTTGGGTGCGAGTAACCCGACTAATAAAGGACTTATTTTGGCCTTAATAAGCTTCTTGGACAGATGGATTCTGTTGGACAGATGGGTGTAATCTGGAGGAATGATTACATGGCTTTCATACTCATTAGTGCTTTCGGTCTTTGTATTTATGTGTTAATATTCTTTTGGTGGTTTGGTGAAGATGCTGGTGGGCAAATCTGCACAGTTTGCAGCAGTGGGCCCTTCTCACTCAATAAGTGACAAACACACGTGCCTGCCTATAGAGGCTCCATACATTCATGTGATTTTCACATTGCTGAAGTGGCAACTTTTATTTTGATACTGTGCTGAAGCCATTTGTCTCAAAGGCACAGCTGTAAATGATTTCCCAAACGGGACCATTTGCCCTCTGCTTGTGGGCAGCCACCTCTGCATGAGTCTCCTCAGCTAGGCCAGATAGCGAGGAAGATCAAACCAGGGATTGTCACTTTGCCCCGGGTGCCCTGATAACGTGACAGACAGCCCAGAAGCCCAGAGGAACCTGGCAGTGTCTATACTGGGGCAAAGGGCTCACATCAGGGTGGATGCAGACAGGGAGCACTGATTGATACCACCTCTCCCTCGGGCTCAGTGAGAGCAAGGAGCTGCAGAAGCACAGGGGGAGAAAGAAGGTGCCAAGCATTTCACGTTTGGATGTTTTATTTTCATTGACCTCAGCGAGAGGTGTTTAAGCACTTAATTTTCTAGTGGTGGCTGGGTGCCGCTGGCAGCAATGAGCCAGACGGGGATGTTTGAAATAGCCCGAACATGATGAAACGTTAAGTGAAGTCAGAAACCGAAACTTTCAGTGGAAACTTTCTTCTTATATTGAATTTATTGGCTCTGAGGCTAGTGGAAAAGGGGTGGGGGCAGAGCAAAAAGGGAAGAGTGATACTTGTGAGCTGTTCCTTGAGTGTGCGAGTGGGTGTTTTAATGAAACAAAACCAGGAAAAGCTGATTTCACGGGGTTTGTAAGCGTACTGAGCTATAAACTGAAATGATCTATGCCAAATATTTATTTTATATCTACTCAACTTTTCATTTTTCTGTGAGTGCTTTGCAAACACCACCGCTGGTAGAGGATTAGAGTGGTGGCTGTGGCCTCTGTTCCACAGGCTCTAGGGGAGTGGGCAGCGGTGCTGGCAGCAGCAGTGCTGGAGGGGCACCAGGAAGGTGGACACTGGCCTGATTGCCATGGGGCTGCCTTCCTCTCAGTTTTCTTACTGAGCTTGCCAGTGCCAAAGTATTGATCCAACGCTTGATTTTTGTTGTGATAGTGTCTCCAATGACTTGTTTGGTGCTTGTGGAATCATTAAGGCTGGAAAAGACCTCTCAGATCATCTAGTCCAACTGCTGACCCATCCCCCACCATGCCCACTAACCATACCCTCAGTATAATAATTAAATGTTGCTTGAATGCCTCTGAGGACAATGACTCCACCACTTCCCTGGGCAACCTGTTTCCATGCCTCACTGCTATTTCTGAGAATTTGCTCCTCGTATCCAACCTGAACTTCTGCTGGTGCAACTTGAGGCCATTCCCTTTTCTCCTATTGCTGTTACCTGGGAAAAGACACTGACTCCTACCAAACACAACCTCCTTTCAGGTCATTGTAGCGAGTTATAAGGTCTCCGCCAGAGCCTTCTCTTCTCCAGTCCAAAAAATCCCAGTTCCCTCAGCTGCTCATCAGAAGACTTGTGCTCCTGACCCTTCACCAGCTTTATTAACCCTACTTGCATGTCTTGATTTCTTGATCCTGGGAAAAACAGCGATGGAAGAGAAGACTCCTACAAATGATGTGCTCATTTTTCAAGGACCTTAAGGCTACATGAGGGAATGGATTGGGGTTGTAAAGCCCCAAGCAATTAAAGAACTCTCGAGAGCAGAGGATCTCGCTATGTGTTTAGAAATAGTGGCCTGTTATGGATGAGCAGAGGAGAGCAGTGAGCTGTTGAGGAATGCAGCAGCCTAATGGCCTTGGAGCACCCAGCCAGAGGGACAGGTCGATGATATAATGGGGTTCCTAAGCAGGTGGGTCTCTGCAGGGTGGCCTCACTCCAGGACAAGGCTCTGTGCTCCCTGCCTGCTGCTTTGGCATTTGCAGGCTGTGGGGCTGTCTGTAGTGCAAGTGGTTTTCCGTTGTGGTGAATGCCACCTTATACATTTTATTAATAAAATATGGCTTTGGATAACTTCCTTTATTTAGAGGAATCATTTCCTAGGTCTCTCTGTCTTTTTAGTGATGGCTTCACTCAGCTTTCTTACTTCTGCTGTGAATTGTATGAGTGCAAGTGCATCTCTGTCCAGATCTACTTGCTCAAAGAAGTAACAAGGGAAGCATGTGATTAGATATTCGGTAGGTAAAGAGATGCAGTAGCCATGTTATGGGATAAAAAATCACACAAGAAGAACTCCAAAGCTGCTCCTAGCTGAGGTTTTCTTGTCAGGACAGTTGAAAAGACTATGGGAAAGCAAGTCAGGCACAACTGCTGCCCTCCAGTTTTTTCCTTCTCGCTTAAGTGTGTAAAGCGCAGGTGGCATCAGTGGCCTTTCTGACTGAGTGTTATTTTTTTGCTTGCTTGTTATGGTTCTTCTGCGATATTTGCATCCTTTGCCTGCAGCAAACCTGAGTTTGCTTTTCTGGTGAGAACTGAATGACACAACAGAATTTCTGCCATAGTTTGATTTAAATTCAAACCACCTTCTGTTCAACTTAATGAAGAGGAATCCTATGGCCAGTACCTTCTGTTTTGGTAGGGAAATTACTGTGCTTTCCATACTCGGCTCCTGCACTGTTGCATGGAGAAGTTGCTGGTGTGCTGAGCCATTGGTACATGGCTCTGATGAGCGTTGAGGGCTGCAGAATGAAGAACTTAGGGTTTTGTTCCTGCACTCACCTACCTGGAAATGCTGCTAACCCAGCCAGCACCTGTGACTGCCTTTTGAATTTACTTGTAATGCAACCTCAAATACAAGGATGAATCCACTTGGATCTCTGGATATTGGCGTTGGATAAGAGGTTCCTACCATAGGTCTAGGGAAGAGGTGTTGAGGTTTTTGTTATTTTTTGGCAATTGTAAATGGCTCTGGCACTCCTTGAGATGTGACACTGTCTTGCAGTATCACTGTTCCACACTTTTGTTTTTTCCTGGCCTCTCAGAAATAATAATTGTTCAAGCTGATCTTGCTTTGAAGGCAGGCATTCAGTTCCTATCCAGCTCTGTTCTTGTCTGTATTGGCCAAATCCTAAATAATTCCCAGATTTAGTGGGATCAGAGCTCCAGCACTGGGACTCAGCGGCAGGTTAGGGGTCACGCACAAGCGTGCTTGGTGCTGGAGGGAGCTGGGGCTGCTCTTTTGAGATGCTCTGCTTAGCATTCATAAGCTCCTTGCCCCCCGACCCCTACTCGCTGTTTTGGGGCTGGCTGTACATTATCGCTCCTCTTGGAGATTATTTACAGTGCTTTAAGCTATGTTGATGGCCACAGGTTGAGGCTGTCAGGCAGGGGGTTTATTTGGGGTGTTTTTGGAGCTTAAAAATAAAAGATAAATATTTTTATCCCGTTCTGGATTCTTTGGAACTGCATGCACTCGTTAACCATCTGTGGAGACACCTTCCTGTGGCAGGCACGGCTAAGAAAAGGCTATAATCTCTGTTAGAAGTGGCAATTTTAGTCTCTTATTCCTTTTCCCTTGCATTTCTCCTCCTGCTGTTTATTCAGCTTGATTGCTCCTTTGGACTGCTGTGTGTAGAACGCCACGGTCTGAAGAGTTATCCTTTTTTTTTTTTTTTGATGGCTATGCCAGAGTATTGATACTGGGGAAATTATAGGCGTGCTCTTGAGTTTACATTTACAAATCATTTCATTGACTGGGGCCTAAAGGGACAAATTATTCCAATTTATTCATTACGTTTTTGTAATCCTAGGTTTGAAGAGTTTCCTGTTTGAATTAGATGCATCGCAAATGCGAGAAACCTGTATGCAGTTAATTTTACATAGCAAAGAATCAGGAACAGTTGAGTTTGGATTAATTAGAGCTAGAAGTAGTAAATCTTTCCACCCATAGATTTCACATGTCTTCTTGAGCAGATTTGTCTCTTTGATGGGAGATGACATGAGAATTGAGTCACAGGCTTAACCTCATCTAGCATTTGCATGTAATACATTTTAATTATTATAGCATTTGGAGAATAAAGCAAAGCATACCCAAACCATCTCATGAAGGCCTTTATTCTTATGCTAAGAGCACTGTGTTTCAGTAAGAAGACTTTGGGTGTTTGCTGCATGATGTTCTAGGATTTTTTTCTATAAAAGCCTCAATTTATAGTTTTATATTAAAAAAACAAAACTAGTCTTTTACTTGTAGTGTAACCAAAGAAAATACTGAACGAGAACTTGCCTTCTCTTTGCAGCATTCTTATGCCCTATCTCAGTTTTGAACAATGCTGCCTTTAGGTACACAGTGAAGTTGGTGACAGATTGCTGAAGTATGACGACAAAGTCAGGCTTATATTTAGTAGATTTCATACTCAGAAGGTTCACCGAGTTCTCTTAAAGGCTGATTTAAATGCATTTCAGAGTTGCAACCAAGTCTGAAGTAGAAGGAGGAGCTTTATAGAGGGGCAGAATGTGTAATCACAGAAAGTGAATAACAGCATGTAGTGATGGAATTGAAACTTCTGGTGAGAATTTTTATAGTGGTGTGTAGCTTATGTAACCAGGCAAATTAACATTTAACCGTCTGTGATTCTCTTCACTCTTACAGAATACATTTATGGGGGGTGGGGGAGGGAGAACAAACCCATGTTAATCCAGCAATTGCACTGAATGTGTTGCATTTGATCTCATCAGTCTTTTACTGACAGTACTTTGGAATACAAATTTAATCTTAAAACATACGTAAGTCTTTCCACTTGCTTGATTTGGTCTGACACAGACCAGCAGCTGGTGGCTGTGTATTGATACCTAGAGCCAGGTGCTGCTGGGTCTGCATCCCCATCTTCCGCAGAGTGGGTGGTTCAGGCTGATTGCCTGGGACCCTGTGTGTTGCTGCTTCCAGAACAACATGTGAAAAGGAGAGGGCAGTGAGGGAAAATGAATCTGCTTTTTGCATTGAGCTGTGGTGCTTCATTTAACCAACTTGATGTTGAATCCTGGTCAGGAGATATTAAGTGAACTTTCTCCTCAGCTTAGTTACTTTCTACTTTCACTGGAACAGGTTGCCCAGGGAGGTTGTGGATGCCCCATCCCTGGAGGCATTCAAGGCCAGGCTGTGGCTCTGGACAGCCTGGTCGGGTGGTTGGCAACCCTGCATATAGCAGGGGGGGTTGAAACTAGGTGATCAGTGTGGTCCTTTTCAACCCAGGCTGTTCTATGATATGATTAATTCTATGATTCTGTCAGCAAAACATCCTTTCATTTGCACTTAGCGTTGGGTCTGACTTTTTAAGATGCCAGTGAGCAGCTGTTCCTGATATAGAACTGTGTTTCCAAGAGAAAATCTCGGAAGACAAAAAACTACATGTATTTGGACTAGCCAGTGAGCTTCTTTGTGGGGTGGGGTCAGATCTCAGGTCTGGGATAGTTGGCAGTGATGGAGAAAAAGACAGAAAATTAAATACAAAGAAAGAGCTCTCCCCAAAGGTATATACCTATTTCTGGTAGTTGATAGTGTGTGTGTATTTGATGGGTGTTTTGTTTTTTTTTTTTCTGACAACACACACTCCGTTCCTCATGATCCATAGCCATCATGGTACCACCATGGTTCTGCCTTTAGCTTTGGTTGCAGGCAGCCTGTGGCTTTGAGTCTGGCTGTGGGGAAATGTGCCAGCCGAACAGGCTGTCTGGTAGACAGCGGCAGAAGCACAATAGCATGGTTTTGCTGGGTAGATTTAGTTGGCCAATGCCTAGCATTGCCTCTCCTGCTGATCCTGTGGCCTCATGGAAAAGTGACACATCTACCCCGTGCTTTTCTGGAGCTGTTTCCTTGTGTCAGATTTCACTTCTGGAGTTGTGGGCCTGTCAGGTAGCATGTATGTAGAGTTAACAGTTTCTTTTCCTTCAGAAAGCAATGAGAGAATCCTTCTCATGAGAATTTCTCTCTTAACAGGAGGTTTGGGGCTCAAGCAAATGTTATTCCAGCTTTAAATATATTCTTTTTAGCTGCGAAAGAGATCTTGCTCCTGAATTTCTGCAGTTAATTTCACGCTTATGAACCAAGTATACGATGAGTTTTTTATTAAGGATAAAATCAAGTGTTAAGCTTTGCTTAAGAATCAAGTCACATGTTAGGCATTGCTGGCCACGTAGTGCCTGATAGCTTTTGTTGGATGTATCTTCTCAGCTGTAAGGGTGATCTCAGAACCACAGACTGGCTGATGACCCTGGTAGGAACCCCTGGAGCTCATCGGCCCAACCCCTGTTCCAGCAGGGCCACCCAGAGCAGGGTGCCCAGGGCCGTGGCCAGACGGCTTTTGAAGATCTCCAAGGAGGACCCCACAGCCTTTGGGCAGCCTGTGCCAGTTCTCCGTCACCCACACAGCACAGGAGTGCTTCTGGTGTTCAGAGGGAGCCTCCTGTTTGTACCCATGGCCTCTTATTGTGGCACTGGGCACCACTGAAAGGAGCTGTGTCTTCTGTGCACCCTCCCCCTCAGGGATTTATGGACATTGATGAGATCCCCCTTGAGCCTCCGTCTTCAGGCAGAACAGTCCCAGCTTATGGCTTTAACCCATGTGAGTAGATCTGCTGTAATTTTCTATTTTGGCCTTCCCAACGTTACTGTGGATTTTATGTTTTTTTTTTGTAGATCTGCGTTCAAGATTTCATGTGTGAAGTTCAGTGCTTTAGACCATTTTTACCCTCTGTGCTATATTTAGGGAGAGGGAAGAACAAAGCAGAAGCTGCACAAATAAACATTTCACAGTGTCTTCTTACATACTCAAACTCAGATGTGCATCAGATCAGTTGGGAGCAGGACTTGTTCTAATTATGTTGTCCACTAAGAAATAGCTCAGCAAATTTGAATAAGCCAAGAAGACAGGAACAAAAGGATGTGACTCACACAGTTTGTCTTCCAGGGAGGCCAACTGAAAATGTGAAGGAAGAATGTGAAATTTTGTGCATGTTGCTTTTGGCATGTATTTAGACCTGTGAAATATACAAGGAAAAATGCTTTCAGATATCTGCCTCTGCCTTCTGAATACGTGCAGCAACTTTGGAAACCAATACCAATTTTAAAAAATGTTTTTTTTGTTTATATATTATTTTGCTCTTCCTTAGTATACTAAGAGCAAGAATTGTGATTTCATGTCATAAATATTTTCGTAATCTGAAATGAAATATTTGATGCATTTAAGATTTTCCAAAGTATGGAATACATTTTTCATATTTTTCAAAGAGTACATCATCCTTTTTTTTTTTTTTTTCAGGATGGGGATGTTAAAAAAGCCTATTTTTCCACACCAGCAGTTGGTGACATAGTTTACAGAGCATGCAGAATATAAACAGATGAAAGCTATTTTTGATGTGTCATTGTCTCAGCAAGATGGGAATTGGCAGCACTGATGAAATGACAAGTACTTGGCCACGTTGGATTTACCACATGGCTGTCAGTCTAGCAATTAAAAAGAACTGGCAGGAGACGATTGCTGTGGTTAAGCAGAGGGGCTGATTTTCTATCTCAGCCTGGTTCTGCACATTTTGACTCATTTTATACTTTTGAGACAGTTGACTTGCCCAGGTGAGAGCCACAGAGATGATGAGAGGGCTGGAGCACCTCACCCAGGCTCAGGGTGTTGGGCTTGTTTGGCTTGGAGAAGAGAAGGCTGAGGGAAAGACAGACCCTATTGCGGCCTTCCAGTATTTGAAGGGAGCTTATAAGCAAGAGGGGGGAGGGAGTGATCCCAGCCAGGCCTGCTGGCACCTTCCTTGTTGAATGGTGAAGGGGGAACATTGTGGCATGAAAGGATTTTTATTTCAGTGTCACAGTTTAAAGACTAATTGGGGAGATGCTGTGCAGGAGTCCTTAAAAAGGCTCCTTGTGGACTTCCCAGCAAAGGCCTTTTGTTTGGCCTGTGGGCTCTGTTTCGTTTCACGTGATCGCAGCAAGGGGATAAATAACGACAAGCCACGTGCTAGGCAAAGGATTTCCTTATCTGCGTTGCCCCCCCATCTCCCTGCTCCAGGCCCTTGGCTCCTTCCGTGACTGAGTGGGATCCAGCACTGTCTTCTGCAGCCTTGGCTGGGGGCAGAAGGACAGGGAAGCCACGATGAGGTTCACCATGACTTAACGCTGCAGAAAGCCCCGTTCTCCAGACATCTTTAGTATTTTAATGAGCATAACTGATGCTTTGGTTAGGGCTTTGTTTTTCCTTTTCTGACAAATTGCTGATACTAGGCCAGGAAAACCTCAGTGCTAAACTCATTCGAGGTCTCACCACTCTTCTCTCCAGCCCATCTGTGCTCAGTCCCAGCCGGCTGCAGGCAGGGGATGTCGGCGGCTGGGTTTTCCCTCCTTGGCTGGATGCTGCAATCACTTCTGGCCGTGGCCACGCTATGGACCCATCAGGAATCAGCCCTTGTAAGCAGCTGCCTGCCAGCAATGCTCGCCCCATTTTGGAAGAGGTGTCACAGGGGTGCAGAGCACACTCTTACCAGCCCCGTTCATGAGCCATCTGTCTTTAATGACCTCCCCAGCCTGTTTTTTTTCTCCCTCTCAGCAGACAGGAAAATTTTCAGCATTGCGCCTGACGGTTTTGTGTTACAAATCCTCTCAGCTGGCTTCTAATTTTATTGGCCACTTTGCTGACCACCTTGGACTGGCAGCAGAAAGCTGAGGCTGTGCTGCTCCCTGGGGTGTTCAGCACTCCCTGTCCTCCTGCTTTTGAGGCTCAGGTTTAACTCCCAGCTGGCAAATGCAGAAATGAGGTTCCAGGGCTTATTCAGACCTGAGCTTGCTCTGGTATTTTGCTCTTATCAGAAGGATTTTGCACATATTTCAGAAATGTAGCCGGTATTAATTCCCTTGGCTCAGTCATTAATCTTTACAGAGGGAGCTGAACTGCTGCACATTCTTGACCTGTGCTCTCTGTACCTAAGGAAGGAAAGAGGAGGTAAAGCACAACACTTAGTGCAGGATCTCTTTTTTGCCTTGTTTGTGTGAGCTTCAGGAAAGGAGAGGAGGTTGGCACTGAAACTTTTTAACTTTTGGAGGCTGGGAACAATAGGCATGTGAAGGAAGCATGAATCTGGGCATCACCTGTCTCAGGCTTTGGCTGGTAATTTACAGAGCTTACAGCATTAAAAAAAAAAAAAAGCTGAGAAAAACCACATAACCTAGAACATGTACATGTTGGTTTTAATCCTTTTTTTAAGGCATCTTTGCTTTGATTTACTGAAAAGAAAAAGAGTAAACATCCCATGCTTTATGTGACTTTTAAAAAGCTGTGTAAAGCTCCAACTTATTGTCTTTTTATTAGAATGGGGGTCTGACCATCTTCCCCTCCTGCTTTGGCCCCTAAGTTTTTTGGGAGTTTGTGAGCTAGTACTATTTTGATAGCCAGAAATACAAGTCAGACTCACTGCCCCAGTATGTAGGGAAAATGGTGGGGTTATTTTGCTCAGCACGTCTCTCTTCTGTCTGGGGAGCTGGGCTTCAAGAAGGTCATGAGCTCGCACAGTTTGACACATCCCCACAGCTGCTGCATCTTTTAAAGAAGAGAGACCTCTTTCAGAGCTTTTTATACTGAAGTCAAATTTCTTGCACCTTAAGCTTTCAAAGTTCACAGTTCTCAGATGGAGCTTTTTGTTTTCTGGGGGGAAGCAGTCTGACCCTGGATGCTGTATAAAAGTGCTGTCCCAAGAGAAAATCCTCTGTGTAATTTTTACCTCAGTATGGCCTGGAGGCAGTTGTTACAAATGTAATATTACACATGATTATTTTTTTGGTGCTCTATAATTGCTACCCAAACTGCAAGTGTCAGGGACTCTGTGGTGGGGCTTGAAATAGCTCCTGGTGGTCCTTTCCCCCTCCCCGACTCAGTCTCTGGCTATTACCGCATCACACAGCACTGCCGAGGTCAGCAGATTTTGGCATGTGCGGTCGGCTGTGTCCAGGGGAGGCTTAGGGAGGTCGAGTTTTTGGGGCTAAGCCCAGGGAGGTAGAAGCAAGCTGCATTTTCTCGGCCTCCGGCCGCTCCAAGCCAGTGTTTAGGAGGCTTTGGCTTTCATTATGGGTAAATTCTATTAAACACGTTCTTCTCACCGCTCTCTTTGTGTTACGGGAAGAGCAAATTTGTGCCAGATAAAATAACTGCTTTTAGAGGGGAGTGGAAGAAGCCGACTGAAGTAAGTATGGTTTGAGTGTGTGCTTGGCTTTGAAACCTTTTGGTTTTTCTCTTAGGTTTCTCAGTTCATTCCCATGGAGTGCTGGGCCTGCAATGAAAACTTTCAGATGTAACAGTGTTGACTTTCCACATGCTCAGTTTTTGGGAGGGCTTGGAGAAACTTGACTTTCTCAGAGCACACACAGTACCTGCCTTCTGAAAATCCCTGACTGCATCTTTTTCCCTTCTTTTCTTCAAACTTAACTAAAAGTTAACTTTTAACATCTAACGTTAATGCCGTCACCACCGTGATGCTCTTCCCTCTGCTCTGCATGGAGGCAGAGAGGTTTGGGGATTCTTATTGTAAGGGCAGCAGTTCATTCTATCCCCAGCCTTCCCACTGTGCTCTTGCTGGGGCAGCTGACCTGTTCCTCTACTCCTCTCTGTGGGGTCCTCAGTCTGTAGCATTTCTGCAAGCTCTCAAGCTTCGAGCAGACACTTTTCGCAAGTGTTTCTTATAATAGCCATCTAAACTTCCTCACGGGGGAGAAAGATTGCCCAGTGGCTTAAAAGTCTGGCTATTGTAAAAGAAAATATGTTTGTCGAGCAACCGGGTAATTATCTCCTAGAGTGTGGCCTTATCTTTCCCCTGTTCTCAAAGGATGCGATGATACCATCTTGCTGGCATTTCCTCAGGAAAGCTGGTGACTTCCCACTCCCTATTGCCACCCTGGCCCTGCTGGCAGTGCTGGCCCCAGTGCCAAGAAGGGAGTGTGAAATGGCACTTCTTCCTGTGGGGAGTGTGACAAATCAGGATTCACTGCCTTATTCCTGAATGCACTGTTGGGCACAAGGGGCAGTGGTGGTGACTTGCCAGGGCAGTGTGTTAATCCAGCACGTGTGACTGTGTCCCCATGAGTGACTGGCCAGGGTTATTTAATGGTCATCAGATAAGCCTTGTGGAGATTTCTTTCAGAATTCTGGCCTTTTCTTCCAGGAACAGGGCTCAAGCATTATGTAAGAGGCCGATGTTTCTGACTGCAGGCCTTAGCCACAGGGCACGTGGCACTGTCCTGTATTGTCATTTGTTTTGTGTAGATCATTCTAAGGTGGTTGTGACTTGTTTTTTCCTTCTCCCAGGTAAGACTGGCCAGCTGCAACCCCTAGTTATGAAATCACACATGATTTCCAGATGATTAAATGTTACCACTGTCTCTTTCCTCTCTGGGGACACTTTGATATTTTTTTGTATCTGCTTTTGTTAATTACTGCAACTGATAAAATCAAACACATCCTTTGCTTGTGATCCTATACATTTTGAGATTTAACTTATGGCAGACTAGACCTTTGTTTCCTTACACATTAAAAAGGGTGACTTTAACTTTCCATAAGCAGCACCAACCTTTTTATTTCCCCAGCTTTAGAAGAAGGGATAAAGTCAAGCTAGGAGAAAAAGGCCTGTGTTGCTCTGGCTGGGGTGAAAGAGCCTGCTTTCAGAGAGGCATGTTTTCAAAAGGCTTAAGTTACTCTTACATTGTCCTCAAAACCAAGGATTTGTTTTCATAGCTGAGAGCAAAACAAATGGATTTCTTTAAATGACATTATTTTTAGTAAAAATGTGGGGAGTAGAGTAGTAATAAAATTGTCTGCAGCTGAGATAACATTTTATTTTATTTACTCTTCTGATTTTTTTATTTATTTTATTTTTATTTTTTGCTAGCTCTTAGCTAGCAGAAGGCACTGTCATTGCCTGAGCACAGTGAAGGGGTGAGGTGCTAATTGCAGTTTACGAAGAAAGGGACAACTGGAGAAGCTCCACTTTGCTGTTAATCTCCTGGTCTTTATTAGAAGCCTGGTTGCTTGTCTCGGTGACATGGATCTGTCCTCCTTAACGAGGTAGGAGGTTGGCCATCCATCCATCCTTGAAGGTCGCTAAGTGCAGTAACAGAAGCAAAAGTCACGGAAGCAAGACTCTGCCTCAACCATTCCAATTTACTTCTCTGTTCCTTGGAACTTTACTGAATACCCTCTGAAAAATGTCTGGAGAAAGGCAGATATTTTTATTCTCTGGACAGGGTTGATCACAGCTCCAGTCACATAGCACGGCAGTAGTTAATTGCAAAGCTGTGCTGAAAGTGATGTCCTTGGCAGGAGTAAGTTTTTCATGTTGAACTTGTTGGCATGAAAGTGGCTTTTAGCAACCCCGTACTCATGATCCTACTTCCTTAATTTATAAATATTAAATTAGAAGAATTAAATGTCTTCTGATTTCAGTCTTTAAGCTAATGAAAGTGAAGTAAATCATGGTTATGATGAACTGCTATGTAAACTTGCTGCTGTAAAATACCCTGCCAAGTAGGATGCTATAACAAAATAAATCCTATAAGCCCAAAGCTTAATTATTGATTTGATTTAGGCATATATACAAGGGCTAAGAAAATACTATAAATTCAGCTTCCACTGTAAGTTGTAATTCAAGTTGTAAAACAGTTTCTGTTATGAACCTCACACTGGAGACCCTCAAACTAATTGATTTTTTTTTCCCTGTTTTGGCCAAAAGTTTGCATCTGGCTCGTTTTCCCATAAGATTGCTTTGAGTGCTTGTGCTAAGTGATTTTGGTAGGGCCTTTGAAATCAAGAGGGTGATGGGAGGAATTAGTTCCCCCTGTCTGATTAAATTCTGTCCTTTATTTTGCAGTGGACTAGGGAAAACATTTTAAACTATGGGGAAATTTGGCATTAGGCAGATTTTACTTTGGTTGAGATGTGGAAAGTTTCACGTATTTTGAGCAGTCCATCAGTATAAGGAATGAGAAACTGCCTCCACCAAAATCTCACAATACTTTTTTAAATCCAGGGGTATAAATAGTAGCACAGACCTCCCACAGGTTAGTACTGTGGTGGTCTGAATGAAATCCCATGCATGGGGAAACACGGAGTCAAACTTTTGGGCACACAAAATTTTCTCTGAGCCCTAAAAATGGGGAGCAAATAAAAAGCTAGATGAGAGCTGGATTGTTTCTATCTGTGTTTCTAGGAAGGATTCTTTAAATACTGTTCTCTTTTTGAATGCAATAGCTGAGGTTTGCCTTCACTTCAGAAAAGTTTTGACTAAAGCTTTGCAGCTGCCTGAGGTTTTCCCTTCCGGCTTAAAGAAGGACTGGCAACTTAGAGGTGCTGAGCATTAGAAAGTAGCCAGGATGAAAGAGCTGAGTTTACTGCAACAGTTGCTCAGTTGTTTCCAGACTGGCATTTCTGCACAAATCAGGACAGGATTTAGCTCTGGGAGCATGTGCTACTCTGGGTAGTTGGGGTGCAAATGCTCTTCTGAATCAGGATGTCAGAGCATAAGCTGTTTGGTCTAAGCGCTTTGTGTTGTGGGGGCGGTTGAACGGTATCTGATACAATGATGCTTTGGTTGTGATGTGAGGCTCCAAGCGGTACTGCAACATAAATAAGAAATAAATTGTCACTGAGCCGCACTCCCACGCTGAGCCTCTGTAAATCCATTCACTCCCAACGGGTTGTTGTTCTGACTGTAATTAGCCTTCGGTGCAAGCATCCTCCAGGAACCAGGCCATGCCGGTGGCCCATTGAGAGGCTGCGGCTGTATCTCCAGAGGCTTTCTTTGCAGCCTTACCTCCTTGATTGCTTCATGCTCCCAGTGGATTAGTTCCCACTGCATTCAGTCCCTCTATGTTTTCATGTGCATTATTGTGCCCCTGCCCCAGCCACTGACACAGCAAGTACACTTGGTGATGCAGAAACACTGCCTGGCATTCCCCTAGATGGCTTGGACCTTGAAAATAACCTGCAGAACATCTGCACGCAGGGATGCGTTTACTTGTGCTTTAGACTGTCCATAGCAGCTGTGAAGTGCCTCCCATCTGTGCCTCTCCTTAGATGACTTAATTTAATTTCTGGCTTGCTGTAGCTCCTTATCTGTGGATCTGGTAGCCTGGCAGTTCCACGCAGATAGCCAGGATAAGCTCTCTCTCAACTTCTACTCCTTTTCCTAGTTTTTTTTCTTCTTTTTTCAGCCTCTGAATCCCCTATGATCCTTCACCTAAGAAGAATGAACTGCATCAAGCTGAAAGTTGTGTGTGGTTCTGCTTAAAAACAACAACAACAAAAGGCAAACAGAGAAAGCAATACCTCTGTGCCTTTTTTTGTTTGTTTATTTTAAAATAGTTTTATTTTTGCAGAAGAGAAGGTTCAGGAGAGACCTCATTGTGGCCTTTCAGTACTTGAAGGGAACTTAAAAGCAGGAGAGAGACCAACTTTTTACACGAGAAGACAGTGATAGGACAAGCAGGGGATTTAAGCTAAAAAGGAGGAGATTTAGGTTGGATGTTAGGAGGAAATATTTTCTCCAAGGGTGGTGAGGCTCTGGCACAGCTGCCCAGAAAAGCTGTGATGCCTCATCACTGGAGGTGCTCAAGGCCAGGTTGGATAGCCTGGGGCAAAGGATTGGAACTGTATGATCTTTCAGGTGTCTTCCAACCTAAGCCATTCTATGATTCTGTTTTTGCCATGAGTTTCTCCCTTGCTTTATTTCAGCCATTGGCATTTGGACATATTCACATGAAGCAGACAACCTGCAGGTTATATAACAGTTATATGAAAATACCACATGTTTAACTTTTGTGTCCTCTTCCACATCTTGTGCAACCTTGGAAAGGTCTTCTTTCAAGAGGCAGGAAACACAGTTGTTGAAGGTAAATAGGTTAAATCAAGATGTTGGTATCAGGACCAGCTTCGGGAGGAGCACGGAGAGGATCTGCACTGAGACTTGGCCTGCTCCTGCTCTGTGAGGTCAGGGACATTGCTTATGCTGGCTGGTTCTGTGGTGACCCCAGCTGCTCTGCTGAATGACTAATCACACAGATAGTTAAATGCCCCCGCGTCCAAGTTGTTAGTTGTCCTTGCCCAACAAAGAGAAGAATAACAGAATTTCAGCCCACTGTGCTGCTCCCTACTGTGCTATAGTGCTGCCTCGCAGAGAGTTTTATTTGAAACTTGGCGTAGGGAGAAGATAATTGGAATGTTGCTCTTTTTATAATGTTCTGTTAAATTCATGTTGCACTTGTGCACTTCCCTTTAACTGATGCTTGTTGTATGTAATCTTGTAAGCTGCCCTGCCAAGGGCGTGATTATCCTGAATTGGGCCCTAGTAATATTCTAATGAATCAGAGGCCCACAAAGCGCCAAGCAGAGGGTGAGCTGAGGGCCTAATTAATGGCGCGCCGAATGTCTGCTGCTGCTTGAGGAGGCAGGGAGGAGGGCAGCAAGGCCTCAGTGGATGGTAACAAGTGTTGAATGTGCTGCTCTGTCTTTAAATAGTTGCAACTCTTGCAGCTGAACAGCTGAAGAGGACTAGGAAGGCTGGCCACAGAAGGGTCACAGAGTGGTCATCCAGGCCCATGTGCTCAGTAGGGCTTGGTGATGATGTTGATTCAGTCCTGCCCGAGGGATTTGGGAATCCTTCTCTTCAGAGGAGATCCTTGAAGATCCTACCCTGCCCTGCAGAGATCGTCCTTTTGGGGGAAGTTCTAACCCTGTGACAGGTTTTGGGGCGCAAGAATTGAATCCCTGTGGGCCTAGGAGCTGTGCCGCGTGGCTCTGGGCTGCTGCTCCTTTCTGGAACCTTCCTTCTTAGGTTTGCATGATTTTCAAATGATCTGGCATAGAGTGAGCCATCAGTGGAGCAGTGTGGGAGGAGTTGGCCCATGTTAAAGGCAGTCTTTTCTCGCCACCTCTGAAACACAGAGCCTTTGGAGGATTCAGTGATTTTTTTTTTTTTTAATTTGGAAACAAGAACACCTTAGGTTTGAAAGTGCACCAGCAGCTTCAGCTCTGAGTGGAGCAAGGTGCAGAAGTGACAGCACTGAAACAGCTGAGTTCTGTCCTGGAGGACAAAATACTTCTGCAGAGAGGAAATTCAGAAAATACCGTATTTTTCTTTGCTTTCAGGCTTGCAGATAAAGATCTGCATTTCCTCTGCATCAGCGAATCTCAGATTTACAGTCTCTTGAAGACTTCCAAATGATGCTCTTGATGTTTATTTAACAGATCTTTCTTTAATAAAATATCTACTTGTTCTCGAGACTGTCTTAACCTGCTCTTTCTCTTCTGCTGTAATGAAGGGCATGGAGAGCATTAACAATAATTCCTCTTCTAAATCCTTTCTGCTTTTCCAAATTTAACATGGAAATCACTTAATATCTGGAAGCTGAAAACTGTAATGCATATACTCCTCCTGGGTGGGAGAGAGTTGTTGTGGTCGGGCTGGCTGGTGGTGGCACTTCATGGGTGATAAGATGGAACCTGGCACTTGGTGGTGTCCCGCTCCTGTCATCTCTGCTCTTCTCAGCCAAGTGTGACTTCCAAGGAGGAGCTCACCTCCATGAGGCTGTGGAGATGTACCATGAAGCTGCTTGGGATGTCTTCACTAAATGGTGGACTTCCTTACTGCTGCCTCTCAAGGGGATGTAAGTGTTGTACTGGAGTCACAGGGAATTGCTTTGACTGTGCAAATGTACTAGTTTTAATTCTGAGGTACGCTACATCATTCTGCCAGCACCCAGCAACAAAAGCACGCAAACTTATAATAGATCTTGTTTTCTGTCTGCCCTGGGATGTCCCATCAGCCGTCAGTCTCCCGTATTTAGACCATGTGAACTGAGCCACAGGATGCTGGCAGTCCAGTCTCAGTTGCTCGCTGAAGGAAAGGGAAGTCTGACTCTATTTCCTTGGTTTTCCCTGAGCACGCGTGATCCTGTTACTTTGCTTCTGTGGTGTTGGCTACTCTTGTCCGGATCTTGCAAGGCACTGAATGTGCCTGATGCTTCTGCTGGAAATGTTGGCTGCTGTTTCTTGGTCTCAAATGGCTGCTCAGTACAAGGAACAGCAAACACTTGTGTTAGACACCAGTCCTAGTAATGTTTAGTTGTTTCTTAATATATGATTTATCTGTAGCAGCTTTTACTCAGGAACATAAAGGCATTTTTTTTTTTAATAAACCATAATTAATTATGCCTGACAACACAACTGTGAAGTTGGTTAGCATTTTTATAGATAAAGAACAGAGGAAACTGATTTACTTGTTCAGAATTGCCTGGGAAGTTAGTGGCTGGAGTGGAAATGCGTCATCTGCTTTCAGACCTTTCTTCTTTGCATGCATTCTCCCACCTCCCAGTGTTTTGAGGTGACAAACATGTCAGATTAGTGTGTGTCCTTTGTGTGGCTCAGCTTCCCCAAGATAAGAGTTTTCTTATGAACTTTTCTTCCTTGGATGGTTTTAAAGCTTCTGATAATTTTGAAAGGAAAACTAGAAAAATTGAGTTGATGTTGAGATTGGGGCTTCAAAAACTTTCTCCTGACTGTTAACTGTCTTCTTGACCCTGGAAATGTTCCTATCTACACACTGTCTTCCAGCTTCAAACCTGCTGTCCAGTGGGATAACCATTCTGATTTGTGCATTTTCTTGTAATCGGAGGATTAGAGCTTCCTACTGGTTTTAACAGGAAAAAGAGATGGTTGGTATGTTCTGTCCTTCAAAGCAAAGACGAGATGCAAGTGTATGCGTCTAGCCTCCTGAATGCTAAGGCTGCTTCCCCTGAGGAAGTGAAATGTGGTAAAAGAAACCCATCGCTTAGCTCTTGTACTAGCAGACTTTGCAAGATGTGACTTGAAAAGAGAAGAAAGAAATATTTGCAAACTGAGAAGCAGGGAAGTGGTCATAAGGGTGGAGATATAGGCACTGTGTGGGTCAGATTGTTGCTGCATGCATGAATTGAAGGAAAAATAATAGCAGTGCTAACATCTATGCACTTAGAGAAGTTTTTCCACAATTAATTTCTATGTACAGAGGTCCTCTGGCACAACTGCTAGTCATTTGACTAAGAGCCTGTGGGTCTGTCAAAGAGCTTTGCAAAAAGCATTAAATAGATACTTCTTTCTTAAGTCTTATTTTTCTTATTGTTTGTACAGAAACTTGTTCTTTCTTCGTCTTTGAACATCAGACATCTTTTTTTTTAGTTTTAATTTTTATATAGATAGCTGTATTTGAATGTTGACCTTTCAATTACAACTCCTTGTGAGGACCCCCTCTCTTTTTCTTTGGCTGCCCCTTCCACCTTTCTGAAATGGATGATGCTTCTTTGCATCATGGTGTATTCATTAAATATATTTCTTTGTCTGCGTCAGCAGTTTCATGTTCAGAAGGAAGCTCTGGTTACATTCCTTCTAGGTTTTTGTTTGGTTATATTCCTTCTAGGTTTTTGGTTGATTGTCACTACTGGGTGATCCAGAGGGCAGCAGGCCTGTGAGTGTCACATGCCATCCAGTATCAGGTAATCATGATTAAAGAAAGAAGGGCTTTGCTCATCATTTGCAAGGTGATTCCAGTTGGGGGAAATGAAATCCTACCTATACTTGAAGTTATTAGGTCTCTCCAGTTAGGATCCTGTTTTCTGAGAAGAGCGGAGGTGTTTGTCAGTGTGAGTGCTAAAGGTCTGATGAGGAGGAAGAGATAAAAGATAAGGCTGTACTTGCTTCTACATGTCATATTTCCAGCTCTGCTACCATTGACCCATCCGCCATTCAGATACTTCTGTTTGTTTGCAATCTTTACTCCCCTATGCTGTTGAATTCTTCCAAAACCATAGTGCAGCTTGTTTCCCTGGAAAAGCTGTTCCGGGTGGGACATGTGGACCTCTATCCTGGTTCCTTGCTGGGGATCACTCATCCTCTGCCAGCTTTCTACAAAAGGACAGCTGGGGAAAAGCAGCCTGAAGGCTTCCTTTTTAAATTAATTTCCTTGAAGAAATCAGACTTGATTTAAGCGTATCATGTATTTTATAGCTTGTTTTCTTGGAATATCTTGGTACTTGCCCGTGCTTTGAATGATTTTCTGTCTTGAGGCAGAAGCAAAACGTCATTAGAGAAGTGTACTTAGAGCTAAATGTGTGTGTACACATTCATGAGAGGGTCACAAAAGCACGGCAAGTGAACTTTTGCCTGCAATGAGCATGAAAATGAAGACTGAAAAGCTGGAATGATTTACTTCAAAATTCTGCTAGTAGGTTTTCCTAATAATTTTTGATAGCTTTTCCTGCAGTTAGGGCTGGTTTTCAAACATTTTCATGTAGCAAGCACACTGACTGTTTTCTTTTTCTTGCTTGCTACTTCTTGTTGAATTTCATCCACTGATTTCAATACTAACTATAAATGCAAGTGGCAAATTGTATTATTAAATAGATTAAATCTGTTTTTGTTACTTGCTCATTCACGTAAGGCAGAAGTATCGGTTTTCTTTTTTTCTTTTTTCATTTTGCTTTGGAATAGTCTCTTCTGAAATACTTTAACCAATGAGCAGACCAAATGGAAGCAGTACATTATCAGGTTTTAAACATTCACATAAGGCAGGTTGTAAGCTAGTAAAGCATTAGTAAAAAAATGAAAATAAAAAAAGTCATCAAAATTAATTAAAATTAAACACTTGCTAATTTTGTTAAAACAGAATGTTAGCATTTGCCAGTAATTTGCATTTGGTTGTTTTCTCTGCCCCAACCCTGTGGTTGCCTATTTAGGAACCCTTTTTCTGTGCTTCCTGTAGAAACTTGGGTGTTACAGTTCATCAGTTTTAATCTTCCTGATGTATCTTGGATGATTTTACCTCTGATTCCCTTAGCCTTCATCCTTTCTTGGCTGAATTTAGAGTTTGTGGCAGAAATGGGAGCAGGAAGCCCCTGTAGATTTCCACCTGTGGGAAGTGTGTGTGCTTTTTCCCGCTTTCCTTCAGTACTGGGCATCTTTTATGCTTCCAGTTTTGAATTCTCTTGTTTATTTGAACTCAAGCCCAGTGCAATATCAAATTAAGCTTCTGAGGTTTTCTGAATGGAAATTCATTGGAGGCTTTGGGTTTGTTATTGCCTGTTTGTTTTCTTTCCAGGCATCTCTATTTGAGATATGCTGTAGCTATATGAAGCGTAAGTAGCACAAGAACCCTCTTCTTTTTCCTCATTTTTGACTAAAGCATCCTTCTGGTCTAACGTGAGCCTTTGGGACAGTCTCACGTGCCTATTGGGACATGGTTGTCCTTTGTCAGGCTGTGTGGCTGCAGAGAGTGGGTGTCTTCAGAGGATCAGAAAGCCACAGGCTTTCCTTTTGGAGGAGCTGGTTATAAGAGCTTGCCATAGGAAGAGTAAAGCAGAGGTGAGTGCTGATGGAAAAAACAAGACATTTTAGGATGTGTTTCACTTTTTGTATATGTGGAGCAGCATCTCTCAACAGCTCTGTCAGAGCTGGGATTGCTGGGATCACACAGGGCTATGCCTCCATGTTTCTGCCCCTCTCCTTACCTTGGTGCTGGGTGGGTTCTGGGTTCAGTAGTGTCCCTGAATGGCAGAGTAACCTGGGCTGGCAGCAGGAATATATATGCCTCTGGCTTTGCTCAGGGCCTCGTCACCTGGGTTGGTGATGGGATGGTGCAGAAGTGTCTGGTGCCCAAGTTTAGAAAGTATAATGCTATAGCTCAGTCTAGAAAAAATACGCCCATCCCGTATGTGTCATCCCTGAATTCAGTGGTGTGTTTGGGGGGACTGCACCTCACGTGGCAGTAATACACATGTATGCATATGCATGTGTCTGCAAACATAACCCATGTTTGACAGCATGTTGTGCAGAATCTCACCTAGCGTGTGCTTCTCCTGGCAGCTCCATGGTTCAGTGAAATTCCTTTAACTGTTAAGTATTACTTTTGTTCATGTTTTGAAAGACAAGCCCACAGATTTGTTATGAATTCTACTTTGATGGCAGTTGCAATAGATGTGCATTGTGTAATTGAGCAATCAATTCTAGCATGCTTTATTGATGTTTTGAGTGCAGACACATGATTATAATAAGCTGTAATGCTCTTTCGGTTATTAGACAAGAGGCTGTAAATTTTAAAGGCAAAGTTTAAAAGCATTTGAACTTTTAAGAAATCCAATTTTATGACAATTTTAAAAATAATTTCTTTCTTTCATCTCTCTTCAGAGTGCTACAATTTGAGAACCCCCCCCAGAACCTTGGAAATCCAGTCCTGCTGGTGCTGCAGCTCTCAGCTGCAGCATTCAGATGGATGTAAAGGGTTTGGGTTTGCTTCCCTGATGTGGGGAGAAGGGAGGAGAAAATGTAGAGTAGCATCACAGCTGATTTAATTTTGTTTTCAGTGTATGGCACTTAATTGAAAGATTGCTTAATTCTTGGAACTGCTGTTCTGCACCACCATACCCACATAATGTATTTAGGTCATGGCTGTAGCTTTTGGTCAGACTTACCTGATTGTTTAACATGACTGTTTTCCAGATTCAAATAGTGATTTGTATAAATGATAGGTAGCGTTCATGGCAGCAAACCACAGGCGTTCCTCTCTGAATAAGCTTGCATACTTCCTAGGACAGTGTGATAGCACAAATACCTTAAAGCAAGTGGATGGTTCCTGCTTTTTTTTCTTTTTTTTTTTCCCTTTATTATTATTTTTTAAATTTCTGTTTCCCCTTCCCAATCCTTTCTAGTAGTGAGGTTGGAAATAGTGGTGGTAAAAGATTGTGTGTGTAAATCAATGGCAGTTAGGGCATCTGTGTTCACAGAAGTAGAAACTTTTGTGGCTACATTCTGAGTGTAATTAATGATTTTTTTTTCACCAATGAGTCCCAAAACAGATGTTGTTCTCTCTTCTGGAGGTTTCTTGGTTGTTCCTGGTCTGTGTGCATCTCCAAGCTGTGCTGGCAAAGGTCATTTTGCAAAGACCCAAGTGGCAGGAGGTGGTGTGAGGCTTTCAACTATGCTGAGAGTCAGATGTGGCTGGGTGCATCCCTTGCATCATCAGCCTTGCCTGCTCTTGGAAACATCAGGGTATGGGCAGATACGTGAGAACTTTCACAATTACCTCTTTGGAAAACACCCAGCTGAGTACGGAAACTTTGGGTGTGTAGGGGACTCCGGAGACAGTCTGGAGCAATTTGATTGTTTTGCTGGGACTGGAACTACAGTCTGGAATGGTTTGGGGCTCCTGTTTTCCTTACCTGTATTACTGGAGATGAGCCAGTCAGTGATCAGTTTGCTGAGGTCTTCGGGAGGGCCCCCCATTCCTTGTTTCTTCAGGTTGTGCATCCAAGACAAGGCTTCACAAATCGTAATGCCAGGATGGGCTGCTCAACTGTAATTGATCACAGCTGACTACAAAACATATTGATTGGCCTACATGGTTGAATTTTGGTACTCACTGCTTTTTTGTAGTCTGGGGCAATACTCTGTTGTCTTATTTGTTCAGTTTGCTAAATGGTTTGCAACCAAGACTTTGGCCTTTCTGACTAACAATTTTTGTATTACATCTAATGACAGTTCTGCTCCAGATTAGCAACTTGTGGTCTGCAGGAACAGATGGTTTTGGGTCATGAGATGAATACCACTTTTGTGCAGTGTCATGAGAAAAGATTTTGTTTGTCCCAAGTGCAACTGTTATTAGGCTAAGAAAATCTGCAGCTTGTGTGCTATCTACAGTTACAGAAGGTGACTGTATTTGTGGCTAAAATCTCATAAATCCTTTTGCACTGAGAAAAACTTTTGCTTAATCTGCATTATATTTGTACCACAGATGCACTGTGAGGGGTGGTCAGGGATCAGTTTTGGAGGAAGTAGCACTGTGTGCCTGTTTTACACGTCCTCCTGAGGAATTTCTTTTCCTTTTTGTTTGCCACAGCTTGGTCTGCTAAGGCCCATGCAGTGTTATTTCAGAGCATTGAACATGTTTTGACTAGTTTTTTGCAAGGCACTTGGTGTGTTCTTGAGCACTTGGTAAAAAGTAATAATTGGAGAATGTGCAGGCTCCATTTACTTAATGAATACTGTTCTCATCCGTGGATTAACCTGTAAGCTGAATATGTTGCATAATGGCTTTTCTGTTGAGTGGCCCTTTCAAATAATAAACACAGTGGCCACAGGCTTTGGGAATGCAACTTAAATACTACTCAGGTAGCAACCAAGAGGAAATTGTGTTCCTGTTGATCCTTCCCTCCACTCTCCCTCCTTCACTAGATAAATAAATAATAGGATCAGAGTCTTTCTGAGGTTGGGGTTTTATTGTTTCTAAGTCTGGTAAAGAAAGGATTGTTAGTATGGGCTGGAGTTTCTGAGTCAGGCTCTAATGCTGACAAAGCAGAAATAGTTCGAGGCCTGAGAATACTGTGCGAGTGTTAGAAAATAGTTTGTGTGGACAGAAAGCTGTTTACACATCACTCTGGCTACCTGCCAGTTTCTCAAGGACAAGGTGTTTTTTTGCTTTAGAATCACAGATGTACTTGGCAGAGTATCAGAAAATTAATAAAAAAGAATAATTCTGGAAGGAGCCTTACAGTGTAAGTGCTCGTTTAATTAAAATACATATGACTTTAGGCTAAATGTATGTTTTGCATCTTGCAAACAAGTAGGGAAAGTATTTCTTAATTTGCTCATACGTGAGGGGTCACAGTATAAAGCACAGTCTGATTCTGTGTGGCTTCTACTCTGGCTGGTGTGGTGTTTTACAAAAAGGCCTCCTTTTGTGCTTCCCCCAGCTATCTTATGCCTTGGAAACTGCATTTCAGCTCCAGCATTTGCTGCCTGGTGAATCATGTCTCCCTGCTCCATTAAGGCTAGCAGATGTGACTAACAGGAAGTGGCACTGATCAGGTTTGTAACGACTGGTTAAAAATGAAAGAGATACCAGCTCAAGTCTGCCTCCAGTATAAAATGCAGAAAGCCCTAACATAGTTTCCAGCCCTTCTTTATTGTGCCTTGTGGCAGTGGTGGAGTATTGACACTTGGACTGGAATTTCATTATACATATGTATTTTATATATTTAAGAGTTCATTAACTTTTCCCCTTTAACGCTAATGTTCTGGAATTCTATAAAGGTTGTGGATGTGACTTTTTTTTATTTCAGCTGTGTTGAAACAAACCTCGTTACACGGTCTTAACTTGCCTGCTCTGTTTGGCTGTACTGTGCCACTGGGTGGTATAAATGAAAATAGTTCTCTTTTCCCTTGCCCCTCTTTAATGTTAAACTGGAAAATTATAGGTTCAAATCCTATCTATAAAGAGTGTTTGTAACATCTTACGCACAGCGGGGCAGAGGCCTCTTGGTTGGGATGCTGGATACAGTGGTATGGTGGGCTCTTCCTTGTTGAGCAGGCTGAACAAGCAATAGCAAAGCCACAGTAACAATAGAAATCAACAGGTAGAACCAATCTTTCTCCTTTTCCCCCTTCCTTCTCACCTCTTTTCTTCTCTTTTTGCCTTTCTCATGAGGTTTTGTACCTCCCGAAATAATCCCACGAAAGAGCCAAGGAGAAGTAGATTCCTGGGGCCGTTTCTCTTGTACCTAATCATAGATGGGACCAAATAGTAAGCCTTGAAAAAGGCGAGTAAATGTTTGCATGCCTTCATTGGTGCTGCTTGGGAGCACTGTCTGGGAGGCTGACACGTCCTGCAGCATCGCCTGAGGGGCTTCCCTCTGCAGCTTCTCCATCATGGTGCGCTGGGAGAATCAGGCCCAGGCCTGTCAGGCTCGGCACTGGAGCCTCAGTCACAAGGTGTAAATTGCTCCCTTCGGTCAGAAAGCTCAGATTTGCCCGTCCAGCAGCGGCGAGTTAAATGTCAATATGAATTCATTTTAAAAACAAACAAAGAGAAGAGGCCTCGGGCTCTTCTCGTTCAGGCTTATGCTGCCGTCTCTCTGGAGAAGCGACTGGGAGGCTCTGCCTTCTGTCTGCTCCATCTCTCAGCTGTGAAGGTGTCTGCCTTGTTCTCAAGCTCCCTTGCCCACACAGGGGCCTTGTCCCTTGGGACAGAATCATCTTGTGGTGGCTGCTTGCTATGGGCAGCATCCCTGTGAGGTGG
Source organism: Phasianus colchicus (assembly GCF_987193195.1). Taxonomy (NCBI): domain Eukaryota; kingdom Metazoa; phylum Chordata; class Aves; order Galliformes; family Phasianidae; genus Phasianus; species Phasianus colchicus. The sequence goes on from NC_143436.1 coordinate 134,938,821, forward strand.
CATCTAGTGCTCATGGAGGTGACGTGGCACCTGGACCTGCGGTCATCCTAGCAGTGTGACCAGCTCCAGCCCAGCTGTAGGTGTTCAGTGATGAAATAGGCTGGCTGGGTGCAAAATGAAAGTGCATGTGCATCTGTAACCCTTGTCTGTATCTACATACGTGTGTTTTGATCTCAATTGTTCTCTTCATGTTCCTGCTTACAGGCTTGTTTTCAGTTGTGCTTACCAGAAAAATGTTGTTCGGCATGGAAGAGGCTGTTGCAGGGAGGTCAGGAAAGACGAATCAGTGTTAGAAGGGGTGGATTTAGTGAATGCTAAAGCCTTAAGGTGAGGTGAAGAACTGTTTTGAGTGAGAGCTGGAAGTAGCAGCTTTTAGCTGATGTTTCCAGAGGAAGCCAGAGGTGCTCTGAGCCAACTGTGTCTGTGCAGGAGGTATTCCTCTGCTCTGTGTTTTCATTCTTTTCTTTGTTTTAGAGAGTTTTAGTTTTCTTTGTTTGTTTGTTTTGTTGGTGTCTTTTGATATTGACCCAACTAAGTTACTGAACTACATTTGAAAATAAGGAATAATAAGGTTATTATTCCTGCAGAGAAACAGATGGCAGTTCTTTTTTCAGAGAGGATGGGGGGAGGGGGACTCCCTTGTAAGAGAAAAGGGGTGATGGTGTGTTTGGTGAAGGTTGCTAAATCCAGGGCATAACGTGGTGGTGACTGGGAGGAGGGAATGCAAGACTTCTCTTCAAGAGGGTGTTTTCCAGGCTGGGGCCTCAAGTGAGTTAACTGAAGTGTTTATTCACCTATTGCCCAGTCAGCTAGTAGGTGTCTGAGTGGCCAAGAACCCAAGTGGGCATAAGTGTCAGCCTTGGACACATGACAGAATGTTTCTTGCTGGCCTGGGGCTGAGGTGGCCCATTGGACAGGGTCCTGGGATGCATTGTGACTCTCAGCTCTGCTGCTGACCTGCTGTGATCCTGGGAAAGTCAGAGGATGGCTCTCTGCCATGCTTTTCCCACCATCCGTTTTCTTCTTTTCTTTCCTTTTTGCCTATTTAGGCAATGAGCTGATGGGAGAAGGAAGTGCCTGTGGTAATGTACATCCAGCATCTTTGGGGGTGGGAAAGCTACCACAAAACTAGTAACTGAGCATTGGGCTCTCTTTTTTTTTTTTATTTTTTTTTATTTTTGCCCTGCTTCATAGTGTTGCTTTTTTTTTCCTCTTTTCCTGGAGGTACAGAACTGATAGTAACTGTGTCTTTCATACTTTACAGAATACAGTACTATGCATGAGTAAATTGTCATTATTATTTCTTCAACAGACTGCTAGGGAGCCTGTGGATATCTAAAGAGGGATAGAGGGGGTGGTGTTTTCTATTTTGCTTTCCAGGCATTTGATGTCAAGTGCTAGACAGAGGGAAAACACAGAACCTTGTCCTGTCTTTTGACTTGAACAGTAGGAGTCTTTAATAGTTTCTGGTTGGTTTGGGCTTAATAGTCATCTTAACAGGAAAAAGGAACATTGATTTTGGCCTTTTTTTTTTTTTTAACTCTTGTGCATTTCTGCAGTGATGTGCCAGGCCTTTGTACTGAGGTTGTTTGCTGATTTTCATTGTACAAGGAGCTTCTGTGCCAGACAAACTTTATCTCTTTTTCACAGATTTATCTCCATAGCTGGAGCCTATAATTAGTTAGGTTGCAAAAGGTTTTATCAGAACAGCATTAGTTTGGCTACAAATGCAATGAGGTAGGATTCTTGCTTAATAATGTTTTATTTTTATTTATTTATTTTTTAAGTGAGGAGTTTGCTTTTGCTTTGTTCTGTTCTATCTTTTTCCCTATTAAAATGCATACTCTATGTTCTCTGCAAGCACCGCTCTCACTGCTTTTCACAGGGTAGATCTGGTCGTTTTTTGGGAGTGGGAAGAAATGCCTCACAGAGCCTGGGTGTTCACAGCACAGTGTTGGTTGCTGTGAAACTGCCTGTGCTGGCGAGTGACAAAAAGAGCTGGTTGTAAACATGTGTTGGAACAACACGGTATCATTTACTGCACCAGGGTGTGCAACCTAATAGCAAAGCATTGCTCCATGGCCTATTGCCTCGGGCTGGTAGGAGCTTAGAGTCAACCAAGTGAGAAACAAATTGAAAAGTTAATTTTGGCATGGGGGCATTGTACTGAGAGGTGGTGGAGCAGTAAGTTTTTACTTGCTAACATGTTTAAATCAGGCCTGCTGCTTATGCATGCATCATAGCAACTGAAATGTGAATTAGTAGGGTTTTTTTCATCTTGCTTGCTCATCTCTTCTTAATTGTCAGCATAGAATAATGAGAGGCTAGAAAGGTTTTCCAAAGACTGTGTAGTGCACAGGATAATCCAAGTTTGCTAGTTATGAGTTCCGCGTGCTGTTTTCCTTCCTGAATTTGTGATGTTGCTCCATATTCTTCCTTCATGACATTCAGCTGGGGAGCAGATTTCCAGGAACAGTCCCCCAAAAGGCACATTAATACTCAGGCAAGAGGTTGTGTTAATAGGAGAATTGCATTACTGTGGAATATGTGTCTTGGTTAACTAGAGGGGAGAGCTGTAAATGAACTGATAGCATTTCCTTTGCATTTCATTTGCATAGTTCTTTGATAACATTAAGGCATCTGAGAGGAAAAAAAACCCACCCATAACAGCATATTACACTACTTCCCTTTGAACCTTTCCCAAACAATACAGTAATAATGTGTGGAGGCAAGAAGTAGGTGTATTAACTGACTTGGGGAGTGTGGGTAGGCTTGGAATTCATAATGTTCTGCAGATCCTGGCAGTTGACCAAGGATTCCCCTCGTCCCCTCTGCTTTTCAACGTGCAGAAAGCCCACTGAGATGAGAAATAAACAGCACATTGCTATCAAATGTGGCTGGGAACATGCATGGATCCAGTCTAACATCCAGTTAAATGTTGTGCTGCTGATGAGAAGAGCTGTATTTCAGAATCTTCTGTAAGTAATGAAAATGCTGTCACCCCCATGAGAAGACACAGGACAAGGTTTGGGGTCAGCAAACTCAGCTCCATTGACTTGCACATCCTAGCTCTGTGTTTGCCCAACAGATCATTTATAAATAGAAGGGAGCAGAAGTTGTTGTAAAAATATCCTTACATTCCTTCCTCGGGAGGATAAGCAAGTGCTTTATTATGAATAGATGGAAGGAAAGAGGGAAGGGACTGAGAGGAGGGTGTGTTTAAAAAAACAAAACAAAAAAGAAAACAGCAAGGAGTTTGGAAATTCTGGCTGTTAAACTTCCTAAGCTGGCCTGAATGAAGGGGACGCATCAGTATGCTCGCGGCCATGAGGTTGGTGGCCAGCTCAGCTGGCAGTGCCAACACAGAATGGCTTGGATTGGAAGAGATCTCAAAGATCGATCCCCTCTGTCATGAGGCAGGGTTGCCAGCCACATATGCCATCGTCCCCATGGAGGGGTATGTAGATCCTGGTTGCTCTAGGGCCAGGGCTGCACGGCACAAAATGGCGTCCTGCTGGCAGATGGGTTGGCTGCGTCACTGAGATGATGCATGACTGGGCCCTGGTGCTTGCCACCTCTGTGAGGTGCTTGGGAAGGTGGCTTTGAGTAAGTTCTAACCCCTGGAGATGGAGTCCTGAGGGTGTCTCCTCTTTGGTGCACTCAGCCAATTAGCAATTTATTTGTTGTTTTTGTTGTTAATGTAGACAGTTTTCCAAAGCGAAAGCCAGCTATGAATATCAGAATACCAGCTTCCAAACCAGGCTTACTTAGCCATTTTATCTTGCAAGCATAATTATACCAGCATGCTAATAGTTTGACAAGTCTGTTCTTGAGCAGAGCTGTTAAGAGGATAAACAAACAAACAAAAGCTCTTCTCCTGCTTATATGTCATGCCTGTGATGTTTTTTTTCCTCTCTCTAAAAATGTTTTTAATAAAAAGAATATGACTTGAAAATGTCTTTTTACTTCTCACTTATAAATCAATTTGTTATGCTTCCCTCCTCCCCCCAGTTTATGTTGTGGATGCTTAGAGTATGAACACTCCATACGTTGTGAAAAGGATATATGGAATAATTTTTAACGATGCTCTGAAATGACCAGGCTTTAAATTTGGCCTGGGATACTGAGAAGCCCACATTTCCCACAGTCTGCAATTCCCCTGCTTTCCAATCCCTCAGGAGGCCTTGGGGAGGCTTTTCCCCTCCCTGCTGCAGAGGCAGTGAAGTGAAGCACGAGTGATAGCCACGCTCTGGGTTCAATCTCAAGGAGTGGAGGCACTGGTGGGATGCTAAGAAGCTGGAAGAGGGATGGTGGGGCTGGGGCATGGCTCATCAGAGTTGGGCAGCCTTGCAGGGAGGAATGTTGTCTGGAGAAAGCTGGGAAGCTGAGCCTTGGGAGGTTTCAGGCTCCTGTCTGGAAATAGTAAGCCCAGCAGTAATTCATAGGTTTAAAATGACAAATAAAGCAAACTTTTTTTTTCCTCATAAAATAAACGGCACCCTGGGGATTTCATGCTCCTTCCTTCTTCTTGTGTGCCACTTTTGCAGTCTGGCAAACCACGTTTCACTGTTTTCTTTTAAAGTTTCTTTTTCTTAGTCCTTCTCAGTGACGTCCTTGTTCCTCTCTTAGCTTTAACATGTTGTTTTTGTACCTCAAACTGTGCTTGCCTGTATCCTTGGACCTTTTATTTCTCTGCACAGAGTAGCGGAGAACAAGGGCAGAGCTGAGAGAGGAGGCATCTTTCCAGCTCATTGTAAGGCATTTTCCCCTCATTCCTTGGCAGCATGGTAAATCTCAACAAGACCACCACAGCTTTTGTCATTAGGCAGAGGTCCAGGGTGGGATGTTGGAGTTGCAGATCCCCAAGGCTTGCTGAAAGCTTCAAGAAGTAGCAGGGTCAAAGTGAGGTCAGTCTTGGCCATTGCACGTATGTTATAACCCTAATTTTGTTTCAAAATCCACCCTAGCTTTGAGACCAAACCGTAAAAAAAAATGCATGTAATAACGAGACTTTACAGAGCAGGCAGAATCTTGAGTACAGTAATTTATTTATAGAAAACACGTGGATTGGTTAATGAGGGGAGAGTGCAGCACAATGCAAGTTGTAAAAGAAGCTGGAGGCTGTGAATTCTGCAGCATTTCATCTGAGTTCTTTGTCATGCAGCAGAAATAGCTGGACATCACCTCTGCAGAGGGCATAGCAAAGTATGAAGGGGCTGAGATTTCTACAATGGGACTGGTGGTTTGCTGTGCTGTCCTTCTGCGGTGCCAATCTTGATAATGTAAAGCACTGCTGGACTGTTGGGGTGGACATCCTCGAACAGACTCAGTGTTACGTGGAGGGCTGGAACCATTGCTAAATGCTTGCTAGAAGAAAAAAAGGAATAGTTAATTGGTATGGCCCCAATCTCTGCAAAAATGTACTAGAGAAAAATGGTTTTTGTCACAAGTCAGCTGTGCTGAGTTGCAGCTCAGCAGGGCTGGAAGGGGACTGTTGTGCTCCTGTCTCCCTGCCACGTGGTCTGCCCTGTGCCAGCTCTGGCTCTGCTCTGCTTGCAGAGCAAGCCCGTTTAATTTCCTGATCCGCATCCCTCCTCCTCCCTGCCCTACAGTTTGCTTTTTCTGTGTTAACTTTCTGCCATTTTAGTGATCTAAATCAGCTTATCATATGATCTGATGAGTGCCAGAATGAGCTCGATGCTCATGGGAGAAATATGTGACAGGAGGAGGGAGGGAGGCAGGGGAAGGAGCTCCCCCCTGCAGTAGCTGGGATCTATTAATTCAGCTCAAGCTGTACTGAGGAACCGTACCCTTATGGTGGTGTAGCTGAAGGGAGACATCCTCCTCATCATCAAGAGACAGACAAAGAGAGCTCTGCAGGTCTGATAGATCACTTGAAGAAACTCCACCATTTTTTGTTTTTACTTTTTCTCAACAGCGAAGACCAAAGCAGAGACAAATTTACTTTCTTAGTCACCTAGCTTGTTTGCATTTACCCAGTAGAATAACACCCAGGCTATTCTAATTAGGCATGAATGCTTACGAATAAAATATGTGGTATATGGAGTTTAACGTTACAATGCATTAATAAATAATCCATACTTACTATGAACTTTGCTGAGGTAGAAAGAAAAGCAAATGTAATGTCTGTGCTTAATCTTAATGATCATCCTCTTAATGTGGAGATAAAGAACGGGTCCCAAGATTTCTGTAAGAACATTTAAAAAGGAATCTCTCTTCTTTAGCTATCTAGTGCATTTGTTGTTTTTCACATGAAATAGCAGAAGAGTCCAGCACAGCCGGGCAAAACCCAGCAGCTGGAGCTCTCCAAATGCTTTGCTCTGTGTATGGTCAAGGGATTGGTGAAATGCTGGTGCTGATGCTTCTCTTCTCTTTTCAGGGTCGACATGTCAAAACGGGCCAGTTGGCAGCCATCAAAGTCATGGACGTTACTGAGGTGAGTAGAGAAACATTCTGCTTGGTTAGTAATGTGAGTAAAATTCAACAGCAGGAGATGGCATGCGGTTTACCTCAGGTTTATGTGGAAGGGAATGGTCCTTGCAAGTGAACATTTGCTTTCTGTTTGCAGGGCCTGACCTCTTGAGTCTATCTGCCCATTATGAGATTTCTGTGTGCTTGTGTGTAGGGGCCTCTGGCCTTTCACAAATTGCCGTGGCTGCTCCTAGGAGCACGTGTAGCACTCCCTTATCTGAGACTTCTCAGAAGCGGGGACGAAAGGCACATTCTCCACTTCCCACTTTTTTTCTTTTAAATGTAGCATCTTACGTCTGCTGTACCAAAAAAGAAGGTGAGGAGGCTGCTTGACAGTAGTTTCCCTGGTACATTTGCAGCCTAAAAAGGGCGTACATTTATTCAGAGGAAATGGGTCCAATAAAGTTCCCAGAAGCCTGAAAGCAGAAACATCTGCAGGAACGATGAGCAGATTGCTGGCAGAATTCAGCAGTGTAAAGTAGTAGTTGTAACTGACCCAAGGGGATTTACTGTGGAGCTTTAGATGAAAAAGAAGGGAAATTAACCCAGCCACAGAAATAAAAAATATATATCCATGCTTGAATCCTTAGCTGTCATGTAGTTTATACTGTTCAAAAAGCAATCAGTTTAAATTAAGACTTCAAAACAGACCAGAAAAAGCAAGGGTTTTCCCTGTTGATTCCAGTTGTGTTTTACCAAGCGATGGCTTGAGATTTAAAATTGCTCCTTTTGTGCAATATCCACAATGCCTGACTGATAACTGCACTTTTTGAAGTTCATCCTTAAATCAAGCATCTAAATTTTCTAAACTTCTCAGTCTTACATAGACATTAGGGAAAAGGTCAGGTTAACTTGCATACATTGCATAGAGCAGAGGTCTTTGGCAAGCTGGTTGTATTAAGCAAAAAACTCTTACGAGAGTATTGCTGTAAAATATTTTCTATTTTGATGGTGTGTGCATGGGCCCCAGCAGGTCAAAATGGACTTGCACAGAAGCTGTCTGGCAAGTGGCTGAGGTGTGATTGGTGACCAGACTGGATAGGGAGGAAAACAAGAAGGCAGGGATGGGTCAACTGATAGTACTTCAGTCCTATCTCTCGATCTCCCTGTGATCGATGAACAGTGTGACTGCTGATCTCTAACTGAAGCTGTTGTGTCTGCCAAGAGCTAGATATTCTTGCTTTGTAAGATGGCCTGATAAAAATTGATGTTCAACTGGAAATTTTCAAAGGCTGCCTTCTCAAGAGGCAGCGCTATTTTTCTATAGTTAATGTAGACAAAACAGAGAAGGATGAAGGTGCGTGCAAAGTGAATGCTCTTTGCTCAACAAATGTTTCCATTTGTGCAGCAGTGTGAAGTAGGGCAGCTTGCTGGACTGTAGCAGCGAAGGTTTCTTCCATAACAGTAACTCTGGCTGTATTGCACACTCCCTCTGTTTTTAATACCATATATTAATCACTAACAGTTGTAATGGAGGGGTTGCACGGCAAAAAGCAAGCAATTGAAAAATGCTGTGTGTAGAGTGGCTGAGCTCATGTTGCAGGAGATGGCTTACGTTTTGAAACTTTCTGCAATATTTGGCTGGTTTTGAAAGTTGTATATTGGCACTATCTTCTACCTCATAAGCTCATTCTTTTTTAGGGGATGCATGGCAGTCAGAGGGAGGATTGAGAGATGTTAGCCCCACGCAGTGTAGAAGTGTCGTTATTCCTACAAGTGGAGCTCATGTGTTTTACTTGAAAGTGATGAGCTTGTGGAGGCCAAAAATGTGGTGTAAATTTTTCCAAGTCATGCTAAGTCAACTCTACTTTTAAACACCAGGCATGGATGATGTTCCCATAGGATATTCTTGTCTGCTCCTGCTGCCATCAGCATTTGGCTCCCTGTCTGCATCCCCGTATTTGTGCTGGCACCAAGGCCTCAGGGCCAGGTGGTGACCTGGATCAGCGAGCAGGCCACAATTCCACTAAAAATTCCCTTACTTTTCTCTTCCTGATGGTTATTTATAACCTGGATGAGTCTGCTGCTCTAGTTTAGCATGTAGTCTTCACTATGATGAATGTGGCATGAGATTGGGAAAGAGCCACTGATGGCCATGGAGGAGAAGGGGAAGAAGGAGCTCAGATTGGTGTTGCTGCCGAAGATGGCCTTGCCATCCAGGTATCGCTTGGTTTCCTCAAGGAATGGTTTCCTGAGCATCTCCTTTACTGGCAGATCATGTTTAAAGCAGCTTAATCATCATTCTAGCTGACTGCAACTTATGCAGACATTTAAGAGCAGAGAACATAAGGACCTTCTCCACTTGCTTTCATAGCTTTGTTTGTACAAACTGCTCTTGTGAACTAATGGTAACTAACTGTGTGTATGTGGGGAAAGAGACTGGAATGGAAACTCTCCTAAAAAACTGAAATTGTTTTTTTTTTTTTTGATGAGCAGCTACTGTGGCTCTAGGTGATTCGTGCCTCTGCACATGTATTGCTGGCAGTATTTTATGCTTAAATGTTGCAGTGGATGATATCTGATTGTTTTGTTTAACTGGTGCTGAGAACACACACAAGACTTTCTTTCTTCTCAGGTACCTCTGATCCAGTGCTTGCTTTGCCAAACACTTAAAAAATTAGAAAGCCTAATGTGTTGGCAAGCTCTGTAGGCACGCCTCAGATTTTCAATTTTCAAGGCCCAATTCTGCAGTTCCTGCATTGCTCAGGATCACCAAGGTTACATCAGCTCTGTAAAGCTTTGATGACCTGAACAGAAGGAATGTCCAAGTCAAAGTGAAGACTTCCCTTAGAAAGTTTTGGTTGGCACAAAGAAAATGAGGTAGTGTAACCTCCAACTAGCAACGCTGGAAGAAACATTATAGCTCAAACTGTACATAGTGTTTTGGTAATGCTCTTCATCCTTCCCAGCTTTTCTTGTGGTTTTCTATTCAGATTTTAATTTTGAGAAGAATGGTGGTAAGGATGAGAAAAGAGGAGGTGGGCTGAAGATATCAGCTTGATCTTTGAATATATTATGACTCGTCAGTACTGCTGCCTGAAATGGTGGGGGATGTCGATGTGCAGCTTTGCTGTCTCTTCCATTTTTCTCTTCTCTAAACAAAATAAGGAAAGCTCTGTAAAATCATGTAGGTCTGTATAAATCCACAGATCTACAGCACTCAAGCAAGCTCTGAAAAATCTAAAGGTCTGCAAGCCTTCTTATAGTATGACATGCATGTAGATCATATTTGTGCTGTTTGAGGGTGAATTTGGAGCACATGTAAGGGTGAAAAAATGTCACTGGAGCATAGAGCAAGTAACAACAAAACACCAGTCTTCAGCAATTGAAAGCTGTTCTGTTTGTTGGATGAACTATCAGCATATACACACTTGAAAAATTGTTTTCCAAACTGTATGTATGTAGGCTGAATCTCAGGCTGCACGCATGTTGGTGGGGAGGCTTTATTTGAGAGATTCTTGCAGTCTGCCTTGAATCTTTTTTATGTAAGTGACCGTTCCTTACGGGGCGTTGTTTTGGAAAAGTCCATGTTAAGTGAGTGTTGACCCCTTCCCAAAGTTACTCCCTGCCCATGCTGCTGGGTTTCCACAGGCTGCTTGCTCCATACCGTTGTTCAGCTCTGTAGCACACCAAGTGAGTCGTGACTGATGTTATCAGATGCAGCACAAGTATGCTGTGAGATTTGGCAGCATTCACTGGTTAGTTAGAAGAATCCTTTTCTATTGTGAAGTAAAGAAAAAAAAAAAAAAAAAGACACCCTAAAGCCCTCAAACTACTTAAAACCTTAGCAAAGCTTACTTGGCAAATTTGTATGAATCTGAGCTTATTAGCATTCTATCCTAAACATGCACCTCAACTCTGCTCAAGAGGCCTTACTTGCAGCTGCATGGTTGTTTCCAGTGTCAGTCCTGTGTTCCACTTCCAGAGATGCTTTTCTGTTTGAAATCTTCAGTAGCTAATTTTGAGGAAAAAACACAAATCACTTTTTTTGCTGTTTGTTATAACCCTGACGCTGCTGCTTCTTCCTCCTACCTCTTCCCACACATGCTCTTGGCATCCTCTGGGAAAGTTTTCCGCATGCCTTTTTAATAGCAGCATTTCTCAGCTCTTGTGCCCAGTGTTTCATGACTTGTCCAGTCTAGTCTGTGTAAGATTATGCTAAGTAAACAACTGGGTACTGTATCCTGCTGATTTATGAAAGAGGCTGCATTGCTTTTAGTGCTTGCCTGTTTTGCCCTTTCTGTACATGGTATACAGAACAATGAAAAACCCCAAACCAAAACCTCCAGGCCTGCACAGAAGTATGTCTCATCTCATGATCCTCGGTAGGAGAGGTTACCAGAATTATTCATTGCTGCCTTCCCAGCTCTGCTGAATGGTTTTTCTGTTATGGTAGACAAGTCACTTTGAGTCTTGTCTGTCTCTTTCTGATGGTCCAAACAATGTTGCAAACTGTGACATTATGGACTATCTACCCTCTTTGGGGCATCCCAGAATTGGCCTGTGGAAAGACTACAGAAAATAAGTGTTATGTGTTCCCATGCAGGCAGATCAAATGAGGAGAAAACAAAAATTATAAGCATCAAAAGTTTGCCCTAACTTTTGTTATTTTAAATGAAAAAAAAAAAAAAGAAAAAAAAAAAAGATAGTCTATGGATTTTGATCTTTTAGCATGGAGAAAAAAAAAAAAAAATGATGCATCACTCTGAAAGACCATGAATGTATGGATCTTCTTGGTAGCATGCAGTAGAGCTAGAGCAAGCCAGTCTGAAGAAGCTGAATGTGGACTGCCTTTTGAGTATGGGGACAAGAGCACAGTGATTTCCCTGACTTAGAGCAGCTTCCTTATAGCACTAGCTTGTCTGTCCATGGCTGTGCTTGTTCCTAGGTTAGCCAAAGCAGACTTGAAGCCAATAGGGCTGCCAAAAGCTTTTGCTCTTTGTACGAACTGGTTTGGAGAACCTAAAAACACAGGTCATTCCCATGGGGTCTGCTAGCGCTCTGTTGTGTGTCCTTCAGATGTGAGCTTGCTTACTACTGCTTGGTACAAAATTTTGCAGTCTTTGGCTTAACAGTTATCTGGCACAGCAAATAACTTCTGTGGAAAATGAATAAATAGGTACAATGTGTGCAGCCCTACTGCCCAGTCCCTCCTGATGCTGATTAACCGCTGATCTCCTCTAGAGATTTAGTTTATGTTAAAAAAAAAAAAAAAACAAAAACAAAAAGAAAATCTTGTTACTTTCTGTTGCAGTTCAGAGGAAAACAAAACTGAACAGTATGGTCCCTTGAACTCTAATAACTTGGTTTGGAAGATGGTTGAGAAGAGTTAAGATAGTCTTGCAGGCAGTGGGGCAGTCACTTTGCAGCTACAAAGAGTATTTTTGGACATAATCCAATAAACTTTCCTAATGTAGTGCTGGCATCAGGTTGTACAGAGGGCAAACTTTCACTATGCTCATCCAAGTCCTGGGGTGGTTGGTGAGACTGTCAGGCTGGAGAAGCTTGTTTGGGAAGGGGGGGGAGGTGTAAGATTTGGTGCTGCTGCAAGAAGGAGGCTGAACATGCTTCTTCTAATGGGGCAGGAAGTCCTGGGTGTTATTAAGCAGTTTGGGAAACCATATACGACATGGTTTGATTGGAGAGAGCTAGCACCTAGCATGATGGCTCCAGTAATGAGCAACTTCACAGTGGTACTGTGTGGTTGGGTGGAAAATTGGCAGCAGAGGAAAGAAAAAAAGAGATGTGAAATGTTCATACACACGTGTTGCTCGACTTGCTTTTTCCAGCACATAGTTTCTTAGTACAAGATTTCCACCTGAGCAAAAGACTGCTTGCATGCATGGCCTGTTGCCAGCTGTCCTTGCAGGTGGATCTCCCTCTATATATTTTAACATGCTTGTTTTGGAACCTGACTGTTTCAAGGCTGGAAGAAACAGATGTTTTCTTTCTGCCATAAAAATCCTTGAGGGCACCATTGCTGCCTCACTAGCATCTATTACCTGTTAACAGCCAAAGAGCTTTGAATGTGAGGACTTAGCGTGGCTCATTTAGTAGCTTTCCCATTGGATCACTGTATTGAGAGGATGTAAAGACAGCTGTGTTGACTCTGTCTTCTCCTCATCTCCTCCTGCTTATGGTCTGACGTGCAAGGCATCATCCTATCTAGCAGAAAATGTTTTGCTCCTGCCCCATAAATTGTATACAGTTTACATTGTAAAGATGTCCTGACTGTGTTTATGTCCACCTGAAGGGAACTTTGTTGTAGTTCATAGTGCAGAAGAATCTCCTCTCTTAGGGGGAGCAGTTGTAAAATCCTGCCTGCCTAGCCATAGGAGAACCGGGTAGCACCTTGCTGTAGCACATTTGGTGGTGGTCAGGGTGTTTCCCTTAGCTGAGCTGTGCCACCAAGGTCTGTTATTACTGGTCAGTGCATGACAGCGTGTGGCTGTGTACCTGAAGCATAGCGCCACGTGCTGAGTGGGCTGCAGCTGACTTCCACTGGCAGATGGGTGGCAGTGCATCTGTGTATGAAGGTTTCTCAGCAAGTCCGGAGCACTTCAGACAAGTCTGGACTTGCTCCTTAAACATTTTTCCTTTGGTCTGTTTGTGCAACGGCCCCAGCATTCTGATGCAAAGAGTGGAAGAGCTGCTGATGTCTGCTGCTATCCTTACAGTGAGTGGGACAGGTGCTTGTATTCCAGCGTTTGGCTATTGTTTATTAATCCAAGCAACACTGAAAATGCAGTTTAACTGCAGGCCTGGTACCTGCAGCCACCTGGAGACCTGTTATGCTGGCAGTGACAAGGAAGCCACTAACAGCAATGTGATTTCCATGTGTATTTGAAAGGAATGACTGCTGGCACCTGTGGGATGGAATCCTGGGCCCTAATATCAACCATGGTGAAGTGTCTGTGTGGCAGCACACAGCTGCATTCACTACCACAGTATCTAACCTCCTGCTCACACCTGTGTGACACGAAGCTGAGTACTGCTGCATGCAGGCCCTGCTGAGGGAGCTGTGGCCTGGCTGCAAGACCAAGAGTGTGTTGGAGTTGTCTGAGGAGGGTCAGCTTCTATTGTTCTGTGTGCAGATAACAGCAAAAGGCATGGGGCTACATTTGGAATATTTTCTGTCAAATTCGCAGCACGGCTCGATTTACCTCTGGTAAATCAGACACACTGTCTGCTAGGAGAAAACAAGACAACTCTGTCAACGCACTGTTAGAACATGCGTGCTTTTGTCAGTCTGGGCTGAAATAAAACCCAATGAGAGCTGTGACAGAGCACTGTGCTTTAATTTTAGCAAGTACCCAGTCTGAAGTGGGCTCTGCAGCAGATTCCTACTGCCGGCATAGGCGGGCGGGAGCACAGCTCCAGCTCCCGTCTTTCAGGGGTGAGCTTTACATTTTGGCATTAGGATCAAAGACGGGAGAATTAATTTGCTGTTTATGTTAAAGGGGATATATCTCCTTGAAATGTAATCTTTCCTGACTGTGTTTAATTGTAGTTTCATCAACCCCACCTGCCTGGGGGCTCCTCCTGTTTCTTCTGTGACATTCCGTATTTTTATCTCGACTTCCGAAGGAAATGAGGCTTCTCGGTGGTAGCACGTGTGCCTCCTTGCCTGCTCTTCCACCCAGTGCTGTTTAGGTCTGCTGGCCAACATTGGCCAAGCATAATGAGGGAGAAATTCCAAAGATATGAAGTCCCGACGAGTTATGTGAAAGCTGGCAAGCAGCACAGAGAGGAGAGTGGGTGCAATTTACATCCTTTGCGCCAGGTATGGCAGGCAGACCTCAGCCACTGGCCATTATCAGCCGGCTTGCCACTGTTCTGTAGTAAATCAAGAGGAGAAAGTAGATAACTTTTTTTAAAGAGAAAGTTTTAACGCTTGGCTTTCAAGTGAGTGCTGCAGCTACAGGAATGCATGCAGGGTAGCGCATGCAAATTGCTTTCAAGCATTTAAAAATCTCCCTCTGATTCCGTTTTTAGTTTATGGGTCTACAAATAGAATTGTACATTTGAGATTATCCCATGTGATCTCTCTTGTGCTTTGTTTTTAACATGTGCGTATGTATATATAACTGTAAAATAGCGATGTTGTTCTCTAATGTTTAATGAGAGAGAAATGTTTGCTCAAAGTCTCTCGACAGCACTCCTTTTCCAAGACAGAAATTTTGAGTGATGTGTAGGGAGTTGTTGGCCAAAATACAGTCTTAAAACCCAGCTCCTAAAACTGGAGATTACGGCAGAAAGTGCTAATGTGCAAGGACATGGGAATTTGTTGTACTCCAAGCTGACTTGTAACCATGATTAACACCCCCCTCGTGCCTGAGAGGAAAGCATTCTCTCCCCTGATGCCCAATCTCTTAAATACGCAATAGGAAGCACATGGCTGAGCTAAGTGTTAAAAGAGCCCTGAAGATGCTGTGCAAACTAGTTTAGCTGATCGGTCTAGAAGCTGCTCTTTGTCTCCTGAACCTAGAAGCATCTTTTCCAGTAAAGGGCTTGTGTACATTCCTGTGGATAGGTTTAATCCAAAAGGGATTAAAGCCCAGAGTGTGCTTTGTGTAGTCTCTGGCAGAGAATATTTTCTACTGCTAAATAAGTCTGCAAAGGTGTTGCCATTAAACTGCAGATTGTTTCTTCATAATAAGCACATGCAGCTCAGTTTTGCTCTCCTGTCTTTGCTTTCTCTTTTCATAGGATCTTGCTTCAAGGAGGAATAAGATAATGGGAATCTGGCCAATAGGATGTCTTTATGTGCTGACTCCCAGTTATCTCTTCCGTGTCAGGCTTTTCTTCTCAGATGTTTTGGTCTGAAAGAGATATCTCTGAGAAGAGAGAGAAAGGTGCAGATGGAGCTGCTGTTCCTATTTAGGGAGCACATCACTTGTGTATTTTGCACTGTGCCCATAAGGTAGAACGCTAGCTTCTTTACTCAGCACTGCTGATGCAAAAGGCATGGTGAGAATTCAGCAGCCTGGTTGCTTGCACAGAGCTTTGCTGTATGACGGAGGCCTTTCCCTCTGCCAAGTGTCAAGGTCAGTTCCAGAAATGAACTTTCAATTTTTTGCGTGTCAGTGGATGGATGAGGTGTTTTTGCAGTTTGTCATTAGAGCAGGGATATTTTCCACTATGGCTCTTTCTTCCTGAACTGAGCTTCAGTGTTTGATTCTAGTTTTGCGTGAGTTGGTAAGAATTAAGTGGAAATCTCAGTGTAAATGCAGCAGCCCCTATACCTTCAGATAACTATTACTAGCCTGGCAAAGCACCTTGGATGTGCATGTGAGAGCGAGACGGGAGAATGCACGTGATTATTGAAAATGGCTTTCTGATGTGGAACCTTTGACCAAATGGAAATGCAACTGGGAGAACAGAGCCCAGGCAGAAGGAGGAGTGTGCACCCCAGCTGCCTGCTTGACTCCCCCTGTGCTAACCTGTCCTCTTGGCTGTGGCCGCAGACAGTGGGGCTGTGCTGACTCCCTGCTTTGGAAACTGTGAGCACAGGCAGCACCACTAGGGAGGGATTTCTTTGTCTTTGGCATATTTTACTTTGGTAGCCTTTTCTCTAGCATTTACTTAATTTTCTCTCTTACAGTCTGTGAGAGAAAGCTCTTTTTATAAGGGTTAGATGTTTTGCAATTTGGGAAGTGTACCTAGCCTTGATCTGCAACACAAATTGTTAGCGTGTTGCCATTTGTACCGTTCTTGTAGAAATGAAGGAATCAGCATATAAATTGCAAACTCTTTCCCTTTCCCCGTTCATACCAATGTAAACAAACAAACAAACAGAGCTATAAATGAATGAAAGGATTTCTACTCTCGGGGAAGAAAGGAGGAACAGTTTGTTTTCTATTTATGAATATTCAGATAGCGTGGTCTTCTCAGAACCACAGGGTGGCTGAAGCTGGCAGAGTCCCCTGGGTTCCTCTGGCCCAATGCCTTCTCCAGCAGGGCCACCCAGAGCAGGGTGCCCAGGATTCCTTACAGCCGTGGGGCCGTGTGGGAGTCATGCCCACACAGCTACTCCAGGCTTTGCAGTGCCTGGAGGAAAGCTGGTCATGCTGTCTTCCTGAGGGTCTGACTGCATCCTCCGCAGCCACCTGTGATGGCTGTGAGGGAGGGTTTGCAGTGCTGCACACCTGGGGGCTTGGGAGAGAAGAGCCAAGATCTTCTGCAGGGATTCCCCCACCCTCTGTTTCTTTCTGCTGTGCAACAGGCTATTTTTAGGCTGCTTGCCTGCCTCAGAAATTACTTCACTTTTTGTGTTGGACCACTTCCATAACATTCATTGTGATTCTGAATTCCAGCGTTTGGGATAATGTTAGAGCAAAGAGTTGCGGGGTGGCGAGTTTGACTCAGTGGTAGAGCCAGAAATCTGCACTGAGGCAGTGTGTGTGCCAGTGGCCTCTGAGCTGGTGACCCACAGGAGACTGGCCTTGTGAACCAGGGTTCGGACCATGCTCTGTATTTGCCAACAAAGAATCTTCTTAATCCTGAGTTTAATGGTCCCTTTGCTGGCAAATGGCAAAAGAAAGTGACCCAGGAACAGCTTGAGACAGGTATCTGAAGCAGATTTACCTCTGAAAGACACCCACGTGCCTTAAGTACAAAATGAAAAGCCCAGTCTGCTCTTGCTGTGTATGCTTATGTAGTACCATTGCTAACGGACTGGATATTGTTCTTTCTTCCTCCAGGTGTTAGATAGATATGACTTAAATCATGTATTTATTTGATAGTAAAATGATCCTGAGATACAGGATCATTATGTAGGAAACAAGGCTTGTTTTAACGTTGCTGCATATGATGCATCTAGCAATTCGCTGCTCTGAGATGCAAAAGCCAATACAGTTAGATCTGTTATAGTTTAATTTCCTACAGCTGGTGGATAAAGCAGAAGAAAATAAAGTGCTGGATTTGGGCAGAACATTATACAGTTTCATAGAAAGGCCTTCTGACACAGTAGCATCTCTGAGGCTGTGCTGGATCTGGAGGGCACCTGAGACTTGCTGGCATTCAGTAGTATTTTTTTCTAAGGGAAAAACGAAGATGTTTGTTGCACTGGTCTTCTCTGTAGTTCACCAATGCATGTGGTGAATATAGTTGCAGGAACTCAGGAGTATTCAGGAGCTGTATGGTTAATGGGCAGCAGTGTGTGCCTACTGCTAAAGCTTAATATATATGGAAAAGTTGGATTCCAGTGTTGGAGATGGAAAAAATAATACTGATAGTATCAAGCCCACATTGCTGTGAGTTTTTCACACTTTTTTCTGGGTCTTAATTAATAACCACTCGTAATGAATCAATGCCTCTTTTTTGGATTATGGGTCTAATCCATAATCATTCTGAAAATACCCATACATCAGCGCCTTTGGAGTGCAAGTAGCTACTTAGATCATGGACAAACAGTTTCTAACACCCTGCTTAGTGTGACTTCATGAGCTGTTGTGTCCTCTCTGAGAAATGGCCATCTTAATTGTCTGGAGAGCAGTGATTTCTTGTGCAGTCTTTTTGTTTATCTAAATTTGTGTGCTTGTTTAGTAAAAGTGATCGCCTGTGTGACTGCTGTACTTTGGGCCATCACTAGAGGGCTTCAGATTGAGAAAGTCATTTGCCTACTGCATGACAATGGGAGCCAGAAATTTCCTATGAAATCTGGTACACAGCAATGCAATGCTGACCCCTCTGAGCTAATGCTTACTGGTGTTAAGTGGTGTTTTTGTCATCTTCTATTCAGATAAACTAGTTTCATCCTTTTTTTTTTTTCTCTCTTCTTTTCCTTTTTAGCCTTATTCGTTAATCATCTTTACAGCATGAATGATCAAACAGGGCCTCAGCAGCCCTTCCATGTGTGTGGCAAATAGGGCTGTGATTAGGTAGCAGCAGAGGAACAGTTTTGCAGTGTCCAGCACCTCCCTGAAAGGAAGAGGACATGCTGTAGAGGTTGTCAGCATGGAACATGCTTACTCTGTGGTCCATGCTAACTCTGAAGGCTGGTGCTGCAGAAACACATTGTGTGGTGGTGGTGAAAGCTGGGTTGTGACTGTTGCCTTGCTATACATGCTGCAGCTAGGTACAGCTTCTGGGGAAACATGTTCAATGGTGAACCGAAGGCATGAGGGAATAAAGGCTGTATTGTATGAAAGAAAACTTGAGCTGGATGTCTTGCTTTGAAGATGTTTGCCAGTAAGTTGGAGAGTTGCCCTCAGCCCAGCCTACTTTCAGTGAGGAAGTTTTATAGGGTCATGAAAAGAGGCAATGTCCTTTTTTCCACAGTTCCTTGTTTTTGCTGAAGCAGCTCACATGCACTGTCGTCATTTCTTGTGCTTTGGATCGGAGACTCAGTGTTCACCCAAAGAGAGTTCCGACTTTCTTCGATCTCTCTCCATGGTGTGTGAACTTTGGAGCACATAATGGGTGCAATTCAAAGCCAAGTGTGAGCTCTTTGCTGCTGATCACTTTGGCAGAAACTTCTAGATGCTTGGAGACTGCAGATAGAGCTGATTTGGAGAGAAAGATTTTCAAAACAAGGAGGATAAAAAAAAAGCACCAACAACCTTCAAAATTCTCCTTTTTTTTGTATTGTTTTGCTGACTTCATAATAGCCTGCCTGTTCTTCCTTTTCCTGTTCTGCACCCTTGCCCCTCACTCTAGCAATTCACACCAGCCGGAGGGCAACTAAAGGCTTTTCCGAGCCAAGTGCCACTTGTTGGTAAACCAGCAAAGACTAGCTTAACCAGTTCAACCAATGCTTTGTATGAGGCTTTCTATTTTGATCAGGTTTCGGGATTTCTATATGCTCCTGTTGGAGCGACAGCACCACAGGAGGGGAGTCCCTGGCCGTGACAGGCTTTGTTTGGATGCCTGTAGTGCAGAAGCTGACCTCCACAACACATGGTCTTTCACTTAGCTGCCTCTCTCCTGCTATTGCAAAGATCTGATTGCTGTGTGTGGGATTTCTCCTTCCACGATGCTTAGTAATGTTTCCAAACCGACTAATGGCTCCGTTCCTTGGTGGCGGAGCTGGAGCTGGCACGTTTGCTGTGGTCGGTCCCTTTGTGCATGGCTTCATTGTCAGACAGCTCCGCTCCGAGCAAATCTGGTGCCTTAAAGCACATCCTCCTGAATTTCGAGGCTCTGCACACAATCCAGGTTTCCTCGTTCAGATGTAAATGGCTCCCTCCCCACCCCCCAACATTTTCGCTGGGCTTAATTGCTCTTTGTTCCATCTCAAATCAGTGTGATTAAAGAGATTTTTCAGACTGTCACTTCATCGTGTTACGGGACTAGCATAGTAAGAAGTTGTAATATCTGTTAGGGTGAGTACCCCAAGCATAGAATTACAGTCCTTTTCCTGCTTATGAATCATCTTCCCAAGAGACCCTGTGGTGATAGCATTTCTTTTGTTTTAAAGGAAAAGTCCCTGAGAAGGAGGCCGTTTATTCAGACGAGGCAGGCCGTCTGTTTTTGTTTCTTTTTAAACATGCAACTTTCAAATTTGTTCTGTGTCTGTTCCAGACGCTAACCTTGAGCACTGCTCCCGTGCAAATGTCAGCGGGTTGGAGATGTGGCCACCGGGGTCTGAGGAGATGCAGCCTTCCAGTACATAAAGGGAGCTTCTAGACAGGAGGAAGACTGACTTTTTACGCAGTCTGATGATGATGGGACAAGGGGGAATGGTTTAATCTGAAAGAAGGGAGATTTTCATTAGGTATTAGGAGGAAATAATCTACTCAGAGGGCAGTGAGGCACTGGCACAGCTGCCCAGAGAAGCTGTGGTGCCCCATCCTTGGAGGCACTCAAGGCCAGGTTGGATGGGGCCCTGGGCAGCCTGAGCTGGTGGGGGGCAGCCCTGCCCATGGCAGGGGTTGGGGCTGGGTGGGCTTTGAGGTCCCTTCCAACCCAAGCCATTCTATGATAGGTCAGATTGTTTCTAAAGAGGTCAGATTGTTCTGGTGGAGAAGGATTTCAGTGAAACACATTCATTTGCAGCCAAGTTGCTGAGTGTCACTTTTTAACAGTGGAGATGAGGAGGAGGAATGAGCTGGTGACTACATCTGAAGGCTGCAAGTGCTGGGAATGAGGGCGTGAAACTTCCTACTTGGGAAGTGGCTTAGCAGAGATGTGCATGTGTTCCTCTGCTGTGAGAACCAGCAGGCAGCCATGCCATAAGCCATCATGACATGGTGCTTGCCAGTCAAGAGGATGCTCTTTGTTTCTGGGAATGCTGTATAGGAGCAGGCTGCGCAAGGCGTAGCTGCCTGAGGGATGGGGAGAAGAGACCAAAGCTCCAGCAGACCTGCTGCACACACGTCCTCTTTCTGCCTGCCTTTCATTTTGAATACTTGGAACACTCGGGATGTGGAATAACCAACCAACTAACCCACGCATCTACACAACACCCAGCCTGCAGTGCTCTCCTTCCACCACATGGACAGCCCCTCTTGGTGTGCCTGTGGATGTGCATTTACACCCTGTGCAGTTTTTGTTTCTGTGTGGAGTGCCCCAGACTCAGAGTTTCTTTTAGAGGTGTTGGATTGACTTAGAGCCAGCCTGGGGAGGGGGATTTAGGCAGGGGCTGTTGGCAGCCCTGGTTTTACAGGAGGGAATAGTAGGGTGATGTAGGAGCTAGTGGCAAGAGCTGGGAGGGGGAGCTTCAGTCCTCCAACTCTGCTGTAAGCAGAGGCTGTCAGGGACTCAGCTTAAAATAGAGAGCCTTGTACTAGGAACAGGGATGTTTGTTTTTAAACTGGAGAGAAAGATACTGTAGCAGCTCTGATTTTTGAGATGAGATACTGTTTAATAATCGCAAGCTTGTTTGCAGCCCAGCAGCAAAAACAAACCCGTACTGTAATATTAGGACCCGTCTATGTTTGCTCCAATCCTATTTTCTTGGCTGTTAATCATAGTCTCTTTTTCACCTGCCCAGCTAAGAGTAAGTGCAGCTAAGGAGCTGAGGTGTGATATTTTGTGCCAGCATTTATTGCTTTTATTTATCCCAATGGAGGCGGAGGGAGTGTCCTTCTCAGGCAGGCAATAATTACGTGGTTATCAGCAGCTTCCTTGCTTGAGAAGGGGAGGAGGGGAGATCAGGAGCTGCGACACCCTGTCTGATAGATGGACACAAGCATCTTGTGGCTCTGTTCATTGTTAATTCACTCCTGCAGCACCGCTCAGCTGTGAGGTTTCCAGGCGTGCTTGGCAGCACTGACAACAAAAACATCTGGTCCAAGAATATAGTTCCCTTCTGCTGGCAGCTGCATGAAAATGATTTTGTACATAGTGGCGTGGTGCCAAATGCACTTACTGGTACACTAAAGTGCACAGCCTTTATAGTGCTTTGGCAGCACAGGGTGGTTTTAAATACCGTGTGTAAGTCAGCATGAATCTACCAAAGAAAATCAAAACCTCAGCAATTGGTTTTTATAAAGAACTCACTTATCAAGTATGCACAGGCGTGGATCTACCTCCGTACCTGCCTAGCAGCTGCTCCTGTCAGATTACAAAGGAAAAGCCTTTTGGTGACAGGCCTGGTTGTCATCTGTCCTCTGGCAGGGTTTAGCATGAGCATGAAGGGAAATGTGCCCCTCGCAGATGTCCCTGAATTCCTCTGTTGGTGGTTGCTTTATTTGTTGCTGATAGAGATAGTCTGTCTCCTCTCTTGTTTTAGAAAAAATGCAGTGCATGCTGAAGAAAATGTTAGCTGTGAATTGAGTAGTTTGTGTGTCTGCTGGTAAATTATAATTTGAGTGATTGGACCTAATAATTATAGAGTCATCATCATCATCTTGTCAGTCAGATGTAAATTACTCCATAATGGATTTCCTTTTTGAAAAGCTGTGTTTCCGAGTGCGAATATATTTTAGAGTTAAAATTTAACACTCTTATTCCCTCCTGTCTTTAAAACCTTTATGGTTATAAGTCTTCTCCTTGTGTGACAAGCAAGTTAAAAACAGATCTTTGCTCCAGCGAAGCTGCTCTCGGACTGTATTTTTCTCATTATTTCTTTTCTGTGTCAGTGTTCGTTCCCACAGACTAGTGCAGCCACTCAGTGTGGCAGCATTTATTCACCCCCAAAGTTGCTGCTGCTCATAGGCTTGAGGGATGCTGCTGAAGAGCATGGAAGAGCAGAAAGCTTTGAATCTGCTTAGGCATCTATTGTGGGTTCACCCTTTACAACAGCCCTTTGCTCCCTAGGACGAAGTGGGGAGTTTTATGCAGGTTTCTTTCAGGAAGGAGCAGTGTATGTGTGTGTTTGCTTAGGTGTCTGAAGTACAGCCTGTGTCAGTACTTCATCACTGGCAGAGCATAGAAGTGCTCCTGCTGATCAGAGGGAGCTCCTGTGTGACAGTTTGTGCCCATGGCATCTTATCATGGCACTGTGCACCATTGAAAGGAGCCTGGCTGCGTCCTCTGTGAAATACATCCTTTGGGTATTTGTGGTGATCCCCCTGAGCCTCCTCTTCACCAGGACAAAGAGCTCTGGATCTTTCAGCCTCTCCTCATAGCAGCTCGTCATTGTGGTGGCCCTCTTAGACTCTCTCCAGTATGCCCATTTTCCCCCTTGTACTGGAGGGCCCAGAACAGGATGGAGTGTTCCAACTGTGGCCTTACCAATGCTGAGAGGAATTTGACAGGGCTCAAAAGGAAAATAATGAATAAAAGAGTGACTTGGTGAATTTGAGGCCCACTCATCTGATCTCCATAATTTTTTTGTTCTAAGTATGGTCGTGCTTTCAGCCCAGATAGAAATTGCTGGTCACTTCATTCCCTTTGTTCCTTTTCCTCCCTGTGCCAGCCTGGCCTTGCCAGAGCGGTATTTTGCCAGTGTTTCCCACATTTCCCAGCCTCCCTTCTCTTCCTGGCACACAGTGCCTGCTCAGCCTGCTTCACACGCTCTGCCTCTTCCTCTTGTGAGAAGAAGGGGCACTTGGCCACTCCACCCACTGCTGTCACTCGTCACGGATGGCCCTGTCCGCACGTAGAGCAGAGGAGGAGGCCACGCGTTACCTGTGCAGGCTGAATGGTGACTAATGCTGGTCCAGGGGAATTGAGGTGTTCAACCTTCAGGCAAAGATTGCCTGAAATTAAGACTTGTAAAGGCTTGCGAATTCTCACTGTGTCATTCAAGCAGGTTTGTAAGACACATGTACAGATTGGACGATTCATTTTATTTCTGTGTAATTTACATATTTTGGCTGGCTCACAAAAGAAACCTTATGTTAAATGTCAGATCATGATCTCACACCAGTCCTTGCTTACAAGAAGTTTTTTTGAGGCTGTGCTGTGGCCCAAATTTTGAAGTTTTCCTTTTGTGGATGTAAAACAGAGCATAGGTTAAGGGTGACGTGTACAACAGCCTTTAAACTGGGTATGATGCATTCCTAAGCCAGTGTATGACCTTTGATGCTGGGGGAGATGTGATGGCAGTCTATTCAGTGGGGTTTTGCAGGTGTACTTAAGACAGACTTCTTTAAGGAAGAAGTGTCCTATCTATTTCTTCGTAGTATGGGCTCAGTGAAGTGTTTCATGTTATACAGGTGGATTTGTGGGCTGCAAAGAAGATGCAGTAATTCTTTGTTTAGGGCTTTCCTCAGTTCTCATTTTCTGATAAATTGCAGGGCTCTTTAGTGTAGCTAAAGAGTAGTGTAGAGTTTTAAATATTTGGAAGGAAAAGTTGCAGTACTTGCAACATTTTAATGGGGAGGGTTTGCTTAATTAAAGCGTGGAAGACTTGGGGAATGCAGACAGCTGAAAGATCAGCAGTGTGTTATGAAGTTCTTCCACCTACCAGTTGATATGGTTTCAAAAGCCAGTCAGTAATAAACCTTGAAGTCTTCCATTACCTGTTTGCTGTAATTTCAACAAATGGTTGATGTTAGTAATGACCAAAGCCTGGACACATTTTGTCTTATTTTAGGCACTTAGTTATCGTGTTGAAGCTTGGTGCACTGGCTACACACAACATAGCATGGGTAAATGGTGTAAGGGGTCACGTCTGTCCACTTGAGGTAGGATGCATCCTATAGAGGGGTGGATGTCACCAGTAGAACTGTGTCTCCTGGAGGTCAAAGGTGCATGCTTCATGGCTGCTGGCAGTTGCAGTGGTGTTGGTTTGTGCTCTCCCATCTGTTCAAAATTTATTTTTTAACAAATAATTAATTTTGGAGTACCATCTCTATTCTGCTCCCTCTGCTTCACAAATCTGTGTTTGCTTCTGGACTAAACGTTGTTACATACTGAGCAGTGCATAGCCCTTTATTGCTGTCAGGCACGTGATAGAGCTTCTGAATTTCTCTTGTCAGCTACTTCTCCAGCCCAATCTCTTTTAAATAAAGTATCTATGTGAAACAGCCCCAAGGAAATGCTGAAGTAGGATTACTTTTCCTTACTCTCCTTTGTTCTGCTCCTGTTTGGGTGTGCATGGTGACAGCTTTTGGCTTCATGGTTGCAAGATTCAGGTCTTTTTTTTTTTTTTTTTTTTTTAAATGAAAGAGGGGTTGCAAAAATCTCTCTTCTCAGTACATCTCATCTGTAGGACTTACTGGTTGCTTGAGTATGAAGCTGTGTACTAAACAAATCTATTCAGTAAGGAAATTGGTGTGTTCATTAAAGTATTGATTATTGTAACGTACTTGCTAAAAGTGCATTTGTGTTAGGCCAAATATGTTGTTTATCTTCCCATCTTAAATTTCTGTAAATATAATTTCTTTGTAGTGTTTTGTACATTAGAAAAACACTTTCAGCCTTTTGTTTTTTTTCCTCTCCCAGATGTTTGCATTCTGCTCACTCTTCTTGAAGTTAATACCTAGTTTCCCACTAGAACATTAATTTATCATTGAGTCTCTTCATATGTATGAAACCTGTGGGACTCAGGAGCTTTTCCCAGGTCCAACCTGTTTCCCAGCAGAGTCTGGTCTGCACATCCAGGGAAGGACCTATGTGTTGTTGTCCTTTTGGATGGAGACCTGCTGTCTGAATCTGGGTGGGGAAGGCAGCAGCCAAGTGGTGTGAAGGTGCCTCTTATGGCTCTGTCATCACCTCAGAGATGCTGCTTTCCTTGTCATCAAATATATACTGAGATGGGAAGCAGAAATGCCACACAACTTTTTTGCTTTGCGTGTGACACTGTTTTCTCTCTGGCATCTATGTTTCTTCTTTCTCCCTGAGCCCCAGGCCTTTGCATAAAGCAGAGTGTTTTAACCTGTTTCCTTTGCAGACAGACTTATTTTTGATACCTGCTAGCAAGGATTTAAATCCGAGACTGGATGTAGAATTGTATGGCAACAGGCCTTTTTTAGCATGAATTATACTGGGAGAAGTAGGGTACTAACCATTCCCTTTCTGGCGGGAGCTCTGCTGATGGAAGTACAAGGATAGCTCGTTGCATAACTTGTAAATAATTCAGGCTTGATGAGGATGGACAATTCTAGATTGATAGATGAGAATGCAGTCTGAGCAGGAAACGCATTTAGGGAACCATGACCAAGGATCAAGGGACCAGCCTTGGAAATATTTGCAGGATTTTGCCCTTAGGAGGCTTCTCTCTGGGTTGCCTTCTGAAAAGCCTTTGGTGCCTTGGAGTTCTGCTGGGGGAGGTCAGCAGCAGTGCCTTCCCTCATTCAATGCCCGGCAAAGTCACCAGGGGCACATCAGGCAAGAAAGGAAATATTGTTGTCGTCGTGATTGGCAGAGGAGGTGGCTCAGGGGAAACAACAGACAAGTATTATCTTCACGTGGCTCTTGGCTCCTTCCCTTGTGCACGTGATTCCCTCTTGTGCCCCTGCACAATACTGCTACACAGGCTCCTTCAGGCAGTGCTGGACCCTACTGAAAAGCTACCCATCCCTCGTGCTTCTTTGTCCAGTTAACTTTATTGTTGCTTTATAGCTGCATTCTCAGCAGTGGCACTGTTGCAAACAATTTGGCTCATTTTCTCACTTGTTTCAGATGATGCCTTTAGAATGCAGTAGAGAGGATGTTACGCCAAGGGGAGATGAAGCACTCTCTGTTTGGTGTGGGTTGTGTGAAGTGTGTTTTTAACCTGCTTGACAAAATCTAGTGACCGAAGATAACCAAACGTAGTCCTAAGGACAGCCCTTTCCTCCCAGTCATTTCTCACAAAACAAAGATTTTTTTGACTCTTGGGAAAGCAACCCAGCTGTCTTTAGCTACTGCATTTCTCAAGCAAGGTGCTGTTGGTTTGCTACATCTGGCAGCTCAGAGGCTTATGTGCAGCTCACAGCACCAGGATAGGTTCTGGGAGGCTTCTAACCAGCAAAGGGCTTTCTCTGCATGGGCTGCCCGTGTGGATAAGGGGCAAAGTGATAGCAGTGGTGGGAGGGTGCTCCCTACCCCCACTATTACTTGCTGGGTGTCCTCTGCTTCTGGGGTATCACTGAGCATGTGGTGTGACAAGCCCTTATTCTTAAGCACAAGTAGTTTGCTGTCTTTTGGAGAAGTGCATGTTTAGGAAAGACTGGAAGGACAATGCAGAGAAAGAAAAGGCACCGATTCCAAGCTGGAAACAGCCAGTGGGTGAGGGGTCTCTGAAAGAAGGGCCTTGCACATGTGGTGGGACACGGGTGCTGGGGGTGAAAAAGTAGTAGAGGAGGGAGATAGAAGGCAAACAAACTTGCATGAGGTCTTTACCTTGAGGGTAACAAAGCTCAAAAGCTATATAAAATGCTCTAGGAGAGAGAGTTGTAGTAACAAAGTTGGAGGCTCTTGTATATTAAGTTTTAGGAGGCACTGCATATGGACCTGTAAATGTTTACTGCATGTCTTGATTAAAGTCTTTTCTATTCAACAGCTTAGGCTTTCCCTCCCAAGAAGCCTGTGCTTTTTTTTTTTTAAAAAAAAAAAAAAGAACTATTTTATATCTTATTCCCAATTCGGACACAATTTTGGGGTTGGAAAGGATTATGTTTCTCCACATAGCATTCTCAGTACTGCAAGCTCTTCTGCTTTTCTCTTTGTATGAACTTCCTACCTTGGCAGGCTCTGGCAGGGACTTGCCCAGCATTTGGAATCTCATTTTTATTGTGGTTAGGTTCCTCCCAAAATTGCGATCTCCTTCCCATCTTGAAGGCAGTACCACAGCTCCTGGTTTGAATACTGCTCTGTGTGCAATACTGCCCCAGCTCCTCGTGCCAAAACTTCCCTCTTGTGTGTGAAACTTTATTAACGACTGTGTATATTATGGATTCCAATACCAGAAAAGGTCACCTATTGTGCTAGGCACTATTCAGACTCTCCCGGTTCTGGACAGATCCTTCTTCAAATGGATGCAAGCCAGATTACGGGTGTGGAGAGAAGGGAGGAGAGAGGATGTGACACACAAGCAGAATGGTAGTTTGCAAAAGTTGGTGTTGTGATTTATCCAAGAAGGTTTTTGTTTGCATTTGGAATCTTTCATGACTTTTTTTTTCAGATGGGAGAGAGCAGAAGTTATAAGAGAAAGGGAGGGGAAAGGAAAATAAACTGGATTATGGTCCTCTCCTGTTGCCTTTTTTTTATTTTTTTATTTCTCATATGGTGGTGAGTTGGTGAAAGAAAGGATGAGCTGTCATCTCTGGTGCCTGTTGAAGGCAAAACAATTTCTACCATCTTGGGGACCGTGGTTTAGTTATCCCTTTCTTCTCTCACAGAGAAGCAGTGCTAATGCTGCTCTATGCCTCCCTGCGTGCATCTGAATTCTCTGATAGTTGAAAGAGTCCCAAAGCCTACAGGCTGCTGCTGGAGCTTGTGGTTCATAGCCAGCTGAGTGAGCTCATTCTGAAGTCCTGATTACAGTGCAACCAGCAGCCATTCTCCAGGCAGTGCAGCCCCTGGATATGGACTGGCAGAGCTTTGTGGTGGCATGGGAAAAAGCAGACAAAAGGAGACTGAGAGACTTCCTTTCCCCCCTTGCCTGAATAGTTAGGTTTCCACTGCTGGGTAGTGTTATTAATTAAAACACTTTGTTATAGCTTATGACATTTGTAATGGGAGATTTTTTATTGTCTCACTTCTTAAATCAAAAAGGAAAGTTGCCAAAGGGACGAATTTGTGTTCCTCTGCAAACTGACCTGGGACAGTATATAAGCTACTCAGAAGCTTAGATAAGCTTGATTTTACATTTGTCACAAAGCATTGTTTTTCTGTAACCCTGCTTGGCCATGTTTCCTCATTCATGTTGTCCATTATCCTTCACTAGGGTAAATAAAATTTTCTGTAAGTCTCCTATGTTTCTCCTCCCTACCTGTGGCATCTGTTGAGATACAAGTAAAGCTTGGCAGTCACCACAAGCTGCTTTTTTGAGGCAACCACAGAGGCAACTCTTCCATCAAAGGGAGAGTGAATGTAAGACCACCACGGACATGCCCTGGGGTACTTCCTTGCTGTACCTTTAGACTGTTGTCTTCCTCCCAGCTTCTGACATACTCTCCATGTATTATAGAGCATGGAAAGCAGTGCTGCTGCCCATCTTCCTCAAGTCTGTTTCTCAAAGACAGACTCTCCTGGTTCAGATTGCTGGTGGCCTCACAGCTGCTGTGGAGCAGGGACAGGTCAGGACTGCTTTCTTCAGTATCCTGAGGTGCCTGGACAAAATGTTTGATTATCTGAGACACTGGAACAGGTTGTTTGCCCAGGGAGGCTGTGGATGTCCCCTCCCTGAAAGCATTCAGGGCCAGGCTGGATGGGGTTTTGAGCAATTTGGTCTAAGGGGAGGTGTCCCTGCCTATAGTAGGAAGGTTGGAACTAGATGATCTTGAAGGTCCTTTTCAACCCAAGCTATTCTATGATTCTGTGTTTCTTTCTAGAGTTTCTGTTCCAATCTCTTCCCTTCCTACTGTGGTGTCCAGTACAGTGCTTATGAATTCCTTATCCTCTCAAGATTTACATAATAAACAGAAAAATGAACAGAATTTTCTTGCAGTAATGAGTGGTTGCGATAAAGAAGCAGCGAGCAGGATCCTCAGAGAACAGCATCCTGGTGCTGCAGCAGTGAGCAGACTGGGAGCCAGTAGGCGGCACAGCGAGGGGTAGCTGGCCTGCTGCTAATTGTCATGTGGTAATTCAGGTGTTTAGGAATAAGCCCCACGCTCTGTGGTGGATTTCTGTGCATGTGGTTTGTAATCTTCCAGGCGAAGGCCCTTTTGATAAAAGCAGCTTCGCATTGAGAAATTCCTCGGTGTTGTGCTGGTGTGGCCATTGAATTGTGGAAAGGAAACAAGTGGAAAAGAAGAGGAAATCCACTCCAAGCCTGATTTAACCACGTGACTCCTGCAAAAGTATAGCTTACTGCAAAAATTGCTGGTAATCAGGCATGCTGTCACAAACAGACAGTGAATGTAGAAGTATAAAACACTCGCACCAGCCCCAGCGCAGGCCCAGACAAAGAATATTTCAATGAGAGTTTGTATCTGCACATAATGGCTTAAAGTGGTAATTGATGCCAGCTGCATAAAATCACTAGGAAGGGCTCACCAGCTGCCTCTCGCCTCCAGTGGAAAAAAAGATGCAGTTTTGTACCCCTTCGTGAAAGTGCAGTCTCTCCTCAGTCAGATTTAATTTTTCCCTTTGTGATCCTGGGCAGTACCAGCAAGGATAGCTTTGAAGGCCAGAGACGAGGGAGCTTCCTTCCCCCATGTCGGCCTTTGTGTCCGAGTCCCAGGATGGCCCCACGGGTGCTTTCCTTGTGGGGTGGCTGCAGGCTGCTCGCCTTGCCTCGCACGTGGCTGCGAGCGGAGCTGTGCGGAAATGCTCTTATCCGGTGACATTTTTGGGTGGGACTCATCTCACCCAAGCGAAGACATCTGCAAAGTCAGTGTCTGGATCTTTGCTGATGACCTCATCCTCCTTTTGTAATTAGGGGGAGAAGTAAACACCCGTAGGGTTTATATTGTTTGGCCTCTTCAGATGTCCATGTTGGAATGAAGTCAATTCTGCCCTGGAAAAAAAAGGTCCTGAATCTGGAACGCAGCAATTCGGCTCTTTTACTATTTTATTTTTTATACCAATTCCTGTCCTATAGCAGTACAGCTGCAGGATGGTTGGTCTCCGGAGGTTCCTTTCAGCCCCTACAATTCTGTGATTCTCTACACTGATTAAGCCTCACGGTCACTCCTGTCTGTTGCCTCAAAGTCTTCAGGACTTGGTGCTAGGGAGCTATTGATCCACGCTGAGTAAGCAGAGTCCTCCAAAGACTGGCAAGGGTTACCAAATCTATTTATTCCTGTAAGCTGGCAATCAGACTGGACTGAACCCGTAGGTGAGACACTTTTGCTGTGGACAAATGCTCAGTGACAGCTCAAGTAGCAGTTTAGCACCGTTTCTGATCTTAGCTAAGGGTCGCCGCAGGCTGTGGTGTAGGCGCCTTGACGTGGCCACAAAGGAAAAGGGACAGAGCAGTGACAGCCTGCAATCTGCTGGACCTCTGTATGCCCTTGGGGTTGGGTGTTTTTTAGTGGTTGTTTATTTTTTTGTTTGTTTGCACTTTTTTTTCAGAAATGGATCCTGTCTAGGCATCGTCATTCTGGCTGCTGTTGTTATAATAGATAAGCACGAACAACCTTTAGGACATCCTGCCCATTGTATTGTAAAAGCCATTGTGTTTATGTGCTGGTGGTAGGAAATAATTTTCTTATAAAGAGCGAATACAAAATAGCAGATTATCCAATTATACCGAGTAATCTACCAAGCATCAAGTCCCAAACTGTTATGTTTAACAGAGCTCCCAGTGCAGCATTTTTTTTTTTTTTTGCCTAAATTCAAAGCTCAGACTTGTACTTTCTAGCAGTGATCATGTATATTTCTTCTACTATTACTTTTTTTTTTTTTTTTAATATGGACTAAAAAAAAAAATAAAAAATCACATAACAGCAATGACAGCAGAAACAGCTGAGGAAGCCCCAAGTTAGCTTTTGGCTCAACAAGCCATGCTGATAATAATGCTTTTTCCCAGGGCTGCTGTTTGCTGGGAACTTTGATTTACTAGATAATATTACTGTTTTGTTCAGCGTTCCAGAAATGCGCAGTATTTTACTTTAAAGAGGCATCATGAGAAGATTTAAGAATAGTTTATCCCTGGTGCATTTTGGGAGTTCTCTCCCAGTAATGTATGAGTAAGCACTGCATCCCAGTGCTGGTGTATTTCAAACAATTGTTTCCTTTAC
This sequence comes from Phasianus colchicus, assembly GCF_987193195.1. Taxonomy (NCBI): domain Eukaryota; kingdom Metazoa; phylum Chordata; class Aves; order Galliformes; family Phasianidae; genus Phasianus; species Phasianus colchicus. The sequence goes on from NC_143436.1 coordinate 134,970,479, forward strand.
AGCACACGGTGGTTTCCTTCACTAAAGCCATGCGTACCGACGCATGTAAATAGTTAACGTGTAGTTAGTATTAACATCTGCATATGTCGTGGATAGGATGTTTGATTGCTGGTGTGCTGCAAATTGCAAGGAAGTTTAAAGCTTAAAATGTAATCAGCTTTGACATACAGGATAATCAAAACACTCGCTGTCATCTCAGCCAGCCTGCCACGCTGGGGAGCAGGGGTAGCAGCTTCTTCCTGGAGTCAGCATAAGGCAGAAAAGTGGCCCCTGGGTATGTAAAGCTAGAAGGTTGTGGAGCAAATACACACCCCAACTAAATAGGGAAATCAACTCTCTATTAATTACTTGCCTTGAGTTGGGCTAAGTGAGGACTCACACTGTCCAGGTGTGCTTAAAGAAAGGCCAGGGAGTGCGTTGGTGGTGGGAGAGTGGGATGGTGGCTGCTCCTTCTCTCCTGTTTGCTGTCTTCACGCACGTACATCGTTGCCGTTGCATTGCTTCAGAAGCACTCATGGATCCTTCCATGTAATGCACCTTGCTATTATTTAAGTTGCATATTGTTGGTGCTCTTAAGAAGTGGTTGTGTAGCGTTGCCCCTTTCAAACAGCTGTGTGGTTTGTTCTAACACTGATCTCATGTATGGTGAGGACGGCCTCCTCTCACCTGAGTTGCTCTCTGCTTGGCACTGCTCTGACAAGGGCGAGCAGGGGGAAGTCCTTCCTCTGCCTTTGTATTGCAGCATCCTGTTTACGGGTCAGGCTCCCAGCCCTCTTTTCCTGATGCACTTGCCTTTCCTCTGTGGAGCCGGATGGAGGAGGAGGAAACCTGTGTGTGAGGCGAATGCCTTGTTCATGCAGGGAGGGGAATTCCTGCTGCACTGAGCCGGTCTGGTGGCATTTAAATAGAACAAGTTGAAATCTTCACAATCAAACAAACAAACAAACAAACAAAAAGGAGAAATAATACTTCTTGTAAATTAACAGATTTTTCTGTTTTTTTTTTTGTTTTTTTTTTTTTAGTTTTCTGGGTTACATAGAATAGAAGTCTGTTACATGCATATTTGTTTAAGGTACTACAGTCATTGGGTTTTGGATGAAGACCAGTGCATTTTAGGAGGAAGTTTTTCACTCAGAGGGTGGTGACGCACTGGAACAGGTTGCCCAAGGAGGTTGTGGATGCCTCATCCCTGGATGCATTCAAGGCCAGACTGGATGTGGCTCTGGGCAGCCTGGTCTGGTGGCTGGCAGCCCTGCACATAGCGGGGGGATTGAAACTGGATGATCGTTGTGATCCTTTTCAACCCAGGCCATTCTGTGATTCTGTGATCCTTTGCTTCTTTTTTGTACTACCATAAACTTAGAGAAGTATGGGTCCATTTGAGACAATCTCAATGAAGAGGATTTTGTTAGCATGAACCGGAGATTTGTTTATTAAGTATGATGATGATATAGATTCAACTTTTTAAAAGCTACTTGTATAAAAGAAAATAATTTATGCACATGGTGTATTAAACATACATTTTTTGTTTTTGTTTTTCCAAAGGACGAAGAAGAAGAAATCAAACTGGAGATTAATATGTTAAAGAAATATTCTCATCACAGAAATATTGCAACTTATTATGGTGCTTTCATTAAGAAAAGTCCTCCAGGACATGATGACCAACTGTGGGTAAGCAGATGTTTCTCAAGCATGTTCATAAGCCTTTCCCTTTTGCAAATCATTTGAGGATGATAGAAATATCATTATGGAAAGACTGCCTAATAGAATTTGGTGCTTGCTTGAACAGATAGAGAATTGAATAATGTAGGCTAATGTGGTGGCTGAGCTAAGATTTGTTACTAGCAGTGTATTTGCTCTTTAAGTAATTTTTTTCCCCATTTCAAAGATGGATAGTAACATGTTTCATGGGAACAAGGCAGATGAGCTGAGCAGTAGGAATGCGTGGCTGTGAAAGTAAAGCTGTACTTGAAAATTCTACCCGTTTCACATCACATCTCATCTATTCCCTCTAGAGGACTGAAGTTCGGGTTTGAAATGGCAGCGTACAGACACAAGTACACGCTCTTGTCTCCCATAAATAAGTGGGAATTATAGATTAAGATGTGTTGCAATGGTGTGGTCAGCTTGATTCCTTCAGCACTGGATGTGCTCTTACTTCTGTTGCTGCTAATGCATTTTGCACAGCTGAGCATATCCAGATTCCCAGTATTAAATTACAGTGATTAAATCAGTCCTTGAAAATGTGGTAACTAATGTGAGACATATTCCATGTTTGTCTGACACACATTGGAGACATTTGTTTTGGATCCACTTTCAAGGCAGAGAGGTAAAATAAATGATATTCTGTGCTTCATGAGGGTTTCCCAAGTCAGTGCTGCAGCGTGATTATTTTACTTTGCTAGACAGCTGGAAACTGTGTTTAATGTTGATTGCATGCTGGTATTTCTTTTGCAGCTTGTTATGGAGTTTTGTGGAGCAGGCTCTATCACAGACCTTGTGAAGAACACGAAAGGGAATACTCTGAAAGAAGACTGGATAGCATACATCTCCAGAGAGATTCTCAGGGTAAGGAAAATAGTTCACTGCACAGAGAAACACAGAAGCAATCTTGCGGATGTAACTTAGCTTGTGGTTCTGCAGGAAACTGTTCCTATCAGTCCTGTTAGCCAAGTCATTGTCTGAAGAGCATGTAGGAGTAGATGGACGTCTGCTGTGCATCATTTAACTTCAATCTCCTACACTGGCAGTGAGGACAAGACCACAAATGCGCGCACACTGTGTGAGTTGTGCTGTACTGTAAGAGCAGTGCTGCACAGAGAAGGCAGCTTAAGAACCAGAGTCCTTATCTACTGTAAAAGCTGAGAAACAGTGCCCATGTGCCTGTAAGATGCTTTTCTTAGAAGTTTTTTTTTTTTTTTTTTTTAGAAGACTGAGGTTGCAACAGTGTCATAACACTAGATGGTGCAGAATGGGCTTTTCCAAATTTGCTTACAGCCTTCATTCTCTGCTTTTAATCGAGCCTATGGAGGAAAGGAGCTGTTGGCTCAGGCCAGCCGTTGCAGCTTCTGTGCTGCAGTGTGCTCACATATTGCTTATTGCTGCAGTCATTCTAGGGCAAGCAGATACGTCGCATGCGGTTGTGCGCTGTAGAGTGCTAGCATAAGGCACTGCAAAAGTTCCTCAGAAAGAGGGATGCCACTTACCAGTTCTTCTAAAACTGAAGCTTTAGCTAATTACGTCTCATATTTAATTTCCAGTTGGTACGGTTGAAGTGTTTTTTGAATTGGCATGTTTGCTGTGCTAAGTAAATCTGGTACGATTTTCCTCATGCTTCTTTGTAAAACAAATTGCCTCCTACCCATTCCATTACACAGTGAGTCTGTTCAATTGCCTCATCAAAACTGAAGTTCCGAGGGCTTTATGTTAAAGGAAACCACCGGGAGCTCTCGCATAAATCAATGCTGCTGATGTCTGCGTTGCACAATGGCTCTGTTTTGGTGATTTTTTTGAATGATGGAGGCATATGATTGTGGTCTCTTGCTCAAACTCCATCTGCTAGGAGAGAGTTTGGCTGTTGAAGTTTGGGCTGGCACATTTTGAATTGTTGTTTACTAGAAGGAATAAAAGTTACCGTCATGAATACCTACTGATGGTCGTACTTCCAGTCAAGTGGATAGCATGCTTTAGTATGAGGAAAGCTAACTGCTGTAATACAGAATACCAATCTTATGCTTGACTTGAGTACAACTGTGCAAACCTGGAGGTGCTACATGCTATGTTGCCTTCACCATAAATTCTTCTTAAGGTGGTAGGATCATGCTCGCTGAGAAGATGAAAGAAGGTTTTTCTTCACAAAAACATTACAGCTGTTTTCTCATTCTTGTGAGACATTTGTAAAAGGAGCCTTAATTGTTTACGAGCAGAAACTGGAATATCTGAAAAAAAGGAATGCAAAATTCACATTGCAAATAGGCATTGCAAAACCTGATTTGACCTTGAGTTTGTCAGTGAAGAAAGAGAGAGCTTGTGGAACAAAAAGTTAAACGAGCTAAAGTGCCAAAGATATGTGCAGGTTGAGATGTAGGTGAGAGCCTCCTGAATGCATCCCTATGTGGTCGGAGGGACCTCAGGGAACTTACCTGGGGACTGCAGGAGGGTCAAGCTGTTGCCCCTTAGTCACATTCTAAACCCTCAAGAGCCTGAATGTATTTTTCCAGTAAGATCAGATTGTATTCCAGAGAGAACATGTGATTCATATGATTATCTCCCTGACTGCGACAGTATAGTGTAAGGCTTTGAAAAGTATCTTGTGCAAAGCCATGGAAAAGCCTTCATTCTTGCAAAAAAATAAGGCCATGCTTAGTGTTAAGAGCCAGTGAATGGATACCAAGGCTATTAACAATTCAGTTTGTTTCGTTGTGGTATATGCAAGGAGGAGCTGTGGATTATATATTTTTTTGTCCTGCTCATTAAGTGTTTTAAAAAAAGAAAATAGCCCAATGGTTATGTAGGCAAACTGATAAATGATCATTTAATGAAGAACATGTGTTAGAAAATATTTCTCTGCAGCAAGCACTACTCTCTTAACCTTTTGCAGCTGTAAAGGTTCTATTGCTTTATTTTTCATAAAACATTAGAAGTCTGTGAGGGCAGTGCAAACAGGCAAGATGATCCCACTGGAGACTGCAGTTTTCCAAGCAGAGTGCCGAGGAGAAACCAAAATATGGGCAGTTGCTAAGGGGGTTACCTATTGTTCTACCAATTACATTAGGGAGTAGAATGCAACATATGTCCTCCCTGACCCTCCCTCCACATGGCTAACGCTTTGGGGCATGCATCCAGGTGCTGTCTCAACAAAAAGCACCGTATGCCAGGAGGTTTTGTTTCCTTTGGAAAGTACAATGCTCGTTGTTCTTTTTTTTTTTTTTTCCCTCCTTTTTTTTTTTTTTTTTTCCTGAGGAACAATTATCTGCCTTCATATTTATGGAAGATAAGTCAAGATAAATAAGAGAACTCCACTCCATCTTTGCAAAAGCACTTTTTTTTTGCTATCAGTATTCCATCACCTTCCAATATAAATGCTAACCTACCATGATCCCTCCTTCTTCTCAGAAAACATACCTGCATCATGCTGCTTCCTCCTTTGTCCTTTCTGCCCCATTCCTGGACTCAATTTCCCTTTCTTTAAGTATGATTCGATGTATGTCGGATGTCACCAACTATACTGACACCACTGTCATTCACAACGTAATTGTACTGAGACTTTCTGGTCGCTGAGCTTCCTCCAAGTGACAGCTGAGAAGTGTTTGCACAGTGCAGATGCTGAGCTGTGTGTATGCACAGCATGGATACAACCTGGGGCCTTATTCCCTGCTCAATTATCGAAAGCTGAGCGGGTGGTGTGCTGCTACAAGGCTCCTGTGGATTGCATTGCATGTGTATCTGCTGAGCACAAACCCATGCACCAAAGCACGGGCTACAGGGCTGCAAGGCACAGATTGCCTGCTGTTGAACAAAGAGCCTAACTCTGAATGTTGTCTACTTCCTCTCTTTTCCCTACTGCAGGGGCTGGCACATCTTCATGCCCACCATGTGATTCACAGGGATATCAAAGGGCAAAATGTGTTGTTAACAGAGAATGCAGAAGTGAAACTCGGTAAGTAGGCAAGCACAACTGCTTCCTGATTCATCTAGACTTTGTTGTTTTTCCTGATGTTCCCACATTAATTTCATACTTCAAAAGCCCTGCAACATGTTCTTTAGCATGTACGCTCTGTATTTCTCTCACGTGGATCGAGGCTCCAGACATATTTCCTTCTGCAAGTTGTTGCATTTCATTCAGGGTTATTTGTCTTCTTACTGGAATTAGTGAGTGAATGGTTTTGTGTCCACATCAAGTTTTGTGTGGCACAGGTTCGTTCTGATTCCCTTCATCCTGGACTTGGAAGGTGATAGAAATCATTCCTGTATTTGGTTTTAATTAAAACCAGCACCTGCTGTTCAGATTCTGGGCACAGGAATGTGACCTGGATGATGTCCTTGAGGAAGTAGTGGCATGAAGTTCAAAATGCATTTCCACCTCTGGCATGCATGCTGAAAACCATGCTCATTCCATGGCTCTTCTCTGCTTTACAAGTGGACAATCTCCTTTTTCTTTTTCTCTAATCTGTCTCTTCCAGTTAGTGCACACTTTAACCTTCTGTGTTTGCATCACACTACATTCACCACCTTTTTTTGGCTAAATATAGTGCCATGCTGAAGGCCTCCCACCCAGCCCACGTCCCTTCTGTTTTGTATTACACCTTCCTGCAGCATGAGGCATAGAAAGATGTCCTGACTCTGTCCTCCTGACAGAGGAGGAAGTTCTCTGGAGAGCTTTCCTTCTTTTGGTCCAAAGTGGAGCACAGTAGCTCCTGAACTGTTGCTCCCACAGAGCTTGTCTCTACCAGTTTGTCTGTATCACTCAAATGATGGATTCTGTGAAGTTGACGCAGCCTTTCTAGACAGACAAAATTTCTGGTATCGAAAGGCATATATCACTGTTCTGAATGTGATCCCATCAGTGGAATTGGGAGTGAGGAGAAGTAAAGGAAGGGAAAATCTCTGGTAATGAAATAAATGTCTTTGTTGCAACCCGTGTGCAGATGTGCTCAAAGTTATCACCTCCTGAATAATCCTCATCTTTCCTTCCTGTGATGCATCTGCTCTGTGCATTATGGAGCAGAGAGCAGTTCACTGAGCAACAAATTATTCTTACTCTCCAGCTTCAGAGCAAAAAAGGTGGACAGCCAAAAAGGAGACTTGTTCACATGTGGTTTTCCTATAGCATGGAAGGTACCTTTGGGAAGCTGAGTCCGCCTGTGTATACAGTCTTGTGCTTAGCTTCACCAGTTAGGAAGAGAACAGTCCTTCCTCAGCCTCCAAGATGGTATTTTTTCAGCCATACATTTCCTTCTGGGGAGGTGATGCTTCACAGACAGATTGGAGAAAGGTGAAGAGACCCTGCTGTGTCTCTTCATGGGCTTGTGGCCTGAGCACATTGCAAGTGAAACACAAGGAGTCGGCTGCCTCTGTATGAATCATCATGTTTCTCTTCAGCATGGTCCTCCCACATGGAATATCCACCTGGTTTTATTTCCAAATCATCATACAGAAGTAATCACTGCATTATTTTTCCCCTCTGATTTTATTTTAATCTTTTCCCACTCGCAGTGGATTTTGGTGTGAGCGCTCAGCTGGACAGGACAGTTGGCAGGAGAAACACTTTCATTGGAACTCCATACTGGATGGCTCCAGAAGTTATTGCCTGTGATGAAAATCCAGATGCTACGTATGATTACAGAGTAAGAGAGTCATGTTAACAGAAAAAAATACAGCAGTGAACACACAATAGCTTACCCCACTGCATTATGAACATCCATGAATGCCAGCAGTTTTTTGTGACTTATGCTTTGTAAGAGTAATTTTGTTTTGTGCAGTGCATTCTTGCTATGGGGGCACAAGGTATGGCTCATGTACTGTCTTAGCTTCATAAGGTATAGACTTCAGTGTGCTGTAGGTACTCGGGGAAAGCCAAAAAAAAAGAGTTTAACTGAAGGTGCTTGTGTTCTCAATTTGTATAATGCTTTTCCTATAAACTGTGTTTGAATATGCCCCAGTTATTGTAATAACCCAGAACAATGCATTTTAGGTGTTGCCTTAAATAGATGCACCGTCTGGAGAGCTAGTGAAGGGCAGGAGGAGGTATTTACACTGTGTCTGTTCCTGATTTCTGGATGCAGATGCATCTTGATAAAAGATTTAATTACTGCAAAACCATTAATTGGTCTGATGGTATTTGCTTTACCCTTAAGGATATTATGTATGTGTATTCAGAGGTAAACTTCTCTAGTTAGAGCATCCTGTAATCTTAAATCTTCCCAGCTTAGTTTAATGAAAGCAGGAAGAATGAGAAAATAAGGTTTTTTTAGAAATTTTCACTTAGATTAATGCTACCATTCAAACTTTTAACCAAGAAAGACAACAAAAAGATTGGGAAAGCAATGATTAGGCTCTTATACTGAATATTAAGGCTGAATATCAACTTGCTGAGATTGATGTAATGTTAAATATTAGTATGTAGAAATTTATTAAAAAACAAAACACTGGATGTTTGATTTGGTGTTTTTATGCCTTTTGATTTATTGATCATGTTGATCATGTTTGTCTTGATTTAATCACTTTTTACAACTAACAGCTCTTTGAAATAAAAACAGTACTTTAGATCTTCACAGATGGGATTATTAGGAAGGTAACTATTAGATGATCTAGCAAAGGAGAAGAACTCTCTGCTGTAGTTGTTAGTACAGCAGCAGTCTGAAAAGGGATTCCTTTCACACCCATGTATCGTTCTTGATGGACCCCATAGGGGTGTTGAAGCAGTAGTCTTTTTTAGTTACTTATTTTTTTCTTCCCTTAGAAAATTGATGGTTGAAGCTTCCATAAGACCAGGAGGCTGTGCAGTTCTGCTTAAATTGAAGGATTGCACCAAGAGAAACGATTGCCCTGCTGGGCTTGAAAGTACAATTGCCGGACCATTAGAAATTCTCTGCTGGTAGTACAGAAGAGCTTGTTTGCTCATCAGTTTTCATTAATTTGTTCAAAATCAGTACTGTTGCCAGAAATGGACACTGTTTTTTATAAGAACAAGTCTTTTATAGGAGTGGCTATATTCCTTTCAGCAACCTCTTCCACTATTTTTCCCCATAAGGAATCTTTTGATTTCATTCCTTGCTGGGACTTTTCCAGCTACATTTGAGACTCCTGGGTTTAATTCAGGAGCAAGTGCAGTTAGCTTCCAACCAGACGTACTCTCCAGAGGTGACACCTTGAAAGACTCGCTGAAGGATTCTTCTTAATGTTTCAAGCAAAACTGATGTGATAGGGAAAGAGCATTTGCTTCGTCCACAAGTATTGAGGCAAACAGAAGCTTCGTATCTTTTTAGCAGTAATGGCTATTCCTCTATATAATATTATGTGCTTATTTAATTATCTGGTTTCCATTAATTACAAAAAAGTCAAGGAAGGGCTATATTCCACTAATCTGTATTTGTTTATTTGCTGATTTAGACAATGAAAAAGACTTACTGGGTTTTGGGGTTTTGCTCCACAGCTTGTTTAGTCCTTCATTTTCTTTGTCTTCTGCTTGGGGGAATATCAAGAGTGTATTCTGTGAGTTTATTACAGGGAAGTTTTTGGTCCTTTGTAAACAAGGGTGGAACAAGGAAAAAAATCTGTTGTTTTGGAGACTTAGACTTAGGGCAAATGTATTTTTGTTTGTCCTAATGTGAATACATTCATGTGTTCTTAGGAAGGATCATTTACATGCTCTGGATGAATATGGAGATGCATTTGCTTATAAATGTGTATGATATGGCAAGGAGCATTTTGTGATACCGTTAAAGAAAAAAATAGCTTATTATTTAAACAACTTTGTTATTTCCTTACAGCCTCACCTACAGGGCCTCTGCAAATAGCACTCTTACTGTCTGAATGGGTAAATCCACCTCCTAACATATGGTGTCTGTCTCTCTTTATGCAGAGTGACCTCTGGTCCTGCGGCATTACAGCCATAGAAATGGCAGAAGGAGCTCCCCGTAAGTGATATGTGTGCTTTTCCAGTGGGCTGAGTAAAGCTGAAACGTATACTTAAGAGATGCTTGTTGTAATCTAAACCTAGTTTTGAGGTTTCTGAAAGTGTCCTCGTGTTATTTCGGTTTTGCTTGCCCTATAAATATAAAATCCCCTAAATAGCAACACTTTTGATATAATGTTTAAGCACTACAGCGCAGACTGCAGTAATTTAATTTCTATAGCAGGAATATTTGGAAGCTAATCAAGCATCAGACTTCCTTCCTATGGGTAGTATACTGTCTTTTGGAAGCGTGTCCCAGTTTGTGTATGGTCTGGCCTGGGATACTGGAACTTCAGCTAGGGAGAAGTGCAGTGGAGCCTTGAGAAATTTGACCGTAATGAAAAAAGCACCTGTAGCAATCTTTTCTGTATTGCCTTCCTATGAGGCTGGGTAAGGCTAACATTGCTTCTCCTTTTGTTTCAACTCATCAGTGGGTGGTGTTGATCTTCCTTAGAAGTGGCATGACTCAAGCTGTAAATCCATCTTCAGTACATAATGTTGAACTTTATTTATGCTTACTGCTTAGGAGCACTCATGAGTTGATATTGATATTTTTGAGGGAGAAACCTGGAAAAAATCCTTAATATATAGGAAAATATTCTTACCCCCACTCCCAGTTTTGGCTCTGCATTTAAAAAAAAACCCAGCAGGCTAAAGTACTTAAGAGTAAACTACAATATTAATTTCTTTCTAAGTATAAACAAACGCCACCACCACACAAGAGCCCAGCTTGAAACTTGAAATGATTGCATTGAAATGAAGTATTGACATTTTCCAAGCAGAAAAAAAAGCAGTCATTTCATTTGCAGCCTCTGCCAGATCATTGCTGTTGTTAATGTAAAATTCATAAAATGAAGCATGACATTCTTGTTTGGATTCACGTTGTAGGAGGTCTGATGGTTTGGGTTTTTTTCCCTTTCTAATGGCAAGTTTGCATGAATGCCCATATGAGAGCTGCTCCCAGGACACCTCAGCCAGCCCTGTGTTAACAGCATTTGAGCTACCACTTGACCTCCTTTTTGCATTACCTTTTTGTTCAGAGCATTGAGTTGCCTGGGAGGCTCTCAATTAAAGGCTGTTTCAGTGGGCTTTGTAAGCCTGGAATTGGACAGGAATATTTTTTCATCTTTGCACTGAAGCAAATCACGGCCCCTCTTCATGTAAAATCAGAAGAGGGGCATTTTGAAAGTAAGCAAAAATCCTGTGTTAATGCTAAATAGCTCTTGCCTTGGACTGTCCACTGGTATGTGGGGTCTGCCTCCTTCTCCTTGAGAGGCAGCTGAAAAATCTGTCCTTAAACTTGGTGATCTAGTAGAATCCATGGGCATCCAAGAGCTTTCTTTGCCAGCATTGTGGCCTCTTGTCTCTGAAACCTGGATTCCTATCATGTCAGTCTGTTTGTCCTGAGTTTCTTGTGCATGGAAGACATTTCCCCTTCCTGCAGAGATCATTGGAGCAGGAACTGTGGTGCAAGGGGTCAGCCATAGGAAGATGATCAAAATGGAGGATTTGCTTTCAGTTTCCTTTCTTAGGCAGCCTCCTTCCCTGCTCTGTCAGCTCTGCCATGGTACTTCTGCTCCAGCACAGCAGGAAAAATTGTCTGGCAGAAATTCCAGACTCCAATTCCGTTCTCTCTGAATTAAGAGAGTTCAGGTTTACATTGCAGTTCTGCAGGGAATATTTTTTATTTATTTATTTTTTCCATATTGATACTTCCGTGTTTCAAAATCTGCAGGCCTGGGAAGATAGAAAAGCTTCAAGTTTGGAGAATGAAAATGAGGCATCCTGCTTTAGTTGTTTGTGTATGGGAGAGGAGGGCAAGTGAAGAATTTATGTGTAACAGTTACTGTTTTTCTTCCTTTCTGCCATCATTGTCTCCCATTGTCTCTTGAGCGAAACTTAAGTTAGGTAACTTGGAAATAGAGGAGAGCTGTGCAGAAATGTTCCCATTGTGATTGATTCTGAAGGTTAATGTGTGCCTTGATTTCCGGGGCTGCCCTTAGCACGTTGAGCTGCAGAATTGTTGTCATTTTGGTCAAATTCCATCCAGCTGGGTTGCTATCTACAATTCATGCATATGTGGTAGGGATTGTGGGAATGTCTGTGGGTATTGACAGAGAGCAACTAAGCAAATGCCTACATGTTTGTGTTTGGTTTTGTTTTCTGTCCTCCAGCACTTTGTGACATGCATCCCATGAGGGCACTCTTTCTGATACCCAGAAACCCTCCCCCACGGTTAAAATCCAAGAAATGGTATGTATACCTTGCCTCTTGTTTCTATCGTCTGTTGTAGCCATGGTATTTTGTCTTAGTGATTACAATTCTGTTTCCACTTCCACAGAACTGTAGGGCAATTTGTTACCTAAAATCACTCTGTTGTTATCTCCTCTGCCATTGAACCAAAGCATAAAATAAAAAGCATGTATTATTTATTTAGTTCTGTTTGTCCCAGAGAGATGGTACCAAATTCTGTGAAAATAAAAATGAAGCGTGTTTTTTTTTTTTTCTCTACAGAACAGCATCAATATTAAGGTGACAAATAGAACTGTATTTTAAAATATAAACTCCTGCAGCACTCTTCATAAGCAGTACATTTTCTCCAGTGTATCATAACACAGATGCAGAGCGGCACTATAGTGTACTAGTTGCTAAGTTGAAAGGAGCTATTAAAAGTAATGAAGGCTTTTATTGTAATTATTGTAAACGATTGAAATTGAGTGTGCACTCCTTGCCAGCTGAGAAGAATCCATTAGTATCGGAGGATTTCCTCACAGTTACTGGTTATGACTGGCACGTATGAAACAAAAATACTCCCTGGAAAGAGATTTTGTATAGATTGAATGTGATCGCAGAATGCTGTGATCCTGTCAAAATAGTGATTTGCCTGCCTATTCAAAATCAACACAGTATGATCTTGGTTTGCTTGCTGGACTTGGTCTTTTCCTGAGTTGACTTATTTATGCACTTATGCTGTCAAGATGTCCCACTTCCTCTTTCAAATCTGCTTTCTGCATGTGTTAAAGTATATGTATGAACATTTCATGAACCTTTTTATTGCTTTTTATTCAGAGCCATAACATTCTAGGTTTGAGTAATAACAGAAAAAAGTGAAGTTACCTTGAATTCAGCCTCCTACATGGCACTAGGAAAAGGAAGCAATGGATGGAAACCATTGTTGGTATTGCATTTAAGATAATAGAAGCTTTTGCTGCCCAAGCACGGGAGCAGCTTGAGAGCACCAAGCAATCAAAAAGTGAATCCGGCCAAAGCCAGGGCTGCTGTGACTCAACTGTTTTTATTTACTGTAGTCAATATCAAGTTATGAGAAAATAGGCCAAATGGTGAAAAATACAGTTGTGAACATTTCCCTTGCTGGTATTTTGAAAGGCAGCTTGTTTGGTGACTTCTGTCTGGAGAGATCCTCTTTGGAGAGTTCAAATTAAGTGCAGGTTGAGAATGGTGGTGCCCCAGTTTGACAAACTTCCATTCCCTGTCACTTTACGCAGTGTGCAGGAGGAACTCAGTTCAGTTTATATCCCTTAAATTGTGCCAGTGGGAATTTGCCCCCAAGTGCTGGTGTTGAATAGACAGCATTGTTCAATATCGTGTGTTATTCTGTGAGAATTGCTTTGTGTGGGTCTTTGGGTAGAAAATAAATAAGCTTAAGCTATTATAGACCCTTCTCAGTGAGCCCAGGTTGCCTGTAAAAGCAGCAGTGTGCATGGTGCTGCTTGCATTAGTGCAGTATTGGCAGCAACTCTTGCGGCTTTCCTCATGGCTTGTCTGAAGTAGACATGCCCTTAGATAGCATGGGCAGGTGGAGACACACCAGAGCTGCCCTGCCTGTGCTCCAAGCAAGATGGATGCAAGCCAGCTCCAGCCCAGAAGTAGCAGAGCTGGGTTTGCATGATTTGCTTTCACTAATATACCCTGCATTTCAGGGCAATTATGCCTGTGAAAGAGGGCACATTTCTGCAAGGCTGTGCCAAAGCACTGCAGGTATGTTGGCATTGCCATGTGACCGCCCAGTCCGGTGTTCAGCTGGAGCATACTTGGCTCTGTTTTGGAAGCACACATTCAAACAGCATTTTTGCCATCTTCTGGGATGTGATGCTCTTTGAGGAAGGGAGTTAGATTTTGGGGAAGAATGGAAAAAGATGTTTAAGCTGAGTTGCGGCTGTGATCTTATTTTGTTTTGCTTTTTTTTTTCCCTTTCCTGCTTTCTCAGGTCAAAAAAGTTTTTCAGCTTTATAGAAGGTTGTCTAGTGAAGAATTACATGCAGCGACCTTCTACAGAGCAACTACTGAAACATCCATTTATACGTGACCAACCAAATGAAAGGCAAGTCCGAATCCAGCTTAAGGACCATATAGACAGGACCAGGAAGAAGAGAGGAGAGAAAGGTATGTGCTTCTAAAAATCCAGTCTTACAGCTTACTAAGAATAGGTATTTTTGTCTTGCTGAAATCACCACCACTAGAAAAGCTCCAAAAAACCCCATATCTTTGAGAGGATCTTTTTTAATTCATGTCTTGACTCTCAGCAGGTTTTTGAGTTTTGTTCTGTCATTATATAGAGAAAATATCAGGTGCAAGCATCTCGTTTTCAGAGAAGTTGCATTTACTCCCTTACGAGCTACTGCCTCTTCCATCTGAGCATTAAACAGTATTCAGGAGGATATTGGGGTTTATGCCTCTCCATTTTTTGTTCTGTGGTAGGTTCATTTCTGGAATGATGCCATAAATCAAACTCAGGAAGTAATGCATCACGAGACCTGTGAAGCAAATGTCTTGGGCAACTTATTCTCTTTGTTCAGGTGGTGCCAAGATTCCCCAGGTGTTTTGTCTTATGTATAGAACTTAGTGTCATTCAGGGAATTTGCCAAAAGTTTACTGCAAAGCACTGTGTTGCTACCTGTGTGGGAAGATGTGCTTGTATATCTATGTAAATGAATCCTAGGGTCTGAGATGGACCTTCTCACTGAAGGGGTTAGGAACTGATTCATTAAGGCACTGTATCAAATCTGCACTGTCCTGAAATTAAAGATAAGCACTGTCTAGGCCAATGTTTCTTTCCTTTAGATGAGACGGAGTATGAATATAGTGGAAGTGAGGAAGAAGAGGAGGAAGTGCCTGAACAAGAAGGAGAGCCAAGGTAATAATTGCTCTTTGGAGGGTTCTGAGCAGTCCGTGCTAAGCAAGTCTAAATGCCCACGACTGTAAATCAGGAGCATGCTAGATTTCTGTTTTCTATTAAGTGCATGCACAAGCTACACAAACCACCCAAAGGGTTTGAATGCCTCTTCTGTGACTGCTGAAGGTTTTAAAGCTCCCTGTTGTATGGCTTAGAGCCAGAGAGCTCTGGATGGAAGGAGATTTATGGCAAATGTGATTGGTCAGGGGCTCCAGCATGTCAGAGTTGGTCCATATTTTGCTTGGCCTCATTTCACGCCTTCCACTGAGAGCGTGTATTTGATGTGCATCCAGCGTCGTTTTGAAAGAAATGAGATTAAAATTTAACGTCATTATATGTTTTATTAATGTTTCCCTGCTTTGGAAAAGGTATTTAATGGCCCATCAGGCTTTTTTTTGTGTGAGAGACTTCAACTTCCTTTTGTTGCAGTTCCATTGTCAATGTGCCTGGAGAATCAACCCTCCGACGTGATTTCCTGAGGCTGCAGCAGGAAAACAAGGAACGGTCCGAGGCCCTTCGGAGACAGCAGCTGCTGCAGGAGCAGCAGCTCCGTGAGCAGGAGGAGTACAAGAGGCAGCTACTGGCAGAGAGACAGAAGCGCATTGAGCAGCAGAAGGAGCAAAGGAGACGGCTGGAAGAGGTAGAGACAGGAGCCTGAGAGCAAGAGCCCCTCTTCCACTTGTGTTTCCCATACCCATGCCCATTTAGAAAGAGTTCTCTGTAGCCTCAGAACATCTCAGGAAAGAAAATGTACAAATCCACTGGCAAATGTAGAGCAGAAGATTTAAACTCAAGTCTGCCTACATGAATGTGAGCAGTATTCCAAAGCATTGAATTTCCAGGAGCCCCTGTGAAGGCAAGAGGAGCCAAAGCCTTAGTTGTTTGAAAGTATCTGGGGAAGGCTGGGCCTTGGTCTCTGTTCCAAAGAAGAAGCAACGTGTCTAGACTTTAGGTAGCTGTAGAGACATTATTACTGTGCAGATTTTTTTTTTTTTAACTGGGCAGTGCATCAAAATGATTTTTGGGAAGCCGTGATGTGCTTAGAATTTCACTGGAAAACTTTCTCAAGCAGCTGTGTTTGACACTCATTCATGTTAGGTAGAAACCTATTTTGACTAAAAGTGACACAGATTAGTAAGTATGATTTAAAATCAGTGCTAAATTTACAATTGTACAAAAATTATTAATACTTAAATCACACTTTTGTAATATGGTAAGTATGCAGTTTGCATATGCAGCATGGAGGTTAGGGGAAAAAAATGAACGTGTAAAGTATTCTTGCACTCTCATAAGATCTTATGTGTGTTTATGTAGATGGAATAGTTAGTGTGAGCTTTAGAGGTAAAAGATTTTAAAACACCACTTCAGCCAAAATTGGGCATGAGAGCTGCAGTGAAACCAATCATCTAGCTCTGCAGGAAATGCAGGGTCAAACTCCAGTTGTCCTTAAATGACCTCTTATTTGAGTCACTGTTTCTACTGTTCACTTAGCAATGGTGAAAAAACTACACCCAGTCTGATTTTCCAAATCCTGGTAATGCTTAACAAGGAGGCAACCAGTACCAAATGTTAATTTGCATCCCGACTTCAAATTTCATGTGATGTGTTTATGTAACAAATAACAGAAAATTCCAAATAGCTTTCCAGGTCACGCTATGCTCCTTATCCCTCCTTTTTAAGTGTGCCAGAGAGTTCAGTGCTGTTATAAGAAGGGACTGGTAGCAAACACTCAGCCACACATAGAGCCAGGAGGAGGGACAAGGGGGAGACATATAAACTCCATTTCTTCTTTCTTTCTTCCCCACCCTTCTGAGACTGCCAAGATAAATATCATTGCTCATCCAGCTGTTTTTAGACTTTGGCTGTGCAGCGATTTTTCAGGGGAGCAGATAACAAAAACACTATAAAAAGAAAACAAGGGGCCAGTATGAAAATATTAAAAAAAAAAAAAAAAGTACATTGTCAAATGTGGGTGAGAGATACCACTTTTGCTCTAAGCTTGATTTTAGTCTGGGGGTTAGTAAGTTCTTTTAAATGCCTCTTTAATGTCTAGGGTTCTCTGGGGAGTAGTTCTTTGGTGAGGAGGGGTATTACAATTAAATAACCTAGGTCATTTAACTTTAGTGATCAGTACAAACTTTAAAATCTGGAATTTCATTTTAAAATAAAGGAAATGCAGCTGCTAATAATGGAAACAAAGCATCGTGCCTCTGCTGCACAGGTTTGAATGGTATTTGGGAAGTTGCAGAAATCATAAAGTACTGAGCATCTGAAAGAAAAGGCAATTACCTGAAAGTTATGTTTAAAACAGTCTCTTGCTTTCTTAAAATACAGGACAGAACTAACAACTTCAGCAACCACAAGACATCATGTAGTGTAGGTCGATGTATTACTGAATAAGGTTATACAGTAAACTATGTAGAGTTTGAAAGAGAAAGGCTATTACCTTTTATTGAGTCTGTAACCTCTGCCTGGTTCACTTAAAGTCATTAATATGAGTGATGAGCTCTAAAGGTTTCCTTTTACAGATGATGGTGGGGGAGTTCTTAAAGTGAATTAAAAATGGCTTCAGAACTTTAAAAAAAACCAGCTCATTTAATTTGTTGGATCTTCGGTTGGAAAAATGCATGTTCCCCATGATCCTTAACAAAGCATCAGCCAAAACAGGCTTTTTAAGATGGGGGAAGGGTAGTGGACACATATTTAGATAAACATCATTATTGTGACACAATTGAAGGCCAAAATACTGAAATGTTGTCACTTTGTCCTTAGCTCACCCACTGTTGAAGAAGAAGCCAGTAAACAATGAGAAGCTTGGTAATGTGAGTTATGATTAGCATCAGGCATCGAATCTTTGAGTTTATATCAGTTTTTGAATATTATTACTAAGCACTTCTTTCTTGTAATTTTTTTGCTTGTGTACAGCATATGTTTTGGTATACCTGTTTGACTTTCTTTGGAAAGAATTCTGTGTATTAGATAATCTCCCTGGCCTAGTTACTTGTCTCCGTCTTCCTAAATTAAAATTGAGGGCTTGTTCTTACAGTGCTGACACTGAGCCTAGACGGTTTTGACTAAGACTGCAACAGAAATGGTACTTAGGATACCTGCCAAAAACTGTAATTCTCATCAGTGTGAAATAAAAGATTGCTTTTTAAACGGCATAAAGGTGACTTTTTAAAAGTCGCTGTTGCAGGGACCTTATAATTTATATATTAGGAGGTGGAAATCATACATGGTCAAAGTGGAGGAAATTACTTGAAACATTTTGAGAAGAGGATTGCTCTTCCTCCTCCTCACCCCGCTTTAGAATGTGCATAAAGCTTCACTGCATAAATCTCAGCTATATGACATATGAGTACTTCGATGGTTAAAACAAGAAACCTGAGTTGTTCTAGGCTGTTCTAACAGGTGTCTATGCTTCTGTTCATCAGCATGGAGGTACCAGTGCTCAGTGCAATGCACTTGGAAAGGCACTGAAATTTATATTTTGCAAAACTGAGTCTGGTTTGACAAATTCAGTATTAGCTGTTCTGAATCCTATTTTGTGTGGACCTCTGTAGGTCAGGATAACCAGATGAAATTATATGCCTGGTAATGAGAACCTAAGATGAATGTTCTTGGGATGTTAAGATACAGCTCCAATAGAAACAGATTTGTGGAGCTCAATAATTAGAGTGCTGAGGACCCAAAGGCTTCACTACCAGTGTTTGAAGACAAGAGGAATTGCTTTGGATTAGCTGAGGTCTAGACTGCCTGCCTGCTTGTGGTTGGAGCACATTTGCCCTTTTAATTTCGTCCAAAAGGAGTGGTTGGCACTGTGAGACCTCTTTAAAATATGAAACAAAACCCGGTAAGAGGAGACGATTGGTTGATTCACTTCAAAAGAGCACTCCTGATTTGAACTAAGATGCTAATGTACTTATACCCGCAGGTGATTTTTGCCATAGCTTTGTTTCTTTTACATATGAGAAGATTATTCATATCTACTTCATTTGAATTGCCTGCACTTTGGGCTGGTACTGAGTAAAAAGTACTATATCTGGCTTATCTGTTACGTGAGCAAAGCAAAAGTCCCTCTATCAATCTTAATAATCCTCTTCCTAAGCTGATACCAGCCTACCCAATTCTCTGTGAAATAAATCATTAACATATATATTTCTCAGACTTTACCTGAGAATAAGGCAGTGTAATAATATTCTATGAATATTAAATTAGGAGGTCTGTATCCACCTTAGGCATTTCATTGTATGAACTGGGTCCTAGATCTGTTGGTAAATACCAACTGCATGTGTAGTTGCATTGCCCCCTCCTGGTAAATCATACTCTACTACATGGTCTTCCAACGGGGAGGTGTAGGGTACTCCTAAATGCACCCTAAAGCCAGCTAAAGAGCCAGAGTATATGCACTACATTTACTGTATCTTATTTATGTCTCTGCGTGTTTCTAGTGTTTTATGATGTGCCGAAGTTTGAGGTTGCATGTCTTCTATAAAAATTCTGTTTCATCATCTCTGATATTTCTTTAAATAGTTCCTGTACTTACCTTCTGGGTATTGATTACCTTTTTGAAAATAAAATTTTCATCTGATATGGATAAGGAAGTCGGTAATACCATATCCAACTACAGAAGATATATGCATCCAGTGAATCCTTATATTTACTTGATACCTATTGCATATGTAGAAGAACAGTGTTTTACACCAGGACTGTTCTGTAGTGTATGCTAAAAATTACAGCATCTTACAACCACACTTACTAAAGTAAGAAGTCCAGGTTCTGTAAACAGAACTGACACTAGTTTTAACTCAGGACGCAGATTTTAGTGATTTTTCCTTCCTTGGGGCAACCTAAAGGAACTCAAGGAACTCAGTGGCCAGGACTTTATCTCTGTGGAAAGATTACTGGAGGCAGTCAGGTGACCTTGTGCCAACGGAAACGTAGTAGGAAGTCACCTAAAGGGCTGCTCCTGAAGCCATCTTGGGTCAACGACAGCTTGCAACTTAACCACCTTTGCCATTACTTTTGACAAACTGTAGAGTCGGATCCAAGAGTTGCTTGTCACTGTGGATTTTCTTTCCCCGTGGTTGTTAAGTCAGCTCCAGTTTGTTAGCAGTCACTGTTCCAGTGCTCAGGTTAGAAGGCAGTGCTCAAAGGAAGGGGAGTTTTTCTCCTACAGTTGGGACTGAGAATAAACAGATGGTGTAGGGTATTTGTGAATATGCATGTGGTGCCAGGTCCTTGCTTTCCACCTGCATGGCACTGGGTTGAGGGGATTTCTGATGGGAAGGCAGAAGCAATGCACTGAAATGCCATCTCCCTTTGCTCTTTGGTGTCTAGACAGTAACATGTTTGTGCTTTCGGGAGTTGACTTAATTGCACATTGGTGGCAGAAAATCTGCCTTTAAAAAAAATAATAATAATTGCTTGATAATAAATATTCAGCTGCCAAGTTAGCAGTCTTGTTCAAGAGTGGCTTAAAAATCTTGTCTTTTAACAGTCAATATTGTTTTCATGATGCCATGGGGAATCAGCTGTCTCTTAGTCAATTTATAACTCATTTTTATATTATTATTAAGTCCAGTTTATTTATTGTTGACTATTCCTTTGTTGGTTCAAGAAACGATGAATTTGTGTTGTCTGAAAGATTCAAACTCTGCCCATTTTCCTTGTAACAAGAATGATGCCATCGCAAGATTTGCAGAATATTCACTTGACAACGTCAACACAGTGTTGTTAGACAGGCAGGCTTCATATGTTTAAGAAGTGTTTGAGTTGATAAATGTGCATATTAAGCAGCCAGCAGTGTGTTGTCTCTCACATCCGCAGGGCAACAGAATTATTGCACTTCGTATCTTAGTTTTCTTAAACAAAGAGCCTGTCAGACTTGATTAGCCAAGAGGCACTTGAATATATTGACTTAAATATAGAAATTGTTTGACACAGATGTGTATATTCAGAAATAAGAGTGCCTGTTTAATCCCTTTAAAGAGCATATATCGAAGTGAAGGAGAGGGAGCAGCGAAACCAATGAAATGCACTGTGTTTGACAGCTGCCTCGCAGCACTCCAAACTATTTCTGTATCTATTTTCATTAAAGAGAGCTTCCTTAAACAAGAGAGGAAAGACTGGTAGATGTGTTTAGTTAGGAGAGGCTGTGCAAGAGCACAGAAGCTGTTTCTGAGAAGAATGTGGAGAGAGGGAAACTTGTCCTTTGTGGCATAGAGGGTTGGTAGTGAACCTAGGATGTCCTTTTGGGCAAGGAAGAAAGGGGTCATAGTAGAGAAAAGTATATTTGAACAGTGGTCTTCAAGGAAATTGTATGTTTTCCAAAACAGCATGTAGTTAAAGAGAATCATAATGCAGCCCGTTTTTTTTCATTACCAGTTCTTAATATGAGTTGTGTCAGTGTTGATTCGAGAAGGCAAAAAAGCTGTTGGACTTTCAACTGTTTCATAGGCATGTAAGGTAACATTGTGAGTAGAGGAAGCTCATCCCAATTCCATGAAGTAACCCAAGGTGTGTAGTTTGGCCTTTGCTCATTCAGCATTCAAAGCACTTTCGGTGAAAAACGCACCCATCACGATGGATTTATGAACCCCTCCAAAATCTTAATCAGAGTATTCTTGCAAGACTGTGTGGAGTGCCCTAAATTGTGGTATAGCTTTGCATCAACAAAAGAAGTGGTGATTGTATTAATCTGAATGTAAAAAGCAATAACCAATGGGCTTAGGGTTTTACTGTTGGATTTGGGATTAAATTTGAGTATGTATTTTTGTTGTTGTTCAAATGTATTCTCTGCTTTTTAGCAAATTGTAGAAATCTATAATAAAAGAAAAAGTAGAGAAATAGTTGAACAGGAGACAGCTGGGTCTTTTGACACTCAAGACAGTTGTGGGAGGTTGCCTGGGATTTTGAGGTAGGTGGACGAACTGGATGCTTCTGCAGAAGTGCTGAAAGAGTTGGTCACGACTGTATGGGCATTTAAAATGTCTTCTCTGAATGTCATACGTGGTTGTATCTGGACGTAAATGAGTTGGTTCATGCTTTTTAGAGTTGTTTTCCAAATTCTTTTTAGACTTGAGCAGACTTATGGGCACCAGTTTAGATTTGGGTCATGTGTGGAAGCTTATCTGTGGAAGCATAAAAGCTTAACTCAGCTCTTTTATGTCTTTTACATATAGGTGCTTTTGATGTTCTGGGAGGGGCTGAGGTGCTGTTGGTCAGCCTTCATTCTCTGTTGGGCAAAGTTTTGGGCAGTACATTAAATTGAGTTTGATTGTTGACCCAACACCACCAGATTCTTAGCAGACCATGAGCTAGTCTTTGAAAGAGAAGCTGCTTACTGAAAGCTCAGTTGGTTCTCGTTTGACTTCTAGCTGATTCAGTGAGGCTGATCATTTCCTTCTGGAAACAAATAGGTAATGTGTTGAAGCCCAGAAAACTGTCCCTCTGCTTTATACTCAAGTTCAACAGTTCCTCAGAGATTGAGATTTCAGTGTGAGTCTCTGTTTTGATGAGCAGAGGTAAGCTTCCACACCACAACTGTCAAAAATATGGTATGTGGCTTTTTATATAAGAAGCCCAGGAGAGTAAGTGATGCTTTTAGAGGTAGTTTTGTGCTAGGTACAAGTTAGTTTCCTGATGGAGCACTTGCATAAAATGTTTTGTCACTCAGTTGCAGAGCTTGCCAGTCCTGGTAAATCCCTCTCTTCCCAGCAGAAAACAACCCCACCTCTTTCTTTGATAACAACAAAAGTAAAACTTTGTGGTTTCTTTTCCCTTTTTGTAGCAACAAAGAAGAGAACGGGAAGCTCGCAGGCAACAAGAGCGTGAGCAAAGACGGAGGGAACAGGAAGAAAAAAGACGTCTGGAAGAAATGGAGAGGAGACGTAAGGAAGAGGAAGAGAGAAGAAGAGCAGAGGAGGAAAAGAGGAGGGTAGAAAGGGAGCAGGTGAGTCCATGACACAGATATATATGTAATGGGTTTGTTTCTTCTTGATTCTGTTTTCTAAAAAGTAATAAGGCTAAAACAGTCTAGAGACAGCCATATGCTGGCATTTTCATCTTTGTTGTCTCTGACAGCAAAGGCACTAACACAGATTGTAGGGCTTTATGGAAAATTGTTGCAGCCTCAATATTCCCTCAAAAAAGACCTTTTGTTATGGTAGTTTCTCTAAATTCAGCTTGTGTCTCTGGACTTGACTAAAATCCATCAGAATTGGCAAAATCATCACTGACTGAAAACCATTTATAGGTTTGTCTTGCTGGATCTGTGGTTCTTGCAGGATGTGCCCCATGTTCAAGAGGCCTCTGAGAGAAAGGCAGTTCTGTTGCCTGTCAACTTCTGGCACCCATAGTGGGTCAGAGGTTCTTAATAAGTTTTGAATATTCTGAATTTGTGGTGGAACCTTTGAGCTGCAGAAGATTTTCCTTTCTAAAATTCATACAGTTAAATATGCAATCTCACTTTATTTAAAATCAAGTATAATAATGTATGCCAATTCAGGCAGCAAATATGTCTTAAGTTGTCAGAGTGCTCTTAATACATTGAAAGCACAGGTGAGAAACCTTTGAAACCATATGAAATTGAGCTGCTGAATTTATGCATGGAATCTTCATGTTTTAAAAATTATTTTAAAACTCTGATCGGGTTGATAATCAAGGTAATAATTACTCTGCATTACAGTGATCTCAAATAAAAAGCCAAAATTACCCTCCTAGAGGCTGATTTGTAAATTTCCTATTACCTTCAGGAGTGTTGGTTTTGGCCTGACATACCTGATTTTTCTTACATAGAGTCATTGAGATCATTGATGATCATGTTACTGGGAAATTTTATTGTGTTTATATATGTTTCAAAGATTTTTTGAGTCAAAAGAAGAGAAGACTAACCGATGGGAATAAATATGGAAAATCCTTAATTACAGCACAGCACTTTGCTTTTGGGCAGACACCGGGTATTCCCCCAGCTGCTTTTTAAACTGTTGAAATGCAAATTACGCACAGTGCCAATAATGACGAATGGTTAATTGATGCGGTCAAACGACTACAAATTATTTTTTATTTAAAAGAGAGAAGACGTGTCCCCTCTTAGAGTTTTTGTTCCCCAAAAGGACGGCTCAGCCAGTGTGCGTAATGACAATATAGTGGACGTCATCAGTCTGTCGCAAGACTTTCTATAGCTCCCATCACTGTATCACTGAACCATTAATTTCTTTATGCATACACTGTAAACGTATGCGTGCTTGCGTGCGTGTGCGCGTGCTTGTGTGTGTGTGAGCGCATGCACGTGTTACGTACTTCCATTAATTGCATGATAGGATGTTACCAGCTTGGGTTTGGTGCTTCAGACTTTGAATTGTTGTAGGGGGGTCAGGAGAAGCTACAGGTAAATGTCTTGAGCTGTGAAGGCTGCAGGCGAACAGACGGCTAGATCGCAAGAGCGAGCGAGTTTGGTCTAATATCTGTTTCTTGGTGGATGTTTGTTTGTGTCATAACTCATCGCATAATTCAGCAAGGCTGGCAGCGTCTGCTCAGGAGAAGCTTCTGGTGAGGGCGGCAGGGGAGAAGGCAGGGCAGGGCTGAACTGCATTTGGCAGAGCCCCTTTGGGGGGAGCTTGCACCAGCTCTGCCCGCACTAAGCCTGGC
Source organism: Phasianus colchicus (assembly GCF_987193195.1). Taxonomy (NCBI): domain Eukaryota; kingdom Metazoa; phylum Chordata; class Aves; order Galliformes; family Phasianidae; genus Phasianus; species Phasianus colchicus. The sequence goes on from NC_143436.1 coordinate 134,995,000, forward strand.
TCTAGCTGTTGCTAACAGTTCATCGCACCAGTGCAACAAACTAATGTTTAATACAACTTGCATGTGACTTTGTGTTGGCTGTGTTGAGTCAGACTTGCTATGTTTTAACTTTACCAAAACCTTCAAGTGCATTGTGCTGCTTCTTGAAATCACTTCCAAAATATGTAAATGAGCTCTGGCTCATGCCAGCAACATTTGCAGGAGTCCAAATTTTGGAATGGAAGGGGCCAAAATATGATGCTCAGGAGACAGGGCTTCCTAAATTCTTCTGCAGGCACTAATCCACCCTGAAGTGCATTTCTCGTTAAAGCTGAACTGGGGAAGTAGCGTGCGGTGTGCCACCCAGGGGGTTCTGATGCATTCCTTTTGAATAAATTCATTGCTGGGTAATTTCTATGTGACAGGAGTATATCAGGCGACAGCTAGAAGAGGAGCAGCGGCACTTGGAAATTCTACAGCAGCAGCTGCTCCAGGAGCAGGCCATGTTACTGGTAAAGCACTGTATCTGTTTTGTTCAGTAGCTATAGGATCCATTTATCTGGCCAGTCCTAGGCTTCCCTCAGTCGGGCACAGCTGCACTGACAGTATGACAACAAAGGAGCTTGATTAAAAGGCCATTTATGCTAGCGTCGTGGGCTGACAGGCACATATGAGAAGTGCTGTGTGGTCACACTGCTTTCTGGGCTGTAAGAGGAGGCTTTATGTTAAAGTGGAACAGTTCTGGTTTGGCGGTCGAGTTTCTGAACAGACCTTGAAGAACTAGAGTGCTTGTGTTGCAGATCAAAAGCACACATGATATGTAAATCTACCCCAGGATACAATGGCCTAGTGTTGTTCTAAATCATTGTTTTATGAACTTACACTGAATCTAGTTAAATAACTTTGTTCTTTTTTCTTTTAATAAAAATCAGTCTTGACATAATTCTCCAATCACATGAAGCTTAGCAGTATGCTCTCAACTTTCCCTAAATTAAAAGTGTGGTTCTATATTAAGCTCGTCTGTTTCCATGAGACGCATGTCATATTGATCCAACTTAGCTTTTGGTTACACTATAACAATGAAATAAATAAAAAAAACAATGCAACAGCAACCAAAAATGTGCATTTTTAATGGGATGGATAGGGACATGTCTACCATATATTCCATGCCATGTCTTGAATTACTCACACATTCTCTCAAAGGAATACAGATGGCGAGAGATGGAGGAGCATCGACAGGCAGAGCGGCTCCAGCGCCAGTTGCAGCAGGAGCAAGCCTACCTCCTGTCACTGCAGCATGATCACAGGCGGCAGCAGCAGCAGCAGCAGCAGCAGCAACAGCAGCAGCAACAGCAGCAGCAGCAGCAGGAAAGAAATAAACAAAGCTATCATACCCCTGAGCCAAAATCCCACTATGAGCCTGCTGAAAGAGCGCGTGAGGTAAGTCCTGCTCATGGACAGGAATATGCTGCTTGCTCCCCCATCCCTGCACCTGTTGGCATCGTGGTAGTTGTAGCTCTGCTGCAGTATGGTTGGAGACCAAAGTGTAGCGAGTAAGGGGAAGGATGTTTTTAAATGTTGGCCCAACCCAAGGAATACTTCTGGATACTTCTGCTGTCATTGTAAGTGACATTTTTTAGATGTAAAAGATTGAAAGAATTTCTGAAATGCTGCAAACTGAAGGGTACCCAACACTGGAATCATCCAGTCAGGGAAGTAATCTCATCTGGACTTCATCAGATGTCTTCACAGAAAGTAGTGGTGCACTTGTCAGACTGTGTTGCTGGCAGGTACTGAGAACTGGAAATTTGGAGGGAATTGGAAACCACAGACCTGTGAGAGATGGTTGCACACAGCACCTGTAGATGCTTTAGCCCATGCTCTTGGAAATTTGCTTCAGATAAATACAAACCTGAATTGAGTTGATTTCATTCTGACGTGTTAAGTATTACCTGCTGAGTTCACAGCTTGCTTTTATGAAACTCTGTGGTGCTGCCTTCTTGAACTTCAGGCGCTCACGAGTCCATCTGAAATCCAGAGTACTGGTTGTTTCAGTGAATGGTTCCCTGACTTCACTGGTCCATGGTTAACGTTGCTAAACAAGCAACTACCTCTGATGCGTACTTGGCTTCTTCAGCAGTCCTTTTCTTGTGTTTCCCTTGAACATTATGCTGCCTGTAAGCCAATAGATTGGGCAGTGCTGGTCAAAACTCTTAATGGTGTTCATCACCAGTGTGTGGGAACAAGGTAAATACATTTTGGAACAAGAACAAAAAAAAAATCTTTGTGGTTATTAAACATAGAATAGCGTTCAGTCCACCTATGTCCACTACTATGTCACTGCCTTTGAAGTATTGCTGTTGGGACTTGATGAGCAAAACCTCATTTTCTTAGAGATACTATTGTTCAAGTTCTTCATAAACCACACTCTGCTATCTCATCTGTTCTTGGCTGAAATATTTGCTATGTGTATTTCTCCTGGAAAAGGTTCAGACTTGTCCAGCATGTTGTGGTGCAGGTGTGGAACCCGCCCTCTTTTCCTGGTGTGCATTCCTGGCCTGTCTTGGTGAAAGTGTAGTGCCAGTCCAGCACTCCTGTCCCGCCAGAGGGAGGGCTTTGGAGAGGCAGAGAAACATCTCCATTCTTCCTCTCCCTTTTTCCTTTCAGAGTTGAAAAGGAGAAAAACTCCTAAAAATTCAAAGTCCTTTAACAGAACTGCTGACTCAGCTCTTTTAATGTAATCTTTTCTTATTATGATTGTGCTAGGTAGAAGGAATAAAGTAAAGGCAAAGGAAAAAATGTATTAGTAGTCAGATTTTCTTGGAGATTGCCATGTAATATTCTCTTTTAAAAAGTGCAGTAGAAGTATAGCCATAGTATCTGTCTGCAGTGGGAGTGACACCAGTTAGTCTTAAAAGCAAGCATCAGTTGATGTAATTTTTGACATGAATTAGTGACTTGCAGCAAGTATTCTGTGCTTCATACTTTCACAAAAACTTCAGTCCGCAGAAAGTCTTCATCCACTGAGATGTTGACCATCAAGATGGTAATCCAGTGTGGGCTAACTTTCAAGTTCTGGCAAGTCTAATGATATTCTGGGCTTTTTTCTCCTTATTCCAGCTCCAATGAGTATATAAGGAAAATGATTTCTAAACTTGGCTGTAGGAAACAGAAGGCAGCTTACAGCAAGAAATGAAACTTAATACTATTTTCTGGTCCAGACAGTCAGATGACTACAACAGGGATTATTTCTATCCAGGGATGAATTTGTCTCTTTCCCATGCCTTGCCAGACGTTAAGGACATGCGGCTTGTGCAGTTTGTGTTCTTTGTGGAGGAAACCCGCTGTCATTTACAGCTAGAGACATCAAAGCCTGTTCCTTCAGACAGAAGGGCTTGGGGCTTTTCCTTATTCTATTCATAAGAAGGAGTCTGATAAGAGAAGTTTGGCCTGTGAGACTGACATGATATAGAAAATGATTGTATGGTGAAGATACTTGTCTTCATTATTGCTGTATTTCTCAAGACATGGTGTATTTTGTGTGGACTTAACAGAAGCTTGTCTGGTTGCTCCCATAGGCAAACTGTTACTGTCCTCAAATTTTGGAAAGCAGAGGCAGGTTGGGTTTGTAAAGCAGTCTTGCTAAGGAGTCCTGGAGACTCACATCTATCTTCCAACATGGATATAGAAGTAGTTTCATCATGCCAACATTGCTAAGGAGCAATTAGGAAGGTACACCTCAATAATGGTTTCATGCTCTGGGCACAAGGGTGAAAGCAGACCATATGAGCAGCATCTCAGCAAATAAAATCAGCCCCAGCTTCCAGTTTGTTCTTTAATACTTGGTAAAGTGCTGGGAGTGTAGTATTCCTCAGTGGCAACTCCTCTGACTGCAAAGCCCAGCACACACTGCTGTGATTCCAGCAGTGGCTCGTTGTAAGAAATGGGAAGATATTTCATTTCTGTCTGTAGCCTCCTTCTGTCTCTTTCCCTCCATACTGCTCTCCTAGTTTTCAGTGCCACAGACTTTAAAGAGGTGACATTTCTGCATGGGAAGCTTACTTGATATTCTTTTGAGGGCTGAGCACTTTCTGATAGTCTTCCCTTCGAAAAACTCTGGGTTAGCGTACATTCACTTCTACGTGTCTCTGAGAACCAGGAATAAGTTGCAGGGGTTGTCCTCTGCAGTCTGAGGTCAGAGTGCAGCTTTTTGATGTTGTTTCAGGGCCATCTGATAAGAGAGAGATTGAGTAGTCCTACAGCTTCATACCTAAAGCTGAACTGCCTCAAGTATTACCGGATAGAGAAGCATACCCTAACTATCTCTTCTTATGTTGCTGAAGAGACACACAGAGGAAAGCATGTAACTGAATAACATACTTCCCTTTAGTTTAGTGGGGTTTCTACTTATAATAACGGATAACAGTGGGAAAGATACTTTTAAATTGTAAAGTTGTTTCTGTTTTCACATATCCCTTTTGCTGTCCATGTGTGCCGATGGGTGCTAACTAGTCTAGGCAGAAGGAAGCATCCTGATAGTCCTTCCTATAACTTCACAGCATACTTCCTGCTGTAAGCTCTTTCCTAGTACGTATTTCCCATGTTGGCATACTTGCTGTTTTGATGCAGTTCACTGTATGTTTTACATTGCCGGTGAAACCTGCAGGGATGAAAACCCTGCCAAGCCTCAAATATATTTCGTTTCTTTATGGCAAAAGAAGAGGGTAGGCACCTTCTTATTTCTACTGCAGTTGGTTTTATTGATTCCTGATATAGCCTGTTCTGTTTTGTTTTGTTTTCTAGGTGGAGGAGAGATTTAGAAAAACTAATCAGGGCTCCCCTGAAGCACAGTCTAAGCAGATGGGCAAAGTGTTGGAGCCACCAGTGCCTTCAAGATCAGAGTCCTTTTCCAATGGAAACTCAGAACCTGCTCAGCCTGCCCTGCAGAGGCCAATGGAGCCCCAAGTAAGTGCCCAGGAAAATATTGGTGAGCCTGGAGGAAGTGCAACAAGTCCTAACATGTTTCCTTCATTTTTTCAGATCTTGGCGCGTAGTAAGTCTTATGTAAAGAGTAAGACTGTTACGCAAAATAGCTTATTTAGTAGATTGACTTTGTATGTTTTTGCTTATTGTTTTGATAAACAGGTAGATTTCTGTTTTGTTTTTAAAGAAAACTGTTATTCTATTGTTATCTGTGCAAGAAGAGAATAGTAGGCTAAATACTGGTCACAGTTGCAAAACACTTCTACAATTAAGAATTTGATCTGTGCAAAATATTTGTTATCAAAAAGAATGTTCAGGAAAGAAGTGAGCTTAGTCTTCTAAACTCTTTGAAAAAAAAAAAAACAACAGATGTTTTTTTAACAGAATAAGCATTGCTTCAAAGAAATCCACAAAACATGACTAAGAAAAGTCAGTAGGCTTATACTTGCTAAATAAAGCTCTGTTACCACCCCTGGAAAATCAAAAAGAGGTTGAAACCACTGAGCTATGTGATTGCCATCATTCTGTTGTTTGCTAAAGAAAACCTCCAGAACTTGGTAGCTATATCTGATAGGAATTACAGTATAAATTTAAAAAATAATCTGGTCTAAAACTTATAAATAACCTGTAAGTTCTGAGCAATTGAGACATGCTAAATTAAAAGTGTGGTTCTATATTAAGCTCGTCTGTTTCCATGCAGAATTTCTTTCTCCCAAATAAGTCAGTTGATGACAGTGCAAGCTAAACCTATTCCTGATTGTGACTATGCATTGCAGCTCTTTTGGGTGACAGGAGAATTTGAGCAGATGAGAGAGTGGGAGAAATCAGGACGGAACTTCATCTCTGACTCATTAATTCCTGGCTTTTATTCAAACCTCTATGATTATTTCAAAGTACTGCACTTGTATTTTCATGCTCTCTGTGCCAGTTACTTTTAAAGTCTGGCCTTCCACTCACATTAAGAATAATAAGGCTCTTCAACAGCTGTGTGTATAAAAATTGAGGAAATAATAACCATATAAAAATACACACAGCCAACCTAGTGAAAATGAAGTTGAAAGTGAAGTTTTGATTAATTATTAGGTGCAAAGGCAGTGTGTTCCTCAGTTATGATCTTTTCTCCTCCTTGGCTTCAGAAATTAATTTGGAAATATGTGTTTATGCACAAGAAGTAGGCTGGAGTGGAGGGTCAGTGTGGATTTCAAGGAAAATCCCAATGGGTTTTTACCTCTGGAGTCACTGCTGTGCCTTCTTAGTATCTGTAATTGAATATGTGCTTGTGTATGTGTGTGTTTAGTTTGTTGATGAATATGTATATATGTACGGTATATGGTACATATATGGTATATGTATAATATGCATTGTCCATATGTATACTATATACAATAATACAATACATATTATGTTCTTGTATATATATTGCAACGACTATAAAGGAATAAAGGCTTTTTTGTTATGGTCATTCTCCAAAAGTTTGGAACTGTATCTAGTTTCCAAATTTTTTACATAATGTAAACGTCTGTTGGTTTGCACACTTAATAGCCTTCTTTAATTTTGTACATTTCTTCAATTGGATAACCACTTCAAATTTCCGAAACCATTGGTGCTGCCATGAAGCCTGGTCAAAGCCCACTGAAGGCTGGGGGGCAGAAGATGCCTTCTGTCTTGGGTGGCCTTTGGCCCCAGGCTCATGGTGCAGATCATAGGTCCCCTTTTCTTTTGGGCACTAGTCTATGTGTATGTGGAGAGCGTATCTCACAAAGATGCATATGTGCTGTATTTTCAGTCTGTTGCGTTCTTTGGGCGCTTGCCTTGCTTTTAAGTGCATTGATTCCACCCCACGCTTACCTAATGCCATAACAATTTGTCTCTGCCCACCCCACCTGCCTTTATTCTGTGTTAATTGGACAGCCAGTTATTCTGAGCGCATTGAATGTTTTATGTTTTGTTTTCTTGTAAGGTACAGTGGTCCCATCTGGCATCTCTCAAGAACAATGTTTCCCCTGTCTCGCGATCCCATTCCTTCAGTGACCCTTCTCCCAAATTTGCTCATCACCATCTTCGTTCCCAGGACCCATATCCACCTTCACGCAGTGAAGTGCTAAATCAGAGTTCTGACTCTAAGTCGGAGGTACCCGACCCCACCCAAAAGGCTTGGGCTAGATCAGACAGTGACGAGGTGCCTCCAAGGGTAAGGAGTAGAAAGACAGATGTATGCTATTTCTTGATGATGATGATTTTTTTTGAAGGATGTCATAGGCTGGGCACTGGGAAGACCACGCCCTCATAACCACGGTAACAACATTTTAGAAGGCAGATCATCATGTAGGTGTTCATTCAGTGGGCTAACAATAATGAACCTGAAGTACAATATTGAAGCTTCGTATAAAATTGACAATTACTTATAGAATGCAGCTATTTCAGAGAGACAATTGATTATGCAAAGTTAACAAATCATTAGTGTATTCCAGAAAGAATTTAAAATATCCCTGAGGTTATTGCTCAGAGTTAATTTTCATCTCTTCATCTGGTAGCAACCCAAAATGTGAATCATAGACATATTTGAAATTGAGACGGAACTGAACAAAAAGGAAACATTCAATATTTCCTCCTCCTCTCCCCATAAGCCCCTTCCATTCACTGGGATTTGCTTCTTCTAAGTATATTCCTGCTACCCCACCAGTCTTTGCCTTCTGCTGATCCATTCCTGGGCATTTGTTTGGTTCCCCTAAGCTTATTCTCCTAATTCTCATGCTGTTTCAGCAAATTGCTTTGTGCCTCCCCTGCTTCAGTCAAAGTGCCGTATTCTTTTCAAATGTCTCAGTAGTTGGAAGGTAGTGAGGTGTGTATGTGTTTGTGTGGTAGCTATTAAGCACTACTTAACATTAAGATTAAACTTTTGAGTTTTCTTCAAAATCTGAACAGCATCCCTATTAAGGTTTTTGGTTTTGTGGGTATTTGTTTTATTGCTTTTGGTTGTTGATGCTAATTTGAATATAGTCTAAGTGGTGTTAAAATCACAGTATATTCTGTAGCAGGAGGGATGTAATCTTCCTCTTCTTTCTCTCCTGTTCATGGATTTAACTCAGACTTTTTTCTCCCAAGGTACCTGTGAGAACAACATCCCGATCACCAGTTCTGTCCCGTCGTGATTCTCCACTGCAGGGTAGTGGGCAGCAAAATAACCAAGCAGGTCAAAGAAACTCCACAAGGTTTGTCAGCTTGTCTATGTCCATGCCTTTCCTGTGTTGGAAAGAATAGGTTTTATGGGAAGCTAGGATCTTTTTCAGAGAGTTTTTGGCATATCTGTTGGATGTGAAAAGAAGAAAGTTTTCAGTTTTTCACCATTACCAGTCAGTAATGATTAATATTAATTTCCCTTGGTACTCCACACATGCCAACAAACACTGGCTAAATTTCCTCTTGCCTCTCCTTCTTTGAGTTGCCTGCCCTATGATTTTTGCAACAATTTTGAAGTATCCTTAGTATTACTGAAAAATGTGGCTATTCGTGAATATCGTGCCTTCTGGAGCAACAGGTCATCTTGGGTTACTGTGGGGATTACTGGCAGCAGTAGTATTTCTAAGATCTACACTGAAAAGATCTGAGAAACTTTTCAACCTCTCAGCCAGAATCAGACTTGAAGAGACGCAGAAGCAACCGTAAACTGTAACATAGAACATTGGAGGTCAGGAGGGAGGAGAAAAGGATTGCTTCTAAATCTCAGCAAAGCAAAACTTGCAGGAAATGGGTGAGGGTATTCCAAGAGGGACAGGAATTTCCAGCTTTCTGGCTTGTGCTTGAGTGGCCAGGGACCTTCTGAGCCAATTTAAAACCTGCTGCATTTAGCCTGAGAGATCCAGTCGCTTTGGGTTAGATATGTAAGAATGACAGGTAGGGAATTCCTAATAAAATGAAAAGCTTATGCTTACCTAAACATTTTGCTTTGGGCCTCTCAAATGAGATAATAGGTATTTCAGAGGGAGCCATTACTTGTGTTGTGAACTGTCATTGAGGCTCTCAGCTCAGTGTGAGATGTTCTTATAGATCAGTTATTAGCAGAATACTGAAGAAGAATGAAGTTTGAGTTTAGAAACGGAAATCTGAAGTGCATGACCAAGGCTTTTTTCACTCCTCTGATACAGCAATATAGAGCCTCGTCTGCTGTGGGAAAGGGTGGAGAAGCTTGTACCAAGACCAGGCAGTGGCAGTTCTTCAGGTTCAAGCAACTCTGGCTCCCAGCCTGGTTCCCACCCTGGCTCTCAGAGTGGGTCTGGCGAGCGGTTCCGGATGAGATGTAAGTCCTTCCTCACCTACCAGAACATAGGGTCTTTAAACTTACTGAGCCATGTAGCGCTCAGTAAAGAAGGATTGTAGCCATCACTGGGAAAGGCCTTTGAACTTACAGTACTGGATATCTTAGTTTTCAACCCCCCCCCCTTGTCTATGCATGCCTGCTTGGGAAAGATAGACAATACAAATATATCAGGGAACAATGAAACACTTTCCATGTTCATTCACTGCTTCATCTCATGATGCATATTGTCTTTCACCTTGGTGTCTGTTGAATGGGTGCAGTCCTCTAGAGATGGATCTCAGATAAGGGCACGTTAGATGTTGATGCATGCTATTCAGCTTGTGGCTTCGGTCAAATTATGCAGATCCAATCACCTGCAAACCCAATTCCTTGTGCAAAAGAGATGGTATCTGCAAGTACTTTCACAATTGTGTGACAATTAACAGTTATAGGTCAGCTGCACCTATAGAGATCAGAGTTTAGGAAGAATTTTTTGTATAGTCCTTCAGAGAAAATGTAATAATGAACTAGTGAAACTGATGTATTGTTGTCACGCACTGCCTTGATAGCTTTCTCACCTCTTTTCTTCACTCTGAAGTGGGATAAGAAAACATATTTTACCTTCCTGGTGAAATCCCTGTTTTGTTCTGTTTTTCTTCTTGGAACATACAGCATCATCCAAATCAGAGGGTTCACCATCGCAGCGTCATGAAAGTGCACCTAAAAAGCCTGAAGAGAAAAAGGAGGTCTTCAGACCTATCAAGCCTGCTGTAAGTTGCATCTACTTTCTCCTGTCCTCCCTCACACTTAAGTAGCCCCCCAAAATACTGTGTGAACTTCCATTCATGGTGTCATGGAGGGCAAACTTCAGCTTCAGCTGGAGTTTGCTTATAGGCCTGGCAGTAAGTTCTTGGCTCTGTACATCCCTTAAACAATAGAATTTGTTCTCCCTTGGGAATTGATTTCTGCTCTCTCATCTGCTTCCTTCCTAACCTTCACATTCTCTTTCTTTCAATCTTGTGTTTCCTTGCTGTGACTGGACCAATGATAATGCATTTGACCTGAATGTACCAATGGTGTGCTGAATGTTGCAGGGAGAAGTGGTAAGACCTTAAGATGTTGCTATTTCCTCTGAAAATTTTCTGATGTTTCCTTCATGTGGTTGTTGCTATGGTTAATTACAGTTTTATGTGTGCTGGAGTTCTCAGGAGGTTTTTTGCAGTAATTCCAGCTTTCCCTACAACTTCTTTCACATGCTGTCATGATTCTGCACTAGCACCCAAATCTCTCAGTTAGAGCTGCTTGTTTAAAGAAACATAGAAGTTGGTCCTTCACTTCTGGTGTATAATATGTGAAGTATTTGCCATAAACTGTATTAATCTAAATAAATCATAGCTACGCAGTTAAGAGCAGCTTGCACTGACCACAAACCTGTTTTATCCACACCCCAAGCCCCTGACAGAAAAGCTGCTTATGTCCCAGTACAGTTGTGTGTGACTGAGTTAGTGCTAAAGGATCTGACTGCTCAGGTGAACTTAGAGCAGATCCATGAACCCGGACATGAGTGAAAAGGTTTAAAGTTGATCAGCTCTGTGCAATTGACCGAATACACTGTGCTTTGGGTGGCTCAGTAACTCTTAAGTTCCTTCTGCTGTCTCGCTGCCAAGAGTATCATGTGTTGGATGCTATTAACCTGCAAAGTTAAAAATGAACTGCAGCAGTCAACCACTGAGTCAAAGTAGATCTGGATGCCTATGTAAGTCTTTCATATGATATAGTGGAACAAACTGAAGTCATAATCAAAATAGTTTAGACTTAAATCAAAGGAAGCAGTAGTGCCATGGAAACACAGCAGTGGACGAGTGAACTTCGGCACTCATTCATTGGGACTGCCTTGCAAACTATTTTCTGTTGACTGCAACACAGTTTTTTCCTCCTTTTCCCATCAGGATTTAACTGCATTGGCAAAGGAGCTGCGAGCAGTAGAGGATGTGCGACCTCCACATAAAGTGACAGATTATTCGTCCTCAAGTGAGGAGTCAGGGACGACAGATGAAGAAGATGATGATATGGAACAAGAAGGAGCAGATGAATCTACTTCTGGACCAGATGATGTCCGAGCAGTGTTAGTTCTGTGTTCTGCTTATGTTTTTACTATTAGGGGGTTGAAGGAAAAGAATGTTGGACATTTGGGCTTGTGCGTTAGTTCTGTCAGCTTACAGCAACCTATGAACAAGGCATAGCAGCCTTGTGCACTCAAATTCCAAAAGTCTTTTCAAAATCAAGCATTTAGGAGCCAAGTTAACAGATAAGTCTCTTTAAGTTATTACTCTAAGTGAGAAATCAGCTTTGCAGCTCCTCAAGAAAGTGCTGTGGGCCCACAGTGAAGTAGGCTGGACTGCGCTTCTACGTGTAAATTATATCCTTTCCCTCTTCTCTGCTTGGATTTGTAGTTTTAGCAGAGTTTAACAAATTTCTAACTTTTTTTTTTGAGAGAAGCTTTTGTAGGCAGGTTATGTAAATACTCCACTCTGGTCACAACCTCAAATTTAATTTTGACTGTACCTTGGTGTGGAGAGTGGAAGTTAGGACACAAATACTCTTATCTCATCCTGATTATTTTTTTATCTGGCAAATAGGTCAACACTGAACTTGAGCAATGGTGAAACAGAGTCTGTAAAAACTATGATTGTCCATGATGATGTGGAGAGTGAACCTGCCTTGACTCCTTCTAAGGAGGGCACCTTAATTGTCCGACAGGTATTGCTTTTCCTTCTCTGTGCAGTGTTGCACCTTTTCTGTGCTCATTAACCCACTCGCTCATTCACCCATGCTGTTTCTACATTATATTCGTTGTTCGTATTATCAAGACACAGCTCTAGTGAATTTCAGACGAGCAAGGTGTTTGATGCATGCAAAGAGGAGAGTAGCCCTTCACCCTTTGCTACTGTTTTGCATGCTTTCCAGTGACACCCATGGCAGCACCGTGCAGAGTACCTCAAAGTCTGTGGGAGAGAATGGTAGAAAAGCTGCAGGTGTGTGGAGCCGGTACCTGGAGCAAGAAACTTAGTTTAGTTTTGTTTTACCACTGAGGCAAATGTGACTCTCAGGAGTGGGACTGGGAGGGTGGCTGGAGGAGAAGTATACAGGGCTGTAAAAAAATTCTTTTGTAGTTGAGGGCATACAGACCACCCAGATAGCACACACACTCTCACACACACAAATTCATGTGGGGGAATGGAGAAGCAAGAAGATGCTAAAGCAGGGAGTATGGACAGAGCTAGAGCGCTGTGGTGTTGCTTTTAATTGTGAAAGTATTGCATTTGTGTGCCTGTGAAAGATAACAATTCCCTGCTTTTAAATGAGCTTATGTTAATGAGCGTGTTAGCTTATAGGAGTTTCTCCAATAATCACATTTTCTGAATTTCACAATTGAATGCCAATTTCTCCATTGAGCCCTCTGGTTTGAAAATTAAGATTTCATGCTTATTGTTTTAGTTAGGTGAAGGCACTCACCAGATGGTCAATGTTCATATCTCTGTAGGATTTAAGTTAGTTTTAAACAAAACAGTAGGGAAAGAGATTCTCCCGCACCCCCCACAATGTGATTGTCTGCATTCTGGTGGAGTACTTACCAGTGCAGTTGCTTTCACATTAATTTCTAGAACTGCCTGTGCAAGTCTACCACACAAAGTAAGCTTCTGCTGCCAGAAAAGGTGGGAATTTGCAGAATTGAAGTAATGCTGCCCACTTTCCCCTTCAATCCTGATGTCAAGGCATAGATTGTCAGCTTATTTAAAAACTAATGTAAAGAGGTAGGAAAGAGTGAGGGAGAGGAGAGAGGTTGTTAGAGATATAGACCTTTAAGCAGCACTTGAGCAAGACAAGTGTGCCTGTTTTCTCTACAGAGTACAGTTGACAAAAAGCGTGCCAGCCATCATGAGAGCAATGGCTTTGCCGGTCGCATTCACCTCTTGCCAGATCTCTTACAGCAAAGCCATTCCTCCTCCACTTCCTCCACCTCCTCTTCCCCATCCTCCAGCCAGCCGACACCCACCATGTCCCCACAGACACCCCAGGACAAGCTAACTACTAATGAGGTATGTCTTACACCACAGCTGGCTGCTTTCGTAGGGCTATAGCAGCATTGCCTAGTAGCTAGTTTGCAAAGGAACTCCAGCCAATCTCCCCTGCTTTTTTTTCTGTCACCTTTATTCCCACCCCCAAAATAACACATTTCAGTTCTCTGTAAGAAGCCCTTAACTCTAGAGCAGTCCCACGCCAAACTTGCCAGTTTACTATTTTTGCTTCCTCTTAGTGAGTCATTAATTGCATGGCGTTTGTTTTAATCTAAACTTGACTGCTGTATTTTCTAGACAATATTCTTTATTTTTTAATTCTGTTTTATTCTGGGAGAAGGCTAATTGTGAGCAGTGTGCTTCTTAAAAATTAGCAGTTAATTTTGCCTTTGTCAATAGAGGCTGAGCACATATAAAAGTGCTTGTGGAAGCTCATCCTTTGGAAGAGGAAGCCACCGTGGAAGGATTTTTAAAACTTACCACGTGGGCTTGGATGAACACATCAGGTGTTAGCCATGAGGCTTTAAAATCCTTAGGTATTATTGCTTTGGAATAATGAATGAGGAAAACGTTTGTGCTCTGAAATGCAGCTGCGTAAACGTGCCCTCTACCAGTGCTGCTTGTGTCTGTTGGAGAACCAGGGCTTTTCTACTGGGGAAGCTCCCTCCTGCTGTCCTGGGCTAGCCCCAAGGCACTGATAGCAGTAGTGCCTTCCTTCTGTCACCAAGCACTGCTAGATAAGCCCTGCCATTCACGTACGTATGGTCCCTCGAAGCAGGGGAGATGCACGCATGTGAACAGAGGGCACTGTTCCCCCCCTTAATACCTCCAGCAGCCAGTCAGGAGCCCAGCGTGGCTGCTCTGCTCCCACTGGGTGGCCAGCTGTTCAGGGAGAGCCTCTGTGCAAACAAGGGTGGCACAAGGGGAGGGTAACTTATGGAGAGAATCAGCTGCTTCTCAGTCTAGAGCCATCCTACCCTGTAGGTATAGAAGTGCTGGGATGGGAGGAATGGATTGCAGTGAGTTGGGTGGGCCCTTGGCAATGCACATTTTTACAATGGATTCAAAAATGCTTCTGAACCCCATAACAGGAGGGTGGGTGGGAGGGTTTCCTCCTGGAAATTCAGTTAGTGTAATATTTCATTTTCAGTTATGCTTCATCTGTCTTTGATCTATGTAAAAGCACACTCTTGTAGGTTACAGAGATCAGGCAATGGATCCACAGATATGCTTGTTCCTTCCTTTGATCCGAGCAATAAATGTGTAGGGTTTGGTTAATTCAGCCTGGTAGGCGGAGGCAGTGGCAGTGGCTGGTGGTGAAGGAGCCTCTTGGTATTTAGCTGTGCAGGGGAGTGATGTGCTCATAAGACCCATCGCTATTTTTTTGTGCAGAGTAGAGGCTTGGAAGGATCAGAGATTGAAGATTAGTTGTTGATGATGAAGTCTCTAACTATATTTGCATAAGACTGAGCAAAAAACCCAGTACTGCTTGGTATAACTCACCCACATGCACACCCTTTATGTATATAATACATATATATTTTTACTTGTCCCATTCTGCTTCAATGTGCAGTGTTGTCACTTTTATACTAAACTGGCAAGAGTCTTTAAGTTGTTCCATTTCCACTTTTAACAGTTCATTGTTTCACTTGTCTTCTTCCTTTCTTTATGTTTTTTTTTTTTTTCTCATGTTTAGACCATATAACTCAGCAAGCACCAGTGATTTTATTCACTACATATTCATAGCTCCATATCACTGTTTGCTACACCTTCCACACTAATGAGCCCCTTTGTTCGATACAGGTTTAATATTTTGCTTTATCAAATAAAGGTGGAAGAACCTGCTGCAGCTTTCTGGCAAGAGGCTCAGGTTAAACAAAATAGGGAGAGCAAATAGCAATGGACAGTGAAACATAAACCATCACAGAAGTGAATGCTTGATTGCATATGGTTCTGATTTTGTTGCACAAGCCAAGAGATCGAATTTCAGAACTTATTTCTTAACTAGTTCATTTTAGGAAATTCTTCATAAATACTGAAGTTGAGTATAGAGAGTTGAGTATAGAGAGCTTTAAGATAAGGTAGTGGACATATATTTAAGCAGATTTTTCAAAACGAGGCATTCCCTCACTTTGTGCCTGATCATAGGGGCCACACAAAAAATCTTTGCTAGCAGCTGAGGTGACAGAGATGAGGATTTAGCTACATGCATTTTGCTGTAACATGTGCAGTGTGTGTACATGTTCAGTTGTGGTGCCTGTAGTGCATTATGTATTTGTAAAGGAAGTATAAAAGCTTGGGGAGGCTCTGTAGTGACTTTATAATGTTGGTTGTTGTTGTCCTTGCTTTTTATTGTCATTAATATTAATAAAGTTGAAATTTACATTGCAGACTCAGTCCGCTAGTAACACACTCCAGAAACACAAATCTTCCTCCTCCTTTACACCTTTTATAGACCCCAGATTACTACAGATATCTCCATCTAGTGGGACAACTGTGACTTCTGTGGGTAAGTAAAATAGATGAAGACGCCAATTGAAAAGGGGTTCAGTTACTTCAGTGGCTCTTTAAAGTACTGCAAGTGTTACCATCATGCTTTTTATTTTATTTGCAGTGGATTGCATAGTTTTATTTCTTTTTCCATTTACATTTCTTACAAAAAGAAAGGCTTGCTCAATATTCTCAGTTATCAATTTGAGTTGTTTGATGTGAACAATATATGGCCAGAATCCATCACTTAAGGGATACTACACGCGCTTTACTTTTCTTTTTTTTCAGTAGGATTTTCTAGTGAAGCAATGAGATCAGAGGCAATAAGGCAAGACCCAACGCGGAAAGGATCAGTTGTCAACGTGAATCCTACAAATACACGACCACAAAGTGATACCCCAGAGATCCGCAAATACAAGAAAAGATTCAATTCTGAGATACTGTGTGCTGCCTTATGGGGTAAGGAAAACCTGTTCTTTACTTGCCTCATGCAGTGCTGAAGTGCAGAAATGCCATTATGCCTTTGTGATCTTTGAGAACCTCTCTCTCAAACCTCAGCTATTTCTTTGCATTTTTTCAATGCTCATGTAAATCTTTTCGCTGCAATATCTGATTGTTTTTATTACAGTTTTACAATATGTTGCTTCTGCTTTGATACAATTTCTTCTGTATAAATGCTTCCAGTGGTAGGAAGGAAGTTCAGACTTCACTCAGCTCTCTCTAACCCCTTCTAGTGCATTTCTTACAGCTTTGGGGAGCTTTGAGGAGCTTGTGATGATCTTTGCATATTACACCTGCAGACAGGGTATTCCATTTCAAAAATAACCATCTTGATGCTGATACCACAGCACTTGATTAAGATGTGTTTCGTAAGATGACTTTCCACTTCAGTCATCAGTTTATGTAGGAAGAGAAGTGTAGGAGGAACACTTTCCAGCATGAGACTTGGCTTTGTTTCTTGTAAGGTGGTTAATGGCATGTAGAAGCTGAGTGTTAGGATATCAGCTGACCCACTATGTCTGACCTTATTAGAAGGGCTAACTTTTAACAATTTCAGACAGTTAGTCAGTATCCTGTGCTGGTGAAAGGCTTAGGGCAGTGCTTGTTGCTTGCTACAATGTGAAACTGCTGCTACAGTGCCAGGCTGAAAGCTTTTCTCTACTGCGTAACTTCTCTGTGGGGTCACCTGAGGTTTTTCTTTACCTAGATGTTAAGAAGTGATGCTAGTATATATCATGCAGATATTTATATAGTATTCTTAAAGCCAACACTATAAATACATATGCATGTAATTTTAAAGACTATGAAGAAGAGATGTGGCCAGTCCCCAGAGTCACATGGTGTGTAGGTTTTCTTCTTTACATTTTCACAGCTCTTTGCAAGATTTCAGTTATCTTTTGAGAAAATTTCCTGCATTTCTTGTTTTTCAGAACAGCATTGTTGACCTTTCCCTATTGCCTGCAAAGCCATGTCAGTTAAATAGCTTTTCTAACACCTTATCCTCTTCCTATCTGCATTTTTCTTTATTTTCAAAGTTTACTGGTAAGAATTTTTACCCCCATGCTACTTCTGCATGTATTCATATGAATAATTTTCTGGTAAAACAAGGAAACTTGTGCAAGCGTTAGCTTTCAGACTCTGAGAGGCAAAGAGAAGTCATATGGGATCAGTAAAGATGACTCATAGTTTCTCTGATCTGGCTTGTTTTGCCAATAGCAATTTGTGTTAATGGTTTAATATTTCTTTGATCTATATATCTGACTGTTACGGTGATTTAAAATGTAGGTGTAAAATCTGAGATGTTTTACAGCTGTAACAAAGCACTTCCTTATTGAACATTTATTGCTGAACTGATGGTGGTCCAAGCTCGATGCACATGCTTATTTCTTGATAAGTTCTAGCTTCCTTTTCCTTTAAGCAAATGAGGTCATTCTATAGTGATGTTTCTTATTTAAAAAGAAGACACTTCCTTTGCTTTGTTTTTCTTTTCCAATGCTAATGCCAGTGTCTGGTAGATTTCTGGTTGTATTAGTTCTGTGACACTATTTCTAATGGCACTGAGTGGTGAAAGTTAATGATATGGATGCAATAGCACAGATTTTTACAGCCAGACTCTGCAGAGACCCTGTGCCTTTTCAGGAAACATTTCCATGTTTGAGAAATCAGAACTGTTTAATCATAGAGTGCAGGTAGAAGAAGACCTGACTGGCTGTGAACAAAGACAATGTCTGCATTTTAAAATACAGGCACTGTTTGCCACCAGCATGGTACCTCATTAGTTTCATCTTGATATAGCTAAGGGGGAAGGAGTTTGGGATGGGCACACATGTCAACTCAGAGCAGAGACAACTGTGATGCAAGGGCAGAGGAAGAGGTGAGGGTGGAGGCAGAAGCACCTGAGCCTTGATATGCAAAGAGAGAAAGGGACTGAGAGGCAGCAGTTTGTGTGTGATTTTGTTTTGACTATAAACCACAGTGAATAAGAGTAAAAAATATGTATCAAAGCTGTATCACTTACAGCTTTAGTTGTTCAGACCTGGAGCTGCAGGAAAGAGGCTGAGAGGTGGGTGCTCCCTTAGCCTATTTGGTGCTCCTGCACCCTGTGCCTCACTCTTCCTGTATCCTTCCTCCATTTACTGGTTTGAGGATGTGTCCTAGTGTGGGAGATGGGAGATTTGAAATACACCCGGAGATGTGCAGTGGGAGCCAGCAGTTTCAGACCTGTGTAGGGGCTACATAGGAGGGCGGAAAGGAGATAGTGGAGACATCAGTAGCTCTTTAGTTTACCACCATTCCTTCTTGTCCTATCACTGTCTGTCTGTGTAAGAAGTCAGTCTTCCTCCATGTTTGTAAGCTCCCTTTAAGTACTGAAAGGCCACAGTGGGTCTTCCTGCAGCCTCCTCTTCTCCAGAATGAACAAACTCAGCTCCTTCAGCCTTTATTCACAGAAGAGGTGCTCCAGCCCTCTGACCGTCTTTCTTGTTCTGGGGGTCCCAGACCTGGATTCAGTGCTCCAGGTAGGGTCTCACAAAGGCAGAACATAGGAGGACAATCGCCTCTCTCTTCCTTCTGGCCTCACCTCTTTTGATATGGCCCAGGATACATTTGGAAGAGGCAAGAGAGAGGAAAATGGAGATGTATAATGATGTGTCACTCCTCCATGGTCTCTCTCTTCCATCCAGAGGCTTTTGAGAGTCCCCGAACACCATTATCACTTCCTGGCTGTGGCTCTGCTCCCCCATAACACCTCATCCCCCTTAGGAAAAGGTGCACCATAGGATAGGGTGAATGTTCCCTCATTTTTCCAACTCCTCCAACATGTGATAGTGAGGATGATGTTTAGGTGGCTTTCCCATATGCCTTGGAGGTGGGCAGTTTTGCTGAGTAATGTGCTTCTTCAGTGCTTTGAGAAGGCAAACGATTGCTATAGACGCAGGCTATACTCAGATGCAGACTCCTATGGGTCACATGCTGCATTAGAAAGGGTTTGTTATGTGATGAGTTGGTGTATGACCATTAGCACTTGTATAGACTACATCTACAGATTGTCTGTGCAGAGATTAAAGCACTAAGCAATATAATTATGATTATCTTCTGTGAGTTTCTCTTTTATTGTTTCATTATTTTACTGTGCTTAAGGATAGTAAGTTTTACATTGAGATTGCAACAGAGAAGTGTAATGGAAATCAAACCATGCATGTGGTTTGTGTTCCATTCTCTGTACTGTATTTGACCTTCCTCTTCACAATTTGTGGACTCTGGGACTGTAATAATTATTGAAATGTATGAAATTTATTATCATAAATTATGAAATTTATGAAATGTAGTGTCATAAATTATGAAAATTATGAAATTTAAAAGTAATTACATATTAATAGATTTTAAAGCCTTTTGGTATGCCATATGAGTATATGTATACATATACACAAATAGAATGCAATTGGCTTTAAGAACCAAGGTTCCATATACTCTTAATAAGGTTTCCAGTGGATGTGTACACCTTTGTAAAAAGAAGCTGACCTTCCTCATTTATAATTGCTTGGCTTGTAGGAGAAATGGATGGAAACACAATATAATTTCTGTAGATTTAACATTCAGATGGAAAAGGTTGTTGGGAAGATGAAGACCAGCCCCGTGCCTGTCTCTTTACCAGGAGGGCTGCACTACAGTCCAGTCCTCCCAATAGAGCCCAAGCTCCTGCGATGTGCTTTTTTTGTCCTTATATACAGCATCCTGTTACCAACCCCTTTAATCAAAGCTAATATGTCCTTCAGAATATATAACCTTGGGTACTCTGTCACGCCACACCCCCCCCCCCCCTTCCCACCTCCAATGTTAGTGTGACATTTTGTTTGGGAACTGATGCTCCAGAAAGTTCCCAATGGTCTTCCAACCTCTCACTCTCTTGTACACTGTAATTTGGTGTCAGCAGTCTCTGAGTGCAGGTAATGTGCAGTAAGTCGAGGTCATTCAGATGTGATTAGACTTGCTCGAGACAAGTCAGTTGCTATGTAAAGGCATAATTTCATCACAGCGTATGGAAAATCTGTCTACTAACTTGGATCTCTTTTTGTTTCATCTAGGAGTGAACTTGTTAGTGGGCACGGAAAGTGGTCTGATGCTGCTAGACAGAAGTGGTCAGGGGAAGGTTTATCCACTCATCAATCGAAGAAGATTCCAGCAAATGGATGTACTTGAAGGGCTAAATGTCTTGGTGACAATTTCCGGTAATGTTAACTGTTCCATGTGATTTTTCCTCCATCTTGTATGGCATGGCAAAAGTCTTTTCTTGACAGCCTGTGTGTTGAGGGGGAAAGTCTTGACTTGAATGAAGTCATTGGATTTTCCATCATTTTGCCTCTCTTGAATCTGCAGTTTGTTTCTAAGAGTGAATCATTTTCCCCATAGTAGCCTGTGCATGCTTGCCCCTTGTCCTTCCTCCTTCTAATATCTTTATAGGTTTGGAGGAAACATTCTTTTGTCAGAGCTGTACTTAACGTTTTGTGAAGTTTGTAGAAGTGACATTCTACCCCTCTGCTGCAGTTACTTGCAACCTGGCCTCTTTCTAACCAAAACATTATTTGGTCCTGGAGTTTAAAGAGATTTTGTATGTCTAAATATGTATAATGATAAATGCTCTTGCAAAGTAGATAGTTAAGATTGACAAGAGAAAGAGAATGTGCATGTCTAACGGGGTGTGGGGAGCGCAATATTTGCGCAATGTGGAAATTGCCATTTTGAGGAGGCAGATTGAAGCAGCTTTTGGCCTTGCCTCTCACTGGATGCAACTGCAGACGATTCAGCAATGAGAGATGAAGGGCGGTGCTGATTGCTGTGTTTGTTTTGTGTGCACTGATGGAAAATGTGTTTTATAAAGCTCAAGGTTCCAGACTCCTTGGCTCCAAAGAGTTATTGCATAAGGTTATTCTGCCATTAAGTTACTTGATGTGGTGCACTGTTAATCTTTCTTCACAGGTGGTGTTCAGCCATTTACTTTATTTTTGGTTTGGTTTGTTTGGGAAATGAGTTTTTGCTATGCTGTGCTATTGAGGGAGAGAATGTTAAATGACGTTTTGCACAGTGGTCCATGTTATTCATTGGAGCCACTAAAAATTTTGTTGATGCTTCCGAGCTCATCCTACCCTGCTGGAGTCTCTCCCAACTCTTGTACAAAAGGACACGCACCTAGATCATGTGTTAGATGTATTACAGTAATCCAGTTGAAAAGAGCCATGCCCATGTTGGTGTTGTCATACTTAGTTCTAAGCTCCACCTGTGTTGTGAAGTGTTTAAAAAGAAAAGATGAAGCAAAGAGTGTTTAAAAAAAGCAACCTGTCGTGTGTCCACAGTACGTTAAAAATATAAGCTACTTGAAAAGCATCATTTGATAGTTTGTTCTATAGTAGACCTTATAAACAAAAATACTGTATAATCCAACTTGTGCAAAATGCATTGATTTGAAGCATACTCTACACAAACAGAAGTGTCTGTGATTAAATCTAGTGTGTAATTGTTTTGGGTTTATTTATGTTTGCGTCAGTCACGATCTGAGAACCCTGACACATCCGTTTTCTTTGTTTCCTTCAGAACTATTGTTTCCTCTGTTGAGACACGCTACATTAACCCTTAAGAAACAGGCTGATCTTTGTCTGTTTTATGGCTTTGTCTCCACCCCGTATCCTGCATTTTATGGGAGGATAGTGAAGTACGAGGCTGGAAAAAGGCATTTCTGCTCAGTCTACAGCTTTCCCAGAGATGTTCCATCTGCTTTTTCAGGAATCAGTGTGTTTATGGTGGCTATTCTTACATGTCACCACACTGTAAGAAGTTGTGGTGCAGTAGGGTTTTGAGGGGATTGTCACCTAAAATTTGCTTTTAATGTGTACCCTTCAGAGTTTGAAAACATGAAACCAATTGTTCCTGCAATATAGTTCTCAAATTCAAAACTTACCTTGACAAGAAAGCTTTTGTACTGAGCTACTACAGCTGGTACAAGAAAACTGTGGGTCAAAGCAGGGTAGCTGTACAGTTCTTTAGCTCATACTGTTGGGAGGCAAAAACATAGTTTTGGATGCTCAGGTAGAATACAGTGCTGAGAGTCATAGGAATGCTGTAAGAGAGACTAGTGACCTGCTTACAGAACGTGCTCCCTTTGTGGCTCCCTGAGCCTTCATAAGCACAACTGGCTGATCTGGGCAATCAGGAATGTAGGGAAGGATGACGGTGTAGAAGAACTGGTTGGGATCTGTATGCCTGGTAATTAAAAACCACACAACAATAAAAACAAAAACTCAACATAGGAAAGGAGGCTTTGCATTTGAAATGATGTCTGTGGATGAACCAGAGCTGGGAGTTTTCGGAGTCAATAATCAGCTTATTTAATGGTGGGAACAGAGTTTTCTTTCTTATTTCATAGCCATATGAAATTTAGACAAGAGAAAAAAGAAGTTGCAGATATTTGAGAGCTGTTTAAATTGAGCGTTGCGGATTTACAAGCAAAATGATCTAATTCCCCTCTCCAGTATAAATATTAAAATCAATGTAACATGTAACTCTAAATACATGCATAACTATGTTTATTTAGCTGACCAATTGTGCTCTTTTCATGTCAGCCTGCTGGAAGGCTGAGGAATTTCCTGTCCTGTGACTTTCCTTGTGGTCTAGACACTAAAACACAATGGGAACACACTTCAGATATTCTTCTGTTGTTGTTATGAAAATGTTTCCAGCGGGAGAGAAATACCCTGCTGCTCATCATGTGAACTTGAAAAAAAAAAATAGCCACGTGCTGGGAAATTCCCTTGTGCACTATTTGGTCTGAGTCTTAAGGTTTACTAAGCTATGGGGAAGCTAAAGTCATATAAAGAAATAAGTGGGAGATAATTTGTTCTCCTGATCAACTGAAACTTGTGATAGTTGTGTCCTGTGAGCTCTTCCTTGCCCAGAAGCACAGTGCTTTCTGGTCTGTACTCTTATTTCTATTCCAATTTTTCTAAAAGGATCTCTACAGCTGTCATTTGCAGTATTTTCATGGGAGGACCTTACTTTTGTCCAAAGTAGAACTTACAGGAATACTGCTCTGGTTCCATTTCCAGATCTCTAAGAGCTGTGACAGCAGTGGGATTTTATCCCTTTGTCAAATTTGATAAATATGAAGTCAGACAATAAATCATATGTTCCCTTACTGCCAAATGAGCCGTCACATTTGTAGTAGGGATAAACAAGTTCAGCATGATGTTGCTTCACATTCTGTGGGTGCCATCAAAGCAAGAGAGGCTTTTAAAATTAAGGAGCAGATCCAGTAGTTGAGAACAGGTCTCCAGTTCCTCTTTAAGCTCAGTGAACAGATTTTCATTTTGTAACTGCCTGTTCTTTTCCCCATGCCCTTCCCCATCAAAGTAATCCCAAAGAAAATTTTTCAGACTGTGTCTTTTATAAGGAAAAAGCTGGAGTCAATGGCACAGCCTGTTTGCAAGCTGTGCATCTGCATATGCTGCCCCAGCCTTCCCAGCTGCTTTTCCTGAGGAGCCTAGCTGTGTCAGGGGTCCTCTGCCATCAGAACAAGGGCTTGGTGCCAGCTCTAGGATCCAGCCAAGAACAGCAGGATGCTCTCAATGCTCAGACTTCTTGTCCTGCTGTAACCTGTAACTCCTGATGCCGTGTGCTCATCCTCATCAGCTACCAGAGCACTGGCATGGAGCTACTCCACTGACAAGTTGGGGCCCTGTGAGCATTTCTTATTTTTTTTCCTTGCACAGAGACTTCATGGAGCCTTCTGTACTGGTTCCTCATCAGAGCAGACATGATCTCTCTACTTTACCTCTAGTTTCACTTGCAGGACTGTGGTGGCTTTGGACAGCAAAGCAGCTGAAGGAGGAAGAAGGAGGACAAGCTTTGAATATCTGCACTAGAGCCACCTTCTTGCCAGTTCAGCCTTGCTGTATTGGCCATTAGTTATTAAAGAATCAAAGAACCATAGAATGGTTTGGGTTGGAAGGGACATTAAACACCATCCAGTTCCAACCCCTTGCCAGGGGTAGAATTGCCACTCACTAGATCACGCTGCCCAAGGCCTGATCTGACCTGGCCTTCTCCGGGCAGCCTGTGCCAGTCCCTCACCGCCTCTGAGGAAAGAATTATTTCTGAACACCTAATATTCCCCTCTTTTAGTTTAAAGCCATTCTTCCTTGCCCTATTATCATCAGACAGTGTAAAAAGTTGCTCTCCCTCCTGCTTATGAGCTCCCTGTAAGTATTGAAAGGCCGCAGTGAGGTCTCCCCAGAATCAAAAAGAGCTGCTGATAAAGACAGTTGTGAGCCTTGCTCTGCATTTGAGGCCTTTTCATATTGCAGGTTACATTCTGGGCTGTGTACAGTACTGTTCAGTACTGTTGTAAAGTGGTTAAATGCTGGAATAGTTTAGCACTGTTCTTGCTGTACTTTTCCACCAGTTGAATGATTAACAGCCTTAGTAAAAACTTGATCACTTTGTATCTAAGGGTGGTGTAAGTGATGGAAATGTCCTGCTTGCTACCTGTGCAGAAGTTGTAACATTCCCTCAACATATTCTTCTTTCCTGTTGCTTCCTCCTTTCAAAGCAGTCATACTCTCTTCTGCTTGTGCAGATAATTTGGAGCCTCAAATTCTACCTTGCTGTTCTCCTAAAGTTTTGTGCAAATAAGAATTGTTGAGGCTCAGCTGCTACCTCAGTGCAGGAATCTGGTGTTTTTGTTGTGGGTTTATAACCCTGCTCAATTAGTAGCTTTGTTCTAAGAACCAGGCAGCTAAGGGGTTTGTCATTTTGAGTATTTAGTTGGTAATACCATGCATCCCTGTCATTGATTATCAAGAAAGCATATATTTGGGTGGAGTCTGGAGTGATGCTGGTGTGGACATAAATACTGCATGAGATCTCAGTGGTTGCAGCAGTTTCTCCTTCATTGTTCTTTTGTCTTGTTCTGTGGGGATTTCTGTTTGTCAGGGCAGGGTTTTTTAGCAGTTATCTTCCTCTGGAAATAAACCATTCTTTCTCCCTTTGTGGCTAGGTAAGAAAAACAAGTTGCGAGTTTACTATCTGTCCTGGTTGAGAAATAAAATCCTTCACAATGATCCCGAAGTAGAAAAGAAACAGGGTTGGACAACGGTGGGTGACTTGGAAGGCTGTGTGCACTATAAAGTTGGTAAGTAACAAATGAATTTATCAAATTGTTGGATAAGAGCTGACTGAGAAAGAGAACTGCAGTGCATGTAGCTACTGGGTTTAAGATCTGTTTCTGACTATTTTCTTTATACCTAAGGACAAATTTTCTGTTGAAACATCAGAATAGATAGCAAGCTATTGGGTTAAACCAAATATGAGATACTGGGCTGTAAACTGGCGCAGGCACAGATCCTCCATCTGTCTTCCTGTTGTGAATGCAACTTCCAGGAGAAGGCTGACAGGGCCAGTAGGGGCTTGTGGCATTTCACCACCTCTGTTAAACCCTGGAGATGACAGAGGGTCTCTTGTCAACCAGCTGCTGCTCTCTCTACCAACAGGTTTCCCTGTTATTTTACCATGCTGAAATCAGATTTTGGAATGGAGTGAAAAACATCTTATTTTTAATGTAGATTTTTAAGACTGGTGGAAAAAAAAAAAAGAAGAAGAAGAAGAGCGTGGGAGGAAAAAGCAAGCCCAGTTAGTGCACGAGCTTTGGGGAGGCATCTGGGAACAGAAGCATATGTTTAACTTCAGGATGATTCATTGATTCCCTTTAGCTCATGAACTTCCCTAATGCTGTCTCAGATCCACTGCGGTACAGTTGTGGGATTATGGGGATGAAGTGTGTTTTCACTAGGCAGGCACCTTTTGAGTGCCCTTAAGTTGCTTGAATGGATTTGGCTTTAGAAGCTTCCACCACAGCTAGTCCAAGACGTATCACATTTTTGCCATGTGCAGTGAGCCTGCTGCCCTGCAGGTGGGGATATGAACTAAGAGCTCTTTCTTATGCTTCAGTGTTGTGATGCATCTTAATGGATCCTGGGTGTTGCATTTGGTTTGGTTGTCCCCTAAGAGCCAGCTCAGTTTCTTTCAAGCCATGTCAGTCAATGTAGAGAAGCAGCAGTCAGACTGAGCTGTTTCTGTCATGCACACGCTCTTGCAGAAGAGCATAATCAATAACTATTGCAGTAAGTGACTGCTGAACCTTGAGCTTGACCCCAAAAACAATTAATAATGTACTTCTCTGGTATCATATCCCAGGGTGTCAACAGCATAACGAAGTGGCCTGTTAACAATACATTAACAGCTATAGAAAGGAGGCTTTCCAGTAGGGAAGCGTGAGAAACAAAGAACATTCTTTTCCAGATGAAGGGTGATTTGTTCCAGCCTGGCACTGAACTTCCCTCTGAGCCAAGAACATACAGTAGACTTCTTCAGGTAGTGAGAGGCCCCTTTGGCAGCTGTGCCTCAGTTCCCAAGAAGGATGAGCCCTGTGAATAGTTGTGCTTACAGACTGGAGGTGGCCAGAGAGGCAGCTGGCACTGGTCGCTTCCTTGTCTCTTTGATGCAGTGCAGTTTCAGACATCAAGCTGAAGTGGTATTTATGGATCTCAGTTGCTTCAGGCAACTTTTGGCTCCTCTCAGTGATTAATCGCTCTTTTGAAACTTAAGATTTGGGTGAATTCCCAGATAGCACCCAGAGCAAAGAGTGAGGATTATCAAAGGTTTCCTTTCACAGATAAGGTGATTTTGTTCAATATCCCCTTCTTCCCCAAGAAAATATTCCAAGAAGTCTTGCAAGTCAGACAAAACTGAACAAAAGCTCTATTTTTCCATCGGTACAGCTGTGGAGGTTGAGAGGCTTTTTTTGTCTGCTGAAGTGTCAAGTCTTCTAACACTTAAAGCTCAGTATTCTTGCTTTCCTGCAGAATAAAAGGGGGAGCAAGTAATAGCTTTGTCTCCCTACTGCCTACCAATAGATAACAACTGCAGACTTTTACATTAGGTAAATATCTAACCTAATATCTGAAATAGCGTTAAAATAGTATTTATTAAAGAAATGTTCTTCTCACAAGTCTGAGATTCTTCGCTCCAGCCCTGTTTCAAAATCAGTTTTGGTTAAGAGATAATAATGGCAGGTGGAGATGTGGGGATTTACTCATTGTTTTCAAAAAGCATTCCACTCCTCTAATACTTGAAGAGATAGAGAAAGCCTCTGAGATAAGTGTAATCCAAATAATGCTTTTTTCATTCTTCTCCTCCAAAAAGAGCACCAGAAACAGGTTAACAAGCCTCAATATTCTAAAAGTCCCCATAATCTCTTCCACACAAATGAAGATAGCAGCTGCAAATGTGGATCCAGCCACACTGCTAGAATGGCAATTTCTAAATGTGCAGTTCCCTCCTACAAAAATAAAATAAAGTAGTAGTAAACAGAGCTTTTTGAGATGGTTACATTTGCCAGCTGTTTGACTGGGAACAGAGAGATATACAAGAATTTGCAAGTCAGCTATTTTGTGACCTGTGTTAATTCTGATCAATTCTGTGATTATTTTTCAAGTCTTTAGTGTAGTACTTCCTTGAAGCATTTTGTGGCTGAAATGCTACAATTGTTGCATTTGTCTGTCAAATGAGAAAAAAAAAAAAGATTGCAAAATGTTGTTGTTTCTGAACTGTCCTCGAGAAACTCCTGACTCCTTCACACCTCTACAAACTTCTCCATTAGGCAGAAGGTAAAATTTGTCACCAGAATTGTCACTAAGGTGACTTGAGCTCGTGTTTCACTTGAGAATTAGAGGTAAGGTCAGTTGGAGACAGCTCAGGTAGTACACCTTGTTTGCTCAGCTACCTGTTTCCTTTAAACTGTCATCTGAGGAAGAGCTTTTTGACAGCCACCTAGTCATGTTCTATGAAGTTTTTGGTAACAGTTTTTCTTTGGGGCAATAAACAACAAAAAAGTCACCTTTTGTTGTTTGAAATGGACTCGTTTCTCAACTTTTCACTTCAGTTCCCTTTTTCCCCTCCTTTTCTCTGGGGAATTTTTTCGTCAGCTCAAAATACCACTGCCGGTGCTGTGATTGTGATTGCCAATAAACTACCACAGTCATTGGCTTCTTTTATTGGAAACGTCCCTGCCTGAAAACTGTTTTCTTGATGAGCTGGCACAGTCTAATGTGGAAAGAAAAGTGTAAATAAGTGTGTACTGGCTA
The DNA here is from genome assembly GCF_987193195.1 of Phasianus colchicus. Classification (NCBI taxonomy): domain Eukaryota; kingdom Metazoa; phylum Chordata; class Aves; order Galliformes; family Phasianidae; genus Phasianus; species Phasianus colchicus. The sequence continues at coordinate 135,023,517 of NC_143436.1, forward strand.
AGTCATTGAAAGCGTGATGACAGGTTCAGTTACTGACAAGAGTAACAATTTTTGTGGTATAAATGTGTCAAAATACTTAGCTGCTTAGAATTAGCAATTCTAAAATGAAGCATTACTAAAAACCTTCAAACTTGTGTAAATATGGGGAAATAGCGTCGCTTTCTGATTACTGAATTAATTTTTGTTTTGGTTTAATTTCAGTAAAGTATGAAAGAATCAAATTCTTGGTAATTGCATTGAAGAGTTCTGTGGAAGTCTATGCATGGGCGCCGAAGCCATACCACAAATTTATGGCCTTTAAGGTAACAGTATATTTCAACCATCTGTTGGGTTTTTACATATTGAGTTACAGTTACCCCTTTTACAAAAGTGGTCTGACATTTTGTCATGGCTGTGGTACAGCTTCTTTGGTAAATCTGCCTTGAATTTCTTATATTCTCAGTTACGGATGCGGGAGGTTTGGCTCTGAGAGGCATTGTATTTAGAATGCTGAATTGCAACCAAGCATAAATGAATGTTCAAAACGACACAAAATCACAGCAGTTTGTATCCTTGCTATAAATAAAACATGAAGCCAAGAGAAGCGAGCTGAGTCTAAGCATCTTCATGTGAGCAGAAGATGTCATTAGATTATGTTCAGCTTTGTTATCTTTTGAATACAGCAAAAATGAATTTAGCTGCCTTGGTGTAATTACCAAACTGATTTGCAGACAATCAGTTACTGCCGGTTGTGCAGATTGAAGTAAATGCTACAGGAGTATCAAATTGCTTTCCCAAAAGTTCAGGGTGATTCTTACTGAAAACAAACAGACCGACGAAAGTAAACCCCAGGGAATAGAGTGTATAATATTACATGATTGAAATGCAGCAGGGTGCTGAGCGATCTCTCCTTGTCTGTGGAAGATGTTAGCCTCTAACTGCTTTGGTGGATGGAGGCCAAAGGCCTACTGGAGGAGTAGACTCGTCAATTGTGCATTAACAGCATGCTTTTATAAAACCTGTCTAGGTTCTAAACAGTAAAGTAAATCTCACTGATTGTTTTCTTGCAGTCATTTGGTGAATTGGTACATAAGCCATTGCTGGTGGATCTAACTGTAGAAGAGGGTCAGAGACTAAAAGTCATTTATGGCTCCTGTGCTGGCTTCCATGCTGTTGATGTGGATTCAGGATCAGTCTACGATATTTATCTACCAACACATGTAAGAGTTCTTCCTGGGGTGGCAGAGTTTCTTTCCTTTTGGTTTTCCCTTCCCCCCTTTTTCTCAGGTGAAAAATGTATCAGGCTGTCCCAGTGCGAAGTGGGACCAGGTGGAAGGGGACAAACAAATGTGGCTTAGGGCCTTGTCCTGTGTCCTGTCCTCAGGGTCAATGTATCTCCTTGCCTGGGAGCTGCCTGCTCAGATCTGGATTTCAGGGATGATAGGTAGATGGCTGAGTGCGTAGCGTGCATAGCGCATAGTCAGCTGCAAGGAAAGTGGCAGTATGAATGATATTCAGCAAGCTTGGCAAAGCCACGTGGCTTCATCTCTGCCCGTGGAAAAAAAATGGTCTCTCCTACAGAGAAGTTCATCTTTCCTGTTTTTAGATGTCTGCCTTAAGATGAAAGAATCAATTCCCTAAAGTTTTCTGATTATCTGTTGTCACTGTGTAGGGAGTCTAAGTTGGAGGGAGGGCTAGCACTTCTAGTGTGTATCCTTGATCTGCTATCAGACAAAAATCAGAATTCACCTAGGCCTTTCCCCCAGCACGGGCTCTTCAGTTTTAAAAATGAAAAAAAAAAAAAAAAAAAGACTTTGTCCTCACTTCTGTCTCTTTAGATCCAGAGCAGTATCCAACCTCATGCAATCATAATTCTCCCAAATACGGATGGAATGGAGCTACTGGTCTGCTATGAGGATGAAGGAGTTTATGTAAACACATATGGAAGGATCACCAAGGATGTGGTTCTGCAGTGGGGAGAAATGCCAACTTCAGTTGGTAAGTGCCCTGACAGAATCAAATGTAATGTGCTGTGAGAAAGTGGGAGTGCATGTGGGCAGAAGGAAAATGCATCAGGTTTGACCTCAGATTCAGAAGCGATGCTGTAATATTGCTAAAAAACAGCTGCACAAAGTTTGGAGGAATTGTATGAATCCATTTCATGTTGAGTTTTTTAAAACAAGATGCAAACAAACGTGTTGTGGACTTCAGGAATAAAAAACTCCTTTATCATACAACATGATCTTTGCAGTCCATTACAGAATTTTTCCTAGACAGCAGCAAAATTAGGAAAACCATTAACTATAAAGATATGTAAGGTGGCACACAGGATATTATTACAGGATATTAATACTATCTGATTTGATGGGTTTATTCTAATTCATCTGCAGATTGCTTATCTATCTTTGTGTTGGTATATCCTGTTGGTATAGGTGCTCTTGCTGCCTATGCTGCCTTATTTCAGTGCTGAATATGGCATGGGCTGTGGTTACACCTTTGTTTTGTTGTGCAGACACATTGAGCTTGCTTGTTTTGGAATGGATGCATGGATCAGTAGGTTACTGCTGCTGTTAGAGGAACATGGAAGAAGGAAATTTAAAGAAGTTTTGTGCATGGCATGTTCACTCTGCTGCATTTAACTCTTGACTAGATTTGAAAGCAAGCAGATTATATCAACTGGCAAATTGTAGAGCCCTGGGGACTGAAGTGGCTGTGAAGTAAATGGCACAGAGGCAGTTGATACCATCAGAATATCTCGTCTGACAATTCTAATAAAATGTTTGGCTCAGTTATCACTAGTGACATATGTAAAAATATTCTGGCACAAGGTATATGTGTTGGTATAGACATGTGTTGTACTGTAGCAGATAATTTGGTTTAATTTCACTGAAAATTAATGTGAAAAAAGATAACATAAATGGGAAAGTATTATAAAATTAAATCTTTTTAAATTTTCCTTGTTAAGATCTGTTGTGCTTCTTTTTATTTTTTTCTCTTCAGTATGCATACAAATCAGAGGCAACAGCTTATTCTTCACTAAGTTCCCATATGTTATTTTTGGCAGCATTCCTAAGACTATCCATCAAATTTCTTTCTGAATATACCTTCTCATAATGCTGGTGCCTTTCTCCTTCATTCAGTTTTTAATGCTATCAGGAACAGATTTTTTCCTCATGCCAGTACTAATCTGTTTCCCTCAGTGACACCCTGAGGAATAAATGCTCGTTTTTAATTTATTTGTGTGCGAAGGAAAGCAGAAGGACAAATAATAGTACTTCCACTTGGAGAGCTTAATATGAACCTTTTTTAAAATATGCAGAGTACTTGTCAGGCCAGCTGGCTTTCTTGGGAAGGAAAGCAGATTTTTGAAGCATTATTCCTATTAAAGGCGGCTAACAGGTTTTTTTTTTTTTTTCCCCCTAATTTTCCCATTCTGTCTCTTTTTCTTTTGCCAACAAACTCCTTCAAAGCAAGGAAGTGACACTGTAAGACACTGAAATGGTGCTGGGGATGTTCTGGAGCGGATAGGCTTTGTCTGTTTAAACTTTGGGTTCTGTTTTCTCCTTGTCAACACCTAATTAACCTGTCTCGTTGCCAAACTTGGGAGGAAAAATCTTTGTAAAACTCAGTGTTCCTTCCATTTAATTGAAGGCTGGAAAGCTTCTATTGTGTCATAAGTGCTCAGGCACAAAATACATTATTAACATGTACAGCTCATGTGGTAATAAAAAGAAAAAAAAGGTTATTTTGGGGGCACTGTGAAAATGCTGAAGTCTGAAATAGCACTCTGAGCATTTGCGTGTTTTTACGGTATGTACAGGCAAGTCATTGTTAATTACAGTGTTTAAATACATTCCTCTGCTTTTTTAAAAAGTTACTCTGTGTTGCCCTCTACCTGTCCTAACGGGCTGTGTTGTACTGTGTTTTTTCTCCACAGCATATATTCGATCCAATCAGATTATGGGCTGGGGAGAAAAAGCGATCGAAATACGCTCGGTAGAAACTGGACACTTGGACGGTGTGTTCATGCACAAAAGGGCACAAAGACTCAAGTTCTTATGTGAACGTAATGACAAGGTATAATCCACCCCCATCCCTGTTTCTTGCCAAGATGATAAATGTGTACGTTAAGCGGGTGCTTGCAGTGAGTTGGCCCCAACCGGCAGCCAAACACTCCTTTCTCACGTGGAATGGGGACAAAATAAAAGGAGTGTGAAAGGACTTATGGATCAAGATAAAGGCAGCTTAATAAGGAAAGCAAAAGCTTGGCTGTGCAAGCCAAGCGTAATAAGGAATTTGCCAGTTTCTTCCCATCACAATGATGTCCTCATCCCTCCTCCCTTCTGTCAGCTTTTCTTGCCAAGCATGCTTTCGTACAGTATGGGATATCTCTTTGATCATTTGGGGTCCACCATCTAGGTGTTGTCCTCTCCCAGCCTTTGGGAGTAAGAGGCCTGGTAAGAAACCCTTGATGCTGTGCAAGCACTGTTTGTCAGCAGCCAAAACACCAGTGGGTTAGCAGTGCTCTTCTAGCCATGAGTGCAAAGCTCAGTACCGTATAGGTTGCTATGAACAAAGTCAGCTCCATCTCAGCCAGACCCAGTACAGAACTGTAGATGTCACAGGCAGCAAAGACAAAGGAAAGTCTCTGCTTCCTTACCTGTTGAATTTTTCTTTTCTTCACAGGTTTTCTTTGCCTCCGTACGGTCAGGTGGAAGCAGTCAAGTTTATTTCATGACCCTTGGCAGGACTTCTCTTCTGAGCTGGTAGAAGCAATGGGCTTTGGCGAGGAATTGCTGACATCCAGAGTCTGAGATCTTCATAACTCGGAATTATTTTCAACTGGAGTACAGACCTGCACTAATGCAGCACTCTGTGTAAATGTGTGTGCAGGCATCACTGGTGTTAGGTTTCTTTTTGTTTTTCAACTGAGGCTGCGAGGCAGCTGGTGCTGTAAAGATATTGCCATCAGGTGCTACAGTGTCTTTGAGGTTTGGGATCACGCTAGAAAGCTACAGGTCTTTTTTTGCCTTCAGCTCCAGGATTCCTAGGCTTTGAAGGACTCTGTTTGTTAGTGTTAAAACAGAGGGGGGGAAAAAAAGGAAAACAAAACAGATTTACTATGAACATGCTGTTGAGTGGACAGGAGGCAGGCAAGAGAAGGTGAGAAGTGGTGTAGAGAGTCAGAAAGGCTGAAACAGAAGGGCAGATCTAGTCTATCTAGTAACGTTAACAATGTATTTAATTGACATTTCTTTTTTTGTAATGTGACAATACGTGGACGAAGAGGAAGGTGCAGGTTTTAAGAAGTTAATATTTATAAAATGTGAAAGACGCAGTGACTAGGATGGAGAACTTCTTCTTGGGGACAGGGAGGGTGGGAAGGGGTCAGGGAGGAATTCTTGTTTTTTTTGTTTCTGCAGTTTTCTTTTGGCCTGGCCAATAACTTTAGTCATTTTCTGTGTACCAGGTATTGCCTGAAATATGTGCAGATGGTTAAAAAAGGAAAAAGGAAAAAAAAAAAAAAAAAAAAAGGAAAAAAACAGGAAAAAAAAAGAGAAAAAAAGTTCATTTTCTATAATGATTCTGTGTTAGGCCAGAACTTGGTTATGTCACAGTATTAGCACTGCCTCAGTTAAAGGTTTAATTTTTGTTTAAACCTAGAAGTGCAACAACAGTTTTACCACAGTCTGCACTCGCAGAACTAAAAAAAGAAAAAAAAAGAAAAAAAAAGAAATAAAATCCAAACTACATATGTTTATTTTTTGTGCCTACCTCATTGTTTTTAATGCGTAAAAGAAAAGAGGTGGTTTAGTTTATACATTTTTAGATGAAAACCATTAATGTCTAATTTAATCTTAATACCAAAACTACCAGATTGAAAGGTTTCTGACTGTTATCGTGTAGCAAGTTTCAGCAGGAGGAGAGAGTGGGCCGTTGGGGCAATAGTCGTAGCGTTATGGCAGTGAGACACTGATTATTGTAATTTGCTGACTAAATTTGGAAAGCAAGCGTTTTTCTAAACCAGTTTCATCCTTAATAGAAGTCTGAATTTAGCCTAAAACCGGAGGTTTCACTCTTCTAACATGTGGGCTTAGCAACAGGCAGGTAAATAACTAGGCTAGTTCTATAAACTGTTAAATGTTGTAGGAAACATTTTGGGGCGGTGATGTTTTTCTTTTTTAAGAATGCAATGCACTAAAACTCTTTTAAGAATGTAGTTAATACTGCTTATTCATAAAAACAACGTATACTTGTGTTTAGATGTAAGATCCCAGCTCTGGCTTTTTTCTTTCTTTTTTTTTTTTTTTTTTTAAGTCAGTTTTATTTTATTAATAAGTTCTGACATTTGTAATAAATGTCTTGAGAGTAATAATTTGTTTAATGGCTACATGTTCATTACTTGAGAAAACCTTGAGTGTATAATAATCTGTTGGTGATGTAATAATGCACAGTGTCATGATTCAGCCTTTTTTTTTTTTTTTTTTTTTAATTATTATTATTATTATTATTCCTTTGGTGGGGTACTTTGTTGACAGCTGCCTTAAGCTGTTCATTCAGTGAACAGGCTCTCAGTGTTCCGTGGGCTTTGTCTTCTGCTGCGTTGAACTTTCTCTCCTGGCATGGCAGGTAGGGCTTTTCCAGCACGTGTGCTCCAGCCAGCCGGCGCCCAGCCGCGAGCACGAGCTGTGCGGAGCTGAGACTCAGCCAACTTTCTTTTGATATCAATCCGACTGCTGTAAATCCTTCAAACCCGAGCAGCGTTTCTGCTGAAGGCTCCTTCGAACGTCACAGACAGTGTAAGAGTGAGTGGTAGATGCGTACCACGAGTGCATGTACACACACCCACACACCCCACACACCAAAAGAATTAAAACTCAAGAAAGCCTTACATTTGCTGGCAGAGGAGTTCCTAGAAATATTTTTTTTAACCGTGTGACTTTTGGATAGTGTTGAAGGTGAAGGTTGTGTTCTTTTCATGCCTGGCGCGGTCAGCCAGAGGAACGATGAACCTTTTGTACTCTCATGAACTAAAGGGGACACGGAGAAGCGACGCGGGTGTAATCACACGTCGGCCCTGTAGTGTAGCTTATCCCAGCTGATTTGACCCAATGTCAGTCTGCGTGATTTAACTCTTCCAGCGCTCTGTGCTCCAAAATCAATGTAGTCCTTGAAAGCTGATGCTGTTCTCCCAGAGGAAGATGCTCCAGTGCTGTTAGGGATTCCCAGGTCACGGATGCACGCTGTTGGCGCTGGGAGGCTCCCGGGGGAAAGCTCCCTCTGTCTTCGCCTCCGTAGAAGTGCCAGGACAGCGATATGGCAAGGTAAACCCAGTATTACAAAACCACTACGTATACAGACATCGAACTCTAAACAGTGCTTTTGTAAGCAAAGAAGAAAAGAAAAGCTCCTAGGTTTAGTTTTAAGCTTTAATAAGTAATAATTTTCTGTATCTTTAAGTCAAAGTAACCCTAACTTGTATGACTGCAGTGTTTTTATTTTTTATCTTATGCACATGTTATGTTGGAGAAAATGTTTACAAAAATGGTTTTGTTACACTAATGTGCATCACATATTTATGGTTTATTTGAAAGTGATTTTTGTGGGTTTTTTAGTTTTTCATAGTAGTAGTAGTACACTTTTTGTGATTTATAACCCCAGGTTCTGCTGATTATAAAGATGCTAAACAATACTACAAAATGACAAACTGCATTAAAATTACTAATCGTAGAGCTGCAAAGCAGACTGGTGACAAGTAAAACACTCAGCCTTTTTTTTGCAGTGCTATCTAACTTGTCTTCTGTGTATTATGGAAATTACTGTTTTTTCCCCGTTTTTCCTTAAATAAAGTCAAATTGACACCTATCGTATGTGGAAAGTATTTTGAATATCTGCTGGCTGCAGAAATCAAGCTGCACGTTGCCCAATTGCTTGTGTAAGAACAAAAGCTTTATTGTCAAATCTCTTAATTTTATGGAGACTTTGACAACAAACTTGGGCTTTTGAGGGCTTTTTTAATTCTTTTTTTTTTTTTTTTTTTCCAGAAAGCCCTGTCTCATGGTTCAATTGCTCTTTTGAGAATTAGAGTTTTCCTTTAAGAAAAAAAAAAAAGAAAAAAGAAGAAGCTTAGAAACACTGGTATGTGGCCAGCAGCTTGGGAAGAGATGTTGCCTAAGGGACAGCCTGGAAGTGCTGTGTATGTGCCCTCCCACCTCACTCCAGCCTTCAGCTGGGTGCTGGCTGGGATGAGATACTGCTAAGGGAGTGCCATGAGCTGGAGACGTGGGCCAGATTCTCCCATGGTCTAAAAGCACAGATCCAAGAAATTAGCCAGGCTTTCTCAGCACCAAGCCCTGATTACTGGGCAGGTTTGATACAAGGCTGCTGTGTGTGCCAGCAGAGTTCCTGTTATCCTTTATGCATGTTTTCCACCATGGACCATGTCTATTTTTCTCAGTGGAGATAAGCAGCAGATGTTTCCTTCTGCATAGGCTGCTCTCTGCTGGAGGGAGGGGGCAACTTGCATTCCCGGCCTCCAGCCTTCCCACCCGCTTTAATCTTTTGAAGGCAAGGGGGTGCTGTGAGCTGAAACACATTCCAGGGTTTCCTTTGCTTCCTGCAGACAAAGGTATCTGAAACCCTCGAGCTTTCCGCTTCTGTGCATATCAGATACCGAGACAGGCTGAACTGAGAGAGCTGTAGGAGCCAGCAAGCTGCTCTTGCAGCTGCCAGCTTTCCTTCATTGTCCGTCACCAGCTGAATACTTCACTGAGTTAGAACACTTTTTAGATAGTCAAGCACAGGAGCACACGGTGTGCATCTGGATCCAGCAGCCCTGGATTTTGGGGTTTTGGGTCACACAGGCCATAGCATGCAACACTTTCATGCTCCTGTGGAGGAGTGTGCAACAGGAAGATGGAAATAAAAGATGAGGGCATTTGAGCAGCTGATCTCTGTGGGACTTGGGTAGGTGGCAGTGGTGAGACAGGCCCAAGTAAGAAACACAGAACACAAAGGAACAAAATGGTCAAAGGCATCAGCTTTACTAAAAGTAGAGTGAACGCACCCAGATGGTGGCCCATTTCTCACCCGAGCTCAGCATGGACTAGCACCTGGTTCAAGGAGCTGGGGGTTTGTGCCTCTTTAACACAAGTTAAAGGCTCAGAGGATGCCTTCTGTGATTAAAAAACAATTATTTTGATGCTTAAGATGTCTATTTTGATGTATGGGGATCACCCAGCTATAGGCATTAACTCCACTGCAGCCTTAAGCATCTGTTTACTTCAAACATAAACACAGCCATAGCCCTCATTCTCCCAGGCTTTTAGTTGTGTTCTAACCTCTAAGGAATGCTTTAGTCCCAAACCTGAAGGCAGACTTGTGGTGATGGGGCCTACGCTGATGCAGAGCTCATATGGAAGAGCTCAGCTGGGGGAGCTGCAGCCGTGTGAGTGCAGAAGCTCGGTCTGAAGACCTGTCTCCCTGGACTTCATGAAGTCCCAGACCTCCCCAGATCAAATCATAAGAACTTCTGGAAAATCCAAGTGGAAATTTTCTCCCTGTTTCGGTAATGAAATTAACTGAAAGACAGGAGGAGAGGATGAAGTGGCAAAGAACATTAAAATGCAAAGTATGTAATTACAGACTCACAGTTGTAATGACTCTAATGGTTATCAGAGACAAGTATAAAAGGAGAATAAATTATTTCGGGGCATAAAGAATCAGTTATGGGTAATTAAGCTGCAATTATCATTACTATGCTGCAATGATAGGGTTTTTTTTAAAGCTATTTTTTCTAAAATGGAGTAATGTGGGTTAGGCGTTAGTTCATTTATTGTCTGCCATTCCAATAAAATAGAGTTTTTTCAAAATGAACCAGTGGAGGAATCTCAGTTTTCTGCTAATGAAAGCACTGGGTTCCCTTTACGAAGTGATTTATTTTACACCACACAGTGTTCAGTGGCATCATTCAAACTAAGGCTCAGCGAAGTGCATTCACTCATGCAAACTGTCAAGCATGTAGGCCAGCAGCCAGCTTCAGTTGAGTTCTTCACATGCTTAACATTGAGTGATTTGGTGAATTCGCAATTCCAGTTTCTAACAGAGCAAGGACAACAGGGCTGAGAGTGCCTAACAGCATCCTTGGTTCAATCCACAATGCTCACATGGCTGAACCTGGAAATCAGACTGGGAAAAGTTTCAGTTTACAGTATTGCGACAAACATTGATGGTCATTAATTAGCCTTAAGAGGCCCCTTGTGAAACATGGCAGGTAACAACTGGCTCACAAGCAGCTGACCTGGAGGCTGTGTGGAGGGTTAGGTGTGCTGCTGATGGAGCCAGAGACCTAGGGTGGCTGTATCTTACAAACAGTGAGCTGAGAAGTCAGCAGCCACCAGGTTTTAACACATTTTTCATGACGTCAAAATCTTCTTTGTAGGACTTGCCATCTGTTGCATGTTTTCGAGTACCACCTTGCATCATGTAACCGGTTGATGCTGCAACACGAATATGTAGAAAAAGGATTCTTCAGCAATGCTGAAAATTGAAAAAAACGCTAGGGTTTCATGTTCCAAAGATAAACTTAACGCAGACCCCTTTACTACTGTTCAAAATTTAATTACGTTTGTAATCTTTTCCTGAAGTGTCATATTCAGACTACAACAGATGGTCCTCATGGGAGGGATAAGCATTCAGAAACTCTTTATCCTTGTTAATTAGTTTGGGAGCCTTATGTGTATCTTACTTGGTGTCATCCAAAGTGCTCATTTTATCACGTGATGTATCAGCTTAATACAGTTTCCCAGTAGTAGCAAACTACATTTCTGTAAGGTGGGAGAGGGTTAACATTAGAAGCACTTTTATTGTTATTATTATTATTATTATTTTAGTCTCAATTTGAAATAACGAACAAACAGATTTGGGGTTGGTTTATTTATTTATTTATTTATTTATTTATTTAATGGAGAGAATTTCAAACATTTTGTTTCAGAAAAGTCAAAGTGAGGCATTGCAGTAGTTGGTCAAAACTAATTTCTTCAATTTGGATACTATAATATTTTGTTTTCTATAATAACCACCTTTGTGTCATCACATTAACTATAATTTGGAATTTAAGTTATTTTCACATTGTTTCCTACATCCACTGCCCCTAAATGCTGGTCTTTTTGAAAGCACTTCTCTCGTGGTCTGGCTCACAAAGTTTGTTTTTGGAGGAAATGTGTTACATGAGGCTACATTTATGCCTCTGAGGAGATGAGAATAGCTCCAAAACCCATGTGTAAAGCTGCAGCCTGTTGTGTGTTTTGTGTAGGTGCCTAGAAGTGATGTTTTCTGTTGGAACAACCAAGATTTGGATTTCTTTAGGTATGCTAAACACAAGGAGAGAACAACACCTCTGTGTTCAGCCAGCCACATCTATGGCTCAGAGGGGGAGAAGAATTTGTGATATATGGATGGCTGTTAGAGAGAAGATAAGCTGGGTATTACCTAAGTAAAAACATATTTCCAGTGGAACAAAGAAGGTTTGGGCTGAAAAAGAGAAAGAAGAGCTGACTATGCTATGCTATAAAATCAGTGTCTTCAATGGTGTCTTATTTCTCAAGCTTGTCGATGGGAGGTGATTTACTGACAGTCTTTGAAAATGTGTCTTCTGCCCTAATGCAACAGGAACATACCGTGATCCTGTATTTGTAAAGACAGCATGAAGTCATTTTTTTCCACACATCCCTCATGGCATCCCTCATTCCCGTTGCCTGAGGGCTTTCAAAGAGAGATTCATTGCACCATTCATGACACAGGCGCGTGCTCCCACGCTGCTGCATGGGGGCATTAAGAACCTCTGCTCCTTATTGCACATGTGTACATGACTACAAATCACACAGCATTATTCAGCACTGCTGTTCACACTTTCACAGAGAATGCCTCACAATTGTGTTTCTCAGCTGAGATCGATCCAAGATATTGCTCCACTGAGCTCAGTTTGCAGCTAAGATTAATTGCAGCAGATTTTTTTTTCCTAAAAGACCAGTCAGAATAGACAGTCTGGAGAGTGACTAGCAGATAAAGCATTCCCTTAGGCTTATTTCCTAATCAGAAATGCTGTCTGGAAATGAAATGTGTGAATCTGGATTCTGCAGAAACTTGGATGGAGCGTGAACTGGGAGAAATGCGTAAATCTCTGTTCCTCAGTAAAGTCAACCACGTCCAAGGTACCTCAGAATGGGGAAAGTTAACTCAGGTAAGTTGTGATGTTGTAGGCAATGAAGAGCAACCTTCAACTGGTGGGTCTAAGTGCTGAGCCCTTCTGATGGAGCTGGCCAGGCACAGCACAACACCAACAGGCCTCCCTGTGAGAGGTGTCAGGCTGCTCAGGGTTTTAGTTGTCTCCATACATGGCACTCCTGCAGTGACATGGGATGGAGTGGCCTTGTCCTTGTTGCTCAGTGCCCCAGGGAGCCCGTTCTCACTTGCAGCTCAGCAGCAGCAAGTAGGAAGAGGACAGTGAGGTCATAACAACAGTCAAAGTGAAGTTGTTGACATCTTTTTACCACCCTTCCATAAATAGGCTGCCCTTTTGGTTTCAGTTTTATTTCTAGTCACAGGGAGAGCACCACGATCTCATTCCCAATGCTGGAACAGCTGACTACCAGACCTTCCTGCCATTCCTCTGTAATAACAGTGCTGCCTGCAGGAGGATGTGATTTCCCAGTAGCTGGGAGATGTTTGCATGGTGAGACCAAGTACACGAGAGCTCAACTTCCACTCTCAGTGCATGTGGGGAAGGAAGGAGAGATGCCAGGGACTGTGCACCTGGATACCACCCACAGCTGTGCCCTCAGCCTGGGGAAGAGACAGAGGTTGGTGAGGCCCTGTGCTGCCCTGCAGGCCTGACAAAGCTGGGTGCAACCAGGCAGGGAATCTGTGGCAGGTCCTCAGTGAAGTTCTGTTGCTCAGTGAACAGCATTGCTCAGTGGAGTCCTGGCACTCAGGATCATCCCACATCTGACTTCAGAAGAAGCTTTGTCCCCGCTGCGAATCACAGCTTCGGGCCCTGCAGGACTCTCTCACCTTTTGGAAGACTGAGATATGTGTGTGTATATATATATATATATATGTATATATATATTTTTTTTTTTTTTCAGTAACTGTAAAGTTGATCTTACTTGGAGAAGCACTGTTAGTCTCATTCCTCCTTACTTCCTTTTCTCAGCTTCTTTTCATCCTTGCTAACTATCCATCTTTAATTTCTATGTCTCCAGAACTCTTGTGATCAATCTAGGACAAGTGCATTGGAACTGACTTCAGTTTCTGCCTGAAGCAATGCTTGTTTTGCAATATGATGGGTTGAAGCAACACTCTGGAGGATTTTCAGTGAATACAACTATTGCTCCTTCCATCAGAACTGTGGCTGTGTGATACTGGGGTCACATTTCTGCACTGTAGTGTGTACTTGTGCACTAATTCCAGTGCAAAGTGTCTGCAGATAGGACAGCACTCCAGCTTGTAAGCAAACAGGTTTGGGCTAATGATGGAAATTTATGCCAGTAATAGAAGATTTGCATGTAGGGATGAGGCTGCAAAAAATGTTTTGAACAGGCCAAATCCAGCTCTGGCTTCTAAATTTCCTATCTTTTGGCAAGAGGGCTGGAGCACCTCCCCTTTGAAGACAGGCTGAGGGAGCTGGGCTTTTTCAGCCTGAAGAAAAGAAGGCTGTGGGATGACCTCACTGCAGCCTTTCAGTACCTAAAGGAAGTCTACAAACAGGAGGGGAGTCAACTCTTTGAAAGAGTTGATAACTGCAGGACGAGGGGAAATGGTTTGAAGTTGAGAGAGGGAAGATTTAGGTTGGGTGTCAGGGGGAAGCTCTTTACTATGAGAGTGGTGAGGTGCTGGAACAGGTTCCCAGAGAGGCTGTGGATGCCCTGTCCCTGCAGGTATTTAAGGCCAGATTGGATGGGGCCCTGGGCAGCCTGGTCTAGTATTAAATGTGGAGGTTGGCGTCCCTGCCTGTGGCGGGGGTGTTAGAGATTCATGATCTTTGAGGTCCCTTCCAACCTGGGATATTCTGTGATTGTGTGTGTGATATGTAACAGCAAATGCTATAATTTCATGTACATGATTTGGTTTCCAGTTGGCTGTGGTAACTCCGAAGTTTGACTAACGAAGTTTTGTAATGATCTTTCTCACTACTTATTCTGGAAAGCATCGCTATGCTAATGTTTCTCAAACACTGAATGAGAAGGCCTCCAAGTTCCCTTTGGATCTGAAATAGAGTGTTGTTAAGCAAGCTCATTTTGCAAGTTCTAATCTCACTCCAGCGAGCATTATTCTCATGAAGATGTGACCACCAGAGAAGTACATCCAGTTTCCTTCCAGTAAAATATGTGCTGAGCTGGTGGTGTCTCTCAGCAGGGATGCCGAGTTCTTGCTGGCATGTAGGATGTGATCTTGTGGGAGTTTTGCAATAGCCATAGAGTAAGGAATGCTCAAAAGTCTGAAATATGCAGAGGCAGTGGCACTAAATACTTTCTGGAGGTCATAATGGGTCAGAGGTAAAAAATAAAGCGATCCTTTTCTGGCTGAATAGCAGTGATGCTGTAAATGTAAAGACTTCTAATCACAAGGAACACATTTTACTTGCAGTATCTTTACTGCTCTACATGTTTCAATATTTTACATTATTTTTGACTTTTTTTTTTTAAATGTACCTACATTAAGGTTGTCAACTTCAAGCCAGAGTCTAAATAGGTTCACATTTTCAGAAAAAAAACATGTTGTTGCAGTTTCACAGTGGCAGTGTTCACAGTGGCCATGGAGACTTGCGAGATGTGGAAGTGGTGGTTTTGCTGTCAGGGTATATGGCATCTGTAGCACACAGGTAAGGGGAGGCTGTGAATCTCATCCCGAAAAGTTTTAATGATGGCTGTGTTTATTCTTGGATTCATACTATCTTCTAACATTTAAGCCTACTCTAAAAAGCCTCTAAGGAAAACAAAATCTCATTTGCCCACAGTTAGAAAGCAGTTTCCAGCACTCTCACAATGCTTGTGATTTCAGTTCTGGTTTTCCCTCAGTAGAGAGGCTTTTCCTTGAAGGACCAGTGAGGTTTCTGCTGTACTGCTACATTTATTATTAGTTCAGGCAGATTCATGGAAGCAGAGAGCAGGGAGCAGTTCATTTCTCAATAGAACAAACAGTATATTTTGAATGTAGAGTCTTAATCCCTTAGATGGAATCTATTGGTCTCCTTGCTATATGTATGAGATCTTTAAAGCATGTGTGTACCCAGATAAGGCTGAAGGAGGCACTGAGGAAGGCTGTAGATACGCTTTAAATTTCTCCTTTAGATTTTTCATAGAATCAGTCATAGAATCATAGAATGGCCTGGGTTGAAAAGGACCACAATGATCATCTGGTTTCAACCCCCCTGCTATGTGCAGGGTCGCCAACCACCAGACCAGGCTGCCCAGAGCCACATCCAGCCTGGCCTTGAATGCCTCCAGGGATGTGGCATCCACAGCCTCCTTGGGCAACCTGTTCCAGTGATTTTTATTTCTGTCCTCACAGAATCAATACAAACTAAAAAAACCATAAAACCTTTGTCAAGGTGGTATCACATAGATGTGTTATGAATCCATTTTGATCTCCTTTTGAGAGATTAAAACTCTCACTTTATTGCACTTTGAAGATTCAGACTACTTCAGCTGATTGTGATTTGAGCATGAGCTCAACCCATTGTGGTAGTGCATAGTATGTAATTCTGGTGAGGAAAACAGGAAAACTTGATCTATTGGCTCACTATGTTGTTCAGAGCATAATGTAGCATGTGGGCTCTTGCTTTGGGAAGAGTGCTTGATACTTGTGTTTCTTCATAATGTGAAACAAAGGACTTGTAATCCATGTAGCTATCACTTACCAGAGGTCTCCCTGAACTACAGCAAGCCAGTGTTCTATTCTCTGCTAAGTCTCCGAGCCCCAGGCATAAGTGACAAGCATGTCTGTTATTTCTCAAGTACCGTATAAATGTGAGCGTGTGGTTTCATAAATTAGTCTTAAAATAGACCAAGTGTAAATGTCACAGAGATACACTGCACATCTTACGGTGCTTTGCTTTTTATAGTTTTTTTATTGCTTTTATATTGCAAGAAAATTGCTATTAAGCTTTTACTATATTTAAAAGAACACTTAAGCGCATGCAGTAAAATAAAAATCTACCTTAAATAAACCTTGCATGGAAACCTGGGCTCTTGCTCATTGAAAGAATAGATCTGAACTGTTTAAGCTGCATGACAAGAACTGGACTTGAGAAGCAAAATGCTTTGGCCTTGTTTGTCCAAGAGTTATCATGATGGCTGGTGCTGAGACTTGTCTTTCTGGGGCAGCATCAGGTTCGGATTTTGTCTTGTTTAGGCTTGAGGTTGTTTAGGCCCAATGGGGTCATTTTGTGTTGTCTCTATTAAGCTTTTTTGCCTAATGGTGAGTATGCAGATGGGTGAATGGACTATTTTTCTTCTTTCAGTCTGTGCTCGTGTGTTGAAATTCAAACTGGTGGACTCAGACTTCGTTACTTGATCACTGTTGGGCATTATTTTTAAAAAGCATTGCATTTGAGATGTCTTTAAAGAAACTATAGTATCCTTGAAGTGCACAGTGTGTCATACGAAGAAAGAGAGAACAAGGATCTAAAAAAGGAGCTAGTTAAGTTAGCAGTGTAAGTGGCATTATGTGCAGACAGATGGGTGCCAGCTGTCTTTCTGGAAACCAAGAGATACTGCATGAACTGGAGAAGGAGAAGCTACTTGAACTGCTAACTGTTAGAATGAAAAAGAAGATCCGTAAAGATCCTCATGAAGCCTATATGATTTTTTTTTTCCTCTGGGACCACATTTGGTTTAAGGTGTATGTATTGTTTTTTTTTTAATTATTCAAATATTACTATTTGAATAATAATTCAAATGGAAAACCATTTCCAGTTGTAAGCTGCCAGTTTCTAGGGCTGCTGAAAAACCTGTGGATACATGATAAAACGAATATTTATTGTGAATCACAGATGGAGAAGGGAGTTGTTATTCTTGGAGCTGGACAAAAACAATGCATGGTTTATTTTTGTTGAAATTTGGATTAAATCTTTCAGGAAAAGATAACTGACAGTGGACCAAAGAAAAATTCAAGACCAGATATTAGAGTCTGTTAGTTTTGTATCACACATTCAAACTTGATAAAGTGGAGAGATGATAAATATGTATATATATATATATAAATGAAGAGATGATAAAAGTTATATATATAAATGAAGAAAAGAGTTAAGAGCCATGGCTGAAAGGAGAGGTAAGTTCAATACTGAAATGATAAATAGCTCCATGTGACTGCCTCTGCAGCTTCTTTCCCTGCTCTACTGGAGTCCATAATGCAGTTACATTTGCACTGGTGAGATGCATGTGGACATTGACTCAATATTCTTAACCTTAGCAGATGGAGTCATTAGAGACCACGATATTCCTTCAACTCCAGCTGCTGGAAGGAAATGTTAAACAGAAAACAAAGTCTATAATTTTATCAAACATTATAACGTCTAACTGCAGAATATAATGATGATCGAGGTCATCAAAAAGAAGCAGTTCCAAAATCTACCAAAATTGGAAGCATCCTACAGTATGGAACAAGTTCATTGTTGTATTTTCTATAGATAAAAGGCATGCAGGTAGTACTAGTCATAAGTAGATGTCCTGCAGGATATAATATTCAGTAGTTTGAGCCAAGATTTCCAAATTCCGTTATCCTAGTGAGCAAAGAAAAAAAATGAGCACGTATGTCAGCAGGACACATTAAACTTTAGGACATGAGTCATTATAGTGGCCGTTTGGCCTGGTATCTTTTAGGACATATTTACAGTATTAAATTCTGATGTTCTCAGGTGTTTTCATGTCATCTTGTTCTTCAGCATTGTTCACTCACCCTGGTTGAAAATGGAACCGTGCCAACAGGGAGAGCTTCTCATTGCAGAGTGAGCAGCAAACTTATCAGTCAGATTCGTAAAGGGGAAGCGAGCTCAAGCCTCTCAGTGTGTGGCAATTCTTCCGGAACAAGGCAGGCTGTACGCAATCTGGGACAGCCCCTTGGCAGACGGATCAATGAACACTTGCACAGAGATGTTGCCTAAGTAAACACAGTCACAGGGTGTTATTTCGCAAGCATTTCTTCCTAGAAATGCTTGAGCAGTAATAGGATGCTTTTTGCTCAGTGTACTCTTGGCACGTTACTTTGTACACCTAGAAAACCTGAGACCTATAACTTTATGACCCAAAGTTCATAGCATCATCTTTTGCTCAAAATGGATGCTAGGGCTGAATTATTTTCAAATATGAGGTTAACCTTAAGAGCATACCTGCATTTTCAGCTGCAAATTTGTGTTGCAGCTCCATATGGTTGTGTGAGTAGAGCACGAACAGTACGTTCTGTTCTGCAATCTTTGTCTATAGGTTTCATTTCACGACATACACCTCACATGAATGTTGATTGTTGGTAAATGCTGTGAGTTCTGGTCAAGTGTTTCATGATGCGTTGCTCCAGAACTGTCCTGGGTACTTTCAGGAAACACGCAGACCTACTGGACGGTGCCCTGAGAAGCACAAGTCATCTTGGGCCCTGCAACTCCATTACTCTTGCTTTTTTAAAAATTCTGCCTTGTTGCATGGAGAAATCCTTGATGTACTTTGTGGTCTTCACAGCCAGGCAAACAAAGAAGGAATTGGTGAGCAGCTGAATCCAAAGGCAATGGAAAAGTTGTAAGCAATCGGTTCACAAGTCCTACCTCTGGAGAAGGACCAACCAGCAGAATGTCCAGCCAGAAGGCTTTGGGAGCCTCTATATTTCTCCACAGTAAGTCTCTATATTTCTCCACAGACAGATACATATATTTCTCTCAATATTTTTCTCTCACATTCTTCTGATCTATGTACAGAGAGAAAGAGAGATTCTTAGTCTAAAAATTACCACTGGAGTGCCAAGGGATATGTGCTTTCTTACAACTCTTTCAGGATTTCTCTTGAATTTTTTATCCTCTGCAAGGATATATAATCACAGCTCTCTCAGCCCGGGCAATTTCATAAACATGTTGTGAAGCAAGTGGCAGCTCCCCACCATGGAAGAGCAGTAAGATAGCTTGTTCCATGAGTGCTATGCCCTTGCTGCTCATAGCTGCCTTTTGCAACTTTCAGAGAGCCCACCATGGTCAAAGTTTTCAAACAGAGCTGCCATATCATCATGGCATTACATGGTAAAATTCAGTTCCCCATTTTGGTTTTGTTCCTGTAACTATGGTATGAACCCAAGATCTGTATCAATTATACATACACTCTGCCGGAAACCACTCTCCCTGGAAAGACTTCATGAGAACTTGTACTTTAACCAAAATGGTAACTTGTGAAGGTCTTGACATTTTCCAGCTTTCCGTGAAGATAAAAATAATCGTTCAACATTTCTGAGAAGGTCATGTTAGATGAGCTGTCCTTAAAGAAAATGCAGGGTCTGCTGGGTAACTGCCCTTGAGATATCAGCTCCTGGAAGTGACAGCCAGAAGAACCAACAGGGTCTCTATTTTTGAATCAGAGAATCACTAAGGTTGGAAAAGGCCGCCAGGATCATGCGGTCCAACTGACCTGGGAAGCTCTGAATCCAAGGATGTTTTGGAGGAAAAACAAACAAGCAAACAAACAACAACAAAACAAAAAACACAACTCAACTTGCAGTCTTTTGTTAAAGTTATCATATTTTCCTGTGGATGGCGGCCCTCATGTTGAGTTTTCTCTCCTTTAAATTACCCAACCGTGAGTGAACACTTTTGCAGCTTGTAATTAATGATAATTTGCATAGTAAAGCCATGGTTTTTTTTTGCTAAAAGCCCTGTTTTTTTCTTTCCAAAACAAAGTCAAAAACAGTGGTTTCAATTAATAACAGTAAATATTTTCTTGATTTTCATCATGTGTAAAATCCTCACACTGTCTTATAAAAAGCAATTGCTGAACTGAAGAGTTCCCTTTTCATCTGGGACAGAACATGTACTGGAGAAGGCCTTAGCACAGGTGCAGGTTAAGTATAAACCATTGCAAGATTAATTTTCCTTCCCCTTGTGTGTTTGTGTTTGTCTTATGTGTTCAGTCATTATGAACACAACAGAATCCTCACTCTCTGCTCATTTCCCGGTGGGCAACAGGTTGGCCATGAGCCAGCAGTGTGCCCTTGTGGCCAGAAAGGCCAATGGCATTCTGAGGTGCATTAAAAAGAGCGTGGCCAGCAGGTCGAGGGAGGTGATCCTCCCCCTCTACTCTGCCCTGGTAAGGCCTCATCTGGAGTACTGTGTCCAGTTCTGGGCTCCCCAGAACAAAAAAGACAGGGATCTCTTGGAAAGAGTCCAGCAGAGAGCCACAAAGATGGTGAAGGGCCTGGAGCGTCTCTCCTATGAGGAAAGGCTGAGTGAGCTGGGTCTGTTTAGCCTTGAGAAGAGAAGACTGAGAGGGGACCTGATCCAGGTCTATAAATATCTAACATGTGCAGGGCAGAGTGGCGAGGCCAGACTCTTTTCAGCAGTGTGTGGAGACAGGACAAGGGGAAACGGCAAGAAACTGCAGCATAGGAAGTTCCGCACAAATGCGCGCAAGAACTTCTTTACGGTGAGGGTGACGGAGCACTGGAACAGGCTGCCCAGGGAGGTTGTGGAGTCTCCTTCTCTGCAGATATTCAAGACCCACCTGGATGCCTACTTGTGTGACCTGGTGTAGGGATCCTGCTTTGGCAGGGGGGTTGGACTCGATGATCTCTGGAGGTCCCTTCCAACCCCTACGATTCTGTGATTCTGTGATGGTAACTGTTTTATTAAAACTAATGTAATGAATTTATGATACCAATTCTTGTTTTATTTGGTGCTTCATGAAGTATATACACCAACTGAAAGATGAAGATCTGCAAGCAAATGTGAACTGGGAGCACCAATCTGAGTTGCTCTTGCATTTCATCTTCGAGAGTGTAATGGTGATGTTGGGATTTGCTCTTTTTCTTCTAAACTGACCTGATTTCTCCTGAGTCCTGTTTTCAAACATGCTGATTTTTTCCTCTCCTTAAGAAAATTCTGTATATATTATTCATTTATTTGTAACCCTTTCTTCCATTATATCACTCATCCAGCACAAGTCTCCCTTTTTCTCAAGCCACTCTTGCTGCCAGTCAGAAGTGTTGACCGTCGTGCCATTAAGCACAGGACAAGCAATAAGCAGGAATAAAAGACACCGCTGAAACTTTGGTGTCTTTACCTCCATATCACTTACATTTTCATATGTTTCACATTATGACACCCCACTCAAGTCCGACACAATTTCTGTGAATAATTTTCATGTCTCGGTAGTGAAATAGGAAAGAAATACCTTGGGTAACTGTATCCACTGTAAGAATGTCACGCTCCTGCTTCTTAAAACAAGTGACAGAACAATACTATGAAAAGGATATTAAAACTAAGACAAATGAGGAAATTACTGGCTGCATCAAATAAATAACTTCATCTTTTGGATGAAATATAGATTTCTTTCAGGGCCATCTAAAAAACAACGAACGGTCATTGTTACCCTCCCAGTGCACTTATAGCAATCCATATCAACACAAGCTCAGCTCTTCAACACTCACAGGACATATATTTGTCACTGTTTCTCAGAGCTAAGAAATTACTTTTTACCAATTGAATTTAAGTTCAGCTATTGAAAAAGGTAGTGAACAAAAATTTTGTTATCTGTTTTTTTTTTTGCTCGGCTTCTGAAATTCCTTGTTTTCTGCATTGGCTGCTTAAGTCATCCACTGTAACAGATTTAGAAATCTTACATTATTCCTAATGTTATAGCTCACGTAACTCATTCTTTCTGTGTGGACACAGTTCCTCCCCTGTCTGGTGTTGCCATGGGCTTTTCATAATCACAGTTGTGGTTTTGAATTCCCATATACATTTCACATGCAAGACCACGGAGTACATTGTGTTGCATCATATATCAAAAATGGTTCACAACTGCAAGCACCATTACAGTTTTGGGAGAAGAGAGAAATCAACTTATTCAGCAATCTCAGGTTTGCTTTTCTGTCTTTCAAAATGTGTCCCCTTCTGACTCAGTGCCTGCGGTCTGAGAAGATGCCATAGAGGTGGGAAGTGTCTGTTTGCTGTTTTCCTTGGCATCGTTTGCTCCACAATCATCCCCAATGCAGTGAGTGACCATGCTTGTGTACAGCTGTGCTTAAAGCCTTGCACAGACGCATGGTAGATTATACGTGCTATTGGCTTACTCCAACCAAGCAGGGGAGTGACTGGTAGCTGAGCAAACTTCTTGAGCTGAGCTGCTGCTTGTGATCCACTTGCCCTGTCAACCATCATCTGCAGCAATGCAATTTGCTCTCTACAACAACCTGAAAGGAGGTTGTGGCAAGGTGGGGGTTGATCTCTTCTGCCAATTAACAGTGATAGGATTAGAGGTAACGGCCTTAAGTTGAGCCAGGGAGGCTCAGGTGGGGCATTAGGAAATATTTCTTCTCCAGAAGTGTGGTGAGGCAGTGGCACAGGCTGCCCAGGGAGGTGGTGGAGTCACTGTCACTGGAGGTGTCCAAGAAAAGAGTAGATGTGGCATTGAGGGACATGGCCTAGAGTGGTCACTGGCATGGTTTGACTGTTGGACTGGATGATGTTACTGGACTTTCCAACCTTAATGGTTCTATGATTCTCTGAAAGAAGTACACGTGCTTCTGTCTTTGTATTTCAACAGTGACCTGACTGTCTTCACTCGCAGCAAACAGTCTACACCGGTGAAGCTGCTCTTTGACACACCATAGACACAATTAGCATGCCCATATGTATTTTTATCTGTGGGTAATGAAAAGAAAATATGAGTCTTTTTTCAATCTTTATTGTCATTTCAGAGAAGCATTCAGATATGGTGATGGTGAGACTATCACTGCTCAGCAACTTGAATTACCCTCTCCATTTCAGTGCACAGAGATGCTTTATCTCTTCATCTTTCAAGACTCAGCTTTGCAACAGTCTGCCTGCAGTGCTTGCCCACACTGCATCATATGTTACACAGTGTGCCCAAGGAAGGTTCTCTCCTCTAATCCCAAAGCCAGTAAACCCCACTTTTTTAACAATCTTCTCTTTATTCCACCACTCTCACTTTCCGGCTGTTTCTGCGCAGATGATTTGACCTGCTGCCAGCAGCCTGTGGACAACACCACTGGGCAGGAGAAGACCTCTCCATTTCCTAGAAGGAAACCACGAACCCAGGTATGATGTGTGCAGTGATAAGGATGGCCAGCACAGGGAGAACCTCAGCCAGCCCTCCTATGCTGCTCTGACTCTGTTTGGGCTGAGGGCAGAGGAGGCACTGGAGAGGATAAACATAGCCTTCTGTTGTTTGAAGTCCTTGTGGCTTATTGCTGCTGGCTCTGGGCCTTTCCAGCCCTTAGTCCCTTGTTCCCTGTTAAATTCTACATTAAGTGTCTTCTTCTCCTCCCTGTTCTCCTTTCTCCGTCCAGCTCTTGCAGGATAATCTATCTTCCCAGGCTGCCAGGTTGCATTTGCAGTGAAAGAAGCTGTTGAAAACTCAGGAGCCATGGGACAGCAGGGAGGCAGCCTGCAACAAAGCTGTCACTGCTCTTGCAAAACAAGCACCCCTCCATGACAGAGTGTATGTTTTTTGGCCTGCGTCTCCCTGTTCCTCTCATGTACCATTTACATTAGTAAATGAAAGCACTTATTTCTCTGGAAAAGCCAGCAAATTTTTGTATTCTTGACATCTGATGCAAATCAGGCTAGTCCCTCTGCTCAGTTTTACTCTTTCTGTCCCATCTATTTGGTGTTTCTTGGAGTTGGACAGCTTTTCTTCCCTCTCCATTTCAATGCTCCCCAAGAGCCCATCTGGGAACTACACACGAGAACATTATAAATTATTAAAACCAGGTTTGCTCATATCAATAAGACCAAGAACATGTGTTGGTGCAATAGCTGTGTTTTATTTTGCGTTGTCTTGCCAGTCAGCTTTCAGCATTCAATATTTCTTAATGCCTCACCACCTTATTCTCATGTGAACCAGAGCATTTTACTCCTATTTTTAATCATGTAGAGCTGACTCAGCCAAGCTGAATAACAGGAATAAGTGACAAAATCCATGTGAGTGCAATTCCTGGATGCCAAATAGCATCAGCCACAAAAGCTTGGACAAGTTCCTGCATCAAAGACAGCAGGACCTGGTAGTCACCAGAAAAACCTGGTCCTTTAGCTGTCCATAACATAGATGGTCTTATTGGTGCTCCATGATGCCTGAATTTTCATGAACTGCAGATAATGAGCAGACATGTCTTGCTTGTGGAGGTCTTTTGAAACCTAGGTTGGAAGAAACTGCTAGCATGTTAAATACTGTTTGAGATTTTGGTTATTTTATTATGGAGAAAAATCCACCCAAATGCTGTGAGGCAGCTGCATGCTGTGGGAAATAGTTATCTGCTGAGATGAGCAACAAGTGAGACATATAGGAAATAGCTTGCTCTTCAAGTCAGGAATTTCACAGCTATGCTCCATCATCTCAAGCAGTATAAATGAATCATCTGCAGAGCAAAACCACAGAATGACACCAGCTTCCCTAAAAGTGTCTCTATATATGTATATGCTAGACTTGCATATTTCTGTTTATAAATAATAATGACCACAAAGTGAAATGGTCTTTTCAGCAGACAGCTCCTAAAAAAATGCTTATCACATCTTCCATTTTTTTGCTAAACTACTTTAAACTAGGCTTTTGTACTTCCAGATAAAGTATTTTGACTTAAGGTACTGATACGGATGTGTGTGATCACAAATTTTCTGAGATAAAAGACGGCCAAGATCTTTTCTGAAGGACATTGACTGAAATTGTTAATCCTTCTTAGGACTGAATCCTTGAATCTAAGGACAATATGTTACCTAAGTACTGCACTACTTTAGATACTTGGTTTTGGTCTAGCTTTCAAAAACAGGACAGCGTAAGTTGTTGCACTGTAAATTTACTTTCAATAGTGTAGCCCACTTCAGATGTATTTTCCAAGGCACTTTGTTTTCAAATCACCTGGATTTGTAGATGTATGAGGAAAACTGGTCACTAATGGCATGTACAGATTGGAGACCCAAATCGTTGCCTTGTTAAGGGAAAGTCAGGTAGATCCCTGTCCCAGTGAGTGCTGATGGGCACACGAACTGACCAGCTGACACCAATTGTATCTGAGCAGAAGGATAGGTTGCACCTTGTCTGGACAAAGTAATCATGGGTGAGGTGGGAGCAGAGGATGTAAAGTGGAGGGAAGGAAAGGGCTGGAGTGAGATAGAGAAAGGCCATGAAGGGCCATGAGCTGAAGTGGCTGTAGCAGAGGGGTTTGTGTGTATGTGTGTACGTGTTAAGAGCATGGGGCACATATTTACAGAAGAGCAATTTGTGCTCGTTCTGCTGCTCACTAAACAGCTTGCTATCAGACAGCTTTATTCACTGAATGTAATTAGCACAGGTTAATTGGTAGGTGCAATCTTTTCAAAGACATCAAACATAATTCCCTGCATTTTTGCTCTATTTAAATGTGATTAACATCAGTTTATTAGCTGGGAAAATGTCTGGTTGCCATTAGCTGCTGGAGCGTGTCCAGAGGAGGGCCATGAAGATGACCAGAGGGCTGGAGAACCTCCCTTACAGGGACAGGCTGAGACAGCTCAACCTCTTCAGCCTGAAGAAGAGAAGGCTCTGGGAGGACATCATAGAGGCTTTTCAGAAGGGGCCTACAGAAAAGCTGTGGAGGGACTTTTTAGAAGGACATGTACTGACAGGACAAGGGGAAATAGCTTTAAACTGGAAGAGGGTAGATTTAGACTAGACATCAGGTAGGAGTTCTTTATAGTGTGGATGGTGAGACAATGGAACAGGTTGCCCAGAGAGGTTGTGGATGCCCCCTCCCCAGAAGCATTCAAGGCCAGGCTGGATGGGGCTTTGAGCAATCTGGTCTAGAGGGAGGTGTCTGCCTAAAGCAGAGGATTGGAAGTAGGCGATCTTAAAGGTCGCTTCCAACTCAAACTATTCTATGATTCTTTGATTCTATGATTCATAAGAGATTCCCATCTCCATTGCATAAGTGAAGACTGTTGTATAGTAATAATCTGAACTTATATTTCATATAAAACAGGTCACTTTATCTGACAGACCTGTTTGGCTGCTGTACACTGACCTGGCTAAGAAAGGGCTAAAATTATCTTAATTCATGAGTTTGGATGCTCAGAATGCAGTGCAGGGTCTCCAGAAAACCAGACTAGTGCTTTTGTAGCCTAGACAAGGGCATCTAGTATGAGCAGAGATGAGTCCTTTCTCTTGACCACAGGACAGTAGCTAACGTTATTTGCATTATCAGCCTTTTTGGTTTATGGATAACAGAATTGTCTGAAGAAAATCAGACAGCTGCAAGTGGGTCTAATAGCTATGGAGATCCTTGCAATGACCGTGTTGATACTATAAGACCATCCCAGACTGAAATATGAAGCTTCACGATTCCTTCCCCGTAGTTTACTTCCTGAAATTACAGTAATGTTGTGGATAATGCCTGAAAAAAAGAAAATGTGCAACCCAAATTTATGACATATCCCCAAAGGCTGCAGTATGTTGATAGATGCCATCAGCCATATAGTACTCCTCCTTGTAGAAAATGGCAGTATGATCTTAAGTGGTTATTTTGTTTTCCTTTTTGAGTCATTATTTGGTTAGTGAGAGCATGAGGAAGCCTTAACATCAAGTTAGGATCCTGGTGCTCCAGACCAGGGCTGCTCAGCTCAGGTTTGTCTGAGGTCTGTGGGCAGGGACCTGTGTGCCAGCTCCAGCCCTGGGAGGTCAGCCAGACACCACACATTGCCAGCATGTGCATGATGGGCACACAGTGACCCAGTGCATGATGGCTGGTTTCCCAAGGATCAAGACGCTGGGAGAAATTCTGAATCTCCCACAGGAGTCATCACACATCTGGACAAGGCAAAACTGACCTGTGGTAGTGTTGCTGAAGCGTTCCACTTGACTGCCCTCTTCTAGAAAGGTGGATGTCAACATTACCGCAGTTAGTAACCCTTATCTTACCATTCTGCTTATGAGCCCCGAGACCATGACCTGCCTACATCTGTCTATTCTTCATACTCTACTGTGAAGACAGCTTCCATACAAAGTGTGACACTGAGATGGGTGTCATGGAAAGAAAGAGGAATCAACCCATTCATGATTCATAAGCTATCTGAGAAATCACAAAAGAGGAAAAACCTGCCATGTTATCCACACAAAAACTTGCAAAACGCATTGTGTGAAGACTGCAGTTACTTTGATGCTGACTGTGCTGAAGGACACCTTTTGTTACCCATGAGAAATTTTATTTAAGGCAGAGTATAAAAAAGTCACGTGAAGACATGAGTGTAAGCGAACTACCATTCGTCAGAAAAAGGGAAATTTAGTCATGTATTTGGCAGTCATTTCCCCTTTTTTGGGAAATCCAAGCGCATATTTTCTTTCTCTTTGCCTGTATTTCCCTCATCCTTGCTCTACGGAAGGAAAGAAAGATAGACCTAAAATGTCACTTGGTTTTGACACAGATCTGATTGGGCAACGGGAGACAAATTTCCGCTGTGCCTTGAGTTAAGCTCTATATAAGGTCCATACCAGCAATTTCATTCTCACATCTTTTCATGAGAAACTAATGGTTGAAAGGATGCAGAACCACAGGTAAGTGAATTTTAACAGAGATCTGGGAATGAAAGCTATCCCTAAAAACTTCTGTTTGTGTTGTGACTGCTTGATATTAAACTGAAGGGATTGAATTAAATAGCCAAGTATTTTGATTAAGCTGAGGATAAAAAGAGAGAAAATCTCCTCCTACAGTATGTTCTTTGCATACCTTGGGGCTGTTAATGCAGCAAAGGGAGTCACTAGTTCCAGATCCAGATGTAGCCCTGAGAAGAGATACAGCTCCACATCACTGTGCTGGAAATGAGCGAAGACCTTGTACTATGGGAAGCAACTCAGTGTTATAATGCTGTATTATTAAGAGATTGACTTTGTGCTAGCTGTTGTGCCCATGCCCACACGATAGCTAATGAATGACTTGCAGCAGATCGTTTTGTTTTCCCCTGAGGTCACTGTGCCACATACTTAGGACGTGTTGTTCAGGGTTTTTGTCACCATTTGCTTGCACAGATTGTTATGGTGTTCACATGAGAGAACTCATGTGTCCCAACAGCAAGGTGGGTGTGCATACCATGGGAGTCAAAGCTGTTGTCCCAGGAGATAAATGTGTTGGAGACACTGAGAGCTTGGCTCTGGTTATACTGTTTGCCTGCAGATATGTGCTGCCTAGCCTACTTTGGTAGCCACAGTGGAGAAGATAATGTGGCAGAAGATTAATGAGGGCATAGAGCCTTAGCAGAGACTTGAAGAGACTTTACTGCATCTTTTCTCCTGTGCTTATCCAAACAAGCTACACTACAGCTAAGTTGAAGCATCTGGCCCACGCTTCAGTCACAGCTTATTGCAAAATACACAGAGCTGTATTTTTCTACCCTTCTACCGTGGGGACAGCAGCATCTTGTGGTGTGTTGTTTGCATCTCCCAGAATGGCAGGAAAATGACAGACAAGAAGCATTTGCACTAAGCCAGATGCTCTTGTTCCACAAATTATCTTCCATCAATTGGGAGTGAAGAAGCACTTTTGTTCACCAAGGAGTATCAAAGCTTACCAAATCTGGAGTTAGGAGAACAGTAAAGCCTTTAGCTAATGTTGAGTATTTTGATTGTATCTTCTGTTCATAAAAAACTTGCCTGCAGATTTCAAGACACTTTCCCTCGCTCTTCTTCTTCCCATTTCCTCTGGGAAAGAATGCACGGGTTCTTCTTTGCCCTGATTACATGCACAGTGTGTGCCTCTGCTTTCAAGCTCCAGCAAGGGAAAAGCACAGGTAAGGGCATGGGTTTGGTTATTTTCTGTCTCCTTTTCCTTCTCTTTAGTATGCCTGGCCAACAGTAATGACAAAATGTCTCTAATTCATATAGAAAACTGCCCAGATCACACCATGTTTTTCCAATACTACCATGAACTGCACGGAGAACCTGTGGTTCTGAAATGCCCTTCCCCCAGATACAAACATGTGGATTTTTCTGCCTTGACACATAATATCACATGGTACAAAAATGATTCAAAAACCATGATATTAAGAAGAGATGAAGATCCAAGAATCTGGGCAAAAGGAGACGCGCTCTGGTTTTTGCCAGCAAGGCAAGAAGATTCAGGAGTATATATCTGTACCAGAAGGTAGGTGTTTAAAAGGAGCTTCAATTCACTAACAAGGTCACTGTGCCTAAAATACATTAATTTGATTCTGAAATCCAGCTGTCCTCGGAGCTTATTTGTGTAAGATCATTTCCTTACTGACTTTATTAGAGAAAAAATGTGGAAAGTTAGAAATGTTGAAAGTTGTGTCTTCTCTCTCTCTCTCTCTATAAACTGAAATCTCAATGTATATTGACAAGCATTGTCATTCTATAATCTCACAAGGAAGAAGTGTACATGAAAGTTTGCTTTAGCTTATTTTTCGATCAGTCAGGGCTGCAGTGAGCAGAGATGTACTGCAAACAGGATACTCTGCAGATTGCAACTCCTACATCACAGCTTTAGAGAAGCAGACAGTATAGTCTGCATTTTAGATTGCCTTATAAAGAATATACCAAGGCAGCGTTCTGAAGTTCTTTCTTCTTCCCTCTTCCTTTTTCGTGAACTTTATTTTTCTTCTACTTCACATTTTTAATCAGAATTGGATTGTCCTGGTGTTGCTGGAAGATCTCACATGAGACTCAATGTGTGTTTATGGGGCTGGGATCAGACTTGTGATACTACAGTGGTTTGTAATGTGAGCCAAGGCTCTTTCAGGTCGTTGTTTTCTGTGTGTTTACAATCTGACAGCCTGCTGTATGGTTTTGAAAGAGGAAGGGGATCTGGTCTTGCGGTGAAGAGAGGAAGGCAGAAACCACCAGTGCCACTGGGGCTTGAAAACCATGTGATAAAGGGTCCTTGTCCCTGCCAGCTCCTCCTTCCTGCCACCTCCCAGTGCATGCCTGGCAGTGGGCACCTCACTCCATGTTATGCAGTATCCATATGCATCCATGGATTCTAGATGTGCTAAAATGTTGTGAAATCTGATTGGGAAAGATGTGCAGAGGCTAAGTACATAGCTTTGCTGCTAACATTGCTACAGAATTGATAGAATAGAAACAAAACCTATGTTCATCTCATACCATCGAAGTAGAACATTTCTTCAGCATGCTATGAAATGAGGGTAGAGGAAGAGGAAGAGGATGCAGCTCAAGCACCTGTATCCCCCAAGTGACTTGTGTGTTTTGATCCTTCCTGGGGCTGGAAACAATTGCCACTTGGGACCAGGAGAAAGAGATAAATGTAAAACATTGAAACCTTTGTGTAAAATAGTATGTCCTCAAGGAAAAAGCTGCTGGCTGCACAGTAGCAACTGCAGATGTATTTTAATACATGCTTTAAGCTTTTTATTTCTCCCTTACATTGCAATCAGTTTTCGTAGTCAAGACCTCTTCCAAAGAAAGGAGTGGAGAGTTTGTGACATATCTGCTAGTATTTAGGTGGACGTGTTGTCCCTCCTTGTAAAATCAAAATCATGACTTAGTCTAAGGTGGCACAGCAAGCTTAGTTTAAACAAGAGAAGAAAAGAAGAGTTTTGAAGGGTGCCACTTGAACTCTCCTCACCAGCGTTGTGTGCTCATGTCTACTTGCTGTCTTCAGGAACTCCTCCTATTGTGCTGAGGTGTCCATCCACCTCACTGTCGTGCAGAAGGCTGCTGCTCGGGACATCGCCTATCTCCAGGTCCTCTTCACTTTCACCTCTGGAAAGCTCGTTTGCCCCAACCTGTGGGAGTTTACAACAAACAGGACGAACACGGAGCTCCAATGGTACAAGGTAGAATTTTCAATTTCTCTTTATGCAAAATCTAAAATGCTGTCTCGTTTGTAGACAAACATCTGTCTTAACTTTCTGTTTGTCCAGAGCATTGTGTTGTTAAATCATGAGCAGTCGAATGTTGTATCACAATATACTGGGAATTTATGGGACAGGTGTATGTATTTTAGGAAAGGTTCTCCAAGATGGGCTCAGTGTGTTCTGAAGTGCTCCACGGGGAGTGTTTTAAAGTCCAGCTCACCTGATTCCAGGGGAGCCATTTCAGATTAGGCTTTTCTCTTTGGTGCTATGCTTCTTTTAACGGCTCCTATAGGGAATCCCACAAAGTAGGACCTCCTGAGTGAGCTGTTCAGAGGAGGTAGCCTTCAACGATCGACTGGATTACAGCATTATGAGGTACTGGGAAGAGGATCATCACTCAGGGCTTATCACGGTCTCCTGTCTCACTTGTTGGTCCGCGGCCTTCCCCACAGCCTGCTTTCTGCCACAAGTGTCAGAAGAGCTATTCTGCCTTCCAGAAGGAGGGCTCCTATCTGTGTATGAGCATTAGTGGTACAGAGCAGACATTTTCACAGTTTATGAGATCTCACAGGATCAGTTATAGTGTTATAAAAGACTGCATGACACGCAATTATACTGAATAATACTTGAAGGGAGCTTATAAGCAGGAGGGAAATCAAATTTTTACATGGTTTAGATTGTGATAGGACAAGGGGGATTGGTGTTAAACTAAAGAGGGGAGATTTAGATTGGATGTTAGGGGAAAATTTTTTACTCAGAGGGTGGTGAGGCCCTGGCACAGCTGCCCAGAGAAGCTGTGGTGCCCCATCCCTGGAGGCACTCAAGGCCAGGTTGGATGGGGCCCTGGGCAGCCTGAGCTGGTGGGGGGCAGCCCTGCCCATGGCAGGGGGTGGGGATGGCTGGGTTTTGAGGTCACATTCCAACCCAAATCATTCTGTGATTCCATGATGACTGAAATGTATTTGTCTTAGAAGAGTGCTTCTGAATATTGCTCTTATGAGGTCGTGTACGGAAAGCAATATTGTGAAAACCTTTATGATTACCATAATTTATTTTTCTTAGAAGAATGTCTTATGTGATTGCTCATAAGAGGACTCAGGAAGTAACCTAGTATATTTTTCCATCTTAAGATGTGTGAGTTATTGGAAAGATATGTTAAAGCAGCAGTTCTTCATACTTCATATAATGCCTCAGAACCTTTTGGTAAGGAAAACATGTTCATTGAACTTGAATTATGGTGGGAAAGTGAAGCTGCACAGATTCAACAGTGATCATCAAACTTTCTGTAAGAGAGAGACAAAGATAAATTATTTTGTCTGGAGGTTACCCAGCGTTTAACCTCACCTGTCTGAGCTGTGACATAAGTTGTCCTTTCTCCAGGACGCTCTGCTTTTGGAAGACGACAGTGAAAAATTTGTATTTCTGAAGGAGTCGTCTTCTCTGTTCTTCACTTCTGTATTACCGACAGACTCCGGATACTACACCTGCAAGATGGCTTTTCCGTATGAAGGTGTCACGTATGAAATCACCAGGACAATTAAACTGCAGACTCTTGGTAAATACTGACCACTGAGAACGCTTAAGAAAGCTTTTGCAACAGATGGTTTGCTGGTGAAATTAGGGAGAGGAGCTCAGATTCAGTACTGCCAAGTAGGGTAGAAGGCATACTGGCTTTTGATGCTGAAGCCAGGGGGTTTCCAGCAGTATGGCTGGCATAGCTCTTTGGCTAACCTCAGTTCTTTGGCTAACCTCAGAGCTTGCCCTGGCATTCAGCAGCACGTTTGCAGGAGGCAGAACTGGCTGTCGCAATGGCAACTGCCTGCGGTCTTAAAACCGAGTAATTAATCTCTCAGGGGGCTAAGAATGACTTCAGAGGGCTTAGGAAATAAAACACCGAGTATTCTCTCCAGGGCTGGGGGAAAACCGCTGTTTCCCAAGGTGGCTTGAGCCGCTGACCCGGCTGCTGCTGCGGGGCGCCCGGCGGGCACCAGGGGGCGGCCGGAGGCTGTGGCACCCTCGGGCCTCGGCATTACTCCGATTCCCTCGTCATCCCTGCCTTCCTTATCCATCCCCCGGGGTCACGATGCCGGGCTGGGCCCGTCTATTCTCTCTGACAGAGTCTCTGGATGGGTAATGCCTCTCCTTGCCGCGGGGTTTAGAAACAAGTTGCTGTGTGGGAAGTGCAAGATGCTGAGCCAAGCGGCACATCACAACGCCTGTTATTTCTGCCGTGGTAGCACTGACTCTGTTCACTCTCTGTGCAGAACAAGAAAAGAGAATTACCCCCATAATTGTGTATCCAACTCAGAAGACAACGTCAGCTGCTCTTGGTAAGGATCTGCATTATTTTGAAAGTGTCTAATCGGAAGAAAATTAGAGCAGGTTCCCTGATTTGTGCCCTAATTCGTTGGCACAAACTATTATGGTTCTTTTGGTCTCAATTATATTAACTGAATGTTGGTGCTGTGGTAGTTTTTCACTGTAATTTTTCCTTCTTATTGTCTGCAATAAGATACTATTTTCATAAAATCATAGAATCAGCAAGGTCAGAAAAGACCACTAAGGTCATCTAGTCCAATCATCAACTCATCACCACCGTGCTCAAGGAGTCACTAAACGTGTCTCCTTGTACAAACCAAAGTAAAATACCTGTAGATTTTAGCATCAAAGCATGAAAAGTATGTTTGCATGCTTAGATCAGCTGCTCAGAGTTCCCCCTCTATCAAGAACATACGCTTTTCAATATTCCCCCAGTCAGCCCTAGGCTAATGGGTGGCTTCGAGTGAACCACCCAGTTCTTTTGAGAGGAGACATTTTTCATTGTTTCTTAATGTTTGAACCAGACATTTATCTATCACTAGCTAGAATGTGTCTTGCAAGAATCTCATTTTTTCTTCAAAGATGATGTTGTAACAATGCATTTCAGTTGCTTTCCCTCATTTTAGAGAATGTCATATATATTTGACACTAAGCTTTCCTAACTTGGGTATTATACACACAGCTATGTCCCATGAGTCTTAGTTTTCACTGCCACTTTTCTTTCTGCAAGTCTAACATTGTCTTTTTTTTTTTTTTTTTTTGCCTGTCTGCCCCACGGAGTGTACTGTATTCTCTTCAGTAATACTGTATGATTATTGAGCCAAGTGTTTTCCATATGAATTAAATATACACTAGTGTGAGGGCTCCATATCCTTAGCTCAGAGTTGCAATAATTATAGCAACATTTCTGAATTTTTGCATAGTCACGTTGTCCCTGAGGGTCTCATCTAGAACTCAATGTCCTTGCCTGCATCGTGTGGGTTAGAGCAATTACTCTGGAGCAACCTTGCCTTTGAACTGCAAAACAGCAGAAGGAGCATAGGAACACATCTTTGTCTCCTGAGAAATATGTATTGTATAAGGATTGATAACTGCTGGAATGGAAAAGTAATTTGCTTAGTAGTGGAAAGAGCTGCCAAACTGAATGGTCTTGCTGCCAAGGAGTAGGGGAGCAAATGCAAGCTGGGGCTTAACATCAGTTTTCAATGTAGTAGTGCTTGACATGTGTGGGAACTCTATCTCCCATCAGAGATGCTCTGTCCACCAGGAGAAAGAATAGATCTCAGCATGCATCTGAATGTTTTTTTAATCTTCCTCTGCCAACAGGCTCCAAGATGACTATCCCATGTAAAGTATTTGCTGGACCAAACAGCAACATCTATACTGACGTGGAATGGTTAGCAAATGATACCACGATCGATGTGGTTTACAAGCAAAACAGAGTTATGGAGGGGGAACGACAGTAAGTTGGGCAAAAGTGTTTTCTTGTGGTTGTGGTGCAACAGGGGCTTTCAGCTGGATGCCAGGTAATGAAATGGGATATGGAGAGCTCAGAAGTGAAGGAGAGAGCTGAGAAAAATAAGCAAATGAAAACATAAAATCAACAAAACAAAAAAGTGCAGATCAGCCCAAGCAGAGAGAGGTCTTTCTACTGTAAACGAGCCAATGAAGAGCCTTACATTGAAGCACAGTTTTGTGTAGCTGAGCTGATGTATGAGCTGACAGCAGCGGAAAGCAAAGGGCCTTGATCCTTCCCAGTGCCTATCTTCTCTCTCTTCTTGCCCTGTGCCAAGGAAATGTCAACATCCTTGCCTTTGCACCAGCCCTGGCATTCGCGTGATACTTCATGAACCTCTGAATACATTGAGATAGCAGAAAACTGTCTGTGTTTTCTGGTTTGCATTTTTTATTATTGTTATTCTAATTATTGTTAATTTAATTATTGTTATTTTTTTCCCCTTAGGATTGTTCCTTTATTGTTAGTTAATAGTTAAACTGACTCTCAAAGATGCCCGGAGAGTGCTAGTGTTGGCACCAGGGCAGCACCAAGCAGGATGCTGGTGGGAGGGAAAACATCCTCTTGCCATGGTCCATTGTCTCTCCCTATCTTGAGCCATGCTCTGAGTTGCCTTATAGCTGCATACCTCAAGACTTTTGACTTTTTGCCTATGCTATTAACAGTTAAACTGGTCACTCAGCAGATATGGTCTACCCAAACGCTCCTGGCTACGGATTAGAACTTAGCATGATGCAAGAGGCGTTGGCAGCAGGATCTGGGGATATGGCATCCCTGTTTTGAGGGGCAAAGGTGTTTAATATTTATGGATGTGGGCTGTTTTCAGCCTCAGGGCTACATAACAACCTGGCCATGTTGAGTTTATTGCACAGTTACAACCATTGCTTACAACCAGTAACACTGACAGCTGGGGATCTGAGCCTTTATGTGCTTTGATATTCTTCACAGCTTGACTGGGTATATTAATTTATAATGTTGTTTACGTGGATAAATGAGAAAGCCTTGAACTCATGGTGAGATGCCTTAAAATACTCAGTGGAACAGCGGGAGTGTCTATAGGATTCAGAATAGAACAATACATATGCTTTCTTACTTAGGCCTTTAGCTGTTGCCACTACTGCTGCTGTCGCTGCTGCTGCTGCTGCTGCTACTATTATACATTACTATATAACAGCATGAGGAGGGAGGCTACACCAGCTAGGGATCACAAAGAACCCATGGTATGAAGCTACCTCAGTTCTTCTGAGTGCCTCCAAAGAGGCATTGTGTCAAAACAGGTCAAATACTACTGGGAAAAAGAAAAAAACAAAACCAAAAACAAACAAAAACCATTTCACAGAAGTCTGTGTCAAAGTACGCACAGCCAAGTTGCTGGCTTTCTGTGGTACTGACCCAGGATGTGTGCACAGGCAAATCCATTGTCGTGGTGCATAGCAAACCCATGAACAAATCGTTACAGAGCAGCTAGATAAATTCTCCAGCAGTGACTAAAAGATATCCAGAGATAATGTTTGCACCTAGAAAACTACTTTACAGTAGTTGCACTGATGAAGAAATCAGGCTAGAAACTTTCTAGACAGTTGCTTGTACTGAAATTTTGGGTTTGGGTGAATGATAAGAAATATAGTGGCTCAGTTTGCTGAGAGAGGAACTGCAGGTTTGTGTTTTACATATGCCCTCTCCCAGAATCAATCTCAAAAATTAAATAGGTAGTCAGAGAGAAGGAACAAGATCCTTCCATGATGCTGTGTGGGGAGCTTAGTTATACACAGTTCTGCCTGCATTTCTTTCCTGCCTTCATTTTTCCAGGACAAATCTAGATCTTTTTTTCCTGGAAGAATCAGTGAGTGCAGCATGGATACTAAATGGAAAGGAGGAGACTCAATGAGTTGATAGAACTAGTCTGGGTGACACAGTGTCCTCTAATGCAGAGGAGCTAGTTCAGAAATGAGTAAATATCCAATGCAACTTCTTGCAAAGTGCTGTTAGAATGAGCCCACCATAGAGAGCTGATAAAAGGAACTCACATTTAATTTTCCTTTTTCTTCCAGAGAAATCACAGAAAATGGTGAGAACTTCATTGAAGTGCCACTGATTTTTAAATCTGTGGAAGAAGTGGATTTTTACACAGATTTTAAGTGTCTGGCTCAGAACAGATATGGATCCCAAGTACTGCCAACACGGGTCAAGCAGGAAGGTAACTAGTTTAACTACTTGGAGAGAAACAGGCTGCAATTGTTATTCTAAATCTAAATTACAATTGAAGTATTCTATGTTTTAATACCTTAGTATTAGGGATATAATTGTTTGGGAGACATTAGTTGCGTCTTTCACATGTAGACTCAAAATGCACAATGTTTTAGAATAGTCTGTTCACAAAGAACACTTTCTGTAGGTCATTTGTTGACGTTTTCCATAGGCATAAAAATCTGTGCTGGTGTATCTGTTCGCTGGATGAGGTTCAAATATAGATACTTTTTGTGAAATGATGGCTCTATTGAGACTACTGGCACACTCTCACTGGATGCAACAGGGACAGATCTTACCCAGTTCCTCAACAAGTAGGAGAAGAAAAAAAAAAGACAATAGCAAAATAAAGATCAAAGAGTTCCATTTCCTCATGCAAACTGCTGCCAAAATAACAAGGAATATAAATAATGGTGGCTGTTGTTATTTTAGTTCCTAGTGATGGAAAGAGAAGCCCTAAACTCAGTGCAATTCATGTTGTGACTGTTGGCTAAGAACCAGCTGTAAAAGCAGTATGAAGCAATGCTAATTGTTTCTTTGCATAACATTGATGAATCACCAAAGCTTGCTCACAGCGTATTAGAAAGATACATGAACAATTAAAGTCTTCATTATGAGTTGTATCTCATGACCCACGCCAGCATCTTATGATGAGGGACTTATATTCACTTATTTATGCAATGTGCTGTCCAGGTCTTCCATGAGCTACACAAGTATTGCTACAGAGGAGGCAACCCATGAACCAATATAGGCCTGCATAATCCCAAACTGAGGAAATAAGGTGTATTTTGGGTAGAAGCTCACAGTCTTGTCTTGATCATTAATAATTTTTCAAGTGTTCTTGAAAGAGCAGAAAAAGCTCTTCACAGAGGTTGAGAGTGGAATAGCTATTATGTATTCTCTTTCCATCTGGTGCCTTTATTTCCTGCTTGAAGTGTCGCTGCTTTCACCAAATTAAGATGGAAAGTATACAACCGCCCCAAGCAGGGATGAGCCATGTGTACAAGAAAGGACTGCACTGTAAATTCTCATCCTCCATTGTTTTCCAATACTTTTCTCCCACCCTGATAAACATATGTTCCAGAGCACTGAATCAATAGACCTCTTCCTTTCAGAAGCAGTTAGCCCTGCTGAAAGGTTAATTTGCAGACATCCTTTTTAATGTGGCTTCTCCTCTTCCTCCTTGAGCATAGAGAACCATGTTTTCTGATAATACATCATTTCTTTACTTTTCCAGCTGTCGGCTTGCCCTGGTACATTGCAACAATTCCAGTCGCGTTGGCCTGTGTCATCCTGGTGGGAATATGCATACATAAGTGCTGGAAACAGAGAGCTGATAAGGGATACACAATAGCAAAGGTTTAAGATCTGTTTTATTCTCACCGCCAACAGTGAAGAATTCATCCTGGCTATCTTTCATGTGAGACACAGAGATACATTTTGGACCAAACACACTTCTTTTCCAGCAGATGGATGTATATCAGCTTTTTTCTTCTTCTCCATGTCTTCCATGATTTGATTAAGTTAGAAATATGTCTGTATAAAATGCCTCTTAGAAACAGGGAACCTACTTCTATTGTTTTGCGGCTAGGCTGTGACTTACAGCATTTTGATATGCAGTGTCCCACGTACATGCCCTTGTTATGAGACAGGTAAGGAAAGTTAGATTATTTTCTCCTTTGTATTTCCAATAGTTTTATCCTTTGGTGTGGGGCGGGGGGGGGGGGGGGGGGGGGGGGGAAGGTGTAGAGAATGCTGAGAACCTTAAAAAAGAAAAATTATAAAGAAACCCAGTTCAGTTCAATTTCAGTTTTGGATACCTCAGTACAGAAAGGACATTGAGGTGCTGGAGCAGGTCCAAAGAAGGGCAACAAGGTTTGTGAAGGGCTTGGAGAATATGGCCTATGAGGAGAGACTGAAGGAACTGGGGCTGTTCAGTCTGGGGAAAAGGAGGCTGAGGGGAGACGTTATTGCTCTCTTCCAATATACAAAAGGTGTTTACAGTGAGAGTGGGATTGGTCTCTTCTTACTGGTGACAGGGCAAGGGGAAATGGCCTTAAATTGTGCCCGGGTAAGTTTAGGTTGGATATCAGGAAACACTTCTTTACAGGAAGGATTGTTAAGTACTGGAATAGGCTCCCCAGGGAGGTGGTTGAGTCACCATCCCTGGATGTGTTTAAAACTATTTGGATGTGGTGCTCAGGGACATGATTTAGTGGAGAGTTGTTAGAGTTAGGGTAGTATGGTTAGGTCGTGGTTGGACTTGATGATCTTTTAAGGTCTTTTCCAACCTGAGCAATTCTATGATTCTGTGATTCTATGAAACAATAAGAAAGCTTTCTCCAAAAGGGTTGTTCTGCATCAGTGTGAAAATGTAGTTTCCTTCTGAATCCAAACTCACTTTATTTTTGTTTTAAAAACCCAGTCTTTCCTTTTTTTCCAGAGCCTAATACAGTTGTCATGTCAACTGTAAATCAATGAACTTTTTCAGAGATTTTTTTTTTTAACCATTCAGATTGTTCTTTAACATTAATTGGTTGTCTCAGAATATCCTTCTCCCAGAGATAACTACCTCAATGTAATGGAGAATTCAGCCCTCTTGCATCTGCCAACATCTCATATCCAGAGATTCACAGGCAGCTGTAATGTTGTTATCTTTGCCAAGAAAAGAATTTGGATAATGTTTTAGTGTTTAGAAAGTCATTTCACTGATACAAATAAAGTTTTATTCCTGGAAGTGATTGGACAAATTATCAATAATAATGGACATTCTTGTCCTTTGGTCTTCCAACTTCTGTTGCTGGCCTGCTCCTCCTCTCTGATATGAATGTAAATGTATTTAATAGATTCCTGTAAAAAAATGTGTCTGCACCAGTGATGCAGTTTTGGGAACCACGTATCCTTTACATTGAAGTATGCAGTCATGCAAAATACTGCCTATTTGGCTTTGTCTAACTGGATTCAAGTCTTGTTAAAAACCAGAAGGGAACAATAAATAATCAGTAACCATGCTGCACTTTGAGAATCAAAAGAACGTGGTTGTTCTCTCTCTTCCAAGCAATATACAACAGTGGATAAGTAGTTCCATCATATGTATTATCTTCATCTGCATAGGAGGGGAAGAGATCCAGCTTTAAGATTTAGATCATTACAGATCCATAAGTGACGCCTCTCATGGACACTGAAGAAAAAGATTTATTTTGGTAGTTCAGCCCAGACACTTTTCAAACTAAGAAAAAAATAATCAGGAAAATGTTGGCTCCGAATAAACAAATTTGTAAAGTAAGAATTTTGGAACTGCATGGAGTCCCACAAACTACAGAGATGAACTACTCCCATTTGTCATGGAGAGGCCATAATCAAACTGCTTTCCACCATCACTAAGAGTTGACTCTGAATTCACACCCCAAAAATATTTGAAGCATTTCAAAGGAAGGATGTGGCTTGAATTAAGAAATCCTTAAGTCTATTGGCAGGAATTTTAACAGTTTATGAGATTCAAGTCAAAATTTCTCTTCAAGTATTCTAAATGTTTTCTGTGAAGATACAGGAGTTGGATTTCTGACAGTTTGAGTCAATGACAACCAGACAAGACCACAGGAATTATTGTTTCCAAGTGCAGGATATTAAAGACCATGAGAAAGAATACACATATTTTATGGGCGGATGTGAAAAAGGTGACTGAGTGTGCTGGAAAATGTTAGTTTTCTTGCGTATCTGTTCTTTGAAGGAAGAAAAATTCTGAACATTGCTGGAAGGAACATGGGAAAAGAGAAGGTTTTAGGTACATCAGCAGTGTTCTTTTTTTCAGCAATTGCTGTTCTCTAACTAGAGAATTAGGTTTTTCAATAAATGTAACCTTTCAAAATGTAGTTTGCTCTTCATGCTCTATGAGTAGCATGATGACTCATCTGGCTGTAGGAGAGGAGTTGGATTTTACTCAGTAGTGGAAAAGAAGTAGAACTTGTTACATGGAGTGCTGGTGCCAGAGAAAGTTAATACCTCAGACTGTCCTCTAAACTGGAGAAGGAAATATGAATGTGAGATAAAATTTGGGCATAAGGAGATTTGTGGTTACTCAGTGGTGCCTTGAATACAAGGGGAATGTAAATTAAAAAAGGATCATCTTTTATGAAGTGTTTTTTTGCTTATTCAAACAAACTACACAACATAAATATTTCGTATTGATGTAAAAAATTGTAATAAGGTCCATATGTTCTTGAAAATATTACATGAAAAAAGAAAACTAAACAAAATGAAATGGCAGTGTGTGATTTGGGTGGGAAGGAAGGTGTGCTGTGGCTGCCTAGGAATGCCACTTCTTCCAGTAGAGGAGCTCAGGAGCTCATTCCCTGGCAGCAGTGACTCTGTGGGACTGCAGAGGCTCTAGGATGGGATCAGTCCTGCAGCAGCTTCTGCTCTTACTCTGCAGTACTGCCTTTTCACACCAAAAGGCAAATTAATATTTATGGACCAGATTCCTTTCCTGACTGTTGCCATTGTCAGAGCTGTCCCTGCTCCTCTGTCTCCCAAGGGATTGGGGTGGGATTGGGTAATAATTCTCTCTCCAGCTTCCGGGCTTTGTAATATTTGGTCCCTCCACTGACCCTTGAGGCTGGAAATGTTCAGCAAGCATCAGTGAACGTCAATGGGTGACATTTTCTGTGCATTAAGGAATTCAGTGACACACCTTTGCTCCATCCACACTTCCATGTCAGACTGCATTGTGTCAGACTGCCCCTCTGCTGCCATTTGTCACATGGCAACAACACATAATGAAATACTGGTGGGAAGGTTCAACCTCTACTGCCATCCCACCAACATCCGCCTCTGACATCATGGGCCAATACAATAAAACAGGAGACATCACTTTTGGAGCAGCCCTCATAAAATATGTAATGATATCATTACAGTATATAAGTAACAAAACTAATTTTAATTGCTAATATTTTTTTATTTAAACATAAATAGATAGCAACAAAAGCATAAAACCAGTGAGATATTTGACCCTGTTAATGTGAAACCAATGCATCAGGTTGGTTAAATGGTTGTGATTGCAATTCTTAGGTGTTCATCAGAGAAATTTTAGTGAAATTTTTGCTCTTCCTGTGCTTCATCCATGAAAATACTTGTTCACAAATGTACGTACTGACAAAAAATGATGACACAAATAATGTGACTGTAAAGGGAGGGATGTTTTTCTCCAATAAGTCAGGTGTTATAAAAGAGAGACGTAGAGACATATGATCAGATTTTTGAGTGGAATATCTGATTGCAATTCTATATGCCCCTTTTGAAATTTTTTAGGTAATGTATTTATGTCAACTGAAAATGGATTTGCAAATATACCAAAAAGCTGATGATTTTTTTTGTCAGTCTTGAAACTTATCCTCAAATGCCTTTCTCACAATGGAAAGAACAGCTGCATATTTTTTGCTGTTCACAGGTGTGTGTTTGGACAATATATCATAATCCATAACATTATTTGCCATCTCTTGAGTTAGCACTGCACTGTGCCTTCCCCATGCCTTGATTTCAGTTCAGACAGTGCCAACTGCAACAATGTGTGGTTGTTGCTGAGTGATGGGTGCACACTCAGGGCTGGGCCTTGGGCTTCAGGTTGGACATGCCTGGTTTAATGAAGTCTAATATATTTTGAGGAGAAAATATCCTGAGTCTCGAGGCAGACTGAGTCTGAGGACTTAGTTGTACCAGCTTATAATAAAAACTGAAAAGAAACACACTAGAAGAGAAAGTCTCTTCAATTCCAGGGCCTGGGGCTCTGCACTGCAACATTTCTTTTCAGAAAAATCAATGATACAAGAAGGGCAAGGCCACCTCATTCATGGGACTGTCTGTGTCTGCAGCATTTGTCAGTAGAGCTCGTCTGTCTGCAACAATTTCAAAGCAACGTCTACAAAGGGAAAAGCCTGGTGTGCTGCAGCCTTTTCATGAGTTAGTTTCCAGAATAGCATAAATTCCCATGAAAATACTTATTTTCAGGAAAAGTGAGTTTAAGTAACAATAATGTTCTTGTGTTACTTACTGTACCTTGATGCCAGCTGTCCATTTAAATAGAAAACATAACTACCGTTTCATCTAAGTAGCAACTAAAACAACGAGAACACAATTTGGAGAGCACTGAAGAGGTCTGCTGGTTCTCAGGCAAAACCCTTGAATAAATGTGAGAGCAAGCGGAAATAAAAATCAGACCTATG
This sequence comes from Phasianus colchicus, assembly GCF_987193195.1. Classification (NCBI taxonomy): domain Eukaryota; kingdom Metazoa; phylum Chordata; class Aves; order Galliformes; family Phasianidae; genus Phasianus; species Phasianus colchicus. The sequence continues at coordinate 135,066,862 of NC_143436.1, forward strand.
CACAGAGCCAACCGTGGTAGATCAAGACAAGAAGGTTACAAATTTTAATTTTACAAGCTGGAGAGGGGAAGTAAGCAAGAGAAAGCACAAGAAATGTGAAACACCGTTGCCAGAAATTAGGCTTTAAATACAGGAATAACTGATGACAATGTTTGATAATTATTTCCAGTTTGCAAGACAAGAAACCCAGAAGAGCAAAACAAAATAAGGAATTCATTTTGGAGCTGAGAACTCCCTGTCCTCTCCTATTGGTTATAGAAAGAAATAGTAGATTTAAGCCCAGAGACACCCTTTCATGCAGCCAAAGTTAATGGACTTTTTCAGGAAATGACTCTAATGCTGGCAGCTCCCTGAACAGAGCAAGGACACAAGCTCACACCAAAGAAAAATACTGCAAAAAGTTGGAAGGCAAGCACAGATGGATGTACCCAACAGAAAAAAAACAGGCTGAAAATGCCTGGCTGATGGAAAAATATTTGCGGCTCATGGACAGCAGTTCATGGCCTGGAGAGCAGCCATAGCTATTACAGGAAGAAAAGAAAGCCACAGTGTATGTGGGGAAGAAGCAGAGCCTCCTTGGGACTGGAAGGTCTGCTGTGTGATGGCAGGCAGTCCAAGGGCTTATTCTCCATGGTAGTTTATACATTAGCTGATATACGTGATGCCAAGGTGTTCAATAACACAGATCAAATGTTGCAGCGGTCAGTTTTCAGGAGGGACACGCTGCTGTCTTCCTGAAGTTCCTCAAGGTAGAGGTGTAAGCCTAATAACAATGGGGACACTTTCAAAACCTTACAGAGACTCACCTATCAAGACCTGGGACATTCACCCATTACTGAATCCTTAATGACGAAGTTTAGTTTGTCTCATTTGATTATGTGTCCCTCCTCCCAATATTGGGTCTTTGCACAAATTGAAATTATCTCAAAAACTGATTACAGCTTCAAGTAACGAGCTCTTTTGCAATGTGCTAACAGAACCTCTCACTCTCAGTCCTGATAAAAAGTGCAAATCCTCTCTTTCCATTCTCTCTTTCTCACTGTTTTTTGCTGTTTGGTCATCTGATGCATAGCACTGTGGGAACTTTACTTCTGTGTACTTATGTCTAATAGACCTGCAAGTCTTGGTGGGCTCTGGTTTCTTTGTGGACAGTGCAGTGTGACTGGCTTTTCTGTCTTATAGGGCTTTCATGGTACAGATATAGAGGTCTTGTTTTGCCTTGGTTATTGAGGATTATCCATCTGCTTAGCTGCGGGCTAAATGAATCATCCTGTTTGCTTGTTTTGTCTCCTAAATACGCTTTGCCGTAAGTGCTAGGGAGGCCAGACTATGACTGGAAATAGTTGCTACCATGTTAGTTTATTTACAAAAATTATAACTCTCAACTAATCTGTGGTTTTCAAGCTGGGGACAGAGATGAACTGAGTAAACAGAGAGTATCATTACAAGTATCCTCAAAACATTGCTACCAATCTTTTCCTTTGGACTAGGATTTACCATGACTGGTTTTCAGTCAACTCAAGTGCTCTCCAGAAGAGAGAGTCGGCAAACAGGGATGGTTTCTCAGCTCTTGTCACTGTACCCTGTCTAGACTGTGAACAGTGAAGATGAGAACCTCTTTCCTGTGAAAAAGAAGAGCTGTCTGCTCAGGGGAGAAACAGATGCCTTACCTGTGGCCACAGATTTCACTTGACTTGCTGAATGTAAACCAGTAAAATGTCTGAGGACATACTGTAGAGAAAGGTCACAAATTCATGTTCTTCACGTATGAGGGGCAGAGTCCCACATGACTGAATGTTCCTTGTTAGGAAAGAACAGATAAGCAAATGATATTTATTTGTTTATTTTATCACACAGACACAGTGTGCCATTTAGGAAATATGGAATGGAGGAATGTAAGAGATGGCAGAGGATGATTTCCTGCAGGGAGGGCTGTGAAGTGCTGCAGACACAGGAGGGCTGGAGATCTTGTGCATGTAAATGTTCCAGGTAAAAAAGATGAAAAATGCATAACCAGAATTACACTGGCCACTAATCACTACGCAGGAGTGAGGTCTTGAAAGAGCTTCTCAGCAGGAGTAAAGGGGAGGAGAATATATGACTTTTAATGTGAAGCTGGGTATGGCTATGAAGATGATTTGATGCACATTACAGCAGGGGGTCTTCCTGCAAGGCTACATTGTTTCTTGTACCTATGTACACTTTATTTCCATTATTTAAAAACTCTGGAGAGATGCAGATACAAATGACATCTAAGTGTTTAATTATTGTTAAATTGTCATTTCCTCAGCTAAATTTCCACTGCAAAATGTATACAGCCCTTTCAAGCTCTCAAGAGATGGAAGTAAAAAGAATTACATGCTACACACAATTACTGGATATCTCTGTAGTCGTGTCCAGTGACCTAATCTGCTTTAAGCTCTTCTTGAAGATGGCCAGCTGCCCCTGAAAAATAGCCCTTAATGAGTCTGCTTTCCTACTGGAGGGACTGATCCAATCTCTACACAAAACTGTGTTGTAAGAGATGAGTTACATCTTCCTATGACCCAACTGCCTGTGTTTTGCAGAGATGAAGAGGCCCTCAAATCCTTTTCTGCTCTCATTCACTCCATCTAACAGATGTAAATTTTGACTCGTTTATTTTAAGGCTTAATGGCTGCTCCTGTGGCTTTCACACTTGGCAGTGCACTGGAAACCACAATGGAGAAACACTGACATGCTGAGGGTTATCAGGAGCTCCCCATCAAAAGCCAGCAGTGTCAGCACACTATGCAAGCAAGAGTGAAGTCTCTATCAGCGATGTCAGATTACTAGAAACAAGGAGAAAAAGGTGCAGCAATGATAAGTCATGGTAGCACCTGATGCACAGTCCTGGCAGTGAGCCTCTGGCGACAGAAACCAACTGCTGAAACATCACTGCCAGTGGGTTGGCAGAAGTATGTTACAGCTCCTGAGATCACATTACAGGATTATAGCCTGTGCCTGGATATTATTTTTAAATTGAATTATAAAACAGAATATTGATTTATACAGATGTAACACTTAAGCCAATTCTGTAATCATCAGTCTACTCAGTACAGAACACACTGGCTATCTAGAAGCAGCCCGAGAATTGGTGTGTATACCACTCATACCACTCATCAGTTTTGCAGTTTTGGTATACTTCTTGAAATATTTAACATTTGCATTCGGTAGATTTTTTTTTTTTTTTTTTTTTTTTGGATTAAGAAAGCAAATTACATCCTACTTCTAAAATGACATTTATAAGTGTATCATGGGACTTTTGTCATGTTATTCTTAAAACCCAATTGTTATTATGCAACACTTCAAGGAAGTCTGAGCATGTTACACTTATTTGTAGAGGCAAAACATAATTTACAGAGATTATCCTTCATGTCATGTCTCTCTAGGGAATTGCTCTAGTTTCAGCACTTATGCTTTTTCATCTTCCTTTCATCTGTTATTTTTGTAGCATGTATTTCAGCAAAGAAGATGTGAGGAGATCAAGCACACAAGGAGCTAGGCTCATTCTCTCCAGCTGAATACCCTCACCAGTGTCTCCCTCTGGGCTCGTTGAGCCTTGCTTGCAGCTCTGAGGCCACTTTTACATGGGGAGGTGTGTGTAGGCCTCTTACAGGTGAGCTCAACAGGTGTATGAGTCCCTCTGAGTGGATGCTACCCCCATTTACCCACCTTCCAGTGAAGAGCACTCATTCAAGAAACTCAGCAAATTCAAATAGGACTTAAGCTCCCTCACAGAGAAAGGGAAGAAGAGCAAAGAGGCCTGTCCTGGAGCAGCTCCCCTGTAAGCAGTAGTCTTTCTCCTTTCTTTCTTCCCAAGAGACCTTGCACAAGAATGGCTGAAAGAAGACTCCATTGCATCTTCACAGATCTCACCTGCCAGGGGAGGTCCAGGTTGGATATTAGGAAAAATTCCTTCTCAGAAAGAGTGGTTAAGGTATTGGCACAGGCTGTCCAGGGAGATATTAGAGTCACTGTCCCTGGAGGTGTCCAAGAAAGGTGTGAATGTGGCACTGAAAGACATGGTCTGGAATAGTCACAGACATGTGTTGATGGTTGGACTGGATGATCTTATTGGTCTTTCCAGACTTAATGATTCTACTATCTTTCCCTCTGCTCCACAGGCAAAAAGAGGAGATGGCATGCTGTGGGCACTGCCCTTCCAGATGTGGGAAAATCAAACAGAGCAACCTGAGTGAAGATGCCAGGTCTTGGTGTTCAGTGTGCTGCAGAACAGGACCTAAGAGTCCCAAATTTGGCAGCCTTACTTGACAGCAATCTAGAGCTTCTGGGCTCTAGACTCAACTCTTGCCTTCAAATGAAAGCAGTATGTTCTATCATTGAAAAGGAACATTGAAGGGGGAGAAAAAGGATTTAAAAAGTGGGCTGCTGTCATAGGTTTATTGAATCAAAACATAATTGTAGCCTGAAATAAACAAGTTTTTTTTAGGGAGAAGTGCAACTCCTCTAGCTCCCATTCTCTTAAAATGGGAATTCTCATCATAGTGTCCAGGTTGTCTGGCCTTCCTGCCCTCCATACCCTGCCTCTCGTATTTCTTCCTGTGAGACAGGAGAAAGCCTTGTTATAGCAGCAGTTTGTCTACTTGTGTAATCTCTGCTTTAGGCCATTTTTTTTTCTATTTAGTTGAAGTTCTAGGTGGTGTCAGATCTGACTTCTGCTCTGTCCACATATGTATTTAGGTGCAATCATTTTGAATTCTGCCTGTATTAGGGTCTGGTATGTTTCTCAGGGTTGAGGCAGTGCATCTTTTGAGATGGGAGCCTTTGACTCCTTGTTGTTTATCTAATATGGAATTGGCACATAATTGAGTTTTCCAACACAAAACAAAACATGTCACTGAATCATGAATGCCTGTGGCCGTATCCTGTCATTCAACCTTTCCATGTGAGTTGAGTGCAGGTTTCATGCATGTGATCAGAGACTGCAAATTATTTGTGGATGACTACAAAATACTCTGAGCTGAGGTGTATTTAAGGTGGTTTTTTAAAATGCAGTTGTTGATAGTACCGTATTCTCAAACTTCTATACTTCATATGTCATTTAAACACTATGGTTGTGCAGGTAGTTAAATGCCAAGCTTGTCATGAAACACAGTATGTTGTCAAGAAGTGATCAGTACAATTGCAGCTTTTTAAACTCGGTTTGAACTTGTACATTCAGGACTGTGTGTATGTTTTTGTTGAAAAAAGGGGGCAATTTTTGAGTTGGCACATTTTTTTTTTTTTGCTAGATGTAAGTTGTTTGCCCACCTTTTGACCTCCTTGTGTTCAAAATCCATTGGCTTCCATTACAGTTGTTTTTATGCACAGAAATAGACTAAAACCAAATATTAGTGGAGAGCTTGTATCTTATAGCTTGTCAAGCCATTAGCCTAGGGGACGTATGCTTCCCTCTGAAGTATTTTAGACTTTCGCAACTTACTATTCAACAGTTTCATACATTTTTACAGAATAATAATAATAAATGAATAAGAGTTATTTGCTGCACTCTCACAGACCTCAGGACACTTTAGAAAACATGACAAATGTTGGAGTCTCCAGAAGACTTTACTAGAACCTTGAGATTCTCCGAGTTTAAAGGCAGTGTCTTGCATAGATTTTCAAAGCTGTGTTTGCGCTATGGGCTTGGGGATCTACTTCCTATACTTCATAATGAATACACAAAAGGGCAGGATGGAGAGGAAGAAAGAGTATGTGCAACATCTTATGTATGTTTTCCTTTTAAAAAAGCCTTTTTTAAAAAATTAAAAGTCTCAGTGGTAAGGTGAATGTTAGCCAAGCCAGGCCCACTGAAGTCAAAGGGATGAAGGATGCCAACTATGGAAATGGTACAACAGTGTATACCACTTACTGTGGGTAGACACAGAAGAATAGCACCATTCAAAATTGCTGATTGTGGTTTACGGATATTTCTACTGCTTGCCACTGACGTGATGACTACTTACTTCCCCCAAGCCCTCCCCTGCTTTTTGTGACTCCCGGCTCAGCCCCCTTTGGCACAGTTTCTACCCAGACATTTTTCTCTTTCTTGTTGCTGGGCTAATTTTTTTCTTGCAATTTGGCTATAAGGAGGTAAAATATGAAATCATACCATATGTTCTCACTCAGTATCTCTCCACTGCTTTCTTGGATTCAGTTGAGAAGGAAAGCTTTTCCACAAGTATCTACCTGTTGATGATGACAGTTTAAGCTGGAAAATATCTCCCCAGTTCCCATAAAGAGGTGGTTTTCCTTCCCCGACTGAGAACAAACCTGTACTTTCAGTTTAGGGTGTAAGCCATTGGTTCTCAAGCTGTTTTGCAGAAACACTTAAGCATTTTACGTCTCAATTTGCATCCTTCAGCACTGCATATTGGCACATCTCTGATGATTCAGGGTACAGAGAGGAGAGACTGAGCTTAGCTTTGAAACACACCCTCTCAACCACAACTCAAGACAAAGGCTATCTGCCATTCTCCTTTCAGACTTGTATCAAGAACCATAATCTAAAAAAATATGGATTTCCTTCCAGGTACAAGGATGATTGCTTTCTTCAGATAAAAGACTTTCTCAATTTCCTTCAACGTGTGGGGTTGATTTACTTGTGTCATTCCTGACACATAAAGACATCATTAGAAAAAAATGGAAGAAATGTGAGAAACAGATTTTGTGTTAGCTAATTTCCTGCTCACAGATTGTGTCAGGGAGATAAATATGTTCCACATTACAAAGGTCTTCCAAAATAAACACTAAGAAACTCGAGTAGTTAATACATTATTTTGAACTAATATTTGCTGTTTTATTATTTTAAATAGATTACTTCTGAACTTATTCTATTCATTCAATTATACAGACATATATAATATAATATATATATATTATATATATATATATGTATGAAAGGCATGATTTATCCCTATAGTTTTATCCCATGTTCTTTGTTACATTATCCTCCATTTTCATACAATTCATTCTCTATTCTTTTTAATATCTTACTGTGAAATATTTTAGTGTAATTTGGCCACTTAATAATATTGCTAGATTATACTGGATTGCTGTTACATGAAGATACAGGAGACACTGAGAAAGGCAGGAGATGTCTGCAATTCAGCTTGTCAATGATCTTCCTGAAGTCCAGAAGTAGTTGGAAGAGAGACTTGTCTAATGTTTTCAGGCAAAAATAAATAGGGAAAAGAGTGGATTCAGTCTCACAGTAAAAGCAGAGAGAAGGATTTGCTGGCAGAGGAGGTCTGACTTTTCAAATATCTCTTGAGAAAGAAACAGATGAGAATACGGTGATCCAGAAAGCTCTGGGAATGTGTTAATGGCAAATTTTTATTGTAGAAACAGAGGAAGTTAATAGATAATGGAAAGTAATTAAATCTGTTTGAAATTCAAGCCGATGGTGGATAGTAGTATGAGTAATAGGAGACCATAAAACAATAGCATCATAAATAAAGGAAGGAAGCCATGACTCAATGTAAGACAGACAAGTAACATGTCTTCGGAAGAACTTCCAAGGAATATCAAAGGAAAAAAACACAAGTAAGAGATAAAATCTGGTTAAAAATAAGGTCACGTCATATCAATTCAATTTCCTTTCTTTGAGAATAAGTGGCTCCATTTTAAACAGCAGTTGTGATATAGCATCTCTTATTTAATATTTAATAAAAGTTTTGAGGATTGTCATAAGTAAACTAGAGAAATGTGGATAAAATGATAGTAATGTATGGCTGACACTCAGCTAGTTGGAAAACTGTCTTGTAATCACCCAAGAACTTCCACCAAAATTCAAAGCAATGTTGTAAATTTAATCCCTGTAAATGGTTTAATTCTGCCTAATCTTATGGACTAGAGGATAGCTTGATGAATTTACATGTAAGATAAAGTAAGATGGGGTGAGAGCACATTGAGGTCAAACAGGAAAGGTCAAAATTACTGGTATGTAGGGTAATGGTACAAGACTGATAAGTCCAAGCAACACTTTGCCTGCTGAGCTGGAAACATTCCTTAAACAGAAAAGTTTAAGTGAGCAAAAATTATTGTAACTCTGTAAGGCAGAGCTGTGTACCTTCCAACAGCCCCAATTTTCCCATTTCTTCTGACTAGGGATGGATGTGTGTTTAATGTCTTCACAGAAACTTCATGATCATTTTCAGTAATCTGAGACTGCATTTTGCTGCTGAATGTTTGATCATGGTATGATTTAAAGTCCAGTTCTTCAGGAGCCTTCATTGACATTTGCAAATACAAATATACAAAATCAATACCAGTGCCTCTTCTGTATGCGACCTCTGTAAGCCTGTGGACGTAAATACACATTACATGTAAATATTTAATTCAATCATAGTTCAGGTTCACAGATCAAATAGCAGTACAGTTACATATATATAGTTATATAACCAACTTTGTGGTTTCGCAGTTGCAAAACTCACCTGTATTTAATGTTTTTTGCATGTGTGTGTAAGCTTCTAATGTGTGGTGTTGCTTTTTTTTTTTTAAACCAGGAGAACACTGCTGTTTCTTCCCTTCATTGTTAGGATATTTTGGCTACAGAAGTTTGGACATCAGCAGCAAGTTAACAAAAAATGTAGGGTATTGACATTCACACTTTTGCAGTCACGCAGCGTGTAAAATTGCTCAAGGATTCCCTACTGAATTTGGTTGCTGCTTTTCCTACTGTAACTTTGTAAGAGGTTTCACAGAAACTTATTTGCATTTTCAGTTACAGGCACTGTAAATTGCCCAATATTATATATTATTTGCAAGAAATGAGAAGGAAAAGCAATTTAAAACTTTAAAAAAACAAAACAACAATCTGGAATTTGTCGTTCAGAACTACAAGGCCACAGTCAAAGTAATAGTCATGCACTCATAAGAAATATCTTTGCTAATCAGAAGTTTGCAGGAACTTTACCTAATGAAGCCAATTTTAATGCAAAATTCTTGAGTATAATTCATTTCTTTCTTTTTCCTTTTAAGTTTAATTATCACCTTTAGTTAATTCATGAAACTTTTATATGCCAAACTTGAAAACCAGCTGGAAGAAACTGGAATTATGCATTAGGGACAAACATAACTGAAATGTGATGATAAAGAAAAAGTTTTCCTCTGCTTTCTGCCACTATTCTTGGTGCGTTAAGAGTCAAAGGCTGGCCTGTGGCTGTAAAGCTGCAGCTGGCACAAGCCATGTGAAATGCTGTGTCTACCGCAAGCGCGTTGGACTGAGGGGCCAAAATAAAATCTTCTGGAAGATCTCTGGGAGGAAAACAGGAGATGGAACCTCCTACCACACACATGCTTTCACTGCATATCATTGCTGAGCATACCATGGATTCAACAGTTGATTCAGCACCCACACATGGCTGAAATGCCCCTAAGGATTAGTCAAAGGCTTGGTGAATTTTCTGGTGATGGGCAGCCAAGATTGGTGCTGTGTTCTTCCCACCAGCCCCGATGGAAAGAACCAAGGTGAGAGAGCATGGAGCAGCTTTTGACTCAGTGATGCAGAAAGTGATGGAGTGTGCTGGGAAAGATCCCAGACTTTTCATCAGCTTTTCTCCTAAAAAAAGCTAATAGAATCACGACCTAAGATATCATGTAGAAAAATTGCTCAGTAGTAATTTGACATAACACTGGCTGTTGAGGGAATTTGGCCTGAGGCTAATTGGCTCAAACCTGAAGCACACTGAGATGAGAAGTACTCTCTTCATTTCTGGAGAGAAATAACTTGCATCTGTTCCTAAGTGCTTACAGTCACCTCTCCAGTTCATCCCCTGTCTGTTGATTGCTGCAGACCAAAATGTTCCTGTCATTCAAGCACTGCTCTGCCCCAGTCCTGCAAGACATAGAGGCATCTTGGGCTATGTCTTTCAGAAGCTGCTTTACTTTTGAAGGAGCTGAGACAGGAATATGATGCTTTGACAGCTTTGGTAGTAGTATTTAGTTAAATACTTGTGCTGCTGTACTATTCAGATTGTACTAGTTGTGGCTACAAGAAAAGCAGCCCTGTTTCAAAGCAAAGCGGGACTTAGAGTGAAATGCAGAGCAAGTTTTAGAAACTTGTGCCTGGAACTGTGATTCTGAAAAGAGAAGAGAATGTTGGCTTTCTGAACATTAGCTGAAACATCTCTGTGCACACATTTCCAGCAGAGCCTAGGTTTCTCAAGAGCAATTGTGGATTGCTATTGTGGGCTGTAGTGTACACAGTATCTACATATGCAAGTAGTTGTAGTATTATATAGTATCTGTAATTGCTGGTAAGTGTGAGCAGTCTCACAGTTACGTATTATTTCTGTTGATACCCCAGGTAGGATCACAGAGGAGGATGGTTTTCCTTTATGAAAATATGTGTACTTCTGGGTCTTGAAACCCATCTACAACATTAATTATCCTCCAGTTTTCAATCAAAACTTCTCTGTAGGTGATAGGAACCTTTTTAATGATGTCAGGCAGAAGCAGCTCTGCTCTGTAAGTAGAAGCAGCCATGCACGCCTCACTGGGGTACATAGCACCTTCCAGTGTGAAGAGGAGCTGAGGAGTGAGCCTGGCTTTCAAAAGTGAAGAAAAAAACCAAATAAGTCTTTGGGAGGAATTTTCCTAAAGAGCATTTGGCTGTGACCTGTGACTGCTATTACTTTGAATGGTTGTTTCTGAGAATCATAAGGGAGCCTTGGTGCTCTCTTTTCCAGTAAACCCAATTGCCCAAAGCTCTTGCACAAAAGGCTCAGAGCAAACATGGCTCATGTTGGTGAACAGCTTGCCAAAGCAGTTCTTGTATATGACGGGTTTCAAGGTTAGCACGTGCAGTCAGCAGCCAGTGGGGACAGGGAGGTGATTGTCCCTATCCCTAACTCTGCCCTCATGAGGCCCCAGCTGGAGTACTGTGTCCAAGTCTGGGGCCTCCAATACAAGAAAGACACAGAGATGTTGGAGAGGGTCCAGAGGAGGGCCACGAAGATGATCAGGGGGCTGGAGCACCTCCCCTATGAAGATAGGAGGGAGCTGGGCTTGTTCAGCCTGGAGAAAAGAAGGTTGTGGGGTGACCTCATTGCAGCCTTCCAGTATCTAAAGGGAGCCTACAAACAGGAGTGGAGCCAACTCTTTGAAAGGATAGATAACTGCAAGATAAGGGGAAATGGTTTTAAGTTGAAGGAGGGAAGATTTAGGTTGGATGTCAGGAAGAAGTTCTTTACTAGGAGAGCGGTAAGCACCTGGCACAGGCTGCCACGTGGATGCCCCGTGCCTGGAGGTGTTCAAGGCCAGGTTGGATGGGGCTCTGGGCAGCCTGGCCTAGTATTAAATGTGGAGGTGGCATCCCTGCCTGTGGGGGGGGGTGTTAGAGCTTGATGATCCTTGAGGTCCCTTCCAACCCAAGCCACTCTATGATTCTATGGTTCAGTGAGTCTTGTTCCTGTTTTCTGGGATGGCACATGAGCAGATGCCACACTGAACCTGGATAGGACACACAGTTTTTAAGGGAAAACAATACTTGAGGCATACAGCAGGGTGCAATCCTATTTGCATGTGAAACAAGAGTAAAGTTGCCGTCATCTTCAGGCTCTTACTCTGCATATGTATGCACAATGAGATTTGCACTGTTAGCAGATATGTATATGAATGATACATGACAATGAAATAGTAGAAAAGCAACATTTCACTTGACTTCTGCTCCCACTGTGTGGGTTTGGAAGCTTCCCAATTTCCTTACCAGACCTAGAAATACATAACTCTTACGTTGCTACTACATCTGTGTAGCTAAGCAAGAGGATGAAAGATTTCTTCTTGAAGGACATGTGACTGCCACTCCAAGGTAGGCTTTCCCTGCCACAACATGTGCTTGTGTATGGTTTGCATGTTACTGCAGGTCAGAATTTTGCCTTGGTTGTGGCCTATTTAAGGTCTTGGTAATTAGTTACTGGAAGCAGTAAATCAGCCCTCAGTACTTTTTTTCTCTTCTGTTTGCCCCTGTCAAATTAGCTAAACGGCAAAAACACAGAGAGAACTTTGTTTTGTTTGTTTTAGTAGGCTCTGCAAAGGCACACAAAGTGGACTGCACTGGTTATGCTGTTTTGGATCACATTCTGTAGTGCAATGAGTAAGCACTGGCATAGCTAGGCTCAAATTACTGCTGTTCTGATAGTACATGTTTTACAAATGTTGGAGAGAATGAGAGTTACTTAAGTAGGCAGCTTCATACAAAAAGATGGCAAATTTTCTTTCACTATGGGAGGGGCCAGTGTAAGTGGAAACGGTTTTCATGGTTGAGATTTAGTTACAAGAAAATGTCAATTTATTAAAACTTAAACTAATTATAAAAATTAATTCATATTGTCCAAATTAATTTCCAGAAAGAACTTTTGCCCAGAATGTCACTAGGTTTCTCCCAAAGTAGATAAATCATGAGATTGAATTCCTCCCACTGCTGAAAATTTGGCTTTCCTTCAGGAGATAACACATTCTTTAGGCTTCCTGGTAAAAAACTCACAGGTTTTTCATCTTCAACACAGTGTAGAGAGAAAAGAAATATCAATAAGAAAGCACACTGAGATCTTCAACAAGAGGAAGTTTTTTGTTTCCTTGTAAATTCTTTGGAATTTGGAGCGATGCTCCACAAACCTTTTGTAGACATTCAGATAATTCTTTGGTATCTGCTCTTCCAGTTCATGTCCAGATTTAGGGAATTGTTAGGAGAGTATGGATTCCCACAGATCTTTTTTTCTTTTCCTCCCAATCTGTGATAACACAACGAGGAAGAGCAATGTTTTCACAACTCGCTTGGCCTTTTCAAATTGAGTTGTTCACAGCTTGTAGTATTTGGAATACTGATGGCATGAAACAAGCTAGTGTGTATCACTGTGAAGCGCTAGTACTTCTTGCAACTTCAGGTCTGGCATTTATATGCACATCATCACCAGAATGGATGCAATTCACACCAGTGTGGCTTAACTGTCATGGATCCCTAGGGGTGCCATGGGAATGCAATTTCTGTGAGGCTTCTGATATTGCATCTCACCTCTTTCTTTTGTCTGTCCAGCAAGAACTTCCTTCAGGATCTGAAAAGTAATATTGTTAACTTCCAGGTGAGCCTGAGACAGGTTGCTCTCCAAAAAGAAGCATGAGCAGCTGGAAAACGACAGGCTTTTCACCTGCTACAGTTACTTAGTCTATTCAAACTCATCGAAACACACTGGGAGAGCCATGGAAACATCTCACTAAATATTCTCACAAAACTGTCTGATGAAATGAGAGGTTTAAATTCCAATCTCTCATTGAATAATGTTAGGTAGTTGCATCAAATCAGGCACATCTTGGAAAGAGCATATGGATTTTGTTCTTCCATCACAGCAAAACATAGCACAGAGGAGGCTGTCTCAGCTGATGGTGGTAGGGGCTTTGTCATATAGCTCTTTCACTTAGCCATGATGAGAGATCCCTCTGAATCATGAAAAGTACTGGAGAAAGTGAGAGGTATAAAATGTGTTTGCTCTTTCTCACATAAGCAGAGCACAGGGTGCCCAGCTGAATTATAAAGTGACAGATAGAGAAAGAGTAGCTGAGTGTTCCTCTTTAATCACAGTGTGTCTTTAGTACTTAGTGATTAATGTCCGAGTCATATCCACTGAATGATGTGGAAGCAAGAAAAGATAAAAAGTTCAGAAAGGATCTAGACAAAATGATAGAGAGAAAGTGAATTAGTCACTGCTGAATGTGACAGTCAGGATATGACCTTTGATGGAAAGGGTGCCTGAAACGCTGTTACTGGAAACTATAACAGCAAATACTTTTGCAAGTATCTGCAGCTGGCCAAAGTCATAAATATGAGATTTTCTTGGGTGCTGGATGACTTTATATTTCTGTTCTATGTCTGTTCTGTTCTATGATGGTTTTAAACATTTCTGTTTTGTTCACTCACAAGCTATGTACTTCAAGCAGCAACTGCTGGAAAAATGAGGATTAGCTTCATTGAAAATAGATATAAAATCAACACGAGATCAACTAATGTCCAACCTTTGCATATCAACATGAAGTGAAGTGGGAAGGCAGCACAGCAGAAAGAAGATATGAGAAGGTTTCAAGTGCACTTTAAATACGAAAGCCATGAAACCAGACTCGTGTTCAGTTATTCACAGCTGAGTGGGAGAATGAGGTTAAAACAACCTAATGTGCCACTTCCTGGTTATTGTAACATAACAAAACAGTTCTGCTGCTTCATAGATACACGGCTGCTTCAGCTTCCTGTTTGGATTTCCTAAAGGATACAAGCAGTCCATGATGCAGCATAATGAAGGAGTTATCAACCACACAGTGCTCTCTCTTCTGCTTGGGCTCTTTCCCAAACACTGCAATAAGTCTTAGCATTTAAAAAAGCCAGACAGTGTGCTGCTTGTGTGCTTCAATATTGGCCACTGCACAAGTTTGTACACAGCACTTTCTAATCTTTACCAGACAAACGGGCTCCAGTAATTAATTCAGTCATGATCTGACTTTAAAGGACCAAAAATAGCTGTGCATGCTTTGCTGGAAGTTGGACCTGTCACCCAAGAAAGAAACAAAGAAGAGAAGGTAGAGATCCTCTTCTGCTTTTGAGAAAAAGATCTTTGCTTTGGGTAACGTTAGCCAAACATTTGGCATTTTGTGAGTATTTCTAAACTGAAAAGCTTTCTAATGATGTTCTCTCATTAGGATCTAAGCTAAAGCCTTTGGAAGGCAGCAGAGTTCTTCTCTGATCATAGATCATAGATTTGGGATCAGATCTGCAAGCAGTAAATATAAATATACAACTGAACTTATATTTTGTAGGGATTTCTCATCCGTGCGGGATGAGAATAATTATAATGGGATTATAATGGGAACATACAGCTAATTGACTTAAATTAATGTGCATGACAATTGTTTGGGGAGACTAAGTACTATATCATACTGAGGTATGAATACCTGATAGATAAATGGACAGCTGGAATAATACCAGATATATTCCAGACATCTACTAGGGTAAAAACCAACTGTCACCTCCAAGCAATGACAGGTGCTGACCATATTTTTTTAAGATTACCACTCTAAAAGATGCAGATGGAAGATATTAATGTTTTTCCTCCTCTATACAGTGAAAATCAAACAAGACGTGAGTCAACTCTTCTTCCTAAAAATAGAGCAAGCACCCTAGTGAGCAAAAGATGGAAGAGATTAGCGGTCTTTTGTAGATGTTGGACACACTGATCCATGTGTATTACAGAAACTACCTTATGGGATAAGATTTAATGTCAGCTGTGCCATGTTAAACACTAAGTACTGCATGGGATAGTCCAGAACTTTAAGGCTGCTTGAGTTCATGTAGCCCATACTATCAGCTCAGATTTGCTCTCTGTTTTCTTATAATTATAGACACGTTAGTGTGTTTAAATTGTCGTTATAGCATAACATAACATTGCAGCTGTGATATTGAAAAACACAGAACAACTCCACAACACTGCTGAGAAGAGTTCAAACTCATAAGCAATTAAAACTTCGTATACTGGTTCTCAGTCCCCATCAAGTTAGTCCACCATATATGTGAAAGTGTGAAATTTCATGCAGATAACCAGAATTTGATCAAATACTTGAACTCTTGATAAACTAATCTTTTCACTCTGTCTGTACACCCAAAGAAAGCATGAGCTGCCTCATTCCCTCAAGTTCTGGATTTCTAGGCACTCATATGGTGAATCTAAAGGATACTGTTTTAACCCTCAAAATGGGATTTATTTTCCACAGAAAAGAACATGGGAGTAATGCCATGTTCTGAGGTGTCTCCCTGGCATGATTGGGAACTGCAGCTCCTGGGCCCACAAACCTTGGGGACAACCTCAGGACAAGAGTCAACTTGAATGATCAGTCTCTTCTCACAAAAGCAAATGCAAAATGATTATGGAAGGCAAGGGGAAGACAAAACTGGTTGGAAGCTTGTTTAAAATAATTTCACAAATTGTGGTCTTCCCCACAGGAGTCAGTCTGCACTGTTCAGGAAAAGTTAGTCTTAGAGCTGTAATGTGCTCTTGGTTGCCACGCCTCACAAAAGAGGTTCTGTTTCTACAACAGTTTTTTTCCTGTGGTTTATGTGGTTCAATTACTGTAATATCTTTACCTTATCAAATCATACCTTTGTGTTGAAAGAAATGCTGCCATCCTCAAGGAAATATGAAACACTCATGAGCAGTGCCTGAACCACCTCATGGGGTTTTCAGGTCCATTTTCCATCTCAGTTTTGGGGACTCAAGATCACTTATCTCTTGAGACTCCAAAAATAACCTATGCTATCTCCCACTTCTGTTGCTTTTTTGACCTACTTGGTTAACCAAAGTTCAGCATCCTGTGGGTTGTCTCTAACTGGAGGAGAAATTGATGATGGACTCAGATATCTTTGGTGACTTCTGTTTGTTCACGTTTTGCAAATAAAGTTTTATTTCCTGACCACAAAAAGTTCTGCATAGGAAACTGTATTTTTACTCATGGTTCTATATTCTTTTTCATTGAGTTTTATTACATAGTTGGTTAGATTTATAATTAAATTATAGATTAAGATGTGATTGTGCTTTTAATTGTATGTTGCATTTCTGCTATATACAGCACCTCAAATATTAGCTGAAATTTGGTCTTTGTTTGAGAAGTTTGCAGAACAGAAGAACTTTAGACTGATCACCCTTGCTGACCATGGTTTTTGATCCAGTGAAAACACAGAAAATAACATCAAAATATGAAAATATGTTTTTTAAACCTGTGAAAAACTTCTCCAAAAGAGTGGTCGGGCACTGGAATAGGCTGTGCAGGGAGGTGGTGGAGTCACTGTCCTTGGACATGTTCAAGAAACATGGAGATGTGTTACTGAAGGACACATTTAGTGAGTTGACAGTAGGTGCATGATTGGACTGGATGACCTTGGAAGTTTTTCCAACCTTAATGATTCTATGATTCTATGAAATGAGACTGCCCAACAATTCTGTGTTGCAGAAAAGCAGGAAAAAAACATGGTTCGTCATCTAACAGTATTTTTTTTTAAATATAATGCAGAAAGCCAATTATATATGCAAGTAGGATACTGATTCTATCTGTTTGTTGGTAGTGACCTGTAAATTTCAAACACTTTTAAATCTAATTGTTGACCTTTCCAAACAGACGTTGTGTCCACTTGGGTACATGCATGGATTTTGCAGTTGTTTCTTAGTCTTAGCCCCATGAGTTCTTACGGGCTCTGAAGCACCGAGTGCTCCCTCTGTGTGGGCTGTGAATACTTTTTTTTTACAAGCAGCTAATATGCTGCAGGCTCAGGATTGTGAAAGAGGATGGAAGAGTTCCAACAATGAATAATCAGAGAACTTCAAGCATACACTGTCTAACAGGAAGCTCCACATCTGAGCTCGGGGAAGGGAGAAACTAAAATCATGAGGTTTTTGGCTAGGAGAAAAATGTGCACAAAGGTCAACTCCAGAAGGAAAAGAAGCTGAACATAACATAATAACAATTCTTCATCAACCTATTCTTCCATGGGGTTTCTGTGAGCAAAATCCATGTATGTAGGCTTTAGGAAATACATGGGTATGGCAGAGTAGTTAGGGCTGTATTTTTTTTTTTCCCCTGCTGAAGGATGCCATAGTTTGTTCAGAAGAAGAACCCTAGATCTCTGGATGAATTCAAAAGAGATCAGATGAAGTATTAAATGTATGTAGGGCATGAAATAAAATACATGTGACAGAGAGTTACAAAATGAAAAATGAAGAACCTTGGTTTTGGCAGAGATTTGATTTGGGGTTTCTCTAGCTCCTCAGTTTGCCTATCTAGATGCACAGATGTGGGGGCAGAGATGCAAAAGCAGGGATGCACTTTGTTCTCAAAGTGTTTGTACATTCTGTACGTCCTGTTCCTTGATTACTGTTTTCTCCTGACTTTCAGGAGGCTGCCTGCCCACCTGTGTGCTTTCAGAACTCTTGTCTGTGTAATCAAAAGGAGTCCAGTCATCACCTTGAGTTATTTTTAACCTTTAGCAAGGAAATTCTTAAATAATGATGAAACATACTGTGACTGAAACCAGAATAAATGGGGGAGGTTTTAAAAAAACATGCTCTAAATGACCCATTTCTGTTACATGTGTCTTCTCTGTTAGTCTTAGTTTATATTTAGACATACAGTTCAATCTACAAGCTATGTGTTAAAGACAATGTTATTGATACAACTGACATAATTCTGCTTGTAGTTTATAAGTTTTTATTTAAAATGCCTATTATTAGAGAGTTTGCTCTGCAGTGATCAAAAGAACATATGGTCTGGAAATCAGTCTTTGAATGTTGCTGGAATGGCTAACTTCTTGGGAAGACAGCATTTCTGGCTCAGTCTGTAGAGACTTGCACAGAACCACTACTTGGCCATGGTGATAGTAACTAAGTTTGCAGCACTGTGCCTGGTTGAGGTCTCCACAGAACAGACTGGATTTGGAGGAGCCAGAGACATAATTGTGCATTGTGTAAGCACCTTGAATAGTCTGAGTTCAGGCTGATTAGAAACGCTGCGTACTTATATAGGGTCTACCTGGAGATGCTGACCCTTTCCAAAGGGGTGTTTCTAGGCAAGGAAGATCCCAAGCTATCCTTTTGGCCTGATTCTAAAACAAAAGCAGGTAGAGATCACATACTCTGTTCTAGGATGCTTGAGCCTGGTCATGCCTGAGATATTCTCTTGGGAATATCAGTGATGTAATATTGCTTTCTCTAAAATAAAGATGTAGACGCTTTTACACAAGTGCTTATCAAATTTTCATGGTAGCGTACCATGGGCAATGAACTGCAGAGGAAGTTAGTTTTCAAGTACTGAGTGTCACATAGATCTTCTTTTTTACAGTGAGAGACAAAAAATATGTAAAAATGTAAAAAAAAGGAGGTAGAAAGTGAACACTTCACAGTGCAAAGATTTTTAAAAAGATTTCTTTTATACATCTGACAAGGAACAGGTAGTGAAGAAGACATTCTGGTGAACATACTCAAATTGTTGGACTCAACAAGAAAATGCTGAGTAAATAGTTCATAAGCTTGTTCTGTGCAAGCAATAACTCATTTGCAATTTATAATTTGGTCATTTATATTGTAATTTGTATTAGTTCTACATTAATATGAATTTCTTTTTAATCAGTTAAAATCAGTTCTAAAAAGTTCAAATTCATACCCAGGGATGTGATGGCTGGCAGACATTGTTCCCTCAGATGAGGAGGTTCTAGGACCATCACCTGATTAATACATAGCCCTTCAGGTTACCACTGCCAACGTTTTAGTCACTGAAGTAAAAACTGGAGAGAATCATAATTCATTTATTCTTTTTGACTCTGTTTTCAAACTGCTCCTCTGTTAAGATGATTCAGAGTTGTCCAATTTCCATTAATCTTAGTGATCTCAAACAGTAAGTCGGGTTAATCTAATGACTCATTTCAGAGAGCTATTTTAGGCTCTAATTGGGGAAATCAAGTTCGACATCTAGAATCTCAAACACCTCTGTTACAGGTTTGTTATTTCTGCTGCATGCACATACAAAAAAAAAATCTTGGTATCTCAGATGCAGCTTTTAACATGACATCTTCTTCAAATCTATTAACATACATAAGGAACATCTTAGACATAAGGAAAAACTTTTTCTCTCAGAGAGTGGTCAGGCACTGGAACTGCCTGCCCAGGGAGGTGGTGAAGTCACTGTCCCTGGCAGTGTTCAAGAGGTGTCTGGATGAGGAGCTATGAGATATTGTTTGGTAGCTTGTGGTAGCAATGGTAATAGAAGGACAGTTGGACTAGATGATCTTGTAAGTCCTTTCCAACCTTGTGATTCTATGATTCTATGATAACAAGGCCTAATGTACTATCTGCTATGGGAGCAGATGGGATAACTGGATTTCTTCCGTTTTTTTGGGGAAAGGGATTTGTTGGTTTTGCTTTGTTTTGTTTCAGTTGTCATGAAGAAGGCATCAGCTCACTTGGAAATAGAATGTCACATGCAGAGCAAAAGTATTATCTCTTGTATTAAGCAGAAGTGAAATTTATAATTGTTTTTCTCTAAATTACTCTTACTGAAGGGCTCCTGAACAGTACAAAGAAGTCTCTTTCATGCTCTGATGTGCTTGTTTAAGACATACAAAGCTCTTGGAAAGTGATGAGGAAGAAGTCAAGAGTTTTATCACTTCCTAACATTTTCATATTCATCCAAGTAACTCCCTTCCTGCTCCATTTTTAAACAAGCTGTGGGGTGACCAGACTCCCGGTTCCTTCAACAAACACATGGGCTTATTATTTTAATTTGTGCTACTCACTGAGTTTTCCTGTTTGTGACTTTCTCTTGTGTAGCAACACGGAGGGTTATTGCTGTTCATAGTTACAAGGGCATGGCCATAGCTTCAGCTGCTTTAGATGATCAGCCTACAAAAATCCTTCAGACTTGAGCAAAACAAACTTCAAAAAGAAAAGCAGAAACTTCTTAAAAATGCAGTGCACAGCTGTTGCTCTTTCTTTTTATTCTCTTGTGTACAGAAGCACTTAAGATAAAAGCCCTTGTTTAAAAGACTACCTGATGGTGTTCAAAAATCTCTTTCGACGTAGGGAGTCTACACATGTACATGCTCATGAAGGAAAGTGGCTCATAGTCACCATCCCACAAGTGTCTCCGCCACTTGCATGCTGCCTGGCACACATCTGCCTCGTGCCAACCAGTGCCCTCCAGGGAACACTTGGCTGTGGTACAGGAACAAGGCCTGTCTAGGGATTTTTCCTATTCAAAAGTGAAGCTGAGGATATCCTTGAGGGTAAAATATTAATTTATCTGTATGGAAAGAGACTCCAGGAAACCTGGACAAATTTATTTGTCTGTGATGATATAACCTGGGATGAGGTATATAGAGAACTTTTTAATTTTGTTGTGAAAGTTGTAGTGTCTCACAGCAGAAAAGATGAAGGGACAGGGCAAGAACATAGCAAAGGGTGAGAAATGCAGCTTTGAATCCTACAACGTGATTCTCCTTAGATGGACAGAACTGTAATATCAAAGTAGGAATGCAAAAAAAAAAAAAAGTTTTCACTTAAAAATAATTTGTTCTATGTGCAAACGGAACCAGTCCCCAAACATCACACTGTTAATAAGAACAGTATCAACCAGGATTACCATAAGATACAATCTGCATCACTCTTATGTACTGCACACTCTTCCTTTGTAGCCTTTCATAGAGGCTAGGATTGCCTGCATTATTCTAATGGAATAGTTCAGTTGGAGGGTGCCTTCAGACATCATCTAGTCCATCAAGGCAATCACATGATGATTGTGTTAGGGTACACCCTAATTAAGGGTGTGGTAAATTTGACCAGTGTTGGGCTATGAAGGCACAGCAGAGATTTTTGCTCAGTTTCATTGGGTGTGTACGCAAACACTTGCTAGGAGGAGGAAACATTCTCATCAAGTAGGCCTGGTATTTCAAAGGCGACCTCAATTTCTCTCAAAAGTCTGAAGGAGGTTCTGGCAAAGGGTGAAGCGATGCCCATGTGAGGGCTATTGAACTAAGAAGGAAAGGTGGGATCACATTCAGTGGCAATTTTGGGGCAAGCCCCTTGAATCAACACAGAGCTGTGGGCGCAAGATGACATGGAGCTCTGAGCCACTTTCCTGATTCTGAAGCTGTAAGAAGATTAATGAAATGTCTACAAGGGGTGTGAACGTTGTAAGAATTTGGGAAACATTTAAGCCCACAGACAATTTGTCAGTGACCTTGGGATTTGCCCTCAAGTCAAAAGCTATTGTTTAGATGTAAAAATATACACTCTTTGAAAACAGAGGAAGTCGATTTGGCAGCATGTTCTCTTTTCTCCATGTCATACTTGAACTAAGGAGATAAGACAGGAATCTCCAACACATCCCTTTATTGTTATATATTTTTTTCACTTAGCTGGAAATGAGGGAGAGGAGGACCCGGAGTTAGATCCAGCACTATCTCAGGAAAATTGAAAATAATTTTACTGCTCATAATTTGGTACACTTATACAGGCCATTTCCAACTTCTAAGAGATTTATATTTTTAAATTATAAGTTATGCAAGGGTTAATAAACTCTAAGGTATGAAAGAGAGGAAAATATAATGTGGGGAAAGAATAGAATGCACTGGAAATAGGATGATGACAGAAAGTACAGGTTTCAAAATCTAGCCAAAACTGACTGAGTACTGACAATATTGTTGCATGATTTCAGTAGTGCCTGTTATAATCCAGACAAAATCCCTCTCTGCTGAACAGCTGCATTTTATATTGGATAAAAATGATCTAATTTAATTAGCTAAAACTATTGTCTAATGTGGCTTGCTGCAATGTTGGAAGAAATTTCTAGATTGGAATCATAGTCATAGGTTACTTTTTAATTATGCAACTTTGAACTTATGCTCCCTGGTATACAAAGCAAGAGCTTTTGTAGTTTTTTTAGAGGACTTTTGCTCTCCTCCTGGGTTCAGACTGAATGATGCCATTTTCACAGCCACCTCTTGTAAAATGAAGGTAAGAAAATATTTATGTTTGAAATTGACTCAGCTGTTTATTCACTGGTGACCTACTCAACACATATGAGGCATGGCAATCCATAAAACAAGGCCTCATAATGAGTTTCACATTATGAAAGTAGACTGTTACTTATGATAAAGATTGTGTGAAGGAAACACTTATGAAAATATATACCAGTTCGCTCAGCACAGTGTAGAAGAAAAATGTCCCAACAAGCCATTTTCAATAGAAAGCATATCAAGAATCAAAGAAGGAATAGTTATGTCATTACAATGGCTATGATATTAAAATATGCTGAGATAGGCTCTGATACACAAAAGAATATCTCCTGTTTACCAAATCAGGTCGACTTCCATCACTAATTGGGTCGGCTAACCACAAGGGCAGATGTTACATTTCCTCTTCAGAGATATCATTTGGTGGCTTCTCAGAAAATTATGGCCCGTGTACTTTACAGAAATTCTTTGAAACACTCCAGAATAATTAATGCTCCTTTTGTAGCTATCATCTTACTTCTATTCTGCTTTTCTTCTCCTTGTTTCAATTATTTCCCTTTTTCTGTTATATTAATACAAAATTCCTTTTTTTTTCATCTTTCGTACATTCATTTGTGATGTCATATGAAATGTCAATTTTTTTTTTACAGAGATATCTTTTTCAGTAACTTCTCTAGCTCTGTGTTTGACTTCCATATATTTTTGCTTATTTTTCTTCCATGTTTCAGTTTACTTGAGAAAGTTACACACACATGGTGTTTCTCTACTCATGTCCTCCGTGTTTTACAGGTTCAAATGCACCTTTTCCCCTCTTCTTTTCGACATCATGTTTGACTACCCATTTTTCTTGTCCAGATTCTTTAATCCAGCCCATTTATTTTGGTCACTGTAAGAAATTAGGACCTTTGAAACTAAGGTCCATTAAATATTCAGTGTTGACAGATTGTTTACATGATATCAAATCCTTGCTTTTATAGAAAATGGAAATTTTCACAAAACAGCATTCAGGAGAGTCTTTTAAGTCTTAGCAATATACAGAACTGAAGATTTTGACTTTATTGAACATGCTGCATTGTTTTATAGCTGTTAGTGCTGAACACAGAGAACAAGTCTGTGGACCAGTAATACTCTCCAGTCTAGGAAGAAAGTTGAACATTGCCTTTATTTGTTATACTATCCTACAGTGAAGCTGAACACCACGAGAGGGAAACCTGTCTCTCCTTGACTGTCCATGCCTATTCTGTCTAGCTTACTTCAGTGCAGGCTTTCTCAAGAATGTTTCCCAAAGATTGTTTTCCTGCTAGCCACTGCAATGACAACATGCAGAAAATACACCTATCTTTCATATGCATCTAATTTGTAAACAAAATGTGTTTTGGCCAGTTTTCTTTTAAGCTGTTATAACTGACACGCATTAGGCCGTGAAAAATGCTGCTTTTACTGCTTTTAATGCTAGGAATAGCAAAATAGTCTTTATTACTTTCTGTGAAGCACTAAGCGGATTTGGCCAATTTATAAATTGCTATTTATTTCATCTCACACATGTTCATATTTGCTAAATATTACGAGATTGGGCCATTGAATAGTTTTCTTTTAGGATGCCCTTTTTTCTACGCTCCAGACGATGAGCATCTGTGACACAAAAAAGGCAGTGTCATTGATGTTGTCCCTTTCCAGAAAACCTAGAACATTCTAAGTCCTCGCCATTGTGGATATCACTGTAATGAAGGTGAGGAAGCAGCTTGTGACTGCTTTACCCAAGGCCAGCTGGGGCCATTACCTAATTTCTTGCAGATATTAGGGCGCATCTGAAAGCTGTCCTAAGCTTTCTTCAGGGAGGCTACTAGAGAACTCTCCTTTGGTTATACATTTTTTACACTGTTGCCCCTTCTCTACTCTGGCTTCCTAATGCCAACATATCTAGGGCTAGCGTGTTCTGAAAAGTTCCTACTGTGGTCAAAAGGAGGAACTTGCCCAACATGGAATCCCCTGGATGGGCATGAGGCCTCCTCCATGTGGTGCCCAGCACGCAAACCAAGCTCCTTCCCCTTCCCACCATTCATGTGTGTGCATCGATAAGTAAATTGATTAAGCTAACAGAAAGGTATGGATCAGATTTGTCATGCTTTCACTAAATTAAAAGACATGCTTGAAAAACTGCTTTCAAATAAATGAAAAATGAACTGTGAGAAATTTATGAACAAAGTGTGTTTTGGCCTGTTTTCTTTTAAGCTGTTATAATTGGCATGCATTAGGCTGCTCTCAAAGAAAAGTCTGAGGAATTCAACCAAGTGCAATGCCATGGAAAAATAACAGCTGTGTAACTCGCTGGACCTGTCTGCTTTACTTCCTAAAAACAGAGGAAAGTCTGATCAGCAAGAATATGTATGAGACAGCTCAGCTAAAGTATAGTTTGGGCATCTTTCCTTTAGTTCTGCTCTTTCTCTTGCACTCCTTTGTGTCCTTTGCCTTATATGCTCCTTCTCCTCAGTATCCAGTCATTCTCAGATCATTTTCTGCAATACTGCTGAGTAACATGGCACAA
The DNA here is from genome assembly GCF_987193195.1 of Phasianus colchicus. NCBI lineage: Eukaryota > Metazoa > Chordata > Aves > Galliformes > Phasianidae > Phasianus > Phasianus colchicus. The sequence continues at coordinate 135,091,962 of NC_143436.1, forward strand.
ACACCACACAAATGAAGGGTGGGGAGGTGAGGACAGCACTTATTGTTGAATCATGTAGACAAAAATGATTGTCTTCAGCTTGCCCATAAGTAATGTGAATTTTCACCCTCAGTGTGTCCTGTTTAAGAAAAGAAAAATAAATAAATCAAAAAGGCACATTATTGCGGTTTGATTCCTCTTCGCTCATTCAGACTTCTTAAGAAGAGGAAGAAGATGAAATGAGAAGGAAGTGAAATTCACTCATCAGCTTGCAGCATAAGGGAGGCTGGGAGAATTCAGAGCTCAGAACTCTGTCTCCCATTTGATCTAGGGAGGGAAGAAATTGATGCCTCCCATGATATCACTTTCCCAGCTCTCCAAAAAAAAAATGCCAGAGATATGGCCAGAGAGTAGGAAGTACCAGTTAAATGGTAATGCCTAGTTGACATTCTATATATCCTCTTGCATCAGACATTCTGGTCATCTGCATTACGATAATATACACTCTGATGGTGAATTATCATCAGCTTTAGAAAATGTTCCAAAGGAGATAGTATTGAAGTCGCTTGTGTCTTCTATTTTGTTGTTCTCATAAATTTGCCATATTTTTTGGTGTCACAAACTTGGACCTTCCTCATCTTGTTACGGCTTCTTTGAACTGGAGAAATGCCATGGCTGCCATCCCTGGATGTGTTTAAAAACTGTTTGGATGTGGTGCTCAAGGACATGATTTAGTGGAGGGTTGTTAGAGTTAGGGTAGTATGCTTAGGTCGTGGTTGGACTTGATCTTAAGGCCTTTTCCAACCTGACTTATTCTATGATTCTATTATTGGTGGTGAATGAGATGGCTTTGAGGTTATTACTTATAAAAAAGAATTAATCAGTAGAAGTTTCATTCCATAATGAAAGTAAAAGATAGCAATTACTGTTCAGTGAAGGAAAGCAACCTGTTGATTGGTAGTCTACCAGGTTACATTCTTATCCAAGCTTTCTTTTCAAAAAGAAATACAAAGAACACTCCAGACAAATCTGCATCATTGATTTGATGCCCTTTGGAATCTGTAAATAAAGCTGAGTTCCTCAATATCTGCTCCTACTCAATCTCCCTGAATATTTCACTGCTCTTTGATACTTAGAATCATAGAATATCCTGAGTTGGAAGGCTCCCATAAGGATCACAGAGTCATAGAATCATTAAGGTTGGAAAAGGCCTCTAAGATCCTATAGTCCAACCATCCACCTACCATCAGTGTTGTCCACTAAACTTCATTTCATAGTTTTATGATTTTTGTTGTTGGTATTCCACATCATAGCATCATGTACTGCGCTGGGAATTAAAGACTTAATGCTCCAGTTCCGTGGATTGTTGATATTTCCGGGTACCTGGTTGTCAGAAGAGAAGAACCGCATACCCCAGAGGATTTTTCATTTCTGTTTTCCATTCAGAGGGAAAGATAAAACTGTTTGCTTGTCACGAGACATCCCCTTTTCCCTTTCCGCTCATCTCTGCAGCATGTGTGCTCCCTAGCCATCTTGCCTTCGGCATTAGAGTCTTTGATTTTGAGACACTGTCTCTCATTTTATTTGATTTATTTGGTTCTGGGCAGCTGGTTTAGTGGTTGGCAGCTCTGCCCGTGGCAGGGGGTTTGAAACTAGATGATCTCTGAGGTCCTTTTCAAACCAGGCCAGTCTACGAATATATGATTCTACGATTCTATGATTCTATTAGCTTCAATTCTAATTATACTGTATTATATTGTGTTATCTTGCACTCTGATATCTTATTTAGTAAATTAATTTTCCTCCTCAGATTGTTGCCACTATTTTGTTTTTAGGCCCATTTCCCCACCATTTTTCCTTTTCCCCCTTCCCCCTTTCCTGGAACAAGGTTCCGTGTGTTCCCCCACCCCATTAGTCATGGAACTGGGCTGAACCAGCCTGTAAACTACAGACACTTTTCTGCACATTTGCTCCTTCCTTAAGCACCTCCAGGGATGGTGACTCCCTGGGTAGCGTGTTCTGATAGCGCACCACACTTTCTGAGAATAATTTTTTCCTAATATCCAATCCAAACCTCTCCTGGTACAACTTAAGGCCATTACTTCTCATCCTTTCACTAGTTAAATGGGAGAAGAGGCCAGCTCCCACTTCACCACAACCTCCTTTCATTGTAGGTGATACAGGTCATTGTAGAATGCGATAAGTTCTCCTCTGAGCCTCTTCTTCTCCAGTCTGAACAATCCCAGTTCCCTCTGCCACTTCTCATAAGACTTGTGCTTCAGATCCTTGCATCATAGAGCCCAACTCCTGACTCCACACAGGATCACCCAAAGATAAGACCATATGTCTGAGAGAAGTGTCCAAGTGTTTTGTGAACTCTAGTAAGCTCGATGCCATGACTACTGCCCTGGCAAGCCTGTTTCAGTGTCTGACCACCCTCTTAGTGAAGACTGTTTTCTTGGTACCCAATCTGAACCTCCCCAGTCAGACTTCATGCTGTTCTCTCAGGTTCTATCGCTAGACATCAGAGAGAGGAAACAAGTGCTGTTCCACTGCTCCCCTCATGAGGAGCTTTAGGTCACTGTGAGATCTCCCCTCAGTCTCCTCTTGTTGGCCAAAAAAACCAAGGGACTTCAGCTGCTCCTCATATGTCTTCCTCCCTAGACCATTCCCCATCTTTGTAGCACTCATTTGGATGCACTCTAATAGTTGTAGGTCCTTTTTGTATTGTGACACAGAAAACTGCACACAGTACTCAAACTGACACTCAGGATGTCTGCTTCATGTATAAAAATAATATCCTGTTCTGCAAATACATGCAACTCAGTTACCTCAAAGTAAATAAGGAATGGGAAAAATAACAAAGCTCGATGACATATATCTCATTCTCTAGCTCCATTCCTACGTAAAATCATGGTTAACCTGTGAGTCAAAGCTGTGATTACTGTTTGGATCTCTCCACCCCCATGTCACAGTAGCTACTAGACACTGGAATTACACATTTGTATACAGATTCCATTTCAAACATGTCATAAACATCTTAAAGCCTACAGCTGATCTTTTGCTGGGGATTGCAAATAAACTTTTTTTCTACTTACAAGCACAGCCTTGCTTTACTTTATAATGGCATTTCATTTCACTTTTCTATCTTTCTTCTTAGTATATCCTTATATCTGGCCACAAGTTTAAATGCAAGTCAGTGGTTTTAGCTTACCAACTGGATTTCTTTCTCTAAATCCTTCTTACTTCCACTCCTTTTTCCCTGCTGATACAAACTCTTTTCTTACCATTCACTCAGCATTAGGCCATCTTTTCCAAAAGGCTGAATCTGACTGCCTCTAATAAATGCAGGTCTTGCTCAAATTTTCCTCTTTTCTTCTTTACACAAATCTGTGTGTTCTGATAGTTTCAAAGGTCCAAGACAAAGGCTGGTACAATAAACCTTCCTACATAAATAAAATTATCAAAATACAAACACATGATTCTCTCAGAACAGGGAATCTGGAACAGATTGTGTAGTCTCCCTTGAAAGACCATACAGAGAGAACTCATTTATTGCTATTATCGTCCATGTCCTCCTATATAAACATTTGTTTTTAACAGCTTTCCTTTTTAAATGTATTTCATTTCTCTTGGGTAAAGGTGTATATTACAATTCTTTGCTCAGTACTTTCTATTATGGGACAAGAGTAGGATGCAATATCATGAAAATTATCATCATAAATAATATGTACTAAGGTAAAGTCCTGTTAAAAAGGCAAAGGGCAGGAGAATCAGCAACCTGCATAATTAAGGGGATCCCTTTCGCTTCTGAAGTTTGAACAATATAGGAACTTGGTATTTGATTTCTCGATGGCTTGTAAATTGTCTTGATACCATAGAGATAAGATGAAAGTATTTAGTATCAAATATGTTCTTAAGCTGAACTTTGATCCCTCTCTCTGAGAGTTATCAGGAAAGGTCATAGCACACTCTCAATTTGTCCATCATTCTATCATTCTAGACAGCCTCTAGATATCCCTCTGAGTTTATCTCACAACATCTGAAGGTACTGTTTATGTTTGGTCTTGCAGAGTTTTGTGTGTTCTGAACAATGTCCTTCATCTGTGCAAGATACCATACTTAACACAGTTATGGTTTCTACAGGATGAGAAGCTGATCTGGAGAATGGCCCTGGCAGGAGCCTTAAGATGTAAAATTACATATACTCAATTCCCTGATCTAATTTTGAATACTCTTAATGGTTTCATCTCCCTAGTGCAGACTAAGCATCTTTTACATTTTTGTGCTTCTATCCTGGCTCTACTTCACCACACAGCAAAATGGAATTTCTGAGAGTCAGGCTGTGTATCCACCTCTGCAGACACAGAGAACTCATGTACAGTCTAGGAAAAAGACAGAGGAGATGGGAACACATGGAAATCCACAAAAGGAAAATAATTGATTTCAAAGTATGTCAAAATAAACAAAGTTTGTATTGGGTCAAGGCAGCTTACTGTGCCATCTGCTGTTTATTTGTTGTGGGTGGAGAGCTGGTTATGATTACAACTGCACAGGCAAAATATAAACCATAGCCCAATAATTCAGTGAACATAGCAGCAATATTCTACTATTGCTTGCATATCAGCTGCTCACACAAGAAAGCAAGGACCATGAGAACAGAGGCAACTACTCAAGCACTATTTAGCTTGGAGAAGAGAAGGCTCTGGGGAGACCTCATTGCGGCCTTCCAATATTTGAAAGGAGTGATTAGGGGGGTACATCTGCTTACGAGGGTGGATAGTGATAGGACAAGGGGGAATGGTTTTAAACTGAGACAGGGGAGGTTTAGGTTAGATATTAGGAGGAAGTTTTTCACACAGAGGGTGGTGACACCCTGGAACAGGTTGCCCAAGGAGGCTGTGGATGCCCCATCCCTGGAGGCATTCAAGGCCAGGCTGGATGTGGCTCTGGGCAGCCTGGTCTGGTGGTTGGCGACTCTGCACACAGCAGGGGGGTTGAAACTAGATGATCACTATGTTCCTTTTCAACCCAGGCCATCTATGACTGTGAATATGATTATTTCTACTCCTACACCAACTAGCCCTTGAGCATAGAATAAATATTAAATTTTAATTAAAATACAGCACAAGAACTCTCTGTGGCTCTGTGACTGTTGAAAACAGCATTTCTTTCCCCCTTCCATTTCCAAAGTGCCAATGAATGGCTATAGTCCAGCTTATTTCTATATCTATATACACACAGAATGAATGTCTCCAAGGGTGAAAGAATAATGCTAGTAGGAGCTGGGAATGCTTAACACCACTACCACTGTTTTCATTTGCCAACTCATTTTTAAATGTTTCACTGACACAAAACCACCTCATAAACTACTTGTATATTCCACATGATTACTTTCTTTTGGCTGAGGAGAATGCCAGCTCTCCAGGCAATGTTGAGTTTTAGTGAGGAGCAAAAAATCTACTGCAGGTACTACTGGAAGAAAGAAGAAATTTCTAGTTCAAATTGAAGTGCTGCTCATGAAAGAAATTGTCTTCTTTCTCTTCTGTAACATGAACCACTGAAGAAATAACAATAAAATTAATTTTAAATGCACAAAAATGTATCATAGATGCTGTAGGCGGTTCAGACATGTCTGAGTGGAATTACCTCCTCTAATGTAGACATCCAGGGCACAAGTAGATGTCTATGGCTCAGCTAGTCACCTGGCTTCATGCCCGATGATTGGAGTGCAGTTTGTCTCATTTTCAAGTGTTTCTTGGTGGCCCCAGCTGGAGATGAGCTCTAACCTTAGTACTCAAGTTGCAAATTGTGAAATGCTGAGGGATGTAGGGACCAGAAGTCCCAAGGAGCTTGCCCTGAAAGGGAGGTGATTAGAAAGATTACGGTATGTACTGCAGGGAAATAAGAAGAAGGAAAAACAAAGGTAGAAGGGTGTGGTAGTGGAACACTGACACCTTGATAGTGAGAAAATTGTTTTTAATTTCTGCTAGTGTTGTATTTAGGAGAAACTCTTATTCTTCAGTGAGTTGGTTTCCTCGTGCTAAGGTGAAAGAGAAGTGAGAGAGAATAGCAAGGTTACGCTTACAAAGTCTGAGCTGATGTTTGTATTTGACAGACATGTGGAAGGAAAAGGGAAGAAGCAAAACCAGCTGGTAGCATTATGTGTTATGAATGCTGCTGATGACTAAAAGTCTGCTGGCAATGGGTGTGCCCTGACTGATGTGCTACAATGAATGACAGGGATGCTGTAGGGAGGGCCCCGCCATAGTTAAGCTTTGTTTATGTGTGGGAACTGCAGTTAAACTGTGCCTCATAAGTTTTAAATCTGTCTGCTTTGGTGGTGAAACAATTTTGACTACAGCTAATATTCTAAGCTACGGCACCACACAACTGTAGTGGTCTTAGACTACAAAAGTGTTCATGTTAATTTCTTTCCACGTGTACTGCTAATTAAATGACTGAAATCTAGTTTCACTTCTTATCTGATTCTTGTCCTTTATCTTTGCCCTTGGCTCCTCTTTTTGCAATTTGTGTTTATGGTAGAGCGAGTAGTAGGTAGTGTAGTCTAAAAAGAAAAAACCTCTATGTCAATTACTACATTTTGGATTTCAGAATAAGAACTAAAGAATAGTGGATAGATGTTATTGGGATAGAAGTACAAATTCAACAATAAGCCTAACTTCTGAGCCATTCTTCCCAGGCAGCCTGAAAGTACCACATTTTTAAGTGAAGGAGTATGTTGTAATTCCAGCTGCATTCACCACTCTAGATTATTTGATCTTTTCCTAAGGGTTCCCTGCAATTAGGCTAGCATTGGATCCCTATTCAGTCTGTACATAAAGCTTCTATAGACTAATCAATTAAAAACTTTGTTCTTCTTGTGCACACAACTTGGGCATTACCTGTCCTTACCTCAGTTCATGATTTCTCACATTTTCACCTTTCTGATTCTCTCCCCTATTCCACCTCCCACCCATTAAAGAGCATCTGTATGGTGCTGAGCTCCGTACTAGGGTTAAACCACAATTGGCAAGGTGAGAAAAAGGAAGATTTTGAAATAACTCAATGACAATGCCATCACAGAACATCTGGAAATGCATAGAAAAGACAGAAAATTGGCTGCTTAGCAAAAATAGAAAAGAAGGCAAGTATCCTGCTGAGTGTCTGGAAGCAAATGAGGCTGCATTTAGCATAGTGATTTATGGTCACCCAGTTAGAATTCAGCCCTATGAAATACAGTAAATTATACTCCTAAGGCAAAGGGTTCATTCTCCAGTCATGAGAAATAAATTGCTGTACAGTATTTTTTTACCTATTTTCTCATGAACATTATCTTCCACACAGCTCCAATTTTGTTTTTCTGGCTTTTCTTTCCTTTTTTTTTTTTTTTTTTTTTTTTTTTTTCCAGCAAGAAATGTCATAGCTCAGGCAAAAATAGCTCAGTTTTCTTTTCCAGTGTCTCATGCTGTTCCAAGGCCACAGCTTTCATGGGTGGTAGGAGAAACCAACGATACTGTCATTTCTACCTGCTTCTGCGGCAACACAGCCTTCTTTCTAATCTATCTAGAAATTAGCAATAATTTTTAGTGTCTACTGGGACAGAGGTTCAGTTTTCAGAACTCAATCCGCAACAAGTTACTGCTTCCAGAGATTCAAGTATCATAATTCAGAATCTGCTATAACTGTGTGCATCTTTTTTGCATTCTCCTTGAAATTTAGAGGAATTTGTCACTCTAGTTCACTTGTTGCTGTTGTTCGCATAATTTTAGTGGTTTTCTAGCCAGGGACTAAATAATCTGGTTATGGACATGCAGCCTTTTTTTGCTTAGTGCAGACTCTGTTGTGTGCTGCCTCTTTCTGGCTGGGTGAAAAGACCAAATTGAGGATCCCTCTGCTCACCATTCCAGGTTCTTTTTCAACATGTTGTCCTTTACCACATGGTTTTTAAGAGCAATTTTTGAATGCCCACTGTAAATAGGAAATTCCAAATGCAGAAGCAACTTTTTACACAGGCTGATAGAGATAAGAGGAATTGCTTTAAAGTGTAAGAGGAGAATTTTAGGTTAGATGTTAGGAGGAAATTCTTTACTCATAGGGTGGTGAGGCACTGGCACAGCTGCCCAGAGAAGCTGTGGTGCCCCATCCCTGGAGGTGCTCAAGGCCAGGTTGGATGGGGCCCTGGGCAGCCTGAGCTGGTGGGAGGCAGCCCTGCCCATGGCAGGGGGTGGAGATGGCTGGCCTTTGAGGTCACATTCCAACCCAAACCATTCAGTGATTCTGTGATTCTGTGAAGTTAGATGGCTACTTCATAATAGCAGACAGATTTTAGTCACTGCAGCTGAAGATATTTCAAGCAATAGCTGGACATGAAGGTTAAATTGCTGCATCCATCTAAAAGACTTCATAGCAAATTACTTACAGTCGTTTCAACTGTAATTTGCTGACTCCAAGAGCTCTAACCCACAAAGCAGGATAACATCTTGAGGTGGCTGCGCATCAGTCAAGAGATATAAACTTGCGAAATCTGATTTTCATTTCACAGACTCATCTGTTGGCTAGTGAAGCCATCACTTTCTTTAGCTTTGATGATTTTTTTTTTTTGTGCCAGCACACTGTCTCTATCTCAATGAAGTCCTAAGGATATCAGTAATAAATCTTCAAGTCATTCTGGCATCTGACTTCATTTCATACCAGAACTACTGAGGTAATGTTAGTAATACAAGCAGTGCTGATTTACTTAAGTAGCAATTGGTAAAGTCAAAAAAACAGGGATTTGGAGGACCTCCTAGTTGTGGTGGGTTAAACATTGCTGTGTTAAACTGTATACACTGAGTTACATTTGGGAATGAATAAGGCTATAGAATTCCTGCATGCTGAAGGCAAAAAATGAAAAATCCCCAGCAAATGTCAGCATTTCTCTCAGGAAGCAGAGAAAACAGTCACAGAAAAGATAGAACAGAAGCATCCTGTCACTCTGTAAATAAATCCACAGTGATTTGAATTTAGCTGGGTGGATGGAAGGAGAAAGGCACTCCTAGCACTGCTTGCATTCCTGTTTAAGAGCTGCAGTAGCAGTCACACAACTGCTGAAACTTCCTCCACTTAAGCTTCAGTTGCACATGGGTACATGGAGAAGTGATGAAAAATCTGTCAGCTTTAATAGAAAAAAAAGAAACTTATTTTTTATTTTAAACAAAATTCCAAATACTAAAAGCTGTCTTTTGAGATAGTCTGTGCATTCAGGCTTTTCACCTAAAACCTCAGTTTGAGATTTTTTGCTCTAATCTGTACAAATTTGCTCCAACTGCTGACAAATACACCTGATCAAATAGAAACTATTTCCTTTGTGTGGAAATGCTGGACAATGGGCTAGAACAAACCTGAATACATGAAAACATGCTTCCAATTACTGCAAAGAATGTACTGAGGAAAATCCTGAGGAGAATGACTTGGAGGTGCTGGATGTTGAAAAGCTCAACATGAGCCAGTAATGTGCACTTGCAGCCCAGAAAGCCAATTGTATCCTGGGCTACATCAAAGGAAGTGTGACCAGCAAGGTGATGGAGGTAGTTGTCTCCCTCTGCTCTGTTTCCCCCAGGAGTACTGCATTCAGCTCTGGGGCTCCAGCACAAGAAAAATGAGAAATTGTTCAGAGTAGGTCAAGAGGAGGAGAGTGGGCTGTTCAGGGAAGTGGTTGAGTCACCACCCCTGGAAGTGTTCAAGAAACATTTAGATGTTGCACTGAGGTTTAGTGCAGAAATATCTGTGGTAAGTGGACAGTTGGACTGGGTGATCTTAGAGATCTTTTCTAATCGTGGTGATTCTCTGATTCTATGATGTTCAGAGGGCTGAAGCACTATGAAGACAGGCTGAGAAAGTTGGGAGGAGGCTCCGAAGAGCCTTCCAGTATCTAGAGCCTATAGGAAAGATGGGAAGGGACTTTTTAAAAGAACATGAGGTGATAGGACGATAGGTAATGGCTTTGACTGAAAGAGAGAAGATTTATATCAACTATTAGGAAGAAATTCTTTACTATGTGGCTGGTGGAACAGGTTGCACAAAGAAGCTGTGGATGCCCTGTCCCCAGAGGCCTTCAAAAGCCAGACTGCATGGGGCTTTGGGTAACCTCATCTGGTGGGAGGTGTCTCTGCCCATATGGGGTTGTGGGGTGGTCTTTAAGGTCTCTTCCAACCCAAACAATTATATAATTCTATAAATTCTTGGACTGAGAATCCTGGTAGACACAAGCTCTGATGATGTTGAAACAGGTGTGTTCATCTATAGATGCGTGATAGTGATGGATGTGTCAAGTTTCATAACTTTCAGGGTCAACAGAATGAGTTACTGCATTGCTCTGAAGTTCACCTTGGTCATCTACTTCAGCATACTGAAGGACACAAGTCTCCAGCTACTTTCTTGATGCTGACTGACTTCCGAATTACACAGCCTTACTAGCAGCAACCTGCCATCTGCTCAGAGGTCTGAGCCCTGAAACATGCCCCAGAGGCCTGCAGTTGGAAGCAACAATAGGCTTTCCCCAAACATACGTAAGCTCAGTACCCAGGTACATTCACACGTTGAGTGTATAATTGGAGTAACAGATGGGGTTGCTCAACTCATTAGGGAAAACAGTTCTACAGTGGAATGAGAACAGACATGAGCAAAATTATTCCTCTTTAACTGGAGTCCTACTAGATGTTTCATTATAAATCCATGTAAAACACTCTTAAGAAATCCTAGGAAACATTCTCTCTGCTCTGAGAATGATGCATACTTTGCTACTGAGTCACAAATTTGGCAGTGCTTATGCTTGCGTGTGTTCTTTTAAAATTGTACTTTTGGTTCCTCATGATTAGTTTCTCTAGAACGAATGTCACACTTCTCTGAGTTTTTACTTAAAAAGTGGGGTTGTAGCAGATATATCAGAATTATGGAAATTATATATTTCACTATATTTCAGATAGGTAGGTGTTATCCTTCTTTGAAAAGGTAGGTTACTAGCATGCTCCCTATTTCCATGCTTTCCTTGTTATTGCCTGCTACTAGGGTAGATTTCCTTCTCTGGAACTCCACTTGTCATCAACTTTCAAACTAGTGCATGCAGCTTAATAGGAAGAATTGCTTTAATTATTGTGCAAATAAACACTTAAAGCACTCCAATATCTCTGTTCTGAGGACTGCTGAAATGGAGTGTTCCAGTGTTAGCCAGTCACCTTAACACAACCCTTCACTCAATAACTGTGAAGGAAAAAATACTCAGTTGGCAAGGATTAAAATAGAGTTTGCAAAGGCTTATGAGCATTCAGGGCAGCAGGAATAGAAAATTACCCATCTTGCTTATAAGGGCTTCTCATCCAGTAAGCTGGTAAACATTTCCCAGCCTTGCTCTCTGAGAACTCTGTGGTTCAAGGAAGCTCTTCATCCTAATTGTCAACATGGAAGAAGCCCAGTAGGAGAATCCCTTCTTTTCTCTAATTAGTGTTAACGAAACCAAGAGAGAAGCAATCTAGCATTTTTACCAAAAAAAGACCAAGCTTCCCTCTATGGAAATAGTAACGATAGTCTCTAAGTCTGGGAAAGAGGATATGCTCTTCTGTTTAATAAGGAAAAACATTCCTTCCCACATTTTTTCTAAACCCTTAACAAGTTGATGACAGTCCCTTCACAGTGGTTTGGGAATTGTTCAGACCCCAAAGGGAAGCTTCTTCTTACATTGTCTGTTTATAATTCATATTAAAAAGTATGCTTAAATCATCTAGAATGTAAATGTAGTTAATGCCTATGGATCTTCAGAAGGTTTGAATAAAAGCAGAGGTGGGAATAGTCAACCACTTCAAGTACCCACCAGACATGTCTTTGAGGAGTGACCAAGAGTTAGAATCAAAATGAAGGAGGCAAAAGCAAATTCAGGGAGGAGACGGCACTGAATTGAAGAGTATGGGCAAGGAAGAAATTGCAGAGAAACTTCTCCTTCTCTGGAAAAATTTACATTTTTTTAAATGTTTGAATATGCTTAATGTCATCATCAAACCAACGAATGAGAACAGTGTGAAGTTACCAGCTAAATCCAGAAGGAAGAAACTATTGTTTGAACTGGAGAAGCTGACACCCCAATACAGTGGTAGAGACAGGTGGTCAAATGAGACAACTTATCAGACAGAAAGCAAACAAAGCTCTGAATAGCAAAGCTGAGCTACATCAGGTCACCACGTTTTAAGACAGTGGTTGCACAGAACACTCGTTCCCCGAGGAATCCCAAGCAGAAGTCCGTGTACTCAGGTGTGTTGTGCCCTTTTCACCGTGGACGCGATGCAGCTGGGTAGCTGGACCGGTGACCGGAGCAGGTCAGAAGCCTTAGCGAGATCTTCGCGGTCACGGCTTGCCAGAAGCCCTGAGGGCAGCCCGAAGGAAAACACTCAGAGCTGAAGCCAACCCCTCCAAGCCTGACGGTGTCGCGCCGGCAAAGCCACTCAGCTCCGCAGCCCGCCGCTCCCGCACCCGCCGCGGGGCTCCGCCGGCCGAGAGGCGGCCTCTGGGCGGGGCGAAGCTCCGGTGCGCAGCCGGGCGGGGCGGGGGCTGCTGCCCGCTCGCGGTGCGGCAGGGGCCGGGGCGACCGCTGGGGCTCGGGGCACGGACGGAGGTGAGGAAGGGCTGCGGCGTAGGGGGGGAGGATGCGGTGCCGCGGGCTCCACGGGGCTACGGCTGTTTGCCGCGCCGCCACGGAGGGCTGCGTGGGCAGGGAAGGCCTTTCTTTCCCGAGGGTCTCCCGTGTGCCCCGCGTTGTGCGGCGTGGGCTGGAGGCGGGGCGGGCTGATCCCGAGGCTCCTCGGTAGATAGGCTGAACGCTGGGTGCCCTTCAGGAGAGCTTTCTGCTGCTTTCAGGAGTGCTTTGGGCTGTGTTTGCCCAGTCCCACAAAATCTCTGCGCGTCCGCTGGTTTTCTAGGTTTTGTGACGCTTTCTTACGAGTTATTTTCCTTTGGCTTCTTCACTATGTATGGGAATATACAAAAGCGGGTAGAAAGTGCGGTGTATAGGGGAAAAGTGTGGGAACTCACAGCTCAGCCACGCTTCTTTTAGAAGTTCTTAGAGCAGGAAGCAGGACAAAGCTTGGTGCAAATCTTGATGTGGTAAAACACTGCAGAAACGGCTTATTGCATAACTGTGATCAAGCAAAGGCTTTTATAATTTGTTATTACTGTTAAATCGAGAGCTTCTTGCCTCCTTCACGCTTTGGTGGGTGAAAGCGGTGCCCTGGCAGAGCAGCCTGCAGAACTCTGCAGCAGAGCCCGAGAGCTGCTGCTTCACAGCCCAGACCGTTCTGTCTACAGTCACAGCTCGGTAGGACTGAGTTAGCAGTTGTCAGCTCTTGAGTTGAAGAAATGCTTATGGTTCTTTCCAGAAACAGCTCTTTAAGTTTGGGGAATTTCATCAGGGACTTCTGGAAAATGCTGTTTGTTGGCTTTGTTCTTCCTGAGCTCGGTAACTTCGGGCTTGTTTGACTTGGACCGCTTGTACGTGCTTAGACTCTCAAAAGAGACTTAGAGTTGCTAAATGAACACTCTTCTTTCATAGCAATTGTGAAATCAGAATGCATTAAAAACTGCAAAATTGACATAAGGCTTTGCACAAAAATTGTTTTATCATGTGATTCCTAATTTAGATAATTTTAAGTCAATCCCTGAAAATTACTTAAATTACTTTTTAAATAAACTTTATTTTTTTTTCCCCCTGAGAATAACGCATTAATTTTTATATTATCCTGCATCCCTTATCTTCTATATTTGTATTTTTTATCTCTATGAGCCCTTCTGGACCATTGAAATAGCTCTTAACTGTTCTCTGAAAGCGACAGTGAAAAAGTCGTAATTTACTCTGGATTTAAATATTTTCACATTGCTTTATATTGACAGGAGCTGAAATGATACAGAATACTGTTAGAAGCTTTGACTGCAAAATGAGCTCCTTCTACTTGATGCTGAAAGGAGGTACCGTTTTCAATTTCTTTGAATACTGATATAGATCGCTTCATTCAAGGTGATTTAGATGCTCTCATTGACTCTATCTTAATGTGCAGTGGAAATCTGTGCACAAGCATCTTTTGGTTGTGCTCAGATTCACTGATGGCTGGTTCCATACATCTACAGATATCCATCTTTTCTTTTTTCCCTCATTCTCTCCCCCGCATGTCGTGGTGAAAGGTGAGGCAGTATGCGCAATGGACATCTTGTTTAGAATCTAGATGTACAGTAGCTAGTGCTTTTCTCAGAGCTGAACAGGAAGTTGGCTTACAGGGATGTAACAGCTGCAAACCGCTTTGTGGGCATTCTTTGATTGGGGTGACTTCACTTGAATTAAACAAAATCTGCTGAGTACTGGTCTTATACTTACAAGCATGGGTTTTCTGTAGTACTGTAACTTGCAGAATTGTCTGAAAAGGAGGCAGTGAAGGGCTAACATTTGTGGTCATCACTATAAAGAACCAGACCACCACAGTGGCCATCCAGGTCCTCTTTCAGAGGGTGCTTGTGCATCTTTCTGAGTGAGTGTTCAGGACAAGGGAAGATTTAGGTTGGATGTCAGCTTTAATAAAAGCTTTATTTAAAAAGTTCACTCACTTAGATATGGTGCAAAATTGAGGCATTTTACACCTTCAGGCTGTTATGCTGTCTGCTGAGATGCTGATCAATTGCTGTAAATTACAATTCCAGTCTTTTTTCTTCATGACTTATTGACTGAGAGTCCCCCTGGCAGTAACAGGGTTAAGGCTACAGCCCTTCACCTAGTGTCCAAATCCATGTGTAGCTACAGTGTTTCCTCTTCTTCAAGGTGCAGCCATCCACTTTAAACTCAGAAGCACAGAAATAGCCATAAACACACCTTGCTTCTGGTCTGTGAGCCACTTATATTTTAAACTATAAGGAATGTAGGTAGTGATCAATATTGAAAGCCACTTAAAATAATAGCAAAGTGCTAATAACTGTAGGGGCTAGATGCTTCCTAAGCTGTCTTGAATGTTTTGTCATTGTATTGGCCTTTGGAAGAAAATCTTAAAATGTGGAAAATAAAGATACAGTTATGTCTTTTAAAAAGCTTCCTGCAGGACAATTTTACTAATCTTGCTACATGCAGACTTAAGAGCCCAATGTCTTTAAGAACTGTTCTTACAGCATTTAGAGTAAGGCAAGTAAAAGGGAGGCTCTGTGAAGAGAGATGTCCTGTAAAAAAAACAGTAAGTCAGTATCCTAAGCTAGGTCCACATATTTTCTGTTTTCAAGATGCTAATTTTAGAAAATTGAAAGAGAAGTAATAAGTTATATTTCAACTATGAGAAGATAGAAAAGTAACTCGGAAATCAAAACTTATCTTTTTTAGTAGATCAAACCACAAATGTGATTGGTGGGTGAGTGGGTGTTGTTTTTTCTCCTTTTTTCTTAAAGACTATGTGTACATGTTTCCTTTGAGCTCAGCAGATCTTGAACTGAAAGAGTACTTCAAACTAAGTACGCAGGCAGTAAAGCTGGTGCTCTCTCTACGTAAGTGAGACTGAGTCTCTGCAGCCCTATCACAGCAGCTTATTGCTGAGACAGTTAGAAGACAGTACAGGGTTAATCAATAGGTATGTGAACTAATGACTGTTTTCTTTAAACAAAGTTTGCTATTTCGCATGAGTGGTTTTAGATAATGTTTCACTGTATGTTCTGCTTGAGAAGGAATGTTTGTAAGAACCTTGTGTGAACCATGGTTCACTTGAAACCATGCTAGCCAGAATAGAATAGCTCTGCATATTTTCTGGTATTTCAACTACAAAAACTGTAGTTGTCTTTGCTTCTTTTCAGGATTTCAAAGATTCACTTTTGCTGTATTTGAACTGGTGGGGAGGGAGTTTGTAAAGAATAGAGCTACTTTAAAGACTTGATCTCTAGCATAGAGTAATAGTAACTTGGTTATTCTTACCCTAAATTTAGGCATCATTTCCTTTTAGTGGTCAAATTAATCTTAAATAGTGGCTGGTTATGTCTGGCTTTGCTGCTCGTGTTGACTTATGTGTAATGTCATCTTCATTTTTTGGTGTAAAAAATATTCTCCAGACGTCCTTTATAGAATTTTTGGTCAATCTTTACTGCAGGTTTTGTTGGTGCTCTTTTGTGTCTCCACTACAGATACAATGAAGTAGTTGCTTTTATATTTAGGATGTCTGTAGAAAAAGACTGGCTCTGCATGTTCATACTGTTGTCCAAATCGTGTGTTTCATACAATCCTTTTTTTCCCTTCTCATTTTTACAGGTAAACCAAAGCTGCAAGAATTATGATCAGCTCTTTGACAAGTTACAGGAAAACCACATACAAGGCAACTAAATAAAGGCTATGGTATGAGTGCTTTTTCAGATATACTGTCCAAAACAAGTAAATACTTGGAAACAGTTATATTCCAATGTTGCACTCTGCTCCATGTGTCCTATCCTACTGCCCCAGCACCTCTGTATGTGAAATGTTCTGAAAGAAGTAGCTAGCGTGGCTTATTTGCTGCTATGATGAACTACAGTGGGTATAAAAGTAATTCAGAGCAGTGTGTATTTTTCAGAGAATGTCTTCTCTTCTTCCAAGCCAGTTCTAGCTGAGTAGAAGACTGGCACCTGTGTTCATTACAGTTTGCAATATCTGTTACATGGGAAACCAGATTATTTTAATACTAGAGGGAACAGTGTGCAGTGTAGTCATGTAGGAAAGGCACGACAGCTATAAGCAGATCTTAACCTGCAGAAAGCTATGTCAGAAATGAAAGGGGTTAAATGTTTTCAAGCTGTCTGTCAGTAGATGTTTTGGGAAGGTCTCTGATGACATTTGCCAAGAAAAAAGCAAAGAGAGAACTTGGTTAAGATACAAAGGTTTCGTGGAAACCAGTTCTAGGATACAAGGGCAGTGGTTTCTATTCAGTCTTGCCACTGTTAGGGGAAGCTGCAGAGACCTGAGATGTCTTGAAAGTTTTGCTGTTTTTAGTAACCACAGCAATTCATGTTAGCCACAGTTTACACATTTGGTAACGTTGTCACCCTTAGACACAAATTTAAATTTTTGCTTGCCTTGGAGTTACAGTGTGTTCGTTCTCCAGCAAAAGACTACAAGTTCACCTACTGTCAAAAGTAGTGCTGTCTCAACTGCACAAGCACAGTTTGAAGAATGAAACCTTATGTATCTGCAGTTGTGTGTTTTGTAAATGTGTGGAGAGAGGAAGAGCTTAGTTAATCTTGTTATCTAAATTATACGTTAATATTGCTGTATGCAAGCATAATTTCATTTATGTGAAATGTTTTTGGGGGGCTTTAACCTGCTGGCAATGAAAAATACACTTTTATACAAGAGTTTTTCCAGTAGAAAATTGGAAGCTGTAGTGTAAAGCTGGAAACTCAGCAGCCTTTTGCAGGCACCGACTATTCCAGCAGCTGAAATTTTCCAAGGCTGGGGTTAAATGGCCAAACCCATTTTACCCTCTCCAAGATGACTAATGCTTGTCCTCAATTTTTAAGGAGTAATGTGGGGGGCAGATGACAGTGCAGCTTGGAACGCTCTCACCGTACTAACGGAAAATAATTTTGCCTTACAGCATAAGATGACATCTACATTTTTGCTTATTGGTCATCTAATTCTAGTCATACCTTTGTTCAGTGCTGGTAAGTCAGATGTGTTTTTGAAATTACTATTTTAAAAAGAAAGCCTAAAAGACACAAGTTGACTATGTGTAGTAGAGAAGAGTTACTGAGGGAAAATACTGTATTTAGTATTTGTTTTTGTTTTAGCATACTGAAAATATTCCAAATGTTTCTTCTTGGATTGAAGTTGTGCTGGGGGTGGTTAGAACAGGCTGGCATAAATTCAGAGTACTGAGGCTTTGAGTAGCTTCTCCCTAATTCCTTTAAAGAAAGTGTGAAGAAACTAGCTTCCTTGAATTCGCATTAGCTTTTAAATGCCTTCTTTAAGAGTTGTGTTGTATCTCTTGCCCTGAGAATAGACTGGTGGAGGTCAATTAATTGGTAATTTGCAATTACTATTATAATATTTTAATGGTAGTTTTAAGTTCTCAGTAGGGTTTAGACTACATAAATGAATGGTGTTTATCTTGCTGTTCTTGGCATAAGCAGGCTAATATTAAGGGAAACAGCTCTCTAGGAAACTATTTGAATTAGGTGGCAAGATGTTGTTAAGGTAGGAAAATTACTGAAGACTTTTTTTAAAAAAAAATCATTAGATGAGCTTTGGATTTACATCATCATTCAGCAAGATTTGCAAAATAAATTGCAAATTTATTGAAATCCCCCCAGTGGGTTTTTGTATTGTTATTGTTATTGTTTTTTTTTCTTCCACCCCCTCCCCCTAGGAATTCAGTGTTGCATATATATGCAGATATTCAGAAGCTTTTAAAATGTGCTTCATGGCCAACTGGCTGACTCTGAGAAATGGGTATTTTCTAAAAAAAAAAAAAAAAATTAAGCATATAGACTTCTTGATGACTTCTTGCAGTATTTGTCGTTCTTTCCTCCTGTATTGTATTTTTAAACTGATGTTTAGAAACTCCTTATTAAGACACACAATTGTGTAATGTCAACTTGTTACACAGCCATAATTATAAAGGATGGTGCTCTGGACAGAGATGAGAGAAATTGCAAATACAGTAAGGAAATAATGTATCACAGTCAAGATTTCCTAATCTAAAAACCTCATCTCTTCAAATTTAGTTTGTATTACGTGTTGGTTCACAGACTTAATTTTATTTATGTGGAGATCTTGACCTAATTCCATATAGTCTTGTGCTTGTGCTTCAGGTCAGACTCTTTTCTTTTTTTTTCTCCTTCCCCCCCCCCCCTCCCCTTCCCCCTTATTTGTTTTTGGCTTTACAGTCGTAATGGCCAGAGTAGTGTGTAGAGTTCCATGCTGCTACCATTTGCACTGTCTTTTGTAGGCAGTATCTATAAGAGTCTGGTAATTCTACACAAGTGCTATCATGCTGAAATAGGAAGGATGTGGAGGATGTGAAGCTTGTATTGCCTGGCAAATTCCACGTATCTTCATATATCATAGTTTGCTTTGTGACTATTGCTGACTATGGTAACTAAGAGAAGTTTTGACCTAAGCTTTGTAAAGTATGTGCTTGTTCAACCAGAAGGTACTGAGGAGATAAAAACAGTAGCCTTCCAACATTTTAATGGTAAATAATTATGGAAAATTTAATTATTTTAAATTGAAATGGGTGTATGGATATTAATACTTCTTAAAAATATAAGATTAAAGGCATTAGTAAGTTTTCTTTCTTTCTCTCTCTCTCTCTCTCTTTTTTTTTTTTTTTTTTTTTTTTTTTAATAGAAGAATGTGTTATTTGTAATTACTTTGTTCTTGTTGGAGAACCTACAGCTATCAGTTGCCCAGTAATTACATTACCAATGCTTCACTCTGATTACAATCTGACCTGGTATAAAAATGGTAGTAATACACCGATAACCACGGAGAGACATGCCAGGATCCATCAGAGGAAAGGCTTGCTTTGGTTTATTCCTGCAACACTTGAAGATTCTGGACTTTATGAATGTGAAGTAAGGTAAGGAGTGAAACAAATGGATTACTAATGCTTACAGTGTAGTAATATCAGTGGGACTTCAAAGTACAGATGATGATTCTTTTTTTTTTTTTAGGAAAGTGATCTTAGATTAGTTAAAAGCAATGTCTTGACCACGCTTTTTGGTGTGCTGTCTTTTTTCTTCCAAATGTGTTGAATTTGGCATTGCAGAAGTGTTTTGTACAGGAAACTTCTGATGTTAAAGGACAATAATATTGACCATGGTGTGGATTTTTTTTTTTCCCTATTTGTTTTCATTGTTTGTCTTGGCAGAAGTGTAAGGTCACTGTAAAAAGTCTTAACTCCTTCAGCTCTTCCTGTGTTCATATGGCTGTTTGATAGAGGCAGATCAGAATAACATTTTAATTTTGTCATTGAACGTGATTAAACGGAAGAAGGAGCTATGAATAGCAAACTCTGTATGTTACAGACTATCAACGCATACAGACTACCTGGATAGCTTTGCAATTCTGGGGACATCCTTTGGGGAATTTACAAATTGAGAAGCAGAAAACCATCCTTACGTCTTATTATAAAAAATTACAAACGCTATTTGTCAAAAATGAGAATGCATATGAAGAGCAAAGCAGTGTACTAGACATCTTTAAAGATAGTGAGAATATTGTGTCCCCAGCATTGTTAAAAAAGATTTAAGTGCATAGAGAAGAAAGAAAAGAAATAGATTCCTTTCAATTAGCGCACTGGAAATTTCCGCTTCAGGTGGTCAAATCTTACGGGGGCTGAAATCCACTGTGTGCTGAACAGGAAATTAATGCCAACAAGGCACACAGAAATTGGATTTTTTTTGTTCATGGTCTTGCCACATCACACCAAGAACAACAAATGCAAATCTTTTCAGGTGACCCAAATCTTGTCTTACTAGTTTGTTGTTACATGTACTGCTGTGCATACAGCACACCAGTTATGTTGAAGGGATTTAGGATGTCAGTGTAGTAACGCTGATAAAGAAGAACTTTCAGTGTAGGCACAGGTCACAGGCTATTGCAACTTCTTGCTTTAGATTCAGAAATGAATCCAAAATTGAAATAGGGAAGAAATCAACCATTTCAAAGCTAACTAGATATATGATAAACATAGATTTAATTTAGCCATGCTTGCTTTGTGTTTTCTTGGGCATTTTACCTCCTAAGTTTGGCTTGTGTAATAGCAGCATGCCAAAAAACATATAGTAAAGCTCACTTGTATTAACTGTAGGCTATGTTTTGTGCATCATGCATTTAAGATTTAATCTTAAAACTCATCAAGGTGCAGCATACCAAAGTTGTAGCCAAGTCTGTGAAAATATGTATGTTTCTTCTGAAAACATCTCACTTAGCATGCCATGAAGAAATGAAAAATGAGCAGAAATTAATAATGGCTATTTCTTTATTTCTGTCTCAGATTCCTGTCTTGTAGTACCACATCTTCTGCAGAGCTTTGATACCACAAATTCCTGTCAGTGTTCTGTGAGCTCTCAGTCAGAAGTGGTTTCATGTTGGTATTGTACCTTGGTGTACGTCGTATTCAAATGCTTTGTCTCTCTTGTGCTGGAAGTTATCCTTTGCCCCTTCAAAGATTATCATCAGTGAGATCAACCCATTTTCTTCTTCTGTTTGCTTTGAGTTCAGCTGAGACTGAAAGTGTTCCAGAGCAGTTATGGTTTGGGTGACCCTGCATTAATGTGTATGGGCAAAGATAGAGCTGAAAACAAAAATGCTAGGTTGCTGCTCGGGGCTCCACAGTGTCAGCTGTGAGAAGTTCTGAATTCTCTTCTGGTGAAACTTCTAGAGCAGATTTCACTTCAGTTCACTACACAGCATAAGAGGTTATTCCCATCTCTCTTGACCTGGAACAGAAAGTGAGGGAGGAACTGAGGGTAATGTCCAAGAGCTGGAGAGACTGTAGCAATAGTGATAGAGGCAAAGCTGGTGAAGACACTTAAGTCCCTTTAAGTCCTAAAATCTCTTCTCTATAAATTTCTTGACTTGCTGGAAACAGAAGCTGTGCTGTTAATGACCTGACTTGTTTGCTCTTCTCATTACAGGAGTCTTAACCGCTCTAAACAAAAAATTATAAATTTAAAAGTCTTTAAGAATGATAATGGTTTGTGTTTTAATGGAGAAATGAAGTATGACCAAATAGTGAAGAGTGCAAATGCTGGAAAGATTATATGTCCTGATCTAGAAAACTTTAAAGATGAAGACAATATTAATCCTGAAATACACTGGTATAAGGTATTGTACATATCTATTTAAGATATAGAAGGAAATATTCTTTTTAGAGTGTGCTATGAAGTAACTGTGAATTGAAGCTTTAGAAAGAAAAAGTTTACAGTTTCAATATGGCATCTATTTTGCCACAGTTAAAAAGAGATACATATTTAAAAAGACAATATATCAACATTTAGGCTGTAAGTTCTATCAGAGTCCCATATGTGTGTTGCTTTTGTTTGTTGATTTGTGAAATTTGCAGTTGATGTAACTAATAAGTTGGTAGGTAAGGTATGGAGGTGATGAGTTTAAAAACTTGTGTTTCTTTAAATACTGGGCTTTGCATAGCTATTTCAGTTTCTCTGAATATTAGGCTACTATCATAGGCCACTATCATAGAATCATAGAATGGCCTAGGTTGAAAAGGACCATAATGATGATCTAGTTTCAACCCCCCCTGTTATGTGCAGGGTCATCAATATATTGATTATGGCATAGTATTCTTATGCCTCTTGCTCTAAATCCAGCAAAATATTCTGTAGACTATGCAGACTCGGAAAGGTGTAGCTTTTTTTCATGTTGAGGTAAATTTCTAGAGCAGTTCAACTCTTAATTTTGATGCTGGCTTTCAAGTATGTATATGGGCCTGTGTATTATATTTGAAATAAAATGAACACGTGCAGCATCAAGGCTTTTTTGAGATGAAGCGATTCTAAAGTGTTTATAGGTCGTGGAAAAGAAAGGAATTTCTCACCGCATTTGCCATTGCCACAGAAGTAACAATACACCCAACATCATGAGTCATTGCTACAAAAGCTCAATTTCATCTCAGTGAAGTAGAAATGTAGGCACGCATTCTCTAAATTCTGCTACAAATGTAATGACTTTTAGTCCATTTGCGTGATAAGTCCTCCTAAATCACAGGTATTTTTGATACTTTTAGGAGTGTAAGTCTGGATTTCTTGAAGACAAGCGACTTGTTTTGGCAGAGCGTGAAAATGCCATATTGATCCTCAATGTTACTCTACAAGACAAAGGAAACTACACATGTCGTATGGTATATACATTCATGGGAAAACAATATAATGTTTCACGCACCATGAATCTGGAGGTTAAAGGTAACTACACAGAAGTTTTATTCTCTCTTTTTTTTTTTTTTTCTATTTATTTGTAAGTTATTTGTATACAGGCATAAGCAATTTGGCATGACTTTTCAGCTCTGTGGGATTAGGGCTGCAAATTTTCTTTAAATCAGTTTTTCCTTGAATGCAGCGATTAAAGTGCAATAATGCATATTGCTACCCTTGAAACATGGCTTTTGAGAAAGAATTGTCATAGGGAAATGAGAAATCGGGGGTTAGGAATAGAAAGAAACAGTGGTTACTGGGATGGTGGTTTTGTTCTGCAAAAAAAAAAAAACACAAAACAAACAAACAAACAAAAAAAAAACCAACCATGTAAACAACCATTAAACCAAAACCAAACGAGTAATTTTTATTGAGATCAGGACAGCAGAACTGACCTGCTGGTCCGTTTGTTTTTGTAGACAGCTTTAATGGTGACATGATCTCTACCATGACAGTCCTTTCAGAAAAGTTGGCTAGAGCTATATTGTCCATCTTCTAAGAGTACTGACTCAATGTAAGGTTAGATAGAGAATACAAGAGCAGTAGCTTGATAACAATGAGTCTCTGTATTATTGCAAAACAATACAATTCTATCCCAGTTTAAGTGTGTGCTTGTTAACTCTTACTTAAACAAATACTCATCCAACCTAGAAGATTGAGTCATTGTGATAATTCCTCTTTCTCTTCCTTATCTATCTCTCTAACAAAGTTCATTGCATTATTTTTGATCTTGTTTCTGTTATGTGATTTTGTATTACATCTATATAAATTTCCACTGAATTTAAGGCTTAAAAAAAAAAATTGTAAGGTAAACTGAAATATTCTGTCTTGGAAGCTAAAAGAATAATATAGTTGGAGTGTAGCAAATCTCATTAGAGATTTTCTACTGGAAATTTGAAACTGGCAGTAGATATGGTGCTACAATAGAACCACACAATAAAACAAAAACATTGCAAAACTTTCAGTTAGAGTAAGTTGTGAAACTTGTATTACCCAGAGATTTTATTTATTTATTTATTTTCTTTCAGAAAGTCCACTGAAAATGAGACCAGAGTTTATTTATCCAAACAACAATACAATTGAAGTGGAACTTGGTAAGTAGTAAATATTTAAGAAATCGTTAAAACTTAGTTAACAGATAAACTCCCTACCTTTCTGAAATAATATATTAATAGTTCAGCTGATTTCTGCAAGACTGGTATGTAGACATGTGCATTGAGGAGGGTAGATGACTGAATGTGATTTCCTGCAAGTAGTTTGCAGATAGAATAACAGAGTGCACTTAAGATTGGAGTCTCTTGACCAGCAATGTCAGGTTGGATGTGTCTACATTTGATTATGGCAATCTATCCTTTGTACTGCTTCTCACTGCCTCTGTCTTGGCATATCTTCAATATCATTGAAAATATGGTGATGTGTGTGCAACATGTTAGGATATTTACCAGTTGACCATTTTCAGTAGCTTTTCTCATCCTGTATGTTTCCTATCTCTCTACTCTCTCTGGAAAATAGATTTTCCAGATGATTTTCCTGATGCCCATCTAGGGAATTAAAAGATTTTGGATACTGATCTTTTGTGAAGTATTGAAATCTTAGTTCATGGACATCCCAGATACTGTTAATCTTAGAAATTTCTTAAACAAAAGAGATTCTGACTGGATACAAGGGCTAACTTTTTCCCAATGAAGACAGCCAGGCAGTGGATTTGCCCAGAGAAGCTGTGCATTCTCTGTCCTTGGAGATTTCAAAACCTGTTTGGATAAAGCACTCGAGTAGCCTGGGCTGATTTCATAGCTGCCCCTGCTTTGAACAGGAAACTAGACTAGAAACATACTGAGGTCCTGCCCAACATCAGTTACTCTGTGAGTCAATGAGCTAAGAGTGTAGTAGGCGAGTCTTTTCCTAAGAAGACCTATACATGTTTAGATTGCACCATATATAATAAATGTGTTGTACTGGTCTAGCCTAGAAGAATGAGTTTTGAAACTGTATGAACTGTGAATTTTTTAAAAATCATTTTGTACCAAGAAGAACTGTTTCCAATAAAAATCTTTGATTAAAAAGGGCTTTAACTGATCTTGGAGAAATGTGAGTGGCTGTTGCAATTTCCTAGTGCAGAGGTCTAACGTGTCTGGCACTGTTTTGAGGAAGCAATTATAACTGCTAATAAAAATATTAGCAGTTAGTTCATTAAAGGAGCCCAGAGGAAAGGTGGTGCTGGGGCTCTAGCACCATGTGGGAACCAAGGCCAGAGAATTATGGATTAATCTTAGATACATCACACTGATGGCAGTCAAACCACTATTAGGGATCTGATCAGCACAGGCCCTTAAAAGGCATTTTAGTTTACTGAATGCACAAAGGATTTTTTTAATCCTTTGATAGTACTGAGAAAATGGAAGATCAAGTAACTGTCATTCCAGGGGCTGCCTGTTATTCTTGGCTTATATTAAGATTCGTTATGGGTCACCTGTGACTTTTTGTTTAGACGACTACGTTTCAGATGAGCATTTGGGTCCAAATTTGGCAAAGCTTGAACATTGTTGATTAAAACTTGCTGTTACATTATTGTTCATCTGAACTGATCTAAGGCATCCAGACCCAGCTTTAATTACTTCATAGACACTGAGAAAGCAGCCATGCATGGGACTAAAGGGAAACACAAGGCCTTCACCCACAAAGTGGGTTTATTGTGGCTGAAGAATTAACACAAAATAAATGTTTCTTGATGACAGGAGACCTTTAAAGGAAGGGGTTTCTTTGGGCAAACTCTATTCTGGAGGGAGATGATTGAAGAGAATCTGTGAATTTTATGTAAACCCTGTTCTAGTAATTACTTTGGAATAAACCTTTAGTTCACATGCATGCTTTCGATAGAGGCTGTCCTTTGATGGAAGCGTCTAGATCTGTGGTTCTAGGAAATGAAACCCTGAGATCATTACGTAACTTCTGTTGGTAAAATAAAGAAGGAAAGGACTCCATGAGAGATGCTTCCGTTCTTGTAAATGGAACTGTTTGAGGTACATTGGCAATATATACATTCTGCAACTTGACTTGCTTTCTTAATGTTACTGTATGATACTCATATTGTAAGATCTGGATTCTTGATGGCAAAGGAACTTACAGATGGGTGAACTCTGCTCTGAAAGCAGAGTGTGAGTGTAATCAGAAACTGTTCCAGTGGACAGTGTTGGCCAAAATACTCTGATCTGATGTAGATATGCATGGTCACTAAGAATAGGATGCAGCTCCAGGTCATAGGTACCTACCCATGGGTACCACATACGACTTAAGGACTTCAGCTTGTGCTGTTATTAATAAGGACTTAATTCAGTTGCCTATACATAGATGTCTAGTGCTGTTTTGGATGAACTGACTACTCCAGCTGTGCACGTTTCCTGAAGATCTGGAGTATTATCTACCAGCACTGTAAAGATGCTCTTGAAATGTTATCACACTGTATACAGGCAACTGATTTGAGCCTGAGAGATCTTTGAGTGTAGTCAGAGGAGTCTGGAGAGCCATTCAGATGGAAAGGCTCAGGTATCCATTCCAATAGCAGACTCCAGTGGAGGTGAACTCCTTTACTAGATTAGATATTTAGTTCACATGTAGACATGAACATTCAGATACCTACATTTAGGGTGGAATTCACATCCAGATTGGAGACACTCAACAGTGGAGTAGAAATGGATGAGTTTTATGGACTCTGCTTTTTGTAAGGTAAGTGGGTTTTTCCTTACCCCTCTTTTTCCAGCTGTTCCCTTAACACTTGAATCTGCTTTTGTTACAAGACTTTCAATTGCTGTATTTAATTTTTTGTTTTGCTTTGTAGGCTCTCATGTAGTCATGGAATGCAATGTGTCAAGTGGTGTGTATGGCTTGCTTCCATACTGGCAAGTTAATGATGAAGATGTTGATAGCTTTGACAGCACCTACAGGGAACAGTTTTATGAGTAAGTTCTTATACATTGAACTTAAGTGTATTTCTGGGTGATGCAATTGGTAATAATTTGTGGTAAGTTCGCTGTAAAGTTGACTAGTAGTTAATGGCAGTAGTCATTCAAAGAATGATTAGAAAACTGCATCAGGTACATTATATCCTTAATGCTTGATTTGAAAAATATAAGCAATTTCTTAAAAACACAAATGGAATGAAGCAACTATATGCAGGTCTTTAGAAAGTTGTTATGAAATATATCATTTTGTAAGGCTTATTTATGTATTTGTTTTTATGCAGCCCTTCTACTAATAGATTACATCTTGTCCTCTATCATTAATGTGAGAATGAAAGATATTTTAAGGCCAAAAAAATAAATCACTCTGTTTATTTTTATTTGTTAAGTTGATCTGTTTTCAAGTACAGATATAGCTGTTGATTTTGAAATGCACAGAGAAGACCTTGTTGGAGAATATTTAGGGTTATATATTTTTTTTCATTTAAGTAAATTAAGAACAAATTAAACCAGAAAAACATAGTGATTTCTTCCAAAAGAGAAGGATCTTTGTTTCTGAGTGACTAATCTATACTGTAGCAAATTGTGGGTATGCTGTGTGTCTTATCATCACATCAACCACTGCCACTAACCATAATTCTTATAACTAAGTGTAGAGAAGGATGGAGGGGTTTTTTCTACTGTCCATTTCAGACTCATGCAGAAGCCCTGCTGTCTCCATCATCAGTGCAAAAACTGGATAGTGTCATGTTGAATACTGTTTTTAAAATGTTTTTTTTATTTGATTCCAGTTTCTGTTGATGCTTCTTTTCTAATTCTTATTTTTTTTCCCCCCAACAAAAGAGAGGGAATGCCTCATGGGATTGCTGTGTCTGGAACAAAATTTAACATTTCAGAAGTGAAATTAAAGGATTATACTTATAAATTTTTCTGCCACTTCTTTTATGATTCTCAAGAATTTACATCATACATCAAATTGGAACACCCAGGTAAGCTGCCCCATCTTGATAAAATTATCGTCATTGATGATTACTTCCCAATTAGTTTGACACCACATTACTTGTAGCTAAAACTGTACCTTTGTGCTAAGCAAGCAGTACAATTCAGTATCTTTCTTTGTGGCATCTTTCTCTCATATTCCTTTTCACAATAAGTTTAAAGAAATATCACTTGGAATGTGCTTTGCTTTCTCTTGTTTGGTGTTTGGGAAAAATCACTGAAATATTTAAATTACATTGAAGCAAATGTGAGTCCTTGGCAGAATATTGTGCTTCATTTTGCACACTGGCACGTGGATCAGAGGAGATAGTGTGTGCAGAAGAGCAGTGAAAATGGCCAATTCTCTTAGAGAACCAAGAGGAGACATAAATAAGAATGGAACTATGCCTTAAAATAAAACAAATACATCTGTGGATCTGGTTGTTCTAACTTTCTCTAACAACGAATGGGCTCAGATTGCCAGGATAAGAAAAAGTTGTTTAGATAATAGGAAAAAATCTTAATGATGATAGTGGAGCTATGAAATAGTTTGTTTGGAAAGATTATGGGGTTACTGATGCATGTGCTTTGTTACCACCTTCTAGACTCATGCATGTTGACTGGGAGCATCCAGCTGTTTGTTGGATAAGTTGTAGTCGGCTCAGAGACAGGATACGATTGATCTGTTGCTGACTAGTCTGAAATCTTTCTTTTTAGTATATAAACCTTATGCTAAAGATTAAATGAGCTTGTAAAACCACAGATTCAACGCTCAAGAATTTTATTCTTTGTAGTTGAGAACAGATGCACAGAAAAGCAAACTACCAGATTTAATAAGCGACCACTTATTTTTTGATTTAGCTATGGAAAATTATCTGGTCTGCTGAGTGGCAAAGCTGACTTGGTCAACTGTGAGCCAATCCTTTGACAGAGGTTATTTTCAAACTGGCAACACTGTAAACAATAGTTGACTGATAATGGATCAGAGCACTAGCTTGCTACAGAAGTATAAACAAATTATTTGCTTACTGTAAACTAAGATTGTCAGGGTAGCAATTAACCTCAGAATTTTTCAAATGTGCATCAACTAGAAATTGTAGTTTGTGGAATTGTTTGTGGGTGTGATTTTTTTTTTTCTTACTTCTTGTTTTTTGATCTATTGAAGACGGCAAAGTAGGATGCTCAGTGGTGGATCTTTGGGTGCTCAGTCTGGAGAAAGCAGCATAGTCAGGAAGCCATCTCTGACTTCCTTGCTTTCTGACTGATCAAATTTTGTACTAGAACTCTCACTGTAGTATAACACTGAGATATACATTAGTATTTTGGTGTATTGGCTGAGAGAAGCTTCTTTTGTCCCACTCTTAATGTACCTTTTCTCTGAAAGATAAAATCTGACACATCAAATGACAGTATTTGTAAAAAGCATGCATGAAAATATTTCAGTTTTGTCATTCATTGTATTTTCTACTTTTTCAGTCCCTTATTGACTAAACAATATTTGAAAAAAGACAGTTTTTAATATTTCTTTTCTTTTTCTGTTTCTCATCTATAACTCTATTTTCTTTCTTTTTTTTTTTTTCTCCTTTTATTCCATGTTTTACTGCAGTTCAGAACATTCGGGGTTACTTGATTGGAGGAGGAATTTCTTCGGTATTTTTATTATTTCTTATACTCATTATCTACAAGATCTTTAAAATCGATATTGTGCTTTGGTATCGGAGCTCCTGCCATCCTTTTCTGGGTAAAAAAGGTATGTTTATGTAGCAGTCCAGGTGTACTTTTAGAGTGCTGTGTGTTGCATGGAGCAGATTGTGTCCGTGGAGTGTGACTGGTAATTTCTCATGATTTTGCTCTCTGTCGTGTCTTAGCATTCAGAATAACATTGAATGGTGTGCTGTCTGTAAGAGCAGTGTGCTGAAATATGGGCCATTTCCAAACACCTGAGAACAACTACATCAGTAGGGAAACAGAAAATACTACTAGATATATTGATGTTCATTGGGACTTCTGTGAAGTCTTTTATGTCTGGTCTTTATGAAGTTGCATTTTCTGACATACTAAATGTGCTTCTGCTCTTGAAATTTGCCCAGTATTTTGTTTTTGCATCTATGTGGTTGTGTTTTGGTTACAAGAATGATCTAATACTTATATGGCTGCTGGAATTCTAAAGCACTCAATTGTCCGATTGCAACAGCTATTTTCTAGATAATTCAGTGGTAATGATTTTTTTTTTTTTAATTTAGGGTTGAATAAGAATACTCAAATATATTTAATTTACAGATCTCTTGCCTGTTTAGATCCAGCATAGTGAATTCTTGAGTCCCATTTCTACAAATGTATCAGGCTCAATATAATTATGCATGCTTAGATAATAGTAAGATTAGAACCCAGAGTAATGTGTCAAGTGGGGGAGGAAACAGAACTTAGCAATATTTTTTTTGTTTATGTCTTTGGAATCCTTTTTTAAAAGTATATTATTCTTATTGCTCATTCTCTAGTTTCAGATGGAAAGATCTATGATGCTTATGTTCTATATCCAAAGAACAGAGAGAGCTGCTTGTACTCATCAGATATTTTTGCTCTGAAGATACTGCCAGAAGTCTTAGAAAGACAGTGTGGATATAACCTCTTTATATTTGGGAGGAATGATTTAGCAGGAGAAGGTGAGCTGTCTGAAAACAAATAATACTGAAGTTTTCTCATAGGTGGCTGAAGTAAGCTGCAAATATAACTCAGGAACAGGGGTCTTTCAACGTCTTTCCGTGGACCATTATCTTCTTTGTCTTCCATTTGCATGTAACAAAAATTTGCATATCAGAACAAGCTATTAATGTGAAAAGGTCATAGCTTTATCTAGGTCTATGGTTTTGGTTGCTCTTTTTATGCAGAACTTCTGAACATCTATTCTCATGTGGTCAGATTGTGTTGTTTTGGCCAAATCTACTCTTGACAGCTAATGCACCTTGCACACACTTATCCTGTCCCTATTTATGATTTAAAGTGTTTTGGCTCAAATATCAAACAGTAAACAAAGCAGTTGGAATGTATGGGCACCATCTTAATAGCTGGAGCTTCTATGAAAAAAGATTGAGGGAACTGGGCTTGTTTAGCTTGGAAAAGAGAAGGCTCCGAGAAGACCTCATTGTGGCCTTCCACTATATGAAGAGAGCAATATGAACAGGAGGGGCAACAGCTGTTTTTACGGATGGATAGTGATAGGACAATGGGGAATGGTTTTAAACTGAGACAGGGGAGGTTTAGGTTAGTTATTAGAAGGTAGCTTTTCACACAGAGGGTAGTGTCACAGTGGGACAGGTTGCCCAAGGAGGTTGTGGATGCCCCATCCCTGGAGGCATTCAAGGCCAGGCTGGATGTGGCTCTGGGCAGCCTGGTCTGGTGGTTGGTGACCCTGCACATAGCAGGGGGGTTGAAACTAGATGGGTTGAAACAGGCCATTCTATGATTCAATTCTATAATTAATTTTGCTCAACTTTTTTTCTCTCTGCAGCTGTGATCAGTATTACTGATGAAAAAATCCATCAAAGTAGAAGAGTAATAATTATCTTAGTACCAGAACCATCATGTTATGGTATTCTAGAAGATGCATCTGAAAAACATCTTGCTGTGTATAATGCTCTTATCCAGGATGGCATAAAAATAATTCTGATTGAACTTGAAAAAATAGAAGATTATGCAAACATGCCAGAATCCATCAAATATGTTAAGCAAAAGTATGGAGCTATCCGATGGAACGGGGACTTCTCGGAAAGGTCACACTCAGCAAGTACAAGGTTCTGGAAAAAAGTGCGTTACCACATGCCCTCCAGAAAACATGGATCTTCATCAGGATTTCATTTGTCACCATAAGACTTGAATTCTTCCCAAGCAACAACAGAAAAATGACAGTGACTGACAAAGTTTATGTAATTGGTGATGGACTGATAGAAGGTCATATTTATCTGTTTTGCACAAACAATTTCACCCAAACTTTCTGGATTGAAGGTACTACAACTTTATCTACAGACGTGAATCATATTTTCTTCTGACCACAACATTAGAATGTCTTGAAGTGTCATCAACAGCACAGTGATGGCATGGAAACCTTTAGGAAGTACTTAAGAACTCTTCCAAGAATTGCACTGTGATTTTCTAAAACATTTTAACATTTTCTTAAACATTAAGAAAACCCCAGAAAAATACTTTCTACAATTAAAGGATGAGTATGAAGGAAACTGTATAAATTAATTGTAATTGTGATGTTATATAATGGACTTGGTTGATGCTGGTAAGTGATTTTTATTTTTGTTGTTTTATGAAATGACATGAATTTTAAAACATGAAGTTTATTTGCTACTTTGTTCATTTTGCTCAAAGATAATTCCATCATTGTTAGTGCATCTGTGTGCTGTCACCCAAGAGAAAAGGTAAGAGACAATCCCAACTTCCCCAGAATGCTATTCAACTTGACAAAGAGTAAATTCTCTTTCCTGATCTATCTTACATTTAAAGAACTGCATGGTTTTCGGCCCCTTATGCTATTCAGACATCATTAAAATTATCACTGTATTGTTGTTCCTAATCTTAAAATGTTTAATGTCCAGAGGACTTTTATCTTGTTAAGTGCCTTAGTATATTTGTCCTTTATTACCATGTGGAGCTACAAGCTCATGACAGATTCTCTCATGCAGACTAGAGAATTGTTGGCTTTGTCCCTGACATCTCAGGGACCAAAGGTGCTTCAGGACACAGACTACAAAGCTGGGTTGTCCCCATGTGTTGCTGATGCTGGAAGTGAGCATGTTTCCCCTCCAGTTCCCAGCCAGGGCGCTGGCTCCAGCATTTGTCAGCTCTGAAAGCTTAAGCTACCTGAACAGACTAATGTGGCAGAGATGCTTTTCTGTTCTCCCACATCAGTGAGTTTATAATTCCTGGAAGGGTCACTGTGCAGTGGAAAAGGAAAAACGATAGAGTGGTCATGCTTGGTAGCTCTATGTGCATTTAGAAAATAGAGCTGAAATAACACTGTTGCCCAGAGAGAGAAGGCTGGAGTCCAGTGGTTTTACACTGGAGTCACAGCTTTCAGACGGTTGTTTGGGAATGGAAGTTGTTAAAACTTATTGTGGATGCTGAATGCTTTTTCTTTCCCTATTTCTTACTTCTGCATTTTTTGGCAACTTTATGTACAACATGGATTTATTAACTTCGAAGCTGACACTTGTGTGGACGGTGATGCAGTTTTTAATGATAGATTCTCTTGAAGGGGGATTGTTTGTTTTTAGAGAAATCATCAAATCTCTTTAGTGTCATGTTTGTAGAAAGAAGATTTACAGGAATAAGAGATGTGAGAGTTAAACTACCTGTGCTTTTCATTTTCTGCTCAAGTTTCCACTTTTAAGTTAGAGATTTAGTTTTGTATGGAAGCTTCAGTGTTTATCTCTTACAAGTGAACTGTGTAGTCTAAGTATAAGCATAGCTGGTCCTTGTGAACAAACTTAGAAAATTTCAGAGTTTGAACTGTATGCTATCTGGAAACTAACCTGTGGTTCAAGTTATCATACACAGGCATTGCTTCATTTTGCTGCTAGTGGCTTTCAACTATTAGTTCCTTTTTAAAAACAAACAAACAAAAATGTTCTGGGAAGATAAGTATTGAACTGTTCTTGTGATTTTTAAAATGTAGGTATAATGACCAATTGCCAGTGTTCTTGAGGAAACAATATGACAGATCTGCTAATGGTGTGTGGGTATGGAAAAGGCACAAAGCTGGTTAATAAACTTAAAGTGAAGTTCTGGCTTATGTAACAGTTGCAAAATAGGTAGGTAGTTATACCTAAGGCAGAGAGATTGAGAGAGAATGGAAAGAATGAAGGAAGCAAAAAAAAAAAAAAAAAAAGAAAGCTCTGCAGTTGTGTACACTAACTCCTTTGTGATTGTTTGCTCTAGTGTTAATAATTGTCCTAGTACAGAATTGCAAGAGAAGGCATCTGATCAGACAGTGATGATTGATTTCCAACATGACTTTCAGATCTGACTTTAATTTCTGCTTGTGATTCTGAATTTCTATTTGTGTTCATGTCCTATTAACTTCTGTTTTGCAGAACCTTTTTCTCCCCAACTCAAATTTCAGTAAATCTTATTGCATACTGCAGAACAATCAGCTTACTACTGTGTAAAATTCCTTTGCTTTCCAAGCTGTTCTCAAAGGCTGCTGCTAATATGGTATTAGGCAAAAATTTTCCTTTTAATTCATCCTTTGATATCTCTGATACCACTTTATCTGAAAAACTTATGTTCTGCTTCCCTCAGAATTATTTTGGTCTTTGAATACTGCTTCCTTCGTTTTGACACTGTAGTGTTATTTTTTGTTTGTTTGTTTTTCTGTCATGGCTCTTTTCTTCCTTCTGTCCTCAATCAAAAGAAACTGAATGATCTGAGGTGCCATCCCTCAGAACTGCCCAGTGGCCATAGGATGGTGTGACCTTTCTGTTGTGCCTCACAGGTGACAAAGCCAATG
This sequence comes from Phasianus colchicus, assembly GCF_987193195.1. Taxonomy (NCBI): domain Eukaryota; kingdom Metazoa; phylum Chordata; class Aves; order Galliformes; family Phasianidae; genus Phasianus; species Phasianus colchicus. Next base: position 135,126,336 of record NC_143436.1, read on the forward strand.
GAAATAATTTCCTTTCCCACTTTAATTTATTTGATTACCTTGGTATATACTGGAAATTTGATACTCTCTGCCTTCTTAGCTTTGTGAGCTGAGTGTGTATCTGACCAGAATGAAATGAGATTCTATTTCAGGACAAGGGGGGGGGGGGGGAAGTACATGGGAAATGTCAGGGTATTTCCAACTGTTTTGGTACTGGAATATTTTATCAAATAATGTCATGTATGTATAAACCAATTCACGTGCTTATCTTCTGTTCTCATTCTATGTTTTATTCAAGACAGAATTGTCTTGGGAGAAAAGCTTCTAGTCATGAGGTGTGACATTCACTTAGCTGTTGGACTAGATCTGCTTTTCAATATAGTGTTTGTTTGGTGATAGTCCATCATGGTAAAAGAGCATTGAGATCCATCTCAAGTTACTGAAATTCATCTGGACAAGGTGAATGTGCTAATTGGTGTGGTTCACATTGATAAAAGAATTTAGTGGGACAGAAGCTGTATGGTTTGGTCTTTTGTCAGAATATCCCAATATCAAATGTGAAGACTAGACACTGGAAGTATCATATTTTTACTTGGAGGACTAATATTGACTTTGCATTTCCACCTTGACAGTTTGCAAGCCAGCCAACAGAGTTCCACCAACTTCTGGCCTCTTCAGTTTTCTTGTTTATGAAAAACTGCTACTTGTTATGCCTTCCTTTGGTGGAAAGTTATTTTACTGAGCCAAAATACTGTTGTTTGTTCTGATATATTTGTATGACTGAAGTTTTCATGTGTGTTATGTAAAGACACTTTGAAGAAAGGTTGTTTTTAATTCAATAAAACACTACCTAATTTTTTCTTACAGCGTTGCTTTTTTCTCCTCATTTCTCCACTAAAGCACGCTGAAAAAGAACAATAGCAAACAGCTGTCTTAATTTGAAGTGACTTGGACGTACTGCTTTATTTGTATCACATGATCATAGAATCATAGAATGGCCTGGGTTGAAAAGGACCACAATGATCATCCAGTTTCAACCCCCTGCTATGTGCAGGGTCGCCAGCCACCAGACCAGGCTGCCCAGAGCCACATCCAGCCTGGCCTTGAATACCTCCAGGGATGGGGCATCCACAGCCTCCTTGGGCAACCTGTTCCAGTGTGACACCACCCTCTGTGTGAAAAACTTCCTCATAATATCTAACCTAAACTTCCCCTGTCTCAGTTTAACCATTCCCCTCTTCCCTTCCCATTTGCACTGCATTCAATCTGCTATTCTCAGAACTGGGCAATGGGGGGAGAGAGAGAGTCTCAGTAACCACGGGGCTAATCTAGGTTGTCTCAGTACAACATATTAGCACTAACCACTTCACTCTGTTTGGGTAGCCAGGAGCTGAGAGCTTGGCTTTGCCCTGTCCTGTGCTTTCCTTGCAGGGAATTGAGGCTAGATCAACTCCAAGCCTGCAGCATCACACACTGGGAGCAGCGCAGTGATTTAACATGTTGAATCCTGATTGGAACAGTTAAGTTTCTCATTCTGTTTAGGAATCTCTTATTATTATTATTATTATTATTTTTAACTCAGAAATTTCTAGCATTAACATATTAATTGCTTGCTGAGACTTTTCATTTTCCCTAGTATGCTAGTAGTCCTCTTCCCATGCAAAGTCTTCTCAAAGTGGTTTTCATATTGGCTGGGACAGCACACAGTAAAGAAATGTGCGTGTGTGTGATGGAGTTGGTGATCCCCATAATAGCTGGTGGGAATAAGTACAGGGCTGAGCTCTGCTGCTTGTACCATTCAGCTGTTGGATGTACTACAAGGATCTCATGGCTGTAGAATAATCCTAGTGCACTAATTGCAATGGAGAAGCCTTCAGGCAGCTCCCACAAGTCTCAGGTTACTTGGGAGAGAAACAGTTTTTTGTCATATACCACTCTTCCTCTTAATAGTAGGAATGATGAACAATGCTATCTGTTTTAAGGACATTGGATAAAAGCTGTAAAGTCTTCAGCGCTGGCAGACCTTACCAGTTGGAGATCTGTCTGATGTGGCAGAGCTCAGGGCTTCCAGCATCTGAAGAGATATAAAATTATCTGTGATATCTCTTACTACCTTTTCAGATTATCTCCAGTTAACAGCATTTTAATCAGCAACCTGATTAAGCCAGAATGCCTTTCTTACTGGGATTTATGAATGCTTGCATCAGTGCACTGCAGAGTGCAATAGATACATCCCCAACTCTGTTGGAAATAGTTCACCTGATTTAAGACAGCATTTTATTTTGTTTTGTTAATCAACTGGTGACTCAGATTTTCTCCTTAATCTGTGTTTCTGGATTGCAAGTACTTATTTTTGTATAAGAAACTAATGGTGTCACTTCTGCATGTATGAGGAGCATAAGCAAACACTGTTATGAGCCAGGCCTCACACAATTCTCTTTCAGCTTTTGTGACATAGGTAAATCACGCAGAAAACTTCTGTGTATTGTGCTAAGAGCACTAATGAAAACATTGATGTGAAAGCAATGGCTGATCCCATGGCAAGATCCCTGTGAAACTACCACCAGACATTGGTTGTTCCCTTTGGTAGCATCTGCTCCCAGCTTTCCATGAGCTTGCTTCCCAGCCAGCCTTGCAGTCAGGTTTTGCAGTGTAACTCAGCTTTTCCTGCTCTACCTTGATAATTGATTTCCAAGATGAAAGTGATAAGGATATCAAAGATAAATAAAAAACAGAATAACCTGATTTGACTGAACACTGTCACAGTCTGTTCCTGTTATTGGATTCCTATTTTAAACTTTCTAAATCATATATGTTTTCTTGCATCTTACAAATTAATTTTGAATATTTATTTGGTCAGATGTTTTTCTGTTCTCCAATTGTATTGTGTGTACTTTTTTAATGCTGAAAAGCTTGTCTGCTCCTACAACTATTTTAGATGGTCCACAGAAAGATGCTGTTTCTTGAAGCAGATCTTGCTGTCTTTAAAGATTACTATCTGCTGGATCTGTAATTCCATATGTCAGTTACTCTAGAATTTGGCATAGAAATAGTTTTGCCTCCCTGAGTGAAATATGCAGAAAACTTAGCATTTTGCTTTCTTCTTAGTTATCATAATTTCTGGGATTGTGTCTTCATTTCTATTAGCTCTGCTGCCTTCTCCCATAGTTGCCAATACTCTTCTCAAAGCAAGTGGAAAGTTTAAATTGTTTTGGGGGCTAAATGTAATTCTTTTTTTTTTTTTCATTCTGATTGCACTGAAGACCTATTTAACTGGGCATTTTTGAGCTAAATAACATCTTATTCAATGTTTTAATTTATCTTAAATCTGAGCTCTGCCTTACTTTTGTCATTTCTCATGGTTATGAACTTGAAAATGGGTCTTGTTAGTTTCATGTCTCAATTCTGAAATATTTTTTGCCAAAAGAGATTCCTCAAGGTGAATTTTAAGCTTCACACATGTGCAGATAAAGAGAGAGGATGTAGATTTGTTGAAGGGGTGAAAATCAATAAATTGTTTTCTGTGAGAGGGAAGAAAAGGACAAATTTGGCTATAAAAAGAGGCCCTGGCTCCTTTGTTAGAAACTGGATATGTACTTACCAGAAGTACAAATAACTTTCTATGCTCTACTAGTGAATAAATTGTAACTGCAAGATGTTTAATTGCTACACCGTGAGTGCAGAAATATTCCTGCAAAATGGATGTAAATGCTTTCTTAGTAAGCTGAGTTTGGGTGAACGATATTAAGAAAGCCTGTTTCCTGCAGTTATAATGGTATCTAGGTAACTAATTGCAATGACATTTTGTGATATATTTTCCTGTAGGCTCAACAAGTTTTATGGTATCATATGTGTAAGGATATTCTGAATGTCTTTAGCAAAGGTTAAAGTTGCAGAAAAATATACATAAAGGGCATTACAATTCTGCTAACTTTAGATTTACTCTGCTCAGTGTCTTTTGAGAAAGAGATAGTTGACTATGATTGGCTACAAACTATATAGCTTTGCCCTAAAAACTCTTCTGGGTGCTTTAGAGATATTATGTGACTATAGTCTCTGTTCATGTGGAAGCGATGATTTACCAGCAACAGGTAACATGCAAGTCTATAGAATTCTGTAATTTCCTTTTAAAAAATAGCATTTACATTTGCTTGCCAAGTCCCAAAAGCAAACAAACAAAAAGAAATCTTCCTCCACCCCCCAAAAAACCCCAAAGATCAAGAGTGTCCACCTTGATTTTTGCAGGGTAAATCAGCTGGTGTTCAGAATATGGTGTCCACCCAATGTTATTGCCAGGCAGCTTCCTTCCCACCCATATGTAAGTGAATATTCTCCCTCTAATTTGCAGAATGCAAAAGGACTGAATTATTTATTGCAGGTACTTTCAGTGCTTTTTACAATAGTATCAACTAAATAATGCAGTGCATGCAGCCATCCAATGGGGAAAAGGGGGATTTCACAGAGATATCTTCCTCAGCAAATACATCACTTCAAAAAACTTCAGCACACGGAATGCTACTTCTACGGCCAGCATCCTCATTAGGAGAGAAGTAGCCTCCTTTGGCTACCTCTTCCGCCACAGAAAGATAAGCTCTGCCATGATTCTTGTTCTGCTGCAATCCACTTTCAAAGGCAGCACTGATGAGGTATGCTAGAACCCTCCCTGCGCCAATTATAGCAGCTCATTCTACCTTAGAGCTTTGTAAGACAAATTAATAAACAAGAAGTCATTGCAGAGATCTGATCAGGAACACAGTTGCAGAGCTAGCTCTCTGCTTGGCACCAACTTCATTGCTGGAGCTGGAGTTGCTCTTGGTCTGCTTGGAAGTGCTCCTGGTGACTACAACCAGTGTGCATGTCAACCAGTGTCAGATAATGGACTTCTCTGATCTTCCCTGCCATTTTTACCTTTTAACAGCTGTGTTCTATATTCCAGGAACTACATATGCCCAGACTTTGTTGTCTCATGAAACTCAGTCAGTTCAGTTGATAGTCCCCCAGCTCTACAACAATGAAGTTTAGCAGAATTCTGATTCATATCAATCCTTGAAAAGTTGAATGACTGAATATTTCTCATTTTAGCTATTATTCTGATAACTTCAACAACATCTTTTTTACCAAAAACTTCTTTTAGTGGTATTACAATGAAGATACAAGAAAAAGGAATACCTCATACAGGAGAACCTCTAATGTGTATCATAGAATTGTTAAGGTTGGAAAAGACTTATGAGATCATCTTGTCCAACTGTCAGCCCATTCCTACCCTGCCTACTAATCATGTCTCTCAGTGCCACATTCTTGAGCATCTCTAGGGACAGTGATGCTACTACCTCCTTGGGCAGCCTGTGTCAGTGCCTCACTGCTCTTTCTGAGAAGGAAATTTTCCTAACATCCAGCCAACTTGAGTCCATTCCTTCTCATCCTATCACTGTTAAGTGGGAGAAGAAGCCAACCTCCTCTGCACTGCAGCCTCCTTCCAGGTCATTTTAGAGAGTCTCCCCTGAGTCCTCTTTTCTTCAGACTGAATGATCTCAGTTCCCTCAGCCACTCTCTGTAAGACTTGTGCTCCAGATCCCTCACAGCTCCACTGTCCTTCTCTGGACATGCTCCAGGGCCTTGATGTCTTATAGTGAGGGGCCCAGAACTGAACACAGCACTTGAAATGCAACCTCACCAGTACAGGGGGATGATCACATCCTTGCTCCAGCTGAATGCACTATTTCTGATACAAACCACAACACCATAGCCCTTCTGGGCCACCTGGGCACACTACTGACTCATGTTTAGCTGGCTGTCAACCAGCACACCCAAGTCCTTTTCCTCCATACAACCTTTCAGCCACTGTGCCCTATGCCTGCAGTGTTGCCTAGGGTTGCTGGGACCAAAGAGAAGGACCTGGCTCTTGATCTTGCTGAACCTCATACGGTTGGCCTCAGCCCATGTATGTCACAGCATGCCTCCATCTATCACCACATCCCTTGCTTTGGTGGAGGACAACATGTGTAGGCATAGCAGGGCGTAAACTCTTATCTGTGGTTATCATGCGGTGAGCAGGCTGGCAGATTAGATTATGTTTCTATTTGGTAAATGCAACTTAGAAATAGTACCTGAAAAAGCACAGAGGGAGGAGTAGGAGAGGATTATTCTCCGTGGAGAACTTTGTAGCTGGCGTAGCAAACGTGCTTACACAGTACTTTCAGCAGGGATGAGAACCTGTCTTAGCAGTTCCACCGAGCCCAGATTTTTGCTTGCTTTGGGAGGAACCTTTGCTTTGACTTGCTGTGCGTTTTTGGGTCGGTCAGTCAGTGGCAACACAGCGTTAGAATGCCCCTGTGTGATTTGGTTCACACTTCTTATTCCAGCAGCGGTACGTGAGTGAAGCAGAGAACTGAGGAACACTGGTGCTGTGCTCCCAGGGCAGCAACAAGCTCAGTAAGCTATAAATAAATAAATAAATAAATAAACAAATGGGAAAAAAAAAAAAATCACAAGCAAAACAACGAGTGACAGCCTGTTGCGATCGCAGCTGAGGCAATCACACGCCAGGCGGGGAGGGGAGGGAAACTCAGAGCTGACGCAGGGCTGCCTCACCAGCACAGCCAGTGTGCGGGAGGCTTCTCCGGCTATTGCTGCCACGACACGGGGCCTCTCCGCCTCTATTAGCTCCGTACGGCCGGGCCGGGAGCCCAGCGGAAGGTAGGCAGCCGTGGGGCTTCCCCTAGCAAGGCCGGCCCGAGGCTGAAGGGCTTTTTCGTGGTGGGAGTTCGTCACCGCGCTGGGCGGGAGGAAGGCTGCCATCCCGCGCTGGGTTGTTTTGGATCCATGTGTGGTAATGGGGTGTCGGTGGTTCATGGACGGCTAAAAATAGATGGTGGAGAGAACCCTCAGTTCTGTAACTGGCTCCGTGTAGGTGTGCTGACACAGCTCTTGTGCGTGTGTGTGTAACAGCGGGGAAGGAACGCAGGGGTTTGTCACAACCATTTTTCCTGTATCAGAGGGGAGAGGCTTGATAAGCTCTCGTGAAGACTCATAGCATGCCTTGCAGTCAAGAGAAGCGGTTAAGGTACACGTATTGAATGATTTATGTAAAAGAAATGTCTGTTAATTCTCTACTCTGCCCTGATGAGGCCTCACCTGGAGGCACTGTATTCAGTTCTGGGCTCTCCGGTACAAAAGAGACATGGATCTCCTGGAGACACTCCAGCAGAGCACCATAAAAATGATACAGGGCTTGGAGCATCTCCCAAATGAGAAAAGGCTGAATGGCCTGGGTCTGTTCAGCCTTGAGAAAAGAAAACTCAGAGGGGGTCTGATCAATGTCTATAAATATCTAAGGTGAGGGAGGCAAAGGGACATAGCCAACCTCTTTTCAGTGGTGTGTGGCAATAGGAAAAGGGGAAATGGCCACGAACTGAAGCATTGGAAGTTCCACACAAATGTGTGTAAGAACTTCTTCATGGTAAAGGTGACAGAGCACTGGAACAGGCTGCCCAGGGGAGTTGTGGACTGTTGCACATTTTAATCCATCCATGTGTTTGAATAAGGCGGTCAAAGTAACTTAAGTGTGCAGCAATTCCTGTGAGCCAAAGTTCTGATGAAAGTAGGTGTCTTGCTTCTTTTATTTTTTATTTTTTCCTTTCTTTTTTTAATTGAGCAGATCAACTTTGAAAGGACTAAATAGCAGAGGAACAGGTGGCTGTACTGACTTAGTCTCAGATTTTTATGAAAATTTTGCTTTACGTGTGCTGTCATGGATGCTGTCATTGTAATTCAGTTGCATATATCAACAGAGACCTTTCCTTCTCTTTCTTTCCTTCTCTTTCTTTCCCTTTCTTTCTTTCCCTCTCTTCACTTCAATTGATGAGATTATTTTCTTCCAGGCTGAAACTCTGTGGGCATGGCCTCGGATACAAGGAGTTTTTTCTCCTCTGGAAAATTTGGGCAAAGGTAGCACCAACTGGTTGCTATCCTGAGTGGTAAAGCTCTACAGGTCAATTGCAGGAAGAAATTTCTCTCTTTGTCATGGCAGAATGTGGTAGGTAAAACATTTGCACCTGACTCTGCAGTCATATTTTATTATTTTCATCATGAGTTATGCAAAGAGATGTACAGAACAGAGCCTACTTTTCTTGTCATTTGTAACTTCCATATATGTGATTTTTTTTTTCTTTATGAAAAGTCACATACAAATATGGGTCTCCTCAGAGGAGTTCATGTGACTGGTACATAGTGCTATGTATTTGCAGCAATTCTATGTTGGCAACAAGATAAGTTAAAAATTGATCTGTTTAGAAAGAAACAGAACTCATAGAGAAGTAGGATTCTGAAAAACAGTTCTTCTGAACATGGAAAAATATTACTTTTGGATAGTTTCCATATTCACTCCTAGGGGCAAAAAACTGCTTGGGAAAGAATTTGAGAAAGAACGATAAAGTAAGGTAACGCAGTGATAAACAGAATTTTTGAAGAGTTGATCATGAAAAAGTTATAAATACAATACCTGGTCATTACTGAAATCCATTCAGTCCTATTTTCTCTTTAAACTGTTTCTATTAAAGTATTGTCATCTTCTTTAAAATTTAAGTGTAGAAAATTTAAGAACTGCTGTCTGTCCATTACAATTTGTGAAGAAAGTTGAAGCTTTTGTACAAACACACGCAAACTCCCTGTAGTGATTTGGAGCCTAGTGTGTTTCTTGTTTTGTTCAGCATTCTTTTGTGGGAAGACACCCCTCCTTATGAGCTAAGCAAGAAATGACGTGCCTGGTAATTAGAGCAGAAATTTGCAATGAGGAGGTAGGGAAAAGAAGGGGAAGGAGGAAAGCAGGCACTGCAAGAAGCAGTGAGTATGACTCAATGTGTGGCATGCTCTTGAGTCAGTTTGGTGAAGAAAGACACAGCAGCTGGAAGTGTCATCTTTAGCTGGTGATAGGCTAAAGTTTTTTAACAGGACGGGATTATCCAGATTGTTCTTCAATTTGAATGACTGCATTTCTGCTTTTATAGTTGTGTAAAAAAATAGGTATCTGCAGCAGGTAGCTGTGTGGAAACTTGTGAAAATGGAACTAGCAAAAGTGTTGTTAAATTACTAAGAAGTAGTATAGAATACATCATAGATTCACTTTATTGATCTGTACTGCGCAAATATTTTAAAGACTGGATGCCATTTCTGGTCTCCCTTCCTCCTCTCAGACAAGTTGTGGTGTTCTTGGAGAACTGGAAATAGTTGAGGTGGGGAGGGAGTTCTGGAGATCACCTCATCCACCCTCTGCTTCAGCCAGGCCATCCACATTAGGGTGCCCAAGCCCACGTCCAGGTGGCTTCTGGAGATCTCCAGGGAGATACAGGAGAGAGTGATAAAGATGATTGGAAGTGTGAAATCAGGTCCTATCTAAGGGTCAGTTAAAGAGACTGAGATGAGTCCAGGGAAACAAGAACTGGGGATGAGTGTACTGGAGACGTACAAAATCCCAAGTGTGTGACATGCGCAATAGGAGATGTTCACTCGTTTTTTTTTCTTCATTCTTCTAGTACAGTAAATGGGAGCTGTTAGTGAGATGAGCAGGTACATACTCAAAATAAGCAAAGGCTATTCCTGTGTTTTCTGTGTCAGTATATGAACTTCAGGGCTCTTTGCCAAAGGATGTTTCTGAGTTCAGAGGGTGTTGTACTACATTCTTGGGAAAGAATCTACTGAGGGCTACCAGCTATTGAGAAACTAATTGTAATGTCATACACTGATGAAGTGAGGGAGACTGAGAGGAATGTCTGTATATTCTCATTCTTTTGCAGTTTCAATTGCACTGCAAATTCAATTGCACTGCTATTGACCACAACTTGAGACAGAATGCTGCTTTAAGAGGCAGCACTGATCTTGTTGGCACAGATGTTCTTAAATATTCTTCCCTTTTATGTTCAGTCAGAAGTTAGCTTTCCAGTTCTAAGAAAATACATGTTTTGTAGTGGGATGGCTCTGTAAGTGCTTTTTAATCCTGGAGGTGGCAGTGTTTTCCCATAAGGCAGATAGTTCCTATTGCTGTGTTACAACCATGTAACTCATGTTGAAAACCTAGTATAAGAAAAGTACAGTTTATAAAAGACACGAATTGGTAGTAGAAACTGTAATGCACATGTTGATTTTCAGCTGTAGAAGTTTTTCTTGGAAACCACTAATTTAAGGATTTCTTTCCTTTTCTGTAGGGAAACATGTCAGCAAAGATACTTTCCTGTAAGATCACAGCAGCATTTCTGTCTTTAATTATTGCAGGTGAGTTAATTGGTGACTGTCATATTCTGAAATTTAATTTTTCACACAAATAATACTGTTCTGTTTTTTTGTTTTTTTGTTTTTTTTTTTTCTTGTACAAATGGTTGTGAAAATCAGATTTATGTGCGTGTCAGTGAGGTATTTTTTTAAACAGTTCTGAAAACAGAAGCCTATAAAACATATGAAATGTGACATTTCATGTAGCAACTACACCACTTAAGTTGGAAGACACCTCTTGAGAACATTTAATTCAACCAACTTGCTCAAGGAACAGTGACCCACAACAGCCTGTCCCAGGCCATGAACATCTCCACAGTATTTGATCAACCTCTCCATTAAAAAAAAAGGAAAAAAAAAAGGAAAAAAATATGTTTTTTTTGTGTTCAGATGGAATCTCACAATGTAAGCCCCTTGTATCTTGACCTGTCAGGGGGCACTGTTGTGAAGGATCTGGCTCCCTCTTCTTCATTCTCTTTCATCAGAGGTATACATTTGCACATTGATAAGATCTGCCCCACTACTGATCGTCTTTTCCAGGCTGAACAGTTCCAGCTCTCTCATTCTGCTTTTGTCTGAGAGAGTTCCACTCTCCTAATAATCTTAGTGGCTCTGAGCTGGATTCACTCCAGTAATCTGGAGTGAATGTCTCTCTTATGCTAGGAAGTCCCATTCCAGATTTGTCTCATCGCTGCTGAATAAAGGAAGATTCATCTCCCTCATCCTATGGATGATGCTCTTCCTAATGCAGCTCAGTACACCTTTAAGCCATCTTTTTTGTGATGGAGTGTTGCTGGCTTATGATCAGCATGTTGTCCACCAGGACCCCGAAATCCTTCTCTCAGAGCTGCTTTCGTGGGTATCCTCCAGTATGTGCTAGTGCCTGGGGGATTTCTCCCCATATGCAAGATTTCACATTTCCCTGTGTTGAACTTCCACGAGGTTTCTGTTACCCCATTTCTGCAGCCTGTTGAGATTCCTCTGAATGGCAATGTGACCTTCTGGTGTATGAACTGATTAAAGGAATTATAGTTCTAATTTTCTTAGAATCATAGAATCGTAGAATGGTTTGGGTTGGAAGGGACCTTTAAGATAATCTAGTTTCAACCCCCTGCTATAGGCAAGGACACCTCCCTATAGACCAGGCTTAAAGCCCCATCCAGCCTGGCCTTGAATAGATCCAGGGAGGGGGCATCCACAACCTCACTGGAAAACCTGTTCCACTGTCTCACCACCCTCACAATAAAGAATTCCTTCCTAATATCTAGTTTAAATCTACTCTCTTCCAATTTAAAACCATTTCCATTCATCCTGTTGCTACATGTCATTCTAAAAAGTCCCTCCCAAGCTTTCCTGACAGCCCCCTTCAGGTACTGATAGAAGTACTTGTAGAGAATGGTACTTTGATATGTATGAACACTCTCTGGAAGCATTAGCTCTATCTTCACTGATGGTGAAAAGAAAAAGAAAATCAGAATTCTTGGGAAAGAGTAGAAAGTGAAGTTTTTTAATGCTACAGGATAACACCATAGTTAATGTGCAGCAATCAGACTACAATTATGATTATTCCATCTCAGAAAGGTTATGTTAGAAAAGGTAAAGAGATGAGTGATGATAGTCTTTGAAATGGATGGCCTCTGTATGAGATGTCATTAAATAAATGGGGAGTCTGAGATAAAGAAAAGATGTGATATCTGATAGAGGTCTGCAAAATAACGAATAGTATAGAGAAGGCAAATAAGGAAATGTTTACGTTGCCATTTCTCATAAGAAGAAATGCATTATCCCCAGTGAAATGTTAGAAGGCAAGAGTTTTGGGCTGCACAAAAACTTCGATGGCCATGTGTGGTTGTTCTTCTATTGTAATGAAATGAGAGTACTGACTCTGGAATGTGGCCAGTATATCCAGAATTTGTGCCAATTTTCATTGTACTGACAAAATCTCTCGGTGTTGCTTTTTCCCATGTGAATCTTCCTGGATTCAGGGAAAGAAAATGAGTTCATCGCTAAGCATTTTAATAATTTCTCATGAAGTAAGGGGTGAGTTGAAATTTTCTTTGCAAGTTTAATATTTGTGCAACTAGAACTTTAACTTTCTGTGTCCCCTTAGGATTTCCAAGTATTGCAGGATTTACTTTGACTATAGATAAGTGAAAGTAATAAATAGCCACTGAATATGAAATTTGTGCATCCACATGTGTGTGTGCTTGGAACAACCTGGAGAAATACAAGTACTCTAATCATTTGAGTCTGAAATAAAGCAGACAAATGATAGCAAAATGATTTGCTACTGCAAACAAAGAGATCCTGTTGAGTGTAAAGTTTTTATTCAGAAAAAGGCATTTCATTTCAATGGCATAACTATATCAGTATATTATTGAATAATGCTTTGAACTCCAAAGACACTAAGTTGAGACAGCATTGTTAGATGACTTAAAAATGATGGTGGAAACTCAATAAACTTTGTAAGTATCATCAAGAAGCAAGTTCAGAGTTTTGTTTCACATTGTTTGAGATTTTTTTTAATGTTTATCTCTTTCCTTTAGAGAAATGTGGAGCCTATGATGTGATGTTCAAGCATAGTCTTGTGCCTCATGGGCAGCCTCTTGTTATTAAATGTTCACTGGAAAAGAGCTTCAATTTTGAAAGTGGAGACTGCAACTTAACATGGTATAAAGTTGGTAACCAAACTGCAGTGCCTAGAGACAAACTTTCTAGAATTCATCAGCAGAAGAGTTTAATTTGGTTTCTCCCTGCAATATTAGAAGATTCTGGAAATTATGAATGTGTCATAAGGTGAAGGTTAAAAAAATTACATTGCTATAGAAATGTGTTGCAAAGAGAATAACTTTTAGAAAGAAAGTAGGATTTGGGGGGCAAGAGAAATGCTGTTTGAGAGAGTATGTTCCAACTTTATGTTGGGAAGTGGAAGTCTTTTTTTTTTTTTTTTTTTTTTTTTGCCTTCTCTAGTTGGTAAAACTTGTAAGAGGATTTGTAAAGTTCTGGTCCTCTCTTTCTTCTCCAAAAAGAATACTATGTATTTTTGAGCTGAAAAATATGTCAAGTATCTAAATGTAATTGTGTTATATTAGTTGCAGGAATTTGACAAGCTGCAGCAAAATGTCTACAGAAGTAACAGTTTTTGAGAGGACTGATGGCTTATGCTTAAATGAAAAATTTGCTGTAGAGGAGGTGGTATTCACTTCATCATCTGCAAAGGTTGTATGTCCACACTTGGACCACTTCAGGAATGAGGAAAATATTCTACCTATTCATTGGTATAAGGTAAAAAAAGCCCGTTTTATCATAGAATCATAGAATGTCCTGGATTGAAAAGGACTACAATGATCATCTAGTTTCAACCCCCTGCTATGTGCAGGGTCACCAACCACCAGATCAGGCTGCCCAGAGCCACATCCAGCCTGGCCTTGAATGCCTCCAGGGATGGGCATCCACAGCCTCCTTGGGCAGCCTGTTCCAGTGTTTGGAACTGTCACAATGGTCAGTTATTTAAAATACAAGTAACTGATGTTTATGAATTGTAGTAGAAAAATTACAGATTTATTATAAATGTAAAAAAAAAAAAAAAAATTGGAGGAGGGAATTAAGGCATTTCACCTTGTAAAGGTGTATACAGTTTTTTTTTTGAGTAACAAAAAAAGAGTAGAAATTCAGTTTAAATGTAGGAAATGTTGACCCGTATATCCACTAGATGGCACCTTTATACATGCTAGCAAAACATCCATTTCTTTTGTTTGGAAACAGATTTAGTATGTAATTTGTGAGATACAGCATATCCACTGTGCATTCAGTATTGCTCCATCAAATAAATGTTATTTTGTGTGGTTCGTAAGTATTTAAAGTCTTGTTCTGTTAAGAATGTATTGCTGCCTTTGGCATTTTTGCCTTGTGCTTGTGCAGTCCATAAGGTACTGTATTTAAGTACTTGAAAAAGTGAAGTCTAATTATTCAGTAATTCTTCATTAATTAATACTTCTACAAATCCTGCCCCATGCATCACGCTTCCTTATTTCTCTCCTTATTATTGTAAGGTTTTTTTTTTTTTTTTTTTTTTTCTTTTTTCTGTAGGAAATGAATTGGTATATCTTTGAATTAAAAACTCAAGAGCCAAAACAAAGAGTGTTTTCCTTTTGATTCCAGCTTTCTTCCTCACACTCCACAAGGAAACCCATCCCTATGTTGTGGTCTGCTGAAAATTTGATGTGTTAAAGAGAGACAAATCATTGAAAGAGATAGTGACATGAATTAACAGAGTTCTTTTGTATGTTTAGGACTGTCAGCTACTGGAAGGGAAAAGATTTGCCTTTTTAAACAGTGACCTTATGATTTTCAATGTGACTGTGCAAGATCAAGGAAACTATACATGCAAAACAACATATACCTATAATGGAAAGCAATATGACATTGCACGAGACATAAGTCTGATTGTAGAAGGTAAGTAGATAAATTCACTGTTTATAACAGTGACTCTCCAAAATTTTGTCCAGGTTTCTAATTGCAGCTGAAAACTCAATTTGTGTATAGGTAAGCTATAGGCTATTACTTTGCATCTAAGGAGGAAAGAAATGCTTGCTGAAGTTTTTCTGTTGTTGTCACTGTGTTGGTGATTGAACAGTGGGATCAGAATTGCAGTACATCAATGCTTTGGTTAATAGGCCAGCTGCTGAGATCCCTAAATGAGTCCTGTTACACATGCTCTATTCTGCCCATCTTACTTCTCTCTCTTTTACATCATCCCCTTACCACAAGAACAACCAGTTAAACCAAGACAAACTGTAGTGGTATCTTGGTTTAATGTGTTCTACTTCCTTCATTTTTTGTATAGTTTTTTACATTCCCATCGAAACACATTTTCAGGTCTACTCATCTATTGCATTCCCATCTAATGTTCTGGTTTTTGTGTGTGCATGTTTTCTCTATATGTATATGTATATATATGTATATATATAATATGTGATATGAATGTCATATTTATATGATGTGAATAAACAAAATATGAAGAATATATAGCCAGAAATGACCGGCTTATGGCTGGCTGTTTTTAAAACCTGGCCTTTAGACTTCTCCCTCAGTGTAGTTTCAGCTTCAGCAACTCACTAAAGCAGTCATATAACTCAAACATATAATTTTGCTGTTAATGGCTGAAATCAGCTCAGTTGCTCAAAGACTTCAGCTGAGTTTGCACTAAAATGGGTGATTTGGAGTCCAACCAATAACACAGACACAGTTATAAGAGGAGGAAGGGAGGAATGTATCTGTGGCAGGGAAGGATGTATCTGCAACAAACTGTGTTTCACATCAGGATGCTTTATGACTTCCTTGTTGATGTGTGCTCATAGAGAAATTTCCTTGAACTTTCAATATATGATAAGAAATATTCCAGAATGTTCTATAGATATCTGACAGAGCTTCTACTCAGAAGTAACAAGACTATCTTCAAAACTCTTGATTTGAGTACTGAATAATGTCTGTAGTAAAATTGCTGACAACCCTGTCTGTAGGGCATGATGTGTTTAGGTTGCCCTTGGATTATGCAGCATTAACAGGCTGCAATCACTTCTGCTTTTCTGAAAATAACTTTCCTTCTTTTGGTTAGTGAGCCCACCAAAAATGCCCCCAGAAATTTCTTATCCGCAAAACAACTCAATTGAAGTGGAACTTGGTAAGTACTTTTCACTATAAGAAAATATTATTTTGTGTCCTAGTGAAAATTCTTGTCCAAGAAGAGTGCCACATTGTGTGTTTGTTTTCTTTGGGCTAAAACTATTTCAGTGACCAGCCCAGTTTCTCCTTCACATTACTTTCTCGAAGGAAAATTGTTTTGTGGTGGGAAGGAAGGAGGCAAGGGGTATTCCTTCCAAAGATGCAGAGAAACTGCAGGGAAAGTGACACTGTAGAGGGAGAGGGAGGTGCTGTGTCCCTGATTTGGCTTCTGTAATATCAGTCTCTTTGAACATGCACCTTACTGAATGGATAAGACACTCTTTTAGAGGAACTTTTCTGAAAGGCTGTGGAACCGGCCTGTGGTCTGAGTGGGGTTCTATAAACAGAATTGCATAGCTTTTAAGTAGAACATAAAAATTAACTTTTCACTTTGTAACACAATTTTATAGGCTCACAGGTCACAGTGGATTGCAATACAACAGGTGCTGATGGGTTTGAGGTGTTTTGGACAGGCAACGGTGTGTATATTGATGTGTTTTATGTGAGCAGAATTTTTGCAAAGCCCAATAAGTAAGTATATTTTCAGATTAGAAAATACTGGCTTGGCAACAACCAAAGTGGAACTTTCTCCCTCTGACTCATGTCAATGCTTGCCTTTACAAATTCATTTTCTTTCTGAAGTAGAAACTGCTTGCCTTTACGAATTCGTTTTCTTTCTGGAGTAGAAACTTGAAATAGTAAATGCATGGATGCATGAAATTGGGCTCCTTAGAGTCATTATTAAAATCTGTCTAAATTTCCAGCCATGGAAAAAGGTGTTCTGTAGAGGCTTACAGTCTCATAACTATACTGTTTCTACTGAGCAAGCTTTGGACTGGCAGAGACTTCTTTCAAGTGAGACAGAACATGTGAGGTTCAGACTGTCTCCTGTGTCTCCTTTTCCTTCCCATCTGCCTGTCTGGGAGGCTGTAAGAGGTTCTCTTTGCAGGAAAACTTTAGACTTCTAGTTTTAAGAGCCTTGAGATAGGGAAGTGTAACTGAGATTAGAGAGCTAATAGAAGACTTTGTTGAGGACATTTGTACTGAAGCTTAGTGGATTGAGAGAAGAAAAGGAAGAGATATTTCCAGTGATGGGTTGGGGTTTAGGAAGAAGACTTGGAGGACATGAACTGCACAAAGCAACTGGGAGATAATGTGAGGATGAAAGATAGTTTAAGCAGAGCCGGGAGGGAAAGAAATTAGACTTGACTTGGAAAAGACAATTACAATTGCAGCAGAAGGCAATCTGAAACTGTATCTTCGATATCATAGGTTGGGAACCAAAGAACTGAAAACTATAGGGTTTTTGTCAGCCCTTGTCTCCTGGTGATACTATGAAGGAAAAATGTGAGCACTTTTATAAGTTATCAAGCAGCATCTTTGAGGGAGAAAGTGATGAAGAAATGTGAATGGTATCTTCAATGTAAGATCATGGTTCTTAGAAATAAGTAAGTCGTCATCATAAAACAAAAGGGGAAATAAAATGCTGAATTCTATACAAAAGTCATATATTGTAATGTTATAAACAATTGGGCTATAATGCAGAGGCATGCAGTCACTAACAGTATCATAAAAACTATGTTATTTTTTTATATTTCCTAGCACTTAAATTATTGTCTTACTATATTTGCAGCCATAATATTTTCTAGGTCTAGTCATTTGTATTAATGATATTGATTCATTTACTCTTTATTCTAGTGTTTAAACTACTATGACCTAGAATCTTAGAATCATAGAATCACAAGGTTGGACAGGATGTACAAGATCATCTAGTCCAATCATCCTCCCATTACCTTTGCTACCACAAGCCACTAAATCATATCTTGTAGTTCCTTGTGACACAACAGGTCACATGGGACCTGTTGCTCACATGTTGTTTTTGTGTGCTCTTTATGATTTATTTCAAACTTTTACTTTGCATTATTAATGGTAGTTAGAGTACATTTTCGGAGAAGAAAAGCATTTGGCTAAGTAGACTAGTTAGTTAATTTTACATATGAGCTGTACTGTTAATGAGGTAGTAACATCCCTCGTTTGGTGCTGATTAAAAAGTTGTATATTTTGCACATCAGACATGAGACACAGTGCAGATTACTCAGTGAATGTGCAGCAAAATTAGCTTTTTTTGTTCCTCTGTAAGATGTACAATGAATAACATGTATCTTAAAAGTGCAGCCTGATACTGTATCTGTTCCAAATCTGTTCTGATCCATGATATGAAGCAACAGTTTAGACTCCATTCCCTCCAGCTAGAATTGCACCAAGAGTTGGTGTTACATGCTTCAGTTGACACCTTCAGTGTCTTTGCTGTCCCAAAGATCTGCACTGTAAGATGACATCCCTGTACTGGGGCTTCTTTTTTTAGGCATTTCAGATTGTAGAACTTCTCTTCCACCAAGCACTGGGATGCTCCATCTACTTTTACAGATGCTGAGAACCCCCTCCAACATGGGTTTGCATATGTTTGTAAGATACATTTTTTTGTACTGTAGCTAGAGATGTTATATTCCACTAGGAAACAGCTCTTGATAGGATTTGCTGATGATATTTTCTGATGTCTACACTAAATGTCAGGAAGAGGCCCAGCTATTGTTTGGGTTTCCCTCACATAATGCAATTATTCATCTGTTCTGAAGTGTGATTGGTGTTTGCAGATGGAAATGACCATTGTCATATTGCTGTTTCATCACCTGTTAGTGATGAAGCCTTTATAAAAAGGAGTGGTTTTATGGCTCTGTTTGTCACTTTTTGGATAGTGAGGAAACTGCTTATGATGGACGCCCTATGTATTCTGTGAAGCTGATAATTTCAGAAGTGTATAGTGAAGATTATGAACAACCATTCATCTGTCAAGCTTCAAATGCCTTTGGACAGGTTGCATCCTATATTATATTAAAACACAGAGGTAAGGAATACTGCTGTTTTATCTGGCTTGTGGTTGACTTTGCTTTTGTAAAAGTATTGTGGTCTTGGTTCCAAATGCTTGTGTATCACATCAATAGAAGATGCATGAATTACACTTTCCTGCATTTAAGCAGGTAGATGTGTGGAGGGGAAGAGTCACTGTAGTAGTGCATTTATCTATTAAAATAATAGTGAGATGGAAGTGAAAAATGTGATACTCAAATGCATATTACATTTGTGTGAAAGATCAGATTTGAACAAACCCAACATTTTCTTTCTACTCTTACCATATTTTGTGCAGTTCCTGATGTACAAAGATGGCTGACTGGAGTGTTTGTCTCTTTCTTACTGTTAATGTTTATTATTCTGATCGCCTATAAGATTTTCAAGATAGACTTGGTGCTTTGGTATCGTAATTCTGGATGTGCCTTTGTAAGTAAGGAAGGTATGTGCACTTGATCAATGTATGTCAGTGTAACTAGCCTATTGCTTTTTATTTTTCTTTTCCATTTGCTATTACTCCCAAAGGGTTATATGATTGTTTAATAGAATGCATTTGGAATTTCTTTGAGAATTTTCAGATATGTATGGAAAGATCTTTTCATTCACATAGGTGAAATATGTAATCCTAATTGAGGTAATAAAGACTGCATAATATTTAAGGCAGTTAAGGTGAGACAGGTCAGAAAGAACCCCATATTTCTTCCAAAGAAAGTTGTTTCTTTGCGTGTGGATTTATGACCACACTGATGGTGGTCAATAGGTGTCAGCAGAGCCACATCCTGTAGACTAGCTGTAGAAAAATGCACATTAGATATTTATATTGAAAATGAAACTTTCATTTGCCAAGGTGTTTTTTTTCTCTTCCAAATTTTCTCTTTTACACATATCTTTACTTATAAATCCAGCAACTTATGATGGTTACATTCTACTAGTTTTCTATTCTGTGATACTTCTAATATATTTCTACTACCACAGTGTAGACAGATACATTGGTTAGATGTGAATAATGGAAATAAGTGCGACATAATATGTATTGTGCTTGGGCAGCCCTCAGAATTAGACTGTCTCAAATTCCCAAGAGCTCAAAAGTAAATGGATTACGTGCATTAAGATAGTTAACATTTATTCATGGCTGTTCGAAATATTTTCACATGAAAGTCATTTCAACTTTTAACAAAAGACAAGTTTTCCTAGAAAACTTACTCTATTTTTCTAATGAAAAGTAGATCAAAGAAACAATGTTTTATAGTTTGTCCCAAACTTAACTTACTAAGTTTGGCTCTGGGCAGCCTGGTCTAGTGGTTGGTGACCCTGCCAACAGCAGGTGGGTTGAAACTAGATAGTCTTTGAGGTCCTTTTCAACCCAAGCCATTCTGTGACTTTGTGTTGGTTCCTCTGAGTCTGGGGGCTCCTTTCTGCAGCCCCCAGGGTCTTGCATCCAGCTCACTTGCTGGCACATTACTCCCCATGATGGGAAAAGAGATCAGGTTCTGTGGCTCATCTTCTTTCTTTTAATCTGCAGAGCATTTTAGTGCTTTGCTGTTGCTCTGTCAGACAGCTATGAATCAACCCCTTATAACTATTATAACATCAGAAGAGGAGTGGCCAGCAGGGACAGGGAGGTGATTGTTCCCCTCCACTCTGCTTTTGTGAGGCCCCATCTGGAGTACTGTGTCCAGGTCTGGAGCCACCAGTACAAGAAAGACAGCTGTTGGAGAGGGTCCAGAGAAGAGCCACAAAGATGATCAGGGGATTGGAGCACCTCCCCTACAAAGACAGGCTGAGGGAGCTGGGCTTGTTCAGCCTGGAGAAAAGAAGGCTCTGGGGTGACCTCATTGCAGCCTTTCAGTACCTAAAGGGAGCCTACAAACAGGAGGGGAATCAACTCTTTGAAAGGGTAGATAACTGCAGGACAAGGGGAAATGGTTTTAAGTTGAGGGAGGGAAGATTTAGGTTGGATGTCAGAGGGAAATTCTTTACAGAGAAAGTGATGAGGTGCTGGAACAGGCTGCCCAGAGAGGTTGTGGATGCCCCATCCCTGGAGGTGTTCAAGGCCAGATTGGATGGGGCCCTGGGCAGCCTGGTCCAGTGTTAAATGTGGAGGTTGGTGGCCCTGCATGTGGCAGTTGGGTTGGAGATTCATGATCCTTGAGGTCCCTTCCAACCTGGCCATTCTGTGATTCTGTGGTATTTTAAGCAATCCAAAATGAAACTTTGCAATATAGGATGGTTTTTAGTTTTTAACATAAATATTTTTGTTTGTATTAGATGGAAAAATCTATGATGCATGTGTCCTGTACACAAAAGGCTGTGGAGGCAGCGACTTCTATCGATTGGAAACCTTTGTTCTTAGAATACTCCCCAACGTTTTAGAACAACAATGTGGATATAATCTCTTTATATTAGGAAGGGATGACCTACCAGGAGAAGGTATGGTTTAATTAGCAGAGTTGATACATTGCTTTTTTACATATTGTTCTAGGGTTAGAAGATTATATTTACTACAGAGAAAATGTTTATTATTATAAACTAAATTTAAACTGTAGGTTTTTTTGTTTGTTTGTTTTTAATGGAAAATTAGACCTCTTATCTGATGGCCAATTTATTTCTAGTTTTCTTGTTATTCTTGAATCAAATTTCTGTTCTGATGTTATAATGATAGGGTCTGCTCTTTCTTTCTAAGGTAAACAAATCAGTACTCTGTAGAACTATTATTATTAATAATAATAATAATAATACTGTTGAGGTCTTTTGAATAATAACTCTCTCCGGGAAGTGCAGGAAACATTTTTGGTCAGTAATTTTGTGCAATGGATTATGGCAGTTGGAGATCTTAGACCTACCAGTTCTTTGAGCTAGTCACTCTTTTATACATATGCAATTTAAAGATGGTGCAATACTTTGTGTTAATGATAAACTTTCTATACAAACTTTGATTGTTGCTTCATTACTTCCAGCTATGGTCAGTATTGCTGATGAAACTTTCAAGCAAAGCAGAAGACTGATGATCATTTTGGGATCTGAAACATTTAGTTGCACCCAGTTGGAAGATGCCCCTGAACAACAATTAGCTTTGTATAGTGCTCTTATCCGTGATGACACTCAGGTGATTCTTATAGAAATGGATGGAATGCAGGACTACGCAAGCATGCCAGAATCAATCAGATATATTAAGCAAAAGCATGGGGCTGTCCAATGGAAAGGAGACTTCTCGGAGAAATCTTGTTCAGCAAATACAAGATTCTGGAAAAGTGTGCGCTATCAAATGCCAGCCAAGAAAAAAGAGTCTTTTTCTGAAGTTTATTTATCACCTCAAACTTTGGACAATTCTGCAGCAAAGCGAAATTAAGATTTATTTACTAAAATAGTACTGAGAAGGTAATTTGGAAATATGTTTTCTACACAAATTCTTTGTATTATGAACAGAGGGGTTTTTTTGGTCAAGGAGTAAAAACTGCTCATCCCTTCCCAAAATTATACCTTACAAGGAAAACTGTGCAACTGTGTTTGTTTCAGCTACAGATATTGACACAATTTGTTCAGGCTTATGCCTGAATTAAGCATTGTGGATGTTGATAGACTGTTCAGGAGTGGTGATCCACATTAGTTTAATGTCCACTGAAGAACTGACTTCAACTGTGCAGTCTGTTTGTTTTCTAATTGAAACTGCTGTAGATGTTTACGTAGACTGCATTTTCCTACCGATTCTGTTCCTCTTGTTTTTGCCCCACCAGAATTATCTGACCTCCTCATTACCATAAAAATCTGTACTGTGCAAGTTTTGGAGTCCACTCTTGAGTAACAAGCCTTATCCTTGTTTCTTGGAGGGGATAAGGAAATACTGGGTAGATTTGAAACGTCTCACAGTACTGCATGCATTTCAGTTGAACCATTGATTACCAAATATGCTAAACAAATGGAGTGGAATTCATGACTTCTCACACATTTATCAAATAATTCTGTAATTCCCGGTTCATGGAGCATTTCTAAACTTTGTTCCTTGAAATGGTCAGGAAACTGAAAATATTTATGACTTCTTTCAAACTGGAAGCTTTCTAGACTTTGTTGCTACTCAGGAAAACATGTTCTCATTATGTTTCTCACCTGTATTAAGTGCAAACCCAGAAATTTCACTCAGTCTGTCAATGGAGTGTAGTTGGGCAGGGCATTCTTGGGAGTGGAAAGTGGCCAGTTCTGAAACCTGATCAGGAGTTGATGGCAAGAGATGATAATATCTTGTGTACTTGTGAAATTAAAAAAAAGGTAGAGGTGTGTGGCTATCTCTGTTTGCTTGGAAGTACTTCTGTATTTTTGGACACCAACCCATGTTCTGTGTGCATTGCTGAGTAAAAGGGGAGTCAGGATGGTCTGAGATTGCAGCTGTTTTCACTCACCATCTTTGAAGAGTGTCATCTGAATGCAGACATGAATTCTGCTTGCTTTGTAAGTGTTCTTATCTAAAATTGAGCAGGTTCTTAAATTATCTTTATTACCAACATGGCATCTGTCACAGAATCCTTTCAGCTGATTCTCAGAAGTGTGCATGCTTTGGAATATGCACATGGTTAGGCTTTATTTATAAAGATGAGAGAAAGAATGGCCCAGGAGTGTAACATGTATTAAAGGAAATATTTGCAGTAGTACTTCGTACTAGCTATTTCTTTGTGAAAGTTTAATGGTGCTCCTTATGTGCAGTATCCTGCTCTCCTGACCACAAGTTTCACAGCTGTTTTCCAAACCTCTAGAAGCTTTTTCTAAGATGTTGCTATGGAAACTGAGTTCAGAATAGGTCCATCAGGTGAGATGCTGTTACTCTAGTAGATTTTGAGTTGGTCTTTTTTAAAAATGCATAGTCTTTAGATTGGAACCTTTAAAATAAATTTAGGAGCCTGAGAATTTAGATAATCATTAATGTCAATTTTTATGTTGTGTTTAGGCTTAGATTTGTTCAGAAAGGCATTGAAAACTACAATTTGCTTCCAAGATTTCAGATTTCTTTTGACTTTTTGACTTTTGTTTAGAAACAGAATCATCTTATTTCTGTAGGATGAAGTAAGGGAGATAATAGAAAAATGATGTTGAAAAAAAGCTAATTTTTTTTTTCAACTATCTATTTTCATGTGCTTTGAAATAAAATTGAAAAAAAAACCCAGTGTAGCATTTGCAGTACTACTGATAAGTACACTGATTTGCATGAAGGTGTGCTGGTATTTTCTGTGTTTTCTGCTCTTTTAAATAACCACATTTTGTGAGCATTTTAGGTTTGTACGTGTGTGAAAGAGAGTGTGGGAGAATATTTTTGGTTATTATGCTTAACTGTTAACTACTTGAGTGCAGCATGACACAATGGCTTACCCTTTTATCACAGGAGTTAATTATGAAGTATGAACTTTTTTTTTTTGCAAGTCACAAAGGAAAATAGACATTTTATCTTTTTTTTTTTTTTGTAGTACAACAAAAGAACTCCTGTAGAGAGAGATGTACTGATTGTTCTTGATTAAAAACACACAACAAAAAAAGATTAGTTGGCAAAAGTTTGATTCTGGAAACTTGATAGCTTCAAAAGATAAAAAACGAATATGATATAATCTGTGAGGTATTTGTTCACTACCATGTGGTTAATATACTTCAGTATGTTGTCTGTGCTGACAGAGTAAATAATCTGAATGGTGTATGGTAGAAGATACATTGAACGTATTCTCTTCATCAATTTTTATTTCAAGCCATAACTATACAATATTTCTTTTGCTGGTTTGTGCTTTCTTTTCTTGCTTTCTGGTATACTTTCATCCTTTTGTGATTTTCCTGCCTTTCTTGCCTTTGTAAGCTAGCACAGTGAATATGGCATGCTTTACATTTTAATGTATGTATGCATCTTTATGTGAAATGTTAGATCATGGCCTGAGCCAGCCTGATTAAGCACCTGGTGAAGGGGCATAGGTGGAGCACAGGTGGAAGCAATTCATCTGTGTGACCAGAAGGGGTGGACTCTGGCTCTACTCCTCCCTGACCTCTGGCAGCCACGAGGGAAGTATCTCTACTTGGAAATCACCTCCTTTGAAGTGCTCAGTGAGCCCTGATGCTCAGAAAGGAGTGAGTGATTCCTTTTTTATTATTGGACTGTGACCATAACTTTTCTTAGGTGATCTAAGGTCACTGTGTCATTAGAGGTGGTGTTATAGTTCTCCTTGATGATTACCATGGCTGTGTGGAGTCAGCATTTCATGCAGAAGGAGGGTAGAAATCTCACAAAATCATTTAGGTGAATTTTCTACTCCAGAAAGGTTGGCGTTCAATTGCTGCTCCAGATTGGGTGACTTAGATGTGTAGGTTCTTTTTGTTTGTGTTTGCCCTCAGCCAATCATACGATCTTGCCCTGAATGTTTTTGAACAAAGTGGCTGTAGTTGAAGGGGTTATTTCAAAAAACTGTCTCATTCTATTCTTTTGTTGTTGTTGTTGTTGGTTTTTTTCCACCAGGTTTCCCTGATGGGTGTTATTTCTGTTTGCAGTTATTAAAATCCACGTGTTCTCTTTCCCATATCTAGCTAGTGATGTGTCAGTGGAGTGCTTCCTTGGTCTGCATCATTCATGGCAGCGAACCCCAGTGCTGCCTTGGCTCTCTTCCATTTTTTAGTGCTATTCTTCGATCTTTTCTTGCTCATTTTCTATACTGTGAATATATACACTTATACACGTGAAAGTTTGGAAGGGCCATATTCAAGTCCATAAGAATATATATATGTATTTGTCTCTGAGGATGTTGTTCCTGGTACCCATGCTTTTTGTATTTCCCCCTTCCTCCCAGTTTTTTCAGATATGCCTAGCTCTCTTCTGTGCAATGGAAGTGGGTGATTTAGAAAGTAATTTAGCCTGTCTACACTTATTATATTTCTCACTTGTAGGGAAGCATGCCCACACTGTATCAGTGAGGTCTTTACTTTTGGGGTAAGGTGCATCACAATCACATAATTAAAAATGGAGCACAGGAGAAACAGAAGAATAAGTGCATCCTTGCAAGAGCGAAGAACTTAGAGATAGGCAAAGGATGTTGGAGACTTCCCCCACTTCTGAAATGGTGAGTAAGCCAGGATGCTTGGGGGTTACATCTGATTCTACTTGATATCTGGCTCTAATTTCAGTATTTTTAGAGAAAATGAGACTATTTCCCTAGAGACTGAAGAGAATAGAACACATGCTGACTACTGCAAGAAGGACAAGCATACCATAGAAGTGCATCACCTCATCCTAAATCTGAATGGCTTGATATGCATATATATTTAAACGAGCAAAGGATGTGCTGGTGCTGTCTGATGTCACTTTTTAAAACAACTCATAGTGTTGATGTGTTTGGCATTTTTTGAGTGTCATATAGCTGGTTGGGCACCTCTAAGAGATGAACTAACTTATTTTTTATAATAAAGTCACATCCAAAACGCCAACAACAAATGATGGGAAAGGATCAGGGGATGGCAGAATGAGGGCTGGTGGCAGTAACACCCTGCCCTGTCAAACAACTGTAGAAATCAGTGGGAAAGTTCCCTCCTCCCCAGATACCAGGGAAGTGAGCAGCAGCCTTGTGCTGTGAAATGTTCCCACCCAGTGATGCTGGGGAGGGAGGCAGGAGTTCAGCTCTTGCAATTTACAAAAGCCATTTTACATCAGATGATAACAAAATGCTGTTAACTATAGTGGCATGCCACCATGTTGGATATAATATAAACAAAGAGTAAAATATATATATGTATATATGTGTGTGTATATATATATATATATATATATATATATTCTGACTGCTGCTCTGAATTACACTAATTACTATTTTTAGTGTTTTTCTCATCCTTTGTAGGAACTAGCAGGGAACATAATAGAAAATGACATTTTTGACCTTTGTGTCTGTACATCTGTTAATTCTGTACCTCCAAATTATTAGAGAAGAACTATCCTCTGTAGAGTTGTGGTTTTTTTTTATCAGTACCCAGCATAGACAAATTGAGACTTACTGCTTAATGTTGAGCAGTGCTCCCCATTGATTATTCAAGGCTAAGGCCACAAAATGTATGGCATTTTATTTCAGAGAGGCATTTCAACAAATCAACCACACATGATGGCCGGAGGACCATTACCAACCATGTGCTTCCTAGGCAATCCACAGAGCACTTGATATGTTGAATTTGTGCCTAATTAACTGCCTAGACTACTGAGTTGATCCCAAATGGATCCAATGAACGCAGATAAAAGGAAGGAGCTCTTGATGTCTGGGCTGTTGAAGAGTTTGTAAAAGCCCTGTTCTGCAGATAGGTGGTAGGCAAAATTCAGCAATCCTGAAGTTCTCTAAGAGGGATTGTTTCAGGATTGACTCCCAGTTTGTAAACTGAAGACAGTTTGCAAAATGAAAGTGATTAGGAATTTCAAATGCTAGCTAGAAAATTTTGCAAAAGTTTTGCAGACTCTTGTACTTCAGTTAATGCAGTCCAATCAAAAGATACTGCCTTGTCTCAGGCAAAATGTAGACTGAGTTCCAGAACTAAATGTGAAGATGAACCTTAGGAGAAAGTGATTAAATGAAATAACACAGGTGTGTGGGACAGAACAATCAGTAATGCTATTTTCTATTTGAGGAGCTCTCACTAATGGATGTTTGTAGCAAGCACTCAGATGGCAATTCTTAACCTGTTATGGCAAAGGTCCTTCAGACATCCTAATGTATACACTGGTGAGTGAAGGGTGGAAGAGCTCCAGACAGGCCTTGTGTGGCTCTAAATGTACAGTGCTGCCAAAGCTGAAAATTTCTGCTCCAGCTGTGGATTCATCTCTGGATTCAGCTGTGTGGTTCATCTCAAACTTAGTTGCATGCAGCTGCTTCTCAACCCCCCAGAAGAACAAAGAAACCAAAATCCAAACTTATTTGTTCCCCTGCACTGTGAATTACAGCTGATCCTAGCTGGAAGTGAGCTAGGACCCTTCAGAAGGGACTACATACTTTTCTCACAAGGGTGTGAATAATGCAGGATAACGGCTGTTTCCACTTACTGAGAAGTGGTGTGCTGTGTTAAGTGGTCTTTCACACAAAATAAAATGAAAATGCTTGTCAATAGTGTAATGGGACAGAGGGTTTTAAATGAAAATGAATATTTTACAAAAAAACCATGCCTTAAAAACTAGCCTTTTTTGAAAATAAGCATAAGGCTTCCTCTTTGGCAGCTAAATAACATCTTAACTGAGAAAGAAGCTTATTGAAAGCAACCACACCCTTGTAATGTTTTAAAAGTTTTTATCCAATTTGACCTGGACCTTGCAGCCTTATAAAATCTTTGTGGCCTGGCCACTATTGAGGGAGAAGAAGAGAAGCAGAGAAGAACAATAAAGCTAGATGCGTCTTGTTTAATTACTGATTAGGATCACATGTACCCTTTGAGCTGCCTACAGTAAATGTGAAGCAGCAAAGTGCAGTTTTATCTGTGTATGCACCTCTCTCTAACCACAGCTGTACTTAAAATGGGCATGTTTCACTGATCTTCTGATTTACCAAGCAAGGCCACCTCCTGCCTCACAGCGTTCCTCTCATAAGACCCAGTTTTGTGGAAATTCCCTTTACTTAGATGCAGAGCAGATTCTTGCTTCCCCTAAATGGTGTGGGTTTGCTATCGACAAAGCCTATTCAAGCAGTGAGAATAGAGTACTTGTGAGCAGGAAGAGAAGGGGAATAGGATTTTTACAGACTACACAGGTTTGGCTGCGGAAACAGTGACCTACACTGAAAATCTTCAACTTGGAACAGTGTGGTTTGTATCCATTGACATATGATCCCAAATGGCTTGAAGATGGGGAGGAAAAAAAAAAAAAGACTTTTGATGTAATCAAGTTTGGTCACAGATGGTGCAAGCCTATGTGCTCCTTGGGACAAGGCCTTGTAGCAGCTGGAGGGAACTTACTGCAATAGCTCCAGCTGATGTTCTTCAGGACAAGGACAGGTTCCCTTTGCTGGGAAGAAAAGACAGAAAACAGGTGCTGGAGAAGAGCATGAGTAATGCTCTGCAGAGTCAGGCCAACAGTTGACTAAGCATCTCACTTTCTCTTCGACAGTAGAAAGAGGAACTGCTGAAAATCTGTTACCTCTACAGCAACCCTTCATCAGGCCTCTGGGCTGGCTCTATTACTGTTGGAAGTGGAAGAAAGAAAAGAGAAGGAAAAGGAAACAAGGAAAGGAAAGAAGATTTGATAATTTGATTTTCTGTCTCATCAACAACATCAGCACAAAGCGTGCATATTTGTAGCTGATGGACTATGGTTAATTCAGATTACAAGGTTTTTATCTCCAGCTCCATTGAAGTTCTGGAAACAAAACAATTGTCTGGTGTGTAAACCCTGAAATTTGGTTAATATTTTGCTTCTCCTTTCTGGCAACAACAACAACAAAAAACCTCTATGTAATACTCACCAGGATTTGTGCAGCTTGTTTGGCAAGCATTACTACATTATTTCATGGCTTTTTCCACTGCCTGTAACATTAGGCAGTATTGAAGTTGTGCACGTATAGTGAGATGCTTTATTCATGTTTATTTAGGAAGGATTTAGACTTGAGCATCTTGCTGACCTTCTTAAGAGAGAAAAAGAGGTTTTCTGTTTCCTACAAAGTCTCTTGCCATTAGTAGGAAAGAAATTCCCAAAACCTAAAAGAAAGAAGTATCAGAACCCAGAACTGTTCTTTGAGCCTTGAAAGCTGCATGGAGCAGAGCTTATTTCCATTCAGATATAATAATGCTGAGTTGGTCTGTTATTGCACAATGAACCTGGAGTACTGTATCGTGTTCTGGGCTCCCTGGTACAAAAGAAGACAGGGATCTCCTGGAGAGACTCCAGTAGGGGGCCACAGTGATGATAAAGGGCTTGGAGCATTTCCCCTATGAGGAAGGTCTGAGTAACCTGGGTCTGTTCGGCCTTGAGAAAAGAGAGGTGATCTTATTAATGTTTATAAATATCTTAAGTGTGAGAATCAAAGGGACATGGCCAGCCTCTTTTCAGCAGTCTGTATGCACAGGACAAGTGAAAACGACCATAAACTTGAGTATAGGAAGTTCTGCATCAATATGCAAAGGAACTTCTTTGCAGTGAGAGTAATGGAGCACTGGAACAGGTTGCCCAGGGAGATTATGGATTCTCCTCTGGAGATATTCAAGATCCACCTTGACACCTACCTTTGCAGCCTGCTGCAAGGAGACTGCTTTGCAGGGGGCTGGACTCAATGATCTCTGGAGGTCCCTCCCAGCCCCTACAATTCTGTGATTCTGTATCTACATCCTCATCCTGAAGGGAGGTGGAGCCATTTTTCCACTGTTAAAGTGACTTTGGAACTTGAGATTACTTGAACTATTAAAACAGTCATATTTACTCTTGAAGGAAACTGTACTCTGTAGGTTCTTGATTAACACTCGTGCATCGTACTCCAACAAAGGCAGGCTGAAGGAGCTAGGCTTGTTCAGTCTGGAGAAGAGAAAGTGACGGGACGCCTCATGGTGGCCTTCCAATACATAAAAGAAGTTTATAATTAGGAGAGAGACTGACTTTTTACACAGTGTGGTAGTGAAGGGACAAGGGGAAATTCTTCACTGAGAGGGCAGTGAGGTGCTGGCACAGCTGCCCAGAGAAGCTGTGGTGCCCATACCTGGAGGCATTCCAACCCAAGGACAGGTTGGATGGGGCCCTCGGCAGCCTGAGCTGGTGTGGGGCAGTTGTGGGGACTGGGTAGGCTTTGAGGTCCCTTCCAACCCAAGCCATTCTATGATTCTACGAATATGAAGTCACCAGGGAAAATGTCTGCAGGCATCTTGTTAGCATAATCTTCCAATGTAATTTAGTATCAGGAGGGATATGATGCTTTTTCCCTGTTCTAGCATGGTCTAACAGGTGTTTATGTCATGGCCTTAATTGTTTGCACTGTCCTGCTCCCTCTGTCTGCTCACACTTACTCCAAGGCTGCCCTTTCTGTTGTACCAGCACTGTGGAGAAGCTGTTTCAAGAATCAAACCTGTTGAAAAAAAAGGTATTCTTTTTCTGTTTCTTTTGGCCAGTTTTACTTAGGCAGATCTGTTTTCTGAAAACGATCTACCTATCCATCCATTTATCTGTCCATTTGTCTATTTATCCTGTTCATTTATTTACTTATGGTACTGAAATGCAAGGGAAGCGAGAGTGGTTGGTTAGGATGGCATGAGAAGCTTTGGTCCTGATGCGTGGGTTTGTCAGGGTTTAACAGATGGGTGATGATCTGTGCTCCTGTGATTGAGCTGTCTGTAGCACTCAAGTTCTGCACAGTAAAACACTGTGCCAGGAAGATATAATCTGAGATGTCTCTTATCTGGCCACATGCTTGGGTTTGGGGTATTTTTCCAAGTATTGCATCTGATAGACTTTTACTTGCCTGAGTCAACAGGTTGAATGAAAAAGGTCATATTCCACAGCGTTGTTCTAAGACACCAGCTTTTGGTGAGAGGTATTTACTGCAAACACCACTGACTTGTCTTACTACCCACAAGCCTTCAGTACAAATGCAGCGTTGGTCAACCAGTCCATTAAAGAGAAATAAAAGATGGATTTCATGAAAAAGATAACACCCCTTGCCAGAGGATGCTGCAGCAGTAGGAGGTTTATATGAGTTCCTTGGAAGGCCGGAGGAGAAAACCAATAGAAGGTAAATAAAGAGAAGAAAATTAATTGGCTCAGGAAATCTCTGGTGCAGAGAGCATCTGTGGGCTAGGAGAGTCCTGTGGAAGAGTCATGGTATATGCTGGCCCTCGTGTTACTCTTCATTTTTCCTAATAGTCATCACTACAGACAAATACTGAGCTGGATGGTATGAACCAACATAGCTGTTCTCATATTCCTGTGAATGAAGGTACATGACAATGATGAAACTTGCTTGGACATACCATCAGAATTTGCTGACACCACTGTTGATGAGCATTCTTTCATGTCTTTTTAAAAAAATGTTATTTATTAATTATTTAATTCCACGAATGGTAGTTCTTGAAAGGAAGTGTTTTATATGACTCTCCAAAATTTGTCCATTTCTTTCCATTCTGTCAACAAAGTTTGTTGAGGTTGTCTATTACACTGCATCAACAGACTCCACAGTTGCTTTTAATCCTCATAAGAATTTGTCCTTTTGCCTTGGTTTTATTCACCCAAACTAGCTATTCGTTTGTTCGATATGTGAGCTTTCTAGTTGTAGTAGCAGTAATATTTTTCTTTTCAACCTTTAATGGACCATCAAATGGAATCCTGTTGGTGAAAGCCATTCAGAAATATTTGGCTAGAGCAGGTTCTTTTGTCACCACTATTCTGTTGTCTTAGTCTTGGGAATATAAATTTTTTATAAATATTTATTTTCTCTTTTTGCAAGTGATGCTTTACCTGCTTTCTATTGGGTATTTTGCTCTGACTGAATCTTCTGGGTGCTTCTTCCCATTACTTTTCCTTTATTTCAATTACAAGATTTTGGTTCTTTCCAGACTTTTTTTTTTTTTTCTTTTTTGTCTCAAGTGATCAAAATAGAAAAATAAGAGACAATAACATTTGAATTCAAATGAGCACGTTGTCCTACAATGAATTCAGTTATCTCTTATATATATATATATATATACACATATATATATAAAGAAAGGGGAGAAAAAAAAACGATTTGGGGCCTTAGACTTTTCTGATGTATGGGCTAGATATAAATGAAATTATAACACTGTATTTGGAATTAAACTTCTCTGAACAGTTATGACAAATTTAACCTTTTAACCTTAAATTCCACCTTTTTAGCTGTGAAGGTAGGTGAAATTGACTGTAACAAAATACGCAGATGTCATTTTATGGTAGGATTTCCATTCTAGGCTTTCTCTTCTCCAACTCAAGAAGGTGCCTACCTCCTTCTCACCCTCCCACCTCCACTGCAAAAAAAGAAAGAAAAAAAGATAATCAGAATTAGTTGTTTCTATTTGCAGGCAAATGGAATTTCCAATGAGAAATTAAAGATGAAGTTAATGGAAAATAAGAGGGGGGTAGAGATGGGCTGCTGATTAACTGACTGATTGAAAGGAAACAGAACTGAAAGATATGGCCACCCTGAAGTGCGCAGTCTCAGGTTCTTTTATGCATGCTTTTATTCCTCTTCATGCTTGCTATGAAAGAATAAGAACATCTCTTAAACAATAGTGCATTTCAGAAGCTTCTTCTGAAATCTGAAGATCAGAGATATGGCCCTGCTTTCCGTATGACTGTTTCTTGAAAGTGTACTTCAGGTTTAAGTTTAGGTATGATTAGTATATGGAGTATCTTCTATCTGATTTGGTGTATTAACCTTCTGTTGTCACTACCTTTTTGCGTACTATTTCTATTGCTAAGTGTATGTAGTTTCCATCTAGATTTAAAATATTTATAAAACGGGTTAATTTTCTTCTGATTTAGATTTTCTCATCAGTCTTACTTACGATTCTCATCGTCCTGTAAAGTAATTTAGTATTTTCTGTAGCTTCATAAATACCTTCTTCAGAAAGACACTGCAAATGGAACAGAATATTTTTAATGAGAGTAATTGCTCAAGTACTTCAGTACCTCTGAGCTATTCTTCAAAGAATATACAATATCATAATTGATTTTCAGATAGTTTTCCTTTGTAGAATAACAGAACAGTTTAGGTTGGAAGGGACCTCAAAGTCCACCCAGCCCCACCCCCTGCCATGGGCAGGGCTGCCCCCCACCAGCTCAGGCTGCCCAGGGCCCCATCCAACCTGGCCTTGAGTGCCTCCAGGGATGGGGCACCACAGCTTCTCTGGGCAGCTATGCCAAGGCCTCGCTGCCCTCTGATTAAATAATTTCTTCCTAGTGTCTAATCTAAACCTACCCCTTTTTAGTTTTAAATAATTCCCTCTTGTCCTGTTATAACAGTTTCTGATAAAGAATCGTCCCATCTTTCCTGTAGGCTACAACCCATGTGCAGGACCTTGCTCTTTGCCATGCTGAATTCCACGATGTTTTCATGGGCCTTCACTGATATATCAACCACAGAATTGTTCTATTTATGACTATATATTACTGTTGTATTTATGACTACTAGCTGTGTCTTTCCATCCTTTAGCATATGAATTAATAGGAAAAAAGACTACTTTGCTGGTGGTGAAGATAGATTAAAGAGATCTTCTGGTTACAATTTGAATGATAAAATGCCATTTCCGCTGAACTATTAAAAGTTCATACTCTGTGGCTATCCAGAAGTAAGATCTGACATTGAGGTTTTGCTGGGGTACAAAGCCAACCTGATAAAAACTTTATGCTGACTTCAATGTGTAGATAAACTTTGTGATGGTAGTAGGAAGGAAGGCTGTGGAGAGAGCTCATCACAGAAGATGGTGGATTTTCTGAACTAATTAAGATAAATTAATTTGTGTGAATGTAGAACTACTTCTGTGATATGAGTTAGAAATGTGAATGCCTATAGCCAACATCTTTGCTGGAATTTATGGGCAGAGACACCAAAGGGAATGGGATGGTTTAACATGTGTATCTGGTCGGTAGCAGATGAAGACCCCTAAGACATTCAGAGGGAGCTCTCCTTCCTAAAAGGGCCACTGTTGGCTGAATAGGGAAATGTGTAGGATGCTCTGAAAGTAATACCTCCTATTTTTTTTTCCCATGGAAATTACAACAGTTGCAAAGAATACATAACCACTGTTCGATAGAGCAAATTCTCAGCTAAAAAACAGGTTTTCAACAGAATCACTACTATTAGTTATGCGTTTTCACCAGTGTTGAACAAGAAACTGCATGCTCTGCCCATAAAAATCTGCACTAGCGGAGGTGAACCACTGTCATTATTGCTGAAATGCACCACATACCGCCTCACTGTGCTCACATCCACTGTTTGGTTTCCATAAACATTCAACAAGTGTTGATGAATGTCAATGGGTACCACATGTTCTGCATGGAGGAATTCAACACCTTTGGTTGATCTGCACTTCCGTGTCGGATGTCATTGTGTCAGACTGCCCCTCTGCTGCCATCTGTGCATGGCAACAACATGTAATGGGTACTGTTGGGAATGCTCAGCCTCTTCTGCCTTACCACAAACCTCCACCTTTGGCATTTTGGGCCAATAAAATAACATAGGAGGCATTTGGAGTACTATATCCAGTTCTGGGCTCCCAGATACAAAAAAGACATGTATCTCTTGGTGAGAATCCAGCAGAGGCCCACTAAGATGATAATGGGCCTGGAACATCTCCCCAAAAAGGAAAGGTTGAGTGACCTGGGTCTGTTCAGCCTTGAGAAAAGAAGACTGAGAGTTATGATCTAGTTAATGTCTATAAATATCTTAAGTGTGGGGATCAAATGGACATGGCCAACCTCCTTTCAGAGGTGTGTGGCAATAGGACACAAACTCAGGAGTGGTGAGGCAGTGGCACAGGCTGCCCAGGGAGGAGAAATGGCCACAAACTGAAGCATAGAACAAAGAAAACGTGCATAAGGACTTCTCCATGGTAAGTATAGAGACATACTTGGTTAGTGGAGGACATGACTACGCGAGTCTAGGCTAAGGCCTACATTCTGTAGTGCATGTTATACTGACAATGGTCAGTCACATTCCTTGACAGAGTCAGCAAGAATAGGGAGATGTATAAGCAGAAAAAGAGCTGCATTAGCAGAAGAGCAACAAGTTACACTTTAGGGTAAGGTAAGAAGTTGCTTGTTGCCAACAAATCAGAGTAAAAACTTAGGTGCATGATTGCCTCATGCCATCCACATACTAACCAGTTGGCTATGAAGGTGTTACATGTGATTCACGCCTGCATCCAATCAGAAGCATGCTTTATATTATTTAAGAGTTGTATTTCTTCCAATAAAGTGTCTCTGTTATCTCTTTCATAAAGTGCTAGAGTCTGTTTCTTTTCTCCCAACAGGTCAGGGTGATGGAGCACTGGAACAGGCTGCCCAGGGGGGTTGTGGATTCTCCTTCTCTGGAGATATTCAAGACCTGCCTGGATGCCTACCTATGCAGCCTGCTGTAGGGAGCCTGTTTTGCAGAGGGATTGGATCAGATGATCTCTAGAGATCCTTTCTAGTCCCTACAATTCTGTGATTACTTTTGAAGCAGTCCTTATAATAGAAAATGCCTGCTTCCACCTCAGGTCATTTTGTAAGTTGACTATATATTTTCTGAGAACAGGTGTTGACACTGCACCCTTACTCAATTCATCATTCTCATTCTAGAGCTGTCATTGGATTACTCAGTAGAAAAAAAAAAGAAAAAAAGACAAAAACTGTTGCCTTGTAGGAGGATGATCTCTCTCAAAAGCTCTTGGGATGCTTTTTACTTCTCCTGAAGTAGTTAGGCTATTCTCTATCTAGTAGTACAGTTTTTCTTGTTGAAAGCAAATGGGGGAGTTAGAAGCCTCTACAGAAGTTGAGAGCTTTGATGTAGTTTCTAGATAAGTATTTTGAATGAAAGTCTTGTCTGGACATTGAGGATTGTTCTCAGTCTGAGCTGTAAATGATTTTATGTCAGAGAGAAATCGTCCAGTCCACAGGATGGGATTCAGAGAGTGTAGGGTGCCTCTCTTAAGCACAGAAGAGACAATGAATGAGCTTAGGTGATGCTGAACATATGATGTATGGGATTTTTTCCTGAGGTGTAGGTCAGTCTTATTTTCCAAATCTGAGTTCAGGCACTATTCACATAGAAAGAAATATATGACAGCTGGAGTCTGAATAGTAGACAAGTTGTGGCAGTGTCTATATTATCAGGACTTGAAATCTGGGGACGGCAGATTGACTCAATCCTTTACAATGCACCAGAAAGGTTGGATATTAGGAAACGTTTCTTCTCAGAAGGAGTGGTGAGGCAGTGGCACAGGCTGCCCAGGGAGGTGGTGCAGTCACCATCCCTGGAGGTGTTCAAGAACTGTGTGGATGTGGCACTGAGGGATGTGGTCAGTGGGCATGGTGGGGGTGGGCTGATGGTTAGATTAGATGATCTTAGTGGTCTCTTCCAACCTTAATTGTTCTATGATTCTATGAAAGAATATTAATAATAATAATTAAAAAGTCCTTTTCATGGCTAACGGAAATGAATATCAGGAATGAAATGCCTCCTACTGGTTTGCAACTTATTTTAAATAAGAAAACAACAAGTCTTCCTAATATCTGGTTGTGTGGTGTCTGACCCAGCTACCTCCATACATCCCATCTGTCCGACAGCACATCCATAGTGGTGCAGACACGTCTACACCAAGGCTGCTGAGGCCATGAGTCAGCTAGAGAGCACCCTCAGCTCAGTGTCCTAATCTCTGATCACTGTATTATGTACTGCACGTATATGTAATGTCACCTGAGGATATCAGACAAGTTATCAGAGCCGCTCACAAGAGCTTTAGGATCACTACTGAGCTAACCATTAATGCAGGGACAAGCTGTACCCATCACCCATGTACACCTATCAGAAGGAACCATGCAGGGTGGCTGATGGTTGCTAGTGGGGCCGGTTATGTGTTACGCACTGCCTCAGCAGAAGAGTTCATGAGGGCTTTAAACGCCTTGGTTTGTCATTCTTTGCAGGACAGATTTTTGCTGAACAACATATGAAAATTTTTAATCTTTTTTTAAATCATTTTTGTTCCCTATGACTCTGCATTAGGGATCTTCATATGCCCTAACAAATGGCAATGTGTGTTCAATAGGAAATTAAAAAAGCATACTTGAATTTTCCCTATTTTAGGCCAACTTGTTTCAATTGCCCATCTATAACGATAAGGATGTTGGAATATTGTTTATGTTGGACAAGAGGTCATTTTCTCAAAGACAGAAAGGTCCAGAAGTACCCAAAGCAGCTGATTATGAATGTATCTTTTTTTTTCCAAATGCCCTGCTTTAAAGCAAATGGAGTTTGCAGCTGACAAGCTGCATCATTTGTCTACAGTCCAGGTGTTTCCTCTGCAAAACAGCATTTTTTTCCCACGTTTCAACAGCAGTTTGAACACAAGGCAGGTTTGATTTCCTATTACTCACACACAATGCTGAGGGATCAGTTAAAAAAAAAAAAAAAAGAAAAATGGAATTATGGTCATGATGGTCAACAAGGCAATGCCTGTAATGGGCGAGCATGGCTCCATAAGAGTAGCTGACCTACTACTGAGTAGGACACCCACAGCCCTGAGTACCTGTGGGTTGATGGTTGATGAGTTTGGCAGCTGGACTAGATGATTTTAGTAGTCCTTTTCAACCTTATTGATTCTATGGTTCTATACCCAGCACACGTGTAGCTTCAACATAACTCAGTGCTATGCTACTTAATGGGATAGCAGGAAACACCAAAGAAGACTGCTGGAAATTCTGTTTCCTGAAAAGCCTTTGACACTTCAGGGAAACAGATTTGGAACGGAAAACCATCTGTTGGCTTAAAAAAATAGCTTCTTTTCCTTAGAAAGACAAAAACTTGCTGTCTTGCATTTATTATCAATACTCAAAATAGATCTTTACTCAAGCAGGTTTTCTGCTTCAAGGCAAAAACAAAGAGGAAAGAAATGAGCTTTTTCAAAAAGCACAGCTTGAGTTCTTACAAGAAAAGATCTCAAGGCTCTGTAGGACCTCCGGATCTCGGGGAAGGGAAATTGCTGGGGATTTAAATTGCTTCCATTTTGTGTTTCTTCTGTTTCCCTATATAAGGAAATAAGAACTGTCATATGAGATCATACTGACAAAACATACCTAGGTCTTTATCCTGCTGCTCTTCAAAACCACAGTCTGTCAAACAAGCTAAGGAGAGGATGATGTATCCTGGTGGTCTTTACCAGTGTCAGTCAGGTGGGATGGACAGCCTCAGTTTAAAGTAATTTCTTCAACAGCATCTTAAGTAGTGATCAATGCA
Source organism: Phasianus colchicus (assembly GCF_987193195.1). NCBI lineage: Eukaryota > Metazoa > Chordata > Aves > Galliformes > Phasianidae > Phasianus > Phasianus colchicus. Next base: position 135,165,113 of record NC_143436.1, read on the forward strand.
TCTTTCCTTCCTAAATTCATGTCATACCTCCTGAATCCATTCCATCATCTTTTTAGATTATTTAATCTGGCAACTAACTTCATTTTCTATTTGTGTGAAAGAGTGTTCACTGCTTTAGTGATGTGCCTGATCTTTTCCCTATTTCCTTTATCATGTGATGTACTGGAAAATCATTCCCCATGTAATTTTGCCTCATATTAAAAGTCCTCCCTTTTCATACCTAGAGAGTGCCAGTCAATTTGTTTTACTCTTGCAGCAGAAGTGCTCTGTGCCTCTGACATCCTTACTGCTCTTTTTGGGAACTTATTTGCTGTTATATCCTTTCAGTCACTGGTGACTAAAATTACATCCAGTGCACGAGATAAGGACATGTTGCATCAGTATAATAATATTTCCTGTTTTGTTCTCTATTCTTTTTCTAATAACTCATCACAATGTTTGCTCTCTTGGCAGCTGCTGAACATTATACTGTTCTCAGAATAAATCCAAAACTACACCAAGATATCCTTCCCAGTTACTGAAAACTGATCAGTTTCTGTGTGTTTTTCCAAGAATAGTGGTTTATCTACATCAATAGCCAACAACACCAACACTATAAGGTTAGGAACACATATTTTAATAGTGAAATTTCCCAAATATCTTGCAAACCATGTACACTCACTTCTACAATAACGAGCCAAATCACTGATGTATTCTAAGCTAATTTCCATGTAAGTAGCTGTTGGGGGCCAGAGAAGATTTTACCACTTGGAACCCTTTCTATGTTGATAGGTGGTCTAAGGAGTAGAGCTGAATTTCTGAACTGTAGCTGAGGATATTCACCCAACTGCTTCATTTCTAAAAAAAAAAAAATAAATAATTGAATAATAAAAAATATTGTTGTTGTTTTTTTTTAATTCCAGAAGAAAAGGAGTTCTGTGACGTTTCTTTTTTCACAAGAAATGCTCAGAACTTTTTGTTTTCTTTTAAATTGATTTCTTTCCAAAAATATTTAGAAATTTTAGAGACTGCAAACTCCAGGTTGTTGCCAGATCTGGTGGTAAATTCAGTGAGCTAATTCTCTTGAAAAATGTTCTTCCGAAAACTCAGTTCAACCCATAGACAAAACGTTTTGTTAAAAAATGATATAATAAATAATATAACTAATTACTAAGGGTAAACCTCTGCTCCTACATGCTGTCAATATGTCACGACCCTCTTTTATCAGTGAGGAATTCACTTCCAGTAATTCATATATATTGAAGAACTAACAAGGCTGTTTAGTACAAAGTCACTGCAAACTATATCCTCTGTCAGCAAATTATCTTGAATGGCTTTTCAAAGAATCTCATTTTGTCTTAGTCCTGTAAATAAGCAAGAATTGTGTCTTTTCCATCCAAGTTATGATTTCAAGAATGTTTGGTATTTATAGAAGTTTATTCCTAAGAAATATTAGAAAAACTTATTGTTCTCAGTGAAGTAGTCAGACGTAAACAACAATATATGAATAATGTTTGATTTCAGTAATGCAAAATAGAATGAGTGCCACACAGGAGGTTAGCTTTGCTGTTGTACCAAGCAATGACCTCTTGCATGTAAAGATCTTTAACTTAAAATTGGAAACTTTCGCTTGGGCATGTGTAGTCTTTGCTTTGGACATGTTTTCTGAAATTATTTGGACACAGGATGGAGGATCTATTCCACTTTTCTTTTGTAGATAAGCTTTAGATATGTTTCTTGCCCAAAGATGTTTGTCTGCTCAGTCTCACTTTTTATCTCTGTCCTGTCTGGCATCCAAGGCAGCTTGACAGGATTGCTAGAGGGAATGAAAGATTCCAGGGGCTCAGTGAAGTGTTTTTATTTCCATAAAAGCAACAAATATACTGGAACAGCACTCTGTCCAGTTTGTGATCATGCTACAGCAATTCTGCTGGTGGCCTGGTCACATTCAGAAATTCTGCTGCTACTTTCATTCTGACTTTGCTGTATTCAGCCTCCTTAGGATGGCAGCTCGACTGCTTTCCTTTTAGGGCAAAGCACACAGCAGAGGAATTGAGTACTTTGCTGGAAAGGGAATCTGTTTTCAAGGTGCTGAGATTTTGGTGTTGGTGTTAAGATTTTTGTTTGAATAATGTCATCATGGCCTGACAAGTATATCTTGACTATCATAGTCAAGATAATCTAGAAACTATAGGTGATGAAAGAACTTTCCAAGTAACTTATCATCATGCAACCCAATAGCAAATACATGTCAGTATTACAGCGGGTAAAATTATTGGAAAATTGCCTCCTTCAAAATACTCTCACCTGCATTTTGTATCCTTTGAATTTTAATACACAATCTAGGCCCCAGGAGAGAAGAGCCAGTGGGGCAGGAGGGCTGGGAGAGCTGCTGCACACACAGGCCCATGTGGAGCAGTGCTAGGGTTGGTCCTGCTGTATGGAGCCATGGTGGGGTGGTTCTGGGAGAACTGTAGCCTGTGGGAAGCCCATAGAATTCAGTTCAGGAAAGACAGCATTGTGAAGGGACCCACATAGAGCAAGGGCAGAGAGTGTTGATGGAGGAGCAGCAGAACAAAGCATTGTAGTCTCATTGCAGATCCCATTCTCCTGTGCTATTCAGGGGGAGGACACAGAGGAGGATGGATGAGCAGAAGGTATATTTAGTTTGATTTTAGTTTTTCTCTGCTCTAGTCTGTTAGTAATAGGCAATAAATTACATTAATATCCCTATACTGAGTCTGTTTAGCTTGTGACACTAACTGATGAGCAATCTTCCTGTCCTTAACTCAATCCATGGTCCTTTTTCCATTTTATTTCCCCCCACTCTGTTCTTTTGGCAAGAGGGAGTGCGAAAGCAATGTGGCAGAGTCCAACTGCCCAGCAGAGTAGAACACCCACATGCACATTCTAGCTCCAACACACAGGCGCAGGAAGGATGCTGCACCCTCCGTAAGGTGTATTCCCACCAGCTAAGAGACATTAGAGACATTGTGGGCATGGTCAAACCTGTCACTGGTTTCCCTTGCTGTTCAGTCATTTATTGACTCCACTAGAACTTCCTGGGTTGGCCTCAAGAACTGCGTGTAGTGTAACTTTCTCTGCCAAGGTTACTTCTATCCACACTCTACAGTGTGCACTGATAGTCTGCTAACAAGATGAAAAAAAAAAAACAACAAGTGAACAGCTATTATTTCCTGGCAAATAGGGACAGGTATAAGACGAAGCTGCTTGTCTAAGCACTCTTTCTTGGCACAAGGCAAATGTTGATGTTGCTGAGTTGCTGTTTACCTATCTCTGCTTTTTATCTCAGTATTTTATCTTCTCATGTCAGCATTTTTTTCCTTTTGACCTCTTGAGCTTCTAACTGTTTCTACTCATCTCAAAAATGTAACTTCAACTGTATTTTCACTTTTTTTATCTAGTGCATTAGCTTGTGAACTTTACACAGCTCAGGAGTAATCTTGATGCACAGCTGAGTTGAGTTCATCCAGCACAAAACCAACCATTGGATCATGGACATCTGAGACTTTGGGCCATTGACTACTGGAGCTGGTAGAGACCTGTGGGCCATATGCAACCAGACCCATGTTACCAGTCCCGGATTTTTCTTTACAGAAGGTCTTCCTCTGGTGGCATCTCCACTGGGTTCCCAGCAAGATACTCCAGAGCGTTACTACCTTTCATGTTACTTTTTTTCCCCTGCTGTCTTGCCTAACTATTTCCTGCTTCACATTAAGACCATTACTTCTTGATTTGTTTTCTTGGAACACTGAATTTTTCAGAGGTTGTGTGTTGTAGTTTGACCTGGCAGGCATCTCAGCACCATGCAGCTTCTTGCTCACGTCAGCAGGATGGTGGAGAGAATTGAAAAAAATAAAAAATTGTCAAAAATTGTGGTTTGAGATCATGGAATCATAGATTCATAAGGATCGAGTCCAACTCCTGGCTCCACACAGGACTACCCAAAATAGAATCATAGAACACTGTGAGTTGGAAAGAACCCATACGGATCATTGAAATACAGATAGTTTAATAAGAAGGAAAGCAAAACAAAACAAGTGACGCACAACATAGTTGCTTACCACAAGCTGACTAATGCCCAGCCAGTCCTTGATCAGCAACAGCCACCTCCCATGTATCCAGCTGCTCTCTTTGCCCAGTTTGGCTGTAAGATCTGCAGCACAAGCCTTATGAGGATTGGTGGAGGGAACTGGGATTGTCCGGTCTGGAGAAGAGGAGGCTCAGGGCAGACCTCCTTGCTCCCTACAATGACCTGAAAGGAGGTTGTGGTGAGGTTGGGGTCTGCCTCTTCTCTCACATAAAAGTGACAGGACAGGAGGTAGTGGCCTCATGTTGTGCTAGGGGAGGTTCAGGTTGGACATTCAAGGCCAGGCTGGATGTGGCTCTGGGCAGCCTGGTTTAGTGGATGGTGACCCTGCACATAGCAGGGGGGTTGAAACTCAATGATCATTGTGGTCCTTTTCAACCCAGGCCACTCTGTGATTCTATGATTCTATGACATTAGGAAACATTTTTTTCAGAAAGAGCGGTGAGGCAGTGGCACAGGCTGCCCAGGGAGGTGGTGCTGTCACCGTCCCTGGAGGTGTTCCAGAACTGTGTGGATGTGGCACTGAGGGACGTGGTCAATGGACATGGTGAGGATGGGCTGACTGTTGAGCTAGATGATCTTAGAAGTCTTAATGGTTCTATGATTCTGTGCTCCTTACTGGCAGGACAGCATGAGAAGCTAAAAAGTCCTTGAATCTTCAACTGAATGTAGATGGTTTGTACCCCACATTTCTTGCCTGTCTCTAGAGAATAGCTTCAGGAAATGAAGAAGGGCTTCATGCTGATGAAACTTCCTCAACCTTAGCAGGGAGTTGTCACCAGCTTTTCAAGCTACTATTGGAGCTGAATGGTTGACCAAAGCAATGTGATATTTCACTGTGGCAGGGTGTTCATGTGACACTCTTCATTTTCTGTTTAATAGGGAAAGTACAACCCCCAAGACCACTTCAAAGGAAAGGATGTACTGAGAGCTGGGGAGAACATGGGTATGACAGAGGCAAGATTTTTTTCCTGCTGGCATGTAATTACCACATCTTTACATATTGCTGAGTGTTTGCTGTGTGCTGACTGCTGTGACTGCGGCTCAAAGCAGGTTCCCTAAGAGTATCAGCAACTCTGTCAAGGAAGAAGGAAGCACTGATTCTCAGATTGTTTTCAGGAATAGTTCTATGATGTACAAAGCTGATTCATCCTCAGGAATTTTGCTTTTTCACTGCAGAGGTCGATCCTGTGGACTGATTGCCCCACACGAACAGCACTGCTGGAGACTTTTGGTGGTTGGACTCAATGATCTCCAGAGGTCCCTTGCAACCACTATTATTCTGTGATTTTGTGATTGGCACAGGTTTGGTGCTGATGCTTGGAAGGCTGCTGAGCAGTCCTTCACAGTGCTCTTAAAATGTCTCTCTGATATTTGGTAGCCTATACAGCCTCTGTACACCTGCTTATGGCAGGCACAGCACATTGGGCCACTGTCATCCCTGCAGAGACTTCTCCCACTCCTGCATCCTTTTCCAGAGCTTCTCCTGGATTTCCTGTGAAACGTCTCTGCTCTTTGAGCCTTGCTTCCCTCAGAGACCTAATCTTTCCATTGGTACAGACATCTGCTTTCTCAGGGCCCTTCTTTTATCAGTTTAGCTTCAGTGAAGCAGTGTCCGTCACTAAAGCCATTCCCAGTGCCTCAGCAATGTGTACAGCTGTTCTGCAGGAGTGCTGCCCCAGCAAAGCTGTCACTCGTTTTCAGACAAAACCTATTCCAAAGCACCCTCTGCCGGCTGAGGCTCCTGCTTTGCTTTCCCAAGGCATGTGAGAAAGCCAGGAATTAGTCAGCAGGCTTATTGCAGTACAATCAAGATAAAATGGCATAGTTTGTGATTAACAGAAAGCCGATGCCCTTGGCAAAAGGCATCTGATTGATAAGAACTAGGAGATCCCCTCTCTGATATGCACTGAAATCTACTACAGCCATTTGCAAGTTCTGTTCTGTTCAGTGGGAGGTGTCTCAAATGCTGCTATAAATTCTGCTCCTCCAGATATGCACTGCAGAAGCCAGACAAAAAACATTCCCAGTAATCTGGTACAAGCAAAGGACTCAGCCCAGAGCAAAGCACTTCTCTACTGTGTGAATTTCCAGAGGGTAGGTAAAATATTTTATCATTCAGCCAATAATAACTGATGCTGCTGGAAACTGTCTAGAATTTTGTAAGAAACTTTATTTCAGTTCGCTTTTGTGCCTCTTTATCTCAAGAAAAATTATTAGATTCAAAATGTAGGATATGCTGATGTGATAGATAAATAATTTTGGGACCAACATAAACAACATATAGACTTATCCATAAGGAAGTATATTTAGAAGGGGGTTTGTCTTCAACTTTCTGGCAGATAATTTTGTTAGTTATTCAAAAACAGAAAATAGTTGCTATGCAATTTAGTATATTTATGTAATTTCTTCCTTCAAAATATTTTCTAAATATAATTTATATATGAATTCAACCACTGCTGTATTTTAATACTGAATTTCCTAAATTTTATGCTCATAACTTTAATTATTGTAGGTGTCAACTGTGGTGACTGTTTTGCAATCACATCAGAGTTACTGTTACTATTTTAGTGGCTCATTTTCAGTCAGAATGTGTTCTCTGGTTTGATGAGAGATGAAATATCTCTCAAAGTATGAATGAGGGAAGACTCTGTGAATGTATCATCCCTCACAGTCGTTATTTCATGGTATTTTTATGTTGTAAAGCATGTCAAGCTTTCTAAATTAGAAATTGCAAAAGCATTTTCAATTTTTCTTGGTATGCAAGACATGGTACTTTTGTCATGTCCATAGACTTACATGAACAGCATTACAAACAGTTTGTTGGCAAATCCACTTTTGGAAAAATATCATGAAATATTTCTAGAGCAGTTCCCTCTGGAGGAGCAAGGAGCTAAGCCTGATAGATTTACCTGACAGGTAAGCAAGGAACTAAACCTGGTAGACTACATCTAACACAACAAGGTGGTTCTTCATTGTCCTTTAAAACTGGGTCTTTAGGGGCTATTTGGTTATACTTGAGATCAACAGAACTATTGGCAAAAATTTATTTGCTTAATAAATCCCAATCCTGGCTTATAATAATCAGGATACATGAAAATCAGTTTCCTGTTCCTAGTTGCCAGTCTAGTTTTCTCCTTGGTAGTGTGAGAAATAAGTTCTCAAAACAAAACTTCTGCTCTAAATGCTTTACTGTGCTCTTGCTGTGAGCTTTCCTGTGTGCTAATTTTCTCTGTATCCTGGGTCACACAATGGCCCAGCTCACGCTGAACCCTCTCCTGAGCCAACTCATTAATTCCTTCCAGGACAAAGCTGCTGATGTTTGTTATGTTGAAAAGTAATATCAAATATTTATGAAGCTGGTCTAAGATTTTCTTAAGATTAAAGAAGTCGGTAGCCTGCACATTTTTGAATGCAGTGCTTTACTCCAGCTCCAATGGAAATGAGCAGATATTCACAGAGATTATTTCTTGGAGGTCCTGGGTGGTCACTCACTTCCCATGTCAACAGCCTTGCTGGGATGCTGGATTTTTCAGGTCTAAACTTCACATTTTCCATGAACCCTGCAAATACCTAAACTGAAACACTCGTGCTTTTCTCTTCCAACACTAAGTTTTATTAGAGGATGTTTATTAAAGCTTCTAGAAGAAGAAGTTTTCCAAATCAGTACAAAGTGAATGATATTTCAGAAAGCACAAATTTGAGTTTGTTCTGAATTTCAGACTTGGCACAGATGTAGACTTGTCAATGTTTGTTTAGTCTGGAAATCTTTGGCACCGAAATAAAATTCCTTGCAGTACGTATGATGGCAGTACTTACCCTGCCTGCACATTTTTTGCCTATTTTTCACAACTCCTCCTGTGCTTGCTATCTGCAGTACAGATAACAATTCACTTCTAACCTGCTTTCTCTTTACAACTTATTTGTTGTCTGTAACACTGTGGGATCACTCCTTCCTCCTCTGATAGCAACAGATACTGCTCTGTAATCTGCAAGCAAAGACAGCATTTAGGAGAAGGCTCTATTGATAAAGTGTTTAGGACTCCTTAATATATCTGTATTGCTTATCTACTGTCTCTTGACATATTCACAGAATATATCCAGACCAGTGTCCGTAAATCAATAGCTGGTAGCCTTGATACAGTGGCTTGCTGGAGTGTGCCTGAGCCACACTCCCAGGCGCTGGATACAGCAGGTGCATGTCAATTAGACACAAATGAAAACATCAGTGGGGCCTAGAATCTGTCCTACTACTACTGTATGAGGGCAATGTATATTCTTTACCTACCCTTCTAGTCCATTTCTTCACTTTCCCCTTTGGGTTTGCACTGTTGATGATGCTCATCTGCTTCCATTCTTGCCACAAAGCACTTACCTGTGAGGAGCTGTCATTGAAGGTACTTCCACTTTCCAAAAGAAAGAAGGTGGTATGCACCCACACACTAGATTGGATGAAAGCTTAATTCACAGCCAAGGTATGTATTTTCAAATCCAAAATATGTCCTTTACTAGATTAAGGTACAATTTTTCACTCTTGACAGTGAAGAGAATGTCTCAAGACATCATCCTTCCTGAAAAACAAAACAAACAGAAACAACCAAGAAAGAAGAGGCTTCTATCTGGGGCCCACCATGGTAGAGAAATTTCCCCACCCTTAAATCAAATGAAGGGATAGCATTAGTTTTAATGTTGCATCAGTTATTGCATTGACCGTGGAACTAAGAGCATCATCTCAAAGTTGCAGAAGGACTGCCACTCACCCACACATGCATTCTGTACAGAGCAGTCCACATGACTCAGCTTATCTCTGCATGATGCTGTTGTCTGCTCATAGATGTACATCAGTAGTATATTCTGATAGTCTTTTTTTTATGGTGTCTTTTTTCCCCGCTTAGAAATATGATGGTGTATGTACATTTGATCTTCCTATCCATCTTCCTCCCGGCTTCCGTGATATCAGAATCATGTAAGTCAGATTTAAAATATTCTTTCTGATAAATTTTATTCAGCAAACTATTCCTGATTATTTTTTTTAACTTCAATTGGCTAGTTTATCTCAAGCCATATATTACAGTTTAGAAGTTGGCTCTGTGTTGCTGTTTCTCCTTGTAAAATACACTGAGTACCGTCCATTTTTCAGACATTAAATCCAGGCTCTACTTCTGCTCTTGGCATATCTGCAGGCAGAAGGAAAAGCCTCTGTGAGAGGATTTGGGAGTAGCTTCTTTTCCTGGCTCCAGCTGGGCAAAATCCCCAAGAGCAAGCGTACTTAACTTTCATTGAGCAGGGTGGTTCACATATGCGCTTTGTTGCAGCAGCTCTGCTGGCCCTGCAATCATTTCCTGCCAGTGACACTGCATTATACAGCACACATGTAGTACTAGTTTCCAGATGATCTGCATTGTCTGAGAAGTATAGGAAGATGTTATCTCTAAATATTTCCTTTTACTCTCAGTTTTACGGAATGAATGCTAATTTTTACAAACAACATTGATTTATTGAGAGGCTAAATTCTGCTGAAGAATTCACCAAGATAATTTTCACTGACATTGCTATGTTTAGATGAGGCCACTCATCTTCTCTGTGTTCCTCCTCCTCTTCACTTTTTTCCTGAAAGTACCGTATTTCCATTGCGTTGCTCCTTTGGGGCAATGCAGGACTCATGGGTGGGAATTCTGTTAGAACGATGAGTTCATGCATACTGATGTACTACCTGGTGTGGGCAATTTAGATGGGTCTGTAAAGCTATATGTAATGTCAGTGGAGAAGAATCTTTTCAGAAAGAACCAGGAGACAAGCGTTAACCATGCAGAGATACTCACCACCTGATCTGCATGCCACATGCCTGAAGCCAGGTGGTGGCAATATGCCCCCAGAATGTCATGTTTTTGATGGAGATTCTCTGTTTCCATTGGCTGTTTGGTTACCTGGTCTCATTTTCTTATTCCCTTATCTTTTGTAACTCCTTGCTGACCTATCCAAATTTCATCCTCATCAGTTTTTTCTTTTTTCATCTTCTCCAAAATGGAATTGGACTTTCAGACTGAAGTTTCTATTTTCAGCAGCCAGTTTACTGCTCAGGTACCACAACACTTACATCTCTGTCAAAATTGCCTGTTTCAAGTTTCTCCAGATCATTTCAGTATTACATTCACTTATATATAAAAAAAAAACAAAAAACAAAACAAAAAAAAAACGTTTTAATTCCTTTCTCTCAAGTCCATCCTTTCTTTTCCTTTTGTGTGTGTGATTTGATTTTCTAAGTTACTCATTCCTTTCTGATGGCTTTTCAACTTTCCGTCAGATCCTTCCTTTCAGTTTTGCTTTGCATGAACACTAGACAAGATCTTCTGAATTTCCTTTATAACAATCTTATCTACACCCTTCCTCCTGCCACTAGTTCTTTTCTTCCATTAAAAATAAATAAAAATTCTCAACATTCCTTTTTTTCTGCATTGAAAACAGAGCAAAATCTCCCTGAAAACAAACAAACAAACAAACAAAAACAAACACAAAAAAAAACACAACAAAACAATACAAACCGAATATACCAGGAATCAATTTGCTTTACATTTTCTCTGAAAGCTTGAGGATGGTAGGTAGAGGCACATGACTGGCCTACTGATCTAGAAATGCCAAGTTCTTCTCTATCTTCAGTGAGTCAAATGCTTAATTCACCTGAGATTTTTATCTTTTGGTCATTTGCAGATGATGCAATTGAAGGTGAAGCTTTAGTTGTAAGATGTCCCAACAATGATTTATCTGCAAAAGTCACCTGGTATCACACAGACACAAGGAAAAGAATTCCTGAAGAAGAAGAGGGATCACGAGTATTTTCAAAAGAAATGTTTCTTTGGTTTCTGCCAACTTCTTTAGAGGATTCTGGAAATTACACTTGTCTTATAAATTAGTAAGTCCAATATAGGAAAGAGAAAAAATTGAGAGTTGGAAAAAAAGTCATATGTGTTTTAAAAATGCATTTTAATTGTTATCTGTGGAAATGATGTCATTTGGTGTACACCATTTTATTTAAGTTCCATTCTGCAACTTCTATTTTTGTAGCAGACCTTTAAAACAATGTGTAACTGAAATACAGCAACCATTCATTTGCTTTTAAAACAAGACTCGCATTTGCTACAAGTATTCATTTTAGTCCCTATAATGATGCTGCCATTGAATCATCTTTATTCAATTTTTAAAGTCCAGATGGGAGCCAAAAAGGGCGCAAAATGAATGTTCAGGTGCATCCATGCAAACAAGGAATGTGTTTCCCAAGCCGGATACTTTATGCAAATGAAACTAGAAAAGGAAAAATTTCTTGTCCGACATTTAAGAATTATGAGAATGCTACTATCGTCCAGTGGTATAAGGTAAATAAAACAATAAAGGTGCCAGCTGTAGATCAGATTACTGTGGGAGCTATTTGCAACAAGCCAAAGAGAGCTTTATTTTCCAGGACTGCAAACCTCTACAGGGAGAGAGATATTTCATGCATGATCCTTATATTTTTATTGAAAACCTGAATAAGGAGGATGATGGTTATTATACTTGTCGGTTTACTTATACTCACAGAGGAAGGGTGTTCAATGTATCAGCAACAAGGATCTTTATAAGTGAAGGTAAGACTTGCTAAAATAACAAAGATTTATGTCCCTTTAAAGAAAAGGAAACTTATTAAAAAGAAAAATATTTTCTGTTAACCTATTGTATTTTGGAGAAACTTTAGATCAACATTTTTTTAGGTGAATTTTGTGGGTGGGAATCCAAATAGAGCAAGATGGCACTACATTCAGACCCAACCACATTCAGGATTTCAGTAATAGTCTCCGATAACCCTGGTTGCATATTGGGGTTGGTAGGGCTGACTGATAGCGTGTATTGTTGACATGAAGGGGCTCTTTCAAAGCAAGCTACAAAAATTCATTTTCTATTGCTTTGGTGAGGGAAGGGCCTGTAGGATCTTCTGGTAATCACTGGATTGCTGATGTGCAGATGTCATACAACTCAACACCTGCTGGTCCATCTGAGTTAAAAAACTTTTGGATTTCTGTTGACTGAGACATAATGAGTTATAAACACAGATGATAAATGAATGGAGCCCACTAATCACTGTAATCTTTGTTAATGTGAAAGTGGCCAGCATGGCTGAGATTCAGTGTACTCAGGGAGGCCTTCTCTTTTGGTGTCAGTCAGAGCAAGAACATGCCAGTAATCATCAGTTCTGGATTGTATCAACTTACCAGACTTCAAAATGTTCTTCAGTTGTGCAATCAAGTCAGCAGAAAAACAGTTTGTTCATTTGTTTGTTTGCTGTCTTTGAAAAATAGATGTAGTTCATTCACAGTCTGACATCAGAACATTTTACTGTGGGAAACTGTGCCCAGCTCTGTGGAGCCTCAATTACAGTTTTTGCCCTGATTCTCAGTAGAAAAGTACGTTCTTGCTATTCTGAGCTGGTCAGAATTGAGATTTGAGGGGATAGCTAGTACATTGGCTTAGGAGATATGGTGCCTTCCCTTCCCCATTTCCGTCTAATAAATACCCTGTTGGTCAACATGACAATCTCTTCTTCACATTGCATTTTTCTTTGAATGATCTTTCATCAAAACTTTTCTTACTAATCCAATTTTTTTTTTTTCTCTTTGGTTTATAATGGAAATAACTCTTATTTACTTGGCACACAGCTGACCAAAATTACAGAAATCTTTGTTGCATCTAGGCAGATTACTTCATTTCAAAGCTAATTTGATTATTTTTTTAATCCATAGAAAGAAAGGATTGCAACATAGCATGTGAAATTTCAACTGGGTGAATTGAATCTGCTCCAGTTTTTAGCACTCAGAATACCTAACAACTTCTTTGAGATTTCATTAGCCTTTAAAATAAGTTTGCTGGATGAATAAACTCTTATGTGTTGTCAATATTGGCGTATGTGTGCCCCTGCTGGTCTGCAAATCCACACTGATTTAGAGGACATTCTGCATCTGCACACTGGCAGCTAAAGTCATAGCACTGTCAGCAAGCTAGGAAATTACTGTCTTTCTCTGGCTTTTTTTTTTTTTTTTTTTTTCTTCAGCATCTGGCTAATGAAAATTAGACACAGGATAGATAAAAAGAGTGGATTTTATAGCAGCCTGGGAAACGGGAGTTAAATAAGTTCCTGCATATTTTATAGGAAAATGTGGTTACGGGATTCACAGAAGTGCCTTGATGGGAAGCAAGCAATGTGCTTCGACTGGGAAATGAGAGTTTGTCTGAATGGCAAGGAAAGATGCCACAAAGGGAATAGATCCTTCAGTCAAACCAAGTGTTTCAGAGTAGTTTGGACCTGTCCATATCAATTACCAGAGATGAAATATAAATATATTGAAGGAGAAGTTCCTTCTGAACACTAATGACAAGGGATGTTCACTGTCATAGCAAACTGATATAATTCCATTACTTCATATAATGTATTTTCACAATTTTCTAATACGTCCTTCCTTTCTCTTCTTAATCTCTAAAGAAAAGCACTCATCTCTACCTGTTCAAATTTTATTTCCAAAAGATGAAGATGTAATAGAAGTGGAGCTTGGTAAGTAAAGACTTTACATTGTTTTTAAACCAGCATTTTGTGGTGACCTAACGAACATCGGCAGCGTCAGGGAGAAGGTTAATTACATTTTTGCACTACAATTTTTACCAGATTTAATTTATTCCAGGCATAATGATATGAAGTTATATCTAAATGATAGGCTATTTAGAAATTAAGCAGTAATTTAAAAGTTTAAGTAACCTATTCTACTTTGATAGGGATAAACTAGGATTACTCATATGGTCAGTTATCACATATCAGCCGAAAGCGTGACAGCTTCCATCCACTTCAAAGAGGGCTGTAACTAAATCCTTTGAAACTTTCTGATGATACACTTAAGAGGGAAGAATGGACTATTCTTGCAACTAGAAATACTTCTTGCTTGTGATTTTGGTCCAGACACAACAGCTGCGTCTCTGTTGATGAATGAAGGAAAGCAAGGGACTGGTTGCTGGTCCTGCCTGTGCTGGCTAGCACTGAGTGGATTGCTCTGGTTGGAAGATACTTGTTGGAATGAAAGGGTAGGGAATGAAGCAACAAATAGAGGGCTGGACAGCCCTTAGTGTTCTGGAACATGCACCTAGCTTCCTTTTGTTAAAGACTATTGATGTTCTCTGAGGTTCAGATTCATTCCTCATAACTTGTAGCACCAGACTCCGGGCCCACACACTTCCACATGGAAACTCATTCCTGTTCTTTATTTTCTTTCCTCCAGTTTCTCTGTCACTCAGAATTAGTGTGCCAGACACCTCTCTCTTTAATGAGATAGCTAGTCTTTAATGCCCTACCTTTCTGACACAGTAATTAATCTCAAAATGCATGGTGCAAATGTACTTCAAGTTTAGAAAGCACTGTATCATTTCTATTGTCTTCTGTTTGCAGAATTGAAGGGATTTCTCCACACTCCCTAATACCGATTCAGGATATAAATCATAAGATGTTTTAACCTTACCTAAGCCCTGTTTTGATGCATATTAATGTGGAAATCTTTAAATTGTTTTAATTATATTTACTTCAGTGCAACAGTGACTCTTATTTCTGGAATAAGTATTTCCTGGTAACAAATGCATAAGAAGATATTTCCTGTTTTAATTTTATCCTGTTTTTCTCTAGTTTTTCCAGCTTGAATAAAATCCAAGATAAGAATCTGCAAATAAAATTTTTGATTAATACTGCATATGGAAAATTATATTACACTATTTCCATGTATGCCTATATGTAAGACAGCATTTATTTCCCATATTCCTTAATAGCTGATTACATTAGACAAGTAATATCTATTTTCCCTTCAGAGCGTTATATATAAATAATTTATTTTGTAGTCTTTGTTAATGTATTAGATATTTTGTTCAAATATCCTTTTAGTATTTCTTTTCAAGACCCTCCCGTGAATCATGTTCTGCGCTTTAACTTGGGAAATGCCTAAATTGCTAAGGCAAAACTCAAAAGTGGTATGAAGATTTGTAGAAAAAGATGTTATCAGGAAAATAAATTTCTTCTTTTCCATCAATCTTCATTAGGTGCTGCTTTTTCTCTGAAATGTCAGGCCCGGTTGGGGATTAAGAAGCAGCCTATAGCTGTTGTCACGTGGGATGTGAATAAGATGCCAGCAGAATATGCAGATGAAGGAAAAATTAATCAAGAAGTTATTTAGTAAGTGCATATAATACGTAATAATCTTTTCTTTCTATGCAAATTATTCTTAACAGCAACCAGTACCACCTCTTTTTCTCTCACTGTTAGTTTTGAAGGAGAGCACCAAGAGTTCTATGGAGAGGCAACTTTGACCATTAGTAACATAGAACATACGGATTTGCAGTCCAGTTTCTCATGTGTAGCCATGAATGAAATGGGAAACACAAGGATCACAGTGACGTTACGACTCAAAGAAAAATGTAAGGATAAATTTTGTTTCATTTTGTCTCTCGCATGCTTCCCACTATTAGAAAGATGTTGGTGATTTTATTTTTTCCTGCTTATTTCATCCTGTTTTATTTCTTTCATTTTATTTATTATTTTCTGGTAGTATGAAAGTTTCTCCCGGTAAGAAGGAAAAAACAATCTGCTTTCTCCTTACATATTGAAGTCAGTGGCAAAACTCTTGTGGCTTCATTCTCTGTGAAAGGCCTTGGGGTGAATGCAGCCTTGGGGATGGTATCCTGCTGGGGGAAGGCAAAATTTCAACAAGAGAGTAAATATGAGTAGCAGGATGGTGCACTGTGACAAGCATGCCCTGATTCTAGGATATTTCTGTTCATTCCCTGTGAACATCACTGTGCCTACTGTGTGCCACACGGTGTGTGAGCAACGCTTTGAAAGCTTCCTCTCAGCTCCATTTTTAAATTCATTGTTCCAGTCATTTCTGACAGAGAAAGAAAATTTAAGTTCAGTAAATGGTGGGGTCTGAGATGGTCTTTATCTGTTATAGGACTCTTTAATGGGGATGGTCAAATCCCCAAAAGGCACTGCTGCTGCACCACAGCATTTGAATTTTCTGGCAGAAATGGTGGTCAGTGGTTTCCTCTGTTATCCCTTTAAATGTGCTGAGCCACCAAAGGTCTTGAGAGTAAACTGCATAGCCCTTAAAGAGGGATTCATTTTCTAAGAGAGAATGGTGGTAAGAGTAAAATAAAGTTTATTCTGATCACAGCATTTGCGTAGCTACATGTCTTGCAGTATTTTTCACTGTTCATAACTGCCTTCAAGTAGAGACACATTTCCTTGTAGCCGAGATTAGAAGGGTAGCAGAGGAGGGGGCATCACTGAGGAGGACATTCCAGAATTCCCCAGAGGAGCGTGAGAGGGAATGTTTTGGTTGTATGTTGCCAGGTGAGTGAGAGTTTAGCACCTCTCTGGAAGCTGAGAACATATCAGCACGGTGATGAATTATCTGTGGGAATGTTCTTGCAAAGAAGGGGAAGGAAACTAAGTAACACTTCCCGTTAGCTGTAGGGTAGGCAATGGAAAACACTTACTGACCCCATATTGCAAACTAGATGAGGGACAGGAATGAGTGTACTTGTTATTTTGTGTTCATGAAGTGATTCATTAAACCTGATTTCTGCTTCACACAAACCTTATTTTGTTTTTATCCATAGGTCCTCAGTAAATGTTCAGGAAAGCTCTTTGTTGCTGCCTGTGTTGTGTGGATGTCTATTCCCTTCTCCCTGTTGCTGCTACTGTCAAGATGCCTGCTTCTGCTGCTCGTCACTGTTGATGTGAGCAAGACTAAATCCAGAAATGGCAGTGCTCTGCTTCAGTTGTCTTTATTTATTCCTCTCACAGACCAGCAATTTTTGTGCTAAAACAATGATAGCTTGCCTCTGAGTAAAATAAAAATGCCTCAGGGATTCCTTGTGCCTCACTTCTTGTAAACGTGTAATAAAAACGTGTACTCTTCTTTTTTGCTTCTTTCTGTTTTTAATGAAAAAAAAAAAAACAACAACAACAAAAAAAAAACCACAGATTTTTATTTTTTAAAATATGTCTATGGTTGTTCCTTTGTTTTTCCCACAGTGTAAATAACTCACGTCTCCTAGCTGCTGTCCATCAGTGTGCTTTCCACACATTCCTGCTTTATGTTCTGATAGTTTTTCCCTAAAGCATTTAGTTTGGATTGCATTGTTATTCTGTGTAGCACAAGCCTGTGATAGGAAGTAAGAGATCTGCATATGTTCTTTCATTTACTACTGAAATTAATCACTTTTGGGGGCATTTTATGAATTAGCTAAATAGCAGCAGAGATAACAGGTTAAGGGAAGAAGCAAAGATGCTGTAGGCAACTGTATCAGTTACTCTATTTGAATCGCTTCAGTCTCACAGTCATCAAAAATGTTCTGAATGAATGATTTGGTTCACAAGATATTTTCCAAGGAAGCCGGGGATTAAATCTAACATTCTGAGTCATAATCAAGTACTGCAAGCACTAGCTCATTGTTAGCAGTATCTTTATGGCTGATTTTGTTAGATTGCTTCGATAACAATTGCCATCCACATAAGAATGAAAAATTGCCAGAGAGGAGTGAAAAGCTTCTATCACAGCCAAGGGTGGTGAGAGCTGTTTGCTTTTGTCTCTATGGCAAACAAAAACATTCCTTAATATTGCCAGGAAAGAACGTCACTGACAAAGCACAGGAAAAAACGCGTATGTTTGATTCAGGATGTGTGCTGTGCACTTATGTATATGTTCATATATGTGTGTGAAGAGAAGTGCAGTATGGTGAAAAAAGAGTATGTCCCAAGGTTGTGTTTTTTGTTTTTTGTTTTTGTTTTTGTTTTTTCTCTTGTGTTTTTAAGTAGGAGATAAGAGCTCTAAGAGAAGCTCTTGATGATCTTGGTGTTTTTTTCCAACCTTAATGCTTCTATGTTCATATGATTCTTTGGAAATGAGGAGCATGATCCAAGTACCTCAGTTTTCAGGAATAACGCAGTGCTTGGTGTGATTTTGTGGTTTTCAAATTACAGACTGTTACACTGAGAGGCTTCTGCTTCTCCTGCTGAGGAAAAGCTTTCTCTGCTTTTTCTCATTCAGCCCCAAGATTTTGACCATCCCTGGTCAATATGAAACCCTTCCTTCAATGTTATTTCCCATCCTTTCTCTCTTCTCTTTGCCCAAGTCTGCTTGGTATCTTTTGACTCCTTCGCCAACACTTTTTCCAAAAAAAAACCCCAAAAAACAAAAAAACCCAAAAAACCAAAAACAAAAACAAAGCACATTTTTTATGTTTCGTAATACTTCTGGAGGCAAACTTAAAGAATTAGCCTATGAAACAGGCTGTTTTACTTCCTCCAGCTCTTTTAGTTCTATGCTCCCATATTTAATTCCAGAGATGGTGATCATCCCATATTTTACATTCCATCTTTGCCACAAGACACATCATCTCCTGATCTCAGAGATCATCTGCTTAATTTCTTACGTGGTGTCACTCTCTGGTCAGCATAAGGAATTTGTGACTTTTCATTATATTTTCTTCCTCTATCCTGTGAGGATATAGCAAGTCTTTCTGAACACCAGGCAACAGGCAAAGACTCTGATAGTGAGTCCATGGAAAGCAGAAAAACACTGGAAATGTTAACTCCTTCTACCAGCAGACAGAAACAGGAATGTGCCTTCAACATTACCTTTATCTTCCTTCTCAGAGATACAGGGGCTGTCAGAATATCTCCCAAGTGCCACTTTTTTATTAATATCTAAACCACTACTGGCTTCTAGTTCTTCATCTTCACTCAGGGATAGTTAAATAGCTGATGATTGCGTTTCATAGGTCTGACTTACAAGCATTGTCTTATTTCTGTTCTTATCTGCAAGAAAGTGAAAAGTGCCTGGGGGACCACAGTTACTTCCAGAGTGAACACTTTGTTCTGTAGAATGCCCCAAATTCCAGTCATTCTAACCCAGTTCAGCCCAGCACACCAGACCTCTTCTTCTTCAAAGTTATTTCTTGCTCATGTTATAGCTAATCTTCAGTAGACAGGTGTGGGCAGGAATTCCACACCCAGATCTATAATTTTACTGTCTGGAAGTGTGTTCCTTTTAGAAGCCAAAGAACTTACAAAAAGGTGCAGTTTTCCCTGCGTCTGTCAGGAGAAGCTTTCAAATGTTCTTTTCTGGGTTGTTTTCCCCAGCGTCTCAAATATTGTTTCCTGAGAACTGACAGTTCTGTGTTCTCATTGCACTTGAATTTAAATAAACAGTACTAAATGACAGGCAGCTTGTGAACTCTCTGCCACTAAACATTGCAGTGAAGTTAAATGGAACAGCAGGATCTGATCACCCTTGTTCAAGGCCTCCAAAAGTTGCTTCTGGCCATTGCCCCCATTATGCTGAATATATCTGATCTATTCCAGAGAAATGAGAGGCTGAGTCAGCCATACTGGGAACTGAACCTGCTCTTCCAGGAAGACTCCAGTGGAGGTTTTGATCTGAAGCAATACAAGTTTTACAAGCACAGGAAGTTTATCATTTTTTTTTCAGAATTGGTCTAATCAGTGTGAAGCCAAATATAAACAGCTCCTTTTAGGTTCATTATTGCAAAATTTGTTGTTGGAACCTGTTTCCTTTTATGTTTGCTTTCTAAATGCTTGACATATGAGAACAGTATTTGTAAGGTTGTGGCAAGCCCAGGGTCAACAACTGAAACAATAAGAAAAATATGACCATCTCTGTCCCTTGGATAATCCTCAGTAGGTCATGGAAGAGGTTTTCAGAGTTTATGGATCAAACCATGCATTTGAACATGGACAAAGTTCCTTTGTAGGCATCATGGGATGCAGTCACAACTACAAAATTGCCAACTTTGCTATGAAGGAAACTGGTTGGCTTTCTTGTCTACTTTGATCTCATTGGAATGTCTTTTTTTTTTTCCTGATCTCTTAATTCTGGTGAGAGTATGCTTTAGTGGACAATACTGGTGGAAGATGGATGTTTGGACAAAATGATCTTAGAGATCTTTTCCAACTTTGATGATTCTATGATCTCTTGCAAAACTCAGGAACTTGTTAATTTCAATACAAGAGGCTCTTCACTGTCAAACATTTTATCTTATTTCATTGAAACAGGGCGAGTCCGAGAGAAGCTCTAGAATTGGTTTTTGGTTATAAAGGTCAGTGCCTTCCACTGGAGCTTGCTGGCTGCACGCAGTCTGCCAGTAGTTCCAGTCCATCTTGCTACCTTTTTTATAGAGGAAATGGATTTGGCTCTTAGGGATGCTGTGACATGCGGCTCCTCAGCTGCCAGTGAATGGCCTGCTGCTGCTGCACCCATGTGTACTTTGTGTGTGTTTCACAGACAGAGGGAGGCAAAGACCTGGAGGTCTGATTCCAGATCTGAAGACATAAGGCTTGTCTGGGTTGAGCTGCTACCAGCGCATGTAAGCATCCTCCAGTAGCTGAGATGTTGTGAAGCGTGCTGAAAACTCCATTGTAATGCTGAAGAGATACATGGTTCTACTAATACGCAGAAGCAATTGCTATGTTTGCTACACTGAACTAAAATAAATATATAGGTAGGCCCCTTTATGCAGATATGATGCACAACCTGTTCTTTTTCATGTGTAACTCTTTGGGATTAAACTCCATCACCTACTCTGACTCTTCTGAGGCCACATATTTTTTAAATCCAAGCTAATTCAGTGATCTGAATAACAGAAAAGTCTCCAAATCATTTGTTACTGCAACTATAGGATTACAAATTATCATGATAGACTTGGAATAAATAGATAAGTAAGGTGGGCTACAAATGGAACTCTCTTAACTGGTTCATCAGTGAGAGAAAAACTGTACATGGAACTGCTCTGAATTTACATGTTAAAATCACAAGGAATCAAATTAGGTATTTCTCATTTGCTTTGGGGTAGACTTCTTCTGTAAAGCATTTAACTTTAATCTTCCATCCAAAGAAATAATGTATCCTGTATGTGTAACTGCTATTAAATCCTTTGATGTATCAATTTCAAACTTGGTTATCTGGAATTCATAGTGTTTTCAATACTGAGTCTGAGTGATTTCAGTATGTCCAGAACACAGGTCAAAAATTTCTTCAGCTCTGTGGCTGTAATAATCCATGGATCGATACAGCTTTCTGTTTTCTAGTCTGGAGAGAGTACAAAATGACCTTGCTTCTGCCTCCCATCATCTCTTGCTGCAGCAGAACTAGATGACATCTAGAGGCTATGCGTATCTAGATTGACTTCTGCTATGTGTACCACAGAACAAGAGGACAAATGTGCAAATATAGGAACATAGCTCTCTGGGATGCTACAGCTCTTCCTCAAAGGGTGATAATCACAATCTTATCCTAAACTGTAAGCATATGATAGCACAGAGCTGATGGTGGCTGTCCCTGATAGTCTTCACCTCTGAGGCTGAGGTGATCAGATTCAAGAGCTCTTCCATGAGGGAAGCTGGAATCACAATGGGTGACTCCTTTCTACCCAGTTTTCTTTATTTGTCATTGATGCTTTATGCTCCTTGTCCCTGAAAGGAACCTCCTCTGCTTCTGGTGTAGTTTATCTTATTTTTATGACCAGATTCACTCTGTTTCCCTGCGGTTTTTTTGCATACTCTGATCTTATCTCACAGATTTTATTACTTGCACAAGTTTCTTTGCATCCTCTTTGTGCAACTACACTCAAGCCTCTGCTTGCCCCTGTGTGGATGTTTCCTATTGCCAGGCTTGGGCTCAGCTGCGTTGCAAAATGCTTTAACATCACAGCTGGTCATGTTACAAAATACAAAAATGGTATTTAGTGCGCTTAGGTTCAACACACGTGGATATTCAGTATGTATTGCCTAGTACGCTTCTACTTCAGGGGTGCAACAGGCCTCTGTGCTGGATACATCAGCTGGGGAAGGAAGAAGTTTTATCAGGGTGAGCTCCTTAAAGCCACAGTAGAAGATAAGAGAAGCTAAGGCTGCAGCTAAAACTTCATTTGTGGTTGGTTTTTTTTTGTTTTGTTTTGTTTTGTTTTGCAGCAGCAGGTCCTAATGTCCTCATGATTGCTGGATTTCTAGTTCTTCTAATGTCAGTAGCAGTCTCTGTTGTACTGTATCAGTCTTTCCGAGTCGATATCATCCTGTTGTATCGGGACTTGTTTCAGGCCTATTCAGTCAAGGATGGTGAGTAAGCATTGCACAAGGAAGTTTAAATAAAAGGAAAAAACAAATCATATGGAAACAAATAAATCTGACAGCTATTTACTCACTCACATGCCAGTTGAGCCTAATCCTTCCTTCTTCACGACTTCTGCAATCATTATTTAAGAAGGAACAAACAGCTCTGGTAGTGCTTTGTATTCACCTTTTGTCTTGGTTCTGCAGTGGTGTATTACATACACAATGAATTCAATATTGTTTTCACTTTTAAAAACAAATATACACAAAATTGTTTGCAAAGAAACATTGACTGACGTTGAAAATCTGATTTAAGAGCCTTATTATACTGCTGAAATAACAGATGATGATACTCATCTCCACTTCACTGAATCCTTACTCTATGTGCTTGGACAGATACTCCAAAGTGGCGAGTGCATAAGACATAACAGTTGACCATGGAAATATGTATACACTCTCTAATTTCCAAAGATGTATTCACTTATGTACCTCATTATGATTAGCAGCAAGATCTACTTAGATCTATTTCAATCTTCTTAGATCTATTTTGCAATAGACAGCTCTAATTCATGATAACTTAATATACTTTCCTCTTGTTCTGCCTTGCAGATGGGAAGATATATGATGCCTATGTTATTTACCCCCGGAGCCAGACCAATGAAGCTACTTTTGTAGAATATTTTGTTTACCAAATTATGCCAGATATTCTAGAAAATAAATGTGGCTATAAATTATGCATTTATGGCAGAGATACCTATCCTGGAGAAGGTAAGTTTCAAATTAGATAATCCAATGCATTATTTATTGTGTTGGAGCAAGTTGTGTTTCTAGACCCT
This sequence comes from Phasianus colchicus, assembly GCF_987193195.1. Taxonomy (NCBI): domain Eukaryota; kingdom Metazoa; phylum Chordata; class Aves; order Galliformes; family Phasianidae; genus Phasianus; species Phasianus colchicus. Next base: position 135,188,223 of record NC_143436.1, read on the forward strand.
CGAGGTGGAAGAGAAGGAAAGGAGGTCCCTTCGCATCCCTGAGCGGATTGCTCATCTCAGCAGCTGCTGTGTCTGATGTGTCAGGCAGGGTGACACAACGGCACTTTGTGCTCATTGAAGTTCTAAGAAAAGCAAGCCATAGGGTGCGGCATGAGTTGTTTATCACCTTTTTGGGTGATGCAGGAAATGTGACCCAGGGAGTGATTCTTTCAGATGTACACCTGCTCTTTGGATAGTGCAAGTCCTCATTGCCACTATCAGGACAAAGCATGCACAAGTAGGTCTACAAGACACTGAAGAGACGAAAACCACAAATTAAGTTGAGTAATTGTTGCTGTTTATCACTCACGGTTTTTCAACCTGTGGCAATGGTGCTAAAGTTACAGGAAGTTCAGCTTCTGTATACCAAGGTGACCTACTTTCACTTCATACAATTCCCAGCGCAATTCAAGAGACATTCTGTGTTCTTTACATCCAGTTCCTTGTTTTCTGAAGTGGAATCTTGTTAATTAATCAGTGTTAATTTTCATGTGGACATCTCTATGCTACCTCTCTTATCAGCTGTAATCTAGGTGCTATCTACTTTCCGCCAGAGCTGACTTGTGTGTCTTATGCTCCGGTGTTCTATGGGCCAGATGTTCTTTTTTTTATCAGAAAGAGGCATGAAGCCAAAGATATCTCATTTTGAGTTAAACATACCTCAAATCATCTGCATTGGGCCAGGTGTGACTCATCTGCTCAGAGCTGAGCCAAGATCACTGATGTTCTTCTTTTCTGGAGAGTAACAAAAATTTTGCCTGGCCTTGAGATAAAGCCACTGCAATGAGAATGAAGACACTTTCAAGAGTTGCTGAAGCAGGCTATACCTCACATACCTGATCCAGAACAATGAAACTCACAAATATGGCAATGGCAAAAGAATTGTTTTTTCAGGTAATTACAGAGCAGTATTTTCTCACCAGACACTACTCTCAAACCTTCCTGGAGAAAACAGAGCATAGTATGAAAATGAAGTACAAACTGTGGGACTAACAGGGGCTCTAATATGTTGGCTGAAAACCAAGATATTTTCAGTCTGCAAATGCATTAGTGGATGCTTGTAACCCAAGCACAATGAAGACTCACCAAACCTGCCTAGGACAATAAGTTTTTATATATTTTTTTTCCCATTTGATTTTATCAGATTTTTTTATAATTTTGAAATTTAAAATTTCTTAACAATTAAAGAATTACAACTGCCATAAAGTTAGTGTCAACTATATCAACAAAACTAATTGTGACAACAATGAAAAGGATGAATGATTTTTATTTTTTTACAGTATTAAGCACAAATGCATAGATATCCCAGCACGAGCCCAAGGGGCATTGCTGTCTGGCACCACAGAGATCTCCCTTCCCTCTCTTCAATCCTAGGTACTGGCAGATAGGGGACCTGGTTCTTTTGGCTATCAATATGTGAGCTCTGGGCCAAGGCAGCTCTTGCCCTTCTTAATTTGATAAGGGAGAGTATTGCTGGTGTCAACTACCAGACCAAATTCACTTACAGCCATCAAAGCAGCAGACGTGAGCATCCTTCTCTGGCTGGCACTGATCATTGTCCTTTTCCTTTCCATGCTTACATTCCCTGCCTTCTGCAGTTGCCTTTCTTGTCTGCTTTCATGCCTCAAAATGTTTCCAGTTGTGTGGAAAAGTTCAGAATCAGTCTGTCATGGAGAGCGCTTAAAAATTCTCTGATTTCAGACACATTTACTTTACCAAATACTCCCCACTCTTGATTACCTTCAGATCTTGAGCCTTTTGTTACCAGATTTCCAAATCCCAAACTTTATAATTAAAATATCCTAACCACAGAGTAAATCAGGAGTATTTACAGCAAATGCCACTTGGAGGTACTGTGATCCTTCCTGAAAATGTAAATTACCATTTGGTGAATCATATTTTTTCCCAGGAAAATTATGTGTATTTCCAGAAAAAAAAAAAAAAAAAAAAAATACAGTGAGGATGTGAAATGGAATTACTGTTTCAAGAATTGTTTTTGATCCTTGGTTCCAGAGGAGAGCTTTAATTTTATGCTATTCTAATAACGAAAACCCATACAAGGAATTCAAGTGATAAACAGTGCTGTATAGCTGTTGGACTCCCACTGGTTTTCCTTAATTTACATTATTTTTGTTTTCTAGTTTTATAGATTTAGGGAATTTTTTACAACTTAACAGATGCCCAGGGAAGTACAAACACAAGTTTGCAAAAAAACCAAGAAGTTTCACCATTACCTTCTGTTCCACTCTTTTCACAGTCTCATTGTCTTGTCAGCCACTTTCCTTGACACAGAATCTGACTAAGCACTGCCAGAACTGCTGTATCAGTAATAGACAGAAACATGAGAAAATAACATAAGAATGATCATACTTCACTGGATGAATGTTTTATGCAACCAACTGTCTTACCATCAGCAGTGACCATTGAAAATGACTGGAAAAGACCTTAAGAACAGGGCAGGTTTATATAATACTTCACCTAGTATACTTTCCCAGCAGTCTGTGGACTTCAGATGCTAGAATTTCTTTTTGTAACAGCTGATGTTTTTCTTTTTTCTTTTTTTTTTTTTTAATTTCACACTGCTTTCTGCCACTTTCTGAATTCATATGAACTTCTGATATCCATGAAATATGTTATACTGATTTCTACTGTTGAAGTATTTGCAGTCCCATCCTCAACACTGCTATAAGTGTGGCATCAGAAATCCAAATGCAGAACTAAAGATCTCCAAAGTTGCATTGTCTTTCAGTCTTGAGCTCAGTGGACTGCACTTCAAACCCAACATATATATATTTTTAAACCTTTACATTTATGGAACCAAAATATATACAAATAGCTGCTGATCTTAGTTTTTCTCATCTTCCAAATGACCTATTATTTGGGTTCTAGTACTACAGAAATCTAATGAAAAAAAAGAAGAAAATGAAAGGAATTAGAAACAGTGAACCTCCCAGAAAGGCAAATCGTTAGCAGAGCATGCTCTCATCATCAATAAATAGGTCAGAGGAGTCATTCAAGGGGTTATCTTCCTTACCCTTCCTTATCTAGAACTTTCTCCCACAGTGTGCCAGTTCTTGAGGTTTCTAAGTATAGCACCCAACACCACAGTTCTATTTGTGACTGATCAGCAGTCTCTAACATTGCAGAGGGAAAGCAAAACACCTTTAGTCATGCTGATGTACAAATGTTGAGAGGATGCCAGCCCACTGCACAGGCTTGCATATAAATCAGCATTCTATGGCTTAGGGATAGTAGCACACCCTCTAAAGGAAAATAAGCTTCTTAGAAGTAAGTCACCGAAATCACAGAATCATGGAATCATAGAATGGCCTGGGTTGAAAAGGACCACAATGATCATCTAGTTTCAACCCCCCTGCTATGTGCAGGGTCGCCAACCACCAGACCAGGCTGCCCAGAGCCACATCCAGCCTGGCCTTGAATGCCTCCAGGGATGGGGCATCCACAACCTCCTTGGGCAACCTGTTCCAGTGTGTCACCACCCTCTGTGTCAAAAACTTCCTCCTAATATCTAACCTAAACCTCCCCTGCCTCAGTTTAAAACCCTTCCCCCTTGTCCTATCAGTATCTACCTTTGTAAACAGTCATTCCCCCTCCTGTTTATAGCTTCCTTAAATTACTGGAAGGCCACAATGAGGTCTCCAAAAGATTAGTTTTCATGTGTAAGTACTGCAGGATCAATCCATAAAGCCCAAAACTTAAGAATATACTTTCTTACATGGAAATTACTGTTCAAGCACAAATATGGTGCAAGATCTTCTGAACTTGACCAGTTGAATTAGAAATTCCTCATAGTTCTGAAGAGCAGTGCAAACATTAAGATTTCAACTAAAGAAAACACCTGAAAGGAAACTTTGATTACTGTGAGATTTTTAAGCCTTTTTTTTTTTTTTCCCCCTAATGTATAAACTGTACCTGACTGAAGTGATACAAAGATTATTTTTAATTACAAAATAAAAGAAATGAAGAGCTTATACAAAAGAGTCTATGAAGGAAATTTCATAGTCTTCTTGTTTTTTTGTGTGCATTGCTAGATAAAGCGAATGCAATTGAGAAGAGGATACAGAAGAGCAGACGGTTGATCATCCTTCTCACACAGCAGCTGATTAACTGTCAAGAACTTAACTATGATCAACATATTGCTTTATACAATGCCCTCATTCAAAATGATACAAAGGTGATCCTACTGGAAATGGAGAAGATGGGGACTTATGAGAATCTTCAGGAATCTCTTAGGTACATCATCAAGCGGCAAGGTACTGTCAAATGGAAAGAGCAGCACACTGTGCACCCACAGTCATCCAATTCAAAGTTCTGGAAACATGTGAGGTACCACATGCCAGTGACATTCAAGTCCTCAGACCCAGCTAATGCTGGCTGAACAGTCTGCCCAAGAAAATGCTGGTACTTCATCAAAGTGAACCATCAGCATATGATTCTCTTTTTGCTATCAGTAGGTACATTATTTTGCATCATGGGCACCTGTTCTGCATTTTTTCCCCACATCTTTCAGCCACTCAGTTGAGTAATGATAAGGGAAATGAATGGAGCAGGTCTAGGAGCTGAGGGAATTTTGTTGAAGTTCGAGAATTCTGTAAATGAATAATTCCAGGCAGACAACAGAACTTTGCATGTCACAGGAAACAGAATCTATCCATGCCCTTCCCATATATACTTGTACATATTACTGATTTTTTTAGTTCTGAATATTCTGTAGATTTACTTTATCTCTCTAATACAGTTGATCAAACATAAACGCCTTCTGTACTATTTGACTGGAAAGTATCATCACTTTATCCACCTTTTTGATTCAGTAGTTTTACTCATACCATGAAATTTAATCTATCTTTAGCAGGGATGCTTCAAGAGAGGCTCTTTAGAGACTAATGTGAATACAGGATTTATTAGAAATGCAGTGTAAAGGAAAATGTATACATACTGATAGACCAATATATATTATTCATACATAAAAGTGAAACTCACAAAAGGAGAAATTATTTTATAGAGACATAAGAAAGTGATTTTGTTTTGAAAGCTGCTACATATTTAAATTCTTATAAGTAGCAGTATTTTAGACCTATCAAGTATGATAGTCTGTGCTATAACTATTGTTACTATTTTGTACATTGATAGCATTCATTTAAGCTACTGATAGAGACTTACTGCAATTTTATTATTGCCAATATTCTTCTTCTTCCCCCTTCTTTGATCTTATTCCTGGTTATACTTTGTTCTGACAGAGAATATCCTGAGATGCAAAGATCAGAATGAAATCTCTTCTGAGTGCAGGAATGTATGAACAAAGCATGCTTTAGTGCATATATCCTTGGGAAATTTAATCTTTTTAGCTTCTTAAATACAGATTATTATTTTTAGTCAGAGAAGACCTGGTTTTGAGCTTCAGTTAACTATAGAGATGGACTTGAAAAGTGAAAATTAGAACGTCTTACGATACCACATCCTTTTATTGTACAGTGTAGATTTTCATTGAGTATGGAATTTCAGACTTATGGATAGCTGTTGGAGTAGGAAGACTATATGTGAAATATATGTGTTGATATTTTTTCAACATGACATTAAAAAGACAATGGGAAATAAACCAGCTTTTCTCTGATTTATTATATTTTCAAGTGCTCATGTATTGATTATTCACTTCATCACAACTGTAAAACATTTAATGCTGTATTTTATCACTCTCTTGTTAGATCATACTCAGCACTAGGACTCGTTCCTAAATATCCCTCTAGATACATGTCACCATCTCTCTGGAAGCTCCACAGAATGGATTTGTGCCCACCAAAGAGATTTGGTTTATTACAGACTTAGTCAAGGTTTAAATGGTTTTCACAGTACCATTTCTTCCCATGGAAAGAATACCAGTATTAAGGCATGTATACAGGCAGGATGGCCAGCTGTTTTCATTATGAAAATCTTTTACCGCAACTTCCGATGAGGACAAAATATTCCCTTTCAAAATGAAGACAAAATCAGTTTTTAATAGAATGTGTGTTCTAAGTACTTACAAGTAAGGAAGAAAGGATGTCAAGTGGGAAGGAAGGAATGATGATAACTGAATTTTGGAGCTGAGAAGGAGAAGTGGAAGAGAAGGTACAAGAGGAAATGCAGAGTGACAACAAAGAACTGGGCTGTTCTAAAATCAGGGGATTTCTTACTGACTTCTGAACATAAACTATGTGAGCAGGATGGTGAAAAATAAACCCACTAATTGGCTCTTGTGGTGGCAATTCTTTTGCATCAAACTTCATGGCTAACAAAAAGAAAATATAAGGAAATAATACCAGAAGTGCTCAAGAACTCTAAGTGTGGTTTACCTGCATTAAAGAAAGAAAAGGGGTAAACTCTGAGAGTAGCAAAGACCTTTTACTGAGCTTAGAGATGAGTATGTGACTGTAGTAATGGCAGAGAAATGCAGTCGTCACTTCTTTTTATATTCCTTGGTGGTTAGTGGAAAAATCAGAGATACACACTCAATATTTTTTCTACAAATATTATCACAGTTGTAGAACTGTGGTATTCTTTTACAACACACACAACTAGTGAGTAGCTAAATTGGCATTTTTATATTTCATATTGTCTTGGATACATAGAAACTACACCAGGCAATCTGGAATAATGAAAAGGAAGTGTGCGCTGTGTAAAAATCTCTTATGTCTCTATAAAAAGCTCATAAACCTTTGGATGCTCAAAACTTAAACTAAACAGCAAAAAAATTTGTTGTAGAATTAGAAATTTCACTTAGAGATTTAATGCCCTTTAGCTTCTGCTCTATGCTTCCCTATTCTTGGTACTACTGAAAAAGTGAATCAGGAAACCAATTTGCTTTCATTTATTAATAGAGAAGAGTCAGTACGACATCTAGTGGATGAACAGTTACCAAAAGATTGTGGAGAACTAGAAATCAGTTAAATACTGTTAGAAATAGACACAGTGAAATTTTCAGGGTGTACATACATAATGTCCTGGTACTCATACCTCAGCTCAGAATCTGACACTGAGAATTCGGTGCTGACCCTCTTATGTTTTAAAAGAACAGAAGAGTCTTTTTGGCATGTGACATGTAATAATCAGGAATGAGCTTTGACTTTGTTCACTTCTTGATGTCAGCGGTGAAGATCTTGGTAACTTCCAAGCTCCTGTCAATATAAACTATAATAACTGTGTGGTGTCTGAGCACCGGCATAGGGCTCTCTGAGAGGCTGTGGAAATTCCATTTTTGGAGATAATTCAGTTTGGACATGGTCATACGCCTCCTGTTCTGGCTGGCCTTGTTTGAGCAGGGGTTGGACCCAGAAGATCCTGCTAGCCTCAGCCATACTGTGATTCTGCCACTCTGCGATCTGCAGACAGCAATTAGAATGTAGTTACATATACATATACATATACATATACATATACATATACATATACATATACATATACATATACATATACATTTGTCCTTTGTGTGAAGTGTTCAGACAAAATTATATTTGGATGATAATATTTTTTACTGAGAGAGTGAAACTGGGAAATTTTTCACTGAGGAAGTGGTGAGGTGCTAGCACAGACTGCCCAGAGAAGTTGTGGATGCCCTCTCCTTGAAGATATTCATTACCAGGATGAATGAGGCTCTGAGCAACCTGATCTAGAGCCTGATTTGGTCGCTGTCAACCTTGCCCACAGGAGGGAGTTGGAAGCAGGTGATCTTTGAGGTCTCTTCCAACCCAAGACGTTCTATATTTCTATGCATTTGTAAAACTGATATATTCTGTTGAAAAATTATACTTGTTCCTGATCCTTTAGTGTGTCAGGAATAGATCTATTCCATAAAACTATTTCTAGCCTTTACAGATCTTTGCCTCTGGAAGATTATGAAGCAATATTCCTTTCAAAATATTGAAATGGAAGATCTCAAGGAAGAGAGAGTATGGATTTAGGGGATAACATCCATCTCCAGCCACAATGTGAGCAATGAGAGAACACTGGATGCTGCTCTCTTGAGCTGCGAAAGGCTTTGACAAGTACTCAGTTTGTGATATACAGGTAAGTGGACAGTGAGTGGAAAAACAGTGGGATGAAATCTTATGCTGGATCAAGAGATCGTGATCAGCACACAAACTTCAGCTCACATTAAATTATTGGTGTCATCCTTTGGGACCTAATTTTGGTACTAATACTCTTGAGTCTCCTTATGAATGACCTTGGAAATGGAACAGATCATCATATAAACAGATTTTCAGACATAAAATGAATCCAAGAAGAGATTATTGACCCATTGGAGATCAGGGCTGCTATTTTGCATTACAACAGAACAGTGATATCAACAAGGTTCAACCCAAGAAACACGCAAAGTGCTGTGTCTATGTTGGAAAATTCCCACTCAGCAATACAGCCCAGGGATCAACTCAGTACAAAGCAGCTTTGCTGTAAAGACTGTAGGTCCCGATGGACACTGAGGTGAATTTGAGTCAATAGTGTGCTTTGTGACAAAGAAGGACAACTGCTGACATACTGGAGTGAGTGCAGGGAAACACCTCCAAGAGCACAGGATGTTGAAGGAGAGAACAAGATCTCATATTTCTGTTTACAGGAATCTGTATGAAAGGTAGAGAAAAATGATGGAGCCAGATCTTCTCAAAGGACCATAGGAATGGGATAAAAAAAAAAAAGCAAATGATAACTTAGAACATGGGAAATTTCTATTAGAAATTAGGAGAAAGTTTTCACTGACAGATGGTCAAATGCTGTCCATAGAAGCTGTGGAAGTTTGAAAAACATGCAGCCTGCATATTCTAAAACTTCTGAAAAACTTACGAGGCTCCTGCAGATATATGATCAGTTGGGAACCTGCTTTTTGACATGAGGGATAGGTAATGATAAAAAAAATGTTGGAATATAACTTAATGCTCAGCTAAGAATTAATGTAGCTCATGTGCAGAGATGGCAGAAGTAAGCTTAAAAGTGCTACCAGTTAGAAGAAAGAACAACCTTAGTCTGTGGTTACAAGAGCTGGATGTGTTGCTCTTTATCAAAGGATCGGTTTCACAGTTTCAGTTAGCGCTTTCGTAATGTGTGGTGGATGGAAAAGGGTAATCAGCTAGGGCTGACTCGTTGGTGGAGCTTCACAGAAAAATTTATTTTCAATATCAGCGTGAACTTCCATTTTCATCATGGCATTTTCACCATGCCACACTGAGCTGTAGTTATTTTCACAGCTGAGTTACTTTGCTATTACAAACCTATTACTTCTCCATTAAAAATTGTACTGAAAAACTGTAGGGTTGATTATGTGTCCATTCACAAAACACAGAAAGCTAGCTACGACATTAGGTGAAATGCAGAGCTTTCCACAATGCAGCTGAAAGTTCAGAAACTTCAGAGTATTTCAAAAGCAAATGAATATGAGAACAACTCATGGAAAATACTGTTGTACAAAGTGAATAAAACAGAAGTATCTGAACCATCACTATCAAGTTTTATCCTGTCAAAGTAAATAGCTGATGACATTTAACTTTACCAGTTCCTAGTCTGCTAAACTGCTTTCAGACTCATTTAAAATCATTATCAGTATATGCTGTAAAATGTAAAATTATTACAGTATATGTATGTTACGGTATATTTCTTTTAAGTTTTAAAATCAAGCACTGAGCCTTAAGAACAACAAACACTGTGAAATATTGTATGCACATTTAGAAGTAATTACAGTGGGTCAGATTCTCAGCTGACTTTCCTAAAGTTCTGATTTACATTGTCTAACAGTCTGATTGTGTTTATATATAGATTGTCTTAATGTCTGATGAGGAAAACTAATGAGGTGAGACAGCAAAATTCTGCAGAGTTTCTCAGCTTCATCTCAGCAGCAAAATCTGCAAAATGCCAGCTCTGTGGAAACCCTCCCTGTTTAGAGTAACTTACCCCTTTCACTTTCACAGTGACATCTCCTGTCATTACTGGGAAATTCTGTAAAAAGGCTAAAAAGTAATAAAAACAGAAATAGGGAGGCTGTTACCAGATAGGTTTCTGAAGATGAGCAGTGTAATACAAAAAAGGAAATCCCGACGGGATGAATTTGTTTCTGCTGAAGTCAAAATGACTTCCTTTAGAAGCAGATCAAGTCATCACTCAGTACGTATCAGACAAACTATTGGTGTGAAGTAAACAGTGCTGACACTCATGCAGGAACAACACTTAAACATGAAACACAGCTTTCAGAAATCCTCGATGGAACCATAGTTTCAACAGATGAGCATCTGGCCTAGAAAGAGTCAGCTGTTGGCATGAGGCTTGCTTAGGGGTGCATGCTCCTTTCAGAGGAATGGAATTAAGAGATGTTTTGTGTCTCGAAACCTTGCGTCATTCCACCCCCAAAGGGGACACTGGGACAGAAGGAACAGCTCTGAAATCAGGAGAATCTTGTACAGGAGTACATTTTGCCTTTTCCTGCAGATTGTAATTTGTCAGGCTTCGTGTTTTTTTATATCTTTTTGCAGCATATCAGCTTCATTGTTTATCTCTTAGCACACTCTCATCCTCAATTGGCCACTGAGGGGGGATGGAAGTCGTAGCAGAGATAGAAGCTGCTATTTTTAGCCTGATATGCACACTCTTGAAGCTCCATCCTACTTTCATCACACTTCTCAGAACACAGTCCTGCCACAAGCCTTCAGCAAAAGAGCAGAGGAAGAGGTGTTTCCACCCAAAAGCACCGAATCCATCACCTTGCACCCTCCCCTCCCGTAAAGGCTGTGAGAGGGAATCCCCTCTCTCCTGACACAGCCCGTCTCGCCCCAATTGCAGGCGAGGGCCCACCTCCAGGTTTCACCTCGCAGCAGCTGGTAGCTGGGAGCGCTCTCCAAGCCAGGTAATCCCAGCCCACAACCCACAGCCCCTGCCCCGGCCGCTGCCTTCCAATTCAACCGGGAGGTGCCCGCCTCCTGCCAGGCTCCGCTGCCCCACGCAGGAAGGGGCGGTGCTGCGCGGGCTCCTGGCGGGTAGGGTGAGTTTGTCAAATGCTTCCTTTAGAAGAGTTCACGTTCAGAAATTGCTGGTACTTTTCCGAGCGATACAAGTAAAAGTGAAAATCTCACTTCTGCCTTTTCCATTCTCCTCCCTGTGTTCAACAGTTTAAAAAAAAAAAAAAAAAGTGATAATTCCACTCTTGCTTTTTCGGGAGGTTTCTCAGTCTGGGCTGTTTTCGTATTGACTCACTGCGAGATCACTGTGTTTCAGTGCTGAATTCAGAAGGTTTGTGAGTGTAGCCTGTAACTGCCTGCCGTTTGGAAGGTTATCTCTGCATCCACTGTCAACCTGCGTCGTGAGTAAACACTTACCTTGTTTGGAAATTTAGGTGGATTTTCGTTTTAACCGATATCTTTTTTTTTTTTTTTGACAGAATGGTGTTTAGACCTACCAAGGTTCTGATAACTGCTTGCTAAATCCTTTCTCTTCATGAATCCTATGTGAATTGTGGCGCTATATAGTCACGCGTGAAAGAGACTGACATTCCCCAAAAAGCCTTCCTGAAACAGGTGAGCTTAGTGGTCTCCTCACTGGCCCACCAGACATTTGTTCAAACAGTCTGAGGTTCAGAAGGGTCTGTTTTGTTGTTGCTGTTTGTTTTGCTTTTGTTTTAAGAATGCCACAATCCTTCGGGTGACGAATTCCAGTTTCCAAAAGTGTTTATCAAAATGAGTTACATGACCAAAACATCTCAGTGTATCAGCCTGTGTACTTCATAACGTAGAGTTAATGCAGTCTGCACAATTTGAAATGCTCAAGTTTGCTTTAAGATTTTAATGTGTTCAAGATGGCACAATGATTCTAAGAACTGTTTTTATAATTGGAAATCCAGCTGTAGCTTTAAACATGTGGGAAATTTGAAAAACATGCTTGAAGCTGCTGCTCCTTTAGACACCTTACAGACAACTTTGTGTCGTTTTTAACTTTTGTCTTTGAATCTCTCATCCTCTGCTATTTTGCTCTTTGAATATTTTTGTACTCCTGAGAAAGATAATCATTTTCCTTATATTATCTCCCCATTCCTTTCAGAAAATTAAAGACCTTATTCTGTTCCTTGAAGAATATTTATTGTAGTTGAATTTTACCTAAATTATTTCATTTTTTTTTTCCTCCCTGGTGTTTCACTGAAGAGTACTTCCAACCATATGGCTCAAGTAAAAATACTTCTAGCCTGGACAAACTCATCAGGTCCAACAGCAGCATAAGATGAAGTCTAAGGTGGTGTATTTTACTTGTTACTTGTAGTCAGGTATCTCAAACCCAGTTATTACTAAGTAGCTTGGATCAGACTTTGTTCTTTAATCTCTGTTCCAAGACTCAAGGCTATACTGTGCATTTGTCAAAACATCAATTTTGTGGTGATGTGATGTGCCAATGAAGAATGGAATTTAAAATCTGATGATATGTAATTTTATCTTAATATAGTGGATCATGGTTTCACTGTCTGTGACAATTGTATTTGTTGTAGATGTGAAAGGATGAAAACGAAAAGAAAATTCAAGACAGAGAGACCCTTCTTTTTTTTTCCTATAAAATATAATAGTTTGATTCTCCATGTACAGAAAGGAACCAAAACCAGATCTGAGTGCATGGCCCCTTAAAGTTGCTTGTTACAGTATTCAGCACCCAACTCTCTGCTGCTTTCTAAATTGGGATCTGTCTACCAGTCAGTCTGAAAAAAAGGGATGTGAAATAGTTCTTTCATTTTCTTACAGTCATTTATGGGATGAAGGCACACTTGTAATGAGTTGAAGGGAGAGCAGCTACATGAGGGGAGAGCAGCTACATGTCTTGATGTCATTCTGGAGTATTACTTGAAATGCAATAGTCTACTTCATCCTGCTTCTTTATATCACGGGAAGTTTCTGGCTGTAAATTTCAGACGAGTGTCTTACAACAGTAAGTATGTATCTTCTCAAATTGCAGAAGTTTTAGGTTGAAAAGACAAATAAATGGGATGCTCAAAGAGATTACTTTTGATAGCTGTGGGTGAAAAATCTCTCTTGAGTGCGTCATATTTGTACGTGCATGTTCAGGTTGATGACTAGGCTGATGACTAAGGGCATTTGTATTGGTTGAAATCAGCATCTATGCTTTCTGCCTTGTAAGCAGAACTGAAGCATGGTCATAGGACTGGCTCCGCCCTTGTTTGCCCCCAGATGAAAACATTAGCATTCTCAGTTGGTACGTACTTGCTCAACAGATTAAAATGTAAGACAAAATTATAGATTTCACTGTTTTCCAGCAGTCTAAAAAGACACCTGAATGTCTGATCTATCAATGTTTTGCTATTCTCCTGGAAAATAAGGGAATTTATTAGCTGTGTTTCTGTAAGGTCTTGTCTTGCAAATACCATACTCTTTGTAGGAAAAAAAAACCACCACAAAACACTGTACTGGATTGGAATCCAAGTGTAGATGTTCCTCAAAGACTGTCAGTTTAATCAGGAATACAAAGGACATTAAGTGATCTTGAAAATGGAGGAAGGAAACCCGTCATTGTTTTCTGAATTTGAAATAAAACTTGTGTAGAAAAACATTACCTCAGAATACCAGTTATGGTAAAAATGAGTAACTTTCCATTTGAAAGGCCCTCTTCAATAATGGGCATTAGTTGCGCTTCTCACAGTGCTCAGAGAGGTCTGTTTCATTGCACTTGTGATGAACTGTGAGTCTATTTTCCTTAGGCTTTCAGTGTGACCGAGAAGAACTCAGTTTCATTTTTTCTGGAGAAAAAGTGAGAAGTAACTCAAGGAAATGAATCTCATGGTTTTTTTGTTAATTTTTATCACTGAAACAGCCACAGGTAAGTATAAATCCTCATTTCAACAGTAGAACCTTCAAAATATTTGCCAAATATAGGACGTCTTGACAGTTTTTCAGACTGAAGTTTTTGTACTTTGCATTTAAGAACAACATCTTAAACTTTTTTTCAGTTTCAGCCTAGCTCCAGACTTTGGAAATCTCATTTATAGTAACAAAATTATGAAGTAAGTACACTAGAGGTGAAGATGGCTAGAGACCCCTGGTTCTATTGAATGGGAGCATGGTTGTATGGAGAGCTGCAGCAAAGAGGAAAATGATCCTGACTCTGTGGCATTCAGAAGTGTAGTATCAATAACAGCTAGAGAAAGACAATCTCTAGGACAAATAGGGGTTGAAAGCTTATTTATTCTTGACTATTTGTGCTAGACCAGGGTTCTTTTTCTGTATTTCATATGACTTTCACATGCAAAAGTACGTTTGGAAAATTTGATTAGAAAAGCAGACTTTGAGACCAGATTTTTCACACAGAACCTTGTTTGGAGATAAATTTTCTAAAGATACGAAGTTTTAAAGAAATTTTAGCATGTAATTATTGGACATTAATTAAGAATGAAATGTACACATTAATTCACAGACTGCTTTTATGGCAGTTGATCAGTTCTGAGGATTAGCTATCTTTGTCAAGTCCAATCATATGAATAAATTTTCTGTTTGTGGCAGCTGAGGCCAAATTCTGCCATCTGTGCCCATTTTGGACCCACATGAAAGAATTTTAGGGAAATGTCCTTTTTTTTTTTTTTATCCTTGTATGTCTTCTAGTTTTGGTTCAGTAAGATAGACAGAAATAGATTTTGTTGGAGCAAATAAATTCTGTCATTCTACTCTGCTAAAAAAAAAAATAAATAATAAGTCATTTTATAAAAGACCTGCTGTGCAGCAGATCACTTTAAAGTCAAGCTGATATTATTTTCTGAAAGAGTATTACGCCTTTTTCCCTCTTTCTCTGAAGAGAAGCTGTGTCCTCTTCGTGCCTCCATTGATGTACTAGAAGGGGAGTATTTTTACCTTTGTTTTCCTGAATCAAAACTACAACATTCTTGGAAAGAAGAATACACAATAAACTGGTACAAAGAAAGTGCTGGAATGCAGAAGCGAATAAAGGAAACACACAGAATTGTATCCCAAATGAATTTTCTGGAGTTTTGGCCAGCTGAACTTGATGACTCTGGGAATTACTTTGTCACTCAAAGGTGGGTACACAGCGAGTGGATGAGCATCCTGCCTTTGCCATTATCTATGAATGTAGTAATTTCTTTGTCTTGCTTTGTATTGTTTGTGGTATCCATACAAAGGAAGTGTGGAGAACTGCATTAATTGTGGTGTCACAGTTTCTCAGTCACCACCCAGAGGGACCTACAATACATGCAAATAGCTGTAGGCAGATATTCAAAGATTGGATAAAACAGGTAGCATTTTTGCTGCTATATGGCTAATTCCCTAAGCATAAGGAGGTACAGACACTCCTGTCAACTGCCAAGTAAAAGGAAACATTTTTAGGAAGTAATTCTTCACTATGAGGGTAGTGAGGCAATGGAACAGATTGCTCAGAGAAGTGGTGGTTGTCCTATCTTTGAAAGTGGTTTAAGCCAGGTCAGATGGGGCTTTCAGCAACCCGATCTAGTGGATGGCAACCCTGCCCACAGCAGGGTGATTGGAAATAGATCATCTTTATGGTCCCTTCCAACCCAGACTATTCTTTGATTCTATAATTTGCTTGTTCTCTACACCAAACCTGTTCTTACTGTGTTAAGTGGAGCTCGTGCTGCGATGCCTGCTGATTAAATGTGGAATGAAGTAACAGCAGCATAGTTGAACTCTGGTTTCTGTGCAAAGCTTTGCATACCTGGAGCTGTTCATGGAGCAAAGAAAATAATTGGATTTAATTTCTTACCACCATAGAACATCATAAGTCAAAAGGGGAAGTGAGGTCGGGCCTCAAGTGATTGTGGTATTCCTTATCAGACCATGAAGAATGACCAAAGGATTAGATTTGTTGCAGGAGCTCTTAAGACAAACCTGCACCACAACTGCACTTCAGGATTTACAACTGAAGTCATAATTCATTTTATATTAGTTTGCATGTAATGATTTGTGCTGTTGCTGAAGTAATCTTTTTAAGATTCTTTCTTGGCTCATAAAGGATGCTGTTTCATTATAGTTCTGCAAATACTGTGAAATGCTATCCAGCATTTCTCCAGCAACATTGCAGACAGACATTTGATAGCATAATATTATATAGATTTTAATTGTTAACTTGTTACTTAGTTAAAGTTCAAGTTAACACAGAAGATGAAAACTTCATGTTATACTTTTCCATGTATGGCTGTTTTTTTTTAATTGAGTCACCGTATCTGAAATGCTGAATATTGTAAATGAGAAATCTGTAAGTAGAACAAAGATACACATGAATATTTCTTTTGTTTTTAAGAGATTTCCTTTTAATGGCAAACTGTTCTTTCTCCAACTAGTACATAAAGTTTGAGAAATATTTTTCTAGTGTGTGTTGAACCCAGTCTGAAGAGAATTGGCTTTAGGGATGATGACAGTGGTAACCTGGCTACTTTGTTCTTCAAAGTAGTACAGATTTAGCATATTACTGAGTACAGGTATATGTCTACATTAGCAGAGGTAAAAAGCAAACTGATCAGTTGTGGTATACGGAGATTAGATACTACTTGGCTTGTTGGTAGACCTATACTTTTCATATCAAATCTGGACTTGCCACAAAATTTTATTATTTTATTAATGGCCTTGAGCAGTCATCCATACAGTAACTTCACTAAATATGGTTCTAAAATGTTATTAAATCTAACATCTTGCTCTACAGCCAGCACCTAAATAATGCTGTAAAATCATGCTCTGGCTTGTTTTGGCATGGAATTAGCAGCATACCTGAACCACAATACTACCAAAGGAGATTTTAAGCTCACTGGAGAGGAAATGTGTGGTAACACAGCTGTAAAAACTTTGAGGAGTTGCAGTAATGATAGTAAACCTACAGGTACATTGCATCAATTGTATAAAATGAATACATGTCTGAGATGGAGGTGATGGAAAAAGATCCCGAATAAAATTATTAGAATATTGTTTGTTAAAATGATTATTTGTTCAAAAACACAGAAGTGATCCTTTGTGAAATTTGTGATTACACAGCAGTGATCCTTTGTGATTAACTGATGTATCTAAGAAGGAAACTCAGAAGAAAGTTTTTGATTTTATCGAAGTATTCATTTGCAGTTGAGTTTTGATTTTGCTATGAAACCTTTTTTCATTTTCTAAAACGTTGTATTATGATACTACCTTTGAAAAATGTGTTATAGAAGAAAGCATTTTTATTTATGAAAAAAAAGTTTCTGAATTAAAAGGAAATATTTTGGCCACCCTGAAACAATTTTTAAGTTATTTATTTATTTATTTAGAATTTCTTCATACAGATATTCAGGTTTGTTTGTTTGTTCGTTTGTATTTAAGATTAGAATGAAGGCTATTGGAACAATAAGTTTTGTGTTTGTTTTTTTTTTTTTTTAATAGGATTTTCACTGTATCTTGGGATTAGTTTTTCTGATAGTTCTCAGTATAGGAAAGCATACTCAGAGCAGTTGAAGACTATTTGCAGAATCAGTTTTCTGCGGTGAAGGAGGACTTTCAGGAGTTAATTGACATTGAAGAACTGTGGATTATTGTGGGCTACTGAATTGGTTTAAGATTTAATAAGATTGTCAGAATGAAGTTTGTTTCAGAACATTTATATTACGCTAAAATTTTGGTTTAAAAGTAAACGAACTAAGCATATTTTCACTTATCTGTTTGATAATTAATTAATAATTAGTAATAAATAATTCAGATATGAGGATTTTAAGGTATATGGGAAAAGATTTTTTAGCTGCATAGGTAAACAGTTTTAACTGACCAAAGTGTCAATCAAATTCACTGCAGGATTTCAGGAACTATGTGACAACACAGTATTCATATTTTGCAAGCTAATTAATTATTTCCTGCTCTGTTGCAACTGACAATGTGCAAGGAGAGAGAGGCGAAACTATTGTAACAGTGTACGTATGTTGTGTTATCCACTTATTTTTGACTTAAAGAATAATCAGAAGTTTTCTAATTCAGCAGTTCTGCTGAGACATAGTGTATATAGCCAAAGATGTATATGTTGATGTGTTTGCACATTTATTAGTGCAGTAGACTGAGGACATAATTTAGGAATTAATGGACATCGCCTGAAAGTCTGTGTGTGTCCATCTTCAGCAACATCTCTTGAACATAAAGGACTTCATAGGCACTGGATGTGGGAGTGATAAGCAGAAATCTGTGTTGAACATTTTTGGCAAGATCTCCAGTTTGTGTGGTTTTTATACCTATTTCCTGTGGTTGGCAAAGAAAAAAATAACAACAACAAAGAAACCAACGAGAAAGCAGGTCATCTTGTGGCTCTGTACTAGTGACCTTGAAATAAAGGTTCCTGAAAAAAATTAGTGTGTGGAGATTCATGACAGACACCTGATGTGTAATAAGTTCCTAACACTGCTTATTTTTAAGATTCTCAGAGCTGTTGAAAGCAGTGGGAATGCACACATGTAGAGATAATATTGTATTGAAGGCTGAGTGTCAGTTTTGTTTTGTAGATTGAAATACTGACTTAACACTGGATTGTTGCACTGAAATAGCTTAGAACTGTGTATGTATGCAGTCTTTATGGTAAAATTGGATTATATGCCCTAAGGGCTTTCAGTTCCCTGTATGATTTCCTGAGTCAAGCTAGTTTTTGTTCCTTTTCTGTGGGTGTGATGGGTAAGGTGGAAAGTTTGTTAAGCCAGAATTTGTTGTGTATGCCCCAAAACTATCACAAGTGATAGAAATATAACAGCTCAGCAAGGAATATTACAGCTATAATCTTTAGAGAAAAACGCAAGTAGAATATAGTAGATATCTGGATGGTTACGATCAGCTTCTAGAGATTTAACAGAGGCATTTTTACTGCATATTTACATTTCCTTTTATAGATATGAGATGCAATGAAACTGCTTTAGAAGAAGAGTTGCTGGCTCTTCTATCCACCTGTGGTGGCCAGCAAACTGTAGAGCTCTGTTCAGTGGAGACTATGTTGAAAATGAGATTAAACCTTTCCAAAATGCTTTCTTCTGCAGACGTGCTTAAATTCGTGATTCAGTAATTCATGAGACTTGCAGAGTTTAGAAACATTTTCAAAATTTTGGTGATTATCCGCACAGTATTAAACAATGAAAAAAATGGGACTTTGTGAACAAAACCAGAGTTGCCTATTTTATTTTAAATATTTTTATAATAAATAGATTTCTCAGTTACTACTTTAGACCTTATCAAAGCATGGGAAATTAAACCTGCAAGAGCAATAGCTGATTCAAGCTACTTAAACTCTTTTATTTCCATATTTAACTATGTACAATGCCACAGATATTTGATTTCTTGTTTTGGTAGATGTAGTACAAACTATATCTACCAGAACAAGAACAGTGTTGTCACATTTCATAGATATAATTTTATTGTCAAATGCATTATGATAGGTAATTTAGTTTAGATAACCTTTTTAGTGTGGGAAATAACACATTTGAAATAGAAAAGTAATAAAGGGAATGTAAATAATCAGTTCACAGTACATGTATTTTTTACCTATTAGAGCTTAAAGGACTTACTTTTATTTTGTTACGTAGCTTGCTAAGCTGAATTCCTTTAAAAAGCTCTTAAAACTGGTTTTGCAAATCTTTTTTTCACAGCAGTGGAAAACGAAATTTCACAATTCAAAAGTGGACCTTGAATGTACTTGAAAGAAATCAAAGCAGCTGTTTCAATCAAAATCATTTAACAACTGAAATTCAAAATGCTGGAACTGGTCATTCATTGAAATGCAATGATCTGTCTGTCAATGAAAATGACAGCATAACATGGTATAAGGTAATAAAAAAATCAAAGCATTGGTTATAGATAGAACATCTATAGGTAGAACATCTAATTGCAGGAAAAGTGAATTATAGAGATTTTTAGAACCATCAAAAACCCAATAATGCTTTAATTTTCCAAATTATTGTGGAAATAAGCCTTTAGAGAGAGATACACAGAATAAAGTTTCTCTCTGCTCACAAATTTGTTAGAAATAATACCTGTAATCAGAAATTACTGGTAGTTTAGAATGGAAGAAGACCTGATGTGCATGTCTGTTAGCTTGTTTATCTGTTTTGCCAGTATAGGTGTCATCCTGACACTAAATGAATTGCCAAGTATTTGTTTAACAGCTGACATGTGCCTGTAAAGTTATCGAGAAGCTTTAAAATTTTACTGTTTCTGAACATGTTTTACAGAATGTGTATCAGACTTAGTTCTGGTCACTTAGGCAAATCTGATCTTTGGAGAAGTTTTGCTGGTGCATAGACAACAGATGAAGCACCTGTAACTGTGGAGTGTTGGTATAATCAGCCATTAGATTTTTAGCAAGCCCCCTGCTCGCCACTTTGACCATTCATAATGTCAGGTAATTCAGGCAGTGCTCTCAACTTTTAGTGAGTTGGATGTTCAGGTGTTGCCTTTAAATGACAGTAATTGGAAATTGGGGCCCCACCTCCTTTGGGTCAGGTAAATGCTATTGAGATAGTACAAGAGTGATTCTTCATTCTGAAGATCGTTTTTGTCTTTTTTAAGGTGTTGAATATTTGTTTCATACAGTATAATATTTTCTTGCTTTATTGATGCAGGACTGTAAGAACTATGAAAATGAAACTGGACGGGAACTGGATTTTAAAACTTTATCAGTTCAGCACTCTGGTATATATACCTGCAAAATTTCCATCAGTCATGACGGAAAGATATACCACAGCACCAATACAATTAGGCTGGTAGTAGAAGAAGGTAAGAAAACTTGAAACTGAAGCATGTTTTCTGTTTACTTCACTGTGAGAAATGTTTCCTACTAAATCTGTTTATGATTGGATGTCATTCATCATCTCTTAATTACAATTCTTACTTGATAAGTATTTTGATGTAATTAGATCTGGCAATCTGACGTATCTTGCAATAATTCAAAAATAAAAAGCAGAAATTCACATATTACCAAGTTTGGAAAATTAAGTAAGTTTTCTCTGCAGTTTTAGGTGGCTTTTTTTTTTTTTTTTTTTTTTTTTTTTAATTGCTGTAAGTCATACAAACTTATAAATTCTGGGGAAAGAGCCCTTCCAACCATTGTAAACTATCTTCTCTGTACGTATTGAGATGCAGAAAATTCATCAGGAAATACTGCTTTTTAACTGCTTGATAATGATGGGTTGAGATATTTCTCTTTGAATTAGGAATCTATGTGATCAGTTCCAGAAATGTGTCATTTTTACTGTTGTAGAATGTAAGAAAGCTTCAATAGCAAGACTTCTTTATGTATATATTTTTTAGATGCGCCAGAGACTGTAACTTTGGAGATAGTTGGACGCAATGAAGAAATTCAAACAGAAATAGGTATGAAATTAACATGAGTATTTTTATACATGTTTGTATACATATTTTAATCCTGAGCTCTTTATGGCTGATGGTCTGGTTAAGTTTAACTGAAATAGTTGTCTATACCCTGCTGGATCTAATACGTCTTCACAAATGGTTATGTTTTCACTAGTGGATTCCATGACCTATCTACAAGTACTCTAAATTCACCCTTGCAGAGGCAGAAGAGGAGGTTGTTGCTATGACCATCAAGAAAAAGTGGCGGTAATGATAAACCAGCCCTCCATGGCTTTATTTTTAGACAGCAAACAACACAGAACAATGTGTGAAATGCGTCTGGTTGTTTTTTTCATTAGCAACAATAATAAGTAATCCCTTTCATATCTGTTACAGTCAAAGACGTTGCTCTGCAGTGCAGTGTGAAATTTGAGGGATGACAGTCCTGTCAATAAAAGCAGATCTCTTACTGCTGCGAAGAATCCTTGACCATGTTCCTAGCTGGCGGTTAGATAACATGGTCTGTAGGATTCACACAGTATTGGAAACCATCTGAGATTTTCCTGTTGAGACTGTATATAATTCTCAAGAACATAAATTTGTCTGTCTGTTTCCTGTCCTGTGTCTGAGGGCTTCTCCCATTCCATTACCCAGTCTTCCTTTGCACCATTTTGCAAATTCTTAGTTAACACCTCTGTTGCTCGTATGTGAATCTCATTTGCTCAGCCACGGCACCAGATGTTGGTTTACCTTCAGCATTATGGCATGGTGGAGAATGAAGGGAAATTTGGATGAATTTGGTCCATGGACTTTCAAAACTTGTGTTGCTTAAACAGTGTTCTATAAAATTTTCATGAAAACAGCAGTTGCGCACAGTAAGGCTCAAGTTGCATAGTTGATAATAAGTGTTTAGGTCTATGTTTCAAACTGTGCAACTGTGATTTGGATTCAGATGGTCTAAATTTAAAGCTGGCATACTTTCAGCTAGACTTGCTTTAGAGATTCTTGAACTGTTCAACTGGAAGAGAAGGCAGCTTCTTCTGTGAGAGGTCATCACAAGCCATAGTAGGTTTTGTTATTTCTTTGTGTTGTTATATACAGTTTAGTTATCCCCATCAGTTGGTTTAATTCCCCTTACCTGGCCCTGGGGCACTGGTGAGTTGTTCTTTTCACTTCCTGCAGCATGCAGTTTAGTTCACTAAAGTCTTTGATCTATTTGAACTTTTCTGCCTGTTACGGAGTTAATCTGACATAATCTGACTCTGCAATGGAGTGCAACAGTGCAGATGGAACATGTATAAAACTTTGTGGTAGGGCTATTAAGTCCAGAAAGGAGGATAGCAACTTGGATATCTGACCTGTAAAGCTCATATTTTGCTGCACTGTAAATGTGAATGCTGCTTTTGATTAAATCTTCTTATGTTATGTTTCGTTTAGGTAAAGAAGAGACACTCAACTGCACAGGTTTCTTGGGTTATCATATACAAGAAGATGCCAACCTCTACTGGTGGTTTAATGATACATTTCCAAAAAAATGTTCAGATATTCCTGAGGCTGACCCACCAATATGTGAAGAAGATTTAAAAAAATCACAGTAGGTTTCCAGAAAATACTGATCTTCTGTCATATGCTGTGGACTGAAAATTAATTAAAATGCCTGAGGTTCTTCTACAACCTTTTCCTCAAAGTCTGCTTCTCAACTTATTGTCGATTTCTATGCATATAGTATTGCTAATATAATTCCTTATTGCAGTTTGGGAAACAAGTTTTATATCACAAGGCTTCTACGGATTAAAAAAGTAAGAGAGGAGGACTTGCATCACAATTTCACCTGCACACTGCAAGCTGATGAAATAATGCAAATAAAAGTAGTGAAACTGAAAAAAGGTACAGTATAATCTATGAATCATGTTTCTCATTTTTAATTATTATTTGTGCCAGCCCCCTTGGCAATGGTGGCACAGCACTGATTTCAGAATATCAGTCCAGACACACATGCATGCTTGCAAAGGCCTTGACCCCTCTGATGCTGGGCTTAACATACCTCCAGGTGACTCCTTCTGCACTGAGATGGGGCAGTGGGGATTGTAGCAGCTGTTTGAGGCTCCCTGGGCAAAACCACTGCTGCCATGGGTACATCCTGGGGAAGCAGAGCTGAGCTCTGGCTGACAAATCCCTTTGTAGTAGTTTGTTATAAAGGGCAGTCTTTGATGTTCCCACTAATGCCTTGGGCATTCTGGTCAAGGATCTCTCTCTTGTCAGGGATTCTATCTCTCTAGCACTGGAAAACTGACCTCTACCTTACGGTAATACTATATATTTATTGTTTAGACTGCTTGGAGATTCCTGAAAAATGGGCACTCCCTTTTTTTTTTTTTTTCCATCTCAGACCTTTCCAATCTTTATTTGGAGGAAATATTTAATGTTAAGTGTGCAAATAGACTAGTTGATGTTAAAATATGCAGCAGATAATAGATCAAATGAAGTACAGACTACAGTGAGCATGACATGACAGTGCTTTCACAAAGGACTTCACAAACATTTAATCCATATTTAGAATTTAAATACATATTTGGAATTTAAAATAAAAGGATAACAGAATAAATAAACACAAAAAAAAAAAGCTTGAAAGAGAGTAGACACAGAAATTAAAAAAAAAAAAAAAGATTAAAAAGGACATTAAGTGCTGTTATTGATGAGCTGAGAAAGGAGTAGCAAATAAGAGGAAACAATAAAGATCCTGAAGAGAATTCATCAAAAAAGCAGTTGACCTTCTATAGCTCTCCAGTTTGGGATGTTGTACATTTTTGAGGAGTTTTATCTCAGTATTGATCCCATATGAAACTCATTTATGTGTATCTAGGGTGTGTGTGCACACAAGATTAATTTTGTTGTTTTTAGAGTAAACTATGTTCTTCAGTTCTTCGTCTCAGGATCAATGGCATACATGTGTGCCTGAAATATTAGCAGGAAAGGATTCACATCAACATTTCAGTTTGGGTGATTTTAAGATGTCATGAGTATTTGCTATCATAATTTTATCATATAATACTCTTTGTTAAGGCTATAATTTCTTGGGTTTCTCTTTTACAGGAAACATCCGAGATCTGCCTATGCACGTATTTACAACTGGAATGATCCTTGCTGTACTGTTTCCATGTGTTGCTATGGCTGTGGTAGTTGTCTGTGTGATGTTCAGAGTAGACTTAGTTCTATTCTACAGGAACATAAGCCAAAGAGATGACACTGCTGGAGGTATGACTTGGCTAATGCTGACATTGAAGTAGAGCATTGATTTAAAAAAAAATAGCTTCCAGTATGTTCTATAAAATGGCCACCTTTGAGGAAGTGGGAAAATAAATGCAGGAGTTCTGTGAGTAGAAAGAGCAAAGAGTACATAAAAGATAATAATAGGTGCTAAAATGATATTATCCTCTTGGAATAGTAAAGCAGATAAGCACAGAGAAGCTACCTCTGGAGCAGGCAGTAGGAGGGACGTAATTGGATGCTGTTCAAGTATGCTTTATTTTGTAGTGATCTGCATCACCTATGTTGGCATAGATGGAGAAATGTACAAGTATCTATCCACAGTGAGCATTCTGCACTTGTCAAAGTGATAGATCAGTAGAAATTTGTTTTCACTTCAGTGGTGCTCTTCTGGTTGTTATTAAAATGCTTCTTTGTCTGTAGCAGTCTAGACTCTAAATTGGCTTGAATAAACTGCAGTGGTTGGAGTTTTCTCAGTTTTCATGGGTGAATGTCATTGTTTCCTGTGAGAGTTATTTATCTATCTGTTTAATGCTAAGGAAGAAGTATAGTTGATGCAAAGCTATATGTTTTGTATCAATCCAGACAGCTGTTTGTGGCAAGGTTCAATTAGGGATTGATCAATGTGGTAAATCTAGTTTTGGAATTGGTCTTAATTTGATTTTATGCTTATAGATTGCTTCCTGGTACATAACCAAATGTGGTATATTCTTGTAACTCTTAACTCGTTAAAATAATAAACTGGCTTATTTTATTGTTCTTCAGACCTACATGTTAGTACTAGACAAAGAGTAAAATAAGTGTGACTTATTTAATATTCTTATCAAGTTATAAGCATATTTTTTTTCTATTATTCTTTAGTAAAATCCTTCTTTTTTTTCTGATCATTGTAAGTATCACATTAACTGGTTAAATTAATCTGATTTAAAAATATAATGGAAAATGGATATGTTATTTTCAAATATTTGCAAAATGCAAACAAAACCAAATACAAATTTTTGAGTTATCTATTGTTTAAAAGAAAAAAAAAGAGCAGAAGCTTCTAGATGCTTTGCAACTGAAACCTAATTTTGTAAACCAGAATGGTGGATCAGATAGTTTATTTCTAATCTTTGCCAACAAGATAAAAATGGGTGATTTGTTTCCAGATGGAAAAGAATATGATGCTTTTGTATCTTACCTGAAAGACTGTGTTTCTACTAGTAAAGAAGAGAGAGAATTTGCTTTGAGGATATTACCAACGATATTAGAAGAAAACTTTGGGTACAAGTTATGTATATTTGAGAGAGATGTATCTCCTGGAGGAGGTAAGCATATTGAATATTCTTGACATTAAATGAACACACCCTTTTCATGCAAAGCTAAAGAAAGAATTCTATCCAAAGTTCTTTACATTGAAGTCGTACCTTTTCATTTTCTATAGGCTATGTTTGCTCACAGAGGCAGCATGAAGACACTTTATTGATTTTATGTAATTTTATAAATTCATATACACTTGCATATATACCTTTAATTAGGCAGTCAAGATAAATAGGTGGAAAAGATGCCATGGAGAGAGGGTGAGAACACAGAATATAAGGTGCTTCATGATGGTAGAGCCCTTTCTCTGCTTTTGCTGAGGGCAGGTGTCTGTGAATTAACTTACATTTATTGCACAGAGAAATTGATGGTTCTGGTATTAAAAGTATTCTCAGGTAACTCATATGTTTCTATCCTTGTTTTGGCAGGTTTTTTTTTTTTTATCCAATAGATGACAAATGGGTAGGAAAATATACATGAAAGCATGACATTTTGTTTCTTTAAATGACCTATGAGCAGATAGCCTTTTACAGATGTTTGCAAAAAAATTAATTCATAAATTTGAAGGCCTGTTTGGGAGGTAGGATTCATGTTAAAATCTCAAAACAGTAAGTTCAGTCACTCTCCTTTTCAAGACAGGATCTTCTGTCCACATATCCTTTCCTGACATATTATTCAAACCTGTGAGTAACACCACAAATTTCCCAATAAGTTCTGAGTATTATAAAAAAGGCTTTCCTATGTGCTCAACTTGATTCTTCCCTTCAAGTGTTGTAGTTTATTTCATTTTCTCTGGTGTGATCTATTCTGAATATAGAAAACAGATTGTTTCCTTCTATTTACAGGAGCCTTCTATTTGCAGTAGCCTTGCCAGTCTCCTTCTCCTTTCAGTTTTCTCTTCTTTGGTTACTTCTGCAGTTTGCTTTCTCTTTCCCTACGAGGCATGTTTTCCAGATTTGTAGGCTCTGTAGACCTTGTTGCCTCATGGTTGTGGAGATAATGCTGAAACTCATTCTACCATCTCATGCTAGCCTTCTTAGCCTTGGATTACCGGCAGTAGATTTGGGATTTCAGTGGAAGAAAAGGAGTGAGCTGGTGTTTATTGAGTAATCAGGGAGAGGTGGCTGTTGGTGACTTTGTGTGGAATCTAATGGCATCAGTAGATGAAGAATAAATTTTACTGTCACCTTCTGTATGTATGATTACAGATAGATAGCTGGAAATTTTAAGTAGATTTTTATCTGCTGCAGAGATTAAGCTTCGACCATGGGAGAGCTTATTTTCACAAATTTATTATCTGTAATGAATATTAATCTATTCTTAAGAACAAGATGGTTCTTCACAAGGAGAACATTTTGGTACATGTGCAATTGTTAAAGGAGAAGTCAGTTCAGTGCCTGCCCTTTCAATTTAGTTTAATAACACATTTATTTTTTAATTTGCAGCTGTTGTTGATGATATCCATTCATTCATTGACAAAAGCCGAAGATTAATCATTATACTGAGCCAGAACTACATTTCTGACAGAGCCATATATGAACTTGAGAGTGGACTGCATAAAGCTCTAGTAGAAAGGAAAACGAAGATTATATTAATTGAGTATATGCCTATACGTGACTACAATTTCTTGCCAGAATCGCTGTCTCTTTTGCCATCAAAGAGGGTAGTGAAGTGGAAAAAAGATAAATCTCTCCCTGTGAATTCCAGATTTTGGAAGAACCTTCGGTACCTAATGCCAGCAAAACCTACCAAGTCAAACACCAAAGGACACTGTCTGAATCTAGATCTAGGTTCAGAAGGGACTCGACCGTGGACTGGAGGCTGTGACTTTAATACAGTCATATAGGAATTCTGGAGATGGAATTTGCTGCAGAAAGCTACCAGCTTCAATAAATTCAAATAGAAAACACAAACTGCAATTACTTTTGAGAGACAGTGTTCATAACAGTCTGAGATTTGAGAAGAATGTAGAATCACCACACTGGCTAGAATCATGTTAACTCCAATACTAAATTATATCCCGAAGGATGTTTCCTCAGTAGTCTGCATAAGGAGCTGAACTCTTATTCCACAACAACTTCATTGTGTAATCTTTTGATATCACATTTTCCTACTTGTAGAATGACGTTCATTAAACTTGCATATTTCTGATACTTAGGTGCTTTTGGTTTTGTGTTTTGGTATTTTCTAAGGATTCTGCTTGGAAGTAAAAACAAATGGTTCCTACTCTGGAAAGCTTGGCAGACAGGCCTTGGGCAGCACTGAGCAGAGAAGTGAACATGGAGAAAGGCAGAGACAGAAGGAGTCAGATTTAATCAGGCTGGCTGTATTCACTGCCGAGTAGTGTGCCATGGTAAAAGGAGACAAGGGAAAATAGGACTATGCATACATAAGGAGAACAGCAGTTCTTATCGCTCTTAGGTCCCAAATTGCTGACTTGAACCAAGGCTTAGAAATGCCTACTTTCTGTTTGCCACTCTCTGGAGAAATGAGGCTACTAGTAAGGCTTTTATAGACTGTAGTTCTTTTGGTTTTTCTGATGATGTTTGTGTCAATTTTTATGTGAATTGACATGATTGTTGTTTTGAGATCATTTCAGTGATTCCTTTAGCATTTTTGTACCATTTTTTGCACTTAATAAAAATTTATTTCTCCCTCTGTACAAGTGGCTTCTGTTTTTGCTGCAGTTACTCAGCAGTAAGTGGCAAAAATCAAACTCTGAGTAATGAAAAAATATGCAAGAATAAGCAGAAGTGTTGTTAGACCTACTTTACACAAGCAGTGTCTCTTTTGTACTGTAAAATAGGTAAATAAACCAAGCTGAATCGGAACAAGCTTCTGGAATAAATAATTTTCCAGAGGAGAATGCAGATGGGATCAGTAAGGAGACAGCTGTTGTAAGATAGCAGTCTTTAAGATTCTTGTCTCATCGGTACTGACTGTGAAATCATAGTCTCTGCATTTTTTTACCATTCCATCCTGTACCTGACTACTGTCATTCACAATGTAGGGAAGAAAAAAAAAAAAGGGTGCCAAAGAAGTCTTCTTGTCTAATGAACATAAGTGTTGGGAAAAGTTGGTACTGTCCTATATAGTATCAGTATTACAGTGTGCAAGGGCCTGGAAATATAGAAGGTTAATGAGTGTTGTCAATGAATTCTACCCTGTATGGCTATCATCAATGTCTGCACCAAATCTGCAGAAATCTGAGTCTGCAGAGAAAAGAGATCCTTCTAAATGGACACCACATTTCATTTCATATCCATAAATAATATTTTCCTGTGAGCATTTCTGTTCTTCCATTGCCTTCTGCATTCTTTAAAGACACAGAAGAAAAGGTAGAACTTGCAAAGCAGGGATGAATGAGGAGATATTTGAGCCTGTATTGAAGCTTCAGGACAAATACTGTCTCTTCCACTAGTCTCAGGTCGAAGGACTGGAGGACAGAAGGAAGATTTGCAGGTTATGTTGCAGATAAACTGAAGATATGTGCAGAAGGAAGCCACCAGTAGCATGTTTACAAAACAAGAAATTAAATTGAAATTTTGAAGTCAGCCCCAAAGTGAGATCTCCAACCCTTGGGCACAAGCCTATCGTGTGCAGAGCAAGGTTATTTTATGCTGGTCTTGTCAACTCTAGAAGCAATTTGCATCTGATCTGTGCATTATGGTCTAGTATTCTAAGTATCACCTCCAGAAAACAGTAGATTCATGCCTCATGTCAGCAAAGACCATAAAAACTGGAAGAAAGTAAAGACTGACAGGAATGAAGATAAATCATAGAATCATTAAGGTTGGAGAAGACCTCTAAGCACAGCTAGTCCAAACATCGACCCATCACCACCATGCCCACTAATCCATGTCCCTCAATTTATGTTTGAGAAGGTTACTCTAGAACCAGTACGCGTTTAAATTACTGACTGTGTTCTACCTTGCATGGAAGGGGGAAACTTTACCTCTTTAAATCTTTTTGTGTGTTTGTATGTTTAATAAAATGTTTCAAGTGTTGCCCTCCTAGTGAGATGCTTGTGGTATATCTGAAGAGCATTCAGTGTTTTGAAAGAGAAAATGTGATTGGGATTTTTCTGAAATGGTTTTCTGATTTAGTAGCTATATTTAGATAAAATGTCTGTGTGAAACAGTATTTACCAAGCTTTTTGCAACAGCCAAAGCTACACTGGGTACAATACTGAAAGACACTCCACAATAATCTGTTCCAGTTTTGACTAACTCGTGAAAATTTTCTGTGGTTCAATACACCAAATTTCCTGAACTTCAGAGAAAACAGGTGCAGATAGAACTCAGCAGTCTCATTTTTGAGTTTTGCTCATTGCAATCAGCTCATCAGGGGGATTTGTCTCTTATATTGCATTGTTTCATCTTCTTTTTGGCCTCTGTTACTGGGGTATAGTATGTACAACAAGTGAGATACACTGCAGTCCAGTGTAATATATTTGTTGTGTATTATTCATCAAATTCAGAACTAAAAGTACAGTACTTTGATGGCCTAAGTTATTTATGACACAGATTTACATTTCATAGTTCTAATTATTTTGGCAACTACCATAGTTAAGTCAGTTCCAGTCACGTGCTGGAGACGTTTTAATATGTGGTTACAAAATATTGACTGTACAGTGCAGGAAAAATGTAGCTGTTTGAGGTTTTCTGACTGTGGCAAAGGAATGCTGTTCTACAAGTGTATCTAAAACTATGTAAAGCTGTACAAATCTGACTTAAGAAGAAAAAAAAAAAGCAAATTTACTAGTGACTGGTGCTGTTCACAAAGAGCTGTCATTATATACTAGGAGCAGTCTGAATCTCCATTGAGGAGACAGCTCTTGTAGGATATTGTATTAGGGGGTACTCCTCATTTCTGCAGCCAGGTATTCACTTGGAGATTAAAGCCTAAATATCCAGCTCAGCTGTGAAAGCAATGTCTCTGGGTGTTGTGACTTATAATGTAGTATATCAAGAATAATTACATTTATAGTACTGAAGGAAGATACTGCTCTAGGGAATAACAACAAAAATCAGCTACAAAGAAGGAACTCATACTTTGGAGATGAAAACTTGGGAGAAGAACTTCAATGTATTTGCTGATTGTTGTCAGCTGCCAGTATGATGGAAGGAAGTCAAATGATACAGTGCAAATCCTGATGAAATGCTCTCAGCAAAGTGAGACCTTGAGAAGTGCAAGGCAGAGAAAATCACTGGGTGAAGCAAGTGAAAGGGCTCAGGAAGAATTTAAATTGTTCAAGCTGATTGAATGAATGGGAAAAGGAATAGGAGCATTGTAAAGAAATCTATCCAGGAAGAGAAAAAAAACCAAAACACTAAAAAAAAAAAACACAAAACAATTGGTGTTGAGTATTAAAGCCATCATAATAGTAAAATCTCCTGTAGCAGTAATGGAGAAATTATGCTGACCTATTTCAGTGCTAGAGCATAGTGAGTTTCCGCATGAAAACCCTTAATGCAGTGGTGGACATCTGTGCCAGGCTTACACTTCTTGGCTTCCAATGAGTGGGATACACTATCAAGAAAGATCTGCTGTCAAATTTGAGGTACTAAGCAATCCTTTCTGATTAACAGTGTGAAAGGTTATGAGAAAAAAGATTTCAGAGGCCTGGTTCATAAGTGCATGCTTTGCATTTTTCTTTGCCTGCGGGTGATCTGTTCAGTTATTATTGCATCAGTGTGACACTAGTCTTACTGCACTGTAATGACTAAGGAAAACTGTGCTGTAGTGCAACAGAACTATAGTAGATAACAAGACTTTCCTTTATTTCACAGGGAAGTAATAGGAGAGTTACACCACTGCTCCATAAGCCACCCTTGACTTATGCCATTCCACTGGCCATATAATCCAGTACAAGGTGAACAGAAGTTCATGTTCAGATGTTGTTCAGACATCTGTGACAGCAGAACCAACACCACTGACACAGTGTAGAAAATAGTCAGAGTGGAAAATATCTTACCCAGTCACTGTTAACCATAGCTAGGGAGGCAAGGATGTGGTGCATGAATGTGTCAAGCCAGAATGGTACAAGAATGGTAAAGAGACTTAATTCTTCCTACTAGCGTAAGATTACATGCTGAGATGGTGAGATGATGATGAGAAGTACATTTTCCCCTCTGCTTCCTCACTGACAGAAGGCTTGAGCAGATGTGAGATGAACAAGGTAGGATACGGACTCTTGCCTTGATGGGGGATGGAGAGGTACTACTGAGTGTGGAGCCTGCAGTTTACTATGGCCATAGCCTAAAATATGCTGAATGAGTGAGTGGAGAGGAGGCAGAGAGGGAATTCTGGATCAGTTCCTTTGTAAACATGCAGCAAAGGGAAAGGAGGAGCCTGATAAGTTCAGTGTGTGAGACTGTTTTTTAGAATATATATTACTTTTACAGAAGAGGATGGGTGAGTCTGGGCAGAAGCTGAGCCAAATAGTTGGTACTATTTGACAAGATTTTCATCCATCTGGCCTCATTCAAAACTCTGGGTGACTGGTGTTTTATCAAGTGATTGGACTACTTCATTTTTTATTATTATTTATTTTAATGAACCTGTTAGTATTTGAAAAGGTTGACGTATGTTTTATGTCTGGAAGATCTGTATTTGGAAAACAGCCCTCTTCCTGACCGTCTGAGCAATGGCTTTAGGTTAGTGAGCATGGCGGTGATGGGTCTATGGTTGGACTAGAAGATCTTAGATATCTTTTCCAATATTTATGATTCTATGATTTTGTGATTCTATGAAGGTAGCATGGGCTTTGCTTTGTCTGTGTTGCATTCCATTATTCCTTAAAGGGAAAAGTGAACTGCTTTTTTTTCTCTCCCCAGTCAGAAAGGACACCTACAAAAGGCTCATCTCTTTATAGTGAAACTTATAAAGAACCATTGGAGCCTCTTATAACTTAGAAATCAAACATATATTTTGTACTGGAGCAAAATACTGAAGATATTGGAGGAGACAACTACCAAGCTTAATCACCAGCTGTGGAATCTGAGAATACCCATCTTATATTTCCACATGCTTAGGACCCAACATAAACAAATATTACTGGCTATTGCCTTAAAGAATGTGTCTATATTTAGGCTGGATGGGGCTCTGAGCAACCTGACTGAGCTGCGTATGTTCATTGCAGGGAAGTTGGACTTGATGACCTTTAACATTTCCTTCCAACTGAAATGATTCTATGATTCTCTGAGCAGAGGCAATATTGCATTTACTTGCTGTATAGCAAAAAGCCTTTCTTACCTTCTTCTTGTGGAAACCCGAATGAAATAGAATAACTGCCCCAAACTGCAGTAAAGAGAGTGAGTCTCACACAGGGGAAGGACAAACAAGTTCTACTATTCTTGAAATGTCTGGCACAAGCAGAGAGACCTGTATATCCCAATGACATCTATTGAAATGCTCTTATGCTTTTACATAGTCAGAGTCAATATGCAGCCTGTCTTTTAAGGATTTCACATCCTTAAAGGAACCTCGGAAGAGGAGCTGGACCATGTGGGATTGTATATGCTGAATTGCTCTGCCTGCCTAGCAGGTCCAGTGGGGATGTCACAGGGAGCTCGTATTCATCAGGGCTACATTTTTCACTTTCTGCAAAGCCCCACTAGGGTTGCCAACAAAATTGAAGTGTGAGGGCACAGAAAAATACTAATAGTGTGTCACAGCCCTCATACAGTGCCTCTTCGCATTACGCAGAAAGTGACTGAGGGCTTGATGATCTTAAAGGTATTTTCCAACCTGAGAGATTCTATGAATCTATGATTCTAAGGACAGTAAGAACTTGCTGGGTATAGTGAATATTATTCTGTACTGAGAAGATGTATGGGTGGCTTACAGATTTTGGAAATTATGTACTCTTTTCACCCATCCAGTAGCAGCACTTAGGAAAAAAAAAAAAAGAGAGAGAGAAAAGAATTTTCTACCATTCCTCCTCTTAAATGAAGCAAACTAAAAAGTCCAATGCGCTTCTGAACACAGTGCAAGTAAAGGATTTAAAGCTCAGAAAGCTTTGATTTTTTAGTAGCGGTAACCCTTTTTTCCCCTATCTTTTTACAAGAAAATTACCCGGAAACTTTGAACCTAAAGCATTAAACCGAAAAAGGAAGGGATGATGACACTCAAGTAGAGGAAATTCCTGTAAAGGAAACAGTCTCAACAGCGTTCAGCTAAACCTTACCACAATTCGTACCACGTAGTGTAAGATGTGCAGGTAAGATTTTTAGATAATCTCTCTTTTTTTAATTCTAGCTTTCAGTCTGTTCCCCACCCTCTGCCCCCACCCCCACTTACAGGTGAGTTAGTTTTACTCTCTTTTAATATACGTTTTAAAGTAAAGTGTTCTTAATTACTTGAGCAAAAGAAAAAAAGCCTTAGTCAGTAGCTTCACTAGACTATATTTCACTTTATTGGCTTGGTGAGGTTTTTTCTTCGTGTGACTATTTGTAATCTTACATTTAGAATCAGATTATCTTTGCTTTTGTGGTGTAAATCCGTGACAACTGGTAGAAATTGATAACTTTGAGGCTGAAGTGACTTTCATCAATTTTATTTTTTTCTGAGCGTCTTACAGGAGTTACGACATAGGCAAAAGTAAACAGCTCCTATTCTTCTCTTTTGCATTGTTTTACCACAGGAAATTACTTTAAAACCACATTAGCCTCCTTTGCATATATGTTGATTTGCAGTGAAATGGCATCCTAAATTGCTGAACTAAGGATATCACAGTAGGGATGCACACATGGCTGGAGAAGACAGTCAGATAATGTTATCCAGGGAAAGACTGTCTTGATTTTCCTGGCAAATACTGACAAGATAAAAGCAAGTCACTGAATATATTATGTCACTGAATCACCTTGAGTCCACCCACAGTATAAACAAAGGTAGATGGTCATTTAAGATGATCCTTTTTCAAGAACCCTCATCTTTTGGTAACTGCTGTTTGCTGCAGCTGTGAATTTCCCTCTCCCTATCTAGCACATTTACAAGATCGCACTTCTTAACCTCACATGCTGTCATGATGGTACTTCTGTAATAAGTGTTAAGTTAACTCATGTGTTTGGTGGTGATGTACCTTATCACAGCTAGCAGAATACAACAGAGAGTTATGCAAATTGCTGACCAAAGCTATTAAATTCATTATTTAACCCTCCTTTTCCCACTTCTTCCCATTCATAGTGACCCTTTGAATGTGACCTGAGGGTTGTTAGCATAGAATTAAACTGGAGATCATAGACATTATATGTCATTGGTATTACTAAATGCCTTGTGAATGGTCACTTCATATGGTTTTGCTACATATAACCTGCTTGTCCCTGATTATGGACAAATGAACAGCAGGAAAATCAGCAGTCACAGAGCTTAACTTCTAATGGTTTAGCAAATTGAACTGAGGCATGAAAGAGAACTGCAGCTGTCACCATAGTGGGGGCTGGACCATTAAGAGAGGACAGAGTGACTGATGAGACCACCTTCCTTTGGCAACAATAATCCATTGCATCAACTTTCCTGCTCAAGGGAGTTCAGCGCTGAATCACAAACAAGGCTCTTGGGTTCTGCTAGCAACTGACACCAGTGTGCTTTTGCCACGTGGACTGGTGGGTGACATAACTCAGAACATCATCTTTGCTTTATACAGAGGTGCAGCACTAATGGATGCTTTGAGAGAGATCTTTATGACTGCCTTAAAAACAGCTCCAAGAGAGTCAGGATCCAATCATCCTTATGCAGTGGATAAGATAGTCTTTCAAAAGTTTAGGAGGGCTTTCACGCAGTGAAACTCAGTCTCTTTATTCAGATTGACTTACTGTCTTGGAGTTTCAGTATGTTTTTAAGATGTATACAAGGTAATGACATTTGACGGTTGACAGTCTATAAGACAGCACCAGGATGGGTTAAGGGAAATAAATGAGCCTACCTTTTATGACCTCTGAGTGTAAAAATAGATTGTTCCACTCACTTGTAGGGAATAGAGATGTGTTGAACAGAACAGTGACTAAAGTGCTCCTCTCTATGTGGGGTGGCTTCCTGAAAAGATGCAGTGTGAGTTCTTCTTGTCTAGGCTGCCAACTCATGGTGTCCTGGATGATCTCTTGATGCCCGCCTCTTTGAGTTGTGTCTAATTTGCATGAGATACTCACAGACTAGGGATTAGCCCTTGCCTGACCTTTTTTTTCCCTCAGGCTGACTCAGTGTCTCTCTAGCCACTGCATAAATGCAGAGTCACTTAACCCAAAGAGCAAAGAAAAATCCTTGAGGTCTCAATTGCACAATGTGAGCATCAGCAGAGGGTGCGTCTTTACTCGCTGAGATCCTGAATGAGACACATCAGTCACAGGTGTTGGAGATGTTCTAACTAAATATTCAAATTCATCCTGGGCTGTTGAAGACGAATGCTGGACAGCTTGCCTTCTCTCTAGCCCCACAGCTGGTAAGGCTGTGGGACACAGCTCAAGCCTCTGTGTAGTTAGAGGCAGAATAATTCCTACAACAGGGTTTGGGGTTTCATTTTGGTGAGGAGGCTGTAATGTAAGACTCTTGAGTGCTTTGTGGACCTGCTCCCTTATCTCCTGGATGTTAGAATCTCCCCACTTTCTGCTCACAGCACAGAGCTGATACCTAACGATGGTGTGGATGTTGCCTTGTTCTGCAATTCTCTAAGGTCAGAATTCAGGCAGTGCAGCGCTGTGATACAGAAGATATACATATATGTAATGCTTACCTGTATTGCATGTAAAATATATGATAAATATATCATTGCAAGATATTTTAAAGAGATTTTCTGTATTCTTGTTGATACTATTTATCTCGAATTTGTGTGAAATGATATGAGCAGAAAGAGCACTGCAAACCTCATTTTTAAAGCACATTGTGTCTACGAAATACTGTCTGCTAATGTTCATAGAGCTACACAATGAGATACACATTTAACCTCTTGTCTTATCATTTTATTATTTGCAAAAAAAAAAAAAAAAAGTCTGTTTTTCTCTTTTACAGAAAGCAAGATGGTTCCTAAAGAAAATATCTCAGAATACCAACCAAAATTAATAAAGAAGATGATGCTCACTTTTTACTGGATTCTAGCGCTGTTTGGAACAGAAGTTAGAGGGATTAATTTGCCAGGTAAGAAATCTGCTGTGGTGGGTTTTGGTGGTTGTAATGCTTGCTGAAAACTTAGAGAAGCAAATCTACTTCTTGCCATGACTTCATGAGATATAAAGGAGAATTTCTGGTAACCTAATGGAACATATTAGCTGTTTTTATGACACCTTGAAGTCTCCAGCAGCTGGTCCAACCAGGGGGGAGGTGGAAAACAAGGCTGGGTGAGATCAATATATCAGAACTTTCCACCATTCATCTGTCTATCTGGAAGAACTTAGTTAATTTCACATGCAGAGAAACCAAAACTGCAAATGATTTCCCATGGGGGCATGTGAGGAACCAAAGAGTTCATGTGTTCCCTTCTACTGAAATCCTGTCACCCTTCTTTCAGGGGTTGCTACATCCTTTCTACTAGGAGGTCGATCAGCCTTTTGAGAATTTGGGGTTAGGATGTGTGGCCACAGCATTCAGAATCTGAAAATTCATTTGATTTAGACATAGTAACTGAAATGTACGAGGGAAAAGATTTGAAAGCAATGAGATGATAATGAAATCTTTGTCGGTCCTACTTTAATTAGGGAGTGAGGCAGGCAGGCTTTACTTCAGGTTTATTTCACTCCCTTCTCCATTAATATGAGGAAAGCTAGGAGAGCTACACTGTTTTTTTTCTACAAAGCGGAGGTTTAACAGATTAGCATCCACATGAAAATCTTTGGTTCACCAAAAATCTTAAGCTATTTTCAATAATAAGCTTTTGAAAAAGGTCCAATAAACATTTAGCAACAACTTTTGAACAAGTCCTTGAGAACTTTGATCAATTCCATGTTTAAGCAAATTATTTGATCAAAGTTGGTCATTAGTCCAAAGGTCACATGAAAAAAATTGTTAGCATGAAGAAAGGAAAAACTGTATTTTTTTTAGTATTCTTATTTTTTTTTTCTTTCTTTCTTTCTTTTTTTTTTTTTTTAGACATGACTGCTGTGTGTTCTTTTCAGGTGGTACTGATACTACATTTTCCTACTTTTCAGGGTGTTCCCATGTAAAGCCTCAAGTACGGTATCGTGCAATTAGCGATGAAGAGTTTGTTTTACAATGCGCTTTGCCACATAAAGATGCTACCAACATTTATGACAACTCAGCTCTAAAGCAACATGAGGTGAAATGGTTCTGGTGTCAGAAAGACAAAGGACATCTTAAAGCTGTCAAGGAAAGCTCTAACATTACTCTGCAAGGGGATGCACTTTGGTTTAAACCAGTAAGAGAGAATGCTTCTGGAATCTACATCTGTATGATACAGTATGTAATGGGGAAAAGGGCTTATATTTCTAGGTAAGAATTGATGTATTTATTCTACTTTTATGTTAAAAGTTTAACTTTTTTCTCTATCACTCAGTGAAAAAATCCCGTGTCTCAAAATTGTTCTGGAGGTTCAAACAAAGGCAGAGGCAAAATGTGCAGGCTATGGTACAAACCCACTGTATCTTCTTGCTGGCAATGGGAATTCGATAGCTTGTCCTGGGACAAAATGCTACAGACATATAGACAAAGTCGATGTAAGATGGTACAAGGTAAGAGTCACTCTTTTGAGTATTCAGAAGCGCAGTGGAGGTACGGAATTCGGCATAGTTTCTTTTCAACTAATTGTAGTAATTGAGAATCAAAATTAGTTATTTACAAAATTGACACTGCTGAAATTTAAAATTTTAAAGTTTTGTTTTGATTTTAAATTCTGAAAATATCAAATGTATGAAAGAAAAAAGTTGGCTTCGTTAGAAACAAATTTATTTTAATTGTTCTTTCCAAGACACCTGTTTCTAATGAAACACCATCCCACAGAGAAATTATTGACTTAGTCTTTTTCAAACGACTGCTAAATTACCTTCAAGCTAAAATGTATCCCTACTTTGTCTGTAATAATTGTAATATGCTATAGAATTATAGAGTCATAGTATCACCAAGGTTGGAAAAGACCTGCAAGATCATCCAGTCCAGCCATCCACCTATCACCAATAGTTCTCACTAAAGTGAGATAATACTGTAGTCACTAGTAGTTATATACTAAATTCACTAATAGTTCCATGTAAGCTTGTACTATATAAGCAATCAAAAATGACTGAAAATTCAAACGTTCATTTTACTACCTGGTACTATTTACAGTATTTATTCATCAAACAAAATGGTCATCCAGTCAAAGTTACTCTTCATTTACTTCCAAGCTTTATATGAGGTATGTCTTTACCTCATTTTGCATTTGTCTTAAGGAAAATTCCCTGTACCCCTAGAGATTTTACCTAAACAAAACTGTGAAAACTAGGGGTACTTTTCAAAAAGCATCATTCATCCTTTTGGAAATAGTGACAATGCTATCAATCTCATACAATCCCAAACCATATTTTTTCCTATAAAAGGTTGTGGAGCTGTGTTTCCGCGTAGGAAACCCCTAGTTCCTCACGTTCCTATGGCCCAGCCAGGGTTCACGCCGTCCCCACTGTGACCCGACCATCTCACCACGTACACACCAATGTGATGTTAGGCAGGATGGCATTTATTGCAAGTGAAACAGCAACTTATATACTTTACATGCTTATCTATGTTACTACGTCCACGTGCGTCTATTCATGTCCAAGCGCGCGTCAGTCTCTTATCACAGAGCAGGGGAGGTCCTGTCGCATCACAGCCTGATACCCCACAAACGCCTACTGCAACAGAGCTGGTTTCAAAATCATTTACTTACAAAAATAAAAATACCTAGTCTGTAAATGTACAAAACAACAATCCTTTTCATTGACCTTTAGTAATGTGAATTTAATTTACACTTAGTTTCATTATTTTACATATCTCTCAGCAGCCACAAATGTTAAAGTCTTGTTGGGTTTTTTTACAGGTACTGATATTCACATATTATGTAGCCCACAATTTTTAAAAATGTAAATATCAAAAAGTGTTTGTTTTCAGTGAAAAGAGTTTGGCTTAACCCTACTGTCATGGCAATTCCATCCAAATATAATATAATTTAACAGCAACAGTGACAACAACAAGAAGAAGACATTTAATTCTTTGATATTATTTTATTTTTGTTAGGATGGCCATCAGATAGAATACAGGAAGACCAGGAAAAGCCTAAAGTTTGTAGATAATGAAATCTACTTGAAAACAACTTATGTTCAAGACTCTGGAATATATGTATGTGATTACACCATATTTGACAACACTACTCAATGGACAATGAGAACAGCAGTTACAGTAGAAGTCATTGGTGAGTAATATTTTAACTATTATAAAATACTTCAAAAATATGTTTTCCCTATTCTTTAGTACTCTATTAATATATTTTGTTCAGGATCTTGTTCTGAAAAATTATAAACTAGACTAGCTACACTTTCATTAAAATTCACTTCCAAGTATTCTGAGGACATTTCTGGACAGTGTCTAGGACCTTCGGTGTTTAGTAATAAATTTAGTAATACCATAGATGTCAAGATCTTATTCTGCCTTGATTCCTAACAGCGATAATCAAATCTACACAAGGATTTAAATCAGTTAATCTGAGAGTAGAATTCATGAAACCACTGCTGGTGCCAATGTTCTCCATGCACTGTATGTGCAGTGTTAGTAAGACATTTGAATACCAAGAGGGAAGAACGCTAATCTTTCTTGGCAGATGTGGAATATAAAGCTGTATCTCAATCCTACACATCCCTGAAGTGATGGCTTGAGTTAAAGTACGAGTTAGAGAATTCCCTTCTACAGTTGGTGATACGGTATTTTGTTCTGCAATGCATGAGATCTTCATTTCGTCACTTAAAAATGGCGATGTGACATTTTGTGTCAGAGGAAATATGGGATCTGAGAGTAATCTAACAACAAAGACAGCAACGCTCTTTGTTTTTGTGTGCTAGCTGGGGACAGCATCAATGCCTGTACGACCTGTTCTTTCAGGCCTTGTCTTTTAGGCCGGAACGCCAGCAATGTGGCACAGCTGCATCTATTTTGTATTCAGAAGTAGATGGGTTGCAGCTTTCTCTGCTTCAGTGTAGTTCAAAGTTTAAAAAAAAAAAAAAAAAAAAAAAAAAAAGTGTTTGTGTGGCAACATTTCAACATTTCCCGTAGTATGGGATTTCCCAAGAATATCAGAGCTGTGCATTTTAAGGCTCTTCATGCCACGTTCTCACAGCCTCTCAGATTGCACAAACTGGGTGTCGTTATCTTTCGTTATCTCTTTGTCAACTCTTGCTTAGAAAAAAAATCTAATAATGTGGTATTTTAATGAAAATACCTGTGCTGTGTATTTAAATGTGTATTCACATTTATTGTGAATAAGGAGTTTGTGTGCTGTCTGCATGCTTAGTGGGTGTGGAATGGAGCTTGGCAGGGAACTCATGTAGGGATTGGTAACTGCAGGAAATTTTGCAAAGGGGATCCTTGTTTCTGAATCCTAAATTACCTCAGGTGCAGTTCTGATGCTGAGCTCCCCAGTTCAACTACTGACATAGCAGTTTAAGTAGCTACGTAAGTTTTGTAGAGAAAGCTTTCATACTGTGAATTCTCAGACAGCTTAACAACCATAAAGCATCCTCTTGGACTGTGATGTCAAAATTCCACCTAACATCAGAGAAAGATAAACCTTTGAAATGTTTTCTCTGGTCTTTGGCATTGACAATAACACTTATTAATAGCAGTCCTGTTAATTGCAGCAAAAAACACTATCCATCCACCAAACATCTTGCATCCCAGTGGTGTGGCGATTCTCGAAGCAGAACTTGGTAAGTTTATTCTTTCTCTGATAGTGAAAGAAAATGTTCAAATGAGCTGATTGTAGATGATGATAGACCTTGATAAAACAAAATAGCTTTGCTCTCTTGGAGTATGGGAATTTTCTATAATTTTTTTTCTTAATTTATGTATTTGTGAATATTAAAATAAACTTTATATTATATATGGCATACATATATATTATATGTATCCCAGTCTATTAAAGAGAAAAATATTCCAGTGACCTGCATGTATGCCTTTTCTGTATTAATTTGTTTCAGGAAAGCCCCTTGAACTGGAATGCCGTGTACAGTTTGGGTTTGAAAGGGGTACTCAGAAGAGAGTAATATGGAAAAGAGACA
Organism: Phasianus colchicus; assembly: GCF_987193195.1. Lineage (NCBI taxonomy): Eukaryota > Metazoa > Chordata > Aves > Galliformes > Phasianidae > Phasianus > Phasianus colchicus. Next base: position 135,230,377 of record NC_143436.1, read on the forward strand.
GTGAAAATATAAATGAGAAATTGAACCAGGAAACAAGGTAAGAAAGCAATATAATACTAGTGTTACTATGCTGTTAGCAACTGTAAAAATCCTTCCACAAGAGCTTTACTCAATATGTAAATTTACTGAAGGGAGCTCAGAACTATCTGTCCTTCAGCATATTATTGTGTCTGTCCATGAGCACATTACATACAGAAGCACATGTTCAAAACATGATATGGCCATAAATTCAAGAATTTAATATTTTCTGTGTAGTCTTAACTCTTTTTTCCCAAAGCTTTATCTCACAGGGAATTTCAGCATGAATGGTGCTTGGCCCCTTGTGCCTGCAACAGCCGTGTGCTCCCTCAGTTGTGCCCTGTTAACAATTCACTCCATCTCTCTGAAAGCTGTTTCTAAGTGGGGAATAAACTGGATCCCGTGAAACAGTACTATAGGCCAGTTCTCTGTGACACAGAAATGAGTTTGTGTGTCTCAAAAGTTGGGCTTTTAAATTGAGTTACGTGCATTAGGTCAGCCTGAGAGCATGCAGAATTGAATTTTAGGAGTCTTCAAGTCTTCCCTGGCAAGAATTAACCAGACTCCACAGAGGAGTGACATACAGGGGAAAGGTTTCCTGTGACCTTAAAGAATGGAATAGAATAGAACAGAACAGAATGGTTAATTAGAAGGGACTTTCAAAGACCAATGAGTCCAACTGCCTGACCACATCAGGATTAACCAAAAACGAAAGGATGTTATTGAGGGTATTATCCAAATGCCTCTTGAACACTAGCAGTCATGAGGTATGAACTACCTCTCTAGGAAGCCTGTTCCAGTGCTTGAGCTCTCACACAATAAATAAATTGTTCCTAATGCCCAGCCTGATACCTCCCTCGTGCAGCTCTGTGCCATTTCCCTTCTGCCATCAGTTGTCAGGAGCAGAGTCCCGCATCTCCCTCTGCTTCCCCTCCTCAGGATGCTGCAGGGAGCAATAAGGTCAACTCTTGGCCTCCTTCTCTCTGAACTGCACAGCCTGGTGCCCTCAGCCTCTTCTCACAGGACATGCCTTCAGCTCTGCTACCAGCTTTGATGTCCTCCTCTGGGCACTTTCAAGGATGTTAACAATAATGGCATACAATACACAAGATGAGGCTGCACCAATCCTAACATGTAACAGGAGAATCACTTCTTATGACTGACTGGCTATACAGTACCTAATGTATGCCAAAATACAGTTTACCCTCTTGGCTACCAGTAAGGCTGCTGACTCATGTTGAGCATGCTGTCAATTGAGATGACTTGAATTGTCTTCATGCCTCCCTTTCCTTCCTGTATTTTCCTGTCTCATTCAGTTATACATTGTCCAAGTTGGGCAAGGAATCTATGCAATACAAGAATATCTTTTACTGCTCAGTTCTGAATCATGGAATCATAAAATCATAGAATGGTTTGGGTTGGAAAAGACCTTTAAGACCATCTAGTACCAACCACTCTGCTATAAACCATTCTCAACAGATCTTTAGGACATGTTGAATCCTAAAATTAACTGCCCATATTCATGCTCATGATACTTGGGTTAGTGGAGTTAGTTCATTGTCATATTGGCACACTGGCCAGCAGTGGCATGACATGAGGCATACTTGAGATGACCCAGAGACTCATGTACTATGGCTTCCAAAGAGAAACACCGAGACTCAGAAGCACCGGGTATTCTTAAGAGTGCCCCAAAGGCACTTTTTTGTTACCATTTCATTTTCTGTTCTTCAATTCCTCATTTTTGTTTTATTCTATTTGTCTGTCCTGTCCTTGGGACTTTTATCCCTTGGAAAGAGATGGTGCTTTTCCATCTTTTTGCTCAGCTTGTTGTCTCTCAGGACTCCTTTTTGAAGCTTAATTTCCCTACATTTCTCCTGGTGGGGTAGTATTCAAAGTCTTAGGAAAATTCAAATAATCTTATGGAAGTCAGAAAGACCTACATATTTAAAGCTAAGTAAGAAATAAGAATAAACTTTTCAGTCTGAAAACCTTTGATGTCATTATGATGCAAATAAAACACAAATGGAGGCTCCAAACCAGAGTTTTGCATCTCTGTTAAAACTTTAACTTAATGTTCAGAATTTGCCAAAATCTTCTTTCTCTGTATCTAAGACGTTTGGGGATTGTATGAATGAGCTGCAAAGGTGTCATGCAAATATATGCTTTTTCTCTTTAGTGTTTGTCCAAGATGTTTAAAGGGACATGTACTTCGTCATGTTGCTAAACTGGAAGAAGTTACTGAGAAGGACCTAAGAAGTAACTTCATCTGCTTTGCTCAAAATTCTGTGGGGAATGCTACCGCTGTGATCCAACTGAAAAAAAAACAGAGAGGTAAGAACAGATGGAGAACTGCTAGCCCTTAAAGATTTTCATAGGATGTTTCTGTTTTCCCAGTCCTTAGCATGTATGTTTATGCTGTACCTGATACGAATATGGCAGCCTTTCAAGCAAAGGCCAAAAAAAGAATCAGTGTGGAAATTAAACCATTCTCTCATTTGAACCATAGCTCACAGTGGACATTCATCACTAGGGTGGCACAGGAAGTCTCCAGCAAGGTTCTGTGTGCAGCTATCTGTATATTTTCCATTTTAAGTAGTTTTTATTTTTAGCCGCACTGAGTGTACAATAGACCATTTTCTCTATACCTTTCATCTCAAACTGGCTTTTCATACTAACAGGGAAATACAGTTCAAGCACTATCCCTCGTAGTAGACTGAAACACTGTGCTGAAATTTGCAGGTAAATCAATTCCTTTCTTCTCTAAAGTTTGCTAAGAGGGAAGGAATGAAGACTGTGAGCTAGTTTGTCTCCTTTTTTGAATTGAGCTTTTTATCTAAGTTGGAAAGTCTGACTTACGATAAAACTTTTTCTTTCTACAGTGTTTTTCTTGTACATACTGTGCAGTGCCATTTCTATTCTCTTTGCATTGCTTTTGTGCACTGCCTTTATTTACCAGCACTGGATTGAAATAGTGCTGATGTACCGAAGCTATGTGGTCCGCAACGAAACTACAGAAGGTAAGAAATATGGTATGAAATTACTATTCTTCACTTTTTTCCTATTGTCTTTTGTTCTGTGAGTTAATCTGGTGTGGGCTAATCGCTTAATTCAATTTTCTTAATAACCCTGTTCTGCAGCTCTGCTGAAAAGGACATGAGGGACCTGATGGACACCAGGTTGAACATGAGTCAACTACATGAGTGCCCTAGCTGCTAAGAATGCTTAGTATTCTTTGCTGCATTCAGCAAAGTATTGCCAGCTGGTTAAGAGGTGATCTTTCTGTTTCAGTCAGCTTTGGTGATGCCTCACCTGGAGCACTGTGTCCAGTTCTGGCCCTCCCAGTATGAGGGACATGGTTGTGCTGGAGAGAGTCCAACAAAGGGTCACAAAGATGATTAAAGGAGAAGGTTATCCCCTGAGGAGGGACTGAGAGATCTGGACCTGTTCAGTATGAGAAGAGGCAACTCAGGGGGATCTAGTCAATGTATACAAATACTTGAGAGTAGGGCGCACAAAAGTTGAAACTAGGCTCTTTTCAGTGGTGACCAGTGCCAGGACAAGAGGCCATGGGCACAAACTGAAGCATAGGAGATTCCCTCTGAACATAGGGCAGCATTTCTGTGCTGTGCAGGTAACAGAGCACTGGCACAGGCTGCCCAGAGTCTGTGGGGTCTGCTCCTTGGAGATGGAGCCAACAGCTGCCTGGCCATGGGCACCCTGTTCCGGTTAGCCCTGCTGGGTTGGGCCAGAGGGACACAGAAGACCCTGCCAGCATCAGCCATCCTGTGGTTATGTGAAATAAGATAAGGAGGAACACAAACTTCGTGCACTTTGGGGCAGTTTTTGCTTTCTGAAAGTCATGTTGACTATCATGATTTTACATCAGCAATCAACTTTTTCAAATTTCAAGTCTCTGTAACAGCATTGCCACATCATCTCAGCTAAATTGGGCCTCCGAAATATTAAGCAGTAAAAAATGTATCATAAATCACAGTGCCTACTTCAATGAATTTAGCATTTAATTTCCTTAAGTGGATTTAAATAAATCTGATAGAAATTACCCAAGGAAATTTTTCTAAAAATCCTTGAGTCTTGATGCGTTTTGAGACATATAATATATGAGTTTACTTTCGTGTTTCCATAGGTGTATTTCAATTAGGTGTGAATATACATTTATCTCTGTATCTATAAATACATACACAGTGAAACAATTGACTGCCTTTTCGGAAAGTATCGTTGTAAGCTCTAGGACATCTATCAAAAGTTATTTGGGAAATCACTTAAAATTTCCCCTCTGCTTGGTAGCAGATTGATTTAAGAACCTCTGGAAAATCCCCTTCAACCTTACATTTGTCAGCAGGACAGAGACAGACCTGGCAAGATTTGAAGTTTAAGACCCCTTTGTATCTCTTGCACTTCTATCCTACTCCTTAACTCCAATGTGCTGCATGTGCACAGCCCCATTTATGGCGTGGGGGGCATGAAGTGTGCAGACTAGCTATGCCTATCCAGCAGGTTTTATGCCTGAAGATGACTCACCCCCAAGCTGTTCCCAGCTGTAGGGTTATGTCCTTCTCACTTCATGTGGATGCATATCAATTTACTTGAGATTTGAAACGGTTTGCTCATAAAGCAAAAAAGCAAAAATTTGATGCCATTTTGCCGTTTCTTCCTTTCCATCATTCATTCCTTCTCTCCCACTCCTCTTAGCACAGCATTAGAAAATTGCTGGTAAGGACTCTGGAAGTCATTTGATTCAAGATACTGCTGAAAGCAGAGCCAGCCTAGGCTGGATGGCTCTGGACCTTGTTCATCCAAGTTTTGCATACCACCAAAGATAGACCATTCACAATGTCTCAGAACAACCTGCTTCAGTTCTTGACCATTTTTGCAGTGAAAAGTTTTTTACTAATTTCTAATGAGGATTTTAATTATTGCTGCTTGTGTCTGTAGCCTTCTCTGCTATCACTCTGCGCCTCAGAGAAATCTCTCTCCATCATCTCTGTACCCTTTCATTAGTTAGCTAAAAACAGCAGTGAGCTCATCCTTTATCTCACACCTTTCTAATCCTTGAGCTTCCTCCATAGCTAATTAAGATGTACTTCTTAAAAATCTTGTCTCTCCTACAGGAAGAAAGAGGCAGTGAAGAAGCTGGGGAATTAACATTTATAGACAAATTTGACAGTAACTTTGCTTAACTAACATCATTTCCAACACATTGAGCATCTGAAACATATGTCCCAAAAGTTTCTCAGGGTGTAACTGTTCTCCTGTACTGTTCTGGAAAAAAAAATCCCAATTGAGTTTACTATGTATGCATTTTTAAATTGTTTTTGCAGTAGTGATGCTAAAAAGAAAAAACAAACAAGCAAAAAAACCCCAAACCATGATGTATTTGTCTAATAAGATTGCAGTGACCTCTATGGGGGAAATGAGGAATATCTGGCTTGTTTTGCAAAGGATTTATTGTCATTTAAAAGTGGTGTTCAAAGGATTTTTAAATCAGGGTGTAGCTGGACTTTTCAGCTAAACCAGTCTAGTGACCCACTGCCCCACCTCCAAGCCATGTGTGTTTGCTGTTGCTGATTCACTCTTTTGGGCCTACAGTGGCTCAACTTAGCAGTAAAATAGACCAGCAGAAGGTAATAGGTAACTAGAGAGCTATTTCTACTCTTACAAGGAAAGGCAGAAGTGTATGGCCAGGAGCACTGGGGATAGTCTCAACCTCTAAGCCGAATTTTCACACCCATGTTTTCTTTTGATAATATACTTTCTGCTATCTGCTAGTTATGAATGTAGTCTTTCAAGCCCAACTCATGCAGGTCATTAATTTTCCACATGCGTTTCCTTTGCTCCCAGGGTTCCATGATTTCTTCTGATCCTTATGATCCCAATCTAACATCTAGGGGTAGAAATCAGAATGTTAGCATGGAGGGTTAAGATTCAATGCTATTACCAATGTGGCTGTGCAGGGGTTAGATGTCTCAGTTCCCATTCTGTGAAATGTGATCAATATGGTGAAATCTAGAGAGCTTTTCAGCTCATTCTGCAGAAACACACTATGCTGAACAGCTGAATTACTTTATGGTTTCTCTTGACTATACTGACATGTAATATGAATCAGCTGATTAAATAAAAAGATATCTGCTGTCATTTGACTTGCCCGAGCATATCCTACAATACCAAAATATTTGGGTCTCCAGTAGTGCCTATGTAAAATTTGGCAAGGTCATCAACCAACCTTAGGGCATCTCAAATGGCATTAGAAGCATTCATATTCATATTGTACTGAGATCAGTGTGCCTTTTGCATCATGAGCAATTTCTTATGTTCTCTTTCATCTTCCCTCAAGTGCAGTTCAAATTTCATTTAGCAAATAGGTTTCTTTTGTTTTGTAGATACGAATGGGTGAAATTTGGGACACAGGTACCAAAGTGTTTCAGAGCTGAGAGTTCTTTATGTATTCAGCAGCTGCACTTTGCAAATAGTCTTTTAATGAGACTGGAACAAAGTTCAGGAGCTGGATAGTACTCTGTTTCTGAGCTCATATTTGAATCAGATTTAATCTTTGCCACTTCCACCCTTCTCTCTGATTAGAAATAGCAGTGTATGAAAACAGTATCTTTCACAACAGCTAATGTCCATGAGCATGCTTCCTCCCAGCTTTTTAAAGTAAAATTCACTATATTTATAAAGCAGGTTGTGCATTTGTGACTATCTTTGGACTCAGCATTTGGGTGAATGACAGAAAAGGTTGGGAATCATTTCCTAGAGCATGGAATTTTCCCGGGAGGTGCCAGATCTCCCATTGGTTAAAATTGGCACATATATGTAAAAATACAAAAAAAAAAAAGGTGCCTAATTTAAACTTTCTTGCATTGGTCATCTGCAATATCCTCATTTACTTTGGTAGCAGACGTCTACAGAGAAGAAAATGGAGAGACAGGCTTGGCTTTGCGTAACTGAACTGCTGTTCTTCATGATTGCTTTGTAAGTTTCAATTTGTGTTGGGTCTGCTTAAATAGGTAGCAAATGTATAGAACATAAATGGAAACGTTGCATTAATTAAGAAGCTGAATACTTCAGACACCTGTTAATGTATGCTGTGTTACTTATGTATATATTTATTTCTTTTAGATGGCAAAGAATTTGATGCCTTTGTGTCCTATGCAAAAACAAACTATTCTGAAAGTGACTCTGCTTTTATTAGCGAGGAAAAATTTGCCCTGGAGATCCTTCCAGACATGCTTGAAAACAAATACGGATACAAGTTATGCATTCTTGAAAGAGATATTCTTCCAGGAGGAGGTAAGGTTCCTGTGGTTGGTAGAAAGTCTTCAGTTCCTTATAAAATTATTTTCTTCTTTCCTGAAAACCTTATGCACTAGTTCAACAAATGATATGTTTTGGCACTGGAGTTTCTGCTCATATCTTGCCATGTTTGGTCTTTTTACCTGGTCTCTGCAACTAAGGAACTTATATTTGAGTGTGGTTGTTGAGGAGGCTCAGAGCAGCCTGATCTAGTGGTTGGTGACCCTGCACACAGCAGGGGGTTTGAAACTAGATGATCATTATGATCCTTTCCAATCCATTCCATTCTATGAGGTACTTGGCTGAGACAAAGCTTCACAGGCAGGCTCCATCCTGTGAAAAGAGGACCTTGAATTTTTCATTAGTTACTTTCTGACTCACCTTGGTCAGTGCCAACAGCAATAATTGGAAGTCCTCAATACCTCTCCCTGGGAGAGACAGAGACAATTCCAAGTGTCCTTTGAGAATTTACTTGAATGTTTTGTGGTTGTGATCTCAGCTGTGCCCTCCACCTTTTGAGCATCCAGTTATGTTCTCAAGGCTGCATAAGAATGGCAGAGATACCCCCTGATTGTGAATGGTTTTAAGGTTGATGTGGTTGCTCAGCACTTCTATTTCTGGCTTTCTGTATTTCTGGTGATTATCCATTCTTAAATGGACTAATTTGGATAAAAAGTCCAATACACTTTGCAATAACAATTGTAATTTCTTCTCCAGCATACACAGATGAAGTTGTTACAGCTATTAAACAAAGTAGAAGAACAATCATTATTCTGAGCCCAGCCTATGTCAGCGGACCAAACATCTTTGAACTGCAAGCAGCAGTGAACTGTGCACTGGAAGACAAAAAGATCAAATTGGTTTTAATAAAGTTCCAGGCTTTCCAAGAGCCAGAGACCTTGCCTCCAGTAGTTAAGAAGGCTCTTCGGATTTTACCAGTCATTACCTGGAAGCCTTCTATTTCTACTGCTCCAAACAAGAAGTTCTGGAAATACATGCACTACCACATGCCCGTCAATACCACTAAGGTGTTGGGAAATTGCAGCCTAAAGGACTTTTTCCAAAGGTTATTCAGCCTAGTACATCGATAGCATAAATTTCACAGAGGAATGACTGCTATCTCAGGAGTTAATGGATTTAAACACCTTTTTTTTTTTTTACATCAGCAGACTACTCTGGACTGTCACTTGAGCCAGCAATAGCTCACTCTAGAACTCTTGAGAAGAGCTGCAGTGTAAACATGCACACAGCAAAACCATGTGGCACTTCACACACGTGTATATGTAAGCTATCTTTAGTAAATTATTATTAGGATATTTATTATGTTGTTTTGCAGTGATGTTGAGACATGTGAATGTTCTTCTCTTTGCATTGTTTTTCTGTTGAAGCATTTTTATACTTTTTTTTTTTTTTCCCCCTAAAAAAAAGATTAAAAAAAGAACTCCTGAGAATTCTTGTAGTTTTATTTTCTGTGCAGTTCTGCAAGACAAATCCAGGCTCTATATATGAGTTACCTCTTCCTTGGAGAATACCAAGGATGAAAGCTCTAGGAGGCTCCCACATCTAGGTATGCTGAAGGGGTTGAGACAAGGAGGAATGCTGTGTCAGGGCTGATCCCAGGAACCACCATCCTTCATGAAGTGGGATAAGGCATTTCTACCACACTCAGAAACATCTGCACACTGCTGATCCCATGTGGCAAGGGTCACTCATTGGTCCTACCAAAACTGTTGAACATCATGGATGTAAATCCCGTGATTCTTACAGCTAGTGGGCTTCCGAGGGCTCTGAAACATCTGTTTTTTTTCTTGCAGTCCTCTCCCAAGGTTCATACCACTTACCCTCAATGCAACTTGCAGTCTGTGTATGGCTATACTTAAGCGAAATGCAATGGTTCCTGTTCAGAAGAAAATCTTGTTCTGTTGTCTTCTTTTGGACTCCAAGTGGTCAAATCAGATCAGCTGAGATCTGAGATAATCTTTTTTTTTTTTTTTTTTTTTTTTAAATAACGTTTGTTACTATGTGCCAAGTGAAATACATGCCTTTAAAAGAGATAACAAGTTTCTGAAGGAGAATGTAATTTGCGTGGCCATCCACCAGATGTCCCAGCTGCAAACCCTGCCGATCACGTTTATTTGCACACCGAGTGGTTTTGTTACAAGGTGAGACAGAAGCAGGGAGCAGTGCCAAGAATGGTACCTGCAGTGCAGCTGCTCTAGGGAGGCAGACAGGGACTGAAGGAAGGAGAAGAAGGCATGGAGCCTGTCCTGCCCATCTGATACTATTTACTTATGCTGCCCTTACTGCACATTGGTGATTTTTATAGTTATTAGTGGGAGGAATATCAGAGTGTCTGGAAAAATAATGTATCCGGAAAGCTCGTTACTCTTCAGCAGAGTGATGCTGTGTCTGGGGTTTATCTGGGTCTGAAAAACCTGCAGAACTGGTATCTTCATATCAACTTCAGGTTCATCTGTAACACAAGGAGCAGTGCAGGTACGTTAGGGCTTTTACAATGGCCTCTAATAGGCAACTGAAGGAGTAGTGAGGAAGAAATGACTGTGGCTAGGAGCAGTGGGAATCAACAGGTGTGAGTGTTGTGTACTTTCTTGCACACACTGTATGCTCTATCTGTAATAACAGATAGCCACAGCCCTCGACATGGGCTCTCCTGCCTTTGAACATATGAAGATGCTGAGTTACTTGCTGTCACTGTTGACTCTGGCATGCCCTTCTACTGCTGCTTATTTGGATGAGCCTAGCCTGGGTAGTAGTTTGTTGCCTCACTATGAACATGATGCTGTTGGCTCTTCACAAAATAAGAGGCTGCAGGTTTTCACAGTGGACTACAACAATGTGCAGATTCCATATGAAGTCACTCTTTGGATACTCCTTGCCTCTCTTGCAAAAATAGGTAAGTGGAAATGGTATTTTGGACCCTCCTTTGCTGGTAAGAATTTTAAAACATACCATGTAACCAAGTATCTTGCATATGCTTTTGTGCCAGGGACTGTTTTTCTGTCCTATCCTGGAAAGAACAAGTCATTATTATGACAACAACAAACTTTCACCTCTTAATGCTTCCAAATTATTGAAATAAGTATATGACTTCTAACTCACATTTCCTTTGGGCTGTCTATGCTAATGAGTAGCAATGGATGTCCTCTTCACAGTGCTGTCCATCCTTAGTTCTAATATTTAAATATCTTGTGATGAATATTAAATATCACAAGACTATACAATCTGACACAGCTGTAGAAATCAGGAAAACAGCTGACTGAAACTTCAGCTGTACTTACTTTGGGAAGGAAGAAAGAACCCTTCTGTCATGTGAATAATAGGAAGCAATTTCCTATAAACCTTTGTTTTAAATGTTTGTTGTTTAAAGTTGCTCAGAAAGTAAAATCAGAGGAGGAAGATGAAGCTTGAATGGATATTGGTCATAGGAAAAGCAGCATAAATGCCTATAGAACATACTCCACCTAGCTTCTCCCGGGGCTCAGTGTACATACCTGAAAGAAGAGAAACAACTCTTGGAGAAATAGGGATTGTAATTAATACAGAAAAAAATGCTCACCCTGTGTCTTATGCATCTATATGACTGGAACTAATGTAGCAATATGAAATAAATAAATATGATTGCAACAGTGAAGAGCTAGACATTAGTAATTTCCCTGCTCTTTTGAAGTTCAGTGGGATTTTCAGGCACTCCTATAGAATGGGCAGGTAAGAGGATTGATAATTTCCTAGAGGTGGCCTGAAAATGTACATTTTTCATACCGTAGTTGCTCAGCTGTTAAATATCATTGCCACTGACTGATTTTCTAGTTTCATAGTAGCTAATGATCTCAATGCAACTCCTATAAACAGATGCCTTCACTGCTAAAACAGTAATAATTTTTTTCACCAATCAAATTTGTTGTTATCACATCAGCAGAGTGTGTTAGCAGTGAGTGTGTTGATTAATTTCTTTATTTATTCTCCATAAAAGCACCAGAAATGCCATAAGGCACACCTACTCTGTATTGTGTTTTTGAGCAAGAAATAACACACTTCAGAAGAATTGTGTGATGCCTCTCAGATAAACATATTTATCTGCTGGGAATTTTCCAACAAAAATATGTAAGTTGAAAAGAGCAGAGCTATTGACTTCAGTTCTACTTGGAAGAAATAATTAGTTTGAATAATTTGGCCATCCAAGGAAGAAGAATTCCAAACTGTTACATTTGTTTACCTTCAATTCTGATCTTCTTTTTGGATTTCACAATTTCAAAGTAAGAAACATTTCTAGATATTGGAAGGAAGAAGAATCCCTTTATTTGATAAAACTGATAGAAGTCTTGAACTCGATTTAAAAATGAAATTAAAATTAATTAAATTTATTTTTAATCAAAATAATTGAGATAGTAGTGTTATGATCATAGCATACTTTTTGGTAAAAATAAGTACATTTCCCAAATAAATAATACTAAATTTCAGAAAATATGTTTTTGTTTCTTTGACTTTTGAACATTCACGCATCACAAAAATGCAAACTTGTCATTGGGTGCTAAAGTTATGAGATGAAATTTCATCTTGCTTTAGGTATGAAAACAGACCCATTGGATTGCACACAGAAGCATAGAATGGCTGAGGTTGGAAGGTAGCTCTGGAGGCCATCTGATCCAACCATCATTCAACAGGGACACCTAGAGCTAGATGACCATTTATGACTGTCTTTGTCTCATTCTCATTCTTGTAAACTCTGAACAACTCCTTACATTTTGAGATAAGGCATCTCTTATTCACAATATGAGTAATTATACAATCCCTGATACAGCAACTGGGTAAGCCATTATTAGATGCTATCTCAGTGTTGGTACCAATATTCATGTCAAATGTGAAGAATTACATAAACCCACAGTAGCAGGGCATCAAAGTAGGTTGGAAGAGATTCATACCCATAACATTTATAAGTTAAATGTAGCCCTTTCTCTCTAAAATGTCCTGGCTGCATCTGCATTTTAAAGTGAAGGCACACTGTGGCAGCAAGCTGTATCCAACTGTCCATACTGCATGAGTGTAGATGAGCTCTTTCTGAATTTCTGCCCATGTCCAACAGCCTTCTCCCTGGCATCATCCAGGCAACCTATGGGTCAGGATCTGTTCTTGCAGGCAGATCAGATATGTCTGTTTGTTTTCTGGGGCAAAGGAGAGCATCTGGCTGTCTGGATGTAAGCTGAGCCTTTCTGACAGGAAAACTCTTTGGATTGCTTCATTTGGTAGTGTAGTCTGAACCCTTATTTTTAGCAAGGAAAAACCTTCCCAGGATCCATTGTTTTCTATTATTTGATGTCAGTAGTTCTTTCAACTCAGCTGAAACCACTGTTGTTGGTTTTGTTGTGTTGTTTTTTTTTTCCACTAAACTAGCTCATAAAGTTCTTTACAGAGTGCTGTTTACCTTATGTAGAAACTCGAACTCCCAGAAAAGCAAGGTTAGTCAGCTTGTACAAAGCATTATGTGGCCATGCCTTGATTCCTGGTGATAACCAAGCTGCTTTGTATTTTGTGGTGTTCATGAGTATTCACTTGCTCAGCCTGTGGGTCATATGGAGTCTGAGAAATTATTCAAGGTGTTTCTGGAAGTGGAAGGAGATGAGCAGACCTTAGCATCTGAGCTGCTTGCTCCCTGCTCCCTTGGGCTTATCCAGGTTCCTGGTCAGTCCAAACCCAGGATTGTTTCATTTTGAAGGGAATGGTGCTACTTGCGCATTTACTTTTGTAATCCTAAAACCAGAACCTGACAGTATGAAGACTAAGTGTTTGAAGGCAGGCGAAACACATTTGACTTCAGGCTAATTTAAATGTTTTATTAAAGGTTTCCATCTCTATCATCGATTACCAAGACTCATGCCTGAAAGCTGCATCCTGATTGCCATTGGAGCACTAGTTGGAGCGATCATCTTTGGTACTGACCACAAATCCCCACCGGTGATGAACACAAGTATTTATTTTTTGTACCTCCTTCCACCCATTGTGCTGGAAGAGGGTTATTTCATGCCAACTCGTCCATTCTTTGAAAACCTTGGGTCCATCTTGTGGTGGTCTGTGCTAGGATCTCTACTGAACTCATTTGGGATTGGCCTCTCTCTCTATGGCATCTGCCAGATTGAAGTCTTTGGTCTGACTGACCTGAACCTGCTGCAGAACCTGCTCTTTGGCAGCATGATCTCAGCTGTGGATCCTGTGGCAGCTCTGGCAGTTTTTGAAGAAGCTTCTGTTAATGAGCAGCTTCACATGATGATTTTTGGAGAATCATTGCTAAATGATGGCATAACTGTGGTGAGTTTCTTTCCATTCTTCATCTGCTTCTCTTAGGGCTCTTATTGCTTGTAGGGTTATTGGATGCAGGGCATGGGCAACTTTGTGGAGATCTTTGATACAGTATAATATGCATATTTTGCTGGCAATTCACAATTAATTTTGATGTATGTAAAAACTACATCTTGTATTAATTCTTTCATAAACATTTCGTTTTCAAACCACTGGAAGAGATATTGCTTCTAGTTAGACATTAAGACAACACACCTTATTCTTGCATTCACTAAAGTGAAAGGATAAGTGAAAGCAGATTAGGAACACACTCAGTGTTGTGCAAACAAATAAATAGAAAATTGTACTCCTTAAGGACTGAGAGCAGCAGGGATAGCAATGCAGGAGACCCTCCGCCATCTTATGCCTTAGAGAGCACTCAGCAAAAAAAATGGACAGTCTCTGGTAGCCTTGATCCCTTCCAGGAAATTCTCCAGAGACCTTAGACAGGAATTTCAGAAACCATGAATGACTTTGCTAAACTGTTTCTATTGATAAAATAATTGTCATCAAATAAGTATTCACCTTTCTTGAAAATCTTGTTCCAAGTACTCAAAACAATGCTTTGCTTTTCTTTTTCTTTTTTTTTTTTTTAAAGAGGTTTTTTTTTTTTTTTTTTTTTTTGTGGTTTGTTTGTTTCTGACAGAGCTCCTTTCTCTATTACTTTCCCCATTTTCCCCATGCTTTTACTGAAGCACGGAGCAACTTGAAATTCTAGCTGTGGACTGGTAGAACCCACATGTTTTTCAAACAAGACATTTCAAGCAGGAAATTCATTAGACAGAGACCAACAGGACTGTTCATGTGCTGAAAGTTAAGTACAGGTTAAGGAGTTTTGCTAGATATGATCTTTACAGAATTTAAATCACAGGAATCTAAAACACATAAAAAGTATTGAGATACTGTCATACGTTGGGTACAGCAGAACCTGGACTTGTAAAAGCTGTATGGAGTTCACTGCTCAAAGGCTTCATGGGAAAAATACAGCTCATGAGTAATGTTTAATGGACAAGGAATGGAATAATTTATTGCAGCCATAGCCCAGTGATCATAAATCCTTCATCTTGGTGAATCAGAGTTATAAGGCAAAAGTAGAATTAAGGGACAAATGTCACTTAACCTTGCATACATACTGCTTATGTGTTATAGCTGTAACAAACAATACACAGTGCATCTACCACTGCCACCTGTCTTTTGGTTCCTTCCAGTGTAGACTTCAGAAAGTAGTATCTGTTTTTCATTCTGGAATAACTTGTTTGGTCTTCTGCCTGCCTGGCTCTCTACGCTATCTTTCCTTTGTTCCCATCTGCGTTTATGATGTGGGTCCAACTCATGATGTGAGAATTTACGTGAGCTTTCAGTCAGGATCCTGTTACAGTGTAAATCTATAGTGTCAGAGTCTTAAAAAACAGAGGTGTTTAGGTATTCTTATACGGTACGAGGTGTGTTAGCAAAAGAAGCAGAAGGGAGGTCTCTCTACATGACTGTGAGGTCCCTTTGCCCCATGCACCTCCTCACTAAATCTCTTCTCAAAGCAGCTACATGGCAATCCATTTGTTGACTTCTCTGTTACGTTTCTGTATCAGTCACCTCTCAAGACATTTTCTATGCGTCCACATTTGCAAAATCTCTACCAGGACATACGCAGGAGAAGTCTAGACTATTTATCATGTTTATGGAGCCTAAATAGATTGCTTTTTCTCTTTGATACTTCACGTACTATTTTGAAATCTTTAAAACTGTTCTTACTTTACCATTTCCTCCTTGTTTCTCTCTTACCAGCTTTATTTGACTTAACTCAATGTTCTAAAAGGCAGTACCACCTAGATATAATAAGCATTAATTTTTTTTCTACTATTTAAATACAAATATCCCTTGGTTCTGTCTAGCCTCTTATCAGCTATTTTCTCACTGGCAGGATAAGCAGGTATGATTTTTGCTGAACTATTATACCTGAGGCAAAAATAGCTCTCCCTCTCCCATACTGAGTTTAATACCCTAGTGCAAAAAATTCCTAAACATCAGAATTAGAACAGTGATTGAAGAGACTGGAACAAAATAATAATTCTGTCCTTTGATGCATATAATTGTGATAATTGTACCCTTTGAACCCATTTACACCCTTTCCTGTTCTCTTCACTAGAGTTGTCTGTCAATGGAACAAGAAGGCACTAGGTCCTGTTAATCATTTCTTATCCCAATATCTTCTCAGCAGACTTGTAGCAACGGAGTAGTGTAAGCAGCACCAGGATTGGTCCCACTGTGGGAGTTTCAAAGCCCTGAAACAGTGATATTGGTAAATACAGCTCAAATGTCATTCAAGCTTGAACAAGTGAAGGACCCTGATTTTGCTGCAAAGGGTTTCAAGTTTCTGTAACTCAACTTCTGCATACGCCCAGTCCATTTCATCTTGACAGAAGCTGAGCACATGTGCATCAGAAAACTTGATATTTCCCTTGTCCACTTCATTCCTGATTTCAGAAACCCTGAGAACACCTATCTACCATGCCATACTGAAAATGAAGCTGCAGAGACCATTTTCTCTAATGGTGTCCTCTCTTTGTGCGCAGTCACAGAGCTATTGAAAAAATCTCAAGCATGATGGAGATCCAATAAAAATAATTTCTCTGTTTGAATGAATTTGAGTTTACCTCTCTGATGTCTCTAGGAAAGTTTTGACCATTAGATGTGTGGAGATACTCTACCTGTCACTAAAGTTGACACACTGTGTTTAAAATAAATTAAAATTCATGTTATCTAAAAGAGGAAATAAAGCGCTGCCTATGTTAGTAGTTAAGGCAGTCACCTGAAAATTTTTGCTTCCAGAGCTCCTGATGTGAGCACTGTGTGCAATGTTTGAGTCATGTCAACCGCTGAAGCAGCAGCTAGAACAGACAACCCAGCACCAGGAGACATGCATGAAAATGTAATGCTTGCTCTTCTTCTCCCTGGCTCTATCAGTTATCCAGTGGTACACTGCTACATGGTAGTGTGACCTCCAAAAAACTCGAAGCATGACATTCACAAAGCTCTTAAGTGAGGACAACTATCAATCTACGCCTTCTTTGTGAGTGAACCAAGGCATCCTGAGCTGTTCCAAGCTTTTCTGCCATATAAAGAAATACGGTATTTCTTCTGCTAGTAGAAACACCCCAAGTTAACTTTGTCAAACAACTTTTATACGGAGGCTTACTTCTGTGATGCCCGAAGTAAATTGTTGTACAGAACAGTTTATTCTCAGAAAGCATGCTATAAGGAGGAAAAAAAAAAAAAAAAAGAAAAGAAAAAAAAAGAAATGATGTCATATTTCAATAATTTTCACTTTTATGCTGATTCACTTATACAGATCCATTAGGAGGCAGAAAATGAGGGACAAACTTACAAAGTCATTTGATGATAATTTACGTTATTCAAAAGACTACACAGTACCTTGGTATCAATCATAAAGAATTTCAAGTCTTAAGAAGAGGTTGTAATCAGCAAGAAAGGGGGAACAGAAAGAGAACAGACTTTGTAATCAGACACTGCAAGATAAGTACAGGATATTTTACTTGCTGTGGGACACAAACTCTCTTTTTTTTACATATCACTGAAGAGCCTACTTTCATGCATAGTCATAAGGAAAAATGAGGCTCAGTACTTTGTTTGGGATGCTCTCATGAAATACTTTTGTGCTTTTTATTTGTCTGTCCCCCAGAAATATTATCAATGAGACTCCTGGAGAACAGCCTGTTTGACAGCTCAAGGTCATACACTCCCAGCAGCAATTTAAGATTGGGTAGTAGCTGGGGAATAATTATTATCCTAATGAGCTTGATTCTTCTATCTGAAAATATCTGCTTTAATCTTCTTAATAGTCTCCTGAAATTAAGTGTATGAAGAAGAAAGAACAAAGAAGAACAGATAAGATCAATGACTTTCCTCTGTTTTGATGGAACTAATGCTTTGGTACAACAGCTACAGCGGACTGGAGTCTTTAGTTGTTCCCAAAATTCTCTTGAAAACTGAAAGATGACTCCCATATACTAGACATTCCCTGTAAACAGATCTGACAGGACTTAATGGTAGCCAACTATCACTTCTAAGAACTTTTTATTACCACCCCATTCTTTCAATTAATTTTTAAAAGATGGATGAAATTAGAACATAATTGAGATTTTTCAATATGAACTTCTGCAGAAGAGAATTATTAATAATGTGAGCATGGTAAACTTATCTGATCTAAACTACATATATGCAATTATCTTTTATTTCCTACTTGAGGTTGTGAAGAAGGTTAAGTGGCATTAAATATAAAACATGTGAGAGTAGAGAGACTGTGAATTTCCCCTTCCCACACAACATTAACACAAAACGTGTAGGGAGAAGTGTGGGTGGGGCAACTGAGTGTATCTCTGAAAGAGAGTATTAAAAGTTAAGAGGTTTAGAGTCAGACCAGTGCCTATTTCAGTCAGGCTGGGAAAGTGTGTTTTGGGTATTTCTTTGTGTAAATGCAGTTGTGGCAGCCATTTACTCTGGATTATTCAGTGTCAATCAGCATATAATATAATTATTGTATTAACAAGGCAATTCATTACAACTTTGGTTAACTAAGTGTTCTACTTTAACACCAATAACAGAACTGTAATAACTGTATTTATTTAGCTAGAAGCAATCTGAATCTGAGGTTGCCATTTTCCTCCCTTCCCTTCCCTTCCCTTCCCTTCCCTTCCCTTCCCTTCCCTTCCCTTCCCTTCCCTTCCCTTCCCTTCCCTTCCCTTCCCTTCCCTTCCCTTCCCTTCCCTTCCCTTCCCTTCCCTTCCCTTCCCTTCCCTTCCCTTCCCTTCCCTTCCCTTCCCTTCCCTTCCCTTCCCTTCCCTTCCCTTCCCTTCCCTTCCCTTCCCTTCCCTTCCCTTCCCTTCCCTTCCCTTCCCTTCCCTTCCCTTCCCTTCCCTTCCCTTCCCTTCCCTTCCCTTCCCTTCCCTTCCCTTCCCTTCCCTTCCCTTCCCTTCCCTTCCCTTCCCTTCCCTTCCCTTCCCTTCCCTTCCCTTCCCTTCCCTTCCCTTCCCTTCCCTTCCCTTCCCTCCCCTCCCCTCCCCTCCCCTCCCCTCCCCTCCCCTCCCCTCCCCTCCCCTCCCCTCCCCTCCCCTCCCCTTCCTCCTGCTTCCTTTCCCATTGGAGATGTGATGTTAAACGATTTTTACGCATCAAGCACTACTGAAGGACATTTGATATTTCAGAGTCCACCCAATGAAGTGCGCTCAATTTACAGATCATACAGACCAGCTAAACAGGTTTTATATAAGAAGTATATTTTGCAGTTTCTGCCCTGCCCCATCATGAGTCAGAAGGAGAATGTGAGAGTGCATGTGGGCTTGGTAAGGTACCCAGCTGGGCTTTGAACATCTGATACAAAAACCAAAAAAGCATTAGTATTTTTCAGCTACATTAATTACACTTGATACCTGAGAGTTTTACTCTTTTTACATAACTGTCAACCTACTCTCTATTTTTTGCCATTTTCAGAACACTTGGAAAGCACCTAATTTGGGATGTATTATGAGCCATCTGAGATTTCAAATATTACTTTGCTGATCTGCCTAAAGCAATATCTGGCACACATATGTACACAGATATATGTATCAAATGAGTAAGCCTGCAAGCTTCTGAAAGACTCCTGACAGCTATCTCCTCATTTTGTACACAGGTGTTATACAACATCTTCATCGCCTTCACCCAGATGCACAAATACGAAGAGATAGAATCCATTGATATCCTCGCTGGCTTTGCTCGCTTCTTCGTTGTGGGACTGGGTGGCATGCTGTTCGGCATTGTCTTCGGGTTTGTTTCAGCCCTCATGACTCGATTCACCCACAATGTCTCCGCTATCGAACCACTGCTGGTCTTCATGTTCAGCTACCTGTCATACTTGTGTGCTGAAATCCTTTACATCTCAGGCATCTTGGCGTGAGTATTCCTTATGCCTTTTCAGATGCTCTCTTGGGGAAAGGAGCAATGTTTCATGGAGATGGTTTACTTGAGATTGGGGTTGTACTAATATCAGCATTTTCAGCCTGTAGCCTACAAATTGTCAGTAAACAGCTTCTAAGTGGTCTGTAAGTACTGTGATAATTAGGAGAAGCAAGCCTACACTCAGAGTAGGCAGAGATGTACTACTGAGGAGTAGATATCTGTGCTGACAATGTTTTTTTTTATTCTTGCCCACTGGAAAAAAAAATTTTGCAAACTGTGAGTATGATGTCTGCTGTTGCCACCAGTTGACAGTTTTCTGTTCCTCAGAGCATGAGGGAACAGTCTACCTCTGGTAGAACCAGTTCAGTGAGAGAATGGATTGATGATAGACTTGTGTATGTGCCTTTACGGCTAAGCATTCAACACTGGATAAGAATAGAGATGAAGAAAAATAATGAGTGGAAATTTAAAAACTTAGGAATGTCAGGGTTATTGCTCTTGTGTATAGTTGTGAAAATCATTTCTGACACAATTTATTGGAATTACACTAGGTTTGAGTAGCATTACTGGAAGAAGAGAAAGGAATAGGGGGTAAAAGTGAGAGACATTAGGGTAAAACTTCTGGTAAGGAGATTTGAAGGATTCTGCACCTAACAACTCTTCAGAAGAGGGAAATGTAAAGAACAGGTCACTTGGCAAGGTGGCAAAACCTGTAGCCAATGTATGTGACTGTTGAGATAGTTACATCTGCTCATTTCTACCTGTCAAACTCAGGTTTGGTTAGCTTCAGAGAACGACTGGCTTTGTACTAACTCTGGAAAGCCAGATTAGAATATTATCCATATTAAACAACTATTTAGATAGGAAATGAGTTTCTCTGAGCAATGAGAAAAAGGAATTGAGTCTTGGGCTCTGTTCTGTGTCTCCAACATCTTTGCTCTTAAGTACCTCAGATACCTAACCCTAACCCTAAAGTTAGGGGGATGAGCAGGATGAGACCTACTACATAGTGAGTACTAATACCACATGGGCTCTTTCCTACCTGCACTGCCCAGAATACTGCTTCCTTGCCTACCCATTACACTATACTACATAGCTCTATATTCTCTTATTTCTGATTTTCATTAGGGCACTGAAGTTGTTAGTAATAAAAAATGTTAATATAATTGGGATTTAGTATTCTTACTGCTTCATTAAGGAAATTACTGCTTGTTTTGGGGATGGGAACTTATTGTCACCCTTCTAAATTATTGAGGAATTCATTCATTTTTCACTTGTATCATGAAAGTTGATTATGCATGTGTCTCTGAAAGTCAACAGTATTAAAATTTAATGCCTAATGGCATTGCCTTAGAATGTCCTTGGACCTGCTCAGTTCTACCAGAATACCCTTGAGATTTCTTCAACAGAAATTAAAAGAACAGAAACTAGATAAAGGCTTATTTAATGAGCAGTCAATGTTCTCCAAATTTACAAGTTTGGAAAAATATCATCACAAGAAGCCCCCAAAGACTAAATAACATCAACAGGAACTAGAAAGATGATGGAATATATTATTAGCCTTGCACTAAATCTATCTAATTATCCACAGCTGTGGAAAATGAAGGAGATAAGAGTAAACTGTTCAGTAATCTTGCTTGAAGACTACTGTTCAACATGAATATGACAAGTATCTGTGTTGGGACATGGCTGATACCTCTGAAGCTGGCTCTAGCTTGAGTAAAAAGGACTAAAGAGGTGGAAAAAAATTCCTTTCCTTCCCTAGGAGCATTTCCCACACTCTGGATAACTGTAAGGAATAAAAGACGTATCTGTAGGGTAATTAAATTTTCCCCTGCTGTGCAGCAGTGGACTTCTATGGGAGGAGAATTTCTGAAGCTTGTCCTGGTCCTGCTGATCTGCCAACCAGCTGGCAAGGACTCACTGGAGTCTTTGATCCTTGCATAGAACTACAGCCGTGTTCTTCCACCAGCACCTCAAGGCAAAGATCACTCACAGGCAGGTTATGTCCCTCTAATTAATACAGCCACAGCCTGGTACAAAATTGATTGCCCTTTGTTTGATACTCAAATATTTGATGCTTGGTGGTTGTGCGTTATGCATTCAGAATACAAAAGGACTTTGAACAGGAATGTGATATCCTCATTTCCCCTCAAGGGAATCTGACTGATTTGCTTCCTTTTTCCTGTATACAAAATGGATTCATAAAGCTGAATGAAGTTCTTTTACTTAACTGAAATAGCTAGTATTATTGAAGAAGAAAAATGCTATATTATACTAGGAAGGTTAAAATTTGACAGTGAAGACTATAAATGCAGTCTCAAGTTGTTATTAAATAAAAAACAAACGAACAACAACAAAAGCAGTTTGTGGTTGATCTCTGATGTTTTACCTCCTACAGAATGACAGCATGTGCAGTGACTATGAAAAAATATGTGGAGGAGAATGTTTCCCAGAATTCCTACACGACAATAAAATACTTCATGAAGATGTTGAGCAGCGTCAGCGAGACCCTGATCTTTGTTTTCATGGGAGTGTCTACAGTGGGGAAAAATCATGAGTGGAACTGGGCTTTTATTTGCTTCACTCTGCTTTTCTGCCTCATTTGGCGGACACTGAGTAAGTCAGTTTTTGCAGACAACCTGGTCTGCATCTCTGAAAGAAACCTTTCGGTGCAAAGGTATGTTAGAAAATCCATTGCAGACTGGTATAACCAGTTTAATAATGAATTTACTAGGCATGCATTACAGACAACTTCATTTCACAAATCCACGCATGCAGAAAAAGAAGGAAAAATGTCAAACAAATCTTAATGCCAATTTTCAAGCACAGGCTATATGATTAGGTAAGAATAGAAAATATTAAGCAAAATTGAAACATTGCCATGATTATGCCTATATAGAAGCAGACATCTTAGTTAAATATATGCCTGTGGATAAGTGGGCTTCAGAGTATTTTCATCACATTGTGTAACTGTTTAGCCAGCTGCCGACCAGCACCCCAGGACCTTTTCTTCTAGGCAGATTTCCAGTTGCATTTCCTCAGCCAATACCACTGCACAGGGTTGCAATCCACACTATACTAATGATCTTCACAAGTCAGTTTGGACACTGAGGTTTTAAACAACTAGAAAGTAGTGCCTATGAAATTATTCAATTTCTGCACACAGTATTTTCCTGTTCCTACAAAGGTCTCCTACTTCCTTATCTGTGAGACTATGATTCCTTGAGCATGGGCAGAGGATTTCCTAGAGGATGTCACATTAGCTATGGGACACCATTTCTCATCTTCTCCTGATGACAAGGATGGGCCAGCAGAAACTTTGAAAAGTTGAGAAAGACAGAATAGGAAGACAAGGAAGATGGACTGTTCTCTTTACAAAATACAGATTGAATGTATGGAGCTTTCCCTTGGCAAAGATGAGGAGCCAACAGAAAGTATGTGCATAGTAATCGGAGGACCAGTGGTTCGGAGAGACCAGTACATCTGATATTTTAATAGCTGTCTACTGCAGATCTTCTTATCTAGAAAAGCAGACAGACAAAGCATTGCTTATGCACTGGAGAAAGTGTTACAGGCCCTGATACTCATGGGAGACTTTAATTATGCCAGTATCTGTTAGAAGGGCAATATGGCTATCCAGGAGTTTTCTGAAAAATGTTGAAGAAAATTTCTTGATGCATTTGTCAGTGAGACAACCATGAATTATACTTTGTCTTTTCTTCTACTTGCATAGAAGGAAGGAACATCTGAAGATGTGAAGATCAACGGCAGCTCTGACTGCAGTGACCATGAGACTGTGAAAGATAAGATCCTGAGAGGTGCAAGCTAGTAGACAAACATCAGGATTATGGCCAACCGTGTCCTGAGTTGCATCAATTGTGACCAGCAGGTCAAGGGAGTTGATTCTGCCCCCTTCTCTATACTAGAAGAGAAGGCTCCAGAGGACTTTATAGTGGCCTTACAGTACTTGAAGGGGGCCTCCAGGAAGGCTGGGGGGAGGACTTTGTATAGGGAAGTGTGGCAACAGGACGAGGGAGAATGGTTTTAAACTGGAAGAGAGTAGATTTAGACTAGATATTAGGAAGGAATTCTCTTCTGTGAGGGTGGTGAGACACTGGAACTTTTTTTTTTTTTTTTTGCCCAGGGAGGCTGTGAGTGTGTTCAAGGCTAGACTGGATGGGGCTTTGAGCAACCTGGTCTAGTGGGAGGTGTCCCTGTCTATAGCACGGGGTTGGAATTAGATGATCTTAAGAGTCCCTTCCAACTTAGACCATTCTGCGATTCTGTTATTCTGTGATTCAGTGACATCCCTCAGGGCTCAGTGAAGGGATCAGCATAGCTTTCATTAACGACCTGGAGGATGGAATGAAGTGTACACTCAGCAAGTTTGCAGCTGACATCAAGCTGAGGGGAGTAGTCAATATAATGGATGGCAAGGCTAGTATTCAATGAGAACTGAACAGACTGGAAAAAAAATTCTGAAGGAGAGCTCACAAAACTCACAAAAAAGCAAATGTAGGGGTTGACATCTTGGTTGCAATCACTCTGTGTACTAACACAGGCTGGAATTAGCTTTGTAGAGGAGGACCTCACTAGGTAGACAGCAGGCTGAACAAAAGTCAGAAGTGTGCCTTTTTGGTAAAGAGGAACAACTGCATCCTACACTTCACAAGCAAGTTTGTAGCCAGTAGGTCCAAGGAAGAATTTCTTTCTCTCTATTCAGCAGCAGTAAGAGTATTTGCTGTGTCTGGAGTGCCATGCTCAGTTTTGGACTTCCTGGTAAAGAGGTCATGGATTAAGTGCAGTAGAAGCTGCCAAAGTGGTGAGCACTGGACATACAAGAAGAGTCTGAGAGCTGGCTCTGCTCAGCCTGAAAAAGTGGTAGCCTAGAGTAGACCCTACTGATATCTACAAGTAGTCGGTCAGAGGATAGAGAGATGATGAAGCCAGACTTCACAGAGGTGCATTCCAGTAGGATAAGAGACAACAGACACAAGCTGGAACACTAAAAACTTTAAATAGAGAGTAGGAACTAATTTCTTAATGTAAGAGTGCTCCATTGTTATAAATGCAGCACAGCTCTCAGTCCTTGAGCGCATTCAAGACTAAATTGGAACTCTGAAAAGCCTGATCTGATTAGATGTGCTTTGATCAGGAGTTTGAACTAGATGACCTCCAAAGTTCCTTTCCAACCTACAGTACTCTGAGTCTGGGACCAACTAAGTGTTGGCACTGAGGAACTGACGTTCAGATAACATTTTGTAGAACTCTGAAGTGGTTAATTCCAAACTCAAATAGAACAACAAAGCAGGAAGAAATATTGGTTTGACCCTCAAAGTTGATAGAAGTTTCCAGATCTTTGAAATTCAAGACCTGGAGGAAGGCATTTAACTAGAGGAAAAAGAGGAAGAATTATGGAGATTCAAAAATATGCATGAGAACAGCTCTGTTATATGGTGTTGACATGAGTACTCAACCACAGAGGTGATATGACTCTTGCGGGCTGACAGCAAGAAGGCAGTAATTATTGAATATTTTCTTGCTAATTTTGGACAAAGCATAGTCTGTACGTTTTTAAAAGCTTAATTTTGGAGTCCATATAGAAATATCCTTCAGATAAAGACAGAAAAATTGCTTTTGTAAAGTCACTTTTCTTCCACATGTTCTTTTATCTTTCAGAAACCTAGGTGAGTGCTAGAGTTTTCTTGAGGAAGGTCAAAATATTTGTCTTGAATTTGCTTGCTAAAATAATTGCGTCATTTTCTCTGTAGCTTGAATAAGGTAAAAAGAATTGGCCCAGAGGTGACACCTCACATAACACAGTTTCAATCTGAGTAGTTGATGTCTAGCATAGTGTATTAAGTTTGTCTGCCCAATATTCAACATTTATTTCTGCAGCATAACAGTTTGCACAAAATCATAAGACACGTGTCTTATGATAAAGAAGATTAAGAGAAACTCAAGCAGTTCACTAAATGTACTCTATAAAGCAAAAAACTGCAGTCCTTACACAGCCACAGACTGTCTGATTAACTTTTTATTATCAGGGAAATGAAAGCAAAGAAATAAACAGAATTACAGAGACAATAAACTGGGGGATTCAAAATTAAAATGCTATTACTTTCTGCCTTTCAGTAAACCTGTCCACAGGACATGTTAATAAATAACTGTTCAAACACTGTGGGCAGATCATGTGCAGAAAGTAGGAAACATTGCAAGGGAAAGCAGAGGAAAAAATGTTTTCTAGTGGTTTACCGCTTTTTCACAACATTTCAGAGAACTGTGCAACATAAATATAGGAAGTAAATCTTTTCCCCTGATCTCACTTCAAAACCCATATGTACATTTAAAACTTGAAGCAGTTAGTAAATATACTCTTCTTCTAGACATTTTTTCACATAGGCAGATGCAGCAGTTGATCAAAGAGAACTTATAAGAACCAAAAGTCAAAAGAAATGTCTGTCAACAGCTTCCTGGGACAAGATGTTTTGTTTTAAATATTGTCATTTCCTGTTTGCCTAATAGTAATGCTTTTTTTTTATGTTTGGTTTTTGTTGTTGTCGTTTGTTTTTTGGCCTTTCTAGGTGTATTTGCCCTCTTCTACATTAGTAACAAGTTCCGAACGTACCCCTTCACCTTCAAAGACCAACTCATTATTTCCTACAGTGGTCTTCGAGGAGCCAGCAGCTTTTCTCTTGCATTCTTGCTTCCAGTGAAACTCTTCCCAAGAAAAAAATTGTTCATTACTGCTACACTTGTAGTTATATATTTCACTGTGTTCATCCAGGTAACTGTATTTCTTAATGAGTTGCTTTCACATAACTGAGGTGATTAGTTCATTCCACTTGGCTTACAGTGCTCTGCAGGGAGGAGCTGGATCTTCTGGATGTCCCATGCTCTTTAGTTCTCCATACAAAGATTTCATATACTTTAGAGTGCCCATGAAACTCTACACACTTGTGGTTAGGCACTTAGATCCCGTCAAAATGTTTCAATAAACCAGTTTTGTTTCTGTATCTCCTTTTTAAATGCCAGATTCTCTAGTTGTGCAATGGGGAACTGGGAGCAGCTGAAAATGGTTTCAACATTAAAAAAAAATAATAACTTTGAAAATATTGAAGTAAAAAGTTTCAGGATTGTAGGGACCTAAAAAAGACAATGTTTTCATTCAAGTGAAGTTTTTTTTTTTTTTGTGAAATTTGACAAAGAGTCAGTTACCTTACGTAGTTAAAATGCCTTGATAAATATGATATTGATTTTAAAAATAGCCATGTATATATATTAAGTTTTTGAGTTTTAATCCTCTTCAGGTTTAACCCCTAATTACTCTAAGAGAAAAATTTTCTGATAGCTTAAATTAAATCCATTTGCTTGTTTTTTCTTGTTTTTTTTGGGGGGGGGAGGGGAGGTGTGGGAGGGGTGAAGTTAATTAACATTTTAACATTTCAACTCAGTTTTTCCAAATGCAGGGAATCACAATTGGACCATTGGTCAGATATCTGGATGTTAAAAAGACCAACAAAAAGGAGTCTATCAATGAAGAAATTCACATGCGAGTAAGTTTTTGATATCAGTAGCTGGTACCCTAAAAAGAAGAAAAAAAAAAGATGTTTTAACTCTGGATGCAGTTTAGAACATTTGGAGGAAATCCTAGGCATAATATTTAAAACATGATTGTTCATTTGAACCCATAGTAACTGTCATATTTGTACCATAACAGTCACAGCATAGCAGATCTCCTACATCTGGATACTTGTGACTGTGGTAGGAAAGACACATACAGGTAGAATTTATTAAATGCACCAATCATCCTTTTCAGCTACATTTGTCAGATAGCTTTGTTGTCATCTTTTGATTGATTATAAACACACTGACACCTTAAAAGTCTTTAATAAAATTTTAATGAACGGAAATGTGTCGAACCATTGGTCTGCAAATTTCACTCCGAGTTATTCTGATTAATGGTCTTTTTTCCTTTCAAACCTTTTTTTTAGCTCTCAAGTTACCAATATACAAAATAACAAAAACCTACTCAAACCGACATTAGCACTAAACAAAATATAAGTACATGCTTTCCTTTTCACAGTAGGGAATATATCCAAAATTAACAAAAATGTTGTGCCTTAAACACATTCAAGGACACTGGCAAAATCAGAAAATCTCAACTGATTTCAACTTGAGGTGAACTTAATTCTTGCTATTTCAGCTTTTACACTTAGCTTTGAACAAAACTAATGTTTAAAAGCAAAATGTATGACTGTATGTATACAAGAATTGGTCATTTTCTGTTTGTTTATTTCTGTAATGCTGGAAAAAAAAAAAAAAAAAAAAAAAAAAAAGATGATTGAAAATTCTGATTGTAGTGATGCTGTTCTCATGACAATATGCAAAATCACCAGAGGATTTGCAGTCTCAGGGTAAAAGTTATAGTGTAGAGTACCTGCCCCCATGCATGTGGAAGGATGTCATGTATGCTGAGAGGAGACTTGAGTGACAAACCCAATAATTTAGGTTTTGGTCATAGTAGACAAAGAAGAGAATGCTGCTTGGATGCTCAGTACTGTTTTCTACTGGGAACAGTCCTTTACATGGGTCTGTGTTTTGCTAGGTGATGGTAAGATGATGGTATATTGACAGCATTACCACTTCAATCAAAATATTGACACAGCAGCCAAGCACAGTACCTGTGACAGTGCATAATGGGATATTAGCCTTGATTTTTAGATGTTTTCAGAATTAACTCACCCTCCCCATTTAAAAATCTCAAAATCTTGTCAATCAATATTTGTGGTGACACTATTTTCTCATAATGGCCACTTTTTTTTTCTCTAGTTGATGGATCACTTGAAGGCTGGTATTGAAGATATATGTGGACATTGGAGTCATTACCAGCTGAGAGATAAGTAAGCATATCTTACTCAGACTGTTACAATAAAATAGCCTATCATCTGTGATGTAAAATAAAAAAAGTAAATAAAATAAGAAATCCATCTTATGCCTCACGGGTGAAAATAGCATGAAAATATTTGAGACGTGCAATATTTTTTTTTAAAGGTAAACTCCTGAGTAACAACTATCTCTTGGGAGTGCAGTGCCTATATGCTGTCTGCTAAACTGCTTCTGCACAAATAGAGAGAAAATGAACCCTTCTTAAAGAAAAACACAGTAGATAAACTCATGTTGCAGGCATCAGCCTGTGTGTACGCTTTGGCATAAATCTTTGATCCGCAACATTGCTTCCTTAGGATTTAGACTGGATTTGGAATAGGGAGTGGTGTTTCACTGCCTCTCTCTTTAAGCCTCTTTGGCAAATATTATCCTTTGTAGGTGAAAACAAATTCAATAATAGTTACCCATTTGTTCTTACAGGTCTTTGTACTCAGTCAGCTTTAAACACATAGCGTGTAACATATATAACACTGAAGGAAATAGTGGAATATAAGAATCTATTAGCACAAGTTGATAGTTTCAAGCTAGTCTTTACTCAAAAACCACAGAACCTGTGATAGGTCTTCTAAGAGCAAGATAAGCTGATTTTTTGAAGCTTTGTCGATCCAGGAATTGCTCAGAAGAGACCCAACATTCTGAGCTGCCTTCTTCCCCAAGTGATTGCAGTGGTCGTGCTGGCCAACACCTCAGCATATGAATGGAAGTGTAGAGACTTACTCACCTTCCTTTTTCTCAAAAGCCATGGGCTAAATATTATCCTTTAGGCTGTGCTTAGGCTTCTGTGCCTGAGTCCTTTGGCTTACCTTTCAGCACTGGAATCCAGTAATCCAAATTGGCGTCTGCTGGGACATGTGGCAGCACCCATTTTGCCTGGGTTTTTCCCTATTGGACTGTGAAGAAGAAGGCTGGTTTACATATAGTTCTTTCCCATCAGGGTATGAGGATGCAGACAGGGCACATACCTGAACCTGGATGCTGAAATGTCTTTCTGGTTCTCAGAGTAGAGATAGCTTTAGGCTAACCCCTGAGGCCATATCAGTGCCTGTGCAGGGTGAACAAATCACTCTTGAAGTAGTAATTCCATTCAAATTGCCACATTCCAGTGAGAAAAAAATATTATTTCCTCTAGAATCCACATCTCTGCAACTATGATAATTTTGTCCAATTTTTCATAAATGTAATGTTTCAGTGCAGAAGCAGATTCAAATAGCACATTGTATGTGAAAACATTTCATGTAAGATAATTTTATTCACTGGATTTTTCTCTGTAGCTTTAAAGATGCCTAGCATATGTGTGTCAGAATTAATTACCTAAGAGATAACACTCCAAGTAGCTCTCTGGTACACAGAAAAACATAAGGAGCTCCATTTCCAGTGGAAACTTTTATATACCTCTCTTTTCTATTAAAATATAAAGACCAGATTTTAAGAAAAGAAAACGTGCAAACTCTATTGCTTTTTTCTTAAAATTGTGGAATGCATTACCTTGCTGTGGTAATATGTTCCTTTCATAGAAAGCTGTAAGAGAATCTGCTGCTGTGCTGATAAACATCTGCTTGAAAGGACATACCTGTTCCAAACCACACACATACATTCACATTTAAATTATGCCATACATTAGAGACATTTTTCAATCTGCAGCATGCATGTACATAGCACTTTGAGGTCCATTCAATTCCTCTGACATTCAAAATACAAAGAAATATATTTTCTCCACTCTAATTGTCAGGATTCAAAATTATCAACAGCATAATGGGCACAAAATACTGTAACTATAGGGGCATTTGGAGCATTATTGGTGGCTAGCTGAATAGGCCAGGATTACTGTAAGAGCAGCTGCTGCTGTTATGCTCTATTAGAATACAACGTTTGTACAAAAGCATGGAAAGTGGCCACATTCTTTTCTTACAAATGTGGTAGGGTTATATGCAAACACATTCCCAGCCTTTTTTTTTTTTTTTTTTTTTTTTGCTTTGATTGCAGCTTTTTACTTCCTTTTGTCCAGTGGGTTTCACAATTTCTATGGACCAGCAAACCACACCAAATGTGCTCTTAAAAGTCTCTGTTCACTTGTACGTCAGGAGTCCACAGATGCCTCCAATTTGGATTCAGTTTCTACTGCTGTGTGCACATTTGAATGAGCATCAGCTTATTTCCACAGAAATAACAACAACAACAAAAAATCCTTTTCCTACCTTTTATTTTGGTATCTCTTTTACAGATTTAAGAAGTTTGACAATAAGTATTTGAAGAAAATCTTAATTCGGGAACATCAACCCAAATCCAGCATTGTGTCGTTGTATAAAAAGATGGAAATAAAACTGGCCATTGAGATGGCTGAGAATGCCATGAAAATTTCAGAATCATCCACAGCTTCTTTACAGTGAGTATGGGATTCTTTATCATTTGCAGAGTAAGGACAGGAAGGAGCGAAAAAAGAGGAACCACCCAAGCGATTTTATGACTTCAACAGAGAAGTAAGATAAAGAGAGTAGTGAGGAGAAAAGGTGTTGTTTTGGGCCAGCACTTTGGCACAAAGATTCTTTGTTCATAGAGTGAAATTTAAGAGTAACTACTTTTTTTTTTTTTTTTTTTTTTTTTTTTTTTTCCCTATATTTTTCTTCAGTGATGGGCAGAGAAGAGACATCATGAGTCAGGTGTGGAAGGGTTTTGCTCATCACTGCCAGCTGCTGAGAGAAGTGAAGGAGAGGATGGAGGAAAGGTCTTGATTCTAGTATCTCAAACAAATTTCCTTCTAGCATTTGCAGGGTTTTTTTATTTCAGATTTCAGTCCCTCAAATTTTCTTATATTTTAGTATTTCTGTACCCAGCATTAGCCAGAACATGGTTGCAGAGAAGACAAGAAAATGGAAAAAAAGACAGGAGGGGATAGGAGAACACTTTCTTAACCTTACTCTGGATTTTCAACAGGGAAAATAAGGAATTTACATCAGTAAGGTTTCCTAGTTTTCTCAGTATGCTAAATGAATGCTAAATGAATGTTAAATGAATGCTCCTTCTCCCAAGGCATATGTCCTTTCATTTTGCAGCAGCCTTTGGCATGGCCCAGCATACCTTCTTTAGTGAAAGCTCTTCTCACATCACCCCAAAAAGTTCAAATAACAACTGGAATTTAAACTAAAATCTCTCTTGAAAATGACATAATCGTGTAAAGATTCATCTACTTTCTTGAAACTGAAGTCAGCTTGCAGTGTAAGACCTAGCCCTTTTCTTTCTAAGTCATTCTTTGCCAAATGGATCATATTAAAAGAGATTGTGTGTCTGTCAGGCTCCTTTCTGTCTGCTGTATTCCCTTAACTGTTCTGAGTCTAGAGTAAATGTGCAAGGTTGGTAGACTGTCTATGGTAAACAAATCATTTTCCTTTCTTTTCTTGACAGAAAGAGAAAATAAGAAAAATTGCTTCAGCTTAGTTCAGAAAATCTCTCCTGAGATAAGTATTTAGACTGAAAAATATTCTACAATAAACAGCTGATATGATAGACAAAGATTTGCCAGCTCCACTTTAGCTGCAAATGAATTTTACTGTGCATCAATTTGTGATGTACAGTTTTTCCTACTGAGATAGCCTTTTTAAAAATAAAATGTCACCTTTAAAAAAGGTGTAACTTTCTTGTAGCTTGGAAACTTTCTGGTCCTTGGGGGCTACAAGAGTGTTTCAGGAAAATACAAGCTTTCCCAACTCTATTCTTCAAAAGGTGTCTGGTGCTGAGCCCTGGAGGAGACAAAATAACCGAGCTAATTGGATCTGTGGTCTGAGCCAATGCAGCAGCTCTTATACCTCCATTCTTCTGAGTAATTAAGTAAACTTGCCTAAGACTAACATGTTTCTGAATGAAAGCATGTTTAAATTGTTTGATTAAATACTGTGTCTGTCCTTAGTTGGGATATAAAAATCTGACCATGAGCCAATAGCGATTTGAAGCCAAATTCCACCCTATACCATCTAAAGCAGTATTTGCAGTGCCACGGTAGTGAGAAATATGATGAGCACTTCTGGTCACTTCTGTTGTGTTAGAGACACATGGGGAAATACTCTATAACAATCAAGGCGGATGTCCAGTGCTGTGGATTAGCTCTGTGCTCAGATATTGAATTCACATAGGTGGGAGTCCTGTAGGTGGAGTTAGTATTCAATATGCACTAAGCATTTTCAGTGTGAACTGGAGAAATGAAAATAGAACATTATGTTATGATGGGTTGGAGAATATCAGTCTTAGAAGTAAAGATTTTAAAGGCAAAAACATAGCCAAGCAAATACAATTAAAACTATGTTTTTAGGGTTGCATTTTGGAGAAATACATTTTATAAATATCCATTAGAGAGATGGTTATTCCTTGTGACATCAACATAGTTTGTATCAGCTATGGTTATTCAGTTTTAGAGATGAATGTTTTAGAGAGCAGTACGAGTTAACAGGCTGATTGCCATTAGTCCCAAAGGGCTGTGCTTATGTTTGCTTTCACAGTTGTGCCGTAGCTTCTCAATCCCTGTCTTGTCCAAAGAGACTGCAACTAGGGGCCGCTGAGAGACTAGTTTCCTTGCTGTGAAAAATAGCATACGTGGACTGTCCTACAGCCTGGGATATGTCAGGCTCAATATGGGAGAAAGGTGCATTGAAAATGCTCACGTAAGCCTGGGAATTTGGAAGCATAACTGGATCATCTCAGTGTTATCCCTGAGAGCTGGAAGCAAGTAAAACCTATCCACACAACCAGCTAACCAACCAATCAAACAAAAATGCTAGCTGGATTGAAATTAGGTGTTGGTGTTGGTCTGTTTTCCCTGCTGGTAAATATCTAGGTTTGTTGTTGCTGGTGCTGGGAATTGATCAGTGTCAACCATACATTAGTTGGAATAGATTTCTTGAAGCCGAGATAAATGAGATTTATGGTAAAATTCAGAAAAAGAATACTTTACTTTCCCTCTGTCTTTTTTGATTATAGTACAAAATGTGATAATCTTATTAAACTAGCAGTAATTGCAGAATTCAAGCATTCAAGCAAGCATTCAGATGATTACAGCATATTCTTAATTAAGTTTCAATCTACCTTCCTTTGCTGTTAAAATTTATTATAGAGGGAGTAAAAATCAGGTACACAAAACTCTGGCAATACTGTACATTGATAATAATCCATTCTTTAATTGCACAGTTTGCAGGCAGAACTTTAAGGACATCACTTCATTGAGAATAAAGACATGATAAAAGTTTAAGAGAAAAGAAGGAAAATGGAGAAAGGAAAAAAACAGAAACAAAAAGATGAACTCAACTGATTCATCCTGGATAATGACTTTCTTCTTTTACTTTCTTTGGTTTTGGAAACCAAACACTATCTTTTGCACAGACTGATTTAGTAAACCCAGTTAATGTTTCACAGCAGCCTTCATCTTTGTTTTGCTAGTGAAAAGGCCAGGCAGTTACAAATGACTATGCACTTCTTGTCCCAGTTTGCTAAAAAATACAAAGATTACTATCTTTTAGGTAGTTCTTTCATTTTAAATAGAGAAATGGGCACAACACCAAGGAAACCCTGTTCTCGTAGCCACAGAGCAGATCTTTTAGACTTTTTAGTTAAGTTTAGTTAAGCACATCTTAAGGATGTGCTGAAGATGAGTTAAAGCCAGCAAGACAGCAAGGCTGAGACTATGAGACCGTAATGAAGAACACATTCAAACAGAGGAAGAAACTGGAATGCCTTCCTGTTCATTGGCTGTTCAGTCCAATATATGGGGAGTTTCTGACCACCCCTGTGTATTGATAAAGCTCAGGAAGGAGTCAAGCCTGATGTAATTCATTCAGCTTTGAATAATTTTGTGGCAACACTGCTCACTGAAAGGCTCTTCACAGTCTTAATGCTGAAAGCAGATCATGTTCCATTTGATGACAAGAGCATTTAATCAGCTTAATATTGTATTTAAACTTTTTTATTTACAGGCACTGTAGAAACCGGCGTGATAACAAGCTCTCCCCTGCAGAGGTGGAGTCCATGAGGGATGTCCTGGCCCATAACCTGTACCAAGTGCGACAAAGGGTACGTGAGCAACCTGCTATCATGCAGTATTTGCTGACTGAAGGCTTTTGTTTGCTCTCCCCACCTCATGGCAAGGGTGATGGTAGTGGTGGGACCAGCAGCAGCTGTGCAGAGAAGGCAAGGAGTGGAAAAATGGAAAGCTGGGTTTTCCACCAGCTTTTCACTCTGACAGCAGTGGGAAAAGCCAAGAATATCCAGGAATGAGCTGTAGAGGTCAGGCTTCCCTCACTGAACCTGCAACTCAGAAACAGACTTTGAGGCTGACCTTCCAACCCTGTCCTTGCAGGCACCCATGGCCTATAGCCTGCTTCTGCTGAAGTCCACACATCCCTACAGCCACGTGTGCCACCTCCTCACCCTGTAGTTCAGCCCGTGTATTTGAAGCAGCAGGCACAGGCATGTTTTATTGTGTCACACCAAAAAGGCACAGCACGGCCTCTCAGGGACCCAGCACTCTGCCCAAGTCTGGGAAGTTGGGCAGGTGCCTTGCGTGTCAGGACAGTAGATGGTGGCAGACGGCATTGGCAGCTGCTGGGGAAACCTGGGGTATCAAGGCTTTTTTTGGGGACAACAGGATGGCAGGTCGCCAGCAGCCATGAAACTGCAGTGCGGAGGTGGTAAACATCACGTAACTCAAAGACAGTTGGGAGGCAGGCTGCTGCATCCTCCCTCTGCGTGGGAGTTAAAGTTTCCCCTCGCCAAAAGAGGAAAAAAGAAAAATTCCACATCCTCTGGAGCTTTGTCTGACAGGCTTTTGTTGTTCCCCTCAAAAATAATACCTTAGTGGGGATTTGTTTTACAGAAATTTGTACAGATTCCGATGCAGCCCAAGACATCCTATCTACTTAATTCAATCTTGAACCCAGAATATGCAACTGTACTTCTGAGTGATCTCATGCAGCAATGAGTTGGAGAGAATATATTACAATAACCTTGAAATTATGCAGATAAACTAAGCTAACTCGCGTAACACACATTAGCTAGAAAACACTATGCCCTGCTCATTTAAATATGTCACTACTAATATGATATTCATTCTCAATTTTGTTTGATTTGCCATGGCCAATTATCCTTATAATATTAATTTCTTATCTTTCCAGTAACAATTTGCATATATGGCTGCCTTCATTTAGATAGCTGAAATGAACTCTCTCTCTTCAAAATCAATTACAATAATGACCATTAGTGCCAGTCACTTCCTATGTGGCATTGAAAACTGTGTGCTTTGGAAATGAAAGATTGAAAGTAAAGTAATACAGCTTCTTATACTTCACTTTAAACTTTGAAAGCATGGGGATACTTTGCCCTGCCAGACCAGTTTCAGAAGGAACCAACTCAAGTGAGATTTAGATTAGATTCTGCACTTAAGTTTCTCTTGTCTTAAACTCCTCTGTTAAACTTTTTTTTTTTTTTTTTTTTTTTTTAAGGCAGAGAATTATTCTCTTCTCCTCTGTTTCACAAGATATTAGCAATAAATTAAGAAGTTTATCCTAAAAAAAAGTTCAGTGTTAGGGTAATATTGAGGTATAATATTAAGGGATTAAGTTCCAAATATGGAAAGCAAACTGAGCTGTGCATTGCTTTCAGGAGATACACTCTAAGCATTTTCTTTACATCTCAACATATCTGCAACTTGCTCTGGCTCAGTAATATTAGTACCAAAGTTTAGAGATGTGTTAACAAGCTATCTGTCTCTTGAGACCTACCTCAGATCTGTTGCTCCCAATTCCATGACCAGAAGAGGGCTGAGAAAGGGAGGCCAAGCTCAGAGGTGTTGACAGGCTTGTGCAGGTGGATATGTTTTATGGTGCGCTTTGAGCTGACATGAGTCTACCAAAAAGGACATTGAAATCATAGAATCAAGGTTGGAGAAAAACACTAAGATCACCTCATCCAACCACCAGTTTACCTCCATGACGCACACTAAACTATGTTCCACAGTGCCACATCCACATGTTTTTTGAAGACTTCCAGGAACAGTGACTCCACCAGCCCCCTGGGCAGCCTGTGCCACTGCCTCACCACTCTTTCTGAGAAGGAATTTTACCTGATATTCAACCTGAAATGCACCCTTGCTGAGCAAGAGCAAGGTTAGTGTGAGGTTGCCTTTTTGCTCAAGGTACAGAAGAGACTCTTATCAAGTTGGTAGTGTGCCTTTGGCCATGCTATCTTTGGTGTGCGCAGCTTCTCCTTATTAACATCACATGTGCAAAGGGTGTGCTTTCTGTTACAGGCACCGTCATACAACCGCCACAACCTGCCTTCCAACACCAGCGAGAAACAGGCCCAGGAAATCCTCATCCGTCGGCAGCACAGCCTGAGGCAGAGTTGCAGGAAGGGGAATAGCTTACCTTGGGGGAGACCGGTACCTGTTATGCAAACTGCTATTTCTGTAGTCAAAACTCTAAAAAGTGCCTCTGCTTCTCTGCAAACAGGGAAAGAGGCATCTATCTGTATATGCTTTTTGCAACAATTAAAGTGGATGCTCTGTTCAACATGGTCATGCAGCACCTTAGCAAAAAAAGGCCTTCGCTTAGTAGCATTTCTTATGCCCTACCTCTCTATACTTCGATCAGAAATCACCTACTGTGGCTGTAAGAAGTAATGTAACTTGCATTGCTTTCTAATGTACAATATAAGAGTAAGATTTTTCTGACCAAATGTGGACACTGGATAGCACAGACATTTACAGCTGAGATAATCTCAGTTCAAGAAGAAAAGTAAGTTCTTGCTGGACAAAGTTCCATTTAATTCTTAGTTGTTATCTGAAATAGGACAGGTGAATCTTAGAAGAGCATATTCCTATCCTTTGACTAAACACTGATTTTCACTGGCGGTGAAGTTGAGTTAAACTCATTTTTCTCTGTACACAGGTTAATGCCACAAGCGTGCGCTACCTCTCCTTGCCTCAGGGCCACAGTGGCCAGCCCACTAGGCGGAAAGCCAGGCATGTTACTTTTACAGGTAATGGAAATATTTTGTGCTGTATTCTGCCCTAGCAGTGAGATAATTGGCCAGTTGTTTGATGGATTTAACAGTACTCAATAAATACTCGCAAGGAAGTCACTGGTCTCTTTAAATGAGTTACACCCTTCTCTCCTATCTTTTTATCTCCACTGTTTATATGGTTATGACTGTTGCAGTTTCTGTCTTGTTCCAACACCGCCTACTTTTCTGTAATTTCCTCTTGCACAAAGACTCCTGTGATCCCTGCAATTTAACACGTGCATGATGACTTCCGTGTAAGCCCAAGAAAGGAAACAGTTTCCTCCAGCCCCTGGCCAAAACTTAAGCGGAGTTTTTAGGAGATTCTTATGTCACTAGCCTGATAAGGCTGAGGATGACACACTTCCATGCCCACATCTCTATGTCCCAGGACAGTGAGGCTGAGGAGTTCCCGGTAGCACACCCACATACCATAATTCAGTGTATACACACACACAGCCAGCCACCCCAAGTAGCACAGCACTCACACAATCACACAGCACTAACAGCCTCTTCCTGTTTCTTCTCTGGCTGAACATGATGAAAGGCTGGTAGTGGAAAACTGTGCATACACTTTCACACATGTGAGCACAGTCCCCCAACACGAACATGCACAGAGTAGATCCCTCTGTAACTGGCACTGAGCACTCAGTCTTGCCCCTAGCTGACTCCTGGTTCCCCTAGTCTCCCCTTGCTTTGCACTCAGGGATACATGCATACAAACCAGTCTCATTGGTACCTTGTCTAGGCTATGGCCCTACCAGTAGCCAGCCACAGACCCCATGCTCTCTCTAATCACCGATCTGGACCTCCTGGTCCACCCAATAGCTAACTCACAGACCTGATCTCTTCAGTGTCTGCTATGGTTACTCCAACATTTACTTCTTATCCTACTGCCTTGATGATAGCTAGCAATTTTGCACTGTGCATCAACACATTATGTTTGAACCCCAGTCTTTCTGACTGCTGTACTCAGACCTTCATACGCACATGCACACTGTACAGGGAGCTGCTCTCTCAGGAAAACAGAAGTAGAGTTTAACAACAGTATGGGCCAGACAGTCTCGATATGGCATATGGCATGGCTATACACACATACTGATCAGCCTATGTTTACATGCAACCATCTCCTTTTGTATCCCATTCTTCTTCTGTTTTTTTCTGCACTTGTTCCTCCCCAAACCACCCTGATCCTTTACATTACACACTTAAGGTTCCTTCCCTAAACATCCTACTGAAGGAGTGTATAATCCCAAAATACTCTCCCATAGTATCCCAGAAATTACCTGGTATCTTTTTTCTTTTTCCCAGCTTGCTCTCTGTGAACATTTCTGTAATAATCATTGGACATACTAACCAGCTAGTCATATTATTTTTTGAGGTGGTCAGGGGTGGAGCAACATGGAATTGCCCAGTGAAACACAATGGTAGTGTCAGAGAAAACATGGAATTTAGGACACTTGAATAGTCATCAGTATCTCCTTATGTAATTTCTCTGACTCCTTTGTGAGCTTTCATTGTGATTCTGAAATATAATCAACTACCTCTGAAAATCACTCTTCATTTCTGGCCGAATTGACTGGAAGAGATTAAAACCATGTTTTTAATCATCATCTTTATATCAAAAATTGGATGACAAAGATATTCCACACAGGTGCAAAAATATTTTCTTCCTTTTCTTTCTATTTTGCTCTGAAATAAATTAAATCAGAAGAGGTTTCTTTAGATAAACCATCCCCCTGGTGCTAGGCACCTACACATGTGGTGGAGACAGCAGAAACCCATCTATTTAGAAGTGAAGATCAAAATTATTCCAGGGGGTTTTCAATTTCTTTTCTTTTTTTTTTTCTTTTCTTGAAGAACAAATTCTTTCAAATTTGGTTGTTGGGGCATCATGGTGGGGAATATGTGTTTTTTTGTGTCTTTCTAAAATACTCAAAATTTTCTACACACCAGCCTCAGACCTAGAAGCCTTTCAGACACTTTCAAAGGTCCAAGTCTTGCTAGCACAGATATTTTAGTGGAGTGATGAGTAAATCCTGAAGCATTTAACATAGACATATTTTTACTAGTAGGTAGGCCTGAATTTGAGACCTGTCTTGTGATGTATTTGAATAATTAGACTTCTTGGTATTGTTTCTGACTTCATAAAACTCCATAAAATATTCTGTAATGCTCTTATGAAAATCAATTATATATGAAATTCAAGGCTGAACACATTGTGCTATAGTCTCTGTCCAACAAATAATTCAAAATGAACTCATCTAAATATAGTCTTATTACTTCTTATTTCTACTAGAGCATAAAGGTTTTCCTGCAGTTAAAGGGGGCTTTTTTAAAATTAGATGGAAGGGAAAACAGGGTGGGGAGTCATAAAGGCATGGAAATCAAATACTTGAAATAATTTAGAGTTATATTTACTCTGAAATGAACATTCAGTTAACATTTTGTGATTATCTGATCTGGTGTAGAATGGTTTGGGTGGGAAGAGATCTTAGTATTCATACCACTTGAAATGTCTACAGCAGGAGGAAGACCTAGAGGTTTTTCTGGAGTAAGCACCCTCCAGCAAGCTTGGTTTAACTTATACATAGGACAAGCAAAAATTTTAGCAAATGAGAGGACAGAAGTGACTGTGAATATATAGATTCTTAAACAAACAGCTTTTCCTGTCATTCATTAAATAAGTCATTTCTTTGGCAGAATATATCAGTCATAGCTTGTGGCACTGTTGTCCTCAGCGAACTAAGTAGAAATCCTATAAATCAGAAAATATCTATCCTGTCTTATTGCTCATGGGTGATTGTGGTCCACATGGTCTAACAGAAGGTTCTGCTGTTAAAAATTTGTGCTCCTACTCAATGGAATTAAGTGCAGGTGCATGTCCTCTTATTTTGTGCCAATGATCTAGTCAATATTAAATGTAGATAGCTTAATAGTTATTAAGTTGTGATAATTTCATAAGTTTTGACTGTGTGACTATACCTAAAGCCTGCAAGCTTTACAGGATCTGGTCTAATTTTATTCTTCATGTAGCTTTATCTCCCAAAACTTCCTAGATTTTTATGAGGTGTTTCTTAAATTAACTAATTTTCTAGTGAGTAGTCACACTACACGTGGACTTAAAAAGAGTAAAAGAAGTACATTTTGTAAACTCATCAGGATAATAGAGACAGTTAGGGACTACTGCAGTCAAATTTTTATTGTGTACTTGTAGCACTGCAAGCTGGTAGAAGTAGGTCTGACACACCCAATGTAATCAAAGCATAAAGTCAAACTCCTGGTTTCAAGTGAAACTGTTTTCTTCCCAGTTGGTAATAACAGGTGACTGGTTATCTTGATTTTCAGTGGTTCTAGGGGTCTTTGTAGTCACTCTTTGATTTCTGCTGTGAGTTTTACAGTGTTTTTTCAACCATTGCACTAGATATATTCATGAAATCAGTAGAAAGTTGAAAGATACATGAAGGAACAGTCTTGTCTGAGGAAGTATGAGTTGCTTCGTTACATACGGAAAGATATCTGAATGTTTTCTCAGTGGGGTTTCAGAGTAGAGGCAAGATCAATAAAATCTTTTAAACATCAGCATTGGGACGAAAGTAAAGATTTAGGATTATTTTTAGATCTTGTCTGTTCTCTTATTCTATAACAACTACTTAAAATCTTTCCATTTCAAGATTTAAAACCATTATGTTGTACAGTACTGAACAGCATTTAACTGCCCTTGTCAACACCATGGTGTTTCTCTTTTTTTTTTTTTTTTCCTTTGTCATAAGAATTCTGTATTTTCTTTCAGATCATCCCAGAAGTAGCTCTGAGGCTGGAATCCCAGTAAAGTTCAAACCCCAGCCCCGACTACGGCCACTCGTAGCAAAGCACTGCCAGGAGGAGCTGGTTCCAATGGCACACTTGGATAGATGCGACCATTCATCCCATTTGTCAGGACGAAGAGGAAATGTGATCAATCGTCACCATTTCACCAGAGCAGACAATCGAGCTGCAATACCAAAGCCTCGAAGCATTGTGAGAAAACTACATGGGTATGAGTCAGAAGAAGAGACAGAAATGATGGCACCAGCTAGGCCATTAGATATATGAGGAGCAGAGAAGAGCAATGTTTGCATCTCAAGGGCCCTTTGTGCACTGTTCCAGAGAAAATAACAAAGCTCTTATATGAACCAAACCACAATTTTCCTTTTGGGAC
This sequence comes from Phasianus colchicus, assembly GCF_987193195.1. Lineage (NCBI taxonomy): Eukaryota > Metazoa > Chordata > Aves > Galliformes > Phasianidae > Phasianus > Phasianus colchicus. Next base: position 135,272,198 of record NC_143436.1, read on the forward strand.
CAGTGCAGTCATTCTCATATCACTTTTAAGTACTGTATCAAGGTACTTAGTGGCTCGAGGAAGATTCAAATTCTTGTATGTTTATATTAAACTGGCTTTTTGGCAAAACAATGCAGGAAAGAGAGGGATGTGATCTTTGTAGGAATTTGGGTATGGATTTAGATAACAACGGTTGGACATATGCAGTGTTCTAGTTGAGAGCTGATATTGCCTTCTTCTCTTCTAAACTATGGATTAAATCCAGGGGAAAGAATCACAAGGATGTGGTTAAGACATGGGTGCTCAGATTGGTACCTTCAGAGCTCGAGGCAACTTGAACCTCAGAGTAGCTGAGATGTTCCAAGTAAGAATGGGGAAAAAGACATTTTTAGGGCTCCTAAATACTACTGAAGATGCCTAGAAGGGTGCGTAAATGAAAATAATTCTTAGTGGTCATTTTAAGCTCTTGGATATCCACCAGCATTTCAGGTTTGGGCTTTGGAAAAATGCCTGAAGTGAGTTACAGGATGGTCTGGGATTCCTGCAACTTCAGCATGGAGGCATCACCCACCTACAACGTTTTTAGATGAAGAAAGGAAATATCCTACTACTAATGAATCCAGAGGGAACTCTTCTGGGAGGGGTGCTGTTTGGAGACTAACACAAAGCTCATATTTTTCAAATATGAGACAGCAAGGATGTGCAAAATAAACTTGTGGTCTGGTCTAGTGAGGCAGAAGTTTTTTTCATGGAGAAGCTAACCTCCATCTCTCACTTCCAACTTGCTGAGGGTGCCCAAATCACGAGGCTACTCTTTGCACTGAAGCTGGATCTGCATTTTGATGAGAAACAAGAGTTGGACAAAAAGGAAAAGAGAGTCTAGTCTGACTTTGTATCCTGCTGGCTAGCAGGAAATAAAGGTTCTGTATTGTGCTGCCAGGTTTTTAGGATTGTAGACGCATAGAATTCTCAGAATCATAGAATCATAGAATCACAAGGTTGGAAATGACCTGCAAGATCATCTAGTCCAACCGCCTTCCCATTCCTATTAGTACCACAAGAATTAAACCACATCTCGTGGCTCCTCATTCAGGCGCCTCTTGAACACTGCCAGGGATAGCGACTCCACCACCTCCCTGGGCAGGCCATTACAGTGCCTGACCACCCTCTGAGAGAAAAAGTTTTTCCCAATGTCCAACCTAAACCTCCTCTGGTACAACTTCTGGCCATTTCCTCGGGTCCTACTATTTGCCTGGGAGAAGAGGCCAGATCCTTTTTCATCACAATCTCCCTTCTGGAAGTTGTAGAGTGTGATGAGGTCTCCCCTGAGCCTCCTCTTCTACAGACTAAACAATCCCAGCTCCCTCAGCCGCTCCTCATAGGACTTGTGCTCCAGACCCCTCACCAGTTTCGTTGCCCTTCTCTGGACTCGTTCCAGGGCCTCAATGTCTTTCTTGTAGTGACGGGCCCAAAACTGAACACAGTAGTCGAGGTGCAGCTTCACTAGTCTGAGGACAGTGGGATGATTACCTCCCTGCTCCTGCTGGCCACACTATTTCTAATGCAGGCCAGGATGCCACTGGCCCTCTTGGCCACCTGGGCACACTGTTGGCTCATGTTCAGCCGAGCATCAACCAACACCCCCAGGTCCCTTTCCTCTTCACAGTCATCCAACCGCTCATCCCCAAGCCTGTAGCCTCAGAGCTGAAAGGGACCTTTAAAGGTCATCTAGTCTGACTCTCCTGCAATGAACAGGTTTATCCACAAGTAGTTAACACTGCCTGGAGCCTGGTCTGTCCTGGCCTTGAATGTCTCAGGGATGGGGCATCCACTACCTCTCTGGGCAATCTGTTCCAGTGCCTTACCACCCCCACTGTAAGAGACTTTTTCCTTATATCCAACCTAAATCTCCCCTCTTTAAGTTTGAAACAAATTCCCCTTTCCCTGTCACTACAGACCCTGCTAAAGAGTCTGTCCTCTTCTTTCCTGTAGCTCCCCTTTAGGAAATGATAGAAATCCTTTCTAATTCTCAATAGAAAGGATGTTGCCTATATATTTCACAGAGACACATTTGCTAAAAAGGCAGAAATGACCAGGGACACCTTCACTTGAGCCCCTGGCCTCCCACCTCTTCTGCTGAGCATCCTTTTCAGTTGACTCCATGCATTCATGTGCTAATTTCAACAGATCTCCCTAAAGGTAAGAATAAGGGAAGCAAGAAGCTGTTGGCCTGGGATATATTAGTTGAAGTCTAAACTGCCAATTAAAAACACTGGTCACCTAGTACCTCTGTCTGAGCTTCTTTTTGCAAAATGGAAGAGGTGTCACCAGTGTTGTAAAACTGTAGGTGAACAGATTTTAAACAAAGGAATACTTTGAGTCCAGAAGTACATAAACTCACTCTTGCAGCTTCACTAAAGTCTGCAGCTGAAAAATGCTCTAAGTTTGGTCACTTTCTTCAAGCTTCTCTCTTCTACTCAAAGCTTGCTTAGCTATTCAACATGAGATCTGCAAATGTACTGCAGGAAGCAGAAAGATAAGAGATAGTGATGACAGTGACGCCTTTCTGATTCTGGGAGAAGATCTTATTGTTAAGCACTTGTCCAAAACATCTTTGAAGAGTAAGTTATGACTTCATCACATGTCTTACAATGCATTTCCAATTCAGCGGAGGTAGCATCTAAACTAACAAATTTGGAAGGCATTACTGGAGAAAGAAAAAATAAAAGCTTTCTTTTTTTCTCATATTTAAAGGGTTTTTTTTTTATATTTAGCAGATCATAATGAATCATCTGGTCTGAAACTCTACTCAGCTTTCTGAATCTTAAGTTCTGTTTGCATTTCCTCATTGTGCCAGACAAATTATCCAACTTCCTTTTATGAAAGGGTAAGCTTTGACTTTTGTACTGACAATAAGCAAGCAAACATGGTTCTGTATTGGAAAATCTACAAATAAACCCTGCTCACCTAATATGTGTTCCATATAGTCTTTAAACAAAAACTTTATGCCAGATGCCAGTCCTACAGCGAATTATACCGACATATAATGAATCTCAATGAAAACATTATTTCAAGGAAGAAAAAGAGTTATCATAGTGCAATTTAAGACTTGATTTTCTGTGGAATACCCAGTTGCAATAGGAAATTTAACTGAGTGGTTGCACAGCTGATAGCTGATGCAGGTGCATATAAGGGGGAATGGAGAGATGGGATCTGCTTCTGCATCATGGGGTCAGAAGGAGGTGTGATCTCCAAAACCAGCAGTGAGTGATGTGGATTGGAGGCAAACACTGAGGATGGTGATGGACAGAAATTGCTACTTTGAGAGAACAGTGAAGAGAAGATACTACCCTGTTTTCAAAGGGAGGCTCAGGAGAGAGATTAAACAGGAATTACTGTGTGCTGCAAATTCAGCATTTCCTCTTAAGAAGATTTAATCAACAGTTTGTCTGGGGAAACTGGAGAGTTACAAACTCTGTGTGAGATGAGGAAGGCGAATAGGACTGTAGCATGGAACAGAACTAGACATGGATCATGAGAAAATATGTGCGATTTGGTCAGGGTATTTTTGGAAGACATGCTTAAAACTGACTCCCAGATTTTTTATTGAATGTAACAAAAGTTGTAGAGCATTTTTATAGTTACCCATTATAAGTAGGGAGCAAAGCATTCAATTTCCAATGACCATTTATATCAGAACTGGATAAAAATAATCAAGTCTTTCTAAAATATAAATCAAGCTAGTACATAGCAGGAGGCATATCTCCCACTTTTGGTTCATTTCCTAATCTTTCCTCAGGAAATCAGTGAGCCAGATCTTCAGAGAGTGTAAAGCCTTAGAGCATACAGAAGTTAATAGAGCTCTCCCAGCTTTTGCTGTCTGGTCCCCAGACGTGTAAAGTCTATTTTTAATTTGCTTTCCTAGCAATGAGAAAGTAGTTCTGGAAGAAAATTTCTTTCTGCGCCATTAGTTGCAGATAATGGGCCTGCTGGCCATTAGCCAAGAAACCATGCTGGAGATACCTATACAAAATATGTTCCAATGTATAAAGTTGCACTGTTTGTTTGTTTTCATGGTTATTTCATACTTGTGGAAATGGAATTCTCCTTGAAGAATCATATCACTTATGTTTTAAATGGCAATAACTGCAGTAATGTTTCATTATGAGTAACTTATACTGTGTCTGTAGACTCTCAGACCTGGTCTGTAGAGAAAACTAAAGTGTTTTAGGGCAGGAGTTTAGACCCTCTGATGGTTTGTAAGTCCTCATGTGTGGGGGCATTCCTAAACACCAGCCTGAGCCACATCCTGGAAATGTGTAAGTCACTTCAAGGTCTCCTTTTCAGACTGGTACAGAGCTACTGTTTACCCAGGAATTTAAATTGCACTGTGATTTAAGGTGAATTGGCACAGGAAACTCAGAAAAAAACAGGCAGAAAAGTGCTGTGCGTATCAACCTAGCAAGAGGCAAACTGGAAGACAAACTAAGTTTGGATGTACTTAGAGCAATTAAAGAAGGTTTGATGGGATTCAGAAAAGTTGGCCAGGGTTTCGGGCTGGAAACTTGTAGAGAATAAGTCTGTGATCATTTTCAGCATGCAAACAATAGCTTAATCCGTGTTTACGACTGAGATAGTTAGATTTTAGAGGATAAGTGATATCTAATGTTAAATCATCAAATCGCTATTGATAAATTTATTGACTTTTAAGTAAGAGATGATGAAAATAATCTTGATTATTATTTTATTGCTGGTATGTAGGTTTTGAATGTCAACATTTTCAGGGGTTTTCCTGTAGCCTTTAGAACCTTTTAATTGTCATATCTGAATAGAAACTGCTATTTAAATGCCCGTGTGAGACTCTGGAAAGTCTGTTAAATGTTTCTAAGCTTCCTTTCTTCATAGCCTCCTTTTCTAATTTTCTGTCTATGTATATGAATCAAACTCAAACATTAAGAGTGGAAAAACAGATTACCCTATCTTTATATTTTGTTTGCTTTTTAGGTAGGACAATTACGTTTATTGTTTTATCAAACTCACCTTAAAATTTACGGTGTCACGGTAACATGAGTAATACTCTGGATCAGTTAGGACTGGAAATATACTGGACTAAGTTAGCTAATTTATTTCCTTTTGATAATCTCTCTTAAAGTTGCCCACAAGTGAAACTCTTTTTTTCTTTCCTGCTTTGGTTTCACGAGTGAACTTTCATTGTTAACAATAGTTCTTGTTTATTCCTAGCCCATCCTTCCTCCTTTAACAATGGAATTTTTTGCTACCTTTCAGTCATAAGAAATAAGACATAGTATGAATGCAACAGTGCCAAGCTCAGATTTTGAGGCTACCATTGCTTTGGCAAATGGTAATTGTGCCACTAGAGGACAGCTGATCAGTAGTAGATATTCAAACTCAACATTAGCCATGACTTCTTTCACACTGTCCTTGTGGGAGCAAGAGACACCTTGCAAGAAGTGAGCCACACTGAGCTGAGGGAACTAGGTATCAGTCATCCACGTCTGCAAACATGGTTGAGTCACTAGACATCTGCACAATGTCTTCCCATCAGAAATTTATTCTGCGAACTACAAAATGGTCAAGAATTGTAGAATTACAGAATGATTTGGGTTGGAAGGTGTCTCACAGCCCACCGAGCCCCAGCCCCTGCTGTGGGCAGGGCTGCCCCCCACCAGCTAAAGCTGCGCAGGGCCCCATCCAGCCTGGCCTTGAGCTCCTCCAGGAATGGAGCACTGCAGCTTCTCTGGGCAAATGTGCCAGCACCTCAAGAAGCCTGAAATCAAACTGTTTTTGCTAGCATGTACCTCAAGTACCATTTTTGACTTGCTAGTAGATACTGGGTTGATTTGTTCCTTGCTTTACTGTATTATCAGCAGTGATAAGGAATGAAAATCGTAAGTTGTATGCAAATATCAAAATAAAAGAGCTCTTTTTTTGTTGTTGTTTGTTTGTTTGTTTTGGTTTTTGTTTTATTAGAATCTTGGAGTAAAACTTATAGCCCTCTCGCTAGCCTTATTCATGCCTTTCTTAAGAATATTTTTTCCATCACGGAAGCTTGCACCGCGTGAAGAAAAAAGTGCAAACAGAAACCAGCTGCCCAAAAGTATTCAGCCTCAATTTTATACGATGAATACTGAGAATACTTGCACAGTGTCTTCCAGGTCTGCGTGCACACAAACCACAGACAGCTTAGAGGAGCGGCATCTTGAGAATTATGTCAGTGTTAAAAGCCCATGCAGAAGGTGGAGAAATTTGCACAAAACAAATGAGCCGTGGGTGTATCTCATACAGGAACAGTGCCAGGAACCAAACATGAGACTCTGGTCCCTTGACCCTACGCCTGCCTTTACTTCCCTGAGGCTTCAGGTGACTGAAACCAACAGAAAGGAACAAAAGAACAAGCTGGAACTGTTCCTTCAGCTCTTTCCATGCACACATACACAAAAGAGAAACAATCTGCACAGAAGTGACATTGTGCACCACCTGAAGACAGGCATCAAGATCTGCTCCTTAAAAACATTTAGTGTCCTAAAAAAACACCAAAAATGTTGTCATATTTAAAATAAATGTAATGTAAAGAAAATAAAATTCTTCACCTATTTTTCCCATGATTGTTCTTTTCCAAAAACAAAGTATGCTCTGCATGTTTTCCAAAGCAACAAAAAACACTGAAGGGACTTGTGAGAGATAAATATATTATGAGAAATACACTTTTTTCCTTTGAAGCTGAATCAGAAACTCTTGGAATTCGTTTCTCCTTCTTTACCTTTGTTGAGTAAGGAACAGAGACTGCAGGTGTTTGGTTTGTGTTAGAACTAGGACAAATCTCTTCAGCTTTCTACACGTCAGTTTTCTCACACGTAAAATAGAAATAAAGTCACTGAGGGCTATGTCATATAGACGTGACTTAAGCTATGAGAGATACTAGATTTGGCACGGGAACTCCAGGAACCTTCCGCTCACTGGATCAGCAAATGGTGGACAGAGATGCACTTGGGGCAGTCTTATGGCAGCTGGACTGCACTCTTGGGACTGGAGTCCATGGGCATCAGGTCAAGGCAGCCAGTGGCTCACATCTCTTGAACAAAAGTGGATGGCTGCTTTGCAATGTTCTGGCAAGCAATTTAGACTCCATCAGCTCCAATTGGAGCTCAGACACCTACCCCACTGGTAGATATCTTCATGGTGAACATCTAAACACATCTGTCCGAAGTGGAAATCCACTGTCCTGATCCTTTAAGCAGTTTTGACAACTATGAATGAATATCACCTTTTCAAAAGTAGACATTATGACTGCTTTGGTTCTGAGATGAGTTTTATTTTCCTGATAAATAAACTGAAGTATTTCTGCTTGTACACATAAAAAGGTAATTTATATTTTTAACAGTGTCTCACTGTGTACAACTCCTATATTCTCTTTAGTTCTGAAGGATCTTTGTCTGCATTTTTGGCTCAATCTACTGTAATGGATTTTGCAATAGAAAACTGCAAGGCTCACATTTCTGCTAGCTCAAATGGACCTTTTGGCTTGAATTCCTCTTAATGATAGATATTGCCAAATTTTTCTTCATCATTTTCTTAATTATGCAAACGTGGATTTAGATGAAAGTGATGACTGCTGACAAATTTGTTAACCAAGCCTTAGTGATTTGAAAGTGCTCTTTCATAATTTTTTCTCTTATTCTTCCCTGGTGCAAAAATGTTTGATCCAGAATTACCAAGAGCTGCAGAGCAGATATGACTGCTGGTGCCAAGACCAGATTTGCAGGTCTTGGTTGTAGGAAATGAAAGAAAGAGAAATATAGTGACAAAGCTTAAAATATCACTGCAATAAAAACTGCATAAATTACATTAAGTTCCAAGGATCAAAAGAGACTCTTTTCAACATTTTCCTATCAATTATTATTATTATTGCTTTTATTTGGTTTTTAACCTCACAAAATTATGCATGAATTTTCTCAAACTAGTCTCTGAAGACTAAACCAAAACTCTGCTAGAAGAGAGCATTAGTTGTTCTGTTTTATCTCTGGAAAAGGTGTGCTTTCACCAAAGAGGAAAAGAGCGGCAGTGACCTCTGTTGATGGAATTAAGCAACATATTTAAAGAGTCAAAAAGGGTAGGCAACACATTTAATCCTCTGCTAGGACTGAAGAAGGCCAAAGTAAACCGTGCAAAGAGAAGTGGCTTTTGGGTCGCACATGAAAAAGAGTATTTCCCAACGCTCTCTGAAGTCAGATTCTTCACGAGGATGGCTGCTTTTTTTTTTAGATAATTAGTTCACTTTTAGTGTGGAATTCTCACTATTGGCACAAGGATTAATGTAGCACACTAGCAGAGATGTTTTTTCAAATGTTGTATTACATTCCAGTAGTTTTCATTGCCAAAAGGAAAACATCGTGCTTGTATGTATTCTGTGATCTGAATTTAGTGACCAGTTCTTTGTGCCAGCCTGACACACGGGATTCTTGAAGTTTTGAGGCAAAGTTTTGAGCCTTCCACTTGGCAGGCTGCCTGGTTCAGAGACAAGTGTCTAGGAACTGTCATGCCCTTATGGCCAAGAATTTGGAACATGTCTTTATCTGCTAGTTCTGATGTGGGAAAATAATTAAACACGTAAATGCCTTCAAGGATCTGAACCTTAATGCTTAACTTCAAGGTTGGGAGTAGTCTCAATAAAGCAAAGCATATAAAGATTGATTCTATACAGCTCAGGTTATTGAAATCAATAAGAAGACTTCCATCAAAGGCCAAGTAGATCATGAAAATCAGGGTATTATATCCTTTGCTTTTTTTAGACTTGTGCTTTTTCTAAGGACAGCGCAAAACAGAAACATAAATGAGGAGGATCAGACCTCCAAACTGTTAAATTTATTTTGTGGTTTCATGCTGTCCAGTGAATAATGGTACCCACACTTTTGGCATTTCCAGGAGCCACAGCAATACTTTTGTATTTTTCCTTTTATATCTAGTATTACGGATGGAAGGTGTAACCATGATCACAAAGCTGGGGGTTTCCTCAACTCAGGGATTTTAGTTTCTTAATGCCTCCACTTGGGCATCAGAAGCTTTAATTTTAATCTGCTTTTCAAAACTAGTGCTATCCCCCAATCCTAAAATGTCCTTCTCGTGAAAAACAAATGCATATTGATAATGGCACATTACTACTAAGATGATTAATTACCTTATCTTCATTCAGGCTTCAAAAAGAATTACTTCTACGAATGTAAAGAGAAATGAAAATCTCAGTTTATTTTGTTTTTAATATAGATAAAATCAATCAGAAACTGAAATAATAAACCAGTGAACCATGATACCACTAACTGGATCTTAGAGTTGTACTTGCGGTGCCAGTGTAAGAAAATTGATCCTGGTTTGCAAACATTGTAGATAATGAAAATTTTATGGCACATTATAAAAAATACACAATAAGACCAAATACTGTAGCTACTTATTTGAGGATTTTGTGCTGTCATCAAGGCATCAAGGCATCAAGGCAACGTTGATGTATCTTCCATATATAACTAACCATACTGAAAAACACCTCTGGGTGTGGGGAATTATGTCTGTGTTTTTTGCTCTGCATAAATCCAATAAATTTTTGTGATGAGTAGTCAGGATGGCAAACACAGCTGGATGAACCTTGGATCAGTGATTTCTTTCACTCAATACACTGAGCATCTTACAAAGACCTCTACATGTTAAGGTGCCCAGTTACTCAGTCACTTCTATCATGATGCCCCAGGACTCTATTCCTGGGACAACTTATATACAAGTAAACCAATTCTTTATTAGTAAATGAGTAAATTAATTCTTTAATTCAGAACCATTCTATATAAAGAATAATTACTTTCTTCCAAGTTTGCCTTGACATAGAATAATTAATATATATTTTTAAGTTGATTGATGCAATTCGAAGAAATTTGTGATATTGAATTTAGCCACAATTTTTGCACTGAAAGTTTAAATAACCCATGCTCTGATAGTTATGTGGTGCCTCAGTTCCATATGTATTTTCTTTACTGTCTCAGGTATGGTTTAGGCAGAAGGTTGAGAATCAAAAAGAATTTAAATACCTCATTGCCATTTTTCTACCGTTTATTTTTATTACCCACCATTCAGGCTTAATGTAAGTAATGTAAGTTTTTTTCCACTTTACTTCTCTTGTCCATTTATGAAGAAGTTCCTGAGTGATTACTTATATACTGTTCTTCAGAGGTCAGCACTCATGGCTTATCTTGTAGAAAAGAAATAAAAAATTCAGCAGTCATCTTTTTCTTACATCTGGCAAAGTATCTTTTTTCATACAATTATAACTCAAACTGTTTGACAGGAATTTGTCCAAAGTTAAAGAATATCTTTGGATGGAGATTAAAATGGAAAATTACATCTTCAGAGATGTACTTTTCTTTAAATTACTAGTATGTGAAAACTGTTTTGGAACTTTAATTGCTGCTACAGACTTACTACAAAATAAACTTTGTTATAAACCCTAGCTGATCCTTATCTATAACCAAAAATCTCCACAATGGCAAGAGTATAATACAGGGTGAAACCATGCTTGAATTTGGAATTTTTTTTGCCACCAAATTTAATGAGACAAAATTTCCTCTTTCCAACAAAACTTTCCCTAAACTTCTCCTATTGTGTGCATGTGGAGATTATCCAGATCCTGTAATAATTGCTTGATTTTTTACAGCGAGGAGACATACATACTTTCTGGTTTTGGCACCACACAGAAACATTTGGGCATGATTTCTCAGAGAAAACTGGACAGTCCAAACCCAGAGTTTGAGTGACCTCCTGAGTTGGAAGTCAGCTCCTCCGCTCAGTGCCAGCTCTGAACCCTAACAATTATGCCTGTTTCCATAAACTGCAGCTGAACCTGCCTTTTTTGTTTGTTTGTTTTTTGTTTTTGGGTTGTTTTTTTTTTTTCTGACCATTGGGATTTTGGCAACTTTCATCTCTCTGCTTGTGCTGTTTCAACATGTTCCAGGTGGGACAAACCTGGAGAGAAGGCTTCCTCAAAAGCCACCAGAGTAGCAACCACAGCAAAGTGGATAGATAAAATCTCTTCTAATCACAGAAATGTGGAATGGTTGAGGTTGGAACGGACCTCTGGAGGTCATCTAGTTCAAGTCCTAAATGATGTCTCTTTTCTCCTTCCTGTGAGTTGTCACTTGGAGAGGACAGCCACATCTCTTCTTAGCAACAGTCAAAACTCAAATTTCTTCCCAGAACTGTAAGAAAAAGTTATGAATGGTTATAAAGTGGTACATGCAGTGAATGATGAGGGAAGAGGCACCATATTCATCTGGGCCAGTGATTATAATACAGCAGTAGGAGAAAATAAGGGTTTAAAATCCACCACATCTGGCTTCAGGCATGTCAACCCTGAGCTCCTTTCATGATCAGCAGTAAGAGTCAGTACTGGGGGCAGACACTGATGGCCCTATAGTGTGATGTTTTCCAGGAGTCCTAAATAGAGCCCAGGATAACAAGCTGGGCTATAGGGGCACATGAACCACGTGGAAAATAAAATAATATCTACCTTTCACTGATGCACTGGAGGTGTTTTAATAGATTTTTGTGTCTCCATGAGCAGCAGAATCTGAACACGTGTTCTATGATTCCAAGACTGGACCTGTAAGGTGTTGTTAAAAGCATATTGATTGTTGGTGTCATAGATCCAGAGCAGCCTTATCAACATCTGTGTCATGGAGTCTGTGCCTATAAAATAGCCCAGCTATTTTACTCAAATAATATATTTGTTCCTATGTGAATTGCCCTGAGTTTGTCTGAGAATCCCTCTGCCAGGGCTGAAGGACACGGAGGATCAAAGATATTAGCTTTCTGCTATTGGAATTCAAGCAACTTCAACTTTTAAGTTTTAACTTCTGCAATAGAAAACACAGATCAGACTGCTTTCTTTTTCCTCCCTGAGGTTTATTTCTAAACTGGGTGGGATGGGCTTTGCTGCCATTACAGGACCAGCACCACTACACTCATCTAGCTGAGAAACATATCACTTATGTGACACATTTCTGTCCCCACAAAGCAACCCAAAGCTGATTGCACAGGACAGATTGTAGCCTCTGCTCCTCTCCTTGGAACTGTCATTGCTATTTTTCTGTCATTTCACCTGAAAATGAAGGAGCTGGTTTATTTATCTCCTTGTATCAACCATTCAGTCAATCCATTGGCCAATCTTATTACTGGGAATTTTGCCTTTTTTTTTTTTTTCCCCTGTACAGCCCTTTGTCAGGAGATATAGATGGATCATCACTCAGGAAAAGTTAAAAAAATATAGATTGCCAACTAAGAATCTAGTCAGTGACCATGAACATCATTGTTCCACCTTTTTTTCCACAGGGAAATGTTCCAAGAAAGACTATTGCATGAGACAGCAGAGAACCAGGGTCAAATCCAAGGAAATGGATTGTATCCATTATCCAATATCTTTTCAATAAAGCAACACTGTCTTGACATTGAGCACATTCACTTGTTCAAAACATTGGGATGCACTTTACCATTCCTTTGAACTCTCCTATTTTACTTTCTGTAACAATGACTAGGACTGAGGTCTCTGTGAAAACACAAGAGATTCCACCACACCCTTGCCATTACCTTTAGGACAGCCAAGAAACCTGCAAGAAATCAATACTTTTCTTTACCTAATTACATATACAAACATATTTTAAGAGCTATATATAAAACAAATAATTATTCCAAAGTACAATCATTCATGTTGAAGTATAATATTATCAAGTACGTAGGTGGCAAAGTGCTTCTCCTTTTTTGGTCAATACAACCTATCAGAATGGGGCCACTCTTGCCTGTGGTTAGATTTTTTTTTCTTCTGCTGTACAGCTTTTTCTCTGATTAAAAGGTATACTCACATTCTGATCTCCATATGTCATTGTGGGATAAAATTCTGCTTTTTTTATTTTTTATTTTTTTAATATAACTTGCAAATGCTTGAGATTAAGTCAGTCAGGAACTTTGACATTTAAGTTTCTACGCTGAGCTAAATGATTTAAAAATACAGGAGCAGGTTCCAATTGCTATATCAGCATTCATGAAGAAAGGGAGGAATCCTTTAAATTGTAGCTGTGTCAATCAAAGCTAATTACATGGAGAGTATGTAAGATATAAATAAAATTTTACACGCACATGTGCATGGAAATTTGTAGTATTTATATAAAACACCTATACATAAAAAGAAAAGAGGCTGAGTGTTAGGCCATGCAGAAACAGTGAACTTGTTCTCCACCCAACTACAGCCAGCATGCCCCTATAGTCAACTGCAGACTGTAGGTAGGTACAGGGGTATGAGAGCCAAGTGATACTGATGATGAATGAAGGACCTTGACCTCTGAAGGCACAATTAAAACTTGTTCTATGAAAAGGCTGATCTATCTTTCCAGTGATATGCTACAAATCTTGCGTTTTACAGGCTTATCAAGTGTCATTGCGATTAACTGAAGTCATTTTACTGATACAAAGAAAATTTGCCATCTTCCTCATGGTGCTAGTGTGCACTGTTCATTTCCACAATAGCCAGCAACAATTAGTTAACTAAATTTTCACTCATCTGAAAGATTTCCAATCAAGTTTCCATGTTTTATATTCTTCTTGGTTTCCATGTGCCTCTTATGCCCTAAAACATCATCAAATTTATTTGAAAAGTTTCTTAATATTGCTAAATTGTACTATTACTATTGATTTTTTATTTGGAAAACTCTGATAATGGCAATATTTTACATTTTCTCAGCACTCTTTTGAAAAGTTACAAGGCACTGTGTCTAGCCTTGTCATCTCTGAGTTCAAGCAAAAGGTCTTTCTGCTAAAAAACAGAATAAAATAAGGATTTTCCTGCTTTCCTGCAGACAGCAACTGCAATTGAGTATTTCAGATAGAGGCACTGTTTAACACCATTTAACATATGCTTATGGTACCTATAGTGAAACTCAAACCTCCTGTCCTTTGGGTGATCATCAACTTAAAGCCAACATTCTAATGCAAAATAAAATAATAATAAGCATTTTTCATTCATTTCTGACCTGATTGTTCTGTTCTAACTTCCCCAAGGACCACGTTGTGTGAGGAAGTGAAGGTTTTAGTTTTACACATAACCTGGGAACAACTAAACTGCAGTAATTTCTTTTGAAAACAAGGCATCTATGACATTCCATGCAAAATTTAAAGCCAGACTTCCACCAAGTCATGTGGAAAACCTATGTGCTAACAACAGCTGTCTGCTGCTCATAAAACCTATCAGCTGAGATCAACAGTGAAATATCCTGCGAGGATTTTTTAACCCTCTGCAATGAAAATAGTGACATAAGAGTTGCCAGCATTGACTAATGAAATTCAATGACCAAAACAAAACAAAACAAAAATCAACAACAACAACAAAAAAAAACAAAACAGAAAATCAAGGGGATAAGCAGGGCATAAACTTAAATCACAGAAAAGAAGTAAGTTTCATCAACTCCTGAAATGCATATTTCTGAACCTGGAAAACTATAGATTATATAAGCAAAATATCACCTGCTGTGTCTTTCTGCTTGTCCTGGATAACATGCACTCACCTCTGACCTCTGCAAATACAGTATTGTATACAGATGGTTAATTCTTTTAGGGTTGTGGAGGATTTAAGCAATTTCTTTCGTGTGTCCTTGCTAAAGGATGGTTCCCCCTCGTTCACAGTGATGACTAGTGCTGTTCAGCTCTAGACCAGCACAGAGTGAGTGTATCCATGTTTCTCATGCAGGTTCTTGGCAAAAAGGGATGAGACAAGAGGGTGGGAGAAACAAGGGGCAGGTAAGAAATGAGCTTGGTTATAGAGTAACCTGCAACTCTGACTATAGGGTGATGTTCTGGTAGTTTCTAAACTCTTCCTGAAGATCTCAGTCCTTCAATAAAAGCACTTACCAAGGGCCTACATCTAACCCACCATGCCTATACAGAAGAGCTCATGGCAGTGGAGGTGGAGATCAACCTCGGGTTGTGCTGATGAACTGGGTGCAAGCACACAGAGGAAAGCTCCTGAGCCAGAGGAACCAGTCACTATGGGTGAGATTGGGATAAGGTGGCAGCTGGTTTCATTCAAGACAAACCATGCCTTGGACATAATTTTACTTGCTTTATAACTGCTTAATAAACAAGACAACATTTATAATTATTTTTATTTTAGGTGGGAAAAAAAAAACACCATCTAAAATACACTGCATTTTGGAAGGAAGTTTCTGTCCTACATGCCTGTGCCATCCATCTGCTAACAAAAAGCAAGCATGAAATGTAGCTTAGCAGAAAGCCCCCTCAGACTCCAGAACACGGGCAGCCTTTGCCTTGCCATGTCACCAAATCCAATGCTTGAACTCACAGGGAAGAATTTAAAATTATGTTTCCCAAGAAGTTAAACATTTAAACTGGTATTTCTGTATTCATGGCAGTGACAATTCCAGGCTAGAGAGCAGTGACTATTTCTGACACCTGATGTGGGGACAAGTCTCAGAAATCATTCAACAACCAAGTGTCCTGGTGCAGAATGAGCTAAAGAGGGAATTTACTGTTTAAAGATTAAACCTGTCGCTTAGCTATTAAACAATGAGATTGTTCTAATCCCTATGGATGGAGAACAGCCTGTCATCTCTGGTTTTGGGTTTCCAGCAAATGTGCACAACAATGTAGTTTTCCAGTGATATCAAGGTCACTTAAAGCACAAGTAATGAAAGAAAGGAGAAACTGCACAAAAATCCCCTCACTTTTGCCTGAGTTATCATGAGCAGATTGAATACACTTTTCTTACAAGGAACAAGCAAAAAACTAACTTCACAGATTATTACCCCTCTTGCTTTATAACATCCCTCTAGAAATACCACTGATCTCTCCTGCAGTAGTTGACGGAGGGTGCGGTGTATGTTCTTCCAGATGAGGTTTAATTCTGACGCCCTGTAGCACCACAAAACCCTCTCCATTATTTGTCACAAAGCAAGAAGTACCATCCCAGGACTGAACCTGCCAGAGGTGCTTACTCACAGGGACCAGAAACAGTGAGCATGAAGATCCTGGCTGGGGAAGGCCTGGGGAGAACTCTTTAGGAGAGCACCCACATGCAACGCAATTGCCCTGACATCAGCTTAGCTCTGCCCTGAACCCACAAACGGAGCAGCTCTGCAGGCTGCTCTTGCCTTCACTCCCCAACCTCTGGCAAATGAGGTATCCATGCCCTTTCTCAATCTCTTCCAATATAAATTCAAGGTTGTGGAAAAACTACTGTTAACGTCGTAAAGGCATTAAATCGGCTTACCAAAGTTCAGGCCCACACACCTAAATTGCTGCCATTAAAGTGACTATCTCTGGAAGGCACAGCACCTTGGTAGAACCGATTTATGGGGACAGTTGCCAAGCAGCCCTGGAAAGAGCTGTGGAAAAAAAACACATCCTCAATAGGCTATTGATTTCACAAAATAAATCACTTAATAGCCGAGATATACTTCTGCTAATTAATGGATTTAGAGATAGAGTTACATGGTCAAGGCCATGATGGCACAGCCCTAGGAAAAAGAACCTTGGCTCTAGTGGAAGAGAGATTTCAAGAAATGTTTGCTAAGATAATTCTGAGGGCGCGTTGCTGGTGCCCCTCCCCAAATAAAACAACTCTCAGTCAAGCATGTTTGTGTTTTATAATCCTCAGATTTCCCCTGAAGCTATTTCTGTATAAGTAAAAAGGTCTCTCTCACCTTCTTGGTGTTTGTTTTCTCTTAACTTGGAGCATTTTGGTTACATGTGTCACAGATATATCTCTTCCATGCAGTACTGCCCTTCCCATGCAGCTGCGGACGTTGAAAAGATCTCCCTTTTACTTGAGATAACATGAAAACCCCCTTCTTTGTTCACATGGAAATACTTTAATTGTTAACAACTTTATTTTAGTAATGTACTAATGCATTTTAGCAAAATGTCCTGTGTTTAAGTCTCTTGTACTGCACTTCAGGAGAAAATAGAGAAAATCTTTCTGTCTGTTTTAGAGAAGTGGCTAAAAAGGATGAAATTTATTCCTCTCTTCTAAACCAGGAAAACAGACACTCAAGCTCAAGCTGGACGAGGCACTGAGCATCCTGAAGTAGCTGTAGGTATCCCTCTTCATTGCAGGGGAGTTGGTCTAGATGGCCTTTAAGAGTCCCTTCCAACTCAAAACAATTCTATGATTCTATGAGAGTTACAGTACTGTAATGTGGACGGTCAGAGAAATCTTAGTAGTGAGTAATCTCAAAGATCCTCTAACAGAATTCATTGTAATATTTCTGTAGAGTTCCACCAGAATGTCTTTTTCTTTCTTTCTATTTCTATTTTCAATCTGCTGAAAATGTCTGTATAAAACAACAATTAAAATGATGGACAAGCATTTATTAATAAATTTATGATTTCACTGCAGTCATTTTTATTTTTTATTTTTTTGACCATGCTTACTAGAGAACACCAAAGATATTGCTCCCAGGAGATCCACTTTTTGAAATAGTCAGAGTAGCTTTTTCTAGAAATGTTTTCTTGATACCAAAGGTCAGAAAATAAGAACAAAGAGCTGAGAGAGCTGGGGCTGTTCAGCCTGGAGCAGAGAAGGCTCCAGGGAGACCTGCGAATACCAGGTCCTGTCAGCATCTAAAGGGGGGCTGTAAAAAGGAAGGGGATAGACTCTAGCAGGGTCTTCTGTGACAGGACATGGAGAAATGGTTTTCAATTAAAAGAGATTTAGATTGGACATAAGGAATAAGTTTTTTACAATAAGGGTGGTGAGGCATTGGCACAGGTTGCCCAGAGAGGTGATGGATGGTGCCCCTGGAGACATCCAAGGTCAGGCTGAATGGGGCTCTGAGCAACCTGATCAACCTGCAGGTATCCCTGTTCATTGCAGGGGAGTTGGACTAGCTGGCCTCTAAGTGTTCCTTCCAACTCGAACTATTCTGTGATTCAGACTTCAGACTTCATCCCTAGAAATAGAGTTAATTTCTGATACAGTGATAATTCTCATTTTGTCAAATCAGTCTATTTATATTTCATTATGAAAGCAGTTTTGACAGTCGCAATATAGGCAGATTTTTTTTTCCTACAGCATAGCTAAAGCAGGATTAATATTAACTTTTGACGTACAACCATATGACTCAAAGCCATATCCACAGTGAGAAAGCCCCAGCAAAAGGAAAACCCAACTGCCATGACTCATAATGGTTCAAAGCACACCCGACTACTGCAAACCCGTGTGGTAGTGGTGAGTCCCACGAGCACACTGCGGGTACCAGGGCTGTTCCTTGCTCTGGTAGTAACTGACAGCAGTAATCAATAGATGGATTAAAAGGTAAATAAAGTAAATTATGTGGGTTACTCTCTTGATGTATAAAACAGCATGAACTCTGTCACGTGAAGCACTGTCAACGCTGTCTCTGATAGAACAGGCAATGCAGAGTAGAACAAGGGATGAAAGTACACACGGGTGCAGATGGCAGGGCGCAGTGGGGGCAATGAGGCATCGGTGGGTGTATGGTGGGAAGGGCCCTTATGGCTCAGCTGCAATCAGGCGTGATTCTGTTTGTGCTGTCCATGAAACAGTGCGGAGCGACCCGACACCAAATTGTTCTGAGGCAGGAGCAGATGCATTGAGCTGTCAGGGGCAGAGCCATGACGAGGCGCCGCGGCGCCGGGGACACACCTGCACATCTCCTTGGCTGGGGGGGGGAAGGGGGGGGCCCTTTTCTGATGGGCTGCTTTGTGCCTTGGGAACATTCTTCTCCATATTGCCATGCCCCCAAGAGCAGAGTCCCCAACATCTCCGGGACCAGTGAGGGTACAGAGTTTCAGCTGCACAGGACTGGTGGAGATGGAAAGCAGCATGAGTTGCAGACACTGACCCTCAGCATCTCATATTGCACTCAGCTACACGGCACCTATGTCAACAAGCTTGAAAGCCAAATATTCCCTGCTGTATGGTGTGTCATGCAGCAGGGGTAATTCCCATCTCAGTGCTAGATAAACTCAGCCATACAATCTACCTATAAAATAGATAATTTATTTTGGCATAACAATAATTGGTGTCAGTTCTAGTAACTGCTTGCCACCCGCATTCTCTTCACTCTCACTGTCTATCAAGGTCTGTGTCAATGTACTTACTACTTCTGTTTTTATCACTGCAGTGCAAATCACCGGTATAAGGATTAATTATGTTTTTCATTCATTTTGGTTTTTTTTTTTCACATTTACCAGCTTCTCATTTTTCATATCAAAGAAAAGAAAAAAGGAAGGGAAGGGAAGGGAAGGGAAGGGAAGGGAAGGGAAGGGAAGGGAAGGGAAGGGAAGGGAAGGGAAGGGAAGGGAAGGGAAGGGAAGGGAAGGGAAGGGAAGGGAAGGGAAGGGAAGGGAAGGGAAGGGAAGGGGAGGGGAGGGGAGGGGAGGGGAGGGGAGGGGAGGGGAGGGGAGGGGAGGGGAGGGGAGGGGAGGGGAGGGGAGGGGAGGGGAGGGGAGGGGAGGGGAGGGGAGGGGAGGGGAGGGGAGGGGAGGGGAGGGGAGGGGAGGGGAGGGGAGGGGAGGGGAGGGGAGGGGAGGGGAGGGGAGGGGAGGGGAGGGGAGGGGAGGGGAGGGGAGGGGAGGGGAGGGGAGGGGAGGGGAGGGGAGGGGAGGGGAGGGGAGGGGAGGGGAGGGGAGGGGAGGGGAGGGGAGGGGAGGGGAGGGGAGGGGAGGAGAGGGGAGGAGAGGAGAGGAGAGGAGAGGAGAGGAGAGGAGAGGAGAGGAGAGGAGAGGAGAGGAGAGGAGAGGAGAGGAGAGGAGAGGAGAGGAGAGGAGAGGAGAGGAGAGGAGAGGAGAGGAGAGGAGAGGAGAGGAGAGGAGAGGAGAGGAGAGGAGAGGAGAGGAGAGGAGAGGAGAGGAGAGGAGAGGAGAGGAGAGGAGAGGAGAGGAGAGGAGAGGAGAGGAGAGGAGAGGGGGAAAACATAAAAGGAGAAGGAATGAGGAGAAGGAAAACATAAAAGGAGAACAAATAGGGCAGCAATGAAAAACGTTTCCCATGAGAAGAGTTCTTCCATCACATCTGTGGGCTTCAGCATCTTCCCACCCAATGCCTTCTTTCCCCTCTTGTGGCAAATTGAAAACCCTCAGCTTGTTGGTCAGATGGGGGTTATGAGGTGTTATTAGAGAAAAGGGCAAGTGTGAGTTACGCTGCCTTGATCAGTTTGCTCTTGCCAATGCTTTTCCATTGACATTATTGAAGGTAATGCTCAGTCCACCGTGATATCCTAAGGCGCAAGTCAGATAACTGGAGAGGATGTGTAGCACTTCTCTTAGTTCACAGAATCACAAAATCATAGTATCATAGAATCCTTAGAGTTAGAAGGGACCTCTGAAGGCCACCTAGTCCAACTCCCCTACAATGAACAGGAACACCACAGCTAGATCAGGTTGCCCAGAGCCTTATCCAGACTTGCCTCATAAGTCTCCAGGGAGACTTATGGACATCGACCACAACAGTAGGTAATAACATGTTCCTGCCTCACCATCCTCACTGTAAAAGATTTTTTCCTTATATCCACCCTAAATCCACCCTCTCTGACAATGAAGTTAGGACAGCAGTTACTGACATTTCCGCAGCAGTATTTTCCATAAAGATTTTCTTCATTTATGGGAAAGGTCATAAGAAGAGACATGGATCTTATGATTTTAGAATGAATTCCATTTGTGATTTACAGTATGGTTTGCATGTGAGAGAACACTGTCTATTTCCTTTAACTGAAGACTAGGCTTCTCTTCTCACGGACAGTATTTTGACTGGATCTGGTGATTCAGGAATGAAAGAGTATCATAAACTCATAGAATCACAGAATGGTTTGGGTTGGAAGGGACCTGACAGCCCACCCAGCCCAACCCCCTGCCATGGGCAGGCCTGCCCCCCACCAGCTCAGGCTGCCCAGGGCCCCATCCAACCTGGCCTTGAGTGCCACCAGGGATGGGGAACCCACATGTTCTATGGGCAGTCTGCTCCAAGTATTTTTTTATTATTATTTTTATTTATTTTTCTTGCCCCTGTAAAGAGAATGTCCTCAGAAGTGCCAATGTTCAGTTGTTTACCTCATTTCAAAGAATATAATGTAACAAATAAAAGGATGTGTCAAGCTACCCCATGCAGCCACAGGTTTAGATGATGTGTATGCCAGCTAGAAATTTAAATGTGTTCTCCTGAATGACCTGTATATAAAATAGAAATGTCTTTTATTGGTGTCATGCTTTGAAATTTGTTGTCAGAACCCCAGGCTTAATGCCCTGCTTTTAGGTTCTGGGGTAAATACATGGCAGCCACAGACATTCAGCTTTTTGAGTCAGAGCTTTAGCCTTAACTCATAGACAGAACCATAGAACCATTAAAGTTGGAAAAGATCTCTCAGATCTTTGGTCCAACCATCAGCCCACCCCCACCATGTCCATTAACTATGTCCTTCAGTGCCACATCCATACAGCTCTTCAACACCTGCAGAAACAACGACTCTACCACTTCCCAGGGCAGCTTGTGCCAGTGGTTTTGGTTTGTTTGAGGTCAAGGAAGATAGATACACTTTGCCATAAAGTCATGCACAGTGGTGTGTGCCAATAAAGATTTTATTAGTTTGAACTTTGGAATACCACATTACTCATAAGTGATGATGTTACGTGTAAATCCATTGTTTCAGGAAATACAGGAGGCCGATGCTCAGTGTAATGTGAGAGAATCCCTGTCCTGCTGAAAGACGAGACCAATTTCCGGTGCCTTCAGCACGAGCAGCATTTTGCCAGTGACATGTTCAGTAGCAGCAACACACACACACACACACATGCACACGCATTTATGCACACATATATACGCATATATGTATGTAGGCTGCACCGAAAGTAGTGCCTTTTATTTATTTTCACGGAAACTACAATAACAGTATGCGATAAAGCAAATTCTCAACAAACACTACTTTTCAACATAGTCACCACTGTTAGCTATGCGTTTTCACCAGCAATGAACAAGAGCCTGCATGCCACGCTCATAAAAATCGACACCAGTGGAGGTGACCCACTGTCACTGTCACCACTGCTAAAGGCACCACCCACCGCCTCACTGTGCTCACATCCACTGTTTGGTGTCTATAAACGTTTAGTAAGTGCTGATGAATGTTAATGAGTGCCATTTTTGCATGTGGAGGAATTCAATGACACACCTTTGCTCCATCCGTGCTTCTTGTCAGACACCATTCTGTCAGACCACCCTTCTGCTGCCATCTGTCACACGACAACAAAATGGAATGGAATATTGGTGGGAAGGTTCAACCTGTACTGCCATCCCACCAACATCTGCCTCTGATGTAATGGGCCAGCATCATAACACAGGAGGCATTACTTCTGGAGCAGCCCTCACAGAAACACATATATACATGTACATGTGTGCGTGTGTGTTCTCAAACTTTGGCACTGTATGGGAAACAGACATAATATATAACAGTAAATATATACACTTATACATATTTTAGATATAGTATATTCTGTACTATATAGCATACATATAGATATATATGCACGTACACATCCATCGACGTCTGAAGCGCGCTCACCTCCTGCCGTACGTACGCACACATGCACATACAACACTCCTTTCGACTAACTCAGCCTCCGGAGCTCACTCCGGCGTCCGGCCCCAGCACCACCGCGCCGTCTGACAGCGGCTGGGCGGCGGCCGGGGGCAGCGGGGGCGGCCCCGGGGCTCGCGGGGCGCCGGGCGGGGGCTCGCCCAGTCACCGGCGGGAGGCGGAGCCGGCGGGGCCGCGGCGGCGGCAGGTGTCCGCGGCGCTGGCGGCGGGATGGTGGCGGCGGCCGGCGCGGGGCCGTAGGGCGGCGGCGGGACCGGCAGCGGGGCGGCGGCGGGGGCGCCATGGGAGGCGGTGGCGGCCCCCCGCGCCGTGGCGCGCCGCGGAGGCTGCTGGCGGTGCTGGCGGTGCTGGCGGCCGCGGCGGCGGAGGCGCGGGGCACCGCGGGGAGTCAAGCGCCCGGCGCGGCGGCGATGGGCACCGGCACCCCGCCGAGCCCCAGCGGCACCGCCTTCGAGGAGACGCGACTGCACGTTTTCACCTTGGACTACCCCCACGTGCAGATCCCCTTCGAGATCACCCTCTGGATCCTGCTCGCCTCCCTCGCCAAGATCGGTGAGCGCGGCCCACGGGGACTCCCGTGCCCCGCAGCCCGGGATCGCCGCGGGAGCCCGGCGCGGAGAGCGAAGCACCGGGCGGGGGGCGCGGGGTGGGGCTCCCGGGGTCGACGATGCCGCTTCTCAGCGTCATGCCCCGGGACCGGCTCGTTCGGAGGGTTTGGGATGGGAAGGTGCAGGTGAGCAGCGGTTACCTGCAGCCCGCTAAAGCACGGGCTGGTAGGATTGGAAAGCCGAGAGTTTAGCCGGGCACGGCAGGGTGTTCCTTGATGGCTCTGCTGCCATCGGAGCTCTGTTTTCTTCCTCTTAAAATAACACCGGCTATAATGACAGTTTCCTAACAGAACAACAGATCGATGGAGAGCAAATATTTATGAGGAAGACTCCTCGTTGTACTTTCCCCACCATTCACTCGTGTCCCAAGAAAGATAGAAAGTGCAGCTCTGAATGAGTGAGAAAGGCCGCTTATTCCCTCATGTGGAAATTATTTGTATTGCATAGTTTCACAGTTTAGTGTGGTTTACAGATCGTGTGTCTAATGAGCTTTCTGTACCCCAGACTGAATAAACGGGTACAGCAGAATCATCTAAAGATGTCAGGAAAATGCATACTAGAGAACTATGTTAGAGTCAGTAAAACTGCATCTGATGGACTCTGTCTCAACTAAAAAATAGTGGCAGGGATAGAGCTGTGGAAACCCAATAAAAGTGTCTGTACATCCTTGGTTTAAATGGGGAATCTGACTTTCTGGTGCAGATCTGGGTGGTCCTGTGGGCAGCCAGGAGTTGGACTCGAGGTTCCTTGTTGATCCCTTCCAACTCCAGTTTTCCTATGATTCTGTGATTTCAGTCAAAGATGCTTTGATAGAACAGCTTGATAAAACTTTGATATGACTTCTTTTGACATTTAAACAGGGTCACATTATTTACACATTACATGTCAGGTAGCTGAGTTCCTGCAAAAATGTCTCCAGCCACAGCCAGCATTGAGCTGGGAGCCTGATCCTCCACCCCTGTACCTCACTGTAGCTTCATTGCTTTCTGCAGAAATACCTTTATCTTGCAGCCAGCCATTCAGGCTGCACATCTGAATGCATTAAAGGTGCATACTTAGCCTTGAGGGTGAATGTAGGTGTTTGCAGAATCAGGATATAGTTCCAGAGTGATGCACTCAGATAAATCGTGAACCATCATAGCCATAACATAAGGGATTTGGGAAAGAACTCAGCCAGTCGAGTGCTGAAAATTTGCTCCAGCTTCTAAGCCTAGATACAGCAAGAACTGTTGAATCAACTAACACTCCGTTTGCTTCATTAACAATTAAAGGAAATCCATCTGAAATATGTCAGCACATATATACACAGTAATAGAACCTGCAGGACTGTATACGTTGTAACTGTCATGGCATTTTGCTAGTGCACAGGCATCTAAAAAGTAAGAAAATGAGAGTTGCCTATTTTTACTTCCCAAGCTGACTGCAGAGCAATGAATAAGCTAGGAGTGTAAATGAGCAGAAATGCCTATAATTGTCAAATCCCTTCAGCTACACCAAACGAAGGCTGATGTGGCAGATGTAGGGCACTGTCTCTGCTGTTAGCAGCATGCTGCAAGCAACCAGGGCCAGGTCCCAGGTGTGGCCACACTGGCTCCACCACGCCTACCTTAAGGGCCCCGGCTGTGGGGCTGGAATTAGGAACATCCAGTTCTGGCTCCCAGGCTCCTGCTGCGCTCCTTATCCAGCGACTGCATCGCGCACACCTGCCCAGTGCAGGATCTCATCACTCCCAAGCCTAAATCTGTAGGACAGGGTGGTTTGCCTCAGTTCAAAGGGATGGAGAGGAGTGTTGAGCCCCTTCTGCAAGGCAGCTCTCAGGGACATCACTCTCCTCACATTTCTTCCAGGCAGCGCAGGCATTCTGCCTGTGTCGTGCCACCTCGAGGCGCGTGCACTGCCCAAGAAACTTGGGTGCTTAATCTGGCATCACGCATTCCTTTCTGGGGCTGGGCACAAGGTGCTTACTTATAGCACTGTTGAGCAGCAAGGCTTAATGAACAGAGCCCTGAGTTCTGCTCAGCTGCAGGGAGCACGGAAGATAAGGACACTTTTAATAACAGCACTCACCACATCCTTAGGATCCCAAAGAACTGTATCCCAACACTTGCTTACTGCGTTTTTGAACAAGCATGTTTTTGCAGAAGTGCAGTTCGACTGACGTGGAAGTGTTCGAAGATATGCTCATTGTTACGAGGGATATCTAACTGAAAGGCTTCTCAGATCCCCTGATTGTAGACTAGGATTATCAAGAGCACAAAGGACAGCGTAAGAAAGGAAAAGTTATCAGGGAGATCATAAGCAATTTGGTGAAGTACGTAGAAATTAGGAACTTAGTATTTATATTCCAACAGAGAGCAAGAGCACCTTTTGAAATCTAAGAAATTGCCTTGAGCAGAATTGCTAATTTCTGTCTACCTCTAGTTACTTATCTTGTATGGTGATACCATACATGAGGTATGTCGCTAACATGCTGATGAGGTCACTGGTGCATTAGGTGGAATCCAGTGCACCCCAAATATGCTGTAATCTCTAGGCAGTGAGACTGGTCTGCTTACTGCCACATATTGCTGAACTTCTGTGCCCCTAAACTTAGAAAACATTGTCTAACTCACGCAGATTGTCATTACTCATATGCTTAATCACAAGCACAATTAGAAGTGCTGCCTCTCAGAACTGACCTGATGCCCCATCCCTGGAGGTGCTCAAGGCCAGGTTGGATGGGGCCCTGGGCAGCCTGAGCTGGTTGGGGGCAACTTTGCCCATTGCAGGTGTTGGGGCTGGGTGGGCTCTGATGTCCCTTCCAACCCAAACCATTCTATGATGTCCTTCCAGCACTTCTCTCCCTAATAAAAGGTTCTCCTGAATAAAACTGTGCAGCACCTGAACCCTGAGAGTTGGATCACACATGCATAATCAAAAGTGCATGTCTCGGTGGCATTGCCAGCAACAGAAAGCACTGGACTTCACCCAAGAATAGGAAACCAGGACTCCAAGGTCCTTTCAGCTTGAAGAATATTGAACTTGCACATTAGGCAATGCCCAGTGGCCTGAGGGTAAACATCTTCCATGCTTCTACTGCATAGTCAGGAGTCCAAGAACAAGGTCAGAAGAGGAGAAAGTAGCTATGAACTTGGGTTCAGCCAAAGGTCATTCATGTGCTGCATAGTGGGAGCCCTTCAAGAATGAGGTAGAGTACCAATTGCTCTGGGAAGGTATAAGCTTTCCAAAAAGTGACTTGTAAAGGAAAAAAAAACAAGAAAAAGATTTTTATTTTATGTTCATAATAGACATTTCATTGCTTTTGCATTAGAACTGCTTGGAAGCTTTTTTTTTTTTCCTCATTAAAAGCTGCATTTGTATAAATACCCTTGTATTCATTTTTTTATTGAAAATGTTTTAAGATATTTTCCAAGGGCTTTTAAATCTTCTAGCAAAAACTATTTGCTCAGGAGAATCTTCTTAATCATTCTGTCAGAAATGTTGATGTCCCACCACTGCAGAAATGAAGGCAGACCATAATATATTCAAGTGGAAGTGTCTGAAAGGTGAAGAGACAAGTGTGCAAGAGGCAATTTTTATCTTCCCAGGGTCATTACCTGCTCTGCTCATACATCAGACTGGATCCTAGTGAATCCAGTTCCAAAGAATGATAGTGAATTTAGCAATCCTAATGCGTCACAAGGCTGTTTCCGTATATTAAAAAGCACTCTGTTCATCCAGAAGGAAGACAGAAAGGAGGCTTGAGGTGCTTATTTTTAAAAACAGCTTTAACTGTTATTGAAAAAATAAGTAAAATTCTGTAAATTAGAACAACTCCCCCCTTATTCTTGTTTAACCATTTGTTTTCCATAATTGTAAAGTCAGGCTTTCTTTTACCTGGAAAAAAAAACAGTGATGAAAGGAGAATTAACAAAATAAGTGCTGGAAGATACAGAAGCCTCAGACTGGGAACCTGGATGCAAACTGTTCCAAGTTTGCAGAAGTTTAACTGTTTCGACTACAGGTGTGAATTTTACTGAAATAGTTTTACTGAAATAGACGCCCGTTATTACCACACCCAGTGTTTCCACGCAGCTCTCATTTAAAATAATTTAATGCTTTTTACTTAGGCGGGAATTGTAGGATCTTGTGGGTGTGGATAGTTTTCTATATAATTATATGGGCCAAATATAGATAAGGAGGAGCATGGAAAAGATTGGTATCGCCACGACCTGGAATGTGACCTTTGTGCATAGGGTTGACCATTCCATTAGATTGGCCAAAGTAAGTTCCTTTCAAACATCTGCCATTCATTACTGAAAGTCACCCCTACAATAATCAACTTCTAAAAGTAATTGGAATCTTTAAATCAAAACTATATGACTTTGAGAACTGTAGTAGGCAGTGGAATACTCAACCATTAAGTCTTCATCCTGAGCTTTTTTTTTTTTTTAATTTTTTTGTCACTATGCACAGATTTTTGTGACAGACTCTTGGCATTACCATAATTCATATAATAGAGAAGGATTAGTATAATAATACAAGCTGCATTTTATTGTCCCTTTGTAGAAAACATATTTCTTTTTGTTGCTGTGAAACCAATTTGGAGGCTCTGTTAAAGAGTAATGTGGCTGAAGATGCTTCCCCATGGTCACTGAGAAAGTGTCTTGGCTGAGTGGATGCAGGTCATATGCTAGTGCCCCTGTTTTTCAGACTCAAGAAACCTAAAAATAAAAAGAATGTCCTTGTTTCTTAAGTTCCTTTGTGAATGGAGGAAGGGGTAGTTATCCTGATTTTTTTTCTCTACCTAGGTGTCACTTGCCCTTTAGAAGAAGTCTTTGGAATGTGTTCCTGTAGGATTCTAAGTTACAAACAACCACAACAGAAACAAGCTAAAGAGCTTGAAAATAACAACAAAAAATGACAACGTAGTTTCACAAACAAGGCACCAGTTGTTCTAGCTAGCCTAGCAATTAGCAGGAAACTCTAGCTATTAAATTGCCTCTCCATCAAATTAATTGAATTAACTGTGCTGGATGACAGGTTTACATTGGCCTGTGATGGTGGTCCATTTCAGTCTGGTCAGTTAAACTGAAACTGCCCTGCAGTTGCTGTTTGTTTACCAGAGAGACTAAGATAATAGAATGTAGAGTAGTTGTTTGGATTCTTTGCAAATAACTTTTTCATTTTCTTGTGTTTGAATTTCCTTTGAAGGCTTCCATCTCTATCACAAGTTGCCCTCAATAGTACCTGAAAGCTGTCTCCTTATTCTGGTTGGATTGCTTCTTGGAGGGATTATTTTTGGAGCAGAGGAGAAGTCCCCACCTGTAATGAACAGTGATGTGTTTTTCTTATATCTCCTACCACCAATTGTACTCGACGCTGGATATTTTATGCCAACTCGTCTTTTCTTTGAGAACTTTGGTACTATATTCTGGTATGCCGTGGTGGGCACTCTCTGGAATGCCATTGGCATTGGGATTTCACTTTTTGGAATTTGCCAAATCAGTGCATTTGGTTTGACTGATATCACCTTGCTGCAGAATTTGCTCTTTGGCAGCCTCATTTCAGCTGTGGATCCTGTGGCAGTGCTGGCTGTGTTTGAAAATATCCATGTCAATGAGCAGCTCTACATCCTGGTGTTTGGAGAATCATTGCTGAATGATGCTATAACTGTGGTAAGTTACCTGATAAATGATGAGTTGATTAAACTGATAAACGATTGCTTGCATGCCACTGTGTGGCCTGCTTGAACATATGTGGTTATTGCAATTTGCTAAAAGAGGGAAATCAGTAAGTGCTAATGCATTTATGTAATTCTTTGAACTTTAGATTTAGGAACTACAGTAGTCTAGCTACAGCAGAGCAACGAGTAATGGTAGCATATTTGCTTAAGTGATTTTACTACCTGACCTCTTTAGTTTCTGTATCTTTAAATTCTGTCACTTCCGTAATCTTAAACTGGAGGCTTGCCTCACCTGCAGAACTAATTGGATGTGACAGGCAAAAGGGCCAGTGTGAGGTGTTCTGTGTATTCTCAGGGAGATTGGGTGAGTTATTGAGCTACTATGGGCATGGGATCCAGGTGATGCCAGGTGTTCACATGTGCCTGTCTGGTTCAGACTGCCCAGAGCCCACCCGTACATTCTCCCAGGCTACAGATGAGCCAGGAAAACCACCTGGAGGTTGAAGTTTCTAATCATTAACTAGCTGCACCATGTTTGTGGTGCTGACCTGAGGACAAAAATCTGTAAATTCCATTAACACTCCCAGTGCCCCTTGTTTGTACCTGATGACACTGTGTCTGGAACATTACTCCCATTTATCTATACCTTATTTGCCCATGTTAACTATGTCATGGCATGCTTTCTGTTTTATGAGACATGGAAATCCATTTTTTTCATAAGACAGAATGATGAGGAAGATTGATGAACTGGGTCCTCACCTTCCCTGTCTCCTGCTTCTTATCAACTGTCCCACTCCATACAGAATTCTGATACAGTTTTCCTCCTTTCTGGGACATTCTCTCACCTGCTTAACACCTGTGTGTCTCAAGCTTTTAATCCGAGCCTTGCTACTGATAATTTCTTGAGTGCCCTGAGATGTGCTGTTCTACACACATAAAGCTTTGTGCTTTACCAGACTCTATGTTGCATCCCCTCATATGGCCTTGACTTAAAGCCTAGCTGTTCTCATCAGCTTTCAGCTGCCTCTGCCTGGCTGAGAACTGAACTGGCACCTAAGACAGTTGGGGAAAACAGTGGGTGTAAATTTTGAGTTTCAAACAGTTCAGCTATGGCTGTGTCTGTGTCTATTCACTCTTAATGAGCACACGTGCAAGGGAATCCTTTTCATATTATTTTTCGAGAGGAAAAAAGGGCTACTTTAATGTTAATATAAGGTTTTTATTTTTTTTATTTTTCCTTCCAAAATTGCTTTTTCCAATCACAAAATCAATTGCCTTTCTACAGGAGTAGCAGTTAATCTAGCAATTTTTGCTAGCAAAACACTTCATCTTGATGGTGGAAGTGTGTATGCATGCCAATGCCCAGTGGTGGGTTACTTCATGGTACCTTTTTCTTAGGCACTGGCATGGCACTGATTTGTGGCTTTCCTGTAGGCATCATTGTTGCCTTCTTCACAGTCCTTTCTCATGAAGTGCCTGCCCAAGTGCCCCACCATGGGGAGGGGTACTCTCAGGAGCCTGTTGGGCCAACCCAGCAGGTACACTGGCCATACTTGTATTCATGAGGAGTGAAAGGGATTTAGAGTCTGTTTTGTCTTGCTTCCCAGCTGTTGCCTAGAGGTGATTCCTGGCAGGAGACCAAGTGGTTTCCACATGCTAAGCACTTGTCTGTTAACGGCTCCTTGTTATGATTTTGCACACCTGCAATCGTGCTTAAACTGAAAATGCAACTCAGGCCACCTCATGAGGCTGCTCTGGAGTGCCCTGGGTGGACTTTGCTCCCACACCATGGCGGTGCTACTGGAGCAGTCCTTGCTGCAGATGCCTGTGATGGGATGCAGGATCGGGCAGGAGGGGTGCTGAGGTCAGGCTGGCCATGGGCAGTGCTGCATGGCATGACTCCAGTAAACATGCTTCCTAAATAGTCTAAGCTCTTCTTCCTGCTAACCTGCTTGCACTGCTGGTCTGCTGCTTTTCTTAGGAAAGCAGTGTCATCTGTGCTTTTCATTTTCAGGAAACTTGCTATCCCACCTTCATTTTAGCTATAAAGCGGGGTGTGCATTCTCAGAAATCTCAACTCTGCTGTGCTTCTCGTATGGCTTTCACGCCTAACTGGTTTCACAATTTGGATGATCCCACTGGTGAAATTTTGAAGCTTGAATTTAGTTGAGGACAATATTTGTCAGTAAGTTGTATTGCTTCTCATTTGGATTGGTGCCTTACCACCCACCCGCTTCAGTGTCAGCTACCATGAGGATGCTAAATGGCAAAATTACAGTTGAAGCTGAGTTTTAGAGGTTCAAATTCCAGTTCTGGGCTTCAAATCACACAGAAGGAGCCAGTTTCATTACAATAATATTATTCCTGTATTAAAAAACATTACAGCAGCGCTCTGCATTCTACCTCTACCAAAAACATTATTTTAGAGTGCTTTTGAGTAATTTCAGAATTAAAAACTAATAACTGAAAACTGATGAAAATAAGTCATTAGTGTCTAGGAGGAGCATACTCTGAGACACGATTAGAACCATTAGTGACTGATGCCTCCTTGGTGTAACCTTCAGCGAGTTCAGCTAAAGGATGTTGAGTAAATCTTGAACTTGAATAAAAACAGTTTGCATGCCAAGTGCATTGCAAAATGTGGCTGGTGTTACTGTTGTTTAACTCACCTGAAAGCTTAATGAGAGCTGTAAATCTGAACTAGCTGTGCAGTAAAAGGGAATGGAACCTGATTGTGATCTCATGTACAGTAGTGCAAATAAAGAACAATAAGGAGATTAAAATCATTTTCTTGACATTCCATGGTCCTAGCTACTGCTTCCAGCATGGCATGGTTTTCAACCGTGAACGTTGCATTTCTTCTTTCAAATAAGTTGTGGCAGTAAACTCTAGATTTATTTCTATGCTGAAAACAGGCTCCATTCTGTTTGCAGGTTGAGTTCTTTGCAGTTGAGATGAGGTGATGCTATGGAAAGGCTGTTGCTTGAGTAGGTCAAAATTATATGCTCTACAAGCAGCTGCCAGTGACCTTTTTCAGATACTTGCCAAACATATATATAAATTTATATATACACTTATATAGTTAGTTTTGAAAATGTAAAACAAGGCTTTTTGACTCAAAGAAAATGATCGTGTTTCAAAATCATACCAAGGTAGATGAGATTCTATAGGTGTCTTGAAAAATAGCACAATACAGGGGCAATTGCAGGTGCCAAGAGGTGACTCAGGGAGACTTCTCTCCTTTCTTGACACAAAACAGCAGTACTTTTTTTTTCAGCCTGTGATTCAGGGAGCCCTGTGAATCTGTGGAATGAAGGGTCTTTGTAAAATGAAAAACGAAGGCACACCTTGTCAGGAGGCTTAATTCTGGTATGCTTCTCTCCATGCAAATTCATAAGGTCTAGAAATCAAAACAGGTTTTGAAAAGACAGAAACAGAAAACCAGTGGAGCATATGACATTACTTTCCTGTCCATTTCCTTTCCTGTGTGCATGGGACATAAATATCGAGGAACAGGGCAAAAAAAGCTGTGAGTCTGCCTCGCAGCAGAAAGGTGAGTGGGTTTGCCCAGGTGAAAAATGACACTTCTCCCGGGTGGACTCATCCTGGGAGCATCATGCTTATGAAGCAAGCAGTTCATGCTCCTGCTCTTCCCCTGTTTGTTGCTCTGAAGTGGAAATCAGAAATTACTGGTGACCCTGCTAAGTTTGATTTAAGCTTGTTTTTTTTTCACGCTTGTGCTGGAATATGTTTTTTTTTCTTTTTCAGTTCTTTCCTTTCACTTAGCTCAAAGGACCCTTAATAGTCCATATCTTCAATTACTCTTTACCTAGGACTTTTACCTATGTAAGTCTTCTCAAATTTTGGCTAAGAAGAGCTGTAAAGCTAACTTTCTGTCAAGTGTGAGAGAGCAAGGCTGCAAAGGTGACAATTCCCTTTCCCTCCCTGTATTCAAATACCTACAATGTTGGCACAATGCAAGTACTGATAAAAGATTGTTCTTTCAAATAGCATTTCTGATAGAGAAGCCTATTTGATTCGCTAAGAAGTCCATAAAGAAAGCAGAGTTTTAACTCCTGTAAGCTTCCCAAGCTGACGTTTGTTATGAACATGGTGGCTAAGCCTGTGACCCCAGTTTCTACTTCTGACTTAGGTGTGCTCTGTGCTAGGAATAGGACCAAATTTTGGCCTGTGCACAGGAATCATGTAGCCATCGTGATATCACAAGGCTGGAAGCACACATGTAACACTGGGCAATGCTTGAATCTTCCAAATATATCTGCAATTGTGAAAACCATTGAAGATTTTTTAAAAGAGTGATTGATTCCATTGTTGTCATTTTAGTGGTAACTACTGATTAGAAGAACTTGGAGTTTATATTATTGTTTTATGTATAGAGAGAAAAGGAGATCTGGCCAAGAAAATGTTATAATCCCATTCACCTCATTTGTTTAGGAGGGCAATTGTAAGAATTTTGAAAATAAAACTGGGCAAATACACAGGTCTTCTTTGGGAATTAAATCCAAATCTCTAGAAACAGTGTAAAGTTTGGAAAGTCCTTAAACTATTGGATTCCAAATGGCTAGTATATCAGAGAAAGGCCACTTCATGGATGCCATGTTTCTTGTAATCTCTGGGGTGGCTGCAGTCCAGTGTTTCTCAAAAGTGGGTTCAAGGTAGACAGAGAAATACAAAGTCCGACCATGA
This sequence comes from Phasianus colchicus, assembly GCF_987193195.1. Taxonomy (NCBI): domain Eukaryota; kingdom Metazoa; phylum Chordata; class Aves; order Galliformes; family Phasianidae; genus Phasianus; species Phasianus colchicus. The sequence continues at coordinate 135,305,824 of NC_143436.1, forward strand.
AGCAGAGAAACGCAATGGCACAAAAGGAAATTAAGAAGAATTCAGAAACATAATGTGCTTTCTTTTTCTCATAGGTCCTGTACAATTTGTTCAAGTCTTTCTGCCAGATGCGCACAATTCAGGTTATTGACATATTCGCTGGGATTGCTAACTTCTTTATAGTGGGGATCGGTGGAGTATTGATTGGAATCCTTTTGGGATTTGTAGCAGCCTTTACCACCCGTTTCACCCATAAAATCCGAGTGATTGAGCCACTCTTTGTCTTCCTGTACAGTTACTTGTCATACATAACAGCTGAAATGTTTCATCTCTCGGGCATCATGGCGTAAGTACCCCAAACTTCAGTAATAATAGCACCCAAATAAGAATGGGAACTGCAGAGAGGACCAGATTTTGCAAACCCTGCTATATGGCCTCATTCCACTGTGAATGGCAGTGGAGCTGTCTTGAGGATTTGTGGCTTCTCCCATTCTGCTCCCACCCCATTGTCTCAGCTTGCCACCACACCAGCTGTGTCACTAAAACTGCCTGTGGCATCGCACCATAAACCATATCTTTGAAATGTTTTAAATTAAAAATAATCCCTAGTATTTTTGGTGGGGTTATTTTTACCACAGATCAGTTGGGTGACCCGTGTCCTCACGAGACCCTGCCACTGGTCACACAGGCATGGCCCAGGGGTGGCACACAACGATGTGGGGGCAGCCATGGCAGGCAGGGAGTGGCAGTGGTAGCTGCAAACCTCATGAGCTGGCTTTGCTGCTGATGCCAAGATATTGTGAAACTGCATCTTCATGTAGTCATGTGAGCAGCCAGCAAATGCCATTCAGTGGAGACAATGTGTGTATCATCCAGGCAAACTCCTGCTGCATTACAAATATAGTAAGATTTGCAGAATCTAGTCCTATGATGATATAAACCTTCAGTTTAATAACTTGATACATGTACCTGTGTGTTACAGTGCTCTCTGAATACATTGTTATGTACAAAATAATATTATTCTTCCTGCTGCTAACAGATAAAAATATTTTCCCTCTGTGGGCTTTCTCTCCTGGACTTCAATAAAGAGACAGCACAGCCTTTTTTTTTTTTTTTTTTTTTTGATGCTGTTTATACTCTAACAGTTTCATCTTTAGAAAGAGCCTTTATGACACTTGATATGCTTAAATGGTTTTCTCAGGTTCCAAGTAATATTTTTAAAAGGCTGACCTTCTTTAATGGCTTTGTGTTGTTCTATGGCAAATGTGAGTCATTCAGGCATAAGAAACATAGATACTTGAAAGCCTATATGTTACTACTGAGTGTCACTAAAACTCAGTAATTACTGATTTGATAATTATCCTGTAAGAATGTGAAGATAGGTTTGATATCATAGTCCTGGCAGTATAAGATCTTCTGGGTCTGAGGAACAATTTTCATGGAAACTTACAGCTGATAAAAAAAGAAATATGCCATGAAACCACAGGAGTCAGTACTTTAATGTAAGTAAAGAGCTAGGGATTGCATGGGTTTCTTTCTCTGATATGAGCCTAAATAAAGCAACGTATGCATCCACTTTGACCGAGTTCATAAATGAGCCATCTCTTTCCCCACCTTCTATTCATAGCATTTGTGTGGTTTCTAGTTTCCTCCACTTCTTAAGTCAAATGTTCTTGACATCCTATGATCAAATACTCAAAGGGCTTCAAAGCCAAATATGTGTGGCTAAACTGCACATGGAAAAAGTTGTATCAGCATGCAGGAAAATACCAAACTGGACATTCTGCATCCGGGATAAAATGGGAAGGGCAGAGTGGGAACCAGCACACCATTGCTTCATGCTGCATCAGTGAGCTATTCATTTCTGTTTGCAATGGCAGCCCTTGAATGGGTACAAAACAGTGAAGGAAGCCACCAGGTTTTTTTGTTTTGTTTTGTTTTGTTTTTCATCCAGCAATATGACAGAAAATTAGTTATCTTTAAAATATCCTATGTATGTTTTTATTCTTAGTGGACTTCAAAACAGCTAAGGGAGCTGAATACCTTGGTGGCAATGGTGGGAAGGAGGAAGGGACCTCTGCAGTGGTGCAGACACTCTGATACCATGGGACATACAGCATAGCCCCTTCCCTGCAGTGCTGCTGAGCACCGGCAGCTCCCATAACCTCCACATCACCTTGGAGAGTCTGGAGAAGAGGCTCAGGGGAGACCTTATCACTCCCTACAGCTACCTGAAAGGGGGTTGTGGTGAGGTAGGGGTCAGCCTCTTCTCCCCGGTAACAGTGATAGGACAAGAGGTGATGGCCTCAAGTTGAGCCAGCAGAGTTTCAGGCCAGATATTAGGAAAAATTATTTCTCTGAAAAAGTGATGAGGCTCTAGAACAGGATGCCCAGGGAGGTGATGGAGTCACTGTCCCTAGAGGTATTGAAAAACCAACCATTTGGATGTGGCACTGAGGGACATGGTTAGTGGGCCTGGTGGGAACTGGCTGATAGCTGGACTAAATGGTCTTAGTGGTCTTCTCTAGCCTTAATGATTCTATGATTCTGTACCCTGTGCTCTTTGCATTTAGTTAGGCTTTGAGCTCTGGGGAGTACTCTGCCCTGCGTTGTAGTGCAGCGTGGTGCTGAGCCCTGATGCCATGCTCTGCAGTGACTGCCCTGGTCCCAGTCACTCAGTTCTGGTCTCAGAGTCAGGCTGGGCCAAATGACCTTGAGGTGCCCCTTTCAACCTGGCTTATTCCAGGATTCTGTGGTCTTTTGTAGCTCAGCCTGTAAGGAAGAAATGCCCAGTTTCCCTTCTTTACCCGTACCCCATGTGCTGAACTACTGATATCCTCTTCCTTCATATCCAGATTCTTAAATATTCACTGCAAGGCCTTGCACATACACTCAGTGCCATGCTTCATGCAGAAAACATGAGCAGGAACATGTAGTGTTTTATAGCATATAAAAGAAGACACATGCACAGAGTGCCTCTTTTCTGTGCAAGCAGGAATTCATTGGCAAAAAGGAGCAGAGGGAAATGAGAGGTGCTCTCTTGTTCCTCTGATAAGTCTGCGTACTCGCTCTGGGGACAGATGATTCCTGAAGCACCCATGTGTAGCCCATGCACAGGGTCACTCGGCCAAAATATCTCCGGGGTTGACTCAGTCCTCACCAGCTGCTGTGAAAAAGTGCTCTGCAGCAGAGGAAGGAGGTCCTCCTGTAACTAGAGCCGGGCTGGAATCAGGATCGGGGTGCGAAAACTACAGATGTAAATCTGAACTTTACCTGCCTGGATCCCATTTCTAATTCTAATGCTGTATTCGCTGCTTACTCATTTGCGAGATTATTAATTATTTTTTTTTTTTTTTTTTTTTTGCAACAGTGATTTAGCAGGCTGAAAGGAAACACATTGAAACTACTGTAAAGTTAGTAGGTCAGGGAAACTTGAGGATTGAACGCAGGGGCCTAGTTTATTGCACTCCTGACAGAAACTCTACTGTTTGTACAGGAGTGCTCTTCAGCGGCATAAAAGGCTGCAAGTTAATTGTAACTACTGTTTTTCCCTCCATTTCTTGATAAAGGCAACCGCCTCAGGTCACATAAATCAAAGCTAGAAGTGAACAGTGATTAGCTGTGGAATAGTACTTATTAGTACTTAATAGTACTTAATAGTACAAAGAACATACAACACTATTTGTTATACTGGTGAATCATCTCAGCTGTCAACACTAATTGGATAAATGCAAAATGTGAGTGAAAAGGATATTCTATATATAAGAGCGTAGTCCCTTTAAATTCTTGTAGTTAAACATGGTAAGTGTTTTAGGTTACAGCTTGTAAAGATCCAGATTAATCTGGTGACAGATTCTTATCAGACATCTATTTCAGTGTCTCCATTACCTCAGAATCCAAAAACAAACTGTGTTCAGAGCTTCCTTCCTCACTCCCCAAGCTGCAGGGCTTTCCTAAATGGACGTAATCATGAAAACTATTTATTTTAATAGGGTAATAAATAGTGTTGACTGTTGTGTTTTGTCTTTGATGCAGACCCAACAGCCGTAATGCTTTGGACAGTGAGCTGCAGCTGTGAGACCCTGAAACAACCGTGTGTCTGAACGGGGCTGTTTTGCAGCCTGCCCATTGCTTTCTTGCTAAATTGCCTTTACTGCCCCTGCACTTGTCCCAGTGCCATCTATACTGTGTGTGCAGTTGATTGAAGGTAGCCGGGACTTGTTACACCTGTGCAGTTAAGCTGTGCCTTCACGGGAGGGCTATCATTGGCCGTGATATAACCTGACATGTTTGTAGTCCTATCAGTACAGTCTCTGGCTTGACAAGAGCTGATTTGCCAATGATGGAGTTCTGGAGGGTTAAAATGATAAGGAGATATGATACCCTTCTACACATGTACTTTAGAAGTTGCTGAACAGAAGAGCCCAGGAATATTTCCCAGGCTTGCATATATGTCCTGGATGGATCATCATTACATGTCAGGACAAAATCCATGTATAGCCAAGATCCTTCCCCACTTTCTTCCTGAGATGTATGAGCATATATATATATATTTGGGATCTATGGTGGAATCTATTTTGAGATCTTTTTGGAGCTATTGGTCATTCTGAGATTCCGCTTTCTACTTTGCAAAAAAGTTTTTCATGGAATCGTTGAAAGTTGGAATGGACTTCTAAAGTTCACCTAATCCAACTCTTCTGCAATGAACAAGGACACCTAGACCTCAGTCAGGTTGCTCAGAGCTCCATCCATCCTCATCTTGAGTGTCTCCTGGGATGGGGCATCCACCACCTCTCTGGGCAACCTGTGCCAGTGCCTCACCACAGAATCACATAACCACAGAATGGCCTAGGTTGAAAGGTACCTCAGGGATCATGAATCTCCAACCCCCTCCTGCTACAGTCAGGGCCACCAGCCTCCACATTTAACACTAGACCAGGCTGCCCAGAGCACCATCCTACCTGGCCTTGAACACCTCCAGGGAGGGGCATCCACAACCCCTCTGGGAGCCTGTTTCAGCACCTCACCACTCTCATAGTAAAGAACTTCCCCCTGACATCCAACCTAAATCTTCCCTCCTTCAGTGTAAAACCATTTCCCCTTGTCCTGCCGTTATCTACTCTTTCAAAGAGTTGATTCCCCTCCTGTTTGTAGGCTCCCTTCAGATACTGAAAGGCTGCAATGAGGTCACCCCACAGCCTTCTTTTCTTCAGGCTGACCAAGACCAGCTCCCTCAGCTTGTCTTCATAGGGGAGGTGCTCCAGCCCTCTGATCATCTTTGTGGCCCTGCTCTGAACACTCTGATTAGAGAAATTATGCTTACTAACACAGGCCTAGAGAATGGACATACAGGCATAGCAAGCCCTATCTGTTCTTTCACTTATCAGCTGAGATCCCCATGAAATGGGGTGGGCAAACTACTGATGGGAAGGAAGTGCAATCCTGCCCCAGGGCTTACAGTTGCCATCCTGTCTGTTAGTATCTGAATAATGTCTTTCTGATGTCCTTCAGCAGCAATAAGTAGCAATTCCTGTTTTCCAGGGCTTCCCTGGCTCTCCTCAGCTCTGCCTTTCTCTAAGTGCATAGTTTGAGTGACCCCTGAACATCGCATGTGGATTTGGAAGGTGGCAAAACTCTCCATACACTTATGTGTTCTCAGAAAACTTCCTACCATGGAAAAAAAAAAAAATCACATGCCCAAAACAGGGTGTTCACTAAGTCTATAATTTCGAGATTTGTTGGTAATGGAATAAGTCATACTTTGTATCTTAAAGAGGAGTATGGAAAAGTGAAAAGCCAATGAAATAGAGGATTGTGTTTCCCTTTCAGGATTACAGCTTGTGCCATGACCATGAATAAATATGTGGAGGAAAATGTTTCCCAAAAATCCTATACAACAATAAAATATTTCATGAAGATGTTAAGCAGCGTCAGTGAGACCCTGATCTTCATTTTCATGGGAGTGTCTACAGTTGGAAAGAACCATGAGTGGAACTGGGCCTTCGTTAGCTTCACTCTCCTGTTCTGTCTAATCTGGAGGGCACTGGGTAAGCAAGTCTCAGACCGTTTGTCATGTTATTTACAAGTGATACTTTCTACCTTTCTTCCAACAGAAAATGACAATATTTAGAGAGCCCATTATCTTGTTTGTAATATATCCCAGATCTCAGGGTTAGCTTCCATCTTGCCCCAAAATGAAATCCAGAAATTATTTTGATCTTGATCCTGCCCATCTGAAGGCAGAGGCAACCAAGTTTGTTAATCTGAGTGAATGTATCTAATTACTAATTTCTTTACAAACAAACACTTTTCTTAAAAAAAATATGCTATTCTGCACAAACTTTATGCTGAAAAATACCCTGACTGCTCTTCAACTCCTGGCACCTAGGCTTGCTCCCTTATGCCCTGCCCTTATGCCTTTCTCCAGCCTGTGCCTTTGGTACACCACCATGCACTGATATCTTCTTGCTCCATCCCCAGTCCTCCATCTTTCCTGTCTATGGAAATAAAGTTAAGTGACTGAGTAGGATTTTGAAGAGTTCAAAGCACAGATTGTTGGAGCCAAAGTCTTCCAATGTAACTTAAGTCTGATTAAAAAAAGTAGTTTAGGATTCTGGTGCATGCTGAAACATGAATTACTACAGCATTAAAAGTGGCTCATGGATGTCAGTTAGATGTTTCAGGTCCTAAATCCAGCTGGCCTGAGGTCACTAAATATGATTAAGAATTTAAAATCTTTCTTTGGTGGTGTTTTCAAGCTGCTATGTAACATTTTATTCCTTCGATAACATGCAAGTAAGAAGCAGGTGCAGGTGTTTTAGAACAAGTACTGGCATTGTGGGGGATTTCAATGTGATTTTGATTTCCTTTTTTCTCTTTCTTGTATTTTCTTTTTTTTTTTTTTTTCTCAGGTGTTTTTGTTCTGACTCAGATCATTAACGTGTTCCGGACAATACCTCTCACTTTTAAGGACCAATTTATTATTGCCTATGGAGGCCTTCGAGGAGCTATTTGCTTTTCACTTGTATTTCTGCTTCCTCCTTCTGTGTTCCCCAGGAAGAAATTGTTCATCACTGCTGTTATTGTGGTGATATTTTTTACCGTTTTTATTCAGGTAATGCCTTTCCTCTTCTGGACCTTTTCTTTCTCAGGCAAGGTGTAAATAAGCTGTGGGTAGAAAAATAGATGTCCTAAATTACTGGAAGGAATGTACTTGAAGTAACATACTTCTGTATTGCTCCATGGTCATACTTTAAAAAAAAAAAAAAAAAAAAAAAAGCTATGCAGTCAGCGGACAGATAGCAAAACTATGTCAGATATTAAGTACTTAGGTGAATATTTAGGTAGTATTAAGCATTTAGGACCCAGTGAGGTTGGAGTAGAGATTAAAGATAATCTGGGTAAAGCCCCAGTACTAATTCCTTGTTAGAATATTTAAGTTTATGTTTACTAAGGAGCTGGGTATTGGGTGCAGAGAAGAGTGGAAAGAAGAATGGAAAGCACTTAAGGACACTGCAAAGTGAACTGCAACATTTTAATCTGGGTGTTAAGCAGTAATATTGAATATCAGCTGAACGTCTATTCAAAAGCACTACTGATGTGGAAGAATGTGAAGAACATATCTCTGGTATCACAGTTGTCATGGAGAACTGGTCTGAATGGACAGGAGGAATGAGAAGAAGGAAGTGAACACTGACTTCAAAGGATAGAATACTTTAAACATGTGGATGTATCGGGAATGCATTGGGGTTTACTAAAGAGAAACCTGATATCATTCTTTGATAAAGAAATTTGAGAGTGATCTCATAAAACTAGATTATTGTAAAAGTTTCCTTTTTTTTTTTTTTTTTTTTTTGGTTAGGGATGCAGTGGAAGACAGGGGAGCCGTACAGATTATTAGCTTAACTGTTAGTAACACATAGGTTTAACTTGGCTTTCAGGTGATTGCAAACTGAATGAGGAAGTGAGGAAGGAGCTAGCAATTTCTCCTATAAAGGGAAATAGACACATAGGAGCTTTGGGTCTGAAGGTGTCTAGTGCAACCTCATGCCCAGAACAAGGCTATCTGCAAAACAAGATTGACTTACTCAGGGAGATGGCCAGTTTTATTAAGTATCTCCATGAATGGAGATTCCCTAGCCTCTCTCGGCAGCTGCTTCAGTGTTCAAGCACCCTGATGAAATAATAGGCTGATGAGTTGTTGTTGACAGAATTCCTCAAAAGGTGATTCCAGGGGATGGTTTTGTTTAATATCGTTGTTACTGACCATAACATAGGAGTTTTTTGGTGCTGATGTTTCTTAATGACGGACCTTGGAAGGTGACAACATGACAGGGTATTAACTAGAAAGAAGAGTGTAAATGGGGACCAATATGATGGAAATAGAATGAACTTTAACAGCAGCATGTGCAAATGTTCTTTCTAGGTCATTCTTAACTATAGATTTCACTTTAATAAATAAATGGGCACTTTTCATTTGGAAAAAGAATAAGAAGGAAAAAAGACACAGGTGTATTGGTTGATAATGTGCTGGAGCTTATGCCACCAATGCAATCCAGGCATAAGAAAGATGTACTGAAACAGGTGTTTCCAGCAGAGAACAGAGTTGTGTTCTAGAGTAATCACATGGGACTTGTTGTGTGAAAGAAGACCAGAATGTCTCGGTCTTGGCAAAATGAAGAAGAAGTGGGAATGTAATTACTGCTTATATCAGGGGGTGAACATCAGGGAAGGAGGAGCACTGTTTAAGCTAAAAACACAATGTTGGCAGAAGAACAAAGTGGTACAAAGTGACCATGGTGTAATTAAGAGGCAGCTTTCTAATTATCAGAACAATGAGGTTCAGGAGGAGTGTTCCATGTGAGCAATGGGGCAAAGAAACCTAACTATTTTTGAGATAAAGCTTAATTCATTTATGAAAACAAGTACGTGGCATGATTGTCTTGGATAGTGGCGACTGATCTCAACGCAATGAGATTTCTCTCCTCTGTCGGTACGCCTGTACAAATAAACAGTGATGTCAATTCTTCCACAAATAATTGTTCAAAAATCATTATATCATTCCGGGGCAGCCAAAACTTTTGTTCTTTCTCTGAGAACTGTATAGTATGGACACGTATTTACCAAAAGTCTTTGTGTACTGGGTCTGGTCTGTGCTACTGTTGAGACTACCTGAAGGTTAATCAACACAAATCCCATTAGCATTATGTCATTTACCCATCTTGGGCCTCTCTGTTCTAGACAGTGGGACTTACTTTTCTTCTGTTGTATCAGTGGAGTCTGTGTGTTGACAAGGACTTCGCAACTGTGTGCAACACCTTGCTTATTACGAGAGTGAATTTGTTGTTAGGATTGTCAGACTGGATTTTTGGGAGCTGAAAGAAACATTTTAGGAGCTAAAATGTTATCCACTACCATTTTCACTGCTCTGACAGAGATGGAGAAGATTGAAAGGCTTTATTCTTCCTTAATATTTATGGAAAAACACAGAAAGATTTGCTTTTTTCTTCACAGGGAATAACAATTCGTCCGCTGGTCGAGTTTCTTGATGTCAAAAGGTCAAATAAAAAGCAGCCTGCTGTCAGTGAAGAAATTTATAACAGGGTATGTTGTAGCTTCACTGTCACAGATGAAACCTTCATAGAGTTGAAATTCCCAATGGCTTTCAATATGATAAGGATTTAATGCGCAGCACTACAGAGAAACGTGCATTCTTTAAGATTTCTTTTCTATAGCTGTTTTAAGCAAAACATCTGCAAAGTTTATATTGAACTCTTGATAATTATCAAAATTATCATTATTAGGTATTTTTAATTTGAGATCTTCACTTGGTTTTGCTCACTTGTTGAAGTAAATTGTCTTTTTGTAATTTGTTTCACATAGGAGATCTGTGTTATTTTAGAACTTGAGTACATTAAGAAACCTTTGGCAATTTAATTACATTATATTGTAGTTGAGCTAGTCTAATTAAACACATGTAAAGTCCTCCTACAGATGCATTTAAATTTCCTGAACTCTCACATCATCAATGTCTTAATAGATTAGTGTTTTGAACGCGTGTCTCTAATGATGGTGGTTCATTAGCTGTGTGTTTTCTTAATGTAATTATCCTTGCAGCAAATCAGCTGCAAAAACCCTGTGATTTTAAATTCCAAAAATGAGGAATAATAAGGGTCACATCTAGTAGAGAACTGAATATAGGCACCCAAAAAGTCAGTAATTTCTGAGCTTACCCTTTCGATATATCTAGCAGGATTTCCCTCTGAAATTTAGAGATCCCTACTATGGTACTTGAATCAAGAGCACAGTTGGCTGTGAGCTGCCGTGGGTATCCAGTGAGATCTTAGCTGAATTGATTTACTCTTTTGTAACTGGTAAAAAACTGAGGAAGAATGTGGTTCTAATACTGGTTTCTCAGGACACTTTGAGGTGAGGCTGGACCCTGAAACAGGAGCTCAGGATGTTGGCTATGGCAGATCTGTCCTGTGCATCCAGAAGGGGCAGTGCTGGCTGCCCACTTGGACTGTCTTCTCCACAAAGTCACACCTGACTCACTGTCAAACCTGGGGAAGTCCCTGGAGAAGTTCCAGGCTTAGCTCCAAGTGACTGGGGAACTTGAAAGAAATGAAAATATGGCAAAAACAACTTAACTCCAAATTTAGGCAGGAGCTCAGCAAGTTTGGCATTGTGGAGATTGGCTTCTGTCCTTCCGAGTCTATGAGCTCCAGGAAAGAGCAGAAACCAGGTGCCTCCCTGGGCATGTGTGTGAGGGCAAAATCTGTAAGCCAGGCCCATGCTTGTTTGCTTAGACTGCATTTATTTAAGCATCGTCCTGAACTCTGCCTTTGCTTTTCTGTTTTGAAGTAAGTTGAAAATTAATAAAGTCTAATGGTAAGCCAAGTTTTATCCATACGTTTATGTAATGAATCAACATTTCTTATTTAGTTCTTCGATCACGTGAAGACAGGAATTGAAGATGTGTGTGGACACTGGGGTCACAACTTCTGGAGAGATAAGTAAGAACAGCATTTAAAACTCTTTCTTTGTTATACAGGGAAGAATGAATTGGCTCTGCAGCAACAAACGAAAGCTGCTGGGCATCAGATTTCGTTTTCAGCGTTTTATTCTTGAACGCACATGGTTGTTTTTAGAACGCGTGGGTTACAAAGAGAGAGTGGTAAAACAATGTCTTTTTAACTAAACCACAAGTACAAAATTTCTAGCTGGGAAAAAGCACAGCCCTCTGATCCCAGGGTAAGGTTATTCTACCTTCTGAGGGTGTGGGTAATCTCACTGTTTCTGACAGTTTCAGAGCATTTCCTGCATGTCTGCTGAGCTTTTGATCCTGAGCTGGCTTTTCTGCTGCAAACTATCTATCTCCGTGGTGTTAAGTGAGGGGTTAGTTCCCTAGCTGGTGAGAAAGAAGCAAAAGCTCTGGGACTTCCGCTAGGAAGATCAAGGCACTGGCTGGAATGAGGTGCATGAGGGATCCTAATGGCAGGCAGCTCCACAGTTCCTGATGGTATTATTTAAGACTCAGCATCAGTTAAGAGGATTACCAGTGGCTGTACCTGAATTATTTATGTGTGCAGTTGAGCTGCTGAATCATCATCATTGTTTGTTTGGATCTAACTCCCTTTTCTCAGAAGCACATTCTTTTTCACCCAAATCTTTCAGACACAAAGCAAGGGCATTGCTCACCCACCTTCTGGTCATTGCTCTGACAAGAATTTAAGCATTTTATACAGAGAAGAACAGCATCGGCAGCAGAGGCTGAGGATCCATCTCCAGATGACTTGAGGGCATGGCTGAAGATGCTGCCCTGACAGATGGATGACATGGCTACAGCTTTTCTTAGCTTGGTTCTCCTCCAGTTTGTGTGAGATCTTTAACCAACAGATTACAGACTGAAGGAGAGTACCACCTCTTCGTGACCTTCCGAAACATTTTTGACTGAATTTCAAGAATAATTTCAGAATGACTGGAGTGCAGGATATTTTCTGACAAACAAAGTCACTCTGCTCCAATCAATATTTTTTCTCTAAGCATCCAAGAGGGCTGAAGTTGCTCTAAAGAAAAGGAGAACTTCCAAAATTTTACAAGGGCAGGCTAAAGTTTCAAAGAAAAAGCAGTGGGTGCAAACGTAGACATTTTATTTGTTATTACAGTAAATATTTAATGTTCTCTTTGTCTCCATGAAAATGGAGAATTAGAAATAATATTGTGCAATAACACAGAGTACATAGAAGCTAAAAGTTGCTGCTAGGGACACTGTGCTTTAACAGATTAACCAAAACATAGGTTAAGACTATCTGAAGCAGGGATGAATTTGACCTTTTATTATGATACCCAGCAGTAAGTTACAAACACGAACAGACACATTCCCGAGGAATAAACTCCTTCATGATTGCTTTAGCAACAGTCTAGAAACACTCCTCAGCTCTGCCCAGTAAAAATTAACTGGTTGGGTTGGTTTGCCTCATGCACAGGTTTAAAAAGTTTGACAATAAATACCTGCGAAGACTTCTCATCCGGGAGAACCAGCCCAAATCCAGCATTGTTTCTTTGTACAAGAAGCTGGAAATAAAACATGCCATCGAGATGGCAGAGAGTGGCATGATAAGCAAGGTGCCTTCGTCAGTGTCTCTCAGGTAAGGCAGCGAGGCCTACGCGACTCAGTGTTACAGCAGGGCCACATCGTGTACTTCACAGTCTGGTCTGTAGGCAGGATAATTGCTTTGACTTAGGACATTCTGTGACCTAACATCACATGAACAGTAACCAGACGTGGAACTGGATCATTTCGCAGCAGCTCACATACAAAGCATGAGTGAGCCTTGCTCTTCCGGAGCGTGTAGTTTTACAGGGGCAGCTGCACCCAGCTTCCAGGGAACATTGCTGTGCTATGTGGGGCTGAGCTGGGTTTGATCCATTGCCTCCACATCTGCTGCCAGGAGCTACAGGGGAGGCCTGAGGGATGTTGTGAAAAGTGCCTTAGTCGAATTTACAGCTCTGTGCAATCGATACAGATTTCAGAGGGTCGGTTTTGACCCTTACCACTTGAGTCAAATGAGATCAAGGTTTTGTTCTCACCCACTATATTTTCACCTCTTCCTCAGTTGTTTTAGAATGCTGTATCCAATACAAAGGAAACAGTTAAAATGTAGTTTCTAATCATAAAAACAAAAATATTCTCTCTTTCTCATTTTTTTGTGTATCTTCCTGGGTCTTATTCTTCCACAGTGAATATCATGAAGGGAAAATAAAGCCACTCTCTCCCACTGAGATGGAAAACATGAGGGAAATACTAACAAAGAATCTCTACCAAATACGTCATCGAGTAAGAATAAAGTTTTGCATACGTAAATATCTCTCTACTCTTTGACCATATTTCTTACCTTTATTAAATATCTTTGGGCAAGTGTAGTATCTACTGTGCAATATGTATCATTTAATGCTGTTATTTACTTATATTGCCTATCAATATTTGTCTATTATTATAACATTTTCAGCAACATATGCATACTCCTTTATGTAAACAGCTTATTTCATTTAATACTGTTGATAAAGCTTAATGTTTCTGGCATATTACCTGCAGTATACTTCCATTACTTAAAAAGGACCATAGGTGCAAATTCAACCCACCCTTGTCCCACTTCTATTAAGTATTTTCTTCACTTTACAATATGCGATTAAATTTCTCATTTGCCTCCAGTTGTGAAGTTGCTTGTATTAAGAGCAGAGGTGATGAGCTGGAAAAATAGTGAAATAAAAGCAAAAGGACATTTCACAAATACCATCCTGTGGCTAAGTAGTTTGAATGTCTGTGCCCTTGGAAGACGTTCAAAAGTTGAGCTTGCTTCAGCTTGCTGGAGGTAAAAATGACTTCCCCCTAGGTGACTCACCCTATCACTTTCAAATGTGCATCCTCCATTGACATATTGACTGAGCAAGTACAATGTGGGGGTAAGCACTGTATTAAGCCAGCTTTTTCCAACTGCTCTTTCATTACAAATATTGGCAGGCTTAAAAAACAGACAGGTGCTCATGAAGCCTCTGACTAAAAAAAATCTGGCGTAATTATTGCCCTTGTTCTTAATTGTCTTTAATGTGACTTTATTTGCAAGAATTTATGGTGATTATTAAAATAACAAAGCAAAAAGGCCTGTTCTGTATTGTGCGTAGAGATCAACACACTTGTGCTTTTCAGAAAGTAACCACAGCTTTTCTATTTCAGACCATGTCATATAACCGACATAGCCTGGCTGCAGATGCAAATGAGAAGCAGGCCAAAGAGATTCTGATCCGTCGCCGACACAGCTTTAGGGAGAGCCTACGGAAAACTAACAGCCTGTCAAGAGAAAGACCGGTACTTGCCCTTTAGTTGATTTATAGAAAACAGTTCTCCATAGCTATATGCCATGCAGAAAAAATCTTCTGAAACGCAGGAAAAATAAATCCCCAACTTGAAAGACAGCTGCAAGTATAATTTTGCACTTACACCCTGAGATGCACACATAGGCCCCTTAGTTTACAATGAACCCTTCTGAAAAGCTTCCGTATTGTAGAATGTAATATGGAGGTGGGATCTGCTGCCATGATTTTATCTCAGAGGAACTGAGAAGGCTTCATACCCAATGTACCTTTATGGCATGGTGAGAATTCTTTATCAGTATTTTGATGAAGAGTCGATGACTGAGGTAGAGTATGGCTTTGAGATAGACAAATTCCTTACAGTATGCTTCAAAATGTGGGAAGGAGGAGAGCTTCTGGTCACACCAAAAAATGTGAACACTTCATTTGAAAAATGCTGTGGGCTCCTTAGGATTCTTAAAAAGCGGACAGGGCTTCAGGTTTTGACACAGCATAGGAAAACCCCTACAATATGCAAGAAATGGTGTGTCATGGTGACATTTGACTTTCTGAAGCAGTCCTTTTATATCAGACCATTTCTGAAAAGAGCACACTGATTAAACAGTTAATCCGATGCCCCCCTTTTAAGTCTGAAGGAAATTAATCCCTCTATAAATATGCATTTCAAGTCGCAGGAACACTTAGTGACTACTACCTTCACTGATGCAGTTGTCCTTTAGCTACTGAGGCTGCTGCTGCTGATGTCTACAATAAGTGTTATATCTCATTTGTGACCATTACCTGGGTTACCGGTGGCTTTAGTTATAACAATAAGTCTGTTTCTGAATGATTTTTTTCCTTCTCAACCACAGTTACTTATATTGATTTCTTTAGGGGGAGTAATGAAGAGACTTGGCAGGAGTAAGGCATTTTTGGGTCTGAGAGAGAGATGGTGTATGTCAGCTTTTTCAAACTCACAGACTGTAATTTTTAAAATAATTGTCCTTGAGTAAATGATCATCCAGTTTCAACCCCCCTGCTATGTGCAGGGTCGCCAACCACCAGACCAGGCTGCCCAGAGCCACATCCAGCCTGGCCTTGAATGCCTCCAGGGATGGGGCATCCACAGCCTCCTTGGGCAACCTGTTCCAGTGTGTCACCACCCTCTGTGTGAAAAACTTCCTCCTAATATCTAACCTAAACCTCCCCTGTCTCAGTTTAAGACTGTTTCCCCTTGTCCTATCACGATCTACCCTCGTAAACAGCCATTCCCCTTCCTGTTTATATGCTCCCTTAGATTACTGGAAGGCTGCAATGAGATCTCCCTGGAACCTTCTCTTCTCCAAGCTAAACAATCCCAGCTCCTTCAACCTTTCCTTGTAGGAGAGGTGCTCCAGCCCTTTGATCATCATTAAGAAATTTCTGAATTTTTAAGAATGGTCCTGCCCTAGAAAGAACCTCATATGCTCCAGGAAGCATGAGGTGCACTCTGCACCTAGGGACTGCAGAGTTTAAACTTGGGAAAACAAGGCTTCTGTGCCCTGTGCTGGTAAACAGTCACACTGGTGCCCAGCTTCCCCATCATCCTGAGCGTGACTAATAAACTGTGTAAAGTCATTTGTATGTATAAAACATTTGCAGGGGTAGAATACAGATTAGCTTTTGTGCCCGAGCATCAGTGTCAGTCTAATTTTTGCAGCTGAGTAATAAAGTTCCAAAACAGAACTGCACAAAATGAAGCTATGTTTGCCTTCCACTGAAAAACCTGTAGAGGTAAGGCTGGAGTCTGAGAGCATACATTTATTAACTCTGATCTCAGAGGGCATAGCACTAGGTTTTGCTTTGATTGAACTGCTTGAGATTACTCAGTCCTTACCTTAGTTAGCAAAGACCTCAACCAGCAGTAAGTGTTAACTTGAGTGTGTAATAAAAGATCACATATTAGCTAATCCCAAACTACTTGCGAGCCCTTGAGCTATCTAAGTCTATTCAAGCCTCAGCTGTGTATCTCAACATGCATTATGCAAGTACTTCAGTCTGCGGTGTCTTAATGATTATGTTATTCTTTGCACAGGCTGCTGCAAATACAAAAAGATTTCTTTCACTTCCTAAAAACACTAAACTCCCAGAGAAACTACGTGTGAGAAACAAAACGTCTTCCAGAGGTAATGGAAAATTTTCTGCCCCCTTGCGTGCTGCACTCATCTTGCATACATAGAAGGAAGGTTTTTCCAGGGATGATGTACAGAAGTTAGTATATTGATTTTCTAAAAGATATGAACTATTTTATCTGCAAGGGCTAGAATATTTCTAGCACTTGTACTAAAACAGGCATTTTACTCTGAAGAAATGCCCCAACAAGCAGCCTAAAACATTTGCACCAGAATTGCTGATTCTTTGTGTCTTTATTGAATAATATCCAAATCTACCTCTTCGATTAGGACCCTATGTCCTATGTGGTTTCTTTTCTCACTGAGGTCAGAGTAGGCAGTGTCCTGAGAACCAAAGCAGTGAAGAAAATGAGGATGTAATGAGTGATATATAGATCTCATGAAGAACTTTTCAAAATTCTGTGCTTAACAGCCTAAATGTCTTTTTTTTTTTATGTCTAATCTCATTAATGTTTCATTTTGGAGTTCTTGAATTATAAAATTAAAAAAAAATAAAAATAAAAAAATCCAGAGGAATGCAACTATCTGATGTGAAATGTTTGGTTAGTTTTGTACATTACTTTTGTTACCATTTGCATGACCACGCTTATGCCATGAACGGGAACGGTCTCTTGGTGGGATTAAATCTCTACACACTCACTAAAATTCCCTGACCACACCCCAGACCAATTAATTTCCCACTCTTCTAAATTAATTTAGCAATAGACCATGTCTTTGTTGCTAATTACATCTTTGCTCTCCTGAGTGCAGGATGTCTTTTATTCTGTAGTTATGTCTACAGAGGTCACCTACTGTCACCTAGCTTTAAATATTAAAGAGGAAATGTGCCTCCAGATTATTCAATTGTCAAAAAAATACACAGTTTGACATATCTAGGAGGAAAAAAGCCTGCAAACATAATCTGATGAAGACCTTCCTTGATATAAAATTATCTGGGTGAGTGGATAACTATGTGATGATATGTTTTGTTGACCTCTTTCTCACCTTTTAAAAAGAAATAATATGCAGGCTACTAATGGAAGTTGTGCTTATGACAATTGCACAACGTGCTATTCTTTGCTTTGATTTATTTGAAATACCATATCTGACTTAAATCTGAGAACAAATTTGAGTCATTAATAAATAATCCTTAACATGATTATCGAGTGACTGAAACGTGCCAGTTTTGTTGGAGATATTGGTCAATTAAAAAGAAGGAAAAGGTTCTTCACTGAGTGGGTAGTCGGGCACTGGAAGAGGGCAGTGGTCACAGCTCCAAGCTGCCTGAGTTCAAAAAGTATTTGGACACTGCTCTTGGACACTGCTCTCAGATATAGGATTTGAATTTTGGGTGGTCCTGTGTGGAACCAGGATTTGGACTCCATGATCCTCGTGGACCCCTTCCAACTTGGGATATTCTGTGCTTCTAAGTCTGCTGCAAAAACATATTGCACATCTACGCAGCCTGATTGTTCCCAGCTTAGTTTACCTGATAGTGATCACTGCATTCCTTAAATGATTATGCCAGCTTTCCCTTGGCCATTTTCTACTCTGCTGCAAGTGGGTGAAGGAGTCTGTGACAAGCTGAGATTTGCACGGTGGTTGTCCTTTGATATTGTACATTCAGGCATCTTAAGGATGGGATGTTTCCTTTCATCTGGTCAATTGCCCTCCTTTGTTTGGTGAAGCATTGATGCTTCTTTTCCAAACCCAGTTTCTAAAGTCCCAGTAGATGCAGTGCCCTGGAAGTGCCTCAGATTAGGCTTGTTATGTGAGGATGAAAAAATATCATTTCTTTGTCTTGCTTGGGCACCACTAAGGACTAGACCCCAAGTGGCTCAGGGTCAGGTGTATTCCATTTATTCCATGTCCTGACAGATCTGAAAAGCTTGGGGAAATGTCAGCTTAAAAAGAATAGCACCTTTTGACAGTGGGAGATTTCTAAATGTCACTGTTTTGAGGAGAGGGATGTTTGTAAGTCAAATCTTAAAGTGTTTGATGCTGGGCCTAATCTCAAAGCAGTGAATTTAAGAAATACAGTTAACCTTTTTACTATGGCTGTTGCTGCTCAGTGTGCTATTGTATGAATATTCCTGAAACAGAAACATTTCACAGCTAAAATCTTTATTTTGTTTTCAATTAACAGTGGGTGACAGCAGTGACTCTGAAATGGATGCCACTACCACAGTGCTCAATTTAAGACCCAGAGCAGGAAAAATCTTGAGAGAGCAGAGACTGAGACAGCAGCGGCCACCCTCTGAGTTTAGCATGGAGTGGAAGAACGAAGTTGATGGGAGCCAGAATGGACAAGGAGAGCAGCAGGAGCCAGGCAGCCTGCCTCAGCCGTCCATTGGGTTCAGGCAGCCGCTGCTGACAAGACCAAGATTTGGCACTTTGAGCAGGGAAGATTTGACTGCAGACCATGGGTTGGCAAGACCTGTGCCACCACCACGATTAGTTAGGCAGGCATCACAAGGGGAAAGGCAGAGAAGTAAGCCTGAGAACCAGCCGTACTGAACATAGCAAAGATTGAACTGTTGGTATCAAACCGTGGATGTACCAAATTCAGATTCTAAACTATCTGATCAGACAACGGGATCCATTAAAGAGAAGACAAACTTCAGTGTGGATCTAAGCATTTCCATTTGGGTAAAGCCAATGCCATTAACTAAGTGCAAGGAATACTGCAGCAATTGCAAAACTGAAGACATAAAAAAAATCTATTTTATAGATAACTTATGGCAATGCTTTGATTACGTTATTTCCACTATTAAAATAGGATGGAAATGTGCCTTATCACATCATCTCGTGGAACCAAATCATGCAGGCTCAATACCCAGCTATCCAGTGAAAATCACTGTTGAAAGTCCAGTGATGAAGGGATTCTTTACAGAAATCTGTATCATTTCAGATTTTATTTATGATCAAATGATACTTGTTTTGACCAGAGCATTAGTATGAGTAACACTGAAAATTGCACAATGCACCTATCATATAGACTTTGTAAGAAGCATAAACATATTCCTGAAGCCCAGTTTGTTTGAAGAGCCATGATGTGGAAAACAGAAGAAGAGAAGGAACAAGCTGTAAGAGGAGAATTGCATGTGCAGTTCATAGAAGTTGCAACAAAGACAAGACCTGAATAGCTTGAATTTTTAGTTTCTGAATTTTTGCCAATATGTAGCTTTTAAAATGGTACTGAAAATCACCAAGGGAAATCTAAATGACCTTGATTGTCACTGATGTCAGAAGAGCTGAGGGTACCTAAAGGAATAGCAGAAGCCCTAAAAATAGAAAACTTCAAGTAGATAACTAGTGCTCCTGTACAAGATTGCTTTTTGCACCTTAGCATCTTTGCAGTGCAAACATGAAGTAGAATAGTTGTGAAGCACTGCACATAGAAAAGTGAGCAGTGTCCTGTTTGAGTCAGGGACCACTGAGACCCAAGAAAACTCCTTCCCTCATGCTTGTGATCCTAGTGAAACTATTTTCTTTTTATTTCTTCATCTATAAAAGGGGAAGGATATCTTTTCTTTCTCTCCCACTGATTTGTACAGAAAAGTAGCACTCCAGGTGCTCTGGAATCAGTTGCAGTCACTGTGCACCTTAATAACACTCATAAGAAACGCAGACTTTCTTCATCCCAGCGTAAATGGCAGTCACTTAAGAACACATGGGTAGGAAGGATGCATTAAAATAAACTTAATAGGTCTCAGGAATTTGCACTTTCTGTCCCACTTTATCCTAAGTTTTGAGCTTGCTTCAGCACAGATACACATTTCAGCACAATGCAAAAATCATTTTAATTCTTGTTACAAGATTCATAACTTTCATTTAAGAATGTACACTGTGAAATCATAAACTCTTCTTTTTCGTTAGCACATTTCTAAATCTGTGGGCAATAAGATTCACTTTTTTATTTAAGCTTGTTTTGAAAGAACTATTAAAAATCAGAATTTGCTTTTAATATCACAGGATAGATTTCTTTGAAAAAATTTGTGGGCTGGGATGGTAAATGAGCTTAAAAAGGGATAATGACTTAACTTCACAGCTTTTCCAACATATTCATTTCATGTATGTATTTGAAACGCCAAACTTGCTTAACGTCTTTTATTGGCTCATGTCTTTTAATTGTTTTACTGTGTTCCGAGTATGTAATTTCCGCCAAATGCAAACTTTAAGCTGTGGAGAGATGGCTAGGTCAATCCTAGGAATCTTGGTCAGATGTTCATGGCTATTCTCAAAAAAATTTTGTGGAAAGCATTATTTATCTACCCTTTAATCGTCACCTCCTGTTTGGGAATAAAACTGGACTGAAACAAAGCCAATAAGCTTTAAAATCAAATGTGATTGTCTTTCTACATGGAAAATATGTTTCAGCTGTAAAGCTGTCAGCAAGTACTTTGTCACTGTGTTACTGACAGAATGATTGAATAAGAAAGAGGCCTTGAATTTGGATTTTATTACTGAAACTTCTTTGCAGATTGGACTGTTTAAGTTAGGTGTTTTATAGCAGACACACCTGAAATCTGACCAAATAAACACAAAATGTTGCACATCAACCTTCAGTTAGTTCCCTGCAGAGCTTCTCCTTCATGTGCTGTTAATGACAAATTGACTTGTGTCTGGGGAAAGATGTCTTATTTTAAAAATTGCTGTTGGATTTGTTGGCATAATTTTAAATAGTGAATGTGGGTTTCAGGAATCTGACAGCTTCGCTTGTCGACCATTAATACAGCATATAGCTAAAACTAGGTTCCCCATAGTAAAAGCACGAAGTTGGAGGATGTTTGATGTAATAGGATCCTAAGCTCTTGGTGCTTTAAAACACACCAGTATTTTGTTACTTTTTCAAAACACTTTGAGAGCCACGGAAGATGTGCAGTAAAGCAAATCTCCAGCATGGTTACACTGTGAAGCAGAATCATAGGTCTCCTGAGACTTGGTCTCCTCCCAGGTACACTCTCCCTCCCCCTCTGCTGCTTATCACACCCTTTTCAGGCTTTTTTCTGCAGCTGCTGGTCCAGAGCTTGTCACCTCCAGAAGCTGCTTCCCTGGGCATTTGAATTTTCAGTAGCAAGAGAATACCAAGTAATATAGGCTATGTCCCAGGTAGCCCATCTCATTCAGCTCTTGCTCTCATTTAAGTCTCATGTTTGAAGTTTGTCTCTTCCTTATTCTTTTACTTCCCTGCAAAAGAAAAACAAATTCGGTAGCACTTCTGGCTCTTCCTAAAGTGCCTATCAAGCTTCAGCTTGTGGAAGAGATTTTTCCTTAACATTGTAGCATAGAGAAGTTTTTCTGCTAGAGAACGAGATGCCCAATAAATCTGTCCTTGAGCACCATCTGATGGGGAAAATCATGTATTGACTGGGGACGTTTTTTGCTTTGGAAAAACACATCTTCAGCAGTGACTGGGAAATTTGCCAAACCCACAGGGATTGGGTGTTTTTGTTGTTTCCAGATGGACTCCTCAGTAAAGTCTGAAGTATCAATATTTTACTGCCTTGGTAAATGCCCAGCTGTCCAGTTTTAGGGATGAGAAAGTAGAGAATACATTGTGTTAGTCTTTTCTGAGAGTTTATTTTTTACCCTTTGGTTGCTGAATTTGAAATTGAAAGTAATTAGGATAAGAAAGTTGGTAAAGCAAAGGCTAGAGCGTAGGCAGACACCCAGTTATCTGTTTTAAGCAGATATTTGACAAAGAAAACAAGAATAATTTGCTGTAAGAGACCAGATTTTAAGGGCTTTGCTACCTGGTACTAAAGTGTAATGCAAGGTCCACTGAAAGCATAGGTAGTTTGTTAAATAAGATAAACATTCTGCCTAACAACTAGCAACTTGAGAACATCCTCTGTTGAAGCCTCATATAAATAACATAGGGAAACAAACTAGGTTGAAAATTTGGCCGAAATAACATGCACGCTGTTCTGAATAGTGCCTTAGGATCTCTGAAAGTAAACACAGTGCATCAGCATTTTCAAGAGATGCCAAGTTCATCAGATCCAAACACCAGCAACATTTTAAGGCTGACACTGCAAGTAGTTTTTCAGCTGGTCACCATTCTCAGAATTGTTCTGCCAACTTCTCTCAGCTTCTGAAGAGAAGATGAAAGATCTTGAAATCAGCTGGAGGAATGCTTTTTGTGCTTCAAGAGCTCTGATTCTATAAGACTGTGCTTTTGAACATGCTTACAACACAGCTATACTGGCTGTGTTTTATTACTATACACAGTGTATAGTAATACTACTATACACTGTGCCAGCCAGGCCAACAATAGATTGGAGGAGTAGCCTGGCAAATAAAATGCAGGAGGTATCAAGTCCAGGCAGTAGAAATAGTATCTGCTGTAGGACACAATAGAAAAATAGAGAGGTAAGTCATAGGCTACCTAACTCACCTTATTCAGGTGCTATTTTAATTCTGGAGAGAAAAGACTAACAGTCCTAAAGTGATTTAGCATACTGTGATGCAATTTGTACTTTCTAGATAAAGCTGTAGCTGTGCTTGACACTGTCAATTGTGTGAACCACCATGAGGAAGCTGTCTTAGGACACTCAAAAGGTTGAATATCCCTCTTGGCTTGTTAGATGGCCAATTAAACAGGAAGCTACTTGAAAAAAAAAATCAAAATTGTTAATAAAAATATATTTCAGCTTCAGCTTGATTCTCCTGCAAACACTTGAAAATACCTCAGCATTTGGGAGCTGATCAGATTTGGGGTTGATAAGTCTCTCTTGGATACTGTGCTGCACTGCTTGAAAGTTACCTTCATCAGAATTCCTCCTGCAGGTGCTTGGCATGTCTTCTAATAGGACAATACAATGGGATATTGGGTTAGCATCATTTCTTAGACAAGCACTGATGCATTTCCTGTACAGGCACACAGGAGGGACTGTGGAAGCTCTGGAAGCCTCTGTATCTTGTAATATTCAACAGGATATCAGTGAGTAAATGCAGGAGGGAATACAACAGTTATGGGGTTACTCAATTTCTTTATCTGAAATGTGCTGGGTTTCACATTTGTGTGTTGTGAATTGAACCAGCGTTCTAATTGCAAAAGGTTTTGTTTCAAGAAGTAAATTTTGGAAGCAAGAAGGTAAATTCATTTTAAATACTGCAAGTTATTGCATTATTATTTTACATCATTTCCAAAATCTTCTGTTTATTACATTTGAGAGAAGAACAGTTCCTGTTCCAAAGCTTTTGTCAATAAATAACTCCTTGATGCTAATATTGAGTTAAAAATAACTAAAAATGTATCTTAATTCCTCCTTGTAGGTTGAACTACGAGGTTTTCAAGACTTACCTTTAAAAAAAGGCTATTTTATTTCCCATAGGGAAGAGATCTGAGCTCCACTCAAAATAGGTTGATTCTCAAAGTTCAGGCCACAATTAACTGCCTTGCAAGATTCCTGCACAGCTATGTGTAAGTGTTCAAAAAGTATCTGTTGGAGTGTATGAAACAGTAACCAAAATGCAAAATATGTTTATGTAAAAAATTGAGTACCTATCATAGGTTATCAGTTATTTTACAGAAAAATTATTGCACTGTATGTGCAGCTTCTTCATTGTCAGCTGATCATGAAGATAAGTGCTAAAACAGTGAAAATTTCAAATTATAAAAAAACAAACAAACAAACAAACAACAAACAACACATCCAAGAAAACTAACTCAAAGAAAGAGTGAGCAAGGGAAAAATCTCATTTGGCAGTTATTTCAAGGTTGAAACTTTCAAGATTCAAGAAACTGCTGAGTAAATCAGTGTAACCCCAAATAGCTGCAGCTTTTCCTCCCTCAAGTCAAGGGAGGAGTCGCATCTTCTCTCCAGGGATGTCACTTACTCATCTTACTTGCTGAATTTTATCATGGCAAGCAAGAGACAACACAAGGGATTTAAATATGGTCTCCATACACTAGGAATGCTAGCTTTCAGCATCCCATCTCAAAACTGGTGAGTTCATTCTTTGCTTTTCTTTCTTCTTTTCCATTCACTATCAAGTGACTTCTTGGTTGAATCCTAGGGCTTCTTCACCTTTTATGTGAAAAGTTTATTATTATAAGAAACAATTAGACCACAAAGAAAAAAAAACTGCACCTCTTTAAATTGGCCATCTGTATTTCATGCCATAGTTTCAGCAGAGGAAGAGTGAAAAAAAAAAAAAAAAAAAAAAACAGTGACAAAATGATAAAGGTAGATTGTAATTTCATTTTATTACTTTTCCTTAAAAAAATAAAATAAAATAGTGCAACTTTTCTGTAACTGAGGCTTTCCAAAGAAATGTTTGCACAGGCTTTCATTTTGGCCTACAATTAAGAACCTTTTGTTCTGTAGCATTACTTGTAATGTCCCTGAGATCATAACCTCCTAAAGGTTTCTCAATGCAAATATTAATTTCATCTTTATTCAGTGTATATTGAGACCTACTTTTCAAACAAAAACATTAAATGTGTAGGCTTTGAAGCTTTTATAAGCAGAAAAGTAAAAGTAATATTCTGGTAGTTTTACAGTAAAGTTATATTTTATGGTGTTTACAGAATTTAGCTTTAAACAGTGCAGCAACACTAAAATGTTGTTACCTAGTATAACCAATAAGCATAATAAAAATTACTAAATATTTCAAATATGTTAATTTTTGAAGAATTCTCCACCTTCCCTTTTAACTTTTGCTACAGTTGCAAAACAGAAAATACCTGAAGGATAGAAGGATAGTTTTAGTTAACTATTTGAAAACATGGATGGAAAGAGGATAGGAAATGTTGGGTGAGAACGGATTGAAGCATCTGCCAAGCAAAACAAGGAGATAACATACTTGAAAATGTCTGAAGTAAATTCAACAGATCATTACAGGAATTATCTCTGATGATAGCTACTGAAATCATAGCAGTAATAAAACATTTATTATTATGTCAACATATAAAATTAACTCAGAGTTCTCTCTATATTCTCATGGTGGCATCACTGAGGTTTCAACAAGGACTTACACAATTTCAGGCACTGGAAAAATAAGGAAATAAGTGCAAAACATTACCTGTGACTCTTGAAGTAGCAACATCATTTGCACAGATGTGTTTAGGGAGACAGCTGAATGGTTATTAATAAAAAATTCGACATAGTGGACAGTAGTTTCAAGTAGTTTTAGAAAAAGTGCATGGAACATCATCAGTGCAAAGTATGTTTCAAAACAAATTCAAACAGTGACTAGTTTGCAATATGTGCTTGAACAATAAATAGCAAAGTTGCAAAGTACTACAACTCTCACTACATCTCTGAGAGTAAAGTCGTTATTTAAGCAGTTCATACAAAGACTGAAATACAAATAAAGAAACATTTTTCGTCTTGTCACTGAAACATCACCTGTGCCTCCAGAGATGAAAGAGAATGCATTTACTCAAAGTCACTTTTGAACTCCTGCTAGTTTCTTCAGCACATCTTTAACAGTCAAAAGACTTGAGAAGCAAATTTATTCTTAAAATGAAGGCAGAAAAACTGCACAGGAAGCATTACAAAATAATTTATGACAAAGTTGCTCAGTAGAAGTTATCACTAAACATGAACTACCAGTTCAAGTTTCAATAAAGCTTAGGTTCAGTTTCAGTTTCAGTCTGAATGACTCCATGTCATTCCAAAATTGTCCATTTTAAGTTTGCTAATACAAAATTAGCATATATCCAAATCTGTTGCCTGGGAAAGACAGGTAATCAGGGCCAGATGGCTACCATAAATTCAAGACAATGTACACTCAACAAAATCATATAAACAAACGTCTTGTTAATTATCTATTGTCACAGCAGAAAATGGCAACAGACCACAGCATAAGAAATTAAGCCTAGTAAGTTATGTTCCAAGTTCTCCTGTTCCAAGTTCTGATAAAATAATAAAAGCTCACCTCTGATTAAACAACACAAATTAACTTGTCTGCACCTTTTACAAGATATCAGTCTAAACTCTGTTTCAAATATCAGCTACAAACAGGATCTGTGTACTTAAGTTATTCTTCTATTCCCTCCAAGGTTAAAAGTTCTTAAAAAAACCCAGCCAACACTATACATTAACACTTGTCCCTCTTGTAAGAATTCTAGTGGTCCCAGTTCAGAAAGACAACTGTCCTGCAGCATTTATTTCTATGTGTGTATATATACACTTGGTCTCTGCATGAACAAAATTGGCCCTCTTAAATGATCCTGTTACTACTGTACAGGTCTGGCAGGTGTATGTGTCAACCCTGGTTGATTCACTGTGCTTCTTCTGTAAAATACATCCATGCAATCCAAATTTGCAGCTATTATTGATTTTTTAACTTAACATTTCCACTACTACAATATTTTTGCTTGTTCATGTT
Source organism: Phasianus colchicus (assembly GCF_987193195.1). NCBI lineage: Eukaryota > Metazoa > Chordata > Aves > Galliformes > Phasianidae > Phasianus > Phasianus colchicus. The sequence goes on from NC_143436.1 coordinate 135,332,649, forward strand.
CATTATTAGAATAGCTATTAAAGCTAAGCCAACCCCCAGACTTGGCGGGCCGCAGGGACTGAATTCCTGAGCAATTCCAGAAAGGAGTGGGGCAATTATACGTCCCACTGATGTCACAGACTGTCCAACACCCAGGAGTGTACCACTGGCTTCATTCCCACCAATGGTCAATTCGAGGTCAATGATGCAAGTACGACCTATAGTAGTTGAAAAGGCTAAGAATGTGGAAGACAAAACAACCATCCACATGCCAAGTGCTGATGCATACAGAAGAATCAACACGCAGGTAAAAGTGCTAGAGTGCAACAGGAGTCTGTAAGTGTTGTGCTGATACAGTCTTGTTATTGGTCCAAGAAGACAACCAGCCAGAACTCCAAGCGTACTGCTATAGCTCATTAGGTATCCAGAGAACAGGGGTTTCACCCCAAATCTCTCATCCAAAGCCAGAGTAAAATTACTATAGTACAGCAGTATAGCGACAGACATCAGTAACCGTATTAAAAATATATCCCACAAATCAGATGATGCAATTTCTTTAATCCTCTTCAGCACCGTTGTAATTTGGACCCAAGGAGACTGGAAAGGACTATCATTTGCCATAGCTCCATTAGTTACTGGTTTCAAGTGCGAGTCACAATCTCTTTTTGCTGAGGAACTGTCTGTCCTTTTTTTGTCATGTTCATGTTTCTTATTGACAATGTTTTCTTCATTCCAGGGTAACATCCAGACAAGACCTATACAGATAAAAATATTAGTTGATTGCATTTAATTGCGTAATTTTTACACGTTTTCCCATTAGTCTGATGGTAACAGTTTACGGAGTGTAAAAAACAAAGTTTAAAAAGGAATCAAACTACTTTTTAAAAATCACTGTAAAAAATTACAGGGATTACACATAGTGCTATTCACAGTTCAACTTTAAATGCAATGAAAGCAAGGAAGGAAAGCACTAAGACAACACACAGCATGTAAACCTAAGGGCTGAAGCCAAAATTCTGATTTTTACTTGTCATCTTTGGGCACTTAAGTTCCTATTCCCATGCCTGTAAAAGCAATATAAATAATTTAACGGAGAAGCAACTGGAGGTTAACTGCTTCAAAATTCCTATTCTTCTCAACAGCCCTGTATTCATAATACAAAACACGTATGCCAAATATGATAAGAACCACTACAAATTCTAGGTATTACAAACAGCATAAATACACAAAAGTGGAACAAAAAAAGACAAAAAACCTACCAGCATTCAGAAGGAAGATAGAGGCACAGATGAAAGACGTTTGATAAAAGCCATCTTCCAACTCTGTAAGGTAGCCCCCAACAACAGGCCCCAGAATGAAGCCCACACCAGAGGCTGCATTGAAACGTCCCATTACTAAAGGGCGGTCTCTCTCAGAAACCAAGTCGGAAAGCAGGGCTTTAGAGATGGAAAGGGTGTGTTTGAAAATACCTGCAACATAAATAAAAGTCCAAATGTGTCTTGCTTAATTCAAAAGATTAAAAAAAATCACATAGGCTATCTGATGTATCAATGTTAAAACTGTATAATTCCTATAATTAATATTACAGACCAAAAATCCTTTGTGTTAGAGTCATGCAGCATGTTGAGCCACAATCACTGTCCTGGTTGTTCAAGGATTTGGACATAGCTATCTAAACTATTTAGGCATTTGTTTTAAGGGAACATTCCTCCAACCCTACTGGAAGGATAAGTAAATAAGCTCACGCTGGAGCACTCTAGGAATAGCACAGCTTCTAAAATAGGATTCTGTGGGTAAAGGTGGAGTAGAAATGGCTTGTTTGTTTATAAGCATAGCTCTGTAACAACTTTGCTGAGTATGGAGATTTCCAGGATTACAAGGCATTACAAGAGACTGGTGTGGCAGACAAGTGTGCTGTAGGAATAGCAATAACACAAACTTCTATATTCCTTCACCCTGACCAGAGCAATGCTATCCATCACAGGCACAGTACTGTTAGAATTAAAAAGCATTACTTCTACTTGTAACCAAATACCAATCAAATCACTTATTGGCAATTTTTCTTTAAGTAAAGAAACAGTATGAAGAGTTCCTAGACCAGGACCATAGGCCACAAAAGTACCTTTTTGTAAATGTGTTCCAAGTAAAAGTAATGCTTATTATATCAGAATACATGATAAATATTCAGCTACTGTAAGAATTGATACAAACCTTGCCACAAACTTAGTTTCAGTGTTGCAAACACACTTGCTTTGGTACATATTCTATTGAAGTGCTGACCTAAATTTTCAGCCAGATTTTGCAGTTATCACTTTGAAATATGTAATCAGCATAAGAGAAAATCAATAATGAACCAGTTCATTTATAATTCTATTCTGCCTTGTGAGTGCAGGTCACGATTTCCAGCAGATATACCACGTATTTCTAATGACTAACAGTACAACAGCTACTTTCAAGGAATTGCTGCACTCCAGTCCTACAGAATTCAGCTACTTAAAGTGGTATAAAAGTTTTGACAGTTTGAGTACATATTTCAATTGTTAGAAAAATCATAAGAATGTTTAAACTGTAGAGATGCCTCTATTACCAGGGTCCAGTAGGTACTTCTGGATGATGCTATGTCAGTACCTATATACCATCACTTCTTTAGTAGCAATTCTCAAGCTGAGACAACATGAAATTTAAGCTGCAAAATGCCAAGTCTTTACTCACCTACAGGGACTCTAGAAAGGGCAAACAGGAACACAGTGGTGGATGTTCCAAGAAGGAAGTAACCCAGTGCACTGAGAAGAATACAAGCAAGCAGAGAGTACCGTCTTCCTACTATGTCACTCCAGCAGCCCTTCACAAAGCAGGAAATTAAGAACATTTTATAGCATTTAACTACGTACAATGAACCTAAGTTAAACTCAGAAAGAAGTTCAAAGGACTGTTAGCAGAAGCTTAATAAGCCTATTACACAATTTTGCTAAGTGTATGAAGTCTGGAAGTGATGAGCAGAGTTCTGCCCTGCTGGCAGTGCACCTGCTGAAACTGTACTCTATTTCATGCCATGTAGGGATTTTTTATTCTTTTTTTTAATACTTTCTCCTTTAAAAACCAGAATCCTGGCAATAAACACCCTCAAATACTACCATTACTAGCACTCTGAACAGGTTAGCATAACCAACCACAGATATTTGGTAGCTATGCTCAGACACTTGCTGAGCATCCTAAAAGGAACAGTCTTAGCTAGGAGGAGTTTGTCATCCCAGAGCAAATGAGCAGTAAGTAGATATGAGAAGGGAGAACAGCAAACTTGCTGTAGTATGTTTATAAAACAGCTTGATTCCAAGCAGCAAGTAGATTTTTCAAGAAGTAGGTAATGGTCTTGCAGTTCAAAGAAAATGCCACATTAGAGAAGCAAATTATCCCAGGTGTCCTGTAGAACAAATTCTGAAATGCTTTTTCACAAGATGCTCAAAATCTGCTCTCCTGAGAGACAGGAGATAGCAGGATAAAATTAAAGGTTTTCTTGGTTAAATACAGGGATCTATGGTATTGAAAGGTAAAGCATGCTTTCAGGATGCTTGGCCTTGACAAAGTTCAAAGACACATGACATGAGAGCTTAGGCTGTATGGGAGATTACAAGACGCTGCTTATTAAGCAGGGAAAGCAAGCTCTATATAACAGGCTTACAAAAAGCTGAATCATGAGATTGCTTTCTGGATGGGCTTAATTAAGAGAACTGTTTTACTAGCATTTATACTGGAGACAGAATGGCCTGGGTTGGAAGGGACCACAAGGATCATGAATCTCCAACTCACCAGGCACAGGCAGGGCCACTAACCTCCCCATTTGATACTAGACCAGGCTGGGGAGGTTGGAAAATAAAACAAAACAAAACAAAAAAACAAGGAGACAAACATGTTTGACTGAGAATTACCTCAGCAATGTATATCTGATCCCAAATCTGCATCTTAGTTTTAACCTAAATTCTGCATTCTATTTAGTAATGTTATGAAGGATCTGAATATTCTGTATAAGGGAAACAAAAACTAAAAAACAGGATCCTCCAAACAAAACCACTTATAGAAACAACATGAACCTTTTCAAATTTTCAAGAAATGCCTGCTATTGAAGTTCTCCTTTCCCCCTTTAATCCCCCCATAAAATCCATAGAAATGACAATGTACTTAAAAACACAATGTTAGAACTCACCACAAACGTGCTGGAAAATAGTTGCATTATACCATAGAGAGATCCTAAAACAAACAAGTAAAATACCAACAGTAAAAATTACTATTTTCTTCTATGAAAACTGCAGGAAATTTTAAATGAGAAAACATTAAAGTAATTCTGGGAATAATTTACTAAAAGAAGAAGAACGGATCAAGCTTAGAAAACAAGGGAAATAGTTTAAGGAATGGGAAAAAAGCCCATAATAAAGCAACTGCTAATCAAAACTTATACAGCTACATAACATAGAAGGATGTTGCTTTGGGTGGTGCATTAAACAAAAGAGATCTCAGCATTTGTGATTCCTTTCTCAGAATCAGAAGAGAATTTCATTACTGGGAGGCTGTAATTACTTTCCACTCAGCTCTTCAACCTATTACAACCACAGAAACCCTAAAGAAACCACACACCCTACTCTTTCATTTGGGAGTCTGAGTTTAGCTGCAGTGACAGAAGAGAAGCAGAAAAGAGAAGCACATAGAAACATCTACCAAACCTTTTCATTTATAAGAATACACCTCAAAATCTATTTTTTTTTTCAAGTTTAAATCAAAGCAGATGAAAATGTATTTTTGATGAATCAGTACTTAAAATACTGCCACCATCTCAGAGCAGAACAAGAGTTATTTTACAAACTGCTCCCATCCAAAATAAAAATAAAGGAAGAAAGAAAAACAACAAAGTCCAAGTCAATCACATGTAGGTAAGAAGAATATCATAATTCAAACACAGCAAACCATAAACAGTACTACAATATATAAACAAGATCCTTAGAACCCCGGAACTTCATTTTAACATCTCATTTTAAGACAGAAATCCAAACCTTCAGAATTTACTGATAAATAAGTCTTTAAGGATGACAAACATCCTTGCTAAAAGGTAGCTGCAAGGAATTTAATTGAATTGGAAGCGATCAAGGGCATTGGAAAGGTGAGGAGAACCAGCTGTAGACATATTGGCTGCAAAGCCTGCAAACAACAGTAAAAAATAAAACCAGCAGCTCTGGCTCCCAAGGTTGCTGAGATGTGAATTCTTGGATGCTGAAGAAACCAGGTCAGCTGGAAAAGCACCTGTACAAGTATTGTACAAGTACTGTAAGACTTCCTTCTTCTTTCCAAGAATGCTTTTGGCAACCAACAGATTGTGAGCTTGGATAGTTCTCTGCATCAAACACAGCATGGTTGTCCTTACGTTTCTATTTGGAATTTGGCATTACTTTTTATTATACTACTAGCAAGGAAGAATTATGCTATAATATTCAATTGACAGGAAGATATATTTCAGTTCTCATTATCTTATTCTTTGGTAAATCAATTGATCATTGCAACTCACCTATTATTCCAGCAACTGTATGACTTGCTCCTAGAGATTTGATGTGAAGATTCATTAAAGGAACAACCATACTCACACCAAATAAATCCTGAAAAGAAGACAGGAAAATTTTTAATAAGTGATGATTTCTACAAAGATGGTAGCAAACTGTTTTAAGAACAGTCAGTCCGCATTCCAAAAGTTTTAAATGACTTCTGTATCAGTACAAGATTCGAAGAAAATTTTTCATGGCTAATGTGGTATGTCTCAACCTCTACAGTGCGCCCTGTATGGACAAAATTAAAACCACCCAGGAAGATAAAGATAAGGTCAGCCTCACAGAGGAGCGAAAATTATAACGTTAATATTCCTCCTTCCTGCACATACAAACATTCTTAAGATATATATATAAATAATATTTTTTTAATTTCAGTCACCTAAAACACTCTGTACTTGGGTAGAAGGAAAATCTACAGTATTTTCACTATCAACCAGGACGAGGAAGAGAGGAAGAAGATAGATTTGAACCTATTCAAAGTTAGTCTTTCTGTATAACTTCAGAAATGTAAGGACAGAAACATTAAAAAAGAATATATTGTGAAGTGTAAGTAGAAAACTTTTTGTATAAGGGCAAAGGACACTACCCATCCTGAAAGGTAGAAGAATCTTCTACTCAGTTCTTTTGACACTTTATCTTTTGTCAAGCTAGCTACATTAACCCAATAGTTCCTTCACTATATGCTCCCGGCATGAGTCCTTTATCAGAGCTGAACCTTACAGAAGAGAGCTATTGAAACAAGATCACCTTTCATCACTGACTGCTGAAGCTTCAGCAGACTAGCTAGCTGTTCATAGCACACCCACAGTCAGAGTAACTGTAACAATGCACGCTACACTAAATTCTTACAGTCTATCACTAAGTATCTTACGATGGAAACAAGGAATTAGGACATTAAATATATCAGCATAAGTAAAAAGCCCACACGGCTTACTAAAATTGTTAGTAAAACAGCTTCAGGGCTCAGAAAGCTACTCCATAAACTAGTATATAGAATCATAAAATAACAATAAATCACAATGAAGGAATCTCAGGTTTCTAGTCATGCTCTCAGCAGGGCAAGCTTTGAATACACACCCTCAAGGCTTTATCCAGTCTTGTCCTAAAAATCTTCTAGGACAGAGACTGCACAACTCTTCTGGCAACCTTTCCCACTGCTTGGCTGTCCTCATGTGAAAAGATGTGTCTGTGTCTCAGTATAGGAGAGACATGGACCTGTTAGAGATCATCCAGAGGAGGGCCACAAAAATTATTCAAGGGATAGATCACCTGCCTACAAGGACAGGCTGAAAGCTAGGGCTGTTCAGCCTGGAGAGGAGAAGGCTACACAGTGATCTGATAGCAGCCTTTCATTACCTAAAGAGGAGCTATAAGAAAGAAGGGCACACAGACCCTTTAGCATCATGTGCTGTGATAGGACTAGGGGAAACAGTTTCTAACTAAAAGAGGGGAGATTTAAACTAGATACAAGGAAAACGTTTTTTATAGTGAGGGTGGTGAGGCACTGGGCACAGGCCAGGGAGCTTGTGGATGCCCCATCCCTGAAGACATTCAAGGTCAGGCTGGACAGGGCTCTGAGCAACCTGATCTAGCTGTAAGTGTCCCTGTTCATTGCAGGGGAGTTGAACTAGATGAGCTTTAAAGGTCCCTTCCAACTCAAACAATTTTATGATTCTTTGAGGCAGGCTTTCTTGCAATTACGGTGAGAGGTTCTGACTGCATACAGGACCTTTGTCCCTCTTTTCTTTGCCATGCACCACACTGAGGAGCTGGCTCCATCTTCTTGGTAACCTCCTTACCCATATAGGAAAGGCTGTCAGGCCCCCCTCAGCCTCTCCTCACAGGGCAACCTTTCTAGGCATCCTGGTGGCCCTTCAAAGCTCACTCCTTCCTGTGCACAGTATTTTAGGTGCATTCTCACAAGTACAGAGTGAGGGAAGCGCATTTCCTTGTTTGTACAGCTCAAGATGCTGCTAACTGCCTTTCAATCAGGGCACCCTCTATGTTTGGAAAAGGTTATTTCTTGCTGACTGCAGGACATGGTAGTTGTCCATGTTGAGTTTCATAAGGCTATTGTCAGCCCATCTATTCAGCCTGCCTAGAATCACAGAATCATTAAGGTTGGAAAAGACCTCTCAGATTGTCTTGTCCAACCATCAACCAATCCCACCATGCCCACTAAGCCACGTTTTTCTTTGCCACAGGTGCCCCTTGTCCTAAACTGGCACTCCATACTGAAATGTCATCTGAAAACCTGAAGAGACTACTGTGGGTCTGCCACTTTGCCCGGGTCAAGGATAAAGGTATTAAAAAGTCCAGGTCTCAGAACACATACACACCGGTGGTACTTGACTTGTCACAGGCATGCAGGTTGTGCAAGACCCATTAATCATTCTTCTGCAATAGGTTGTTATCTCATTTAAAATTTCTTATGTCAAACGATGATGAGACTGCATTTGCTTGGCTACAGGAAGATTGTGTAACAGGCAACACGTTGTGCTTTATTACATTTCACCACAATCTAAACCTTTAAAATTCCACTAATTTCTTGCTGGCTTTCAGAGTGTATTACGTGCTCTATGAAATCGCAGAGGAGGTATGAAGACACAAAAGATGTTACTATGCACTTTGTCCATTATATTATTTTGTAGGATAGAATAGTAGAATCCTGAGTTGGAAGGAACCTCTGACGGCCACCTAGTCCAACTCCCTTACAGCACGCATAGACATCCACAGCTTGATCAGGTTGCTCAGGCCTCATCCAGAACCTTGAAAGTTTCCAGGAATCAGGCATCAACCACAACGCTAGGTAACCTGTTCCAGTGCCTCACCACCCTCATTAGAAAAGAGTTTTTCCTTACATCTAACCTAAATCTAGCCTCCCTGAGCTTGAAACCACTTTCCCTTGTTCTATCACCACAGATTCTGCTAAAGAGTCTGTCCCCTTCTTTCCTGTAGCTCCCCTTTAGATACTGAGGGCTGCTATCAGGTCACCTTGCGGCCTTCTCTTCTCCAGGCTGCACAGCCCCAGCTCTCAGCCTGTACTCATAGGAGAGGTATTCCATTTCTTGGTTCACTTTCATTTAAGTTCTTTACTATGAAGTGGTGAGGTGCTGGCACAGCTGCCCAGAGAGGTTATGGATGCCCCATCCCTAGAGGTGTTCAGGGCCAGGTTGGATGGGGCCTTGGGCAGCCTGGTCTAGTATTAAATGTGAAGGTTGGTGGCCCTGACTGTGGCAGGGAGGTTGGTGATTCACGATCCTTGAGGTCCCTTCCAACCCTGGCCATTCTGTGGCCCTTCTCTGGATGCACTCCAACAGGTCCGTGTCTCTCCTGTACTGAAGACTGCACACTTGGACGCAGCACTCCAGGATATCAGTTCAAGGACTGAAAGCAAGCAGAGCGTTTCTACCGCCCAATCTAAAGGTCACAGGGCAAATCCAACTGCTACGCTACACTGTCGCAGCAAGCATTCAAGCCCCAGAAAGCAGTCAGAGCCTTAAAACAGAGTAACTCCATCAGCAGCGCTAAGGGAGAACCCAGGGGAAGCCCACGTCGGACCGTAAGGCCGTTTTCTGCTCAACCTCGGATTCTAAGGGAACCAACGGCTGCCCGGCGCCGTTCCCCCACCACCGCCGCCGCCGCCACCGCGAGCACGGCTCCTCCGACGGCCGCCGAGAGCCCCGGCAGAGGGCCCCAGAGCCACAGGGCCGCCGCGGCCGGCTCACTCCACGGTCGCCCATCACGGCCGCCCACTCCACGCAGCCGGCTCGCCGCTTACCAGGAAGCCCACGGCGTACAGACAGCGCACGAAGCGCCTCGTCGCCGCCGGGCTACTCGCGGTTTCCCGGCATCCATCCTCCTCCATCCGGTCGGCGGCTGCCCCGGGCCCGCGCCTCGCAGCGGCAGTGCTGGGCATGCGCAATGCCGGGGAACGGCGGAAACATGGCGGCGGGGGGGGGAGGGGGGGGGAGGGTTCGGGGTGGTCTCGTAAGTTGGGCGTTTTGTTTGCGTCGGCGAGTATGTTTGTGTCAGCTGCTAAATTTGTGTTTGTTCCCCTTCAGGCGGGGGAGGAAGGTCCCTCGAGTTTTTAGAGACTTTCAGAATCCTTGCCTTCCCCTGCTCACCTGTAGGAATTTGCCCTTCCTGTCACTTGTTGTGTGTTTGTGGGGAGCTTCTCATTGTGCCTCTGTCACCGAGGCCCCGAGGAAAGCAGAAACGGAGGAGTTTTGGAAGCAGAAATAAGACCTAGCGGAATGGTGATGGCTGTCCTCGCAGCCCTCCTGGCTGCTCTAGAAAGATGGGTTTTAAACCTGTCTGCTTCTGGTTCTGCCTCCCTCCTTGGGAAGCAGCCCTGTCTGACTGCCACATCCTGGGAAGATGGGCAACTTTCTTCTTGAAATGTACATAATTAGAATCATAGATTAGAATAATTAAAGCTGGGAAAGACCTCTCAGATCATCCAGTCCATCTAGCCCACTCCCACCATGCCCACTGACCACGTCCCTCAGTGCCACATCCACATGGTTCTTGAACACCTCCAGGGACGGTGACTGCACCACCTCCCTGGGCAGCCTGTGCCACTGCATCACTGCTCTTTCTGAGATGTTTCCAAATATCCAATATGAACCTCCCCTGGCACAGCTTGAGGCCATTTTCTCCCACCACTGATTACATGGGAGAAGAGGTCAACCCCCCGCCTTGCCACAACCTCCTTTCAGGTCATTGTAGAGAGCAATAAGGTCTCCCCTGAGCCTTCTCTTCTCCAGACTGAACAATCCCTGTTCTCTTAGCTGCTCTCTTTTTCTCCAGATCCTTCACATCTTTGTTAGCTTTCTCTGGACACACTCCAGAGCCTCAATGTCTTTCTTGTAGTGAGGGGCCTATTATTAGTGATTAGTGATTAGTGATTTCATTATCTCTAAGAAGCTGCTTTTGAAAAATGATGATGATGTTTACATTTTAAACATAAGCACCAGTTAAAATTAGAGAATGTCAGTTGTTGATTGATTAATGGGACAACTTCAGTTCTATCCTCATGTTTTAATAAGAAATAAATATCACAAGGTCGAGGGTCTTTAACAGAATTAGGTCACAAAACAGGAGAAGAGAAGGGTACGCCATTTTCCTCATGGTTCTGAATAGTTAAGCTAAAAGGAAAAAAAGCAAGAAATATTCCTAGATGCATGCCTTACTTATAAGATACCAAAATGGATAGCCTAGTGTATGCACAGGGACAACGGTGCTACTGATTTCCCAGATAACTGAGCTATTTAATATCCCAGTGCTTGTAATATTTGGAGTTTACCCCATTTAGCTCTTTCACTTTGAATAACGTTCTTTCAGAATAATGACATTTTAAAAATTTTGGATATAGCATTACTGGGGATCACAATTACATACACTTCCTCTGAAATGCAACAAAATGCACTGAAGTATTGAAGTATTGGAGTACCATGAGAATTGACACCACTTTGTCAATCTGCTCACTATTATGCTAATTTGGTCACTTCAACTCTGATAGAAGAAATGAAAATGGTCTGAAGGCTGTCAACTATTAAAGTGGATGATTAAAAGATGTTGTGAGGGTTTAGACAGTGTTTCTCGGTTGTAAGACAGATTGATTCTTGTGGCCAACTGAGATCAGCTGAAAAAGTTGAGATTCTTTGTAAATGTCAGTCTCTGCAATAAGTCTAGAAAGCAATTAGTAATTCTACTTTCTCTTCAGACTGTGAAGATTCAAATGATCTAATATAATGGGGACTGTAGGCAGCCCCAAAGTTCAAGTCAGTAAGAACTGATTTTTAGTTTTGTCTGCTATTTGCATCTACCCCATCGCAGAATGGCTTGTAAAGCAGGCAGAACTTAGTTTTTGATTGCTCCAATAACATTTTCAGTGCCAACTGTTATGAATTAAAAACCAAACCAAACCAAAACAAAACAAACATTCATACAGGTGTCTGTTCTTTTAACGGATTTCTTACTGCTTTTGTATTGGCAAACTTGATTACATTATTTAAAAAGTTGTGCATCTGTCTGTTTTTGCATAATGTGTAAGAAAAATGTATAATATATAATGTGTAATATAATATACATATATACACATATAATGTATAATAATGTATAATAACATAGTAAAGATCTCTGTTGCCTTTGAACTGAAGGCAGATGGTTCCTGCTACCTCAGAACATCCCACTTTTTTTCTCTCTCTGCAATTAAAAAAAATAGGATAAATCTCCCAAATAAAAATGATATGTCTGACAAGAGATTAACCAACAAAGAATTAAAGGTATGAAATATAATGAAGTCTGTTTATCACTGTCTTATTTATTATTATTTATTGTCTTATTAGAAGCAGTCTAATATATCTCTTAGGGCAGAATTACTTGGTTGATACTGCAAATATTATATACTTGTCTCACTGTAAGATACTTGACTTTCTACTGGATGGTTCTTTAATTAAATCAGTAAAGCAATACATACTCAGAAATGGAAAACAGCATGTGGATTCAGAATTTTTGGATATGTCTCCAGATTGAAATTGTGAATGGAGATGTACCAAGAAGTACTGTATAAGAAGTACATCTAGATGGTCCTCTTGTTTCTTACCTTTTTTTTTTCCATTACCTAGAAGCTGCAGTGGTATCAAAATTATGTGGTATGAATACTAATTCACTGTTATGACTTGTTATGGTGTCATAACTGAAGGATAATGTTTGATAATGGGAGGTAGTTCTAAAAATGAGCTTTAGTAGCAGGAAAAGCTTGTTCTTACGATGTGAGGCTGCTCAGGCTTGCATCAGATTATGAATGAGCAGAGGTTCAGTGATGCCTGGTGACAGGGCAGGAGACAATGGGCATCCTTTCTTACTGTGAGAATGAGAAAGCACTATCACAGGTTTCTCAGAGAGGCTGTGGAGTCTTCCACCTTGGAGATCTTCAAATGCCACCTGGACATTGACCTGGGCAAGCATTTCTAGATTGTCATACTTGAGTAAGGGGTTGGATCAAATGACCTGCAGAGGTCCTTTTCAACCATTCTGTGATTCTGTGAGAAGTGACCTGATTTACTATAGTATTAATTTTGAAGTGATTACATCTCAAACTAATAATTCCAGGCCCCTTTTATTCAGTGGAGAGAAAAAGTCATTAAAAAAATAAAGAAATGTACTTCTAGGGTGTAATGCATTGCACATTGAAGTAGTCATCCAAAAATAGATCAGGTGGACTGTGTCCTAGAAGTACCAGTATAACTGTAAAAGAAAACTGAGGTGACAAGTTTAATTGAAGGCAGGTACACTGCAGCTGCTTAGTGTTAGGTAAGATGAATCCCAGCCAAGGACTTAGTAGACAAGGTGTTCTATATACTCTGTATGTCTGCCCAGCACACTGCTGATAATTGATCTTGTAGGTGCAATGTATGATGTGCTACCCAGCTGGGAAGGATGGACAGGATAAGGATCTGAATCAATGGAAGAGATATTCTGTAGATGTTCACAATGTTTTTCTTCAGCAATAAATGAGCTTCAGGATTTCAGAAGGACCCAGTTCTGAGGCAGCTAGAGAAATTGTTTTTTGGTATGTAGTGAGACATGCAGATGGTTCTAAAAGTCTGTTTCAGATCATGGACATATCTGCCAGCACAGATAAGAAGCTGCTTGCCAATTCTAAATGTACACACATGACATTTACTCAATCACACATAAACATAAACAAGCAAATAAACAGCTCCCTCCTCCCATAAACTAATCAAGCTTTTTCTCCTTCAGATAGAAAAGGAGGAAATAGCCTGCTATTGTTTTGTTTTTAATTCTTTTCTATTTTTAAATACGAGGAGGGGCTCAGATAGTATATTGATGCTGGAACCATTTAGATACGTATGTAAACAAAAATATGCAGATTTAGGAATTAGTTTAGCCTTATCTGCAAAAGAAAATTAAACAGAAATAAAATCATAAAACTTTTGCCAGCTTTGTTCAATGAGACTGGAATATATCCATTATGGAGAGCCTTCAATCTTCACGCTATGAATCAACAAAATCAATGCCTGTTGGGCGTAATTGGCCAAATTGATTGTATGTTAAAACTGATTTAATTATATCATAGTCATTATGGTTGGGATAAATTTGGCTTTGATTTTAAAGTGTCAATCTTTCTGTAGAAATTCTGCAGGAGTGTTGGAAGGAATTGGGGAATTAACTTGTTTAAGAATCATATTAATGATTGTTTTTATTTGATAAGCCTAGCCCAATTTTCACTGCCTTGAACGTTTTTATATTCTGTAGAGGAACATTCGGAATTTAATTTAATTTAAGAAAATGCACCCTGGGACTTTCTGTGAGCATTTAAGTAGTGTAAAAGGTGAATTTTTATGATGATATAAGAGATATGAATATGTCTCCTGATTCATTCCTGCCATAGTCAGGCATAGTACTGGAGGTGTTAGACTATTTGGAAGGTAGTGCTGCCAGAGAATGTGCCATAAACATAAAAGAGAATAATTAAAATAGATCCTCTCAGGAAGAACATTCTATGCTGAGACCAGAATGCATGTATGGTATATTAAAAATAAATACTTTTACTACATAGTCAGAGCTTCAGCTGTCATTTCACATATAGTGAAACTCTTCATACAGACTGATTTCTGTGAAGCTACACATGAAAGTATGTTACTTCCATGCAGAAATGAGTTCACAGAGCCACTGATGTGTTTTCTTTTGTCTGACCTGAAGTCACCTGGAGGCAGGTAGGTGCAGTAAGGATGAAACCAACCATTTTATTTCTTTCATTATTTGTGTTCAGTGGCTGTCAGGAGACTGGAGTTCTCTTTTCACTTCAGATAAAACATTGAAAAAGGTATTTTGTCATTGTGTGCCACGGTTTCCTTGTTGCTTCCTATGAATAGCAGCACATAATAAAAGCATTTGTATTATTTTCACCAAATTCTGCCATGCCTTTTGCAGTACTTGTACAAAACCTTGTCCAGTTGGTATTCTCTTCCATACTGTCTTTTACAGTGAGGATGCTGAGGCACTGGAACAAGTCACCCAAAGACGTAGTTGATGCCCCATCCCTGGAGACTTTCAGGGTGAGGCTGGATAAGTCCCTGGGCAACCTGATCTAGCTGTGGTGTCCCTGTTCACTGCAGGGGAGTTGGACTAGACGACTTTCAAAGTTCTCTTCCAACTCTAAGGATTCTATGATTCTATGGAGTGGCAGCTGAAAGCCAGTAGGATACTCTGAGAAATCAGTGGAGCTAGGTGTCTAGGTGAGGGATTGAACCTGAGTTCTTTGGATCTAGGTCACGCTAAGCTTCTCTCCAGGCTCCACCGTTTGTATTTACTAGAGCTATATTGGATAGACATGTAGCTCACACAAAACTGTTTACATCTAGACAGGTAAGTCCTGCACTGAATCTGACTCTTCCGTTGTTCTTTTTCTGTTTTTTTTTTCTTACAATTTTTTTTCTAAGCGGCATGTAGTTGTTTTCTAAAAACATGCTCAAAAATATGCATTATTTTCCCACACATTCTTAAAATCCTGGAGTCAGTAAGGTTGGAAAAGATCACTAAGGTCATCCAGTCTAACCAGCAGCCCATCCATACTATGTCCGCTAACCATGTCCCTCACTGCCACATCAGCACATTTCTTGAATACCTCCAGGGACAGTGACTCCACCTCCTCCCTGGGCATTCTACATATTTTTCTTCTTTTCCTGAATAGATTTTTATTTATTTTTCTTTAATAGCATACTCTCCAAAGATCACCACCTTCAGGTATAGCAAAAATGTACTACATCAGTGTCTGTCAGGGAAAGCAAATATAACAAAAAAAAAAAAAAGTTTGTTTGACTGGAAATTTATTTACTGTTTTGTGTACACTGAAACTATGCAGTGCAGAAGTGTCTAAAAAAAATTACAGAAACGCTAGTGTTAAATTACTGTAGTATCAAATTTGGATAGAATGTGAATTGTAACTTGTAAATATGGCATTAGGCAGATGATGTAGTATCATAAAAGCACTGAGGACACATCTCTGGTTCATTTGTCTGGATATTAGAGAGGGTAGAATCAGTCTGTTTTATTAGTTTCCTTCAGTACGCTGCTGCACTGCCCAAGCAGACATCAGCAGTAGGAATACCAGTCTGGAGAGCTAAGTCTGCTGCAAAAAAATCTGTGGCAAAGATTTTCTAGGGTGAATTGACTTCATCTTTCTCTTGATCCCAGCACTTCTCAGTGTAGGAAGATAATGGAATATTATTTACTCTGCTGACAGATAATGCCAGTGGAATGTCACTGGGTAAGGACTGCAGGATCCAGTGCATTGTGTAAACTCGGTGAATTTCTACAGAAGCTTGCTCTGTGGTCCACTGGAGATGCTAAGGAAGGACTGCTTGGCATGACAAGAAATTGTTGGAAAAGCCTTTTTCTTGTGCAGTGAGTCCTTGGAGTTTATATATGTCACCCGATCACCTTCCAAAATGGCCAAATGTGGAAAAGTGTCTTCTTTTTGAAAAAAGATTAATGTTTCTGTCCAAGTGTGGGGAGGTGTGGTATGGGTATAAATTTCTTAAAACTAAGTGCACTTATAATTCAGATCAGGACTTCTCAAAGGCATCTCTGTGATTTGGCTACCATGTTTTCAAAGTTCCATCACAAAATCTCAGCCTTTATTTAGTAAAGTGGTTGCTAGTAACTTCCAAAGTGATGTGTGTGTTTCATTCCCTGCTAGTAGCCAGCGAACCTTCCACTACCAGTACTGGATTTTAGAAGCCCTTATTGCGTCTCTGCACTCTGTATCATGTTTTGCATGGACTGACAGAGCTATTGCAGCTCCAGCTCCACTGAAGTTGATGTACCAGCTGCAATAATATTTCAAGTCAATCCCTCATTAGTTAGGGGAAGGTCAGCTATTTCTGACTGGCCTCGCCCAGAAAGAGAAACAGAATGAAGCTCTGCCATCAGTGTCCTAAAATAGATGGCCCTTTTCATCTGTCAGGCTTGAGCCAGCCACACGGAACACAAATTAGGAGACACAAATCAATTCACAGGGCATTGGGAAACACAGCAGAAAGTCAAGCAAAGAGAAACTTCTTCAGATATAAGCCGTACTCTCCAAACTACTTTCTAGCCACTTGCCTAATAATTTTCTTTTTCTTCTTAAGTAACTAGAAAAAAAAAATTGTTGTTGTTTTTTTTTTTTTTTTTGAGGATAAGTTCTATAATGAAACTGAGTGTGGGGATATTTTTTGGAGGTTTATTCGCAGCTCTGGGAGTTTTGCTCTTTTTGGTGGCGTTTGGAACTGATTATTGGCTTCTTTCTACAGAAGTAGGAAGGTGTTCAAAAGCACCTGAGGATGCTGGGGTTAGTATGGATTTTTATTTATAATTTCTTGGATTTATTTATTTTGTATGAAATTTTGAACATACTCATTTTGACATTCTGGAGGTTTATAAGCCTACTTCAAAACCTCTTCTAAACAGCTGTAATCAAGTCTAAAATTCATTAATTTTTTATGATACTACTTTTGCAATATGACATTCTCTCAAAGGAACTATAACTGTATAGACAGGCTATAGCTAACCTACGTTCAGACAGGCTGTGTGTCATTGTGATGGTGTTATTTTTTACCTAAATATCTTAATTTCACTTGAACTTCATTCTTTCAGCTGTTTGAAAAATAGTATGATAAAGACTTTCATTTTTACTTTTACTTTTCATAGACTGAGATGGCCACGTTTCATCATGAAGGTTTCTTCTGGAGGTGCTGGTTTAGTGGAAATGTGAGAGAGCATAATACCAGCATGTGGAAGTTCTGGTACAGTAAGTAATACCTTTCTTTTTATGTTATCTACAATAGTTGGATCTCAAAACTGTGGAGCTTTTCTTAGTGCTTATGAATCACTGAATTTCATTTGATCTCTTCAGTGATCAGGTTCTTAATCTATCTTCAAATAAATTCAAAAGCGACAAACACTTTTAAAATCTGTACTAAAGGATATCCCAGAACAAAATTATCCATGCTTAACTATCAGCTTACTCTTTCAGTAGTAGCCTGTCATCTTAACTGAGAGTCCATTTTTATCAAGACAGTCTCCTGCTATGTTGTTAATGGTCTGTTCATTTTCGTAAATCAGGGGAAAAGAGCCTCATGGTTAGGATGGCTCATGAGTTTTTGCTTGCAGTTTCTCCAGCTAGTTCTATGAGTAGGTGAAAATGGTGTAGGACACATCTCCTTCAGAAAAAAAAAAAAAAAGAAAACAACCTCTACTAAATGTGTTGATGACCTGTTTTCTTTCAGTATGTGCCAGGATTCTGGAAGATAGCATTTGCCACCAAAATTTCAAATGAAGAAAAGGTTGCAAATCTTACCTTGATGTGTTTGACCCAACCTTATTGCTGAGTTTTAACAAACCTAGTGAAAAACTGGTGCTTTCATGCAATTTTAACTTCAGTAACCCATATTTTGCTAAATACATTGCTTGGATATGCTGTAATGAGCAAGAAATAATTAACCCTTGCAACAGAAAAAAGCATATGCGTGTAAAAGTTTATGTACGTGCAGCATACCAGATCCTTCCCTTCAACCAGGCTGCTTTACTGTTCCTGTAGTACAAATCTGAGCTGCCCTTTAAGGAATATCTCTGGCAGAAGATCAAGGCTGCTGTCTCTTACGAAAGCAAAATCCACTGTAAAGCTACTAGGAGGGAACACTGAATCTTGACCTATGAAACTCTGTTTATCAGTTTGAAGAACAGTCTTAGGATATTAAATTCTCAAAGCAGTAAAATATTAATAATGATCTCTCTTTTTCTTTTAGCCAATCAGTCACCTTCTAAGGTTTGTACACATGCTTACCTCTCACCATTTCCTCATATCCGAGATGAACACAACTCAACTTCTTACGACTCTGCAGTCAGTAAGTATTTTTTTTTTGCTCCAAATGGATACAATGCCCATAATTTCAAGAAAACAATTCAGATGCTTCAGTGCAGAACTGTATTATCTCTCCACACAGTTTAATTAATACAGTTTTGCTGTTTCGTACTTCTCAGACTTTTACAACATGCATATTTAAGACTATTTAGCAAAACACTTAAATGAATGCGTAGCTTTAAGTATAGTGGCAGAATGAAAATCATTTCTATAGCAGAAATATTTCCTTTTCATGCTTTTTTTCTTCAAAATAAAGAGTATCTTCTTTAGGAATGCTTCATACAATTACTTCTTCTCATGTATTCCAATTAAACTGTTTCTTATTAAATAAATAATCACATGTGGAAATATACTGCATTTTTACCTTATGAAAAATGAAGAGAGGGAACTTGTTACAGTCTAATTTTATTCAACTAACTCAAATATACTGCACTGAATGCTGGAGGTACCAGCTTCTCTACACTGACACTGAATATCATGATTAATATAAACTAACACTGTAGTAGTGTGAAATATTGTTCTGTAAATTAAATTCTAGTATTTGAAAATATTTACTATGTTAAGCTGATATTAATACCAAGAAACTCTGGTGCAGTAACAGGGATACATACGTACATATATGTATTTTGTATGTATTCAGAGCACTGAAAACCTTGTGTTTGAATACATAAGGAAAGCTCTGGAAAGCTCTGTTTTTTCTATTCAGCTCAAAAAATTGTTCACATTTCGTCAGATCAAGGGCTTTATGCAAATGTACTTTTAAGACTATAGCTTCTGATGATTATTTCATATAATTTTTAAAATAACCTGCGTTGTGTGAATGCTGCTTGTATCTGAGCCTACTGACTCAATGACTTAAGTGATCCCTGAAGCTGTAATTATACCTTTGCTAACTTTGACGTGTCTTTCTAATTCATTTTTTATGCTACAAAAATGAGAAGGAAAAGAATTTATATTGCTAACAGTTCTGTTAATATTTAGAAATTATGAACTGTTTGTCCAGGAAGAATTCATACCTTACCATTCAGAGTCAGAGATCTAATCTGTAATGTTGAAGCACATCTAGAACGGTTTATCTTTTCATTTGAAAATGACAGAGCCATCTGCTCCTAACAATCTAGAAGGAGTTGGTATTCAACCATGCACTCATACATTCACAAAGGATCTTCAAATCATATTGCATGATTACATAGAAGTGGACAAACAAAGAAGAAGAAAGGAGAAGGAATATCATCAAAAGTTTAATTAATTTTAGTTAATATTTGCCAAAAGAACACTGCTCAAATATAATTTTCCTATCTATATTTCATATTAGGAGATTAAAAATAGGCAGAACTGTACTATAGATGCTGGCACAGGTAGAGAATATTCAGAGTCAGTCCTGCTGTATAAATAGATACAGTTGGATTGCTTTAGATCTCATTAAAACTAGAGAGGTTTTTTTTTATACCTCCAGTTCATTTTCAGCATCCAAACACAGTTATTTACCAGAGCAGGTATACTTGTTTAAGAATCTTTCTCAACTTTGTATTAAGAAAATTATATCATCTTTTCTGTTAGTACAAACACTCCTTTTTCTTATAGTGTACTTTGACAGGCCTGTCCATTATATTTGGCTTTTTAAAACCTACAGTTACTGAATTAAGAAATACTGAGAGTTATTGCCTTCTTGATTCACAGTGAAGGAAATGCTTTTCTGTAAAAGATAGTGGTGAAAACCCTCCATTTAATTTCGTGCAGAAAAATAGTTTGTCAACTACTTGTACATCCACATGGCAGAATCTAATATTCTCATATTAGATATGAGAATATCTCAATAAAAGAATAAAAAACACAGAATGAAAGGGCACTACCAAGAATTTGGGTTATTGTTTCTTTTCTTTTCTTTTTTTTTTTTTTTGGTTCTGCTACTGTATCTGGATAGAATATTTCCATTTTTGTGGATCATAGTTTTCTCCAAATGTTCACTTTTGGGGATAAAAAAAGTCTACCACACTTAGTTCTTCAGAATGATTTTTCACTTTGTTTTTACAGAGACCCTCATGTCTTATTTTAATTAGGAATATATAAGAAGAAAAATATTCAATTTGCTGAAAAATAAACAGCTGAATAAAAAGCTTTAAATTTCATTAGAGAAATGAAGTTGTATATGCAACACAATTTTCTTATAAACTCAAGTCTTCTGTTAAGAGAACTTTCTCAGCAAGCAAAGGCATGTGAATTCTTTTACAGACAGTTTGTCTTAAGAGGCAGTGGGGCCTTATCAGAGCAAATTGGCTATAATTGAAGCCCGTAGTGGAAACAGAAGCATAGTTTGTAGCCAGAATGCTATGTTACCATCCAGTTAGAATAGCTCAAGCAAAAATAAGTTTCCTGAGGAACCATGAAATCTTGGATGAATTTTGAGTGGAGTGACTGGACCAAGTTCTCTATTGCAATAACTCCTTTGGCTTTAGTATCAGAAACAGCTTGGCTGAGTTTTTTTTCTTTTTCTAAGACTAATTAAAAAGAAGCTAAATCTATCCTCTCTTAATTTATTTACATCCTTTCATATAGTGGTTTTAAGGTGTGTATGTGACAGATCCCAAAAGACTCAAACACGGAAGACCTCAAAGTCTGAAGTGTTAGTATGCTTTACTCAAAAGGCTTGGTTCAGCCTGGTGAGGAGACTTAGACTATGAGCTCTTCGTGTCAAGAGTTATAGTCTCATTCAAATGCATATTTTAATGTCTCAGGTTTCCTTTCATCGTTACTGTCAGATGCGTGATCCGCTTGGAAGGGTTAGAAAGGACTTATTTGAAATTGCAGTTTTCTGTATCTTAATCTCAATTATTATGGCTTTATTCATGATCTAGTTTTGTTAAGTATTATGGTGGAGGGAGGAGTACTTTACCTACCTGCAGCGTAAGCTTCAATCTATAGCTGTGCCAGCCATCATTTACAGCTGATGGACTTAAAGAAATTTGCAATGCCATTTGTCTTAACCTGAAACAGGAATCTAAGTGAAGTCAGGGGAATCCTGTCTCCAGTGGCTTTCTGTGATGTTACAATGGTTTATGGTGACAGCCATGCCAGTGTGCAGCTATTAAGCAGACAGACAGTACTTCACTGTGTCACTAGGAGATTCATTTCTATGATGATTCACAAACATAAATGAAACAGACTGAAAGCTAGGTATAAAAAAAAGACCATACAGTGAAAGTACCAGAGTAGTGATCTTTTGTTTATTGTATTTGAAATATATTATTCTAAAATATACCTACATACACATATGTATAATCATAATTAGATCAGTTATCCCATCATGCTATTTTGAAAACATAATAGTATAGTACTTAAATAAAAACTCATTGCAAGCTAAGTTAATTAAAGGTATCACATCACTGGTTTACTTAACAGTGACATTCAAGGCTCTCACAGTTTTGTAAAAAATCTCTTGTACTAGCAGACAATACTAGAACTGTTTTGAAAAATGTTTGAAGTCCTTACTCATACAAGTAGTCCTGTTTGTCTAAAGTGTGATAATTTCTAAGAAAAAGAGGTGCAAGATCTAGCACTTCTTCAGGTCATTAATTTTATTTTTGAGGGGTGTTTTTTTCCCCAAAGTTTATTTGGAAATAAACAGTGGTTCCTTAACTTTCTGAATTGCCTCAGTGCTGCCTGAAGCTACATTTGGAGCCATTTAATGGAGTGTTCTGGCACTTTAGTTTAATACTCTGATCTGTAGCTGCTAGTACATTTTCCCTTGCCTTTATATCTGATTTTGTCCAGTCTTGGGCACACTCCCAGTGTTTGAAGTAGTGCCTAATATGATGTGCAATACAGAATGTTTATAGAACTGAAGAGAAATTCAGGTTCAGCAACTCCTGCATCTATAATAGTGTTATCAAATTTACTGGCACGTTTGTTACTGAGCTAAAATTAACCTAAAGTAATCTAGGAAATATCAGCAGTGAAATCTGAAAACAATAATTGTCTAGTGAAATGCTAAAGTAGCCTATTTTTAGGGAAAAAAAATGCTGTTATGTAAGATGGCCATATAATTGTTCATAAGAAATTGTAACACAGTACATGTATGGAGGGAGAACTCCCCAGCCACCAAGCAGTAATGAAGCAGGAAGTATTTTAAAAAAAGCAATATATTCATACTGCAAATATTATATTTGTTTTACTCTTAAGGTTATTTGAAAAAAAAAAAAAAAAAAGATTATAACTACTAAGGGATAGTAAAGGGTACTTAGTGAAACTGGAACAGTTTTACAAGGTTTACTGTGTTGCCTCTCATGCTTCTGATGGGAGATGTGGTGTTGTTTACAATGGCTTATCTGCAGAGAAGATGCTTCTGATTTAGAGCAGCTCAGGCACTTAACTTTCATTGTACTTTATACTGTGGGTGTCATTTTGATGCCTGTTGTCAAAAGAATTTTGATATCTCTTACATTAAATGGTAAGCATATTCTAAAATTCTCCATCTCAAATCACAGGAAAGGTTCACTTTAGGAGTTAAATTTATTGGTGAAAATTTTTGGCAAGTTCTCCAAGTCATTTTAACTATTATTAGCAATGAAGCACTGTACTCACACAAACATGCTTCAAAAAGATTTTCAGCTTTGTAGGGCTTAATAATGTGCATTCAATATTAAGCAGATTTTTTTGTTTTGATTTAGTTCTTGGCCATAGAAAATGTATGGATCAAGTCTTTTCCACTATTGAGATTTTGAAACTCCTGAAGCCAGCAAGGGCAATAAAATATGTGATATGTTTCTGTGAGGTTATTATCAGTGTCTCTAGTAGTAGATGTGTGCCACATGGTGTCATGAGCTAAGCTTGTTCCTGAATGACTATGTAACTTTTGAGGTGTGCATTGTAACCACATAAAAACTGTCATGCCTTTTAGGTGGCATGGTTGTGTAATTTTTCAAATGTATTATTGTTTCTTTTTCACATCATGCACCAGTAACATCTTAAAATATGAAACTGTGGCTTGAGTTTATTGTGGATCTGGGATCCACAATATAAGAAAAGGAGCTTTTTCATAACTCAGCTGTTTCTCCATAACCCACTCCCTTGCTCAAAACCCAATACTATGGCTACTTTTCAAATGGTGCCGAAGTCTCCAGAAGAATCTGACTTAGGATGTTTTTGGAGAAAAGCACTAGCAAGGCAGAATTACAGGTCATGCAATTTTGAAGGAATATACTGCAGCTGTACTATCCCCACAGCATATAAGTTGAAGGTGCAGAGCTCAAAGACAAGTATACCAGCTGTACTCCTGTTGTCCTCTAAGTACTGTCTTATTTTTAGGCCTGCCTGTCACTACCAAGACAAATGTTGTACTCTGATGAAGGGACAGCTTACCAAGACAAGTTACTCTTGCAACATAGAGCAATGATAGCTAAGGTTAACACTGCAAATATTTTTATTTCAGACTCTGTGGTAATGCGTATACTTTATTTCTTCCACTACAGGAAATACTTGGAATAATATACCTACTTGAGGTAGATAATTCTGACATACCTGTGAAGTAAATTTACTTAGTGCCTACTACCTTTTGCAGAAGTGAATTCACTGTTGTCTGGCCAGAAAATGGGCAGTCTTATGAACTACCTCAGCAATACTTGAAATGATGCAGACTTCTCTTAACATCTAGTATGGGTGCACTGAACAACTATTTATTGAAGCAGACTGCTTGGATCACAGTATCATTCCTTTTCAGGGGCTATAAAGAACCATAATTCAAAAAGCATTTTCTGTTGCTTTTTAGCTGTGATGGTTCACCTCAATCTCAGAGCAGTGATGCCTTTGACTTAGAAAGTTCATTATTAGGTAGGCTTATTTCAACTAGCTCTTTTTTGTTCATCTGTTCATGCCAGCTAAACTAATGACAGCAATAGGGTTATACTGTAATTTTGAATTATTAGCCCTATGGGAATTGCTCATCTAAACAGAGCAGGTGGGAAACTTGCTTAAGCAAAAATTGTCTGAATATGAAGTAAGTGAAGTCTTCTTTGCAAAAAGTGGTTGCCTTTTAACTCCTTTAGTAAATCATAAAATCATTAATGTTGGAAAAGATATCTCAGATCATCTAGTCCAACCATCCACCTACCACCAATATTACTCACTAAACCATGTCCCTAATAATTACATCTACGCTTTCCTTAAACACCTCCAGGGATGGTGTCCCCACTGCCTCCCTGGGCAGCCTGTTTCAGTGCCTCACCACTCTTTGTGATGAGAAATTTTTCATAACATTCCACCTGAACTTCCCCTGGCACACCTTGAGGCCATTACTTCTTGTCCTATCTCTGTTACCTGAGAGAAAAGGCCAACCCCACCTCACCACAACTTCCTTTCAGGCAGTTGTAGAGAGTGATAAGGTCTCCCCTGTGCATCCTCTTCTCCAGACTGAACAATTCCAGTTCCCTCAGCCTCTCCCCATAAGATTTCTGCTCCAGACACCTCACAGCTTCATTGCCCTTCTCTGGACATGCTCCAGGGTCTCTTAAGATGTTTCCTTGGACTTGTGCCACAAAGGATCTTAATGTCTTGTAGACTGTGGGGGTAGGATTTTGCATAAAAAGATAGATTAGGGAACTCTGCAGTTTTTTTTACCTATCGTCTTTATTTTCTAATTGATGTTTAATGATGGAGTTACTGGATAAACAACTGTTAGGACTGTCAGAATACCCCCACAATTCTCTAGAGAAAATAATTATTTATAGAGGAATACAATGGAAGGTTATGCCAGAAGATAGCTAGGTCAAATCAGTATTTCACTTATAATGCATAAAATAGTTATTCTGTTGAAGCAGAGAAACTACTTATCTCTTGTATCGTCACAAAGAGGTTTAAACATTTTTTCATCAATTATATTTGTACTCCTTTTGTGTTTATTTTTCAGGAATATTTGAGCAAATCAAGCTTTTCTGATAAAATTTCACTAAAAGCTAATGTCAAGAGCAGATAATGAAACTGCACACTAATTTCATTATGCTGTAGAAGCTTATGTCCTCTTCCATCTCTAGAAACACTGCTGTATAACTTCAGTGAGTGACCATAATGATATTGAAGTAAGCCCTTTCAAAGTTCATTTTGGCCAATGTGCCCTGTTATGTAGCATGACTTTGAAGTACCTTGGGCCATCCACGTAAAAGAGTTGGGTGGTTATAGGCTGATTTAGCAGTATTAGGTTTTAAATGAGGAAGTAATGTCCCATGGACTTGGGGACTGCAATGGAGCTTAACAAAGTAGCCCCATGAGTAAAATAATATGAAATTGCTTCAAAGACCCAAGACTGAAGGACTTAAGAGATTTACTTTCTCTAGCCTCCATTCACTGTCCATTTGCATCAAGTGAATCATTAAACTATGTGTTTAACTTTAAACAGG
The DNA here is from genome assembly GCF_987193195.1 of Phasianus colchicus. NCBI lineage: Eukaryota > Metazoa > Chordata > Aves > Galliformes > Phasianidae > Phasianus > Phasianus colchicus. Next base: position 135,358,541 of record NC_143436.1, read on the forward strand.
TTCCTAAATCCCCTAAGAATTTGAGTACTTAAAGCATAGCACACACTTAACTGCTTTGCTGAACCAGAGCCTCATTTCTCACCTACTATTTCTTTATTTATTTGTTTACATAGAAGGAAGCCGTGTATTGGATATGAACCAAAAAACAGTTTTATTCCTCTGCCAGCTAATTTCAGACACATTCATCTTCCCTATGCCCAAATCTGCTGATCAGTGTGGCAGAAAATTATGTCTCTGAGTCTTTGCCTGGATTAAAAAGGGTGTTATTTTAAAAGTGTGGCTAATGTGATGTGGTGAATGTGATCTAACTAACACATACATATACAAGGCTGAGATAAGCAAGATGATGTATACTTTAACATGAGTTAAGCTGGTCAAGTTGAAAACTGTAGATTTTTGAAACATACTGATGGGAAGCACAAGCTGATAACATGTAGTTCACCTTCAGATTTCAGATGAGAGCAAACCTGAATTATTCTGGAATAGCTGGCTTTAGCAGGCAGGATGGATTTGTAACTTTCAGGATATGAACCAGTATAATAGTTACTTAGTTGTGTTTTGCTGTAACAGTAAGTAGGTGCTGTCAAACGATAAGTGGCAGTTTCTTTTGTGACTCACTTTTTCTGACGTGCCAGCTGGCTTATGTGCTTTCCCTCAGTTGGGTGGAAATGTTTTTTACTGACTGAATTGTCAGTGCTTCAAGATTTTCAGAACTGACGATGGAGATCTTTGCAACTCATAATTTTACTAATGGGTTCTGTTAATGTACCAATTTTTAAATTCATGGGAGAAATTTATGTCAGTCTTGTAGCATTTGTAAAATGATGACTTTGTTAAATGGATGTGCAATTAAGCAGCTAAAAAATAGTTGTTAGAAAGACTCTTTTGGCCAGAGTATGTCACAAAACTCTCGGCTCATTTATCACCAGCTGCATCCATTAATTAAGCACTGCTTGGCACTCTCTAGCAGGGACTTCTGAAACATCAAATTCTAATAAAATAAAAAGAACGTTAGAACGAAAACAGCCTGGTTTATAAATTGTTTTTCAAGTTACCTTTTTTTTTTTTTTTTTAAGTTTCTCTTCTTTCCTGCTTTAGATTTCCTTCTGTTGTATATAAACTAATAGGAATTACATACTTGAAAATTATAGAGAATTACAGATTGCTTTTGGTGATAGGATCTGAGCACTGAGAAAGTCAAAATGTTATAGTTCTCTGTTTCTCCCAGTCAATTTTGGTAAAACAATTAGATCCAGCCAGTCCAATCATTTCTCCCAAAGAATCTTTGCTGCAACTTCAGTACACCATTTTCTAAACATCATAAATTTTGTCAAGTTACTGTTTTTCAAGTCACTGACTAAATGTTAAGCAGGTGGGCTTCATTTGAGATAACTTAAACCCTGTTTTCCATAATCACCAGATAGGAACTGGGTTCTGAATCTCCTTTGATCCACATGATATATAATGTACATGCACAGTGGAATTAATGTTTGGTTTGTCAATAAGTGGAAAAGTGGAAAAGAAAAATCTTTATTAGCCAAATACGTAACTTGTTTAAGTTCTAAAAGAGTGTGATATGCATTCTTCTTCTTCCTTTTTTCCAGTTTATCGAGGTTTCTGGACAGTTCTTATGCTCCTGGGAGTGATCACTATTGTGATGGCTAGTTTCCTGATCATCTGTGCAGCTCCTTTTGCCAGCCACATTCTGTACAAGGCAGGAGGAGGCTTTTACATTATTGCTGGTGAGTATATTGTTAGCTCCATCAATTAAGGCATTAGAATAGAAAGGACGAGGTATTTCTCCCCATTTTCTGTAACAAAAATTATACGATCATGGTTAAAAAAAAAGAAGTTTGTGCCTCTGTTCTTTGGCTTGTGGAGTATCTGCCTTGGGTACAATTCTTTCTACTGTTATCTGAAGCCATTCAGAAAGCTACCTTTTGATTACAATAAAAAAGTAAGTACAGGACCATTCGTGGAATCACTGCATTTTCAATGTACTTATTGAACAGGAATAAATGCATGTATCTTTAAGGATGCTGCCTTGTAGGATTCTCAAGGACTTTTGCTAAGGAGCTTTTTTTAGTCAGGAACACAAAGGCAATGAAGATGGTAATGGCAGATTGTAAAGAAGCTGAAAGACACAGCATATTCACATGATAAGTATAGGAGATTGTTTTGTATGTGATTGGAGTACACAAAATAGTTGTCACATATGAGTAAGTGGGATCTCTAAACATCTGTGAATGAAACACAGTAAATAACTGAATTTTCTCTTTCCTCATAACCCACACATAATTTGTAGGATGCATCCTCCCAGGATTGAGCTGATACGGCCAGCTTTCTGGGTCACTGTTAACTTTGACGAGTCTGGAAAGATGTATAAGACAATAGTTTTTTTAGGATATAAATGACAGTATGTGCTCATCATCATCCTAGTTTGTATGCATCTTGGTGTTGTGGGGCAGAACACTCATGCCAAGATCAAAAGGCTTGAACTCTATTTCTACTTCTATTATTGACCTACTAACCTGCTCACCTTCTTCATCTTGCATATCTGCATACGCATGCTAATAAGATCATAATTTCCTCTTAAAACACTTTCAGTGAAATGTGAAGTGTTTTATAATATTGTTGCTGAAAAACCTCTGGAATACTTGCATTTGCTCCTTTGGGAATTACTCCTCCACACTTTTAAAAGACATGTAAAAATATTCACAATCTGTTGGAGATTCTAAGGTATTTCATTACTTTTGGTCACTGGTTTGCTAATTAAAAGCTTTTGTAAGTCCTGTTCGTTTGCTACATTTGCAATCTGTGAAAATCTCTGCTGTCTCTAGAAAGTGTTAGAGACTATAAGGGAGGAAATGGTAAGACACCAGGAACTAGCAAGGAAACTTCTGAAGTGAAGTGTGCTTTCTCCACTCTGGGTCAGTTAGTCTGCCCTAATTTAGGCAAGTTAGATTCCACAAGTCTAGGCTAGTCACCCTTGGCTTCCCTAAGAGGCCTGCTGAAGGCAGTAACCATAGTCATTAAAAGTCAAAACTTTAGCTAGGAAGTTCTCCAGCTGGCAATTAATTTCATCCGGGAGAAGGGGCTGAGGTATTCTGAAGGTGGCTCAGATGAACATACTGTTGAATCATAGAATCATCTAGGTTGGAAAAGACCTTCAAGATCACCAAGTCAAATCATCAGCCTGACCTACTAAGCTCATCACTAAACCTTGTCACTTACTGCCACAATCACACATCTCTTCAATGCCTTCAAGGATGCAGACTCCACACTCCTGGGCAGTGTGTTCCAATACTTTACCAAACTCCCTGTGAAGAAATTTTGCTTAATGTTCAATCTAAATTTCTGCTGGCATAACTTACTCTATCACTTGTTATCTGAGAAAAGAAACCAACACCCTCCTTATTGAAACTTCCTTTTGTGTAGTTGTAGAGTAATGAGATGACAGCTGCTCCTCTTAAGTCTTGTTTTCTAATTCCTTTACTAGCTTCACTAGGCAGAGCTGTTTTATTTAAAATATTACTGTTTTTCTTGTTGAACAGCAAGAGCATTTAGTAAAATTCTTCTATGATTTCCCAAAAGAAAGTGATGACAACAGAGTACAGGGCCCATTAGGCTAGCACAAGATATTTTAGCTTCAAGGATGTGGACATAGAGATCCTGACAGCTCTTCTGCATCTGCTCCATTATACCAGTAGGACAGAGCTGCTTGGGAAATGTACTTACTGTAAATATCATTATCCTATTCAAAAATTCAAAACATCTACAAAACCAAACCCAAAAGTTTGATGCTCTCAGCTCTTCTCACAAGTCAGCATACTCACATAACCAAGGTGTCTAAGACATGTCCAGATCTTGCTGCCAAAGTGCAATTAGCAGTTATACTGGAAGTAGGCTATTGAGAAGGAAGTTAGTCACCACAGTTTTTTCTGTGAAAGTCTGAAAGCAGAAGATAGGAAGAATGGTCACATTCTTACTCTTGTGTGTCCTTAAAGAAGATTACAAGATGAAGCAATTTTAATAGCTACTACTGGACTGAGGTATTTGTATCCTTTTGCAATCTTAATTGACAAAATGGGTACAGACAATTCACCTAATTTCTGCTAAAGAAGAATGATTTGCCTTACAAAGCACTTGACAGAGCCTGTGAAGATAGCCTAAGCAAAGATCCTGAATGACATAGAATAAATTTCAGTTGTAAAAAATCTCTTAAGGCAATCACATTTCATTTCCCATTCTCAGCAGGGCAGGCTTCAAAAATAAGGCAGCACAGAGCCTTATCTAGTCAAGTTTTGAAAATAGCCACTAATTGATAATCCACAACACCTTTGAATACTTGCCCTACTTTGACCAGTTTGTGATTTTTTTCCATATGTGCACTTGACATTTTCTTTGCTACAACTTGTAACCATTATGTCTAATTATTTCACTGTGCAATTCTCTGAAGACTTTATCTCCTATTTTCTCTATACCTCCATTTAGAAAGATAAAGACCATTTTCTTCCTTAGACTAAAACTTGCCAGATGAGCCTCTTCTTGTCCTCCATCCCTCTAACAACCATTTTGGCAGTCATCAGTTTAACAGTATCACTCTTTCACTGGCGAGTTTCAAACTGGACACAGTGTTCCAGGTATGTTGTCACAAGTGCTGAGTAAAGGGCAATAGTAGTACTTTCAGAGCTGCTGATGGTGCTTTTATTCAGTGTGGCTCTATATGAGCTTGACTTTCCTTTTTGCTGGACCTTGCTTAAAATCTTGCACACTAATAGGGATCATTCTTGTGCTTTAAGGAAATTGCCAATGAGCAACAGCCAGTTCTCTGTCCTTCAAGGTAGCCTTTGCCCCTCAAAATAATCTCCATTAGGATCCTGTCTACCAATTCCCAGAACAGGCTGAAGTCAGTTTCCCTAAAATTCTGGCTCCTAAATCTCCTGTTTACCTGCTGCATTTCTCCTAGGATAATAAACTTAACTATTTTATGGCCATTATAGTCGTAACTAGCACCATCTATCATATCCCTGATCAGCTTTTGCTTATTTGAGTAACAAGTCCATCAGATTTTTTTCATTAGTTTGTCTGTTCCAAACACATCTGAAAAAGTCATTGTTGATGTAGTCCAGCTACTTCGTGGATTGCTTGCACTCGGTAGTGTTGCCCTTATAGCAGATTCTGAGATTGCTGAGTTGCCTGATGGATCTCTTCTCACCCCAGTAATCCTCATGTCTGAGAATGGGTCTTGTAGATACAGAAGCTGAAACCCTGATTGCAACACTAGCCACAAATGCAAGAGGCAATGCATAGTGCATGCCACGTTTTGCACAAGTCTTTGAGCAGCAGGTTTGAGACCATCATCACTTGGGCACCCATGCACTTACCTCACACTCTCAGTGCTCTCTAGGAACATACTTGAGGACTGAAGGTCTCACTGCCAGAGTCACCGGTTCCCATGTGGATGAGCTGCAAGGGGTTATACTCCAAAACAAAGCAGTCTCAGAAGCTTTTGTTCCAGTGTCATAGATCTAGGCTTCAGAAAAGGTGAACAACTACTCAAAGAGAAATTCTCCTGCCTGATCTGTGGCAGAGTCACAGAGCTGCCTTTTGATCACCTCAATTTTTAAGAAAGTCTTCAAGGTTCTTTTATTAAGCAGTGCTTCTGAACTACTAAATGAAGAAGCACACACTATTAGTATTTGTGGCAGCTTATTGACTAGCAGGTTTCCATGTTAAGCTTTCAAATTTCACCTGAGCTTGCACATGGAACTAGACATGCTATGCCAGTGGTAAAAAAAGCACATATTAGTTCAACAGTACCACAGTCAATGACTCGAGCAGTCTCTTTGCAACCTCATCTCTTCAACATCAAAGGATGAAGCAAAAGCAGCTACAGTAGTGCAAACTGTAAGAAGCCCGATGGTTTCTTCAAATGCCATAGGAAAAGAAGAGAAAGTTGCTATAACATTATTACTTAGAGCAGTTCTCAGTAAAATCCAGATTATTCTGGGGCTGTTCTTGCAAGATGTCTGGATGGCGGTTAGAGCTTTCCTGTTGTACTGATAAGAAAGCAAGACCTCAGGGTGTGCATAGAACATTAGAGAATCACACCCTTGTGAAGATGCAAGATTACAAATTTCTGCTTCCTGCCAAAAGAGAAAAAAAACCTTCAATCTTAGCTCCGAGATGAAGACAAAATCTGTCTTCAGACATATGTGCCAACTCCCATAACTCTAAAGTGGGATCATTGGCATGTACTTTGGAGTGGAATGTAAACAGTACTTTTCAAATAAAGGTCACAAAAGGCCAGAGTAAGTGGATCTATAATAAGGAGAGGGACAAAAAAATTAATTGAAATACATATACTTACACATAGTTGTGCAACTTTTCCTCAAAGGAGAGTTCTAAACTTCTAGGCAGAAGTTAAAACTCACATCATTCTTTCCAGCACCTGTTGTCTTCGTGTCTGCATAGTAAAAGATTCATGCCATAAACAGCCATTCACCATTGACAAGTGAAAGGCATTTCTACGTGGGAAGAATGAGTAGTAAAGGCCAGCAAACTGCCTCTTGAATTCATAAACATTTCTAAAGGTTCTGTATTCTTTTTCTTCTGCAATATGCAAAAGTATTGGTTTGAAACAAATTCAAAAGAATAAAAGCGAAAGACTGAAATGAGTGACCTCAGAGAAGTCCGTGTCTTATCACACTGCACAGAGCTGTGTATCAAACATATGTGTTCTTAAAAAAAATGCAAAATGGAGGGAAAAAAAAGAGAAGGGAGGAGGAGGGAAGTATTTACTTGTCTTAATCTCTCTCAGACATACTTCACATTCTAGGAATAATTTCCCCCATCATTCCTGAGTCATGCAACTGCTGTTTTATTTTATAGTCACTAAAAGCCAAGGGCAAATGGACAGCTGCATGCTATGGAAAAGGTCTAAATGCTGAAAATGTAGAAATACATCATAGTACACATTGTTCCTAAAAATATCTGCTTTTTGAAATTGAGGTGGTTTTTTTGTTTGCTTGTTTTTTTAATTTCAGCAGTTTTGCCTGAGAGTTTGGCTATGAGAGTTCATGACATGACAGCAAGTGCAAAAGTGTAGGGATAGATTTCCCAGAATAAATATATACTAATTTTAGCATATTCTCCTTCATAATGAGCAAGCATTCCTTATTAAAATTGAAATGGATGCTTACTCAACTCCTATTGGCATGACTAATATTCCGAAGGAAAGAGACAAGCTGGTGAAGCAAACTTGTGGATACAGAGGAAGGACAGAATAGCAGTAGTAATATAAATAAAAGGTTTCTCCCTGTTGTCCTCCACAAGCAGCATAAACTTTATGTAAGAAAATGCTCTCCAGCAGGAAGGAGTCTAACTCTGATCCCTCCTTAGTTTTGCAGTGGCATGGCTGATGTTTCTGAGTTACCGGTATTTCAGCAATATTCAGTCCAAATCTTGTGGTTGGGGATGATGTAAAGAAATAGATTATTTTTCAACTTTTAGCAATACATGATTTTTCTTCAAAAATATTGTATTCTCTACACATATATTGAGGCAGGCAGAAAGAGGAAGCTTAGAGGGATCTCATAATTGTCTATAAATACTTGAAGGGAGGATGCAGCGACGACTGAGCCAGTCTCTTCCCAGTGGTGACCAGTGCCAAGGCAAGAGGTGGTGGGCACAAACTGGAACACAGGAGGCTCTCTCTGAATACCAGGCAGCACTTCTGTGCTCTGCAGATAATGGAACACTGGCACAGGCTGCCCAGAGGTGATAGGAACCTCTCCTTGGAGATCTCCAGGAACCACCTGGACTCTGAGCACCCTGCTCTAGGTGGCCCTGCTGGATCAGGGATTGGGCCAGATGGCCTTCAGAGGTGCCTTCAACCTCAGCCATTCTATGACTATGTGATCTTCCAGTGAGCTAGTTTAAAATACTTAAACAGACCACAGATTATTTTTCAGAAAGATTTTGTTGTTACTACAATGCCTTTGGTTTAAGTACATTCCAGTGAATGTACTTTTCACTTTTCACTTTCATTCTACTTTTCAGTGGAATGTACATTCACCAGCCCAGAAAGCCAACCTTATCCTGGGCTGCATTAAAAGAAATGTGGCCAGCAGGGCAAAGGAGGTGATCCTGCCCCTTTACCCTGCAGTGGTGGGATCTCATCTGGAATTCTGTGTCCTCATGCAGTCCTCAGTACAAGAGAGACACAGAGCTGGGATTACGTCCAGAAGAGGGCCACAAAAATGATCCAATGGATGGAACACCTCTTCTATGAGGAAAGGATGAGACTGCTGAGGCTGTTCAGCCTCGAGAACAGAAGGCCCCAGAGACACCGGATAGCAGTCTTTCATTATCTAAATGGGAGCCATAAGAAGAGGGATAGACTCTTTTTAGCAGGGTCTGTTGTGATAGGATAAGGGGAAATGGTTTCAAAATAAAAGAGGGGAGACTTAGACTGGATATAAAGAAGAAGCTTTTTATAATAAGGGTAGTGAGGCACTGAAACAGGCTGCCCAGAGAGGTGGTGGATGCCTCATCCTCAAGGTCGCTCAAGGTGAGGCTGGATGGGGATCTGAGCACCTGATCTAGCTGTAGGTGTCCCTGTTCATTGCATTTTTGTAGACAGCATATAAAGTAGTGACTGCTAATTGACATGACTATTACAGTTCATAATGTGTAGTCCCAATTAATGTCTCATGGTCTTCAAAAACTATCTCATGTTATATGTATCTGAATTTTATGTGCTACCCATTCCACTGAACAAATTATGGTATGTTTTTGATACTGCTTCTCTTTCAAACTTTTCTTGATGTTAACATCTGTTTTGTTAAAATGCAACAGAGCAAACTGATGTGAAGTTATATCTTCTGTAAAGAAACATAATTCTTTTAGAATCTAACAACCAGCTAAATATTCAAACTATAGTAACCGTTTTTAAGCTCACAACTTGCCTTTGAATTGGGTATTTTGATGCAATCAGTGTTGATGCCAGGAGGAAAAACCCTTCAAGTCAGAGACTCGCACATTTAAGCACAACCTGAAGTTGGAAGCAATGCCCCTGGCCCTAAACATCAAACATTTTCAGCAGATGCATTAGTGATAATGGAAGTACATGATCTGCTTTCCTGTTCTCACCACTGCTTCTAATGCACTCTAACATCGCAGGAAACAAAACCAAACTGAAAAAACGGAGGGTCTATTTGTGAAAAAATGTTTCTGTTTTCCTTTTGCAAGGGAAACCATTTGTAACATAGAGGAGCCTCAGCAAGCTCCTCTATAAGAGCTTAACTGCCATGAAATCATAAATCTGTGAAAATTAGACAAGATGAGCAGTAACAAATGAAATCTATTGGAGCCAATGTGACTTGGCCAGTTTTTACTTAGCCTGATTCCTTTGCTTAAGACATTTCTTGAAAACACTGAACAATATACCTACTAATTAGCTTCCATTAGTAGATAGTGAGAGCCCTTAAATACTCTTTCAGTGCCTAATTAACTAAGAAGGTTTACATATTCTCCACTCCTTTTTCTTCTTTTTTAAAGGACATTTATCTCTGCTTGACATACATTTCTTGAGCAAATTTCCATACCCAGCAATTTGCCACAGACGGGTGTTAGCAGCTTGCTGTGAAATCACCTGATGGATTTCAGCTTAGCTGAAGTTGTTTTACCACTGGCAGCACTGGCTTGCTATTTTGCACCTATGTGGAATCAGCTCTAGTTTAACCACTGAGGTGTTCCTTCAGACTGCCTGAAGAATAAGGGGTGGCCTTTTTGAGATTAAAGCACCTCTCAAAGACTTTTGTTTTGATCCTTCCATATTAACTGGGCTGCTTATCTTCATGTCTGCCCAGGGTGCTGGACGTCAAAAGTGTTCCAGATGTTCAAGGCCCTGTACTTATCTGACACCATAATAAGGCAATATACATCACTGCTTTCTGTATTTATTATTCATTTGGAGTAAGGTTGCCCCAGTGTAGAAGATAAACTGAAGACTATGGACATTTGAAAAGAAACAGCCACAGCCATCTGAAGAGATAAATTCCAATGTTTGATTGGGTTGATTGGGTTTTTCCATCTTGTCCATGTATTTTTCCAAATAACTGAATTGCTTGTGGGACATTTTTTGTTGTTGTTGACGTTTTGAAACATTAAACAAACTCCATGCCTAATAATTCCTTTTATGAAGTTGGCTCAGAATCTTTTCACTTTTTGCATCAAAGTTTATGAGCTCTGCACAATTTGACTTTTATTTGGAGTCTTCAATTTAATTTACTTTTTTATTTTTACATCTGACCCTGAGGTGATCCCTCCTTATGATTGTTTCAACAGTTGTATGTTTAATACAACTGTAGCACAAAATACTATCAAAATAATGTTTTGCTTGGGTAAAATGCTTCCAAAATTGAATGTATGTCTTTGAGTGTTGAGGGTTGGGTTTTTCCCTTCGTTGTTAATTTTTTTAACTTTGTCAAGAATTCAAGCCTGTGCAAAAAATGTAATCCTGGAAATATATTACTGTATTTCATAGACAGGAAATGTGCCTGCTTCCTTCTTATTTTTAGTTTTTCTCTTCTCTTTCAGTCTCTTAAAACTTGCAAATCCTTTGGGATTTTCAGTCATGTTTTGATTATGCCTCAGGTTAACTACTTCAGCTTATTTTTTTCATGGGCTTCAAAAGGCAGTGATCATAAACACTGAGTTGTGAGCTTTCACTTGTCAAATGTGCAGGACATCCAGAATGTAAACTAATTACATTTTGACAATAAAGCAACAACAAGAATGTCAACAGATCACCATCATCAATTGTAGAAGCCAACCTGCCTGATTTTGCCTGAAGCAAATGGGAGATTGATACAACTCCTATTGCTTCCCATTAAGTGGATAGTAATGGCAGGGAAAGGCAGTGATGAGGGAGCATCCCAGGGTGGGGATAAGGGAACCATGAAAGAATACCTGGATGAGTGGATCTGGAGGCAAATGCCTCTTTGTGGATACTTACAAAGTGCATTTTTGGAGTTTGTCAAAAGTGTCACATTTGTTCAGGGCTGCACTGTAATAAGTATTTAGTAGGACTGGGAAGAGACCTCAAGTACCTTAGATTTGTACTCTGCTACTCTTCAGCCTGTAGATTTAGGTTGGGCAGTAAGTGTTCCCAGAGGTACTGCATTGCCTTATGGTTGTAATGAAGTATATAAGTGTCATCAGAGGAAAAGATAGGTGGTGTGCCCCTAATATTTTAATGTTAGAATAGATAGCCCTGTTCCTATTCCATGTGCTACGACAGCTGAAGCTCAGGGAGCAAGTGGGTACAGGCTGGAGCATGCAGAAAATTCGGACTTGTGCCCTCAGCTTTCCAGTGAATCTTCTGCTGGAGCATCTGTGCTTCAGGCTTGCCTTTCCTAAGTGTCCACATTCCTCTAAACTAAAATAAAAGATTAGGCATGCAACTGATACTTTGGAAAGCATTTTCTTCTTAAATCTCCTTCTGGTTTATAGTACCAAAGAGATTAACAAAATTTGTAAGGACATGTGCTCCTATTGCTATCACATGTATACAATCCAAACGCCTTTCAGAGGAGTGGCTGGGAGAAGGCTGTGAATTATGTAGTGGATTAATTCCAGGAAACTCTTGTATTCACTCTGAAGTTGATACTAATAGCCTGCTTCATAGTGGTTACTTCATTATTATTGGGTTTTGTTCATATACCAGCAATTTCTTTTGTAATGTGGAAGACTTTGAGTGAAATATATTTGAATATATTTCTGCATAATACTTGATAAGAATACTCCAAATATTCCAAACAAAGTGCTTCTCGTTAAAAAAAGAGGCAAAATGTAGAGAGATGATGAGAATAGAAAGGTTTCCTATCCCTTACTGTTTTTCATATGTCATCCAAAAGACTGTGATAGAAACAATATCAGAATACGGGAAGCATATGTAGAATTTATTTTCCAGGTCACCCCATCCCACCTTCTCTCCTTCCACCTTCTCTGGCTCCTGAATCCAAAGCAGTGAATTTTATCCTCAGACATGCTTGTGCCACAGTCTGCACACCAAAACCAAACGTACCCTTTGCCACGAGATTGTGACTTTCAGTGCAGATCAGAAGCAAGGCAGAGGAATAAAGAAGCTTGTTAGAAGAAGGCAAGGGCAAAAAATACCCAATAATGGCTGACTGTTTCTTGCAGAGGGGCCACAAGCATGGATGGATTTCTAGGTATTACTGTAACCAGTAAATGCACTCAGCATTTGTCTCACACTGTTGTTAAAACTGGATGTTTCTTTTCCAGGTGTCTTGTTTTCACTGGTAGTCGTGATGTATGTCATCTGGGTCCAGGCGATGGCTGATCTTGAAAACTACACAAACATGAAAAAAATGGATTGCCCAGACTTTGCTGTTTATGTACGCTATGGCTGGTCTTTCATGCTGGCTCCAATAGGAGTATTTTTTGCTTTATTAGCAGGAATGCTGTTCTTGTTGGTAGGGCGTGCCATTTATTTAAATTCAGACTAGTCATACACTGCCAAACAGAGTATAGAAGTCCTAATAAAACTTCCTGACACAATTTTATATATCATTACCATTATTACAATCCTAAGTATGCAGGCACACTTACGGAATTTCTTCTGTTACTTGTTTAAGAGTAGAGGACACAAAACTCAATACAGGAAGAAACCACCCTTAATACCCCTTGTTGCTTTTAATTCTATAGGAAGTACACACATAATTCTCCATAATGTACTATTTGCAGCATTTTTGCAGTTTTGCAAACCAGAGGAAGGCAAAAATGTTCTGCAACCAAAAGCCCAATATGAAATGGGCCAAATCAACATTTTGTACATTTGTCTTTTAGTATTTATCGTGTGCTTCCACTTGTGGAGAATGGTACAAGATGGAGGGAAAACAAATGGTCAAACACAGTAATTAAGTCTACCTCCTCTCCTGTTTTCCACTACTTGCCTTAGTTTTGATACAACCAAACATCTGCAGTCTATAAAAATAGAGTGCAGTTGTTCATGAAGAGTCCATGGGAAGAGGACAAGAGAGAAGACAATAGCAGTGAACAGCAATTTGGTGCTAGTCTGTCCGTGTAAAAGCTTAACTGCTTCTGTTTCATTTCTCCTTTCTGTATGCATTTGAATGCTGTATACTTTCATGTTTGTTGCATGATTTTGTAAGCCAAAATACCATATCTGAATCACTAGTTAACGTTATGCCAAAAACTGTTCTTTGAATTATAGCTTTAATATTTTAATCAAGTATTTGATTTATTTTTGAATGGAATAATTGGCTCCTCCCAGAAACATTTTCCTGGTGATGTAACATGAAAGATTTATTATGATGGTAACTATCCAGAGTATGAAAATGTATGTTTTATGTAGCCAACATTTTCTTAAATATTAAAAATCTGCATTACAAACCAGATCTGGCCTGGCTGCTAGTCATCCCTTGGAGAGCAACAAGACAAGCAAAGGCAGCAAGGGAGGAGAATCTGGTTCCGTGCTGTAGAAGTAGCTCGCTCTTGGTATATGTGGGTGTAAGATGGAGCAAGGATGGGACTGTATGCGTGGTATAGAAAAGATGGGGTGGAGAACTATGAAGAAACTTGGTTTGTCTGGCATTGGGCCCAAGCTGAAATTAAATCCATCTGAGAGTGTGTTCATTTTCACTTTGTAACCTAATAACTCAATGGGACTGATGGGGAAAAATAAAGACTGCATGTTGGTTTCTTCTCATTCGTAATGCTTAATTCCACAGCTGTTCTGAATACTAAAAGCATCACTAAAAGGCAGGAAAGGAGTGCCCACCTAGAAGATGTGGTAAGCTAGATTGGATATTGCTTCAATTTCAGGAGCTTTTGTGATTGGAAGGTTTCCAGCCTCCCCTGCTACTTATTTATTTTTCCATCACCAAGATTAGCTTGATACAATATAGAACAGGAAGAAACAAGGGCAGGGGGTAGAAGAGCATGGAACTCTGATGTTTGGAATAATTACCAAATCACAAAAATATTTTTATAGGCTACTAACATGATGTTTTTAATTACTGCATCCGAGAGTATGATGGGTGAATTTTAACCAAATATTCATAAACTTATACATGAACTCCACGTAAATGATAGCCATCTTGAGAACATTAGGGTTACACCGTAATGCCTTTGGTTAATCAGGAAATGCTGAAATTTACCCTTCCTCTGCTGCATATGGTGTTATACACCTGCCTTTAATTACACAATCACATACTGTTTCTCAAATAATACAGTCTGTTGGTATTTACCCCTTTACAGTCTAGGACACTCACCAGTAATTGGGGAGGTAAATTCAATAATTGGGAGTCATTGGGCTGCACACCCCTCCCGAAGCCTGCTGGTTCTCTGCAGGGGAGAGGCCTTCTACATAAGAGCTTACAGGAGGCAAAATGCTTGAGCCACTTTCTTGCAAGCTTTAGAAGCTGGAGGAATTGAGAAGTGCCTCAGAGCTGGACTTCTTCCAGGAACTTAGCCATGTGTGCAGCAGCAACTAATAAACTCTGCAAGGAATGAGCCAAAGGCTCCTGTGGAGCCCTTAATTCAGCCCATGTGCATCTTCAGGGCTCTCTCCATTAGTCAGCTAAATTAGCTACACTCCTATGGGCAAGACACCGTCTCTCAGAGGCAGATCTTTGGGTCAGGCTGCGGGAGTAATGGCCATTGAACATCCAAGGTGTTTCTGACAGTTCTCTTAGAAACTTCAGGGAGCCTTTCTGGCGTCAGTAGAAATTGCTTAAGTCCTCATAAATTCTTCACTCAGACTTATACTTTCGGCACTAGTCTGTAGCTCTATCCATTTGCTTTAATTGGATACCATTTTCTTCTCCTAATGGTAGAGCTGAGAGGTTCCTTCTGAGAGGTGCAGACAGGATGCTTGCTCACACCAAGACAAGGGTGTCACTGAGCACACTGATGTGCATGTGACAAGTAGCTGTCATAGACCAGGGTGTTGGGTGGTAGGAAAGCATTTCCATATAAATGTTACCTGAAAGTATATTCTTACCCTTGTACTTCTGGTTTCATTAAAATCTAAGTGCATAGGAATGGGTGTCATGGAATCATAGAATCATAGAATGGTCTGGGTTGAAAAGGACCACAATGATTATCTAGTTTCAATCCCCCTGCTATGTGCAGAGTTGTCAACCACTAGACCAGGCTGCCCAGAGTTTGTCAGAACTGTGGGAAGACAGACCAGCTAGGGAGACTCCCTTCTGTGACACTCTTCCAGATTTTTTTTTTTTTTTTGTCCAGAAACTCCTTGTCAATGATACAGGGATTATCATGATTAAAGCTGGGTAAAAGATTGTAAAGGGGATTAGATACTGCAATCAAAATATTCCGTGAAATTGGTCAAAGAACTCTATTCCCTGCAAACCTATTGGTTTTGGGGGCTGTTTTTAATTGCCTGGCTGGCTCAACAGCCTGTGATCAAATCAGCTGAGATTTTTTTTTTAAAGTCACATGTCTGGAAAAGTGATGGTGAAAGGAATGGGTAGGTAAGAAATATTTTTTTATTAGTTTCAATCTGATCATCTGATTATCCAGAGCAAATCTGGTGAGGACAGTGACTGCCCACTGCAGGGGCAGAGCAAAAACGAGGGGATGAGGGCAAGAAGGGAGGCTGAGCGTCCCTCTGCACTGCCCTCTGCCAGCCCGCTGTGCAGCTGTCGTGGATTCCCGGGGGGCATGCTGACACGATGCGGCAAAGGCAGCCGCTGACACAAACAGACGGGAAAGGATGTGCCCCTGGCTTATCCTTGATACTCATTGGGGTGGCTGCTGGAAGTTTTGCTGGAGCTGATCTTGATGAAACGTGGGGTCATCTGTTGATGTTTATGTTAGGGAGCTAAATCAATATTTGCCTTTTAGGAAATGCATAATAAAGGATGATCTGTTTCTCTGCAGGATGTCTCTGCAGCTGGGTCTGCGCTCTGGGGCGAGCTAGTAAGCTGCTAGTAGAGTGCTCACAAGTAGTTCCTATGCTGCTGTCTCCATTCATATAAAATCCTAGCTGTCTGCCACATACATTGTATTAATTACTAAGAAGTCAGACTGAACCTCTTAAAAGAGCTATCTACCTTCTGATGGAACAAGTGGGTTTTCTTCTGTCTCTCCTGTTCCTATCTGTACTTCCAGCAGTGTGATTTCCAGGCAGGGAAGACAAGGTAAAGTATGCTGAAATTCTGCTGCGTTCACTTTTAGAGAGAACATGGATTCCTGCTGCTGAAGACCATGGAGATGCTAAACTCAGTCATGTATAAGCAGTTATCTATGATCTAAAGTTTCAGGAGGGATGAAGAATTCACGAGTATAGGCAGCACCACTTTTTCATCTGTGTGTCTTACTCAGTTTGCTAGTCTGTCCTTCCAGCCCAAAATGTTGGTCATCTATACAGGAAACACATCAACAATAGGGATCAGAAGAGCATTTTGGCATGAAGTTAAGAAGGAAAGGAGGGCTGGCAGCATCCTCCTGTCTGACACCTCCAAACTGTGCACCTGGTATTTCCCTAAGATGGACCTCATGGCATGCTACCAGGCTCCGTGCTTTGCTGTGAGGATAAGGGGAGTGCTTGGAGCAGAAGTCACCCCAGCTTATTTGCTATAGATCTGTTCCTTACCCTTTCCTAAAAATGGACAAGGATGCATCTGGTACACAATAAGCGGAGTATGTACACATGCAAGGTACTTTCATGCTGGAAGGCAGCGACTTTGAACATGTTTTCAGCAATGAGATGGCCTGAGTGCCATCACGATGCTGATATTTCACATTTGGCACATCATTGACCCCAGCCTGTGCCTTGGCTGTGGAGGGAGACATTCTCTGAAATGACTTGCATGCAATTCAAGTTTTAAACTGGCTAAGGAAAAGACCTCAAATGAATCCTTATCTAAGATGGAAACACTTTTAAGGAAGAATGAAGCCCAAAAGATAATGAAAAACGTTCCCCCCCTCCCCTTTACTCTATCACATCAGATTGACTTATCCTCTGTTATGTGGGTTTACTTTGAAACAGATCACTCTCATTGCAACACGTTCAGTGCTGCCAGCCACCACATGGTTATTTGGCAGCTATTTAAAGCTCAGATCATATTACTGAGTCGCAGTGCTAGGCACCCATGTTCCAACTGGTATACAACTGATCTAAAGAGAAATCAGCTTTAGGTTTTGTTCTCTGAAATTAAATGTGACGGTATGATCTCTGTGATCCTTTTTTTCCCCTTTTCTTCCCCCCCCCCCCCCCCTTTTTTTTTTCTTTTTTTTTTTTCTTTCTTTTTTTTTTTTTTTTCTGTATGCATTATTACTTTTTTTTTGGAATGGTGTTTTGCTAGTACCACAGGGGAAATTCAGTAAGGCTGTCAGCCTGATGTAGTGTATTCTCAGACACCTTAGCTTTTCCTCCTCTTACATTTGCTTAAGAGCTTATAAACCACAGAGAATAAAAATTGCTAAATAGAATGAAATGACCTGTCAAGGGTAGACATAGTATTTGTGAATGACTTAAAAAAATTCCACCGGCTTCAAGCACCCCAGTCTCACTGATCGGGTGTGCTCTCTTGAAATCTGGCCTTTCTTTTTTTCCCCAGGTAAAATGCTTTGATGGTCATCGGTCTTAGATGATGTGAAAAGGACTAGTTTTGTCTACCTGTATCCAGCCCAGGACGAGACTATGCAGCAGGAGAGGATTTCATTGTGAGATTTGGAAGAGACTTGAATCCTGCTCTTAATATAATGAGCCTAAATCTTGAATTTTGCAAATCATTGAACAAAGTCAAGATGAGTGGCTCCCAGGAAGAATTAACCAATAAATATTTTACATTGCAGAAAACTTTCAACATTGGAGAATAGGAGAATTTTCCATAGGAACAAAGTGACTGATCTCAAACCCAGCTAACTGTTGATGCTGATAGATATATATTCAGTTCAGGAGCTGGGGTGTTCAGCTTGCATTTAACTCATCTCAGGAAGTATAGGGTAGTTCTATACCCAGAAGCACCATTTGGTCAGGAAGTTGGAGTTTTGAATGTAATCCTTATTTGATTATTTTATTTTCTGATGTTCTGCCATCTCCTCTCTCTCCCTGTACAATTTCAGGCTTTAAATCTTTGTCCTGAGCTTCAAATAGCAACTTCTACTGCTAATCAAAGCAACAGAAAAAGTGTATTTATGTATGTTCCTGGACTAGTGCAAAGGTTATTCTGTAACTTGTTTCTTCAGTGTGAACATCACATAATCAAAGAGTGTCACATTTAGCCTTCCCTAAGGAGCAGGCTTTCTGGAGGGAAGCATTGAGTTTCTCTGAGCACTACATACATACAGCCCTCTATGTGCCAGGACCAACACAGGCAATGAGAAATAAGAGGATATGGATGTAGCTTAAAATATGTGCATAAAACTGAAAGAAGGCACAGTGGGCTGGCATCATATTCTCATTCATGTAGCTCCAGCTTTTTCTATAGCAAACACTTTTCAACACTGCGCGTTGGAGTTGTGCAACACACAGCTCAAGTGAGGCTCTCCCAGGTCATAGAGTCATAGAACGTCCTAAGTTGGATGGGACCCAGAAGAATCATCAAGTCCAACTCTTGGCATTACATAGGATCACCCAAAAATCATACTGTGCATTTGAGAGCGTTATTCTGTCACTTCCTGATCTCTGGTGAAATTGATGCCATGACTACTGCTCTGGGAGCCAGTTCCACCACCTCTGATGAAGAATCTTTTCCCGATGTCCACCCTGACCCTTCTCTGTCAAAAGTCAGCTGTGTGTGTGGAAATGAGCCTGGTGGGGTTCAGAACTGGATGTATGGGTAGGTTGTGACTCTTCAGCTGGGTTCACGTGTACAGAAGCAGAGTTTCATACTTCATTGGAAGATATTTCTGATGAACTTCTGATTCTTTGTGTCTACAGAGAATGCAATCCACAGGAGGTACCTGCTTCTCATCACTGTCAGGAAGAATGCTCTAGGCTGCTCAGAAACAAACGGCTCCTACAAGCTAATGAGAACCTTAGTAATACTCTATTGTAGAAACAACCCTGTAGAAGTTTGTGTCACAGGGCAATGACATACACACTCAAAGACAGGTCAGTGACAGCTGGTTCTAGTACATGAAACCCTCTCATAGCTCTAACCTGTGCTTCATTCAATAGGAAAATATTTGGATAACCTTTCTGTTGTAAGAGGCTTTAATTCATAATTCAGATGTTTTGAAATATAAAGTAATCACATTCCAATTATTAATTGCTATAGAAAGGCATGTCTGCCTTTTTTTTTTTCGCTGCAGAAAAGAACCCCAACAAATTCTATGCATATTTCAATGACAGTGAAATCCTTCAGTTTGCCCTTGCTAATCTATGTGCGTATCTCTGCTCCAGTGCAGTGAGCACAGCCCATGAAGACTGCGCATGAATCAGCGAGGGGCTCCTTAATTTGATAAGAAGCTTCAGCGCTCGGAGAGGGAGGAAATTCATGAACTGGAGAGACCAGAGGAGAAGGCTCAGCTAGAGACCAATGTCCTATGTCTTGGGATCTGAGACTCTTCGATCAGTTGTGCGCTTGGGTTACTTGGTCAGATCCTTGCTCCAGTGCAATCACACACCGCCTGTTCACTGATTGCTTGTGGGAAAAGGGCATGTGCAGCACAGGAGCTCCTGAACTACCTGATCTTCCAACAGAAGACCAACAAACAAGCACTCCCCTCACAAGTCGTCTATGCCACCAACTGATTTCTTTGTGAAAGAAACTTGTGAAAGAACTGCAGCCTGCATCACGTCTACTCTCTTCTTAGCGGGAAAGGAAACCCAACCAACGTCCATTTGCAAACCGTAACCTGGAAATCCTGTGTTCCCGGAGCCGGGAGAGGATGGGGCAGGGCGGGGAAGGCACGGCGGGGCCTGCAGGGCGGCCGGCGGCCACCGGGGGGCTTCGTTCTGCCTCTCACGGAGGAGCGGCGGCGGCCGCTTGGCTCTGCCCCTCCCTCACGGAGGCTGTGTTTCCAGCGCTGGGTTTATCCCGTTCAGTCTAGGTTCTTAAATTCTGCCTCCTTAACACCGTTCAGGTTAAAGGCACTTCAGCACAACTTATCCTTTTCGTAAGTGTTGTGTTACCTTAATAAAAATGAAGGCTGCTTCTCACAGAATCACAGAATTGTAGGGGTTGGAAGGGACCTCCAGAGATCATCGAGTCCAACTCCCCTGCCAAAGCAGGTTCCCTACACCTTCTAGGGCAGGAAAGCCCCAAACGTTTTGCTAAAAGCCCTTACAGCCCTCCAGAATCCTCTTTCTGGAGTACTGCACTCCTTTTTACTACCAGCAGGTATTTCAACCATTTATTCCTTAAATAATTAGCCATGAGAGTAATCAGAGAATCGTAGAATTGTTTGAGCTGGAAGGGATCCTTAAAGGCCATTTAGTCCAACTCCTCTGCAATGAACAGGGACACCTACAGCCGGATCAGGACACTCAGGGCCCCATCCAGCCTCACCTTGAGTGTTTCCACCGACCACATCCACCACTTCTCTGAGCAACCTGTGCCAGTGCCTCACTACCCTTACTGTAAAAAACTTCCTTACATTTAGTCTAATTCTCCCCTCCTTTAGTTAGAAACTATTTTCCCTTATCTTAACACAACAAATGTTACTGAAGGGTTACTGAAGGGTCTGTCCCTTTTTTTTCTTATAGCCCCCCCCTTTAGATACTGAAAGGCTGCTAATACATATGAATAACATCAATATATCTTTTTGTTATTATTGTTACTTAAACAATCGCATTCATTCATAGATCTCAAAGTGCTTTTTAAATGAGGTCAGCACAATTAACCCTGCTGAACCACTGCTATGCAGAGCTTCCAGACTGCTGTCACTGTGCATCAGTCGAGTGCACAGTCCTGTCTCTAACACCTTTAAGCCAAGACTGGAGCCAAAACCAAAGCGGCAGGAAGCCTCCATATTAGATAAGTTTTTTTGGACACAGAAGCTCCCACTGCCTTGAAGGGAGGGAGAAAACAGCCTGAAAGCATTTGGAAAATGCCCTGCTGTGGTTGGAACAGTTGGGGATCACTGAAGAACTGCAATAAGGGGAAGCAGCAGCTGGCAAAAGCTAGGAGAGTTAGGTGCAAGAGCAGAGCTCCTTAAGTAGCACACAGCCCAGGAAGCTGTCATGGGTCTGACACGGGCTCTTGTTCTTCCTTGGTGAGAAACATACCCGGTGATCTGGAAGAGCGAGGGGGCTAAAGCCCTAAAAGGAGGCCTCCAATTTTAGAAATGCCTCTTGTCCCCATAATCCCTTCATTTTTATAACATTTTCTAGGTATGACATTACACAAACTACGTAACAGACAAATCCTCCGTTTGCATTAGATTTAAGTGGCTTCCCTCCCATCACTCCTCACTGTTAAAAATACATTACAGAAATTACTATCCCGCCTAGGAAAATGTGTGATGATTCTGGTATCTGTCGTTTATGTCTAAAACATTTTGGCACTTATCCTGCCAGGTTGTCTTTTCCTTTCAGCTTTGAGTGAGAGAAGGGGAAGTGCAGGGTGAGGGGCCAGATTTTTCTATTTCCCTAGTTGCTGCCTGCATGCATTGCAGCCCACATTGCAGGCGTGATAGGATCTAAATGCTGAGCGGGAGCAGTGAAATCCTTAGGAGAAAAAGAGAACAGAAAGTAGAGAGAAGCCACACTTCAGACTACCCTAAGAGTGGCTGTATGAAATCAAAGCAAAGATACTTAAAAATACGGAGCCCAAGATCTTGTCTTCCTACAACAGTCAATATTTACAGAGAAACTATCAGCAAACAGCAAGTGTGACATGATCTTTCCTCGAGTCCCTTTTCAGCTTCTGAAAAGGGGACAGACACCTTTCTGCCTTTATCTCATTTTCATGTGGACTGAATTTGGCCCTCTACATCTGAACAAGCCCCCAGTCTCCACTCCTCTCTCCTGCAGCCATCAGCTGCTACGTCAGTGCCACTGGGGCTGCTCACATCAGGCATTTGTAAGCAGTAATCAAGCACAGAGATCCCTTTTCCCTCTGCTAAGAGCCTGGCTCAATCTGGAAGGAAGGGAGGAGAATCAATCTGCCTGATTGCTGTATCCCCTTCATTTTGCACTTCGCAGCCCCTTGCCAAGCAGAGCAGCGGGAGAGTCTCAGCTCGATCGGCTCAGCTGCTCCCGGCAGGTGTCACTATGGAATGGCAAAATGCAACTCGAGGGCTGTGAGAGCTGCTGCAGAGCCTGGCTGCCGGCAGCGCGTCCACCGAAGGGCCACGTTTGTACCACGGTGCTGCAGCCAGGAAAGTTTCCTAATTAGATCTGAAACCGGGGTGCTGCTGCACTCTGCTTTCCCCATGTTTGTCTCTCCACTCTCAAAACCCTAACAGTGGGTTGGAGGAGTTGTCTGTCTTTTGTTTGTTTGTTTGTTTGTTCGTTTGTTTGTTTTATATATATATTTATATATACATATATTTATAAAATATTGCTTAGCAATGAATGGAGAGACACCCTTCTTCATGGATTGCTGCCTCGTGTAGTAACACAGCACAATGACGTGTAAAGTTTCCAGAACTGTTGGTAATTACTGATAAGCCCAGTTCAGCTCTCAGTTACATACAAAGCTGGATAAACAATGGGAGGAAAAAATTAATTAAAGCCCATGTTTGCAAAAGCTGGCTAGCGATTCTATCTGATCACGTTGCTGCTCCTTTTATTCCCTTTGCACAAACGTTTGGGTGGTCAGGTTGTGCTGGTGCCTAGGTGTACAGGAGGAGCTTTTGTCTGTGGAAATAGTGCATCTCCCCCAGGCCCTGGGCCTTCTGGAAAGCACTCACCCATGCCCTTGTGTTTGCAGCTGGGAAGGTATCTGGAGGCCTGGAGAGGCAGAGGTTAAATGGTTGTCTCTCCCAGGTGATATCTGAAGTCTCCACACCACCAAAAGCAACAGGGGAAGAAGGAAGAGAGTACAGGTGGGAATGCGAAACAATGGGAAGGACACACATCTAGAGAAATTTCACACGTTTCAAACCCACAGTACTCTTGGGCAATGTGTCTTCTGTGACACAGCACAGCCTATGTGAAGAGGAAGAGGGAGCTTATCTGCAGCATGGGCTGGACACATTACAGACATAAACACTGTGCCTAGATCACATTGCTTCACTTGCTGGGAATGCTGGGACTGGTCAAGTTCTTAGAGACTTATTCCAATCAATTGTAAGTCTTGATGAGTACTGCATGGCACCTTGAGCACTGCACGGGCTGCTTGTCTCTGCCTGATTTCCCATCAGGGACTCAGGCAACTCCTGGCTATTCCAGTGTGACAGGAGTCAGGGTTCTGCCAGGGATCTAAAAATCATGTTCTCCTCCATGACTGAACCCTCTCACTATGGCAGGCCTGATTTACTAGTGTCAAAGCTGGTCCAGTCTTGAGAAGGTGGTCAGACCAGATGACCGCCAAACATCCCTTCCAACTGAAATAACTCCATAAGTTCATGATTGTGGGGTCATTTCCTGCTATGCTCCTTTCCCTGAGGTTCTTCCTCAGAGCCTCAGTGATTTCTTCAGATTCAGCTCAAAATCATGGAAACTAGGTCAAGCTATGATAGGAAAGCTGAAAGGCCGAGCTTACCATCAGAAACCATGGGGAAGATACAAAGCCTACACTACGATTCTTGAATGGAATGGGATGCATCCACTAGAAAAACTGGTTGCACAGCAAAATATATGTGTATATGTGTAGGAGACAATGCAGTTATTTTGGAAATAGCTTGTAGAAAGCACCAAATTGGACTGATGTTTTGATGTCAGTGCACCATTTGCTGATGAGTCTTGGCATCTTCAGAGACTTGTGATGTATTTCTCCTCTTGTGAAGAAATGCTTGGCAGATGAATCCATAAAATCCTGTCCTTTTGTGCCTCATTTTACAGCATTGTTTGTGCCCTCGTGCACAGAGTTGTGTTTTATGGAGTGCTAGGAAAGGCTCAGATCAAAGCTAATGCGATTTATCCACGATACTTTCAGCAAGAAGAAGAGTTCAAAAGATAGGAAATCACATATGAAGAAAATTAAGCTTTGCATATAATTTCCTGTGCTTTATGGAGAGCTAAGACCACAGAAAGAAGGATTCTGGTGAGCAGCCTAATACTGATCCCTTCTTTCTCCCAGTAGCACATTGGATAACATACATCCCATCTAATTTAATCTGTGGGGACTCCTCTTGGCCTCCAATCGCTGACCTGACAGTGTGCTTCTAACACAAACTCTGTGTGAGTGTAATTAAATTCTTTCATTTCCTTATTTGAGCTACAATTAGGAAAGAAAAAAAAAAAAACAATAGCAACATTCCTATGCTCTAATTTTTGTTTATTTCAAACAGTTGCTAGATGTAAGTAATTCTAATTAAACTGCAAAGTTCTTCTGTAGACAGTTTGTATGTTGCTAAAATTGATGTCAGGTGTTACAGAAATGTGTATTGTTTGCAGTGATCTTTCCAAATTCCACTGGCATAGAGGAGTAACAAAAAAAAAAAAAAAAAAAAAAAGAAAGAAAGAAAGAAAGAAAGCCCTTAGATCTATTTACTATTGCTTTTTGACTGTTCCCAGGGTCTTAATGGAATCTGCAAAGCCAGGAGCACAGCCTGACAAATGTGGGTGGTACTTGGGCTTCAAATTAGGATCCCAAAGAAGATCTACAGCCACAGTCATTTGCTCTTTGAAAAGAAAGAGGTCCATTTTATACATGAGCTCTGGTTTTCTGTAGAAGTTTCATGCCCATTGCTCATGTGCTTCCCCACCAGTGTTCTTTCAATGCTCTGAAACATTATGCAGAGATTCTGCATCACCTTTGCTCATGCTCAGAGGCAGTGAGCTATGACTTATATGTACAGAGGGTGTATGGAAAATTCTTTGCAAATACGAGGAGGCCTGTTTTAGAAGCTGCTTGTGAGCCTCCTTTCACAGAAAATCATGATTTTCAGACTAGGTATCATGTTGTTTGAAAGCAGATTCATGACAACTGCATTTCCAGTTGTAGGGTGAAGAGGGATGCAATGAAACTTTATATATATGCTAGAAGTCATTTAAGAAAAAAAAAACAAAACCGAAAAAACACAGAAGTTATTTATGAATGATTGGGATTACTCTGTATGCTACTGTTGAATGAAATCTTGCTTTCCACTCTGTCTCTGCTTCTTACAGTGAGATTTGGCAGGATCTGCCATTGTCTGGGTCAAAGTGAAGTACCTGTTCAATTTTGAGGAAGAATTAAACATTTTTATAGCACATCTCATCTTATTAAAAGTATTATTTTTGCGATGCAAAAAAGCTTTGTTCCTGCACAGTAAATGAGATATAAGTCCACTGAAAGAAGCTAAGACCAGTCTAAGCAGAGACCAGAAAACAGAACCACATGTTTTTTTCTTTTTCTTTTTTTAAAGAAAGAAACAGCAAACAAACCAAACAACAAAAATGCTGGAAGAGACAGTGAAAGATAAAGATGTATTTGAATGATCTAGTAATTATAGGTACACCAAGAGGCATTCATTTGTTTATCTATTCTTCCTTTGCCAATATTGGCGAGCAGGCAGAAACTAGGCTCTTCCAACCTTCTCTGCCATTTGCTGCTTCTTTCATCTGCCTTCCAGTTTTGAAATCAAACACTTAGCTCTCCCTCTTCTATGGAAATATGCAAGGTTTCTGTTGTGTTTCTTTACTAGAGTTGGCTTCCAGTTCACACGGCTGTAGACAGGACCAATATGAAAGGCTAACTGATTAGTTTGGAAGATTTAATTATTCTTTGCAGGAAAAAATAGAAGGCAACAAATCCTGCATGCTGAGAATATTACTCATAGTGACAAAGATGGTGTCTAGGTGTTGGAAGGGCTGATGGATATGTCATGAACACAGCTCTGTTCCATATATTTGTCAGTGGTATAAAGACAATTGCCCTAAACACACATTTCAGATATACAGGAAGGAATAGTGTCTGCCCCTAACAGTCTACGTTTTGACTTAGAATAAAGCACAACAGCAATTAGGAGGGTAAAGCAAGAAGTAGGAGAACAGTAGTAAGATCATACAGCAAATAAGTGCCTACATGCAGAATTAGATCCAAGCCATTTTAAAGTGGAATTGTGGGAATAATTCTTTCTTCAGTTCAAAGGTCAAACTGAAATATATATATATGCATGTATTTTGGGTTGATCTAAAGCATAAAATTGTATTGGTTTTCTTGGCAAAATGGAAAAAAAATAGAAAATACTTGGGGTTGAAGTCAAAGTTAATAGTTCATTTAGTTGGAGGAATCTAAACACTCATTAAATGATTTATTTCAAGAAGTTTAAAAACAATCATTTTTGAACAAAAGTTTGAGATACTGTGAAAATAGGGAAATAATTTCTCTTTACTGGAATATTTTTTTTCAGTCACAAGTATTGGCCAAATGAAGCCAGTTAGGAACAATTTTCACCTGATCTTTTTGTCTAGTGAATGTTGACTCTCAGTCTTCGTTGTCCTTCAACTTTTCACAAGTTAAATGCATTTCTTAAAACAACTGTTTTAAAAAACTTCTGAGGAAAATGATGACTTGATTTTTAAATGCGAAATTTTTACTCACTTCTCTTGAAGAAGAAAGAAAAAACTAAGATTACTGAGAAGAATATTCCAATGAAGCTATTCTGTAGGTTTTTTTCAGGGTAATATAAAAATTTCCAAATAAGTCTTGATAAATGAAAAAAATAGCTATTCTTGAGCAGAACGTCAAAACTGGTGCTGATAAATTACCAGCCCAGAGAAATAAAACAGAACAAAATAGCATGTGGTGCCAGTGTATTCAGTAAGTGTTATGAATTTGCACTGGTGTTATGAAGTCATCATTTTTGCAGCAAATTGGTATGGAACAAGGGTCTTCTGGGTGACCCCATAGTTCTGTATGGAGCTGAAGTCAGACAATATTTGTTTTTGATCACACTGGTTGTCCAGGTGTCAGCATGGAGCAGGAAGATCCCAAGTCTGAAACCACTCATTTTCACTCCTTAGGAAGGAGCTGATGTATCTTTGTGGGCTGTGGTTTCAAATTATCTATTCTTGTTGTAATAGTTCAAAGATTAAAGAAGGAACAGAGGTTGATCTAGAGGAACTGGATCATGAAGGATGACCATTGCATGGGCTTTTCAGGAAGTTCTTGGCAAAGGAACAGGTTTTGCCCAGGATTTAGTGATCATTTTAGTAGTAGCAGGTTCCTGCATTCCAATTCTACTTTTTTTTAACTTATACTGAGAGATATTTTCTTTCTTTTAAAGGCACCTCTCACCTTAAACTAAGAAAGAAAGGTGCTGCTGAGCCCATTAGAAACCGAGCATCATGTAGCCAACCTGGTGGTGGGGGTGACATCTGACAGTATCCAGGAGGGGAAATGTGGGCTTGCCAAGGATTCTACTGACCCCTTCTCACAGGGCCCTACAAAAGAGCACAGGTGGTTATTTATGACTGAGGCCTAGGCAGATATTTGAAAGCAAAACACTTTCATCCAGTCAGGATACAGAAAATAATGGACACTGTACACATACTTTGATATACTTGCTTTTCTTTTGATTTTTTTGAAAGCCTCCTGCTCTCTCTCTTTCCTCTTTCTGTCACCATTTTCCACTTTTCTCTTAATATATCCATTTCAGATTGAAAAATTGTGAATGAAAGCTAGGCCCCAGAGCAGCCACTGATCTGAAGAGGAGCAGGCATCTGCCCATAATGGTCTTTCCATTGGGTGCTGCTGAAGCAATCAGGCACTTCATTTATTTTATATTAAATCTTTATTAAACATGGTCAGTCTTGTTTCTCTTTATGTTTTTTCCCTATTTTCTTCTCCATAAAATGGAGTCATATTAATATGTATTCATAGAGCATTTAATAATGATAAAAATAACATCATCGTTGCCATTAACAGTCACACTCTTGATACTCTTTTTTCAGACGTTATCATGACTTCTGTGGATCTGTGTACTAAATAAATAAATAAATAAGTAAATAAATAAATAAAGCTTCTCATGGTGTATAAAGAAATTGAAACCTGTTTATTTATGACTGGGTAAGAATGAACTGCCTCATTAATGTGGTATAAAATGGGTATCATTCAGCATCCCATACAGTCTTCCATGACGTGTTGACAGGTGCTGTCATGCACTATCACTTTTAGGTTATTGCACTCTAATAGACTACAATTATAGCTCATTTAATATGATATGACAGTATGAATGCATGTGTGAGGTTACAAGTAGTTACATTCACAAAACAAGCTGGTAGTTGGTTGCTGCTACAGGTCAGTATTACAGGGGTCGAATTGCCTTTCCATCATCACAAAGCCCATATGTCTGCAAGTACAGGTGTGGTAATTTCACACTGACGGGCAGCTAAGTACCACCATACTACTCTCTCATTCCCTCTCCTAGAAAGACAAAGGGAGAAAATATAATGAGAAGAAAGCTCATGAGTTGAGATATGGACAGACAGATCTCAGTCATATCAGTGACAAATTAGAACAATGAGAATTAAAAGCAAACTGAAAACACCTTCCCACATCCATCTTCCCAATCTCTCCCTGCCCTGAGCACCTCAGGGGAAATGGGAACGGGGACTGAGATTAGCTCATAATGCTTTATCTCTGCTGCTCCTCCAACGCCACTCTCTGCCCCTGCTCCATGGGGGTTCCTCCCACAACGCCATCCTTCCTGATCTGATCCTGTGTAGGCTTCCCACAGGCCGCAGCTCTCCCAGCACTGCCCTAACGTGGCTCCATACCATGTGCTCCACCCTTCAGGCACTGACCCACATGGGTCCCAAAGAAGGCAGCTCCCCTTGCCCTCGTGCCCCAGAACAGGCCACTCTCCATGGGATGCAGCACTGGTCCGGGCTGCTCCTGTGGGGCTCTCCATGGGCTATGCTTCCTTCAAGTCTCATCCACTGATGCCTTGTGGGCTCCTCTGTGGCTTCACGGGGAGATCAGCCCTCACATTGCCCATGGACTGCAGGGGGATTGTCTGCTCCTCCACGGGTCTCTCCTGGGCTGCAGTGAGCTGCTGCTCCGTACCTGGAACGCCTCCTGCCCTCCTGCTGCATTGACCTCTGTGGATGCAGGGTGGTTTCTTTCACAGTTCTCACCCCTCTCTCCCAGTTGCTGTAGAGCAGCAATATTTCCCTTCCTTACTTCCCTTCTCCCAGAGTACACTCAGCGTCACTCATAGCTCAGCTCTGGCAGTAGTGGGTCCCTCTGGAGCATCTGGATCAGCTCTGATCTGACATGGGGCAGAGCAGTACCAAAACCTTGCCACATAAACTCAGTACAACAGGTCTTATAAATAAAATTCTTCCTGTGTAACATTTTCATTCAGTCTTTCCCTCACATTTCTTGCTCTTTTCTCTGTAGATGCCAGTATTTTTGCTTTCAGCTGTGCCCCCAAACTTTGCTCCAAGAACTGAAGAGCTCTTGGCCCTCCCTGTGGCCAGCTCCACCATCAAGGCAGGTTGCCTGTTCACCTTCTGGACAAGGCTGTGCACAGCAGTTACCAATAATGTTTTCCTGAGGAGTGAGAGTTGCTGAAAAGCTGGGCTCCAACTTTTGGTTTCACTCATCGGAAAGAAAAACTGAAAAATTGGTACTGAGTTTAAACCAGTTAAACAAAAAAGAAAATGTCTCCTCAGGGGGGTCGAATGTTTCTCAGTGGCAGCTGCAGTCCAAGCACTGCATGATTTTCTCAGAGTGAAATTTACACTGCAGTCATGTAGATGGTATTATGAGCCAAAAAGATACCAGCTACTCTATATTTTTGTCTGAACTGCGTAATAAAGTGAGTGGCTTTGCGACTTACTTTCTTAAAATGTATTTCAGCTATTGTTTCAAGTGCTTAGGTCATAGCTGTGTCTGCATGAGCAACTATAGGATATTTTCTTTCTGGGAGTCACCGCATACTTAAATGCAAGCTGGAAATATAAAAACCTTAGAAACTGATTCTGTATGATGTTTCTTGGGAAGTCACCAAACCAGCTTTCTAGGCCTATACAGCTGTGTTACCTTGATAGCTGGGTTATGTCAGATGGTTTGGGATGTCTCTCTCCTGTTCACGCACCCACTGAGCTGGAGCTCTCAGCTCCTCAGTGATGAAACATCTCCTTTGCATTACAATGGGGATCTCAGCTTCTTTGCTAAAACTCTGTTCTCCATCAGCAGCAATCATACATTTGGCATGTGTAATGGAACAGCATGCATTCTGCCTGCTCTAATCTTCGCAAACACTGGAAGCTCAGCCTGCTCAATTGCCACCCTCTGCCCTCCCTACATCAGCAGCCTCCTCTCCTGTATCATTCAGGATTCCCTGCCACACCTTTCCAAACCTCCATCTCCCTGATGTCCTCTGCATGCCTTAAATGGCTCCTGTCATGGATTCAGTGAAAGGGGAAGAGAAGTGATTTTGAGATCAGGTCCTTCCCTCTTTATGGTTGGGATGCTATCCTCTGCCAGTGAAAACACATGTTTTGGTATGCCATGTGTGACCAAGAAAACAGGATACTTTGACATCAGGTAATTTTCAGGCAAGAGACCTATGCACACTTCTAGTTGATACTCTCAACTAGTTGCCCAAAAGATGCATACTAGAGTCAGCATCACATACAAACCCTGCTAAGCCAACTGTAGTTAATTAGGAGATCACATTGCTACAGAAAACATCACAAATGTGTCCCTCTGTTAAAAAAGATTAAGTGTTATTTTGCATTTTTTTCACGCTAGTTTATGCCTCCATTATAATGGAAGAATTGACATGATACAGGATAATGTGTGCTGGAGAGAAAATACAAAAAGTGATGACATAATCATGCAGTACTTGCCTTTCACATCACTCTGGGGCAGGACTCTGAAAAGCTCCCACTGCTGTTTGGGACAGAAATTCCTCTGAAGAGCAGTGACACTCAGAATCCTTAGCCTGATTCTTTCCTGCAATCTTCCATTTAAGATCGCTTGTTTTTAAATTGTCCTATGCCAAGGACAAATTTGTGAATATCAAAGTAAACACCAATACCTTGTTTAATATCTCTTTGGCATTTGAAATGAATTAAACTAAACAATATTCTAAATATTTGGAGTACATTCATTTGGAATGAATGTTTCTCCTGCCACAGTTATCAGCTCTTTTCTTCATCATTGTGACCAATCTCAAAACTGGTAACACTTTTTTTCATTTCTGAAAGCACTAAAATGCAAAAGCTTGCTTTAGCATACCATTAATTTCACATGGCCAAGATCTAATAAGAAGGGGCAAATACTAATAATGGCAGAGCAAAACTATCTGCTATCATGCAGCCTGAATGCTACAAACAGTAACACCTACATGCATTCAGCAACGCTTATGCTACAACAAAAAAGCCAGCTAAAATCAAAATGAGTTAAGATTGAGGCTGTGGGTACACAAAATGGAAGCCTTCACTTCTGAATATTTTAGTTTTTTTCCTGTTTGGCATGAAAATCTCTCATTAAATTCAAGGGCAGATGGATCCAAAGCTTCTGCCCTGCAACTGGTTGGCAAGAACCGTATTCTCCTTGGTTCTGGTTGTTACTATTTTTGCCCATACCTGAATAAAGACTTTTTTTTTTTTAATCGCTGGGGAGTTTAGAAAAGGGAATGCTGCTTGAAATAAAAATCCAAGTGAATTTCTATGAGGATCTTCTGGGGCTCCTGAGGAGGGTGTTCCACAGATGGCAAGGTCCTCTTGCCTTGGACTGCACCCAGCAGGCACCTGCAGAGGGGTTGGGGGAGCAAAAGGAGCATCACCAGGGGAGAGTAATAGCTGCAGAGGTTTTCCTTTCCTGCAAGCCAACCAGCTGTGAAACGGCCCCAGCAATATAATAAAACCTTCCCTGCTACAACCTTTGGTGATTTTATCACACATCTTTTAACACTTCATGCTTGTAATAATATCTGTTCATCCCCTTTCTCATCCTCACTTCCATAGTCCTGGAAAAACAATTTCTTTAGCTCTTTTTGTTATATACAGACTTCAGTTGTGGCTCTTAGAGTCTCAAACCAGGGGATATCTACAATGGCAGAACCATTCTTATTTAAAATGAAAAAAAAAAAAAATTGAAATATCATTTAGATTTCTGCCTCATGGCTGATTTGTGAATGTCTGGCTTTGGTAATAACCCATGTTATAGGTAGATGTTACAGCTTCATCCAGTGTGAGAAGTTCATGAAGGCAGGCATTAAAGACAGGACTTTGAACTCTGTACTTGGCATTTACTTTCAGAATGAAACGTATAAGATATGTTAGAAATCACTCTATAGTAGCCTGCTGAAACACACTGTTTCACAATGAAAGCTTGACTATAACAATGCAAAACAGGCAAACATTCTTTCCCTCTTTGCTCCTTAAATTTTTGACCTGTACATTTTTAAGTATTGAATATTCAGACCTACATATGTGAGGAATAAAAGAGACAAAGTCTGATAAGTAAGTGTTTATGTAGATGCTATGCAGCCTTTCTTCCATTTTGTCCACCCAAAGGATTACATTGGTGATGACAAGCTATTAAACAGAAGCAATGGCTTTTTTTAGAAAGACTTAAATATTATTGAACACTTTTAAAATCAGATTATCTGTGAAATCGGTGTTTGTATTTTTCTTCCTTCACTCTCATTATAATGAGAGTATATAATTTCTCCTCTTTTTTTCTTCTTTCCTTCTTTCTTCCTTCCATCTCTCCTTCCTTTCTTCCCCTTCCCACTTCCTCTTCCTTTTTCCATTCTCCTTTCCCTCATCTTCTCTTTTCCCTCTCTTTCAGCTATTTTCAAGATAAATCCTATCATTGCAAATTCATAACTGACAGAATTGACAACCAGAATATTTACTGCAAAAGCAAGAATGCACAGCAAGACTTCATGATTCTCTCATATGTTTTTCTTTGTAGGGTGTACTCTGCAGTATTTGGTGCATGTGTCAGTAGAGATGAAAAGATACTTTACGCGGAAACTGAAATCTATTTTCAATGACATTACTATAGCACAAAATGAAATACTACAAATGACAGTCACTCAGATTTCCATAAATACGGCTCCTCTATAGCCAAAACTCTGAAGTGATTTTTATTCCTAATATCACCCTTGGAGGCTCTGAAATGTCATCCTCATTTTCTTTCGAATAATTACATTTAATTTGGGGGTTTGGATCAGTTAACACTACTCATTTGTCAAAAAAAAACAGGTAAGAATCAACAATTATCCTGTTTCACTTCTATACCATGTAAGCATTCTTTAATTCTTAAAATGTTATCACTGGGGGAGGAAAGGGAACACATCTTTTATTAGTCTTTCCCAGTGAACACCACAGCCTTGTCTTTGTCAGCATATTATAGTTGGCCATTTGAACCTTGAGTTGCATGAAGACCTGGATACCTTCCAGTCCAAAAAGAGCAGTTTCCCCAGTGAGAGCACAGTCACCTTATAAATCAAAGAATCATAGAATCACCAAGGTTGGAAAAGATCTACAAGATCATCCAGTCCAACCATCAGCCTGTCACCACTAGTTCTCATTAAACCATGTCCCTCAACACAATGTCTAAACATTCCCTGAACATATCCAGGGTTGGTAACTCCACCATCTCCCTCTGCAGCCTGTTCCAGCCCCTGACCAATTAATCTAGTTTATGTGTGTGGAGAAGATAGATTAAGTTTTCTTTAGCAGCAAGTTATGTAGAGTTTTAAAATGAAATCAGTGATGTAAAATCAACCACCGAAGTCCATTTCAGGCTTTCTTTTTATTATTTTTCCCTTTGGATATAAAACACTTCAAATAAAAGTTCTATTAATAAAGCTCTAACCACAGATTAAATATTTCTACTGACATTATTTGACTGATAATATCAATTTCAAAGTTCAAATTTTAATAAGGTATTACAAAGCATAGGAAGAAACAAGCTAATCAAGCCAAGTTTCATATTTCCTTTCTTTGTATAAAATGATAAGTGAATTTAAAGCTATGCTTTGTCTCTTTAATATCTGCTAAATATGGATGAATTACTGAATATATATTTATACTTAGCCTCATTTGAAAGCAAATATTTACAAGGCTTTTCTCTTGTAATCTGATTTTAATATCTCAACTGAAAATGATTCATAACATGTGGCTTCAAATACCCTGTAGTTAAAGAGGCCAAAAATTAATTAGCTGATTCTAGCAAAGGTTTCTTGGAACTGACCTTGAAAGGAAAGCAACAAAAACAACAACTAAAAACCTTACTGTTTATCAGATCATTGTATATTGTTGTTGCTTGTGTAAAGTATTTCAAAAGTAAATAACAGAGATTGGCAATAACGTGTGCCTGATTCTTGGTGCTGATGTGATGTGTTCTATCCTTTGGGTTTCGGTAGATTTTCTAGTAGGGCTTTGGGGGCCAAATGCCTTTGGTCCTTTTGGCATAGAATTCATTCAGACAGGCACTGCAGTGTGAGCTGGGTCAGTGGATGTTATGCAAGCAGTGGGAAGCACCTCCTTTTAATGTCCAGATTAAAATGCAGAGAATGCGAAATACTCACAGGGGTCCTTTATTTATTTATCTATCTATCTATCTATCTATTTATTCATTTATTTTCTTTCTTGCATCTTATAA
Organism: Phasianus colchicus; assembly: GCF_987193195.1. NCBI lineage: Eukaryota > Metazoa > Chordata > Aves > Galliformes > Phasianidae > Phasianus > Phasianus colchicus. The sequence goes on from NC_143436.1 coordinate 135,393,241, forward strand.
ATATACTCAGGAAGCCATCTGGGATCAGAAATACTAAGTACCGCTGACCTGAAATGCAAGCGTCTTTGTGAAGTCAGTTTCTCTCCTTCCTTTGAAAGACAAACTTGCTGATGCTGACTGCTAAAAATAAAGACACAAAATCTTTTCCAGCATCTGGAGTTTTCTGTGCTTTAATCTGTTCATTTCCTTACATATTGTTATATAGGTATTTCTGTGCACACTCTGATTAATGTACAAATATGTATTTTACTCAGTAGGATTAGAGTCAAATGGGTCTGATTCTCCACTTCCTTGCATCTTGCATCATTAGCTATAAGTGTAGGTGCAGTTCCTCAAAGAATTGTCATTTTATAAGGAGATTTAAGGAATTAGTTTAACTCTTGCTTTGCCAGTTTATAAAAATTATCCATTTAATTTAGTGATTTGCAAACAAATCTTTACCCTCTATTTTTGGGTTTCTTCAGTCCCATTAAGGACAGTTGTTTTCCAAAGGGTACTACATAGCACAAGACCTCTTTGGTGAAAACGTATTCTTGTAAGTGTACAGAGGTATATGTCCAAATGTGCTTTATTTCTGTTGCATAAGTGCCAGCCATAAAAGCCCAGATAAACAGTCTATTACTACACACATCACCTCAAAAACACCCTCTTCAGTTCCTGTCAAGAGTATTGCACTGTGAGCTGTGTTTGGAGGATGTTCAGTTTAGGAGGACACATTGAAAGTTAATGATTTTTGTGCTGGGCTAATTCAGCTTTTCAGTAAAACACAAATTTGCTTTGTCTGTGTTGTTTCTCCTCCCCTCCTTGGAAACTGTGATGTGGTTGTAGGTGTTGTGTCCTTGGCTGCTGCAGCTATATTATCTCAATGAAGTTGTGTCAATGGCAAAAGCTGTGACAGCAGGTGCTTTCATATAATCCTGTGTTAGGGTTTAAACCTGTATAATCTGCATATTTCTGATATTCCCACTCACATATTAGATTGGCATTAATCATCCTTAAATGAATCAAACAGTAGAAAATATTTGACAGCATTTCTTTAGGGTGCCTCAGTTTGCTGTGAAAAATATCTTCACGATTGTCTGAGTCTGGGATAAATCTGGCACCAGAATACTGCTTCACCTATAATTTAGATAAATGCTAATCAGGTCAGGAAGTCTTTGGGGATTTAATGGGTTGTTTTTCTTCTTTTCATGGAAAGGAAAATGAAACAAGATCTGTATACTTATCCAAACAGGAGTGTAGCCTCAGTTCTAGAACTTGGGCTTTCTTGGTTAAGTAGCATCTGTTGTGGTTTTGATAATATTAATTAGTTAAAAATAAATTAATGGAATAGCATGCATGGAATTTATTCAATATTAAGAGTAAAGCATGAGATCTACACATGTGCATGTGTACTATGAATGCACCAGTCTGAAGACTTGTAAGAACATGGGCTCAGGGATGCAATGCTACTGATAAAGCTGAGGTGATATGCACAGTCCTGGCATTTCTGTCATTGTCATTGTGCACTCTTTCTGAATCACAGAATCATAGAATCATAGAATGGCCTGGGTTGAAAAGGACCATAATGATCATCTAGTTTCAACCCCCCTGCTATGTGCAAGGGTTCCAACTATAAATACCTTGGTTTGTCCATGAGCAGCCTTTCATACAAGGCTTGAAAATATAGGTTGTATCTGTGGGACTCTGCTAGTTCAGTGTTGTCCACTGTCATTCGCTGAGGTACTGCATTTAAAAGATTTCCTGGAAAAGTTGGAAAAGGTCAGCTGCATACTGTTGCCCCGGACTTACTGAAGGTTTTGTATTTCAAGAAACAGGAAAAAGGGATTAAATCAACACGTTTAGCACTTCAGATCAAGTTGCCTCTAACAGAAGTAATTGCATCAACGAATAGGTTCACTTTAAGCAGCTGTTCCTTCAACAAAGTAAAGTTTTTGGGGGGATAATTGTTAACTTTTCATCTCATCTCTTAATCAAAACAGTTTATGGGAATGCAAGTTACATTTTACTTCAGAATTAAGTTGAGAAACAATTTTAGGCAATCTCGTGTAATTAGTTAAAGGTGATACAGTCTGCTGTTTAAAAGCTTCTGCTGTATACAGTTCCATATATTGCATTTTATCAGTGTGGTGCGATTTAACAGCCACAGGAAAGATGGAGTATCCAGAGTAACCAGTGATTGCTACAGGGCAGCGTGATTTAACAGAATCCCACTTCCAATTCTCAATCCTTAGTTGAAGAAATACAGATGTGGGGCAAAAAAAAAAAAAAAGACATTTATTACATTTTTATCTGTTTTTGTTTGTTTGTTTGTTTGTTTGTTTGTTTGTTTGTTTTACATCAGACAGTGCTTGAGAAGTCTGGCTTACTGATTTTTCATTTTTGCTGCTTTTTCAAAAACAAAGGAAGCAATCTGAGTGACCCATTCTATGTACATATTATCTGTGGTTTTAGTATGGCTTCCTCATTATAGTAGCCACATCCTTCCCTTATAATAGCTCCTTTGCTCTCATCCATAGTGCCACTGCTTATTTTCTCCCTCTTCATTATCTCATCCAGCAAGATCCCTTCCTTACCAACTGACCCAGTTGAGGCTCACAATGAAAAGCATATGCTGTAGGAATACCAGAGAGCTTGCTGTGATCTTTGACCAATGTTTTATTGGTGTTTGCTGCTAAACAGATCCCTTTTCCAAATCACATCCCTTCCTACTACCATTATGTTCATCACAAAAAAAAAAAAAAAAGAAAGTATCTAAATGCAGTGCTTTGAAAATAAGTTGGGATGCTGAGGATGTAGACACAATGATTTAGCTGTTTCAACCAACACAGCTCCAGGGAGCAATCTAAATACACTCCTAAATTGCTGTATCAGTTCTGCAAAGTTGCATAAAATCTGTGCTGGTTTATGGTTTCTTGAATGCTTCTAGTCATTGGATATTAGCAAGTTATGCTACAGAGTTTACAGTAAAACATATACACTCCACAGCCTGTTATAGCCATAATCCATATTTTAATGCTTTATGTCAGGCATCCCTGCTGCCCTCTAACCATTCTTTAATAATAAGACAAAAGTGATATTTTAGGGTAACAGTTAATAAATAACGTGACTTATCCAATCACACCTTTCACTAAAATATTATTATCTTTTGACAGGTTCATTACTGTAGAGACATCGAGGACTGATGAAACATTGTCTAATTCTACCACTAGTACATTTTCTGTAGTTGTCTTTCTTTTAATTTAATTCTCTTACACTGAAAGCATACTGTCCATTGCAATTATTGAATGAGCATTTAATCTAGCATAACTAAAGCATTTTAATCTTTTCTTATGGAAAAATGATTAAATGGTCATAACATTGCTATGATATGCACTCATCTACTCTTGACTTAGAGAATCAAAGTTTTCTTCTTTCTGATAACCAAACCTCAAGAAAGATTTTAGCTTTAGTGAAGCACATTGGCTGCCTGAGCAAATAGAGGACTGCTACTTATGTCATGATATTGCAGAATCAGAAAAACAACTTGTGATTATCTATTACTTCTGGTAGGATTGTTTCTGGGCAAACTCTGCATAAACCAGTGAGTTTTGCTGGATAACAAATCTTTTTAAAGTTATTATTCCTTAAATCAGAGATAGTTCATGATAGTACAGACGCAAAATATAAGACTGAGAAAATGCAAATGCAGGTTTGCCAAAAAACACTTTCAGCATAATGACATGTCAAGAAATTTTCTTATCAGATACTGCATGTATAAATCTAATTGAAAGTGAATTTGAAATACACAAACATACATCCAGAAAATAAAATATTGGATTTCAAATTTCCCTGCAAAATTTGGCTAGAAGGACAACCCAGCCCTACCAAAAAGATGACTGAAAAGAATCTAAACAGCACAAACTGGAACAAAAAAGTCGCTTGCAACCTTTTTTCTTACTGAGAACTAGTTTGCATCTGTCTAGAACAGTAGTTTCCCTGGACAATGTGGAAAGGAGCACTAAGCTCTTTTCAGAACATGCTGCAGTCTCCACAGTCCTCTGGAGAGGGAGTATCAGAAATCAGATATTTGCAGAGCTCTGTTTCAAATCAATTCATAGACTTTAAAAGAGATTGTAATAATGGGTAAATTTGTCAAAAAGAATGCTACATTTATTGAGTAGATTTATCACTCATTCCAGTCCCCTAGCCAGCTGGGTTTTAATGCCTCATTATTTTGCTCTTAAATAATGAAATCTGTACACATTACAATAAAAGATGGCACACGATTCCTAACCTTCTACCAACATAATAAAAAAAAATTTGGGTAGTAAGTCACTATCTTTATACAGAACCATACATGAAGTCACATTTCTAATTTCAAGGAGCACATGATGGTATGTGTATACACTCCAACATTCTTTAACACATACTACAAGTATGACTTGAACAAGTTGACATTTGGATTGTCACCATTCAGTAATACTTCATCCCAGGCAATGATGGAAAATGGCTCTGTTTTCCTCCTAGGAAAATATAATTGTCTACCAAAAAAAAAAAAAACAAAAAACAAAAGAAAACAAAAGAAAACAAAAGAAAACAAAACAAAAAAAAAAACAACAAAACAAAACAAAACAACAAAGCAAAACAAAAAAAGCCTAATATAAGGCTGTTTGTCCACTTACTGTAAATTGGACAGAACAGTACTGCAGTGAGTTGCATTGTCTCTTGACTCTCTTTCAGCAGTACTTCTTCATATAACTTCAGAAAAGGGGCATTTATTTCTTACATTATAACCACATCAGTGACAAATGAGGACTTCATGTTTCCTCCCTTTTTCACAATTGAAATCAGAGTTCTTATCAAAGTTCTGCCAATTTCTTAATCTTTACTTTTTGTTGCATTTTATGCTTTGCTCTCCCTATTTATTTGCTCACTTTTTTTTTACTTTTTCCAGTGTCCAGTTCCATGCATGATTTGAAAACTCTTGTGTGGACCCTTTACAAACCTACTTCTGTCTCTTTTCTCTCTCTCACACTCACATTTCCCTAACTCAATTCCTTCTTTTCAACATTCTCACTGAATTCTCCTTGAGATTATGCACTTGGAAAGGCTGTATATGTAAAGCAGTATGCATCAGAGAATTAGTGCACTTAACCAAAGATTACTGGCTTCCCTTCAAATCACAAAGCATTCATTACATTTATTTGTAGTTGACTGGAAAAATGCTGAACTTAAATACTATTTGTTAAATATGCTGACTCACTCAAATTCACACTTTTCAAAATACTTACAAATTATTTTGACACATTCTGTTCTGACCTTCTCTGGATAAAAATCCCTTTTTCCAGCCCAAAATAACCGATGCTTTTGTAAGCTAGATTAATAATACTATAAACTTCTGTAAAAATCTGAGATATAAAGAAAATATTTTAACTGCTTTGAGACATTTTTCCCCTTATTTTCAATGTGGGAAAAATTTCAAAATGCTGACATTTGTCCCAGCTTGAGGATGAAAAAAAATAGAAATCTTGAAATACTTTGATTAGCAATAAAACCATATGGTTAAGAGGAACAAAATGCACATTTGGCAACAAGATCTTCTCCTGTAATTCAGCCTATTAGTGTAAGAAATAGGTTCAGACAGGTATGGAGTGTGATTTTCACTTGTGCTACTGACACCTCATTCTCATCTGTCTTTGAAAAAGGCCATGTCTATGAAAAGGTTACGATAACATATGCTTCCACTACAAGATGTCACAGGCACTTTCTTTCCTTACACCAAAGTAGGCTGTAGCATGTGTATGTTATGAATATGTGTTTGGTAAAAAGCTGAGTCTCCCTTCATCTGAAAAGAAACAAGTGTGAAAAAGTCAAACAAGAATTTCAATATTTTGCACCAAAACAGAATGAAAACCAAAGTATTCTCAAACTCATTTTTATGTTCTTGATTGTCTTCCTTCTAAATTAAGAGTTGAGGGTATACTCAGTATCTTCCTTTCTTTCCTGCTGTCATGAAGATCACTTTACAAGAATCTCCATAAAAGTATCCATGCTTTTTCTCTTTGTTCAGTTATGGATTTAGAGAGCTTTAAGAGTGATTTAATACCCGCTACCTCTTTAATTCCTTTTCTTGCTTCTGTGCTGGAGTCCTGGTCAGACAAATACCTCTTGGCTGCTCAGCAGTGTTGTGGCTGGAGATCACTGGAGCTTCGCACAAGGCTTTGAGGATGCCAAGAGCCTGCCTTTAACACAACCTGGTAAGAGGATTTCCTTGGCACAAGAGAAGAGATTGTGCACATTTCTACCAGACAATCTCTGTTTTGTCAGTTCCTTATTGTGAAAAGAGTTGATCCCACTGGTCCGGAGAGACTTCTTCATAACGATGCATAAATATGACTGTAGATTAACATTCTTAATTTAAAAGATGTTCTCAGTAAGAATACACAGTGTCAGTAAAAAAGACAAAAATATGATATTATCTTGTATATCTAACTTCTATCAGCTTTGAGGACATCTCAGTAGCTTCATCATCATTTCTATGCATATTTATTCCAGCTTACTAAAATGCTGCTGATGTTTTACTTGGACAAGCCTGGATGCCTTGCTATTTCAACAGCCAGTTAACTGAGTGTAGTGCATATGGAAGCTGCGTGATTGAAATGAAAGGAAAAAGCATGCATCTGGTCTGATGAGGTATCTTTGGTATGTAGCTACACCTCCTTGTGGTTCAGCTCTCCTTGTGATATTGTCTGCCTCTCTAAAGGACTTGCAAAGCTTCATAATTTAATGAAGAACATTAAGGTCACAGATACAGATGTTAACAGCACGTTTTACCATAGTATTGTTTCCCAAAGTATATTTTCAGATAAAATTGTACTGGCTGCTGTTTTGATTTACATGCTGCTTACTTACATCATGAAATATTTATCTCCGGGCAAACAGTTTCTAAACACTGACTTCCAACTTCTGCACAGCCAAGTTAAACTGAAATTTTACTGTTACGAGTGTAATAATATCATGTTTTAGCTACTAACCGTATTGCAGAGAAGCCAAGTAGGAGAAGATAGAGTTCTTGATAAAATCAGATAAACATAAATTGTGCTAAAAATTAATAGCAGATTTAATATGATACTTTGAAGCAGCTTGGTGTGGCAACTGAACTGGCTGTTAGTTCTTGTGACTATTTTTGTGTATTTAGATCTAAGGACTAACCTTGCTTCTGACTTTGTACTCTCTATAATAAGCTCCCTGGCCATTGCAAAATTAAAGGCTGAACTGAAAATAATATGGCTTCCTAAGCCCTCACTGAGAAAATTCTGTCTAACCTAGCTATTTTATTTTAAAAAGTAGCTGTGAAAATCAAAACAAAGGCATTTAAACATGCTGCCAAATTGTTCCATAGATTTATCTCATTTCCTTTTGTTTGTTATTTATTTTCACATTCAATAGCTTGCTATCGTTCAGTCTTTGCCCTCAGGTTTGTTTGGGAAAACGGATTAAGAACACTGTCCCAGGAGTAGATTTTACTGTCAAAAACATCAGGATCTGCGTAAATCCACTGCGTATGTTTTAGGGGACAAATTAACAATACTATCTAAGTCTTTTGATAATGTAATGGCTAGCAGGTATGCATAAAGAAGACTAAAAACAGTGTCTGATATTATTCAATGGCAGTAAATGGCTGTCCAAACTTAAGGAAATGATCCTGAAGTCTAGCTGATTTTAAATACTAAAGTCCATAGGACAGTTCAGAGAGTAAATGACATTTTTCAGCAGATGAGAAGATTTTCAGGTCACAAGACTAAAATGACAAAATGCATGCATTTTCTGTGGAGTCAGAAGGTTTTCTAGAAACAGAGGATGTGCATTACTTATAGGTTTCTATCTCAGTTTTACCCTTGTGCTGAGTTTTACAACAGGTGGGTTACTATGTGCTTTAAGATGTCAGAAGGTTGTCTGCAAAAATGCTCCCTATCAAAATACTTTCAAACCTTCACATGCAATCTTGCAAGGGAGAGAAAATGACCATAGGAACACTCAGTACATAGCCTACTTTTTACTTTTCTGTAGGCTAAAATCTTTCTAAGAATGTTGAGAAATACATCCCATGGTCCTACAGTAAGTTACTCTGAGAGTATTTATGTAATGCAGGTCTCTGACTCCTCTAGCCCCTGGACCATGCCAACTCAATGTTGCTTTGCTTTATCTTGGTTTTCAGAAAGCGTCAGCTGCATTTTGGCTTCGTTCCCAGACAGTGTTGTTCCAGAGCAGATATTTTGACCCTTACTAAAGAAATATAAACTAAAAACAATTAAAAAAAGAAAGAAAGAAAGAAAGAAAAGAGGTAACAAACAAAACACTGGAACTGTAGACACATGAGGAAACTCATAGGCAGTTTACATGGCAGACCTTATCATTAGTGTGACCCTAATACTTGGATAAGTCTTGCACACCTTCAAACTTGTGTTTGCTTTTCATGGCCTATGCTTACCTTGGATTTCTGGACTTTGAATACTGAATATTCTTGTGAGACAAAAGTCTTTGCTAAGTTACTTGGGTTGGCTGTATAGTAATAGATAAGAATCCAGGCCTAGGTTAACTGCGAATGTGCTTATTTTTTAAAGCAACAACCTTTAGAAAGATATTTTATCAGGCACCTAGGGAGCTCTTTAGTCAAGTTGAAATGTGCTTGGATTTACTTACCTGGAAACTTAAGCAATATCAAGAAGACAGTCTAGTCTGAGCTGAAAGCTAAGTGCCATCCATGTATAATTTAAGGCCTAAATTATATATTCCTCTGCAGGCTTAAATGCATCCATTTTATACTAGGAGTCAACAAAGAACAACTGAAACCAATGAAAATAGTCAGCTAAGCTGTCCCTCAAGCAAGAAGGGTCAACATAATTAAGGTGAGGAATAGCCTTCCAATGATATTTAATGGAAGACATAGCTGATCCCAGTACTCGGGGAAACAAAGTACAGCATGAAGCACTTTGTCCAATCTGAGAAGGTACTATATGTATATGTCTCATAGGTCTCTCTTAACTTCCATTTCCATTGAGAGAGGTCTGCTGGCACTGCCAACGTTTCAAAGCACACGTATAGAGATCAGATTTCTAGGTCTTTGCCCTTTGTTTGTGTGTCACTAATGTTAATATCAATTGCCTCAAAAAAAGGGGGTGGTGTGAAAGATGGGCAATTCAACTAACTGAAGAATGCTCTCTGGTTCTCATCACATACATTGGTGCAGGACGACTGGAATTAGGCCAGGACTTCAGAATTTCTAGTTGCTGGATACCAGTGTGGCATGGAAGGGCATTCGATGTCCTGTCTTTGTTTCTTCACTAGGGAATAGCCTCTTATCTCGAAATGGATATCAACAGGAGACTGAATGCTGTGAAATTCTTACATTTTAAAGAGCAGGCAAAGGTCTTTGGTTAAAAATGAACAAATACAGAGTGGACAATGAGCTGGCTGAAGAGTGTGGTAACCTACAAGGCACAGTACTGTTGGTTCACCTCTTCACAACTCATGCTGCCAGTCCTTCATTTTCCACCTCTCTCTTTTGGTTCATTCCAGTTATCTTATTCTTCCCTTCCTCAGTGTCTTGAGTCAAGCACATCAGTCCCTTTTACAGACTTTTGTGTCTATTGATCAGACTCTGTCATCTCCTTGACTATCCTTATCTGCAATTGAACCTTCCAAACCTGGGCCTCTCCACCCCTCCTGCTCCACAAACCTCTCTCTACCCTGGGCTGTCAGCATAATGAAGGCTTGATTTCAATACTTCCCCTCATTTCTCTGTTCACTGCTCTGCAGGTTAATGCAGATTCCAAACTTCAACAAGCAGCTGTTAAACATGTCATTAACACTGCTTCGGCTGCAAATGAAACTCTGCTATTGGGATTATTCCGGGAGCTATAGTTTTGTGATGAGCTTTGTCAATCACAGCTGACCTGCTGTGTACAGAATGAAACTCAGATTATCTCCTTTCTTCCTCAGACTCTTGTCATTTTTTCACAAAGAATTACTATTCTGCTCCCCGAAAGATTGATTACTTGCACAAATAAGAGAGTCTGAGACATTAATACAAAATTCACAGGCTTTTCTTTATCTCAAACCTGCAACTCCCTCTACATTTCCTCCTGGTAATTATATTAGAATTGTGTACACTAGGAATTGCCATCTGATTATTATGAAACTAGTTTTGTCATGACAAAAATGAGCTTAAGTCTTGTTTTTTTGGAAAATGATCAGTACAGTGCACTGGATGAGAGAGAAGGAGATTAAATCCAACTTGCTTTCATCCATGAATGCTTTCATCTCTTTTTCAAACACAGGAAATGATTACCATTGCTATAAGCTGCGGTTCATATGAGTGAAAAAGGATAAGAAAATATTGAAAATTCTGTAACCAACAGTAGGACATAATACAGGTCCCTGGTACCCACTGAGAGACATGTACTTTATTTTTCTGTACTAGCACAGTCAAGGGTTTCGCATTTTAAGAGTTGCCTTCCACTGAGGTGTCATTAAGTACCAGAGAATATTTTAATTAATTTGCTATTTCTCCAAGTTAGGATTTTATTTTACAACAAGAAAGCAAAATGTGCTAAAAAAAATTACCTCAAAAAGCATGTCCTCATCAGTCACTTACCCCTGTTTCCTCCAGTAATTCTGGAATATTTGAACTGCCCCAAACTGATCCCAATCCGTCCTTTGTTTGTAGTACCTGCAGTATATTTGGAATAAAGTAGGACACATTTAACGTTGTTCTGGCAGGTTGACTTCTGTTCTTTTGCATTCTATTTTAACGCATTGATCCAACCACTGGTTTGATATGTTTTTAATTTTGAAGTTGAGGAAATTGCTTGACCTCTCAGAGAGCACTATTTTTCTTTTACTGAAGGTTCAATTCCAATGAGCTGTGCTTCCCTTGATATTAAACTCAATATTTGGAATGAGATGAACCTTTGGGCAGGGCATATATTTAAATTTGAGCTCACTTCCTCTAGTAAATAAAATCATTTCAGCAAATAAAAGTGTTTCAAGTTTCACTGTCCTCACCCAACAGATTTTCTATTTACAAGGCCTGTTGAGCTTGTGTTGAAAAGCAAGTCCTGGCATCATTTCCTCCGAATCACCATTCAAAGCATTTGAGTTTGTTAAATAGCATGCCCAAGTCAGTAAGAAATACAAACTCTCCTAGGCACCTGAGCCAACAGAGCTGCTAAATGTAAGGTCACGTTCAAAGCCAGATCATCGCCTCATGAATCATGATCACACTCTGAACAAGCGAAAAGCAAGACAGAGAGGAGATAGCATGTGTTTGTAGGAGAGGGAAGGAGGAAGCATGCAAGCAGCAAGCATGAGGTTGTTGTGCTTCAATAAGAGAGATCAAGAAGACAAAAAGCAAAGTGTTGAGGAAACCTGGGTGCTTCTTCACCCCTAGAGCTGAGCTGCTAATTGTCTTCTCTTTTAACCCATTTGTGTAGCAAAGAAAGAAAGGAGAAGGAGCTGAAGTGTGGAGTGAGTGACAAAATGCTCACCAAACAAAACCTCACAATTATTAGTAATTGAATATTTCATATTTTGAGTCATTCAAGCTCTGTGAGCCCCAAATAGCACTTTTAAGTATTCAATTTTTTTCTCCATTGACTTTAATTAAGCTTGCCCCAGGCTGGCAATCCCGATGAACGTGGAAAATATTTTTTATAAAGGAGTATGCTTTCTACCAGTGCAGATTTTTTTTTTTTTCTTCCTGAACTCATTCAGCTGTTATTTAAACCCGAACTCTTATTATGTCATCAGGTACAATCTTAGAAATAAAAAATACAGATATATTAAACTCCTGCACCATAAATATTTTCCACTTGGCAATTGTGAAAATTACCATATTATTTCCTGATTCAGACATGCCTGATAAAGCCCAGCATTACTGATAAGTGACGGTACGTATAGTAACTTCTGTGTAGGGACTGGCATGAATAGGATTCATATAAATACCTGCATTAATGCACGCAAACTCACATTTTCTGCTTCTCATATTTAACCAGTGCTACAGCCTTAACAGCAAAATGCCCTCATAACTATAGGGTAAGACTGCTTAGAAGTCACTTTCTCCCTGTATCACAGTGATACCCCTTTGCTGACACAAAATGACTTCATTGTGTCCTCATATTGTCAAGTTCATTGGCTAAATTGCCCTTGATGTGCTGATGTTATGGAAGCCACACAAACCCATGCTAACTGCAGTTATCCTGTCATCTATCACCAAAATACAATCACTCTGGTAACTATTTTCTTTTCCCCGAGACGTCAGATACTCTCGTCTTAAGGCATGGCACAGTGGAGTCTTATAGAAGCACTGAAAACATTCAAAAAGCACGTGCTTCAAGTCAGGAAGTTGGACTTATTCTGATGGCTGTCCCAGATAGGATTCTCCAGGTAAACCTCAGCATTCTACAGCACAAATTGTTTGCTATAAAGAACTGAATTCCCTCATTAGCCTCCAAAATTCCTCTTTTACCTTGTTTTATGTTGGGGTAGCAATTAGAGCATCACACTAAATGAAATAGCTGTAGCTGCTTCTTGACATGCTTGAGTATTACATTAAAGCTAGTTTGAATAACTCTGCTTCTCTGCTCTTTCCAGTCTCAGTCTATTTGCTGCAGACTTCCAGCTCTTTACTCTTAAGTAGTATGACATGTCAGCAGCTGGGTCCTGTGCAGACTAGCCTTGAACCAAGCTCAATCTGTGGCCATATTTGAGTAATAACTTCTTTGTGAGCCTTTTAAACTATTGCTGTTTTCTTGCTCTATAGTTACAAAACTAGACATGTTTTTTGTACCTTTCAACAAGACTTTCATGCCCAGATTGGCCAGTACATGCACTAAGCGAAAGGGAAAAGCATATTTGCACATGACCTGCCTATCTGCAATCCTGAATTAATGATTCCTTCAGTAATTACTAAAGATCTGTGGTCAAATCTTTTTTACAGTGGGCCAGACGATAAACAGTACGACCCTGAGCTTCCAAAATTTGGGATACATAGACTGACCTAGCAAGAATGGCTTTGTGTACAACCTCACTCAAGTGCTTCTCATTGTCTTGCATGAGTAATCAGGATATTGAGGCTTCTGCTATAAATAAATGTAGCTTGGTGCAGATGCTGTATTAGTAGGATAAAATATTATTAGTAGTAGAATTCCAAATTAATTTTAAGTAGGTGGCCGTGCAGCTTATTCATACAAACTAAATTTTGGCTCTGTATCAATCTCAGCCAATGTTCGAACTGTAGTTAATACTAATTAATTTTCATAGGAAGCAAAGTGGTCACAACAAGCTGATTTTTTGGAGCTGCCTTGTTTTGTAGTTGTCTATGCAAGTCTACAGGTATTTTGCTCAAGGACAAAAAGTCCTTGAGCGTGAAATGCTAAAGGTGACTCTGAAAGATGAGTAGGAAATTCTCACCTGCTATATCTCTCTAGATGTTGTTGTGTTTTTTGTTTTTTTTTTAGACTTTATTCATGTTGTGGGTTTTTCTTTTTTTTCCCCACAGTCAAAATAAAAGGAATGGGTGATCCCGCAACCCTTCTTGCTCCTTTTCTGAAGCATTCAGGAGCCTGAACACTCAATTTCTCGTCTTACAAGCCTGTAAACTTTTGAGATAGAGCGGCATAGTCAGCAGCAACACAACTCATCTCCTGTATATTAAGGGGGGGAAGGCCAACATGAGGGTCTGAATTTCTGTTGAGCAAGCAGAATTTAAATGGCCCTGCCCAGGCAGCAGACAAAAATAGATACAAATATATTCAGTGTGAGGAAAGGTGTGGATTTTTTTGTACCTTTCCTTTTATTTTTCTCTCTTCCCCCCCCCCCCACCCATTTTCCCTATTGCTCCTGTGCTAGTTTGGGCTGTATTTGGGGTTACCCACACTTACAGATCTCATCATAGCAAACTTATCAAATACCAAATTATTTGACTATTTTCTGTGTCAAAAGGACAGTGTATTAAAAACAAGTCACAGACAATTCTTTTCCTGTAAAGGTTAGGGATTCTCAATGTACATTCAGAGCCATACACACAAGTGCAAATAAGTCAACTACCACAGCTATTTAATCAGGAGCGTTTGTTGATTTGAGCAGAGCCCCTATGCTGTGAAATGAAAAAAGAAAACCAAATTTTCTTGAGCAATCTTGCTGTTCCTGCTTCAGGTGCTAGGCCATTTCACTAAAGCAGCTCAGACGAGAATGTCATTAGTTCTTAAGCCCCAGGTGAATTTGCCACTGTTCCACATGATTAAGCCAGATAATTGTGTGTTGATAGCGAATGTGGTTGGTGAAATACAATTTCTAGGACCTTCCTAAACAAACACAATGTAGAAGTGAGTCAAAGTGCTGTCATTTCAGTCCTTTGTCACAGGCTTTGCACTCGCAGACATCTCTGGTGAGGACTGGCGAGTAATTCTATGGCATGTCACTGTGCTCTTAAAGGTGACCTGGTTCAGAAAGTGGATCATACATCTTTTGGCATCCAGTTTAAGGGAGAAGGAGGGAGAGGGCCTAGTTAATGTGCCTGTGAACAATGCAGACTTCTATGTTCATCCTGGTTTAGACTATAAATGCTGGAGATTGCTTTGTCTTCAAATAACTTTGCAATTCCAGACAGTACTCTCAGAAGTGATTAAAATGCCATGAGAAATGTGCAATTATATATCCTGAGAAGCAAGCCAGAGAAAAGTTTCTAAGGGCTTTTTCAAACAGGGTGTATCTATTGGAAAAATGAAGACCCAGCAAGCAGATTTTGGGGATTGTAACCTCTCTGCTGACTTCCTGTGACCTTGAGCAGGTGAATAAAGATTTTATTTTTGATCCTAACCCTAGAAGAGGCAGGATCATAGATCGGAATTATTTTAAAGTGACGAGTAGATATTTAATGGCAGTGTTACCTTCAGCAGCCCTGATGTTCCCTTATGTTCTGCTATTTGGTGAATCACAGCTGGAGACTGGTTGAACCATTTTCTTCTCTGACCCCAAAGCAGAGATAATTTTTCAGCACACTTAATTCTCTGACTAGAGCAAGCTATAGAGCTGGGAACAAACATGTTTATGACATGGAAAGTGAGGAGGGGAAAGCAAACAGGTTGCTTTTACTGTCCTTGATGAAAAACAGTTGTGATTTTAATCATAAGAAAAAGATCTGGTAGTACTTAGGCTGGCACTGAAGGAGCCCTATATTACAGTAACATCCTTTGAGATGTTTTGATGAAAGTTACAGTAGAAATGGAGGGTGCTAGCAAACTGATTCTACTTATTTAGCACTGGTCGTGAGATGTTCAAAGTGATTAATCCTTAATGGAGGAATTCATATTTAAAAAAAGAAAAACAAAAAACCATACAGGAAGAAGCATAATCTGATGAGAACCTGATTTCCTTGATTTACTTATATCTTCTCTATCTGACTGGGCTAGGTATATATTTTGCCTTATTAAGAAGCTGCATGGTTGTGCTTTATGTTTTGCCTTTTTTTTTTTTTTTTTTCTTTTTTCCCTCCTATTCATCACAATGTTTCTTGGAAGATGAGAAAGATAGAATAATAGTTTTTAGGAAAACAAAGCCCTTCCAAAATGTAAAGTGAGTGCATGTGTTATCGTGGAGATACGTGTTATGAGTCCATCAGACTTTGAATGGTAACCTTTAAAATGAATGTTCAGTTCAGATATGTGTGTGTGTGTGTGTGAACATGTTTGTATGTTTGTGCACACGTGTATATACATGTATATACATGCATATATCTCACCTGCTAAGCTGTCTTTTGTCAAACAAATGGAGAATATGAGCAAACAGATAAAGGGCTGGGAGCACAGGAGAAGAAGGAAACCTCCTTGCATTTTTGAGTACACTAGAAATATTTCTCAGATTATTATTTTTAATTTACTCATTTCATTCAATATACAGACATGTATTATGTATAATCACTATCTTGTAATATTATCTGATAGTCCATGCCGTGGAAGAAGAGAAAAGTTTTGTCTGATGATTTATGGTGTCATTAGATGTTGATTGTTTATCTGTGCAAGCTAAACATTTCCAGTGCATGTTCTTTCTTCCAGTGATTATTTTCCCCATCTCTTTTCCTGCAGATTCACTTTCTTATATAGCACGGATCGTGTATCTCCCAAGATGCTGAAGGAGTTCCTGGAAAGACTGTTTCAGCTTTATGTCATGGTGAGGCCAGTACTTTCAGCTACCATGCTACTATTTTAAATTCTGAAAGCACGGGCATTTGTGGGGAAATGCTGGAAAAAGAGTAAGAAGAGACTTGCATATTTTCATGAAAAGCTGAAGTACTGACTAAGAAAAGTGTTCTCCTCTCACTTCTGGGTAGTATATTAATATTCAGAGGCAAGAGAAGAAGTCAGAACGTGCATACCTTCAGCAAGCAGGAATAGTTTTATCTAGAATAAGACAAATTGATTAGGTTGACAGTATGGTGAGCTGGTTCAAATCAACTGCCTTTAATTAATTGTAACTAGATTGGATTGAGAAGAAATTTAAATTTTGATGGATGTTGCAGGGCTGAATCACAGAGGATTTATAGAAACTTTGTTCTTTGTGTGTTTAACTGTGTTGCCTGAATCAGGACATGTGAGATTTGGGGGAAAATAATATTATATTGCTTTCTTTCAATGAAGGTGCTCAGAACTGCCACAGGGACAAGTGCAGCCAGGGGATAAGCACTACAAAACCTAGACAAACTGTGTTATGCAGCAGCTGAGAGTGTGTTTAATTAACTTGTGAAAAAAAAAAAAAAAAAAGAAGTATTTGTTAGTCTTCACCATGATCTAAACTTTATGATCATCCCTCCTACTGAGGAGAAAAAAATCTTGCTAACACCATCTTTTTAAAGACAACTTGTTGGTTGGTAAAAGTTTGGTGTGTAAGTATACTTAATAGTGTCTCGAGACAAATAATTTTCTTATTCTTCCAATTAGTACTAGTAATATGTGTTTCATGAGGGAACAAGAAAACTGTGGATTCAAATGGCCAGAGTAGATCCTTAAAGTAACTCCAAACAGTGTCAAAAAAAAAAAAAAAAAAAAAAGAGAGAGAGAAAAAAAAGAACATTGTCTACAGTCCCGTCAGAGCTGCCCTACTGGCACCACAGTGTACATTTTAGAAAAAGAAGAGGGAATTTTTAATAATTTCAAATAATTGTGTGAAAATATCCTTGATCTCCCCTTAAACTGCTAAATCTTTTTAATGCTTAAAAAAAAAAAAAAAAAAGGGTTTAAACTGCTTTGATGAATATGAAACTTATCTCTCTCCTTGTAATATTTCCAGAAATTGTGCTATTAAGTTGATTTGTTCAGGGACACAAATCATTAGTAAATTGGACCTTTTATATTAAAAAAGGTTTCAGTCAAAGTTAACTCTTTGGGTGAAAACCATGCTCTAAGTGGTCTTCTAGAATATTAACCTTGAGTTCTATAAAATGAGGCCTTGATCTTTCTTATCCTTAATATTCAGTGTCATGTCAGGAAGTGTGTTGGTGGTCACTGACACAAACTTGCCTTTTGCTTATGCCTGAAGGCAGTTAGCACTTGTGTGCTGTATGTTCCTCTGACACTTCCTGCGGCAGATAGGATTTTTCTGTCTATCACTTTTACAGTCATTTATGCTTATTGGGGATGATTGTATTCCTTGAACTCACAAGGGAACTAACCGTAGGGCTATACAGGCCTTGCAAACCTGGTCCACAGACACAATGCAGTGGAACCAGCTACTCACACCCCCTTGCTCTTGCCTTTACTTTAAGTGAGATGGCCTTAACCTTGGGCACTCAGAAATCTACTTTTCCCCTTCTGTGCCTTTTTTTGAATTCCTAGAAGACAGGCTATTTCAGTTCTCATCCATAGGGAGGGATAGAGAATAACACAATCCAAAGCTGCCATGTTTATTCTTGTTTAATTAGTTGTTGGTGTGTTTTGCTTTTTTTTTTTTTTTTTTTTTTCCCGTTAAGGAAAAACAACCATTTGGCTTTCATAGTATTTCAATAGTGTTCCATACTGAAGACTAATGTTACAGTTTCCTGAATATGAACTAAATGAGCTAGAGCCACATTTCTAGTCCACTACCCTTTTGTCTAGTAGATTCAGACAGATGGTATCAACCAGTTGGAACACGCTTAGTTATAAGCCATTAAGATGAGCAGTGGGTCAGAGCCTTAAAAAATAGGTAAGTATGTATTTGCTTATAAAATGAGTTTCTAACTACTGAACAGTATAATTTAGTAAAATGGAGGCAAACCAATTTCTGTTCTGAAACTGTTGGAATACCAATTTTTGACTCTGGTGATCAGAACTATTCTCATTTTCAGTTTGCTTTATTGTTAGATGATCTGAATTAATAGAGAATGCCTTCCTTTCACTTACTGTAGGATATTCCTCAGGCAACTGTGTAACTGGATTTCAGTTTTTAAGAAAAGACTTGAAAACTTCCGCAGATTTCAAGAGATTTTGACTGGGTCTTTAAATGACCATACCCACTGCAAGTTTTCTAGGATTTGAGTGAACAACAGAAAAAAGAGAAGCTTACAAGAAAGAAAAGAACAGTTTCACTAAGGTGTGCTTAAGATGTATTATTTTAAACAAAGCTCTTCTAGACAAATACTGTCTTTTCTTTGTCTGTAGAGTGCATACAACACTGAATTCCCGTGCTTGACTGGGTCTCTGGCTCCTATTAGAAGACAATTAACGAATCCTGCTTGGTTTACATCCCTAACACATCTTGACTAGTTCTTGCCTTTTAGACTGCAGGAACCTTGAGGCAAGGTCTGACTTTATTTGTGATGGATAACGTGATGTATGCTGTTAGAGGTTATTTATAAAAAGAAACTCAGAATGTAACAAAACACTCCATAGCAAAGAGACAATCCTAAGGAAAATTTTGCAACAGTTTTAAATGCTATATGGTATTATCAGTATTAACAGCTTTATTAGAACCTTGTATTAACAAGTCTTAGTGCCATATATTAGTAGCAGCTGGCTCTGCATTAATTATCTGGTAGTTTAAACATGACAGCATTATGCATTTATAGTGGTCAGAAAACTTGTCATTATCTTAGCTAACTTTATCTCAGTAAAATAACTCCAAGTATTCTAATTTATAATGATAACACAACACAGATCCACAGTATAGCTACTCGACAGTGAATGGTATGTTACCCCAATTAAATCCAGAGTATCTTTAAGAATGACCACTGTGCATGAACATGACATGTATAACAATTACACTGCCTGCTCTTAGCAGTGTGGAAAAGATCGTCTTGCTTGGGACTGGATCAACACAACTCAACCCCCTCTAGCTTGCTAAACTAAACAATGTGTTGTTTCAGGTCTGTTCAGCAGTTGTCTGTGTTACCCTTAGTGTCATGGTACCTAGTATCCTGATGGTCAAGATCTGTACTGGGTTACATTTCAAAGGATGCAGCTGGATGTCCTATATAGGGTGAACCTGGGGATTCATGTGGTGATGTACCTTGTGGCTCACTCACAAAAACTGTCTGTAGGGAAAAATGTAAGACATTTAAATGTCAGTCCTTGTGAGATATCAGGATCATTTCAGTGGGACTTACACTGATATTGAACTGAGCTAAAATAAAATGCTTTGGTTTCGTTCAAAAACTGTTATTCTGTGTTGCAGTTTTGTAATATACAGCATTTCCTTTAGATCAGAAATAGGGAAGTGGCATGTTTTGACATTTCTGAACTTTGTGATTTTCAGAAGTTTCAGTAGTTGATGTTTGACTTTCTGTTCCAAATTGGGATAAAAGCAAATGTGAAGACAGTGAAATTTTCACTGGGACTGAAAACACATGTTCTTTCAGCCCTAGCTGCATCCTCATTCCACATAAAAAGAATTTCAGATATTTGCTAGGGATTCTGAACTTCGACTAGTTTCACTTTATTTCCTTACTATGAAACAACAAGGATGTAACATCTGTATAACTGTAATAGGTGACTTTGTTTGTTATCCAGCTTTCTCAGAAGTGGTAAACTCACAGTGTGAGAAACTGAAAATTCGGCATGTGTTTGAGTTTCTCTGGAGACGTATGAACTGCAGCCTTTCTTCTTACAGTGATTCTGTCTCATTTTGCCCAGGGGATTCAGTGTTTTCTGCCTGATTTGCCCTGTCCATGGGCGTTCCTTAAGCAGAAAGGAGGTGGAGACTAGCTCTTCTGGGAATACCTGAGATGTGTGGGGATGTATCAGCTCCAGGCTGCTTCCTTGGCACTATCCTTGGGCAGGGTTCAGGCACAGGGATTCCTCAGGCAATTGAAAATCACTGTCTGATGGTATGTTGTTAGGGCTCTGTCATGCTCAAGTGCAGTGTGAAATATGGTCATCAGTGATTTCACCCATTGTGGAAACATACATAGTGGGAAAGAGTGGAAGTTACATATCTGTCCTCCATCTTAAGTGAATAAGCAAAGGAAATGAACCCATGGCAGCCTATCTGGTGTGTCATGTCCATATCCACAAAGAGTTCTGTTTGCAAATGGTCCGGGTGTTGTTCTAGATGAGAATGAGCTTCTTCCTCTGCCTGCTCAAAAGGTTGGAAAGTTTATCTTGCTCCTGTAGAAAGAAGGGTGAGTACAATACATTTAATTCCAGTGAGCTTATCTGTAACATCCTCCATATCCTGACACTATGACACTGAAAAACTGTATCACCTCTCTAACGACCCTCTCCCCATTCACAAGATTTCAAGATACATTTCAAGATGTGTTACTCTTCATTTCATGAATAGCTCAGAGTCTCAAAATGCTGAGGAATGCAGTGTTATAGAGTGCTGGAGAAACCCTTGTGATTTTCTGCGTGAGGTCTCAGCACCTCATTTTTCCCCTGGGGCTTTGCTTTTAGAAAGCAATACCAGCTCTGCAGCAGGCAGTGGTTTTCCCTCTCCAATAGGGATGCTCCCCCCCCCCCACCTCAATCTTTGTCGTATTTTAGTCAACTCTGCAGTATGACAGGTGGGCTTCCTGTGTACAGACAGCTCTCAAGCTGCAGAAAGAAGGGGAGAGTGTGACAGGCCAAGGGATAAGCCAGCTAAAACAAAATGCAGAGCACATATAAATGAGGCTGCTCAGGCAAGGAGATGCGCTTCCCTTCGAAGGCTTAAAGACTGCTTTGAGAAGAGCAGGGTCAGCTTCGAACGGCCTTGGGCAGCGTTGATCCTGGTGTGAGTGGCTCGCATTCTGTATCACTCACCCTCTATCGCTGTTGTGAAGCTGAGGATGCTGGGGGAAAGCCCTGAAGTGCAAACACATACATGGATAGCTGAGAATGAATTTAGCTATTGAGGCTTTGGGGATTTTTAAATTTTCATTTATTTTTATTTGTTTTTATTTACTTGTTTATTTGTAACACACAGGTACATTCAGGACAAAAAGTGCTGGTAGCCTCTGCACCTTAATAAACCTTGTTGCTGATCAGCTGCTGTGTTTGCTGTAGCATACACCTCATATTTCCAGTAAATGGGTGCTAAATCTCTGCTAATGCAGCATCTTCCCTGCAGAAATTAAACACTGCTAAAGAGACCCATGTGAGCATCTTGCGTTGTTCTACAAGTACCTGAAAAGTTCTTCACTCAAGCCAGTGGAATGCAGATATTACAGGTTGCCTACTTTTATTATTTTTTTTTTTTTACCTTATTTTACTCAGATTTAAGTGTTAGAAGGGTTTTTCCCAGTTTCAGAGCACTGACTCAGCCAAACCTCAGCCTTGTTTGCAAAGTAGTTTTTAATACCCACCTGGAGTGTGGGTGAAGGTGAAAGTTGTCAGGCTGTGAAAAATGGAATTGGTGTTGGCTGACCTGAAATAGGCCGTAAAGTTCTATTCCTCACAAAGGCAAGATATATTATTGCTGTAACGCCATTATTCCGCTCCATCACTTTTAAACCTTGTTCCCATTATCTGCAAGTTAAATATAACCCTATGTAAAAACAGGAAGGACAGCGCTAAGTTGTCCAGCTTAACAGCACACACTTAAAACATAATAGAGCACTTGTTACTGTATTTTATGGAACGGAAACTCCAAATGTAAAGATGTATTAAGGAAATATCTCAAAGTTATTAGGGAAGGATATTTACAATTACAGATTGCTTTATATTATGCTTTTATGAACATCTCAGGAAATGAAATAGCCCTCAGCTGTAGAGAGTGAAGAGGGAGGTAATTTTCCTTAATACGGGTGATAAAATTAATCTGATTGAAATCGCTAGCGATTATTTTGCAGAATACTGAGTGGCAGTACAATCACTTACACTCTTTTATATTTTTTTAGTCAAAGCTCGTGTAGATGAAAGCTAATTACAAAGTAGTGATGTGAAGCGCTAAGGAAATAGTTTGTATAGCATAGAACAGGCACAGCTAATTGGGGTTTGTGATTACACAGATTGTTGTTAGGGAGAATTAACTACCAGCAGTCTCTCCTGCAAAGCTTCTCATCAAGGGAAAGTAAAAATAGACACTGGATCTGTTATTTATCTAATTATGCTATGAATATTTTCACAAGCATGTTACACACTCTCAAATGGTTTGTTGTTCAAAAACTTTCAGTCTCATGTTGCTTCTGATCAAAGTATCAATATGAAGTTTCTGACATTTGATTTTATTCACGCAGTATTACACACTCAGAGCTTTCACTCTCTGAAGCTATTCCTGGGAACATAGCAATATGAGTTTAAGCATCTATACAGAGCACTGTGGCAGAGTGCAACAAAATGAATACTGGAGAGGTGACTGGGCAGAGTAGGTTACACTGAGTGACCCAGCTAAGAAAAACCGATTTGAAGTAACACTGAGATATCTTTGTTTAGTTATTATTTAAATCATCACACGTGACTACAGACCACTAAAACCTTGCTTATAAGCAAGAAGGCAGACCTTTGTTTTACACTGTTCTCTACAGAACAGGAAGGGGTGGAGGGAGGAGGTGTTCCATATGGAGACCCTGATCTTGTAAACTAATCTGCATGGGAGACTCCTTATGCTGCATGGAGCCTCAGTGAAATCATTAGGACTCTGTATGGTGCAGTGTGTAATCAGGCTGATAATAGATGCTCATTGAATTTGTTACATGTTTTGCTCTGCTTTGTTACTGCCTTTTACTTGCTGACCTGGAGCATCTTGCTGAGATTGAAAGCTATCATGTGATAAAGTTTCAGAGAAATCTGTAAGAGCTAATATAGAAAGCTGCTTAGAGTCCTGATTTCTGATGAATTATTGAATTAATGGATATTACTTAATAACAGATTCAGCATACTTTGGTCATCAGCAAAATGGCTACAAGAATTTCGGAGGAAGACCCCTGAAGATTTTAGTGTTGAGTTGTTAAACTGCATATTCCTAATCCTAACAGAAGCATTAGTCTCCATAGAAGCCCTTGGGGGTGTGAGGGGGGAGCAATCATGAAATGCTTAGGCACTGTCATTCAAACAAATTGGCTAGCATTAATATTACTGCTGAAAGGAGCACCACACCTTCCTATGAGCAGTGCTTCCTGGATTTATTGCTTCTCGATGGAAACTTCATATACTCCCTATTTCCATGCATATAACATGTCTCTGTACCATCCCTCAAGAAGTGCTTGAATAACACCCAGCTGCATTCCACACAGGGGCTGGATCCTTAGCATTTGCAAGACATCTTATGAGAAAACTGCAGCAGGGAAGCATTTTCCATCTGCATAATCTCAATTTTCTGTATCATACAGAATGTACAGTCTTTCAGATTCAGTTTAGAAGCCTGAAGATGAATGGGTAATTCATGACAGTTTAATAATTCATACAAAAAATAAGAACAAAAAAGGTCAGATGCAGCTTCTGAATTGGGGTGGTCAGTTTGAAGCACTGGGGTTTGCTCTGTAAAAATTCTGAGTTCCCACAGTATTCACTCTGACTTAAAATTGAAATGCCCCAAGTCAGAGGACGATTTTAGCACATGCTCATATGCTTTTATTTTGCTTTCTTTTTTCTTTTCCTTTTCCTTTTCCTTTTTTTCTTTTTCTTTTTCTTTTTCTTTTTCTTTTTCTTTTTCTTTTTCTTTTTCTTTTTCTTTTTCTTTTTCTTTTTCTTTTTTCTTTTTTCTTTTTTCTTTTTCTTTTTAACCTTTTGGCCACAGCTTGCTAAACTGTGTGTTAGTTCTCTTGAAATCCAGGAGTTCCCAAACCTGAACTAACAGCACTGATAACATCTCTCAGTGTTCCAAAATTTAGTCCTGATGTGGAAATTGCCCTGGGCCCAGAAGTACCTCTAGCTGTCTGGGTTGTGAGGAAAGAGAGTCTGTAGCTTAGTGAAGGTCCCAAGGACGACCCATTACCAACTCAGCTCCTGTGGTTTAAGGACTCAGGAATTTGGGGCAGGCTGTACACTAACCCTCACTGACATGTCTCACCACAGTCTAACTATTAGGAGATGTGGCATGGAGCATGGTAGGAAAATCCCAGAAAGGGTATTTTGCACATCCTTCATGCAGGTAAACCCAGAAAAATCTGAAATACGGCAATTTGGAAAATGCCAACCAGCAATACAAAAAATAGTATTTTGTATTTACAAAAAAAAAAAAAAAAAAAAAAAAAGTAACAAAAAGATTGAGATGGGAAAGTGCTCCTATGCCTTTCAAAAAAAGAAAAGAAACAAAAAAAACTCCACACCTGTATATACAGAAATGGCGCAATTCTTTTTTCCAGAGAGGCTTTTTGCTCTGGATAGTCAATTTAAGACAAGCTGGGTTTGATTTTCCAACATGCTGGGTTCCTGCAGCTTTCACTGTCTTCACACTGAGAGGCCCGAAATCAAAGCAGTAAATATAGCACCAAATGCCCATCAGCAGTGCTGATCCCCAGCACCTCACTCCCCCATCCCTTTGGAGGAGCAGCACCCCTGTCACAGCAGAGATCCCTCTGAGAGGAGGCCTGGATTCTCATGTTTTGTAACATCCACCCTCCCTGTAAGGTTGGGGGATGCCTCTCCTCTGGGTTCCTGGGTTCCCTCATCCTCCTGGGGATGAGGAAGCGTGAGGTGTGTGTGACTAGGCCTCAGTGGAGGACGTGCATGCATGGTAGCATTGCATATGGCTCCCTTGCCTAAAAAGCCCATGCAAAGCAAGTTGGAAAAATACAGCTTGCCCTCTACTGAGGCAGTGGCTCAAATCCACTGTGATGGAACATAGGTAGTGAGCTTTAATTACTTACACCTTCCTTTCATAGAAAATCCCTGCAATCTAGGCAGGCAGGTGAAGAGGACCCTCAGCTGTAACAACCAGTGCTAGAAGGGGAGCTAGCAGAGATTTACAGCCTATCAGTGTTTCTGTTTCTATAGTGCTGCCAGCAGGTTATGAAGGCACTCTGCTGTGCTGTGGGGGTTATTCCCTAGCACGGTGCCTGCCTGCAGTATAAGGAGGTGGCATTTTACAGCCAAAAGAGAGAGAAATAAGAAAAAGGGAATGAATATAGAAAGGGAAACGTTAGCCACTGGTTGGTGTAATTTACATTTCGGAAAGTATCGAGGGCAGAGTTATAGCAGACAAAACTGCTCATAGCAGGAATAATATATAAGACTTCTCATTTTTCATGTAGAAACACAGAGGACATACTTGATCAGACAAGCAGTCCACCTCCCTCAGTAAACTGTTTATAAAATTGGGTAGCTTCAGATGAGTATGCCAGAAACTCTGCATTAGGCTGCGACAGAGACAACTTGCCCACAGAGAAAATTTCCTTCTAATCCATAGACTCTTCTATGACCTGAGGCATATGAATTTACATCCCTTCCGAAAAGTCTTGGAATCTTTTTGTTTGTTTGTTCTCCTGCTTTTTATAACAATAAATGCATATGTCTTGATGTATTAAAGTTCAGTGTATGCATATATTGTATATATGTATATTACAACATTGTGTCACACACTTGCCATTTATTTCAACCAGAAAATGAGTACAAGTATAGTGTAAAATTCCGTACTCTTTATGCTATTATTAATGGTTTGCCAATAGCAACAGACTGTATTCTATGTATTTATCTGCAGTTTCACTGCCATTCTGTATGAGCAGAAAATAAAAATTTTATTCATATATGTAAATGATAAAGTGTCTGGACCAGTGCTAAGTAATTTTCCTGTGCTCCTCCATTTTGACCACCTCAGCCAACAGACACTGTAAATTGTGTGCTTTTCAATAAAAATTCTGTAACTTGAAGTGAATCCCTACAGGATAATGAAAAACAACACTCAACTGAGAGGTATCACTGTGCTCACTGCTCAGGGATGTATCCTTCCTTGAGCACACAACTGGGTTTGTTATTCTGTGCAAACTGACTCTGTGCTCCTCCTGATTTTCATGGCACCTCATACCATGTGGTCATAAAAATGCTACACTGTGCCTATATCAGGATACCCTAACTCTCAATAGGACTTACTATCTTGAGTCTAGACTTTTGGCTCTGAGCACAAGCCAGCCAGATGCAAGCCTTCTTACAGACTGCATTGCAGAAATGACCAAATGTAACATCAAAAAACACAGACAAAAATAACTTTGACTTCAATGCATTTTTTAAATAAACTCTTTCATATCAGCTAACTGGACAGAACTAAGTAAATCTACTGAACTGAATTAATTGTTACTATTCCCAAGTA
This sequence comes from Phasianus colchicus, assembly GCF_987193195.1. Lineage (NCBI taxonomy): Eukaryota > Metazoa > Chordata > Aves > Galliformes > Phasianidae > Phasianus > Phasianus colchicus. The sequence goes on from NC_143436.1 coordinate 135,419,920, forward strand.
TTACATAGACACCTAATTAGGATCTCCTTTGCAAGATAGTAAAGATATCCCAGAGACTTACAATTCACAAAGGACACACATGAAGGACAAAGGACAGTGGGGAAAAAAAAAGGTTATTACATTCTGATTTTAAGATGACAAATTGAGGAATTGAGAAAGAGACTTGCTTGCATTTTCCTTCAGAAAGATGAGAGATGGAAAATATATAAACAATGTGAAAAGAGGACTAAAATACTTGAGTTTTGAGCGTTTGGTTTTGGGGGTCAGCTTTCACACCCAGTGATATACATAGTGCTCAGCATTTGGTGCAAAACCTAACAAGAATCATTGGTTTAATTTGTTTCCACGTGCACTTCCAGATCAACGTTTATGTGCCAATTCAGTATAGTTGATGCAGAGGGATACGTACCTCTGGAGATCATTTTACCCCATGTAAGATGACTCACATTCTGGAATAGTTTCTCCCAGCTTAGTAATGACTTTTACTACAGATATGCTCAGATGCCTAGCACACACCAGCTGACCGATCTTAGCAGTCCCTTGAAGTGAGTCCATTTCAGGCACCCCTATGGGAGATCTCTGGCATGTGTAGATGGTAAGGGACTATGGAGAGACCAACCAGGGCACAGTCCCAGACCTCTGCTAAATCTTGATCTAAATATCAAATATCCAAAGTTATCTTGCTTCATCTGAATTGTACTCAAAGTTCTCATTGCTCCAAATGAAATGGCTGCCATATTGTGTTTCTGTAAAGCACTTCTGTTCTGTTTTGTTGGTCCAGATTCCCTATCACCATACCAACTTCTCATCTGCCTAGGGTAGTACATGGGAACCTTCTTTTACCAACAGCCACCTGTCCCCAAGCAAAGGAGTTCAACAATATGAATATATATTTCATCACATCCTGGAAGCTTGGCTTAGCATGGTTTTACTGTAGATACCTTATTGGTAGTAACTGAACCATTATGAGCATGATAGAAATTGATGCATATACCTGGAGAATGACAGACTATATCTTAATGTAGACTTTTTTATAGTTCATAGTACTGACTCTATGAATATGACAATTTATTTAAACCTTTGATGTGTTTATGAAAAATTCCTTATGCTTATATTCTTTATCGCTTTTAGTCCAAACATATAAATTATCTACTAACTATCATGCAATGAAAAGCTCGGTGGGGTTCATGTTAGAGATGTGAAACATTGCAAACTACATCCCCTAAAGGTCTAGGCTTGCAGTGGTCTCTGTCCTCAGGTTTTGTGATGATGCTTCTAACACAATAAATATTCAGTAAAGAGAAAAAAAAAAGGGGGGGGGGGGGGGGAGGAACGAGGGGGGGCGAAAAGAGGGGGGGAAGAAGCTGTCAGTGTCTTGTGGGAGTTGCTCTTCAATCCCTTGCCTGTGGTGAACTTTGCTTGAACATTGCTGTGGCAAGTTTTATCTACGTGTTTATCTATCTGTCTACACCAGTGGATATAGTGATCAGGATACTATCCCCCACCTACACCTAGCTTGTCCTTTCTCTTAAATTTTCATTGTTACCTAATCCCTTGATAAGCTCTACACAGTGCTCAGCTCCTGGGTGTCTCGGTACAACAGTGCACAACAGATTTGCATATAGCTAAATCACCCTATGAAAAATTCCCTTGGTGCCCATTTTCTACTTAAAGTGGTGATTAAGTACATCTATCTACTACAATTTAAAAAGCATCAGCATGTTCCTAGGTGCCTGTTTCAGCTGGCTGGAGAGCTAATTTTGTTTTCATGGGAAATACCAAAATTTTATTGTTTCTTCTTCCCCTCCCCCTCTGATTTTCCCCATGCTTTTTTGTTTTTCTTAAATAAAAAAAATGCAAAGCCGTGTATGTCAGTGACATCAACCAGAATAATAAAAGAAGAGATGGGTGGAATGCCTCTTCTTTTAAAAGCAAAAACAAAACACACTTCACAAAGAAGTGAAGGAAATCTAAGCATTGTTTTTAAGCCAAGTTAATTCTCAGCTTTTCTTTTTTCAGTAATCAACGCATTAGGTATGAAGTCTATTTCTTGTTAAAAATATTTTCCAGGTAAAAAAAAAAGTTTAGCAGCCCAAGAATAAAAATACATATAGATATATACAGAGACATAGCATTACTTAGATATCCACTTATCATAAAGGGCAATCTTTATATTTAAAAATTATGAACCATCCGAATGCTAGGGCCAAGACTGCACATTCAGTATTAATTGAATTCTCTTATGCATTTGCTTAACAAGAGGGACTTTGAATTCAGATGTACTCTTTGGCCTTTGTACCCATTTGCTGGAACAAAGCAGCAATAACTGTGGTAGATCTGGACAGATGAACATTTTCTTTGCCTTAAGGGAGACAGAGTCACTGTTCACAGCTGCTGCTATCCTGCTTCCCCTTCTAGATAGCATGGAAATGGGCAGCACTGCGGCTCTGCTTTAGCTATAGAAGTGAGTGGCTCAACCAAATTGAAGATACCTATTGAAGATGGAGGTATACATAACTGGTTGAATGGGAACTCCTTTCCATTGTATTGTCATGCCTCAATACTGGTTTTAAGTGTGGTATGAAATAAGAACTGCATTTATTTATTTATTTGCTTATTTGTAATTTTCTAGATAGTATTGCACCTTGGATTTGAGCTTTTCTGAAAACTCAGTCGATTTAGTTAAGTATAAGCAGCAGGATAACATGCCTTTAGTAACTGAGACAGTACCCTATGTGGCTCTATCTACTAGTCTACACTACAGTGAATGAATGACCAGGGATGCTCTAACACTGTGTGGGTGGCACACTCATGTCTACGTGGCTAAATTCCTTCCTACTGCCTGGGGAGACTGTTAGCTGGTCCAAAATGTGCCAAAGCATACTCGCAATTAAGCATCATGGATAATCCTAAGACTGGTCCCAAACACTGGTTAACTCTCTAGGAGACAGACAGCCATTGTGAGCCATGCAGTGACGGCCAGTTTGCAGGTAGCTGATACAAAGCTATATTACAAAGACCTGTCTTTATACATATGGGACATTTCCATGGCTCAGAAGAGAAAAATAAGATTATGACAGCAAGTGAAGGCAAAAAATCAAGATGGTATGCAATCTCATTCATAATCCTCAAAATCTGAAAATAGACAGCTTTTGTCCCACACGTTGACCTTCATTAAATAAGAACCATTTACAATCAAGGGAAGTGGAATTAAAGGGAATTCCACTTCTCTCTTTAATAGACCTATTCAGCAGCACTTAATACAATATAAATTACAGAAGAAAAAAGGAGGCCTCTCCTTTACCTGGATTCCAAAACTACTGCGGAGATTAAAAAGAACTTAGACTTCCTTCAGGAGCCAGAAACCAGCCAGTTTGAGACACTAACTAGCCAGCAATTTCAGGCTGTTGATTTTTTGTGAACATATTTCCACAAACTAATATGCTGTTTCCCTCTTTTTCCTATATTTTTTGCATCTGTACTTCCTCTTTTATATGCCTTCCGCCCACTCCCCCCCTAATGATTTTTGAACTTGTTGAGTTTTTGAATGAAGCAAAATCAAAAAATGATGCCTTCAAGTAAGTGAAGTACTTAATATTTTTGCAAATATTGGCAGCTGAGTAAAAGAGCACTCTTTGTAAGAGGAAAGCAGGTAGAGTTCAGTTCATGTATCCCATTTGGCAGCATCCTGAAGCTGATCAGCAGTGAAATTCTGTCTAGCAGCTTTGCTGTGCCTTGTCTGGGATGGTGTTGTAGAGACTGTGAGGGAAAACTAGGTTATTTCAGCGGAGCCAAAAGACAAAATCTGTAGGAAAACTCATTTCATTAGTTTGTCTGCTCTTAGGCAGCATCTGGTCTAAGCTCCAGAAGTGCCTCGAAGGGAACAGGAGGGCTATGTTGGACTTATCTATTTATGGTGCACTATTGAATTTTGTGATCTTGATGCAGTGGCCTAAGTGGCTTCATCCTGAAAGTATTTTGATAATTTCTTAGAAAACATGTAGTTTTCTTCTTGCCAGCTCTGAAGAACTGCTTAGTTGTGCTCACTTGCTAGATATATCGCCATTGCGAAACAGTTGGCATGCTGGCTCCAGCTATGCTGAGAAGTCCTGTACACAACTGTAAAGATCATTTTTATACAGAGGTTTTCTTTAAGCTGTAGAAGAGGGTATAGTCTAATTGGAAATCACCATTTGGTTTGGATAGTGATGATTTTTGTAGACTGCTTCTGGCACATGCAAAAGAGCACACGTTACACCTAAAAGATGCAACATTTAGAATCTTCTTCACTTTATTTAAATCAGCTGTATGCCTGCACATCATTTCACCACTGTATGCATGAACTTAGTGGAAAAAAAATCTTCTTCATGTTCTCAGTCTCCAGCTTGCTCATGTAAAATCAATTTATCCAGAATAAGGTTATGTCCTGCTTCTCAAAATAAGCTATTTTCATGCCAAATTTCCGTGTCTGATCTGAAGCATTTAAGGTAGGGAGTTATTCTGAAGACCAAAGGAGTGTTTTATACAAGGGAAAACTTTTTTTCCTCATGTTCAATGATGGCTCAAAACACATATGATGGAAAGAATGTTTGAAATACCAAACTGTGCATACCTGATTCAGTCAAATGTGCAAAAAGGGAGGTTGTTCTTCTTTTCTGAATGGTGTAGATTATTCCAAACGTTCTCAACTCTGTTAGCCCTGCATTTCTCACCTCCCACACATTTGCCCATGGCAGTGGGAGGCAGTGTAGGCACTGATTGTAACAGCTTTAAACTAGAATAAATTTTGTTTCTCAAGATTAATTATCTAATGCATTACTGTGAACGAAATGCAGCTCATTCAAACTGTGAAGACTTCCACCTCAGTGATGGAAAATTTCAGCCCACACATAAGTATTTCAACATGCTCCAGTTGGGCTGGCTAGAAAGCTACAGTACTGTCTAATGAAAAACCTGAAGCCTGAATATTTGCTTGACTTTGTAATACAGTGACACGGAGACAGTCAACCCAGACACGCCAGAGAAGAGCAACCAACCATGGGATCATTCCCATACCAGCTCTGTTTATGCAAATAAAAACATATACTTTATTAAAGTGTAAATCATTTTTAGTGTGACCAGTATAAGCCAAGGTCCAAAATAGCAATGGTAGCATAGATATACAAAAGAAAACTTCTCAGCTTCTGAACAGGTTGCGTTTTGTTGGCTTTGCATATGTTGTCATGATACCCATGTAAAATACAAAGTCAGAGCATGCTTTCCAGAGGTGTAGTAAACCTATCATGTGTAAACTCATAGCTCCGAGTCATGCCTGGAATGTTCACTTCTTATCCAGTGTAAAGTGCTGCTTGCTGCCACTGTTAGTGATCAGATAATACATATGCTCAAGTAATATTTTGTTTTCTAGTCTAAAGTTTTAATTAAATAATTAAAGTTTTAGCCTTCATTTATTATTTCATATGTTTCACCCTGTTCTTTAACTTGCAGTCAGGTCCCAGACTTAAAAGATCACCCATACACATATTAAGAAATGTGTCTGTCGTATTTATACTCCAGCTCTAAATGAACTATTTTTTAACATATTTTTTCCTTGGCTCTACTCTTATTACACATTTTACATCTTGTTGTCTAAGTTCCCATACTGACTGTGACCAAAGAGTATCCTTCTGATAGAGCACTCTTAATAGCTAACATTAATAATAACAATAACAATAATAATAATGCAATAGCAGAAATTATAGTTTTATCTTCGAATATTCATGCATCAGCAAGGTAGAAACTCATTTCAGAATTAATACAGGAATGATTCAAGCAAATGCAAATAATTGTACAATAATACAATGGCAAAACGTGGAGAATTTAGATATAATTTGTTTTATTCAGTCTTAATATTTTAAAGAACCAGAATTCTGAGTATGCCTGCCTACTCCTTCTAACAAATAAATATTTGAGTATTTCCTCATATACTGTATGCTGTTTAGACAGAAAAAAAACCACCACCAACAAAAACCAAAACCAGGAAAAACAAATGCCAGCTGCTGAACGCTAGCGCTGTATTTCACAGAGCTGAATTACTTCATACTAAGATAATGATCAGGAACAATACTTCTATAAAAAATGAAAATGATTGTCTTTCATTTTGCTTTTTAAATGAGGGAAAAATGAAGCCTACAAAATTTTAGCCTCAGAATTATTATTTTTTACTAACGTCTTATCCAACCCACAGTTACCTTCATTGTAAAGCCACAGGAAAGTTCAACAATAGGCAGCATTTTTTTGGGTGTGGAATGAAACATCTTGGCTTACGTTGATACATTACAACTTAGGACCAACTGCTTTAAGAAATTAACAGGTCAGGTTGAGCAGTTTTCCATAAGGATACGATTAGGGTTTTACAGTCCTAGAAATTAGTCCTATCTGATGAATTATTGATAGACTTCACTGGTTTACTCTTCAAGATGGAGATTCGGTTTTTATAAGAAAATAATTATTTTAAGCATGACAAATAAACCTGTAAGTGAGATCATCATAATTTGGAAATATTTCCAATGTTACACCATTAAGAATTTGGATGAAATTAGACATGTCATATATGGGCAGCACTGCTGAACTGTTCAAGGTCCAGTCCACATAAAAACCAAAATTGTTACAACTCTGAAGTAGAACATGAGCCAATACTTGCCCCGTCCATATCAGTAAAAGGAAATGAATCGTATATTGGGTGAGCTGATTAGAGAAGTTAAAAAAGGAAATGCTAAAGTGCACATACAGAGCTATTGTACTGCTGCTTCTGGAAAATTGAGTCATTACTGATGAACTGTACTGAGAAAATAGTACTTTAAAAATAGTCAGAAATTGTTGTGCAGCTAAGTTGTACCAATGAGAAGACTCAACCTAAAGAGTGCTTGCATATTACAAGAAAAATACTGTCATGTTATTGCAAATTTCACAACTGAGGAAAAAAACAGATTAAAAAGACTGAGAAGCTTTTCTGTTTTACTCAGCAGGGACATTTGTGTTTAGAATTGCATTCAATGAATATGCATAATATTTAGCTTTATTCTTGTCATTGTTTACAGCATATGCTGCTTCTGCATTGGCAAACCATATTTCCCATTTGGGACAAAACACAATGCATACCATAGAAAGAAGAGAGTCAGTCTGGGAGTCTGAGTTTACCGTTATGTTTCAACTGGGAAATCCCATGATCCTGTGCTTTTGTTTTTTCCAGCTTCCTTTGGTCTTCTACCAAGCAACATATTACTTTAAACCAGGTAGAAGATTTGAAGGAGATCCCCTGTTTCTCTCACATCAAGTTCAGGTTGCTGGCTGGGCCTAAGGGATTTTGTGAGGATTGAAAGGGAATTTCCTTTGGAAGCATTCCATACTTGTGTATTTGCATGTGATCAGATGATGGGAGATCTGGAGCTCTTCAAATATTTGCTGACTCCACACACACAAAAATCCAGATCTGCTATGACTTGGCCTTCCTTGGGATGCAGCTTGAGAGGGTGACATTTCTTTTATACTGTCCAAAATAAAATTCAGTAGGATGCTAAATAAGTCCCTAAATCTAGTCCAGTGACTCAGGTTGGGGAAGAGATGCTTTGACAGAGGGGAGACTTCCAAGTAGACTCTTAAATTGCCATTGCATACTGCAAACCCTCGCTGGTCAAGGAAAATAAGTTCAGGGGTTGCTAACCAAGCCTCCAGAGCTCTGGGGTATTCATAAACTAGGTAGCCAGTCCATGGCTAAAAAGCCTTACAGTCAAATGAAATCAACAGAAATGGGCTGACCACTGGAGCTGTTTGCTCCAATGTCACATTGCTGGTCTATAGGAAGACAGAAAACTGGCACCATGGCCAAGATGATCCTGAAGGTCAGGTCATACTGTGCAAGGAGATCTTGGCCATATTTCCCATTTCTACTAGAAGTATATTTTTGAGCTTCCACTGTTAAAAAAAATAATATTATTTTAAAATATAACCTTCAAGAAGCTGAGGAATTTGCTGCTGGATATTTCTGATATGGATAGCTTAAAAAATTGATTAAAATTCTATTTGTTTGGATTTCAAAAATTCAGCTTTTCTGAAGTTCTTGAAAGAGATAATTGATACAATTTGGCAAGTATTGCTTGTAGTCTGAGAAAACACGCTTTTATTCAGATAAGACTATGCCATAAAGTGCCAGAGTTCCTAGCATCTGACTTATGCACTTACACATACATTGTTCCATTGTTTAAGTAGGATGCCTGCAAAAACAAATAATGAATTCACAATTGCATTTTCATTAAACAATGATACATTTCTTACAGATAAAATTTAACTTTCAAGAAATACTCTGAGTTCTCTACTGGAAAGGAAGATGACCTTGTAAAAGCTCATAATTACATTATACAAAAGGACTAAATTTGTCTCCCTTTCCCTCACATAATTCAGTGGAAAAATACAAACTGCTGTAATGAGGTTTATAAACTACCATCTCTCAAATCTGACTTTAAAATTTGGTTTATTTAGAACATAGAAATACACATGAAATTTAATCAGCATCTCGAGTCACATTATGTACTCTCTGTGCGACAGGAACTGAGCACATAAATTAGCTGAACTGGGAGCTAGTCCCAGATCCATCCCTACTTGGCTACAGCACCTTTTGCTAGGAACTTCCAGCAGGGGAAGCTCTTAGCACATCTGTCTTCACACTTCTTAAGGAGAGAACAAAGTTTAGTCAAGACGGAGCAGGGGGTGGCGTGGGGAGAGGGCAAAGGAAGGGAGGAAAGAACTGACAGTGCTATAAAGAGTCGTGTTAGCAAATTAGAAAAAAAAAAAGATGTATTCTGTACCGGTGGCTTTCTTGCATCGTCGAAGTTTGAATCACATATATACAGGGTATACAACGTGGGGACAGTGAGAGCATTTTTGTTTGAAATCGTGGCTCACAATACTCCTTCTGTGAAGGAACGGCATCCAGTTTGGGACTGACAGGCAGCCTACGAGCTTTGTGCCCGTACACTAATCCCTTGTCTGTGGGTTGCTGAAAAACTACTTGCATTTTTGTTCCCAGTTCACCTTGGTGAAAAAAACCAATTCCACATATGATAAATCCAGTGTCTGCAGAAAGGCAGTCACCTAATTGCACAGTGAAGCAGAAGAAAGCCTTGCAAATGGTATACAATTTTCAAAGTGTTCCAAGCCTTAGGCAAAAGCCTTTCAACTGTGTCTAAAACTGAATGATAAAATATGTTGTACAAATTATCTGTGAACAGGAAACATGTGGTAGTGGCAGGGGACTGAAATGTAACACTTGTAAAGAAATGGGAACTGCCAGTCATTGATACCCTTTTACTTTTCTCTCAGTCACAAGTTTCATCATATTTTTTTCACCATCAGTTGATGTTCAAGTTTATAATAAGACATTTATCAGATCTCACTAGGCCAATTACAGCTCTGCTGCAAAAACAACTAAAAATAATACCCCATGTGAAGCTAAAGGTTTAGTTTTGTCCCTTTCTTCGTGCTTTTATAGAGTTTCTGTTTTGTTGTCGTGAAGATGTATGTGGATGGAATTTTGAAAGCACTTCATTGCTGCAGAACTGCCTGAGATGCCAGTCAGCAGCACTTTGGACTAAAGTAATCATAACTTGAGAAAACTTTCTCAACTCCTGTCTATAAAACAGTATTAAAAAGCGAAATAGAGAGGAAGAAAAGGGAAATGCACAATTACTGTTCAGCAGGAATAATAAAAAAAAAAAGTGCCTTTCTATTCTGAAAGCTCATTTCTGCTTCCTTGCTTTTAAAGTTCCTGCATTAATGATGTATCTTATATCTTCTGTTTTTTAAAGATGTAATCTTTATCACCAATACCAACCACTGTGCACTGTGGTCCTCACTGATGGAATTTTTTATAGAAGAACACTTCAAGGGTGAGGGGAAGGCAAAAAAAAAAAAAACTTTTTGCTTCACCTTAGCCAACAAAAAGCAAACAGTATGGCCAAATCTCAAGAAATATATCTTTGGCATAATGGAAACTTGACATTAAATATTGTTCTTAAAAATGCCACTTGAAAGCAGACCTCTCCTCCTCCCTCCCCAAAAAAGAAAGAGAAAAGAAGGAAAAACTACTAACAACAACAACAAAATCCCACTGATTTTTTTTTTTAAAGATAACAGAATGCATTTAGTTCCTTCTTTTTCAAAGCATTCAAGTACATGAATGCTTATAAAAGTGTGTGAAAGTCCATCCGCTTAGCACAGTTCTTAAGTGACTTGATGAATGACACCTCAAACCTGATTTAAGACAGTATTACTTCACTGTGTATAGCTGTCCTAATTAGGCCACATTAGGTGTCCTTGATTTACTGTAGAACCAGAATGGCCATTGTGATAGAATGGTTGGTGCAATTTGGTGAACCACTGAACATGCAACATTTGTGTCTGTCAAACTGATTTCCTGCTGATACTGCTGTTGCATGTATGACATAGAAAAGTACTGTAGACATAAGAAAAATTTTGATTGCGTCTTAAACAAAAAGTCTTGCTTTCAAATTCTGCTAAGACGCATAAGAATTAAAGGTTTTCCAGCATTCTGAGAGACTAATGAAGAGGTTGTGTGATTTAAAGGCATGCTCATTGGGCTGGGACTCATTAACACAACAGGGCAAACAATAAGATTTTTTTTCATTCAGTGATCAAACCCAGGCACTGGGCAAAAAGTCTCAGGCATATTTTTAAAAACAGTTCTATAGTTCTAAATTAGTTCTAAAATAAAATTGAAACAAAATGAAAATTTTCACACTTCAAATTATGTGTGTTTTTTCTTTTTGTGGGTAATTTTTCTTGGGAGAATGAAAATGTGAAATTATATTTTAATTTGAAAAGGCTAACAGTTACTCTTAATTATTGTATCACTTTTCAAAAGGCATTTTCTTTAAAAAAATATTGCAATTAATTTTTATATTTCCATTTCTTTCCTATTATCTGGCGTCAAATATTTTCTGCTGAGCATCTGCAGCTGGTACGTGTGCCAGTAGTGAAAATCATGAGAAACTCCTCAGCCTGGTTTCCGGCTATCCAGTTTCAGATCTGCTAGAGAACATAGTGTCTGCTTCCTGTGTTGCATATCTGGATTTGTTTTGCATGAGAACCAGGAAAACAAGAAGCAGTGGTTGTGTCTGTTTGGCCCTTGCCCTGAAATGGACACAAAAAGATCTAGGAAGCATTCCACTTTTCCCCACCACCAACATAAGTTCTGAAATATTAGGATTTTTGTCTTATGGTTTTATTCTTTACCTAAAAACTTTCACTTTCTGAGTTCTGAAATAAATGCTAAGTTCTAGTTCTTAATAACTACATGACTTCTAGTCATTATCTGTATATTTATGTTCTTCATTTTGCCTATCTGCATAGTAGGGATAACAACTGCTTTCTTCTGAACAGAATTTTGAAATTTTTAGATGAAATTTCCCATGTAACTGCAGGTGACTGTTCTATATTATTTGTTTGTTTGTTTGTTTGTTTCTCTTTCTCTTGTTAATTCTTAATTAAGTATTTGTAGAAGAACAAAGAAATATTTCTGTTTCTGAAAACTTTCAGTTCTAGCCAATTCCAGCCTCAAATTCCTAAATTTATGGAAGGAAAATCTATTGAAAGCTTATGAACATAGAGCTATCACCTTTATCTAAGGAAATACTGAAGCCATAGAATACTGCAATCTACCAGAATAGTGGGATTCCTGTTCTGTTGTTTGTTCTGGTACTCTCTGCATCTGATAACGTCAGCCTTTTATCTTTTTAAGGACTGACTTAGGGTGTGTTCCTCTGCCACATCAGAGGCTGGAAATACAGTGTAGATTTCCTGAGTCTGATTTCAAACCCAACTACTCAATGAAGTCCTTTCCTGTTAGTCTGACAGTCAGCCATTCTAGCAAAACAAACAAACAAACAAACAAACAAAACAGTACCAAATGATTCTGAGAATTGGCCTCACATTGGTGCATCCCATAAAATGTAGGCCCCCTAAAGCACTCTCCAAAGATTCTAGATACAAATCCATACACTGGGTGAAGTTATTGTTTCCTTATTCTTTGGAATCTCATATGAACCAGGCATTGTTGACAAATCACTAGTCAGTTATCACAATGGGGCAATGGGCTGATTGATATTGTCTCTTAACTTTGGTTCAGGATGGAAAATAACAGTAAGAAGCTCTAAGTACTCTAAATACATGCTTGATATTACAATTGCTACTGTTGCCAGTGAGATGCTATGTGATCACAAGTGGGAAGGGAGCTGTTTCATGAGTCAAACTCTCTAATAAGATGTGTCATCACTATGATGAATATCTGAATGGGGCAGCATGTGTCTAGTGAAGTGAAAAATACTATGAATCAATTTTCTGGGGATTTCAGGTGTGAAAAATTTCTGTTTACTTCGTTACTAGTGAATACAGACTATTGTAAAGTTTCCACAGAAGAAGAAAGTATTGTAGAAAACATCTACTTGGAGTGGGATTCTCTGAAGACAGATAAATCCTGCCTCATATGGACTGTGCTGAAAAAAAAAGAAAAAAAAGAAAAAAAAGAAAAAAAAAAAAAAGAAAAAAAAAAAAAAAGAAACTAAACAAAGTATGTCTGACATCAGAAGGAGAAATAACTATAAAACAAAGACAAAAAGAGTTCCTGTAACAATGTGCCATTGTTGTAACTTGGAAACGTAGAAGTCCCATGGACCCCCATGGGAGCTCTTCTAGGTCAGCTGTTGTGTATCTCAGGCTATCCTAATAATAAGTAGCTGATGCTACCACTAGATACTTCATCAGCAGTTAATTTCTATTCACAAAGTGGCTAATTTTCACCTTTCATGTGCACCATGTGTACTGGAAAGTTTGATCCAAGCTATTTCAGCAACCTTGAAACCTTTTATGGGGAAAAATATTCTCCTAAAGCCCAGACATTTAGTGGCTGGACTAAAGGGCCAAGGTATTGCTAATTCACTGTTTCAGAGGGGATCTAAATTCAGACCTATTGAGGCAGATGTCTCATGCTGTGGATGCTATTTATTTTTCCTGGGTGCTACTTTCCGTTCATGGAATATCCTGTGCTGAATTTAAGCAGTCTTTTTTGACTGGTTCATATACTTTTGCTAGCAGAAAATGTTCTTGCTCCAAGCTGAAACAATACAGGTCTTTGAGAGTGAAGGGAAATGAAAAATGGGGAAAAAAGAGTATTTCTCCACAAGCAAGAACCCCCTTGTGAATAAGATTAACTAATGTTTTCCTCAACTTCTACCAAGTGGCTTCGATAAATGACTAAATACATAATACCACTTGATTCAAACGAAATTCTATGTTATTTTTCAAATCCCAGTTTGAAAGAATGCTGCTCCTGAGAATGTTGCACAGCACAGTGGGCCAACATGTTTTTACAATAATAATAATTTACATTTTTATTAAGAATTTCATTTTGAAGTATCCCAAAGTGCCTCATAAAAACCATATATAGAGTATATGATAGTACTGATAGCAGATTTGCTATCAGTGAGAGCAAAGCAGGGCAAGCAGGGAAAACTTCATGAATAGGAGGTTTTGGCAGTCTTTATTTTATAGAAAGGTTGTATGGTCTTTAATGTTTACATAGAAGAGATAGGACCACAGCTCTTTAATGTTCTAATCTAAAAGACTGCAGTGGAAGAGAGCAAACTAAACCAAATCCATCTGTTAGGGAAGGGTGAACCTTCTTTAAAATTGCTGCTTTGAGATTGGAAACCTGGTTTTATAGGAATATATGTATTCAAGCTTAAAACAGGGGCTTTTGAGCCAATTTTTACCTAAACTTTCCTGATAGAAATTAACAGCCACATTCTAGATCCTTTTGCACTGAGATGTATTGAAGGGAGAAAAAAAAACAGGTGTAGGGGGATGTTTTTACTCTTGGATAGAACACTGGAGAACAGACACAAGCTTAGCTGATGCAGTTTAAGGCTCAGTCTCCCGTTTCCTGCTGAACCTACAGAGAATGCACTGAGTTAAAAAAAAAAAAACAGATATGCATGCTATCTAGGAACTTAATCAGGAAAAGACTGTATTTTTGTACCTTTTTAGTCATTCCTCCAGTTTCCCACAAGCACCTCAATTTACCTCCATGCTGTTTTGCTCTTTATCCACTATGAAAGTGAACCAGGATGCCTTCCTTTCTGCCCATACAAGTGACCTGGGATTCCCTTACTTCTACACAGAGCCATCCTTTCAGATAATTTTGCCTATGCCATTTCATCTGTATACATGCAAAATCCCACTGAACACACCTAAAAACCAAATACAAATTGCTAGCAAGATGATGTCTTTCTAAGAAACAAAATCTTTCAGGTCCTGAAGAGAATGAAGATTGGTGTAGCAGTTTGTAAACTCTTTCTGCCAGCTCTCCATCATAAAAAAAAGTGAAGACAGTGCTGGGCTGTTTATAGGATTAGCTCTAGCTTGAAGTATGCCACTAAGCTGCTGTGGGAGACCCGCTGCCACTGCTTAGTTCCAGAGTTTTACAAGCAAAGTTGTCCTGTGAGGATTTCCATGGGACAAAATGGAAGAAGTAACAGAGACCTAAGCCTTCTCCTGCTATCACCAACACCTATGTTAAAATTCAGGCTGCAAGGTTATGTGGCACCTACTGATGGCATAATGCTCCCTGCAGTTCCAGTTGAAAGCACTGTTCTCCTTCGCTATGTTTTAAATACAGGTAGTGAGTGAAATGGATAGAGTAAACCTGCTGTGCTTTGCCCCAGCAGTGGCTGCATGCCAGTCCTCTATGTGAGATCCTCCTATTTACATCACCATTATAACTGGTAGAAATAGCTATTTCCATTAGATTTATTTGATTCCTTTTGGAGTAAATCATTCCTCTGTAACTTTGTGAGGTTTTAAAAATATAATTTAAAGCTAAAGCCTAGAATCATATTGCTTCTGCAAAGAAGCTGTCAATTAGACACACCAGGTGGGAGCAAAGATCACTGAAACCAAAACTAGATAAAACCATAGATTCTTCTGTCTGCTTACAAGCTGAAGAGCATATTTGCTATTCTTCTGTTGGAATAATTGGTTCAGTTTGAGGGACAAACTATTGCACCATTTCTCAGTAGCTGAGAAAGTTTATATATTGTATTGCCATACAATCCTATTCCAGAGAACCAAAGTGAAGGTTTGAAGAGAAATGGGGAATACTAACAATTTTCAAGTTTGTTAAACAGAGTGGTTTAAATGTTTGAGACAGTTGCCAAAAGGCTTTGGTTCTGCTCCCACTGAAGATATGGCTTATACTGCAACCTGGCAAAAGAGAGTTCTCCTCTTTGGTTCTTTATTTAACTTTCCAGGCTTCCCCTGTTTACCAGCAGTATTGTTAGCACTGGGCCAACTGTATAATGGGCTGCATCAAAAACAGCCTGAACAGCAGGTTGAGGGAGGTGACTGTTCCCCTCTACTTCACTCTCCTGAGATCCCACCTGGAGTACTGTGTCTGAGAGTGACAGAATGGGGGAAATGACTTTAAAGTAAAAGAGGGGAGATTTAGGTTAGATGTCAGGAATTAACTCTTTACTCAGAGGGTTGTCAGGCATTGGCATAGCTGCCCAGAGAAGCTGTGGTGTCCCATCCCTGGAGACATTCAAGGCCAGGTTGGATGGGGCCCTGGGAAGCCTGAGGTGGTGGAGGGCAGCCCTACCTGTGGCAGTGGTTGGGCTATGAGGTCCCTTCCAACTTAACCTTTGATACTTTGGAAAACCTGTCCTATGAAGGCAGGCTGAGAGAGCTAACTGAGAGTTATTCAACCTAGAGAAGAGAAGGCCTTACAGCCACCTTCCAGTACCTAAAAGGAGCCTACAAAAAAGCTAGAGGGGAGCACTTTACCAGAGCATGTTGTGCTAGGAAAAGAGAAAACCAAAAGACGGTAGATAGTAGGGAGAAATTCTTAACTATGAGAGTGGCGAGGCACAGGAACACGTTGACTGTAGAAGCTGTAGATGTCCTGTCTCTGGAATATTTAAGACCAGTTTGGATGGTGATTTGAGAAACATGATCTAGTTTCATGGCAGGGGGTTGAAACTAGATGATCTTTAAAGTCTTGCAAGCCAAACCATTCTGTGATTGATTGATTCAGTGGACCTTAATAATATCTTTGTAAAGATTTTTCAAACTCTAATGCCAATTCTTCTTTCCCAACAGAAACAAAAGTACATTTATCTTTGATTTCTGTCGTATCTACTGTCTTCTTCTAAAGTATATTTACTAAGACTAGGTAAAAATCTCATGTGCTTGAGCCTAATTCACCTAAATTGATACTCTAGAAATTATCATCCCTTTCTTTACAGAAAGAAAACAGGATTAACTATTCTAGATCGTTGCTCAGATATTTTTTTCTTAATTCCATCATTACTCCTCGTTAGAATATTACTGTAAATACAGGGAGACCACTGTCATTTACATAACTGAAGTAAATTCATATTATTCAGATGCATGCAATATATATGTAATACTAAGAAAAAATAATGCAGATGTTTCCCAGATGTTGCCAATGTGTTTACTACAAAGTTAATTTTTCTGCAGGGTACTGACAAAGGTGTGCTAGTGCATGTGTATAGCCATAAATAAAGCCTTCTCTGTAGAAGAGAATAGAAAATAATGAGTCAGTCAGATAGACAGAGTGACTAAACTATGCTGTCCAAGGGGAGTAGATAAAACAGCAGCATTAACAAGCAGCAGTGAACCTCTAAATTTTTAGGCTCGAACTTTTTTTTACTTAAACAAAAGGACTCATCAGTCAGCTCTTTAGAATGAAAAATAAGCTGTCATGTTAGAGTCCTGATTCAAGTGGTAAGTCACCAGGCCAGACAAGAAGTGATGGCTTATGCAAACTTTGAAGGGGAGAGATTTTCCAGTCTCTTTTGTAGAATGTGATTACTCTTGTTGAGTAAATCTTTGCAGAAGAAAGAAGGAAAGACAGAGAGAGGAATATCCACCACTATCACTGTTAATGATGTTTTAAGAATCAGAAGAACCCTACAAATAATGCATTTGGTGGTTTCCAGTGGCAAAATGGGTATTTCACTTCAATCACAAACAGCAAAAGGTATGCTAAGTAGTATGCCTGTAAATAACTAAGTATTTGAATAGTTCTACTTGGTATGTTGGACTGAGTCATATGAGTGATGTTACCCACAGGTACATTTAAAGGTATTGATTCTAAGGGTATGTTATGAATTATTCTACTAATTCATAAACTGACCATTAGGATGTAAGGTTCTTAAAGAAATTCATATGTAATGGTTTCGAAACTAATCTTATGAGTGAACCTTAAAGTAAACCATTCTTTTACTTTATATCCCCTCCCTCCTTTTTAATGAAACAACAAAACAACAACAACTAAACGAAAACAATTACCCATTGGGCTTCCCCCTCCCTTCTTCACTGGTAAAAGTTTGAAAGTTCTTTGGAGTACTGAAGATTGATTATATAACCTGAAAAACTATGACTAGACTTGTAGCTCATTCCTAAGCAAAATGGAGAGGTCTGCCAAGTCATACATTATTTAGTATGGATGAAATGTGTTGGACACTACTTAGTCTGATCTAGTGTTCATACAAAGTCACTACATTGGAGAGGCAGTAATCATGAGCAATGGTGCATGGAGAACTCGTTTATCACTACAGAACCACAAAAGAAAGAACCCATTTGAATCTTATTTTCAAGTGTGCTTTGAAGCGCTAAGGTTAACAAATCCTTTAGTCACATACTGTACATCCCTAATCGAAGCCTTTTCTACTCGGTCCTGCAGAGCGCATCTTTTTGAGTGAACCCCTTACAGAAATAAAAGGTAGAGTGGTAACTCTGAAACTACACTTCTGTTTGAAATTGCTCTATCCACTTCTGTTAAAAGTAGTCCTATGATAACTGCAAATGCCACAGAAAATTTTCGTTTGCTCAACGTGTGTTTCATAGCCCTTTCCATATAGTGTGTTTCACTATCTTCCCTGTTAGTGCATGTCTTTCATTCAGCAACCAAGCAAGAACAAACTTATTAAAAAACAACAACAACAACAACAACAAAAAACAGCAGCAATTTCGGAACACTTTGACAGGAAGACACTAGGAAGGCAGCTTTCTACCTGAAATGATTCTCAGTTATTATTCACACAAACTTTTACTCAATTTGTACAATTTAATTTTTTAAAAAACACTTGATTTCATCATTATTATAAACTTTGTGTCAGCCAGAGCAGAGATATTATTTCAAGAACTCTTCAGTGTGACCTTTTAATTTAAGTTCCCCCCCTCAGTTCATTGGAATCAAGAGTCCTGGACTAACATCCAAATCTTTGGGCTTGCCAAAGCAAACATCACACTCACCCTTCATACTTCATCCCACCTTTGGCATTGAAAAATCATTTGTCCTTTGAGATTTATTTGGTTCCTTTCTTCTCCTGCAACTAATGATCTTTAGTGTAACGAAGATCTTTAAGGGGAAAAAAAAAAAAAAAAAGACTTCTAACCATGCATAAATCACATTTTACATGTAGATTGAATTTACTCTTGGAAAGTGTCGTCAGTCCTTCTCACATTCTGTTACATACTGCCTGAAGATGACCTTACGCATTTTATATCAAACAAAATTTCATTTGATTAGCCATCCAGTGATACAGTGCCGTGGTCTCCCTTTCGTTTTCTCTCATTCTTGTCATTACTTTCTCCTATCTCATTATTCATTTTTCTCTTTCTTTTCTACTTCATTTTATTTTCCTTCCTTTTACAGACATTCTGTCATTATTCCATGTTTTTAACGTTATTCAACACTGATAAAATAGATATCTTTGAACTATTTATACATCTAGTCTGCAGGTAGGTCAGGTGAAAAGAGCACTGCATTTGATGGGGAACTTTCAAGTCCCTGGGAGCAATTCTGGCAAGACAAGCATGCCTGTGCTTGTTCAGAAGCTTTTGGTTGGAACTTCAACCCGTGGAAGGTGATGTGGTGCCAAACAAGCCAACAGCCTCTCAGAAACACTTCAGCTGAACTCCAAAGTTCAATAACAGGATTGTGTTATCTGGGGAACCAAAAAACTACTTTCATTACAGGTTTGCAAATCCCACAGTTCAGAGTTTAATGGAAATCAGGCTGTATGAGCTTTTGTACCCTGAAATGGTGCAAATTTACAAGTAGAAATATAATTAATGTTAGCCGTGAAGGTTTGGACTGTGCTTTGAAAAAGTAAAAACCTAGTAGATGCTAGGTATCAGTAGGTACTAAAGAGGAGCTTTTTGTTTCTAGAAGAGGAGAAGAGCATGTTTACCTGTCATGGGACAGACCATACTGACAGTATCTCTAAATAAACAAATGTGAGAGGAAATACTTTTTGAATTTTGATTCTACTTTCTTTTCAAGACAACAACATTGTCTGACAAAAAGAAGTGTTTTACCAGCCTGCTATTCAGCCACAATATCATTTAAAGATGGAAGAGATCTCTTGGCCTTATGTATTACACAGCATTAAATTTCAGCGTTGTAACTGTCTCTTCACTGAGTCCAGCAACCTTAGTTTTACTGAAATCTTGAAGCATTTTGAGCGTCAAAGAAATAGAGATACCAGATGGCTTCTAGTGCCTTGAAACCCACAATATCAGATAATCATCTGTATGACTGTGTGTTGTGCTTATGCAGTCCTATCAAGGTAAGGATAAGCTGGAAACTCTAGACAGCTAACGTGTCTCCATGTGAGCTAGGTACACAAGCTCCCACAGCAATGCAGTTAGTCCATACAGATGAAGATGTCTAGGGAGCTATTCATTTCACTCTAAAGGAGGTGTTTACCTACATTTTCTCAGCTAAGCTACCTCCTGGCCTTCATGAACTCTGTGGGTTGATTCTTCAACAACTATAGTGGAAACAGCTAGCACACATGTAGGTGTATATATTAAGTAAGTTAAAACTGTAATACTGTAACTATAATACTATAACTATCACTTTTGGAAGAAGGGGCAGACAACTCAGGAAGAGTATAAGGATGTAGCAAGAATATGCAGAGAGAAAATTAGAAAAGCAAAAGCCCAGCTAGAACTTAATCTGGTCACCTTTATAAAAGATAACAAAAAATGTTTTTACAAATACATTAGCAATGAAAGGAGTGCCAAGGGGGATCTCTATCCTTTATTATATGTGTCTGGGAAAATAATGGTGAGGAAAAGGGGAAGTACTTAATGACTTCTTTGCTTCTGTCTCTACTAGTCAGAGTGGTTATCCACAGGGTACTCAGACCCCTGAGCTGGAATACAGGGATGGGAGCAGAATAATGCAGGAAGAAACAATGACCTGCTACACCACCTGCGCTGTCACAAGTCCATAGGGTCAGATAGGATCCACCCAAGGGTACTGAGATGAGCTGACAGAAGCCAAATGACTTTCCATCATTAATCAGCAGCACTGGCCAACTGGGGAGGTTCTAGATGGCTGCAGTCTTGCCAGTGGGATGCCCTAGAAGGGTTGTAAGGAGGATCTGGGGAACTACAAGCCTGTCAGCCTGACCGCAGTATCAGGGAAGGTTATGGAGCAAATCCCTTTGGGTGTGATCACATAGCATTTGCAAAATAACAAGGAGATCAGGCCTAGCCAGCATGTGTTCATGAAAGGCAATTCCTCAAGATGCACAAGGGGATGTTCAGATTGAATACTATGATTTTTTTTTTCTCAGAAAGAGCAGTTAGGCATTGGAACAGGCTGCCCAGGAAGGTGGTGGTGTCACTGTCTCTGGAGATGTGGATGTGGCACTGAGAGGTATGATTGAGTGGGAAGAGTGGTGATGGGTAGGTGATTGGACTAGATGATCATAATGGTCTTTTCCAACCTTAATGTTTCTGTGATTCTATAATCAGAAGGCAATATCCAGGGAATTCCATCTTCTGTGCTAGAGAGAGTAATAAAAACCCTCTGAATACTCAATATGCATTTGTGGATAAATTCTTTACTCAAGCCAAGTCTATCAGTCATGGGAATATATCTGCTCAATTCATGGATCTTTCTAGACTTTTGGAAAAGACTATATGTGGTTACCAGCATGAGATTTTATGTTAATTTTTGTCCTAATTTGAGGCTGAATGTGTCCTGATAGCAATGCAAAGCTTCCTGCTCTTCTATGAAGGAAGAAAATGAAGAAGGAGATTTACAGATATGTGTTGGCACATAGAAAGGATGAGTAAAAACACAACCATGTAATCAAAAAACCCAGGCAGCTTTTAATGTGAAAGTGTTATTCAATGTTAGTGCACCGAAGGATCTAATCAGAAAAAATTCAGGCAATGGTGACCCTACTTCAGTCCTGTTAAGCCATTCCACTGTTTAATTACCTGTTCTACTGGGATAATGAATATTATTTCAAGACTGAATTTGTCTAACATTGTCTTTTACCTAATACATCTCAGAATAAAAAGACCCTCATGTACCTTGATATCTTTTTTTGCCTTATTCCTTCCCATCTGCCTTTTTGATAAATTGAATAGGCTGAGAAATTTGGCTTCTTACTGTAAGAATCACTTTCTAGTTCCTATTTGTTTAAAATAGTCTTTGTTGTTGTTGTTGTTTATTTTACTTCTTTTTCTTTCTTCTTCTTTTTCTTTTTTCTTTTTCTTTTTTCTTTTTTTTTTTTTTTTATATATTTACAAAGAATTACCTTAATCGTTATAATCATTTTCAGCTTCTGAATATTACTATTGTCTGGTTTTGATAGCTTGTTAGTTTTTGTATACCTACAGCATTCACTAAATTTAGCTTTATATATGATAATGCATACTTTGAAACAAAACATGCCTAATTGCTGACCTGGCTTTCACATTTGTATTTTCATCATTTAATAAAGCACACTTACCATATGTGTAAATGGCTGGCAAGCTCATTGTGTAACTTGGCAAGCTCATTGTGTAACTGTGGACTGCTGCAGTCTATGCATGGAGTCTCTAGTACTTCTGTGTGGAATCAAAAATACTGTTACTGCATTATACTGAGGAATAATTTCCATGTTTATTTCAAAGAATTTGAAATCATAAAAATCAGTGAATAGACCACTTTTTATGTTTTAAAACGTACTATATATTTTTTGAAGGAGCAGCCAAGATCCTGGAGATGTTTTGAATAAATGAGATGAGGAGAAAGCTAATTCGATCTGAGAATATTTTTATAAACATTTATTTCTTGATGTATTCATGTGTCCCCAAATATCCATTATTTTCTGCTTTTATTAATTCATTTTTTCTCAGCTATACTACTGATTGAGTATGTCAGACAATTGAGAAGTTTTAGAGGTGCATCACTCACAAGTTACCCTTGAATTTCATGAATTCAGTGAACTGAGTCCAAATGTGATAACCTGACTTTTAAAAATCTGCAAAATAAAGAGTTGGATCTAGTTCTAATAGGCATTTGGTAATGGTATAATGTTATTGACCCAGATCTGGCCACTCTATAGAATATCTAGATGGATATTTCCTTGAAATGTTGCATCTAATTGGAAAGAGTGTAGAAAATCGTCCAAAAAAAGTTGAAGAAATGCACAGTGGACAACTGAACAGTAGTTTAGCCATAAAGTTATTAACTAACATAATGATATAAATGAGTTATTAGAGCAGAAGGCTAATCATATTCACATTCTTTCATACTTTAAAAAACTAGAAGCAATACAATGTAGAGAATAATTACTGGGTCAGAAGAGGAATATAGGAAGATTCAAATTGTTCCTAAATTTTCTTCATAGTCAGGAAATTCTGAAACCTCCATTTTCAACTAGATTACAAATCATCTTAGATTTGCCAACTTTAAGAAGAATCATATGTAAAATAAGAAGAAAAAGATTAATATTACATCTACAGTAGTATGGTCATGATTGCAGAAATTCCCATATGATTCTCACTTGCTTTTGCATAGACAAAAGCAAGGCAGCTCATTCAAGCCCTCTACACATTATGCTGGATTTAGATAACCATCCATTAAAATTAATTTGCTACTTGTTATAAAGTATATATGTGCATGCAAAAGTCCAAAGTAAGTACAAGACTAAGAGTTGCTACAATGTCTCTGTTCTGGGATAGCAGTAAAGACACCATCACAAATACTAATAAAACACATTTTAGAGTGAGCTTCAAGTACCAGGCTTTGTATGTGATTGTTATTTCCAGTGGTGAATATTAAAGCTAGTTGTGGAAGCAAATTTTTTTTTCTGTCTTTTTTTTTTTTTTTCCTCTTGGCTTCTGAAGAACAAAAGATTACTCATTAGGACAATATGGAAAAAGAAAATAACTTAATAAAGAGCCTAGGGACACAGAGAAATACACAATATGAAAACCCTCACATGAAGAGGATGTTTTACTATTGCCATTTTCCAAGGGAAAAGGAAAAGCACTTAAAAATACATACAGAAGATTAGAAATACACATGCAATTTATAGAGAGGCTAAATTGTTATGTTCGATGGCGTTTCATCTCTGCTTGGCAAATAGCATGCCTTGGAATAAGCTAAAACCAGAGCTCTGGCTAGTGTAAATGACACCATTCCAGGAGTATCAGTTTTCAAGTTCCCTTACTGAGAACAGCATCGACATTAAAACTATGTTGTGTGGTCACAAGAATAGAATATTTTTGAGCCTGTGCAAAGAAGAACAAGACTACACACAGCTTCATAGTGTAGAACAATCACAAGAGAAGGATAAAAAAATTATTCTGGTCACAAGTCAAGAGAAATCGTATTCAAAAACCTGTCTCAGTGCAATAAACATAAGTTCTGTATTCAGTTTTCCAGTAATTAACTAGACAAAAGTAAAACACTATCTTTTAAGGCAGAAATTTTTGGAAGTTTAAAAAAAAAAAATTAAAAAAAGATATTTCAGAGTTCTAAGACTTTTGGTAAAATATGTCATATGAAGTTGAACATTTGATGGGACCTGGTGAGATCAAAGTACTGGAAAGAAAATTTTTGATGAATAAATAGGAATGAGCTCCAATTATGAGCTGGACACTCCTGTGCTTAAGCACAGCTGGAGACAATATCACTGCTCCTTATTACGTAAGAAACACCATCAGGATGCCTTGAATCAGAGGTTGCAGGATCTGCTTGTTCAGTTTCTTGGGCCTGACCAGGACAAAGCCTGCATAAATGTCACAGAGTTTGGCCTCTATACCAATATGCACCCAAAACCCAAAGGTGCAGTTTCACATTCTCTTTTAGCTACTGCACATGCTACTGAAACTGGAAGCTTCCATCTTCACAGTGTCCCTTGTTCTAGCTTCTCATCCACTGACTGTAACAAACTAACTTCAAAATGACTATGAGTGATCCAACTCATTTTCATTATTACTACAGGTTAAATGAAGGAAAAAGCTGTGCAGAACTGAAGATGGATAGAGGAGCAGGATAGACCATTCTTCAGCAATAGCTGAAGTTAGATTAAATTAAAAAGAGTCAGTTACTGCAGCCAGACTATTCCAATGCTTCCCATGCAAATGAACATAAATGGTAGTTCATCTGTACATGTATAAACAATGAAGCCATCTTTGGAAGAATAGCAACAAGCAGCTTAAGAGACAGTCAAGAATTTGTGCTGTCTAGGCCAAACAAATGTCTGCAAAGTAATGCTGGGTATGAAAAAATTGCCTCTTAAACATGTAGATACATATTCTGCGTGTAGTAAGGGAAGCATCCTCTCTTGTCTAAAAAAGTCTTGTATAGATAATTTTCAAGTGCCATCTTCAGATGAGTTGCGTTCCCTCTGTTGTCTTATTTAGCAAAATGGTGTGGAACATCAAGTCTTGCCTTGTTAGTCTTTGTTGTGGGGCAGTTGGCTCGAGTTGTCACATCAATACTTTGATGTTCACTTCTGTGTAACAGGAGACATTCAGTTCTCTGTTGGAATTTTTATTTCTATATCTTTTGAATCTGGAAAGAGATTTGAGGCTACTTGAGTGTTTACATTTCAAAATGATAATATATCCATTAGTACGATAATTAATGATGGCCACGGGCTCAAAGATACACAAAGTTCCTCTTGTCTTATTTTTATTTGTCATCAAAAAGAACAAGAGCCTTCACTAAGAAGGAATGTTACATTATTTTCTCATTTTAAGTATAGACTCACAGAACAAAAATAATTTAGTAATGTTTATAATACCAATTAAAATACACAAGGTCTCAAAACAAAGCTGGTCTAGCTGAAAATGATAAAATACACTGCACTGAATATTGTAATATTATTTTTTTCTTCAAGAAAAGCAATTATCTTTGGATGCTGGCTGACATTAGACCACCTGATTACATTCTATTTTATAAAATTTGAGGAATTTACATAGTTGGAAGGTTGCATATAGAACTCAGTATTGTGTAATCTTGAAATGTTAACTTTTCAAGCCTCGTAGTCACCCAGTAGAGAAGGGTAGGTGATATTTCTGCTCCAGTAACCTTCTCAAGGCTCAGCAAATAGACTCAGCAGGGGTTAACCTGCAGGATGTCCATAACTGAGTAGAATTTCTCCTCATCCATTGTGATAAAAAATCAGCAGATTTTTCCTATTTTTATGTATAAGAGAGAGTGTGAAGCCTTTAAAAAAATGCATGAGGACAGAAGAAGCTGGAGTGCAATATACTTTGTTATAATTTTCCCTCCTGTGTTGGATGAATATAAATGCTGAGTGATGGGTAGAGATTTTAAGATACACTTCTATGTTTTTGATTAGAAGAAATTGTGCATGGCCTTGCCTGACACACATCCTTTGACTTCTAATTTGTTTGTAAACTTTGTATCATAGAAAAACTTATTTTTAATAAGGATTCTAGGTCTAATAGTAAGCTTGGAAGTAAAGTTTTTGAACCTATAAGCACATTTACATCTCTTTTATTTTGCTAAAGTTTCTCTCAGCTCCAAGTTTCTGAGGTTCCTGTTTGGCTTAAATTGATGATGTATATATCGGTATATGCATCTAGTAGTGGAAAACATACACCACTTAGTTTCAATTTTGATGTCTGATAGCAAGCTCCAATCCAGAATGCTGAAGAAAAAGTGCATTTGTCAGTAGCCACAATTTTCTCATTCAGTTGTAATGAGGTATACTAAGAAGCTTTATCTGAGTTACTCTATTATATGACAATTATATTTAATTCTTCTGATTCAGCTGCTTTCTAGGTTGAGACTCAGTTACTGCAAATACAGAGACAGTTGCACCACAACTCATATTATCCAAATACACGTGGTTAGACCTAAACTATTGCATAATGGCAGTGCAAAATGAAAACCAGACTCAGTAGCATATTCACAAATTTCTTACCTCCTCTGTAAATTCTATTTGCTAATCTCAAGTCTCATAAATGATTATGAGCCAGAAGAGTTAGTACAGGTGTGGATTATTTGCTAGTTAGCACTTTTCATTTGCTTTTTAAAAAAGTTAAAGGCTATCAACAAGAAATGAGAAACCACAGCATCTGCTTTTGATGGCCAGACATGCATTATTGTCTGAAGAAATCAATTTATGAACCAGAGTTTTTCAAGGTCATAAGAGCTTTGTCCAAGTATTTGTTGAATACTTACAATTTAGAATTTATTTGCACAATCCAGGATTACCTCTTGAATGACTTGTAAGCAAAATAAAATAAATAAATTTAGGAAAAAAAAAAAAAAAACGGCTAAATTCACAATGAATATTATTTGCAATGAATAATTCAACCAGCACTAATTATTTAACACCTGTAGAGGAGAGAAAGGGAAATAGATATGCTAATATGATGTTGCCTCTTTTCTGCCTAACTATTAGGTATTGATGTAGAAAGGGTGAATGTCTGTCACACAGCACACTTGCTGGCAGATGTGTTATCAAGGGAAGAGGATTTAATTTGCCAAAATTAGCCACCTAGCTGTGTATCTAGACATTTATACAGAGTATCATTTATATAGAGGTAGCCATTATCCATATATAAATCTGTGGTATGTGTGGTTTTAGCATTACTCAGCTCCAAAATGCACAAAGTGTGTGTGTGACATGCAGGGCACAAACATCTGAAAGCCAATTCCAGAAGTACCTTGTGAACTTTCCTGCAGAAGAGATTAAGGGCCACATTTTTTCTGAAACCCAGCAATTTTTACACAAAGATGAGTAGAATTAATTCTTAATTTGCACAAGTCACCACATTGTGTTTTTCCAGTGTGTGTTTACATATGGAACCACTGCTTTTGATGTATTTTAAACACTGGCCTTTACAACACAGTCAGAGGAAAAACATGAAAGACAAGGATCCCAAAGGTCTCATGATGTCATATTTTACAGTTCTATTATTTTTCATTGCCTTTACACAATATACGTGTAATTACACGACAGCACACATATATATTCTAACTAATAGACCTTAATCTCTTTTGTGTTATAGTACTATATTTTGTAGAATGAGATAAAGTTTCGATAGCTTATTTGAAAATTACTAACTACATTGTCCTGGACAATCAGTGGACTGCAAGCTAATTCATTATGGTTGCAATTGCTACAGCTTGGTCTTTGAAGCTTTGCAACATTTTGCATTCACACAGAATATGCCACACATTGTCACTAAGGTAGTACCCAAAGAGAAATATTTTTGCAGTCTCTTTTATTAATAAAATAATTATTTATTCATTTTGCTCAGAATATTTTGAGTATTTGTCATTTTCACTATATTTCTTATAGATTAGATTATGTTAAATGACATTTATTATTTTGACAGTAGAATTTAAATCTGGATTTTATTTCCCTCTCTCTATTTTGAGAAATCATACATGTTTAAGAGCTGCTGTTCAATGTTAGCTACTAAAATAGTTTTTTTTAAACCAGAAAGGGATTACTTTAAAAAGTAGTGTGTAGTTAAATAAGCTAACCAGATTTAATACATTGCTCTTTTTTTTTTTTTTTTTTGTTCTTAACTAGAACAAGAGATTTGGAAAAAAAGTAGGTATGGTACTAAGAAAATAGTTATATAGGCAAGAAAAGCTTGGACATTATTAGAAATTATACAGAAAACAGAAAAAACTGATTATCCATTTCCGTGTAGATGTACTGAATTCATAACCAGAGTTCCAAGATCAGAAAATTAAGTCTAAACTGAAGCTGACAAAATCTGATCTTTTGTAACATTTTCTTCACGATTGGACTAGATGATCTTGCAGGTCCTTTCCAACCTTGTGATTCTATGATTCTATGAACATCATTTCACTGTATTTACATTTTTCCTCTCTGAGATGTGAGTCATTGAGAAGAAACCCTGACCAATGTTCTCAGTATTTCAAATACAGGTTGAACTTCAGATAGCAACCTATAAATATACCATGTGTAATTCAGTGATCCTCCACTGTTGCTCACTAGTTCTTAGCAAATTCTGAGCTTCTGAGTAAATTAAACTGAATGGTTATGAATCCAGAGGGAAGATGTAATGCTTGACAAATGTTGAAACAGAGCATGCTAGTCATGACCATGCTCTATTTATTTTTCACATCAAAACTCCTCAGAAAATAGAGTTGAAGAATGTTCCTCTGGTCTGGCCCACTGGATATGAACATCATTGAAATTCTTTCTTTTCAAAGTTAATGACTGCATTGATTGGATTTCAGGATTTTTAGGAAAGAATTCATAGCTGTTTTGTCAATAACCTGCCTGCCCGGAGGAAACTCTGGTCCTGAATTTAAATTCTTTTTCTTTTTCTTACTTTTGACACTATTTTAATATATGCCATGGTTGTTTCTTGTTTCAGTACACTGCTGAACTTTTCCAGTTTCAAGATAAGTTCAGAGATAGGAAGTTCTCACATTTTCTTGGGACTAATGGTACCTCGTGGCTACTTTGTCTTTGAAGATGTCTTTAAATGCAGCAACAATTAAATCTATGAAGCAAGATTAAAAAAAAATAAAAAGTAAAAAATTGTGCACTCCTTTTTCCTTAGTTGCTGCTCCAGGAGTCAATACAGACATGGGTAAAAAAGTATTTAAGAGAAATCTTGACACAAAAATAAATTTCATCACCCTTTTCTGGTTTTATTTTTCTATTTCTTGCTGGCATATCATAGCTGTGGACAATTGGGGAAGCTTTCATATGGCTTCAGACTTTAAATCTACAGGTGGTCTTCAAACATGGCACTTCAAAGACTGTTTTGATTAAATTAAACAATGTTTGTGTAATATGGATCCCAGATCTTTGAACTTTTTTTCAGATCAATTCAGCCAACAAAGATTCAATTAGGTGAGATCAGAAGACCCGCTTCCATCCTTCGTTTTCATCTGTCATTCAGTCTTGTCTTTTCAAGTTGCTCTAATACAAAACCAGGGCCAATCATTTATTTTAATGAGGACTACAATCATAATAATGGTGGTGGTGACGATTGTCCTTGTACTAACACTAATAAAACATATTTGCAGCTGGAAATACTGTTTGCTCAGGAGAAAAAAAAAAAAAAAAAAAAAAAACTAGGATAGACCCTGTAGTATTTTAACTGAATTAACACATGTTGGCACAAGTTGGGTCTGTATCCGCTACTGGAGGTTATTTAACTTTACGTATCTTATAGGGTTTTTTTGCCTTCAGTGAAAGAGAAACTGATCCTAACAGTTTTAAACTTGTTAATTCAAACCATATGTCATAGAGCCAGTCTCCATATGGTGCAACACCACCTTATATTTACAGGGTGCTGCTATTCCAAACATTATTCTAAAAGCTTTATTTGCCCCAAATGTAATAGGTGGTGCTGAGCTCCTGAATACAGCTTTTAAAATTCCTCATGTCTAAATCACATGCTGATATAGCAAAAACACACTGATTATTAAAAACTAATTACAGTCTGCTTTATTGGCAAAAAATGTGCTAATCAAGTCCTTGACTGAGAGCGTATGCTTAAAGAAAGGAGAAGCAAGCTGTCAATCCTCTGTGTCCATAAATGGTAACAATAGATAGGTGCAGTAGAAAACTCCATCACCTCATATAAAAGCTTCTGCTATAGGATCTTCCATAGGTCCAAAATTGTGCAGAATTAAAGAAGAGAGATAGGTTCTACTCTTTCTGGTTTTAGGAAAATTAATGAAAAAAAAATGGATACTTGAAGTAGAATTGCTATGGAAAGAATGAAGGACATGAAGAAGACTGTCAAGTGCCTTTTGTTTGCTGCTATCGACCTCTAAAAGAAAATGAAATGGAAATATCCCTGAATTGTCTGTTGATGGTATGTAAAATTGCTGAAGAGTAAGTAGTATAGGGTGCTTTTCAGGCTCTTTTAGGTCCACCTCTTGTATAGCACTTTGGTCTCTTTACTTGATTTCACTCTTCCTTCCATGGCACTGGATGGTACCTATTTTCTTACCCTAGTTCCAGTTCACTCTCCAAGTTGGAAAACACTAAAGAAGGGACAAATGAAATCTGAACATTTATTTCTCATAAAGACTTCCCGGGGAAACAGGAAAGGGCTTATGCAGGCTTACTTGATAGATAATCTGAAAATGGAGCTTCAGGAAGATGGAATTTGGTTACTTAAAACCAATTGCTTGCTTTTTGCTGGGAAGAGGTACTATACTGAATCAACAGGCCACCACATCCTATTCTAGATATTCCCTGTGTATCCAGGGAGGAAAAAATACTCTGTCTTACTGAGTCGTACGGAGAAATGGTGTAAAATTTCTAGTTATTTCCTATTCTGATCAGTAAAGGCTCAGTTCAGCCCCTGTATAAAATTTAAAGTTTTATGCTGGAAAGCACATGCATTGGTCTGGTAAGGATAGTGGTTTAAAACCATTATCACTCAACTCTCTCTGCATGCTGAAAGGCTTTCTCAGTCTCTCTTGGCTTGTTCTTCTCTCTTCGTGCCTTCTGGTTCAGGAGACACTTCCCTGCTCCCGTTAGGAAAGCTCTTGGCTGTGTGATTTGTAAGGCTGTTTTTCATTCGTTCAAAGAAAGACCCACAAACCATGAACAAGCCTTAAACTATTGACATATGTGAAGTCAAATTCTCTGATCATTTATACCACAGTAATGAAATCTGCCATAGTGAACTTAGGACAGTCCAATTGGCATCAAGGGATTTAATTTTGGCTTCTCACTAGTGCAGCTAGAGGCAGAATTTTCCAACAGAGAGTAACATTATTATTTAGTTCATTAATCACCAAGAAAACTCACTATTAGAACAGTTATATCAGTTTTCATTACTTCCTTGATAATCTTATTAAAAACAGAAATCTAAATTCCACACAGAACATTCAGTGGAAATAAAACAGGCATCATTTAATAAACAGTCCAACTTTTTGCCAGTCTAATAAGTTAATAGCAACATTCTTACAGAAATCTATGCAAATAGAAACAAAATACAATAGTATCCTTAAATGAAAAGAACAAAGAGGAGGACATACACAAATGAATGCAATAGTTCAGTGTATAATATCACTGGTTTAAATAAACCCAACTTATTGTATTCAACAGTGTCCCACTTAGATTTAACAAGCAACCAATTAACCTATTCAGAGTACACAATGCTTTCTTAATACAATAGCCTGTGAATGGATCAGTGTTAAGAATGATGCATTGTCTATCATTTGAATACATTCTGAAGAGAATGAACTCAAATGCAGAAACTAAATTCAAGATATAAACAAAAGATAAGTGTTAGCATGTGTCTATTTGTTCAAAACGAAACCAAAGAGTCCACCATATGATGAAGTGCCACAGTTACTGAAGATTACATCTTGCGAAGACCAAGAAATAGTAATATGCTATGATTTATGATTGTGGATTAGCTAGGAGATTATTTCAGTCAGGAAAGGTGTCCTTTCTGATAATAGCTCAGATAAGTTTCTCCTTGTGCAACACACATCATGGACATAAGTTTTGGTAGTTTCATTGCAGTGAAATTAAGAGATTTAATGTTCGGCATTAACAACAGAGAAAAAAATCTGCAAATTGCTCTGAATTGTTTAAAGGACTTACTTCAAGCTCTTGCAGATTTTTCATATTTTGTTTTTCAGTTCTCCATAAATCTGAGGAATCTGCAATGCCTACTAAGCTATTGGGAACATATTTGGATTCTAAAATCTGATGTTTTTTTTTCTGGATTTCTTTAAGGAAATGGGTATTTTTTTTACATCATATTCAAGCTTTATACCATATCAGTTCTCTTTACCATACTTGCTTCTCCTGTAAGGAAGCTTTTTGACCTGAGAAAGGAAAGTAAAAACGCCCCCCAGAAAGGGGGAAAAAATTGATTCAGGATTTTAGACCACAGGACTGCAAAATGAAACAGCACTGGTGATTTGCTGTCTCTACCACAGACTTCTTTAGTGCACTTTAGTAAGTCACTTGATTTTTCAGCCTTGGATACTCATTTGTGGACCAAGAAGAATAATACACTTCTCCCCAGTTTTGTTTATCTTATACATATCATTGAAAAAGTTTAAAGACAGTAGCTGGGTCTGTAGACTCTATTACAATATGGGCTCAATTTTAGCTGGAGTCAGTAGGAGTTACTGGAATGCAAATAGAGGCTGTAGCAATAAAATAATAAATTAGGAAGGGGAAAAAAAGGATTTTCAGCATGATTTATCCACATGCAGTTTATCCCTAACTGTTACAGAACCAGTATGCCTTTACTTTATCACAGCATGATGTTTGCTAAAACTTCCTATCTTCAATCATGGTTTTTCTTTGAGTTGAGGTCACTGCATGTTGGTCTGCAGGAAAAACTCATCTCACCAAATGATGGATATGAGGAAAGGAAGGCCAGCTTTCCCCTCTCCCATTCAACTAACCACACTCTTACATATGTGAGAGAAAAGAAACCAGCTTGTTTATGTTGGTTGTAATAGCTATTTAAGACCCAGAAAAGCTTAATGACGTACTGCACTTCTGCCTGCTGTATTTGCCATTGTGGCTTCACAAATTACATCCTTTACAAAAACCAGCAAGTCTGAGGTTTTACAGGGTAGTTATTGCAAGAGAAATGGACAACTGGGGGGAAATGTTTTTGTCTCTCAGTTTGGCAAACAATACTCTGGGGACAAGGAAACTTATGGTACATGTTATTGATAGCTTGGGCTAGGGTTTCAACAGTCCCCTCAATAAGCAGAATTTGCCAGATTTACTGGGAAGGTAAACCATGTACATTACAGGATAGATGGGTTTGGTAGCAACCTCTCCCTGACCATGCAGTGTCTATGAAGTATGAAGCATTGTCAAGGACTGAGCATTTTGATGGTGTCCTCTGCCCTGCATGTGATGTAGCTGGCCTGAAATAGCAGGCCTTCTGTTTGGCTCAGTGTTAACCTCTGTGGGACAAAGCAGGACTCTGGGTTTGGGTTGAGAGGGCCATGTCATGATGAGTTCCTGGGACGTCTCAGCTCCTGCTAGAAAGTTGATGAGTTATCTCCTAATAAGCTGAGTCATTTAGGTCATATCAGGCTAACTGATCATCAGCATTTATTTTGTAATATAAATTACTTGTATTGAATTGTCACAGAGGTTTTAGCATCTGATAAATAATTAATATTAGAGCAGGAGAGGAATGATGAAGAGATGGAAGATTTTTTTTTATTTGGTAATTTCATATAGTGCCTGCTATTTTATTATTTTTTTTTTTAAATCTATGCTCTGAAGTTGCATTATGGATAGTTGATAAGGATAATAAAACATTTATCAAATCTTCACAATTTTAAATAAGAAATTGTGTCTCATTAAAATATATAACAATCTTAAATGCGATCTGACTGGTAGGGCCTTTTTCTTATTTCTTTTTTAATTTTAATTATATTTGCCTTTTAGGAATTTAAAATTTCATAATGTATAAATGAATGTACTTGCATGCCCTTGTTCCAGCTTAGACTTCAGCTTAAAAGATTGCTGGAGTGATCTGTGGGTTTCTGAAATAATGAAACCAATTGCTGTGATAAATGCTACAGTGACCTGTATGGCATCATTCCACTTAACTGATAAAGAAGTCATTCTACATAGTCCATCAAGTGAAACTGTGGTTTTATGTAAGGATAAACAAGCCATTTATTTATTCATTTTTTAAAATAACATGATTTTTAAATAATCAAGATAAAAAGGTCACATATTTATTAATATGTAGCACACTTCTCATTACCCTAGTAATATGCAACTGTTGCCTTTCAGCTGCCAGTTCTTTGCATTTATTTAGCTGCTTCTTATATCCTCATATATGTGTCAAACGTTACTGTGCTTTTTGTTTGTCAGGCAGAACATTAACCTCTGCAGTACTTATTAGAAGGTAATGCTTTCCCTCCAGAGTTTAAAAACAACAGCAACAACAAAAAACAGCACCTAAATATACAGAGGAACATCAGGAGCTTCTTTTTAAACTTACTTTAACGTAATTTACATGGGAATGATGTTAGATATTAACTTAAATGCTTAAAGGTTGGAAAAAGTTTATTTTTGAGTCATTATTACTCGTTCAGAGACAAGTTTCTCTCTCTAGAGACGATGTGTTTTTGATGAGGGATATACATGCAAACAGAACATTTCCTTTAGGAGCAAGAACATTCTCTGACAACATTTTGAATAATAATAAGCTTATGATTATGCTATTTTATTATGAGCTTCTTTCCAGCAGAGATGTTTATATTTCAGCAAGTCAAACATCTCAGCACTTGGGGTCTCTGCTTCAGCATTATCCTTATAATTCAAAAGACAGTTTGCTTGTGGACAGACAGTTGGAAAGAGTTGAAGTTCATGTTTCTAGAGCCATAACATAGAAATGAATGCATAGGTAAAGACATATGTTGTAATTGTGCTTTCAGGTACATTGATGCTGATGGATATTAAAAAATTATGTCTTTTAGGTAGAGTAATTCTGTAGTGTAATTTGGATGTAACTCATTTAAATGACAAATTGCATTGTTTTCCATTAAAAATGTAAGCTAGGACAACATCAGTTGATTGTGATTCAACTGAAAAGTTTTTATTAAAAATATTTTTTAGTCAACCATCTTAAAAGACCTGGGCTTTGTAAGCAGCTGGTAATGATACAAATTGAGCAAGTTAATTATCTAAGTCACACTGGAGCTGATGTCAAAAAGATATTAATTTTCTTGAATTATCAGTGCCACTGGAAGGTGATATTTCCCTCAGTGCAGGAATGGTTGTTGACTATACAAGCAATTATTTGGCTGTATTTACAGAGGCAGTTGAACCTTTATTTGTCTCTTTTCTTCCCAGCTTTGCCATCTAACTTTAATATTGTTAGTGCTACCACAATTTGAGTACTATGGACCAAAATGGAATAGCAGAAAGTGTATGGTTAAGAGGAACTCAGATTTTCAGGTTTAAGCAGAAACAATCTGAAAGTCTTTAAAGTCTTTAACTTTTATATGATGTTTGCTACAGAATTTAACACTGTAATTTTGCTGTAGTTCAATACCTTCTCTTTGAAGTATGTCATACATTTTTGGGAACAGTAAGGCTTAAATTAAAGCTGTAAAGTACAGAAAAATCCACCACATCCTTTGTAATTTGTTACAACGATAAATTAATCTCATTACTATAGAAACTGGCCTTCTTATCCACTCATACAGAAATTTTCTCTGCAGATACTAAGTTACCTGTTTTGCTGTTAGAGCAACCATAAGCTATGTATTCCAGTGGATCAGAATGTGAAGGAAGTGGACATAACCAATACCTGGTTGGGTTGCTTTTTTGATCAGAGGTGCTTATTAAAATACAATAAATATTAGGTAAAAGAAATGAAAAAAAAATATTACAATGAATGGAAATATATTTTCTGCATTATGAAGAAAGATTGGGTCTTAATTATTAATAAGAAATGAAGACACTAATTATAAGGAATAAAAATGTTCAGATTATATAAATATATTAAAAAATTAGAATTAGCTGGCAGGTAAACAATGAACATTTCAAAAGCTAGTGTTCAAAATAAAAACGTTTGTGTTTGTAGTACATACAAATTGCAGAAGTATGGTGTACAAGAGGGGAAATAAATGACTGGAATGGGCAAGTAAAAGCAGCATCTTGATAGTTTGTTTTATTTGAGCAGAGAAAATAGATGAAAATACAGATTTAAATTAGGTGTTGCTTTTTTCCCTAGGAAATATGATATTGTTTTTAATTGCCAAGATACATTAATATGGCTGTATATTAATACTATCATAGATATGCCAAAATTAATGTACTAAGTTTGCTGATCAAGAGAGATTATTTCTAACCTCTACAAGGCTAGCTTGAATATGATGTCATTTTCTTACATCCCTGACAGTTTATAAAGAACTACAGAAAAAGACCCTGTACCCAGAACTTAGTTTAGAAGCAGGTAGATGCACCTTATGATGTTTTTTTGGGGGGAAACTAATAGCTGTTATTGTAGCATAAAAATGCAGAGAAAGGATATTCAGAGCAAGTGAGTGCTGTTCTGGCATTCTGAATAACAGTTTTACTGTGGAAGACGTATCTGCATTGGTTGCAAAGTGAATACCTTAAGAGACAACCAGAAAAAGTGCAACTCGGTGCTTACTTGATTTATGGCCTAGGCCCTGAATAAGATGGTCAGGAGATGCTTTAAAGGCTGTTGTGGGTACTTGCTTCTGTTTCTTGCCTGTTGGAGCAACATGGAGCACATAGTTTAAAGGGACTAACCTTACCAAATGACAAATTTTAAGCACAGGCTAGACTTATCTATCAGGCCAACTAATTCTGTCTCCCAAGATGGTTTCCAGTTCAGTTGTTAAATACATAATATGTATCCATTTAATATGGTTTTCTGGAGATTTTGTGACTCCTAAAAAATAGGCATGGAGGAAGAAGGTAAGAACTACAGGCTTCTTTTATTTTTGATTCAATTGATCTGCAGGATGAAAAATTAAAAGTTACATGGGTATGCCTACTCCCTGCTACTTTCTCTTAAGCACTCATGGTAAATTAGAAGGCAATGCTGATGAACACCAAAAATTAATTAGAGTGGAAGGCTAATTGAGCATTATCAAATTCTGCTAAAACTAAATCAAGTACTAGCATTGTTGGCATCTTGAAAATTAAGTGAGGTAGCTGTGTAGTGGATGTGAAGTCTAAGTGTATGAGACAAAAGGATCATTAGTATTAATGCCTATCATTTATTTTGCATATTCAGTGAAATATCACAGTCAGATGAGAGTTCCATTTACTTGGCAAGGTACAGATACAAATGAAAATGTAATAGCTGATATAAAAGCATTTTGGATTTAGGCCAAGAGGAATCTTGAAAAAAAAAGCCCTCTTTCATGTCCAAAAAAACCCTTTACTTACGTGAGTAGTCCTAGAGACATTGATAAAATGATTCATCTGCAGAAGGAGAACCAAGAGAAAATCATTTGCAGAACTGAATTATAATATAAAGCAAAAGGCAAGTTGGGGATCACAACCATGAAGAAGAGAATAAGGCTAATGGCATAAAAGGCTTGTTTATGAAAGAGCAAACCTCGTGTTTTTGAAAAGGACAAAGCATCAGGCCTTCTCGTTACTCAACCTAAAGTTCAATTCTGAACTATATTCTGAAATGTAATTTATAGATTATACATACCCTATCCCAAGTGTGAGTTCCTCTCAGCAGATCAAACAGCTTCCAAACCATTCCAATCTCCACGGCCTTGTGAACAGCCTTGTAACTACCAATAATGCAGATCAAAAGGGACCTTTGCAGGTCCAGCAACCTACTTGAGACAAGGCCGATTTTAAGAATAGAGTACTTTGATAAGACCTTCGTCCATGCGAGGTGTGACTACATGGAACATTAGTTTCACCACAATCTTTTGAAAAGGTTTTTCCTTGTTCCCAGTGGGAAACTCCCTCTAATGAGCCTTTTGCCTCTCTTCCTTCAGTTATGCAATTTCAAGATGACTCTGGATTCCTTTTCTCTATTTTGATAGTCAAAGACAGTAATGAGGTACCTCCAAAGCTGTTCCCTTTCCAAGCTGATCAGGTCCAAATCCTGTAGCTGCTCCTCATGTTTCAAGTACTCCAGCCTCAGTCATCTTAGCAGCTGATCACTGAATTCACTCTGGTTTATCTAACTCATTTCTTTAAAATCTGACCTTAAATATCCTGCTATACAGAAATGTGAATATAACTAACCAATTGGATCAGCAGGCTGTGCAAGACTGAAGCCTTACAGAAGGCCTACTAGAACTGAAAATGCAATAATATTCTTACATGATAATTCTATAGCGGCTGAAAAGAAGGCTGAGTCAGTTTAAAAGAGGGCATTCTTTAGTTGTTAAAACTCAAAAATAAACCCTTATATGGAATTGGCATGCCCAGAGATGTCAAAACAGCATTCTGAACTTTTGATGGTTTCCCCTGCTTGTTTGACTACTGAGTCTGTCCCTAAGACAGCGTACAGGTGCAGCAAGCATAGAAGAGCTTGGCCTAGGCATTCAATATTTAATTGTTTAAACATGTAATGTTTAGGCTTAGGCTGGGTGAGGAGAACTAATGTAAGCCTCAGATTTTTTTCTAGACATTTATTCCACTCAGTAAAAACTCTTGTTGCATTGCCACACACTAGTGGTTTTTTCTGCTGTTGAAAATATACATTTGTAATTTGGACGTGAGACTTCTGTGTCTCAAACATGAGTCAGTTACTTTCAAGCATGTGACATCTAAGCCTGAATTGAAATTTACAAGGAATTATATCAGAGAAAAACTGGATCATAGAGGATATTTTTTTTTCCTTAGTGTGGTTTTATTCTGATCCTAACCATCATACTACATAAGAAACTGTATATAAGAATAAAAAAGAAACTATATAAGAACAAAAGCTGTTAATGCACTTAATGGAGAGAGTTACACTCTTCCTTTCCCTGCTCCAAAAAAGACTTCTTTGGCTTTTTTTCCCTTCTTTTTGTTGTTTGTTGTTGTTGTCTATTAGTGGTTAGCAGTCAAAAAAGAGGCCTACATATCATGATTGTGAGAGTCTATTTAAAGTCTGGAAGGGGACAGTTTTTAGTGAAATAAAGCTTTTTTTGTCACCTTTGCCACTTGCGAGTGTAAATATGTTCTTGAAATCCAGGGGAGAACTCCATTAGGATTGAACTGTAGAAGAAGGAAGAAATCTATTTAAAATGTACATTTGATTATTTTGCCCAATTCCTATTTCTATATAACAGATTTGTAAAAATTTACAGCCACTATATTCGGATGTCTTTTTTTTTTTTTCCTAGTTCAGAATTTCCAATTTAAATTTTTAGCTTTAAAATGGTTTAGCCG
Organism: Phasianus colchicus; assembly: GCF_987193195.1. NCBI lineage: Eukaryota > Metazoa > Chordata > Aves > Galliformes > Phasianidae > Phasianus > Phasianus colchicus. The sequence goes on from NC_143436.1 coordinate 135,459,183, forward strand.
GCTTGGGAGACGCTCTTTAATACAAAGAAAAGTACAGAAATGACTGAACACTATTATGGAATTAAATGAAAGGAAGAAAGTATTAAGGGGTGAAGGAGGTGTTATTGATGTGGAAAATGAAATGGAGACCCTTTTCCAAAGACTTCTTGAAAGAACTGTCCTTACCGTGCCTTCCTGCCATTTTCTCCCTTTCCCCAAAGATTTTGTAGGTAAAACCTGTATTGTAGGTGTTTTTCTACCCATGAAATATTCATCAGCTCTGCAGTCTTTCCTTAAAGGAAGGAGGCAATAAAAGAAATATACTTTAGATATTCTTATAAGAAAAAGAAATTCAGTGCTGCCCAACTTCAAAAATTAGGTGCATTTGAGAAAGAGAACTATGCCACAGTCTTCAATATATTAGCTTTCTCCCTATAAATCTGTAGCTAATGATGTAATGTGTAACATGAAAATCATATTGGATTTATATTCAGTTCCATTAGGAATATGACCTTTTCTCATTTGGAGAAATGCAGGCACTATTGTTTGCCTGAAATGGGGCAGTCTAAACAGAGTAGCTTCTGAACTGTAAGGGACAATGACTGATGATGATTTCAGAAATATTCTGTTGAGAGCATGCTGGTTATTTGAACTGGATTAAAATGCTGTGCGAAAAATCTTGTGTGAAAGCTTTGTCTTCTGATGCAATATGAATTCAACTAGGATGAAATGTATTAAACCTCTTCATTTCACCTTAATCATGACTAAAACACTAACAATTAATCCTCCATATCAAGAAATTATTATCAATCTCATAAGCTTTTTTTTTCAGTTGAAAGTGTTTGTCTTCTGAAGTGTCTCTCAACATACTGAAAATAAAGAAAAATGCTGTTACTGCAGCTCAGAGCGTGATGTTCTATGTAAATTTTACTTGGTTTTAAAAATTTAAAGCATCCAACAAACAAACAAAAAAAGCCAACCCAATCGACACATCTCCTAGATAATCAAAACCATATTTTTTTCTCTCTACCTACTAATGTTTTTTTGGGACTATCAGTAAGGCAAAACATTAATTATTCACAAAATTGTACTTCCTTTCATTTGGGTTCAAGAGTGGAATTGAACTTAGAAATGCATACTTTTTAAGGCTTTAACTCCATTAACTTCTCTCTTCAGTTCTCTCAAGGACTTTCCTGTCCTGATGGTTGCATGGCAAAAATGTTCACATAGAAATCATGGTTCAAGTTAAGTCACCCACATGGGTGGTGCCTGAGAATCACAGAATCATTGAGGCTAGAAAAGAAACCTGTTAGATCACCTAGTCCAACCACCAGCTCATCCCCCACTGTGCCCACTAACCATGTCCCTCAGTGCCAAATCCACACGCTTATTGAACATTTCCAGGTGCAGTGAATCCACCAGCTCCCTGGGCAGCCTATTCGAATGCCTCACCACTCCTTCTAAGAAGAAATTTCTTCTGACATCCAACCTGAATCTCAAGAAACAGGACTATAGAGCCTGTATGCAGATGATGACACTCTACAGGTAAATCTGGGAAAGATCTTTCCAACGTGGCAGCAGGGCAGGACAGAAATTTACACAATAGAAACAGAATGAATGGTGGGGGAAAAAAAAAATCCTGCAGTGGGATCACAGGTGCTGCTTCTTCAGAACCTCCTTAAATTTAGCTTGAAAAAATATTGCATACTGCACAGGATTATCACATGTTAAGATACCATTCAAGTCCTGTTTCCCATTGAATTATCCAGGCCTGCTTCTTCACAATTTCATTCAACAAAATTTTTTGAGGAAGGCTAGTTCAACTAATATAGAACATCAAGAACATCATCAGATTAATTTTAAGACCATTTATGAAGAAATCGTGAAGGCTATCATCTCTCCATTATTAAAAAATAATAATAATTAAAAAACCATAATAAATTTCTCATCAAAGTAAAAATATATGAAAACTGGAAAAAAAAGATTTATGTTTGGGGTGCTGGTGTATTTTTAGTGAATTTGGTGAATTTGTAGTTCAGAGTACTTCTGAAATTATAGTTTTGTTGCCCAGTCATCTGAATAGCTGCCATGTAATTAGGCTGAGACAACTTTTCCATGATACATTATTGATTCTGGCTCCTCAACACAGTACAACTGGAAAAATAGCTAATAGAAAAGGATGAGGAACTTGAAGGGCATTGAGGTTGAAACACCTCAAGGTCATTTGTAAATCATTTTCAGGGTTATGATCGTAATATCAAACCAAGAAAAGTTTTGTCAAAAATGTGCCTGACTGCTGTGTGTGAGTTGTGTTTGCAGACTCCACTTTGGGTTAACACTTTAGGTAGAAACATTTTCTTCACTGATTATCAGTCATCTTTTGTATGAGAAATCCTCAGCTCAGCATAAATTTGCCTTACTTTTCTCTCTGGACATAGAGAAAGACTCAAACACTTTCATTAGACACATGCTTTCAGAAGGAGATTTCCATCTGTTTTGCTGTGAATTTTACACTAGAAATTTTGATTTTTAGGATATAGGGAATATTTCTTTTTAGAAGGGTCTTTGAATCAATCTTTTTGTAAAAATAAAAAGAACTACTTAGTCTTAGCTGAGGCATTCAAGTCTATCTTAAATATTATTTATGGATTAACTATCCATCTTTGATAAAAGAAAATTGTTTGATAAAAGCTAAAGAAAATTTGATAGAATAGTTTGAATCTTTTTAATTTCTTTCTTTTTTCTTTCGTACCTTTTTCTTTTCCTTTTTTTTTTCATATGGCTTGGAAGTAATTGAGAGATTCTTTCCATCTTTCATTCAAAACTCCAGCCAGGAAATGTTATGCATTGACATTCTACTCATAGGGGAATCCATTCATGTATCAGAGCCTAAGAGAGGCATTCTTACAGAGCTACTAAACGTCTTCAAAAGCTTGCGCTTATCATGTAAAATAAATAAATAATAATAAAAAAATATTTTCACCCTACTGATTAAAAATCTTGCTGTTTAAGTCAGACGTTTATCTGTTTTCCCTCCATCCTCACATCAGTGGAGTAATTTGTGCTCTCACTGTGCCACTGCCTGATGGTTGGCATTTCCTTAGGATGACAAGATGCTCCCAGCCTGGCAGTGAGGAACAGATATAATTAGGGTACAGGTACAACATTAGGCTGCCTGTTTTGCTAGATTTTGGTTATGAGCAGAAGCTTTTGAATGCTGCCATGAACGCTCTGTGATGGATATTACTGTCATGCATGATCTGAGTGAGTTTCATTCTCACCATGTCTGCCCATAAGATTTTTCATTTCATTTTCTATATCAAGAAAAACACAGTAAGATCCAAGTAAGAACATAAATATCTGTTGTTTGGCAAATCCTTCTAAAGTGCCAGAAGAAGTCTTAGATGAAATTATTCTGAATTGCTGAAAAGAACAAATAAATGTAGATATATGAAAATTTACTGCTGTGAAAAAATCTACAAGATAAAAAAAAGAAGAAAAAAAAAACACAGCAAAATACAAAGCAGAAAAAAAACCAGCAAACCTCTTTTTACTGATACAATCTTCATTGAAAGAAAAATACCACAGACTGATAGTTTGCACTTCATCCTCTAGTGCCATTATGCTTTCAACAGACATCTTCACAACAGCACACCTTGGCAGCAACTACTTTAGGAAAATGAAGTCTGTTCTTAAAATATGTTCCATGCACACACACACACAAAATAAATAAATAAATAAATAAAAGATCCCTTTTTTTTTTTTTTTTTTTTTTTTGTAGACGTTCCTCTATATACTTTATCAAGGTAAATCATCCACTGAACTAACCATTGAGGAAGTCTTTCTTTTCAGAAAATCAGTATTTGTGTGTCATAGATGATAAGGCAGAACACATGCAGCCATTTCATATCCCCCAAAAAATCATGATTGCATGGCATTATGATAGACTTCTTAGTATACAAAGGGTTAGCATGTGTCATTAAAAGAATGAGCAAGCTTTTGATTTTAATTGTAATTGTAATCCTCTACACTGAAGCCTCAAATGCATCGTTTGAAATCTATTGGAGATTTGAGTTTTCACTGCAGCCACTTTACATTTGTGATACATTAAAAGGTGTAATCCAACTGAAATGGAAATCACTGTTCTTGAAAACAAATTACAAATGAAGATAACAGGGCAGCATACTAGCACTAAAGCATCCGAGAGCCCATCTGAGGCAGTTTTCTTTCAGACCCAAATTGCAGCAGCCCTGTTATCACGGGTAATAGGGTGCCGCTAAGGCAGGTTGATTACAAGGCTATGGTAAACAATCCTTTTAAATGCAGTGCTTGGTAGACGTGCACATACAACATTAATCAACTGAATTCAAACATAGCCACAAAGGGAAGTGGTGTGCCAGTCCCTGTTACTTCAGCACACGCAGTAAGTGGCCGAAGTTCACTCCTATCTTGCCACAGTGGTGTTTTCCATCCCCCTTTGTAATCAGTGTTAACTTGTGTGAAACCTTAATTGTGAACCCTGTGGAAAACAAACAACAAAAAAAGAATACTTGAGGTTTCCTCTCAAAAGGGGCTATGTTTTCATGTTTCAAGGTATAGCAATTTTGCTTCGTTTAGGCAGTGACCTCCTTGGGACAGGACTGGCCCCTATTTTATGTGTTTGCTCAGCCCGTGGGCTGGGTGAAGCTGTAGGATGGGGGCTGGTGTGCAGGACCACCATGCAGTACTAATCCAAGCAGAGACCAACCTTCTCTCTCCAGAGATCATTTTCCCACTATAAATCAGCATTTCCAAAAAATCCCCACCCAAATGGTCACCGTTATTTTAAGAGCAGACATTGCTTTTCCACTCACCATCACATTTTAAAATACCAGCCCTCTTTGAAAATTGTCATAACTCAGTTTATTACACTGCTCAACCTGTTTAAAAGGTTCATGCATTTATAGCATTTACTGCCACGAAATCTCCCCTACGATTGGAGATTTGCTTTAGAAAAGCTGCTGTAATGAGGAGAATAAGCATCATTTGGAAAGATGTTGATGAAACATGGGAAAGCAGGTAAGCTTCAGAAAGAGAGAAGTCTGATAAATAGCATCTATTTAAAGTATAAATATAGTAAATTACATCTGCCTGAAGATAGCATTAAATAATTCAGTAAGTGATAATAATAATAATATTCAATAATATTCAATATGTAAAGAATACTTTATAAAATAAATTACTATGAGAGACCAGATACAAGCAATCACTGAGCATGTCCATACTCAAAAATCCAACTTATTTGAAAAATTTTTAAGAGAAGATTTTAATTAAAACATCTGCAATTCCTTAAAATAAATAATATATACTAACTCGGTTCATGAAATAAAAAAGAGCATGTAAACACTGGAACTCTATGGAACATAGAAGAAGAATTTTGAAACAGAGACTCTCAAAAAAAGTTTAAAACATAGGTGCTGGGATACCAGAAAGTAATACTAATGGAGTCTACAGCCTTTCATCAAGGTTTCTAGTTAAAATCAAGTCCAACCAACAATATAAAATGCTTCCAGAGCACAGGATGGTAAATGAGCTACTATTCTTCAAATCTAGTTTCTAGGAGGAGTTTCTGTGAGTATTGCTAGAAACATGGGGTTATATTAGATCCCCTTCTGGTAAACTGGAAGACTAGATGGTAATGAATAAGGTTTTGTTGTCCTCTCCAGACCTTGATCCTCGGAGAACAGAAAGCATGAACATTTACCATGTTATACCTAATTGCTTTTTTCCCATTTTGCCTCTGATCACAGAGTTGTAATGTTTATGAATCTGGCCTGTTTCATGGCAATATATATGGGAAAAACATATTCACAAGTTTTGTTTTTTTTTCTACAGAGTGCAAGTATGTGTTTATAAGAGCACTGAAGTGCTCTGCAATGGACATACATAGGTTAGTGTAAAATGCAGTGAGTAAGTGGCTATGAAAACTCATCAGCATGAATAGACTGACATTCCTTTACTAAAAAGCTTCTCTATTCCCTGCACAGGCACACTACAGGCACAATGCAGCCATTTCCCCTGGGGTGCTTTGCCAAGGTATGTGATCATCATTACTCATAGGGAATAGTTCTAGGAACATAAAGATAATTCACATCACTTAGTTCTTGGATTTACTTCAACCTCTTCCTAGAGGGTTACAAGCCTTGTTTTCTGGAGAATGGTTCTCAGGAGGGATATGATATGAATGTTAATTCTCCAGTATTAACTGACATTACATTTCCTTTCAAATTGTCATAGAATCATAGAACTGTTTTAATTGGAAGGGACCCTTAAATGTCATCTAGACCAGCTCCCCTGCAATGAACAGGGACACATACAGCTGGATCAGGTTGCTCAGAGCCTCATCCAGCCTGACCTTGAATGTCTCCAGGGATGGGACATTCACCACCTGAATGCCAGAGCACCCTTATTATAATAAACTTCTTCATTATATCTAAATCTAAATCTCCCCTCCCTTAGTTTGAAACCCTTGTTCTGTCACAACAGATTCAGCTACGGAGTCTGTCCCCTTTTTTTCTTATAGACCCCCTTTAGATACTGAATGACTGCTATTGGGTCTCCCAAGAGTCTTCTCCAGGCTGAACAGCCCCAGCTCTCTGCCAGTCCTCATAGAGGTGTTCAATCATTTTTTTGGTCATCCTCTGGATGCACTCCAGCAGGTCCATGTCTCTCCTGTACTGAAGACTCTGCATATTGATGCAGTACTCCAGGTGAGATCTCACCAGCACAGAGCAAAAGATCAGGATCACCTCCCTCATCCTGCTGGCCATGTTTTTTGATGCAGCTCAGGATACAGTTAGCTTTCTGGGCTGTGAGAGGACACATTACTGGCTCACGTCCAGCTTGCCACCCACCAGTATCCCCAAGACCTTTTTCACAAGCTGTATTCAAACCATAGATCCCCCAGGTTGTACTCACTGCAATGGCTGCTATGACCCAGCTGCACTTGGCTTTACTGAACGTCCTGAGGTTCACCTGAGCCCACTGCTTGAGCCTGTCTAGGTCCTTCTGAATGGCATTCCATCCCTTGAGCATATTGACTGCATCACAGAGCTTGGTGTCACCTGCAAACTTACTAAGGGTGCACTCGATCCCACTGTTGATGTCATTGATAAAGATGTGAAGAGTGTAAACTTAAATAATTTTCAGTGTTCACCAATCCAGCGTAAATTTAACAGGTGGCCTACACTGAAGAGCTCTAGCGGCACAAAAGTAACTCACTGATAGCAGCCCTGCTGAAAGAGATTTGGGAGGTCTTTCTTGGTGACAGCAAGTTGAACATGAGTAAGTAGCGTGCTGTGGCAGCCAGGAAGACCAAATGTACTCAGGGGTGTATCAAGCACAGCATTGCTACCCAGTAAAAAGAAGTGATTGTCCCACTCTACACTGCACTGGTGTGACCTCACTTTGAGTACTGTGTACAGCTTTGGGTACCACAGTACAAAAAGGACACAAAACTATTAGTGAGCATCCAAAGAAGGACTACAACGAGGATGAAGGTTCTGTAGAGCAGGGTATGTGACAGGTGGCTGAGGCCCCTCAGTGTGCTCAGCCCAGAGCGGAGGAGCTGAGGGGAGGCCTCGTGGCAGCCTACAGCTCCTCACAGGGAGCAGAGGGGCAGTGCTTAGCTCTGCTCTGGTGACAGTGACAGAAGTATAAGTTTCTGATCAAGCCTCAGAATAACCGGACATATTTGGAAGGGAGAGGAGAAACAGGCTACACTGAGTCCTTCAGATTTGGAAAGACTATACAAAGAAGTACCAGTCTCAGAGCCATTGGATATAGATATTGGGAGGGGGAACTCAGAGGCCAAAAAATAGAAGATTTCTGTCACTATGCAACACCATAGATGGAGTTACTAAAATACTATACTACTAGGGAGCAAGAAGCCAGAGTAGACCATAGCTCTTTCACATCTTGAAGAGTTGTCAAGGATGTCCTCACACCTCTTTTTGGAGCTGTCATTAAAAAAAAAACTATTTTTTTTTTTTACTTCTATCGGTGACTTTTCCTTAGCAGCAATATCATGAGGGTGGTCTTTTTTAAAGCTGCATTAAAAATGCTTATTTATTTGATGGATTAAAGTTTCTGTGTCCAGAGAAGTACATGCCCTAATAAAACACAGATGTACCTTTAAGCATGTAACTGGAATAATAAAGATTTCATCGTTCATGTTAAGCACAGTGTTTAAGGAGTTTCTGTATTAATATGACCTGTCATAAAACGATCATTAAGTTTCATTAGACAATAATAGAGATGGAAGGAATGAAAATATCACAAAACCAGTTCTGTTAATTTTAAAATTGTAAACTTTCCCTGCCACTGTAATATCTATATCTATATCTATATCTATATATATGAAAATTTCTTAGGAGTGTTATAATTTTAAATTAGAAATGTCTTTAAGAATACAAAATACTGAGAATTACAAAGAGGAACGTGTAGCTGACTGTGAGTTCAGCTCACCCATACAAAGGCAGCTCGCAGAACAGACTCACAACAAATTGGGCAATCCAAGATGCTGTACTCAAGAACTATATGAAACACAGGGATCATTTGTACACATGGAGCTGAAAAATACGGCTGTTGTTTTCACTCAGAGATAATAATCATATACCTGGGCTGTAGGATAAGGCCTGCTTTCTTGGTTCACGACCATTAAGAAACAACTCTCCCATTGTTAACCTTTAAGAGGAGAGGCTGCAAATGCAAGGTTGTACAGGAAACAAAGATGTGGGAATCATTTAGTGCAACCCTACACTTAGACAGGTGCCACTCTTAGTCTTTTTAATTGATCTAATTTGTTACTTATACCTGTAAATCACACTGTTATCATCTCTGAACAAGCAATGGAAACCAGAATTTGTCACTGGATGAAGATAGCAGACCAAGTCCTCAAATGGGCTGGTCATATAGGTTTACTGGCTTAATTACACAACAGTACATTAGATTGAAATGAGATACTTAGAAAAATCCAAATTACATGCGGCCTCTTGTTTCTTTATCCCACATTGACACAAAACACAGTTCAAATGCTACTGCTAAGAGAGTAAGTTATAGTCTACTGAGAAAAAAAAAGCCAGACACAGAGTCAGGCCTGAAATAGCCGAAGATTTTTTGCTATTATGCATCAAAATTAAACTTCTGTTGATATAAAAGCCTAATATACAAGCAGCATGACACTCACACCCCAGAGCTGCTGAAACATCACTGGTCATCATGAAGGTATTCATCTGGTACCCTTCTCAACAGGATAAATCCATTTCTTTAGAAGAATCAACATTAATGGGGCTTACTCCTCTCAGAATTATTCAGGTGATGTAGCACCATGTAAAGATTGAGGAGCATACAAAACAAAAATCTCCATACTAGAAGAGTAGTACACATTTTCAGTCATGTTTTCTATATACTTCTGTGCATGCACCTTAAATGCAAATGGATCCCAAAGAGAAATCAGTGTGGAAGAAGCAAATTACAGAATCCTTTTCCATACTTTGTTATTCAAAATAACTACAAAAGCAAACTTCTGAGATAAGATATTTCCTTCTTCTGTTGTTCTTGTTTTGACTACTTCTCTGGCTACACATAATTAGTCCTCACTCCCTGGCAGAAACAGAAGAATTTGTAAAGACTATTTTGCTCATATGTAATTTGCCAGCTTTTTGGAGACTAAAATTCCTGCTTCACTAAACACATTCCAAAATTGAGTCCTATGGTCCTTCAGGAAGGCAATGTGGATGACACAAGACTACTTTCTGAACAGCAATATTACTTTGAACACTACCTCGGGATCTTAGGGAACTGTGGAAGGAGGTCTCTCAGCAACCAAATTAGTATTTATTGATAACAGTGAGTGGCAGGAAGGAAAAAATGGGGGATTGACAAGGAATATACAAGAGTAATTAAGCATCCTGAGGTCTTGAGGCACCTCAAATAATGCTGAAGAAGAAGACAAGACCGATGGGGGACAAGAAGGATGTAGGAGGAGAGAAAGATAGAAAATGCAGGACAGAAAAACAGCAGAAAACAAGAACCTATGAAAAGAAACAGCAACAGTGAGGAAAAATGCGATTCCTCAATTTGCATTGGAAACATGAGGTAAAAAGATGACACTCATGAAGAAGAAATAATGAAAACTGCAGTGTGAGATGAAGGATCTGATAAAGTAAAAGCTATGTAAGGAGAGTAATGTGAATCAGTAAAGTATATGGAACAAGCGATTTATATACTCTCACCAGACACTTAGAATGGAAGACAGAAAAGAAACTAGTGAAAAGAAAGCTGAGTCATAGTTCATAGAAAGAAAAGAGAAATTAGAAGAAAGAAAATAATTTAACTGTACAGAAGGGAATTCTTGAGAAGAAATGCAGAGAGAATTTTCCAAACAAGAAAAGAAAAATCATGAAAAACAGGAATAAAACGTGTATAGAAAGTTTATTTTTTTTTAAAGGAGGAAAATGTGAGGTGAAATGGAAACAATTAGGTGGAGGAAACAGCAATAAACGGCATCCACAATAATTCTCCAGCAATAATTCCTTCCAGCTATTATCATTAATCCCTTTGAGAAATAACTGTCAGCAAAGAAAGCTAACCCCTTCCTCAACTTTATTCAGAGCACTCTATGACACACCTTTCTGCTGGCTAATAGCATACAGGGATGATGCCAGAACATTGCAATCGGAATATGTTTTTAAATCAGTGATTGCAAAACAGAAATGCAGGTACTAAACTACATAAAATCATGCTAGAACCGAAAAGGAATTAGACTGTGCTCCAAAACTTCCGTGGATTGCAAAATAGATTAAAAAGATGCATTTATATCAGTAAGAAACTCTAGTTTGTTATTAGCTATGGTTTTGAAGAAATAGCAGTAGTGGTTCAAACCTGTTCAAGCTTATACAATACGTGTTTTTATGAGGTAGAAGTGGATCATGCTTCATTTCTTTCCTTGTGATATGCTGCCCGGTCTGTTTCAAATGAGACATACTTCAACCAAATTTTATTCTCCTTCCATTCTCTTTCTCAATGTCTCAAGGGGTACCTTACTCCAAAGGAGTGGAGAAGCTTCCTGGGAGTTTTACATTCAGAAAGGATAACAAGGGCTGGGAACAGTCTCTACAAACTATTGTGAAAAGGACAGTGGTACCTGAGGAGGAACAAAGATACAGAGCTAATACAAGTGCAAAAACTGCTTGCATAAAACCAATGCAACCTGAAATTTTATTGATATTTCTTCATCCAGGCTACCCAAACTCCTGAACACATTGCGGGCCACCATTTATATTGCTTACAGCCACTTCTCAAACTAATAGTACAGATAAATCTAATTTCTATGATCACTTGTACCTTCTTCTGAGTTCATACAGATTTGGTATTCTGTTTTCTAGCTCCCTCTCTCAAACTTATTTTGGTAGTCATCAATTCATGAAAGACACTCCTTGGTTTGTGAGTCCTAAAAACCAGAACTCAACAAAGTTTCAAGACTTCAATTTCCCTTCCTGTAAAATTTTGAATAATCAGAAAGTAAGCGCTCAGGTGTCATAAACTTTGATGTTATCATTTTAAACACAAGAATACCTGATGCCATGGCATACAGTCATGTTTGGAGTACTGAAAAGTGGTCAACATTTCCTATGCTGGGCATACTGTTCCCCATAGTAGATGGGAAAGGTAGCAATGATATGGAGATATCTCATGCCTGGCACCAACCTTGCATAAAGGTGAGGATATGAGGATATGAGGATTACGATGGCCTGAACACCTCCATGGGGAGCCTATTTGAATGCTTAACCACCCTTTCTGTAAATAAGTTTTTTCTGATATCCAACCTAAATCTTCCTGGTGAAACTTGAGGCCATTTCCCTTTGTCCTGTCACCTGTCACCAGTGAGAAGAGACCAACCCCACTCTCGCTGTAAGCACCTTTCAGATATTGGAAGAGAGCAACATGGTCTCCCCTCAGCCTCCTCTTCCTCAGACTAAACAGCCCCAGTTCCTTCAGTTGCTCCTCGTAGGCCATATTCTCTAAGCCCTACACAAGCCTTGTTGCCCTGCTTTGGACCTGCTCCAGCACCTCAATGTCCTTTCTGTACTGAGATTCCCAAATCTGAACACAGGATCTTGGGTACTGATGGACAGTCGGCTGAATATGAGCTAGTAGTGTACCCAGGTGGCCATGAAAGCCACCTTTTTATCTTGCCAGTAGAATGGAAATGGATCACATCAAAATTAAATCATAGCTTCTCATTCTACTTTCACTTTAAGCTTGAAAATATCCAACCTGAATAACATTTTTGTCAACAGTATTTGATTCAGTACATTTATCTGATTTAACAACTGAACTAACTGAAAAAAAGTTAGAAGTCTATTGGCTCTGTTTCTAGCAGAATATTTCAAGCTACCATAACAAGTTAGACTCCTTGAATTTCCAAGGGAAAGCAATCAAGCATTTGTCTTGTAAAGAAAAAAAAATAATATGTAATATCATGGATTTAGAACAACAAATGTTTTTACCAGAACAAGAAATGTTTTTACAAACAGCACATGGATATTACAACGTGTATGTTTTCACCTGTAATTGTGCTCTGCTGAACACGTGTAGCATAAAATTGCAAGAAGTAGATGATTCAGCTTTTAAAATAGCTATCTAAGTATGGATTTGAAAGTTCAAAACATCAAAAAGTGAATTTGAAAAGCGATACCTACCAAGAGGTCTGTACACTTTCACAGTTCCAGTAGAGGTAACCAATCAATCCAATAGAGGTAACCAATCAATCTTTTTTTGAATTTTGATTTAAGTATGTATGCATTTCAGTTTCACATGAGGAGATCTTTTATCCTCCAATTAACAGTTTGCAATGAAAAGCAAGAATTATAAGGTTTTATTAGCTTTAATAGAGAAGCAACAGTTGGTTTAATGTGGCCTGTTTGGCTCTATAGATTTGGGTTTTTTGCAACACTAATAATAAAAAGGAGTGTGAGTCTCAATATTTTATTTGCTTGAAGTAGAGGAATAAGCAAATCTTTTTCTGTGTTAGGGAACTGCATAAGTAACAGTTGTCTCTATCTTTCCTTGCTTTAAGATCTCGTTGTGAAAACTGAAGTGGAAATTATTGTTGCCTGGCATTGCACTTCTGACTCCACAGCTACATATTATGAGGCTTGTGTGCAATTAGCCCGTTCGTTATTTTATCCTAATTTTATAACAAATCACTTCACTCTTTTTCTCTCATCCATCATCAACTTATCTGCCCGCAAGTCAAAATGGTACCAATTATTAATCAAGGCCACAGGCACCTGCTTCTGCATAGGGGCACCATGTTTCAACTGTCAGGTGGCATCCATCCCAGCCTCTCTTTGTCAGCAATAAAGAAAATGAAATTGGACTAATATGAATCTCATTTCTGCCCTGATTAAAGGCCTACATTTTCCTTAGGCATTGCCTGACCAGGTCCTGACTTGTGAGATATTCAGTGTTCTTGTAATGTCATTCGGACAGAGCGCGCCTGTCTCCTTAGGTCATTGTTCTTCAGATTCACTTGTTTTACATGGAATATAGGCTAGAAAATCTAGACTTCCTTTGGGGTGTTAATTAAGAGGAGCATCCAAAATTAATCAGCAAATTCACTAGGGCGAAGGGGAGCTGTCTGAAGGCCTCGATATAAAATGTGCTTCTAGTACAGAGAAATGAGCCTTCGGCTATTGACAAAGAGAAAACAAGTGCACAGACGGCAATCTGACATAAAAATTCATATACGTATACAATTTTACATTCATTTTCCTTGTCAGCTTGTCACCTTTAATTATAAAGGTTGATTCGCTATTTGGCAGATCTGGAAATTGTAAACGCTTGGCCATTTGAATATCATCATATGGTCAGTGTCTTCAAAAAAGAATGACACAGGAGCATACCAGGAAAGGAACATTGTAAAATCCAAACTCAACTTCTTTGATTATCACCTTGAAGAACCTGGCAGGTCTTACTGACAACTGTGAACCTGGCTAGAATGGCAAACAAGTTACGACCATGTGTAGAGAAAATACTGTACTGACAAGTTGTTAGCCCCTATTTCTTTTTGCTTATGGTAGTTTCTAAACTTCATTTCTTTTATTCTTTTATTACTCACTCCATTCTAATGTTATTAGTATTTGGTGTGAAGGATTTACATAGACCTTCAGGCTACTAATGACCTTTATATGAAAACAGCAAATTCTCCGTTTTGTCCGGTGAAAAGAAGACTTAAAACAAAACAAAACAAAACACGTTAATACCGTATCATGCAGACACCTCACTGAGAAGCTTCACAGAGAGTTAACTATTTGAATCAGATAAGTTTGTCTTCAGTAGGCATAAAGGCAGAACTGAGTTTTTGCAACTAGCTATGGGACTTCATATTTGTGCCTTGAAGGAAACTCATGAGTTTGGGTATCGGAGGCTACCTTTTGTAGATGTTTTCTTGTTTCAACTTTCTTATAGACCAGTTGCCTTTGTTTTTTTGTAAGTTTGGAAAGACCAGGGGTAACCTATTTTTATGTTACAGCAATTCATAGTTTCAAACTCAGAAGAACCATATTACTCAGGTTTGGGTAGACTATTACTTTTTGTATAAATGCATAGGCTGATAACGTAAACACAGGCTTAAAAATGCTACAGACACATGCAATCACAGCATACCAAATAATTCAGCTTTGCAGATCTGTTCTGAAGACTGATATCAAAGTTGTTACTTGGACCAGCTACTGACTCGTGGTAAAACTAAAATGGAGGTAAGCAAGATGAAGGCTTCAATGAAAGAGTGTTCTTGCACTGTTCAGTGGACACTTTCCTAGTCGTATGGAATAGAAAACACCACAGTGTAGAGATCAGTATGCTGAAACTCAGCAACATTGTTTTTATGTTAAATGGCTGCTGCACTAGAAGTAACATATCCTGAAAAGGAATGATGCCCTATACTGCACCACATCCTAACTTATTGCTCAATTTCATTAAGATTTTGCTTTCTTTTTTTTCTTAATTAGTCACCTCTTCTGATATATGGATGTAATAAGTGAACCCTATACCAGTGTCTTCTCATCTACTGTGTTTTTTTAAACTTTATCTATTGATGGGTGAAGATCATCAGGGGTACTTAGCTCACCTAAGCAACTATTTCCCTTACTTTTTCTAGCATTTGATAAAAAAGGAATATTTATTAGGCACTATTTCTGTCTGTCAGAACAGTTGTGTAAATGCACAGGGGAATTGTCCTCATGTTTAGGCTTACCTTGCCATACCTGTGACTGTGGAATATAATGAAGGTAGGTAAAAACTTGCAAGAATGGGGGCATGCATTTTTTCTTTTATATCTAGAGGAAAGAAGTCTGAACACAGCAGAGAATTTTTTTTTTTTTTTTTTAATTGATGCCAAATCTCATTTGACTAATTTTATTAGGACTAGTGGGACCTAATGTAGACACCTCATAGGTAATTTTATTTAGTCAATAACCTACTGAGCAACATTAAAAAAAACCTAATAATTACATCTAGTTTCTTAGCACAGTGTTAAACTTGTTTTCAATTAAAAATACTCTTATAATGCCTGTAGTATAGTGAATATTTCTATATATCTCCTTAAAATACCTAATAAAACGGAAAAATCGATCCTCTATTTACTCTTCATGTATTCTCCAAAGTATTATTTAACTAGAATAATGAGGCAGCTTTTGGAGAGTGAAAGAAAAAAAAAACAAGAGCAAAAGTAAAAACTGGAGCATTCCAGGAAGTTTTCTCCAGCTTATTATCATCCAGTTAATTCCTTACTATTTGTTTGCATGTTCTTTTCAACTTTATACATAAATTAAAAATTTAAACTATGAACTGTAGACCTTTGCTATGAATTAACTGCATGATTGCAGTGGCTGTTTTGAAAATGACATCTCTTTCTCAAGGTCAAACGTGAATACAAAACAGCATTCACTTTGCTAAGAAAGATCCACATTTCCCTTCCCCATGTGTATGTATGTGTTCTTCCTAGAGAAGTTCAGACATAGAAGCTAAGCTTATATTTCAATGCATGAACGCTCTGAAACCTAAGCATGAAGCCAAATTCCCCAACTGTTCCTCACTGCTACATACATACAGCTTTTGGGGTGACGATGTAGGGAGAAATGCTCTGAGGTGCACCCTGAGACTCAGCAAGCGCTGACAAAAAAACTGTGTCTAGATGCATCCTGTCTTCCTGACTGATAAGCCATGCCTGGAGATCTCTGGACCCTTGCAGAAAAGTGCCTGTTGCAAGCACATAAAGTTGTCCTGTGTTCTTCCAAACCAGAACTAATATTCAATAATGATTATGTTGGAGCCTTAGGATGATGATAAGACCTCCAGGAACTGTACGATGTATACCATGATAATTCTGTGAACTGTTATTCCTTTTCTCCAGCTGATTTTATTTCTTGATGATAAACACTACCTTCTATATACATTTTCTACATTTCTGGCCATAGGATTTGATCAGGCAATCAAAAAGTCAATAGATTTTCTAGCATTATATGGACGAGATTATGGCCTTGGGATGTTATGTGTTCACTAAATATGACTATAAAAATGAACAATAGTAAATGAAAGTAAATTGTTAGTTTATGAAATATTTAAAGAATGATTACTAATCACAGAACAATTCACTTGCAAACTTTAAGTTTGCATCAACTGAAACAAAATTCCAATGTGAATCCTTTTTTTTTTTTTCATATTATACCTACAGAGAAATCTATTGTACAAAGAGTCTGGCAGTGCCCTTTATCTTCCAAAAAACCCTTATGCTGTCAGTGAATGAAAGTTATCAAAACCACCAAAGACCTGAATGCCAGTGAAATGACACAGAACTTAATTAACTAATAATTACTGCATACTAAATTAAGAATTTTAGTAACTCGGGGCATTTGCCTAGCTATAGTCTCTTAACTTTTTTTCAGGACTTCACAGGGTAATTTTTATTGTAATTTCATGTAACCAAATTCCCCAAGCTGCTACAGAAGAGATCTGTTTTACAAAGACTACTGTAACTTCTATCATCTGTGCAGTGAGAAGCCTCAGACATCCCAGAGTGAGGGCCATGTGCATTGGGACTATAATCACAGGAGATAGATTTTTTTCTTTCAGTTCCTACCTTTTTCATTAGTACTTTTAGTAGCACAGAGGTGACACCCTTAGCATTGAAATCTTCTGTGAAAATGAAGCAGGCCAATATTTGCATCTCTCAAGGTCTGTTTACAGTATATGTTTTACTCAGAAATGGAGCATTAGCTTTCTTGTCTTTTTAACAGCATATGATGACTTGATTATTGAATTAATATTAATCAATAGGAATTGGTTTTGTGCAGTACTTTAAAATAAAGTGTTTAGCACAATAGTGTTTAGCTGTATCTTCCAATGGTATTGTGGTTTACTTCCTGTTGTGTCAGGGACTGCTTTTAGATGAGGGAAAGTCCACATACCCTTCTCCAACGGGAATGCCTTGACTCATGGATGGCGGACAAGTGAAAAAGCTCTTTCTCACTTGAAAATGTACTTTTACATAACAGGATAAAAAAAACCTGACCATTGGTAGTGACAGAGCCTTTCCAAAGATTTGGGATGTGTGTGTGCACTTAGTAACTTGACAGAGACGGTTAGGATTCATGCTGACATGTTATGTAATGACAAGGTAGTTCAGGTAATGTAGAAGAGACCACTGAATGTCTGACTGTGCAGCCTCTGTACCAGCGCCCTGAGCTGCAGGGAGCTGTGAAGGCATCAGGACAGCATAGAGTGGCAAAAGAATTGTCCTTCTCTCCCTGATGGGAAATGTAGGAATACGTTCTTTAATCTCTGCCACTTTCTAGTCCGGTACAGGATCATATGTAGGCACACATTAAGTATAAAGGAAGTTTCATTTTCATTTCTCTTGAGTAGCCCTGTCACTTTTTGAGGGGAATTCTGACTGACAGAATAGGTTGTGTTGTGTGTTATGTTGATAACTTGTTCTGAATATCAGTAATAGGCTTAACTTTCCTTTATCTCCACTTCAGTCTGTACACTTCAATAGGCAACGTCAGAAGAATGGAACAATATAGCGCATGTGGTCTTGCAAAGTACAACTTTGGGACAGCCCTTAGTAGGGACCCCTGGTTCCATAATCAAAGTACAACAGTGGGAGAGATGAGAGCAACAGCTGACGAGTTCAGCAGCTTTCAGTGGCACAGCTGCAAGAGATGTTGGGATTTCTGTATGGAATTTAATCACTGCCAGACCTGCATGTAGATTTCAAGTATATATTATCAAAAAGTAATTAAAAAAAATCCTCTTGATCCTTAAAAAATGAACTTAAAAAGATTGAGGTCTTTTTCAGCACTCATTTTGAAAGCAGTATTTCTGATGCAGGATGCAAAATCAGTGAAAACATAGTTGTCAATTTGATTTGGAGTTTGGATGGAATCCCGATACTGTACTCTTTGTTCTGTCTTCTTTTTATGAAAATGAAGTGAGAACTACTAACAGAGCAAAAGAATGAGCAACTGAGAAGCTGTGGACTAGAATGTTATTCTTTGCACAGCAGTTGGATAAAATACCTGTCAATCCCACTTTATCCTTAAAAGATATCCAGAATGATATAGCTTTATTTATATGATACTTCTATCACAGTGCAACTCAGCTTTTAAATCTGTTAAAGCAAGCAGAAGAAAAAGACTGCAAGGAGGAGTGCAGCTCTGATATACATATGCTTTATTGCAGTTGTTTTCATCACACAAACTAGTTGTCAATATGGAGTGACAGATATGAGACATTGGGATTAAGGAAACATCAAAAGATCCTACCAGGTCATGGGAATTTTTAAAAACATCACATTGACATTATTAAGCATTATATGAGTTTGTGTGGTTGGAAGGGAATTAACAACAGAAAAAAACTCCTGTAAGAGCTGAACTGGAAGTCAAATGTAGCTAATGCCAATCTCATGTAGTTATGACCCACTTCACTCTATCACTAGGAGCAACTTCTTGAATTGGCTTGAATTGCTTGACAGAAACCTCCACCTAAGGAGCAGAAAACCAGATGATACTATTGGCCTAATGATATGGAGAAGGTGCAGTTCAAGCTGAGTGAGGATATAACTTCTGACTGGAAGCTGAGTGAGGATATAACTTCACCATGAAGGCAAAGTCAACCAAGATGGTTTCTGGTGAACGAGCTTGGGTCTGGAAACAGCACATCTAAGTTTGAGGGGTGCCAGGCCTGAGCTAATAATCACTGATTTACAAAGGCCTTGAAATGGCTTATCAGCTTGTCAGAGCACTGCAGTAGCACAGCTATACTGTCTCCAGAACAGCACTGTGAAGTGGCTTTAAGTCACATGGATGGATGAGGGTTTCTCACTAGGTCAGAAATTTTTCTTGAAATGAACTGCACTGTGGCAAAGTATTGCAGCCTCTCTAATTTAATACCATGGATCCAAGACATAATCCCAGATCAGTCTAAACTCTGTGCATTCTTTACATTATGGAATATTTTCCCTAGGAGATTTCTGAAGGAGATGAACTGCAAGTACTGATTTAAAGTTGGAATTTCTGAAGTGGCTGCAGTGCTCTGATTTTGGTCTGACTGTTCTCTGAAGGAGGAACAAAGGGGTGAGAGAGTCACATGGTACATTATTTTCACCAAATAGATGGCTTTTTTTAGGTTCCATCAGCTAACATCTTGATGTAGATCAGCAGTGCAATTTTAAGTGAGTCCCTCAGTCTTTCTCACTTTGCTTTGTTTGTTGCACAGAACTGTCTGGTGCCTGCAAACTAGAGGTGGATTTCAGTGAAAACTGAATGGGATCTCTGCTTCAGATGTGCCCCAAGTGTGGCACGTTCCCTAATGTACCCATAAGCTTCTAAACACTGAGGATGGCTTAGAGCCATGTGTACAATGGGGACATTCAATCCAGAGGATTATTCCAAACCTGATCTAACGTGAAAAGTTTCAACTTTATGGTAAGATGTAACATCATCAACATCAACTGCTTTGATGTACTGATTTTCTCTTATCATACTGAATTATTTGCTAATGTAGACACAGCCTTAATCCTTCTTTTCTAATCACATATTAAGTTCACCACGCACTGAAATGCAGATGAAAGTATTTCCTTAAATAATATTAATAAACATAGTTCCACTGTAATCAGTAGAGTTCAGCTTTGTCTTTCAGGGTGCCAATATTTTTCTGCAGAAAGCTGTTCTCTTTCAAAAATCTCAAGTATCTGAAAATCTTTGAAATCCAGGAAATTTTGATGAGCCACTCTCCCAAAAACAATGATGGAGTGGAAACCTACTTTTCCCCACCAAACAAAAAAACAGACAAATTTGGGGGGGGCTAGAAGAGGAGGGGAATTGACCTATTTTTATAAGTTGAATTCACAAATATTTGAAGCCATTTAAGCTTCAAATTTAAGCTCACAGAAAGGCTCTCTGATATAGATGACAAATCTAATATTGTTTTTGGATATTTCCATAGAGACTGTCAGAACAACACCACATATTGCCTTAGACCAAACTAGACAGAAAGCAAACATGCTTCCTTTTCCGGTTTGTTATTGTTTTTTGAGGGCATGCTTCTTGTGCTGTGAGCTGTAAAATAAAAGTGGTTTTAGAAAAACAAAACTCTCATCAGCATATGGGAACATACAGTACTCTGGAGCATAGTGCATGTTAAATATCATCCTATTCACTTTTTTAGTAAAGCCCTGGCAAGGGATGAGAAAGCGTCAGTACGCTGAGGTCTTGTTTAACAGAAGTACACAATACTGATTTAGTCAGAGCCCATGTCAGAACACATATATAATGGTTATAATTATAACCCCTAACATATATTGTTACATATATATAACCCCCATACATATAATTAACATTATAATGGTTATAAACTTTCAAACCAGTTTTATATTATGACCCTCAAAAAACAGATTTTGCTTCTGGAAGTTTTCATTATTCCAGCAAGTTCAACAGGGTAAGTGAGATTTCAGACACATGAGTATCCTGGGTCAGTCTCCAGATATTAGGATCTACCTTGTAAACCCTTCAGGGATCAAAACAAGATCACAAACCTAAGAGCTTAGTTAGAACTTACATTAGCTGATACTGTTAAATATATAAATGACTGACTTATTGACACAGAAAAATACCTTTGTTTAGATAGAGTTTTCATTTTGTTCTCTTTCTATGCAGACAAGTATATGTCATGATAAACAAACCAATATTATGAACTGTCCCAAAGTTTATGAGCTGTTTCCTTGGTGATGGATGGGAAAATCAAAGCTAAAGTAGTTAATATTCATTTTTACTGAACAACAAAATCACAACACGTATTTTAATCAGAAAATGCTTTAAATATTCTTCTATACAAGGAGGTTGTATATGTACACTGAAACTTTCTTTTACCTTAGTGCAGAGAAAAACAGCCTTCCTATAATGCTGCCCGTTTTCAAATCAAGTTTCTTTCCCAATCTGAACAATATTTGAAAAAAGTTCAGTTGTACAAATTAACACCATCAAGATTTCTTTTTTTTTTAAATCAAGAAGGTCTAATTTTGATGGTAATATTTCACCTATAAAAAGTGAGGATAACAAGTTTGTATTCATACAAAGGTGTTAATTAATGAAAGACAAACCTTTGCCAATTATTGACACATTCCTCTGTAATCCTGTTATGTGGAACATTCTAATGAAGTCATAGTTTATTACTAATGATCTAGCTTTGTTTAAAAAAATAAAAAGCTGCAAGGGGGAGGGGGTTGAAATAATTTATTTGCTTTGGCGTATTTTTTATCACAGCAGGTAAGAATGCTGCATTTTGACTGCCACATTGTATGCAGGATGAGGGGGTATGACCTCAGAAGCAGGAATGGAGAACTGGCTCTTTCACACTTCAGCACACACTGCTGTGAACCAGCACTTTGGCCATATTATCCGCCGCACCACAAAGCTGTCCGC
The DNA here is from genome assembly GCF_987193195.1 of Phasianus colchicus. Classification (NCBI taxonomy): domain Eukaryota; kingdom Metazoa; phylum Chordata; class Aves; order Galliformes; family Phasianidae; genus Phasianus; species Phasianus colchicus. Next base: position 135,481,190 of record NC_143436.1, read on the forward strand.
TAATTATCTCTGAATAAGAATTTTATTGAACCTTAATTTTCAGTAATGGGGCCTGATAGTTTGTGAAGAAAGACAAAAGAATGGTCCCTTTGTTTTTCCTTCACAATAACCTTCTAGTGCCCGAGCTATGGCAGAACTCATTAAACTTGAACAATGAGTTGAAATATGATCGTGTTATTTTTGTCCCTGCCCCCAGACTTGGCTGGCCCTATCTGTCAGCCTGTCCATCTGCCTAACGATATGGGAAGAGACGTTGATTTTGTAGTGGACACTGTTACAACACATTCCCAAACTCCTACCGAATCACTCAGAACGAGAGTCTGAGTGCAAATCTGAATCTTTTGTACGTGTTTGGCAAGATCTCACGGCAAGTTTAGCAATGATCTGGGCATTGTGTGGTGGAGATGTGAAAGCACCGATTGAACGAGGTTAAGAGAAAGCTGGTTAGATTTACGCTGCAGAAATAGATTTCCAACAGTTAGAAATCCTTACATTCGTACTTAGAGTTAAAAGAAATACAAATTAAAAAAAATGTTTGTCAATTCACTAAAGAACCGTAGGATTCTGCTCAGCTGAATCTGGTGGGCATTTTTGTACTATCTTCAACATCCAGTTTGCCCAAGAAATCTTCCACTAACTAATGCAGCTCTTAAAAACTTATTGCCTTCCAATCTGTGTTTTTTTACTCAAATATTTCAGTCTCTTTCAGGCACAGGGCTGAGCTGATGGCAAAATACATCCGTATACACAAAAACAGAGTCAAATCCAATGGAATGCTCAAAACTGTTCTACTGAAACAGAGTCAATAATTTGTTTTCCTACAGAAGATTAAAAAAAAAAAAGTACTATTTCTTTCCAATATTATTTTATTATTTTATGAGGACTGCAGATTGATATTCTCACCTACACTGTCAGTTCTCTTAAACAATCATCATTTTTTTGTGAACCATCACAGTGTTTTGGGTGTATATCATCCTCCAAAAGTATTGCTTCACATGTATTTCAGTTTCATGAGTGATATTTGTATAGGATTTACATGGAACAAAGGATCAAGCCTTTTACTAAGGAAAAATCATAGTATTGTCCATTTTAAGATTCTTGTGTACTCCTGAAGGTTGTCACATAGCCTTATTTTTAATTTTCTCTTCATTCTTATAGAAAAAATATGCTAGTCAAAAAGAGTATTGCAAGTTCTCTCATTTCTTTCCTTTATATTCAGCCTCAGTTTTCTTTTCACGCTGTGCTAGTCAACCACTGATAACTAAAGTTACCAATATAAAACTGTATATACAAACTAATTAAAAAACAAGCTTTTAAACAAAATAATACAGAGGTAGTCCACTCCCCCATCTCTGTTCCCTCACATGGACAGACAGACAAGACACACACACAGATGCATGCAAACATGTATCTAGCTAGAACTAGGAGTCTGTTGAAGAAATTACAGTTTTGGAGAGTAGGGGAAAAAGAGGTATTATAAAAATGTACACATTTATATTTATAGATCTATATGCACACATATACAAATACATATGCATGTACACGCATATATGCATACATACATGCATATAGAAGCCTAAAAGCACAAACTCATTTCATTTTCACTTAACTTATTCCATGAATCTTATTTTAACATTTTATATCAAACCAAATAATCTATTCTCTGAATGCTATTTCTATTTTTATTGTTCAGAGTACTTAATATCTGAAATGATGACTAGCCTTACATTAATTCAGTTAATAAAAACGAACATCTTGTTAACATACTGTGAATGAAAAGATTTTGATTTTTCAGTGTTGGAAAATATGTTTATAATGTGAATGTTGTGTATTCAAATAGTGTCCATTTGATTCTGAAACATATCAAAATAAAATATGAATGGGAAAAATAGCAATAAACAAGCAGTAATGTAACGTCCTTCAGTGATACAACTTTCCTAGATTTCACCCATCACATGTAAAATCTGATTCTTTTGTCATTTCCACCACTGTCAGTCATTAGTAATTATACTAAGGTCTGCATAAGGGACCAGCACAAAGTCTGGCAGAAGACAAACATCAGGAGCACAGACCTCTAAAATGAAGCATTAAGTTATGCTTTGAAGCCTCTTTGGCGGAATTTTGGAGATTTTTGATGGTCCTGCATTTTATTTCACTAATCCAGAACTCTTGGTCAGCTTGCTGAATGTCAGTTTGATTTGGAGATCTGCATTTCATCTATTAATTGTCTCTATTTTAATTTTGACACAGTGAATGAACTATATGACAAAACATCAGTCAAGTACGTGAAAAAGAATGAAATAAGGCATTAAAAAAATGACCTTGACCTGTCTCAGCCAAACAGGAAAAAATACAGATTGGCTCTTTTAAAAGATTTTAATCATGTTTTATTTTTTTGATTAAACAAAATAGGGAGCTGTGAGTTTGTGTGTGGCTGCACATCCACTCTCAGGAATGGGCATGTTACCGTATTTGCTTGCTGGAGTAACACTGTGTAGGTGCCTCCGACAGCTTATACCAGAAATGTAATCTGATCAGTGTAACAGGCTTTAGACTTCCAATGGGATTCCCTGGGTACAACTGCATGAGACTGAGACAGCAGAGGGATATATTCAAATGGATGCATGAAGGTTATTGCATGTTCCTTCCCAAGAAACTCTGCATTGCTGTAATACAGTTCAAATTCCAAGCATTCAGGGATGTAAATATATCAAACAATGCATCTATTTGTGCGAAGCATTCTTCATGAGGGGCATCCATGTGCTTTTAATCAGTTTCATGCTGAGTGAAAGAAAATTGTAAACTATGCATTAAAAGAAGATTTAGTGAAAGTTATTTCTCCTCTATCTTCTGCATCCAAATTCAGTGCTCTCCCTTGCTTTCAGTGATAATATAAGTAATCTGCTAGCAACATTCATGAGGAAAGTTTGATGTGGATTTGCACTAGTGGAGCTACATTACAATGGGTAGATTTAAGGTATTATAAAATGAGTTTTTGGATTTGTTACAGAGGTATGAAACCCCTAAGACACAGACAGATAGGGCTTCCAACATATGGCAACCACTTTTATTATAAAACAAAACAGTGTTAAGTCAAAGTACCTGATTACAATTCGCTAGTGCTATGTAGCTCTGATAGCAGGCTTATATTTAATACCACAGAAACAATATCATTTATTTTTCTGCCTTCCCTTATCCCTTCGTTATTGGGTTTGTACGCTTTGAAACCTTAAGCAAAAGGACAAAATACAAATTATAGAAAACATCGAAGTATACAGAAATCAAATGACATTCTGTGCGATCCTTGCAGAGATACCTAGCCCATTTCTTACGTGCGGTTTGGTCAGACTGCTATCACTGCAGAGCTTTAGTGCTCGTACGAGTAATTAGCAATCTTTTGGGAGCTGCAGTGGCACACTTAGAATGTCAGAAGTACTTAATTGAATGCAATAGTTAATTTTTCAATGCAAAAAATCATTTGATAATAATTTAACCTGCCTGCATTTTTAACCTGCTACCAAAGGTACCATTAGGAGAAAACACAGCTATGTAATTTTAGCATAAGCTGCTCCTTCAGCTAAATCTGCTTATAGATGTTCTTAATTTACCTTCTCTGAGATGCAGGTTTTGGCAGTGGAGCATCTAACTCCACACCTCTTTGTATCCAGACATGCACTATTAAATACAATTTTTGTTGAATATTGTATCACCTAAAACATGTAAATTGAGACAAATGTGATGGTGATGGGTGTGCCAAAGGAAAAATCTCTAAGCCCAGTAGCTTAAGAAGCAAAATTCCGTTTGGAAAACAAATTGACTGACAAGCAGTTACTAACAATAAACACACATTAGAATCAGATGTATATCGGAGTATCAAATAACTAGATAATTTACCACCAGTCAAATGTAAAACCATGTTTGCTTGTCTTGGTCTATGGTTCCCATGCACTGCTATCTTATTAACAAGACTTTAATTCTCGTCCTGACACACAAAAGTGTTGCACTCTAATGAACTGTCTGCTCCTTGCAGAAATCTGGTGGTAATGTAGGATGTTAGTTACAATAATGATAATCTTTAGTATTTTTAGCCTGTCAGAACCTACAGAGCCAACAACAACCAGTCTTTTACTAAAAGTCTACCTCATCAAACTAACTTAATTAGCAATTCAACTCCTTATTTTTGTTTTGGATTCCCCTCTGGCTACTAATTAAAGCTTAATCGAAACTGCTGAACTGAGGTTGTAAAGAATTCATTAATATTAAAATTAGCCCCAACAATTTTTTTGGGCTGGTGCAATTTGTATTTGTTACTGTCAGGGTTTGAAATTCAGTTGAACTGTTAAGAAAGCTGTACCAGAAATTTGCTGTATATCCGTATTATAAGCAGAACAAATATGATGAATACCAATAGTTGAACAAGAAATTCATGCTTTGACCACGCACAGTTCACATTACTTGTGTCACTACTTAATACCAACAGACAAAATATATTTTCAGATCATTTTTCCAAAGTCATCCACATTTCTTTATCCTCCTAACTGCTTTCATATTTTGGATAAAAGAGAATAAAAGCCTCTGAAAAAAAAAAAAAAAAAAAAAGAAAGAAAGAAAAAAAAGCAAAGATTGATTCTATGTATTATCTTGACAAGATTAATATGTTTGAAAAATGAACAGATTTACCACTTCACTTTGATTTTTCCACTTTTCTTAACATCAAAGATTACTCCGGCTGCAATAATGGTCATTCTGAAAACTAAAATCAACTAAACTATGAGCTTCTGTGGAGGACATATTTTCACTGGTAACATATCTCTCGTGATATTTTTTTAATAAGAGTCATATATTATTTTCTAAATTAAAATGATCATCTCAGTGTTCTATAAATTATTTAAATATATTCTTTTCTAAACTCAGTTTATTCTTTGTAATGAGTTTAAATGTATTTTTAATTAAATTGCTCGGCTTACAATAAGAAATCAATTTATATTTGAGCACTGCTAAGTATCCTCAACAATATGAGTAAACCATACTTGTGTTTGTTGTTTGTTTGTTTTTTGTAAATTTCATGAAAAATGTAAATAGGAAAGGCAGCCTTTTTATAGCAGATAAAAACGATTTTCATAATTCAAGTTCACTTTTCATTTTAACTTTTATGTTTAATATTTTTATTCGAACATGTATATTTATTTTACCCTACAGGAAATTTTTTCAAGAATGTTTATAGGAAACAAACTTCTTAAGAGTAAAATATACAGCAACTAATACTGTTTAACATATTTTATTAAATATAAACATTAAGATTATTTATATAATGCAAAACTTTACAAAAATATACATGAAAAATTATGTATGCATCTAGGTTTCATTTAAATAACATTTATGACAAAACAATCATGCACATATTTAAAAATCAACATATGTCCATTTTTTACTCACTGACTAAATCAACAATGGCATACAAGGCACACAATTTAAAATCTTGGTGACAATTTCCGTGAAGTTATTCAAATACAATTTGACTTCTGACAAGAGGATGTAATTTATAAAACAGAACATGCCTATCAGTGGAACCCGAATTTGCATAATGAGGATACTTTCATTTCTGCAAGCACAGTTTTTGACATCCCAACTTGGAGCGCTGGAAGAATCTGGTGAAAAATGTCAATATACATAAGAAGAGAAATGATGAATAAAATACCCGTAACATTTATTTGATTTGAGTAAACAAAATACAGTTTGCTTGCAAAAACTAATGATTTCCCAAACTATAATAAAGTGTTTTCTAAATGTGTAAAAGTCTAGCAAGTGCCTTTAGCTGCAATCAGCCTTGTAAACCAAGGGAGGTGTTCTCAGGTTATCATTAGATGATAAAAACAGTGTTGTGACATTGACAGTGTGCATTTTTAATCAGTGTTTTGATTTAATTCTCTATTGCATTTCCTATAAATATACTGCAGTAGTAACGGTAGAGGGGGAAAAAAGAAAGCCTTCACACTTTCCTTTAGTAGTTAGATTTGAAATTGGTTGTTAACTCGGTCATCTGGATGAAAGCATCCATCACTGGTGAATTGGAGAGGAAATAGTTGCTTGCCCTTCCAGAATAATTTTGAATTATAATTTCAGGTAAGCACATGTTTAAATCCAACAAATTCTGGAATAAATTTGTTTGAATTCAGCATTTCTTACCCACCTCACCAAAAGGGACAGTGTCAGACAACAGCAATAACCAAGTTACCTTCAATTTTCAAAGCCAGAACTTGGGTAGATCACAACACATCTGTTCCACATTTACCAAAGAAAATGTGGATTATAAAGAAGAAACAACAGAGTAACATATATAAATAAGAAGGAAAAGAAAAATAATTAAAAAATGTGGTACTGGAAATCATAATTGTCCTTTATGTAAGTTCCTAATTGCGCCTTCTAGAATTAGACCTAAAGGAAATCAGGTTTATTTTTCATTAGTCTTTCTGCTCATTTATATTTTCCTATTTCCCCAAGCCTTGAAAGCATATCTGTTTTACTTTTGTTTATGGTGAGCTTCACTTCATGGTTTCTCTGCTGCTGCTGTTGAACTGCAAATATTCCAAGGGGATTTACTTCAGAAACAGCTGTCTCAGTTGTAACTGTTGAGTAACTTAGTTTGTAACATATATATAATGGATGTAGTTAAAGATTCTGAGGCAGAGAAGCAGTTTTGCTGACCTTGATTGCTATAAAAATGAAGAACTCAAGATAGAAACAGAAGAATAGGAAAGAATAAAATAAAATTGATTTCAAAACAAAGCAAGGGGGGAAATCTGAATGCAGAACAGCCATTCAATTCTAAACCAGACATTTTTATTTTCTGATTAAAGAATTAGATCATGGCTTTGAAAACGAATTTTCTTCACATGCTTTATTCAGGCTAGTAGTTGTCACAGATGTACAGCATATTATAAAACTGCAAAAAGAGCATGCCACCCTTATTTAGTTAAAACACCAGGCAGACAAATAAATGTATTTATCAGGTGACTGATAAACATGGCTATAAACACAGCACTTCTACAAATAAACCTGCTCTAAATAATACTCCTTCTTGCAGTAGGTGCTAAAAGTACCAGCAGAACTTGGAGGAGCTGTGACTGCCAGCCACAAAAGCTGGATGTACAGATAATACGAATAATGACGATTCCATTTCTGTCAAATGCAGTGAAACTAAAATAATAAATAAATGCATGGAACAAGATCACTGGCAGCAAGCAAATAGTAATTGCTTCTTAGCTGTTCTCGTCATTATCATTTTGAGATAAGTAGGTATTTTATAAACATTTTCAGCTAGGAAACGTCACCACTTCTCCTTAAAAATTCTCTTTTATTATCGGTGTATACTCACAGGAAAGAAATAAGAAGCTTGCTGTTCAAACAGCTGAAAGGGTGAAAAATGGGTTGTTTTAACATTTCTTTTACATCTTTAATTTCTTTCAATGCTCTGTACATTGTGAATATGTCAACTGAACGCACATCTCATTTTCAGCTGCTAACATATCAGGTACAATAGGAATACATACAGTGGCTCCATTCGTGAGAGCATTTGTAAGGCTGGGATGGGAGCTTGCTGCAATACGCTGTGATGTCTGTGCAGCCACTGTAACGATGATTGGCTAAAGCTAAGCTGTTAAGTCCTCTCTTTCTCCGGGTCAGTGTATGTTTATCCTATGAGCTCCTTCTACATATAAACACACCTAATTCTGTATTTCCTCTGCTGAGAAATCATTCCTGCTTACTCCACTCTCAGAAGCAGAACCAGGTGTAATTGTGAATTGCTTCTGCTCTAAGTTCTGCCACAGAGATATGCAAATACATTCTCATTTGGAAAGGCTGGGAAAGACCCATAGATACCCATTTTTCATTGTAAAATAGGCTCACAAACATTTTAAAATACACCCTTGTTTCATGCAACTCATTGGAATAGGAGGAGACAGACATGTTCCAATGCATAAATCTTCATAATGAATACAAGCGTTGGGGAGGAAAGGAAATCTGTGCTCTCTCTAATCTCTTACTGACTCTCCATATACTCTTAAAAACCCCACAGATACCAAAGGGAGATGAAGTTTAGTGGCTTATTGAAACTGGAGAGCTGAGTCAGGCAATGCACCTCAGCATTCCTGAGGAACATTTAGACACTGCTCTTCCAGAAGAATGGGAGCAGAGATCTTCAAGTAATAGTTCATGGAAGTCAAATGCAATACGTTTGTTGCCAAAGAATGGCAGTGAATGAGTGGCAGAAAAAATTACTACTGTTGGGATTAGTTTACCCATGTAACTATTATTATTTTTAAACATAAATAACCACTAAGATTTTCAGTCCCATATTTTGGATTTTTGATGCTTTTTAGTATTGCTGTCACTTTTATTTAAGCATTAATTGAAATAATATGGCAAACATTTTTATTCCCAATCTTGGCACTTGCTATGTTCACAAACCACTTACTTTATGCTCAGAACACCTTCTCTTTCTAACAATAATTCTGCTTAGAGTGTTCAGTGTCCTACCAGCTGAAAGGTGGTCAATCAGCACATCCAAAATGTTCTGAGCAAACTACATTACATTTTAAAATTAATTCCCGCTCAGTTTTATAGTTTTTGGTACTTGTGCCTAGAAATAAGCTGTACCTCTCCCCTGCACACCCAAGCTGAAGCGTCCCTGCTCTTTAATAACACAATAAATGTGAGTGTTGCATTTGACACTCCAGAGTATTTTCAAATCTACAGCAAATTATCTATCAAGATAACCTCATTGGTGGCAGCAATTTTGACCACTCTCTATAAATGTATTATGATATTATAAAAAAGATACTCCTCTCTACTTAAATCCTGGATTTCCAGACCACAGTCTTGATGAACAGTAGCTGGGAGGAGGGAAGAAGAACAATGCCTGGTCAGGAGGAAGAGGTTGACAGCAACCTTCCCTTACAGCCGACAGATCCATGCAGTGTGGGAGTCCTGGTGCCCTCCTCCATGGCTCTCTGGAACTGCTGGGCACCATGGCCGTGCTCCTACAGACACAGCCTACATCCCTGCTGTCACATTTCAGGGATGCTGGAGTGCTACCTCCGCTCACACAGGTTTCCCTTTTTTTAAATCAGAAGCTGTGTGTGTACGTTTTGGAGGTAAATTATGCAGAAAAATACTTTATATTTCAGCTGAGGCAAATGATTTTTAAGTAGGTCTCATAATTACTTCGGGTGAAGAATGTGCTTTTTCTCTTTGGTCTGTTCACTTGCAGTTCATAAGAGGAAGGATTATATTACTATCATTACACAAACAGTTAAATGGGTCCATTGATTTGTTTAGAAACGAGATATCAATGACAGTTAATTATTCAATAACTGATCATTAATTTTGGGCAAATGATCAGAGACCCTCAGGTCCTTCTAATTTTGCTTGGCTCGGAGGAGTAAATGAAATCTGTTTGTTAAAAGCATACGACACTACTGAGCATTCATTTTCATTCTGCCACAGTGAAGTAGTGTTATAAACACATTCGTGAAATGTTTTAATATTGCTCAGGCAAACCTATCAATAGAAGAACGGTTAAACACACAGTCAAGGGGATTATTGTCTAGCTGTCTGTATCTCTCATCTAACCCGACACCTTGCCATGTATTTTTTTTGTGGAAAACAATTTTTTACTTACTTAAACAGCCTGCTTTTAATTAATCCTTCCCTCTTTTCCTTGCATTTTAAGCTATCCTAAGGAGATCAAGGAATGTTCGTACCTACTGGGCTGCGGTAGTACCGGGTGATGTTCAAAAAGCATTGCTTATATAATGAGGGTACCATCAGTCCTTACATTTTTAATTAAAGTTCGTTCAAAGTGTGCTTTCCAATACCTGTGTCATTACCCTATTGCCACATCTTGGAGATTTGCTAATGATTAATAAGCAACACAACATTTTCTCTCACTCCATCTGCATGGGATTGAGCTCTAAAATTTCCAAAGAATAAATTAAAGCAGAATTAAGGTTACCAAATAGAGAGAATGTCAAGCTGAAACTCTTTTCATTAACTCAATGCTCACTTCTGCCAAGGTCTGCAGCGCACATTTGATTCTGTAACATCAGCGTGCTGAGATCATTCCGATATTATAATAGAGCACATTTAAAATGAGCAATTGAAAGCTGCAGCCTTAACCCTGGATTTATTTGCTTTTCTTGGCTGGATGGACAAAAAGTAGCCTGCGTGGGGATCTGGTTTCTGCTCCTTGCAGCAGAGTTACTGCCACGCCAGGAAGTGCAGGGTGGGATCCCAGGGATGGAGGAGCGTTCGGAGGAGCAGCAGTGCAGCTCCCGCACCCGCCAGCAGCCCCGCGCTGAGTTTGTTTCAGGGATTCAGGTCCCTGACAAACACAGCATGGAAATCAGTTTTCAAGAAACAGCGTGACAGATGATAAACTTGTCTATCGTGCAATATGTATTTTGAGAAATGTTTGACAAAACTCCTCGGAGTGACAGTAGGGCTGTGATAATCCCCACGTGTAAAAACAGACCTGGAGCAAGCCGTGAAAAATGGACATGCATCTGTGGGAAACAGATCCACACCCGTTCTTCACGGTGCAAAAGAGAGTGGTAAATACAGCCTCGTTAAGGGCTAAAATGGTAAAAAAAACCCAACGACAATCTTCGTTCAAAGCCGCAGCTGTGTCACTTCGGGGTGAGTGTTACTCCTGTGATCACCAGAGGTCAGTGTCACCACAGGCTGCAGCACAGAGAGGGGGGGAGAGATGGAGAAAGCAGGATGCTGACTGTAAAGGATGAAAACGAGCTTGCCTCATTGCCCTGGAGTTTGCCTCTGCTCCGGCACCAAGTACAGGCGATTCATTACCCTCCCCACTCTTTGTGGGATGGGGAAGGGGGGAGAGAGCTGGGAGAAGAAAAGGGTAAGGGGAAAAAAGGAGCAGAAAGCTGGGAGGCGGTGGGAGTGGGAATGAAAGCACAGCTTGGTTGGGTGCTTTGTAACCATAAAAGATATTGACTTCAGATTCTCCAGCAGACAGGTCCCACCTGTGTAAAGGCACGTTCCTAGCAATATAAATTATTGCCAGCTCCAAATGCTTAGAAATTATGAGGCTGGCTCACAATGTTTAAATAATTAAAAAACCACTGTTCTTTTCCTTTGTCTACAGGATTTTTGGGGGCCTCAATTTCAAGCTTTGCTCTGCTAACATAACACCTGAGAGCGTGTGTGTGCGTGAGAGTGCTGGCCTGTATTTTTAACGATGTGCAATCTTCAGGTTTTGCAGCCAGCCACTGGTGCTGCAGCTTTATGAAAAATACCAGACCCAGAAAAAAAAAAAAAAAAAAACCTGAAGGAGCTGTGAAGCTGGCTTCCCAGCTGCTCACTTTCTTTTGACAAATGATCTCAAAGCTGCAGCCTTTGTGCATGGGTCAGGGAGGTTATGGCTAAGTGTGCAGGCTGCTGTTGCTCTCTCACCTTGGAGAGTCCCAAATCCCTGCTCGCTCCATGCTCACAGTGCAGTCTCCAGCCTTCCTGCACCACCCAGATGTGTTGGTTGTGAGTCTGCAGGTGGGAACCTGCAAAAGCCAAGCAGGGGGCAATAATTTAGGATCAGAAAGGGGAACTGAGAGGCTCAGACCTTGTTGGGATATGCTGAGGCATGTCCAGAGAGGGGCAATGAAGCTGTGAGGGTCTGAAGTACAAGTCTTATGGGGAGTGACTGAGGGAACTGGGATTGTTCTATCTGGAGAAGAGGAGGCTCAGGGGAGACCTTACTGCTCTATATAGGATCTTGAAAGGAGGTTGTAGCAAGGTGGGAGTCAGCCTCTTCTCCCAGTTAACAGCAATAGTACAAGGGCCAATGACATTAAATTATGCCAAGGGAGGTTCAAGCTGGATATGAGGAAACATTTCTTCTCAGAAAGAGCGGTGGGGCAGTGGCACAGGCTCCCTTGTGCCAAGGAAGATGGTGGCGTCACTATTCTTGAAGGTTTGGATGTGGTACTGAGGAACGAGGTTCAGTGGGCATGGTGGGGACTGGCTGACAGTTGAACTGGATGTTCTTAGTCGTCCTTCCAAACCTTAATGATTCTATGATTCTATGTGGCCAGATCTCACAACAAGCACATTCCAAGGCTTTGTCCCTGTTGGTGATTTTGGAAGTTAATCATCTCCAACAGCACTCAGGAGGTAGCGCTGGTAACACAAACACTGTCACTGAAGAGTCTCAGGGTTAGATGTTGTGTTTTACACATCTGCAGTTACTGATGAGCTTTACTACAGTATAAATTTTATTATGACAAAAACTTTCATTTGGGGTTGAAACTGGATGATCTTTAAGGTCCCTTTAAACCCAAGCCATTCTGTGATTCCGTGATTCAGAAAAATATCCCTTTCATAGGTCTTACTGTTTGACAGTTGCAGCACATTTCATCAGGAAAGGGCTCTGTGAGTCCCAAGCATCTGTGCCCCATCTGTGGGTCCCTATCTGAGAGTCCCAAGCAGTGAGTATTGGGGTGCATGGGGCACTGCCTGATTTTTGCATCCACTGGCGTTCCCTTGTTTGCAACCAGTAAAGTTCATACATCACTCCTACCACATAGCTCAGAAGGAGCAGCATAACTGCCTGGAAAGAAAGAAGATTGTTTTCCAGCTCCCTCTGCACAAAGCTGTGTCTTTACAAGAATATCTTTTCTTCTTTTTTTTTTTCCCCTGCATGTATTAATGGCTGGATTTGGAAAAAGGCCAACTTAAAAATAGAGAATCATTTCTTAGGTAACAGTAGACTTTTTTTTTTTTTTTTTTTTTTTTTTTTGTTACTGTGGAAGAACATAGACTGTCTCTCATGTGGAATACCTGATACTGGACAGAACTGAAGTATTTACCCAACCATATCAGCTGCATTCAGTTCACTCCAGGGTAAAGTCCTCTTCAATACTGCTCCAGAAAAATGATACTGCTTATCAAAAGGAATTATCTAGATAATGTCATGACAGATATATGACAAACTTGCTTTTCCTTCACAAGTCTTAGGGCTAAGCAAATACAAATTGAGCCTCTTTCCCAAGGCAAATATGCAAGCTGGTTTTGCAGAGCCCAACAAAAGAAAAGTAGGCCAGTTCTTCAGACTGAGCTCAAACACAGCACAAGGTAAAATTCCTTCAGCCTCAGTCTTCCGTGAATACCCTACATGACTGAAGTCTACAAACACCCAACTGTTCAGTACATTTGTTCCAATAAACTTATGTGATGGGAAATTGGAATTTGAATAAAATTGACTTGATCTCAGAATAATGCTTTGGCCACTGTGTGAACTCTCTTAGTAGGTTGCACTGCAAGTGCTGAACAAATATATGATCCACATTCTGAGATCCACAATTGGCCTGAACAATCCATCACGGCAGACCCTGCATAGCTCACATTGCTGCACTGAATTAATGCCATAGGTTTTGAATTAACAAAGGCAAAAACAACAAAGATATAAACTTAAGGTAAGTATTGGTTAAGTTTGCCTATTTTCAAATATTTTTTTCTACTTCAGAATTATTTTACCACATATTTTGTAGCAGCAATTATTCCCTTTTCTTCCCCCTCATAAAGTACACCTCACCTTTGCAAAATACAGACACTTCTTAGATCAAGACATCCCTTTAGTCCAGAAAAGATTAAGACAGCACTGGGTATAAATGTTTACCCTACAAAAATTAAGGAACAGTGCTTTTCCACCTAAAATAAATCTCTGTAATTCTCAGTGCTTTGTATGGTTTAGAGTGGTCTTAAAGAATTAATGCAGAAACATTCTCAAGTCTTATTTAACGCTGGTTTGGGAACTACCTAGTAATTGTAAAGTGACAACAACAATAATAGTAATAATGATAACAATAGTTACGTCAGTATGGTAGCTGGTAAGGATGAGTACACTTAATAAGTCTGATGAAAAGCATGAAATTTAATTAATGCCATTTGGCATAGTTGTGTCAAGACACTGCAGCAGTCCATGTCTGGATTAACCCTGTGAGGGCTCTGTGCAGGATTCATTTTCTCTGATTAAATATAGAGTATAGGAATGCTCCTAATTCAGACACCAAAATATGCTGTCATTCTCAAGTTAGACATCTACCTGAGGTGCCCCAAGTTACCTATCAGCCCATCCTGGATGTTCCCTCCTGCTGGAAGCTCAGAATGATGCCAGCAAGGGTGGACAACTTGTGCTGTGGAAGAAGAGATAGACATGAGGAATAGGCTTTATCTCTTTACCCCTGAGTAGAGATAGGATGTTAGAACAGAAGTGAAAGGTCTTGCTCTCACTCTCGCTCTTCCTTTTCTCCTTCTTCCTCTTCGTCTTCCTTTTTGTCTTTTTTTTGTCTTTTTTTTTTTTTTTCCCTCTTTCCCGGAATGAAATGGATTGGTAAGGCTTTGGTATCATGCCTAGGTGTTAAAGAAGGAGGTTGGGTTTCAGTTCTCACCTTGTTGTCACTGATTCACATGCAACAGAATGCAAAATGAGGATGAAGCAAAAGCCTAGAGAGTTTCCTTTTGTTGAGATCCATCAGTTTCACTCAGCTGTGCTAGCTACTGCTCTGAGACCCTCCATCCAAACTGCAAGGCTGGATAGTGCATCCTGAGTGCCTGTTGTATTGTACATGGTATTCATCTCCTAGAACACAGGCTCTGATCTCAAGCCTTATCTCCACAGGCAGGCAGGTGTTCATAGGGGATCAGCAGAGGACAGGAAGTTGCTTGCAGGGAAACAAAGAAACAGGAAAGCAGAATTGGGTATATGCTGCAAATGAGCTGCAACATTCCCCAAAATACTGTGCAGAGAGAAAAGTTTCAGTTTGGAGTTCCTCCTCTGTTCACCGGCTTACAGAGAGGAGTTCTTTCTCCCTCCTTCCAATTCCTTTCCTCAAGAGCCTGGGACTATCACATGCATTAAGTGAAATACTTGCAAATAGCACAGTTTCATAGTATTTCAAGCAATGTTCCCTTACATATTTCAGATTCTAAGTTAGTAACAGCTTGTGGGTTGTTGGTTTTTTTTTTTCATCAGTACAAGATATTTTAATCTGTGTGGTGTACATTCATGTATATTCAGGCTCCCATACTTTTAAAAGACCACCAGGGAAACTTGCTGGCAATTTTCTACAGAGATGGAAGTGGAAATGGATGTGGATTGTTAATACCAGAATATCACCTGCCATCTGGATTGGCTTAACACATGATAAACTGTGAGGCATGGACACAGATTTGTGGTGCTTGCGGAGATTGCTTAAAGCCTGTCTCTGTTGGCCTAGCCTGACTCTCATCCTGTGGAGTCTTTGCCTGTTTCCTTTTACAAGAAGAACACAGAAAACAATTGTGAGATGTAGCAGACTCAAACTTTTAACAATAAACCAGAAACAAGAGTGGTTTTAGAGCTGCTCTACCCTCTGTTTTTAAATTCAGCTCTTTGAATTAAATTGCAGTGTTGCAGATTCATGAAATAAAAATGGACAACTGAGTTTGCCTACTTTTTACCTCCCATATAACAAAGGCCAAAAATCTGTTACACTTCTTGGTTTAGCTCCACATCTCTGAGATCCTCTTGCTGCTATATCACTTACCAAAAATATTCGGACACATTTTCATTTACTTTTTTTTCTTATGGGGAATCCAAAAACACAGGTTGATGCATTGATACGGAGCTAACTGCTCTCACTGACAGAAAGTAAACCTAGCTCCAACTCTGAATTTATCTAAATTGAGCTCCCACCCATTGGAATGCGTTGCAGTCTTTCTGCCAGAATGCAAGTACTATTTATTTCTCCCCCAAATTTCTTCTCCTATACTTGACCCAGCTACCTTTTACTTAAATATCTGACTACAATGTGGCTGTAGTTGATGGCTACGGGATAGAAATAAAGCAGACTTTGTAAAGACCAGTAATAATGTTTGTTTATATGACAAACTGATGCTGTTAGGAAAGAAAGGGATTTCAGGGCTTGTATATATAAAAGTTCATTCATTTGTTCTTTCCAGTGGTACGAGTTAGACATAAAAATAAAACTTCTCACTGCAAACTTTGCCTGGTCTATGAACTAAAAGTACATCGAATCATAGAGTGGCTTGAGTTGGAAGGGACCTCAAGAATCATCAAGCTCCAATGCCCCTGTCACATGCCAGGCCACCAACCTCCCCATTTAATACTAGACCAGGCTGCCCAGGGCCCCATCCAATCTGGACTTGAACTGCTCCAGGGACGGAACGTCCACAACCTCTTTGGCAGCCTGTTCCAGCACCTCACCACTCTCTCTGTAAAGAACTTCCCCCTAATATCCAACCTAAATCTTCCCTCCCTTAACTTAAAACCATTTTCCCTTGTCCTGCCATAATCTACACTTGTAAAGAGTTGACTCCCCTCCTGTTTGTAGGCTCCCTTTAGGTACAGAAGGCTGCAATGAGATCATCCTGCTGCTAATAAGAAGAATGAATTTTAAGAATGAAGCATCACTGTTCTGATGGGTTTTCTCCCTGGTGAGTAGATCAGAATGGGGACAGGTTTCTGTTTTACTCAGATACTGAGGTTGTGTGATGCATAGTGTTAATGTACTAAGAGGTTGCATTTTTTGGACTCAACATTGCTCCACGGTTCTTCATTTCAAGTGCGATGTCCTTTAAAGAGCCATTCCATCCTGGGACTCTGTCTGTTCCAACATGGGTTATAGGTGTACTCTTTCTTTCCTTCTCTCTTCTACTGCTCCATGTAGGCAGCTTCCCACTGCTATGCTATGTTACAGTGCTTGCTTACATTTCAGTTAGCAAGAGATCCAGCTGGCCCTGGGTGGCAATCTATTCTCTGTGTTATTTATCCGTATAATCTCCCCTGCTTCATGATCAGTTAATTTTTTATCAGTGATCATTTTATATTTGATTAATGCAAATGCATTTCTGGAGGAATCTCAAAGGATTGTCTAGGCCATATCCCTACTAAGACACAGATGCACATAAACTTTGACTGTTCTGACATATGGTTTAATCAGTTCTCAAAAACTTTTACCAAGAAACAGCAGCTTTTCTAGGTATTCTCTTTGCACTGTATTTCCAAACACCTATTCTAAATCTTTTCCTTTCCACCGAGACAAATATTTCATAGCATGGCATTAAAAACTGATCCCTGAGGAGCTGACTAGGAAAACATAATTTCTGTGAGAATTCCCTGTTTGCAATTACAAGAAAGAAATTGTACTTTTTAAGCCATTCAACATGCGCCATGTTGAGTTTATTATCGTTTTATTTTCTTAATCAAAATTTTGTGAGGTACGAAGTCAAATGCCTTATAGTACTTGTGCGAACATTATTACCTTTATCAACCAAACACATGCAATATTTGAAAGCTAATGAGCTATCCAAGATAGTTTCTTAATCATCCCTTTTCCTTTCCACCAGAAATACCCAAACCTAATCTCTCCCCTGCCAAGCCCTTCTTCCAGCTCATTTGAACTATCTCTTTTTTAGAAAACTAGGCAGGAAAGGATTTTGTTTTGGGAAAGGGAGAGAAGCAAAACTGTGAATTCCTGCTTTCTTCTTACCTCTTTCCATTGCCTACAAGAAAACAAGCTGGCTAAGTGGTACATACATGTAATTAAAGCAAAGCCATTTTGGAAATAATTCCATCTTACCCTGAAAAAGTGATATATTAGCTAGTAAATGATGTGTTTCAAAATTAGAGGTGTGCATAGGTTAAGTTTAAGTTGATTGTTAAAACATAAAAATTGTCAATTAAAAAACCCAACAACCCTACTAACTACTGTCATTTTCAGAACAAGTGAATGAGAACATCAAGTAATGAATCGAAATTAAGTTGTTTCTTGGTAATCACAGTCTATCTAATTTCTTCTCTCTTAAACATCTGTTACTTACACATCAAAGTAAGGGCAGTTAGACTAAAAGTATCTGTCCAGTGTAGATTGCTACTGGAGAGCCTTCCCTACCAACATGAAAATTTCCTATCACACACAAGGGAAAATGGAACTTCAAATTAATTTTCTTCAGATATATTCTAACCAGTGTTCTGGTTCTAAATTCAGTGTTTCCACAGAGTACCCATGCTGAATCAAACGGTTCGGGAAGAGAGGACAGCAAAAAAAAAATTAAAAATAAAAAGTAAAAAATAAAATAAAATAAAAAATAAAATCAAATATGCTATTCATTATAGTTATTTTCATTATATTCATTACAAAGTCACTTTCACTATATTCTTCTCCATGGTCTCTTTAGCACAAATCTGGCTGATACGAAGCCTGAATTCGGTGCAGTGTAACATTGTGTAAGGGTTATCTAGGAAGAGGTGATGAACACCTGTATCAAAAGTTGTGGTTACCATGAAATGATATGTGTGTTAAATATTTACCAGATCTCAGTATGATTTTCCGCTCAAAGTTTAAGGATCTACTTAGTGTCTTCAGACTGATGATGTGATAACCCTTGGTAAATATTGGCTTTTAAATGGTGACCACTGTACAAATTTATACTTGCTAATGTGAAGGCCACAAATCAAACACTACTAATTGAGCAAAATCAAGACACTCCTTCAGCTCGCATGTTTGACTAGACATATTGTGTCAGACACAATGCAGCTCCCAAGTGCCTCCCACCCAAACAATGTACATAATACCTCTGGGCAACACGGAGACTTAAGGTAAAGAAGAATGAAAATGCTCATCATTACTCCTTGCATAATGCACGTCTTTGTAAGAAGCCAAATGAGATATTAACTGCATTCGCATCAACATTTCTTCTCAGAATGCCATCACTCCCTTCCACTTTCTTCTATAATTTTAGTATTTTTATGTGTATTCTTTCATACTTCTGGGCAAAGCAAAGGCATTGTTTTAATAGCCCTGATTGCCAAGGTTTTCCTCAGAGCATCATTCCAGAATCTGTTTTGTACTTCTTCTCTTTAAAGGTTCATTCAGAAGAGGGACTGAAGAGTCAACCAGACATTATTGGGCTATATTTCTGGACAGCAGAAAGTGAGGTTTAGGACCCTCATAGCACAGATCTCAGCCACACAGCTTGGAGGGGCTTCACAGCCACTGCACAAGGGCTTTGAAGCCCTTGGTGAGACCATCCGCGTGCTTGTTACCATGCTAATCTGCACTTGTACACAGTTATGCTGCATCTTATGCAGAGTGGGAAGGAATTCACTGTGCAAATAATGTAGAGTTACTTATTGGGTGTAAATGAGTTGCCCATGTTCCAAGACTACTTAACATGTTGTAGGCTGTGCTGTGCAAGATTCTTCATTTTAAATGCATAGAATTGAAGAGATTGTGAGATTATTTAGAGAAACTGCTTATATATTGCTGGCCCTTAAATTTCACCCACCTACCCTCAGACTGAGCACCCCAATTAAGGCTAGTGCATATCTTCTGAAAAGACATCTTGACTTGAGATGAATTGAATTTTCAAAAAAAAAAAAAAAAGGAAAATCCACAACTTCTTTTAAGAGAACTTTATCAGACTGTGCATCTCTCCCCAGGCATTTCAAGCACAGTGAGAGTCAAAGCTGAAAAATTGTCCTTATATCAGGATACAAAGAGGAAGCAAATTTGTCACAGCAAAATGTGGTTAATTTGAACAAAAAATAAAAAATCTCATTGGGTATGTATAATGCAAGTATTTATTAATGGCTTTAAACCTAGAAAGAAAGAAGTTATTCAGAAAATTGTCATAACTAGACAGAGCAGGAGGACCTCAAATCAGTTTTACCTGCTCTGCCAGTGTCTACTAAGACTGAGAAGAGATACTGAAGAAATATTGAGACCTGGGCAATTATTCCCTTGCCAAGTTTGCATTTCCCTATTCTATTGCAGATTGTATGTGTGGATGAAATAAGTATAGCCTGAGATGGTAAATCAGATACCTTCAAATGGCCAGGTATACTTATAGATGAAACCTTCCAAGAGGAGCTTGTTTTAATAAAACCATGTTTTACTTCAATCCTTCACCTTGCTCTGTAGAGAAGTTTCTCTGGAAAGATGTTACAATTTTTGAAGTGAATTTGACGTTGCATGTGTCTGCCACAGCTTGGATCTGCAGTTTGCGATCCCTCTGGGTGCTTCATTCACAGTTTGCCCTGTATTTCAAAGATGGTCTCCATAACAAAAAAAAAAAAAAAAAAAAAGAGTATTGGTAGCTGCTGTGTACCAGGCAGCCATCTGGGCTCTTTTGTTCAAGCAGGATCTTTACTAGACCTCTAACTTCCAAAGGCGCTTCTAGCTTCTGTCTGCAAGGAAAGTAGCTGCAGCAAACGATCAATTAGCTACCAAGAACATTACTGGGGTGTTTCTGATGTTGCTGATGCTACAAATTACAATCCATTGTTACATTTTCATAAAGATGGGGGAATTGTATATTTGCATAAAAATATGGGTCACTGGTATGAGAACATTAACAGGTGCTTCTAACAATCTGATTGTTTTCTTAGACAATAATTATGTGTTATCAAAACCTATAGCATTGTCCTAGTAGTGATTTTGCTTGAAATGTTGAAGCTGGAGGGGATAAAAAAAAAAAAAAAAAAAAAAAAGAGAGAGAGATCCTTTTATGAATGGAAAAGCTGAGCAACTTGTTCTTTAGCAAATCTATTAGGTGTCGTGGTCAGAAAAGCTGGCTGGTAAGCAGAAGTGAGCTTTCTAGAGCTGGGTAGCAGCTGGAAGTGCATCCCTTCTCTATCACTTCTGGGGACAGGCCTCCCACAAAGCACACATGTTGTAGAGTCAGGAGAGAAGCCTTCCAGAAGCCTGGCTGACAAAGTTTGGGGAGGTTGTGACTGCTGGAAAGCATACACTTCAGACTGTGTTAGACTTGCAGAAACTCTTTGGCAGAAAATCCTGTGGAGCTCAAGTCTTTCAAAATCCCTACCAGTGTACTATTGAAGATGCTTAAGGCTTTCCAGCTCAGCCCTGGCTTTCCCAAGGTTTTGTGACTGATCCATCTGGGGACCACCAACTGACAGACCTGGTGGGAACATCCCTGCACAACTCTGTGAGTAGATATCTTTGGAAAGGCTGAGAAGTTGAATTCATAACCCAAACTGTGAACTTTACACACAGAAAAAAAAAGTTTTAAAAGCCTGTGAGAGGTCTCAAAATCTTCTGCAGTAGATACTGCCTAGAGCATTGCAAACGCAGGTCTACAGCAGACAAGTACAGTAACACAGAAACATTACACACAAAGCCATCACACAATTATTTATTAAAAGCATGTATAAAGAAAATGTATAAAGGAAATAATGTATCTATGTCTGCAAGTGCAGGGCCATCAGCTCCTGACAATGCCTTCATATCTGAAGCCTATTCTTTCAGCTCCTGCATAACTGTGGGCTGGGGTACGTTTCCAAACTTCACACTTATTTGTGATAAAGATACAGTTATTATTAGCAAGTTTGAATCTGAACCCTTTCATCACATTGAATATATGCATTATGAGTGTTTTTTTGTGTATATGCAGGGCAGAAACTGTACAGTGCATGTTAATATCACCTTGCCTTGTTAAACTGTGAAGGTTATTTTGCATATGAGCTTAGCTATTAGATGTTGTATCTGCTGGATGATTATGTTTTTCTAACTTTTATCATTCTGTTCTATTTTTGTCTTATATCTGTACATTTATTCTATGTTCTCTATGGAGAAAACCTTACACATTTCTGACATCTTTTTCTTTTTCTGTATTCCAACTTTGATTCTACACAGGGGAGACACATAAATTATTATTATTTGTTAGTGTCACTAAATGTTTCTCTAGATTATTTTCTTTATATTCTCTCCTCTAAGTTACTTTTATATGGGTATTTACATATTATATGTTTACACATAAATATATACAATATATACATAAATATATACAGGTTTACTAAAAATATTTTCACGGATCCAAATATCTATCAGTGAAGTCAATCAGAAAGCTTAATCATCAGTTACAATGAAATCTTGGCTCTACTGAAATAGGCAGATAAATGCTATCTTGGACTTCAACTAAGATTTTTAATAGCCCCTATGTACTGTTAATTTTTTTTTACAGTTTGCATTTTGGTATCTATAGTCATGTTAATGCAGTAATATTAGATGTACCAGAATACTGGGCAAGGAAACATTTGCAAACAGATGAAAGATAACATGTTTTATTTCAGTACAGTTTTTGTTTGTTTGTATTTTAAAAACAAAACTTAATTCATCTTGATCTTTAATTTTTTTTAGTGATGAGGGGATAGATGGATGGAGGGAGAAAGAAAAAAAAAAAGAAAGAATAGAAGCGGACAGGAGAAAAGCCATCTTTTCCCACTGGTGACTTGGGCAAGTCATCCTCCCGGTCCAATGATACTTTGCAGGTCACTTTCCTTGTGACTGAAGGAGCTTTGGATTTTTATTCATGAAAGAAATTCTTCACAGTACCTGTGGACTTCCAGGAATGGTTAAGTAAATATCTATTAAAGTTTACATGGATATGTGTATTCTTAGCTTGTATTTGAAAGTATAACAATTTCCTACTACCAAACCCTCCTACTCCCCATATTACAGAATAACTGTGGGGTTTTGCATGGTTCCTTTACATGCAGAGGCACAGGGAATTATCCAGGTTTTCTGATTTGTATTTTTGCAGATCCAACAGCTGTGCTAAAGTGAAACTACCCAAGTTTCATCATGTCAACTTTGCTATACACATGCATTTGATAAATGCTTCACAAGACCAACATTATTTGCAATAATTCCTTGAAAGTCCTAGTAGTTACATGTGAGTATAGCACACAAATTGATCCAGAATTTAGAGGAATTGTTAAAGCAAGTTCACAATTATTCTTCCTCTTAGGTCAAAGAAAATCTAATATGAAGACTGCCAGTCAGTGGCTAAGTGTGTCAACTGTTTGTTTCATTTTTTTTCTCTTGAAGATGTAGCTGATGAAAAATCTTACTTAATTGATGAGAAATCTGTGGTGACTGAAATATTTGCAGCTCTCTGAACTGAAGTTTGCTCTTTTGAATCTTAATTTTCTTTGAATATTTGGAGGGGCAGCAATTGTCTTGAATGGTCAGAGGGGTTTTAATCCAATGCCACAAATTATGTCATTTTTCCTGAGAAAGTGGTTTTCTATATTCTTGTTAGAACTATTCATATTGCGAGACTATGAATTTCCCAGTCAGGAAAAGCAAAAATATTTTGTGAATAGCAGCACTGAATACTTTGTCTTCTTACGTATACCATCAAACCAACAGTTATGGCCCTTTTATTGCTGAGACAGCCAACGAAGAGTGATCAGCCACACTGAGCACTTTAGTCATCTGCTTGGATTACTTCAAGGACCCAGATAGTTGGCGTAGATCTGAACAGTTGGACAGAGCATTACAAACAAAAAATTGGCAAGCAGGACTGGAGAACACAGACAGATTTTGGACCTTATCTTCTTTCTGCATTTCTGCTCTTCGGGCTTCACTTAAAACAGAAAAGCACTTTCAACAACTTTGCCTATGTTTTGTTTTTTGTTTTTTGTTTTTTTTTGTTTTGTTTTGTTTTCTGATTATACAGCAAACATTTTTTTTTTTTTTTATAATTCTGAAATGCAAAAAAGCCAAAGGTCAGCCAAAGTAACAAAGAAATGGTGTGATTCTTTTTTTTTTTTTCCTCATTTTCCAACCAGCTCCATTTTTTCTACATAAAAGCTGCTGCAGAGTTTTGCAGCACTTGAGTTGTCTGCCAAAACAGTTTTCAGTTGGGTGCTGTCAAGAGTACTGGGTATCCACATCTGTGACACGTACGTGTCAGATACAGTGTGTATGAAAGGACACAATTTCTTACCGCTCAATAGGAGCCCAGCATCCTCCCAGAGCTCAGGGCTAATGCAGCCAGGATCTCTTGATGGTGAATTCGCAATAGTGACTGACAGTACCCTGCAGGACCAGACTGAGGAGAAGGGTGAACCGTATCTACAGCTTTTGTTTTCACCTCCAACTTTCACCTCCACCTTTTGACAGTGGCCATCTCAGAGAGCACCAGTTCTCATTTTCAGCCACCCAAAACGCCCCTCTCTTTCTCCAAATAAACACCCTCTTCTCTCTATAGGAGTATGTCTCAGTTTTAATCCATTACTGACCTTGGACTCGCTATAACCTCTGCATGCTACCCGTCTCTGAAGTAAGCATCTAATTTTTCATTCCTCTATACAAGACTAAATATTTAGTTTAATTATTTGTGGGTGACCATCCATTCTTAATTAGCTAAGGAAATCAATATTTATTGTATTTGCAGAAAACAATATTTAAGGCTGGAATACCTCATGAATGAAATAAAACCCCATTTCCGTATTTCTTCACATTTGCTCAGTTTTAGGCCAACTTTATGATATCATTTAATCATTTTAAATTGCTGAACTGGAGATTTTCCAAATTTCTCTAATTTGAAGTCACAAAAATTTTAACCATGTCCCAGAGCACCCTCTTCATATATTCTCTCTCTGAGTGTACATGTTAATGTGCATTAATTATACTCTAAGTACTGTACATGTCTCTGACATGAGGATTCTACATTACAGTGAAGGATTATTGTACTTTCTAGGCCCACTGCAGCTACAGAATCTTCAATCACTTTAATATATTTTATAACAAGTAGCATTTAATTAACATACATCTACTGTCCAAGTGTGGGATCCAGTCTCACACAGGTTTGGGCACACACTTAATTTCGTGCACTATGAACAGCTCTGTGGTTGTTTTATTAAAGATCAGGATTCTCAGACCCTATTGTGTGACACAACTGGCAGTGCAGAGATCTGAGAGAGGAACAGAACTATGACTAAGGAAAATAAAATATTTTGGACAGGATCAGGAGACTAATTCCGTTTTTGCCCACGTTTAATTTTTTAAATAGAACATATTTGCTTGTAGATACTAATTTCTTTGCGTACCTGACTTTTTAAATATGCTTCAAGTAGCTCTTGCAGGAGTAGTTTACAGTGACTGCAGGGGATAGCATACAACTGTGTTGGCAATGGAGCTTTTTTCAGCAATCCAATTTCCTGTACTTTGAAGGAGAACATTTTAGAGGCATCTTTAGTCATTAAAACAAATAAATAAATAAATTGAAGAATCTTTCGGAGCTTCAAGAAAAAACAGTATTGAACTTCAAAAAATTTTTTCTTTCCCCACTACCAAAACTGCATGCATTGCACATCTATTCCCTTCATGGATTTCCTGAAAATTCCTCACATCAGATACAAAATGTCCTAAACCAAAAACTTATAAAAAGCATTGCAGTGCATCCCAGAGCATGATCAAGTTCTTGCTGGTGGTTTTCTGCCTAACTGAGGGGCTTTGGTCACTCTTTGCATCAGAGACTTGGGATTGTCAAAATGGGAGCTGTAGCTCCCAGCACTGAGCCGGCATGGTGTAGGATGGGGATGCAGAATATGCTAAGTGATATGATGCTGTACTAAAACTCACTTGTTCAGTTATAAGCTAGAATTATTAAAGAATACTAAAAAATAAAGGACCCGTTATCACAATTATAGGCGACAGCTGAATTTCAACATTCAGTCAGCATGTGCATATGTATATATATTTAGCCACAATTCTCAACATCTCTCCTTCATAAGGAATGTAGTTTCTTCACACTGGTATCACAATGCAAACTATCTGGATGCACACGCTGCTTGAAAAATAATTGCTGAATCTTGTTGTTAAACCACTAGGTGGAGATGTAGGTTTACCATGCTAGGATTCCAACGAGGCTTTAAAAGGGACAAGATTGAAAAATGCCTCTTAAAAAAAAAAAAAAAAAAAAAAAAGTACAAGATTGATAAATTATGTATCTTGTTGGTTACAAATTCCAACACATCTTTGAAGGAAGAAAAAATGGGGAAAAAAAACCTAAATGCTTCGTTGTAAAATTGTCCAAGCAAATTATTATTTTTTAAGACACAAGTTCTGATGTTTAAGACTCTGAGAGAATAATCACTTCATGTTATAAATTGTCTGCTGCCAATACACACACATTTTCCTTTATTCTCCTACCAGCTGCTAGCTCATGCTATCAGTGGTCAGGAACAAACAAACAGAAACTACCCCTAAATTTTTTAGGCAGCTTTCAAACTTTCAAACCAGTGGAAATGTGCCAGCAACTGGCAGATTTCTGGACTGTTTGCTCAAGTTGAGGGAATTGCTTTTAATTCCAGGACTTTTTCAACATCCTGATATCCAGTATAAGACGTTAAAAGCAAAGCACACTACTCTGAGTTGCTTTCTTTAAAATAAGACCCATTCTTTTCTGTCCTTCTGCCATGTGTGCCTCATCATATAAAGAGAAAATCAGAAATCAAACAAAACAGTTGTTTACGTGTACTGCTTCCACTTTGCTTTTGCATAAACCTGCTCTATCTCCACTTGTTATCTGTGTGCATTCCCACAGTGGACACCAAGAATCTGGGCATTTTCCAGCAGGGAAGAGTCATTTGGAATTCACTCTTCCATATTTCTCCCCATAATGAAACTCTCCTGCAGCTCCTGATATTCTTCTGGTGGGTAGAAAAACAAGTGCTTGACTTCCACCCTTCAGATCCAAAAATAAGTTAACTAATGTAGTCTATTCTGCCTTCAAATCCATCTAAAGGCTCTGTACCTTTTTTCTATTTCTATTTTTTTAATGTAACTTTCAAAGCCTCGTTAGAGAGGATTTGGGAACAAATCGACCTCCTTTTGAAAACTTAGAAAAATAAATGTGTCAGATATTGTTCTGGAGAAGATCAGTATCATCATACAAATGACTTCTCCTTTTCTATAACCTTGAATATGGACCTACTTTTAGCTAAGTGTATCAGATTTAATAGTATTTACAGAAAGTTCTGAAATTCTGCTAATAGTGTATTAAGTCTAACGTGTATGATCATACATTGGTTCTAGCGTAGTTCTTTTTCAATTCTTGCAAAGCCTTCTTGTTTTGGTACAAAAACTGGGGAATACAATTTCAGAAGTAAAAGCTGAGAATTGAAGGATTTTAGATCCAAATGTCCAGTGATGTGATTATTTCTATCAGTGCTTGCAGTGTTTAGGGCAGGGAGTACATGAGAAAAGGGAGTAACAACAAAAATATTAGAGCAAATGAAGTCAAAAGAAAGGAGGCATTTCTCTTTCTGCTAGAAAACTGTAAAGACCTCACCATCAGGCAAACTCCCAGAACTGGTGATGCAGGGTCCTGCAGCCACATTCATCATATTCAAGGGGAAAGGCAGAGAAGATAAACAATGAAACTCTTCTGAAAGCTAAACTCCTGGAAGGGGGACAGTTATAGTAAGAAACCCAAGGTAAGGCACCTTTCTTAACAAGCACTGTTCTAATTTTGCAGAAGGTGCACCCCCACATCCTAATAATAATATTTCCACATATTCTTCCCTGCAGCAGCACTTCCCATTTATTGGGAAGTTACTTATGAAATGGGAACCCTGGTTATTTATATAAAGACTAAAATAGTTAGGTTCTTCAGGGCAAAGTACTTCAGGTTACATACAGTGAAAATAACATATATGTATCTGAGGATTACAACAAAGCCTAAAAGCTAGCAAGAGCCAGGTAAAACAGTGGAAAGCAGAAAAGCAAAAGGAAACATGGCTGGGAGGCAGAGTTCAGTTTTAGACTCAGATGACTGTGTGATTTATTAGTATTATAAAAATGCCTGTCATTTTAGAAATACGTGCATCAAGCAACTACATAGGCCAAAGTTCTCACATACAGCAAGACAGAAAGACGGAAACAAAAATCTCTGAGATAGAACGGGTGGGGTTAAAGCTGTAATTTGCTAAGCACTGTTTTCAGGGGGAAAGCTCTACACTTTTGGCAAAGCAAGAAATCACAGAGGTGAGAGCCAGTCTGCCTCTGGGATAATGCTTTAGCTCCATCCTAACGAAAACTTGGGTTTGCACTAATCTGGTTCAGATCCTCATCCCAACCGGCCCCCCCTTTGGCCTCCTCAGCCGAGATTCTGCCCATCTTTTCATCCTACATTAGCTCTGAATGCCTCCTAATCAGTTACAGATTGAGAAGGAAAACCGAGGGTCCCCACATTAAGCAGCATTTTCTCCTCAAATGTTGCATATGAAGTTCTCCTTAAAAAGCATTTCCTACTGTGGTCACACACAGCTACTGATGTACTTGCCGAAATAACCCAGCACAGAATTAAGACCCTTCCGACAGTCAGGGAAAAGAAAGATTTATTCAACTTAATCCTAATGAAAAAAAAAAAAAAAGAAAAAAAAAAGAAAATTAAAAAAAAAAAAAAAGATTTTCTGGCAGGAGCCTCCTATGCTGCTAATCAGTAACACTGCATCTTAACCATTTATGTGCTATAGCCCGAGCCCACTTTGGAGCACACTTTTTTTTTTAAATGACAGGGCAAATTACAAATAAGAAATGGAAAAGTGAGGATCGGTTGTCTGGTTTTAGGATTTAGCTGGCAGAACAGAAGCTGCAGGGTGCCTGGGTTCCCAGTTTCTCAGTGGGAAATTTCCCCCCTGCAGCCAAACCTCCTCCCTGTCCTCAGCTGTCCCCGGAAAACTATTTCACTGGGATTGCTTGACAAGTTTAACGCATCTCCTGCTCAGTTGTCTCTGGTTTTAGGATCTTATACATGCACACGTGCACTCACAGGCACATAAATCCACACGTTAATTCGCAGCCACTGTAACAAACCAGAGCACATGGGGGAAGGACCACCCTCCAATGCTGAAACCTTGGAAAACAGGAGTCCTCCCCATCCTGAAACCCCCTCTGCTTTTAGATGAAAGTGCATTTGACCAAAACACGATGTCGTTCATCTTATATGGCTATTTGTCGATCATAGCTCCTGGAAAGATAAGCAAACCCCATGGAAAGACATTTATCTAAATTATCCTGATAAAACGCTATCACTCCACGGGGAAAGAAAAATGAGGCAGAATGCTAGTTTGTACACAGACACTCTTCAATTATACCAACCTGGAGGAAAATCGTGACGTGGGGTTGAACTACACTTAATAAAAGTTGGAGCGCCGCTTATAAAGATGTAATACTTTCCCTGAGCTTTCACTGAGTTTTTCCTTTGTGGGTATGTAGTTGTTTAGGGAACAAATAAAAAACAAACGACAAAAAAAAAGATTAAAAATATGAACTGCCTCTCCCATTCAAACAGCACATAGTTAGTGTTTGTGA
Organism: Phasianus colchicus; assembly: GCF_987193195.1. Classification (NCBI taxonomy): domain Eukaryota; kingdom Metazoa; phylum Chordata; class Aves; order Galliformes; family Phasianidae; genus Phasianus; species Phasianus colchicus. The sequence goes on from NC_143436.1 coordinate 135,510,400, forward strand.
CTTTTCCCTTGACAACTAGATAAGAAGATAAATGCATAGTTTCTCTTAATTAGCCTTTCTTAATTAAAAACACCAGAGGTATTTGTGATCATAATGAACTCTTCTGACAGAACGGTCACTTGTTCTTTGGGATGTCACTCCAGGAAAATTAGATTTTTTTTTTTAAATGGGGGATAAATTCTGTGCTAGGGAAAAAAATAAATGATGCCCACAGAAGCAGCGTCTCCTTGGTTTTATCTGAATGAGATGGATGTGTATCTTGTGGTTTTTAGAATGGTGCGGGGCAGTATTAGCCATCATTAGCACCCCAGTATGGATCCAATTCACTAATTACTTATGCTGTCTTGGTTCACTGAGATTTAAGTACCAAGTCAATCCCATTATCTGCAGTCTCCCAAGCTTGCCAGAGTCATCCGTCTTTTATGGAAAAAAAGCACAAGGGTTATCAATAGGACCCTGAAATACTTGGGATTTTCCCACTTCAGGAGGAGGCAAGATTAGTCCTGACTAAAGTCGCATCTTCTCTAAGCTGCTACTTGGGATGCGATAAAAGTGAATGCTGACAATTATCCATAACTATGTGAAGAGCAGGAGCGAGGGGGAAGCAAGCAGGAGCGGCGAGGAGAGGAGCCTGCCACACACGCCTGCATCTGTCCTACGGTTGCAGGCAGCTTTCCGTGCCACCTCCGAGCTACAAATTACAATTCGTCTGTTACAAGCACGCGATAATGTAGTCAGGAATCAGAAATTAAAATATTCCACAGGCCTCGGGCCTCCTCCGAGAGAAAGGGAGAGGGAGAGGGGCTGAGGGAGAGAAGGAGAGAGAGGGAGACGGAGGAGCGGAGCGAGCCCCCGTGCTGTTTGCGCCCTCCCTCCTGCATCCTACATGTTTAATGTCTGCGGCAGCGCCGAGGCCTTGTCTGTTTGGGACGGTTGATTGACATCTGCTCTGCCGAGAGGAAGGAACTGGCAGCTATTGGCAGCACTGTCACGTTCATTTGCACACTTTATGAAGCAGCAGTGTGGCTACTAATACAAAAAGAAATCTTCTAAGCAGCATGACATCTCTTGGAATGGAATATTTGTCTTTACAAATGATTGCACTGCTGCCAGTACTTGACATGGTGCTCGCAAACATGTGTAATTGTTGGAAGTGTAATGATGATTATTTGCATATTTAATGTTCAAACAAGTACTGGAGAAGCAACTTAGACTAAACCTTTTATGGGGAGGATTTAAATATGTTCAGCATCAGCCTGATGAGTCCCAGAAAGGAGTCGGGGTCTGAGGGGAGAGCTGGTGCGCACCGCTGCCGTAGGAAAGGGAGTTCAGAAATCACGCTGGAATCCGCCACTCAGACATTTTATAGGTTTATTTTGAGACGGATTTCATATGAATTCCTCTCCCATTCATTTTAATTGCTCAAAATTATATTTAAATGTAATTATACGAAAATTTAGGAATGGTCTATTTATCATGTGTCTGAAATCAGCCAAACAGCAAACTGAGGAAAGCAGATAAGAAGCACATGTTTACCAGTGACATCAGTTCACAGCAAGCCTGCACGTGATGGCAGTACCACTTGTTTTTACTCTTCGGCATGAGTGTGAGACAAGTGTGGGTCATAGGAGGGACACTTACAAACCTCATTTCCTGGGCTGGAAGTACAGTGCTGGACATCTGCCCAGAAAATCAGAGCCATGGCCAGGTTGACATAAAAGGACTTTCCTGCCGGTAGAAAGCCCTCCTCTTTCTGCCTCAGAGACAGAGTCTTCATTTTCCTTCTACATTCAAGATTTTTTAATATTATCTTTGTGACACAGAGACCTAGCTAACATATGGGCATGCACAGTTGCAAATATAAAGGGGAAAGCATCTTGCAAAATGGCTCTCCAAAACAGGCAAAAAAAAAAAAAAAAAATCTTACAAAAGGCTCTCCAAAACAGCAAAAGGAAATAATACTTTTGAAGTTAGTATTGGTCTCCTGGGAAAAAAGCACATTGGCTTTATCAGTGGAATAATTTCAGATGATACAGCTACATGAATGGCAATCTAGCTCTTCACCTTTAGTGAAGGATTTCTTTAACTGAGGACTTCATTTTCCAACTCTTTTTTGTTTTTAATCTTAAAGACAAGTCTTCTCTAAGTTGAAGCCCTTCTTTAAATACCTTTCTTTTTAGTTTTCATCTTCCCAGCCTACCCCAACTCTCCTGCTTTCTTCTTTCTTCTCTTCTCTGTCTTGATCTCTCTTTGTGGTCTATTGTGGATCATTTCAGTACCAAGAGATTTATCATCACCAAATCCTACATTGTTTGAGGGGCAGCACAATAAACTTGACTCAATTATCATGCTGTAAATTGATTAAAAAAAAAAATCTGATGGATGAATAGAGACTGAATATCTTTGTTTCTGACCCTGTCGTACCATCAGCAATTCTCTGGCAGGACTCCCACTTGATTGACAATGCAGCTAATGAACACTGTCTTAGGCCATGTAATGATTTACCTGCCATGAACAAGGTTTGGCAATGCTACCTTTGCATACCTGTCAAATAATTAATCCTTTAAAAAACTGATATATTGTCTCGAAGCATGAAAGTGTCTGGAAATTAATAGAAATGTGGAGGTTTAAGATAAATACATGTTTGCTCATTAAGCTAATCAGAATTGGTTTTTTGCTTATCTTGTTTCAAGGCACTCCCCCTCTATTTAGTTTAGCCACCTGTTGTCTCATCCTTGCAGGAAGCCAATATCTTCCTTTATCCAACCAGCTCCTACCTTATGAACTACATCTGCCAATAACCAAAACAGAAAGTAGAAAGCTGACTGTGGCTGTAATTGCTCTTCCCACCTGAGAGTATATTGCAAATTTTCTCCCCCCCCCCCCCATGCTCAGCCAATTTACCTGATCTGTTTTGCCTTTAAAGAAGCTGAAAAAAACAAACAAACAAAAAAACCTTCATATAACAGCTGGTATTAGGAATGTGCTGCTCATTGGCCTTATGACTGTACATCCAGACACTAATCAATTGTCCTCACCATACAAACAGAGCAAAATTGTCTGGATATGAAGGATCTCCTTTTCAATCACAGATACATGCAGGGCTCCCTAGTGCCTGAGCAGGATTCGGGAACAAGGTTGTTCTATGTCACTTTGCTAGCAATAAAAACTGTCTTTTACTTCCAACATCTTGAAATGGAAGAGCCATTCAAACCTCTGCTGGCTTATTGAACACTACTCACTGTGGATCAATAAATAATGCAGATGCCTTCCACAAGATGTAACTTGTCTGAAGCAGTCTTGCACTTTTGCAAATAGCTAAATTCTTGCCCAAAATGTGAGAATGGGTGCATGAGTAGTGGAGAGTGCTAGGGAAAGTGCCGGTGAGGAGATGAGGGGCTTATAAAAGAAACTGTTAAACTGCAAAGTTGAGTTTAATTCCTTATGAAATTCTTTGAAGAAGCAAAAGTATTTAAAAAACATATGACAATAATTAGCAGTATTTCTTTGGGGATTTGTTTGTTTGACCTTAGCCTTTTAATCTGTCAAAGTATGCTAATAAGCTTGACAGACAGAATGATAAAATGTGGAGACAGATGAACTAACCGAGAAAACATCAGTACAATACTGAATATACTTGTGGAAAAAAAAAAAAAAAAGAAAGAAAAGAAAGAGTGCAATTAAACATTACCTCGAGGCTTTGATGACATGCTTACTATCATGGCAAAGTTGCTTCCAAATTTGGAAGGAGCGTATACTTGAGGTCACTACCATTGTGTCTGGCATCTCCAATGATTTTACTCTGAATAGAGGGACATCTTTTTAAGTTAATCTTCCCTCTTAAATTCCAATCTAATGTACTGAAACACTGTTTTCCATATGTTGTTGTACTACTGAGGATTTCAACAAGCCATGACTGTCTGTTCATAGCTAGAGAATCCTGCTGTTGGCGAACAAACAGGCAAGAGATTTCTTTCTTCCTTGAAGACCTGTGAAGAGGCTTTCCCCAGTTTCCACTGGCATGCTCTATTTTATTATATTGTATTGGGTTTTGTTTCTTCTTTCCCTTTCCCTTTCCCTTTCCCTTTCCCTTTCCCTTTCCCTTTCCCTTTCCCTTTCCCTTTCTTTTTCCCTTTCCCTTTCCCTTTTTCTTTTTTTCTTTTTCTTTTTCTTTTTTCTTTTTTTCTTTTTTTCCTGTGAGATCTTTCAAGCTATCTGTATGAACATTATGAGAAAGATGGTCTTCAGAATCAATGGTCACTTTTAAGGAGCAGTCTACATGATGTATGAGTTGCTAAACTCTTGGGGGTAAATAGAAGTACATGAGACAGTCCCTTTAGCACACAGGAAAATAAGTTTAAATTTTCATTTTTTTTTCTCTTAACTAACTTTTTCTATATTCTCACTTAAACCAAAAAGACTTGTGGTGATGCTAGAATAAAGTCGTTTCATAACAACAGGCATACTGAAATGTGTTGCCTGCCCTCACGTGTAATGCTTCTCAACCTCTTCTGTTCAGAAAGCTGTCTGATTATGAAGATTTGTTTTCCATCACTACCACCTATCTCTAGAATGCCAGAGAGCCCTTCTGCAAAATCAGAAACATGGTGCTGTCACATTCCTAAGTAAAAGACTAGTCATTCCCTCTATTACTTAATAGACAAGCTATAAAGAAGTTAAAATTTTCCCTGGCCTGATTTGACCATATTCTAGTATATAGGGTCCTCGTTCCTCCCAATGGAAGAGACATGGATTACTGAAAGAGCAGCAATTAACTGAAGCACATCTTCTTCTTCAGATATTCTGCTGCAGTAGCTGTAAACCAAGAAATTAAACGTAAATCAGGATGTAGACTTCTCTTTGCTGCATGACTAAGTTTGGTAACTCACTTTCATGAAGTGAGACTGTGAAGGAGTTCTTCTAAATAATACGTTTGCACATTGTATATCAGTGTATCTTATTTCCTGACAGGACATCTGATACTTCGTTTTTCCATATAGTCAAATGAAGCTTGACATTTAAAACTCCCCTTTTTCAATGACTGAGCTACCCACCCTACTTGAGCTCCCTAAAAATATTCAGCAAATGAAACATAGACGTGTCTTAGCAGCCAGAAGTGTGCCTTTGCAAAGCTTTTACATTTAGTCAACTTTATAATCACTTAAAGAGCTCATCCAAGCTTCAATTTTTAAAAATGTAGCTAAAGGCTTTCTTTCTCTCTCAGAGCCAGATGCACAATTACAAGCCAGAAATTAAGGCCAATTAAAATAAAAATGTGAACACGCGTTCTAGCTGAAGGAGGCACCCAGGGCCTACATTAAGGAACTGACTGACCCGTTATATTCAGCGCGTGGCAGCGGTCCTCGTACCAACACCTTGGAATGAAAGATGCTGATCCATATAGGGCATAAAGCACACCCACGTCATGCTTTTTTTTTTTTTTTTTACCATACACGGCTGGACTTCAGGACATTAAGGATGTTTTCCATATAGTCTAAATGATTATATGATTCTGTGACATACAGAAAGCCGAGCGATGCAGCGAGAGACACGGAACCATTTGCCGAGCGCCAGGCAGGGGCCATTGGGACCAAATATCTAAATCACAGTGCTCGTTTCCACGCAGTTGGTTGAGTTACACCAGCAGAACACGACACACAGGCCGGCCACCTCTTAGCTGGATGTGACCATCTTAAAGCCAAACTTTTGGAGGGCAGCGGCTGAGCTAGCAGCTGGGCACTTCCAAGCCGGGATTCCTCCGCGGCAGAAGATGGAGAAGCATCTCCCCCTAGGGCAGCCCTCCAAACTCTGGGGGCCGCCGGCCGCTGCCCCGCAGCACCCCGGCCCCGAGCAGCCGAAGGGAGGAGCCGCGCCCGCCGCCGGCCGCAGGGAGAAGCGGGGCGGGGGGAGCCGGGGCCGGGGCCGGGGGGGCCCGGGGCGGGGCTGCGGCGCCTTTTCTCCCCGGCGGCTTGGAGAGGTGGGCCGGGGCTTTCAGAGGGGCTGACAGATCTGAAGTTTTGGAGGCTGAATGAAAGAAACACTCGGCTAACAAAACAGTGCGCCACAGAAGAAGTTTCATCTGGTCTGGCCAAATCCCTCCTTTCTTTCCATCTTTTCTCTCCTAATAACAGCTGCCCTCTCATTCCCTGTTACTCCGCTGTGAAGAACAAAACCTCCCTCTGACTATCTGTTTTTCTTTTCTTCCCCAGAGTAGGTCTCATTACTGGTGATTAGCAGATGATTAAAACCAATTCAGCTTCCCCCAGTAGATATTTTCTCCCTGTTTGTGACTAACGCGTCAGTCTTCAATGAACGTGCTCCTAAGCTTATTAACGGGCTCAGAGGATTAGCTGCCACCGAGCGCCGCCGCTCCGATATTGTGATGCAGCGAGTGACATGGAACCATTTGCCGAGCGCAGGCAGGGCCGCTGGGACCAAATATCTAAATCACAATTTTAGTTTCCGCGCAGAGCGAGGCTGGGGCGGGGGCGAGGGGGGAATCCTGACGATAATTACAAAAATCAGGCGTTTGGCGAAGTCTGAAAATAGCCTTCAACTTAAGGGCAGCGCCACGGCTCTTCGGGGAGAACAAAAACCAGCCTCACCCTCCCCCCAAAACTCCAGCCCAGCCCGGCCATAAAATATAGAGCTTCCTCCATGGGGAGATTCGTTGATGTGTAGCCCAAATGGGGCCCTGTAGCATGCAGGCCACTCTCTGGGTTACATACGTAGGTGTGGGTGCGTATCAAATCTATCTGCTGCCCGCGTATTACTACGTAAAACCCCAGCCCGCAGCATCGCACAGAAGAGATTAGAGTGGGATGCAAAATAAGAAGCTTCTCTTTATCCCACCCACCCCTTTAAAAACGACCGGGCTTAACTATAACTTAATAGCTAATAATAAAGAAGAAGAGGTCAAAATTATCTGCAGGTTTGAATTATGCAGTAAATTATCCCGGAGGAAAAAAAAAAAAGAAGAAGAAGAAGAAAAAAGAAAAAAAAAGAAACTGTGAAATAAGTTAAAATGGGTCGTGGACAATACTTTAAAGTCGTGTTCTTCCTCACTGCTATTTCATGTTTTTTATTTGTTCTCATTTTTTTAAGGAATGTGGTAGTGAATTTCTCTGCGTTTAGGAAATTAATCCCCTACGCTACACTTCTTTTCACTGGATAGATCTCAGAAACAAGTACTGCAGGAAAATAAGTTGATTTACACTCATACTCCTACAGCCCCTTTTTGCTCCCGAATATGTAGAAAACCTGGCTGTTGAAGTTGTGGGAGAACTCAGCTTTTCATTTTGGGGGTAATTTCCTCATGCGAAGCATTCCCTTCCCTTTCTGAACAGGAAACAGCACAAACTTTTCTAGAAATTTCCAACAGAGTGAGATTGAAAAGGAAATATTTTTTTGACTTCTGCTCAGGTGAAGTATTTGATTTATTCTGATTTATTCTAATTTGCAGATTTACTTTGCTCTGAATTTTGCTTACTATTTTCAGTAGTCACTTTGCAGCACTTATTCATTGTATATTACAACAAGCGCAAATGAAAAGTTTTTAAAAAGAAAACTGAAATTCTTCTTGCAGTGTTTTTTAAACAACATATTTGCAAACCCATATTTCTCAGTTCACTAAAGTCTTGACAGTAAACGCTATTTAGAAAGAAACTGTCAGTATTCTGGAAAATATTTCACATCCCAGGGTCCGTACTTCTTGTTCTGAAGGTTGTTTCAGGGAAAAATCAGAGTGGTTTTAGTGAAGGCAAACTGATGACTAAACACCGATTTAGCATCTTAACTTTAGGCATCCAGATCAGAAAACAAAGCCAAAGAAATAACACTTTTAAAGGATTTTTCTCACTCTCATCTTATACGCTTTTAAAATAAAGGAACAAGTTCGTCCCAATAATTCCCTTTCCACATCTTTAAATGTCTTCCATTTATATTTTCCATTGTCCTCTTTCCAGTGCAGCTTAACTCTGAGTGTGCTGAAGCTTGAAATGTAGCTTCCGATTTATAATAGCAACAGGGCATGCAGCAAATGTCAACAAATCCCCTGTCACCCAGGCAAGAAGGAAATGTGAGAAGGAAGGCAGAGTAGCCCTTCCTTGCTGCATAATTCAAAAAACCCTCAGTGAGAAATAAAGAACTAAAATCTTGCTCCTGAAAATCTGTGTGAGACCATTAATATTGAACCAAAATTGGCGCAGTGTGGTGCCAATCATCGAAAATAGCCAATTATGTGTACCATGCAGGTATAGACCTATGTGTTTGATATGTAAGTAAATTTAGAATGAAACTCCTCCAGCATCTGCCTCCTCCTCTGCAAAATTAAAGGGATTCCAGCAGACTGCATTGACCAAGTTCTGAAAAAAAAGCACCCCATAAGAGCCACATCACTGACCTCAAGTGACCCCAATAAATAATTCTGCATTTGTCTTAACTTCTAGAGCATTAGGCACTACCCCTCTCTCCTTTCTGCTACTAAAGATAGGCAGTTCTGGTAGAAATATATGGTACTTTTTTCTGATCACTCTTTTTTTCCCTGTCTCTAAGCCATCATTTTACACGTATATTCACTGGTCAACAAATGATTCATGCAAAAAACATACCAGGCCATTGGCTCTTTGTGAATTTTCTACCTCTGGGTTTTCCCTCCTTCTGTGTGATCGGTCACCTGAGTCACATTACAGGCTTATTTCTGGCTTCAGCTTGGAAGAAAGTACCTGTAAGACAAGAGGGAAAGCTGCCTTTGATTGTGTCAAAAGGTCTGTGAAATTAGGAGCTGATAGACTGGCTCATAAAAGAAATTTAAGAATATTTTAAATCTTTTCCTTTGGACGACTTCCTGCCTGAAAAATCCTTAGTGGGAAAATATGGATATTATGAGCAGGTTCGTTCTCAAAATGGATTTGCTCCTTTTATCATCAGGGACAGAAAGTGATTTAGACGAATGGAGTGCGGTAGGAGCTTTTTTGTGTCATTTGAGGCCTTGTCCATCTGCAAGATGAGGCCAGTGCATATGAAAAGCAGGGTTTGTCTGTCCATCATATATGCAGATTTGAACTCAATACCACACTTGCAAGAGAGAGAGTTAGTTCATCTTCAGGGGCTACCGCCACTGAGCTGGGTATTACCTCCTTAATCTGAGCCTCAGTAACAGTCATGTGTTAGTTAAAACCACTTTCCTGATTGCTTCACTTCATTATGAGACAGAAGAAGTAAAGAGATGATAAAGGGAAACATACTACATCCGTGGCCAAAACCAGACTCTCTCAGAAAAGGGAGGCTGATCTGAAGTTTAGTTTGGAATGTTAATACTAAAGAATTCATGTCACAGTTTAGGATATCTGGCTTAAACTTTAAATTGGCCAGCACAAGAAAGAGTTAGAGAGAGGCAGACAGAGCAGGAGTCTAGTTATAGCACTCAGCAGTTAGCATTTGTTACCAGCACTCCAGCAATCCAGCAGCAGTGTTGTGCAGGCATCAGCACTGGAGCTGCTTTTCTTCTTTAAATCTCTGTTTTTTTGAAAAACAGATGATTATGCAGGGGTAGTATTTTCAGCATCTCTTTACATGGAAGGATGGAACGTGTCTGGGTAGGAAAAAAAACTCCATTTTCTGATTCATTTGTGTGTTTGCTTTGCATTCAGTTATATTTTTTTTCAGCATGAGGATTTAAAGTTGTTGCTGACTTTGTGTTCCGCTGTTCCACAACACTTGGTAGAGGAAAAGGAAACCAAATGTGCAGAGTTGCCAAGAGACCGGTTTATTCTGAACTTCAGCAGCCTGGCACTTCCACTGTTAAGATTCTTTCCCCTTCCCTTACTCCCTCACACTCCAGGAGCGGGCAGATAGACCAAAAATAGGAAATGACCAGCTCCTGATTCACACTGAAGCATTCCTTGTCACGTTATTTTGAGCCTTTCACAGCCCCACCGATCAATGTGAATATTTCCAAAGGACAACTGCAAAATGGGTGCGATGTGGAAAATTCAAGTGGTTAGTTTGCCAAGGAGCATGTGATCTTTCTTTCCTGCTATTCCTGCTTCCAAATGTTATTTCTTTTTTGAGTTCAAAAGTAGCATTTGGAGAGAGGGAAAATAAATTTGTTAGCCTGCTTTTCTTCGCTGTTTGCAAACACTTTTAATGTGGAATAAATACAGGACATCCAAACCTGCAGCTTTGGGTCAACACTTGATATATGTCTGTAAAAGGGCAAGAAATAGCTTATGTTGTATAAAATTCTACCTAAAATGTGTCAAGAAAAACTGAGAATGTGAGTATCTAATGAGTAAAAGGCAGAGTTATGAATGTACAGCACAGCCTCTCCAGAGACATGATGATGCTCCAAGGAGACATTGATCTGCAGTTCCTAGGCACTCAGAGACTGCAGAAGAGTTTTTAAGGACAGAAGTCACAAGTGCCCTGTCATCTTTGATCTTACTACAATAGCTATTGTAAAATATTGAACTGGTTTCTTAAAATCTACTTCTTGTGATTGATTTAGCTGGACATCCATGTGAAACTGTTATCCTCAATCACCATGTCCCTTTTGTTTTGTTTACAGTTACTTCAAAACAATGGCCAAATGGAGAGATTGAAATAAATAAATAAAAAGTAACTTCAAGCAACACTGTCCTGCCTTCCAATATTATATATTAAAAAAAAAAACAAAAAACAAAAAACAAAAAACATGAGAGGTTGTAAATGTAACATTTAGAACGATAGGAGCCATGACTTTTTTTATAAAGGAACATTCTACATCTCTAAATATCCTGACTGTTAAAGATTTCCTGATATTCATTCACAGTGTAGAAATTACAAGTATTTTTTCTGCCAAGTCCTAATGAAGGGAATTTTCTAGTCAAAAGGATTCAGGGAAAATTCTGAGAATTTCTTTTTGCTAGTATTTTTTGGTTCATGGTCCTTCTACTAGCTGATCTATTATGTATATGTTTTCCTCACCATAGCAGGTATAGCTAGAATAACAGCAGGCTTGCTCATTTGCTTTCCATTCCTTCTTGACACCTGAAATTGCTAAAATCTTTTGAAGTAATATTGCCATGGAAGATTTTCAAGATATCCTCTATTGCTGCCATATGTTGCAATGGTTATTCCTTTACATTCCTTGTTCTCTTCTCCCTGATGCAATTTTTATCAATTTGAAAGGTAAAATTGCATAATCTCTTCTTTTCATGGAATAGCTCTTTGATGAAGGCCTCACATGGTGGGATCTGCTGGCCATATAAAATAGTCTTCAGATAAAACTTCATCGTGTACAGCAGTATGGCTGAGAAATAAATAGAAATTAAACCATTTGTTTTTTTTTTTACCACTTCTTGTTTTCATTTCTTCTTTGGTGAACAAGTGTATATGTCAAATTAAAGGGAAATCTGATTTATGGAAGATCATCCAATGGAGCAGCAGACTTCTGAATATGATGGGGTACTTCAGTAGTGAGGAGAAGAGCAGGAAAAGGAGAAGGAAACAAGGAAGGGAGATAATAAAGATAAATGGTGGCAGAAGAATGGTGTGGTTATTATAAAGTGAATGGAAGGTGACTGAATTACTTTCAAAAGAATTTCATAGAAAAGAGAGAGCAGAATGTGGTGGAGCTTTGAGAGACTATTCTAGACTAAAAAGGACGTGTTTCGTCTGTAAATATTCTGTTCTCACTTACTCTGAACTATCCCTTTGCTTGGGAAGATACCAAAGAATTCCAGATTATCAGCAGTAACCTCATCTGCAGTGCTGGAGAGATTAGAAATTTGTTAACAGTGTTACAAGCTGGGGAGACAAAATGTTTTCAACTAGTGTTTGCATTATTTTAATTGGCATGAATGCATTGTATGAACTTGCTTTCTCTTAAAAAATTGCTGAACTCCAGTACAGATGAAATGGAAGAAATCAGTCCAATTCCAAGTGCGCCCTCTCTAGCTCTGCATACCAAACAGAAAAATCCAAAATAAATTTAGCTGTGTGGTAGTATGGATGCTGGAAGCCAAAAGTTTCGGTAATGTGGTTTATCTGCAGAGAAAATGGGCACATTTTCAATATGTGCACTGTGCATCCAGAATAAGTTCACGTCTTCCACTTTGACTGCACAATAACAGATGGAATAATGTCCTCTCAATGCACTTGCTCAGCTCAGAAGGCCCATTTGGTCTAACCTCATCACCACTTCAGCAGTACTTTCAATTTTGACAGCCTGGGGTGATATCAAAGAATTAATTTCCTTGCAAAACTCGATGACCACTTCATCTGTGGTAGGTTAACAGTAACACATTTTTGGATAACAAATAGCAACAAACGATATTTGGAGTTTCTCAGATATGTAAGTTGCAGCTCCATTCAGAGCCCTCTGAAGTATTTATGGATGTGCTTTTGTTTTAATCTTTTGTTTCTGTACTTGGTACTGCATTTTCTTTGAAATTTGCTCCTTCTAAAGTGAACTTGTATTTTTGGCTCAAGAAGATAGGATACGATGGGATGTTTGTCAGATCTCACACTTAGATTGCATCTCCTTTGTTCTTGTCCAGTAGCTCATGCTGTGGTACCAGTGCTGCTGGAAAGATGCTGCTTGTTGTTTTTGCTTTATTTATTTATTCATTTATTTTTGTATTCTGTGACCTTAGACTTGTTTCTGTTTTCCCCACTGATATTAGAGACAGTCATGAAGAAGCAAAATTGACCAAAGAAAAATGTCCTTAAAAATAGCTGCATTTCTGTGCTTCAGCAGTTGTCACAGTTGCATAATACCTTACACAAGTAGTAGCCCACCATTGCTGCACCTGATAAGTACCAGGCAAAGGATTCCATGAGTCAAGCATTTTTTTTTTTTTCATGCCCCAAAGTGACTGGACAAGTTATTCCAAACCATTTTACCAGTTGGATGATAAAGCAACATGCTGTCTTTTGTGACACGATGAATTCCTGTCCAGCTGAGGCTGATGAGTTATCTATATTGCTTGACATCGATAGAGAATAATACTGACAGATATGTAGGGTGTGAGATTAAGTTGCTAATATCAGAGAGGTAGGGTGCGACATCAAGATGCTAATATCAATGATATTGCTGGATAAGCCCTGAAGATCAGTCTTTGATGTTTTCTTTTGCAGTTGAGAGAGAGAGGAAACAGAAATGCAGAGCTGGGTATTTGCAGTGTAAGAGTTTCAGCAGTCTGCAAGTGCATTAATGGAATTTGTTCCCATGCACTGATATCACAGATGGGTAATGCTGGAGAAATGGTAGGAAGGCATGGTGTGTTGTACATACTGCAAACGGGAGAGTGAGGAGAATCCTTACTTTCCAGGTTGAGCAGAAGGCAAAACAGTCTTACTGGATGCTTATGCAAAGGGTATATAGGGAAAAGAAGAGGGTCAGTTATTCTCCATTGCCTTGATTTGCAATAACTGCATATTTTCACTGTCACTTCCTTGCGGAAAAAACAAACAAAACAAAACAAACAAAAAAAAACCAGCCTAAGTAAATGTCTGCACAGGGGGCTATCTTCCACCTCAAGTGTCTGCCTCACTATGCAGCTCTCAGAGGAATGAACAACTGCAAACATGGGCTACGGAAAGAAAATGAATAAAACAGATGAGAGAGGATTAAGTTTTCAAGGAAGACAAGATCAGTCTTATCTCAATAGCCATTCGTTTCACATCTTTACTACTTTTGTCACAGCAATGCTATCAGAACAAATGTTAATTTCCCTAATATTCTTTCTCAGACTCAAATACGAACATAGTGAGGGACAAAGACTTAAGTAAGTTAGAATAATTTCCTGAATACCAACCAGGAAGGAGTAGATACATGCTAATTCTCAGTGATTCACAGATACCACTGCTGGCCTTAAACAAACCCTTAAACACTCAGTGTGATCCCATCTGAGTTAGCTCAAGTCCATAGATTTATGTCTATGTTTGTACATGGAATAGACAACCCAAGAAGATAGACAAAGTTTCTAGTCTGTACAAAGTTGAGTCTGACTGTTGAGCCATACAGTGATATGACAGCCTGAGAATCTTTCCATTGTGATGCTTTTTGTAGCATATAAATACCCTCGGGCTTCTGAATGAGTTGAAATTAGCATTTTCAGCTATTAAATATTAGCTAAAAGTATACTTATAGCGTAATAGATTTGATATGAAAGAAATAGTGCTATAATGGCAGGTGAAATCCTTGTATTTTATGATCAGGATATAAAGTGGAGCAGGAAGCCCTAATTTACACTCATATGAGGTTTGATTTTCTGTGGTTGCATGCTTTTGTTTCAACAAAAGTAGTTTCACATGTGGTATTGCTCCATTTGGCTTAAATGTGTATAGGTAAAAATCCCCGTATTATTGGCACTCTCCTGAAAACCCAGATGCATTCATCGGGACAACTCGGAACTACCCACCTGACAAAGCTTCTGTATAGTTCTCCATTGATCTAAATTATGTAGTATCATTTAAGTACAGCAAATGACTCTATAGTGCCCAAGACATTGGACCAAATACAATCACTTTCCATAATAAGAAATAATTAAGCTTCAAAAATGTGGTAGGACAAAAACAAGCAAAGATGTTCTGTTTGGGGGAAAAAAACCACCTTTAATGAATAGTTTATTTGTTTAGTTAATACTCTGTAAGTATGATAAGACCTTTTAACAATATTATATCATTTGAATCAGATAACGTCCATTATATCACCAAGAAGAGGCACATTATTTATATGTGAATGCAGATATACAAGTAGAGTACATTCAAGGCACAAGAAGAAAAAAGGAAAGTGAACAAAAACAAATCAACAAACAAACCATCCATTGCTAATCCCATTCTTTCAATTATATCAAAGTACTGAATGTACAGGAAAAATATTTGGTATTTTAGGAAAGAAGAGTGAAAATGCATCTTCAAAAATTTATTTCATTCTGGTAAGTACTCAAATGACATAACAGTGCCATTTTCACAGTCTCATGTATACGACAGAAACTCAGAGCTACAGAATTAGGTAACTTAGGCTGCACACCAAACCTATCTTGCTACAGTCCAAACGAGGTTATTGACTCAAAGTAGGAACCATTGATAGAGCAATTAGTACTAGCAGCCAGATGTGTGATAGCTCATTTTTGGAAATAGACAGATGCCCCAGCATTAGTGGCATGGAGATATCAAATACAAGAAATCTTTTGAATAGAACCAAAATGACAGGCAGCCTCAAATTAGAATCTGATAGATTTAATGGGTAACATTTCCTTGAAACTGCAATAGGATAAGCACGTGGTTGAGAGGCCAAATAAGCACAAATGAATCTTAATAGTGACAAATACGCTATGTATGAATCAGGTTTGCTAACGCTTGTCCAGAAAGTTACTGTATTCTACTAATTATTTATTTATTTTTCTAAGCTTCTAGGACATAATGTACTCTAAATATAGGTGCATAATTTCAGGTACATTCCTTTTATTTCCATTCATTGCACAGCTTTATTAGGAAATTCTACCTTTTGAATGTGACATTGCTATGCCAAATGTGCAGTTCTATAAATCAGCTGGGAGAGAGGGTGCCAGCCCTTCCTGATGATAAATACAGTGGCAGGAAACTACTTTGTTTTGTAATATGTAAGGCTGATTAATCCAAAGCTGTTTGCAAACTTCATTTCGTACAGGATGCCCCCATCCTTACAATCAGATTAACAAATCAAAGGTGCATTCAGACTTGGAGACAGTTTGCCACTTAAGTATTTCAGACACCCAGGCATTTGGTTATGCTAAGCTTGGATTAACAAGGTCTGACTATTTAGAAGGAGTTATGTTTAGGGGTACTCTGTCTCCGCTGATTTTGAATGCTGTGCTCATGGGGGTAGCGCCGTCCAGTCTTAAGAGCTCAGTGAGCTTACAGAGCTTTACAGCCTCCCTGCAAGCTTCACGAGCTTAATTGAAGATAAGTATATACAAACTCACCTTCCTAGAAAGACCTCCATTTATAGAAAGGGGAAAAAAACCCAAACAAATCTCTTTATGCAGTGACTTCACTGCATCTTCCCTGTCATCACTTATCCTTATTTTTATATAGTGCAATTTATTGGACTAAAACCCTTAATCATGTGGGATAGATGAAAGTGGAATCACTCAGCACTGTCACATTTTCTGTCACTTGAGATTCTCTAAGAGGTGACAGAGACAGATCAAGTGATTTGTTAGGACAAAGTTTTGCCAACTGCTTCAGCTCTAATGGAAAGTGGATCTGTCAGGGTTTGGGCCTAAGTCTCTCTCTGCCTTTCTTTCCCCTTTTGTTTAAAAGTGAAGACAGAACTGCTCTAGCTAACATGTTCAACAGTGTTCTCTTTCCACTCTGTCACTTACAGAGACCAATCTTGCAATTAAGAGGTGAAGAAATGAGTAGCATCTCACCCGCAGAACATGAGCACTCTTGGCATTGAGAAGAGGCAACCATAGGAGGCCATGTGGTGCAATGGTTGATGGTGATGTTATCTGTAAAGTGCTCTTGAGGAATGATTTAATGATGCTGCTACACTGAGGGGTTGCTTGTGGGCTCTGCTGGAGCATCCAACAGTTACAAGTGAGAAACTGGAGCATGAACATGGGGCAGGAAGCGTGAAGAAGTTTGCTATGGTAGAATTTTAATGATGTTAGTTTACGTTTAGAGGTGCAAACACGGTCATTCAGCATGAAACCCTTCTTACTTGACTACAGCTGTGTTGCCATACAGTTAGTGCATACACATACATTTCTGAGTGAGAGAGACATTTGTCACTATCGTTTGTTTCTGTATTTCAGCTCATAACATCTCAGTGACTATAAAATAGTAAAAAATGATTCTATAGAGTTTTTTTATTATTTATTTATTCTTATGTGCTCTTCATGCACTTAAAATAAGATTGACTTTGTTCAGAAATGTCCCTATGTTCTAATGAAGGGGATAATTCAGGCAGGAAATCTGTGAGGGTCTCAACTGCTGTGAGATGCTGAAGCTTCATTTGGAGAGCCAAAGTATCCTCACCTAAAGGATGTGCGTATGTGTATCTCACCATATGTTCTTTGTCTAATCTGCTTTAGTATAGGAGATTCAAAATGTGATACACTGGTCAGAAGCGTAGCTGTCATGTGGCTTTACAGCTGACTATAATTCAGCACAATTTAGTGTTATTTGCAAGTAATTGTAACCTAGTCAGTCAATAATTTACATACTGGTATAGTTCAGGAAAATATTCACTGTCTAAACTGAATAGTTTCCTTTAAAGTGTGTTTAAGAATTATTTTGTTTGCAACCTGTACTAATGCATCAGAAGAAACAGAATTGGGAGTGGGGAAGGAGGAAAGAGAATAAAGAAGTCTCAGAAATATTAGCAAATAATTAATTGATATAAGAATAAAGAAAAGAGGTTTTAACTTGCTGTAATCTCTCCTTCCTACCTTAATCTCTCCATCCTACCTTAGTTTAAATAAAGATAATATCGTATGATACTCTGCAAGAATGTCTGGATATTTATTTTTTATTTTCTTTTATTAAAGTAACAGTAGTATTTATAATAGGATCAACTGAAATCCCAGCTACTATTACTCCCTCCCTCAAAGTTTTTGTTGCAAAGAATGCTTATTTTATTGGTGAATGTACATTGTAATTATGGAATTAGAGAAGGTTTAGGGATTTCTAAGCAAGAAAAATTGTGGGTGCTAAGAAGGCTGGGTGGTCTGTGACTGGTAGATAATGCTGATCCCCTTCCAAAAATATATTTTATCTTTTTCCTCTTGGAGCACGTTGAGAAGGACAGACAGAATGCTGAGCCTTTCTATTATTTTCCTGTCTAAATTAAGCCTCAATTCTTGCCACTTCTTTTCTGTGGAAAAAAAGAAGTTACAGCAGGAACAAAAGATAAACTGACTTTGGATAGTACATCCTTTAGCATCATGATTTCTTCCATACCAAAACTGTTTCCAGTCATTGAAAATTTAGTTTTCTGTCTCAAGAAACAAACCTTTCCCTCTATAATGATCACTGAACAATACAGAGTTCAGAAAGGAACAAACATTTTATTTTATTTCCTATGAAGGCCACTTTAGATCTCAGTGCACTTCATGAATGTTTTTTATAGCAAAAACTAGAACATCGGCAGTAGTACTGTTTCTACTCTTCACCATTCTTCTGCAAAAATATTAGACCTATCTATCTAAGTGGCCTAAAATTTATCACTGGATAAATTTTACAGGTCAGCAAATCTTTTCTGTGACAAGGGGAGTCCCGTAGTCTGGGTCTCCTTGTAAGATTTGTCTAAATTAGCCTATTCCACTTAGATTCATGGTTGGACTGACCTCTCTGTGTCCTTCACTGTCCTTGCACAATGCATTCTCTGTCTTTCTCTCTCGTTTATATTTATATAAACAATGTCAGTGAAGTAACCTACAAATATAAACACCGGAGATTTAGTCTGCTTAAAATTCAGTGGTTAATAAGGTTCAAAGTAGTATGCTGCTCTAGGTGCTTGTTAGCAATGCACAAATGTAACACAGGTCTCCCTGCCACTCATGGACTTCAAGTTAACACTTATGTACTGATTAAAACAAAACAGATACAAACCATAGCCAGTTGCAGTTGTTCTGATTAACATTGTATTTTACAGTTGTTATATAAACAATTAGTAGGAAAAGACTACAACATCAGTTCTGTTGGCAGGAGAAGGCACAGCCATGGCCAATCCAATCCAATTAAGCCATGTCTCCAGTATGCAGATGAGCAGCAAAAGTGCAAATCAGAACATGTCATTACATTGCATTCCCCAAGACACTGAGAGCCTGATCCCAAGAGGTGGTAAAGGGCAGTATGAGGAAGAAATGAGATGTGCTGGGAAAGAAGCACACAGTGTGAGGAGAGAGCAAAGCTAAAACATATTGGGGAATTAACATGATTGTCACAGTGTGTGTGTAGAGGAACACCTGAAATTTCCCTTTTTTTTTTTTTTTTTTTTTTTTTTGCAGTAAGTATATGAATAAATAATTGAAATCTATGAGTTTTTCAAGAAATTAAGTCTTCCCTCTGCTTCTACTCCCCTCCAAATAAATAAATAAATAAATAAATAAATAAATAAATAAATAAATAAATAAACAAACAAACAAACAAACAAATTTGCAGGAGAACTTTATTATCATCATCCCTATTCTTTTGTTAAGTAATGTGTTGAGTATTGAATTAAAACACTTCAATATACTGAAATCAAATATTTTCATAACTTTGCATACAAAATTTCAACGAATTTCTACTAGAACATATTGACTCAATTAAGTGTGTCTTAATTTTCCAGTGGATTTTTTATTGGAAATAAAATGAAAAAGATTGCCATAATATAGTGTGGGCTTATTTTTTTCAGTAGCCCAGATTCATGTAGTTTATGATGTTATTTCTTTTGACTTCACTGAGTTTCGTATTTGACCCAAATAAATAAAAAAAGCTGAATGACCCAGAGACAAATTTCAGACAGACTGTAATCCTGCCATAAAACTGGTTGAATCCTAGATCATATATATTGCTTGTTATTAAAACACAGTATCTCTTCACTATCTATAGTATCATTTATACAGTGATGAAGTAGTAGTACTTGATTCTGAAAAAACGGTCTTGTTCTAATTAAGCATTACATTTGTAGGGCTCTCTGATACACTTTATTTATTCAAAATTTTTAAGGTTTGACATTCTGACTTTAAAAATAGTATACATATGTACAAAAAGCAAGCAAAACATTAAAATATTCAGAGACAATGCAAGAAACTTCTCTTCCCCTTTGCTTAATCATTAAATGGTTCTAGCAACAGAGCTCAGTCAGAAAAATGGTGAACAAAAAAAATCTCATGAAATACATTAGTGAACAAAAAGATAAAATATATTCTATGAAATTTAAAGTAAAAGTATACAAGACAGCTCAAGACCGGACACATTAGGTATATTCTTCAGCTCAGGATGAATAATTTCAAGTATTAGGTGAAAGTTCTCAAAGCTCAGACTCTCTTATTTTCTCACAGGGCACTGCTTACTGGCAGATTCAACATGCAGACTGCATTTCTGCTGGATTTGATAAAAATACAATTAAAATGTTGTACGGGGGGTACGCCAAATTGGCCTGCATCCTAGAACCCACTCCAAGAAAAACCTTGAGGAATATATTGTACAAGAAAAGGTTTGTCCCCTGGGATTACCTCCCACTTCCTTTAACCTGATATTTTGCTCATCCTATTAAGAGATTCCTCAGAGGGGTGAAACAGTAGATTGCCTCATTAAGACTCATCATTTACAAGATGTTGACAAACGCTGGCATTTATCCTGTTGTCATAATAAATGTGAGAAAATGACCACTTAGCAATAAGTGATTCTATGCAATTGCAGGTTGTAAAATACAACAATGTAAGGGTCTGTGGATAATGTATCCGTATCACTATGTAGCATCTCTGAACAGATTCTGCATTCATTGTAACAAATGTAGGCTAAAATAAATAATAATGGACAACTTCTTTTTATAGAGTTTTCCACATGTGCAACCCTAACATTAATTAAGAAAAATGAGAGAATAATTTTAAATTCAACACAATAATGAAACAGTTATTATTAATCCTACTAGCTGTCTCAGCATAAGTACTCATCATCTATACTGTCTTTGTTGACAGCCTGAAAATTCTCTGAACTCAGTTTGCCTACAGCTCTCATCCACCCTGTGGCTGATAACAGTATGGCCTTTCTTAACTAGGGTCATCTTGTCCAGTCTGTGTTAATGGTGTGTATGAGATCACCACGAGAACATACCCCATAACAGAGCTTGCTGAGGCAGGTTTAAGTGTGAGAGAAACATTCTCCTGCATCCATGAAGAAATGTTTTGAGAAACTGAGGTTTTTCATCAGGGACATCTGCACTGTGATACTCTAGGCAGATAATGTATGTAGGTAGAGATTTAAGTAATGTCTCCTATTTACTATCATGGAAACTACAACAGAAACAAAGAACAAAATAACACTATTTCATAGACGAAATTCTCACCTACAAAACTCTATTTTTCAACAGTCATCACCATTAGCTATGCATTCTCATCAGCGATGAACAAGAACACCATGCTTGTAAAAATCTGCATCAGCAGAGGTGACCCACAGTTATCACTGCTGAAACACACCACTACCACCTCACTATGCTCATGTCCACTGTGTGGTCTCCATAAACGTTCAGCAAGCATTGATGAAGGTCAATGGGTGCCATTTTTTTTCTCATGGAGGAATTCAATCACACACCTTAGCTTCATAAGCACTTCCATCTCAGATGCCATTTTGTCAGAGTGCCCCTCTGCTGCCATCTGTCACACAGCAACAAAATATAATGGAGTGTTGGTGGGAAGGTTCAACCTCTATTGCTATCCCACCAACATCTGCCTCTGATCTTGTGGGCCAGCATAATAAAACAGGAGATGTTACTTTTGGAGCAACCCTTGTAGGTGAGAAGAAAATTTGGCAATAAGTCTGGCTTTAGGATTGCTTTAGATCTTAGCATAATTCTGACAGTTATTAAGAAATGTTCTAAGGTAGATGAGTGTACTTTGGAGATGCAACTATCAGCTATCAAAGCAGACCAAGATCAACCAAAAGATGTGAACGCATGAAGATAGATACAGTCCTTATTTGTAAAACTATATTTTTGATTTCTCCCTTCAGCTAGAGGGCCCTGCACCTTGCAAAGACTGCAGTTTTCTCAGATGTTTCAGGTTCTGCTTCTGTACGAGTCCTAAAAACATTTCAGTTTTTACCGTTTCAAGGAAGTTGATATGTTTATTTACCTTAGGTTTTGTTTTCATTTCTGTATAGGAAGAATTTTACCCAGTAGGCCTTTCTAAAGAACATCAATGACGTTGGTTCATATCCTTTTATAGAAATAATTTGTTTCTCCTAAAATATGTCTGGAGCAGTGCCCTGTAGCATAATCTGTCATAGTCAAGCTGAGCACAAGATTGAGTACTTCAGGCCAGAGAAGATCGTCAACTTCCACTATGGTAAATGGGAAGGATCATTCCAAATTTAAGATCTAATTTCATTAGTATGATAAAAGTGTTCAGAGAGATGGAAAGAAATCTGTCTCCCCTTGATGACCTTTCCAGTGAAGTGCCTACATGCAGAATAATACAAGACTTTTAAACTGCATTCAGGCTCTCCTAAACTGAGGAAATAAAAATTAAAGTCCATTTGAAATTCTGACCTTGTAAATCTGCTTAGTTGCTAGGAATCTTCTTCTAAAAACAGAAATTGAACACAAACAGGTTTACCCTTTTCTTTGTATTAGCTGTGAAATAAGAGGAAAATCATGTTATGAGCTTAAGAGATTTCTTGAAATGGAAGATATGGAGTATGGCCCAAGCACAGCCTGGGCCATATTCTTCAAGGGAAGAGGTTGTGCAAGACTGAAGAAGGGGACAGAGCATTGATCCAGTAACTGTCCTCTAGTTGATAATAGGAACTGCCCTTGGCCAGAAGAGGCCATATCTATATCTCTGCCTTACTATGTGTGGCCTATGGGCCATATGTCCAGGGCTGAGCTATGGATGGAAGTTATCTGAGAGTAGAGAATGTGCCGCCTTTGGCAAAAGCACAGATACCATAAACTGTGTGATGATTAACATATAAACAATCTCTCACATTTTTGCTAACTGAAAACAGTCTTAAGGAACCAGAAGAAGTTTTTCTGCTTTTCTGTAGAGTCATGTATTTTTCATACCCCTGTTTATATCTTAGTTTACATACCTTGTAAGAGTTCACTCCCCCTCCCCACCCCCATCACTTATCATGGTATACCACGTGTTAAAAGGCTGTAAAATCAGGATGCTGGAGGACAGCTTTCTGAGTTCCCCTCAGCTGGCCTGAGATCCACAGCATGTGTAATCCTCCCTCTCCCCTTTGGACCCCAGCTCATGACAGACACATTGATGAGACAGATTGTATAACCTTTCCTACCCTAATTTACCTTGCCTGGAATTTGTATAACCTTATCCAACCTAATTTACCCCTACCTACCCTAATTTACCTCCTCCCCAGAATACTGATTAGTCACAGGCTAATACATTGTTTGTTTGCTTAGAATACATGTGATTATAGATCATATGTGCAACTGCTTGCTCAGAATATATTTAATAAATTGTTTTGGTGCACCTGATCTGTGTCAGTGAAATTTGCTATAATCACTGTTTTCTTCTGAGTGAAACAAACCAGAGAGTAGGGTGGGACAGAAGGTCATCTCTTTGTTTCCAGAATGCAGTGATTTCCACTTTCAAAAACATTTTTTATCTTTTATAGTAATGCTTACTTTTGCCGATTTTTAAAAGAAACAAAAGAACAAATGCTACACAGGACTGAAAGATTCATAAGATTAAAAAGAAAAAAGAAAGATGTATTTTTCTTGTTTGTGGCAACCATTGTAAAAAAACAGGCATAGCCAATTGGTCAGTGTAAGTAAAAGGCTCCCTCAATGCTTGAATCAATTGCAGTTCTCCAAATGATAGAATCTGGTCTTTGCCCGCAGCTGAAATACTCAAACTCGTTGCTCTGTCTTTCTAGTTTCCCCTGGTTTAACCTACAAAGGCAGCCATCACAAACACATGAATAAGATTCTTCTCTCATAAGCTGTCCAATATCCAAACACCAGTTCCTTGATCTTAAGGTTTATATGATGAGAAAATGGAGTCCTCCTTCAGTCAATTCTTCAGACAATTCTAAGCAAAATTAACAACAGAATATCCTAATTATAATCGATTTATTAATAGATACCAAGTGATAAAAGTGGTGATATTATGAACAATCAGAATTAAAAGTGAAAATAACTCAATTTCCAGGGGTATTGAGTTGCAGATGGTTGATAGCTCTATCCTACTTGATTGATACATGGCCTGAAACACTGTGCTTGTGGTGACTGTGGAATCCTAAAAGAATCAGAAAAATTGCTTTGTCATGAGAATTTGCAACCCCTCATTTGACAGTATCAATTCTAACTGCAGAATTCAAATAGGTGTGTGGAATTCATTGGTTCCTATTTCTGTCACTAGTCATTATTACTCATTCTGTGTTTCTGCTTATTCAACTTGATTTTTGTGTATTGATGTGTATATTTTTGATGTATAGAGAGAGTTTAGGCATTGTTGGAAACTCCTCTCCTCTCCTCTCCTCTCCTCTCCTCTCCTCTCCTCTCCTCTCCTCTCCTCTCCTCTCCTCTCCTCTCCTCTCCTCTCCTCTCCTCTCCTCTCCTCTCCTCTCCTCTCCTCTCCTCTCCTCTCCTCTCCTCTCCTCTCCTCTCCTCTCCTCTCCTCTCCTCTCCTCTCCTCTCCTCTCCTCTCCTCTCCTCTCCTCTCCTCTCCTCTCCCCTTATTATTCCTTTCAGTCTACTAATGACTTTACATGGAGTACTATGACTTGCTGCCAAATAAGCCCAGAAAAGAGAAAAAAAGTAAAAACCACAATCCTGAAACAATCCTTGCATTTTTTTTGGAGCATGCTCTATTTCTGAACTGAATGCTTTTCAACATGAAAAGTATATTGCTAGCAAAGCCAAATTTCTCTTGAACAGAAGAGACTGGCGTTTGAGATATGAGACATGTAAAAGTTCTCCTTCTCTGCCATTACAGTTTCTCTTTGTTTCAGAGACTCAGCTCTACTCCTGGATCATTTTTATGCTCACTTTGAATATATACTACTATTACTTTAGATCTGGAGTCATCTTATATATGGTATAATGTTTTCTCAATCACAACACCATAGGGTGTGAGATTATTATGTTGTCTCCTTCCCTTTGTACTCCTCTATTTTGTTTATAGTATTTTTAATTGAGTCCTGGACTCCCAATCTGCATTCATTAGACATGGAGCAGATAAACACTTGTAAAGACACAATTAAGTCACAGCCAGGTACTGGTGTTTTCCTCCCTGCTGACTTTACCTCTGCTGAATTCAGTTCATTAGCATTTCCATAGTTTTAGTTACCCCATATTGGAATTTAAGTCTGTATTTGCTTATTTGCTTACTTATTGCCTGCTCTAAAACTCACTGCTCATTTGTTTTTCTCAGATATACTGTGCTAACTTGGTGGATCTGCCTACCAGTCAATGGAGTCTGAATGCCCCAACCTCAGCTTTTCCTAATGGATTCAAAATATTTAATGGTGCTCTAAAAGAAATTTTTCCTCTCCCTGAGCAGAACTGGCTTGCACTCACAAAGTAACTTGCAGGCTTGCATGCAGTATTTACCAATCTCTCCACTGTAGAGCAGAACTGGATAATGATCAGCTCTCCTATTCCAATAATCGCACAACTTTGAGACCAGCCAGAAGGCTTCTTCTGGTAGAGTGTTGAGTCAAATTACATCCTGATTGGGAACAGACGATTGCCTTGGCTGCTCTTGAGTCTGCCTTGTCAAGGTTGGCTTTTCAATCGGTAATGTTAAGGATTGAATTTATGTTTGCATTTCAGATGTACTAGCTTACTACTCCACCGACATTGTCTTTTTAAAGTTACAAGGCTGGGCCATGGAGGGATTCTGAAGGTGGGCCCCAGACCTGAAGTGCTATATCGTGCAAGTATACATCATGAATTATACATTTACATTTTTCCAAAGATCTAGATCAGTATCTCTGCATAGTTATCTGCAGTTTGTAGCAAAGGCAGCTAATAGATTGAGCTTATTTGTGTTCTGCATTATATAGCATTTCATGATATAGGAATAATTAGAGAAGTTGGGCATTTTGAACAATACTGAAATGCTTCAGTCTTATAAGAGAAGTAGAGTTTCATGGAGTCAAGGTCAGGGAATTTGTTTATTTTTCTCCTTTTGAAAATTTTAAAACATGATCAAGTCGTGTTTCACTCTCTTTGTAAAGCCATAGAAATGTTAGTCTCTGAAAGAATAAGCTTTCTCTGATCAGCTGATTTTTTGATACAGCTGTGTGGTTTCTATTTATGTCAGCAGAAGGGCTCACATTAAGTATAGGAGCCACAGATGCTGGCTCTTTGTGACCTACCAATGCACCTGAAGCAGATGTTCATAACCATACCGTGATGTGTGCATAGTTTGTGCCTCATTGCTAATTCACCATCTTTCTCTTCTAGCACATCCTACATCAAGTTACAGCCATACAGGCCTTTGATTTCCTTTTTGGACTCATAGGCTTACTTTGAAAACACCTTTAAAAAAGGACAATGAGCAAAAATAAGTTTTACCGAAGCCAATAAGGACAATGCAAATAAAGAAAAGCAGTTTGATGACAGAAGAAAAAAAAAAAAATCAAACATCTGGAGGCATGCGAAAGTTTTTTTTTGAATGAGTTATAAAAGTTGAGCGTGATCTTTTCCCCTGAGTTTACCAGCTTGTTAAATAATGCATTTGTCTTTCTTTTTGACCCTGAAATTTGTATATTGTTTCATTCACAGTAAAAAATATTTCTAATGCACAAACTTCTTCTGAATTTTGTCCAGATGGAGTACATTTATAGTATGATTTAAGGTCTTGTGAGGTAAAGTAACATAATGTAACACAATGTAAAACGTAACACAATTGTATGCTGTTCATTGCACATTATGCAACATGAGCATAGTCATATTCTTGACAGTAGTAACAAATAATAATAATAATGTAGACTGCTACCATAATAAATATGAATTAGAACAGTGGTTAAATCTGGTTGGGTATAATTATAGGTTGCCCTAGTGAACTAAATTTCAGTGGGGTTTGGTTCTATGGTTTAGGGTAGTCTCCATTAAATATAGGAAAATCCAGTTAATTAATTAGCCTTTAGTGTTAAATGAGTTTTTTAAGCCTGAGAGACAAGGAGAATGTGGGATTTGTGGGGACTTGACAATGAACATTTAATGATGTTAAACCCAAAGTGACTGTTAATATAGACTACAGTACCTGAGAGTCAGAAATACAGTCACAGTGATAAATGCAAATAAAGTACCAAGATTTAACAGGAAATGAAGAATGTTAATTTACTGTGGATATTCAGATTGTCTTTCTATGATTTTTTTTTCTTCCGTTGTTACAGTGCCGAGATCCCTCATTCTCTGACTGTACAGAGGACTCATAGAATGACAAAAAAAAATGTATGATTGAATTGAACCTGTTTGAGCATTTATATCATTCTTTTCCTGGATCTGTCATGGCCATCCCCAGGCCCCTTCTTCAGCCCCAGAGCCATCAGATAATGCCCCAGTGAGGTTGTGGCAGGGCTGTGCTTCACCTACCCTCAGCTCTGCCTTGCCTGGACATGGCCCCTGCTCAGCTGAGCCTACTCATGAACCTATACCCCAGCCTGGACTTGATCTTTCACTGTGGCCCTCCTTGGCCATGTCTGATCCTGATTCCCTCTGTGGCCCTGACACTGGCTGCATCTGTGGGCTCGCAAGACCCTGGGATCTCCTTGGCTTCTGGCTCCTACCTGTTCATTGCAGGAGAGTTACACTAGTTGACCTTTAAAGATCACTTCCAACTCAAACAATAGGATTCTGTTTATGGCCAAATACTGACATATATATATGTGAAATGCGGTTCATTGTCTCCATTGTGCATCTGCAATTTACCTGTCTACATCTTGGTTAGTCATTCTACATAGCCTTCATCTCCAGTGGCAATAGGTGAGCATACTTCATTTATTTGGCTGATATCAGCAATTTACATTAGGGTACAAAATGTAGCACTATATGGATGCTACAAAGGCAAGTAGGAAGCATGTAGAGGGGCTGGGTTTTCTACACTGCCTTTCCATTCCCTTGACTCTTTGAGGCTGTGTGACATTCATAGGAAATGGCGAATGCATTCCCAAAGTAGGGACTTTTGAGTACTCCCTGACAGCCACTTGTCCCTATACTGAATTTAGCCCTTCGTGATTTTTTATTTGCAGCCTCCACTTGAACCTTATGCTAATTTTGTGCTACATGAGTAGTAGGTATTTTTTTTTTATCAGTTTGGTAGAGGGACAGTGATCAGGGACCTCTTGAGATGACAGTCTGTCAGACTGTAAATCAAGGAGGATCTCTCTCTTAGCAGCCACAAAGATTAAACAGACTAATGAATCAATATTTTAGACCAACCACTCTGGGGAGCCTTCACTTAAGTCCCAGCACTGTTGGTCAGGTCAGAAAATGCTCTTTTCTGTCAAATGGTAGGTTTCTCTGTGTGGTAGTGCGTGTTCATCCCCTTTTGTGTGAGCTTTAAAACCTGACAGAGGCAGATGTCAATCCATACTGTTGTGACACTTCCTTATTCAATTCTAAAAACTTTGCGAGACATTTTCACCATCCAATAACTGACAAGAATGGGGAGGTCTTGCTTGCAGGAATCTGTTCTAAGGTTCATCTTCCTATTTTTCCCTTATGTTGAGGACATGAGCCATTCATTAATAACCGTCCTCCCTCCTCCAAATACCCACCCTTCGTTTTTATCGTGTTTGTTGACCTTAGGGCTCTTTCCTTGCATTTTTCTTCAATCTTTTAACATAAATAACATAAATAATGTAATTATTTATATAAATAACGTAATTATTATGTATTTAACATAAATACATAAATAATGTAATTTTGTTTTCATAAGCAAGATTTTTTTAAGCTAAAATCTTTATAGGTGTATTTGATCCTATTCATTTTGATTCTGTGATCCTGAAATGCTCATAATTTAGAGCATATATATATATCTGCTTTAAAGCAGATTTTCTGTTTAAGTGCAAATATTCTGTCCATCTCCAGTAATTGAAGCATTGATATTTAAAAGGTTTCTCATATTACAAAAAATACCAACCGTGTATGCAAAGAATAATGTATTTCTGTTAATGTGTATTGCACTGAAGGCAATACGTACCCTAATAAAATAATTCAATGGATACAGTTGATTTAAGTAAATAACATTTTAGCAGGAAAAATACTTTTCTGTGATTCTGGGGAAACCAAGATGTTGTGAGTCTTACAATATACTTCATTCACCACTTCCTCACTGATAATTTCTTTTTCTTGAGTAAGTAAATGATGAACCTTGTCATCTTTAATTTAATACTATTTAAAAACAGCAACCTGTAACTCAAGCGATCCAATGATAAAAATGAAAATAAGGGACTATATTAAAAATGTCACTGGCCAGATGATCCCATACTGAAGTTCTGGTCTGGTTACTTACTAATTAAAGAGAAGGTGACTGGAATCAGAATTTACTTCCTAAATTTATTTCTGACTCTTATCTACATGAGGAGCTTGAACACATTTTATTTTTGAACATAACCCAAAAAGGCACTTAAGCGGGTGCTTAAACTAACTATAAACTGATGTTTGCCTCCTACTACTTTAAGTAGGAATTATTTCCTAACTGTGGACTATGGAGGAATTTCAAAGCTAGGTAATAATATTGCCAGTTAAGGGAAACTGATCAAGATTTAAGTATTTACTTCCTCCTGGAATCTATACTAAGGAACATGAAAGGCAGGGAGGTGATATGGGAGAACCAGCATGTCTTCACCAAGGACAAGATATGGATTTGATGGGTAGACTGTTCAATGGATGAAGAACTGGCTGCAATCAAGTCCAGAGAGTGGTGGTCAATGGCTTAATGACTGGATGGAGATTGGTGTCAAGTGGTGACCTCCAAGGGTCTGTGCTGGGGCCAGTACTCTTTAATATCCTCATGGACATGGGCAGTGGGTTCAAGTGCACCCTCAGCAAGTTTGCTGATGATACCAAGCTGTGGGGTGCCATCGACACACGAGAAGGATGGAATGCTATCCAGAGGGACCTAGACAGGCTTGAGCAGTGGGCCCAGGTGAACTTCACGAGGTTCGACAAAGCCAAGTTCAAGGTCTTGCACCTGGGTCGAGGCAACCCCCATTACCAATACAAACTGGGAGATGAAAAGATTGAGAGCAGCCCTGCTGAGAAAGACCTGGGGTACTAATGTCTGGAAAGCTGGATTTGTCTGGACAGGAGACACACAGGATCTGTGGCAATAGAACAAGGGGAAATGGCTTTAAGCTGAGCAACGTTAGATTTAGATTAGATATAAGAAAAAACTCTTTTACAGCGAGGATCATGAGGCACTGGAACAGGTTACCTAGTGTTGTGGTTAATGCCTGCCTCTGGAGACTTTCAAGGCAAGGCTGGATCAGGCCTTGGGCAACCTGATCTAGCTGTGATGTCCCTGTTCATTGTAGAGGAGTTGGACTAGATGGCCTTCAGAGGTCCCTTCCGACACTAAGGATTCTATTATTCTATTTGAAGCCAATATTTTCTGCAGAGATATTAAGTTTTCATGCATTTAATGTTCATTAAAAACTGGCAAATATCTAAAAATACACTGAAATTCTTTCATTAACAGTAAAAGAGTTGTCTACACAGTAAACCATTTTACTGCAATTCCTCTATCACACTGCAGCAATCCTAGTTCATTTGGTTAAGAGAAAATTGCAGCCAATACTGTCTTCTCTTACCTACTGGTAATGGTGAATTTATGATTTTAAACAGAACTAGCCATTCTGTTCCATTCTCACTGTATGAAGCCACTTTCAGAGAAAGACACAACGTAGCTAAATTGTGCTTGGGATAGAGAAGATCAAATACAGTTTTAATCCGTGAGAAAACCTGTGTCTTTGCTGAACCATCTGCTGAAGAATGGAATAAAAATCAGCCAAGAAATCAAGCAAAAAATATTTTAAGGTGATACATATCTTTCCTGACAAGCATCACAGTGTCTGTTGATTTCCAGTTCATGTAAACATCAATTACTTAGGTCAAACAGCAGATGAAAAAAAAAGGAGGGGGGGGGAACTTACATTAAAATTTCAGACCTTGTTAACAGCAAAGATGGGTGGGAAATTGTCATGGTTTCGGCTGAGATAGAGTTAATACTCTTCACAGAGGCTATATATGATACAATGTTTGGGATTTTTGATGAAAATAGTGGCAATAGAAGACCGATTTTTTAGTTTTTGCTGAGCAGTGCTTAAAAAGAGGCAAGGACTTTCCTACATTCTTGTGCTGCCCTGACAGCAAGGGGGCTGTGCGTGCACAAGAAGCTGGGAGGGGACAGAACCAGGACAGCTGATCTGAACAGGCCAGAGGGATATTCCGTACCTTACCACCATATGATGTCATGCTCAGCAATAAAAGCTGAGGTAGAGATGGGGGAAGTGGGAGACATTTTGAGTGATTGTGTTTGTCTTCCCAATAAACTGTTGCGCGTAATGAGCCCTGCTTTCCTAGAAGTAGCTGTACATCTGACTGCTGATGAGAAGTAATGAATGAACTCCTTGTTTTACTTTGCTTGCAAGCATGACTTTTGCTCTACTAGAAAACTGTCTTGATCTCAAGCCATGAGTTCTTAAACGTTTACCTTCCCAATTCTCAGTAAGCAAGTGGCTGAGTGGTAGTTAGCATCCTGCTGTGGTTAAATCACCACAGCAAGGCAGGGTTTCCTGAGAAAAATGAGTTTAAGTAAAAATATAATAGCAACAGTAAGGATCACAAAATTTTTATGCTTCCTTTGTGTCCTGTAAATAGTCCCGCTGGTAACATAAATATTGCATGATTTTTAAGAGTTAAATTTTTAAATTTAATCTACCAGACAATCTCACACCTCTGTAGGAATGCAGAATAGACAACAAGTATATACATTCTTAACAAATTATTCCATGCTCTGAATATTATTTTTGCCACAATATGCACTTAATTCCTGGTGTTAGCACGTGACATTCAGTTGTAAATACAGATTGTTCTGTGCTATGTGTACAAATGTGGGGGAAACATTACCAATGGGGATATTTCAAGGAGTTGTGGGAATGCATTTAATGGCTCCATCAGCAGATATAGCTACTTCTATTGGCTACACTGTCACATCCATTGCTGCCTACCTGGACAGTGACGTTTGATGCAGTTCTAGGGTGGGGAAAATATTTCTCCTACTTCCTGCTGTTTTGTAACAGGCTGATTACCTGGAGGAATAATAACATTAAAGCAACAAAGCAATCCCACTAGT
The DNA here is from genome assembly GCF_987193195.1 of Phasianus colchicus. Classification (NCBI taxonomy): domain Eukaryota; kingdom Metazoa; phylum Chordata; class Aves; order Galliformes; family Phasianidae; genus Phasianus; species Phasianus colchicus. The sequence continues at coordinate 135,542,415 of NC_143436.1, forward strand.
GTTAAATGACGACTGGTCATTGGTGTGGTGGTTTCACCTTGATGACCCCTCTCTCGCAGATGCTGTGGTGCAACGATGTCTTCCTTCTTTAAATTCACTCTCTCAGAGCACATCCAGCATTGCTCATGGCTCAGCTGTGGTAGTAGAGGGTCCCTTTGGAGCGGGTAGAGCAGCTATGATCAGACACGGGGCAGTGCTGGGCTCTGATCACAGAGGACACCTGTCCAGCCTTCCCCAGCCATCCCACTCCAGCCTCTCAACTTGTGGATTGGAAAATGAAGAATGAAATTCTGAGCCTACTAAATTTTATGAGAACGTTGTCATTTTATTGGAGCCAGGATTTCAGCCTTTACTCTGAAGTCCCAAGCAAATTATTGTAGGGAAGTTAGGCGATTATATTACTGTCTTCATTAATGTCTCTATTAATCTTTCTTTCATAAGATAGGAATCAAATAATTAAATATTACACGTTTGCATTTTAGTGAAAGGGGAAGAAAAAGGTAAATGAAATGAACTGAAATGTAAAGATATTTTCAAGTTTAAAGAATCACGTGATCTGTATATCACTGCATGAACAGAGAAGATAAGGGGCCATATCAAAGATCTGTAATTGGATTAGAAAGTGATATAATCATAAGGCTTCTTTATTCTTTAGATTAAGCCATTGTCTGACAGAAAAAAAAGAACAAAGATGAAAGGGAGAATAAAAAGATACAGAACCCCCTCTCCTATTTTCCTTGAAATAAAACAAAAGATAAGAAGGAATATTCCCACTGTGGAAGGTAGGACAACTTGATGCCAGCATGAGGTACTTACACCTTACTCTCAAGCTAAGTTTTGCATTCACTGTGATTGATTTAGCAAATTTTGATTGTTAAACTCCAACCTCACAGGCTGCAGCAGTACCATGCTATTTCTGATTATTACACTTTGCATTCTGCAACTGTTTTCCAGACCCTGAGCATAAAAATTATCACAGGGTAATTGTCACTGTGTATGTGAGCAATAGTAATTGTGTGCAACTGGGAGAGTATACTAAAAGGAAATTACCTAAAGAGCTGGAGTTTCCAAGTTTTTTCTTTTGTTACCTCATATATCTTAAATATATTGCTTGATAATGTAAGGGACATGTCAGGGGTAACAGTCTAGATGTACAGCTGAGACTTAGGTTATGGCCTTTAATTGACCACTCTAGGTGATGACTATACCTGTATTCTTCCCAGCAACAGCACAGATCTGCAATGTCTTTTCCCAGCAAAGCCTGATTGGGATTCATCAGAAAGATTTAAAGAGAGCTCGTGCGAGATCAGAGAGTGGAAAAGTAACAGTGGTATGTTTGAGGGTGGTCCCGGCTATGGTGTCAGACTGCAGAGTTCTGAGGACTAGGATCTTGAAGGTGGCTGTAAGGTTAAAGGTATATGTGGATGAGGACCTGCATGTAAAGTAGGATGAAAGTAGGTGGGAGATAAGGGGATGAAGGAACCAAGGGTTTGTAACCTTAGTTTGAAAAGCTATATGAAGTATGGCTAGAAGGTGTGATGTTCTGCCACGTGATTATTGGAAGGTGCTCTCAGAAGCAAAACATTTACCTTTATCCTAGCTTTGTAAGTGCACAGCACACATAACAGAAAAACAAATGGAAGAAGTACTGTTTTTGCCAAAGCACGTTCTATGGAGAGCACATCCTCCTGTAGTGAAAGTGGACCCTCTTGGCAAGGTTGGAGATCTGGCAATCACTCTGCATTAATAAGGAGCTGTTAACCAAATACATAAATAAAATGAAAACCACAAGAAAAAACCTCACTGTTTCCATATGACTCTTGACTTAGTGGTTGGGCTGCTGAAACGTCTACATATTGGATGAAGTCACTTAATTATTAGTTAGATTAGTTATGACCACATTTGTTCTTGATTTTGACACAAACAGTGAAACCGTCCCAGAAAAAGAGCTCTGAAAGGACGCCTGAAAAAGTCATTGGTTTCAGTAAGCTACACATTGCCCTTGTGGGAAAAGATAGAAATTCATCAGTAAGAGAATATAGTTAAAGAAGAAGAAATACCCCCCCATGCAAACAAAGATGGGAAAACACACAGGCAAGTTTCTATCCTATTACAGAAGCATAACTGTAATCCTTCCAGCAAAAGGATGTTAACCACCAAAGAGGGGCAGGAGCTCTCCAGAAACTCACAGTCTGTCATGGAGTATGTTCATAATAAGGGAAATAAGCCGACTTGTGCATTTACTTGGGTATGACATCACTGACAGCCAATTAGAAAGTTCCACTTGTGTCATTTCATAATAAAGAAAAGACTATTCAGCACTCACTGCATCAAAGAACGCATGTCACAGAGATTTGCACAGAAATGGGTTGATTAATTTTTAATGAATTATACCAGGAAAAGTTTCCTTGTATAAATTGCTGTGAGAATACCAGTGATAACCCACACTTGAATAAAGGGTTTCTGCATGTGTGGGTTCTGCAACTACAGAGACGTTGACCAAAATTGAACTAAAAGTGGTGCTGCTCACTCTAATCCATGCGGTTCATAACAACACTAAAAACAGCGTGGGTTGCACAGTAGCACAGGTTTCAAAGACCATTTTATTCACTGGAAATGTGTCCTATAACTAGTGGAATACTTTTCAGGCGTCATTGTTTTCAGTTCAAGAGTGGTTGTTGCCCCTGAAAACAGGCCTTTTGCTGGGCTCAGTGCAGCTTTGAAGTTCCGTCACGTGTCTTAGAACTTTGTGACTGATTTTATTTATTTATTTATTTATTTTGCATGGAAAGCTATGAATTTATCAATCAGCTGATCCACAGGCTACTGCTTCTGCACCAGAAGTATGCAGCGTTATGGTATCATTTATATTACAGGATGTGTAAAGAAAAAAAGGCGTTTCAATACAGATGCTAAGGTAACCATTAACTTTACATGACTGGTGGAAGCACAGGCTAGCTGACCCACTGTGGAGATCAGGACTTGTAGCAGTGCTTTCACACTAGCCATGTCTGTTCCTATTTGTACAGAAAGGCTGGCAGTGACAAGAAAAGTACGCACAAGTAAGAAGCTTGTGAAGTCATCACAACACACCTTTTAGAACAGAGAGTACATGCAGAGTTTGGTGGGCATTGCTTGCCAGAGTTTGAGTGCACCTAGATTTCAACAAAGAATAAAGATCTTATGAATTATAAATCAAGTCTTCAAGCTGATTTGAAAGAAGGCATGCAGCACTGAATTCACAGTTTAAACTTAAAGTAGTCAAAATAGAACCAAATTAAACCTTTTTATCTGTTTCCATAGAAAATTTGTTTGGATTATATTAAATATGTGTGTGACCTTGGTTTCTGAAAAATCAAATCTATCAGGAAGCTTCCTTTGCCCATGATGTATAAAGTATTTTAGAATTGATATCTAGATTGTTTTAATTCAAGGAAAGTGCAAACATTTCTTTGATATTGAAATGATCTGGATAAAATCGGGGCATAGCTCCCCTATGTAGGACTCTATATTAAATAAATCACATTTCTAAAATAGTCAGAGATTTGATTTTAAAATAGACTTGTGCTTCTAATATTTGCAGCAAGTGCCTGAAAAGCATTTTCTCTTTTAGTTCCTTGTCATATATGTTCAGGATTCATTATGTTAGTCGGAGGCAACCAGGTGAATTTCTTCAGAACATTGTTTGTGCTGATCAAGGAATGCCAACGAATAGCGCATTTTTATTTTAATTGATCTGAGTGGAATGAGCTGCCACTCTTCTTTGCATATGAACATATCTTTGTATGGAAATTTTGGTTAAATTTTCTGCTGCGAATAATTTAGGATTAAAGGAAGAAATATGGTTTTGAATGTGTGAAAAGTTCGTTCAGTAAGACATTCTTTTCCTGGGATCTAACAGTGCCATAAATCAGAGAGAAGATACCTTAGAGTGGCAACTGTAGAAAACAGAGAGAAAAAGGTCTCATTAAAATTAATGCATAGTAGGCTATAGAGTAAATTAAAAGCCAACAGGATCTCAGCGCATGGCAATTGGCATTCCTGATTTAACAGTTTCTGCTACCACAAGTAAAAAAAAAATCTGCAGTGAGAAATTTGCCTTTTTATTTTACTACTATTCCTCACATACAGTTTCCTGTAGTTTTAAAATAGACAGGCAAAGAAAGAAAGATTTATTTGACCTACCTGTAAGCCTTGAAATATGTATTTAGCACAGCTGTTCTTTTGTGTTTAAACTCATCACAAAAATGCAGCTTTAATGTAACCCACCATTGATCTGCAGTAAGTGGAAACAAAATCTCTCCTTAATTAGTATCATCCAATCACTTTTTTACATTTCTACAGAACACACACTGTGAACTGTTTAATGGACTATTATTTAGAAGAGTGGCAAAGAGCCTAAAAAAAAAAAAAAAAAAAAAAAAGGCACATAGTGAAAATAAAAACTAGCAGTGTCAATGAAAAATGTGTTGCAAAATAATGGAAAAAAAGATGTTTCGTTAAGATGGGCTTCACTGGCATTTTACTGTATAGATGAACACTGCTCCAATTACTGCCAACAATGGGGAAAGAGATAGAGAGATATAGATTCATTACTTTCAACACCCTTAACTGTCTACCACTGAATTCGCTTATCTGTTCCTTTTTCTACAGGACCTGCATGGAGGGGGGAAGGAATAAACAAAGAACTGAGTAGAGTGAATGTGTCACAAATTACCACAAACACACTGTGACTCAATGCACTTTTCATTTCTCTCCTCATTAACTGTGTCTTGCTCAAAATGAGAGACTGGGTCTAAACATAATCAAGTCCCACAGATAACAATTGACTTGACTGCTGGGGCAGTCATCACCTTCTAGCTACTGGGAAATAAATTTAGAAATAAAATGAGTTAAAATAAAATTCACTCTGCTCTCTTTTCTGTGCTCAGATAATTTGAAGGCCATCAAGGCCTGCAGAAACAATCCATCTCTCTGTGAAAAGGAAAGCAGCCAGTGCCACTACCAATAAGGCATGTCTTTAGTGTTATCAAGAGTAAGTATAATTACACAGTGGAAAGGCCATCAAAGTGTCTTGGGCGCTGGTATTTTTTTTCCTGAGGTCTTCATCAATAGTGCTGTCGGAATGAAAAGAATAAGTGGGGGGAAAAAGAGAAAAAAAATAATATCCTCCAGATTGGTGTGACTGACCTGCAATCTAGTAGAGCGCATTATAATTTGAGAGCAGTAGGATGATTCAATAAAAATTTTGCTGTCTTCCACTTTAAATCAGGAAGGATTAATTTCAAGAATCTTTGTGGATACTCTTGTGGTCTTGGTTTTGTCAGTGCTGAAATTTCTCTTTGAAGAGGCTAAAGGACTTCCTGTTGAAGGGCATTTATACTTGCCAAGCCCTCTAATAGCAAGGCATTTTTGAATGGCAGATTTTCTGGCTGGTAAAGAGGAGGTAAGGCCATTTGTTTTTGCTGAACAGGATCCCAGTTCTGCACGTTTTATTTAGAGACAGCACCAGCAAAGTTAATCGGTTCATTACATTTCTATCATGGGCAGCTATTCCATGATGTACATGTTTTCAGGGAATTCCATTCGATAACTACGTGCATGCTATATCTGATGCTGTTTTCTGTGGCCAGAATTAAAAGCTGCATGCCCAAGTCCTGTGGTGCCTTACTCATGTCACTGAATGTTAGACTAGCAAGGAATATCTCTGACCTCTAGGGTGGACTGTGCATAAACAGGTCTTGAGAAGTTCTGAATATATGTGTAGAGTTAGTGCAAGCTTCTTGCTAGCTGATTGTCTGTTATTGAAAATATTTTTAAGAACAGAGAATCACCCCAAACCTAGCTATTAAATTGCTCCTGGCAATGTTCCGTTTAAAAAAAAAAAAAAAGCAAAAAAAAAAAGCATGTTAGTAACTGTGAGCCCTGAGTATAATCACCCAGTCGGGTGATTACAGCCAATCATCCAATCATTATTGTCCCCAGCAGCCTTGTTGTTCTTGGAACTTCTGTTTTCTGTGGCTACTAGATCTGGAAATCACAACCTCCAAAATGCTGCCGACTGTTTGCTCTAGGGCAAATTAGGTCTTTAAAAAGCTTTAACCAGTCTATGGACATTTAAATCCGCCTTGGTGGTTTGTTTCTACTGTTCATAACATGAATATATTTTCCAAACCTCACAATTTAATAGATTTATTACAAGCAACAAGATTAACTGGACTTGAAAAAATATAGTTATTAAATAATAACTGTAGATCTCCTGAAGTCTGTAATGACTGAAGTAGAGCAGACCCAGCAATGAGGCCAAACATAACAAATTGAGAGGAGTGGGGGAAAAGAAATATAACTGAGAGAATGCAAATATTCCTGAATCATTCTCTTAAAACTTGAAAGAGCTTTTATTGGCCAACTGGCAGAATGATTAATTCTCTCAAGTTTTATTTGGATATCAGCATCGCCTGGAATTTGGAGGAAAAGATGTGAAGTCTTTTTTTCAAAAAGCTCTGTGACAGAATTCGCATTTATGACTATGGACTCTGGAGATTAAGGGGTCTAATCTGCCTAGATCTACAGAATCAAGTGAGATAGCAGGCCAAACTGAAACCCAGGTTCTACTCATGAGGGATGTGGGGCGTACTATACGGAGAAATGGTTGAACATCTGCCTTTGTTTAGCTGTTCCATCACACTGTCTTAAAGGACACAGCAACTGGAACAAGGCTATGGCATGTCAGCTGTATTCCTTCTAGCATATATCTTTGTTGCTCTCACAGAAGTGTAGATATTCTGTCAGGGTAGTGTATAGACATGAAGTTACATAAAAAGTGGTTTAGTTCAGATAGTAGATGAATGGGAGCTGCAGCTGTACAGATCCTGGCATAGACTGCATTAGCCTGCCTAATTACTCCTGTGACTGAGGTTTATATCCTAGTACAGTCTAATCTTGAATGGTTTCCAGAACATAAAATAAGCAAGCAGGATTATAGATTTTTGTTTGTTTGTTTTTAGCATTGACCCTTCCAGAAAGTAGAGATTTATATTTTCCAGTCCAATTTTTCTAGTATGTTGAGAGGCTATTTGTGCCAAAGAATTTTTGTTCTACCAGGGAACTGAGAGATAAATTCAGTTAACATCAGATCAAATTTGTTTAGTCACAACAGAAACCCAATAAAAAGAAACTAAGTCTTTTTTAGATGCCATCATAACATCCTCTCTAACAATAAAATTCATCACCCAAATAATACTTCAACTTCTTATGTCAGAACTAACTGATTCACTATTGGAGTAGTGAACATTAACAGATTCCTTACATTTAATACTGTATTTGGGATCGAGTTAGACTGATGAGCAGGGAAAGAGAGTTGTGAAAAAATGAAAACAAAAAAACCACAAAAAACTCAAACCAACCAACCAAAAACAAAACAAAAAACCAACAAAAAAACCCACACCAAAACAAAACAGCCAACATCAAAACATGAAAATCGAACAAAAACACCCACCATATCTTCCTGTCATTGCAACAGATAGCAGATAACACTATACATAGGCACCTCTAATTTACCTGAGATGAAGATTAGACATAGCAGATATTCACAGAATTATAGAATAACAGAATCATAGGGGTTGGAAGGGATCTCTGGAGATCACCTAGTCCAATCCCCTGTTAAAACAGCTTCTCTGCAGTAGGTTGCACAGGAAAGCATCCAGGGAAGTTTTGAGTATCTCCAGAGAAGGAGAGTCCACAATGTCTCTGGGCAGCCTGTTCCAGTGCTCTGCAATCCACAAGGTAAAAAAGTTTTTCCTCACATTCATATGGAACTTGCTGTGTTCCAGTTTGTGCCCTTTGCCCCTTGTAATTATCAGTGGGCACCACTGAAAAGAGGCAGGTCCCATTCTCTGGACACCCAATTGTTAAATAATTATGATCATTGATAAGATCATCTCTCAGTCTTTTCTGAGTTACATAGTCACAGATCTCTCAGCTTTTCCCCATGAGGGAGATGCTCTGGGCCTCTAATCATCTTTGTAGCCCTCTGCTGTACTCTCTCCCATCTTTCTTGAACTGGAGAGCCCAAAACTGGACACAGTAATCCAGATGCGGCCTCATCGGCAGAACCTCCTTCAACCTCCTGCTGGTCATGCTTCTTCCAATGCACCCCAGGACACCCCTGACCTTCTTGGCCACAAAGGCACACTGTTGGCTTATGGCCAACGTATCATCCACTCCCAGTGGATGGGAACACTCCAGAACACCCAGGTCATTCTCAGACCTCCATTCCAGTAGGTCAGTTTCTAACTTATATTGGTGCATGTGATTATTCCTTCCCAGGTGTACAACTCTATACTTACCCTTGTTGAACTTCATAATGTTTCTCTCTGCCCAACTCACCAGTCTGTCTAGATCTCACTGAATGGTAGCATAGCAGTCTAGTCTGTTAGCCACTCCTCCTGGCTTTATATCATCAGCAAACTTGATGAGAGTGTACTCTATCTCTTCTTCAAAGTGAGCAATGGAGATCTTAGATAAAATTGGACCTTGTACCAGCCCCTGGGGAATGCTGCTATCTACAGGTCTCAAACTAGACTCTGTGCCAGTGTGAGTTTATTGTACTGATCACAACACTCTGAACTCTGCCAGTCAGCTAGTGTTCATTCCACCTCACCATCCACTCATGTCTCACACTTTGTAAGCTTATGTACATGGATGTTATGAGAGACAATATTGAAAGCCTTGCTGAAGTCATGGTAGACAACATCCACTGCGCTCCCCTCATCTACCCAGCTGGACAATACATCATAGAAGGCTTTCAAGTTGGTAGCTTTGATTCAGCATGATTTCCCCTTGGTGAATCCATGCTGGCTACTCCTGATATCTTTATTTCACATTGCTGCAGCCTGTCTTTTCCAATTATTCTTCTAGAAGATGTCTGAAAAACACTCTACTTTTTTCCTGCTGGCTGCACTGGCCCCAACCTGGCTTAATAAATATCAGAGCAGCGTTCAAAAGGTAAACGGAAGTGAGATCCACTAGCTATCTTATTTTCAAGTCACCATGTCATGGCCATGAAAAGACAAAGTAGACTCAATAGAGAAAACAGTTCATAACCCAGTAATTATTATTTCCCGTGTAAACTGATACTCTCTCCAGTCTCCATGATTTCCAAGTTTTACTGCAGTTTGGAATATATCAATACGTTAGGTGTTTTAGAGATTGTTTATTTGCCCAGGGCTCTGTTCTGAGTAGACAAACAGCAGGAGGGGCATTTATGATTATACCTCATTATGTTGCAAAAAAGTCAGAAATCTCTGAATATGGCTTTCAAACAGAGTTAAATAAAAACACAGGTATTTCTTTAAGCTCAGGATTCATAAATATAAATGATCTGTATCACATGCAGTTTTTCCATGAGAGTATTATTTGGCACAGTTTTATGTTGTGCCAAATTTGTGGTTTTTTAGGTTACTGCTTTTTAGAAAAATCTGTTTTTGGCACACTCATACAAACACACAAATTGAAAAGAGAAATATTTATATTGTGAAATTAAACTTGTTCACGTCTTCAATGATGATTTATTAAGGAAAATATATGGCTAGCCACAGAATGGTGAAATGTACCCTGACTTTTGCTCTCCCTATATGAAGCAACCACAAAACTCATTTGAAAACAAATAGTACTATAAAGACTTAAAGAAAGAAAACGAAGCATTTGCATGTATAAAATACCTCACACAACACATCTTCATTCCAAAAGACTAAAGAGAACTAAATGTTTCTCTAAATAGCTTTTCAAGGGCATTATTTTTATGGCCGGGATGTTTCTGCTTTTGTAGGCACCTAGAGTATGCTACTGGATTACTTCATTGAACTGCCACTAGGTTAAGCACAATACTTTCAGTGTTGCAATATTCAGTGGACAGTGAAAGTTCAAAAGCAGAAAAACACTAAATAACTGTTAAGTTACAGGCATTTTGTGACAGGAAGGAAAAAGCAAAACAGTATAAAGGAATACACATTAAAACTACTGCTGTTTTTTATTAATTTTGTTATGGCATCCACTTGCATGCAAAATCAGGACTCCATTAAACTAGATTTATTACCAAAGATGACATGATTCATCTGATATTGTTTATTTTCACCATATGATCAGATTTCAGTAAAGATGTAGACATCTGAATGGTAGATATGTATGTTAGTTAACATAAGCTCCTTTGGAGACCAGTGTGCAGTTTTAAGGAGTAATTCATTTGAACTTTTCGGAAGACTACGTGAGAGTGGGATGAAGCACAACCTAAAAGAGGACATTTATTTTCTCCAAGAAAAGTCCAGTGTGAATAGCTCACATAAAGGTATTCACATATAGACACCTAAACAAAGAAGGATCCTAGTCTTGCTGTCTGCTACAAGAGACAAAATAGACAAGTGGGGAAGACAGACAAGAAAGGAATAAGAAGGAAAACAGAAGACAAACAAGCAAGCAAGCAAACAAAAATATGGAGATTAACAGGATTCACAAAAAAGATTTGAGTGTTAGGAAAAATTCTAACAGCTGAAAAAATAAAACACATGTAAGTCAGATGATGTGGTCAAGTCTAGTTTTCTCTTACGCATGTGTCTCAGCATCTCTGAACATCACTGGAAAATCCTACTGTGAAACAAGCTCCAGCATGGCTACAACTCTGTAAGTTTGCTAGCAAAAAAAAAAAAAAAAAAAAAAAAAAGAGGGTAAGAGGGTAATAAGAGGACAAGTCTAGTTATCTAGATACATCAACTATACGAGCAAAATATACTGAAGAGAAGGATTAGCATCCAAGATGACAGCAGATAATAGTAAGCAGTGTTACTATTAAGGTGGAAAAAAAGAAAGGTATGAAAGCCTTCTAAAAAATTGCTAATTTGCATGGAATAAAACTGATTTAACAATGTGTGACAGTTATTTGATTATATTTTTTTTAAAGCCACATGAGAAACTTGCTTTTATATAAAAGCACTGATAGAAAATGATAGAAAAGAAGAAATTTGAGTGCAGTATACAATGCAATAGTATTTCAAGGTCAATGTAATTCCTCTTTTCTAAACATATTTGTTGTACAGACTGGAGTAGGAATATTAGAAGTTTGTATTTCCATCTGTCTGCTTAAAATTGGGTCTGTGCTCCAGCATGAACAGGCGAATCTCTGATGAGCTAGAAGTACTTTGGTTCACGATGCACCCTATAACACTGCCATAGTATGCTGATTTCCTCATGATAATTGGTAGGGGTTTTATAAGTTTTAATAGTCATCACATGGTCACAAGCTGATTTTATGAAAATTTGTTCATTAGTCTCAGCAACGTACTGCAGCACATTGTTGCCAAGTGAGAATTTCTAATTGAGTTTAGTAATACACTGAAAAGGTAGTTATGGCAGTTATCACAGAAAGCAAATACAAAAGCAACGTAAACAATTTTATTTTGTTTAGAACTGAAATCTGGCAGCAATTTTATCCTGTGTCTTAAAGAAATGTATACTAAGCACTTGAATCAGTACTCTCATGAATAGCTGAAGTCAAAAGTTACTAGCGGCATTAAATGTGAAATATGAATGACCTTTGTACATCTGTTTCTAGGCTCAGATAGAATCGATTAGGCTTTATCCAGGCATTTAGGGACAAAGCTGAACAAGGGCATATGTTCCTCAACATAGGATTTATCAGTGCATAGCTTGAAAACTGTTTCTCACAACAATGGCTTAGCCAGTAACTAATCATCGAGTTCCATGGATAGGTTCCAACTTCAGCTTTAGGCATGTAGATTAATTTATCTGTAAGAAAATCCTGTGAGTAAGCTAATGCTTAAACTTCTTTTATGATAGAAGTCAGATGTCCATACAACAGACATCTAAGGATGTTTAGCTCTGATACAGTATTTAAGATATCTTTACAGGCTTGTAGATATGACACAGGACTTATTATAGAATCATAGAATCATTAAGGTCGAAAAGGAACTCTAAGATCATCCAGTCCAACCGCCCATGTACCACCAATACTGCCCACCAACCACTTCCCTCGGTGCCACATCTACATGTTTCTTGAGCATCTCCAGAGACAGTGACTCCACCAGCTCCCTGGGCAGCCTGTGCCACTGCCTCACCACTCTTTTTGAAAGTTTTTTCTAATATCCAACCTGAACCTCCCTTGGCACAACTTAACGCAATCATATTGCTGTTACATGGGAGAAAAGGCTGACCCCCACCTCACTACAAATCCCCTTTCAGGTCACTGTAGGGAACAATAAGCTCTCTTTAGAGCATCCTCTTCTCCATACTGAACAATCCCAGGACTTGTGGTCTCCTAGACCAATAAAGATTGGCCAGGAAGGTTTTCAGGGTATCTCAGATGCATGTGTTTGGGCAATAAATTAAGATCTTAGTCAGCAAAGCTGAATTCACTCAGTATAAGAGAAACATCAACATTTGATAAACTCTATAGACTCAACTGACCATGCTGATAAGATCTTGTATGACTATAGTGGGAATTCAGTTTTCTTACCTCAGATGCATAAAAACACTACTAGACACCTACATGCAGGTCTCTGAATGTGGAACTGGATTGAACCTTTAAGTTTTATAAAATCTTCTTAGCCATAATGTTTCAGAAACTTTTTTTTTTAAGGTTCATAGAAGCACCTTGATAAATTAGCAGACAGAAAAGCCTAAAATCTATCTGTGCCAAAATGTGATCAAGATAAAATATTTCTTCAGTTTCCTGGGATGAGCTAACTCTTACAGGCACTCTCAGAATTCTTCTGGAGTGGGACCTAATATGTAGTGATATCTGACTTTGTTCAAAGGACTGTTGAAGAAAAATTTCTACTCCCTATTCCTATTCCCATTCCTATTCCCCCCTATATTATGTTCAAAAATGATCACAGCATTCATCCAGGGTTCAGAAGAGATTGGGTCTCTTGAGTGACTCTAGACGTTTAAACCTCAGTATGTTTGTAGGGTAAGATGGATTTTCACATACAGTGGGTCCGCTGTTGACAAAGTGTCTCTAAAAAATGGCTTGATTTTATTTTATCCCAAATATCACTAACAGATGCTGCTCTGAGGCTCCACTTCTGATGCATAGCAGAGCACACTCTGTGACTCTGATACTCAAATCCTTCAGACTAGCACATCTACAAGAGTGCACACTCAAGTGTTCTTTGCACAGAAACCAGGGTTCACAAAGGAGATTACAGGAATATGTCTTACCTTCATACAGAGACATGGGAAAAGTTCTGACCTGGCCTATGAAACTGGCAATCTCCTGGGTGCTACTGCATGAATGCATCCAATGCAGGTCCCAAACTCTGAAAGTTGCATATATTTTTTACAAGCTCATGAAGCCATCAAATTTTAACAGCCCACTATTTTGTCAAGGACATCTTCAAGCTTGCTTTCTTTAGATTATATGATTCACTTACCTGCCAAAAGCAATCAAGATAATGTTACTATTCCAATGACTAGAGCTAAATGTGGTATTAACAATAACATTCATAACTATTATGAGAGTTTTATATTCAGACTATAAATGAATAATCATATCTGATGAAGTCTTAGCAACATTTCTGATATGTTACTGTAGCTTCCCTTTTAATAGTACAATTCAAAAAATGAAAAGCAATGCCAGATTTCCATAAAAAATAGACATATATGCATTGATAATCCACAAAGGGGTAATTAGTTCAGTGTCTCCGGTGTACACCATAACCTACAACAATAAAATTATGAGGATTTTCCTTGTGAAAGTCCTTTTGAATCTGACTACAGGTGTTCTAGCAGTTTTTCAGTAAAAGTTATTCAAAGATTTATTCAAATCCTGTTCCCATTTCTGGTGGAATCTTTATCATTTGTGTGGCTCTGTTTTGCCAACAAAAATGAGAAAAGAGAAGATTCTGTTCACATTCATCTGTGTGGATTCAGCAATTAAATCAATTTGATTAACCAAAGATCCTTTCTGCTGTGTATTTACATACTGTAATTACAAATTGGCAAATAGTGGGAAAAGTGGGAGCGTGGGATAACGTGTTTTTATATCAGTTGTTCCAATACAACTGCAATACTTATAAATAAGCAGTTATATCTAGTCACTCTTTTAGCACTCCAAATGGGAAGGATGAAACTATGCTTTCTACGGTAATTGGACTGTCTCAGATTTTACCCTAACTTTCTGAAAATTAAAACACTTTTATATTTTGTAAATCTTTAAAAGCAAGTTGCACAGCTCCTAAGAATTTTTTTGTCTCAGCTTTTGGAGTCTGTAATTTCTTCTTACTGTATCGCCAATATAACAGTCAGTTTAGACTTGCTAAACATTCAGGTTTGATCAAATCTGTTCATTTTCCAGATTAATTAGTCCAGCTCAGCTTGCAGCATGGGCTACTGAAAATTGAATAATGTTGAAGAAGACTCTGAGGAGACAAACTGATAGGTAACGTCAGCAAGGACTGATTAGCATTTAGGCTCTGACTACGTGGCCTCCTGTATGCTTCCAGTCCAAGATGAAGAATAAATGTTTACGGGCACTGAGCAAACATACCTGCTTGGTAGACTTAACAGTCTTGGAGCATCTCAGGGACCTGCAAGGGTCAAACACAGAGATATTCACATTTGGATACCAATACACTGAGCGAAACAATTTGAATTTTTTCCCAGCTACTTGGTTATTGGCTAGTGTAACTGCTGAGAGAAGAAAATCTGGAACTGCTGGAGCATTACCATACATGTTCATGAAAATGACCAATAGACCTAACTCATACTAGAGCACAAGAATCTTGATTCACATTCAGTCTCTTATGGATGAAATATTTCTATCTTCACTGTACAAGGCAGGTTGTGTTTTCAACTCTGGACTGAAATCAAAATTAACACCAGTCTGAACTGATAGTATGAGTCTGATGCTAACTCATACCTTCTGATTCACCCAAATAAAAAAGCAGTGCTTCCACTTAATTGTTCATCAAATCCATACCTTATGTTACAATGTCATTATCTCCTTAAAGATATCCAATGTCATTACAAACAACATATTATTTAAATTAATCTACTATTTCTTTACAATTTGAGACAATATGCTTTATTTTAAAATACAAATGACAATATATACTTTTATTCTAGAAGTTCACAGAGAAACCTCCACATCCATTCCAAAGGTTAATTTCATTTGCTCTTAAAAATCAGAATTATTTTCAGTTCCTGTATGTATAACTTCAGATCCTATATACTGTACTTTTTTTTTTTTTTCCCACTAGATTAAGCGTATATTACAAGAAATAATGCAGGTACTTCCAAACTGTTGTCATCTCATTTCTTAACCTTTTAATGTAAAAAAATAACAGCACAGATCTACCACTTTTTACCATAAGGTAGGTTTTCCAGGTCTTGGGTCATTTCAGTTTTGAATCCTCGTCAGTTTTACAACACCCTTTTTTGAAATGGAAATGAAAGTACAGGGCCCAAACATCTCTCAGAATCTCTAGTTTGCACTGGAGTGTCTATTTGGAAGTTCTCACTCGCAGCATGGAGTGGGAACCTTGTTTTGGAAGTCTGGGCTTGCAGCAGGCCGTTTTAAGTTACAATGTTAGGTTATTCAAATGGGCCTTCTTTGCAGCATGTTATTTTAAGCGATTACTACTTGCTTGGAGAAGAGAAGGCTCTGGGGAGACCTCGTTGCGGCCTTCCAGTACTTGAAGAGAGCATATAAGGGGGAATGACTGTTTACATGGGTAGATAGCGATAGAATAAGGGGGAATGTTCTTAAAGTGAGACAGGGGAGGTTTAGGTTAGATATTAGGAGGAAGTTTTTCACGCAGAGGGTGGTGACACACTGGAACAGGTTGCCCAAGGAGGCTGTGGATGCCCCATCCCTGGAGGCATTCAAGGCCAGGCTAGATGCTCTGGGCAGCCTGGTCTAGTGGTTGGTGACCCTGCCCGTGTCATTGGGGTTGAAACTAGATGATCGTTATGGTCATTTTCAATCAGGCCATTGTATGATTCTATGATATTTGCATTATCATACACCTACAATGCAACATGATATTTTTGTGTCATTTGGTAATTTTTAAGTAGTAATTCCAGACATTCATAAAAACATTGAATATCAGTAGGCTCAAAATAGATCGCACCAGAAGTGAACTGAACTGAAAATTTCCAGTTTTCTAATGTTATTTCTTTATAGATTTTATAAATGTACTCATTTTTTGCCTTGGTTTCCAATGCAATGTAATGTAATACTCATGTATGAGAGATCTGTTAGCACTGTAGCAGTATATTTTTTCCTCTTTTCCTTTCATGGATATTTTTTTCTGCCCCGTGATTACAGGGGGGATTGTTTATGATAGCACACCTTTATTGTTGCCCTTCTGTGCAACATTAATAAATTTATCCACAAAACTACACTGAACTTTTAGCAGAAAATCTGCCTTTTCTTCTCCCCTGAAAAGTGAAGATGGAAGGAAAATCACTTAAAAAAAAAGTAAAAAAAAAAAAAAAAATACTGAGAGGTGTCTTTCTGAAGTCAGTTTCAGTGTCTCTGCTGGAAGGCTAAAGATGCCCTGTTTTGAAGATTTTGAATCTACAGAACCAGAGTATTTTTCATCACTAGTTTTCTCTTGATCTCATTCCACTAGTGCTCTCATACATAAGATCATATATGTTACAATCTATTTACTTCAGTGAAAGGGTAGTCTGATTTTCACCTGGTCATATTTTTGTCTGAATGACTACTTAGCCTTATGCCTAGGATAGGGATAGAAAGTCCATACAGGCACTTCTCATATTCCCACCTTGTTTTAGGGTAAGTCTTTCTGTTTTATTGGAACAAAGTCACACACACACACACACACACACACACACAAAAAAAAAAAAAAAAAAGAGAGCAGGGGAGTTCTGTGTTCTAGTCCAGTAGTGAAAAGCCATATTTGAAACAGTGTAGGTAACAAACTCAGCAGAAATTAGTAGGAAGGAGTCAAAATACTTAATGTCTACTTTCTACTAATGTCTACTTTGTTTACTGGGGAAGAGGCAGACAGAAACTGGTAAATTCAGACAGTAACTGATGTGGCTAATGCTCTGTTTAATTTTTGCTTTGTATTTTTTTCCCTAAAAATATTTTTAAAAATTCAATTTATGAAGCAAGAAATAATATATACTTTTTTTTTTTTTTTTCTTTTTTCTGTGCATGTTTTAATAAGAAATGGACACCTAGAATGACCTCAAGTACTAGACTGAAGGCAAAAATGTACTGTGTCATAGGAATGGAACATACAGAAATGATTTGAAAAATAAGAAGCCTGCATTCATACTTACTGATACATGTATCTTCTTCAGTTTTCCTATTATATGCAGTAATTTAAAGAAAGCTTACTGAACACTTGATTTTGAATAAATAAGGTATGTGACTAAAATGCCTTCATTATCAGAAGATTATTTAGGTCACTACAGTAAAAAAGTACATCAACAGAAAGGAGTATTTGCTGTGTTGATAGTCCTCTGAGCATCTTCAATAAATGCCTACTTGGAGAATGTGAAACTGTTCAGTTGCCAGTTTTCTGCAACCATATGTTGTGTGTCTCCTGAATGCTGACTGCAGAGAGGTGTTTTGGATCTTCTAGACACTAGTGAAAGAAAATATTTCTAGTTTCTGATGAAAAAAGAAAATAGAGTAGACCTTTACAGTCATGTTTAATTTGCCCGTTACCAGCAAAACACAGTGGAGGATGCATGTCCATGATAAAACAACAATCTTCCTTTTTTTAACAAACTATTTTGTGTAGAATTATATATAAGAATTTGATTATTTCTGTGACATATCCGCTTATCTGGAATATCTTGAATAGCTTTTTTTTTTATCCTGTATCATAAGCTATTCACATGTTTTTGATATGAGCTGGTGTAATTGCCTTAAGGCATCTGTTCCAGTCGGTCTTGACATTCAGTGCATAGTCAGTAAAGACAATCCCAACAGTTTTTTCAATTCCTCTGGTCAGAGAGGCTGCAAACATATTTTAACATGGCATTTTATTGTTTTGCACAGAACAAACTTAAAAGTTCAAGTCCCTTCCTATCCTGGGAAATAAAAAAAAAGGAGTAAAAGGTTGCAACAGATACTCTTTCTTATTGCAATTGTCGACTCCCGAGGAGCTAGTCTGATAGAATTTGATTAGGTCTTAGAACAAATCTCCTATGAAAACGTAGGGGTTAGGTTTCTCTGTGTATAAAGCTCATTTAGTCAGATTGGTTGTATCCTCAAATGGCAGAAATCAAGTGATTTCACACAGCAAAAACCTTGGCTGAAGACTATAGATCAGGAGATAGAAGTCTAACCTCGAATGTTTCAAAGCCTTCTGATAAAAAGCAGGACAGACTAGCATCTACAGATAACCATTCCTGAAAGCTGTTACCTCTCACTAAAGAAAAAGGACCATTTTATGATCAGGTCCCATTAACTTTCACTTTTAATAAAATAATCATGGTGCTTCGAAGGGAATAATGTTTTTTTCAATGTACTTGTGGTTTTGAGTACCCCCTTGAAGAGATATGTGAATAGATGGACACATATACACACTTGATGAATTATGTATAAAATATAGTCTTTTATATACAATCATAGAATCACAAAATCAGAGAATCACCAAGGTTGGAAAAGACCTCCAAGATCATGCAGTCCATCTGACCACCTACCACCAATATTTCCCCACTATACTATGTCCCTTAGTACATCATTAACATGTCTCTTGAATACTGAAGAAGAGATGATTACTCAACCACTTCCCTTGGCAGCCCATTCTGCCACCTAACCACTCTTTTGGAGAAGAAATTTTTCCTAAGGTCAAACCTGAATCTCCCCTGGCACAATTTGAGGCCATTCCCTCATGTCCTATCACCACTTATGTGGGAGAGGAGGCCAACTCCCAGCTCGCCACAATCTTCTTTTAGGTAGCTGGAGAGAGCAAATATACTCTTTTATCTAATTACCTTGTTTTTGTAAACAAGCTAGAATATCTTTTTCCATGATTCTCCTTCTATGAGAATTAGGAAAACTTTAAGAAATCTATAGCATAGCCTAGGAGCAAAAGAGGAGAAAGCTATCTTGTGTTTCTCCTTGGTTGTCCAGGTGCATCCACTGAGGACTTGAGTCCATATTTTGGATTTTTAATATTTAAGTTCTCATACACTCATTTTAATTACATATCTCCAGAATATACAGTTCCCCAATCTTATTTTAGTCTTTACTATTAGTTCATCTTTCTCAGAGGTTCTTTTCAAACATTTCTAACTTTATTATTAACCATTTCTCCCTCTAAGGATACTCACGTTACTCACAGTTTTAAACATCCTGAACAGGCTCAAATCTACTGAGGTAAGAAACTTAGTCATAAACTGTCTTTTAACAGTGTTAGAATCTCTCAATAAATGCCATCTAAGAAAGTTTAGCACAATGAGAGGTAACTCAGACTAGAAGGGGCTGTGGCACTAAAACAAAATGTGAAAAACAATGTCTTATAAATGTAAAGTAGAAGGTAATTTGTGCATATGAACTTTTTAAAGGTTCACTGTTATTAGAACTATTTTGCATTCCCTGAACATATTCAGCATTGATGAGCAAGTGCACATTAATCTGGGCAATCTAACTGTGATGGGACATCTTAGCTGTAACCACTCAAAGCAACTATTTGGTTCTGTTTCTTCAGGTTATGAATCGTCTAGCCCCATTGTCAAATAGTAGCATTGAAAAACACACTAAAAGGTAGAACAAGAGACTACTGGAGAAGAAACTCCTGCTTTGGGTTCTGGCAGTCCAATAACATTTTTTAAGTCAGGAGTGAAGTGTTGACTTTATCCACAGGGACCATGAAGCAACTTGCCATGTTAAAATACATATTAGTTTAGATATTTCACACTGTGGATTAGAAGCCACATATTTGACTGAATTAAACTTTTTTTTTTATGTCACTTTTATAAAGCAGAGAGAATGGACAGTGATACAACTAGCCAGAACAAAATTCCTCCAGTCTGAGACTTCCAGCTCAAAGTGAATTTTTTCCTGTTGATTCAATCTGGGTCTTCAGCATGAAAGAATGCTGTGCTTTTGGTAGATATAAGGGGCAACAGTTAGCTTTCTTATGTCCTTTTGTGCTCCCTTGAGTGTTGGCATGGATGGTAGCCATCTGGTGGAGTCTTAAACAGTCTTGAAATAACAGACTTGAGAAAACCAAAATTGCCTACAACAGCATGACAAATCTGTGCTCTGCTGTTGAGTTGGTTAAAATAAGATGAAAATCCAAGTCAATATGGAGCACACAGAATGGTTAGTCACAAAAGCTGACTTGAACCCTGCGAAACTGAGCTGCGTAAATTCCCCTACAGTCAGAAATGACAGTGTCCTCTAAGGTGCAGTTCAGAGCAGGTATTTAAGTAGCTGTGTATCTCTAATTACAGGAGATTGGGTTCTCAAAGAAGAGCTTAGGAAGGGCAAAGAATAGGTTATCTTGCTAAAGGTGAAGTCTTTGTGAGCACTTTGATTGGATGTGTCTCTAGAATGTGGAATCCCTACTCTCTGCACTTCATGCCAGTCAATTTTAACTTGGGCTCCAATAAAAAGCACACAAAACAATTTCCAGCTAGGGATACATGGGATTGGTCTACCAGCTAGGGCACATTAGCATTTTGCCTCTGCACAGAAGCCAGGTTTGAGCTGTGTCTAATTTAGCTTATTCCTCTGCAGCCCCACACAGCGTGCTTTTCTAGTGTAACCCAGCAGGCCTGGTAGCCTCAGACAGCTTCCATAAATTTCTGGCCTGCATTGTATACCCCACTCTTTTCACCAGAGTACAAAAAGCATGCAAAACGAATAAAACAATCCACTCCTTAGCATGCATACAGCTATGGTTCAGACACAGAAAACTGTGGCCTTCAGCTTAGCAAAAAGAAGGGCACCAGGCAACATTGCTATACTTGTTGCTTTGTCCCTGGGAAGGCCACTCAGCCTCATGCTAAAATGACCAAATACGTGCATTAAGGAAAATACAGTCATCTGAATCCATGTTTGTATGTAAGGCAGCCAGCATCCCCAGCACGTATAAACTTTATTTGGAGCTGTGTAGGAACACCACCTGCTCATGCTGCTCCAAGAAATTCCACTTAGAACATTCAGAAGCAGCTGGGATGTGAATGTTTGATTCATCTCATCAGAAACTGAAATTAAGATTGAAAACATAGATCGCGTATTCTCCTAACATTCCAAGAAAATATTTATTTCTTAATATTTGTTGTTCAGTGAAATATTACAAACTGCTTATCATTTCCAGCTTGTTTACACTATGGGTGGATGTAGTTTATATTAAATTTTGCAAATGATTTTAAGGTGACAAGTTTACCACAATTCAAGCCTGCTGACCTGCAACTGAAATACAAGGTGCATCTGGAAGTAATTGTTTCTGTTTTGAGTGACAGTCATACAATGTATAATGCAATATAGTACTGTGGGACTAGGAAGCTCTTGCCTGAGTTTTATAATTGTAAGTCTTTGGCTCCTGCAATTTTAGAAAGTATTACAGTTCAGGGAAAATCCTATCTGTCCAAAGAGGAGTGAGGACACTGCAATGATAGAAGTAAGTCCACTGATTATACCATTCTGTGGCAGCATACTGTTCTTTAAACAGATACAAGGTAAGTGAGGTTCAAGACCCAGCAGCTTTTCCTGAACTACAGACCTGGTATGCCTGAGACTTCCTTTCATATCTTTTGGTTCTTGAAAAATCAGGTTCCTGTGCTATCCTAAATCATTTCACCTTTTTCTAGTTCTGCTATACATCATGTACTATTATGTAACTTCTATTCATAAATTAAAGGATTGACTTTAGAAACCTTTAACTGAAATACCAGAACAGGCAGGGATGGATTCTCATTCCTCCAATAACATAATGAATAGCTACGTAATCAAATTTACTTTGATATCCAACTTGGATATTGTCCTTAAGAATATATCATACCTGTTACAACTATTAACTTCATTTGACTGCACAACTAGTTATGGATCAAAAAGGCCTGTTAGTTTCTCCTCAGATGGCAGTACAAAATGAAAAAACAACAACAACAACAAAAGAAATGAAAAACAAACCAACAAACAAAACAAAAATAAGCCAAACTCCACAACAAACCAAACAAAACATAGATCACAAAGGTAAAAAATCCCCTTATTTAATAGTCCATCTGAATACGTTAAAGCTACCAGTCTCCAGAAAGATTCATGTAGTAAACCTTGCCTGGATGAGTATCATTAACTTGTGTACCTCATTTGAGTAAATACCTAAAAATTCTCACTGGTTGAATAGTAGGGGACAAGAAATGATAAATTCATTTAAGGTTTTCCCTTTTTTTCTTTTGTGTGCATGTATAAGAACTTCTATTAAAAGCCCCCAAGGCCGAAGCTAGTATGATAACATTTGGAGAGGAAGCCAGATTTCTCTCTGAGGAAGATAAATTTTAGCCCCCCCAAAAAATCAGATTAGATTTGAATAATCTAATCTACAAAACAGCTAATTCTGAGAATAACAGGTGGTTTGCTTACCTTGCAAATTTGTTGAGATGTTCAGCTTCTTAGGTAGAAGTATTTTATTTTGCATACAGGAGAATTTTATATTGCACAATCAAACTTTTTCTAGGTACTCCTTGACACAGTACCTGCCTGCCTTTTCCTCTACTTATTGCCCTGTTTCTTCATAGGCAAAGAATTGCCACATTTTAGTCATGGACCACTGTACAGACAAATACAAATTCCTGTAAAAGATCATTGATGAACAGGGATTGATTTTTGTTCTATGTGCTCTGATCTTCTTAGTGCTTACAGGTGGAGGGGATGCAACAGTTTGTGCTGTTGCATGGATCATAAATGTCCTTTTTGATTATGTCCTTGGTTATTTTCCCAGAACATTCCTAGGAAGAAGGTGTTAGAATGGACTGTATAACCTAAACCCTAATTGTAGGACTTAAACCTCAAAACACTCGGATAAATTTGTGCCTACCTTCTGTAGTTTCCTTTGTGCCAACCGAGCTTCAGTTCCATCTGCTCCAGACAGTAACTCACAGAGGTTGACCTGCAGTGAGCAAAATCAAAAGCATCTGCACAAGCTCACAGGGCTTGTGGTGCTTAAGAACTCCTTGGCACTGGATACTTCCAAAATGTCTTGATATACTTGAATGTTTTAGAAACTCAACAACAAAACCCCACCACAGTAACTTCCCTCCTTGATAATTATCAGTAATTTGTGACTGTTATTAGAACAGCATAAATCCATAAAGAGCTAAAAGTTGCCAGATCTCCTCCAGTCTGAATTTGAATGTAGATTCCAGGCCTCCTGTATGGAAAGCCTGCATGTGTAGTGTGAGAGTGTGCACTTCTTGATCTCTTTTAATCAAGAGAAAAATGGATAATGTAATAGCAGAGTTTTGTGAAAGAATGCAAATTGCTGTGCATTGCAATGAAATGTTTCCCCTTAGGATTAGAGTGCCTGGTAAGACTACTCTGCATGAGCTGGAGCTGATATATGAAGCTGTTGCTCACATAAAGGCAGACAGGTTAGAGCTCAGCTGTGCAAACCTTAGGGCCTGGTTCTTCAGTGCTTAATCAGGCAAAGTACCTGCAGAAGTCAGAGGGGTTTTGCCCCTTAATGAGAATTACTTGACTAAATCTCCCTTTGCAGAGCTGGTAGTATAATCCTGCTGTGGTAAAATTATACATGAGGGTCCCTTAATAAATTTTAATTTGCTTTGACCACTGCTAGCATTTTAGGTCCACAATGATCTTGGCAGCTATCAGTTCTGCTTTTTTTGGACAGCATATTACGTTCAGAAGTAATTCTTCTTTCGTGCTCTCTGCTGAAATCCATTCCTGTGTCATTTCTGCTACACTCAACCTTTCTTCCACTTCTGTTATTCTTCTGGGTAGAAGGTAGCCTGGGACTTCTTGCTTTTCTTTCTTGCTTGCTATAGAAACAGAGATAAACAAAAATGTTCCAGATTTACTTACCAAGAAAGATAAAATCATAACATATTACAAAAATCTGTTTAGGTGTCAGACATTTAATCAAAGCTACTGTATGGCAAATAGAGCTACCATGCTTCAGTTCAAACATGGTAATTTTGTAAACTCTCAGCCTTCAACAAAGGAGAGAAAATATGTCTCAGAGAAGCTCAAAGTGGAAAAAGCCTACCTTAAATATCTTTACTTCACATTCTATTTACGTTTGAAGGGTATTACATTGCTCAGCTAGTAACTGTTTAAAAACCAGTAACCTGACCATGAGTGCTAAACATATGTTTAAGTAACATGAATACAGATATGGACAGCATGAGGAAAGTTGCTTCAAAAACACCTTCTATGATTTGCAAATAGAAACACATTAGCATAGATCTCCAAAATTTCTTTCTTCTGCTTTAATTTTTGTTTTGCTAAACCCAATTTCTGATCAGTGAAATAATCTACTGATTCAGGTATAAAGCAGTGAGTAACACAGTGGGTCTGTCAAAGCAGAGGCTGTACTGTTGTTACTAGGAGAAGCAATACCTGAGTAGTTCATCCCTTCACAAATCTGTCAGGACGTGCTCTCTACAGCTGCCAAAACAATGGCCAGAAAGCAGATCAGCACTTAGTATTTTAAGTTAAGGCTGAAATACAGATGCAATAAATAATCATCAATATAAATACATAATCCCACCTAGACAAGCCTCCTAGAAAATCTGCTTAAAGCAGATTTCCACCACTAACACCAACTCAGGGTGGAGAAAATTTCCCAGCCAGAAGTGATCTAGCCAGAACACAATACAAGCCAAGGACTCCAGCAAGAAGAAACAAATGCAATGCCAGTGATCTAAGTTAGGTAAAGAGCAAGTAGCATAAAGAAAAAGGCAATGAGTGATCTGTGAAAGCTAATAAGGCCTCCAAGAGTAGTCTGAGTTCCACCCAGTCATGAGGCTGCTCATGATAAATTTCCTTATTTAGTCATGCGCTGTGTAATCCACCCCATATGGCTCCAGCACTGGGCAACATTTCATCTCAAATCAGTGAAAACAGTCTTCTTAGTAACATCAGTAGTCCTTTGGTCCTCATATTTTTATGTGAGAATACTTTATACGTATCAAATAAAGCTAACTGCAAATATCAAATAAGAAACCTATGCACTTGGTATACTTTGATCTGTTTGCAATGAAGCGGGTGCTGACACAGCACCCTTTCTATTGTTTTTCTCCTACTTTTCTAACCGGACATAAAGGTGAAATTCTAATTCCCATTGTAACGATTCAGAAAGAAATGCAGCTACCTATGTAACAAGGCTCCTCTTTTTTGTCTGGGCTGCAAATGTAGGGTTTGCTCCTTACATCTATTTCACGGCTGCAAAAACTGTAATGTGCTTTGGGGGCACAGACTGTATCAACAAATTGATGCTAAGCTCAACTTTGATGAAAATCTGTCCGTTTCCTGTTTCCCTGTTACTCTTTCATCAAAATTTCTACCCTACTTGTCAAATTTCATCTGCAAGTTCCCAAATACTAGAAATGTTTAGGAAGCTTCCACAAGAAGAAAAAAAAAAAAAAGTAATGTTAAATTATGATTTAATATGCTAAAATGTTAGTTTTCCTAATTCTTTTCCTACAGGTTACTAAATTGCCTGCAGGGGTCACTATAGCCTCCTTTGGCCTCCAGATATTTTTAAGTCTACATAGTCAATGCTTAAGATTATATAAATATGAGAAAGTAGTTTTTTGTTTGTTTCGTTTCATTTTTTGTTTCCGTGCTTTAAATGAGATTCTTACCCTGCCATCAATGCTTGTTACTAGGACTGACAAACTGAAATCATAATTTTCTGTAATATTTTAGGAAATAAGGCAACTACATCATTTGCCAATGGAACAAAAATTCATTCTTATGCCCTCGCCTCTGCCTTAACTGTGATTTTCAACAGAGAGGTACTGGGGAGCTATTTCACAGTAATAATGGAGGAGATAGCCGAACAATCTTGGTGATACTCCCAAACATTTCTTCCCCCCCACTTTGGCTTTTCTGCTACCAGTAGCTGTTGGTCCCTTGCAGACTGATACATCACATGTTACTGTCCCACATGCTGGCCCTTCTTCCTTCAGTGTTGTTGTTAATAGTATAACAACTTTCCTGTATAGTGACTCTGCATCATTAAAAGAAGGGGCTGAGTTTTCCTCTAAGATCACATCTCAGATTAATTCCCCAGTCTTTACCCATGCAAAATCTCATTCAAATCAATGGCTAATTGCATGATAAAACACTCGTTTAAAATCTGACTTGAGTGAAACAGTGTTTGGGGAGGGAAAGGGGAAGGTGGAGGTGGGGGGTTATAAGTGCTTCCAGAAATTAACAGTGCAACATTCGTTGTGACTTGCTATGATGTGTTGAATCACTTTGCTTAGGATTTGCGGTTATTTGAATGTTGGAATAAATTGAACTCTTCTGCACTGTATGTGTTTCCTAGTGTCTCAGAACTATTTTTAAAGTTGATTATCTTTGTTAAGAAATAGAAATAAAATCAAGATTAATAAAATCAAACACGATCGATCACCCAACAAGGAAACAAAAAAAAAGCATCTCTTTTGCTCACCCCCAGGCCAGTACAGCTCTCAGCTGGCTAAGTTACTGGATACTTTGTGAGCCAAAAGTCCAGATGATGACACTGTAATCAGTGAGGACAAAGTCAAAAGGAGGAGGATGGGAGAGAGAAATGAAATAAATAAATGATTAAATAGAAAAAAAAAAAAAAACAAACCTAAAAGTTTAGCTCAAGCACTCCCATGATATAAAGAGCTGCCTGTTGTTCAGAAGTGGAAGTACCCAGTATTTCCCACTCACCCTTAACATGAGGTAATAACTTGATGCTACCACACCCCTGTCCCCAGCAAGTGATGAGGAATGGCAGTGGAGACAATGTGTATAGGGACCAAAGAAGTCTGTGCTACAGCCTTTTTTTCTGGTAGAAGATCATGGATTTTACTCCTTATCCATATAAAGCTCTCCTGTTTATGCTTTATGCTGATGGAGTGAATTTCACCCTACATAATTTTGCCTACCCTAGCTCAAGTCACTTAGGAAGCCTTTATGTAGATTTTACACTTAATTAACATAACCTCATCAGACTTGGTATTTTCTCGAATTTACATGAACTGGATGTCTTAAGAAACCCTGAGTAGAGACGAAGATGTAAGGATTGCTTTAGTGAGAGAGGAGAAGAAAAATATTGTATACAGCAATAAGGCAAAGAAAAACTTGGATTAGAAGATGGATTTAGTGGGTTAAGAAGTCACAGAACTTTGACAAAGCACAACTTTGCTAATACAAATAAGAACCCCGAGCTACATTTGAATTCACATCACACCACACCTGGTAAGAATTAGTCTAGCACAGCATCATCAATCATAGTGTGGTTGTCAGTTTTGACATCCTTTAAGTCTACGTTGTGTGCTTAATGACTACATTACAGAAAATGTAAACAGACACCAAACATACAGGTATGCCCTGTATTTTTTTAAGATGCTGTATATTTAAAAAATAATAATAAAGAAGCTCCAACATTGTTTTATATGGAGAGTGAGTAAGTGAACTGTAATGCAAGCTCCTACAAAATAATCAGGAAAAAAAAAGTTTCTAAAAAAACAAGGACAAAAATTAAAAAATCTTGCCACATTTAGGATCTTTGATCCAAATTTGTAAAACATAAGTTAATATTTAGAGAGAACAGAGAGTTCTTTATATTTTGCTATTATTTATTTTCTCTCTCAAAAACATTCAGCAGAGATGAAATACTATCCTGGCTATATATCCCGTGAATTTTTCAGCTTGATATGGTGACCATGATTTACTAATAAGGACTCTGGAGTCACTTGTGAGCCCATTACAAACCCTGTATTAATAATTCATAAGGGGAAAACATGCTGAAGAAGTGCTTGGGATCATGACCTAAGTGGAATGCCTGAGTTCAAACTAAAAATCTCCCAAATTCCATTTTTATTATTAGCAGATTTCTAGAATTACAACACTTACAAGAAAGGCTCCAGTTTTGCAGCTCTAGAGGTTGCCCAGGTATTATGAACATAAGGCTCCTTGTCTCATTTGCTTGTGTGATCTGCGACTAAAACTTCTATGTATTTCGGCGAGTGCAGGATCAAGTCCCTCCACAATTCATTTGAGGGAGCTTAATTTGAGATTTTAGTGAATGTTTATTTTCTGGCTCAACAGCAGAATATTTTGGAGGTGGGAAAAATGTATGCAAAAGAAGGGTCAAAATCCAGATGTAAGAATGAATAGCAAGAGTACATTCAAAGAGTGCAGGAGTAGTGAGAACTGTAAATACGTGTCTGATTTGGTTTGTGAAAAGTATTGCTATCTCCTTACCAGAACTGTGTCATACTTTCTCCTGTTATCTATATAACTGTCTCTATAGAGGTATAACAAAGGCTGTAAAATAAAAAGATCTCTTTGTAAATTAGGTTGGTTTAGGTTTCAAAGTTAAAAAAAAAAAAAAAAAAAAGAGCTAGAAAACTATGTTTTATTTTAATTCATTTGAATAATCTTCCTCATTTCTGTGATCTATCACTCACAGATAAGAAGCACCTTGCAAATTTTATTATTTCTACAAAATATATCTTATTCAATTAGCAACTGTCAGTTAAAAACAATAGACAATAAACCTCCAGCTCTGATTAGAAAGGAAAGAAATGTGTAGTGAAATGTATGATACTGAAAGCTGTTATATTTCTTTGAAAATGAACATTCATACAGAAATTGCTTTCAAAGTTTTTTTTTTCTTTCTTTCTTTTCTTTCTTTTTTTTTTTTTCTTTTTCTTTTAACTGAATGTGAAACAAAGGCTCAAACTTGGTTTGAATTTAGTCATCAGGAACAAAATTTGAGATGGGACCTGACTCAGCTCTCTGTCATTTTAATTCAGCTATTTGCTTTTAGGAATAAAACTGTTTTAAAGCTTTGCAGGAGTTCATACATATTGTTGGAATTTTGATTTATTCCTTTAAGATCCCTCATTCCACTTTTCCAGAAAAACTAAGAAATAAAACAACAACAACAACAATAAAAAGCACTCTGTCATCTCTACTTTATTAAAATGTAACAGCCCAAAGAAAGAAATTTCATGTCTCCATTTTTCTAGATTTCTTAATGAGAATTTTATTATGGCAACATTTCTGAGATAAAAGAATGCAATGAAGACACTTTTACACTCGTGGTTATCACAGGTCTGAAATAATTTTTAAAAGCTGAGATGCTTTCCCTAATATATGTGAGTGGTGCACCAAGAAAGCACTGAATATCAATTACTATTTTTATAATGCAATTCTCAGAAGCCTTTGGTCTAAGCCAACAGTCCTTACTCAAGCAAAACAACTTGAATGCTGTGGGAGTTTTACCTAGCTCAGTACTTTAATCTCCTTCGAGATCAATAAATAATTAAAAATTTTATCATACGAGCTACTGTGTTTTAAAATTGACTTCTTTTAAATTCATCTTTGCTTTTCTTATTGAAGAAAGAGTGAAGATTTTCTCCCTTGCATTTGTTCTTGCATCCCCTCAAAACAAAACAAAACAAAACAAAACAAAACAAAAAGAACAGAAAACCTGCACAGGAAGTATCTTGCGATGCTACATTCAGCACCAGTCTGGTTCTAAAACAGTCCCATTTTTGGACTGCTTTTCCTTTAACAATCTGATTATACTGCATGGTTTACTTCCACGGTTCCAGTGTTCCTCATTACTAATTCCAATAGCAAAAACTTGCCAGAACCCCTGAGAAGTAAACCTTCAAATCTGGAATTAAATAACAGAATATATTACACATTGGACATTTGCAGGGAAACTTTACTTGAGGGAAAATAAATACAAACATCTTGTTCTGTGATCTGGAAGTAAACTACTTCAAGCACGGTGCTGCTCCCAGAAAGGCTTCTGACAATTCCTGCTTTCAAGTCAAAGTTTTAACAGCGTGTTTCTGAGGCCGAAATATAGACTTAATACAGTATTAATAAAGAGTTTTCTGAATTAATGAAAACCAACCATGTTCACATGTAATGAACAAACACCTAGTTAAAAGAACAGCAAAGCCAGCAGCAGAGATATTTGTGGTTGATTTTTTTATTATTATTATTATTATTTTATCATTAATATCCATTGTATTCCTTTAGCCTTTAATGTGAGCCTCTTCAGCTGACTGGTGCCCAAAGGGGAGCTAACAAATCGCTCAGCTGGTGGCTGACACTGGTCCTGAAGAAAGCTAGTAAGGAACACTTTGCCGTCTTTCAGAGCCTCTACACCAGCTGTCACCCAGCTATGGGTGCTGAAAAGCTCCTGTCACTTCATCCAAAGGGATTTACTTGGTCAGAAGGAAAATTTAAATACAAAGCATGCAGCTAAGAAGCTAGTGAAAAGGATTATGAGTGCACAAGAGCACATGTGTATAAGACACTAATACATCTTTAGGAAATTTCAGATCCCCAAAGCCAGGATTACTGCCAGAGGCAGGGTGGTATACGTATGCTGGGACCTTTACCGTTGGAGTTATTATCTCCCAACTATTCAACTTTATGGGTCTTTCATCATGTGTGTGTGTGCGTGTGTGTGTGTGGGGAGGGGGGGAAGGGGGGAAGGGAGGTTAGCGGTGATGGGGAGGTTGTTTTAAAGAATGCTCCCCTTATCTTCAATAGGGAAATAAGAAACAACAGTCCCATCCATTATTTGGCAGAATTCACCTGCATGCAAAATACTCTGTAGCTTTTATGATCAGACATCTAATTTGTGCGTGGGTGAGGGGATGGGGGCTGGCTCCGGCCTGGCCCTCGGGGAGGGCACAGGGCTGGGAGAGCCGCAGCTCCGTGGAGAGCTGAAAACGCTGTGCCATGGGGAGCTGAGGGAGGGTGGTGGAACCTCAAGCCTAGTTTTCTTTTTTTTCTTTTTCTTTTTTCTTTTTTCGTTTTTTGTTTTTTTTTTTCTTTTTTCTTTTTTTTTTTTTTTCCTCCAACGTCTTTTTAAAGTCACCGGAGGGAAAAGGAAAGGAAAAGCGAAATGTGAAACCGAAGAGGAACGTCTATAAAAACTTACATGTTGAGCCAGCTTAACACTGCAGCCACATTCGACTCGGAGCAGCACCCGTGCCGGCCGGCCTGGGGCGAGGTACCGCTACTCGAGGCTGCTACAGCCCCGGTCCGGCCCGCCGGGCTCCCGCCGCCGAACCCAGGGGAAGGGAGGAGGGAGGCGGCCGCCGGAGCAGCCCTGCCCCGGTCCCCGGCGGCGGGGGAGGGGGCGCGGGCGGCCGCCGGGCGGTGCGGGCGTCCTCACCTGCGGGCGAGGGGCCTCACGGGGAGCCGGGGGGTAACACAGGGCGTTCGGGGGAGAATTCCCCGCGTCGAGCCTCTAAGGACATCGGCATTATGCGTCTTACAAAGCGTGAGGTTTAACAAAACGTGCTACACGGCTCAGAGCAGCTGCCTTTAGAGGTCACTAGAACATCGCTGCAGTATTTACAAATTCTCCATGAAGGATTAGAAGTTAGTTTAAAGCCCTATATACACTAGATACAGTTCCAGTGGATGCTGTATACTATTATCTAAATTTCTTCACATAGACTATCATGTATCTGCCCCAGCAAAGCTGATTAGTGAAGCAGCTTGACTCTGACATATCCTTTATGCCAGCCACAAGCTGCCTTGCACAGCCACCTTATTCACTGTGGAGACAGGCCTGCAGCAAGATTGTAACACAACAAATGCAAATGAGATGAGCCTTACACCACTTAAACCGAGATGGCTATAATATGTAACAGCTTAATGTGCCCACAGAAGTGATTGATGCCCCTTCCGTATCCCTAAAGAGCTGCCGTTTTGATGAACTCTTTTTTAACTAATATTTCTTTTTGCTCCTCTCCCTGGCAATGCCTTTCTCTTTATCCTCAGCGTCAGGAAAAGTGGCACGGAGCGAAATATTGAACAACTCATCAAACTCAATTGTCTCCCTCAAGGTCTTGCTTTAATGAAAACAAAAACAGGGAGGATCTCTTAACAAGCTCCAGGCAGTTTATTTTGAATATTCCAGTGGAAGTTTGGCCTACTGTAAAGCAGATACTGTTAATAATAAGCAATATTATTTTGCTACGGAAAAGGACCACTGTGTGTGTTCTGACAATCTTGGGGCAATGCAGTTTAATCATAGAATGCTTGGGTTGGAAGGGACCTGAAAGATTGTCATTTAAGGTCTGAAGGAACCTTTGCTATTAAGCCCGACAGATTACAGCCCCACTGTCACTCTGCCTGCATAGCAGAGAGCCACAAAGTTGGGGAAAATTGCAAGACAAACCTAGCATCCTGTAGTGGCCTAACCAAATGCTGCAGTAACCTAACTGGCTATACATCTCTAATCAGTATTCATTCCCTGTCCTTAAAATAAACAGAAAACAGATTTCTCCGTTTCCCCTAAAATCAATCTTTCAGTGTATCTGTCAGTTGCTTTCTCCCAATTAGTATTCTAAATTCATTTATTTTTGTCATAAATTAATTTTTTTTTTTTTACGTACCTTGGCACAAGTTTTTCATTCAATACTTGTGAGTAATGTGACAGACTTAACGTTGTGTTGCTTAGCAGTAATTAAAAAAAAAAAAAAAAAGTAACTTTGTTAATGAATTGAGATGAATCAAAAAACCGCCTTATTAATTATTGCTTGCCTAGTAGGCTAAGCTTTGGCTCTTCACCTCACTGGCCCAGAGAACATTTCTTGCCTTTGGCCATGTCGGAGGGGCTCATTAAAACATCTCTTGGGAGCAGACAGAAATTGTTAGTGAAAAGCAATGGTCAGTGCCTCAGCTAGAACTCAGCAGGGAGGGGAATCCCTCATCACTGAGAGCTAACAAGGCTGTATGTATTACACCTGTAATCAAACTGCTCCGAAAATGCCAGGAGACCACTGGGCTCTCTTTGTGATTGGTGAAGTTATCTGAAAATGCTGAATCCAATCCATAATTGATGTGCACACATACAATTACAAGCCTCCAGATATCAGTTAAAATGTTGCAGTTGCAGGCCTTAAGGATTGGCAAACCTTAACATGCATGGCATAAAATAAGGTGTTTGACATAATAAAAGTGAACTTGCTTTGCTTCCATGCACTGCCAGTTAAATTTTAATTGAATTTGCTACATTTGTTAACAGATGTAATTGTAGAAAGCCTCACTGAAAAACAATGGTATATGGATGGGCTTGGGCATCTTTTAGACATTCTGTGAATTAATTTGTACAGTTAAATAATGATCTACATCACTCTTTTGCCTAAGGTAAGTAAAATTTACTGTGATAAGTAAAGTGACCTTGGGATATTGAAGTCTGAGAATTTTACATATCCCAAGCTTTGGGTTAGTATAAGGTGGAAAAACTAGCGCTTCTGTGGGACTTGCATGTGGGTCTGGCTTCCCTATGGTCTCCTAGAAAACTCAAAACTTTAAGCAGTTTTCAGTAGTTGGCTTCCAAAGAATTCAGCTTGTGGTAGACGAGAAGTTTAAATGTGAGTTAAATGTGCTGACCAGACAAACTTAGAATTCAGTGACATAATATCCTGCAAACCAACATCAACATTTACCATAACTCACCCAGGTCAGCCTCAGTGCATGAGAAATAAACCCTCTTCTGGTGCTATATATGCTGTTTATAGGGATGCTGAAGATCACAATGGTTCCCTTCTTGCTTGGAGGAAAGGACAGTGGGACAATGTGTAGTGATTGAACAGGAAGAGAAGGAGAAGGAAGTAGAGGTGCAGAAACAGCAGACTGCACACCACAAATATTTCTGGGGAACATTCACAAATTTAAGATGGAACAATCATTATTGCTGTTCAAGAAGGCTTCCCTACTTTGTGTAGTTCTATGATATTTTTTTTGAAAATAGCGTGTAGATCTGTGGGCAAATGTGAACCTTTTGTCTGTAACACTGAAAAGTGATTCATGAAACTACAACATGAAGAACATGCTTTCCTCCACTTTGTCTGGTGATAGTTTATGCCATATATGACTATAGGGTGTTCTTCTAAGAGAAAGCTAAAATTTTTATCAGCCATTAATAAATAGGAATAGGTGGAAAACCACATAATGCCTCTTTATGGTGCCTCTGTCAGCATTATGACCTCTGTCCCTTAAATTTGCTAGGAGAAGCACTCCTCTTCCCAGACTTAACTACTTCAAAATATGTTGCCTAAACTGAGTTGTTCAGACTCTCTCTGTAGAGAAAGAGAAGGGACATCCATGCCCAAAGGGAGAGTTATCCCACCTCTCTTAGAGAGGGAGGAAAATTTCAGATTTTGGAGGAAGCCCAGATGAGCCCAGAGAAGGCCAAGGCTTAGATAAGATAAATCTCGCCTGAAGTTGCAGGCCTTTCCTTTGTCTTTTTTTTTTTTTTTCTAATTATTACTATTTTTAAAATTTATTTTATTATTATCTCTCCAGAGCCTTTGCAAATAAAATGCCTTTTTTCTTTTCTTTTCTTTTTTTTTTTTTTCCTGTCTGGATTTTTGTTTTAGCTACGTTTGATTTCCTATCATCTTTTAATTGTACACAGCTAAGAAATAAAAGAAATGGAGAGCAGGGGAGGAGAAAAGGTGCTGATCAAACAGAGTCTTGAAGGGCTGGGTTGAGAGGTGTGAAAGACTTCAAATGATTATTGACATTTATTTGAAGGTGCATCTTGTTTTCCATTTAATTTTTTACGTGAAATTGAAAAGGGGAAAATATACAAAACCACAGACCCTGGCAGTTCCTGAGCTAGAAAAAAGAAGTCATTTTTTCTTATTATTCCTGAACTGTAAGTCAGTTAGCTGTGATTTTCAAACTGTTGCCATTCTGAAATTTCTTCCTGTTATTGTGCCACCCAAATTAGAAGCATAAAGTCCTGTTTGTTGCTAGCTCTGCATGTTTGACTGGAAGCATCATTTACAGTGGTAGAAGTCATTTTCTACCTGGTTTCTGTAGACACAGAGAATAAAAAAGGCAGTTGCCACTCCCTAAGAGCAAATGGCTTAAGTGCATCATCAAGTTTGTGACAAGACATCTGTGGTTTAATTTGTAGCATTCTCCTGGTACTAAAAGGATACAGATACGGAGCCAAATTCATCCCAGAATCACTGGCTACATTCAGATCACATGAGATGTGAATTTGACCCATTGACTTCAGTGGTGTAAATGACAGATGCTGAGGAAGTGGACAAAAGTGGCTTTCCCCCACCTTTGCCCTCTTCGAGTTCCAGGGCTAACAGAGGCTTGTCTGTATAATTTAGAACACCTCAAGGCTGCTCCAAGCTCCACTGGCTTGTAACAGCCTCCGAGGTGCTTTTGTGCCGCTGAGGGATTCCCAGCACATATGCTCTGGCCATGGGCCCTGCAGTGGGGTGTGGAGCAGAACGACATCACTGACTCCACAGCCCTCAGAGATTGCCCTGGCTCCCAGGCTATCCTCTGCCTCTGTTAGGGCAGTTTTCCAGGATGTTTGCACTGCTGGAGTCGGAGCCGTGCTCTGCTTGTGAAGTTGCATCCTTGCCATTCAGTGTTGAAAAGATGAGGGCATGCTAATTTATCACTCATGATGTATTGCCAGCTCATGCAAAGGTTTCTGCCACTTGTGATTATGGCCTAGGCATTTGTAAAGGACTTGTGTCCTCTTTCTGTAGGTCTTTCTATAAATTCACCCTGAAGATGGTCCTACTTTTTGAATTGTTGCCTAGTCTATATATATATTGCTTACATGTAATTATACCATTCATATATATATATAAATGTATATGAATTTGTATTTGTTTAGAAAACCCTATTTCTAATAAGTCTTGTAATCAAATATGGGATCAGTAATATCAGTTATAAGTGACTACTAGTATGCTAGGGCACAAAGTATCAATATTTGATATTTAGTAGGAAGAAAACTGAC
Organism: Phasianus colchicus; assembly: GCF_987193195.1. NCBI lineage: Eukaryota > Metazoa > Chordata > Aves > Galliformes > Phasianidae > Phasianus > Phasianus colchicus. Next base: position 135,578,414 of record NC_143436.1, read on the forward strand.
TGTTCAATTACTATATCAAACTCAGTGATTGTATATACCAGTATGTGCAATACACATGCATATGCATATGCTTGGGTATGTGTAACTTTCATAAGTACTGGTGCATCAACCCTAATGTGTGTACTTACACACTTGGTACAGTTTCAGATCAAAACAAATAGAGCCCCAAACGGATCATTTAAACTCTAGACAACTGATGCTTCCATCCTGTGGTCCCTGCCCTGAATACAAGCAGGTGAGGAATGGTGCTAAATGCTTTTGATGTTACCAGCTCCCATTTGCCACCCAACTTTTTTCTTCTCCAAAACCTCTTAACAAACTTCAAAGGCCTCCTTGCTTCTTGCCTTAATCCAGTGCACTGAGACCTCTAGTTCAAAGAACTTTCCTTAAACCCTCTTCTTAAACTGCAACCAAAACTTTTTCTTTCCTTTCCACAAAGTAGCAATTACAGCTCTGTTGCGTGGCAATTGGGCTTGGGCCGATCAGCTCCTGCTATTAATTAATCTCACAAAGGGGGCTCATTTCCTGGCATTCAAATTGACAAGAGAGCAGAGAACAGAAAGCCCTTTCAAAGCAGTTCCAGTTAACTGAGGGAAGAGGTATCAGAAAAAAAGAGCCCCACAGTATTTGAGGTAGAGGGCACATTTGATACTGCCTATGCTTGCTACTGATTGAATGATTTTGTTGAGGAGAGCTCTTTACTAATCTTTTACCTGTAAAAAGCTCAAGAGCAAGTAAATGCAGCACAAATATTGCTAAATTGTGGCAAAGAGGCTTCACAGGCTAGGCTTTCGGTTCCACTCTCCCAGTGCATCTTCTGGAGCATTATACTTACTTTAAACAGAAAGTGTTCACTTTACTAACATAGAAAAGCTCTTGGAAGAAGGGGGGGAGATGAAGAGGCAAGAAAGAAGAATAGCAGACAAGAGATTAAAGCTTTTTATTCAGTATCTCTTTCGTATTCAAATTGTGCTAAAGGCTCTGTGAAAGTTAGAAGCAAGCTTGTTCAGGAGAGCTTCTAAAGTGTGTACATGGATTTCATGGGAATAGAAAAGAAGCCATGGACTGGGTAATGAAAGAAAGATAAGATGTCCTATATAAAACAACTCAAGAGTAGTTCAATTACTTCAGCAAACCATCAAGCAAGCTTTGAAGATTTGAGGAAACACTGCTAAAATATAACAAAAAAACCTCATGTTGCAGGTTTTGTACCACTATATGTTTGTATACTGGGTGAATTACTTAAGCTATATTCTCTCTGTGAATGTTGTTTACTTCTTTGGGGGTTTTATTATTATTTTTCTGGAAGAGCTATGTTTGTCTGGGAGAGTTATGGAAAATGCAACATTCTTGTTTGATCTTTGTATCTCCGTGAAAGGGAGTGTGCCATAAAAAAATAAAAAAAAAAGGTATCATTGTTTATCAAAATAAGCCTGGGAATTAAAGGTCTCTGGCTGACAGTTTAACATATTTCTTTTTGCAGTTAAAATAGCCCTCCTGACAGAGGCTAAATAGTATAAGAAATAATCAACTGCCTTCACCCAGGGAAAAGTCTGAACCAAGGAATATATCAGCTATAAAAATAAAAGTCTGCAGTTTAGAAAATACCTATTTTTAATTGTAGCTATCTCTTCCTCTGTTGCCCTCCCCTATCCAGTTCTCTGATGGAGACTTGACAAGTAACATCAAACATGGCCCAAGAACAAAGCTAACCAACTATGGCCTGCAGCATCCTTCAACCAAAAGTCACCTTTAGTCAAGCTTTGCCATCTAATTTGCAGTGTTTCTGTTTGTACTCTTCAAGCATAAGTCCTAAAACTTACGGTGTAAAGCTTTCTGTGCAGTAAGATTATATTGAGGATGCTGCAACTATTTAACACTTCTAGCAACCTTTGGCTGCAGCCATCCTGGTGTTCTGACTTCAGAAATGCAGATCTACTTTTTTACTATTGCTTATTTGTGTGTGTGTGGTGTTTTTTTTTTTTTTTTTGGTGTGTGTGTGTGTGTGCATCCTGAATAACACTGCTGTAAGACTCCAATTTTAAAGTGCAACTTAATCCCCTCCTGTGCCAGTGTCCTGAAACAGAGCTAAATTACTTTCATAGATTATTGTTTTTTTAATTTAGTTGGGTCAAATAGATGGCTGAGTGAAAGACTGCAATGACTTGTTTGCTTGAATCAAAGTAAACAAAAACAGTAGACAAGTCCTCCTTGCAAGATAAAAAATCCTTACAAAAAGGAATGTCACCAGCAAAACTCATCAACTCATAGAGACAATAAGAAGAGGAAAAAATGAAACTTACAATACAAAGTAATTTTCTACTTTGAAGGATGGCCATTCAAACTCATTAATAATGTATTAACATTCAAGAGTTTAAAAATCAGCATTTTTCAGGGGACCATCAAAGGTCCCATGATTTTCTAAAAACTTGGATCATTAACTTAAGACCTAGCGGATCATTAAAATATGGCATCACTTGTTTTATTCAGTCTTTAACTGTCCTGGATTCACAGGTACTCAGATAAAGGTTATACAAATTGTGTTTTGCTCTGTAGTGAGTTCAACTCCTAATGCCTCATGAACCAACAGCATTTGGTAAGCAATTCCATTCTGTGTATGACCCTCAGTGTCTGCTCTGAGTAGGCTGAAGCTGTGCCAGAGATCTGCTGATTGGATCCTGAGTTTTCCTTCTAAAGACTGGCTGCTGAGAGGGACTGTGATAAGAACTAGCATACAGGATAATCCAGTAAGCCAATGTTAAAAGTTTGTTGACAGTCAAAGGCAAGCACCAGTCGTGGCTGGAACATTTTTAATGAACAAAACAAACAAACAAATAACTGAGCCTTTTCTAATTTTATTTTATTTTATTGAGTTATGCTTTATGAATTAGGACTCATGAATTTCTAACTGCCTGCTCTTCTCCATTCCCAAAGGAAGATCTGTCAGGAGGAGGACAGTGATGAAATTAAAGAGAAGGACAATTTCTAAGTTGTAAATGAAAGTTCTTTGTTCCTTACTTTTTATGATGGTTATTATAATAAGTTGATAAAATAGAGTTATTTAGGATTACTCCTCTTCCTGCACTTTCTTCACTTATTTGTCTCCATCTTCAATTCATTTTCCTTCCTTTTATATATCACTATTCTTGCCTCTGCACTTTGAACTCCAGTAATTTATGTCCTAGTGGAATTATATCGGGTCCTCCTCAGTAGAAGATCTCTATGTACCCTTCAACAGTTACATGAAAGACAATACAACTCTTGGTTTTCATATAGATATATGCAATCTCTTTCTTGTGTGTTTGCTGTTCTGCCACAGATATTGCCCTTTTCAACAAAACAACTTCGGAGTGATTCCAACCTTGCCGCAAATATGACAACTACAGAAAACTTAAGCTAAGCCTTCACACAGGGTTACACGTTATATGTTTTGAATATCTTAGCAATATCTGTCAGTACCTCTACCACCTTCATTGAAACAGTGATAGATAATCTTTAATTACATTTACAAAATAATTGACTGTTCTCCTTGCTTCTATTGTCTTTCCCCTGTTCTCTATTCTTCACATCCTACTCCTCTCTATTCTATTCTTTTACCTGACTAATTTAGATTGCATGCTTTTTGAAGCATCATTCTTATCATTTTACAGGCTCGGCTTAGCACACATGAACAAACTTCCATCAGTTTTGGTGTATATATACATATATATGGGTGTCATGTAATGCCAGAATTGACCTGTCTGCCTCCAAACAACGTGATTGTGCAAGTCTTCTGAAATAAAACTCCTTAGGAGACCCTCACAGAGATGTGGCTTTATCTGAGTTCCTTTAAAAGTTAAAAGCAATTTTTTCATTGCCTTTAACAGAAGTTAAATTAGCTCTTAAACATAAGAGAAAATAAACATTTTTAAATAGAACACAGTGGTGAATGTGAAAGAAACTCCTTATTTTTCTCATTTTAGGTGTGCCAGGAAACAAAACAACGTTGTGACTCTCTAAAATTCTTTCTGATTTCTGAAGAAAAGACAGTTTTGCAGGAAATAAATAAAAGGCTTCTGATTAACTGACCAACAAACAAAGGTCTTTCTCTCTCCCTAAAATGAGCAGTCTCCCCTATCAGCTTAATAAAATTGTCTGGGGCAATTTTGCTGGTTCTGAACTTGATATAAAGACAAATACCATTCTTGAGACACTAAAGCATACCTTTAGATCAATAGAGCATAGGAAATCCTCCAGAGATACAGTCTTGTTTATGGTCAGGGAAGCCTTTTTGGGGTTGGAAAAAGAGGGTTTCCACAGTATTCATGTTCATTAGAGTAAGTATCAGCCTAGAGGAGCCCTAATTTCTCTGAGACCACAAAAGAGATTCATTTGAAACCTAAGCTCTTTTTCAATTGTGGTACTGGAATAATGGATTCTATGGCAAGTATCTTGGAGACGGTGGAAACGGCTGCTCGCTTTTTTAATGCACAGTTCACTGATTAACATCTGCCTGATTGAACCCATATAAATGTGGAATGGAGCGAAATTTTATTGAGTAGACTCGCTGTATACGATGCCTATGGGCATATAGATGGGCAAATAGGTTGGACTTCATCAGACGCTAGTTCTGCTACCTGAGGACTATATACTGGATTGACAACAGAAGCTACTCAGAGTAATGGTATCACATGGTAGGTGTCACTCATTTCTCTTGCACTCTGCTAAATGTGTATCACTTGACTTGGACAGCAAATAGGGATGATTGAAGTCACTGGGCAAAAATTGTGATTGCTATCATCGAAGTATTTCTGAACTTCCACATAGGACAAAATGGGTTTTTAACTTGGAAGGTCTGTATAAGTCCTTTATTTGACAGGAAAAAGCGGAAAAAATGTACATGACTGAAAGTTTTTAGAACAGTACATTAAAAATTTCTTAGTAGTTTCCCCACAGTTAAAGCTGAGTCACTCCATTTAATGGCATAACTCTTCGCCATCTTCAGTGTTACAGCACATTGAACTCAGGCTCACTAGTATCACAATATGAGATTCCAGTGCCCTTATTCAAAATGAGGGATGATTTCCAGAGGATGACAACAAATGAAGGGAGCAACCACTTAGCATGAATAAAGAGTTTGACTCTGCCCCCATATTTCACCATGTGAATCATTCAGGAAAACCAGGAACAGCCAGCATCAGTACTTCACTCAGCAGGCTGCTGAGTGCTTAGTGGGATAATGGGTGCATTTTAATATTTAGCTGATCCAAATTCTTCAGTTCTGACTAAATAAAATGCTTCAGTTTTGGATCAAATCACCCACAAATGATATATTTAATGAAGATAAATATGCCCACAGTGGTCATCTAGCTCAGAAGGAATATCCCGACTATGGCAGAGAGAACTGAAATGATATTTTCAGAAACGAGACAATGTCTGTAGCTGAATGGGAGGAAAAATGTGAGGTTAGTAAGAGCAATTGAGAAATAAGATTCTGAACTGGCCATGTTTCCTGTTGTCACTCATTGTACAACCAAATTGAAATATGGACTATAGCCCCTGGATACTGAGATTTTTATCAGTACTTGATAGTTATAAAAACACATGTGCAGGATATAAATGCACTGGACTATGGAGAGAATTTTTGATGTTCAATAGCCCTTAAATATCCAATTGTTCATGGAGACATCTAGGCTACTGTTGTATAGTGGATTATACTGCACACACAGTATAGAAGAACTCAGTTCTTTTGTTTACTCTTAGCAAGATTTAACACTTTAAATGGCAAGCTTTTGGCTCTGTAACTTCTTGAATATTTTACAAATCTCATTTTAAATAATCTGAACAACACATGATTGGATGCTGAATGTGGTAAAAAGTATATGGGAAGGTGGTACTGACTTTCTCTCAAGGTGTGCTGTGGCAGTAGAGTTAAAGATGTAGTACTTGTTGGCTATTATGCCTAGCAGGTCATAAAAAAAAGTGTATGACTTAAATCTAAAACACAACTCCTGAAATCTGGAGGGGTTGTTCACAGATCTAGACTGTAAATGCTGTTTTTCTAGGAAGAAAAGACAAAACAGGTAAAGGAGGGGCACCTTTGTTAAAATTATTTACCAAATCACTGAGAAAAATGTGCTGAAAACCCCACAACTTTTAAGTTTTCTAAGAAAAATGTTTTATTGTGCCAGAGTCTAGGTAACTGCTCCATACAGCTGACTGGAGATAGAGTAAAAATACTCAATATTTATAAGAGTGCATTTATTGACAAATGCTAGAAGAGGAGCAAATGACTGAAAGAAAGGAGAACTCAAAAAATCTTAAGATTAGGAAGACTACATAATTATTATTGTGGGTTTTTTTCATTGTCTTGTTCACTATGCTAGTGTATTTCTAAGGTCTGATGCTTGGGAAGCAGCTGCCATTTTGTTTGGCTTTAGGGAGAAAGATACAGACTGTAGTGCTGGATGTTTCCTTTGTACACTGGTGATGCCGACCTGAAATAAAGCTATGAACTGCGTTGAAATGTTGAGACCACTTTTCTTCCTCATTCCATTTAAGAAGGAACACAAAAAATATGTGGGAATGTTGGTGAGAATGTCCGTGACATTTAGTTAAACAGCAATGCCACTCAAAGGTGTACAGTATTAAAGATTTATTCTAGAAAAGGAAATTGTCTGTAAAGCTGAGTTCAGTGATACAGTGGATTGACTTTTGTAGTTGGCAAAGCTGCAGTGCACAACAGTAATCAGGTTGTATGTGCATGTTGTTCTGTTAGCTGTGTAAAATCTGCTCTGGAAAGATCTGCATAAGCTTCATGATTTGATTTTCTATTGTCACAGGTATTTGTGTACAGTGTTCAAGAGACTGAAGATGAAAACTTGCAGTTTGTACCCAACTGAGTGTGTTTCTAGTGCTGCCAAAGAACCTTCAGCGTGGCTGAAAACCAGGCCATAAGGGTTTTTTATCAGGCAGTCATTTAAAGAATGGTAGTTTTCTCCTCTGAAAAGAGCAGCTGCTGGCTCATGAATGTCCCAAGAATGTGGCAAACTTAATTTTTCTAAGAGTTGGAACAGTTTGTCAAACAACATCAAAGCATGTAACCTTGGGGGCTTAAAATAATCGATGAAGAAATATAGGCTTCTCCAAAAGGGTAGTCAGAGCTCGTGTATAAGAACCTTGCTCTGAATTTTTTTTTTTTTTTTTTTTTTGCTTAAGCAGGTAGTCTTCTATAGAGACTATGGTCCAAAACATATGAGGTATGTATATCTGATCAGTACCACAAGCCTTCTGAAAGTTACTTGCATCTGCAGAATCCTGGGTTCTGTCTATCTCAGAGGGAGGGAGGCAGGTGTTCTCTGAATGCAATTTATCTTGCCTGTCTCAGGTATCTTGTGATGGGATAAATTCCTCTGTGAGCGTGTCTCCCTCTGGCAGAAATCTTGACACATATTTAAGATTATACCTGTAGCTACCAGATGTGAAATTTTGGTGAAACTTCACTTCCTTTTTTTTTTTCTTTTTTTTTTTTCCAGCATTAGTTTACATGTGTTTTCAAAGTGGGTGGGAGATTTAGATTAGATGCCAAGGGGAAGTTTTTCACAGAGAGGGTGGTGAGATGCTGGCACAGGCTGCCCAGAGAGGTTGTGAATGCCCCATCCCTGTCGGTGTTTAAGGCCAGATTCATCGAGGCCAGACTGATTGAAGGCCTGGGTAATCTGATCTGCTACTTGATCTAGCAGTTGGCAATCCTGCCTGTGGCCGGGAGCTTGGAACCTGATGATCCCTGGGGTCTCTTCCAACCAATGCCATTCTATCATTCTATGATAGATGTTGGCTCACAGCAGATATAGCTTGGCAGGCTCCTATCTCTTTTCCTTCTGAATGAGATCTCCCTGCATGTGTTCTATCTACTACAAGGACCTCAGATTATAAACCTTGCATGATGTTCCACCTCAGTTTCCCTTGTATTATCTGGAGGAGGGTACAGACTTCCAGTGTTCTAGAGAGTTTTGCCCAGAGGAAAAAATGGAAGCTATATACAAAAGTGCTGTGAGGCAGCAGTGAATTTTATTTTGCACGTATTTATGAAGAAAAATTGTAATATAAACCAGTTCAGATTCAGATTTAGAATTTATTTATTTATTTATTTATTTATTTATTTATTTATTTAGAGAATTTATGTCTCAAAAGATTACATTTTCTATCAGGAAACTCTTCCAAGGCAAAGTTCATAAATCCTTTATTCTAATGATTTTTTTTTTTTTTTTTTCAATTTAAAGAATGAAGTCAGCAAAGTAGTTATTACTAGAGGTAATGATACTCAGATGTCCCCAAACAAAACAACACAGTCTAGAAGTCAAAAAGCCTTCCTACTGGTTTACTGTAGAAGGCTATACAACAGATATAATGAAAAAAGCACACAAAATTTAAGCTAACTAGGTATAATTCTTGAACTCGTCCTTCTTAATCAGCCATCTATATGTGGTCTTTGCAGTCTCATGCTGTGCACATACTCATCACAAATAATTGGTGTGCACTATAGTAAAAAGACACTGAGATGAAAAGCTGTTAAAGAAAACTCACTTTAGATGTATTTTTCCTTGTATTGTGCACTAGACAATTTTGATATCCTGTTGATGTTCTGGAATTATTTGAAATGTAGTAGATTAAGAAATCAGAGTAAGTGAGAAACAACCCTGTAAAATTTTGTAACACATGACTCTCACATGTTTAGTGCTTGGCATACCTCTCTGCGTGCTTATTAAACTGTTTTATGCTAAGAATGGTGAAAAGAAATATAGTAGTCCCTAGTATATACATTTCTGAAGTACAGCAAGACATCCTACTTAGCAAAGGGTTACAACTTAGCATAAATCAACTTGAAACTCATAAAAGCAATAACTTACATATATTTTATTGCCATTGGCACATTTATTAGGATTAAAATTTTACAATATCGTAATACCCCTACTGGCTCACCTAAAAGTATTAATGTAATAGGAACACTATTAATAAATGTATATCATACAGTAGGTATTTTCTCAAAAAGGGTGGCTTTGAACCCAGGTATTTCATTAGACATGAAGAATTTGTATCAACAGTTCAATATTCAATTCTATTTCATAAACAAGGAAAATACACACATAACATTGGTGTACCTCAAACTACCTAAACATTTATGTCATTTTTTCTCTTAGAAACAAATTCTTCAGTAATACAGAAAAATTGTACGTCTTTAGTGCTATCCCTGTAAATGGTTATTCCAAAACATATTTTATGTGCTGAAAATATGCTTTTCGTCATGTGTTCTTTTCAGTATGTTACTTAAATGTATATTCCAATTAAAATTTTTATCAGTATAATTTCAGATATTGGGTCTTCAGTATTGCCAGCATCATTAAGGCAATTGTCACTGAAATATCAGATGTTATTGCAACTTAAACTAATTTTTCAAGGTTTTCCTCAACTAGTGAATAAATACAGAATCTAGAAATTGGCAGCTTTCTTTTATTGTCTTTCCCACCTTCCCCCCCCCTTTTTTTTCCTTTCAATTTTTTATTTTGCTGGTAGCAATTCTAGCTGGCTGAATTGCATTCAACTCTATCAAACATCTATTGAATCCTCCACAGAACACTCCAGCTGTTCTTCACCTTTATGTTACACATTCTTTTCCAGCTATTCGTCATTGGTCTTCATGACTTCATTTTGACAATAGCACATAAAGTAAAAGGACACTTTGTGGGGATTTTTAATACAGAACCATAGCAGTTATGGGATATATAGATAGCATTATTTTTGTCTAGAACATCACTATAGGTGAAATTCAGCTCATCTAACTCAGGCACCTATAATCTTAGCTAGTCATCTAATGGTCTTCTGGAGATTGATAAATACATTTAAGCATTAATTGTTTGACAAAATTCTACTTTCAGAGATAATGAGTCATACCCCCCAAATTCTTATCCTACTCACTCACTGATTATAAAGCCTAAGGTGATTAACCCAGATACAGATGTCAGATTTGTAAACATCTAAATTTCATATTTGTGTCTTGTGGAATCATAAGACATTCTTAAGCTCCTGTGTAGATATTTTGGGATTAGTGTGTCTGGAGCATGATATTAACATAAGGAAGAAAAAGAGCAGAACAATCTGAGCAGTGGGGTTATTCAAAATTTTAGAGGGTACGTATTTTGCTTAAAGTAATTTTAAACATGTTCTAATAGCTGGCATTTGTCTCTAGGGATGTGAAGAACATCTGTTACATTCAGATGTGGCAGAGCAAGTACAGTAAGAGCTGCCTTTGCTTATAGCATGGGTAGTCAAGGATGGGGGATGTCCATTCTTCACTGGTCTCTTGAAAATCCTTAGGCCTTAGGCATTCAGAGTCTTCTTGCAAATCTGTTTGGTCTGCAAATGTGTCTTTCCAGAAGATCTGCTGGAACAGTATCCTTCTAAACCATCAGTCACATCTTAACACTTGCCATCATCTCCCTATTTGTTATAGAAAAGACCAGACTATTGGAATGAAAATGACCACAAGGCAAGTTCTGAGTGAAAATAAAATGCAAATACTGCGAGAATTATCTAGTGAGTATACAAATAAGCGTTGCCATCTGTGATAGTTAGTTATTTCAAATGTGATTTTTCAGGATCTGTTTTAGTTTTTGTTTTCAACGAAGCACAGAAACTGGAGAGTTGTAGGGAAATCTGGCCTGAAGTATTTGCCATCATTATATACATTTCTTCTTTGCAAACAACATTCACTTACATTTCATTTGAGCACTTTCCTATTCCCATTCTTTTTGTCAAAGAAAATCACTCGGTTGGAGGGAAAGGATGCTTACTGTGAGCACAAATTGACATGATATTTTGCAGATCAATATTGATTTTTCGCATTCAATGCATATTTTATTGCTAATTGGATGCTAGGCTATTCTTGTTTGGATATATGCAAATATTTCTGAACTTTTTGCTTGGAAAAATAATAAAACTTTTTTTAAATGCATTTCAATATATGTAGAAAAACAAACCTAGTTTAGGCTTTGGACAGATGGTTTGATTTGGTGCAGCTGAAAAATAGCACAATTAAAACCTAAATATTGTATATTTCCACACTGCATGAGTCAGAGGTCAAATGTAGGCATTTATTTTTAATTTTGTCAGAAGATCTTGTCTAGTGCACCATATAGAGGGAAACTAAGCAAGATTAATGCATGTTCCTGACTAAGTATGATTGGAACTTTCTGCTGGCATTTATACATAGGTTTAAATTCATTAAAATATAACAATCTAATATTTGTTTTATATGACTGAATTAATTACATTTGTAAATGTTAACACTCACTGACAGGTCTACACAAATCACCTCATTAAAATACAAGTAGTCTGTGTGCCCAAACTCTTAATTTTAACTCATTTTTAGCTAACATCAACATAACTATTGACTTTAAGAGCATTAACCTATGGAGAAGTTTGCTTATCATTTCCAGTATATTCCTTGTTACCAATAAAAGAATTAGTAGAGGAACACAGAGGCTGAGATAACAAATTGACTGGACTTTTAATGGCAGCTGTCACCAATAGAAGAACTTGAAGGTACAGTCTAGTGAATGATTTCTCTCATCATAATTAAGACTAAACGCAGCACATACGAACATAACTGCTTCAATCTTATAAAAGAATGAAAATTGAACATCTTTCTCTCTCTTCACTCTTTCATGGTCTTCTTTAGACCAAAGTAAGGTAAATTTTTGGTGGGGTTTATTTGCTATAACATTCAGGTTCTATAACTTGCTATGAAGAAGAGGTGTCTTCTTTTTGTCCATCCAGCCTATTCCAATTCTCCACTTCATTCTTTCCCAAGCTGTGCTGCTGTTGTTTCACAGCCTGATACTAATAAAGGATTTCTAATTTGTTTGTTTTCCTCTCCTTTCTCCATCTAAATCATTCAGAAGTCCCTGCTCTCCTTAGAACTCTATTGAGTTGTCTATCTTTTTTCTGTTTGATTATCCTAGAAGATTTTCAGATTAGAGACAGTGATGGCCTATCTTTTTTCCTTCAAGTCTTAGTTTTTTGGTGGTGTTTTTTTTTTTTTTTTTTTTTGTTTGTTTGTTTGTTTGTTTTGTTTTTGGTCTAGGGAAAATATCCAGTCAATTTTAGCAGTACTTTCTATGCTTCCTGAGACAGGTTTAGTGAAAACATGAATAAGAGCTCTTCTGTATGTGAGTAATATTTGCCAGTTAGGCAGATAATCACAAGGCAGTGTATATCACATACTCTAACTAAATACATATGCCATAGAGTATAATCTGGGCAGATAGGCTAGCAAAAGGAGAATGGTAAGACTCAGATCCAAAATGATTAACCAAGCCCTTCCTGTTAAAGAAAATGCCTTGAGAATGACAATGACCATGTATGTGCAAACAGATTTACTGATACTAATGCTTGCTCCAAAGACGGCCACATTTTGATTGCTTGATGTTTGAAATATCCAACTTGAAACTGTGAAAATGCTGAGCTTCTTCAGAGTTTCAGACTATGGTTTTGTTATTTCTAACTTTATACTTAGATTTTACAAGTCAAATACTTCACGCTATGTCCTCTGCCAATACCAAACAAAGTATATTGTAGATTATATGTGTGAAGCATGATGAAGAGGAGGCAGTTACAGTTCACTATTACTCACTTACAGATCTGCTTTAATGCTAAATAGGTCAATGTAGACTATCCTAGAAAATGTGCTAATTTAGATTCTACCTACATATCCACCAAACTGCTTTAAGTTTGCAGTATGCTTGCTTGTTTTATTTATAAAATTTTCCTGTCTAAGAAAATCTCTTTGATCAGATGAGAAATTGAATAAAAGATTCAAAAAAAAAAAAAATGATTTGTGGACACAAAATTTTCAAAGAATCACTGTGTCATTAATTTACATAAAATTTCAGATTCATTTAGAAAAAAATGACAAATCATTGCTGAAAGCACATTTGGTTAAAGTATACAGAAACCTACTGAGATAGATGCAAAGATCAAAACAGGTCTGCTGCAATTTAAAAAATTTGAGACATATTCTTAATGGGGTAAAGATGCAAAGTTGTGTTCATCTATCATTTCTCTGAAACTATAATATTTGGCTTTATTATTTATATAATTCTTACACTGTCAAAACAATACTTGTTTAGATACACTTCTCTTTTGTTTCTGAAGAAAACAGGTATTCTGAAATGGCCCTTAGAAATCAGACATCCTGATGCATATTCTGCAAACTGTATTTTGCAAACTGCAAACATGGTTTTTGTGAAAGAATATGATTGGTCAGTTTTGAAAGTCTGCTCCTTCACAGCAATACTGGAAAATCCAGAAATGATCAATAGATTGCTGTTTAGGATCTCTTCTGGGTGTTTTCAAGTATTATACATAATCATGAATGCTCAGTCTGTTCAAAATGGAGAGAAAAACAACCAAACCACCAAAACAGTTGACACCCAAACCCTGAAACATAACAAAGTAGCCCAAAATCAAACCTTGTCATGTACTTATTTACAGAAAAAGAAAAAAAAAGAATACACCCTGCCTCTATTGTAGAGGCATATACCTATGTCCTGATGATCTGATGACTGAAAAAAAAGAGTTTTTAGCTTTCCTGCACTGGCATGTGTTAATCGGTGTACACTATTGCTTACAGACCAGACTCTCTGTTATAATTTTACTCTTGGACCATTAGAGGACATAAACCAGATTTGTAATTGCTTTTCTTTAAGAGATTTTTCCCTACAATTTTATTGCACGTCATTTCATACTGAATTGACTGCAAGAAATCCAAAAAAGCTGAGGATTTTAGCTTGTTCATATCAAGCGAAGGCATGAAGAAATTTTTCTGCATTTTTTGCAGGTTTTTTTTCTATTCAACACTGGAGTAAAGCTTCACCAAATGCTATGCAAAATATTTCTCTACATTCATGTGCCTAATATCAAATATTCTTTAATATCTGAAGCACTGTAAAACATTATTAATTAATAATTAATCAGCACCTTATGAGACTATTCTGGATTGAATTCCTCATTTTTCCTGAAACAAAACCTGAGGTGTCAGTGTTGACAGGACTGATTTTCAAAATACCAAAGTTGTCACAGAAAATGTGTTTGCCCGTTCTCAACAATTTACATATAAAATCATGCAAACCTTATCCCATTGCCTGGGAATCAGATACCAACTCATAGAGTCATAGAATGGTAGAATACCCTGAGATGAGAGGAACACATAAGGATCACATTGGCTCCACAAGGACTACCCAAAAATCAAACCGTATGTCTGAAAGCATTGTCCAAACACTCCTTGCACTCTGTCAGCTCGGTGCTGTGATCACTGCCCTGGGGAGACTGTGCTAGGGCTCAACCATCCTCCAGTAAGGAACTGGTTGTGGTTTCACACTGATGAGTAGCTGAACACTACTCCACCACTCTCACTTCTTCTTCTCAAAGGAATTAGGAGGAGAAAACATGAAAAATGTCTCAAGGCTTGAGATTAGTAAGCGATTACTCACCAGATTTTCCCTTCCTTAAATCCACTTTCCAGAGCACACCCAGAATTGTTCATGGCTCAGCTCAGACAGCTGTGTGTCCCTTTGGAGCAGCTGGAGCTGGCTCTGCCCTGACGTGGGGCAGTACTGAACTGCTCACAGAGACCATTCCTGCAGCCTCCTTACCCCCACTCCCTTCCTCAACCTTGTCATATAATTCCGGTACTGAAACTTCTGTTGATATCTAGTCTGAACCTCCTCTGATGCCAGCTGAGTCCAGCAGCCTGTGCTTCAGGATTTCCGACATGTATCCTGGGTACCCCAATATATTTCCTGTGTCTGACTGGTTTGAAGACTGTCATAACTGGGAGCTCACTAGGAAAGTGAATCCAGCTAAGTCTTATGAGTCTTCATAACATCACTGGAAATATGAAGGCTCCATGCAAGAACTGCAGATGGAGAACAAGATAAACACTATACAAACTATTTAAAGGTGCTGTATGGAACGCTATCTACTGAGAAGTGATCCAGCACTGATGGTAAAAATAATCACATGTGCTAATTGCTCTACTACTTTGTTGCTGATCCTCTGGGGGAGATAATACAAAGACATGCTCACCTGAAATTGGCACCTGAAATCTTACTGTGACCATAAATTAATTTCCTGCAGTCTTTACTGAGGAAAGGAACTTAACTCAGTATCTTTTCTTTTAAGACATGATCAAACCATAACCTACTCTGCAAAGAGGCAATCTGTCAGGAAAACAGATGTGAATAACTTATATGAGCTTTATTTTTCTAACATTTCCCATATTTTTAAAATGTTCACACCTAAAATAAGTACTGTTGGTACTACTTTTTAGTTTCCTGCTTCAAGAAACAGCTCTAATTGCAATAGCAAAACACCAGATCAGAAAGCATAAGATTTGCTAAGGAAAAAACATAAATTCCCATTTTATTGCTTCTTTTGATGGTAAATCTAACAGAAGTCCTGGAGAAATTCTTAAAGCACCTAAATTTTATGTGTGCTCCAATAGCTTTTCTCTTCCCCCAGGGAGAAAAAAATACCTCAGTAAGAGATAGTTGTGGGTCTGGAGACTCATTGTTTCCTCAGACATAAATCTTCTTATTTTTATTTTTTTAAAAAACTACACCAGAAATCAGGTTCTAGTCATTTTCATACGTGAAGTTTTGAATTTGATAAATGCACAAAACAAG
The DNA here is from genome assembly GCF_987193195.1 of Phasianus colchicus. Lineage (NCBI taxonomy): Eukaryota > Metazoa > Chordata > Aves > Galliformes > Phasianidae > Phasianus > Phasianus colchicus. The sequence continues at coordinate 135,594,136 of NC_143436.1, forward strand.
GAGACAGTGTTTTATAAATCCTTACTTTAATAAGTTGAATAAATTGCTTTATGCTTTTTAAACAATATGTAAAATATGCTTTGTAACCAATGTGTAAAAATATGTGCTCTTTCTTTTTTAATTAATAATCTCTTACCAGATAGTAGAAGAATCAGGATTACAGAGGATACATCTATTACAGAGGCAGGCTGGTTCTGTCCAAAGGCAACAGAAGCAGAAGACCCAAACTTTGAGGGCTCACCAATTCTCTCTTTCCCCCTGTTTTGCTCCTTACTCTTTTTCCTTTTCCTTGCTCCTTCTCACAATAGGAGCCTTTTGACCCTTGCCCCAGGCACGCACTTCATCCAAGGCTTTTTACAATTTACCAGTGCTGCCAAGAAGCTCAGAAGCAATTCTGGCAAACACGCAGGAATAGGTACTATTTACCCACAAATGGACAAGGAAAACAGAGCAGAGATTAAGATATCTACTCAGTGCTGCAGATACATTGCAGAGAATCCCACCACAGTGCACTTGTATACCACAGCTCTGCACTCCCTTTGGCTACAGTCCTACAAGGACCGCAGAAGGGTTGTACTTACATCTCCCAGAGTAACCTGTGTCAAAACGTATGTGAAAATATGGGACAAAAACATCCATAAATATTCAGCTGTAGTTCTTTCTTTAACTCATTTTCTAATTTTTTCCTTCCAGGTGACTAAATTTTCTGACGTTCCCAAATCAAGATAAGATGAATACATAAGCGTGAATAACTTCCCCCACGTAGCCAAGGAGCTCAGCCCTGACTTGCAAAGATCACTCTCTGCAAGAGCAAAGACATTTTTACACTTCCATGATATTTCACTTGTGAACTCTCCCTGAGATTGTCACCTGTGTAGATGTGTTTATTTTGTCACGATACTTTTGTGATCTTGGGTACTGTGTAATTTGAAAGACAAAATACAAAAAAAAGAATAAAGTTTCAGTTCAGCTCACTGAACTGCCATGTGTCTCAAAGTAGAATCTAATGCCTCTAAGGTTTCCTATTAATCATGTGATGTCAGTGATTTTGTTTCTACCCGTTGAGTTATACAGTAATATACATGAACTGTGTATTTGAGGTATCTTAAGCATGCAATAAGCGCTTTATGTTGGGAATGAATAAAGAGAATGAAGATGGTACACAGGTTCTGCTCTTTTCAGATGTGGAAAATATTGCTGCCCCAGCTAGTAACTGGCTCCAGGATACTTGGTAAACCTACAGCCTAAATATTAACAACAAACATGCCTGCAGTTGTGCCACCTTTTCTGCGACCCTGTCAAATCTTATTACTTACTAATCCGAATGTCTAAAAAGTAGCTACAGGTGCACATCTTGGGCTTTGGATCTCTGTTTTGTAATTGAAAGCACAAAATAAGTAAAAGAACTTACAGAGATTCTTTATTAATTGATAATGAAGGCACGTATTTTTCATTTTTAAATCACTACAATATATGAAGAAGACCGACTAACTTTAGCAGCACTGGAGCAGGGAGGAAGAAAAGCAGTCTGACATCAGTTGAGGAATACACAATAGGAAAGAAAAGGTGATTCAGATTAAAACAATGAATAGAAAGACAAATTTTATATTTTATTGACTTCTTTTTGTTAGAAAGAGGATTGCTACAGGAAAGTCTTCACAGACTTTTTCTCCACCTTCTCTACAAAATATAACACACAGCTCTGCATACAAAACTGGGCATTCACCTAGTCACAAACTAAACAGCAATGAATAAGTTCACTGGTAGGTTTAGCTAGCTTTCCTTGATAGAATATCTCTTTAATAGAAACAATAGTATTTTCATTAAGATCTTGTATAACTGGACAGCACAGCTCACTGTAAAAAAACTGACATATAATTTCCAAACACACTGACTCCAAACTGAAGTAGAGATAAGTGCTTGATAGGTGGTGGGTGGGAGTTGTTTCCTGGGTGAGGAAACAGCTGCCAAATAGGCAAGTGCAACCCAGCTGACAGAACATTTTAGAAGGTGACTGAATTTAAAGAATTTAATCTGCATACAAACAGCTCAAATCCAACACAGGTGAATTGATTGGCTGAAAGCCATTATTGTTTGGTCATATTACAGTTGTAAAACAATTTTAGCAGCTCCAGGTTAGTTCCTAATGGAAAATATTATGTTACTGGAACTATTAGTAGTGTTGCTCTATTGACACTGTGCTCTCCGTTGGCAGTCAATTCAGAGAGGTGAAAGATGGAAGAGGAAAAGCAAATTAAATACATTTTTATTTTTTTGTGTGTTTGTTTTTACTTTTAATTATTATTTTTTAATTTACACTTAGGTGCTTTATCCTTCTGGTTAATGCTTTGGAATGCTGAAATGGAGCTAACATCACTCATAAATTCAGCTCTGATTTGACCATTGACTGCAGTTTTCTTCCATACCGTCCTCATAGCTATCCTTGATATATATTCTATGCCTGTCAAATTAATGACTATTCTTATTTTCATTCCCATCTAATCACTGTTGCAACTCTCTCTGGTTAGCATACAAAATGATTGGTTTGCAGTGATACCTCAGTATGCAATGGTTATAATGACATATATTTTAACTCATAACTTTATGCTGTGATTTCAAAATCATTGCTTTGCTTGCTATTCTTTTATAGCTCTTGCATTATTTGTCCTATTATTGTGAAAGACTGACAAGTTTCTGCTGAACATAATTATTAGTTAATGTTCATACACTACATAAGTGCAAACATTTAGTTCTACTGCTTATACAAATAATGTGTTTTCATTGCTGCAGGAAGTAACAAATTTTAAGCTTCAAAACTGGACCTTTATTACGTATATAGCTTTCCAATAGAGCTTCTTTCTGATAAGAAATATGTTCATGATGGCAAAGGGTAAACAGACATAGTAGATCCAGAAAGTAAAGAAAAAATCTCAATGTTTTCCACTTTGAAACAGATTGGAAAATATGACACACAGTACCTCATGATGCTCAAGCAGATTGGACGTGGCTGAGAGTGATGCTAAGAAAAATGTTTTTTCCTATTGACTAATGTGCTACACCCTCCCTGTTCAGAACTATAGCTTGAAAACCACACAATTCACCTTAATCCTGAGTCACCAGACTCATTTTGTAGAGGGAGATGGATACCATTTTTATATCGGTAAACTAGGCTTTGTAATAAATGCTGAGTTATCAACATCTTTCTCTATATACTAGTTACATATTTTGTACTTCCTAATCAACTATCTCACCTTGCTTATGCTGCTAATTTAAACATGACAGGCAGGATTCATCTCATCTATCTTCATGTGCTTCCCTTCCCACTCTTCCCAGTCCATGGAGAGAATTAGACACTTGTAGGAAATTACAGGGTCAGTCCACCTTCCGGAAGATAGGTGGCCAATTGAAAGAGTCTAATATACACAAGACTGACACATACAGAGATTTGCACCCTTCTAGTGGCCAGTGACATAACATAGGGCATGACAAACTATGTTTATGTAGCTGGATTAGCCAATTTCATTTCAACATACTATAAGCATCAAAGTAAGACAGACAAATTTTTCCCCAGGTATTCCACAGGCAACTTCTGTGTGTGAGGTAGTTGTCTATTCTGCCTTTAGAGGCCACTGAAATTTTAAGTTAATCCATTCACAAGAATGTGGGGAGCTATTCAGCTCACCTTCAAGTAGACATATGTGCTTGGTCTGCCAAACTGGAAACGCTTCTGGCTGAATTAATTAGACTCCAGCTAAATATAATAGGACCATAGGCAGCTATATTTAGGCTCTGAAATCACTCATTTGCAACACAGAACTATTGTCCAGCATTGCATTTACTTGAATCCCACCCCTGACTTCTAGGTGATTTCAGCAAGGTGAGATAAATCACACTGTACTCCATCATCAGCTGCAGTGGAATCCCAAGAGACGCATAAAAGGTAGGAAATTCACATCCCTCAGAAGAATTGGTTCAGGTTGTACAGACCAGAAAGAAGGCAATATATCAATAACATTTTATTCTTATAAAGAAATTTGTTTTTGCAACAATCAGGGTTTCAAATTTACTTTTTCTTTTGAAATGACAATGGATTTGAGAGTATAGTAAAGCAGCTTGTACATTATACATATGGATCCAAGATATCTAGAAGTCTTGTCTGCAACTGAAACAATCCTTCAATTTTATATTTTTTAGGTAAGATTAACAAAAAAATTAAATCACTGAACTTCAGAGACTAATTGAATTTTGAGATTATCTGGTCCATCCTAATGTAGAATCAAGTTCGCCTTGGATGTTCTTAACTACTATTTGCCTATCTTGCTCTTAATACTTCTAAATGGAAGGGTTCCAGAACCGTTACAGGCAGCCTTCTCCAGGATTTTGTCACAAGAACAAGAGGTTGATTTTTTTTCTTTACAAATAAAGTCTTTTTCCTCTACTCATTCCACTGCTAGCAATAAGGAACAAATGATTACCATCTCACCATCTTTATAACATTGTAGAGGATGGCAGTTATATTCTGACTTAGTCTCCTTTTTTTCTTTTTTTTTTCTTTTTGCCTGTTTTTGTTTCTTAGACTAAATTAATTATTTCAGCCTTTACTCACAGGTCATGTTTTCTAAACCTTATCTCATTTTTCATGCTTTCCTTTGGGTCTCTTCCATTTATCTTTCTTAAAGTAAGATGTTCAAAAGCAGTCAGAGAACTCCAGCCTCAACAGGGCAGGACAGGGTAGTGTGCTTTAAATCATGTGCAACAGCCCTGCTTCTCTTCTGCAAAATGAAAATGTTTAGAGTAAGAAAGTCTCATTATCAATTTACATTTAGTTTATGACTCACATTAAAGCCCACATTTTTGCTCTATTTCTATTTGAACAACTATTCTCCATTTCATGAGTACTCAAGGAAATTTTGTATTAAACAGGAAATATTCCTCCTAAACTTAACATTTCAACACATCTATGGGGGTGCAAGATTTGCAACTTTTCCTAGAAAAAAAAGATTTTCATTTTTCATTTAGGAGAGAAGACGGGACGAAAGACAAACTTGACATACCACAACATATTTTTTCATCATGTAGATTTTCCCAGTCTGCTAAACTACCTTCAGACTTAAAATTAGCTCAAGAGGAGATTGGACAGAAAGAGCTCATTTGACCGTCTCCAGGAAAACACATTCAAAGAGTTGCCATGAAGCATTTACTAGTAGATGAAAAATTATGTTTTTCACTTTATATTCTTTCACATCTTTTTGGCATGAATTAAAATAGCAGCATACTATTCCAGAGCTTGTCTGGATAGGCAACTACTAAGTAGAAAATACTCATAATGTTCAGTAGAAATACTGTCTTCACCAAAATCAGTGTCTTTTGTTTTTCAGTTGATTCAAAAGGAAGCAAGTTTCTCATTTTCTGATCCACAATCTTGAGCCAGCAAAAGTGTTGGGTTTTTTTCATTTGTTTGTTTTGTGCGTGTGTTTTCTTCTTGTTGTTTTTTCATGTTACAGGATGCAGAATTTTAAAAACTAAACTCTGTGATACCCTGTGAACACTTCTCAGGGGGAAGTTCTTTTGCTATGAGAGTGATGAGATGCTGGCAGAGGCTGCCAGAGAGGCTTTGGATGCACCATCCCTGGAGGTGTTCAAGGCCAGGTTGGATGGGGCTCTGGGCAGCCTGGTTTAGTATTAAATGTGGAGGTTGATGGCCCTGCCTCCAACAGGTGAGTTGGAACTGATGATCTTTGAGGTCCCTTCCAAAACCATTCTATGATTCTATGATACTCTCTCCCTTCCTGCTTCTTCACTATTTCTTCTTTGTCCTAGTATTCTTCCTTCTTCCAAAAGATGGTTTCACAAGGTGAAGGACCAAAGCCAGGTATTTTTTGAAAACACGCACGCACGCACTCACAAAAAAACAAACAAAAAGCAATGTGGAAAGAGCGTGGGAGCTGAGATACGCTGTTTCCTGCATCCACCCCTAAAGTACAGTGTGTAGTCATTTAAGTGGATGCCTGGCACCTTTATTTTGAAGCCCCTGACCTCAATCTACACCTAGATTGACTTTAATCAACAAAAGATTGCTTTAAAACAAACACACACACAAATATATTCCTGTCCTGAGATGAGAGAATGGAAACTTTCAAGAAAGGAACTTCCAAGAAAGAATGATTATTTTTTTCCTATCAATTTACAATTTAAAATTGTTGCCCAATTTTCCAATAGTTGAGCTTTATGAACTTTTTCCAACTTGAGGATTTAGCGCATGCTAAATACAGAGAACAAGGCTGCAGTGTAGGCACAGGGACCTTCCTGGGCTTGGCTGGGAAAGGAGTATTACTGTATTAAGGGCAACACAGCTGTCATGTGGCCAAGAGGTCTGTATTTTTAATCAGATGTACCTTTCTCATAACATTAATGCAAAGCTACTGTCACTGCCAGAATTAGCAGATAGGCTGACTCTTTCTCTGAATACTCTTCAACACCAGTATCTACAAAAGAAAAAAAAAACCCAAAACATAAAAATCATCACTTAAAGTCAATGTAGTTGATAGCTCCTACTTAACAAGTTGGTGCCTCAGTGATCAGCTATAATAAGGAAAAGCTATACTCAACTCCTTATCAACAGCCTCAGACTTGGCATAGTTGCATTTTGAAACAAAACCAAAAAAGATGAGAAAAGTGACACGCGGTACAGTATGACTTTAATTTTACTTTAGCCTTAGTAAGGCTGAATTGAAGCTGGTGATTCAGTCATACTGTGGTCTTGTTTCTTTTTTGCCAAAGATGCTTTTTTTTTCAGAATAAAACACAAGATAGAGCCTACTACCAAGCTGCATTGAAAAACTGTTTCCTTGTATGCGTGTTTCTGCATGTGGGCTCACGTGAATGTATTGTCATTCCATCATTCACTGTGACAGGCATTGTAGCTCCCTGTCATGCCATGGCATCTTACAGTGATGTGAACTTTAAAAATTTATTAAGATAGTAAGTTACAATCAATTAAAGATAAGTGACTTAGCTTAGACTAAAATGGAACAAAGACTAGGATGCCTGCAGTACTAACTGGTTAGCAGAGTTCACAGCAGACTTGTGGGGTAATTCTCCATTTTCATCAATTTTCACTTGTACCTTTGTCACGTATTCTGAAGCTGTTACATCAATACAGTTTATATATATATATATACACATATATTTAAAGATCCTCATAAATCAGAATTCATTTCAAATAAATGTAGATATTTAAATTTAGATATCTAAGTCTGTGCTAGCCATACATGATTTCTTTTGTAAAAGGTATAATTCATTTTAGAAATATTAAATGCACCTTAGTACAGGAAGAGCTTATTTTTTCTCTGTTTAGAATGGAATTTATGGTAAACTGTTTCATTCTTAATGTCTAACTTAACCTGTGGTAAATAAGTGCATTTTCAGATGTTTTACTAAGAAATTGTTCAATTTAAAAAGAGAAAAATTTTATCTCCATGCATCAAACCCTTGAAATGGTTTTGTAGTCCTTTATATCTAAAGGCTACTAAATAGATGATTCAGGGTGGAGAATAGATCCATGGACCTCAGAGACACTCTATGGAAAGCCATTTTATAAACAAGAAGCTCATTCATTCATTTTTTAGCACTGCTTAACATCTTTTTCATCTTGCTAAAAACATTTGGCTTTCTCTGTGCCCATTCTTGGACTGGAAATGTTAGGATCTTTGACTAGACTCTTTATACAAAATGTTAAAAATGCAGTTCTTAACAGAAACACAAACTCAGCATTGCTTATGGCAACAGGACCAGTAGTAAATTGAAGCATGTAGAGAAGGGGGAAAAAAAAGAAAAGAAAAAGAAGAATAAAAACAAGCAAATTCCCCTTGCTGATAAATCAACCTCAGAGTCAGTATGAATCATCACATTTAATATTGCCGTGATCAGTATTCATGGAAAATAAATGATGCCAAATATGCTTTAAGAAAAAAGAAATCTGTTTAAATGGTATTAATGGTAAGGCATACTACAGCAAGGTGAACAACACTGATAATATTAAATTAACCCAAGAGGCTCCCTAATCAGGATCCCTATGCAGAAATCTGCTTGCCAACTGTCGTTCCTTTTCCCATTGGTTTAGTTAAGGGTTGAAGTTCTTCTTGAAGTTTCTTTTTTAATCATTAGATCCCGACCTTACAGTTTTCTCTGACTACTTTCCTTCAGGCTGTCTTTGCTCCTGTCAATTTAGGATTTCCAGGGAATTATTCTTCTTTGAAATGCATATTCCAGGCTTGAAATACTGGCATATGTACACTGTAGAGTAATTGTGGAGGCCAAATGTTTAATTACACATGACAGCTGGAGCTGTAGGAGTCCGAGGCATGCTTGAAAACAACTTATGCCCTATGCAGTCTTAACGAAAAGGAACAAAATAATATATATTTAGGTTTTGTGCCACATGGTAGCCGCTGTTCTCTCTCTTTTCACAACTGAGGGTGGTTTGCAAGAAGTTCAGCTGCTTTCGCTTCTGTGTGCTGTCTCTCCAAATATATTCTTTTTTTCTACCTTCATGCAGTCTCAGCACAAACTTTTAGATCACACAATAATGTAAGAAGTTTTCAGAATGTTGGTCGCTTTTTTCCCAAGGGACTATAATGCAGTCCCTAATACAGTATTATCGATAACATTTTATAAAACTGCTTTACTAGAAATGCCAAAATCAAATGATTTTAATTGCTAAAGATGCAAGTTACTGTCATGTTTGCCCCAATATATGTGATTTGCTCAGAAATGAAAGAAATAGAATAGCCTGACTAACAAAGCTTCAGAAAATATTTTTTATATCAAGGGAAATATTTGCCTGCATTTACAGGCAGAAACATTTGCAGATGTATGAAAATGCAGATTTAAGTCTGCCAATAGAAACATTTGTTCTCAGGAGGAGAAAGATGAAAAATTATCACCTATTATATCTGTTGATGATGTTTGGTTCTTCATCTGCCATAAACTCACATCGTTCTGAAAAAATATTTGAGTCATACACACATTTAAAATTAATATTATATTGGATTACTATTATATTTACTGTGCAAAAGAGATTAAAATTTGATATTGAAATTTTGGCAAATCAGAATTTCTTTGTACATTGTGTTACCTAAGCAAATCTTCATTAAATTATACTGTAATATGAAAGGGATTTTTTTCTTACTATATTTTCACTTTGTACAGGATTGAGGTACGATTTCATTTAGCAGTAGTGATTTTAGTGTTCAACAGGAAAATAGCAGGCATTGTTTCAGTCCCAGAATGTTCAGTTCCACAGTGAGAAAAATAAATCACCAGTACTCAAGTTAAAAAGAAATTTCACTCCTTGCAAGGAGGAGCAAATGAATATCTATAGCATTTAGATGTGCAAACAAGAAAACAAACAACATTGTTGTTATTTTCCTAATGTCTTTTACGTAATGAGAGAAAATATGAGAGTGATTTGACAAATGAACTTTAAAGAATACTGTTTGGTAGTATCAGGAATAAATTGTTTTTTACAGTAGTTGAAGAATGAACAATCTTATAACTGATGAAGTTAGAATGAAACTCCCACCAGCAAAAAAAATGCTTGGCATCATTACCATGAATCAGCAGAGCAACAAAACCTGCTAAAATATGAAACAAAAATTCAGTTTTAAAGTATTCTGTATTCCTTGAACAAAGAAGGTTTTCTCTGAGACAAGCTTGATGCTAAAGATGTGAATCATTCAGCATCACATTTTTTCCTTCTCTTTTTTTTTTTTTTTTTTTTGTCCCCTGCAGTTCCTGAGCCCTTTTCCTGAGAATTTAAAGGTAAAAAATTCTATCAAAATAAGTAACAATGATTTCAGTTTTTTCTGAGCTTTGTTTACCTCTATGCTTAGAAAACAAGATGGAAGGGATGACTGTGAAGTCCCTGACTAGATGAGGGGAAAATTAGAAAAACAGCCAACAAACACTGTCATCTTCCACTTCAAAGCCCCAGAATAAGACATGCAAAAGGTGGACTCTAAAGTTGAAAGTCAGATATGAGACTTCTGGAATGGAGCAAGAATGCATCTGCATGGAACCTAAGGGACATATTATATAAGTCTCTGCTTCCAAGACTCTTCTTATGGAGGCACAAGGACTTCATGTTCCATCAGTCAGATCCTACCTTCAGGAATTGCCTGTTTTTGCCCTTATCTAGAAGGTTGAGCTACTTGCTGGAGCTGTGTCTCATATAGATGAAGGTGTTTCAACTAAAATTAAGCAAAATCTGTGTCAGTTTCAGTCTGATATATTCTTGCAGTAAGTTCACAACATCCAGAATATATGTTCTTTTCACTATTAGGGAAGCTTGAGTTTGAAGCTGCATCACTGCAATAAAAAGTAATGGCTTTTAGCTAGCTTTTTTGCCCTTTATATTTTCTATTAATTATAGAGTAACATCAACACAGAAGGCTATATAGTACAGAGAAAGACATTAAAATCTGAAAACAAGAGAGATAGGAAAGATTACTTTAAAAAGTTTGGCAAAGGGAAAAATGCTTACAGTGCTAGTGTTGTGGGAGGCTGGCACATGATAGATTAACATGTTTGTATCAATCAGACTGATTTTCAGTAGTATTTTGTTTCACCACAGTCTTGCCTTTATCCAGCCTTCCTGAATATCTCTTATCCCCTTGCGATATTATTTTTCCACCTTTATTTGAAAGTTATTTTAAGGCTCCTGTGTTAGGATTCAAGAGCTGCTTAGTGATGTAAACAAAGCTCCTTGGGAAACACATGACAACATAAAGACCCTGTGAAATGTTTTACTTTTAGTGGGTAACATTATCTGGAGCTTGGGAGTGAGCCGCTCTAGACTGGCTTTTAATTTAAACCAGGCATAAGAATACACGTGTTGACCTATGGGCTTTGCTGGAGCCAAAGAGGAACACAGGAAGTGATGTACTGAAAGTGAGCCGGAGCACCTGTACAGGTCACTTTTGGTCCATCATGCTTAACTAATTTTTCTCTGCCCTCTGACCTAGTTTTCCACAGCACTGTTGAGATTTATATCTTTCATCCTGCAAACCCTCCAGCTGGCTTCAATTAATGAAACCAGCTCTAACTTTGTTATCCGATAAACTGAACTTGCAATGCTGTGGAAACAATTGTTTTATTATTGTATTGACAAATTATCCTATTAACAAGTGGCTACTATGAAAATCAATTAAAATCTTGGCTGACATACGTGAATATCACTGGAGAAGGTACAAGGGAGAATTAACTAGTGAGTCTATTAACTGTTATTCTATACAGTTCATAAATTATGTGTGACCAGCAAAAAATCTGTGATTTGTATTGATAATTAGAACACAAAATTATGAGGTGACAGTGCCATGATATGGGATTTCATTTTTTTTATTTATCTGGATGATGTATGAGTTACTCACAATATGTCTGAGATATAATTCACAAGTTTCTCTTCTTCTCTATTTATTACAGATATATTCATCCACATTGGATGGAAATGTCATCCTCCTGCTCTTTTAATTCTATGAAAAAACAGGAGCAGTAAGTTGTATGCTAAAGATTTCCTACCTGAGTGTTTACTAAACTGAAATAATCTCCTTAAAGATCTATTTTTTTCCGGAGCTGAGCATGTTGCTTAAAACAACAAGTTTTTATGCTGATGTGCTAATTTATTTTATTTTGTGTTATTTTATTTCTAGAAAGAGTCCTGGAAGAACAAACTCATTCCTGAAATAAGATGATGTGGCCACAGACGTGCACAGTGTTGCAGTTCTACAAAATCTGTTTTACAGAGAAGAAAAATCAGACCTGCAGGCTGGTTGGGTTGTTAAAACTAGATGCTACTATTGCACTAGAAAGAATTAGTCAATATATTCTGCAGAGAGCAACACAGACTTCCTTTGATGCAAGCAAGGACTTTGGTAGGTTTGCTCAAATACCCAGGGAAAAAGATACAACACCTTTTATTATAAAAAGTAATACCCTATTGAAGAACTTTCAGTTAATAATCACTTGTACAGTGTCTTGGGATTTAGTTCTGCCCTCTCGACACCCCTCGTAAAGTATGCTTTAAGCAAAAGTAAGTAAAATTATATGTACTGTATAAAGTATACATTATACTTCAAATGATCTTAAACTATACCTTAAAGTGCGCTTTGGGGAAACATAATCAGAAAAAGCAGCACCATAGATGAGAGACAATGAAACTTCTAAGGTAAAACTCTACTTTCCCTCAAGTATATTATACTTAATGGAGTTAAAGACTCCACTTCTAAAACCTTTAAGTGGAATCTTTAGGAAAAAAAAAAAAAGTGTTACCTTGAGCTACTGCACTTGAAGGTAGTGTAAAAAAGGAATACGGACATAGACACACACATATACATATATAGACACATATATATATTTAAGCAGAGGGTGAAAATATGAGAGAGGGAAGAAAATCTCCTCAGGCAAACTTGGATTGCTAATTGGTTTTTGGAACTCTTTTTTTTTGGAAGGTAGTGGGGGTGGTAGAAGGTGTGATTTGCTACTCCATCACTATACATATACATATATGGAGTGAAAGAGAGAGATACACAGATACATATTTCTATGCATATGTACACACACATATACATATATATTTATATGTATTATAAGGAAATGTATACTAATTAGATTTTGTTCAGTACTCATATCTCAATTAAAATACTAAGACACAAAGTTTTCCTTAGGAAAAAGGAAAAAAGCATCCCTGGCACTGAAATCTTAGAAAATGAAAATGCTGAGAGACTTAAAACAGAAAGAGGAAATTAGAGGTATCGTGTACCAGTGAATCGTTATAATTCTGTTGGCTGCTCTGTGGCAGCGATTCCTGCAGGGAGCTCTACATGAGCACATCTTATTCAGCATCAAGCCATGTTGCATTAATTTATGGGAACTAATACTAAAAAATTATTGCACAAAAGCAGGAGGAGATGGATAGGTAGAAAAATCTGCTTACTGACAATGTGTGTTGTGTAACCAACAATGTTCTCCACTTAGAAATGTCAGCAGTCCATACTGAAAAATATTTTATCCTCAGAAGTCTACTAAGAAGTTATTCACAGGATCATAGATTCATAGAATGGCTTAGGTTGGAAGAGACTTTAAAGATAACGTAGTTTCAACCCCCTGCCATGGGCAGGATTGCTGCCCACCAATCAGGCTACCCAGGCCTCATCCAACCTGGCCTTGACATCTCCATGCATGGGGCATCCACAGTTTTTCTGTGCAGACTTTACCAGTGCCTCATTGCCCTCTGAGGAAAGATTTTATTCTTAACACCTAACCTAAATTTCCACTTTTTAGTTTAAAGCCATTCCCCATTGTTCTATCATTCTCGTACCATGTGAGATGTTTTCCCTCCTGTTTACAAGCTTCTCTCAAGTACTGGAAGTCTGCAGTGAGGTCTCCCCTGAGCCTTCAGTTCTCCAAGCTAAACAAGCCCAACTCTCAAACTTTCTTCATAGGAGAGGTGTTCCATACCTCTGATCATCTTCCTGGCCCTCCTCTGGACCCTATTCAACAGCTCCACATCCCTCCTGTACTGAGGGCCTCAGGGTTAGGACCTCACAAGGGCAGATTAGTAGGGGACGATCACCTCCTTCACCTTGCCAGCCATCCCTCTGTTGATGCAGCCCAGGATAGAGTTGGCCTTCTAGGTTGCAAGCACACTGCTGGCTCATGTGCAGCTGTCTGCAGGGCTGCTCTCAATGAGTTCTTCTAATCTGTACACTCATCTGGGATCACCCCAAACCGAGTACAATACTTCTCGTGAGCCCACTTTCCAAGTCTATGCAGGTCTCTCTGGATAGCGTTCCTTCCTTTTGTTGTATCAACTGCAGCACTCAGCTAGGTGTTATCAGCAAACTTGCTGAAGATACACTCAATCCCACTGCCTATGTCATTGATAAAGATGCTGAAGAGCACCAGTCCCAAGACAGACCCCTGAGGAAAACCATTCATGACCAATTTCCACCTGGACATAGATCCAGAATGCTATACTATTAATTGATTTTAGACCATCATGTTTACTACAGCTATTCTTATTATCATTTACTAAGAGATCCAGAATCTCCAATGTCCTTTCTTCTAATGGCCTCGGAATGTCTTGTAGGGCAGATAGCATTTTTTTCTAAGTTAAATAGTACAAGGAATGCTCCAAAAACAATGCCTCCTTTATTATGTTGGCCCACAGCGTCATAGGTGGATGTTTCTGGTATGGCAGAGAGGCTGAATCTTCCCACTAATATCCCATTACATTTTGTTGCCATGTGACAAATGGCAGCAGAGGGGCAATCTGACACAATGGCATCTGATATGGAAGTGCTTATGATGCAAAGGTGTGTCAGTGAGTTCCTTCATGTGGAAAAAATGACACCCACTGACATTCATTGATTCTTGCTGAATGCTGGTGGAAGCCAAACAGTGGATGTGAGCACAGTGAGGTGGTGGGTGGTGCATTTCAGCAGTGGTGACAGTGGGTCACATCCGCTGGTGCAGATCTTTACAAGCATGACATGCAGTCTCTTGTTCACTGCTGGTGAAAATGCATAGCTAATGGTAGTGACTATGCTGAAAAATAATGTTTTGTAGTCGAGAATTTGCTCTATCAAATATTGCTATTTTTCTCTCTGTACCTGTTGTATTTTCTGTGGAAATAAGTAAGAGGCATTACTTTTTGAGTGACCTATCTGTATATATGTGTAATTCAAACAAAAGCTAGGGTCTTTAATTTTGGGTCAAATGCTTTTCCTAAAACAACTCTTATTTGATGTATAATTTTATATAAAATCCTTCCTAGATCTTAGTGTTCTCTTCAGACAAATGTAATCTGCAATGGCATGGAAAATTGGCAGAGTAATATGTCTTGAAAATGAAAGAACGCAAGAAGCATCCTGAGTTAATACATGGTAAGAAACAATTCATCCTAGAGAACAATATGGACTGAAAGTAAGCTGCCATAAATCATGGTAGCTCTGGTCAAATCTCTACAGTTGCAATAATCTTCTGCATAAGGTCCTTAAGTTTTATCTCAAGAGCTCAGCAAAATCTTCTAACCAAACTAGTTCAGTACAGAAGCTATTGAATATACAGTATACAGTATACAGTATACTATTGTGTACTGTTTCATAGTGGTGATGAGCCATAGAAATCTATATAGAGGTGGTGTTCTTTATGTTCAAAACATGAAGGAGAGAAGAATGTTTCTTGTCGCAGAGGATTTTGTATGTTTGCAAAACGCTGGTAAAATCCTCCTGACACTGTCTCTGGAGTAGATTCATTTCATGGCTGCTTTTGTGTGTGTGTGTACTTTTTAAGAATCTGTGGGAGGATGGTGGTTATTTTCTACAGGATGGAATGGAAAGCTGTGTACAATTTCTCCTGTGAGGTTATTGTTAGCTATTGACTGGTAATAGTTATATTCAACTGTTCAAATTGTAGAGAGCAGTGTTGTTTGCTATCAGCCCATCTGAGCTCACCTGAAATACACAGAAGTCTCCCACGTTTAGCTTTCTGATTGGAATTGATGGACTAAGAATCTTCTGATAACATCTTTAAAGGAAGCCGAACAATTTATTGTAACTGTCCCTATGCTTATGTATTCCTCAACAGCTCTCCTTGTACAGTAAGGGTGTACTTTATCATGTGGAGGATAAATAATGTTCTTTTCCTTCATTACAATGCATTCAGGTTTTCACTGTTGGTGTCTGATCTAACCTTTAGGTTTTGAGCTTTAACGAAAAAAATTTTCTTTCATCTCTTTAATCTAGCAGTAGTGCATAGTTGTCTTTGTTTAATAATAGGAAATAGCAAGGGATCTGCAGCAGAGCAGAACAGAAAATAATAATTAAAAATAACTTACAAATGCATGAAATGATTCTGCTTTACTTGCTGTTTCATACTATTTTACATTAGTATCCAGGCAACAGAAAGTTAATTTATGAAAAATTTTACCAATCTCAAGATTCCTCTGCTGCTCTCATAAGCAAATTGACCAGAAGTGCATCATTCATTGCTTGCCAGAGGCTATTTGATGCTCATCATTCATCTTTCACAATCTTCAAAAGTTCTCCAATCAGAGATCAGAAACAAAACTTGGTAACAGACACACAGTTGTGTGAAGAAGGTGATTTGTGAATCCCTCCTAGGTGTTGGTGGAGGATGCTGTCCATCCTGTGATTGTAGTTGTGCAAGGCTGGTGTGTTACTTTTCTACCTTTAAGCCACAAAATACATGTCGAGTGGTGCATTTTTGGATTAAGCTACGGAATATTTAAGGTAATATTTGTCTTCACCCCTTGTATAAATACATGCAAATATATTAAGAGAAACCCAAATTAAAACAAACAAACAAACAAACAAACAAAAACCCCAAAAATACAAGAGAAAGCCAATAAAACAAAACAACAACAAAAAAAGAAGAACAAGAAAAATGAATTTACAGCTTTAATTAAAGTTCTCCTTTTTGTTTCTCAATTTGGGTGCATTATTTATGTTCCTTTGTGCCCAACATACGTAAGAAACATTCTGTGTTTATGACTATATTGTTCATGTCAGTTGATTTTGTTTGTCAAATGCACAGATCAATTTATGATTTGCTACTGAGATCACTCGGGAGAAACCTCACAGTCTTGTGATGGAATAAGCACCATGAAACAGAAACAAGAAGCGGTGCAAACGCTTGTCTGCTTCCATTGTGTTCCTCTGCCGTATCAAAATGATCTGACTATTGGTAAGGACTGCGTGAGTATTGTTGTCTCCAGAGATATATGTACATGCTACATAATATTTAGGTCTTGTTTTTTAATTCTGTCTTTATTTATTTATAGCCTAGTTTCCCTGATTTTCTTTTCTTTTCTTTTCTTTTCCTTTTTTTTTTTTTTTTTTAATCCATGGAATCTCTTTTTAATCTCTTTAACAGTCCTTTATGTATCATGTGATGTTTCTGTATGTATTTGTCTTTTACTACATCAATTACTTTGTATACACAATTGTGAATTATATGGCATTATAAAATGTGTATTTAATTATGCTATAGGCATCATCGATACCTTAAGTGAAATTTACATTTCACACCTGAAATTGCCATTCTCTTCATACAACCAATATGATAAAACATCAAAAGAACAATGATATACATGGAATAAGAAATATAGTACGTTTCCTGAAACTCTGCATAATGATGAGTTAAGGGATGCATAAGCAGTATAACTCACCAATTTTTCATAATGTTTCCCTCTGTAACTCCGGCAAATTACGTGTGTTAATAAAAATGGGCAAAGTTTTGAATTCCTCAGAGTTCGGATGATGGTATAACTAAACCTACTCTCTCTTTGGTGGGAGTGTGTTATGTGGCTCAACTCAGCCCAGACCTCATTGACTTCTGTATTCTGAATTTTTTCAGATAATATCATCTGGCATCCATAGTATTTTAGCATGCCAAACAATATCTATCTTATCTAACCCAATCAATCAGTCTGTCTGTCATACTTTGCATTTATATAATGCCTTTATCCAACAAATGCAACCTGCTTTACAAACTTTAATTAACTTAGGCATCTAGCATCTCAGGGAAGCAGAGAAATACAATCTCTTTTTGTACAGAGAAGGAAACCGAGTCTGAGAAAGTAAGAAAAAAAAGTAATCTTCCCTAACTTTAGCTGACTAAAAGTTAGACATTTAGGCTTCAAAAAATCACCTTGGGCTCCCTTATAATTTAAAAGACATAATTCATCTGCCTTCTTTTAGTCACTGATTTTAGCATAAGAAGTTTTTGTTTCTGACCATGAAGGAACCTAGATGATTACCTTAGACTTAAAAATCAAAGGTACAGAAGGTGATCCCTATCCAAGATAACTTGCCAAAGTCAGGCACAGATTACACTGTTGAAATCTAACTGAACTCAGAGAAAACAAAGCCTCAGCTTTGCTTTTGGCAAACTGAGAAGACAGAAGGATTAGAAGGAATGCTTTTGTGGTTCAGGCCCTGGCCTTTCTACTCTAACAAGGAAAATCTGAACAACTGTATGTTTTGTCATTCAGAAAAAATACAAATGCTCAGTTAGAGCTCTTTCATTCTCCTAGGGGAAAAATAAATAAATCTTTATTGTTAGTGAAAGTCTTCTGAGAGGGAAAAAAAATGTACAAAATAGTTATTACATTTTCACTTGAAAACATTATAGCACATTTTATTTTGGATTTTTTTTTTTTCCTAATTCTAACTTCCTTCCAAGGACACATGGTAGAAAAATGAAAATATGATAGAAAAAAGAATAAGAAGATCTGAAGATGTACAAAAAGATATTCAAAAACAAGAGAAATATTTCTAAGAGTTCCTTTGAAATTAAAATGCATATAGTGTTCTTAATTGTTTTATTTCTGACCTTACTTTAGCTTTCCTTGGAGATATTTACCCTAAACAGATCTTTCCTTCAAAATCTCCTCCATTCTTTCCATTCAGTGGAGCCTTGTTAGGATGTCTCTGGAAGGAAGCCCACAGCACTTGTGTTTGTCTTTTCTGTACACTAAAAGTTTGTGCAACCTTCTCCTGTTTCTGGCAGGATGATCATCCTGAGTCCAGCATCTTCTAGGGTCATCCAAGGAGGGAAGTGCCTCGCTCTTCACCGAAAGCTTAAAAATCATCATTAAATTCCACAATGCACTGTGGATTTTCCATTTGTTTCTCCTAAGCATTGACGAGAGCTGGTAAGGCAGCCTTTAGAACTAGCAAGCAATCTTAAGTATAAATCAAGAAATTATACTTCAGACAGGTGCCAAATGTGAAATGAGAGAGGTTGATGCATGTATGTATGGGAGGGGAAACTGTGGAAGTGCTTGATGTAGGGAAATAAGAATTTATATTGCCCATCAGCTCTTACATGAATGAAGCAAAATGGCAGAGTTCAGCCACTAGGCTGAATGGGTATGTTGTAGCTTCCAATCACATTAGAATCAATTTACTATATATACTATAGATAATTATAATGTAGAATTTATATTTTAAAAATTTACTCAATATTCCTCAATGAGCATTTTAAAATTCTCTACTGTAATTCATTGGCAAGGAAGAACATAGGCAAGCCATCTCCTGCCCTGTTTATTGATTTACTTTAATTTATATCACTGGAAGAGAGTCCAGTACTAAGGAGGTACTGGATCTGCCAGAAGTTTTCTTTATTTCTGATACACTTTCTTTTCAGTTTAACCAAGATGCTCCCAGCCATTTCCATAGAGATTCTGGGACACAAATGACGTTGATAATGTACACCCAGCTCTGCAAGCTTTTAACAGCAAAGGCTCATCTGGGCAAAAAGGGATCTTCTTAATCGCTATGTTCTTTGTATAGTAAGTTATCTTCTCATGTAATTTTTTCTAACTGTATTTGAGCACTTTTCCAGAGTATTTTCAATACCCAAAAAGTCAAATGAGCCAAATAGAGAATAGATATATATATTATTAATTTATTATTATTGTTATTATTTTCAAATATGAACTCAGGAAAGTTTCTTTTTCTTTGTGGTTTTAAGAAAACAGTGAAATTATTTAGCTTACTAAAACGGAAAGTCTCTGTCTTTGATTCTCATTCAAAGAAAATGCATAAAAATTAATGGCATAATGTACATTGCAACTTTGTACAATGTAGTATCTCCATACAATTAAAATACATTTTTTTTCCATTTTAAGTAGTTGTTATTCATGAAATGTTTATAATATATGAAACAAATAATTATGACTAACACATTGTCTAATAAAGATGAAAAGGATGAAAACCCCTATGAATTTTTAATCTGAAAAAAAAGAACATTAACAATCCTTAATTATATCATCAAATATTTAAAATTACCTTCCATAGTAAATTCTATTTGTATTTAATATATTTATTTTTTAGATATCTGTAACATTTTTTATGAGTGGGTACATAAAATATCATCAGCTGTTACAACAAAATGCATCTTGACTTAATGTATTCAACATCTTGATCAAAATTTTCATTTTGTTTATTTTTAAGATAAATCAACAACCTTTGTACTCAATATTAAAATTTATATTTTTCTCAATGCAGTTGGATACATAATTAATATTACTAGTACTACAAAAAATAAATTGTGCTTGTGAGGCAAAAACCTTACATAGGTCTGGATTTTCAGATCTTTATTGAGCAAAATATTTTCATAGTTTGTACATTCCTTGGAATATGCCTCTGGTTTTGGTGTTCATATATGTTCATATACTACGTAATGATCCTCCTATTATGTGCCACTGCTGTGTTTTCTTTTAATACAGCATCAGCAGAGACCAGAGCTCACCAATTGTCCTTCAAATTCTGTCAACTAATTTCAGGATTGCTAAATTTAGTTTCAGGTCTGCTACCGACTACCAAGTATCTTCTTGTAATCAGTGATATTCATGTGCTTGGTAAGAGTCAAAGTCTTTCAGGAAATGAAAAAAACTCAAGAATTAATGATAACAAATCCAGCATCGTGTAGAGAAATAAGGCATCAGGTTCCAAAAGAATATTCATTAGACACTGCAGGTCATGTCCCAGAACATTACCATTGGTCTTTAATGAAAGAAAAAAAGCACTTGGAACCCTGTGCAAGAAAGTACAAGAGTCTCATAAAGATGCAACAAGTTTTAGTACAATCAATCTCATCTGTTCACAGAAGAAATATCCAAAATATTTTTGTCTATACACTGAGAAATTAAGTAATCTTTTGGATACTTTGGTTTAAAGTCATCTTAAATGGATTGATGATTTCAAGAGGGAATTTTCAGTCTTTTCTGTAAGTCAGATTCATTTAAAGGCATCAAAAATGTAGGCATCTCTTTTTTTGCCACTTTGTAACTTAAAGATTGTTTTACTAGATTGGATGAGAGTTGAGTATCACACAGGAAGACTTTAACTAACCTCAGTAGCATCCCAGGTCTCCCGGGAATACGAAAAATTGCACCTTATTTGTTGTCTAATTAGAATACTGAATCCTCTTTTTATCTTTTGTGTTGAGGACAAATCTAACATTGGACAGATGGCAGTGACTTGATGTGCCTGACTGCTATACCTGAAAACATCTCAAAATCTTCTACAATGGCCTCTCTTATTTGTTGAAGATGTCAGAATAGACACCACACTCGACAGCCAAGGAGGCAATCTCCTTTAAGTGCTGCAGAATAATACAGTGTTGTGGTTATATTGTTCTCATCTGCATGGGCAAATATTACCATCTATTTAATGATATTTTTTCATTAAAATGAAAATGTAACTTTGCAAGTATGGTAAAGCTATTCTGGGCGCTGTGCCTTCTTTGCTCTATTTATATGTTTCAAATGCATGTAATTTGAAATAACTTCATTTTTCTAACTATATTTAAGCTAAATATAGAAAAGATGGAAATTTTCTGAAATTGGGCTGGCACCAGGGTTTAGTGTGATAACAGCTTATCTCAGAGAACTGGGTCAGAACAGAGCTTAAATTATACAAGTTTGATTGCTTTTTAGGCAGCTGCTTTGTTGATCTTGTTCTTGTGTCACGTAGGAGTCCCAGTCACAAATCAGGATGCTGAAGATGGGGGACTGAACCAGCAATGAAAAGACAGCTTCTGTCCCATACTAGCTGTTTAAAATATGCTGAAGGACTGCATAATCTGTTGCAGTTCAGCTCAGCAGCGTATCTGCCCCAGTACAACTTCCAAGCGGGTTAACAGGGGCAGTCTCCATTCAGAAGCAGGTACATTGTCTGACAGTCTTGCATAAGAAGTAGGAGCTATGTCTAATCAACACTGTGCCTAGTTTTAGGCAATGCTATTACTCTCTGACTTTCATGAGCATCCCTGATAACTTATTAATTAAAAAATGGAAAACATACGATTTGTGAAATTCAGAAAAAAAGGAGTATATTAAAACATTGCTCTAGGCATGTTTTGCTGCATGTAAATCTGATTTGTTGACAACCTATATAACACACCAAACCAATGTACTTCAGCCCAATGTTTTGCTGTCTCCCAGCATAATTAATTTCCAGAGATGCGTGCGCATCCAAACAAGAAGCAGAAAAGGATCAGAAGGAATGTGTCTGAGCACATTCATATAGTATATATGAAAAAGGGTAACCTTATGCTTCCCTGCTACCAAAGTTCATCAAGATTAAGCAGAGCTTAATTACAGTTTGTGAAAATATAACCTGGGGCAAGGGAGAGGAAAAATGATTAAGAGAAACTTTTTGTTTCTTAATTATACTTTGAATTATTCTTTGATCCTTCTTACCTACTGATGGTCAAACTGCATGCAGTTGTGAAAAAAAAAAACATCACAAAACAGTTTAGAACACTACCTAATGCTGTTGCAGGTCTCAGAATAGGGTGATCAAGGTGTCAGTGATTAACCCTCCCTTGCTGGAGTGCTTTTAGCCAAGGAAGACACACTGTTTTAAAGATCACTTGCAAATTCCTTTGAGAGCCTGCAGGTGAGGATGGAAGGGAGAGACTCCCTATTAGAATGGCTGGAACTTTCCTTTTTATGCATTTATCTCTAAGCCTAGAGGAAGAGGGAGCAGTTCAAACAAACTCTTTTCTGGTTACTTTATTTCAATACATTTGTGACCTAGATAATATCATTATCCAACAGCTTGGAGTAAAGTTGAAGTTATATAGCTGTTTTTAATAGGATAAAAATAGTTATAATTTAATGTAATCTTTGTTTGTGAAATGGCTGTGGTATATTCCTCAGGCTCTGAGCTGTAAGGCAGAAAGGACACCTTCAAACAAATTATTCAAAAGGTCAGATATTGAATGGCTTTTTTAAATGACACTGCTTAGAAAGTGTCAGAGTTTTGGAAAGAACTTTGTAGTCCTGGGAAGTGCTTATTTCTAACAGAGAATAATTAAAGAGTTTGCTTAGGAAAGTTGTGTATTCTGTTATCAATCTGTGAGTTGAAAATCTTTCTTGAAGGCTGGTGATAGGTCAAACAGAAATTTTAAACTTGATTCTAGGGACTGCTGATAAGAACAGTGAGAGAATTACATAGGTGAGTCTGTTTTTTTCTTTCTTTTTTTTTTTTTTTTGCCTTAAAATTTGCAGATCAGGAGACAGTAATGACTAAAGCTGAAACCTTCAATAAAGTATCATAGATGCCTTTCAGGTCATTTTGTATTCTCAAAAACCAGAAAATATTATACCACCTGCATGTTTAAAGGAAACTTGGATATGTAGGTTTCACCATTTTGTCATTAAGGCTGTTTACCAAGGTCATATCATTTCTTTTTCTGTATTGTAAAAAACATCCTCCTCTTGTCAGGAGGAAGGCAGCAGGAAATGAGTAAACCTGTAGGCCAGACTTTATTCCAGAATGTTCACGGTAGGTTTAATTATGCCTAAATCTGCATTGACTTTCTCACTGCTCTTTGTATGAACTTGGAATCTCTCTGCATGGGAGATCAGGTAGCAAACTCAGTTGTGCCACAGAAAATTCCTATCAATATGAGGAGAGAAGAGGAGAGGAGAGGAGATGTAGGGAAGAAAAAGAAAAAAGAAGGAGAATGGGAAATTTTGGCAGAAATAGTATTTTCTATGTTTATGCCCTCTAAATGCACGAGTCTCAAGATCTAACATCATGGTATATGTATGTGAGCATGGATATGACAGGAGATGACTTCAAACCCCTAATAAACTCAAGAAAATGCCCTAAGAACGTTGCTTTTCTTCTCTTTTGTACTTTTCTGTGGGACATCTTCTGCCATAGCAAAAGAAAATATGGCTTTGTAGCACGTAAACTAGCATATTATTAGTTGAGCTTCTCTTGGACCATGCTTCTTATTTCAAGTTAATAGCCTGTTCTGTAAGTATCACAACTGCAAGCTCTCTGGCTCAACACTGGTGTTGATGTACTGAAGCTCCATATTTTGGAGTTTTTTATCTGACATTTCCCATCGAGGGTTGAAGGGCTGCAAGTACTTAGTGCCCCCTGCTGTCTTTTGGTCTTTTATATTGATTTTCTTCTCTTTCTGACCTCAGTGTCTGCTTTGACCTTTTGCCCTTTCTATGGGAAATTCTCTGCAGAAGGAATTCTTCCAGGGATGCATGCAACAGTGACCTGTTTCCTGGGTAGACCTTCCTTCTTGTCAGCTGGCACCTGTGGCTTGACTCACACCATTTTGATATTTGTGCATAGAAGTGATAGTGAAGGTCCATGGACAGATGCCTGGATTACTGCTGGTTATTAGTTCCTCCTCTGAAATGATAGGGAATCAGTGATACCATTTTTAACTTACATGGTGATGAAAATGAACATAATCTGCCCTCCTTGTTTAATTTGCACTTAATGAAGTTGTGGTAATCTAAAATACTGCAAGTGTGATCCAGATGATGTCTGGTGTAGGTTTTTTACTCCCTCATACTGATTAGAGAGCAGCTCTGTGGAACATCTATTTAAAAGAGAAGCTCATATGAATATATAAGCAGATGTAACACTGTGCCAAGCCACACCTACCTCTCATATACTGTCAAATGTTTTGGAGGGGACTGGGATCTCTTTTTTTGCAGAAACAATGCTCTTGTCTTTCCAAATATATCACCTGCAGAGAAGTGAAGAAAAAGAAAGAGAAAGAAAGAAAAAAAAAACACCTCTAAAACAAAGCAGCATAAGCCACATATTAGACATCAGACTGGCTAATTATTACAGAAATATTTCCTAGCAGTGTATATTGAGCAGCCACCAGAAATATGAGGACTTAATAAGTAACGAGAAGAGAATTTATACAAAAACAGACATAACAAGGCGAAGTTAATTCATCACAACTTTCACATAAGCCTTTGTTGGGCAGTTGGCCAGGCCCATCACATTATCTGTTTGACTCACTGAGTCACTCCAGCTAATAGAATTTTGCCCCATGTTTGTTGTTGCCATGGCAATGCAATATTATCAGGCATGTCATGTTCACAGATCAGTAGCAGCAGCACTGCTGCAGACACACAACAGCTTTCAGCCTTTGACCATAAACAGGAATTCACTCCACAGTCAGTCTGTCAAAAAGGAAGTCGGCTGTGGTGAAGAAGCACTAGTGCCAGTACTACTAGCCTTTTCCTTTTCCTTTGTGAGTGCATTGCCATTATCATTAAAATAACCTTGAATCGTCATGAATTCATTCATTCACAAACATTGTCAAAGAAGGTGCAATAGTTCAAGAGAATCCAGAGGGTCAAAGAGAGGACTAGTTTTAAATCTGTGCCTATTGAACCTGGAAATGACATAGTCTGTTAGATATAATCTTATTCTTACCATAGCAAATCAAGCTGTGTTGACTGGCACCAATGTCCAAGTCAATTCAACACCATGAAAGGTTACTAGGAGTAAAGAGGTCATATCCTTTGTGGTATTGCTTTGAGAAATAAACTTAGGCATGTGTGGGAATATTTTACAAAGAATAGCTTTTTCACCAAAAGTGAAAAACAAATCCTGTCAGGAATCTATAAAGACTGCAGGTAATTTCTGACATAGCCATATTTAGTGTTTAAACCAAAGATATAATTACTAAGCTTTTTTGATATTTTAGATGTTTAATTGAGTCATAAATATTCCACCAGATATTTTAATTACTTTCCAAAGAAAGTGGTTAGGTATCTTTTTGGAACTGCATTTTGAAATTGATAATGCACTCCATCTTGGGGTTTATAAGGATTTTCATTTTCTTTCCAAAATAGACATATCAAATAATAGTGCAGAATACATGGAAAGATCTTAGACCCTCTGAGTTTGATTTGTTTGATAGATTACACAAGATTTACCCTAGCGTAACCCCTTTGACATCAGCTGAGTTGTTCTGATTTACCCTGCTGTGAAAGGAGGATTAAGATTCTTGGATTTAAAAAACAGGGGAGAATTTCTGCAAGGACGTACTGTTTTTTAATGCTTCTGTTATATAGAAAGACCTGTTTAAACATTTGTTGTCACATATGCCCCAAAACATTGTTGACAAGCTATACTGGCATTGAGAGACCCTACACAGAGTTTAGGAATGCATTTGAAAATTATTATAGGCAATAAGGGGCTGATTATGCTTTTCCTTCTGCGGGCTTCAGACTAGTTTATAACTGCAGATTTTAAAGTAGTCTCTTCTGAAATGCTGGGAGAAGTGGCTCCATTCCGCTTGCTTACCAGAACTGATTCTGAAGTTGTCCAGCACCAAAGTACTCACATTTACACTAGTGTAAATGAAAACAGTGTTTGGTCCCCAGTATTTAAAACAGAACTTTGGAATCATTCTGAGACTATCTTTGATGAATAGAGAACTCAAGCACTGAGGTGTAAAGCTTCTGCATAGGTACCCAACACAGTGGGTATTCTTAGCTTGTCTTGCCAGTGATGTTACGTTTCATCCAGTATAACTGAGTGGATTTATACTTGCTGTGCATCTGCATGCATCTCCCTGTGCTAAGATATTGACACAGATCCTATACCCTGAATTTTCTTGCAGTCATGAAAAAGCTTGTGGTTCGTTGTCAAAGACTAATTTGTCTGTGTAGTGACAACTGCAGTACTCCAGTACCGGAGTCCATTAATATCCATGCAATTAAAGCAGCCTTACTCTTGTGCTGGAGAGTTGAATCAGCTTTGGATAATCAGGAATGAGTAATATTAGTATTGAACCTATGCTCTCAGCTCCTCTCATGAAGTATAAGGCACAGCTTGATGAAGTTCTGAAGATTTGAAGTAATATGCTCTTTTAATTAAAATGCAGTTGCTTCAATGGAATTACTTTTTGTTTTACATCTGTGCAGTAAAGATCAGAATGAAGTGCAAGCTTTTTTTGGTAATAAATGAACAGAATGACTTTCAAAAGCATAAATCAGAACCTGAGCAATGTATGCATCTGTGTATCTGTTCTCAGGCAGCTTTACAGGAGAAAAGGAAAGGAATGGGGGAGGAGCATATGTCTTTATTTACATATCTGTTTTATCTGCACGTGAATGGGAAACCATTACATTTATGCTGGTTTAAAACTATTTCAGTAAAATTCGTTCATGATTTCTGTGGGAACATCCTTAGATCAGATCCAAACCAACAATTGTCAGTCTGGATTGGAAGGTCTCTGAGTATCTCAAACAGACTCCATGTTGCATAGAGGAAAGTTTCAACAACCGAAATGACATCCAGATCTACAACAACTTAATTAGAAAGGTGCAGTTATGGTGTGTTTAGAAAGAATGAAATACACTGAGTCTGCTCTAGTAGAAATCATAGAATAAACCAGTTAGGTTTGGATCATTACATCTCAGAGTAATGGCTGTTCCGTTTATGCCAAGGGTCAGCAAATTTCTGCCGTTCAGTGGCAATCTAAAAATGCATTATAGCTAATCATGTCAAAGTGGCAAAGGAAAATAAGTCAGTGACATTTTACACATTTTTAACATGTGTCTTTTTTTAAAAGATAGTGTGTGATCTATTGATTGTTCCAATCTATATGTGCTAGTTTTCCTTTATCAATCACAATGAAATACAATTTTTTTTTTTTTCCTGGAATTTAACATTACTGTAAACATCTTTGATTTTATTTCTTGCATTTGCATATAGCTTTTTAGTATTAGTCCAAGTTATTTTATGTAACTCAGGAGAAAAAACAACCCTTTCTTTTGATTCAGGCAAAAAACATTCCTTCTGAAAAAAATAGATTTGGAAATTTAGTTCCAGTGGCAGGGCATATCCATATTGTAAAGGAAATTCCTATTTGCTAAACCATGTGAATAATGACTTAGGGAAAAGCATATGTGATATTCTATGTAAAATATAATTTACAAACATATCATTCATGTTGTGTGATATATTATAAATATAGTCATAACTATGTGTGTACGTTCATCGGTAAGTGGATTTGGTAGAAGCTTTTTGTAAAAATATAAATAAAGTACTGAAAATTGCAATTTTGGGTCATCTGCAATGGTTTTGTGTGTTCGTCACAACTGTGATGAAAGATGTTTACTCCGAGGAAAGGAAGGGGTTCAGCAAGTATTGAGAAGTTTTTATGTAGCCCAATTTATACATGATGTTTTCTGTCCTGCTGCTTTTTTTTTTGTCTCATCTTGACAGAAAAGACTTTGAAATCTCTAAAAACTAAGAGTTGTAAAGTGGCCTTAAATAAAACAAACATTTTTGGTTTACTCTATGCTCAATACTAAGATTTGTATAAGTTCTTGGAAACGTTTATGAGGAGCCTTCTAGAATAGAAAATGAAACCATTACTTGAGTACAGGATTTTTCATGTCAGTTTATGCTTTAAACATTGAGTATCAATGGTATGGTCTCTTAATTAGCAACCTAAATTTAAAAAGCAGAAAATCTCTCGAAACACTCTTAAGCAAATCCAAGGAACTTCAGATCTAATTATCTTACAAGAAAAAACAAGGTGTAAAGATGTCTAGCTAAATGTAAAAGTCAACTTCTTAGACTTACCTAAATTAAATAATGAAACACTTATCTCATTACTTGAATCGTTTTCCCCATACCACTTGTGTCAGAGGTCATTACGACACTATCCCAAAAGGAGTAAAAGGAGAAACTTGAGATTAATCTCATACTTTCCTCCTAGAGATTTGTTAGTGCTGTGAAATTCAGATGAACAAAGATTAGCATCTGACAACAAATGATTAGTTGTGATCTGTACTACAAGGATCTTGACTTAAGTCAAACTGATTATTGTACCAACTGATTATTGTCTCACTGAAAGCTATGGCAAAGATCCCAGTGATTCTAGTGGGCCTACAGTGTTCATCTACACTGTTTAACTGTGGGAACGGTGATGATGCCACCTCCACCATTAAACATGTTCCTTGTTTTCCTAGGTTTGGAGTTCTTATGCTGTGAATAAACGCTCTAAACAATCATGAAGTGACTGAGGATTAAAAAGAAAGGGAAAGATTTTGTGTAAAAGTGTTATAAGCAAGAGATGTTGAAAAAAAGAACACAGAATCCAAGATCTTTGGAGAAAAACACTGGAAGAAAATAGAAAGAAGGTTGAAAATGAAAACAGTAGAGAGAAGGAGAAAAATGTAAATGATTGTTGAAAGCAAATACAATTGGAGGAATAGGAGGTAGTTCAACATTCAGTTCTCATGCTGCGTGTAGGTTGAACATTTAAAAAATCCTAATGCTTTTGCAGGTAAAGCTACTGCACGATAGTAAAGTTTATGTTCAGTTGTTCTGAGCTGCTTTTTAACATGCACAGTAGCACATCTTAACAAATCATCTCACTTTTAATGGAAATCACTGTGATGTCGATCTGTGCTTTGTTTCAAATGTTCTTGTTAGTTCCTCAATCAATGTACAAGGCAACAATTTCAAGTGCATTAAAATGAGGCTATTTACCACTGTTATGATAATGATGGTTCTGTAATGTTTAACAAATATTTATCCAGTTTGCCTAAATTGGTCAACACAGAGACGTTTCTAAAACCATTTGTAACAATTTTAATAATGGGTGCTGTAGAGCCCCATATTGTATGCCAACTCCCTCAAACTTTTTTTCTCTAAGCCTAAACTGGGACCAAACTACTCTCCACACTGAACTGAGTTATGCTGAGCATGGCTATTGGCCTGTATTGTCACTGGATGTATTATCTCTGTTAAAAAGTCACAGAACTACAGAGTCACTAGGGTTGCAAAAAAAAAAAGATCACCCGTCCGCACCATGTCCACTGACCACATCCCTCAGTCCCACATCCACACAGTTCTTGAACACCTCTAGGGACAGTGACTCTGTTACATTCCTGGGCAACCTGTGCCACTGCCTCACTGCTCTTCCTGAGAATTTCACAAGGAGACAGATTTGTTATTATAAAAAGCATACAATTCTAGTTTCACAGAGCATGTACTACTTAATTTTGACATCAGCACAACAGTTCATTCCAACCACCTGAAGAGTTAATTTTACCTATATATTGTCAATGAATTGAAGGTGAGGGAAATTTTAAGTATTGGCCAAGATGCACTAAAATTGAAAGGAAGTTACCTATAGATAACTAACATAGATAACTAACATATAAACATAAGCATTTTCATCTCTATAAACAGCCCCACAATCATATTTTTTGTTTTTGTGCTTAATTTACTTTCTCTTGAAAAGTATTTTGGGAAAATGAATGAGGTTCTAAGGAACTATCCATTTCAATATAATTTCTATTTCTTAGTTGTTCTATTTTTGCAGTATCCCACCTTCCAGTGTCTTTGACGTGCACTCTGTTAGGAAAAAAAAAAAAACAAAATAGCATTTATATTGTCATCAAGTATTATATCAGTTATGTCAACATAATTATGATTATGACATGGTGAACTGCCAGAGAGGAGCAGTCTACTTATTTACTACTAAATTTGTTGATTCAGTGAATGCTAAAGCTGTTCCTTAATTGCTCAGCATATTTATTATGTAGTATGAAATATGCCTGAGAGGTTGGATAAAGGGTGAAAGAGAGGAAGGAAATAACAAAATTAACACAACTTCTCCTCCATAACATTTGAATTCAAAAGAATTATTTTAATTTAAAGAATTACCAAATACATTGGTTGCTAGGCCTATGTGAAAGGTTTGATTTTTTACAGTTTTTTCTTTGATGTAGTTTGATCCACTGAGTAGAAATGATTCATAATAATTGTATATTAATTTGACTTTTTTCTTCTTAATATAGATTTCATTATTACTTCACCGCCTTACCTTCTACAATCTCCACAATCTCTACTGCTCTTCTACCAAATATAATTATAAATTTCCTTGCACCTCTTCTGCATTCTTTTTACCTAAAATGTTCACCAGTTTGTTTTCCAAATTAAACCATTTTCTTTCAAATATTTTTATAATTCCCCAAGGAAAAAGAAAAAGTAATAATTTTAGTCATCTCGTCTTTCATTTGATGCTATCAGTTCTGCCTCATTGTGGATCTATCTTGTGGTGGGAAGACATCAGAGTCTGCAATGACACTCTGAATCAGGAAGGCAGTATTTTGTACTAGCTTAATCAAAGTTTGTTGTAAAGAGAGACACTGGTTCTAAATGCGGTCCTTGGTTCAGATTTCATCTGCAGTATTCCAGGACAGCATATATCCTGAGCCCACACTTTCCCTAGATATCTTATGGCTATTTTCAAGGGCTACAGTTTAGTCCAACAGAGCTGCAGTTTGGTGTAGGTATATTCTGCTGTCCTATTTCACCGATGTCTTAATATCCAGAGATGTCAGTTTATCATACTCCATCTGATCTGAATCACTGCTTTCAGGCAGAACCATTACCCCTAAGTCAAGCCTGAATCATCTGCAGCTTAGTCTAGCTTGATACTCTGAACAGGAAAAAAAAAAAAAAAAAGAAAAAGAAGTTATATGTTCCTTTCCTAATCCTGAGTTAGACAATCCCCTTACCAAAAAGGCATTTAAAACAATGCTTACACACCAAGTGTTGTTGTTTTTTTGCCTTCATAACTGCTCTGACCTTTCTCTATTTTGTAAAATATCCCTGAGTGTAGTTTACTGTACATTGATTTTAATAAGCATTCTCTACAGACCAATATGTATAATGTTGGAAATTGTATAATACAATTTTCCTCCACTGAAATGCTACAGAAAATTGCACATTTTATACTGACATGTGCCACATCAATAATACACTTTTTATATCTTATTTGTAGCTATTGATCCCAACAACATAATGAAAAATTGATTGCAATGAAGTGCACTACTTCTTAAGTGTAAATTTCAATGTCACATTATTTTTATCTATGCTTCCCAGTTATAGATGAAGCTTATACATTTATATATGTTTGCTTTTATAAAACTCTGGATCAGTAAATTAAATATGACGAGAATCTACTTGGTCAATAGAAACCTTGTTGCTCCTACTAAAATATGATTCCAAAATTAAATACACTAGTTCCCTTTCTTCATTACAGAAAGAATTAAAGTCTCTGTATGTGGTATCACCTTCCTGGGCAATTTAACAATTTGAAATAGGGTCCTAAATCTTAAGGGGATACGGGCACACAAAGTGTTTTATTGTACAGGAAACCACTGAAATTCATGTACTCATTCTGGAACCTACATAGCAAAGTAAACAAGGAGCAGCATATTCTTTTGTTATCTCTTGAGACCTTATTATTTTCGGGGGAAAATATTTGTGTTTGGTAAAACCTTATGTTATTAAAACTGACAAAAAATGAGAATGGCTTCCATACTTAGCAAAGGGGAGGCATTGGTTTCTACTTTTGCATTGTAAAGACAGAGTGACTCTATTTCTGCATCTTCTTTGTACCTTGCTGGGAAGTTCAGACTGGGAAATTCAGACTACTCTTCTGCTATGTCACAAGCAGAGGTTATCTCTAAAGAAAACTACTTCACTCAATCTGCTTTCTAGGGACTGGGATGCTTAATGCAGAGTTGCTTTGCCTGTGGAACTGCTGGGAAAAACAGTAAAAATATTGCTCATTTAATTACATATACATTTAATAATCAAAAAAGTATATGAACATTTAATAATCAAAAAAAGGTTTAGGTGCTAGACTAAGCTAATCTGCTAGATTTATTCCACTCAGTGAAAAGAGATGGAAACATCTTTGATAGTATGATTTGTCCCATCCTAAAATGATGAGATTGAACTACCTTTTAGAATTATCTGTCCCTTTGCATTGGTGATAGGGGAAGCAAATATGACTAGTTCAGACTACAGCCTACATTTTAGTACCTGGGTTTAAAGCATGGGAACCTCACCTACCTCACCTTAAGGACTCATACAACTGTGACCTGTCTTTCAATGATGCCATAGCCTTGTTCAATCACTACCACACATGTAATAAGTTCAGCTGTCCCACTGTCATGCAGATAGATTTTACAAATATTTGTGGACCTCCAGGCACATAAGGACATTAGTGTTTCTTCCTTTTTCTTTTTGGATACTAGTGAATAAATTCCAAATTCTTCACTTTTTTAATGTGGGAACAAAAACCTCTCCTAAGGCTGGCTGCAGTTGTATTGATGACTGGGTAAAGAAGGGGAAAACAATGTCTATGGCAGATGAACTGTAGTAATTATGCTTTTTCAGCACTGTAAGTGGAACGGTCTTCCCCAGTACTTGGTGATAATCTTAGACATAATGCAGTGTTCAGGATCTTTTTTTGGTGTGCGTGCCCTTATTAAACATGAAGGCTGCTCCAAAAATAATGCCTCTCATTTTATTATTTTGGCCTACAATATCAGAGGCAGATGTTGGTTGTATGACAATAGAGGTTGAACCTTCCCACAATATCTCATTACATGTTGTTGCCGTGTGACAGTTGGCTGCAGAGAGGCAGTCTGGCAGAATGATGTCTGACATGGAAGTGTGTATGAAGAAAAGATATGTCATTGAATTCCTCCACGTGGAAAAAATTACACCTATTGACGACTGCTGAACATTTATTGATGAAACAGTGGATATGAGTATAGTGGCGTGACGGGTGGTGCATTTCAGCAGTGGTGAAGCAACGTGAAAGACAAACCATATGTCACGGAGTTAACTAGATCAGTCTATGCACATGACAGGGGGGAGTAGGCCCCTGGCTCCTCCAGCCCCACAAAATGGGAAGGAAAATGAAAAGGAATAGGGAGATGAGAGCTGGGCATATACACATAAAACATTAGCAATACCCTTCTCCTACAAATAATCTTTCATTTTCACAAAGATTTAGTTTATGATAAAATCTGTTCTTTAGTGAGAGTATCTACAAGGCTTTTTTTTTCCTGATCAGGTGCCTATTTTCATGACATTGGTTAACGTTAGACCTTATCTATCTTTCAAAGCTGTTTGATTTTCATTAGGGGTTCAAAACTGATTGTACATCATGTTGAAAACATGATTTGAGTATGGTGGCCACTGTTTGTAGGAAAGAACTGGATAGCATCTGATAAAAGATGAGAAGTCTTTCTGTCCTTCACTGCACAAGCAACATTTTGTTACAAATGAATGATGTTACAAACTGATGAAATGGCTGCACTCTCAGACAGATATTCAATCTGGCCTGATCTTCAAGTGGGCAGTTGTTCTACAGAAGGATATGTTGACAAAATATATCAAGCATCATTTCAATGAAGGCTGGCTTTTATTGTTTCCATGCATTTGTTTGAGGTTGGATTTTTAGAAGTTGCAATTCATTTCAAGACATCCTGAAGAAAATGTCCTGTGAATTTGCATATTTCATAACTGATTTTTAAATACAGCCCACATGCAAACTTAAAAGATATGCAAATCATTGAAGAGAAGATGACAGTCTTACCAGCTAGATAATTATTGTTATTATAAATACTAGCAATCAGTGAAGGTGCCTGTGTGAGCTGGTCTGTGTAATGGAGGCACTGACATTCCCATGTAGGAAGTGAACATTTTCCAAGCTCTTAGAGTCCTGTGTTTTTTACTACAAGCGCCTGAATAAGCAATATATGCATATAAATTTCTCAGACAAGAAGTTAGTCTAAGCTGTATTGCCACCAACAAATACCTCCTCCAATGAGGAAAACTAGAAATAAACCACAACGATTGTATTGTGAAAACTAAGATAATTTTCTCATGACTCTTCGAAACACAAGTGTGTCACACTGAGACCAGTCTAAACAGTGGTTCCATCACCCTAATTAACTTACCGATGTTTCAAAGCAAAGAGCATGTCAACACAGCTGAACGAAGGATATGCACGCATGAGCAGTTGGAAGAAATATAAAATATTAACAAATAAATTGAAATGGAAGCTGAAAAGCTGCAGAAAGAGACTGAAGAAAGGCTACTTAAATTAAGTGTGGAGATGTCATTTCTCATACTGCACTATTGACAGACGTCCAGAAAATGTCTAAAGGAAAATAAAAGCAAACCAGTGAAATAATTGTGTAGATAACAGATGTGATGAAATCATGTTTCTAAAAACGTAATTATTTAAATGGATGTGATGAAATCATGTTTGTAAAAAGCTAATTATTTAAATGAATGTTCCTCAGCTAGGGAGGGTTAAAATCAGCAATTGCATTTAATACTTCATTATTTATTATTTTTTAATGTAGTTTATCTGTATCCCTGCCTATAGTAGGGGGATTGGAACAAGATGATCTTAATGGTCCCTTCAACCCAAACCATTCTAAGATTCCTTCTATGATCTGCAGGCTGAATTTCTTGAGATAGCTGGCATCTGTGTCCTGCATCATGTAGGTAGCTGAGAACGTAAACAAAAGTTCAGTAGCAAGACTGACAATTATAGCAGTGAGAAGGCTCTTGCTCATGTGAGGGAGAGAGAAATACAGGAAAAAAAAGTTTAAAAAAGGTAAATTTGTGGTGAACACTGTCAAACACTCCCTTTAGGTATTATAACACTAACACTCATCAAGTTTCCTCAAACTTTCCATTACATGATAAAACCTAGCAACTTACATTGAGCTAGGAGAAGTGGTGTAAAAATATAGCCTTTCACATCAGATTAGGTGAAATTTAGGTCACAAAGGGTTGTTAGTTTTTTGAGACCAGACACCTCATTATGCCCGTTCTTGGAAATGTTTTACTCAGGCTGTAATGTAGGGTGTTAATTGCCTTGATTCAAGATATTCATTAATTGTTACATGGCATTTCTAGGTTGCCAAATGAAAGTAAAATGGTATTTTCCACTAGTCTTACCTTCAGCATTCACTGATGTGATCTACACACCACGTATAGAGTTCTACTGTACTCTCCCCTGCTTCAATGGTATAAAGGAAACCCTTTCATCTCTTACAATTAGTTTGACGCCATTGTTTCCTACTGATGTAGTGAATCACTCAGCAACTCTTATGCAGGTTGTCTTTCTAGAACAACAAAAGTAGAAGGATAAGGGAAATGTGAATTTCCAGATTTAAATTGTGGAGGTATATGCTTTGCTATGTGTAGCTGAAGCATTCAGTATTTCATGTTTTACAGTTGAATATCTGATTCAGTGGCTGTAGTTAAACTTAGGGGAATACTAAGTCACAAAGTGTCCCTCTGTCCTTTTTCTACACTTGTGATGCAGGACTAAAATGACTCACAAGGTTCTATAGCGTGCTGTAAAATTTAATTCATATTTTCTCAGAATCTTTAGCCAAACTTCTTAGTTTTACTTCTAATGCCTCAAGTGTCTCTTCACTTCTATATTAACTCTATTATTGACATATATTTTACTTACAGTAAAATGGGCATTTTATTCAGGTGACTGGAAATTGGGATCTAGTACTTACTGGAACAACACCTGGAAGTCTCTGAAACCTCCTGCAACTCAAGCCTATTTTTTCCTCCCAGTGGGAATTCTCTTTAGCACCATTTTGTTTAGTTTGTATAAGTTCAAGTTCCATCAAAGTAGTATTTATTTGTATAAAACTATACACCAGATGTCTGCAACCATGAAGCTTATAAATTATTTTGTTGCCAATGTGACCCTAGTGGTTTCAACAATTATAAACTGAAAGCAGGTCTGTTTACACAAGGCTTTAATGTGAAACTGTATGCAAACATAACTATGTGGACTCACAGGACAGAGACATTCAGTTTCAGAAATATTCCAGCAAAAGAAATTTTAGAACTTATAAGCTACTAAGTATAGCACAAAGAACATGAAAATCACGATGCAGTAGTACTTAGCACTTATATATATAGCACTTTACTTCTTCAAACTACTGTGCTAACAATATCTAATTAATCCTCCTCAACTAATTAATCCTTTCCAGATCAGGAAGTTTAGACACATTAATTACAATTATTTTTTATGTACTTATATAGCACCATAGGTGTGTATGCCACTTCACAGGCTTGTAGACCAGTCCCTCATTATTATAAGCAGCTAAAATTGGTTATAATACTCCAGGTTCTTAACATGCAATACTTGGAGGAAATACTTTGCCTGAAAAAAATTTACAACCATTAATTGAATTCTGCCATCAGAATTGTCCATAAGAAAATATTTTGAAAAATATATGGACATAAGGAACTATACTGCAGGGTTGTGGGTTGTTTGTTTTTTGAGGGAGAGGGGAGCTTGTTTGTTTGTTTTTAGAAAAAAATATTGTGTATGAATTGATTTTCAAGAAAGTTTAGAATGTGTTCAAGCCTCTGGATGTGTGAATTATCAACAATAGCATCTACAATAGTAATAGATTTTTATGTCGTATGTCTAAACATTATGGAGATTGATGAAGCTCCTGAAATAATGAATGACTCAATTTTGTGGGCAAAAGATTTAAATATTTATATTTGCAACTATTTTCTGAAAGATAGTCTATTTGTCTCAGATTTGGGGTTTTTGGACTAGAGACCTAAACACTACTCATAATGCATAATTTCCCAATGCAGCACAAAATCAAAATTTATGAGAGATTATTACTTAACCATTAACTTAAAAATTACTTAATCTTTAGCACCAGTAGGAAGAACTGTAAAATTAATAATCCTTTGATTCCCAGCCCATTGCACTTTCCCTTAGATGAAGGAATAGTATAGGGAAAATAAAAAATATTTTAATGGTGATCAAAACCCTATTCAGCTTCTATCTTATTCAGACAGTATTATTTTCCTAGAAGATCACTATGCTGTGTTTTCTTTTTTTTTCAGGAGGGAGTAACCAGGTCTTATTCAGGAAAAAAATTATTGTTATTAACTTTCAGCTGGCCAAATCTGAGCAGATTGCTCCACGCAGAGAAAAAGCTGTTCTAATAAGTAAGTGCAGGACAAACTTTCCACAATATATGATGGAAGAGCTACAAATGTCTTTGGAAACAGAAAAAAATTACACACAGGGGAAAGTATTTTTCAATTTGAATATATGTGCATATATATACCGCATCTATGATATTTGCTGCATTTTAATCTCAGACTTCAATACTATATTTGATGTCATTCTATTAAGTTCTCTATATAAAGTGAATGGAATAATTCTTGTGTTTTCTTTTAGCATTCCCTAAACTGAAGGGGTTGGAAAGTCGATGACTTAGTCCTGAGAGAATAAGTTTTAGCACAAAACATTTTGGAAAGCCTTTCTCTTTTATGTTTGAGCATTGTATATTCACTATTCTAAATTATTCACTGCAATTCTCGGACTGAAAACAATTCAGACAGTTTGTTGTAAGTATTGATAACTGGGATTCAACTTGTGAGCCAGTAAGCTCACTTGTGGCTTGTTAATGCTACTTCAGAGTTCAGGATCAAAATTGAAGAACACATTTTCTTCTCTTTCTCTTCTCTCTCTTTCTCTCTCACTCTCTCTTTTCCTAAGTTGAATCTGTAAGTGTTATTTAGGTAGGCAGAATGTAATTTCCTGAATTGGCTTTTGTCCAGCATATGTGGTTTGACCTCCTACTAATGGAGATTTGTTTATTTAAAGTAGCAGGGCACAATCAAAGACCAAGTGTGTTCTCAGAGAAGGAGGTGAGGAAGTAAAATCAGGGAGCACCAATAAAGAATTCTAATCAGGAATGAAACACCTAAAAGTGTATTGAAACAGTATTATGCAGTGCTTCGATTAATCCCAGGCTGTTTTAACTCGTGGAACTGGTACTTAAAAGACAAATAACATGAGTTGACGCCAACCAGTCTCATGTTTTCATTAGGATAAGCCACTATTACAGACTTCTTCAGATGTATTGAGTGGCAGTGAACTTTCTGCTCTCAGGGAATGGTTGTACAGTGCTTAGTCGCACGGTGCATTCAGACACTCAGGTTTAAGTCTTGCCTTTTTGCTGTAGATCTTCCATCGACATACTGATGATGAGTATCATCTTATTGAGGGTAGGTCTCAGTGTCTCAGCCTACTTCTTCTGAGTGTGTCACTGGCAAGTTACAAGAGAATGCTTAAAATATTATACTTTGATTGGAAACAGAGAGTTTGACTGAACTAACTTTTCTAGGCTTCTAAATAATCTGCTTTCATAGAATCATGGAATCACAGAATAGTTTGGGTTGGAAGAGACCTTTAAGATCACCTAGTTCCAACCCCCTGCTATAGGCAGGGACACCTCCCTCCAGATCAGGTTGCTCACAGCCCCATCCAGCCTGGCCTTGAATGCTTCCAAGGAAGAAGCATTCACAACCTCCCTCGGAATGTGTGTACCTATCTTGTGCCAAGTGAATCATATCAAGGAAGGCAACTCATTCATTGCAGAGAAAGTGTTAAAGCAATGCAGGTATGCAACTATGAGAAAAAAATGAGCTTCTCTGGATCTTTTTTTTTGTTATTATTATTTTACCATTACTATTACCAGTCACTTGCCACAAATATATATATATATTTATAGGCAAAATGACCTTCTGAAGACATCAAGTGGAAGTTGAGTTTAAAGTTGTTCCTTCTTTCTTCCTTTCCTCCCCCTTCCTCTGTTCCTCACGCTTCCTGCCTTCCTCTCTCTTTTCCATTCTTTTTCTTTCACTATAGGCTCACAGTGCAGTGTTGTGTTTTTTGTTGTTGTTGTTGTTTTTTGGGTTTTTTTTTGAGCAGCATGGCAACATATCAAAAGCAGCAATCTCAGAAAAGGTGTTCAGGTCAATTCTCCCATCCTGCTCAGTAAAAGTAAGTAGTTCCTGTGCACTACTTGCTGATGGCAGCTGATTCTCTGTTGATAAAAAAGGGTCAAAATATAGAATCAGATTTGTGCTATTCTTTCCCATGATCAAAAGGAGGAGGTTCCCTGTTCCCTCATTTGAAATCTTTGCTGAAGTACACAGTCAGCAAACCTCTCTGCTAAGCGCCTTTGCAATTGTTAGAGGTTGGCAGATTTTTTTTACTACCCCCTTCTCCTTTGCTACCCCAGATAAAAAATGAAACTGTTGGTTCCTATCAAACGCACCCGGGAATTAAGCTAAAAGGAAGAATCTCTCTCTGCATAATTCCAATATTGATGAATTAAGGCCTAAAATGCCTTTTTATATTTCAAACAACATTCAGAGTCCATGGTTAAAATCGAGATTAGCTCCATCAAGAAGCAGTAAATTCAGCAATAAGATTTAATCTCTGTGGCACTCAAAAGACAAGATTCAATTATATTCTGTGATCTTAATTGAATTACAAAACCCCCCTGAAAAGTAATGACATTATTTTATATTTTCCCCAAGCCCAGCTTACTTGGATTGAAAAGAATTAAATAAGCCATGGTTTGAGAAAAAATATGTTTGTTTTTGCTGCCTAATAATTCACAGCTTTGAGGAGAAGCTAATATCCTTTAAGTAAAAGACTAATATCTATCTCTGGAAGTGCTTTTTTTTGACCCATCTGGTTTGTCAAAAAGTCTCCTACCTCTGATATTTATTCAATATCATGCAAATGTCAAAATCTGAATGTCATCTTCAAAGACCCTTTTATGTCAGGCAACCCCTTTATAGGGAAAAAATAAACAATTTTATGTATGCATGCTTGATGCCAGTCCAATTAATAAAAGCCTTTTTTGCTATGCTTGGCTACAAGCAAGTTTCTCTTTTGAAAATGAACAGAGGGAGAATGAGATAAAAGGTCTGTATTGTTTCCTTGCAAATTTTACAGTTTCATTTTTAATTTGTGTTTGGATGTGAGGATCTTGGTGCAGATGGTGTGATAGTCCACAGTATGTTCTGAGAACCTGAAATGATAACAAAGATATGCAAATTGAGAGGGTGCTTTGGATGAAAGCCAGGATATCCAATTTCACAATAGCTGAAAACAAATTGATGTGCCCAGCAAACTACTCAGAGTAGCACTAGGAAATGTAACAGTGCCAAAACAAATTATATTAATGACCTGAGCAGTTTGTTGAATTCTATTGGCTAGCTTAATGTTGGTTACATTTGTCTGCATTGGCACTTCATTTACTGCACAAAACAAGTTCTGTATATGAAAAAAAGAAACCTACAAAAAACAGCACTTAATAAAAAGTCAGTCTTTGTAAAATTACTGTAAAATACTTGATAATTGTAGAATAAAGTTATAGAATAATTATTTTTGCATCTGATAAATTGTTAGCATATTTCATGTGAAAAAAAAAAATGAAAAAAATAGAGACACTTGAAATTCAGAAATCGGAATTTAAAATATTTCCAAGAGGAGACACAAACTTCATTCTTTCTTCAATGTTTCAATCTATCTCAGGATTACTTTCAGTATTAACAGAACAATGATAAAATTTCCATTATTTCATAGCGAAACATAGTAAGAGATGCTCCAAAAGAAAATATCTGAGTGTAAAGTTGAGAATAATTCTGACACATTAATGTTATTCACATTTTTGCCACTGTTAAAAAGAGAACCTGAGCTGTTGGCTGTCATTTCTGTCTTCCCCTCCTCCTTTCTATAAATGAAGGATTCCTGTCTTTGAGTGAATCACTTTAAAGAGACTTTAAAACATTTTTTCTCACTTAAACTGTGTTTAAATGGATGAGAAAAAAAAGTTTGCCAAGAATGCTTATCGTTTGACTATCCCTTAACAGTTCATATATTTTACATGAATAACTTCTTTCTACTTAGAATGAGAAAATCAAAGGCACTTTCAGTTTTCATAAAATCATACTAGCAATGCAGTGAATTGAATGCACCTTTCATACGTTTCAGCAGTCCGTACTGAATAACATATTTGAAACTATGCAGATCCACAATCTAAGTCTTTTTAGAGCCTGATTTTAGAGCCTGATTAAGCACATGAAAAGTTTTATTTACTAATAATGTACCTAAAGTGGCCCTAACAGTAGAAAAAATAAACTGAGATTTGATCTTGCTATCCCTGCAGTCAGTAGGTTAGCTCCACAGTTGGCATAACATAATGGAGAGATACCAGTCTGCTTCATACTACACCAATGAACTTCATATTTTGTTTTAATTTCTAGTAAAATCACTAATCCTTTGTTCATCTAAAAAACTGATTGCATTTTATAAAATGCTAAATCAAAGCAAAAAACAGCAACAGCTGCACTCACTCCTCCCCATTGTGTACAACTATAACTTAAAAGTGTTATAAATCGGTACAAATGAGAAGCAGTTACTTACTGCTTGCAACTTGATTTTAATGTCACAAGAATGAAAACAAATGCTGACAGGGAATTTATCAAATGTTCAGTACCAAGACAATGTGTCTGAACTCTTAAATGTCATCCATTATATACACATTTGTATTTGTCCTAATGCCACAAAACTGTTCTTATGAAAAGTTCTTATATCCATATTTTGTACTTTTGCTGACTTTACCCTTCCCAGTACATAATC
Organism: Phasianus colchicus; assembly: GCF_987193195.1. Taxonomy (NCBI): domain Eukaryota; kingdom Metazoa; phylum Chordata; class Aves; order Galliformes; family Phasianidae; genus Phasianus; species Phasianus colchicus. The sequence continues at coordinate 135,636,364 of NC_143436.1, forward strand.
TGTTGCTAATATGAAGCTGACTTGAGACATGCGGTTATTGTCATGTCTCAAGTCAGAGACTTGAGTATAAGATCAGGAAAAATAACTTGGAGCAAGATTGATATGCTGACATTTGGATTCAAGCTTTTCTCTCAAAACTTGAATCCAGAAGGATCCTTTTCCATTCATGTATTTGCCCCAGCTGTCAAAGGGCTGTATCTCAGCAGAACTTCTGCATCATTGCTTCTGCACTTGTCTTGAGTCTGGAGGTGTTTTCCAAGGGACAAATTGATGTAGTGTTTTGGCAGTTCAGTGGGAAGTGAAGTGGGTTTGGTAAAGAGAGCTGAGAAGGATGTAGAAGGGTAGGTAATTTCTTCCTGGGTCCTGAGGGATTTACCCAGGTATATATCTTTTGGATCCATGTTATTGTTGTCTGTGGTTGAAACTGTAGTCGCATGATAGAGGCCTCTTCATATGAAAAGTCAACATGCTTAACAGCCTTGGAAAAAAAATCTCATCCCTGTGGTTAGTAATCAGATACACCTTCAAAAGAATGTGCAGGAATGAATGTATTCAGTCCTTAAGACTTTTCCACTGCTTATGATATCAGGAGGAGATGATCTGACTGCAGTTTTTAACTCATCCAGTATTCAGAATAATTCATTGAGTGAACGTGGAAGACTTTATAAGATAGGCTAAAGGTTTTTTACTTAGTGGCATATCTTGCATGAAAATTTCAGTTTTGTCATAGCCAGTTGAATGAAGAGATGATAATGCAAGCCAACCTGGAAAGTCTCTATGGAATTACAAGATGGTCTGGAGAGATTGAAAAGAGATTATTTTGGAAAAAAAATAAACTCAAGAAAAGTACAGTTATTCTGTTTAACATGAATTTCTTTTAGAGACTTTCTTCATTTTTTTCCCTTATAACACCAAGAATCAATGTCTTCCTGTGTGTACCCTTCCAACACAAGAAATGGAGTGAAAGGATGGAGAAGAAACCCAAAAACAGGTTTTTTTTTTTGTTTGTTTGTTTGTTTTTAACTTTTTAATCCTTTCATTTTTGATAGCAATTTTATTTATTCATTTATTTACTCATTTTAATTTAGCTATGTTAGCCCCAAAGGGTAAATTCACTTATGCTTCCGAAAGTGCCAAGGCTTCATAATGGTGGACTCAGAGCACAGAACAATACTGTCCTACTGCAGAGCCAGCTTCCCCACACTGTAGTTAGCTTGCTTACACCTTTCTATGCAGTAAGTTACACCACAGCACTACTGGGACCTAACCCTGCTGCAAAAAGTGCACACCACAGAGAAGGAATACCTGTTGCTCTCCACGGGCAGGCCAGACCAAAGAGTGACAGCCCCAGCTAGGGCAGTTCCTGCTCTATAGTGAGAGGTTGCAAAACCGTAGCCTGAAGATGGAGAATGGAGAGAAGCTCCCCTTCTCACTAGAAATGTGTATTGTCTCTTTTTAGCTGAGCACCCCTGAGCATGAGCTGCCTGTTCCAGAAGTTCTCTTCTCCCACTGACTTCACTCCTGTGTTACTCCCACACTCTGCTCAGGAGGTGTGCAGCACTGTGCCATTTATAAGCTGCATATAATGTGTCTGAGAGAAGTTTAGCTTTTTTTAATTAGGCATTGCACTATTTTAAAACCTTTTTTTTTTTTTTTTTTTTTTCAGAGCAAGATGAAGGTGTAACAGCGAACTTGACGCTCAATTGTCAAAGGAAATAATAATAATAATAAAATCTTCACAAAGCAATTAATAGCTTTTATTAACCGATGTACCTATGTTACAGCAAAGTATAGGTTTTAGATGAGCCTAGAAGATGACCCTTGGTAAAATGCTTGCTAAAAGAAATACCTCGGAGCTGTCCATCAGTCGCACAGACGCACAAAAATCCTGAGCAGCGAGGCAATGTACTCTCTGTCTTCATGCATAATACATACAAAATAGGTGAAGTGGTATGTAAAGTGAATTTTAATTGGTTATAATTGTCATTTCATTTAGTAAAGTATTGTCTGGAGACCAGGATATCAATTAGCACTCTATGGACTCTGTTTCTTATGAAAATATGCATATATAGAGATGATGTGCTCTAGCAGCAGATATACTTTAATTAAGAAAGTGGTACAGTAAATTAAAGACCTTTAAAGTATTAATTAATTGGTGTATAGATCAGTTCCAAGTATCAACTCAGTAAAGTTAAAACCAGTGTATCTGATTAAAACGAGTTAAGAAATGCATATTCTATGTTGTTCATACCTTTTTTAAGGTGTTCAATGCCAGAACCACATTGACTTACAGGTCAATGTGCTATATGGCTCTAAACTTTTATCTCAAGTTGGAGCTGTTTAAAGTTATCATTTGTTCTTACCAAAATATCAACCAAAGGTGTTTTGTCAGGAGCCTTTATCCTACTCTTTTTATACATGTCCTTCATATTCCTTGGTGTTAATAAACATCCCAGCAATAATAAGGTATAGCAAAATGATTGATGTATTCCATTTTATTATTAAATTGTTGGTAACCACGGCAGGTTTTTTTTTTTTTTCCTTCTTCTTTTCCATGGGGGATGAAGAGGGACCTGTCCCTTTTTAACTGCTTGCTCTGAATGACTTTTATACCCAATATAAGTGAGAAAAGAGGATGAATGTCACCTCTCTTCTCTTCCTCCTCCTGCCGATGCATACTCCTTCTTTTGATTGACAGCTACTAATAACCTTCCTGCCCTAAGTGCCATGGAGACACTTTATTAGGACAAACAGCCAAGGAAATCTAGGAATGAAGCCAAGCCTGCAGTGAGTTATTATCGGGCTTGTATTTATCTCAGCTTTGTAATTTTTTTCAGTGATATGCAAATCCTGAAATAGATCTTCTTCTGTTGAAGGACAGGTCCCTCTGTTAATTGATCCACTGAGATTCAGCCTAACCTCTTTTAGCTATCAGCCAGGGAAACAGGCTACATAAAAGAGTCTCAGTGCTGTATACAGTTCACATAAATTCACTGCACATTCTACAAGGAAAACTTCTGCACAGAAAATGCATTTTCAGTTCCTGAACATATTTTACATATCAGTGTTATCTGCATAACAGATCAAACTGATTTGTTTATTTGTTTATTAGAAATGTATGAGGGTGCACTCATAATCAAATGTGATTTCAGATGGAGCTTTCTTTCTTTCTTTCTGGAATGATGCACCACAAACACGTATTGTAAAAACACATTAAATGAAATGCAGACATAATGAAAATGCATTTTGAGATCACCTTTTTTCCTTTTTTTTTAAAAAAAAAAAAAAGAAAAGAAAAAGATACATTACAGAAACACTTTATTTGACATGTTGGGAATTAACAACACAGGTGCATGCCTTAAGATTCTGCGAACATTTTTTGTTTCTTTGTGGGGATTTGCAGCAAATAGGTAACATTCCTTCAAATAGATCTTTTAATAGCATATTAATGACAGCAGCAGGACAAATTTACCTCTATTTTGTCTTTCTCTATGGATAGGTCCATTTAACAAGCAATTTATTTGACAGAGAACAGAATTTGCAACAAAGGGGGATGTTCAGGGAAACACTAATAATAATCATCATAACAATACTAGTAATAACAAAGAGTCCCGAATGAACAGGGATCATCATAAAAAATGGATATTATTTTTGCATAGTATCTCTCAACCATAAAATCCCAAAGATTTTCCTCAACTGCTTGCAGAGTTACACTGGTACGAATACAGCTGTCTCTGAGACAGAGAAGACAGCCCCCAGAAGGGACAAATTTGGAGCTGGGTTCCAGCTCTGCTGAAGAGTGAATTGGGATCAATAATGCTCACACAATGTGGACCACCTTTCATTTTGACACCTCATCTAAGACACAGCAACATGAAGAAGTAAAAGGGAAATCTATTACCAAATCTTTTCCAGTTTCTCAACCTGAGAGACAGAGCGATGTGCAGTAATGAGGTGTGAGGCATGAAAGTCTGTTCTCTAATCCCAGTTCTGCCCACCAAATTATGTCATGGCCTTGAGCAAGTCATTTCACCTCCGCTGCTTTAAAATGAGGATGATAAGCCTTACAAGGCTCAGTCTATGATTCTTACTCAGTAAGTGTTTGTAAAGTGGCTTCAGTATATGAAATACTTATGCAGATATGAATAATTTTTATGAGCAAAACCATGGCACATGGAGTGTGGGACTCTTGAAGCTTTGTTAACATTAGTGAGGTTGGAAGAGGATCTGTATTTCAACTTAAATCAGATCTCAGCTTCTCCAAACATTGAAAATGATCAGTTCTATGCACAAATTTCATTTCCTTTCCCATTTCTCTGACAAGCTAATGGAAGAATCAGACAGTACATCTTATCATTTTAAGGGAAGCTGAAACCTAGAACTAATGTACAGTTGTAGCACCTTTGTACATGCTTGAGTCCTGCTGATTTTAGTGATATTATGACCCATGTATATAGCTGAGGTATTTTTGGCTGACAGGGATGGAGCACATTGAATATTACAAATGAAAAGTTGAACCTTTAAAGTATTGAGCTATTCAGGGTGTTTCCTATGCGTTTTCAAACGTCTGTGTGCTGTTGAAAGTCTACCTTTTCAGAATGAGAGCAGTTAGAGGTGGTTTTTAAAAGTTATGCCAACCTCAATTCGACTTCTTTATTCTTCCTTTATGACCTTAAATAATTTTCTATTTTAATTATTATACAGAAGGCAATTCACCAGGTAAAGCTATGGTTTGCAAGGCTCAGTTGTGTGTAACTCACATCTCTGGTAGTACAATGGCATCTGGAGATTAAACGTCTATGTTACATTATAGGTATAGTACTACAGCTTGAATAATAATTGGTTGTGCAGATGATTTCTAAATTGACATTGCAGGAGTTTACTCCTTTGAATTTTTCTGGCTAAGGAGGTCATTCCTCTGTAATGAAGATGTGAAATTAAAAATAAATTATCACTCGGTCCTCTTCAGATTTCTCTCTCTTTTTCTTCTCTTCAATTTCACTCTTCGATTTCCTCTTTGCTCATTTGCACGCTACTGTGTTAATGGTTTGGAGGAAATGCCTAGCAAATGACATCACTTCAGGGAGCAGGGCTCTGTGGAGGAGTAAATATATCAACATGAGTTTTCACAAGATTTTAGAGAAATTGCAAGGAGTTATTTAAATAAAACGTTCACGTTGCATGAATCAGAAGTAAGATCTAGTCGATTTTCTCTGTGCAAAAGAAATTTGAAAGTAGACTTTAAATCAGGTTTCTTTTGACAGAAAACTTACATCAAGAGAAGGGAGATCGTATAATCTTTTGAAACACTACATTCATAGCAATCTTTTCTTTATGTTAATTCTCTATTGTTTGAATAAAATTGATCTGGCTGAAATTAGCTGTGTTTTTTCTGTCTAAAAGCAGAAAATTCACAAATTTTTTCGAAGCAATTCTTTTTTTTATGCACTAAATGACAGTAAAAAGCAAGCATCTCAAATCCTGAGCAATTTTTTTAGTTTATCTGAGGTTTCTTTTCTACAATTACATTGGTATGAGAAAATAAGATTACAATGGAAAAAGATTCAAAAAGTTAGAAACTGTTCAGTTAGTATACAGATAAATTAGAGTATATGCACTATAGTAGTACTAAAGGCTGCTGTAGGAACCTATGCTTTGTTACGTTAGATGCTACAAAAGCAGGAATTATTTTCTAGAGTTTTTCAACTTTTTTTCTCTAGAGAGGTAATTTTTATATGAAATCCCTGAGAGAGAGAGTAGGGTTTATTCCTGTATATCTCTTCCTGGTATTTGGTTATCTGTAAACTTGACAGGTTAATCTGTGATAGTTTTAAGGTCAGAAAGTAATTTTATTTATATATAGCTATATACAGATAATAGGAAGATAGATTTATATATATGTGTGTGTGAATGTATGTTTGTGTATCTAAATCATGTACCTAAATGACCTTCTAAATGTGTGTGTATATGTGTGCATGTATAGGTATGTATTGTATACCTATCTACATTTAGGCCACAGGCTGTATTTATTACCTCACTTCAAATGTTAAAAGGAGAATCAGTCTTTAGAAGCAAGGTGGGTTTTTTTGGAAACAATTGACAAAACTCTCCTAACTTCTTTAAGATCACAGTGATGCCAGTTTTAAATATTTTTAAAACAGCTTCTTAAACAATGAATAAGTGAAATGTTATGACAAAATGGTTAGAAACATAGAGATAAATAAGTCATGGTAATTTTATCAGCTCAGCTAGGGGTTAAAATATATGAAAACTTCTAGAAGAGATCAGGATCTGAGAAATCACTTTTTCTAGAAGAGATAAATATCAATAATGTTGTAGAGAGCTGGGTAGGGATATGACAAAATGCTGACAGATGTGAGGGAAAATACTTTTATTGAGTTTGATTTCAAACCTAGGACAATGCACATGAAAAAGATAGTACAGTTTAATCTGATCAAAGAATAACACAAAGATTTTTTGTAATTATTATTCTTTTATTGATACTGCCTTTTATTTTTATCTACTCACAGTAATCTTAGAAAAAGGAAACAATCCAAAAAAGGCTTTTTTAAACTGATGACACCAGTCTAGTCAGCTTTCCGTAGTGGACAAAGTGAGAAAGAAGGTAATGTTCTAATCTTTAAAATGTGAGTACATAAAGGTTTCTCAAAGTCAGGGCAATACAGCAGGTGACAGAGAGCACATAGCCCACAGGCACGTCTACAGGCCATTCCCATTTTCCTCACATATGCTGTTAAAAGGATGTTTTGTCCTGAGGCAAAGTTACACTGAAAGAGTTAAAAACCATTTTAGAACATCAGATGTCATGTCATAGTGCTTCAGAAACACCACTGAAATGCAGCAATGTACATAATGCCTTTTCTTCACTCCATTTATCTTACCTAAGGAGCTACACTTAAGCTTGATCCAAAGTCTGATTCAATCCTCAATACCTTTTTTATTAAATATTATTATTGTTGTTGTTGTTTTTATTATGTTTTAGCATGGACATCAGAAGATTTTTGACTAAATCAAATATTTTTAGTAACCCAAATTGATGAACGCTAAAAATATTATAATGAGCTTTCAGATTAGCTATAGCTTTAGCCATTTATTTAACAGTCAAAAATTGGCATGAGTCTTTTGAAACCAATCGTGCTACGATTTTATAGTATTTATATCATCAGAAGTGCTGTGAAAAGATATTTTAAAAGAATAATAATAAAAGTAAGATTAACTTAAAAATAAAGAACACAAACTAAAATGAAAATTGGCAACATATCCCCAGTATCCAGGCCCATAGATATATACACAGATTTTTTTGATTTGAAACAGCAGGTGACTAACAAACATTAACCTAATGTCTGAACCTCTATAACTGATGACAGTGCTAAAATAAGAAAGTGCATAAAAAATCTTGTTTATGTCAGACTAGTGTGACCTGAGACCTTTTCGTGGCCTTTGAGAACTTATCTGTGTAAGCAGCAAGTCAGGAGTCTGCCTGAAAAAGCTATGAGGAAACAGGCTAGTGTTACAGACCAACCAGTATCTCTCATAAATAGACAGGAACAAGCTGTGGCTCTAAAAGGAAGGTCTGTCAGGGGAAAAGAAAATAAAACATTTAGACTGTTTGCACATGCATTTTACAATACTGTGCAAGCTGGCAAGAAATAAAGCAGTGCTCTTGCTCTCTGGGCCTGGGAGCAGGCTAAGTGGACACTGTGCTGCCACAATTCATCTGTGAATTCACAGACACATCTAGCATGCATAGTAACACCCAGTTAGACAAATCACAGATCTCAAGCCAGGCTCTTTGTCCAGAGGAGTTTGCTTATTTGTTATATTATGGCTTCTACTACACAGAGCTTTTAGCCTGGCAAGGAGTGGAAAGAAGCACCCATCCAGAGCTACATGGCATTTGGATGAGAGCTGCATTCACCCAGAGGTCAGCTCTTAATATTTCCTCTTCATACCTCGTGGGCAGGTCCTCTAGTTTTCTCCATAAAGACAAAAAAAATAAGGATCTGAATTTCTGAAAGCATCTCTGCACATAAGTCTGACCATTTGAAGGTGGTCTAAGTTAAATAAATATTGGTATCTTTGCAAACACTGCCAACACAGTTAATGCCGACACTAACGGCCCTATTTAATGTGAACATCTGGCCTATTACGTAGCTGTTAACTGGAGTGAAACCTCATGCAAGTTTCATATAAACAACTTACTGTGCCACAGAATAACAGCATTTGATTTTTTAACAGTCTGGGTGCTTTCAAGCTGACTCTTTCCCCAGAAATTTTTCCCCGATATTAACAACTTTTTGGTTTGTACAGTTCCCAAGAGTGTCTCTCTCACATGTTATATATCTTGTTTATTTTAAGTTTTATTCCACTCTATGCAGAAACCTTAAATTCCTTCCTCATCTGCTGCTGCAGCCATCTTGTTCATCTCAGTAGCCAGAAAAAGCATAAAGTGAAATATGAGTGTTTCTACAGACATGCAAGAGTCCCTCCAGCTAATCTGACATGTTCCATGTTAGATCATCCCAACTATCATACTCCGAAACTGTCAGAGATCACAGCAAGGGCCAAATATATACAGATTCTCCTGTGTTGGACTTGCTATCAAATCATGAATATTGTCATGAGTTGCATGAGTTGTACAAGAGATGGAGAGTTGTTGGGTTTTGTTACAAATAAGATAGCTGTCAGTGAAGTGAAAGGCATGTCCAAAAAGATAATGCGTGACATGCTTTGCATTTTACTGGGAGGAGTGGAAGAACAATCCACGTATTTCAAATGACTCATCTTCCCTCAAATTTTGTCTAAGCACTTTCTTTTCTACGGTTTTCTGCAAGTTGTCCCAATCAGCAAATACAATGTATTTTAATCTATTTGTGAAACAAAATGTGTTATCTGTTGTGTAGCTCTCACATCTGAAAAAATACAGATAAATAAAAACTGACACAAATTAATGTGACTCCAGTTGTTAACGGAATCTGAAGTGGAGTCCAAGCCTCCACGTGAGTACTGTGTGTCTGCATGAGGAACCAGGAACCACTGCTGGAACCAGAAAAATCTCTGTTTTCTGGCAGGAAAGCTGTGTCGTTTCAAGTGCCACACCTGTTGACTGCTTCTTCACAGATGCATGAAGAGCACATTCCTTACTTTGTTTATGCTGCTGTTATTATTCTGAGGTAAAGCAATTTAGTTAAATTGAGTATCTTTAGACGTTTTATTAATTCTCCCCAAAAACATTCTGAACAAGTGTATCCATAATTGAATCACCTAGGTTTCACTTGAGGGGAATAGAAACAGGTGGTTTGTTTTTAAACTCTACCTGAAAAGCAAACGTTTGCTTTGGATAGACAACTCTGATTTAGTAATGGAATAGCCCTGTTCTGTTCATTAGTTTGTATGCTCTGTTTGATAACTGTCTTTCTGTTTGCAGCAGCATATTAATTCTGAAAGTGATACACTGCTTTTGAGTCAAAGGAAGTTATAAGAAAAGCCAGAAAAATAGTGTCTCAATAATCCTTAATAAATGTTTCACAGTGGATTACAGTTAAGTATCATATTCACTCTTATGGCTTAGCACAGGAACAAATTTCATGATTACTGCTAGGGTACAAAAAGAAAAGTTTCTAGTGACTGTTCAAGCCATTTATCAAATTGTACACAAGGTATAGAGGATTACAAAACTATTCCACAATGCTTGGCTGCTAAAGCTTGAAATAATTCTTGCAAAGAGATATTTTTTTAAGTGATTTTCTGAAATGATTATTTGATGAGTTTTATCCTACAGGTGTTTATTCTTAAATAATGACTTAAATCAGACACAACAAAAAGCATTAGGAACATAAAAGGTGTAATTCATCTAATCTCAAAGTAGATTCCTGAAATAAATAGATGATTCACTAAACCCACCTATATTCTGAATAGCCAAATCAATTAAATGGGAACGCATGTCCTAGATGAACAATATTGGTGAGACCACCTTCTATGCCTCTGTGTCAGAGCCAAGCTCGGTGTACATGAAGATGACAACCACCATGCCTACAGAGACTTTCCTCACTGCAGAGTAATTCAGCCTACAGTACAGGTCATAATCTCTAAATTTTTCTTCTTCCCCTGAAATTCTTATTCACCTGCACCTCAAATATCTCATGATTGCTTGTAGCCAAACATCTTCAGTGCAAGTATCAGAAAGATCTTAGGTTGGGAATACAGCTGGTAACTTCCAGCAAGCAGATTATAAAGTGTAAAGAGTATGCATGAGGAAGAACAAAGTCTGTTACTTTGAGAGCAATTGTTAGGAGAAAGTTTTAGGTTACCAGTGTGTCTTTCACTGCTGCTCTTGCACCCACAGGCTAGGAAATAACTGGTAGCATTGGCAACACTCCTGAAAGCTTCTGACTTGCTAGTGATGATCTCAGTGTTTAAAACATCAGTTTCTGTTTAATGAGTGTCCATTTTCTGTGTTTACAGCTGGAAAGTATTTAACAATGTCATTATTCAATCAGAGCAAAATAAATCTCCCTACCACGGGCAAACATACTTTAAGCACTTCAAGTAGAATTCATATGCCCTTACATCTAGCAAGCAGCATTTGTGTCTAGCAACTGAGCTCTCCCACCTTTCAGTAGAAGAGGGAGATTTTCAGTGCTTGATTTGATTTGAGGGGATTCCCCTCCCAAATTATATTTTTTTCCCTGCACATATTTCTTCACTGAAAATTAAATACTGGGCTAACAAAATCCATTCTTTATCTTATTGTTCCCAAACCTTCTTGTTTTCATAGATTTCCTAAATAAAAGGTTATTAATATCTTTTGTAACCCATCTTAGTAGTGGTTGAAAAAATTGGCCTAACCTAATGATCTCAAGTTTCAAAAAGATCCATTGGTCATTTCATTCTTTTCTAAATCCTCAATTTTCATGCATTCCTCATTTGTGCCATTTTCACATTTTACTTCTTTATTTACAGACATTTTCTTGTTTGCATTTTCTCCTGTGCAACAGAGAAGTTTCTCATTTACATGCTAACATCTGTGGTTTTGAATAGCACTTTTTAATATAAGTTATATGAATGAGATGTGCTACATAATTTTTCAGTGTACCTTACACAATAATTGACCTCACATAGGTTATCAGTTGTTCATGGTCCCTTACCTTGAAAAGAGTCCTAACAGCCAATCACAATTTAAAGGCATATTATTCTGCCTTAAACACATTTATTCACAGTACCTCTCACAAGTTATTGGCCATTTTCTTTTCCAGAATTAAGGATTATTGAAGCTTGTGCAAGGAGAACTTTGTTCTTCATAACTCATCCTTTTACTTGCTTATGCAGTGAAGCATTATAATTTGCAGATAGTTGCTTCAGAGGAATTATGACTTTACCGGCTGTACAAAGATGAGGACAAAGACAAGTCAAGAGGAAGGAAAACATTTACAACATAATGAGAAAGTAAATCAGCTTGCATTTTCTGCAAATAGGTTCATGGAAAATATCACTAATGTTCCCTTTTAGCTGTCAACATGAGGTGCTTCTACCAGTCCGTTTTCAGTTATGATATGGTACCATAAGGTTAAAGAACCCAAACATTTAATGCCAAATTTCAGATCTTTAGACAAGTATTAAAAGTTCAAAAAAGTAACACAGGGGAGGGAGTAGACTTCATGAGCTCTATCTAGACCTGTGTTGGGGCTTATCTCTAGAGACATGTTTTTGGGGTTGAAAAATTACTTAGGCCCTCTGATAAGGTAGGTAGATTTGTGTGTAACACCACTGCAAATAAATTTATTGATCTGTGGGTGTATCTAAGATGGCGAATGAGATGTAAAGAGAAGGACTTTGACCTGCTTGGTCAAAAATTGTGTTAGCTCTGCCATCAAAACATTTCTGAGAGCTTCCAGCTTAAAAAAAAAATAAACATAAGGAATTGCAGGTACATTGCTGTGTTCAGTGTTTCACACTATGTAAGTTTATTCATTCATCCCACACATCCACTCCTGTTTTTTTACAGAATCTTCCTCTCTGGCCTTGTAAGTGTGCTTTGATATCTGGAAAGGAGTAAGAACTTTTAATTTTTATTGTTACTATGGAATTGATGAAAGACTGCAATAAGCTTCAGCAGTGGTTGGATCAAAGCTTGAGTTACCGAAAATTCTTTTCCACTCTTTCAGATTATATGAGGTATATACATGCATACATAAACAAAACAGCAAAGAAAGAGGTATGAACTGAAACCTGAACAGAAATAATAACTTCTCTTGTTATGTATACTTCATATCCTTGGCTGCTTTTGTTTAAATGACCCTCATGTGGTAGGATAAGAAAGAATAATATATGATTAATTTCTATTCTGAAGCCTTGTTTGAAAGGTGCTTTATTTGCATTAGCATTCATAATTACTTAATGACAAATCAGATATGGTTCATTGCTAGTAAGTGTAGAAACATGTTGTCTGAAGGATGTAGTTTAATTAGTATACTCCTAAAAACATGTCCCTCATGACCATTGGATGTAATCATTATTTTATGTATTTAACTGTGCAATTTATGTTTACTCAGCAGGCTAGAGACCATCTTTTTTTCCAAAGCTGTTTATTGCAATACATTTAGACTTTAAAGGAACTCACAAAATCTCCCCAACAGCAGGTACTAAATAAAAAAAAAATAAATTAAAACAACCATTAGTGCAATGAAGCAGATATATATATATTTTAAAAATACAACCAACATAATATTGCATCCATAAAGCATAGCAGGAGGAATAAATATGCGGGGAAGCTCATTTTAATTCCTCAGTTAATAACTTAGACAGAGGAGGTGCACATTCTCCTAGATCAATGAGACAATTTGGGCATTCTTTTATTGTTGATTAGTGAATCTGAAAATGACCTCATTTCAAGGGCAACAAGAGATTTTGCTTTCTCTTTGCTGGTTATAACACAAGTGAACACTGTGAACACTTTTTTTTTTTTTTTTTTTTTCATACAGAGGCTGCTTGAGAATCTGAGACTGCCCTTTCCTTGTCAATACAGAGGACTGTGGTAGGAAAAAAAATAAATAATGTGGACTATTTGAGACCATCTCTGAAAATGCCCCAGTCTCTTCAATAATATTCCTATTTCACCTTAAATCTCCCCAAGGAACGAGAGTCCTTCTCTGAGCATTTCCAGTAGGGTCTATGAAAACAATTGTAGAATAAAATATTACTCAGTGTGTTTAAGGGAATCAGTTATACTTCCAGCTGCAAAAAGGCTACAATTAAAAGAATATTTTTTTCTTCACTCTTCTGCAGTGCATATTCCTAAAATATTCATATTCTTAGGACATGTACCATAAAATGTCTAAACCATATAGAATCATAGAATCATGGAGCAATTAAGTTTGGAAAAGACTTCTCAGATCATTTTTTCCAGCTGTCAGCCCAACCTCACCATGCCCACTGACCATGTTCCTCAGTACCACACCCACATGGTTCTTCAACTCTTCCAGGGACAGTGACTTCACCACCTTCCTTGGCAGCCTGTGCCATTATGCCTCAAGACCCTTTTGGAGAAGAAGTTTTTCCTAATGTCGACATGAATCTTCCTTGTCACAACTTGAGCCCACCCATTACCTCTCATTCTGTCAGTTACCTGGGAGAAGAGGCTGACCCCCACCTCAACACAACCTTCTTTCCGGTTGTTGTAGAGAGCGATAAAGTCTCCCCAGAGCATCTTTTTCTCCAGACTGAATAATTGCAACTCCTTCAGCTTCTCCTCATAAGACTTGTGCTCCAGACCCTTCACAGCTTTGTTGCCCTTCTATGGTCACGCTCCAGAACTTCCACATCTTTCTTCTAATGAGGGACCCAAAACTGAACGCAGCACTCAAGGTGTGATCTCACCAGGGCTGAGTACAGAGGGACGATCACCTCCCTTCTGCACTATTCCTGATACAAGCCAGGATGCTGTTGGCCTTCTTGGTCACCTGGGCACAATTCTAGGTTATGTTCTGCTAGCTATCAGCTAACACCCCAGATTCTCTGCACAGCCTTCCAGCCACTCTGCCCCAAGCCTGTAGCGTATGAAATTGTTGAGACCAAAGTGCAGGACCCAGCATCTCTTTTTACTAAAGCTTATCCCATTGGCCTCAGCCCACAGCCTGTCCAGATTCCTCTGTAACACCTTCCTACCCTCAAGCAGATCAGCACTTCTTCCCAACTTGGTATCATCTGCAAACTTACTGAGGGTGCACTCAATCCTCTCATCCAGATCATCAATAAAGGTATTAAACAGGACCAGCCACATTATGAACCCCCAAGAAATACCATCAGTATCACCAGCTGGATTTAACTCCACTCCCTGTGCCTGACCATCCAGCCAGTTTTTTTACACAGCAAAGAGTGTACCTGTTCAAGCCATGGTCTATCTTCTTCTCCAGGCAAATACTGTGGGAGACGAATCAAAAGCTTTATACTCCTGATTCTTCATTGGCTTTACTGTAGGACTGATGACTTAGAGGTAGTTAGTAGGCACACTTGTCAGGACTTGGCCATTAGGATTTAAAGTGTTTTTCCATAAAATAGGGCTCTACCTTTTTATTACTGCTTTCTGAGAGAAAACCTGGCTGCAGGACAGCAATGAGAAGCATGTACTTTCTGCCCGAGCATTATCCCACTCCCTAGTAAAACTGTGTGCCTCCTGACAAGTTATGTGATATGAAAAGAGTGATATGTGATACAAAAATAGTGGTATGTGATATGGCTCCTCTCTTTTCAAGACTGCCATGGGGGCTGTGGCTGTTCTTGGTATTATAAAGAACAGATTACGTTAAGAAATAAGTAATAAATATGCACATTAATCTTGAGTAGCAATGAAGAAAACTGTCAATTTTTGAATTGATAGTATTGCATAAACATGACAGGATGTGTTTTATTACTTACTTGGTCCATGACAACCTGATTCTGCAAAATTTGCTAGAGGGTGATGGATGCTTTTTTTTTCTATTCTCCATGCAGGACCTATACCTATCTTGTTTTCTCAGGGGACAGAGATGTTCTCCCAGATTACATTTGTAGTTTGGACCAAAATAAATTTTTCTGTTTTTTCCAGTCTAGGCAAAGAAGAGAATATAATAAATGACAGCTAACATAAAGATTCCTTCGAACACATCAGTTTAAAAATGTAAAACACAGTCATAATCCAAAATAATAATTAGCTTGTTGCTGTTTTCTTTACAGTGTTCTGGAAATACCTCCTATTTCAATGTTTTTCCCAGTATATACCTAAGGTGTCATGTATCAAAATCAGTCATCTTACACAAACCTCCACAAAGAAAACTGTAGGGAATGACACAGGGACATTATCTGAAGGACATTTCCTCTTATGTTGAAAACAGAACTTAATATGCAAGGAAGTTCATTCCCCTAACAACAACAAAAAAAACCATCACAGACTGAGTAGCTGAAGCAGGTGTGTGTGGATGAAGACTGTAGCTAGGAAAGTACAGAGAGCCTGTTGAAGGGGTGGAGGGCAGGTGGTAGGGTTTGGCAAGATTGTTGGGTGTGGGTTGTTGGAAATCTGTATGGGGAACAGTCATGAGGAAGAAAAAAATGTTGCTCACACTAGAGAGAACTTTTTGAGGAAAAAGATGAATACCATGAAAATTCTGAGAAATATTTTGCCATAAAACTTTGCAATTGTATCTCAGTACTTAGGGCATTTTCACATTCATCCATTTCTCCTTCTGGGGGAAGAAAATGAAGAGAAAAAATAGAAAGGTGCTGAAAGGCACATAACCTTGTATCTTCCTTTGTGTTCCCACATGCTTGATTCATCCTTTTTTTCATCCTGAAATGGAAGAGTAGAGATCATCCCACACAACAGGAAGTACGCATTAAAACTAAAATAAGTTTACATGTGATATAAGTTCAACAAGTCCAAAGCTTTAATCAGCTGCTTTGCCATGGAAAAATTTCTGTCGTTAGAACTGCAGGTTGCTAGTGGTGCTATTTAAAGAGAAACAAAACAAAGCAAAACATTTGGTTATCAAACTTCTCATATGTCACCAATAATGCAGGAAATATTTTAAAGTTGACAATAAAAATCAAATTAGTACAATAACACAGCTTTGTGCCACTCATCATGCACAGCAAGGAAAAGTAAAACATATTTTTAAAGAATAAAAATACATGTCTCTCAATTAATACTTTGTTACCTGTTCAGAGTTCTGTGATTTTACAAAAGAAAACACACACAAACAACCTTTTTGAAGCAACAGCTGTATTTACCACTATACTGAATATGAAATGCGAAACTCCTAAAACAAATTACAAAACAGTGAAGGAATTTCACCAGAGGAAGGTCATGCTTGACCAATCTGGTGGTCTTCTATGATGGAGTGACGGCATCGATGGGCAAGGGAAAGGCGACCGATGTCATTTACCTGGACTTGAGCAAGGCCTTTGACATGGTCCCCCACCACATCCTTATCTCCAAACTGGAGGGATGTGGATTTGATGGGTGGACCACTCGATGGATAAGAAACTGGTTGAAAGGCCGCAGACAGAGGGCGGTCATCAATGGCTCTATGTCCAGGTGGAGGCCAGTAACAAGCAGCGTCTCCCAGGGATCTGTCTTGGGACCGGTGCTCTTTAACATCTTTATCAATGACATCGATGATGGAATCGAGTGCACCCTCAGCAAGTTTGCTGATGACACCAAGCTGAGTGGTGCGGTCGACATGGTTGAAGGAAGGGATGCCATTCAGAGGGACCTCGAGAGGCTAGAAAGGTGGGCCCACGTGAATCTGATGAGGTTCAACATGGCAAAGTGCAGAGTTTTGCACTTGGGCCGGAGGAATCCCAGGCATCCATACAGACTGGGAGGAGCGGTCCTTGAGAGCAGCCCTGTGGAGAAGGACCTGGGGGTCTTGATAGATGAAAAACTTAACATGAGCCAGCAGTGTGCCCTTGCGGCTGGGAAGGCAAATGGGATCCTGTGCTCCATCAAAAGAGCGGTGGCCAGCAGGGACAGGGAGGTGATTGTTCCCCTCTACTCTGCTCTTGTGAGGCCCCATCTGGAGTACTGTGTCCAAGTCTGGGGCCCCAGTACAAGAAAGACAGGGAGCTGTTGGAGAGGGTCCAGAGGAGGGCCACGAAGATGATCAGGGGACTGGAGCACCTCCCCTATGAAGACAGGCTGAGGGAGCTGGGCTTGTTCAGTCTGGAGAAAAGAAGGCTGCGGGGTGACCTCATTGCAGCATTTCAATACCTAAAGGGAGCCTACAAAGGGGAGGGGAATCAACTCTTTGAAAGGTTAGATAATTGCAGGACAGGGGGAAATGGTTTTAAGTTGAGGGAGAGGAGATTTAGGTTGGACGTCAGGGGGAAATTCTTTACAGAGAGTGTGGTGATGTGCTGGAACAGGCTGCCCAGAGAGGTTGTGGATGCCCTGTCCCTGGGTGTTCAAGACCAGATTGGATGGGGCCCTGGGCAGCCTGGTCTAACATTAAATGAGGAGGTTGGTGGCCCTGCATGTGGCAGGGGGGTTGGAGATTCATGATCCTTGAGGTCCTTTCCAACCTTGGCCATTCTGTGATTCTGTGATCCTGTGAATTTTATAAATTAGAAAGATTTCATCAATATTACTTGGTATCAAATGGAAGCTGCCATAAAACAGATAATATTTTCATAAGTAAGCTATACAGTTATCTTCATTGTTGTTCTTATTTAGTAAAAACACAGGATCCTAAATTTAAGGCAATGGAATAGTCTCCTGTGCTTCATCATAGGTGCCTGTTCTAAGGATTATCTCCCTGAAAGTGCAGAGAGAGAAGATTGTCTCACTCCAATTTATAGGAGGGAGAGGAGGTTCTTTGATATATGTATAGAATCACAGAATCACAGAATTGCCAGGGTTGGAAGGGACCTCAAGGATCATGAATCTCCAACCCCCCTGCCACATGCAGGGCCACCAACCTTCCCACCTAATGCTAGACCCGATGTGAGATTAAGAAACAATGGTTCAAATGTTGGTCTGACCAGTTTATTACAAATCTTAATCAAGGAGATAGGGAAGGGGAGAAAGGTGATAGAAAAGGAGAGAAAAGAGATAGAAGAGAGAGGAGAGAGAGAAGAGAGAATAATGAAGAGGTAGGAGAGAGGAGATCCACTGGCTGTCATTCACTGACTTTACAGATTTCACCCTCTGTCATCAGTGAAAGATAAACCATGGCAAGGACATCTTCTGTATGAAATACATGTGGCTGTTGGTTGCCAGCAGCAGTTTGAACACTGGCATGCAATGCCATGAACATCAGGGACATAAAGCAATTGCACTTCTTTTACTTCTACCATTGATAACAATCAGCTTACCCAACGCAACAGTAATTCAAAAGTGCAAAGAATGGCGCTGATCTGAGTTAGAAACATAGAAATAGAAAGATCTATTTAATCTCCTCTATAGTAGTTATTAGCAGGGAAATCACATAAATGCTACTGCTGCTTGTAGATCTTCCAACATACAGCAACTTGTGACACAGAGATCTCTCAAGTCAGCAACTGTATTACCAGCTTGTATTCAGTGGCCCAGGTATGGATACCTGTAAAACTCTAAATGTTTTTTCTTTTGCCATCTTGAGCAACTTGTTCATTTATTCATTGTGTTACCTGTCCTGTGATACATCCAGTAATGCAAAGCTTTACTGAGTTAAATGGAACCAGAATGAAATATAGAATCTTGTGTTGCTGTTTTTGACCAGGGCTGTAAATGGAAGTCCTCATGATAAGACCTGGTATAGTTACACAGTTCCTAGCACAGTGAGAGGATCTAGCAGGAACAATCTCTGGTCATGGTTGCATTGTTCTGTAGTGGGTAAGAACTGATGTCCCTTTACCAATACTTTCTACCTAGTTCCATTGCAAATGTTATTTTTATTAACATAATTGCTTTATCTTCCTTGAAATTTTCCAAGCAGCCCTCAATTATTATTCAATAATAACATATGGTGGTCAGTTCAACAGGACAATTATATAGTACAACACCATAAAAAAGTATTTCATTTTATCACTTCTGAATTTATTGCCTTTTCCTTTCACTGAATGCCTGTGTGTCTTACTGTGGAATAGACTAGTGAGGACTACCCACTGCTTTTCTCTGTACCACTCATTATTACATATGTCATCTCTTATTCTTTTTGCTTCACACTAAATAATCTTAATCTTTTCAGTTTCTTTTCATATGAATACTCTCTATCCAACTAATATATGTTTTCTGCCCTTCTTCAGACCTTTTTTTCTTCAACTGTTTCTTTCTGAAAAGTGACCGAAA
This sequence comes from Phasianus colchicus, assembly GCF_987193195.1. NCBI lineage: Eukaryota > Metazoa > Chordata > Aves > Galliformes > Phasianidae > Phasianus > Phasianus colchicus. The sequence continues at coordinate 135,655,685 of NC_143436.1, forward strand.
CACTGTGGAGTATTCAACATGAGGATGTAACCTGCTTTTATGGAATGACATTATAATAATTCCTGTATTAGTCTCCATCCCCTTCTTAATATAGCCTAACATCTGAGAACCTTATCAAAAAGTGAAAATTGAAGCAATTAAATCTACAATATGTAAATCTGAACCTGGCAGTTAGGTCTATAAGAATGATATTCTCTATGTACAAAAAATAAAATTTACTCTAAATTAAGGGAACATACAAAGGATGATGCATGGAAAGTGATAAAGGGAATTAATAACAAGAAAATGGCTTCAAGACCTCCATCACAAAATCCATGAGCTAAATTCTACTCTCCATTACAACCCCAGTGGATACTATGAACATTAGTAACCTACAATTATATTGTATAAAGACTGCTGAGTCACATTGTAATTAACATCCTCTGAGGTGACCACAGTAATTTTAGATGTTATCGTTAAATATACAAATGAAGGTGGAAGGTGGTGAATATTCTATATTCTATAGTAAAGTTGAATTATAGTAAAGTTTGATGTCAGTTTTTTTTTTACCTTGCGATAAGTAGGAATCACAGAAAGATTTATTCCTCACAGAAGATGTGCTGCAAAAAATAATTTTATAATAATTTTTAAAATTATTTTTAAAGTCTACTCTGGATTTTCTAAATATTGGCAACTATTTATTTTGGAATTTAAGTGGCAATGATAAATATTGTTATCATTACAAAAATAACCCCTTCTTGTATCAATTCTTCTAATAAAAGTAAGAAAAGTATTAAGGCTTTTGTAAAGCTACATCTTCATGCAGTGTTATCTGCTGACAGGAGTTACTGGAAGACTCATCAAAATGGGTTTAGAGGAAAGAGTCTGTGGGCCCACCTATACTATCTTTACCTTCTATGGTTGTTTATTATAGAGAATATACCTCTTGCTAATATGAATATAATGGGTTTCTTTTTCACTTCTAAAATGTTTAAGGAAAACTCATGAAGTAAACTGTGAGAGTAACAGGTGCATCACCAGTGCGTTAAATGGTTGCAATTCTATGTTCTAGATAAAGGTTTCAGAACCTGAAAATAAAAAATACAAACACAAAAAGACAGAGATTGTGAGAATGAGAGTTTTTAATAAACCTGCAAGTTTTATCTAATCCTTTATACTTCATTCAATAACACTTAAGGTCCTCAGAAAGGCCAGTTATCCACGAGTATCTGACTTTCAGTGCTGGCATTAATGGTGTTGAAATGGCCAGAAATTATTATTTGAACTTACAAAAGGCTTTTCCGGTCTTTTATGAGATCTCCAGTGTTACAAGCATACTGATGACAGTGATATAGCAAAATCTCATGGAAGAGATAAATGTCTGTTGGACTACTGTTAACAAAAAGATAGAAGTCCTTACTGTTTTCCCAAAAGTAACATAAGGAACACATCAATTTTCACTGGTCTTCTTTTCACTGTTAGATTGTCCTTCTATTCCTCTTCCATTTATTTGTACTTTTGTCTTTCTTTTTTTCTCATGTAGTCTTGTATTTTGCCGTGTGTAGGTAGAGGTCATTGCTGTGTGGTAATGAGTAACCTGTTCCTCAGGTTCTCCATAGTGCTATGATGGTGCATACATAGCTGAACCTCAACCAGCACACAGAAATTTTTAAGGTCAATTTGAATTGTGCTATGGACTTTCTCTGATTTCTTGTTAGCCCTAAACTTCATTCTATATATACACACAAGAGAAAAATTTTCTTTACTACAAAAACGTAGAAGCTAGTTTACTGCTAGGCAGAGAAAAGAAGCACTGCACAACAAATGGAGAATACAGTGAACATTTTATCCTCTTGAAACATGGGAGTGATTTTTTATTGATAGACAAAATATATTTGTCCAGGTGGAATTTTGACATTTGCCTAAATTTCCAAATTGTGAGAAGTTCCCATAAGATTCATATAGTCTTCAAGCCATCATAAAGGCTTCTTTCCTATTATTTTCCTGAAAATGGAAGACACTTGGGCAGACTAATGATTAAATTTATTTTCTGGATATTGTAAAAAAAAGAGTTGTATGCAAGCAAAGTCCTTAAACATACACAGAGCTTAAACATTAATAGGCCATTTGAAGTAGGACTTTTCACATATAACGCTAATGAAAGGCTGGAGTTCTGGACTGTAGAAAGGTCTGCTCCTTCCTTTTTAATTTACATAGAAAGAAATATGCTGTGCTACTTTGTACCATTAAGAGAAAGAAAGTATAAATGTAAAATGGTTTATATGTATTTTGCTTGAAAAGAATTCCTCAGCTTCAAATGCAAGAATATGCCTTACAGTCTTTGTATAAAACTACTGACATTTTGGATTGGTAGCTCTTTAAATTAATGATACATTTAAGTAAATAGCTAAATTGCAATTGAATTTCATGTTACATCTACATTAATAATATCACATGAATTAGTCATGATTAATGCTATAAAGAATATCTAATGAATTAATAATGATTGGCCACTTATTGCAAAATGGGCAACACTTTATAATAAGTGGGAAATCATTCTTACTTCCTTTGGAATTTCTTGCAGTAATGTTAATAATGATGAATTCTTTTGGTATTCAGGTGCATATAATACAAGATTCCATTGGAATTCGATAATAATTTAACATAATCCTACTGAAGTTCATCTAAACATCACTGTTAAAATTAGTAACAGATACAGATTCACTTAGTGCACTTCAGGGTTTGTTTATCTGGTGCAATATAGCTGTCATAGGACGTCCCTTGTAATCATGGATGCTGATGTAGAACTGGAGCAGATGGGTGAAGAGTTTAGGCAAGTGAATGAGTCAGGCTCAGTGAGTGCACAGATGATTGATCAGGTTTGTTCATGATAAGCACCTTTACCTACATCTTCCAAGATATCGAGTTTCAGATTAAAATTCACTTATCTACAGTCTCCTCTCCTCTCCTCTCCTCTCCTCTCCTCTCCTCTCCTCTCCTCTCCTCTCCTCTCCTCTCCTCTCCTCTCCTCTCCTCTCCTCTCCTCTCCTCTCCTCTCCTCTCCTCTCCTCTCTCTCCTCTCCTTTCCACTCATCTCCCCTCCCCTCCCATCCCTTCCCCTATCCCCTCTCCTATCTCCTCCTTACCCCTTCCCTTATCCCCCCCCCCTCCCCTTTCCACCTTGCCTATATTTAAAAGGATTATCATGGGATTTTATTAGTTGTTCTGGTTAGATCAATTCTGTCTCTAAAAATCAATCAACAAATTGGTTTTAGACCTAACATTAGGAAGTAAAAAATGCTTTGTTTAATTGAGTAAAATACTCCGTTAACTAAAAGGCCATTTTTAAGATTTATTTTAATTCTATGGGTCTTTTGCATGTTTTTAGTAAGGATTTCATGATTAAATAGTAAAAGAAAAAAAAGATGGTTTAATAAAATCAAGTAGTTCGTGTGACATCTTTCTATATGTAAAAAATATAATTTAAGTACTTTGAAATGTACACTATTTCTGGGTCTAAAAAAGGAGGTATTTATTTATTTATTTATTTATTCACCATCTGAATAGAGTTGAACACCATCTCCACAGTGATGCTTCCCCAAAAGTTGTATCAGAGATCTTATCTCATGGGAGACATTATCATTAGTGCTGTAATTTCTGAGTTTCACCCAATGCTATTAATTAACCCTGTTCTCATCACAGATTCTATTCTGCTCAATGGCATTTTTAAATGCACCTCTTGAGCAGTTCTATAACTCCTCTTGCTGGAATGATTTCCTACTATTTTGGCTTTACACAGCCAGTGCAAATTGCCTTGAGATAGTCTTATTGGACTGACGTCAAACATCCTTTTAAGCCTCAGAAGGAGACTTCACTGGCTCTGATGCTCTTTCTTTTACTTTGGTCAGTCAGATGAGACCACAAAAAAATTACAATCCTTATTTTGCTTCTCATGGACTTCTTCCAAACAGCTATACCTTTTTTTTCCTTCTGAGTGCAGCAATGAAAATCATTACAGAAGGGAGGTGGACCTGAAGTAGTGCCTCACATTTAATAGCAGATGAGATGGAGACTTCTGAGACTTTCTTTAGCAGTAAATCTGTAATTTCCTTAGAGAAATTTTGATTTCTGCTTTTCCAAAGGGACTAATTGCATAAAACTCTGTCATAACATCTTTGAGTTGAAGGTTTAATATGTTTTGAAGGTAAGTCAATAATTTGTTCTTAAAATCCTTGAGAAGAAAAAAGAAGAGGAAGGGAGGTGAAAGGGAAAAGAGAGAAGAGGAAAGAGGAAAAAGGAAAAAAGAAACAAAAGAGAAAGAAGAAAGGGAAGGGAAAGGAGTAGCAAGGATCTCTCAATATTTGCTATTCTCTTTTGATGTTGGTATTATAACTTGTAACCAAGATTCAAGGACTACTCCCTTAGAAAAAAATTAATTTCAAGAAAATTCTTGTCTAAATACAAGAGATTTGCAAAACAGTGTACAGTCAAACCACCAGAATGCAAGCTGTATAAGCAGTTAAGAAAATTTAATCATTAAATAGAAATTTTTCCAAACTCTGCATTACCTCTCTGTAGATAATAAAATGCAAGTACTGCTTTCTTGCTTATTTTAATTAACTAATTTATTTATTCTAACTGAAGCTAAAACTCAGAGGAAAAACTGATCAGTACAATAAAGTCAGGGCATGATTTTTTTCTACATTTTATGCATACAATCATAATCACTTAATATGAATAGAACTGACATTATTAGTTCTTACAGAAATGACATTTCGTAAATGTAGATTATTTTTAAACAGATAAATAAAAATGTGTGCACCAGCATGCTCAAAAGGCCACCTCAAGTTATCAACATGTAGAACTGCACCTGCAAACACATCTACTTGAAACAAGACTGCACTCACTTAAAATCCAAGTGTTTAATACCAGCAATATATTTAATTTTGTATTTCAGCTATTTTACCTACTTCCCATATAGTTTTTTTTTCCTAAAGTGAATTGCTGTTATACTATTTATATAGATTACCACTAAATACTGGTTGTACATATTTACTGAGGCTGACGCAGTTCCACAAGGATGAATCAGTCTTGTTAAAGATTTGAAGTGCAAAGACATTTTCTATCAAATAAGAAATCTAGGCATCTATGAGATACAGACAGCTACACATTCAGAAATTTAGATGGCTTTTCTAAATTGGGTTAAAGTCTTATGCTCATAATGAAACAATTTCTGCCTTTTCCTTACATTGATAGAGTTTTGCTATCTTGCATGATAATGTCATGTACTTCGTCGAACTTTTTGAGAAACTTGTGCAAAGCATCTATTTTAGATGTTAATTGTAAGATTAAACAAATAATGTAGGCAACTATAGAACTATTTAAGGGAACTCTTTTTTTTTTTTTTTTTTTTTTTTCCCTTATTCAAAACACTATAGCAAGATAAAATACATAACTCTGTTGCATGCGCATGTTCTGTTTTAATAGAAATAATACCTCTTTTAAGGAATTGTAAGAAGTGATTTTTTTTTATCACTGGAAAATGCTTCAATATTTCTCAGACCAAAAGGCCTAGTCTGTTGAATATATTTAAGCTAGCATTTGTTTCTCTAAAATACTAGCTAGGATGATGAAAGGGGTAAAAATAAACGAAAAAAAATCAAAATATCAGCATACTTAAACACACCTATCAAACACACACACGTACATATATATAAGAAAAATTGAAGGTAAAGCATTTAAAAATTAAACATAATTTAGTCAGCTAAAGCTGGGCTGACCCAAATTACAGTTGGACAACAAAAATAAAAACATAGAGACTGAAAGATACAGATACAAACTGAATATATGAGATTACCATTTCAAGTACTTGGACTTCTCACTGTATAGTGTGAGTGTACAGCACATCCAGTAAAATATCTGTGTATAATATTTTAATGTAACAATCCAAGACAATACTCACATAAAATCAACATCATATTGTTTTTAGCTAGAAAAAACTGTTTCGGTGTTTTAGGAATTTTTCAATTCTAATGATAAAAGAGGATAGAAGATTAAACTTTCTTTAGATAACCAGTCTCTTGAGAAGTGTTAAAATGCATTTATATTTTATATATACTTAGGAGTGTATGTTTTGCCAAGCAGAGGTACTGCTGTGTTTGCTTTGCTTTGCTTGTTAAATTCAATGTAAAAAGATATTTATTTTGTTTTGTTTTTGTTGAGCATCACAGAAAAGTTCTTCCTCTCACGCCAAGTTCTTCAGAATCCAATTGAATGCTGGAAAGTGAGAATTTGTTCTTCTGCATAACTTAAGTAAAAAAAGGGTTCTGCTTCAATGGAATATAAGTGACCTGGTGGGGCAGCAGAATAATTTAGCATGTAGATTTTAGAAAGGAAGTTCTTAAAGAGAATATACCCAGAAACTCTAAAAATGTTAATATAAAGTTCTTCACTTTAAATCGCTGGTGACATTTGAGGGCAAAACCTTTTGCATTTTGATCCACCAAGGTCAGGAAATGAAGACTCTGTGCCACATATTTTCCCCATTTCTGGAAAGAGAGTGTGAGAAATTGTAATGCTTTTACAGGTATATCTTTTTTTCATTCTTACTTCATTCCTTATGAGTAAAAGAATCTTTACTGATAATTCTCTTTGTCTGTCTCTGTGAAACCAACTAGTAATATCTCGTTATTGTCCTATAGTCTGAAAAACCTTTCAGTCTGTATGCTTTTATATTTAGTACCTAACTGTGTTTCAGGCCATTCATTAAGAGAAGTATCTCTATTACTTTGACAAAAAGGTGATAACCTTGCCTTATTCTGGCCCAGCTATTTATTAATGACTCCCAGATACCATTTTCCAGTTCTATGCACCGCAGTATTTTAATTTGATGATACAAATTGGATAATACAAATGTCTTTGAACCATGCTTATGATTCCCAGTGATAGGAATGACCAGGCCTACAATGCTTTGTTAGATTGCCCCTGTCAGTGTGCTTCATCTGGTGGCACTTTTGTAGGCTTTACAGGCACCTGGGCTGCCTCACTAAAGCTACATTTCTTGTTGAATTGAGTGTATTGTCATACAATCACGTAATCCCTTCCCACAGCATGCCTACACATTGATTTACTCCACCACAGAGCGTGAAGTGAGTGATCTAAGTTGCCAGAGCCTGGTGATATCCCAGAACCTGTGTGCCAGTCTTCAGTAAAAAGTTCTGCAGCAACCTGAGTTCAATGAGGTTGAAAAAAGAAGCTAGGATATGCAGGATATGCATTGTTTCAGTTCCAGGACACTTCTGCTCGGTGTCACATCTGCTGTCTATTTGCCACCTATGATTTGTGGATACCAGAACATCACTCTTGGTATCGCTGCTACATTTTTACACTGCTTCACACTGAAAGAGAAATGTCAGCTGCACTGTGGCTGCATACAGGTTACCTATTCCTATTAGTTGTTCCTTCAAGAAACAAAGAACTTGCAAGAGATGTTACTTAATCATCTAGGATCTTGCTAATCATTGCAGATGTTTCTGATGGTCCAGAAGAGTATGTATTTGATGTTAAGCTCCAGAGAAATATGGCGATCTTGCTCAAGCAGTAAAGACATTGCTTCCACTTCATCACTTCATCCTTAGGACTCTGTGGTCACGTATGATTTCAATCTCCAGTGCAACCAGTGCTTTGTCACTAGGTTTCAGAGTCTTAAGCAGTGTGGGTTCCTGTCTGATATGGGACATATTATTAAATAATGTTCAAGTGAAGAAGAGCAAACAGAACCAGTGTATCAGAGTTGTATGTGCAGTTTTGACTTTCACTATCACTGAAAAATATGCAAGATGGTAAGCTTATTGAAATGAACTGCAGGTCTTCTGTTGTGCAGTTCATCCTTCAGTATATGTTCAATTTAAGATATTCAAGCACAGATTTACAAAGGTTCCAAGGTGATATGGTGTTTTCCATGTAAAAATGCTTGTGGAAAATAAAATGTAGGCATATCCCGCTTTTGGGTAGGGAAGAACCCCATTACAATTTTCCACTTTCTGAATTTGAGTAGTCAAAGCAGTTATCTGACAGGTAACTAGGTTTCATTGAATATGGAAGACTGAATAGCATTTTGAGCCAGAAAACTCTAACAATAAAGTTTTTATTTTTGCTTTAAAAAAAAAAAAGCATCATGCTATTCAGCCTTGACAACAATGTGTATAAATGTTACATGTCAAAATGAAAGAAATATATAGACAACTAAATCTGAAGAAGATGCAAATTTTGTTAATGATATTTCTTTCTCTGTGTCTATGTGGTGATTTCTTGGGGTAGGAGTATCTTGCCCATACTACTGTCATGTCCCTGTTGATGTAGTATGAAACTACAAAGATTTTTTCATTGGGAAAAAAAAAAATTAAGAAGAAAAAGAAAACTAATTTCTCAATAAGATCTCATTTTTCAATTTTTATTTATTATGGTAGTGTGAAGAAAAATCAATTTATATTTTCTTTTCAGTATGGGCCATTTCTACCTTTTTTTTTTTTTCATTGTTAATTCAGAGACATTTAAAAATGCTGCAGAATTTGTTGATGAGAATCTTATTGCCCACAACGCATTAAGAAGTTAATGACTTCTTATAAAAAATACTTCTTAGACAAATTAGGTTTGACAATAAAGGCTCACATCTTTTGTAAAGCTTCCTTATACACTGTTTCTGCTCCATGCTGACTTTACTCAGATTCACATAAATCTGTTTAACCCAGAAATCTTGTATGAGGAAATGCCAAGGAAGTTCTTGCTTTTCATAGCAACGTTTATGTACAAAGATGGTAAGTTTATGCTCTTGTGGGACAGTGTCAATCACTATTAGCTAATTCTTGGATTGCACCATTACAGAATACGCCAGGTTGACACAAGATAAAAATAAGATAAAATATTATTTTATGAATGCATACTCTGCAGCTGCCTATGATGGTTTTTCACTCCAGATTCAGATACCAAAATGAGCTGTCTAAATGTAACTTCCTTATCAGACCTAGATGCCTATATTCCCACTACATTACATGTGTTAATACATAGCTTGACTTAGCTGTGCACACATGCACATCTAGTATCACTGCTCTTGAACTACTCAGCCTGTGCATGAATGAAAATAGATTTTTCCAATGTAACAATTAATTTTGAAAAGTGCTTAAACTGGCATCTCTTGAAAGTCATGTTCATTTCAAAGAAGTGTATGTTTAGTCACATGAATATTTTTCTTCCAATGTCTAGTACAATCTGTGTTTTAAATTCAAAATTTAAATTTACATTATTTATTAATCTGGTGTGTCAGTAGTGAAGAATTAAGAGAGGCCACATGTAAAAACGTAAATTGAGTTATTTTTTCAAATAAGTAGTTGATGAACCTCTGTTGTCGAATTCTGACAGTCAAAACACTTAGATAATTTGAAACATCTGTGAACTAGGGAGAAGAAATGATGTCACATCTCTGCCTATTCTACAACAACAACAAAAAAACCCAACTATCTTTTGACAGCCAATTGACATCAGTGGAAAAGAGAATAGGAAGTGTGGGAGCTCAGCTGAAAAATGCAACCTGAAGACATTTATTTTCTCTCCCACTGGTGTGCTTTTATATGAACTCTGCCTCACTTATATTTATTCATCTCTTTGGGCCATTGAAATTGAATATTGAATACCCAAGTCAGGTCTCTCTGTGCACCAGGAAGGTCAGACAACTTGATTACACCAGCTATAATCAAAGAGTGCTCATTTTTTTCATATCTGCTCACCATTTCTGCAAGACCTGAACTTTGCCAGAAACAGCGGGATGGATGAACAAATCTTTGGAAAAGAATAGTGCAGCACTGCAAATATGCAGTATCTGAGGAAGAAAGTGATCTCTGGCACCTTAAAATAATTATTAAAAAGATTAATATGTGTATGAATATGTCCATCAACTTGAAAATAAATGCATTTTTCCCCTATGGAGAAACACAGTGAGAAAACTAGTGCGGTGCAGGTCATCATCTGTGAAACAGTCAAAGCTGATACTAGGCAAAGCTTAGCTTTCTTGTTGGTTTTCATTTGGCTGCACTCATCTGTAAAAGAGCTATTAAAAACATCCATTAGCTGTTAATTTAGAATACTTCAGACAGTGATCCCTAAACCTGCACTGATATCTTTCCAACAGCCTCCTAATCTCTGAAAATTGTTGGCAAGAGCTACACTGAATCAGCTCATAATCAGTCCCGATTTTCATTATTTGAGTTAACATAGACACACTACCTGCAACCACTTTGAAAAAAAGAATACAGATCTTTCTCTTGAAAGAGGTACTCACAAGCAGAATTTGATTTCATGAATGAAGCTTCTTCTCTTATCTATGTCATCTCAAATTAATGATGCAAAAATAGCGGTGTACCCGCAGAAAATCAGAAACCATCTCTGTACAATTCAGAAATGTAAAGTCAGGAATTACTGCTAATGTGCTGTCAGAATAGCTTGTCTGCACTCTGGAATTTGCTACACAAGCAAACAAACAACAAAAACAACAATAAAACAAACATGATTAAGTGAAGTAATAAAGATATGAGGTGATATTTTACTTTCACTATAGGTAATGCGTGTAAAGTACACACCGCAAAGACTCAACAGCAACTTGTGGGTTGCTAACGATGCAGTCAAGCCTAGGACATAGCCAGATGTCTGATTTCCTTTTGGGACTTAAAAAATCTTGAATGTGGAGCATTCAGTAGATTCTACTATTGAGAAATCTTTTGTGATTTGTTTTTTGATTATTTCAAAGTTTTATAAAAATTTCAAAATATGCATATGACTATGAAGATTGATGATGATAAACTGAATTGGGAAATATATTACCACCGGTTGTACATTAGTGAGAGAGAGGTACTAAGGAGTATTAGGATTAATTTAGAGTAATTTTAAAACATTTTAGTTGTCTGTATTTCCCCATTCCTTCCCCTGTGTTTTTTTTTTTAAGGATAAGTTCATCCCTACACACACTGCCAACTTTGATACCATCTTTTGCTTCTGGGACCTACGTTTAAGAGCACTACGTCTATCTGGTCTATCAGTGTGTCAGTGCAGATGTATTATCTATAATTCCTGCAATTTATTCACTTTTCAACGTGTTTTCTAAATTAAGAGGACTCTTAGGCTATCATTGCTTACACATGCCTCAACTTTCCATTAATTTAACAGGAAATACTGACATTTACTTTAAAGAGTATTGAGCATTGAGAGGACGAGGCAGTTTCAAAAGATTTCTGGAGATCTGCTTAAATTAGGTACAAACGTTGACTTAGCTTAATCTATTTATAATATTTATTATAATATCTATAGCTTTTTTTTGAAGGATATGCTTCCTAAACTCTAGCTATGCATAGTAACTATTATTACACAAAACTCTGGGAGATAGAGGACAATTTTTTTATTTTTTTTTTTTTCCACTCAGTTGCTTGGAAAGACAGAAACAAAAATGTGCATTTATATTTGAAAATAATTTTGGACTTCAATCTGTATGGACTTTTTCATTTCATCACGAAAGTAAGCACAGTTGTTGGTGTCCTCCAAGCTAAATTTACAGAGCCAAGTACAAGAAATTCATGCAGAGCTATAAATATTAATCTGAATTACACATCAAGGATGTCTGCTAACACAGATTCAACAAACTAATGTGGATTTATTGCTTGTTTTTGTAGTCAGCTGTAATAATGTAATTACTTATATTCTAAGTAAAAAGATATGTAATAAGTCAAAATAATACACGTAGTATCTCCCAAGTGCTGCCAAGTAGCTGTTAATAGGTGTTACCTCATGGGTAAGATGATGAAATGGAGTTTTGTTGTTGTCACACAATTTATGTATTCATTTTTATTTTATTTTTCTCTTTTAAAATAACAATTTCAAATAAAAATAATGGACATATTCCATTATGTTTCAGGCTGTAGAAACATATGTGGATACAAAGAAACTCTGCTGGGATGTTTTCTTTTTCTGGCATTCACAATATTCCACAGTGTAATCATAGTGTTATAATTAAAACTTCTCAAAATGCGAATAGTTGCAGAATATTCTACTGTGTAACCATTTAAGTGCAATAAGATTCCCTGTTTCTATTTAAAATCGTTGTTTTGGCTTGAAGTTCACCATCATCATTAGAGGCAGAGGATCCCTGTATTTCTTAAACACTGTGAATACAGATACCAAATCAGCTAATTTTCCCTTGAAATCTAAACATGGAAAATGCTTTACAAAAACTAATTATTAGACCCAGATCAAAGAGAGAAACATTTATACTCTTCTTTCAAGCCTGTTTAAATAAATTTAAAGTCCAACATACACGACAGTAATAATAGCAAGAGAATAACAACAGCAACAGCAAACTCACCAGAGGCATAGGAGAATATGGGGATGACTGAATAAGTGTTGTTAGGCAGTGTCTGATGATGTCTGAAAGAAATGAATTTTAAAAAAGGAAAAAAAATTCCTTTGGAACACACATGGTGAAATTCAGAAGGGGTTGGCATTTCTTGATACACATAATTATATGTTACTTTGGGTTTTCTTCCCTCCTTCCTTCCTTCCTTCCTTCCTTCCTTCCTTCCTTCCTTCCTTCCTTCCTTCCTTCCTTCCTTCCTTCCTTCCTTCCTTCCTTCCTTCCTTCCTTCCTTCCCTCCTTCCTTCCTTCCTTCCTTCCTTCCTTCCTTCCTTCCTTCCTTCCTTCCTTCCTTCCTTCCTTCCTTCCTTCCTTCCTTCCTTCTTTTTTCCCCCAACCTGCCTTATGTTTCATGGATCTAAACGTGGGTGCATGAGGAATCTAGCAATGACATTTGACAGCTTCAAAATATCTCATAGCCTTCAACAGCAGACAAAAATCATATGTAAAGGAACAAACAGTTAAATGAAGGAACTAACTGCTTGAAATCCAAATTTATTACTAGCATGTATTGTATGCTCAGTTGTGTACCTGATTTATGGGTACCGTTACTATGAAACAAGGGATAACACGTTTTTTCATGAAATCATTTTTTATCTCTGTAGCCCAGTAGGATTTGAAAACAGCTCGTGATCTCCTGTTATACATGAAATTGTAGTATATATACATAAATTTGACATACAGTGCCCTAATTATTTTCAAGCTCATATGCATTTCTAATTGAAAAGTTAGATGATATGTATCTTTTTTATGTACCCTATGTACAAAAACAAATAAAATGCGTATTCTATTTCTGTTTAAAATTTACCACAGTTCTGTCTCAATAAAGGACAGAAATTCTCTATATAATGTTTACTATTTACATCCCTGACTAGAATGGAGAGAGGCCTAACTTGAGAAAGCTGATAGCCTGTTTTCCTTTCTCTCACCTGTACTATATCAGGTGAAAACCATCTACTGCATAAATCTGTTTCTTCAGGATATATGGTACCGAGAGGACATAAAATCTTTGAAGTCTCAGCTTCAGCTGGTCTAAAATGGCACAGTACCAGTGGAGTCAAAGGAACTATGGCAAATACATTTGCAAAATACCTGGTGTGACTGCATCTGGGTTAAAAAACAAGAAATTTTCTAAAATATTACACAAATATGTGTGCAGATATGTACAGGAGTTACAATATAATTATTTCAGGTCTTATTAAAATAGCATTAATTTATTTTACTATAGATTACTTTTTTCTTTCTTTTCTTTTCCCCACCTTTTCAGGCTCTGACAACACCCATGTGTTCTTGTCACAATATGGGGTGCAAATATGCTACGGCTCTTATTCTGAAGTGATCAGTGTGACATAATAGTAGCGACTGATAGATGCTCTGGAACTTAATTTTCCAAGATTCCTGTGTCAGTATCTGTATTTATTCCATTTTTATCTTTGATTTCTAAGTGATACTACATTTTCCCTTTTTATCTGCTTCCCTCTTTCTTTCATTTTCACAGCGAAATTGCCAGTTGCTCCATGACCGCCACAACCTATTAATTGACATTAACCCCAGATGCCCCCTGATGTTTGTCATACTAAAAATGTTCAGATCGTAACTGCCCTAAGTTTAATAAGGGATACTAAGGTGGAGAGAGGCAAGTAGAGGCTACATTAATTTTATTGGATTGATAGATGTAAAAAACCTTTACCTTGCATTGAAAGCATGCCCTGAATCTTTACATAGCACTAGATTGGTTTATGATCTATTCTGAAACCAAGTACTGGGTAAGTTCAGCATCCACTCATTCACTCACTTCTAACAGTTATGCAATAAAGTGCAAGAAAATATTAATAATAGGAAACTATGTGAACAATGCCTGAGATGAAAACAACCAATAAAAGATCATACAAAGAGGCGAAAAACATGGATAGGAGACAATCAGCTTGTTAATTAGAGAAATGAAAATAAAAAAGAGAATTATGCTCTTACGCTCAATAGAGGGAAGTTCTTAAACATATGCAGAAATTCATCCATATTAAGGAGAACATTTGAACTCCTGACTTCAATGGAGTCTAAGCTCAGGTTTCACTCCAGGGCTATCTTGGTCAGAAGCCACAGATTGTCTTCTGTCCCCATACTGCACAGCTGCCCCTGGGCAAATTCCTACCGGGCCAAACTGTCACCAGAACAAAGCCAATCTGGTCTTTGTAATGTCTGTCTCACTGCCTGCTGCAGTGAGACCTAGGGCGTGTATCGGTCCTGAATTCAAGAATTCTATGACGATGAAGGATTGAAGTGTCTGTATTATCAGAGGCTGCATGAAACCGTGGAGGAAGAATATCTTTGTATTAGGATCCTGAAGTCTGCTGACTGTGTGAAAAGGGCTGATACCTGCTTTTACGCAAGAACATGGGGCTACAAATTGCTAAAGATCATCAGTATTGAAAATTATACAGTACTTGAAAAGAATCTGTTGAAATTGCATGTCTGTTCTAAGAAAAGCAAGGTTCAGCCATTTGGCTAATGTTTTGACTGACAAACAAATCCTGTAATAAGCTGCATGATGTGATGAATGAAAGAAAATCAAATGTAGAGTTCCCTGAATAAACCAGAAACAGAAAGAATGGGAGTATTCATAGAATCATAGAATGGGCGGGGTTGAAAAGGACCTCAATGATCATCAAGTTTCAACCCCCCTGCTATGTGCAGGGTCGCCAATCACCAGACCAGGCTGCCCAGAGCCACATCCAGCCTGGCCTTGAATGCCTCCAGAGATGGAGCATCCGCAACCTCCTTAGGCAACCTGTTCCAGTATGTGTCACCACCTTCTGTGTGAAGAACTTCCTCCTAATATTTAACCTAAACCTCCCCTGCCTCAGCTTAAAGTCATTCCCCCTTGTCCTATTTCTATCTACCCTCATAAGCAGCTGTTCCCCCTCCTGTTCATATGCTCCCTTCAAGTATTGAAAGGCCACAATGAGGTCTCCCCAGAGCCTTCTCTTCTCCAAGCTAAACAAGCCCTTTTCCCTCAATCTTCATAGCAGAGGTGCTCCAGCCCTCTGATCATCTTAGTGGTCCTCCTCTGAACTTGCTCCCAGGCCTGGACGCAGTACTCCAAATGGGGCCTCACAAGAGCAGGGTAGAGGGGGACAAACACCTCCCTCTCCCTGCTGGCCACTCCTTTTTTAATGCAGCCCAGAACACAGTTGGCCTTCTGGGCTGCGAGCACACACTGCTGGCTCATGTCCAGCTTCTCGTCCACCAGGACTCTCAAGCCCTTTTCCACATGGCCGCTCTCAAGGAGATCTTTCCTCAGTTTGTATAAATACCTGGGATTGCCCCGACCCAAGTGCAGCAGGGGGAGCAAGTTGAGTTTGTGGAAGAGAGACCAGAAATTAGAAAAATATGTTTCATCTTTACTCAGCTCACTGCTCATAATGCTGAAATTGTACTCAGAGCTTGGATCTCCAAACTCAAAAGTGTGCTAGACGCCAAGAAAGGGGTGATGGAGTGTCTGGAGGCTCCCTACAGTCTGCATTGCAGTGGTTTGCAAGTCCAGCCTGCGCACAGCAAAGCTGTTGAAATAAAAGTTGCTCTTGTGTGCCAGAGATGGAAAGGAACCAGGTGGGAAGAAAGAAATAGGGAAGAAAATAATGCTTAGAAAACCCCCAAGTGTGTAGTCAGTTGGGATTTACTCTTTCTGATGTACAAGAACTAAAAATAGCTGTCTACCCTAAAGATTCTGTGGATATGCCCCAAATTATGTGAAACTTTGAGAGGTGCCTGCACCACTTACATTGACCAGAGTTGTAAACTGAGGGACATAGTATTGTTAAACACTGCAAGTGCTGAGGAGCAGGATATCAGTTCTGTCGTGCATCATGGGCACTGGAGAAAAATTTGAAGAACTGAGTGACCATTTCATACAGTGGCATTAACTGAATGGCACGGAAAATTTTCTTTGCAAGTAGTTCAAATGCTGAAGGAAAATATTTAGTTTGAGAAAGAGATGAAAACAGGGCCTGAGGATTGATGAGCTCCAGACTCTTAAAATGAAGAAACGAAAGAAAGCGTGGAAAAGTGGAATTCCAGCAGTATAATGTGCTATGATTAATTTGTTGATAAATTGATCATCACAGTTCCACTCAAATCACAAGCAATTGTCCTCTGGATCTCTGAAGTGGATAAAAAGATGTATTGAATAGGAATCTAAAGCTTCTCATACACCTACATCATCGCAGTTGTACCCTTATGTGCCTAAAATGCCACAAAAACTGTTGAAAGGAGACAAAAAGAGAAGCCAAACTAAATCAAATCAAGCAAAAGTTTTTAAATTTCTTTTCTTCATTTTGTTTGTTCTGTAAATGTATTGAATACATCATTATCCTATAAAAGACAAGCAGTCCTACAGTTTTCCACTCTTCAGGTTATGTGATGTTTGAATTTAAGTGAATGGATGGCTTGTATCTTCCTCTCTTTCCTCCCATGTCCATTCATTTTATTTCATGAAAAAAATAAAACAAAACAACAACAACAACAAAAAAACAAAACCACAGAAATTGTGTTCCAGAATGTTAGAGCAGGATGTCTTGAATAGTCACATGATTTCTTTCTTCCCAATGGGAAGATATAATCTTTTAAAAATACTTATTGCAAGTATGACTTTCAGAGATTCTGCAAAGATACTGAATTAATCAATTAGTTTCCAGTTTCTCATTCATTAGTCAGATCTACTGTAATAAACCAGGCAGCAGCAGTTAACTATTCTAGCAGTCTCTGCTGTCAGTTGTTGCATAGAATGGAGATGCAATTAATAAGGAGGCTGACTCCAGGAGCAAAGATATTCACCTCTTGTGGAAGAATCATACTTCCAGTGACTTAAATACATGTAATGTAGAATCAACTGGACATAAGCAGAAAGATTGTTTCTGCTGGGATAACATGTGTTTTTACTGGAACAGCATTTTGAAATTGTGGCCCAGTGTGAGAGGATTTCCCAACCTCTGCCCAAAGATCCACAAGAGAAGGTCCAGGACTTACAGGATGCATTATTTGTTGCTGGCTCAGATATTTGAAAGGAAAATATATTTCTCTGCTTAAGTATAGGGCAGATTTTTTCCTCCTTGTTTGTACATAGGCTTTTCACTTAAGCTCTGGCAATTTTTCAATTAATTTCTGTACTGAATTCTCCTTTGAAATTTGAAAATGCAAAACTTGTAAAAGGGTCCTCGAAAGGGACCCAGACTGACATTTTCTCCATCCTTCATTCTCTACATCAAGAGCTGCTAGACTAATTCCAAGAGAAAATGGCACAAGTGCATACCTTCTAGCCTCAGTAATTTAGCTTCATAGTGGGCATCAACAGCACAACATCGATGTGGCAGTCCTTCCACGTTCAGCAATGGGACACACATTTAAGGTTGGTCATTTACAGAGAGATAGGATGGGGTAATGCCCAGTACTCTTTTAGAAGAGGACAGACAGATAGAGCTGCAGCTTTTCCCAGAGGTGTTTTTGACTAGCATAATCACCAAAGAACAGACCTGGTAGCTCTCCTACTCAACGTATCACTACACATTAGTCTAAATCACAAAGGCAGGCTCAAAAACAGTCTGGCAAATAAACTACAGAGTGAATTGCAGCTACAGGAAATGGGGATATTTTCAAATCATCCTGAAATATTTCATTTACAAATAAAAAGGGAGACATATATGGCTCTTGTAACCATGTGTTAATGATGGAGTACAACATCAAGAACTTTAATTTTTCTGGCATTACAGTTGTCAAAATAATTGCATTAATTAATTTAAAATTCTTCATTGGAGAATGGCTCAGGCTGTTTCTCTGTTGCTCAAAATGTTTTATTGTGTAATCACTGCACTTTTTTGATGAGTAATTTCTTTAATGTTATGCTATATATATAGAGAGAGAAACTGAGCGATCTTTGTTTTTATACTGTACTGTGTTTTGCATATAAAGTACATAATACATATTCTCTCTCCAGTTTCTACCTCCAGAAAGCAGGGAATGGAGAGACCCAGTGTTCTCTAGCATCTGTGAATTTTATTTTAGCTCAGTCAAGGTGCTAAACTTTTTTTGTTTCTCAAAATATCTACTTCTAAAATAACTGTGGCTATCTTAGTCATGTGTTTAGTTTAGATTCCTGGAATGAAGGATGATATACTGAATAGGTATGTCCGTCCCAGCCTTCTTCCTCTGCTTCTGCTCTTTTCTCCTGTTGCAGTGGCAGGAATAAGTTGGAATTATTTCTTGCAGGGGAATAATCCTTCCCGGGCTGCTTAAATTAACTTAATGCAGAAAATGGCCATGCTACATCATAGCCAGGCCCATAATCTCTTGACAGAAAAAGATGATGAAGAATTCCCTTTTCTCTCATGGCATCTTCCTTTGTACACTAATCTGCTGTGTCTGTCTGCCTGCTTTACTTACACCAAATGGCACATGCGCCTTCACTGAGCTTCCTCAAAAAATGTACTGACTTGTTCTCTTCAAAACACATCATTCATTGGTTCGTGTATCCAAGGGACAACTGGATGATGTTGGCAATGATTTTGCCTTCTGGTAAACTTAAGACTATTGGGAAACCGTAATGAAAAAGGCCAGACATCAAGAAATGAGATACTGCTACCACTCTAAAGAGAAAAAAAAAAAGCATGGCTGCAATATCTGAAGGCATTTGAGGACAAGGCCATGGAGATGCCTAAGCACAGTTCTGACATACAATGCCTATATGATTTAGGATATTTTTTCTGCTGTAGTTGCTTCCTCTGATTAACGTATTCTGTTCAAGCCTGTGCTGTAGAGTAAGCAGAGTATAAACTTCAGTGCAGGACACTGAGTATTGTAGAGAGGCATACAGACACAGAGAAGAATAAAATCGTGTGAGGGAAATCACATATGACTTGAAATTATTTTTAAGTAATGGGATTGATGGTGTTGTGATGCAAATAGTGATGCCATGAGGATTTCAGTGGAGTTGGCTGACATATTCTCTGAGGATTTAATCCCTTGGTTATCAAAATATTCATGCTGGAATAGCAGTACTAAACTAACCTTGGAGAGCTACAAAATGTGCATTAACAAAGCAGTCCACAGAAAACTGAGAAAGAAAAGTAGTGAGGCAGCTCTCAGCAGCACACCCTGATGTATGTTGTTTGAGAATGTAAGCAATAATTAATTGAAAAATAAATTAAATACTATAAATTAAATACTGTCTATACTTTTAGACCGTGCATGGAAGGGCTTCTCATTGTGTGGGGGAAATAGGTACACTTCCAACCACCCTGATTCACCCTTGGACATTTCATGACTTTTTCTTATCACTCAGCTGAGCATAAATTCATAGATTTTACGGTTAAGGGAGCCTGAGATGGGCTGCTATATTTTCAGCACTTAGTTCTGCCACTTCTTATTGGACCATCTGCTGTCACCTTAAAGAGACAAGTGTATATTATCAAGGTAAACACACAAATCACTCCTGTATTTGATATTAAAAAAACAAAACAAAACAAAACAAAAAAAACAACCTTTAAATGTATTGATTGGAATGTGCCAATAATGTCACAGAGAATAGTCCTTGAAAAAGAAAATAGCATAGATACCGTCTGCAGATTCAAACGGGATACTTTCACCATAAAAATTTTTCAGTGTACAGGGCTTTACAATTTATTTCTCTCAATGAAAACAAACATAAAATTCATTTTAGTTCATATAAGATAATTTTTAGGGGAAGGAGAAAAAGGAAAATGATCAATGTATCATGAGTAATTTTAAAAGTGAGTGATGTTGCCTAACATTATTTTTAAAAGTTAATGTTCTAGGGACTAAGCACATCTGAAAAAAAAAGATGAAGGCTTTAAAATTCATCTCCATTCACACAGAAAAGATTTATACACACAAATATAAGTGCATACACATAGCCAGGCTTAATACATACCATAGCTTCAAATTCATAGAAAAAGAAATGTATATAGCACAAACCGTTAAGGGAAAAGCAAATCTAAATCTTATTGTGGTCTGTATTAATGAAAAAAAGCAGGACTGTGATAATACTACAAAATTATACAGTAATTATTGCATATAAGACATATGGAGTGAATAAATCTACTTATAGTCTTCTTTCTGTAGTTTCCATTATTAACACCTTGACCTTACATATATATATGTTTAATTGCTGTTGCTGTTGGTGTTTTTCTTAACTTAATTAAAAGCACTACTAAATGTCAAATGGATACACTGAGTCTACCTCCATAGATGCCCAGTAAAATGGAAGGTATATTTAAGATATATGATTGGCAGATGACATGACTGGTGCAAAGATAAATTTAAGGAGTGCACATTTGAATATAGTATACTGTACTAAAATGAACCTATAATATATTTTGAAAAAATATTTTTAATTATCCAAATCAGTACTACTGAGATTAGAAAGATCAGTGCTGATTAAAATGGTAACACCTATAAACAAAATGCACTAATGTTTCTCAAATTAATTTCTTCACCTTCTAAAGATTTAAAAAATAGTTCAACAAAGTGTTTGAGAGCCTTGTTTCTTTTGACGCAGTGTAATCATACATATTTTCATTCATATCTGATACTACAAAAGCTACAAAAAGATTCTATTGTTAGTACGTGCCATATTATTGGTATTAACACACTCTAAATATGTGGAAATCTCATTCCAGCAGGGTTTTCTGTTTAATTTGTTCCCCTGTGATAATTACAGTTTTTGTCTGAGAGTCTTTTTTGTTAAGCTTCAGTGCTTCTGTGCAGTCCAACTGTTATGCTGAGAAAGAAATGAAAAATCCTCTGCTCAAAAGCAACAGAAATAGGCCTCAGTACATTCATTTTCAGGTCTCAGCTCTGCTCAGAATGGAAAGACACAGTATAGTTTTCAAAGATGTTACTGATGTGTCAGAATTTATGAGAATTTTCCACTGAAAAACAGGATCCCTCCAAATGATGCATTTTATTTTATTACTGTATTTCTGTGTCTTACTTGCTAACTGTTTGCATAATGAACAGCATAAGCAACAAATAAATATTTATACACATACACACATACAGATTTTATATGTATCTAATTACAGGTGCATGTGTATGTATACGTATATGAATATATGTATTATTCCTTACCTTAATTTCATGTTACTGAGGTAACCTTAAGGGGCTCAATAGCTTTTAAGATTAAAAAAATGAACAAATAGCATCAGTGCTGGTTTCCTTAAGAATGACTCATGGTTAGTGAAGAAAATGGTGAAGAACACCACTCTCTTAAATGACATCTGTCATCTCATCCTGTCACTACCACATAAATAAACATCAGATGAGAAAAGATACACTTTTCCCATTTTTTTCTTTCCCGAAGATCCATGCACACACACACACTGAGTGATAGAAATATGCTTACTCACCTTGCAGATGGTTTGAGGCTGGGAAGAAACACAAGCCCTGACAAGGAAGGCTTAGAATTCAAAATGACCTTGGTAGATTTGCAAAATTGACTGGAAAAGTACAGTTAGAATGGCAGGATGAAATTCAAGAAGGATGTGTGCAGTGTGCTGACAAGACTCAGGATAGGAGTTCACCAAATCAGGCAAAAAAAAATCCAAGAAAATTAGTAGCTGTAGGTTGTCCTGGTTGCTCTAGGCTGGCATGAACGAGGAGAACCATGTTTTTGAGGAAAAGGTAAAATTTATTCTGTTGTGGATGCATGAGGCAATATACATGCTATTTTAACCAAAGCGATGCTTTACTCAACATAATGAAGGCCTTAGTGGAAGTGCCTGAGTACCATGGTTCCAAAATGTCACAGGTCATTTTAACTAGAATGACCAAATGCCTTTTACCTTCAAAAAAAGGCAAAATAGCTTACATACAGAAGTTAAAGAAGGAAAGCGTGGTACAGTTTTCAGAGAAGAAGGGAATAATCTGTCAACTAGGAAGGGAATATTCCTGGTCAATCTGACAGGAAGTCATGGTCTAAAACTGCAGTATGAAAGTTTCTGCTCAAACACCAGAATAATTTTTTAATAGGCAAGAACTTTGCAGCAATACTACTGGTTAATTTAGTGTATTGGATGACACTGGGACACTGCAGTGGACAAAATTTATTTTGTATGAATGAGTTGAGTTGAACATCTGGATAAAATGATCTTGACTTAGGGTAGGGGATGGTCAGTGCAATGACTTGTACACCTTCCATCCCCAGCTCTATGACATTTAGACAGATTACAAACTCTACTCCATTCTCCTTTGCTTTCACATCTGAGTGTTTCCTCACAGGTCACTGTTCTATTCCTTTTTCTTTTTTTTTAAAGCCTTTTTTTTTTTTTTTTTTTCCTGTGATTTTTTTTCTATCTTGTTCTTTTATTTTCTTCTCTATAGATTCATTTGTCTTCCAGCCTACCTTCAATCAGAGTGCACCTTCTCACTTTCTCTCCTATTTCCTTTCTGCCTCCTCTCCCTTCTTGCCCCCTTCTGTCTTTGAAGAGAAAGGAAAAGCCCGGAGCTGGGTACTGCCACAGGCTGCCATTCTTCTTCTGGGATTTCAGAGTCTGAAGGGGAAGGGTGGGAATTGCAACCTCTTCCTTCCTTTTGTACTTCAAGGCGAGAGGGAAAGCAGCAGTGGGGCAGCAGGATCTGCTGCTGCAGGAAGCTAGAAAAGCAGAGATGCCCATTGAGCCCCAGCTGTTGCTGCTGATAGTCTCTGTATGCCCCAGTGTGGCGGTGGCAGCTTAACCATGGATTATTTATTTACTGTACAATTTCAGTCTGTGCTTATTTTCAAACCTCCTGGAGTTTCATTCCATTTAGTTTCCTGGGGCAAAGATCTCAGTTTCACCCTTCAGTCTCAAAGGAGTACTTCATCACTTGCTTTTTAGGGCATTTTTTGGAGGAACTTTTCTTCTTTCTTTTGGGGGGTTGGGAGAATGGGTGGGATATTTTTGTCCTCCTCTCCTGTTTATGAATTCCTCCTTGTCTTGGCTTAATCTATAACATGTTGTTGCACGGCTCATGCAATGGTCTCTTCCCCTGGGACAAAGCATACAGCAGAGCACTATCTTACCATATTTGTTTCTTCTTTTCCTGTTTCATAATTGATACTGGGGGTGCAGTAGTTTATACAGAAACTCACAGATGTCACAAGCACACTCACACATGCACGCATCCTTTTGGGCACACACTTGGCTCCAAACCTCCAGTGTTTCCTTAGCTAGCATATGGGACCAGGTCTTGTAGCCCTTCCTCTGATGTCTCCACAGGGACTCCATCAGAATGGCCTGACTGCACTGCTGCTCCACTCTCCCCTCCTGCAAGGGCTTTCAGTTGCCAGCTGGTTCCAGGAACTGCTTTAACTGGTCCTGAAAAATTAATCCTCTCTGGGACTGTATTAGCAATTAGTTCCCGCTACTGTGGGGTGTCAGCTCAGCACAGACAGTTGGATGCTGCGAGTTGGGAATCCTGCCACCGATAAAATCAGACGCCATGAACATACATAGTCTCTTGGCTGCTTAGAGTGTGAGCAGTGTGATGCCCATTCGCCAATTAGCAGGGCTCATTCAGGAGGGTAGAGCTGCCAAGAGATGAAGGAGTTAGGTGGCTCCCCTCCTCCGTGTTACAGAAAATGCTTCCTTCTTTGTGGGCATTGCTTTCTCTCTGTACTGTGGCATCAGTGCCATCACTCTGCCAAAGAAGTCGGGAAAACAATTCTGACCTCTGATCCCAGTGCCAGGGATTTTTAAATTAAAAATTAATTTTTAAAAAATAATAAAATAAAAACAAAAAAACAAAACCAAAACAAAACAAAATAGAACAACAACAAAAAAAAAAACAACAAAAAAACAAACACAACACAGCAGGCAGATCTTGTCATAGCAAATTCCCCACATCCCCTTTCCCCTCTTGGACAAATACTTCAGAGTATCACCCAGCCCGTGATTACCTGGATTATGTGGTGGGAGCCCTTTGTACGAAGCAAATAAACAAACAGCAAGCAGGCTCCAGCCATGCAGGAGCAGCTCTCAGGCTGTGCCTTGGCTCCATGCCATGTCTCCCGCAGGAAGGGGAGTGTGGAAATGCACAGCCTTGGCAGCAGCTTCCAGCGCCTCAGGCTTTCACAGCTTATTTTATTTATTTATAGGATTTTCTGTGGCACTCGTCACCCTCATATCTAAGCATCTTAGAGGCATTAGCAGAACTGCCCTCACAACTTCTCTTTGAGGTAGAAAGTGTTATTTATCCCCATGTTATAGATAGAGAACTAAGGCTCACCAGCTTGTTCAGATTCAGGAGGGGAATTAAGGACTGGACAACCAGCCCAGGAGTTCTAGTCCTGAGCTTTAACCACAGAAATCTTCTTCCAGGGAGATCGATGAAATACAGAGAACAGAACAACATGGACATACTTAACTTCTGTATTTATTCCTGCACTGCTGGGTCCAGCATGGGCTAAATCCACACTGAAAAAAAGAAGGGAAAAATCTGTAACTCACACTTCCCTCATCTTAGAGGTCTGGATATTTGGGATATTAATGTATTGTAGTTTTTCATTTAAATAAAAACACCTGAGTTGCTTTAGACTTCTATGTAGGCAAACTCTAACATGTTTAAGCCATGACGTTTGTCCTAAATGAGCTGTTTTATGTCTATTTTTTGCTTTTGTTTTTGTGTGTGGTTCATTTTTCTAATTTGAGAACAGTCTGTGTTATTCTGGTTCCATTTTTCCCCAAGTCATCTCAGTTGGTAACTTCAGTAATTAAACTGTCTGTCACGCTGCTATTCCAGTGCTCAAATCAGCTGCTGCTGTAAAGATTGGAGTCTCCTGCTCTCCATCAGAGGTGCATTGCTACTGTATACAGAAAAGCAGCAGACGCTACTGTATGTCAAGAAAGCAGGATGATTCCATATCTCTGCAAATGAACCATGTATTTCCAGAGTTCAAAGGACAATGAGAAAGACAGGATGAGTCATGTGACTTTTGGATTGCACCCTGATAAATGGCAGGTCAAGGAGGGTTGTGTTTAATAGTATATTCCTCAATGAAATGTCACTTTTTCCTCAATGTGTCCTCTGTGTGAGCTAATTAAAATCATGTTTTACTGCAATGTCAGCACATGAAGTTGCTGACTTTCTTGTTGTCTTCTACATAGAACAAAATGAATGTTGTCATTTGATAAATTCAGGATCTTAAAGGTTCTATCTGATGGGGTCTAATGTATTCTGCTCTGTATATGAAGTTTAATGCTTCCAAACTGCCCCTCTTCCTTTGTTCAAATCAGTGCATTTATGTCCTGTACATATTGTGCTCTCTTGCCATTATTAAGCCTCAAACTCTTGAAAATTAAAAGTTTAAAGGAAACAAAAAACATGTTCAAGCAAATATTGGTGTTGTTTTTCTTCCACTGTTTTAACTTCAAGCAATATGTCTGATAACCACAATCATATGCATACAGTGATGCATATGTATATACAGGTGTTAATTTTCTACAGCTTGTTTTCAAACTGATTTCTGGTTATATTTGCTCTGCTCATTTTAGAATTTCTTCTACTTCACACTTCTGATAATAGGCAATAGATAAGAATATGAGCATACAAAGCATGGGATTTGTTCTCTAACCAATGTCCATGGTAGGATTTGCACTGGATTATTATTTGTAAAGATTATAAACGATTACTAATGGTATTTCTTGTCTCAGCAATGGGAATGTGAGTCAGAAAGATGCGTTTCTTTGTATCTTTGCTTTCACTATTTCTACCTCATATCCTATACAATTTCTAGCTTTTTTTTTTTCATTTTTTTCCTTTTATAACAAAAAGCATGAGCCAGTATCTTTGTGTGTTTACAGCAAAGGACAAGGAACAAAGTTTTCCGGTTCAAACAGCCTGAAGCTGTATCACCTTACGCTCTGATCCACACAGACCTCATGAGTTAGTTTGGGACTGAGTCAGTTCCTCAGTGAGAAATCTCTGTGGATCGCGTTATTGATAGGTGCTACAGAGGTGAGTGGTGGCAATTTGAGGCACTGCTCAGACTGAGGTGTATCCTTACCCTCCTCCCCACATCCTTCCCATCCAGCTCTCCCTCCAGTGCAGAGGGGTGGCTGCTGCTAACTTCTGGCCAAGATACATAGCACACATCTCAAAGAAATTCTCTAACCTCGCAAGGACCTGATCTGAAGCCCATTAAAGCTGATGAGAGCCTTCCCATTGACTTCAGAAGGCCTCAGATCCAGTCCCCCAAGGAAAAAATATTAATGCTCACATGCGCATCCTTAACATAGCCAGGAGAGAACTTCTTGATCAATATCTCTCTATCAATATTGGTACCTAAAATCCTAACCCACAACAAAGACATTTTACTTTGAGTCTTTCTGGCTGCGGGAAAAAAAGAAGAAGAGGAAGATGAAAATGAAAAAAAGAAAAAGAAAGAAATAGGAAACAAGACCCTGGAATACACCGTTACCTAAAATAAGCAGCTGAGTGTGAGCAGTGACCACAACATCTAGAAAACTGTATCCTAATCTGACTGTACTCACTCTACTTTTCTTTACTGTATTCCCAACTCCACACTGAATACACTAAATGACTCACATTACACACACTGCAACAAAGGCAGTTATACACCAATCTTCATTAAGGTCTTAATGCAGCAAGGTACTTAAGCACATGCCTAACTTTAAGTACAAGGGAAGTCTAATTAACTTCAATGGGACTGCTTGCTTGCTTTAAGCTAGGCATGTGCTTAAGTGCTTTGCTGAAACTGAGACGAAGTCTCCAGGTGCTACCATTTATACAAGTGTCATTAAACACAGAGTTAGTGTACTTACATACACAAACTTCCTAACCCCTAAAACCAGATCATTAAATTATAGCACTTACTAGAAAACAGCAAAGGTGAGCATGTTGATGAAGCACTATATATTGTACCACAGACAGTAGGTATTAAAGCAATTATAAATCCAGTATCTCTCTGCAAATTTTCAGTACTACCTGCAATTTGTACATGCATAGTGGTTCCTTCGGATTTCAGGCTTCAATAGTCAGAGACTTCTGAAAAACCAAAGAAGAGGACTGGATCCAAAAATAATGCCACTTGCAACTTAGGTATGAAAGAAAAAAGAACTGATACTAGAAATGCTTAGTTCTTCAGGGGAAGAGCAAAGATTGTTTGAGTTTCTGAACAGTCCTCTTTTGTACTTTCAAACATTTATGTTATTTTTTTTTGTTCAGCCCTCTGAAATTCCTCTATTTTTAATGGCTGTTTAATTGCCATCAGATAGAAGCTAAGCCACTCGCTTGCTGAGTGACTGCAGGCAAGTTGCTTGACCTGCTTTTCACTCTTCTTGTCTGGCTGTATAATCCAGTTTAAATGGGAGATCACTGAAAATGGAAGCTGTGTCTGTGCTGAGGAGAAGCATCTGGCTGGCCTACGGGTGCATTTGTGAACTACTTCGTAAGGGTCCAAAAATAATTTACTGGAAAATGACGATGTGGTCCACGCCAGCCAGGTTTTAATGTTGCCATGACCCATGATGGTTTTTTTAAACTGCTTTTCTTTCCTTGATAATTGAAGTAAGGAGCCATAAAATGCAGAATTGGAGATGCCCAGAGGATCCCTCTTAGAAACTTAAGATCTCAATAAACAAGGTCATCCTGCCCTCCTGCCTCTGCTTGGGCAAGAACTGACATTATTTGCCTTTGGGTATGGAGTTAAGGACTGTACTTGAATAATTCTATTTTTTTTTTCAAATAGAGTAAACACATTAAAAGTTGTCATACTTAGGACAATGTGGAATACTCCCTCAGACTGAACACTAAGGATTTAGTGTCTGGGAAAGAGTACATCTGAAGGAGATCAGGGAAACTCGGTCTTTAGGATGAGGGGAGAGAAAAAATAGACAAAGTTAACTAATGTGACTCTCATTTTGTATGTGACAGTTAAATTCTATGGTGATGAGTATAGAACTGTTCTTTTTGCCTCTCAATTGATTAACTGATTATTTTGCTAAGGTCAGTAACAAATGTCTGTGACCTCATCATTTTGCTAAAGCAACTGTTGTCACCACCACTGGAGTGGAACATTGCTAACTGAATGAATTAAGAAAAGTGCTTATAAAAATGCTCAACCTGTGATAACCAAGGCAGATGCCACAGAAAAGGATATCCCAAAAAGAGCATCACACTGGACAATTACTTCAAGCAATATGCTAAAAATTGTCGTATGGTTCTTCCTACTGATCAGCCTTGAAAAGTAATCAGCTAATTACAATGAAGCTTATTTAGGAATAATGTCTTGGAAAACATTTTTAGACAGTCTTCTGCAGTAAAGAAATATATGTTATGAGTTACAAGTTATGAGACTAAATCAAACATATTATAGCAAAGTTATGAGACTAAATCAAACATATTATAGCATTCTTTGAAAACTGCTAAAAGAGAGGAGGCAAAATACATGCTGTCTTAGTTCTTTTTAAAGGGAAAAGTGCTTTGTTTGATTTTAAAAGTAACATGCTGTTCTGTTGTCAGCCTTTCTGCATCTGTTATATCATGGGTCTTGACAACATCATAGGCCAATGTCCCTTCTGATTGAAGTAAAGTATTAAATTTTAGTATCTAGAACAAGGTGATATTTCAAAGGGCAGGCTATTATTGAGCTCGCAGGTGATAAGCCTCAAATTCTGAAATTCTGCATTTTATGGAGAAGCACAACTGCTGACTTCAAAAATAAGTTTATAAGAAACTGCCAAGCACAAATGAACAAAGTTCTCAATACTCCGGACCTGATTAAAGCCAGGGGGTTCCAGGGCAGGGTGCAGATTGCTTTCCTTGAGCTTCGCTGTGGCATCTCTGCTTCACAGAATAGGAAGAAACGGCTGGTAGCAGTGTCGGAGAAGATTATATCAACATATGGTGCAAACTTCATTTAAGAGCCACAGAAGAAAAGTCCTGTAAGTGAAATCAGTTTTGCACCAGTAACAGATGCACAGAAGCACAGTAGTAATAATTGTATAATGTCATTTTAATACAGGAAAAAAACATAATACAAAAGTTTAATTTCCTCGGAAATCCTCTATTTGAGTAGTAGACACAGTATGGGCACAGACATCTGGTGCCACTGGAACAATAGGAGAATTGTCCAGTCTCCAGGGTGTAGATAATGAATTCAAAACAATATTTACTTTAGAGATCATTGTTTAGTACTATTGATTCTTCCTGAAAGGAAACAAAGGACAAGAAACTGTCAAACCTATCACTTGAGATGAAAGTAGGTTCAGTTTGGATGGTGAAGTCTGCTTTTTACCACGGTGGGTTCAAGGGGATGAAACCAGAGGAGGACAAGAAAGCTAGGTGTTCAGCTATGGAATGAACCAAGATCTATGGTTCCACAATATAGAACTGTAAAGAGAATGAGAGCACCTGAATTAATTTTCTGCTCTTGGTTCACCAACAGGAGGCAGTTGCAGAAACTCTTCACTGATTGCTAATGGGGAAAATCAGAGGTAGACACTTTTTCCTACACAAGTTTCATGACATCATGGTCATATGAAGCCAACAATCTCCTTCTCAGGAACCATTTCGTCCATCCCCCATTCCCTTCTCTATCTTCAACAAAAGTTTCAGTTTCTGTAAGGAAGATGTGGAGAGCTATAATAGATATGAAAAGCTAGAAAGATGAAAAACAACTGGACTCTGAAGAGTAAGAAAGTAAATAATGTAATAAAGATTTTCTGTAGAACTGAGTAAAGTTGAAAAAAAAACCAAGTATCCAACCTTTTTTTTTCTGATCTTACTGCAACTAATGAAACATTAACTGTAATACATAACCATTGGTGATCATATTTCATTTGATAATCCATTAGGGCCTCACATAGTTCTCTGCTTTTTCATATAAAACATAATACTTTAGAGGGAGGGAAGCAGGCAAGCAGACAGAAGGGGAAGAGGATTTGTACTCACACTGTGTGCTGGCACAATAATGTTCTTCCTGCTGAACTAATGGTTGTTCACAGGGTTTAGGTCAAAGTGTTTAATGGACCTTAACTCTAGATGTCTCAGTAACTTCCTAGATTCTAAAACTACACTACTTTAGTTTTAAAATACAAATGATGATGGTCCTAATAAGGAGACACTTTCCTACCCAGACTTGAGAGTGAAATATATGATGAGAGTGCTAAAACAGATGATATCATTCTTCCAGCTAATGCTGTGAAGAGATAGCCATTCCTTACCACAGTTGAATTCATTGATTGTGGCAGTACTCCAAGGCAGATGAGAAAGAGATTGCTGCTTAGAACATTTTTTACATTTGGTTTAGTCTCTGAGATGTAAGGATATATGTATTTTAAAAAAAACATTGAACATAAATATTTATTATTATGCATTTTTGGGAGGTTTATGTGAAGACATTTACAGGGAGAATGCAAAGGACACCTCACCACATCCTGTTCCCTCCCTCTCTCCCTCTCTCCCTCTCTCCCTCTCTGCTCTCTCCCTCTCTCCCTTCCTTCCTTCCCTCCTTCCCTCCTTCCCTCCTTCCCTCCTTCCTTCCTTCCTTCCTTCCTTCCTTCCTTCCTTCCTTCCTTCCTTCCTTCCTTCCTTCCTTCCTTCCTTCCTTCCTTCCTTCCTTCCTTCCTTCCTTCCTTCCTTCCTTCCTTCCTTCCTTCCTTCTTCTCATTTTCTCCCTCTTTCCCCCTCCCTTCTTTCCATTTTTATTTTTCATTCCTTGTTTGGCTTCCTTTGTCCTGTCAGAGCTGGATAGAGTATGAACTATAAGAGACATGAGTATAGTGAGAACAGCTGCTTTGCTTCAGAGAAGAGAAAAATCTTGAACAAACCTTAGCAACAGTGCAATGAAAGTTTCTTTGAAAACATTTGTTCCAGAAAGAAAAGATATTAAATTAAGCTAGACAGCTTTTGAATATTCAGGGAATATAGGGAGAGAAGGAGGTCTTGGATTTTCACACTGTTGAACTTTCCATAGGAAGACGCATCTTTGTACGGCTAGCTTGAAGTAGGGTTAAGCAGCAATGCTTAGCTAGCAGCTATAATTTTGTGCAAAGTAAGAGCAGTTATTATGCCTTCAAGTGGACTGGAGGCACAGCTCCAAAAGGCATTTGAGGTACTACAAGGTTTAGAAAGCAGAAATTTGATCATAGACTTCTACAACTGCTGAATGCCTCAGTAGAGATAGTGAAAAAGATTGAGGAGTGTAAAGACAGCCTTCATCAGGTGTGGTCCAACAAACAGAGCATCTATCAAAGCTCTTCCTTATAAGACCCATGTTAAAATATTACACACTAGTTTTGTGATTTCCACAGCAACTCTGCTGTTAAGTTTTATTTTTCTCTTCACCTTGCTAGACTGCCTCATTTGAGGAAGAATGCTGCCTGACTGGTAAAAAAGGAAGAGGATCTCTGCCACTGTATGATGTTAAGCACAAGCTTTACAGAAAGCACTTGCCATGGCTCTGCATACAAAATTCACTGAAGGCTTGTACAGGCAGGAGATAGGAGAAAGGGGAAACACTGACAGATGAGCTGGCTATTATTCAAGCTCATCAATATCCTCCTAGTTTCTAGGCTAATGCTTGAGTACTGAGAGTTTGAGGTAATTTTACTGTCCCTCTAGCATGGGATCAAGAGATTTTCCACTTTTTCTCTACAGATATAACCAATTTCAGGAGTTTCTTGTGCTAGCTTCCACATACATTCATCTAAGATCCTGTCAGTACTTTTGTTTCCCCAGATGACAATGACAGGACCTGGAGATTATAAAACCCTTGTGAGATGCTGCATGTAAAGAGACTGACTATCTTCCCCTTTTTCAAGGGAATAAATTGGGAATGTTGTAACTCAGATGCAACTTGAATGGAGCTGTCTCATTGGCCTAGTACACTGGAGAAGAGAATCAGGTATGAAAAGATAAATAGAGAGAGACCAGAGAGGGAAGAAGGAGGCCCATACTTCCAGCTTCTGCCAGGACTTCTCTCTGCAGAAGTTGTATTTTCTAACCTGGAGTTACACACCAAATTTTGTTCAGAAGGGTCACTATCTTTGCATAAAACTGAGTCAAGCTTCTGTTTTGAGGCTGAGCAACAAAAAACACCTTATGGCAAGAAGAGTAGAGTAATGTGGAGAAAACTCTCTACTTTGCAAAGTGTTGTTGTATTGAAAGATATCAAAAAATGTTTTGAGTACCTTACAGACATTCTAAGTTGTCTGTAACTCACATCTAAAGCAATATTTATGGATTTGTGTTTTGTTTTGTTTTTGTTCACCAATACAAGCAAGACAGAAGAGAGCACCATACCCAAAGACCTTGTATGGACCTTGTAAGGACCTTGATTTTCTTGGTAGAGTTTATCTTGTTTTCTCTTTGAAACATCAATTACTCATTAAAGAGAGACATGAAGACCAATTTTCAGTTGGTGTAGTGAAATAGCAATTAAGTCATTCTGAAGACACAAGAGAAGGTTCTTCTCCTTCCTTCAATGTTTTTGTTGCATTTGATTCTCAGTCTTTTAGCCTTTTGTTGCATTTTTCAACCAATAGAAACACATATGCTTTCTAAAAAATATTTAGACCAGCTATAGACTTCTTTGATTTGGTATTTCTTTTTATTAGGGAAAAAAAAAAAAGAAAAAAAAAAGGAAACAAACACAAAAGCTAAGAAAGTAGAATTTTGTACTGAGGCAACTAGGTTGAGCTTTTTGAAGAAGGCAACATCTTGTTGCACTGGAAATTATAATAGCTCTTGTAAAGAGGTGATAAAAATGTCTATCTGAATGGTTATCAACTTATTCATGTGTGTAATTACTTCATATAGTGCACTAACTCTCCACAGCCTGACAAAACTGGGAAGGATGTTGCATTTTATTTATATTTTTACAGATACATTTGAAGGTTTACATACATACATACATACATACATACATATATATATATATATATAGCTTATAGATGGAGTGGTAAAATTTTGTCCCTTGAAAGCTAGGGAGAAATAAAGAAGAAAATGGTTACTTGTGGTTACTTGAAGGAAAAAGAGGAGAGGACAAGAACAGCCAAAAAACAAAATAAGAAGAAATTCTGCTTCTGAAACAGAGACTGGTAATAGGAGAAAGTACTGAACGATGTATTACACTGCCATTGTATATGAGAAAAGAGCAGGAGAGTTCAGGGAGCTCACCCTGGTTGCAGAAAGCCATTAAAAAGCGAAAAGAATCAATTTAATTTACAACATTAAACAAATGAAACAAAGCCAGTGCCAGATCTAATTCAGATGTTTTGCTGTATAATGGGAAAATGAAGACATTTTCAAGTAGCAAGGCATGCAAGTCAGTCTTGAAATGCTTAGTTCAGGTGGTACTGCCTGTTAAAAGCAAAATCTGTAATGATATTGATTGCTTCCAAGGCCATATTAGAGATGAAGACAAGTCCCAGGAGACAGGTTGTTGTCACCTTGACCTTGGGTCAGAGCAAGACCACTGAACCCTGACACCCAGGACTTCTACACCACATCGTGATATCTTTCATGCCTACAGACAAAGCCAGCAGGGGACATGTGTAGATGTGGCTCTTGCCAAATCAGAATTGACTGGCCTGTTGGAAGCTGGAGAGCAGCGGGAAATGTGGGTTAAAGTATGTCAATAATGTTTCACAAGAACAATTTCTCCCAAGAATTGTAGCTGTTGGAATGTTTTGACATTTATTCGGTAGAGAAATGTAGCATGTTTTGTGAAGCACTTCAAGAGAGCTGCTGCTAACTGCTGTGGCGTATTGATCTTCCTGTTAAATTGCATGGGCACACTTGGGAGATCATTGAGATTCAGGCAACAGGACAGAAAGGATCGGCTGCACCCGATGGTCACTAATGGTAATTGGTTTCGATCCTTGCACTTGAAGAAGCCATGATTTACTCGGTTCACAGATGAATTGTAGACACTAAATATTTTGAAAAGAAAATATACTGTGATTTCTTTTTCTCATGTCATTTACAAATTATTGCCTTCACTTCTGAATTTTTCATGTAAAGTATATAAATCCACATGACTGGATGTAAAAAGCATGCTAAGCAAAATTTCAAGGAATTCTCCCTGTTATCTATAAAGCTTGTATTAGTGCAAAACAAACGGGTTTTATGATCCTAATATAAATTATATAATTAAATAATTCGAATAGTATTTAGGAGGATTTAAAAAATCTATCAACCCTTTTAAGCCACTGTATCATCACTATACATCTTTTTTACACTATACACATGCATTCTTCTCTCCCATTTGGTCATGTATCACAATATTAGCAAAATAGATGTTACAAAGGAGTTTATTGAAGGCACCTACAAAAGTAGAATAATGTAGTGGAGAGTAAGTTAATATTGGAGAAAATTATAATCAA
Organism: Phasianus colchicus; assembly: GCF_987193195.1. Taxonomy (NCBI): domain Eukaryota; kingdom Metazoa; phylum Chordata; class Aves; order Galliformes; family Phasianidae; genus Phasianus; species Phasianus colchicus. The sequence continues at coordinate 135,690,512 of NC_143436.1, forward strand.
ATGAAAAATCTGATATGAAAGACTGGATAATAATGTAATATTTGAGTAAATTATTGATATAATACAGGATTTGATAAAAAATGGAGACTATTTCCCAAAATGAATGCAATGGTACAGCTGCCAAAATTCATGCTACATGAAACAAGAGTTTCAAAGCAGATTTTGAAGGGCTTCTCTATCTTTTAGCTTTATGCAAGATACTTTGCTTAGAGATACATATACATATATGTACATAATTTATAAAATATCTCCATCTTTAATCCAAAGAAATTCATGTAGGCTAAGATTCTGGGAAGGAATAAATCATGTACTTTTAATCCATTCCTGTTGTTTTTGCTCTTTTTTTTTTTTTTTTTCTTCTGTTTTTTTCCTTCAATGGAGAGGTCAGCAGCTTCTACAAACAGTTGTTTCATGCATAAACTTGCATAAAATTCCATAAGATCTATATAGCATGTTGACAAATAGAAAATAACATAATATAAAGTAACAACATACACGTTTGTTGACTTAGATCAAACTATACTTATCTGGAGTCTCTTGCTTAAAATGACTGAGTGGATTGTAATTTCAATTAAAGCAATATCATGCAAATAGAATTTGAATAATTCAGATCCAAATGAGAGAAAATAGAGAAAAAAAAAAAAAAGTATTGTATCTGAATACTACTGAAAGTTCAGTGTAGTAGTAATGTGGCATTTGCAATTGTTATACCAGTCTCAAATTTCTGAAATATTTACAAACCTTAGGTAATGACAATCTCAGGAGAAAATCGAGAAAACAGACGGTATACAAGAGATAGCCTGAGGCAACCAGTGATGAGGTCAGATCCATACAGTATGTGTGCTTTACATGAAAAACGCTCAGCTAAAATGTCTTTGCGTACTGTGTGGGGCTTTGGGATATAGCAGGTATTCACTAGGGGAAAGTAGGGATTATTTACTAGGATCAGTAACATGGAATTCAATATTAAAACAGACAAAGGTTATCATCTATTACACATTAAATTCACCACAGTTGTTTAACAACTCTCATAGCAACAGATTCCAACCCTTAACAATTCAAAGCAATCTTTCAGATTAAAGTTCATGTGATCACTTTAAAGAACTATTCAGTGTTAATCAAGCAATATTGCTTCAGGCATTGTGTTTGTCTTTCACTTCAGGCTATTTGGTAGATAGTGAAAAACGCTGAGCTTCTCTGTGTACATGGTGCGTCTGATAGCTGGAAATGACAGGTAAGGTAGGGATGGGGGTAGTAGGGGTTGACTGCATAGTCTCTTCAATAGGGACAAAGTCCCAGTAGCTGATTGTTACAGTGGGATAGTATAAGCAGAAAATTCCCATTAACAATTGAATATTCTGCCTAATTTAATTTCATAGGGTAGCAAGTAATGATGATATGGTTAAAATATGAAGAAAATATTTAAAATACACGAATATGTACATAAAATATGCACACATAAAAATATATACATACGTGTACCTATATTTGTATACACTCATATATACATTTAATACATTTAACTTTAGATCACTGTCCAGATTATCTTCAGCAGGCAGTACTTCAAACACTTGCTAACGTGTGAAGTAATAGCATTTACTCAAAGGAAGTTCTTCACAGTGGAGTTAAGAAAATTCTCAGCTACAAAATACAATTTTTCAACATAATCACGAGGTTTAGCTATACATTTTCACAAGCAATGAACAAGAGCTTTCATGCTGTGCTCATAACTACCTGCACCAGTAGAGGTGACCCACTGCTGAAATGCACCACCCATTGCCTCACTGTGCTCACATCTGCTGTTTGATCTCCATCAACATTCAGCAAGTATCAGTGAATCTCAGTAAGTGTCATTTTTTTTCTGCATGAAGGAATTAAATGGCACACTTTTGCTTAATCCACTCTCCATGTCAGATTCCATTGTGTCAGACTGCCCCTCTGCTGCCATCGGTTGCACACAACAACATGTAATGGAATATTGATGGGAAGGTTCACTTCTACTGCCATACCACCAACCTCTGGGCCAATCTAATAAAATAGGAGGCATTACTTTTGGAGAATCTCTCATAGAAAGCATAAAGGTGCAGGAATTGCATATCTGTGTAGTCTTATATGCTCTGATACTGTTTCTGGTTACCGTAGGATGCTCACACAAGTGACCTAGTGTTTGCATCAGTGTCAACCATCTTCAGGAAAAACAGTACTTTTTAAGAAAGGTTTCATTCTGTGCTACTTCTCTAACATCTCGCCAACCTTTGAGTCCAAACTCAAGATGAGAGACTGCCTGCTATTAGTGAAATCAGCATGTCAGGTTGATTTGTGGTTACACACAGGCAACAGCAGCAAGCAACGCTTTCAGTCCTGGAGGCCATCTGTGTCCTGTATTGATGTCAGTGGAGAATTCTGTTTGCAGGCCAGCAGCACAACCCATTGATGTGAATGAAAGATGAATAAATCTTGCCACAGCTCAGCAGCTTTCCTTATAAGTACTGGTTGTGGATATACCATCCCAATCTCTTCAAGAAATATGGCTTAAACCAATTCTACAATTTCTAAAGTAGTTCATATTTCTTGACAAAAAGAAGCTCTGTGTTCAGAACAAACCAACTTTTTTATTGTAAAATATGTGTTTGTTTGAAATGAGTCCGTATGTGAGATATAAAAATTTTCTTTCAACATTCTCATTCAAAAGACTTTCACAGAGAGGGTTTGTAAATGGCCAAATATTCCATTTATTTGTCTATATAGAAAATTTCTGAGCTTTAGCTCTGGTTGAAAATTATCATATGTGAGAGACTGTGCTGAATAAGAATTATATATAAACAATCAAAGCAAAACAATTAGAAATTCCTAGAATTGCACTTGGTGCTCCATCCATTCAGGCTTTTTCCTCCAGTTAATCACTTAAAAAAATTCCTCAGCCCTGATATAAAAACATTTCCAGCTGTTGGAAACTTTTCTTGTTGGGGAAGCATCATCCTGTTCAGTTGTCCTTACCATGACACTCTCCAGAACATCAAAGAAGGATTCACTGAGAAAATAATCGTATAAATCAGTAAAAAATTGTATTCCTTTAATGTCTTTCTCACCAACTGTACTGATAGTTTTCTAGTGTTTGATACAGGTGATGATATTTAGGAATTAACATTAAAAATGAACACTAAACAAAACTTCCCGAGGATGTAATTTTTAAAGTCTGCTTAATGCATGCACTTCAAGGATGTATCTGTCTCTTATTCTACATTTTTTACATCTACTTAAAGATATTCTTGCAGTTTGGATTCTTGAAGTATGAGAAAATGAAATAATAATTCATAAGTAATGAAGTATAATAATGTGTACCTACTGTACTCTTTCCTCCTTTATATTATCCAAAATAGGCAAGGAAGCAGCTGAACTTGCCCCCAAAACAAGTTTTCTAATGATCACAGTTATTCTGTGAGAATTAAAAATATTTTTACTATGTTCTGGGGATGGTATTTTACTTAATGATGCTTTTGAATTCCTTTTCAGTAAAATAAGAAATCCAGTTAACTGTGGAAGAAAATTCAAATCCTGATGATAATATTCCTGACAAATCCATGCTTCCTCAGAGTAAATGAGATTTTACTGTGTTTTTTTTAACTTTCTCATTTCATATTTTGTACGAAGGAAAAATAATTTCTAATGAATTACTGATCTCTCTTTTTCCCCTTATGTTATTACCCTTGCTAAAGAACACTCCCATGAAAGTATATCTTCTTTTGTTCTGTCTTCATAAGGAAAAAAATGTATTTTACAAAGATTTCTATATCAATTTCTTTTCATTTTGAACTGGTGTCTCAGTTTTATATATGCAAACTAATTCATATCATTCGGACTCTTCAGGTGTACTTATTTACTTTGTGTGTGTTTATATGTACTAGCAGAAATTATGCATAAAATAAATAAACACATATCAGTAGACTTAAAAAGACAATTGATTTAAATCTGTGAGTCTGCAGGTAAGGTCAGCAGTGCAATACATTTTACAGAAGTTAGAAACAAAGGAGAAACCAGTGTCCTTAGACACCTGCAATCATATATAAACATCTACATGAGCAAATATCATAAATACTTTTGATCTTCTTTTGGGAAATATAAGTAATCTAATAGCTCATTATGAGACGTGCTTACAATCTCAGGGCCCCTCAAATGAAACCATTCCAATTGGGCACCAGAATTCAGTCTGCTATAAGAACAAAGCTTTTCTGGTACACTTTTTTTAATTTAACTGAAGAAAATGTTGCCAGTGAACAAATGATGAGGTATATCTATAATTAAACACATCAGGACCACAGATTAAGGCTGCTAAAAGCTCAGAAGAGTAAAAATAAAGTCATTGCAAATAACACTAGAGACAAGAAGTTTTTAATATTTTCTTTAAGCAGAGACCATAGAAATGTTTAACAGGTGTATTACCCTTGCGGTCTGCGTCTTCATGGGAGATTTTGTCTACAACATATCAGAAGGAAATAAAGAAAATAAAAAGAAAAGAAAGAAATAAATGAAAGTGAGAGTAAGAAGATGCTTCTAATACTTTCAACTCAGGCGTTCAGCATAGGGAGTGCTCACTACTCTGTTTTAACTTATTAGCATGGATAAAACTTAGATGTTTCACAGGCCATTACAGAAGAGACATTCTCCTAAGGCAGTTTAGGATCTGTTGTAATCTGTTGTACCTATGGGAACACCGTGGTTATCATTCTGCTATCATTGTATGAGTGTCCCAAAGAAGTGTTTAAAATAACTAAGAGGTGTCTACTGCAGGCAAGAGCTCATGCGACATATCATCCTCTAGCAGAGAGAAATGAATATGGTACAAAGTATGTTGCATCCTGTGAAAAAGGATAACATTTTCTTAAGCATCTCAGAGCCAAACGCACTTTGCCAATAGCTCTGTTTGTTATGTCAGACTGCTCTGCATGCTCTGTGTTTCCACTCATTAATCCCTGCAGGATCTGAACTGATAAATTGTTCATAACCAAACGTTGAACAAAAGTGGGACTTCCCAACGGAACAGGTTACATATTAGCCTGTTCAAAATACTCCTTAACAAGGGAAAAGAGATTTGCACAACAGTAGAACAAAGGAAACGTTTAAGACAAAATCCTTTTTCTGCCTGACTCCTATCCTTAATTCTGCTGCACGAACAGTTATATGGATTTTTAAAAAATTTTTTTTAAAGAACCCCCAAAACTGTAAGCTTGTTGCAGCACCCCTGCAAAGACAGTAGAATGCAAAAATGGCAGACCAGAGCTCTGACAATCTGCTCAAAATCACCTTTGCTAAGGTTGATATTGCTATCTGCTCTTGGTATTGCTGACTTCAAAGGTTGCACTCTTTTTTAATCACTGTAGGCAATTCTTGCTTCAATTTTTGTTTATTTTCAATAATATTTTCCTATTTTTTATTAGTTTATATATTCTAACAAAACAAACAAATGAAAAAAAAAAACAAACAGACAAATCAAAACAAACAAAAACCACACAACATATGATTTTGATGGATTCTTTGAGAGGAATAGTCACACTTCAAGATTACATTGTTATTCTTCTGTGAAGAATTTGCCTTAAAGTTAATTCATTTAACTTGCTTAGAATCTTGAAAAAGGAAAAATTTAACAACACTGTTTAATTAATAGTGGAATTATGGATGTGGAATGTATATTTAGCTTCATTTTAAGGATGTTAATGAATATGTTTGTACTTGACCCAGCCTTTCTCCAAATAATTACTCCCAAAACAAGCAAAACTTCTCTAAATTCCATTCTAAAAAGCATGTATTTATTCCTTGCTTGGTCCTAAAAATATGTAAAAGTATATATTTCACTAACTGAAATTTTGATCTGGAGTTTTAAGAAGTAATCACTAACAATAGTAATTTTAGCAGAATTAGATTTCTATTGGAAACATTTTAAAATGTTGCCTTTGTGCTATTAGGAAAGAAGTACCTTCTACTGGCAATAATGCCCCCTAAGTCTATTTCATTGAGCTACTGCTTCAGTTTGTATTAACTCATGATTTTGGTGGAAAGGTGTTAGAGTGTTAATCATACTGGATTTTTATACATAAATATATACAAGAAAAATGGAGGATAAAAGAGAATACAGTTCAAAGGAAAAGACATGTTGACTTTGATGTTTTCCACAGATGTAAATCCATTTACAACAATAGGCCTTTCTGAAAATTATTTTTTTTCATATTTAGTCATTCGGTAGTAGGTTCTTTTCCAGCTGAAACTGCTCAGAAAGTAATATTGTGTCTTGATTTCATTTCAATAATAATTTAGCAAGAGCAGGGTTGTCAGACCAATTGATAATATTTGGTCATCCCTTTTTGCATAATCTTCTAGATAATCTTCATAGATTTTAAGTAAAGAGACATGGCTTGAAATTTTCATGTGAGGTCAACAGAAAGGGAAGCCTGATAGCCAATATAGCCACATGCATATATATGCACTTTTACAAATATACACATATATGTCAACATGCATGCATATGTTGTCCATTTATCAAGGGGTCAGTGGAAGAGGAAGTCAAGTGAAGATTGAAAATCAGGGAGTTTAGAATGCCTCTCACATTCAAACATAATGTTACCTGCATCCTTTGTGTCCCAAAGACTTTAGCGCTCTGAATCTACAGTGCACTGTGCCATACGTCTTACAGCCTGAGACAGACTGGCTGTGCTTTAAGGTGTTTCCTGATTGCCTACATTGCTGAGAACAACCTTTGGGCTGAAATTAATGATCACAGTTGTGACAAGGGAAAAGTTCTAATATTATGGTATGCTTTAGGGTAAATGATCATAATTGGAGAGATCACATCTGCTTAAAGCGCGTGGGTCCAACAGCACATAACCTGATAGGCAATGCAGGCCAGGCCACACTGCTGTGTGCTTCACCACTAATTGGGTTCTCCACTCTGTCATGTGTGGGCATCTTCTCCAGACTTCAGGAGCCTTTTAACAGGAAGATCAGGAACTAACTGTGCAGGAAAGAAAGTATTCCAGGAGTCATGTGCAAGGTGGCCAGCGTTAGGCATATAGGTGAAACATGGAATGGAAGAAGGACAGGTCTAGGATACAAATGGATACATTTGTCATGCCCAAGGACAATGGTACCACACAGAGCCGAGATTCTCCTCACTCTAAAGCAAGAGCATCACACATCAGGGACTTCCATCGTAGTTGCACATCTCCAATTTGGGAATAGTTGCACCCTGCCAATGAGCATTTTCTATGCAACAAGCTTTACTATTTTGTTTTTTTAACACAATTGTGTTTTGATCAGGTTGCTAAGGAATGCTTTATATGCATATGCACATATAAGTGTGCAGAGAGTACTCTCATAGCTAAACCTTTTCTCAGCTTTGTTGGTAGTATTTATCTGGGTCTTTTGCCTTGTACACACATGCATTAGTGACAGCTCTGTTCAACACTTACTGCTGCAGGAGTGAATTATAGATGCCTTTACTAATAATCAGTACTACATTATTCTTAACAGAGACCTACTACCTTGGTGGGAGGAAATACAGAACAATAAGAATTCACCACAACTGATTTTGTTCAGCTAACAAAAACACAAAAAAGCCCTAACAAATACTATGCAAAATATTTCTATTCTTGTAAGGGGAAGAAAAAGGAGTGCTAATATTTACCTGCTTGTCGTCAGTCTTTAGCATAATCATTTATAAAAAGTAGACGTGAGAAAGGTGAGAAAAGGGACAGGTCTCTGAATTATTGAAACTCAGGCAATAAGTAAATTATCCATCTTAAGCCTATTTTTAATTTCTTTCCGAAATAAGAATTAAGGGTATTGAATTCATGAACAAATTCACTATTTTAAGATAGCCCATGGATCTCTGTTCTCCAGATTAGTGAATCAGTTAGTTAGCTCTACAACCCAGTGGAGCGCGACTAAGTGACAAAGTTAGTTGTCTTCACAAAATATAGATATAGTCTGCATACCTTATAGAGGATTTTGTTCTCACCTATGTGTGTCATCAACTTTTCTCAGTCATCTCCTCTGCTGCCACATTATTAAACAATTATCTTCATGTAAAACAAACACGGTATGCCATTTTCAGCAATTATAACCTCTTAATAAGGAATTTATACTACCTTCTGCTATAAAAATGTGATAGAAAATACTGACTCCAAACTTCACTAAACATAACCATAATCACTTTTTGTTTATAACTCACCACTGTGTGTTGCTGAAATTCTTGGCTTAGGTTGATAGTTAAATGAGTGCACTGTATATAATTAAAGGCCTTGGAATACTGATGTATGAGTTACCCAGGAAGAAAATAGGAAGAGATAATGGTGTTAGGTTTGTCACCTAATATAGTGCAGGTATATTTGTTACATTAATTAACTTTTAAGACTTTAATGGAATTTTATTTGGAAAGTTACGGTTTTTTCTACTTTCAGAGCTGTAGAAGTATTTGCGTGATTGCAGATTAAGAAACAAGAACAGTTTGTTTGGATTTGATTCAAGTCTTTATAATCCTGTTATAAACATTTTTCTCCCCTGCGTTCATAAAAAGCTGCAAGTTGATAAACATCACTTACTTGGCACAGATCAGCCATTTTCCAGGCCATATACCTGAGAAAAGTACAATCCACAAGCCAACTGCAGCAGGTATTTTTGTTCATAAAATGGAATATGTGTCTCCAACCTCCTCTAATCAAAAATGAACAACATCCCTTGCTATACGTGTTAGGTTTATTACCATATGGTAGCTAACTGAGAAAGTGGTAAAATCCTGGAACTTCAGTAGTATAGCCTCTAAATGGTAAGAATTCTGGTCAGCTCTATGGGAAGAAGCAGTGGAACTGTGCTCTGATACTTCCACCCATTCATCTACTCTACACCCTCAAACTTTGAATGTTTATGCTGTGAACACAGAATACTCATAAAGAGTATCTATTGGATGCTGGGGGCTTAATTTCTTCTTAGAACAATTTGCCCAGCCATGTCTTTATTTCCTTTCTTTTCCTGCTTATTTGTGAAAAATAATAGAGCAGACAGAGGTATCTGCATTTCTGGCACCCTTAGTACAAGCACAATGAAAGGATGTTTAGAGGGTAGGTTATGATGGTTATTTCTAACAACAGAATTACCATTGGACATTTATGTGCCTGTCATGTTATCCATAGCTTTAAACTAACTTGAAATATCAATTTCCTCTTACTGAAAAGAATCTGAGAATGTCCAGTATGCCAGCTTGCAGAACATTTGGCATTTTTAAATGAAAATATCTTGTAAAAACTATAAACTCTCTTCGCACTTCTCCCAAAAATTATCCATTCAGAGGTATAGTTAATTAGTTAGAAACTACTTATGTACAAAGTTCTGTAGGAAATGAGTTGCCCAATAAGCTTCATCTGTTAATGCTATAATGCATAATGTCAGGTAATAGATTATGTTCTGCTGGTTAAAATTTTGGTGAATGAGCACTTGTATGTCTTACTTTGTCCTTTTCTGCTGTTCAGCTGGAGAACAAGGGTGGCAAAGATTTATTGGATACAGAGGCTCTATGTACACGGTAGGAGGTGCTTTTCCGTTCTTATATTAGAGCCTCTAAATTAATCTGTGAGCATGAATCACTCTTGATCTCCCATTTCTTGGATTTCTGGACAGTGTAAAATATCAGTCTCAAAGTATTTGCAACTCCAAGCAGTAAATATCAAACATTTCCTTATTAACTTTGATGATCTCCCTGGTAAAAATGATATTGAAAGAGGGAATGTGAAAGCTAGGGAAATGTTCACACTGTAAAATATGCTTTTTGTACAATAGTCCTTCCATTAAGTCTCACATTCTGTATTTAGAGACTTGTGCAATTTTGCAAATTCTTTCAGGGAAAATTTCAGGAGAAAAGATAGACACGCATTTAGATTGCTAAAATCATTAATCATAATCTACATTTTAACCAGCTAAAGTTTCACTTCTTTTCTGTTTGTTTATTCTTTTGGTTGCTGCTCTCAAGGTCATACTCAGCTGTGTTTTTTTGTTTGTTTGTTTGTTTTCTTTTTTCTTCTGTGCTGCAAGTTACATGAAGAGCTAAATGATCATTTTGTAGTAAGAAAATGAAAGTTAGATGAACCTTGACATCTTGCTCAGGGTATAATTCAACAGTGAATTCATATCATCAGGATTTATCTACTTTAGAAACTAAACAGTTAACCTAATCATCACTTTTTATTGCTAATTTAGAAAAGCTTTTTTTTCTTAAGTACACTCTCACTTTTCTGAATTCACTGCATGTGACCTGTATCTTTTGTCCACTGTGCCATTACCAGCAGCTAATCCCTCTTATTTATTGATAATTGGACAAAACTGAACAACATGCCAACTCCTGAAAACTGAACACCACTAAGGGCTCTATTCAGTTTTTCCCCCAAAACCACATTAGTTTCCAACTTCACTTCCTTTGTGAAATATCAATGGGGAAAGAGTTTGCAATTCTCTCATGGCTTAGGAATTCCACTAATTCTAACCTGAACGTTACATAACCACATGAGATATTGGAATACGATGTACTCAGGCTCAAAATTAACACTTGTAAAATAGGGTAGGGAAAACTCATTCACTGGTTTGCTAATCAGTTTGGATCTTGTAATGTTCGCTTGAAAAAAAATGTTAGTTGTTAGAGAGGTGTCAGTCAGTGAGCAAGTGGTAATTAAGCAATCGGTATCTGTGAAATGTGGCCTGGTCCTTGAAGTTTTAAACACATTTTTCATCACTATTGTTTTTGTCAAACACAATTTGTGTTACTTCTGCTTTGTCAAATAATCACTAGAACGCATTCAACAGAACATCGAACTTCTTACAATCACATATTGCTGGCAATCATGTTTCTCTACAGGTTTATATAGGTCAACAATTTGGTGCACAGTACACAGGTACACACTGAACAGAAGAAAACAAACAAAAAGCCAGTTAAGGAAAAATCATAGTTATTCCCAGTCCATAAACTTTCTAAATAGCGCTCCCTGCAAAAAAAAACCACTGCCATTTAGAAGTAGGTTTCACTCCAAAGAGACATGTTGAACTTCCCCTTCAGCAAAATTTTCTTTTTTTCATTTCTTGATTTGTCCCATCTCAGTGCAGCCTTTCCCTCATCCAGCTATAGTGATTTAAAGTCTAAAGATGAAGCCAGAAGTCTACCCTTGCAAAAATCAGGAAAGAGAATAAAATTCCTGTTTGGCATTTGACAAGACTGTCTGTGTGTGAAGTCCCATGCTGAGGTACCCAAGCAATTTGGGAGTGGGTTATCTTTGGAGCAGCAGGCACTGCATATGGGCTTATTAGTCCTGTCTGTCAGGGCTATGCTACTTTAATGTGGCTTTATAACGTCACAGGCTTATATCCTTGCTAAACAGATTTACCATCTTGCTCATAGTATGCTAAAGTACATCTAACACAGCCTTTCATTGTGGGATGTAGACATATTCCTAGAATCTGTGCTTGCCATTACTCAATGTGGGAAATGGATACAAGTAATTTTTTTTGCAGTGAGGCTGACTTTTAGCTAGGGAATTTAGGAAGCAGTATCACACAGTGATCATTCAGAAGCAGATGTAAAGAATCTTCTCCATCCCCATATTTTTTTCTCTGTCAGCTTCCCTGGCAAGAAATCATGTCTCATTTTTAACAAATGGATTTTTTTAAAGAAAAAGTGACTGTTCCTAAACATACATTCTTGAATAAAGGGGCACAAAGAAACATTATTTACACATGGTGTGAAATGGGGTAATTTATATTTTTTAATCTCATGAATAATTTCAATCATATATTCAGAGAATATCACTATTGTCTGTCAATTTTATTTTCAGAAACTGGAAAGTATAATGGCTTTTATTTTTTCTTCCAGGGTGGATGAATATTCTTGTTAAGGTTTACTTACAGAAAAGCTGGAATGTTTCCATAACACAGCATGCATATCTGTAAGCGCCAAGAGTAGGCCATTGCTCTCTTGCTGTAAAAGGAGAGATGTTTTGCCAACAAAGATTTTAAAAAAGCAGTAATAATCTCACAGGGCCAAGTGACATAAAGATGGTCAAATTCTTTGATTATTTTATGCTGACGGGCATATTTATACCATGGACAAAGTTTAATGAATTTTTGAAGACAAAAATAATGATTCCCAGTGCACTCACTGAAGTCAATGGGATAAAGCTTTCTGTCATATAACTAAGAGGAAGACAAAATTAAAAGTTACCTTCATAAAGAAATGAATACCTTTTTTATTTTTTGAAATGCTCTTTTTTCAAATATATTTAGCAAATGAATGTTTAACTTAGTTTAAAAGTATAGAAAAATCAAAGACTAAATCCCTGGATTTAGACAGTGCAAGGAGTAGTACTGAACTCACAAGTCAAACAGAATGCCTACTAATTTTTTTAAATTAAAATCTATGCAAGGAGCTTTGCTTGACCCTTGCAGAACTTGAGCATTATCTTAACACATGAGACTAAAGTATATTTTACCTTGGGAAAAATTGGGGTTGAAGATATTCCTAAATCATCACAATCATCATTAGGAACCAAATCCCACAAACAGACAGGGAGACAAATACATTTGGCTGACGTTTTTCTATTTCATAAGTTGCTATTGCACCCTACAGAGAGAAGGAAAGGCACCACAGTGAGAAAGCAAAAAGTAAACCAGATTCAATTGTTAATACATATACTGATGTTTCATAGTGATAAGCTAGGATTGTTGCTGGTGATTTGATGATGAAAACAACGTTAGAAATATTTTTTCTACTGCAAACTTCATCCAGTATGGATCTGTGAGCTTAGCCACATTCAAAAACAAAAATCCTCTATTACTGAACTTGAAAATTATTGCTGGGTTCAGTTTTGCATTGTTTAAGATGGTTGGTTTGAGAGCACTTCTGATGTATCTAGGAGATTACCGGAAAATCAATGCTTTGTATAAACTCAGAAATGAGGTATGTTTAAGAGAAATGACCTTGGTCCAAAACTGTCTACTCTACGACAGGACTACAACATAGTAAACTGGTCTGGGAAATCATCAACTATCAAGATTTGTGTTAAACATCTCAAACTGCAGTTCTTAAATACAGACTTCCAAATCCATACTTGGCCACGTAGGAGATATTCACATTGTATAAGTATAAACATTTAATTTTGGTGCAGAGTACAGATGATGAGACTTCCTGTAGTCCATTGAGAAAGCTGGAAGTTTGCCTGTCAATCTCTGGTGACTGTAGATTTAGGTTTAGCAAGAGTTAATAACTTTAAGACATTAAGTAAAGTACCTTACCTTTGCCAGTATAAACAACTTCCAGATAAGTCATCATTTCATCAGGAAAAAAAAAAAACAACCAAACACATACTCACTACTCTTGGTTTTGTCAGTTACTGAACAAGGGGAAGCCTGTACATACATATTTGTATGCACCATTTTGATGTGCAGTGTCACACTGTTGTGCAAGACTAGGAAGGATCATTTCTACCTGAAAAATAAAAGTAAATATAGGTACTCAAAGAGTTAGCCACTCCCTAACTACCAATACACATCTTTGCTTTAGCTATGATTATAATTATGCTAGGTTTCTTGCTGCAGTTTCTTCTATCCCAGATTTGAAGCCACTGACAAAGCTTCCCTTAAACTTAAGCAAATTTCTTTATTTTCTCAGCTGTAAAGTCTAAATAATGGGAAAATAATTTTCTGCCACTGTATTTTTTTTAATTCATATATACATATTCTGACAGTGGAAAGACAAAAGAATTAGCAATCATGTAACATTTATCATCAATTCTATCAATTCTTGAAAGAGAATTAATGTGCACTGCTTGATATTTAAAAGGACCATATGCACAAGGGATATTGAATTATCCAAAGATCATTGCTACAGAAAAATATGGATGATAAAATAACATTTATGAAGATGGAAAGTGTCTTAAATACAGGTCCTGGCCGCACGTTATTTTTAACCTTGAAAGTATCTTATTTCCTCTCCCAGTAGCTACACAGACAAGAAAAAAGAACAAGCAAAGACCCCAAACTGAGACTAATAGCATGGGAAACAACAAAAAAAGGACTTCAAATTCAGAGTTTAAAGAGTTAAAGAAGTAATACTATTTAAACAAGATTGCAGAACTCCTATTAAAAATGGCAGTACTATAAATGTTCTAGTATTGTCAGGAATGTTCTGTTGGATGACACTATACTGTGATTTGTACACACAGCGGACCAGAGCTGATGGGTGAATGAAATGATCCATAACCCTCACTGACACATTTAGAGCAGTTCAGCTGCACACAGAGAACAGTCCATCATTTGCACCCTTCTGTGAAAGCTGGCTTTACCAAGTGTTTCAATGAAATATGTGCAACTTCCCATTTAAATTAGTACCACATGAACCATGAAGAGCACCACAGGTATCTGTTGTAGTACCAGTCTAATGCAAAAGTGGCCTGTCTTGTAATGCTCTAACAGGAAAGACATACAACCATTCATCTGTAACATATTAAAACCAGAAGAAATAAATTACTCTATAGATGAAGAATTATTGCTTGTGGAGAGAATGTGCAAAGGTAGTTCTAAAAAGCAGCTTTTACTAAAAAATTATTGCAACAGCATTTGAATTCCTAATGCATATTAAACCTAGTTCGCATAATCATAAATCATCATTTTTAAATCAAGAAAATCTGTTTGAAACTTTTTAAAGTTTATTTTACTAGTTCAGAACGATTTCAGCATTACCACTGGGAAAGCACAGTAGGAGTGACTGTAAGGGTGAAATATAAAACTTAACCATTTGCCAAGAAAAAGATCTTTGGTGCTGAATTCTTCAAATTTACCAGTAAGAGCTGCATAAGTATCTAAAAAAGTCTGCAAGACATTTTTAGACACACATGCAGGTGAGTAAAGAGAATTGAATTTCTGTGTGTGGACTTGCCCTCTTGTGCACTAGCTTTCCTTGAATTGTCTCATGTAGTCTAATCAGATATGCAGAAGATTTAGAAAAAGCAATGAATTTACCCAAATGCTACAAAATGTTTATATCAAATTAATTTTAATTAGGAAATTAATTTCTGAATACTCATTTTAGGCCAAGTACCTAATGCTTGATAATACCTGAGCTGAACATAAAGTGGCATTCATGGTGGTAAATATTCACTATACTCTGGGTAGGTTGCAGGATCTGATGCAGACATACCTTTTGCTATAGGATTAAGGAATAGTACCAGCATCAATAAAGACTCAGTCCTGCGCCTTCACTAGCCTAGATACATGTTTCACAGTAGCAGCACAAAATATATAAACCAAGGATAACTTGAGTTAATATCTCCTAGCCCAAATTTTCTAAATGTGCCTTTAACTTCAATTATTTCATGCTAAAGTTGTCTGAGGACAATCATTCCCATTCCAGTTGCATCTGGTTCTGTCATTTCTGAAAACAAGACATTTGTCTTCTTTTATAGCAATGCCTAGACAGCTTTCATCAAATCCAGCCTTTCAGTAAAACAGGATCTTTTGTACTATTACAATGGCATTTTTTAACTAGCACTAAGGAAAGAATATGGCCCCAAATATTCTGAATGTGACTTTTAAAATACAGTAGCTAAGAAATTGAAACAGGGTAAATTCTACAGTAAATACTCAGCCTGAAGCCTACTTTACAAAGCCAGCTTTGTTCTGAACTGACAGACCCAGGCACCATGCTTCCCACTCACAACTACCTGTAATTGAAAAATGCAACTCAGTCCTCAGTCTTCAGACACCGTCTGAAGATAAACTGATGAGCACATAGCTGAACTGCACATCCATTTAGAAGATAGGTGACATAGGAGGATGCAAGGAGCTAAGGTATGAGGGGATGAGAAAAAAAAGAATCAGCCATACCTAACAAGTTCGAGGCTCATTCTAACAGGTAAGTTCTATGCCTACTTTATAACTTTGTTTCCCCTGCGTTAGGAAGCAGTGGAACTCAGAAGACAGCAGAGGTAAGACTGTCTCCTGCAGTTTTCCTCAAGCCATGTTTACTTCCCTTTTGTTCATGACTGTGGTCCCTGAGACACAAATGTAAAGGGAAAATGAAAAGCAATTTTGCAAAACAGCCACTTTCAGGTTGTGTTCAGTCAACTAAATAGAATACCATCAAAAGATACTCAAATAGTACAAGCCTGGAACTGTTGCAGTTTTGTGAATGATATCTAGATAATCCGTGTGTCTGAGAGTCATTTATATTACTAATCTCACTCCAGCGGCTGCAAAATATAGCTCCATGTGTCATGAAATCTCTGTTGCTTTTTAACATAGAAGAATTTCAAATGCTAATGTGTTTGCATATGGTGCTTATAGCTTTGATTCTTGTTTTATTACTGTGTGAGCTCACATCTGTATTCTATGTAAATGATCTAAATGGTCATAATGGGTGGACTCAGCTACAGCTACTCCATTGCTTGCTCACTTTCAGCAGGATGGGGAGAGAATTCAAAGGGCAAAATTTGAGAAAAACCTGTGAGGTGAGATAAAGAAAGTTTAAAAAGTGAAAGCAAATACTACTACTAATAATAAAAATTACAAAAAACAATATTAAGAGCACAGCAAGTTATGCAAAGGCAATTACTCATCTCATCCCACCAGTGGATCTCAAAGCCTGTCTCCAAGAAACAACTACCTTGGAAAAACAAGTCTCACCACAAATGTTACTGCTAAGCACGGCGTTATATGTTGGGGAACATCTATTTGTTCATTACAGATCAGCTGTCCCAACTGTGTCACCACTGGGCTCTTGCTCACTCCCATGGTGCTCTATCCTCAGGGGCAGAGTGAGCAACAGAGCAGTTCTTGATACTGTGCAAGCGCTATTCAGCCACAGCTGAAACACTGGTGTGCTTATAAACACAGCTTTGGCCAACAGAAATAAAGCACAGGACTATAGGGACTATTGTGAAGAAAATGAACTCCATCCCAACTAGATCCAGTACAACATTTCTGTTACTATTATCATTTAAGAAAACTCCCAGACAAGATTCCCTTTGCACTGACTGGAAATTTTCCCATTAAAATTTCAGAACCCAAACCCTACATCTGAGAGAAAAAATATACTGTATGTTCTTTTATGTGTATCTTTTTATTTGTGGATAGGACAATAATAATGAGTGTTATATCACATACTGATTTTATCATTAAAACTCACTAGCAGTATCTGTGCACGACCATAGAATGGCTGAGGCTTGAAGACACCTCCAGAAACACCCTGCTCAAACAGAGCCAGCTAAAGCAGGTTGTTCAGAGCCATGTTCAGTTTAGTTCTGAATATCACAAAGGATGAAGACTTCACAGGGTTTTTTTAGGAATTTGTTTCAGTGATTGACCATCTTCACTGAGGAAAAAAAAAAAAAAGTTTTCCTTATGTTTAGGAGGAATTTTCTGTATTTCGTTTTGTGGCCACTGTCTCTTGTGCTGTCACTGAGCACTAATGAGAAGAGCCAATCTCTGTTGTCTTTTTATCCTCATCAGGTTTTAATACATACGGGTGAGATTCCCCAAAGCCTTCTCCAGACTGAAGAGTTCCAATTCTCTCTGACTTTCCTCATAGGAGATATGTCCTGTAACCATCTTTATAGTACTTTAGTATTTTTCTGGACTGGATCCAGTATGTTCATGTCTCTCATGAAGTGCCAAGCCCAAACTCGGAAACAGCTCTCCAGATGTGTGAGAGCTGAACAAAGAGGAAGGGTCACTTAGGCCATTAAGCTATTGCCTTTACCATCAGGGCACACTGCTCATAATCAAATTGATGTTCACCAGGACCCCTCTTCCCTGGTTATTTTACAGAGCGGCTTTCCAGAAGGTCATCCCTCAGTGTGTACTGGTGCGTGTTGTGGCTTTTCTTCCTCAGATGGCAGGCTTGTTGTTTCCCCTTGTCAAACTTCATGAGTTTTTTGCCTGCCCATTTCTCCAGCAAGGTTCTTCAGCAAGGTTCTTCTGAATTTGACTGTAAATCAGTGGTGCTTAATCAGAAGTTGCATATTGGTTCAAGTAAACATAATTCTAAATAACATTCCTTTTGCTTAAATATTAAAGTGGGTTTTTTTTGTTGTTGTTTTGGTTTGGGTTTGTTTGTTTGTTTGTTTGTTGCATTTTTATCTATGTAATAGATTAATGTGTGTGACCATGCTGAGGCAACTAGATGTATGCTTTCTCCAAATACTGAATTGTGATATTCATCTTCATTCATAGCTCTCATATGAGCTTTTAATAAGTTTAATAAGCCTCTTTTCAGGATAGGAGCATGAGATAAGTGAGAAGCAACAAAAAGTAGTTTTCTCCTCTTAATCTGAGAGATCCTTCTGGACTGTTTATTAGTAGAATTCATTGGTTGCACTTTAACTAGAACATGCGAGAATCATTAGTCTGAACTGTAGACAGTTTGGACCAAACATAAGTATCTTATAAAATCTCCTTAAAGAAAGACAATCTGAAAGAACACTGAATTATACGACAAAATTAAAAACTAAATTAGTATTTTCCAAGGTATATCATAGAATCAGGGAATCATTTATGTTAAAAAAAGACCCTCAAGATCATCAAGTCCAGTCATTGCCTAGTACTACTAAGTTCATTAGTACACTTTGTTACTAAGCGCAACATCCACATTTTTGTTAAACATCTTCAGGGATAGGGATTCCACCATTTCCCTGGGCAGCCCATTCCAATATATGCCCATTCTCTCCATGAAGAAATTCTTTCTCATATCCTGCCTAAACCTCCTCTCACCTCCCACTTGTCATCTGAAAAACAGACAAACATCCTCCTTGCTTCAGCCTCCTTTCAGGCAGTAATAGAGAGAGATGAGATCTCCTCTCAGCTTACTTAGACTTTTGGAAATTAAGTAATGTATTGCTACAGATTACAGTGCATTTTTTTGTTGCCTGTTGAATTTCTAACTGTATATCACATTGGTGTGAAGAGGAATTGCTGAAGTACCTTTCAACTTTGTTGAAAATTTTCACTGTATTTAAGTGATTCCTTTTGTAACCTTTTTGGTAAACAATTTGGATTTATTTTTTATTTTTATTTTTTTTTTAATGTTTTTTACACTGTTAATACAATTTGCTACGTTATTTGGCATTTGCCACAAAAGACCTATAGTTATTTGTAGCCCAGTAAGCAAATTATAAATATGGTCTTGTAAATGAGTTGTTTGGATCACTTGGAAAATCATAATCAAAAGCTGATCAAGAACTGCTTTTCACTCTTGTTAACGTGCAAGCTATTTTGGACTGACAATGCCTGCACTGCTAAATATTCATTTGTTTGGAGTTATGACCATCTCATTATTTTCAAAAAAGGGTCTCAAAAGAACTCTCAGTGGAATCATTGTTAGAAGATATTACATATTTTTTACTTGGCCAGATCAAAGCACATTTTTATATCAATGAAGTCTGTTCAAAAGGCACAATGCCATAATGATAATTCACTACAAGCAAAATAAACAAGATGTAAGATCGGAGATCAAATATTGGCAGCAAAGTGGCAAGTTTGCAGAGGATGAGCGAGCTTTCCCTGGGCTCCTCTGTTTTTCAGTATGCCAAAACAAACAGCAAAATACACACAAACAACAGCATAAGTGCTTTTCTTCTACTCCTTCTATTTCTTCTACTTCTTTTATTTTCTTTTTCTTTTAATTAAAAGAATAATATTTAATAACACATGGGATTGGTATGTCAAGTATTGTGGTTTTATGTGCAAAAGAAAAAAAATTGATAGGTATGTTATTAGATAATCAGCATGAGATTAAAAATGGATAGTTCATCCGTGATTTGAGCATTAAATACTACCATTAAAACAGGGGAAAGCTCAAACTTTTCAGAATTTTTTCAACTTGAAGTCTTGTGTTATAATCAGAACTAATTACTCATATATATATCATTACCTAAAGTGAATCCAATGGATCACTTTCAAAAGCACCTGTCTTTCTGCATTGATTATAAAGGGAGGCAAAGTTGGATCTTGAGCAGTATCTACATTGCAAACATCTAATTTAGGATGAGTGGATCACACCTATGGCAGTTTGTGTGGGAAGGAAGTGAATGACTTAGAGAAAATTAGCAGGGAAGGACAATATGTGAAGATGAAAGAAAATTGTTATTTAGGTTTATAATAAATCAATGGGAGAAAAGATCATTTTTACAGGGAGAAAATGTTATATTAAAAAGATCAGGAGAATGGTGTTGGGAGAAGAGTCTGAAGAAAAGGAGCAGAAGGTATGGGTGAGATTACTCTAGTTTACGTCTGTGCATAGTATAGCTGTATATGTGTGCCCTAGGTGTCTAAGCATCTACTGCAGTCAGTGGAGAGCTGGTCAACATACGTATTTTTTTACTTTGCCCTATACTAAATGTCTAATTTCAGTCCACTGAATTGCTCTCTGATTCCCAGGCCTGTGTCAAACAGGAACCTATTTTAGAGCATCAACTGCAAAACAACTTTGTTACAGTTTAACGACGTAGCATCTGCTTCCTGCAGTTTTATAGTTTTCACATATGTCATGTGGTATGAAAAACCCCTTTGGCCAGTTCAGGTCATCTGTCCTAATTCTATCCCCTCCCAGCAACTTTTGCCCAATTCCAAGCCTCTATGCTATCAGGACAGTATAAGAAGCTGAAATGTCCTTGGCTTAGTGCAGGCACTGCTTAACAACAGCTAAAATATCCATGTGTTATCAACATTATTTTTCTACTGAAGTCAAAACAGAGCATCATACCAGGTACTATGAAGAAAATTAACTCTGTCCCAACAGCAATCAGAGAAACATCAATTGTTACAGATTATATTATATTATAGTACTATATTCCTAGGTCCTGGGTATTTGAAATGGTATTAGAAAAATACATATAATAAACAGAGACCCATCTTTCCAGTGACTAAAATAGGAACTAGCCTAACCATAGTCAACCAAGTTTATATGTCCAAGCTTGGATCTAATTTGCTTTTTTAAAAAATTAGACTAAATGGAATTCAATCCCATGAATGGAGAATGGTAAAGAAGTGATAGAACTGAATAAAGTATGCGAGAAAGAAGATTGGAATTACTGGGAAACTTGTATCTGAAGAGTAAACAATCCCAAGCACTACAAAATGATGACAGTAAAAGTTGTGTCTAGACACATTTAAGGGAGATTAAAAGTATTAGCACAGAATAGAAACTGTTTGAAAGTTAAGTTATAAAGCAAGCTGTAGAGACCTGGAAGATTTTGAGATGTATGGCATTATAAATTGATAGACTAGGAATTCTTTGGAAGAATCCATTAAATGAAGAAAAGATTTTGCCTAATAATATATAAAAGCAATTCATAACATTGTAAATAGTAATATCAGTATCAAGCAAAATAGAAGCAGTGATATTTATTTTATTCTGTTCATTTTAAATTATACTCTTCCACAGATTCATATATTTGAGATCATTTTATTTACAACACATAACATTAAGAAGGTCATCAAGAAGGCTAGATGTTTCAACAGATGTGATTGGCAGCCAGCAATGTAGAAGTAAAAAAATCAAATTTTTCTGATAAAATGATCATTGGAATGAAAGTTAAGGATATTGACAACTAAGGCTGTAGGTATAAAGGTTAATAGCCTGCTTTGATGAATGGATCTCACTTGGCATTATGTCGGGAAATAGGACACTGCTCCATTTAATATCCTTTTCACATCTCTAGTATTTTCTTTGCAACATAACAGCTAAAAAAAAATAAAATAAAATAAAAAAACATTCTACTAAATAAAACAGCTGTGTCAGAAAGGTAGCTGTTCACAAAGACTAGATTGGTGGCCTGTCAGTGGGCTGAGAAAGTGGCTTGTAGCTATTATCCGTTCACACACATGAAAACAGATTTGAACTTCACATTAAGTTTGTCAATAGTTTGGAACGATTTTTTGAAAGCATATACATAAGTATTGTTTCTAACCAAAATTATACACATCTAATAGTCAATATTAGAAAAGATACGAAAATGTTGAAGTATTGGTAAGTCTGTCTACAACTCCTTGTTACTCCTTTTATCAGTTCTACCTTTTCGTTGAATGTGTTTATAACAGCATTTGGAATGCAAGTCTCACATTAATATATATTACCGTTATGAAAATATGTACACGCATTTTAATATTATTGTTTCCTGGGTATTTTTTCTTATCAGATCTTATTTTATTATGCACACATTTAAGAGTTTAATTCAAGGGAAGAACAATTAAAGAACATAACAATGAAACTGTTATATAAGCAAAATAACATAAGTGGGTTCTGAGCAACCTAAGGTAGCAACGGCATCAATGCATACAGTCCACAGAGAATCTTCTGGTCTGTTATCTCTTTAGTGTCCTGTTCCATGGCATTGCCTGCTCTAAGCGTATTTGCACACTGAATGATGACAGTCCAGGAAAATGTAGTGCTTTTTGTTTTGTTTTATTACGTTTTTATAGATTTCTGTTTTTCCTCATTGTGTAATTATGTTATTACCTAATGGCTGGTTTGAAAGTTATTCACTTTCATGAGATAATAAAGCTTTTGACAGAGTTGAATTGACATTTCTAAGAAATTTGGTTTAATCTCTACTCTGCTCAGAAAACCAGAACATGTTAGGCTTTCTGCAGAGAACTCCTTTATAACCAGATATTCTATCTGATAATGTTATCAGTGCTTTTATGTAACCTGTTCTCTCAGAATACTTGTATCTATGGAGGTCAAAGAAAGGACAGGTCCTCCCTTCCGTTCTTTGCTGGACCTTGCAAAATATGCAGTAGTGTACATACGTAGGGTGATTTCAGAGACCAGCACTCGAGTATCACTTAAATGCTATCTATATTTGAAGTTCAGGTAAATTCTTCCTTATGTTTCCTCATTCAAATGTATGAGAGAAGTGCTAAAGAAGGTAGCAGCTTTAGACAAATACAAAACTTTTATGTCTGAGAGGTAAACCTGCTCACAGAAGTGTTCATTGAATGTTTTAGAATTGGATGCAGTTTGCTTTATGGCTTTCAGATCTTTCATTAAGGCCATGAAGAACAGATGATTCACATCTGAGTTTTAAGTTCATTTTCAAAATCAACCTTAAATATGAATTTTTCATGTTATGTTACCAGTGACATCTTTGTGATCTTAATTGGCCCTTCAATTTTCTTAATCTGCCCACAATAAACTAACATTAAATAATGAATATATAATTTTTATATAAAATTACATGGTAATAATTTAATCCCAGGACTGTGAAATAGTCTATAGTAATAAATCTATTTTAGATTTGCTACAATTCACGAAAGTGAAGAAAAGTCTTCATTAACAGACAGGAAGATTATTATTTATTATTAGTTTTATTTTTTCTTATGCCAATCTTATGTAAATATTCATATTCTTTCAAATTCTTAATGGAAGAAATATAACTCACACACATTTTCAGAAGTTTAATAAATATAAAACAAAACAGATCAAACCATTATGACTTCTTCAAAGCCATCTCTAATTCAATAATGAAAGTAACATTATAGTAATATTCATTAAACACTTACAGGTTATTGACCTCCATAGCTGAACAGAACAGAGGCAGTCAGCCTTAAAGGACAAATATATCTTAATTTTTGTCATGGGTGGATTAATGGCTTGCCTTTCTTGATAACATTTTCTATTCAGCCTTATGGAGGACTTAGAAAATGAAGCACAACAAAAGGATTAGAAACAAAGAAATAATATGCCTAGCTGGACACACCATTTATTCTACTTTTGATTGCTCAATTATCAAGTTCAACACATTCCTTTAATATATTTACTCAATGATATTTAAGATTCAATGCAAAATATGGTTTTGAGTTGCTGTGAAAACCAGCTATGATGCATTTCCATAAAAATGACTAAACTGGCAGAGTGGATTAAATACTAGAGCATTTGGGATGATGACACTCTAGGAAGATTTTGCATTTACATGAACTGGATAACGTCAGAAATTTGTTTGCTTTTGGGGATTTTGTACTACAAGGGAATAGTAAACAAACATGTTACTATTGAGATTACATGGTGTGCCAGCATACATTATTTGTCGTTTAAAGGAGCATCCCATAGAATCCTTACTTTTATGAAGCAAGCTCATTCAATTTTAAGGTGGATCAGAATAGATTTTAGTTAGTACTACATTATTTCTTGCACAAAATTATTATATATGAGAGGCTACTGGCTGTAAGACCTTTTGACACTGCTAAGTATTTGGATTTATATTAACAAAAAAAAAAAAAAGAAAAGAAAAAAAGAAAAAAAATTGTACATAATTGTTTTCTTCAGAGATTATCTAATTCAGAATTAGTGATTTAAGTTTATGACTTTATAGCGACACTCTCACTGTCACTTCAGTACCACAAAGGAAATTCTTATTTAAATGTTTTTGTTTGTTCACCAGATTTCCTGCCTTAAGTCCTTTTTCTTTAGAATTCCGTTTCTGCTAAGTTGTAGCCATTAGGAAACAGACAAATAGCATGTGGAAAGTTTGATTTTAATACAGACACTCATGCTGGTGAGTGGTAGATCACATCAGTATCCAGTGTGTTCTTCACTTTACATTAGTGAATACTCAATGTTTAACAGGGAATTTGATGATCTAACATCTAGAAAATCTTGTCATAAAAACGTATGCCAAAGGCATGGAAGGAACTGTATCATGGCAGCATCTTTTTGATCTGATTCTTCCTTTAAATTACAGTGAAATGTTTTGACAATCTGCTTGATGTTGAAAAGCAAGAAAGGAATGAACGATAAATTTAAATTGGAATATGTCTTATTTGGTCCCCAGTAAAATTCGTAAATTTACCTGAACATAGATATTCTTAGATATTTTATGTTTACAAATTGAAGTAACTTTTTAAATTTTTATAAATTATTTTGGTTCTTATATACAATACACTGAGAAGTATTTCCCATGAACTTCTTCATTCTTTGCTAAAGCACAGTGTCTACTGTTGATGGCAGATGTGGTATTGCAAAATCATTCAGAAATTCATAGGATAGAACAAGTCTATTGGTATCTTACACATACCAGGATTTCTAAAAATAAGTTATTCCTGATGTATCACTCAATAGTTGTCGACCTTCTATTGATAATAATAATGACCCATGTGCTTCCAGAATCATAAATGTTAAGATTTTCCATTCAGTCTATTCTATCCCAACTGAATTAAATAGAAGTTTTTTATATTTCATTATAGGCCCAAAATCAACTCTCTTTGGCTGGCCTCTTATTAACAGTTGGCTTTGCAATTAGCCTTGTAGAACTCAGTGAGCATGCAGAACAAGATTCAGCCATAATGGAACATAACAGGACCATCAATGTGAACACAGGTTATGTATGATCACCAGTTACAGGGACATGAAAATCCCTACAACACATACAACTTAATTTCTTTTTTTATTTCTTTCTTTTTTCTCCCTACATGTATTTGTCTGTTTGTGTGCCTGCTCAGTTTTTTGATTTCAGAAAAAGCAAATAAAATACTGTTTCTATTTGGAAGAGCCTGACAATGACCTATTAAAAGTTGTGCTTGCAAGGAGAATTTCTTGCAAATTTTTTAGCTGAACTGTATTACCTGTTGCAGCAATAATCAATGTACTGAACTTAATTTTTTAAAATACTATTGCAAGGTGATCTTGAAACAGAAGGCATGTAAAAGCAGTGTAATTGCCAATGAAGTAGGAAGCTGGTGCATTGCATACATGAAAACAGTGTTGAAAAAAGTGAATGTAACTCTTCTCTAAGGATCAATAACCCTCTATGTAGTCTTCTACACTGAGACTTTATTTTACACACAATGACAATTATGATTTTGCATAGTCATATTTAAATTAAAATCACTTACTGTTTCAGGGCTCAGATGGATTAACAGACATGAACAAACAGCCTCTTTAAATTTAATAAAATATTCATTCACATGATTCAAAAAATCATTACAAATAAGGTGTTCAGAGATGAAAGAGTCTGAGTGCTGACATTATTTTTGCTTTATAAGATTAAACAAGTCTACGTAGAAATAATAAATGTGGCTAAAATTTGTTGAAATATCATGCATGTGAGCTTGATTTTAACATTGTGAGTGAATTTCATACTGAGACTACTTCACCCTCAAATCCACTTATGTTTAAAACAACCCCTGAATTCTTTTTAGCGTGCATCCAGCAATATCATGGTGTGATGTTCATTCTATCTTTGTCCCTAAAAAGCTGGCCTGTGCTCACTGAGCTCACAAAAAGTGACTTACTCAGAGATGTGCATAGTTCCTATATTAGGCTGTTTATTTACCTTAGGCCATAAGAATTACAATGGTTGTCATCACAGGGCAGCTCTTGAACATATGCTGAACGTTTAAAAGTACTTTTTAGTGGGAATAAGTTACTCATTTATAAATAAACTCTACGTAGATGAGGAACATAAATTAGTTGTCTAATCTCCTTTCTAATGGAGAGGGGCAGAGATTTCCAGAAGGAATGCAGTTCTCAAGAATAACCCACCATTCAAGAGTTGATTTCTCTCTGTTGTCTGTAGAAAGAATCCTTATACTAACTTTGTTCCCCTCTAAAGCAATTTCATGTAAGAGGATGAATCTGGACCTCAGTTATGTACTGACCTATTTAGGAATGCTTTCTTTAATTAAAATCTTTTTTCTGCCTTTTTTTATTTCGGGATAAGACGACAATCCACTTTTATAGAGAAAAGCAATATGAATAAAGAAATTAAAAACAACAGCAAAAACTCTAATAACTAATCTATTCTGGAAGAGTTCTTTATTAATTTTCTGATACAACAAGATCAATCAGATATCACATGTATCATCAAATCATGAGATTGAGTTCAACTCATTGTTCTATAGATACATTTATTTTTAAACATGTTTCAACATATTAGGAATATGTATGTCAGAAAATAAATCTTTTATCCAACCCTGTACACCTAATGTGAGTATTTAAACCAAAACAAAAAACTTAGGCCTGAACCTAACAACAGGAAACTATCACTAGTTTCCTTCACTGGCTTCTCATCAAACTCCACAAAAGAAAGATATGCTAATTAACAGCTCTGGCGAAAGCAGCACTCCCTAAATCAAGCTGTCTTTTTTCTTCTGTCACTAAATGGAATTTAAATAAAGGTGCTATCAATTAATAGCAAATATCAAAGTACATTACTCATAAAGAAATATATTGCACAAATTTATTTTAAAAAGTTACTGGTAGACATACCATGAGTTCATTCAGGGAGTCAAGGTGGGATTAATGTCTTCTAATTTTAGATCTCTTTTAATTTCAGAGTTGCATGTGTAACTGTCTTCATCTGAACATCCTTTCTAATGAATAGACTACAGAAGGAATGTAATTGTGTAATGTAATTGTGCTGGATGCCATCAGCTTGTGCTGGATGCCATCTCCAGACAACTGGAAGAAAAGGAGGTTATCGGGAGTAGTCAGCATGGATTCACCAGGGAGAGGTTATGCTTGACCAACCTGGAAGCCTTCTATGATGTTGTCACTGGCTGGGTGGATGGTGGATGGTGGGAGAGCAGTGGATGTAGTCTATCTTGATTTCAGCAAGGCATTTGATACTGTCTTCCACAACATCCTTATAACAAAGCTGAGGAAGTGTGGGATAGATGAGTGGACAGTGAGGTGGGTTGAGAATGCGCTGACTGGCAGAGCACAGAAGGTTGTTGGCAGTGCAGAGTCCAGTTGGAGACCTGTAACTAGTGGTGTTCCTCAGGGATTGGTGCTGGGTCTGGTCTTGTTCCAGATCTTCATCAATGATCTTGATGAGGGGATAGTGGCCACCCTCAGCAAGTTTGCTGATGATACAAAGCTGGGAGGATTGGCTGATACACCTGAAGGCTGTGCTGCCATTCAGCGAGACCTGGACAGGCTGGAGAGCTGTCCCTCTCCCTCCAGCTGGTCATCCCCCAACCTGTACCAGTGCATGCAATTATTCCTCCCCAGATGCAAGATTCTACACTTGCTTTTGTTAAACTTCATCTGGTTTCTTACTTCTGAGGTGCATTAAAAAGAGCGTGGCCAGCAGGTCGAGGGAGGTGATCCTCCCCCTCTACTCTGCCCTGATAAGGCCTCATCTGGAGTACTGTGTCCAGTTCTGGGCTCCCCAGTACAAAAAAGACAGGGATCTCTTGGAAAGAGTCCAGCGGAGAGCCACAAAGATGGTGAAGGGCCTGGAGCGTCTCCCCTATGAGGAAAGGCTGAGTGAGCTGGGTCTGTTTAGCCTTGAGAAGAGAAGACTGAGAGGGGACCTGATCCAGGTCTATAAATATCTAAGGTGTGGGGGGCAGAGTGGCGAGGCCGGACTGTTTTCAGCAGTGTGTGGAGACAGGACAAAGGGAAACAGCCAGAAACTGCAGCATAGGAAGTTCCACACAAATGTGCGCAAGAACTTCTTTACGGTGAGGGTGACAGAGCACTGGAACAGGCTGCCCAGGGAGGTTGTGGAGTCTCCTTCTCTGCAGATATTCAAGACCCACCTGGACGCCTACCTGTGCGACCTGGTGTAGGGAACCTGCTTTGGCAGGGGGGTTGGACTCGATGATCTCTGGAGGTCCCTTCCAACCCCTATGATTCTGTAATTCTGTGATTCTGTAATGAAACAGTTTCTTTAACTCATTGTAAACTAAAACTATTCATTTAGATATGTATATCTCTATGGTGAACCTCTACAGTTAATCAGATGTAGACCAGAAGGCCAACTATGCTCTGGGTTACATTAAAAGAGGAGTGGTGAGAAGGGAGAGGGAGGTTATTGTCCTCCTTTACTCAGCTCTTGTGAGGCCCCGTCTGGAGTACTGCCTCCAGGCCTGGGGCCCCCAGTACAGGAAGGATGTGGAGCTCTTGGAACAGGTTCAGAAGAGGGCCACTAAGATCATCAGAGGACTGGAGCACCTTTCCTATGAAAAAAAAATTGAGGGAACTGGGCTTGGAGAAAAGAAGGCGCCAGGGAGACCTCATTGTGGCACTCCAATATTTGAAAGGAGCATATGGATGGGAGGGAGAACTGTTTATGAGGGTGGATAGTAATTAGACAAGGGGGAATAGTTTTAAACTAAGACAGGAGAAGTTTAGTTGAGATGTTAGGAGGTAGTCTAGATGCCAAGTGACAAAATGCCATTCAGTGTAATGTTTATGAATTTTCTCTTACATACTCATGGGAGCTACTTTCATTGAATAAGTTAGATGACGTAAAACATTTATGTTGGCAATAATAGAAGATGCTAGTGTGAAGAACCTGATGACAGAAGAGGCAATACATCAAGAAAAATGATACTTTCATCATATTTTTTTACCAATCACTGTGTTGTCAATGGCCAAAAAAATCCAGATTGAGGATGTTGTTATGGAGCAGCAAGGCAATGTGAGTAGTAGCTCAGTGACTTCTTTATTTTTTGAACTTAGAGAACATTCTAATGCAGGCACTGGAAGAACCACAGTAGTGAGATTCATTCTGTTGGGATATCATATTAAAAGAGATTTTCTAGGAGAGCAAACATTTAGAGGATGGTATTTTCCAAAGCAGAGTAAAAATGAACTAGATAATTAGCACTTCGGCTTTAACCTTCACTGGATAAAAGCAAACTCAGAAATTTCGTCAGATACAATTCATAAAAGGTTGACTTGGGAATTCAGGAGGCAGAAAGATACAAAAACAGTTTTGCAACTTTTTTTTTTTTTTTTTTTTTTTTTTTTTTTTTTTTTTAAAGCAAGACTTTTTTAAATCTGTACCTCTAATTTAAACCCAGTCTTTGATTGGAAAAATAAAAAGTGACATATTTTCATTCATCACATAGATATATCAGTTTCTTGTCAAGTTTATTAAAGGAGAAAACAGAAGGTTAAAACATTTGTAGATACATATATTTTGTTTGGAAAATAAAGTTTTTGGTATTTTTGTGATGAACAGTGAATGAACTACCTACTGTAAACTTTTTTGAGTGACAATGCTGAACTTCAGCAAATACTCATCAACATAATACATTTTTAATTTTAGTAATTCAGTTATATGTCCCAGTTTGTCCATAACATAATACTGCAACATCAGCTGTTGAACAGTTGAACAGTATTTTTCCCCTCACCATTACTGCAATTCCATTTATTCCATAGGTACTCCTCATTATTGCATTTTAAAGTACAGTGATTACTAGCATGTAGTACATTACGTGTACAGCATGTATTTGTGTTTCCTATGCGTGACAGACTCAGTTTGCAACCTTCAGGACAGACAAGATTTAAATAGAAATTGTCAAAAGAAAAAAAAAAAACAAACATCAAATTCTGAATGTACATTCAATCTGACAGAACATAAATGTGGTTTCTTGCTTCTACAAATATTAGGAGGATTTTTTTTTACTAGGAACGCTAAAACATTTATTTATTTATTTATTTATTTATTTACACAGTATTCATTTTTTATTATTTTCTGTTTTAAAAATTACTCATTTCTTGTTTATTATTTTCCTTTTTAAAAAGCATTCATTTTGACTATAACTTGGGCTGTGTGAGAAAAGGAGAGAAACAGAGGTTGTAACTGAAATTTTCAGCATTACAAGCACAATTTTTTACTGTATAAACTCATAGAAAGTTATATCTGAGCTGTGCAGCTGTTTCTCACTGTAATTTGAACTTGGACTAATCAGTGAGATTCATGAAGGACAACTGCAGACAGCACATCAAATGGCATCCAGTGACTTAACTGAGAAAATGGGGATCTAAATGAATTATTATCGATCAACAGTCATTGTTGTAGTTCTCTAAGAACATCAGCCTTGCACTATGTGATACACAAATATTAATATAGTTTAAGACATGTTAGAAGAAAAACGATTAAAACAAATTTAGACAGCACCATTGACGAGTATCTAAACCCATTACATGAGAATATCTAGAGTGTTTTTAACAACCCATCCCCCTTGCAAAACTATGTTCTAGAACTAAAAATATATTACAGAACTCGAAAGATGATTGTTTTTTCTATCTGAGATGACAGTACATTCATTTTCTTCAAATGTTTTCCATACTTGGAAGTAATCAGGAACAGAAGACTGAATTCACTACGATTTATTCATTTGGAAAAGAGGATTTCCAGGTTATAGACATTTTAAACAAGTCATTAAGATCTCTGTAAGAGAATAGAGAGCTAATCAAATAAATAAACAAATAAGTAACAATGAGCAGTTTATAAAAATCTACATGTGAAATGAAACTTATACTGTCTGAAGATACGTAAGAAGATATGTAAGAGAGAGATTCAGTATTTGCAATGACAATCATAAATTAGAGAAATGGTCTTGGAAAATGGTGTTGAATCTAACAGAGAAGTTACAAAGTATTACAAATAGATTTGAATAACCAGCTTTGAAAACAGAGGATGAGAAACAGCTGGCTAGATAGCCGTTTTTGGAAAGAGAACCAATGGATAAAGTAGACTACAGTCTGAACACAATCAGAAATATCATGCTGTTCTGAAGACGGCAAAATCATACTGAGATGTGTAAGTAGAATATAGCTTGCAAAAAAACTGAACAAATCTTTCAGCTTTACACCACTTTGTAGAGCTTCAGCTGGAGTACTTTGTCCAGCTCTGGTCAGCATACTTCATGAACCAGATCAGGGGGAGAACATGGATCACTAGAAAGAAAAATAAGAGATCTACAAAGTGAACAATTAAAAAAAAAAAAAGATTCAAGTTTGTTATATTAAGTACAACTGAATGATTGGAGGCTTGAGCATGCAAAATCTTCTGTATAGAATATGATCAATCAGTGCATATCAAATAAGGATAACAAATGACCTTAAAAGTAAGAGAGATTGAAATTAAACCTCAGGAACAACTTTGTAGTAGCAAAGAACAACTTGACAAGAGTGAATGTGGAGTCTCCATCTCCAGAGGATGTTAAAAATTATTTAGATCAACAGCTGCCAGGACTCATGCCATTTCTGTTGATATCAGGTCTTTTCTCAACCTTTTTTTGGTATGATTACTGAGTGACCATCATGAAAGATATAGTAAAAGTGAATATATTATGGCTGTCCACAAAAGAAATGGAGCAACCAGTGAATTTAACAGGAAAAGCAACCCTGCTTCCTCAGGTGAAACTAAATCAGAGGAATCAAAGCCACTGGGACAAAAGATATGAAAAGAGAAAAAAAAGTGTCTTGGTACATTCATGGCAAGAAAATGTTCAAAGCCTTCTACAAAGAAACCATGATCAAGTCTTTCTCTCAGAAACTTGAAAATCATTGGCATTCAGCCTGCAATGGTTTACAGAAGAGAAGAATCACTATGGAAGAGATACGCTATTTACTTATACTCTATCTTTCTTACTGTGATCACTGATACAACGGAACACTGAGCTCAGTGAACTACAGGTCTGACTCAGAGTGGTGACATCATTACTAAATACTTTCCTGGAAATATTCTTGCCTTGCACAAAGACTCTGGTGTACATTTCTATATATGGAATACATTTGAAGAAGAAATGGTCTGATCAGAAACCATTCACAAACAAACAAACAAAAAGCAGTGTGTGGGGAGTACATCTGTTGGGTAATTTATTCCCAATAAATTATTCAGCCTACACTACGGAAGGGCCTACTTTTTTCTCTAGTTATATAAAGATATGTATATATTTATGACATCCACAGTCACAAATGTTATCTCTGACTGATGCTTTCCTTATTGTCATCTTTTCTGTCTACCTTCTCATGTTAATTCAGGAAGTTCTTTGTTTTCTCATTGATCTTTTGATTCAGAGGTGAATGACAACTTTAACCATGGAGCTAGACCAAATGCCTCAGGATGGCAAAGAAAATTATATTTTTGACTCAGAAGGACAGAAAATGCCCCCAGCAAAATAATAGACTATCACATAAACAGAAATTTTAGAAGCAATCCAATTTCAGGACAAAAGCAAGATGAAGTTAAGGACATTTGAAAACAAAGCTTCAAGTATAGTGACTCATGCACTGATAAACTAAATAAAAAGATAAAGCATTATACATAATGTAGCTAACACACACAATGCAAGATTTGGTTGGCATTTATTCCTTCTTTTTAAAAATGATTTTCCCTTTCTTTTCTTTGTTTTACCCTCCCTTTCCCTTCCCACTTACAGTCCTTTGTTCTTTCCCCTTTAATGACTAGCAGTGATTTAGTTATCTAGGTCATTCATTTACCTTGAATTGTTTGCCATAGCACCACAAATACAAGTTGAAATCTAGGAACTCTTATTAACTTCACCTACCGGTGAAGAAACCGGTTTTGTAAAAAAATATCTTAAATATTTTTAATTACTTCAAATATTTTTTCCTTTAAAATTTGAAACAAATTGAATATGAACTGTAAAAGTCAACGAGTTGCTAAAATGTGAGCAGTCTTTCTGTTCATTAGGCAATATATTTTCACATTTCTCTGTTAACATAAGAAAACTCTGAAAATTCAATTAGTTGAATTAATGCGGTGTGCAAAACAGCACACAGAAAAATTCCCCGTCCTTGATGGCACGTACCACTTTTGACCTGTTATGTGACAGAGTCAAGTTATAATAGAATTTCTTTTATGTGTTCTTTTTCAAATCTCTGTAAGAAGACTGATGCTTGACAACAGAAACAAGGCAACAAGTGGACAGGTAAAAGATTTGTGTTTTGCTAAACAGGATCAGTGGACGAGGATGTTTGAAAATATACAAGGTGTATACAAGGTAATAGATGCACCCATGTGTTAATATCAGCCATGTTTTTTATACGGTCTATATAGAGAAGTCACTTAATCTTCTCATAATGGAGTTATTTTCAGATTTTGCTGGGCAAGAAATATATAATCTTTCAGATTTTGATTTCTATAGTACAATTTACATGAGATTGCCATTATTAGGACCTTTATGTTTATGTAACAAATAAAACAATCAACAACTAGGTGTTAAGTGTCTGACAGTGTCATAACTCACTTCCCATAGATGTTTCATTATCTGGTGGTCCTCTTTCGTTTGTTGCCTTCAGCTGTGCTATATGATCACTCACATGCGAGCATACAGAAATATGTGTATGTTCACACACAAACATACATAAAATGAAGTTCAGTAGGTAGATATCATTGTTTGTGTTTGTACATAGTACTCACAGCAATCAATGTACCAAAACCTGTTGGAATGGTAGACATTCAGTTTCTTTGCTCTGTTTTTACTGGAATTATTAGTAGGTAAGACAGTTCCTGTCTCTGGCTTCCATCACTTTCAGTCAGGCTCTTGTATGTGTTGTTGACTTTCTGGGGAATATAAATTCCTTAGATATTCAAATAATTTTAATAACTTTCTCCTGATCTTCCAGACTAGTTCATGCGCTCATGACTATGAAAATAATTGATACTGCAAATCAGCATTGTGGCTCAAATAGCTATGTGTGCCTTGTACTCCAGACTTTTTCCTTCAGATAAGTATCTTGATCAGTGGGTAGTCAGTGGAAAGTGTCTATGCAAGCTGTAGACAGCTGGAAATCCCAGATGTGTATGGAAATGTCTCAGTCTTCAGTGCATGAAGAAGAAACTAAGATGTCACGTATAGCACTGGAACTGCTTTTAATGTGATACACAGATGATCAACACAACAGCAATAGGACCAACCTTTTGTATTTTCAGAAGACTAATTTATGTCCAAATGGGTATAGATCTTGTTTCCGGAATTCATGCCACTTGACATGAAACAACACTATAGACTTTGAAATATATTATACCCTATTATTACCTGACATTGAATCAGATTGTTAAATTTTTCCTTGAAGGAAGTTATTTTGGATATAAAATACTAAATTTTTTATACTATGACAGTTTTCCACATATTTATTTATTTGTTTGTTTGTTTATTTATTTTTTTATCAGCCTTTACCTGTCAAGTGTCCGTGGCTTTTCTGTATGTATATGGATGCTTAGAATGCACAAAAGGAACATATTTTAAACATGACATACAGAAATATGTATCCTGGAATTGTTAATGGCCATCAGATTTATTTATCAAGAATCTTAAAAATTGCTAAATATTATTTTTTTCCTCAAATATAGAATACCTCTTTCTAATGTGTTTTAAAAATATATACCACACATCTATCAGTGGGAGGTAGAGGGTTTTTTTGTTTTGTTTTGTTTTTTTTGTATACTTGTTTTATTTTCCATCAGCATATTTCTTAGTTCCAAACCCCTCGTCTTTTACTAAGGCAGGTAGCACTGACACACAGTGTTGTCTTTGTGGCCCTTTGCCTTTAGCGTATAGATTACAAGATGTATTTCACTTTATTTTGTTTCCTTTGGAAATGCTTCTTCACACTTTGTTGCACTAATTCACAGGCAGCTTGAATTCATACTGTCTAACATATAACACTCTCAACCGAATACCTGAATAAGATGTGAGTTACCTAGGAATAAATAATGATGAAATGACACCACAAGCACTCAGTCAGTTGTCTGTCTTTGATACCACCTCCTATTCCACAGATGTTCTCTGCTTCCAATTGCACTCTTCTCTATTGCACCTCCTGCCTATATTCATGGATATATATCCCCTACTCATTCTCTTACACAAACAGTAGATTGAATTGCTGACCTTCTCCTGTGCTAAAGAACAATGATGCTTTTCTTTCATGCTTAGTTGTTACTATGGGCGTGCCCTAGCCTCTCTCCTTTTGCCTAAAACACTTTTTCTCTGGGGTCTGTTTCCAAACTGACTGTAATAGAGTCCTGGGCAGTTCATATACACTTTATCCCACTCTTCCACAGACAAAGGCTGAGGACCAAATAAATATAGCTGATTTTGATAGTTTTCAAGGGTAAAGAAGAAAGTTACTCAGCTGACATTTCTTTGAACAATGTTTGGACGTAATAGATGACAGTTTTTCACCTCTAAATTTTATGTAAGTTGATATGAAAGGATAGGGTTTTATCTCTAACCTAATATTAGTAGCTAATAACACCACTAAAAAAAAAAAAAAAAAAAAAAAAAGAATGGGACGTAAGTAATCTACTGTCACACTTCTTACGATATTTCAGTGCTAAGTTGATTATGTGCTTGGCCACTTGATAATCATACAAGAAAAACTCTTGTCTTATGAACCCTCAACTAAATCTGCCTATAATCTTGAATAAAATTGAGAAACATTGCAATAGGGAAAAGGCAATTGAAAGATTTTCCCATGTTCTCCAGGATTTTTACAGATCCTGAACCAAAAGTACAGTGGAATGAAAAATGCAATCTGCAGCTATGACAACTTACTGCACTATACAAAATAAATAAGTAAATAAATAAATAATTATATACATTTTGAAGAATATGGAATTGCTTAGCTCATCTGAGGACAGAATGTTCTACATAAAAGCAATTTTAAATATGTAATATGTAATTATAAACAGAAAAGTTTATGGGTGTGTTTATTGTATTGAGAGTTAAAACCTGTAACTTGGTCCCTGTCAAAGCAAGTGCTGTTACACTAGCAGGCAATATATTTGCTGTGACTACAGATCTTTCTATGAAACTGTGTATTCTAAAACCATAGGTAATTCTGCTCCCTGGCAGAACTGATCAGTGAAATACTCTCTATCATCTTAGAAAAGTCTTGGAGAGAGGTGCCAGAGGACTGGAAGATAGCCAATGTCATACCAGTCTTCAAAAAGGGTAAGAAGAATGATCGGGGAAAATACAGACCAGTCAGCCTCAGCTTGGTCCCTGGAAAGGTGATGGAACAACTTGTTCAAAATGCCATCTCTAGGCAATCAGAAGAGAAGAAGGTAATCAGGTGTAGTCAACATGGATTCACCAAGGGGAAATTGTGCTTGACCAACCAGGTAGCCAGTTAGGATGCCATTGCTGGCTAGGTAGGTGGTGAGAGAGCAGTGGATGTTGTGTACCTTGACATCAGCAAGGCGTTTGACGCTGTCTCCCACAACATCTGTGTAATGAAGCTTAGAAAGCGTAGGATAGATGAGCGGAATGTGAGGTGGACTGTGAATCGGCTGACTGGCAGAGCTCAGAGGGTTGTCAACAGTGGCACAGAATCTGGTTGGAAGCCTGTAACTAGCAGTGTTCCCCGGGGCTCAGTCTTGTTCAACATCTTCATCAGTGATCTGGATGATGGGATAAAGTACACCCTCAGCAAGCTTGCTGATAATACGAAGCTGGGAGGAGTGGCTGACACACCAGAAGGCTGTGGTGCCATTCCACAAGACCTGGACAGACTGGAGAGCAGGGCGGAGAGGCACCTGATGAGGTTCAGCAAAAGCAAGCGTAGATTCCTGCACCTGGGAAGAAATAATGGCATGCAGCAGTACAGGTTAGATGCTAACCTGCTGGAGAGGAGCTCTGCAGAGAAGGACCTGCGTGTCCCAATGGGCAACGGGTTGGCCATGAGCCAGCAGTGTGCCCTGGTGGCCAAGAAGGCCAGTGGTATCCTGGGGTGCATTACAAAGAGTGTGGCCAGCAGGTCAAGGGAGGTGATCCTCCCCCTCTACCCTGGGCTGGTGAAGTTTCACCTGGAGTACTGTGTCCAGTTCTGGGCTCCTCGATTCGAAAAAGGTGGGGATCTCCTGGAAAGAGCCCAGTGCATGGTGAGAAAGATGTTAAAGTGCCTGGAGCATCTCTCTTATGAGGAAAGGCAGAGACACCTGGGACTCTTCAGTCTGGAGAAGAGGAGGCTGAGGGGACCACTTAGCTGTTTATAAATACCAGAAGTGTTGGAGCCAATTGATGGGGGCATACTCTTTTTGGTGTTTGAACTGAATAGAACTGAATAGATCTCTGGAGCTCACTCCCAGTCTCTGTAATTCTCTAATTCTGTGATTCTGTGAAAAGTTGTTTGTGCTCTTGTTTATAAGCTGCCTTTATGTTCTGGAAGAATGCAATCAAGTCTTCCCTGAACCTTTTCTCCAAGTTAAACAAGCTTACCTCATTCAATCTTTCATCATTAGGGAGGTGCTCCAACCCCCTGATCATCTTCATGGTCCTCCTCTATACCAGTCTGTCCACATGCCTCTGGATGGCACCTCTCCATTTTAAGGTGCCAACTGCAACACTCACTGTAATGTCATATGCAAACTTGCTGAGGTTGCACATGATCCCACTGTCTGTTATTTATAAATATGTTGAAGATCATTGGTCCCAAGACAGATCTCCGGAGCACACCACTTGTCACCGGCCTCCATGTGGAAATAGAACCCATTGATCTCTGGATGAGATTATCCAACCAATTTGTTATCTACTTAATAACTCAGCCTTCAAATCCATGTCTCTCCAATTTAGAGACAGCAGTGTTGTACAGGATCTTGTCAAAGGTCTTACATAAATCCAGGCAGACAATATCAGTTGCCCTTCCTTTGTCTATTGATGCCATTACTCGATCATAGAAGGCCACCAGACTGATGGTTCCCTTTTTCCAGTCACCATAGATTGTGTCTGGCAGCCATGACTTTTTAAATATGTCAACAAGTGGCTTATTAACCACGTCAGCCACTTCTTTTGGGACTCTGCAATGCATTTTGTCAGTCTCCATAGACTTGTATGCAGTCTCATGAGGAGCTCTCTGACTTGCTCAGCTCATACAGTGGGAGGGATTTTGCTCCCCTAAACCCTGCCTAGGGGTTCATGGACATGAGAAGGAAACCTGGCTGCCAATGAATACTGAGGCAAATAACTTGCTGAGTATCTTCCAGCTTCATTTATTGTGAAGCATTGAAACGTAGTTTGGTGATGCAGTTGTAATTTTTATGCTCTCCTTCATTTCAGTGGGAAAAGAGAAAGTGGTGAAAATGAATTTGGCAACATAGCTTTAAATATTGTATAATCCCTGTAATCGACTGTCTCTGTTGACAGTCAAACAGAAATTTCTGGAGTCAGAAATCTCAGCAAAGGGCATTTACAACTACGTAATAAATGCAGTTCCTCGGAATCCAGCTCTGCTGTTGTTCAGTCCTTGCAGACTTTTGGCAAGGAAAGGGAAACGTCCCATCTCCCACATTGTGACCCATTTATCCTTTCTTCTTCTTCAGAATTTAATTGGCTTCCTTTTCTGTATACTTCCAGCCCAGGCTATTGGACTGGACAGCTCTGCACTATTTCTTTTCCTTCCTCTGAAGCTTCTTGACTTCTTTCTCTCTGTACTCGATCCTCAACAGACCTAGCTACTTTGATGATATTATGGGATGACAGCCAGAACTGAAAATAAGAAGAAAGAAGCCTACTGACAAACTGTTGTGTTGGTTTTTTTCCCCTCAAAAATATATATGTGTCATCAGTGGTTTTGATGCCAAAATCCTTGTGCAATGAACACAACTGGCATGAACACTTGGATGCCTCCCAAATGCAGATGGGATTGTCAAAGAAATGATGAAGGTAATATTGTCGCAAACTGAATTATTCCATAGCAAATATCTGCCTTAGAAGAAGAAAAAAATTAGTTTCTCAACTAAAAATAAAAAATGACATAGGTATATCATGACCCTGACAAGTGCTCAAAGTCAGCTGGTTGAAAAGAGGTTTTAAAACAACAACAACAAGGCAGCAAGAAAGCTGAGAAATGATAAAAGGTTTCAGTAAAATGTGTGGAGAGAGAAGAGCAGCAACCTGAAATCCAGGTGTCACAAATATCAGAATACTCATAAAGCACAGGAAAAGGATTCAATTACTATTGTTCAGTTTTGGCTGTGATAGGGACTGTGACTTTGCTTAACTCACAACCCAAGCAGGGGCATCTCAACCAAGAAAAACTTTGTACATGAAGAAAAATAAACAGAAATAACTCTGCTTTGAAAATTATCAATTAGATGTTCTTTGCATATGGACTAATGTACATTAAGTTAACTTGTTAAAGTAGAGCTATTTATTAGTTTTTGTCTACCAAACAGGACAAACAGACTTGCTATTGGAAATGTGTCATTTTTATTTCAGTCATTGGGCCTAACATGTAAAGACGATATCATTACAAAATTCTGGTATGTATGAAAATAAAACTACTGTCTTACTTGAGTATAGAGATCACAGTCAAAGAATCATATGTAGAATATAGCAGAAGATATAAAATACAAAATCAAAATGTGCTTTTGTAAATCTCATAGCTCCAATGTGAAATCAGTCAATCAGTTCTTCCATACAGCTGAGTTGCACCATCAAATACTACAATCTTGAGCCTGACTCTCATCCTGCTTAATTCCTTGTTTTTCTCCAGATGAGAAATTGAATAACACTGGTATAAAAATAGAACAGCAATATATTTTTTTTAAAACGGGATAAAGATTCACAGCAGTTAGGTGCATAAAAAAATGACAGCAGCTTGTATCTCTGTTTAAAAGAGATAGAAAACTGAAAAAAGTAAGTATTTGTGTGTCCTGAAAGACAAATGTGTGATGGGAAATCTGCTATCAAATACACTTTCTGTTATTTTTAGGGTATGTGTGCTAGGAGTAAACAGGATTAAAAATAGCCATGCATTTATAGCACCACTTAGATGTACGGTTAATGGTTAATTGCACACAGTGCAGATAGTTGCATGAATGCTTTGGGTGTAACAGCTTCAGAAAAAATGTAGTGATGAGTCCTCCATTGCCTGTAAGAAAACAGATGCCCTACCTCACGTCACCCAAGGGCCAACACCAGATTTAGGTGTTTAATCTATGAAGTGAATTCCACTCTTTCTCTACACTGATGTTCTTCTACTCCAGCTGCTGAAAATGCTGTCAGGAGAGTTTTGTAATAACTGTGTTAAGAACATATTGCTCTGAGCAGTTTAATAAGGCATGAAGAATTTGCTATGGATAGAGTTTAAACAGTGATGCTTGTGTTGGTATGACAGAAAAGAATTCATAAGAACCAGCTTCTGTTTTTATCTCCAGAAGGAATGCTTGGGAAGAAAAGAATTGAATTTAACTTTATCCAACTTGATGGCAAGGCCAGCTTGTTTGCCAGTAGTAGATTCACAACGACACATGCACCCACGCCATACACATGCACTCCAGTTTCTCCATCTGCTGACACAGAGGCACACAGGTCCCCGTGACTGGGGATCATATTTTTTGCTGCTAGCACTCAGGTCCCATACACACACATGCACCCTGATTAGAGTGCCCTCACCCAGAAAAAATAGTTGTTAGAAATTGACTATATTACGAAGACAGGACAGGATGCTTTGATCAGGTGCAGGGCATGGACAAACACGAGAATTAACAGTACCTGTATACTTGAGATCAGCCACTTTTACCCCTTTTCTCTCCGTTTTTCCATGCCTGCTCCTCCCTGAATCACTCTGTTCGCTTCTTTTCCCCACATTTCTCCCCTAGACATCCCATGCCCCAGATCTTGTATGATCCATGACATCCTGAGATGCCCCACGAGACTCCCTCTGTTGAGTCATCACAGTGAGTCCATCCCTCTGAGATGGATCAGGACTTGTTCCTCTGGGATGTAGTAACTTCCCTGCCTGTCCTGGTGCCTCAGGGCTCCACCATATTTAGGTAGACAAGCCTTTAATCACAGAACCTAATGTGAGTCATTTTACTTTTTTTTTTTCTTTATTTCTTTCCTCTTTTGTTAAATCACTTGCAGGTCTCAGCATTCCGGCTGCTGTCTGAGTGATTTGCAACAAGCAGCTGCTTCTAACATTGGGGCTGCAATCCTGATTTCACTGAAATAAACAGGACTTTGGCCACTGACTTGAATAGAGCCAGACGTTCGAGTAAGTGTGTCCTGACAATCTCCCAGAGTAACCACTGGCCTCAGTCCTTCCTCTGAGCAAGCAGATGCCTAGAGTTAAAGCAGAGAATAACTACCTTAGAAAATGCCTGTATTTTGTTAAACCAGTAGGAGGAAAACTTGCCATTCCAACCTCACAAAGAAGTCTAAAACGTTCAGCTATATCTACATATTTTTTGGAGAGCAATCTCAATCATTTCTCCTATTTTCTTCATTTTCCATTGTGCATGCATTTCAAGATAAGGAATAGAGCTATCATAAGCTTTTGCACGTGGCTGTATATTGCTTAGCATTCCAATAGTTCTTCATGGTCCCAAAGTATCCAAACAATTAGGAAATGCTGGCATGGAAAAGTACCAGAAAACTTTCTAGCTGCTGAAATTAGCAAGATTACCAATTGACTTTACTGTAAATAAACACATGAGATTCAATGTGGCAGGCAATTCCTCAGTCCTTTACTGTTATTTAGACTATGTCTCTTCATGCTGAAAAGATATGAGAAAGAAAGCTGAACCAAATTTTATTAGTAAGTCTCCTTTATTCTCCAAGAAAACTATCAAGAGACTTGGTCTCCTATATGAGTCTATCCAAATATTTGAATAGGACCCTGCTCAGCACTTTCTTAAAATGAAGACAGAGGGATTTTGGCTGAGTGCAAATTATGATCAGGAAGTTCCTCTGTGAACATAAGCAAGAGTGCTGATAGAGGCTGATGACTGACTGAGACGGAAGGTTCACAATGCTGCAACAATTTCTGGCTCTTCTCCAGTTTCAAGGATAGAATCTGCCAACTTGGCAGGCTGGAGAACTCACTGTGGCAACTTTTCAAATGGGAGAAATGGTCCAAGGAGGAGCTGTAACTCTATACAAACTGCCCAGAACTGATGACAGGGGCCTCTGCATCAAAAGATTTTGGCCAAGAACAGAGAGAATTGTTGTGTCCGACTGAAGATGGACAGCATATTTACAGAATACCTGTGGGCATCAGCAGCCAAATTGCTAATGGAACTGTTTCTTCTGTTTGGGCTTGCTGGAAAGCACAATGTCAAGGATTTTCTGAATTCTG
Organism: Phasianus colchicus; assembly: GCF_987193195.1. NCBI lineage: Eukaryota > Metazoa > Chordata > Aves > Galliformes > Phasianidae > Phasianus > Phasianus colchicus. Next base: position 135,733,380 of record NC_143436.1, read on the forward strand.
TAGTCTGGAAGCTCCTACAAATTTCCATGAATGTGAGGTCACCGAAATAAAATAGGTAAATTTTCAGAAGTGGGAGTTTTGAGCTGCTTTATGTTGATTAGCTTTAAAGGGGATCTACATAGGTTGTTCCAAAAGTAATGCCTTCTATTAATTTCCTTAGAAATTACAATAGCTACAAAGAGTACAATGACAGTATTTGATAGAGAAAATTCTCAGTTATAAAATACTATTCGTTAACAGACATTACCATTAGCTATGCATTTTTTTTTATCAGCAATTAACAAGAGCCTGGATGCCATGCCTGTAAAAACCTGCACTAGCACTAGCCACTGTCTCCGCTGCTGAAATGCACCATCCACTGCCTCACTCTGCTCATATCCACTGTCTGATCTCCATAACCATTCAACAAATGTTGATAAATGTCATTGAGTGCCATTTCCTCCACGTGGATTAACACAGTGACACACCTTTTCTTCATACGCACTTCCATGTCAGATGCCAGTGTGTAAGACCACTGCTTGCTGCCATCTCTCACATGGCAACAAAATGTAACAGAATATTGGTGAGAAGTTTCAGACTCAACTGCTATACCACCAAGATCTGCCTCTGATGTCGAGGGCCAATATCATAAAATAGCAGGCATTTCTTTCAGAGCATCCCTCATATATTACTTTCCTCATACAACCTCAAGGTCAGTTTTGCTTAAATTTATTTGTTTCTTTTCTGAGAGCAAGATTATTCTGCAATATGATTCCTGTTTATCTTCAAGATCAGTGCTATAAAATATTGTTTGTTTTTCTCTTTGACCTTAAAATAGCGAGAAATACAAACTCCTGCTGCAAGTGAGAGGGTGACATTCCAGCACCTTCAGCTGGAAAGAATTTGAGCTGTAAAGGCAACCTGTGCAGGTCCTTCTGAAAAGCAAAATAATAACATCCAGAGGGAGAAAAAATGAAGAAAAGCACATCCAAAGATTTCTGAGGAGGTTTATCACACTCACAGATACTATATACATAATTTAATTTCCCCACTGGTCCATATTCCATTGCTAAGCATGGTGTACCACATAACAAAAGAAACAGAAATCAACCAATACAATGCTGTGTTCAAAAGAATCACAATTTCAATAGAATTTGTACATTTATAATTCACATACCTGCAATAGTAAGGAGTAAAAAAAATACAGATGTTACCTGAGCACAGAATACCTAGTTACTACTACAGATCTGAGCCACAGTAAGGGCAAACCAGCATGAACAGACTCAAAGCAAAAAGGAGGCATAAAATTGAGATAATATGCCCTATTTCCATTGAATGCTACAGCCTGTGAGAAAAGGGATTGTACGTGTGTGGTGAGAGGGTCAGGAAGTAGCAGCAGACAAAGAATCAAGGAAGAGAGAAGCTCAACATGGCCAGGCATCAAAATATCTAATTACAGGACCAGTATATTGCATTATATATAACATTTCAGGGCAGAGGAACTTCTGTCAGCTTTTTTCCTACTTGGCTCAACATAACTAAATTGAAAGACTTTATAGCTTTCTTAGGACAGTGCTGTTTCCCCACACACACCCCCACACCCCCACACCCCTACAAAAACAGCATATGAGGCATCCTGTTTTATAATATCAGGAACTGTTTGATATTATTCAGTTGTTTATTTTTCTCCATTAACTTGGAATTGACTTGAGGTGAGGCATCCTATATCATATATGCAACATAAGAAAGCATTTATAGCTTTCCAAGTCTGTTAGGAAATAGTCTACCCAGGGAGACTGGAGAAAAGAAGTTTCTGTAAGAGAATGTTAGGTTCACACATAAGAAGTGTGCTTGTAAAACTCTGCTATGTAGAACACTGGGTCATTCATTCTCAGAAAGAAGACTTTGCCATAATTTATCCCACTCTCAAATCTTCCTTTAAAATCTGACTTAGAAGTGAGCAAAGTTGTAAAGAGCTCTTGGCTGCTCTTGAATGAAGTCTGTGATGTCCACTGTTTGGAAGCTGGCAACAATGAAAGCAATCACGTTGTTTTTCATCTGACTGCATGTTTCCTGGACATTATTTATGTTCTCCTTTATAAAGCAATCCTAAAAACATGACTTTGGTGACAGAGTAATATACACAACAGACAAATATATTCCTTCACTAATGATATGATAAATTTGCAATACATTTTGTATCATATTAGTTTGGTCTACACATCCAATTATGTGATAAACAAAACTTTGCCCTTCATTTTTCTTTTTAAGCAAAGTCTTGAGAAAACTGCAGGTCTGTAAATTACCTGCTAACTAGTGCTGCAACAAACTGTACTCCAGAGTTATGATCTCCAGTAAACTAGAGCACCACGGCTCATGGGAGATAACCAGTACTGTGTCTACTTGGCTGGAACAAGCTGAGGAATAGCCAAATGTGGAACATATAAAGATGGTGGAATCTGTAATATGGGCAAATCACTGACTTAAATAAAGCTTTTCAGGTTACAATATTCAATAAAAGCATACTCCTGTAAAAAGTTCATCATAAGTGTGGTTTTAATGAGGAATGTATAGGCACACTAATGTGAAGTTTGTCATAAAAGGGGCATAAAATCATCTTCAGTTTAACATGATAATTGCCATATATTTGGAGATGCAGAGTAGTTTTTGTTTGTTTGTTTTTGTTTTTTAATTTTTTTATTTTTGAAGACAATTGCAATGCTGGGGAAGGGAAAGATTTTTAGGTTTACTGACATTTTTGTGTAGAACTATTATTTTAACATCAACTATTAAACCAGATATTAAGAGCTCTTCAATAGATTGGTGGCAACACTAGCAGTATGTTTGGGCTTGTCTTACATCCATTACACAATTTATGTCAAAGGCGCTGCAGATGGAGGACCCCTAATTTAGATAGGCACATATGCTTGTAGAGTTCTATCCGCAGCCTTGTTTGCACTAGACTAGAGCTCACCTTTCCAAGGTCTCTGAGAGGAACACAATGCAAGGTCCTACTTCCAAAAGCAGCAAAGGAACAATTTTGCCTCAAAACCTCTGCTGTTTTGTTTAAAATGATGTTTATAGTTGCATTTTTTCCCTCCAGAGGCCCCTCATCAAGAATGGCACCTACCTCCTCAGATCATAGGAGACACACACAGAAGAGGTTTTCCATGTTTTCTTTCCACTCTTTCATAGCTAATCAACAACCACTCAGTGCCTAGCTATTTGTGTTACATGTGCTATGTAACCGTGGTACAAAGTCTTTATTTTGAGTTCTTACTAATGCTATTTGTAGACCATAGCTTTTAGCTGCTGCCTCTGATCTTCCAATGCCTTTTAAAATGCATTAAAAAAAAAAAAAAAAAAAAAAAGAGGAGCAATTATTGACACTGTTCAAACAGTCTTCCCTGTCTTGCTTTCAGGAAGGCATGCTTTTTACAAAGCCAGTGGAGTTGTGCCCATTCACAGCAGGCCTGAATTTGGCTTGAAATACAGCACTTGTAACAGCATAGGCATCCTTCTATAAGTGATGAAATGTAGCATTGTGGCTGGTTCCTGCATCTGAGCCCAGTCAAGCTTGCAGACCCCATCAATCGTTTCTCATTCCCCATATAGGCTTCTCTTGAATGCAGATATTGCCCTTCATGTTGCTCCAGAGTACTGTCACACTCATAGTAAAAAAATTTATTCTTGTGTTAAAATAGAACTTCTTGCATAGCAGTTTATGTCCATTGCCCCAGTTCTATTCAGTTCAAACACCAAAAAGAGTATGCCCCCATCAATTGGCTCCAACACTTCTGGTATTTATAAACAGCTAAGTGGTCCCCTCAGCCTTCTCTTCTCCAGACTGAAGAGTCCCAGGTGTCTCTGCCTTTCCTCATAAGAGAGATGCTCCAGGCACTTTAACATCTTTCTCACCATGCACTGGGCTCTTTCCAGGAGATCCCCACCTTTTTCAAATCGAGGAACCCAGAACTGGACACAGTACTCCAGATGAAACTTCACCAGGGCAGAGTAGAGGGGGAGGATCACTTCCCTTGACCTGCTGGCCACACTCTTTGTAAAGCACCCCAGGATACCACTGGCCTTCTTGGCCACCAGGGCACACTGCTGGCTCATGGCCAACCCGTTGCCCACCAGGACACGCAGGTCCTTCTCTGCAGAGCTCCTCTCCAGCAGGTTAGCACCTAACCTGTACTGCTGCATGCCATTATTTCTTCCCAGGTGCAGGAATCTACGCTTGCTTTTGCTGAACCTCATCAGGTGCCTCTCCGCCCTGCTCTCCAGTCTGTCCAGGTCTTGTGGAATGGCACCACAGCCTTCTGGTGTGTCAGCCACTCCTCCCAGCTTCGTATTATCAGCAAGCTTGCTGAGGGTGTACTTTATCCCATCATCCAGATCACTGATGAAGATGTTGAACAAGACTGAGCCCCGGGGAACACTGCTAGTTACAGGCTTCCAACCAGATTCTGTGCCACTGTTGACAACCCTCTGAGCTCTGCCAGTCAGCCGATTCACAGTCCACCTCACATTCCGCTCATCTATCCTACGCTTTCTAAGCTTCATTACACAGATGTTGTGGGAGACAGCGTCAAACGCCTTGCTGATGTCAAGGTACACAACATCCACTGCTTTCTCACCACCTACCTAGCCAGCAATGGCATCCTAACTGGATACCTGGTTGGTCAAGCACAATTTCCCATTGGTGAATCCATGTTGACTACTCCTGATTACCTTCTTCTCTTCCAATTGCCTGGAATTTCCTTAGTTTTTCTTTAACTGTTGACATACTTAAAGAAAACTCTTGTTATCCTATGCCTCCTTTCTCAGATTAAATTCCATGTGGGCCATAGCCTTCCTTGTTGCATCCTCACAGGCGCTGACAGCATTCTTATACTCTTCCCATGTTGACAAGCCCTTTTTACACATTTTGTGAGCCTTTTTTCTTCCCTTTAAGTTTATCACAAGATCCTTCCTCAGCCATATACATCTCACCTTTCCCTGATTTCTTATTTTTAGGGATGCACCAATCTTGAGGTTGGAAGAAGTTGGAGTTTTGCCAAGCTCTTAAGGGCTCTCTTTCCTCCCAAAATTCTATTGCGCAAGAACCATCAAGTAGGTCCTTGAAGAGGTCAAGGTTGGCTCTTCTGAAGTTCAAGGTAGTAATCCAAGTTATTGATTTACTTTTTCCACACAAGGCTGCCCACGGAGGTTTTGTATTCTCTATCTCCAGAGATACTCAAGACCACTGTGCAGCCTGTTGTAGGGGGCCTGCTTTGCAGGGAAGCTGGACTCAATGGTCTCTGGAGGTCCCTTCCAAACACTATACTACTATCATTATGTGATCTTACCGTCTCTGCCTCCTAAGATGCCCCCAACTTTCACCTTCTCAACCAGCCCTTCCTTGTTAGTAAGAACCTTAGAAAGTTATCTTCAATGCATAATGGGAACCTCCTAGGCCACTCATTCCTAGTTATGTTGCTAATCCAGTACAGGATGGTTGAAGTCTCCCATAGAAACCAGTGCCCAGGACTGTGAGACTACTTCCAGCTGTTTTCAGAAAGCCTCATCAACATCCAATCAGTACACACCCAGAACAGCATCGCCTATATTAGTCTGCCCCTTAGTTCTCACCAAGGAGCAGCGCACTTGGTGACTGTTTATCTCCAGGTGGAGCTTGATACTTTATAGTTGCTCTCTCACATAAAGAGCAATTCTGCTGTTTCACTGGCCTGTCTTTCTTTAAAAGGACATAGCCATCTGTGACAGCATTCTAGTCATGTGAGCAGTCGCACTGTGTCTCTGTGATCACAGTGAGTTTGTGGCCCTGTGACTGCTTGCAGATCTCTAGGTCTTCCTGTTTTTTTCTTATGCTGCGTGTATTAGCATATGGAAGTTTTATGGAAGAAGAGAGTGCATGTATCCCTAGAAGGATACAAGAAGATGTCACTTAAACATATTCATTCTGGAGGTGGCTTGCCTTCTGGCTTTTGTCATTAAAGGCAGCTAAGAAACATTTGTTGTCTTGGCTTATTCTTCATTCAGTCAATTGTAATAGTATGAGTGTTGCAGTAAGTACTCCACTCCCCAGTTCCTTCAGTTTAAAGTGTGCCTCAATAAGTTAGCCAGCCTGTTCACAAAAATTGCCCTGCCCTTTCTAGTTAGGTAGTTTCCATCCATAAGAGATTATTATCTTCATAGAAGATCCTGTTATCGTAAAACCTCAATTGGCCCTGACAGCACTAGCCACATAGCCAGGGTTTGGTGTGTATTATACATCTCTGCCTGGCTTACCTCTTTCCTCCAAATGTTAAAACAGAGAAGAAATAACTTGGGCTCCAATGTTTTTCACTTCTGCTCCCAAGGCTTTGTAGTATTCTTTGATTCTTCTCACATTCCATGTTATAGCATCATTTGTACCCACAGAGAAGAGCAACAGGGGATAGTAGTCTGTGCTCTTGATGAGTTGCAACACCCTTTTAGCAGTGACCGAGATCTTGGCTCTCAGGAGGCAGCGGACCTCTTGAGACTGTGCCAGGGCATCAGAGAGGAGCCTCAGTGCCTTTTAACAGTGAGTCATCCACAACAAGCACCTAAGAGAAAAAGAGAATGGGCAGGATAGAGGTTGATAAAAGAAATAATACAGTTGTTTTTTACTGGGAATTTAGGAAAGGAGCTGATGCTTTTTCAAAGGGAGTTCAAAATCCAATTCCATCTTAAAGAAAGTTACCCCTTGATTATTTTCCTAGGAGTTGGAAACAGGCAACAGAAGAAGAAAGGTTCTTTCTGATCTACTTGCAGGTTGATTTTCCTAAGCTAATATGTTAGTGCCAAGCTGCCTCCAGCAATTCTTTGTTGAAGTTTTTCTTTCAGCAGATTCCATCTATATATCTCTGACTCCTTATCCCCATGCAGCATATCAACCTTTGTGATGGCTAGCTGGAAAACAAGATAGGATCAAGAGAATCTCTTAAATGCATTATTTGATTAAAAGATCCAATATTTAGGAAACAAAGCTAACACTTCCAATATGTCTCTGTGGAGTGGTTTGTGTTAGCATCTCTCTGACCTGCCAAAAAGGAACTTTTGATATTAAAACTTGCCAGCAGTGAGAATCAGAGCTGAGGGAAGAAAGAACATTAAAGATGGTGCATTATTCCACGATTAGTTTTCTGTGGATTATTTCACACCAAAATAATTGTGTCAGAAGATACTAAGTTGAACAGGCAAGCTGCACCCAATTTGCTAATGACTACAGGCATGCTCACTGAAGAGCTCTTTAGAAAGGTGGTGTTCTAACAACAATTAATATAGAAAAAAACAAGCTCATGAAATGTCAGATCATAATGTATCAGCTCGTACTCGGTCAGAGGATGCTTGCTTAATTTGAACTTCACTTTTTTGAAAATTTGACAGTGATCATCACAGCCCTCATTTCTGAACAAGTAACTGCTATATCCACAATCAACAATCATATACATGGATATGCAGACAGAGAAAAGTTTATACTCTGTAATAACACAAGGACAGTGAAATGGCCTGTGTGCCTCACCTTTTCTATTTCCAGACTGTTCCTCCCCACATTTCCCTATTCTGTTTTCTTGACTGACACCAAAATTTTAAATCTGGAATGCTTGTTCAAAGAACCATATAATCTCCAGAAATGTGTTTCACTCCAAAAATAGTTTTCTATCCCCAGAAAGTTCAATTGCTTTTTGGGGGTTGGAAAAAAAAAAAAAAAAAATCCTAATCCTTCTCCATCATATCATGTTTTGTCTGTGACTATGCACATCTCTCAACATTCACCAAAGACCAGCATGACTCATTACCAGTCCAAATTTAACTTGGGCTTGTCTATGAGCATTTCTGGAGAAGGTTGGGCCAAAAGCTGGTCTCTACTGATCTGTAGGAAGATTCATGGGGACTAGTGATTAATTGAGGCATTTTTCAAGGACATTGTGAAAGTACAGCAGCTACAATCAGCCATGGCTTTCTAGTCAAGACATAGTTTTCCTTCTTTCTTTACTATCTATGGTGCGTATCTGAGCCATTTCAGACTTTGGCGTCCATAAAACTATTGTGTACACACATAGCATTCCAGGAATGTCCACATAATATACTGTATGTGATATCTTTGAGTACCAATACCACTACCTCTTAAGAAGGTCTACTAGCATTCTCTTTTTGTCTTGGTTGTTTTCACTTTTCACATAACCATAATGCTGCATGTAACCCCGAATAAATGATACTTCATCTGTCATCCATCTCTTTGTCTTAGAGGGAAAACGCTCCATGGTATCCATCAGATCATGGTGCGAGCAGCTTTCCACATACATTTCTGTGGACTTCATGTACATGGAAGCTCATTTAACACAAGTTATCTTGTGGTCTACCTAGCTAAATTTGCCTAAGCATAAAAACAATCCACTTTCTGAACTAAGAAACCAGCGAAAAGCAAAGTGGTATTCATTAGAATTTATCTCCAAGTAACATAATTCTACACTATGATCCTATGATCTTCCTTTCATATGACCGAAAACATGGATGCTATATTTCAGAAGCAATCTGTACATGAAGAAACTTAAGACTATCCAAGAACGTGCAAGACCAATACAGCATTTTTTAGAGAGCTTTTGCATCTTTGGGTGTAATGAGTGATGAAGACCTTGATGCTGAGGAAAGTGGTTCAGAAAATGAAGCCTATGTCAACATAGAAATTACTCCAGGCTATGATCATATGAACATAATAATCTATTCTGGGATAAATACTAATTCCAGGTTAGTTTGGCCCTTCCAAACCACTTAACAGGAAAGGTGAAAAAAAGTAAAAAAAAAAAAATAAAAGATCTCACTTCATTATTGCTTTCCTTCATTATGTAAGACTAAGAACACTCATTAATGATTTTATGGCTGGTAGTAGGTGCGAGAAAACTGTTGCTACTACTTGCCATAGGAGGAAATTTCGCTTGTAATCACATTCGCACATTTACATCAGCGTTTTTTAGAGAGTTACATGTAATTTATTTCCCTCTGGAATTTTCAGGTTGTATTATAAGACACCTAGCAAAAACATTTCCACTAGGTCCAGTAAATATTTTCATGAAGAACTTCTAAGCTGGAAGTTTGTATGCTTATGGTTAGGGGGACTGAATTTTGATTTCCTTGGGTAGTTGGTGAAAATTTTTCAACTAAACACAAGGAAAAAAGTCTATAACACATGCAGTATCATTCTTAAAATGTTTAAGTTCAAGAGGACTGTAGGTGCTAGACTACAGTGGTGTTATTTAATGTCACTGTGGACACATTTTTATCAAGTGAATAAATCACAAGCCAAACTCTGGGCTATTTGTGAATAACAAGTCATATAGAATCCTTAGAATGGAAGATTTTATTTCGTTTGCTGTCAGAGTAAACTCATTTCAAAAGTAACAAATACACAAAGAGTACTAAAAAAGATCAGCCTTTAAGGCTGTCATTGTATAACCTGTTAGGAACGTTAATTAATAACACAAGGAAGATGTATTTTCTGATACTGTTAAAGGAAAAATTATAATCCATCCCATCTCTAGGATGAGAAACTTCTCATATCTTTGAAACCACCATGTTTGCAGTACTGGGAATTAATTCAATCCACTCTGAGCTACACTATTTTACATTTCCATTCTTGGCTGTTTGTTAGTATCTTTGTTTTTTATAATAAAAACCCTATTTAAGAGGTAAGGAAGTTGACTCTTTCAGGGTGAGTGTTCAAAGAAACTAAGTTATACTTGAAAACCCCATATCCAGTTAGTTGTTGAGGGATAAGTTTCATCAGGCTCAAAGATGGCTGTAGAAAAATATTCAGATATATCATATGAAGAGAAATACAGTAAAAATATTAGCATGCATCTTCTTGTTTTAAACAAATTAAATGCCTTTCAAAATTAATTTAACCAAGCATCTTTAAGAAGCTGTGTTTTTTTACTTCAGAGCTGATAGAATTTATTTAGGTTCAGGCTTCTATACAGTTTCTCTAGCTACATGTCTCTCCAGAGTTATGTTAAGCTATTTTTTTCCAGTACTTACTTACATATTGCATTGTCCCATCATTTTTAAATCAAAATACTACTGTTTTAAAATAGAAAGGTAAATAGAGAGGCTGGAAGAATTGAAGAAGAAAAAAACTGTTCAGCAGGTTCTTAGTAAGAAAATTGAAACAGGAGGGAATAGCATGCAGAGAAAAATGCAAGTTCACACACCGGAGTTAGAGGATTTGGGATTAATTGAAATCCTCAAGTGGTGCATGGTAAGTGACTGCCTATTTAGAGCCAATAGATAGGTTTCCATGAGGTTAAGGAAGCGAAAAATCCCATACGAAGCTAGTGAGATGTTAAATTCTAATTAGAAGTGTTAATTAAAAAAAAACATTTCCAATTTCATCAGTGAGAGTGCTTTTGTTGTTCTGATTCTCTTTGCTACAGTGAATCCTAAGTATCCTGACTCATTTTGTCCCAATATTATTTACCACTTCTATAGGGTATAAAAAAAGTTGACTATAACTATAGGAGCATGGATTATTACAGTGGCACCTACTAGAGTCTCTGTGATAAGAGAACTATCAGCACTCACACTGTATGAGACTATTTTCCAGTGTTGGAAACTGAATTCATGAAAATTAACACCGAATTTGAAGTTTGGTATATAAGTTACTAACCTGTAAAAAAAAATGCCCTATAAACTTTATACATACTAATTTGATTTAGCATTTATTAATCAGCAAGTACAAAGTAACTTATTTCCTTTAGTTTCAAATGCTGCTCTGTGCAGTACTAACTTAAAAACGTCATTATTTAACTTGACATTTTGCAGGTCATTAGTACATGGTATGGAATTAGAATCTGATAAATAGAGAATTAGATAGCTAGTGGAAACTATTTCTTCACTTAGCAATCTTTGTACCTACTCCTCTAGAAATGGGGCCTCTGTTCCGCGGTACAGTTATGAAAACTGCTTACTGACTAGGCAGAAGCCATGCTGTGCTCCTGCAGGAAGGTAGGATAGTAAATGGGCTGCTCTGGGAATGATCTCAGGATCTTTTGCTCAGAAAAGCAAGGTAGGATTGTAGTCTCCATATGTAGAGACTACTTCTTTCTTCAACTACCATTTATTCAGAATCCATGTCTCTCCTGCAGTACAGAGTGCAGTGTGGATATGCAGAGTCTCTGAAGGACTGTGACACTTTGTCCAGCAGTCAGTATGCAGCTAAATGGGTGTTAAATTGCAACCCTCAAAATTGGTGGCCACCATGTTCATTTCCTGAAAAAGAGATGAGCTAGATCCTTACCACTCTTCATTGAAGACTCTGCATTAGGGACACAGCCAGTATTTTCTTTGCATGGCAAAAGATTTCCCTGAAAAAATTTTGATAAATATAAATTTTCCTGAAAAATTCCCCATTTTAAGAATTCAAGCACTAAGAATGATAAAACAATTTGATGGAATGTTTATCTATTTTTCTCTTGCACATTTAGGCTTGCTAATCTTAAGAAGGTAGTCTAGCATAGTAACAAAACACCACAACATCTACAGAAATTTAAAGCAGTAAGTAACTGATTTGATTTTTTATGACTTAACACATGTAAATGTATTTAATCTAATGCTTAATCATGTATAATTCAGTAAGTTAAGGTTAGCGTCTAGAGGAGATCAAAACTATGACAAATATATATATAATTCCTCTGAGAAAATGTAAGATTAAATTCTGTATTTCACTTCATCTGAATAGGAAGACTTATTACAGAAGAACATTTCAAATGTATAAAGAGCATTTAGGATTTTATGTTATGTATTACATATAGGTCCAGTCTATTAACTACCTTCTTTTTCCTAAAGGAATTCTGGATAATGGGCAATATTTACACCTTTTTTGTTTGTTTGTTTGTTCATTTGTTTGTTTGTTTTAATAAAACTGCTGTTCTACATTCCCTTCTTTTCAGTACATAATTAGAAATTGCTATTCTCTGTACAGCAAGCAGTTTCTTTTCTTGGCACAATTACTGGACTGTATCTTGTAGATTTTTCTCTGAAGTACTGAAATGGAAGGATACCCCCATTAGCCCTTGCCCCCAGCTCCCTTAACTCTCCAGGCAAGTTTGATGAGTCACGCTTTTTCCTTTAAAGCTTTAGGATCTCGTGCCAAATTCAAGCAGCGTTGCCGGCTCCAGTGATTTTATCACGAGTCTCATGATATTTAAAGTCCTAACTCCAGTACTCATTTGGTAACATTAGAATCTCTGCTTTCATTAAAAATAAATAAATATAGAAAATCAAAGCTTTCAGGCTCAAGGACTGTGACAAAACAAGAGAGAAAAAAAAAAAAGGAAAAAAAAAGCAAAACAGAACAAAACCCATGGAACAGAAAGAACTCAAAGAAATCCTGATGACAAATAAGGAAAAATTCAACTCAACAGAAGAATCTTGCAGTCTATAAGATACTTCATACACTGCATAAAAAGAGCCCTGCTTAGGAGAAAACTTGCAATTTGTAGTGTAATTTCTTTGATCTAAGGGGCTACCCTCATGGTTTTGGGAAAGCTAAGGCTGCCAATATTGAAATCTTTACTTATGATAGGAAAAAATCAACATAACCATGTGCAGGAAAAAGTTTGACTAAACAAATACTTTGCAGATTCTTAACTATGTCACATTTTTCCTGGATTCTGAGGATAATACACAAACAAGAGATCAGGAAGGTCTGAAGTCTCCATATTGCTTTGCTGTTCCTTTGTCACTAGGGCAAAAAAAAATAGCTTTTAACACAAATGTTCTTAGTATATAGACAGATGTTCATAATGAGTGAAGGAACCATGTTTAAAATCCCAACTGATCTTTGATAGGGTGCTTGAGAAGATGTTAAATGTCCTTCTGATGACTCAGTATGAAATATTGCTCACTCTTCTATTATTGCAGCTCTTCACTGACCATTGGAAAACAAAGCAGAATAAAAACAAATAAAACAAGCTGCCAATAACTCAGTTCTCTCAGTTTTACTGGCCACCAGTATTGTTAAACTGTTTGTCTATGATGCAGTGTACCTTGTCTAGTCAGAGCATTTTCAAGATCCCTCACATCATCCATTCTTCACATTTGCTGACACAATTGTAGGCTACTTGTCAAGTTCTTAAAATGTCCCTGCTTTCCTTGAAAACTGCCTGCTTTTCCTTTAGAGAAAAGAAAAAAAAAAACAAAAAAAACCATTTTTAAATATCAGACTTGAATACTACACACTGTTAGACAAACTTGCATGTTCTGTTATGTTTCTGTTTTTGCTATGGTACAAAGTCAGTGACACACTTGCTGCTTTTTCCGAGTAGTCTCACATAGATCTGCTTTTTCTTGCATCTTAAATAATATCAGAATGTGTCTGCCCAAATTTTTGTCTATTTGTTTGCTTGGGTTTTATTCCCTTAAAGAATGTTTCCAATACAAGTCACCAGAAAAAGATGAAAACACAACAAAACAAACTTCTATGTATCAGCACTGAAGAACTAGGAAAAGCATGTATTTCTTCAAAGATTTTTTTTTTCCTAAATTTATTTAACATTTTTGTTTCTTGGATCATAGCCTTTTAGCTTCTGGGTAGTGATAAATATGTCTCAAAAGATCTAGGTAGCTATCAAAATTTTGGAGGCAAAAATTATTATCTGAGACCATTTATAGCTCATAAAAATTCACAGGGAAACATTTGAGAAGTATTTCCAGTAATTTCTATGTTTGCTCAAAGCCTTTTTTACTGCATGTTTATCCTCAGTATCAAACATGTCATGAAGCAGAGTGAGGCAAACCAACCAGCTGACCACACAAGCAAAAGTTTAAAATGAAGAAATGCATTCACTGGAACAGCTTATTAAGCTTTTCAGTCTCGGGAGAATCTGGATTGAATTTATTTCAGGTTCTTGCTTCAGTTTCTGCTAAATATTCTGGTCAGATTGTATTTCAACTCAATAGTCAAATTCAGATCACCTATCAACTTTGAAGAAGGAAGGTAAATTGTTTAGATCTACTGATTCACTTCTGTTTAGCTGATTTCTGAAGTGTTCAACTCTTTGATGATTTTCACTTGTTTGGATCTGGCCCTCCAGACATATCCTTTTTCCTTTAAAAACAGAGAAAGTTGACTTAATGGACAAAATGCTTTGGGTTGATGTAACAAGAAGGTGGCAACAGAACAGCTTTTTTAACAGGCCTAAGTTTGCAGCACCTCTGAACTAAGACCATCACCTGTACTATAGAAAATGATCTTTCTAAAATGTGTTGGCTTCTCTCATTAAGTTCTATATTCATAACCTCAGCTTTGAGAAAAATATCTCTTTGCAAATTCTCCAAATACTCTGGAAAACCTAAGATTTTACAAGATGACAGAAAGAATACAATCATTTTTACTTTGAATTATATCACATAAAATATGACAGTTTTGAAGAAAAGAAAGTGTCATTCCATCTTGAATCAATTTTTGAATACAGCAGTAATGAAATTATCACTTCTCTCAGACAAATAAGCGAACAATAAAAGTTTCATACAGCTCCAAGTTTAATTTGCTAATATAAAAATTGCCTACTGCTCAGAGAAGCCAGTGTGAATACTACTGTGTTGTAATGGGGTCTGCATTATAATATTTGGTTGTATTCTGAGGGGTTTGTGCAACAAAAATACCCATTGATGTAAGAATGAAAAAGACTACTTGGACTATCAGGAGAGTTGAATCAGGCTCTGTGCTTGTATTGCCAGGGTTTATTTCCATCTTGACAATACATAATAAGCATTTCTATCAGGTCAGACTCCTATTAAACATCCATCGCAACTTGACTTTTGGCAAAATATGTAGCTTTACAAGGGAAACAAAAGCTGCAATTCTCTAAATGAAAGAGGAGAATACATGGAGCTTAATATGGCTTTTCTGCCAGAGATGATTGGTGAAGCCCATCTATTAAGCTTTATTTATTTAGTAATTGTGCAGCAGCTTTCCAATTCCATGCTGACTTCTAGAAATGAAGAGTTACAATAATAATATGCAGTACACTGAGGATTTTTTTCACTTACTAAACTTCTTGCATGATGGCTGGATTAGGCATGTGGTTGGCCTTTGCCCTGGTACCAACAGATATGTCAGAGAGGGGTCATTTCTCCATTGCTTTTCTTTTCAAGAAAACACTATTTGTCTCTACAAATGATCTCACAACAAAACCAAGCTGATTCTGTCAGACCTGCGTCACATTCTGTTCTTGTTATCATCCATGAACCTTTTCCTATTATAAACGTCATTTCAGAGTCTGAATTAAGGAGCAGATTTTGGATTAAGATTTACAACTTAATCGTTGGAAAGTTTTACAAGAGCTAGGAGCTGAAGCTAAAATCAAATTATTTGCCACTTCATAAAATATAGGCATGTATGAGTAAAAAAAGAGGATTCTATTTTCACCATCAAGTGATATTATTTATTTGAGGCCCAAATAAATATATTTCAAGGTAAAATATTTCTGATAGAAGTTTATATTGATTTGTATTTCCACTAAAACATACAGTTTTTTTCAACATCTCATTTTCTATAATAGTCTTTTATATAATAGTTTATAATAGAACTTTGGTCTCATAACTTTGCAGCTGTTTTCATAAATTATCTATTTAACCATTAATATAATTTCCTTTACTTTTCCTGCACCTCCCTCTGGTCTCAGCATATATGAACTTCTCTGTTAATCTTTTCTTATCTGATATTCTCTCATTATATTCTCTCCCACTAGACCACTAGTGACATCAAAACTAGGAAATCCCATTTTACAGTACATACTACTGCTACAGCAGATTGGCAGTATTGTTTCTTCTTCCCCAATGACCTAGATCATCAAAATACAATCTACTCTCCAACAGAATTACTGATTTTTTTTTTTTTTTTAAAGCAGATAAGGCAAGTGTCAGACAATTACTGTATTTGTTGTCCACAAAATGTTAAAACACAAACATTGATCTTACCGTAGATTTTTTCCTAACCTGTATTTGGTTGTAACTTCAGTTACTTAGCACAAACAAAACCATTTTGTTTCAGCTCTCATCAACATCAGTATCCCTTTGCAAACCTCTTGAATCAGCATTCCTGCCTCAGTGATTACAGATTGTCCTGATAGGAAATGCTGTAATTGCTGTTCTTATGTGGGCATCTTATTTTCTGTGGCACTCGTTCTTAACTGCTGAATTAAAGGAGCTACCCTTCTGACACAGACAGTTCAAACTTCATCACTAGCTGCCTACCTTTCCACTGGATGGCTTTTTTTGGTGGCAGGACTTAAGGGAACTTCTAAACACAGAAACAAAAAGTCCAATGCACATTTTATACTTGGGATCAACATTTTTCCAGCTTAAATTCAACGCACAAAATTCCACTTAGTCAAATCCCAGTTTCAACAGCCATCAGCAATTTCTTTCCTACTGTTTTTCTGATCTATTAGGAAGAGACGTGACAGCCTCACTACTTCAGTTATTGATTGTCTGTACTGAAAGCCAAAAGTATGATCCCACAAAATATCACCCGTAGGGAAAAAGTAATCTGAACTATGCATTTTCTGATCCAGCTAATTCATAAAACTCATACTTATTTTCAAGGAAATTCAATGAGGGAATCAACAGCAAGTAACTGGCTGTGCATCAAGATGGCTAATTATTGAAAGACAAAATGGAGGAGCAACTCTTACTCCATACTGCATTTAGCATGTGTTATCCAGAATTCTCATTACTCTTGCAGGCAGCAATCCATTAAACTCTGTACTTTATTAGTAATACTAGTGAGAATGTCAGATCACTTTATCGGAGAGAAAAGCAGACATTCTACCAAAATATATTTTAATTCATAAGTATGTGAGGAAAAATAGGAATTTTTTAAAATAAGGTCATTCATGCATCAGTCTATGAAACATGAAATCTTTGGTATGTTTTTCACATAAAACACTGTTCTAAATGCGAGTGGATCTGTAACCTCAGAGATTAATAAAAAAAAAATCCTTTTCTTTGGTTTGTTTGTTGTGGTTTCTTTTATTCGGGTGATGAAAATAGAACAAAGCAGACTATGTTCAAACAGCAGTTATTCAGTAGTCTTTACAGATATTGTCTGAATCTAATTGGATTTTAATGAAATGATATTTCCTTTGTGATAAGTACATAAAAATTATGTTTTTAATTAACATCACAAGGTATAAGCTATAGATACCAACCCTCAACTGAAATAATATTACTTTAATGTTTGCTTCATTAAAAAAAGGACAGAAGTAATAACAACGTAGCAAGAAACGTGTGTAAACTAACTGGACAATGATTAGTGCTGGACCCTTTTGATCCCAAGAAGCTGAGCAATTTTCCCAATTTCTTTTTCATTCCAACTTCGCAATTCACTTGTGTTTAGCCATGAAAGAGTTTACAGAGTTTATTTATATGCTTGAAATTCATTCTGGGGGGGAGCAGCCACATGGAATGTAATATCAATGCACCAAGTGGAATATAAACTCAAGCAGGTTTTCAAGTAGGTCTTATAAGTAATAGAATTAAAAACACAAAACATAGAAATGAAAAGGTGTGAAGAAGAAATCCTATCCTGGCACTGAGAAATCTTGGAGAAACCTATTATGCTCCTAAGAGATTTATTCCCCAGTCTGTTACAGTACAAGAACAGAAGTATGGCCACAGTATGCAAGACCAAGAATTTATCCAAAGTTTTTTGTCTTATCTCTGATATGTGCTAGTACCAATCCTTTGGAAAATAATATGACAAGTATAGACTGTTAAACCTCCTCAGTCTCTGCCAATCAGTGGGAACTCTGTAAATAAAGTTGTGCCTCATTTAATAGCCATCCATATATATATCTTTCATAAACTTGTTTAATCTTCTGTGAATTTGGTATTCCCTACGGCACCTGATCTATCCTGGCTGTAAAATAATGTCAGTAAATCAGTCCTTTATGAATGGGGCCAGATATGACAGACATTGTGAGAAATACCACAGGAGAGAAAAGGATTTGAGATACATTCTTTGGAGGACAACAGGAAGCTTCATCCAGCTGGGATCACTTAAACTTAATAACACATATGTGATGTGTAGGGATTTAATCTGGCAGCATGTGCAGTAATATCAGTCATAAAAATTGGTGGGAAACCTCTGACTTCTTCAAGGAAAATGTGGTGGTACTGAGGAATTTAAAGATTCATTATCCAGGAAGATCTATTTGATCCATTTATTTAACAACCTGGGAGTGAAGAAATCATCTCTTTATGGCACCATTTCCACTTGTACTCCCCAGGAGATGAGAGGATGAGTAGTGAAGGACTCTTTGTTGTGCTATCCACTAGACACAAAATCATTAGCATGCTATTTTGCTTCTGTGGCAACAGAGGAGTTGAGAGGAAGACAAGGGGTACAGAGCCACTTCTGCTCCAGGATCACATTGCCCTTTTTAGTAATAGACTGGACAGTAAATTAAATAAAACTTGAGACACAAAACAAGCTTCTGACAGTTCAAGGCATGGTAAGCAGTATACATCTGGGCAAGTGAACAAAGAGAAAGAGCTAAGTAGGCTTTGAATTTTAACCTATGGAAGATTATTTATACTTAGAAGGTGTTCATCCTAGCAAGAAAGTAACAGTGACGTTTACCCCAGCAAGAAGCCGAACTAAGCAACATGAAGGAAAACCACAAATTTACACTATATCCAGCAGTGTGGACCAAAATCTGATACTAGGTGGTTTGTCTTGCACCAAGCTCTGCAGTGAGACTCTCTATAGAGTTGGATGGGATAGAGTGGTTCATGAACATGCTTGGAGTAAGAAAATACTTGCTTCCGGACACAGCCGAGAGCTCTGAATCTCATGCTAACTAGTTGTGTTGGTTTTTTTTTCTTCTTAGGATTTTCATCCAAAGGAAGGGTTTAGAAACCCGAGTCTAAATTTTTAGAGACAACCAGTACCAATGATATAAAAGAGAATCTTTACCTGGTCACATTACCTTGGAGCATCTAGATGAACAGACTTTTGCTCAGAAACATTCAGACCTTCCACAGATGGCTTCATCTGGTGCTCTCTGAGACTTTTCTAATTTATTCACACCAAAGTGCACTTACCATTATGTTTTTGCAGTATCATTATTTGAGTTTGTTATTCTGGAACATTAGCTTAAACATTTTATGAACTGCTGTGCAGGTGACAAGTTTATTAAACCAAGAAAGATAATAATTTTACAAAAGAGTACTAGGCTGTTTTCACCACGACTTCCACAAAATTTTACTGTATATATCTTATTTATCCTATAAAAAAAGTAAGAACCATACTTCTCCATTTCTCAAGGATAAAAATTTCTGGAAATAAATGCTGAAAAAACACAGCATTGTTTTTATTTTAAAAGGATTAGGATTTCTAACTTGTTCAATGATATCAAAAGACTGTAGAATATACATTAAACATCCCAACTGGATCAGATTTTTCACTATGAATTAGACTGTAGTCACCACATGTAAGTGCAAGTGTAGGTCCAAAAGTAATACCTGCTATTTTATGATGTTGGCATGCAATTTCAGAGGCAGATATTGGTGGTATGGCAGTAGAGGTTGAACCTTACTGCCAATATTCCATTATGTGTTGTTGTTGAGTGACAGATGGAAGCAGAGGGGCACTCTGGCTCAGTGGCATCTGATATGGAAGTGCAGATGAGGAAACAGTGTGTCACTGAATTCCTCCATGTAGAAAAAATGGCACTTGCTGATATTCACTGATGCTTGCTGAACACTGACGAAAACCAAACAGTGGATGTGAGCACAGTCAGGCAGTGGGTGGTGCGTTTCAGCAGTGGTGACTGTGACAGCAGTTGATCTCCACATTGTTAAGATGTTTATGAGTGAAGCATTTGGGCTCTTGTTCAAATTGGTAAAAATGCATATGACTATGATGAAAAACAGTATTATGTAGGTGAGAATTTACCAAACAGGGTTATTGCACTCTTTGTAGCTGTTGTAATTTCCATGGAAATAAATAGAAGGCATTTCTTTCAGAGCAACCTATGTATATGTTGAATACAATACAGTGATATGCTTTGATTAGAAAGTTTCGAAACTATCTATCTTACTGTACAACAATTGCAGTATCAGTAGAAGTATCCGTAAATACTTTGATGAGAAAAAAGAGAATTATGGAAATAATTTTATCCTACCTTTAAAATATAGTGCAGTGATTTAAAATCAAAGAGCAGAAATCACCTCTGAAAGGAAAATTGTAGCTTACGGACCTTTTCCTTAACCTTTGTCTTGCTTCTTCATTGTTTGGTGTATGCAATTCATTCTTTAAGATAGGACCAAAATAGCACTAAACTCCGTGAACAAACAAGATAGCTCAAACAATCTGAATATCCCAGTAAAGAAAGCATGTGGTAATAACAGAAGCAGGAACATGTCTGCAAAGCTGCTTCAAAACTATGAGAATGTCTATTATCCATTTCCTCTTGCAGCTGATCTACAACATCCCATATTTTCTTCAAGACACATATGAATAGCAAAACTGATTTTTGTAATGTTTAAAAATGTACATATTGTCTTTGAAATGAAAATTTGATATCTCAATGTTCTATTGAGAATGTTGGGTGGAATTATGTGTTTTCACAATGGAAATGTGAAATTTCTGTCTTGACAACAATTGTAGCAAGTAATTTTGAGCTTCAGCAATCATGAGCAGAATCAGTGCTGCAAATATTGGTCAATAAAAACTCTTTCAGAGTTCTGACAAGATATTTTATTTTTAGGAAACTAGAAAGAAAACAAAATTCATGGAGAGACATAGAAGTAAAATAATGATATCTGAAATGACCAGTGTATATGTCATGTGACAAAAGATACAGAAAAAGTTGTGCTAGAGTTTTGGTAAACCAGTTTGACTCTAATAGCTTCTGAAAACTATCCAGAATTTTAATAAAAATGTTATTTTTTTATAGAATCATAGAATCATAGAATAGCTCAGGTCAAAATAGACCTTAAAAATCATCAAGTCCATCTGCAAAAAAAAAAAAAAAAAAAAAAAGCACACCTACATATCTGTTAGTTATTTCCAACATGTGACTCAACAAAAAAATCTCTAATTCCTACTATCTTAAACTAATTCATATCACTGTCATTAAATAGAGAGGAAATTCCCAATACATCAATACTTATCCCTAAAACATTGCTGACTACAGTCATCAGAAATTTTTCACCATCACAAAAATTTTTCATGACCAAATATGTGTTTTCACAAAATATTTATTTACTGCGAAACACGGAGCAAATTGTATATGGTCTTGCCATGTCTCTTGAGTAAACAATCTGCAGCTATTAGTAAACAAATTGTGACATGAAAAATCAGGGCATTCCAAGTGCCCTGAATGACATTTCTTGGCAATGGACTAATGACGTATTAGGAAAAATATTTATATGTTTTTTTTCTGAAACATACCAGTAATCTTGAAAGCTTCACACTATTATCATTGAATATTCACGATATTCCATTAAAAAGTTTCAGGAAATATAAGAGAAAAATAACATGACTTCAGCTACATTAACAGTTTTTATAGGCGGTGCTCTTTTTTACCTTCTGTTGTTCTTTTACTTACAGAAAGAAAAATAACATAATATAAATGAAAATGTGTAACTACCTTGTGAAACATTTATTATTCTGGTCATCTTAATTGTCTGACAAAACTTACTTTCTCTTTGTTTATTTGTTTTTGGTTTTTTTTCATAGCATTCTTTCTTTACAGCATCCATCATAGTGGGCCCGTGACAATAAGGACAATCCTGACTGGAATACTGCACAGGCAATTATAATGGGTAAGTAATAGTAGGCAAAGACTCATTTGTTTTAACTGACGAGCGAGAGAGAACATTGAAAGATAATAAAAATGAGTGTGAAATAGATAGATAAACTCAAAAAGAAAATATTTTAATGATTTGTTAAAAACATGCATATTTTTTTTCCCTCACTGTGAAGCCCTGGGTCTTCTAATAGTGGTTGCGTTTAGCAGAATGGACCCACGACTGTGCATGAAGTACTACCATTTTGGCCAGGAAAGAGGACAGTATTGCCACAGTATGTGTGCAGTGCACCATGCAGAACAAGCTTGATGGGATCATTGCATCAGCACCATACTTGGAATCAACTTGGTGATGCATTTGCATCCCTGGATGGTTTAGTGAGTGTGGCTGTTGGAGTCAATGAAAGCACTCATGCTTTCTTCACAGTACATTCCTTAACAGGCAATCCAAAGCCAAGAGATTCACTTCTTCTCTGTCCTCACTTGCCTTTTTGAGACCTATAGGAGGAGGCGGGTGGGTCGGAGCATACCTTGTGGAGATAAGGGGTGTACTGGGAAGACTTCAGGTTTGTAAAGGAAAGAAGACAGCATTGGTGTTGCTACATCTTCATGGCCTGTCATTCTGAGACCACTTTTCCACATGTAGATGAGCCCTCGAGCAGATGCCACTGTATTGCTTACACTTCTATTAAAGGAGCTTACAGAGCTTGCATGCTCCTGGCAATTCTCCTGGTTCCTTGGTCCTTCCAGAAAGTGCCAGATTAAGATGTAATGGAATGAAAGAGTAGCTTTTCACTTTCTTGTCATTCCAGTGGGTTCCTGCAGGATTCGTGCCAATTCAGATGCTCAAGTCATATTTGATTAAGCTAAGTACAATCAAGGAGGAACATTTCCAGGCCAAGTCTAATAATTAAGTAACAGAAACAGTATTACCAAATGTGTTGCCCATCACAGTATGCAATCAGAGTGCCTATGCATGTAAAGTAATTATAACTGGTTATCCCAAGCATAATTCTTTACTATTAAAGTCAGAAGGTTTTGCAGCACATTCCCTTGATGTGCATTCCTACTGTTGATTTTTTTTTCTATATTTTGTCAGAAATTGTATAAAAATGCTGCATTTTTGAGAATATAGTAATAGAAATATCCAATGGATATTTGTTATGCTAGTTAAATCTTATGAATTGGATATCTACATATTAATAAACTCCTAACAATGTTACCTTATAGCATGAGTGCTAGTAGATAACAGATTGTAGATCACGAATGCATATTTGGCATAGGGAACAGTGTTCAATGGCATGAGGTATCCTAACAGATTCATCTGGTTTTCAATCACTTTTGACTGCTTGCAAATACGATACCTCTTTCAGTAGGTGTCAGAGTTTGCAGCTCTCTGCCATGAACTTAGACAAATTTTATGACAGACTGTTGTCACTCACAGCTGTTTGTGTCTTAAAAGCTGCTAGTAAACAATTGTCAAGGAACCAACCTCGTGTACGCCTAAGGAAACTGTGTTCTGAATGAGCCATCATTTGGATGTCTTTATGTTCTAGCCCAGATTCATTCTACAGCTTGTGCTACACTAAACTTTACTTACTTTAAAGTTAATTTTCCATGTTCCTTACCATAATTACACTTGGGCCAAATTATTTTAGATATATTTCCTATTTTACTCTAATATCTTTTTAATTTAGATAATGTATACATAATTATATTTTATATATAGATAAATGTATCCGAGCATATTTATGCAGGTTTGCATACTTATTTTGCTATTGCAGCTCTGGGACAGCACCTAAATAAATAAATAAACACCATTTTGCATTTTCAGAATTAAAACAAACAAATACTTGGCATGCTTTATTTGAAGCAGCTTTCTTAATGCCTCACATCTCTTTACTATTAGAAAAGTTAATGTAAGAGTAAAAAATCTAGGACTGGCATTGTAAAAAATCATAGTTGTTATTTCAAATTATATCAGATGACTTAAGATCAGTGTGGTGGTGGTGAAGAAAAGCTGTTTTTTTTTCATCAATATTTACCAAACATCTCTTCTTTCCCATGACTACCATTTATTTCCATCTTTCCTTTTCTTCCTTCCTTCCTTCTTCCCTCCCTTCTTCCCTCCCTCCTTCCCTTCCTTCCTTCCTCCCTTCCTTCCTCCCTCCCTTTTTCTCTCCCTCCCTCCATTTCTCTCTTTCTTCCTCTGTATTTCTCTAGAATTTTGACCATAGTTAATGGAGTCAAAGCATTTTTCTGGAGATGATTATTAATTAAAGTACCAAAATACATTCTATTCATAGTAAGTAAGCTTCAAGTGTAACTTCAATATCTATTATATCTAAACAACAATAATTCAGACTTGCCTATCAGCTATCCAATCATTTTTAATTTTCTATCTGTGGGAGTTCATGATAAGACCATCTGGAGCTTCTGCAACGGGCTTTGGGCTACTTGTAAATCATTAGTAGTTGCTCCATTTTTTAGGGCTTTCTGGTTAAAAATAATCATACCTATGATCATGCTTAGCTAGTGAAAATTTATATGGACAAACTCAAACAATACCACAACACAAGTTCTTTGAATTTTTTTTGACCTATACTGTGCCTTGAATATAAAATGAGATTTCATAGCTTTCTTCTTCTTCTTTTTTTCTGTCTCTTTCTCTCTTTCTCATTTCCAGACATGTCTCTCTTTATATTCTACTGATTCCAGTTGAACTGCCATCTCCCTTGAGAGATGGTCGTTCAGCCTAGGAAGCACTATAAACAGTTTTGTACAGATAACAAATCAATCTACTAGAATTGAATACACATCTTAGTGGCTCTCATATTGTTGTAATTTTTATTTTTTTTTTAATATTCAGATAATTATGTCTCAGTTCAGAATCAACAACCATAGGAAGGTTTGATGCTTCAGGTCCAATATTTCATCATATAATTATAGGAACATTTAATTTGGAGAATCTGAATTTTGTAATTATAAACTCAATGTTAAGTATAACATTGTCATTATTTGTGAGAAATAATATATACAAAGAGAGGAAAAATCAAAACAAGGTAGAAGCCATTTATTTCTCACAAAATTAGTTTTCTTCTATACATCATATATTTGCACTCTAAAGGAGGTGTCCTTACTACTTTAAAGAGTAACTGCAGTAGTGCTGTGTTGGGATGTGAATTGAGGACATTTAATAGTCTTGATGCAGCAAAACACTTGAGTATAAGCAGTAATTAAGACTGAAAGTAATTCATGTTTATCCATGTGCTGAAGGAGGTAACTCATGTATAGTTGTTTGGTTTTTTTTGAGCAATGTCTATAGCCACTTTTGCTATTTAAGTCATATAAAATAAAATATTAAAATAAAATAATAAAATTAAATCCCAGTGAACTCCAAGATTTCCCCTATAAAATTGGTACTATGGAAAGAGAAAAGAGAATTCACACTGCTTAATCACAGATGCCTATTTTAAGAGACTAGCATACTCCCTCCACCATGAATTCTTAGAGACAAGTCCCCCCAGCATATGATTCAGAGCTTCTGCTTAGGCACTAGCCTTAAGCACTTAAGTACTCAAGTTACATGCCTAAAATTAGGCAGTGTGAAACTCCTGAAGTCTATTGATAGCCATAATGTCATGACTCATAAATCTATTTAAGTCAGTGCAGTATTCAGTACAACTGAGTCTCAAATGGAACCTTGAGGTACTAGTATGTTACGTACAGCCCATAAATAAATGAACCATGTCACCTAAATTTGACCACGTAGAAGATCAGCATTTCCAATTAACTCTGTCTTATATATCTATTTTAGAATAGGATCAACTGTCCTTTGAAAGTGCATACTTTTCTGCTGACAGTAAATGGAGAATAGAAGATTAGACTAGATAACCAATTGTCAGGTGGTTTTAGATGCGTTGAATCCAACCTAGCATGATTACAAATACAACTTTACTACAGAAAATGCCAGAAGAACTTACAGACTAGCCCTAATGCATATTAACATAATGTCAAAAGTCACTAACTAAAAATAGCCTTTGTTTCCTGAGACTGCTGAACAATGATCATATGAACGTTACAATAATAAGGTAGTCAGTTTGAGTAGATAATAGGTATTGCCACGTACTTGTACGAGTCAGAGTGGTACCATATAACATCCACTTTGCATTTGTTTAAATGACACCAAAACCAGTTTCTCTCAGCTTTCTCTCTAAGAACAGAGAGACATATACTCTGAGCCTCTAAGAGTAAAATGCTGATCCAATCGCATCATTTTTTTCCTTTTCAGGAAAGTACGTATAGTAACAAATAAAGGACCCTTCTTTCATTGACTTGGGAGTAGGAAAGGAAATGTTTGAAGGATTAATAGGGAGAGAAACCTCCTGACCTCCTTCCTGTACAGGCAAAGTTACAGGAATGTCCTCTTTCAGAGAGCATGTGGCAGAGAGCCCATCTTAAATAAAAAACAGGTAGAAGAGAAGGAGGAAAGCAGCTTTATTAAGTGGCTTTTCTCCACTTGATTGCTACTCAGAATGTAGAGGGCAAGCCTGAATCACCACCCAGTGCATTTATTTGGAAAAAATAGAAGATAAAATAAAAGGAGACAGGAACCTACAATTTTATTAAACCGGTAGTTGAGTGAGTGAAATAACTACAAATCCTGTTGGGCTTAATAACAGAAAGGAAATACACTGAGAGACAGGTACTGAGCAAAGTCTCGTTATGAATGGTGATGGTTGCCCAATGGTCTGTGCTAGATGCTGGTTTCTTGTATTAGAGAATCTTATCACTGCAGAACACGCGCACAGACATACATGTAAACATACATGTAAACAGACAGTGAATACATTTAATGATTTGTTTTTCAGAGCTGGCAAAGGTAAAAGAGCTTTGGCATATCTCTAATGCTAAGCGTATGGCCATGCTGCAAAGTAATACACAAAAGATATATTAAAACCAGCTTAAAAAATAGCTAGTTCATATGCCACAAACCTTGCTGGGACAGCAGGGAACTCAGCAGGAGCTTAGTGACTGAATATTCACCCACCTACTCAGGCAGGCAAAGCTTCAACCTGTGCTGAACTGTTAAACTGCTCTTGGTCTTGATATTAGTGTCTGGTTGTGCTTCTGTTTTGTTGCGGTGATGGTATAGAAGTATATTTGGCTTGTTGACTGTAGAGCGCTAAAAGAACCATCAGATATTTTTGCCATAGCAGGCAGCTTGTATGTTTCAATCCACAGAGAGCTGTCAATGAGGAAGAAGATGCTATTTTATTGTCATCGGGATGGAACAGGACTTCATACCAATTTCCAGCTACAGTTCCCTGCACAGATGTTAAGGATGTCAGCCTACATTTTTTCTGTAATTTTTCAAGAAGAAAAGCTTTTGTTTTAAAATCCAAACAACCTGTGTCATTTTTTTTGACCAGGGGGAAAGAGTCTCTCCTTGAGACTACATCAGATCCAAAGATCCTTGAGGATCAGTATACTTACAGTGCATGGATCATTTACACGCTAGACCATATCATCTCCTTCAGAGTCATCATATTCTAATATCAAGGCCTCCTGTTCACATATTGCACAACATTATTATAGACTATTGTGTCAGGGTTGCCTGTAAGACTGGGGAGCACTTGAATGCATGGATTATTGACGCAATAGACTGTAATGGTATGTCAATTGTGAAGGCCTATGTGGGGATACTTTCCTATGCGGATCATTAACAAAGAAGCTGACACTCTATCATGTCAGTACAGCTGCCAAGTGCACACACCAACTCTGCATATTAACACTCCTTATGAAATTCTGAACAAGGAGTGTGTGTGCCCACTCCTGGCACTTGAAATTCACTCCATTTATGTATATTTAATAATTACATACGTGATCGTGCTGTAAAAAGCTAAGGCAGCACAGAGAAAGTGGAACCCCTTTAAAAAAAATTAAGCATGAAAGATTATAGTAAGGAGTAGTGTACTGCTGTTCTGTAGCACATCTCAACAGTGATCTCAGAATGCTTATGAATTAAGTAGCTTAAGTTATCACCAGGTGACTTGTGCTACTCCTATTTTACAAAGGGAGATCTGAGCCACAGAAATTAGTTACTTCTGAGACCCAGACTATGCTCACAGTTCTTGTTTTATAAAAAAAGTGGGAAGTGAGATATGTATTGAGCTAGAGCACATTTCTCTCTCTTTGTCTCCTGCACACTTCTAAACAAAGAGTTTATATATAAATAATTCTGTTTATATTTACAGATGTTCTATGAAATGTTCCTTTCATGAATTTCTCCTTTCCTCTTTCCTATTAACAAAGTTGTATCCAGTAGATTATACCGAAATGATTATGCACTTTGGCCAGGGCTTGATGACCATAGAAAACAAAAAATGAAAATTCTGGTTGCAGAATTTTTGTCCAGATTTTTCTAATTATTGATATAGTCTTATATCACTTATGATATATGAGATTAGATTTTAAACATGCACAGTGCAGCAATACCACAGATTTTCAGTTTATAGAGATACATTATCATACTAAAGATGATATGTTTTCTGTAGGACTGAGTATTAGTTCTTTTGTAGAGGAATCAAAAATGATCTTCCCTTAAAGGTGTGACTTAGAGATAATAATCTGCATCGAGATGTTACCTGGACAATCTCCATTCATCCTTGAATATTGGAAATTACTAAGTTGCTTACCATGTTGGTAATCAAAAACAATCCTGATATTTTTAGCACTAAAAACAGAGGCTGAAGTCAGAGAAGAAGAGGCCCGCTGAGTCAAACAAAAAGCTTTCTATTGCTGTCTAATGGACATGGTCTCAAGACCTCGGTTCAGAAAAGCATTTATACAATATCTAGAAGATGAAACAGAGAAGAGACTTACTGAACTCTCTGAAATTAATAATGCTCTGAAATGCATTTACCTAAAGATGTTTACAAAAAATAAAATAATTGAAAATTTTGTATCCAGTCTGTATTTTTTTTAATAGAACATCCTATTCAGTAGCTCTGATTTTAGTGTTTTGGTTTGTTTCTTTTTGGTTTGTTTGTTTGTTTTTGTTTCTCAGTGGTGAATATGACAATATTCTGAGGATGATATCAAAAGAAATGGAAAATAATCCATTGTGTATAAATATCTTTATTACAGTCCTATGTAGATGAGTACTTCTTTCTTAAAGAATTTAAATCAAAGGGACTTGTTCAATCTCATTGGAATGGAATTTACCTAGTCATTGAACAAAACCTAGCACAAAATGTTTAACAAAGCAATTTGAATTAAAAATTATGAAGATACTCAGCAGCTAACATTTTCCAGCAGTCTACTGAGATTGAAAAGAAGAAATATAAATTTATTAAATGAAAGGAGTAAAAATAATAAAGAATTCCAATTAGTTAACGCTGAAATTTATTTGCTCAAAGATGGGGTGACAATGGGGTAAATACAACAAAGGATGGTATAAAATAAAAAGTTGATATCAGGCTAAAAGAGCGAAAAGAAAATGATAAAGCAGAAGCTTCAAAGGAGGCTGATGTTAAATAGCAACAAATTCAGCTGCCTGTATAAAGTTTCTGTGATCTGGTTACAAAAACTTAGGTTGAGAGGCTCCCAGGAAAAAATATCTCTCATGAGATGATTTTCCTATTTCTCACTTCACTTATTCTAAGAAATACTCTGGGGAAAACATTTTTCATTGTATCATTTTTGGCTTAACTCAAACTAGAAAAGAATAAAGAAGTAACAGTCCAAATTTTTCTTACAACTTGTTTCTGGGAAAATAGTACTATCTTACTACCTTTTCTCTAAATAATCATTTTTATCAGAAACATATATTTACAAATTGTATTTTGTATAAACGAGTACCCAGTGACAGTTGGCAGCAGTGGGAAATATTTCTTTAAGTACTGTTGTGAAAATGGAGTTGACTGACTTTTTTTATTCTTACAGTATTTCCTTGCAGATGTAGCAAATCCTCCCATATTCAGAAAACCCCTTTTATACATTTCTAGGAATGTGTTTGGGGTAATGGGATTGTAACTGAAATTGATTTTATGAAAAGTATCAAAATAACAAATAAAACAACTACATTTCTATGGTAGAATGAGGTTTCCTGGGAACATGACCCACTGACCATTAGAATTTCAGATTTTGCCAACCAAATCAGTAAGCTTCTCGAACACAGGGATTCCCTCAGAGAGAAAAAAAAAAAAAAACAGACATTACATCATATGACCAACTAATTTTGCCTTGTTTTTCTAGTATCTTTGATTTTAACATTTACCAGTGCTAGCGCCTGAGAAATAAATAGGTAAAGAGATTTCTTCTTACATTTATATGGAATTTCCTGCCTTTCTGCTTATACCAACTGCTTCTTGAATTGCCACTGAATGCAACTGAGGTAAGCTTGACTCCATTGTCTTAAATCTCTCTATCAGATACTTATATGCATGGATAATATCCCTCTGACCCTTCTCTTCTTTAGGATGAAGAGTCTCAGCTCTCTAAGCCTTTTCTTAAGAATTACAGAATCAGAGCATGCCTGAGATTGGTGGGAACCTTTGAATACACCTGGCTCAACGCTGACTCAAGCAGGGCCACCTAGAGCAGGGTGCTCACATCTATGCCTGTACAGCTTTTGAAGATCTCCAAGGAAGAAACTCCACAACCTCTCTGGACAATCTGTGCTAGTGCTACATCATCCACACAATAAAGACATGCTTCCTGATGTTAAGATGGAACATCTTTTATTCCAGTTTGTGCCTATTCCCTTTGTCCTGTCACTAAGGACCATGGAAAAAGGTCTGGCTCCATCTTCTTTGTATCTTCCCTTCAGCTATCTACAGACATTGATGAGATGTCCCCAAACTTTCTCTTCTCCCGGCTGAACAGTCCCAGCTCTCTCAGCCTCTCTTCATAGAAGAAATGTTCCTTGATTATGTTGGTTGTCCTCTGTTGGACTCTCTGGACTCTCTCTGATAGCTCCATGTCTCTGTTTTACTGGGGAGTCCAGAATTAAACAAAGCACTACAGGTGTGACTTCATTAATTAGTAGAGTTGTAAGATCACCTCTCTTCACCTGCCAGTGATACTTTGCCTAATACAGCATTTGCCTAATAATGTCATTAGCATTCTTAGCAGCAAGGGCACACTGCTGAATCATGTTCAACCTGAATCCTTTTCTACAGACCTGCTTTTGAGTTGGGTGCTACCTCCTGGTCTCCTACTAGTCTTTGCACCACTGATCACCATGCTCTGAGACTGACCATTCAGGCAATTTTCAATCCACTTCACTATCTGCTCATCTAGCCCGTACTTCAACAGCTTTTCTATGAGGATTTCATGGAAGACAGAGTCAAAGGCCTTAATGAAGCTGAGGAAGACAACATTCACTACTTTCCCCTCATCATTAAGACTGGTGATTTTATTGTAAAAACTTATTAGATCAGGCATGACTTTTCCTTTGTGAATTCATGTTGACTATTCCTTATGATTTTCTTCTCCTTCATGTGCCTGGAAATGTTTTTCAAGATCTT
Organism: Phasianus colchicus; assembly: GCF_987193195.1. Taxonomy (NCBI): domain Eukaryota; kingdom Metazoa; phylum Chordata; class Aves; order Galliformes; family Phasianidae; genus Phasianus; species Phasianus colchicus. Next base: position 135,764,740 of record NC_143436.1, read on the forward strand.
CCATCATCTTCTCATGGATAGAGGTGGGGCTGAGGAGAGATGCTCCATTCCTATAACTATCTTCATAACGCTTTACTGGACTCACTTTAGTATACCTATATCTCAAAGTTCAGACCTGGACCCAACACTTCAGAAGAGTCTCATCAGGGCTGAACAGAGGGTAAGGGTCATTTTCCTTGACCTCCTGGCAATACACTGGTCTTCTTTGACACAGGAGCACTGTTGGCTCATGGTCAACTTGGTGTCCAACAGCGCTCCCAGGTATTTTTCTGCAAAGCTGTTTTCCTGCCAGCTGGTCCCCCATATGTACTGAGACATAAGAGTCATTTATTCCCAGATGTAAGCCTTGACACTTCTGTTCATTGAATATTATGAAGTTTCTGTCAGTACATTCCTCCAGACTGCTAAATGGCAGCATATTCATGGTTTATGATCCACTCTTCCCAGTTGTGTATCATCTACAGACTTCCTAAGGCATATTCTACCCTATCATCCAAGACATTAATGAAGTTGTTAGATATTATTGTCCTCACTGTCAACTCACTCACTATCAACCTACTATACTACAAGTGCTGCTCTTAAAATAATGCCTTCTATTTTGTTATGTTGGCCCGCAATGTCAGAGATTAATTTTGGGATGGCAGTAGAGATTTAACCTGCCCACCAATATTCTGATGCATTTTGTTGCTGTGTGATAAATGGCATCAGAGGAGCAGCCTTAATGAAATGGCAACTGTTGGGGAAGTGCATAAGATACAAAACTGTGGAACTGAATTTGTCCATGCAGAAAAAAAATGACACCCATTGAAATTCATCAACTATTGCTAAACCTTGATAGAGGCTGAACAGTGGATGTGAGCACAGTGAGATGGTGAGTGGTACTTGATAGCAGTGGAGACAGAATTGTGAAAGACAATGCACAGCTGTCACATCATGAAATGAAGAGCATCTTGATCAACTCATCCATGTGAATCAGCACATCACAAAATGGAACTCTATACAGAGCTGAATATCAACTTCAGTGCATTGGAAACAATGGTGGCAATCCTGGAATATCAGAAAGTTTGCATCAGATGAGTGCCACAAATGGTCACAGTGGAACAGAAGGAACACAGTACGTAAGTTTGTCAGGAACTGTTGAACAAATGTGAAGCTGACAGTGACAGTTTTCTGGATAGCATGAGACATGGTGTCACCACCATGACCCAGAGTCAAAGCAGCAGTCTGTGAATTGGCAACATGTGAATTCCCCACTGAAGAAAAAGTTCAAGATGCAGCCCTCAGCTAGTAAAGAGATGTGCAATGTCTTTTGTGATATGAAACAGGTGATCCTTCTGGATTTCTTGGAATCCAGATAAATCATTAAATCTGACACTAAGGTGAGGGCTAAAACTCTCAGTATCAGGCCAGAGAAAACATTTTTCTTGTAATACAATAGCACCAGGCCTGATACCACTTTGAAGATTGTGGAGCACATTCCCAGTCAGCTGAACTGTCCTACCACACTCACCATACAGTCTAGATGTTGTGCCTTCTGACTTCCATACGTTTCGACTAATGATAGTTGAACAGCTTGGACAACATTTTCCTAGCAACAATGTCATCATAGCAGCTGCAAAACAGTGAATCACCTCCACTGGTGCAGAGTTTTAGAGCACAGCATGCTTGTACCTGGCATGTGAAAATACATAGGTAATGGTGAAGACTATGTTGAAAAATAGTGAAAAATAGCCAAGAATTTGCTCTATCAGACAGTGTTACTGTGCTCTTTGTTTCAGTTTCCATGTAAATATATGGGAGACATTACTTTTTGACTGACCTACAGAGAAGCAGACCTCCACTGGACTTCATGTTGACGATCACAACACTTAGAGCTTGACAGTTCAGACCATTTTTAATACACCTAATTGTGTCTTTCTCTAGCCTGTCCTTCATCTTCTATGAAGACAGACTGAAAGAGCTGAGACTGTTGAGCATGGAGAAGAGAAGACTCTGAGGTGACTTGATAGTGGTCTTTCAATATGTATAGGGGTGTTGCAGGAATGAAGGGGACAGAGTCTTTAACAGGTTCTATTGTGATAGGACAATGGGAAATGGTTTCAAGCTTAAAGAGGTTAGATATTGGCTAGAAAGAAAAAAATCTTTTACAGTGAGTGTGGTGAGGCACTGGAACAGGTTGCCCAGAGATGTGGTGGATGCCCCATCCCTGGAGAGTTTTCAGGTCTTGGGCAACCTGATCTAGCTGTGGATGTCCATCTTCATTGCAGGGGAGCTGTACCTTTAAAGGTCCCTTCCAACTCTAAAGTTCTATGATTCTATGACCCTTCGTCAGTTTTTCAGTGAGGATTTTATGTGAGATGGTGCCCAAAGCCTAGCTAAAGTCAAGGTAAATGACATCCATTGATCTTCCCTGTATAGTCCCTGTGTTTTGAATTTCTTTAACAGTCACAACTCTATCATTCATACATGAATGTTTGTAAATTAAAAATTGTTAGACAATACTTTCATCTCAAATATATCTATGGAATCATACCTTATTTATTTACATGAACTAATTTTGAGGAGTGGTGTTGTCTGGAGGGACTTTGGATGCACGTGTCCAGATAGATGGATCTTAAATCAGTTACTGAAAATAGACTCATTTGAGTGGAGTTAATATGTGAGCCAATTGAATTCCATTGGCTTATGATGGTCTGGAGATTTCCTTGATAGTTAAGTACTGCCATTGTTGTTAGTCATTTGAGTAAAATCAGGTATGCTTAGTTTCTAGCCCATTTTTGATAGTGCCAGTGAACCTCCATACATGTGAAACTTCCAGAATTGACAGAAGTTTCCAGTATTTCTCAGTTGTTAAACAAATGCCCAACAACATCAGATACATAGTAAACTAACATGTTACAGAGAATCAAATTCACCAAAATAATTGTGGAATTAAAAAAAATATATATGATATTATCATTACTATTTTATGAGAGCTATATGAAATATATAGTATTCTATTCCATGCTAAGGAAAACAGTATGTGGTGCATGGGACATAGAAATGCAAAAGGCACTTCTAACTCACTTCCAGTAAGCTGTGGCTGGTTATTACTTATTGTAGTGTTCTAGAAACTCTGTTTGGTAAAGGACTTCTGTTTAACTGTATTTGCTGGAGATAAAAAATGTGCTTAGACTACTTAAGTGTTCAGACAACTCCATCAGTTGTCTGTAAATTAATATATTGATTTTTTGATTACTTGTTTATAAGAGTGTAAAGTAATTGTTTACAGGATACTTATTCAGGTTCATACCCTTATATGTCCCCTCCCTTGCAGTCAGCATCCACAAGGTATAGTGGTTCTCAGAAATAAAATATTTGGTCAGAATAAGTGCACCTTGTTCATTCCCTGGAGGCACTAAAAAATTTGAAACACTCTCATTGGAAATCAGAACTAAGAAACTCTGCACTGCTCTTTTTTAGCAGCTGACTTGCTTGATTATTTCAAGCTAATCATCATTCTGTGGACCTCTTATATATATATATATATATATATATATATATGTATATATATATATATGAATAACACTCACAAAAAATGGTATGTTTTTTATAGTGTCTTAGAAACATTTGAATTTGCCTTGCACATTGCATCTGTCTTAAAAATAATTACTTTTCTTTCAGACAAATGGATAACTCGAGTCCAAATATTCTAAACATCAATAAAACTAATCAGGGTTAATACTGAAATGAGTATTAAACTGAAGATTAAGCTGAGAAAACAAACTGAGAAGCAGGTTCTTCTTATTCCTGAATTACGAACTGAAAGTGAAGAAGCTTATCATAATCAAGTGATGAGTTGAACTTAGCACTTACAGTGCCTAGCCTTATGAGCAAATAGTGATATTTATTGATGGTATTAATGTTTTTAAATAGGCTTAGACCTTTTATAATACCACCGACATTTCATTTTATGGAACATGGAACGTGGAGGCTGTAAAGTCATGATTAATATTGCTAACAGTAATAAGTGGAAATGTAATAGTCATTTTTGCTCGTATTTGCTTATATTATGTGAATGCCTTCAGTGTCTTAAGAAACTCTATAGGGATACAATTTTCCCCAGGTTTGGAAATTGATTGACTTACGAAAACATTGCACAGAAGGACACAAAAGAGTTCAGATTATTTGCTTTAACTGTTAACTGACCAAGGACCATGATAGACACTTTGAGACATGTATTCTAACTGCACAATTAGCTGTATTATTTAATCCTTCCCAGCATGTGATGCTGTGCAGTGGGGGGATTTGAATGTGTTAAGCATCTCAGTTCAGCATAAAAGGACACTAATCATCTGAAGACTTCTGAAAGAATATAACAAGGTCAAAATATAACTGAAATAAAATTGCGAGCAAACAAAAGAAGATATACCCTTGGCTAGATATAAGAAAGCCATTGTGAGTTTTTGACTGCTGCAACCTAGCAGTACAATGAGAATTCTTTGTGTGATTTGCCTAGATTGTCACTTTACAAGTCCATCCATTCACATGAATAAACAAAATATGTAAAATTCTGAAGATTATCAAATAGTAGAATGGTATAAAAGGACAAAGGTAATAGGACTGTAAAGGACTTTTACTACCTAACCTTTGGCTTTACCTGAAGAAAGCCAATTATCAGATTATCTATGTCTCAGTGACCCGCATTCTACTTTTTGTTTCATGTTTCCATTTTCTGGTTAAGTGAATCTCAAAACAATGATGAAGAAATATGTTCAAAATCACATACAAATTATAGACTGTACTTTCAATTAACTCTAGTAATGGAACTTAAATTTCAAGACATTTTTTACTTATTTCTCCTCTTTTTTATTTATGTGTTTATGCATGAATGGGTCCACTTAGCTGTTGAGGAAAAACAAAAGGATAAGGCATCTCTTGTATCTAAGTATTTTAATTATATTAATAAGGAACAAAATGAGAATTTTTGCAATATAATTGAGCAAGTCTTTATCTGTTGGAACTGTTAAAATTGTCTATAATATCAGGTATATGTTCAGTGTCTTGTAAAACCATTCCTCTTTTTCTTTAGTGTAAGATAATGAAAGTCTGTTTGACATACAGGAACTGCTGTGAAACAGTGGCAACTCACTTCAAAGAATATAAAGAAAATTCTAATTCTTGAATTACGTGCTCGTGTGGCTGTTTTTCAGAATGGAATAGTAATCAGGGAACATCACATGCAGTACTGTTTGATTTCTTGGCTAGTGGTACCATTCTGTCAGTAATATCTCTATCCTCTTCCCTGCTTTCAACCAGGATTGTAGGTGTTCTTATTAAAAAAGAAAAAAGTCCTCACATTTATTCTGATGTTTAGAAACTCTTAAGGCACAGGCTATCCTCTCAGTATATGAGCCAGTGACCCCTATTATTGCTAATGGGACTTGAGGAAAATGTGTGTAGAACTCACAGTCCTAAAAGGCTGGAGTCATTCAGCTATTTGCTGTTACTTCTATAAGATAAAAGAAGCTTGGAGATCCCTTGCAAATAAAACCATTTGTATAGAGGCTTGTGAATGAGATGCCTGACATTCTGTGTACATGAGATGAAGTTCATATATGTCATAAATACATGTTTTGATTCAGTTTCTTAGTGCTCTCTTCCTATTAGTGGGTAGCTGTAGTTATAAGGGCTTTTCAGGTAGAAATGATCTTACCCTTTGCCTTTTAGCAATAGAATTTTCATTTGTTTAGTTGACAAAGAAAGCATTTGGTAAGTAAGAATCCCATAGCATTTCTACAAGGATGAAATATTAATCAAAAAGAGAGAAATATTCCTTCTACGTAGCCACTGTCTGCATGTTTGGTCTGCTGAGGAATTTGACATGGCATAAGCTGAACTCCTTTTGATTTTATAGTACCTAATAGTACTATATATATTTCATATTTGCAAAAATAATTTTTAAAAGTTGTTTGTATAAACTCATATATTATATTTATCTATTGATATAGTGGATAAGGGGGAATGGTTTTAAGCTCAAGGAGGGAAAATTTAGATTGGATGTCAGGGGGAAGTTCTTTACAGAGAGAGTAGTGAGGTGCTGGAACAGGTTGCCCAGAGATGCTGTGGATGCTCCATCCCTGGAGGTGTCCAAGGCCAGGTTGGGTGGAGCCCTGGGTAACCTGGTCTAGTGCCAGACCTGGAGACTGGTGGCCCTGCCTGTGGGAGCGGAATTGGAATGTGATGATCCTTGGTGTCCCTTGCAACTAAAGACATTCAATGATTCTATGAGTCTACGATATTCATTTTAAAATCTTCACTTCTGAGTATGATTAAGGGCATTTCGCAATATTCCTCTGAGAGAGAGTAAAACAATTAGATGTGTTTTGCAAAGATGAAAGGAGATGAATAAAATCAAAATAGTACCTAACAACTTTTCACAAAAGTTAACTTTAGTCAGACATTTCCAGAACTCCATGATCCAGTGTTTGAAGATAGACTTTAAATATACCTCTGGAGTCTCTCTTTCTCTCTCTCTTTGGAATGTATAGGGATACTGGGATGATTAATCCCCCTAGGGCATAGGTGTCCAACCTTTTGGCTTGCCTGGCCCTCATTGAGTGAAGAGGAAGTGTATTGGGCTGCATATGAAATACATACTATCATTAATGTATATAAGTAGCAAAAGTTATTTTTTATTAAAATATTTTTAAAAGACAAAAAAAAAAACAAAACAAAACATAAAACTAGTGGGATATTTGACCTTGTTTTATGGAAACCAGTGCATTAGTCTGGCCTGATGGAAGTGACTGCAATTCTTAGTGAGTTCTCAAGGTGTTTATCAGAAATTTTTGATGCAGTTTTACTCTTCCTGTGCTTCATCCTTGAAACTAGTTGTTCACAAATATGTGTACTGAAAATAAATAAATAAATAAATAAATTTTTTTTTAAAAAAATGATGTGAATATGATGTGATTGTGAAGAGATACAATTCTTTGGTAAAATAGGGCCCATAAAAGTTTAGTAAAGAGACATGAGGAAATTTTTTTAGTAGAATATCTCATTGCAACCCTTTATATTCAATTTGAATATTACCAGGCAGTGTATTGACATCAACTGAAAACTGAGTAGCAAATATGCAATACAATTGATGATTTTTTCATCAGTCTGGAAAACTATTCTCAAGTTCCTTTTTCAAAACAGAAATCATGCATTTTTCACCATTCATAGAGCTGTGTCTAGCCGACGTATCAAAATGTTTAAATCTTTTTGCCATACCTTGAGTTAGGACTGCACTGTGCTCTCTCCATGCTCCAGTTTCAAGCCCAGACAGTGCTGATCACTCACTGACGTGTGTGATGTTGTTGTGCGATGGGTGTGCACGCCAGGACAAGATGGGCCACTTGACAGGGCAGATCTGCCACCATGATAGTGTGGGGTTGGGGGTGGACCATGGGTTGGGCATGACTGGGTTAGAGCATCAGCATTATTTTTAAAGATGAGTAAAGCTTCGTCTTACCAATTCACTGAAATTTCAGTTAACTGTGAATAAATAAATAAATAAATAAATAAATAAATATTTTTTTTAAGAGTATCTGTAGTAAGTACAAACTTAGGATTTGAATTACCAGAAGTTGAGAAATCTCTCATTCTGAGTGTGTATGTGTATACATGAATACTTTCATATATAGCAACATATATGTAGTGTAGTCAACTGTCAAATGATGCGTAGGAGTGACCATGAAGGAAGATCAGAAAGATATGACAAAGGTAATCATCTAGGAATCCAGATCAGACCTATTTGACTAAGGACTCATTCATTAATTAAAACATAATATAAATTTCTTAACTCTTGTACCTTATCACAAAGTATTCTTCAGCCACCCTGCACTGAGCAGGATCTCCAGATCTTCTGTAGTGTCTGGAGCACATACCGTTTCCTGCCAGTCCTTGCCACTAAGAATATGATCTAAATGTTTATTGAAAATTCTTACCTAATCTGAAATTATAGGAATTGGGTTTTATTCATCATTAAGGCATAGAGTACACTCTAAATCCAAACTGAACTAATTTTCAATACAAGTAGAAAATTAACCCAAAAATATACTTAGAGCAGATTTCTGCAGAAGGCTGAGTACATGTTGAATCAATGACTTCCATCACATAGTTGTTCTTTGATTCATTTAACAGAAAATGCAAACTTGATATTATCCAACCCAAGCAGTCCAAGTGTCATGCCTTTTACAGACATCACTGCCTTGTTTTCAGTTATTTTGTTAGCTGAGGTAACAAGTTTTGACTCCTTACAAACAAAGTCAATATCAGTACAGGAGTCAGGAGTTAGACTTGATGATTCTCAAGGGCTCTTTCCAACTCACAATATTCTATGATTCTATGATTCAATACGATGACTAAAGAGGACACAGTGGGTTGAGGAAGATGCA